>NC_083601.1:19102159-24102159 GCF_029168945.1 Cannabis sativa
CCCGTGACACATAGTATGTAATCAAGTTAGCTGTGGTGTACCGGAGTCACTATTCTCGTAAAGAACTCACTGAACCGCTTCGAGCTAGGGTTGTACAGAGTGACAATCAACCATTCGTAGTACTCACACTATCACTGGCGGTGTTTATGGGTCCCGTGACACATAGTATGTAATCAAGTTAGCAGTGGTGTACCGGAGTCACTATTCTCGTAAAGAACACACTCAAACCCTTCGAGCTAGGGTTCTGAAGAGTGACACTCAACCATTCGTAGTAGTCACGCTATCATTGGCGGTGTTTATGGGTCTCATGAAACATTGTATGTAATCAAGTTAGCTTTGGTGTACCGGAGTCACTATTCTCGTAAAGAACTCACTGAACCCCTTCGAGCTAGGTTTCTGAAGAGCGACACTCAACCATTCGTAGTACTCACACTATCACTGGCGGTGTTTATTGGTCTCGTGACACGTAGTATGTAATCAAGTTAGCTGTGGTGTACCGGGGTCACTATTCACCGAACGAACTCACTGAACCCCTTCGAGCTAGGGTTGTACAGAGTGACACTCAACCATTCGTAGTACTCTCACTATCACTGGCGGTGTTTATGGGTCCTGCGACACATAGTATGTAATCAAGTTAGCTGTGGTGTACCGGAGTCACTATTCTCGTAAAGAACTCACTGAACCCCTTCGATATAACACCCTAACTAACATAGGCGTATTACGTGATTTTTAAACATGCTGTGCAGCTCGTTGCTAATCAACGAGGTTTATGGAAAAACGTGATTAATTAAAATTTTTCTTTTTAATTAAACTTATAAACCAAATTACAAAAGACTCGGGATCCCGATTATAAAATCATTTACAAAAAGTTTCAACTGCTTAACTGTTACATAAAATAAAAGTCGTCTAACGACCAGTTACAAAAATACAGCCTTGCTGTCCCGAGGATCGTACGCTCCAGGTCTAACCGCCCTGACATGTACAATCTCATAAGCTCGCTCACGGTCCATCAGCTATAGCCTTGCCTTTACCTACACATGAACATAAACTGTGAGTCGACAGACTCAGTAAGAAAAGCATAATAATACTCATACATAATACTAACTGCCGTGTCCAACACGATACTGAGTCCCGCTACTGCCATGTCCAACATGGTACTGAGCCACTACTGCCATGTCCAACATGGTACTGAGTTCTGAACGTTCATAGGGACGGTACTATTGACACGTAACAACCTGATCGGTCGAACCGGTCATACTATTCTTGGTCATACTCCGGCTGTACCGACGTGTTACTATATCCTCACGATCGGTCGAGCCGGTCATACTCATTCTTGGTCATACTCCGGCTGTACCGACGGGATACGTCAATAGCACGGAACCACCAACCGGTGTCGGCTGATCGGTCAAACCGGTCATACTCATTCTTGGTCATACTCCGGCTCGTACCGACGTGACAGGGTTGGATGGTTCGAAGCCAACATACAACTAATGTAATCTAATAGGCTTCCTACATGCACGTTAAACATGTAATCTACATATGCATCTTTGTTATACTAATCTTACACGGATTCCGAATTCAGTGTGCGGTCAACCCGACCGGAACCGAAGCCGAGCTGACGGACATCGGCTCCTAAACCATAAAAATCACAACGCTATAAGTGACACGCTAACTCACTTCCCGGGGACTAAAACTTGGAACTAAAAGTTTCCCTATCGATAAAAAGCATGGCAATACCCCCAAAAACATAAAAACGAGGAAAACTAGGGTCCCTGAATTTTCCCCAACCGGTAGACCGGTTGCCCAACCGGAATTCCGGTTCTGGAAAATTCAAAACCCTCATCCGGAATTCTGGATGCACAACCGGAATTCCGGTTCCTCGCAGGCAGCCAACCAAAATTCTCATAACTCGACCAATTCAACCCCAATTGGTTCCAAACTTCCCAGACCTGTTCTAAACACCCCAAAGAACAAATCCAAGGCCTCAAAACCACCCAGAAAACACATAATCAAAAATCACCATTAAAGACCAAGCTTTGAGTTCCAAAACTCAAACTTGGTTAAATCCACTAACATGCAATAAAACCTAGTTAATTCTACTTAACTAAGCATGAATAAGCTTCTGAAAATACACAAGAACAACAGCAACAACATAGTAACAGATTACACAATATTTCATCAAAATCACACATTTTGCATAGAAAATTTCAAGCTTTGCACAACCTATCTAGCATGCTTTAAAAACCCATTAAACAACCCTAATCTAACAAGCTTTAAACTATAAAAATTCAAGACAACTTACAGCAGTAACCTCAACAGAATTCATCATGCATTACCCAACTTTTACATCAAAATTTAAGGAAAATAAAGAAAGAAAGCTAGACAAGAATTACCTCAATTAAGAACACTCTAACTAGCTGAAAATCACTTGAAAATGAAGAGGAAAAATCACCCTTCTTGCTGCCCCAAATGGCCGAAAAGAGAGAGGGAGTTTTGAGAGAGTTTTCTTTGAGAAAAAGCAATTTTTCTAAGTTTGTGAAAAATGAGATAAAAGCCATATAATTCCATTTTATTCAGCCAACAATTAAACAATTAAACATTTCTTTTTCATTAATAATTTCACTAGAAGACAAAATACTAATGGGGCAAAAAGACCATTTTGCCCCTCCACCATAAAACCACATAAATCATACTAAAGGGGTATTTCTGGGACATTCTAAATTCCCGACCATTCCCGACATTCCCAATGTCTAAAACCCGTCCCCAAACTACTAACATACTAAGTTGTGATTTCTACTGAGCCAAACGCCGAGTTCCAAAATACCGGGCACCGGAATTACAAAATAGGCAAGCTACTGAATGACATAAATAACAGTATAATAAATTATTTAAATAGCTATAAATAATTTCATAATTAATCATAAACAACTGCTAATTTCCAAATTAACTAAGCGGGCTTTACAATTATCCCCCCCTTAAAAGGATTTCGTCCCCGAAATCTAACCTGAATAACTCTGGATATTGAGCTCTCATATCTGTCACTAACTCCCAGGTGGCTTCTTCCACCTTACTGTTTCTCCAGAGAACCTTGACCAATGCTATGGTCTTATTCCGAAGGACTTTATCCTTTTTATCCAGCATCTGCACTGGCTGTTCCTCATAGGTCATGTCTGGCTGAAGCTGAAGACTCTCATAACTGAGTATATGAGAGGGGTCTGAAACGTATTTTCTCAACATCGAGACATGGAATACGTTGTGCACTGCTGACAAGGCTGGAGGCAATGTTAACCGATATGCCACTTGACCTATCTTCTCGAGAATCTCGAAAGGTCCAGTAAATCTAGGGCATAACTTGCCTCTTTTCCCGAAACGTTTAATCCCCTTCATCGGAGATACCCGTAAAAACACATGTTCCCCTACTTGGAACTCAACATCTCTGCGTTTCGGATCTGCGTAACTCTTCTGTCTGCTCTGTGAGGCAAGCATTCTAGCTTTTATCTTTTCTATCGCCTTATTGGTCCGCTGAACTGACTCTGGACCTAGGTATTTCTTCTCCCCTGTCTCATCTCAGTGGATAGGGGATCTGCATTTCCTACCGTACAACAGTTCATAGGGAGCCATCCCTATCGTACTCTGATAACTGATGTTGTACGAGAATTCTATCAACGGTAGATACTTACTTCATGAGCCTTCAAAGTCCATAACACATGCTCTCAACATGTCCTCCAATATCTGAATTGTCCTTTCGGACTGACCATCTGTCTGAGGATGGAATGCTGTACTGAATTTTAGCGTTGTACCCATTGCCCGTTGCAAACTTTGCCAAAATTTGGAGGTGAATTTCGGATCCCTGTCCGAAACTATAGACTTCGGTACCCCGTGAAGTCTCACTATCTCTCTGACGTACAGTTCTGCCAACTGATCCACTGAAAATATTGTTCTAACCGGCAGAAAATGAGTAGATTTCGTAAATCGATCCACCACTACCCAGATGGAATCAAATAAACCCGTGGTCCTAGGTAACCCGACCACAAAATCCATCGTAATATCCTCCCATTTCCATTCTGGTAGGGTTAGAGGCTGCAACAACCCTGCTGGTCTCTGATGTTCAGCCTTAATCTGCTGACAAGTGAGGCATCTCGATACGAATTCTACCAAATTCTTCTTCATACCGCTCCACCAGAAGTACGGTTTCAAATCTTGGTACATCTTGGTGGTGCCGGGATGCAGGGAGTATGGGGTAGAATGAGCCTCCTCAAAGATTTCATTTCTAAGTTCCACACTGTTCGGAACGCAAACTCTGGCTTTATACAAAAGCATCCCACTATCTGACACTGAAAAGTCCTTGGCTTGACCAGCCAACACCCCATCTCGGATTTTTCACTAACTCCGGATCTGTCATCTGAGCGACTTTTATTCTTTCCAACAGATCAGATTGCAGCGTCAAGTTGTGAAGCTGACCTACCACAAACTCAATGCTGGATCTAACCATATCCTCTGCTAGCTGAGGTGAGATCTGAACCATACTAACTACTTGCCCGGGACCCTTTCTGCTCAGGGCATCGGCCACTACATTGGCTTTTCCGGGATGATAGAGGATCACACAATCATAATCCTTCACTAATTCCAACCAACGCCTTTGTCTCATATTCAAATCCTTCTGAGTAAACAAATACTTGAGACTTTTATGGTCGGTATAGATCTCACACTTCTCCCCATAAAGGTAATGCCGCCAAATCTTCAGTGCAAAAACCACTGCGGCCAATTCTAGATCATGAGTCGGGTATCGCTGTTCATAATCCTTTAACTGACGGGAGGCATAAGCGATAACCCGATCGGCTTGCATTAATACACACCCCAAACCCTGTTTGGATGCGTCACAGTAGACTACGAACTTCTCCTTGTCCGAAGGCAAAGCTAGCACCGGAGCAGTAATCAACCTCTGTTTCAGCTCCTGAAAACTAGCTTCGCATTTATCTGACCAGATAAACCGCTGATTCTTCTTTGTAAGCTCGGTTAGGGGCATTGAAATTTTGGAGAACCCCTCCACGAACCTACGGTAGTACCCAGCTAAACCCAAGAAGCTTCTGATCTCTGTCACTGTCTTCGGTCTCGGCCAATCCCTGACGGATTCAATCTTCCCGGGATCAACCTTGATCCCATCTTTACTTACAATGTGCCCTAGGAAGGACACCTAAGATAGCCAGAACTCACATTTCTTGAACTTGGCATAAAATTTATGTTCTCGAAGCCGTTGCAGTACCATTTGAAGATGTAACTCATGCTCCTCTTCTGATTGAGAGTACACGAGGATGTCGTCGATAAACACAATCACACAGATATCGAGGAAATACTTGAATACTCTATTCATCAGGTCCATGAATGCTGCAGGAGCATTGGTTAGTCCGAATGACATAACCAGAAACTCGTAATGTCCATACCTAGTGCGGAAAGCCATCTTCGGATTGTCCTCCTCTCGGATTCTCAACTGATGATAACCCGAACGGAGATCAATCTTAGAAAAGACCGTCTTCCCCTGAAGCTGATCGAACAAATCATCGATCCTAGGTAATGGATATTTATTCTTCACCGTCAGCTTGTTCAATTCTCTGTAGTCGATGCACCTCCTCATAGATCCATCCTTCTTCTTGACGAATAAAACCGGGGCTCCCCAGGGTGACACACTGGGCCGAATGGACCTTATGTCAAGCAACCCTTGTAGCTGAATCTTTAATTCCTTAAGTTCAGCTGGAGCCATCCTATACGGGGCTTTGGAAACCGGTTCCACCCCTGGTGCCAAGTCAATTACAAAATCAATCTCCCGCTGAGGTGGTAACCCTGGAAGTTCTTCGGGAAAAACGTCCGAAAATTCCCGAACTACTCTGATGTCCTCTGGCCGAATGGTGTCTGGCCGAGTGGTGTCCACCACCACGGCCAGAAACCCTAAGCAACCGCCGTGCAACAATTCTCTCGCTGACATAGCCGAGATCACCGGGATCCGAGATCCCTGAACCGAACCCACAAATACAAACGGTTCTTCACTTTCCGGTTGGAAGACCACCATCTTCCTTTTACAATCAATGCTCGCCGAATATTTAGATAGGAAATCCATTCCTAAAATAATATCAAATTCGACTAAGCTCATCTCTATCAGATCAGCGCTTAACTCTCTACCATCTATCCTGATCGGCATAGACCTAATCCACCTATTGGAGATAACCAATTCTCCGCCAGGTAACAGGGTTCCAAACCCTGATTCATATCTATCATAGGGTCTACCCAATTTACTAGAGATTCTAGCAGCCACACAAAAACAACCTTGACCCAAGCACTCACCCGAAGAATGCCTCTTACTAATAAGACACTACAGTAGGAATAACAGGTCTTAACACTACCCTGACGATCGTCTTGATTCTGGTTCCCTCGGAACCTCTTGTTCTGCCTCGAGCCACCTGATGCAGTGGATGATTCCTCCTCCAGTCCATGGCCGAACCACTACCTCCCCTGCTGAAACCTGACGCAGAAGGGGTAGGAGCCCCGCCACATTCCGGAGTCCTAACTGATTCCACATACATCTAGATGCGCCCACAACTCACCATGCTTTCTTCGCCATCTCAGCTTAGATGGTCTTATCGTCGGTAGTGATCATAAGGTCATACTTGATCTTCACATTAAGTCCATCGAGACATTTTCTTTCTTACTGAAATCGGTTGGCGCAAATCCCGAGGCTAACCTCGCCAACCAGTCGAACTGAGTAATATATTCCGTCATGCTCAATTTCTCTCGCTGGGTCAGGTGGGCGTACTCTTTCCTCATGGCGCTTCTGACCGCCTCGTTATAACATTTAACGCTGAAGAGTTCCTAAAACCTTTCCCAGGTCATAGAGATGACGTCATGGATCTGAGACACCATGTCCCACCAGACCAGAGCGTCTTCTTAAAACTGAAAAGTGGCACTCACCACTCTGTCGTTCCCGGTGACACCCATAAAATTCAGAATCTTGGTGATCACCGTCAGCCATTGCTCGGCTTTCACTACATCCGGACCTCCCAGGAAAATCGGAGGTGCCTGCTTCCAAAACCGTTCTTACAAAGGTTCCAATCTATTGGCCGCCACCACTATCTCGGCACAGGCGGCGAGGGCGGTGCCACCGGAACTACGGCACCGGGCCGCAAGAGCACCCTGCTGTCTCAACCTCTGAATCTCGAGATCTTGCTCTTCTATCCGGGTTTGCATTTCCGCAAACCGTAACTTCCCAATTCTGGGCTTCCTGATTGACTTGGGCAGCCTGCGGCGAGTTAACATCCTCCAACCGCAAACCCTGCCCCTGGGACCTCTACCTTGGCCCAAAACACTTGAGGGGAACTGAGCTCCTCGACCTTGATCTGACCCGACTGAGATGCCCTGACTCTTAATATTTCGTCTGGCGTCCATCTAGTCTGAACCGCCTCGAAATCCCGAGTTGGCACTTCAGGTCACAATCATCGAGAGCTTTACTAATGCCACTTAATTTGGAAATTAAAAACGAAACATGCGCCTATTCTACTATCAGGCTACTAACATGCTTCCTAACAGGCTTTTCTTTTTCATAACTGAATAAAATAAACTACTAAAGCAATAAAGGCTTACTGAACCGTGAACCGAGCTAACTGCTGATGATGATTCTACATGTCGTGACGATCTTCGGAAGACAACCTGGCGGCTCTGATACCAAATTATAGCACCCTAACTAACATAGGCGTATTACGTGATTTTTAAACATGTTGTGCAGCTCGTTGCTAATCAACGAGGTTTATGGAAAAACGTGATTAATTAAAATTTTGCTTTTTAATTAAACTTATAAACCAAATTACAAAAGACTCGGGATCCCGATTATAAAATCATTTACAAAAAGTTTCAACTGCTTAACTGTTACATAAAATAAAAGTCGTCTAACGGCCAGTTACAAAAATACAGCCTTGCTGTCCCGAGGATCGTACGCTCCAGGCCTAACCGCCCCGACATGTACAATCTCATAAGCTCGCTCACGGTCCATCAGCTATAGCCTTGCCTTTACCTACACATGAACATAAACTGTGAGTCGACAGACTCAGTAAGAAAAGCATAATAATACTCATACATAATACTAACTGCCGTGTCCAACACGATACTGAGTCCCGCTACTGCCATGTCCAACATGGTACTGAGCCACTACTGCCATGTCCAACATGGTACTGAGTTCTGAACGTTCATAGGGACGGTACTATTGACACGTAACAACCTGATCGGTCGAACCGGTCATACTCCATTCTTGGTCATACTCCGGCTGTACCGACGTGTTACTATATCCTCCCGATCGGTCGAACCGGTCATACTCATTCTTGGTCATACTCCGGCTGTACCGACGGGATACGTCAATAGCACGGAACTACCAACCAGTGTCAGCCTGATCGGTCAAACCGGTCATACTCCGCCGTCGGTCATACTCCAGCCTGTACCGACGTGACAGGGTTGGATGGTTCGAAGCCAACATACAACTAATGTAATCTAATAGGCTTCCTACATGCACGCTAAACATGTAATCTACATATGCATACTGTTATACTAATCTTACCTGGATTCCGAATTCAGGTGTGCCGGTCAACCTGACTGGAACTGAAGCTGAACGGCGGATTACTGGCTCCTAAACCATAAAAATCACAACGCTATAAGTGACACGCTAACTCACTTCCCGGGGACTAAAACTTGGAACTAAAAGTTTCCCTATCGATAAAAAGCATGGCAATACCCCTAAAAACATAAAAACGAGGAAAACTAGGGTCCCTGAATTTTCCCCAACCGGTAGACCGGTTGCCCAACCGGAATTCCGGTTCTGGAAAATTCAGAACCCTCATCCGGAATTCCGGATGCACAACCGGAATTCCGGTTCCTCGCAGGCAGCCAACCAAAATTCTCATAACTCGACCAATTCAACCCCAATTGGTTCCAAACTTCCCAGACCTGTTCTAAACACCCCAAAGAACAAATCCAAGGCCTCAAAACCACCCAGAAAACACATAATCAAAAATCACCATTAAAGACCAAGCTTTGAGTTCCAAAACTCAAACTTGGTTAAATCCACTAACATGCAATAAAACCTGGTTAATTCTACTTAACTAAGCATGAATAAGCTTCTGAAAATACACAAGAACAACAGCAACAACATAGTAACAGATTACATAATATTTCATCAAAATCACACATTTTGCATAGAAAATTTCAAGCTTTGCACAACCTATCTAGCATGCTTTCAAAACCCATTAAACAACCCTAATCTAACAAGCTTTAAACTATAAAAATTCAAGACAACTTACAGCAGCAACCTCAACAGAATTCATCATGCATTATCCAACTTTTACATCAAAATTTAAGGAAAATAAAGAAAGAAAGCTAGACAAGAATTACCTCAATTAAGAACACTCTAACTAGCTGAAAATCACTTGAAAATGAAGAGGAAAAATCACCCTTCTTGCTGCCCCAAATGGCCGAAAAGAGAGAGGGAGTTTTGAGAGAGTTTTCTTTGAGAAAAAGCAATTTTTCTAAGTTTGTGAAAAATGAGATAAAAGCCATATAATTCCATTTTATTCAGCCAACAATTAAACAATTAAACATTTCTTTTTCATTAATAATTTCACTAGAAGACAAAATACTAATGGGGCAAAAAGACCATTTTGCCCCTCCACCATAAAACCACATAAATCATACTAAAGGGGTATTTCTGGGACATTCTAAATTCCCGGCCATTCCCGACATTCCCAATGTCTAAAACCCGTCCCCAAACTACTAACATACTAAGTTGTGATTTCTACTGAGCCAAACGCCGAGTTCCAAAATACCGGGCACCGGAATTACAAAATAGGCAAGCTACTGAATGACATAAATAACAGTATAATAAATTATTTAAATAGCTATAAATAATTTCATAATTAATCATAAACAACTGCTAATTTCCAAATTAACTAAGCGGGCTTTACAAGCTAGGGTGGTAAAGAGTGACACTCAATCATTCGTAGTACTCACACTATCACTGGCGGTGTTTATGGGTCCCGTGACACATAGTATGTAATCAAGTTAGTTGTGGTGTACCGGAGTCACTATTCTCATAAAAAACTCACTGAACCCCTTCGAGCTAGGGTTGTACAGAGTGACACTCAACCATTCGTAGTACTCTCACTATCACTGGCGGTGTTTATGGGTCCTGCGACACATAGTATGTAATCAAGTTAGCTGTGGTGTACCGGAGTCACTATTCTCGTAAAGAACTCACTGAACCCCTTCGAGCTAGGGTTGTAAAGAGTGACACTCAACCATTCGTAGTACTCACACTATCACTGGCGGTGTTTATGGGTCCCGTGACACATAGTATGTAATCAAGTTATGTAATACCTGGAATTAAGAAAAGGATCAACAAAACCCTAATTGGATAATTATGAGTTAATTGAGGAAATATATTATTATATAATTCAATATATGTGAAATTATATGAAATTTAGCATGTTAAAGACCCCGTTGGTGAGCCAGGGGCATTTTGGTAATTATGACCCGAGAAGGGTAAATTGTTGAGATTTATTTAATTACGTGCTTAATAGAACTATATTATTATATAGTATGCCTGTGTTGTCTTTTCAGGTGTGTTCTGTCAGGTTGGGGCGGTATAGTCAGGTTGGCGCGGTTGTTCCTACTCCTGTTTATTGTAGGGATGGTGGTGACTCCACCATCGAGCAGAAAAGAAAAGTTGTTCCAATTTCTGGTGGCTCGGGGCAAAGTAAGCGGTTCCGTGGGAACCAAGGCAGAGGTGGACGCCAGGGTTACTCTTACCTTGAGTGTCCACGGTGCAAGAAACATCATCCGGGAGAGTGTACTCGAAAGACGTGCTTCCTGTGTGGCATGGTGGGGCGTTTCAAGAAAGATTTCCCCCAGGCAAAGAAAGAGGAGCCGAGAGCTGAGGTGAAACCGGTTCCTGCTCGAGTGTTTGCCATCACCCAAGCTGATGCTGCAGCTAGTCCTTCTGTTGTGACAGGTCAGCTTCCCGTCAACAACTTAATGTTTACAGTATTATTTGATTCGGGAGCTACACGCTCATATGTAGCTACAAGAATAATTGATCTTTTGGGTAGGCCTTGTGATATTTTAGAAAGAGGGTTTGGAACCCTAATGCCTAGCGGGGAATTGGTTATCTCTAATAGGCGCATTAGGTCTATGCCAATTAGGATCGAAGATAGGGAGTTGAGCGCTGACCTTATAGAACTGGAATTAACTGAGTTTGACATTATACTGGGAATGGATTTTCTGTCCAAGTATTCGGCCAGTATAGATTGTAAGCGGAAAATGGTGACTTTTCTGCCTGAAGGTGAAGATCCATTTGTTTATGTTGGATCAGTTCAGGGGTCTCGGATCCCGGTTATTTCTGTACTGAGGGCTAGAGATTTACTACATAGTGGCTGTGTAGGATTTCTAGCAGTAGTAATTGACTCCAGCAGACCTGAACCATTTGGGCCTGAGGCATTCAGGGTGGTAAGAGATTTTCTCAACGTGTTTCCCGAGGAGTTGCCGGGATTGCCGCCACAACGAGAAATTGATTTTGTAATTAATTTGGCACTTGGAGTCGAATCTGTTTCTAAAGCTCCATATAGGATGGCGCCAGCAGAACTCAAGGAGCTTAAGTTACAACTTCAGGGGATGCTTGACATTAGGTTTATCCGACCCAGTGTATCGCCCTGGGGAGCTTCGGTTCTGTTTGTGAAAAAGAAGGATGGTTCCCTAAAAATGTGTATTGATTATCGGGAACTAAACAAGGTGACGATTAAGAATAAGTACCCGTTGCCGAGAATCGACGATCTGTTCGATCAGCTTCAGGGAAAGACAGTGTTTTCGAAGATTTATTTACGGCCTGGTTATCATCAACTCAGAATTCGAGAGGAATACATACCGAAGACTGCTTTTAGAACCAGATATGGGAACTATGAGTTTCTGGTATTGTCATTCGGATTGACTAATGCTCCTGCGGCCTTTATGGATCTCATGAATAGGGTATTCAAGGATTTCCTCGATAACTGTGTTATAGTGTTTATCGATGACATTCTTGTATACTCTCAGTCAAAAGAGGAGCACGAGCATCATCTTCAAATGGTATTGCAGCGACTTAGGGATCACAAGTTGTATGCAAAGTTCAAGAAGTGCGAATTCTGGTTGTCTGAAGTGTCTTTTCTGGGTCATATTGTTGGGAAGAATGGAATTATGGTTGATCCAAACAAGGTAGAATCAGTGAAGAACTGGCCGAGGCCCAAGTCTGTGACGGAAGTTCGAAATTTTCTCGGTTTAGCAGGGTATTATCGGCGTTTTGTCGAAGGATTTTCTAAACTTTCTATGCCCCTAACCGAATTGATCAAGAAAAATCAAAGATTTGTGTGGTCAGAAAAGTGTGAAACAAGTGTTCAGGAGTTGAAGCAACGTTTGATAACAGCTCCAGTGTTAGCTTTGCCATCAAATCAAGAGAAATTTGTGGTGTACAGTGATGCATCCAGATAGGGTCTGGGATGTGTTCTGATGCAAGCTGACAGAGTCATAGCCTATGCCTCTTGTCAACTGAAAGATTATGAGCAGCGCTATCCAACTCATGATTTAGAGCTTGCTGCTGTGGTTTTTGCTCTAAAGATATGGCGACATTATCTTTACGGTGAGAAGTGCGAGATTTATACTGATCATAAGAGTCTCAAATACTTTTTCACCCAAAAGGATTTGAACATGAGATAGAGGAGATGGCTGGAATTGGTTAAGGACTACGATTGTGAAATACTGTATCATCTCGGGAAAGCCAATGTTGTGGCCGATGCTTTAAGCAGAAAAGGTCCCGGGCAAGTTTATACCACGGTTATGATAGCCCCTCAACTAGCCTCTAAAATGGTTAGTGCAGGGATTGAGTTCGTGGTCGGGAAATTACATAATTTAACACTTCAGTCTTATCTGTTGGAGAGGATTAGAAAGGCACAACTGGAGGATCCCGAGATAGTTAAGGTTCGAGATGAGGTAATGGCTGGTCGGCCTAGAGGCTTTTCAGTCTCGAACAGTGGAATGTTATTATACAAAGCTCGAGTTTGTGTTCCTAAGGTTGATGAGCTTAAGAGAGAGATACTTGATGAAGCTCATACCACGCCTTATTCATTGCATCCAGGAACCACTAAAATGTATCAAGATTTGAAACCCTACTTCGGGTGGTATGGGATGAAAAGAGATGTGGTGGACTACGTGTCCAAGTGTTTAACCTGCCAGCAGATTAAAGATGAACATCAGAGGCCGGCAGGGTTACTGCAACCTTTAGTCCTTCCTGAATGGAAGTGGGAGGACATTGCAATGGATTTCGTAACTGGTTTGCCTAGAACTACGGGAATGTATGATTCAGTATGGGTCATTGTGGACAGATTCACAAAGTCAGCTCACTTTCTACTAGTGAAAGTTACATATTCAGTGGATCAATACGCCGAATTGTACGTGAAGGAGATAGTTCGTCTCCATGGAGCCCCTAAATCTATTGTGTCAGACAGGGATCCAAAGTTTACATCAAAATTTTGGGTGAGTCTTCAGAAGGCTATGGGTACCAAGTTAAAGTTTAGCACAACCTTTCACCCTCAGACTGATGGTCAGTCAGAAAGAACTATTCAGATTCTGGAAGACCTACTACGAGCCTGTGTTAAGGATTTTGAGGGCTCGTGGAGTAAGTACTTGCCTCTAATTGAGTTCTCCTACAACAATAGCTACCAGAGTACTATAGGGATGGCTCCCTATGAGATGTTATATGGTAGAAAATGTCGTTCTCCTATCCATTGGGACGAAACAGGAGAAAGAAAGTACTTGGATCCAGAGTTAGTATGTAATCAAGTTAGCTGTGGTGTACCGGAGTCACTATTCTCCTAACGAACTCACTAAACCCATTCGAGATAGGGTTGTACAGAGTGACACTCAACCATTCGTAGTACTCACACTATCACTAACGGTGTTTATGGGTCCCGTGACACATAGTATGTAATCAAGTTAGTTGTGGTGTACCGGAGTCACTATTCTCGTAAAAAACTCACTGAACCCCTTCGAGCTAGGGTTGTACAGAGTGACACTCAACCATTCGTAGTACTCTCACTATCACTGGCGGTGTTTATGGGTCCCGCGACACATAGTATGTAATCAAGTTAGCTGTGGTGTACCGGAGTCACTATTCTCATAAAGAACTCACTGAACCCCTTCGAGCTAGGGTTGTAAAGAGTGACACTCAACCATTCGTAGTACTTACACTATCACTGGCGGTGTTTATGGGTCCCGTGACACATAGTATGTAATCAAGTTATGTAATACTTGGAATTAAGAAAAGGATTAACAAAACCCTAATTAAATAATTATGAGTTAATTGAGGAATTATATTATTATATAATTCAATATATGTAAAATTATATGAAATTTAGCATGTTAAAGACCCCGTTGGTGAGCCAGGGGCATTTTGGTAATTATGACCCGAGAAGGGTAAATTGTTGAGATTTATTTAATTACGTGCTTAAAAGAACTATATTATTATATAGTATGCCTGTGTTGTCTTTTCAGGTGTGTTCTGACAGGTTGGCGCGATATAGTCATGTTGGGTTTTATGCCCTAAATAAAACTCATTTCAATATAATCAGATTTACTTATTAATATAGATCAGAAATAACATTTAATGTTGCATGGTTCACATGATTTATTTCATGATTAATGTACATAATGTATAAATTCATCTGAAACCCTTTTCATATACTTGATCCTGTTTATTGTGCCGTCAACACATTGGAAAGTAAACATGACTATGTGAATAAAGTTTCCTAGATTTATCAGACATAGGGTTTTACTGATATGATAATCTACAACAGAGTTTACTTGCATTTGGAGAAGTGCTATGTTCTTTCTAGAGCATTGGTTAAAGTAAAGCTCAGGTTGGATACATGAAGTATGCATCGGAAGGGACCGATATTGAACTTTGACTTAGATTTATTAAACTTACCGTAATATCTATTCAAGTTAATATCGCCTAGTTGATCCTAGATCAAATGTTCTTAATCCTGTTATGATTAGGCTCAATCTTGAAAGGCTATTCATGTTCTTTGATTTGTTAGTTAAGCCTACTTTTAGGTCAGGGTGATACGTACATTTTGGGAACACGGTAGTGCAATTGAGTGGGAGCGCTAGCATAAACATGGAATCTATAGCTTCTATCTGGCGAATAGTAAGCAAAGGATGATCTCCTTCGAGCTTGACCAAACGAACATAAATGGTGGAGTACTCATTTCACATAAGCTGAAATATCATTTATACGGGGTCAAGTGTTTTAAGGATAAAATACATTGTAGGGTGTAACGGTAATCTAATCCCTTTACAGTGTAGACCATTCATATAGAGGATGATTGATCAAATTAGGATTATAACAATGGATAACTAATGATGTGTCTATATGGTGGAACATATAGAGCATTCTATATACTGAGAGTGCAATTCTAAGTTCTATGCGTGGATTCAACGAAGAAATAATAAGTTAGTGAATTTTAGTGATGAATTCTTGATCTACTTATTGGAAGCTCGGTTATATAGACCCATGGTCCCCGCACTAGTTGAGATAATATTGCTTGTAAGACTCATATAATTGGTTTTGATTAATCAGTTATTGTAATGACCGCTTTAGTAATTTGGATTAGTAAAGGCAATTAGCACTAATTTTTATTATTTTATTATTATTTGTGAATTTATTTAATTGTGGAACCCAATATTTAGAAATAAATATTAGAGTTATAATTTCTCAATTCTGGAGATTTTATTAAACTCTAGGGGTATTATTTAGCTTATATGTGAAATATGTTATTTTTATAATTTTTGCTCGTCGACAACGGAAAATGCGATGGATGGCTAGTTTGATCACATGGGTAAGTTTAGAATCTTATTTCTTAGTGGGAAATATTTTAGAGAAAATTAATTATTGGGATTAAGCGGGGTTATGGAATTTGACCATTTTACCCCTAGCTTTTAAATTACGCTAGTTTTGGGTCAAAGTGCAATTTTGTCATTTGGTAAAATAGTGGGTTAGGTGGCTGCCTTGTATAGTGACACCTAGCATGATAATTCAGCAAGAGTTAAGTTGAATTAACTCATTTCATTTTGGAGGAAAAATAAAGAAAAAGAAATTAGAAAAAGAGAGGCTTTTCTCTTGAATTCTCTCTCTCTCTCTCTCTCTCTCTCTCTCTCTCTCTCTCTCTCTCTCTCTCTCTCTCTCTCTCTCTCTCTCTCTCTCTCTCTCTCTCTCTCTCTCTCTCTCTCTCTCTCTCTCTCTCTCTCTCTCTCTCTTTCGGCTGAGGCAAAACCAGGGCAAGGACAACCTTTTCCTTCCTAATTCTCTGTGATTTAGCTAGGGATTCAAGGAGGAGCAAGCAAAGGTAACCTTAGAACTAATGGTTATGTGTTTTGAAGCTTTTTCTTTGGTTGAGTATGTGATTTTTGAGAATAGGGGCTGTTAGCTTCTGTAATCTGATTCCTAGGTTAGTTTTGAGTTGTTTTTAAGCTCTGGTTATTAGTTTTGAAAGGTGGTGATGGAATTGGGTAAGCTTGAGCTTTGAAACTCAAGTTTAGGTCTTTAATGGCAAGTTGGAATTTATTGTTTTGTTCTGTGATTTTCTGATTGAATTAGGTGGTAAATGCATTGTATAGGTGTACTGGAGAGTTTGGTAAAGTTTGGTTGAATTTTGAGGTCATGGGGGAATTTTTCGGGTTCCCAGCACAGAACCGGAATTCCGGTTCTGGGGAACCTGTGGCAACCGGTCGATCGGTTGGTGACCCAGAACCGGACTTCCAGTTGGGAACCGGTCTGCCGGTTGGGGGAATTTTTGGAACCCTAGTTTTGCCCAATTTTGAGATATTTAGAGTATTGCCTTGTTGTTTATCGATAGGGAAACTTTTGGTTTCAAATTTAAGTCCCCGGAAAGTGATTTAGCGAGTCACTCATCTGTGTTACAATTAATGTGATTAGGGCATCCATCTATCACGAGCATTTCCGTTCAGGTCGGCCAGCACACTTGAATTCAAAAAACAGGTAAGAACTGTGTATAATGTATGATGTGATTATCTGAATGTATGTATGTGCTAATATGTATACATGCTTATTTGTTGTGATTCATACACTACCAACACTTGTATGGTTGCGGTACAAAGTGCATTGGTAAGGTGTATGATGTTTGGAAGTACGTTATGGTGTTACCAGCACTTGTACAAGAAGGTACAGTGTGTCTGTGGTACAACACTAGATAGTACTCAAGGTGCGGTCATACCCTACCTACACTAGTACGAAGGTATACTGAGTGCATGTGGTACATGGTACATGGTCGTATCCTAGTTAGAACGTTCATACTTATCTGTTAAGCTCTGTAAATAGGTGTATGGGCGCCTATTTACAGGTCAAAAATTATATGATATGTTATATGCATTTCTTACTGAGTCTGTCGACTCACAGTTCTGCTTCCATGTGTAGGTAAAGGAAAGGCTAAGACTGAACAGGAGTGAACCTGAGCTCAGATGGAATTGTACATGTCAAGCAGCGCGACCTGGAGTGTTCGGTCTCGGGACATCTGGGAGTTGTATTTTGAAAGTCGTTGTGCGACCAGTAAATTTGTGTATTTTGGAATGTATAGTTTGGAAAGTAATTTTACAAAGTTTGAAAACGGGATCCCGACATTTGTAAATATTTTATTATATTACAAAGTTTAATATTTAATGCAAAAATTTAAATTTGACACGTTTTTCGAGAAACTTCTTTGATTAGCAAAGATTGCACATTAATTGAAAAAGCACTGTAGCGTGCCTTAGCATTAGGGCGTTACAATTATAATTCTCAAATTAGACTATGTCTATTTGTGATTTTTTCACTAAGTAAGGGCAAAATTGTAAAGAAAGAGTTTTAGGGGCATATTTGTTAATTATGATACTTTGTATGGTTCAATTAATAAATATGATAAATGACAATATTATTTAATAATTATTTATAGTTATTAAATAGTTAGAATTGACATTTAAATGGTTGAATTTGAAAATTGGTGTTTTTGAGAAAATCAGATGCAGAAAAGATAAAACTGCAAAATTGCAAAAAGTGAGGCCCAAATCCACTATGTATGGCCGGTCACTTTTGTAGGAAATTTAAACTGATATTTTCATTACTTTAATGCCAAATAATTCAAACCTAACCCTAGTGGAATGCTATAAATAGATAGTGAAGGCTTCAGGAAATTTACACTAAAATTTCACACTTCTGATTCAGAAAAACCTGAGCCTTCTCTCTCCCTATCTGGCCGACCACTCCCTCTCTCTTTCTTCCCTCTTGAATTTCAACATCCTTAGTGTGAGAGTAGTGCCCACACACAGCAAGTGATACCTCAATCATAGTGAGGAAGATCGTGAAGAAAGACTTTCAGCAAGAAAGAGTTTCAGCACCAAAGATTTAGAGAAAGAGATCTAGGTTCAGATATTGATAATGCTCTGCTACAGAAAGGAATCAAGGGCTAGATATCTGAACGGAAGGAGTCATATTATTCCGCTGCACCCAATGTAAGGTTTCCTAAACTTTATACGTGTTTATTTCATCGTTTTAAAAAGTTCATATTTAGGGTGTTAATCAACATACTGGTGAGTAGATCTAAGATCCTAGTAAAATATATTCAAACAACTGGCCTCAGAGCCATGGTAATTGATTTACTTGCAAGAAATTTGGACTTTAAAACGATTGTTTGATGTTTTGGATGGTATCATATTGTATTGAGTGTTATTTGATGATTGATTGATGTTTGTGAATTTTCGTGAAAAATAATTGAATATCTGTTTCATGCAAATCCTGCATTCCGCCGAGGTTGCACGCCCAAGCACCCACCAGCACGCCCATGGACAGTATGCTTGGCATACTGTCCGCACAGCTTGCAATTTTTTCGTTTTTCTTCATTTTTTCATGCTTTTTCATGGAATTAACTTCCGATTTTTTGTGTAGTTCTGTATTTATAATATTACTATTCCTAATTCAACTCTAATTATCATAATGAATTAATTTAATATTTTTTAAATTTAATTCATGATATTAGTGTAATTTGAATTTAAAAATAGTTAATATCTATCTTTTTTGCTTAATAATCTATCTTATTTTTAAATTTGATTATATCTTGTCTTATTTTTAAATTTAAGGTCAGATTTTAATATTTTAAATTAAATCTTTTTTTTTTTTAATTTGACCTTATTTAAATTTAAAATAAGATAACAATAATCATGTAATTTTAAATAGATGTAATATATTTTGCTAACTTTTAAATTTTGTTATTTTATTTATTTAAATTACATTTAAAATCTGAAAAAGATATTAATTTATCTTTTTTAATTTTTTATTTAATTTTTATTTATAAAATAACATTTAAATTTTAACAGTAGTTAGCAAATTTTGAAATGATATTTAGGTTGGTTGAAACCTAATTTTTCAAAATTGTAGGTTTAATTTTAAATTTAATTTTTTTTTTAATTTCGAATTTTTTCAAAATTTTTATTTAAATTTTCGAAAATATTTTTTTTTATTTAATTATTTATTTCGAAATTAATTATTTAATTTAAAATTAAATAATCCTACATCCAACTATCCAGGTAACCTTGTTGCAGGAGTATGTGTTTTAGCTTGTGTGTAAGTTTTCAAAACCTATTATTACTTGATTGCAAATAGCCATGGTTACTTTTTGCCAGATCTAATGATTTGATGGCTCCCTTGGTCAAGTAAATAATTTGTAACAGGTATATTTACAATCTTCTTTCATCTGTGTATGACCTAGCAACATGATAGGACCCATCCAAAGTGTGCCTGTGTGAGCCTATGTGTTTAATTTCATTATAGATGCATATAGGTTGTTGTTGCTAAATAAATTATCATAGTTCTTGATAGATTTTATTTAGGCCCATTTAGTTTTTAGGCCTATTCAATAAATAACAGTTGTTCATTTTAAGGTTAAATTCCTCTCTTTTGGGCCTTGTGTGAGAGTTGGGAGCCATAGTAGTGGGTACGACATACTGAATCCAGCACCCCCTCACATGAACCACCCCAATTGTGAAGGCCCATTTGCCTGATTTGAATAACTGTACTAGGTTAATTAAACTAGTTTAACCTAATAAAATTGATTAGCAACATAATTAATTTCATTTATTTTGAAATTAATTTAAGAAAATTATAGTTTAAAGAATTTTTTTTATTCTAAGCTAAACTATATGTATTTTCTTGTATTTAATTAAATATAGAATTATAACCATCTAGATTCTTTCTGAAGCTTAATTTAAATTTTTCATTACATATTCCTATTTAAGTTGACATTTAGTTGTCTATAACTAACCAGCTTAAATCTGAATATCTTTTGGATTTAAAATTTCAAAATTAAGTTAAGGAATTTTAGGCATTGGTTATTAAGATTCTTTAGATATTTTTTAAGTTAATATCTTTTCAAATATTAACTTAAAATGGAATATTTTAAATATTTTTTTTAAGTTAATATCTTTTCGAATATTAACTTAAAATGGAATATTTTTTAAATTAAGTGGTTACAACTTAATTTTTGATATTTAATTAAATTTTCTAAATAGTTATTTCTAGACTACTTATTATTTCTATTATTAAATAGGAAAATATTATACATTGTGAAATTAATTATTTATATAATTAATTTTGGTACAATTTATTTTAAGTATATTTTTCCTAGTATTAAACTAGAGATTAATAATTAAGCCTTCTCTACACTTAATTATTTGTTTCTTAAATTTAATACATTTAATTAATTTGAAAATTAAATATCTAAGTTGATTTTCATCATCATACTTAAATATTTCTTTTTCATGACACTTAATTAAATACAAATTATTTTTAGTTGAAATTTATTTTTTTCAACTAAATTTAAATAATTTTCAAAATATATTTTTTTCTTTATTTTATTAATCAAATTTCGAAATTGCATTTCTTAAATGCTGGAATTTCGAATTTTATTTGAAAAATAAAGTTGTAAATTATTTATTTTAATTTTGGACCAACTTAAATCAATGATTTTTTCATTTATTGATTAAATTAAAATAAATGAAGTAAAATATATTTTATTAGAAATTTAATTAATTAGTCAAAGGAAAATCTAGATAGGTGATATTTTTGCTTGAAGTATTTTTCTAGTGTATTTAATTAAATAGAAAATTAATATTTAAGTTGATTTTCATCATCATACTTAAATATTTGAAATTTTTCTTATACATATTTAATTAAATAGGAAAATTTTATTTTTTGTTGTAATTTAATTTTATTAATTAATTTTGGGTCAACACTAAATTAGTATAATTTTTCCAGGATTTATTTTAATATGCAATTTCGAAAATTGTATTATTAAATACTTTAATTTTTCTAAATGCAATATATATTTATAGAAAATTAAATTTGAGTTGTAAATTAATTTAAATTAATTTTGTGACAACTTAAATTGAATATTTTTCTAAATATTTATTGGAAATTATTACTAAGATGGAAATAATTCATATTATTTTCATATCCATCTAAGTAAAATTTATAAATATTAAATTAAAATTTATATTTAGAATTTTTCATTCTAAATTGGAAATTTTAATTAAATAAATATATATATTTAAAATAAATAGATTAAATAAAGAGAATCAAAGAAAATACAACTCACTTTAAATAATGAGCTTTATTATTATTAAGATATTCGATCTCCATTGTTGGTCTTACAATAGTTAAATGTTTTCAATATAACCTCAAGACGCTAGACTTCGTCCCCCTATGGATGGTTATTCGTTGAACGCATTTAACACTGTAAGATCTCCTTTGATAAGTGTTTTGTAAGTTTTCGTCTCTATTAGACTCTCCCCTACGGTGCCTACTTAGAGATAAACTTATAAAACATGAAACAATGGTGGAAGCTCATAAAATGAGAATAACCTTGACTCTCGCCTACCGGGACAACGTTGGATTCTTATTTTGATCGAATAAAAGGTTGCTAGAATGGTTTCTATTTTAGATGAGCTGACAACTCTATTCAATAAATGATACTTTGACTCTCGCCTAGGGACCTTTGTATCAGTTTGTTGGAAACCTTGGAAATTATTTAGGATTGTATGTTTTAGTATTTTCACTTGTCATTCCTACTTGCTATATGTTTAATAATTTCTGAATTGTGTATGAATTTATATTGAACCATGTTATTTTCTGTTATTAAATTGTAGTTTAATTTCGAATCTTCATTGTTGGTCTAACATGTTTGTTTTTCTAATGAGATAAATCCATTAATGGATTTTCACCATTAGACATACATAATAGTGTTAGATCACGAAAGATAAATATTGTATATGCGACATCTAGCTGTTCATCAATTGATGACACCTTAGACTAGTATTTTTACGATATGAAACAAGAAGATTGTATAAATAAGATTACTTCGACTTTCGCTAATCGAAGCATCGTTGGATTCTTATTTTAAACGAAATTATCCTAATTCCTCTTAGCTTATTCATTTCGAATTAGCTCAATAACATATCATTGGATGAATGGTCTATAAATCATTTCATGTCATTTTATATTTTCTCTTAAGAAATTAAATGACGCATATGATTATAATCCCGAAATTCTATTCCCAATTGATATAAATCCTCAATCTTAGAAATCTCCTACTTGTATGGGCAAATCTGACTTAGAGTTTGTATTAGTAGTGGTGGTCCAAGATAGAATTACTCATTATGTTTGGTATAAATTTAAGTCTTTGACTTTAATTTTAGATTCCAAATAGAAATTTTCTTATATTTCTAATTCCAGAATACAATACAGTTACACTTTCTCAAGTGTTTAATATCCATCTTCTATTAATGGATTAAAACTGTATGCAATATGAGTTAGGTATTCTGTGACCAGGATCCACTTGCAGTATTCTAAGAACTCTTTGATGTAACTAAACCTATGTCATCAAAAGACACTACCACATTTTTTTAATCTATGGCATTTGTATCTTGTTCATAGTGGATTTGACAAGATCAATCTCTGCAAAGAGTTAATATGCCTATATCCACTGAAAGTAGTTCATCTCATTCGTAGATGGATGTACATTCAAGGGTGGAAATGAGTTTTTTGTTGTATTCTTAAAACGATAACTCTAGATTATACCTTTTAGCAAGAAATTTGACATGTTTGAAAAATTTCATTAATCTCTAGCAATGGTTAAAACCATTAAGGTAAGTGGTTAAAGATCTTGCGAACTGATAGGGGTGGAGAAATAGTTAGTAGATATGCAGTTCAAAGATCATTAAATTAATTTTTGAATTATATCCAAACTTACCTCCCCAGAAATTTAGAGTTGCATATTGATGATTAGTTACTAGTCGTTGCCTAATTCCTTCTATGGTAATACAATTTCAGAATGATGTAATGGTTGTATACTTAATGTAAATCATTACTAGATTCATGGATGACCTAATCAAAATCTTAAGAAAAGCTAGAACTGTTAACCATGGTTTGTTAGCTATTCTAAGTGATTAGGGGTGGACTATCCCATAGTCAATAGATAAGAAAGTGTTTGTTCAAACAAATACTACTTTTATAAGAAAATGACTAAGTCTAAAAATAAAGTAGCAAATAAAGGACTTATTTTTCTTGATTCCAAAAGTGTTCTATCATCTTATATGACATATGATGATCCCACTGCCTCTGTTGTCTTGTCACAACCGAAGAGGTCAATGCCATTTAGTTTTCTTAGACATAATTCACGGTACCTTGTCGTAGTGGGAGAGTTTCTAGTAACTCACCTTCTTATGACTTGGGAGACACTAGTGATTAAAATCCATTGTGAGTTTAAACAAGTAATGGATTGTCAAGATAAGAAACTAAGAAGAAAGCCAAAAGAACTATGGTTTAATCCAGTCACATGAAATAACCTAAATTTTTCTATTACAAGGACATAAAAGGAAATTTTTGTTTATAAGTCCATTCAATGGACTTAACAAAACTTCATGTTCCTAGTATTATAGGTTTGAGTTTATCTAAACCTATGGCTTGTGGTATACCTGGTAATTACTTACTCTAATGCAAGAAACTTACTTTAGTAAGATGCTGAAGCATTTTCTTTCTAATTGCAATCTATAGAAGCTTCACAACTTCTTAGGCATAAATTTTATTTATCTAAGGAAAAGTCTCAACTATTCCAGAAAAGATAAAGCCATGAAAGAATTTCTTAAATCAACAGTGAGAGGTCTTAGATATGCTTTTGTATGCCTTAGACCAGACACCTGTTGTTGAGTGGGAGTAATGAGTAGGTATTAGATTAATCCAGGAGAAGAACATCGGAAGACAATCAAGTAAATCTTAAGATAAAGAAGAGGAACTATATGTTAGTCTATAAGGGTGTGTTTAAAACTCTTAGACTACAGCACATCAGATTTCGAAATTTGCCTTTGTGCTAGAAAATCTTTAGGATAAGATTGTGGTTACTCTGGGGGTGGAATAGTGATTTTGGAGAAGTGTAAAAACCTATCTGAAGTCTCTAGGTCTACCAGGAAGGGACTGAATGTTAAAGTTACAGGAAAGGTACTTATTCAGTCTAAGGAAAGTTCTATACATTTTTGGCACCATTCCAAATTGCCTAAACTACTAGTGTTAATTTCCTGATTAACCAAAAGGAGTTGCCAAAGGTATGTATAGAATCCAGTATCCCAAGAGAGTAGACATATAGAGAGGAATTTTCACATTATCAATGATTTTGTGATTAAGGAAGAGTAATGGTGGAGAAAAGGTTGTGTTTAATTCAACCTTTCAGATCCTATTACGAGGAGTTTACTACTACTACACTTGATTTGTATATCGAGGTATTGAGATTATTTGAAACACACTTTTTGTTTTATATTAGTGCAAGTGGGAGTTTGTTGGGTTTTATGCCCTAAATAAAACTCATTTCAATATAATCAGATTTACTTATTAATATAGATCAGAATAACATTTAATGTTGTATGGTTCACATGATTTATTTCATGAATATATCTACATAATGTATAAATTCATCTGAAACCCTTTTCACATCCTTGATCCTGTTTATTGTGCCGTCAACACATTGGAAAGTATACATGACTATGTGAATAAAGTTTTCTAGATTTATCAGACATAGGGTTTTACTGATATGATAATCTACAACAGAGTTTACTTGCATTTGGAGAACAACTATGTTCTTTCCAGAGCATTGGTTAAAGTAAAGCTCAGGTTGGATGCATGGAGTATGCATCGGAAGGGACCGATATTGAACTTTGACTTAGATTTATTAAACTTACCGTAATATCTATTCAAGTTAATATCGCCTAGTTGATCCTAGATCAAATGTTCTTAATCCTGTTATGATTAGGCTCAATCTTGAAAGGCTATTCGTGTTCTTTAATTTGTTAGTTAAGCCTACTTTTAGGTCAGGGTGATACGTACATTTTGGGAACACGGTAGTGCAATTGAGTGGGAGCGCTAGCATAAACATGGAATCTATAGCTTCTATCTGGCGAATAGTAAGCAAAGGATGATCTCCTTCGAGCTTGACCAAACAAACATAAATGGTGGAGTACTCATTTCACATAAGCTGAAATATCATTTATACGGGGTTAAGTGTTTTAAGGACAAAATACATTGTAGGGTGTAACGGTAATCTAATCCCTTTACAGTGTAGATCATTCATATAAAGGATCATTGATCAAATTAGGATTATAACAATGGATAACTAATGATGTGTCTATATGGTGGAACATATAGAGCATTCTATATAGTGAGAGTGCAATTCTAAGTTCTATGCGTGGATTCAACGAAGAATTAATAAGTTAGTAAATTTTAGTGATAAATTCTTGATCTACTTATTGGAAGCTCGGTTATATAGACCCATGGTCCTTGCACTAGTTGAGATAATATTGCTTGTAAGACTCATATAATTGGTTTTGATTAATCAATTATAATTTTCAAATTAGACTATGTCTATTTGTGAATTTTTCACTAAGTAAGGGCGAAATTGTAAAGAAAGAGTTTTAGGGGCATATTTGTTAATTATGATACTTTGTATGGTTCAATTAATAAATATGATAAATGACAATATTATTTAATAATTATTGATAGTTATTAAATAGTTAGAATTGGCATTTAAATGGTTGAATTTGAAAATTGGCATTTTTGAGAAAATCAGATGCAGAAAAGATAAAACTGCAAAATTGCAAAAAGTGAGGCCCAAATCCACTATGTATGGCCGGCCACTTTTGTAGGCAATTTAAACTAATATTTTCATTATTTTAATGCCAAATAATTCAAACCTAACCCTAGTGGAATGCTATAAATAGATAGTGAAGGCTTCAAGAAATTTACACTAAAATTTCACACTTCTGATTCAGAAAACCTGAGCCTTCTCTCTCCCTATCTGGCCGACCACTCCCTCTCTCTTTCTTCCCTCTTGAATTTTGAAATCCTTAGTGTGAGAGTAGTGCCCACACACAGCAAGTGATACCTCAATCATAGTGAGGAAGATCGTGAAGAAAGACTTTCAGCAAGAAGGAGTTTCAGCACCAAAGATTCAAAGAAAGAGATCCAAGTTCAGATATTGATAATGTTCTGCTACAGAAAGGAATCAAGGGCTAGATATATGAACGGAAGGAGTCATATTATTCCGCTGCACCCAATGTAAGGTTTCCTAAACTTTATACGTGTTTATTTCATCGTTTTAGAAAGTTCATATTTAGGGTGTTAATCAACATACTTGTGAGTAGATCTAAGATCCTGGTAAAATAAATTCCAACAAGTCACACCCAGGAATTTTGGGCCGAACCGGGTTCGGGCAAGAAATGTAAATTGAATTGATTATTTGGCATTTTAATTGACATGTGATAATCTGAAATTTATTTGGATATAATTCAGTGTGAAATGGCATTTATGCCCTTGAAAATGCTTATGTTTGTTTTGTAGCCCTAAGTGCAAAATGGTAATTTGATCATAAGTGATTTACTTGAACTAAAAGTGATTTTTTTGAAGAAAAATCAAAGGAAATTCTGGTTTTCTCTTTCTCTCACCCGAACCCTCTCTTTCCCTAAAACCCTTTTGATTTTCAAATTTAATTGATGAGAAATTGCTTGAAGTTGGGTGTGGATTGAAGCTTTGGAATTGTGGATTTTTGAGCTTGGAATTGAGGTAGTTTCTAGCTAAGCTTATTTGGAATTTATTGTTGAAATTCTTGCTGGTGTTATTTGTTGAAAAGCATATTTTAAATTGTTGAGTTTGTGGAGTTGCATGTTCTTGGTGTTGGGTTTTAATCTTGGTGAATTGTGGAGTTGCAGCTGGAAGTTTGGGTATGTTTAGGTTGAAGTTCATGTGTTTGAGCTTGAACTTTGTTGAGTTAGAAGCATGAATTTTTGTGTTTATGCAACCTAAAATTATGAGATTATTGTTGGATACTGATGCTTGAATTGTGTATATTAATACCCTAGCTTTGAGCTTGATAAGTGAACATGTTTTGAGTGTTTGCTTGTGATTTGGGGTGAAAAGATTGGAATGGTTGCTGAATTTTCGTGTTTCAGGCTCCTGGTTTCTGGGTTTGGAACCCAGATGACGCGGCATGCTCTGGAGCATGCCGCAGCCCGCCCCTTGTTGGTGGAACCTGGGTTTTGTCCCAGGTCCCTCGTGTTTTTGGGCAGTTTTGAGGTGATTTTTGAAAGTTCGTAACTTTTGATTCTGAGCTCCGATTTGGGAGTTCTTTATATCGTTGGAAAGCTCATTCCGAGCTCTGTATGATTATCTGAATTGTAAATGCCATGCTTGAATTTTATTGAGTTAAAGGTCAGGGGTTAACTCTAAGTGTGAATTATCCCGGATTTGTGTGACTAGGACTACCGGCACCTGATCAGGAGCACCCGATGATTCAGAATCTCCTTCTATTGCTTGACAACAGGTAAGACATTAGTTTGCACGTAGAGTATGCACAGTGGCGCTTATGTTGAATATGATATATGTGAGTTGTTGTAACTAGGATTAGGGTTATTACCCTAATAGGAACGGTTTGTTAGCCTAGGGTTATTACCCTAGTGAAATATGTGTATAAATGCCATGCCATGTTAATTGAAATGAAATTTATGGATTATGCGCTCAAGGCATAATCAGGTTGGACTCGCTACATATAACCGAGATGAACCACTTCTAAGGCCTTAATGTATTTAGACGTGTGAGAGCAACACGTGGGTCTACGTCACGTAGATTTAACTAGATGTGTGAGCGCAACACATAGGTCTACGCCACGTAGACATAAATGGCCATGTTGATATAGTGATCAGGTCTGTGCTATACAGACATATATGAATGAGCATATTATATTTGTTATGATTTATACTGTCTTACTGGGCTTGGCTCACGGGTGCTCTACTGTGCAGGAAAGGGAAAGGCTTTAGCTGATCAGCCATGAGTTTCAGGAGCAGACAAAGAATGTTCATGTTCACGCCACTTCAGACCAAGCGGGTTATGGGTCTAACAGTGTTGACTTTTGTATTCTGTTTTGCCGCTTAGGTCGGCTAGTGAGAAAGAACTTGTAATAAGTTTGTAAATATTTTTGGGATCCCAACTATTTTGGAAAGGTTAAATATATTACAAGTTTATTTTAAGTCTGTTTAATATAAAAGTTTAAATTCTGTGCTACTTTAATCAGTAATCCTGATTAGGGGATTAGGGTTTCATAAGCATTTTGGGTAGCATGCCTAATTATCTAGGGCGTTACAATTTGGTATCAGAGTGCCAAGGTTTTTAAACCTCCTGTAGACCGGCTGAACATGTACATTCGTCGTCAGAGATAAGCTCAACTCATGGTGCAGTAAGTATTGAGAGTAAATACTTGACTGTATGTATGATCATCTGTTTACCGCTTTCCATTTTAGGCAGTATGCAAGCATCTAGAGTATGTATGTGTTATGTGATGCCATGCTATAAATGTTATTTGTTTATGTAAATATGTATGAGGTAAATAGATGAGTTAGGGTTTAAGGCAATAAGTGCGTAAGTGTGGTATTGGTGCTTAACTCGCTGGGGTTGTTGATTACAGGGGTACTAGTAATGGACCCTCTGCAATCATCCAGACCACAGGGCGAGCAAGTAGAGCCCGGGGCTACCTAAATCGATCCACCATTACCACCTCTACCTCCGCAAAATCCGGGGGATAATGCGGGGGTTGATAATGCTAATCCTCCTGCTGACTGGCAGCAGATGTTTCATGAAATGCGGAGTGTCATACTTCGTCAAGAAGAAGAATTGCAACGTTTGAGGCAACAAGCTGTCCTAGCTAATCAAGGGTTACCACCAGCTCCTGTGCCAGTGGTGGGTAACCAAGGGTATGTTATGCCGCAACGGGACTCTGCGTTCTAGCGGTTTGTGAAGCTGCAACCTCCGGTTTTTCTGGGAGGAATTGAAATTATTAAGGTCGATCAGTGGATGAGCACTGTGACCCGTATCCTCGATAACATGGGGGTTACGGGATCTGAGAGGGTAAATTGTGCGGACTTTATGTTTCAAGATCATGCCCGCGTCTGGTGGGACATAGTGAATCAAACCCGGGATGTCAGTGTGATGACATGGGATGAGTTTAAGAAACTTTTTGAGGAAAAGTTCTATAATGTGGATGTAAGGACCTCACACCAGGAAGACTTTGTGAAATTGACTCAAGGGAAGATGTGTGTGGCTGAATATACTCTGGAGTTTGACCGGTTATCTAAATTTGCTGGAGATTTGGTGCCTACCGATTTTACCAGAAAACAGAAGTATGTTCGAGGACTGAATGCTACAATCAGTCGAGACTTGAAAATTACCACCTCCCATGACACTCTGTATTAGAGAGTGGTAGATTTGGCCTTAATTGCTGAAGAGGCCGAGCAGCAAGTGATGAAAGAGCAGGCTGCAAAGGATGCCGCCATGGCATCAAACCCTCCTGCTGGTGGTAATGTCAGTAAGGGGATCGACAGTAACAACCCTGAGCACAAGCGGAAGGCTGAGGCTTCCGAAGCTTCAGGAGGAAATAGAAAGTTTTGGGGAAACAGAGGTGGCCGTCAAGGTCGCGGGTCCTCATTCCGGTCATACCCCGAGTGCCCTAAATGTAAGAAGCATCATCCTGGTGAGTGCCGAGCCAAGGCATGTTTCCAGTGTGGCATGGTGGGCCACTTTATCAGGGACTGTCCCGAAGCCAAGAGAGAAGAGCCTAAGAAGAATGTTGCTCAGAACCCGGGGCGACACTTTACTATAACTCAGGCAGATGCTGACACTAGTCCGTCAGTTGTGACAGGTCAGTTGTCTATTAATGGTTGTGCTTATACTGTGTTATTTGATTCGGGAGCTACTCATCCGTATGTATCGAGTAGAGTGATAGAAAGTTTACATACGCCATGTGATATTTATGCTTTGGGGTTTGGAACCCTATTACCCTTGGGAGACCTGATAGTATCCACAAGGTGGATTCGGTCCTTGTCTTTTTGGATTGACGGTTGTGAGTTGACCGCCAATCTAATTGAACTGCAATTATCTGATTTTGACATAATCCTGGGAATGGATTTTCTGTCTAAGTATGGAGCAATGATTGACTGTAAACGGAAGATGGTGGTGTTTGAGCCCGATAGTGCTAACCAAGCAGTGTTCGTGGGTAAAGTTCAGGGGGCACGCATACAAAGAATATTGTTGTTGAAAGCTAAAGACCTGATGGGTAGAGGTTGTCTAGGGTTCATAGTTACTGCAGTGGACACTAGCCAACCTGTGACATCAGGGCCTGAGAATACGAGATTGGTATGTGAGTTTCTTGATGTCTTTCCAGAAGATTTGCCGAGATTGCCACCTGTTCGGGAAATTGAGTTTGTTATTGAACTGGCTCCGGGAGTGGATCCAGTATCTAAGGCACCATACTGAATGGCTCCAGCTGAGTTGAAGGAATTGAAGATACAATTGCAAGAGTTACTGAATCTGGGATTCATTAGACCGAGCTACTCACCTTGGGGTGCTCCGGTTCTATTTGTGAAGAAGAAAGACGGAACCCTGCGAATGTGTATTGACTACCGAGAGTTGAACAAGCTTACCATTAAAAACAAGTATCCTTTACCTCAGATAGATGATCTGTTTGATCAATTGAAGGGGAAGACGGTCTTTTCCAAGATCGATCTTCGCTCAGGCTATCATCAGCTGAGAATTCGAGAGGAAGATATCCCGAAAACTGCGTTTCGTACTCGGTATGGACACTATGAATTTCTTGTGATGTCTTTTGGACTCACTAATGCCCCGGCGACATTTATGGATTTGATGAACCGAGTGTTTAAGGATTATCTTGATAGGTTCGTGATTGTGTTCATTGACGACATTTTGGTGTACTCTGAGACAGAAGAAGAGCATGAATTGTATCTCAGAGCGGTTTTACAAAGGTTACAGGATCACAAGCTTTATGCCAAGTTCAAAAAGTGTGAGTTCTGGTTATCTCGTGTCTCATTTTTGGGGCACATAGTGGATAAAGATGGGATCATGGTGGATCCGACCAAAATTGAAGCTGTTCGGGATTGGCCAGCACCGAAATCGGCTAGAGAGGTTAGAAGTTTTCTGGGTTTGGCTGGTTATTATCGTCGGTTCGTTGAGGGTTTTTCAAAGATTGTTGTACCCTTAACGGAGCTGACCCGAAAGAACGAGAAGTTTGTTTGGACTGATCGGTGTGAGAAAAGTTTCCTGGAGTTAAAGCAACGCTTGATTACCGCTCCTGGACTAACTCTTCCTTCAGATAAGGAAAATTTTGTGGTATATTGTGATGCCTCGAGACAGGGTCTCGGTTGTGTGCTTATGCAGGCTGGGAGGGTAATAGCTTATGCTTCTCGACAGTTAAAGGAGTACGAGCAGAGGTACCCTACTCACGATTTAGAACTCGCAGCAGTGGTATTTGCGCTAAAGATTTGGCGGCATTACCTTTATGGCGAGAAATGTGAGATATACACTGATCATAAAAATCTGAAATACTTCTTCACCCAGAAAGACTTGAATATGAGGCAGAGGCGTTGGCTAGAATTGGTGAAGGATTATGATTGTGAGATCCTTTATCACCCTGGTAAAGCCAACGTGGTTGCTGATGCCCTGAGTAGAAAAGGTCAGAGTCAGTTGAATTCTATGAAGCAAATCTCCCAACAATTGGCAAATGAAATGACTCGAGCTCAGATTGAGTTGGTTGTGGGGCAATTGGCTAATATTACCCTGTAATCCACTCTTCTTGAGAGAATTAAAGAAGCACAAAAGCAAAATTCGGAATTGATAAAAACCCGAGCTAGGGTTTCGGCTAGGAAGACTAGTGATTTTTTCAGTGGATGAAACGGGAATGTTGAGATTTGGAAATCGAGTTTGTGTGCCTATGGATGAGAACATCAAGAAAGAGATCATGGATGAGTCTCACACGACTCCTTATTCAGTTCATCCAGGGTTGACAAAGATGTATCAAGACTTGAAAGCCATGTTTTGGTGGCCAGGCATGAAGAATGACATCGCTTAGTATGTTGTAAAGTGCCTTACATGTCAGCAAGTGAAAGCTGAGCACCAGCAACCTGCAGGGTTACTGCAACCACTGAATATACCAGAGTGGAAATGGAAAGTTATAGCCATGGACTTCGTGGTAGGTATGCCTAGAACCACGGGGCAGTTTGACTCTGTGTGGGTCATAGTGGACAGGTTTACAAAGTCTGCTCACTTTTTACCTGTTCGAACGAATTTCTCCATTGATCAGTATGCTGAGTTATATGTTAGAGAAATTGTTCGTCTACATCGTGTCCCAAAGTCCATTGTGTCGGATAGAGATCCGAAGTTTACATCAAGATTCTGGGAAAGTTTGCATCGAGCTATGGGAACTCAGTTAAAGTTCAGCATGTCTTTTCATCCTCAGATGGATGGACAATCCGAGAGGACCATTCAGATTTTAGAGGTCATGCTACGGGCATGTGTGCTTGACTTTGAAGGATCATGGGTAAAGTACCTTCCCCTGATCGAGTTTTCCTATAATAACAGCTATCAGGCAACAATCGGGATGGCTCCTTATGAACTTTTGTATGGAAGGAAATGTAGATCGCCCTTTCACTAGGATGAAGTGGGTGAAAGAAAGTTCTTGGGTCCCAAAGCTGTTCAGAAAACAAGTGAGGCAGTTGACAAAATTAGAGCACGAATGCTCGCGACTCAGAGTAGGCAAAAGAGTTATGTCGATCCAAAGCGTCGAGATATTGATTTTCAGGTTGGGGACATGGTATTTCTCCAAATATCTCTGATGAAAGGAATAAAACGCTTTGGGAAGAAAGGAAAGCTTAGCCCGAGGTTCATTGGACCTTTTGAAATCCTTGAGAGGATAGGGCAAGTAGCGTACAGGTTGGCTATGCCCCCAGCGCTGGCAGCTGTACATAATGTGTTTCATGTTTCAATGCTTCGGAAGTATGTCTCAGACTCGTCCCATGTTCTGAGTTATGAAGCATTGGAACTTCAGCTGGACTTTCATACGAGGAACAACCAGTGCTACTTGATAGAAGAGAGAAAGTCTTGAGAAGCAAGACTGTGGCACTGGTGAAAGTACTGTGGAGGAACAGTAAAGTAGAAGAGGCAACCTGGGAGCTCGAGACGGATATGCAGCAGAAATATCCGGAGTTGTTCAGGTAAATTTCGGGACGAAATTTCCATAAGGACGGGGTAATTGTAACACCCGAAATTAAGAAAAGGATTAGAAAAACCCTAATTAGATAATTATGAGTTAATTGAGGGATTATATTATTATATAATTCAATATATGTGAAATTATATGAAATTTAGCATGTTAAAGACCCCGTTGGTGAGCCAGGGGCATTTTGGTAATTATGACCCGAGAAGGGTAAATTATTGAGATTAATTTAATTACGTGCTTAATAGAACTATGTTATTATATAGTATGCCTGTGTTGTCTTTTCAGGTGTGTTCTGACATGTTGGCGCGGTATAGTCACACCCGGGAATTTCGGGCCGAACCGGGTTCGGGCCCGAAATGTAAATTGAATTGATTATTTGGCATTTTAATTGACATGTGATAATCTGAAATTTATTTGGATATAATTGAGTGTGAAATGGCATTTATGCCCTTGAAATGCTTATGTTTGTTTTGTATCCCTAAGGGCAAAATGGTCATTTGACCATAAGTGATTTACTTGAACTAAAAGTGATTTTTTTGAAGAAAAATCAAAGGAAATTCTTGTTTTCTCTTTCTCTCACCCGAACCCTCTCTTTCCCTAAAACCCTTTTGATTTTCAAATTTAATTGATGAGAAATTACTTGAAGTTGGGTGTGGATTGAAGCTTTGGAATTGTGGATTTTTGAGCTTGGAATTGAGGTAGTTTCTAGCTGAGCTTATTTGGAATTTATTGTTGAAATTCTTGCTGGTTTTATTTGTTGAAAAGCATATTTTAAATTGTTGAGTTTGTGGAGTTGCATGTTCTTGGTGTTGGGTTTTAATCTTGGTGAATTGTTAATGGAATTGCATGGTTTGGTGGGGATTTATGTTGTTGATCTTGGAGTAAGAATATAAGGTATCTTTCTAGTGGAAATATGTTTTAATTCGTGTGTTTGCAGCTGGAAGTTTGGGTATGTTTAGGTTGAAGTTCATGTGTTTGAGCTTGAACTTTGTTGAGTTAGAAGCATGAACTTTTGTGTTTATGCAACCTGAAATTATGAGATTATTGTTGGATATTGATGCTTGAATTGTGGATTTTAATACCCTAGCTTCGAGCTTGATAAGTTGTGAACATGTTTTCAGTGTTTGCTTGTGATTTGGGGTGAAAAGATTGGAATGGTTGCTGAATTTTTGTGTTTCAGGCTGCTGGTTTCTGGGTTTGGAACCCAGATGCCGCGGCATGCTTTGGAGCATGCCGCGGCCCGCCCCTTGTTGGTGGAACCTGGGTTTTGTCCCAGGTGCCGCGGCATGGTCTGGGCATGCCGTGGCCCGCACTCGTGTTTTTGTGCAGTTTTGAGTTTATTTTCGAAGGTTCATAACTTTTGATTCCGAGCTTCGATTTTTGAGTTCTTTATATCGTTGGAAAGCTCGTTCCGAGCCTTGTATGATTATCTGAATTGTAAATGCCATGCTTGAATTTTATTGAGTTAAAATTCAGGGGTTAACCCTAAGTGTTAATTATCCCGGATTTGTGTGACTAGGATTACCGGCACCTGATCAGGAGACCCCGGGGATTCAGAATCTCTTATTGCTGGAAAACAGGTAAGACAGTAGTTTGCACGGAGAGTATGCGCAGTGGTGCTTATGTTGAATATGATATATGTGATTTGTTGCAACCGAGATTAGGGTTATTACCCTAATAGAAACGGTTTGTTAGCCTAGGGTTATTACCCTAGTGAAATATGTGTATAAATGCCATGCCATGTTAATTGAAATGAAATTTATGGATTATGCGCTCAAGGCATAATCAGGTTGGACTCGGTACATATAACCGAGATGAACCACTTCTAAGGCCTTAATGTATTTAGACGTGTGAGAGCAACACGTGGGTCTACGTCACGTAGCTTTAACTAGATGTGTGAGCGCAACACATAGGTCTACGCCACGTAGAGATAAATGGGCATGTTGATATAGTGATCAGGTCTATGCTATAAAGACATATATGAATGAGCATATTATATTTGTTATCATTTATACTGTCTTGCTGGGCTTGGCTCACGGGTGCTCTATTGTGCATGAAAGGGTAAGGCTTTAGCTGATCAACCATGAGTTTCAGGAGCAGACGAAGAATGTACATGTTCACGCCACTTCAGACCAAGCGGGTTATGGGTCTAACAGTGTTGACTTTTGTATTCTGTTTTGCCGCTTAGGTCGGTTAGTGAGAAGGAACTTGTAATAAGTTTGTAAATATATTTGGGATCCCAACTATTTTGAAAAGTTTAAATATATTACAAGCTTATTTTTAGTCTGTTAAATATAAAAGTTTAAATTCTGCGCTATTTTAATTAGTAATCCCGATTAGGGGATTAGGGTTTCATAAGCATTTTGGGTAGCGTGCCTAATTATTTAGGGCGTTACAAGTTAGCTGTCGTTTACCGGAGTCACAATTCTCGTAAAGAACTCACTGAACCCCTTCGAGCTAGGGTTTTACAGAGTAACACTCAACCATTCGTAGTACTCACACTATCACTGGCGTTTTTTATGGGTCCCGTGACACATAGTATGTAATCAAGTTAGTTGTGGTGTACCGGAGTCATTATTCTCGTAAAGAACTCATTGAACCCCTTCGAGCTAAGGTTGTAAAGAGTGACACTCAACCATTCGTAGTACTCACACTATCACTGGCGGTGTTTATGGGTCCCGTGACACATAGTATGTTATCAAGTTAGCGGTGGTGCACCGGAGTCACTATTCTCGTAAAGAACTCACTGAACCCCTTCGAGCTAGGGTTGTACAGAGTGACACTCAACCAGTCGTAATACACACACTATCACTGGAGGTGTTTATGGGTCTCGTGACACATAGTATGTAATCAACTTAGCTGTGGTGTACCGGAGTAACTATTCTCCTAACGAACTCACTGAACCCCTTCGAGCTAGGGTTGTACAGAGTGACACTCAACCATTTGTAGTACTCACACTATCATTGGCGGTATTTATGGGTCCCGTAACACATAGTACGTAATCAAGTTAGCTATGGGGTACCGAAGTCACTATTCTCGTAAAGAACTCACTAAACCCCTTCGAGCTAGGGTTGTGCAGAGTAACACTGAACCATTCGTAGTACTCACACTATCACTGGCGGTGTTTATGGGTCTCGTTACACATAGTATGTAATCAAGTTAGTTGTGGTGTACCGGAGTCACTATTCTCGTAAAGAACTCACTCAACCCCTTCGAGCTAGAGTTGTACAGAGTGACACTCAACCATTTGTAGTACTCACACTATCACTGGCGGTGTTTATGCGTCCTGTGACACATAGTATGTAATCAAGTTAGCTGTGGTGTACCGGAGTCACTATTCTCGTAAAGAAATCACTGACCCCTTCGAGCTAGGGTTGTACAGAGTGACACTCAACCATTCGTAGTACTCACACTATCACTTTTACGAATCCCGTGACACATATTATGTAATCAAGTTTGTTGTGGTGTACCGGAGTCACTATTCCCCTAAAGAACTCACTGAACCCCTTCGAGCTAGGGTTGTACAGAGTGACACTCAACCATTCGTAGTACTCACACTATCACTTTTACGAATCCCGTGACACATAGTATGTAATCAAGTTTGTTGTGGTGTACCAGAGTCACTATTCTCCTAAAGAACTCACTGAACCCCTTCGAGCTAGGGTTCTGAAGAGTGACACTCAACCATTCGTAGTACTCACACTATCACTGGCGGTGTTTATGGGTCCCGTGACACATAGTATGTAGTCAAGTTAGCTGTGGTGTACCGGAGTCACTATTCTCGTAAAGAACTCACTGAACCCCTTCGAGCTAGGGTTGTACAGAGTGACACTCAACCATTCGTAGTACTCACACTATCACTGGCGGTGTTTATGGGTCTTGTGACACATAGTATGTAATCAAGTTAGCTGTGGTGTACCGGAGTAACTATTCTCTTAAAGAACTGACTGAACCCCTTCGAGCTAGGGTTGTACAGAGTGACATTCAACCATTCGTAGTACTCACACTATCACTGGAGGTGTTGATGGATCCCGTGATACATAATCAAGTTAGTTGTGGTGTACCGGAGTCACTATTCTCGTAAAGAACACACTAAACCCTTCGAGCTAGGGTTGTACAGAGTGACACTCAACCATTCGTAGTACTCACACTATCACTGGCGGTGTTTATGGGTTCCGTGACACATAGTATGTAATAGAGTTAGCAGTGGTGTACCAAAGTCAAGATTGTTGTAAGGAACTCATTGAACACCTTTGAGCTAGGGTTCAGAAGAGTGACACTCAACAATTCGTAGTAGTCACACTATCACTGGCGTTGTTTATGGGTCTCGTGACACAAAGTATGTTATCAAGTTAGCTGTGGTGTACTGGACTCATTATTCTCCTAACAAACTCAATGAACCCCTTCGAGCTAGGGTTGTACAGAGTGACACTTAACCATTCGTAGGACTCACACTATCACTGGCGGTGTTTATGGGTCCCGTGACACATAGTAAAAAATCAAGTTAGCTTTTGTGTACCAGAGTCACTATTCTTGTAAAGAACTCACTGAACCCCTTCGAGCTAGGGTTGTACAGAGTGACACTCAACCGTTCGTAGTACTCACACTATCACTGGCGGTGTTTATGGGTCCCGTGATACATAGTATGTAATCAAGTTAGTTGTTGTGTACCGGAGTCACTATTCTCGTAAAGGACACACTGAACCCCTTCGAGCTAGGGTTGTACAGAGTGACACTCAACCATTCGTAGTACTCACACTATCACTGGCGGTGTTTATCGGTCCCGTGACACATAGTATGTAATCAAGTTAGCAGTGGTGTACCAGAATCACCATTCTCGTAAAGAACTCACAGAACCCCTTCGAGCTAGGGTTAAGAAGAGTGACACTCAACCATTCGTAGTAGTCACACTATCACTGGCGGTGTTTATGGGTCTCGTGACACAAAGTATGTAATCAAGTTAGCTGTGGTGTACCGAACTCACTATTCCCCAAACGAACTCACTGAACCCCTTCGAGCTAGGGTTCAGAAGAGTGACACTCAACCATTCGTAGTTGTCACACTATCACTGGCGGTGTTTATGGATCTCGTGACAAAAAGTATGTAATCAAGTTAGGTATGGTGTACCGGACTCACTATTCTCCTAACGAACTCACTGAACCACTTGAAGCTAGGGTTGTACATACAGAGTGACACTGAACCATTAGTAGTACTCACACTATCACTGGCAGTGTTTATGGGTACCGTGACACATAGTATGTACTCAAGTTAGCTGTGGAGTACCAGAGTAACTATTCTCGTAAATAATTCACTGAACCCCTTCGAGCTAGGGTTGTACAGAGTGACACTTAACCATTCGTAGGACTCACACTATCACTGGCGGTGTTAATGGGTCCCGTGACACATAGTATGTAATCAAGTTAGCTGTGGTGTACCGGAATAACTATTCTCGTAAGGAACTCACTGAACCCCTTCGAGCTAGGGTTATACAGAGTGACACTCAACCATTCGTAGTACTCACACTATCACTGGGGTGTTTATGGGTCCCGTGACACATAGTATGTAATCAAGTTAGTTGTGGTGTACTGAAGTCATTATTCTCGTAAAGAACTCAATGAACCCCTTCGAGCTAGGGTTGTAAAGAGTGACACTCAACCATTCGTAGTACTCACACTATCACTGGCGGTGTTTATGTGTCCCGTGACACATAGTACGTAATCAAGTTTGCAGTGGTGTACCAGAGTCACTATTCTCGTAAAGAACTCACTGAACCCCTTCGAGCTAGGGTTGTAAAGAGTGACACTCTTCCATTCGTAGTACTCACACTATCACTGGTGGTGTTTATGGGTCCCGTGAGACAAAGTATGTAATAAAGTTTGTTGTGGTGTACCGGACTCACTATTCTGGTAAAGAACTCACTAAACCCCTTCGAGCTAGGGTTGTCCAGAGAGACACTCAACCATTCGTAGTACTCACACTATCAGTAGCGGTGTTTATGGGTCCCGTGACTCATAGTATGTAATCAAGTTAGCTGTGGTGTACCCAAGTCACTATTCTCGTAAAGAACTCACTGAACCCCTTCGAGCTAGGGTTTTACAGACTGACACTCAACCATTCATAGTACTCACACTATCACTGGCGGTGTTTATGGGTCCCTTCACACATAGTATGTAATCAAGTTAGCTGTGGTGTACCGGAGTCACTATTCTCGTAAAGAACTCACTGAACCCCTTCGAGCTAGGGTTGTACAGAGTGACAAACAACCATTCGTCGTACTCACACTATCACTGGCGGTGTTTATGGGTCCCGTGACACATAGTATGTAATAAAGTTTGCTGTGGTGTACCGGAGTCAATATTCTCGTAAAGAACTCACTGAACCCCTTCGAGCTAGGGTTGTACAGAGTGACACTCAACGATTCGTAGTACTCACACTACCACTGGCGGTGTTTATGGGTCCTGTGACACATAGTATGTAATCAAGTTAGCAGTGGTGTACCAGAGTCACCATTCTCGTAAAGAACTCACAGAACCCCTTCGAGCTAGGGTTCAGAAGAGTGACACTCAACCATTCGTAGTAGTCACACTATCACTGGCGGTGTTTATGGGTCTCGTGACACAAAGTATGTAATCAAGTTAGCTGTGGTGTACCGGACTCACTATTCCCCAAACGAACTCACTGAACCCCTTCGAGCTAGGGTTCAGAAGAGTGACACTCAACCATTCGTAGTAGTCATACTATCACTGGCGGTGTTTATGGATCTCGTGACACAAAGTATGTAATCAAGTTAGCTATGGTGTACCGGACTCACTATTCTCCTAACGAACTCACTGAACCACTTCAAGCTAGGGTTGTACATACAGAGTGACACTGAACCATTAGTAGTACTCACACTATCACTGGCAGTGTTTATGGGTACCGTGACACATAGTATGTACTCAAGTTAGCTGTGGAGTACCAGAATAACTATTCTCATAAATAATTCACTGAACCCCTTCGAGCTAGGGTTGTACAAAGTGACACTTAACCATTCGTAGGACTCACACTATCACTGGCGGTGTTAATGGGTCCCGTGACACATAGTATGTAATCAAGTTAGCTGTGGTGTACCGGAATAACTATTCTCGTAAGGAACGCACTGAACCCCTTCGAGCTAGGGTTATACAGAGTGACACTCAACCATTCGTAGTACTCACACTATCACTGGGGTGTTTATGGGTCCCGTGACACATAGTATGTAATCAAGTTAGTTGTGGTGTACTGAAGTCATTATTCTCGTAAAGAACTCAATGAACCCCTTCGAGCTAGGGTTGTAAAGAGTGACACTCAACCATTCGTAGTACTCACACTATCACTGGCGGTGTTTATGGGTCCCGTGACACATAGTATGTAATCAAGTTTGCAGTGGTTTACCAGAGTCACTATTCTCGTAAAGAACTCACTGAACCCCTTCGAGCTAGGGTTGTCCAGAGAGACACTCAACCATTCGTAGTACTCACACTATCAGTTGCGGTGTTTATGGGTCTCGTGACACATAGTATGTAATCAAGTTAGCTGTGGTGTACTGAAGTAATTATTCTCGTAAAGAACTCACTGAACCCCTTCGAGCTAGGGTTGTAAAGAGTGACACTCAACCATTCGTAGTACTCACACTATCACTGGTGGTGTTTATGGGTCCCGTGACACAAAGTATGTAATAAAGTTTGTTGTGGTGTACCGGACTCACTATTCTGGTAAAGAACTCACTAAACCCCTTCGAGCTAGGGTTGTCCAGAGAGACACTCAACCATTCGTAGTACTCACACTATCAGTAGCGGTGTTTATGGGTCCCGTGACTCATAGTATGTAATCAAGTTAGCTGTGGTGTACCCAAGTCACTATTCTCGTAAAGAACTCACTGAACCCCTTCGAGCTAGGGTTTTACAGACTGACACTCAACCATTCATAGTACTCACACTATCACTGGCGGTGTTTATGGGTCCCTTGACACATAGTATGTAATCAAGTTAGCTGTGGTGTACCGGAGTCACTATTCTCGTAAAGAACTCACTGAACCCCTTCGAGTTAGGGTTGTACAGAGTGACAAACAACCATTCGTCGTACTCACACTATCACTGGCGGTGTTTATGGGTCCCGTGACACATAGTATGTAATCAAGTTAGCAGTGGTGTACCGGAGTCACTATTCTCGTAAAGAACACACAGAACCCCTTCGAGCTAGGGTTCTGAAGAGTGACACTCAACCATTCGTAGTAGTCACACTATCATTGGCGGTGTTTATGGGTCTTATTAAACATAGTATGTAATCAAGTTAGCTTTGGTGTACCGGAGTCACTATTCTCCTAACGAACTCATTAAACCGCTTCAGGCTAGGGTTGTACATAGAGAGTGACACTCAACCATTCGTAGTACTTACACTATCACTGGTGGTGTTTATCGGTCCCATGACACATAGTATGTAATCAAGTTAGCTTTGGTGTACCGGAGTCACTATTCTCGTAAAGAACTCACTGAACCCCTTCGAGCTAGGGTTGTACAAAGTGACACTTAACAATTCGTAGGACTCACACTATCACTGGCGGTGTTAATGGGTCCCGTGACACATAGTATGTAATCAAGTTAGCTGTGGTGTACCGGAATAACTATTCTCGTAAGGAACGCACTGAACCCCTTCGAGCTAGGGTTATACAGAGTGACACTCAACCATTCGTAGTACTCACACTATCACTGGGGTGTTTATGGGTCCCGTGACACATAGTATGTAATCAAGTTAGCTGTGGTGTACTGAAGTAATTATTCTCGTAAAGAACTCACTGAACCCCTTCGAGCTAGGGTTGTAAAGAGTGACACTCAACCATTCGTAGTACTCACACTATCACTGGCGGTGTTTATGGGTCCCGTGACACATAGTTTGTAATCAAGTTAGCTGTGGTGTACCGGAGTCACTATTCTCGTAAAGAACTCACTGAACCCCTTCGAGCTAGGGTTGTACAGCGTGACAAACAACCATTTGTAGTACTCACACTATCACTGGCGGTGTTTATGGATCTCGTGACACAAAGTATGTAATCAAGTTAGCTATGGTGTACCGGACTCACTATTCTCGTAAAGAACTCACTGTACCACTTCAAGCTAGGGTTGTACATACAGAGTGACACTGAACCATTAGTAGTACTCACACTATCACTGGCAGTGTTTATGGGTACCGTGACACATAGTATGTACTCAAGTTAGCTGTGGAGTACCAGAATAACTATTCTCATAAATAATTCACTGAACCCCTTCGAGCTAGGGTTGTACAAAGTGACACTTAACCATTCGTAGGACTCACACTATCACTGGCGGTGTTAATGGGTCCCGTGACACATAGTATGTAATCAAGTTAGCTGTGGTGTACCGGAATAACTATTCTCGTAAGGAACGCACTGAACCCCTTCGAGCTAGGGTTATACAGAGTGACACTCAACCATTCGTAGTACTCACACTATCACTGGGGTGTTTATGGGTCCCGTGACACATAGTATGTAATCAAGTTAGTTGTGGTGTACTGAAGTCATTATTCTCGTAAAGAACTCAATGAACCCCTTCGAGCTAGGGTTGTAAAGAGTGACACTCAACCATTCGTAGTACTCACACTATCACTGGCGGTGTTTATGGGTCCCGTGACACATAGTATGTAATCAAGTTTGCAGTGGTTTACCAGAGTCACTATTCTCGTAAAGAACTCACTGAACCCCTTCGAGCTAGGGTTGTCCAGAGAGACACACAACCATTCGTAGTACTCACACTATCAGTTGCGGTGTTTATGGGTCTCGTGACACATAGTATGTAATCAAGTTAGCTGTGGTGTACTGAAGTAATTATTCTCGTAAAGAACTCACTGAACCCCTTCGAGCTAGGGTTGTAAAGAGTGACACTCAACCATTCGTAGTACTCACACTATCACTGGTGGTGTTTATGGGTCCCGTGACACAAAGTATGTAATAAAGTTTGTTGTGGTGTACCGGACTCACTATTCTGGTAAAGAACTCACTAAGCCCCTTCGAGCTAGGGTTGTCCAGAGAGACACTCAACCATTCGTAGTACTCACACTATCAGTAGCGGTGTTTATGGGTCCCGTGACTCATAGTAGGTAATCAAGTTAGCTGTGGTGTACCCAAGTCACTATTCTCGTAAAGAACTCACTGAACCCCTTCGAGCTAGGGTTTTACAGACTGACACTCAACCATTCATAGTACTCACACTATCACTGGCGGTGTTTATGGGTCCCTTGACACATAGTATGTAATCAAGTTAGCTGTGGTGTACCGGAGTCACTATTCTCGTAAAGAACTCACTGAACCCCTTCGAGTTAGGGTTGTACAGAGTGACAAACAACCATTCGTCGTACTCACACTATCACTGGCGGTGTTTATGGGTCCCGTGACACATAGTATGTAATCAAGTTAGCAGTGGTGTACCGGAGTCACTATTCTCGTAAAGAACACACAGAACCCCTTCGAGCTAGGGTTCTGAAGAGTGACACTCAACCATTCGTAGTAGTCACACTATCATTGGCGGTGTTTATGGGTCTTATTAAACATAGTATGTTATCAAGTTAGCTTTGGTGTACCGGAGTCACTATTCTCCTAACGAACTCATTAAACCGCTTCAGGCTAGGGTTGTACATAGAGAGTGACACTCAACCATTCGTAGTACTTACACTATCACTGGTGGTGTTTATCGGTCCCATGACACATAGTATGTAATCAAGTTAGCTGTGGTGTACCGGAGTCACTATTCTCGTAAAGAACTGACTGACCCCCTTCGAGCTAGGGTTGTACAGAGTGACACTCAACCATTCGTAGTACTGACACTATCACTGGCGGTGTTTATGGGTTCCGTGACACATAGTATGTAATAAAGTTTGCTGTGGTGTACCGGAGTCAATATTCTCGTAAAGAACTCACTGAACCCCTTCGAGCTAGGGTTGTACAGAGTGACACTCAATGATTCGTAGTACTCACACTACCACTGGCGGTGTTTATGGGTCCTGTGACACATAGTATGTAATCAAGTTAGCAGTGGTGTACCAGAGTCACCATTCTCGTAAAGAACTCACAGAAGCCCTTCGAGCTAGGGTTCAGAAGAGTGACACTCAACCATTCGTAGTAGTCACACTATCACTGGCGGTGTTTATGGGTCTCGTGACACAAAGTATGTAATCAAGTTAGTTGTGGGGTACCGGACTCACTATTCCCCAAACGAACTCACTGAACCCCTTCGAGCTAGGGTTCAGAAGAGTGACACTCAACCATTCGTAGTAGTCACACTATCACTGGCGGTGTTTATGGATCTCGTGACACAAAGTATGTAATCAAGTTAGCTATGGTGTACCGGACTCACTATTCTCCTAACGAACTCACTGAACCACTTCAAGCTAGGGTTGTACATACAGAGTGACACTGAACCATTAGTAGTACTCACACTATCACTGGCAGTGTTTATGGGTACCGTGACACATAGTATGTACTCAAGTTAGCTGTGGAGTACCAGAATAACTATTCTCATAAATAATTCACTGAACCCCTTCGAGCTAGGGTTGTACAAAGTGACACTTAACCATTCGTAGGACTCACACTATCACTGGCGGTGTTAATGGGTCCCGTGACACATAGTATGTAATCAAGTTAGCTGTGGTGTACCGGAATAACTATTCTCGTAAGGAACGCACTGAACCCCTTCGAGCTAGGGTTATACAGAGTGACACTCAACCATTCGTAGTACTCACACTATCACTGGGGTGTTTATGGGTCCCGTGACACATAGTATGTAATCAAGTTAGCTGTGGTGTACTGAAGTAATTATTCTCGTAAAGAACTCACTGAACCCCTTCGAGCTAGGGTTGTAAAGAGTGACACTCAACCATTCGTAGTACTCACACTATCACTGGCGGTGTTTATGGGTCCCGTGACACATAGTTTGTAATCAAGTTAGCTGTGGTGTACCGGAGTCACTATTCTCGTAAAGAACTCACTGAACCCCTTCGAGCTAGGGTTGTACAGCGTGACAAACAACCATTTGTAGTACTCACACTATCACTGGCGGTGTTTATGGGTCCCGTGACACATAGTATGTAATCAAGTTAGCAGTGGTGTACCGGAGTCACTATTCTCGTAAAGAACACACAAAACCCCTTCGAGCTAGGGTTCTGAAGAGTGACACTCAACCATTCGTAGTAGTCACACTATCATTGGCGGTGTTTATGGGTCTTATTAAACATAGTATGTAATCAAGTTAGCTTTGGTGTACCGGAGTCACTATTCTCCTAACGAACTCATTAAACCGCTTCAGGCTAGGGTTGTACATAGAGAGTGACACTCAACCATTCGTAGTACTTACACTATCACTGGTGGTGTTTATCGGTCCCATGACACATAGTATGTAATCAAGTTAGCTGTTGTGTACCGGAGTCACTATTCTCGTAAAGAACTGACTGACCCCCTTTGGGCTAGGGTTGTACAGAGTGACACTCGACCATTCGTAGTACTCACACTATCACTGGCGGTGTTTATGGGTCCTGTGACACATAGTATGTAATCAAGTTAGTTGTGGTGTACCGGAGTCACTATTCTCGTAAAGAACTCACTGAACCCCTTCGAGCTAGGGTTGTACAGAGTAACACTCAACCATTCGTAGTACTCACACTATCACTGGCGGTGTTTATGGGTCCTGTGAAACATAGTATGTAATCAAGTTAGCTGTGGTGTACCGGAGTCACTATTCTCGTAAAGAACTCAGTGAACCCCTTCGAGCTAGGGTTGTAACAAGTGACACTCAACCATTCGTAGTACTCACACTATCACTGGCGATGTTTATGAGTCCCGTGACACATAGTATGTAATCAAGTTAACTGTGGTGTACTAAAGTCATTATTCTCGTAAAGAACTCACTGAACCCCTTCGAGCTAGGGTTATAAAGAGTGACATTCAACCATTCGTAGTACTCACACTATCAGTGGCGGTGTTTATGGGTCCCGTGACACGTAGTATGTAATCAAGTTAGGAGTGGTGTACCAGAGTCACTATTCTCGTAAAGAACTCACTGAACCCCTTCGAGCTAGGGTTGTACAGATTATCACTCAACCATTCGTAGTACTCACACTATCACTGGCGGTGTTTATGGGTCCCGTGACACATAGTATGTAATCAAGTTAGCTATGGTGTATCAGAGTCACTATTCTCGTAAAGAACTCACTGAACCCCTTCGAGCTAGTGTTGTACAGAGTGACACTCAACCATTCGTAGTACTCACACTATCAGTGGCGGTGTTTATGGGTCCCGTGACACATACTATGTAATCAAGTTAGCTGTGGTGTACCGGAGTCACTATTCTCGTAAAGAACTCACTGAACCCCTTCGAGCTAGGGTTGTACAGATTGACACTCAACCATTCGTAGTACTCACACTATCACTGGCGGTGTTTATGGGTCCCCTGACACATAGTATGTAATCAAGTTAGCTATGGTGTACCGGTGTCACTATTCTCGTAAAGAACTCACTGAACCCCTTCGAGCTAGGTTGTACAGAGTGATACTCAACCATTCGTAGTACTCACACTATCACTGGCGGTGTTTATGTGTCCCGTGACACATAGTATGTAATCAAGTTAGGAGTGGTGTACCGGAGTCACTATTCTCGTAAAGAACTCACTGAACCCCTTCGAGCTAGGGTTCTGAAGAGTGACACTCAACCATTCGTAGTAGTCACACTATCATTGGCAGTGTTTATGGGTCTCATGACACATATTATGTAATCAAGTTAGCTGTGTTGTACCGGAGTCACTATTCTCCTAACGAACTCATTGAGCCCCTTCGAGCTAGGGTTGTACATACAGAGTGACACTCAACCATTCGTAGTACTCACACTATCATAGGTGGTGTTTATCGGTCCCATGACACATAGTAGGTAATCAAGTTAGCTGTGGTGTACCGAAAGGGTATTTTTGTAATTTTATTTAGTTGAGAGTATTTTTTTATTATTTTACATATTTATGGATTTAAATATGTATGAGATTTTTCTTTGTGATGATATGATATTATTGGCATGTGCATAATGCCTAATAAATATATATATTTGGCTATTATTATATGGGTGTGTGAATTGTTTGATTTTGGTACATATTATTATTGGTGTGGGAATAATAATAACGATGAATGTTAACTTATAATAATATTGGAATTATTATTTTGGTCTAATAATATGGGTAAATATTATTATAGTGTTAAAGGGCATATTTAACATTATTATTATTATTATTATTATTATTATCTTATACGTATTATTATTATTATTATTATTATTATTATTATTATTATTATTATTAACTGTTATACGAGATTATATATTCACACACGAACCGAACGCCTATTTTGGTGGAATGGGAATCGCTTTACTTCGGTTTAATGCGATATTTTGCTTGGGTTTAAACATGATAGAAATTAGATTTTAAGCTCTATTTTCGTACACCCAAAACAGAGAACCAACGAGAGAGAGAGAGAGAGAGCACGTATACGGCGTATACGATACCGAAAATTTTTGTTTCTTCAAGTGGAGTGAAACCTGGGTGAACGTGGGGGTTTGGGATCACTTATATACGACCTAAGGAAGCTTTTTAACGTGGTATAAGGGGCGGAAGTCGTCGTTTTGAGATTCGCCATTATTGAAGCTTCAAAGGTGCGGCTTAGTTACGGACTCGAATTCGAACGTGTTTAAGCTTGTTCTTGGGTCAAGGGAGGTTATATTTGAGTGCATGGGACCCTAAGGATTGTTTTTGACGTAAGAAAACGAAGCTTTAACGTCCAAAACGAAAATCTAAAATTTTGACTCCATTAAAGACGGTACACCGCCAACGAAGAAGACAACCCCGATCTGCCTTCTCGGACACTTTTCTTGATCGTTTTGAGGTCCTGAGCATTGTGGAGAGCTTCCCCAATCGAAAGGACGCTTCAAGAGCAATCGGAGACAAAGTTACACTTTACTGGCGACGAAACCGACGAGAACGCCGGCGACCGCGTTCTGACCATTTCTGAGGTGGTTTTCTTAGATATTTTTGTATATTTTGATTCCTTATTTTATTCTAAGGTGCTTGGTGAAGTTTCATAATTTTCTGAATTTATTTGGAATTATTGTGAATTATTTAGTAAAATTCATAGATTAATTATGAAAAATACTTAGGTTGCTCAGAAAAATCTAGATTTATTTTATATGATGGACTATGATATATAAACGGTTATAAAATTGGTAGATTGAATTTTCAGGCGATTATGTATTTTTCATGAATTATTGATTTTATTTCTTATTTTAATTATGAAAAATACCTACGTTGCTTAGAAAATTCAAAGAAAATTATTTATGACTTAGTACAGGTTATAAACTATGTTAGAAGAGTTAGATTTGGTTTTTAATCAATTTTGGTATTTTTCATGAATTTACTTAATTAATGCTTAAGTTAATTATGAAAAATAGATAAGTGTTGTTAAAATAGTAAAATGTATTTTTGTAATACCATTTACTGCCTATGATATCAAAAGGAATAGGTTTTATTATTTATTAGTTGATGTAGGTATTTATTATAATTATTGGTGATTAATTAACTATTTATTTGGACTTTAATAGGAATAAATAGTATTTTAGTAAATTTTACGTAAAAATGTGTTGTATGAATTCATGTTTTACGTTAAGAATGTTTGTTTGAGTCCATGCAATATGTTTGTGTGAATCAAAATAATAAATGCTTATGTATGGTGTGTCATGCAAGTGAAATAGACCTATGTGTTACGTATTTTTACGTAAGTTTCTGTATGAGTTTAGAGATTCATACTTGAATGTATTTTTAGTGTATTGTTGTGTTAATGAATGTTTAGGATCTTGTTCTCAACAAGGAAATTCGTTGAGGTGCTCGAGGTAGCAAGTGTGGTCTTAGCAACTGAGGTAAGAAGAGTGGACATCTGTGCACATGGTGTATGTTATGCATACAACTTGGGATGGGTTGCTATTTAATTTGATTGTGTTGTGATTGCCTTATATTTTGTGAGCATCGTTAGCATGAGAATAATATTAGGGTCTTGCTGCTTGTGTGAGCATATCACTTGCAGGTTATAACTTTATCATGGGTGAGTACAACTTATGGTAATTAATTGCCCTGTTGGATGCCAAGTGTGAGAATAACACAAGGCAGGGCAGGTTACCTCATGTCTGATCATTATGAGAGAATAGTTGATTATCGTATGTGAGTATAATGTGCGGTATGAGACTTGATGTGTGCATGTGAGAACAACATGCGTTGTGGATATATTTATGGAATGTGAATTACTGTTGATTAATATTAAAGAGTAAATTATGTCAAGTAACTAGTTAGGAGGGTTATGTCCTACATAGCTCTTCTTACTGGGCGTTAGCTCACGGGTACTCTGCGTGCAGGTAAGGGTAAGGCTAAGCAGTGAGAATGAAGAGCTCGGGGCGTGGACCGCATGTTAGGGGGCTGGCACAGTATTTTGCTTTTAATGTTTTTTTTAACTGCTAAACATTTTGGAACTATTATTTTGACTTAACTAGTTCTTATTTAAGTTTACAACACTAAAAGTATTTTGTTTTAAACAATGAGATCTCATGCTTGGATATTTTTCAATAAAGAAGTATTTGATTGTCTTTATCTTATTAAAATGTTTTATACGGACTATCCTATGTGACATCTCGGGAAATCGGGGTGTTACAAATGGTATCAGAGCCTTGACCCAGCCGGAAGTGTGGTCGACGAGGACGTCGGACCCCGTAAGGGGGGGTGATTGTGACAGTGAGTAGTCCCGTGATCCGTAAGGGGAAATACCGGGTAAGTTGTGCAATCCCACACCGCCTGGGGAAGGTCATGTGGGATGATTCTGAGACTATGTAGGTATGGGACTATACAGTTGAAGAGGGCTTTAATGGATTGATTGGTACTACCTATGTCAACAAGGTGCATCTTGTTTTTCGGTAGCCCATCTCGAAAGAACTCCATAGTTAAGCGTGCTTGGCCTGGAGCAATTTCAAGGATGGGTGACCTCCTGGGAAGTTTTCCCAGGATGCGTGTGAGTGAGGACAAAGCACACTGAAAACACTCGTGTTGGTCTGTAGGGTCAGTCACCAATCCAAGAAGCATCCAGAGTGGCGTACCCGTGTATAAGAGCCATTAGTCCGTGGGTGTAAGGGCCCAATGGAGGCTTGAAGCGGGGACGTTACATCTGGTATCAGAGCAATACGGTCCTAAAGAATTTGGTGTACCGGAGTCACTATTCTCGTAAAGAACTCACTGAACCCCTTTGAGCTAGGGTTGTACAGAGTGACACACAACCATTTGTAGTACACACACTATCATTGGCGGTGTTTATGGGTCTCGTGACACATAGTATGTAATCAACTTAGCTGTGGTGTACCGGAGTCACTATTCTCCTAACGAACTCACTGAACCCCTTCGAGCTAGGGTTGTACAGAGTGACACTCAACCATTCGTAGTACTCACACTATTAGTGGCGGTATTTATGGGTCCCGTGACACATAGTATGTTATCAAGTTAGCTGTGGTGTACCGGAGTCACTATTCTCGTAAAGAACTCAGTGAACCCTTTCGAGCTAGGGTTGTAAAGAGTGACACTCAACCATTCGTAGTACTCACACTATCACTGGCGGTGTTTATGGGTCCCGTGACACATAGTATGTAATCATGTTAGCTGTGGTGTACCGAAGTCATTATCCTCGTAAAGAACTCACTGAACCCCTTCGAGCTAGGGTTGTACAGAGTGACACGCAACCATTTGTAGTACTCACACTATCACTGGCGATGTTTATGGGTCCCGTGATACATAGTATGTAATCAAGTTAGCTGTGGTGTACAGGAGTCACTATTCTCGTAAAGAACTCACTGAACCTCTTCGAGCTAGGGTTGTACAGAGTGACACTCAACCATTCATAGTACTCATACTATCACTGGCGGTGTTTATGGATCCCCTGACACATAGTATGTAATCAAGTTAGTTGTTGTGTACCGGAGTCACTATTCTCGTAAAGAACTCAATGAACCCCTTCGAGCTAGGGTTGTACAGAGTGACACACAACAATTCGTAGTACTCACTCTATCACTGGGGTGTTTATGGGTCCCGTGACACATAGTATGTAATCAAGTTAGCTGTGGTGTAGTGAAGTCATTATTCTCGTAAAGAACTCACTGAATCCCTTCGAGCTACGGTTGTAAAGAGTGACACTCAACCATTCGTAGGACTCACACTATCACTGGCGGTGTTTATGTGTCCCATGACACATAGTATGTAATTAAGTTTGATGTGGTGTACCGGAGTCACTATTCTCGTAAAGAACTCACTGAACCCCTTCGAGCTAGGGTTGTACAGAGTGACACTCAACCATTCGTAGTACTCACCCTATCAGTGGCGGTGTTTATGGGTCCCGTGACACATAGTATGTAATCAAGTTAGCTATGGTGTACCGGAGTCACTATTCTCGTAAAGAACGCACTGAACCCCTTCGAGCTAGGTTGTACAGAGTGATACTCAACCATTCGTAGTACTCACACTATCACTGGCGGTGTTTATGGGTCCCGTGACACATAGTATGTAATCAAGTTAGGAGTGGTGTACCAGAGTCACTATTCTCGTACAGAACTCACCGAATCCCTTCGAGCTAGGTTTTTGAAGAGTGACACTCAACCATTCGTTGTAGTCACACTATCATTGGCGGTGTTAATGGGTCTCGTGACTCATAGGATGTAATCAAGTTAGCTGTGGTGTACCGGAGTCACTATTCTCCTAACAAACTCACTGAACCCCTTCGAGCTAGGTTTGTACATACAGAGTGACACTCAACCATTCGTAGTACTCACACTATCACTGGCGGTGTTTATGGGTCCCGTGACACATAGTATGTAATCAAGTTAGTTGTGGTGTACCTTAGTCACTATTCTCGTAAAGAACTGACTGAACCCCTTCGAGCTAGGGTTGTACAGAGTGACACTCAACCATTCGTAGTACTCACACTATCATTGGCGATGTTTATGGGTCCCGTGACACATAGTATGTAAAGTTAGCTGTGGTGTACCGGAGTCACTGTTAGGCTATTTTTAGCCTATGTTTTGGATCTATTTTATGTGCGTTTTTCGCTGTGTTAGGACGGAATTCTGCCTGCTTTCTATGTTTTCAGGTTCTTTGGAATAAAAGAGGTCTCGGATGCAAAAATTCAACAAAAGACGAGCTGAGCCAAGGTAAACACAATTTTTAAAGAATTGTGCATATTTGGCCGCGGCTAGACACAACTTGGCCGCGGCTAGATCACGAAATTTAATGAGAAATCCTGGAGCCGCAGTCGCCGCGGCGAGGGGGAGTGTCGCCGCGGCCATTTAAGAGATACAGAGAGGTGCTTAATTTGCCATTATCTTGCCGCGGCGAGAGGAAGTTTGGCCGCGGCGAGATCCCGTACGGACCAAGGGCAATTTCGTTCATCGAACCCTAAAAATTAGATATAAATAGAAAACTGCGATTGAAAGTCTGGGGAAGCAATTTGGAACCCTAAAATACAGTAGAGAGCGGCAGGAAGAGCATAGAGATTGAAGTGAAGATCCAGAATTCATCCACCAACAGTTCTTTTCTTTATTCCTCGTTAATTTCTTTATGTTGAATATTGCTTTAGGAATGGTTATGGATTTGTTTCTGAACTAAATTTCCCATTTAGGGAGGATGATGATTGTTGTTTAATGTTTGCCTAGTTAATGTTTAATTACCATTCCTCCATTCTTGTTTGTGAAATTATCTTAATTCGCGTTTAATTTCATGTTTAAGATTGATCACCTTGTGCATGCTTTACGATCTCAATTCGAAATCTGAAAAGTGAGAATTGAGAATGCTAAAATTGGGATAATCGATGTTCTATGTGAAACGAGAGTATTTACATGACTTATGTGACGAATAGATTATTACTTAATGTTGATTTCATGTTAGTTTAATTAAGGAATTAATTAGAAAATATGAGATTTAGAATCTAGAAGATCTGAAAAGAGCTAGGTTATTTTATAATCTGTCATTCACTTCAAGAATAGGATAGTAATTAAGCATTAACGATTTGGGTAAACAACAACAGGATTCTCCTCCCTATCATCTCATCTTGCTTAAACTTTAACTGTGTTTTACGTTTTCTGAATTACTTTACTTTTCTTAAGTCATAATTGTTTTCGATTTGCCAAATAGAATTATAAGTATAGTTTAGTGGTATTTAATCCAATTCCCTGTGGGATCGACCTCACCTGTGTGAGTTTTACTACTTGATTGCGTATACTTGCGTAGTGTTTATAAATTTTGCAACAAGTTTTTGGCGCCGTTGTCGGGGAATTGTTTAAAGATTAATATTACATAAAATTATACTAACTTCTACTTTGGTATATTTTCTCTTGCTAAGTTTCTAACCTTTTTCTTGCAATATTTTCGTGATTCATTTCAGGATTCCTAAGTGTATGCGCCATCAAGAACAAGCAGTCATATTACTAGTTGATCCTGAAATCGAGAAAACGTGCAGGAGGAACAGAAAGAACAAAAGGCAAGAAAGAGTTTCAGCAACTGCTGAAACATCAGAAATCATGGCTGCCAATGTGAACAATAATGCTGGAAACAATGGGGGTAATAATGGTAATAATGGTGGCGCCGTGGAAGATCAAGCTAATGGCCGTAGCTTGAGAGATTACATTCTCCCTACTCTGACGGGAGTGCAGTCATGTATCAGGCCACCGGCAGTGGATGTTAACAACTTTGAGATTAAACCTGCCAACCTTCAAATGGTGCAGTCTTCAGTTTAGTTTGGTGGCCTCCCTTCTGAAGATCATAATCTGCATCTCTCTAACTTCATGGAACTTTGTGAAACTTTTAAAGTTAATGGAGTTAGCGATGATGCCATTCGACTGAGACTGTTTCCATTCTCGCTCAGAGAACGAGCCAAGAGTTGGTTAAACTCCTTGCCACCCAACTCTATTTCCACCTGGAATGATCTGGCAACAAAATTCTTGTCAAAGTTCTTTCCTCCAGCTAAGTCTGCAAAGCTGAGAGGAGAAATCAACAACTTCTGCCAACAAGATAATGAATCTCTCCATGAGGCTTGGGAGAGGTTTAAAGATCTGATCAGGAAGTGTCCTCATCACGGTATAGAGAAGTGGATGCTGGTCCACAACTTCTACAACGGGTTGGTTGGTAACACTAGAACTCTAATAGATGCAGCAGCGGGCGGAGCTTTTATGAGAAAGAGTGCTAATGAGGCGTATGATCTATTGGAGGAGATGGCTCTAAACAATCAGCAGTGGCCAACTGAAAGGAGTCATTCTAAGAAAGTAGCTGGTGTGTTAGAATTTGATGCCATCACAAAGTTAACAGCTCAGGTTGAGGCATTGACAAAAATAATTGCAGGGCAAGCTAAACAAGCCCAAATTGTTTGTGAGATATGTGGAGGAAATCATCATTTTTCAGAGTGTCAAGCAGATGTGGATGATTTGCCAATGGATGAAGCTAAGGCCATTGGAAATTTTTCACAGAACAACAACAACAATTATGGGTTCAACCAGGGTAATAACCGAAGAAACAGTGGGTTCTATCAGCAACGAAATCAAAACCAACAGTTTAATCAGCAACAAGCCTCTGGTGGAAATTCTAGTTTGCAAACAGATTTACTGCTTTAATTTATGACTGAAACTAGATCTTCAATTAAAGACCTGCAGACTCAGATGGGCCAGCTAGCAACTCAGGTATCAACCCGCCCTCAAGGAAATTTGCCTAGCACAACTGAAGTTAATCCCAAAGAAAACTGCAAAGCAATTACCCTGAGGAGCGGTAAGAAGTATGATGGACCTGAGTTACCACAACCAGTTGAGGTAGATGAAGAGATAAAAGTTCTACCTGTGCAAACACCCACACCAACACCAACAGCAGTGAAGGCTACTGACAGCCCAGCACAACCACAACAGTCTCTACCTATTAGCATTGTCACCATGTGAAAATACCCTATCCTCAGAGGCTCAGAAAGTCAAGCTTAGACAAGCAGTTCACCAAGTTTCTAGAAGTCTTCAAAAGACTTCACATTAACATTCCCTTTGCTGAAGCTTTAGAGCAGATGCCAAGTTATGTGAAGTTTATGAAGGAAATTTTGTCAAAGAAGAGGAAGATGGAGGATTATGAGACAGTGGCTCTAACTGAAGAGTGCAGCGCTATTCTACAGAAGAAACTCCCTCCAAAACTCAGAGATCCAGGGAGCTTCACTATTCCTTGTACTATTGGAAAAATTGAAGGAATAAATGCACTATGTGATTTGGGAGCCAGTATAAACTTAATGCCTTTGTCAGTGTTTAAAAGACTGCAGCTGGGTGAAGCAAAGCCAACCACGGTAACTCTCAAATTGGCGGATCGATCACTAGCTCATCCTAGAGGAGTCATTGAGGATGTGTTAGTTAAAGTTGACAAGTTCATCTTTCCAGCTGATTTCATTGTTCTAGATATGGAAGAAGACAACAATGTTCCTATCATCTTGGGGAGACCCTTCTTGGCAACAGGGAAAGCACTAATTGATGTCCAGGAAGGAGAGTTAAAGCTGAGGGTACAAGGAGATGAAGTTGTATTTAATGTACTCAAAGCAATGACTTACCCTACGTCTAGTGACAATTGTTTTGCAATTGATGTGGTGGACCAGTTGGTGGAGACAAAGACGCACATTGAAGACCCTCTTAATCTGACTTTGGTACAAGGGGAGGTGGGGGAACAAGACGGTAAGGAAGCTTATGAGTATGCTATGTGGCTCGACTCTTATGGACCGTTGAATAGAAGATACTATGAAGAGTTAGGAGTCATACCAACAAAGCCTACCCCATCTACTGAAAAGCCTCCTCAACTAGAGTTAAAAGTCCTACCGGATCATCTCAGGTATGAATATTTGGGAGAAAATAAGACACTTTCTTTCATTGTGGCATCTTCCCTATCTTCTTTAGAGACAGACAAGCTATTACGGGTTCTAAGGAAGCATAAGAAAGCCATTGGATGGACTTTAGCAGACATTAAAGGGATCAGCCCCTCAACTGTAATGCATAGAATCTTAATGGAGGAAGGAGTGAAGCCTACCATCGATGCACAACGAAGATTAAATCCACCAATGAAGGAGGTTGTTAGAAAAGAAGTCTTAAAGTGGTTAGATTCTGGGGTAGCGTATACTATTTCAGACAGTAAATGGGTAAGTCCAGTCCAGGTTGTTCCAAAGAAAGGAGGGATGACGGTGGTGAAGAATGAAAAGAATGAACTCATACCAACCAGAACTGTCACAGGATGGAGAATTTGCATAGACTACCGGAAACTCAACAAAGCCACGAGAAAAGATCACTTTCCACTCCCATTCATTGACCAGATGTTAGACAAGTTGGCAGGCCAAGAGTACTACTGTTTCCTTGATGGGTACTCAGGGTATCACCAAATAGCTATAGCACTGGAAGATCAAGAGAAAACGACATTCACATGTCCATATGGTACTTTTGCTTTTCGACGAATGCCATTTGGGCTGTGTAATGCTCCAGCAACATTCCAGAGGTGTATGATGGCCATATTTTCAGATCTAATAGAAAAATGCATCGAGGTGTTTATGGATGATTTTTCAGTATTTTGTTCATCGTTTGACCAATGTTTAAGCAACTTGGAATTGGTATTAACAAGGTGTGAAGATTCTAATTTGGTGTTGAACTGGGAAAAATGCCATTTCATGGTTACGAAAGGAATAGTGTTAGGACATAAGATCTCGAAAGAAGGTATTGAGGTTGACAGAGGCAAAGTATGTACAATTGAGAACTTGCCTGCTCCAGTTTCAGTTAAGGGAGTTTGAAGCTTTTTGGGTCATGCCGGGTTCTACAGAAGATTATCAAAGACTTCTCCAAAATTGCCAAACCTTTATCTAATCTTCTCGCTAGTGGAGTACCTTTTGAATTTGGGAAAGATTGTCTTGAAGCATTCCAGATTCTCAAGGATAAGTTAATCTCAGCACCGATCACGACTACACCAAACTGGGAATTACCTTTTGAAATCATGTGTGATGCAAGTGATTATGCGATTGGAGCAGTGTTGGGACAACGGGTTGACAAGGTATTCAGAACTATTTATTATGCAAGCAGGACCTTGAATGATGCTCAACTGAATTACGCTACTATAGAAAAAGAGATGCTGGCTATAGTGTTTGCATGTGACAAATTCCGGCCCTACTTGATTGGAAATAAAGTGATAGTGTATACAGATCATTCAACAATCAAGTACTTGATGACTAAGAAGGATGCCAAACCAAGACTAATTCGATGGGTTCTTCTTTTGCAAGAATTTGATCTAGAAATAAAAGATAAGAAGGGTACTGAGAATCTGGTAGCAGATCACTTGTCAAGACTAGAGCTGGAAGAAAGTCAGAATACGAAAGAGGTACAAATAAATGAACAATTTCCTGATGAACAACTCTTTAGTGTGAGGGAAAGTCTAATGGTACCATGGTATGCTGATTATGTTAACTTCTTGGCTGCCAATATCACTCCTCCTGAGCTCTCTCGACAACAACTAAAGAAATTCTTTTCTGAGGTGAAACATTACTACTGGGAAGAGCCAATCCTCTACAAGCACTGTGCAGATCAGATAATAAGAAGATGTGTGCCTGAAGAGGAGATGTACTCTATTCTCAATCACTGTCATGATCTACCATGTGGGGGACACTTCAGTGGAACTAGAACAACTGCCAAGGTGTTGCAAAGCGGATTCTTTTGGCCAACACTTTTCAAAGATGCTAGTACTTTTGTGAAGGCATGTGATCGTTGTCAGCGTATAGGAAACATCTCAAGGAGAAACGAAATGCCTTTGACAGGAATCTTGGAAGTAGAATTGTTTGATGTATGGGGGATAGACTTCATGGGTCCTTTTCCTTCATCATTTAGCAATCTATACATTTTATTAGCTGTGGATTACGTATCAAAATGGGTGGAAGCTGCAGCAACACCAGCTAATGATGGAAAAATAGTTCTTTGGTTCCTTCAAAAGAATATATTCACGCGGTTTGGTACTCCCCGAGCAATCATAAGCGATGAAGGGAGTCACTTCTGCAACAAACAGTTCGAAGCACTCCTTTCGAAATATGGTGTTCGTCATAGAACTGCTCTACCTTATCATCCGCAAAGTAATGGCCAAGCTGAGATTTCTAATCGGGAAATAAAGACGATTCTGGAGAAAACGGTGCAGAGATCAAGGAAAGATTGGTCAAGAAAGTTGGATGACACATTGTGGGCCAATAGAACAGCGTTCAAAACGCCAATCGGGATGTCACCATATCGGTTGGTGTTTGGAAGGGCTTGCCATCTACCGGTGGAGTTAGAACACAAAGCTTATTGGGCAATGAAAACTCTGAACATGGATTTAAAGGCTGCTGGACAGAAAAGATTACTACAGCTGGATGAGTTGGAGGAATTTTGGAACGAAGCTTATGAGAACGCTAAAATTTACAAGGAAAGAACTAAAAGGTGGCATGACCGAAACTTAGTCCGAAAGGAGTTTCAACCTGGGCAACAAGTTCTACTTTTCAACTCAAGACTAAAGTTGTTTCCTGGTAAATTGAAGTCAAGGTGGTCGGGGCCATTTACAGTGATCAAGGTGTTTCCTTATGGAGCAGTGGAACTGAAAGGTGAAGGCCCTAATACTTTCAAAGTGAATGGGCAGCGGTTAAAGCTCTACTTGGGAGGTCAATTTGATCAAGCCAAGTCCGCCATGATTCTGGCGCCACTATGAAGAACTCGATCAACGTCTAGCTGTGCGACGATAAAGGCAGCGCTAATTGGGAGGCAACCCAAGTGTTCTTTATGATTTAGTTGAACTCTTTTATGTTTTAGTGTTATTTTCTTTTTTTTTGTTCTGTTTAGTTTTGTTTAGAAAACTTGTAAAACAATTTTTAGTTTTGGTGTTATTTATGTATTGCATAAAAAAAAAAGTATTTTTTTTGGGGATTCGCCCAGTGGCCGCGGCCAGCTGAACAGCCGTCGCGGCCATTTAAGCATTACAGAGAGGTGATTTTTTCACACTTATCTGGCCGCGGCGAGGGGACATGCCGCCGCGCCCATTTAAGAGTTACAGAAAGTCCTTTTTTTCTCGGAATTTGGCCGCGGCGAGAATGGTCTGACGCGTTTAAAAAGGGGAACCCATTACATAATTTCAAATCACTCCCATTCAAATCCCTAACCACCACCTTCGAAAATACCTCTCCAAACACCATTTTTTTCTTCTTCAAATCCCCTCCAAAACCCTTTTTCTTCAAATCTCACCTTAAATATTCATCCCAAATCATCCTACACCCTTATTTCTCTCATCAATCACCCATTCCCACTCAAAATCAACCCCAAATCCCTAAAACCTCACCCAAAAATTTCAAAAACCCTTATTCATCTTCTTCTTTCTCAAGAACTTCAAGCTTTCTACAATGGAGGATGATTAAAGGAGGATTCTCATTGAGGTATTGATAATAAGACTCCCTAGCAAATTTTTATTGAAGAATTTGTGAATTGTTGGATAGTTTTGGATAGTTTGTTGGATATTTGGGATTTTTGCTATATACATTGTTCAAATTGTTTGTGTGAGTAGAATTGGGATTGATTGTGAGGGAATTAATTCCCGGGAAGTGAATTTTTAAAGGGAAATGCTGCCGAAATTTTAAAAAAATATTGAAAGTTAGAAAATTTGGGTGACATGGGTCCAAAAAGGTCAAGAGTGAGTGAAGAAGGGGGAGCTTCATCATCCAATCCACCTAGGGGTCGCTCTAATCTTGATAGAGTGAGGTTTACCAACATGGATGCCCAAGAGCGGTTTTTGAAATTGAAAGATAGGGCATTCATTGAAGATAGAGGGATAGACATTGTAAACCTGAGTCAAACTGCAAACATTCCTCCTGCATTTGCATCTATTAGAGATCAAATTTTAAATAGGCAGTGGACTAAGTTCGTGGATGTCACTGAGCGTAGTAACCAAACTCTAGCTTTAGAATTTTTAGCCAACTGGCCTCAAAGAGAGGATGACAAAGTAAGAGTTAGGGGGGGCTAGAGTGCCTGCTTCCACAGCTGCCATTCATGCTCTTTACGAGCTACCAACTTTCACTGTAGAGCAGCAACCCTTGAAACAGCAATTTCGGGAAAGGAGTTTGAATTATGTGGATATTGCTGAAACTCTAGGGTATCTTGGCCTGAGGTTCCATGAGCTTGCTGGAGAACCATATCAATTGTACCGGTGTGAACTCAACCCAGTAGCCAAGGCATGGCTTTACTTTGTTAGTGCAAGGTTGCTCCCGAACAAACACTTTTCGGATGCTCAAATAGACAGGATTAAATGGGTTTATGGAAATATGAAAGGTTATAATTTGAATGTGGGGGATATTATTCGAGTAACATTTGACATCATGGTTGAGGGGTCTTCTGGTGGAGGACTTGGGCTTGCTGGGATTATCACTGACCTTTGTGAGAAACATGGCGTACCGCAGTACTCATATGATACCAAGGCGTCGCCACAACGCAGTATTAACTTGTCCACTGTTCTTCGCCTCAAACCTCCTCACCCTTATAGTCAACCGCCAGTTCAGAGAGATCCTCCTGCAAGAGAACAAGAGGAGCATGAGGACATTGAACCACCACGTCTTGCCGGGTCTCTCGACCCAGCCATGCAGTACACTCACGATCAGCTGAATTATCTGATTCAGCAGAACATGAACATGCAGAATTACATGGCCCAACAGAGTGTTTTTGATGAGCAGCAAGTGGCCCAACTGAACGCACTTGTCACGAGGATGAATGTCGGTGTGGATGATCCTAATTACTTTGCAATGCCACCCCGCTTCAACCCTTATGACCAGCCACCACCGCCAAACCCCTTCTGAGGGGCTCAGGTAAGTTTCTCTCACCTTGGTTTATTTTCACACATTGGGGACAATGTGCATCTTTAGTTTGGGGGGAGAGACTTAAATTTTTTTCAGTTTATTTGTTTTCGTTAATTAGTTTCTTTTTTTTTTTAGTTTTTTGTTTTAGTCATGTGTTGATAGCTAAATTGAAAGATGGATTGAACCACTGTTATTCACTTGTGCAATGGATTAACACATAACTGTGTGCTTGATTTGCAACTGCTTGAATTAAGTTGGATGTATGTTAGGAGGTTGTTCATGTAGATATAAAACATTTGTTCTTGACGCATATCACTTCTGTTCTATTTGGTTTGTGGAATGATTGACTGTACATGAAATAGAATTTGTTTGACATACTTTCTTGAAGCGAAATCCTTGATAATTTTTGTTTGGAAAGTGATTTAGGCAAGTTTTCTTTGGACCGATTGAGCCTTTCAAGCCTACCTGGAAATTTTACCATAGTATACCCAAAGTTGAGCCTTAACCTATTTTAAAAATTTCTCACCACTTACCTAAGCTAAACTCATTATCCTTAACTCTTTCCACTCTAAACATACCTTATCATGCCATGAGCCTTTAAGCAAGTTTGGGGGGATAAATTGTTGTAAGTGGAGAAATAAAGTGTATTAGTGAGTGATTGAAAAAAAAAAGTATTGTGTGTTGTGCCTCTAGTAAAAAAATAATAGAAGAAAAAAAAAAGAAAATATGTAATAATGTCTTCTTGAGAAAAAAAAAACTAAGAAAAATATGAGGCACATAGGAAAAAATAAGCAATCTCTTACTACTGTTTTTGGGATATATGGAAGAAAAGAAAGAAAAATAAATGTGGGGCTTGCTTGGTCAATAGTTCTTATGGTATAGTGTAGCTTAAATGACTTGTCACCTACCCATGTACCTAAGCCACGTGATGATAACCGAAAAAGACCTATTGATTCCAAAGAGAAATTTGTCAACATTAGTAGAGAGATGTATGTCATTCCAACTTATTGATCATGTGTTAGTGGAATGTCGGGAAGTTTAGAACGGTTGTGATATGGACGGCAATTGCGATGTTTTGTGTTTGTATGAATTGCTTACTTGTAAATTGTACATCCAAATTAGTTCTTAGAGTTGGCAAGTTGAAATTCTGGTTATTGATGGCTTGAAGTTGTGCAGGTGGTGGTAGCAGTTCAATCGTCGGGAAGTTTAGTTATCTTTGTTTGTTTGTTTTTAGTTTAAGTCTTAGTTTACTCGGGGGCGAGTAAAGAGTCAGTCTGGGGGAGTTTGTTAGGCTATTTTTAGCCTATGTTTTGGATCTATTTTATGTGCGTTTTTCGCTGTGTTGGGACAGAATTACGCCTGTTTTCTATGTTTTCAGGTTCTTTGGAATAAAAGAGGTCTCGGATGCAAAAATTCAATAAAAGACGAGCTGAGCCAAGGAAAACACAATTTTTGAAGAATTGTGCATATTTGGCCGCAGCTAGACACAGCTTGGCCGCGGATAGATCACGAAATTTAATGAGAAATCCTGGAGCTACAGTCGTCGCGGCGAGGGGGAGTGTCGCCGCAGCCATTTAAGAGATACAGAGAGGTGCTTAATTTGCCATTATCTCGCCGCGGCGAGAGGAAGCTTGGCCGCGGCGAGATCCCGTACGGACCAAGGGAAATTTTGTCCATCGAACCCTAAAAATTAGATATAAATAGAAAACTGCGATTGAAAGTCTAGGGAAGCAATTTGGAACCCTAAAATACAGTAGAGAGCGGCAGGAAGAGCATAGAGATTGAAGTGAAGATCCAGAATTCATCCACCAACAGTTCTTTTCTTTATTCCTCGTTAATTTCTTTATGTTGAATATTGCTTTAGGAATGGTTATGGATTTGTTTCTGAACTAAATTTCTCATTTAGGGAGGATGATGATTGTTGTTTAATGTTTGCCTAGTTAATGTTTAATTACCATTCCTTCATTCTTGTTTGTGAAATTATCTTAATTCGCGTTTAATTTCATGTTTAAGATTGATCACCTTGTGCATGCTTTACGATCTCAATTCGAAATCTGAAAAAGTGAGAATTGAGAATGCAAAAATTGGGATATCGATGTTCTATGTGAAACGAGAGTATTTACATGACTTATGTGACGAATAGATTATTACTTAATGCTGATTTCATGTTAGTTTAATGAAGGAATTAATTAGATAATATGAGATTTAGAATCTAGAAGATCTGAAAAGAGCTAGGTTATTTTATAATCTGACATTCACTTCAAGAATAGGATAGTAATTAAGCATTAACGATTTGGGTAAACAACAACAGGATTCTCCTCCCCATCATCTCATCTTGCTTAATCTTTAACTGTGTTTTACGTTTTCTGAATTACTTTACTTTTCTTAAATCATAATTGTTTTTGATTTGCCAAATAGAATTATAAGTATAGTTTAGTGGTATTTAATCCAATTCCCTGTGGGATCGACCTCACCTGTGTGAGTTTTACTACTTGATTGCGTATACTTGCGTAGTGTTTATAAATTTTGCAACAATCACTATTATCGTAAAGAACTCAATGAACCCCTTTGCACTAGGGTTATACAGAGTGACACCCTACAATTCGTAGTACTCACACTATCACTGGCGGTGTTTATGGATCCCGTGACACATAGTATCTAATCAAGTTAGCTATGGTGTACCGGGGTCACTATTCTCGTAAAGTACTCACTGAACCCCTTCGAGCTAGGGCTGTACAGAGTGACACTCAACCATTCGTAGTACTCACACTATCACTGGCAGTGTTTATGGGTCCCGTGACACATAGTATGCAGTCAAGTTAGCTGTGGTGTACCGGAGTCACTATTCTCGTAAAGAACTCACTGAACCCCTTCGATCTAGGGTTGTACAGAGTGACAAACAACCATTCGTAGTACTCACACTATCAGTGGCGATGTTTATGGGTCCCGTGACACATAGTATGTAATCAAGTTAGCTGTGGTGTACTAAAGTCATTATTCTCGTAAAGAACTCACTGAACCCTTTCGAGCTAGGGTTGTAAAGAGTGACACTCAACCATTCGTAGGACTCACACTATCACTGGCGGTGTTTATGGGTCCCGTGACACATAGTATGTAATAAAGTTTGCTGTGGTGTACCGGAGTCACTATTCTCGTAAAGAACTCACTGAACCCCTTCGAGCTAGGGTTGTACAGAGTGACACTCAACCATTCAGTGGCGGTGTTTATGGGTCCCGTGACACATAGTACGTAATCAAGTTAGCTGTGGTGTACCGGAGTCACTCTTCTCGTAAAAAAACACTGAACCCCTTCGAGCTAGGGTGGTACAGATTGACACTCAACCATTCGTAGTACTCACACTATCACTGGAGGTGTTTATGGGTCCCGTGACGCATAGTATGTAATCAAGTTAGCTATGGTGTACCGGAGTCACTATTCTCGTAAAGAACTCACTGAACCCCTTCGAGCTAGTGTTGTACAGAGTGACACTCAACCATTCGTAGTACTCACACTATCAGTGGCGGTGTTTATGGGTCCCGTGACACATACTATGTAATCAAGTTAGCTGTGGTGTACTGGAGTCACTATTCTCGTAAAAAACTCACTGAACCCCTTCGAGCTAGGGTTGTACAGATTGACACTCAACCATTCGTAGTACTCACACTATCACTGGCGGTGTTTATGGATCTTGTGACACATAGTATGTAATCAAGTTAGCTGTGGTGTACCGGAGTCACTATTCTCGTAAAGAACTCACTGAACCCCTTCGATCTAGGGTTGTATAGAGTGACACTCAACCATTCGTAGTACTCACACTATCACTGGCGTTGTTTATGGGTCCCGTGACACATAGTACGTAATCAAGTTAGTTGTGGTGTACTAAAGTCATTAGTCTGGTAAAGAACTCACTGAACACCTTCGAGCTAGGGTTGTAAAGAGTGGCACTCAACCATTCGTAGGACTCACACTATCACTGGCGGTGTTTATGGGTCCCGTGACACACAGTATGTAATAAAGTTTGCTGTGGTGTACCGGAGTCACTATTCTCGTAAAGAACTCACTGAACCCCTTCGAGCTAGGGTTCTACAGAGTGACACTCAACCATTCGTAGTACTCACAATATCAGTGGCGGTGTTTATGGGTCCCGTGACACTAGTATGTAATCAACTTAGCTGTGGTGTAACGGAGTCACTATTCTCGTAAAGAACTCACTGAACCATTTCGAGCTAGGGTTCTGAAGAGTGACACTCAACCATTCGTAGTAGTCACACTATCATTGGCGGTGTTAATGGGTCGCGTGACACATATGATGTAATCAAGTTAGCTGTGGTATACCGGACTCACTATTCTCCTAACGAACTCACTGAACCCCTTCGAGCTACGTTTGTACATACAGAGTGACACTAAACCATTCGTAGTACTCACACTATCACTTGCGGTGTTTATTGGTCCCGTGAAACATAGTATGTAATCAAGTTATTTGTGGTGTACTGGAGTCACTATTCTCGTAAAGAACTGACTGAACCCCTTCGAGCTAGGGTTGTACAGAGTGATAATCAACCATACGTAGTACTCACACTATCACTGGCGATGTTTATGGGTCCCGTGACACATAGTATGTAAAGTTAGCTGTGGTGTACCGGAGTCACTATTATTGTAAAGAACTCAATGAACCCCTTCGCACTAGGGTTCTACAGAGTGACACTCTACAATTCGCAGTTTTCACACTATCAATAGCGGTGTTTATGGATCCCGTGACACATAGTATCTAATCAAGTTAGCTGTGCTGTACCGGGGTCACTATTCTCGTAAAGTACTCACTAAACCCCTTCGAGCTAGGGTTGTACAGAGTGACACTCAACCATTCGTAGTACTCACACTATCACTTGCAGTGTTTATGGGTCCCGTGACACATAGAATGTAATCAAGTTAGTTGTGGTGTACCGGAGTCACTATTCTCGTAAAGAACTCACTGAACCCCATCGATCTAGGGCTGTACAGAGTGACACTCAACCATTCGTAGTACTCACACTATCATTGGCGATGTTTATGGGTCCCGTGACACATAGTATGTAATCAAGTTAGCTGTGGTGTACTAAAGTCATTATTCTCGTAAAGAACTCACTGAACCCCTTCGAGCTAGGGTTGTAAAGAGTGACACTCAACCATTTGTAGAACTCACACTATCACTGGCGGTGTTTATGGGTCCCGTGACACATAGTATGTAATAAAGTTTGCTGTGGTGTACCGGAGTCACTATTCTCGTAAAGAACTCACTGAACCCCTTCGAGCTAGGGTTGTAGAGAGTGACACTCAACCATTCGTAGTACTCACACTATCAGTGGCGGTGTTTATGGGTCTCGTGACACATAGTATGTAATCATGTTATCTGTGGTGTAGCGGAGTCACTATTCTCGTAAAGAACTCACTGAACCCCTTCGAGCTAGGGTTGCACAGATTGACACTCAACCATTCGTAGTACTCACACTATCAGTGGCGGTGTTTATGGGTCCCGTGACGCATAATATGTAATCAAGTTAGCTATGGTGTACCGGAGTCACTATTCTCGTAAACAACTCACTGAACCCCTTCGAGCTAGTGTTGTACACAGTGACACTCAACCATTCATAGTACTCACATTATCAGTGGCAGTGTTTATGGGTCCCGTGACACATACTATGTAATCAAGTTAGCTGTGGTGTACTGGAGTCACTATTCTCGTAAAGAACTCACTGAACCCCTTCGAGCTAGGGTTGTACAGATTGACAATCAACCATTCGAAGTACTCACACTATCACTGGCGGTGTTTATGGGTCCCGTGACACATAGTATGTAATCAAGTTATCTATGGTGTACAAGTGTCACTATTCTCGTAAAGAACTCACTGAACCCCTTCGAGCTAGGTTGTACAGAGTGACACTCAACCATTCGTAGTACTCACACTATCACTGGCGGTGTTTATGGGTCCCGTGACACATAGTATGTAATCAAGTTAGGAGTGGTGTACCGGAGTCACTATTCTCGTAAAGAAATCACTGAATCCCTTCGAGCTAGGGTTCTGAAGAGTGACACTCAACCATTCGTAGTAGTCAAGCTATCATTGGCGGTGTTTATGGGTCTCATGACACATAGTATGTAATGAAGTTAGCTGTGGTGTACCGGAGTCACTATTCTCCTAACGAACTCATTGAACCCCTTCGAGCTAGGGTTGTACATACAGAGTGACACTCAACCATTCGTAGTACTCACACTGTCACAGGTGTTGTTTATCGGTCCCATGACACATAGTAGGTAATCAAGCTAGCTGTGGTGTACCAGAGTCACTATTCTCGTAAAGAACTGAGTGAACCCCTTCGAGCTAGGGTTGTACAGAGTGACACTCAACCATACGTAGTACTCCAACTATCACTGGCGGTGTTTATTGGTCCCGTGAAACATATAATATGTAATCAAGTTAGTTGTGGTGTACCGGAGTCAATATTCTCGTAAAGAACTCATTCAACCCCTTCGAGCTAGGGTTGTACAGAGTGACACTCAACCATTCGTAGTACTCACACTATCACTGGCGATGTTTATGGGTCCCGTGACACATAGTATGTAATCAAGTTTGCTGTGGTGTACCGGAGTCACTATTCTCGTAAAGAACTCACAAAACCCCTTCGAGCTAGGGTTGTACAGAGTGACACACAACCATTCGTAGTACCCACACTATCACTGGCGGTGTTTATGGGTCACGTGACACATAGTATGTAATCAACTTAGCTGTGGTGTGCCGGAGTCACTATTCTCCTAACGAACTCACTGAACCCCTGCGACCTAGGGTTGTATAGAGTGACACTCAACAATTCGTAGTACTCACACTATCAGTGGCAGTATTTATGGGTCCCGTGACACATAGTATGTAATCAAGTTAGTTGTGGTGTACCGGAGTCACTATTCTCGTAAAGAACTCACTGAACCCCTTCAAGCTAGGGTTGTACAGAGTGACACTCAACCATTCGTAGTACTCACACTATCACTGGGGTGTTTATGGGTCCCGTGACACATAGTATGTAATCATGTTAGCTGTGGTGTCCTGAAGTCATTATTCTCATAAAGAACTCACTGAACCCCTTCGAGCTAGGGTTGTAAAGAGTGACACTCAACCATTCATAGGACTCACACTATAACTGGCGGTGTTTATGGGTCCCGTGACACATAGTATGTAATCAAGTTAGGAGTAAGGTACCGGAGTCACTATTCTCGTAAAGAACTCACTGAACCCCTTCGAGCTAGGGTTCTGAAGAGTGACGCTCAAGCATTCGTAGTAGTCACACTATCATTGGCGGTGTTTATGGTTCTCGTGACACATATGATGTAATCAAGTTAGTTGTGGTGTGCTGGAGTCACTATTCTCCTAACGAACTCACTGAACCCCTTCGAGCTTGGTTTGTACATACAGAGTGACACTGAACCATTAGTAGTACTCACACTATCATTGGCGGTGTTTACGGGTCCCGTGACACATAGTATGTAATCAAGTTAGTTGTGGTGTACCGTAGTCACTATTCTTGGAAAGAACTGACTGAACCCCTTCGAGCTAGGGTTGTACAGAGTGACACTCAACCATTCGTAGTACTCACACTATCACTGGCGATGTTTATTGGTCCCGTGACACATAGTATGTAAAGTTAGCTGTGGTGTACCGGAATCACTATTCTCGTAAAGAACTCAATGTACCCCTTTGCACTAGCGTTCTACAGAGTGACACTCAACAATTCGTAGTACTCACACTATCACTGGCGGTGTTTATGGATCCCGTGACACATAGTATCTAATCAGGTTAGCTGTGGTGTACCGGAGTCACTATTCTCGTAAAGTACTAATGAACCCCTTCGAGCTAGGGTTGTATAGAGTGACACTCAACCATTCGTAGTACTCACACTATCATTGGGGTGTTTATGGGTCCCATGACACATAGTATGTAATCAAGTTAGCTGTGGTGTACCGGAGTCACTATTCTCCTAAAGAACTCACTGAACCCCTTCGAGCTAGGGTTGTACAGAGTGACACTCAACCATTCGTAGTACTCACACTATCACTGGCGGTGTTTATGGGTCCCGTGACACATAGTATGTAATCAAGTTTGCTGTGGTGTACCGAAGTCACTATTCTCGTAAAGAACTCACAAAACCCCTTCGAGCTAGGGTTGTACAGAGTGACACACAACCATTCGTAGTACCCACACTATCACTGGCGGTGTTTATGGGTCCCGTGACACATAGTATGTAATCAACTTAGCTGTGGTGTGCCGGAGTCACTATTCTCCTAACGAACTCACTGAACCCCTTCGAGCTAGGGTTGTATAGAGTGCCACTCAACCATTCGTAGTACTCACACTATCAGTGGCAGTATTTATGGGTCCCGTTACACATAGTACGTAATCAAGTCAGCTGTGGTGTACCGGAGTCACTATTCTCGTAAAGAACTCACTGAACCCCTTCGATCTAGGGTTGTATAGAGTGACACTCAACCATTCGTAGTACTCACACTATCACTGGCGTTGTTTATGGGTCCCTTGACACATAGTACGTAATCAAGTTAGTTGTGGTGTACTAAAGTCATTAGTCTCGTAAAGAACTCACTGAACACCTTCGAGCTAGGGTTGTAAAGAGTGGCACTCAACCATTGGTAGGACTCACACTATCACTGGCGGTGTTTATGGGTCCCGTGACACACAGTATGTAATAAAGTTTGCTGTGGTGTACTGGAGTCACTATTCTCGTAAAGAACTCACTGAACCCCTTCGAGCTAGGGTTGTATAGAGTGACACTCAACCATTCGTAGTACTCACAATATCAGTGGCGGTGTTTATGGGTCCCGTGACACTAGTATGTAATCAAGTTAGCTGTGGTGTAAAGGAGTCAATATTCTCGTAAAGAACTCACTGAACCATTTCGAGCTAGGGTTCTGATGAGTGACACTCAACCATTCGTAGTAGTCACACTATCATTGGCGGTGTTAATGGGTCGCGTGACACATATGATGTAATCAAGTTAGCTGTGGTATACCGGACTCACTATTCTCCTAACGAACTCACTGAACCCCTTCGAGCTACGTTTGTACATACAGAGTGACACTAAACCATTCGTAGTACTCACACTATCACTTGCGGTGTTTATCGGTCCCGTGACACATAGTATGTAATCAAGTTATTTGTGGTGTACTGGAGTCACTATTCTCGTAAAGAACTGACTGAACCCCTTCGAGCTAGGGTTGTACAGAGTGATAATCAACCATACGTAGTACTCACACTATCACTGGCGATGTTTATGGGTCCCGTGACACATAGTATGTAAAGTTAGCTGTGGTGTACCGGAGTCACTATTATCGTAAAGAACTCAATGAACCCCTTCGCACTAGGGTTCTACAGAGTGACACTCTACAATTCGCAGTACTCACACTATCAATAGCGGTGTTTATGGATCCCGTGACACATAGTATCTAATCAAGTTAGCTGTGCTGTACCGGGGTCACTATTCTCGTAAAGTACTCACTAAACCCCTTCGAGCTAGGGTTGTACAGAGTGACACTCAACCATTCGTAGTACTCACACTATCACTTGCAGTGTTTATGGGTCCCGTGACACATAGAATGTAATCAAGTTAGTTGTGGTGTACCGGAGTCACTATTCTCGTAAAGAACTCACTGAACCCCATCGATCTAGGGCTGTACAGAGTGACACTCAACCATTCGTAGTACTCACACTATCATTGGCGATGTTTATGGGTCCCGTGACACATAGTATGTAATCAAGTTAGCTGTGGTGTACTAAAGTCATTATTCTCGTAAAGAACTCACTGAACCCCTTCGAGCTAGGGTTGTAAAGAGTGACACTCAACCATTTGTAGGACTCACACTATCACTGGCGGTGTTTATGGGTCCCGTGACACATAGTATGTAATAAAGTTTGCTGTGGTGTACCGGAGTCACTATTCTCGTAAAGAACTCACTGAACCCCTTCGAGCTAGGGTTGTAGAGAGTGACACTCAACCATTCGTAGTACTCACACTATCAGTGGCGGTGTTTATGGGTCTCGTGACACATAGTATGTAATCATGTTATCTGTGGTGTAGCGGAGTCACTATTCTCGTAAAGAACTCACTGAACCCCTTCGAGCTAGGGTTGCACAGATTGACACTCAACCATTCGTAGTACTCACACTATCAGTGGCGGTGTTTATGGGTCCCGTGACGCATAATATGTAATCAAGTTAGCTATGGTGTACCGGAGTCACTATTCTCGTAAACAACTCACTGAACCCCTTCGAGCTAGTGTTGTACAGAGTGACACTCAACCATTCGTAGTACTCACATTATCAGTGGCAGTGTTTATGGGTCCCGTGACACATACTATGTAATCAAGTTAGCTGTGGTGTACTGGAGTCACTATTCTCGTAAAGAACTCACTGAACCCCTTCGAGCTAGGGTTGTACAGATTGACAATCAACCATTCGAAGTACTCACACTATCACTGGCGGTGTTTATGGGTCCCGTGACACATAGTATGTAATCAAGTTATCTATGGTGTAAAAGTGTCACTATTCTCGTAAAGAACTCACTGAACCCCTTCGAGCTAGGTTGTACAGAGTGACACTCAACCATTCGTAGTACTCACACTATCACTGGCGGTGTTTATGGGTCCCGTGACACATAGTATGTAATCAAGTTAGGAGTGGTGTACCGGAGTCACTATTCTCGTAAAGAAATCACTGAATCCCTTCGAGCTAGGGTTCTGAAGAGTGACACTCAACCATTCGTAGTAGTCAAGCTATCATTGGCGGTGTTTATGGGTCTCATGACACATAGTATGTAATGAAGTTAGCTGTGGTGTACCGGAGTCACTATTCTCCTAACGAACTCATTGAACCCCTTCGAGCTAGGGTTCTACATACAGAGTGACACTCAACCATTCGTAGTACTCACACTATCACAGGTGTTGTTTATCGGTCCCATGACACATAGTAGGTAATCAAGCTAGCTGTGGTGTACCAGAGTCACTATTCTCGTAAAGAACTGAGTGAACCCCTTCGAGCTAGGGTTGTACAGAGTGACACTCAACCATACGTAGTACTCCAACTATCACTGGCGGTGTTTATTGGTCCCGTGAAACATATAATATGTAATCAAGTTAGTTGTGGTGTACCGGAGTCAATATTCTCGTAAAGAACTCATTCAACCCCTTCGAGCTAGGGTTGTACAGAGTGACACTCAACCATTCGTAGTACTCACACTATCACTGGCGATGTTTATGGGTCCCGTGACACATAGTATGTAATCAAGTTTTTTGTGGTGTACCGGAGTCACTATTCTCGTAAAGAACTCACAAAACCCCTTCGAGCTAGGGTTGTACAGAGTGACACACAACCATTCGTAGTACCCACACTATCACTGGCGGTGTTTATGGGTCACGTGACACATAGTATGTAATCAACTTAGCTGTGGTGTGCCGGAGTCACTATTCTCCTAACGAACTCACTGAACCCCTGCGACCTAGGGTTGTATAGAGTGACACTCAACAATTCGTAGTACTCACACTATCAGTGGCAGTATTTATGGGTCCCGTGACACATAGTATGTAATCAAGTTAGTTGTGGTGTACCGGAGTCACTATTCTCGTAAAGAACTCACTGAACCCCTTCAAGCTAGGGTTGTACAGAGTGACACTCAACCATTCGTAGTACTCACACTATCACTGGGGTGTTTATGGGTCCCGTGACACATAGTATGTAATCATGTTAGCTGTGGTGTCCTGAAGTCATTATTCTCATAAAGAACTCACTGAACCCCTTCGAGCTAGGGTTGTAAAGAGTGACACTCAACCATTCATAGGACTCACACTATAACTGGCGGTGTTTATGGGTCCCGTGACACATAGTATGTAATCAAGTTAGGAGTAAGGTACCGGAGTCACTATTCTCGTAAAGAACTCACTGAACCCCTTCGAGCTAGGGTTCTGAAGAGTGACGCTCAAGCATTCGTAGTAGTCACACTATCATTGGCGGTGTTTATGGTTCTCGTGACACATATGATGTAATCAAGTTAGTTGTGGTGTGCTGGAGTCACTATTCTCCTAACGAACTCACTGAACCCCTTCGAGCTTGGTTTGTACATACAGAGTGACACTGAACCATTAGTAGTACTCACACTATCATTGGCGGTGTTTACGGGTCCCGTGACACATAGTATGTAATCAAGTTAGTTGTGGTGTACCGTAGTCACTATTCTTGGAAAGAACTGACTGAACCCCTTCGAGTTAGGGTTGTACAGAGTGACACTCAACCATTCGTAGTACTCACACTATCACAGGTGTTGTTTATCGGTCCCATGACACATAGTAGGTAATCAAGCTAGCTGTGGTGTACCAGAGTCACTATTCTCGTAAAGAACTGAGTGAACCCCTTCGAGCTAGGGTTGTACAGAGTGACACTCAACCATACGTAGTACTCCAACTATCACTGGCGGTGTTTATTGGTCCCGTGAAACATATAATATGTAATCAAGTTAGTTGTGGTGTACCGGAGTCAATATTCTCGTAAAGAACTCATTCAACCCCTTCGAGCTAGGGTTGTACAGAGTGACACTCAACCATTCGTAGTACTCACACTATCACTGGCGATGTTTATGGGTCCCGTGACACATAGTATGTAATCAAGTTTGCTGTGGTGTACCGGAGTCACTATTCTCGTAAAGAACTCACAAAACCCCTTCGAGCTAGGGTTGTACAGAGTGACACACAACCATTCGTAGTACCCACACTATCACTGGCGGTGTTTATGGGTCACGTGACACATAGTATGTAATCAACTTAGCTGTGGTGTGCCGGAGTCACTATTCTCCTAACGAACTCACTGAACCCCTGCGACCTAGGGTTGTATAGAGTGACACTCAACAATTCGTAGTACTCACACTATCAGTGGCAGTATTTATGGGTCCCGTGACACATAGTATGTAATCAAGTTAGTTGTGGTGTACCGGAGTCACTATTCTCGTAAAGAACTCACTGAACCCCTTCAAGCTAGGGTTGTACAGAGTGACACTCAACCATTCGTAGTACTCACACTATCACTGGGGTGTTTATGGGTCCCGTGACACATAGTATGTAATCATGTTAGCTGTGGTGTCCTGAAGTCATTATTCTCATAAAGAACTCACTGAACCCCTTCGAGCTAGGGTTGTAAAGAGTGACACTCAACCATTCATAGGACTCACACTATAACTGGCGGTGTTTATGGGTCCCGTGACACATAGTATGTAATCAAGTTAGGAGTAAGGTACCGGAGTCACTATTCTCGTAAAGAACTCACTGAACCCCTTCGAGCTAGGGTTCTGAAGAGTGACGCTCAAGCATTCGTAGTAGTCACACTATCATTGGCGGTGTTTATGGTTCTCGTGACACATATGATGTAATCAAGTTAGTTGTGGTGTGCTGGAGTCACTATTCTCCTAACGAACTCACTGAACCCCTTCGAGCTAGGGTTGTACATACGAGTGACCTTTGAACCATTAGTAGTACTCACACTATCATTGGCGGTGTTTACGGGTCCCGTGACACATAGTATGTAATCAAGTTAGTTGTGGTGTACCGTAGTCACTATTCTTGGAAAGAACTGACTGAACCCCTTCGAGTTAGGGTTGTACAGAGTGACACTCAACCATTCGTAGTACTCACACTATCACTGGCGATGTTTATTGGTCCCGTGACACATAGTATGTAAAGTTAGCTGTGGTGTACCGGAATCACTATTCTCGTAAAGAACTCAATGTACCCCTTTGCACTAGCGTTCTACAGAGTGACACTCAACAATTCGTAGTACTCACACTATCACTGGCGATGTTTATGGATCCCGTGACACATAGTATCTAATCAGGTTAGCTGTGGTGTACCGGAGTCACTATTCTCGTAAAGTACTAATGAACCCCTTCGAGCTAGGGTTGTATAGAGTGACACTCAACCATTCGTAGTACTCACACTATCATTGGGGTGTTTATGGGTCCCATGACACATAGTATGTAATCAAGTTAGCTGTGGTGTACCGGAGTCACTATTCTCCTAAAGAACTCACTGAACCCCTTCGAGCTAGGCTTGTACAGAGTGACACTCAACCATTCGTAGTACTCACACTATCACTGGCGGTGTTTATGGGTCCCGTGACACATAGTATGTAATCAAGTTTGCTGTGGTGTACCGAAGTCACTATTCTCGTAAAGAACTCACAAAACCCCTTCGAGCTAGGGTTGTACAGAGTGACACACAACCATTCGTAGTACCCACACTATCACTGGCGGTGTTTATGGGTCCCGTGACACATAGTATGAAATCAACTTAGCTGTGGTGTGCCGGAGTCACTATTCTCCTAACGAACTCACTGAACCCCTTCGAGCTAGGGTTGTATAGAGTGCCACTCAACCATTCGTAGTACTCACACTATCAGTGGCAGTATTTATGGGTCCCGTTACACATAGTACGTAATCAAGTCAGCTGTGGTGTACCGGAGTCACTATTCTCGTAAAGAACTCACTGAACCCCTTCGATCTAGGGTTGTATAGAGTGACACTCAACCATTCGTAGTACTCACACTATCACTGGCGTTGTTTATGGGTCCCTTGACACATAGTACGTAATCAAGTTAGTTGTGGTGTACTAAAGTCATTAGTCTCGTAAAGAACTCACTGAACACCTTCGAGCTAGGGTTGTAAAGAGTGGCACTCAACCATTCGTAGGACTCACACTATCACTGGCGGTGTTTATGGGTCCCGTGACACACAGTATGTAATAAAGTTTGCTGTGGTGTACCGGAGTCACTATTCTCGTAAAGAACTCACTGAACCCCTTCGAGCTAGGGTTGTACAGAGTGACACTCAACCATTCGTAGTACTCACAATATCAGTGGCGGTGTTTATGGGTCCCGTGACACTAGTATGTAATCAAGTTAGCTGTGGTGTAAAGGAGTCAATATTCTCGTAAAGAACTCACTAAACCATTTCGAGCTAGGGTTCTGAAGAGTGACACTCAACCATTCGTAGTAGTCACACTATCATTGGCGGTGTTAATGGGTCGCGTGACACATATGATGTAATCAAGTTAGCTGTGGTATACCGGACTCACTATTCTCCTAACGAACTCACTGAACCCCTTCGAGCTACGTTTGTACATACAGAGTGACACTAAACCATTCGTAGTACTCACACTATCACTTGCGGTGTTTATCGGTCCCGTGACACATAGTATGTAATCAAGTTATTTGTGGTGTACTGGAGTCACTATTCTCGTAAAGAACTGACTGAACCCCTTCGAGCTAGGGTTGTACAGAGTGATAATCAACCATACGTAGTACTCACACTATCACTGGCGATGTTTATGGGTCCCGTGACACATAGTATGTAAAGTTAGCTGTGGTGTACCGGAGTCACTATTATCGTAAAGAACTCAATGAACCCCTTCGCACTAGGGTTCTACAGAGTGACACTCTACAATTCGCAGTACTCACACTATCAATAGCGGTGTTTATGGATCCCGTGACACATAGTATCTAATCAAGTTAGCTGTGCTGTACCGGGGTCACTATTCTCGTAAAGTACTCACTAAACCCCTTCGAGCTAGGGTTGTACAGAGTGACACTCAACCATTCGTAGTACTCACACTATCACTTGCAGTGTTTATGGGTCCCGTGACACATAGAATGTAATCAAGTTAGTTGTGGTGTACCGGAGTCACTATTCTCGTAAAGAACTCACTGAACCCCATCGATCTAGGGCTGTACAGAGTGACACTCAACCATTCGTAGTACTCACACTATCATTGGCGATGTTTATGGGTCCCGTGACACATAGTATGTAATCAAGTTAGCTGTGGTGTACTAAAGTCATTATTCTCGTAAAGAACTCACTGAACCCCTTCGAGCTAGGGTTGTAAAGAGTGACACTCAACCATTTGTAGGACTCACACTATCACTGGCGGTGTTTATGGGTCCCGTGACACATAGTATGTAATAAAGTTTGCTGTGGTGTACCGGAGTCACTATTCTCGTAAAGAACTCACTGAACCCCTTCGAGCTAGGGTTGTACAGAGTGACACTCAACCATTCGTAGTACTCACACTATCAGTGGCGGTGTTTATGGGTCTCGTGACACATAGTATGTAATCAAGTTATCTGTGGTGTAGCGGAGTCACTATTCTCGTAAAGAACTCACTGAACCCCTTCGAGCTAGGGTTGCACAGATTGACACTCAACCATTCGTAGTACTCACACTATCAGTGGCGGTGTTTATGGGTCCCGTGACGCATAATATGTAATCAAGTTAGCTATGGTGTACCGGAGTCACTATTCTCGTAAACAACTCACTGAACCCCTTCGAGCTAGTGTTGTACAGAGTGACACTCAACCATTCGTAGTACTCACATTATCAGTGGCAGTGTTTATGGGTCCCGTGACACATACTATGTAATCAAGTTAGCTGTGGTGTACTGGAGTCACTATTCTCGTAAAGAACTCACTGAACCCCTTCGAGCTAGGGTTGTACAGATTGACAATCAACCATTCGAAGTACTCACACTATCACTGGCGGTGTTTATGGGTCCCGTGACACATAGTATGTAATCAAGTTATCTATGGTGTACAAGTGTCACTATTCTCGTAAAGAACTCACTGAACCCCTTCGAGCTAGGTTGTACAGAGTGACACTCAACCATTCGTAGTACTCACACTATCACTGGCGGTGTTTATGGGTCCCGTGACACATAGTATGTAATCAAGTTAGGAGTGGTGTACCGGAGTCACTATTCTCGTAAAGAACTCACAGAATCCCTTCGAGCTAGGGTTCTGAAGAGTGACACTCAACCATTCGTAGTAGTCAAGCTATCATTGGCGGTGTTTATGGGTCTCATGACACATAGTATGTAATGAAGTTAGCTGTGGTGTACCGGAGTCACTATTCTCCTAACGAACTCATTGAACCCCTTCGAGCTAGGGTTGTACATACAGAGTGACACTCAACCATTCGTAGTACTCACACTATCACAGGTGTTGTTTATCGGTCCCATGACACATAGTAGGTAATCAAGCTAGCTGTGGTGTACCAGAGTCACTATTCTCGTAAAGAACTGAGTGAACCCCTTCGAGCTAGGGTTGTACAGAGTGACACTCAACCATTCGTAGTACTCCAACTATCACTGGCGGTGTTTATTGGTCCCGTGAAACATATAATATGTAATCAAGTTAGTTGTGGTGTACCGGAGTCAATATTCTCGTAAAGAACTCATTCAACCCCTTCGAGGTAGGGTTGTACAGAGTGACACTCAACCATTCGTAGTACTCACACTATCACTGGCGATGTTTATGGGTCCCGTGACACATAGTATGTAATCAAGTTTGCTGTGGTGTACCGGAGTCACTATTCTCGTAAAGAACTCACAAAACCCCTTCGAGCTAGGGTTGTACAGAGTGACACACAACCATTCGTAGTACCCACACTATCACTGGCGGTGTTTATGGGTCACGTGACACATAGTATGTAATCAACTTAGCTGTGGTGTGCCGGAGTCACTATTCTCCTAACGAACTCACTGAACCCCTGCGACCTAGGGTTGTATAGAGTGACACTCAACAATTCGTAGTACTCACACTATCAGTGGCAGTATTTATGGGTCCCGTGACACATAGTATGTAATCAAGTTAGTTGTGGTGTACCGGAGTCACTATTCTCGTAAAGAACTCACTGAACCCCTTCAAGCTAGGGTTGTACAGAGTGACACTCAACCATTCGTAGTACTCACACTATCACTGGGGTGTTTATGGGTCCCGTGACACATAGTATGTAATCATGTTAGCTGTGGTGTCCTGAAGTCATTATTCTCATAAAGAACTCACTGAACCCCTTCGAGCTAGGGTTGTAAAGAGTGACACTCAACCATTCATAGGACTCACACTATAACTGGCGGTGTTTATGGGTCCCGTGACACATAGTATGTAATCAAGTTAGGAGTAAGGTACCGGAGTCACTATTCTCGTAAAGAACTCACTGAACCCCTTCGAGCTAGGGTTCTGAAGAGTGACGCTCAAGCATTCGTAGTAGTCACACTATCATTGGCGGTGTTTATGGTTCTCGTGACACATATGATGTAATCAAGTTAGTTGTGGTGTGCTGGAGTCACTATTCTCCTAACGAACTCACTGAACCCCTTCGAGCTTGGTTTGTACATACAGAGTGACACTGAACCATTAGTAGTACTCACACTATCATTGGCGGTGTTTACGGGTCCCGTGACACATAGTATGTAATCAAGTTAGTTGTGGTGTACCGTAGTCTTTATTCTTGGAAAGAACTGACTGAACCCCTTCGAGCTAGGGTTGTACAGAGTGACACTCAACCATTCGTAGTACTCACACTATCACTGGCGATGTTTATTGGTCCCGTGACACATAGTATGTAAAGTTAGCTGTGGTGTACCGGAGTCACTATTCTCGTAAAGAACTCAATGTACCCCTTTGCACTAGCGTTCTACGGAAGTGACACTCGACAATTCGTAGTACTCACACTTTATCCTTTGGCGGTGTTTATGGATCCCGTGACATATAGTATCTAATCAGGTTAGCTGTGGTGTACCGGAGTCACTATTCTCGTAAAGTACTAATGAACCCCTTCGAGCTAGGGTTGTATAGAGTGACACTCAACCATTCGTAGTACTCACACTATCATTGGGGTGTTTATGGGTCCCATGACACATAGTATGTAATCAAGTTAGCTGTGGTGTACCGCAGTCACTATTCTCCTAAAGGAACCCCGAGCTAGGGTTGTACGAGTGACACTCAACCATTCGTAGTACTCACACTATCCTTTGGCGATGTTTATTGGTCCCGTGACACATAGTATGTAAAGTTAGCTGTGGTGTACCGGAGTCACTATTCTCGTAAAGAACTCAATGTACCCCTTTGCACTAGCGTTCTACAGAGTGACACTCAACAATTCGTAGTACTCACACTATCACTGGCGGTGTTTATGGGTCCCGTGACACATAGTATGTAATCAAGTTAGGAGTGGTGTACCGGAGTCACTATTCTCGTAAAGAACTCACAGAATCCCTTCGAGCTAGGGTTCTGAAGAGTGACACTCAACCATTCGTAGTAGTCAAGCTATCATTGGCGGTGTTTATGGGTCTCATGACACATAGTATGTAATGAAGTTAGCTGTGGTGTACCGGAGTCACTATTCTCCTAACGAACTCATTGAACCCCTTCGAGCTAGGGTTGTACATACAGAGTGACACTCAACCATTCGTAGTACTCACACTATCACAGGTGTTGTTTATCGGTCCCATGACACATAGTAGGTAATCAAGCTAGTTGTGGTGTGCAGTCACTTTATTCTCGTAAAGGGCGAGTGAACCCCTTCGAGCTAGGGTTGTACAGAGTGACACTCAACCATTCGTAGTACTCCAACTATCACTGGCGGTGTTTATTGGTCCCGTGAAACATATAATATGTAATCAAGTTAGTTGTGGTGTACCGGAGTCAATATTCTCGTAAAGAACTCATTCAACCCCTTCGAGGTAGGGTTGTACAGAGTGACACTCAACCATTCGTAGTACTCACACTATCACTGGCGATGTTTATGGGTCCCGTGACACATAGTATGTAATCAAGTTTGCTGTGGTGTACCGGAGTCACTATTCTCGTAAAGAACTCACAAAACCCCTTCGAGCTAGGGTTGTACAGAGTGACACACAACCATTCGTAGTACTCACACTATCCTTTGGCGGTGTTTATGGGTCACGTGACACATAGTATGTAATCAACTTAGCTGTGGTGTGCCGGAGTCACTATTCTCCTAACGAACTCACTGAACCCCTGCGACCTAGGGTTGTATAGAGTGACACTCAACAATTCGTAGTACTCACACTATCAGTGGCAGTATTTATGGGTCCCGTGACACATAGTATGTAATCAAGTTAGTTGTGGTGTACCGGAGTCACTATTCTCGTAAAGAACTCACTGAACCCCTTCAAGCTAGGGTTGTACAGAGTGACACTCAACCATTCGTAGTACTCACACTATCACTGGGGTGTTTATGGGTCCCGTGACACATAGTATGTAATCATGTTAGCTGTGGTGTCCTGAAGTCATTATTCTCATAAAGAACTCACTGAACCCCTTCGAGCTAGGGTTGTAAAGAGTGACACTCAACCATTCATAGGACTCACACTATAACTGGCGGTGTTTATGGGTCCCGTGACACATAGTATGTAATCAAGTTAGGAGTAAGGTACCGGAGTCACTATTCTCGTAAAGAACTCACTGAACCCCTTCGAGCTAGGGTTCTGAAGAGTGACGCTCAAGCATTCGTAGTAGTCACACTATCATTGGCGGTGTTTATGGTTCTCGTGACACATATGATGTAATCAAGTTAGTTGTGGTGTGCTGGAGTCACTATTCTCCTAACGAACTCACTGAACCCCTTCGAGCTTGGTTTGTACATACAGAGTGACACTGAACCATTAGTAGTACTCACACTATCATTGGCGGTGTTTACGGGTCCCGTGACACATAGTATGTAATCAAGTTAGTTGTGGTGTACCGTAGTCTTTATTCTTGGAAAGAACTGACTGAACCCCTTCGAGCTAGGGTTGTACAGAGTGACACTCAACCATTCGTAGTACTCACACTATCACTGGCGATGTTTATTGGTCCCGTGACACATAGTATGTAAAGTTAGCTGTGGTGTACCGGAGTCACTATTCTCGTAAAGAACTCAATGTACCCCTTTGCACTAGCGTTCTACAGAGTGACACTCAACAATTCGTAGTACTCACACTATCACTGGCGGTGTTTATGGATCCCGTGACACATAGTATCTAATCAGGTTAGCTGTGGTGTACCGGAGTCACTATTCTCGTAAAGTACTAATGAACCCCTTCGAGCTAGGGTTGTATAGAGTGACACTCAACCATTCGTAGTACTCACACTATCATTGGGGTGTTTATGGGTCCCATGACACATAGTATGTAATCAAGTTAGCTGTGGTGTACCGGAGTCACTATTCTCGTAAAGAACTCACTGAACCCCTTCGAGCTAGGGTTGTACAGAGTGACACTCAACCATTCGTAGTACTCACACTATCACTGGCGGTGTTTATGGGTCCCGTGACACATAGTATGTAATCAAGTTAGCTGTGGTGTACCGGAGTCACTATTCTCGTAAAGAACTCACAAAACCCCTTCGAGCTAGGGTTGTACAGAGTGACACACAACCATTCGTAGTACCCACACTATCACTGGCGGTGTTTATGGGTCCCGTGACACATAGTATGTAATCAACTTAGCTGTGGTGTGCCGGAGTCACTATTCTCCTAACGAACTCACTGAACCCCTTCGAGCTAGGGTTGTATAGAGTGACACTCAACCATTCGTAGTACTCACACTATCAGTGGCAGTATTTATGGGTCCCGTTACACATAGTATGTAATCAAGTCAGCTGTGGTGTACCGGAGTCACTATTCTCCTAAAGAACTCAGTGAACCCCTTCAAGCTACGGTTGTACAGAGTGACACTCAACCATTCGTAGTACTCTAACTATCACTGGGGTGTTTATGGGTCCCATGACACATAGTATGTAATCAAGTTAGCTGTGGTGTCCTGAAGTCATTATTCTCATAAAGAACTCACTGAACCCCTTCGAGCTAGGGTTGTAAAGAGTGACACTCAATCATTCGTAGGACTCACAATATAACTGGCGGTGTTTATGGGTCCTGTGACACATAGTATGTAATAAAGTTTGTTGTGGTGTACCGGAGTCAGTATTCTTGAAAAGAACTCACAAAACCCCTTCGAGCTAGTGTTGTACAGAGTGACACTCAACCATTTGTAGTACTCACACTATCACTGGCGATGTTTATGGATCCCGTGACACATAGTATGTAATCAAGTTAGGAGTAGTGTACCGGAGTCACTATTCTCGTAAAGAACTCACTGAACCCCTTCGAGCTAGGGTTCTGAAGAGTGACACTCAAGCATTCATAGTAGTCACACTATCATGGGCGGTGTTTATGGTTCTCGTGACACATATGATGTAATCAAGTTAGTTGTGGTGTACCGGAGTCATTATTCTCCTAACGAACTCACTGAACCCCTTCGAGCTTGGTTTGTACATACAGAGTGACACTGAACCATTCGTAGTACTCACACTATCATTGGCGGTGTTAATGGGTCCCGTGACACATAGTATCTAATCAAGTTAGTTGTGGAGTACCGGAGTCATTATTCTCGGAAAGAACTTACTGAACCCCTTCGAGCTAGGGTTGTACAGAGAGACACTCAACCATTCGTAGTACTCACACTATCACTGGCGGTGTTTATGGGTCCCGTGACACATAGTATCTGAAGTTAGCTGTGGTGTACCGGAGTCACTATTCTCGTAAAGAACTCAATGTACCCCTTCGCACTAGCGTTCTACAGAGTGACACTCAACAATTCGTAGTACTCACACTATCACTGGCGGTGTTTATGGATCCCGTGACACATACTATCTAATCAGGTTAGCTGTGGTGTACCGGAGTCACTATTCTCGTAAATTACTCACTGAACCCCTTCGAGCTAGGGTTGTATAGAGTGACACTCAACCATACGTAGTACTCACACTATCACTGGGGTGTTTATGGGTCCCATGACACATAGTATGTAATCAAGTTAGCTGTGGTGTACTGGAGTCACTATTCTCCTAAAGAACTCACTCAACCCCTTCGAGCTAGGGTTGTACAGAGTGACACTCAACCATTCATAGTACTCACACTATCATTGGCGGTGTTTATGGGTCCCGTGACACATAGTATGTAATCAAGTTAGCTGTGGTGTACTAAAGTGATTATTCTCGTAAAGAACTCACTTAACCCCTTCGAGCTAGGGTTGTAAAGAGTGACATTCAACCATTCGTAGGACTCATACTATCACTGACAGTGTTTATGGGTCCCGTGACACATATTATGTAATAAAGTTTGCTGTGGTGTACCGGAGTCACTATTCTCGTAAAGAACTCACTGAACCTCTTTGAGCTAGGGTTGTACAGAGTGACACACAACAATTCGTAGTACTCACACTATCACAGGTGGTGTTTATCGGTCCCATGACACATAGTAGGTAATCAAGTTAGTTGTGGTGTACCGGAGTCACTATTCTCGTAAAGAACTGACTGAACCCCTTCGAGCTAAGGTTGTACAGAGTGACACTCAACCATTCGTAGTACTCACACTATCACTCGCGATGTTTATGGGTCCCGTGACACATATAATATGTAATCAAGTTAGCTGTGGTGTACCGGAGTCAAAATTCACGTAAAGAACGCATTGAACTCCTTCGAGCTAGGGTTGTACAGAGTGACACTCAACCATTCATAGTACTCACACTATCACTTGCGGTGTTTATGGGTCCTTTGACACATAGTATGTAATCAAGTTTGCTGTGTTGTACCAGTGTCACTATTCTCGTAAAGAACTCACAAAACCCCTTCGAGCTAGGGTTGTACAGAGTGACACACAACCATTCGTAGTACCCACACTATCACTGGCGATGTTTATGGGTCCCGTGACACATAGTATGTAATCAACTTAGCTGTGGTGTACCGGAGTCACTATTCTCCTAACGAACTCACTGAACCCCTTTGAGCTTGGGCTGTACAGAGTGACGCTCAACCATTAGTAGTACTCACACTATCAGTGGCAGTATTTATGGGTCCCGTGACACATAGTATGTAATCAAGTTAGATGTGGTGTACTGGAGGCACTATTCTCGTAAAGAGCTCAGTGAACCCCTTCGAGCTAGGGTTGTACAGAGTGACACTCAACCATTCGTAGTACTCACACTATCATTGGGTTGTTTATGGGTCCCGTGACACAAAGTATGTAATCAAGTTAGTTGTGGTGTCCTGAAGTCATTATTCTCATAAAGAATCACTAAACCGCTTCGAGCTACGGTTGTAAAGAGTGACACTCAACCATTCGTAGGACTCACACTATAACTGGCGGTGTGTATGGGTCCCGTGACACATAGTTGTAATAAAGTTTTTTGTGGTGTACCGGAGTCACTATTCTCGAAAAGAACTCACTGAACCCCTTCGAGCTAGTGTTGTACAGAGTGACACTCAACCATTTGTAGTACTCACACTATCAACGGCGGTGTTTATGGGTCCCGTGACACATAGTATGTAATCAAGTTAGGAGTAGTGTACCGGAGTCACTATTCTCGTAACGAACTCACTGAACCCCTTCGACCTACGTTTGTACATACAGAGTGACACTCAACCATTCGTAGTACTCACACTATCACTGGCGGTGTTTATGGGTCTCGTGACACATAGTATGTAATCTAGTTAGTTGTGGTGTACCGGAGTCACTATTCTCGTATAGAACTGACTGAACACCTTCGAGCTAGGGTTGTACAGAGTGACACTCAACCATTCGTAGTACTCACACTATCACCGGCGATGTTTATGGGTCGCGTGACACATAGTATGTAAAGTTAGCTTTGGTGTACCGGAGTCACTATTATCGTAAAGAACTCAATGAACCCCTTCGCACTAGGGTTCTACAGAGTGACACTCTACAATTCGCAGTACTCATACTATCACTGGCGGTGTTTATGGATCCCGTGACACATAGTATCTAATCAAGTTAGATGTGGTGTACCGGGGTCACTATTGTCATAAAGTACTCACTGAACCCCTTCGAGCTAGGGCTGTACAGAGTGACACTCAACCATTCGTAGTACTCACACTATCACTGGCAGTGATTATGGGTCTCGTGACACATAGTATGTAATCAAGTTAGCTGTGGTGTACTGGAGTCACTATTCTCGTAAAGAACTCACTGAACCCCTTCGAGCTAGGGTTGTACAGATTGACACTCAACCATTCGTAGTACTCACACTATCACTGGCGGTGTTTATGGGTCCCATGACGCATAGTATGTAATAAAATTAGCTATGGTGTACTAAAGTCACTATTCTCGTAAACAACTCACTGAACCCCTTCGAGCTAGTGTTGTACAGAGTGACACTCAACCATTCGTAGTACTCACACTATTAGTGGCGGTGTTTATGGGTCCCGTGACACATACCATGTAATCAAGTTAGCTGTGGTGTACTGGCGTCACTATTCTCGTAAAGAACTCATTGAACCCCTTCAAGCTAGGTTGTACAGATTGACACTCAACCATTCGTAGTACCCACACTATCACTGGCGGTGTTTATGGGTCCCGTGACACATAGTATGTAATCAAGTTAGGAGTGGTGTATCGGAGTCACTATTCTCGTAAAGAACTCATTGAACCCCTTCGAGCTAGGGTTCATAAGAGTGACCCTCAACCATTCGTAGTAGTCACACTATCATTGACGGTGTTTATGGGTCTCAAGACACATAGTATGTAATCAAGTTAGCTGTGTTGTACCGGAGTCACTATTCTCCTAACGAACTCATTGAACCCCTTCGAGCTAGGGTTGTACATACAAAGTGACACTCAACCATTCGCAGTACTCACACTATCACAGGTGGTGTTTATCGGTCCCCTGACACATAGTAGGTAATCAAGTTAGTTGTGGTGTACCGGAGTCACTATTATCGTAAAGAACTGACTGAACCCCTTCGAGCTAGGGTTGTACAGAGTGACACTCAACAATTCGTAGTACTCACACTATCACTGGCGGTGTTTATGGGTCCCGTGACACATATAATATGTAATCAAGTTAGCTGTGGTGTACTGGAGTCAATATTCTCGTAAAGAACTCATTGAACCCCTTCGAGCTAGGCTTGTACAGAGTGACACTCAACCATTCGTAGTACTCACACTATCACTAGCGGTGTTTATGGGTCCCGTGACACATAGTATGTAATCAAGTTTGCTGTGGTGTACCGGAGTCACTATTCTCGTAAAGAACTCACCAAACCCCTTCGAGCTAGGGTTGTACAGAGTGACACACAACCATTCGTAGTACCCACACTATCACTGGCGATGTTTATGGGTCCCGTGACACATAGTATGTAATCAACTTAGTTGTGATGTACCGGAGTCACTATTCTCCTAACGAACTCACTGAACCCCTTCGAGCTAGGGTTGTACAGAGTGACACTCAACCATTCGTAGTACTCACACTATCAGTGGCAGTATTTATGGGTCCCGTCACACATAGTATGAAATCAAGTTAGCTGTGGTGTACCGGAGTCACTATTCTTGTAGAGAACTCAGTGAACCCCTTCGAGCTAGGGTTGTACAAAGTGACACTCAACCATTCGTAGTACTCACACTATCACTGGGGTGTTTATGGGTCCCGTGACACATAGTATGTAATCAAGTTAGCTGTGGTGTCCTGAAGTCATTATTCTCATAAGGAACTCACTGAACCCCTTCGAGCTAGGGTTGTAAAGAGTGACACTCAACCATTCTTAGGACTCACACTATAACTGGCGGTGTTTATGGGTCCCGTGACACATACTATGTAATAAAATTTGTTGTGGTGTACCGGAGTCACTATTCTCGAAAAGAACTCACTGAACCCCTTCGAGCTAGTGTTGTACAGAGTGACACTCAACCATTCGTAGTACTCACACTATCATTGGCGGTGTTTATGGGTCCCGTGACACATAGTATGTAATCAAGTTAGGAGTAGTGTACCGGAGTCACTATTCTCGTAAAGAACTCACTAAACCCCTTCGAGCTAGGGTTCTGAAGAGTAACAATCAACCATTCGTAGTAGTCACACTATCATTGGCGGTGTTTATGGTTCTCGTGACACATAAGATGTAATCAAGTTAGCTGTGTTGTACCGGAGTCAATATTCTCCTAACGAACTCACTAAACCCCTTCGAGCTTGGTTTGTACATACAGAGTGACACTCAACCATTCGTAGTACTCACACTATCATTGGTGGTGTGTATGGGTCCCGTGACACATAGTATGTAATCAAGTTAGTTGTGGTGTACCGGAGTCAGTATTCTCGGAAAGAACTGACTGAACCCCTTCGAGCTAGGGTTGTACAGAGTGACACTCAACTATTCGTAGTACTCACACTATCACTGGCGATGTTTATGCCTCCCGTGACACATAGTATGTAAAGTTAGCTGTGGTGTACCGGAGTCACTATTCTCGTAAAGAACTCAATGAACCCCTTCGCACTAGCGTTCTACAGAGTGACACTCAACAATACATAGTACTCACACTATCACTGGCGGTGTTTATGGATCCCGTGACACATAGTATCTAATCAAGTTAGCTGTGGTGTACCGGAGTCACTATTCTCGTAAAGTACTCACTGAACCCCTTCGAGCTAGGGTTGTATAGAGTGACACTCAACCATTCGTAGTACTCACACTATCACTGGGGTGTTTATGGGTCCCATGACTCATAGTATGTAATCAAGTTAGCCGTGGTGTACCGGAGTCACTATTCTCATAAAGAACTCACTGAACCCCTTCAAGCTAGGGTTGTACAGAGTGACACTCAACCATTCGTAGTACTCACACTATCACTGGCGGTGTTTATGGGTCCCCTGACACATAGAATGTAACCAAGTTAGCTGTGGTGTACTAAAGTCATTATTCTCGTAAAGAACTCACTGAACCCCTTCGAGCTAGGGTTGTAAAGAGTGACATTCAACCATTCGTAGGACTCATACTATCACTGGCGGTGTTTATGGGTTCCGTGACACATAGTATGTAATAAAGTTTACTGTGGTGTACCGGACTCACTATTCTCGTAAAGAACTCACTGAACCTCTTTGAGCTAGGGTTCTGAAAAGTTACACTCAACCATTCTTAGTAGTCACACTTTCATTGGCGGTGTTTATGGGTCTCGTGACACATAGTATGTAATCAAGTTAGTTGTGGTGTACTGAAGTCACTATTCTCCTAACGAACTCACTAAACCCCTTCGAGCTAGGGTTGTACATACAGAGTGACACTCAACCATTCGTAGTACTCACACTATCACTGGCGGTGTTTATGGGTCCCATGACACATAGTATGTAATCAAGTTAGGAATAGTGTACCGGAGTCACTATTCTCGTAAAGAACTCACTGAACTCCTAAAATCTACGGTTCTGAAGAGTGACACTCAACCTTTCGTAGTACTCACACTATCACTGGCGGTGTTTATCGGTCTCGTGACACATAGGATGTAATCAAGTTAGTTGTGGTGTACCGGAGTCACTATTCTCCTAACGAACTCACTGAACCCCTTCGAGCTAGGGTTGTACATACAGAGTGACACTCAACCATTCCTAGTACTCACACTATCACAGGTGGTTTTTCTCGGTCCCATGACACATAGTAGGTAATCAAGTTAGCTGTGGTGTACCGGAGTCACTATTCTCGTAAAGAACTGACTGAACCCCTTCGAGCTAGGGTTATACAGAGTGACACTCAACCATTCGTAGTACTCACACTATCACTTGCGGTGTTTATGGGTCCCCTGACAAATAGTATGGAATCAATTTAGTTGTTGTGTACCGGAGTCACTATTCTCGTAAAGAACTCACTGAACCCCTTCGAGCTAGGGTTGTACAGATTGACACTCAACCATTTGTAGTACTCACATTATCACTGGCGTTGTTTATGGGTCCCGTGACACATAGTATGTAATCAAGTTAGTTGTGGTGTACTGAAGTCATTATTCTCGTAAAGAACTCACTGAACCCCTTCGAGCTAGGGTGGTAAAGAGTGACACTCAACCATTCGTAGGACTGACACTATCACTGGCGGTGTTTATGGGTCCCGTGACACATAGTATGTAATCAAGTTAGCTGTGGTGTACCGAAGTCACTATTCTCGTAAAGAACACACTGAACCTCTTCGAGCTAGGGTTGTACAGAGTGACACTCAACCATTCGTAGTACTCACACTATCACTGGCGGTGTTTATGGGTCCCGTGACACATAGTATGTAATCAAGTTAGCTGTGGTGTACTGGGGTCACTATTCTCGTAAAGAACTTACTGATCCCCTTCGAGCAAGGGTTGTACAGATTGATACTCAACCATTCGTAGTACTCACACTATCACTGGCGGTGTTTATGGGTCCCGTGACACATAGTATGTAATCAAGTTAGCTATGGTGTACTGGAGTCACTATTCTCTTAAAGAACTCACTGAACCCCTTCGAGCTAGGGTTGTAAAGAGTGACACTCAACCATTCTTAGGACTCACACTATAACTGGCGGTGTTTATGGGTCCCGTGACACATACTATGTAATAAAATTTGTTGTGGTGTACCGGAGTCACTATTCTCGAAAAGAACTCACTGAACCCCTTCGAGCTAGTGTTGTACAGAGTGACACTCAACCATTCGTAGTACTCACACTATCATTGGCGGTGTTTATGGGTCCCGTGACACATAGTATGTAATCAAGTTAGGAGTAGTGTACCGGAGTCACTATTCTCGTAAAGAACTCACTAAACCCCTTCGAGCTAGGGTTCTGAAGAGTAACAATCAACCATTCGTAGTAGTCACACTATCATTGGCGGTGTTTATGGTTCTCGTGACACATAAGATGTAATCAAGTTAGCTGTGTTGTACCGGAGTCAATATTCTCCTAACGAACTCACTAAACCCCTTCGAGCTTGGTTTGTACATACAGAGTGACACTCAACCATTCGTAGTACTCACACTATCATTGGTGGTGTGTATGGGTCCCGTGACACATAGTATGTAATCAAGTTAGTTGTGGTGTACCGGAGTCAGTATTCTCGGAAAGAACTGACTGAACCCCTTCGAGCTAGGGTTGTACAGAGTGACACTCAACTATTCGTAGTACTCACACTATCACTGGCGATGTTTATGCCTCCCGTGACACATAGTATGTAAAGTTAGCTGTGGTGTACCGGAGTCACTATTCTCGTAAAGAACTCAATGAACCCCTTCGCACTAGCGTTCTACAGAGTGACACTCAACAATACATAGTACTCACACTATCACTGGCGGTGTTTATGGATCCCGTGACACATAGTATCTAATCAAGTTAGCTGTGGTGTACCGGAGTCACTATTCTCGTAAAGTACTCACTGAACCCCTTCGAGCTAGGGTTGTATAGAGTGACACTCAACCATTACTAGTACTCACACTATCACTGGGGTGTTTATGGGTCCCATGACACATAGTATGTAATCAAGTTAGCCGTGGTGTACCGGAGTCACTATTCTCATAAAGAACTCACTGAACCCCTTCAAGCTAGGGTTGTACAGAGTGACACTCAACCATTCGTAGTACTCACACTATCACTGGCGGTGTTTATGGGTCCCCTGACACATAGAATGTAACCAAGTTAGCTGTGGTGTACTAAAGTCATTATTCTCGTAAAGAACTCACTGAACCCCTTCGAGCTAGGGTTGTAAAGAGTGACATTCAACCATTCGTAGGACTCATACTATCACTGGCGGTGTTTATGGGTCCCGTGACACATAGTATGTAATAAAGTTTACTGTGGTGTACCGGACTCACTATTCTCTTAAAGAACTCACTGAACCTCTTTGAGCTAGGGTTCTGAAAAGTTACACTCAACCATTCTTAGTAGTCACACTTTCATTGGCGGTGTTTATGGGTCTCGTGACACATAGTATGTAATCAAGTTAGTTGTGGTGTACTGAAGTCACTATTCTCCTAACGAACTCACTAAACCCCTTCGAGCTAGGGTTGTACATACAGAGTGACACTCAACCATTCGTAGTACTCACACTATCACTGGCGGTGTTTATGGGTCCCATGACACATAGTATGTAATCAAGTTAGGAATAGTGTACCGGAGTCACTATTCTCGTAAAGAACTCACTGAACTCCTAAAATCTACGGTTCTGAAGAGTGACACTCAACCTTTCGTAGTACTCACACTATCACTGGCGGTGTTTATCGGTCTCGTGACACATAGGATGTAATCAAGTTAGTTGTGGTGTACCGGAGTCACTATTCTCCTAACGAACTCACTGAACCCCTTCGAGCTAGGGTTGTACATACAGAGTGACACTCAACCATTCCTAGTACTCACACTATCACAGGTGGTTTTTCTCGGTCCCATGACACATAGTAGGTAATCAAGTTAGCTGTGGTGTACCGGAGTCACTATTCTCGTAAAGAACTGACTGAACCCCTTCGAGCTAGGGTTATACAGAGTGACACTCAACCATTCGTAGTACTCACACTATCACTTGCGGTGTTTATGGGTCCCCTGACAAATAGTATGGAATCAATTTAGTTGTTGTGTACCGGAGTCACTATTCTCGTAAAGAACTCACTGAACCCCTTCGAGCTAGGGTTGTACAGATTGACACTCAACCATTTGTAGTACTCACATTATCACTGGCGTTGTTTATGGGTCCCGTGACACATAGTATGTAATCAAGTTAGTTGTGGTGTACTGAAGTCATTATTCTCGTAAAGAACTCACTGAACCCCTTCGAGCTAGGGTGGTAAAGAGTGACACTCAACCATTCGTAGGACTGACACTATCACTGGCGGTGTTTATGGGTCCCGTGACACATAGTATGTAATCAAGTTAGCTGTGGTGTACCGAAGTCACTATTCTCGTAAAGAACACACTGAACCTCTTCGAGCTAGGGTTGTACAGAGTGACACTCAACCATTCGTAGTACTCACACTATCACTGGCGGTGTTTATGGGTCCCGTGACACATAGTATGTAATCAAGTTAGCTGTGGTGTACTGGGGTCACTATTCTCGTAAAGAACTTACTGATCCCCTTCGAGCAAGGGTTGTACAGATTGATACTCAACCATTCGTAGTACTCACACTATCACTGGCGGTGTTTATGGGTCCCGTGACACATAGTATGTAATCAAGTTAGCTATGGTGTACTGGAGTCACTATTCTCTTAAAGAACTTACTGAACCCCTTCGAGCTAGTGTTGTACAGAGTGACACTCAACCATTCGTAGTACTCACACTATCACTGGCGGTGTTTATGGATCCCGTGTCACATAGTATGTAATCAAGTTAGGAGTAGTGTACCGGAGTCACTATTCTCGTAAAGAACTCACTGAACCCCTAAAAGCTAGGGTTCTGAAGAGTGACACTCAACCATTCGTAGTACTCACACTATCACTGGCGGTGTTTATCGGTCTCGTGACACATAGGATGTAATCAAGTTAGTTGTGGTGTACCGGAGTCACTATTCTCCTAACGAACTCACTGAACCCCTTCGAGCTAGGGTTGTACATACAGAGTGACAATCAACCATTCGTAGTACTCACACTATCACTGGCGGTGTTTATGGGTCCCGTGACACATAGTATGTAATCAAGTTAGCTGTGGTGTACCGGAGTCACTATTCACGTAAAGAACTGACTGAACCCCTTCGAGATAGGGTTGTACAGAGTGAAACTCAAACATTCGTAGTACTCACACTCTCACTGGCAGTGTTTATGGGTCCCGTGACACATAGTATGTAATAAAGTTAGTTGTGGTGTACCGGAGTCACTATTCTCGTAAAGAACTCAATGAACCCCTTCGCGCTAGGGTTCTACAGAGTGACACTCTACAATTCGTAGTACTCACACTATCACTGGCGGTGTTTATGGGTCCTGTGACACATAGTATGTAATCAAGTTAGTTGTGGTGTACTGGAGTCAATATTCTCGTAAAGAACTCACTGAACCCCTTCCAGCTAGGGGTTGTACAGAGTGACACTCAACCATTCGTAGTACTCACACTATCACTGGGGTTTTTATGGGTCCTGTGACACATAGTATGTAATCAAGTTTGTTGTGGTGTACCGGAGTCATTATTCTCGTAAACAACTCACTGAACTCTTTCGTGCTAGGGTCGTAAAGAGTGACACTCAACCATTCGTAGTACTCACACTATCACTGGCGGTGTTTATGGGTCCTGTGACACATAGTATGTAATCAAGTTAGCTGTGGTGTACCAGAGTCACTATTCTCGTAAAGAACTCACTGAACCCCTTCCAGCTAGGGTTGTACAGAGTGACACTCAACCATTCGTAGTACTCACACTATCACTAGGGTGTTTATGAGTCCCGTGACACATAGTATGTAATCAAGTTATTTGTGGTGTACTGAAGTCATTATTCTCGTAAAAAACTCAGTGAACCCCTTCGAGCGAGGGTCGTAAAGAGTGACACTCAACCATTCGTAGTACTCACACTATCACTGGCGGTGTTTATGGGTCCCGTGACACAAAGTATGTAATCAAGTTTGATGTGTTGTACCGGAGTCACTATTCTCCTAACGAACTCACTGAACCCTTTCGAGCTTCGGGTTGTACATACAGAGTGACACTCAACCATTCGTAGTACTCACACTATCACTGGCGATGTTTATGGGTCCCGTGACACATATTATGTAATAAAGTTAGTTGTGGTTTACCGCGGTCACTATTCTCGTCAAGAACTCAATGAACCCCTTCGCGCTAGGGTTCTACAGAGTGACACTCTACAATTCGTAGTACTCACACTATCACTGGCGGTGTTTATGGGTCCAGTGACACATAGTATGTAATCAAGTTAGCAGTGGTGTACCGGAGTCACTATTCTCGTAAAGAACGCACTGAACCCCTTCCAGCTAGGGTTGTACAGAGTGACACTCAACCATTCGTAGTACTCACACTATCACTGGCGGTGTTTATGGGTCCCGTGACACATAGTATGTAATCAAGTTAGATTTGTTGGAAATTATTTTACCAGGATCTTAGATCTACTCACAAGTATGTTGTTTAAACATCCTAAATATGAACTTTCTAAAACGATAAATTAAACACATATAAAGTTAAGAAAACCTTACATTGATGCAGCGGAATTAATGTCTCCTTCCACTCAGATCTCTAACCCTTGAATCCTTTCTGTAGCATAGTATAATCAAGATCTGAGCCCGAATGTCCTTCTTCTTCAAGTTTGATCCTTCACAGTCTTCCAATCTATGATTGAGTTACTGCTTGCTGCATGTGGGCACTTACTCTTTCACTAGGGTCACGAAAAAGATGAAGGAGAAAAGAGAGAGGGTTTCGGCCAAGGTGTAGAAAGTGAGGAAGGCTCAGTTTTTTCTGAAGAGAGAAATTTCTGTCAGAAAGGCTTGTTGAAAACTTGTATTTTGACTGAGCCATCACTTTCTATTTATAGGCAACTACTAGGTTTAGGTTAGGATTTATTTGGCATTAAAATAATAAAAATATTAATTTGAAAAACTCCATATAGTGGCCGGCCAAGGTGTAGGTATTGGGCCTCACTTGATTTTGCAGTTTTATCAAATTTTATCTCTATTTTCTCAAAAACGCCAATTTTCCAATTCTAACCTTTTAAATGCCAAAACTAATTATTTAATAACTAAAATAGATTATTAAATAATATTGTCATTTAATTTAATTATTAATTAAACATATAAAGTCTATTAATAAATAAATAAACCTAGAAACTCTTTTCTTTACAATTTCACCCCTGCTTAGTGAAAATTCATAAAGTTAGACATAGTCTAACTTTAGAATTATAATTGATCAATCACGAATCAATTAATGAGTCTTACAAGCAGAATGTTCTCAACTAGAATGGGGACCATGGATCTATATGCTGAGCTTCCAATAAGTGAACCAAATTTACCAAGTAAATTCCTACTTATTAATTCTTCGTTGAATCCACTCTTAGAACTTAGAATTGCACTCTCAGACTTATATAGAGCATATTGTATGTTCCACGATATCAATATACTATCTCATTTAACCATTGTTATAATCTTATTGTGATTTAAAGATCCTCTATATAGATGATCTACATCGAGATGGGATTTCTTTACCGTTCTCACCCCTCAATGTATTTTGCCCCTTAAAACACTTAACTACCTGTAAATGGTGGTTAGTGATCTAATAATTAGTCAGTTAAACAAGAGCTCATCCATTTACTTCTATTTGCTAAGCTCGAAGGGAATCATCACTTGACTTCTATACACCAATAGAAGCTATAGATTCCATATTTATGTTCAGCACTCCCACTCAATCATACTATCATGTTCTTGAAATATACGTATCACCCTGACCCGAAAGTAGGCTTAACTAATAAATCTAAGAACATGAATAGCACTCCTGAGTTGAGCCTAAGCATATCAGGATTTAGATTCTTTTAATCTTAAGATCAACTACTGATATTGACTTGGAAAGATATGTATAACGATAAGTTTGTAATATCTTAACTCAGTTGCAATATCGGTCCAATCCAATGTATACTCCATACATTCGAAACTAGTATACTTTACTAATGTCCTGGAAAGAACATAACACTTACTCCAAGTGTAAGTACACATCATCGCTGATTATCACGTTAGTGTAAATCCAATAACACTGATGAAACAGGGACCAAAACTTTTGATTCATATGATCACAATCACATTCCACTGTGTTGACGATACTGTAATTGTGAATAAACATATGATCTGGATTTAACTGATTTTGTGTGTATGAATGTAATAAACATATTAAACCATTAGCATGTAAAATTCATGCAAACATCAATCACTTCAAATTTCTTGTATTGATAACTAATCAGATTGTAAAGAGTTTTATTTAGGGCATAAAACCCAACAAACTCTCACTTGCACTAATATAAAACAAACTGCGCAAATAGGTCAATTTTATGTCTTGATCTTCAGCTCAAGTGTAGTATATTTGAATCCACCCAAACTTCTGGAAACTAGTTCATAAATACATTTATGAAACATCCTTTACTATATGCTTTACTCATCAAGGGATACTGAAATCTTTACTGTTTTAAAAGTACATCTGAATTAACAGAAGACATATCTCTCATATTTTAAAATATGTAATTGAGATAATACAGTGTAGATTTATCTTCAGTGATATAACTTTCTGGTATTTTCGAATAGACCAAGTTATAGTTCTTCTCTGGTAGAGCTTGAATTATTATTCAATAATTCCTCCACCCCCAAAGTAAGCACCATCTTATAGAAATTTCAAAATTAGATGGTGAGATACAAAGACAACTGATACACAGTTTCTTAATATCTGACATATAGATCACTTTCATAAATCTTTCTTGAATATCTTCTAATGTTCCCTATTTGATTACATCTCAGATAGCTCCCACTCAATAGCAGATGTCTGGTTAAATAATACTTTTAACCTCTGATTGTTTAGAGAGTTACCTAGTTGTGACTTTTGTATTAGTCTGAAACTTTAAGTTAAGACTAAGTCATCAACATAGCAGACTAGTATTTTGAAGTGAAAAATACATGCCAGAGATAAAGTAATCAAAATTAAGATACCATCAAATTTTATGAGGATTAAGAATTCTTGGTTCAAGTCATTCGAATGGACTGAACTAGAGTTCTTTATCTTATTCTCATAATTCTGATAAGCTATACCTATCCATGTGAATGATTAGATTTGCTTTTCAGTAGTGTTCTTAAGTACCTATCACAATTATCAACCTAATGAAATGGGTATAGAACTTTAAAATTCTCCCACTCAATTAAGGTAGTGTGAAACTTTAACAAAGAACTTTCAAAGGTATCAAACTTTTACTTACAACAGTAAAAACGAAATGGAACATACAATCAAGATCAAGAATTTATATTGACAATAGCTGACTCATTATATTACTTCCATGTTTAAACAAGATATGTGTTACATAGGGAATTGTGGAATGGACTCCACCCCTAAGAATATACATATAGGGTACTTGTGGATAACCTCCAACCCTAAGTATATAGAGATTATGATCCACCCCTAAAGGTAGTAAAGATCATGATTCTCTTAGTGTGATAGAGTTTATGTGGAGTTGAATACTATCCAAAGTTCATTAGATATAAAAGATCGTTGAACGGCATAGTTTTCTTAACTTTTCTCCACCCCTATCAGATCATAAGATTCTTTTATTAAACAAATTCTTAATAATTGTATTAGAATGAACAATTATTAATAAACATAGAAATAATTTCTAGTGTTTATTTAATATAACTCTATGAAGAGTTGTAAATATTATAGAATTTGCATCAATAATAAAAACACTTACACATACAAACATACAAATATAATGTGGTAATAATTGATGAAGATAAATTAAATGAAGCTCAATCTCATAAACTGCAATAGTGAATTTCGAAAATAAAACTTTATTAATAAAAAAATGTATTGCAACAATATGAGAAAAACAAGGATAAATATCCCTAACTCAAATTTGAAATCCAAATTGTCTTTAAACTAAAACAATTAATTCAAAAAATTGAAGAGCTTCATCTTCATCTGGACGATTTCACCTTTGGTCCAGCTTTCTGATCCAACTCAATTGAGTTCAAGTAGCTTGGCCTATAAGAAGAAGAAAACAAATAAACAAAGTTAGTCCAGAATCATAAATCCAATTGGATAATAATTCACTAAAACTCTTAAAGTTTATAAATGGAAATACCTTGTTTCTTTGCAAGAAGTTTAGGACACTGGGGTTTCCAATGACCTTTCTCATTGCAGTAGAAACACTTTCCTTTAAGTGTAGCATCACCAGAAGGAGCAGCCTTTTTCATGGCTTTTGTTCGCTTTTTGGTGTTCTTCCACTTCTTCTTCGATTTGGGTTTTGAAGCAGAGGCAACATTTGCTTCAGGTTTTATCGTCCCATTACCATTACCAGGATTATGAGGTTTACTCCCTTTCTTCTTGGGTCCTCCAATCAAATTTTTATAAGTTTGAAGGTCATTGACTAATTCATGAAAGTCAATTTCCTTCTTATTCATGACATAATTTGATGTGTATGGTAGAAATGCTGGAGTCAGGCTATTCAAGATAAGATTAACTTGAGTAGCACTGTCCATTTCAGCACCATGATCCTGGGCTTCTTGGAAATAACTGGACATGAGGAGAACATGGTCACGCACGTTTTGATGAGGTTCCATCCGTGCATTAATGTACTTCTTAGTCGCGTCAAAGCGTGACTGAAGTGATGCCTTACCGAATAGCTCATTTAACTTCGTCATTACTTCAGCAGCCTTCTCAGTTTTAGAAAACCGAGCTTTGAGGGTGTCAACCATGCTAGAAAGCATAAAGTATAGAGCTTTGTCATTTGCTTTCTGCCAACGCTCATACTTTTCTTTCACAGCTTTGGATGCATTATCCCCAGGCACTTCAAGTGACGGCTCAGTTAAAACAAACAAGGCACTTTCTCCTATGAGAGCAATATTAATGTTCTCATTCCATTTATTAAAGTTAGATCCATTCAGCTTGTTTTCAGTCAATAGTGATAACATGGGATTCATTTTGACAAAACAGTATACTACAAAATAATAGAAATCAACAAATAGAAATTAATAATGGTTTAACACACAAAATCAATTCAGAAATTATAAGCACATAGCAAGTAGGAATGATATGAGAAAATACTTAAAAATTCAATCCTAAATAATTTCCAAGGTTTTCAACAAACTGATATCAGTGTCCCGTTTAGGCGAGAGTCAAAGCTACCATCCATTGAATAGAGTTGTCAGCTCATCTAAAACGTTAAACATTCTAGCAACCTTTTATTCGATCAAGATTGGAATCCAGCGTTGTCCCGTTTAGGCGAGAGTCAAGGCTATTCTATCTTATGAGCTTCTACCATTGTTTCGCAATTTGCAAGTCAAATATGGTCGCCACCATTAGGGTGATCTATACCGTATAAAACACTTACAAACCACTTATCATGCGAGATTAAACGGTGCGAAATTGCTAATGAACGTTCCTCCATTAGGGAGGATTACTCACTAAAACAAACGCGGTGTAAAACCCACAATGGAGATCGAATATCTTAATAATAATAAAGCTCATTATTTAAAATGTATTTTCTTTATTATTCTAATAAATAAATTCTCATTAAATTCGAAATTTAGAATTGAAATTCAAAAATAAGAATTTAATATAATATTTATAAAATTATACTTAGATGGTGATTGAAATAAAATAAATTATTTCCATCTTAGTAATAATCTTAAATATAAATATTAAGGGAATTAATTTAAGTTGAATTAAATAAATAATTAGCAACTTAAAAATTTCCTTTGAGAATATATTTATTGGGTTCGAAAATTTAAAGTATATAAAAGAAATATACTATTTTCGAAAAAATAATAAAAATAGAAAAGAAATACTTCAAGCAAAAATATCACCTATCTAGATATTCTTTTGACTAGTTAATTCAATTTCTAATAATATATATATATATTTTAAATTCATTTATTTTAAATTAATCAATTAAATGAAAAAATCATTGATTGTAGTTGGTCCAAGAATTAATTAAAATAAATAATTAATTTACAACTCAATCTATTTTTCAAAATAAAAAAAAAAATCGAAAATATTGCATAAATAAAATGCAAATTTCGAAATTGATTAATAAAATAAAAATATATATATTTTGAAAATTATTTAAATTTAAGTTGAAAAATTAAATTTCAACCTAAAAATAATTTTCTATTTAATTAAGTGTCATGAAAAATCAATAAATATTTAAGTATCATGATGAAAATCAACTTAGATATTTAGATTTTTCAAGTTAATTAAATGTATTAAATTCAAGAAATAATAATGAAGTGTAGAGAAGGCTTAATTATTTATTTCTAGTTTAATACTAAGAAAAATAAAATTGTACCAAAATTAATTATTTAAATAATTAATTTCACAAAGTATAATATTTTCCTATTTAAATATTAGAAATAATAAGTAGTCTAGAAATTACTATCTAGAAAATATCTTATTTGACTAAGTATCTTTTCAAAAATTTGAAAAATATCTAATTTAAGTTAGATAGAAAAAAATCTAAAACTTAAATAATTTCAAATTTAGATTTAATTAAATATCAAAATTAAGTTGTAACCACTTAATTTGAAGATATCTTTTTAAAGTTAATATTTGAAAAGATATTAACCAAAAAATATCTAAAATATTCCATTTTAAGTTAATATTTGAAAAGATATTAACTTAAAAAATATCTTAAGAATCTTTAATAACTAATGCCTAGGATTCCTCAACTTGATTTAAAATTTAAATCAAATATTCAAATTTAAGTTAGATAAGAAAAATCAGTTGTTACAACTAATTTATAACTTAAATAGGAATATTTAATTAAATAAGCTCCAGAAAGAATCTTAGTTAGTTAAAATTCTATATTTAATTAAATACAAGAAAAATACAAATAATTTGTCTAGAAATAATATCTAAACTAAAAGTGTTTTTCTTAAAATTAACTTTAAAATATTAAAATGAAAATAAATTTCATATATTTTAAAAGTTAATTATGTTGCTAATTCAATTTTATTAGGTCAAACTAATATAATTAACCTAGTACAGTTATTTAAATCAGGCAAATGGGCCTTCACAATTGGGGTAGTTCATGTGAGGGGGTGCTGGGTTCAGTATGTCGTACCCACTTCTATGGCTCCCAACTCTCACACGAGGCCCAAAAGAGAGGAATTTAACCATAAAATGAATAACTGTTATTAATTGAATAGGTCCAATAACTAAATGGACCTAAATAAAATCTATCATGGTGTGACATTTTATTTAGCAACAACCTATATGCATCTATATTAAAACAAAATAAACATATAGGCTCACACAGGCACTCTTTGGATGGATCCTATCATGTTGCTAGGTCATACACAGATGAAAGAAGATTGTAAAATATACCTGTTACAAATTATTAACTTGACCAAGGGAGCCATCAGATCATTACATCTGGCAAAAGGTGTGACAATCAGTAGTCCCGTGATCCGTAAGGGGAAACACCGGGTAAGCTGTGCAATCCCACACCGCCTGGGGAAGGTCAAGTGGGATGATTCTGAGACTGTGCAGGTATGGGACTGCATAGTTAAAGAGAGCTTAAATGGATTGATTGGTACTACCTATATCAACAAGGTGCATCTTGTTTTTCGGTAGCCCATCTCGAAAGAACTCCACAGTTAAGTGTGCTTGGCCTGGAGCAATTTCAAGGATGGGTGACCTCCTGGGAAGTTTTCCAGGATGCGTGTGAGTGAGGACAAAGCACGCTGAAAACACTTGTGTTGGTCTGTAAGGTCAGTCATCAATCCAGGAAGCAGCCAGGGTGGCGTACTCGTGTATAAGAGCCATTCATTCCGTGGGTGTAAGGATCCAATGGAGGCTTGAAGCGAGGACGTTACAAAAAGTAACCATGGCTATTTGCAATCAAGTAATAATAGGTTTTGAAAAACTTACACACAAGTTTAAACCATATACTCCTGCAACAAGGTTAGCTGGATAGTTGGAAGTAGGATTTATTTAATTTTAAATAAATAATTTCGAAAAATAAATAATTAAATAAAAAATATTTTTTAATTTTCGAAAAAAAATAAAATTTAAAAAAAAATATTTAATTTCGGAAATAAAAAAAAATTAAATTTCGAAATTATTTAAAAAAATATATTTAAAATTAAACCTACTTTTTGAAAATTAGGTTTCAACCAACCTAAATATCATTTCAAAAATTTGCTAACTACTTTTAAAAATTAAATGTTATTTTAAAAAATAAAAATTAAATAAAAATTAGAAAAGATAAATGAAATATCTTTTCAGATTTTAAATTTAATTTAAATAAATAAAATAACAAAATTTAAAAGTTAGCAAAATATCTTACATCTATTTAAAATTACATGATTATAAATATCTTATTTTAAATTTAAATAAGGTCAAAATATCTAAAAATATTTAATTTTTTAAAAAATATATATATATATATAATCTGACCTTAAATTTAAAAATAAGATAAGATATAATCAAATTTAAAAATAAAATAGATTTTTAAGCAAGAAGATAGATACTAATTCTATTCAAATTCAAATTCAAATTACACTAATATCTTGAATTAAATTTAAAAAATATTAAATTAATTCAAAATGATAATTAGAATTGAATTAGGAATAGAAATAGTATATATACAAAACTATACAAAAAATCGGAAGTTAATTCCATGAAGAAGCATGAAAAATCGAAGAAAAACGAAAAAATTGTAAACTATACGGACAGTTCTGCGATCGCAGGAAAATTTCAGCACAGCCCCGATTTTTTCAAATCTTCAAAAATTCATAACTAATTCAAATAAAATCCAAATTGAGTTCTGTAAAAGGCTAATTTGCTTAATTTTTTCCATACTATCCAATAAAAATAATTCCAGAAACAGAATCACAATTATTTTTCACGAAAATTTACAAACATCAATCAATCATCAAATAACACTCAATACAACATGATACCATCCAAAAACAAACAAGCAATCGTTTTAAAGTCCAAATTTCATGTAAGTAAATCAATTAACATGGCTCTGATACCAGTTGTTGGAAATTATTTTACCAGGATCTTAGATCTACTCACAAGTATGTTGTTTAAACATCCTAAATATGAACTTTCTAAAACGATAAATTAAACACATATAAAGTTAAGAAAACCTTACATTGATGCAGCGGAATTAATGTCTCCTTCCACTCAGATCTCTAACCCTTGAATCCTTTCTGTAGCAGAGTATAATCAAGATCTGAGCCCGAATGTCCTTCTTCTTCAAGTTTGATCCTTCACAGTCTTCCAATCTATGATTGAGTTACTGCTTGATGTGTGTGGGCACTTACTCTTTCACTAGGGTCACGAAAAAGATGAAGGAGAAAAGAGAGAGAGTTTCGGCCAAGGTGTAGAAAGTGGGGAAGGCTCAGTTTTTCTGAAGAGAGAAATTTCTGTCAGAAAGGCTTGTTTAAAACTTGTATTTTGACTGAGCCATCACTTTCTATTTATAGGCAACTACTAGGTTTAGGTTAGGATTTATTTGGCATTAAAATAATGAAAATATTAATTTGAAAAACTCCATATAGTGGCCGGCCAAGGTGTAGGTATTGGGCCTCACTTGATTTTGCAGTTTTATCAAATTTTATCTCTATTTTCTCAAAAACGCCAATTTTCCAATTCTAACCTTATAAATGCCAAAACTAATTATTTAATAACTAAAATAGATTATTAAATAATATTGTCATTTGTTATAGTGAGATTTCTCTCACCTAGAAACTCGAGACCAGACTCCTCTTTAAAGGACACGTGTATTCAGATTTCCAATGAAGGTTGAATGTCCGTGAGAGACTTCTCGAAGTTTAGACCTCGCTCAGGATAAAACCAGCGAGATACTGCAAGTGCGACTTAAGTCGCACCGCGTAACCGTAATTCTCATCATGCAGGATAGATCCAACTCGCATGTGTCAGAACATGTGCGAGTGTCCCCTCTATATTTCTGCGACAAGTATAGAGACCAACTCCCTATGATACAGTTTGGTCCTAACGACCCAATAGCCCTGACAGACCAATATAAATTCGCATGTCCAGATTTTACTAGCTCCAACATGCGATATCTACAAGGGGCGATTACCTAAGGACGCAGACGTTCCAAACATACTGGCGATCCTGCGAGCTCAACAAACGGAACATGAACAGTCAACTCGCAGATGCGGAAAACGCATACGTTGATGAACTTAGTAACTGTCACACATTTATTAATGTTAACGTTGTTTGAGTTTAGTTATTGCAATTCAATGTGTAAATAATGGATTAACAATGAATGTGATCCTTATGTAACCGATTGGACACCTACTTTGTATATAAAGGGGTGATCCACCATGAAAATGCACCTACGAATCCTTTGCTACAGTGGACTAAGCAGATCGAAATCTGACTGAACCACTATAATTCATTGTCTTGTTTACTTTTTCCAGCCTGGTTGTTTGTTCTTGCATTCCTAGTCGAGTACTCGCCATTCTAGGTTGAATACTCGCACTTGTCATTTCCCTAAAAATTCTCTTTTATATCAATTAAATAATACTTTTTGGTGTTGCGAAATTCACTCGACAACATTTGGCGCCGTCTGTGGGAACGAGACTGAAAGATTTTATTCACTTCAAAGAACACCATTCATCATGGCTGGAAATCACGTTAACGGAGCTAACAACGGATCCATCAATGTTGGAATGATGAGCGTACCATTGCTTGGAGCTGGACCTGTAGACGTCATCAATGGCGGAGTAGGGAGGAGCAACATTAGACCTCTCAACCTATTCCCAGAAACGACTGGCCCTCAAGTCGGAGACACGTCCACCCCACCAGCAACCATGCATTTTCCCCCCGTCACCCCGGCGGTAGTGTCCGAAGGAATGGTCTAGCTCACGACCGATCAATATGCTGCAATTCAGGATCAATTGCGAGCACTACAAGCCGAGGAAGATGGACAGAGTCGAGCTCGACACCCTCCTCGAGTTCCTGCCATTCGCAACGAAAACCCTCAGGTAACAGTTTCCAGACGTCAAACTAACCGTGTACGCAGGGAACGAAGAACTGACCCTGAAGCTCTGGACTTGAATCACCCGATGTCAAGAGATCAATCTGCAAGGTTTCCTAACCAGAGCGCACAAATCGACGAGGATCCTGAGCGCCGCAATCCTCGCAGTCGTCCATCTCGAGACAACGACGCAGAATCGGCCTCTTCATCCTCGCATGGCCGCACTCCGAGCAGGTATACGAGGTCCGGCTCTGTACAGACACAGCAGGGAGGACGTTATCATGTACATCGAGGTGATCTGCGTGATCACCTCAACGCAGTTTTTAGGGCACGCTCCCGCGGCCCACATAACACTGAGACGCTCCACGATCCCCATGCGGGCGATCAGGGTGTCAACGCAGTTAACAACCCGCCTATCGCGCCGATCGCGACCACTGGGATTAATATCCCCGCGAACCTTGCCGCAGTAGTTGAGAGCCCCGCAGTCGCAGCGACTCCAACCCCTGCGACAGGAGGAATTGATCAAAGCATGCTTCTGCAAGCTTTGAAGATGCTCGAGCAGCAGCGTAAGCCTATATACAAGCTGCATGGCACTTCGCCTTTTACCGCAGAAGTGCGGCAGGCCCAACTTCCTAAAGGGTTTCGTTTATCCGAATCCCTCAAATATAAAGGTACTTCTAACCCGTTAGATTACTTAGAAAAGTTCAATACTATAATGGAAGTGGACCAGGTACCGCAACTTGCGAAGTGTCGCATTCTTGCGGCAACACTCGAGGAGAATGCCCATGATTGGTTCACCCAATTACCTGAGGCATCGATATCGACGTGGGAAAACTTCGTCGACTTATTCCTCACACATTTCCAGGCCACAATGACGTATAGGCCACCCTATACGACTTTGGCCAACATCAAACAAGAACCTGGTGAGTCTTTACAAGATTATTTCAAGCGTTTTAACGCAGAAGTAACAAAGGTCGAGAAGGCCCCCGAGTCTTCGCTTGTTTGCATGTTAATTACAGGTATCTTGCCAAGAACCGACTTCTGGAAGGAACTACAAGCCCGAAGGCCAGAATCCTTAGTAGAGTTCTTCGCCATGGCCGAACCTCACAAGAGAATCGAGAACTCTCTGGCAGAGTTAGAGAAGGGCAAGAACAAACGACGATCACCTATACCGTGGTCGCGCTCTCGCAGTCCGCGAGGGAAGAATCCCAGGGGCCGAAGCCCAAGAAGACGCAGCCCGCGCAGACCGCGAAGCCCGAAGTTGGCTAAATCACCCCCAAAGAAGGAATCCTCGCCGAAAAGGAAGGGAGGACCTCGCTTCGTCAACTATACTGAACTTGTCGTACCTCGAGACCATATCTATGCGATTGAGGAAAGGAACGACGTCTTCAAGAAGCTGCCCCCCATCAGGGGAAATCGCGACCGGAGAGATCCCAAAAAATTCTGTAAGTACCACAAGGACATTGGTCACACTACTCTTGAATGTTGGGTCTTGCAGGATGAGATAGAGGAGCTGATTAGAAGAGGGAAATTCGACAAGTATAAGAGAAGCGAGGAGGGACATCCCCAAGCGGATGGCAAAGGAGACAGACAGAACGCGAGTGGCTCGAGAACACCTCGCAACATCTTAACCATAATCGGAGGACCACACATCGCAGGCGACTCTCGCAAATCGCAAGAAAGGTATGCCAGAGAAGCCAAGGAGAGGCCGTTAACCAATGTGAACAATCTTGGTGAACGGCCAGAGAAGCTCTTCAAGAAAGAATGCGAGGACATCGTCTTTATGGAGAGCGATGCGAGATGGGTCCACCACCCGCACTCTGATGCACTGGTGATAGTCGCTAATATTGGTGGAGACAATGTCCATCGTATACTGGTCGACAATGGGAGTTCGGTGAATTTGCTGAATTTCCAAGCCTTCAAGCAAATGGGATTGCAACAGAAGGATTTGCGACCTATGACATCAAGCATCTATGGTTTCTCGGGAGATGTCATAGCAATCAAAGGAATGATCAAACTCCCAATCACTTTGGGAACTGCCCCGGTAACTGCCAAGTCGATGGCCGACTTCGCAGTAATCGACCAATACTCAGCGTATAACGCCGTGATTGGTCGACCAATTCTGAAGGAGATGAAGATCATAACCTCAATCTATCATCTAACGATGAAGTTCCCTACTCCCTCTGGAGTAGGATCGGTGAGGGGACTCCAATCTGACTCTCGAGAATGTTATAATGCAGCTGTCAAACTCGCAGAAAAAAGGACGGTGAATGTTATCCACCTTTTGGATACACCACCACCTCGCCAAGAGATCCTCAGGATCGAGGAGGTACCGCACGTAGACAAACCAGACTTGGATCCAAGAATCCTTGATCATACCGCCGCAGCCCAAGCCGCGGAAGATACAATCGAGGTACCTATAGATCCTATAGATAATAACAAGGTTTTAAAAATTGGTTCTAGATTAAACATGCAGTTGCGAGAACAATTAACAACTTTTCTAAAACAAAACCTTGATATTTTTGCCTGGAAACATTCAGATATGGTCGGGATATCTCCACAGGTCATGTGTCATCGCTTGAACATTGACCCCGAAGTGCGAGGTGTCCGACAAAAGCGCCGCAAAATGGACCCCGCGAGGTACCAAGCGCTAAAAGAAGAAGTTGACCGCCTCCTTGCCTGCGGCTTTATACGGGAGTCATTTTACCCCAACTGGTTAGCTAACCCAGTACTCGTTCCAAAGCCTAATGGCTCATGGCGCACATGCGTTGACTTTACAGATCTGAACAGAGCCTGTCCCAAAGACAGCTTTCCTCTCCCTAGCATTGACCAGCTTGTCGATGCCACTGCAGGTCACGCGCTTTTAAGCTTCATGGATGCGTACTCGGGATACAATCAAATCCTGATGTATGAACCGGACCAAGAACATACCTCGTTCATTACTGATCGAGGATTATACTGTTACAAAGTAATGCCTTTTGGTTTAATAAACGCAGGTGCGACTTATCAAAGGCTAGTGAATATGATGTTCGCAGATCTTATTGGAAAGACAATGGAGGTATATGTTGACGATATGCTCGTAAAATCGCAACATGCGGAGGATCATATTACGCACTTGCAGGCCATGTTCGACATATTTCGGCGATACAAGATGCGTCTAAATCCGTTGAAATGCGTCTTTGGAGTGGGTTCCGGAAAATTCCTTAGTTTTATGGTAAATCAACGAGGAATAGAAGCCAATCCTGCGAAGATCAGAGCATTGGTAGAAATGTTGTCACCGACTAAGCCAAAGGAGGTTCAAAGCCTCACGGGTAAAGTCGCGGCTTTAAAGCGCTTCATATCCAGATCCTCTGACAAGTGCAAAGAGTTTTTCCAGACTTTGAAAGGTAACAAAAGGTTTCAATGGAACGAAAAATGCGAGCAGGCTTTTCAAGCTTTAAAAACGCATTTGGGGCAACCTCCAGTTTTATCAAAACCGTTGTCCGGAGAAGTTTTGTCTATTTATTTGGCCGTCTCCGAATACGCGATTAGTTCAGTGCTAATCCGTGAGGACCAAGGACGCCAACACCCGGTGTATTACGTCAGTAAGCGATTATTAGACGCCGAGACGCGTTATCCTCAAATGGAGAAACTGGCTTTTGCCTTGATAATATCCTCAAGAAAATTGCGACCTTATTTCCAGGCTCACAGCATTGAAGTTTTGACAAACTTCCCCTTAAGACAGGTTTTGGCAAAACCAGAAGCATCGGGGAGATTGTTAAAATGGGCGATGGAGTTAAGTCAGTTCGACATCAAGTATAAACCGAGAACTGCGATCAAGGGGCAAGCCTTGGCAGATTTTATACTTGAATTCCCAAGCACCGAGGTGGCAGTTGTAGAGGGTGGAAATGACATTGTCGTGGCAAGCAAAGAAGTATGGACATTGTATGTCGATGGAGCCTTAAATAACGAAGGTTCTGGCAGCGGGATCTTGTTAATCAGTCCCAATAATTTCAAGGTACACGCTGCTTTGCGTTTTGAGTTCTCTGCATCTAACAATGAAGCCGAGTATGAGGCTTTAATCGCAGGTCTGAAATTGGCCCTCGAGATGAAAGTCGAGTATCTACAAGCTTTTAGCGACTCTCAAATCGTGGTATGCCAAGTGAATGGAGAATACCTAGCAAGAGGCGGAAGATTGGTTAAATACTTAGCCATCATTCGTGAAATAATGCAAAAGTTCAAACATGTAGTTGTGTCTCGGGTACCGCGTGCTTAAAATTCCCACGCAGACGCATTGGCCCGACTGGCCTCCACCAGAGAAGCCGAATTACTCGATGTAATTCCGGTAGATGTATTGGCTCACCCAACCATAGATCGAGAAACGATCATGGAAATCGATGATGTCCAGAAGATTACCTGGATGACTCCTATCCTCGCGTACCTTGACAAGGGGCTCCTACCTGATGATAAAATCGAAGCAAGGAAATTGCGACAGCGAGCAGCCCGTTATGTGATATATGACCAGAGTTTGTATCGCAGAAGTTTTAGTCAACCACTTCTCAAATTTATCAGTGGAGAAGACTGCGGTTACATACTACGTGAAGTACACGAGGGAATTTGTGGCAATCATACTGGAGGTAATTCCCTTGCCTTAAAAATTATGCGGTAAGGGTATTACTGGCCAACACTGCGACACGATGCCCTCGCATTTGCAAAAAGGTGTGATAGGTGCCAGCGAATAGCCACTTACACACACCAGCCCCCGAGTAACCTCCATTCTATCACGAGTCCCTGGCCTTTTGCAATATGGGGAATCGATTTAATCGGCGAGTTACCCAAGGGAAAAGGCGGAGTTAAATATGCTGTGGTCGCGGTTGACTACTTCACGAAGTGGGCTGAAGCAAAAGCACTCGCAACCATCACTGCAACGAAATTACGCGAGTTCGTCTACACCTCCATCATTTGTCGTTTTGGCATTCCGCATAAACTCATTTCGGACAATGGAAAACAATTTGACTGTAAAGAGATGCGACAGCTATGCGACGATTTGGGGATTAAAAAAGCTTTTTCCGCAGTTGCTTACCCGCAGAGTAATGGACAGACTGAAGCAGTTAACAAGATAATTAAACACACCATAAAGGGAAAATTAGAAGGTCACAAAGGGGCTTGGCCAGATGAATTATCACAAGTCCTATGGTCCTATAATACGACCCCTCGATCTACAACTGGCGAAACACCCTTCTCACTTTCTTACGGGTGCGAGGCCATGTTGCCAGTTGAAGTTGGGGCAGGTTCCCTACGCAGGGATATTTTTAATATCTCGCATAACAACGAGAATCAGCTATTCTGCCTTGATCTTTTGGAGGAAAAGCGTGATAAAGCGCACCTACAAAATGCGGCTTATCAACAGCGAACCGCAAGGTACTTTAACTCCAAAGTGAAGGTAAAAACCCTGCGAGCAGGAGACTTGGTCCTTAGAAGAGTAATGCCAAACACCAAAATCCCGTCGCACAGGGTTTTTGGGGATAATTGGGAAGGACCATACCTCATCGCAGATCAAATTGGTGATGCAACTTATCGACTCGCAACACTCGATGGAACTGCGATTCCACGAGCATGGAATAGCGAGAGCTTGAAATTTTATTATCAATAGTATTCGCATTATTCGATTATGTTAATTCTTGTACTTATACTTAGATATTTTTTGTTCAACAAGAAAAAATCCTAAGTATAGGGGGATATATGCCCGAATGTACTATTGATTATATGAATAAAATTACTTGCTAAGTTTTCAAGTGATTTAAATTTAGTTTACCAACTTTGCAAATTTTCCTACTTATTACACCAAGCTGTAATTAAAGTCGCAAATATATATAAAATTGCGATTACACCGAGCTGTAATCAAAGTTAAAAAAAATCGCGAGTACCCGTGTACTGCGTAAATATTAAAGGATAAGCTATCCCCGCGAGGATAGAAATTTGTCCAAAAGAGAAGGTAAATTCGTCTAAGTACAGAAGTGCGAGTACCCTTGTACCGCATATATATAAAAAAAAAGTGAAATCAAAAAACAACATAAATCAGAAGATAATCAAGCATCTGGAGCAGCAGGAGTAGTCCCATCAGGAGCAGTCTCATCCGCAACTTTGCTGACGACCTCATTCTCGACTTCTTCAGCTTGTACGCCCTCGACCTCGTCCAGAAGGTTGCCTCCCCCACCTTGAGTCTGGGTAGGCGACATGGCGCGAAAGGCCTCAGCCATCTCAGCAGCTTCAGCTCCAAGAAGAGAGAAGTCGAAGTCGGGGACTTTGGAGAGAGTGGTGTAGATATAATCAGACACAGCCTGATCGTACTGCTTCTTCCCATTCTCTTTCTCAGCCTCCAAATCGCGAGCCATCTCAGCGATCGTTGTCTGCGACTTCTTGACCTCGAGCTCACTTTGTTCTTTCGCCCTGCTGAGTTCCTCGAGCTCCTTCTCCTTGGCCTTGTTGAGTTCCTCAAGCTCTTTCTCCATCCTCGCCACATCCTGCTTCAGCTTTTTTATATTTTCCTGAAAATGAGCGTTCTGCCTCTTCAGCGAGTCGGCTTCCTTCGAGGGAGTAGCCGCAGCTTTTATAAACAAAGCCATGGACTGCGCGGCCAGTTCATTCCTGCATGGCCAGGAAGTCGCAAGCGCGAACAGGAGGGTCAATAACGACTTTCTTCCCCTTGTCCTGAGTGGTCTTCGCCAGCTTCTTGGAAGAGTCTGCGACAAGCGAAGCCATCACATCGCTCTTCCTCTTCTGAGCAACGACCGGCGAAGTCGTCGCTGTTCCACCCTTTGGTTTGATCTTCAGGACAGGGGCAGACTTCAGAAAAGTCATATCTGCGAACATCAATGAAAGATAAGTAAAAAAAAAATCACAATCATACCCGTCAGTTTATAACAAAGGACGAGTTACCTGAAATTTGTCGAGGAGTTTGCTTAGAAAGATGCTTGTCTATTCGCTCTTGCTGCTTCTCGGATGGTTCTTTGTATACTGGCTCCCGTTGAAGACTTGCGTTCTCGGGAATCAGCTGATGTTCTCGCAACTTAGCAGTTGTGCACAATAATCGCCAGTCGCGATCTTGTACCGGAAGGCTCCCGAGAATTTCAGCGGTCTCCTTGCTAGTCGCTTCAAGAGTTGGTCGAGCTGGTCTATCTACGATAACAGCAAAAAGAGTGTTAGCAAAAGATTTCAAAAGCAAAGTAAAAAATGTCTAAGTCAAAAAATACGCGACATACTGGGTCTGCGATTAAAGTCAGTCCTAATCCCAGGAACCTTAAAGACGTAAAACCACTTCGACTTCCAGTCACCCATGTTCGATACCATCCCCTCAACACCGTTTATTTCAGAAGTCGCCCATTTGCTAAAGTAGTAGAAGCCGTTATGGAGGCCCACGCTCTTTATATCGTAGAAGTAACTAAACTCTTCTACTGACGGAGCCCTATGGACATACTCCATGTACATCGCATAGAAAGCCAATACAGTGCGATAACTGTTGGGAGTCAACTGAAAGGGCGATACGTCATATCGCCTAAGAATGGCTGCGACGAAGGGATGAAAGGGGACCGATACACCACACCGAAGGATGGGTATTGAGATTACCACATCCTCTGTGGGGATGATCGCAGGGTTGGTGAATGGAAGGTGCGCTCTCTGAGATGGTTTAGGACGTTGAAACGCAAGTCGCAACAAATTCAACCTCACAAAGGTGGTGAAGTCTGATTTGGCAACCCTCGAGACTAAATCCTCGCACGCGAAGGGCTCGTTCAATTGGGAGTCGTCGACCGAATCTGTCCCACTCCCTTCCGCTTCCTCCTCTTCCCCACCTGACTCGCGGACTGGAGTCGTCCATTCCTCCTCCATCTCTTTGACCTCGATGTCGGGAGCATGCCTCGTATGTATGAGATAGTCGCGTGCTGACACTGTGGACTCGCTGTCCCGGATATCGATTGTCCCAGGTTCAGCGAGCTCCTGTACCATCCTCTCGATGTCTACAGAAGACATCGGACCTAACTCTATTTGCACAGCCTCCATTTCGGAGATGTCCATAGGGAGAAAGCTGTCTCTCTTCTGGTCTGACTCACCGTCAAATGCGTGGCCTCCTGAGCCGAGCTGCTGGCTATCCGATAGATCGCTCATCTGAAAGATAGAAGATCTTTTCAGCGTGATGGATGTGTGAAAAATAAAGTAAGTGATCTCACCCGCAGTAGATTATAAAGTCGCATTCGACAGAAAGGTCAGCCTCCATACGAATACTGACCATCCCGTCAATGTGCGAGAAGAGATACAGCTATCTTGGGCAAGTAATTCACGCATCCTCGGTTAAACGGTATACCTCCAGAAACGGCTGGGAGTTTCCCAGTGACTCAAGAGGTATACATTTTCGAGCATAACCCTGAAGTTACTGGGAGACCCCCACCGTTCCGAGACTACCTATCAACCAAAGAGTGCGATCATTCGAGTATTAACACACGTCAACAAATGGCTGGGTGTATCACAGTATCTCAAGGGGCATATAATCGCATATATGGCCATTAGAATACTGTGACACACCCACCATTTGGAATGGCAATTAATACTCTCACCACTCAGCCCGCGACATACAAAGATCCTAAAAGGTCTAGCCAACAGTTAAGCGGAAATAAGTCTTGGAAATATGCGATTATTCAAGCTGTTCATCTGAACACCCGCGAACATTCAAATTGTTCATCTGAATATCCGCGAGTATTCGAGACGTGAAACAGTGCCTATGAATTGTGTGCGGTTGTGTCAGTTTACAGGCCCTATTCTATGAATGTTACCCAGTTGCATTTACCCAAAACACGTAATACCCACTAGCATACATTCCTAAAAAGCCTTTAAAAACATCCAAACCCAGAAAATAAAGCATATTTTCTCCAAAAACAGAAAACGAAAATGCAGTGATTTAGAAACTAACCTTTAGTTTTGATTCCTGCGATTGCTCTCGATCACTTCTGAGATTGAAAATGTTGTGGAAAGTGGCAGAAAATCTGGGAATGGATTTTTTCTGAAGTGAATGCACTGGAGGGAAGTTAAGAGAAAAGAGAGAAAAATGGGAAATTTGATTCGTATCAAAGCGCTTAAATACCCATATCCCTTATTTATTGGGATTGTGACACGTGGCAGCCAGAATGCCTAAGGTCGCCCAATCTAACGGCCAACTATGGCCACGCCTACACGAAAACCGAAGAGTTTTGTGACGTGGCACCCTAGAGGTAATAAAAGTTAATAATTACAGCCGTCATTTTTCGAAACCCTCGATGGGACAACCAAAAGGTCACCTCCTCGTGACAACCTTTCACCTGTCTCTCGAGTAATAGTTTCCCTCAGTGACCGCTCTTGTCACATCGCGAAACTAGGGGCATGTGTTATAGTGAGATTTCTCTCACCTAGAAACTCGAGACCAGACTCCTCTTTAAAGGACACGTGTATTCAGATTTCCAATGAAGGCTGAATGTCCGTGAGAGACTTCTCGAAGTTTAGACCTCGCTCAGGATAAAACCAGCGAGATACTGCAAGTGCGACTTAAGTCGCACCGCGTAACCGTAATTCTCATCATGCAGGATAGATCCAACTCGCATGTGTCAGAACATGTGCGAGTGTCCCCTCTATATTTCCGCGACAAGTATAGAGACCAACTCCCTATGATACAGTTTGGTCCTAACGACCCAATAGCCCTGACAGACCAATATAAATTCGCATGTCCAGATTTTACTAGCTCCAACATGTGATATCTACAAGGGGCGATTACCTAAGGACGCAGACGTTCCAAACGTACTGGCGATCCTGCGAGCTCAACAAACGGAACATGAACAGTCAACTCGCAGATGCAGAAAACGCATACGTTGATGAACTTAGTAACTGTCACACATTTATTAATGTTAACGTTGTTTGAGTTTAGTTATTGCAATTCAATGTGTAAATAATGGATTAACAATGAATGTGATCCTTATGTAACCGATTGGACACCTACTTTGTATATAAAGGGGTGATCCACCATGAAAATGCACCTACGAATCCTTTGCTACAGTGGACTAAGCAGATCGAAATCTGACTGAACCACTATAATTCATTGTCTTGTTTACTTTTTCCAGCCTGGTTGTTTGTTCTTGCATTCCCAGTCGAGTACTCGCCATTCTAGGTTGAATACTCGCACTTGTCATTTCCCTAAAAATTCTCTTTTATATCAATTAAATAATACTTTTTGGTGTTGCAAAATTCACTCGACAACATCATTTAATTTAATTATTAATTAGACATATAAAGTCTATTAATAAATAAATAAACCAAGAAACTCTTTTCCTTACAATTTCACCCCTGCTTAGTGAAAATTCATAAAATTAGACATAGTCTAACTTTAGAATTATAATTGATCAATCACGAATCAATTAATGAGTCTTACAAGCAGAATGTTCTCAACTAGAATGGGGACCATGGATCTATATGCTGAGCTTCCAATAAGTGAACCAAATTTACCAAGTAAATTCCTACTTATTAATTCTTCGTTGAATCCACTCTTAGAACTTAGAATTGCACTCTCAGACTTATATAGAGCATATTGTATGTTCCACGATATCAATATACTATCTCATTTAACCATTGTTATAATCTTATTGTGATTTAAAGATCCTCTATATAGATGATCTACATCGAGATGGGATTTCTTTACCGTTCTCACCCCTCAATGTATTTTGCCCCTAAAAACACTTAGCTACCTGTAAATGGTGTTTTGTGATCTAATAATTAGTCAGTTAAACAAGAGCTCATCCATTTACTTCTATTTGCTAAGCTCGAAGGGAATCATCACTTGACTTCTATACACCAGTAGAAGTTATAGATTCCATATTTATGTTCAGCACTCCCACTCAATCATACTATCATGTTCTCGAAATATACGTATCACCCTGACCCGAAAGTAGGCTTAACTAATAAATCTAAGAACATGAATAGCACTCCTGAGTTGAGCCTAAGCATATCAGGATTTAGATTCTTTTAATCTTAAGATCAACTACTGATATTGACTTGGAAAGATATGTATAACGGTAAGTTTGTAATATCTTAACTCAGTTGCAATATCGGTCCAGTCCAATGTATACTCCATACATTCGAAACTAGTATACTTTACTAATGTCCTGGAAAGAACATAACACTTACTCCAAGTGTAAGTACACATCATCGCTGATTATCACATTAGTGTAAATCCAATAACACTGATGAAACAGGGACCAAAACTTTTGATTCATATGATCACAATCACATTCCACTGTGTTGACGATACTGTAATTGTGAATAAACATATGATCTGGATTTAACTGATTTTGTGTGTATGAATGTAATAAACATATTAAACCATTAGCATGTAAAATTCATGCAAACATCAATCACTTCAAATTTCTTATATTGATAACTAATCAGATTGTAAAGAGTTTTATTTAGGGCATAAAACCCAACAAGATGTGCTGTACCGGAGTCAGTATTCTCGTAAAGAACTCACTGAACTCTGTCGAGCTAGGGTTGTAAAGAGTGACACTCAACCATTCGTAGTACTCACACTATCACTGGCGGTGTTTATGGATCCTGTGACACATAGTATGTAATCAAGTTTGCTGTGGTGTACCGGAGTAACTATTCTCGTAAAGAACTCACTGAACCCCTTCGAGCTAGGGTTGTACAGAGTGACACTCAACCATTCGTAGTACTCACACTATTAGTTGCGGTGTTTATGGGTCCCGTGACACATAGTATGTAATCAAGTTAGCTATGGTGTACCGGAGTCACTATTCTCGTAAAGAACTCACTGAACCCCTTCGAGCTAGGGTTTCATAGATTGACACTCAACCATTCGTAGTACTCACACACTGGCGGTGTTTATGGGTCCCGTGACACATAATATGTAATCAAGTTAGTTGTGGTTGCTGGGTTTTATGCCCTAAATAAAACTTATTTTAATATAATCAGATTTACTTATTAATATAGATCAGAAATAACATTTAATGTTGCATGGTTCACATGATTTATTTCATGATTATTTACATAATGTATGAATTCCATTTAAGTCCAAAACATATCAATTTGTTAATGATTATAGTGTTGTCAACACAGTGGAATATAATCTTTATTATATGTTCGAAAGTTTATTCCCTGATTTGTCAGTTCACTGGATTTAGACTGACATGATAATCAACGATAGGTATTCTTACACCTTGGATAAGTGTTATGTCCTTTCCAGGGCATTGGCAAAGTTTACCAGCATCGGATGTATGGAGTATACATCGGAAGGGACCAATATTGAACTTTGATTAGATATATTAAAATTTACCGTAATATCTATTCAATTTAATATCACCTGTTGATCGTAGATCAAATGATCTTAATCCTGATATGTTTAGGTTTGATCTCAAGAGTACTATACATGTTCTTTGATTTGTTAGTTAAGCCTACTTTTGGGTCTGGGTGATACGTACATTTTGGGAACATGATAGTATAATTGAGTGGAAGCACTAACATAAATATGGAATCTATAACTTCTATAGGAATTTAGAAGTGAAACGATGATATCCTTCGAGCTTGGCTAAATAGAGATAAATGGTGGAGATCTCATTTCACTTCGCTGAAATATCATTTATATGGAGCTAAGTATTTTAAGGATAAAATACATTGAAGGTGTAACGGTAACTTAGTGCCTTTTCAATGTAGATCATCTATTAGAGGGTCATTGATCAAATTAGGATTATAACAATGGATAACTAATGACGTATCTATATCGTGGAACATATAGAGCGTTCTATATAATGAGAGTGCAATTCTAAGTTCTATGTGTGGATTCAACGAAGAATTAATAAGTCAGTGAATTTAAGATATAAATTCTTGATCTACTTATTGGAAGCTCAGATATATAGACCCATGGTCCCCATACTAGTTGAGACCATACTGCTTGTAAGACTCAGTTAATTGATTTTGATTAATCAATTATAATTCTAAAGTTAGACTATGTCTACTTTATGAATTTTCACTAAGCAATGGCGAAATTGTAAAGAAAAGAGAATTCTAGGTTTATTTATTAATTAAGAGACTTTATATGTCTAATTAATAAATATATTAAATGACAATATTATTTAATAATTAATTTTTAGTTATTAAATAATTAGAATTGGCATTTAAATGGTTGAATTTGAAAATTGGCGTTTTTGAGAAAATAAGATGCAGGAATGATAAAACAGCAAAATTGCATAAGTGAGGCCCATTATCCAAAGCCCATGGCCGGCCACACTTATAGGATTTTATCATTTATTTTTTTCATTATTTTAATGTCAAATAATTCTAACTTAAACCTAGGTGGTTACCTATAAATAGATAGTGATGGCTCTCATTCACACATGAACTTTGTCAGATGAAATCTGAGCCTCCTATTATTTTCTCTATAGGCCGAACCACTTCCCTTCTTCTTTTCTTCTCTAAATTTCGAAATCCTTGAGTGAATGAGTGAGTGTCCACACACATCAAGTGGTATCTCAATCATAGTGTGTAAGACTGTGGAAAATCAGCCAACAAGAAGGAGATTCAGCATCAAAGGAAGGAGAGAAAGAGATCCAGGTTCAGATCTTGGTGATGCTCTACTACAGAAAGGAATCAAGGGCTAGAGATCTGAACGGAAGGAGTCATTATATTCCGCTGCACCCAATGTAAGGTTTCCTAAACTTTATATGTGTTTATTTCATTGTTTTAGAATTCATATTAGGATGTTAATGAAACATACTTGTTAGTAAATCTAGATCCTGGTAAAATATATCCAACAGTGGTGTACCGGAGTCACTATTCTCGTAAAGAACTCACTGAACCCCTTCGAGCTAGGGTTGTACAGAGTGACACTCAACCATTCGCAGTTTTCACACTACCACTGGCGGTGTTTAGGGGTCTCGTGGCACATAGTATGTAATCAAGTTAGTTGTGGTGTACCGGAGTCACTATTCTCTTAACGAACTCACTGAACCCAGTACAACCACGGATCTACTCGGTGATGTCGATGCACTATGACAGAAGTCGCACTATCAATGTAGGTGGTTTGGGCTGAGTATGTACTCAGATCATCAGTAGTGTACCGGGATCACTATTCTCCTAACTTTATTACCGGAGTCACTTTGTGTCTCATAATACTAATGTATTCATAACATTAAACTGTTTTTTATTACATATCTATATTTGTATAGTATTCAAAAAATTATTATAATCTTTATTCCAACGATTAATACGTTCATGTAATCTCAAAAAAATTATTTTAATATTTAATCAAATTAAAATAATATTTTAATGAAATCTTAAAATCGTATTTAATAAAAATAATGAGTTTTCATTATTAGTAAACATCATAATTGAATTTCTTATTCATTTGGGCACACATGTTTATTTGGACATAATATTAGGATATTTGTTGCTACATGTTACAAGTTTATATGGCCATTGTTGTTGCTTAGGGATGGGAATAAAATTTTACTTATTTAAATACATAATTTTTCTAATCAAAGTCAACCAAACCCTAACGAAACCGATCATTTGGTTGGTTCACATTACGTCTTCCAAGGAAAATTTAATAGTTGGTTGGCTTTGTTCAACTTACGTTTTTCAAGGGATTGAAAAAATTAGATTTATATTGGGGTTATATCACCCCTTCTTTAGTCGTACCAGTTTTATATTAATTATTATTTTTTAATTTTTGACAAGACTACACAACGCAATCACATCCACAAGTACTATATATAGCCCTCTACCTCTCCTTACTCCTTCACACCTCAATTTAGTATTGTTTTCTTTGCTAGAGAAGTCACTCCCTATCTGTAGACGTATGTATAGGGATAATATATAAAATAAATAAATTATGTATTGTTGTTGCACTGAAGTGAAGATGTGTAAACAGAAGGATTGGTATGCACTACAACCGTGTGTTGTAGGTGCATCAAGGGAATTTCAGCAATCCAATAAATCATCTCATAAAAAATTCAGGTAATAACTCAACTCTTTATGTCTATTTATTTCAATGGTACATTATTACAAATTGTTTCTTACAAAATTTTATGTGTGTACTATATGTATATTCAGGAAATGTTGACAAAGGCTTCGAATGGGTGGATTAGGCTGGATGGAACTACTTCCAACACCGCCAAATCTGCCATCCAACTGAGCCTCTACCTCCCGCAGTCCACAAGGCCATCGTGGGATGAGTGTTATCATATTTGACACAACTGCCGGTGCACCAGATACGGGAACAAAATCGAGACGCGGGAGGAAATCGTCAGCGTTTTTACAGTCTTAGGTCAAATAAACCATCATGTAATAACAATGTCGATATTTTAGTACACGTACAAATTCATCTCAACACAATCTATATTTACAGTGTCAAATAAAGCATCCTAATTAAATACCTCAAATCAAACATCACGTAACTTTGCACCCTTTTGTACACAAAAAATATAACTGTATCATTTAAAAAATGGTTTATCATAATTAATTAACAAATAATGAAGGTCTCTTTAAAGTAATAACATATTTCTACGTAAGTATTTTTTTTAGGTTATTCAAGTACATAGTACAACCTACTGATTTGACCGTATATGGATTGATGGTGGCACATATTAATAAAATGTTTATTATTTTAAAATACAAAATGTTTATTAATAAAATGTTTATTATTTTTTAGGGTTCTCTTTGAAAACCACAAACAATATCAGCTACATTGTTTAAAAAGTTTATTGGAAACACAAGGTATTTTGAGGTATTTTTCATTTCCAAGGGTATACATAGCAAAGGTTGGCTAAAGGTTATGTACAAATTGTGTTCTATTGGGTATGTCTTTCTAACTATAAACTTAAATTTTATTTAGAATAGAACTATGTTAACCGAATATGTGGCATTTAGTTACACTATTTCGAATAAGTTACCAACAACAATTGCAATGTCAAATTTTATTAAATAATTCCCCAATATAATAAGTGGATGTCATATAATAATAATTAATTCAATACTGTAATGAAAGATTTTTTTTCCAACCACGTCAAATCAATGGATTTTATTCATTATACTTTGAAGGATTTGTTTTTTACTTTAAGTGTACAAATTATTATTTTATTATAAACACGTACTTGGCTGAGTTTTAAATATATATATATGTCACATCATATGTAGTGTAGGAGTTTTTATTAACAAAAAACAAAAAATAAACATTGGTAATTTAAATTTCATTGATATTAACCCAGTCAAAATGTATATTTATTTTTCCAAAGAACCGATTGCAGGGTAAGTCAAAAAGTGGACCTTCCCTATTTCAACACGTTAAAGACTGACACTAACGTACTTCAATGTTTATACAGTGTACTTCCCATCAAACTTTCGGTCAGGCATCACATCTTTACTGCATACTTGGATATTATGAGATTTGATTTTAAATTAAAACATTATTTTCTTTCATATTGGCTTCACAGGTTTGTGTTATCCCTAAATTTGTATTTTAACAAGGTAGTATATCCTACCGATGTCAACTGATTATTGGAAATTAGTATTCCAATAAAAACTAAAAACAATTATTTTCTGACAAATTGTACTAATTTCTTACACGTACCCATTACTAACTGAGCTGGTTCTTGTAAAAAATGGTATTTTAAATACAATTTATTAATTAAGTAACTTTTCAGTAAAGTACGTCAGCGTTTTTACAGATGTCAAATCAATTTTACTAAATGATGACCTCCAGATATGGTGGGATTTTATTGTAAATTTACACATAGTCTGAAAAGGATTAACCAAACTATGTGGACACATTTATTTAACAGCTACTGTGAAGGTTTGGTGAAGAAGTTGTAAATACTAAATAATACATTTTGTATGTACCACAAAAAGGTAAATCTTCTCACCACATCGAATATTTTCACAATTTTTAATTAATTGGGTGATTATATAGTGACCTGTTGTTCTCTCATAATTTATACTTACCCCATTGTATCTCCTCCCTCACATCATAATTTTAAATGCATTAATTTTTATTTTTAATATGCAAAATATGATGTTATTAAAATAGCATACTTCGAGCGGTTTTAATTATATATGTCACATCATATTTCTTTTATAAATGAGATATTAATAATGGAATTTATTTCCATTACACGCATTGTTTAACTATAAAATGGTCAAATTAAAAAACAATTATTATTAAGTGTACATGATTTTCATTATGTGTACATCAACCCACCCAACCACTATATAAGTAAAGGTTTGGATTTTACAACAGCCCATTTATTGTAACCCCGTATTAGAATTGCCTACTAAACATGGACCCTTACCCAAAATTCAACCCTTTCGACTCAAGTCCTGAAAAGTCCCCACCTCATCCATATTCTTCAAAACGATCCGTAGGTACTGTTGGAAATTATTTTACCAGGATCTTAGATCTACTCACAAGTATGTTGATTAACACCCTAAATATGAACTTTCTAAAACGATAACATAAACACATATAAAGTTTAGGAAACCTTACATTGGGTGGAGCGGAATTAAATGACTCCTTCCGTTCAGATCTCTAACCCTTGTATCCTTTCTGTCGCAGAGTATTATCAAGATCTAAACCTGGATCTCTATCTCTGATTCTTTGGTACTGAAACTCCTTCTTGCTGAAAGTCTTTCTTCACGATCTTCCTCAGTATGATTAAGGTATCACTTGCTGTGTGTGGGCACTACTCTAATCACTAAGTGTTTCAAAATCTTAAGGAAGAAGAGAGAGAGGGAGTGGTCGGCCAAGGTAGAGAGAGAGAGGCTCAGGTTTTTCTGAATAAAAAGTGTGTTATTTTCCTGAAGCCTTCACTATCTATTTATAGCATTCCACTAGGTTTAGGTTTGAATTATTTGGCATTAAAATAACGAAAATATCAGAGGATAATTCCTATAAAAGTGGCCGGCCATGGCAGTGTGGATTTGGGCCTCATTTTTTGCAATTTTGCAGTTTTATCACTTTTGCATCTGATTTTCTCAAAAATGCCAATTTTCTAATTCAACCATTTAAATGCCAATTCTAACTATTTAATAACTATAAATAATTATTAAATAATATTGTCATTTATCATATTTATTAATTGAACCATACAAAGTATCATAATTAACAAATATGCCCCTAAAACTCTTTCTTTACAATTTCGCCCTTATTTAGTGAAAAATTCACAAATAGACATAGTCTAACTTGAGAATTATAATTGATTAATCAAAACCAATTACATGAGTCTTACAAGAAATATTATCTCAACTAGTGGGGGGACCATGGGTCTACATAACCGAGCTTCCAATAAGTAGATCAAGAATTTATTACTTAAATTCACTAACTTATTAATTCTTCGTTGAATCCACGCATAGAACTTAGAATTGCACTCTCAGTATATAGAATGCTCTATATGTTCCACCATATAGACACATCATTAGTTATCTATTGTTATAATCCTAATTTGATCAATGATCCTCTATATGAATGATCTACACTGTAAAGGGATTAGATTACTGTTACACCCTACTATGTATTTTATCCTTAAAACACTTGACCCCGTATAAATGATATTTCAGCTTATGTGAAATGAGTACTCCACCATTTATTTTCGTTTGGTCAAGCTCGAAGGAGATCATCCTTTGCTTACTATTCGCCAGATAGAAGCTATAGATTCCATGTTTATGTTAGCGCTCCCACTCAATTGCACTACCGTGTTCCCAAAATGTACGTATCACCCTGACCTAAAAGTAGGCTTAACGAACAAATCAAAGAACACGAATAGCTTCCTGAGATTGAGCCTAATCATAACAGGATTAAGATCATTTGATCTAGGATCAACTAGGCGATATTGACTTGAATAGATTTTATGGTAAATTTAATAAATCTAAGTCAAAGTTCAATATCGGTCCCTTCCGATGCATACTCCATGCATCCAACCTGAGCTTTACTTTAACCAATGTTCTGGAAAGAACATAGCATTTCTCCAAATGCAAGTAAACTCTTGTTGTAGATTATCATATCAGTAAAATCCTGTCTCTGATAAATCTAGGAAACTTTATTCACATAGTCATGTTTACTTTCCAAAGTGTTGACAACACAATAAACAGGATCAAGTATGTGAAAAGGGTTTCAGATGAATTTATAAATCAAACAGACAAGTAATTGATAAAGTGAGCCAAAACATACACAAATGAATGAAAAATACTTCTATTTCTTTATTGATGTTGAATAAAATAGATTACATTGAAATGGAGTTTTATTTAGGGCATAAAACCCAACAGGTACACCTTCAAGGAGTCCTAGACTCCGATCAGCTTCAATCTTAGGATGTGTCAACTGTGCTAGGCTCGAGGGTGTTCTTCACGAGCACGAAAAACTCATAAGGAAGGCACATGTTAGAGCAACATAAGCTAAGCAGGAGTCATTAAAACTGGCGGAGCACCTCTACCATTCCGCCCAAGCATTGCAATATGCCAACAGTTCAAGAGAAAAATTGGAAAATATCATGGACGACATTCTCGACTACACCGAGGTCTCCATACCCCATTACCCAGTCCATCCAAAGGAAGAACCATCAAACAATCCAAGGGGAAGTCCTTCGCAACCCAAGTCCCCGTACCGAGACGTTAGCCCTCCAAGTCAACGGAAGATCCCTCAAGTAATACAACTTGATTGAACATCCGTTGAATTTCATTTAGTGGTATTTTATATATATATATATTGTATTATTTTAGTACTCATATCATATGGCTGTTGGACAACTTTTTGTTATGCCATTTATTGATATTTAACAACTTTGCTCTATTTTGCATTTACTATTAGGTCAATGTAAATGTTATTATAGTAGTTTAATATAACAAGTCTATTTTCATTTTTAACTTAGTTGTTATGTCGAAATTATTTACTTAAGTTTTGCTTCCAAAATTAATTAAAAAGGAAAGTGACTTTACTACTTCAAAATAAACCAAATTGAAGATTTTACCACAAAGACGTACAATACATAAAACCATGAACAAATACATAAAATGGAAACCAACAGAGTACATCAGTTACTATTTTTGGGAGAAGGATCCATTCCTCCTTTGTCTCCCCCTTCAATGTCATCTCCATTTGGCTCCTTGCCTTTCTCACTGAAATCTTTGACGTTCTCTTCTTCGGGTGATTTTTTAACCCCAGAGCTCTCACCTGTTGGGTTTTGTGCCCTAAATAAAGCTCATTTCAATATAATCAGATTTACTTATTAATAAAGATCATTAAATAACATTTTATGTTGGATGATTCACATGATTTATTTCATGATTTGTTAAAGATTATAGTGTTGTCAGCACAGTGGAATATAATCTTAATTATATGTTCGAAAGTTTATTCCCTGATTTGTTAGAACACTGGGTTTAGACTGGCATGGTATAATCAGCGATAGGTATTCTTACACCTTGGAAAAGTGTTATGTCCTTTCCAGGACATTGGCAAAGTTTATCAGTATCGGATGTATGGAGTATACATCGGAAGGGACCGATATTAAACTTTGATTAGATATATTAAAACTTACCGTAATATCTATTCAATTCAATATCACTTGTTGATCCTAGATCAAATGATCTTAATCCTGAGATGGTTAGGTTCGATCTCAAGAGTACTATACATGTTCATTGATTTGTTAGTTAAGCCTACTTTTGGGTCAGGGTGATACATACATTTTGGGAACATGATAGTATAATTGAGTGGGAGCGCTACCATAAATATGGAATCTATAACTTCTATAGGAATTTAGAAGTGAAATGATGATATCCTTCGAGCTTGGCTAAACAGAGATAAATGGTGGAGATCTCATTTCACTTTGCTGAAATATTATTTATACGGAGCTAAGTGTTTTCAGGATAAAATACATTGAAGGTGTAACGGTAACTTAGTGCCTTTTTAATGTAGATCATCTATTAGAGGGTCATTGATCACATTAAGATTATAACAATGGATAACTAATGACGTGTCTATATCATGGAACATATTGAGCGTTCTATATGACTGAGAGTGCAATTCCAAGTTCTAAGAGTGGATTCAATAAGGAATTAATAAGTTAGGAAATTTACTTGGTAAATTCGGTTCAACTTATTGGAAGCTTGGTTATATAGACCCATGGTCCCCATACTAGTTGAGACCATACTGCTTGTAAGACTCAGTTAATTGATTTCAATTAATCAATTATAATTCTAAAAGTTAGACTATGTCTACTTTATGAATTTTCACTAAGTAAGGGTAAAACAGTAAATAGAGAGTTTAAAGGTTATATTTATTAATTGAGAAACTTTGATTAGTTTTTATTAATAAATAAAATAAATGACAATATATTATTTAATAATTAATTATAGTTATTAAATAATTAGATTTGACATTTATGTGGTTGAATGAGAAAATTGGCAATTTTGGAGAATGGGAAACTAGGAATGATAAAATAGGAAAGTTGCAAAAGTGAGAGGCTTGTTTCCTTTATTCCATGGCCGGCCACTTTGCTTCATATTTCTCATTTTATTTTTCAGTTTTAAATGCCAAGTAATTCAACCTTAACCCTATGTGGTATTCTATAAATAGAAGGTAAAGGCTTCAGGGTTCACACACACTACTGTATGATTTTCTTTCACTCAAACACTCTGAAGCCGCCACTTCCCCTCTCTTTCTTCTTTGTTTTTTGAAATTCCCTTGAGTGATAGAGTAGTGCCCACACACATCAAGTGGTACCTCAATCATAGTATGTAAGACTGTGGAAAATCAACATCAAAGAAGGAGAGAAAGAGATCCAGATTCAGATCTTGATTATGCTCTGCTCCAGAAAGGAACCAAGGGCTAGAGATCTGAATGGAAGGAGTCATAATATTCTGCTGCACTCAATGTAAGGTTTTCTTAAACTCTTATGTGTTTATTTCATTGTTTTAGAATTCATATTAGGATGTTAATCAAACATACTTGGTAGTAAATCTAGATCCTGGTAAAATATTTCCAACAACTGGTATCAGAGCCATGGTAATGATTTACTTTCATGTAATATGAATTAAAACGATGTTTTATAGTTTTCTGTGTTGATTTGGATAGTTTCATGTTGGTTTATGTGCTTATATGATAATGTATATGTTGTACGAATGTTTTCCATGAAAAATATTTTTTCTATTTTTAAAAATATTTTATTTGGATTCCTTGTGAAAAAATTAAGCAATTTTGTTTTTTACGGAACTCGATTCCGATAAAAATTGGAAAAGTTATGAATGTTTGAAATTTGGGTGCCATGGCTGTCGAGTGGGTGCATCGAGTGCACCAGGCACTCGGACGAGCCAGGCACACGCGCGCGCCCATCACCCTGCAGCTGACCGAGCTTTCTCGGTCAGGGACCCTACAAATGCCGAAGTCTCTCGGCGCATCACTCCTGCCCGCGCGCGTAGGAGGCTGCGTGCAGCCTTCTTGGGCTGCCTTTCCCATATTGCGATTTTTGGGTTTTTTCCCCAAAAATCCAATTTTTTCATGGGATTGTTTCCCAAAATTTATTTTTCCAATTTTAAATATTTCTAAATTGAAATATTTCCAATTTTAAAATATTTTCAATTTGGAATTTTTCCAATTTTAAATATTTCCATTTTGGAATATTTCCAATTTTAAATATTTCCTATTATGGTCAGATTTAAAAATTTGTTAACTTCTTTAATATTTATTTATTATTTAATTATAAGATTAGATATTTTGATATTTAACATATTTTAAATTAAAAGATACCTTTGTCTTTTTATTTAAAAATATTATATTAAAATTATCTTATATGACAAATTAAATAATTAATAAATTTGAAATTAACATAGATATTTTTATAGATATACTTACCATAATATTTTATTCAAAAGTATGTTATTTTGTTAAATATTTAATTATTTATAAATTATAAGTTTTAAAAAATGATATTTTTCTATATATATCATTTTTCTACTTATTGAAAATTTATAAATCATATCTTAAATATTTAAATAACTTAGATATTTTTGTAGAAATTTGAATATTGCTTAATTTAAGATATTTTGACATATAATTATGGTAATTATTATTTATTTATTATTTTATTCCTAAAATAATAATTATCTAACCAAATCAATTTTTAAATTGGTTTATTTTATTAAATTATAAGATTTGAAAGTGATATTGAAGATTCTTTCTTTCAAATCATTGATCTTATTTGATATTTAATTTAATTTGATTCAAATAAACCTAGATATTTTAAAATTAGTTTCTTCATTTTGAGATTTTGAGGTTTGTTTTTAACAACCCTAAATTTTCAAATTTTAATTGGTTAGTTTAAGAATAATAATTTAATTATATTAATATCTTATTTCATATCTGTTACATGGACAATGTTTGTTTATTTATTTATATTTTTTATTCAAAATTTTTTTAACAAACCTATTATTTATTTGATCTAAATTGCTATGATTAACTTGTTGACAAATCCAATGATCTGATTTTAATCATAGTCCAATTGTCAATAGATCTTATGAATAATTTGTAACAGGTAAATCTTGTACTTCTTTCATCTGTGTAAACCTAGTAACATGATAGAGCCCATCCAAATCTTTTGACCTGTGTGAGCCTATATGTTTGCTATTGGGCTTAGATGCATATAGGAAGCCCATTTAAGTTTTACTAAGTAAATGGACTAGGTTGCTAAAATAAAATTTGATATAAGTAATTTTATTTGGGCCCAATTAGATTTGGGCTTATTCAATGAATAACAATTGTTTATTTAAAGGTCAAATTCCTCTCTTTTGGGCCTTGTATGAGAGTTGGGGGCCAATAGAAGTGGGTACGACATAGTGCACCCAGCTCCCCCTCACATGAACTACCCCAATTGTGAAGGCCCATTTGCCTTATTTAAATAATTGTATTAGGTTAATTACATTAGTCCAACCTAATTAAAATTGAATTAGCAACATAATTAACTTTTAAAATATAAGAAATTTTATTTTTCGTTTTAATATTTTAAAGTTAATTTTAGAAAAACACTTAGTTAATGATATATATTCTAGATAGTTATTTCTAATACTAATTATTATTTCTAATATTAAATAGAAAAATATCATTGATTGTGAAATTAATTGTTTAATAATTAATTTTGGTACAATCTAAGTTTAGTATATTTTCCTAGTATTAAAATAGAAATAATAATTAAGTTTCCTCTATACTTAATTATTTATTTCTTGAATTTAATACATTTAATTAAATTGAAAATTTCAATATCTAAGTTGATTTTCATCATGATACTTAAATATTGTTATTTTCATGTTATTTAATTAAAATTGGAAATTATTTTAAGTTTGGAATCTTATTTCAGAATAACTTAAGTTTGAATAATTTTCAAAATATATTTTATTTTATTTTATTAATCTTTTTCCCAAAATTTTGAAATTGCATTTCTTTAATGCAGAAATTTCGAATTTTATTTGAAAAATAGATTAAAGTTGAAAATTATTTATTTTAATTTTGGACCAACTTAAATCAATGATTTTTTTCATTTAATGATTAATTAAAATAAATGAACTAAAATATATTATAATTAGAAATTGAATTAATTAGTCAATGAAAGTCTAGATAGTTATTATCTGTTTTGCTTGAAGTATTTTTCTAGTGTATTTAATTAAATATAAAATTAATATTTAAGTTGATATTCATCATGATACTTAAATATTTGAAATTTTTCTTAAATATTTAATTAAATAGGAAAATTATATTTTTGTTGTAAATTAATTTTATTAATTAATTTTGGGCCAACATAAAATTAAGATAATTTTTTCAGGATTTATTTTTATTTTATTTTAAAGCATTTTCGAAAGTAGTATTCTTATACACTTCTTTTTTCGAAATGCAATATATATTTATAGAAAATTAAATTTGAGTTGTAAATTAATTTAAATTAATTTTGAAACAACTTAAATTGAATAATTTTTTAAATATTAATGGAAATTATTACTAAGATGGAAATAATTCACGTTATTTTCATATCCATCTAAGTATAATTTATAAATATTACATTAAAATTTATATTTAGAATTTTTCATTCTAAATTGGAAATTTTAATTAAATAAATATATATTTAAAATAAATAAATTAAAATAAGCTTCAGAAGAAAATACAACTTTCACTAAATAATGAGCTTTATTATTAGGATATTCGATCTCCATTATTGGTTTTACATAGCTATTGTTTTAGTGAGTAATCCTCTCTAATGGAGGAACGTTCATTAGCAAGTTAGCACCGTTTAATCTCGAAAGATAAGTAATCTTGTAAGTTTTTTATATAGTATTGATCACCCTAATGGTGGCGACTGTATAAGACTTGTAAGAATATGAAACAATGGTGGAAGCTCATAAGATAAAATAGCATTGACTCTCGCCTAAACGGGACAACGCGGATTCCAATCTTGATCGAATAAAAGGTTGCTAGAATGTTTATCATTTTAGATGAGCTGACAACTCTATTCAATGGATGGTATCACTGACTCTCGCCTAAACGAGACACTGATATCAGTTTGTTGACGACCTTGGAAATTATTTAGGATTGTATGTTTTAGTATTTTTACTTGTCATTCCTACTTGCTATATGCTTCATAATTTCTGAATTGTGTATGAATTTATATAGAACCATGTTATTTTCTGTTATTAAATTGTAATTTAATTTTGAATCTTCATTGTTGGTCTAACTTGGTTTGTTTTTCTAATGAGATAAATCCCTAATGGATTTTCACCATTAGACTAACATAATAGTGTTAGATCTCGAAAGATAAATATTGTATATGCAACATCTAGTTGTTCATCAATTGATGACATCTTAGACTAGTATTTTACAATATGAAACAAGAAGATTGTATAAATAAGATTACTTTGACTCTCGCTAATCGGAGCATCGTTGGATTCTTATTTAAAACGAAATTATCCTAATTCCTCTTAGCTTATTCATTTCGAATTAGCTCAATGACATATCATTGGATGAATGGTCTATAAATCATATAAAGTCATTCTATATTTTCTCTTAAGAAATTAAATGACGAATATGAATATATTCCCGAAATTCTATCCCAAAATGATATAAATCTTCAATCTTAAAAATCTCCTACTTGTATAGGCAAATCATAGAGTTAGATTAGTAGTGGTGGTCCAAGAAAGAATTACTAATTATACAGTTACACTTTCACAAGTGTTTCATAACCATTTTCTATCAATGGATTCAAACTGTATGAGTTTAGTATTCTGTGACCAGAATCCACTTGCACTATTCTAAGAACTCTTTGATGTAACTAAACTTAAGTCATCAAAAGATACAACCACATATTTTATAAATCTATGGCATTTGTATCTTGTTCATAGTGGTTTTGACAAGATCATTCTCTGTAAAGAGTTAATATGCCTATATCCACTGAAATTAAGTTCATCTCATTCGCAGATGGATGTACATTCAGGGGTGGATATGAGTTTTCGTTGTATTCTTAAAACGATCACTCTAGATTTTACCTTATGCAAAAGAAATTTGAAATGTTTCAAAAATTTCATGAATTTCTAGCCATGGTAAGTGGTTAAAGATCTTGCGAACTGATAGGGGTGGAGAAAAAGTTAGTTGATATGCAGTTCAAATATCATTAATTTGATTTTTGAATTATATCCAAACTTACCTCCCCAGAAATTCAATTTACATATTGATAATTAGTTACTAGTCGTTGCTTAAACCCTTCTATGGTAATATAATTTCAGAATGATGCAATGGTTGTATACTTAATGTAAATCATTACTAGATTCATGGATGACCTAATCGAAATCTTAAAAAAAAGCTAGAACTGCTAACCCTGGTTTGCATGTTTGTTAGCTATTTTAAGTGATTAGGGGTGGATCATCCCATAGTCATTAGATAAGAAAGTGTTTGTTTAAACAAATACTACTTTTCTAGGAAAATGACTAAGTCTGAAAATAAAGTAGCAAATAAAGGAGATATTTTTTTCTTGATTCCATAAGTGTTCTATCATCTTATTCGTTACAACATGATCCCACTGCCTCTGTTGTCTTAACACAACCGAAGAGGTCAATACCATTTAGTTTTCTTAGACATAATTCACGGTACCTTGTCGTTGTGGGAGAGTTTCAAAGAACTTTACCTTCTTATGACTTGGAAGACACTAGTGATTAAATACATTGTGAGTTTAAACAAGTAATGGATTGTCAAGATAAGAAACTAAGAAGAAAGCCAAGAGAACTATGGTTTAATCCATCCACATGGAGTAACCTAAAGTTTTCTATTACAAGGACATAAAAGGAAATTTTCGTTAATAAGTCTATTTAATGGACTTAACAAAACTTCATGTTCCTAGTATTATAGGTTTGAGTTTATCTAAACCTATGGCTTGTGGTATACCTGGTAATTACTTACTCTAATGCAAGCAACTTACTTTAATAAGATGCTGAAGCATTTTCTTTCCAATGGCAATCTATAGAAGCTTCACAACTTCTAAGCATAGATTTTATTTATATAAGGAAAAGTCTCAACTATTCCAGAAAAGATAAAGCCATGAAAAAATTTCTTAAATCAACAGTGAGAGGTCTCAGATATGCTTTTGTATACCTTAGACCAAACATTTGCTGTTGAGTGGGAGTAATGAGTAGGTATCAGATTAATCCAAGAGAGGAACATTGGAAGACAATCAAGTAAATCTTAAGATTAAGAAGAGGAACTATATGTTAGTCAATAAGGATGGTTTTAAAACTCTTAGACTACACCACATCAGATTTCAAGACTTGCCTTTGTGCTAGAAAGTCTGCTGATAAAATGGTGATTACTCTGGGGTGGAGTAGTGATTTTGGAGAAGTGTAAAAACTTATCTGAAATCTCTTAGTCTACCAGAGAGAGACTGAATGTTCAAGTTGCAGGAAAGATACTTATTCAGTCTAAGGAAAGTTCTATACAATTGTGGCATCGTTCCTACTTGTCTTAACTACTAGTGTTATTTCCTGAATAACCAAAAGTAGTTGCCAAAGGTATAGAATCCAGTATCCCAAAAGAGTAGACATATAGAGAGGAATTTCACAATATCAAGGATTTTGTGATTAAGGGAAAGTAATGGTGGAGAAAAGTTTGTTGTTAATTCAACCTGTCAGATCCTATTACGAGGAGTTTACTACTACTACACTTGATTTGTATATCAAGGTGTTAATGATTATTTGAAATGCACATTTTGTTTTATATTAGTGCAAGTGGGAGTTTGTTGGGTTTTGTGCCCTAAATAAAACTCATTTCAATATAATCAGATTTACTTATTAATAAAGATCAGAAATAACATTTTATGTTGCATGGTTCACATGATTTATTTCATGATTATATATATATAATGTATGAATTCTTTTTAAGTCCAGAACATATGAATTTGTTAAAGATTATAGTGTTGTCAGCACCGTGGAATATAATCTTAATTATATGTTCGAAAGTTTATTCCCTGATTTGTCAGAACACTGGGTTTAGACTGACATGGTATAATCTGTTGGAAATATTTTACTAGGATCTAATTATGTTGCTAATTATTTTGCTAATTAAATTTTAATTAGGTTAGACTAATATAATTAACCTAATACAATTATTTAAATAAGGCAAATGGGCCTTCACAATTGGGGTAGTTCATGTGAGGGGGAGCTGGGTTCAGTATGTCGTACCCACTTCTATTGGCCCTCAACTCTCACACAAGGCCCAAAAGAGAGGAATTTAACCTTCAAATAAACAATTGTTATTCATTGAATAAGCCCAAATCTAATTGGGCCTAAATAAAATTACTTATGTCAAATTTTATTTTAGCAACCTAGTCCATTTACTTAGCAGAACTTAAACGAGCTTCCTATATGCATCTAAGCCCAATAGCAAACATATAGGCTCACACAGGTCAAATGATTTGGATGGGTCCTATCATGTTACTAGGTTTACACAAATGAAAGAAGTACAAAATTTACCTGTTACAAATTATTCATAAGATCTATTGACAATTGGACTATGATTAAAATCAGATCATTGGATCTGTCAACAAGTTAATCATAGCAATTTAGATCAAATAAATAATAGGTTTGTTAAAAAAAAAAATTGAATAAATAATATAAAATAAACAAACATTCTTCATGTAACAGATGTGAAATAAGATATTTATATAATTAAATTATTATTCTTAAACTAACCAATTAAATTTTTGAAAATTTAGAGTTGTTAAAAACAAACCTTAAAATCTCAAAAATAAAGGAAACTAATTTTAAAATATCTAGGTTTATCAAATTAAATTAAATATATAATAAGATCAATGATTTGAAAGAAAGAATCTTCAATATCACTTTCAAATCTTATAATTTAATAAAGTAATAAAATAAACCAATTTTAAAATAGATTTGGTTAAAATAATAAATAAATAATAATTACCATAATTATATGTCAAAATATCTAAATTAAACAATATTCAAATTTCTACAAAATATCTAAGTTATTTAAATATTTAAGATATGATTTATAAATTTCCAATAAGGAAAAAAATGATATATATATATATAAAAAAAAATATCATTTTTAAACTTATAATTTATAAATAATTAAATATTTAACAAAATAACAAATTTTGAATTTGAAAATATTATGGTAAGTATATCTATAAAAATATCTATGTTAATTTCAAATTTATTAATTATTTAATTTGTCATATAAGATAATTTTAATATAATATTTTAAATAAAAAGACAAAGTTATCTTTTAATTAAAAATATGTTAAATATCAAAATTTCTAATCTTATAATTAAATAATATATAAATATTAAAGAAGTTAACAAATTTTTAAATCTGACCATAATAGGATATATTTAAAATTAGAAATATTCCAAAATGGAAATATTTAAAATTGGAAAAATTTCAAATTGAAAATATTTTAAAATTGGAAATATTTAAAATTGGAAAAATGAATTTTGGGAAACAATCCCATGAAAAAATTGAATTTTGGGGGAAAATCCCACAAAATTCGAGATTTAGGTTGGCTGCCCAAGAGGGGCTGCAAGCAGCAACCCAGGCTGCAAAAGCCCCTGTACGCGTGCGGAGGAGGAGATCACGCCGAGAAACGTCAGCGTTTGCAGGGTTCCTGACCGAGAAAGCTCGGTCAGCTGCAGGGTGATCAGGGCCAGTCACGCACGCGGATGGGGAAGGTGTCCGAGGGTCTGGTGCGCATGAGCACCACCCTCGACACCATGAAATCCCGATTTTCAAAAATTCATAACTTTCTCAATTTTTATCGGAATCGAGTTCCGTAAAACAAAATTGCTTAATTTTTCACAAGGAATCCAAAAAAAAATATTTTCAAAAATTTAAAAAATATTTTTCATGGAAAAAAAATCGTACAACATATACATTCATCACATAAGCACATAAACCAACATGAAACCATCCAAATCAACACAAAACATATAAACATTGTTTTAATTCATATTACATGAAAGTAAATCATTACCATGGCTCTGGTGCCAGCTGTTGGAAATATTTTACCAGGATCTAGATTTACTACCAAGTATGTTTGATTAACATCCTAATACGAATTCTAAAACAATGAAATAAACACATAAGAGTTTAAGAAAACCTTACATTGGGTGTAGCGGAATATTGTGACTCCTTCCATTTAGATCTCTAGCCCTTGATTCCTTTCTGTAGCAGAGCATAATCAAGATCTGATTCTGGATCTCTTTCTCTCCTTCTTTGATGGTTGATTTTCCATAGTCTTACATACTATGATTGAGGTACCACTTGATGTGTGTGGGCACTACTCATTCACTCAAGGGATTTTGAAAACAGAGAAGAAAAGAGAGAGGAAAGCGGTGGCTCAAGAATTCACTCTAAAAGAATGAGATACCATTGTCTATCAAAACTGAAGCCTTTACCTTCTATTTATAGAATACCACATAGGGTTGAGGTTGAATTACTTGGCATTTAAAAATGAAAAATTAAATGATAAAAGGGAAGCAAAGTGGCCGGCCATAGAAAAATGGAAACAAGCCTCTCACTTTTGCAACTTTCCTATTTTATCATTCCTAGTTTCCCATTCTCCAAAATTGCCATTTTTCTCATTCAACCACATAAATGTCAAATCTAATTATTTAATAACTATAATTAATTATTAAATAATATATTATCATTTATTTTATTTATTAATAAAAACTAATCAAAGTTTCCCAATTAATAAATATACCCTATAAACTCTCTATTTACTGTTTTACCCTTACTTAGTGAAAATTCATAAAGTAGACATAGTCTAACTTTTAGAATTATAATTGATTAATTAAAATCAATTAACTGAGTCTTACAAGCAGTATGGTCTATACTAGTATGGGGACCATGGGTCTATATAACCGAGCTTCCAATAAGTCGAACCGAATTTACCAAGTAAATTCTCTAACTTATTAATTTCTTGTTGAATCCACTCTTAGAACTTGGAATTGCACTCTCAGTCATATAGAACGCTCTATATGTTCCACGATATAGACACGTCATTAGTTATCCATTGTTATAATCCTAATGTGATCAATGATCCTCTATATAGATGATCTACACTGTAAAGGGATTGAATTACCGTAACACCCTACAATATATTTTATCCTTAAAACACTTAACCCTGTATAAATGATATCTCAGCTAAGTGAAATGAGTACTCCACCATTTATCTTCGTTTTGTTAAGCTCGAAGGAAATCATCCTTTACTTTCTATTCGCCAAATAGAAGCTATAGATTCCATATTTATGTTAGCGCTCCCACTCAATTGCACTACCGTGTTCCCAAAATGTACGTATCACCCTGACCCAAAAGTAGGCTTAACTAACAAATCAAAGAACACGAATAACACTCTTGAGATTGAACCTAATCGTATCAGGATTAAGATCATTTGATCTAGGATCAACAGGTGATATTGAATTGAATAGATATTACGGTAAATTCTAATATATCTAATCAAAGTTCAATATCGGTCCCTTCCGATGTATACTCCATACATCCGATACTGGTAAACTTTGCCAATGTCCTGGAAAGGACATAACACTTTTCCCAGGTGTAAGAATACCTATCGCTGATTATACCATGTCAGTCTAAATCCAGTGTTCTGACAAATCAGGGAATAAACTTTCGAACATATTATTAAGATTATATTCCACTGTGCTGACAACACTATAATCATTAACAAATTCACATGTTCTGGACTTAAATAGAATTCATACATTATTTATATAATCATGAAATAAATCATGTGAACCATGCAACATAAAATGTTATTTCTGATCTTTATTAATAAGTAAATCTGATTATATTGAAATGGGTTTTATTTAGGGCACAAAACCCAACATAATCAGCGATAGGTATTCTTACACCTTGGAAAAGTGTTATGTCCTTTCCAGGACATTGGCAAAGTTTACCAGTATCGGATGTATGGAGTATACATCGAAAGGGACCGATATTGAACTTTGATTAGATATATTAAAACTTACCGTAATATCTATTCAATTCAATATCACCTGTTGATCCTAGATCAAATGATCTTAATCCTGATATGGTTAGGTTCGATCTCAAGAGTACTATACATGTTCTTTGATTTGTTAGTTAAGCCTACTTTTGGGTCAGGGTGATACGTACATTTTAGGAACATGATAGTATAATTGAGTGGGAGCGCTACCATAAATATGGAATCTATAACTTCTATAGGAATTTAGAAGTGAAACGATGATATCCTCCGAGCTTGGCTAAACAGAGATAAATGGTGGAGATCTCATTTCACTTTGCTGAAATATCATTTATACGGAGCTAAGTGTTTTAAGGATAAAATACATTGAAGATGTAACGGTAACTTAGTGCCTTTTCAATGTAGATCATCTATTAGAGGATCATTGATCACATTAGGATTATAACAATGGATAACTAATGACGTGTCTATATCATGGAACATATAGAGCGTTCTATATGACTGAGAGTGCAATTCTAAGTTCTAAGAGTGGATTCAATAAGGAATTAATAAGTTAGGGAATTTACTTGGTAAATTCGGTTCAACTTATTGGAAGCTCGGTTATATAGACCCATGGTCCCCATACTAGTTGAGACCATACTGCTTGTAAGACTCAGTTAATTGATTTTAATTAATCAATTATAATTCTAAAAGTTAGACTATGTCTACTTTATGAATTTTCATTAAGCAAGGGTAAAACAGTAAATAGAGAGTTTAAAGGGTATATTTATTAATTGGGAAACTTTGATTAGTTTTTATTAATAAATAAAATAAATGACAATATATCTATATATATATATATAAAGGAAAGCACAAGAAGAGTTTATGTGTCATTTTATAAATTTTTCTTCCTATTTTTCTTAATTTCTAGCACATTTTCTTATTTTGTTTAAAAATTAAACCACACAAACAAACTAAAAGTCCCACATTATTTAAAGACTGTTTAGGCTTTATCTATGCTGGTTATAAATAATATTCTTATTACATTATTTTTTTTTGTCTAAAAAATATTATTTTTTTTATGGGTGATTGATTAATTTCTTACTCAAGTTTTTATTTTGCCTAATTTGTTTCAATTTTTTTTTTTTGAAAAGAATACAAAATATATTTTTTGTACTTTTTAATATTTGTCAAGTTTAAAATAATTATAAAAAAAGGCCTTTAATTTTGTAGGTTATAAATAATATTCTTATTACATTACTTTCCTTTGTCTAAAAAATATTATTTTTTTATGGGTGATTGATTAATTTCTTGCTCAAGTTTTTATTTTGCCTAATTTGTTTCAATTTTTTTTTTTGAAAAGAATACAAAATATATTTTTGTACTTTTCAATATTTGTCAAGTTTAAAATAATTATAAAAAAAAAAAGGCCTTTAATTATTTTTATATAAAAAGTATTTTATTTATTTTTTATGTGGATGATTATTGAATTTAATTATAATTTTTTTTAATTATTTTTTCATATAAAAATTATTTTCTTATAATTCTTTATTTTAATTTTATTTAAATAATTAAAACTATATTGATTTATTAATATATGATATTTATTAGCATAATAAGACACCTTAAATATATATTTTTTATATATACTTCTTTGATATGAGACTATTGTGGATGTTAAACTTTAAAGGAAAATACAATAAGAGCTTATGTGTCATTTTATAATTTTTTCTTCCTATTATTCTTATTTTCTAACATTTTTGCTTATTTTTTTTAAAACCAAACCACACAAACAAATTAAAAGTCCAACATTGTTTCAAAACTGTTTAGGTTTTATCTATGTAGGTTATAAATAAAATTCTTACTACAGTACTTTCCTTTGTCTAAAAAATATTATTTTTTTATGGGTGATTGATTAATGTCTTATCCAAGTTTTTATTTTGCCTAATTAGTTTTAATTTTTTTATTTTTTTTTTCTGAAGAGAATGCAAAATATATTTTTTGTACTTTTCACTATTTGTCAAGTTTAAAATAATTATAAAAAAATTCCTTTAATTATTTTTTCATATAAAAAGTATTGTATTTATTTTCTATGAAGGTGATTGGTGAACTTAATCTTGCCTATTGATTTTTTTAAAAAAAAAAGTGAATGTAGGATACATTTTTGTATTTTTTCAATCTTTGTTAAGTTTAAAATAATTATAAAAAAATCATTTAATTGTTTTTTCATATAAAAATTATTTTCTTATAATTATTTATTTTAATTTTATTTAAATAATTTAAACTATAATAATTTATTAATTTATGATATTTATTAGAATAGTAAGATACCTTAAATATATATTTTTTATATATACTTATGTGATATGAGACTATTGTGAATATTAAAACTTCTAAGTTATATATATATTTCATCAAATATGTCAATGATAGATATTATTTATTTACACATATTTTTACATTTTTTAATCTTTGTAAAATATTTTAAATTAAAAAAAAATCAATTTTTAATAAATAAATCATCTATATCTATATATAAATATATTAAAAAAAATGCACTAAAGAAAATGAGGTGACATCCTACTATATTTTGATCCATTTTTACTATTAAAAGAATTTTAGTAAATTTAGTTTATTTTATATATTTGTAGATGTTGAGAAATATGATTTCTTAGTAAATTTTATTATTATTATTATTATTATTATTATTATTATTATTATTATTATTTGTAAAAATCACATATGGATTAAAAACTACATAATTAATATATTTCTAAACTATAAATAAAATATTCTTACGCTAACTTTTCTTCGAAAATATATGACCTGAAAATGTGAGGCATCATCCTATTATTTATTATTTTTTTTAAATGCAGCATCCTATTATTTTAGGATTCTTTTTTCTTTATTATTTTTTTTTTCTTTTACATATTTTTATAAATTTCTTTTTTAAGTGACGTTTGATATACTTACCAAAAAAATTATGTACAACTATAAAGTATAAATAATGATATAATAGATCTAATTATGATTAAATTAACGAATATATAATCAATTTTTTTTATAGTAATTAATAATAATATCTTATAATAATTAAATGAATCAATAAGAAAATTAAGGTGATAGAATAAAAATTTAAAAATTATTTTATTCAAATTTAAAAATAATTAGAAAATAACAAACGATTATGATTTATAAAATTTTTACTCATTTAGTAAAAATATTTACAACTATTTATTGGAATATAAATTTATGAAATAAAAAATACAAAAAAAAAATAATCATAAAATATTTTTTTTTAATAATTATAACGATAATATTTCAAAAAATCTTCATTTTTTTTTATCTATTTTAAAATAGCAAATTATATTTTTTTAGTTTCAACACTATTAATTTGTTTATAATATACACATTAAAATGTTATTTTTTAAATTATATCATTTAATATATGGTATATATATACAAAAAATTATAAAAGTTAGACAACACCGCGCGAAGCGCGACTTAGTTCCCTAGTTATTTAATAATTAATTATAGTTATTAAATAATAAGATTTGACATTTATGTGGTTGAATGAGAAAATTGGCAATTTTGGAGAATGGGAAACTAAGAATGATAAAATAGGAAAGTTGCAAAAGTGAGAGGCTTGTTTCCTTTATTCCATGGCCGGCCACTTTGCTTCATATTTCTCATTTTATTTTTCATTTTTAAATGCCAAGTAATTCAACCTTAACCCTATGTGGTATTCTATAAATAGAAGGTAAAGGCTTCAGGGTTCACACACACTACTGTATGATTTTTTTTCACTCAAACACTCTGAAGCCGCCACTTTCCCTCTCTTTCTTCTCCGTTTTTCAAAATTCCCTTAAGTGATAGAGTAGTGCCCACACACATCAAGTGGTACCTCAATCATAGTATGTAAGACTGTGGAAAATCAGCATCAAAGAAGGAGAGAAAGAGATCCAGATTCAGATCTTGATTATGCTCTGCTACAGAAAGGAATCAAGGGCTAGAGATCTGAATGGAAGGAGTCATAATATTCCGCTGCACCCAATGTAAGGTTTTCTTAAACTCTTATGTGTTTATTTCATGGTTTTAGAATTTATATTAGGATGTTAATCAAACATACTTGGTAGTAAATCTAGATCCTGGTAAAATATTTCCAACATCACCCTCATCAAATAATGAGCGAACACAATTAAGTATTGCTTCCTCATCTTCATCATCATCTGAATCCCACATGCATGGGAAATCATTAACACAACAAAGTTCTCTAACTTGTTGCCCAGTGAAGCATAGTCCCGTCTGTCCATGTAGACATGCAGCAGAAAAGGCTTCTATGAAAGAATCATATCGACATATTTTGATTGTGGAATCTGAATTAGGGTTTTTCTTCGTAGCATCTTCGTAGCTACTATAAATACCTTTGTTCGGGCCATTGAAAACAACCCAGTGAGGACCAGAATTCATATTTGATTCTATTGTAATGATATGAATAACTAATTACAAGTTATTTTGCTAAATAAAATTGATGATGGATTGCAACATCTCTCAAGTGTGTTATATAATGTCCCAAGGATAAGTTATAGTACGTTTTTAACTTAGCTGTACTCCATTGGCCACATCTGATGTGTCAAAAAAAATGGGTGATAAAAACTATGAATTCCTAATTTAATACACGTGTACACGTAGGGGGTTTTCTTAATAGTACTACGGTATTTTTGTGAAGTACAGGAATGGTTGAATTCATTAAAAGATGTTGGTATAGGCCCATTAATATAAGCCCAATGGATTTAAATGGGACCAACTACCCATTTATTAAATTTCCTTATTTTCTTAACTTATTTTTTTTTCAAAAACAAAAAAAAGTACAATGTTTCATTTCGGACGTACGAAAATGGTTCAACTCATTGAAAAACTTAGGTGAAGGCCCATTAACATAAGGTCAATCTATTTAAATGCCACCACCAACCCTTTGAACTCAATAATATCAGCCATTTACACTCGTGAAATAACCTTATTTGACAATTACATTTGGAATGAAAATAAAACAATTTGTACTATTGTACTGTTCTGACGTACGAGAGGAGTTGAATTCAGATTGTAATATTGTAGAGGCCCATTAATATCAGCCCAACAGCTTTAAATGTGATCACCAACTCCATACAACCCTATTATCTCAGGCCTTTGAACTCATAAAATCTAATTTCAATCCCCTCACTACTCCCTTTCCCTTACTCCTCATCTACAATTCTTAGAAATCAATAACAAGCCAACATGAATGACGAACACACTTATGAATGGGAAACCATCACAGCAGAGCTAAACATCACAAAACCAGTGAATGAGATTGAAATACACGACGTGCTAGGCAAGAGTCTCGACAAACTAGAAAAATGGGAAGCATTCTACGAAATGTACGCGAAACGGATGGGTTTCGGCACAAGGAAAGACGATGTACGACGTTCTCATGGGGTCATTGTAATGCGAAGGTGGGTTTGTTGTTCTGAGGGTTCGAAAAAAATTGCATCACCGGACACACCAAGAAAAAAAAGACCTCATGATGTCACTAGAACCGGATGTCAGGCAGCATTGCGTATTTTACTCACACAACCGTGTAACACTTGGAAATGCAAAGAGTTCAGCACAATACACAATCACGAGTTGGCTTCATCGAGTGAGCTACAACTTTTGAGATCATATCGAGTTGTGTCCGATGGGTTGCTTGCCCAAGTTAGGTCGATGAACTCCGTAGGAATTAAAACTGCCAACATAATGTCTCATGTTGCTTTGCAAAGTGGAGGTTACGAGAGAATGCCATGTCAACTTCGAGATGTGTACAACAGGGTTGCTGGTGCAAAGCGAGAAGAGAAGATAGAGACGGACTCAGAAGGGGCGCTGGGATTTCTTGATTGTCTCGCAGAGAAGGATCCTAATTTCTTCGTTGTCTATCAGGTTGACGACGAGAATTGATTGGCTAACTTATTCTGGGCAGATGGAAACTCACGCGTGGACTATGTGGCTTTTGGGGATGTACTAGGATTTGACACAACCTACATGACAAATGAGTACAATAAGCCCCTTACTGTTCTCATTGGCGTCAACCACCATTTCAACACATGCATCTTTGGGTTTGCTCTCCTCCTCCACGAGAAGCTTCCATCATATTCTTGGCTACTTCAAAAATTTCTAGAATGCCATGGAGATAAGAAGCCAAATGTTGTAGTTACTGACCAAGATGCGGCCATGAAACAGGCTATCATTGAACACGTGCCCGATGTTACGCACCGTCTTTGCGCTTGGCATCTCAATACAAATGCTTCGAAAAAGGTTAAAGATCCGATCTTCTTAAAAACATTTAAGGATCTGATGTACAACTACTACGATGAGGAAGAATTTGAAGCAAGATGGTTAGACGTCATCCAAACCCAACAACTAACAGATAATGAATGGTGTCAAACAACATTCGAGTCAAGACAACAATGGGCAGAAACTTATTTAAGGGGTTCATTCGTTGCAGGAATGAGAACCACACAACGTTGCGAATCGATCAACTCTGCTCTAAAAACAAAATTTAGAGAAGAATTATTGCTTGCATGAATTTGTAACAACCATAGATATGACAGTCTCAAAGCTCAGACACAAGGAGACTGCAAATGACTTCAAAAGCAGATGCACTCGACCTCACCCACCTAATCCTACATGCTTGACCACTTACTACAACCAATGTGCTGAATTCTACAAGAACTATGTACCACAAGGTTGCTGAGCAGCTTGATTTAGAGAATAATTATTTTGTCATAAGTCAAGAGCAAGAAGGAGAGTGGCAGATATTCACCATTGGAAAGTTTCAGCATCCGGACGTCCAATACCGAGTTCATTATTGTGAAGGCCGACGAGCACTACACTGTAGTTGCATGCTCTATGAAAGTCAGGGGTACCCTTGTAGACATTTATGGGCTACAATGAAAAGATTAAACATGAGAAGAATACCTAATTCTCTTCTCATGAAGCGATGGAGCAAATCCGCGAAGACAAATCTCCACCTACATTTTTACCCGCCAGCACAACCACAACAGCACATTTACGAGATGGCTAGGTTTGGATCTCTCAGTTCACTAACTTATAACTTCACTTTCTATGCAGCAAAATCAGAGGATTCGTACAAACGTGCAAAGGAAGAGATTGAACGGCTAACTCTAATGTTCAAGGAAGAATTTGAGTTGAATTCCAATCCGGAAGGAGAGAAGCCACAACCTGGAAGATATCGTATCAACCCCAACATTATTAAAGACCCCGAAGTTGTGATAACAAAGGGTACGGGAAATCCAAGGGAAGGACCAAATGGGGAGCAGATCCCAAGAAACTCAAGACATTGTCGCATTTGTCGCTCATCAGACCATGATTATCGACGGTGCCCAAATCGTCAACATAACACTGGATCTCAGGGGCAACAACCTCCAAACAATCAAAAAACATCTGACTCATTCAATGACCACTCCAACGCGTATTTCCCGGAACTGCCTTCCTCCACACAAGAGTCTTACTATGGTCATTCTTATAACTAGCTACTTTTAGCCATTGTTGTTTTAACGTTTATGACTCTATTTATTGCTTCAAAAATTCTAGATTTATATACTTCTTGTTATGTTTGGCGTGTTTAAGGTAATTTTCTCATCTTCACCAAATCTCAAAATTATTATTGACGAACAACTAAATTATGCCTAGGAAAAAAAACTCAATCTTATAAGGTGAAAAAATATATTTTTGTGGTAATTTTTAATGTACGAAATATTTACAATAAAAAAATTACACCAACTTAAAACTCAATGTACAACAAAAAAATAATTTCATGACTCAAAACAAAATTTTCTAAACAATATACTACGAAACGTAAATGAACGTACTTGGTACGTGAAATTTTGTACTCGGTACGTAAAATTATGTACACTAATTTTACTAAACATCACGCATACACAAGTAATGTACACGGTACTTGATATAACGTACTTAACTACCATCCTACAAATACATATGATCCTATGAAGGAAGGAAAATACCAAAATAGCCTCAATCCGACAACATGGACCCACTGCCTACAGTATTTTCGTACCATTAACTGCCAGGACCAGTGAAGACTGTTGTACCTTTTCGTACTCTAACTAACACCTACAATACTATGATTGTACCTTTTTCGTACCTAACTATTTTTTAATTAAAAAAAAAACAAACTTACAATCGGTAACCACACCTACAACAACCGGCTACCACCTAAATTTAAAAAATTAAAAATATTTAAAGGTACCGTGGGACCCACCTACTGTACAACGAAGTGCAATCCGTATTTTGCAAATACGAGCACAAAGAACCGGTTGCACAGTATCTTGTGGGAAAAAACGATTGTATTTGTCTTTGTGAGAAAAGCATTTATGTCTTTGTGAGAAAAAACTACTAAGTGTTTGGTAAATATATTTTTAAAACAGCTGTGAGTTAGAAAAGTTGTATATAAGTGTTTGGTAAGCTAAATGATTGAATAGCTGTTAAATATACAATTACTAAAATAGGCATGACATTTGTTATCTAATTTATTTAAATAAATTCATCATATTAATATATTTATAGTAATTTTTTATTTTATTACAAATTACAATAATTATTTTCTTATAATATTTATTTTTTTAAAATATATATAATAAAATAATTAGTTAAATTTTTACTACTAATAATAATAATAACAATAAAAAATCTACATAAAAATTGTCTATTAAATATTTTTAAATTATTAAAAAATTTCATCATAACAAATAATTCAAATTTAATTAATTTAATATGATAAAAGACAATATAAGTTAAATAAAACAAAAATAATGTAACATGAATATATTTTAATTATGTCCTATTAAACTTGCAGCAATCAAATCTCTGATATTGTCCATTTCATTTAAATTTGAAGCTCTAGTTGTCTCATCTTCATCTTCAATATTAGTTTGATCACTTGCACAATAATCTGGATTGTCTCTAATTTTCTCAAAATGTCGATCACGTTTTGCATGCCTTCGAATATAATTATGCAAGGTCATTGATGCAATCACTATTTTTACTTGCTTCTGGTATGGATAACTAGGCATATCTCTTAATATTTTCCATCTTTTCTTCCATACTCCAAAAGTTCTTTCAATAACACTTCGAAGAAAAGAATGTGCCTGGTTGAATACCTCTTTATAACCAGTAGGTTTGCTACCTCGTTGAAATTGTGGAAGATGGTATCTTTGGCCTTTATATGGTCCTAAAAAACCTGTAATTTGTGGGTATCCCGCATCCACTAAATAATATTTTCCTGTCAAATAAAATATAAAAACATAATTAAAAAATTATAAAGACTTTAATAATTTACAAATGTGTTTAGATGGCAACCTTGGGGTGGTTTTGGAAAATTTGAAGTTGAATCACGTAAAGCTGAATAGAAAATTCTTGTATCATGAGCAGAACCTTCCCACCCAGCATACGCATATATAAATTGCATATCAAAATTACATATTGCCATAACATTTTGAGTTGGTACTCCTTTTCTACCAACAAATGGTACTTGATCTTCAGGTGGAATTACGGCATTTACATGTACACCGTCTATTGCACCAATACAGTTCTAGAAAAAGAATACCAGATTATAAACTTATACTCTAGCTTGAGAAAAAAATTAATAAAAAAATATATAATTTTAAAGTATGACTTACCTTAAAATGAGGCATATATCTAGAATCTTTCAATATCTCTACAGAAACATCTTTAAATTCTGGGTTTGGTGGTTTTAAGACATCTATACTCATATGACATAAAACATCTAAAACCTTGTTGAAATATCGACTAACTATCTCGCCTGAGTGCTGAAATCGCTCTTGTGTTAATCGGTTTCCAGCACCGTGACCTAATGTAAATAAAAACATTCCTAATATTTCAAGAGTACACATCCTTTTTGAACCCTCAAATCCATAATTAGCTTCCAGTTCATTGCATAATTTAATAAAAACATATTTCTCCATCCTAAACATTCTATAACATCTACTTTCATTTCCTTGTAATATTTCCATCAACCACATATGACCAGTTTGAGAAGAATTCATACAAGGAGTCTTTTCAATGTATGTTGTATAATAATGCTGAACAAGGTATGTAGCTACATACACTGATTGTAACTCAATCTCGTCATCAGTGTCTGCCATTATTTTTAATTTAAAATAAACCTGTAAATATTAAAAAAAATATATGAAAAAGATATCAAATAGCCATAGAGTTTTCATAGCAAATACAAGTAAACAAAATAATAAAGCATATTTATTTTAAATAGTGATAACACCAAGTCTTGAGAGCAAATACAATTGAAGAAATAACATAACAAACATATATTAAAGTCATAACACAAAGTTTAGAAAATAAATACTACTATTCAGCGTGATTTAAGCATTATAAGTATTCCAGAGTATACTCATTCCTGAGCCAAGTAAGCATCAACTCAGGTTCTTCCAATGAAACAAACATCTCTCTCTTCTCTTTCATGATAAACAAGCGAGTTGCAAGTAAATACAAGCTGCTCCCTTTTTCGATTTCAGGCAAAGAATTTAATATTTTCATAACTTCGGCAATACTATTCTCCTTTCTAGCTATTTCAATATTTCTACTTCTTGTCTCCACGGCATCAGCAAGGCGACCAATTTGTTCAAATATCATTACAGGCCCTGTCTTCATTTTCCCTTTTTCATTTTTCACCTTTTTATTTTGCTTCTCAAGTGGCTCGGTTGATCTCTTGCTAATTTTCTCTTTAGAAAATCTATCAATATTAGGCGTCTCTAGATCATCATCACTGCTCTCAAGTTGTTCATGTAAGGTTTCAGTATCATTAAAAGGCTTTTCAGACTCAGATGGAATTATTCCAGATGAAGGTGTCCAAGCATGCTCTCCTGTAGCAACAGTGTTCATAAAAATCTTATCTAATTTTTCCTCTACTTCTGGTTCAATTCCCCGAATGCGAAACTTTGCAGCATCAGGATGAGTCTACAAAAGGAATTTTGTTAATTAAAAGTACCATTCATAAAAAAGTCTTTTAGTTTTATATAAATATTTAATAAGATTATAATGTACCTGTAATTTACTATTCCACCAATCTTCAGTTGCATCAATTGTATTCTTTTGCATACTGCATCCTAAACCAGTTTCTTTTCCCTTGAGTTGCTTCCAAAGCTTCCATTCATTTTTCAATCCATCCCACTTATTTTTGAGCTGGGCTCTAGTGTAATCTCTTTCAGTTGCTTTTTTCATATTTGTAATCAAGTTTTGATATCCAATTTTATCTAAATAAGTAGTATGACGATGCCCATCATCAACCTCTTTGATACAGAATTCTAAGAAAAAATTCACACTCTCGGAATTCCATATTGCTTTACCTCGTGGTACTGCTACATCACTTTTAGTACAAATATTTTTTTCTTTCTCCATCTAATTAAATTAAAATAATAAGTTTTATCAAAATAATAAAAAGTATAATAATGAGTTATAAAGCTAAAGACTAATCCAACACGAAAAACACATAATAACTATGATGAAAGCATCATCATCATCCAACACGAAAAACACATATCAGCTTTTCCAGCAACGGTAAGCAGTACAACTTCCGAGCCAGAGAACACTTGAAATTATTTCTTACATGGTTCTTTAGGAAATACACTCCATTAACTATTGGTGGAGGAAGGAGATTAACACTACAATATAGGGAGAGTTCTAAATGTTCATTAAAAAATATGTATATATATATATATTACATGATGAAGTCTAAAAACTAGTTTTGGATACTGCTGAATGTGCTTACAGAAGAACAACAAACAAGTATATAACATTGTAAAATGAAGTAGTTTTCAATGTAGTTATACCCAGTATTCTTTTTCTATTTTATTTTTTTGTGACATTCAATTTAGAGCAGTGTAGTTGTTGTTACATAAGTTCTATCCCTCTATTTAATGGATGAAGACAACACTTACATGACTGATTTTACTAGAAATCTCCACTCTTTTCCTAAAAATACTTAGCCATCTTCTAAAATTTGTGTAATTTAATGACTTTAACTTCTCAGGGTTGTGTTTCCTAGGTGATCAAATTTAAAGTTTTCCTGTGCTTGTTATATCGAATTTAAAGTTTCCCTGTGTTGTAGCTTCTTTGTTGTTGACTTTTGGGATTTGGTGGTGGTATCATTTGAGATTGAGTAAGAGGAGGAAACATGGTCATGATATTGGAAGAGATGATGATTGGGCTGAGAGGTTTTACTCACAGTATAATTAATATTATTCCATAAACAGTAGACCCATCTTTTGTTTACTGTTATTATTTTTATTTTTAGGGTGGGAGAATAGGGGAGCTTATAATTTACACTAGTGTCTATGACAAAAAAAAAAAAAAAAAAAACAAAGGATGCCGTATAAGGGAAATTATTTTCCCATAGTAAAGATAGCAATGTTGTTTTTCCTAGGAAAAATGATTTACGGCCAAGTTACATACCTTGATCGAAAACGATAATAACAATACAATTTTATTGTTTCAAAAACCACTTGTTAAGGTTAAGTTGTCTGATTTAATGGCTGCTACAAACAATTTCAATCAAGATAATGTGATTATTTCGACTACAAATAATCTCTCTTTTGCAAATAAAAAAATAAAAATAAAAGAAAACTCATGCGATCAACATAAGTGGAAAAAAAAAAAGAAAATCAAAAAAATATTTTCATGGCATTAATTCAAAAGAAAAGTTAAGAGATAAACCTTGATTGTGCAGGAACTATTGACGTTGACGGTGTTGGCAAACATCGGCGTGGGTGATCGGTGACGGAGAAGACTCTTGCAATCAAAGATGAGGAGCCGTACTATGATATTTTTGCCTCTGGGTTGATTTTTACGAATGAGAAAAAAACCCTAAGTAAAATGACAATTTTTTAATTTGAATGAGGGTAATTAGGTCAATTAAAAAATTCATTAAACTTAAATTTCAGCTAAACTTAAAAGCTAAAATCTAAAAGTTGGTGTGGCCAACTTTAGCTAAAAGCTATAATTTTAACTTAAATTTTTAAAAAATCTATTTTTTTTATTTTGCCAAACACTTTTTAAGCAACAGCTTTCTCAAAAAGCACTTTCAACTTTTCTAAAAGCTACCCCAAACGGGGCCAAAATCAGCTGCCATATTTTTTAGGGAAAATTACATGTTGACACGTTTTTTTCCATTTAATTCTAATAATAACGTTACTTTTTAAATTTTTGAATATACCGTTATTTATACCGTTTTTTCATTTTAAACCATTTTTTTTGACTTGTTGGGCACGCTGAGTTGATGGGGTGACGTAAGTGTCAGTTGGAATAGATGGAGGTCATGTCCAACTGGGCGCGTGGGCACGTTTTTTAAGTTTTTGAATTGATTTTTTAAATTTTTACCCAAAAAGTGGTTTGTAAACCTACGAATAAAATTCTACAACATAATATTTTTTATTTACATCGTAAACCTACATAGTTTTTGTATACAAAGTACATTACTGTAACATGTCTTATATAGTAAACCTGAATAACAATATATGCACTTGTCAAAGATTTGAATATGATGAAATTCCTTGCTCATAAGTTTATTTGGCATATATGCGTATACTCATATATGCCTAATAAACTTATTAGTTTATTTTGAGATATTGAAGTATATTTTCATTCTTTGTTTACATAGTAGCATTTTCATATAGCCTATCATCGGATATGCTAATAAATCTATTAGTTTATTTTAGCATATTGAAACAAATTTTTATTTTTCTTTTCGTATATTGGAATCCTAATTCAGTTCATTTTTTATAGTCTACCATTATATATGTCAATAAACTTAGTAGATTCTATTTGTTGGAACAACAATTTATTTTTTATAATACATAGTAAACTATAATCAAACATACGTCAATAAACTTATTAGTTTATTTTGATGTCGAAGTTGACGTACTTCTTCTTCCTCGAAGCAACGATCTCTGGTTTTTGTTTTTTTTTGTTGTTGTGATCAGCTGATAGGTTTATTGGTCGATTGAATTGTAGATCGATTTAGAGAGATGATGATTTGCTTGTTGTATACAACAACGTATTTGAGAGATATGATGATCGATTCTCCAATTTTCAGATCTGTCGAGGTCTCCGTCAATGGTGTTTCTTCGTTCAAGTTTGGTTTGGTTTCTTTCCGTTTGAATCAGGTTAACCACGCGCAGGGATGACCGAGAAAAGTGGAGTTGTGGGCGCGTCTCCTTCATCGCCGATGGTTCCAAAATTATTGAAGCTAATTACGGTAAGCTTGATGACGTGTCACGGCATACACATGGATTGTTTTCATGTAATATTAATGTATATAATGTTTATTTTTTCTGTAATATTAATGTATATAATGTATATATATATATAAAAATTTCCCTATTTTTTATTAGGATAATAGTACCAATCCGAAAAAGTGTTTAACCGCACAACCAAATATAAGTATTTCTATTTTGCTATCGAAGGAGGTCATATAGCCGCGAAAGCCCTCAAAAACCCAGTGAAGAAAAGATGAGACAAAAGTCAAGAATAAGAGCGAGAGAGGAGAAAGTTCTTGGCCGACGTCTTCAGTCTTTTAAGAACCTTAATTCATCCACAGTCGATGAAATCGCCGATGATCTTCAGTTCAGTTACCCTGAATACAAACGACAAAAGAGACCCATTTTTATGAAACTACTCCACGATGTCCTAGAACCCAACATGAGACACGAGGAGAGGAGCCTTTCCTCTCGGAAGAAGTATAAGAGGGATGTTGACGATGGAAATATTTGGGAGAACAATCAGAATTGTCCGAGTGTGTCTGATGTTGACAGTGGGGTTGTGTCGATGCCGACATCGACATCCAACTTACAAAAGAAGGAAGTTTTGGAATTAGACCTCCCTGTTCCTGTGAGTGAGGTGAAAGTGAATTTAGGGTTTGAGGATTTGGGAGGGATTAAAGGGGTTTTGAAGCAGCTTGAGAAGAAGGTACTTGTGCCTCTCTATCAACATCAGCTATTGCAATTCCTTGGAGTTCGGCCAATTTCTGGCCTTTTGTTGCATGGACCACCAGGTTGTGGTAAGACCAAATTAGCTCATGCCATTGCCAACCAAACTGGATTGCCCTTCTACAATATTTCTGCCACTGAGTTTGTCTCTGGAGTTTCAGGTATCAATTTTTCTTTTCCCTTTATATAAAAAATGTTGATGTATGTTGTGAATAATGCTTTGATAACAAACTACTTTAGGTGAATCTGAAGAAAATATACGAGAGCTTTTTCAAAAAGCACATAAGACTGCCCCTTCAATAATTTTTATTGATGAGATTGATGCTGTTGCATCAAAAAGAGAAAACTTACAGAAGGAGATGGAGCGACGCATTGTGACTCAGTTAATGACTTGTATGGATGCACATTCAGAATCGAAAGTTTCTTCTGACGATAAACAGAGTTATGTTCTCGTAATTGGAGCCACTAATAGACCTAATGCTATTGACCCTGCACTAAGGAGGCCAGGGCGTTTTGAATATGAGATTGAGTTAGGGGTACCAGATGAAAATGCGAGGGCAGAGATTCTTTCTGTCCTCACAAGAACCATGAGACTTGAAGACTCTTTTGATCTTCTTAAAATAGCCAGGGCTACCCCAGGATTTGTTGCAGCAGATTTGAAGGCCCTGGCTTCCGAAGCAGGTCACCTTGTAGCAGAGAAACTTTTATATGATAGAAAGTCCAGTTTATGTGGGAATTCTATGGAGGAGGATCAAAATACACAATGGTTGAAAGAACCAGTCATGCCTGAAGTAATGGAAAAGATAAGCATCACCATGGCTGATTTTGAGGTGATTTACGGTATTTATCTTTGAGGTGAATATGTTGATAACCAGTGTGGCTATCATATTGCCTGCAAGCTTATATGTTGCAGTTGCTATCTATCCTTTGAAAGGATCATTCAAAATAGTCATGAAGTGAGCATATAGTGTGTGCAACCTTAGCATGACTAAGTAATTCTTGGGTGATATTTTTGCAGGAAGCAATTAAAATTGTCCAACCCTCTACTAGAAGAGAAGGTTTTTCTACCATTCCTAATGTAAAATGGGAAGATGTAGGCGGGCTAGATCATATAAGGAAGGAACTTGATCGATACATAGTTAGTCGTATTAAATATCACGAGAAATATAAGGTAAATTTGTTATGAAATTAAACTATCACAGCTATTTTATTGAGAGTTCGAGTTGAACTAATGTTGCACGAGTTAGCTTAGCTATGCTTTAGCTCTTATTATACACTTCTTTTGTCAAGATCTTATCTATAAGCCTCATGTTAGTGTTGTTTATACTTGCATCTTGGTTCAGCATTTTTTTTGACTTCTGTACTCATTTGTGTTTCAATTGGATTGCAACCTTAAATTTCCGAACTTTAAGTTCTCTTTATTATTCCAGTGTGTTATCATAATTTGATTTATAGAATTGTTGTCTGAAAGTGAATTTAGATCTTGCACTATAAATAATTATTGTGTCTGATATGACTCTTTTCTCTTAAGAGATTTGGAGTGAATTTAGATACAGGAATTTTGCTTTACGGGCCTCCAGGATGTGGTAAGACGTTGATAGCACAAGCTGTTGCTAAGGAAGCCGGAGCTAATTTTATTCACATCAAGGTTAGTCCTTCTTTGCTTTTTCAATTTTAATAATTTTTTAGCAGATGTTTGTTTATGAACCAAAAATGAAATATTCTATTAATCATATCTAGTATAGAACTTGGAGAAATTTTGTGATATAATTATGTATTTTCTACTGGCTTTTTAGGGCCCTGAACTTCTGAATAAATATGTTGGAGAAAGTGAATCAGCAGTTCGGATGTTATTTAGTCGTGCAAGGATGTGTTCACCATGCATACTTTTCTTTGATGAGGTCGGTGGTTGTCTCTTCTTGACTGTGCAAATTATATTAGTTATATTACATCTCACAAAATAAAATAATTATTAGTACCAAATCCTCCATTGTTTTGCTGTGAATTTTATAAAATCCTTATTATAGCCATTTGGTTTAGGTGCTTTATTTCTATACAATTAAAAACAGTTCTTTTAGTTTCTTCCTTCACAAAAAAGAATTTCAAAATTAGTTTTCTAATTTTATTCCTCCTCCACCTGCATAGCTCTATTTATAAAGAATTGTCAATTCAATTATTAAATGTAGTCACTGTCTCTTTTTCCTCCTCCCTTCTCCAATATAGTGATTTTGTTTCTTGTTTTCCAACTATTTTTCATGTTATCAAACATCTTAATAATTCTTGTTTCCTTGAAACTATTCCATGTCTTCTTGTTGAACCCAAATTCCATTCCCATTTTTATGTGTCCTCACGTGTCCCCAGTTAATAAAAATAAGACAAATCAGTTAAAATGCCACCTCTCATATTTAATAAATTAACAAATATGGTATTTTAAGCACAAATATTCTATTTGAAGCCCTTGTACTGTATCTATCTATATCTTTCTATCACGTAGCTCTCCCTTAAAATTTCTTTTTGGGGCACTTGCATTGCCAACACCACGCCCTATTTAGATTTTCTGGGGCTCCCTTTGGAACTGCATACAACAATGACATCACCAAAGGTCCCTGTTAAAATTGCTGTTCTTCCTCTGGCTGCTCCAAGCCACACCGCGGTCAAAAGATTTTGTAAAATACTCTTGTAAGATAATTAAGGCTTAGCTTACAACTATTTTTATTGCAGAATGAGTTATTCAACAATGATTTCTCTCTAGTGTGAAATTTTACCATGTTATAACTTTGTTCCTTTATCATTTGTCATTTCACTATGATAGGTAGATGCCTTGACAAAAGAGCGTGGAAAAGAGGGGTCATGGGTGACTGAGCGGCTACTTAACCAGGTTAAACAATGTGCATAAAGGCATTCTTGATTTCATTCGTTTTATCGTTTATTTGGATCCTCAATTGAAATGAACTCATTTCTTACCACCTCAGTTGCTTACCGAGTTAGATGGTGTAGACAAGCGTCAGAATGTCTTTGTAATTGGTGCCACGAATAGGTAAATTAAAACTACTCAATCCATTTTAGTTAGTATAAAGGTCACGTTTCTGTATTATATTATAGTCTTGTATTGACATATATTATACTATGTTTGGTATTCATTTGTATTAAAATATTTTAGGATACTTCTACAATGCACCTTCTTAAAAGGGGTTCAGTGATGCACCCCTATCTGTTGAGAGAATTTTTTAGTTCAATTTTTTTTCATGGTCGTCTACGTTGTAGTTATTTAAGACATTCTGCAAAATTTTGAGAGATTCGGAAAAAGTTAACACGCCGAAAATAGTGTTCAAACAGTTTGTTGTACTCAACTCTTATTTTTTTTACGTATTCGAATTAGACTTCTGAAACATATTTTTGGCATGTTAATTTTTTTTAAAATTTTGCATAATGTCTTAAATAACTACAATGTAGAAGATCATGAAAAAAAAAATGCCTAAAAAATTAAACAAATAGGGAGTCATTATAGAATTTTTTAATGTTATATACTTGTATGTAAATACAAGTCAATACTAATCTTACTATTATATAAAATAATAAAATATGCTATAAAGTACATTTTATCAAAAGAGGAATTTTCAAAAATACATTTATTTTATGTTTTATTTATAATTTTACGGTGTAAAATTTTTTAATATAAAAATATATTTTGCTCAATAAAAAGTAAAAATACAACTAAAAATAACGAAAAATCAATCTCACGAAAACTATAAAATAATCAGAAAAACAACCTCATGATAAGTATAATACAACTATAAATAAATTATAAAACAATAAAAAAACAGTTTATTATTGTATTTTTGTAAATAAAAAAGTTGAAAGTGTACAAATGAAATTTTGTCTGTTATGTAAATTTTTCTTTATCAAATGCACTCATTTATCCGTTTCTTAGTAGTTGTTACCGGATTTACCGGATTTTGCAGACCGGACGTGATGGACAAAGCTTCTTTGCGACCTGGTAGGTTTGGCAAGCATCTGTACGTGTCTTTGCCAACTCCTGATGAACGTGGTTTGATCTTGAAAGCCCTGACAAGGGATAAGCCGTTAGATGAAACTGTTGATTTGAATGCTATTGGACGGATGAAGGGCTGCGATAATTTCAGCGGGGCTGACCTACATGCATTGGTTGTCTACTTGTCTATGCTAAACACACTCACAAAAAAACAAAACAAAACAACTTAAAATTATTTCATGGCGGGTTGTGACATTTATAAAATTTGTATTGATTGTAGGTTAACGAAGCTGCATTGGCTGCTCTTGAAGATTTTGATGAAGATAGTATCAAAACAACACATTTTGATCAAGCACTCACTAAAATCTCTTCGTCTGTTGCGCCCCAGGTAAGTTTTGTTTGTTTTGAATATTAACAATTTTCTTTTAGTACTGAAGTTCTTATTTGAATGTTAAAATTGAGAGCAGCAAAGACAGTGCACCCAGTTATTATCAAAACCACTTCAAAGCAACACACGAGGAAAAACTAAAAGCTTCCTGTTGGATTAGAAACTTCCCTCACTAGTCACTACAGCTGAAAGATTAAGATCAAGCCCAGAGTTTATTTTTATTTTTATTTTTAAATAAAATAAATAAATATATTTTTTATTTTATATTCACGAGCAATTTTGTCATTGATTGTTCATAATCTTACATCTTACGTATTTTATAGTTTCCAAGAGTAGTTTGGTAAAGAGTGATCCATGTGATGTGAGAAGGCAACTTTTATTTTATATTTTTCGTTTTCTACTGAGATAGATAGAGTGCTATTTTTTTTTTCAGTTGTTAGACTATTCAATGTTACATTTTATGGTTACAATTTTCTTTAACCTGTAATAGCAGTTACTAATAGGTAAACATTCTTTTTTTAGAATTAATTAAATATTTAATAAGATCTCTTTTCAATTAATATTTTCAAATGATTTTTTATTTATATTTAAATCTTTACTTTAATTATTTTAACAATGAAGCCATTTAATTATAATATTTACAATAAAACTTATTTTTTTTTGCGGGTAAATACCATTTTGGATCTTTTGTTTTACAAAAGTTACTAATTGGACTTTATGTTTTGTTAAATGACAAAATGGATCTTGTATTTTCTAAAATAGTACAAATAGGACCCTGAATTGATTTTTTGTCAAAATAAAGTTTAATTATAATCTGATCTAAAAGTGCTATGACAAAACTGTTTATATTTTTTTGTATCTGTTCGTATTAAGCATTGTCTTGAAGTTGGTTGTATTAAAAAAAAAAGTTGTCAAAAATTAAGCTCAGGGTCTTATTTTTACTATTTTAGAAAATACAAGGTCCATTTTGTCATTTAATAAAACACAGGGTCCAATCTGTAACTTTTGCAAAACACAGGGTCCAAAATAGTATTTACCCTTTTTTTGCACAAATTAAAATTCTCTTCTTATAATAAATTTTTAAATTATTAATTATTTTTAAAAGATATTTAATTATTTTGTTACAATTAGATAAACTAAGTATGAAACCTTAAGCTAGTCAATCGATAACAAGTGTAGTTATTTTTTTTCTAAAAATTTTTTCAACTTATTTCACTTTTTACTTTTTAAATATTTAACTAAAAAAATTAAATAATTAAGTGTAATAATTTAAAATTAAGATTACAAGTATAATAAAATTTAAATTATGAAATTATATGTGTATAATTTTAAATTATAAAAAGTTTTCCTATAAAATTTTAAATAATTTAAGTGTAAAAAAATAAATTGCTAAAAGATCCTTATATAGTAATAAATTGTAAAAAATTAATTAATAATTATAATTAATGTAATTTTAAAATATAATTAATCTTAATTAAAGTTTTATAAGGAAATAAATTATTAGGTTATTTTCAAGTTATAAGTTATTTATTATTTATTTTTATTTAATTTCCAAATTAATCACAACCATTTAATAGTAATCCAAAGCTTAAAAAAATGTAACCATAATGGTTACAATAAAAATGTAACCATTAAAACCTCTTCCATATATATATAGGGCAAGACTATGGTAGGACCTAGCAAAAGTTCCCTACCGGTAGGGTACTTTTTTTAACCATTGATTTTAGATCGTGTGGTTATTATGATATCAGATGTATACTTTTACGATAAGACTGCTGGTATACAATTAAAACTTTATACATTATAATAATATTTAATTATATATTTATTTTAAAAAATAAATAATATTAATAATTTATAAAAAAAATTATTAATTTTTAATTTAAATATTATTATTTTTTAAAAATTTAGTTTAATTCTTTTTATATAGGTATTTATTTTCAAAAAATAATTTTAGTTACCAACTTTACTATCAATATAATATTTATCAATATAAAATATCAAACTTTATTTTTCTCTCCTAATTGAAGGCTACGCTCAATTTTTATTCTCCCTTTCTCTCTCTTCTATTGTCTCTTTAATCTCTCTCTTTTTCTCTCTAAGGCAACAATTACTTTACACCATATTTTAAAAAATTAAGTAAAGTGGATTGAAACCCCGTGAAGACAATAAAAATAAGTAAGTTTAAATCTTCTCAAACTCCATTTAATTATTTAAATTTTGTTATTTGAGTTTTTGGAATTTATTTACTGAATGTGTATCACATTATTATAGTTATTTAAGACATTCTGTAAAATTTTAAAAAATTCTAAAAAGTTTAATACACCGAAAACAAGGTTTTAAATAGTGTATTGCACGAGTGACTATTTTATTTATACGCGTGTAAAATAGAATGTTTGAATATTACTTTTTATATTGTAAATTATTCTGAATTTTTCAAAATTTTGTAGGATATCTTAAATAGATATAATGTACACGAATATGAAAAAAAATTAGACTAAATTTTTCTTGATACCAAAACAAGTAGAGGGTACATCAATACATCTCTTTTAAGGGAGTGCATTGTAGAATCACCCAATATCATATATTTCTAGAGTTTAATTCAAGATTATGATTAGCAATTACAAATATAAATTAATACTAATGTAAAATAGATAAACGAATTATTTTCGTATAATATTTTAAATTAAACTTTAATTTAATTATTTGTGACATAAATATTAAAAATTTAATTATGGGTTACATATTATTTTTTACAGTAATAATAGTAGTTAGGTTATATTTTTGAAATTTCGTTGGTACTTGACTATTAAATGTTAAATTATTATCCACATGTCATTTTCTTATTGGTATATTTAAATTAATTTTTAAATTAAAAATATAAATTTAATAACTTAGATTAATCAAGGACTGTGACGTGGCTATTAACTTAACACTTAATGGTCAGGTATTTATAGAAATTTTAGAAATATAACTTAAATATTATTATTATTAAAAATTAAACTTAAATATTTATGCTACAAATTTCTCATTTTATAAATGATAAAAGTATAACAATAAAATGATAAAATAATATTAGGGATTATTTCACAAATACACATAAATAATAAAACAATTACAAAAATACGATTTCACGGAATTTTAAATATTTTTACAATTTTTTTGATTTTATTTACAGAAAATACGTTTTTCTATGTTGCACTCTTGTTAATTTGTTGTTGATTTATTGTTTCTATAGAAAATTGTAAAAATATACAAAATAAATAAACATAAAAATATAAATTTTTTAATAAAAAATAGTGTGTTATATACTTATTAAGAGAAGACCAAAATCCAAATATCTCCAGACTTGGACAGCCCCTGCGCCAATGTCTAAGGCGTGTGCTTACTGAGGCTAAGTGACTCAATCAATAAAACAATATATAAAAATTGATTTTAGAAAAAAAAAAAAAAAAGAAATAAATAAAGTTTTAAATAAATAATCCTCTACACTTTTTCAACAGAAGTTATATACATCTTTTCTTTTCTAATGTCAGATTGGTTAAAAAAACTACCTTATAGCATAAGTACAATATACTATGCCCTACGCTAGAAATACCCTATATATATATTTACATATGTATAGGGAATTGCTATTGTAGGACCAAGTTAAATTAACTCATAGCATAGGGTACTTATTTTAACCAATCAAAACTTTTAAAAGAATTAAATGTGTGTACCCTATAGTTGACAAATGTACCAATGTACCAGATTATCTAATAAGTAATTATATTTTGTTTTTTCCAAAATGATTGAAGAAAGGACCCCCACTCTCAAGCTCTCATGTTGTTTACACGGTGGGCTTTATTTTTCTGGGCTTTACATATTTTGGGCTTTATTTTTTGGAAAAACTTTATTCTAATACTACTTTTGTAACTTAATTACAATAAAATCGTATCTTTTTAATTCTTTCTATTTTAACGATTAATTTTGAAACCTTCAACTTTTAATACCGAATATCAAGATTTATATTTATTATTAACTTAAATTAAATAGTATTAATGTTTCTTAATAAAGAGGAAATTAGACTCTATACCCTTTTTATATTGTCCTCTTTCATTTTTACTCTCTTTTTTTAAAACCTATCATTTTTACCTCTTTTTTTAAACACTTTACCGATTTTACCCCTGTCACCTCAATATACTCTCCATGTGACTCCCTTATATCAGGGTATTTTGGGTACAATACATATAAAAAGAGGTATGTTTCAATTAAATATAAAATTAGAGGTAGTTTTGGTTAATTGATAAATAAAAGAGGTATTTCTCAATATACCCCCTTAATAAATGTGTATATATCACTATTTTATGAAGTTATTAAATTATTATTAAGGCTTCATTATTATCACATAAAAATAAAGTTAATAGTATTTCAGTGATTTTATATGATATAGCAAATTGATTTCGAAATTTCACAAAGACAAAATTATATAAATACTAAATGGTATTAATAAGATTTCTTAAAAGAAACTGTAAATTATTATTCGTTTAGATACTATTTAGCATAATCTTTCCAGAATCTCACACACCCTGTCCCATAATCTTTCCAGCATCTCACAATCCTTCACTCACAAACTCAGATGCTTCTGAATCTAGTTCTCAGTCACTGTTTTCTGACACTTCCACCACCAACAGTTCGGTGTCTCAACCATCTCACCCTATTGCTACCATACCAGCACAATGTGATCCCAGTAGCATGCCAAATGACCCAAATCCAATCACTCCAACCTCTACATCTGTACCTACTATTACAACCAACCCTCCAAATGCCCCAATTATTTCCACTCATCCAATGCAAACTCGGCTAAAGTCTGGTATCAGAAAACCTAAAGCCTTGTTAGCTGTTTGTGAACCCAAAACTGTCAAAGCTGCTCTGCTTGAACCTCACTGGAATAATGCCATGAACTCTGAGTATGTTGCCCTTAAAAGGAATAAAACTTGGGTTGTTGTTCCTAGACCTGCCGACAGGGTTCCTATCGGTTGCAAATGGTTGTTCAGAGTTAAACTGAACAAAGATGGCTCATTAAGTAGGTACAAGGCCCGACTTGTGGCCAAAGGATTCAGTCAAAAAGCTGGTTTTGACTATGAAGAGACATTTAGTCCTGTTGTGAAGGCTGTCACAATAAGAGTGTTGCTAACTGTGGCTGTTACAAAGGGCTGGACTATAAGGCAACTCAATGTAAATAATGCCTTTTCAAATGGTGATTTGCATGAGGAGATATATATGGAGCAGCCACCTGGTTTTGTAGATCCAGAACACCTTGATTATGTTTGCAAACTCACCAAAGCCTTGTATGGCTTAAAGCAAGCCCCTCAGGCTTGATTTGAAAAGCTGTCAAATGTCCTACTTCAGCATGGTTTTCATTTTTCTAAAGCAGACCAGTCACTGTTTCTCAAAATTTCTCCCACAAGCTGCATCTACATTCTGGTGTATGTCGATGACATCTTGGTTATGGGCAGTGATGATCATCTAGTAAACCAGCTGATTGCAGAACTCAGCAGCACTTTTGCCTTGAAGGATTTAGGTGAGGTTGACTACTTTCTAGGCATTCAAGTAACAAGAACCTCTGAAGGTATTCTACAGTACATTAAAAAGATTCTATGCAAAGCAGGTATACAAAATGTCAATACTCAAAATACACCAATGAACAGTGGATTGAAGCTATCCAACTATGGGAGTAAACCTGTCCAAGATATTACTTTATACAGGTCCATAGTTGGAGCCCTGCAATATGCAACAGTTACTCGACCTGATCTTGCTTTCTGTGTGAACAAGGTATGTTAGTTCATGCACCAGCCACTGCTCTCTCATTGGACTGCAGTAAAGAGAATTCTAAGATATGTTGCAGGTACTCTAGACTATGGTCTCATGCTCAAACCAGTGTCTGACTTCTCCCTAGATGTTTTCTGTGATGCTGACTGGGCATCTGACCTTGATGATAGGAGGTCGACTACTGGATACTGCATATATCTTGGGGGAAATCTAGTCACTTGGAAATCTCAAAAACAAGTTACCATTAGCCGGTCCTCTACTGAAGCAGAGTTCAGAAGCTTGGCTTGTAACGCCCAGATTTCCTGAGACGTCACACTAGCTAGTCCGTTTAAAACCATTTAAGATAAAGACAATAAAAGACTTCTTTAATGAAAAATAACTAAGCATGAGATCTCATTATTTTTAAAACAAAACATTTATTTATTCATAACCTTAAAATATAAAGCTTTACAAGAACTATTTGAATCATAATCTTTAATGAAATATTTTTAAATTAAACCATCGTGACAATCCCCTAACATGTATTCCACGCCTCGAGCTCGCCATCCTCACTGTTTAGTTTTGTCTTTACATGCACACAGAGTACCCGTGAGCTAACGCCCAGTAAGAAGAGCTATGTAGGACATAACCCCCCAAACTAGATAACATAGTCATAAGTATAATAATATCACAACATCAAATCAATTCATACCATACTTGCATACATATAACAACATGTCATATCACATATTATTCTCACATATAATACAACATCATACCACAGTGTAATCTTAATGCATACTATACTCACACACATAACACATAGTATCTTATCGTACATTGTCCTCACATACGATAATCTACTCCCACTCATGTTGATTAGACATGAAGTGTAACTTGCCTGCCTTGTGCTGTTCTCACACTCGGCATCTAATAGGGCAATCCCTTATCACAAGTTGTACTCACCCATGATAGGATAACCTGCAAGTAAACCCATACAAGCATCCAAAAATATATCCTGCAGTGCTATGCTCACACGAGCAGCAGAAAACCTATCCTATAAGTGCTATTCTCACACAAACAGTCAAAAGCCTTATCACTATCACACACTAATAACATTAGCATAAAACAACAATCTACCATAGAATACAACATGTAAATACAAACCCATTATACAGTTGTATGTTTCAACATACACCCTATGCACAGATGTCCACTCTTCTTACCTCAGTTGTTAAGAACACCTTCTTGCTACTCCAAGCACCTCAATTAATTTTCTTGTTGAGGACAAGATCCTCAAATCCCGCTGCTTAAGACTTGTTATCTCGTCACTACTACCTATAACAACACATGGTTCAAGGCCCTAACATTAAAATTCGTACTCTTACAGTACAGCAGAAAAGATCACTATTTTCGACCAACAACTATACTAATTCAGTGAAAGTTGTCTTCGTAAAAATTATAGAAAATTTCATTATCTTTCCAATGATATAAAGATCATTAAAAATGGATTAAAACTGAAGGAGTTATGATTGTTTTACTGAAACTATTTCTGAGAAGGAATATGGAGTAACGAATTACACGACTTAGCAAAAATACAAACTTTTGACATTGAATGGTTCAGAACTAGAAGATAACATCTTCATCAAATTTTTAGGAAATTAAATTCCCTTTCTAATGATACCAAAATCTTTGAAATTGGAATTATATTCAAAGAGATATTACAATTTTACCAAAACAGTTTTGCAAGAACAAGATTCAAGAAACGAATCACGTGATATTGAAGAAAACTAACTTTTTGACACGACTTCGAATTAACAAAAAGTTTCTTCATAAAACTTATGGGGAATCAAATAAGCTTTAAAACCATAAATATATATATATATATATCATTAAAAATGGATGAGAATTGAGAGAGTTATTGTATTTTAAGTGAAAGTACTTTTTCTGGAAATATAAAGAAAACGAATTACAACCATAGCAGAAAGATGATAATTTTTGACATAGAAGAATACCGAATTGGTGAATAGTTTCTTAATAAAAATTTTAGATCATCGAATAAACTTTCCAACGATACAAAAATCTCTAAAAACGGATCAATATCAAGAGAGATATTATCACTTTACTGAAACTTGTTTTTTTTTTTTTTTCTGAAAAACGAAAAATATAATAGGTCCGAACCCTAGATAACATTTAGCATTATTGAGCAAGAAAATATTTCATACCTCTTCACAACTTTCTATTTGATGTCTCAAGCCCGCAAGCCTTGATTATAAATCCAAAACTTTAAGAATGAAGGTAGAAAAATAAGAAGAAGTGTGGAAGGTTTGAGAGGAGCAACCATGAAGAAGAATGAGGCTTTGACTAATTGGTTTGGAGAGGAAAAATAAAACGTTTAGGGTTTGATAAAATCATGTACTGAAGATTATGAGATATCCTATTCTAATAGGTTTAGGTTAACTAAAAATAATAATATATAATAAAATGCTAAAATATTATTAAATCAACAAATATCTAATTTTTAAATTTTAAAAGTAAGCCATCTATCTCGTAACTTTAGGCTCAGCTTTGACCTAAAAAACTTCCGAATTATGATATAGCTATTTCTATAAAATTTATTGATCTTTGAATTATCTTTTCAACGCCACTGGAATCACCTCAATCGGAGCTCTAAAACTCTAGATATGATCATTTTACTAAAACAGTTTTTAATCCTACGAATTTATCCAAACCTACGAATTTTTTTAACATTAATTTCATTATAATGTTATTTAATGCACTCATACAATAAATTAAACCCACTAAATAATCTATAAAACTCTAATAGACTTTCATATTGGGCTTTAATTGAGTAATTATCCTAATTCGTAAAAACACCATAATTTTACCTTGACACTTACTATAATTTCAACTATGTTTAGAAATCTATCAATACTATTCTAAGCAATTATCTCTATTCACTATTAGTAGAAATAAATAAAATACTTATTCTCACACAAATTGTATAACAAATAAAATTTAAAATATATGTATATCTTTACCGGGTATTACATGGCTAGTGCAGTCTCAGAAGTGTCTTGGCTTCAATCACTTCTTCGAGAGTTAAACAATATCTCACCAACAGTTCCTTCGGTTTGGTGTGATAATCAAAGTACTGTTCTATTGGCTGCAAATCCAGTTCTACATGCTAGGACAAAGCATATAAAAATCGATTTGTATTTCGTTCGTGACAAGGTTTTACAGAGACACATACAGGTGAAGCATGTTCCTGCTCAAGCTCAAATTGCAGATTGTCTGACCAAACCTATCTCCAGCTCTCGATTTTCTGATGTTCCAACCAAACTGTGTGTCGATTCAAAATCCACACTCAGTTTGAGGGGGGCCGTCAAGGATGATGTCACTTAAGTTGTTAGATAGTCAACTACCTTAACTGTTTTTCTGTTAGTTGTTAGTAGTTGGAGTATTCTGTTTTAGTTTGTTACTGCTGTATATAAAGAACTCTGTAATTCCTTTCCTTCAATCAACAAATTCTCTCTTTCTGCAATTCTCTTATTCTCTCTCAAATATCAAACACTAACAAGTTTTATTTGTTGAATTTATCAACAATATTATTGTATGTATTTTGTACTTTGTAGTATATAATTGAGTCTGTGACTCTGTTTGATACTTTGTAGTACATATCTCATTTAAATTTTGGCAAAACCAAAATAATAAAACAAAATAAAAATATATTATTGGGTAGTTAAATGAAAATTAAAAATAATAAAAGATACTATTAAGTAGACAAATACAAAAGTAAAGAAAAAGCTCATGTATTATTGGGTAGTTTTTTTGATAGATAATAATTAGTTGATCATATAGCAATAGTAAGATGTGATGTATGCTTAACAAAATAAAATAAAAATTGTAGTTAGCAATTATGAGAATGTAATTTATGGCTACATATTTTAATTATTTTTAAGAAATTAAATATTCAAATACCATATTAAAGTTGCTATCATAAAGGAGTAAATCATACAATGGGATGTAATTTTAAATTAAATCATTTAGGTATAGATATAAATAGTATATATAAGTACGTTATATTAAGTTTGATATGAGATTTTGATTATTATTTTATGTATAGTGTGTAGTTATATTAAATCCCCTTATTTTTTTGGGATTTAGTTGTTAGTAAAATGTCATGGAAAATTTACATATACTTACATTAAATTTAAATTAATTACAAATATATTAGGTAGTTTTTATTATACCCATATTCTATAATCATAAATAACAAACTTTCAAAACTTAATTATCAATTATATTAGGTAGTAATGTATATATAATTAATTATATTTATATCCTATTAAATTACTTTTTTTCTTAAACAATCAATTTATTTCCATATATATTTATAAATATAAAAGTCAACGTGTTTAATTTTTTTTTTTAAAAAATAATGTTATTACTTTTGTTGTTGTTTAAACATAGATGCTTTTTTGTCCAAAAAAAAATAGATACTTTTGTTTTTAATCACAAATTTGAGTTTATATAATTTTGGTATTTAGATATCATATGGTATTCAATAAAAAAAAGAAGAAGAAGAAGAAGAAGAAAGAAATTAAAAACTGTTATATGACCAAAATTGATAAATGTTTTCTTTATTTTGTTTTTAGATACAATTTGGTAATTAAATACAATAAAAATAGTATTAAAAATTGATAGTATCAAAATATTAATAATTAGTATTCACATTTTTTTTTTGCGGTAATATGCTGATATGTAAATTAATACTATTCAATATTGTAGTTAATAATTGAGGTTTTTTTATTTGTACACTTTAAAATAGTTTTTTTTTTCGCATTTTTATAGAATTCTACATAGAAACCCCTATTACAACTAGCGCTGCAACCTAAATCGCAAAAAAAAAAAAAAAATTGTATAGTAACTCACATAGAAACCACCGGAGAAACCACTTTACAAACACAAACCGTAAATTTTAAAAAAAAAAAAGTTAAAAAAAATATGTGGGGTAATTGTCCTTAATAATTTGGTATCATATATTTAATTACTGTTATAAAATAATATAATATAATATAAAGTAGATGAGAAGAAAGAAGAAGAAGATGAAGAGAGAAAGAGAAAGTGAATGAGAATTTCTGAGTTGTTTATTCCAATGGGGTGAACCCCTATTTATACAAATACAAGAGTGAGATATTAAGAAATTAAGAAAAAGGGAAACTAAGGAAAAGAGGAATGTTCATTACAATTCATGGTAATAAATAAAAGATTTGGACATCCACATAATTATTAATATTTATAACACTCCCCCTTGGATGTCCATAATAACTGCCTTATTAAAAATCTTGCTGAAAACTTGATCAAAGGAAAAAGAGTATAGTGTAAACTAACTCCCCCTCATTTAGGCATTTGTGGAGATCTTCTAATCGACGAATTTCAATCTTGTCTGTCGTCTTCTCAAATGTTGATGTTGGTAATAACTTTGTGAATAAGTTTGTAAGATTGACACTTGATTGAATATGTTGAACACCAATATGCATTTTCTTGAAGCGTATAAAGAAGAATTTGGTGAAATGTGTTCTAACTCTATCTCCTTCAATGTACCTCCTTTTAGTTGAACGATGCAAGCAGTATTATCCATAGAGAATTGCTTGGGTTGATACTTCTTTATTGAGTGCAATCCATATGTTTCCCGAATATGCTATGTCAATGTTCTCACTCACACACATTCTCTACTTGCTTCATAAAATGCAAGTATGTTAACATGATTTATAGTTGTCTCGTTAAAAACCTTGCCAGAAAAACCCAGTGGGACAAAATCTGAGCTAGGGAAAAAGAGTACAATATATATTTCATATTCATAATTATTTGTAAGTTGCCTCGTTAAAAACCTTGCCAGGAAAACCCAATGGGACAAAACCTGAACTAAGGGAAAAAGAGTGCAACATGAATATGTCTCCCCCTCATGCACATATGATCCATAATTCTTTTGGTGATAATAGATCTCATAAGATTATTGTTATCACTTTTAAAATATCACCATATATAATCTTTGATCATATATTTTCTATAACTCTTAGGAGTATGTATGGACTTCTAAATTATAGATGAGGGGTTCGTGGAACATTAGTCTTTATCCAACTAATTGTATCATTCATGTGTGTACACAACTTTGTTCATACGAAAATTTAAAATTTCAAGTAGATATGAACATAACACATTAATGGTACTATAAATTTTCATTTGTGACAATGATGGTACTCCAAGACCATATATTTGTTCCATCTTGTTGTATGATCTTAATTTCTATATCAAAAGATCATATATCTATAATTCTTGATACATATGAAGTACTTCAGGACTTCAATACTAATGAACAAACTTTATACATTTAATATTTCTCGATATACAAAAGAAATAAAAGTTTGTTCTTCAATTAATCAAAAACTCTTCAAGAGTCTATCACAACGTATAATTTACGTATTTATACTGCATAGACAACCATACGTATTTTTCAAACAATAATTTACTTACATGTCTTTATTTCATACAAAGATCTTTGTCATATAGTGCGCGCGACTTAGAATTTATATCACTTAAGACATGTATTAAATTCTTCTAGAACTTTTAGATAAGGCTTATTTCAAATTCTCACTATATTAGGAGCTCCAAATAAATAATCTTTTGTTGCAACATTTATGTGACGCTTATAAATCCTCATAAAATATATTCCAGGCTATAATCAAATAATGATTATATTTTCTCAATATTTAAGCCTTACTTCAATCAATCTCATGTCTATGCAAACTTTGTACAACAATTCATTATGTACAAATACATATATGCAAATTCTTCATTAGAAATATTTATTTGCACACCCTACAGGTCTTACTTCACTTTATGTGAGTAAATTTGCCTGGACTGCGTCATAATATTTTGGCCAAAAATCAAAATGTATGTCGATAATTCTCGACAAATCTAATACAATGATTCTTGCTATCTCATGTTAGTTTATTGCATATGCACACATTCAATATTTATTGTCGACAAAAATTTCAATAAATGATAATTTCCTCCCATATTGACATAACTTATAGAGATCTCTTTAAATTACATATTTTTCAAATATGTTTATGATTTATAGGTACCTATAACGAATCACTTCAGGGATTCAATTATGATCAAATGTGTTATGTCTAACTTCTTTTGGGAGTCTCTTCTAGAGTACCGTTTTCAACACGGTTATCATTTTTAAATCATCAATACTTTATAACATTAAGGTATCTCCATGAGTACCTCTAGATTTAACAACTTCAGAGCAAATCAAATGAACATTTACTAATAATTTCTATATTGTTCATTTACGCTTCAGGCGTTTTCAACTCATTCTATCTCAACTTTGAATAATATTGATTTGCAGTTGGTATATATCATTTTGAACTATATTGTTCTTATATACTTTGTGCAAGGATCATTTTTTAAAAATTATCATCGATCCCAACTGCTTCTCTCCCCCTGATCGAGAGAATTTTTAAAAATTGTGATATCTAATAATATTAATATACATGTAGGGATTTCAGTATATCACAATGAATCAATATTTGTTTAAACTCATATATACTATATGACATTGAACTTCAGGTTCAATAAACTTCAGTTTCAAGTTCAATCCTTATGAACTTAATTCATTTCTAAGAATGAGTCATACGTGTATAATTAGAAATACATAAATTTACACATTTTGTATAGTAACATGACTAATACAAACAATCTTTAAAAGTAGTTGAATTCAATTCGTATCATTCTCTGCAGGGAATGATGAACAATAAATACATGTCTCATGTATTTAAATAACATTAGTCATGCTCACTGTTATTCTTATACTTTGATGTTTCAATGCAATTTTCTTAACATTCTGTTTAGGTATTCAAAACCCACTATAAAATTGCATCAATAATAATCATTTTTAATGATTCTTTAGTTGTATTTACATAAATACAATCATTTTTTTTGACAAATATAAAACATTTACTTCAGGAAATGTTTGTCAAAATCTATATCGATATTAGATTACTTTTCATTGTCCTCAAAGAATACAAAAACATATATATAAATATGTATTCATCTCTTTCATTATATATCCATCAACTATATAATGAATATTACGTTTGCATAATCTTCAGGATATATGCAAGATTTTATCGAGGACGCATAATCATCAGGATATATGCAATATTTTATCGAGGATGCATAATCTTCAGGATATATGCAATATTTTATTGATGATGCATAATCTTTAAGATATATGCAATATTTTATCGATGATACATAATCTTCAGGATATATGGATAATTTATATAGATTTTCTCTATAATATCATAGGCAAACATATATTGTAAATATTATGAATGATAAGAATATAATATGTATATGTATATATATATGAAATCAATAGTAAATATATAAAAACATATACATACATATATAATATATAGATAAAAAGAAAAGGGATTCTTGAAATTGTTTCAGTCAGATAAGTATATATATAAATATATATTTAGTGTATCGTGACTTTGAAACAATTCAAGAACTTTAACAAAATACTTACATTGGGACTTGGGTAGAGACTCATGCTTGAAGCTTGGGCAGAGACTCGTGCTGATAACGTGTTATAAAATAATATAATATAATATAAAGTAGATGAGAAGAAAGAAGAAGAAGATGAAGAGAGAAAGAGAAAGTGAATGAAAATTTCTGAGTTGTTTATTCTAATGGGGTGAACCCCTATTTATACAAATACAAGAGTGAGATATTAAGAAATTAAGAAAAAGGGAAACTAAGGAAAAGAGGAATGTTCATTACAATTCATGGTAATAAATAAAAGATTTGGACATCCACATAATTATTAATATTTATAACAATTACTTATTAGTGTTGTATTAATTTAATAATATTTAGTATCCAAAACAATTTGTTATAATATGTATTATGTTACTATTATATAATTAATGGTATCATATATAATTTTGTATTACTTGGTATATATCCAAATAACTACTAATTGGTATATAAATAAAACAAAAAAACTCATTAGTATATATCTGAACGTTTAATTACTAATTAATAGTAGAAGTATATATTTTATGCTATATAATGTCCAAATACAATGAAAGTTTGATTGTAATGTTAGATTTCCATAAAAGATAATAATAGCAAATTTAGGATCAATTCATATAAATAAACTACTAAATGTTATTTAAAATTTTTTTTTTCTCACTTTTATTATGGACCATTATTAAAGTGAGATAATACTACATACTTTTTTCATTTCAAGTATTCACACCACTTAAAAAAAAAGAAATGTTTAGTATAAAATGGGTAACTAAATTTGACAGAAAAAATTTATTACCTTAATAAAAGTGACAATATCTTTTGTCCTTAACCAATTAAATTACTAAAAACTCATTTTATTCTCACCATATGTATTAACACATTAGGTAAAGCATTTGATTATTATATATCATTCAAATCACTTTTATTATTATTATTACTACTATTATTTATTATGTTTGAAGTTCAAATCAATATATATGTTATAATTTTGTAATACATCTATAACAATTAAGTGATTATAAAAATGTGCATTTTATAATAATTTTGTGGCTATTTAAACAAAAATTGTGGTTATCCATAATTACAACGACATAATTTTTAAATTTTATATATTTTGTAAATATAGTAGACATTTAATAATTTTTTTAATAATTTACATTTTCAAAAATAATATTCAAATAATTAAATACACACTTAATGTTTTCTTTTATTATTTATGACAAAACAACTAAATCGTAAATAACAGTTTCACATAACTTGATTTTTTTATAGTAATAAAAAATTAAGAAAGTCCAATATATTTGATATGATAAATAAATTAAAAAATAATAACTAAATAAAATTATTAAAAAAATAGTATTAATATCATAAAAGTAACTTCATTCTACTTAAAAATACAATTATAATAAAACTGAGGGAAATTCTATAATGTACCCCCTTAAAAGGGATACACCAATACATTTCTATCTGTTTTAGTATCCGAAATAATTTTTTAGTCAAATTTTTTCGCATGGTCATGTTAATTATACTTATTTAAGACATCCTACAAAATTTTAAAAAATTCGGAAAAGTTTAACACACTGAAAATTACGTTCAACTAATGTGTTGCACGCGTGACTATTTTATTTTATACGTGTGTAAAATAGACTGTTTGAACATTATTTTCTATAATGTAAATTATTTCGAATTTCTCAAAATTTTGTAGGATATCTTAAATAGCTATATAATTTTTTTTTTGAATGCCAAAACAAGTAGTGGTTGCATCAGTACATCCCTTTGAAGGGAGTGCGTTATAGAATCACCCTAAAACTGATTGTTAAGAATTATATTATTTTATTTGTTTTTTTATTAAATATTTTGGTCTAATCTATTTTATATTTTAATAATTTAAATTATGGACTTATGTTTTAATTATATGTTGACAATAACGATAATATATTTTTTTTGAGTGAATTTTAATTAGTTTCAGTTAAATACTAATAAATAACAAATTATTGGCAAAAGCAACAAATATAGTACAATTTTGCAGGATAAATAAAAATTTGTCCCCAATACTATTACAATTGTAAAATTGGGTCCTCTAAATTTTTGTTCTATTGCCTGATTTTTTTTTTCTATTGCGAAAATTCTTTCGACTAGAAAAAATTACAATTTAGTGTAATTTTTATTACCTTCTATCAATTTTTTGATGTAGTCACGTGTCACAAATATATTCTTAAATTTTTTCTTTAGAGCACAATTTAGGCTTGTATTTTTTGCTAAGACTTTTGAATCACACCATATTAACGGCACATCAGTACTACATCAATAAATAGTTTTCAAAATGAACAAAATGAAATAAAAAGATATTTGCTATAGTTGCTATAGTTTAAGGGAATTTTCGTCGTACAAAAAAAGTTAATAGAATGTGATTCTACAAGTTTTATAATTCAAGAGAAATATTAAGTATTTTAAATTTAATGAACGCATTTTACTGCTTAATTATATAATAAAAAAAAATGTCACTGATGTTTAAATTTGCCATGTCACATTCTACCTTCTATATCCTCTCTACACTATACTTATTATATTAATTAATATATATTTATATTAATTAATTAATTAATTATTATGTTAGCTCTCTTATAAATAAGCTTTTGACAGCATTAGCGACTACTAGTCTCAAATTCTTTACTTGATGTAATGTATTTTATAGGTGGAAAGGGTTTTTTGTTGTAGAATATGACTACCTTACTAGATTTCAATTAATAAAACAAACTTAAATTTCATTAACAGAAAAGATAGAACACAAAATAAGATTACAAACTATATATATAGTTACATACATATATATCAAACCTAACTGTTGGCATAAGCGGATTATAAGACTACAGTGATAGCAAAAAATAATAAAATACCACTATCCAAAATCATACTCTATTATACCAAAATAGTTTCTCAACAGATAAGGAAGACTAGGGTGGACGTAAGAAAATGCTGACCGCATCTCGCAACTGTTCAGGCATCGTCTCTACTACAATCAACATCCGACTCATGGATTCTGCAGTAATTCCATTTAGCTGGATGTATTCCATTGCACTCTCTATTGCTGAAATACCATTGTGCACGCGTTGGAGGTAAACTTCTTGTTGAGGTGTTAATGGAGCCCGAATACTAAATCTCCAACCATTTACACTTGACCGGGTAATGGTAATCATGTCTGTAGGCAGTGGGGAAATTAGAGGTACTTCGAAACGTCTTCTTTGTCCATTTGGAAGATTATGAACTTCAGGACTTCGACTTCGAACTCGAGATGCATGAGGTTGGTTCTCAGAGTTGTTAAATGAGCCATTGCTATCACTAGATGAACCGTTAGTTGCAGTGTTAGTATTATTTTCCAGCTGCTGATACATAGCAGATAATGCATTTGAAGAAGGCATTTTATGTGTATGATGCAAATTATACAACCATAACACCTTTATATAGCTCCTGAGACCGCCTCTACTTTGAAAAATAGTAATAGGAAAAGTTTATTATTTAAGTTTTTTAATTTATTATATAAAAAGAAAACATCACTTTGATACACATGTCCATTGATTATGACTCAGCATATAATTATTTTAATTAAAAATAATATATTATTTATGAGAAAGTAATACATCAATAGGTGAGGCTCTAGATTGTAATCATTAAGCTAATCTAAAGCACTCTCTTTCTCTCATAGCAAAGAGAAAAAACTTCTCTAGTTTCTTATGTGCACTCTCTTTCCAAATAGTATAAAACCTATGGTATTTATTAAGATTTGATCGAAGTCTTAATATGCCTTATATCAAATTTATATACAAACTCCAATTTGAGAGCAACACATGGGTGCGTGGGAAGGAAAATTATTATATAATCTTTAAATTAATTTTTGGAATGATACCAAGAATTTCTTTTCTATTTAGATAGGGAATTTGATATTGTTCGTACATATTACATCTATATATACATACCTATATATTTATAGGTATATTAATTTGTAAGAGTCAAAAGCTGATGAGACCGTAAGACGTCATTATAATTAGAATAATTATCAATTGATCAAAAATTTTGTATAGTTCAAATTATCTTTTGGTCAACATTTTATTTCAGTTCAATTCTTTTCTTACAATCATGGCTAATTTGAGCTTTTCTTTATTATTTCTTTTACTTCTTAAGATGGAACAAACCAATATGCATTAGAAGGCAATGTTTAGGTGATCAGTACAGAACTACTAATACCATTATTTAATTAATATTATGTAAATTAAATTTTGATACAAGGATAACTTATTTAGTTTTTTATATCGGAGTTGCAGATTTGTGCAAAAAAAAAATGTTGTTTTTGTTCTGAGTTCTAGTAATATTATCTATAAACTCTTGGGTGAGCTAATTTTGGTTATTTCTTAATTAACTATAGTGGGATTTTGATTTTGGTTTTGTAAATAACTCATTATTCATTACAGAGTTGAGCATTGGTTACATATTGAAACCTTTGAGGCCTCTGCTTGTGTCTATACCTATATCAACATGTTAGAAGTTGTTATGTTCCTTAATTGCCTCTAATTTCTGTCAGTTTGATTTTTTTTTTTATTTTTGAGTGAAAGAATAAATAATTAGAAATTTTTACTAAAATGTAAACTACTTTTTTTGCAGGATTGTGAAAATCTTAATACATATACTAGAAATAAACCCAATTTAAAGGTCGAGCTTTATTATTTCCTCCCGATTTAAAGCCTGCTGCTACCTAGGTACTCTTAAAATCTTGAGTAAACTCTCATCATAATATATATCCCCTATTATTTATATACAAATATAGAGGCTTATTATGATACCATACGATAGCACTGTTTTTTTTAAGCTCTCATAAAGTAGTATGTTTTGATAAAAATTGTGGTCTTATTGAAAGCAATAATTATAGTATTCACCAAAATAATCATTGACATATACAAATATGTTCACCTACACTTACCTTTAAACGACCTCGATTTCCCAAAGATAAGGCACGACCAGCCAATGATGAACGTGTAAGTTTTCCTTAAAAGGTTTCGTAATAACTTGTCCTACCAGCTGTCGTAAATATAGCATTTCCAAATATACACAAACAATATTAATATAGACAATAAACTATATATATAATTTTAAAAAATAAATATATCAAACTTATATTGAAGGAAACAAGTATACCTTACTAGCTTCACGATCGCGCAAAGTTTCTCCTAACTCGGAAGCTTTATCAACCCACGGATTATCTAACTTCATTTTTGACTTGCCACTTCCAGTCTCACAAATATTAATACCACTTTTTTTCCTCTTCCCACTCGTTGTTAATGACTTCTCAATGCCAAAGGTTTCCCCTTCCTCCATGGTTGAACGAGATAGGACATTCAAATCCGTCTTGCAAATGTCAGAAAATTCAGCTAAAATATCACCTACTCCTACTGCAGAATTTCATTACTAATGTTCAAACCATTTGATCCACTCAAATCAACACTCCTCCCATTAGTTGCCATCAACATGTCTAATAATTTTGACTCGTACTCACGACTATCAATTGAACGCCTATCCAATTCCTCACTTAAAAAACAAACTTTTTTATTCAAATTCACATTGTCAACTTGAAGCTTTCTTATGGACTCCATCATGAATCGTAATAAAGTATCCATCCTATTCATTATTACTAGTTTCGACTTATTTAGGAAGTAATCTTTAGTAAATTTTGTCCATTCTGTTTGAATATCCTTTAGTGGAGAAGCGTATCTGTTCCAAATTACACAAAATATAATCCTAAGTTAAGTAAAAGTTTTTGTATCAACTACATAAAAGAAACAGAAGTAATTTCTTCCTTTCAGTTAAGGAGCCAAAAACATTCAATTCCTGGTCATTAAAGACCAAACAAATTGCATATAGCCCAAAACTTTGTACCCAAAATAACTGTAAACATAACAAACCATATAAAAATCCATATTTACTACTCCTAAAAGGAGTGTTTTGGTGAGCTGGCTGTTAGTGGTTAAGCCTTGAGCTATTAGTTTCTTAATTCTTGATGTATATATAAACCATGTAATTGATTCCCTAATAATCAAATAATTTATTTCTCTCTTTTCATCTTTTTCTCTCTTTCTTCCTTTACTCTTTCTTTGGTTTTCTATTCAGTACTATGGCTATAAGATTGAATACGCTGTAATTATTTAGGATCATTTGAAAATTTCAAATAAGTTAAAGTGTCAAAAAAATATTTAAATATTTGTTGTACCTTTATAAGTGTGATAACTTTATTTTCGACACTAAAAATTATTGACAAGTGTCCTAAATAACTCCAACGTACACGTGCAGAATTATAACAAAAGAAAAAAAAAATAGACTGAAAAACTATCAGAAATACTAGAACAGAAAAAGAATACCGCATAACTATTTAGCAGGGTGCACTGAGACTTAACCCAAACTATAATCAAATTCAAAATTATGTGAGTTATGTATGAGCTTACAGTTTACTACTCATCCCACAATCAATATATATATATTTTATAAATTATATATTTATAGCTTTATAAATCAATATAGTTTCTCACCCATATCCAGGCAAATCAACAAGGTACCAACTATCATTGATTCAAAAATGGTTGATGCATTGTGTCTTCCCTACAAATTCAAAAATAAACCAATAATCAGTAAATTATTCAATTTACTCAAATGGAAAACCCACATTAGCACCCTCTGTACTGAAACTTCCCCATTTCCCCTGTCTGCTTGTGCCAATGTGGGGCTGCCTTCCTTCTGTAATCAGGTAAGTTCTCTAATCGTATTGCCCACAACTAAAGGAGGTGTCATGTGGATTCCAACAATTAACAAAGCTTAAGAATGTTCATTTGGCAGAATTGCCGACAAATTTCATGGTGTTAAAAATTTTTAACATCTTCCAAAGTGCTGGAGCACACATTCGCCTTGATTACAGAGTCGATGGAAAGGGGTGCTGGTGTCGATTGGTTATGTTGACACCTATCTTTTGTTAACATAGTTCACTAATCATAGTTAGTTTATTGTTACTATGGTTAGTTATTAGTTAAATCTGTTTAGGCCATTTCCTATCAGTTGTAATGTTTGTTATTACTGTTTTCTATTCTGTATAAATACTGGTACATTCATGAAAATAAAGTGAGCTCTTTCAATTGTTTTCTCTCTTTGTTTTCTTCTCTGCTTTTCTCTGTTCTACATGGTATCAGTTGTCTTGACTTTAGACTATGTCTTCGTCAACCACCGATCCTCAGGCCCATGCCCCCAACCCTGCAAATCGAGCTCCTCCGGCACCTGCCGTACAAACTGCTGCATTAGGATCTTGGAATCCTTTCTCCAGTTCTTTGTCCTCATCGCTTACGGTCAAGCTTGATCGTGTAAACTTCCTTTTTTGGAAGTCTCAAGTCATTCCCACGGTGATTGGACATGATCTCGATGAGATCTTGTTCACTGGCGTACCTCCTCCTGCTACTCTACTCAATGGCTCTCCTAATCCAGAATTTCATCAATCGCGATGCAAGGATCAACAGCTTCCTCCGGCACCTGCCGTACAAACTGCTGCACCAGGATCTTGGAATCCTTTCTTCAGTTCTTTGTCCTCATCGCTTACGGTCAAGCTTGATCGTGTAAACTTCCTTTCTTGGAAGTCTCAGGTCATTCCCACGGTGATTGGACATGATCTCGATGAGATCTTGTTCACTGGCGTACCTCCTCCTGCTACTCTACTCAATGGCTCTCCTAATCCAGAATTTCATCAATGGCGACGCAAGGATCAGCTGCTTCTTTCTTGGTTGCGATCTTCCATGTCTGAAAATGTTCTTGCTTCTGTTGCCAACTACGACAGCTCCTACGCGGTCTGGCGCGCTCTTGAACAAAAATTTGCCTCACAAACTCGAGCTAGAAGACTACATCTCAAGGGTAAATTCTCTCACGTTCACAAAGGCAATTTGTCAATTTTTGAATTTGTTGATAAAGTTCTAAGTATTGCAGATTCTCTAGCTATAGGAGGTTCTCCAGTTGATGATCAAGACTTGGTTTTTCAAGTTCTCAATGGTCTCGGACCCGAATTTGATTCAGTTGTGTCTGGCATCACCTCTAGAAGCGATGCCCTGACTATTGGAGAAGTACAGGCCTTACTTCTGTCCCATGAAAGCCGTCTTGAACATCATCTGGCCATGAATGACATTAATGTCCAATTGCAAGCTAACATGGCTCTTGGCAGCAATAGATCATCAAGTGCCCGATCTTTTGTCAACAAAAACTCCACAAAGTCATCTGCCCCTTCTGCAGGCCGTGGCAGAGGTTTCTCAAGATTCCCAAATCAGAGAATTGTTTGTAAAGTCTGCATGAAGATAGGACACACGGCTGCTGTGTGTCACTATCGGTTTGAAAAGAACTGGACAACACTTAAACCAGGTAACAATGCTAACCGTGCCTATCTTACTGAACTTGATCTTGATTGTGATCCTCAGGCATATCACACAACCATGATTCAAGACTTTGGAGATGATAGTTCCTGGTACATTGACTCTGGAGCCACCACCCACGTTACTTTTGATCCCAAAAACCTTGATGATTCGAAACCCTTCACTGGTCCTGATGCTCTAGCAATTGGAGATGGTAAGAAATTACTAATCTCCCATACTGGTTCTGTTTCAATTCCATCATACAATAAGTCTTGTCCTTTACATATGCACACTGTCTTAACTGTCCCTTCCATTACCAAAAACCTTGTAAGTGTTTCCAAACTCACTCAAGATAATGATGTTTTTCTTGAATTTCACAAAAATTGGTGTTTTGTTAAGGACAAGACAACAGGGGCTGTGTTACTCAAAGGGAAAGCTAGAGATGGCCTCTACCTTCTTGGTGATTCTTCCACTCCTTCCAAATCAATTCTTCAGTGTCATTTGGCCACTTTTGAAATTGAATCACCTGTTTTTAGTTCACATAATAAATGTACTTGTAACCAACAGTGTGATACTTCACACAACTACTGTAATTTTGATTCCAATAATAAAAGTACATCTTTTTCTCCTGAGCCTTCTGTCTTACATGTCTCAACACCATCTTATGTTAATCTTTGGCATTGCAAATTAGGGCATCCTGCATTATCTACATTACAAAAACCATTACCTTCTCTTCCACACAGTGGTACCTTTAAAAAATTTCAATTTTGTAATGCATGTTAACAAGGTAAAAGCCATAGACTTCCTTTCCTATCTTCCTCAAAACGAGCCACTCAGCCTCTACAACTCATTCACACTGATTTATGGGGCCCCTCTCATGAACCATCCAAAGATGGGTTTCGATATTACATTCATTTCTTAGATGATTTCAGTCGTTTTACATGGATATATCCTCTCACATTGAAATCCCAGGCCTTTGACAGCTTTATTAAATTCAAAAGTATGGTGGAAAAACAATTTGGGTTACCCATTAAGAGTGTCCAAGCTGATGGTGGTGGTGAGTACAAGCCTTTTGCTAGATTTCTAGCTGATCAAAGCATCTTATATTCCCATCCTTGTCCTCACACTCACCAACAGAATGGTCGTGCTGAATGAAAGCATCAACACATTACTGAAACAGGGCTTACCTTGCTTTCACAAGCGAACTTAGATCTCTCATACTGGTGCATGCCTTCCAATGTGCCACATTCACCATCAACAGGTTACCCACACCTGTTATTGGCAATTTAAGTCCCTATGAATGTCTGTTTAACACCAAACCTGACTATTCTATCCTAAAACCTTTTGGTTGTGCTTGCTGGCCTCATTTAAGACCTTACAATTCTCACAAGTTAGATTTCAGATCTGAGCAATGTTTATTCTTGGGGTACTCTCCAATTCATAAAGGATACTTGTGTGAAAACAAGAATGGAAGAATATTCATAGCCAGAAATGTCATCTTTAATGAACTTTTATACCCTGGCATGTCTCAACCCAGCAACATCACAGAGGTAACTCATGCACCTTCTACTCATTTTACTCCTACTGCAAGTTTTTTTACTAAACCTTGCACTAATACTGGTTCTGCTATGTTTCCCAACATTTTTTTTGAGGCAATGGCACCTTCTACTGGCCAAACACAATCCTTCCCCAGCATACCAGAAAATTCACCACACACCTTGCCTAGTATACCAGAAAATCCAACACACACCTTGCCCAGTATACCAAAAAATTCAACACACACTTTGCCCAGTATACCTGAAAAAACCACCCCAAATTCCTTCCCTGTTGCTGAACCTAACTCCACACCTATAGTCGAACCACACTCAATCCCACCTACTGTTATGACAGAAACCTCCACTGACATAGCACCACCAACCTTACCATCTACCATTTGTGACAGTCAGTAGTCCCGTGATCCGTAAGGAGAAATACCGGGTAAGCTGTACAATCTCACACCGCCTGGGGAAGGTCAAGTGGGATGATTCTAAGACTGTGTAGGTATGGGACTACACAGTTGAATAGAGCTTAAATGGATTGATTGGTACTACTTATATCAAAAAGGTGCATCTTGTTTTTTGGTAGCCCATCTCGAAAGAACTCCATAGTTAAGCGTACTTGGCTTGGAGCAATTTCAGGATGGGTGACCTCCTGGGAAGTCTTCCCAGGAAGCGTGTGAGTGAGGACAAAGCATGCTGGAAACACTCGTGTTGGTTTGTAGGGTCAGTCATCAGTCCAGGAAGCAGCCAGAGTGACGTACTCGTGTATAAGAGCCATTATTCCGTGGGTGGAAGGACCCAATGGAGGCTTGAAGCGGGGACGTTACAAATGGTATCAGAGCCTTGACCCAGCCGGAAGTGTGGTCGACGAGGACGTCGGACCCCGTAAGGGGGGGTGATTGTGACAGTCAGTAGTCCCGTGATCCGTAAGGGGAAATACCGGTAAGCCGTACAATCTCACAGCACAGGGAAGGTCAAGTGGGATGATTCTAAGACTGTGTAGGTATGGGACTACACAGTTGAATAGAGCTTAAATGGATTGATTGGTACTACTTATATCAACAAGGTGCATCTTGTTTTTCGGTAGCCCATCTCGAAAGAACTCCATAGTTAAGCGTGCTTGGCTTGGAGCAATTTCAGGATGGGTGACCTCCTGGGAAGTCTTCCCAGGAAGCGTGTGAGTGAGGACAAAGCATGCTGGAAACACTCGTGTTGGTTTGTAGGGTCAGTCATCAGTCCAGGAAGCAGCCAGAGTGACGTACTCGTGTATAAGAGCCATTATTCCGTGGGTGGAAGGACCCAATGGAGGCTTGAAGCGGGGACGTTACACCATTGCCTTAGCTAACACTACTGCTCCAAGGACTCATCCCATGGTTACAAGGTCCAAAAGTGGTATTGTCAAACCTAAAGCATACTTGGCCACCAAACATCCTCTGCCTGAATCATTGCTGCCTTCTGAACCCAAATCTCTACAGGCTGCTCTAAAAGATCCAAGATGGCTACACTCCATGCAAACTGAGTTTCATGCACTCAAAAAGGCAGGCACATGGACATTAGTTCCCAGAAAACCAGATATGCACATTATTGACAACAAGTGGGTGCATAGAATTAAATTGAATGCTGATGGTTCATTGGATAGATTCAAATCCTAATTAGTTACAAAAGGGTATCTACAAGCTCCAGGGATTGACTATGAGGAGACCTTCTCTCCTGTTGTCAAGCCAGTTACAGTTCGCACTGTTTTATCTTTGGCAGTGACTTCCAACTGGGCTGTGACTCAGCTAGATGTCAGCAATGCATTCCTTAATGGAGTGCTAACTGAGACTGTCTTCAGGAATCAACCACAAGATTTTATTGACCAAGATAAACTCGATCATGTCTGCCTCCTACACAAGGAACTTTATGGCCTCAAACAAGCTCCTAGAGCTTGGAATGACACACTTAGAATCGGTTTACTACAGAAAGGGTTCAAAGCTTCTAAGTCTGACACTTCTCTATTTGTTCATGGATCGGGTTCAAATCTCATCATTTTTCTAGTCTATGTTGATGATATCTTGGTCACGGGACCAAATCAGCAACTCATCTCCAAGTTAATCAGTGATCTAAACACTGAATTTTCTCTCAAAAATCTTGGTGATGTTCACTATTTTCTTGGGGTCGACATTTACAGAGATTCAAAGGAAAGGTTTTTGTCTCAATCGAACTACATTACTGATTTGTTGGTAAGATTACACATGGAAGGAGCTAAGGCCTGTTCTAATCCCATTAGTACCACCACTAAACTGTCCTTAAATGACAGTGAGCTGTTTGAAGAACTTACTCTGTACAGGAGCACCATCGGTGCGCTTCAGTATCTCACGCTAACCAGGCATGATGTAGCCTTTGTCATCAACAAATTAGGCCAATTTTTGAAAGCTCCAACAGTGTCTCACTGGGAGGCTTACAAAAGACTGCTGAGATACCTTAAAGGCACCATTTCAGACGATTTATTTCTCAAACCAGCAGCAACTATGACCCTTGAAAGCTACTCAGATGCTGACTGGGCTAGTTGTGTGGATGATCGTAAGTCCACTGGTGGCTATGTGGTTTATTTGGGAGGCAATCTTATAAGTTGGTCAGCTAAGAAACAGAATGTGGTGGCACGATCAAGTACCGAGAGTGAGTTTCATGCCTTAGCTAACACTGCAGCCGAATTGAAGTGGATTGTGTCATTACTTACTGAACTGCAAGTTTCATTGCATGCTTGTCCCATAATATGGGTGGATAATCAAAGTGCTTTTGCATTGGCAGCCAATCCAGTTTTTCATGCCCGCTCAAAAGCACATTGAGATAGACTTACATTTTGTTCGTGATCAAATTCTAGACAAACAACTTCCAGTTCGATATATTCCCAGCCATGATCAAGTGGCTGATATGCTCACTAAGCCATTGTCTAAGGATTGTTTTATTTACCTCAAATCCAAACTAAAAATGGCTTCCACCCCTTTTCATTTGAGGGGGGATGTTAACATAGTTCACTAATCATAGCTAGTTTATTGTTACTATGGTTAGTTATTAGTTAAATATGTTTGGGCCGTTTCCTGTCAGTTGTAATGTTTGTTATTACTGTTTTCTATTCTGTATAAATACTGGTACATTCATGATAATAAAGTGAGCTCTTTCAATTGTTTTCTCTCTTTGTTTTCTTCTTTGCTTTTCTCTGTTCTACATCTTTAATTCGATAATAGGTAAGACACACGTACAGTGTTATTTTTAGATTTTGAGTAAAATATATTTTTTATAGATATATATACTTTAAATTAATAATCAATTTATTTTTATTTCAGGCAGAACTTGAATTGGACTGGGAGAAAGATAATAAGGACTAAATGGTTCTCCTTTGGTTGCATCATTCAGCAGAGGCCTATGGCTTCTAAATTCAGGTTTGTGGTTGGGAAGGTGAATGGGTTCAAGAGTTGGATTAATGGTGAGTGAAAGGGATTTTCGGATGAGACTGAAATGGGAATGGGAGAAGGAGTAGAGTGAAGAAGAAGAAGAACAAGGTTGAGCTAAGAAGAAGGTGATGGCCATGGGAGCTTTTGGTAACCGATTACAATGTATAGTTAAAAATAATCTTCAACAAAAATTGTAAACAAATCCCCAGTTTTAGAAAAATAAAAACTAAAAATGAAGAAGATAAACAAATCAAACATTATAAAGAATCTAAATCTGAAAAATAACTCTATAAACGAGAGAGAACCCTAACCTTTCTTAAATCATCTTGGTTGTTCTTAGATTGAAGATAAATTGGAGAAGAACTTCCAATCAACGGAAAGGTGTTTCGATTGAAAGACCATGGATTTAGGGATTCGAATTTTCAGTAAGCCGTTGCCGAGGGGTCGTCGTTGGTTAGCCGAGGTGTCGCCGAGGGATCGCCGAGGGGTAGCCGTGGGGTCGTCTAGGCTGGCTGCAGAGATGGCGTGGGTTTGGAAGAACTGGAAGAATGTTGTAATGGAAAGTGAGAAAATGAAGTTTCATTTGTTTTTAAGTAATAATATTTTTTATTTTTAGAAATAAATATTATTATAAAAAGTACAAAATTTTTATTGTATACATTAAGTGTATGATAAAAATATATATCTTAAACAATAATAACCACACGATTTAAAATTGATGGTTGAAAAAAGTACCCTACCGGTAGGGAACTTTTGTTGAGTAAATAGCGGCATAAGTACCCAAAATTTTAAGTTTGTAAGTAGCATAAACCTAATGTTTATTCTTAGCGGCATAAGTACTCAATGTTTGTAAAACTGTAATTTTCCTCTAATTTTGTCAGTACAAACTCCGTTTTGAATTTATCAAAAGAACATTTAGAAATAATTGATACTAAATGTTTCTATCTAGACCCAATGATAAAGAATCTGGATCTTATATGTGGCCTGTTTAAGAAAATAATAGAGATTGTACTAACGAAATTAAAGAAAAATTACAGTTTTACAAATATTGGGTACTTATGCCGTTAAAAATAAACATTGGGATTATGCCACTTACAAACTTAAAACTTTGGGTACTTATGCCACTATTTACCCTATATATATGACTAATTAAGATATTTTTCTCTCGAATTTTGACATGTACTAAATCATGCCCCCTGAACTTTTAAGGTCGTTAAAAATGCCCTCTGAACTATTGAGATTGTTGAGTTTAAGGACTTTTGTCCAATTTTAGTAAAAAAAATTTAACATGGATGAAAGTTTAGGGGGTTTGATTTAGTACATATCAAAGTTCGAGGGGTATGATTTGGTAGATATCAAAGTATGGTTTAGTACATAAACAATCAATGAAATAGTAAAATTGAATGAAATTAGACAAAAGTCTTTAAATCTAACAATCTCAATAGTTCAAGGGGAATTTTTAACGGCCAAAAAAGTTCAGGGGGCATGATTTAGTACATGTCAAAGTTCGAGGGAAAAAAAATCATAATTAGCCTATATATATAAACATATATATTTTCCTTTCTTTCTCATATTGGTTAAACATTTTTATAAGCTATTATAATTATTATAAAATTCTACAATGTAATTTTTAAAAGAATACATCGATACACTTTTATTTATTTCGGTATTTGAGAGAATTTTTTACTTTAATTTTTTTTTTATTATAATGTAAGTTGTAATTATATAAGACAACCTCGAAGATTTAAAAAAATTAAATTAAACACACCGAAAATAAGATTTTTATTTTATACGTATATGAAATAGAGTGTTTGAACATTATTTTTTATTTAATAAATTATTTTGATATTTTTGAAATTTTACAGAATGTTTCAAATAATTATAATGTAAAATTCTTTTGGATGCCGAAATGAATAGAGGTGCACTAGTACATTTCTTTTAAGAGGGTGTATTGTAAGAATCACCCATAACTATTTTGTTGGGTCTATTATATCTTATTTTTAAGTACTCTAAAAATGCCTAAATACCAATACTAAAACAAAAATAGTTTGTCTATACCTTGATTTTTTTTTCTTTGAACATATTTCCACCTTATCATTTTATTTTTTACGGAATATTTGCGGCGAAACCCCCTTAATTTTTACAATTGTTACACATGTGACCCTAATAAAAAAAGAGGCGGTAAAAGTATCTTATCTTACAATTTTATTACAGTTGTACCATTTTTTGACTGTTAAGTGTCGACTCAAAAACACGTGGTGACATATTACTATTACATATGTCACTACATGTTTTCTGATCTGCCACTTAACGGGCTTAATTAATACTTAACAACCAAAAAATAGTACTAGTACAACAAAATTGTAAGATAAGGTACTTTTGCCACCACTTTTTTTATTAGGGTCATATTTGTAACAATTGCAAATATTAAAGGGGTTTTGCTACAAATATCTCTTATTTTACAAATAATATATATAATTAATTAAACCATAACTTCTATAAATTTTTTTTTGAAAAATATATATTTATCTCTAATATTTAGATTTTTTATTTGGGATAATACAAAATAAAGTCTCCTCTATATTACGTAAACTCTAATTTGGACCCTCTATTTTAAGAAATTATAAAAGAATCCCTTGTGTTATTAAAATACTAAAAAATAGTCTTCTAAACACAATTTTAGTCGAATTTTGTTTTAAGCAATTCTTTTTTTAATTGAGCTTAAATTAGATTTTAAATGATTTAAAAATTTTAACGGTTAACAATAGATAATACTGTTACTCTTTCGAAAGAAAAAAATTCACTAAAAATATGTTAAGGGGATTATTTTTTAACATTTTAATTATTAGATGATCCTTTTTATAATTTTTTAAAATATAAGGTCTGAAATAGAATTTAACATAACAGGAGATCCTTTTTTCTTCCTTTTTATATTATTCTTTTTTTAACCTTTAAAGCTATTTTTACTATAGCATTTTTATTTCACAAACAAATCTAAAATTAAATTGACATAATTTTTTATTATTTTATATTTTTTTTTCAAACTTATTTGTTAACACATTAAAATTAGTTTGGTTATAAATATTGAGAAACATTCAAGTTACACATAGTTTACACATTATCTGTATAATTAATCTCAACTACAATAAAAGGTGATATAATACTTAAAAATATATATGAATAATATTTAATGCATATTATTGTGAGTAATAAATGTGTAAATTTTTTTTTTTTGAAAGCGCATTCTCATTATTTATATACAGTATAATTCAAGCTAAAGACTTCGATCATTTGGTTGCCATATTGTATGTGCATTGCATTAATAAAATTATTTGAACGTATTACTAATTTTAAATAAGAAAAATTTAATTTTTCATGTTTACATTTAGTCAAAAAAATTGAAAAAAGAAAAACCAAAATAAGATCTTTAATTATATATGTTACACGTGCAATGTACGTCCAAAAACTAATTTTTATTAAATAATTATACTCTAATGTTATAAAAAGGAAACTACAACTCTAATGTTATAAAAAGGAAACTACATATGTCTCATAGGCCATAACACAACTTAAATGCCCCATAAATGTACACAACTGGGACAATTGTTTAACCAGTATTCATTTAATGAACATTTGTTAAAAGTGGCTTATGTGTAATTTATGTGTACATATTATTATTATTATTATAATAGTTATAAGTAATATACACTTGAACACATACAAAGATGAACATATTCACACATAGAATATATTTTTCAATCAATTTACAGCAGCTTGCAATTCAAAATAAATCAATTAAAATGGCTACCTCAACACAAGCACAAAGATTACCACATTAAGCTTTGATCCAAGCAACAACTTACACATTCAATCAAAGAAAGAGATAGTTTAAGAGGGAAAGGGGGGTTCGGCTATGAGAGGAGGAACCCAGAAAAATCTCAGCAACAATTCAACAAATAAAAGGGTTAAGAACTACCTCAAACTCAAAACCAAGCTAAGCACAACACCCACCAAGAATTCAAGCTTTCAAGATAAATTTTTCAGCACTTTAGCAAATTGAAAATATGGAGAAAGAGAGGGAGAGGGGGTTCAGCTACTAGGGCTGGAAAATGCAGAAAAATAAAGCCCTTTTTTCCTTAAAAATTTCCCTTTTAATGAATTATAACAAAAATGCACAATTACCACATTGCCCTTAGGGCTAAATTCCCATTTTCAAGCATACAAGGGCAAAAATATAATTCTCACATTTCATGTATGAATAATAAATTTCAGATTTCTCATATGAAAATACAATGCCAATCAAACATCCCAAAATTGTATTTCGGCCCCGAAACCTGGTTCGGCCTGAAATACCCAGATGTGACTATACCACGCTAACTTGTCACCACACACCTGAAAAAGGACAAAACAGACATACTATATAATAATATAGTCCATAGGCACGTAATTAAATTAAATTCATAGTTTTACCCTTCTCGGGTCAAAATTACTAAAATGCTCCTGGCTCACCAACAAGGTCTTAACATGTCATATCTCATATTAATTCACATATAATTAATAATATAATAATGTAATTCCATAATCATACTCAATTAACTAGTTAGGGTTTTGCTAATCCATTTCATAATCTTAGAGTATTACAATTACCCTCTCTTTATAGAAATTTTGTCCCAAAATTTACATGAACAACTCCGGATATTTCTGCTGTATATCCGACTTGAGTTCTCAGGTTGCCTCTTCTACTTTACTGTTCCTCTATAATACTTTCACCAGTGCAATCATCTTATTTCTCAAGACTTTTTTCCTTCTGTCAAGTATTCACACCGGTTGTTCCTCATATGATAAATCTGGCTAAAGTTCCAATGCTTCATAACTCAGGATATGGGACGAATCTAAGACATACTTCCGAAGCATCGAAACATGGAACACATCATGTACAGTTGCCAGTGCTGGGGGCATAGCCAACCTGTACACTACTTGCCCTATCCTCTCAAGGATTTCAAAAGGTTCAATAAACCTCAGGCTAAGCTTTCCTTTCTTACCAAAGCACTTAATGCCTTTCATAGGTGATACTCTGAGATATACCATGTCTCTAACTTGAAAATCGATATCCCGTTGCTTTGGATCAGCATAACTCTTTTGTCTGCTCTGAGCTGCGAGCATTCGCGCTCGAATTTTATCAACTGCCTCAATTGGTCTTTGAACAGCTGCAGGACCTGAGACCTTTCTTTCACCTACTTCATCTCAGTGAATCGGTGATTTGCATTTTCTTCCATATAAAAATTCATAAGGGGCCATCCCGATTGTTTCCTGATAGATGTTGTTGTACGAGAACTCGATCAGGGGAAGGTACTTTACCCATGATCCTTCGAAGTCAAGCACACATGCCTGTAGCATGTCTTCTAGGATCTGAATAGTCCTCTCGGACTGTCCATCCGCCTGAGGATGAAAAGCTTTGCTAAACTTTAACTGAGTACCCATAGCTCGATGTAGACTCTCTCAGAATCTTGATGTGAATTTCGGATCTCTATCCAAAACAATGGACTTTGGGACACCATGCAGATGAACAATTTCTCTAACATATAACTCAGCATACTGATCAATGGAGAAATTTGTCTGAACAGGTAAAAAGTGCACTGACTTTGTAAACTTGTCAACTATGACCCACACAGAGTCACATTATCCCGTGGTCCTAGGCAAACCAACCACGAAGTCCATGGAAAAATCTTCCCATTTTCACTCCAGAATATTTAGTGGCTCCAGCAACCCTATTGGCCTCTAATGTTCAGCTTTCACTTCCTGACAAGTTAAACACTTAGCAACATACTCAGTAATGTCATTCTTCATGCCTAGCCACCAGAACATGGCTATGAGGTCTTGATACATCTTCGTTGACCTTGGATGAACTGTGTAAGGAGTCGTATGAGACTCATTCATGATCTCTCTTTTAAAATCATCATCCATAGGCACACAAACACGATTCATAAATTGTAGCATTCCCGTATTATCCACTGTAAAGTCATAAGTCTTCCCAGCCGAAACCCTATCTCGGGATTTCACTAACTCTGGATCTTGCACTTGTACTTCTTTGATTCACTCCAAAAGAGTAGATTCCAGGGTAATATTAGCCAATTTCCCCACAACCAGCTCAATTTTAGCTTTGGTCATTTCATTTGCTAACTGTTGGGAGATCTGCTTCATTGTATTTATCTGACTTTGACCTTTTCTACTCAAGGCATCAACAACCACGTTGGCCTTACCAGGGTGATAAAGGATCTCACAATCATAATCCTTTACCAACTCTAGCCAGCGTCTCTGTCTCATGTTCAGGTCTCCCTGGGTGAAGAAGTATTTCAAACTTTTATGATCAGTGTAGATCTCACATTTCTCACCATATAAGTAATGCTGCCAAATCTTTAGCGCAAACACCACTGCTGTGAGTTCTAGATCGTAAGTAGGGTATCTCTACTCGTACTCCTTTAACTGCCGAGAAGCGTAGGCTATTACCTTTCCAGCTTGCATAAGCACACAGACGAGAGCCTGTCTCGAGGCATCACAATAAACCACAAACTTTTCCTTATCTGAAGGAAGAGTTAGTACTGGAGCGGTAATCAAGTGCTGCTTTAAATTCAGACAGCTTTTCTCACACCAATCAGTCCAAACAAACTTCAGGTTCTTTCAGGTCAACTCCGTTAAGGGTACATCAATCTTTGAAAAACCCTCAACAAACTGACGATAATACCCAGCTAAGCCCAAAAAGCTTGTAACTTCAGTAGCTGACTTTGGTGTTGGCCAATCCCGAACAGCTTCAATTTTGGCCGAATCCACCATGATCCCATCCTTATCTACTATGTGCCCCAAGAAAGAGACCCGAGATAACCAGAATTCACACTTTTTGAATTTAGCATATAGCTTATGATCCCATAATCGTTGCAAAACCGCTCTAAGATGTAACTCATGCTCTTCTTCTGATTCCGAATACACCAAGATTTCATCAATAAATACGATCACACATCTATCCAGGTAATCCTTGAATACCCAATTCATAAGATCCATGAATGTTGTTGGGGCATGGGTGAGTCCAAAAGACATCACAAGGAATTCATAATGTCCATACCGAGTACGAAATACATTTTTTGGGATATCTTCCTCTCGAATTCTCAACTGATGATAGCCTGAGCGAAGATCGATCTTGGAAAAGACCGTCTTCCCCTTCAGTTGATCAAACAGATCATCAATTCGAGGTAAATGATACTTGTTCTTGATGGTAAGCTTGTTTAAATCTCGGTAATCAATACACATTCGCAGAGACCTGTCTTTCTTTTTCACAAATAATACCGGAGCACCCCAAGGTGAGTAGCTCGGTCTAATGAATCCCAGATTCAGTAACTCTTGCAGTTGTATCTTTAATTCTTTTAATTCTGCTGGAGCCATTCGATATGGTGCTTTTGATACTGGATCTGCTCTCGGTACCAACTCAATTACAAATATAATTTCCCGAGTAGGAGGCAATCCCGGTAAATCTTTTGGAAAGACGTCAAGGAACTCGCAAACCAATCTTGTATTCTCAGGTCCAAATGTCACAGGTTGACTGGTATCCACTGCAGTAACTATGAATCCCAAACAACCTCTACTCATCAGGTCCTTAGCTTTCAACAATGTTATTCTCGCCATATAAGTAATGCCGCCAAATCTTTAGCGTAAATAATACTGCTGCGAGTTCTAAGTCGTGAGTAAGGTACCTTTGCTCGTACTCTTTTAACTGCCGAGAAGCATAGACAATTACCTTTCCAGCTTGCATAAGAACACAACCGAGACCCTGTCTCGAGGCATCACAATAAACAACAAACTTTTCCTTATCTGAAGGAAGAGTTAGCACTGGAGCGGTAATCAAGTGCTGCTTTAACTCTAGAAAACTTTTCTCACACCGATCAGTCCAAAAAAACTTCAAGTTCTTTCGGGTCAGCTTCGTTAAGGGTACAACAATCTTTCAGAAACCCTCAACAAATCGACAATAATACCCAGCTAAACCCAAAAAGCTCCTAACTTCAATAGTCAATTTTGGTGTTGGCCAATCCCGAACAACTTTAATCTTGGCCAGATCAACCATAATCCCATCTTTATCCACTATGTGCCCCAAGAAAGAGACACGAGATAACCAGAATTCACACTTCTTAAACTTAGCGTACAACTTATGATCTTGTAACTGTTGCAATACTAATCCCAGATGCAACTCATGTTCCCCTTCTGATTCAGAATAAACCGGGATGTCATCAATAAACACGATTACACATCTGTCCAGGTAATCCTGGGACATCCAATTCATACATTCCATATAAAATATGGAACGTAGCTGTAACGCCCTGTCCAACAGGGACGCCACGTGTGTGCACTTTATTTAAAATACCGATATTTATATAAGATGTAATTATACTAAAAGTGTGGGTAATTAAATTTTTGATAGTTAAAACTCAACCTTTAAACTGTTTAACAAAAGATAAGTAACATGAATTATGGGGTCCCCCTGTTTTCAAAATATTTACAAACTGATTTCAAAGTATTTTACAACATAAGCTTTATATTTTCCAAAATACAATCAAAATAGAGCATCCCCGTCAGAATCGGGTCGCCTACGGCCGGTATGTACATTGCCGTCACGCGACCATAAACTCATGGTTGCGTCGACTTTGGCCTTTCCTTTACTCCGCACCATAAAGCACCGCGGAGTCAGCGTAGACTCAAGAAAGTGATCAAAACAATAATTGAAAGAAGACAATTATTAACTTAATCTCGTGTCATTATGTCTACTTACTATTCGATAATAATAATCATTCCTTTGAACATCACACATTCTTGGTACTTAATAAAGTACCACTTTTTACCACTCGTCACATACGAGTTGAATATGTCACTATCGTTGCCCGATAAAGCAAACGATAAGTAAGAAACCTAACCGCGGTTTCAAGAGTAATTACTCATAACGGCAATAACCGTTTCCAACCCTAGGTCATAACCTAGGCTTAATAAGCTTTAATCAACATCATGATAATAATTAAGGTCACCTCCATTCATTCATCGATTTTTAACCACATACGGTGCTTACCACTTTTCTCACCTTAATTCAGAAGTCAAGAATATGGCCGACCTGGGTGGAAAAGCAAGCTAGGCAATCCCGATCCTATGTCACGACAATTGAAACACAATAAATACCTTAACATAATATTCCGGATTAAAACCCTAATTTAAAACCGATTAGACTTAGCCTTCACCATCTATATAATAATTCAAATAACTCAAAATTATTCAAAGGCAGGTACTAGGTTCAACTCCGAGCTAAACATTGCCGTAGAAAAACCCGAGAAATTTTCCCCTCGTCGTAATCGGCCGACCTGCTCGATACAAATAGTAACCAACCTGGCCGACGGCTGTCGTCGTACCGTAAATCTTCGGTTTTTCTCCCCCAAATTTCGAACCAAAACCATTTCGTACCTAATTTGCACTTCCGGTAATCTAATATACCAAATATAACATATTCAACACATCATTTAATCACAATTCACCATTTAACTCAAAATCAACATCTTACTTGACAATTGCATTTAAACATCACTTTCAACACCTATTTAATTGAACAGCCCTTAATCTCACTCAATCTTCATTCAAACAAGTTTCAAATCAACCCTAAGAACCTACCCTAACCTCAGTTTATACCCCAAATTTCAGATTAAATGAAAACCTTACCAAAACCTAACTAAACTCAAAGAAATTAATTAAGTGGAAGAGTGTATGATCATACCTCCACTTAGCTAGCTTCTAGGGTTAGGATTAGCTCAAGAAATTGAAGAAAAGAAATGAGTTTTCCTTGGTTTCCACGCTCAAGAATCTAAGAAGAGAGGAAGAAGACGAAGAGCTTGAAGTTATGTGTTTTGCTTGCTTTCTTGCCTTGGAAGCAACTTAAATAAGGTTGCTCTCTCTCTTTTTTTTTTTTTTTTACTAACAATCAGCCCACCAACAATTGAAAAGTCAAGAAGTCAAAACATAAAAAAGAAAAATGACTAATTTACCCTTAAAAAAAACTTAAACTAAAATTATAACCTAGGGGCATTTTGGTAATTTTTACTAACTCCCCAATCCGACATTCTAATAAAATTCTAACTTAATCCGGGATATTCTCAAAATAATTCTTTCATTTAATGTCGTGACATTGCTAACCACATAGCTAAATTTCCACAATTACCGGCCCAAAATAACGTATTTCATTAATTAATCGTTCAACAATTACCTAAGTAAGATCATAATCCTACTTCATTTCCCAAGTAATTACATATTTAATAAAATATGTCCATTTAAATATTATTTATTTTCTGGGATATTACAACTATCCCCCACTTATAGGAATTTCGTCCTTGAAATTTACCTGAAAAGCTCGGGATACAACTCCCGCATCTGCGACTCTAATTCCCAAGTCGCTTCTTCAACTTTGCTGTTCCGCCACAACACTTTGACTAGTGGAATAGTCTTGTTTCGCAACACCTTTTCTTTCCGTCTAAGATCTCAGACCGGTTGTTCTTCATACGCATGTGCCCAGCTTGAAGCTCATTGTCTTCATAACTTAAGATATGAGTTGTATCGTATACATATTTCCGAAGCATCGAGACATGAAACACGTTATGAACCCTGCATAAAGCAGAGGTAGAGCCAACCGATAAGCTACCTGACCTACTTTCTCAAGAATCTCAAATGGACCAATAAATCTCGGGACTCAACTTTCCTTTCTTCTCGAACCTTCGAATTCCTTTCATGGGGACACCCGAAGAAAACAAAATCCCCAACTCGGGAATTCAACATCTCTACGCTTTGGATCTCGCGTAGCTTTTCCGTCTACTTTGGGAAGCAAGCATACGAGCTCGTATCTTTTCAATAGCCTCGCTCGTTCTTTGAATGCCTTCAGTCCAAGGTACCTACGTTCACCAAATTTCATCCTCATCCTGAATAAAGGTGATCGACATTTCCTTCCATAAAGCATCTCATACGAGCCATGCCAATGGTACTCGGATAACTATTGTTATAAGAAAACTCAATCAGAGGTAGGTACTTGTTCCAAGAACCTTCAAAGTCCATTACACATGCCCTCAACGTATCCTCAAGTATCCGGATAGTCCTTTCGCATTGACCATCTATTTCTGAGGATGAAAAGCCGTACCGAATTTCAACTTAGTACCCATTGCTTCGTAAACTTTCCCTTAATTTGGATGTAAATTTTGGATCTCGATCTCGAAACTATCGACTTTGGGGCACCATGAAGTCGAACTATCTCCTTAATATACAAATCAAGCATATTGATCCACCGTATACGTTGTCCTCACGGAGGAAGTGAGCAGTACTTCGTATATCGATCCACTATCACCCAAATAGAATCATAATACCCTCACTCGTTTCCGGGCAATCCTACCACAAAATCCATGGTGATGTCTTCCCCATTTCCATTCAGAATCTGTAGAGGTTGAAGCAAACCCGTCTGCCTTTTGATGTTCTGCTTTAATTTGTTGACAAAGTTAAGCATTTCGACATATATTCAACAATATCCCTCTTCATGCCCGCCACCAATATAAAGCTTTCACATCATGATACATCTTGGTTGTTCCTGTGTAAGGAGTACGGTGTAGTATGAGATTCATCAAGAATCTCTTGTCCGATTTCTTTATCAACCTAAGATACGCATTCTCGTTTTTGTATCGCAACAACCCATCGATAAGCACGAAAAGTCCCTTGCCAATCCAAACCTCTAAACCTTATGTCCCCGTAGCTCAAGGTCACCTTGTCGGGCTACTCTAATTCTTTCCAATAGATTAGATTGTATGGTGATATTAGCAAGTTTTCCAATTACAAATTCAATTCCCGCTTCGTCATATCCTCACCAACTTTGCCGAGATTTCCTTTAGTTCACAAACTTGCCCCGGTCCTTTCCGACTTAGAGCATCCGCTACCACATTTGCTTTACTGTGGTGGCAGAGAATCTCGCAACACTTGACTCAGCTCTAACCATCGTCGTTGCCTCATATTTAAATCCTTCGAGTGAAAAAGTACTTGAGGCTTTTGTGATCCGTATAAATTTCACACTTCTCACCGTATAGATAGTGACGCCAAACTTTTAGTGCAAAGACAACCGTCGCTAATTCAATATCATGGGTAGGATATCGTTGTTCATACTCCTTCAATTGCCTGGATGCATAAGCAATCACTTTCCCTGACTGCATAAGAACACAACCTAACCCTTGTTTGGATGCATCACAATAAATCACAAACTTTTCATCACCTTTTGGTAAGGTTAGCACAGAGCGTAATCAACCTTGCTTCAATTCCTCGGAAACTACCTTCACACTTGTCGATTCAAACAAACTTACAATTCTTTCTGGTCAACTCGCTTAAAGGCGTAGAAATCTTTTGCAAAGCCCTCAACAAATCTTCTAATACCCTCGCTAACCCCAGTGAAACTTCTAACTTCGCCTGCCGACTTAGGTCGAGGCCGTCACGAACTCGCTTCAATCTTTACCTGGATCCACTAAAATACCATTTTTACTCACCACATGCCCCAAGAAACTCACCTGAGGTAACCAGAATTCACATTTCTTAAACTTGGCATACAACTTATGCTCCCTGAGACGTTGTAATACCATTCGAAGATGTCTTTCGTGAGTCTCTTCCGAGTCCGAATAAATTAGAATATCATCGATAAAGACAATAACAAAATCATCCGTAAAATCTTTGAACACTCGTTCATCAAGTCCATAAATGCCGGCGGGGCATTTGTTAATCCGAAGGACATTACCAGTGAATTCATAATGACCATACCGGTCCGAAAAGTCGTCTGGGAATATCCTCCTCTCGAATCCTCGCTGATGATAACCGTATCGAAGATCAATCTTAGAAAAGACAAGCCTTACCCCCGCAACTCGATCAAATAAATCATCTATTCTTGGTAAAGGGTACTTGTTCTTCACTGTTGATTTGTTTAACTCCCGATAATCTATACACATTCGTAAAGTTCCATCTTTCTTTTTCACAAACAAAACTGGTGCACCCCAAGGTGAAGTACTAGGTCTAGTAAATTTTAAATCCATCATCCCCTGTAATTGAACTTTTAACTCTTCAAACCTCCGCAAAGCATCCGTAGGCAGCCTTTCGATAGCTGTGCCTCAGCCTCCCCGGTATTAAATCAATCTCAAAATCAATTTCACGTTTTGGTGGCAACCCCGGTAACTCTTCCGGGAACACATCCGTAAATTCTCGAACCACTCGGGACATGCTCCGTCCCCGCTAGTGGTTCCCCGGAAATATCCACAACACTTGCCAAGAAACCAATGCACCCCTCACACAACAAATCCCTTGCCTTAAGGGCCGAAATTAAGGGAATCCGAGATCCTTGCATCTTACCCACAAATACAAAGGGGTCCCCGCCCTCGGCCGAAAAGTTACCATCTTTCATTTACAATCAATGGTGGCGTTGTATTTAGCAAGCCAATCCATCCCCAAAATAACATCAAAATCCTCCGCATTTAATTCTATCGATCAACTGATAACTCTCTTCCTTCCACAAACACCGGAAGGATCGAACCCACTCCGCCGGAGATAACCAACTCCCCAAAGAGGGCAACAAGGTTCCAAAACCTCTAGAAAGCACATCACTAGGTTTATTCAGCCTTCTCAATTATTCTACTTGAAATATAAGAATGTGTCGCACTGTAATCAATTAACACAAATAATAAAGTACCAAAGAATGTAAAGCCGACCGTCACGAAGGACCCCGCACGCCCCCGCACTTGAGTCGTGGCAAACACTGGCAGAGCAGTGTGTATCATCCTTCTTTTGCTCTAGCCGTAGCAATTGTGGACAATTTCTCTTCATATGACCCACCATTCCACAGGGAAACAGCCCTAGCCTCGACACTCGCCTGTGTGATGCTTTTTACACCTCGACATTCAGAAAAGTCCGCCGCCGTTCCCACTACGACGAAACCTCGGTTACCCCGGAATCTTTTGTTTGGGCTCCGCACGATGATTCACTAGGTCTTTTTCCCGCGGTCACCAAGATCGCACTCTACCCGAACCAAGACTGCCGTTTCGCTTCCATGAATCTCTTCTCGGCAATATTTTTCTTCGTATCTCGAGCCTCTCGCACCTCGTAAACTAAAGCCAACTCAACTATTCGAGCATAAGTTCGGCAACCCCTATTGTTTAGAAGCAACAATCACATCCCGGCGATGTGTTCATCCAAAAGCCCCGTATAAACTTTGCTTTTCTAAGCAGCCTTTCCGCATTACCTCATCCGAGGCAAACTTTGCCGCCGATCAAACTTAGTAGATACCGTCACAGCCATACTACCCCGAGTTAACCGTATAAACTCTTCTCGCCTTTGCCGCCTTAATAGACTCATTATAATACTTCTCAAAAATAAGGCCCGAAAAGTTTCCTGTGTCATATTATTCGCATCATGGCCCCGAGATACAATCTCCCACCAAATACGGCATCATCTCGTAGCATATAAAGTAGGCACACCGACTCGGTCATTATCTTCAACTCGCATAAAATCGAAAATGGATGTTATCATACTCATCCATTGCTCCGCCTTGAGTGGATCAAGACCACCCTCAAACACCGGCGATTCTCGCTTCCGAACCGCTCATACAATGGTTCCAAACGATTCCCCGCATCCGTGGCACTACTAGAGGTGCCGAGGATCGTGATTAAGATTTAGAGCAGCCGAGCTCGCCGCTTCTCTTAATTCTCTCGATTTGCTCACCCCGTCGCCGAATAGTTTCTTGCATAGCAAAGATATAACTCTTCCCAATTAGGTGGTGGTAAAGGGTTCTCACCCTCACGGCAGCCCCCGAGGCCGCCCAGCTCATGGTACCCCTACCTGGGCCCGCCTCGGGTGCATAACTATACACCGCGATCACATTCCAAGTAATAACAATGTCCGATAAGTATTTCCATATATTATAATTCTTCCCACACCATTCCGATATCAACATAATTCAAATAACTGTGTAATCGTAAAATTAACAAGCTATCTTTTAACTTAAAGCCTTACTAAACCATGAGTCGATCGTGTCCTCGTTGTGCCCCAATGTACATATCAAACCAGTCTTCAGGATCTAAAAACCTTGGCGCTCTGATACCATGTTGTAACGCCTTGTCCAACAGGGACGCCACGTGTGTGCACTTTATTTAAAATACCGATATTTATATAAGATGTAATTATACTAAAAGTGTGGGTAATTAAATTTTTGATAGTTAAAACTCAACCTTTAAACTGTTTAACAAAAGATAAGTAACATGAATTATGGGGTCCCCCTGTTTTCAAAATATTTACAAACTGATTTCAAAGTATTTTACAACATAAGCTTTATATTTTCCAAAATACAATCAAAATAAACAGCATCTTGTAAACCTGGTCGCCTATCGCCGTATGTACATTGCCGTCGCGACCATAAACTCATGGTTGCTCGACTTTGGCCTTTCCTTTACCTGCACCATAAAGCACCAGTGAGTCACAGAGACTCAGCAAGAAAGTGATCAAAACAATAATTGAAAGAAGACAATTATTAACTTAATCTCGTGTCATTATGTCTACTTACTATTCGATAATAATAATCATTCCTTTGAACATCACACATTCTTGGTACTTAATAAAGTACCACTTTTTACCACTCGTCACATACGAGCTGAATATGTCACTATCGTTGCCCGATAAAGCAAACGATAAGTAAGAAACCTAACCGCGGTTTCAAGAGTAATTACTCATAACGGTAATAACCGTTTCCAACCCTAGGTCATAACCTAGGCTTAATAAGCTTTAATCAACATCATGATAATAATTAAGGTCACCTCCATTCATTCATCGATTTTTAACCACATACGGTGCTTACCACTTTTCTCACCTTAATTCAGAAGTCAAGAATATGGCCGACCTGGGTGGAAAAGCAAGCTAGGCAATCCCGGTCCTATGTCACGACAATTGAAATACAATAAATACCTTAGCATAATATTCCGGATTAAAACCCTAATTTAAAACCGATTAGACTTAGCCTTCACCATCTATATAATAATTCAAATAACTCAAAATTATTCAAAGGCAGGTACTAGGTTCAACTCCGAGCTAAACACGGTTCAGAGAAAAACCCGAGAAATTTTCTCCTCGTCGTAACCGGCCGACCTGCTATGATACAAATATAACCAACCTACCGACCGCTGTCGTCGCCGTACCGTAAAATTTCCGGTTTTTCTCCCCGCCCGAACCAAAACCATTTCGTACCTAATTTGCACTTCCCGTAATCAGCTTTAATATACCAAATATAACATATTCAACACATCATTTAATCACAATTCACCATTTAACTCAAAATCAACATCTTACTTGACAATTGCATTTAAACATCACTTTCAACACCTATTTAATTGAACAGCCCTTAATCTCACTCAATCTTCATTCAAACAAGTTTCAAATCAACCCTAAGAACCTACCCTAACCTCAGTTTATACCCCAAATTTCCAGATTAAATGAAAACCTTACCAAAACCTAACTAAACTCAAAGAAATTAATTAAGTGGAAGAGTGTAAGGATCATACCTCCACTTAGCTAGCTTCTGTGGTTAGGATTAGCTCAAGAAATTGAAGAAAAGAAATGAGTTTTCCTTGGTTTCCAAATGCTTCAAGAATCTAAGAGAGGAAGAAGAAGAAGAGCTGAAGTTATGTGTTTTGGCTTTGCTTTCGCCTTGGAAGAACTTTAAATAAGTGTCTCTCTCTCTTTTTTTTTTTTTTTTACTAACAATCAGCCCACCAACAATTGAAAAGTCAAGAAGTCAAAACATAAAAAAGAAAAATGACTAATTTACCCTTAAAAAAAACTTAAAACTAAAATTATAACCTAGGGGCATTTTGGTAATTTTTACTAACTCCCCAATCCGACATTCTAATAAAATTCTAACTTAATCCGGGATATTCTCAAAATAATTCTTTCATTTAATGTCGTGACATTGCTAACCACATAGCTAAATTTCCACAATTACCGGGCCCAAAATAACGTATTTCATTAATTAATTGCTCAACAATTACCTAAGTAAGATCATAATCCTACTTCATTTCCCAAGTAATTACATATTTAATAAAATATGTCCATTTAAATATTATTTATTTTCTGAGATATTACAGTAGCCTTGGCCCGACATTCACCCTGATGGTGTTTCTTGCATTTTGGACATTCTAGATAGGATCTAAAAGAGGATTCGTGACCCTAATGGCCACCTCTGTTTCCCCGAAACTTTTTATTACCCCCAGATGTTCTAAAAGCATCAGCCTTCCATTTGTGATCAGGGTTACCACCATCGGTCCCCTTACTGACATTACCACTAGTAGAAGGATTCGATGTCATGATGGCATCCTTTGCAGTCTGCTCCTTTAATACATGTTGCTCAGCCTCCTCAGTAATTAAGGTTAGCTCTACCACTTTCTTATACAAAGTGTCATGGGTAGTGGTAATTTTCAAGTCCTGACTGATTGTGGCATTCAGTCCTCTCACATACTTCTGTTTCCTGGTAAAATCTGTAGGCACCAGATCACCAACAAATTTGGACAGCCGATCAAACTCTAGAGTGTATTCAGTCACAGACATTTTCCCATGAGTTAGCTTCACAAAATCCTCCATATGTGAAGTTCTCACAATGATGTTATAAATTTTTTTCCTCAAACAGACTCTTGAACTCTTCTCAAGTCATCACATTGACATCACGAGTCTGCCCCACTATATCCCACCAGACGCGGGCATGATCTTGTAACATAAAAGCTGCCCAATTTACTCTCTTTGTTCCCGTTACCCTCATATTATCAAGGATACAGGTGATTGTACTCATCCACTGCTCAGCTTTAATTATGTCAGTACCTCCCAGAAAAGTTGGAGGTTGCAGCTTCACAAACCATTCAAACACGGAGTCTCTATGTGGCATCATAAACCCCTGATTACCCACCACTGGCACAGGTGCAGGTGGTAACACTTGCTCAACAGGGGTAGCTGGTGCCGGTTGCCTCAACTGATGCAACTCTTCCTCTTTACGAAGTATGATACTTCACATTTCTTAAAACATCTGCTGCCATTCAGCAGGCGGATTAGCATTGCCAACCCTTGCATTATCCCCTGGATTTAGCAGAGGCGCAGGCAGTGCCGGTGGATTGGTTTGGTCTACACCGGGCTCTACTAGCCCGCCCTGTGGTCTAGATGATTATGGAGGGTCCATTTTACAAACAGCCCAGTAATCAACAACCCCCGGCGAGTCAGGCACCAATACCACACTTACGCACTTATTGCCTTAAACCCTAACTTAACTATTCATTCCATTTAAATAAACACTTATCATATAACATTTTAAACATGGCATCATATATCACATAAATACTCTAGATGTTCGCATACTGCCTAAAATGGAAAGCGGTAAATATATGATCATATAAGCAGTAAAGCATTTACTCTCAACACTTATTGCACCATGAGTCGAGCTTGTCTTTGACGATGACTGTACATGTTCGGCCGATCTACAGGAAGTTTAAAAACCTTGACGCTCTGATATCAAACTGTAACACCCTAACAATTAAACACGATACCTAAGGTGATTAAGAAACCCTAATCCCCTAAACGGGATTACTAGAAAGATAAACACAGGTAATTTAAACTTTAATCCAAAATAGATTAAAAATAAAACTTGTAATAAACTTAACTTTACAATCAAAAATTACATGTTTGTGGATCCCAAAAATATTTTACAAAATATTACAAGCCTTTTTCACTAGCCGACCTAGGCAGCAAAATTAGAGTTTCAAATGTACATCATTGGTAGACCCCAACCCGCTTGGTCTAGTGTGGCCCGGACATGTACATACATCGCCCAACTTTTGCACTCATGGCTAATCAGAGATAGATTTACCCTTTCCTGCACAGTAGAGCACCCGTGAGCCAAGCCCAACAAGACAGTATATTTATCAATAATCATAAATATCACATCACATAAATATTAGTGTCATTTCAAATTTGTATGTATGACACAGACCCGCGTGTTACACTCACACGCATATTTATGTCTATGTGGCATAGACCAACGTGTTACGCTCACACGTCTATTTATGTCTATGTGGCATAGACATACGTGTTACGCTCACATGTCTATTTATGTCTATGTGGCATAGACCTACGTGTTACGCTCACACGTTTATTTACAATAAGGCCTTAGTAGAGTTTATCTCGGCTATAGTCACCGAGTCTAATTCGGTTATGCCTTGCTCGCATAACCCTATCTATATATATACGTAATCCATACATTACGTTCTTTCAGTAGTTTATCCTAGTGATATATACCAGGTTTAACCCAGTTATGTCTTATACACATAACTCTTAATATAAATGCATGCTTACAATTTATACTATAACAATATAGAATCTTAGGGTAATATTCCTAACTTACATACTAAATAATCACTCATATAACATATTACAGTATGCTCAAAATAACATCTATTGAGGGTAATAACCCTAAATCATGTCTTAACTGGATTAACGATATTACCATACATCATCGCTTTCCTACCTTCATAATATTCTAGAGTAATAACCCTAGATCGCATTTAATTAAACTCAAGGTACTAGTTTACCGAGTCCAGCTTAATTATGCCTTAGGCGCATAATTCTTTATTCCAACATATTAAGCATGGCATCACACTCAAAATCTTTTACTTACTAGGGTAATAACCCTAGACCATATAACCGCTCATTTTAGAGTAATAACTCTAAACCCAGTTTCTAGTTACTCATATATATCATATTCCATATAGGTGTCATTGCGCATATATCTACGCGCTAATTACTGTCTTACCTGATGTCCTACAAACATAGAAATTCCAAATCCCCAGGTGCTCCTGACCAAGTGTTGGTAATCCTAATCACAATCCCAGGATACACAAGTATAGGGTTAATCCCTAATTCTATTTCCAAAAAATATAAAATTGGCATTTAAATTACAGATATTCACATAGAGCTCGGAAAGAGCTTTCCAACGATATAAATAATGTCCCAAATGGAGTCCCGAGTCAAAAGTTATGGCCAAAACAAAAACAAAAAAACAAAAAAAAAACAATAAGCTGTCATAAAATGGTCGCGGCAACTGGGTTTAAAAACCAAGGAAACCCAATTTCCAGCCACCAAAAAACATCCAAAAATAACAATTTTCATGCTAGACCAGCCCACAATCATAATAAATTTTCTCCTAACATAAAATAAATAATTAGAGAGGAATTACACCTAATTCACTCTCCAACAACACCAAAATATGCATCAAAATCATCAATTTCAACAAGCTTTAACTACAGCAAAAATCTCAAATCAAGAGCTTGCACAACCATAAAAATCAGCATCTTAATTACACAAAAATACTCTCAAAATAACTTAAACACATGCCTTAAAATCATTAAGAACAATTCCATAACTTTGCAACACATACTTGCCAAGAACAACAAGATTATCCCCTTAATCCAACACACATGCAAAGATGAACATATTCACACATAGAGTATATTTTTAACTTGCAATTCAAAATAAATCAATTAAAATGTCGACCTCAACACAAACACAAAGATTACCACATTAAGCTTTGATCCAAGCAACAACTCACACATTCAATCAAAGAAAGAGATAGTTTAAGAGGGAAAGGGGGGTTCGGCTATGAGAGGAGGAAACCCAGAAAAATTTCAGCAACAATTCAACAAATAAAGGTGTAACACCCTAACAATTAGGCACGCTACCCAACATGATTAAGGAACCTAATCCCCTAAACGGGATTACTAAATAAAATAAGCGCGAGAAATTAAACTTTAAATGAAATCAGAATGAAAATAAAACTTGTAATAACTTTAACTTTACAACCAAATTACTTGTTTTGGGATCCCAAAAATATTTTAGAAAATATTACAAGTCTTTCTCAATAGCTGACCTAAATGGCAAAACAAAGTTATAACAATTCATCACTGGTAGACCCCAACCCGCTTGGTCTAGTGTGGCCCGAACATGCACATACATCGCCCAGCTCCCGCACTCATGGCTGATCAGAGACAGATTTATCCTTTCCTGCACAGTAGAGCACCCGTGAGCCAAGCTCAGCAGGACAGTATAAAATATCAATAATCATACTTAACTTATCACATAATTATTAATGTTATTTATCATTTATCTGTATGACACAGACCTGCGTGTTACACTCACACGCCTATTTATGTCTATGTGGTATAGACCTACGTGTTACTCTCACACGTCTATATACAATAAGGCCTCAGAATAGTTCATTTTGGTTCTAGTTACCGAGTCCAACCTGATTATGCTTTGAACGCATAACTCTTAAAGTCAAATTATATATAACACATAATTAATGGTGCATCCGCACTATTTGTCTCTTTGCTATAGACCTGCGTGCTACACTCACACGCCTATATATGTCTATGTGACATAGACCTACGTGTTACACTCACACGTCTATTTACAATAAGGCCTTAGTAGGATTTATCTCGGTTATAATTACCGAGTCTAACCTGGTTATGCCTTGCTCACATAACTCTATTCATATATATACGTAATCCATACATTACGTTCTTTCGGTGGTTTATCCTGGTGATATATACCAGGTCTAACCTAGTTATGTCTTATTCACATAACTCTTATCATACATGCGTACAATCAATATATACGATAACATATAAAATCTTAGGGTAATAACCCTAACTTGCATACTAAGTAGTCACTCATATAACGCATTACAATATGCTCAAATAACATATATTAATAGTAATAACCCTAACTCATGTCTTCACTGGATTAATAATATTACCATATATCATTGCTTTCTTACCTTCATAATATTCTAGGGTAATAACCGTAGACCGCATTAAAATTAAACTCAAGGTACTAGTTTACCGAGTCTAACTTAATTATGCCTTAGACGCATAATTCTTTATTCCAACATATTTAACATGGCATAACATTCAACATCTTTTAAATACTAGAGTAATAACCCTAGACCATATAACTGCTCATTTTAGGGTAATAACCCTAATCCCAGTTCTTAATTAATCACAACCACAATATAAAACATGAGCGCCACCGCGCTTAACTCTATGTGCAATCTACAGTCTTACCTGATGTCCCGCAAACGTGTAGATTCCAAATCCTCGGGTGCTCTTGACCAAGTGTCGGTAGTCCTAGTCACAATATCTGGGATTTTCAAATATAGAGTCAATCCCTAACTCCACTTTCACATAATATAACATTTGGCATTTAAATCACATATATTCACATAGAGCTCGGAACGAGCTTTCCAATGATATATAGAACTCCCAAAACGGAGTTCGGATCATAAAGTTATGAGGATTCGAATAACGCGTTTGAATCTACCCAAAAACGAAGGTTGTGCCGCGACACTTGGGCTCGAATCCCAGGCCACAAAATAGGGGCGGGCCATGACGCCCAAAAGCAGGGCCGCGGCCCCTGAGTTCCAAACCCAGAAAACCTCCATTTTCCTGCTCAAAAATTCAAGCCAAAACACACCAATTCATGCCCAAAACCTAATCAAACTCTCAAACCATCAAATAGGTTTATAATAATTATTCAGAGAGTAGAAACACACATTCCATACATCAAAATTCAACAATATAGACCATCAAAGTTCAGATTAAAGAACACAAAGGTTAGGCTCCAAACATTGAGTTAAGTCCCACAAATTCAAGCTCAAACACAACATAAAATTCTCAGCTGAAAAACAGAATTAAAGCACCAACCTAACCTCAAAAATCTCTCCGAAACACATCACAAAGCATTCAACTCCAATCCTCTAACACAATTAAGCATAGCACATCAAAATCACACTAACTTCTACACACATGCATCTCAAGAACATTTACCACAAATTCCATGTTTAATCAACTTCAATTCAGCAACAACAACTTAGAATTAAAGTACTAGAACACTACCTCAAGCCTCTAGCAAGAAAGTCAAGCTTTAGCACCTTAAAAATCCAAGCTTGAACATCAATCAAAACCAATTTGAAGAGGATGCAAATCAAAAGACAAAAGAGAGGGAAGTAGAAGGGGGTTAGGTCTAGGGGCTGAATAACACCAGAAAATAAATCCCTAATTTGCCAAAAATTCCTTTTTGTTAATAATAAGCCAAAAAGCCAAAATGACAATATTGCCCCTAGGGCCACCAAACCTCAAAAGCATGAAACAAGGGTAAGAATGTCATTATCACATAACACATCATTAAATTAATTTTCAGATTATACACATATTAATAAAATGCCAATAAATAATTCCCAAAACTATATTTCGACCCCGAACACGGTTCGACCCAAAATACCCAGTTGTGACTATACCGCTCCAACTTGTCAGAACACACCTGAAAAAAGACATAACATGTATAATATATAATAATATAGTCCATAAGCACGTAAATAAATTAAATTCACAATTTTACCCTTCTCGTGTCAAAATTACTAAAATGCCCCTGGCTCACCATCGGGGTCTTAACATGTCATATCTCATATTAATTCACATATAATAGATTATATAATAATATAATTCCATGATAATACGCAATTATCTAGTTAGGTTTTGCTAATCTATTTTTTAATCTTAGGGTATTATAATTACCCCTCCTTATAGAAATTTCGTCCCAAAATTTACCTGAACAACTCCGGGTATTTCTGCTGCATATTTGTCTCGAGTTCCCAGGTTGCCTCTTCCACTTTACTATTCCTCCATAATACTTTTACCAGTGCAATCGTCTTGTTTCTCAAGACCTTCTCTCTTTTGTCGAGTATTTGCACCAGTTGTTCCTCATAAGATAAATCTGGCTGAAGTTCCAATGCTTCATAACTCAGAATCTGGGACGAATTTGAGACATACTTCTGAAGCATTGAAACAGGGAACACATCATGTACAACTGCCAGCGCTAGGGGCATAGCCAACCTGTACGCTACTTACCCTATCCTCTCGAGGATTTCAAAAGGTCCAATGAACCTTGGGTTAAGCTTCCCTTTCTTAGCAAAGCGTTTAATGCCTTTCATCGACAATATTCGGGGAAACACCATGTCCCCGATCTAAAAATCAATATCCTGACGCTTTGGATCAGCATAACTCTTTTGTCTGCTCTGAGTCGCGAGCATTCACGCTCTGATTTTATCAACTGCCTCACTTGTTCTCTGAATAGCCTCGGGACCCAAGAATTTTCTTTCACCCACTTCATCCCAGTGAATAGGTGATCTACATTTTCTTCCGTATAAAAGCTCATAAGGGGCCATCCCGATTGTTGCCTCATAGTTGTTATTGTACGAGAACTCGATCAAGAAAAGGTACTTTACCCATGATCCTTCAAACTCAAGCACACATGCCCGTAACATGTCTTCTAAGATATGAATAGTCCTTTTGGATTGTCCATACGTCTGAGGATAAAATGTTGTGCTAAAATTTAACTGAGTACCCATAGCTCGATGTAGACTCTCCCAGAATCTTGATATAAATTTTGAATCTCTATCCGAAATAATGGACTTTGGGACACCATGAAAACGGACAATTTCTCTAACATATAACTCAGCATACTGATCAATGGAGAAGTTCGTCCGAACAGGCAAGAAGTACGCTGACTTTGTAAACCTGTCCACTATTACCCGCACGGAGTCGTACTATCCCGTGGCTCTAGGTAATCCTACCACGAAGTCCATAGCAATATCTTCCCATTTCTACTTCAGAATATTCAGTGGCTGCAGCAACCCTACAGGTCTTTGATGTTCAGCTTTTACTTGCTAACACGTAAGACACTTAGCAACATACTCAGCGATGTCATTCTTCATGCCTGGCCACCAAAACATGGCCTTTAGGTCCTGATACACTTTGTTGACCCTGGATGAACTGAATAAGGAGTTGTATGAGACTCATTCATAATCTCTCTTTTAATACCATCATCCATAGGCACAGAAACACGATTCGTAAATTGTAATATTCCCGTTTCATCCACTATAAAGTCACCAGTCTTCCCAGCCGAAACCCTATCTCGAGATTTCACTAACTCTGGATCTTGCAATTGTGCTTCTCTGGTTCGCTCTAAAAGAGTAGATTGCAAGGTGATATTAGCCAATTGCCCTACAACCAGCTCGATATTAGCTTGGGTCATCTCATTTGCTAACTGTTGGGAGATTTGTTTCACAGTATTCATCTGACTCTGCCCCTTTCTAGTCAAAGGCATCGGCAACCACGTTGGCTTTACCAGGGTGACATTAGCCAACCCTTAATTTAGGGCCTTGATATGGTAACTACCATCTCTATGATTATCCCAAGTGAAAAGATCTCCTTTAACAAAAAGTTCAATTAAATCGTAGGCATTAACCAAATTAGAGATAAACCGGGCAAATTGATCCTTACCCCTACTACCAACCTGATCCAAGTCCGTCATAACAAAATTGGCGTCCTCAAGTATCAACCACGGACCTCCAAAAAAATCACCCAAGTTCATCATATCAGACCAGAACTCTTTCTTCTTATGAAAATATAGAAGTCCATACACGCATGAAAGAAGACACGAGTTGTGATTCGGGTTAGAGTAATCAGTGTCAGACATCTGGTTCAAAGTAACCCTCACACTTCAAAGATAAAACCAGACTTCCAGGCCATAAGAATTCCCCCAGCAGTACCGACAGAAGGAACAACTATATTGAAATGAAAATGTAAATTGTTTAGGATACGTACCAACAAGGTAGTATCAAATTCAAGTTCCCTAAGAAACTGGAAATCTAGAAACCACGACCGAACTAGGGATTTTATTTAAAGAACTGCAAAGGAATTTCTCGAACCTCTACAGTTCTAGGCAACTCCAATCATGGCTCGAGGCTTCCAACAAACGAGAACCAGAAGTAGAGCAACCCTTAGCACTCAGACCCAAACAAAATAAACATCACAATACAACCCAAAAATCCCAACAACTAATAACAAAGCACCACTACTTAAGCCACGAAACCCCCAAAAAACGGAATATAAAACCTGTAACGTCCCCGCTTCAAGCCTCCATTGGGCCCTTACACCCACGAAATGAATGGCTCTTATACACGAGTACGTCACTCTGGCTGCTTCATGGAATGACGACTGACCCTACAGACCAACACGAGTATTTCCAGCGTGCTTTGTCCTCACTCGCACGCTTCCTAGGAAAACTTCCTAGGAGGTCACCCATCCTGAAATTACCCCAAGTCAAGCACACTTAACTGTGGAGTTCTTTCGTGATTGGCTACCGAAAAATAAGATGCACCTTGTTGATATAGGTAGCATCAATCAATCCATTTAAGCTCTCTTCAACTGTGTAGCCACATACCTACACAGTCTCAAAATCATCACACTTGACCTTCCCCAGGCGATGTGGGATTGCACAGTTTACCTAGTATTTCCCCTTACGGATCACGGGACTACTGACTGTCACAATCACCCCCTTACGGGGTCCGACGTCCTCATCGACCACACTTTCGGCTGGGTCAAGGCTCTGATACCATTTGTAACGTCCCCGTTTCAAGCCTCCATTGAGCCCTTACACCCACGGAATGAATGGCTCTTATACACGAGTACGTCACTCTAGCTGCTTCATGGATCGATGACTGGCCCTACAGACCAACACGAGTGTTTTCAGCGTGCTTTGTCCTCACTCGCACACTTCCTAGGAAAACTTCCCAGGAGGTCACCCATCCTGAAATTACCCCAGGTCAAGCACACTTAACCGTGGAGTTCTTTCGTGATGGGCTACCGAAAAACAAGATGTACCTTGTTGATATAGGTAGTACCAATCAATCCATTTAAGCTCTCTTCAACTGTGTAGTCCCATACCTACAGAGTCTCAGAATCATCACACTTGACCTTCCCCAGACGATATGGGATTGCACAGTTTACCTCGTATTTCCCCTTACGGATCACGGGACTACTGACTGTCACAAAACCCTTACCAATCACAAATTAGATCCGAATAGGAAAGTTTCAGGCGGATGGAGACCAAAATCGACGCCAAAAGAAAAAAAAATCAGAGACAGTGACATAATCAAACCAGAAGCAGGCCATCCAACCCAGAAACCCCCTAATCAAGCTTTAAGAACCAGGACGAGTTCTGTTCTAGACTAAGTGGAAGAGAAGCTTGAAACAAAACGCACTAAAACCCCAAGACCAACACTAGCCACCACAAAAGGACCACCGGGAAAAACAGCTGGAAAGCCCTACGAGGACTCCTAGGTCGAATGGAATCGAAAGGTTGAGAAACCCACTAGAGAATAGGGAGCGTTTCGAAGAGAGAACACTTTGAGCAACCAAAAGCATCAAGCCCCTCTAAAAAGAACAACGACCTAAGGACAACTCAAAGCATGCTGGTGGTCTTGAACGGCTCGAAGACAAATTCAAAAGGCGATTTTCACAGAGAAAGCAAGGCGATTCAAAATCGCACTTCAAACAAAGAGGAAAAGGTTTTGTGTACAATGTTTGTTTGATCATCCTATGACTTTATTTCCAATTTATACTAGTAAGAGCATCTTCATTGATAGAAAGCTAAAATATAACTCATTTAACAAAAAGTATACTCCAATGGGTGCCAAAAAGTAATTTAAATTTGACACATAGCAAATTTTGTACCAAATTTGGCACAACATTTGCTATGATGTAAAATTTACATCATAATAAATGCACTACTTTTTATTATATTTATGTCATTTGTATTATTTTATTAGTATAATTAACTATAACATTAAATTATGAAGCACTTTATATTATTATTTTATTGTTTTACATAATAAATAATAATAAAATTGATATTAAATTTATTAGTTTTATTTTTTTAATAAAAATATTAATTAAGTGTATTAAATTTTACAATTGTGTAGTAGAGCACAATGCTAAAATTTAGTGTAAATTTACCACAAAATTACTTTTTGTGCTAAATATAGCACAATTTTTATGAAGATGTTCTGAGCTTATTTTCCAATTTGAAATTGTATCCAAAAACTTTTCTCTGTTATAAATATTAATAATTATGTGGATGTCCAAATCTTTTATTTATTACCATGAATTGTAATCAACATTCCTCTTTTCCTTAGTTTCCCTTTTTCTTAGTTTCTTAATATCTCACTCTTGTATTTGTATAAATAGGGGTTCGCCCCATTGGAATAAAGAACTCAGAAATTCTCATTCACTTTCTCTTTCTCTCTTCATCTTCTTTCTTCTCATCTACTTTATATTATTTTATATTATTTTATAACATTCTCTATTTTTTCGACAATTTTATCCAAAACTTTACGATGAAATTGGACACAGCTCACCTATTTTTTTTTTTTTTTTTTTTTTTGATAGCAAAACGGCATGTTGGACATATGACATCCTTTCATTTAATGATTATAAGAAACCCCAAATACTGAGAGTAAAGTTATCAATTTCATTGTTCGTTGTTCAAAGAGAGAAAGCAAAGTTACGTGTGTACTTAAGAAAAAAAAAATCTTTATTATTAATGGAGTACAATAGTACAAAATAAATTGTTCCAAAAGGAAAAAAAAAACTTACAAAATAATACAACTCACTTGTCGTTTTCCCATAAAGAAATTTACATGTATAATCAAAGATTCCCTGAAAGGCTGAAACCAAGGTATATAAGGTAAAAACTCACTCGCTCACTCAATATCATACAACAGACACAAACACACACACACTTATATATATACGTCTCTGTGTCTTAGTTTTTTTTCTTGAAAAAAGTGTCTTAGTTATTAAGTTTCCATAATGTTGAAGGAGAATTTGGATAACAATTGTGGGACCCCTGATATTATCTGTCCATATGTCTACATAACACAACAGCAAGAACATCAAAAGAAATAAAGAAGACATATGACATGAGTTAGTACCATGCACACGAAACACAAGTACTTAACTTGAATATTTAGAAATTAGGATAAAAAGAGCAAATTAGATCTCATGAGCTTAGAAGTATAGTAAAAGTAGTTTGTTTGGTTGGTTACCTTGTGATTTTCATGAATCTGGCACAAAGGAACCGCAAGCAATTTGAGATTTTTCGGTACGATAAACTCTTGACTTTCAGGCAACTTTACAAGGTAAAGTTTTGTGCATTCCTATACAAAGAGAAACATATATAAATCAGAACTTGAAGCAAAATACATGACTGAGAAGAGCAATTAAGTACCTTAGGCTTTTTAATATTATGTGACAAGTATGGATAGAGCAATGTTTCAAAGTCCGGCTTCCACCACTTTCCAAGGAATTCTCCAACCTAAACATGACATGACAAATTGACAATTGTATTCAGTTTTTGAGATAATAAGAAACATTAATATGATATGTGTAAAAGAAAAAATTATGGTGTTATACCTCCCATTCTGTACCATCACCATTTTCGTTCCCCGACAGCTTCCTTGACAACTTGCGTTTCAATCCATTAATCTCTGAAGAGAATCAAACATTTATGGTAGTAAATCCTAATTAAGATTTTGAACATACCAAAGCCAGTCGCCATATGATTTACCTGATTCTCCAGGTCTTAACCGACCCCCCGGAAGCTTAAAGATGGAGTTTCTTATTTGCAAAAGCAGCATATGAGGATGTTTAAACAGCTCCACCTGACATATCAACAATTAAATTTCTTCAAATGAAAAAGAGAAAGTAAAGTTTTTTCCCACCAAGAATTTTTGTTTTACTTCTTTTTCAAGATTTCCAGTTTGAGCTAATAAAAGGAATTAGCCAACAATTTTTTCCTCATAAGAGAGTTATAATAGACCAACTGCTAACTACCTTCAAATTCAAAGCTAAACACAAGGTGAATTTAAGGGCAACCAAATATAATTTCCAAATAATATGGTAGTCAGGATAATCAATTGTGTTAAATTACCTCTTCAGTGAGTCTTTACCCTCATTTATTTTCCTAAACTGTACTGAAAATATTTCCTAAATTTGACCAAACAAACATATATAGTCTTACTATGTACAACTTCCGTTAACAGTGTCAGGTTATTAATTTAAATCCATAATTAAAACTTCAAAGTGAAGAGGGAAGAGTAATTCTGCTTAAACATAAGGGCCATCTACTAATGAAATATCTAACTTCTTCTCTGCAGCACAATTCTTCTTGCAACTTAAACTGTTCATTAAAAGAAAACAATTTAACAAAAAATTACAATTATACAAGATTGTGAAACTTTAATAAGTATTCAAATCCTATCAAATCAGTACAAAAATATAAAGGTAATTTAATCCAGCAAGCAACATATTACCTCTAAAAAAACTTTAAAATTTTAATTTAAACAATAAATAAATAAAAGTATGGAACCAACCAGAATAACTGCTTCTACACAAGTCCTCAATCCATGAGCAGAATAGCTACAAACAATATAATAATCAAACATCAAACTTTTAAAATTTAGTTAATAAAAAAAAAAAAAGAAACCCAATTAATAAGTAAAGGAGAGCATAATAATACTTGGATTTTAATCTCCGAACACGATCAGCCATGGTCTCATCCTTGGAGAGAATTGCCTCTTTGGACCCAAAATAGTAGCTACTCAAAGGGTATATATCTATTACAAGACTCTGAATCTGACTCCGACTCTGACTCTGAATCCCTCTTCTGCTATTTTCCCGATTGTCACCGTCACCGTTCTCAAGGAATTCAAACACTGCATCACCCATATCTCTGAATATTCTCCAAAAGACCCAAAAGATGGCTCCAAAATTTGTACACAAAGAAGGTAAAAAGTTGAGAAAGAGAGAGATAATATTAAATGGAAATGGAAAGAAGAAGAAGAAGAATTAAACGTGGCTTTTACTACACAGTGCTTGCTGTGTCGGACTGACTCGACCACTCTGGAACGTGGCGTTCCCAGATAGCTCTGGAGGCTTTATTTTATACAAAGAAAAATGGTCAATCAATAGTCAAACGGAACGTATTGGGCTTCTTTACTTACTGGGCTGTATAATCCTGTATAGTATAGTATGTACTTTTGGGCCTACTTTTGGTACTTTTAATGTGGGCCCTGGGCCCAGTTTTAGACCCAATAAAAGGAAAATGAACAGTTCGTACGTACGTAGTGTAGGCTTTATGATTCTGGACTTTGATTTCTAATGCTTAAAAGCCTGAAAACTACTTTCGTCGTAACCCATACCCAGCTTAAGTTAAATTTAACGTACACACCCCCCCCCCCCCCCCCAAAAAAAAAACAATTCAAGAAATATATAGAATTTTTTTCTGCCTTAAAAAGTTCTTATAAATTATAACTTGGAAGCTAAGTGAAGTAAATAATGTGTAAACTAGCTCCTTTGCTTTAATGTGATGAAAGCAAAACAAGACCATCTCCGTACCAAATACAATAGAACATCTCTAAGGGAATAGGTATATTTGGTGTTATGGTGAAAAAAATTACGTGGCGTTTGGTAACACTTTTTTAATTAGTTTTCTGTTTTTAAAAGTAAAAAAGTGAAAATATTTTTAAAAAATATGTTATATAAAACTGTTTTTACTTTTTAATTTTCAAATTGAGAATCAAAATTTTAAAAATTAAAAAAAAAATCACTTTCAATATTTTTTTAAAACAGTTTTTTTTCTTAATCAATATTTTGGACTTCGATCAGACCCGGACCCAAATTGCCTCACGGCCCTGGAGCTAAACTCAGCCTCTGACCTGAACCCGAATCCAACCCCGTACCTAGACCCGACGTAAATAAAATCAAAAACTGAATATAAAAATAAACTTTACGAAACACACTTTTGTTTTTTGTTTTTAAAATTGAAAAACAAAAGTAGTTGCAGAACGTATTTTTGTTTTTTAAAAACAAAAATTTTACTTTCATTTTTTGATTAAAAAATTAGAAAACAAAAGTGTTACCAAACGACACATTTGTTAATAGGGATATTTGGTTTGCAATTATATTTGGGAAATTTCATTAAAATAAGAAAAAAAAAAATTTACCACATATCTAAAAATATTTCTCAAAATAATTGATAGCAATCTATAATTAGTTTATTTTTACATACGCATTCTACCCCTTTCAATTAAAAAACATCTCTCTCTTTAGATCTAAAGAGAAACCCCCTGAAGCCCTAAGTTCCCTTCCCGTCATTTTCGCCACCACTGGAAGTCCCCCCACCAAAGCCCTAAGTTCTTTCAGTGCCACCTTTTCTTCTCCCATCTCTTGAAGCCCCAAATTCAAAAGCACACACGCCTTATGATTCTTACATGTCCTCACCGTCAACAACACACTGAACTAGTGTCTTAAAGGCCGAAAACCACCGATCCTTATCTGTTGTCGCCACTACTGAGAAGATGAACCAGAGAACAACAATCTGCAACAATTTTTTATTATTATTTTAACAACTATTAGCTTTTATGGCAGTGAATACTTTGATAATCCTCACATGTACAGATTAATTGTAGGAGCATTACAGTATCTCACCATCACCAGACCAGAATTGTCATATAGTGTGAACAAAGTATGTCAATTCATGGAAAAACCACTTCATTCCCACTGGCTTGCTGTCAAAAGGATACTTTGATATGTTACAGGCACTATACACTATGGACTTCATCTCACAAAGCCTCAACATCTTGAAATCAAAGCCTACTGTGATGCTGATTGGGCTACTGATATTGATGACAAAAGATCAACTTCTGGATTTGCCATTTTCTTTGGATCAAATCTCATTGCTTGGAAGTCTCAAAAACAACATACCATTTCAAGATCCAGCACAGAAACTGAATATCGAAGCTTAGCTAATGTTGTGGCTGAAATTGCCTGGCTTCAGTCTCTGTTCTCTGAGCTTCACATTCAACTTAATCATCCTCCCACTGTTTGGTGTGACAATCTGAGTATGGTTTTGCTCACTGCAAAACCCGTTCTCCATGCTCGCACCAAACATATCGAACTTGACTTGTACTTTGTCAAAAGAAAGGCTCAAAATCGACAAATTATTGTCAAACATGTTCCAGCAACAGATCAACTTGTAGATGGATTCACAAAAGCAATATCGAGCCAAAACTTCAGTCATTTTCGAGCCAACTCACCATTGCTGACACCACCAATGCTGAGTTTGCGGGGGAGTGTTAAGAGTTGACAGTTGTACTTTACTGTTATGTTAGTTACATAATTAACTAACTTTCTATTAGTTAGTTAGTTGTTAGCTTTCAGTTGTAACTGTTTTGTGCTTTGTTACTAAAACTCTTGTATAAATATTGTACAACTGTGATCAATAATAATTGAGCTCTTTCATGATATCTTTCATTTTCTTCATTTTTCTCTTTTCTCTCTTTTCTCAGTTCTTAGATTTTCTTTACTGTTAGTGTTGTTTGTTCGATCTCAAGTTTCAATGTCTAGGAGATTCAACTCTCCTCACAAGTATACCTTAAATTGTATAGTTTACCGTTTAATTTGTTATATTTCTTGTTTATAGTAACTCAATATTGAGATAAAAAATTGGGCACGAGACATTTTTGTTTTGGGATGAAGTATTTTATAAGTGGTCGATTGAGATCACCTAATAACACAAACTAATTAGCCGAGTACAATAAAAACTAGTTGAACAAAGCAACTAGTCTTTTACTTCTACTTGTGGAAATCTATAATGATTATTTTCAAAATTTATGCTGAAAATTAATTATAGTTTAAATTTAAGAACACGAAGAGTTCACATGGGAAGTTGGTCACATATCTATATTTATTAGTTTAATTGTGTGATAGTGATTGGTGGGTTATGCCTAACTTCAATATTGTTAACCACTGTCTGCTGCCTAGACTTTATTAAGATTCTCTTTGCTTGTTGTACAAGACATTTACTTACTTGTATTATTCATTCCTTCCCTTCCTCTTCCTTTTATATATCATTCACTTCGAGTATGAATGAACTCACAAGGCAAACACTGTTTAGTAAAGAGTAGAGCTCTAGTAAAAACATATGATAAGAATGCCAAAAATTAAAGTAACTTCTAAAAAAATTAAATCTATTTATAGAGAGCAAGAGCAAGATACAAAAAGAAGATTCAATACAAGATCTAAATATTGTATTAAATTTGACAAAAAAAATGTATATTTGTTGCAATATTTCAATTCACAACAGCATTAATTTTAAGATGCAAAATTGCAAATTATAACAAAAATAAAATATCATTAATTATTATCAATAAATTATTTAAATAATAGTTAATAAAAATATATATTAAAGTTTATTAGAGCATCTTTAATGGAGTGTTATAAATATACTGTATACACATTTTTAGTTTATGTTTATAAAACTGAACTCTAATAATTGTAGATAATGTGGTCTAAATTTAGCACATGCTAAAAATTGTGTCAAATTTGATACAAAATTAAAAATATAGCATAGATTAAATTTTACAATATGTAAAGTCCTTTTTTGGCAAATTAGTTGACAAAATAATTTTTCCATTTATGGTAAGATTGATATGCATTCATCTTCGACTTCTTGCCTTATAAATTCGGATTGAAGTTGCTCTTTTCCTTGTTTGGAAAGTTGCACTTTCAGCTGAACTTTCCTTTGTTGAAAACTTCTCAAAAGGAAAGTTGTCTTTTTTAGGGAAACTTTGATTATTGACTTTTCCTTATTGATTTCGATTGTATCTTGATACAATCAGAATATCTAATCTGTTTTTGGCAGGAATCTAGCTTTGATAGAAGATCAGACCCGATTTTAGTAAGTTTCCCGATTCTGGTGTGATCTGCTGCGACAGCATCCGATTCTGATGTAGCAGATCGTGTTTTCTTAGGAAAGTTTTTGCACAGCTGTAGATTCGAACTTGTGGTTGCCTCTTTGGTTTCTATGTTCTATAAATAGAGCCTAGAGAGCAACCATTCGGATCACCTCTTCCATTATTCATTTTTTGCATTTATCTTTTGAGAGAAGAGAGTGTTTCTTTGTTTTGTGAGAGCCTAGTTGTTCATTTAGGTTCTAGTTGTTTATTTCTGTTCTTACTCTGTCCTATAGGTTGTGAAGAACTACTTGATTGAACAAGAGATTGGTCTTCGGGAGAAGACTTGATAAAGCCTTACTTCGGGAGGAAGTAAGCACTTAGTCTTCGGGAGAAGACTTGTTGAAGCCTTACTTCGGGAGGAAGTAAGCACTCACACTTTAAAGACGAAGGGAGTTCGGGCTTGAAGGTGTTTCAAGAAGTCAGATTCATAAAGTGGATTACAAAGGATTGCGGCAATACTTTAGAGGGAGTCTAAACTTGTTTAAGTCAATTGTCTTTGTAATTTTGATACTTTATTAATTGATTTCATTCTCTGGGCGTGGCCCCGTGGACTAGGAGTGTTCGTGAGAACACTGATACCACGTATAAATCTCTTGTGTCAAGTTATTTATTTTTCTGCAAATATTTTATATTCTGCCTGTTCTGTTTTGCTGTAGCAGAATCACTTTCTGCTACTGCAAACGCTTACAGTTTTTATATTTTCTTATATACAACTGACATTTGCAAAAACACGGTTTTTCACACTACAATAAATATCATTTTTTAATTTATTCTTCTATCACTCATTAATATAACAAAGCTAATCTTACAACTATATATTGGAGTCAAATATAACATTAGCTCATTTTTTTTAGTTAAATTATGCACAAATTTTACACCCTCCAATATTAGAGATGGTCTCATTAATTATTAATTATCAATGACTGTAATTAAAAAATTGTATGTATTATATGTTAAATTGGGTCCCCCTGAATCACTTGTTACGTACAACAGCTTAACAAAAAAGTAAAATACAACTAAGGCTCGTGATTCTCACTCACCAGACATAACAAACAACAACTATCCTAACTGAATTTCTGTTACAATAACAGAAATTCTTCTACTCAACTACTGTTGAAATTAAACATCTATAAAAGCAGATAACCTCACCAATCGTAAGTAGGAGAGAGCGAAACCCAGATTCTTGTGAGACCCAATTGTAGAGAGAGGAGCTCCCGTGTGGAGCTCAGTGAGTTCATGTAAAGAAAAATACAAAGAGAGTTAGTGAGAGAAAATACAGAAAAAGAAGAAGAGAGAAAGAACTGAAATACCAGTCAAAGTTGTGACTTAGATTTCTTACCTGGTGTAATATTCTTCAAGTATAGTGCAGATTTGAGATTGTTCTTCAAGGCAAGCTCAAAGAGGACGTACCCCTAGATTTAGGACGAACCTCTATAATCCCTGTGTTTATTTTCTCTATTTCTTTTATTGTGATGCGTATTCTTGTGTTTGTATGATGTTGATCTATTATCTAGGGTTTGATTGTTGGTAATATCAATCTGATTTGATCGAGAAGGGGGAATTTGTTTCCTAGGGTTCTTTCAAAGAAAGAAAGGGAGGAAGAAATCTGGTTTTGGATCTTAAGGTTCTGGGATTGGTTTTTGAGCTAGGGTTGACTCACCTTGGTTCTTTTTGTTGCTCAGGTTTACGACAAATTGTTTTGGCTTAAACGATTTGTCGTGTGGACATTAACGACTTGTAATTTTTAACTAATTGGTTTCAATTATTTTGGTCAATTTTAATCCTGCTGTTTTTTATCTAGACATTGAGTTGGTTTAGAGCATTTTTGGAAATTCAACAAATCCACCATTATATGTTAAATTTGACATAAGATTTTTTTTTTAGGGAATAATTTGACACAAGATTTAGTAGACTATGGCTAGTTTATTCTCAATCTTATTGTTTTATATAGACTAAGAAGATGAAAGAGAACAATAGTCATTTATTATGGATGAACAAATAAAGCAATCATTTGATGGTTTATTGTGAAATTCCATATTTTAATATTCTCAGTTTAATTATTTAATTAAGTGATTAATTAAATGCGGAATAATGAAACTAGTACTGAAAACAGTTTTTCCGTAGTTACAGAATACAACTCTGTAACTCCAGAGAAACCCAGAAAAATAAACAATGCATAAAAGTAAAAACACACAAGATTTTTGTACGTGGTTTCAACAATCCTTTCAGATTGTTACTAGTCCACGGGGCCACGCCCAGAGATAAGATTCATTAGATCGGTATCAAAAATACAAAGTAATTGACTTATGCATAAATAGACTCCCTCTTATTGTATGCCGCAAGCTTGATGTATTCCACCTACTAACCGAATCTCGATAAAACTCCAAGAGCTCGAACTCCCTTCGATCACCTTGAAGAGTGCTTGAATCCTCCCGATTCAAGGCTTAAAGGCTATCTCCCGGAAGCCTATACAACCATCTCCCGAAGGTTGTGTGCTTGTATCATCCCGATGCAAGACTTCAAAAGCAATCTCCTGAAAGCTTGTAAAAACCCTTCTCCCGAAGGTGTGCTTGTATCCTCCCGATGCAAGACTTCAAAAGCAATCTCCCGAAAGCTTGTAAATACCTTCTCCCAAAGGTGCACTGATGTTCTTCTTCGTTGTAGACTTGAATACAGACTCAAGACACTACAAACTACAAATAAACAGAGTAAGAGTCGAACAGCTCTTCTCTACATAACAAAGACACTCTTTCCTAAAGATATGAATACAATTCTAAGTGTTTGAAAGAGATACAAAACCTAGCTGCTATAAGATGTATTTATAATGAATATACATCTTATTGACAGCTTACATTCGGTCTGAACAAGACCTCAGCCCACTAGAAACTTCCCTAAAATAATTCTTCAATCAGTCCAGGAATTTCCGTTTCTGTACCTACAGAATCGTGGGCAGTAACTACAACTTTCCTTTTATAGAAAAGGAAAGTTTAGCTCTGGTTTCCTCTTCAAGAAATCTGATCTGAGAAAATGGGAAACTCAACACAGGATCAGATTTTTCAGTTGGTCGGATAAAAACGAAATGGGTAACCAAACTTACCGTTTTTACCTTTTTCCAAAAATAAGAAAGCTAGACAACTTTCCTTCCAAGTTTGAATACACAAAATAGGAAACCATATTAAACACATACCCGCCGAAATTAATAGGAAATAATGAAATATTTTTGTCAATTAAATATGTTAAAAATGGAAGTAACATATTGTATTACCACATATTCAAAATTGTCGTTATCTAGTAGGGTTGTTTTCAATCGATAGGCAAAGACGATCAAATTATCAATGGAAAATCAATGAAAAATTAAATATAAAAAGAATAACATTGAGAGAGCACTTGAGGCAAGTCAGTAAAAGTGTGGTCATATATAGGCGCTATCTGTCTGAATTTAAAATCCCCCAATGTCCAAAAAAGAAAAAGTCAGACTAATGATGGAAATAAACAATTTTGGTTAGTAGCTAGGCCTGCATGTATATAATCAATTGTATAAGATGATGGCACAAAACTTCCAAAATGGCTAATAGAAAATGAGAAATGTAGCAAGTTATATTTAGATAAAAAAAAGAAATAAGATATGTACAAGACTCACTGTATGACTACGAATAGTGATTTGATCAAAGTCTAAACCACCTACTCAAGTCTCTCCAAGTCCAACCCATCTACGTATCCTAAAAATGATTATTAAACTATTACTTCATATTTTACCTTCCATTTCAGCATTGCTTTGCAGTTAAAAAACCTTCTACTTGCTCGTATTTTTTGACACGTGAAAAAGAGGATTGGTGTCCAACCACAAATCAATTGGGCATCCATACTCCATGTACATAACACTTGAACTTTACAAGTCCAAATTTAGGGCATATTCAATGTAAGACCACATTTAATGATTGTTTAAATTTTTTAAATACTATATTTAATTAAAAGTATTCGACCACAATTTAAATAAATAACAAATAACAAATAAAATAAAGTACCGTTGTTACTTTTGACTATATTATAAGATTTTTTATTTTAGCTAAAAAGTTAAATTAAGATCCACTTTATTAGTGAACAACTCCTAAATTCCTTCCACTAGAACTGCTCTTAGCACCCGAGTAAGGGATTCTTTGCAAAGAATGTCCCGAATCCATACAATGGAAATCTAAACATGTTATGCTCGGTGAGAACGGATACGCGTGTCCACTTGCCTCTAATGATTTGGATAGTTACCTTGGAATTCCTTCCATACAACTAACAAAATGTCAAGTGGTGGTTCACTACTTGGCGTTTTTGCTATTTCTCATGGTCGAATATGTTGGGTTTTATGCCCTAAATAAAACTCATTTCAATATAATTAGATTTACTTATTAATATAGATCAGAAATAACATTTAATGTTGTATGGTTCACATGATTTATTTCATAATTATATGTACACAGGGCCGGCCCTAAGCAAAGGCGGGCTAGGCCCGTGCTTAGGGCCCACACTTTTCAGGGGCCTAAAATAAAAAAATAAAAAATATTATTAGGCTTTTATTTTAGTAAAATTTAAGTGTATTATAAACAATAAATATTTATAGTTTAGTTGGTTGAGGTGGATGACATAATATCTAAGGTCATGGGTTCAAATCACATAATACTCTTCTTTTAAATTTTTTTATATATATTTTTTAGGGCCCCAAAATTTAATTTGTCTTGGGCTCATATATTTTCAGGGCCGGCCCTGTATGTACATAATGTATGAATTCATCTGAAACCCTTTTCACATACTTGATCTTGTTTATTGTGTTGTCAACATATTGGAAAGTAAACATGACTATGTGAATAAAGTTTCCTAGATTTATCAGACAAAGGGTTTTACTGATATGATAATCTACAACAGAGTTTACTTGCATTTAGGGCTGAACATCGGGCGGGTTTACCGGGTTTCGGGTTCGCGGGTTTCGGGTTCACGGGTTTCGGGTTCAAAAAAATGAAACCGAACCCGGACCCGGATAGAGTACGGGTTGGCGGGTTGGTGGGTTGGCGGGTTACGGGTTGGCGGGTTTTAGTTGGCCAGGTTTACCGGGTTGGCGGGTTGACCCGGTCAACTCTTTAAAAAAATAATTTTTTATTCAAAGATAAATTTACTCAATTATCTGACCTCAAAAGTCATTAACACCATGTTAGAACCAGAGTCTCTCAAATTTAATCCAATGGTTGTTCCATTGGGTTAAAGAACTTTAAATCTATATATCTCGTCTAAACTATTATTACTTCCATCATTGGTTCCAAACAATTGCATTTTTGTTCCTTTCTGGGGGAAACATTTTTTATATCATCCAGAAAACAACCAACCTGGAAATTTTCAAACAAAAACCCAGCAAATTAACAGAAACTCGAATTTGAAACTGAAAAAAAAAAGGAGAAAACTGAAGCCACCATAACTGAATTGCTTGTGAGTCTCAATTATATTTGGAGGTTTGAGAGAGAGATGACCACTAAGGCCTTGTTCGAATGCCACATCAATAATAATCTTAATGGGTTGCTCAACAATAATACTTTGAAGAGTTCTTCTAGCCCATCATCATCATGATCATGAAGATATAGATATCAAAGATCACGGCCCAAGCATTAATTTTATTAATCTTCTTTTCTTCATCATCTTTTTTTATGATATGATTTTTCAGGTTTTTAATTAATTGTATAAGTCTGTGTATGTTGATTTTGAGAGTTTGACTGATGATTACAGAACAGTAATTCAGATCTATATTTTGAGGGTTAATTTGTTTTTAATTGTATTGATGGACTCTTGAATCTTGATCCATCAAATCATTGTATATGGTAATTAATATATAGAGAGCTATATATGGGGCGGTGAGTCTGGTTTGGTGCTCTGCCGTCTCTCTCTGTCAAGTGGTGAAGTTGAAAAACTAATATATAATATATTAATATGTAATAAAAAAAATAAAAATATATATATAATGTATTTACATGCGGGTTGGCGGGCGGGTTCGGGTTCAACCCGAAACCCGGTGTCCCCAAAAACTCAACCCGCGAACCCACCCGAAAGGCACCGGGTTGAACCCAACCCGCCCGAATATTTTTTTTAAAAAAAAGATTGCGGGTTGATTGGGTCGGGTCCGGGCGGGTTGGCCGGGTCCGGGTTGAACCCACTCAAAATGTTCAGCCCTACTTGCATTTGGAGAAATGCTATGTTCTTTCCAGAGCATTGGTTAAAGTAAAGCTCAGGTTGGATGAATGGAGTATGCATCGGAAGGGACCGATATTGAACTTTGACTTAGATTTATTAAACTTACCGTAATATCTATTCAAGTCAATATCGCCTAGTTGATCCTAGATCAAATGATCTTAATCCTGTTATGATTAGGCTCAATCTCAAGAGGCTATTCGTGTTCTTTGATTTGTTAGTTAAGCCTACTTTTAGGTCAGGGTGATACGTACATTTTGGGAACACGGTAGTGCAATTGAGTGGGAGCGCTAACATAAACATGAAATCTATAGCTTCTATCTGGCGAATAGTAAGTAAAGGATGATCTCCTTCGAGCTTGACCAAACGAAAATAAATGGTGGAGTACTCATTTCACATAAGCTGAAATATCATTTATACGGGGTTAAGTGTTTTAAGGATAAAATACATTGTAGGGTGTAACGGTAATCTAATCCCTTTACAGTGTAGATCATTCATATAGAGGATCATTGATCAAATTAGGATTATAACAATGGATAACTAATGATGTGTCTATATGGTGGAACATATAGAGCATTCTATATACTGAGAGTGCAATTCTAAGTTCTATGCGTGGATTCAACGAAGAATTAATAAGTCAGTGAATTTAGGTTATAAATTCTTGATCTGCTTATTGGAAGCTTGGTTATTAGACCCATAGTTCCCCCACTAGTTGAGATAATATTGCTTGTAAGACTCATATAATTGGTTTTGATTAATCAATTATAATTCTCAATTTAGACTATGTCTATTTGTGAATTTTTCACTAAGTAAGGGCGAAATTGTAAAGAAAGAGTTTTAGGGGAATATTTGTTAATTATGATACTTTGTATGGTTCAATTAATAAATATGATAAATGACAACATTATTTAATAATTATTTATAGTTATTAAATAATTAGACTTGGCATTTAAATGGTTGAATTAGAAAATTGGCATTTTTGAGAAAATGAGATGCATAAGTGATAAAACTGCAAAATTACAAAAAATGAGGCCCAAATCCATATTGTATAGGGCCGGCTACTTTTATAGGGTTTTTCATCTGATATTTTCATTATTTTAATGCCAAATAATTCAAACCTAACCCTAGTGGAATGCTATAAATAGATAGTGAAGGCTTCAGAAAATTTACACTTAAATTTTTTACTTTTTCATTCAGAAAAAACTGAGCCTCTCTCTCTCCCTATCTTTGGCCGACAACTCCCTCTCTCTCTTCTTCCTAAAGATTTCGAAATACTTAGTGTTAGAGTAGTGCCCACACACAGCAAGTGATACCTCAATCATAGTGAGGAAGACCGTGAAGAAAGACATTCAACAAGAAGGAATTTCAGCATTAAAGAATCAGAGAAAGAGATCCAAGTTCAGATCTTGATAATACTCTGCGACAGAAAGGATACAAGGGTTAGATATCTGAACGGAAGGAGTCATATTATTCCGCTGCACCCAATGTAAGGTTTCTAATACTTTATATGTGTTTATTTCATAATCGTTTTAGAAGCTCATATTTAGGGTGTTAATCAACATACTTGTGAGTAGATCTAAGATCCTGGTAAAATAATTTCCAACAGAACATTACTAATATATAGAGGCTTTAGAGCAAGTACTTCTTTAAACAGATTAAGAGGTCTGATGGCTTAACGCAAGGCCATACATATGAGGTTCTATTTTAAAATCAATTATAATGAGTAGTTCATATTTTTATACACCACTCAATATTTTTAAATTTAATTCATGTGAAATAATATTGTCTAATATTTATCTAGTAACTCACCATGTTAGTTGGTTATTCAACTCTAATATATCTTAAACTTCATCAATGATCCCTCCCTTCTGGCTGCCTAGTTGAGTAATTACTGTAAAAGGTAAATCAATATGTGCAAATTACAAACTCCAAGAGAATTTGAAGTTTGGAAGCTAACTATGACTTGTATAGTAAGTTTTATTAACGATTATATCACCTAAAAAAAATGTTCATTGTCGTTTATATTTCAAGTTATCATTTGTATTTTTGACGAAAATTGCATCTTAAAAATAGGGGAATTATGAATTAATTTTTTTTTCCTAATAAGATGTTATTATTTTATTAAGAAAATTTTACAGCATAATAAACTAAATCTATGAAAAAATTACAAAACTACGTCAAAATAAAAAATATATATATTTACGCTTTGAATTTTTTTATTTACAGAATACTTTTTATTAAAAAACTATTTTTTGGTTATTTTATAGTTTATTTATAATTGTATTATAGTTGTTATAGTATTATTTTTCTAGTTGTTTTTATTTATTTTATAATTGATTTTATAGTTGTCGTGAGTTTGATTTCTCGATATTTTTCAGTTATTTTTTTACTTTTTATAGAACAAAGTGTATTTTGTAATTTTAAATAAACTTTATAAACATATTTTTATAAATAAATACTTCCGTCAGTAAAATTGTAAATAAAGCATAAAAAAAGTTACACTCGGTTACGAGAATCGTGATAAACCTTGATAAGGTTACACTCGGTAATCCAACCACGATAAACCATAAGTAAGGCCTCATAGTAAAATAGACGCATAAGCGTAACACGTGGTGTCTATATAAAATAGACTTAAGATGTTGTATCATTAATAACATGATAGCGTGTTGTATTAGTGCAATGGCACGATTATTAACGCATTGGTGTATTATATGTGATATTATGTTATGTGATTATATTGTGGATGTCTTTGTTGCTTTTCTTACTGAGCCTTGGCTCATGGGTGCTTTCTGTGATGCAGACAAGGGTAAGGTCGCTTCTAGTCCACCATGAGTTGGAGGGCTTGCATGGACGATGTACATGTTCCGACTTATGTGACCTGTGGTATAGGTGTTGGGTTTTATGCCCTAAATAAAACTCCATTTCAATGTAATCTATTTTATTCAACATTAATAAAGAAACAGAAGTATTTTTCATTCATTTGTGTATGTTTTGGTTCACCTTATCAATTGCTTGTCTATTTGATTTATAAATTCATCTGAAACCCTTTTCACATACTTGATCCTATTTATTGTGTTGTCAACACTTTGGAAAGTAAACATGACTATGTGAATAAAGTTTCCTAGATTTATCAGACACAGGGTTTTACTGATATGATAATCTACAAGAGTTTACTTGCATTTGGAGAAATGCTATGTTCTTTCCAGAACATTGGTTAAAGTAAAGCTCAGGTTGGATGCATGGAGTATGCATCGGAAGGGACCGATATTGAACTTTGACTTAGATTTATTAAACTTACCGTAATATCTATTCAAGTCAATATCGCCTAGTTGATCCTAGATCAAATGATCTTAATCCTGTTATGATTAGGCTCAATCTCGAGAGGCTATTCATGTTCTTTGATTTATTAGTTAAGCCTACTTTTAGGTCAGGGTGATACGTACATTTTGGGAACACGATAGTGCAATTGAGTGGGAGCGCTAACATAAACATGGAATTTATAGCTTTTATCTGGCGAATAGTAAGTAAAGGATGATCTCCTTCGAGCTTGACCAAACGAAAATAAATGGTGGAGTACTCATTTCACATAAGCTGAAATATCATTTATACGGGGTTAAGTGTTTTAAGGATAAAATACAGTGTAGGGTGTAATGGTAATCTAATCCCTTTACAGTGTAGATCATTCATATAGAGGATCATTGATCAAATTAGGATTATAACAATGGATAACTAATGATGTGTCTATATGGTGGAACATATAGAGCATTCTATATACTGAGAGTGCAGTACTAAGTTCTATGCGTGGATTCAACGAAGAATAATAAGTCAGTGAATTTAGGTTATAAATTCTTGATCTGCTTATTGGAAGCTCGGTTATATAGACCCATGGTCCCCCCACTAGTTGAGATAATATTGCTTGTAAGACTCATATAATTGGTTTTGATTAATCAATTATAATTCTCAAATTAGACTATGTCTATTTGTGAATTTTTCACTAAGTAAGGGCGAAATTGTAAAGAAAGAGTTTTAGGGGCATATTTGTTAATTATGATACTTTGTATTCAATTAATAAATATGATAAATGACAATATTATTTAATAATTATTTATAGTTATTAAATAGTTAGAATTGGCATTTAAATGGTTGAATTAGAAAATTGGCGTTTTTGAGAAAATGAGATGCAGATATGATAAAACTGGAAAATTGCAAAAAGTGAGGCCCAATTCCATATTGCCTAGGGCCGGCCACTTTTATAACATTTATCATCTGATATTTTCATTATTTTAATACCAAATAATTCAAACCTAACCCTAGTGGAATGCTATAAATAGATAAGGCTTCAGCAAAATAACACTTTTTTTCAGAGAAAAACCTGAGCCTTCTCTCTCTAAACCCTAGCCGCCCACTCTCTCTCTCTCTTCTTCCTTAAGATTTCGAAATACTTAGTGATTAGAGTAGTGCCCACACACAGCAAGTGATACCTCAACCATAGTGAGGAAGATCGTGAAGAAAGACTTTCAGCAAGAAGGAGTTTTAGCACTAAAGAAGGAGAGAAAGAGATCCAGGTTCAAATCTTGATAATACTCTGCGACAGAAAGGATACAAGGGTTAGAGATATGAACGGAAGGAGTCATATTATTCCGCTACACCCAATGTAAGGTTTCTAATACTTAATATGTGTTTATTTCATAATCGTTTTAGAAGTTCATATTTAGGGTGTTAATCAACATACTTGTGAGTAGATCTAAGATGATGGTAAAATAATTTCCAACAATAGGTCGTTGGAAGACTTTTGTGTAAAGTATGATTTTACCGTTGAGGTCAGCTTTTGGTGTAAACAACTTGTAATATTTTGAGAAAAGATTTTACGGGATCCCGATCATGTAAATATTATTTTGTTTTAAAGTTTAAATTATTACAAGTTTGTTTTAATTTATCAGTTATATTATTTAAATTCACTTGGCTTATCAGACCCTGATTATCGATATTAGAATAGTAACACATGGCGTACCTAGCTAATTAGTTAGGGTGTTACACATTTTCTTCCTCACATAGACATTTATGGCGCGTTTACTAAACTGTAATTGAAATTAGAATAATCAATGGGAGAAATATATCGGTTTAAAATAGAAAATAATTGGAAACAATATTTTATTATGCTGTTTACTAAACTGTCTGGAAAGAAAATCAGAATCATATTATTTTGTTTACATAACTAGGAAAGGTAATCAGAATGCTTTAATTTGACAAAATTGCCATTATTAGATAATGTAATTATTTTTCGTTTATAGATTTTTAAAGGGTTGTCCTTTTCATTTTTAATTAATAAAATTAAAATTAAAATAAATTAAGTTAGGAAAGAAAAAAGTATTCCCTTTAAAATGGGGAGAACCTTTCTCTTTGTTTTCTCTTTAATTTATGTGGGTCCTATTACTTTCTCCCTTTCCAAAATTTAGTAAACAATTTTATGAGAATCAATACTATACCATTCATTCCCATTCCCTTTAAGTAAACATGCAATTAAGGAAGATCTTGAGGAATTATTAAGCCTAATATGCTCAACCCAATATTTAAGGATGGGCATATCCTAATAAGGTTCTAACCACAACAAAAGTAATTTTAACCAAGAATATCACAAGTGAACAATATGACCTCTATTTATAGAGTTTTTACTCCCATATGAGCATAAATGACCACTGTAAAGCCCTTGAATGTTAACAACCATAAATTTGGTATTTTTGATATTAATTGGGTGATTTGAAGGAGTTTAACACATCTAATTGTATGCTAAAAAAATAGTAACTAGTTACTAGCTACCATTTTTTGCAGCTTTGGTCAATTCTTTTTTAAAGTGTTCCAAACTACTCCCACTTAATTTTGAACCATTTATACACTTTATAAATGAATAAATAAAGTCCCCAACAGCTACATTTTCAATAGTTATCATTCATTCACATTTACAAACAATTAGTAACATGTTTTACTAATTTAAGAGTAATAATGTAAAGAGAAAAGTTACACAATTTATGATCATCATTTCTCAAAAATTTACAACTCTTTTTTTTATGATCATTATCAACACATTTATAATTTCATAATGCATGTTACAATTTAATAAAATTAATAATTTATCACACTTAACTATTTAATTTAAATATTATATTCTATAAAATAATAGAACAAAAATAGCTCCACCAACTGTGTAATCCATCAACACAACCTGCTGCTTCCCTTAGTTAAGATGGATAAAAAGATTGACTTCAGCCGTCATTGGCTCCGTAGATTATCACTTAAGTGCTCACAGTGATATTCAAGCTAGGTGCAAGAATAGAACAAAAAAGAAAAAAATTAGAAAAACTAGTCCGTCGAAACCATAGCTCCGAAATTTGGGCCTTGGCTCCGTAATCTGGAGTCATGGCTCTAGAAGAGAAAATTAAGTTGAGAAGGCCCCGAGGCTGGGACTCCACCATAGAAACTGATTTCCTATTTATTTTTTTTTAATTATAATTGATTTTTGAGTTATTATGTGTTATTTATTTTTGTTGCAATAGGGGTTTCTATACGATTTTTTATTACAATTTAAGTTGCAGTGCTAGTTGCAACAGAGGTTTATAATAGAATTTCGTAAAAATACAAGAAAAAAAAAAACTATTTTAAAGTGTAAAAATAAAAAAGCCCCAAAATTTTATTAATTTTATTTATGATATTTTATTTAGTTTCCTTATTTTAAACTTTATTAATTTTTTAATTTCATATTCTTTTACATTATTTGTCTTTGTCATATAAAAATAAACTTTAATTTATGAAAAATCCCTTTTTGTCTAATGGAAGAAACCACTCGCTTAATGCAGTTATATTTGTTGTTAGATTTTCATTGATTAATTTAAAAAAATATATATATTTAATTTATTGTTGTTTACTATTTTTTGTTAGTAATTTATGCTATAAATAAAAAGAAAACCTAATTTGTGAAATAAATGTAATAAATACCTAGTCTATGGAAATAAAAAAAAAAAAAAAGGGAAATTTGCGGCAAAAGTCCTCAAAAAGTTCAGTTTGATACAGATAAGTCCCCAACCTCGAAAAATAGCGGCAATAGTCCTCAAACTCATGTTTTTTATTTGTCCGTTAGTCCTAATTTTAACTAAGCTGTTTACTTTTTTAAAATTATCACGTGTCGAAATATTATTGGTCCAAATTATTATTTTAATTTTAAAAAATAAAAATAAATAAATAAATAAATATATTATTTAAAAATGATTTTTTTTTTTTTTTTTCTTTCTTCTTCTTCATCTTCTTCGTCTGCCAGAGACCTTAAAAAAAAAAACCCTAAATCTCTAACCAAAACCTCCTCAGCTGCCAGAGACCTCTCTCCCTCTCTCTGTTTACTGTCTTCAGTGACCCTCACCCCTCTAGTACGATAACCCAAAATACCCAGATGGAAACAATCACAGGTGCTCGTCTTTCTCTCTCTCATTTTTGCACGGTTTGACCGGCTTCCTTCACTATCATGAACCCAGATGAAAACAATCACAGGTTTCCTCGTTGATGGTCCTCTCTCTCGTCTCTCTGTTTCTTTCTTTCGTTAATGCCCAAATTTCTTACGGGTATCGGTGGTGGCAGCCAAAACGCCCATTATATTTGAGTTCCTAAGCTAAGAGTCATTCTGTGTCCGTGTTTGTGTGTGTGCAAGTGGACAGAAAAAGCTCTATACCTTCGACAAGGTTTTGTATTTAGCTGGGTTCTAGGTTTGTGGTTGACGGAAAGTTGGTGTTGGTGGCTGCCATCGACGAAAAAGAACAAAGGCGAAAGGAGAAAGGAGGAGGAAGAAGAAGAAGAAGAGAAAGGGTTGGGGGTTGGTGGGTTTCTGACAGTGAGAAGACGAAGAAACCGAAGAACCTTGTTCACAAGGTTGACGAAGCAGACGAAGAAGAAAACGAAGCAGAAAACGAAGAAGAAGAAGAAAAGAAAAAGAACAAAAAAAGAAAAAGAAAAAGAAAAAAAGAATTTTTTTAAAAAATTATTTATTTATTTATTTATTTTTATTTTTTAAATTAAAATAATAACACCCACCAATAATATTTCGACACGTGGCATTTAAAATGGGTTTAACGGATTTGTTAACTTGGAGACCAATGGACAAATAAAAAATATCAGCTTGAGGACTACTGCCGCTATTTTTGGAGGTTGGGGACTTATCTGTATTAAACTGAACTTTTTGGGACTTTTGCCGCAAATTTTCCAAAAAATAAAAACTTTTTTTTAAAATTTTGACGTAAAAAAATAAATGAAATTTAACTAGCAAATGATTGGAAAAAATATCCTTTCAAAAGGAAAATGATTGGGAAAATATAAGAATAATAAAAGGGAAACGAGGAATAATTAGCTGTCAACCGTAATCAACACATCATCCAATAGGAAACCAAGACTATGCATAGTAATAAAGTCAAAGGAAGGGCATAGTTGTCTTTTCATTAAACCAGCCAATCAACATGCAGATAGCTTAATCAGCTGGCGAAAAAAAGAACAAGCTTTAGTAGATTAAAATATTACAAATGGAATAAAAAATATATATAAATAAAAAAGAAGCTGTTGAAAAGTATTTAATGTATTTTCTTGATTATTTAATTTCATATTTAAGACAAGAAAAGAAATAACGAAAGAGTCAATTTTTTGGAGCTTTCGATTGTTTATTGCCGAAGCTGAGCCTTTGCTTACCATGTAAAACACCCCTCCGATTACAAAGACTCCACTTTTCGATTCTGATCTGTAAAGACATCTACTGAAATCCTCAGAATTCTGCAAATCACAGGCAAGTTCTTCTCTCTCTCTCTCTTTTTTTTTTTTTTCCATTGATTTTTCTTTTTCAGAAAGTTTATTTTTTTTTTTCTGAGAAATTAGTTTAATAAACATGTTCTTCGAATAAATTTTCGTTTTCCCGGCAGACCCTTGAGTTTTTCTTTTCAATTTTGTGTTAATGAATTTAGATGGAATTCGCTGGGTCTTACACACATCCAGTGGATTAATTTTCCTTTGAATTTTCTTGGGTAATTTGGTAACGGAATGACTTTAAAATTGAAACAGTGAGAAGAATCCTTTGAAGTTTGCTACTCAATTTTTTTTTTATTTGGGCAGGAGTACTTAGAGTCCTGATGAACTGAAGATTGTCTTTGTTGCTAGATAAAATTAAGCATATGCCTGTTCTTTTGTTTTCTTTTTGGTTTGTTATGTTAATAATATATGTGTACATAGCCACTCTTTTGTGAAAAGAAATTAATCCAATTGTTTCTATTTATTTAATCTCAACAATCCACATAAAACATGTGAAATTTGGGCGATTTATAAACCAAAAGATTTTCAAGAATGAGTAGATATGACATACTAATTCAATTTTCTTGATTCAGGGGTACTAAGAGGAGTAAAATAGAAGTGAAGACATTGAACCTGCCTGATACATCTCCTCCAAAAACAGATGGATCAAAGTAAAAGCTTTTCTTCATTTCTGGGTTTCTTGCTATAAATATAATTGTGCATCCACTTAAATGTAGCTCAAGAGATTGAGCTTGTGTTTATTGTTATTTATAAGAATATAGTTATGTATTTTTTAAATTAGAATTCATGATTGTCACTTCAGACTACCTTGGTGTGGTGATTGTGTATAAGTTTAAGTTAAACCCCTAGCTGGGTTTAAGGGTACTCTTTCTTGTGAATAAGAATAAGAAACTTACAACTTTGGAGCAAGTATTATGCTTAAGAAGTTGGCAGAGTATTTTATGCATATGTTAGGTGTATTACTTACCAACTCTTAATTCTTAAACGAGCTTTATTGGTGTTGCAGATCCAAATGTTAAGGAGGCAGAAGGACTGAGGAATGGGGTTGAGTTGGTGAGATCGGGGTCTGATAAGCATCTTGATCGCTTACGACCCTCATCTCGATATTATTCAATGTTTAAAGGTATTGTTCCTATTTGGACTAAAACTACTTATGTACAACTGATCAGTTTTGTGTGCTTGGAAAATTTGTTCCTAGTAGTTATGTTTCTTCAATTGTTTGAACAAGTACGAATAAAAGTTACTTTAAATCCAATCTAGTTCTAGTTATTTAAACTTTCTCTAAAACCAATCAACATGCAAACACATATCTTCAATCAATAAACAAGGTTTAAATATGAACTTGGTCTTTCTTTATCGAGTGTTAATCCAGACATGTGAGAGGTAATTATGGTGATGGTAGGGCAAGCAGTAACAGATGCTGCAGATTGGGACAAGGGCAAATATTCTCTGATCAGAGACATAGAGGACTTACAGAGCGGGCTATACGATAAACCCCTCCCTTGCTTTGGCTGTGGAGTTGGATGGTTTTCGTGAGTTTCTCTAATCTCTCCGTTTCCCTTTCCAGATCATGTTTTCACCTTTTCTAGCTCTAACTTATTTCATGGCAGTTTTCTTTTTGGCTTTTTGTGCCCACTCATGTGGTACTATGGCACATTCCTGTATTTCGGCAATCACTACCGCAAGGATCCCCGAGAGCGAGCTGGACTAGCAGCCTCTGCCATTGCTGTAAGTTGTTCTCAGCTAATACACATTCAAGTTTTTCTTATGCACAGTAGTATATTACTTTTGGCTTCCCTTTTCTGTTGATTTTCCCAGCCTTGAAAGTGACAAACTGATATAGTGATCTAACATGATTGCAGGCACTAGCTTGCTCTGTTATCATGTTGACTATTGTAGTTATGCAGCTATTCTAGCAAATTATCAGTCCAATCCTATTTTGCTCCCAACGCCTTTGCAAACATCAAGAAAGCAAAGTCACATTGGAGGAGACAATTTAGACAATGAGTTCATGCCAGGAGAAGGAAATAGATAATGGAAAAATTTGTAAAGACACCAAAATAGTTACCAAAAATTGAGATTTGTCACATGTGTATACCGACAGCTTCGATTATGAGTACTCTTGTTTGGTTTACCCTCTCTTTTTCTTACTTTATATGATTGTCATTGACTCATATATATATAAGAGAAAATCTCTGTTAATGTTACAATTTTTATGTGTTATTCAAATAAGATTACAGTAAAGTTTTTGCCATTGTCTAAGTTCCTGGCCGAACTACAAATAAAAATGAATGAATTAGAATTGCTTCACCTTTTATTTGGTGAATAAACTTTTTAAATTAGATTGTTTCTCTAAGTAAAAGCATTACAGATATCATTCATCGTGTAAATTTTGTAGTGAAACTCAATTTCCTAATTGTAAACATAACCCATCTTGGATTGTGCACGTAAATAAATACAAGAGTCATCGCCATCATCATTATGTTCTATCATGATACTAAATTCTTTAGTGGAAAATCAAGCCCTCCTGAATTGCAAATGCTTTAACAGACTTGGATTGTGCACGTATAACAGCTTGCCTTGGAGTCTATGACCACAAAATCCGACAGTTCAGAATATACGCAAAACTCACAACTCATTTTAACATGAATCATCGAATATGACAATAACAATGGCTTGTTCATAATAACAATAATTATAATACTAGTAACAGTTACTTTCTCGGAAAGGAAAAATCAAAATTTTCTTCCATGGGAGAGACAATTGACATAAATTCTACCCAGGACCTGAAATTCAACCTCTGTGGATGGTAAAACTAAGTTACAAATAACCCATTGGAGAAGGCAAATGGAATGGTACTGAAGAAAGAATATTAGGGATGGATTCCTTCTATTTCAATGAGACTGTACTTTTAATCTTTTGCTACCAGCCGGACATGCTTGTTTTCAACAGTAAATCTTGAGCTCGAATTGATCTGGAACAAGCAACAAGATAATTAACAAAGTTCATAAGGATGCCAGAGAAAATACAAGCATCGCAGAAAGAAATGGGCAAACCTTGTGCTCAATCGTATTTTTGAATTGATCTTCATCTACTGTTATGCCAGATTCTTGAAGAGCCTTGAGAACTGTTTTTCTCAATTTCTTCATTTTTATAACCCCATCAGGACTCTAGCACCCACCAATATACAATTAATATATCATAGAGAAAGTGCATGAATAATGTAACTAAAAGAAGTAATATCACACAAAATGTGAAAACTTATACTTTGCTCAGTGACTCAGTCTAAGACTAGTATGCAAAGTGAAAGTCTTCTTCATAAGCCTTGATATATTTATATTATATAATTATGTGTGAATTTGCGCTTCTTTTCCTTTCTTCTTTTATTCCCCTTTCATTTTTCTTTCATAGTAATTTGTCATTGTTTTCAAATATATGCATTGGAAAAAAGATCACACTCCAAATAAAAATAAAGTGAAACAGAGAAGAGATGCAGGAATTAGAGTACATACAGATTTTAAAGCTGATGATATTATTTTCTTCCACTTGATCTTGTTCAAGGTTTCTTCACTAGCAGGGAAAGATTTTTGCTTAACATCACTCCCTGTTTTCCCTGCTTCTGTATTTCCACATTGAATCACTTCTCCATTGCCTAGAGCAACCACATCGTCCTTGGTTTTTTTCTTCAAATTATCATCATCAGTTTTATTAGATTTTCTCTTCTTATTTGATGGTAAACTTCCATTAGTTGCTTCAACATTGATATCCTGCACTTGGGGCTCTTCCACATCTTTCTTGTCAAGCAACTCACCGTTTTGAGGGTTTTCCAACGGTGGCTTTGTTTCTGGAGCAGATTCTTCTGTCTTGTTCAGTTTCTGCTGTGCAGCATGGAAAGCCCGGGCTCTTGCTTTGTGCTTCTTTCCTTCTGCATGGAGAAGCAACGTCTGCTTACTAGTTGCATTGGTATTGCAAAGACTGCAAATGCGTAAATACAAGACCAAGAAGAGCAGTCACATACCAGTTATCAAACACAAAAAAGAATAAATGATCAGATGACTACAAATAGGACGATCTTCATTTTGCTTTTTATAGAAATTGTATAAACCAATATCACAATATTTATACAGTTTGAATTCTACTCCCAACCTCTCACGTTGCAATCCTACATCATAAAACATTTGTTCGCACATAATAAACTTAAGGGCCTACAATACAAACAAAGACTACAACAAACCAATCTAAACATAACAACATACCTACAAAACCATGGAGGCCGTTCAGACAAGCCAACACTTATATCAAAATCTGGTTGCTGTTTTCCATCCTTGTTTGGCTTGGCAGCTGATCCGTTCGTGCCTTTCCCTTGTCCTTGTCCCTTAGGGCCATACTTTTCCTGAAATGGAAAGCAAAAACGGGCGGTATCCAGCATGGTAGGATTAGCTAAAGCTTAGCAACCAATCTTATAAGAGAGGAAATGAATAATAACAACAGCACTATAAATACAAGAAAGACATATAAAGTCAGTCAAATGAGAATAAGATCTCTAAAATCAATTGGACTAGACAAACTACAATCTTTGAACATTGAAGACTTTTGCATTACAAGAACAAACCAATGTATACTACTATCTAAATTGTCACTTACCATCTCTGTCATGCATTGCGTATGGCCTAGAACACTTTCCTGCCCGAATACCTTTCCGCAATCAATACAAGATAACTGCCGATTTATCAGAACCACAATAGCAATCAAGTCAGTTAATATATAGAAAATACAATAAAAACTTTTTGAGAGAAAAAAAGGTACAAGCTCTTGGCATAACGATCGAAGAATGTATTCTCAAATTCATAAATTTCAAGAGAATTCAAACATATTGCGATGAAAATACAGAATAAAACAAAGGAAAATTACCTTGGTAGCACAGCAAACCCTGAAATGACTGGGTAATTTAGGTTTCTTAAGGTTGTCTCCACAATCCTCACACTGAAACCACACCATCTCTAGGGTTTTCAGGATACAAAAACTGAGATAGATTGTTGAGGATGCAATTACAGTTTCTGCATCCAACCAAGACGATGAATTGGGGGGTTTAAGAGCTTGCTAGGGTTTTGTACTTCTGTTAACCACCAACCCGAAGTTGCGATGGGGGAACTTGGCAAAAATATAAGCGTTTACAAATATAATATCAAAAATACCACAAGGAAGGGAAAGTAATTGCAAATATTTTTAATTAATTTCAAACATTATTACAATCATATTTTACACAAATGACACTTTTATTTTTGTATCATTATTTTCTACAAAAGACCAAATATGGTTGGACTTGGGTAACTTACAAAAATACTGGAATTTTGGTTAACTTTTACAAAAATATTGTCACACAGAAATTTTTTAAAAAATACTGTGTTTTTATAAAACACCAGTAAAACATAAAGCAGTATAACTCAAAACAACAGTAAAACACTAGTAAAACACCAGTAGAACACCAGTGAAACTTAACACAGTATAATGCAGTATGAAACTTATATAAAAACACAGTAAAAAAGTAAAAAATACCGTCTGGCAGTATTTTTATAAATAAATGGCAAAAGTTAGTATACCATGTAAATTGAGGGATAAGTTGAGGAATATTTTTTTTTGTATTTATTAATTAAAAATACTTTTATATTATATTTTATTAAAATCTATCTACTTTTATGAGTGAGTTACCTAATATACTTTTGTCATCCACTTAAGTATAGCACATGATTTATATTTATCTAAAGGGTATTATAGGGACATCATCCATAAAAGTGAATATATCTTAAATATATAAATAAAGGTAAAAATTAAAATAAATAAAATAAAGTGAGTATACAATGCGATTTTCACGACTTTTGAGGCAACATGAAACCATTACAAGCCCAAGAAGCATGAGCAAGATCAAACACGAAAATTAATTGCGGCAAAAGTCCAAAAAAACTTAAAGTTGATGCAGATTAGTCTCCAACCTCAAAAATTGACAGTATTAGTCCCTATGGACACGTTTTCTTTAAGTCCGTTGGTCCCCAAGTTAACTGATCCGTTAAACCCAAATAAAATGACACGTGTCAATTTTTATTAGTCCAAATAATAATTTTAATTAAAAAAATTTAAAATAAAATAAAAAAACTAAAAAAATATATATTTTAAAATCATAATTTTTTTTTTTGAAAAAAGAAAAATAAACAAATTATTTTAAAATTAAGTAATTAATTTATTTTTATTTTTTATTTTTAATTTTTTCACTCATATGTTATACAAAGCAGTAAGCACTTTGTGTGCTTGAACTACCTGAACACTGACATAGGGCCGTCTTAAATATTTTGAAGGCTCTGTTCTAATTTTAAAAATTGAAACCCTACAAAAAAAATACAATTTATAAATAATAGTTTTAAATATTATTATATACAGTATATATTTAACAAAACATCAAAAAACTCCAATTAATTTATAAAAAATATTATTGATTGCAATATAATAAAAAAAAATGAAAGGAAAAAAATAATAAATAGAAACAATGAATTTTTATTTTTTTTGCTTAAAAGCAATAATAGAATTGAAAATGGATTTTGGGAATTGACTTAGAAATGATCAATGATAAGTTATTAGGGATAAGTTGAAAAATACTTTTTTTTTTGCATCCATTAATCAAAAATACCATTTTATTATATTTTCTTAAAATATACCTATTTTTTTAAGTGGGTTGCCCAATATACCATCACTCTCTATTTAAGTCTATCATATAATTTACATTAACCTTAGGGGTCTAATGGAAATATCATCTATAAAAGTGAGTATATCTTAAAGAAAATGAAAATGGAGGTAAAAATCAAAACAAGTAAAATAAAGTGGGTATACAATGTAATTTTCTCTTAGGCCTTTAAAAGTTGGGTTCATTAAAAAAAATTGAAAGGCATTAAAAAATATATATATTAGGCCATTTATTTTTTTTGGACACTTTATTTTTTGGGCCCTTTACAATAGCCCATCTTGCACCCCATAAGGGCCGCCTATTCACTAACAAGGTGAGAGACATGAGGAACTACCGCCATGCCTTCCACTAAGAATGCCTCGACCGGTGGCTAGATCACAACCAGCGCCACCACCAAGAGTCTCATCGAAAGTCGTGCCCGCTTTGTCGTGCGTCGTTCCTGACTCAAGAATAGTAGCAGAGATTGACCGTGGGCACCGCACCTCAGCCCAGCTGGGCCGTCGAACGCCTCCTCTACCTCTTTGGGGATTATTTACTGTTGCTCTTCTTTCTCCCCTTTGTCTTCTTTATTTTGTACCAAAACCTCCATAGCCACCATGGTCTAAAGCTCTTCTTGCTTAGATATGAAATTTTTTGAGCAACATAGGTTTCTAGCGAGAGGTCTAAAAATGCCTCGTCGTCGAAGTCTCACCCTACAATGGCTCCAATCTGGGTATCTTCAAATTCCGACCAGTCAATCTCTAATTTTGAATTTTGAATCAATGGTGGTGGAAGGCGGAGAATGAGAGAAGATGCTGAAGAAAGAGCTTGCAAAAAATAAAAAAACAAAGGTGGCAGTTAATCATATCAAAATGGGCAGTGAGGTTGTTCCTTGGCCTCTCCATTAATGGAGTTTCCATAGTCATGGACAGGTCTATCCACGAAGAAGAAGAAAAATAAGGAGAGAGAAAGTAAATAAAAAAGAAAAAGAAAATAAAAAATGTTAATGTCTTTTTTTTTGGAAAATATTAATGTTTTTATTTATTTATTTTTTAGTAATTTTTATTATTTAAATTATTTTTAATTAAATATATTACTTGGACCAATAAACCTTCAACATGTGGCTTTCTTGTCAATACCTAACAGATCAGTTAACTTGGGGATCAACGGACTTACAGAAAATGTGATCTTAAGACTAGGGGTGTTCGCGGTGCGGGTGGTGCGGTTTTTAACCATTTTTTTAAACCAACCCGCACATGCGGTTTTTCCAATTTTCCAAACCGCACCCGCACCGCGATACTAAAAAACCGCAAAAACCGCACCGCAAAAAATGATGTGGTGCGGTGCAGTTTTTGTGGTTTATGCGGTTTGAACTATCACAATTTTTTTTTGAAGTCATCACAAAATAATTAAACATCATTAATATAATTAATCCAAAACACTTAAGAAAATACAACAAACTTGAGACTAATAAAAGTTATAACAACAACAATAAGTTAATAATCTTTTTAAAGTTTCAACAACACAGCTAAATCAAAATAATAAACTTGAAACTAATTAAATTCCAACAACAATATAAATGTACAAACACAAACTTCTAACTCTAAATTTTAATACACATGTATGGGCTTTGGTTTGTTGCTAAGAAGAGAGGGTTTGTGAAGAGTTATGGATTTTATCCTAAGATTTATGGGCTTGGGTTGGGCTCATATATATGGGCTTAATTAAATAAATATAAAAATTAAAATTTTAAAACATGCGGTGCGGTTTGAATCGCGATTTAATAATTCCAAACCGCAAACCGCACCGCACCGCGCGGTTTGGGAAAATTTCAAACCGCAACCGCACCGCGAAGAATTTCAAACCGCATTTTTTTTGCGGTGTGGTGCAGTGCGGGCGGTTTGAGCGGTTTGATGTACACCCCTACTTAGGACTATTACCGCCAATTTTTGAAGTTGGGACTAGTCTGCATCAACTCTAAATTTTGGGGAACTTTTGCCGCAATTATCTCTTTTATTTATTTTCTCTAAAATTTTATTTTTTTTTATTATATTTAAAAAACAATAACTCTTTTTTTAGCTTATTGTTGTTTTTCATCACGTGAATGATGTGTTTTTATGTTCGTGTTTTTGGTTTTTTACTTTTATTTTTAATTAAGATTTTTTAAAAAAATTATAACTCCAAAATTTTTGGTTATCATATTTTTGTGCTTTTGATTTTTTTTTTAAAAAAATTAAGATATTTAAAAAATGATATGTCTTAAAAAATTGATAACTTGAAAATCTATCATCATATTTTGGCTTTTGCCTTTTTTTTTTTAAATATTTAAAAACATAATCATTTTTTATCACTTACTAAATTCTCTCTCTATATATATCTTTATATATTAAAAGTGCCTATCTAACGGCAATTCTTGGTTTAACGATGTTGGTTTGTTTCCTCCGTTAACTTTAACAGAATATTCCCAATTAATTTATATTATTTTTTTAACAAAAATTTATTCAAAAAATCACACATTCTGTTAACATAACATTATTTTATTAAAAAAAAAAAACACACATTCCTAAAAATAACCAATTAAAATAAAATTTAAAATAAATTATATAATAAAATTTAACGATTTGAAGATATATTCTCTCATAATCTTACGACTTAGAATATTTAATATAACAACATTTACGACTACCGAAGTAAGCAAAAAGTGAGTCAATTTGGGCATATGGAAGCTTTGCGATTGGTGGTGGAGTTGATAATTTGGGCCTACCGGAGTAAGCAACAGATGAGCCGATTTGGGCATATGGAAGCTTTGCGATTGGGTGTGAAGCTGATAATTTGGGCATGCCAGAATAAGAAACAGGTGAGCCGATTTGGGCATATTTAAGCTTTGCAATTGGGGTTGAAGCTGATAATTTGGGCTTGCCGGAGTAAGCAACAGGTGAGCTAATTTTGGCATTTTGATTGACTCTTCTCCTTGCTTTATCATTTGCTTCACCCGTCTATTTTTGACCCATCGATAGAAATACATAGCGTTTAATATAACTTTGCGATTGGAGATGACTCCACCGAAAATGTTCTTCACCCATTGATTTTTGAAAAAGATCATATTAACGTCTGGCTACCGATATCTCCACCTTCGAATCAATACGTCTTAATTTTTCTTTCCCTTCTTTTCTCTAAATCTCTCGATTGTGCAATTTTTTTTTAAATGCTATGGATTGTATACCCACTATCCAAATTTAATTTGTGATTGGATTCTTTACCTTTGATATTTACTTTAAGATTGTAAAAATCTGTCTTAATGATGGGAGTCATTAAGGGGATTGGAAGATATTTTACAGGTTTCTAACTTTTTTTAGTAATAGCTTGATTTTTTTTTTCTAATGATTTCATCAGTCATACATAATTATCATTTTTCGGAATTATCTTTTTTTTTTTATATATATATCTTTCTTTATATGTTAAAAGTGTAATTTCTTGGTTTAACAATGTTTTGTACAGATTTTGATGGCTCTTATTATCTTTTTACAATGTAGGATAGTGAACATGAAGTTGTAAACGATGTGGGTGCTGAAACTGGACATGAGATACGAACAACTATTGGTGGTCGAAATGGGCAATCTAGGCAGGTTTGTAAAAAACTACTATGAAGGGTAGATAATTCGATTTGTTGGTTTATCTTTCGTGTCTTACAGTGCTTCATTTGTTTTCAATTGACAGACGGTCAGTTACATTGCAGAACATGTGGTTGGAACTAGTTCTTTCAGTGTTGTTTTCCAAGTATGTAGAATCATAGTATTTTTTTTTAATAATTGAAGCTATTTCTCAACTTTTTTCGCCAAAGATATTGAATGATGATGATAATGTAAACCTCTTTCTCCAGGCTAAATCGAAACCGGAGACATTGTTGCCATCAAGAAAGTTCTTCAAGACAAGCGCTACAAGAACAGGGAATTGCAGATTATGCAAATGTTGGATCATCCTAATATCGTCGCACTAAAGCACTATTTTTTCTCAACAACAGACAAAGAAGAGCTTTAACTGAACCTTGTACTTGAATATGTCCCCGAGACTGTTCACCGTGTTGCCAGAAATTATAGCAGGATTAACCTAAGAATGCCCCTGATATATGTTAAACTCTACACATATCAGGTATAAAAGTAATTTTGTTGAATTCTGTTGTGTTTGTATTAAAAACCTTCTTTTCTGAATGTTCTTGGTTCTTCGGTTAAGATCATGGGATATATTAATTAATTTTATTGCTAGACAATATGTTGGTTAGTGTTTGGATTTCATTTTTGTTTTTTGGGTACAGATTTGCAGGGCACTTGCTTATATCCACAATTGCATTGGTATTTGTCACCAGGATATCAAGCCTCAAAACTTACTCGTAAGATTCTTTTCTTAGAGCATATAGTACTTGTGTAGATAAGACTTGTTGGTGTTTGCCAAAATAACAATTTTGGAAAGTGAAATTAGAAAATGACATTTCATTTTTACACTTCTCAACCTACTTGGTCACTCTTGCTTTCGTCATGTAAAAGTATATCGAATCGATTTCATCTAACAAATATTTGTCTCATAAGTCATTTTGCAAAAGAGCCTCTTGAGACTTGTCCTATAAAACTCCAGTTTCCCTAATGTTTGTAGGGTATGTAAGAAAAATTAATTGTCAAGAGTGACACTTGTTAGTGTGAGAATTAAGAATTTGGTGATATTTGTAGGAATTACTGTGAAAGATGTTTAAATACTTTTGAATGGTGTATTATGGATGTGTTATTATCTGTTTATGTATCATTTTTTTGCCTTGTCAAATTCTAAAAATATGCTATAATAATATTCAGGTAAATCCTCACACTCATCAGTTGAAGCTTTGTGATTTCGGAAGTGCCAAAGTGTTGGTAAGTATTTTCGCTATGTTACATATTGAGTGATTAATCGAGCTTGTTAGCTTAGCTTGATCCAATTGTTAAAAGTTTAGTCTCTTTTCTATGTTATCAGGTGAAAGGAGAACCGAATGTTTATTACATTTGCTCGAGATATTATCGAGCTCCCGAGCTTATATTTGGAGCGACTGAATGCACCACAGCTATTGATATGAAGTCTCTCTCAATTTTTTAAGTGTAATATGTTTTAATCATAATTATAAGTACAGTTCATAAGTACTTCTAATATTACCAATTTTTTAGTATTATTAATAACAATGCGTACATGTTTATATATACAATTATGATATTCTTAAAAAGTCTATTTTTATAAAACAAATAATAAAAAATAATTTACAATTAGTTACCGATTTTTTTTTAAAAAAATCACTAAAACTTAAATAAAACTAATATTTACGTGGCTCGCCACGTAACTTTCATCTAGTATATATATATATATCTTAACTTACGTTGTCTCTTCTTCGAAATGTTATTTTCTTATCGACTTAAATACTGATAAGAAGAATAGAGAATTGATAAGTCTTATAATTTTTATTGATGAGATAGTGATTATTATTTTTATTCATATTTTTCCTTTACTGCTATTTTTTTTTTTATCAATTTATCAATTATTAAATACTCAATGTTTTTAATGCATGCAACAATAAGAAAAAAAAAAGTTTCTAATTAAGTTTAAGAAGCTATTAAGTGAAGGTTCTTTGTATTGTCCGTAAAATTTGAAAATTGTGGTAACCACAAATGAGTACAGACCACTTTCAAATGACTATAAAATTTTATTTTAGTTACAACTTCAATTGAGAGATTAGAAGGAGAAATAGTTAACATTTCGATCAATGGGTTTCAATTCATAACTCTAATGTTTGGCGGCATAAGTACTCAATGTTTGTAAAACTATAATTTTTAGCGGTATAAGTATCCAATGTTTATAAAACTGTAATTTTATATCAGTTTGTCAGCAATAAATCTGTTATTGTCTTAAACATGACACAAATAAAATTAAAATTCTAAATCGTTAGGTCGGGTCGGGTTGACCTGATTTTGCATCTAACTTCTCATATTTTTGAAAGAAATTTATATAAAAAATTAATAAAGTTAAAATTTGATATATTTTTATGGGTAAATAGCGGCATAATTACTTAAAGTTTTAAGTTTGTAAGCAGCATAAACCTAATGTATATTTATTAAAGGAACATTTGGAAGTAACTGATACTACATATTTTTCTGTCTAGACCCAATGATCTAGAATCTGGAACTTATATATGGTCTGTTTAAGAAAATAACAGAGTTTGTACTGGCGAAATTATAGAAAAATTACAGTTTTACAAACATTATGTACTTATGCCGCTAAAAATAAACATTGAGTTTATGACACTTACAAATTTGAAATTTTAAGTACTTATGCCGCTAATTGCTCTAATTTTATTACTTAGTTATCATCAAATAAAATACATAATTTATTTCATATATATAATTTATAAATTTTTAAAACAACTGCTACGAAACGCAAGTTTTATACTAATTTCCTAATAAAATAAACAAGATAAATTATTATTATTATTATTATTAATATTATTATTATTATTATTATTATTATTATTATTATTATTCTATTTCTAGATAATTTTAGTAAACAAGATGTTACAAATATTAATTTTGATTATTCATTATTCTTGCATTATATTTTCTCATTAATTTATTATTGGAAGACACTAATTATGAAATGTTTCTATCACATACACATTAAACTGCAACATTTTCTAGTACATAACCCATCATGATTGTATTTGGCTTTTCCTAATATTGCTCCAAGTGAGAACAATTTAGATGACAAAATTAATAAAAAAAACAAAAAAATAAAATAATTAGCAACTACTCAAATCAGAATGATGTTGATATTGGTTTTTAGGTATGGATTGTAGATATGCATATTGATCCTTGAATTTATTGGTGGTACCACATTGGTCCTTCCACTTACTAAATTAATTACAGCAATGGAGTCTGATCTCTTTTTGTTTACTATTTGAATTTTCACGTTTATTAGAGAAATTATTACCAAATATGTGTTTTGTTTTTATTGAAAGAAGAAAAAAATCAAAGGTTGCCAAAATCACTTGCATCCAAATTCCAAACGAATGAGCAAAGATTTGATCAGAAAGAAAGGAAAAAAACGAAAGAATGAGCAAAGAGTACCGAAATTGTAAGAGCCTATAAAACTATAAGTTTCACCATAGGAAATTCTAATATATAACCAAGGTTTTGTTAAGATGTCAAAGTCGAACTAACCATTCTAATACCTCCAAAGGTATTTTTATGGTGCTTTGCCTAATTTAGTTGTTATATTCTAACCAATTTCTATATAATAATCACATATAATTGAAGGCGTTTTTCTTCTTCCATCACAATAATCAGCTACCACTTTTTTTGGAATTGCAAGATTCCATGCCCCATTTTGAGAAAAACATTGCATCATTAATGATCAATGTAAAAAGAAAGTTCCTTGTATCATCTTCCTTTAGTATTTTTGTAAGAAGAATATAAATTTAAATAGTAATAATATTACCTTATTAAACAAATAGTATGTAATTGATTTCAAAATAATAAAAAAAATAGTCATAATATTAAATATATATTTATACAAATATATTGTAAATTTTGTCCTCCATTTTCTGGTAAAAATAAGAGTGCCTAATCAAAATAAATTCATATGCTATTTTTCAGAGAAACTACAAAAAAAAAACAAAAACAAAAAGAATAGAAGAATTTAGTGCATGACATTATAATTAAAAAAAAAAAAACAGAAAATTGTTTATTGAAAACAATTTAGCTTGTTTGGCCTTATTTTTTTAAAACAGTTTTCAAAAAATAAAATTACAAAAAATAAGTATTTTAAAAACAACAAAATATTGTTTTCTGTTTTAAAAATTAATTCACTTTTAGTCAATATTATTTTTAAAAAACGCTAACCAAATGTGACTTGTGTTTTAAAAACTTTAAAAATTATTTTTTGTTCTCATTTCTTAAAACAATTTTTTTGAAAGAAAAAACATAAAACAATACGATGCACTTATTTATCCTGATTTTATTTAACAGATTATTTTATAAATACATATTATACATTTATATAGAAATATCAATATTTATTAGTATAAATAGAATATTCTGATTTTTTTTTTGAATGTAAATAGAATATTCTAATTTTAAAAAAATTTCACAATAAAATCTCAACTTTATTTTAAAACTACCACATATAATTAATTTTTAGTATATTTTCCAAATATAAATTTACACATATCATAAAAAATGAATCATATAAACAAAGAAATACATATTTTACTTTCAAACATATAATCCAATTGCCATGATAATTGATAAGCAAAGAAATACACACTACAAAAAACTGTTAATTTTAGTGACAACTTTTAATCACAATATAAATTTTTTATGACTAAATGTGACTTTTAGTCACAACAAAATGTTACTTATGACTAAAACATAATATTTAGTTCCAAGTTGTCATTAATTTAGTTTTAGTCACATAAATATTGTGACTAAAAATACATTTAGTCACAACAAATTGTGATTAATACCTTTAGCCACAGACTTTTTAGCCACAACATAAGAATAATAATTTATAATTAGTCACAATTTTTTTACTTTTAGTCACAAGTTTTGTTGTGACTAAAAGTAATTTTTTTTTTGTAGTGATAAATATATATTAATATTTTATAACAATTTTTATATACATATTATTAATATTTTATAATATAACAATACGTAATATCTTTTTTTTAGTGTATCTTTTTTTTTTCTAGGAAAATGCATTTAAAATTAGGGTTGCTTTTAGTAGTTCTCTTATTTTTTTAGGTTGAGCCGATCTTGAAAGAGAGCGAAAAGAGAAGGTGCATTTCTAGTCGATGAACGACATTATTCTTTATAATTGATTTGACAAACGATGTCGTTTTTGACACAACAATTTAAAGATGGATTAAGGTTTCCTTTTCCTGGCCAGGCTGTTGTTCCAGTACCCACATCTTTGGTCCAACTATACACAAATGTGGCCCCAAGACAAGATAGGATAGGAGCTTGTTTAATCATTAAGACCGACATTTTTTTTTTCTTTCTATTTTTAATTTTTTAATGCATAGACCCAACTTTTAGTTAATTGTTAATATGACACAATATATAATATATAGCTCATTTAAGTCTCTATCCACCGTTTGAAAATATTTAACTACAAATTCGTTTAAAACCACACCCACCAGAAAGCTTAATTACCATTTGGTACATGAAATAAAAGAAAGGTAACAATTGTAAACTTAATTTGACAGTACATAAAGAAAAATGGGAGTGATATATAGTTTTCTACGTTATTTATTTAATTTCAAAATTCTCTTACACATGATGATGATCAACTTTACCCAAATAAAGAACTAAGCATCAATGTACACAATTAGTTAAATCATAATTATTTCTCCTACGCATTTACTTGTTCTTTTTTCTTTTCCATTTTTCTAGAAGTGAAGTAATAGTATCATCTAACAACTATATATAAAATTACGATAAGAGAAAGCAATGAAAATGAAAGAAAATAAAAAATGTGTGCAAAGTGTAACAAACGACAACACCACTCCAGCCATTGGAGAAGCTTGGTTGGTGGACACTTCCCCTTTTGTGGGTCTGTCAGCAGCTAAACATGTGTCCTTCTTCCTCCAACTACTTGTCTATTTTACTCCAAATAATTATAAGTGATTATTTTTTTCTTCTCAAACATTATTAATAAAAAAAATATATTATTCTTCAAACGTATATTAGATAGATGCACTCCCTCTTTTCTTTTTTTCAACAATTGAACAAATTTCCTTTTTTTAAAAAATAAAATAAAATAATAATTGAACAAATTAAAAGGGAAAAAAAATGCATTCCCATCATTACTCAAATATTCAACTAATACATTTTTTTTCAACCACCAAAAAAAGTTTCTTTGAGTTTCGGCAAAAATAAAATAAAATGAAACTCATGAAAATGTTTATTTATTTTTTTGAATGTGGGGTAGAGTACGTTGGCAATACATGAAATGTCCATGAGTGACTATAAATTGGTGGTTCCTCTTTTTTTAATTCTATATTTACTCTATTTTAATATTTTTTTCAATCGGGAGAAACATTTATTAATGGAATTAAAAGCTTGATAAAAGGGTATGCAGCTTAATGAAAAAGACTATATATTTCTAAATAAATATGTATTTACGTAGAAAAAAAGTTGAAAAAAGTTTCGTAAGTGGGTGTGTTTTATTATGTCAATTGTCAAATAGTGGATACTCCATATAAGCATTTAATTTGAAGAACTATCACCCGAAAAACAAAATAAAAGTTAGTTCATTTTAATTTAATTAGCAGAAAAGAAATTAAAGCTTTTTAATTTATTTCAATACTGTTGTTATATTATATGTACGAATCTCACCAAACAAGAATGACTTGCATTACACTAAAACCAATAATTATAAACTAAAAGCTAAAAGCTTTATACCATCCATTACTACTCTTCCCTCAAAATTTTATAGTGCAACAAATGAAAACTCAACGCAAATAAACAGAGCTCAAACCCCCACCACCCATACTGGACCAATTCTTCTTCATCCTCCGCCATGCCTCACCGCCGTGATCGTTCTTATTCCTCTCCGGTTCTCTCCCCTCCGGTTCTCATCATTCTCTTACCCATTTTAACATTTGTGTTTCTCTTCTTTGCTATTCCTCCCGTTGTTTCTTTTACTTCTCACATATTTCATCCATTCACTATAAAGAAGAGTTGGGATTCTTTAAACATATTCCTTGTTCTGTTTGCGATTCTTTGCGGAATCTTCGCTAAGAGAAACGACGACGATTCAACTGGTGCTACTGCTACTACTACCGAAAACGGTGTCGTTTTCACTCCGAATGTTTCGGACCACGTTGGGAATGCGAGGATTGGTCCTCCAATTAGTGTCTCGGAATCCGTTTCCCAAGAATGGTTTGGATTTTCTGATCAAAATGCAAGCAAAAATAGTATTAATAATACGTATGGCGATCAAATTAATCGGACGCCGCCTGGTTCTGCAACACTTCGGTTGAGGAGGAGTAGTAGCTCGTATCCAGATCTAAGACAAGAATCTGTTTGGGATGATAATAGAGACGATCAGAAATTTCAGTTCCGATTCTTTGATGATTTGGAGATCAAGAAGTACCGCCAAACGATGTCGTTTGATCATCGACATCGATCAAGGCAACGAAGCAAAGTTGAAGAAGATGAAATTAAAGAAGTTCCAGTTGATACTTTTGTTGTTCGTCCTTCTACGCCCCCTAAGTCGCCGGCTCCTCCTCCTCCGCCGCCTCCGCCTACAGCACAGAACAATCATTTGAAATCGAGAAGAACGTTTCGATCAGTTGAGCTGAGAGAGAAGATGGAGAAGCGAGACGAAAATGGTGACGGTGATACAGAATTCACTAAAGCTCGATCTCCACCACCTATGCCGCCGCCTCCTCCTCCCAGACCTCCGCCGTCACCGGCGAGAATTCGGCTAGATCAGAAGAAACTAGAAAGAAAAAAGAGCAATGTGAAAAAAGAAATAACCATGGCTATAGCTTCGCTGTATAATAAGAGAAAGAGGAAGAAGAAGCAGAGAATCGCGAACGATAATTACGATTTTTCCATTCAGTCTTCTCCAAGTGAACATCTACAGTCTCATTACACAAAAGTACCGCCGCCTTCACCACCTCCGCCACCACCTCCACCTCCACCGCCGTACTCCGTTTTCCATAATCTGTTCCGGAAGGGAACCAAAAGCAAGAGAATTCACTCAGTCCCTCCGCCTCCGCCTCCACCGCCGAGACCAATTATTCCGTCGGTAACGTCATCATCGCGTTCCTCTAGAACGATAAATCAATCAGTATCTCCGCCCGCTCCTCCACCACCTCCTCAGTCCGAACATTTACGCAGGAGAACCACCGGCCGACCTCCACTGCCAGCGAAGTCGAGCGCTTACTACGAAGATAATATGAATAGCGGCTGCCAGAGCCCGCTGATTCCGATGCCTCCACCACCTCCTCCGCCGTTCAAAATGCCGGAGTTCAAGTACCTGGTTAGTGGAGACTACGTTAAAATTAGAAGCGCTCAAAGCTCTCGTTGCGGCTCCCCTGAGCCAATGGACGACGCTGATTCATCGTCAATTACCAAAGAAGAATCAGAGTCGGTCAACGTGATCAACGGTGGAGATGGTCTTGGGTCAGTGTTCTGTCCCAGCCCTGACGTTGACATCAAGGCCGACACTTTCATTGAAAGATTGTACGATGGGTGGAGGCTTGAGAAGATAAACTCGATCAAGGGAAAACGGAAGCTGTGATTTTGGACTCAGGCACAATTGACCATCTACGTTTTGGGGCTCAGGCCCAATTACCCTTCGCAAAATGTGAAATTGGCAATCACCCTCAACCTCAAGCTGTTTGCTTATGGGGCTTTTGCTTTCTTTGAAGGGACATACAGAAACATCTAATATAACATAATATATTATGAAGTAGAAAATAATATTATATTATAATATATATATATTGTTGGAAGAAGAGTGTAAAAGAAATAGGCTCTGATTTTGGGGTCTCTTTTCATCTTTGTATTTTGGAGCATTTTCTTGCATATAGAAAGGATGACCAAAGTTTTTGAGTTTGAAGTGTCGTTTGGAAGCTTCATGAGTGTGAACAGTGCATATAGGTATGTATTATGTACGTAGAAGAGGGACATTAGGCTCTAACTGTGTGTATTCTTTTTATTCCCACATATTAGAGCTTGTTGTTATCATAGAATGAAAAAAAATAAGAGAGTAACATGTGAGTTTCTATTTGGGTTGATGATATTGATAGGGAGAGTTATGGTGTTGGTCTCCAATTGTGAATTTTGCTCACCTTTTGGAGTTTTGAAATAAGAATAGTTGTATTTCGTAAAGTTTCAGTGTATGAGATTCTTCAGTTGAATTTGTTTGATGATATGAAAAATTGGTACATATTAGATTCCCAGAGCTCAGAGCCATATAATTTTTTTTTTTTTTTTTTAAAAAAAAAAAATCAAATATGGTCTTGTAAGTTGCAGTTACGTGATAGAAGAAAAAAAAATAATAAGAGTGCAAAATAATTTTGTCATGATTTCTTTAGAATACGTCACTTAATTACTTTGCTTTGAGCCTTTTTTGCTGAATTTACTTTGATTTGAGTCAAATTGTCCAAAATAAAATAAAAATTGCTAAATCGCTACATTTTTCATCTTTTAATACATAAAAGAAAGGTAATAATTGTAAACTTAACTTTTTTTTTTACGTGTATTGTAAACTTAATTTGATTGTACATAAAAAAAAAAGTGGGAGTGATATATAGTTTTCTACGTTATTTATTTAATAGCTTATCATAAAAAAGTAATTGACTCTATAATAAATCACAATTCAAAATTCTCTTAGTCTAGAACTAAACATCAATATACACAATTATAGTTAAATCATAATAATTATTTCTCCTATCCATTTACTTGTTCTTTTTTGTTTTCCATTTTTCTAAAAGTGAGGTATCATCTAACAACATATAAAATTAGGATAGAAAGCAATGAAAATGAAAAAAAAATAAAAAATGTGTGCGAAGTGTAGTAAACGACAACACCACTCCAGCTATTGAAGAAGCTTGGAGGACACTTCCCCTTTTGTGGCAGCAGCTAAACATGGGTCCTTCTTCCTTCTTCCTCTTCTAACTACTTGTCTATTTTACTCCAAATAATTATCAACTTATTATTTTTTTCTTCTCAAACATTATTAATAAAATTAAACAAAAAAAATATTATTATATATATAAGAAGTTTGAATGATTATATTAAATATGTACTAAAAATAATTAATAAATTATTAAACTAATCTGATTTTATTTATTTTCTTACAATAAACAATAAAAAAATTATAAATTGTAATCTCTAAAAATGGTTTTATTAAATATTTTAATTAAAATTTAATTTATTTTAAGTTATAATTAATTTAAATCTAAAAAATAAAAATTTCTCATACGTACTCTCTCTTTTTTTCTTTTACTTTTCAATAATTGAACAAATTTTTCTATTTTAAAAAAATAAAATAAAATAATTATTGAACAAATTTAAAAGAAAAAAATGCATTCCCATCATTTCTGATTTCTCAATATTCAACTAACCATATAATACATTTTTTTTAATGAAATGAAACTCATAAAAATGTTTATTTATTTATTTTTTGCAATGAGTGGGGTAGAGTACGGACAAGAGTGGGACAGGAAGGAGATAAACGCTAGACTTCAAATTGTATCTTTTTCATTATTATGACTACAAAAACCACTTTTTGGTGCCCAGCCATGTCATGAAATGGAGGACCAGGCAGTAATTGTCATGCTTTTTAAATTAATCCTAATAATTTATACTTTATAATGTATTTGGGTTTAGGCTAATTAGTATTTTTTCTCCTGAATTTTAACATGTATTAAATCGTGCTTCCTGAACTTTTTTGGCCGTTAGAAATTCCCCCGAACTATTGAGATTGTTAAATTTAAGGACTTTTGTCTAATTTTATTCAATTTAACTGTTTCAGTAATTGTTTATGTACTAAACCATACTCCTCAAACTTTGATATCTACCAAATCAGCCCCTCAAACTTTGATATGTACTAAATCATGCCCTTTGAACTTTAATCCATGTTAGAATTTTGTTATTAAAATTAGACAAAAATCTTTAAATTTAGCAATCTCAATAGTTTGGGGGAATTTTTAACGGCCAAAAAAATTCAGGGGACACGATTTAGTACATGTCAAAGTTCGGGGAAAAAAATTAATAATTAACCTTGGGTTTAATTATAATTGTTTAACAAAATAAAAGGGCATACATAATAAAAGAGGGGAAAGAGTTGGGCATAAAAAGGTGAGGAATTTGAAATTGAGGCTCCTCGTGTAGGTGAAAAGGCTCCTTTAGGCAAATGTGAACCCCAACCCAATATCCCATTAATTATCATTAATCTAATCAATAGGGAGGAATACAAAGTAACCTAATTATTATAGTCACCCTTTCTTAAACATGCACACATGCATAAAAAGCAGAGTTTCACTACCAAAGTTATTATTAATTCTCCTTTGAAATTATTTTTACTTTTGTGTTCGGTAACTACTAACATTAATGTAATTATATTTTAACTTTAACATTTAACGTCGTTTTCAGAAAATTAAAAAAAATAATAATAACAATAATCTTTATTATAAAAACAAATGGATTCTTTTACTATATCATTTTATAATTTTTATGTATTTTTTGAGTATATCCTACTAGACACAATAACATCAATATTGTTAATTCTTTCCCTAAATTCTTTATTATTTTGCCGTATATATTACAATACACAGTATATATATCGTGCATTGTAGCACACATCACTTTTTTTTTATTTCTTTTATTTATATTATTATTAAATTTTATAAAATTAAGAACTTAGTAAAATACTATAATACAGTCCACTTTGCACATTGATGTACCTCTATCTATTTTGGAATCCGAGAGACTTTTTTAGTTTAATTTTTTTTTTTCATAGTCGTGTACATTATAGTTATTTAAGACATCTTACAAAATTTTTAAATATTCAAAAAAATTTAACACGCTGAAAATAAAGTTCAAACTGCCTGTTACGTGTGTGATTCTTTTATTTTATATACGCGTGTGAAATAGATTGTGAACATTACATTTTATATTGTAAATTATTTTGAATTTTTCAAAATTTTACAAGATGTCTTAAACAACTATAACGTATACAACTATGAAAAGAAACTGTACAAAAAAAAAATTCTAAATGCCGAAACAGATAAGGGTGCACCGAAGTACCCTTTAATTTATTGTGTGTAAATTTAAATGTTAATACTATAAATTATTATTATTTTCAATTATGATTTAAGTAAAAAATTATTACATTTTCGTCATTAATGTAATATTTTTTTCTCTAGTAATGTAATATTTTTATTATTACAATATGATATTTTAATTTATCAAGTTTTATCCAATTTTACAGTATTATTATCTATAAATTAATTAGTAGTTTTGTTTAAATTATTAATTAAATATTATAATTATAGTGATTTTAGTAAATTAATATAATATTAAAAATAATATTTTATTTTATTTAAAAATTAATATAATAATAAGGAATATTTTTTAGTGTAAATTTTGGTGTCATCTTTGGAGTGGAAATAGTTTTTGACATTAACTTTAGTGTATATATATTGGAGATGTTGTTAATATGTAGTACTCTATTTATTCAAAAAAAAAAAAATAGGATATATGTCAAAATTAATATCTAATTATAATATGTTTTTAATTTTCAATTATAATGTTAATTATAATATGTTAATTTTCAATTATATATGAACATTTTATTATAATAAATAAATAGTGTACAGAAAAAAAATAGAGCAAATTCATTGAAACAAGTTTTTAAATATTTATTCTGAATGTATGCACAACTCATTCATGCATGAGATGACATGAAATAGAAATAATTTTAAAAAATTGGATAACAAACTTGAAAAATCAAAAAGATTAAACGACTTTAAAATCAAAATAGACACGAAACAAAAGTAATCCAAAACCTAGCATCACATGTTAGACATTTATATGTATAAACTGAAATATATGTATGTATATATAAAATGCGGAATAAACAAATATATACACTATATAACTTAAGGATCGAAATACCTCCAGCCATTGAATCTTTGAGCTTTAGTCCCACATAAGCTTGATCTGCAAAAGAAACCGATTGATGTGGGTAATCGGGCTTCCTCGCTCTCTCAACTCTCTTTAGATGGAATTTGCTGTTATGAACAGAATGAGTGAGGAGCTCGGGGACCGAGACCCTATATTTATAGGTGAGATACTCCATCGATATCGTGCCACATTAATTGTCGAATATTTTGACAATTAATTCGGGAAATCAAATCGGTGTAATGAATATAGAAATCGACCATATATAGAATATTACGTAATTGATTAAATCGATTCAATGAATATAAAATATTCATTTATCAGAATCAATAATATTATTTTATTTCCTTAATTAGAAATATTCTAATATTCTCCCACTTGGTCAGCATTTAAACTAAAACATTCAAACCCAAGCGTTCCTCATTATATAATAAACACATGAATCATAGCGACATGTCCTCATTATAAGTCGAGTATTATCTTCTATGTATTACGATATATTTATTATATAATAATGTACTTTATGTGGCAATGTACTTAAGTGAATAAACCCTAACCCTTATGTTTATTCAGGTCCTCTTACGATAATTTTCTCAGATGAAATTGAGGTGCACATAAATATGAGAAAATATCGAAATTAGAGTTTCATTAAATAATTTTTGGTTGTACAAATAAAAAAAAAACTGCATATGGGTTAACTGAATCCCATATTTACTTTATGATCCTTGAATTTGTGTTGCGGCGCCTTTAGTCAAGGATCTATGCGATCACCCAATTCAGTTTGCGTGATTAATGACCACTTATCACGCCTTTTTATGGCTAAATACTTAATGTCGATATGCTAGCTTCGACCAGTACTTTATAGTTATTAGCCATAAATATTGTAGCTGAATTTATCGCAAAATTTTCTTAATGGCTGTTAGGTCCTTTTTTGGCAATTTAGTTGTCAAAATATTTTTTAATTAATGTGCATTTTATTGAGCATTCAATTTGTTTTTATCAACTCTAGACCCTTTTTCCAGGGGGAGTTGTGGTTGGTTAGTACCTGTGAACTATTTGGTTTAAAAGTTAGCATGTTTCTTTAGTTATTGTTGGTTTTCGATTGTGTTACTCAGGGGGAGTAGTTATTTGTTATGGCTAACTTTAACTTGCAGGTACTTTGTGTTAAAAATTATTTTGTTCATCTAAAGTGCCAAAGGGGGAGATTGTAAAGTCCTTTTTTGGCAAGTTAGTTGACAAAATAATTTTTTCATTTATGGTAAGATTGGTGTGCATTCATATTCGATTTCTTACCTTATAAATTCGGATCGTAGTTGCCCTTTTCCTTGTTTGGAAAGTTGCACTTTCAGCTGAACTTTCCTTTGTTGAAAACTTCTCAAAAGAGAAGGAATTCTCTTTTGGAAAGTTGTCCTTTTTAGGGAAACTTTGTTTATTGCCTTTTCCTTATTGATTTCGGTTGTATCTTGATACAATCAGAATATCTAATCTGTTTTTGGCAGGAATCAAGCATTGAAAGAAGATCGGACCCGATTTTAGTAAGTTTCCTGTTTCGGCGGATCTAGCTTCGTCAGCATCCGAATCTGATGTAGCAGATCGTGTTTCTTTTGGAAAGTTTTTGTACAGCTGCTAATTCGAACTTGTGGTTGCCTCTTTGGTTTCTATGATCTATAAATAGAGCCTAGAGAGCAACCATTCGAATTACCTCTTCCATTATTCATTTTCTACATTTATCTTTTGAGAGAAGAGAGTCTTTCTTTGTTTTGTGAGAGCCTAGTTGTTCATCTAGGTTCTAGTTGTTCTATTTCTGTTCTTACTCTATCCTAGAGGTTGTGAAGAACTACTTGACTGAACAAGAGATTGGTCTTCGGGAGAAGACTTGATAAAGCCTTACTTCGGGAGGAAGTAAGCACTTGGTCTTCGGGAGAAGACTTGTTGAAGCCTTACTTCGGGAGGAAGTAAGCACTTGGTCTTCGGGAGAAGACTTGTTGAAGCCTTACTTCGAGAGGAAGTAAGCACTCACACTTCAAAGACGAAGGGAGTTCGGGCTTGAAGGTGTTTCAAGAAGTCAGATTCATAAAGTGGATTACAAAGGATTGCGGCAATTCTTTAGAGGGAGTCTAAACTTGTTTAAGTCAATTGTCTTTGTAATTTTGATACTTTATTAATTGATTTCATTCTCTGGGCGTGGCCCCGTGGACTAGGAGTGTTCGGGAGAACACTGATACCACGTATAAATCTCTTGTGTCAAGTTATTTATTTTTCTGCAAATATTTTATATTCTGCCTGTTCAGTTTTGCTGTAGCAGAATTACCTTCTGCTGCTGCAAACGCTTACAGTTTTTATATTTTCTTATATACAACTGACATTTGCAAAAACACGGTTTTTCAATTGGTATCAGAGCAGGACACTAAACTCTTAGTGTGGTCCTATAATGTTTTTGTTAGAATGTCATTTTTTGCAGAAGGAAGTTCTATTTCTAGACCACCATTGCTTAATGACTCTAACTATCCTTATTGGAAAGTTAGAATGAGGGTCTTCATCAAATCTCAAGATGAGAAGGCGTGGAGAATGGTCCTATCAGGTTGGTCTCCTCCTGTTGAGACAGATTCTTCAGGTAATACTACTATAAAATCTGAACTGGAATGGTCTATTGAAGATGATAAACTATCTGCCTACAATAGTAAAGCCTTGCATGCTATCTTTAATGGTGTAGGTGAGGGTTACATTAAACTTATATCATCTTGTGTTTCTGCTAAGGAAGCTTGGGAGATTCTTCAAACTCAGTTTGAAGGAACTTCTGATGTGAAAAGATCTAGATTTATCATGCTTCAAACTAAATTTGATGAGCTTAGAATGTCTGATAATGAAACTTTAACTGAATTCTATGAAAAATTATCTGACATTGCTAATGAATATTTTGCTCTTGGAGAAAAGCTTGATGATTCTGTTCTTGTGAGAAAAATTGTTAGAGTTCTTCCAGAAAGGTTTGATACTAAACTTCTGGCAATGGAGGAAGCTAAAGATTTTAGCACTATGAAAGTGGAAGAATTGATGGGTTCCTTACGTACTTTTGAATTAAATCAACAGATTAAACAAAAGGACAAACCCAAATCCATTGCTGATAAAGGTAAAAGTATTGCTTTGAAAGTTGCTGATAATGAAAATTCTGATAGTGAATGTGATGATGAGATTGCTTTATTAACTAAGAATTTTCAGAAATATATGAAAAAGATGGGAAATAAAAAGAATATTTCGAAAGGTTCAAAAGGTAATACTTTCATTAAACCATCCGTCTCTAACAAAAAGGGAATTCAGTGCAGGGAATGTGAAGGTTTTGGGCATATTCAAGCTGAGTGTGCAAACACTTTGAAAAAGAATAAGAAAAGTTTCAATGTCACTTGGAGTGATGATGAAACCGAAAGTGATGAAGATATTGCTGAAAATGTTGCCCTAACCTCTGTTATGACTAATGTGTTGTGTGATTCACAGGTGAAAGCTAAATTGGTATGTCTGAATAATACCACCAAACAAGAGGAATCAGATTCAGATGAGTCTGAAATCTGTGAAGAATCTCTTGCTGAATCATACAAAGTCATGTATGAAAAATGGATTCAGGTTGCTTCTGAAAATAGAGAGTTGAATAAATTGAATAAAAAATTGTCTCATCAGATTGAAATGTGTAATTTGAAAATAAAAGAATATGAGACAAGTTTTTGTGATAAAGATGAAAAAATCTCTCTATTAAAGAAGGAACTTGAAAACTTTAAGAAAAATGTTCAAATGCTTAATCCTGGATCTTCTATTTTTGAAAAAGCTCAGAATGCAGGTCAGAGAGGTTTCGCAGGCCTTGGTTCTAATGGAATGGAAAGTTCTGGAGTCACGAAGTTTGTAAAATCTAGTGTTCCAACGAATCACCTTGAGGCTACAAACTCTGCCGTAACAGTTTCACAGCCTGTTGCAGCAAGAACAGCTTCTGATGCTGCAAAATCTCCAGGATTTTCGAAAAGGGTAAGATCTCAGGTAAAAAGATTTGTTCCCATTTGTCATTTTTGTGGTAGAAAAGGACATATCAGACCTAAATGTTTCACGTTGAACAATCTGTTTAAAACAAATTATTTTGATAATTTGAAAAAATCTCAAAAGAAACATAAAGGTTTGAAACAAATATGGGTGAAAAAGAAGTGTCTAGCTGGTTTCTCTGATAAAACTGCTGCATCTCAAATGTGGTATTTTGACAGTGGTTGCTCTAGACATATGACAGGTGACAAGGATTTTTTGACTAACATTCGGCCTATGCAATGTGGAGAAGTCACTTTTGGTAATGGCCTATCTGGAAAAGTTGTTGGTATGGGAACTCTAAATTTTGAAGGGTTACCTAGACTGAAAAATGTGATGTTAGTTGAAGGACTGAGGGCTAATTTACTTAGCATCAGTCAAATCTGTGATCAAGGGTTTACTGTTTCTTTTGATAGTGATCATTGTTATGTTCTGAATGATGTCAATGAATGTATCTTGCAAGGATTTCGATCCAATGATAACTGTTACACTCTAACCCCTGTGTTTACTTGTCATTCAGCTATCAACAACACCACAGATCTGTGGCATGCCAAGCTTGGGCATATTAATTTTAAAAACCTGAAAAAATTGTCAAATGCAGGTATTGTTCGAGGTCTTCCCAAGCTTGGTAAGGAAAGTGAAGGTAAGTGTGAACCGTGTCAACTTGGGAAGCAATTAAAAATCACTCACAAGCCTGTGTCTGATATCAATACCTCAAAGGTATTGGAATTGCTTCACATGGATCTTATGGGTCCAATCCAAGTTGAAAGTTTGAATGGTAAACGATATATCTTTGTGTGTGTTGATGATTTCTCTCGTTTTACTTGGGTAGATTTCTTAAGAGAAAAATCTGACACTTTTGAGGCCTTTAAAACTCTTTGTCTGAGATTAAGAGTTGAGAAAGGTTGTAATATTGGTAAAATTGTTCGAATTCGAAGTGATCATGGTAAGGAGTTTGAAAATTCTGTGTATGATGATTTTTGCAAGTCTACAGGTATAACTCATGAATTTTCAGCTCCCAAAACTCCTCAACAAAATGGAGTGGTTGAGAGGAAGAATCGAACATTGCAGGAAATGGCAAGAGTGATGTTAAATAGCAAGAAGTTGACAAAGCGCTTATGGGCTGAAGCTATTAACACAGCTTGCTACATAATAAACAGAGTGTTTATTCGTCCAGGTACCTCAAAAACATCTTATGAAATCTGGAAAGGTAAGCGCCCCAATGTAAGTCATTTTCATGTTTTTGGATGTGTGTGTTATGTCTATAGAGATCGTGAGCATATTGGCAAATTTGATGCTAAAAGTGATGTTGGAGTGTTTATTGGATATTCCTTAAACAGTAGAGCTTATCGTGTTTATAACATGAGAACTCAAACTGTTTTGGAATCAGCTAATGTGGTTGTTGATGATTTTAGAGATTTTTCAGAGTTTTCCACAGAAGCCAAGATAGATAGTCTCATGGATACTCCTCCAGAAGTTGTAACAGCAGATCCCGATGCGGCAGAACCCATTGCGATCTTGCAAATGACGAATCCGTCGCTGCAACTGAAACTGGAGAACCAGAACCGTCTATCTTGACTCATCCAAACATCATCACTGACTCTATTCAGAAAGAACCAAGCACCAGAGTCAAACTGAATCATCCAAAAGATCTCATCCTTGGAAATCCTGAAGAAAGCATGGTAACTCGCAGAAGGTATATTAATTTAATCAGCTTTCTTTGCTTTGTTTCTCAATATGAACCGAAAAATGTGAAGGAAGCCATGACCTTTGAGGAATGGCTCAATGCAATGCAAGAGGAACTCAACCAATTTGTTCGCAACAAGGTATGGATTTTGGTCCGAAGACCAAAAGGTATAAATGTTATTGGAACAAAGTGGTTGTTTAAAAATAAAAGTGATGAGTTCGGTACAATTGTGAGAAACAAGGCTCGTTTGGTGGCACAAGGGTACACACAGGTAGAAGGTATTGATTTTGATGAAACTTTTGCTCCTGTTGCAAGATTAGAATCAATTCGTTTACTTTTGTGTATTGCTTGTATTCTGAATATTAAATTGTTTCAAATGGATGTGAAATCTGCCTTCCTAAATGGTATTTTGAATGAGGAAGTTTATGTTGAGCAACCAAAAGGATTCGAAGATCCTCAATTTCCAGACCATGTATACAAACTTGAAAAAGCTTTGTATGGTCTGAAACAAGCTCCTCGAGCTTGGTATGAAAGGTTGACACAATTTTTACTTTCTCATGGCTATCACAGAGGTAGTGTGGATAAAACTCTTTTCATCAAACATATAAAATCTGATTTTATCATTGCTCAAATTTATGTTGATGATATAGTGTTTGGTTCTACATCTAACCATGAAGTGCAGGTATTTGTTGATCAAATGAAAAGTGAATTTGAAATGAGCATGGTTGGTGAGCTTAATTTCTTTCTGGGTCTTCAAGTGAGACAAATGGAAGGAGGTACATTTGTATCTCAAAGCAAGTATGCTAAGAACCTTGTCAAGAAATTTGGCCTTGAATCGGCTAAGCAGGTAAGTACTCCTATGAGCACCACACTGAAATTATCAAAAGATGAGAATGGAGTAAAGGTAGACACTACACTCTATCGTAGCATGATTGGAAGTCTTTTGTATTTAACTGCTAGTCGTCCTGATATCTGTTACAGTGTGGGAGTGTGTGCTAGATATCAAAGTAATCCTATGGAATCTCATGTATCAGCTGTAAAAAGGATTATTAGATATGTTAATAGCACTCCTGATTATGGAATTTGGTACTCGAAAGATACCAATTCAAATCTTGCTTGCTTTAGTGATGCAGATTGGGCAGGAAATGCTGATGATCGAAAGAGCACAAGTGGAGGGTGTTTCTTTCTTGGGAATAATCTAGTATCTTGGCATAGCAAGAAACAGAATTCCATCTCCTTATCCACTGCCGAAGCTGAGTACATCGGCTATTTGGCAGCGGTTGTTGTACGCAACTATTGTGGTTGAAACAAATGTTGATTGATTATGGGTTTGAATTGGGTGTTTTGACTATTTTTTGTGACAATACTAGTGCCATAAATATTTCCAAAAATCCTGTTCAACATTCTAGAACAAAGCACATTGATATAAGACACCACTTTATCAGGGAACTTGTTGAAAATAAATCTTTGCAATTAGAGTATGTTGATACTGAAAAACAATTATCTGATATTTTCACAAAGGCCCTGGATGCAAGTCGCTTTGACTCCCTCAGAAAGTCGTTGGGAGTTTGCATTGTTTAATTGTATCTGTTCATAATTCTTGTACAATAGTGTTATGTGATTCATCTCTAGCTCTTAATCTTCTATCATTGTATTTTGACAAATCATGTTTATGCTTTTGGATTATAATTAGTTAGGATCTCAGTCTGATCATATTTTGTGATGTTGTGCTAAAAGGTTCATGTTACTCTTTATGTGTGTCTAGGATTAAATAATGTTCTTATACAGAGTTGAGCAATTTTTGTTTCAGTCTTGTCAGGCCCCTTGCTGGAATAGAGCTACCCATACTGAGGTGTGAAAGCCATCTGATGAGTAAGCTGGAACATTGTAATTAGCAACTATGATGAGGATGCACTACCATAGAAAAGGGCTACCTTCAGTATGGTGTGAAAGCATCCAGTTGCGGGATCAAATTGAAAAAGGCGAAAATGAAAAATCTTGCCAAGGACAATGATCCTATTTTCACTGCACACACTTATGTCTGACAAGTGTGTTCAATTCTGTAAGTCTCCTCTATTAAAATTAAATTGATAATCCTGGTACACAATTTTCAGTAACATGCATATCTTTTTCCTTAACATCAATTAGTATGATTATTTCATGAGATACTAATTAGTTATTTTCCTTAAAAGCATAACATGTATTTTATTTTGTCAATTGTCAATGATATTTGATTTCTTTGCTTGATTCGAATCACATATATTTATTGTACACATTGTATTTTATTTTCGGTTTTAATTTAAAAAAAAATAATAAAAAAAAAAATAAAAAAAGAGAGGGAGGCGTGTGACTTGCTTCATGGGTCAAGAAAATCTTGTGCATAAATGGTAAGTATCAACATTCATTCTTCTTTGATTTATTTTTGATATGTTTCCATTTAAAGATTGATCTTTTATATGTAATGTGTCTTTAATCTTGAAAGATTGACTTATTTTTGGAAATATTGTTGGTAATTCTAGTTTCCTTTTATTTTTTTAAAAAAAAAGGGGAAAGAAGTTGCAAGGAGTGGGCAGTTTCCTTTTGTAATCGTGGGCTGGTGGTTTCTCAAATATGTTGAAATTGGTTTCCTTTTTGCTAAACTCTCCCATGTTTATTTCAACCAATTTTTGTCATTCACTCTCACCACCTACCCGATTCTATTTCTTTGTCTCTCTTGCTTGTTTGCTGTTCATTGTCTCTTTCAGATCAAAATAGTGAGAACAAAGAACCTAGGGCATCCCAAAAAGGAAAATGGTGGAATCTAAACAAGCCCCCTCAAATGCTCTTCTTGCTGCTTCAATCGTCTTGCTGCCATGGAGGAGGTTCAGCAAGAGTTGTTCAAGCAGTTGTCCTCATTGATCAAGCTTTATGGGGCATAAGTTTTCTTTCTTTTTGTTTTTGTTGGACATATCTCTATATTTTCATTTCTTTTTGTCTTTGGCCCTTATAGATAAACAAAAAGGGGGAGTAATTGTATACTCAACTGTCTAGGGGGAGTTGAGGTTTGTGTTTGTGTTTGTGTTCATCCTTGGTCAAAGTTAGTTTTTTATTTTGGTTTATTGTTGTGCTTCTCAGGGGGAGTTTTTATGTTTCTTTTGCTAACTTTGTTTTGTAGGTGTTTGTTAATTAATAATATTTTGATTATCTAAAGTGCCAAAGGGGGAGATTGTTAGGTCCTTTTTTGGCAATTTAGTTGTCAAAATATTTTTTAATTAATGTGCATTTTATTGAGCATTCAATTTGTTTTTATCAACTCTAGACCCTTTTTCCAGGGGGAGTTGTGGTTGGTTAGTACCTGTGAACTATTTGGTTTAAAAGTTAGCATGTTTCTTTAGTTATTGTTGGTTTTCGATTGTGTTACTCAGGGGGAGTAGTTATTTGTTATGGCTAACTTTAACTTGCAGGTACTTTGTGTTAAAAATTATTTTGTTCATCTAAAGTGCCAAATGGGGAGATTGTAAAGTCCTTTTTTGGCAAGTTAGTTGACAAAATAATTTTTCCATTTATGGTAAGATTGGTGTGCATTCATATTCGATTTCTTACCTTATAAATTCGGATTGTAGTTGCCCTTTTCCTTGTTTGGAAAGTTGCACTTTCAGCTGAACTTTCTTTTGTTGAAAACTTCTCAAAAGAGAAGGAATTCTCTTTTGGAAAGTTGTCCTTTTTAGGGAAACTTTGTTTATTGCCTTTTCCTTATTGATTTCGGTTGTATCTTGATACAATCAGAATATCTAATCTGTTTTTGGCAGGAATCAAGCATTGAAAGAAGATCGGACCCGATTTTAGTAAGTTTCCTGTTTCTGGGCAGATCTGCTTCGTCAGCATCCGAATCTGATGTAGCAGATCGTGTTTCTTTTGGAAAGTTTTTGTACAGCTGCTAATTCGAACTTGTGGTTGCCTCTTTGGTTTCTATGATCTATAAATAGAGCCTAGAGAGCAACCATTCGAATTACCTCTTCCATTATTCATTTTCTACATTTATCTTTTGAGAGAAGAGAGTCTTTCTTTGTTTTGTGAGAGCCTAGTTGTTCATCTAGGTTCTAGTTGTTCTATTTCTGTTCTTACTCTATCCTAGAGGTTGTGAAGAACTACTTGACTGAACAAGAGATTGGTCTTCGGGAGAAGACTTGATAAAGCCTTACTTCGGGAGGAAGTAAGCACTTGGTCTTCGGGAGAAGACTTGTTGAAGCCTTACTTCGGGAGGAAGTAAGCACTTGGTCTTCGGGAGAAGACTTGTTGAAGCCTTACTTCGGGAGGAAGTAAGCACTCACACTTCAAAGACGAAGGGAGTTCGGGCTTGAAGGTGTTTCAAGAAGTCAGATTCATAAAGTGGATTACAAAGAATTGCGGCAATTCTTTAGAGGGAGTCTAAACTTGTTTAAGTCAATTGTCTTTGTAATTTTGATACTTTATTAATTGATTTCATTCTCTGGGTGTGGCCCCGTGGACTAGGAGTGTTCGGGAGAACACTGATACCACGTATAAATCTCTTGTGTCAAGTTATTTATTTTTCTGCAAATATTTTATATTCTGCCTGTTCAGTTTTGCTGTAGCAGAATTACCTTCTGCTGCTGCAAACGCTTACAGTTTTTATATTGTACAAAATGTGATCACTAGAATACATTGATCTTACTGTTCTAATAAATCATCTTAAGGATGGACCAACAAACTCTTGAAAGAGCAAATGGTTCAATAGCATGTTATTTTAGAAATTGTAAGCAATTACTAAATAACATAACTTATTAGAATTTTACCAATGACTTGTATATTATTAATGATTAGTTATGAATTCTCAATAACCAGTAATCTTAAGGGTTGTTGTGAATCATAATTAATCTAACACTTGAGGTGGAAGTTTGAGAAAATATGAATGATCTTTCTCGGAAACTAGGTTCCTAGATTGATCACTCCCACTGATCAAGTCAATTCTTAATTCCACAATTCTAGTGTTGTGAGATGGATAACAAAATATGTAACCCTTAAACCTTATAGCTTTTCAAATGAAATATGCTCATTTATGGTTTAGGGCCCAGATCTTTTCTTTGACAATTGTACTCTAACTATATATGAGTATTTATAAAATGTGTACATGTCATCAAGTCAGTTTTCAACCTTATCACAACTCAAAATATGTTTGAGAAACAACTTTGGTTAGAACACGATTCGATATGTACACCCCATTGTTGAGTATCAATAGACAAAGATTTAGGAAAGATTGGAGTTTTTGCTATGTAGGCTCCACCCCATGTCCAAAAAATACTTAGTTTCTTAAATCTGTTACACACTATAATTTGGGTGTACCAAGCATATGTATCGGGCAATGAACCCATGCTTTTAAAGAAACTTTGCAAATAGACTGGGAGTTTATCCATACTCACGAATTTTAATGTAGTATTCTCCATTTTATATTTGATCTCACTATCTTAATATGCAAAATGCACCATTTCTCTACTTAAGATTTAAATGTCTTTGAAACATATAAATCTATACTTTTGTAGAAAAAATATTTATGTGAGTAATCGTTAAAAAAGAGATGCAAAATTTGAGTCCATATCTTCAAAATTAATTGACTTGTATGATTTCTAATATGATAGAATTCTAGTATGCACCGATTTTGACTTGTTGGAATACATATTCTTAATGAAATTCACACAAGTTCTAAATAAAGTTAGTAAAATCAAGTGTAATGAAGATCCCCACCATTTACTAACATTTATTCTATTTATGGAGATATGTTCCATAATTTTTGGTGCTATAATGTAGAAGAATTCTTATTAATAACACATTTCTTATTGTCAGATTGAACTTGCATATCTTTATGAGTGACATCATTTGTAGTAAAGACCTCTAAATGTGTCTAAATCAAGTTTCAATAGAATCTTGGAACATAAAGGTCTTTGCCAATTTTAAAACAAAGCCACTACTATATTGCTTGTTCCTTAAACTTCTAAATGTGAGAACTTATCTTGTCTGTGGATAAGATTTGCTCACAGTTACTGACTTTCTTAGGTTTATTTGTAAACCTTACAAGAAATTATGAATGTGGAATAACAATCTAAAATAATCTACTATGTGTTAATAATCACATTAACTATATTAGAATGAATTCATACACAATAAATTAAAATTTATTGGTGATAATAAAGTGTGATTTATTTTTCTTAATTATACAGTAAAAACTGTACATTTTAGATTAAGTTATCAGAATAAATTTTTGGAAATTTCTACTGGTATGAAAGAAATTTATGAATAGTGATGTAATAAAATTACATATATAGTTTTGAGGTTTAAATGAATCATGTTTTTACCAATGAATAAACATGCTTACATATGAAATCTTATTAAACAAAAATTGCATGCGGGCTAAATTTTTAATTTAATAAGATTAGATTTAGATGTAGATTATGATAGATTTACACAATTTATGAAAAACTTAAAGTTTAATATTTCTATCTCAATGAAAGGTATGAAACACTTAATTATTTATAAATGTTTCTAAATTTTATACTTTATTATAAAATTATTAAATTAAATCTACATAATTCCCTGTGGGATAAATTAAGAGAATTTAATTGAATATATTAATTATGTAAATATAATAAAATCCCTGTAGGGTAAGATTATTATGTTCACATAATTCATGTCCATTATGTGATCTTAATCCACTTAATATATATAATTTTATATAATTAAGGATGCTGTGGCTACTCCCTAATTATTTAAAATTATGTGGTTCACTAGACACCAAAGTATAAACTGAAGATTAAAATTTTACTAAATCCAAAATTGCCTGTGAGCTAAATTTTAAATTTAATAAAATTAGATGAACTTTATGATAGATTTAATTAAACAATTAGTTTTGGAAAATGAAGGTTTATTATCTATCTTTAATTAAATTTGTGATAACACTATTAAATTAAATTCCCATAACTCCCTGTGGGGTAAATTAAGAGAACTTAATTTAACATATTATCCTAATTAATTATAAAAATATAATAAAATCCCTGTGGGGTAAAATTATTATACCTATATAATTAATTACAAGTTATGGCCATTAAGGTGAATTTTAATTAATATATAATTTTATACAAATAAGGATGCTGTGGCTACTCCCTAATTATATAAAATTATATTTTCACTTTGACATTAGGTATTGGGCTCTACCTAAAAGTAATTTCGTTATTAACATAGTAGACAATCACTGAGATTAATCCTCCTAGTGTGGTCGTCCGAAGATCATTAAAAACCGTTCTAGATATGAGCATTTGTCCCAAATTCATGTTTTGTTATGTCAAACCACAAAATTACTTACATTTTATTCATATTTTATTCATTTTAGGAAGTTTTATGAATATTTTATGAATAATTTTATGAAGTTTTATGAAACTTAATGTGCTATATAAAATATTCAACCTATCTTAATGTTTGAATATTTCTAAATATATCTAGCACTATAAAAGGAATTTATGTATAGCATTTAAATCATACAAATCAAAATTAATTGTATTAAAAATAAATTTTCCAAATAAATACAAATTAAAACAATTATTGTATGATAATATATTAAATGCTTAATTCCATGATATGTAATTAATTATGTATTTATAACCATATAATATCTTAATTATTTGTACTAATAATTAATTTGTATAAATAAGGTAAATATACAAATTAGTACAATTAATTATATGAAATCAATTAAATGCAAAATTAAAGAATATACTTAATGACAGATTATCAATTAATTTAATCAATAAATTACTTAATTGGTAAATAAATATAATAATTGCGCACTTAATTGTAGAATAATTAAATATTCACATTCTTAAAATATCACAATTATTGTAATTACATGTAAAAATAAAGCATGTAATTAATTTACCAAATTAAAAACTTTCTATAATAATTTATTACTAAATAACATATAATATATGAAGATATATGTTAAATAAGAATGGAAAGTTAAACAAATGTAATTTAATTGACTAAATCAACAAAAATAAGGAAATAAAATAAAATTCCAAAAATAAATCAAAGTAACAAAATTTCGGAATTTTCTTAAATTTTTCTTAATTTTCCTTTTTTTTTTTTGAAAAACTGCCATGAAAAACAACACCGATGACCAAAATTCATGAAACCAATTCCAAAATGATCTAAATTAATAAATTAAGAGATCCATATTGATTTCAAGCATCGAAAACACGTAAAATGTAGACTTTAATTTCATAAAAAATTCTTTCGGGTCCGATCGTGTTCTTAAGAGAATTTTTTCAGTTTTCAGATGGGTTTTAAATCCTTTTCATTCATAAAATCGATCTAAAATATTATATGAATATAGTAATGAATAGAGGATTTAAAATAAATACCGAAAATGAAAACGGAAAAATTATAGACCGAAAAATAAAACTTTCATGTATGTATATACTCGTATACAATGTATATATACTACATAAAATCATCATTAATGTATGAAACAGAGTATTACATACAATTTTATGCAACAAAAATATGAAAGCATTGAGTATTATACATAAACATATATACATGAAAATTATATGTATACACACAGTATATGAATATAAATATGAATGCGCATATATATATGAACATATAGATTATGAAATATTAATATAAAAGTATATATATAAATATGAATATATATACGTAAATGAAAAGAAAATGTATATAAAATATATATACAAACAAAAATCAATACTGGATATGTATATATATACATATATACTTACATATACACATTAAACCATATAAAATATCATAAAGATATATAAAAGAATATGATAATCAATTATATGGAAAGAAATCAATGAATATAATATGAAAGTGTATACTCAGAAATATATATATATATATATATATTATACGGTATAAATGAATGTATATAATATATATATATATGAACGTAAATATGAAGATGAATATATATATATGTATACATAAAAAATTGAGTATATGAATATATATATAATCGGGAATTATATAATATGAAAGTATATATATAAAATATATATTATATTATAAATGAAGAACCCCGTAAATGTATGTATATATATATGAAACTCAAAATAAATCAAGGCAGAGATATATAATCCGCTCTGATACCAACTGTTAGACATTTATATGTATAAACTGAAATATATGTATGTATATATAAAATGCGGAATAAACAAATATATACACTATATAACTTAAGGATCGAAATACTTCAAGCCATTGAATCTTTGAGCTTTAGTCCCACATAAGCTTGATCTGCAAAAGAAACCGATTGATGTGGGTAATCGGGCTTCCTCGCTCTCTCAACTCTCTTTAGATGGAATTTATTGTTATGAACAGAATGAGTGAGGAGCTCGGGGACCGAGACCCTATATTTATAGGTGAGATACTCCATCAGTATCTGTGCCACATTAATTGTCAGAATATTTTGACAATTAATTCAGGAAATCAAATCAGGTAATGAATATAGAAATCTGACCATATATAGAATATTACGTAATTGATTCTGTTCAGATTCAATGAATATAAAATATTCATTTATCAGAATCAATAATATTATTTTATTTCTTTAATTAAAAATATTCTAATATCACATGCATCTATGCTCAAATTAATGAGTGTAAGGACCCTATCAAAGCTTCCACTCCTTTCATCATTAAGCAACACAATAAAAAAAACCTGTAAAATACACAACAAAAAATCAATATAGTAATCGAAAGAATTAAAAAAAAAACTTAACAAGATTTAATGATCCTTCTGTACTCTTCAAAATCTCCAAGTACTCTTCATAAACTTACAAAAACATAGCTTAATATTGTTAAAAGTGAGATACATGAGGCTACAAGGAATTTAAGAAAAAAAAAAACACATGACTAGATATGAATGCTTTATAGTTTATATAATATATTTAACAAATTCTTATGTAATCACGAAAAAGTTTAGATTTTTTTATATATAAAAAAATTATTATTACATTACACTGATGGATTGTTTTGTGTTGTGAAATGTTTTAATGGGCCGGAATGGTTCTTTCACATCCTCATATTTGGTATGGTATTGTTTGTTGTAAACGTTGAAAAATTATTATTGAAAAGATTAATTTGTTGTATAAATATTTAGGTTTAACTCTCAATTGCAAATAAATAATTAAATTATATTTTTGAAATTTTGTAGGTATCCAACCATTAAATGTCAAATCATTATCTATATCATTTTCTTGTTGGTATATATAAATTATTCTTAAAAAAAAATAAAAAAAATTTATGACTTGGACCAATCTAAAATTGCCACGTAGCAATTTAATTAATATTTAATAATCAAGTACCTATAGAAAATTATCTCATAAAAAGGGTAATATACACTACAAAAAACAGCTAATTAAGTGACAACTTTTTAGTCACAACATAATTTTTTTTGTGACTAAATGTGACTTTTAGTCACAACAAAATGTTACTTGTGACTAAAACTCAATATTTAGTTACAAGTTATCACTAATTTAGTTTTAATCACAACAAGTATTGTGACTAAAAACACATTTAGTCACAACAAATTATAATTTTTGTGACTAATACCTTTAGCCACAGATCTTTTAGTCACAACATAAGAATGATATTTTATAATTAGTCACAATATTTTTAGTTTTAGTCATAAATTTTATTATAACTAAAAGTAAGATTTTTTATAATGATAATATTATCTCAAAAACTAATTTATAATTTACTTATTAACAATTCTATCTATATAAATTTACTTTTTATACCCAATTTACAATTTTATTATATTATTGTGTTAAACCAAACAAAATAAGTCAACTAACATTAATCTAATTATACATTAATTCTCATGAACAATCAAATATAATTATAAATTTCTAAATAATTATATTTTATATTCTTATTTCTAGCTAATTAACCAGATTATTTTGAATTTTTTATAGGTACAATCGCACTCTAATAGTCATGACAAAACATATATTTTAATTTTCATTTTTCATTTTCTTTTTAAACAATTATGAATTATGATGGTATATCTCATCCGAAACACCAATTATATTAGATAGAACATTGTTATTGAGTATTAATAGTGTCCAACACTTTTTATAAGTGTAGCTCTATAATTAGTTAATTATATTTCTTAAAAATTATTTTTTAAACTATATAGAATTCATACTTAATTACACCAATAATAATATGATACAAATGAGAATAATAATGCTTTTTAGTAATTCTAATAATAATAATAATAAAGTAGAAGTAGAAGAAGATAGGTTGGTATTATAGAAAATAAAATAGGAGAGAGAGTGGTTTTTATGGTGTATTGTTGTTGTAAAGAGCACGACCTCAATGATTGCAGCCACACCCCAATCATTATTCGATTTGAGGCAGAATAGTGGAGATTGAGAGCACGTTTTCATGTTGTATGTATGGTACACACGTGCTTCTCTCTCATCTTACTTATATTTATTCTTCTTCTTCTCTATCATCTCTATCTAATTTATCTCTTTTATAATATTATATTTATTAACTTACCAATCAAATTAAATGCCTCTCATGTCGTTTCTAACGAAGATAACAATAAATAATTGATACATAATTATGGACGTACCCAACTCTAATTTCAATTTTTTTTTATTATATTAAAACGTTTTGTGACGATTGGAGAAAAATGGCCTCTATGATCTTATATATTATATATTGGATTTTGTTCAATTATTGATTACGATACGTTTCTTAATATCGTTCTCACCTGTTTTTGACGTATACCAATTTATTAATGGAATAATTAAATTAACAAAATTTCAAATGTAAAAGCCTTGCATTTATATTACAAAAAAAACTAATGGTGTGCTAATTTAACACTGTTTATTTATCATTACCAAAAAAAAACAGTGTATATTTTGAAGAAAACTATACTACATAACATTGATACCCTAAGAATCTCATTTTTGATAAAAGAAAAATTTAGAGTCGGGAGAATTATATAAGACGACAGTAGGTTTCGAGAAGAGGAAGTTTTAGATTTAGGTTTAAGAAATTTTAGACTTAGCATTAAAAAAAAAAAACAAAATTGAAGAGTATTATCATTTTTATTTTGTAAAATATAAAATTTAAATTATTATTTAATAAAATATAAGGATGAATCAATAACTCTTACCAAACATAAACTACCATAGATAGTATTTATCCATAAATAAATATTATCAAAATGAGCACACTTTAAAATTTTAGTTTTAAAACTAAAAGCCATGTAAAAAAGAATATTTGTTATATTATTTTATAATATAATAAGTATAGATTAAAATGTGATAATATATATTATTATGTGAATAATATATATTAAGTGTTTGGTAAATAAATTTTGTAGCATATAATTTATTTAATATAAAATTGTAACTACACTTTGTAATATGGAGAGGAGTTACAAGATTAATTATTTTTGTAACTTCTTTTAATTGATCATGTTTTGTGTAATAAAAGAGATGTTACACAATTGATGATGAAATTCAAATGTTATAAAATACAGTTGTTACAAACTATATTAACACTCATTTATATGAGAGAAATGAGGTATTGTGTATTTGAATTCTAAGTGTGATTACCTAAACATTATAAAAGGAGGTCTTTGGTGCTCATTTGAGAAGATGAAGAGTTTTCTATCAAGAAAACACTTTGCTAAAAAATCTTAAAAGGCTTGATAATTTTCAAAGCTATTTACTAGAGAGTTCCCTTAATGCTTAGAGTTAGGAGGAAATAAGCTTTTGGATAAAAGTGTAATACCTTGTTCATGTCATGGTGATCCCCACTATATATTCTACACTCAATGTTGTGAGTGAGTGTATTTATATATTGATATATATATATCTTCTTCTACCTTTATTATATATAATATATATAGTGTATATATATGATATATTATGTATTGTTATATTTATTTAATCTTTTTGCTGGTCAACGTATTATAATGCAATAGAGTTGTAATATTTTAATTTTCTTCCATTGTAATAATATCTTTAACAGTATTCACTTATTGTCATTATACAACTTGTATTTAAAATATAAATTAAAAATTACTTTACTGCCAAACAAATTAATAAAATGATTTTTTAGTATTATTTTACTTTGTCACTAAACACTCTTAACTATTATTTCACTTGGATTTAACCCATTAGCAAATTTAAGGTGCTATATCCATTTTTCACAGCTAACTGCTAACGTGAATTGCTTATGTGTACACTTTTATACACGTAAAATGTTTATATTTGACACACATAATATTATTACTAGATGAGAGTTACGTGACGAGCCACGTAAATATTAGTTTTAAATAAGTTCTAGTGGTTTTTGTTTAAGAATTCAGTGGCAACAACAATGGTAGATAGATCTATTTAAGTTTTTCATATTTGTAAAGATTATAAATCTAAACTTTCAATTTTCTTGATTTGAGATTTTGAAATGTTTTGATTTACTTGTTTATGAATTTATTGAAATACTTGAATATTTATTTGTTCTGATTTATTCATACTTGAATATTTATATTGATGATTGTTAATGAAATTAGTCTGTAGCTTTATGTTTTTAGAAAAAAAAAGTATTTTTTAATATAGAGTTTAAATTTTATATTGATGATTGTTAATGAAATTAGTCTGTAGCTTTATGTTTTTAGAAAAAAAAAATAATTGAGTCAACAATGGCACGTATTTTTAATTTTATTTTAAAAAATGTATTAATTTATTTTTTATTTTATTTTAAATTATTATGTAAATTTATGTAAATTATAAATCAATCAATAAATAATAAAAGAACATGTCTAATATAATTTATAATTTATGATATGAACAAATAAATATAGTTATGCCTGCAAATGGGCTTGATTAAATTCAATAGGAATGGATAACATTTTTTTCTAATGACAAAAGAAATACTAATTTATAGTAAGCCAAAAGTTAGAATTCAAACCCATTTAGACAATACCTATTATTGATAATAGAAGCAAAAAAAAGATAAAGGTCTTTACGATGATAAATCCAGTACTCACTTTCAAAACCAGTTTACCAAAGTCTATTGTTTATTACCTCTCTCCTAGCATAAGTAAAGCGTAGCAATGGCCTCTCATTCTTATCAAAATCCTAAATTTTAAAACTTACAACATGACCTCAAATCCTAAATTCTCTGTTTTTCTCTTTTTTTCTGCAATAAACATGGAATTTTGGTGTCTGCAATGGAAAAATATTAAAATAATTTTTGCTGAAATTCATGAAATTAAATACAAATAAAGTATTATCTGGGTAAAAAGCAAGCACCTTTGGGCATGAACCTAAACCCAGACTCGAACACGCCATTGCCAACCCTTATCCTCCCTCAACCTCTGTGGTTGGGATTTGGATATTTTCAGACTATTTCACCCTAAGAGAAAGGCTTAAAGAGAAAGGATATTAAATTAATTGAAGAGAATGCGTTCTTGATAATCTGGTCGTAGCTTTTTGGAGTTGAGGGCCTACCTGTTGGGTTTTATGCCCTAAATAAAACGCATTTCAATATAATCAGATTTACTTATTAATATAGATCAGAAATAACATTTAATGTTGCATGGTTCACATGATTTATTTCATGATTATATGTACATAATGTATAAATTCATCTGAAACCCTTTTCACATACTTGATCCTGTTTATTGTGCCGTCAACACATTGGAAAGTAAACATGACTATGTGAATAAAGTTTCCTAGATTTATCAGACACAGGGTTTTACTGATATGATAATCTACAACAAGAGTTTACTTGTATTTGGAGAAATACTATGTTCTTTCCAGAACATTGGTTAAAGTAAAGCTCAGGTTGGATGCATGGAGTATGCATCGGAAGGGACCGATATTGAACTTTGACTTAGATTTATTAAACTTACCGTAATATCTATTCAAGTCAATATCGCCTAGTTGATCCTAGATCAAATGATCTTAATCCTGATATGATTAGGCTCAATCTTGAAAGGCTATTCGTGTTCTTTGATTTGTTAGTTAAGCCTACTTTTAGGTCAGGGTGATACGTACATTTTGGGAACACGGTAGTGCAATTGAGTGGGAGCGCTATCATAAACATGGAATCTATAGCTTCTATCTGGCGAATAGTAAGCAAAGGATGATCTCCTTCGAGCTTGACCAAACGAACATAAATGGTGGAGTACTCATTTCACATAAGCTGAAATATCATTTATACGAGGTCAAGTGTTTTAAGGAATAAATACATTGTAGGGTGTAACGGTAATTTAATCCCTTTACAGTGTAGATCATTCATATAGAGGATCATTGATCACATTAGGATTATAACAATGGATAACTAATGATGTGTCTATATGGTGGAACATATAGAGCATTCTATATACTGAGAGTGCAATTCTAAGTTCTATGCGTGGATTCAACGAAGAATTAATAAGTTAGTGAATTTTAGTGCTAAATTCTTGATCTACTTATTGGAAGCTCGGTTATATAGACCCATGGTCCCCCCACTAGTTGAGATAATATTGCTTGTAAGACTCATGTAATTGGTTTTGATTAATCAATTATAATTCTCAAATTAGACTATGTCTATTTGTGAAATTTTCACTAAGTAAGGGCGAAATTGTAAAGAAAGAGTTTATAGGGGCATATTTATTAATTATGATACTTTGTATGGTTCAATTAATAAATATGATAAATGACAATATTATTTAATAATTATTTATAGTTATTAAATAGTTAGAATTGGCATTTAAATGTTTGAATTAGGAAATTGGCATTTTTGAGAAAATCAGATGCAGAAAAGGTAAAACTGCAAAATTGCAAAAAGTGAGGCCCAAATCCACTAGTATAGGGCCAGCCACTTATGTAGGAAATTTAAACTGATATTTTCATTATTTTAATGCCAAATAATTCAAACCTAACCCTAGTGGAATGCTATAAATAGATAGTGAAGGCTTCAGGAAAATTACACTTAAATTTTCTATTTTTCCTTCAGAGAAAAACCTGAGCCTTTCTCTCTCCCTATCTTTAGCTGCCACTTCTTCTTTCTCTTCCCTCTTGAATTTCGAAATCCTTAGTGATTAGAGTAGTGCCCACACACATCAAGCAATACCTCAATCATAGTGAGGAAGATCGTGAAGAAAGACTTTCAGCGAGAAGGAGGTTTCAGCATCAAAGATTCAGAGAAAGAGATCCAGGTTCAGATATTGATAATGCTCTGCTACAGAAAGGAATCAAGGGCTAGATATCTGAACGGGAGGAGTCATATTATTCCGCTGCACCCAATGTAAGGTTTCTTTAACTTTATATGTGTTTATTTCATCGTTTTAGAAAGTTCTTATTTAGGATGTTAATAAACATACTTGTGAGTAGATCTAAGATCCTGGTAAAATAAATTCCAACAACTGGTATCAGAGCCATGGTAATTGATTTACTTACATGTAATTTGGACTTTAAAACGATTGTTTGTATGTTCTTTGGATGGTATCATGTTGTATTGAGTGTTATTTGATGATTGATTGATGATTGTGAAATTTTCGTGAAAAATAATTGTTATTTCGGTTCTGGAATTATTTTTATTGGATAGTATGGAAAAAATTAAGCAAGTTAGCCTTTTACAGAACTCAATTTGGATTTTATTTGAATTAGTTATGATTTTTTGAAGATTTAACAAAATCGAAATTGTCTTGATAGTTTCTGCGATCGCAGAACTGTCCGTACAGTTTCGGATTTTTTCCTTTTTCTTCAATTTTTCATACTTTTTCATGGAATTAACTTCCAATTTTTTGTATGGTTTTGTATATATACTATTACTATTCCTAATTCAATTCTAATTATCATTTTGAATTAATTTAAATTTTTTTTAATTTAATTCAAGATATTAGTGTAATTTGAATTTGAATAGAATTAGTATTTATCTTTTTGCTTAAAAAATCTATCTTATTTTAAAATTTGATTATATCTTATCTTATTTTAAATTTAAAAATAAGATATTAATAATCATGTAATTTTTAAATGATATAAGATATTTTGCTATTTTTTTTAAATTTTGTTATTTTATTTATTTAAATTACATTTAAAATTTGAAAAAGATATTTATTTATCTTTTCTAATTTTTTATTTAATTTTTATTTATAAAATAACATTTAAAATTTAAAAGTAGTTAGCAATTTTTTTTTGAAATGATATTTAGGTTGGTTGAAACCTAATTTTTCAAAAATTGTAGGTTTAATTTTAAATTTAGATTTTTTTTAAAAATTTCGAATTTTTCAAATTTTTTTTAAATTTTTCGAAAAATTTAATAAATATTTAATAATTATTTTTTCAATAATTATTTTTTTTATTTAATTAATTATTTTCGAAATTAAATATTTAATTTAAAATTAAATAAATCCTACATCCAACTATCCAACTAACCTTGTTGCAGGAGTATGTGTTTTAGCTTATGTGTAAGTTTTTTAAAACCTATTATTACTTGATTGCAAATAGCCATGGTTACTTTTTGCCAGATCTAATGATCTGATGGCTCCCTTGGTCAAGATAATAATTTGTAACAGGTATATTTACAATCTTCTTTCATCTGTGTATGACCTAGCAACATGATAGGACCCATCCAAAGTGTGCCTGTGTGAGCCTATGTGTTTAATTTTATTATAGATGCATATAGGTTAATGTTGCTAAATAAAATATCATAGTTCTTGATAGGATTTATTTAGGCCCATTTAGTTTTTGGGCCTATTCAATTAATAACAGTTGTTCTTATTAAGGTTAAATTCCTCTCTTTTGGGCCTTGTGTGAGAGTTGGGAGCCATAGAAGTGGGTACGACATACTGAACCCAGCACCCCCTCACACAAACTACCCCAATTGTGAAGGCCCATTTGCCTGATTTGAATGATCGTACTAGGTTAATTAAACTAGTTTAACCTAATAAAATTGATTAGCAACATAATTAATTTCATTTATTTTGAAATTAATTTAAGAAAAATATAGTTTAAGGAATTTTATATTCTAAGCTAAACTATATGTATTTTCTTGCATTTAATTAAATATAGAATTATAACCATCTAGATTCTTTCTGGAACTTAATTTAAATTTTTCATTAAATATTCCTATTTAAGTTGATATTTAGTTATCTTCAACTAACCAACTTAAATCTGAATATCTTTTGAATTCAAAATTTCAAAAAAAATTAAGTTGAGGAATTTTAGGCATTGGTTATTAAGATTCTTTAGATATTTTTTAAGTTAATATCTTTTCGAATATTAACTTAAAATGGAATATTTTCAAATTAAGTGGTTACAACTTAATTTTTGATATTTAATTAAATTTAAATTTGAAAAATATTTAAGTTCTAGATTTTTTTCTAATACAACTTAAATTAGATATTTTTTCAAATTTTGTGGAAAAGATACTTAGTCAAATAAGATATTTTCTAGATAGTTATTTCTAGACTACTTATTATTTCTAATATTAAATAGGAAAATATTATACATTGTGAAATTAATTATTTAAATAATTAATTTTGGTACAATTTATTTTAAGTATATTTTTTCCTAGTATTAAACTAGAGATTAATAATTAAGCCTTCTCTACACTTAATTATTTATTTCTTGAATTTAATACATTTAATTAATTTGAAAATTAAATATCTAAGTTGATTTTTATCATCATACTTAAATATTTCTTTTTCATGACATTTAATTAAATAGAAAATTATTTTTAGTTGAAATTTATTTTTTCAACTAAATTTAAATAATTTTCAAAATATATTTTTTCTTTATTTTATTAATCAATTTTCGAAATTGCATTTCTTAAATGCTAGAATTTCGAATTTTATCTTGAAAAATAGATTAAGTTGTAAATTAATTATTTTAATTAATTCTTGGATCAACTTAAATCAATGATTTTTTCATTTATTGATTAATTTAAAATAAATTGAATTAAAGTATATTATTAGAAATAGAATTAATTAGTCAAAGGAAAATCTAGATAGGTGATATTTTTGCTTGAAGTATTTTTCTAGTGTATTTAATTAAATAGAAAATTAATATTTAAGTTGATTTTCATCATCATACTTAAATATTTGTAATTTTTCTTATATATTTAATTAAATAGGAAAATTATATTTTTTGTTGTAAATTAATTTTATTAATTAATTTTGGGCCAACATTAAATTAGAATAATTTTTTCCAGGATTTATTTTTTATTTTAATATGCATTTTTCGAAAATTGTATTCTTATATACTTTAATTTTTCGAAATGCAATATATATTTATAGAAAATTAAATTTGAGTTGTAAATTAATTTAAATTAATTTTGTAACAACTTAAATATTTTTTTCTAAATATTTATTGGAAATTATTACTAAGATGGAAATAATTCATGTTATTTTCATATCCATCTAAGTCAAATTTATAAATATTAAATTAAAATTTATATTTAGAATTTTTCATTCTAAATTGGAAATTTTAATTAAATAAATATATATTTAAAATAAATAGAATAAATAAAGAGAATAAAAGAAAATACAACTTTTTTTAAATAATGAGCTTTATTATCAAGAGACATTCGATCTCCATTGTGGGTTTTACACCGCGTTTGTTTTAGTGAGTAATCCTCCCTAATGGAGGAACGTTCATTAGCAATTTCGCACCGTTTAACCTCGCATGATAAGTAGTTTGTAAGTGTTTTGTATGGTATGGATCACCCTAATGGTGGCGACCATACTTGACTTGCAAATTATGAAACAATGGTGGAAGCTCATAAGATAGAATTGCCTTGACTCTCGCCTAAACGGGACAACGCTGAGTTCCAATCTTGATCGAATAAAAGGTTGCTAGAATGTTTAACATTTTAGACGAGCTGACAACTCTATTCAATGAATGGTAGCTTTGACTCTCGCCTAAACGGGACAACGATATCGGTTGTTGAAAACCTTGGAAATTATTTAGTCTTGTAAGTTTTAGTATTTTCACTAGTCATTCCTACTTGCTATATGCTTATAATTTCTGAATTGTGTATGAATTTATATTGAACCATGTTATTTTGTTATTAAGTTGTAGTTTAATTTCGAATCTTCATTGTTGGTCTAACTTGGCTTGTTTATCTAATGAGATAAATCCCTAGTGGATTTTCACCATTAGACATTCATAATAGTGTTAGATCTCGAAAGATAAATATTGTATATGCGACATCTAGCTGTTCATCAATTGATGACACCTTAAACTAGTATTTTTACGATATGAAACAAGAAGATTGTATAAATAAGATTACTTTGACTTTCGCTAATCGAAGCATCGTTGGATTCTTATTTATAAACGAAATTATCCTAATTCCTCTTAGCTTATTCATTTTGAATTAGCTTCAAAACATATCATTGGATGAATGGTCTATAAATCATTTCATGTCATTCTATATTTTCTCTTAAGAAATTAAATGACGCTTATGATTATAATCCCGAAATTCTATTCCCAATTGATATAAATCCTCAATCTTAGAAATCTCCTACTTGTATGGGCAAATCAGACTTAGAGTTATATTAGTAGTGCTGGTCCAAGATAGAATTACTCATTATATTTGGTATAAATTTAAGTCTTTGACTTTAATTTTAGATTCCAAATAGAAATTTTCTTATATTTCTAATTCCAGAATACAATACAGTTACACTTTCTCAAGTGTTTATATCCATCTTCTATTAATGGATTAAAACTGTATGGAATATGAGTTAGGTATTCTGTGACCAGGATCCACTTGCAGTATTCTAAGAACTCTTTGATGTAACTAAACCTATGTCATCAATAGACACTACCACATTTTTTTTAATCTATGGCATTTGTATCTTATTCATAATGGATTTGACAAGATCAATCTCTGCAAAGAGTTAATATGCCTATATCCACTGAAAGTAGTTCATCTCATTCGCAGATGGATGTGCATTCAGGGGTGGATATGAGTTTTTCGTTGTATTCTTAAAACGATAACTCTAGATTATACCTTATGCAAAGAAATTTGAAATGTTTGAAAAATTTCATTAATTTCTAGCAATGGTTAAACACCATTAAGGTATGTGGTTAAAGATCTTGCGAACTGATAGGGGTGGAGAAATAGTTAGTAGATATGCAGTTCAAAGATCATTAAATTGATTTTTGAATTATATCCAAACTTACCTCCCCAGAAATTTCGAGTTGCATGTTGATGATTAGTTACTAGTCGTTGCCTAAATCCTTCTATGGTAATACAATTTCAGAATGATGTAATGGTTGTATACTTAATGTAAATCATTACTAGATTCATGGATGACCTAATCAAAATCTTAAGAAAAGCTAGAACTGTTAACCATGGTTTCTTAGCTATTCTAAGTGATTAGGGGTGGACCATCCCATTGTCAATACATAAGAAAGTGTTTGTTCAAACAAATACTACTTTTCTAAGAAAATGACTAAGTCTGAAAAATAAGTAGCAAATAAAGGAGATATTTAATTCTTGATTCCAAAAGTGTTCTATCATCTTATATAATATATGATGGTCCCACTGCCTCTGTTGTCTTGTCACAACCAAAGAGGTTAATACCATTTTCTTAGACATAATTCACGGTACCTTGTCGTAGTGGGAGAGTTTCTAGGAACTCACCTTCTTATGACCTGGGAGACACTAGTGATTAAAATCCATTGTGAGTTTAAACAAGTAATGGATTGTCAAGATAAGAAACTAAGAAGAAAGCCAATAGAACTATGGTTTAATCTATTCACATGGAGTAACCTAAAAGTTTTCTATTACAAGGACATAAAAGGAAATTTTAGTTAATAAGTCCATTCAATGGACTTAACAAAACTTCCTGTTCCTAGTATTATAGGTTTGAGTTTATCTAAACCTATGGCTTGTGGTATACCTGGTAATTACTTACTCTAATGCAAGCAACTTACTTTAGTAAGATGCTGAAGCATTTTCTTTCTAATGGCAATCTATAGAAGCTTCACAACTTCTTAGGTATAGATTTTATTTATCTAAGGAAAAGTCTTAACTATTCCAGAAAAGATAAAGCCATGAAAGAATTTCTTATATCAACAGTGAAAGGTCTTAGATATGCTTTTGTATGCCTTAGACCAGACACCTGCTGTTGAGTGGGAGTAATGAGTAGGTATCAGATTAATTCAGGAGAAGAACATTGGAAGACAATCAAGTAAATCTTAAGATTAAGAAGAGGAACTATATGTTAGTCTATAAGGGTGTGTTTAAAACTCTTAGACTACACCATATCAGATTTTCGAAATTTGCCTTTGTGCTAGTAAATCTTTCTGATAAGATGGTGGTTACTCTGGGGGTGGAATAGTGATTTTGGAGAAGTGTAAAAACCTATCTGAAGTCTCTAGGTCTACCAGAGAGGGACTGAATGTTAAGGTTGCAGGAAAGGTACTTATTCAGTCTAAGGAAAGTTCTATACATCTTTGGCACCATTCCAAATTGCCTTAAACTACTAGTGTTAATTTCCTGATTAACCAAAAGTAGTTGCCAAAGGTATAGAATCCAGTATCCCAAGAGAGTAGACATATAGAGAGGAATTTCACATTATCAATGATTTTGTGATTAAAGGAAGAGTAATGATGGAGAAAAGGTTGTGGTTAATTCAACCTTTCAGATCCTATTACGAGGAGTTTACTACTACTACACTTGATTTGTATATCAAGGTGTTGAGATTATTTGAAACGCACTTTTTGTTTTATATTAGTGCAAGTGGGAGTTTGTTGGGTTTTATGCCCTAAATAAAACGCATTTCAATATAATCAGATTTACTTATTAATATAGATCAGAAATAACATTTAATGTTGCATGGTTCACATGATTTATTTCATGATTATATGTACATAATGTATAAATTCATCTGAAACCCTTTTCACATACTTGATCTGTTTATTGTGCCGTCAACACATTGGAAAGTAAACATGACTATGTGAATAAAGTTTCCTAGATTTATCGGACACGGGGTTTTGCGATATGATAATCTACAACAAGAGTTTACTTGTATTTGGAGAAATACTATGTTCTTTCCAGAACATTGGTTAAAGTAAAGCTCAGGTTGGATGCATGGAGTATGCATCGGAAGGGACCGATATTGAACTTTGACTTAGATTTATTAAACTTACCGTAATATCTATTCAAGTCAATATCGCCTAGTTGATCCTAGATCAAATGATCTTAATCCCGATATGATTAGGCTCGATCTTGAAAGGCTATTCGTGTTCTTTGATTTGTTAGTTAAGCCTACTTTTTGGTCGGGGTGATACGTACATTTTGGGAACACGGTAGTGCAATTGAGTGGGAGCGCTATCATAAACATGGAATCTATAGCTTCTATCTGGCGAATAGTAAGCAAAGGATGATCTCCTTCGAGCTTGACCAAACGAACATAAATGGTGGAGTACTCATTTCACATAAGCTGAAATATCATTTATACGAGGTCAAGTGTTTTAAGGAATAAATACATTGTAGGGTGTAACGGTAATTTAATCCCTTTACAGTGTAGATCATTCATATAGAGGATCATTGATCACATTAGGATTATAACAATGGATAACTAATGATGTGTCTATATGGTGGAACATATAGAGCATTCTATATACTGAGAGTGCAATTCTAAGTTCTATGCGTGGATTCAACGAAGAATTAATAAGTTAGTGAATTTTAGTGCTAAATTCTTGATCTACTTATTGGAAGCTCGGTTATATAGACCCATGGTCCCCCCACTAGTTGAGATAATATTGCTTGTAAGACTCATGTAATTGGTTTTGATTAATCAATTATAATTCTCAAATTAGACTATGTCTATTTGTGAAATTTTCACTAAGTAAGGGCGAAATTGTAAAGAAAGAGTTTATAGGGGCATATTTATTAATTATGATACTTTGTATGGTTCAATTAATAAATATGATAAATGACAATATTATTTAATAATTATTTATAGTTATTAAATAGTTAGAATTGGCATTTAAATGTTTGAATTAGGAAATTGGCATTTTTGAGAAAATCAGATGCAGAAAAGGTAAAACTGCAAAATTGCAAAAAGTGAGGCCCAAATCCACTAGTATAGGGCCAGCCACTTATGTAGGAAATTTAAACTGATATTTTCATTATTTTAATGCCAAATAATTCAAACCTAACCCTAGTGGAATGCTATAAATAGATAGTGAAGGCTTCAGGAAAATTACACTTAAATTTTCTATTTTTCCTTCAGAGAAAAACCTGAGCCTTTCTCTCTCCCTATCTTTAGCTGCCACTTCTTCTTTCTCTTCCCTCTTGAATTTCGAAATCCTTAGTGATTAGAGTAGTGCCCACACACATCAAGCAATACCTCAATCATAGTGAGGAAGATCGTGAAGAAAGACTTTCAGCGAGAAGGAGGTTTCAGCATCAAAGATTCAGAGAAAGAGATCCAGGTTCAGATATTGATAATGCTCTGCTACAGAAAGGAATCAAGGGCTAGATATCTGAACGGGAGGAGTCATATTATTCCGCTGCACCCAATGTAAGGTTTCTTTAACTTTATATGTGTTTATTTCATCGTTTTAGAAAGTTCTTATTTAGGATGTTAATAAACATACTTGTGAGTAGATCTAAGATCCTGGTAAAATAAATTCCAACACTACCGTCCATTGAACAACTTACTTGAAAAGCCATACGTGAGATTGAGAATGGTGATGCCATTTAAATCTAGCTACATCTATACAGATCTCTCACTCTTAATTAATTACCATTATTTATGTGATAATAGCGATTTACAATTTATTGAGAGAGAAATTAGGATTAGAATGATGTGATTAGTTTTTGATAGTTTAGGGTTAGAAGATTTATTGATTGGTTATATTTTTCTTTTTTTTAGGGTTAACGGAGGACTTATTCGTAAAAATCTCAAATATTTTACGGTTTGTTGAGATATGTGGGTAGGATGATTTTTTTTTAATTTTAAAAAAAGATTATTTAATTTTTTGGGTTTAATTAGATAGGCACTTTTAATATATAAAAATTTAAAAATAAAAAAAAAATATAATATTTTTTTATTTTTATAATTTTATTTAATTTTAGAATAAATTTTGAAATAATTTTTGAATAATGATATTAGGTATACCAATATAAACGTGTACAAGAGTATACACATATAGTGACAGTTAAGCGGATGACACCTTTAAATTTACTAACAGTTTAACAGTTTTGAGAGTTTTACCGCCAAAATTTAAACTTGGAGGGTTAAGTGCAAGTGAAACGATAGTTTGGAGGGTTAAGTGCAAGTGAAACGATAGTTTGGAGGGTTTAGTTGCCAAAAACTCTTTTCTAGTATAATGATATCCTTGCTCCAGGGCCAGCCCTGAGAGTAGGCAAATAAAACGTGCGCCTCGGGTTCACGAACTCTGAGTGCCCTGAAATTATACGTAAAAAAAATTATTAACATATGGATAAAATATTAAATAATAAGAAAATATAACAAAAACTCGTTAGTAGTGGTAAAGAGGGTTATTTTAAGTTAAGAGGTTAAGAGATTAATTCCCAATATTTAATGTGTAGGGATGAAGGATTGAACTTTAGAACTCTTAAATTTTTTAATTTTTTTTTACCATTACATCAAAACATACTAGAACTATTATTTTTATATTAATCAAATTATTCATATAAGGGCTCAAAATTTAATTTTGTTTTCGTCCACATATATTTTAGGACCGGCCCTACCTTGTTCTTTGATAAAAAAAAAAAAAAAATCTGAAAGTAATGGATTTTGTAAAGGATTTTTATTTTGCTCCAATCTTGCTGTTAAATATTTTGAAAGTAGTTTTATAGATACCAATTTTTTAATTTTTTTAGTATTAGTATTGTCAATCGGATCAAACAATATGATATTGCCAAAAAAATGTTAGAAAATTACAAAAATGGAAAATGAGTGTATTATGTAGGGCATTTTACATAAATGTATACATTTTCCTAATTAATTACATAAAATGTGCAAAAAAAAAATTAATTGTTACAATGTACACATTTAAAAATATTTTTACATAAAATCATACAAATTCTTAATTTAATTATATTGGATGTATTAATGAGAATGATTACCATAATTAGATTTTTATCCTTTTTATAACTATTTTTATGGCTAATTCGTATGATATTAATGAGTAAGCTTTCAAAATAACTTAATAATTATAAACTATAATCAATATAAGGATATTACTAATAAAAAATAAAATTTGTATTAGGCATACAAATCACATCTATAATCCATCTTAATAACTGCATGGTATATTTTTCAAAATCAATACATATATAATCATTATTATTCTAAATATTTAATTAATTTTATGAAATTGTTTATTTTTTTTTAATAAACATGTGATTTATTAAATAATAAAGATATATATTGGTAAAAAAATATAGATTAATTATAAATATAAAATATATTTATAACTAGTAAAAATATACGTTTTTTTTACTTAATTTTAAATAAGCATAGACATAAATTATTAATATATTATTGTTTATTATTTTTATTAAATATTTTGTTAAAATAAATATATATTTATAATAAATTATAGTAAAATAGATAATAAACATTTATATTATACAAAAAATAGTATATTTATTATATTAAACTGTTTATTATTTATTTAATTTTTTTTTTGAAGATATACGTTTTTTTCTACTTAATTCTAAATAAACATAGATATAAATTAGGGCATTTTACATAAATGTATACATTTTCCTAATTAATTACATAAATTGTGCAAAAAAAATTAATTGTTACAATGTACACATTTAAAAACATTGAGACAGACAGTATGCTCACTGTGCAAGGCATTCGTAGTAATCACTCTGTGAATTCTATTTTTGGTTTGATTATTCATGACTGTCAAATTTTATTGTCTTCTCTCAATAATGTTAGGATTTGTTTTATTAGACGATCAGCAAACCGAGTTGCCCATGTTGTTGCAAGGCATTCTCGTTTTCTCTCTGGTCGTAGCATTTTTGAGTATAACGCCTGGGAGGAATTGATCTCCCTCTTGTATTCTGAATGCTAATCATTTCAATGAAGTTGATATTTCATTTTCAGAAAAAAAAAAAAAAAAAAAAAAACATTTTTACATAAAATCATACAAATTCTTAATTTAATTATATTGGATGTATTAATGAGAATGATTACCATAATTAGATTTTTATCCTTTTTATAACTATTTTTATGACTAATTCGTATGATATTAATGAGTAAGCTTTCAAAATAACTTAATAATTATAAACTATAATCAATATAAGGATATTATTAATAAAAAATAAAATTTGTATTAGGCATACAAATCACATCTATAATCCATCTTAATAATTGCATGGTATATTTTTCAAAATCAATACATATATAATCATTATTATTCTAAATATTTAATTATTTTTATGAAATTGTTTATTTTTTTTAATAAACATGTGATTTATTAAATAATAAAGATATATATTGGTAAAAAAATATAGATTAATTATAAATATAAAATATATTTATAACTAGTAAAAATATACGTTTTTTTTACTTAATTTTAAATAAACATAGACATAAATTATTAATATATTATTGTTTATTATTTTTATTAAATATTTTGTTAAAATAAATATATATTTATAATAAATTATAGTAAAATAGATAATAAACATTTATATTATACAAAAAATAGTATATTTATTATATTAAACTGTTTATTATTTATTTAATTTTTTTTTTGAAGATATACGTTTTTTTCTACTTAATTCTAAATAAACATAGATATAAATTATTAATACATTATTGTTTATTATTTTTATTAAATATTCTGTTAAAATAAACATATATTTATAATAAATTATAGTAAAATGGATAATAAACATTTATACTATACAAAAAAAATAGTATATTTATTATATTAAACTGTTTATTATTTATTTTATTTTATTTTTAAACATGTTTATTTATTTTTTATAAAACAACTTATATATATATATATAATAAATCGTATATTTTATAATAAATACACTATAAATAAATATAATATATACTAAATCACACTAAAATAAATCATAAACATTTATATTATAATAAAAAATATATTTAGCACATGTTTCTTATGTAAAAATGTTTATTTTTTTTTTCAAATAAACAAGTTATATTATTATTAAAAAAAATTTAAAACATCACTATAATAAACATAGTACATTATTATATTTATAATTATAAATTATAATAATTTAAACATTAACAATGATATTATTATAAATAAAATATTTTATTAATAAATTTATTAATATTATATATATTATTATAATAATTTATATTATTATATTTAAATTTCATTTTTTTCATCATGTACTTATACCATATATATATTAATAATAAAACTTAAAGTCACCTGTTATATATATTGACTACACATTAATGCTCCTTATAAATATTTATTTATAGTAAGTTTAGTAAATATTATATTAAATGATCTAAATATTAGTAAATATGTTATTAAAATGTATGTGTTTTTATAATTAAGTTTTTTTGCACAATTTTTGTAATATATTTATTTTTGTTGTACATTAATGAAAAAACCCCAAAAAACTTATTATCATTTTCTCATACATTTTTATATATAATTAAAAACTTTTTTTCAATTTTTATTATAATATATATGGTAATAATTATTGATTAGCATATATATGGTAATATTGGTTATGTTTATTTTTATGTTTACAATTATAATAAACATATTAATAATATAAAACATTTTATATATGTGTTTATTGGCTATGTTTATTTTTATGTTTACAATTATAATAAACATACTAATAATATAAAATATTTTATATATGTATTTATTTTATTTTCTATTAATTAAACATACTAGTTTAATAAACAAAATAATAATATTCACATAAGTTTATTACATCACTCTACGTGTGTTATGTTTATTTTTTAGTAATTTTTTAGAAAATAAATAATATATATATATATATAAAATTGTTTATCTTTATCTTTTTCTTTGTTTATTAATTGTGTCGTGTTTATTTTTTTTAATTAAATAATTTTTGGAATTTATAAAATTATGTTTGTTTATTTATTTTTTGATGTAAGAATTATACTTCAATAAAAAACTCGTTCACTAACTTATTAGAAAATAATCAATATATAGAAACAATAGAAAGAAAATATACTTATTTTAGTATAGTATAAATTGACTATGTCTATTTTTATGTTTACAATTATAATAAACATACTAATAATATAAAATACTTTGTATATATATGTTTATTTTGTTTTCTATTTATTAAACATACTACTTTAATAAACAAAATAATAATATTCACATATGTTTATTATATCACTCTACGTGTCATGTTTATTTTTAGTAATTTTAAGTATTGATTTATATTTATATACATTAATGTTTATAATTTTGATATTGTATTTTATTAAAAAAAATCTTATTAAATTATAATAGTTCATACTAAAATAGATAATAAATATTTATCTTTTAATAAAAAAATATTTAACTTGTTTATTTTTATAAAACTGTTTAATTAATTTTACGAAATTGTTTATTTTGAGGTTTAATAAACATATTAAAAATGTATGGTTTCATGTAATAAGTTTTCAAAATGTATAAATTTTTAAAATAATTTTTTTTTGCACATTTTTTGTAATTATTTTGATTTTGTAGTACATTTATGAAAAAAGCCCTTAATTTTATTAAGGTTGTTAATTTTATTTTTATTATTAATAATTACTAGTGAGACTAGAAATATTTAAAAAAATTTACCAACCGATCAACCAGAATAAACTGCCAAAACCAAAATGAATAAATTAACCGACAACAAATACAACCCTAAATAATATAATGAAAATCTAAACCGCCAAATGAATATATTGGGTGGTTTACAAATTATTCTAATCGCTCAATTAATCCGAATAAACCGAATTAAACCGATTAATATATATTTTTTTTTTAAAAAAAGTGTATATAATATATTACATAAATTTTATTTATTAGTCAAACTATTTTGTATTTGAAGTTTGGATATTGAAGTTGAAGAATCTATATAATATTATTACTTTTTTTATTTTTTTATTCAATTATTTCATGTTTATTCAATTCTATTTTTTATATATATATATATTAGAGTTTTTAAAATTAATTTAGACTATAGTATTTTTTAACTGAAAATATAAATATGTATTTTTTTTTAAATCTAATTTTTTGAATTAGAAACTAAGAATAATAATTATATAAAAAAAAAAAGTGAAGAAAGGGTTGGACAGGTTAACCCGACCAAACCAACAAAATTATTGGGCGGGTTGCACTTTTTTTAATTTTTAATTGGGCTGGTTACAATTGAATATTTACAACCCAATATTTGTATTGAGTTGATGAAAATATGCTATAACTCGACTAAACCGACCGACGTACACCCCTAAATGAGACTATACGTGCTCCGCACCGGTAGTTATTTACAAACCTTTAAAGATTTAAACTTACAATCTATTTTTCTCAAATAAAATAAAAACCTATAACAATATTTGAAGGTTGTTATTATTGTTACAAAAGTGAAACTCGATAATTGTGACCTTCATCTTTATTAGTGATTGCATTCTCAAGAGTAAAAACATATTTACAAGCAATGATGTTCATCTTTAGTAGTGATTGGATTGGGATGAGAACTTTGCAGCATTAGAAACGAATTGTTCAGAAATGATGTTGAATTTCTATACTTTCACTGTTACACATGAATCTTGTTTTACTACCTTAATATAAGCAATTATTTCTTCATTTTCAAGAAATTTATAAAATTCTATGAAAATTCTATTGTTGACCGAGGTTTTCGGCAACTAATAAAATATTATAAAGTTACTGAGCTGTAAGAAATTGAGAGAAGGATTTTTACGTGGTTAGGGCGTTAATGAGCCTTAGTCCACGAGTCTTTGTTATTTATGGATGTCTTTAATACAGAGAATGTATTTGGGGAGTGTTTCACTCTTATAAATACAGAGAATGTTCTTGGTAAGTATTTACTCTACTTGCTCATGTGCAGCCCAAGATTCTCGATCCCATTTAATGAGCTTTGAGGGGGTATTTATAGTGTTTTTGGTGGGGTGATCCCCAGAGTTATCCTTACAAGTGTATCTGTAAGTATCCATAAAGTTGGACATTCCCATTGAATATACCATGGGTAATGCATGGTCAAATCTCTAGGTGCTGTAGGGTTTTTATGTGGAATGTCCTTATTGCCTTTTGACTGATGTGACTCTTCACAGTGTAGTCGTCGCTAGACTTAAATGATCATTACTGTGCAGCTGTTGGTTGGAGGTTGTGCCGTCAGACTTTATTGCGTGTAGCAGTCCCAACATGCTTCCTCCCATGCGACATTTAATGCGACTTGATTGCTCAGGAGAAACCTAACACCTCCCGGAGATGCCTCAGCGTTATTCGAGCTTCCGGGAGCATATGGAGTTCCATGTGCCTTCTCCGGGGGCTACGTCCTGGACGCTACCTTATGGCATAAAGACTTAGCAAATATTGTAAATTGCTTGATCCACGTGTCCTTATCTGGTTGGTCCACGTATATTGGGCAAAATCAGGGGCAACATTTACCCCCAAGCCTTGTTTATTTGAAAAATGAAACAAGGCTTGTTCAAGTGCCTCCGGTTGGCTCCTCGGTTTCCTGGCACGAGCTTTGAGCGCGTGAGGGTGTATTTAATGATGGCTTTTAATGCAGCGATTCACTTTTTGCAGGGGTCGATTCGTTTCGCGCCCATTGATTGATACAGCGCATTAATGGTGTCAGACGGATACTCAAACGTTTCCACCGCCTTTATTGCAAATCGATCTGGTCCGTTGATCTTTGAGCATTCGAATCGTGCGCTTCCCCCACCGTTTGATTGGTAGGTGATGACGCCTATTCCTCATGCAGCTTTGCCTATAAAAGCCACCACCTTTTCTTCATTTCTGTTACTTCCCATTTCTTGCCAACTTTGCTCAAATTTTCCAGAGAGAAAATTCTCAGACCCAAAATAACGCCTTTAAACACTTTACAATTTTCTCCAGTTTCTCTTCGTTTGTTACTATCAGTCCTTCTTGTCTCTATTCGATTCACAGCAGGACCCCCAGTTTCAACACTTCATCGTAAGTTCTTTGCACCCTTTGCTTTATTATTGAATGGTATGCTGTTACTTATCTGTTTGTTCTTTTCTGGGTTTGCATTCGAAGTTTCTGGGCATGCAAGTGTTTAAATCCTTCATATAATCGGTTTGAGTTTACTGCTCTAGTGATAGGATTACTGTTGTCACGCATCTGTCGTTGTTTTCTGTAGAAGACCATACGTTCTTCGTATAATGGTTGCTTAGGGCACAGGACAAACTTTTTTCTTTCTATTTTCTTTAGCGTGTAAGGCCGTCTTCTGTGAATTTATTGCACCCGACTCTTGTCCAGGGAATCCTCCTAGGGTTTCCTGTATGACAGGTGTCCGGAGGGGGCCTCTTTCCAGCGGTTAGGGGACCCCCATTCCCTTTTTCTTGATTTAGGGTTTGGTATGGGGCCTAACTGCTGGAATCTTACTCTTTTTACGGAATCGAAAAATGTCTGCTTCTGGCTCAAAATCATCGAAGAAAAGCGGTAAGCGCCTGGCTACCCTCGAGGAGGTCTCCCTGGGTCCTGTTGCCCAGGAGGGGTACAAGTCTCGGGCGACCGGATGGGAGGCGGCCGAGCTTCACTCCACTCTGACCTGTCCCCATCAGTTGGAGAACATCGTGGAGGTAGCTGGAATCAAGCCTTCCACATCAAGGACCTACCATCGGCCACCTCGCGACGCGGAGACGCCCAATCACAATTACGGCGGCTTCGGGGCTTGGAGCCAGACGCATCTGATGGCTGGGGCCATGCTTCCTCTTCAAGATTATTTTGTTAATTTTTTAGTTTTTGTCGGCCTTGCGCCATACCAACTTATTCCCCAAGCATACCGACTGCTTTCAGGCTTATTTATTTTTTATTCCGCCCGGGGATGGGGATCTCCCCGCCCGGTGGAAATATTGTATTTTTACGAACTTGTTTCCGTCCCCAAGAAGGGGGACAAACTTAAGGATGGTTTTTACGGGTTCCGGGCCCACCCTGCTAACGAAGGGGTGGTCCCGTATAATAGGCAAACTCACGTTAAGGAGTATCGCCATCGTTTTTTCTTCTCCTCCGGGTTCCGGGCAGTGGACCATCCGGAGCTCCTTACTGAGTGAGTCAGGATTCCTCCCTATGAACGGACTGCACCTACTCAGGTTTTTCTTCGGAGAGCCCAGGCCTTTGCCTCTTACGACCGGGCTGATCTTGACGTCGGGGGCCTGGTCACTATGGAGAACTGCAGGAAGGCAAAACTCATCCTTCCGCACCAATCCGTGGAGGACTCTAACCTTTCCCGGGTTATCTGTCCCAACGTGAGGGCGCCGGTCACGGAGAAGACCTTCCGGGACAAGATCATTGCCACTGCAGAGAAGAAGTACCAGGAGTATCTCTACCGGAAGGCTCAGGAGAAGGCATACTCTAACGCCCAGGCGGCTCCCGGGAGGTCACTTCGCGTGGGGAGCCCGGTGGAGAGAAGGAGTCAGGCGATCGCCGGGAAGCCCCTTCATATTGGGGACTCAGCGGAGAGAAGGGCTCCCAGGCCACAACCTTTGGCTCAGGAGCCGAACACTGGGGCCCCTAGTGCCAGCACTTCCGGCGCCGGCGGTAAGTCTCCTTTGGTAGTTCATTATGTCCCTTCTGTTGGCGAATATGCCAGTCTTAGGCCCATCGAGTTCGATGAGCGTCTTTATAGGTTTAGGATGCCCTCGACCCGGTGGGGAGACCATTTGAAGGAGTTTTATTTTTCAAACTTAGGAGATTTCCTAGGTCGGTCCCGGATGGGTTCTGGTCCTCCGGAGCCCGTTCCTTTAGGCCCTTCAGCTTACATTACATCCAGCTGGTTCCGGCCTTCGGACAGCTATCTCGGAGATGATGCTGCCAGCATCAAAATTCGGAACTTTGCTAGGGCCGAATTAGAGAGTCAGGGTAGGACTAACTTGCTTGTCATATCTTGTGTTGGTGGTTTCCGACGGATGTTCTAACACTTGCTTTCTTTTGTTGTAGCAGGTGCTTCTATGGATGCCATTATGGCCGAACTTGCCGAGGTTCACACTCCTGAGGCTCCTCCTCCCTTTACTTCTTCCCCGATGGGCCCCGCTTTAAAGATTTCTTCCAGTGCTCCTCCAGACACTATTGATTTAGTGGATGACGAGGAGGTGCTGCCGGGAGAAGGTCAAGAAAAGCAATGGGGCTTTTCTGAGGAAGTTGAAGAAGGTGCAGGAGGGCTCCGGGCTCTTCCTAAGGAAGCTGAAAAAAGTGAAGAAGAGCAAGAAATTGCTCTGATTCGCAAACGTAAAGGCAAAATGATTGCCCAGGAGGAGCCCAAGCGGCCTCGGAGAGCTGATACTCTGGCCCACGGTCTTGATGGTGGGGTCTCTCCCCTGGAGGAACATACTGCCCCTCCCAATATTGTGCTGACTCTGGTTCCTGGAGATGAGGCGAGACAGGAGCTCCGGATAGCTAAACACAACTACGCCATGGACGAATACTCCCGGGGGTATGCTGAGGTGGAAGCCCATCGGAGGGTCTTGCGGGTTGAGATGCAAGACACCATCAACAACCCGGAATACCAGAATTCGTGGGACCTAAATTTGGACCCCCTGTCGGACTGGTTCCGTCGCTTCCTTGGGCCCACTTTAGCTCCCTTTGCTGCGGAGATGACTGGCGAGTTTGCGTCTCAGCTTACCCGGTGTGCACCTAAGCGGTTCGCTACTTGTGCATCCTTGAACTCCATCTACCAAGTCCAGGATCTCAGCCACTCCCTCACCGTGGTAAGTATTTTGTAGTTTGCTTTTCCCCTTATTGTTTTATTTTTTGGGGATTCTTTCTTATACTTGCATTGTTTTTTAGCTTGCTGCTGAGGTCGACCGTCTCTCCAAGAACATAATCAACCACGACTTCGTCCTGTCTGATTTTGGGGACATGGACGAAGTCAGGAAGATTCTTCAGGATCTTACTGCTGAGAGGTGGCTTTATCAAGAGGCTGCTGAGCGCCGGGAGGCCGCTGCCAAAGCTAATGAGGAAGAGGCTAAGCGGAGGGAAGCCCAGGTGGAGGCGATGATCCGGGATGAGGCCCTGCGGAGAGACAGGTTGGAGGCCAGGCACCAGGAGGAGCTAAGGGCGGAAGGCGAGACCACTACAAAGGCCAGGCGGGAGCTTCGGGAGGCCAGGGAAGCCTTGGACGAGATGGCTGCCAAGGTGAGATCCTTAGAGGAAACTCACCAGGCAAACTTAGAATCCAGGGCCACTCTGGCCGCGGAGCTGAAGGAGCTCAGGGACTTCAAGGAACAAGCCTCAAAGAAGGCAAAAAGGGCTGGGCTTCTTTCTCCCGTTTCCTGCAGCCGGTGCACTAAGCGCTTTGACGATGGTGTCTTCATGGCTTGGTCTACCAACGACCAGAATATCAAGCTTACCTTCTACCCCAAACCTGAGGAGATGATCGCCAAATTTCGGGAGAAGAAGAAAAAGCTTGATGCCATGGTGGAGGCACGCATCGGACCTCGTCTCCCTCCGCGCATCGATTAGGCCGCTCCGAGATTAACCCAGTACAACCAGGATTTCACCCACTTCTCTCTTCTTTTTTTTTTCTTTATACATATTTGTTTATTTACAGCTATTTTGAGACAATATTTATATAGCTGTTTTTATTTAGAGGGGAGACAATTTCTAAGGCCTGTCCCCAGGCCATTTGTATATATTTTGACCTGCCCTTTAAGGCTAGGATATTTATACGTGATCTTTTTTGATGCACATATTTCTCTTTTTGACCTGTCTTTTGGATCAGGATTTTTACACTTATGCTTTTTTATTTTTTTTTATTTTTGTGCATACTCTTTTTGACCTGCCCTTTGGGTCAGGATATTTTACTTAGTTTGTTTTCTGTCTGTCCGTGCGGTATACCCTAGTACCCCCCTGAGTGGCATAGAAACTTTGTTTTTAAGGCACTCAGTTTTATTCAACATGTGGAGGATGTATACATTTAGACGGTACAAACTCTTTAAACAAAGTCTAAGTTACATTCTTGACTATTGGTAATATTTTTTGAGGTGATCGGCATTCCAGGCTCTTGGCACAATGGTTCCATCCATTCTTTTTAGCTTGTAAGTGCCTGAGCCGATTTCGTCCTTGATTTCATATGGTCCTTCCCAATTTGGCCCAAGTACCCCCACTCCGGGTTCCTGGGTGGCTGGGAAGACTCTTCTTAGGACCATATCCCCAATAGCAAATTTTCTATTTTTAACTTTAGAGTTAAAATACTTGGTCACCTTCTTTTGATAAGCTGCCATCCGTATTTGAGACTCGTCCCGGAGTTCTTCAACTTGATCCAAGGCTTCTTGAAGCAAAGCCTGATTCGTGGCTGGATCGTTAGTCGTTCTCTTGTGGGACGGGAATAACGTTTCTACCGGGACCATCGCTTTACAACCGTACGCCATTGAAAAAGGCGAGTGACCGGTTGTGGTTCTGGGGGTCGTCCGGTAGGCCCATAACACTCTAGGCAACTCTTCAGGCCAGTTGTTTTTGCAGGCCAGCAGCTTTTTCTTCAAGGTGACCTTTAGGATTTTGTTGACTGCTTCCGCTTGACCGTTTGTTTGAGGTCTGGCCACCGCGGAGAAGCTTTTCACTACTCCGTGTTTGTTGCAGAAGTCAGTAAATTCCTCGCAATCGAATTGCTTTCCATTGTCAGAGACTATTTTGTGAGGCAAGCCATATTGACACACTATGTTTTTGATAACAAAGTCCAGTGCTTTTTTAGCAGTTATGGTCTTCATGGGCTCAGCCTCCGTCCATTTGGTGAAGTAGTCTACTGCTACTATTGCATACTTTACTCCTCCTTTTCCTGTTGGCAGGGACCCAATAAGATCTATTCCCCATACCGCGAAGGGCCAGGGACTAGTCATCAGGGTGATTTCATTTGGAGGAGCTCTCGTATGTTCGCGAACCTTTGACACGAATCACACTTTTGGACGTAGTCTATGCAATCTTTTTTCATTGTTGGCCAGAAGTACCCCTGTGTCAATATTTTCTTTGAGAGACTGGGTCCTCCCGTATGATCTCCACAGAACCCTTCGTGGACCTCTAACATGATTTGTCTAGCTTCAGGGTCCGATACACACCTTAAATAAGGCATCCTGAGTCCTCTTCGGTAGAGAATTTGATCCATCATTACATAACGATGAGCCTGATACTAAATCTTCCGAGACAGTGCCCTTTCGTGGGGCAACTCACCTTTTGTTATGTATTTTATGATGGGGACCATCCAGCTGGGTTCTTGCCCAACCGTTATCGTGGTCTCTTTTATTTTGATGCTTGGCTCTGCCAAGCGTTCCACTGGTACTACCCCCAACTCTTCGATTTCGCTATCTGAGGCTAACTTAGCCAGACAGTCCGCGTGAGTGTTCTTTTCCCGGGGGATTCTTTCTATTTTGTAGTCCGTGAACTCGTGGAGTAGTTGTTGGAAATGATTTTACCAGGATCTTAGATCTACTCACAAGTATGTTTATTAACATCCTAAATAAGAACTTTCTAAAACGATAAATTAAACACATATAAAGTTTAAGAAACCTTACATTGGGTGCAGCGGAATTAAATGACTCCTTCCGTTCAGATCTCTAACCCTTGATTCCTTTCTGTAGCAGAGTATTATCAAGATCTGAACCTGGATCTCTTTCTCTGAATCCTTGATGCTGAATCTCCTTTTGCTGATGATCTTTCTTCACGATCTTCCTCACTATGATTGAGGTATTGCTTGATGTGTGTGGGCACTACTCTAATCACTATATATTTATAGCATTCCACTAGGGTTAGATTTGAATTATATGGCATTAAAATAATGAAAAAAATCAATTTAAAATACCTATAAAGGTGGCCGGCCATGGCTAGGTGGACTGGGCCTTGATTTTTGCAATTTTGCAATTTTAGCACCTTTTGTATCTGATTTTCTCAAAAATCCCAATTTCCTAATTCAATCATTTAAATGCCAATTCTAACTATTTAATAACTATAAATAATTATTAAATAATATTGTCATTTATCATATTTATTAATTGAACCATACAAAGTATCATAATTAACAAATATGCCCCTATTAACTCTTTCTTTACAATTTCGACCTTACTTAGTGAAAATTTCACAAATAAACATAGTCTAATTCGTGAATTATAATTGATTAATCAAAACCAATTACATGAGTCTTACAAGCAATATTATCTCAACTAGTGGGGGGACCATGGGTCTATATAACTGAGCTTCCAATAAGTAGATCAAGAATTTAGTACTAAAATTCACTAACTTATTAATTCTTCGTTGAATCCACGCATAGAACTTAGAATTGCACTCTTAGTATATAGAATGCTCTATATGTTCCACCATATAGACACATCATTAGTTATCCATTGTTATAATCCTAATGTGATCAATGATCCTCTATATGAATGATCTACACAGTAAAGGGATTAAATTACCGTAACACCCTACTATGTATTTTATCCTTAAAACACTTGACCCCGTATAAATGATATTTCAGCTTATGTAAAATGAGATCTCCACCATTTATTTTCGTTTGGTCAAGCTAGAAGGAGATCATCCTTTGCTTACTATTCGCCAGGTAGAAGCTATAGATTCCATGTTTATGCTAGCGCTCCCACTCAATTGCACTACCGTGTTCCCAAAAAGTATGTATCACCCTGACCTAAAAGTAGGATTAACTAACAATTCAAAGGAACACGAATAGCCTTTCAAGATTGAGCCTAATCATAACAGGATTACGATCATTTGATCTAGGATCAACTTGGCAATATTGACTTGAATAGATTTTACGGTAAGTTTAATTAAATCTAAGTCAAAGTTCAATATCGGTCCCTTCCAATGCATACTCCATGCATCCAACCTGAGCTTTACTTTAACCAATGTTCTGGAAAGAACATAGTATTTCTCCAAATACAAGTAAACTCTTGTTGTAGATTATCATATCAGTAAAACCACGTGTACGATAAATCTAGGAAACTTTATTCACATAGTCATGTTTACTTTCCAATGTGATGACAGCACAATAAACATGATCAAGTATGTGAAAAGGGTTTAAGATGAATTTATAAATCAATTAGACAAGCAATTGATAAAGTGAGCCAAAACATACACAAATGAATGAAAAATACTTCTGTTTCTTTATTGATGTTGAATAAAATAGATTACATTGAAATGGAGTTTTATTTAGGGCATAAAACCTAACAAACTCCCACTTGCACTAATATAAAACTAATTAGTACATATCAATTAGTCCTAAATTCTGACGGTGCTTTTCAAAGGCTGTCACGGCCAAGACTTTGGTAAATGGATCAGCCAGGTTGTCCTCTGTGTCGACTTTCTCAACTAGTACGTCCCCTCTTGCCACGTATTCTTTGATAATGTGATACTTCCTTTCAATGTGTTTGCTTCTCTTGTGGCTTCGAGGTTCTTTACTGTTTGCTATTGCTCCATTGTTATCACAGAGTAGTATCAGAGGCTTTTCCATTCCAGGAACAACTCCTATCTTTGGTGAAGAACTTTCTTAGCCGGACAAGTTCTTTAGCGACTTAATTTCTTGCTATGTATTCGGCTTCCATAGTTGAGTCCGATATCGAGGTTTGTTTAGCACTTCTCCAAACCATTGCTCCACCCCCAAGAGTAAACACCATCCCGGATGTTGATTTCTGTCTTCAAGACTTGCTGGAAATACGAATCGGTGTAGCCTATGGGATTTAAAGCACCACCCTTGTAGACTAACACAAAATTCCTTGTACTCTTTAAGTATTTCGAATATACTTAACTGCATTCCAATGTTCTAGTCTGGATTAGGCCGATACTGCTCACAATTCCAACGGCATAACGGATGTCGGGTCTAGTGCACAACATTGCATACATTAGACTTCCAAGCTGAGAGGCATAGGGAATATTTGCCATGTCCTCTATCTCTTGAGGATCAGTCGGTGACTGTTCCTTAGATAGACGAATACCAAATCTAGAGGGCATGTTTGCCCCATTGGCATTGTTCATGAAGAATCTCTCTAAGACTTTGTCTATGTAGGCTGTTTGAGAGAGAGCAAGAGATCTGTTCTTCGGTTTCGATAATCTGAATACCAAGAACATAGGCTGCTTCACCCAAATCTTTCATTTCGAATTGAGTGTTGAGCCATTCCTTAATGTGAGTCATTTTCTTGATATTGTTTCCAATGATCAAAATGTCATCAACATAAAGGACCAGGAATACTACTATTTGGTCTTCCTTGAGTTGGTAAACACAAGGTTCATCTTCATTCTGAAGAAAGCCGTAGGTCTTGATGATTTCATCAAACCTTTTGTTCCATGAGCGAGAAGCTTGCTTAAGTCCATAGATAGACCTGTTTAACTTGCAAACTTTCTTTTCTTGCCCAGGAAGAACATAACCTTCTGGTTGCTCCATATAGATGGTTTCTTCAAGTACCCCATTAAGGAAGGCGAGTCTTGACATCCATTTGCCGGATTTCATAATCGAAAGCGGCGGTATGGAGAGAAGAATTCGGATGGATTTGAGCATGGCAACAGGACTAAAAGTTTCCTCATAGTCCACGCCTTCTCTTTGGGTATAACCCTTGGCTACAAGTCTAGCTTTAAAAGTTTTGACTTCGCCTCCAGCTCCTCTTTTCTTCTTGTAAACCCACTTGCATCCTATCGGATGATAGTCGTCAGGTGCGTCTACATATACCCAGACTTTGTTCTTTTTCATGGAATCCATTTCTGAATCCATTCCAGCTGACCATCGTTTCCGTTGCGGATTAGCCATTGCCTGTTTATAGGTTAATGGATCGTCATCAATACCGTCACCTACGACCATATTGATTTCACCATCCAAGCCATAACGAGCAGGTTTTGTTGAAACCCTCCCACTACGACGAGGTACGGTTGTCTTAGAACGTAAACTTTAGTAGTAGATTTCTCGGTTTGTTCAGGCGAGGGAGTGGGATCGTCTTCTTCACGAGTGGAAGAGGACGGAACATTGGAAGGACTTATATCTGATAGCAATTCCTCTAGAACAACTTTACTTTTCGGTTTGTAGTCTTTAATATAGTTCTCTTCAAGGAAAGTAGCATTTGTAGAAACAAACACTTTGTTATCCTTGTGACTATAAAATAGTCCACCCCTAATCTCTTTAGAATTTCCGACAAACATGCATACTTCGGTACGTGATTCAAGTTTGCCTTCTTTCTTTCTTAATACATGAGCAGGGCACCCCCAAATTCTGTAATGGCGTAAATGATGGGTTTTATGCCCTAAATAAAACTCTGTTTCAATGTAATCCAGATTATTCTATATCAATAAAGTAACAGAAGTAATTTTTCATTCACTTGTGTATGTTTTGGTTCACTTAATCAATTGCTTGTCTATTTGATTTATAAATTCATCCAAACCCTTTTCACATACTTGAACATGTTTATTGTGTTGTCAACACAGTGGAAAATAAACATGACTATGTGAATAAAGTATTCCTAGATTTATCAGAACACTTGGTTTCACTGATATGACAATCTACAACAGAGTTTACTTACATTTGGAGAAATGTTATGTTCTTTCCAGAACATAGGTTAAAGTAAAGCTCAGGTTGGATGCATGGAGTATGCATTGGAATGGACCGATATTGAACTTTGAATTAGATTTTGAAACTTACCGTAAACATCTATTCAATTCAATATCATAAGTTGATCCTAGATCACATGATCTAAATCCTGATATGGTTAGGCTTAATTTCAAGAGTATTATTCGTGTTCTTTGATTTGTTAGTTAAGCCTAAAATTTTAGTCTGGGCAATACATACATTTTGGGAACACGGTAGTGCGATTGAGTGGGAGCGCTAACATAAATATGGAATCTATAGCTTCTATCTGGCGAATAGTAAGCAAAGGGTGATTTCCTTCGAGCTTAACCAAACGAGATAAATGATTGAGTACTCATTTCACTTAGTTGAAATATCATTTATACAGGGTTAAGTGTTTTAAGGATAAAATACATTGTAGGGTGTTACGGTAATTTAAGTCCTTTTACAATGTAGATCATCCATATAGAGGATCATTGATCACATTAGGATTATAACAATGGATAACTAATAATGTGTCTATATGGTGGAACATATAGAGCATTCTATATACTGAGAGTGCAATTCTGAGTTCTATGTGTGGATTCAACGAAGAATTAATAAGTCAGTGAATTTAAGTGGTAAATTCTAGATCTGCTTATTGGAAGCTCAAATATATAGACCCATGGTCCCCTCACTAGTTGAGATGATATTACTTGTAGGACTCAATTAATTGATTTTAATTAATCAATTAAAAATTCTCAAGATGGACTTGTCAGTTTGAGAATTTAGCACTTATTAAGGGCAAAACAGTAAATAGAGATTTTGAAGGGCATATTTATTAATTAGGAAACTTTAATTAGTTTCATTATTAATAAAATAAATGATAATATATTATTTGATAATTATTTTTAATTATTAAATAATTAGATTTATCATTAATATGGTTGAACAATGGAATTGACAATTTTTCACAAAAGGGAAACTATCAAGTGTAGGAAAAGGAAAGTTGGAAAAGAGGCAAGCCTTGTTTCCACATTGCCTAGGCCGGCCCCTTTATCTTCCTTTTCCCTTTGATTTTCTCAGTTCAAAATGTCAATCATAGCCCTTGGTGGTCTTCTATAAATAGAAGGCAAAGGCTTCAGAGTTACACACATCTGTACAAGCTTTTCACAGCATTATTCTGAAAGAATTTTCTCTCAGAAAATTCTCTCTGAGCCGCCACCCTCTCTCTCTCTCTCTATACCTTCACTGTTTCAAAATGTATGAGTGCTAGAGTAGTGCCCACACACATCAAGTAATACCTCAATCATAGTGAGGAAGGCTGTGTAGATTTCAGAGACAACAAAGAAGGACTTTCGGGCTCAGATCTTGATTATACTCTGCTACAGAAAGGAATCAAGGGTTAGAGATCTGAGTGGGAGGAGACATATATATTCCGCTGCAATCACTGTAAGATTTCTGATACTCTTATGTGTTTAATTTCATATCGTTTTAGAAGTTCATATTTAGGTTGTTAAATCAACATACTTGTGAGTAGATCTAAGTTCCTGGTAAAATAACTTCCAACAGCGGCACGAGCCAAGGTAATTGATTTGCTTGCAAGAAATTTGGACTTAAAACGATTTGCTTGTTTTTTGGATGGTATCATGTTGCTTTGAGTGTCATATTGATGTTTGAATGTTGTTTGTGAATTCTGGGAAAAATGGTTACTGTTTGGAAAATTCTAAGCAATTTACTTTTTTACAGAACTCGATTTCGATTTAATTTGAATTAGTTATGAATTTTTGAAAATTGGAAAAATCGGGGTGACGAGCAACCTCATCACGCGCGCGGAATGGCTGCTTGCAGCCTTCCTGCGCCATGATTTCTCGGCCAATCACCCCAGATCCGCGCGCGGATGGCCATGCACAGCATGCCATCCGTACAGTTCATCCAATTTTCCAATTTTTTCGATTTTTCATGCTATTTCATGGAATTAAATTCCGATTTTTTGTGTAGTTTTGTATGTTGATTTTTGTTTTTCAAATTTCAAATCTAATTATCAGAAATAAATTAATTTTAATTTTTAAAATTAATTTTAGATATTAGTGTAATTTGATTTTGAAGATAGGAAAAAATCAAGTTTTGCTTACTTTTTTCTTATTTCCTTTAAAATTTGATTATTTTATTTTTTTTTAAGGTCAGATATTAATTTTTTTTGGTAACTTGACCTTAATTAAAATAAGATCATAATAATCATGATAATTTTAAAAGAGGAAATAAGGTATTTTTTTGTTAACTTTTAAATTTTGTTATTTTTTAATTAAATTAAATTGTAAAACAAGAAAAGCGTATGTATTTACCTTTTTTCTATTTTATTATTTAATTTATTAAATAACATGAAATTTAAAAGGAAAGTTAGCAATTTATTTTGAAATGACATTTAGGTTACCCAAAACCTAATTTTTCAAAATAGTAGGTTTAATTTTATTTTATTTTTCGAAATAAATGATTAAAATTAAATAAATCCTACATCCAACTATCCAAATCTAACCTTGTTGCAGGAGTATGTGTTTTAGATTGTTTGTAAGTTTTCTAAAACCTATTATTGCTTGATCTAAATTGCCTCGGTTAACTTGATGATAGATCAGATGATCTAATTTTAACCAAAGGTTCAATTGACGATAGATCAAGTAAATAATTTGTAACAGGTAATTTTTACAAACTTCTTTCATCTGTGTATGACCTAGCAACATGATAGGATCCATCCAAATGTGTATGCCTGTGTGAGCCTATATGTTTAATTTCTATTATAGATACATATAGGTGGTTGTTGCTAAATAAAATATCATAACTGATAGATTTTATTTAGGCTCATTTAGTTGTGAGCCTATTCAATTAATAACAGTTATTCATTGTAAGGTTAAATTCCTCTCTTTTGGGCCTTGTGTGAGAGTTGGGAGCCTTAGAAGTGGGTGCGACATCTTGGACCCGGCTCCCCTCACATGAACAACCCCAATTGTGAAGGCCCATTTGCACAGATTGGATAACTGTGATAGGTTAATTATATTAGTTTGACCTAATAAAAGATTGATTAGCAACATAATTAATTTCATTGTTCCTTGAAATTAATTTAAGAAAAACATAGTTTGAATAGTCATATTCTGGAAAGCTATATGTATTTTTCTTGTTTTTAATTAAATATGGAATTATAACCATATAAATTCTTTCTGAATCTTAATTTTATAATTTCATTAAATATTCCTATTTAAGTTGAGATTTAGTTAAATCTATCAAATCAACTTAGATTTGAATATTTTTGAATTTTCTATTATAAATTAAGTTGAGGAATTTTGGAAATTGGTTATTAAGATTCTTTAGATATTTTTTAAGTTGATATTTTCTAAATATGGGAACTTAAAATGGAATATCTTCTAAATTAAGTGGTTACTACTTAATTGGTAATATTTAATTAAGTGATTGTTTGAGGAATATTTTTAAGTTGGGTACTTAGATTTTCTAAACAACTTAAATAAGATATTTTTCAAAATTATTCCATTTTTGAAATTTAATTAAAGTTTTTACTTTAATTTGTAATATTTCATTATTGAGATATGGAATATAAATGATTAGACAAAATACATGATTAAATAATGAGCTTTAATCAAAGAGAAATTCGATCTCCATTGTTGGTTTTACATAGCTATTGTTTTAGTGAGTAATCCTCCCTAATGGAGGAACGTTCATTAGCAAGTTAGCGCCGTTTAATCTCGAAAGATAAGTATTCTTATAGGTTTATTTATATGGTTCATGACCACCCTAATGGTGGCGACTATGTAAGACTTATAAGAATGCGAAACAATGGTAGAAGCTCATAAGATAGAATTGCCTTGACTCTCGCCTAAACGGGACAACGCTGAATTCCAATCTTGATCGAATAAAAGGTTGCTAGAATGTTTAACATTTTAGATGAATTGACAACTCTATTCAATGGATGATGCTTTGACTCTCGCCTAAACGGGACACTGTATCAGTTCGTTGGAAACCTTGGAAAATAAAATATGTTAGATTTAGTATTTTTATAACATAAGTGATTGTTTGTTTTCTGAACCTGTGTATGAATTTATAGAACCAAAACCTTACTTCTGTTTATTGATATGTTGTAGTGCCAATATGAATAACCCTCTACCCGATCCACTCCTAGTTAGTATCTTTGCGAAAGAACTCAATAGTGTGAAAATGCATCCTGGTAGTTGCATTAACTCGCACCTGTTGTTGATGAATCTGAAATTCCAAAAGGCAAATCTACTAGGAATTGATTTATCAAAGGAACAATGGGTAAAACTCATACTTTATAGTCTTCCTCAGGAGTATAACAGTTTTGTTCTATATTACTTATTGAACAATCCTAACTCCTCCGACATGGACAAACTCGAGTCTGAGTTGAGGGCCCATGAGCGGGATCTGATTGCAATGAGACCTTCTAGCATTGCAAGCTTTAATCAGAGGAAGAAGATTAAGCATGAGGGCTCCAACAAAGCTGCTTCTTCAAGTACAAATGTCAGACATCATGTTCTATGTGCGAATTGTAATGGAAAGGGACATAAAGAAGAACAATGTCCGAGGCTTCTAGACAATTCAAACGAAGGTGATGCTTTTGTATTTGAATCATGTGTTTTAGAGAACGACAAATCCTCCTGGATTGTTGATTCTGGATCTACTAACCATGTATGTTTTTCATTACAGCTGCTTGAAACTTGGGAGAATCTTCACCCAGATGAGTTAAAGCTTAAAGTTGGAAATGGCGAGTTGGTATCAGTTAAAGCAAGAGGAACAGCCCGAATCAAGTTTAATTCTAAGAAGTTTTTACTTTTAGAGAATGTTTTATATATTCCTAATTTTAGTAGAAACTTGATTAGTGTTTCATGTTTACAGACACAATTTTATATATTGAATTTTTCGAGTTCAAATTGTTCAATTTCTCGTAATGGATTTCATATATGTGTTGCAAACATGGAACGAGGGCTTTATGTTTTAAGACCTGATACTCAAATATCACTAAATACTGAACTTTTCAATGTAGCTAAACCTAGAAGCCTTAAGAGAAAAGAGATTGATAATGATGATCAAACTTATCTATGGCATTTACGTTTAGGTCATATAGGCTTTGATAGACTCAATAGGCTAACCAAAGACGGTCCATTGAAAAATGTCGTCTTAGGAGAGCTGCCAGTCTGTGAGTCTTGCCTAGAAGAAAAAATGACCAAATGTTCTTTCTCTGCAAAGGGAGAGCGTGCCAAAGAACCCCTAGGGTTAGTACATTCAGATGTTTGCGGACCGCTGAATGTAAAAGCCAGAGGAGGTTATGAGTATTTCATCACTTTCATTGATGATTTATCTAGATATAGTTTTCTTTACCTGATGCAAAAGAAATCTGAAACGTTTGAAAAGTTTCAGGAATTTCATGCTTTGGCTCAAAACCAATTAGGTAAAACATTAAAGATCTTGCGAACTGATAGGGGTGGAGAATATATGGATATGCAGTTCAAAGATCATTTAATTGAACTTGGAATTGAATCCCAATATACTGCCCCTAGCACTCCACAGCAGAATGGAGTTGCGAGAAGAAGAAATCGCACTCTCTTAGAAATGGTTAGGTCTATCTTTGAGTTACTCAACTCTGTCTACGTCCTTCTGGGGATATGCTATTCAAATGGCAAACGATATTTTAAATGTTGTTCCATCTAAAGCAGTCCCTAAGACACCCGTCGAACTATGGAATGGTCGCACACCTAGTTTGCGTCATTATAGGATTTGGGGGTGCCCTGCTCACGTCTTAAGAAAGAAAGAAGGCAAACTGGAATCGCGAACTGAGGTTTGCATGTTTGTCGGAAATTCTAAAGAGACTAGGGGTGGACTATTCTATAGTCACAAGGATAACAAAGTGTTTGTCTCTACAAATGCTGCTTTCCTTGAAGATAACTATATGAAAGACAACAAACCGAAAAGTGAAATTGTATTAGAGGAAATGCTCACAGATGCTGTTCCTTCAAATGTACCATCTTCTTCTACTCAAGAAGAGGAACATCCCACTCCCTCGGTTGGCCAGGCTGAGAAAACTACTACTAAAGCTCTGTTCGAGAAAGTCACCGCTCCTCGTCGTAGTGGGAGGGTTTCTACGAAACCGATCTCGTTATGGTTTGGATGGTGAAATCAATATGGTCGTTGGTGACGGTATTGATGACGACCCATTGACCTATAAACGAGGCAATGGCAAGTCGCAACGGAAGCGATGGTCGGTAGGTATGGATTCGAAATGGATTCCATGAAAAAGAACAAAGTACGGGAATATGTAGAACCACTTGAAGATTTTCGTCCAATTGGATGTAAATGGGTCTACAAGAAGAAAAGAGTCTTGGAGGCGAAGTCGAAACTTTCAAAGCTAGGCGAGTCGCCAAGGGTTATACCCAAAGAGAAGGTGTGGACTATGAGGAAACTTTTAGTCCTTTTGTTGCCATGCTCAAATCCATCCGAATTCTTCTCTCCATAGGCCCGCTTTAGATTATGAAATGCGGCAAATGGATGTCAAGACTGACCTTTCTTAATGGGCTTCTTGAAGAAACCATCTATATGGAGCAACCGAAGGTTATGTTCTTCACAGGCGGGGAGAATAAAGTTTGCAAGTTAAATAGGTCCATATATGGGCTTAAGCAAGATTCTCGCTCATGGAACAAAAGGTTTGATGAGATCATCAAGACCTACGGCTTTCATCAGAATGAAGATGAACCTTGTGTTTACCAACTCAAGGAAAACCAAGTAGTAGTATTCCTGGTCCTTTATGTTGATGACATTTTGATCATTGGAAACAATGTCAAGAAAATGACTCACATCAAGGAATGGCTTGACACTCAATTCGACATGAAAGACTTGGGTGAGGTAGCCTATGTTCTTGGTATTCAGATTGTCAGAAACCGGAAGAACAGATCCCTTGCTTTCTCTAAAACAGCTTACATTGACAAAGTTCTTGAGAGATTTTCCATGACCAATACCAAAGGGGAAAACATGCCCTCTAGACATGGTATCCGTCTATCTAAGGAACAGTGTCCTACTGATCCTTAAGAGATAGAAGACATGGCAAAAATTCCTTATGCTTACACGAGTTGGGAGTCTAATGTATGCTATGCTATGCACTTAGACTTGACATACGCTATGCGGTTGGAATCGTGGGCGAGTATCAGTCAAATCCAGGAAGGGTACATTGGAACACGGTTAAGTATATTTTGAAATACTTAAAGAGTACAAGAGATTATGTATTAGTCTACAAGGGTGGTGCTTTGAATCCCTTAGGCTATACAGACTCAGATTTCTAGGGATGTCTTGAAGACAGGAAATCTACATCTGGGATGGTGTTTACTCTTGGGGGTGGAGCAGTAGTTTGGAGAAGTGCTAAACAAACTGTGATTTCGGATTCTACCATGGAGGCAGAATACATAGCTGCGGCTGAAGCAGCTAAAGAGGTTGTCTGGCTTAGGAAGTTCTTCACCAGTCTTGGTGTAGTTCCGGGAATGGAAAGGCCTCTAGTCTTGCTTTGTGATAACACTGGAGCTATAGCCAACAGTAAGGAACCTCGGAGCCACAAGAGAAGTAAGCACATAGAAAGAAAGTATCATATTATCAGAGAATATGTGGCAAGAGGGGATGTACTGGTGGAGAAAGTGGATACGCAGGATAACTTGGCTGATCCATTCACCAAAGTCTTGGCAGTAACTTCATTCAAAAAGCACCGTCAGAATTTAGGATTAATTGAAATGTACTGATTTGTTTTATATTAGTGCAAGTGGGAGTTTGTTGGGTTTTATGCCCTAAATAAAACTCTGTTTCAATGTAATCCAGATTATTCTATATCAATAAAGTAACAGAAGTAATTTTTCATTCACTTGTGTATGTTTTGGTTCACTTAATCAATTGCTTGTCTATTTGATTTATAAATTCATCCAAACCCTTTTCACATACTTGAACATGTTTATTGTGTTGTCAACACAGTGGAAAATAAACATGACTATGTGAATAAAGTATTCCTAGATTTATCAGAACACCGGGTTTCAACGATATGACAATCTACAACGAGTTTACTTACATTTGGAGAAATGTTATGTTCTTTCCAGAACATAGGTTAAAGTAAAGCTCGAGTTGGATGCATGGAGTATGCATTGGAATGGACCGATATTGAACTTTGAATTAGATTTTGAAACTTACCGTAAACATCTATTCAATTCAATATCATAAGTTGATCCTAGATCACATGATCTAAATCCTGATATGGTTAGGCTTAATTTCAAGAGTATTATTCGTGTTCTTTGATTTGTTAGTTAAGCCTAAAATTTTAGTCTGGGCAATACATACATTTTGGGAACACGGTAGTGCGATTGAGTGGGAGCGCTAACATAAATATGGAATCTATAGCTTCTATCTGGCGAATAGTAAGCAAAGGGTGATTTCCTTCGAGCTTAACCAAACGAGATAAATGATTGAGTACTCATTTCACTTAGTTGAAATATCATTTATACAGGGTTAAGTGTTTTAAAGATAAAATACATTGTAGGGTGTTACGGTAATTTAAGTCCTTTTACAATGTAGATCATCCATATAGAGGATCATTGATCACATTAGGATTATAACAATGGATAACTAATAATGTGTCTATATGGTGGAACATATAGAGCATTCTATATACTGAGAGTGCAATTCTGAGTTCTATGTGTGGATTCAACGAAGAATTAATAAGTCAGTGAATTTAAGTGGTAAATTCTAGATCTGCTTATTGGAAGCTCGGATATATAGATCCATGGTCCCCTCACTAGTTGAGATGATATTACTTGTAGGACTCAATTAATTGATTTTAATTAATCAATTAAAAATTCTCAAGATGGACTTGTCAGTTTGAGAATTTAGCACTTATTAAGGGCAAAACAGTAAATAGAGATTTTGAAGGGCATATTTATTAATTAGGAAACTTTAATTAGTTTCATTATTAATAAAATAAATGATAATATATTATTTGATAATTATTTTTAATTATTAAATAATTAGATTTATCATTAATATGGTTTAACAATGGAATTGGCAATTTTTCACAAAAGGGAAACTATCAAGTGTAGGAAAATGAAAGTTGGAAAAGAGGCAAGCCTTGTTTCCACATTGCCTAGGCCGGCCCCTTTATCTTCCTTTTCCCTTTGATTTTCTCAGTTCAAAATGTCAATCATAGCCCTTGGTGGTCTTCTATAAATAGAAGGCAAAGGCTTCAGAGTTACACACATCTGTACAAGCTTTTCACAGCATTATTCTGAAAGAATTTTCTCTCAGAAAATTCTCTCTGAGCCGCCACCCTCTCTCTCTTTATACCTTCACTGTTTCGAAATGTATGAGTGCTAGAGTAGTGCCCACACACATCAAGTAATACCTCAATCATAGTGAGGAAGGCTGTGTAGATTTCAGAGACAACAAAGAAGGACTTTCGGGCTCAGATCTTGATTATACTCTGCTACAGAAAGGAATCAAGGGTTAGAGATCTGAGTGGGAGGAGACATATATATTCCGCTGCAATCACTGTAAGATTTCTGATACTCTTATGTGTTTAATTTCATATCGTTTTAGAAGTTCATATTTAGGTTGTTAAATCAACATACTTGTGAGTAGATCTAAGTTCCTGGTAAAATAACTTCCAACAGTAAACTAGGTGTTCGACCATTCCAAAGTTCGACGGGTGTCTTAGGGACTGCTTTAGATGGAACAACATTTAGAATGTCATTTGCCATCTGTATAGCATATCCCCAGAAGGACGTAGCAGTGTATTGGGATTCAATTCCAAGTTCAATTAAATGATCTTTGAACTGCATATCCATATATTCTCCACCCCTATGAGTTCGCAAGATCTTTCATGATTTACCTAATTGGTTTTGGGCCAAAGCATGAAATTCTTGAAACTTTTCAAACGTTTCAGATTTCTTTTGCATTAGGTAAAGAAAACTATATCTAGAGAAATCGTCAATGAAAGTGACAAAATACTCATAACCACCTTGGGCTTTGAAATTCAAAGGTCCGCAGACATCGGAATGCACTAACCCTAGAGGGATTTTGGCACGCTCTCCCTTTGCAGAGAAAGAACGTTTAGTCATTTTACCTTCTAGGCAGAACTCGCATACTGGCAGTTCACCTAAGACGACATTTTTCAATGGACCGTCTTTGGTAAGCCTATTGAGTCTATCAAAGCCTATATGACCTAAACGTAAATGCCATAGATAAGTTTGATCATCATTATCAATCTCTTTTCTTTTTAGGTTTCTAGGTCTAGCTACATTGAAAAGTTCACTATTTAGTGAGATTTGAGTACTCGGTCTTAAAACATAAAGCCCTTGTTCCATTATAGCAACACATATTTGAAATCCATTACGAGAAATTGAACAATTTGTACTCGAAAAATTCAATATATAAGATTGTGTTTGCAAACATGAGACACTAATCAAGTTTCTACTAAAGTTTGGAATAAATAAAACATTTTCTAAAATTAAAAATCTTTGTTGAAACTTGATGCAGGCTTTTCCTCTAGCTTTGACCGATACTAATTCGCCATTGCCAACTTTAAGCTGTAACTCTCCTGGAAGCAGATTTTCCCAAGTTTCAAGCAACTGCAGTGAAGAACATACATGGTTAGTAGACCCAGAATCAACAATCCAGATGGATTTGTCGTTCTCTATAACACATGATTCAAAGACAAAAGCATTACCTTCGTTTGAATTGTTTAGAAGCTTGGGACATCGTTCTTCATGATGACCCTTTCCATTACAATTCGAACATAGAAGATTATGTCTGATAATTGTACTTGAAGAAGCAGTTTTGCTAGATCCTTCATACCTAGTCCTTTTCCTTCGATTATTGATTGCAAACCCAGGGGGACCCCTTGCAATCAAGTTCCGTTCATGGGCTCGTAATTCTGTTTCGAGCTTGTCCATGTCGGAGGAGTTAGAATTGTTTATCATGTAAGAGATAACAAATTCATTATACTCCGGAGGAAGACTATTAAGGATAAGTTGAACCCATTGTTCTCTTGATAAATCAATTCCTAGTAGATTTGCCTTTTGGAACTTCAGATTCATCATCAAAAGGTGCGAGTTAATGCAACTACCAGGATGCATTTTCACACTATAGAGTTCTTTTGCTAAGATAGTAACTAAGAGAGGATCGGGAGGTGGGTTATTCATAATGACACTACAACACATCAATAAAACAGAAGTAAGGTTTTGGCTCATAAATTCATACACAATTTAGAAAATAACAAGTAATGACATATGTTATAGAAATACTAAATCTAACATAGTTTATTTTCCAAGGTATTTCAACGAGGCGATACGATGTCCGTTTAGGCGAGAGTCAAAGCATCATCCATTGAATAGAGTTGTCAGCTCATCTAAAATGATAACCATTCTAGCAACCTTTTATTCGATCAAGATTGGAATTCAGCGTTGTCCCGTTTAGGCGAGAGTCAAGGCAATTCTATCTTATGAGCTTCCACCATTAATTGTTTCATAACTTGCAAGTCAAGTATGGTCGCCACCATTAGGGTGATCTATACCATACAAAACACTTACAAACTACTTATCATGCGAGGTTAAACGGTGCGAAATTGCTAATGAACGTTACTCCATTAGGGAGGATTACTCACTAAAACAAACGCGGTGTAAAACCCACAATGGAGATCGAATGTCTCTTGATTAAAAGCTCATTATTTAAAAATAATATATGTATTTTGTATAATCATTTAAATTCGATAATGAAAAATTACAAACTAAAGTTGGTTTAAATAAAAATCAACTTTATTTAATTTTCAATTATTATTTAAATTTAAAAAATAAATTCAAATAAATATCGAACAAGTTCCATAATATAATAATGAAAAATTAAAAATCAAAATTGATTTAAATAAAAAATCAACTTTAATTAATTTTCAATTATTAATTAAATTCAAAAAATAAACTTGAATATAAAATGGAACAAATTTGAAAATATCTTGTTTAAGTTGTTTTAGAAGAATCTAAAAAATCAACTTAAATATCTTTCAAATCAGATTTAATTAAATTTAAAATTAAGTTTTAACCACTTAATTTTGAAGATATTCCATTTTAAGTTAATATTTGAAAAGATATTAACTTAAAAAATATCTAAAGAATCTTAATAACCAATGCCTAAAATTCCTCAACTTAATTATGAAATTTTGAATTCAAAAGATATTCAGATTTAAGTTGGTTAGTTGTAGATAACTAAATATCAACTTAAATAGGAATATTTAATGAAAAATTTAAATTAAGTTCCAGAAAGAATCTAGATGGTTATAATTCTATATTTAATTAAATACAAGAAAATACATATAGTTTAGCTTAGAATATAAAATTCTTTAAACTATGATTTTCTAAATTAATTTCAAAATAAATGAAATTAATTATGTTGCTAATTCAATTTTAATTAGGTTAAACTAGTGTAATTAACCTAGTACAGTCATTCAAATCAGGCAAATGGGCCTTCACAATTGGGGTAGTTTGTGTGAGGGGGTGCTGGGTTCAGTATGTCGTACCCACTTCTATGGCTCCCAACTCTCACACAAGGCCCAAAAGAGAGGAATTTAACCTTAATAAGAACAACTGTTATTAATTGAATAGGCCCAAAAACTAAATGGGCCTAAATAAATTCTATCAAGAACTATGATAATTTATTTTAGCAACATTAACCTATATGCATCTATAATAAAATTAAACACATAGGCTCACACAGGCACACTTTGGATGGGTCCTATCATGTTGCTAGGTCATACACAGATGAAAGAAGATTGTAAATTATACCTGTTACAAATTATTATCTTGACCAAGGGAGCCATCAGATCATTAGATCTGGCAAAAGGTAACCATGGCTATTTGCAATCAAGTAATAATAGGTTTTGAAAACTTACACACAAGTTAAAACACATACTCCTGCAACAGGGTTAGCTGGATAGTTGGAAGTAGGATTAATTTAATTTTAAATAAATAATTTTGAAAAATAAAATAAAATTTTTAAAAAAATTAATTTCGGAAATAAAATTTAAATTTCGAAAATAATAAAAAAAATTTAAAATTAAACCTACTATTATCTTATATCTATTTAAAATTTCATGATTATAAATATCTTATTTTAAATTTAAATAAGGTCAAAATATCTAAAAAGATTTAAAAAAAATCTTAAAAGATAAGATATAATTAAAAATATCTTAAAAGATAAGATATTTTCAAATATCTTAAAAGATTTTATAAATATCTTATAAAATCTGACCTTTAATTTAAAAAAAAATATAATCAAATTTAAAAATAAGATAGATTTTTAAGCAAGAAGATAGATACTAATTCTATTCAAATTCAAATTACACTAATATCTTTGAATTAAATTTTAAAAAAATATTAAATTAATTAAAAATGATAATTAGAATTGAATTAGGAATAATAATAGTATAAATACAAAACTATACAAAAAATTGGAAGTTAATTCCATGAAAAAGCATGAAAAATTGAAGAAAAACAAAAAAATTCGAAACTGTACGGACAGATTTGCGATCGCAGGAAAATATCAGCACAGCCCCGATTTTTTCAAATCTTCAAAAAATCATAACTAATCCAAATAAAATCCAAATTAAGTTCTGTAAAAGGCTAACTTGCTTAATTTTTTCCATACTATCCAATAATAATAATTCCAGAGATAAAATCGCAATTATTTTTCACGAAAATTTCACAAACATCAATCAATCATCAAATAACACTCAATACAACATGATACCATCCAAAGAACATAGAAGCAATCGTTTTAAAGTCCAAATTTCTTCCAAGTAAATCAATTACCATGGCTCTGAGGCCAGTTGTTGGAAATTATTTTACCAGGATCTTAGATCTACTCACAAGTATGTTAATTAACATCCTAAATAAGAACTTTCTAAAACGATAAATTAAACACATATAAAGTTTAAGCCTTCACTATCTATTTATAGCATTCCACTAGGGTTAGATTTGAATTATATGGCATTAAAATAATGAAAAAAATCAATTTAAAATACCTATAAAGGTGGCCGGCCATGGCTAGGTGGACTGGGCCTTGATTTTTGCAATTTTGCAATTTTAACACCTTTTGTATCTGATTTTCTCAAAAATGCCAATTTCCTAATTCAATCATTTAAATGCCAATTCTAACTATTTAATAACTATAAATAATTATTAAATAATATTTTCATTTATCATATTTATTAATTGAACCATACAAAGTATCATAATTAACAAATATGCCCCTATTAACTCTTTCTTTACAATTTCGACCTTACTTAGTGAAAATTTCACAAATAGACATAGTCTAATTCGTGAATTATAATTGATTAATCAAAACCAATTACATGAGTCTTACAAGCAATATTATCTCAACTAGTGGGGGGACCATGGGTCTATATAACTGAGCTTCCAATAAGTAGATCAAGAATTTAGTACTAAAATTCACTAACTTATTAATTCTTCGTTGAATCCACGCATAGAACTTAGAATTGCACTCTCAGTATATAGAATGCTCTATATGTTCCACCATATAGACACATCATTAGTTATCCATTGTTATAATCCTAATGTGATCAATGATCCTCTATATGAATGATCTACACAGTAAAGGGATTAAATTACCGTAACACCCTACTATGTATTTTATCCTTAAAACACTTGACCCCGTATAAATGATATTTCAGCTTATGTGAAATGAGATCTCCACCATTTATTTTCGTTTGGTCAAGCTCGAAGGAGATCATCCTTTGCTTACTATTCGCCAGGTAAAAGCTATAGATTCCATGTTTATGCTAGCGCTCCCACTCAATTGCACTACCGTGTTCCCAAAAAGTATGTATCACCCTGACCTAAAAGTAGGCTTAACTAACAATTCAAAGGAACACGAATAGCCTTTCAAGATTGAGCCTAATCATAACAGGATTACGATCATTTGATCTAGGATCAACTTGGCTATATTGACTTGAATAGATTTTACGGTAAGTTTAATTAAATCTAAGTCAAAGTTCAATATCGGTCCCTTCCAATGCATACTCCATGCATCCAACCTGAGCTTTACTTTAACCAATGTTCTGGAAAGAACATAGTATTTCTCCAAATACAAGTAAACTCTTGTTGTAGATTATCATATCAGTAAAACCCTGTGTCTGATAAATATAGGAAACTTTATTCACATAGTCATGTTTACTTTCCAATGTGATGACAGCACAATAAACATGATCAAGTATGTGAAAAGGGTTTAAGATGAATTTATAAATCAATTAGACAAGCAATTGATAAAGTGAGCCAAAACATACACAAATGAATGAAAAATACTTCTGTTTCTTTATTGATGTTGAATAAAATAGATTACATTGAAATGGAGTTTTATTTAGGGCATAAAACCTAACAGTAGTTCCCAGACTATTGTTACGTATGCGGCCATTCGCTCGCTGTGTGTTTGGTATTCTCCGGATAATTGGTTTACGACCAGTTGGGAATCACTATAGACTTCCACTCTTTTGGCTCCTACGACTTTTGCTAATTTCAGTCCTGCTATTAGGGCTTCATATTCGGCCTCATTGTTTGAAGCTGCGAAGTCGAACCGTAGGGCCGCTTGGAGTCGCAGTCCGGTTGGTGATATCATCGCCACTCCGGCTCTGGAACCATTTTCATTGGAGGCTCCATCTACAAATACTCTCCATGTGGGGATTGGCGGTACCGGTATATTCGCGGTAGCCTCGGCTTCGTTGCATTCAGTAATGAAGTTCGCCAAGGCTTGGCATTTTATAGAAATTAAGGGTATGTAGTGCAAGTCAAATTGACTTAGCTCCATTGCCCACTTGAGGAGCCTTCCGGATGCTTCAGGTTTTTGGAGGACTTGCCGGAGCGGGTGGTTGGTCAGTATCTTGATCGGATGTGCTTGGAAGTATGGCCTCAGTTTCCTTGACGCCATCAGGAGGCAAAAAACCAACTTTTCAATGACTGGGTATCTTGCTTCGGCTCCTATTATGCGCTTACTGACATAGTACACAGGATGCTGAGTTTTCTCTTCTTCCCGGACTAGGGCAGCACTGATCGCGTGTTCGGAGACAGCCAAATATAGAAATAGGTCTTCTTCGAGAACGTGTTTTGATAGGATAGGAGGCTTGGCCATGTGCTCTTTTAGTTTTTTGAATGCCTCCTCGCACTCGTCCGACCATTCAAACTTTTGGCACTTCTTCAATATGTTGAAGAAGGGTATGCACTTGTCCGTGGACCGTGAGATGAAGCGGCTTAAGGCCGCTACCTTTCCAGTCAGGCTCTGCACATCTTTATGCTTTTTGGGGGATGGCATGCTCAGGAGAGCCTGGATTTTTTCCAGATTTGCCTCAATCCCTCTTTGACTGACAATGAAGCCCAGAAACTTTCCTCACTTGACCCCAAAGGTGCATTTCTTTGGGTTGAGCTTCATGCCGTATCTCCGGACCACTTCGAAGCATTCCTCTAAGTCGCTTGCATGGCTGTTGCATGCTTTGGATTTGACGAGCATGTCATCTACATAAACCTCCATATTTCGCCCCAGGAGGCCTTTGAACATCCGGTTGACCATTCTCTGGTAGGTTGCTCCGGCGTTTTTCAGTCCGAAGGGCATGACTAAGTAACAGTATACCCCCTTATCGGTCCTGAAGCTAGTGCACTCCTGGTCTGCCGTATGCATCTTTATTTGATTGTACCCAGCATAGGCGTCCATGAAGGATAGCAGTTTGAACCCAGAAGTGGCGTCTACCATCTGGTCGATCCTGGGCAGCGGGAAGCAGTCCTTCGGACAAGCTTTGTTTAGATCAGTGAAATCTATACAAACTCGCCAAGTTCCGTTCGGCTTGGGCACCAGGACCGGATTGGCTAGCCACTCCGGGTAGTATACGTCGCGGATCATGTCGTTAGTCAAAAGTTTGCCCACCTCTTTCTCCAGAGCCTCGGCTTCCACCGAGTCGAGCGGGTGTCGCTTTTACTGGACGGGGGGCATGTCCGGATTGACGTTGAGTACGTGGGTGATGACATGAGGGCTTATGCCAGTCATGTCTTCTTGGCGCCATGCAAAGATGTCGATGGCGCCCTTCAGTGTTTTTATTATTTTTTCTTTTTCCTCCGGATCTAGGTTCTTCCCTAGCCGGAGTACTTTGGTGGAGTCGAGGTCGCACACTGATAATTCCTCGACATCCTCCATCGGTTCCACAATTCTTTCGGACCCCACACGGGGGTCTAACTCATCTTCTTCAGCCACTTCTGGCTCAACTGACTCCCGGACCATTAGTACGGGCAGGTGGGTTGCGACATTGTAACATTGTCTTGCTTCCCCCTGGTTTCCCCTCACCGTTCCGATCCCGGCTTCCCGGGTAGGGAACTTCAGGCACAGGTGCCGAATCGATGTGACTGCGCCAAAGTCTACCAAGGCCGGTCGGCCGAGGATCGCGTTGTAAGCTGTCGGACAGTCCACCACTACGAAAGTGCAGTATTTAAATGTGCTCTGGGGGGTGTCCGGGCACAAGGTGACTGGGAGCCTTACTTTTCCCATTGGGATAAGTGTCGTCCCGTTAAACCCTGTGAGCTGGGACCCACTAGGCGAGAGGTCCCGGTCCGTCAAGCCTATTGCGGTGAAGGCTTCCTTGAAGAGTAGGTTCACGGAACTTCCATTGTCAATTAAGACTCTGGCCACCACTTTATTCGCGATGGGGGTCTCTATGACCAATGGGTCATGATGAGGGAAGCGCACTGTCTTGGCGTCTTCTTCCGTGAACGTGATGGGTTGGTCCATCAGCCGGGGCCTTTGAGCTGGGAGTTGAGTAACCTCCCAAACCTCATTGTGTTTCACGGCCCCTGCGTATCGTTTAAGCTCCTTGCGAGTAGTTCCTCCGATATGGGGACCTCCGGAGATCAAGGCTACCCTCCCATTAGGCCTGGGCGGCAGACCAGGGATGTGCTGGGCGTCGCCCGTGGGAGCAGCTGGAGCTAATGCCCCTGCTGTACCCCCCGGTGTTCCCTGAGGCATACCCACAGTCGCCTGGCCCGGATTAAGGTGGGGCAACCTGTTTTTGATCCACTCGTAGAGGTGGCCTAACCGGATTAGGTTTTCAATCTCGTCCTTGAGATTCTTGCATTCATTGGTGCTATGACCGATGTCGTTGTGGTACTCGCATCTTTTACTCGGATCTCTCCGGGAGCTATCCTTGTACAACGGTTGTGGCCTCCGGTACTGTGTATTTTGCCTAGTAGCAAAGTACACACGCTCTTGGGAGTCCGACAGCTCCGTGTATTGAGTGTACTGGAGGGTGTACCCCTTTTTCAGGCGCTTCTCCCCCGTCCGGGTGCTACCCTTGGAGGACCTTTTACTCCTCGAGCCCTGGGAAGGACCTGCCAGGCTAGCAGTCGGAGCAGAGTGCGAAGGAGTTTGTCCATTTATTCCGGACGGGTTGCCAAAATGGGATGATGCTGGTGCCAAGGGCTTGTTCTGACTATATCCGGGGGTAGCAGAGAATTGTATGCCACTTGCTTGTGGAGTTACGGTCGGGGTAATACCCGAGGGCGATACTCCGGGCGTATATCCTGCTATCCCGGTGGGATAGTATCCTCCGTAAGCCACGATTTGGGCTTCTTCGAGGTTGATATATTTTTGGACTCTCTTCTGGAAGTCCTGAAGGCTAGCGGCTCCTTCTTGCTGTAGTTCATTCCAGAAAGGAGTCCCAGTGCGGATGCCTGCTCGGAGTAGCGCAAGCTGTTGTCCGTCGTCAACTTTCTTGGTTTTCGAGGCTTCCTCTCGGAACCTCTTTATGTAATTCTTCAAGGTATCGGTGGGCAGTTGCTTGATATTAGTCAAGGCACTGACCTCCAGGTTGACCTTTCTTGCGGCGACAAACTGCCTCCGAAAGTTGGTCTGTAGCTTGTTCCAACAGCCCACGGATCCCGGTTCCAATCTTTTGAACCATTCCTCGCGGACCCACTTAGAGTAAGCGGGAAGCACAGACATTTGGCGTCATTGCTGACCCTCATGACCGTCATGACACGGTTGAACCGTGACAAGTGGTCGCTAGGATCGGAGTTCCCGGTATAAGCTGCCATTTCGGGCATCTTGAAGTTCTTAGGGAGCTCCGCCTCTAAGATGTGCTTCGCACATTGCTTCCGATCCTCGCTGTTTGAGTCGGAGTCGTCTCCTTTTTGTCTCCGGAAGACTCGGGCAATGTCTTTTCGAAGTATGGCGAGTTCCGCCATAATTTCTTCATTTAACGTACCCGTGGAGACCGCGGGTCCGTATCTTTTTTGGTCAAGGTGATCTCGGAGATTACCTTGGTTTCCATTGATTTGATTTCTCAGATCAACGGGAGGACACCTCTGTCCTCTTCTCCCTCTGCCCCCAAGCTCTTGGTGCACGGAAACGCTTTTTCGGTCCTCTCGATCCTGAGGGCCAAAGCTCCCTTTTTGGGGCTTGCCCCTTTGCGGACCTTTCCCTTTAGGGAAATCTGAGCGGACCTTTCGCGGATCCTGCGCCTTTTTCTTTCGTCCTGGGTAGAGGTAGGGTTTTTTGTTTGGTTCCCTTCAGCAGGGTACCTTATAGGGCTAGGCTCCCTAGATTTCTGTTGTTGGGAACTAGGCGAGGACGTCGCTGGTTCCTTGCCAAGTCCAGCGGTCATTGCCTTGGGGTGCACGTGAATGCCAGCCGCCTCCATGGCTTTTTGCATGGCCAGCATCACTTCTTGCATTTTCTGGTTTTGCGCTTTCTGAGCTTCGATCTCGGCTTCGTGATCGATAGCTTTTTGTCTGAGAAGCACCAATTCCGAGTAACTACCTTCGTCGTAGGCATACTCATCGAGGTTTCCCTCGTAGTCATCATCTGGAATTCCTTCTTCTTCCTCGGAACCCTCAGCTGCTCTTGAGGCTACATCTTCCTCATTCGGGTCTTGAGCATCTTCGAGAGGGCGAGGCTGACGAGTACTTCTAGTCTCCACAATGTTTGTGAAGTCAAGTGTTCGTTTACAGTAGCTTTCTTCAGCTCTCAATGAAAGCACCAAAATGTTGACCGAGGTTTTCGGCAACTAATGAAATATTATAAAGTTACTGAGCTGTAAGAAATTGAGAGAAGGATTTTTACGTGGTTGGGGCGTTAATGAGCCTTAGTCCACGAGTCTTTGTTATTTATGGATGTCTTTAATACAGAGAATGTATTTGGGGAGTGTTTCACTCTTATAAATACAGAGAATGTTCTTGGTGAGTATTTACTCTACTTGCTCATGTGCAGCCCAAGATTCTCGATCCCATTTAATGAGCTTTGATGGGGTATTTATAGTATTTTTGGTGGGGTGATCCCCAGAGTTATTCTTACAAGTGTATCTGTAAGTATCCATAAAGTTGGGCATTCCCAATGAATATACCATGGGTAATGCATGGTCAAATCCCTAGGTGCTGTAGGGTTTTTATGTGGAATGTCCTTATTGCCTTTTGACTGATGTGACTCTTCACAGTGTAGCCGTCGCTAGACTTAAATGATCATTACTGTGCAGCTGTTGGTTGGAGGTTGTGCCGTCAGATTTTATTGCGTGTAGCAGTCCCAACACGCTTCCTCCCATGCGGCATTTAATGCGACTTGATTGCTCAGGAGAAACCTGACACCTCCTGGAGATGCCTTAGCGTTATTCGAGCTTCCGGGAGCATATGGAGTTCCATGTGCCTTCTCCGGGGGCTACGTCCTAGACGCTACCTTATGGCATAAAGACTTAGCAAATATTGTAAATTGCTTGATCCACGTGTCCTTATCTGGTTGGTCCACGTATATTGGACAAAATCAGAAGCAACATCTATCATATTTAACTATAAAATAACAATTATAAAAATCTATTAGTAACAAAATATACAAATAATAATGTAAAGAACTAAACCAAATTTAATATTACACATCATAAAATGAAAAAAAAAAAGGCTTGAATTTTTGTATTGAGGACTTGTATATTTAATCTAATGGTTTTTGTATTGAGGATTATTACAGTAGGTATTGAGTAAAATATCTATCAATAGGGATAATAATTTATAACCTTTGATTTAATTTAATGACTCAAATTAATTCTTGAAAACTACACCATAATTAATATATTTATTTATAATTAATCTTGAATATTATTAATTATAGATTTAAGTAACTTAACTCCAAACCATAATTTTTTTTACTTTTTATTTTACATCTACTAAAAATGTAATTTAATTTTTTATATTTTTTAATTTTAAATTTACATAAAAATATATTTTAATTAAATTTATTTTAAAACAATAATTATACTTATAGAAAATTATAACATGTTCAACTTATAATAATCAATATAAGCATTGTAGTTGATGTAAGAGAATTTTATCACTTACACTATGATTATATTGTTGATTGTATTGATTATTTTAGGATTAAATAACTTGAATATTTTGTACTCTTTTAGCTATAATATTGTTAAATAGAAAATAAAATTAATATATAATTTAAAATTAAAAAATAATTAATTAAAATTATAAAACGTTATAATAAGGTAAATAAGTAAGAAAAATTATAGGTTTGGAGTTAGCTTTGAAGTATTATTAGTTGGATCCAAATTAATATTTAAAATTAATTATAAATAAAAACATATTAATTATGGTGTAGTTTCCAAGACTTAATTTAAGCCATTTGATTAAATCAATGACTATAAATCATTATACCTATCAATAGGTAAAAATTACAATACCTATTGTATTAGCTCCCATTATATATATATTTATTTATATATATATATATATATATATATATATATATATAGAAGAGGTTTCAATGGTTACATTTTTATTGTAACCATTATGGTTACATTTTTTTAAGCCATTGGATTACTATTAAATGATTGTGATTAATTTGGAAATTAAATAAAAATAAATAATAAATAACTTGTAACCTGAAAGTAACCTAATCATTTATTTCCTTATAAAACTTTAATTAAGATTAATTATATTTTAAAATTAAATTAATTATAATCATTAATTAATTTTTTGTAATTTATTACTATATAAGGATCTTTTAGCAATTTATTTTTTTATACTTAAATTATTTAAAATTTTATAGCAAAACTTTTTATAATTTAAAATTATACAAATATAATTTCATAATTTAAATTTTATTATTCTTGTAATCTTAATTTTTAATTATTACACTTAATTATTTAATTTTTTTATTTAAATATTTAAAAAGTAAAAAATGAAATAAGTTGAAGGACTTTTAGAAAAAAAATGGCTGCACTTGTTATCGATTGATTAGCTTGAGGCCTCATACTTAGTTCATATAATTGTAACAAAATATTTAATATCATTTCAAAATAATTAATTATTTGAAAATTTATTATAAGAAGAGAATTTTAATTTGTGTCAAAAGAAGTTTAATTTTTGTAAAAAAATAAATTTTATTGTAAATATTATAATTAAATGGCTTAATTATTAAAATAATTCAAGTAAGGATTTAAATATAAATATTGATTGCTAAAAGAGGTCTTGTTAAATATTTAATTAATTATTTAAAAAAATAGTTAATTATAATTAAATAATTCTAAAAAAGGAATGTCTATTTAATTAATTATTTTAAGAAAATAGTTAATTATAATTAATTAAATCTAAAAAAGGAAAGTCTACCTATTAGTAACCTGTTATTACAGGTTAAAGAAAAATGTAACCATATGGTTACAATAAAAATGTAACCATTGAATAGTCACCCATATATATATATCAATTAATTTTTAATCTATAAGAAAGAGTAGACATAAATTAGAATATTTTAGCCATGAACAAATTTTATTTGACAATAAAGTATAGTATCTACATATTCAATATTTTATGATTAATCAAATAAATGCATGATCTTAACGTAAGATAATTCATCAAACTATAACATTCTTTTCTTTAAACTTAACAAATAAAATGTTATAAGCAAAAAAATTTAAGCACATAGCAATTTTAGGACATTTACTTGTGTATCATCTCAACTCTGGAAGATGACAAGATTTAAAAATAAAATATGTAATAATTTGTCAATTTCTAAAAATAGAATACAAACCTTAGATTTGGCATTCATCAACAATGTTGCATTGCAAGAAAGTAATAATTCAACAATCTCTTCAAATGCTGCTGCAGTAAGTGAAGCTGGTGAATTCATGAGCTGGTCTTGTATTTTGCATCTATTATAAATAAAAATATAGTAAATAGCAGCATAAGTACCTAAAGTTTTTATATTTGTAAGCGGCATAAATTCAATATTTATTTTTAGCAGCATAAATACCCAATGTTTGTAAAACTGTAATTTTTCTCTAATTTTATCAGTACAGACTCTGTTAATTATCTTAAACATGGCACATATAAGGCCTAAATTCTTGATCATTGGGTCTAGATAGAAATATGTAGTATCAGTTACTTCCAAATGTTCTTTTAATAAATTTAAAACAGAGTCTGTACTGACGAAACTGGAAGAAAATTACAGTTTTACAAACATTAGGTACTTATGCTGCTAAAAATAAATATTGGGTTTATGATGCTTATAAACATAAACCTTTGAGTACTTATGTCGCTATTTACCCACAAAAATATTATAGTAGAGATATATTTTAAAACAAAATTAATAAAAAAGAAAAAAAAAAATTAGTCCATTAGATTGCACACTTGGCATGAGACTGGTGAGGAACTCTTTTTTTTTTTTTTTGAAAATAAGCGTAGTTATATATAAAAAGAAACTAGACCTCTCGGTCATTACACAAAATGTTCTCCAGTAAAGAGTCGATCGGAATAGATCCGTACATCCGGTTGTTAAAAGCCCAATAAGCCACATTATGGGCCATAAAATTACAAGACCTACTAATATTAGAGAAATTACAACCAATGAAAAAAGGAGAAGACTTAGTGCAAAATGAGACATAGTTCTCTAGAGCCCAATGGGACGCCTTCCCATTAAGGGCGTTGATCACTATCCTCGAGTCACTCTCCACTATTATAAACTTCTGTTGGAGCTCTATCGCAACGGACATCGCCAAGCAGCAGGCCGCAGCTTCTCCACAAAGAGCATCACAGAAACCCAACCGAGACGTGTGAACACTCATCACCCTTCCCAGATGATTCCTTGCAACAATAGCTAAACACATACTCTCTAATCCCACACGAACATCACAATTAAATTTGATCCACTCCAGAGGTGGTGGGATCCAGCTATCTCTCACCAACGGCAAAGGACTCGGCAAAAAGGTAGTATGTATCTCTGCAAAAGAAGAACAAATAATGTCAATTCATTTCAGAATATTCGGAGGGATGTTGTTGTGAACCGCATCATTACGCATCCGCCAGATATTGTCAACAACAATAGACGCATAGAGAAAGACATCCTCAGCCCTAACACCTCTATTATTAAGGCTCCAGATGAACTTCACCCAATCCCAGACTCGAATGCCCGAATCACACACAGGAAAAATACCCCAAGGAGACGAACGCCACAAGTGCATCGCCACATCACAAGTTAGAAAGAGATGCTCCATGGTTTCCTCCCCCCCTCCACAGAGAGGACACTTTGAATCATCAATCGGAAATCTCTTGCTAATGACTGCTCTAACCGGAAGGGCATTAGAGAGGATACACCACCAAAGAACCTTTTGGCGCTCCATAATTTTACTATTCCAGAGTTTATTCCACAGAGAAGGAGCAACATCACAGTAGGGGGCTCTCTCCAAAGCCTGGACAATATAGGCTGATTTGCAAGAGAATTGCCCATTACTCTCCAAAGTCCATAACCAACTATCCTTGCCACTACCTGGAGGACTTCCATCCTTAAGAATAACTGAAATGGTCTCGTGGTCGAAGAGATTATGAAGCTTTCCCATATCCCACCCACCCCCGGGTGTCAAGAGATCCGCAACATAATTGTTATCCTGCACCACACCTTCTTTTGGTTTCGGAACGAAAACTTTCAAGTGAGGGAGCCAAGGATCCCTCCAGATACTAGTATCTCTTCCATCTGCCACCCTTTTACACGCTCCTTTCCGAAGGATTGTGCTTGCTTTAACTACATTCTTCCAAAACCAGGAGTCAGAATCTTTATAACTGCATTTGAGAAACTCTCTCCCCCTCAGGTACTTGGCCTCCAGAATCTTAGAGCATAACGACTGCTTTCCTGATAATAAGTTCCAGCCCCACTTCGCCAAAAAGGCAAGATTCATTTCCCTCGTTTTCGAAAACCCAGTCCTCCCAACGATTTGGGAAGGCAAAGTTTGTCCTAGGCTCTAAGATGAAGACCATGGTTTCCTTTCTCAAAATCCCACCAGAAATCCCGAATTAGACCATCAATCCGATTCACAAGGCGATTAGACAATTTGGTTGTTTGCATGGCATAAATAGGCATGGACAAGCCCACCGATTTAATAAGAGTAGCCCGGCCGGCTTTTGATAAAGTTTTGGCCTTCGAGCCTTGTAACTTTGACGTAAGATTGTCAAGAATGAAGTTAAAATCAGCATCTTTTTGTCTAGATCTGAAGAGGGGTAATCCCAAATACTTAGTAACCCCTTCAGGAGAATCTAGACCCAGAGCTTCTTTAATTCCTCTCCTCATGCCATCAGGGGTATTCTTGCTAAAGAATATGGAAGTCTTAAGCTTATTGACCTTCTGACCAGACCACTCGCAAAACTTCTCAAGACAATTCCAAAAGCCTTTGGCCTCAATTAAGTTGGCACGACCAACCAGAATTAGGTCATCCGCAAAGAAGACATGGGATAGCACCGGGCCCCCTCTACTCAATTTAATACCATGGATACTTCCTTTTCCTAACTCTTCCTCCAAAAGTCTGGACAACACTTCCGCAGCACAGATGAACAGATAGGGAGATAACGGGTCCCCTTGACGAAGGCCATAAGAAGGAAGAATCTTACCAACAGGGCCACCGCTGAGGCATATATTGAGGGAGGAAGTGGTAATACATTGAGAAACCCAACTACAGAATTGTTGTGGGAATCCGAAATTCCGTAGAACGTGATCAATAAATTTCCAGCTCACTCTATCATAAGCTTTAACAAGGTCAATCTTGATCGCAAAAAAAATTTCTTTACCTTTCTTCCTATTGAAGGAATGAATAATTTCTTGCACCATAACATTGTTATCCTGGATATTCCTTCCTGGAACAAACGCAGCTTGAGTAGGGCAAATTAGAGAAGGAAGAATAGGTTTTAATCTATTTGTAATAATCTTCGATATAACCTTATACAGCACATTGCAGAGAGAGATAGGTCTGAAATGGTTTGGTTTCTTCGGGTTCTGCATTTTAGGGATGAGAACAACATTCGTCGAATTAATTTCCTTGTGCATTCGACCATTGACAAAAAAATCTTCAACAGCATCGCAAAAGTCATCTCCAACGGACTCCCAGTAGTGTTTGAAAAAAAGCACTGACATTCCATCAGGGCCAGGAGCCTTGTGGTTACTCATGGCAAACAAAGTTCTTCTAATCTCTTCACGGGAAGGGCAACAAACAACATCAGCTTGATTCTCAATAGAAATCTTCTCTCGAAATAGATGACCACAGTCCATCAGTCGATTACTGTCAGAACCAGAAAAAATGTTATTGAAAAAGTCCAGGAATTCGTGTCCTATCAGTGCTCGGTCATTAATCCACTCATTGTTTTTATTCAGAATGCAGTCAATGGCATTTCTTCTTCCTCTTATAGCAGCAGAAAGGAAGAAAAATTTAGAGCATTTATCACCATCCTTAAGCCACGAGATCCTAGCCCTTTGCTTCCAATAAATCGCTTTTTTGGCTCGGGCTTCATTCAATCTTCGTCTAACTTCAATCTCTGAACTCCAGTCTCTGGAACCAGCTGGTAGTTGTTGCATCTGGTCCAGATTTTGTTCTAGCTCTCGAATGACCCCGTCGATTTTACCAAATTGGGTTCTATTCCATTGAAGGAAGGCTACCCGAGTAGCGCCAATCTTTTTAAAAACTCGAGCAGGGGCCCAAGGATGGGCCACTGAATCCCAGGCATTGGCAACAATAAGGTTGCTTCTGCAATCCCGCGTCCAATTTTCCTCAAACTTGAAACATCTGGAGAATTTAGGAGCAATTCCCCCCGTGTCCAAGCATAAAGGTCTGTGGTCAGAAGTACTCGTCTGAACAGACCACAAAGCAGTTTTTGGAAACAGCTGAAGCCACGCTCCATTCACAATACCTTTATCCAGGGCAGATTTCACATGATTTTTTTCCAGACCGATGATTATCCCAGGTCATCATATCTCCTTGAATATGCATATTTATTAGGCCACGAGACTCCACTAGTTGGGAGATGAAAGGGATGAAAGGGTCACGTCCCATAGATCCTTCCCGCTCCGAGGGACTAAGAACAAAATTAGTATCCCCAAAAATCAACCAAGGACCACCAAATCTATCCCCTAGAGCCATAATCTCTGACCAGAAGTGTTTTTTAGCATGATTATAAGGCGGACCATACACACACGAGAGGAGCCACGGGTGGGAAGGGGGATCCGAATTGACAAGCCCCGAAATATGGTTACGAGAGCAAGAAATACATTCAAAACAAAATCCAGACTTCCAAGCTAAAATAATACCTCCCGCAATACCAATAGGCGGCACAAAAACATTAAAGTAAAAATGAGAGGCTTTTAGAATACGTACCAGCGGATTAGCATCCACCTTGAGCTCAGTCAAAAAAACAAAATCAGGAGAGCGCGATCTGAGCAGGGACTTCAGTTCGCGAACTGTAGAGGTCTGCCCCAACCCTCTACAGTTCCAGGCTACACCTCTCATGGCTCCTGTGGAGGAGATATGACATTCTCCTCCACAGGGTTAACCGAGTGCACGGAAAGACTGGAACCAGATTCTTCAATTACAAAAGAGCCAATCAGATGGCTCCTCCTAACTCCATTATTACAGCTTGGAGAGCTCGACACCTCAGTAGGTTCTTCAGAAATATCATCAAAATCCGCCTTCGACCCAAGGTCCCTCTCACAAATGTCCCAGGGAAAGTCTCTAACAACATCCGGGTGACGTCTAACGATTTTGTTAGGACGGGTGCAGAGTGAAGCGGAGCCCTCAAATTTCCTCTTCTTGAAAGGAGTGGTACGCTCATTAGTTTCCGACGATGGCTTCACTCCAATATCACCGCCAATTTTCTTAATTTCATACAAATCCAACTTCCCAAAATGTTTAAGATCAAAAAGTAACTCTTCTTGGGCTTTAAGAAAATGAGATAAAGCTCTCTCCTCATCATCTTGGTTCACGGCACAACTAGCAAAAATCTCATGTGTATTATTTTTATTCACCAAATCCACCAATTCACTCCCATTCCCACGTGGCCCAACATTACCATCAAAACTCTCCTCACCAATTAAATCCATAGTGATAGTCGGCCTCACTAAAATAATGGACCCATCAGTCCATTTAAGGTCCAACTCTTTCCCACGGCCTGGCCCACCAACCAAAACACCCTCACTTCCAATACCCACATTACTAATCAATTCAAGCCTTTCACTCAAATGAACATCTCTGCCCGGCCCACCAACCCCAAGGCCCAAATGACTCTTGTCATTACTCGGCCCACCTTCCAACGTTACAACATTAGTACACAACCCACCATTGACCAACGGCTCTCCAGGAGTTACTACTAATTTCGAGGTCTCTAAACAGGGAAAGGACTCAGATAACTTTCCCCTAATATTCAAATTCACCCCAACCTCATTACCACTAACGGCAACAAATGAAGCACGCTCGCCTGAACCCGCCTTCTCATTCACGCCATCCACGACCTTGGGGACCCAAACGACATCAGCACCATGGTGGTGCACTAAACGAGGACCACGAGAAGTCGTTTTCGTCTTTCGCAGAGCCACCGCCGATGAAGACACACCAGCAACCACTTCCTTTCCGACGGCTGGGTCTGCGATTAAAGGAGGAGCACACTGCCTCAACCGAAGACCACGGGCCGAGGATGAAGAATCCGTCTTTGGAGCAGAAAAGTTCTTGGATTTCCCAGCAAAGCAGTCCAAATACAGAGAATCAGTATTTAACCAAGGTCCATATAATGGGAAGGATCGACCATGCACATTCGAAACCGTGTTTGGGGCTGAAAGAGTACACTCCGAACGTTGGTGCCCCAAACGTCCACAGAAGTAACAGAAAGCTCCAACTTTTTCATATTTAAATTGAACCCACACATTCGCCTCATCGCCGACGTTGATGAAGCAACCTGAGAGAAGAGGCTTCTCAATGTCAATCTCCACCAACACTCTTAGCCATTTCGCCCACGAAGCGGGGTTTTCCTCGTCCAAATCCATAACCACTACGTTACCCACCCGAGTTCCCAGTTTATTACCATTGGAGACAGAGAAAAATTCCACAGGGAGCTTATGAATCTGGACCCAAAGGCGGGTATGGATGAACGGTGAACCATTCTGCACACTCGGTTCCCAGGATTTGAGTAATAGAAGCTTACCACGGATGTTCCACGGGGTCCTAAGAAGAGCCCAGTTCCTATCCTCCACCTTTTCAAAAATCAGTTGAAAGCAGTTGTTATTGATGGTGGTTGCAAGAACCGGGACCACACGAGCAGGGCGCTTCCACACGTTTTTCACAAGGTCAATAATGAAGCTTTCCTTCACGTGCCCATGGGAAAGCACTTTACCAAAGAGACACAGATTAGTTAAGTTTTTGACAGTGGAATCACAGGGAGTTAATGTCAAAGTAGCCTCATCATGGGACATATTTTTACCAACCACTGAACCAGAGTTACCCACCAACTCCATACCAAACAATAAATGAGAACCACACAGGATTTACCACACCACAGAAAAATGAAAAAAACCAAAATCCCACAAACAAAGGAAAGAAAAACACAGTGATATTGGAGGAAACAAAGGGAAAAAGGGGGGGGGGGAGGAAATAAATACAGTGAAACTGAAAAGGAGAGGAAAGAAAGGAAAGTCAAATAGCAACAAAGAAAATGTGAACGCAAACAAAAGGGGCACGGCTCAAAAACAAAAGTAAAACACACCGAATTTACCACAACACAGGGAAATGTTCAAAAGTGGAATAAAGGGGACTAGGGTCAAAACCAGAATCAACATGGCAAAGACATGCCACGGACCAGAAGAAACAAGAGAGGTAGAAGACCTCATCATTGTGTAGAAATTTTGTCGTATGTATTTTGATTATTATATTTGATTTTTGACTAGTGAGGAACTCTATGTAAGGAACATATGGAGAAAAATAAATTCAGTGTGGTGTCAACATTATGTGCACCAAATAAATTTATTTTAAAAAAGAAAAGGTCATTATTGTAATTTAACTATAAAAAGCCAAAACCATTTTCTTTTATATAGAAGTTATAGATATGTGATTATTTATGTCAAAAGCAAAATGTATTATTCTTGTGATTCTAGCTTGGAGACAATAGAAAAGGTAACAGAGAGTTATTTTAATCACATGGGTAAACTTGGAACCTTTCTATAGATAATTTTAGTGTGTATAAGTTCAAGTATGAAGTTTATGCGGGGTTATGGTGTTGGATCATTTTACCCCTAAACCGTTCAAAAATTTATGCTTAAGCAAGGGTAGAATTGAAATTTCTAAATGTATTTGTTTTGTGCCTTTTGTTTAGTGGGACAGCTGGCGTTTCTTAAGTAAATGATAATTAAAATTTTAGCAATAGTGTTTTAGGAGGAAGGTGAGAAATTGGAGGAATAAGCCTAGAGTCTTCTCCTTCCTTCCTTTTCTTCTTTCGGTTCTAAGCACACAGTAGGAAACCAACTTCAATCACTCAATTTTTTGAAGTTTTGGCTTGAATCTAAAGTGATTCAAGTAAAGGTATGCCCTAGAAAACTCTTTTCTTTGTTTGGTGGTGGTGTTGTTAGGCTTAGGGTGTGAATTTGGGAAATTATGTTTCTGTTTGGTAGAAATTCGATTAGGGTTATTATCTACAAGTTATTAATGATGTTTTATGTCTGATTGAACTATTATTGATGGGTGATTTTGGGTTTGAGCAACTTTGAGTTCTTGGAACTCAAATTTGGCTCAGCTATGTCATGTTTAGTTCTGGTGAGTTTTCTTTGTTGTTTTTGTTTGAAAACTGTTCTAGGCTAGTATTACAGGTATCTTGGAGAGTATGGTTGAATTTGGAGTTGAATTGGTGAAGTTTTTAAAGATTTGGGTTTTTTTGCAAGAGAACTGGCTAACCGATTCCCTAGACATGCCAAAAAACGGGTTCACCGGTTTGGGGATTTCGCTCTGCCGATTTTTGCAAGGCCAGAACCCTAGTTTCCATATTTTCTCGAGGTTTAGTGCAGTATTAGATTGTTTGTCTTTAAGACTACCCTTGGTTATAAGTTTAAGATTTTCGGGAAAGGTTTAGCCCTTGAGCTCCTCCTTGGTCCATGAGCTCCAATAAAGGAAAGTTGAGCCTATTGAATGGCTCCATGAGCTCCAACAAAGGAAAGTGGAGCTAAGCAAAGGAAAATGGAGCCTATTGAATGGCTCCATGAGCTCCAACAAAGGAAAGTTGAGCCTATTGAATGGCTCCATGAGCTCCAACAAAGGAAAGTTGAGCCTATTGAATGGCTCCATGAGCTCCAACAAGGGAAAGTAGAGCCAATTGAGACAAGAGGAGACCCAATTGGTATTATTACTTTGTTTTTTAAAAAAAAAAGGTATATATATGCATCAATAGGCGTGGAGTAAGCTTCTACACATCCACACTCATCAATTCCTACATATTCCAACCTATTCTACTTTTTTGTCTTTATCCTCTAAAGCCTAAATAACCACAAACACATTTTTTCCTCCATTTTAAATGTCTTTTGGATCAAAAGTAGGAATTTCAAATGTTCATCATTATCATCATCATGTTCTTCATTTTTTCCAAAAAGTTCACTCAAATCACACCAAATGCATAAATCTCACTCATTTCTAAAATAAAGAGTGGATTAAGATAACCCATAGCCTACATTGCAAAGTTTCATTCATAGATTTCAAAAATTTCAAGCCAAATTTCACAACATTAGGAAAAATCAAATATGTAAAAAGAGGGTTTTGTGAAAAAGTTCAAAGAATACTACGATGTTCATATTTTCTATGAATTTTAACATGGAAAACAGAATTAAATAGTGAATGGATGAGAGAAACTTACTCAATAGTGATGCCCAAGCTTGAATCCCTTCCAATAATCTCTAGTTTCTACTTTGAGCATTCCTTTGAAATGGTTCTTGGAGCTATTTGAGAGGGTTTTTAGAAAAGCTTTTATTTTTAATATAGAGTGAAGAGTAGAATGGATGGGGTGTGAAGAGAGGAGAGGCCTATTTCAAGGCTATAAGGATTAATTAATTTTTTTTCTTATTATTTCACTTCTTTTGTTTATGTCCAAAGATGCTTAAAAATATTGGTGGTCTTCTACATGTCTACACTCGGCAGTACCAATATATGCGGGTGTGAAGTCCAAGCGCGCGGGGATTATTTTTTCTACAAGTCCATCATAACATTATAAAGTTATGATAAACTTGGGCGGCAAATGTTATCTCTCAAAAAATCCAAAATAATGGTGCCTGATTTTTTACTCTAGATATGGAGGTCCAACAAGGTGGAGCTTATTGGCCATGGAGGAGCTCATGGACCAAGGAGGAGCTCAAGGGCCATGGAGGAGCTCATGAGCCATGGAGGAGCTCATGGACCATGGAGGAGCTCATGGACCAAGGAGGAGCTCAAGGGCCAAAGAGGAGCTCATGGACCAAGGAGGAGCTCAAAGGCCAAAGAGGGGCATTGTGGGCGCACTAAGCTCCCAACTTTGTCAGATGCCAAGGTGCAACCGTCAGGTGCTAAGGTGTAAAGGGCTCCTCAGCTGTCAAATTATCTCAAGGACCTGATGGGCACGAACCGACCCAATTAGCTCCCCTCAGGTACCCATGACCATCTGGGTCCGCTAAATAGGAGGGACGCGTGCTGTTAGAGCTGCTCCGAAAATATAGTCAAAAAGTGATAACTGAAGAGATATTTATTTTTTAAATAATTATTTTATTATTATTATGTATCTTGAACCTAACTGAACTATAGTTACGGGAGGGCATTCCTATGTTTAAGGGATTTTAAATCCTAGATGAATATCTATATAAGGGGGTTGAAATCACTTGTAAAGGGACCCTGAAATTGATACTCACGAGATCATACTCTTGAGCTCCCTCTCTCAAATTCTAAAAACTCACTTGAGGAGTGAACTCTTGGAGAACATAACTCTGGAGACCTCACCTCAAGCATTGAGATCAATAACACTCCAAGTGGACTAGCCTATTACCGCTGAAAGGGGGTGAACCACTATAAAATTCTTGTGTTCGTTTATGGTGAATTTCTTTTTGCAAACCTGTTTACTTTGATTAACTATTGCTTGTGTTCATCTTTTTACGATCTTCTTAGATCCGTTGACGAAAAACCGCGTCAACAGTTTGGTGCTTTCATTGAGAGCTTTGAGCACAAGTGTTAATCACCCTTTACCATCATGGTGAGTACAAGACGGACGAACTATGAGGAGGAGGATCATGATGACCCCATGAACGAAGGAAACACCATGGAACACCATGAAGAGTACCAACCCGTTGAGCCCGCTGGTGAAGGGACTTCTCGACGTCCAGGCAAACAAGCAATACCTGACGACGAAGGTCGGGTCCAAGATGCAGGAAGCTCATCGTCACCATCCCATGGTGTACGGAGAACTACCAACGTCCATGAGGTGTACATGGAGAATGAGGCATTGCGCCAGCGTTTAGAAGAGACTCTCAGGCTCAGCAAAGAGTGGCAAGAGAGGTATGGAGCCTAGGAGGCCACAAGGCCACAAAGAAGGGGAACCCGCGGGCGTCTTGGTACAGCGAGAAGGGGACGACCCCGTGGGAGTCGTTCAAGACGTTACCTCCCGAAGGTCAAGAGAGATCTAGGTCACCAACAACCCAAGGTCGTGATGCTAGTGCCATACCACAACGACCTTCTCGTGAGAACGACAACCATGGTGGGAGGAGCGAGCGCCCTCCATCCCAACAAAGACCACGAGTAACAACCTCAGGTCGTGAGAATAGGAGGAATAATGTACGCCCTCCTACACAGCAACAAACTAGGAGGGATGCACGAGGACCTACTGCCCCACAAGACAATGCTGTAGATCCCCCACGAGGAGACTCCCGTGAGGAGAGGGGCACGACACACAATAATGGGATCCCATCATCTCAACCACTTCCAGCACCTAGGGATATTGGTGTGGACGAGAGGGGAAGAGATCATGTTTGGAACCCTCCTTCACCAATCAGGTTCCCACCATCACCAATAAGGCATCCTGAGCCTCCACGTACTAATGCACAAGCACCACATCAACCAGCCCCAAGGGAGAGGTCACGACAGAGGGAAGCACCTCCCAGTCGCCTTCCAAGTCAAGACTTGCCTCGACCCCCTCAAAACGGGCAAGAAGACTACCGAGACAACCATGCTCGACAGGTACCTCAACCTAGGGGATATGGACGGGAAAGACAACGCACCATCTCTCGTGATAACTATGTCTGTCCGAGACCAGCACCCAGGGAGACTAGACCACAGCGTGCACGACCCTACTCACCCCGAGACGATAGTTATTTATCAAGATCTCGGACTGCCGCAACACAATCATATGCCCAACAACGGCCTGCACCTCGGGGGCCGCAACAACAGAGGACGGTGAGCTTCATGGGGGAGAGTTACCGTTCCGACTCAAGGAGTCGATCTGTGAGTGTTCAAGACAATGCACCTCCTCCATATTATGAGGAGCACCCTCGATACCCCCCACGTGATGCAAGGAGCTCTGACCTTCGGGACCATCTGAACCAAAGGCGATAACCTGACTTGAGAGACCACTTGAACAGGGGGCACGCACAGAGGGAGGCTCCTTATCGGGCAGAGTATGACATTCCTCCACAACAAGGAGAATATGCACCCCAGCTTAATGTGAACGCTCCTCCACCGGCCGGTCTCAATGCTCCTGCTCCTGTGGTAAATGACCCACGGATAACAGCATTAGAACAACAAATTCAGCAGTTAATGAATGCCCAAGGAAGTGTCGGGGGATACGATTCTGATGAGGAACCTGAGCCTTTTGCTCCTCACATCTCGGCATTGCCATACCCCCAAGGGTTCAAGATGCCCACTATGACAAAATATGATGGAAGTACTGACCCGGGAGCCCACATTAGTGATTTCAACACATTAATGAGGACAAGCCAAGTGAGTGGCGATCTGAAGTGCATGTTATTCCCGGTGACCTTGACAGGAGCAGGAAAAACATGGTTCAACAAATGGAAGAAGCATTCAATCACCTCTTGGGACAAATTGTCGAGTGATTTTAAAAAAGAATTTCGTGCTGCCAGGTCTCGAAAACCTGAATGCTCTTCCTTGGCCAATGTAAAACAACAACCCGGTGAGAGTCTAAAGGCCTATATTAATAGGTTCAACATCGAGGCGGCCAAGGTGAAGAACGTTGATGACAGTGGGAGACTCATGGCCTTGGGGGCAGGCATAACTCATGGATCTTTACTATGGGATAGCCTCCAAGGGAGAGGTGCCCCCACTATTGACGAATTTATGAAAAGGGCCCAAAAATATATAAACATTGAGGAAGCCAGGTTAGCTAACAACCTGCCTCTTCCCTCAGGACAACCTGTTTCAGCTACTACAACAACAACTTCCACCAATCCAAAAGCAACAACTGCCAACCCTCCAACTACCAATAACTCTGGGCACAATAATAAGAGAAAGGGCGACAATGGAGGAGATCAGAACAATGCCAAAAAGAGCAAAGGTTATCAGTCCATGTTCACAATATACTCTGAACTTGTGGAGACACAAGAAACCATATATGTGGCAAACGAACATCGGGTGGCCTTTCGGATACCTGAACCCTTGAAAGGAAGTGGTGCGAAGAGAGATCCATCCAAGTATTGCCAATATCATAAAGACATTGGCCATACCACCAACGAGTGTCGAAACTTGAGGGATGAGATAAAGACTCTTATACGTAATGGGCCTCTTGCTCATTATGCAAGGAATAGGCAATACAACCAACAAGGAGCAAATGCACAACAACATGTAGCCCCACGTGCCAATGTGCAACCACAGGGGGCACCTGGAAACAATACTCCTAACCCGCCGACACAACCACAAGGGGGACAACTGGGACATAACCCGGACATTCCTCCACTTGTGGAAGGAGAGGACGTATTGGTCATATCAGGAGGACCACACTTTGCAGGGATTACCAATGGGGCTCAAAAGAGATATATTAATGAGCTCAAGAACTCAGATAAGACTCCTTTCACACCAGAACAACGTGCTCCCAAGCAAAGTCGAATGGAGGACCAAACCATAACATTTTCCAATGAAGATGCTCATCATGTACAAAGTCCGCATAATGACCCACTAGTGATAACATCTCAAATCGCCAACAGGAGGGTAAGGAGAGTCTTGGTCGATAACGGTAGTAGCGTGAACTTGTTATATAAGATAACCTTGGAGAAAATGGGGTTAAGTGTGCAAGACCTACAACCGTGCACTACAAATTTGGTTGGATTTACTGGAGATGGCGTGGCCAGCACAGGAAAAATCACTCTCCCATTGACACTCGGGGAGGCCCCAAAAACAGTCACCCGGATGACGGAGTTTGTGGTGGTAGACCTACCATCTGCCTACAATGCCATTTTAGGTAGACCAGCGTTATACACACTGGGGGCAGTCACATCAATCAAGCATCTGGCCTTAAAGTTCCCAACTGCTACCGGGAGTGGAATAGTCAAAGGAGATCAACTGCCTGCACGTGAATGCTACAATGTGGCTATGAGGGGACAAACCCGACCAGGGGCCCAGATGTTGGTGGTAAACAACGATAATGAAGTGGAAAACAGAGGAGCAAGAGAAAGTTCTGATATAGAAGAGATAGACCCTCGGTTGGGCGATGACCGTATTGACTTGGGTCCCATTGAAGAACTTGAAGAAGTTACTCTTAACTTAAAGGAGCCAACCAAAACCGTAAAAGTGGGGAAGCACCTAAGTAAGGAGATTAAGAAGGCTGTTATTCAGTTCCTCCGTGACAACCAAGAAGTATTTGCTTGGGCACATTCTGATATGGTAGGTATAAGTCCAAATGTCATGACCCACGTGCTGAATCTAAACAAAGACGTGCCCGCCAAACGACAAAAGAGGAGATTACTTGATGAGGTTAGAGCTGTGGCCTTGAAGGAGGAAGTAAGCAAACTTTTAGCCAACAATTTTATTCGTGAAGCCTTCTACCCTGTATGGGTTGCGAACCCCGTGTTGGTGCCAAAGCCAAACGGGAAGTGGCGAACATGCATCAATTTCACTGACTTAAACAAGGCATGTCCCAAGGATTGCTTCCCACTTCCTCGCATTGATCAACTAGTAGATGCTACCGCTGGTCATGAACTTATGTCCTTCATGGATGCGTATTCTGGATATAACCAAATACCCATGAATGTGGCGGACCAGGAGCACACGAGCTTCACTACTGACATGGGGCTTTATTGTTACAATGTGATGCCCTTTGGGTTGAAGAATGTCGGTGCTACCTACCAGTGAATTGTAAATAAAATGTTCGCCGATCAAATTGGAGTCAATATGGAAGTGTATGTGGACGATATGCTCGTCAAATCCAAACTCTCAAAGAACCACGTTGACGACTTGGAAGAGTGTTTCTCTATATTGAAAAGATACAGCATGAAGTTGAACCCACTCAAGTGCTCCTTTGGGGTATCATCAGGCAAGTTCCTTGGCTTTATTGTTAACTCAAGAGGTATTGAAGCAAACCCCGAGAAGATAAAGGCACTAATTGACATGCCTTCCCCAAAAAGAAAGAAGGATGTCCAAAGCCTGACAGGACGCATAGCTGCACTCAATCGTTTCGTGTCCAAGTCCACCGATAGGTGTTTACCATTCTTCAACTTATTGCGAGGAAGCACTAAGATTGAATGGACAGAAGAGTGTGAACAAGCATTTCAATCATTGAAGAAACACCTGGCTGAACCCCCTATCTTGTCAAAACCAATCATGGGGGAGGTGTTATACCTATACTTGGCTGTAACTGAGCATGCATTGAGCGCGGTATTGGTGCGTGAAGAGGAGAAGATTCAGAAGCCAGTGTATTACATCAGCAAACGATTTGTGGGAGCAGAGTCACGTTATCCCACCATGGAGAAGCTGGCTTTTTGCCTAGTCCATTCGTCAAGAAAGCTACGACCTTACTTCCAAGCACATCCCATTCATGTCCTAACTAATCAGCCCTTACGTCAAGTATTGATGAAACCAGAGGCCTCAGGTCGACTCCTTAAATGGGCAGTTGAGTTGGGTCAGTTTGAAATCACATACCATCCTAGGGCGACCATAAAGGCGCAAGCACTTGCCGACTTCATCGCTGAATGCACTGGGTTGCCAGAGGAAAATAGTGCGAGAGAATTACCAGAATGTGTATGGCATTTGTTTGTTGATGGGTCATCTAACGAGCACGGCTCGGGGGCAGGAATCATTCTTGTCACCCCAGATGGGTATAGAATTCATTCAGCCTTAAGGTTTGGGTTTGAAGCATCCAATAACGAGGTCGAGTATGAGGCCTTATTGGCTGGGCTGAGGCTAGCAAAAGAGCTTGGTGCGAGAGCAATTCGTTGTTTTAGCGACTCCCAGCTAGTAGTCAATCAAGTATTGGGGGAGTATCAGGCAAGAGGATTAAAAATGGCGGCTTACCTTTCGCAAGTACAAAAACAACTCTAACAATTTGAGTATTACTCTATAGAACAAGTACCTCGTGAACAAAACTCGAATGCTGATGCCTTAGCAAGGTTGGCCACCACTAAGGAAGCTGATACACTCAACGTTGTCCCAGTAGAGTTCCTCCCTAAACCGAGTATCAATGTGGAGGAAAATGAAGAGGCTGATATGGAGCTGGTCGATACTCAAATAACATGGATGACTCCACTCATTGATTACTTAACTACTGGGAGTCTCCCTTCTGATAAGAGTGAGGCAAGGAAGTTGCTATATAAGGTACCAAGGTTTACTCTGTTGGATGGAAAATTGTACAGAAGGGGATACTCCATGCCATTATTGAGGTGTGTGACAGTTGAAGAAGCACGAGGCATATTGAAGGAGGTCCATGAAGGATTTTGTGGGGACCATGCCGGAGGGGATAGCTTAGCTAAAAAGATAATAAGGCAAGGATACTATTGGCCTACTATTAGTCAAGACTCTCTCCAGTATGTAAAAAGGTGTGACAAGTGCCAACGCTTCTCAACAGTACCACGAGCCCCTTCAGTGGAACTCACTTCTATGACCTCCCCGTGGCCCTTTGCTGTGTGGGGGATAGATTTGATTGGATCTCTACCACAAGGAAAGGGTGGAGTTAAATATACAGTAGTCGCGGTAGACTACTTCACAAAATGGGCTGAGGCAGAACCTTTGGCCACCATAACTTCAAAAAAGGTGCTCGACTTCGTCGTGAAAAACATTTTATGTCGCTATGGAGTTCCACAAAAAATAGTATCAGATAATGGAAAACAATTCGATAGTGATTTATTTTCGGAATTTTGTAAGAAGAATGGTATAGTCAAGAGTTTTGCTTCAGTAGCTCACCCACAAGCAAATGGACAAGTTGAGGCAGTAAACAAAACATTGAAGACTACATTAAAGAAGCGCCTAGAGGCTGCCAAAGGAAGATGGCCGGAGGAGCTCCACAAGTACTCTGGTCCTATAGGACCTCACACCGAACAGCTACAGGAAATACTCCCTTCTCACTCACCTATGGGAGTGAAGCCATGCTCCCAGTTGAGACCCAAGTCCCCTCACACCGAAATCAGTACTATGAACAACACCGTAACCACCTACTCCTGGAGGAGGCCCTAGACTTACTCGATGAAAGAAGAGAGGAGTCACAATTACGTAATGCCGCTCACCAGCAACGGGTAAAGAAGTATTATGACTCTCGTGTTTGGAATAGGGAGTTTATAATAGGCGACTTGGTGTTAAGAAGGGTGTTCTTAGCGACTCGTGATCCAACAACTGGGGTCCTTGGGCTCAATTGGGAAGGACCGTATCAGATCGAAACTGTCTTGAGGCCTGGAGTATACAAGCTCGCTCGCCTTAACGGGGAGCAAGTGCCGCGAGCGTGGAACAGTGAGCACTTGAGGCGATACTACCAATAGGTGGAAGTCCTCCTCGGTCGGGGGTCCTTACCTTACTTTGATATTTAGCCAAGTTTCCTCTTAGTTTATTTATTTATTTAGTTATTTATTTTTATTTTTACTTTTTATTTTTTATGACCAAGATCTTCATTAGATTGTCATATTCTTAGAAATTCTTAAAGTTGTTATTTTCAACGCTAGAATAAAAATATTTATTCAAAATATAGTTAAATTGCCAAACCCAAAAACAAGTCACCAAGGATAATAGTCAAACCTTAGTAACTTGGGGGGCATAAGGGTATGGATTTAACTATACTCGTACCTAATCCTACAATTTTCATAAACAAAAATAATTTTAGAAAAGTGGTGAATTTTTTAAAATCACAAACACTTAGACTAAAAATTATAATGGATAGAGAGTGGATTTAATTATATACATGATAAGCACTTAATCTAGAAAAGAGAATTAACTCTAAACAAAAACTAGTAAGTCAAACATGTTCATCAAGAGAGCTTAAAGAGCAAACTCATTTAATTAGCTATTTAACTAAGGATAACTTAGAAAAAATAGAGTGTGTCAAGTACTTGGATGAAAAGTAACCAAGGAAAGAAAAACACAAATTACCCATAAAAGTTGTCTAAAGATAATAAAACTAAGGAGCACATGCGCTCGGGATAAATAGCACAAAGGCTAAAACTCTCAAGGAAGAGTATCTTCAGGCGGGTCCATAGAAGTAGAACCACCGGGAATATCAGTCGTGGAAGGAAGCGTGGCTTCTCGAAGGAGTCTTGCCTTGCACTTCATAAGCTCCTTATCTTTAGTCTGGGGAGGCATGTGTGAAAGGTTAAGTTTAAGTTTTTGGTTATTTTTCCACAACTGATAAAATTGGTCGTCGAAGGCGCGCTTGTAGGTCTGACGGTCTTTCGCTGCCCTTTCCTCAAGTTTCTGAATGGTGTCCTTAAAAGCCTTAACCGCTGAGTCATGTTCTTTAGTGACTGTATCTAGCGCCTTCTCTAGCGCCGTATTCTTCTTCGCAAGATCAAAGTTCTGATCAATGTAATAATTCACTTGAGTCTTTCTCTCCTCCAGCCGGGTCTGCGCATTATTGAGTTCCGTCAGCCTCCTACCAAGAATTTCCTTAAGTTCATCCTTGTCACGCTCATGCTTTGCGTCCGAAAGAGCGAAGAGCTTCTTCTGCTCCTTAAGGGCTGTTTCTGCGGTAGCTAGTTTCTCTTGTAAATTTGAAGACTGAAGATTGGAGACCATGAATTGAGTCACACCCTAAAAAAAATAAGAGAATGAAAGGGTGTCAGCACAATAAAAGGATATGAGATCATATAAATATGAGCGTGCACATAAGAAGATAGGCTATTATCAATACAGTTTGATAAATAATCCATCACGTACCCGAAGGATGTCTTGGACTCCTTTAGTGACAGTATCACCTTCGTAGTTGGACATGTCACGCACCACCTCAACGGTTGCAGTTTTTCGAACAAGGAGGTCAATGTTGTCATGCACAGACTCTAGCATCTGAATTGTGGCATCATCGGGACGAATTATGGGAACCACGATGGAAGGTCTCCTCATGCGGCCACCAATATTTGGGACAGAAGGAGAGGCTTGAGCATTCTCCTCGCCTTCTACCGCGGCAGGACAAGGCTTCCTCAGTTGGGAGCAGGCTCGAGGGACTAGAGGAAGGTCTGGAGCACTTTCCTCTCCTCCAGACTCATTAACATCCTCACTCTCACCATAACTCGCAATTAGTTGGTGGAACATATCTGAATCTGTAAAAAAAAAATCATTAATATCACAATACACACAACATCATAATGTTATCATATGGGTATGTCAAAAAAAAAAGTGAATAAGTATATATTAAAAAAAAAGGAGAGAAAGGAACCTTCAGAGCTATAATCATTGAGCATTGTAGTATCCTCGGGATTGCTATCAACACCAACAATCACTCCAGTGTCCCTCCTCGAAGTAGTGGGTGGTAAAGACATGTGGATGGAAGAGTCGGCTGTAGTAAAGTTCCCATGAGAAGGATTCCCCCCGTCAATGGGAATAGCAGGAGCATCAGGTCCATCGATTGTGCTTGCGACAGTTGTGTTATGCTCAAGAGGGTACAATCCCACTAACTTGAGCGTCTCTGGAGTTACAATCTTTGGAGCTGATTTTTCAGCGTCTGGCATAGCTGTCAAGGCTGCCGCATGTTGTATCATCTCCTCGGTTGGGATCGGTCTGGAATATGTACCCGTATGGTTGAAAGCCCGGTGGGTAGTGTCCATGGGGGTTGTAAAAAAGTAGGACGTCCGATGCTTGTCACTGCGGTTTGTGCTACAAATACCAGAAACATACGGCTGATTCCGTTCTCGGTTCATAAAGTAGAAGTATTCTGAATGGTTCATGGACGGGCAAGTCCGGAAGGAAAGGAGGTAGTGAATTTCATGAGGAGAAGGTCTTCCCCATCCCTTCTGATGATATATTATGAACAAAGCAGATAAGGCCAGGTACCCATGAGGAGCAATTTGGGCTGGCAAAATGTCAAAGTAGTTCGCCACCTCTCGAAAGTAATCATGGAGTGGCAAGGTCGCTCCAGCCTCGATGTGGTATTTCGTCCAAGCACAGGAATCACCTGGGGGAGAGCCAGCTTTTTGGCCTTTCTTCGCTGGGACTACCTTCACCCCTTCACCAAGAGGGTACAAAGAGAGGTAACTTTGCACCTCGGACGACTCCAAACTGCTGTCTGGACGTTCGATTGAGACGTTGGGATCCCAAGTACTCTGATCATAGCGTGCCTTTGCCTCTAAGGTAGGCGCCATGCGCGGAACCTCTTGCTGGTTCCGCTTCTTTTGTTTTTGGGTCGCCATGTGTGGAGCTGTTCCCTCTTGCTGAGTCCGCCTCTTTTGGGTAGGAGGATTTTGAGGAGCAGTATGAGCTTCATTTTCCTCTGGGCCGTCTTGGGAGGAAGGATTGGCCATCTCTGTAATAGCGTGAGGGGTGGAGCACTCTCCTTCGTGCAAAAAGTACAAAGCCCAGCGTGGGAGGATTCTTTTCAATCTCTTCACTCTATGAATAGGACATGTAGTTTCGTGAGATCCGCCAGACGACTCACTACTACTTAAAGGGCTAGGAGAAGACGACGAATCAGATGAATTTGGAGGTGACCGGTAGTCTGAGTATAGGTGAGCAAGGAGGTCGTCGTCAATATGGTTGTCGCCTCCCCAATGGTCACGAGCATACATCTACAAACACAAGTATGTGGAATGAGCATACAAGCATGGAATGAGGTAACAAAAAATAAATAAAAAAAAAATGCTAAGTTAAATTCACTTGGTAAGGTAGTGAGGCTAGTTAATTAAAATAAATTAGATAAAAACTAATTCAATCACAAAAATTAGATGTAAACTAAATTTGATTTAAATCAAATTGGAAATATCTAATTGTGTTAAGTTGGATTGGAATAAACCTAATTTAATTTAACTATGCTAAATGAATTTAAATTTTTTTTTTTAAAAAAAAAAGTATTTTATTTTATTTTTTGGCTTGTTTTGGGTATATTAGAATTTTATTGAAGCATCAACTTCCTCTATGTATTCTTGGTATATACATATGTAAAAATAAAAATAAATAAATAAATAAAGCAATATGTGTAGCTCCATGAGCTCCAACAAAAGAGCAAATGGCTCCATAAGCTCCTACAAAGGGGTCAAATGGCTCCATAGGCTCCTAAAATGGAGCTGAAAAAAAAAATGAAGCTGAAAAAAATGGAGCTGAAAGAAAAAAAAAATGGAGCTGAAAAGAAAAAAAATGGAGCTGAAAGAAAGAAAGTGGAGCCGATTGAATGGCTCCATGAGCTCCATAGGCTCCTAAAATGGAGCTGAAAAAAAAAGGTGGAGCCGATTGAATGGCTCCATAAGCTCCAACAAAGGAAAGTGGAGCCTATTGATTGGCTCCATGAGCTCCAACAAAGGAAAGTTGAGCCTATTGAATGGCTCCATGAGCTCCAACAAAGGAAAGTGGAGCTAAACAAAGGAAAGTGGAGCCTATTGAATGGCTCCATGAGCTCCAACAAAGGAAAGTTGAGCCTATTGAATGGCTCCATGACCTCCAACAAGGGAAAGTGGAGCCAATTGAGACAAGAGGAGACCCAATTGGTATTATTACTTTGTTTAAAAAAAAAAAAGTATATATATGCATCAATAGGTGTGGAGTAAGCTTCTACACATCCACACTCATCAATTCCTACATATTTCAACCTATTCTACTTTTTTGTCATTATCCTCTAAAGCCTAAATAACCACAAACACATTTTTTCCTCCATTTTAAATGTCTTTTGGATCAAAAGTAGGAATTTCAAATGTTCATCATTATCATCATCATGTTCTTCATTTTTTCCAAAAAGTTCACTCAAATCACACCAAATGCATAAATCTCACTCATTTCTAAAATAAAGAGTGGATTAAGATAACCCATAGCCTACATTGCAAAGTTTCATTCATAGATTTCAAAAATTTCAAGCCAAATTTCACAACATTAGGAAAAATCAAATATGTAAAAAGAGGGTTTTGTGAAAAAGTTCAAAGAATACTACGATGTTCATATTTTCTATGAATTTTAACATGGAAAACAGAATTAAATAGTGAATGGATGAGAGAAACTTACTCAATAGTGATGCCCAAGCTTGAATCCCTTCCAATAATCTCTAGTTTCTACTTTGAGCATTCCTTTGAAATGGTTCTTGGAGCTATTTGAGAGGGTTTTTAGAAAAGCTTTTATTTTTAATATAGAGTAAAGAGTAGAATGGATGGGGTGTGAAGAGAGGAGAGGCCTTTTTCAAGGCTATAAGGATTAATTAATTTTTTTTCTTATTATTTCACTTCTTTTATTTATGTCCAAAGATGCTTAAAAATATTGGTGGTCTTCTACATGTCTACACTCTCATAGCACTCAATATATGCGGGTGTGAAGTCCAAGCGCACGGGGATTATTTTTTCTACAAGTCCATCATAACATTATAAAGTTATGATAAACTTGGGGGGCAAATGTTATCTCTCAAAAAATCCAAAATAATGGTGCCTGAATTTTACTCTAGATATGGAGGTCCAACAAGGTGGAGCTTATTGGCCATGGAGGAGCTCATGGACCAAGGAGGAGCTCAAGGGCCATGGAGGAGCTCATGGGCCATGGAGGAGCTCATGGACCATGGAGGAGCTCATGGACCAAGGAGGAGCTCAAGGGCCAAAGAGGAGCTCATGGACCAAGGAGGAGCTCAAAGGCTAAAGAGGGGCATTGTGGGCGCACTAAGCTCCCAACTCCGTCAGATGCCAAGGTGCAACCGTCAGGTGCTAAGGTGTAAAGGGCTCCTCAGCTGTCAAATTATCTCAAGGACCTGATGGGCACGAACCGACCCAATTAGCTCCCCTCAGGTACCCATGACCATCCGGGTCCGCTAAATACGAGGGACGCGTGCTGTTAGAGCTGCTCCGAAAATATAGTCAAAAAGTGATAAGTGAAGAGATATTTATTTTTTAAATAATTATTTTATTATTATTATGTATCTTGAACCTAACCGAACTATAGTTACGGGAGGGCATTCCTATGTTTAAGGGATTTTAAATCCTAGATGAATATCTATATAAGGGGGGTGAAATCACTTGTAAAGGGACCCTGAAATTGATACTCACGAGATCATACTCTTGAGCTCCCTCTCTCAAATTCTAAAAACTCACTTGAGGAGTGAACTCTTGGAGAACATAACTCTGGAGAACTCACCTCAAGCATTGAGATCAATAACACTCCAAGTGGACTAGCCTATTACCGCTGAAAGGGGGTGAACCACTATAAAATTCTTGTGTTCGTTTATCGTGAATTTCTTTTTGCAAACCGGTTTACTTTGATTAACTATTGCTTGTGTTCATCTTTTTACGATCTTCTTAGATCCGTTGACGAAAAACCGCGTCAACATATTTAATTATAAGATTAGATATTTTGATATTTAACATATTTTAAATTAAAAGATAACTTTTGTCTTTTTTATTTAAAATATTATATTAAAATTATCTTATATGACAAATGAAATAATTAATAAATTTGAAATTAACATAGATATTTTTATAGATACACTTACCATAATATTTTCAAATTCAAAATTTGTTATTTGTTAAATATTTAATTATTTATAAGTTATAAGTTTAAAAATGATATTTTTCTATATATATCATTTTTTTTTCCTTATTGGAAATTTATAAATCATATCTTGAATATTTAAATAACTTAGATATTTTATAGAAATTTGAATATTGATTAATTTGAGATATTTTGACATATAATTATGGTAATTATTATTTATTTATTATTTTATTCCTAAAATAATAATTATCTAACCAAATCTATTTTAAAATTGGTTTATTTTATTAAATTATAAGATTTGAAAGTGATTTTGAAGATTCTTTCCTTTCAAATCATTGATCTTATTTGATATTTAATTTAATTTGATTCAAATAAACCTAGATATTTTAAAATTAGTTTCCTTTTTGAGATTTTCAAGGTTTGTTTTAACAACCCTAAATTTTCAAAATTTAATTGGTTAGTTTAAGAATAATAATTTAATTATATTAATAACTTATTTCACATTTGTTACATGGACAATGTTTGTTTATTTATTTATATTGTTTATTCAAAAAAATTTAACAAACCTATTATTTATTTGATCTAAATTGCTATGATTAACTTGTTGACAGATCTAATGATCTGATTTTAATCATAGTCCAATTGTCAATAGATCTTATAAATAATTTGTAAGAGGTAAATTTTGTACTTCTTTCATCTGTGTAAACCTAGTAACATTATAGGGCCCATCCAAATCATTTGACCTGTGTGAGCCTATATGTTTGCTATTGGGCTTAGATGCATATAGGAAGTCCATTTAAGTTTTACTAAGTAAATAGACTAGGTTGCTAAAATAAAATCAGACATAAGTAATTTTATTTAGGCCCAATTAGATTTGGGCTTATTTAATAAATAACAATTGTTTATTTAAAGGTTAAATTCCTCTCTTTTGGGTCTTGTGTGAGAGTTGGGGGCCAATAACAATCATTTGAATTGTTTATTTATAGAAGTGGGTACGACATACTGAACCCAGCTCCCCCTCACATGAACTACCCCAATTGTGAAGGCCCATTTGCCTGATTTAAATAATTGTATTAGGTTAATTATATTAGTCTAACCAAATTAAAATTGAATTAGCAATATAATTAACTTTTAAAATATATGAAATTTATTTTTCATTTTAATATTTTAAAGTTAATTTTAGAAAAACACTTGGTTAATATTCTAGATAGTTATTTCTAGTACTAGTTATTATTTCTAATATTAAATAGGAAAATATCATTGATTGTGAAATTAATTGTTTCATAATTAATTTTGGTACAATCTAAGTTTAGTATATTTTCCTAGTATTAAACTAGAATTAATAATTAAGTTTCCTCTTAATTATTTATTTCTTGAATTTAATACATTTAATTAAATTAAAAATTTCAATATCCAAGTTGATTTTCATCATGATACTTAAATATTGTAATTTTCATGTCATTTAATTAAAGTTGAAAATTATCTTAAGTTTGGAATCTTATTTCAGAATAACTTAAATTTGAATAATTTTCAAATATATTTTATTAATCTTTTTCTCACAATTTCGAAATTGCATCACTTTGATGCAGAAATTTCGAATTTTATTTGAAAAATATTTTTTTTAATTTTGGACCAACTTAAATCAATGATTTTTTCATTTAATGATTAATTAAAATAAATGAACTAAATATATTATAGTTAGCAATTGAATTAATTAGTCAATGAAAGTCTAGATAGATATTATCTGTTTTGCTTAAAGTATTTTTCTAGTGATATTTAATTAAATAATAGAAAATTAATATTTAAGTTGATTCTTAATCATGATACTTAAATATTTAAATTTTTTCTTAAATATTTAACTAAATAGGAAAATTATATTTTTGTTCTAAATTAATTTTATTAATTAATTTTGGGCCAACATATAATAAAGATAATTTTTCCAGGATTTATTTTTATTTTATTTTAAAGCATTTTCGAAAGTAGTATTCTTATACACTTCATTTTTCGAAATGCAATATATATTTATAGAAAATTAAATTTGAGTTGTAAATTAATTTAAATTAATTTTAAAACAACTTAAATTGCATATTTTTCTAAATATTTATAGAAATTATTACTAAGATGGAAATAATTCACGTTATTTTCATATCCATCTAAGTATAATTTATAAATATTACATTAAAATTTATATTTAGAATTTTTCATTCTAAATTGGAAATTTTAATTAAATAAATATATATATTTAAAATAAATAAATTAAAATAAGTTTCAGAAGAAAATATAACTTTCTTTAAATAATGAGCTTTATTATTATTAGGACATTCGATCTCCATTGTTGGTTTTACATAGCTATTGTTTTAGTGAGTAATCCTCCCTAATGGAGGAACGTTCATTAACAAGTTAGCACCGTTTAATCTCGAAAGATAAGTATATTTGTAAGTGTTTTATATGGTATTGATCACCCTAATAGTGGCGACTGTATTTGACTTACAAAATATGAAACAATGGTGGAAGCTCATAAGATAGAATAGCCTTGACTCTCGCCTAAACGAAACAACGCGGATTCCAATCTTGATCGAATAAAAGGTTGCTAGAATGTTTATCATTTTAGATGAGTTGACAACTCTATTCAATGGATGGTACTATCACTGACTCTCGCCTAAACGGGACACTGATATCAGTTTGTTGAAGACATTAAAAATTATTTAGGATTGTATGTTTTAGTATTTTCACTTGTCATTCCTACTTGCTATGTGATTAATAATTTCTGAATTGTGTATGAATTTATATTGAACCATGTTATTTTCTGTTATTAAATTGTAGTTTAATTTCGAATCTTCATTGTTGGTCTAACTTGGTTTGTTTTTCTAATGAGATAAATCCCTAATGGATTTTCACCATTAGACTAACATAATAGTGTTAGATCTCGAAAGATAAATATTGTATATGCAACATCTAGCTGTTCATCAATTGATGACACCTTAGACTAGTATTTTACAATATGAAACAAGAAGATTGTATAAATAAGATTACTTTGACTCTCGCTAATCGGAGCATCGTTGGATTCTTATTTAAAACGAAATTATCCTAATTCCTCTTAGCCTTTTCATTTCGAATTAGCTCAATGACATATCATTGGATGAATGCTCTATAAATCATATAAAGTCATTCTATATTTTCTCTTAAGAAATTAAATGACGAATATGATTGTATTTTATTTAGTGATAATTAAAAATAAAATTATATTAAATCAAAATTTAATATTATTTTAAAAGGAAATGCACCAAAAAAAAGAAAAAAAATCAACTAATTAATAATAAAAATAGAGACAGAGATGTATCTAATCAAATTTAAATTCAAATGACGGTAAGTTGTGGATATTTTTAATTAACTTCTTTAATTTTTAATTTTTTTTATAAATCATATATCGAGTAGAATATTATAGAAAAGATTAAAAAAACAATTAATAAATCTATAGAAATTATCATTATATTTCACTTGTAGTCACATCATTGCATCTCACTTTACTATCATTCTCAATAGGTTTGTTATACATAAAACAAATTAATTAAAAATGAGTTAAGTACTCACTTTATAATAACATTATAATGAAAAAAAAATATTTGAAATTGAACAATCTTTAAAAAATAAAATAAAATAAAGATCTAACAAAAAAAATAATTAATAAATTTATAGAAAATTCTTCTTATAATTTTAAAGCTACTGTTAGTAGTCACTACATTCAATACCGAAGTAGTCGCTAAAAATTTCTTATACTTTTAGTGTTTTCTAACAATAAATTTGTTATATTATAAAATATTTTGATCTTTTTCATTTTTTAGTTATTAATTAATAAATTATAAATGTCAAATGTATGGTATAATGTTAGATATATATATTTTTTATATATATATATAAATATAATAAAATAAAAAGAGCATATTTTTTTGCTGTATAACTTTCATAATATATAAATAAATTATCATTTTTAGTTTTGATAATTGAACCCTATAATTATCATTACTTAAAGGAGAGGAATACAACTATGTTTTTTTGTTACAATACATACTTATTTATTATTATTATTTAATATTGTTGTAGATTTTTTTTTTAAAGGTTGGTTTAAATTTCTATATCGATGCATACGGTTTTTTTTTTTTATGTTAACAATTTTTTTTTATCTAAATTTCTATGTTAAAAAAAAAAGGTTAGAATTGTTTTGATGATTATTAATTTTTTTTTATTATTATTTAATATGGAGTATATTTTATAACATTTTAAATATCCAAAAAATTTAATAGTTAGCAATTACTATAGATAAATATTAAGTTTTGTAATTATTATAATAATTATTTAAAACATAAATTAGATTAACAAATTTAATATTATCAATCGCTTGTTTTGTGGCGACGTAAATATATATATATAAATTAATTTACTATGTTAGTATTTGATTTTTTTTAGTTCAAACATTGATATTTTATTATTACTATTATTATAATATTTTTTTTTTTTTAAATTGAAATACTTGGTAAAAATACAATTAATAAGGTTTAACGTGGAGATTAGTTTGCCATTTTGTTATACACGTGATTTTTTTAGAAAGAAAGTATATACATAACGTGGAGATTAGGGGTTTCAGTTATTATGTTGATGATTATATATGCTCCATTTTTATTTCAATTATTAATTAATATAGAATTTTTATTTGAAAAGAAATTAATGTAGATTAAAATTGAGCAAAAAAATTAGAAAAATAAAAAAATAGTGTAGAGTGTTAATGATGTTATGTCAACGCCTATATCCTCAATTTTATTCTAATAATAGTTTTTTTATGACCTTTGATGAATCTCAAGAGCCTAGCATTAAAAATGACTTTTCTCTAAATTGAATAATTTATATGCTAATGAATTAATCATGAATAATTCAAAGTTAATTTAGCTTTGAAGTTGTCTTAAAAAAAGTCTATGTCTCCAAATTATCGATAATATTTTGATGAGTGAAAGAAAGATTAAGGTGGCATTTGGTTGGAGGTAATTATAGAATGGAATAGAAGGGAAATGAAACAATTTTTATTCTATTCTTTCGTTTGGTTGCATTTTAAAATATTGGAATAATCTTTCCACTGATTTGGTAGAATGAATATTATATTTTAAAATATGAGAAAAATTATTATATGACATGAGAAAAAATATAATGATTTTTTTTTATCAAATTTTGTATGTATTTTAAATTTTACTATTCCATTACTATTCCTATTTTCATCCTCATTCCTATTCTTAAATTTTTATTCTCAATCAAACGCAACCTAAGAGTCTATATATATAATAGATTAAAAAAAGTACAAAGAATATTGACAATAATTAGTAATCTACCTGGATAAAATATAGAGAGAAAAGAAATACCGATAGAAAATCAAGACTAATGAATAAATTATGAATAATTCAAAGTTATAACGATATTAAAGTTGTCGACATAAAAAAAAAAGGCGGTATGTCTGCATATTATCGAAAAATATTTTGATATGTGAGAGATTAAAAATAAATAGATCATATTGACAATAATTAATAATTTACCAAAAAAAATATATTAAAAATATAGATAGAGTAAAAATACTAATAGAAAATCGAGCCTAATGAATAAATCATGAATATATAATCTGAAGTTATGATGATGGTAAAGTTGTCAATATAAAAAAAAGTCGATATGTCTCTAAATTATCAAGAAATATTTTGATGAGTGAGAAATTAAGAATAAATAGATCATATTGAAAATAATTAGTAATCTATCAAAAAAAACATATTATAAAATATAGAAAGAAAATATATACCAATAGAAAATTAAAATCTTAATGTTGTCTATTGATGTTATTATTACTATTGCTCATTATGAACAAAGAAAAGAAAAAATATTGAAAAAATACATATAGAATTAGAGAATTTAGAAAGATGAAGAATGTATGCTCTAAAAAACAAAAGAATAAAAAAAATAGAAAAAAAAACATAACCAGAAATATCAACCAATCAGATAAAAATATGGAAATATACTCATTTAGTACCCTATTTTTTCTCTTAAAACACATTTGGTACCTTGTATTTTCGATAATACTTATTTAGTACCTTATATTTTGAAATAATACACATTTGGTATCCTAAAGTAAAATTTAATCAATATAATTTTATTAATTTAGTCAAACGGTTGTCATTTATATGTAATTAAATAATTAAATTTGAATCTAGAATTTGTATAATTGAAGATAATTTAATTATATTAATAAAATTTTATCAAAAAATTTTGAGTTTAGGGTACTAAATATGTATGTTTTTAAAATACATATGTATGTTTTTAAAATACAGAGTATCAAATAAATATTATTGAAAATACAGGATACCAAACTTGTATTTAAATAGAACATACGGTACCAAATATATTTACATATATAAGTTTAGAGTTATTTAGTAGTGTTGCTTAATTAATAAAAAGAATAATTTAAGAATTTTGATATGAAAAACACAAATTTTGTAATTGTACCTGTACTATTAATTTATTATATTTATATTATATAATTAAAATCAAAGATGTATAATTAATTGACTTAAATTAAAAAGAAAATAATTAAAAGTGTTTAAAATACTTTAAAAGTACCATGTCATTCATATAATTCTAACACGTAAATATATATATATATATACTAGAAAAAAGCTACGTGTCAAGCACGTATATGCCAAACACGTATATTTAATTTTATGTTAAGTATTTTCTACTTTATTTATAAATAATTGAACAAAAAATATTATTCATTATTGTTTAAAATTATTTTTAATGTACAATAAATAAATAATACATTTTACATTAATTAATGTAAATAATGGTGTTGCAAATTAAAAGTATACTGAATACAATATATTAATTTTAAGAAATCTTGATTATCTAACGACAAATTTTTCTCAAACTAATCCAAAAATAAACTAAAAATTATTCGACTTTAATGTCTGTTGACCGAGATTTTCGGCAACTAATAAAATATTATAAAATTATTGAGCTGTAAGAAAGTGAGAGAAGGATTTTTACGTGGTTGGGGCGTTAACGAGCCTTAGTCCACGAGTCTTTGTTATTTATGGATGTATTTAATACAGATATTATACTTGGGAGAATTTCACCCTTATAAATACAGAGAATGTTCTTGGTGAGTATTTACTCTACTTGCTCATATGCAGCCCAAGATTCTCGATCCCATTTAATGAGCTTTGAGGGGGTATTTATAGTGTTTTTGGTGGGGTAATCCCTAGAATTGTCCTTACAAGTGTATCTGTAAGTATCCATAAAGTTGGGTATTCCCAATGAATATACCATGGGTAATGCATGGTCAAATCCCTAGGTGCTGTAGGGTTTTTATGTGGAATGTCCTTATTGCCTTTTGATTGATGTGACTCTTCACAGTGTAGCCGTCGCTAGACTTAAATGATCATTACTGTGGCGCTGCTCGTTGGAGGTTGTGCCGTCAGACTTTATTGCGTGTAGCAGTCCCAACACGCTTCCTCCCATGCGGCATTTAATGCGACTTGATTGCTCAGGAGAAATCTGACACCTCGCAGAGATGCCTTAGCGTTATGTGAGCTTCCGGGAGCATATTGAGTTCCATATGCCTTCTCCGGGACCTACATCCGGGACGTTACCTTATGGCCTAAAGACTTAGCAAATATTGTGAATTGCTTGATCCACGTGTCCCTGTCTGATTGGTCCACATATATTCGGCAAAATTAAGGGCAACATTTACCCCCCAAGTCTTGTTTATTTGAAAAATAAAACAAGGCTTGCTCAAGTGCCTCCGGTTGACTCCTCGGTTTCCTGGCACGAGCCTTGAGCACGTGAGGGTGTATTTAATGATGGCATTTAATGCAGCAATTTACTTTTTGCAGAGGTCGATTCGTTTCACGCCCATTGATTGATACGGCGCATTAATGGTGTCAGACGGATACTCAAGCGTTTCCACCGCCTTTATTGTAAATCAATCCGGTCCGTTGATCTTTGGGCATTTGAATCGTGCGCTTCCCTCACCGTTCGATTGGTAGGTGATGACGCCTGTTCCTCATGCATTTTTGCCTATAAAAGCCACCATCTTTTCTTCATTTCGGTTACTTCCCATTTCTTGCAAACTTTGCTCGAATTTCCTAGAGAGAAAATTCTCAGACCTAGAACGAAGCCTTCAAACACTTTGCGATTTTCCCAGTTCTTCTTTGCTCGTTGCTATCAGTCCTTCTCGTCTTCACTCGACTTGTATCAGGACCCCCAGTTCAACACTTCATCGTAAGTTTTTGCATCCTTTGTTCTATTACTGAATGGCATACTATTACTTATTCTGTTTGTTCTTTTCTGGGTTTGCATTCGAGATTTCTGGGCATGCAAGTGTTTAAGTTCTTCATGTAGTCTGTTTGAATTTACTGTTCTAGTGGTAGGATCGCCATTGTCATGCCTCTATTGTTGTTGTGCATTTTTCTTTGTAGAAAGCCATACGTTCTTCGTTTAATGGCTGCTTAGGGCATAGAACAGAATCTTTTCTTTCTGTTTTCTTTATCGCGTAAAGCCGTCTTCTGTGAATTTACTGCACCCGACACTTGTCTAGGGAATCCTTCTAGGGTTTCCTGTATGACACGTGTCCGGAGGGGGCCTCTTTCCAGCAGTTAGGGGACCCCCATTCCCTTTTTCTTGATTTAGGGTTTGGTACGGGGCCTAACTGCTGGAATTTTACCCTTTTTTACAGAATAGAAAAATGTCTGCTTCCGGCTCAAAGTCCTCAAAGAAAAGTGGTAAGCGCATGGCTACCCTCGAAGAGGTCTCCCTGGGACTCGTTGCCCAGGAGGGGTATAAGTCCCGGGCGACCGGATGGGAAGCGGCTGAGCTTCATTCGACCTTGACCTGTCCCCACCAACTGGAGAACATTGTGGAGGTTGCTGGAATCAAGCCTTCCACTTCAGGAACCTACCACCGGCCACCTCGCGACGCGGAGACGCCCAACCACAACTACGGCGGCTTCGGAGCCTGGAGCCAAATGCACCTGATGGCCGGTGCCGTGCTCCCTCTTCAGGATTACTTTGTTAATTTTCTAGTTTTTGTCGGCCTTGCGCCATACCAACTCATTCCCCAAGCTTACCGCCTGCTTTCAGGCTTATTTATTTTTTTATGCCGCCCGAGGATGGGGATCTCTCCGCCCGGCGGAAATTTTGTATTTTTATGAACTTGTTTCCGTCCCCAAGAAGGGGGACAAACTTAAGGACGGTTTTTATGGGTTCCGGGCCCACCCTGCTAACGAAGGGGTGGTCCCGTATAATAGGCAGACTCACGTTAAGGAGTATCGCCATCGCTTTTTCTTTTCCTCCAGATTTAGGGCAATGGACCATCCGGAGCTCCTCACTGAGTGGGTGAGGATCCCTCCATATGAACGGACTGCCCCTACCCAGGCCTTTCTCCGGAGAGCCCAGGCCTTTGCCTCTTACGACCGGGCCGATCTTGACGTCGGGGGTCTGGTCACCACGGAGAATTGCAGGAAGGCCAAACTTATCCTTCTGCATCAATCCGTGGAGGATTCTAACCTCTTCCGGGTCATCTGTCCCAATGTGAGGGCGCCGGTCGCGGAGAAGACCTTCCGGGACGAGATCATCGCCACGGCAGAGAAGAAATACCAGGAGTATCTCTACCGGAAGGCCCAGGAGAAGGCGTACTCTAAGGCCCAGGCGGCCTCCGGGAGGGCGCTCCGTGTTGGGAGCCCAGTGGAGAGAAGAAGTCAGGCGATTGCCGGGAAGTCCGAGGCTAAATTTTTTGACAAGATTCTTCAAGAAGAGATTGGAGATCATCGTGCCGGGAAGCCCCTTCACATTGGGGATTCATCGGAGAGAAGGGCTCCCAGGCCACAGCCTTCGGTTCCAGAGCCAAACACTGGGGCTCCTTGTGCCAGCACTTCCGGCGCCGGCGGTAAGTCTCCTTTGGTAATTCATTATGTTCCTTCTGTTGGCGAGTATGCCAATCGTAGGCCCGTAGGGTTCGACGAGCGTCTGTATAGGTTCATGATGCCCTCGACCCGGTGGGGGGATCGTTTGAAGGAATTTTATTTTTCAAACTTAGGAGATTTCCTAGGTCGGTCCCGGATGGGTTCTGGTCCTCCAGAGCCCGTTCCCTTAGGTCCTTCAGCTTACATTGCATCCAACTGGTTCCGGCCTTCGGATAGCTATCTCGGAGATGATGCTGCCAGCATAAAATTTCAGAACTTTGCTAGGGCCGAATTAGGAAGTCCGGGTAGGACTAGCTTATTTGCCATATCTTGCGTCGGTGGTTTCCCACGGATGTTCTAACACTTGCTTATTTTTGTTGTAGCAGGTATCTCCATGGACGCCATCTTGGATCAGCTTGCTGGGGTTCACACTCCTGAGGCTCCTCCTGCCTTTACTTCTTCCCCAATGGCCCCTGCTCTAAAGATTTCTTCCAGCGCTCCCCTCGACAATATTGATTTAGTGGATGATGAGGAGGTGCTGCCGGGAGAAAGTCAAGAAAAGCAATGGGGCTTTTCTGAGGAAGTTAAAGAAGGTGCAGGAGGGCTCCGGGCTCTTCCTGAGGAAGTTGAAGAAGGTGAAGAAGAGCAAGAAATTGCTCTGATTCGCAAGCGTAAGGGCAAAATGATTGCCCAGGAAGAGCCCAAGCGGCCTCGGAGAGTTGACACTCCGGCCCACGGTCTTGATGGTGGGGTCTCTCCCATGGAAGAGCATCCTGCTCCTGCCAACATTGTGCTGACTCCGGTTCCTGGAGACGAGGCGAGGCAAGAGCTCCGGATAGCTAAGCATAACTATGCCATGGACGAATTGTAATATCCCGATAAGTTAAATGGTAAATAATTAGGGTTTATATTGATATTATGAATTAATCAGGTAATAAGTGCGATTATGATCCTACTAATTTATTTCAGCATAAAATTTAAATTTTGCTATAAGTGAGTAAATAATCGTAATTTGTTAATTACGGAGATTTATATAGCATGTGTGAATGTAATATGAGCTATATGTGGAATAAAAATATTTCAGGTTCGGCGACCCCGGAGACTCAATAAGTGGATATATAAGCGTAATTTGTTAATTACGGGGATTTATTTGAAATACGTGGATATAATATGAGTTATTTGTGAAATAAAAATATTTTCAAGTTTGGCGACCCTGGAGACCCGATTGGAGGCCAAAAATGTCACAACAGTTTTATATAGAAATATTGATGAGATTATTGGGATAAGTTGATTTTAAAAATATCGGGGTATTTTAGAGTACTCGAAGTTGACCAAATACCCTAAAAATAGAGATTTCTTAGTGGCTAAGAAATAATAAGATAATTATTAATAATAAAGTTTTTATTAATATTATTATATTATTATTATTAATATATTATATTATTATTATTATTATTATTATTATTATTATTATTATTATTATAATATTATTTATATATAAGTTAACGTAAGTTAACTTTTATATATATATATATATATTAAGTTATCGTTGAAATGTATCAGGTTCGACGAACGAAACCCTCGTTCTCCCTCCTTCGATTAAACCTTCTCCCCTTATATCTATTTTCTTCAATTTTCAATCCAAAACTTAGCGATCTAAGCTCTGGTAGTAGCAGAATAGCAAATCTTTGAAGAGGGAAAGCTTAAGGTATGGTTTAATTTCGTTTTAAGTTTAAAAACAATTGGTTTCGTATAGGGGTTTTGTGAATTAGAATAGTTATGAAGGTTTTGACCTTATAGAATTGTTCTCGGGTAGTCATGGGACTAGTTTCGATATTTTCTTGTTGAATTAGAAGTGATTTTTGAGTTAGAAATCGAGTTTGGAACTTTTTAAAGCTTAGTCCGAACGTTAATGGCGTTTTTCATTTAAGGGGTCGATTTTTATTTCTGTTACGTAAGGATGGTAGTATTTATGGCATACATGCACCCTGTGAAGTTTGGAGTGATTTGGATAAGTTTTGGTAGTGTTTCGGTGAGTGCGAAAATTGAAATTTTCGTATTTCACAGTTTATAGAAATTCCTAAGAGATCAGAAATCGTATTTTTGTCATAACTTTTGACTCAGGTGTCCGTTTTGGACATTCTATATACCGTTTCGAACATTGCGACGAGCTCTACAACATGGTGTATATTTTAGAGCCAAAATATAAGTTTTATTTTAGTGTATTTATACTGCGGGGTTCGGTAGAAAACCCTCGATTGTCTTATGTGAATATAAGCAGTGTTTTGGGATAAACACTTATTGGTTTATCGTTGTTGTGACATAGGGCTGAAATCATCGGGGATAGTTCTCCACTTGGGTTGGCTGAAATATATGAATCTGGATTAAAGGTAAGGAAAGTATATTGTACTGCATAGTATTAATCGTATGTAATACAATTAGTATTGTTATGAATTGATCCATATTGAGATATAGTTAATATTGTTATATATAGAAAAGTATATTGTACTGCATAGTACGTTGTATGTAATACAGTTAGTATTGTTATGAATTGATCAATATTGAGATATAGTTAATATTGTTATATATAGAAAAGTATATTGTACTGCATAGTACGTTGTATGTAATACAATTAGTATTGTTATGAATTGATTAATATTGAGATATAGTTAATATAGTTATATATTGAAAAGATTGATTAGTTGAGTATTGATAATGTGATAATATTATGCATGTGATATGTTGGCTCACCTGATTAGGTGATGCAATTTTCCTGGTAACGTACTGGGCGTAAGTACGGGTGTTAGTGATATATGATGAGTACCGAGTGTAGGTACGGGCTCACCTGATTAGGTGATGCGATTTTCCTGGCGACGTACTGGGCGTAAGTACAGGCGTCAGTGACATGATAAGTACCGGGCGTAGGTACGAGCTCGTCTAATTAGACGATGCGATATATTGGTGCCAGATTGTGGCACGGGCTCACCTGATTAGGTGATGCAATTGTATGATATATGGGTGCAGGTTTTTGGGCATAGGCTCACCTGATTAGGTGATGCAGTTATGCGACATATGGGTGCCGTGCTATGGCATGGGCTTGCCTGATTAGGCGATACAATACAAGATCATCAGATTAAAGCATCGACTTGCCTAATTAGGCAACATGATGTCATGAAGATGGTTGCTTTATGAGGTAACATATATATTATTTATATGATTAAATGAATATGAATTCCATTATTGGTATAATGGTTTTGTATTACCAAATATTTGTATACTAATGTTTATTCGTGCGTATGCCAGTAGTGATTTGGATTTCATCTTATGAACAAAGTGTGATGGTTTGATTCTTATTGTGTATAAATGACAATATTCGAATAATAAGCTATATGATTGTTATTATTACTTTTCTTGCTGAGTCATTGTGACTCACGGGTGCTATGTGGTGCAGGTAAAGGCAAAGAAAAGCTAGATCAACCATGAGGTGGCAGTCTTCTCCAGCAATGTACATATTGACCTCGCCGGCCTGCGTGCCGAGTTGCTAGGAGTCGTTTTAGATCGGTCGTATCTCGTGTATTTTGATTTTATGTTTAAATGGTTGTCGTACATATTTCTTTAGCAAAACTTTTTACAACAGGGATTCCCGGAACACACTTTTTATGCCGTTATAATGTCCATTTTTAGTGTTTTATTTTAGTCAAGTTTTTAATATTATCACGGTTTTTTAATAATTAATTATTCTATTAGTATTAAACTAGTTTATAAAATCACACACGTGGCGTCCCTATAGATTAGGGCGTTACAACTTGGTATCAGAGCAGCCATGGTTTTAAAGGTCCTGAAGACTGGTCGAATATGTACATTTGCTGCGAGGACAGGTCGACTCATGGTATATAGTAAGTATTTATATTATTTGCTATTGGATTACCTGCCTAAGCAATTATAAAGTATGTTGGGAAAAGTAACATACTGATAATTTTGATAAGAATATGTGTATGGTATATGCATATTGATATTAATATCCGTCTGAGTTTTAAATAGTTAGAAGACGTGGACTAAATATGTGATAAGTTATACAGTAAGGGCAATCAAATAGTCTGATTAGCGAGCTATTTGGGCTCAGGGCAAACAATATGGAAGAGAATTATTTATTGCCATAATGCTGGGAACATGTAAATTCTGTTATATAGGACATGATTAGACGACAAGGAAAAAAAAATAATCTAAGATTTAAAAAGATAGCAGGCTCATCTTGTGTCTGTTCTTATACTACCGAGACTTCCTGTTGTACCACTAGATGTGGTGGAATATATGAAGCCACCTTACTAATAGATCAAGAAGCAAAAACTAAATGAACCACAAATTATGGGATAAAACGAAAGGTTCTAGGGTGACCATGATAGCGGTCAAAGTGAGTATAAGAGATGGTGACCTTATCCTGAGTGTTCAAGATGCAAAAAGGCGCCATTTGAGCCAATTTAGAGCCATATCTTGTTTTTTTTTATGGGGTAGCGGGTCATCTGAAAAGAACCTACACGTAGTTAAGAAAGACTTATGTTAAAGGAGAAAAGTGTACGGGTCTTGCCCAAGTGCTGGTTATGACTCAAGGGGACAGGGATATCGGTCCTTCGGCCAACTCAAGTTAGAATTTATGGGCAATATTATAATTACTATTGATATTAAACATTGTACATTTAGTTAGAGACATCAAGAAATCTGAATGGACTGTGCATGTATGTTATTTAATGGTAATCCATTTAACAGGATAGACAGATTAGAAAGATGACAATATGAGTTAAATTGTTGATATTCCCTAGTGGAATATAGAAAATGAGTAGTTAATGGAGGCATCGATCTAATTGATTCAAATAACAAAATCTTTTGTTTAGAAGTGATCTAGCGTTACCAAAGGTGGGACAATTTATGAGTATTGTCTGGAATCCCAGATGAATTGAAGGTGATGATTGTGTAGTAATTTTGAGATTATGTAGTAGTGGGACTACCTATGTTAGCAAGAAGCATCTTGTTTTGGCAGCTCGGCATGAAGGAACTCCATGGTTGAGTGTCCTTGACTTGGGGTGGTTTCATTTAGGAAATTTTCCCATGAAGCGTGCGAGTCAGAGCAAAGCACGTTAGAAACACTTGGATTGGTTCGTGGGACCAGTCGTCAGTCCAAGAAACAACTAGAGTGATGAAGTCATGTATAAGAGCCATCATTCTATGGGCGTAAGGGCCCAATGGAGGCATAAAGTGTGTAACGTATAAAAGAACGTCAGGAAGAGTAGTGGTATCACTGAAGTAAAGAAGATTACCTAAATTACTTAAGGTGATACGGTAATGATGGAGAGTACTTTATAATTGACTGGATAGTCAATATGGTATATAAGGAGACCATTGACATTTTGGGAAAAGATTACTTTATTGTGCAATTATGGAAAGGCATACTCACCCAGAATGGAGAAAAGCTTATGAATTGAGATGCAATTTAATAGACACGTAATTGAGTGATTGGTGGATGTTGGATCACAAAGTAGGTTGTTTATTAAACAACGAGTTATATAATTGAGTGTAGAATAAGTTTTAAAGTGGTTAACGAAGTATGAAGATAGTGATGATTGCAGAGAAGCAATGGTATCATATGAATCAGGGAGTGAAACCTTAGTGGTGATGATGAAAAGAAACTTCAGGATCAAGGAATGATCTTTAATTAATTGTTATTAGTTGAGAATTCGGGAAATGGGTATTTTCAGTTTAGTTGTGGGTACCTGGTATGAGCAGTGTTGCCTCTACTGTATAGGTTTAATCAAATTACTTTATAATGGTGGTTAATCGTAAATGATTGGAAAAAAAAAATTAATTAAAAGTTGTGTCAATTCAAGGGAAATTGATACAAGTTAAAATAAGTGGAGATGAATAAGATTTAAGTTGACAATAAGATGGGAATTTCTCAAGTTTAAGTGAACAAAAACCAATGATGAATTGCAAGAGGTTTATGAAGGGAGTGATGGCAATTTAATTTTATTAATGAAAGAATGAAAGCAAGAAATACAATTAAGAACAAAAAAAAAAAAAAGGGGGGCCTCTACTTTCTGATAACCCACCATGAGTTTACTTTGGAGTTAAGCATATTTAAGTTGGGGTAATCTCAAGATGGGAAATCCTTCGGGGAGTCACCCCGGGAAGTGTATGAGTGAGGACAAAGTACGCTAGAAAGATTCATATTAGGATGCAAAATCGGTAGTCGTTCCAGAAATTATTAAGAGGAAGTGATGTGTTAATAAGCAGAAATTTACAAGGTATTGAGACAAGTAAGTGGGTGGAAATAAGAAGTGCTCTAATTTAATATCTATCAGAAATGAATACTTAACTTGTTACTAAGTTAAGTCAGTAGATCAGCTTAGGAGATCTCATAGAAGGAATAGAAAGACATAATTATGAATTATGTACTATGGGATCTTATGATTTTGACCGAGTAGTAACGATTGGACATACAGAGTTAATATGTTGTCTATCAGTGTAGACAATTTATACTATAAATGAGAATACAAAATTCATACAAAGGAATAGTCTAATCTTGTAAAATTCCAAGGTTGATATTTTTGGCTATGATGTTAAGAATTAAAGAAGGTTATTGAGAACCATGGAAGTTAAAGCGAAAATAGTATAATGCTTTATTCTTGAAAGGTGGGTAACCTGCGAAGATCAATAGAATATTAGAAATATACTGTGAGCATATTTGATAAAGGTTAGAATATCTTAGAATAATATCTTCCCTTATGAGGTGTTTATTTAAAAAGTGATAATTAAATGTACCACTGGTTAGGTACCTTAATAAGTGTGGTACAAGAGAACTATTATATACATGTTCACTGGATTAAATAGGCTAGGTAGCCTATTAGCTAGCCTTAACTCCTGCGTTGTCCGGAGTATATAATGTGTTTCATGTCTCCATGTTGAGAAAATATGAATCAGACTCGACCCATGTTCTGAGTTGTGACGATGTTAAACTTCAGACAAATTTATTATATGAGAAAAATATCTTGTCCAGGTTTTGGACTAGAAAGATGAAATGAGACAATTCTACTAGTTAAGAAAGTGCTATAAAAAAAACAGTAAGATAGAAGCAGCAATTTGAGAATTAGAATCATAAATATTGGGGTAATATCCCGAATTGTTTAAATAAATTTCGAGGACGAAATTTCTATAAGGAGGGGATGGTTGTAATATCCCGATAAGTTAAATGGTAAATAATTAGGGTTTATATTGATATTATGAATTAATCAGGTAATAAGTGGGATTATGATCCTACTAATTTATTTCAGCATAAAATTTAAATTTTGCTATAAGTGAGTAAATAATCGTAATTTGTTAATTACGGAGATTTATATAGCATGTGTGAATGTAATATGAGCTATATGTGGAATAAAAATATTTCAGGTTCGGCGACCCCGGAGACTCAATAAGTGGATATATAAGCGTAATTTGTTAATTACGGGGATTTATTTGAAATACGTGGATATAATATGAGTTATTTGTGAAATAAAAATATTTTCAAGTTTGGCGACCCTGGAGACCCGATTGGAGGCCAAAAATGTCACAACAGTTTTATATAGAAATATTGATGAGATTATTGGGATAAGTTGATTTTAGAAATATCGGGGTATTTTAGAGTACTCGAAGTTGACCAAATACCCTAAAAATAGAGATTTCTTAGTGGCTAAGAAATAATAAGATAATTATTAATAATAAAGTTTTTATTAATATTATTATATTATTATTATTAATATATTATATTATTATTATTATTATTATTATTGTTATTATTATTATTATTATTATAATATTATTTATATATAAGTTAACGTAAGTTAACTTTTATATATATATATATATATATTAAGTTATCAGTGAAACAGAACAGTTCGACGAACGAAACCCTCGTTCTCCCTCCTTCGATAAAACCTTCTCCCCTTATATCTATTTTCTTCAATTTTCAATCCAAAACTTAGCGATCTAAGCTCTGGTAGTAGCAGAATAGCAAATCTTTGAAGAGGGAAAGCTTAAGGTATGGTTTAATTTCGTTTTAAGTTTAAAAACAATTGGTTTCGTATAGGGGTTTTGTGAATTAGAATAGTTATGAAGGTTCTGACCTTATAGAATTGTTCTCGGGTAGTCATGGGACTAGTTTCGATATTTTCTTGTTGAATTAGAAGTGATTTTTGAGTTAGAAATCGAGTTTGGAACTTTTTAAAGCTTAGTCCGAACGTTAATGGCGTTTTTCATTTAAGGGGTCGATTTTTATTTCTGTTACGTAAGGATGGTAGTATTTATGGCATACATGCACCCTGTGAAGTTTGGAGTGATTTGGATAAGTTTTGGTAGTGTTTCGGTGAGTGCGAAAATTGAAATTTTCGTATTTCACAGTTTATAGAAATTCCTAAGAGATCAGAAATCGTATTTTTGTCATAACTTTTGACTCAGGTGTCCGTTTTGGACATTCTATATACCGTTTCGAAGATTGCGACGAGCTCTACAACATGGTGTATGTTTTAGAGCCAAAATATAAGTTTTATTTTAGTGTATTTATACTGCGGGGTTCGGTAGAAAACCCTCGATTGTCTTATGTGAATATAAGCAGTGTTTTGGGATAAACACTTATTGGTTTATCGTTGTTGTGACATAGGGCTGAAATCATCGGGGATAGTTCTCCACTTGGGTTGGCTGAAATATATGAATCTGGATTAAAGGTAAGGAAAGTATATTGTACTGCATAGTACACTGTATGTAATACAATTAGTATTGTTATGAATTGATCCATATTGAGATATAGTTAATATTGTTATATATAGAAAAGTATATTGTACTGCATAGTACGTTGTATGTAATACAGTTAGTATTGTTATGAATTGATCAATATTGAGATATAGTTAATATTGTTATATATTGAAAAGTATATTGTACTGCATAGTACGTTGTATGTAATACAATTAGTATTGTTATGAATTGATTAATATTGAGATATAGTTAATATAGTTATATATTGAAAAGATTGATTAGTTGAGTATTGATAATGTGATAATATTATGCATGTGATATGTTGGCTCACCTGATTAGGTGATGCAATTTTCCTGGTAACGTACTGGGCGTAAGTACGGGTGTTAGTGATATATGATGAGTACCGAGTGTAGGTACGGGCTCACCTGATTAGGTGATGCGATTTTCCTGGCGACGTACTGGGCGTAAGTACAGGCGTCAGTGACATGATAAGTACCGGGCGTAGGTACGAGCTCGTCTAATTAGACGATGCGATATATTGGTGCCAGATTGTGGCACGGGCTCACCTGATTAGGTGATGCAATTGTATGATATATGGGTGCAGGTTTTTGGGCATAGGCTCACCTGATTAGGTGATGCAGTTATGCGACATATGGGTGCCAGGCTATGGCATGGGCTTGCCTGATTAGGCGATACAATACAAGATCATCAGATTAAAGCATCGACTTGCCTAATTAGGCAACATGATGTCATGAAGATGGTTGCTTTATGAGGTAACATATATATTATTTATATGATTAAATGAATATGAATTCCATTATTGGTATAATGGTTTTGTATTACCAAATATTTGTATACTAATGTTTATTCGTGCGTATGCCGTAGTGATTTGGATTTCATCTTATGAACAAAGTGTGATGGTTTGATTCTTATTGTGTATAAATGACAATATTCGAATAATAAGCTATATGATTGTTATTATTACTTTTCTTGCTGAGTCATTGTGACTCACGGGTGCTATGTGGTGCAGGTAAAGGCAAAGAAAAGCTAGATCAACCATGAGGTGGCAGTCTTCTCCAGCAATGTACATATTGACCTCGCCGGCCTGCGTGCCGAGTTGCCAGGAGTTGTTTTAGACTGGCTGTATCTGCTGTGTATTTTGATTTTATGTTTAAATGGTTGTCGTACATATTTCTTTAGCAAAACTTTTTACAACAGGGATTCCCGGAACACACTTTTTATGCCGTTATAATGTCCATTTTTAGTGTTTTATTTTAGTCAAGTTTTTAATATTATCACGGTTTTTTAATAATTAATTATTCTATTAGTATTAAACTAGTTTATAAAATCACACACGTGGCGTCCCTATAGATTAGGGCGTTACACGAATACTCCCGGGGGTTTGCCGAGGTGGAAGCCCTTAGGAGGGTTCTGCGGGTTCAGGTGCAAGAAACCATCAACAACCCGGAGTACCATTATCCGTGGGACCTAAACTTGGACCCCCTGTCGGACTGGTTCCGTCGCTTCCTTGGGCCCACCTTGGCTCCCTTCGCCGCGGAGATGACTGATGAGTTTGCTTCTCAACTTACCCGGTGCGCGCCTAAGCGGTTCGCAACTTGTGCCTCCCTAAACTCTATCTTCCAGGTCCAGGACCTCTGCCACTCCCTTACTGTGGTAAGTGCTTTGTAATTTTGCTTTTCCCCTTATTTTTCTTTTTTTGGGGATTCTTTCTTACACTTGTATTGTTGTTCAGCTTGCTGCTGAGGCTGGCCGCCTCTCCAAGAACATAATTAACCACAGCTTCGTTCTGTCTGATTTTGGGGACATGAACGACGTCAGGAAGGTCCTTCAGGATCTTACTGCGGAGAGGCAGCTTTACCAGGAGGCTGCTGAGCACCGGGAGGCTGCTGCCAAGGCCAATGAGGAGGAGGCCAAGCGGAGGGAAGCACAGGCGGAGGCCATGATCCGGGATGAGGCACAGCGGAGGGACAGGCTGGAGGCCCAGCATCAAGAGGAGCTGAGGGCGGAAAGTGAGGCCGCTGCAAAGGCCAAGCGGGAGCTCCGGGAGGCCAGGGAAGCCTTGGACGAGATGGTTTCCAAGGTGAGATCCTTAGAGGAAACTCACCAAGCAAACTTAGAGTCCAGGGCCGCCCTAGCCGCGGAGCTGAAGGAGCTCAGGGACTTCAAGGAACAAGCCTCCAAGAAGGCAAAAAGAGTCGAGCTTCTCTCTCCCGTTTCCTGCGGCCAGTGCCCTAAGCGCTTTGATGATGGTGTCTTCATGGCTTGGTCTACCAACGACCAAAATATCAAGCTTACTTTCTACCCCAAACCTGAGGAAATGATTGCCGAATTTCGGGAGAAGAAGAAGAAGCTTGATGCCATGGTAGAGGCGCGTATCGGACCTCGCCTTCCTCCGCGTATTGACTGAGCTGCTTGAGATTAACCCAGTACAACCAGGATTCCACCCACTTCTCTTATTATTATTATTTTTTCTTTTTATACATAGTTGATGCTACCTTGGGACAATATATTTAGGTAGCTGTTTTTTATTTGAAGGGGAGACAATTTTTTAAGGCCTGTCCCCGGGCCACTTGTATATATTTGACCTGCCCTGTGGGCTAGGATATTTATATGTGATCTCTTTTGCCACATATTTCTCTTTTTTGACCTGTCCTTTGGATCATGATTTTTATACTTATGCTTTTTATTTTTGTGCATACTTTTTGACCTGCTCTTTGGGTTAGGATATTTTACTTAGTTTTTTTTTCTGTCTGTCTGTGCGGTATACCCTAGTACCCCCCTGAGTGGCATAGAAACTTTGTTTTTAAGGCACTCAGTTTTATTCAACATGTAGAGGAGGTATACATTTGGACGGTACAAACTCTTTGAACAAAGTCTAAGTTATATCTTTGCTATTGGTAATATTTTCTGAGGTGATCGGCATTCCAGGCTCTTGGCACAATGGTTCCATCCATTCTTTTTAGCTTGTAAGTGCCAGAGCCGATTTCGTCCTCGATTTCATATGGTCCTTCCCAATTTGGCCTAAGTACCCCCACTCCGGGTTCCTGGGTGGCTGGGAAGACTCTTCTTAGGACCATATCCCCAATAGCAAATTTTCTGTTTTTAACCTTAGAGTTAAAATACTTGGTCACCTTCTTCTGATAAGCTGCCATCCGTATTTGAGACTCATCCCGGAGTTCTTCGACTTAATCCAAAGCCTCTTGAAGCAAAGCTTGATTCGTGGCTGGATCGTAAGTCGTCCTCCTGTGGGATGGGAATAACGTTTCCACCGGGACCATCGCTTCACAACCGTACGCCATTGAAAAGGGCGAGTGACCGGTCGTGGTTCTGGGGGTCGTCCGGTAGGCCCATAACACCCTTGGCAACTCTTCAGGCCAGTTGTTTTTGCAGGCCAGCAACTTTTTCTTCAAGGTGACCTTTAGGATTTTATTGACTGCTTCCGCCTGACCGTTTGTTTGAGGTCTTGCCACCGCGGAGAAGCTTTTCACTACTCCGTGTTGGTTGCAGAAGTCGGTAAATTCCTCACAATCGAATTGCTTTCCATTGTCAGAGACTATTTTGTGAGGCAAGCCATATCGACACACTATGTTTTTAATAACAAAGTCTAGTGCTTTTTTAGCAGTTATTGTCTTCATAGGCTCAGCCTCCGTCCATTTGGTGAAGTAGTCTACTGCTACTATTGCATACTTTACTCCCCCTTTTCCTGTTGGCAGGGACCCAATAAGATCTATTCCCCAAACCGCGAAGGGCCAGGGACTAGTCATCAGGGTGATTTCATTTGGAGGAGCTGTCGGTATGTTCGCGTACCTTTGGCACGAGTCACACTTTTGGACATAGTATGTACAATCTTTTTTCATTGTTGGCCAGAAGTACCCTTGCCTCAATATTTTCTTTGAGAGACTGGGTCCTCCCGTATGATCTCCACAGAACCCTTCGTGGACCTCTAGCATGATTTGTCTAGCTTCAGGGTCCGATACACACCTTAAATAAGGCATGCTGAGTCCTCTTCGGTAGAGAATTTGGTCCATCATTACATAACGATGAGCCTGATACTGAATCTTCCGAGACAGTGCCCTTTCTTGGGGCAACTCACCTTTTGTTATGTATTTTATGATGGGGACCATCCAGTTGGGTTCTTGCCCAACTGTTAGCGTGGTCTCTTTTATTTTGATGCTTGGCTCTGCCAAGCGTTCCACTGGTACTACCCCCAGCTCTTCGATTTCGCTATCCGAGGCTAACTTAGCCAGACAGTCCGCGTGAGCGTTCTTTTCTCGTGGGATTCTTTCTATTTTGTAGTCCGTGAACTCGTGGAGCAGCTCTCGGACTATTGTTACGTACGCGGCCATTCGCTCGCCGCGGGTTTGGTATTCTCCGGATACCTGGTTTACGACCAGTTGGGAATGACTATAGACTTCCACTCTTTTGGCTCCTACAGCTTTTGCTAATTTCAGCCCTGCTATCAAGGCTTCATATTCGGCCTCATTGTTTGAAGCTGCAAAGTCAAACCGTAGGGCCGCCTGGAGTCGCAGTCCGGTTGGTGATACCATAGCCACTCTGGCTCCGGAACCGTTCTCATTGGAGGCTCCATCTACAAATACCCTCCATGTGGGGATTGGCGGTACCGGCGTATTCGCGGTTGCCTCGGCTTCGTTGCATTCAGTAATGAAGTCCGCCAAGGCTTGGCCTTTTATCGAAATTCAGGGTATGTAGTGCAAGTCGAATTGACTTAGCTCCATTGCCCACTTGAGGAGTCTTCCGGACGCTTCAGGTTTTTGGAGGACCTGTCGCAGCGGGTGATTGGTCAGAATTTTGATCGGATGGGCTTGGAAGTATGGCCTCAACTTCCTTGACGCCATCAGGAGGCAAAACACCAATTTTTCAATGACCGGGTATCTTGTTTCGGCCCCTATCATGCGCTTGCTGACATAGTACACGGGATGCTGAGTTTTCTCTTCTTCCCGGACTAGGGCAGCGCTGACCGCGTGCTCGGAGACAGCCAAATAAAGAAATAGGTCTTCTCCGAGGACGGGTTTTGATAAGATAGGAGGCTTGGCCATGTGCTCTTTTAGCTTTTTGAATGCCTCCTCGCACTCGTCCGACCATTCGAACTTTTGGCACTTCTTTAGCACGTTGAAGAAGGGTATGCACTTGTCCGTGGATCGTGAGATGAAGCGGCTTAAAGCAGCTACCTTTCCGGTCAGGCTCTGCACATCTTTATGTTTTTTGGGGGATGGCATGCTTAGGAGAGCCTGGATTTTTTCCGGATTTGCCTCAATCCCCCTTTGACTGACGATGAAGCCCAGGAACTTTCCTGATTTGACCCCAAAAGTGCATTTCTTTGGGTTGAGCTTCATGCCGTATCTTCGGACAACTTCGAAGCATTCTTCTAAGTCGTTTGCATGGCTGTTGCATGCTTTGGATTTGACGAGCATGTCGTCCACGTAAACCTCCATGTTTCGCCCCAGGAGGCCTTTAAACATCCGGTTAACCATTCTTTGATAGGTTGCTCCGGCGTTTTTCAGTCTGAAGGGCATGACTAGGTAACAGTATACCCCCTTATCGGTCCTGAAGCTAGTGCACTCCTGGTCTGCCGTATGCATTTTTATTTGGTTGTACCCAGCATAGGCGTCCATGAAGGATAGCAATTTGAATCCAGAAGTGGCGTCTACCATCTGGTCGATCTTGGGCAGCGGGAAGCAGTCCTTTGGACAAGCTTTGTTTAGATCGGTGAAATCTATACAAACTCGCCAAGTTCCGTTCGGCTTGGGCACCAGGACCGGATTAGCCAGCCAATCTGGATAGTATACGTCGCGGATCATGCCGTTAGTCAAAAGCTTGTCCACCTCTTTCTCTAGAGCTTCGGCTTTCACCGAATTGAGTGGGCGTCGCTTCTGCTGGACGGGAGGCATGTCCGGATTGACGTTGAGTACGTGGGTGATGACATGAGGGCTTATGCCAATCATGTCTTCTTGGCGCCATGCAAAGATGTCGATGGCGCCCTTCAGTGTTTTTATTATTTTTTCTTTTTCCTCCGGATCTAGGTTCTTTCCTAGCCGGAGTACTTTAGTGGAGTTGATGTCGCACACTGATACTTCTTCGACGTCCTCCATTGGTTCCACAATTCTTTCGGACCCCACACGGGGGTCCAACTCATCCTCCTCAGCCACTTCTGGCTCAGCTGACTCCCGGACCATTAGCACGGGCAGGTGGGTTGCGACATTGTAACATTGTCTTGCTTCCCCCTGGTTTCCCCTCACAGTTTCGATTTCGGCCTCCCGGGTAGGGAACTTTAGGCACAGGTGCCAAATCGATGTGACTGCGCCAAAGTCCACCAAGGCCGGTCGGCCGAGGATCGCGTTGTAGGCTGTCGGACAGTCCACCACTACGAAGGTGCAGTATTTGAATGTGCTCTGGGGGGTGTCCGGGCACAAGGTGACTGGGAGCCTTACTTTTCCCATTGGGATAAGAGTCGTCCCGTTAAACCCTGTGAGCTAGGACCCACTGGGTTATTGGTCCCGGTCTGTTAAGCCTATCGCGGTGAAGGCTTCTTTGAAGAGTAAGTTCACGGAACTTCCATTGTCAATTAAGACTCTGGCCACCACTTTATTCGCGATGGGGGTCTCTATGACCAACGGGTCATGATGAGGGAAGCGCACCGTCTTGGCGTCTTCTTCCGTGAACGTGATGGGTTGGTCCATCAACCGGGGCCTTTGAGCTGGGAGTTGAGTAACTTCCCACACCTCATTGTGTTTCGCGGCCCCGGCGTATCGCTTAAGCTCCTTGCGAGTAGTCCCTCTGATATGGGGACCTCCGGAGATCATGGCTACCCTCCCATTAGGCCGGGGCAGCAGACCGGGGATATGTTGGGCGTCGCCCGTGGGAGCAGCTGGAGCTAATACTCCTGCTGTACCCCCCGGTGTTCCCTGAGGCATACCCACAGTCGCCTGACACGGATTGAGGTGGGGCAACCTGTTCTTGATCCACTCGTAGAGGTGGCCTAATCGGATTATATTTTCGATCTCGTCTTTGAGATTCTTACATTCATTGGTGCTATGACCAATGTCGTTGTGGTACTCGCATCTCTTGCTCGGATCTCTCCGGGAGCTATCTTTGTACAACGGTTGTGGTCTCCGGTAATGTGTATTTTGCCTAGTAGCAAAGTATACACGCTCTTGAGAGTCCGACAACTCCGTGTATTGAGTATACTGGGGGGTGTACCCCTTTTTCTGGCGCTTCTCTCCCGTCCGGGTGCTGCCTTTGGAGGATCTTTTACTCCTCGAACCCTGGGAAGGGCCTGTCAGGCTAGCAGCCGGAGCAGAGTGTGAAGGAGCTTGTCCATTCACTCCGGACGGGTTGCCAAAATGGGATGATGCCGGTGCCAAGGCTTGGCCTTGGCTATATCCGGGGGTAGCAGAGAATTGTATGCCACTTGCTTGTGGAGTTGTGGTCGGGGCAGTACCCGAGGGCGATACTCCGGGCATGTACCCTGCTATTCCGGTGGGATAGTATCCTCCATAAGCCACGATTTGGGTTTCTTCAAGGTTGATATATTTTTGGACTCTCTTCTGGAAGTCCTGGAGGCTTGCAGCTCCTTCTTACTGCATCTCATTCCAGAAAGGAGTCCCAGTACGGATGCCTGCTTGGAGAAGTGCAAGCTGTTGTCCGTCGTCAACTTTCTTGGTTTTCGAGGCTTCCTCTCGGAACCTCTTTATGTAATTCTTCAAGGTCTCGGTGGGCAGTTGCTTGATATTAGTCAAGGCACTGACCTCCAGATTAACCTTTCTTGCGGCGACAAACTGTCTCCGGAAGTTGGTCTGTAGTTTGTTGCAACAGCCCACGGATCCTGGTGTTGCAAATTAAAAGTATACTGAATACAATATATTAATTTTAAGAAATCTTGATTATCTAACGACAAATTTTTCTCAAACTAATCCAAAAATAAACTAAAAATTATTCGACTTTAATGTCTGTTGACCGAGATTTTCGGCAACTAATAAAATATTATAAAATTATTGAGTTTTAAGAAAGTGAGAGAAGGATTTTTACGTGGTTGGGGTGTTAACGAGCCTTAGTCCACGAGTCTTTGTTATTTATGGATGTATTTAATACAGATATTATACTTGGGAGAATTTCACCATTATAAATACAGAGAATGTTCTTGGTGAGTATTTACTCTACTTGCTCATATGCAGCCCAAGATTCTCGATCCCATTTAATGAGCTTTGAGGGGGTATTTATAGTGTTTTTGGTGGGGTAATCCCTAGAATTGTCCTTACAAGTGTATCTGTAAGTATCCATAAAGTTGGGTATTCCCAATGAATATACCATGGGTAATGCATGGTCAAATCCTTAGGTGTTGTAGGGTTTTTATGTGGAATGTTGATTGATGTGACTTATGGATTTCTCATAAACCATTTTATTTTTAATAATAAACCATTTTATTTTTAATATAAATAAAAAGTCACCCATGAATTTCTCATAAACCAAAAATTCTGTTATATGAATATTTTATAATTCATACAGCTCAGTATCTATCTGTGTGTGCTCCCGAAGAAAAGCTTCAAGTCAACAACTTGACAAAAGCTATAAGCTTTATACCATCCATCCATTACTACTCTTCTCTCCCTTCCAACCAAACTAAACTAAAATTAAATATATCCAACAAATCAAAATTCAATGCAAATTAATCAAAATTCTGCCACACTTCGGTTGAGGAGGAGTAGTAGCTCGTATCCAGATCTAAGGCAAGAATCGGTTTGGGATGATAACAGAGACGATCAGAAGTTTCAGTTCCTATTCTTTGATGATTTCGATATCAAGAAGTACCGCCAAACGGTGTCGTTTGATCATCGACATCGATCAAGGCAACGAAGCAAAGTTGAAGAAGATGAAATTAAAGAAGTTCCAGTTGATACTTTTGTTGTTCGTCCTTCTACGCCCCCTAAGTCGCCGGCTCCTCCTCCTCCTCCTCCGCCGCCTCCGAGAAGAACAGAGAAAGTGGAGAAGCTAGACGAAAATTGTGAGGGTGATAGAGAATTCACTAAAGCTCGATCTCCACCACCTACGCCTCCTCCTCTTCCTGCTCTGCCGCCTCCACCTGCGAAACCGAAGAATCATTTGATATGGAGAAGAACGTATCAATTAGGTGAGTGGACAGAGATGGTGGAGAAGCCAGATGAAAATGGTGATAGAGAATCACTGCAACAAACTCAAGTTTTAGGGGCAACAAATTTAGAGGCCTCAAACAATTATAACATTGTGTAGCTCCTTAAAAAATCTGTTTTTTTTTTTTTTTAATTTGTAAACAATTATGGGCAACGAAATGTCGCCAGTGTCGCCCCTAAAAGTATTAGGGGACACATTTAATAACTTGAAAAATATTTGTTGTATTTTCGCGGGATTTTTCTCGTTTATAACTTTAGGAGTATGCTTTATTAATTTTTTTTTTCTTATTTAATCTGATTTTCTCTTTTTTAAAAAAAATATTTGAGTTTATTAAGTAAAAAACTGAAATTAATTTGTATTTTTTTTCACAGAGGATTATTGTCAAAAGCTTTAGGTTATTAAGGCCTTTTGGTTTTTTTTTTTTATTTGTAGAATACTTATTTTGTGCTATGTATATGTTAACAAAAAAATAGAATGTGTTGTGAATGAGTAATAAAGCTTCCATACACTTATATATTTTTTTTTTGAGCTTTGTGATGAGTTATTTTATTCAGATCACATATTATTGATTATTAATAATAATTTTTTAATCTCAATAGTTTTCATACTTTTTAAAATGTATATGAAAAATAAAATAAAATAAAATATTATATATTTAGATGATTGTAGATTTATAGCATCTTCAAAAAATATGCTCTAAAAGTATTATTTTTGGCGCGAAATATTAGAAGTGATTTTTGAAGAGTGATATGTCGCCTCGCCTCTGATAGCTATCTATTAGGCACAATTTTTTGTAGTATTAGAATGCCCAATTTCACTGTAGTGAATTCACTAAAGCTCGATCTCCACCACCTATGCCTCCTCCTCCTCCCAGACCTCCGCCGTCACCGGCACGGATTCGGCTGAATCAGAAGAAACTAGAAAGAATACAGAGCAATGTGAAAAGAGAAATAACCATGGCTATAACTTCGCTGTATAATCAGAGAAAGAGGAAGAAGAAGCAGAGAATTGCGAAAAATAATTACGATTTTTCCACTCCGTCTTCTCCAACTTAACAGCTACAGTCTCATTACACGAAAGTACCTCCGCCACCACCTCCTCCGCCGTTCAAAATGCCGGAGTTCAAGTACTTGGTTAGTGGAGACTTCGTTAAAATTAAAAGCGCTCAAAGCTCTCGCTGCGACTCCCCTGATCCAATGGACGAGGCTGTATCATCGTCAATTACCGAAGAAGAATCAGAATCAGTCAACATGATCAACGGTGGAGATGGACTTGGGTCAGTGTTTTGCCCTAGCCCAGACGTACTGACATCAAGGTCGGCACTTTCATTGAAAGGTTGTAGTTGTACGATGGGTGGAGGCTTGAGAAGATTATAAACTCGATCAAGGGAAAACGAAAGCTGTGAAATTGGCAATTATCCTCAACCTCAAGTTGTTTGCTTATGGGGCTTTTGCTTTCTTTGAAGGGACATACAGAAACATCTAATAAACATAATATATTATAAAATAGAAAATAATAGTACTATTATGATATATGTTGTTGGAAGAAGAGTGTAAAGAAATAGGCTCTGATTTTGGGGTCTCTTTTCATCTTTGTATTTTGGAGCATTTTCTTGCATATAGAAAGGATGACAAAGTTTTTGAATTTGCATTGGAGTGTCGTTTGGAAGCTTCATGAGTGTGAACAGTGCATATATAGATATGTATTATGTACGTAGAAGAGGGACATTATGCTCTAACTGTGTGTATTCTTTTTATTCCCACATATTAGAGCTTGTTGTTATTATAGAATGAAAAAGAATAAGAGTATTGGGTTGATGATATTGATAGGGAGAATTATGGTTTGGTCTCCAATTGTGTTTCGTAAAGTATGTATGAGATTCTTCAGCTGAATTTGTTCGATGATATGAAAAATTGGTACATATTAGATTACCAAAGCTCATAAAATTTTTTATTTTAAAAAAAAATAAAGAAACATGGTCTTGTATGTTGCAGTTATGTGATAGAAGAAAAAAAATAATAAGAGTGCAAAATAATTTTGTCATGATTTCTTTAGAATACGTCACTTAATATTACTTTGCTTTGAGCCTTTTTTGCTAAATTTACTTTGCTTTAGTTAATTGCCCAAAATAAAATAAAAATTACTAAATTATTGCTAAATCGCCATATTTTTCATCTTTTAGTACATGTAATAAAAGAAAGGTAATAATTTTTTTTTTTTGAAAGTAAAGACCCAAGGAGTTACAAAGGAAAAGGATAAGGGTTTTGGCTATTCCAACACCATGTGTTATCTAACCCTATGGACATTTGTGCCAAATTATGAGCTGCTGTATTCCCTTGCCTTCGAGTGTGGTGAAGGGTTACAGTGGGGAGCAAAGATAACATCCGTCGAATAGCGTTGATTATGGTTCCATAGCCTGAAAGATTATCATCAGTTGATTGTAAATCAGTGAGTAGGTTTTTGCAGTCCACTTCTATATGATCAATGTTAATTCCATTGTGAAGGCTCCATTTAAGACCTTCCCACAAAACTCAGCCTTCTGCTGCTTTTGGTTGCAGCTGTCCCGAGCGACTGAAGGATGTTGCTGCAATTACTTTTCTAGTGGAGTCACGAACTATAACCCCACCTCCTGTTTTATTCTGGTGGGTAGACACTGCAGCATCAGCATTGAGTTTGAGAGTTCCCATAGGTGGTGGTTCCCATGTCAAATTATTAAGATCTGTGGTAGATTGGGGCTGCATCGTACGCTTGTCTTGAGCTGCTTGATAAAAGTCAAAGTAATCCTGGGCTTCTTGTTCAATGCGCAGTGGATGTGAGTCATGGTTCCTAAATACAGCCGCATTCATGCCATTACAACACTTCCATAACATACAAAGAAATAGGTTAAAAGAACCTGCTGAAAAATTAAGCTGCATGTATAAAATGATATCCAACATGTGCAAGTGTTTAGTATCCTTTATGGAAGATCTAAAAGACGTACCTGACCAAGCCTTCTTCATATTCTTGCACTCAAACAAAGCACGTTGTACCGACTCATAACAAAGATGACATCTAGGACAAATAGGAGAGTTAAGACAGTGCCTATGATAAAGATTTTCAGCAGTAGGAATGGAGTTCTGAGCAAGCCTAAAGATGAAGTGCCTAATCTTAGGAGGGATTGGAAGACTCCAGAGGGATTTCCACTAACGGGTAAGGGTTCCCATGTCTGAAGAGGAAGGTTGTGTTGAGTTTATGGATCGTTTTGCAACATGGTAGCCGGTTTTAACAGAATAGTGGCCTGAAGGGGTGTGCTGCCAGAAGTAGGAATCCGGCTGGGAGTTATCAGGGGGAGGGAGGGACAGAATGTCATTTATAATGTCCTGCTGGAAATGTGTTTGCAACAAGGGTATATTCCAATCTCCACTGGGTAGAAGGAGATCAGAAACATGAACTAGGGAATGTGGGATTGGGGTGGGGATAAATCGATGGTTTAGGATTCAAGGATCAAACAGAATCTTAGTAGTAGTCCCATTCCCAATTATTTTGCAAAGGCCTATTATGAGAAGAGATTTGCCCCAATGAATACTGTGCCAGACATATGATGGAGAGTGCCCCAGAGATGAGTCTAAAAAGGATGTTCTGGGAAAATACTTGGCTTTGAAGAGTTTGGTGAGTAAAGGTGACTGGTTCGTTTGGATTCTCCAAGCCTGCTTTGCTAGCATCGCTTGATTGAAGGGCTTGAGGGCTGTAAACCCTAACCCCCCAACACTTTTAGAATTACACAAAGATTTCCAATTCTTCCAGTAAAGTTTGCGTTGACCATTTGCTGCTCCCCACCAAAAATTTGCCATTTCTTTTTCCACAAAGCTGCAAAAAGAGTCAGGAAGCTTAAAGACCGACACAGCATAGATGGGAATAGCTTGGACCACAGCCTTTAGAAGGACCTCTTTTCCTCCCTTTGAGAGAAGTTTACCTTGCCATTTTGACAAGTAAGACCAAATTCGATCTTTAAGAGAGTTGAAAGAGGAGTTCTTGGACCTACCAAAGCACTGAGGCAAACCAAGGTATTTGTCTAAGTGATTTGTCGTGGGAATCTGTAGGTAGTCTTGAGTAAGGGTCTGATAGGAAAGGCTTGTGTTTGGGGAGAAAAACATAGAAGATTTTCGGAAGTTAACCTGCGGGCCAGAGATTTTTAGGTACTGATCAAGGGCCTCTTTAATGGCATTGCACGCCTGGATATTGGAATTGCAAAATAAAATGCTATCATCTGCAAAGAGGAGGTGAGAAATCTTTGGGGCAGTACGCGCAATTTTGATACCAAAAGCCTCCTCATGGCTTTCAGCACGCTTAAGAATGGATGGGAGACCTTCAGCACACATGAGAAAGAGGTATGGGGAGAGGGGATCACCTTGCCTAATCCCCCGAGAAGGAGTGACAAGCCCCATAGCTTGCCCATTAAGGTTAAATTTGAATGTGGCTGTGGTGATGCATGCCATGATCAATTTGATAAACCGAGTGGGAAACGCAAATTTTTCCATGATTTTTTGTAGAAATTTCTACTCCACTCGGTCAAACGCCTTGGCCATGTCAAGCTTGACAGCCATCCAACTTACCCTTCCATGCTTTTTGTTTTTGATGGAATGCAAAATTTTTTGGGCCATAAGAATGTTATCAGAAATGAGACGGCTTTTGAGAAAAGCACTCTGATTTGGGGAAATCAAAGGGCTGAGGACAAGCTTAAGCCTATTAGCAAGGACTTTCGAGATGATTTTGTAAATAGTTGTACAGAGGCTAATAGGACGATAGTCCTTCAGAGAAACTGGCTTCCTAACCTTAGGAATCAAGGTGACAAGGGTGGTGTTGAATTGAGAGATATCAGTAAGATTGTTAAGAACATTGAGAACAGCTTCAGTGATATCCTTGCCTACAACACTCCAATTTTTTTTGATAAAATTGGTTATTGAAACCATCTATACCCAGAGCTTTATCAGGTCCCATTTGGAAGAGGGCCTTTTTCACCTCAGAGGGAGAGAAAGCTACTTCAAGAAGTTGACAGTGTGAAGGGTCAATCCTAGGAAGGGGGTCAGAGAGCCCAGCTTCTATATCTAGATCATGGGGATGTTGGGAAGTAAACAGGTTTGAGTAATACGATTGAATTAGGGAGAGGATTGAATCAGAGTCATGAAAAACAATTCCATCCTCAGAAGTCAGGGAATCAATCTTGTTACTTCGCTTCCTGTTAGAAGCAAACTTATGAAAAAAGCGAGTATTCTTATCACCCAAGTTGAGCCATTGAATACGAGAACGCTGCCTCCAATAAGTTTCCTCCTTGAACAAGAGAGAATCAAGGTTTGCTTGGAGAGCCTTTTGTCGAGAGTAGGATTTTGAAGAGGTGTCTTGAGAATTCCTAGCCTGCTCAAGGGCAAGTTGGGCTTGCTTAATTCGTTTCTGAAAACCAAAGAAGGCTTTATGCTTCCAGTTGGAAAGAAAAGTGGCACAAGTGGATTGCTTTAAAAAAAGATTTGTGGAGGGGTCATCACTTGGGGTGTTGGAAGACCAAGCTTCCAAAAGGACATCGTTCCATTGTGGTTCAGAAAGCCAAACATTTTCGAAAAGAAATCGTTTGTCTTTTTTCCTGGAAAATTGGGAATTATGGGTTTGATTGAAGGAGAGTTGGATGGCTCTATGATCAGAGCCAAAAAAGTCAAGATGGTTTAGGGTACTGTTGGGATGCTGGGAATGCCAAATGCTATTCCCAACTGCCCAGTCAAGGCGTTCCAGGGTGTTTCTATTACCTTGACTGTTGTTGGTCCAGGTTAGACGAGGGCCATTTGGATGCAGGGCTTGAAGGTGAAATTTGTTCATAAAAGTGCGGAAAAGAGGGGAGGGGCCATTCCTAGGATTACTACTAGATTTATCCTCCCAGGTTAAGAAATCATTAAAATTACCTAACACACACCAAGGAACAGAAATGCAAGACAGCCCAATCCTGGATAATAACTCCCAAGTATGAGATCTATTTCCAGGATTAGGAGCACCATAAAAAGCAGTAAGATTAAAATTAGAAAACACAGCAGACGAAATAAAACAGTGAATGTGATTAACAGAGTAATTAGTTATAATTACATCCAAATCCGAGTTCCAGAAAAGAAGAAGTCCCCCACTAAGACCAACACGGGGGACTTCAAAACCAAAATCAAAGCCTAACTTAAACTTAAAACGATCAACAGAGTTCTTACACAGTTTAGTTTCAATAACAAAAAGTAAAGAGGGCTTATACATTCTAACAAGAAGGGAGAGATTTCGGAATGCTCGATCACTCCCAAGCCCACGAGCATTCCAGCTGATGAGATTCATTACTCTTGGCAAGCCTATTAATCCACAGGACCTGCCTCTTCACTCGAGACAACTTCCACCACATCCTGGCCTAAATGAGGTCTATGTCTCTTCAGCATCTCCCTCTGTTCATTGCCTACCGTATCCAATTGCCTTTTGAAACTACTCGTGCTAGTGGTTTGGTTCTTCTTCTGGGGAGGACGGCGGGGTGGCACATCGTTACTGCCTATAGCAAAAGCCAGAGGCGAAGGGATTTCAGCAAGGTTAGCAACAGGAAGAGAATCCAATTGGGCAGTGGAAGTTGAAATCATCAGGGGGGGCTTGCAGCTGGCTGAAAGATGGGGAAGATGAGCCTCGGGACCCTGGAGTGGATGACTGTTGGGGGGAAACAGAGCACAATAAGTTTCCTCCACTGGCCACCGATAAAAGAGCCACAACATTTGGGCCTGAGGGTGTGAGAGATTGATGTTGTCCAGGAGGAGCAAAGGAATGGATTGGACCCAAGTTTGAGGGGCCTGCTCCATGATCCGTAAGCAAAGTGTTTCCCAAGTTTTGGTTCGAGCCTAGAAATAGCCCCGCAGCATCATAGTAATTGGTTGGGTTGTTGTGGAATGAGAAATCTTGTTGCAGGACTTGTCCCCAAGGGTGATTGACTGGTATCAAGTTGGTGGTGGATGGGTTGAGTGTAGGAGCATTGGGGAGGGACACTATGGATGTGGAGTTAAGGAGAAACGGATTGGGGAGAAGTCCAAAAGGGCCATGGTTTTGACGGGTTGTTCCTCGCAAGACATTTTCATAGGGAAGGGGTGGGGATTGGGTAGACTCATCAGAGGCTCTCATATACTCAGTACAGGAAGGGTAAGAGTGTCCTAGACGACCACAGTAGTAGCAGTGATCAGGTATGTCCTCATATTTCAACTCTAACCAAGTTGGGGAAGCTAGGCCTGGAAACATAATAGGAATGCCACGGGGTAAAGGTTTGGTAACATCAAACATAATACGAATTCGAAGGTAAGAGCCCCAGGTTTCAAGCAGAGAGGGCTGATGGACTTCAAGGAGAGTGCCAGCAATTTGCCCCAACAACTTAGCAAGGGAGATAGACCTTCGAGAGAAAGGGATATTGTGAACTTGAACCCAAAAGGGAATTTTTTTCTTGGTTTCTGGGGATAGAGTGGAGTCGGTATTAGGAATTTCCAGCAGGATAGGGCACTTGTCAAAGACCCATGGTTGGTTGAGGATGGTTCTACGTCTATCTCCTTCACAATGGAAAGCAGCAAGGTACAGGTTGGAATTGGGTGCTCTTTCCTTAACACTCACTGGGAAACGTCCCTTCCAGTGTTTTTCCAGAAAATTTTTGAGAGCATTGTGGTTAAAGTTTTTCGTTGTGAAAAGGGTGGCCATAAGGTGAAACTGGGGTGGGGCTAGTGGAAGTCCCTCATTTGGGTCGACATGCTCAGCAAGGGAGTGAATTGTGTTTTCAGTATCAGTGAGGTGAAGGGCTGCAGAAAAAGATCTAGCTAAGTCTTCCATTTTCAGCAATAAAGGAATGCACGAAGAAAGCACAGATGGATAAAGCACAAAAAGGGTAAGTTGCCCTAAATCTAGAACTGGGTTTAAATAGGAAGCAAAATATATAGCAATCAAAGACCTAGTTGATAGATCTTCCGTATCTCGAGTTGTACTCGAGTGATACAGGAAGAATAAGAGACAGACATTTAATACCGGATCAGGCGGGGGATTATCCAAATCCATCCACTGACCAGGTAGGTAGAAATAGCAATTAAAACTATAACCCCTATTAGAACTGGAATAGACAGCCGTGATTAAGAACAAATAGGGATCATTATGAGATTTTTTTAGAGAGGGGATCAAACCTGTAAGGGATGCATTAATGGAATGGCACACCTGCCCCCAAATCGTCAGCAAAGTTGACGATTCTGATCCCAGCTGAGAGGAGGCTGACGGATGGCTGTCAATCGCCATTAATGCAGAACCACCACGACACGAAGACGGGTGGGAAATGGTATTCAGAGACTCATCACTGCTCTGGAAATTCGAAGAGGAAGATGAAGAAACCTGGGTTGCCAACTGTTGGGTTTTATGCCCTAAATAAAACTCATTTCATATAATCAGATTTACTTATTAATAAAGATCAGAAATAACATTTTATGTTGCATGGTTCAGATGATTTATTTCATGATTATATGTATATAATGTATGAATTCTTTTTAAGTCTAGAACATATGAATTTGTTAAGATTATAGTGTTGTCAGCACAGTGGAATATAATCTTAATTATATGTTCAAAAGTTTATTCCCTGATTTGTCAGAACACTAGATTTAGACTGACATGGTATAATCAGCGATAGGTATTCTTACACCTTGGAAAAGTGTTATGTCCTTTCCTGGACATTGGCAAAGTTTACCAGTATCGGATGTATGGAATATACATCGGAAGGGACCGATATCGAACTTTGATTAGATATATTAAAATTTACTGTAATATCTATTCAATTTAATATCACCTGTAGATCCTAGATCAAATGATCTTAATCCTGATATGGTTAGGTTCAATCTCAAGAGTGTTACTCGTGTTCTTTGATTTGTTAGTTGAGCCTACTTTTGGGTCAGAGTGATACATACAGTACATTTTGGGAACACGGTAATGCAATTGAGTGGGAGCGCTAACATAAATATGGAATCTATAGCTTCTATTTGGCAAATAGAAAGTAAAGGATGATTTCCTTCGAGCTTAACCAAACGAAGATAAATGGTGGAGATCTCATTTCACTTAGCTGAAATATTATTTATACAGGGTTAAGTGTTTGAAGGATAAAATACATTGAAGGTGTAGCGGTAACAGTAGTGCCTTTTCAATGTAGATCATCTATATAGAGGATCATTGATCACATTAGGGTTATAACAATGGATAACTAATGACGTGTCTATATCATGGAACATATAGAGCGTTCTATATGACTGAGAGTGCAATTCCAAGTTCTAAGTGTGGATTCAATGAGGAATTAATAAGTTAGGGAATTTACTTGGTAAATTCGGTTCAACTTATTGGAAGCTCGGTTATATAGACCCATGGTCCCCATACTAGTTGAGACCATACTGCTTGTAAGACTCAGTTAATTGATTTTAATTAATCAACTATAATTCTAAAAGTTAGACTATGTCTACTTTATGAATTCTCACTAAGTAAGGATGAAATCGTAAATAAAAGGATTTCTAGGTTTAATTATTAATTGAGAGACTTTGCATGTCTAATTAATAATTATTTTAAATGACAATATTATTTAATAATATATTTTAGTTATTAAATAATTAGTTTTGGCATTTAAATGATTAGAATTGGAAAAATGGTATTTTTGGAGAAATAGAAATAAAATTGAGGAAACTGCAAAATCCAAGTGAGGCCCATTTCCCTCTATGGCCGGCCACTCCCTTTGCTTGTTTCCCAATTATTATTTTCAATTTTAATTGCCATGTAATTGCTAATCAAAGCCTAGCAAAAATAGGAAAGTGGTGGATCACACTAAATAAGACAGTTAATTGATTACACAGTAATTAAAGAAACTGTTTTATTTGGAAAGTTGTGCTCTCCCTTTTCCCTATATAAAGCAACCCTTGTTCTCTTCTCTTGTATGCTTATGTATGCTTAAGACCACGAAATTAAGAGAGAAAAAGAGAGAAATTTTTGAAATCCTTGTGAGATGAGTAGTGCCCACACACATCAAGTGGTACCTCAATCATAGTATGTAAGACTATGGAAATTCTGCATCAACGAAGGAGAAAAGAAGATCCAGGTTCAGATCTTGGTGATGCTCTGCTACAGAAAGGAATCAAGGGCTAGAGATCTGAACGGAAGGAGTCATAATATTCCGCTGCACCCACTATAAGGTTTTCTAACTTTATATGTGTTTATTTTCATTGTTTTAGAATTCATATTAGGTTGTTAATCCAACATACATGATAGTAAATAGATCCTGGTAAAATAATTTCCAACACCAACATGCTCGTTGAGAGAAAGAGAGACGAAGGCCTTGGATCGGTTACAGAAAGATAGCATAAAGAAAGGTAATAATTGTAAACTTAATTTGATAGTACATAAAAAAAAATGGGAGTGATATAACATTTCAAAATTTTCTTACATAGTCTAGACATACAGAATTAGTCAAATCATAACTATTTCTTCTATCCATTTACTTTTTTTTTATTTTCCATATTTCTAAAAGTAAAGTATCATATTAGGATAAGAGAGAGCCATGAAAATGAAAGAAAATAAAAAAAAAAAAAAAAAAGTGTGCAATGTAACAAACTACAACACCACTCCACCCTTTTAAGTGTTGTAGTTTGACTCAAATTATTTATTTCTTATTTATTTATCTATATATGTAAAGTTGTAATTTCTTTTTGGGTAATTATTAATTGGGGAAAAAAGAAAAGTCTTGGTGACCAAGTTTTGATGAGTCTTCTTAAGGAAGAGTTGGAATGTCTTGGTCCTCAAGTTGTCTTGATGCCCAAGTTTTGTAACTTTATAAATATGTGTTTTGTGTGAGAGAGAGGTATGAGTGTGGGAAAAATAGTGAGTTGTGAAAAGAGAAATGTGTGAGTTTTGTTATGTGGTGAGAGTGAGGAAGAAGAAAAGTGTGTATTGGGATTTTGGTGGAGAGATTGAGATAGAGAGTATATGTAATTTTGAAGTGATAAGTGAAATATATCTCTCTTTGTGAGTTTGGTAGTTTTACCAAACTGAGTAAATTGTTTTGTTTCGTTTCTTTGTTATTTCGTTGCGCTTGAAGTTTATCATTTTTCCCAACAAGTGGTATCAGAGCCAAGGTTCAGATCGACACAGATAATGTCAAAGATGGTGTCTTCCACAAAGTTTGACATCGAGCTTTTTTATGGGAAGAATAATTTCAATTTATGGCAGAGTACGGTGAAAGATGTGTTGGTACAACAAGGGCTCCTAAAGGCACTGCATGGAAAGAAACTTGAGAGTATGACTAATGAAGATTGGAAAGAGTTGCAGGCAAAAGCGGTAAGCACTATTCGTTTAAGTTTGGCTCCTGAGTTAAAGTATAGTGTATTGAATGAAACATGTCCGTCTGAGTTATGGAAAAAGTTAGAATAGCTTTATATGTCAAAATCCCTAGCAAATAGATTATGTCTGAAGAAGCAGTTATATGAATTAAAAATGGTTGAAGGAGAAGATGTTAGGGATCATATAAATAGATTTAATAAGTGCATAACTCAATTGTTAAGTGTAGAAGTCAAAATTGATGAAGAGGATCAAGCTATTATTTTGTTGGCATCTTTACCAAAATCATATGAGACATTAGTGACTATACTTTTGGTTGGAAAGACTACTTTAACTGTAGATGAGGTATCAACTGCTCTTTTAAGGACAGATAGTATCAAGCAACCAAGTGGTATATATGTCTCATACTGATCAAGCTCTTGTGACAAGGTCAGAATCAAGTCGTGGTATAGGAGTACATCGAGAGGAAGATATAATGACAGAAGAGACAATTGCACTCATTCACGCTTTTCGAGGGAAGTGGAGTGCTACTATTGTCACAAAAAGGACAAATTAGGCGGAATTGTGAAGAGTTGACCAAGCATCTTGAAGCAATGAGGAATCAAGAATGCAAAGACACATCAGATTCCACAAATGTTGCTGGTGAAGGCTTTGAAAGTGACTCTGATGTTCTCTCTGTCATAGCTGATGAAAACTTTTCTAACTCTTGGATTTTGGATTCTAGTTGTTCATTCCACATGTGCCTGTATATAAGGAGTGCTTTGAAACTTATAAGGCATATGATGGTTGTACGTTTTGATGGGCAATGATTCTAGCTCTAAAGTTGTTGGAATAGGAACTGTTAAGGTGAAAATGTTTGATGGTGTTGTGAGGACACTAACAGATGTGAGACATGCTCCAACATTAAAGAGGAGTATAATCTCTTTAGGAGCTTTGGATACTCGAGGTTATGTCTATTCCACAAAAGATGGTGAAATAACTATCAAGAAAGGTGGCTTGGTAGTTGTGAAGGGTAAGAAAGAGCGAAATTTGTATAAATTAGTCGGCAAGACTATTTTAGGTGGAGCTGTGAAGGTGGAGTCGCGTCACAAAAGGCATTTAGTTAGTGCGAAGGAATGTGACAAGGTGGAGAAGACTCCAATTTCAGTTAAAAGTTGTTTGAAGAAAGAAGACATCCGTGAAAGATTGAAGAATGTGAAGACAAATGCTCAAGTGAAGTTAAATGAGAGTATGAATTCGTTGCATATATACTCTTATTGATGGTTTGAGTTGTCACTACAACAAATATACATATTAGGGGCTAGGGTTGTACATCGGTCGGTTTAGTCAGTTTATATTACATATTTTCTAACTCAACGTAAAGTTCGGTTTGTAAAATTCTGCATACAACCTACCCAATTAAAAAAAAAATCTTAACCCGACCGACGGTTTGGGCGGTTTGGTCGGGTTAACCCGCCCAAACCGAAATAAGAGGTTTTTTTTTTTTTAGTTTCAACTAATATAAAAATTAACCACATAAATACACAATATATGTGAGAAAGAATTTTATTGAGAGGTTGAGAAAGAATTTTAGGATTTTGGACTTTTTTTTAATATATATTATATATTATATATAATATATATAAAATAATAATAAAAAAAAGTAAAAACGGGTTAAATAGGGTTGGGCGGTTTGGGTCAATTTTCAACCCGCCCAATTAACTGATTGGGCAGTTTAGAATTTTGTCGAGTTATGTCGGTTTGTATTTTTTATCGGTTTTGTCGGTTTGGTTTGGGCGGGTTATTCGGGTTGGGCGGTTTACGAAAATTTTTGTACACCCCTATTAGGGGCGACTAAATTTGGGGCGACATATTGTCGCCTCTAATAATATGGGTATTAGGGGCGACTTTGATTTGTCTCCCCTTACGTAATCTTTGTTTTTTTTTTTAATTCTTAAAGCTTTAGGGGCGACATATGTCGCGCATAACACGTGTAGATGCGACAAAATCAGGTATTAAGGGCGACACATGTCGCCGCAAATGTCAAAAATAGAACCGTTGATTTTGGGCAGGATTTTTCCCGCTCATAACATTAGAGGCGACCACTTGTCAACTATTAGAGGCGACCATTTGGGGCGACATATGTCGCCCCTAATACTTAATTAATTAAACCATGAAATCCTTCTTCTTCATTTTATCTCAGACCAAAAAACTCTCTCCAAAAAAAATCTCAGACCAAAAAAACCATCAGACCACCCAAAACTCGTCCCCGCACCACCGTCCCCCGACCACCCTCCGCTCATCCCCGCACCACCGTGCGGTCGTGCTACCACCACCGTGCCACCATCACCGGCCAAAAATGTATGGTTTTTATATTTTTATTGGTTTAGATTCATTTATTTTTATATATATTGTTTTAGATGATGAATTTATATTATTAATTTTGGTAAAATTAATTATGCAAAGTGTTTGATGAAATGTGTGTGTGAAAATATAAAGTTGTGTGTGATTTAAATTTGTGTGTGTATTTTTTTTTTTTTTTGTTAAATTTTTCTGAAATTGAATAATATTAAAAAATTAGTTTATGTTAATTTTGGGAAAATTTATTTGAGAGTAGTGATGTTTTGGGATTTCATGCAAAAATATGTATATATGAATATGTTTTTTTTTGTATAAAAAATATATTTTTTAGTTTGACTATATATGTGAAGATGTATATGATGTTTGTGTTAGTATATTTTTAGGTTTATTTATGTAAATAATATTTGTGTGTGTATATATATATATATATGTGAATATGTATATAATGTGTGAGTATATATATTTATATTTGTGTATATGTTAATATAATATAAATATATTTATATATAAATATAAATTTGTGTGTGTATAAATATAATTAAATAAGATAAGTTTACATATATTTGTGTATATAAATATATGTTCATTTGTTTACTTTTTTTTTTTTTGTGAAATTAGTTCTTATTTTACTGCGTTGGATCGCTGCTGCCCAGTAGAGTCTCTATAATAATCTTTTTGCATTTTAAAGGTTTGTAATTATTTTTACATTTCTTATATCAGAAAATACATAGCACTTATATATGTACATCATGATATAGAAGCGTTTGAATATTTTAAATATTCATCCGTGGTGAAGTAGGTTATGTGATTAAATGTACTGGGTCGGATGGGTGGATTATTTTTTTTTTGTGCACATATTGTTCTGCAATGATTGCTTATTTTTTTTAGATTTTAAAATTTTGGGTTTATGATTTTTAAGCTATTATGTTGTCGAAATTTTGATAAAAATAATATAATAAGAAATTAAGCTAAACTAATTTTTTTTACAATGGAGTAGTAACGTGTATATTGTAAAAAAATAATTAAAATTAGAAATTGAAATAGAAAATAATTTAGCAAATTAATAAATGAATATTTTAATTAATTAAATAAAATATTCTTTATAAATTAAATGAATAAATCTATGTAATATGTTTAATTTTTAAAATAGAATAGTAAAATTTATAAATAATAATTATTAAATAATATTTTCATAATACATTCATTTTTATTTTTTAAAAATAAGACAATAAAATTAACCATCTCGATATTTTAATATAGATGACGGTCGATAAGAGTTGGATATTTTTACGGGATCGCACTGATCCTGCTTAATGGAGAGGTATCTTAGCCTTCTCAGAATTGGCTGAACAACACAAGGGCTCTGACGATAAAATCAGATGTCCTTGTGTGAAATGCGTCAACAACAAACGACACACTCCAGTGGATGTGTGTGGACATATTTTGCGTTGGGGTTTTTAAACTAGTTATGAGCAGTGGGTTTTCCACGGAGAAGAGGAAGCTAATGTAGCTGATGTGGTAGTCGATGAGAATGATATAGATGAGATGTGTGATGTCATTGATGATGTCTTTACTCCGGCATGTGATAACAATACACCTGGCGTTGACGGAAACCGTATGGGCAAGTATTACGATGAGTTGTTTAAAGATATTGAAGCAGAGTTGTATCCAGGTTGCAATTGGATATCCTCTCTCAACTTTTTAGCTAAGTTGATGCATTTGATCAACTACTGAGTTTGTTGAAATTTGCATTTCCAAAAGGGAATACGATTCCTGAAACCCACTATGAAGCTAAAAAAAAAGCTTAGCAAATTGGGTTTAGGATATCAGTCCATCCATGTGTGTTATCATGATTGTTGTTTGTTTTACAAAGAGCATGCTTTAAAAAATTTATGTCCGGTGTGTGGAACTAGCAGATGGACAAAAGGTCCCGTGTAAGGTGATGAAAATAAAAAATATTATATGTTGATTATAGTTTTCTTCTTCTTATTCAAAACATAAGATACCCGAACAAAGGGTCGTGGTCCATCTATTCGGGAACAATTGGAGAAAAGAAGGAAGGAAGCAAAAGAGCCATTGCCATTAGTGTACTGTCCAATTTCAGAGAAGATAGTGGGAGTAGAGCATGCAGCTTTCCCACGCGTTTTGAGCGATTACATTGCTGCCTTTTGTCCTACACATTACCAAAATTGGAAGACAATGCCCCAACAGTACAGGGATCAAGTGCTTGTAAGAGCTCGGGTAAATAACTTTAGACACTTTATCCTTGCTATAATTAAATTTGTTAATATACTTAAATATTTTTTTTTGTAGTTTTAATATCAAATTGACGAGAATCCTAATGCTGAACATATTTTGAGCTATCTCGACTCCGAGTGCGCTAATAGATACAGAACAAAGAAAACTAGTCGACACGTGCATTTCAAACGTTTTTACTCAAAACCTGAGGATTACGAGGAAGCGCTAAAACATCATCCAATTGATATGACTTCGGAACAATGGCAAAAACAGTGTGAATTTTTTACTAGCCCAACTTTTCTTGCCCGATCAGAAAAAAACAAGATAAATCGAGGAAATATGAAATATGTGTTGGAAATTATTTTACCAGGATCTATTTACTATCATGTATGTTGGATTAACAACCTAATATGAATTCTAAAACAATGAAAATAAACACATATAAAGTTAAGAAAACCTTACAGTGGGTGCAGCGGAATAATATGACTCATTCCGTTCAGATCTCTAGCCCTTGATTCCTTTCTGTAGCAGAGCATCACCAAGATCTGAACCTGGATCTTCTTTTCTCCTTCTTTGATGCAGAATTTTCATAGTCTTACATACTATGATTGAGGTACCACTTGATGTGTGTGGGCACTACTCATCACTCAAGAGAATTCGAAAAACAGAGAAGAAAGAAAGAGAGAGAGTGGTGGTTTCTATATGTCTACTCTCTTGGGATACTGGATTCTATACTTTTGGCAACTACTCTTTGGTTATTCAGGAAGTAACCCTAGTAGTTAAGGCAAGTTGGAACGGTGCCACAAATATATAGAACTTTCCTTAGACTGAATAAGTATCTTTCCTGCAACTTTTAACATTCAGTCTCTTTCTGGTAGACCAAGAGATTTCAGATAGGTTTTTACACTTCTCCAAAATCACTACTCCACCCCCAAAGTAATCACCATCTCATCAGCAGACTTTCTAGCACACAAGCAAGTCTCGAAATCTGATGTGGTGTAGTCTAAGAGTTTCAAAACCACCCTTATTGACTAACATATAGGTCCTCTTCTTAATCTTAAGATTTACTTGATTGTCTTCCAATGTTCTTCTCCTGGATTAATCTGATACTTACTCATTACTCCCACTCAACAGCAGGTGTCTGGTCTAAGGCATATTAAAGCATATCTGAGACCTCTCACTGTTGATTCAAGAAAATCTTTCATGGCTTTATCTTTTCTGGAATAGTTGAGACTTTTCCTTAGATAACTAAAATCTATGCTCAGAAGTTTTGAAGCCTCTATAGATTGCCATTGGAAAGAAAATGCTCCAGCATCTTACTAAAGTAAGTTGCTTGCATTAGAGTAAGTAATTACCAGGTATACCACAAGCCATAGGTTTAGATAAACTCAAACCTATAATACTAGGAACAGGAAGTTTTGTTAAGTCCATAGACTTATGAACGAAAATTTCCTTTCATGTCCTTGTAATAGAAAACTTTAGGTTACTCCATGTGAATGGATCAAACCATAGTTCTCTTGGCTTTCTTCTTAGTTTCTTATCTTGACAATCCATTACTTGTTTAAACTCACTATGGATTTTAATCACTAGTGTAACGCCCTAAATAATCAGGCACGCTACCCAAAATACTTATGAAACTCTAATCTCCTAATCGGGATTACTAATCGAAATAGCGCAGAATTTAAACTTTTATATTAAACAGAATGAAAATAAACTTGTAATATATTTAAACTTTCAAAATAGTTGGGATCCCAAAAATAATTACAAACTTATTACAAGTCTTTTCTTTCTAGCCGACCTAAGCGGCAAAACAGAATTCAAAAGTTCAACACTGATAGACCCTTAACCCGCTTGGTCTGATATGGCTTGAACATGTACATTCTTCGTTTTGCTCCTCAAACTCATGGTTGATCAGCCACTGACTTACCCTTTCCTGCACAGTAGAGCACCCGTGAGCCAAGCCCAGCAAGACAGTATAAATCATAACAAATATAATATGCTCATCATGCTATTTAAACAGTAATGCCATTCATATATGTCTGTGTGTCACAGACCTGCATGTCACACTCACATGCCTATTTATGTCTACGTGGCGTAGGCCTATGTGTTGCTGTTACGAAAATTCTGTTTATTACGCAAGTGTACGTATCAAGTAGTATCTCACGCAAGTGAGGTCGAACCACAGGGAATTGGATTAAGTACTACTAAATTATACTTATGATTCTATTTGGTAAAATAATAAGATTGCAATTTTTGAAAGTAAATAACTCAGAAATTAAAGAGAAAATAAACGAAGATTAATCAAGATGAGAGATTAGGGAGGTGAATCCTGTTGATAAGTTACCTATGTTAATGCCTAATTGCTATCCTTATCTCAATGTGAAAGACAGATTATAAATTAACCTAACTCTTTTCAGATCTTTTAGGTTCTAAATAATATGTTCTTTAATTAACTTCTTAATTAGATCAACACAAAATCAGCATTAAGCAATAATCTATTAGTCACTGGGCTATGTAAATACTTTCGTTTTACATCAAAACCTAGACTATCCAAATTTTAGCATTCCTAATTCTCACTTTTCAGATTTCGAATTAGGATCATAGAGCATGTAAAAGGTGATCAAGCTTGCACATGAAATTAAACACAAATAAAGATAGTATTCACACATAAGATGAAGGAATGGCAATTATTTATTAACTAGGCATAAACTTAAACAACAATCATCATCCTCCCTTATTGGGAAATTTAGTTCATAATAACTCTAAAAACATCCATGATTAATTCAGAAATAAAAACAAACATAAAGAAGAATAAAAAGGGTAAAAGAAAGAAACTAGAAGGTGATATCGCTCCGGGTCTTCAAGATAGCTTCCTCTCCACTTTGCCTCCACTATTAGGTCTGTTTTTGCTTGCCTTTGACCTTCAATGTCGTATTCCTTATATAGGGATAAGTGGTGAGCCTCCAATTGAGTAAAAAATCAAAATTAGGTCAAATCTGCGATTTCCGTACATAGTCGCGACTACAGGCAAAACTCGAAAAAGCGAGTTTCTGCCTAACTTACGAAGTCGCGACCAGGGTCGCGACCAGGAAAAAGGGTCGTGACCTGGCTCTCTGGAGGTCGCGACTACTGATGCTTCAGGAACCGAATTTTCCAATTTTTTCCAAGTTTGTCCCAGTTTTTCGCCATTTGACTGAATTCAAACTTTAACACCCCGGGAACCTGAAATAATGAAAATCAAGCGTAAAACTGCTCCAAAAGACACCAATAGACGAGATAATGCTAACTTTAAAGACCCGAAATATAGGTTAATTATAACCTAACAAATTCCCCCAAACTAGATTCTTACTCGCCCCCGAGTAAGATAAAAAAAAAAACTAACTACTCTATCAGATAATCACTACACTGCTGACTCATGCTCTGCTTTCTTCCTTGCATAAACTAGAATTTCGATCCTACTAACTCTAACAATTAACTCAGATGCTCAATTCATAACACTATGTATAACCACAAAATTTATTCATATGTGAAACATTGTTATAAAAGTTTTACTCTTTCCAACAGTTCCACAACTCCATAACTCATAAGCTTGCATGCTTACCTTTCTCCACTAATGTTGACAATATCTTTTGGAATCATTAGGTCTTTTCGAGGTTTAGGCATTATGGCTCAGATATTCAGAAATCAACAAAGGACGGTTTTGGCTCAAGATATCATAAGCACACAAACAGAACCCACAAGCTTCTTACTTTTCTTTCTCAAAACCCCATAGTGTTCCCACATTTACCAAGATTGAGAGATGATATATTTATTATTTTTTCCTTTCAACATCACTGATTTTTTTTTCAAACACATATTACTTTTTATTGTGCCTTTCTTTTTCATTTTTATTATTTTTTTCAGTGACATTGAATTACTCATTGTTTTTTTTTTCTCTTCTCAATCTTGCAAGTTCTTCTCCCTCTAACTGTTTTATCACACTAAATATTTCTCCTCCCCCAAACTAATTATGTGGCTTATGATATCATGGATACAATGGTGAAGAAAAATTAATAGTATGGTTACAATTTTTCGGGGGTCAATGGGTGAAAAACATAACGGATTTAGGCTCAATAAGGTTAACTAGGGGTAAACATTATTATGGTTGGCTTGAAAGGCTCAACCTATCCAACAAATGCCTAAATCATATTCCAATTGAACACTACCAAGGATTTTGCCTCAAAAGAATAAACATGCAAGTTCTAAGCTATCATGTCAATCTTACCACAAACCATAGTAAAACAATTATAACAATTTTCACAACTTGAGTATTTGCAGAAAAACACAGGTTTCTAAGCATCCAAACTAATCCAAAGAGTTAACAAAATCAAGCACACAGTTATTTTGCAGTTTCAGATCACATCACACTCATCAGCAGTATACAACTATCATCAAGCTTATTGCCATTCCTTAACTAAAACAAAAACTAAAACAGAAAATTAACATGAAGAAATTAAAGTGCAGAATTTAAATTTTTTTCTTAAGCCTCTCCCCCCAAACTAAATATTACATTGTCCCCAATGTATACAGTAAAATGCAGAGAGAAGAAACTTACCTGAGACCCTTTCAGAAAGGGTTGGGTGGTGGCGGCTGGTCATAGGGATAGAACCGAGGAGGTTGTGCCAAGTAGTTCGGGTCATCAATCCCAATGTTCATTCTGTTGATGAGAGAGTTGAGTTGCTGAACTTTTCCCTCATCATAGATACTCCTCTGCACCATGTATTGTTGCATGTGGTTGTTCTGCTGAATTATGTAACTCAGCTGTGCATGAGTGTATTGTGTTGTGGGATCGATGGGCCCAGGCAATTGAAGTGTTTGCTCCTCTTCTTCTTCTTCAACACTAGGCTCACGTTGCCGCCTACGCCCTTGCGGTGCATCAGGTGGTGGCTGCCCATAGGGGTGTGGCTCTTTCAGCCTGTTGACAAAGGCGATGTCCATCTTACGAAGTGGCAACACCGTGTTGTCAAACTCTAACTGGGGAACTTCATATGCCCCGCAGAGTACTGTGATAACCCCTGCCAAACCGAAACCACCTCCAGTGGCTCCTTGCACGATTTGGTCAATGCTCTGCCTTATGACTTGTCCAATGTTAATGTTGTACCCTTTCATTATGGCGTACACATATTTAAGGCGATCCATTTGGACATCGGAAAAATGCTTGTTGGGCACTAACCGAGCACTCACAAAGTACAGCCATGTTTTTGCCACCGGGTTAAGCTCACACCGGTACAGAATATTGGGCGACCCCTCGGTACCATCATTGTCATGGAACCTCAACCCAGGAAATCCCACTGTCTCCGCGACATCCACCATATCAAATTGCTCTTCCTCCTCAATAATTCGGAGGCGTTGTTCCTCCCTAGTGTAATCTGGGACAGAGAACATCACATTGAATGCGTCAGCAGTGGCGGGAACCTTCTTTCCACGAACCTTCACTTCCCCATTTCGACGGTCGGGCCAATTTGCAAGGAATTCACAGGCCATAGTAACATTAGCCCGACCCCGAGTATCCACAAAACTTCCCCACTTCATTCTTTCAATTTGCGCTCTGATTGTCTCAAACCGAGGTTGGCGCCTCAATGGATTTTCAGGGAATTCAATACCCCTATCTTCAATATAGGCTCTATTCTTCAACCTTACGAAGCGATTGTGAGCCTCGATACTACCAAAGCGGGTTCTATCAAAACCCGTTGGTGGTGGGTTCGAAGACGAACCTTCTTCAACATTCCTTGTCCTCTTTGGTGCCATTTTTTCTTTCTTTTTTTTTTCGAAATTACTTTTTTTTCTTTTTTTTTTCTGAAACCTTTTTTTTTTTTTTCTAAGAAAAATTGGGCAGCACCTCCCCTTGAATTTCCTCTATCCCAAAAATACAAAATTCACTCAATCAATGTTCCTAACCACTTAATACCACAATACAATAATAATAAACCCAATATCATCAATTTTTTTACACCACACACAATTATATCACTCAAAATTTAAAATAATTAATCAAATTCTTGAAAGAATGAAGAAAGTGATACTTACACCCCGAAAACGCTTTACTCCACCTACATTGTTCAATGTTCTTGAAAGCTTGAGTTTGAGGGTGACAACAATGGTGATTTTTGGATTTGGGTATTCTTTGGTGTGGGTTTTGATGATATGTGTAGATTATTGAGTGAAATTGGCTTTTTGATTAGATTGGGTTTAGGAAATTTGAGAAAAGATGAAAAGATTGAAGATTGAAGATGAAAAATTGAATTTTTGAGAGGAAAATAGGGTAGGGTCGGCTGAGAGGATTTGAAATTTGAATTTGGTTGGTGTAGGGTTGAATGAGGGGGAAAGTGTGAATTTATAGAATTTTTGGTCAGCAAGTCGCGACTTGGCCAAAGGCTAGTCGCGACTAGCTAACGAGGAAAATTCAGGCCTTTCTGGAAAATTAGCAAGTCGCGACTGAGGTCGCGACTTGAGAAATAGGTCGCGACTAGGCTTAATGCTAGTCGCGACTTCTGGGCTTCAGGTCGAATTTTTTTTTTTTCACGCTTTTCACGATTCAATTAAAAAGAAATAATGTCTGGTACTAAACTAAAAATTGAAAATACTAACAAAACAATCAAAACAAAATAATACTTGGGCTGCCTCCCAGAAGCGCTGTGTTTATCGTCATGCAGCTAGACGCTGAGCCTTGGACTTCAAAGTGGCGCCAGGATCATGGCGGACTTGGCTTGGTCAAACTGACCTCCCAAGTAGAGCTTTAACCTTTGTCCATTGACTTTGAAAGTTGTTGGACTTTCTCCTTTTAACTCCACCGCTCCATAAGAAAACACCTTGACCACCGTAAATGGCCCCGACCATCTTGATTTCAGCTTTCCAGGAAACAGTTTCAGCCTTGAATTGAAGAGTAGCACTTGCTGTCCTGGTTGAAACTCTTTCCGTATTAGACCTTGATCGTGCCACTTTTTAGTTCTCTCTTTGTATATCTTGGCGTTTTCATAGGCTTCGTTCCGAAACTCATCTAACTCATTCAGCTGTAACAGTCTTTTCTCCCCTGCAGCTTTTAGTTCCATGTTGAGAGTCTTCATGGCCCAAAAAGCTCTATGCTCTAACTCCACCGGTAAATGACAAGCCTTTCCAAACACCAACCGATATGGGGACATGCCAATCGGTGTTTTGAAAGCTGTTCTGTATGCCCACAGTGCGTCATCCAACTTCCTTGACCAATCTTTTCTTGATCTTTGCACTGTTTTCTCCAGAATCATCTTAATCTCTCGGTTAGAGGTTTCAGCTTGGCCATTACTTTGGGATGGTATGGTAAAGCAGTTCGATGTCGAACACCATATCTTGAGAGGAGTGCTTCAAACTGCTTGTTACAGAAATGGCTCCCTTCATCGCTTACTATTGCTCGAGGAGTACCAAACCGAGTAAAAATGTTCTTTTGTAAGAAGCGGAGAACTGTCTTTCCATCATTTTGAGGTGTAGCTGAAGCTTCGACCCATTTAGACACATAATCAACAGCCAAAAGAATGTACTGATTGCTAAAGGATGAAGGAAAAGGACCCATAAAGTCTATTCCCCATACATCAAACAATTCAACTTCTAAAATTCCTGTTAAAGGCATCTCGTTTCTTCTTGAGATATTACCTGTTCGTTGACAACGATCACATGCCTTTACAAAAGTAGTAGCATCCTTGAATAGCGTTGGCCAAAAGAATCCACTTTGCAACACCTTTGCAGCTGTTCTATTTCCACTAAAATGTCCCCCACATGGTAAAGCATGACAGTGATTTAGGATAGAATACATCTCCTCTTCAGGAACACATCTCCTTATGATCTGATCGGTGCAGTGCTTGTAGAGGATTGGTTCTTCCCAATAGTAATGTTTCACCTCAGAAAAGAATTTCTTCAATTGTTGACGCGAAAGCTCGGGTGGAGTTATTTTTGCAGCCAAGAAATTAACATAGTCAGCATACCAAGGTACCATCAGGTTTTCCCTCACACTAAAGAGTTGTTCATCAGGAAATTGCTCATTTATTTGTACCTCCTTTGTATTCTGACTCTCTTGCAGCTCTAATCTTGACAAATGGTCTGCTACCAGGTTCTCGGTGCCCTTTTTATCTTTTATCTCTAAGTCGAACTCTTGAAGTAAAAGTACCCACCGAATCAGTCTTGGTTTTGCATCCTTCTTGGTCATAAGGTATTTGATTGCTGAATGATCTGTGTGAACTATTACCTTATTTCCAATTAGGTAGGGTCGAAATTTGTCACAAGCAAACACTATTGCCAGCATTTCTTTCTCTGTAGTGGCGTAGTTTAATTGAGCGTCATTCAAAGTTCTACTAGCATAGTAGATTGTGTGGAATACTCTGTCAACTCTTTGACCCAGAACCGCTCCAATGGCATAGTCACTAGCATCACACATCAACTCAAACGGCAGTTCCCAATTTGGTGAAGTTACTATCGGTGCTGTAATCAATTTCTCCTTTAAAATCTTGAAAGCTTTTAAACAATCTTCTCCGAACTCAAATGGAACTCCATTTACAAGTAAGCTCGATAAAGGTTTTGAGATTTTAGAGAAGTCCTTGATAAATCTGCGGTAGAAGCCAGCATGTCCCAGGAAACTCCTCACTCCTTTTACAGAAACTGGAGGTGGCAAATTTTCTATTGTTGAGACCTTTGCCTTATCCACCTCAATTCCTGCTTTTGAAATTTTGTGCCCAAGAACAATTCCTTCTGTTACCATAAAGTGACACTTCTCCCAGTTTAACACCAAGTTAGACTTCTCGCACCTTGTTAGTACTTTTTCCAGATTTTCCAAACAATGATCAAAGGAAGAACCAAAAACTGAGAAATCATCCATAAAAATTTCAATACAGGATTCAATCAAATCTGAAAAGATAGCCATCATACACCTTTGAAAAGTGGCAGGGGCGTTGCACAAGCCGAAGGGCATTCTTCTGAAAGCAAAGGTACCATAAGGACATGTGAAAGTAGTCTTCTCCTGATCTTCAGGTGCTATAGCTATCTGGTGGTATCCAGAATATCCATCAAGAAAACAGTAATACTCTTGCCCCGCTAATCTGTCTAGCATTTGATCGATGAAGGGCAAAGGGAAGTGATCTTTTCTTGTTGCTTTGTTGAGTTTCCTGTAATCGATGCAGATCCTCCAACCGGTGACTGTTCTTGTAGGAATCAACTCATTCTTTTCATTCTTGATCACCGTCATTCCACCTTTCTTCGGGACCACTTGCACCGGGCTAACCCACTTACTATCTGAAATAGGATAAGCAACTCCAGCATCCAACCACTTAACTACTTCTTTTCTGACTACTTCTTTCATGGGTGGATTGAGTCTTCTTTGAGCATCAATAGTTGGTTTGGCGTTGTCTTCCATGAGAATTCGATGCATCACTGTTGAAGGACTGATTCCTTTAACATCTCCTAGTGTCCAAGCGATTGCCTTGTTGTGAGCCCGAAGTACCCTCAAAAGTCTATCAGTTTCCACATCAGAGAGAGAAGCTGAAACAATAACTGGCAGCTTTTTATCTTGACCCAAAAACTCATACCTCAAGTGACTAGGAAGCACCTTCAATTCAAGTTCTGGGGGCTTTTCAGTAGATGGCTTCAGCTCTTTTGGAACCGCTCCCAATTCCTCAAAGTATCTTCTGTTCAAAGGCCCATAAGAATCAAGCCACTTCACATACCCCATGACCTCTTGTCCTTCTTGCTCCGTCAATTCATCTTCAGTTAGACTTAGTTCAAGAGGATCATCTAGCAGCTTTTTCTCACTCACCATTTCATCAATCAAATCAATGAAGAAACAGTTATCACTTGCCTTTGGGTACGTCATAGCCTTGAGCACATTAAAGACCACTTCTTCTCCTTGGACTCTCAGCTTTAATTCACCCTTCTGAACATCGATTAAGGCTTGGCCAGTTGCCAAGAATGGTCTCCCAAGAATAATTGGGACATTGCTATCTTCTTCCATATCCAAAACGATGAAATCAGCTGGAAAGATAAACTTATCAACCTTAACTAACACATCCTCAATGACTCCTCTAGGATGGGCTAGTGATCGGTCCGCCAATTGGAGAGTTACTGTTGTTGGCTTTGCTTCACCCAACTGCAGTCTTTTAAACACCGATAGAGGCATCAAGTTAATGCTAGCTCCCAAGTCACAAAGTGCATTTATTCCCTCAATTTTTCCTTTAGTACAAGGAATAGTGAAACTCCCTGGATCTCTGAGTTTAGGAGGGAGTTTCTTTTGTAGGATGGCACTGCATTCTTCAGTTAGAGAAACTGTCTCATAGTCCTCCATCTTCCTCTTCTTTGACAGGATTTCCTTCATAAACTTCACATAACTTGGCATCTGCTCTAAAGCTTCAGCGAAGGGAATGTTAATGTGAAGTCTTTTGAACACTTCCAGGAATTTGGTGAACTGCTTGTCTAGACTTGACTTTCTGAGCCTCTGAGGATAGGGTATTTTCACATGGTGATCTATGTTAGTTGGTGGAGACTGCTGTGGCTGTGGTTGACTATCAGTAGTCTTCGTTGGAGTGGGTGTTGGGGTCGACATCGGTTGCTCTTCATTCTCCTTTTCTCCATTCACAAGTTGTGGCATTTCAGGACCATCATAATTTTTACCGCTTCTCAGGGTAATTGCCTTGCAGTTTTCCTTGGGGTTTACTTCTGTTGTGCTAGGCAAATTCCCTTGAGGACGGGTTGCTACTTGAGTTGCTAGTTGGCCCATCTGTGTCTGCAGGTCCTTGATTGAAGATCTAGTTTCAGTCATGAATTGAAGCAGTAAATCTGTCTGCAAACTAGAATTTCCACCAGAGGTTTGTTGCTGATTAAACTGTTGATTCTGATTCTGGTTCTGATTTTGTTGCTGATAGAACCCACTGTTTCTTCGGTTGTTACCCTGGTTGAACCCATAATTGTTGTTGTTGTTCTGTGAATAGTTTCCAATGGCTTTAGCTTCATCCATTGGCAAATCATCCACATCAGCTTGGCATTCTGAAAAGTGATGGCTTCCCCCACATAACTCACACACAACTTGGGCTTGTTTAGCTTGCCCTGCAATTATCTTTGTCAATGCCTCAACCTGTGCTGTCAACTTGGTGATGGCATCGACCTCTAACACACCAGCTACCTTCTTTGATTGACTCCTCTCAGTTGGCCACTGTTGATTGTTTAGAGCCATCTCCTCTAATAGATCGTAAGCCTCATTAGCACTCTTCCTCATAAAGGCTCCTCCAGCTGCAGCATCTATTAAAGTTCTTGTATTTCCTACCAACCCATTGTAGAAGTTGTGGACCAGCATCCACTTCTCTATACCATGATGAGGGCACTTTCTGATCAAATCTTTAAACCTCTCCCAAGCCTCATGGAGAGATTCATTATCTTGTTGGCAGAAGTTATTAATTTCTCCTCTCAGCTTTGCAGACTTGGCTGGAGGAAAGAACTTTGACAAGAATTTCGTTGCCAGATCATTCCAGGTGGCATAGAGTTGGGTGGCAAGGAGTTTAGCCAACTCTTGGCTCGCTCTCTAAGAGAGAATGGGAACAGTCTCAGTCGAATAGCATCATCACTAACTCCATTAACTTTAAAGGTTTCACAAAGTTTCATGAAATTAGAGAGATGCAGATTAGGATCTTCAGAAGGGAGGCCACCAAACTGAACTGAAGACTGCACCATCTGAAGTATGGCAGGTTTGATCTCAAAGTTATTTGCATCCACTGCCGGTGGCCTGATACATGACTGCACTCCCGTCAGAGTAGGGAGAATGTAATCTCTCAAGCTGCGGCCATTAGCTTGATCTTCTACTGCGCCACCATTGTTACCGTTATTGCCTCCATTGTTTGCAGCATTGGCAGCCATGATGTCTGAAGTTTCAGCAGTTGCTGAAACTCCCTCTTGCCTCTTGTTCTTTCGGTTTCTCCTACAAGTTTTCTCGATTTCGGGATCAACTGGCAATATCACTGCTTGTCCTTGACGGCGCATACACTTATGATTCCTGAAATAGATCAAGAAAATATTGCAAGAAAAAGGTTAGAAAAATCAGCAAGAGAAAATATACCAAAGTAGAAGTTAGTATAATTTTGTGTAATATCAATCTTTAAACAATTCCCCGGCAACGGCGCCAAAAACTTGTTACGAAAATTCTGTTTATTACGCAAGTGTACGTATCAAGTAGTATCTCACGCAAGTGAGGTCGAACCACAGGGAATTGGATTAAGTACTACTAAATTATACTTATGATTCTATTTGGTAAAATAATAAGATTGCAATTTTTGAAAGTAAATAACTCAGAAATTAAAGAGAAAATAAACGAAGATTAATCAAGATGAGAGATTAGGGAGGTGAATCCTGTTGATAAGTTACCTATGTTAATGCCTAATTGCTATCCTTATCTCAATGTGAAAGACAGATTGTAAATTAACCTAACTCTTTTCAGATCTTTTAGGTTCTAAATAATATGTTCTCTAATTAACTTCTTAATTAGATCAACACAAAATCAGCATTAAGCAATAATCTATTAGTCACTAGGCTATGTAAATACTTTCGTTTTACATCAAAACCTAGACTATCCAAATTTTAGCATTCCTAATTCTCACTTTTCAGATTTCGAATTAGGATCATAGAGCATGTAAAAGGTGATCAAGCTTGCACATGAAATTAAACACAAATAAAGATAGTATTCACACATAAGATGAAGGAATGGCAGTTATTTATTAACTAGGCATAAACTTAAACAACAATCATCATCCTCCCTTATTGGGAAATTTAGTTCATAATAACTCTAAAAACATCCATGATTAATTCAGAAATAAAAACAAACATAAAGAAGAATAAAAAGGGTAAAAGAAAGAAACTAGAAGGTGGTATCGCTCCGGGTCTTCAAGATAGCTTCCTCTCCACTTTGCCTCCACTATTAGGTCAGTTTTTGCTTGCCTTTGACCTTCAATGTCGTATTCCTTATATAGGGATAAGTGGTGAGCCTCCAATTGAGTGAAAAATCAAAATTAGGTCAAATCTGCAATTTCCGTACATAGTCGCGACTAGCGTTTAAGCTGGTCGCGACTACAGGCAAAACTCGAAAAACCGAGTTTCTGCCTAACTTACGAAGTCGCGACCAGGGTCGCGACCAGGAAAAAGGGTCGCGACCTGGCTCTCTGGAGGTCGCGACTACTGATGCTTCAGGAACCGAATTTTCCAATTTTTTCCAAGTTTGTCCCAGTTTTTCGCCATTTGACTGAATTCGAACTTTAACACCCCGGGAACCTGAAATAATGAAAATCAAGCATAAAACTGCTCCAAAAGACACCAATAGACGAGATAATGCTAACTTTAAAGACCCGAAATATAGGTTAATTATAACCTAACAGTTGCGCTCACACATCTATATATATCTACGTGGCGTAGACCTACGTGTTGCTCTCACACGTCTAATTACAGTAAGGCCTTAGAATAGTTCATCTCGGTTCTAGATACCGAGTCCAACTTGATTATGCCTTGACACATAACCCTTAATCTCAATATGTAACACATAATTATTAGCGTCACTGCACTATTTGTCTATTTGCTATAGACCTGCATGTTACGCTCACATGCCTATTTATGTCTACGTGGCGTAGACCTACGTGTTGCTCTCACACATCTATATACAATAAGGCCTCAGTAGGGTTTACCTCGGTTCTGATTACCGAGCCTAACCTGGTTATGCCTTGCTCGCATAACCCTATTCATGTATATACGTAATCCATGTATTACGTTCTTTCGGTGGTTTATCCTGGTGATATATACCAGGTCTAACCCAGTTATGTCTTAAACACATAACTTCTAACATACATGCGTGTATTCAATATTTACTACAACATATATAATCTTAGGGTAATAACCCTAACTTGCATACTATGTAATCACGCATATAATACATTTCTATATACTTAGATGACATTTACTAAGAGTATCAACCCTGACTCATGCTTTCACTGGACTCATAATATTCTAGGGTAATAACCCTAGACCGCATTAAAATTAAACTCAAGGTACTAGCTTACCGAGTCTAGTTTAATTATGCCTTAAGCGCATAATTCATAATTCCAATATATAGATATATCCGACATGGCATAGTATTACACAACATATATCACTAGGGTAATAACCCTAGGCTATTAGACCGCTCATGTTAGGGTAATAACCCTAATCCTGGTTGCAATTACTCACATATATCATATTCAACATAAGCGCCACCGCGCATACTCTAAGTGCAAACTACTGTCTTACCTGTTGTCCCGCAATAACAGAGATTCCAAACCCCTGGGTGCTCCTGATCAGGTGCCGGTAATCCTAGTCACACAATTCGGGATTTCACAAATAGGGTTAATCCCCAATTTCACTTTCACAAAATATAAACATGGCATTCAAAACATACATAATCAAATAGAGCTCGGAACGAGCTTTCCAACGATATAAAGAACATCCCAAACGGAGTCCCGAGTCAAAAGTTATGGCCAAAACAAAATTGAGAAAAACAGAATTTCTCACTGCCAAACCCAGTCGCGACGGCCAAAAACCCCGTCGCGACGACTGGGTTCAGAACACCCAAAAACTCCATTTTTAAGGCCTAAACATGCCAATTTTTCCATAAATTCGAACCTCAATCATACCATACCCAAAATTAACTTCTTACAGATAAAAATCATCACAATAGAGAGCTAACAACAACTCTCAAAATTCAAATTACACAATCAATTCAAAATCATGCATTTAAACCAACAAAGTTCAAGCTCATGAACTTGAGCTTTAAATCCTTCAACCCCAAACATTTTCCAGCAGCATAATTAACAACTAAAGACAAAATTCAATCATTAGAAGCACCCTAGAATTTCATCTAAATATCAACAATAGAAATCACCACAAGATCATGAAATTGATACTCAAATTTATAAAGATTAACACTCATGCAATCAAGAGCATTAAAACTTAGAAAACATGCTTCTCAACCAACAAATTCAGCAACAACAATCAAAATTAAAAGCTGTAAAACTACCTCAAATATAGCTAGAACTCCCTTCAATTCCAAGCTCAAAAACCCACAAATTTGAAGCTCCAATTCAAGCAATTTCTTTCCAAAATCAAAGTTGAAAAAGATAGGTTTAGAGAGATAGAGAGAGGGACGGGTAACAGGGAGTAGAAACCAGAAAATCAATTTTCTCTTTCCTTAAAAATCCATTTTTATCAAAGCATATCATTAAAGGTCAAAAGACCAAAATGCCCCTAGGGCCAATTTTCACCTACTCACACATACAAGGGCATTCTAGTCATTCCCTACTCATTTATTTCCAAATAAATTTTAGATTTCTCATTATCAAATAAAATGCCAAATATTTCAATCCAATTTGCATTTCGGGCCCGAACCCGGTTCGGCCCGAAATACCCGGTTGTGACTATACCACGCCAACCTGTCAGAACACACCTGAAAAGACAACACAGGCATACTATATAATAATATAGTTCTATTAAGCACGTAATTAAATTAATTTTACCATTTTACCCTTCTCGGGTCATAATTACCAAAATGCCCTTGGCTCACCAACGGGGTCTTAACATATTAAAATTCATATAATTTCACATATATTGAACTATATAATAATATAATTCCTCAATTATACATAATTATCTAGTTAGGGTTTTGCTAATCCTTTCTCATAATTCTGGGTATTACAACTAGTGTCTTCCAAGTTATAAGAAGGTAAGTTCCTAGAAACTCTCCCACTACAATAAGGTACCGTGAACTATGTCTAAGAAAACTAAAAGGCATAGACCTCTTCAGTTGTGTTAAGACAACAGAGGCAGTGGGATCATCTTGTAAAATAAGATGATAGAACACTTTTGGAATCAAGAAAAAATATCTCCTTTATTTGCTACTTTATTTTCAGACTTAGTCATTTTCTTAGAAAAGTAGTATTTGTTTAAACAAATACTTTCTTATCTAATGACTATGGGATGATCCACCCCTAATCACTTAGAATAGCTAACAAACATGCAAACCAAGGTTAGCAGTTCTAGCTTTTCTTAAGATTTCGATTAGGTCATCCATGAATCTAGTAATGATTTACATAAAGTATACAACCATTGCATCATTCTGAAATTTTATTACCATAGAAAGATTTAGGCAACGACTAGTAACTAATCATCAATATGCAACTCAAATTTCTGGGGAGGTAAGTTTGGATATTATTCAAAATCAAATTAATGATCTTTGAACTGCATATCTACTAACTTTTTCTCCACCCCTATCAGTTCCCAAGATCTTTAACCACTTACCATTGCTAGAAATTCATGAAATTTTTTAAGCATTTCAAATTTCTTTTGCATAAGGTAAAATCCAGAGTGATCGTTTCAAGAATACAACGAAAACTCATATCCACCCCTGAATGTACATCCATCTGCGAATGAGATGAAATTACTTTCAGTGGACATAGGCATATTTGTTGGGTTTTATGCCCTAAATAAAACTCATTTCAATATAATCAGATTTACTTATTAATATAGATCAGAAATAACATTTAATGTTGCATGGTTCACATGATTTATTTCATGATTATATGTACATAATGTATAAATTCATCTGAAACCCTTTTCACATACTTGATCCTGTTTATTATGCCGTCAACACATTGGAAAGTAAACATGACTATGTGAATAAAGTTTCCTAGATTTATCAGACATAGGGTTTTACTGATATGATAATCTACAACACAGTTTACTTGTATTTGGAGAAATACTATGTTCTTTCCAGAACATTGGTTAAAGTAAAGCTCAGGTTGGATGCATGGAGTATGCATCGGAAGGGACCGATATTGAACTTTGACTTAGATTTAATTATGCTTACCGTAGAATCTATTCAAGTCAATATCGCCTAGTTGATCCTAGATCAAATGTTCTTAATCCTGTTATGATTAGGCTCAATCTTGAAAGGCTATTCATGTTCTTTGATTTGTTAGTTAAGCCTACTTTTAGGTCAGGGTGATACGTACATTTTTGGAACACGGTAGTGCAATTGAGTGGGAGCGCTATCATAAACATGGAATCTATAGCTTCTATCTGGCGAATAGTAAGCAAAGGATGATCTCCTTCGAGCTTGACCAAACAAACATAAATGGTGGAGTACTCATTTCACATTAGCTGAAATATCATTTATACGGGGTCAAGTGTTTTAAGGAATAAATACATTGTAGGGTGTAACGGTAATTTAATCCCTTTACAGTGTAGATCATTCATATAGAGGATCATTGATCACATTAGGATTATAACAATGGATAACTAATGATGTGTCTATATGGTGGAACATATAGAGCATTCTATATACTGAGAGTGCAATTCTAAGTTCTATGCGTGGATTCAACGAAGAATTAATAAGTTAGTGAATTTTAGTGCTAAATTCTTGATCTACTTATTGGAAGCTCGGTTATATAGACCCATGGTCCCCCCACTAGTTGAGATAATATTGCTTGTGAGACTCATGTAATTGGTTTTGATTAATCAATTATAATTCTCAAATTAGACTATGTCTATTTGTGAATTTTTCACTAAGTAAGGGCGAAATTGTAAAGAAATAGTTTATAGGGGCATATTTGTTAATTATGATACTTTGTATGGTTCAATTAATAAATATGATAAATGACAATATTATTTAATAATTATTTATAGTTATTAAATAGTTAGAATTGGCATTTAAATGATTGAATTAGGAAATTGGCATTTTTGAGAAAATCAGATACAAAAGGTGTTAAAATTGCAAAATTGCAAAGCCCAAGGCCCAATCCACTAATGCTATGGCCGGCCACCTTTGTAGCTATTTTAAATTGATTTTTTCATTATTTTAATGCCATATAATTCAAATCTAACCCTAGTGGAATGCTATAAATGATAGTGAAGGCTTCAGAAAAATTACACTTTTCTTCAGACTTTCTGAATCAGAAAAAGCTGAGCCTTCTCTCTCCCTATCTTTAGCTGACCACTCTCTCTCTTCTTCCTTAGAATTTCGAAATCCTTAGTGTATGAGTAGTGCCCACACACATCAAGTGATACCTCAATCATAGTGAGGAAGATCGTGAAGAAAGATCATCAGCAAAGGAGATTCAGCATCAAAGATTCAGAGAAAGAGATCTGTGTTCGGATATTGATAATGCTCTGCTACAGAAAGGAATCAAGGGCTAGATATCTGAACGGAAGGAGTCATATTATTCCGCTGCACCCAATGTAAGGTTTCCTAAACTTTATATGTGTTTAATTTATCGTTTTAGAAAGTTCATATTTAGGGTGTTAATAAACATACTTGTGAGTAGATCTAAGATCCTGGTAAAATAATTTCCAACAACTGGCCTCAGAGCCATTATAATTGATTTACTTGCAAGAAATTTGGACTTTAAAACGATTGTTTGTATGTTCTTTGGATGGTATCATGTTGTATTGAATGTTATTTGATGATTGATTGATGTTTGTAAAATTTTCGTGAAAAATAATTGCGATTTTATTTCTGGAATTATTTTTATTGGATAGTATGGAAAAAATTAAGCAAGTTAGCCTTTTACAGAACTCAATTTGGATTTTATTTGAATTAGTTATGATTTTTTGAAAATTTGAAAAAATCGGGGTTGTGCTGATATTTTCCTGCGATCGCAAATCTGTCCGTACAGTTTCGAATTTTTTTGTTTTTCTTCAATTTTTCATGCTTTTTCATGGAATTAACTTCCAATTTTTTGTATAGTTTTGTATTTATACTATTACTATTCCTAATTTAATTCTAATTATCATTTTGAATTAATTTAATATTTTTTAAATTTAATTAAAGATATTAGTATAATTTGAATTTGAATACAATTAGTATCTATCTTCTTGCTTAAAAATCTATCTTATTTTTAAATTTGATTATATCTTATTTTTTAAAAATTTAAGGTCAGATTTTATAAGATATTTATAAAATCTTTTAAGATATTTTTAAAATATCTTATCTTTTAAGATATTTTTAATTATATCTTATCTTTTAAGATTTTTTTTTAAAATTAAATCTTTTTAGATATTTTGACCTTATTTAAATTTAAAATAAGATATTTATAATCATGTAATTTTAAATAGATGTAAGATATTTTGCTAACTTTTAAATTTTGTTATTTTATTTATTTAAATTAAATTTAAAATCTGAAAAGATATTTCATTTATCTTTTCTAATTTTTATTTAATTTTTATTTATAAAATAACATTTAAAATTTAAAAGTAGTTAGCATTTTTTTTTTAAATGAAATTTAGGTTGGTTGAAACCTAATTTTTCAAAAATTGTAGGTTTAATTTTAAATTTAAATTTTTTTAAATTTTCGAATTTATTTTATTTTTTTTTAAATTTTCGAAAAATAAATATTTTATTTATTTAATTAATTATTTCGAAATTAATTATTTAATTTAAAATTAAATAAATCCTACATCCAACTATCCAGCTAACCTTATTGCAGGAGTATGTGTTTTAGCTTATGTGTAAGTTTTCAAAACCTATTATTACTTGATTGCAAATAGTCATGGTTACTTTTTGTCAGATCTAATGATCTGATGGCTCCCTTGGTCAAGATAATAATTTGTAACAGGTATAATTTACAATCTTCTTTCATCTGTGTATGACCTAGCAACATGATAGGACCCATCCAAAGTGTGCCTGTGTGAGCCTATGTGTTTAATTTGATTATAGATGCATATAGGTTGTTGTTGCTAAATAAAATATCATAGTTCTTGATAGATTTTATTTAGGCCCATTTAGTTTTTTGGGCTTATTCAATTAATAACAGTTATACTTATTAAGGTTAAATTCCTCTCTTTTGGGCCTTGTGTGAGAGTTGGGAGCCATAGAAGTGGGTACGACATACTGAACCCAGCACCCCCTCACACAAACTACCCCAATTGTGAAGGCCCATTTGCCTGATTTGAACAACTGTACTAGGTTAATTACACTAGTTTAACCTAATAAAATTGATTAGCAACATAATTAATTTCATTTATTTTGAAATTAATTTAAGAAAATTATAGTTTAAAGAATTTTTTATTCTAAGCTAAACTATATGTATTTTCTTGTATTTAATTAAATATAGAATTATAACCATCTAGATTCTTTCTGGAACTTAATTTAAATTTTTCATTAAATATTTCTATTTAAGTTGATATTTAGTTATCTTCAACTAACCAACTTAAATCTGAATATCTTTTGAATTCAAAATTTCAAAATTAAGTTGAGGAATTTTAGGCATTGGTTATTAAGATTCTTTAGATATTTTTTAAGTTAATATCTTTTCGAATATTAACTTAAAATGGAATATTTTCAAATTAAGTGGTTACAACTTAATTTTTGATATTTAATTAAATTTAAATTTGAAAAATATTTAAGTTCTAGATTTTTTTCTAATACAACTTAAATTAGATATTTTTTTCAAATTTTGTGGAAAAGATACTTAGTCAAATAAGATATTTTCTAGATAGTTATTTCTAGACTACTTATTATTTCTAATATTAAATAGGAAAATATTATACATTGTGAAATTAATTATTTAAATAATTAATTTTGGTACAATTTATTTTAAGTATATTTTTTCCTAGTATTAAACTAGAGATTAATAATTAAGCCTTCTCTACACTTAATTATTTATTTCTTGAATTTAATACATTTAATTAATTTGAAAATTAAATATCTAAGTTGATTTTATCATCATACTTAAATATTTCTTTTTCATGACATTTAATTAAATAGAAAATTATTTTTAGTTGAAATTTAATTTTTCAACTACATTTAAATAATTTTCAAAATATATTTTTTCTTTATTTTATTAATCAATTTTCGAAATTGCATTTCTTAAATGCTAGAATTTCGAATTTTATCTTGAAAAATAGATTAAGTTGTAAATTAATTATTTTAATTAATTCTTGGATCAACTTAAATCAATGATTTTTTCATTTATTGATTAATTTAAATTGAATTAAAGTATATTATTAGAAATTGAATTAATTAGTCAAAGGAAAATCTAGATAGGTGATATTTTTACTTGAAGTATTTTTCAGTGTATTTAATTAAATAGAAAATTAATATTTAAGTTGATTTTCATCATCATACTTAAATATTTAAAATTTTTCTTATATATTTAATTAAATAGGAAAATTATATTTTTTGTTGTAAATTAATTTTATTAATTAATTTTGGGCCAACATTAAATTAGAATAATTTTTCCAGGATTTATTTTTTATTTTAATATGCATTTTTTGAAAATTGTATTCTTATATACTTTAATTTTTCGAAATGCAATATATATTTATAGAAAATTAAATTTGAGTTGTAAATTAATTTAAATTAATTTTGTAACAACTTAAATTGAATATTTTTCTAAATATTTATTGGAAATTATTACTAAGATGGAAATAATTCATATTATTTTCATATCCATCTAAGTAAAATTTATAAATATTAAATTAAAATTTATATTTAAAATTTTTCATTCTAAATTGGAAATTTTAATTAAATAAATATATATTTAAAATAAATAGAATAAATAAAGAGAATAAAAGAAAATACAACTCTTTTTAAATAATGAGCTTTATTATCAAGAGACATTCGATCTCCATTGTGGGTTTTACACCACGTTTGTTTTAGTGAGTAATCCTCCCTAATGGAGGAACGTTCATTAGCAATTTCGCACCGTTTAACCTCGCATGATAAGTAGTTTGTAAGTGTTTTGTATGGTATGGATCACCCTAATGGTGGCGACCATACTTGACTTGCAAATTATGAAACAATGGTGGAAGCTCATAAGATAGAATTGCCTTGACTCTCGCCTAAACGGGACAACGCTGAATTCTAATCTTGATCGAATAAAAGGTTGCTAGAATGGTTATCATTTTAGATGAGCTGACAACTCTATTCAATGGATGATGCTTTGACTCTCGCCTAAACGGGACACTGTATCAGTTTGTTGAAAAACCTTGGAAATTATTTAGGATTGTAAGTTTTAGTATTTTCACTTGTCATTCCTACTTGCAATATGTTTATAATTTCTGAATTAAGTATGAGTTTATATTGAACCATGTTATTTTCTGTTATTAAGTTGTAGTTTAATTTCGAATCTTCATTGTTGGTCTAACTTGGCTTGTTTATCTAATGAGATAAATCCCAAGTGGATTTTCACCATTAGACATACATAATAGTGTTAGATCTCGAAAGATAAATATTGTATATGCGACATCTAGCTGTTCATCAATTGATGACACCTTAGACTAGTATTTTTACGATATGAAACAAGAAGATTATATAAATAAGATTACTTTGACTTTCGCTAATCGAAGCATCGTTGGATTCTTATTTTAAACGAAATTATCCTAATTCCTCTTAGCTTATTCATTTCGAATTAGCTTTCAAAACATATCATTGGATGAATGGTCTATAAATCATTTCATGTCATTTTATATGACGCATATGATTATAATCCCGAAATTCTATTCCCAATTGATATAAATCCTCAATCTTAGAAATCTCCTACTTATATGGGCAAATCAGACTTAGAATTAAATAGTAGTGGTGGTCCAAGATAGAATTACTCATTATATTTGGTATAAATTTTAAGTCTTTGACTTTAATTTTAGATTCCAAATAGAAATTTTCTTATATTTCTAATTCCAGAAACAATACAGTTACACTTTCTCAAGTGTTTAATATCCATCTTTTATTAATGGATTCAAAATGTATGGAATATGAGTTAGGTATTCTGTGACCAGGATCCACTTGCACTATTCTAAGAATTCTTTTATAAACCTAAGTCATCAAAAGACACTACCACATTTTTTTAATCTATGGCATTTGTATCTTGTTCATGGTGGATTTGACAAGATCAATCTCTGCAAAGAGTTAATATGCCTATATCCACTGAAAGTAGTTCATCTCATTCGCAGATGGATGTACATTCAGGGGTGGATATGAGTTTTTCGTTGTATTCTTAAAACGATAACTCTAGATTATACCTTATGCAAAGAAATTTGAAATGTTTAAAAATTTCATTAATTTCTAGCAATGGTTAATACCATTAAGGTAAGTGGTTAAAGATCTTGCGAACTGATATGGGTGGAAAAATAGTTAGTAGATATGCAGTTCAAAGATCATTAAATTGATTTTTGAATTATATCCAAACTTACCTCCCCAAAAATTTCGAGTTGCATGTTGATGATTAGTTACTAGTCGTTGCCTAATTCCTTCTATGGTAATACAATTTCAGAATGATGTAATGGTTGTATACTTTATGTAAATCATTACTAGATTCATGGATGACCTAATCAAAATCTTAAGAAAAGCTAGAACCATTAACCATGGTTTGTTAGCTATTCTAAGTGATTAGGGGTGGACCATCCCATTGTCAATAGATAAGAAAGTGTTTGTTCAAACAGATACTACTTTTCTAAGAAAATGACTAAGTCTGAAAAACAAGTAGCAAATAAAGGAGATATTTAATTCTTGATTCCAAAAGTGTTCTATCATCTTACATATGATGATCCCACTGCCTCTGTTGTCTTGTCACAACCGAAGAGATCAATACCATTTAGTTTTCTTAGACATAATTCACGGTGCCTTGTCGTAGTGGGAGAGTTTCTAGGAACTCACCTTCTTATGACTTGGGAGACACTAGTGATTAAAATCCATTGTGAGTTTAAACAAGTAATGGATTGTCAAGATAAGAAACTAAGAAGAAAGCCAATAGAACTATGGTTTAATCCATTCACATGGAGTAACCTAAAGTTTTCTATTACAAGGACATAAAAGGAATTTTTCGTTTATAAGTCTATTCAATGGACTTAACAAACTTCCTGTTCCTAGTATTATAGGTTTGAGTTTATCTAAACCTATGGCTTGTGGTATACCTGGTAATTACTTACTCTAATGCAAGCAACTTACTTTAGTAAGATGCTGAAGCATTTTCTTTCTAATGGCAATCTATAGAAGCTTCACAACTTCTTAGGCATAGATTTTATTTATCTAAGGAAAAGTCTCAACTATTCCAGAAAAGATAAAGCCATGAAAGAATTTCTTATATCAACAGTGAGAGGTCTTAGATATGCTTTTGTATGCCTTAGACCAGACACCTGCTGTTGAGTGGGAGTAATGAGTAGGTATCAGATTAATCCAGGAGAAGAACATTGGAAGACAATCAAGTAAATCTTAAGATAAAGAAGAGGAACTATATGTTAGTCTATAAGGGTGTGTTTAAAACTCTTAGACTACACCATATCAGATTTCGAAATTTACCTATGTGCTAGTAAATATTTCTGATAAGATGGTGGTTACTCTAGGGGTGGAATAGTGATTTTGGAGAAGTGTAAAAACCTATCTGAAGTCTCTAGGTCTACTAGAGAGAGACTGAATGTTAAAGCTGCAGGAAAGGTACTTATTCAGTCTAAGGAAAGTTCTATACATCTTTGGCACCATTCCAAATTGCCTTAAACTACTAGTGTTAATTTTCTGATTAACCAAAAGTAGTTGCCAAAGGTATAGAATCCAGTATCCCAAGAGAGTAAACATATAGAGAGGAATTTCACATTATCAATGATTTTGTGATTAAGGAAGAGTAATGGTGGAGAAAAGGTTGTGTTTAATTCAACCTTTCAGATCCTATTACGAGGAGTTTACTACTACTACACTTGATTTGCATATCGAGGTGTTGAGATTATTTGAAACGCACTTTTTGTTTTATATTAGTGCAAGTGGGAGTTTGTTGGGTTTTATGCCCTAAATAAAACTCATTTCAATATAATCAGATTTACTCATTAATATAGATCAGAAATAACATTTAATGTTGCATGGTTCACATGATTTATTTCATGATTATATGTACATAATGTATAAATTCATCTAAAACCCTTTTCACATACTTGATCCTGTTTATTGTGCCGTCAACACATTGGAAAGTAAACATGACTATGTGAATAAAGTTTCCTAGATTTATCAGACATAGGGTTTTACTGATATGATAATCTACAACACAGTTTACGTGTATTTGGAAAAATACTATGTTCTTTCCAGAACATTGGTTAAAGTAAAGCTCAGGTTGGATGCATGGAGTATGCATCGGAAGGGACCGATATTGAACTTTGACTTAGATTTAATTAAGCTTACCGTAGAATCTATTCAAGTCAATATCGCCTAGTTGATCCTAGATCAAATGTTCTTAATCCTGTTATGATTAGGCTCAATCTTGAAAGGCTATTCGTGTTCTTTGATTTGTTAGTTAAGCCTACTTTTAGGTCAGGGTGATACGTACATTTTGGGAACACGGTAGTGCAATTGAGTGGGAGCGCTATCATAAACATGGAATCTATAGCTTCTATCTGGCGAATAGTAAGCAAAGGATGATCTCCTTCGAGCTTGACCAAACGAACATAAATGGTGGAGTACTCATTTCACATTAGCTGAAATATCATTTATACGGGGTCAAGTGTTTTAAGGAATAAATACATTGTAGGGTGTAACGGTAATTTAATCCCTTTACAGTGTAGATCATTCATATAGAGGATCATTGATCACATTAGGATTATAACAATGGATAACTAATGATGTGTCTATATGGTGGAACATATAGAGCATTCTATATACTGAGAGTGCAATTCTAAGTTCTATGCGTGGATTCAACGAAGAATTAATAAGTTAGTGAATTTTAGTGCTAAATTCTTGATCTACTTATTGGAAGCTCGGTTATATAGACCCATGGTCCCCCCACTAGTTGAGATAATATTGCTTGTGAGACTCATGTAATTGGTTTTGATTAATCAATTATAATTCTTAAATTAGACTATGTCTATTTGTGAATTTTTCACTAAGTAAGGGCGAAATTGTAAAGAAAGAGTTTATAGGGGCATATTTGTTAATTATGATACTTTGTATGGTTCAATTAATAAATATGATAAATGACAATATTATTTAATAATTATTTATAGTTATTAAATAGTTAGAATTGGCATTTAAATGATTGAATTAGGAAATTGGCATTTTTGAGAAAATCAGATACAAAAGGTGTTAAAATTGCAAAATTGCAAAGCCCAAGGCCCAATCCACTTATGCTATGGCCGGCCACCTTTGTAGCTATTTTAAATTGATTTTTTCATTATTTTAATGCCATATAATTCAAATCTAACCCTAGTGGAATACTATAAATAGATAGTGAAGGCTTCATAAAAATAACACTTTTCTTCAGACTTTCTGAATCAGAAAAAACTGAGCCTTCTCTCTCCCTATCTTTAGCTGACCACTCTCTCTCTTCTTCCTTAGAATTTCGAAATCCTTAGTGTATGAGTAGTGCCCACACACATCAAGTGATACCTCAATCATAGTGAGGAAGATCGTGAAGAAAGATCATCAGCAAAGGAGATTCAGCATCAAAGATTCAGAGAAAGAGATCCAGGTTCAGATATTGATAATGCTCTGCTACAGAAAGGAATCAAGGGCTAGATATCTGAACGGAAGGAGTCATATTATTCTGCTGCACCCAATGTAAGGTTTCCTAAACTTTATATGTGTTTAATTTATCGTTTTAGAAAGTTCATATTTAGGGTGTTAATAAACATACTTGTGAGTAGATCTAAGATCCTGGTAAAATAATTTCCAACAATATTAACTCTTTAAAGAGAATGATCTTGTCAAAACCACTATGAACAAGATACAAATGCCATAGATTTATAAAATGTGGTTGTATCTTTTAGTTACAATAAAGAGTTCTTAGAATAGTGCAAGTGGATTCTGGTCACAGAATACTAAACTCATACAGTTTAAATCCATTGAAAGAAAATGGTTATGAAACACTTGTGAAAGTGTAACTGTATAATTAGTAATTCTTTCTTGGACCACCACTACTAATCTAACTCTATGATTTGCCTATACAAGTAGGAGATTTCTAAGAGTGAGGATTTATATCATTTTGGGATAGAATTCCAGGAATATAATCATATGCGTCATCTAATTTCTTAAGATAAAATAAGACTTTATATGATTTATAGACCATTCATCCAATGATATGTTATTAAGCCAATTCAAAATGAATAAGCTAAGAGGAATTAGGATAATTTCGTTTTAAATAAGAATCCAACGATGCTTCGATTAGCGAGAGTCAAAGTAATCTTATTTATACAATCTTCTTGTTTCATATTGTAAAATACTAGTCTAAGGTGTCATCAATTGATGAACAACTAGATGTTGCATATACAATATTTATCTTTCGAGATCTAATACTATTCTGTTAGTCTAATGGTGAAAATCCATTAGAGATTTATCTCATTAGAAAAACAAACCAAGTTAGACCAACAATGAAGATTCGAAATTAAACTACAATTTAATAACAGAAAATAACATGGTTCAATACAAATTCATACACAATTCAGAAATTATCAAGCATATAGCAAGTAGGAATGACAAGTGAAAATACTAAAACATACAATCCTAAATAATTTCCAAGGTTTTCAACAAACTGATATCAGTGTCCCGTTTAGGCGAGAGTCAAAGCTACCATCCATTGAATAGAGTTGTCAGCTCATCTAAAATGTCAAACATTCTAACAACCTTTTATTCGATCAAGATATGAATCCGTGTTTTCCCGTTTAGGCGAGAGTCAAGGCTATTCTATCTTATGAGCTTCCACCATTGTTTCATATTCTTGCAAGTCTTATACAGTCGCCACCATTATGGTGATCATTAACTATATAAAAAACTTACAAGATTACTTATCTTTCGAGATTAAACGGTGCTAACTTGCTAATGAACGTTCCTCCATTAGGGAGGATTACTCACTAAAGCAATAGCTATGTAAAACCAACAATGGAGATCGAATATCCTTATAATAATAAAACTCATTATTTAATGAAGGTTTGTATTTTCTTCTAATATTTATTTTATTCCATTTATTTTAAATATATATTTATTTAATTAAAATTTCCAATTTAGAATAAAAAATTCCAAATATAAATTTTAATTTAATATTTATAAATTATACTTAGATGGATATGAAAATAACGTGAATTATTTCCATCTTAGTAATAATTTCCATAAATATTTATAAATTATTCAATTTAAGTTGTTTCAAAATTAATTTAAATTAATTTAAAACTCAAATTTAATTTTCTATAAATATATATTGCATTTCGAAAATGCTTTAAAATAAAATAAAAATAAATCCTGGAAAATTACTCTAATTTTATGTTTGCCCAAAATTAATAAAAATTAATTTTCAACAAAAAATATAATTTTCCTATTTAATTAAATATATAAGAAAAATTTCAAATATTTAAGTATCATGATTAAAAAAATCAACTTAAATATTAATTTTCTATTAAATTAAATACACTAGAAAAATACTTCAAGCAAAACAGATAATATCTATCTAGACATTCATTGACTAATTAATCCAATTTCTAATTATAATATATTTTAGTTCATTTATTTTAATTAATCATTAAATGAAAAAATCAATGATTTAAGTTGGTCCAAAATTAAATAAATAATTTTCAACTTTAATCTATTTTTTAAATAAAATTCGAAATTTCTACATTAAAGAAATGTAATTTCAAAATTTTGGGAAATGATTAATAAAATAAAAATAAAATATATTTTGAAAATTATTCAGCTTTAAGTTATTCTGAATAAAAATTCCAAAATTAAGATAATTTTCAACTTTAATTAAATAACATGAAAATAACAATATTTAAGTATCATGATTAAAAAAAAATCAACTTAGATATTGAAATTTTCAATTTAATTAAATGTATTAAATTCAAGAAATAAATAATTAAGTAAAGGGGAAACTTAATTATTAATTCTAGTTTAATACTAGGAAAATATACTAAACTTAGATTGTACCAAAATTAATTAGGAAACAATTAATTTCACAATCTATGATATTTTCCTATTTAATATTAGAAATAATAACTAGTACTAGAAATAACTATTTAGAATATATCATTAACTAAGTGTTTTTCTAAAATTAACTTTAAAATATTACAATGAAAAATAAATTTCATATATTAAAAGTTAATTATGTTGCTAATTCAATTTTAATTAGGTTAGACTAATATAATTAACCTAATACGATTATTTAAATAAGGCAAATGGGTCTTCACAATTGGGGTAGTTCGTGTGAGGGGGAGCTGGGTTCAGTATGTCGTACCCACTTCTATTGGCCCCTAACTCTCACACAAGGTCCAAAAGAGAGGAATTTAACCTTTGAAAAAACAATTGTTATTCATTGAATAAGCTCAAATCTAATTGGACCTAAATAAATTTCCTTATGTCAAAATTTATTTTAGCAACCTAGTCCATTTACTTAGTAAAAACTTAAATGGGCTTCCTATATGCATCTAAGCCCAATAGCAAACATATAGGCTCACATAGGTCAAATGATTTGGATGGGCCCTATCATGTTACTAGGTTTACACAGATGAAAGAAGTACAAAATTTACCTGTTACAAATTATTTATAAGATCTATTGACAATTGGACTATGATTAAAATCAGATCATTGGATCTGTCAACAAGTTAATCATACCAATTTAGATCAGATAAATAATAGGTTTGTTAAAAAGAGTTTTTGAATAAACAATATAAATAAACAAACATTGTCCATGTAACAGATGTAAAATAAGATATTAATATAATTAAATTATTATTCTTAAACTAACCAAATAAAGGAAACTAATTTAAAATATCTAGGTTTATTTGAATCAAATTAAATTAAATATCAAATAAGATCAATGATTTGAAATGAAAGAATCTTCAATATCACTTTCAGATCTTATAATTTAATAAAATAAACCAATTTTAAAATAGATTTGGTTAGATAATTATTATTTTAGAAATAAAATAATAAATAAATAATAATTACCATAATTATATGTCAAAATATCTCAAATTAAGCAATATTCAAATCTCTACAAAAATATCTATGTTATTTAAATATTTAAGATATGATTTATAAATTTCCAATAAGGAAAAAAATGATATATCTATATATATATAAAAAATATCATTTTTAAACTTATAATTTATAAATAATTAAATGTTTAACAAAATAACAAATTTTGAATTTGAAATTATTATGGTAAGTATATCTATAAAAATATCTATGTTAATTTCAAATTTATTAATTATTTAATTTGTCATATAAGATAATTTTAATATAATATTTTAAATAAAAAGACAAAGTTATCTTTTAATTTAAAATATCTTAAATATCAAAATATCTAATCTTATAATTAAATAATAAATAAATATTAAAGAAGTTAACAAATTTTTAAATCTGACTATAATAGGAAATATTTAAAATTGGAAACATTCCAAAATATAAATATTTAAAAATTGGAAAAACTCCAAATTGAAAATATTTAAAATTGGAAACATTTCAATTTAGAAATATTTAAGAAAGGAAAAATGAATTTTGGGAAACAATCCCATGTAAAAATTGGATTTTTGGGGAAAAAACCCACAAAATTCGCAATTTGTAGGGGTTTGTCAGGATAGGCTCCATGCAGCATCCATGATTTCTAATCTTCCAAAATTCAAATCTTTCTCAATTTTTATCGGAATCGAGTTCCGTAAAAAATAAAATTGCTTAATTTTTCACAAGGAATCCAAATAAAATATTTTCAAAAATTGAAAAAATATTTTTCATGGAAAACGAAACTGTACAAAATCAACATTCATCAACTAACACATAAACCACATGAAACCATCCAAATCAACACAAAAACATATCAATCATCGTTTTAACTCATATTACATGAAAGTAAATCATTACCATGGCTCTGGTGCCAGTTGTTGGAAATTATTTTACCAGGATCTATTTACTATCATGTATGTTGGATTAACAACCTAATATGAATTCTAAAACAATTAAAATAAACACATATAAAGTTAAGAAAACCTTACAGTGGGTGCAGCGGAATAATATGACTCCTTCCGTTCAGATCTCTAGCCCTTGATTCCTTTCTGTAGCAGAGCATCACCAAGATCTGAACCTGAATCTTCTTTTCTCCTTCTTTGATGCAGAATTTCCATAGTCTTACATACTATGATTGAGGTGTTGGGTTTTATGCCCTAAATAAAACTCTTTACAATCTGATTAGTTATCAATATAAGAAATTTGAAGTGATTGATGTTTGCATGAATTTTACATGCTAATGGTTTAATATGTTTAATATGTTTATTACATTCATACACACAAAATTAGTTAAATCCAGATCATATGTTTATTCACAATTACAATATCGTCAACACAGTGGAATGTGATTGTGATCATATGAATCAAAAGTTTTGGTCCCTGTTTCATCAGTGTTATTGGATTTACACTGATGTGATAATCAGCGATGATGTGTACTTACACTTGGAGTAAGTGTTATGTTCTTTCCAGGACATTAGTAAAGTATACTAGTTTCGAATGTATGGAGTATACATTGGACTGGACCGATATTGCAACTAAGTTAAGATATTACAAACTTACCGTTATACATATCTTTCCAAGTCAATATCAGTAGTTGATCTTAAGATTAAAAGAATCTAAATCCTGATATGCTTAGGCTCAACTCAGGAGTGCTATTCATGTTCTTAGATTTATTAGTTAAGCCTACTTTTGGGTCAGGGTGATACGTATATTTTGGGAACATGATAGTATGATTGAGTGGGAGTGCTGAACATAAATATGGAATCTATAGCTTCTACTGGTGTATAGAAGTCAAGTGATGATTCCCTTCGAGCTTAGCAAATAGAAGTAAATGGATGAGCTCTTGTTTAACTGACTAATTATTAGATCACTAAACACCATTTACAGGTAGCTAAGTGTTTTAAGGGGCAAAATACATTGAGGGGTGAGAACGGTAAAGAAATCCCATCTCGATGTAAATCATCTATATAGAGGATCTTTAAATCACAATAATATTATAACAATGGTTAAATGAGATAGTATATTGATATCGTGGAACATACAATATGCTCTATATAAGTCTGAGAGTGCAATTCTAAGTTCTAAGAGTGGATTCAACGAAGAATTAATAAGTAGGAATTTACTTGGTAAATTTGGTTCACTTATTGGAAGCTCAGCATATAGATCCATGGTCCCCATTCTAGTTGAGAACATTCTGCTTGTAAGACTCATTAATTGATTCGTGATTGATCAATTATAATTCTAAAGTTAGACTATGTCTAATTTTATGAATTTTCACTAAGCAGAGGTGAAATTGTAAAGAAAAGAGTTTCTAGGTTTATTTATTTATTAATGGACTTTATATGTCTAATTAATAATTAAATTAAATGACAATATTATTTAATAATCTATTTTAGTTATTAAATAATTAGTTTTGGCATTTAAAAGGTTAGAATTGGAAAATTGGCATTTTTGAGAAAATAGAGATAAAATTTGATAAAACTGCAAAATTAAGTGAGGCCCATTTATACACCTTGGCCGGCCACTATATGGAGTTTTTCAAATTAATATTTTCATTATTTTAATGCCAAATAATTCCTAACCTAAACCTAGTAGTTGCCTATAAATAGAAAGTGATGGCTCAGTCAAATACACAACATCTTTGAATAAGCCTTTCTGACAGAAATTTCTCTCTTCAGAAAAACTGAGCCTTCCCCACTTTCTATACCTTGGCCGAAACCCTTTATTCTCTTTTCTCCTTCATCTTTTTCGACCCTAGTGAAAGAGTAAGTTCCCACACACAGCAAGCAGTAACTCAATCATAGATTGGAAGACTGTGAAGGATCAAACTTGAAGAAGAAGGACATTCGGGCTCAGATCTTGATTATACTCTGCTACAGAAAGGATTCGAGGGTTAGAGATCTGAGTGGAAGGAGACATTAATTCCGCTGCATCAATGTAAGGTTTTCTTAACTTTATATGTGTTTAATTTATCGTTTTAGAAAGTTCATATTTAGGGTGTTTAAACAACATACTTGTGAGTAGATCTAAGATCCTGGTAAAATAATTTCCAACATGAGGTACCACTTGATGTGTGTGGGCACTACTCATCACTCAAGAGAATTCGAAAAACAGAGAAGAAAGAAAGAGAGAGAGTGGCGGTTTCATAGTGTTTGAGAGAATAAACTGTAAAGTGTGTGTCTCAAACCTGAAGCCTTTACCTTCTATTTATAGAATACCACATAGGGTTAAAGTTGAATTATTTGGCATTTAAAAAATGAAAAATAAAATGAGAAATAGGGGTAAAGGTGGCCGGCCATGTATTGAGGAAACACAAATCCTTCCACTTTTCCAACTTTCCTATTTCATCATTTCTAGTTTCCCATTTTCTCAAAATTGCCAATTCTCTCTTTCAACTTCATAAATGTCAAATCTAATTATTTAATAACTATAATTAATTATTAAATAATATATTGTCATTTATTTTATTTATTAATGAAAACTAATCAAAGTTTCCTAATTAATAAATATACCCTTTAAACTCTCTATTTACTGTTTTACCCTTGCTTAGTGAAAATTCATAAAGTAGACATAGTCTAACTTTTAGAATTATAATTGATTAATTAAAATCAATTAACTGAGTCTTACAAGCAGTATGGTCTCAACTAGTATGGGGACCATGGGTCTATATAACTGAGCTTCCAATAAGTCGAACCGAATTTACCAAGTAAATTCCCTAACTTATTAATTCCTCATTGAATCCACACTTAGAACTTGGAATTGCACTCTCAGCCATATAGAACGCTCTATATGTTCCATGATATAGACACGTCATTAGTTATCCATTGTTATAACCCTAATGTGATCAATGATCCTCTATATATATGATCTACATTGAAAAGGCACTACTGTTACCGCTACATCTTCAATGTATTTTATCCTTAAAACACTTAACCCTGTATAAATGATATTTCACCTAAGTGAAATGTGATCTCCACCATTTATCTTCGTTTGGTTAAGCTCGAAGGAAATCATCCTTTACTTCTATTTGCCAAATAGAAGCTATAGATTCCATATTCATGTTAGCGCTCCCACTCAATTGCATTACCGTGTTCCCAAAATGTACGCATTACCCTGACTCAAAAGTAGGCTTAACTAACAAATCAAAGAACACGAGTAACACTCTTGAGATTGAACCTAACCATATCAGGATTAAGATCATTTGATCTAGGATCAACAGGTGATATTGAATTTAATAGATATTACGGTAAATTTTAACATATCTAATCAAAGTTTAATATCGGTCCCTTCCGATGTATACTCCATACATCCGATACTGGTAAACTTTGCCAATGTCCTGGAAAGGACATAACACTTTTCGAAGGTGTAAGAATACCTATCGCTGATTATACAATGTCAGTCTAAATCCAGTGTTCTGACAAATCAGGGAATAAACTTTTGAACATATAATTAAGATTATATTCCACTGTGCTGACAACACTATAATCTTATCAAATTCATATGTTCTGGACTTAAAAAGAATTCATACATTATATACATATAATCATGAAATAAATCATGTGAACCATGCAACATAAAAATGTTATTTCTGATCTTTATTAATAAGTAAATCTGATTATATGAAATGAGTTTTATTTAGGGCATAAAACCCAACAATATGTTACAACACAAGGAACAAAATCCTTGGCTCAGAGGCGCCATGAATTAGTAAGTTTAAATATAATTGTAGTTAAGTTATATTAAATTGTATAATCTCTAATGTTTACTTCATAAATTATAGGAGCACCCGGATTACATCGGCACATGGATGGATGTCCATCTCAAAAAGGATAAGCAATTTGTTAATGAATTTGCAAGACAAGATTATGTAAGTCTTTGTCACTTGATCTTTATATTTTCCCAATATTAGTTTCATATTGTTCTAATTTTTTGATTTCATATAGGAGTGGTTGCAAGCAGTTCGAGCAGCTCGAGAAGCTCGTTCTCAGATAGATTCTGATTCTGGGTCATTAACTGATCATGTCAGCATCTTCGAAGAGGCGTTGGGTCAGAGGCGGGGTCACGTTCGTGGAATTGGTCGCAGAGTGAAATCTTCAAGTAGCCGTGCCAAATCCACCCAATCACAGGCACCTTCACAAGATTTGGTAAATGACATGAGTGTGATGTTTACTCTCTTTTCATCTCAAATGGACCCATCAAATATGGACCCTGCAAAGCTAGCAATGTTTAATATGCTTAAGAGTAAGTATTCCACTCCAGCGCCTCAACCGTCTCAGACACACACGGATCAAGGTTCCCCTGCACATTCTCAACATTCAGCGGCATCATCTGACATGCATACATCTTCGACATCACAGCCTCAACATCCAGTACAGCCACTCTCGCAGCCTTTGCCACAACCATCACACCCTCCACCGCCTTACCCTTACATGTATGGACCACCGTATCCATACATGTACAGAGGAATTTCGCAGCAGCATCCTTCTGCTTTCTTTCTAGGTTCGACTGATATGGCTGGATCATCACAGCAACCTTCGTCATCACAGCAGGCTCAGCCAGTCTACCCATATCAATGGATGATGGGGGCACCGACATCTCAGCCGCTACAGCCACCACATACATCACAGCCGGTACAGCCACCTCAGACATCACAGCCGGTACAACCACCTCAGACATCACAGTCGCTACAACAACCTCAGACATCACAGCGCCAGCCATCGAGTCATCCAGAGTTCGATGAGAACGAGAGATCAAATGACTTTTTATCTCAGTTGTAGAACTAAAAGGCTACTATTACATTTTCTTTGTAAGAACTATTATAATGTTGGTTTTTTCTTTAAGTTGTCTTAGTTACTAAAATTTGTAAGAACTATTTAATTTTATTATGTTATTGTGCTACTTATTAATGAATTTCAATTTGATATTAATTATTATTTTTAATTTTATTTGTTATTATAATTATTTTTAAGAAATTAAAAAATTAATATTTTAAATAATATAAATTATATTTTTTTTTCATATAAAAACCTTTATGTCGCCCCTAAAAGTCAAATACAACAACTCTGACAACACCTTTTAGGGGCGACATTCTAGGTATTAGGGGCGACATTGTCGTCTCTAAAAGTAAAAAACAGAAATTCGTGTTTTACTTTTAGGGGTGACACAATTGTCAGGCGACTTTTTTGTCGCCCCTAATGGTACTTTTAGGCGCGAACTTTTAGGGGCGACTTATTAGGGGCGACATGTCGCCTCTAAAATACATTAGGAGCGATTTATAGTTGTTTTAAAAGTCGCCCCTAATAAATTAATTTGTTGTATGTGAGTTTAGAGAATTTGAGTCAAAGTGAAAATTGTTGGAGTTTGACTCAAATTATTTATTTCTTGTTATAAATATTAATAATTATGTGGATGTCCAAATCTTTTATTTATTACCATGAATTGTAATGAACATTCCTCTTTTCCTTAGTTTCCCTTTTTCTTAGTTTCTTAATATCTCACTCTTGTATTTGTATAAATAGGGGTTCACCCCATTGGAATAAACAACTCAGAAATTCTCATTCACTTTCTCTTTCTCTCTTCATCTTCTTCTTCTTTCTTCTCATCTACTTTATATTATATTATATTATTTTATAACACGTTATCAGCACGAGTCTCTACCCAAGCTTCAAGCATGAGTCTCTGCCCAAGCTTCAAGCATGAGTCTCTACCCAAGTCCCAATGTAAGTATCTTGTTAAAGTTCTTGAATTGTTTCAAAGTCAAAATACACTAAATATATACTTATATATATACTCCTCTGACTGAAACAATTTCAAGAATCATTTGGTTTTTTTTTCTTTTTATCTATATATATCTATATATTATATATGTATGTATATATTTTTATTATTGATTCATATATATATACATATTATGTATTTATCATTCATAATATTTACAATATATGTGTGCCTATGATATGATAGAGAAAATCTATATAAATTATACATATATCCTGAAGATTATGTATCATTGATAAAATATTGCATATATCCTGAAGATTATGCATCATCGATAAAATATTGCATATATCCTGAAGATTATGCATCCTCGATAAAATATCGCATATATCCTGATGATTATGCGTCCTCAATAAAATCTTGCATATATCCTGAAGATTATGCAAATGTAATATTCATTATATAGTTGATGGATATATAATGAAAGAGATGAATACATATTTATATATATGTTCTTGTATTCTTTGAGGACAATGAAAAGTAATCTAATATCGATATAGATTTTGACAAACATTTTCTGAAGTAAATGTTTTATATTTATCGAAGAAAAAAATGATTGTATTTATGTGAATACAACTAAAGAATCATTAAAAATGATTATTATTGATGCAATTTTATAGTGGGTTTTGAATACCCAAAAAGAATATTAAGAAAATTGCATTGAAACATTAAAGTATAAGAATAACAATGAGCATGACTAATGTTATTTAAATACATGAGGCAGTATTTATTGTTCATCATTCCCTGCAGAGAATGATACGAATTGAAGTCAATCACTTTTAAAGATTCCTCGTATTAGTCATGTTATTATACATTGTTATTACTTGCAATGTTGGAAATTATTGAATCTGACATATGTTAAAGATTAAATTTTGCATATACATCTTGGAGATTATGTAAAAATTGTATTCATATATTCTTTGAAATATTGTTAAAGAAATAGTTGAGTAATTTCTTTTTATATATGAACAAGTAATAAATTTTTAAGAAATTTATAATAATGTTCTACTTGTTCAACGTCATTCCCCGAAATGAATGTAATGATTTTAAATAATCAATGGCATTGTTTGCTACTCAAATATTTCCAGAAGAAATTGGAAACAACCAAAAGATGAAATACCACACACAATCAAAGTGCATGAAATCTATATATCATGTGTGGAATTGAATAATAGTGGTCGCGTACCTGTAGTACGGACACACTTATAATCAAGATAAAAGTATACTTGATTATTTAATAGAATGTGAATTGTACAAACTTATTGTACATTTAGAATATTTAAATATCATTACCTAAAGAGAATGAATAGACATGAAATTCTATTCAAAAAATATAGATTTCACATATATTGGTAATGCCATAAGCAAATTAATATATACATATTTTATTATTTCTTGAAATCAATAGTTTCAAACTATTGTTGGTGCAGAATATGTGTATATATATAGTTACTATATAATTTAGTTTGCATATTCCCAAAAGTGGATATATAATTTACTAATATTTGTTAGTGATCTAATATAATCAAAGTGATAAAGAATCACAAAATGATTATTTGAAAAGCTTCCTGAAGAAGTCTTACATACAATTGCTACTTAGAGTAGTAAAATATATTTGTATGTACCTAGATGTATAACTTTTATCTAGTTATAAAAGTGATAAGAAATAACTTATTATATGTACTGGTTGTACATTTAAATATATAATATATCAAGTCATGATAATTAGACTGATGAGTAGTCTATTAATAAATTAGACGACTTGTTAAAAAGATACCAGGAAACATGAATGATATATTATGGTGATATATTATGGTTATATCTATTTGACCATTATAACAACATGATGAAGTTGTCATGTACATTTTATATTATACACATCATTGAATTGATGATAGTGATTCCTGAAGAAATATAAAGTTTGATAAACATAATAGTGACTTCTGAAGAGTGTATATGTTTTGGAGAATAATATAATTATATTATTCGTGTATATAAAATGAAACTTGTAATGACTATGTTGTAATGAATTTACATTACCTTTTGAAAGTTTCATTGAAATACAAATTATAGTGAACCTGAAGTTCATGAATTGAATTATTTTGACATGATCAATCATATGCAATAAATTGTCAAAGAATTTGACTAAATTTTGTTGAAGAACCAGAAGATTCTTCTCATTGTTAATTTATAAGGCTCAAAAGAAGAATGTGCATATATTTGCACATAGAAAATATTTAAATTATATTTTCTTAACAATCTTGAGCTATTGTTAGATTTTTATTGCATAGTTTCTTATCGATGTGATAAGATTATATAATCATGCATTTACAAAATGTGTAAATTTATGTATTTCTAATTATACACGTATGACTCATTCTTAAAAATGAATTAAGTTCATAAGGATTGAACTTGAAACTAAAGTTCATTGAACCTAAAGTTCAATGTCATATAATATACATGAGTTTAAATAGATATTGATTCATTGTGATATATTGAAATCCCTACAGGTGTATTAATATTATTAGATATCACAATTTCTTAAAATTCTCTCGATCAGGGGGAGAGAAGCAGTTGGGATCGATGATAATTTTTGAAAAATGATCCTTGCACAAAGTTATAAGAACGATATAGTTCAAAATGATATATACCAACTGCAAATCAATATTACTCAAAGTTGAGATAAAATGAGTTGAAAACGCCTGAAGCGTAAATGAACAATATAGAAATTATTAGTAAATGTTCATTTGATTTGCCCTGAAGTTGTTAAATCTAGAGGTACTCATGGAGATACCTTAATGTTATAAAGTATTAAAATGATAGCCGTGATGAAAACGGTACTCGAAGAGACTCCCAAGAGAAGTTAGACATAACACATTTAATCATAATTGAATCACTAAAGTGATTCGTTATAGGTACCTATAAATGATAAACATATTTGAAAATATGTAATTTAAAGAGATCTCTATAAGTTATGTCAATATGGGAGGAAATTATCATTTATTGAAATTTTTGTCGACAATAAATATTGAATGTTTGCATATGCAATAAACTAACATGAGATAGCAAGGATCATGGTATTAGATTTGTCGAGAATCATTGACTTACATTTTGATTTTTGGCCAAAATATTATGACGCAATCCAGGCAAATTTACTCACATAAAGTGAAGTAAGACCTGTAGGGTGTGCAAATAAATATTTCTAATGAGAAATTTGCATATATGTATTTGTACATAATGAATTGTTGTACAAAGTTTGCATAGACATGAGATTGATTGAAGTAAGGCTTAAATATTGAGAAAATATAATCATTATTTGATTATAGCCTGGAATATATTTTATGAAGATTTATAAGCGTCACATAAATGTTGCAACAAAAGATTATTTATTTGGAGCTCCTAATATAGTGAGAATTTGAAATAAGCCTTATCTAAAAATTCTAGAAGAATTTAATACATGTCTTAAGTGATATAAATTCTAAGTCGCGCGCACTATATGACAAAGATCTTTGTATGAAATAAAGACATGTAAGTAAATTATTATTTGAAAAATACCTATGGTTGTCTATGCAATATAAATACGTAAATTATACGTTGTGATAGACTCTTGAAGAGTTTTTGATTAATTGCAAAACAAACTTTTATTTCTTTTGTATATCGAGAAATATTAAATGTATAAAGTTTGTTCATTAGTATTGAAGTCCTGAAGTACTTCATATGTATCAAGAATTATAGATATATGATCTTTTGATATGAAAATTAAGATCATACAACAAGATGGAACAAATATATGGTATTGGAGTACCATCATTGTCACAAATAAAATTTATATTATCATTAATGTGTTATGTTCATATCTACTTGAAATGTTAAATTTTAGTATGAACAAGATTGTATATACACATGAATGATACAATTAGTTGGATAAATATTAATGTTCCACGAACCCCTCATCTATAATTTAGAAGTCCATACATACTCTGGAAGAGTTATAGAAAATATATGATCAAAGATTATATATGGTGATATTTTAAAAGTGATAACAATAATCTTATGAGATCTATTATCACCAAAAGAATTATGGATCATATGTGCATGAGGGGGAGACATATTCATGTTGCACTCTTTTTCCCTTAGTTCAGGTTTTGTCCCACTGGGTTTTCCTGGCAAGGTTTTTAACGAGGCAACTTGCAAATAATTATGAATATGAAATATATATTGTACTCTTTTTCCCTAGCTCAGATTTTGTCCCACTGGGTTTTTCTGGCAAGGTTTTAACGAGGCTACTATAAATCATGTTAACATACTTGCATTTTATGAAGCAAGTAGAGAATGTGTGTGAGTGAGACCATTGACATAGCATATTCGGGAAACATATGGATTGCACTCAATAAAGAAGTATCAACCCAAACAATTCTCTATGGATAATACTGCTTGCATCGTTCAACTAAAAGGAGGTACATTGAAGGAGATAGAGTTAGAACACATTTCACGAAATTCTTCTTTATACGCTTCAAGAAAATGCATATTGGTGTTCAACATATTCAATCAAGTGTCAATCTTACAAACTTATTCACAAAGTTATTACCAACATCAACATTTGAGAAGACGGCAGGCAAATCGAAATTCGTCGATTAGAAGATCTCCACAAATGCCTAAATGAGGGGGAGTTAGTTTACACTATACTCTTTTTCCTTTGATCAAGTTTTCAGCAAGATTTTTAATAAGGCAGTTATTATGGACATCCAAGGGGGAATGTTATAAATATTAATAATTATGTGGATGTCCAAATCTTTTATTTATTACCATGAATTGTAATGAACATTCTTCTTTTCCTTAGTTTCCCTTTTTCTTAGTTTCTTAATATCTCACTCTTGTATTTGTATAAATAGGGGTTCACCCCATTGGAATAAACAACTCAGAAATTCTCATTCACTTTCTCTTTCTCTCTTCATCTTCTTCTTCTTTCTTCTCATCTACTTTATATTATATTATATTATTTTATAACATTTCTTTATTTATTTATCTATATATGTGAAGTTGCAATTTCTTTTTGGGTAATTATTAATTGTGGAAAAAAGGAAAGTCTTGGTGACCAAGTTTGGATAAGTCTTTCTTAAGGAAGATTTGGAATGTCTTGTTCCCCAAGTTGTCTTGATGCCCAAGTTTTGTAACTTTATAAATATGTGTTTTGTGTGAGAGAGAGAGAGAGGTATGAGTGTCGGGAAAAAATAATGAGTTGTGAAAAGAGAAGTGTGTGAGTTTTGTTATGTGGTGAGAGTGAGGAAGAAGCAAAATGTATATTGGGATTTTGGTAGAGAGATTGAGATTGAGATTGAGATAGAGATTAAGATTGTTATTTCGCTGTGATTGAAGTAATAAAAAAATGTGTGCAATGTAACAAACGACAACGCCACACCAGCCATTGAAGAAGCTTGGGGGACACTTCCTCTTTTGTGGGCAGGAGCTAAACATGGGTCCTTCTTCCTCTAACTACATGTCTATTTTACCCCAAATAATTATCAAGTTATTATTTTTTTTTCTTCTCAAACATTTTTTTTAATTTCAATAATTGAACAAATTTCCTTTTTTTTAAATAAAATAATAATTGAACAAATTTAAAAGAAAAAATGCATTCCCATCATTTCTCAACTACTCAACTGACCAAATATAATACATTTTTTTAATAAAATGAAACTCATAAAAATGTTTATTTATTTATTTTTTTCAATGAGTGGGGTAGAGTACGGACAAGAGTGGGACAGGAAGGAGATAAACGCTAGACTTCAAATTGTATCTTTTTCATTATTATGACTACAAAAACCACTTTTTGGTGCCCAGCCTTGTTATGAAATTGGAGGACCAGTAATTTTCATGCTTTTTAAATTAATAATAATAATAATAATCTATACATTTATATTTGATTTAATTATAATTGTTTAACAAAATAAAAGAGGGGAAAGAGTTGGGCATAAAAAGGTAAGGAATTTGAAATTGAGGCTCCTCGTGTAGGTGAAAAGGCTCCTTTAGGCAAATGTGAATCCTTATCCCAACCCAATAACCCATTAATTATCGTTAATCTAATCAATAGAGAGCAATACAAAGTAACCTAATTATTATAGTCACCGTTTTTAAAACATGCACATTGCACACATATAAAAAGCAGAGTTTCACTACTAAAGTTATGATTCTCCTTGACATTATTTTTTACTTTTATGTTCGGTAACTACTAACATTAATCTAATTATAATTATCTTTAACTTTAACATTTAACGTCGCTTTCAGAAAAAAAAAAAAAAAAGTTAAATAATAACAATAATCTTTAGTATAAAAACGGATGGATTCTTTTACTATATGATTTTGTTTTTTTTTAAAAAAAAAAAAAAATACTAGTATGATTATGATATTAATTTTTGCATTTTTTTCAGTATATATCCCACATTCGTAATATGTACTCTATTTATTAAAAAAAAAATTATATATCTATATATATATATGAAGTAATCTATCAAAATCAATACCATATAATATGTTTTTTAATTTTCAATAATATATTAATTGTTTTTTCTTATAATGAAGTATGAACATTTTACTAAAATAAATAAATAGAATGTTCAGAAAAAAGATGAGCAAATTCATCCTACTCTGAATGCACAACTAATTCATACATGAGATGACATAGAATAAAAATACTTTAGAAAAATGAGAAAAAAATTAAAAAATGAAAATAAAAAATTAGTAGAATGCTTAGAGACATCAAAATAAAAATGAACACAAAGCAACTCCAAGCTAGCATCACATGCATCTACAGATTTTGCTCAAATTATAAGAACCCCTTCAAAGCTTCCATCCAATTTCAACATTAAGCAACAAAATAAAAAAATAAATAAAAAAAAAACCTGTAAAGTACACGAAAAATAGAGAATTGATAGTAAGGATTTAATTTTTTTTAGAAAAATAAATTAAATTAAACAAAAAATCAATATATTAAACGAAAGAATAAAAAACTAACTATAAGATTTAATCCTTCTGTAATCTTCAAAATCCCCAACTCTTAATAAACTCATAAAACCATAACTTAATATTGTTAAAAAGTGAGATACATGAGGCTAGGAATTTAAGGGAAAAAAACACCATGACTAGCTATGAATGCTTTATAGTTTATATAATAAAGTCTTATGTAATATTTTTAACAAAGTCTTATGTAATCATGAAAAGGTTTAGATCTTTTTATATATAAGAAAATTATTATTATATTACACTAATAATGGATTGTTTGGTATTGTGTAATGTTTTAATAGGAATGGTTCTTTCACATTCTCATATTTGGCATGGTAATTGTTTGTGATAAATATTGAAAAATTATTACTGAATAAAAACAAAATTATCTCATAAAAAGGTAATAATATTATCTCAAAAAATAAATAAAAAAAAAAAGTATAAGAATAATCTTATATATTTTCAAAAATTGGTATCAAACATTCCCTTCATAATACAATGGACATAACTTATTAATAATTTTAAATTTACTTTCTATACCCAATTTATCATATTATCGTGTTATAAGCCAAACAAAATAATTTAACTAACATTAATCTAATTATACATTAATTTTCATGTACAAGTAAACATATTTATAAGTTTCTAGATAATTAATTATATTTTATATTGTAATTTCTTGCTAATTATTAAGATTATTTTAAATTTATTACACGTACCAATCGCCCTCTAATAGTCATGACTTGAAAATACACAAACTTATATTTTAAATTTTCAATTTTCATTTTCTTTTTAAATAATTATGAATTATGATGGTATATCTCATCCGAAACACCAATTATATTAAACAGTATTAAAATAATAATAATAAAGTAGTAGAAGAAGAAGATAGGTTGGTATTGTGAAAATTAAAAAAAAAAACAATAGGAGAGAGAGAGGTCTTTGGTGTATTGTTGTTGTAAAGAGCACGACTTCAATGATTGCAGCCACAACCCAATCATTCGATTTAAGGCACAATATAATGGAGATGGAGAGTACGTTTCGTTTGCCAAGTACGTTTTCATGTTGTATGTATGGACTACACACGTGCTTCTCTGTCATCTTACTTATATCTATTATTCTTCTTCTTCTCTATCATCTCTATCTAATTTTTTTTCTTTTATTAAATTATATTTATTAACTTACCAATCAAATTAAATGCCTCTCATGCCGTTTCTAACGAAGATAACAATAAATAATTGATACATAATTATGGACGTACCCAACTCTCTAAATTTCTAATTTTTTTATATTAAAACGTTTTGTAACGATCCGTTCGGAGAAAAATGTCCTCTATCTCTTATAATTATATGAGAAATGCTAGAGGGTACTAGTTTAGCACACTTCTATATATCAATATCGTTATTGGTCTAACTAAGTCTCATATAATTTAATATAATAACTTTTAAAAAGTATTGTTAGTTAATCGCAATGCATGGAAAAAATGCTAAGTAACACTGGTGGTGATGCTTAATACAATGCTCATATTATATATTAGATTTTGTTTCAATTATTGATTATGATACGTTTCTTAATATCGTTCTCACTTGTTGTTGACGTATTCCAATTTGAACTACAAAACATGTACGAATTATTAAATTTGTTATTTATTAATGGAATATTTAAGTTGACAAAATTTCAAATGTAAAAGCCTTGTATTTATATATAAAAAAAAAACACTGTTTATTTATATTTTTGAAGAAAACTATATTAAAAAAAAATCGTTCGATGATTGATTTCAATTATTTTGTAATTAAAAAAAAAAGAAATAAAAAAACAATAGATATAATAAAAAAATCAAATAATAAAAAGAAATACTGAATACACACTAGATATTATTAGAACATTATTATAATTATTCTTTAAAGCAACCTCTTGAGATGTATATATGCTTCACTTTTAAAGGTGGAAATCAAATAAATGAAGTGTTACTAAATACTCTCTTATTTTGCTTAACAAGTGTTACTATAAATACTAAAAGAAGTATGCACTAACATTGTATTTTTAATATTTGTGTTTTCCACATTTAGCCCATTGTTCTACTGAAAATAATCTTATCAATAAATAAGATAAGTAGTATAAATTGTTTATTTTTTTTTTTGTAAGGAAGATAAGTAGTAGTATTAATTTGAATTATGTATTTTGTCAAATTTGTTGATTGATTTCTCTAATTTATTAAATAATAATTTAAACCCATGCTATAAAATAGAATATAACATTGGTACCCTAATAATCACAATTTTGATCAAAAACTTTTAGGTGGCGTTTGGTTTGAGGTAATGAAATGGAATGGAATGGAAAGGAAACAATTTTCATTCCATTTCTTTGTTTGATTGCATTTTAAAGTATTGGAATGGCATTCCAATGGAATGCTCTTTCCACCATTTTGGTGGAATAGCTATTCCATTTTAAAAAAGAAGGAATAACCATTCCAATGTAACAAGAAAAAAAAATTTAATTATTTTTTATCAATTTTTTTTATGCATTTTAAATTTTATTCCATTCCATTCCTCTTCCTATTCCCATCCTCATTCCTATTCCTATATTTTCATTCCTCCCAACCAAACGCCTTAGTGTCAGGAGGATTATATATAAGACGACAGTAGGTTTCGAGAAGAGGAAGTTTTAGCTTTAGGTTTAAGAAATTTTACAGTTGGAGTATCTCTAATTGAGTATCAAAAACAAAAAGATTATATTTTAACATACTTAAGAAAAATTACTATTATAATAGTGTTCTAAAAAGTTTACTAAATTTGACACATATTTAGCACAAGATATAACATTGTGACAAATTTAACCCACAATTTACTACAATGTATTGATTAACTTTTACTCAACTTTACATTTTTTATTACCATATTACTATTATTTAAATAATAAAAAATAAAAAAAAAATGTATATTTTCAATCAAATATTAAATGACCATCAATATAATTATTTTTTTTTTATTATTTTACATCTTGTCTATTGGAGTACAATTATAAATAGTAGGCCAAATATATAGTACAAACTTATTTGTTTTATCAAATTTAACACAAATTTTAGATATCTATTGAAAACAATTTTCCACTAAAAAACAACAAAATTGAAGAGTATTATTATATATTTTTATTTTGTAAAATATGAATATAAATTATTATTTAACAAAATGTATGGACCGCTCAATAACTCTTAGTGCATTTTCAGTGGAGATAAAAATAAGTGATGCAAATATAAAATATAGTTAATTTTTGTTAAAAATCTACTCTAATAGTATACCAAATTGTGATGTAAATATGTTAAATAACAAAAAAAGATCCAAATTTGGATCACAATATAGCATGATGTAAAATTTGCATCACAATAAATGCTAGAAGGTGCTAGGCACTGGTACCCAATATCAATGTTTTAATTTTATGTGGGTAAATATCATTTTAGATCTTGTCTTTTGTAAAAATTATCAATTAGACCATCTATTTTGTTAAATGACAAAATGGACCATGTGTTTTTTAAAATTGTACAAATATGACCCTGAACTGATTTTTTGTCAAACTAAAACTTAACAATAATCTGATTTAGAGATGTTATGAAAAAATTGGTTACATTTTCTGTGTCTATACGTGTTAGAAATTATCTTAAAGTTGGTTATATTAAAAAAATAAATTATTAAAAATTGAGCTCAAGGTTCTATTTTTACCATTTTGGAAAATATAGGGTCCATTTAGTCATTTAACAACACAGAAGGTTTAATTGTCAACTTTTGCAAAACACAAGATCCAAAGTAGTATTTATCTATTTTATACTTACTTTTGTATTATTATTATTTTATATTTTTTAAATAAATTATTAAGTGACCATTAAATGATATTAAATTTAATTATACATTAAAATTTAAAATTATATAATAAAATACAATAGTAAAAAATTAATTTAAAATTGTCACAAAATTATTGTTTTGTACAAAATATAACTCGACTATTACATTTCTTATTAAACATGATCTTACCAAACAAAAATTACTAAATAGTATTTGCCGGCAAATAAATATTATCATAAACAAAATGAGCACGTTTTAAAATTTTGATTTTAAAACTAAAAGCTATAAAAATATATAAGAGTGTTCACTTGTCATTACACAACTTGTATCTGACATATAAATTTAAAATTACTTTACTGCCATTGCAGATCAAAAAAATCTGACTTTTACAGATTTTGTAAAGGATTTTCATTTTGCTCGTATCTTATAGATACCAATTTTTTAATTTTCTTAGTATTAGTTTTGTCAATCGGATCAAGCAATATGATATTGCCAAAAAAAAATGTTAGAAGAATACAAAAATGAAAAATGAATGTATTATGTATTTAGATCAAAATTTATATCAAATGAAGAATGATATAAACATTGGTATAAGTGGCAAAAAAAGAAGAGAGAGAATAATATAATAATAATGAAAAACGTGAAAAAAGGCTTGAAAAAAGGGTATGCAGCCAAATGAAAAAGACTATATATTTCTAAATAAATATGTATTTACGAAGAAAAAAAGTTGAAAAAACTTTCGTAAGTGGATGTGTTTTATTATGTGAAATAGTGGATACTCCATATAAGCATTTAATTTGAAGAACTATCACCCTTAAAACAAAATAAAAGTTAGTTCATTGTAATTTAATTAATACAAAAGAAATTAAAGCTTTTTAATTTATTCAATAATGTTGTTATATTATAATCAATGCATATAGATATTTTTCCTAATAAAGAAAGAAAAAGATATAGAGGGCAGAAAATAGACCCCAATGACTTGCATTGCATTATATATCTAAAACCAATAATTATAAAATAAGTGAAAAAGAGAGCAAATTAATTGGGTTTGGTGAGTGAGTGGTAACAACCAAAAATAAAGTACAATAAATTAATAGCTAATTAGGAGTTTTACAATTTCAAACTTTTTATGTATTTTGAATTTTTTTTAGTTATTAAATTTTTTTAAAAAATTATTAAAATTATTAAATTTAAGAATTTTTATTTAATTTTGTTTAATATTAGTTTATGTATTGAATGGTACACTCTAAAATTTAATACATATAATAGTTTTTGAACAATTTTAACGGCCTTAAAACTTAATAAACAGCATTTGATACATATCAAAAGTTTAGAGACAACAAAGTTTAATTAGCCTAAATTAATTATTAAAAACCCATTACATAACATTATAATTAATTAATTTAATTCTAACACGTAAATATATATAATTTATTATTATTATTATTTAATTCCAGACAAGACAGTATCTCTGTGTGCTCCTGAACAAAAGCTTCAAGTCAACAACTTGACAAAAGCTATAAGCTTTATACCATCCATCCATTACTACTCTTCCCTCCCTTCCAACCAAATCAAAACTGAATGCAAATAAACAGAGCTCCAACCCCACCACCCTAAATCTTCTACATTCTCCGACATGCCTCACCCTCGTGATCGTTCCTATTTCTCTCCGGTTCTCTCCCCTCCGGTTCTCATCATTCTCTTACCCATTATAACCTTTGTGTTTCTCTTCTTTGCTATTCCTCCGGTTGTTACTTTTACTTCTCACATATTTCGTCCATTCACCGTAAAGAAGAGTTGGGATTCTTTAAACATATTCCTTGTTCTTTTTGCCATTCTTTGCGGAATTTTCGCTAGGAAAAACGACGATGATTCAAGTGGTGTTACTGCTACTACTACCGAAAACGATGTCGTTTTGACTCCTCCGACTCCGAATGTTTCGGACCACGTTAGGAATGCGAGGATTGGTCCTCCAATTAGTGTATCGGAATCCGTTTCCCAAGAATGGTTTGGATTTTCTGATCGGAATGATAACAAAAATAGTATTAATAATATCTATGACGATCAAATTAATCGGACGCCGCCGCCTGGTTCTGCCACACTTCGGTTGAGGAGGAGTAGTAGCTCGTATCCAGATCTGAGGCAAGAATCGGTTTGGGATGATAACAGAGACGATCAGAAGTTTCAGTTCCGATTCTTTGATGATTTCGATATCAAGAAGTACCGCCAAACGGTGTCGTTTGATCATCGACATCGATCAAGGCAACGAAGCAAAGTTGAAGAAGATGAAATTAAAGAAGTTCCAGTTGATACTTTTGTTGTTCGTCCTTCTACGCCCCCTAAGTCGCCGGCTCCTCCTCCTCCGCCGCCTCCGCCTGCAGCACCAAAGAATCATCTGAAATCGAGAAGAACGTATCGATCAGTTGAGCGGAGAGAGAAGGTGGAGAAGCGAGACGAAAATGGTGACGCTGATATAGAATTCACTAAAACTCGATCTCCACCACCTACGCCGCCACCTCCTCCTCCCAGACCTTCGCCGTCACCGGCGAGAATTCAGCTGAATCAGAAGAAACTAGAAAGAAAAAAGAGCAATGTGAAAAGAGAAATAACCATGGCTATAACTTCGCTGTATAATCAGAGAAAGAGGAAGAAGAAGCTGAGAATTGCGAACAATAATTACGATTTTGCCACTCAGTCTTCTCCAACTGAACAGCTACAGTCTCATCACACAAAAGTACCGCCGCCTTCCCCGCCTCCGCCACCACCTCCACCTCCACCGCCGTACTCCGTTTTCCATAATCTGTTCCGAAAGGGAATTAAAAGCAAGAGAATTCACTCAGTTCCTCCGCCTCCGCCTCCGCCGCCGAGACCAATTTTGTCGTCGTTAGCGTCATCATCGCGGTCCTATAGAACAAAAAATCGATCAGTAGCTCCGCCCGCTTCTCCACCACCTCCTCAGTCCGAACATTCACGCAGAAGAACCTCCGGCCGACCTCCATTGCCAGCGAAGTCGAGCTCTTACTGCGACGATAATATGAATAGCGGTTGTCAGAGCCCGCTGATTCCGATGCCTCCACCACCTCCTCCGCCGTTCAAAATGCCGGAGTTCAAGTACCTGGTTAGTGGAGACTACGTTAAAATTAGAAGCGCTCAAAGCTCTCGTTGTGGCTCCCCTGAGCAAATGGACGACGCTGATTCATCGTCAACTAAAGAAGAATCAGAGTCAGTCAACATGATTAACGGTGGAGATGGGTTTGGGTCAGTGTTCTGTCCTAGCCCAGACGTTGACATCAAGGCCGACACTTTCATTGCAAGGCTGTACGATGGGTGGAGGCTTGAGAAGATAAACTCGATTAAGGGAAAACGAAAGCTGTGATTTTGGGCTCAGGCCCAATTGACCATCTACGTTTCGGGGCTTAAGGCCCAATTACCCTTCGCAAAATGTGAAACTGGCAAATACCCTCACGCTGCTTGCTTATGGGGCTTTTGCTTTCTTTGAAGGGACATACAGAAACATCTAATATAACATAATATATTATTAAGTAGAAAATGATAGTATTATAATATATATTTTTGGAAGAAGAGTGTAAAGAAATAGGCTCTGATTTTGGGGTCTCTTTTCATCTTTGTATTTTGGAGACTTTCTTGCATATAAAATTATAATATTTTAACAGATTCCTTTTTTAAGAATGCATTTTTTTATATTTACTTTTGCATCAATATAATGGCTCTTAGGAGCCTTTAATTAAAGGGATTTTTTCATTAATATACATTATAACTAAACTAATTACAATTATAACGTTAATGTGAGATAACAACACAAAGTACCACCTCCTCTTATGAATGTGACCAATTGTCAATGGGTCAAGAAAATCAATTCACCAAGCGCGCGTGCACCACCTGCATCCAACAAATAGCTTTATTATTCCATTTTTTTTTTCTTTTTTGTAAATATAAAGTTTCTACTAAAATCTAAAAAATATTTGTTTGTTTGAGCATCTTTCTTTTTTGTTTTATTTTGCTGAATTTCTTTTTTTTTTATTTATTTATATATAGATATATATTATTTTTATTTTTTTTATTTTAAAAATTATTTTCTAGTCAAATCACTATTTGATTAAACTTAAAAATAATATTATTGTGATCTATTCTTCAATATGATCATTTTAAAATATGAGAAATTTATATTTTTACTGTTTTCAAAATAAAATAAAAAATCTATAAAATTACAGATAATACTAATTATATACTAATTAGTTAGCATTAAATTATATATATATTTAAAAAATTACTCTATTCTTTTGTATCAAAACCATTGGATTATATTATGTGTAGAAGAAAATTTTGTAAGGGATTTCTTTGTTTGTACACTTTAAAATAGTTATTTTTTTTTTTTTTGAATTTTTACAGAAATTCACATAGCAACTCTCATAGCAATCAACGAAACAACTTAAATGGCAACCAAAATCTACATAGCAATCCATATAGAAACTACTGGAGAAACCACCGAAAAAACCTAAGCTATAAATTTAAAAGAAAAGAAAAAGTTTAAAAATATTATATAAGGTAATTCCCTATTTTGTAATTAGTTTCTACAATAAAACTAAAGGTTACTAAAAATGTATCTTAATAATATTAAGACACTATAATATAATTTGCAAAGAAAAATACTAAAATATAATTTTGAAATAACTAGTTACTAAAACAAATACTATAATATAATATTTAACTAGCAAGCAACTTATTAGTTTATTTTAGTTTATTAAATATGTTTAAAAATAGCATAAATGAAAAATGTAACATAAAAGTATAATAAATAATAAGAACAAATATAATTTAACTAATAGAGAAATGTAACTAAAATTTATATGAGATAAATAAAATTAATCTGAAAGTAAAATTAAATTAAAAAGGTCTTAAAAATATACATTATGTAATGAATTTAAACTAATTTGTAAAACTTATATGTGCACTAGTAGTTCCTTAAATAAACTTAAGGTAACATAAATGTTGCTACATTAAAAAAAATAAAGTAACTTAAAAGTATCTTAAATAATATAATATAATACACAAATTAACATATAATTTTAAAAGTAATCGATTTAAAAATTAAAAGATATCAATGTGAGATATTTTTATTTTAAATTGAATTATGTTATAAAAAAGTAACTAATTAGTATTTTATTGACATTCAAAAGATGTGCATTGTTCATAATAAATTTAAATTAAGATAGCATAAATGTTGCTACATAAAAAAAAAAATAATTAAAATATTTTAAGTCAAATTGCAACTAAACTAACTTTAGTGTGTTACTTTCTACTTTTTTTTAATGAAGTATGTTAGTTTTACTTAGCCTAATATATTTTTTAATATGTATATCGTCTTTTGGCAATATTAGTCAGTTTTGAAATAAATTGAAGTTGATTTCATTCATGTTTGTATTTTATAAAAGTGCTCGCACGCTCACAAAGAAGGGGTTTTTTAAAAAATTGGGCTGAAAAAGTAGGGAATAAAAAGCTCAATATAGAAAAGGTTTAAAACAAGAAACTAGCAATAAAAACAGCAACTACATATGCATAAAATTAACACAACAAAAATAACGTTATTTTTGAAAATAATTACCAAATTTAGGTACCCCATGAAAATTTCCCTTAATTAAACTAGCCGTACTGAAATTATATTGACATTTATCTCCATTTTTCATAAACTTTCAAAATATTTATAGCGTCTAAGTATTATATAAGTAGTTGCGCCCGCTAAATATCTATTATTACTTTTAGAATAATTATCTTTTTTACCCCCTGTACTTATGACACTATACTATTATGCCCCTTAATCTATTCAGCTTGTTACAAATAGTCCTTGTATAATTTTATATGCATACATTTAGTCCTTCTGTTTATTTTGTTTAAAAATACCGTTTGTATTGATGATGTGGTATTATAACAAAGGATAGAGTAGTAATTTCATCTCTTTTTAGAGGGAAAATTGACTATGAGGTGGCATAATAACGGACAATAAAAGATGATTAAAAAATAATTTCATAACCTTTTAAAAAAATTTAATAAAAGTAATTTTATTAAAATAATTCCAATCGTTTTTTAGCCGTTCAAATTAGAAAAAGGTGTAAAATTAGGATTCTACAGTATTTGAAGAGATGGATATCACTAGAAAGAACATGAGATTTTTGGAAAATTAAGGTAATGATATTCTATTTTTTGGGATGTTATTTTTCATTTTTTTTTTCCTGTGATTGTAATTTTTATGACTTGTAATTTATTTTCCTAATGGTATATAATTTTTCAACTACTATCTATGTATAATCCCACATTATTAATTTAACAGTCAACTTTAGTCAATTTTAACAGAATTAGATAGAAGGATTATACTATTCCAACTGATATATTTTAGGGGGTATTTTTAACTACACTTATAAATTAAGGGGCATCATAGTATAGTGTCATAAGTACAGGACTAAAAAAGCTAATTATTTTTACTTTTATTTGTAAAAAGGGTATTTGCAGCATAAGTACCATACGTTTTCAGTTTTATACACTTAAATACCACATTTTTTTTTACGAATTAAATACCTTAAGTTACATTTCTGTTACTTCCGTCATTACTTTTCTGTTAAATCCTATTCAAACATAGGAGTATTTTGCGGTAAAAATATCTGATGTTTTAGATTTTATACATCTATATATCATATGTTTTTTCTTTTAGCGGATTAAATACCTAAAGTTACGTTTACGCTACTTTTGTCATTATCAATTCGTTAAATTCTATTAAAATAGACTAAGTTCACACCTGTCAACATATTAGTGGTCCACTAATATATTCTCAATAAAAAATTATTAAATAGTTTTAAAATTTATTAAACTGTAAATAAATCATATAAAATGTAGTTTTTTTTTTCTGTAAGTATTATTCAATAAAAAAAGTTATTAAATAATTTTAAAGTTAAAAAAAATAATTAAATAATATTTATTTAATTAATAAAAATATAAAAAATTCTGTTTTCATTGGTTACTTTCATTCCACTTAAATAGTAAAGTAATAGGTTTAATATTAAAAAAAAATAACTCTTTCTCCTTTTTGTTTTTTAAAAAAAGTTAAAAAAAAAAAATTGTTACATCACTAATTATTTGAGCTCAAAAATTATATCACCGCAATCTAATTTTTAAGGGGATCGTTTTAACATATGGGAAGCATTTGTTTTTTACCGTAGTCAGAAAAAATAATTAAAATCAAAAGTAATCTTTTAGTTTCTTTACTAAAAAATCAAATTTTCAAATATCAACTAATTTCTAAAATAACTTATAAGAAACTAAATTTTTAAAAATAACTTCTTCTCTGCTATATAGGATGTGTTGATGTTACTTATTTAAAGTAAATTTATTTAGATACTAGAAAATTTTTAAATACGCAAGATTATAATATTTATTGTAGTAACCAATAAAATTAGATGACGTGACACGTCAGTATTTATGCAAATAAATTTGTTGAAGGTATTTTTGTAAATAAAATCAATAATATTGAAAAAATTCCTTATAATAGGATTTAAGAGACTTGTAGTGATGAAGGTAATGTAAATGTAACTTTAAGTATTTAATCCTCAAGACTGGATCAAGTTAAATTGTGATGTTAAAGTAAGAGGGGAGCACATGTGTATTGCAGTTGTTGCTAGAGACTATCTAAGTAAGGTGCTTTGGGTGCATACTGTAAAGCTGGATTTTTTAGATGCTCTCTGTGGTGAGGCTACTGCTGCTTGTCTGGCTCTTGAAGTGGCTAAGGACAAAGGCCACAAGTTTATCCTAGTGGAAAGTGATTCTAAGGTGGTAATCAACTCCCTCAACGACTTAGATCCTAGATGGGAAATTGAGAACTATTCCTTATTTTGTAAACGAATCTCTTCTTCCTTTCTTGGTTATTTATTCTATATTACTGCTAGAACTTGTAAATTTATAGCTCATTATATGGCCAAGTAGACTTTTGCCCATAATCAGTTTGGGCGTCTTGCCATCTCGTCTATTCCTATGAACTTATTTCGTAACAACTGGGAGGTCTAAAATCTATTTAAATGAATGTTCCTTTCAAAAAAAAAAAAAATCCGCCAGAAGAAAAATATGTGGTATATAAGTGTAGGAAATTTAAAACATCAACTATTTATGTCGCAAATACTTTATGTTTGATAGGATTTAATAGAAAAGTAGTGACGGAAGTAACGGAAATGTAACTTAAGGTATTTAATCCGTCGAAAACAAATATGTGGTATTTAAGTGTATAATACTAAAAACTTATGATATTTATACCGCAAATATCTCATTTGTGAAATTATATATAAGATGATAAATATTCATTACTTCATTAACCAACAACAAAAAAAAAATAATAATAAGTTCAAAATATAAATACTCTAATAATAAGAGTTTATTACATAAACATCCCAAATAAAATAAAACATCTTAAATAGTAACAGACCTAGAATTATCATTATGTGAAGGCTTAATTGTTATTAAAAAAAATAGGTTTTCTTTACTTATTTTATTTAATTTTGTAGGAGCTTTTTTAATTTTGTGTGCTTTAATTATCAAATGAAAAAATATATATTTAATTTTTTTAATGTAATTTTTTTTGCTATAGCCCCCACACCCTTAAGAGTGTATCCGTTATCTTAAAGTCAATTAATAAACACAACATGACAAAGAAAAATGACTCTAATTGTAGATATTTCCATCCTCATTATGGAATCAATGTTGCTATTAATGGGATCTTTATTAAAAAAAATCTACAATATCCAAGTGTGTAATATGCAAGGGTTTTTTCATACGCAAATTTCACTTCTATTTTCTCTTTCCCTTTCACAAATGCTTGATAAATATCAAAAATATGTTTTTTCGTACGATAGGTACGTGACCAGTACTGTTTTTTCTTACTACATCTAAAACATAAGTTTTTCAGAATTTTTATAATTATTATTTTGAGTATCTTTTCTCTTTTTCTCAATAGTTGTGCTATATATTGGAGTATAAGAGTTGCTATTCTGACTATTACAATGTCAAATATTATTTCGACCGCAATGGCAATTTTGATTATAGCCACGACCACTTCTACGATTATGATTATGGCCACCACCACAACCACTATTATAATTGTTAGATATTGTAGCATTCACTTAAGGGAGTGGGACAAACCTAGTTGAGCGAAATTCATGATCTTTCATTAAAATTTTATTATTTTGTTAAGTTACTAAAAGACATGAAATCAATTCTTAATATTTTTTTTACTTTTATTCTCTATATTATTACTGCAAGAGTACATTTGAGGCATGAAAAGTTATGTATGTTGTTTCTATATTTCATAGTCAGTAACTTTTTTTCACACAAAAATAACTTTGAAGTAATACAGAGTTATAATCACTTATTGATTTTAAATCTTGTAATCTCATGTGCAACCTTTCATTCTAAGCTTTTGGCAATATAATAATTTTTTGGTGATCATATATTTTCTCTTAATCTTTTATCATTAAATATTCAGACTTTAACCTCTTAGAGCAGCTTCAATGCTCGTTGCTCATCAAGCTTTTGTTAGTCTAAGAAAAGCAAGCTTGATTGCTTGACCACTTAAGAAAATTGTGTGGGCTACTGCAATTGCTACAGTCAAACAATGGTAGTTGAATTATTTTTTTATTTTTTTTATAATTTTTCTATCAAAAAGGTGTATTAATATAATATTTAAAATATTAAAAGTAATTTAATATTATATTAAATAATAGAGTGTGGGTCCATTCTTTTGACTTCTAAAATTGCTTAGCATTAGAGTAATTTTAAGAGTAAAGTGGTCAAAAATAATGTGGATGAAAGAAAAAATAAAATATAATATTTTAAGATGATGTGGAAATTGTTAGCTATTTTTTAAAATGCTTGCATTGGAGTTGCTCTTATGGAGATGATGGCGAAGGAAAATTATAACTTTGGTATTATTTTATTTTGTTTGAGTATTTTGATCTTTGAAGATATCGCCAAGACGAAGACCCATGCCATCTAAATAAATTTCAGCAAAATCCACGATAAATAATTTCTTCTAAAAATATCAAATGACACAAAGTCCAGTTTTATAAGATTTTTCATGAAGTAAACTATGTCAATATAAAATTTATGTATTAAACATATAAGATTCGTTTGGTACATTTTATTACACTGTATTGTATTATATGAAATTGTATGTTATATAATATTTTATATAAAATTATATGTGATATTGACTTTTATAGATATATAAATATATAATATTTTAACGTAAATTAAAATTTAATATATTATTATACAAAAATATAATATATATATATAACCCAATATAATATAACATAATACAACTTAACAAAATTACATTATAGATATATTATCTATGATTATAACCATAACTGTCGTGACTGCATCCTCCGTAGATGTAATGAGTTAGTCTAATTATCATTTTAAATCTTATTGTATTTTCTTTTTGCTACGCATTGTATCTTGTTCTTAATGCACATAGTTTATTGTAAATGAAATTTAATTAAACTTAAGTGTGGAAATGAGATCTCTTTTATTAAACACCTTGAACCAATCTATAAAGAAATTATACTCTATACTCTTTTTATATTGTCCTCTTTTATTTTTATCCTCTTTTTTAAAGTCTATCATTTTTACTTTTTTTTTTTAAACATTGTACCAATTTTGTCCTTGTCACTTCAAAATACTCTGCATGTGACTCTCTTATGTCAAAATATTTTAAGTACAATACATATAAAAAGAGGTATGTTTCAATTAAATATAAAATTAAAAGTAAATTTAATTAATTGATTAATGAAAGTGGTATTTTCCAACTTAACTCAAATTATTATTTCACTTCTTAGAGAGAAGCTATAAATATTCAAATGTATGGTTACGGCTACTTCCAAGGCCGGGTCAAGGGTGAGGTATGAGGGTCCATGTAAAAGGTCCCCCGTTGAGGTTAAAAAAAAAATCATTTAACAAAAAAGTTCTAAATTTATTTATTAAAAAATTTGTATTTTGTATTTTATATTTTTGTTATTATTTATTAAAAATATAATTATTTTTTGAAAAAATACCTAATTTACTTTTTTTAAAAATACTACATTTAATATTTTATTAAAAAAAAAGACTCAATTATATATTCAAAATATTATATTTTAAGTTTTACCACTATATGTTAAAAAAAAATATAAATTTTTTCATATATATAAAATTAAATTAAGTAAACTGTTATTTTTAGTAAAATATTTACACTTTTACCTTCAAAGTTTTTTTTAATATTTTTACAGTTTTCTATATAGAAACATAAGAAAATTATATGAAAGTAACAAGAAAATAACACCAAAGTAACATAAATAATAATATATAGATGTATTAACATTAAACAGTAAGCTCTTCAACCCTCTCTCAAATTTTTGCTCCACCAGCGGGTGGAGATCTAGAAATTCTATTAACTTCTTAAGGATGTCACAAGAAAAAATGCTCTCTAGGGGCTGACTTCATGGAAGTATAATAGAGTATTGCTCTTCTTTTTCGATTCTAATCCAGTTTCATCTACAATATCAACACTTTCTTATCCTAGTCTTAGTGCTACATGGATCCCACCGGAGTATGTAACCTCTTTGAGGACTCCGTGCAAATCTCACATGACGACATTACTTTTGCTCTCAACCCGGGAGAGGTTGATGAACCCCAGGAGGCTAACCAAGTGCTACTTGGTAAGATTATTAGCCGCCACCGATTCGGAAAAGCAGCAATCCAAGGTTCCTTAAAACTGTCTTGGAATGCTATCAAGGCCTGGAAGTGGAAGGAACTTGAGGATGGAATCATCCAGTTCACGTTTGCCCGCAGAGAGGACGCACTGAATGTACTGGCACGAAGGCCATGGTTTGTATGTGGGGCGTTGATAGTTATCATGCCATGGCCTGCCTGGCTATCCCCCATGGAAGTTAGGTTTGACAAAACCCCCATCTGGGTACACATTGATCGGATCCCCCCCTTCTACTGGAACTTATCTAACTTAAAAGAGTTAGCTTCAAAAGCCTCACCAGTTTATGAACTCCCAACTGGTATAGAGGACGCCGTGGGCATGAGTTCCCTACGCTTCAGGGCCACTATAGACCTTAACAAACCCATATTTTCAGGCTTCTATCTACGAAGACAAAGACTTGATGATCTATGGATACAGTATAAATATGAGAAGCTTCCAAAGTTGTGTTTCAAATGCGGTCTACTTACTCATGAGCAGAGTACGTGCTTCAAGTCACCCACTGTCATCAAAGACGCCAAAGGGAATTTCTTCCCAATGTATGGTGTTTGGTTGAAGAATGAAGCACCTGAAAAATCAACATTCTCCTCGCCACTGGCAAAGTGGTTCCACGATTGGGTACTGCAGAAAAAACTTTGTACTGATCCCAATACTCGAAACCTCCTGAAGGTGCATAGAGCTATTGCTAATGGAGATGCTGCAGAACTCAGAGAGTGCCGTCGACAATTCCCAGGGAAGAAACGCATCATCACGGAGGAGGAAACAACCAACGGCGACACACAACAGGGATTGGTTATTACCCAATTACCTATGGTTTATCTGCCAGGCATAGGAGAAATTGCTCCTTTTGGAAACAATTCAAAAGTTGTGTCCATCCAGGACCTGCAAGAGGCGGCTGCAACATATGCTGCCCAAAAAGCTGTTCTCCACGCCTCTACCCAACAATTTGAAGCTGCCATCGACGAAGTAGAGACAGCAGATGGGATGGGGACTGGTGAAATCTTTTCCACTACTGGGGAGACACAAGTAATTGTGGAAGAAAGTCTCCAAACTCCTAACCTGAAGGAGAAGTCGAATGGGACCACTAATGCAGGACAAAGGAATATTGTAAGTGAACAAGACCATACAGGGGAAGGCAGCTCTAAATGCAACAATTCCATTCTAGGGTCCCAAGCCCAATACCTCAAATGGCCATCTAATGAGTGTTGGGCCCAACCAAAGGCCCGTGAACTAATAATGGGGTCATTAACCATTGATAAATACTTTAGAGAGCCCAGTCTCATTAACCCAATTCTTGATATTGAGGATTTTAGGGTACATGAACATCTCACTGGGCCAAGAAAAAGAAAAGCCTCAGATGGATTTATTGTTGGTCCTAACTCTCGGCCCAATCCTCCAGAATTAAACCAGGAAAACTCTATTAATCCTCCTGATGTAGCCCACCTGATTAAAGTCCCTACCGTAGAAGATAACAGCAACAAGGAAAAGTCTCTAACAGGTGAATTAACAACCGAAAAGCCTGATCATACAACCCAGGAGACTCTCAACTTTTCACCAGGATCAATTTCAACCAAGGCATCTTCGAGCAAGCGAGGAAAAGGGAGAAGGAGTACAAGCAGTTGTAATGGCGAATTCAGCACTCCGAAAAGAAGAGGAAGACCTCCTAAAAATCAATCCTCAATACTGGCGGCTACTCCTAAGTCATTTAAGGGTTCAAAATCTAAGAAATCTCGTCAGGGTGTGCACTGCTCGACTAGCACTCAGTGGGAAGGAAGAGATTTTGATCTAAAAGTCAATCTAGACAACCATTTTGTTATAATTGAAAAACATCACAAACCAAGTAATCGATGCACCATCACAGAGATCAATGAATGTATACCAGATGTTAAAGGCAAGAAGTGTGTGGATTTTCGGTTTGGGGCTTCGGAGACTGGCCCGGAAAAGTCTCCACAGTCGCCATGAGGATTCTAGCGTGGAACTGTCGTGGGCTCGGGAACACCGCGACGGTTCGTCAATTGGCGCATCTGGTGCGTCATTACAAACCCGAGGTATTGATCCTTTCTGAAATTCGAATTTCACTTAATAAGTTCACTACTGCTTGTATGAGGCTTCATTTTGAGGGTGTCCATTATGTGCCTCCGGTTGGGCTTTCGGGGGGTTTGGGAATGTGTTGGATGAAGGGGGTTAAAAGTAACATTCAGCACTCCTCGAAGCACCTGATATCTGCTGAGATATCCTCGGACCCTCCAGGAATTTCTTGGCTGCTCTTCGGTATTTACGGACCCCTTAACAAGGCGGATAAAGAGAGGTTCTGGATCCATGTCAGTGACTTAGTACTCAATTCATCATCTCCTATCCTGCTTCTAGGTGATATGAACGGTACGCTCCATGATAGTGAATGTTGCAATTACAATGGAAATGTAGCCCGTTACTCATTTGATTTTAGGCGAATGGTGCATCGAGTGGGTTTGATAGACCTTGGCTTTCAAGGCCCTATGTTCACTTGGGTAAAGGGTGGCAATAGTTCGAATGGGATACAGAAGATGAAGAGGGCAAGGTTAGACCGAGGAATGGCTTCCACTGACTGGAGAATTCTTTTTCCCAATGCGGTAGTCAATCACTTGTCGGTCTCCGAATCGGACCATAGACCGTTGCTGCTTGACACTATGGCTGGAGTTAACTGCAAGAGTCGTCAATTTAAGTACGAAAACATGTGGGCGAGGGATCCGAGATCGTTCTGGGTGGTTAAAGAAGCTTGGAAAGGAAGGCTACACTCTAATCCTATGATTAATTTCCACCGCAAAGTTAAAGAGACTTGTAAGAAGCTTCAACGATGGAACAAAACCCAGTTCCTTCACCTGTCTCAGCAAGTCCAGAGAGCAAAAGTTCAAATTCAGGAGGCTGAAATGAAAAATAATGATAACTTTGATGAAGTCGACAGAGCTAAAACTAAGCTTTCCGAAGCTCTTTTGAGAGAGGAGATTCATTGGAAACAAAAGTCCCGAGTCCAATGGCTACAGGAAGGGGATAGTTGCTCCAAATTCTTTATGGCCTCCACCATCGTTCGCAGACGAAGGAACTACATCCAATGTATTAAAGATTCCCTGGGTAGTGAATGGATCATGGACCAAACGCTGATTGGCCAATGCTTCATCAGAAAATTCAAAGAGCTCTTCAAGAAAGATAACTCTAGCCTTACTCCCCTTAAGGCGGGCACAATGGTGAATCTAATTTCCAATCATGATAATGTCATCTTGAATGCTATCCCGAATGCCGAAGAAGTCAAAGAGGCCGTTTGGAACATGGGAAGGGACAAGGCCCCTGGTCCGGATGGACTCCCACCGAGTTTCTATTTTCACCACTGGGGAACGGTTCATGAGGATCTTGTAGACATGGTAATTCATTTCTTCACGCATTTGGAGTTACCAAGCTACATAAACGACACTTCAATTGTATTGATCCCAAAGAAAGAGTCTCCCTCATTGGTAACCGACTACCGCCCTATTGCGCTGTGTAATGTTGCTTACAAAGTAATCTCCAAGATCATTGCCTCAAGACTCCGGCCATTGCTTCATAATATCATATCCCCGAATCAGGCAGCGTTCATCAAAGGAAGACACATAGCGGAGAACACTATGATTGCTAGAGAGATCGTACATTCAATGAGCAAAAGGAGAGGCAAGAGGGGTGTTATGTTGATCAAGCTAGACCTCGAAAAGGCTTACGACAAACTTGATTGGGGTTTTGTGCATTCGGTTTTACTGCAATATGGGTTCACCAGCCCATTCACTGAGTGGATTGATGCGTGTATTAAGGTCCAAGAAATCAAGTTACTTCTCAATGGTTCAATTGTGGGGAAGTTCAGGCCGGAAAGGGGATTGAGGCAAGGTGACCCTTTATCGCCTACCCTCTATATAATGGCAGCCGAAGTCTTATCTCGGATTATTAACGAAAAAGAGCGGCAGGGGTGCATTAAAGGTTTTAAACTGGTTCGTAATGGGACACCGATAACTCACTTAATGTTCGCCGATGATGTCATCCTGTTTGGTCAAGCCACAATCCGAGAGGCAAGAGGGTTTATGGAGTGTCTCAACTACTACTGCAATTGTTCGGGACAATCTATTAATCTTCAAAAATCGTCGGTCTTCTTCTCCAAAGGAGTGCCAAGTCGGAAGGCCCAATTGATTGTAAACATACTCGGTATGCAGAGAATGAATAATAAGGCAACTTACCTGGGTCTCCCGTTGTTTCGATCTATAAAAAGAACGGAAGATACCAAGTACCTAGTGGAGCGGGTCCTAAAGAGAATACAGGGATGGAAAATGAAGCTTCTTTCTAGCGCGGGGAAGACTTGTTTGATCAAGGCTGTGGGATCAAGCTTATCCAATTATGTTGCCTCTTCAGATGTTATTCCGATAGCAACAGCCAATAAGATCGACAAACTGCTTCGCAATTTCTGGTGGGGAGATACCGAAGAAAAAAAGAGAATGCATACAATAGCTTGGGAACGACTATGCAGACCTAAAGTGGGGGGAGGTCTTGGATTTAGAGCAACAGAAACCATGAACAAGGCGTTCCTCATGAAGTGGGCGTGGAAAGTCTTAACGGAGGAGAGGGGTTTATGGTGTCAACTGATGAAGGAAAAATACACTAAACACCAAAACTTTCTCGACTTGGAGGCCAAACCAACTGATACAATTCTGTGGAAGGCTATTCTCCGAGCCCGCGAGGATCTGACGAAACACCTTTGCCGCAAAATTGGAAATGGCCAGTCCACATCCATCTGGTTTGATCAATGGGTGCCGGGGGACAACAGACAGCCCATTCCTCGAGCTCTTGCTGCGGACAATGTTAGCTTGGTCAGTACTTTCATACAAGATAACCAATGGAATACTGATATGGTTAACAGGTGGTTCCAGCGAGAGGATGCAAGGAGAATCCTCAACATTTCTCTCCCCAACACGCCAACAGCTGACTCTTGGCTTTGGCTTCCAGAGGCAAACGGTCAATTCACAGTAAAATCGGCTTATAGGACTCTAAAAAACTATGACTCTAACCCAGAATCCGAGAAGAAATGGAGAATGATTTGGGGGTCAAACATTCACTCTAGGCTTAAGATGATGTGGTGGAAAGTGCTATCCAATTTCCTTCCAACCAAGGAGAAACTTAGTTCGTTCATTACATTATCTGATCCTAGCTGCCCTTTATGCGACATTCAATATGAGAACAGCCTCCATTTGTTTTGGAATTGCAACTTTGCAAGAGCTTTATGGTTCGGATGCATTTGGGGAGTTAGAGGTAATGCCACCAACCTCCAAAGCTGGGACGAGTGGTTGTTCTGGTTTGCAAACGAGAACAATAGACCACCCGGAATCAATTCCACGCAATTCTTGGAAGGAGCAGCCACAATTTTTGAATACATATGGAGGGAGAGAAACCGTAAGGTGCATGAGGGGCACTTCACCTCTGCTGTACATCTGATCAAGCTGATCAACAATAGATTTTCTGAGATGGAGTCCATACGCACTTCAGCTGAAGGAAGGCATTCAGAGTGGAAGCCGCCGCCTCAGGGTTGGATCTCCTGCACCACGGATGTTGCTATTAGCCGATCACAGTCAGCGGGGGCTGCGATCATCCAAGATCATAACGGAACCATTATTAAAATCCTCACATTTCAGACAAATCATTATGAGGCGCTTACTGGGGAGACGTTTGCAGTGTGTAAAGGGGCTGAATTATTGGCCCAATTGGGATACAAAAACGTTGTCTTCCAGTGCGACTCCTCTAATGCGGTTGCAGCTCTGAAGTCTAAACCAGCAGCTGTCCATAAACTGCATTTCAATATACAGGAGCTGGTTAAATATTTCCTTGCTTTGACTGATAACCTCAACCTGTGGGAGATACATTGGATTCCTAGAGGGTGTAACGGTGTAGCCCATGCGGTGGCTAGATGGGCAAATCGAAACAGCAGCTTTGGTCTAATCGATTTGCCCAATTTTGACGATTTCCTGCTACAGGTCGATGCAGATGGTCGTGTGGACTCTTCTATTAACCTCGGATAGTCTTCTTTTCTCTGTAGTTTTTCTGTTTTCAGGAGGATTAGCCTCTTTCGTTTGTTAGTTTTTGTTCTTTTGTGCTTGCTTTCAGTATTTGTCTGCTTTTTCATTTGGCTTGTTAGTGCCTGTTCTGTTTTTTACCTGCTTCAGCAGGCTGGTGTTTTGTTGTTTGGTGTTGCGGTTCTTGGAACCATTATCAAAAAAAAAAATAATAATATATAGATAATAAGAAATCAACAACAAAATAATAAGAGTACAATATAAAAATACATCAAATGACTGTATTTTATATAAATAAAATTTTAAAAATCACAAAAATATTTAAAATTATGTACAACTGTATTTTTGTAATTTTTTTTTTTGTTATTTTTGTAATTTTTGAAATAATCACTAAAAAATACAATTTTTTTGCTCAAGACTAGCTTAAGATAAGTCAGATTCTTCCACTTAATTACATTACCAAATTCTTAGATGTAAAGCAAAAATTATACTTAATATGAAATTTTAAGAACTTTTTACTTAAATATGGTAATGTTTTTTATACATTTTTTTTATTTATTTTTAGACTTTTATATGGTATATACTATGCCATATTTATATTTATGTTATTATTAATTTTAAATATTATATTTTATCTTCTCATGTTATTTCTAAGTCAAACCCTAATTGTTCCAAACATTTTATCTCTGAGTTGTTGACTCTCTTTTTTGTCTCTCTCTCCTATGACTGATCCTTGCTCTGATCGTTGTTAGCTCTAACAATTAAATTGTTGATAGCTACAGCGAACGATTGAGTTCCTTGCGCGACTGCTCTGATCGTTAATTGTAGCTCAATTATTATTTGGATTTTTTTTTTTTTGTATTTTGTCTATTTTTTAATTTTGAGTTTGTCTTATTATTTTTTATATGGTTGTACTTAGTTTTACAGTTCACAAATTTTGCAATGGTTTCACAAATTTTATTGTGATTTTTTATAAGGTTGAAATTAGTTTCATAGGGTTCAACTGATTTCACAGGATTTTAGGGTACTGTAACGGGGTTGCTCCATTATATGATGTTATTGCATATTTTTTATTTTATTTTATTTTTTATTATTTTGTTTTAAGGTTCAAAATTAGTTTTCGCACTTATATTTTGTTTGCAGAATATTGTTATGCATTGTGTGTTGTTTTAATTATATTTGTGAGTTTTTTTATTATTATTTATTTTTATGCGTGTGTGTTTTTTTTCATTAGGTTGACTAATAAAATCAGTTTCATTGTTTATCATTTCTGTTTTATTATGATTTTTTATAAGGTTAAAACTGATTTCACAAGGTTCATAAGTTCGAAACTAGTTTTGTAAGTTTTGAAGATTCTGTAATGGAGTTGTTTCATTTTATGATATTATTGTATATTTTTTATTTTAAGGTTCTTTTTATTATTTTATTTACATGTTTGGAATTGGTTTTCCGTGTTAGATTTAATTAGTTGTTTGATATAGTTGGTTTCTATAATTTAATTTTATATACATTTGTAAAAAAAAAATTATAGTATGTTTTATTATTTTATTATCTTTCATAATTCTTTTTAAGTAACTAGTTTTTATAATTAGTATTTTAATATATATATAATTGAGTTTTAAGTTTTAATTTTCTTTATTTGGTTATTTCAAGAAATTGATTTTTGCTTTACTAGTTGTTTAGTCTGTTTTTCCTTAGGTAGAATTTTCACTAGATGATTAATGAAACTGATATCTGTGTGTAAGATTCAGACGTTCAACTCCGATGACGATTCTGACATCTAACTCCAGTGACGACGACAACTCCAACCACTTTCTGATGACTTTTTCTAGTAATAATTCCAAGTTTAGCAAAATTTTTAGCGACTTTTTTGGTGTCGATGTCAACTACGACAAATTGTCCGACACCGATGCTAAGTCCAACGACTTTTTCGATGATCATTGTTATTTAAAATCTTATTAAATTTATTTATGATATTTTGTTGAGGTTCTCGTATTTTTATATATTTTTCTCTAAAATTACCATATTTTGTTCACTAGGTTTTATGACCATAAATATGTAAAATAGCTTTTCTTTTCCCATAAAAATATTCATTATATCAATAAAAAAATAGACACTATATAACTGTATTGCACTTTAAAAAAGTGATTATTTCAAAAATACACAAAAACAATAAAAAAAAAATTACAAAAATAGGTATTTTTACAATTTTTTTTATTTTATTTATAGAAAATACGATATTTTTATACTGTACTCATGTTAATTTGTTGTTGATTTTTTGTTATCTGTATGTTATTTTTTGTTGTTATTTAAATGTTATTTTCATGTTACTTTTATGTAGTTTTCTTATTACTTTCATGTTGTTTCTATGGAAAACCGTAAAAATGTAAAAAAAAAAAAAATCTTTAAACATAAAAATATAATTTTTTATAAAAAATAGTGTCTTATATAATTATCATTTTTTAAAAAAAAAAAAAACTATATTAGGGACCTTTCTTGTAATGACCGCCCTAGTAATGTGGATTAGTAAAGGCAATTAGCACTAATTTTTATTATTTTATTATTATTTGTGAATTTATTTAATTCTGGATCCCAATATTTAGAAATAAATATTAGAGTTATAATTTCTCAATTCGGGAGATTTTATTAAACTCTAGGGGTATTATTTAGTTTATATGTGTAATATGCTATTTTTGTAATTTTTGCTCGGCGACAGCGGAAAATGCGATGGATGGCTAGATTGATCACACGGGTAAGTTTAGAATCTTATTTCATAGTGAGAAATATTTTAGAGAAAATAAATTATCGGGATTGAGCGGGGTTATGGAATTGACCATTTTACCCCTAATCTTGGAAAATATCTAAGTTTAACCTTAAGGGCATTTAAGTCTTTTTAAGGAATAGTGTAGTGGCTGCCTAGGGAGGTGACAAGTGGCTTTTAATTTCAGCAAGGATTTAGCTAGAGAAAATCCATTTCTCTTTGGAAGAAAAATAAAAAAAAAATTGGAATTCACTCTCTTGAACCCTCTCTCTTTCTCTCTTTCGGCTGGGACCAAAACCAAAGGAGAATCACCTTAATTCAATAGTTTTTTTTTGGGATTTCAGCAAGGAATTCAATGAGGTTGATCAAAGGTAACTCTAGTTCTTCTTTATTTGTATTTCTCTAGGTTTTCATTGATTTTAAGTTATGTTTTTCCTAAACAGTGGCTGTTAGAGTGTGATGTTTGTTTAGTTTGAAAATTAGGGTTCATTTGAGTTAATCTAAGTCCCTAGCAGCTGGTTTTAATGCTTGATGTTAGTTCTAAGCAAGCTTGAGTTTTGAAACTCAAGCTTTGAGCTTTAATGGCAATTTGAGATTTATTGGTTTGTTCTGTGAATTATTGGTTGGAAATGGTTGTTTATGCATTGTATAGGTATACTGGAGAGTTTGATAAAGTTTGGTTGAGTTTTGAGGTCATGGGGGAAATTTTTGGGTTCCCAGCACAGAACCAGAATTTCGATTCTGGGGGACCTGTGGCAACCGGTCGACCGGTTGGTGACGCAAAATCGGATTTCCAGTTGGGAATCGGTCTGCCTGTTGGGGGAATTTTCAAAACCCTAGTTTTGCCCAATTTTGAGATATTTAGGGTATTGCCATGAGGTTTATCGATAGGGAAACTTTTAGTTTCAAGTTTAAGTCCCGGAAAGTGATTTAGCGAGTCACTCATCTGTGTTACAATTATTGTGATTAGGGCATCCATCTAGCACAAGATTTCCGTTCAGATCGGCCAACACACTTGAATTCAGAAAACAGGTTAGAACTGTGTATAATGTATGATGTGATTATCTGTGTGTATGTATATGTATGATATATATGCATGCTGTTTGTATCATTGTATATGTTCGGGTGATATCATAGCGACACAATCATTGTGTCGGTTCAGCAGTACAGGCATCGTACTGGTTAAGAGTGATATTCTCCCCTTAAAGTATGAATTGGTACTATCATAGCGACACAACCATCGTGTCGGTTCAGCAGTACAGGCATCGTACTGGTTAAGAGTGATATCATGGCCAATTATACTTTTAGGTGTTGTTGACGCTATCATAGCGGCCCGAACATAGTGCCGGTCTTACAGCTCGATTATAAAGCTGGTAAGAGTGATATCATGGTCAATAGCACAAGTAGTTTGAACATTCATACTCATCTGTTAAGCTCTGTAAATAGGTGTATGGGCGCCTATTTACAGGTCGGAAATTATATGATATGTTATATGCATTTCTTACTGAGTCTGTCGACTCACAGTTCTACTTTCATGTGTAGGTAAAGGAAATGCTACAACTGAACAGGAGTGAACCCGAGCTCAGATGGGATTGTACATGTCAAGCAGCGCGACCTGGAGTGTTCGGTCTCGGGACATTTGGGAGTTGTATTTTGAAAGTCGTTGTGCGACCAGTAAACTGTGTATTTTGGAATGTATATTTTAAAAAGTAAATTTTACAAAGTTTGAAAACGGGATCCCGGCACTTGTAAATATTTTATTATATTACAAAGTTTAATATTTAATGCAAAAGTTTTAATTTGACACGTTTTTCGAGAAAATTCTTTGATTAGCAAAGATTGCACTTTAATCGAAAAAGCACTGTAGCGTGCCTTAGCATTAGGGCGTTACAATTTTGGTATCAGAGCCGCAAGGTTTGTCTACCGAAGCTTGCTAAGACATGTACAATCTTCATCAGAGAAAGCTTGGTTCACGGTTCAGTAAGCCCGTACTTGTTTAGTATTTTAAATATTGTGAATGTGAAAGCCTATTAGGAAGCATATTAGATTATAGTTAATTATGTTAAGTGCATTGCTTTAAAATCCGTAAGTGCGGTAGTAAGTATGTAAATAGGTCGTTGCCTGACCAGACTGACTTACTAACTGACAGGTTAGTCTTATAAAATGGACACCTGGTGCAGTATGGAGAGTCAAAGTAAAGTGGCCAGGGCTAGTAACGGTTGGAGAGAATGGAGTCCAAGTTGTCCCCGTAACCAAGGTGAAAGTCCTTGGAGGGCTTCTTACGGGAGTGATGGTTATCCGTCACAGGCTCCGTATGATTTGGAGCAAAGATTTGCAAAAATGGAAGCTGTGATTCAACGACATGAAGAAAAGATTCAGAGGTTGAAACAACAAAGGTCTCCTATAGTATCTTTGCCACATATGCCAATCATTTTTGATTCGGTATTACCAGCAAAGTATGGAATGGCTGGTAATCAAGTGGAACCATTGCATGGAAAGATTTGGATCCAAGAATCTTCAGACTTTCAGGGAGGTTCAAATATGAAGAATGCTTCTTGGGCTGAAAGCCCTGAGGAAATTATTATGAGACCTCAGGAGATTATGATGGAGGGTCAAAATTTTACCTGCCTGAATCCAGATTATGGTGAAAGTGGTAGGAGCTCCATGATTGAGCAGAAGAGGAAACCTACGTCATCAGTGGTGGGTTTAAGACAGAACAAGCGGTTCCGAAGGTTTCAAGGCAAGGATGGACCCCAGGGTTATTCTTACCCTGAGTGCCCACGTTGCATGAAACATCATCCCGGAGAATGCAACCGAAAGGTATGTTTTCAATGTGGTAAGGTTGGGCATTTTAAGAAAGATTGCCCACAGGTGGGGAAAGAAGAACAAGAGCAGGAAGTGGTATTTGTTCCTACTCCGGTGTATGCTAATGTTCAAGCTGATGATGCAGCAAGCCCTTCTGTAGTGGCAGGTTAGCTCCCTCTAAACGACTTCTTTTATATTGTGTTGTTTGATTCGGGAGCCGCACGTTTATATGTAGCTATGAGAATAATTCATTTTGGGTAGGCCTTGGTGTTGGGTTTTATGCCCTAAATAAAACTCTGTTTCAATGTAATCCAGATTATTCAATATCAATAAAGTAACAGAAGTAATTTTTCATTCACTTATGTATGTTTTGGTTCACTTAATCAATTGCTTGTCTGTTTGATTTATAAATTCATCCAAACCCCTTTCCCATACTTGAACATGTTTATTGTGTTGTCAACACAGTGGAAAATAAACATGACTATGTGAATAAAGTATTCCTAGATTTATCAGAACACTGGGTTTCACTGATATGACAATCTACAACAGAGTTTACTTACATTTGGAGAAATGTTATGTTCTTTCCAGAACATAGGTTAAAGTAAAGCTCAGGTTGGATGCATGGAGTATGCATTGGAATGGACCGATATTGAACTTTGAATTAGATTTTGAAACTTACCGTAAACATCTATTCAATTCAATATCATAAGTTGATCCTAGATCACATGATCGAAATCCTGATATGGTTAGGCTTAATTTCAAGAGTATTATTCGTGTTCTTTGATTTGTTAGTTAAACCTAAATCTTTAGTCTGGGCAATACATACATTTTGGGAACACGGTAGTGCGATTGAGTGGGAGCGCTAACATAAATATGGAATCTATAGCTTCTATCTGGCGAATAGTAAGCAAAGGGTGATTTCCTTCGAGCTTAACCAAACGAGATAAATGATTGAGTACTCATTTCACTTAGTTGAAATATCATTTATACAGGGTTAAGTGTTTTAAGGATAAAATACATTGTAGGGTGTTACGGTAATTTAAGTCCCTTTACAGTGCAGATCATCCATATAGAGGATCATTGATCACATTAGGATTATAACAATGGATAACTAATAATGTGTCTATATGGTGGAACATATAGAGCATTCTATATACTGAGAGTGCAATTCTGAGTTCTATGTGTGGATTCAACGAAGAATTAATAAGTCAGTGAATTTAAGTGGTAAATTCTAGATCTGCTTATTGGAAGCTCGGATATATAGACCCATGGTCCCCTCACTAGTTGAGATGATATTACTTGTAAGACTCATTTAATTGATTTTAATTAATCAATTAAAAATTCTCAAGATGGACTTGTCTATTTGAGAATTTAGCACTTATTAAGGGCAAAACAGTAAATAGAGATTTTGAAGGGCATATTTATTAATTAGGAAACTTTAATTAGTTTCATTATTAATAAAATAAATGATAATATATTATTTGATAATTAATTTTAATTATTAAATAATTAGATTTGTCATTAATATGGTTGAACAATGGAATTGGCAGTTTTTCACAAAACTAGAAACTATAAGTGTAGGAAAAGGAAAGTTGGAAAAGTGGCAAGCCTTGTTTCCACAATGCCTAGGCCGGCCACTTAGCTTCCTTTTCCCTTTGATTTTTTCAATTCCAAATGTCAATCATAGCCCTTGGTAGTCTTCTATAAATAGAAGGCAAAGGCTTCAGAGTTACACACATCTGTACAACCTTTTCACAGCATTATTCTGAAAGAATTTTCTCTCAGAAAATTCTCTCTGAGCCGCCACCCTCTCTCTCTCTCTCTTCCTTCACTGTTTCGAAATGTATAAGTGCTAGAGTAGTGCCCACACACATCAAGTAATACCTCAATCATAGTGAGGAAGGCTGTGTAGATTTCAGAGACAACAAAGAAGTACTATCGGGCTCAGATCTTGATTATACTCTGCTACAAAAAGGAATCAAGGGTTAGAGATCTGAGTGGGAGGAGACATATATATTCCGCTGCAATCACTGTAAGATTTCTGATACTCTTATGTGTTTAATTTCATATCGTTTTTAGAAGTTCATATTTAGGTTTTTAAATCAACATACTTGTGAGTAGATCTAAGTTCCTGGTAAAATAACTTCCAACAACTGGCACCAGAGCCATGGTAATTGATTTGCTTGCAAGAAATTTGGACTTAAAACGATTTGCTTGTTTTTTGGATGGTATCATGTTGCTTTGAGTGTCATATTGATGTTTGATTGTTGTTTGTGAATTCTGGGAAAAATGGTTACTGTTCTTATTCTGTAATTATTTTTGTTGGATAGTTTGGAAAATTCTAAGCAATTTACGTTTTTACAGAAGTCGATTTCGATTTAATTTGAATTAGTTATGAATTTTTGAAAATTGAAAAAATCGGGGTGACGAGCAACATCATCACGCGCGCGGAAGGGCTGCTTGCAGCCTTCCTGCGCCGTGATCTCTCGGTCAAGCACCCAGGATACGCGCGCGGATGGCCATGCACTGCATGCCATCCGTACAGTTCATCCAATTTTCCAATTTTTTCGATTTTTCATGCTATTTCATGGAATTAAATTCCGATTTTTTGTGTAGTTTTGTATGTTGATTTTTGTTTTTCAAATTTCAAATCTAATTATCAGAAATAAATTAATTTTAATTTTTTTTAGAATTAATTTTAGATATTAGTGTAATTTGATTTTGAAAATAGGAAAAATCAAGTTTTGCTTAACTTTTTTTCTTATTTCCTTTAAAATTTGATTATTTTATTTTTTTTAAGGTCAGATATTAATTTTTTTTTGGTAACTTGACCTTAATTAAAATAAGATCATAATAATCATGATAATTTTAAAAGAGGAAATAAGGTATTTTTGTTAACTTTTAAATTTTGTTATTTTTTAATTAAATTAAATTGTAAAACAAGAAAAGGGTATGTATTTACCATTTTCTATTTTATTATTTAATTTATTAAATAACATGAAATTTAAAAGGAAAGTTAGCAATTAATTTTGAAATGATATTTAGGTTACCCAAAACCTAATTTTTCAAAATGGTAGGTTTAATTTTAATTTTATTTTCGAAATAAATGTTTAAAATTAAATAAATCCTACATCTAACTATCCAAATCTAACCTTGTTGCAGGAGTATGTGTTTTAGATTGTTTGTAAGTTTTCTAAAACCTATTATTGCTTGATCTAAATTGCCTTGGTTAACTTTATGATAGATCCGATGATCTAGTTTTAACCAAAGGTTCAATTGACGATAGATCAAGTAAATAATTTGTAACAGGTAATTTTTACAAACTTCTTTCATCTGTGTATGACCTAGCAACATGATAGGATCCATCCAAATGTGTATGCATGTGTGAGCCTATATGTTTAATTTCCATTATAGATACATATAGGTGGTTGTTGCTAAATAAAATATCATAACTGATAGATTTTATTTAGGCTCATTTAGTTGTGAGCCTATTCAATTAATAACAGTTATTCATTTTAAGGTTAAATTCCTCTCTTTTGGGCCTTGTGTGAGAGTTGGGAGCCTTAGAAGTGGGTGCGACATACTGGACCCAGACCCCCCTCACATGAACAACCCCAATTGTGAAGGCCCATTTGCCTGATTTGGATAACTGTGCTAGGTTAATTATATTAGTTTGACCTAATAAAAAATTGATTAGCAACATAATTAATTTCATTCTTCCTTGAAATTAATTTAAGAAAAACATAGTGAATAGTTATATTCTGGAAAGCTATATGTATTTTTCTTGTTTTTAATTAAATATGGAATTATAACCATATAAATTCTTTCAGAATCTTAATTTTATAATTTCATTAAATATTCCTATTTAAGTTGAGATTTAGTTAAATCTATCAAATCAACTTAGATTTGAATATTTTTGAATTTCCTATTATAAATTAAGTTGAGGAATTTCGGAAATTGGTTATTAAGATTCTTTAGATATTTTTTTAAGTTGATATTTTCCAAATATGGGAACTTAAAATGGAATATCTTCTAAATTAAGTGGTTACTACTTAATTGGTAATATTTAATTAAGTCATTGGTTGAGGAATATTTTTAAGTTGGGTATTTAGATTTTTCTAAACAACTTAAATAAGATATTTTTCAAAATTATTCCATTTTTAAAATTTAATTAAAGTTTTTACTTTAATTTGTAATATTTCATTATTGAGATATGGAATATAAATGATTAAACAAAATACATGTTTAAATAATGAGCTTTAATCAAGAGAAATTCGATCTCCATTGTTGGTTTTACATAGCTATTGTTTTAGTGAGTAATCCTCCCTAATGGAGGAACGTTCATTAGCAAGTTAGCGCCGTTTAATCTCGAAAGATAAGTATTCTTATAGGTTTATTTATATGGTTCATGACCACCCTAATGGTGGCGACTATGTAAGACTTATAAGAATGCGAAACAATGGTAGAAGCTCATAAGATAGAATTGCCTTGACTCTCGCCTAAACGGGACAACGATGAATTCCAATCTTGATCGAATAAAAGGTTGCTAGAATGTTTGACATTTTAGATGAATTGACAACTCTATTCAATGGATGATGCTTTGACTCTCGCCTAAACGGGACACTGTATCAGTTCGTTGGAAACCTTGGAAAATAAACTATGTTAGATTTAGTATTTTTATAACATAAGTGATTATTTGTTTTCTGAACCTGTGTATGAATTTATAGAACCAAAACCTTACTTCTGTTTATTGATATGTTGTAGTGCCAATATGAATAACCCTCATCCCGATCCACTCCTAGTTAGTATCTTTGCAAAAGAACTCAATAGTGTGAAAATGCATCCTAGTAGTTGCATTAACTCGCACCTATTGTTGATGAATCTGAAATTCCAAAAGGCAAATCTACTAGGAATTGATTTATCAAAGGAACAATGGGTAAAACTCATACTTTATAGTCTTCCTCAGGAGTATAACGAGTTTTGTTCTATATTATTTATTGAACAATCCTAACTCCTCCGACATGGACAAACTCGAGTCTGAGTTGAGGGCCCATGAGCGGGATCTGATTGCAATGAGACCTCCTAGCATTGCAAGCTTTAATCAGAGGAAGAAGATTAAGCATGAGGGCTCTAACAAAGCTGCTTCTTCAAATACAAATATCAGACATCATGTTCTATGTGCGAATTGTAATGGAAAGGGACATAAAGAAGAACAATGTCCCAGGCTTCTAGACAATTCAAACGAAGGTGATGCTTTTGTATTTGAATCATGTGTTTTAGAGAACGACAAATCCTCCTGGATTGTTGATTCGGATCTACTAACCATGTATGTTCTTCATTGCGAGTGCTTGAAACTTGGGAGAATCTTCACCCGGATGAGTTAAAGCTTAAAGTTGGAAATGGCGAGTTGGTATCAGCTTAAAGCAAGAGGAACGGCCCGAATCAAGTTTAATTCTAAGAAGTTTTTACTTTTAGAGAATGTTTTATATATTCCTAATTTTAGTAGAAACTTGATTAGTGTTTCATGTTTACAGACACAATTTTATATATTGAATTTTTCGAGTTCAAATTGTTCAATTTCTCGTAATGGATTTCATATATGTGTTGCAAACATGGAACGAGGGCTTTATGTTTTAAGACCTGATACTCAAATCTCACTAAATACTGAACTTTTCAATGTAGCTAGACCTAGAAGCCTTAAGAGAAAAGAGATTGATAATGATGATCAAACTTATCTATGGCATTTACGTTTAGGTCATATAGGCTTTGATAGACTCAATAGGCTAACCAAAGACGGTCCATTGAAAAATGTCGTCTTAGGAGAACTGTCAGTCTGCGAGTCTTGCCTAGAAGGAAAAATGACCAAACGTTCTTTCTCTGCAAAGGGAGAGCGTGCCAAAGAACCCCTAGGGTTAGTACATTCAGATGTTTGCGGACCGCTGAATGTAAAAGCCAGAGGAGGTTATGAGTATTTCGTCACTTTCATTGACGATTTCTCTAGATATAGTTTTCTTTACTTAATGCAAAAGAAATCTGAAACGTTTGAAAAGTTTCAGGAATTTCATGCGTTGGCTCAAAACCAATTAGGTAAAACATTAAAGATCTTGCGAACTGATAGGGGTGGAGAATATATGGATATGCAGTTCAAAGATCATTTAATTGAACTTGGAATTGAATCCCAATATATCGCCCCAAGCACTCCACACGGCGAATGGAGTTGCAGAAAGAAGAAATCGCACTCTCTTAGAAATGGTTAGGTCTATGCTGAGTTACTCAACTCTGTCTACGTCCTTCTGGGGATATGCTATTCAAATGGCAAACGACATTTTAAATGTTGTTCCATCTAAAGCAGTCCCTAAGACACCCGTCGAACTATGGAATGGTCGCACACCTAGTTTGCACCATTATAGGATTTGGGGGTGCCCTGCTCACGTCTTAAGAAAGAAAAAAGGCAAACTGGAGTCGCGAACTGAGGTTTGCATGTTTGTCGAAAATTCTAAAGAGACTAGGGGTGGACTATTCTATAGTCACAAGGATAACAAAGTGTTTGTTTCTACAAATGCTACTTTCCTTGAAGATAACTATATGAAAGACAACAAACCGAAAAGTGAAATTGTATTAGAGGAAATGCTTATAGATACTGTTCCTTCAAATGTACCATCTCCTTCTACTCAAGAAGAGGAACATCCCACTCCCTCAGTTGTAGCAACTGAGAAAACTACTACTAAAGCTCTTGTTCAGAAGGTCACCGCTCCTCGTCGTAGTGGGAGGGTTTCTACAAAACCATCTCGTTATGGCTTGGATGGTGAAATCAATATGGTCGTTGGTGACGGTATTGATGACGACCCATTAACCTATAAACAGGCAATGGCAAGTCCGCAACGGAAGCGATGGTCAGCCGGTATGGATTCAGAAATGGATTCCATGAAAAAGAACAAAGTCTGGGAATATGTAGAACCACCTGAAGATTTTCGTCCAATTGGATGTAAATGGGTCTACAAGAAGAAAAGAGGTGCTGGAGGCAAAGTCGAAACTTTTAAAGCTAGACTGGTCGCCAAGGGTTATACCCAAAGAGAAGGTGTGGACTATGAGGAAACTTTTAGTCCTGTTGCCATGCTCAAATCCATCCGAATTCTTCTCTCCATAGTTGCCGCTTTAGATTATGAAATTTGGCAAATGGATGTCAAGACAGCCTTTCTTAATGGGCTTCTTGAAGAAACCATCTATATGGAGCAACCAGAAGGTTATGTTCTTCCTGGGCAGGAGAATAAAGTTTGCAAATTAAATAAGTCCATATATGGGCTTAAGCAAGCTTCTCGCTCATGGAACAAAAGGTTTGATGAGATCATCAAGACCTACGGCTTTCATCAGAATGAAGATGAACCTTGTGTTTACCAACTCAAGGAAAACCAAGTAGTAGTATTCCTGGTCCTTTATGTTGATGACATTTTGATCATTGGAAACAATGTCAAGAAAATGACTCACATCAAGGAATGTGTAAAGCCCGCTTAGTTTAATTTGGAAATTAGCAGTTAATTATGATTAATTATGAAATTATTTATAGCCATTTAAATAATTTATTATGCTGTTATTTTTGAATTCAGAATGCATTTTTATGTCATATAGTGAAATTTCATAATTTTGCATTTTCGGTGTCCAGCAACATGGAACTCGGTGTATGGCTCAGTAGAATCACAAATTAGTATTTTAGTATAGTGGGACGGTTTATTTAGACATTGGGAATGTCGGGATTAGTCGGGAATTTAGAGTTTTCCCAAAATACCCCTAAGTACCCTTTTATGCCTTTTAGGGTGGAAATGGCAAAATGGTCTTTTTGCCCATTTGTATGTTTGTCTTTTAGTGAATTTTATGTTAATGAGAAATCAGATTTTTAAGGCTTATTTTGGCTGAAATGATTTAATAAAACCATCATTTTATTCCATTTTATCCTTTTTTCTAAAAAATAAGAAAATTGAAAAGATATTCATCTCTCTCTCTTCAAACACTCTCTCTCTCGTTTTTCCCTTAGAACCCAGCTAGGGTTGTGGATTTTGCAACTTCATCTAGGGATTTTTCAAGCAATTCTTTGTGGTTTTAACTCAAGGTAAGGCTCTAGCAACTCTCTTTTAGTCTCTTGCAATTTTTGGAAGAAAATGATAGTTTGCATGCTTTGTTTTTGGTTCTTGTTGCTGCTGGATTTATGTGTGGTTTTCAGAAGTTTAATCATGTTTGAATGAGTGAAATAGAATAGGTTTTTAAAGCATGATTAATTGATTTTAAGCAAGTATGGAATTTTGGCTCAAAACTATGGTTTTCAAAGAAAATTGTTGACATCTCATTCTTCTTTGTTTTGTGATGTTCTTCGTAGTTTTCAGAGGTGATTTTATGCATGTTTAAGTAGGTTGGGATTGATTTGAATGCAAGTTAGTGTTGTTTAACCAAGTTTGAGTTTTGAACTCAAAGCTTGGAGCTTTAATGGTGGATTTTGATTTTATGCATGAAGCTTTATTTTATCACTTGGAAAATGTTTATTAGGGTCTAATTAGCAGGTCTGGAAAGTTTGGTTGAGTTTGGAAACGTTTTGGTTGGAGAATTGAAATTTGAGGTTTTTCTGGGTAAAGCCGGCTAGGTTTTACCTTTGCGTGTAAAACCGGTTACCGGATTTTGCGGTAGGGTGAGAAACCGGTTTTTCTCAACCGGTCGTTTCGTGCTAGTTTCGGGTTTTTACGGCGTTTGTTTTCTATTTGGTTTGGGGTATTTTTGTATTAAGTTTCAGTAGGTTAAGTTTGGTTTTAAAACCTTTGTCCCCGTTGTGATTTAGAGTGTCACTTATCGGTGTTGTGATTTTTACGGTTTAGGAGCACATGTAATAGCGCGCGATAGTTCCACTCAGGTTGACCGGCACACCTGAATTCGGAATCCAGGTAAGATTAGTATAACAGTATGCATATGTAGATTACATGTTTAGCGTGCATGTAGGAAGCCTATTAGATTACATTAGATATGTATGTTGGCTTCGAACCATCCAACCCTGTCACATCGGTACGAGTGGAGTATGACCGACGGCGGAGTATGATCGGTTCGACCAATCAGCCGACACTTGGTTGGTGGTTCCGTACTATTGACGTATCCCGTCGGTACAGTGGAGTATGACCGACGGCGGAGTATGACCGGTTCGACCAATCGGGAGGATATAGTAACACGTCGGTACGAGTGGAGTATGACCGGCGGCGGAGTATGACCGGTTCGACCGATCAGGCTGTTACGTGTCAATAGTACCGTCCCTATGAACGTTCAGAACTCAGTACCATGTTGGACATGGCAGTAGTGGATCAGTACCATGTTGGACATGGCAGTAGCGGGACTCAGTATCGTGTTGGACACGGCAGTTAGAATTATGTATGAGTATTTTTATGCTTTCCTTACTGAGTCTGTCGACTCACAGTTCTACATTTATGTGTAGGTAAAGGCAAGGCTAAAGCTGATGGACCGTGAGCGAGCTTGTGAAGATTGTACATGTCGGGGCGGTTAGGCCTGGAGCGTACGATCATCGGGACAGCGAGGCTGATTTTGTAACTGGTCGCTAGGCGACATTTATTTTGTGTATCAGTTAAACAGTTAAATCTTTTTGTAAATGATTTTATAATCGGGATCCCGAGTCTTTTGTAATATTATTTTATAAGTTTAATTAAAAAGCAAAAATTTTAATTAATCACGTTTTTCCATAAACCTCGTTGATTAGCAACGAGCTGCACAGTATGTTTAAAAATCACGTAATACGCCTATGTTAGTTAGGGTGTTACAGAATGGCTTGACACTCAGTTCGACATGAAATACTTGGGTGAGGCAGCCTATGTTCTTGGTATTCAGATTGTCAGAAACCGGAAGAACAGATCCCTTGCTCTCTCTCAAACAGCTTACATTGACAAAGTTCTAGAGAGATTTTCCATGACCAATACCAAAGGGGCAAACATGCCCTCTAGACATGGTATCCGTCTATCTAAGGAACAGTGTCCTACTGATCCTCAAGAGATAGAAGACATGGCAAAAATTCCTTATGCTTCTGCAGTTGGAAGTCTAATGTATGCTATGCTATGCACTAGACCTGACATCTGCTATGCAGTTGGAATCGTGAGCAGGTATCAGTCAAATCCAGGAAGGGTACATTGGAACGCTATTAAGTATATTTTGAAATACTTAAAGAGTACAAGAGATTATGTATTAGTCTACAAGGGTGGTGTTTGAAATCCCTTAGGCTATACAGACTCAGATTTCCAGGGATGTCTTGAAGACAGGAAATCTACATCTGGGATGGTGTTTACTGTTGGGGGTGGAGCAGTGGTTTGGAGAAGTGCTAAACAAACTGCAGTTTCGGATTCTACCATGGAGGCAGAATACATAGCTGCGGCTGAAGCAGCTAAAGAGGTTGTCTGGCTTAGGAAGTTCTTCACCAGTCTTGGTGTAGTTCCTCGAATGGAAAGGCCTCTAGTCCTGTTTTGTGATAACACTGGAGCTATAGCCAACAGTAAGGAACCTCGGAGCCACAAGAGAAGTAAGCATATAGAAAGAAAATATCATATTATCAGAGAATATGTGGAAAGAGGGGATGTACTGGTGGAGAAAGTGGATACGCAGGATAACTTGGCTGATCCATTCACCAAAGTCTTGGCAGTAACTTCATTCGAAAAACACCATCAGAATTTAGGATTAATTAAAATGTACTGATTTGTTTTATATTAGTGCAAGTGGGAGTTTGTTGGGTTTTATGCCCTAAATAAAACTCTGTTTCAATGTAATCCAGATTATTCAATATCAATAAAGTAACAGAAGTAATTTTTCATTCACTTGTGTATGTTTTGGTTCACTTAATCAATTGCTTGTCTGTTTGATTTATAAATTCATCCAAACCCCTTTCACATACTTGAACATGTTTATTGTGTTGTCAACACAGTGGAAAATAAACATGACTATGTGAATAAAGTATTCCTAGATTTATCAGAACACTGGGTTTCACTGATATGACAATCTACAACAGAGTTTACTTACATTTGGAGAAATGTTATGTTCTTTCCAGAACATAGGTTAAAGTAAAGCTCAGGTTGGATGCATGGAGTATGCATTGGAATGGACCGATATTGAACTTTGAATTAGATTTTGAAACTTACCGTAAACATCTATTCAATTCAATATCATAAGTTGATCCTAGATCACATGATCGAAATCCTGATATGGTTAGGCTTAATTTCAAGAGTATTATTCGTGTTCTTTGATTTGTTAGTTAAACCTAAATCTTTAGTCTGGGCAATACATACATTTTGGGAACACGGTAGTGCGATTGAGTGGGAGCGCTAACATAAATATGGAATCTATAGCTTCTATCTGGCGAATAGTAAGCAAAGGGTGATTTCCTTCGAGCTTAACCAAACGAGATAAATGATTGAGTACTCATTTCACTTAGTTGAAATATCATTTATACAGGGTTAAGTGTTTTAAGGATAAAATACATTGTAGGGTGTTACGGTAATTTAAGTCCCTTTACAGTGTAGATAATCCATATAGAGGATCATTGATCACATTAGGATTATAACAATGGATAACTAATCATGTGTCTATATGGTGGAACATATAGAGCATTCTATATACTGAGAGTGCAATTCTGAGTTCTATGTGTGGATTCAACGAAGAATTAATAAGTCAGTGAATTTAAGTGGTAAATTCTAGATCTGCTTATTGGAAGCTCGGATATATAGACCCATGGTCCCCTCACTAGTTGAGATGATATTACTTGTAAGACTCATTTAATTGATTTTAATTAATCAATTAAAAATTCTCAAGATGGACTTGTCTATTTGAGAATTTAGCACTTATTAAGGGCAAAACAGTAAATAGAGATTTTGAAGGGCATATTTATTAATTAGGAAACTTTAATTAGTTTCATTATTAATAAAATAAATGATAATATATTATTTGATAATTAATTTTAATTATTAAATAATTAGATTTGTCATTAATATGGTTGAACAATGGAATTGGCAGTTTTTCACAAAACAGGAAACTATCAGTGTAGGAAAAGGAAAGTTGGAAAAGTGGCAAGCCTTGTTTCCACAATGCCTAGGCCGGCCACTTAGCTTCCTTTTCCCTTTGATTTTTTCAATTCCAAATGTCAATCATAGCCCTTGGTGGTCTTCTATAAATAGAAGGCAAAGGCTTCAGAGTTACACACATCTGTACAACCTTTTCACAGCATTATTCTGAAAGAATTTTCTCTCAGAAAATTCTCTCTGAGCCGCCACCCTCTCTCTCTCTCTTCCTTCACTGTTTCGAAATGTATAAGTGCTAGAGTAGTGCCCACACACATCAAGTAATACCTCAATCATAGTGAGGAAGGCTGTGTAGATTTCAGAGACAACAAAGAAGGACTATCGGGCTCAGATCTTGATTATACTCTGCTACAGAAAGGAATCAAGGGTTAGAGATCTGAGTGGGAGGAGACATATATATTCCGCTGCAATCACTGTAAGATTTCTGATACTCTTATGTGTTTAATTTCATATCGTTTTTAGAAGTTCATATTTAGGTCGTTAAATCAACATACTTGTGAGTAGATCTAAGTTCCTGGTAAAATAACTTCCAACACTTGGAATATTTTAGGAAGAGGGTTTGGAACCCTAGTGCCTAGTGGGGAGTTGGTGGTCTCTAATAGGCGTAGTAGGTCTATGCCCGTTAGAATTGAAGATAGGGAGTTAAGTGCTGACCTTATAGAACTGGAATTAACTGAGTTTGACATTATATTGGGAATGGATTTTCTATCCAAGTATTCGGCCGGTATAGATTGTAGGCGTAAAATGGTGACTTTTCAGCCGGACGGTGAAGATCCATTTGTTTATGTTGGATCAGTTCAGGGGTCTTGGATCCCGGTTATTTCTGTACTGAAGGCTAGAGATTTACTATGCAATGGCTGTGTAGGATTTCTAGCGGTGGTTTTTGACTCCAGCAGACCTGAAACATTTGGGCCTGAGGCAGTCAGGGTGGTGAAAGATTTTCTTGATGTGTTTCCCGAGGAGTTGCCGGGATTGCCGCCATAGCGAGAGATTGATTTTGTAATTGATTTGGCACCTGGAGTCGAACCTGTTTCTAAAGCTCCATATAGGATGGCTCTAGCAGAACTCAAGGAGCTTAAGTTACAACTTCAGGGGATGCTTGACATTGGGTTTATCCAACCCAGTGTATCGCCCTGGGGAGCTCCGGTTCTATTTGTGAAAAAGAAGGATGGTTCCCTCAGAATGTGTATCGATTATCAGGAACTAAACAAGCTGATGATTAAGAACAAGTACCCGTTGCCCAGAATCGACGATCTGTTCGATCAGCTTTAGGGAAAGACAATGTTTTCAAAGATTGATTTACGGTCTGGTTATTATCAACTTAGAATTCGAGAGGAGGACATACCGAAGACTGCTTTTAGAACCAGATATGGGCACTATGAGTTTTTGGTAATGTCATTCGGATTGACTAATGCTCCTGCAGCCTTTATGGATCTCATGAATAGGGTATTCAAGGATTTCCTCGATAACTGCGTTATAGTGTTTATCGATGACATTCTTGTATACTCTCAGTTAGAAAAGGAGCACGAGCATCATCTCCGAATAGTATTGCAGCGACTTAGGGATCACAAGTTGTATGCAAAGTTTAAAAAGTGTGAATTCTGGTTGTTTGAGGTGTCCTTTCTGGGTCATATTGTTGGAAATAATGGAATTATGGTTGATCCAAACAAGGTAGAATCAGTGAAGAACTGGCCGAGGCCCAAGTCTATGACGGAAGTTCGAAGTTTTCTCGGATTAGCAGGATATTATCGGCGTTTTGTCGAAGGAATTTCTAAACTTTCTATGTCCCTAACCGAATTGACCAAGAAAAATCAGAGATTTGTGTGGTCAGATAAGTGTGAAACAAGCTTTCAGGAGATGAAGCAACGTTTGATAACAGCTCCGGTGTTAGCTTTGCCATCAGATCAAGAGAAATTTGTGGTGTACTGTTATGCATCCAGACAGGGTCTGGGATGTGTTCTGATGCAAACTGACAGAGTCATAGCCTATGCCTCTCGTCAATTGAAAGATTATGAGCAGCGCTATCCAACTCATGACTTAGAGCTTGCTGCTGTGGTTTTTGCTCTAAAGATATGGCGACATTATCTTTACGGTGAAAAGTGTGAGATTTATACTGATCATAAAAGTCTCAAATACTTTTCCACCCAGAAAGATTTGAATATTAGGCAGAGAAGGTGGTTGGAGTTGGTTAAGGATTACGGTTGTGAAATTTTGTATCATCTCAGGAAAACCAATGTTGTGGCTGATGCTTTGAGTAAAAAGGGTTTCGGGCAAGTTTGTACTACTGTTCTGTTAGCCCTTAACTAGTCTCTGAAATGGTTAACGCAGGGATTTAATTCGTAGTTGGAAAGTTACACAGTTTAACACTTCAATCTGATCGATTAGAAAGAATTGGAAAAGCGCAATTGGAATATCCTGAGTTAGTTAAGGTTCAAGACGATGTAATGGTCGGTCGGCCTAGAGGTATTTCAGTCTCGAACAGTGGAATGTTATTATACAAAGCTCGAGTTTGTGTTCCTAGTGTTGATGAGCTTAAGAAAGAAATACTGGATGAAGCTCACACCACGCCTTATTTGTTGCATCCGGGAACCACCAAGATGTATCAGGATTTGAAACCCTAATTCTGGTGGTATGGGATGAAAAGAGATGTGGTGGACTACGTGTCCAAGTGTTTAACCTGCCATCAAATTAAAGCTGAACATCAAAGGCCGGCAGGGTTATTGCAACTTTTAGTTCTTCCAGAATGGAAGTGGGAGGACATTGCAATGGACTTCGTAACTGGATTGCCTAGAACTACAGGGATGTATGATTCAGTATGGGTCATCGTGGACAGATTCACAAAATCAGCTCACTTTTTACCAGTGAAAGTTACATATTCAGTGGATCAGTACGCTGAATTGTATGTGAAGGAGATAGTTCGTCTCCATGGAGCCCCTAAATCTATTGTGTCAGATAGGGATCCAAAGTTCACATCAAAGTTTTGGGTAAGTCTTTAGAAGGCTATGGGTACCAAGTTAAAGTTTAGCACAACCTTTCACCCTCAGACTGATGGTCAGTCAGAAAGAACTATTCAGATTTTGGAAGACTTACTGCGAGCTTATGTCATGGACTTTGAGGGTTCATGGAGTAAGTACTTGCCTTTAATTGAATTCTCCTACAACAATAGCTACCAGAGTACAATAGGGATGGCTCCCTACGAGATGTTATATGGTAGAAAATGTCGTTCTCCTATTCATTGAGACGAGACGGGAGAAAGGAAGTACTTGGGTCCAGAGTTAGTGCAGAGGACCAATGAAGCTATTGATAAGATCAAGGCTCGGATGCTTGCTTCTCAAAGAAGGCAGAAAAGTTATGCTGATCTGAAGCGCAGAGATGTTACATTTCAGGCAGGGGAACATGTTTTCCTGCGGGTATCACCAATGAAAGGTATTAGGCGCTTCGGGAAGAAGGGTAAGTTAAGCCCTAGGTTCATTGGGCCATTTCAGATACTCGAGAAAGTCGGGCAGGTGTTACGAAAATTCTGTTTATCACGCAAGTGTACGTATCAAGTAGTATCTCACGCAAGTGAGGTCGAACCACAGGGAATTGGATTAAGTACTACTAAACTATACTTATGATTCTATTTGGTAAAATAACAAGTTTGCAATTTTAAAAGTAAATAACTCAGAAATTAAAGAGAAAATAAACGAAGATTAATCAAGATGAGAGATTAGGGAGGTGAATCCTGTTGATAAGCTACCTATGTTAATACCTAATTGCTATCCTTATCTCAATGTGAAAGACAGATTATAAATTAACCTAACTCCTTTCAGATCTTTTAGGTTCTAAATAATATGTTCTCTAATTAACTTCTTAATTAGATCAACACAAAATCAGCATTAAGCAATAATCTATTAGTCACTAAGGCTATGTAAATACTTTCGTTTTACATCAAAACCTAGACTATCCAAATTTTAGCATTCCCAATTCTCACTTTTCAGATTTTGAATTAGGATCATAGAACATGTAAAAGGTGATCAAGCTTGCACATGAAATTAAACACAAATAAAGATAATATTCACACATAAGATGAAGGAATGGCAATTATTTATTAACTAGGCATAAACTTAAACAACAATCATCATCCTCCCTTATTGGGAAATTTAGTTCATAATAACTCTAAAAACATCCATGATTAATTCAGAAATAAAAACAAACATAAAGATGAATAAAAGGGTAAAAGAAAGAAACTAGAAGGTGGTATCGCTTCGGGTCTTAAAGATAGCTTTCTCTCCACTTGCCTCCACTATTAGGTCTGTTTTTGCTTAGATCTGACCTTCAATGTCGTATTCCTTATATAGGGATGAGTGGTGAGCCTCCAATTGAGTGAAAAATCAAAATTAGGTCAAATCTGCGATTTCCGTACATAGTCGCGACTAGCATTTAAGCTCGTCGCGACTACAGGCAAAACTCGAAAAACCGAGTTTCTGCCTAACTTACGAAGTCGCGACCAGGAAAAAGGGTCGCGACCTGGCTCTCTGGAGGTCGCGACTACTGACACTTCTGGAACCGAATTTTCCAATTTTTCCAAGTTTATCCCAGTTTTTCGCCATTTGACTGAATTCGAGCTTTAACACCCCGGGAACCTGAAATAATGAAAATCAAGCGTAAAACTGCTCCAAAAGACACCAATAGACGAGATAATGCTAACTTTAAAGACCCGAAATATAGGTTTATTATAACCTAACAAATTCCCCCAAACTAGATTCTTACTCGCCCCCGAGTAAGATAAAAAAACTAACTACGCTATCAGATAATCACTATGCTGCTGACTCATGCTCTGTTTTCTTCTTTGCATAAACTAGAATTTTGATTCTACTAACTCTAACAATTAACTCGGATGCTCAATTAATAACACTGTGTACAACTGCAACAATCTACTCAAGTATGAAACATCGTTATAAAAGTTTTACTCTTTCCATTAGTTCCACAACCCGATAACTCATAAGCTTGCATGTTTACCTTTCTCCACTAATGTTGACAGTATCCTTTGGAATCATTAGGTCTTTTCAAGGCTTCGGTAATATGGCTCAGATATTCAGGGATAGGCAAGAGACAATTTTGGCTCAAGATATCATAAGCACACAAACAGAACCCCCAAGCTTTTACTTTTCTTTTTCTAAACCCCATACTGTTCCCAAGTTGACCAAGATTGAGAGAAGATATATTTATTATTTTCCAACATCACTGAAATCATATTCTTTACTTCTTTTTTTTTCAATGTTTTTTTTTTCGAGTATTTTTTTTTCAGTGACATTGAATTACACAATTTTTTTGTTTTTTTTTCCTTTCTTCTCAATCTTACAAAAAATTTTCTCCCTCTCACTATTTCGTCACACTAAATGTTTCTTTTCCCCCAAACTAATCATATAGCTTATGATATCATGGATAATCATGGTGAGAACAAAAATTAATAGTGTGGTTGCAAAATTTCAAATCAGTGGGTGAAAACTCAACAAGTTAAGGCTCAAAAGGGTAACTAGGGATACACATTATGGTAGGCTTGAAAGGCTCAAACTATCCAACAAATGCCTAAGTCATATTCCAATTGAACACTATCAAGGATTTCGCCTCAAAAGAATAAACATGCAAGTTCTAAGCTATCCTGTCCATCTTACCACAAACCATAGTAAAACAGTTATAACAATTTTCACAAATTGAGTATTTGCAGAAAAAACACAGGTTTCTAAGCATCCAAACTAATCCAAAGAGTTAACAAAATCAAGCACACAGTTATTTTATAGATTCAGATCACATCACACTAATCAGCAGTATACAACTATCATCAAGCTTATTGCCATTCCTTGACTAAAACAAAAAAACTAAAACAGAAAATTAAAATGCAGAAATTAAAGTGCAGAATTTAAAAAATTTTAAGCCTCTCCCCCTAAACTAAATACTACATTGTCCCCAATGTATACAGTAAAATGCAGAGAGAAGAAACTTACCTGAGACCCTATCGGAAAGGGTTAGGTGGACCCTTTTCATCCAAAAGAGCCCTCGTACTAAATGAAGAAAATTGACCACCAATAGTGTTGATTTCAGAGTTTTGCACAAGAGTAAGCTCACCTTCAGAACTACCACACATCAATCTTTTCCAACGATGCTGAATCGTTCGAAGTCGCTCTTTAGGCTTTGCTTTCTTCTTATCAGCTTTAACAAAAGAACCCTTCACCATCTCAATCTTGCAACAGGTAGGAATGTTGGTTGGGGCAAAAACATTAAAATTGACCTCTTCATCTTGCACTCTCAACTTTAACTCTCCCTTTTGAACATCTATTAATGCTCGGCCCGTGGCTAAGAATGGTCTTCCCAAAATAATGGGAATAGTTGAATCTTCCTCCATATCAAGAATTAGGAAATCAGCAGGGAAGATAAACTTACCAACCTTCACCAGTACATCTTCAATTATCCCACGAGGATGAGTCAAAGAACGATCTGCCAGTTGTAAAGTCACTGTTGTAGGCTTTGCTTTTCCCAATCCTAGCCTTTTGAAGACAGACAATGGCATTAGATTAATGCTTGCTCCCAAATCACACAGAGCTTTGGTTTCCACCGAACCCCCTATAGAGCATGGAATATTGAAACTACCCGGATCTTTAAGCTTGGGCGGTAGTTTCTTTTGCAAAATGGCGCTACACTCCTCAGTTAATGCCACTGTTTCATAGTCCTCCAATTTTCTCTTCTTAGACAATATCTCCTTCATGAACTTCACATAACGGGGCATTTGTTCCAAGGCTTCAGCAAAAGGAATGTTGATGTGTAGTCTTTTGAAGACCTCTAGTAATTTGGTGAACTGCTTGTCTAGACTTGACTTTCTGAGCCTCTGAGGATAGGGTATTTTCACATGGTGATCAATGCTAATTGGTGGAGACTGTTGTGGTTGTGTTGGGCTATCAGTAGCTTTCTCTGATGTTGGCGTTGGGGTTGGCTTTGGTTGAGCTTCATTCTCCTTATTTACATCAATTGGTTGTGTCAATTCAGGCCCATCATACTTCTTACCGCTCCTCAGGGTAATTGAATTGCAGTTTTCCTTAGGATTAATTTCAGTTGTACTAGGCAAATTTCCTTGAGGACGGGTTGCTACCTGAGTTGCTAATTGGCCCATCTGAGTACGCAGTGTCTTTAATGGAAGATCTAGTTTCAGTCATGAATTGTAGCAATAAATCTGTCTGCAAACCAGAATTTCCACCAGAGGTTTGTTGCTGATTAAACTGTTGATTCTGATTCTGGTTCTGATTTCGTTGCTGATAGAACCCACTGTTTCTTCGGTTATTACCCTGGTTGAACCCATAGATGTTGTTGTTGTTCTGTGAATAGTTTCCAATGGCTTTAGCTTCATCCATTGGCAAATCATCCACATCAGCTTAGCATTCTGAAAAGTGATGGCTTCCCCCACATAACTCACACACAACTTGGGCTTGTTTAGCTTGCCCTGCAATTATCTTTGTCAATGCCTCAACCTGTGCTGTCAACTTGGTGATGGCATCGACCTCTAACACACCAGCTACCTTTTTTGATTGACTCCTCTCAGTTGGCCACTGTTGATTGTTTAGAGCCATCTCTTCCAATAGATCATAAGCCTCATTAGCACTCTTCCTCATAAAGGCTCCTCCAGCTGCAGCATCTATTAAAGTTCTTGTATTTCCTACCAACCCATTGTAGAAGTTGTGGACCAGCATCCACTTCTCTATACCATGGTGAGGGCACTTTCTGATCAGATCTTTAAACCTCTCCCAAGCCTCATGGAGAGATTCATTATCTTGTTGGCAGAAGTTATTAATTTCTCCTCTCAGCTTTGCAGACTTGGCTGGAGGAAAGAACTTTGACAAGAATTTCGTTGCCAGATCATTCCAGGTGGCGATAGAGTTGGGTGGCAAGGAGTTTAGCCAACTCTTGGCTCGCTCTCTAAGAGAGAATGGGAACAGTCTCAGTCGAATAGCATCATCACTAACTCCATTAACTTTAAAGGTTTCACAAAGTTCCATGAAGTTAGAGAGATGCAGATTAGGATCTTCAGAAGGGAGGCCACCAAACTGAACTGAAGACTGCACCATCTGAAGTATGGCAGGTTTGATCTCAAAGTTGTTTGCATCCACTGCCGGTGGCCTGATACATGATTGTACTCCCGTCAGAGTAGGGAGAATGTAATCTCTCAAGCTGCGGCCATTAGCTTGATCTTCTACTGCGCCACCATTGTTACCGTTGTTGCCTCCATTGTTTGCAGCATTGGCAGCCATGATGTCTGAAGTTTCAGCAGTTGCTGAAACTCCCTCTTGCCTCTTGTTCTTTCGGTTTCTCCTACAAGTTTTCTCGATTTCGGGATCAACTGGTAATATCACTGCTTGTCCTTGACGACGCATACACTTATGATTCTTGAAATAGATCAAGAAATTATTGCAAGAAAAAGGTTAGAAAAATCAGCAAGAGAAAATATACCAAAGTAGAAGTTAGTATAATTTTGTGTAATATCAATCTTTAAACAATTCCCCGGCAACGGCGCCAAAAACTTGTTACGAAAATTCTGTTTATCACGCAAGTGTACGTATCAAGTAGTATCTCACGCAAGTGAGGTCGAACCACAGGGAATTGGATTAAGTACTACTAAACTATACTTATGATTCTATTTGGTAAAATAACAAGTTTGCAATTTTAAAAGTAAATAACTCAGAAATTAAAGAGAAAATAAACGAAGATTAATTAAGATGAGAGATTAGGGAGGTGAATCCTGTTGATAAGCTACCTATGTTAATACCTAATTGCTATCCTTATCTCAATGTGAAAGACAGATTATAAATTAACCTAACTCCTTTCAGATCTTTTAGGTTCTAAATAATATGTTCTCTAATTAACTTCTTAATTAGATCAACACAAAATCAGCATTAAGCAATAATCTATTAGTCACTAAGGCTATGTAAATACTTTCGTTTTACATCAAAACCTAGACTATCCAAATTTTAGCATTCCCAATTCTCACTTTTCAGATTTTGAATTAGGATCATAGAACATGTAAAAGGTGATCAAGCTTGCACATGAAATTAAACACAAATAAAGATAATATTCACACATAAGATGAAGGAATGGCAATTATTTATTAACTAGGCATAAACTTAAACAACAATCATCATCCTCCCTTATTGGGAAATTTAGTTCATAATAACTCTAAAAACATCCATGATTAATTCAGAAATAAAAACAAACATAAAGATGAATAAAAGGGTAAAAGAAAGAAACTAGAAGGTGGTATCGCTCCGGGTCTTCAAGATAGCTTTCTCTCCACTTGCCTCCACTATTAGGTCTGTTTTTGCTTAGATCTGACCTTCAATGTCGTATTCCTTATATAGGGATGAGTGGTGAGCCTCCAATTGAGTGAAAAATCAAAATTAGGTCAAATCTGCGATTTCCGTACATAGTCGCGACTAGCATTTAAGCTCGTCGCGACTACAGGCAAAACTCGAAAAACCGAGTTTCTGCCTAACTTACGAAGTCGCGACCAGGGTCGCGACCAGGAAAAAGGGTCGCGACCTGGCTCTCTGGAGGTCGCGACTACTGACACTTCTGGAACCAAATTTTCCAATTTTTCCATGTTTATCCCAGTTTTTCGCCATTTGACTGAATTCGAGCTTTAACACCCCGGGAACCTGAAATAATGAAAATCAAGCGTAAAACTGCTCCAAAAGACACCAATAGACGAGATAATGCTAACTTTAAAGACCCGAAATATAGGTTTATTATAACCTAACAGCAGGTAGCATATCGGCTAGCCTTACCACCAGCGTTATCGGCTGTTCATGACGTATTTCACATCTCTATGTTAAGGAAATACGTGTCAGACCCGACTCATGTCTTGAGTTATGAAGCCCTTGAACTACAACCAGACTTATCCTATGAAGAGCAACCTGTACAGATTTTGGATAGAAAGGAAAGAGTTCTTCGGAACAAGACTATTGCACTAGTTAAGGTGCTCTGGAGAACCAGTAAGGTGGAAAAAGCCACCTGGGAATCGAAGTCGGATATGAGAACTCAATATCCAGAGCTATTTGTTATAGTGAGATTCCTCTCACCTAGAAACTCGAGACCAGACTCCTATTTAAAGGACACGTGTATTCAGCCTTCCAATGAAAGCCGAATTGTCCAAGAGAGACTCCTCGATGTTCCAACCTCGCCCAAGATAAAACCAGCGAGATACTGCGAGTACGACCTAAGTCGAATCGCATAACTTTAACTCACATTATACAGGATGGATCCAACTCGCATGTGTCAGTACATATGCGAGTATCCTCTCTTTATTTCTGCGAAAGCATAGAGATCAACTCTCTATGATGCGATTTGGTCCCTACGATCCAATGGCCTCGATAAACCGATAGACTCGCGTGTCTAGGTTCTATCAGCTCGACATGCGATGTCTACAAGAGGCAATTACCTAAGGGCGCGGACGTTCCAAACGTACTGATGACCCTGCGAGCTCAACAACGGAACATGAACGGTCAACTCGTAGATGCGGAAGACGCACACGTTGATAGACTTAGTAATTGTCATTCATTTATTAATGTTAACGTTGCTTGGGTTTAATTATTGCAATTCAATATGTAAATAATGGATTAACAATGAATGTGATCCTTGTGTAACCGATTGGACACCAGCTTTGTATATAAAGAGGTGATCCACCATGAAATGGCACCTACGAATCCTTTGCTACAGTGGACTAAGCAGATCATAATCTGACTGAACCACTATAATTCTCTGTCTTACTGTTGTTTTCCAGTTTTTTGTTGATTGTTTATCCATTCCCAGTCGAGTACTCGCCATTCTAGGTTGAATACTCGCACTTGTCATTACCCATAAAATTCTCTTTCATATTAATAAAATAATATAATTTGGTGTTGCAAAATTCACTCGACAACATTTGGCGCCGTCTGTGGGAATCGACTAAGATTTCATTCATTTCAAAGAACAATATCATCATGGCTGGAAATCACGCCAACGGAGCTAACAACGAGTCCATCAACATTGGGATGATGAACGTACCATTATCTGGAGCTGGAGCGCCACCTGTGGACGTCATTAATGGTGGAGTAGGGAGAAGCAATATCAGACCACTCAACCTATTCCCAGAAACGACTGACCCTCAGGTTGGGGACGCATCCACGCCACTAGCAACCATGCATTTTCCCCCCGTCACTCCGGCGGTGGTATCCGAGGGAATGATCCAGCTCACCACTGATCAATATGCTGCGATTCAGGATCAACTGCGTGCACTACAGGCCGAAGTAGATGGACAAAACCGAGCCCGACGCCCTCCTCGAGTTCCTGCTATTCGCACCGATAACCCTCAGGTAACGACTTCTAGACGTCATACTAACCGTGTACGCAGGGAACGAAGAACCAACCCTGAAGGTCTGGACCTGAACCATCCAACGTGGAGGGATCAATCCGCAAGGTATCCAAACCAAAGCACACAAGTTGATGAAGATCCTGAACGCCGTAATCCTCGTAGCCGACCATGAAGAGACAACGACGCAGAGTCAGCCTCTTCGTCATCACATGGTCGCACTCCAAGCAGGTACACAAGGTCCGGCTCTGTACAGACACAATAGGGAGGACGTTATCAGGTACACCGAGGTGATCTGCGTGATTATCTCAATGCAGTTTTCAGGGCACGCTCACGTGTCCCACATAATACTGAGACACTACGTGATCCCCATGCGGACGATCAGGGTGCCAATACTTATAATAACCCGCCTACCGCGTCGATCGCGACCACAGGGATTAATGTCCCAGCAAATCTTGCCGCAGTAGTTGCGAGTCCCACAGTTGTAGCAGCCCCGGCTCCTGCGGCTGGAGGGATTGACCAAAGCATGCTTCTGCAGGCTTTGAAAATGCTCGACCAGCAACGAAAGCCTATATATAAGTTGCATGGTACCTCGCCTTTCACTACAGAAGTGCGACAGGCTCAACTTCTAAAAGGGTTTCGTCTATCCGAATCCCTCAAATATAAAGGTACTTCTAACCCGATAGATTATCTTGAAAAATTTAATACCATAATGGAAGTGGATCAGGTACCGGAGCTCGCAAAGTGCCGCATTCTTCCGGCAACACTCGAGGAAAATTCCCATGATTGGTTCACCCAATTACCCGAGGCATCGATATCGACGTGGGAAACCTTCGTCGACTTATTCCTCACACATTTCCAGGCCACAATGACGTATAGGCCACCTTACACGACTTTGGCCAACATCAAACAAGAACCTGATGAGTCTTTACAAGACTATTTTAAACGCTTTAACGCAGAAGTAACAAAGGTTGAGAAGGCTCCCGTCTTCGCTTGTTTGCATGCTGATAACATGTATCTTGCTGAGGACCGACTTTTGGAAGGAGCTACAGGCTCGAAGGCCCGAATCCTTAGTTGAATTCTTCGCCATGGCCGAACCTCACAAAAGAATCGAGAATTCTCTAGCGGAGTTAGAGAAGGGGAAGGACAAGCGCCGGTCACCCATACCGCGGTCACGATCTCGCAGTCCACGAGGAAAGAACTCCAGGGGCCGAAGCCTAAAAAGACGCAGCCCGCGAAGACAGCGAAGTCCGAAGTTGGCCAAGTCTCCTCCAAAGAAGGAATCCTCGCCGAAAAGGAAAGGTGGACCTCGCTTCGTCAACTATACGGAACTCGCAGTCCCTCGAGACCATATCTACGCGATCGAGGAAAGAAACGGAGTCTTCAAGAAGCCACCCCCCATCAGGGGAAATCACGACAGGAGAGACCCTAAAAAATTCTGTAAGTACCACAAGGATATTGGTCACACTACCTTAGAATGTTGGGTCTTGCAGGATGAAATCGAGGAACTAATCCGGAGAGGGAAATTCGACAAGTATAAGAAGAGCGAGGAGAGTCGTCCCCAAGTAGATGACAAAGGAAAAAACCAGAATGCGAGTGGCTCCAGAACACCTCGCAACATCCTGACTATAATTGGAGGACCTCATATCGCTGGGGACTCTCGCAAATCACAAGAACGATATGCCAGAGAAGCCAAGGAGAAGCCGCTTACCAATGTGAATAATCTTAGTGAGCGGCCCGAGAAGTTGTTTAAGAAAGAATGCGATGACATCACCTTTATGGAGAGTGATGCGAGATGGGTCCATCACCCGCATTCCGATGCACTGGTGATAGTCGCCAATATTGGCGGGGATAATGTCCATCGCATACTTGTCGACAATGGAAGTTCAGTGAATCTGCTGAATTTCCAAGCATTCAAACAAATGGGATTGCAGGAGAAGGATCTGCGACCTATGACGTCGAGTATTTATGGTTTTTCGGGAGATGTCATAACAATAAAAGGAATGATCAAACTCCCAATTACTTTGGGAACTGCCCCGGTGACAGCCAAGTTAATGGCAGATTTTGCAGTAATCGACCAGTACTCAGCGTATAACGCCGTAATTGGTCGACCAATCCTGAAAGAGATGAAGATCATAACCTCAATCTATTATCTGACAATGAAGTTCCCTACTCCCGCTGGAGTAGGTTCTGTGCGGGTAGTCCAATCAGAATCGCGAGAATATTACAACGCAGCAGTTAAACTCGCAGAGAAAAGGACGGTAAATGTTATCTACTTTTTGGAGGCACCACCTCCTCGCCAGGAGATCCTCAGAATCGAGGAAGTGCCACATATAGATGAACCAGACTTGGATCCAAGAATCCTCGATCACACCGCCGCAGCCCAAGCCGCGGAAGACACAATTGAGGTATCTATAGATCCTGTAGATAATAGCAAAGTTTTAAAAATTGGTTCTAAATTAAATTTTCAACTGCGAGAACAATTAAAGACCTTTTAAAGCAAAATCTTGATGTTTTTGCTTGGAAACACTTAGATATGGTCGAGATATCTCCGCAAGTCATGTGTCATCGCTTAAACATTGACCCCGAGGTGCGAGGTGTCCGACAAAAGCGCCGCAAAATGGACCCCGCGAGGTACCAAGCGCTAAAAGAAGAAGTCGACCGCCTCCTTGCCTGCGGCTTTATACGGGAGTCGTTTTACCCCAACTGGTTAGCGAACCCCGTACTCGTGCCAAAGCCTAATGGCTCATGGCGCACATGTGTTGACTTTACAGATCTAAACAAAGCCTGTCTCAAAGACAGCTTTCCCCTTCCTAGCATTGACCAGCTCGTTGATGCCACTGCAGGTCACGAACTCTTGAGTTTCATGGACGCATACTCGGGATATAATCAAATCCCGATGTATGAACCAGACCAGGAGCATACCTCGTTCATTACTGATCGAGGACTATACTGTTACAAAGTAATGCCTTTTGGTTTAATAAACGCAGGTGCGACTTATCAAAGGCTAGTGAACATGATGTTCGCTGATCTCATTGGAAAAACCATGGAGGTATATGTTGACGATATGCTCGTGAAATCTCAACGTGCGAAGGACCATATTGCCCACTTACAGACCATGTTTGATATACTACGACGGTATAAGATGCGTTTAAATCCACTGAAATGCGTCTTTGGAGTTGGCTCTGGGAAATTCCTCGGGTTCATGGTTAATCAGCGAGGAATAGAAGCCAATCCCGCGAAGATCAGGGCATTGGTGGAAATACCATCACCAACCAAGCCAAAGGAGGTTCAAAGCCTCACAGGTAAAGTCGCAGCTTTAAACCGCTTTATATCCAGATCTTCTGATAAGTGCAAGGAGTTTTTTCAGATTTTGAAAGGCAACAAAAAGTTCCATTGGAACGAAAAGTGCGAGCAGGCCTTTCAAGCTTTAAAAATACACTTGGGGCAACCTCCGATCTTGTCAAAGCCATTGTCCGGTGAAGTCCTATCCGTCTATTTAGTTCGGTACTAATACGCGAGGACCAAGGACGCCAATACCCGGTGTATTATGTCAGTAAGCGATTACTGGATGCCGAGACGCGTTATCCCCAAATGGAGAAGTTGGCTTTCGCCTTGATAATATCTTCAAGAAAATTGCGACCTTATTTCCAGGCTCACATCATTGAAGTTTTGACGAACTACCCATTAAGACAAGTTCTAGCGAAACCAGAAGCATAGGGGAGATTGTTAAAATGGGCGATGGAGTTGAGTCAGTTCGACATCAAGTATAAACCAAGAACTGCGATCAAGGGGCAAGCCTTGGCAGATTTTATACTTGAATTCCCCAGCACCGAGGTAGCACTCATAGAAAACAGAAGCGACATTGCTATAGCAAATAGAGAAACGTGGACATTGTACGTCGATGGAGCCTCAAATAGCGAAGGTTCTGGTAGTGGGATCTTGTTAATCAGTCCCAATAATTTCAAGGATTGAAACTCGCTCTCGAGATGAAAGTCGAGTATCTTCAGGCTTTTAGCGACTCCCAAATCGTGGTATGCGAGGTGAATGGAGAATATCTAGCAAGAGGCGGGAGATTGGTTAAATACTTAGCCATTGTCTGCGAAATGATGCAGAAGTTTAAAAAAATAGTCGTGTCTCGAGTACCGCGTGCTCAAAATTCACACGCAGACGCATTGGCCCGTTTGGCCTCAACTAGAGAAGCCGAATTGCTCGATGTGATTCCGGTAGACGTATTGGCTCACCCAACTATAAATCAAGAAGTGATCATGGAAATAGATACCGTTCAGGAGATTACCTGGATGACTCCTATCCTCGCATATCTGGAAAAAGGGCTCTTGCCTGATGATAAAATAGAAGCAAGAAAGTTGCGACAACGAGCTGCCCGTTATGTGATATATGACCAAAGGCTGTATCGCAGGAGTTTTAGTCAACCTCTTCTCAAATGTATCAGCGGAGAGGATTGTGGTTACATACTTTGTGAGGTACACGAGGGGATTTGTGGCAATCATACCGGAGGTAACTCCCTTGCATTAAAAATCATGCGGCAAGGGTGTTACTGGCCAACTTTGCGACAAGATGCCCTCGCGTTTGCGAAGAAGTGTGACAGGTGTCAGCGAATAGCCACATATACCCACCAACCTTCAAGTAACCTCCATTCTATCACAAGTCCATGGCCATTTGCAATATGGGGAATTGATCTAATCGGCGAGTTACCCAAAGGGAAAGGTGGAGTCAAATATGCGGTAGTCGCAGTAGATTACTTCACGAAGTGGGCCGAAGCCAAAGCACTCGCAACCATCACAGCAACAAAATTGCGCGAGTTTGTCTATACCTCCATCATTTGTCGCTTCAGCATTCCGCACAAACTCATCTCAGACAATGGAAGACAGTTTGACTGCAAAGAGATGCGACAACTATGCGATGATTTGGGAATCAAGAAGGCATTCTCCGCAGTTGCTTACCCGCAGAGTAATGGATAAACTAAAGTTGTTAATAAAATAATCAAGCACACCATAAAAGGAAAACTAGAAGATCGCAAAGGGGCTTGGCCAGACGAGTTACCGCAAGTCATGTGGTCTTATAATACAACTCCTCGATCTACAACTGGCGAAACACCCTTCTCACTTTCTTACGGGTGCGAGGCCATGTTGCCAGTTGAGATTGGGGCAGGTTCCCTACGCAGAGATATTTTCAACATCTCGCAGAACAACGATAAACAGTTATTCTACCTTGATATTTTGGAGGAAAAGCGTGACCAAGCGCACTTAAAAAATGCGGCTTACCAGCAGCGAACTGCAAGATACTTTAACTCCAAGGTGAAAGCAAAAGCCCTGCGAGCAGGAGACTTGGTCCTTAGAAGAGTAATGCCAAATACCAAAAACCCGTTACATGGGGTCTTTGGGGATAATTGGGAAGGACCATATCTCATCACACAAAAAATTGGTGATGCCACATACCGACTCGCAACACTCGCTGGAACTGCGATTCCACGAGCTTGGAATGGCGAGAGTTTAAAATTATATTATCAATAGTACTCGTATTATTAAACTATTGTCACTCTTGTACTTATACTTAGATATTTTTCATACAAAAGAAAAAATCCTAAGTATAGAGGGGTATATATATGCCAGAATGTACTATTGATTGTTAAATTTTCAAAATTTTATCAAAAGACTTGTAAATATTTCTACTTATTACACCAAGCTGTAATTAAAATCGCAGATATATATATTGAAAACGCGAGTACCCATGTACTGCGAGAATGTTAAAGGATAATTATCCCCGCGAGGATATAAATTTGTCCAAAATAAAAAGCGAATTTGTCTAAGTACAAAGCGCGAGTACCCATGTACCGCATAAAAAAAAAGTAAAATTAAAAAGCATAACAGTTTTTAACATAGAGGAAAATCAAGCATCTGGAACAACAGGAGCAGTCTCATCCGTGACTTTGCTGATGACCTCGTTCTCGGCTTCATCAGCATCCGCACCCTCGACCTCTTCAGGAAGGTTCCCTCCACCACCTTGGGTTTGAGTAGGCAACATAGCGCGAAAAGCCTCAGCCATCTCAGCGGCTTCTGCTCCGAGGATCGAGAAGTCGAAGTCTGGGACTTTAGAAAGAGTGGTGTAAATATAATCAGAAACTGCCTGATCATATTGTTTCTTCCCATTCTCTTTCTCGGTCTCCAAGTCGCGAGTCAACTCCTCGATCTTCGCCCGTGAGTTCTTGGCCTCGAGCTCAGCCTGCTCCTTAGCTTTGCAAAGTTCTTCAAGCTCTTTATCCTTTCTAGCCGCCTCTTGCTTCAGCCTCTTCATGTTCTCCTAAAGCTGGGCATTGTGCCTCCTCAGCGAGTCAGCTTCCTTCGAACCAGCAGCAGCAGCTTTTATGAACAGGGTCATCGACTGCGAGGCTAACTCCACAGAGCGCGGAACAAGCTCCTCAGAAGGGATCTTCTCCGCCTTGGACATGAACTCCTCGCCCACGAACTTCTCCTGCATGGCCAGAAAGTCGCGAGCTCGGACAGTTGGCTCGATCAGGACTTTCTTCCCCTTGTCCTGCGTGGTCTTGGCCAGCTTCTTGGAAGAATCTGTTGCAAGAGTGGCCACCACATCGCTCTTCCTCTTCTGAGCGACAACAGGCGAGGTCGTTGTTACTCCACCTTTCGGCTTGATCTTAAGGACGGGCGCAGACTTCAAAAAAATCATCTCTGCGAGGATAAATGAAAGATAAGTATAAATAAAACTCAAGACATCAGTTTATAACAAGAGATAAATTACCTGAGGTTGGTTGAGAAGTTTGCTTGGAGAGGCGTTTGTCTATCCGCTCCTGTTGCCTCTCAGACGATTCTTTGTATACTGGCTCTCTTTGAAGACTTGCGTTCTCTGGAATCAGCTGGTGTTCTCGCAGCTTGGCCGTCGTACACAGTAATCGCCAGTCACGATCTTGTACCGGAAGACTCCTAAGGATTTCGGCTATTTCTCTGCGAGTTGCGTCGAGTGCTGGTCGAGCTGGTCTATCTGCGAGAACAAGAAAGAGCGAGTCAGCATAAGATCTCAAAGTAATTCAGAAAATGCCTAAGTTAAAAAACACGCGACATACTAGGTCTGCGATTAAAGTCAGTTCTAATCCCATGGACTTTAAAGACGTAGAACCACTTCGATTTCCAGTCCCCCATGTTCGACACCATTCCTTCTACTCCATTGATCTCAGAAGTCGCCCATTCGCTAAAACAGTAGAAGCCGTTATGAAGACCTACGCTTTTTATGTCGTAGAAATAGCTGAACTCTTCTACTGAGGGAGCCCTATGAACATACTCCATATACATCGCATAGAAGGCTAGGGCAGTGCGATAACTGTTCGGAGTTAGTTGAAAAGGTGATACATCGTATCGCCTGAGAATAGCTGCGATGAAAGGATGGAAGGAGACCGATACCCCACATCGGAGAATGGGTATTGAGACTACCACATCCTCTGTGGGAATAATCGCAGGATTAGTAAACGGGAGGTGTGCCCTCTGGGACGGTTTCGGTCGCTAAAACGCAAGTCGCAGCAGATTTAACCTCACAAAGGTAGTGAAATCTGATTTCGTAACCCTCGAGATCAGATCTTCACACGCGAAGGGCTCGTTCAGCTGAGTGTCGTCAACCGAGTCCGTCCCGCTCCTTTCTGCCTCTTCTTCATCTTCGCCTGACTCGCGAGCTGGGGCCGTCCATTCATCGTCCATCTCCTCGACCTCGACGTCAGGAGCATGCCTCGAGTGAATAAGGTAGTCGCGGGCCGACACCGTGGACTCACTATCTCGAATGTCGATGGTCCCAGGCTCGACAAGTTCCTGCACCATTCTTTCGATGTCTGCAGAAGACATCGTGCCTAGCTCTATTGGTGCGGCCTCCTCTTCTGAAATCGAGGTTGGGAGAAAGCTGTCTTCCTCTTGGTCAACTTCGCCATCGAATGCACGGCCTCCAGAGTCGAGCTGTTGGCTATCCGACAAGTCGCTCATCTGAAAGATAGAAGATCTTTTCAGCGTGATGAATGTGTGAAAAACAAAAATAAGTGGTCTCACCCGCATTAAAATTATAGAATCGCAGTTGCCAGAATAGTCAGCATTCTTGCGAATGCTGACCACCCAATTTGTATGCGAGTTGAAACGCGAGTAAGTCGCGCATCCTGGGCCAAGCGATATGTCTCCAGGAACGGCTGGGAGAAACTCAGTTACTCAAGGAGCATGCGTTCCCAGGCATGACCCTGAAATTAATGAGTTACTCCCACCGTTCCGAGACTACCTATCAGCCAAGGAGTACGCTCATTTGAATATCAACGCATGTTGCAAATGGCTGGGTGTATCTCAGTATCTCAAGGGGCATATAATCGCATATATGACCATTAGAATACTGAGACGCACCCACCATTTGGAATAGCGATTAATACTCTCGCAATTCAACCCACAACATATAAAATCCTAAAAAGTTAGCTAAATAGTCAAAGGTAAATAAGTTCTATCAGTGTGCGAGTATTCGAACTGTGCATCCGAATACCCGCGAGTATTCAAAGTATGAAACAGCATCTAATTAAATGGTTCTTACACAGTATGCGGTTATTCCAAATTACAGGTCATTTTTCATAAAATTACCCAGTTTTTTACCCAAAGAATATAACCTCATACATATCCCTTACAAACATGCATTTTTTAAAAGCCTCAAAATACCAAAAACCAGAAAGAACACCCTTTCTCAAATACAGAAAACAAGAAATACAATGGAACTCGAAACTAACCTCTAGTTTGGCAAGTTGTTCCTGCGGTTACTCTTGATTGCTTCTGAGATTGAACGATGCTTTAGATGAACGGTAGAAATCTGAACAAAAGGTGAGAATGGTTTTTGAAGTTTCTGTAAGGGAGAGAGGAAGTTAAGAAACAAGAGGGAAAAATAGGGAGTTTGATTCGTATCAAAGGGTTTAAATACCCATATCCCTCATTAATTGGGATTACGACACGTGGCGACTGGGATGCCTAAGGTCGCCCAATCCAACGGCCAACCATGGCCACGCCTACACGAAAACCAAGGAGTTTTAAGTGACGTGGCACCATAAATGCAATAAAAGGTAATAATTACAGCCGTCATTTTTCGAAACCTCGATGGGACAACCGAAAGGTCACCTCCTCGTGAGAACCCTTCACCTGTCTCTCGAGTAATAGTTTCCCTCTGTGACCGCACCTGTCACATCGCGAAACTAGGGGCATGTGTTATAGTGAGATTCCTCTCACCTAGAAACTCGAGACCAGACTCCTATTTAAAGGACACGTGTATTCAGCCTTCCAATGAAAGCTGAATTGTCCATGAGAGACTCCTCGATGTTCCAACCTCGCCCAGGATAAAACCAGCGAGATACTGCGAGTACGACCTAAGTCGAATCACATAACTTTAACTCACATTATACAGGATGGATCCAACTCGCATGTGTCAGTACATATGCGAGTATCCTCTCTTTATTTCTGCAAAAGCATAGAGATCAACTCTCTATGATGCGATTTGGTCCCTACGATCCAATGGCCTCGATAAATCAATAGACTCGCGTGTCTAGGTTCTATCAGCTCGACATGCGATGTCTACAAGAGGCAATTACCTAAGGGCGCGGACGTTCCAAACGTACTGATGACCCTGCGAGCTCAACAACGGAACATGAACGGTCAACTCGTAGATGCGGAAGACGCACACGTTGATAGACTTAGTAACTGTCATTCATTTATTAATGTTAACGTTGCTTGGGTTTAATTATTGCAATTCAATATGTAAATAATGGATTAACAATGAATGTGATCCTTGTGTAACCGATTGGACACCTGCTTTGTATATAAAGAGGTGATCCACCATGAAATGGCACCTACGAATCCTTTGCTACAGTGGACTAAGCAGATCATAATCTGACTGAACCACTATAATTCCCTGTCTTACTGTTGTTTTCCAGTTTTTTGTTGATTGTTTTCCCATTCCCAGTTGAGTACTCGTCATTCTAGGTTGAATACTCGCACTTGTCATTACCCATAAAATTCTCTTTCATATTAATAAAATAATATAATTTGGTGTTGCGAAATTCACTCGACAACACTATTCAGGTTAGATTTCGAGGACGAAATCCTATTAACGGGGGGATAATTGTAATGACCGCCCTAGTAATGTGGATTAGTAAAGGCAATTAGCACTAATTTTTATTATTTTATTATTATTTGTGAATTTATTTAATTCTGGATCCCAATATTTAGAAATAAATATTAGAGTTATAATTTCTCAATTCTGGAGATTTTATTAAACTCTAGGGGTATTATTTAGTTTATATGTGTAATATGCTATTTTTGTAATTTTTGCTCGGCGACAGCGGAAAATGCGGTGGATGGCTAGATTGATCACATGGGTAAGTTTAGAATCTTATTTCATAGTGAGAAATATTTTAGAGAAAATAAATTATCGGGATTGAGCGGGGTTATGGAATTGACCATTTTACCCCTAATCTTGGAAAATATCTAAGTTTAACCTTAAGGGCATTTAAGTCTTTTTAAGGAATAGTGTAGTGGCTGCCTAGGGAGGTGACAAGTGGCTTTTAATTTCAGCAAGGATTTAGCTAGAGAAAATCCATTTCTCTTTGGAAGAAAAATTAAAAAAAAAAAAAATTGGAATTCACTCTCTTGAACCCTCTCTCTTTCTCTCTTTCGGCTGGGACCAAAACCAAAGGAGAATCACCTTAATTCAATAGTTTTTTTTTTGGGATTTCAGCAAGGAATTCAAGGAGGTTGATCAAAGGTAACTCTAGTTCTTCTTTAGTTGTATTTCTCTAGGTTTTCATTGATTTTAAGTTATGTTTTTCCTAAACAGTGGCTGTTAGAGTGTGATGTTTGTTTAGTTTGAAAATTAGGATTCATTTGAGTTAATCTAAGTCCCTAGCAGCTGGTTTTAATGCTTGATGTTAGTTCTAAGCAAGCTTGAGTTTTGAAACTCAAGCTTTGAGCGTTAATGGCAATTTGAGATTTATTGGTTTGTTCTGTGAATGATTGGTTGGAAATGGTTGTTTATGCATTGTATAGGTATACTGGAGAGTTTGATAAAGTTTGGTTGAGTTTTGAGGTCATGGGGGAAATTTTTGGGTTCCCAGCACAGAACCGGAATTCGGCTACGGGGACTGTGGCAACCTGGTCCGACCGGTTGGTGACCTGAATCCCGATTTCCTGGCCGGGGAACCTGCCCGCCCGTTGGGGGAATTTTCAGAACCCTAGTTTTGCCCAATTTTGAGATATTTAGGGTATTGCCATGAGGTTTATCGATAGGGAAACTTTTAGTTTCAAATTTAAGTCCCGGAAAGTGATTTAACGAGTCACTCATCTGTGTTACAATTATTGTGATTAGGGCATCCATCTAGCACAAGATTTCCGTTCAGATCGGCCAACACACTTGAATTCGAAAAACATGTAAGAACTGTGTGTATGTATATGTATGATATATATGCATGCTGTTTGTATCATTGTATATGTTCGGGTGATATCATAGCAACACAATCATTGTGTCGGTTCAGCAGTACAGGCATCGTACTGGTTAAGAGTGATATTCTCCCCTGAAAGTATGAATTGGTACTATCATAGCGACACAACCATCATGTCGGTTCAGCAGTACATGCATCGTACTGGTTAAGAGTGATATCATGGCCAATTATACTTTTAGGTGTTGTTGACGCTATCATAGCGGCGCGAACATAGTGCCGGTCCTACAGCTCAATTATAAAGCTGGTAAGAGTGATATCATGGTCAATAGCACAAGTAGTTTGAACGTTCATACTCATCTGTTAAGCTCTGTAAATAGGTGTATGGGCGCCTATTTACAGGTTGGAAATTATATGATATGTTATATGCATTTCTTACTCAGTTTGTCGACTCACAGTTCTGCTTTCATGTGTAGGTAAAGGAAAGGCTACAACTGAATAGGAGTGAACCCGAGCTCAGATGGGATTGTACATGTCAAGCAGCGCGACCTGGAGTGTTCGGTCTTGAGACATCTGGGAGTTGTATTTTGAAAGTCGTTGTGCGACCAGTAAACTGTGTATTTTGGAATGTATATTTTAAAAAGTAAATTTTACAAAGTTTGAAAACAGGATCCCGGCACTTGTAAATATTTTATTATATTATAAAGTTTAATATTTAATGCAAAAGTTTTAATTTGACACGTTTTTCGAGAAAATTCTTTGATTAGCAAAGATTGCACTTTAATCGAAAAAGCACTGTAGCGTGCCTTAGCATTAGGGCATTACATTTCTATTTTAGTGGATTATCTCGAGGAAAGAATTCATATTTGTTCTATTATTTTAGTAAGAATATTTTTTAGTTTAGTAATAATGGAACAATTTTGCTCGTACGAACAAGAAGCAGATTTATTTTACACCTGATATTGTCTTGTTTGGTTTAGCTTCTTCTATAAACTCTTTTTTAGTTTTTAAAATCATAAAAATGTTTCTAAGGGTGTTTGGATAAAAAATGAAAAAGTCTTTTTTTTTTCATTTTTTTATAAGAAGTTAGAATTTGTGGTTTCTCCTGAAAGAATTTTCGAGAAATTATTTTTAAAATTAAAAAAAATTTACATCATTTCTAATTTACTCATAAATCTTTCTAACGGTGTTTGGATAAAAAATGAAAAGGTCTTTTTTTTTTCATTTTTTTATAAGAAGTTAGAATTTGTGGTTTCTCCTGAAAGAATTTTCGAGAAACTATTTTTAAAATTAAAAAAAATTTACATCATTTCTAATTTACTCATAAAAGATCTTTTTTAATGATATTCAAATACTTTTACTTTTCATTAAAAAAACATATATATTTATATAATAGTTATCCAAACAGTTAAAAAAAATTAAAATTTATACTTATAATACTTTAAGTAATTTTAAATTAAATGAGACTAACTCAAATGTAAATACGAAGTATTCGATACATATTTTTGATATAAAAGAAAGGGTAAGTAGTGACATAAGTACTCAAAGTTTTAAGTTTGTAAGTGGCATAATCTTAATGTTTATTTTTAGCGGCATAATACCTAATGTTTGTAAAACTATAATTTTTCTCTAATTTCGTCAGCACAAGCTCTATTATTTTTTTTTAAACAGGCCACATATAAGGTCCAAATTCTTGATCATTGGGTCTAGATAGAAACATGTAGTATCAGTTACTTCCGAAAATTCCTTTAATAAATTTAAAACGAAGTCTATACTGACAAAATTGGAGGAAAATTACAATTTTACAAACATTGGGTACTTATGCCGATAAAAATAAATATTGGATTTATGCTACTTACAAATTTAAACTTTGAGTACTTATGCCGCTACTTACCCTAAATGAAACTATCTTTGTCAAATATTTAAGAATATATATATGTTTTTTTGTATGTACTTTTTAAAATTTGTAAGAAGAAGGAAAGTTATTATAAGTTAAATATTTATAGATTAAAAAAAACTATACATAAGTTAAAAATAAATCTTAGAAAAATATCTTATACTTATCTTTTATATTTCTTTTAAACGTAAACTGAAAACAAATTATATAAATAATAATCTTTTAATAATGCAGCTTAAATTAGATAATGCTTATATCTTTTAATAATCTTGAATATATAGAGATTAAAAAAACTATGCATAAGTTAAAAATAAATATTAAAAAAAATGTCTTATCTTTTATATTTTTTTAAAACATAAATTTAAAACAAATTATATAAATACTGATCTTTTAATAATGCAGCTTAAATTAGATAAATGCTTATATCTTTTAATAATCTCGAATATATATAGATTAAAAACTATACATAAGTTAAAAATAAAACTTAAAAACATTTCCAAAAAAAAAAAAACTTAAAAAAATATCTTACTCTTATCTTTTATATTTTTTTTAAAACATAAATTAAAAACAAATTATATAATCTTTTAATAATACTTTGTTTACAAATCCTATACTAAATAGTATATTGTGCTAGATAAAAAGAGGTTCTTTATGCATTTATTCACTTTGAAGTGTTTAATAAGTTACACAGTAAAGTGAGGCCCAATTTTAGTGAGCAGAAGCAGAAACCCAGTACCCAAATAAAACCCTCAAACAACAAAACAACGCACAGTGAGTTACTGGCTATGAAACTCGCGGGACTCAAATCGTTCGAGAACGCCCACGATGAGTCCATCTGGGCGGCCACGTGGGTTCCGGCAACGGAGACCCGATCCGCCTTGCTTCTGACCGGTTCCCTCGACGAGACCGTCAAGCTATGGAAGCCAGATGACCTAATCCTCCAGCGAACCAATACCGGCCACTGTCTCGGAGTGGTCTCCGTCGCCGCTCACCCCTCCGGCCACTTTGCCGCATCCGCCTCCCTCGACAGCTTCGTTAGGGTTTTCGATGTCGACACTAATAACACCTTAGCTAATCTTGAAGCTCCTCCTTCCGAAGTCTGGCAAATGCAATTTGATCCCAGGGTATACTAACACTCAAATTACTTTTCTTTTTTTATTTATTATTTATATATTTTGTTTGACAAAAATATCTAAAGAGTAGAAGAAAATAACTTTCTTTAGGAAACTCAGTGTTTTGTGAAAATAACGTGGACATATTTTATTAGCAAAATAACCACTTTGGTGGCACAAGATGAGTCACTCAAAAATTATTTGGCAAATTTTATTTGACCTTAACTGCAACATTCCGTGATTCAATGGGGTTATTTTACAAATTTTAATGCTGCCTTAAAATTAAAATTACACTATGTGACCTTATATTTTCACCATGTGTAAATTCAATATGTTTATTTTGTAAATTGTATGCTGTTAGTTTACCAAATTTTTCACATATATATGATGAACTAATTAGTATTGGGGTTGTGTGAAGTGTGAACAATTAGGTTAAGATTGATTGAGGAATGGGGTTTGAAAGTTCATAATTAACCCATTCTTGATATGGTATGAATATAGGTTTTATCTATAAATGCTTTTTTCAGTTTTGTTTTCACGGATGAGTGTCTGCATTTGGTTTAAAGATATTCTTTGACATAATTAGTAATAGAATGACAAAACTAAGCTTTTGCATTGTCTAGAAACCTTGTTACTCAAACAAAACAGTTATCAGTTTAAAAATTCATGGAATAATATCTATTTTACCAGGGCACCATCCTAGCAGTTGCAGGCGGGGGCAGCGCATCAGTGAAGCTTTGGGACACAGCCACATGGAATTTGGTTGCCACTTTATCGATTCCTCGGCCTGAAGCAGCAAAACCATCTGAGAAAAACAGCAGCAAGAAGTTTGTTCTGTCAGTTGCTTGGAGTCCGGATGGAAGACGGCTTGCTTGTGGCTCAATGGACGGAACTATTTCTGTGTTTGATGTTGGCCGTTCCAAGTTTCTTCACCACCTGGAAGGCCATTTCATGCCTGTACGCTCACTGGCATATTCTCCCACCGAACCAAGGCTGCTGTTTTCAGCCTCAGATGATGCCCATGTACACATGTACGATGCTGAGGGTAAGACTCTTGTTGGGGCCATGTCGGGGCACTCTAGCTGGGTGCTGAGTGTGGATGTTAGCCCAGATGGGACAGCTATTGCAACAGGTTCAAGTGACAGAACAGTGCGGCTATGGGACATCGGCATGAGGGCTGCTGTCCAGACAATGAGCAACCACGCCGACCAAGTTTGGGGAGTGGCCTTTGGACCAGCCGGAGGGCCTGGTCGGCTTGCTAGTGTATCAGATGATAAGAGTATATCCCTATATGACTTCTCCTGAGAAAAGTCTCTCCTTGCAAATGAGGACTAAGAAGATTTGTGATAGTTTAGAGTCATTGCAAATTCTTCTGGTTTTAAATTTTATCGAAAAATTGATTTCATACATTGTTAAATTATATAAAGCACTTCTAATATTTAATTTAAAATTGCCTAAAAAGAGGATCTTACTCCCATTGTGAAATTTGCCTGTATTCATGCTACTAGCTAAAATTGTTGGCACATTGCATTCATCAATATCATCAAATGTTCCATGAAATGACAATTTAGATTTAGATCACTTGCATACTGATTCTCCCCATAGTTGCAAGTAACCAACAAACAAGGACCATTATTTATTTTATTTTATTTATCGGAATATATTTTTACTGTAAATATGATATTGCAAGTATGTTGAGCATCAAAATTGAGATGTGCTTGCCTACTTCTCAATCCGATTTTAGAAAAGGATAAGTAAAAGTTGTTAAATATAATAAGTACAACATTAAAAAAGTGATAAATATTTTTGTTTAATTCGACAATATTATCTCACTAATTAATTTTCTCACCATTCTTACAATTGCCAGTCCACTTACCTAAGTACAGTAGTTTCTACTTACCAAAAAAAAAAAGTACAGTTGTTTCTGGTTGGTGATGTATACACTAATGCATCTTGACCTGAAAGGCTGAAACCTTTTTCTTACCTGAGCATTAAGAACTTGGAAGTTCTGGTGTTGTATATACAGCTCAAACATCTTTAAAGTGAGACAAATAGTATTATATATGGTAATTGAATTCAGATATCTCTTTAGAATAGCCTTGAAACCCCCCCTAATCTGGGTGTTAGTACTTAATAAGCAGTTAGCGCACAAGTTTTTTCTGTAAGGATAACAGCTTTCCCATTGTGCAAAATCAATAGAGGCTGAGCTTTAACTATTTTGATCATTGTGATTGTGAATATTGATTGCATTAACACAGCTTTGAGAGTTTTCAAGAAAAAAAAAACAAAGCTTTGAGAACAACTGGCAATCATCATGTAATGGAAGATGTCATCCCATCCAGCATGTCCCCAAAAGACTAAGCAAAAATATCACAATGAAGAATTGGTCGTTCACTCCCTATCCCATGTTCAAATCACATTAATCATTTTCTTGCATCATTCAATACTTTAATACTTCTTGAGATGACACCACCACAAGAACTCTTCAAAACCAAAAGAAGATATTTGACATGACACCACCATTGAAATCATCTCGTTTCAAATGTGCAAAAACACTCCACGCACTTGGGAAGTGCTAGTAAACTCTTAAAAGCGCAACCATAAAACTTTTCAAATAATTAACCCTTCCCTTTATTTTTCTTTCTTCTCTTTCGATCATTGGAAAAGTTGCAATCTTTATTTCACAAGCAAAAACTGTAAACCATTGCAACAGGAAATTGAGTGTATCACTTCTAGCCTTATAGCTTAATTTAACTCAACAAAATAGAGAACAAGATATTGAGCCCCAAAACAGGAAAAGTAATAGGATACTACAAGCTAAACAGCAGAAGCTAAAAATAGAACCTTGACCGCAACAAAATAGCAAAACTGCTACTAAACTTACAGTTTTATCGTTTATGTGCTCATAACTTTGGAGTCTTATTCAAAAAGTCCTTGAGAACATCCATAACTGAGCCAAAATTTGCCTTCACTTCCACTGGTGGATTAGCGAACCGGCATGCCATTTCCGGGATGTCTTTAGAGTGATAATCGATCTTCGATTGCGTAAACTTGAGACCATGAGCAGTGCTAACAACCACCGTCCGATCACTGGGTCCAATAACCCCACTCTTCCTGAGCTTGAACAGAGCCGTTAGTGCAACTCCGGTATGTGGGCATATGAACATGCCAGTTGAGTCAGCTTGCGCCATGGCATCCATGAGCTCCTCCTCAGTAGCTTCCTCAACAATCCCATCACAATTCTGAAGAGCATACACAGCTCTATCAATGGAAACAGGGTCACCAATCTGTATAGCTGAAGCAAAGGTCGACTCAGCCTTAACGGCTTTAAAGTCCTTCCAATTTGACTTGTAGTGAAGATAAAGAGGGTTGGCGTTGGCAGCCTGAGCACAAACAAGCCTTGGAATCTTATCAACGAGACCCAACTCTTGGCACATTTTGAATCCTTTGTAGAAGGCATAAATATTACCAAGATTACCACCCGGAACGATAACCCAATCGGGAACTTGCCAATCGAACTGCTGCAAAATCTCAATAGCTGCTGTTTTCTGACCCTCGAGCCTTAAACTGTTCAAAGAATTGGCCAAGTAAATGGGCAACTCGGCGGTGATTTCCCTAATTAGCTTCATACAACCGTCGAAATCTGTGTCAATGCTAAGTACAAATGCGCCATTGGCAATGGGTTGGACCAACTGAGCCATTGAGATCTTGTTCGCAGGGAGGAAAACGATCGATGGGATCCCTGCGGATGCGCAATAGGCGGAGAGGGCCGCCGAGGTATCTCCCGTCGAGGCACAGCCAACCCCAACCACAGGTCTTTTCAATTTCCGGAGACGGTTCACTTGGCTGACCAAAACCGTCATCCCCAAGTCCTTAAAGCTCCCAGTGTGGCTAATACCACAGTGCTTAACCCATAGATCGTTCATGCCCAGAAACTGTTTGCCAAAACGCTCAGACCAGAAGAGATTAGAGTTCCCTTCGAACGCGCTAATGATGTCATCGTTATCGATCTCCGGCAACACCCACTCCTTCTTGCTCCAAACCCCAGAGCCATACGGCCACGTCGTCTTCCCCACGCGCGAGTCAAATAAGCGTCGCCAGTACGCGCCGTCGAACTTCTTGAGCGCATCCATGTCGTGCTGGACATCGAGTAGGCCTCCGGAGCGGCTCCTGTAAACGATTTCATCGAGCGAGTACGACTCGGAGGAATCGAACCCAGCGTTGAAGGGCACGTACTTGGCGGAGAAGTCGTTGGAAATGGCGCGGTGGCGGCGAGCCTCGTCCCTGATGTTCTCATCGGAGCGGCGGACCTTAGAAGGAGAGGCATTGTTGGAGGAAGAAGAGGTGGTGCAGGTGATGAGAGAGGAAGGGCGGTGTTTGGAAAGAGAGTTTGGGTAAAAGGGTTTAGGTTTTGGGTCGAATGAAGAGAGGGAGGTGTTGAACAAGGAAGAAGAGGCAGCCATGGTTGATTGCCTGATTCGGAAAGAAGAGGCGGCGCTGATTTGCTTAAGCTTGGCTTCTTCGGCTTTACTTTAGCTTTGGTTTTGTGGTGTAGTAGTATTGGCATTTTGACCTCTTTGGCCCACTTATACTCCCCTAATTTCTTCTTTATCCCCTTATAATATTGTCCAAATAAAACTTTAAAAAAATTTAAATAACATACTCAAAGATTGTTATAATTGATAAACTCGTTTTTTATTTTAATTTTTTTATAAAATACATTATTTATATCATACATTTATAAAATACTATTAATTACTCCAAACATATTCTCTACTTTTATCAACAATTAAAATTAGGTACTTTAAGAAAACAAACGGATCCATATTCAAGCCAAAATTAGGACCCATCACGAGGATGGTACTTAAATATAGTAGGTCATAGAAAAAGAAAAAAAAAATTGACCTTTATTTAGAAAAAAAAAAATGTCATATTTGTTTAAAATCAATAAAAATGTGTAATTTTAAAAGAGAATTTTTTTTTTTGAGCCCTTGGGTTAGGTGAGCCTAGGCACAGGCTTAGCCTGCCTATGCACAGGGCTGGGCTTGCCCATCGCTCAGGTTGACATATTGTCTACTTGGACCATTTCCAAACAGTTTTTTTGAGAAGTCTTTCGGACATATTCTACATTTTCACCAATAACTGAGATATGAGTGTTTCCAGGAATCAAACAAAAGCATTTGATGAGCAAAATTGGGACCCATCACCTAGGTTGAGTCAACGTGGGCTAGTTCCAACTATTTTATCAAAAAAGTGTTTCGGGAATCTTTTCCGTTTTTAGAAATAACGAAGATACAAGTGATCTCGGGGAGCAAACGAGGTCATCTAAGGGTCGAAATAGGGACCCATCGCCCAAGTTGACATGGGCATTGGGCCTTGCGCCTAGGTTGACATGCAACCTGGTTCGCATGTTTTCGCTCCCCAAATACAAAATTTGCTTCAGACATTCTTCTTTTTTTGATTAAAAATGTGGTAAGAGATCTCATTCACAATCTCGAATGTCATAGAAGTATCAAAATGAGCCCTGAGAAACATCTCGAAGAGCACCCAGCGCGTAGGTTGACATGTGGCCAAGTGTGCTGGGTTCTGCTTATCTAATTTTGATTTCGTCTCGAGCATCTGGTTATTTTTTGTAGTAAACAAGAGCTACAACTTGTAACAAGTCAAACTCACACTTTGATATTTTACCATTTCAACAAGGTGGAATATCAGCAAATTCGAGAAGTTTCGCGTCTACCCGATTTTACAAAAAGGCAACATCTTTGAGAACTGGTAAAAAAACTTCACCAAAACTAAGAAATTGACTACAAGTTTAGGATTTCACTGACCCATCGTCCAGGTTGATGTCAATATGTCAACTTGGGCGCCGGGTGTTGAACAACCTTAAGTAAAATAGCCATAACTCCCTCAATTTGATCTGATTGACGCAATTCAACTTGGATTTTAAAGCTCTTTCAAATCTCTTTCAAGTCATGGCTCAGAAGCATATTGTAATTTTGAAGATTTTAAGTCCAAAATTCGTCCCTAAGACAAGTGCAATTTTTTTCCACAGAATTCTTGAAAAACGATCCAACATACGAGATTCAAACTCCAAAGCCATTAGATCATCATCAATGGGCAATATTAGCCCAAAGTAATTTTTTTTTCATATTTTTCATATTATTTTAATAGGACATCTTTCCCCATAAAAGAAGAGTTCTACTAGTTCATTTTTCACATTCAGAAAGGAGCTCATATGGTCAGAGCATCTCTTTTCTCTCTCTAGAAATTAGACCTATTGCCTTAGTCAATTTTCTTGTAATTATCGTGAGCAATAAAAACTCGAAGTAGATGTAGCTCTATACCTGTCACGACATGAGGAGTGAACTACTGTAAATATTTTGTGTCTCTTTGTTGTGGTATTTTTAACACACAAGTATATGTATCATTAACAAGTTATAAACTCACAAAGAGTGAGGTCGATCCCACAAGGATTGTAGTTAAGTACTTAAAAACGAAATCTTTACTTCTATTTTGTTATATCGAGATTATGAGAAAATTAAAATTAGAAAACAAATAAAGAAACAATGAAAAGAAGAAGTAAGTAAATCAATAAAGACATTAACAATGATTAAAAGTTAGGGCTTTCGATATCAATTGCATCTATTGATTATGGTTTAACATGATTCTATTCCTATTACCAAATTCTATGCAATAGCAGGTTTACTTAGGTAATTTATAGTCTTCTCAAATATATAAACCTCAATTACATGCAACTTTTCTACTCTCGTGATAAATTAAACATGTAAAAGGCATTAATTACAGAAACCCTATAACTTATAAGCTATCCAAACCATATAGATACTTTCGTCCTATATCGAAATTTAGATCAATTTTACTTAGCATAATTGACACCCACTTCTCAGATTTTGTATCAAATTATAAACAATTAATTGATGATCAGACAATTAAAAGAAATTAAGCACGAATGAAATAGAATACATAGTAATTAAGGGGGAATTAAATCATATCAAAACTAAAAATCAATATCAAATAATATCCATCTAAACCATAATGAACTGTTTAACTACTCATATTCATCGTAGCAATTTCACACATATTAATTTAGAATAAAGGAAAAAAATTGAGAAGAAAAAAATGTTAAAAACCTTGGTGAGAAAGCCTTCAAAATCAATTTTGCTCTCCAAAATTCGTACTCCTTGGTTGCTTGTTGAAAATTATTGAAGTCTACTTCTTTTATAGTCAAAAAATGATATAAAAAAAAAAAAGAAAGATAAAAGACGTTGAAAACCTATGCCTAGGCATAAACCCCCCTTTATTTGGGCAATGAGCTTTCTACTGCATTGACTGATAGTATTTTAGCTATAACTCTCTCAATATTACTCGGAATTAGACGATTCAAGATGTTACAAAAAGATAAAAGAGAGATATAGAACTTTTATGTTTTGACTTTCTCCAAAATCTGAACAGAACATAGTCTTATTTAGGCTTGAAGATTTAGTTTTATTTTCTTGCACAATTTTCTCTATTTTATAGATCATCTTTTTGTGAAATTTGACCAATATATAGATTCCAAGTGTCGAAACTTGAAATTAACGAAAACAAGTGTACTTCTATTCTAAAAAGTGATAACAAAGAAGAAAATTAACTCTAAAAATAACATAAATAATAGGCTCAAAATATCCTAACACTCTCTATTTACTTACTTAACTTTTATTTCTTCTCGCCAATCTAGCGAGCGAGTGTTGACCAAAAAAATATAGTAGATTTTTTTATGGTATAAATAAATAATACAAATAAATATGAGATTAAAAAATAATTAAAATTTAAAATATGAGAAAAAATAATAAATAAATTTGATAAAACTTGTAATAATAAAGTTCGCCGGAAAAGTCACCGAGAAAGTCATCGGCGCTGAAAAAGTCGCTGGTGCCAAAAAGTTAGTGTTGCCGAAAAAGTCACCGGAAAAAATAATCTTAAAAGTCACCTTCCCTGAAAAAAGTCACTAGAAAAGTCACCAGAAGTAAATATCTCAGATATAACCAAAAAATAGAACCTGTTCTATAACATAGTGAATAAAAACAAATAATATTTCAAACCGATTATAATTGAAATATAACCGGTTCTGTAATATAATGAATACAAACAAATAACAGAAAATAATTCAAATCGGTTATAATTAAAATAGAATTGGTTGTATAACAGTGTTATAATGAATAAAAATAAATAACACGAAATAACTCAAATCGGTTATAACTAAAATAGAACCGGTTATATAACATAATGAATACAAACAAGTAACAAGCAATAACTCAAACTGATTACAATTAAAAAATTATTGGATGTGCATCAGAGCCATCGAGGAGTGGCAAGCACCTACCGAGGTGAGTGAGCTAAGATCATTTTTAGGGCTCAGGAACTATTACCGAAGATTCTGTTGGGTTTTATGCCCTAAATAAAACTCATTTCAATATAATCAGATTTACTTATTAATATAGATCAGAAATAACATTTAATGTTGCACGGTTCACATGATTTATTTCATGATTGTATGTACATAATGTATAAATTAATCTGAAACCCTTTTCACATACTTGATCCTGTTTATTGTGCCGTCAACACATTGGAAAGTAAACATGACTATGTGAATAAAGTTTCCTAGATTTATGAGACATAGGGTTTTACTGATATGATAATCTACAACAGAGTTTACTTGCATTTGGAGAAGTGCTATGTTCTTTCCAGAGCATTGGTTAAAGTAAAGCTCAGGTTGGATGCATGGAGTATGCATCGGAAGGGACCGATATTGAAATTTGACTTAGATTTAATTAAACTTACCGTAAAATCTATTCAAGTCAATATCGCCTAGTTGATCCTAGATCACATGATCTTAATCCTGTTATGATTAGGCTCAATCTTGAAAGGCTATTCGTGTTCCTTGAATTGTTAGTTAAGCCTACTTTTAGGTTAGGGTGATACGTACATTTTGGGAACACGGTAGTGCAATTGAGTGGGAGCGCTAGCATAAACATGGAATCTATAGCTTCTATATGGCGAATAGTAAGCAAAGGATGATCTCCTTCGAGCTTGACCAAACGAAAATAAATGGTAAAGATCTCATTTCACATAAGCTGAAATATCATTTATACGGGGTCAAGTGTTTTAAGGATAAAATACATAGTAGGGTGTTACGGTAATTTAATCCCTTTACTGTGTAGATCATTCATATAGAGGATAATTGATCAAATTAGGATTATAACAATGGATAACTAATGATGTGTCTATATGGTGGAACATATAGAGCATTCTATATACTGAGAGTGCAATTCTAAGTTCTATGCGTGGATTCAACGAAGAATTAATAAGTTAGTGAATTTTAGTGCTAAATTCTTGATCTACTTATTGGAAGCTCGGTTATATAGACCCATGGTCCCCCCACTAGTTGAGATAATATTGCTTGTAAGACTCATGTAATTGATTTTGATTAATCAATTATAATTCACAAATTAGACTATGTCTATTTGTGAAATTTTCACTAAGTGAGGGCGAAATTGTAAAGAAAGAGTTTATAGGGGCATATTTGTTAATTATGATACTTTGTATGGTTCAATTAATAAATATGATAAATGACAATATTATTTAATAATTATTTATAGTTATTAAATAGTTAGAATTGGCATTTAAATGGTTGAATTAGGAAATTGGCATTTTTGAGAAAATCAGATACAAAAGGTGTTAAAATTGCAAAATTGCAAAAAGCAAGGCCCAATCCATTAAAGGTATGGCCGGCCACCTATTGTAGTATTTTAAGTTGATTTTTTCATTATTTTAATGCCATATAATTCAAATCTAACCCTAGTGGAATGCTATAAATAGATAGTGAAGGCTTCAGAAAAATTAAACTTCTGATTCAGAAAAACTGAGCCTCTCTCTCTCCCTATCTTTAGCTGCCACTTCTTCTCTCTCTTGTTCATTGAAATTTCGAAATTTCTTAGTGTATGAGTAGTGCCCACACACATCAAGTGATACCTCAATCATAGTGAGGAAGATCGTGAAGAAAGATCATCAGGAAAGGAGTTTCAGCATCAAAGATTCAGAGAAAGAGATCCAGGTTCAGATATTGATAATGCTCTGCTACAGAAAGGAATCAAGGGCTAGATATCTAAACGGAAGGAGTCATATTATTCCGCTGCACCCAATGTAAGGTTTCTTAAACTTTATATGTGTTTATTTCATCGTATTAGAAAGTTCATATTTAGGGTGTTAATAAACATACTTGTGAGTAGATCTAAGATCCTGGTAAAATAATTTCCAACAACTGGTATCAGAGCCATGGTAATTGATTTACTTGCAAGAAATTTGGACTTTAAAACGATTGTTTGTATGTTCTTTGGATGGTATCATGTTGTATTGAGTGTTATTTGATGATTGATTGATGTTTGTAAATTTTCGTGAAAAATAATTGCGATTTTGTTTCTGGAATTATTTTTATTGGATAGTATGGGAAAAATTAAGCAAGTTAGCCTTTTACAGAACTTAATTTCGATTTTATTTGAATTAGTTATGATTTTTTGAAGATTTGAAAAAATCGGGGCTGTGCTGAAATTTTCCTGCGATCGTGAAACTGTCCGTACAGTTCACAATTTTTCTATTTTTCTTCGATTTTTCATACTTTTTCATGGAATTAACTTCCGATTTTTGGTATAGTTTTGTATTTATACTATTACTATTCCTAATTCAATTCTAATTATCATTTTGAATTGATTTAATATTTTTTAAATTTAATTCAAGATAGTAGTGTAATTTGAATTTGAATAGAATTAGCATCTATCTTCTTGCTTAAATATCTATCTTATTTTAAAATTTGATTATATCTTATCTTATTTTAAATTTAAAAATAAGATATTTATAATCATGTAATTTTTAAATGATATAAGATATTTTGCTAATTTTTTAAATTTTGTTATTTTATTTATTTAAATTACATTTAAAATTTGAAAAAGATATTTATTTATCTTTTCTAATTTTTTATTTAATTTTTTATTTATAAAATAACATTTAAAATTTAAAAGTAGTTAGCAAATTTTTGAAATGATATTTAGGTTGGTTAAAACCTAATTTTTCAAAAGTTGTAGGTTTAATTTTAAATTTAAATTTTTTTAAAAAATTTCGAATTTTTCAATTTTTTTTTAAATTTTCGAATTTTTTTTATTTTTTAATTAATTATTTTCGAAATTAAATATTTAATTTAAAATTAAATAAATCCTACATCCAACTATCCAACTAACCTTGTTGCAGGAGTATGTGTTTTAGCTTATTTGTAAGTTTTCAAAACCTATTATTACTTGATTGCAAATAGCCATGGTTACTTTTTGCCAGATCTAATGATCTGATGGCTCCCTTGGTCAAGATAATAATTTGTAACAGGTATATTTACAATCTTCTTTCAGCTGTGTATGACCTAGCAACATGATAGGACCCATCCAAAGTGTGCCTGTGTGAGCCTATGTGTTTAATTTTATTATAGATGCATATAGGTTGTTGTTGCTAAAATAAATTATCATAGTTCTTGATAGAATTTATTTAGGCCCATTTAGTTATTGGGCTTATTCAATTAATAACAGTTGTTCTTATTAAGGTTAAATTCCTCTCTTTAGGGCCTTGTGTGAGAGTTGGGAGCCATAGAAGTGGGTACGACATACTGAACCCAACACCCCCTCACATGAACCACCCCAATTGTGAAGGCCCATTTGCCTGATTTGAACAACTGTACTAGGTTAATTACACTAGTTTAACCTAATAAAATTGATTAGCAACATAATTAATTTCATTTATTTTGAAATTAATTTAAGAAAATTATAGTTTAAAGAATTCTTTATTCTAAGCTAAACTATATGTATTTTCTTGTATTTAATTAAATATAGAATTATAACCATCTAGATTCTTTCTGGAACTTAATTTAAATTTTTCATTAAATATTCTTATTTAAGTTGATATTTAGTTATCTATAACTAACCAACTTAAATCTGAATATCTTTTGAATTTCAAATTTCAAAATTAAGTTGAGGAATTTTAGGCATTGGTTATTAAGATTCTTTAGATATTTTTTAAGTTAATATCTTTTCAAATATTAACTTAAAATGGAATATTTTCAAATTAAGTGGTTACAACTTAATTTTTGATATTTAATTAAATTTAAATTTGAAAATATTTAAGTTCTAGATTTTTCTAATACAACTTAAATTAGATATTTTTTCAAATTTTGTGGAAAAGATACTTAGTCAAATAAGATATTTTCTAGATAGTTATTTCTAGACTACTTATTATTTCTAATATTAAATAGGAAATATTATACATTGTGAAATTAATTATTTATTAATTAATTTTGGTACAATTTATTTTAAGTATATTTTTCCTAGTATTAAACTAGAGATTAATAATTAAGCCTTCTCTACACTTAATTATTTATTTCTTGAATTTAATACATTTAATTAATTTGAAAATTGAATATCTAAGTTGATTTTTATCATCATACTTAAATATTTCTTTTTCATGACATTTAATTAAATAGAAAATTATTTTTAGTTGAAATTTATTTTTTCAACTAAATTTAAATAATTTTCAAAATATATTTTTTCTTTATTTTATTAATCAATTTTCGAAATTGCATTTCTTAAATGCTAGAATTTCGAATTTTATCTTGAAAAATAGATTAAGTTGTAAATTAATTATTTATTTTAATTAATTCTTGGATCAACTTAAATCAATGATTTATTCATTTATTGATTAATTTAAAATAAATTGAATTAAAGTATATTATTAGAAATTGAATTAATTAGTCAAAGGAAAATCTAGATAGATGATATTTTTGCTTGAAGTATTTTTCTAGTGTATTTAATTAAATAGAAAATTAATATTTAAGTTGATTTTCATCATCATACTTAAATATTTGAAATTTTTCTTATATATTTAATTAAATAGGAAAATTATATTTTTTGTTGTAAATTAATTTTATTAATTAATTTTGGACCAACATTAAATTAGAATAATTTTTCCAGGATTTATTTTTTATTTTAATATGCATTTTTCGAAAATTGTATTCTTATATACTTTAATTTTTCGAAATGCAATATATATTTATAGAAAATTAAATTTGAGTTGTAAATTAATTTTGTAACAACTTAAATTGAATATTTTTCTAAATATTTATTGGAAATTATTACTAAGATGGAAATAATTCATGTTATTTTCATATCCATCTAAGTAAAATTTATAAATATTAAATTAAAATTTATATTTGGAATTTTTCATTCTAAATTGGAAATTTTAATTAAATAAATATATATTTAAAATAAATAGAATAAATAAAGAGAATCAAAGAAAATACAACTCACTTTAAATAATGAGCTTGATTATTATTAAGATATTCGATCTCCATTGTGGGTTTTACACCGCGTTTGTTTTAGTGAGTAATCCTCCCTAATGGAGGAACGTTCATTAGCAATTTCGCACCGTTTAACCTCGCATGATAAGTAGTTTGTAAGTGTTTTGTATGGTATGGATCACCCTAATGGTGGCGACCATACTTGACTTGCAAATTATGAAACAATGGTGGAAGCTCATAAGATAGAATTGCCTTGACTCTCGCCTAAACGGGACAACGCTGAATTCCAATCTTGATCGAATAAAAGGTTGCTAGAATGGTTATCATTTTAGATGAGCTGACAACTCTATTCAATGGATGATGCTTTGACTCTCGCCTAAACGGGACACTCGTATCGCCTTTGTTGAAAAACCTTGAAAATTATTTAGGATTGTATGTTTTAGTATTTTCACTTGTCATTCCTACTTGCTATATGCTTATAATTTCTGAATTGTGTATGAATTTATATTGAACCATGTTATTTTCTGTTATTAAGTTGTAGTTTAATTTCGAATCTTCATTGTTGGTCTAACATGTTTATTTTTCTAATGAGATAAATCCCTAATGGATTTTCACCATTAGACATACATAATAGTGTAAGATCTCGGAAGATAAATATTGTATATGCGACATCTAGCTGTTCATCAATTGATGACACCTTAGACTAGTATTTTTACAATATGAAACAAGAAGATTACATAAATAAGATTACTTTGTCTTTCGCTAATCGAAGCATCGTTGGATTCTTATTTTAAACGAAATTATCCTAATTCCTCTTAGCTTATTCATTTCGAATTAGCTTCAAAACATATCATTGGATGAATGGTCTATAAATCATTTCATGTCATTCTATATTTTCTCTTAAGAAATTAAATGACGCTTATGATTATAATCCCGAAATTCTATTCCAAATTGATATAAATCCTCAATCTTAGAAATCTCCTACTTGTATGGGCAAATCAGACTTAGAGTTAAATTAGTAGTGGTGGTCCAAGAAAGAATTACTCATTATATTTGGTATAAATTTAAGTCTTTGACTTTAATTTTAGATTCCAAATAGAAATTTTCTTATATTTCTAATTCCAGAATACAATACAGTTACACTTTCTCAAGTGTTTAATATCCATATTCTATTAATGGATTAAAACTGTATGGAATATGAGTTAGGTATTCTGTGACCAGAATCCACTTGCACTATTCTAAGAATTCTTTTATAAACCTATGTCATCAAAAGACACTACCACATTTTTTTTAATCTATGGCATTTGTATCTTGTTCATAGTGGATTTGACAAGATCAATCTCTGCAAAGAGTTAATATGCCTATATCCACTGAAAGTAGTTCATCTCATTCGCAGATGGATGTACATTCAGGGGTGGATATGAGTTTTTCGTTGTATTCTTAAAACAATAACTCTAGATTATACCTTTTAGCAAGAAATTTGAAATGTTTGAAAAATTTCATTAATTTCTAGCAATGGTTAAAACCATTAAGGTAAGTGGTTAAAGATCTTGCGAACTGATAGGGGTGGAGAAATAGTTAGTAGATATGCAGTTCAAAGATCATTAAATTGATTTTTGAATTATATCCAAACTTACCTCCCCAGAAATTTCGAGTTGCATGTTGATGATTAGTTACTAGTCGTTGCCTAAATTCTTCTATGGTAATACAATTTCAGAATGATGTAATGGTTGTATACTTAATGTAAAACATTACTAGATTCATGGATGACCTAATCAAAAATCTTAAGAAAAGCTAGAACTGTTAACCATGGTTTCTTAGCTATTCTAAGTGATTAGGGGTGGACCATCCCATTGTCAATAGATAAGAAAGTATTTGTTCAAACAAATACTACTTTTCTAAGAAAATGACTAAGTCTGAAAAACAAGTAGCAAATAAAGGAGATATTTAATTCTTGATTCCAAAAGTGTTCTATCATCTTATATAACATATGATGATCCCACTGCCTCTGTTGTCTTGTCACAACCGAAGAGATGAATACCATTTAGTTTTTTTAGACATAATTCACGGTGCCTTGTCGTAGTGGGAGAGTTTCTAGGAACTCACCTTCTTATGACTTGGGAGACACTAGTGATTAAAATCCATTGTGAGTTTAAACAAGTAATGGATTGTCAAGATAAGAAACTAAGAAGAAAGCCAATAGAACTATGGTTTAATCCATTCACATGGAATAACCTAAAGTTTTCTATTACAAGGACATAAAAGGAAATTTTAGTTTAATAAGTCTATTCTATGGACTTAACAAAACTTCCTGTTCCTAGTATTATAGGTTTGAGTTTATCTAAACCTATGACTTGTGGTATACCTGGTAATTACTTACTCTAATGCAAGCAACTTACTTTAGTAAGATGCTGAAGCATTTTCTTTCTAATGGCAATCTATAGAAGCTTCACAACTTCTTAGGTATAAATTTTATTTATCTAAGGAAAAGTCTTAACTATTCCAGAAAAGATAAAGCCATGAAAGAATTTCTTATATCAACAGTGAGAGGTCTTAGATATGCTTTTGTATGCCTTAGACAAGACACCTGTTGTTGAGTGGGAGTAATGAGTAGGTATCAGATTAATCCAGGAGAAGAACATTGGAAGACAATCAAGTAAATCCTAAGATTAAGAAGAGGAACTATATGTTAGTCTATAAGGGTGTGTTTAAAACTCTTAGACTACACCATATCAGATTTCGAAATTTGCCATTGTGCTAGTAAATTTTTCTGATAAGATGGTGGTTACTCTGGGGTGGAATAGTGATTTTGGAGAAGTGTAAAAACCTATCTGAAGTCTCTAGGTCTACCAGAGAGAGACTGAATGTTAAAGCTGCAGGAAAGGTACTTATTCAGTCTAAGGAAAGTTCTATACATTTTTGGCATCATTCCAAATTGCCTTAAACTACTAGTGTTAATTTCCTGATTAACCAAAAGTAGTTGCCAAAGATATAGAATCCAGTATCCCAAGAGAGTAGACATATAGAGAGGAATTTCACATTATCAATGATTTTGTGATTAAAGGAAGAGTAATAGTGGAGAAAAGGTTGTGGTTTGTAACGCCCGTATTTTATATTAAATAAACTCGAAAATTAACTTTAATAATTTATATATTATTAACCATATGGATCGGGATCCCGAGTATCAAAATACAAGTTAAAAGTATTTTACTAATAAGTACATATATATATATATATATATTTTTTAAGCTTAGCAGACAAGCATCCTCAAAATACAGACTCCAAAATACTAAGAAATTGAAACCCTCCAGGTTGCACTGCCGCGATATGTACAATCATGCCGAGTTCTGCCTCACTGTTCCTCCAGCTTTGCTTTTCCTTTACCTACACAAGGTAGCAAACTGATGAGTCAACAAACTCAGTAAGATATGCAAGAAATATAAAGTACTGCAATGCCGGCTTTATGATTAAGCCGCCCTGAGCTCACTAACCAAGCTCACCAAATGGTTAAGAACGTTCTTAAGGGAAGTACGACTACTGTACCAAATGCACTAAAGTACCAACTCCGTACTTGTGTTGGTAGAGCCCTAATTGTACTCCCGGAAATTACTAAGTGTTGTACCACGAACACGACGTACCCTGGGTACTCGTGTTGGTAACACCGTAACCACATTAACATACAATACTGTACTAACACTCTAATAACCATTTTATATTTGTGCTAGTAGTATAACAATCAAAACAAGCATATACATTCATATATATATTCTTACGCTATCTTACCTCGTTCCGTGCTCAAGTGTGCCGGTCAGCCTGAGTGGAAGTGCAGCTCGACGTTTTACAGGGCCCTAAACCATAATGTTCAAACTTCGGTGAGAGACACGCTAAATACTTTACGGGGATTTAAAATACAAACTAAGCTTAACCCTATCGATAAAAAGGATGCCAACAACCTAAATTACTTGAAAACGGGAAAAACTAGGGCTCAGGAAAAAGTCCCAACCGGCAAACCGGTTGCCAACCGGAAGTCCGGTTCCTGGCACCAACCGGTCGACCGGTTGCAACAGGGCCCCAGGAACCGGAATTCCGGTTCTGAGCTGGGAACCCAAAAACTCCTCCCCTTTACTCAAATCAAAACCAAATCTTCTAAAAACTTCCAGAATACCTGCATATACTATTCCAAACCAAACCCAAGCAGCAAATCACAACAATTCACACAATTTCTCAAATCACCATTAGAGAGCTAAGTTTGAGTTCTTAAACTCTAACTTTGCTCAAACCTCAAATCAACCTTCAATTTCAATTCAAATAAGCTTAAACAACCTCAAACCATTTCCAGAATACCAAATTATACCATTTCAATCCACACAGCCACCTAGAACCTAAATTCACATGTAAAACCTAACCTATACTTACTAAAATCAACATAGGAAAGTTAGGAATCAATACCTTAACTTGAATCTTCTTTGATTCAGGTAGCAACACTACAATTCCAGCAACAAATTCCTTCCCTTGCTGGTTCTTTGGGGTGCACGAAGGAGAGAGGAAGAGAGAGGTGCCACTTGAGACTTCTAGACTAATTTTTCACTAATCCCTTTACTCCTCAAATAAAAATTAATAATACCATGATAAAAAGCCAGCCATATATCCCACTAGAAGCCAAAATAAGGGTTTAGGAAAAGAAAAGACCTAATTACCCCTTTAACAAATTAGATTAGTTACCACCACTCAAGGGCTAAATGGTCATTTCTAAACCCGCTAATTCAACACTTAACAAAACACCCCGAACAAATAACATACATCAAAATATATACAATATGACTCTCTAAAGGCCCAACGTCGCTGTCCACAGCTTCCGAACACAATCACAGAAAATGAAAAATTACATAAATAGCATAATAAATATATATGAACTCAAATAAATTCCCATAATCATATTATTATTAATAACAATAAAATCTCATACATAAACCCTAATTATTTAATAATTCAAAGTATTAGTCATATGCGGTCTTTACATGGTTAATTCAACCTTTCAGATCCTATTACGAGGAGTTTACTACTACTACACTTGATTTGTATATCAAGAAGTTGAGATTATTTGAAACGCACTTTTTGTTTTATATTAGTGCAAGTGGGAGTTTGTTGGGTTTTATGCCCTAAATAAAACTCATTTCAATATAATCAGATTTACTTATTAATATAGATCAGAAATAACATTTAATGTTGCATGGTTCACATGATTTATTTCATGATTGTATGTACATAATGTATAAATTCATCTGAAACCCTTTTCACATACTTGATCCTGTTTATTATGCCGTCAACACATTGGAAAGTAAACATGACTATGTGAATAAAGTTTCCTAGATTTATCAGACATAGGGTTTTACTGATATGATAATCTACAACAGAGTTTACTTGCATTTGGAGAAGTGCTATGTTCTTTCCAGAGCATTGGTTAAAGTAAAGCTCAGGTTGGATGCATGGAGTATGCATCGGAAGGGACCGATATTAAACTTTGACTTAGATTTAATTAAACTTACCGTAAAATCTATTCAAGTCAATATCGCCTAGTTGATCCTAGATCACATGATCTTAATCCTGTTATGATTAGGCTCAATCTTGAAAGGCTATTCGTGTTCCTTGAATTGTTAGTTAAGCCTACTTTTAGGTTAGGGTGATACGTACATTTTGGGAACACGGTAGTGCAATTGAGTGGGAGCGCTAGCATAAACATGGAATCTATAGCTTCTATCTGGCGAATAGTAAGCAAAGGATGATCTCCTTCGAGCTTGACCAAACGAAAATAAATGGTGGAGATCTCATTTCACATAAGCTGAAATATCATTTATACGGGGTCAAGTGTTTTAAGGATAAAATACATAGTAGGGTGTTACGGTAATTTAATCCCTTTATTGTGTAGATCATTCATATAGAGGATAATTGATCAAATTAGGATTATAACAATGGATAACTAATGATGTGTCTATATGGTGGAACATATAGAGTATTCTATATACTGAGAGTGCAATTCTAAGTTCTATGCGTGGATTCAACGAAGAATTAATAAGTTAGTGAATTTTAGTGCTAAATTCTTGATCTACTTATTGGAAGCTCGGTTATATAGACCCATGGTCCCCCCACTAGTTGAGATAATATTGCTTGTAAGACTCATGTAATTGATTTTGATTAATCAATTATAATTCACAAATTAGACTATGTCTATTTGTGAAATTTTCACTAAGTGAGGGCGAAATTGTAAAGAAAGAGTTTATAGGGGCATATTTGTTAATTATGATACTTTGTATGGTTCAATTAATAAATATGATAAATGACAATATTATTTAATAATTATTTATAGTTATTAAATAGTTATAATTGGCATTTAAATGGTTGAATTAGGAAATTGGCATTTTTTAGAAAATCAGATACAAAAGGTGTTAAAATTGCAAAATTGCAAAAAGCAAGGCCCAATCCATTAAAGGTATGGCCGGCCACCTATTGTAGTATTTTAAGTTGATTTTTTCATTATTTTAATGCCATATAATTCAAATCTAACCCTAGTGGAATGTTATAAATAGATAGTGAAGGCTTCAGGAAAATTATACTTCTGATTCAGAAAAACTGAGCCTCTCTCTCTCCCTATCTTTAGCTGCCACTTCTTCTCTCTCTTGTTCATTGAAATTTTGAAATTTCTTAGTGTATGAGTAGTGCCCACACACATCAAGTGATACCTCAATCATAGTGAGGAAGATCGTGAAGAAAGATCATCAGCAAAGGAGTTTCAGCATCAAAGATTCAGAGAAAGAGATCCAGGTTTAGATTAGGGGTGTACGTCGGTCGGTTTAGTCGGGTTATAGCATATTTTTATTAACCCAATATAAATATCGGGTTGCAAAATTTAATCGTAACCCGCCCAATGAAAATTTAGAAAAAGTTCAACCCGCCCAATGATTTTGTCGGTTTGGTCGGGTTAACCCGTCCAAACCGTTCTTCATTTTTTTTTATAATTATTATTGTTCGTTTCTAGAATTCAAGTAACAAAAAAGTTAAAAAAATAAAAATATATTATTTATATTTCAAGTTAAATAATGCTATAGTTTAAATTAATTTTAAGAACTTTAATATAAGATAAATATAATTGAGTAAACATAAAATAATTGAATAAAATAATAAAAAAAGTGATAATATAGTGTAGATTTTAAACTTTAACTTCAATATCCAAATACATTAAAAATTATTAACTATAAAATCTAAGTTTTAAGTTAAAAATTAAAATGTCCAAACTTTAAATACAAAATAATTTAACTAATAAATGTAATTTATATAATATAAGATATACACTTTTATTAAAAAATATATAAATCGGTTTAATTCGGTTTATTCGGGTTAATTGGGCGGTTTAGAATAATTTGTAAACCACCCAATATATTCATTGGGCGGGTTGGATTTTCATTATATTATTTCGGGTTGTATTTTTTGTCGGTTTATTCGGTTTGGTTTGGGCGGTTTATTCGGGTTGAGCGGTTTGTAAATTTTATTGAACACCCCTAGTTTAGATATTGATAATGCTCTGCTACAGAAAGGAATCAAGGGCTAGATATCTGAACGGAAGGAGTCATATTATTCTGCTGCACCCAATGTAAGGTTTCTTAAACTTTATATGTGTTCATTTCATCGTATTAGAAAGTTCATATTTAGGGTGTTAATAAACATACTTGTGAGTAGATCTAAGATCCTGGTAAAATAATTTCCAACAGATTCATCGTAAGTTACTCGAAGAGGGCTGCTCAACTTAAAAATCTCCTAAAGAAGGATGTACGGACCGATCATGGCACTGCACTGATCGGAAGAGTGTCAAAGAGCTTTTGAGGACCTAAAGCAGGCAGAGATTGATGACCCCGTATTGCAGTTGCCAGATCACACTAAGCCATTTGAAGTACACACGGATGCGTCAGACTATGTCGTAGGCGGTGTGCTAGTATAATAAGGTAACCCAGTAGCATATGAGAGTCGAAAGCTCAACGAGACGGGAAGGGTATAAGCTGTAAATCCAGCATGGGGCGTGGAAGGTTCCTAAAACGCTGAAACATAAATTAAAAACAAAACTATTTTCATAACAAAATATCTTATAACACATAATACCTCATAAAATCGATTATAATTTTTTTTTAAAAAAAAATGAGGATCAATTCTAAAAAATATTGATGCATAAATATGAAAAGAATCGGTTCCATAATAAAATAAATAAACACAAATAATAACACACAATAACTCAAATATAATATAAAGAAACTAGTTATATTTATCAACTAGTTAAAAATTTGAGACAAAAAAATTAGTTCCATAAAACAATTAAGATAAAAACTCATGCACAAAAACCAATTAAATAAAATAACTCAAACGAAAATATCTATTCAGCATGCTCCAACCCACCAACTAATTACACACATATCATATTTACCCCAAAAATACTTATTCATTATGATATATAACCCGTTCTATTTTAGTTATAACTGGTTTGAGTTATTTCGTATTATTTGTTTTTATTCATTATAACACTGTTATAGAACCGGTTATATTTTAATTATAATTGGTTTGAGATTTTTTTTTTATATTATTTATTTTTATTTATTATGTTACAAAACCGGTTATATTTCAATTATAACCGGTTTGAGTTTTTTGTATTATTTATTTTTATTCATTATGTTATAGAATCGGTTCTATTTTTGTTTATATCTGAGACATCTACTTCTAGTGACTGACTTTTTCGGTGACTTTTTCCGGCGACAACAACTTTTTCGGTATTTTTTCCGGCGCCAGTGACTTTTCCGATGCCAGTGACTTTTCCGGTAAAACTTATTATTGTTTTAAAAATATGGAATTTTTATCTTTTTTTTTACAAAAATATGGCATAAAAAATTTCATATAAATGTAAAAATTAAAAAAAAAAAAAAAAACCATAACCTTATAGTATTATTTATTGATGCCATTAAAAAGTAAATTTTTATAATTTTCTCTTGAAATTTCTACTAAAAGTAAAAATTATCTGATATGTAACGTAGTCCATTTGAACCATTTCAACTAACAAATGAAAGTTCTATTTTATTTTTATTTTTAAATAAAAAAAATCAACAACTTATGAGCTACTTCACAAAATACAATAGATAAATATGCACTATATGAGACTTACAACTAATATAACACATTGAAATATGCATATGAACATTAAAGGAAAAAAAAAAACGTGAAAGACAATGTACAATATCTAATAGGCATGAAAGTATATAAAAAAAAGTATTGAAAATAGTATGACCATGTTTGGTATTGTTTTCTGTTTTTTGTTTTAAAAAATTGTTTTTAGAAATGAGAACAAAATATAGTTTTTGAAGTTTTTAAAACACAAGTCACGTTTGGTTAGTGATTTTTAAAAACAATATTGACCAAAAGTGAATTGGTTTTTAAAACAGAAAATAACATTTTGTTGTTTTCAAAATTCTTGTTTTTTGTAACTTTGTTTTCTGAAAACTGTTTTTAAAAAACAAGGCCAAACAAGCCAAATTGTTTTTAAAAACAATTTTCTGTTTTTAAACACAAAAAACAGTTTTTTAGTTATGATGCCAAACATGCACTATATTCTTCATATTCTTTTTTTTTTTCCTAAGGTAGTAGAGTGGAGTAATATATAATAAAAACTAAACAATAGAAAGAAATGGCATCAACTTAGATACTTCACATCACACCCAACAATCATAAGATATTAACATGGAAAGAAATATTTATTTTCATAATTTGATTTATAAGTTTTCAAATTGAGTATAAAATGGGTTATGTCTATAAGTTTTTCTTTTGAAAATCAATATTAAACAAGTTTTTGTCTACTGTTTTTAAGAGAAGAAAAAAGATAAAAATTATAGAAAGAAAATTTTGTTGATGTTAAAATATCCGATTAAGAACATCGGCTCTACCTATTTCAATTTCAACAAAAATCATGTTTTAGAGCCAGTTTAACTATAACACTTTGTTTTAAAATGCAAAATATATGAATATCAAATAGTAATTATGTATTTCAATAAATATTATTAACGAAGAGATATAAATTTAGTAGTATAAAAAATTTTGGAGATAAAAATATCAATTATTAATAATAATATTGTGTAATTAAAAAAATGATATATGTTTCCTAATTATGCATGTAACTATATCTAATTCTTATAGGTGCTATGAAAATTGAAGATTATAGTTATCACTCTTCAATTACTTATAATTATATGTAGACTATATAATTATTTAATTGGACAAATATTGCAAATTAATAATTACTTTGAATTACAATCAAATCTAGTTACAACATGATTTTCTAACTACACTCTAAAAATAAAAGTATTAGCTAATTTTATCTATCTTTTTGGATAAATGGACTCTTACTCTGAAGGCTATTCTTTCTGTGTCCTACCGTGTATTTGATGACAAAGAAGTTGTTGTGGTACGTGTTGAGAGGTGATGATGGTACCCTAGAAGAGGGAATCTTATTCGTGCTAGTTTCATTCCTTTAGAGGCTTCGACCATCTTGTCTATCCCTTAGCCTTTCGAAAGACAAGTTTATTTGGGGCCATGATGAGTTTGGGTGCTTCTTTGTTAAGAGTGGTTATTGGTTTAGATCCAACTTCTTAATTTGTTGCAAGAACAAGTTGGTGGAGTTTACTTTGGAGTCTTAACAATCCTTCCAAAAGCATTTTCTTGGAAGGCTTCATCTAGTTGGATTCCTACATTAGTCAATCTCAACAAACATGACATGAATATTGATCAAATTTGTTATTTTTGTTCTAAGAAAATGGACACTGCTCATCATGTCTTTTGGGGTTGTTCTTCGCATGCCAATATTCGAAAGGCGAATGGTTTTTTTGTTAGGGACCTAAATATTTTGGTGACTGATTTTTGTAGTTACATTAAACATTTTGTTTCTATTCTCCATTATTCTGGTGTGGAAAAAATTCTCATATTGTGGTGGAGGGTGTGGTTTTATAGGAATAAGATTGTCCATGAAAATATCACTTCATCTTTGGCCTTGATTGTTGATTGGGCGTGGGATTACCTAGATGCTTATTAAAAGGATAATAGGGGAAAGAGGTCATGGTAGGGTTGGTTGACCGTGGGGTTATTGTTTGGAGTTATTGTTGATTTTTAGTAATCAAATCAAAGAAATATGCAGCGAAAAAATGCTCAACATGTTAAATCTACTTTTACACACACACATATATATATATATACATTAAACAAAAATGATAGAAAGAAAGAAACTAAACTTGAAGTCCTTTCTCGCTACTATCTTTTTGTATGATAATTCTTTAAGATCTCACACAAAGATCTTCCTCGACAGTCTCACAACCCAAAGATGAGTGTAGGCTTGTAATACAACGTAATGTGAAATTTGTATTTATCAGATATTCTCAACACATAAGATCTGATAAATTAAGAACCCTAATTTCTATTTCAGAGAAAACCTATGTGTGTGAAATTAGATTTGAGAAAAATGTTGTATATTTTTTTGATTGCTTTCTCTCTTTATATATATCTATATCTATATATATAAATTAATTAATTAAATAAATATTTTTAATTAATGAGAGATACTAATTAATTCAAAATTGAATATTATTCGAACTACTAATTAAATATAATTAGTTTTAAACTAATTTAAAAACTAATTAGTTGAGTGGTTCACTCATTTTTATCAACTAACTAAAATATTATAATTTCAAATTTTATTTATTAAATAATAATATTTTAATCATGTATTAAAATAAAGGAAATTTGCGGCAAAAGTCTCCAAAAATTTAGAGTTAATGCAAATTAGTCCCCAACCTCAAAAATTGGCAGTAATAGTCCATAAGATCACTATATTTGTAAGTCCGTTGATACCTAATTTAACAGTCCTATTAAATACTGACAATAATGCCACATGTTTAAAAATTATTAGGCCAACTCATAATTTTAATTAAAAATAATTTGAAATGATTTGAAAAATAAATAAATTATTAAAAATAAATAAATAAAAAACTTTAATTTTTTTTATTTCTTTTTTTCTTTTTCATTTATTTTCTCTTTGACTGAGTCTTCTTCATCATCCTCAAGCATTCACAAACCCAAATTTGTTCAACCAACAACTTTTTTTTTTACAAACTCTATTCCATGTCTTCTTTCTTTCTTGCCTTCCACCACCACTAAAGGTTGGCTTATCGAACTTTGAAATCGCCCAGGTCAAAGCCATGTCGGGTGAGACTTCGACAACAAACATCACGGGGAGATAGAAGTGGTAGATTTGTTCAGATCTTGTCGACGGCGAGCAGAGGTAGTTCACTTTTTTTGGTCAGATCTTCTTGACAGAGAGCGCCATGGATGACGACAGTGATAAGCTCTTTGTAACCAACATAAACCACTCTCTAAAGCCCACTCCCACACCATCGTCGACGTCCACCGCACCAAGAAGAGGGATGAAGTAATTGGGGCTGGATAGTGGGTACCAAATCGTTTAATTTCAGGTTTAGTTTTTTTTTGGGTTTTTTTTTGAAAAAAAAATATTGGATCTTCAATCTTCCCTTTTCGATTAATAAGAAAGTGGGATGTTGATTTTTTTCTTTTTTTGATTTAAGCGTTTATATATTACAACCATGTTTTACCTGGGACTCGAACCCAGGACCTCTAACACACACACACACCCACCTATAGCCACTTGAGCTAGCCTCAAGTGGTTGTGGGATGTTGATTTCTTGTATACAATTCATTGTGTTGTTGGAATTATGAAAGTAAATATTCAATCTTCTCTAGATAAGTTGCAGAACCCCAAAAACAGATTCGGGCTTTTGAATTCGATTGTATGTTATTTTATCAAATATAAGAATTGTTTTTTTCTCCTGAAAAAATTGGTACAGATTCGATTTTAGATCTGAGTTTTTACCCAGCTTTCTTAATGGGTTATAAAAAATTTTGATGATTGAATTCGTAACTGGTGGTACTATGATGGTCATGGTGATATAGTGTGTATGAAGAAGATTGAAGAAAAAAAAAATGAAAGAAAAAATATCTGGAAAAAGGAAAAATAATCGGAGAAGAATTGAGAAAAAATAAAAAAAAAATTATTATTTTTTAAATAATGTATTTTAGTTTTTTTTTTAATTTTAAATTATTTTTTAATTAAAATTATGAGTTGGCCCAATAATCTTTAAACACGTGGTATTATTGTCAGTATTTAACAGGTCTATTAAATTCGGTATCAACATACTTACAAATATAGTGACTTTAGGGACTATTACCGCCAATTTTTAAGGTTGGGGACTAATCTACATCAACCCTAAGTTTTTGGGGATTTTTGCCGCAAATTTCCCTTAAAATAATTCATTATTTAACTTGATATTTAATAAATAAAATTATTGAATTAAAATCTCCATTTTGTTGCATGTGTGTAACACATAGTGATAAGGCATCGTGTTACACACATATGTCATATGCCAAGGAGGATATATGTGTCTTGATTTCTTAATTTTTTAATTAATTAAATACCAAATATCACAAAAATAAATTAATTCTATGTATTTTGGTTAATTTTGAATTAATTAAATACTCATAATTATTTAATAATTGTGTTTATTGCATAGTAAAATATTTTACTTATCATATAAGTCAAATTTGCCCATTGTTTGTATTTACCTTTATTTATTTTTTATTGAGCTGTCTTGGGGACCATAAATTGAATAATTAAACTCTTTAATTATGTTTGTTAATTTATTAATTCTGATATTCCTCCGCTATGAATTCAGAATTAAACTCTTTATGTTATAGATTTACTTTTACATGAATCTTTTCTTAAGTTGTTCATTGATTCACTAGTTCAACCCTCTAATAAATTGATTCATAAATTAGAATAGAAGAATTACCATTTTACTCTTCTAATTTACTTCTTACTCCTTAAGTACCATTAATTCACTAGTGAATAATTAATCTATATTATGATTATAGATTTGAGCTCAAATCATCGGGGTGTTTATTGGATCACATCCAATATTTTTAGGCCAATCCAAATTCGACGCAATCATATATCAGATGTTAGATTTTACCATCCGACCCGATCCAATTAATTTCTATCATCCAATCGATCAAATCCAACATCCAATGGATGTTGGATCAAATCGGTTTTATCCATTGGATGTATTTTATATATATTTATTTATTTAATTTGGGTTTATCCAATATTTTAGACCTAATATTTTTTGGATCGGATCGGATCCATCTAATGTTTTAGGTGCAGTATGTATTGGATTGGACTGGATTCATCCAATCCAAGAAAAAAAGAGTAAAATTTTAATGTAATTTTCATATATACATATAGATTTGACGTATAACAATATAAAATCTAATTACTCATCTAAACTAAAAGAAAATACTAATAATTAGTTCGATTGGATGTCAGAAGTACTGGATTTTTAGACACCCCATCCACCATCCGATCCGATCCAATTGGATATTTAAAAATAACATCGAATCTGATCTGATCACAATTGAATATCCAATGTTTGGCGGTCGATTGTAATTGGATTGGTCGGTTCTCATTAGATTTGACCGATTTATGCACACCCCCTATCATCCAGTACCAGAATTAACCCTTAAGGAAACCAATATACAACCTGTTAAGAAAGATTGGATTACTTTTTATTAATTCATTTTCCTAGTCATCCATGTAATTAAAGACACATTTGTCAACATAATGGCCTAGTTTGTCACAATTGGTGCATAAAGGTGAAGGCTTCTTTGAGCGTGATGGATTGTTGGATGAGAAAGGACGAACAGAAGATGCCAAAGTAGATAAATCTCAAGAGCCAAGAGTCATTTGATGATCTTCTTCAACAATCGTGGAAAATATCCAAGACAAGTTCGTGATGGGCTCATTGAGGAGAATCTGAGCTTGAGTTGAAGCGTACTACTTGTTTAGACTAGTCAAGAACTATAAGAAAAAAATTTATTGCACCACAAGTGTAGCTTGTATTGGGTTGGAATTCCTTCAATTTGTTCAAATTGATTTCAATTTTGTGAAGTAAGAGGTGACAGATTGATCACCTTGCTGCAAACGGGTGAATTGAGTTTGTAGCTGAAAGATGCGAGGTTCATTACCCTCATTGAATCTTTCTTGAAGATCATGTCACATAACGGTGGCAAGATCAAAATACATGATGCTTTGAGCAATTAATTTCAGAAGAAACCTAATTTACTAGCCAAGACATGACCATATTATTACAACAAATTCAAGAATTGAGAAGATGATTACTAACTGTTGATTGAGGAAGGGAATCAATGAACACAGACTTGTTCTTTGTTGCAAAAGACATAGTGATCTCGTGTTTCCATGATTAGTAGTTTGCACCATTGAGGACGATAGAGATAAGGATTAATCCAAGGTGGTTAGCTTTGCTAAGAAAGAAGGGACTCAGAACATCTTCATGAGCAAGATGATTAAGAGACGAAGGTCGTCGAGGAGCAGCGAAATGAGGAATGTCACCAGCTGGTAAATCTAGAGAAGATTAAACAGGATCGAGGATTTCATTGTCGACTTGAGATCGTATTGTTGAGCTTTGATGTCGTATTACAGCAACTGAGGAATTAAGAACATGAACAGAAGTTGCATCAGGATTGGACTCCAATTGAGGTTGCTCATTTGTGGATGGAGGACACCATCTTGAGAGTGTCTAGAAGGTCTCGCCGTTGACGCAGTGGGCAAGGTTACTGCTGATATCATATGAGGAAAACAGAGAACATAGAAGAAGAAAAAGAGAAGCTTGAATGCTTGAATTGTATTTATGTGTAAAAGAATGGTACAAGAGTTTACATTATATAGACAATTAGAGGAGCTGAGTTAGTTAGTAATTTAACTAACTTAACTGACTTAAGTAACAACCTATAACAATCTATAAACAATAATTAACTAACATATTTGACTAATTCTAATAGCATATATTACACATTTTTAATTGCTCAATAGTATAATGTTGCTTATCCCTCTTATTATTTTAGTGATGATCTGAACATATATATTCTACTGCAGGGTGTTGGAATTTATTTTACCAAGATCTTAGATCTACTCACAAGTATGTTATTTAAACACCCTAAATATGAACTTTCTAAAACGATAAATTAAACACATATAAAGTTAAGAAAACCTTACATTGATGCAGCGGAATTAATGTCTCCTTCCGCTCAGATCTCTAACCCTCGTATCCTTTCTGTAGCAGAGTATAATCAAGATCTGAGCCCGAATGTCCTTCTTCTTCAAGTTTGATCCTTCACAGTCTTCCAATCTATGATTGAGTTACTGCTTGCTGTGTGTGGGCACTTACTCTTTCACTAGGGTCGAAATTGATGAAGGGAAAAGAGAAGAGAGGGTTTCGGCCAGGTATAGAAAGTGAGGAAGGTTCAGTTTTCTGAAGAGAGAAATTTCTGTCAGAAAATGCTTGTGAAAACTTGTGATTTGACTGAGCCATCACTTTCTATTTATAGGCAACTACTAGGTTTAGGTTAGGAATTATTTGGCATTAAAATAATGAAAATATTAATTTAAAATCCCACAATAAGTGGCCAGCCAAGGTGTAGTAGTGGGCCCCACTTGATTTTGCAGTTTTACCAAATTTCATTTCTATTTTCTCAAAAACGCCAATTTTCCAATTCTAACCTTTTAAATGCCAAAACTAATTATTTAATAACTAAAATAGATTATTAAATAATATTGTCATTTAATTTAATTATTAATTAGACATATAAAGTCCATTAATAAATAAATAAACATAGAAACTCTTTTCTTTACAATTTCACCCCTGCTTAGTGAAAATTCATAAAATTAGACATAGTCTAACTTTAGAATTATAATTGATCAATCACGAATCAATTAATGAGTCTTACAAGCAGAATGTTCTCAACTAGAATGGGGACCATGGATCTATATGCTGAGCTTCCAATAAGTGAACCAAATTTACCAAGTAAATTCTTACTTATTAATTCTTCGTTGAATCCACTCTTAGAACTTAGAATTGCACTCTCAGACTTATATAGAGCATATTGTATGTTCCACGATATCAATATGCTATCTCATTTAACCATTGTTATAATCTTATTGTGATTTAAAGATCCTCTATATAGATGATCTACATCGAGATGAGATTTCTTTACCGTTCTCACCCCTCAATATATTTTGCCCCTTAAAACACTTAGCTACCTATAAATGGTGTTTAGTGATCTAATAATTAGTCAGTTAAACAAGAGCTCATCCATTTACTTTTATTTGCTAAGCTCGAAGGGAATCATCACTTTACTTCTATACACCAGTAGACGCTATAGATTCCATATTTATGTTCAGCACTCCCACTCAATCACACTATCATGTTCCCAAAATATACGTATCACCCTAACCTAAAAGTAGGCTTAACTAATAAATCAAAGAACATGAATAGTACTCCTGAGTTGAGCCTAAGCATATCAGGATTTAGATTCTTTTAATCTTAAGATCAACTACTGATATTGACTTGGAAAGATATGTATAACGGTAATAAATCAAAGAACATGAATAGTACTCCTGAGTTGAGCCTAAGCATATCAGGATTTAGATTCTTTTAATCTTAAGATCAACTACTGATATTGACTTGGAAAAATATGTATAACGGTAAGTTTGTAATATCTTAACTTAGTTGCAATATCGGTCCAGTCCAATGTATACTCCATACATTCGAAACTAGTATACTTTACTAATGTCCTGGAAAGAACATAACACTTACTCCAAGTGTAAGTACACATCATCGCTGATTATCACATTAGTGTAAATCCAATAACACTGATGAAACAGGGACCAAGACTTTTGATTCATATGATCACAATCACATTCCACTGCGTTGACGATACTGTAATTGTGAATAAACATATGATATGGATTTAACTGATTCTGTGTGTAAATGTAATAAACCTATTTAAACCATTAGCATGTAGAATTCATGCAAACATCAATCACTTCAAATTTCTTATATTGATAACTAATCAGATTGTAAATGTAACACCCTAACTAACATAGGCGTATTACGTGATTTTTAAACATGCTGTGCAGCTCGTTGCTAATCAACGAGGTTTATGGAAAACGTGATTAATTAAAATTTTTGCTTTTTAATTAAACTTGTAAAATATAATTACAAAAAGACTCGGGATCCCGATTACAAAATTATTTACAAAAGTTAACTGTTTATACAAATTAAATGTCGCCTAGCGACTAATTACAAAATCAGCCTTGCTGTCCCGAGGATCGTACTCTCCAGGCCTAACCGCCCCGACATGTACAATCTTCACAAGCTCGTTCACGGTCCATCAGCTTTAGCCTTGCCTTTACCTACACATAAACATAGAACTGTGAGTCGACAGACTCAGTAAGAAAAGCATAATAATATTCATACATAAAACCCGGTCATGATCAGACGCCCACCCCCCGATCATAACCCTAACTGCCGTGTCCAACACGATACTGAGTCCCACTACTGCCGTGTCCAACACGGTACTGAGTCACTACTGCCGTGTCCAACACGGTACTGAGTTCTGAACGTTCATAGGGACGGTACTATTGACACGTAACAGCCTGATCGGTCGAACCGGTCATACTCCGGCTGCTGGTCATACTCCAGCCTGTACCGACGTGTTACTATATCCACCTGATCGGTCGAACCGGTCATACTCCGGCTGCTGGTCATACTCCAGCCTGTACCGACGGGATATGTCAATAGTACGGAACCACCAACCAAGTGTCAGCCTGATCGGTCGAACCGGTCATACTCCGGCTGCTGGTCATACTCCAGCCTGTACCGACGTGACAGGGTTGGATGGTTCGAAGCCAACATACATAACTAATGTAATCTAACAGGCTTCCTACATGCACGCTAAACATGTAATCTACATATGCATACTGTTATACTAATCTTACCTGGATTCTGAATTCAGGTGTGCCGGTCAACCTAACTGGGACTTTAACTGCGCGACGGATTACAGGCTCCTAAACCATAAAAATCACAACACTATAAGCGATACGCTAAATCACTTCCCGGGGACTTAAACTAGGAACTAAAAGTTTCCCTATCGATAAAAAGCATGGCAATAACCCCTAAAACATAAAATCGAGAGAATCCAGGGTTTCAGAATTTTCCCCAACCGGTAGATCGGTTGCCCAACCGGAATTCCGGTTCTGGGAAAATTCAGAACCCCATCCGGAATTCCGGATGCACAACCGGAATTCCGGTTCCTCGCAGGCAGCAAACATAAAAATCTATATCTTGCTCGAATCAACTCCAAATCAAATGAAACCTTCCAGACCTACTCCATATGACCCAAAGAACATTTCTAAGGCACCAAAACTACCCAGATTGCACCATAGCAAAAATCACCATTAAAGCTCAAGCTTTGAGTTCTAAACTCAAACTTGAGCAAACCTAGCTAACATGCAATCAAACCAACATAAATCTACATAAACAAGCATAATATAACCTCTGAAAACAACTAAAAACATCAACAACATCACTGCAACAGATTATACAATTTCTTTCAAAAATCATATATTTTGCATAGAAAAACCATAGCTTCGCTCAACCTAAGATTCATGCTTCAAAAACAACTCAATTAACCTTAATCTAACAAGCTTTAATTACAGAATCTAACCACAAAACACAGCAGCAACCACAACCAAATAATCATGCATGCATAACACTTTTTTCATCAAAAATTCAACAACTTAAAGAGGAAAAGATGAGGAGCTAACCTAGCTTGGATTAAACACACAAAATCCTTGAATCCACAAGAAAAGAGGAGTAAGAACCCAGTTGCTCCTAGGGCCGAAAAAGAGAGAGGAAAATAGAGAGTGTTTTGAATTTTTTTTCTATTTTCTAACTTAGTATTTTTTTGAATAAAAAGAAATAAAAGCTATCTAATATAAACCAATATCATTTCAGCCAAAAATAAACAATTAACATTTATTTTATTTCAATTAATAAAGTCACTAGAAGACAAAATATCATTGGGGCAAAAAGACCATTTTGCCCCTCCACACCAAAATCACATAAATCACACTAAAGGGGTATTTTTGGGAAATTCTAAATTCCCGGCCATTCCCGACATTCCCAATGTCTAATAAACCGCCCCAAACTACTAACATACTAAGTTGTGATTTCTACTGAGCCAAACACCGAGTTCCAAAATACCGGGCACCGGAATGCAAAATTATGCAAACTACTACATGACATAAAAATGCATCTCTGAATTCAATAAATAACAGTATAATAAATTATTTAAATAGCTATAAATAATTTTCATAATTAGTCATAATTAACTGCTAATTTCCAAATTAACTAAGTGGTCTTTACAAGAGTTTTATTTAGGGCATAAAACCCAACACAGGGCTGGTCTTGAGTTGAAATGGATCATAGGCAAAAAAAAATAAAAAAAATAAAAAAAAATTAAACTTTTACTATAAAGATAAATGATATTTTTTAAAATATTTTTTTAAGGGTCCCTAAAATAAGTGGGCTTTAGGCACGTGCCTAACCCGTCTTAACATAGGGCCGACCCTGTTCTACTATTACCTTATAAGGAAAGGATCTTAATCTCTATATAATAAGATTGTTACCATTTACATAATAATTTGTAATAAGTTATATCATTTTTATAATAAGGCCGTCCCAAACATGTGACAGTTTGAGTTAATGCACAAGCCCTTTATATTTAAAGGTCTTATTTTTTTATTATCCTTTTATATATATATATGGGTGACTATTCAATGGTTACATTTTTATTGTAACCATATGGTTACATTTTTTTTTAACCTGTAATAGCAGGTTACTAATAGGTAGACTTTCCTTTTTTAGATTTAATTAATTATAATTAACTATTTTCTTAAAATAATTAATTAAATAGTAGACATTCCTTTTTTAGAATTATTTAATTATAATTAATTATTTTAATTATTAAATATTTAACAAGACTTCTTTTAGCAATTAATATTTATATTTAAATCCTTACTTGAATTATTTTAATAATTAAGTCATTTAATTATAATATTTACAATAAAATTTATTTTTTTTACAAAAATTAAACTTCTTTTGACACAAATTAAAATTCTCTTCTTATAATAAATTTTCAAATAATTAATTATTTTTAAATGATATTTAATTATTTTGTTACAATTATATGAATTAAGTATGAGGCCTCAAGCTAATCAATCGATAACAAGTGCAGCCATTTTTTTCTAAAAAATCCTTCAACTTATTTCATTTTTTACTTTTTAAATATTTAAATAAAAAAATTAAATAATTAAGTGTAATAATTTTAAAATTAAAATTACAAGTATAATAAAATTTAAATTATGAAATTATATGTGTATAATTTTAAATTATAAAAAGTTTTGCTATAAAATTTTAAATAATTTAAGTATAAAAATATAAATTGCTAAAAGATCATTATATAGTAATAAATTGCAAAAAATTAATTAATAATTATAATTAATTTAATTTTAAAATATCATTAATCTTAATTAAAGTTTTATAAGGAAATAAATGATTAGGTCACTTTCAGGTTACAAGTTATTTATTATTTATTTTTATTTAATTTTCAAATTAATCACAACCATTTAATAATAATCCAATGGCTTAAAAAAATGTAACCATGATGGTTACAATAAAAATGTAACCATTGAAACCTCTTCCATATATATATATATACAATATGATAAAACTTTATGGTTTCAATACACAAGATTTTTTACAGAGAAACCCCTATAGTAACTAACATGACAACCTACATCGCAACTAAAATTCGTATAACAACCCACATATAAATTACCGGGTAAACTATCGAAGCAACCCAATCCGTAAATTAAAAATAAAAATAAAAATAGAATATGAGATAATTTTCCTAATAAATATTCATAATAACAAATATGCACTTACAAAAAATGTGATAAAATTTTATAATCTCAATACACACGATTCTTGCCTATTTTAAAATTTATAAAATTTTGATTGATATTTTTTTTTTCAATAACAGATTTAATTTTAATTTTTTGCTCAAGGCCCTATACTGTGAGTGGCCTTGTTTATAACCATCCTAGAGTAAAATTTTCAACAATCATATTTAGAAATTTAATCGTAAAACTAAAATTACTATAATAAGTCATCACCATTTATAATCGAGCTACTAATTACACTACTTAATACTTAATTATTTATCTTATCTTTAACTAAATCTTATGGATTTAAATCACATTCTCTTTTATTTTTTTTTCGAAAACGATTTTCTCACATGCTAAAATAAGTAAGATTTTCAAATTTTCGTCCTTAAATTTTCCAATCAACCTATTAAAATTCATAATGAAAGGCATTAATTAATTCTTTTTAAAAATTATGACATGGTTACGTTTCACATTCATTGGTTGACCGGGCCCACCCACGTGTAATGCAACGTTGAGTTGATAAGCCCATGAATCATGATTAAGCAATAGTGGATGTAGGGTATTCTCATTTTACGGTGGAGCGATCCGTACATAATTATTTCCATTGCTCATAAAATATAGGTAATAAAATATTTAGGCGCCAGCGAATTGTAAGCGATATCGTATTGTAATGTTCGCTATATTTTCGATTTTTTTTTTTATTGAATACTTTTTGGTCGGAAAATATTTTTTGTCTTTAAAATTTACTTTCTTGATTTATGAAATTACTTATTTACCCCCACCACCCACAGTAATGGAAATTATAAATGAAGTTTTGAGACTCTGAAAGCTGTTTAGCTTTTTTTCTACTAGGGCCCCCACCATATTTGTATTGTCAATTGCCATGTATAGTGTATCTAATCTAGTGAATGAGTAATAATACAGTAACTTACTGAAACAAAATGTTTTATTTTTGGCCACAAAATGATCAACCATTTATATATTTATTTTACGTAAACGTTCTATAATTATAATTAATTCAATCAAGCAGAAGTTTTTAATCAATAAAAAAATTAATTAAAAACCTCTTTAGTTGTTAAAACTAAAAGTACTAAAAAGGGTAAATACGTAAAAAGAGGAGATTCCAATTTCCTGCCCAAAGAGTCTTTGTCCCTTAGATATAGCTCTTCACTGTCGTTTTTAGAGGTGAGAGCCACTGCTTGTGCCTTTATGGAGGCCACGAATGTCTAAACAAGTCCTCCATCTTCCTCAGCTGAAGTACAAAGAAATAATAATAAAAATAAAAATAAAAATTTTAGAGAGAGAAAATCACAGCAAAGACATAAACAAGCTTAGAGAGAGAAGCTCAAATAACTTTTTTGCCTTTTCGTATAAATAAATAAATAAATAAATAAATATATAAGCTTCCATTTCACCTCATTTTAAAGAAAAACCAAAATCATAAGCTTCAAAAAAGGGCAAAAATCCCCTCTCTGTGCTTTGTTTGCTTCCTATTATCGTCTTCTTCAGTTCGTAAAAACTCTGTTTCTGTTTAAAATTATTCTTTGTTCATCTCTATTGCCGTTGAAATTTAAAAGTCACCTGTCTCTTGTTCTCTCCGATCTGACTCGCCGAGTTCCTTCTGCTTCTGCTTCTACTCGGTTCTGTTCTCGGATGAGTTAGCGGAGAAGATCGCCGACCTCAATCGATATGGTAACTTGAACAAAGCATCTAGTTTTTCATTGATTGATTTTATTTATCTATTGTTTTTAATTATAATTTTGCCTTATTGGTTGATTGATTTCTTTAACTCCTTTGCTAGTTGAGTTGAATCGGTTTTGATGTGTTTCTAGGAGTATAAGTATGTGATTATATTTCTAATTTTTGAAAAATCATGATATGATATACAAACTTTAGGAAATCATTGGCGTATAGAGGAAATTTGTTGAATTTTGTTCTCTTTAGCTTTTTATAGCTCACACTATGTTCCAATTTCATTCCTATTTTATCTTTGCATTGTCGAATTATAGGTCTTGAAGCTGAATTAGAACTTTGGTAATAGGATTGTGGCATAGAATCAATTTAATGTGAATGAATTGGTTTTATTGCCAATATCAATATGCTTTTAGTATTTGTCTCTCGAAAGCAAGAAGGCATTGTACTATGTAACAACTGTGACCCAGTTCTACCATCAACTTGACAGCTTTGAGTAGACACTTCAGCTGGTTTATAGTAGCAATTATAATTTATTTATTTTGAAATGTTGGAGAGTAAGCTTTTCGCTTTCATGATAAGCTAGATTAAAACAAATACAAGTCAGTGTATCAGAGGCACTATCATGATGAATGAGATGGTGATTAGTTTACTAGGTTAGAAACAACTAGGGAGGGAGCGGTACTTGTATTTGTTTTCTGCGAAAAAAGGGATCTTGGATTATTTTGTGTTCATACCATGTTGGGAACCGTGGCCAGTTAATTGTGGCTCAAATTTTGTAGTCAAGGACTAGTGGCAAAAGGAAAGGAGAGAAGATAAGGCATGAATAGCAATGTTGATACATCATTTAGAATGTTGTAGCTATATGTAGTATGGCGTTCATTTTTTTTCTTCTTTTCTCTGTAAGTTTGGACTTGGCGAATAATTTGTTAATTATAATGTTGAGTGTTTATCAAGCACTGTGTGACTCCAAATTGGCTTTTTCTGTCTCTTTCTTTTTCTTATAAACAAGCTGCATCACACTTGTTCATTGAAATTATCATCACTATAATAACAGTATAACCACTAAATTTTGTAATATATAAATGGCTAGTTTAGCCATTGGTACATTTTTTTTTAATTCGCTCTTTAAATGGAGGATTTTTTTTTTTCGTTTCTTGGTAGTACATTATACATGTATTTTGCTTTGCATTTCTAATACTTTTTTCTTTTCAGGCCCCGCCAGTTAATATAATTGTTGGTTCCCATGTTTGGGTTGAAGATCCTGCCGAAGCATGGATCGATGGAGAAGTTTCTCGAATTGCTGGTGAACAAGTTCATGTTCATTGCACCAATGGAAAGACGGTGAGATACACCCACCACAAATTTAAAGCATAATTCTGTTGATTAATATTTTTTGTAAATAAAGGATCTCTATAAAATATGATTGTTTATGTCATGGGCTCTTTTCAATTCATGATGTACTAGTTCATGATTCAACTTAACTTGTTGCTGAGGCAAGTTAGGAGGACAGAAAGCTACCATAAATACTGTAATATATGATTGAGTCTTTGGTGTTATTATTCTCTTGACTTGTATATTTTTTTGTAGGTTGTCACAAATATCTCCAAAGTCTTTCCAAAGGATACTGAAGCTCCTCCTGGAGGTGTAGATGACATGACAAAGCTGTCATATTTGCACGAACCAGGAGTTCTTAATAACTTGGCTGCAAGATATGAACTTAATGAAATATATGTAAGATGCTTAAGGTTTTCATTTCATATTCTTATATGCTGAATTATTTTTTGACAAAAGAAGGAAGAAAGATGTTGATATGTTATTAATAATATTTTACCCCAGACATACACGGGAAATATACTTATAGCTGTCAATCCATTTCAAAGATTACCTCATCTGTATGATACTCATATGATGGAACAATATAAAGGAGCCGCATTTGGGGAACTAAGTCCTCATGTTTTTGCAGTTGCAGATGTTGCATACAGGTGAAATTAAATATCCTTTACAATCCCCTTTTTTTTCTTCTCTTATTTAGCTTGATCTATATGGGTTCATTATTATCTATGACAGGGCAATGATCAATGAAGGGAAGAGCAACTCAATTCTGGTCAGCGGAGAAAGTGGTGCTGGTAAGACAGAGACAACAAAGATGCTTATGCGGTATCTTGCATATCTTGGTGGTCGATCTGGGGTAGAAGGAAGGACAGTTGAACAACAAGTTCTTGAAGTATGATAGAGCTATCTTTATTGGGTTAAAATTATAGTCATTATCTACTTATTAGATCTTCCAATATAATTAACTTGTAACTGTTGCCTGAAGTGTTAGTCTGCTTGATTTTTCAGTCCAATCCAGTCCTTGAAGCATTTGGCAATGCCAAAACTGTCAGGAACAACAACTCGAGGTGATTATCTGTTTGTACCTTGAGTTTTAATATGGTTATATCTTACTAAAAACGGGTGGTGCTCATATCAATGGTTCGACTTTGTGTGAATACTATGAATGTAACCTATGAAGGTGTACTTTAGTAGTAGTTGATTTCTGTAAAATAATTTATTTTAAGGTCTATATAGGTACGTTGCTAATACCCTCTTTTTTTTTGCCTCTGCCTTTACTCTACTGCATGCCATTTTCTACCTGGAATGATGATCAAACATGTTAAGTGGATAAATTTGATTTTTTAACAGTTGTTCTATTGTTCAAAATATCCTCCGTGTCTAGCATACTTTATTTTTGTAAAACCTCAACTCTGCCAACCCTATCACTTTGCATCAAAGATTTCTGTAAAATAAAAACTACGTTTAATGTTTGTAAATTTTGCTTTCTTGGGTTCAACATATTCAAGTAACCTATTTTACTCATTTGATATTTGTTCTTTAATGCTACAGTCGTTTTGGTAAATTTGTTGAGATCCAATTCGATAAGAATGGGAGGATATCTGGGGCAGCTGTGCGTACTTATTTGCTTGAGAGATCTCGAGTTTGCCAAGTTTCAGATCCTGAAAGAAATTATCATTGCTTTTACCTTCTTTGTGGTGCTCCTCCTGAGGTAGTTACAATCAAACTTTATGTAAAAATTTCCTCAAATCTTTCTAGGCCATATACTCGTTGATACTGCATATGCATGTGATAATAGAGTATAATTGATTATTTGTTTATTAATTTTTTTACTTTCAGTATAGAGAGAACTACAAGTTAGGAAACCCGAAAGATTTCCATTACTTAAATCAGTCCACCTGCTATGAGCTTGATGGAGTAAATGATGCCCACGAATATCTTGCAACGAGAAGGGCTATGGATGTAGTGGGAATCAGCGAGGAAGAACAGGTCATTTTTTTGAGCAATTCTATCATTTTTCCTTATGTTGCATTAAGATTTTTGACACAAAAACTTCTCTCCAGGAAGCAATTTTTAGGGTTGTGGCTGCAATTTTGCATCTTGGAAATGTTAATTTTGCAAAGGGAGAAGAGATTGACTCTTCTGTCATTAAGGATGAGAAATCCAGATTCCATCTTAACATGACAGCAGAACTGCTTAGGTATACATTTAAATCACTCTTGCATGCAGTGCAGTTTCATTGTTACTTGATGCTTGCCTTTTGATATTGTTATACTTTTGTTAATTTGGATATATGGTAGGTGTGATGCCAAGAGCTTGGAAGATGCACTGATTACTCGTGTAATGGTAACGCCAGAAGAGATAATCACAAGAACACTTGATCCTGTTGCTGCTGTGATTAGCAGGGATGCCCTAGCTAAGACCGTTTATTCGCGCCTATTTGATTGGTACATGACTCTTTCTTTTCTATGTCCGTGCATCCCATGTTGCATGTATTTCTGTTATCAATTACTTCAAGGACTAATAGTTATGTGCATACCAAATGCAAATAATTCATATTACTAAGTGTGTTTTAAAATGAATGTACATTCAATATTCTGATTTTGACAATTTCATCCGTGTACAGGCTTGTGGATAAAATTAACAATTCAATTGGTCAAGATCCAAACTCGAAATCACTAATTGGAGTCCTTGATATTTATGGGTTTGAGAGTTTCAAGTTTAATAGGTAAGCTGATTTAATTTAGATACTATATTTCATGTGAGATTTGGATTTACAGCTGAAAACTTTCCACACTAAACAGTTTTGAGCAGTTTTGTATCAATTTCACAAATGAAAAGCTGCAACAACACTTTAACCAGGTTGGCCGATATCTGTGTTTTATTCTCGCTTCCTATTATGAAGTAATTTATCTTGATCTTTATGTCTACTAATTATATGGTTGCAGCACGTGTTTAAAATGGAACAAGAAGAATATACAAAAGAAGAAATCAATTGGAGCTACATAGAATTTGTTGACAACCAAGATGTGCTGGATCTAATTGAAAAGGTGACATATATAAACATTCTATTAGCGTTAGTGTTATATAAAAAGATCATTGAAAGATAGTGCTAGATATATAAAATTAATGTTTCTATAGTGTGGCAGATACTCTTTTCATTTTCTTTTCATAAGCAGACAGTATTTGATCTACATCAAAATAGTAAATACGTTTTTTGTTTTTCTTCTGGAGCACTTTTCAAATAACTAAAACTAAGTTCTTTAATATTTTACAGAAACCTGGTGGAATTATTGCACTTTTAGATGAAGCCTGGTAATGATATAATTCTGCTCAATGATATTTGACTTAAAGTTCATTGGATATCTATAAGGAGGGTGGATGCTATACTGGATTTTATGTTTTTCATAAATACTCTTTCTATTATTATTATTATTTGAAGCCTGCGTGCATGATTTGGATTCTTTCCCTTGGTTGGACTAATGAATCTTTGTTTGCTTTATTCAGCATGTTTCCTAAATCAACACACGAAACATTTGCTCAGAAATTGTACCAGACATTCAAAAGCAACAAGCGTTTCATTAAACCTAAGCTTTCTCGTACGAGTTTTACTATATCTCACTATGCTGGGGAGGTAAGGATTTTTTTGTTTTGTGGGTTGGTGGGGGGATATTAAGGTCATCTTGGAAGACCAACTACTGGTATTTATCCTGAAGTTTTGTTGCTTTGTCAGGTAACTTATCAGGCTGATCACTTTCTTGATAAAAACAAGGATTATGTGGTGGCAGAGCATCAGGATCTCTTGACAGCATCAAGATGCTCGTTTGTGGCAGGTCTATTTCCAGCGTCAGCGGAGGAATCATCAAAGTCATCCAAGTTCTCTTCCATTGGGTCACGCTTTAAGGTACTGCCAGTCTACCTTAATGAAAAGTTATTATATTGGATGGGATAAGCTTTAGTGATTCTGGCCTTATTATACTGCATCTGTTAAAATGCCCATTAGAGGATGCAGCTATAGAGTATATAAACTACTGAAATGGTAATTTGGAAACATTGAAAAAGAAATCATGAAGTAATGATATATATGTGGTGTGATATGTGATGGACCTTAACTTAATTTCAGAGATAAATTCCAAAGCAGGCAAAAATAATCTTTCAATTTAGGTCTGCACAGTAGTGTGTGGAAGTTAAATGAGATCAAAAGACAGCATAACCTGACTTATTCTCACAAAAAATAAGGGTAAACTCAACTTTAATTGGACAGAATGTCGAAATCGAATCTGAATTGATATACTGGAGGAGATGAGATTATTTTAGTTTATACATATATATTATAATTAGATAAAAATGAAAATCTTTGATCTTGGTCAAAATTTTGTCACTTTTTGATTTGGGAAAGAAAATTACATGACCTTATAATTCATCTTGCATGATGTAAAAGGTGCATTTGACATGACTATGATAAGCTGTGCTATTTATTTTTCCTTTACATTGAGAATAGTCTGTACATGATGTTGAAATTAAGTTTAGCATAATTGCAAAACATGTTATTCTTTAAGGTGGATTGTATATACGTTTGCTAGCTTAGTGGTATCAACTTATCAATATCTGTATTTATGATGGTTGATAGAAACCATAGTTTTGATCCAAAACTGTATTTATTAAATTAATTATGCGGCCACAGTGAATAGACTCGTCCAAAAAGAAAAAAATCTGACTTTGGACTTTGTAACATTCCAAAAGTATGCCTTAGTTATAGTCATCACTTTTTATCATCTGAGTCAATAGTTAAAATGATATCATACTGCTAATCAGGCATGAAGTTGTTGTTTTTCTTTCCTTTTAGATTTCTTGTCATTATATGTTCTTGGACAAGTGGGTATGATGATATTTCAAAAATGCAGTTACAACTTCAATCTTTGATGGAGACCTTGAATTCAACAGAACCTCACTATATCAGATGTGTGAAGCCAAATAATGTCCTGAAGCCTGCTATTTTTGAGAACATCAATATAATCCAACAATTGCGGTGTGGTGTGAGTATATTCTAACGATAAACCCGCTTTATATCAGAAATTTTTAGCATTATCCTTGGAATGTTGTGCTTCAGAGTAAGCTTTATGTTTGCCAATTCTGTTTCTTGTAGGGTGTTCTTGAAGCTATCAGGATCAGCTGTGCTGGATATCCTACTAGGCGAACATTTTATGAGTTTCTTCATCGGTTTGGGGTTCTTGCTCCTGAAGTTTTGGATGGAAAGTAAGTACAGGATTTTTAGGTTCTAGTTCATTCCATGATGAAGATGAATATACATGTTCAAGTTCAATATAACGCAGAGTCCATTTTATTTATGGAAGTCATGATCAGCCATTGCTATGCCTTGTACAGTTATGATGACAAGACCGCCTGCGAAATGATTTTGGACAAAATGGGACTACAAGGATATCAGGTGATTCAATTTCTTGCGTTCTGTCTTATTATTTTAAATATCAAGCTGCTCAGGAGGATGATATAGTTGTGGGAAGATCCCTTCATGACCCATATGTATGACAACATATTTTGCATATATCAGACTGAAGGCCACTCCAAGTCTGAATAAATAGCTTATTCAAAAATTCCAATCTCATTATCATCCTTGATGAGATTTATAAACTTAAACAAGCTCCATTGTTTGGCAACTATGCTGGTTCTCATCTATGTCTCTTAATGGATTGCTGTAAGGAACTTGGTATGAGTGGATTCTCAGGCAAATGGGGAATTGTGGGTGGGGATGATGGCTATAAGTGGAAATTGAGAAACTAGTACTTTAATATTTTATCTTGAAATAAGTGGAAATTTTAAATTACATCCAACACTATCCTTAATTGATGATAATGGCAGAGATTCTAACCTCTATTCACTTTGCGAGCCTTACAATCACATCAGCATTCTAACAAGATTTTTTAAGGATACAGTGATGACAAGGTCTGTTGGAATATCTGATGCAGCTTATTCAAGAAACTCAGAGGAATTAATGATTGTTTCTGAATATTTGCTCTTACTGTGTGCAAGTAACTGCTAAATGTAATATTCACCAAAAGTTTTTTAGAATGAAAATCCCATAAAATTTATCCTGCTAGTTAACTTCCACACATTTGTATTTTGTGATAATTTGTCTCAGGTTTCCCTGATCCCTAACGTCGTACTTTGTTTAACTATCATTTGGCAGATAGGAAAGACAAAAGTTTTTCTTAGGGCTGGCCAGATGGCCGAGTTGGATGCAAAAAGAGCAGAGGTGCTTGGAAATGCAGCCAGGATCATACAAAGGCAAATTCGAACATATATTGCTCGCAAAGAGTTCATTGAATTTCGTCAAGCTGCCATTAAATTGCAATCATACCTGCGAGGTATTATCTTAATTTGTAGCTAAAACACTGCTGCGCTCTAAGTGCACTTGCTATTTAGCCTGTTTATTTTTACTGTATACTGATGCAGTTTGTCTGATTTGGAACTTTAAGAATACAGAACTGCATTAGTGAGTCATTTTTGTTTCTTTGCATATAAAACTCCATTAGTGTACTGTTTGCTTTAGTCTTTTGCGCCTCAATTTGTTTGACCATATAAAAATTGTTTAGTAGTTGACAACAATATTCAATGGTACTTCAAGTGTTCATGATTTTCAATAGTTTCTTTTTAGCATTTGGAGGTGCCTACCGGGGCAGGAAAAGCTTAAATTTTTTTGTACACTTGACTACCTAGATCATGATATTCGGTGTTCTTGTTTCTTATACAATACTTTGTGGGGGTATGCGAATTGAACTTTGTTCCAATGGATATTGTAATTGGCTTCTCTTTTTCATTGTAACTAGGTATTTTTGCTCGTGAACTTTATGAGAAGTTGCGAAGAGAAGCTGGAGCTATTCAGATACAGAAGAATTTCCGACTATACACAAGCAGAAAATCATACTTAGCGGTCCGCTTGGCTGCAATCACATTACAGACAGGATTAAGGGCAATGACTGCTCGCAACGAATTCAGATTTAGAAAACAAACAAAGGCCGCAATCCTCATCCAGGTTTAATTTTAGAAAACCTAGCAACTTCTAGATGAATGTTTCTCTTTTGTTTTAGAAAGTAATAAATAACATAAAAGCAAGAGCTTTATAATGCATTAAACTCATGCTGTGCTTATTTCTATGAAAGTTGTGAATATGAAGTGATTCATTGTTTATTTGGTATTGTGCAGGCGCATTTGCGTTGCTTCATAGCGTACTCTTATTATAAGAGGCTTCAAAAAGCAATTATTTTTACTCAGTGTGGTTGGAGGCGAAGAGTTGCAAGGAGGGAGCTCAGAAATCTTAAAATGGTCTGTCGCAACTGGTTAGTGCGCCTTTTGTTTGTGTAGTAACATAAGGTGTCTCATTATATTTCTCTGGTGTAAATCTTTTCAGGCTGCGAGAGAAACAGGGGCCCTTAAAGAAGCAAAGGACAAACTTGAAAAGCGTGTGGAAGAACTTACATGGCGCTTGCAACTTGAAAAGCGATTACGGGTAAATAACTTTGTATCACCTATTGGTTATTGTCATGCTCTTGAAGGATTGTCAATTAGACATGAATCTGATAAGCCATAAAAATCATTGACTTTCATCTGAGTTGCAGACTGATTTAGAAGAAGAAAAAGCCCAGGAAATAACCAAGTTACAGGAAGCTTTGCATGCAATGCAAATTCAAGTAGAAGAATCAAATGCTGCAATTGTTAAAGAACGAGAGATAGCTAGAAAAGCCATTGAAGAAGCACCACCTGTCATCAAGGAGACACCTGTTCTAGTTCAAGACACTGAAAAAATTGATTCGTTGACTGCTGAGGTGGAGAGTTTGAAGGTAGGCAATGTTGTCATTGACTCTAATCTCTATATTATGAGTTTAATAGGATTGCTTTTCAGTCTGATTAATCCTTTGTTTTTTGACTGCTAAGAACATAAACATGCTTCAGGATTTTAGTCTACGATCGAGGTTGGGATGTTGGGTTGATTCTGGATACATAGAATTTTTGCAATCTTATAAAATACCATTTGTCAATTTTCTAAATGTTATTTTATGAACTCCATTAATAATTACTTCTTGCATCAATTGGCTTATGCTGAATTCATGAACCTTCGTACTGAGCAGGCTATGCTACTATCAGAAAGACAAGCAGCAGAAGAGGCCAGGAAGGCTAGTTCAGATGCTGAGGCGAGAACTGTAGAGCTGACCAAAAACCTTGAAGATGCAGGGAAAAAAGTGGATCAACTTCAGGAATCTGTGCAGAGGTTTGTTAAATTTAGTAATAATTGAACCACTGATATGTTGTGTTTGCTGTCATGAAATTCACTGATTGTTTTGAAAACAAATGAAAATACTCTACCTAGAAGGCTATTTACATTTTCGCAACTGATGATCGAAGTAGACCTGCAATTGTTTTGGCCTCATTTGTCATATCATACTTACAGATATTATGGGTCTGGTCTTGTTAAGGTTTTTATATAAATTAACCATATTCATCTTTTTGAAATAACCTCTTACCTACAGTCTCAATATTTGCATTTCTCTTCTCATATTCATACGGAAATGTATGCAAACATTCACAAATGCACACTCTGGCATAGCAGTTAGTTTCCTATGAACTCTCCAAGTTGGTTAACTTTGACATTGTTTATCACAGGCTGGAGGAGAAACTTTCCAACTCAGAGTCCGAGAATCAAGTACTTCGTCAACAAGCATTGACTATGTCTCCAACTGGAAAAACTTTATCTGCAAGACCAAAGATGGTTATTGTTCAGGTACCAATGGATATAAAGCTGATACTGTCGTTTTTCTAATTTATAGAAATGCAGGTAACTTATTTTTTTTTTTTGTTTGATTTATCTTTTTGAAACCAATTGCAGAGGACACCAGAAAATGGGAATGTTCTTCATGGTGAACCCAGGCTTGCATCAGTAAGAACACTTATTTTGTTTATCTTTTTTGTGAAAAAAATTACCACAACTTTATCTCTTAATTATTATTGTATTACAGGATATGGCTCTTACGACATCAAATGCACGTGAGCCTGAATCAGAGGAAAAACCACAGAAATCTCTCAATGAGAAACAACAGGTGAGTGCCCTTTGACTTGGGAATAGTTTTCAGGGCTGAACATTTGGGCCTGGTGGACCCGAAAGCCCGACTACCCGCCCCGCCCCGCCCCACTCCGCTGCTGAAAAGGCTGAAAAAAAAAACGGGACTGTAAACCTGCACCAGTTTAAAAGTTTTCCAAGCACCCAAAAAATCCGACCAGAGTGCAGCCCCTAATAGTTTCTTCCCTGGAATTTAGTTTCCACTCTCTTTTAAATTATTTTATTTCATTTCTGTTTCAGGAGAACCAGGACCTACTGATCAAGTGTATATCACAAGATTTGGGATTCTCTGGGGGCAGACCAGTGGCGGCTTGTGTCATATATAAATGCCTTCTTCACTGGAGGTCATTTGAAGTTGAGAGGACTAGCATTTTTGATCGAATTATTCAAACCATAGCTTCATCTATTGAGGTTAGTATCTTATCAACGAAAAAAAAAACAAAAAATTAAAAAACCAAACCTATGGTAGTATAAATTACAACATCTTGGCAGTATAAATTACTTATGCCAAGTTCCAAAACCCATTAAATGATACTGATGCTTTTTCTTTGTTTTGTTTAAGGTCCAGGATAATAATGATAGGTTAGCTTATTGGTTAGCAAATACATCAACTTTATTGTTGCTGCTTCAACATACTCTAAAAGCTAGTGGAGCAGCTAGCTTGACACCACAGCGTCGAAGGACAGCATCGGCATCACTCTTTGGAAGGATGTCTCAAGTACGCCATAGTTTGGATAAATAAAAAAAAATATATCATTTTGTGAAGTTAGTTATCTTATGATATTGTCTTTCTTCTCCTTCCAATATTTCCTTACTGTGAACCCCAGGGCTTACGAGCATCTCCTCAAACTGCTGGACTCTCATTTCTTAATGGTCGGGGGGGACTTGGTAGACTGGACGACTTACGGCAAGTTGAGGCCAAGTATCCAGCATTGCTGTTTAAGCAGCAGCTTACTGCGTTCCTTGAGAAGATATATGGAATGATTAGAGACAATTTAAAGAAAGAGATTTCCCCATTACTTGGGCTGTGTATCCAGGTGATTGGCTGTTAAGAGTTATTCTAATATCTATGCAGCAATTAACCTAATTTTTCTTAGAAAGAGAAAGACTATTTTTTTAATTAGTTGGTAATCAGTAATCACAAAATTTACGGGTTTGACAGAGTTAATCTAGCCACAAAAATAATTTGTAGATAAAAAACCCGTTTATGATCACATAAGAATTATATCATGCTAGATGTAGATAAAAAAAAACTAGTTTATGATCACATTAGCGTGACAGGTAACTTAGATTGCTACAAGTGTTTAAATTTGTGGTTAATTCTGCTTAAAGCTGAGATTTTGAAACTGAATTACTGCAAATAAAAATTCAGGCCCCAAGGACATCGCGGGCAAGTTTAGTGAAAGGGCGTTCTCAAGCTAATGCTGTAGCACAGCAGGCGTTGATTGCTCACTGGCAAAGCATTGTTAAAAGTTTAAACAACTATTTAAAGATGATGAAAGGGAACTATGTGAGTTTTAAGTTTATTCTGATGTTCTGATTTTGTATGTGAAAAAAGTACGATCACTTAATGCCTTTTGGCTTTTACAGGTTCCGGCCTTCTTGGTTCGTAAAGTGTTCACTCAGATATTCTCTTTCATCAATGTTCAATTATTCAATAGGTATACCTTATATCCTTTTAACATGCCTTTGTTTGACTCCAAACCTTCAAGGCTTCAACTGTATCCTGCATTGGCTTAAAATGTTTCAATTTCAAGGATGTTTCCACTTTTTTCAAAGATCACATCACATCCATAATATTTTTTGCAGTCTTCTTTTGCGTCGTGAGTGTTGTTCATTCAGTAACGGAGAGTATGTAAAAGCGGGTTTGGCTGAATTAGAACAATGGTGTTGCCTGGCCTCTGAAGAAGTGAGTATCGTTCAATGCTGCATGAATTTTTCGCTGCATTCCATGTTTCTTAGACCTGAAATCTTTTTGTGTCCAGTATGCAGGCACAGCGTGGGATGAATTGAAGCATATTAGACAGGCCGTTGGTTTTCTGGTATGTTTGATGCATATAACCTTTTCACTACTGATATTTACCATTGCTTATAGACTCAGTTTATTTTTTGTCAATTTCTTAACATTTCAGGTCATACACCAAAAGCCAAAAAAGACCTTGAATGAAATAACGAAAGAACTTTGTCCTGTTAGTGCTTCATCTTTACTAAATCTCTCATTATTATTTGTCTAACATTAAATGTCCGATCCTTAATTGTGTTCCCTTCTTCTGTATTAATTCCTGCCACCACACTTCAGGTGTTGAGCATCCAGCAGTTATACAGGATCAGTACAATGTACTGGGATGACAAATATGGTACACACAGCGTGTCTTCAGATGTAAGTTTGACCATTAACGACCCAAAATGTCAACTTTATTGTCCCTTGAAGCACTATACCACGAGTTAGCTGAATCATTTGTGTTAGGCATTTGAAATCCCTGTTCTCCTGACAGGTGAATCTTTTGTTGCCAATTTTTTTTCTGAATATGTTCCATAATGACGTAGGTAATTTCGAGTATGAGAGTTATGATGACCGAGGACTCTAACAATGCCGTTAGCAGTTCTTTCCTGTTGGATGATGACTCAAGGTATGGTTTAACTGTCTTCCATCAAACTACTTTTACTTGTCCCTAAAAATATGTCCTCCACCTAATTTACACATACCACGTCAACAATATGCAGCATACCATTCTCGGTAGACGACATCTCCAAGTCAATGGAACAGGTAGATATAGCTGACATTGATCCTCCGCCATTGATTCGTGAAAACTCAGGATTTGTGTTCCTACTTCCACGTCCCGAGTGATCAATGTGCTGAACAAGGTCTCCCACTTAGCACGTCAACTAAGGTGCTGAAACAATCATGTGCATAGTATTATTCTCTTTTGATGTCTTCATCTTCATCCATGTGTATAGCACTTTTTTCTATACGACCCACAAATCTTGGTTTGGTGATGGCTGGGTCAATTTATTCTTTTCCCTCGCGTTTCATCGACAAGAGGGGTATTTGTTAAGAAGCCATATATCACTTTTTATCGTGATAGTGTGCAAGATCAGGCAATGGTGTTCTGGTCCTCACATTTAACTTGGCTTGTTTTTTAACTTTTGTATTTGTTTGCTTGGTTTCAGAGCACGTAGTGGTATTGAGTGATACGTTTTATAGGTCATTATTTGTTTTGTTGAAGTAATTTGTAATCTAAATCTAAGGTATTACTTTTTATTTTTTTTTTCTTAATTCGTTAGATGATGACAGTGTCAATTCTATATCCTCACATAATATAAAGTTTTGTTCATTTTATTTTTCGTTTTGCAAGAACGTGAAAATAGTCAATTATTATCATTAAAATTGAAGGACATGCGTATACAACGAATGTGCTCTAAAACATATTCAAGAACATGTTCATTTTGCAAGGATGAAAAGGGTTGCAAACGTGTCACATATACTATACAACGAATTGAGTAATAATAATAAAAAAAGAACATCCATTAGTTATTCAAAGTGGAATGCGTGAAGGATTTTAATATCACATATAACAGACTTTTAGTTTTTTTTTTCCCCAATTATATTCTTAAAGAAGTCAATGATTGTATATCTTAATTAACAAAAATTAAAGTAGAAATAATAATTCTTTTCACTTGAACATAATTTAAAACATGGGAAATGAGTGAAAGCTGAGAGCAAAAATAAAGAACACAACATGAATATGATACTGTTGTGATAATTGAGGAACATTTCCCTAAGCTAACTACTTTGCCGAACTGTTTGTTATTGACAGTTATAACCGGTACACCTATATAGCTACCTATTTAGAATGAGTGAGCTATTTTGAGAGAGAAAGAAAAAGAGATGGAGGGTTGTAATGGCATAATGTGTATCCGATCACTATAGCCACAAGTGAGAATTAATTGTAATATTCATAGCTCAATAAAGATTCTAAAGCTAGGGTTTGTTCTGGCAAGAGAGTAGGCAGGTGATGTAATCTTCATCATCTTGTTTGAATCTCGTTAAGTTTTTGGTGTTCTATTTTATGTTTTATGCATTTGTGTGAAATTCAGTTCACTATATTCATGTTGGCATTGCACCTGTTCTAATTCACATTGCATTGTCTAGTGTTTCATTGTTTTTGATGGAGGAATAAATCATAACACTTGGAGTCAAAGCTCAGACAAGAGTAATTAAGAACCGAATCAAGACTTCAAGAAAGATCGAGATTTGATTAGCAATAGCTTCCACACGTTTTGAAGTGGACAAGTTCAGTGGTACTAACGATTTTAGTCTGTGGAGGATCAAAATGAAAGCATTCATTATACATTAAGGAATCTTAAGCAATCGATCGAGAAGAGCTTACAACTCTTGGAGAAAACAAGAAGAAACTCAAATAGATTCAGACAAAAGCACACAGTGCCATATTTCTGAGCTTAGGAGATGAAGTGCTCAGAGAAGTTTCAAGTGAGGAAACTACAGTAGGCTATGGGAGAAATTGGCTTCGATTTATCTGAAAAAGTCCTTAGCCAATAAATTTTATTTGAAGAAGAAAATTTACACATTGAGAATGGATGAATCGAAGAATCTCAGAAATCACTTCGATAAATTTAACAAGATTATCTTGGATCTCAACAACATAGAAGTCAAGATTGAAGATGAGGATCAAGGTATTATGTTATTGAGTTCATTGCCAAAATATTATGAAAATTTTGTGGATACAATTCTATATGTGAAGGAATATTTGACCATGACAAAAGTCAAAGCTGCACTGAATTCAAAGGAAATACAACAAAGAAATGATGAGAAGACTGATGGCCATGGAGAGGGTTTCTTTGTTCGTGGTAGATCAAATTTCAGAGATGACAAAGGTGGCTATCACATGACAAATCACAAAGGAAATCAGTACAAGGGTTCAAACCACACTCACAAACCAAGATCAAAATCAAAGATAGACAAACAATGCTATTATTGTAAGAAGGAAGGACATGACAGGGATGAATGCAAGGCATTGAAAGCCAAGATTCAAAGAGACAAAGGAAAGGAAATAGGAGATGCTGGTGTACCCTCTGATGGCTATGAATCAGCAGATGTCTTAGTGGTTTCCAGTCAAGAATATGATGATTCTTGGATACTTGACTCAGGGTGCTCAATCTATATGACACCAAGAAGGGAGTTGTTCAGTAGTTTCAAGAAGATTGATGGTGGTGTAGTTCTACTAGGAGACAACAAAGCCTGCAATGTTTCTGGTATTGGAACTGTGATGATCAAGTGAGAACCATCCAAGATGTCAGGTATGTATTTGAACTGAAAAGAAATTTGCTCTCAATTGGGGAACGTACAGAAAAAGGTTTTACCATCAAGAGTGACAGTTCACTAAAGGTTCTAAAGGGATCTCTAGTGGTTATGAAAGGTGAGCTGATAAATGGAATCTATTTTCCAAAGGGTAAAATCATCATTGGGGAAAATGATATGGTGGTTAAGAAACCAGATATTGACAACACAAGGTTATGGCATTTGAGACTTGGACAAGTGAGTGAGAGGGAAAGAGGGAGTTCTCAAAGGAAAATTGGGTGGCAAACTTGATTTCTGTGATGAATGTGTTTATGGAAAATATTGCGAGGTAAAATTCACACAAGGTAAACATATAACTCAAGGAAAGCTAGACTACATACACTCTGATCTATGGGTGAGCTCTAGAACAAAAACACTAGGAGGGGCCAACTACTTTATGAGTATAGTAGATGACTATACTAGGAATGTTTGAGTTTTTCTACTTAAAATTAAGAATCACGCTTTTAACACATTTGTTAGATGGAAAAACCTTATAGAATCCAAATAGGTAGAAAATAAAGAAGCTTAGGACTGATAATGGATTAGAGTTCTGTTCAAATGAATTCACCAAGTATCAAGATCAAGGGATTGATAGACACAAGGCTATTGTGAAAAATCTACAACAAAATAGGCTTCCAGAAAGGATGAATAAAACCCTAATGGAAGAGTAGTCTAGAAAAGAAATTCTAGGGTGAGGCACTGAAAATAACTTGCTACTTCATTAATAGGTATCACTCTACTGTCTTGAAGTTTAAAAGTTCACAAGAGTGTTGGAGGGTCACATACCAATAATTGAACACCTTAGGGTCTTTGGATGCACAACTTTTGCACACATAAGACAAGGTAAACTTGAACAACGAGCACTAGAATGCTTATTTCTTGGATACCCAGAACATGTAAAAAGGTATAAGTTATGGTGTTTAGAAGATAGATACAAGAAGTGTATCATCAGTAGGGATGTGATCTTCAACGAACAAGAAATGGCCATTAAAGTCGTAGGCACATGTGACAATTAGAAAGGTCAAATTGAAAAAGGGATTCACTTGCAAATAATGGACAGGGGAAATCAAGAAAGTCTTGCTCTAGTGGATACACAGAATTGTACTCAAGTAGAAGATGAAACAAAAGAGGAAGAAGAATATGCAACAACTAGCACACAATACTAGGGGTGTTCATCAAACCGCTTAAACCATTCAAACTGCCCGAACTGCAAAAAAATGTGGTTTGAAATTCTTTGCGATGCGATTGCGGTTTGAATTTTTCCTAAACTGCGCAGTGTGGTGCAATTTGCGGTTTTGAATTGTTAATATGTGATTTAATTGCACCGCACCGCACATTATAAAAATACTAATTTTATATTTATTTAGGTCTAATATATGAATGTCCAACCCAAAGCTCATTAATTATTGTATTGTTGAAACTTAATTTTTTTTTTCATATTTATTTTCAAGCCTTATGGTACTTTTGACAAGTGTTGCTCAAGGTTTGTAGTATTTCTGATAGTTTAATTATTTGGTGATAGTCCAAACTGCAAAAACTGTAGAAACTGCAAAAATCGCACCTCACTGCATTATTTTTTACGGTGCGGTCAGGGCCGGCCCTGGGCATAGGCTGGCTAGGCCCGCGCCTAGGGTCCACTCATTTTAGGGACCCAAATAAAAAAATTGCCTTTTAAAAAATATGCATATTTTTTTTAAAATAATTTTTAAAAATATTATTTATCTTTATAGTAAGGGCCCAATTTTTTTTTTCCTATAGTCCATTTCAACTCAAGGCCGGCCCTGGGTGCAGTTTTTATGATTTTTTAGTTTTGCGATGCGAGTGCAGTTTGTGAAATTAGAAAAACTGTATGTGCGGGTTGGTTTGAAAAAATGGTCAAAAATTGCAGCACCCGCACTGCGAACACCCCTACACAATACTATTAGCTTGTAAGAGGCAGGGAAAGAAGACAGAGTAGGTTTTGCAAACTGCACTGCATTTGCTTTGGCTTTAGTAGAGGAGATTAAAAGCACTAAGCCACAAACCTATGAGGAAGCTATAAACATCAAAGACAAGAAGATAAAAGCCATAGATGATGAAATGACATCATTGAGAAAGAATAAGACCTGGAAGGTAGTTCTAAGGCCACCTAGACAACATATCATAGGCTCCAAATGGATCTTCAAGCACAATGAAGGATTACCGAGTGAAGAAATAAGGTATAAGGATAGACTAGTGGCCAAAGGTTTCAATCAAAGAGAGGGTATAAATTTTAATAATATTTTCTCTTCAGTTGTCAAGCAAACCTATATTAGAATTATAATGACCAAAGTAACTCAATTTGATCTAGAAATGGAGCAAATGGATATAAGGACATCATTTCTCCATGGCAAACTTAAAGAGCAAACCTACATGGAAGAACCAAATGGATACAAAAATAGCAAACAAAATTAGATATGCCTCTTGCAGTAATCTCTTTATGGGCTCAACCAAGCCCCTAAGCAGTGAAACTTGAGATTCCATGAGTTTATGATCTATATTGAATATACAAGAAGTGATTATGATCATCTGTGTACTATAATAATGAACCAATCTAGTTATCATTATATGTTAATGACACTCATCACAAGAAAGAAAAGATATGCAATAGATAAATTGAAAGTACAATTGAGCACAAAATTTGAAATAAAAAACTTTGGAGAGGCTAAGAAAATTCTAGGGATAAATATCAAAAGAGAGAGAGAGAGAGAGAGATCAGAGAAGATATCACTGTCCCAAAGGAATTACATACATAAAGTTATTGACAAGTTCTGTATGAGTGAAGCAAAGCCTGTCAGCACCCCTCTAACACAACACTTCAAATTGACACATGCCCAAGCACCTAAAACAGAAGAAGAAAAGAGATACATGGATTCAGTACCTTATGCATCATGTGTAGGTAGCCTAATGTACTGTACGACGTGAACTAGGCCAGATTTGGCTTATGCCTTGAGCATGGTTAGCAGATTCATATTTAACCCAGGGAAAGAGCATTGGTTTGCAGTTAAATGAGTGAGGTACCTAAAGGGTATAGTAGATGTTGGTCTTGTCTACAACAACAAGCTGGAAATAGAAATTAAAGTAAATGAATTTGTTAATTCTGACTATGTAGAAAAGATAGACACAATGAGATCAATAACATGGTATGCATTTACTGTCTTAGGTGGACGTGTTAGCTGGATATCTAACCTTTAGAAGGTGGTTGCACTGTCATCAATTTAGGTAGGATATATGACTACTACAGAAGCCATAAAAAAATATCTAGCTCAAGGGTTTCACCAAGGAATTGAGGTTTAAATTAGATGACCTAACAGTGCATTGTGACAACCAAAGTGCATTGTACTTAATGAGAAATCCAATTTTTCATGATAGGTCTAAACACATAGATATAAAGCTACACTTTATCAGAAATATAACAGAAAAGAAAGTGTTTGTGAAGAAGATTGGAACAAAGGAGAATCCAACAGACATGATGACCAAATATGTGAGTTTAAACTTGCTAAACATCCTCAAGTGCTAGTTGAAGAATCAAGTCCACTTTAGTCCCGTCTCTATAGCAAAGTCCTCACTTAATGACCATTGTGATTGGTCACTAATTGAGGAACATTTCCCTAAGCTAACTACTTTACCTAACTTATTGTTGTTGACAATTATAATTGATACACCTACACAAAGCTATATATAGTTTTAGAGAGAGAGAGAGAGAGAGAGAGAGAGAGAGAGAGAGAGAGAGAGAGAGAGAGAGAGAGAGAGAGAGGGTCGTAATGGCATGGTGTGTATCTAATCACTATAGCCTCAAGTGAGAATCAATTGTAGTCGAAGCAAGGGTTCTTTGAGTTTGAGTCCGACTACTCTTTGTGAATATTGATTGTAATACACCTTTGTTCTTAGCTCAATAAAGATTCTAAAGCCATTAGGGGGGCTGTTCTAGCCGGGGGAGTAGACAGGTGACAGGTGATGTATTCATCATCATCTTGTTGGAACCTCATTCAGTTTTTGGTATTCTGTTTTATGTTTTATGCATTTGTGTTAAATTCTATTCACCATTTTCATGTTAGTATTACACTTGTTCTAATTCAAATTGCATTGTCTTGTGTTTCATTGTTCTTGATCAAGTAATAAATCACAACAGATATTAATATATATCGACAGTGTAACATTGATCATGTGTATGAATAAGAAGACAGTGTGTGACAAAATATATCTTTCATAAAATATCCATAAAAATATTTGACCGACTGACAGAAGTGCACTCGTGATATATATCTCCAACATTGTCGACATTTCATGTATGCTTCAGAAAATTTTCATATTTCAATCCATTAATTTCTATTTTTGGTGCAAAGGTGCATCGTGCATATAAGAAACAAGATTAAAATGACATGTCCAAAATCGAAGAACATTTTCTGGCTAACCAAAACCTATGGAAACCAACACTATTCAAACTACAAAGAGCTAGTTTGTGGGCAAACCAGGTGACAAATTAGGATTAGAGGTATAAACTTGACTAGTAATTTTTATGACACCAGAACAGGGTGTACTTTCAAGACAGACACTAGCTTTCGACTGAATTCTGTGCCTCAACAGAGTGGGAATTTTCTGCGGAGTGGGAATTTTCTGGCACAATATGGGGTGGCTCTTGTTCAGTTTGTGCCGGCTGCATCTCTGACTTCTTTTTCTCCTTGAGAATAACCTGCCTAGGCATTACATCTAGCAAAAAGCTCCCTCCATTCCAAGCAGTGGCAGAGACCTTCAGTATTTGAAAAATGAGATGTAATTCATAAGACAAGAAGATGGGAACTGTAAGCGCCATAGTCGCTACTGTGAAAAGGCCTTGTAGCAAAATGTACATAAACGGGCGGTTTTGGTCCCCAAGCAAACCACTCAAACGCCACCAACTGTTATTTGCTTTCTGAGCTTTCTTTGAAAGCTCCCTACAAAAGTATATAGTAATTAGAAGAGGTGAAAAAGAAGAAACAACTAAAGAGATCATTACAAAAAATTAGTGACAAATTTCAGAAAGGTGGGATAAAGAATAAAAACCTGTAGGAAGTCATGACTTCAGGATCTCTTAACAGCCTTTGTCGACGTAAGACATTGACGATGAGGAAGTATAGAATCTGCCAGAGAGTGTATGCAAATAAGGGAACCACAAAGAGCCATGTCCATAGGTAAGATTTGTCTTCTACATAAGGCCATGAACTTCTGCGAGAAGATCCTTCTGGATGCATGGCTGCGAAGGTTGCTGGATCCCACCATCGAATGGTAAAGAAAACTATACCTGTATCATTTTTTATATACAAGAAAAAATAACATTAATAGGGTAAAAAATAACATTAATAGGGTGTGATAATTGGGGATGCCAAGCCAGGATAACAATAAAAAACGGATGACTGAACCAGATACTACGCTGCTGCTGCTATACAGCATAAACGCTATGGCTTTGACACGCCGATAAACAAACTAGTAGACTTTGGTATGGTGATAAACATTAGAGTCTAGGATTATGTACTAGTTGAACAATGGTAATACATTTACTTGGTTGGGTCAATAGCTGAAGCACTCCTTAATATCTACTTGGATCTTTGACCAATGTTTGAAATGCAGGGACCCCAACAGCAGATAACCACAACAAACACAACAAAGAAGATATCCAGCAAAATTCCAATTTCCACATACAGAACTTAAAATTGATACACCAGAATTTTCTCTAGAAGGAAAGCCAATCAGGCATTCCAAAATTTTATTCACTCACCGGGTAGAAGATGTATAAGGACACTAACAAGTTTATCAAGAGAGCTAAACACCAAGCTACAACGCCAAACAATCAATGCCCATGCTAATGGCCCCTGACATCAATCAAAGAGTCAAAACTCGTAAGTTATTTGTACTCACTTTTTCAGTCAAGAGGGAATAAAAAAGTTCTACAGCAAAGTGCTACTTCTTTACCTCAGCAAACGAGAAGCAGATCATGAAAAGCTTTTCATTCCTTGGATACAGAAGAAGATCAACCAAAAAAATTGTATTTGCATAGTAGCAAAAGTCCTAAGACATGAAGGGAAAAAAAAATGAAGTCATTCTTCACTTCAACTTCAATGAGTTGAACAAAACATGAACAATATATAAAACAAAAATCTGAGGTAACATCAAGATTGACTGGAAAGTATAAAAATGAGTTTGGTAAAGCCATAATGAGACCAAAACGGTTTAACCAATCTTTTATTAACATATTGAAAGCTAATTTGGTAATCATTTCAGGCACCTGCAGACTACATTTACTACAAATGGGTGGTCAAAACAGGTAACACAAATTTTCATGAATGCTAAAACTAGTAAGGAATTAGCCATTTGTTACAGTGATAGTGAGACACCTTCTGAGATTCATTACTGAGCAATGAAGATATATCTTTTAAAAATATACTAAAACTTACCAAAAGATAGTAATGCCACTTCTTGAACCTGTAGTATATCCACCTAAGGGGAACGAATATAACATAGAACAAACAATATATATAGCGAATATCCTGCGGTCCTGTTACATATATAAAAGAAAATAATAAATAAATAAATAAATTGTACATTCAAGTGTAATTACTGCAAAAAAATAACTGCCATACTCACTTGCTCCCAAGAGAAAGCAAAACCCACCAAACCAGAGCACTCCCATAAGATGAGTCACCTAAAAAAAGAAAAATTAAATGCTATTTACACCTTGTCACTGTACGAATCCAAATCCATCAAAATTAATCTTTCATAGACATAGACAGACAAACCTTGCTTATAAAACTTTCGTGTTCTTCTGCTTGTTTGGCGATCTTAACAGCCTGTTTGGATAGGATCTCCTTTGTCTGAACCGCTTGCTTCGAAAGCAAATCCTTCGTTTGAGCAACTTTCTGGAAAAACCAAACAAAACCCAGATCATAATACGAAAGATAAACAGGACCCACGATCCGTAACGAAATGAAACGAATTCACGGGTTGATCATACCTTGGATCGATCCTTGAACCTTTGCTTCACCTGCTGAAACGAATCCCCATTTGATTCTTCACCTGAATCTTCGTTTTTTGACATCTTGGTTGGCAATATGAATGAAGTGCGAAGGATTAGAAATTAGAATTTAGAAGGAGAGGAAGAGAGGGTGGTAGTGATTGTTGGAGTATGAAAGGAGACGAGAAATGAGTCGCTCTGCTTCAAATTAACATGCACGGACTCCTAAGTTATTAACTATACCTTTCTTCCTAATTTTGATTAGTAAGAACTTATTATACCCTTAATGATTGATCATTATACATTCCACGTGGCAATTTTGGACTTAAGCCAATGCATACATCATCCTCCTCTTAACTCAATTTTTCATTTTTCTTTTTCTTTTTCTTTTTCTTTTCTCATAAAGACTAAATACCTTACTCTTGTTGAAATATAATGTATGCAATCTCTTTTTTTTCCCTGTAAAGATAAATAGTTTGTTATATTATAAAGCAGCGGTTATATTGCTGTTGGTATAATAAGTATTAAATTTTATATAATTTAAGAAAATAATTTTTAAAAATATCATTAATTAATTATAAAACACTATTTATAAAAATTACTGATATCACTAATACGCAATACATATTATCATGGGTTATGACTTAAATTAAATGTAGAATATGAAAAATTAATTGTGAACAAATCCTATATATAAACTTGCAAGTTGTGAATTAAGAATGAAAAAAATTTTGGAGTATCTGTAACGAGACACTCTGACTAAGTAATCTATTTTTCATTTATTTATTTGTTAACTTTTTTTATAAACCCACATTGTATTTGAAATAATTAATTTATGATTTAAATGCCAAACATAGATAAGTGTATACTCTGTTTAGCACTGGAACTTTAATTTCCGCAAAAGGAGGTGAAGTCTATTTCTTTCAAAATAAAAATTAAGTAAAGAGGTGCAATTTTAATTTTAGTAATATTAATTTCTTAATAGCAGTTGTTAGTGGTGATTTTTATTATATTATAAATGGTATTGCATTTACTTTTGTTAACCTCTTTAGACAAACAATGATTCAATGAGATTTTCTTTCAAAAATATATAAATAAATAAACAAAGTTTATATATATAATGTATATATTTGCTGTTATACCGAAATTAAATACAGTAAAATTGGAACGAATTACCGATAGAATAATCTGGCTGAGTCGCGGACAATGTCGCTCTCTTTAAGACGTTTCGCGGCTGCGAAATGTGCACGACGATCCTAGCAACCACGGCGTCCCAAGGGATAAAACGACCTGCGTATAATACGATACGTTACGCAGGCTTGTATCGGCTCGCCAACACCCTGCTTGTTTGCTCTCAGAAAAATCGTAAAGAAAGAAAAGAATTTTTTTTTTTTAATGTAGAAAAGATGTGTTCTTACGTTGTTCTGATACGACTTATATAGAAGTCGATCGAAGGAAAAAACGGTAAGAAAACGGTAATATTATCGTGGGAGGAGTTGGATCGTGGGAGGAAAAGGCGGATCATTGACTGATCGCGTTTTACCTCTTCTGATCACGTGTTAAAAATTAATTAATAAATAAATAAATAAATAAAAATAAATCTTTATTTAATTAAATAATTTTTCTTCAAAAAATAAAGTGACACCTCACCCGCCAACCCGGCCCGGCTCGGATCGGTCGGTCGGACGGACGGCGGCGGCGGCGCGCGCGCGCGTGTGTGGTGGTCCAGTGTGTGAGTCCTCACCCATGCGCGCAAAGCTTGGGTACCCCGCAGGGCCCGAGCCATATCTCGAACTTGCACTAGATATACGCCCTTAAAATGTAGTGTTTACATCATGTGGGACTCTGCTCACACACTTCGCTTTTCTATTTTTTACATATTTCATACAAAGTTCCAACAATCCCCCACTTGAAATTTTTAAAAATATTTTCTCGAGCAACCTCGGCAAGCTATAAGACGGTGCTTCGGCAAAAGATATCTTTCGATTTGAATCTTGCATAGTGAATACGATTTAGATTTTACTAGAGTGACTCGAAGTCTTGAACTACATCTCTAACGCGTCGTACCACGCACCAATCTTTCAAGGGTGTATTCAAATAAGCCCGTGCGTTAATGGCCATGCACGTCTATCCCGGTATAGTGAACGCTACAGAAATTTTGCCCCAAATTTCATAGGAAGCGGCCCCAACTCCCACATTCACATAGGTGAGTCTATCAAGTACTCCTTGTAGCTCGGTACTCCACTCCACATAGAGTATAGATCTCATTAAGAGTTTCTATTAACTCATCCTCTTATCGCTTCAGGACTTCATGCTTCTCGTATAACTATAGCATGATCAACACATATCAATTCATAATTTGTTATTACCGTTGAACCTAATTCTTGGGATCTCCAGGTCATTAGGTTGGGTTACCATTATGAGTGACTCATTCTTCTAAGGGCAATAGTCCCATTCCTTTCGAAGTTTTATAGACTTTCTCTCACAGCTAGTCCTTTCGTCAAAGGATGCGCTAAATTGTCATCGATGCGTACATGATCCTTTCTAACGACTCTGTTGAGAGGAACTCTCTAGCAGTCTTTGTGCTTACGACGGATTTGTCGTTTCTTGCAGATTATAATAACGGTTACGGACTTTGCAATAGCGCGGTACTATCGCAATGGATCAACTACGAGTGGTATCGGTTTTTCCCATAAAGGGATCTCGTTAGCAGGGCTTAAGCCAACACCAGCTTCTTCAGCAGCGAGAGGCTAGTGCTATCATTCGAGCTCCATGGTGGGCTGTGCTAAAATAGTACGTTTCTTTGACTTCCAGAAACGGCGCCACGGTATGCTTTAAAAATATAGCCACTTGTAGCTTTGGAGTCATCGACAAAGTGTTCGATGCATCCTTTGTATCCTTGAGGACAGTTTGGAAACCTTTGATAGTGTAATCCAAGGTTCATGGTTCTCTTAAGGTATCTCATTACCCTCTCAATAGCATGCCAATGCTCTATACTAGGCCTCTTTTGGTAAACACTGCATAATAATCCCACGACATAGGCAATGTCGGGTCTCGTACAATCGGTGGCATATCGAAGGCGCGATGATGCTCGCATAATCAGATTGTCTCACACCGTCACCAGGTGTTATTGAATAGCTTTACACTTGGATCATATGGTGTGCGAAACGGGTTTACTGGTCAAAGTAATTATATTTCTTAAGAATCTTCTCGATGTAATGAGATTGATCCAAAGAAATTCCCTTTTCGGACCTAGTAATCTTAATACCAAGGATTACATCGGCTTCTAGAGGTCCTTCATATCAAAGTTAGCACACAATAATGATTTCACGGCATTAACGGCATGGATATTTGAACCAAATATAAGCAAATCATCCACATATAGGCAAATAATTGTGCAAATGTCATTATGAGATTTATAGTAAATACATTTGTCACTTTCATTCACTTTGAAACCATACGAGATAACTAAATTGTCAAACTTCTCATGCCATTGCTTAGGTGCACGCTTAAGACCATACGGGGATTTATCTAACTTGCAAACCTTATGTTCACACGGCACAGGATCACGAACCCTTCGAGTTGATCCATGTAAATTTCTTCTTCTAATTCACCATTAAGGAGCAGCTGTTCTAACATCCATTTGGTGCACAACTAAATTGTGTATAGCGACCGGAGAAATTAAAACTCTAATGGATGTTATTCTAGTGACGGGTGAAAAGGTGTCAAAGAAATCTACATTCTCTCTTTGTCTAAAACCCTTTGCTACTAAGCGAGCTTTGTATTTGTCAACGGTTCCATCGGGTTTCAATTTCTTTTTCGGAATCCACTTACAACCTATAGTTTTGCACCCGTGGTAAGTTTGTATAATGCGGGTTTTATTCTTAATAAGTGAGTCCATTTCATCATCAACGGCCTCTTTGCCACAGGTCGGCATCTATGGAAGACAAAGCTTCTTGGAGGTTGGCGGGGATCCTCTCCTAAGGTGTAAGCACAAAAATGCGAACCAAAAGTTTTTTCTACTCTAGCTCTCTTGCTTCTTCTAGGTTACATTTCATTACTCTCGGTGTGCTCATTATCCCTAATGGTAGGAACATTGCTAGTAGATGTACCCCCACTTTATTTCTTAATTTAAAAGGAAATCTATGTTCATAAAATTCGGCATCATTAGATTCCTTATAACATGTGCATTCGAATCATAGAATCTATATGCTTTGCTATTCACCGCATATCCAATAAATACACATTCATAGGCTCTACTAGCGAGTTTTATTCTCTTAGGATCGGGAATCCTAACATAAGCTAAACAACCCCAGGGTTCTAAAATAAGACACATTTGGTTGCCTATTTTTCAAGATCTCATAAGGTGAAAATTTACTCTTAGTTTTAGGAACTCTATTCGAACATAACAAACGATCAATAAAATTTCACCCCACCGGTGAGATGCGGCAGAGAATTCAACAAAATAGCCACAACTAATTCGGTAAATGTTCTATTTTTTCTTTCGGCTTTAGTTCATTTCGGGTGAATATGGTGCGGTCCTTTCGTGTATCATACCATGTGAATTATAAAATTCAATAAACGAGTTTGATTCATATTCGAGTTCCTCATCACTACGAAGCATTTTTATTTTCTTATTATATTGATTCTCAATTTCGGCTACGAATAATTTAAACATGTCAAGTGCATCATTTTTATTTTTCATCAAGTACATAAGTAAAGTCGAACGGTCATACTATGAAAGTAATAAAATAACGTTTACCATTTACGGTTAGCGTTCCATCAAGTTCACATATATCGGAATGTATCAAATCTAAAGGTTCGGTTTTTTTAGTAGCGATTTATGTGGTGTCTTAGTTATTTTTGCTTGACTACAAAAGATACATTTTTCAAAATCCTTTTCGACATTTTCGGGATTAAGCCAATATTACTCATATTCTTAATGATACGTTTATTAACATGACAAAGTCTAGAATGCCAAACATTAAAATCACACGGCATGTAAGCGAAGAAGATACTTTATTAAATTCAACATTTAATTTAAACATTCCATCGGTAGCATAACCCTTCCCCACAAAAGTACCATTCTTAGTGATGGTGTACAAATCGGCCCAAATTGTTTGAGTAAACCCGGCCTTATTAAGCAAAAAACCGAAACCGAGATTCTTTCTCATCTCGGGAGTGTGCATTACATCTTTCGGCAATAAGGTTCTTCCGAGGTAAACTTTAGCTCCACGTTTCCGAGTTCCGGCAACAATAGTGGTGTGGGAATCTCCCAAACAACACTTTCTTGTCATCGACGGCAGGTGTATGTCTTAAACATAGCACGATCATAGCGAAACATGGCGAGAGGCGCCGGTGTCTACCCACCATCCTTCGATCCACCAATCATATTGATCTCGGAGATCATAGCTATAAAAGCTTCTTCGGTCAAGTTAGCACACGGAGCGAAACTAGGCTTGTTCAGACACTTTCGTGCCATATGACCGGCTTGTTACGGTTGTAACACAAAAGCATCGGGGTCATTCGTTTATGTGGAGGTGGGCACCTTCCATGTTGGTTCTATTATGGTTCCAACTCGATTATTGTTACGAGGAGGGTTGTTGCGGTTAGAATTAGAATTCGAGTTGCGGTTCTGATTCTTAAAATTTTTGCCATTAGGCTTCGAAGCCGTGGTGTGGATTTCTTAGTGTTGTTGTTTGAAGAAACAAGCACTTCATCTTTACTGGTCTTGTTTTCTTGCTTCCTCCTGTATACGAAGGCGGGTGATCAAACTTTCTAAGGAAAATTCCTTAGTCTTATGCACGAGTACTTTTGAAATCCTTCGGGAAGGGGTAACTTATCAATTAATACGAAAGACTTGAAGCTTGTTCATCTAAAGTCATACCTTCGAGATGATCTCATGTGCAATTTTACGAAGCTCGTGAGATTGGGCTTCCACGGAGTTTGTCGTCCACCATTTGATACTTGAGGTAGCGGCCCGACGGCATACTTTTTAGTTCCGGCTTCCGGTATCGTATTTTAACTTTGAGCATCCCATATTTCGTTTCTTGATTTATACGAATTATAATAGTCATACGGATCGTCGAATCGTTAAGAATAAAATTCTTACGAGAGGAAGTCATTTTCGACCCGGGAGTCCAAATCCTTTTGTTGCTTCTCGCGTTCGGCCTCTTTGTCCTTGTCGGTAGAAGCTTCGAGGAGACGGCGAAACGAGCGGTGAGAACGAAAGCAACTTTCTTCATCGTCGGGTAGAACAACATCTTGTTTCCATCGGCTTAAAATGTAATCCTCGAAACGGAAAGGCTTGTTAATATCGTTAGAAGCGAGAACCCGAGAAAATTCATCGGTAGCGGCCATAGCGAGCTGGACGTCTTAAAATTGTTATACGAAATTAAATACGGTAAAATTGGAGCAGATTACGATAGAATAATCTGGTGAGTCGCGGACAATGTCGCTCTCTTTAAGACGTTTCGCGGCTGCGAAGTGTGCACGGCGATCCCCAGCAACCACGGCGTCCCAGGGATAAAACGGCCTCTGTATAATACGATACGTTGCAAGGCGCGTATCGCTCTGTAACACCCTACTGTTTGCTCTCAGAAAAATCGTAAAGAAAGAAAAGAATTTTTTTTTTAATGTAGAAAAGATATGTTCTTACGTTGTTCTGATACGACTTATATAGAAGTCGATCGAAGGAAAAAAACGGTAAGAAAACGGTAATATTATCGTGGGAGGAGTTGGATCGTGGGAGGAAAAGGCGGATCATTGACTGATCGCGTTTTACCTCTTCTGATCACGTGTTAAAAATTAATTAATAAATAAATAAATAAATAAAAATAAATCTTTATTTAATTAAATAATTTTTCTTCAAAAAATAAAGTGACACCTCACCCGCCAACCCGGCCCGGCTCGGATCGGTCGGTCGGACGGACGGCGGCGGCGGCGCGCGCGCGCGTGTGTGGTGGTCCAGTGTGTGAGTCCTCACCCATGCGCGCAAAACTGGGTACCCCTTGGGGCGGCCGTATCTCAAAGCTTGCCTTAGATATACACTTAAAATGTAGTGTTTACATCGTATGGAATTCCTATACTTTCACACACTTCACTTTTCTATTTTTACATATTTCATACAAAGTTCCAACATTTGCACATTGAGATCTTTTTTTTTATGAGGGAAAAAAGTATTTGATTATATAGGGACATAGGATTATTATTTTACTGATAATTTAATCAAAGTTAATAGGCGAATCACCCCATTAAGCTATAGTTAATAAATATTTTGAATACCAAGCCACACTAGCCACCAGCTAGTTGTCTTGTAATATTTATCCAATCGTTTCATTGTTCAAAAAAATATTTATCCAATCCATTTTGTCAGAAAAAAATAACAAAATAGAAAAAGAAATCCTACGGTTCGTCGGTTAATGCAACAACTCCGCAAAAAATCTAACCATACACGTGGATTCCACCCATATAAAGATGCATGTTAATTTACTGTCCCATAGTAGTATGCTGCCACGTGTACATAGACGTGGCAAATTAGTTTCTTTCAGATTTATCAGGGTGTCTGATTATACCCACTTATCTTCCTACGTGGCATGATATTATTGGTTATTAGACTGTATTTACCGGCCGAAGGTGTTTATAATATTCTATTGGCCAAGTTAAAAATATCTATCTACGTGGTCAGAAAATGGATCAGAAAAATGCAGTAGCCAATAAAGAAAAGTGTATTTCTCTGGACAAAATAATAAAATATATGTACCAGCATACGTATATGTCTACTTTTATTACATAAAAAAAATAAATAAATAAGAGTTTACTATTTCTATATTTTTAACATCGTTCATCAATTATTCACAATTTCATATTAATAAAAGTTATCTTCGACTGTACTCAGAAAAATAAAAAAAGTTATCTTCGACCTATCACTATATATACTATGAATGAGTGATGATTTTTTTTTTTGTTTTGTTAGCCAACTCTAAAAAAAGGTAGCAGTAATTTTTTTTTTTTTTTGAGAACTGGTAGTAGTAATATTAAAGCAATAAATAATAACACATCAAGTCATTTTTAAGGATAATTTTCACTAAAAATCAGAAAAGAAAAAAATATATTAATAAGTTTGTAAAAAAAGGGCATATTAAACCATTTTATTGGTTTTAACTATTTTTATACATTTTAGGAGATCGATGTATATATTTTCCAAAATATTCAATATTTAGTCATATAATTTCTTCCTACTGCTTAAAAAACCTAATAAGTTATTGTAAATATATTTTCTTTTTTTTTAAAAAAAAAAAAAAGAAGAAATAGTTATTTGTCACTAACGTCAAAAAAATATCTATAATTCGTAAAGTAAATCATAAATTCTAACATTTTTTTTTTCAAATAAATATTTTGAAAATATACATATATTTGGATATATGGCACACATGCCTTGTTAATTACAAAAAGAAAAAAAAAATCTCAACTAATATTGTATTGAAAAGAGGAGATAAAGGATTAGGAAATAGTACGCTTTTCTAGAAGAGCTGATTGAAGCTTTCTAGAAAGTTGTAGAAGAAGGAAGCTAGTTATAGTGATGGAAATTCACAATAGCAGAAGAAGCTTCTAGCACAATCATATTAATTTCATATGCTTCCCACTTGTTTCCGTTCTCACATTCCAGGCCTTTTATCATTTTTTTCTTTCTTTCTCTCTTTTTTATTGGAAATTATATATATAAGATAATACAAATGGAATTACATAAATAATTATAATTTAAGAAAAAATAAAATAAAATAACAATCAATCAAAATATTTAGGAGTGTAAGTAGGTCGGGTCTGATCCGACTATGATTTGACTTGATCCAGATCATGTAAGGATCTATCCCGCCCGCTCCTTTAAATCAGATACCTGGATTGGATCAGATCCGACCCGACTTATTCAGATCGAATTTGATCCGACCCGACTCTTTTTTTTTAAAAAAAAAGAATTTTAATATTAACTTATAATTTTATATCTATTTAATTTTGTATTAGTATTATTAAATACAATACTATGTTTGGTATTGACATGTATAAATAGATTGTGTAAAGATTCGGGTCCGGGTCCTGGTCTCGGGTCCCGAGTTTGGTCTTGGTCCAGGTTCGGGTTCCGATCTCGGTCCGGGTCTGGGTCTGGGTCCCGGGTCTAGGTCCGAGTCCGGGGTCTGGGTCCAAACTAGGTTCGAGTTCGGGTCCGGGGTCGGGGTCCGGACCAGGTCCGGGTACCGGGCCTGAGTTCGGGTCCCGGGTCTAGGTCTGGATTCGGGTCCGGGTCCGGGTCCCGAGTCCAGGTCCTAAGGTATCCGAGTCTGGGGTCCAAGTCTTGAGTTAAGTTTTTTTAAAATAAATTGAAATCGGGTCGGATCAAATCCGATCTATAAAAAAATTAGGCGGGGCAGAGCGAATCTGATCCAAGATCCAATAAGTATCCGAATGTTTCGGATCAGAGGTGATTCGTCGGATCGGAACTCCAACCCGCTCCAACTAAATAGATCTTTTTGATATGCCTAAAAATATTACAACAATCTCATCACATTTACAAGCCTATCAAACGCTATGGAAAGTTAGCAATCACTTCTATTGGGTATGGATTCTTCTAAGGTTGTTTTTGTTTTTTTTAAAAGCAATGATATATCATTGTACAATAAAAATAAGAGTTCACCAGTCTAATAACCAAAAACTAATTATCTCAAACACAAAAAGGGAAATTGTTCAACTAAACAAGTAATTTATCTAACCGAAAAGCATAAATCGATAAACTGTTAATCTTTATGTAACCATATTAACCATACGACGAGCATGAACTAAGGATACTCTGTTAGAGAGTCTCACATTGCTAATGTGTAGAAAGATAATAAAAGGAAAATTTACATATATACTGCTTTTTCACCGAAACTTTACAAATATACTGCAACACGACAAATACAACTTTTTTACTGTCCAAGCCCAATAACTTAAGTTTTATACTGTGAACAGTAAAAAACACAAAAAAACGGGAACTCCTTCGTGTTTGGGGACGGGCCGGAGTCGGAGATAACCAAGAAAAAACCATTAAATCCGGCTAAGAGTTTTTGCTAAATCTAAGGATAATCGAAGAACAAGATTTACAAAAGATTTTTCCCCAAAAAACAGAGGTAAACACAACAAAACCCAAATTAGTTTAATTCTTAAAAAACTACACACAAAAAAAAACCCAGATTTAGATCTGAAGTTTAAGAAAAAAAAAACGAAAAAAATAATTTGATGTTGTTTAATTTATGATGTGAATTGATAAATGAGGGTTGTTTTATTGTTAATTTGCCGTTTCTAACACAAAATGATTGGTAAATATACTTGACAAACTACTACAGTTGTTCATACAAAAAATTAGGGTTGTTCTAATGTTGTTTTGCCGTTATTAATACAAAAACATTCTTAATTATATGTATCAAAAAAATAGCATAAGAATAACTAATAAAAAATATACTGGGTAATTTTGTTTGGTTGTTTTGCTGTTGTTTTACTCTTGTTGTATTGTTGTTTTAACATGAAATAATACACGTAAATGTAATATATGGAACAATGACATGTAATGGAACTTCTACCAGTACTCATAAAGAGCAATGGACAATGGAATGAAGATTACAATTATGTCAACTATGTGGCTAGTGGAGAATTCATACCAACAAAATGCAATTATGAAGAGCTACTGCAAATACTGCTTACTTCATTGGGGTGCGAAAACACCAGAACAACACTACAAATACAGTACCAAGCTAAAAAAGGAATACCACCGATAAAAATATTCAACGATCGAAGCCTCTACTTTTACTTGGAATTGAAAATCAAAGAAACAGATTTCACCACATATCCACTATGCGTCAACCAGGAAAACAACAACACAACACCTGCTGCAACACCAAATTTGATATCCACAACAACACCGTATGAAGATAATGTGGCAATGATCGAAAACAACACAACAACGCTTGAAAACAACATAACAACAACAGAATCATACACAGCGGGACAGCAAACAGAAGAAGGGGAACAGTCAGAAACAAGAGAATATGAGAACGAAAAATTCGACATAATTGATTATGCAAATCTGGTTGCTGAAGAAATGGTAGAAAAACTTGAAAACACCAGTAAAAAACTGGATCCAGAAATCGACCTCAACAATGCAAAGTTAATAACAGACAAGCATCACCCGAAGTGGAAAAAGGACAGGCATACAAAGACAAGGAAACTCTGAAGAATGTCCTCAGCTACTACGCAATCAAAAACAACTTTCAGTACAAAGTGTGGAAGTCCTGCTCTTAAGAGTACAGTTTGAAATGTGTTTACGAAAGCTGCAATTGGTCTCTACGAGCATCGAGAAATGGCCCAACAAACACATTCATAATCAGGAGGTTCTCAAAAATCCACACATGCCTCATAAATATTAGGCATGAAGACCAAAGGCAAGCAACATCGAAACTGATCGGGAAATGCATAAAACTGAAGTTTCTGAACATAAAGACAAAGGCAACACCGATGGACATAAAAGGAGAGTTGAAATACAGGTATGACATCAAGATGAACTACATGAAAGCTTGGAGAAGTAAGGAACATGCAGTAAATGACTTAAGAGGAAACACTAGTGACTCGTACAACCTAATACCGAGTTTCTTACACATGGTGGAAAAAAGAAACCCAGGATCAGTTGTGGATCTGAAAACAACAGAAGACAACATCTTACTTTTTGTTTTCATGGCGTTGGACGCATCCATAAAAGGGCGGGGAGCATGCAGACCGATAGTTGTGGTGGACGGAACATTCCTCAAAACAGCTTATGGGGGAACTTTGTTGTGCGCATGCACACAAGATGCAGCAAGTCATATTTTTCCACTAGCGTTTTGTGTTGCAGATTCTGAGAATGACCAATCTTGGAAATGGTTCTTCAAAAAATTTAAAGAAGCGTATGGGGTCCGGGAACACCAATGCCTAATTTCAGACAGGAATGAAAGCCTCATCAAAGCAGAAATATATCCAGAAATTACACACAGTTTCTACGGGTACCACATTTTGAGCAACCTTAAAACAAGCTTCAAACAACATGCTGCCAAATACAATCTGCCATTCTTTGGAGCAGTGAAAGCCTACACAGAAAAGCAATTCGAGTTCCCCATGGCTGAATTGGATGGATTGGACAAACGCATAAGACCTTACTTAAAAAAAGTCGGTTATGAAAAGTGGTCAAGAATTCATAGCCAAAACAAGAGGTATTCTACAATAATCTCAAACATATCAGAATCACTGAACGCCGCAAATCTAGCAGCAAGGGAGCTACCAATTACAACCCTGCTAGAATGCTTGAGAGCATTGGTGCAACAATGGACACATACTAATAGGACAAAAGTACACAACACCTTTATAAGCTATCACCAGCTGGAGAAGACATACTGCTTGAAAATTACACATACTCATTGAACCTGGAGGTAACATATTCATTATGCTTCTTTTTTTAAAAAAAAAAAAAAATCCTAAACAAACAGTAAGTGCATATGTTGTTGTATTGTTGTTTTTATAGTTTTGTAGTGTTGTTGTTAAAATATCATCTATGTTTTTTTTTTTTAATAAAATTTGAAACAGGTTAAAGCAACAACAGATTACTTGTTCGAGGTAACAAGAATGAAAGAATCGTGAGAAGTAGACCTAGAAAAAAGAACATGCACGTGCAACAGGTTCCAAATAGATGAAATGCCCTGCGAGTGATGAGGGAGATGAACATGGACCTGTACACCTACTGTTCAGATTACTACACAAAAAAAAATTGGCTGGCAACTTATGCAGGGACAGTTTACCCAATAGGACACCAAAGTGAGTGGGAGGTACCGGAAGAAGTGAAGAATATTATAGTCTTGCCTCCGCATGAAAGAGTTAAATCAGGAAGACCAAAAACATTAAGAAGGAAAGCTGGATGGGAAAATGATCAACACAACAAGTGCAGCAAATGTGGGGAACTGGGGCATAACAAAAGAACATGTAGCAGAATACGTAGAAGGGAATAAAAACAACAGCAGAACAACAGTGGAAAAACAAAAAAAAAAACTACACAAACATTTGAGAATGAGATATTGAGGAATTTAAATTTTTGAAATACATAGAGATTAAAGTTTTTATTTGAAAACATTGATTACATTGGGATTTGATAATACTTTAGATTGGATATTAAAAGATGTTTGATACTAAATTGAATATATATATATATATGAAGTTTATTACTTAAACAGTTTGTTTTTTTTATTAATGAAATGAATATTTGTATTCAAAAAAGTTAATAACATTACTGAATTATTATTAAACACTTGAAAAGGTATCTTAACAACTGGGAGAAAAAAAAACAGAAAAAAACAAAAAAACTATAAGAAAAGAAAATACATAAAAAGATGTGATGTGAAATGAAAATACTAACAAATTTAACATAACAACTTGTTTATACATAACAAAAAGAAAAAAAAACATACAGAAATAAAGATTACATATTGTCCACAAAAAAATGTAAAAACATAAAAGAAGATCAATGTTTGTTTCCAGAAACAACAGTAAAAAAACATAAAAACAACATAAAAACAATGACAATCTGATTGAAAAAGGACAAATCATTTCTTGGGAAGGCTGGGAGGGGCCTCGGATTCACTTTCAATGTTCTCAAGTTGCTTCTTCATGCCATAATGATAAAATAACACAGCCAAACGATCGCGGTGAATTTTCACATCAAAACCAGAGGATGGGATGGGTTTGCCATCAATGAAATACTCAGCAAATGATGCTACGAAAACACCACAATCACTGGAAAAAGACAAGAAGAATAACAAAAACAAACACTATGAGAACACTAGTAAAAACCAAAATCACATAACAAAAACATAACAATACAAAAAAGCAGTGAAAAACATTGAACATTATACATAAAACTTACGCTGTGACCTGCTCGGGTAAACCATCAACAACAACAATCGGGAACGGTTCCATCGTGCTAAACTTAGATTCATTGCGAAGGCCTTTGAAGTCTAACATAGAGAAATAATATGGTAAAATAACAGAAAAAGACTTGCAAGCTTCTTTGGCAGCTGTCATATACCTTCCAGAACGCAATGAATTGTACAGATATATCCACCGCTCAGCTATGTTTAAACGACCACAAATCCAATGATCCTGTAATTTGACATTGATAGGCATAACAACATGATCAACCAAATGCCAAGGAGTGGCACATAATATCTTACCACCACAGATGTACTGGGTCACATTATGAGAAAGAGACAACACCGATATATCGTTCTTTTTCTCAACAAACTTCTCATACAAGCTTGTTATGCTAGAACAAAAAAGGTAATCAGTTGTGGTGACTTTGATTTTCGGCTCGGCTGAGTACATTATTTTCTTACGAAGATAGTAGAAAATAATGTCAATGTGCTGCAAAAAAAAAAGATAATAAAAAATCCTTCAATCTTATAAAAAAAACTAACAGAACAACACTTAAAAACATAAAATAATTAAAATAAACAACAAAAACATATAAATAAAAAAAAAAACTTACAAAATTGGTAAGGAAACAATTATGGTAGGCAAGGTTGTGAAACCACATCTTGTTGCTAATGTCCTCAACCCCAAAACGAAAGGGCGAAAATATTGTGTCCTTACCCTTACAATACACATTAGTTGTTGTGCTAAAAAAAACAAAAAAAAAACATCAAAACACAAAAAAAAAAAAAATAGGAAAAAAAGGGAAAACAATAAGATATATATAAGTGAAAACACCTACAAAATACTTACTTAGATTTATGCTTTCTAAGACCTGTATCAACCCAAGTGACAAACTCAGCTTCCAATTGCGGATCGACAGGTTCACCAATCTTGTTGTCCAACGGGCACAAACCACGCACATATTTAACCACCTTATAAACAGACTCATCAGGAGAAACTGAGGATGAACCTGATTTAGATGCACCAGAAGCAAGCTCAATGAATGGAGATTTCAAAACAGCTCCTTTCTTCCGATCCCTCTTTTGAGGACGTCAAATAGGAGTCTCTTGAAAAATAACCATTTCAAGATCATTCTTCTTAGAGGTCTCAACAGAAGCAGAGACATAAGTTGAGGAACCAATCTGAAAAAAAAAAAAAGAAGAAAAAATTACTAAATTTTTTTTATTAAAAAAAGTACAATCAAAACACTAGTAAAAATAATAGAATATTATATAAACACACATTATAAAGAAAAAAGAAAAGAAAAACAAACCAAATTCTCCACAGCTTTAACAGTAGATGCAATTGTTGCATCAACATCAATGTTCTCTTCCACAACTTGATACTGGTCAGACTGACAACAAAAACAACATTAAGAAAATTTTAAAACAACCTCAAAACACAAAATCCACAAAAAGAGCACAGAAAAGGTTGGGCAAACAAGAAATACACCTGTTTGACCTCTGAAACAGGTTCCACAGGTCAGACTTCTTGGCATCATCCACTTTGCCAGTATCATCATCCTTTTGAAACAACCTCGGGGACAACAACACCCTCATCATTACGATCATCCCTAGTATGAGCCTCATCCTGCCCAGCACCAACTCCAGCTCCATCTAGATCATCATCATCATCATCATCATCAGTATCATCCTCATGATCTTCATCTCCTTTGTCATCCTCATTTTTAGCATCCTCGTCTTCCTCTGAAATAAAATCTTCATCATCCTCATTTTCAGAAGAACAGAGAGCATCTTCAGACTGAGATCCATTGTGAGTATGACCACCATGGGATGACTGAAAAAAAAACATAAAAAATTAATGAAATGTATAAAACAACATAAAAATACTACTAAAAAAATAACAAAAAACAATTAATGACAATAAAAAAAACAACACCTCAATAAGAATGTCCAACTTCTTGTTCATTTCAGCAACAGATTTCCTGAGAATCCCTTGCTGGCTGACAACAACAGAGATACTCTTTTTTTAATTCCTCAAACTCAAGTCGGGAGACATTCTCATGAGCAGATGATGAAGAAGCACCCATCAAGCCAGGTTGACCAACAGACTTGGAACCACCTTTAACTTTGAATTTAACAACATCCGGAGTAGTGTCACCAGAGAAAAAATCATTAAGGCTCAAACTCACTCTCTCAACAGAAGTTGGAGAGATGTTTCATAATTTTAACTGCAACAACAACAACCAAATAATTATGCACATGAAACTGAAAATATAAAATAACAACAAAAATTGAAACATCAAATATAACAAATGTATACAAAACAACATTAAAACAACAATAGAAATAGTGTAAAAAACAACAGAAGTACCTCTTTCAAAGACCAATTGAAGACGAGGGTGTTCATGACATCCTTTTTCACCTGACCCTCCTTATCCTTAGGTAGTTTAGGCCAATTCTGAATCCTTGGAATGCCAACATTTGAGTACAAAGAAAGTTTCCCAATAACGTAAGGACAACACTCGAAAAACCAGAATTGAATCCTCAAAGGAAAACCCAATAACCTATAGTACCCACCATCCTCATCACTACGAACAACCCTCCTAAGACCAGAGTCAATCTTATCCTTCAAAGATGGAATAGTCATATCAAAACAATGCTTGCCCCAACCAAATTCATTGTACCGACCACTATCGACAACATTCATTTCCTCTATTGAAACAACTTTACCCGGGGGACCACCCAACAAGTAACACTGCACAAAATACAACACAACCAACTTGACTGCAAGATCGTCATTACTCTTGAGATTGTCAGCAATAAAGGCAGTCTGAATAGCACCCTTGGTAATTTTTTTGTAACCCTTAAAACAATGTTTAGCCAATGCATTATCATCTTGCTTAAACTGATAAAAATCATAATCAACCTGACAATCTAATCCAGTAACTAACGAAAACTCTTCGATACTAAACTTAAGATATTTCTCTTGGACACATACCCAAAACTCCAACTCATTAGGGTGTTGAACCTCCCTCAACAGCAAACCATGAAGAAGTTGGTAATGGATAATGTACTCTGGAATCCGGAGAAAATATCCAAACACAGTTTTTGAAAAAAATTCTAGTTGGCTTTCAGTTAGAATTTTTTTTATGTCTCCAATTACAGAGTAATAACCAGATGTCACTACTCTAGAATGGTAGTATTGAGATCGGGTGTACTTAGATTCCCAATTCTAAAACAAAACAACAAAAACACTGCTAAAACACACATAAAACACTACGAAAACAACAATAAAAACAAAAAACAAGGAAAAAAAACAGAGAACAGAATGCATAACATCACACACCTCAACAATCCTATTGGCAGTAATTTCCTCAGCCACACCTGTGGATGGCAAAACCTTGACAGGGGATTTACCCTTGCTCTAAAATTGAACGAAACAACACACAAAGAACAACAATAAAATATCAACAAAAAAACATATATATATATATATAAGAAAACAAGAAATGAAAAAACATAACAAAAACAGAGAAAAAACCCAAACAATTACCCAGATATATGAACTTCAAAAATCGAATTTAAAAAAAACTCAAAAACAATAGAAGATAAATAAGAAAATACCTTCACCGAGACAGGCGACCTCACAAATTCAGATTCCAACTCAAAATCTAAGTCTGAATTTTCCACAACAGTTCGAGGCCTTTTCCCTCGAGGGTTCTTCAAAGTTCCAACAGGAGGTTTTCTTTTATGAGCAATAGGAGAAGTGGGGCTAGGTGGGTTATCTTTTAGATTTTTTTTACCCATTTTTTATTTGAGTTTGGTTTTCTGTGATTGTTTTGTGGGTTTTCTAGCTTTAGCCGAAGAAGGAGATGAACGAGTAACTGCCATTAGAATGTAGGATGAAGGTATTTATAGACAAAAATAAGAAAAACGGGGGGGAAAATGAGAGGGAAGTTTGAGAAAGTGAGATGACAACTGAAATTTTTTGAAATGGATGAAACCACCCACTACTCGAAACTGAAAAGAAAAACGAAAAGAAGGAGAAGATGAACAGTGTGAGGGCGAGTGGGGTATAAAAAAAAAATTTATATTCGAAAAAAATAAAAAAAAATTAAAAAAATGGAAAAGTACAACTGCTGCCAAAAGTAGAGAAAACGGTCAAATCAAAACTTTTTAAATGATTTCCTTTTTAAAAAAAAATGTGGCACAACCCCAGCATGACACCTGTAAAGCCATAAAACCAATATAAATAAAACTTACCAAAGCCAGTATACTGCCAAAAATAATTAACAATAAAAAACAGTATAAAAGTTAAAATCTCCGTGCGACAGTACAAATAAAAAAAAATATGAAAAAGGCAGTAATGGGTGTAAATTTTCCTAATAAAATATATAAGAGGAATGAGCTACTTCTTCCCTTGGTAATTGATTTTAAAATAAAACGTCATTCACCTTATCCGAAATTTTAACACAAAATTTAGATAACATACAAACTTATCAAATCATATAATAATAATCTAAGATCATCGAAAGATCAATGAAAGAATTTGATCTGAATCCATCATAAGAGCCACACACTCTGTTTGAACCGGTAAAAAACAACCTGTTAACAAAAATAAAACTGAAAAATATACAACATTAGGTGATGTTTGATTTGGTGTAATAGAAATGTAATGGTAATGGTAATAGTAATGTAATGGAATAGGAATCGTAATTGTAATTAATTACAATGTTTGGTTTGTGGTTGGAATGAGTATTGTAATTAAAATTATTGTGTTTGATTTGGTGTGAGAATGTAATGGAATAAAATGTATATTGACCAAAATATTCCTATTATTTTTATTTTTATAATTATAAAATATTTAAATAAAAGGTAAAATAGACTTTTGAATTTTTTTTTATTATAAAATTATATTAATTTTGTAATGGATTGTAATTGTAATGACCATTACAATAGTTTTTTATTGTAATGAGAATTACAATATACAATGTCATGGATTACAAAATTAAAAAAAAAAAAAAAAAACGCAAACAAAGTAATGGAGATATTAAATACCATTACAATTCCCATTCCTATAAACCAAACATACCCTAATTACTTACACAATATGAGATACACTAATAGCAAATCTAATATTATATGCGTACGATTCTGTAATACTCTAGAATTAAGGAATGGATTAGCAAAACCCTAATTAGATAATTATGAATAATTGAGGAATTATATTATTATATAATTCAATATATGTGAATTAATTTGATTAATTATATGTTAAGACCCCGTTGGTGAGCCAGGGGCATTTTAGTAATTATGACCCGAGAAGGGTAAAATGATGAAATTAATTTAATTACGTGCTTAATGGAACTATATTATTATGTAGTATGACTGTGTTGTCTTTTCAGGTGTGTTCTGACAGGTTGGCGCGGTATAGTCACAACCGAGTATTTCGGGCCGAACCGGGTTCGGGCCCGAAATATAAATTGGATTGATTTATTTGGCATTATTATTTATGGGTGATAATCTGAATTTTTATTTGAAAATAATTGAGTATGAATTCACTAGAATGCCCTTGTATGTGTGAATAGGTGAAAATTGGCCTTAGGGGCAAAATGGTCTTTTGACCTTATTTGATTTACTTTAATAAAAGCTGAATTTTTGAGGAAATGAAATTAGAAATTCTGGGTCCTCTCTCTCTCCTTAACCCGACCCCCTCTTCCTCTCTCTTTATCATCTTCAATATTTTACAACTTTGAAATTAAGGCTTGGATTGGAGAAAAGTTAAGGAGTTTGGGTGATTTTGGTGCTTGGAGCTTAGAAATTTGTGGTAAAACTTCTTGATCCTTTTGTTTATGATTAAATTCTGGTATGTGAATATTTTTTTTGAGTTTAGGTTTGATGTTCTTGATGTTCATTTGAGATTTGATGCATGTTGGTGAATTAGTGGTGATATTGGTAATTTTTAATGTGTTTGAGCTATTGAGACCATATGGATTGCAACTTGAATGTTGTGTGGGATTATTAGAGTTTGTTTTGGTGTTTCCATTATCTTATGCAGCTCTGAATTGTATGTTTTTCTTGAGCTTGTGTTTGAATTTAAAGATTCAAGGTTTGAGCTTGAATTAGTGGGAAATTTAGCTCAATGTTTGGAGGTTAATTTTTATATTGATTAAATCTGATTTTGGTTAAGGATTAATGCATAAATTTTGTATTTTTTACCCTATGTTTGGTTGGGGTTCGAAATCTAGGAAAGGTTGGCATTTTAAGACCTTAAAAATAGAGTTTTTGGGTGTTCTAAACCCAGTCGTCGCGACGGGATTTTCGGCCGTCGCGACTGGATTTGGCAGTGAAAAATTCTATTTTTCTCAATTTTGTTTTGGCCATAACTTTTGACTCGGGACTCCGTTTGGGACGTTCTTTATATCGTTGGAAAGCTCGTTCCAAGCTCTATTTGATTATCTGTGTTTTGAATGCCATGTTTATATTTTGTGAAAGTGAAATTGGGGATTAACCCTATTTGTAAAATCCCGGATTGTGTGACTAGGATTACCGGCACCTGATCAGGAGCACCCAGGGATTTGGAATCTCTACTATTGCGGGACAACAGGTAAGAGAGTGATTAGCATGTAGAGTATGCGCAGTGGCGCTTATGTTGAGAATGATATGCATGAATATTTAAGTAACCTGGATTAGGGTTATTACCCTAATAGGAACGGTCTAATAGCCTAGGGTTATTACCCTAGTGATATATGTGTATAAATGTCATGCCATGTTAATTGAAATGAGATTTAAGGATTATGTGCTCAAGGCATAATCAGGTTGGACTCGGTACTCATAACCGAGATGAACCACTTCTAAGGCCTTAATGTAATTAGACGTGTGAGAGCAACACGTGGGTCTACATCACGTAGATTTAATTAGATGTGTGAGCGCAACACATAGGTCTACGGTACGTAGACATAAATAGGCATGTTGATATAATGATCAGGTCTGTGCTATACAGACATATGTGAATGAGCATAATATATTTGTTATGATTTATACTGTCTTGCTGGGCTTGGCTCACGGGTGCTCTACTGTGCAGGAAAGGGTAAGGCATTAGCTGATCAGCCATGAGTTTCAGGAGCAGGGCGAAGAATGTACATGTTCATGCCACTTCAGACCAAGCGGGTTATGGGTCTAACAGTGTTGACTTTTGTATTCTGTTTTGCCGCTTAGGTCGGCTAGTAAGAAAGAACTTGTAATAAGTTTGTAAATATTTTTGGGATCCCAACTATTTTGAAAAGTTTAAATATATTACAAGTTTATTTTCATTTTGATTAATATAAAAGTTTAAATTCTGCGCTATTTTAATTAGTAATCCCGATTAGGGGATTAGGATTTCATAAGCTTTTTGGGTAGCGTGCCTAATTATTTAGGGCGTTACAGATTCAAAACCAAAGAATAATCTTAAAGTAAAAAATTATTAATAATTGCAAAAATAATTAAGCTAGTATGAAAATTAAAGTGAAAATAAAAGGTAACCGAAGGGCAGGCTCTCTTCGGTTTATGGTTTTGGACTGCTAAATCGTCAATAGTAAAAAGTCACATTTCATACCATACCAGTCATATGTCTATTTGAAAAAATCTTGGTTAATGAACCAATTCTTATTCATAAAAATATTCCAAAAGCTACAAGTTAAACAATTGTTTAATGAATTTTTCTAAGTTCCTAGCACTTTATTAAAAATAGAGATATTATTCGTAAAATTATTTGAATTTTATTTTTTAGTAATTTGACGGTAAAATCTACTAAATTCACATTTCGTTTTACATTTTATATTTTTGTCCAAACATAAGTGACACAGTAAAAAAATTATTTAAATTTTAAAAAATAAATTTTTCTTTTATTTTTTTTTTGTCCTTTTCTTTTTTTTTTTTTTCCTTTTGTTTTGCTTTTCTTCTTCTCTCGACAACTTCACCCACACCTTCTTCTCTAAATCCACACCTTCTAAACCCATAGTACATTCTGAGCTGATACGTGTCTCAACAAAAACGTTGGCTTGCATAGAATGTGCAAAAAATTTGAGGAGGAGGGAGTATTGGTAGAGCCTTTATTAAGCAACACTAAAATGTATCAGGTACCATAAGTCAAGCATAGCACATATCAGTTTTTTGGTTCCAATAAATATCATCACATAATGAGGTAGTATCTCTTCTTGGATATCATTAATTCAATTGAAAGCTTTGATCAACCCATATTGACTAATATATTATACTAAGATAAAAATATGGTTTATTATTTATATTTATATATGATAAGAGATATATAGGAGCAAATTTCAGACCACACATCACATGAGTGTGGCTTGGAGTTGGGAGCCAAAATAGTAGATGCACGACTCACATAAGACTAGAGGTTTGAAACATGTGTCGAGCCTAGATGAAGAGGAAGGTTTAGAATGGGGAGAGTATATCCAAGCACAGATTCGAGCCCAAGAGGAAAGCATAAGGGCTCGATTTCAGGAGCAAATTTTTGAGCATTTTTTTGACTCTAAAGGAGTTTGCGGTCGAGCATGTATGAGCGGCTAGAAGTGTTTGGAATTGGATGATCGCTTCCGAGCAAATGTGGAGAACTATAGGGCTCGGAAATGGGGGGTTTTGTTTAGGTGAACCCCGAGCCCAATAAAGAGAGATATTGCTTAGAATTGGAACATTTGGTCCGAGTAGTTTCGAGCCCTTTAGAAGTTTAGCGGGAACGGGTATGTAAGCCACACAAAGAAAAAAGGGAATTCGAGCACCAAAAGTAGATGAAGAGCTCAAATTTGGGGCAAATTTTTCATGTGTATTCTGAGCCAAAGAGAGGAAGGAGGGCTTGAGTAATGTGGTATTATTCCTTATACCCCCCAACTAACTTTCTGTTGGTTAGTTGTGCATCAACTAACTTAACTTTTAAATGTGACAGTAAATTTATTGGGTCTTTTGACCTATATAAAGAGGACTACTCCTCCCATTTTAAGTGAATAATAAGAAGAAGACTCAACACAATAGAGAGAGAAGTTAGAGTGAGAAAGTGAGAGATATCTGAGAGGGGGTTGAGTTTGGAAAATTGTATTGAGCAACGTTGTTGATTATGTTGGCTCAGGTTAATGAGTTAATGAATGTTGAGAGATTACACAATAGATGACTTACTGTGATTATTTTCTTGTAGCTCCAAAGATTGATATCTCTAATTCTCATTATCAATAAAGATTGGTGACACTGCTTTCAAATTGGAGTATGACCAAGTTCATATTGAACTTAGGATCGGAACCAGTATAATTCTCGTGTGTTGTATCTGGAAGCTATCTAGATTTATCGTGTTTATATTTCTAGTTTGATATGTGTTAACTGATTTAATTCTTGATTTGTTTTGATCTAACTTTTATTTGTTTAAGTGTGATCTTGAAGCTAGAATTATAGAGGTTAATTCCTATGTATCAGAGCTAAATTTCTTACAGGTACAAAATATGAAATCAAGTGGTTCATGGAGCAATCTTTAGCTATGAGGCTTAGATGTGACTATGACATGTTGTCAAAATTCCACAAGATGAAGAAAGCTCCTAGAAGATTTTAGATGTCGCATAAGAAGTTGAGTAATCTAACTATCTAATTTATTTTAGGAGTAGTTTAAATTTATTTAATTTTTTTTACCTCTAGTTGTGAGTATTATTTAAATGTTTATTTTGTTTGTAAATATCTTTTTGAGTTAAAAAATTTATACTTATAAATAGTTCATTATTTGTAACAAGAACAAAAAAACTCATTTAGAAGTAGAATTAATTCATAGATAACATAACTTTAGAGAACTATGTTTTAGCATTAACATCAATAATAGTACTAATTGAATCAGTCTATTATCTTCGTTGAAAGAGGGTAAACTATTATAAATCTAATCTTCATCATGTTTTTTTGTAATATTTTTTACATACAATTTAGGGTAAATACCATTTTGGACCCTCTGTTTTGTAAAAGTTACCAATTGGACCTTGTGTTTTGTTAAATGACAAAATAGACCCTGTATTTTCTAAAATAGTACAAATAGGACCCTGAATTGATTTTTTGTCAAAATAAAGTTTAATTATAATCCGATCTAAAAGTGCTATGACAAAACTGTTTACATTTTTTGTATCTGTTCGTATTAAGCATTGTCTTCAAGTTGGTTGTATTAAAAAAAAAGTTGTCAAAAATTAAGCTCAAGGTCCTATTTTTACTATTTTAGAAAATACAGAGTCCATTTTGTCATTTAACAAAATACAGGGTCCAATCTGTAACTTTTGCAAAACACAGGGTCCAAAATGGTATTTACCCTACTTGAGATCTATTATTCATGTGTTTAATCGTTTTGTTAAGATTTTCTTATATTTTGGATGAAAATTTATAGTATATAGAGAAATTGGTATAGGATAATGTGATAAGGTAAATTGTATTTGAAATTTCAAAATTCAAAAGTAATGCATTATTACATTTTTGTCTTAAAAGGGGACTATTGGAAATTGAGTGGGCTAAATTAGAGGGTTGGAGCGTCTGAGAGTGGGCCGTGGAGGAGCCTACCCAAATGTGCCCCCTTTCAACAATGCAAAATAGAAAAATCTAGGGGTAAGTTGAAAAATACCCCTTTTATTAATCAATTAATCAAATTTACCTCTAATTTTATATTTATTTGAAACATACCTCTTTTTATATGTATTGTACCCAAAATACCCTAACATAAGAGAGTCACATGGAGAGTATCTTGAAGTGACAGGGGTAAAATTGGTACAATATTTAAAAAAAGAGGTAAAAATGATAGACTTTAGAAAAGAGGGTAAAAATAAAAGAGGACAATATAAAAAGGGTATAGAGTGTAATTTCCTCAAAAATCTACCTGTGAGTCTGTGACCTATACCTTTTTGTCTGTTCTCTCTCGTATTTTACCTTCTTGTTTTGTTATTTTTCTTTTAAAGAAATTTAATTTTGGTGACAGAAATAAATAAATATATACTCATATATATTTTCCTGAATAATATATTTATATAGATTACAAGTAATCTAGGGGTGGTTCAGTTGTAACTTGCACCTTTTTATTATTTTTTTTAATAGCTGATGAGAACAAAAATTATTCCAACTCCCTTCGGTTGTGATCCTATGAATAATACATGGGTGATTAGAATATGGAACTTTTATAAAAATACCAAATTTTATTGCCATACAAATTTTTTTTATAATAATATTATTTTTTTTATAAAATAACAAAATAGAATAATTAAAAATAACAATAGAACAACTAAAAAATAGCAGTGTAAACTTAGTTAACACAGTACACAATAATTTTTATAAAAATTCTCCTCCACAATAAAAATGAAAAAAATAAGAAATTTTAGTATATAATGTAAAAACCCTTTAAAATAATATAAAAAGTATTGCTATGGAAGTGTACGGATCTACATAAAGGCGAGAGAGGTAATTAAACAAATATTTATAATTAAAAATAGGAAAATTTTATTTACACCCCAAAAATTTTTAAAGACACCCATTTTAATAATTTTAATTTAATATAAAATTTATATCTTTAGTTATACTAAATTTTTTCAACTTTTTCCTTCCAATTCATAAACTTAAAAAATATACCTATCAAATAAAATTAAATTACATTTTAAATATTATGACAAAAAAATTAAAATAAAAATTTTTATGAAATTTTCTTAGTAAAAAATAAAAAAATATATATATACATGAGTTAGAAAAAATTATAAAAATAAAATCAAAATAAGTATTAAAATTAACATAAAATAATGTGAGAAAAAAATTTAAAAAAAATATCAAGAATAACTTTTAAAAATTATTTAAGTTTATATTTTTTTTAATAATGGGGTGTATTTATAATTTGGTGGGGTGCAAATAAAAGTCCCCTTAAAAATAATATTAATTAATATAATACTAATTTTGATATAACGTTATTTTAAACACTATATAAATATTAAGTTATTATGGTGCCTAACACAATTGATATTGAACTGGTAAAATTACTTTAATTATGAATGTTAAAATGTTGATATTAGGTGCTTGTTTGGAATGTCGTATTAGGTGATATTATAATGTGTTGTATTATATTAAATTGGATTATGTATCATATTTTTATATAACACTATAACTTTAATTTATACTAAAATATTATATATTTAGGTGTCCATAAAAATTAATACTTAATATAATTTTAAATAAAAATATTGCATAAAATACAATTCAATATAATATTATACAATACAATACGGTGTAATACATCATACCAAACGAAATATTTAGTAAATAAAAATATTACATATAATACAATACAATTAAATGAATTATTATTTACCATGTCATCAGATAAATTTTAAATAATTTTTTTTTTAAAAAAAATATCGAATTATAACTAAAAAAGTTTTAAAAAATATATTTTTGCTGTAAAGTTTTAAAAAAAAATATTTGAGGGCCAAGGCCTCCATGAACTCAACATAGCTTCTTCCCTAATTATAAAATGTCTAAACCACTGACACCAAAAATAAAAAAACTCAAAAAAGATGGAAGGAAGAATGTATTATTGAATAACATCTACTATTAATAAATTCTAAATACAACTTGATAATCCAACCACTAAATAGTGTTAGTAAACGTAATAAAAGTAACATTAGCTAAAGTGTGGGATACAACATTAAAATCTTTAATACAATGAAAAAAAATAAACATTTATAAAATCAGTATTTTGACCTTTGTTTGAGTATTTTGACTTGTGAATTTTGGCTTGCAGAATATCTCTCATTTTCCTTAAAAAAAAAAACAATATTTATATGTAAAAGTGGTTGGGAAAATTTACATTTTAATCTTGTTGAATAGATTTGTCCATAATAAAGCTTTAATTAGAAATGAAAATAGAACATAAAAAATAGAAAAGAAAGGCAGATTGGACAACTAAGAGTGAGAGAGAGTACAACACTCATTTGTAAAATAAAGACAAAATGTATATTTAGTATTAATTATGATGGCTACCCAAACTTTTTGTCTATTTTCGTTTGGGCACTAATTTTTATATTCTTTTCCTCTTCTCCCTTGTGCAATTTATTTTACAACAATTACCCTCCACATTGTCTATCTATAATATCACTTCACCCTTTCTTATTATAATTTTTTAAACTAAATTATATTTACAAATCTTGTTAAAAAAAGAAGAAGAAAGTATTTTTATAAATTATTTGTCAAGCATCTTTTTGTTTATGTTGAATTTCAAAATATTAATGCTCCCATTTTAAAAACAAAACAAGTCCTAATGTTTTGGTGATAAAACCTTTTTAATGTTACAATTACATCTCAATTCCTATTTCCTAGTATTTGAGTCAACTAATTTACAATTGCTACAATTTTTTTGACAGACAGACAATAACTATAAATTTGTCAAAACTATTATTATTATTATTATTATTATTATTATTATTATTATTATTATTATTATTATTATTTTCAAATAATTTCCAAAAACAATCCTACAAATTAATTGCCCTACCGAAAGTCTAGCCAATAATATATCAACACCTCTCATTCTTTCTACCTCTTTTTCTCCTACAAGCTCACTGCTCACCTATGAAAAGTGTAAAAAAAGAAGAAATTTTTACATAATTGATAAAAAATTTAAAAAATATGTTAATACGGACAAATTTTTATTTTTACGGATTGAACTTTTTTATTTCAAAATTGTTCGATATTCTTTTTTAGTTGCTTTGTAGTTGTCGTGAGGTTGATTTTTTTTATTATTTTTGGTTATTTAATAGTTAATTTATAATTATTGTGATGTTGATTTTTTATTTTTTTTTTATAAATCGTTATTTTTTTAGTTATTTTATTACTTTTTGTTGAGAAAAATATATTTTTTTTTATAATTTTAAAACTTTAAAATCGTATTTTGTAAATAAAAATTTTAAGTTATAAAATTGTAAATAAAACATATTTTTTTTAAAAAAAAAATACATATTCAATTTAATAATTTTTTAGGTTTTTTTTTATTTTTGTACTTTAAAATAGTTTTTTTTATTGTATTTTTATGGAAATCTACATAAAAACCTACCTAGTAACCGATTGAACAACTTAAATTACAATCAAAATTCATATAACAATCCACATAAAAACTACCGGAACAATTCAAACCGTAAATTTAAAAAAAATTAAAAAAAAAAGTATATGAAATATTCAAACAATATTTTGATAGATGCATATTTCATAATGTGAGACGGGGGCTAATTATAAAGATATGGAAAAATGTTAAGGCAAAGAATAAATATGGAAAATAGAGTGTACAAATAATAATATTTAAACTTTTAATTTCGATTATTATTTTATTTATTTATTTAAAAATAATAATTATTGCGTTTGAATAAGGCAGCGGCAATTCAAAGAGGGCAGACATTTGGAACAATGACAGAGCTTTAGGCACACGAATTGCACCTCAGACTCAGACTCATACCAACTCAACTCAACCCAACCATCTTCTTCACCTTTCTTCTTCATTACATCTCTCTCCCCCCTTTTCCACATCGATTACCTTTTCTATTTTAGGGTAATTTTTTTTTTTTTGGTTCTTCTACAGACCAAATATTCTGGGTACAGCAATATCTTCTTCCGGTAATTACTAGGTTTTTATCTATTTATATATTTATTAAATAGAATTTTTAAGCCGTTAATGGCGTGCTGATTATGAATCAATGTAACAGTTTACAACTTTACATGTATATTGTTTCATTTTGCAATTGGGTTTTTTTCTAATTTTGATTTTGAAATTTAGTTTTGTGAAGATAATGTTGTCGAAAATTGAAGCTGGGAAAAAAATTGGTGAAGATTCAAGCAGCGGTAAGTTGTTGAATGAGATTGAGGCTATAAGTAAAGCTCTTTACATTGACAAACACACCTCAAGGAGTTTGATTCCTCGGCCGAATTATGGAATCAAGTACGGGGGGAAAACCCACCTGCCCGATACGAATTCGAGCGTGAAACATGCCACTGAAGAGCCATCTCGCAAGGAGAAGAAGTCCATATGGAATTGGAAGGCATTGAAGGCATTTTCTCATATCCGAAACCGCAGATTCAACTGTTGTTTTTCTCTTCAAGTTCATTCAATAGAAGGGTTGCCTTCGAATTTTGACGAAGTTAGTCTTTGCGTGCACTGGAAGAGGAGGGATGGGGATTTGGTTACTCGACCTGTGAAGGTTTCTCAAGGCTTGGTGGAGTTTGAAGAGAGGTTGACTATTACTTGCTCTGTCTATGGGAGTAGGAGCGGACCCCATCATTCGGCAAAGTATGAGGCAAAGCATTTCTTGCTTTATGCTTCTGTGTATGGAGCCCATGAAATTGATCTGGGTAAGCATCGAATTGATCTAACAAAGCTGCTTCCTTTGACTCTAGAGGAGTTAGAAGAGGAGAGTAGCTCTGGAAAATGGACAACTAGTTATAAATTATCTGGAAAGGCTAAAGGTGCTACTATGAATGTTAGTTTTGGGTATACTGTTCTTGGGGATAATTTAGGTGCACCAGGAAATAGATCTACTGCTCCTGACATGTTGAATATGAGACAGAACAATCTGACTATGGTGAAATCAGGGAATAAATTTCGTCAAGTTGATGGAAGGGGAAAGGTGAGGCGTTCAGATAGTCTTCCCAATATTTCCCAAGACCAGCTTCATACCCTGTCTCGATCTGTAGAGGATATAAAGGATCTTCATGAAGTTTTGCCTGTGTCAAGGTCGGAACTTGCAAGTTCAGTAGATGTTTTGTACAGGAAATTGGAAGAAGAGACTTTGGATAAACCATTTGTTCAAAAACCTGAGTTTGGTGAGTTGACCAAGCCCCTTGAACCCGTAAAACCAGATTCATATTCACCTTTTGATTCTGGTAGAGAAGATGTAGACAATGGCTGTGATGAGAGCGATTTTTCTGTTACTGAACAAGGAGTAGAATTATCATTAGCTGAACCAGGGAATTCAGAGCAAGTTATTGTAGAAACTGCTAATGTGTCTCCAGTAGTAAGTCGTGATGTTGTTGAAGTTGAGACTGATGTTCAGGTAGATACAGAAGTGGACACCAAAATTTGTTCACGGGTTGAGGAAGATAGCAGTAATAAAGATGAGCTTGAGGTTCAGGACTGTGTTTCCGAGCAGGATGAGGTATATACGAAAGAATCACTCATGAAAGAGTTGGAGTCGGCTTTGAATGGTGTCTCAGATTTGGAGGCTGCAGCTCTAGACTCTCCTGGAGAGGAAGAGAACTACGAGGATATTAAATTGGACTTTGAAGGTGATATGAAAGGGAAATCACTTAGCTTGGATGACTTGACAGAATCCGTTGCAAATGAATTTTTTGACATGCTAGGAATAGAGGGTAGTCCATCTGGCTTGAGTTCAGGAAGTGAGCCTGAATCCCCAAGAGAGCGCCTATTAAGACAATTTGAAAAGGAGGCTCTTGCTGGGGGTTGTCCTTTATTTGGTTTTGACTTAGAAAGTGAGGAACAAGCGCAGCCCAGCTACAGTGATACTGTTGAAACAGGGTGGAGTAACTCGGCTAAGGATCTTGAATTTTCGTCACTTATTCAAGCTGCAGAAGAGGAGCATCTCTTGGCAAGTCAGGTGGAAATGAGCAAAAACAAAGCAAAGATTTTGGAAGACTTAGAGACAGAAGCTCTGATGCGAGAGTGGGGCTTGAATGAGAGAGCTTTCCAACATTCTCCACCAGAAAGCTCTGCTGGTTTTGGTAGTCCAATTGATTTACCTCCAGAAGGACCACCTGAATTGCCTCCTTTGGGAGAAGGTTTAGGCCCTTTTCTTCAGACAAAAGATGGAGGGTTCTTGCGGTCTATGACTCCGTCCCTTTTTACAAATGCTAAAAACAGTGGGAACTTGGTTATGCAGGTTTCTAGCCCTGTTGTGGTTCCAGCAGATATGGGTTCAGGTATAATGGAGATCTTACAGCAATTGGCATCTATTGGAATTGAAAAGCTTTCAATGCAGGCAAATAAGTTAATGCCTTTGGAAGATATCACTGGCAAGACAATGCAACAAATGGCATGGGAAGCTGATCCCAGTTTGGAGGGACCTCAAAGGTTTGTTGGTCTATTTTAAGCATCAGCAGCCGAAATTTCCTTTCACATAGAATTTTTATTTGGGCTAACACATCTATTAACTGTACTTTCTTATTGGTGCAGTGAATGTTTGTTGCAGCATGAACCAATGGTCGGGCTTGATAGCTTTGCTGGCCAAGTGAGTAATGAAAGATCGTCACGGCTGAAGTCTAGAAAGAATACTCCCAGCTCAGTAGGTCGTGAGACAGCATCGGAATATGTGTCTTTAGAAGATCTTGCTCCACTGGCTATGGATAAGATAGAAGCGCTTTCAATTGAGGGCTTGAGAATACAGTCCGGGATGTCTGATGAGGAAGCACCTTCAAATATCAGCGCGCAGTCCATTAGGGAAATTTCAGCTCTACAGGGCAAGGGGATTAACCCTAGTGGATCCCTTGGCTTGGACGGAACTGGTGGGTTGCAATTGTTGGACACTAAAGAAAGCAGCGATGATGTTGATGGACTAATGGGGCTATCACTGACTCTTGATGAATGGATGCGATTGGATTCAGGGGAGCTTGATGATGATGAAAATCAAATCAGTGAGCGTACTTCTAAAATTCTTGCAGCTCATCATGCTCACTCTCTGGACTACATTCGTGGAAGGACAAAAGGGGAGAGAAGAAAAGGCAAAGGATCTGGTAGAAAGTGTGGTCTATTAGGGAACAATTTTACAGTAGCTTTAATGGTGCAACTTCGCGATCCAATGAGAAACTATGAACCAGTAGGAACGCCAATGCTTTCGCTTATTCAAGTAGAAAGGGTCTTCATTCCACCAAAGCCTAAAATATACAGCACGGTTTCTGAGCTAAGGAAATATACCGAAGAGGATGATGATGAGGCTACATCAGCAATTGCAGTAAAGGAAGAAATTATAGAGGAGCCAAAACTGGAGAAAGCTCCTGAAGAGGAAGGTAATCCTCAGTATAGAATCACCGAGGTTCATGTTGCAGGTTTGAAAGCTGAGCCTGGCAAGAAGAAACTCTGGGGTAATTCGACTCAGCAACAGTCCGGATCACGCTGGTTGGTTGCTAATGGAATGGGAAAAAGCAATAAGAATCCATTCTTGAAGTCGAAGCCTACTTCAAAATCGAATGTTTCAAAATCCAAGGCTCCAGAAGCAACTACAAAAGTTCAGCCTGGTGAGACCTTGTGGAGCATCTCTTCTCGCATTCATGGGACGGGATCGAAATGGAAGGAATTGGCTGCTCTAAATCCACACATACGGAACCCCAATGTTATTTTTCCCAATGAAACTATCAAGTTGTGGTGAGTAGATAAAATGTGAGTCTCATTGTTTAGTGGGGAAATGGTAAATTACGTGAACAGGCTTAATCTCTCTATGCCAGACAAAAGGTCCGAGTTTGTGTTTGTTGGGATTCTATTCATTTGCTCAATGGAACAACACCACCCAACGAAACATTAGGCAATTGATTAGTATTAGACAAAATGGTTTTTGATGTTTTCCATTTTTGTAAATTCACATGGTCTTTCACTGTATGCGTGCATTTGTAATTGATGTCCTGTTGAAAGAATGGAAAATTTGCACTTCACGATTCATAATATGTCAAGTTTTTCTTTTGAAGGAATGGCGAAATTGGTTATGGGAATCATTAGAATGTGCGACTCTTTTAATTGAAATACCCAATTAAAGTTAAGCTTCTTTTGCAGGACAGTTACAATACAAGGACATTGGCATGAGACAAGTTCAGGCAATTATTATTATTAACATTATTATTAATGTTATGTCATCACAACTAATTCTTATATTTACTATATAAAGATAATATATTTTAAATTTTATAGAAGCTAGAGCTTACGACCGATACTTGAATGTAGTCACCACTAATGTTTTTTTTAGCATTTCTCTAATTTAAAATCTTTAGATGACCACAAGATTACTCAGGGAGGGAGGAGCAACCATAATAATACAATGGAGACTATAAAATTTAAACTTGGTGTTTAGGAAAGTGGAACCTTTTTGTGTATTTTTACAAGTATGCAAAAGACACGGAGATAATTACTGTTTATGAAGCAATCAATGCCTAGGCACTAAAAATGAAAACGATACCCATTGAAACCAAAAAGTCAATTACTTAGCTTAGGTACTATAAATGAAAACGACATTCATCAAAAACAAAAAACAAATGCATCACGGATCTTCTTTCATTTCAATTAATATAATAAAACGACACAAAATATGTAATATTTTACAGTTGAATTATACAATTCTAGATTGATTTGATCTACATTGTATTTAAACTTCGCTTAGTACTATATTAAGCAAATGGAGAAAATAATTTGCCTCCATACCATTACCATACCAATATGAAGTTGTTGGATAAATTTATGAAGATTTGAGAGCAATAACAAGTATATATATAAATTTAAGTATCACATTTATAATGTGTGAACAGTTAATTTCATATATAAAAAATATGAGTTATTTTTTTATTCTTATTGCATTTTAGATAGAATCTCATACATTTTATCATCTGTATACTGTCATTTTTGAGGTACATGTTCTTAGGCAGTGATAGCTATCCAATGAAGACGATTATACTTTAAAGAAGAAAGGAATGCTGCTAGTGTGTTGAAGATCATGAAAAGGTCATACTATTACTAGCTATCAATATCATCACTAGATGTCACGGTAGATTTCCAACCTTTTGAGTTTATTTGAGTCAGTTGTTACTATCTCTTGGTGGGGTTATTGAAGCTTGTAAAGCTACTGTAACCCTTAAAGCATTTTGCTTTCTACCAAACTAATCAGTGTGCTGATGCTTAATTCATAGGAGATTTGTTAAAGCTTTGGCCATTTATATTAATGGATAAAATTAAAATTTTTGTCATTCGATGTTGTATTGGTAGTTTTTCATTTTGCAGAATTGAAGGAATATTCTATAGACTATAGTATTTACTGAATTAAACATGTGGAAGTAAAATAAACCACTCTAACTCGGGGTTACATTTTCTTTAAGACTTACTTTATTTCACAAATACAAATAACTTAGTAGTATCAAAACAATATCTTCTACAAAATCACGAAAGTTAATGGGAATTGGCCACTATGTTACTTCATTAAATGGTTCATGATGGCTCATAAGCAATAATTAATATGCAATGGCTGAGTTGGCTTATAGAAAAAGTGGGAACAAGGTGTGTCACAACGGCTATGGTCAGTATCAAAACGAAAAAAGAAAGATCTTATAGGTGGAACTAATTGGACAGCTTGATCATCCAAAGAATTAAGAAAGGAATCCCAGCTGGTTGATAAAATAACTCCTGTCATATATAAATATTCTTTTTAACAAAAAACCTATGTACTCATACAACTGGAGATTAAAATAAATAAAGAAAAAATAATGTGGCCTAACGATTCTGTTCAACAAGCCTTCCCATGCATAAACCTACCTTTCATTACGCATGGTATGGATTAAAGTGACAAGACTGGATCTATTGGCTAAATATCCCAACTACAACATAAGCTTTTAGTTGTAGATACTAGGGAAACTGTCATACATAATAGTTTGTTTAAGAATTTCAAAAAATGGAATGAGGATCAAAACCATTGCATTTTAATTCTTAACTAAAAGTTGATGTGGTCATCACTATCACCATTATTTTGAGTTTAAAAGTTCTTTTAGAATATGTGAGTAATACTTTATAATAACATAATAATTAAAATAAATGAGTCATTAATAAAATTAAATGGTAGGAGTGTTATGATTGCCCTGTGTTGTTCATGACTACGAATATGGATAGTGGATACATTTATGACGAAGACCCCATTCTTAATCTTACAGAAACTTCCATTTTGTCCAACTACTTTCTTGTTAAACTTTTATGAGTTTTAAAAAGAATAATGAAACTCAATTCCTATATATGATAAAATGTAATAGATACAATTGCGTCCTTAACCGGTAACTGCTTGGCAAATCGAAACACTAAACAGTAAAACATCAAGTGTGAATTACATCATTGCCATTAGTAGAAAAAACAGGAAATTGTTATTATTGTAATATTACTTTAAATGTTGATAACATGTGATCTCATGATTGAAATCTTCCCTGATTGTGAATGATGTAGTCAACTGAATAAAATAGGTTACAATTAACTAATTGATGCGATTTAAGAGCAGATAACAGTAATACAATTATATAAATGGACACAGTTGTAGTAACTAAAGAATAGTCAAATTTAACAATAGAGCGATTATCATAGTGATATATTGGAATAAATAATGATACAAAAGCCACCAGCACATACCAATAGAGCTTTATAAAAATATATATTTGCATTTGTAGTGAACTTTCTTATTTCATACAATGAGTCAGTTAGAACTGATTAGTTATGGTACCTGTGTCAGATGTCTTAAAAAAGAGTTGTATACCAAAGGGTATTTCACATATTTTTTCTTCTGCATCTTCTGAAATTCTTAAAACCAACAAAAATCACCAAGAAATTCTTAATGGGAAGCAACCGCAGCAGGTCTCGGAAAATGGCAACTCCTCCTCACAAAGTGCTTTTGACTGCTGCAGCTTCAATAGAAAGTACAAAAAGTTGTTGAGTCCTGGAAGAGCCAACGAATAAAACTTGCAAAGAATAAATTTCTTCAAATCACCTAGCCCCAGTATCTGAAAGCATGAAGAGAGTTTAAACAAGGAAAAAGGATGATATATTGTAGAGAAGTGAAGACAAACAAGTGGGACTGATTTAGCAAATGTATTATACCATTACCACTCTTAGATGATTCATTTCTTTCTGAAGCATGCTGAAGAAGGAACTCTTTAACTGTTCTCCAGTAGCGGTCACCACCGGAATGCCAAGTATCCATATGCATGCCATCAGGAAATTCCACAAAAACACACTGCCTGTTGCGAGCAGCTGCTTTAGCATAGAGCATTTGCATCTGGGATGGGGGAATCATCTCATCTTGCAAGCCAGAGATAAAAAGAATAGGCTGCTTAATCTGCAAAGAGCCAGTAAAAAAAAGTGGTCAATGAAAACATGAGTTCCTCTATAAGATATTGGAAAATAACAAATCAACAGCATTTCTATGTTGGGATGTCACATGTCTCATTCAAAATACAGGTTTGAAAAATCACATAGCAAGGTACCATTACGGATTCAGATTTTAAAGAAGCTAAAAAGATTGTGCCACACACATGAAGTAATTTAAACATGTTCATATATAGTTGAGAAAAATAATCATGTCTAGTATGCACATCCAAACACACATCAACTACTGAATAACCCATATACAACGAATAAGATGATGCAGTCAAGTTGGCAAAGAAGTGTTCATCGTACATACAGGCATTCAATGAGCTATAGCCTCACCTCACCAACGACATCAATGGTATTCCATGGAGATCGTACAAGAAAATTGAGAACTTTAGGACCTTTCGCACCACTGCTACCAATAAACCACTTGAGGAAAGGGAATAAAACTCCAGCCAAATCCAAAATAGACGTGAAAGTGTTCTCCAATATCAATGCAGCAACCTGCAATATAAAGAATTGCCAAAGATTTATGCACCTACCAGCATTAAGGGACAGAGGAACTATTCCAAACATAATGGTAATAATAATTTATTGCCAAAAAAAAAAAAGGCACGGTACTTGAGATGGTTGATAGGAGTTGTGAGAGAAAAATGACAAAAGTAACACATCAGAAAGGCTAAATAAAAGGTTACTCCCTTTCTCTTTCTATAAGTAAAAGATATATACCAACGATGGGACACTACATCCAAAAAGGTGGGAGGAAAGTAAAAGTTAAAATAATGTTAAAGGTAATAACAATTAGCCTGGAATGTACAAGTGTAAAATTGATATTTAAAACAATAAAGGAGAAAGCCAACACATCTTACTACATGACAAGCATTTCTAGATTCCAATCTAGGTTTCTTAAACACAGAATGCTTCCTTAGCAAGCTAAAAGTGAGTAAAGAAATTCTTAGCATACATGCACACGGACATAGTACATACAAAAGGAGCTTCAACACATGGCATGGAAATTACAATGTATCTTTCAATCCTACTTAGGTAAGGTAATCTTTCACCTTAAACAGAATGTCACACATAAGAACTCAGTGTCAATGGTAGTTATCAGTAGTTCCACAAATACCTTAGTAGATTTATGATCCAAATAACAGTTCTTTAGTATGTAATGCTTGCCTAGCACATTTAATCAAAGCCTTGTCACCTACTGAATTATTATTATTATTATTATTATTATTATTATTATTATTATTATTATTATTTTTAACTGAAAATTCCAAACACTGAAAATTCTGAAATTTCTACCACTTCATTTCTCTCCTGGCTAAATATTAGACGTATAAGAATAACTTAACAGCAAAGATACCTTATCAGGGTTATTTTTGGTAACCACAGCTCCAACTGCACCTCCAAGTGACCTTCCAAACACAACTATTCTAGATGTATCAATGTCAGTTCTCTGAGAAAGATGATCCAATGCAGCCTAACAGCCGGAACAAAATATATAGTTAGAACATACCTACGTTATAAGCAGTACATGAAACTATATTGTATCAGCTAACAAATACCTGAGCATCCTTAGTAATTCCGTGTTGTGAAGGAAATCCATCACTTGCACCGTAACTGTTTGTATAGATAAGTTAATATCATTCATCCAACAAGTATATAAAGGCACAAAAATTATATCTAACAACACTAGAAGCTGTCATGCACCGATCCAAATCAAGCTGCAAATGACATAACCAAGTCATAAAAGTGAAATAGAACACGAGGTTATATAGATACCCTCTATATGAAAGCATGAACACGTTGCACTGCAACCTCTGTAGCATTATACGGACCATGTCAAGTCGGTGAGCAATATCTACAGGCCAATAGTCAAGGCCGCTCAAAAGTAATTAAACTGGACATATTAAATTTTAAGAAAACTGTACATAATATAACAAAGACTACGACGACGATAATAATAAGTAGGATACTCCCAGCATTTTCTTGGAAAAACAAGAGGGTTGGACCTGCAAAACCATAAACACAAATTTTTAAGCCTAAAAAAAAAACACATAATATCCACGGATAATTCTTAAATGATTCAAAAAGAAATAAGACTGTAAATTTCACTTGTTCAATTAACCTAAAAGCGTAATTGACTTATAATATGCTTGTTAGAGAATCAAAAACTAGTTCAACTTCCTAAATTTTTTTACAATTCACCCAATGGAATAGAAACCTAAGCTCAATTTTTCTTTCCGACCACAAAGTTATACGACACAATCAGATCTTACAACTTCAATCGAACCCTAAAATGTTCGACTCAAACATAACCATAACCAAAATTAGTAACCAGCTTGAAATTCAGCAAAGAAGAAAATAACGGGTTGAAAGAAAAGAAAAGCGGATCGGACCTCGGCAGTCGGGAAAGAGCTTGATGAACCAGGCATGAAGGCGTACGCCATCTGAGGATTGGAGCCAGACGTCCTCGTAAGGGAGTCGGAGGCGAGCAGGGGTTATGGGGTAGGATTTAGTAAGGCCTGGTAGAACAGGTACATAGACCAGACGCTCCTGGAGAGCGACCAGTAACGCCATTCCGGCCACCACCAAACCTCCCACTCCGTACAGCAAAGCGTTCACGTAAGACACCATTTTCGAGCTGGAACTGAAGCTTTGGTTCTGTCTGTCTGTATAGTTATTGAGAAAAGAAAAGGGGAAAGGGAAAGTTTCCCCCACACACACAGGAATTTTTTGTTTTGTTTTTAATTTCTGGCTGGTATGGACTTGTGTTTGTGCCTTTTGAATTGAATTTCGCAATTTTCCAAGGACCAAAGGAATTAGAAATAGAATAATATTCTCATTATTGTTATTACCTATTATTATTATTATTATTATTATTTGAAATGGAATATTAGAATAATATTTTTACTGGATTATTTTAAACAATTTATTAATTAATATAGATCTTACTTCAAAAAATAATGCTTAAGACAACGCCAGTTTTCTTAAAACGGACAACTAACACTAACATTGATAGAGTAATAATACGTGTACACTCAATACTATACAGACAGTCTTACATGATACCGTTTTAGGTACATATATTAATATTACTATTAATTTGCGTGATTAAGTAAGCACATAAAATATTGGGTAATAATTTGTTGATGCATAGTGTCACGGGCTCACCTTTTTAGGTAGCGGAACACCCGTGCGGCACCTTGACTTCTCTAAGCCAAGGTCAGCCTTTCAACTATCCGAGTAACAATGAGCTCATTTTTCGCGCGACCGTGTGCCTCGTGCACACTTCCGTCTCTCGAACAACTCCCGCCGAGTCATGCTCGCAAGCATCCATGAGTGCATCCAAGCATCGAGGCTCTCTAGCCAAGATAGTCGCACTGTCCATAGGTTCCTACCATGGTAAGACAAATCCCAACACCGACGCTCACCTTGTCACTCGTGACCAAGGTAGCATGTGTGGCAAGATGCCAACACCAAGCTAACGTGCCAACGCTTCTATCATGCCCCATTCGATACTGTCCGAACAGTCTCCCTCGTCGCCCAAGGACTCCCATACGTCCATGGACCAATCCTCAAGGTGTCATGCCTCCACGCATGTTGGCAGGCCCTCAAGACAAGCCACCAAGCTAGTTGCATACATTAGACCTCTGTCCCTTTCCAACATGGTGCATCCGTCCCATGCGTGTATGCCAACTAGCCCACGAATGACTACCCGTGTCATCTCGTGTTGAGACTCATGGCCAAGGCGCACCACAACGTACCTTGGAGGATCTAGGCCACGTCCCGTGCAAACGGCATACCGGCAAGCCAAGGGAAACGTACCAGTGAACCTCTAGCGGCATTCTTCGACGCACTACCGAGTCGGCCCAATAATGTCCATGAGTACTCCAACTCATGAAGACATATGAGTCCCCTCGTGGTCCTCATAAGCCCGCCCTACTAGCCCCACTGACTAGTAGTAGCTCACTTAGCACCAAGGTGCAAGGGCTAGTGGAGAGCTGACACCAGGGTACCCCCTTAAAGAGCATTCTGAGCTTTTAGCCTTCTACCAGAAACATACATAATTTTGGCTCTGTAGACATACAGCCAAACTGTAAACCAAATCACATAGTTTTGCCAAACCGATTGCACCATTCTATTTGTAGACCCAAATAAATGGCGAATACCAAGTCCCGTCCCGATCCGGGCAATATTGAAGATATTTACGAAAATGTCACTGCATACAAACTAAGCATCAACATGCCAGCAGCATACACCACAACATGCGCCACCACTTGACCATCACTTGGCCAACTTGTGGGCATCACTTAGCTTGTAACGTGCCATCATAGCACGCACGTAACACATAGCATACTCTCATGCTTCCTTTTGAGCTTCCAATAAAAAGATGAAAGGGGTACATGATAAATTTCACACCAAAAATGAAATCTTATGTTTCGTGGTAATTTTTAGATAATTAAAACATTTTAAGTATAACAATTATGTTTTTAAAATTGAGAACATAAAATAATTTTTTAGTATTTTAAAAATTTAATGGTGTTTGACAAGTGTTTTAAAACTATTTTTTGATTTTTATTTACTAAAAAAAATTAATATTTTACACCATACCATGATATAAACCCATCTAACCCCGAACCGAACTCTTTACCCAAACCCGAACACAGATCTGGACCCGACCCAAAATCGAATCCGTATCCAAACCCCAGACCCCAAACCCAAACCTAGACCCGAACCTGGGCCAGGGTCCGAGTCCAGTTTCGGGGTCAGGGTTCGGGGTCCGTGTCCTAGTCCGATTCTAGTTGGGGTGCATGGTCGATGTCTGATGTCCAGGGTCCAGGTCTGGGTCTGGGTCTAGGTCTGGGTCCGGGGTCCATGTCTAGGGTTCAAGGTCCAAGTCCAGGTTCAAGGGATTCGAGTCCAAGATCTAGGGTTCAGGATCTAAGGTCCGGGTTCCATGGTTCGAGTCTAGGGTCTAGGTATGTGAGAAAAAATGTAAAATATAATATGTTAGAAAAAAAAATTGAAATTTGAAAACTAAATTTGATGTTTTCTATTTTCTAATTTTTTAAAATTCAATTTTTAAAAAATTTAGCTAAACGACCCCTATTAGTTTTTAAAAATTATTTTTTATTTTTAAAAACTAAAAACGATTTTTAAGTTATGAACTCAGACAATTCTTAAATGGTTTTCTCAAAAATTGTAAACTTGTAAATACGATTCCTAAAATGAGAATATAAATATAAAACTACATATATGAATAGAGAGCAAGGCTTTAATAAAGGAGAGGAGTTAAATAAAGTGGTCCTATGTACGAGTAATTAGAAATTATTTAGCAAGTAGTTGTTTGGTAGAGTAGGATGAAAAGTTCATAATCAATTCATACCGCATACGATACGACCATATCCATAACCGAAATTCTTAAGTGGTGTTTGGTTGGGAGGAATGAAAATATAGAAATATGAATGTGAATAGGAATAGGAATGAAATAAAATTTAAAATGCATAAAAAAAAATTGATAAAAAAAATCTTAAATTTTTTCCCATCATCTATTAAAATGGTCTTTCCTTCTAGTTCAAGATGGAATAGTCATTCGACCAAAATGGTGAAAAAGTTATTCTATTGAAAATACATTCTTATACTTTAATGACATATTTAGTTTGTTGTAATGGGAATCGTAATGAAATCAATTTACCATTACAATGTTTGCTTTGCTTTTAAAAATGATGTAATGGGATTACATTGTAATCATAATTACAGAAGAAGATTTTCAGTTGGGAAAACAAGTTCCTCTCTAAAGCGGGGAAAGAGGTGTTGATCAAGTCTGTGGCTCAGGCTCTTTCAAGCTATGCTATGAGTGTGTTTCTCTTAACCAAAGAAATATGCTCTAGTCTAGAAGGTTTAATGGCTAAATTTTGGTGGAAGACTCAATCTAATCTATCTATCTATATATAATATAAAGGAAAGCACAAAATAAGTTTAGGTGGCATCTTAGATTTTTTTTATTCTATTTTTAAAATTTTGTGAATTTTTTCTATTTTGTTTAGAAAAGAACTACAAAATACATGGAACTAAATGTCCCACATTGTTTATAAAGTATGTAGGCATCATCCATGTATCTTATAAATATTATTCTTTTCATGTCATATTAATTCATCTAAAAGTATTTTTATTTATGGGTGATTGATTAATTCTTACCCTATGAGTTTTTATTATTTTATTTTTAAGGTCCTATAATTTTTTATTTTTCATCTAATATACATTTTATTTTTTATATTTTTAAAAATAGTTTTTTAATAAATATTTATTTTATAAGTTTTTTATATTTGATGTAATATATAATAATATACAATTTATTATGAGTTAATTTTGTTTTAAGATTTTATATATATAATTCTATATTTTTATTAGCCTAAAAAAATATTCAAATTAAATTATTTTAAATGAAACCAAACATAATTTTTTTTCTCAATATATATGAATATTTTTTTATTATTTATCTATTTTATTATATGTCTTCTAAGTAATATATATTTTGTAAGAGTCTTACATTGTTTACAAACTATGTGTGTCTTATACTTATTAACTACAAGTAAACACAATATATATTATATTTCGTTAAAAAAATACTTCAAGTAAAATATTTCTTCATTCACACTGATTTGTCCAAAAATAATTAATATTGTTTCTCTTTGTAGGGACAATTGAATACCTTATACAATTAATTTTATATATTTATATATAAATATGTATTCAATTGATCAACTTTATATAAATATCCAAAAAATTAATATTTTTCCATTTACTTATAATATTTGTAATTTTTTCATTTCATAATTACTTTGAATATACATTTTAATTAGTTTATGTATATACATCTTAATTGAGTTTAAAAAATATGGCACTAGGAAAGAGAAGAGACAAAAATATTCATCAATTAAAATAATAATAATAGTCTAATTTAAAAAATTAATACAAACAATTAATATTATAAATAATAATAGTAATAAAAAAGATAACAAATCATGATTCATTAATTTAATGAATTGTTGCAACAAAAAAATAATAAATAATATTTTAAAATATCTACCTTTCATTCAATAAAAACGTTAAAAATTTATAACGTTTAAATTATTAATACTTAAATTAATATTTTTATATAAATAAATAAAATTATAAAAATATTTAATTTAAATATATATATGAACAAAAAATTAAGTTTTGTTATAAATGAATAATTAAAAAATGATAATTTTTTTTTAATTACAAAAAAAATTATACCATTATAATATTTGATTCATTTAAAAAATATATATATTTATAATAGCTTTCTTTTATGATAAATAGCTTTATCCCAAATGTACTTTTATTTTTATTGTATTATGATTAAGATTTGTGCTAATCACAAATATTTTTTTTTTTAAATAAATATATTATATAATTTTATATTATTCATAAAAAAAATATAAAATAGTATTAGACTTGAAATTTTATTCGTAACTAAAAATTAATTTTTTAATATAAAATTTTAAAAAATTATTAAAACCGCGCGAAGCGCGGATCTATTCCCTAGTTCTTCTCATAAAGGGATTAGTTGTTAATTGGAAGAAGTTATGTCAACACAAACATGTTGGGGGCTTGGGGTTTAGAGACCTTAGAAACTACAATCTTTTTTTTTTTTTGGCAAACAAGGGTGGAGATTACTCACTAAGGAAGATTCACTTGACTTGTTGGAAAGATTTACAAGGCTCAATATTACCCGAGGGGTTCTTACATCAATGCAGAACTAGGACAAAATCCTAGCTTTATTTGGCGCAGTATTTGGGAAGCTCAATCCCTTGTTCGACGGGGTGCTAGAAGATCTATTGGAGATGGCTCTTCTATGAGTGTATTAAATGATCCATGGCTGCCTCATGATAGTATGCCTTTTGTCCTTACTGTTAACCAAGGTCTTGAAGATAAATTGGTATCCAATCTGATGTTGATGGAAGAAAAAGGGTGGGATGTAGAGATCATAGAAGATATGTTTGAAGAACGTGATGCCCAACTGATTTTGAGTATTCAACTGAGTGACTCAACAACCGTGAATTCATGGCATTGGATGATGGAAAATTCGAGTTTCTATACCGCCAAAAGTGCTTATAATTATCTTCAAGCTTCAAGTGGTAGTTGGCTTCATTTTGATGATGAGAGCTATTGGAAAAGGCTTTGTAAGATTGATGTTCCTTCGAAGGTTCTTCACTTTTTGTGGAGGGCTTGTTCTCTCCCCACGAAAGTTCAACTTAGCACTAAGCATGTGAATGTCGATCTTATATGTCCTCTATGCAACGTCTACTATGAGACGATTTTTCACGTGCTTGTTGGATGTCGGTTTGCCCAAGCTTGCTGGCACCTCTCGGCCGCTGTAGTTGCTACTGGTGTGGACGAGTTCAGCAGCTGGTTTTTCAGCCTTATAGACAGCAAGCAAACTGAGGTGGTTGTCGGTGCCGCAATGATTTCATGGAGCATTTGGAAGACTCGGAATGAAGTCTTCTGGCAGAACAAAAACTATACTGCGTTGAGAGTAGTTCAGTCGGCAAGAAAGGCCCCTTGATCAATGGCGCGTTGCAAACAAGAACACAGCAACTTCTTTTGCTACTGGTGTACTTTCTAATAGCAACATTTGGCGCAAACCAATGGGTGGAAAGATCAAGGTAAATGTTGACGGTGCTATCTTTGAAGCTCAACGAATGTTTAGTTTTGGTTGTGTGGCGCGTGATCATGCGAGTCAGCTCTTGGAAGCAATTTCGGATTCAAAATTTGGAGTGGTGTTGCCTGAAATTGCCGAAATTGTTGGTATGAAGGAAGCATTAAGCTGGATTAAAGAAAAGGGTGGGAGGATGTGTTCATCGAGACGGATTCGTTAATGGTTGTTCAAGCACTCACTAGTTCAGTTCATATGCCTTCATACTTTGGTTTGTTGGTGGAGGATTGTCGTTTGATTTTATCTACTTTAAAGAATGTTTTCATTTCTTTTGTGTATCGATCTGCTAACAAAGCTGCTCATTCTCTTGCTCGGGCGTCTTGTTCTTTGTCAGGTTGTTTGTTTAATGAGCGAAATGCTCCTATCTTTTTGAAGAACATTGTAATGGCTGATGCTATTCCTTAATAAAATTATTTTCAAAAAAAAAAAAAAAAAAAAACTCTAATACCCTTTTTTATATAAATATAAAAAAATTAAAATATGGGATAATTTTTTCAATTTATCATTTATTCCAATATTCATTCCAATAACAAACCAAACATCTTAATCAATTCTATTCTTATTACATTACTATTACTATTACCATTACTATTACATTCCACCAAACCAAACACCACCTAATATGCAACCAAACAAAGGAATGGAATAAAAATTATTTTTTTTCCATTCCACTTCATTTCATTACCTTCAACCAAACACCACCTTAGTTCCCTTTATTTTCCATTCAAGAAAACACAAGAAATAAAACCAATTATAAATTCTGATTCTTAAAACGAAGAAAATAAAAAATTACATATTATAAAATGTTCACAAGCGACCTCAACAACCAACCAACCAACCAAAGTGCATACTAAAACATTGATATTCGTAGTAAGATAACAACACACAGAAAGTAGTCACAAATTGAGGAATTCGAGCAGTACAACAAGCACTTTTTTTTATGACATGATTATAAACAACATAGGATACAGTAGGCAGTAGTAGCTCTGGTCCAGTTTCCAGAACAAAGTTCAGCAAACAGCATTTTTTTTCTTCTTTTGCTTGAACCAAAGTAGAACAGCAAATATAGAACGTAAACAGTAACAAAAGCCAAGGATGATTTGCCCGACCATGGACGATGCATGGTCTTGTGTTTCACCGAACAACTGAAGCACAGTGCTGGGTTCCCCCATGCAACAGCCTCTCACTGCATTGCATGGCCCCGCCCATGTGTGACGTTGCTCCAGAGAACCGTAGCCCACTGCTGTCGGAAACACTCATGGTGTCCGAGCAGGTGGTAACTGAGGTGACATACTCAGCATACCCAGAGTTCATTCTGTCATTCTTCTGATGCAGCAGCTTCGAGGAGGAGGAGGACGAGGAGTTAGAATCAGAAGACTGGTGTTGGAGCTGTTTTTTGCTGAGAAAGCGTCCACCAGATCCCCTTACCCTATTCAAGGCATGCAGATGCCGAGACTCATGGAGATATGGCTGCAAAAAGGTGATTAAGTAAAATGGTTAGAATTAATGATTATGTCATGTTTACTATGCTTGTTTAGTACAAAAAAAAAAATCATTTCTCCTTTCCACTATAATAAACACTTAAGGCTGTGTGTAGAGATAGAAGAAACTAGGAAGATATAATAGGAAGGCATAAGTATATTAATAGCCAAGGAAGAAATAAATAACATGAGACTACTTTTACTTCTTGTATGATGGGATATTTATGCCCTCTTAAGGATTTGAAACCCAATCTTTTTCCTTTAAAAATCTATTATCTTTAATTAACAATCACTCTTCCAAAAATCCATCCAATAAAGTATTTACTACCAATTCTACCAAAAATGAAAAAACTCACATGCTCTCAAGAATAGTCAAGAATGACTTTGAACCTTTAACCAATTGTATACTAAATTCAAGCTCTAAGTAGGTCATTATTCTAATGCTTAAAATATTAAAATGATTGGAAATAAAGAACTGGTTTCCCTTTTCTATCATTTCAGGTCAGTCTCACTCAGTCTACACTTCCCATTACCTCTCCAAAACCTTTCACTTTACAATTATTTTCCTATTTTTAGCTTGGCAAATATGTATTCCTTTCCAATTTTATTCCATTTTTAGATTAGATAGTAAATGCATCAAATAGATTACATAAAACGAGAAAACACGCTGGTATTTCGACAAAGATGAAATTCTACGTACAAAACATGTCTAGAGTGACAATGTAAATGCATCAAAAGAAATTCCAATACAAAACCATGCATCACCTTGCGGTTTCTTATGAGTTTGTTCTGAGCTTCTTGTTTTGCCCGAGACTGCCGCCTCCTGAGAATTCCGTGATACTGCTTTGCATTGACATAGATGGGCCCATTGTCTGTAAGATCCAAAGGCAGTGGAACTCGTGTGGATTGCAACCCCACCATCTGAGGCCACATTCATATCAAAGTAAGTTGATCACATAAATTATATACGCATCTATATATACTTTACTTGTAACAGAAGAAAATAGAACACAATCAAAAACAAAAGGTGGGTTGCTTAATGCCTGTGTTCTCAAACTAAAAGAAGGCAAGGCTTTCAAGCCATTACTATAATGTACTAATTTAATGACCATAACCTCTAATCCTCTTTAAAGATATAATAAGAGGTTTGATCATTATGTTGCAAACAATGCATATAATATAATCTCATCTCTAACAAGGAAAAAGCAAATTAGACGAAAAAAACTTACAAGAGCCTGTGGGCCATATGAAGTCAAAAAACCACCATAGTATGGATCAGCATAGGGGTATTGAACGCTAGCCTGCAAGACAGGAAACCCAAGTTAACATTTTAAGAGATAAACGAAGTTCCGGGGTTGGTCAAGCCAAGCCAACAACTCAACCAAACTACCAATGAATGGCTGCCACCAAGTTGTGAATGATGGAGCATGAAATCCGGTTTGCTCAAGAAGAAGGCCGGTTTCATCTGATCCTCAGCACCCTCGGAGGACATTGCATCCTCTCCTGGAGTATTGAAAACAACAAAGACTCATTAAGTTTTAGGAAATGTGCTAGACTTGGAACACAAACTAGAAAAGTTAACTCTCAGTAACCTTTCAAATATAGATATACATCATCATTAATGCATTACAACTTTCCTGAAAGACTTCATGCGGCAAAATGTTGTTTTATTTGATATATTGTTCATGTATCTCTTCAGCTTTCTCATGCATACATACATAAGATGTTGGATTGACATTGATCAATATCAAGAAGCATCGCCATGAAGTTATACTCGAGGGAAAATACAAGGGAGTCATATGTTGGATTTTTCTTTTTTTTTTTTCTTTCTTGTATATTCATGTAAAATAATAAATTAGGCTAAAAAAATAGTAATGCTGTTTAAAATTTTGAAAAGAGTAGCAAGGTCGAAGGTCTCCAAAAAAGAAAATGTTATTACACCAAGAGATTGTATGCTAATTGTCATTCTAGAATAAGCCAACTTTCATTCTGACAAACATATTTTAGAATAGCAACACACTTATGTCGGTAACTATTAACTAGGTGAGATATATATACACATATATAATATACACTTGCATATAATTATATATAATGAAAGAGATATGGCCAACAAAAATGCACATGGGATAGAAAAATGATCACAATTTATACCAAGACATTCTAGACAAAAAAGTAGATAACTCAAACGAGGCATAAAATGACTTGTGCACAATAAAGTACTGAAAATATAAATGAATTACAAGATAACAACCAATATAAACATATAAATATATAAGTACCAGATTCTGATGAAATCATGGAAATTTTGAGTTGATCCCTCACAAATCACAACTTTTCTTGATATTGACCAACGCTTCAGTAGTAGAGTACACTTAGTCTGAAATTTTCTGAAAGTTGAGGGAAGTTAATGGTAAAAAATTGGTGTTGGGAAATTTTCAGCAGCAAGCAATAGTAATCTATTTTTAAATACACATATATAAGAGAGAGATAGATAGCTGGAGTGGAAGACATAATAAAAGGAGCTATTTATGTCTAAAAATGAAAATGTAAATTCATAGTTGTATGCCAATCAAGATAGTACAAATGTATACAATGGTCGTCCAATTGAAATTTATTTCATTTATAATCATAAAAGGCTACACACATCTCAAAATCAAAAGAAGCAAATCAATGACATTTTACTTATTATGAACGAAAATGGTATAAAAGGAGTGTTTCGCAATATTCAGTGGTTGATGTCTTTACTTACAAATTTAGAAAAAAGAGTATTGTGTGAGTCCCACATTCATAACTAGAGGAATCGATATATAATTAAACAGCCACAAAAGAAATCAAACATTCTTACTCTCTCTCCTTCCAAAACTTTTCATATTCAATCTTCACATATATATTAAGTACAATAAATCGTTATTGGTTCTTAACACTTGGTTGATAAATTTACTATGTCTACATGCAGTTACTAACAACAAAAGAAAAGAATAAAGTTTGCAGATCGCTTAAGATTTTAGGCATGAATTGACTCACAACTAAATAAAGTTCACAAACCAAACCATATTGACATATTAATTTAAGTACTAATAAAGACCCGACCTTTATCTGACTCGTCATATATATATAACCCTAGTTGATCCCAAACAAAACGTTATGGAAAATAAATGTTCAACCAAATGCAGTAAAAGTTCAAAAAAAAAACCCCTCCAAACGCAAAACCAAGAACCAGAAAAGCAGAAGATCCAAATCAGGGATAAAGCCAGAAAACAAACATCAGCCATAAAAGACTTTACCAGGACCACTTTCCCTTCTTCAACAACATTACCATATGATCTCAAAACCGTGTATAAGGACTCTCAAAACAGCAAATAGAGCAAAACCCACTTAGATTCTACACCAATAAATGAACCCCACGAAAAATCCAGAAGCAGAAAAAGTATTTTCTTAATTTTTTTTAAGAAAAATAAAATACCCAATGAATGGGAAAGGTGGAAACTAGTGGGAAGTGTACGGGATTAGAAAAATAATCCCAAAAAAATAGAAAAGAGAGAGACACCTTTGGAATCTGATACGCTATGAAGAAGCAAGCTACAGAGGTGTTGGGATGAACTTGGACATGTTTCCTCCTCTTCCTCCTCCTTTCTCTCTCTCAATCTCTCTCACTAGTTTACTCTCTTTCTACTTCTTCCTCCTCTTCTTCTTGGGTTTGCTGTAACTAATAAATACAAAAACACTCGTTAATTCAATTCTTCTCTCCAATAAAAACACCCACTACCCACCACCATCTCTCTCTCTCAATCTACTTTCTCTCTCCACTACTCTACTACTATATGTAGTATTTACCACTACTATAGTACCAACTTTGCTTGTTCTTTCCGATATAATGTCTTTCTTTCTCTTATTTTTTTTCATTTTATGATGGCCCCACTGCCACACAGCCAAACAAGGCCTTATAACACTTTTGGCTTCATTCGGTCTTTCTCTGTTGTCAGCCGCCCTTCACTGTACCTCCACTTTCTTTTTCCACACGCGCTCCTCCACGCGCTTGGATTACAACCGTTTCCTATGCCCAATCATTTTCGGCCCAAAGTCCTAGGCCTTCGTATTTCTTTAACGTTAATCGATTTTGTTTTTTCATTGGCTGTGATCCCCACTCTCCATTCATGGGACCTCGATCTCTCCCGAATTCTTTTCGTTTATTTACGGAAATACCCCCCTTTTTCCTTGAACGACATCGAAATACATAAAACGACGTATAATATTAATATTTGACCGTACTAGTAGCTGGCCAGATTATAAAACCAAAAATATAAAATAATATGATAACAAAATTGTTTTTCCTGCCAAACATAGTGACGATATGGAAAAAAAAAACAAAAAAAGAAGATTCAAGAATAAAATGTTTAGGATTCTACCATTTTAATTTATAATTATTTGATGTAACTCTTTTTCTTTCTTTCTTCTTTCTTTTTCTTTAATGTCGAATTAGAATTGAAAGTAAGTGGTTATAACCTAAATTAAATCGAATAGTTTACTTTTGTGAGATGCTGAAATGATAAATTTATTACCTAACAATTAAACAAATAAAATAATGAACACATTTTTAACCTTTTCTTTGCTGGGAGTAAAATAATGAATACTTGAAAAAATAAAAAGGAGAGCCAAGATGGTGATATGAAATGATTAGCTCTTGTGTTTAATGGCTGGATGAGAAAGGAACATTATTTTATACATATATATGCAATTAACTACCTTCCTTAATGCTTTACAGTTTTGAATTTTTATTGGATTCTTCATGGTATCACCTCAATATTTAGATTTAGTCTCAGAAAAAGATAAGGCTATGAGTGCCAAGTAACTTTTTTTTTTTTATGAACATCAAACTTCATTAAAAGACCCAAACCAGGCCACAGCACAAACAAGTTTTAGTTGGAAACAAGAAGTGTCAACTCCTTAACATTGAAAAAACCAAATAAGAAAGACGGTGAGCCATCTCATTTCTAGACCGAGGGATCCAAGTGATCGCCAACTCTGGGAGATGATCCAACCCCGTCAACATATGTCCGAACACGGCAGCGGTCGTCCAATCAGGAACCTTATGAGATTTGATTCCAAGCACCGAAATTTGACAGTCCGAAACAAAATTGACATTAGACCAGTCATGAATTCTACAGTGGTGGAAGAGAGCCCAAGACTCAGCTTCTAGGGGAAACTTAGCCTCGAAACGCACCGAGAAAACTTCCACAACCATGCCCTCCGAATTCGTGATCACAATTCCTGCAGTAGAGCACAAGCCTTTGTTGGCCGCATCAATAAACACCACATGGTCGCCCTATAGCAGAAAATCATTAAGGGCATCAAGACCATGACCAACGTCTAACTGAGCAGCCCACATCAAGTTTAGGTCAGCGGCCATGGACCTATTGGAGATGGCTCTTCTATGAGTGTATTAAATGATCCATGGCTGCCTCATGATAGTATGCCTTTTGTCCTTACTGTTAACCAAGGTCTTGAAGATAAATTGGTATCCAATCTGATGTTGATGGAAGAAAAAGGGTGGGATGTAGAGATCATAGAAGATATGTTTGAAGAACGTGATGCCCAACTGATTTTGAGTATTCAACTGAGTGACTCAACAACCGTGAATTCATGGCATTGGATGATGGAAAATTCGAGTTTCTATACCGCCAAAAGTGCTTATAATTATCTTCAAGCTTCAAGTGGTAGTTGGCTTCATTTTGATGATGAGAGCTATTGGAAAAGGCTTTGTAAGATTGATGTTCCTTCGAAGGTTCTTCACTTTTTGTGGAGGGCTTGTTCTCTCCCCACGAAAGTTCAACTTAGCACTAAGCATGTGAATGTCGATCTTATATGTCCTCTATGCAACGTCTACTATGAGACGATTTTTCACGTGCTTGTTGGATGTCGGTTTGCCCAAGCTTGCTGGCACCTCTCGGCCGCTGTAGTTGCTACTGGTGTGGACGAGTTCAGCAGCTGGTTTTTCAGCCTTATAGACAGCAAGCAAACTGAGGTGGTTGTCGGTGCCGCAATGATTTCATGGAGCATTTGGAAGACTCGGAATGAAGTCTTCTGGCAGAACAAAAACTATACTGCGTTGAGAGTAGTTCAGTCGGCAAGAAAGGCCCCTTGATCAATGGCGCGTTGCAAACAAGAACACAGCAACTTCTTTTGCTACTGGTGTACTTTCTAATAGCAACATTTGGCGCAAACCAATGGGTGGAAAGATCAAGGTAAATGTTGACGGTGCTATCTTTGAAGCTCAACGAATGTTTAGTTTTGGTTGTGTGGCGCGTGATCATGCGAGTCAGCTCTTGGAAGCAATTTCGGATTCAAAATTTGGAGTGGTGTTGCCTGAAATTGCCGAAATTGTTGGTATGAAGGAAGCATTAAGCTGGATTAAAGAAAAGGGTGGGAGGATGTGTTCATCGAGACGGATTCGTTAATGGTTGTTCAAGCACTCACTAGTTCAGTTCATATGCCTTCATACTTTGGTTTGTTGGTGGAGGATTGTCGTTTGATTTTATCTACTTTAAAGAATGTTTTCATTTCTTTTGTGTATCGATCTGCTAACAAAGCTGCTCATTCTCTTGCTCGGGCGTCTTGTTCTTTGTCAGGTTGTTTGTTTAATGAGCGAAATGCTCCTATCTTTTGAAGAACATTGTAATGGCCGATGCTATTCCTTAATAAAATTATTTTCAAAAAAAAAAAAAAAAACTCTAATACCCTTTTTTATATAAATATAAAAAAATTAAAATATGGGATAATTTTTTCAATTTATCATTTATTCCAATATTCATTCCAATAACAAACCAAACATCTTAATCAATTCTATTCTTATTACATTACTATTACTATTACCATTACTATTACATTCCACCAAACCAAACACCACCTAATATGCAACCAAACAAAGGAATGGAATAAAAATTATTTTTTTTCCATTCCACTTCATTTCATTACCTTCAACCAAACACCACCTTAGTTCCCTTTATTTTCCATTCAAGAAAACACAAGAAATAAAACCAATTATAAATTCTGATTCTTAAAACGAAGAAAATAAAAAATTACATATTATAAAATGTTCACAAGCGACCTCAACAACCAACCAACCAACCAAAGTGCATACTAAAACATTGATATTCGTAGTAAGATAACAACACACAGAAAGTAGTCACAAATTGAGGAATTCGAGCAGTACAACAAGCACTTTTTTTTATGACATGATTATAAACAACATAGGATACAGTAGGCAGTAGTAGCTCTGGTCCAGTTTCCAGAACAAAGTTCAGCAAACAGCATTTTTTTTCTTCTTTTGCTTGAACCAAAGTAGAACAGCAAATATAGAACGTAAACAGTAACAAAAGCCAAGGATGATTTGCCCGACCATGGACGATGCATGGTCTTGTGTTTCACCGAACAACTGAAGCACAGTGCTGGGTTCCCCCATGCAACAGCCTCTCACTGCATTGCATGGCCCCGCCCATGTGTGACGTTGCTCCAGAGAACCGTAGCCCACTGCTGTCGGAAACACTCATGGTGTCCGAGCAGGTGGTAACTGAGGTGACATACTCAGCATACCCAGAGTTCATTCTGTCATTCTTCTGATGCAGCAGCTTCGAGGAGGAGGAGGACGAGGAGTTAGAATCAGAAGACTGGTGTTGGAGCTGTTTTTTGCTGAGAAAGCGTCCACCAGATCCCCTTACCCTATTCAAGGCATGCAGATGCCGAGACTCATGGAGATATGGCTGCAAAAAGGTGATTAAGTAAAATGGTTAGAATTAATGATTATGTCATGTTTACTATGCTTGTTTAGTACAAAAAAAAAAATCATTTCTCCTTTCCACTATAATAAACACTTAAGGCTGTGTGTAGAGATAGAAGAAACTAGGAAGATATAATAGGAAGGCATAAGTATATTAATAGCCAAGGAAGAAATAAATAACATGAGACTACTTTTACTTCTTGTATGATGGGATATTTATGCCCTCTTAAGGATTTGAAACCCAATCTTTTTCCTTTAAAAATCTATTATCTTTAATTAACAATCACTCTTCCAAAAATCCATCCAATAAAGTATTTACTACCAATTCTACCAAAAATGAAAAAACTCACATGCTCTCAAGAATAGTCAAGAATGACTTTGAACCTTTAACCAGTTGTATACTAAATTCAAGCTCTAAGTAGGTCATTATTCTAATGCTTAAAATATTAAAATGATTGGAAATAAAGAACTGGTTTCCCTTTTCTATCATTTCAGGTCAGTCTCACTCAGTCTACACTTCCCATTACCTCTCCAAAACCTTTCACTTTACAATTATTTTCCTATTTTTAGCTTGGCAAATATGTATTCCTTTCCAATTTTATTCCATTTTTAGATTAGATAGTAAATGCATCAAATAGATTACATAAAACGAGAAAACACGCTGGTATTTCGACAAAGATGAAATTCTACGTACAAAACATGTCTAGAGTGACAATGTAAATGCATCAAAAGAAATTCCAATACAAAACCATGCATCACCTTGCGGTTTCTTATGAGTTTGTTCTGAGCTTCTTGTTTTGCCCGAGACTGCCGCCTCCTGAGAATTCCGTGATACTGCTTTGCATTGACATAGATGGGCCCATTGTCTGTAAGATCCAAAGGCAGTGGAACTCGTGTGGATTGCAACCCCACCATCTGAGGCCACATTCATATCAAAGTAAGTTGATCACATAAATTATATACGCATCTATATATACTTTACTTGTAACAGAAGAAAATAGAACACAATCAAAAACAAAAGGTGGGTTGCTTAATGCCTGTGTTCTCAAACTAAAAGAAGGCAAGGCTTTCAAGCCATTACTATAATGTACTAATTTAATGACCATAACCTCTAATCCTCTTTAAAGATATAATAAGAGGTTTGATCATTATGTTGCAAACAATGCATATAATATAATCTCATCTCTAACAAGGAAAAAGCAAATTAGACGAAAAAAACTTACAAGAGCCTGTGGGCCATATGAAGTCAAAAAACCACCATAGTATGGATCAGCATAGGGGTATTGAACGCTAGCCTGCAAGACAGGAAACCCAAGTTAACATTTTAAGAGATAAACGAAGTTCCGGGGTTGGTCAAGCCAAGCCAACAACTCAACCAAACTACCAATGAATGGCTGCCACCAAGTTGTGAATGATGGAGCATGAAATCCGGTTTGCTCAAGAAGAAGGCCGGTTTCATCTGATCCTCAGCACCCTCGGAGGACATTGCATCCTCTCCTGGAGTATTGAAAACAACAAAGACTCATTAAGTTTTAGGAAATGTGCTAGACTTGGAACACAAACTAGAAAAGTTAACTCTCAGTAACCTTTCAAATATAGATATACATCATCATTAATGCATTACAACTTTCCTGAAAGACTTCATGCGGCAAAATGTTGTTTTATTTGATATATTGTTCATGTATCTCTTCAGCTTTCTCATGCATACATACATAAGATGTTGGATTGACATTGATCAATATCAAGAAGCATCGCCATGAAGTTATACTCGAGGGAAAATACAAGGGAGTCATATGTTGGATTTTTCTTTTTTTTTTTTCTTTCTTGTATATTCATGTAAAATAATAAATTAGGCTAAAAAAATAGTAATGCTGTTTAAAATTTTGAAAAGAGTAGCAAGGTCGAAGGTCTCCAAAAAAGAAAATGTTATTACACCAAGAGATTGTATGCTAATTGTCATTCTAGAATAAGCCAACTTTCATTCTGACAAACATATTTTAGAATAGCAACACACTTATGTCGGTAACTATTAACTAGGTGAGATATATATACACATATATAATATACACTTGCATATAATTATATATAATGAAAGAGATATGGCCAACAAAAATGCACATGGGATAGAAAAATGATCACAATTTATACCAAGACATTCTAGACAAAAAAGTAGATAACTCAAACGAGGCATAAAATGACTTGTGCACAATAAAGTACTGAAAATATAAATGAATTACAAGATAACAACCAATATAAACATATAAATATATAAGTACCAGATTCTGATGAAATCATGGAAATTTTGAGTTGATCCCTCACAAATCACAACTTTTCTTGATATTGACCAACGCTTCAGTAGTAGAGTACACTTAGTCTGAAATTTTCTGAAAGTTGAGGGAAGTTAATGGTAAAAAATTGGTGTTGGGAAATTTTCAGCAGCAAGCAATAGTAATCTATTTTTAAATACACATATATAAGAGAGAGATAGATAGCTGGAGTGGAAGACATAATAAAAGGAGCTATTTATGTCTAAAAAAGAAAATGTAAATTCATAGTTGTATGCCAATCAAGATAGTACAAATGTATACAATGGTCGTCCAATTGAAATTTATTTCATTTATAATCATAAAAGGCTACACACATCTCAAAATCAAAAGAAGCAAATCAATGACATTTTACTTATTATGAACGAAAATGGTATAAAAGGAGTGTTTCGCAATATTCAGTGGTTGATGTCTTTACTTACAAATTTAGAAAAAAGAGTATTGTGTGAGTCCCACATTCATAACTAGAGGAATCGATATATAATTAAACAGCCACAAAAGAAATCAAACATTCTTACTCTCTCTCCTTCCAAAACTTTTCATATTCAATCTTCACATATATATTAAGTACAATAAATCGTTATTGGTTCTTAACACTTGGTTGATAAATTTACTATGTCTACATGCAGTTACTAACAACAAAAGAAAAGAATAAAGTTTGCAGATCGCTTAAGATTTTAGGCATGAATTGACTCACAACTAAATAAAGTTCACAAACCAAACCATATTGACATATTAATTTAAGTACTAATAAAGACCCGACCTTTATCTGACTCGTCATATATATATAACCCTAGTTGATCCCAAACAAAACGTTATGGAAAATAAATGTTCAACCAAATGCAGTAAAAGTTCAAAAAAAAAACCCCTCCAAACGCAAAACCAAGAACCAGAAAAGCAGAAGATCCAAATCAGGGATAAAGCCAGAAAACAAACATCAGCCATAAAAGACTTTACCAGGACCACTTTCCCTTCTTCAACAACATTACCATATGATCTCAAAACCGTGTATAAGGACTCTCAAAACAGCAAATAGAGCAAAACCCACTTAGATTCTACACCAATAAATGAACCCCACGAAAAATCCAGAAGCAGAAAAAGTATTTTCTTAATTTTTTTTAAGAAAAATAAAATACCCAATGAATGGGAAAGGTGGAAACTAGTGGGAAGTGTACGGGATTAGAAAAATAATCCCAAAAAAATAGAAAAGAGAGAGACACCTTTGGAATCTGATACGCTATGAAGAAGCAAGCTACAGAGGTGTTGGGATGAACTTGGACATGTTTCCTCCTCTTCCTCCTCCTTTCTCTCTCTCAATCTCTCTCACTAGTTTACTCTCTTTCTACTTCTTCCTCCTCTTCTTCTTGGGTTTGCTGTAACTAATAAATACAAAAACACTCGTTAATTCAATTCTTCTCTCCAATAAAAACACCCACTACCCACCACCATCTCTCTCTCTCAATCTACTTTCTCTCTCCACTACTCTACTACTATATGTAGTATTTACCACTACTATAGTACCAACTTTGCTTGTTCTTTCCGATATAATGTCTTTCTTTCTCTTATTTTTTTTCATTTTATGATGGCCCCACTGCCACACAGCCAAACAAGGCCTTATAACACTTTTGGCTTCATTCGGTCTTTCTCTGTTGTCAGCCGCCCTTCACTGTACCTCCACTTTCTTTTTCCACACGCGCTCCTCCACGCGCTTGGATTACAACCGTTTCCTATGCCCAATCATTTTCGGCCCAAAGTCCTAGGCCTTCGTATTTCTTTAACGTTAATCGATTTTGTTTTTTCATTGGCTGTGATCCCCACTCTCCATTCATGGGACCTCGATCTCTCCCGAATTCTTTTCGTTTATTTACGGAAATACCCTTCCCTTTTTCCTTGAACGACATCGAAATACATAAAACGACGTATAATATTAATATTTGACCGTACTAGTAGCTGGCCAGATTATAAAACCAAAAATATAAAATAATATGATAACAAAATTGTTTTTCCTGCCAAACATAGTGACGATATGGAAAAAAAAACAAAAAAAAGAAGATTCAAGAATAAAATGTTTAGGATTCTACCATTTTAATTTATAATTATTTGATGTAACTCTTTTTCTTTCTTTCTTCTTTCTTTTTCTTTAATGTCGAATTAGAATTGAAAGTAAGTGGTTATAACCTAAATTAAATCGAATAGTTTACTTTTGTGAGATGCTGAAATGATAAATTTATTACCTAACAATTAAACAAATAAAATAATGAACACATTTTTAACCTTTTTTTTGCTGGGAGTAAAATAATGAATACTTGAAAAAATAAAAAAGAGAGCCAAGATGGTGATATGAAATGATTAGCTCTTGTTTTTAATGGCTGGATGAGAAAGGAACATTATTTTATACATATATATGCAATTAACTACCTTCCTTAATGCTTTACAGTTTTGAATTTTTATTGGATTCTTCATGGTATCACCTCAATATTTAGATTTAGTCTCAGAAAAAGATAAGGCTATGAGTGCCAAGTAACTTTTTTTTTTTTTATGAACATCCAACTTCATTAAAAGACCCAAACCAGGCCACAACACAAACAAGTTTTAGTTGGAAACAAGAAGTGTCAACTCCTTAACATTGAAAAAACCAAACAAGAAAGACGGTGAGCCATCTCATTTCTAGACCGAGGGATCCAAGTGATCGCCAACTCTGGGAGATGATCCAACCCCGTCAACATATGTCCGAACACGGCAGCGGTCGTCCAATCAGGAACCTTATGAGATTTGATTCCAAGCACAGAAATTTGACAGTCCGAAACAAAATTGACATTAGACCAGTCATGAATTCTACAGTGGTGGAAGAGAGCCCAAGACTCAGCTTCTAGGGGAAACTTAGCCTCGAAACGCACCGAGAAAACTTCCACAACCATGCCCTCCGAATTGGTGATCACAATTCCTGCAGTAGAGCACAAGCCTTTGTTGGCCGCATCAATAAACACCACATGGTCGCCCTATAGCAGAAAATCATTAAGGGCATCAAGACCATGACCAACGTCTAACTGAGCAGCCCACATCAAGTTTAGGTTAGCGGCCATGGACCTAATTTGATCAAGAACCACCATAAAAGACGGTCGAATCTGATCATGATAGGCCTGGTTTCTTATAGACTAGAGAATAAAACAGAGACAATACCAAATCGCCTAAAAAATAGAAAGTTCAAACTATTATATATCTTTCATGGTGGTTGAAAATTAACTAAAATATAACAATTGAATATGAAAAAAATTATTAGTGCTCGGTTTAGGCGGGTTAACTCGACCAAACCGATCAATTCATTGGGGAATTGAAATTTTATTTTTTCTTAATTAGGCGGCTGCACTTAGATTTTTGGTATCTGATCTTTATGTTAGGTTGAATAAAATGTAACGTAAAATGACCAAACTGACTGACGTACACTCCTAACTCATACAATAAAAATATTAGCAAAACAAATGGATGATCAAATTAGAATTAAAAATTAATAAAATTGATATTGATAACTTTCAGTCTCTGGTAACGGCGCCAAAAACTTGTTCGGTAAAATTAGTACGCTAATATATGCAATCAAATCAAGTAATATAATGATAAATAGAGTATCATTCCCTTGATTATTAATTATCAATCAATTAATTCTTTAGTTCTATATGAGTAATAATTTTTCTTTAGAGATAATCAAAGTAATAATTACAATTATAGAAATAACAATAATTAAAGATAAGGATTATTATGATCCCAAACTGATCTAATTTTTTTTTTATTCAATTGACAAGTTGAGTTAAGTAGTTTATAATTCGGTTAAGACTTATAAATCCAATCTATGTAAAAATACTTTATATTCCTAAATTAATTTTTGAGAGAGAGAGAGAGAGATGTTATAAGGTACCACGGTGTTTAGCACCTTCTTATATGTCAATATTGCTATTGGTGTAATTAAGTATGAGTCTCATATAATTTTATCTAATAATTTTTAGAGGGTATCCTTAGAGCATCTCCATAGGAGACAATCTAGTTGTAAACATACACACATTATTTTAAAATATATTTTTTTATTTTTTTTCTCATCCACATAAAATTTGACATATTTTCTTTCAAAAATTACTCATAGTAATTCTAAAAATTATCCATGGTTTCACATACCACTTTTTAATTGAATTTTATAATTATATACCTTCTCTTTAAAAATTAGTAGTGATAAAATATTTTTTATAAAAAAATATTAAATAATGTTATATGATCATTTCTGATTTTGAACAATAATATCCATAAAATTAATTTAAAATGTTAAGCAAAATACAAGTGTGACAAATACAACTCCGTGAGCAACCTTAGATATGCTCTTTATCAATTGCAAGATGAGGTGCCGATAACAAAGCTAAAAAAATTGTATGATGCATGGTGGCCTGCTTTGCAAAGAGATCCCCACGAAAATGCAAAGGAACACGCGGCATGAAATTAGACAAGGAAAAGGTAGTTTGTCGTTATCCCCGCCCTGTTGTCGGTAGGAAGGGTTTCACCCTTTAATAATAATAATAATAATTAATATTAGGGTTTTTTTCATTTTTACATTTCAAAATCGTCTTTTTTTTTATATATTTTTACGAAATTCTACGTAGAAATTTCTATTGCAATTAGCACTGCAACCTAAATTGCAACAAAAAATCATATGGAAATTATTATTGCAACTAGCGTTGCAACCACTTTAAAAACTCAAACCGTAAATTTAAAAAAAAATATGTGGAGTAATTACCATTAATATTATTAATTAATTAATAATAATAATAAATTAGAGATACTATATATTTCCCTATTATTTAAAAATATAATATTTTATTTTATTTTTTTTATATTATTTTTGACACATTTATTTTTAAAAACACTTTGTAAAATAATATAATTATAATCTCAAATCTTTTTCTTTATCAAACTATTATGGGTTATTTGCGGCAAAACCCCTTTAAGTGGATAGGTTTTTACAACTAACCCCCTAATCTAAAATTTTGGTGGTAAAACTACCTAAACCACTAGTCCGTTAGCAGTTAACCCTTTCCATCCATTTTTGGCTGTTAACTGCCATGGTGGAATGTCCACGTGTACGCAGTGTACACGTGGCACAATTTTATTGGTTCACGTAAATAAATATAAAAAATAAAAAAAATTAATTATTTTAAAAATAAAAAATTAAAAAATTTATTTTTCTTTAAAAATTAAAAAATTTAAAATTAAAAAAATAATTTTTTTTTAAAATAAAAAAGAAAACCCTAATTCTCCTTTTCTCTTCCGCCCTTCTTCTTCTTCTTCTTCTTCTTCCTCTATCTTTTTCTCTTCTTCTTCAGCCGTTCTCCGACCACCCCCAGGCCAAACCATCCTCTTCTTCTTCAGCCGTTCTCCGACTCGTCACCACTACCACCCATGGCAACTCACCACCATCGCATGAACCCAATGAAGACCCAAAAACCCCGACCCACTCTCTCCGCACCCCTCTCCTTAGATCTGTCTCTTTCTCCCTCACTACTCTCGGCTCAACGTCGATCGGCGTGGTATGTTCGAGGGAGATTTGGGAAGGAGGTGGTGGTGGTGTCGTGCGAAGAACGATGGTGGTAGAATTGGTCTGAGGCTGAGTGAACAACGAAAAAGAAAGAAAAAGAAGAAAAAGGGAAAAAAAAGAAAAAAAGAAAAAAAAGGAAGCACCAGTTATTTTTTCTGATTTTAAAAATTTTGCTCCAGCTTGGTTTACTCCTCGGCTCAAGAAATGCAAGACCCACTTACCATGGAACCAAATTTCAACCTTAGTTGCATTTTTAATGTCGATAAGGGATATTCTTACTTGATCAGACTCCATTTTTGCGATATTGTGAGCTCATCTCTTAATACTCTGTTTTTTTTAATGTTTACATCAATGAGATTATGGCCATGGAAAGTGTTGACCTTTCCACCCTTACAGGAGCTCTGTCAACAGCTTATTACAAAGATTTTGTTCTCCATTCGATGAACATTACCAATAACAAGATTATGGTTCAAGTGGGGTGTAATTTGAATTCCCATTCCGAAATTAGAGATGCTATTTTTAATGGGCTAGAGATTATGAAGATTAGCAATTCTGCTAATAGCTTGGATGGTGGTGTAATGTTGGTGGTGTAATGGTGGTGATGGTGGGCAGTTAGGGTTTTCTTTTTTATTTTAAAAAAAAAAATTGTATTTTTAATTTTTAATTTTTTAATTTTTAAAGAAAAATAAATTTTTTAATTTTTTATTTTTAAAAATAATTAATTTTTTTATTTTTTTAATATTTATTTACGTGGACCAATAAAATTGTGCCACGTGTACACTGTGTACACGTGGACATTCCACCATGGCAGTTAACAGCCAAAAATGGATGGAAAGGGTTAACTGCTAACGGACTAGTGGTTTAGGTAGTTTTACCACCAAAATTTTAGATTAGGGGGTTAGTTGTAAAAACCTATCCACTTAAAGGGGTTTTGCCGCAAATAACCCAACTATTATTTATATTTTACTTTTAATTTTTTATTTAAAAAACATAGCATTAATGTCATTAGGTGTCATCAATGCAAATTTCAAGATTAGTATTCTTTTATCTCTAATGATATAACATCCTTTTATTTTTTTTACCTAAGTTTTCTACATCATCAAACATTCTTCACAATGCTATCATTAGAGCATCTCCAATGTTAGCATCCTTTAAGAATGCTAAAAATATTCATATCATTTAAAAATATAATATTTTATTTTATTTCTCTTTAATATTATTTTTAGCACTCTTACTTCTAAAATTACTCTAATAGTATAGTACTCTTTAAAAATACTATAATTATGATCTCACATATTATTTTTTATTTTTTAGCAATAACAATTTTTTAATTTTAATTTTTTATTAAAAAAATAATAATAGCATCAATACTACTGTATAGCATTTACACATTTTTAGAATAGTATTTTTTCTCTAATAGTATAGTATCTCAACATTTTACCATTTTATCTATTGCAAACGTCCCTTAATTTTTTTACCTTAGAGATGCTCTTAGTGGGATAGTGCTGAACAATCACGATAGGACACGTGGCATGCCTAAGAAATGACACCAAAACCAAACCAAACCACTTTACCTTCAGTTGCTTAGAATATATCCTTTTCTCTTTTTCTTGTTCCTTCTCAACCATACTCGGAGAGTTCTCTTAATAATAATTAGTGCTTTTTTTTTTTGATAAAATAATTAGTGCTTTTTTTAAATAAGCACCAACTGAGATATTTACGATCTTTATCTAATCTAAATAAAGTATAATAAAATATTACAACTTCCAGAAGAAATTGTCTTTTCATTTTTAAAATAAAATTAAAATTATATTGCTAAGCATTATAACATTTTTATAATGAACTATTATCATTACCTGTTTAGTCCTTTCAATTGTATATATCAACAATGTTTCACCATTTAAGTTTCATTGACCAATACAAAACTTAGTTTTGGACTAATAATAAATTAAATGTCGTATTAAATTAAAATTGCCAAAATTTGTGCACTATAAAGATGTTTATAATATACAGTTGTATTTGAAAAACTATCTCGTTATCAAATTTGGATGTAATCCAAACTAATTATTTATACTTACACTCTCGTAGAATTTTTACACAAAATGACTATTTTGATCAATTTTTAACATTTATATTATCCTTTCTAAATTTTAATATTTTTACTTTTTAAAATTTTCTTTAATACTTTTTAAAGTTTTATAATTACATATTTACTTTTTGTTCTCCTTTCTCATATCTAACCTCATTCAAATCTGGATTCAACATGTCATCTCTCACTCTCTCATCAAGCTTATCAAACTTTCACACTCGTCTTCGCACAATCACCATATGTAGCCTCTCTTCATCACGCAAAGCCTCTTCTCAAGCCACAATTGTCGTTCAATTGATGCTTGTAAGGTCTTCTTCTTTTTCTTCTTCTTCTTCTTGCTAAAATTATAAAAATAAAGTTTAGATTTGATAGTTTTTATAAGAGTTTGTTGTTTATTTGCTTATTTATTATTGAATTTTCTATTTTTCTTACAGATTTTAGGAATTTTGTTCTTAGTATTCTGTAAGTTAAGTTCTCATATATATACATATAAAAGTACACTTGCTAAGTGTTTGGTGAAATGCCTAAGAGAATTCTTCACTAGCTTAAAGGAATAGGGCATATTCAAATGTGATTTTATTTCAACTTTAAGTTAGCATTTTCGTGGTATTGTTTAGATATTACTTTTGTTGATCTATATTTTATCTTTTTTATGAATTAGAAATCGTATCTAAATATTTTAATGGTTACGTTGATTTAACGTTGTTTATAAGTTGTTTTATAGTTGTTTCATCTTTTAATTTTTTTTATTGTTGTTATTTCACCAAGTCATCCATTGAATAGGCTTTTCAGGAAACAATGTGAGATAATGATGATGAGGTTACAACTTTAAAGATTAATGTATTAGTTTTTGTTGTCTTTATCTAGTTTCAAATACTTGTTTATTATGTTTATATTTGTTTGATGTATTTAGTTAGAAGAATTGCTCAACCTTAAATGATCTATGTCTCTCATTTTTTTTTCTGTTTCTAATTAATTATTTTTTAGTTTTAATTTAATTATTATACGATTCTTATTCTAAGGTTATTAAGTTTTTTTAAAAAAAACTAGATCATTAGGTTAAGTCTTACATTTATCAATTGTATTTGAGTTTTAATTAGAATTATTTTAGTTGCATATTTATTAAATTTTATAAATTATGTTATATTTTAGTTGTTATATTGTTGTTTTAATGTTGTTCATTAGTACGTGATATACTTGCAGTATTGTATAACTAGTAATCGTATTTTATTTGGTTCATTGTTTTATTATTTTTGTCATCCTAATATTTTTAGGTGCGTGATAAGACCTCTGACGTTGTTGACAAGTTGAAGCTTCCAAAGAAAAATATTGTCAAGGTTTATAATTTGCTTTTTTGATTTGTCTTGTTTGAAATGTTCTCTGATTGTTGTTCATTCATTTGAAAAAGAAATCATAGCAGAAAGTTGTTTTATAGTTTGTTTAATGTTGTTTTAACTGCTGCAGGACTTGATTTCTAGTAATGATGAACTTCAAAGTTGATCAGAATAGACTTGTTGTTCATTTCTATTCCTTTGGTAGAATGAAGTCATGAGTTGCAAACATTAAAAGTATACAAGAAAATGTTTCAAAGTCTTTTAAGAAAGTTGAAGCTACTGTACATGAATTAATAATTGAGCTATTTGGTTTTGGTTGCATGCGCTGAAGAGCAATATTTTTTAAGAAACTTTATTTTTATAATTTTTTAAATATTTTTCTATTTAATTTCACATGTATCTTGCATAGGATATTGAAAATTATAATTTTTTTTATTTGTTTATATTTTTTAGTACAATGAAAAACAACTATTATTATATTTTTAATTTCTACATCAAGTATTGGTATAATAGTTTTTTTAAAAAAAAACAATAGTTGTTAGTAGCTTTTTAAAATTGTTAACAACCATTTAACAACGATATAAAAACATAAAAACAACTGTATATATAATTTAAAGAATCTACATGTAATATCCCGAAAAATGTATTGATATTTTAATCAGACATATTTTATTAAATATGTGATTAAGTGGGTATTAGAGTTGGATTATAATCCTACTTAAACTAATTACGAGTTGATTAGGAAAATATGAGTAAATGAATAATAAAGCGTAATTTATTAATTACGGAGATTGTATTGAAATATGTGGGTATCGTAGATACCATAATTCGAATAAAATATTTTCGGGCCTGACAATTGTGGAACTCGACAGAATGGTCAGAAATGTCACGATGGTTGAAATTGTGTTATATTGGAATTATACCGGACTAGGTTAAAATGTTGAGAAGTAATCGGGAAAGTTAGAAAATGACCGAAATACCCTTAGGTTAAGTTATAACTAAAGCTTTAAGGGAGGGGTAAAATAGTCATTTTACCAAGTATTATTTTAGTTTTGTCTTATATGGATTTTGAATTTTTGTTGGCTGAATTAGAATTATAATTTAGGTTTTTTTTTTTTATTTATTTAAATTAAAGATAGGAAATGTTAGATAAAAGGAAAAAAAAAATTAGAATACATATACGTTGCTCTCTCTTTCTCTCTCTCTCGAAAATCCTAAGAAGCCATTTGAAGCTGAGTTTTTATTCTTCAATCAACCAAGTTTAGATTGGTTTAAGCTAACCCAAGGTTCTGCCCAAGATTAAAGGTGAGTCTCATGTTCTTTTCCTTGAAATTTCATGATTTGAATTGAGTTTTTGCTTAGGGTTTAGTTCAATTTCAAGGCTGTTATGCTAAGGAGAGTTGAGGATGTGTTTGTAGGCTGGATTTAGAGTTTATTTAAGTTTAAATCAATTAGAATTAGTGGCTGTTTCATTTGAATTGATTTAGGTGAATTTTATTAAGTTTAATTTCACTTAATTATGCAATTTTGGTTAAATGGATGAGGTGATGTTAATTGATGCTTGGATTATGTTGAGTATATGATTTTGGTTTGATTTGGAGCAGTTTGGCAGGTGTGATTGAGTTTGTAGTTGTAGTTTGAGTTGAGTGAGTTAGAGTTTAAGAGCTCAAAACTCACTCAACAATGGTGAAGTTGTGATTTTAAGTTAATTGTTGGTTTTGAGTGTTGAGATATGTTGCATACATGTTATAGAACTGTTCTGTGAAGTTTGGGAACAATTGGTTAGGTTTGGAGCAAGTTTTGGGACTTTGAAGATCTAAAATTTTTGACTTTCTGGTGTGATGAACCGGAATTCCGAATGGTACAGGGCTGCACCAACCGGAATTCCGGATGGTTAATTTTCAGGAATCGCCGATTTTTCGTATTTTAGCCATAACTTTTCACTCGGGTGTCCGTTTTAGATATTCTATATACTGTTTCGAAGCTTATGAAGAGCTCTACAGTATGAGACATAGTTTAGAGCCAAAAGATATATTTTACTTTAGGGTGTTCTTACGATAAGATTTGGTAGAAAACCCTAGGTTATTTTATGCGAGTTTTAGACAGTGTTTTGGAATAGACCCTTATTGATTTACCTTTGCCGTGACATAGGACTCGAAAGTGTCGAGCATCGTTCCACTCAGGTCGGCCCACATACTTGACTTTGGACTTGAGGTAAGAAAAGTATTAAATATTGTATAAGGTTAATGTTATGATTGTTACAGTTTCGATTAAGATCGAAATCTTGTTATACGTTGTTGTGACTTAATCTTAATCGAGGTTAATGATATGTATTGGTTGTGACTCGATGATGATCGAGGGAAATTAATAGGAAACGATTATCATCGTTGTGACTTGATTATGATCGAGGGTAATGATAAGAAACGATTATCATCGTTTGACTCGATTATGATCGAGGGAAATATTATGAAACAATTATCATCATTTGACTCGATTATGATCGAGGGAAGTATTATGAAACAATTATTATCGTTGTGGCTCGATTATGATCGAGTAAAAGAAACGGTTATCACCGTTATGAGTAATTACTCCTGAAACCGCAGATAGGTTTCTTACTTATCGTTTGCTATATCGGGCAACAATAGTGACATATGTAGCTCGTGGGTAACGAGTGGTAAGGGTACTTTATGAGGTACCGGGATTGTGTGATTACGAGGTCGTGAGATGGATTAAGTGTGTTGTTATATGATGAGTTGTAATTGAATATATTATGTTATAGTGGGACTGAATGGATGTTATGTTGCTTGTGAAGTTAATCACTTTTGTTGTAATAATGCATGATTAGAATGCTTTATGAAGTACAAAGATTGAGTTGATATGTTAATGTGTGAACTGGAGTGCTTTATGAAGCATTAAAAGTAAGTGTTTACAATACTATATGATTAGGGTGTTTTATGAAACACTGAGGTTATTGATTATGTATAACTATAAATACTCTTAATTTTGTAACAAGTTTGCATGTATAGACGTTGAATTGTATATGTACGTTGAAAGAGAATGATCTCTTGGTTTGTATAATCTGTGGTACTATAATTTGCTATTATTTTCCATGATTTTCTTTATCTAGTAGCTTTTCTTGCTGAGTCACTGTGACTCACGGGTACTTCATGGTGCAGGTAAGAAGATTAGCAGTTCTGTTCGGCCATGGGTCAAAGGTCTTCCAGCAGTGTACATATCAACCATGTTGTCTTGGCTTTTGTGAAGCAGGATCAACCCTTTTCTATGATTTGATGTATAACCTATTCTTGTTCAAATGGAATTGTAATTAGTTGTAAAAGAATTTTCTTAGCAGGGGATCCCCATATTACAACAGTATTTAAAATGAAAGTCTTTATGTTGAATTTAATTAAAGGTTTTAATTAAACTACATTTTTTCTAAAAATTTATAGATTAGTAATAATAATAAGTTTATAAAAGCACACACGTGGCGTCCCTGAGAGTCAGGGCGTTACAACATGGTATCAGAGCGACCAAGGTTTAAAGATCCTGAAGACTGGCTTGATATGTACATTGGCTGCAAAGACTCGTTCGACTCATGGCTTAGTAAGTGCTGATTGTTAGTTGATTAGTGGATCATTTACTAATTGTTTGAATTGTCTTCTTATTTGATATGTGTAAAGTTGTTCGAGAAGTGTGATAAGTTTTTTTTTTTTTGATATAAAGTTGCTAAGTATGTCTATGCATGTGCGGTAATGCTTATTAGCATTAATTCAAGTTAAAAAGATTTTAACTATGAGAAAGGAATGATCACACTAGGAGGTGTACCTGAGGTGATCTAGTAAGTCAAAAATGAGAGCCTGTTAGTCTCGGGGTAGGTGGTGTGGGTATAAATCTTCCACTACCACAGGGCTGAGAGCAAATGAATGCTATGAAGTAAGAGATTATCCGAGTGGCAAGGTAGTAGAACTTGCATAGTTGATCCCGGACAGTGTGGGGATGGAGAATGATACTAAACCGGACCGATTGGCCAAGTTCTGTTTTCAAGAAGCGGCTGTTAAGGCCGCTAGGGAGTCTAATTTAGTTGAAGGTGGGAAAAGTATATCGCTCGGAATGTGGGTATAATTGTTTAGTAACTAGGGGTTTTCTAGTTATATGCTCAGGTGGTTGATTTAACCTCTTTTGCTAAGAGTGTAAGGTCGAGATGTAATAGACACTAGCAAAGTGAATGCCACATGAGAGTGTGTTTTTAGCATGGGGTAGTAGGCCATTTAGAAGAAGCTGCCTATTGTTGCCGTGACTGGATTAAAAAGGGTGATAACATTTTAGATTTTTGTGGGAGTTTGTTTGATCTAGACTGAGACTGGTGCTAGTCTTTCCACCGTGATAAGTTGAACTTCTATGAATCATACTTTGTTAATAGTTTTAATTGATTTTGATACAACGTAAACTTATATTTCGAGAAGGATGATTGGAAGATTGTAAAAGTTAAAGATGTGTTGCTAAGTGGTTCTGGTACTCTACTTTTACTGTAGAACTAGTTATTCTACAGCAAGTGGTTCAAATCCCTTCTCGAGTTGTAGAGGAAGAAGGGAATGCTTGGTTGTAATTGTTGAGCTAAGATTAGAAAATCATGAGGATGAATTAGGAATGGATTGATTTGTAAAGTTTAATGCAATTATCGATTGTGAAAGAAAGATGGTAACTCTTGGACCTAAAGGTGAGGACCCATTCGTGTTCGTGGGCAAGGTTCAAGAGTCCTGAATTTCATTAATTTCAACATTTAAGGCAAGAGATTTAATGTGGAATGGATGCATCCGTTTCTTAACTAGTAAGGTATATATTATGAAGAATACCTATGGGACCAGAATACGTTCCAGTGGTCTGAGAATTTCTGAATGTCTTTTCAGGGAAGTTATTGGAGTTACTATTAAATGGGAGATTGATTTTGAAATAAATTTGGTACTTGGGCAGAGTTATATCTTAAACTTCGTATCAAATGGTATTTGAGATGGTTGAAGGTTCAGTTACAGGGGATGCTCGATGTTGGACTTGAAATTGTTGGACTTTGTATCCCATCCTGGGGTACGCCAATTTTATTTGTGAAGAAGAAGAATGAAACTTTACAAAAGTGTATTGATCGATGGAAATTAAATAAACTCATGACGAAGAGTAAGTATTTCTTTGTCAAGGATAGAAATCGTGATGATTAATGTTAAGGAAGTACCATTTTTTTTTCTTTCTTTTTTGAGATCGGTCTTCGATCTGGTTATTACCAGTTGAAGATTTAAGAGAAAGGTATTTCCAAAGCAATTTAGAGTTGACTTCAACCCAAGTTTACAACTGAGGTTAAAGGTTTTCTGGAATTAATAGAATGCTACGGATTATTTGTTGAGGAAAGTTTACAGTTTTAGTGGAGTTAGGTCGAAAGAATTGAAACAAAGATTAACTATCGAAACAATGTTAACATTGTTAGTTAGTGAGGAGATAATGTGGTATGTCGTGACACTTCTAAACAAGAACTAGATCGTATTTTTACACAGTTTAGGAGAGTTGTTGCTTAACTACTTAGACCAATTGAAGGAGTATGAGCAATGGTATTTCAGTTATGATATTGAATTGGTAATAATTGTTTTGCACTGAAAGTGAGGCACATTATCTGTATGGTGAGAATGTGAAGTCTATATAGAACACAAAAGCCGGAAATATTGTTTCTTTTGGGAGAATTTAGATAAGAGGCAATAGTGACAGTTAGAGTCGATTGAAATTTTAACGGTGTGATTACCTTCTACTTTGGGAAGTTAATTAGTAGTGAAAATTTTAAACCGAAAAGATCTTACCAAAGGTTACTGGAAATGTAACCAGAATAAGAATTGAGATCGTGATTGGACAACTTGTTAATATTACATTGTAGTGCAATTTGTTGGAAAGAAATGAAATGGCCCAGCAGAGTGACTCCGAACTTTAGAAGCACGAGAAGAGGTTTGGCACTAGCATGACAAATGACTTTTGATTTTGTTTGAGGGAAATTTTATGATATAAATTAAATTAGTGTATCAGTCCGGTAAGGATACTGAATGGAAGATTCTAAATTAACAGTTATTAGAGTATTGTTAATGTGATACTAATGCAGTTTAAAGATTTAAGTTTGCGTATTTCTTATATAATAGATGAAAGAGCTATGTTGATCTTAAGTGTAGAAATATTAAATTTCAAATTGGGAATCCTATCTTTCTTCAGGTGGTTTCAATGAAAGGGAAAATTCAGAAATCGGTTAGAAAGGGGAGTTAAGTCCCAGGTTAATCAGTCTGTTTGAGTTTTTGGAAAGGGAAGGTCGGGTAGCTTATTAGCTAGCCATACTCCCTGTTTTATCTAAAGTTTACAATATATGCTTCAAGGTTTTAGAAATACAAAGTCGAAGAAATCCATATACGGAGTTGGGAGAATATTGAGTTTCAAACAGACTTGTTATATGAGGAACAATCGGTACAGATTTTTGAACAGAAAAGAGAAAGTGTTGCGGAACCAAGACTATATCACTAGTTCTAGTGCTGTGAAAGAACAATAAGATTGAAAGGCGATTTGGGAGTTGAGGTCGCAGTTGCGAGAGCTGTATCTCGAGTTGTTTGAATAATTTCGAGGACGAAATTTATATAAGGAGGGGATAGTTGTAATATCCCGAAAAATGTATTGATATTTTAATCAGACATATTTTATTAAATATGTGATTAAGTGGGTATTAGAGTTGGATTATAATCCTACTTAAACTAATTACGAGTTGATTAGGAAAATATGAGTAAATGAATAATAAAGCGTAATTTATTAATTACGGAGATTGTATTGAAATATGTGGGTATCGTAGATACCATAATTCGAATAAAATATTTTCGGGCCTGACAATTGTGGAACTCGACAGAATGGTCAGAAATGTCACGATGGTTGAAATTGTGTTATATTGGAATTATACCGGACTAGGTTAAAATGTTGAGAAGTAATCGGGAAAGTTAGAAAATGACCGAAATACCCTTAGGTTAAGTTATAACTAAAGCTTTAAGGGAGGGGTAAAATAGTCATTTTACCAAGTATTATTTTAGTTTTGTCTTATATGGATTTTGAATTTTTGTTGGCTGAATTAGAATTATAATTTAGGTTTTTTTTTTTCTTTATTTATTTAAATTAAAGATAGGAAATGTTAGATAAAAGGAAAAAAAAAATTAGAATACATATACGTTGCTCTCTCTTTCTCTCTCTCTCGAAAATCCTAAGAAGCCATTTGAAGCTGAGTTTTTATTCTTCAATCAACCAAGTTTAGATTGGTTTAAGCTAACCCAAGGTTCTGCCCAAGATTAAAGGTGAGTCTCATGTTCTTTTCCTTGAAATTTCATGATTTGAATTGAGTTTTTGCTTAGGGTTTAGTTCAATTTCAAGGCTGTTATGCTAAGGAGAGTTGAGGATGTGTTTGTAGGCTGGATTTAGAGTTTATTTAAGTTTAAATCAATTAGAATTAGTGGTTGTTTCATTTGAATTGATTTAGGTGAATTTTATTAAGTTTAATTTCACTTAATTATGCAATTTTGGTTAAATGGATGAGGTGATGTTAATTGATGCTTGGATTATGTTGAGTATATGATTTTGGTTTGATTTGGAGCAGTTTGGCAGGTGTGATTGAGTTTGTAGTTGTAGTTTGAGTTGAGTGAGTTAGAGTTTAAGAGCTCAAAACTCACTCAACAATGGTGAAGTTGTGATTTTAAGTTAATTGTTGGTTTTGAGTGTTGAGATATGTTGCATACATGTTATAGAACTGTTCTGTGAAGTTTGGGAACAATTGGTTAGGTTTGGAGCAAGTTTTGGGACTTTGAAGATCTAAAATTTTTGACTTTCTGGTGTGATGAACCGGAATTCCGAATGGTACAGGGCTGCACCAACCGGAATTCCGGATGGTTAATTTTCAGGAATCGCCGATTTTTCGTATTTTAGCCATAACTTTTCACTCGGGTGTCCGTTTTAGATATTCTATATACTGTTTTGAAGCTTATGAAGAGCTCTACAGTATGAGACATAGTTTAGAGCCAAAAGATATATTTTACTTTAGGGTGTTCTTACGATAAGATTTGGTAGAAAACCCTAGGTTATTTTATGCGAGTTTTAGACAGTGTTTTGGAATAGACCCTTATTGATTTACCTTTGCCGTGACATAGGACTCGAAAGTGTCGAGCATCGTTCCACTCAGGTCGGCCCACATACTTGACTTTGGACTTGAGGTAAGAAAAGTATTAAATATTGTATAAGGTTAATGTTATGATTGTTACAGTTTCGATTAAGATCGAAATCTTGTTATACGTTGTTGTGACTTAATCTTAATCGAGGTTAATGATATGTATTGGTTGTGACTCGATGATGATCGAGGGAAATTAATAGGAAACGATTATCATCGTTGTGACTTGATTATGATCGAGGGTAATGATAAGAAACGATTATCATCGTTTGACTCGATTATGATCGAGGGAAATATTATGAAACAATTATCATCATTTGACTCGATTATGATCGAGGGAAGTATTATGAAACAATTATTATCGTTGTGGCTCGATTATGATCGAGTAAAAGAAACGGTTATCACCGTTATGAGTAATTACTCCTGAAACCGCAGATAGGTTTCTTACTTATCGTTTGCTATATCGGGCAACGATAGTGACATATGTAGCTCGTGGGTAACGAGTGGTAAGGGTACTTTATGAGGTACCGGGATTGTGTGATTACGAGGTCGTGAGATGGATTAAGTGTGTTGTTATATGATGAGTTGTAATTGAATATATTATGTTATAGTGGGACTGAATGGATGTTATGTTGCTTGTGAAGTTAATCACTTTTGTTGTAATAATGCATGATTAGAATGCTTTATGAAGTACAAAGATTGAGTTGATATGTTAATGTGTGAACTGGAGTGCTTTATGAAGCATTAAAAGTAAGTGTTTACAATACTATATGATTAGGGTGTTTTATGAAACACTGAGGTTATTGATTATGTATAACTATAAATACTCTTAATTTTGTAACAAGTTTGCCTGTATAGACGTTGAATTGTATATGTACGTTGAAAGAGAATGATCTCTTGGTTTGTATAATCTGTGGTACTATAATTTGCTATTATTTTCCATGATTTTCTTTATCTAATAGCTTTTCTTGCTGAGTCACTGTGACTCACGGGTACTTCATGGTGCAGGTAAGAAGATTAGCAGTTCTGTTCGGCCATGGGTCAAAGGTCTTCCAGCAGTGTACATATCAACCGTGTTGTCTTGGCTTTTGTGAAGCAGGATCAACCCTTTTCTATGATTTGATGTATAACCTATTCTTGTTCAAATGGAATTGTAATTAGTTGTAAAAGAATTTTCTTAGCAGGGGATCCCCATATTACAACAGTATTTAAAATGAAAGTCTTTATGTTGAATTTAATTAAAGGTTTTAATTAAACTACATTTTTTCTAAAAATTTATAGATTAGTAATAATAATAAGTTTATAAAAGCACACACATGGCGTCCCTGAGAGTCAGGGCGTTACACTACAAATTTTAATAACTGAAACTCAACGTACAAACAACGTGAAAGCAACATGCTCAAAAAGCAACAAAATCAAACAACGTATTTACAACTTTAAAATAACGGTAAAATAACGAACAATGTTATTACTAAATATAAGTAATTTTTCTTCATATTTACATTCTCTTCCTATCAATCCCCCCACTTTATTGAAAATCAATATAATGTGTGATCTCTTATTATTTTACATGTCTTAATGTAAGAGATAAGATACATTTTTGTTTTGACATGTAAAATTCTATTTTTTTACATATTGAACAACTAGTGTAGTGTATAGTAATTCATAACAAACTTTAAAATAACACGAAAACAACTTAATTTTATGTAATATTTTCATGTTGCAAAAACAACACAAAAAAAAAAAAACTTCACAATAATATGAAAACAACTTAATTATTCTTTTGTAGATATTGTGTAGTTTTTGTTGCTTTCAACCAAAACAATATCGATTGATGAACAAGTAATTATAGCAAACACACAAAACAACTACTAATGTTGTTATTGCATCAGTATACATAATTTTTCTACATATTTGCAATATCTTCTTGTCACATTCAGTTATATTTGTGTTATTATTGTATTGCATGTACATTTAACTTTCAATTTTGGGAAGATGAAAAAATAACGTAAATAAAACTTAAAAACAACATAAACGCAACATATTTTTATATTGAAATTTTAACACACACTCACTGTTCTTTTTATATTTCCCAGAAATTAAATGCAGTAACAACATCAATTTTTTTATTCAAAAAAAATCAGATTTGTTTTTTTTTTTTAAAAGAAAACGCAAAATGTGTGGGTATATGAAAATCCAAGGAGATCTCCCTCAATCGTTGATATTCAATGATTTCATTAGATCTCCTCCTCGATTGTTGATCCTTTCTCGTCGGCTTCATGGAGATCTCCCCACGGTGATCCGACTGCCATGGCAGAATATCGAAGAAAAGCTTATCGCCGGCGTTAATGGAGATCAACCCAAAGTTCCTAGTGGGCATTCATGGAGATCACAAAAAACTTTTATATCTTTGGTAGCTGTTAATTTTAGATGTCCATCACTTGATTGTTTGGGTGGAGTGTTGCCTCCAATGAAGAACAACTCACTTTATTTTGCTCTTTTAAGAAGGAGAAGTTTTTTGGGGAAGAAGACTCCCGTATTTTTGAAAAAAAAAACTTTAGTTTTTCTAATTTGGTTTATTTTCTCATATAGTAATAAAAATGTAAAATTTGACCCTAATAAAGCTATAGATGAAAAAATCCCTTAAGTATAATTACATTATATAATTACTACAAAATGTTTAAAATATTAAATAATATTATTGTGTATTATTACTATTAATATTAATTACTAACATTATTTTATCAAATAAAAGAATATAAATTTATGTAATTACTATTTCCTCATCTTGTATTTTAAAATATTATATAATTACTATATTGATTAATTGTACAATAATTTCCACACCCCCAAACGAGAAAAATATTATCTATCACATTTAATGTGTCAAATATTTGTTATTATTTACAATTTATTATAATATAATCTATTATTAATTCTCTCGCATAAATTATATATTATGTAATCTTTCTTGCTCTCAATCCGTAATTCATTAGTTATAATATATTTAAAGGGATAAATAGCGGCATAAATACTCAAAGTTTTGAGTTTGTAAGCGGCATAAATCTAATGATTTTTTTAGTGGTATAAGTACTCATTGTAAAACTGTAATTTTTCTCTATTTTCATCAGTAACAGGTTACGTTTTAAATTTATTAAAAAAAGATTTGGAAGTAACTAATATTACATATTTTCGTCCAAACCAAAGAATCTAGAATTTGAGTCTTATAAGTGTCCTGTTTAAGACAATAACAAACTCTGTACTGATGAAACTGGAAGAAAATTACAGTTTTATAAACATTGGGTATTTATGGCGCTAAAAAAAATCATTGAGTTTATGCCGCTTACAAACCCAAAACTTTGGATACTTATGCCACTATTTACCCTATTTAAAATAAGGTAAATACTATTTTGGACCATGCGTTTTGCAAAAATTACTAATTAGACTTTCTGTTTTGTTAAATGACAAAATGGACACTGTATTTTTTAAAAGTGTACAAATAGGACACTGAATTGATTTTTTTCAAAATAAAATTTAATAATAATCCGATCTAAAAGTGTTATGACAAAGCTGTTTAATTTTTCGTATATGTTCGTGTTAGCAATTGTCTTCAAGTAATTAATTTTTAAAAAAAGTTGTTAAAAATTAAGCTCAGGGTCCTATTTTTACCATTTTAGAAAATACAGGGTCCATTTTGTCATTTAACAAAACAGAGGATCCAATTGGTAACTTTTACAAAATACAGGGTCCAAAATAAAAATGTAATATGGGTTGAGTTTTTTGACATGACAAGAAACTGGCACGAGTCCGGAAAGTATGAACATTGAGCACAACTAGACACGAAAAAGTATGGATTTGGACACGACACGACACGACACAATACTACAAATTGACACGACACGAAAAATATGTCCTTAGCATGACACAACACGAGAAACACGAAAGACACAACACGTAAGCACGAACAACCTAGCCCAAAAACACAATACACGATAAGCCCAAAAAATACATTACGACATGTTAAAAAACCTTATAATTTATTAATAATAATAATAAGATATACATTTATCAATTATAAATAAGTTAAAATAATAATAAAATTTAAATATAATACTAAATATTATAATTTTATAATTAAAACTATTAAAACATGAAAAATTAAGATTATATATTAATTTATTTATAGTGTGATATAAAAATTAAATATTTATAAGTAAATATTTAAATTCTAATGTTAATATATTTTTATATGATTACTTGTAAAATATTAATCAAAAGTTATATAAATTATATAACTAAAATTTTGAAATATACAAATAATTTAGTAATTGTAAAAAAAATATATGAAAAAGTAAAGCACGAATTTAAGCTCGAATATAAAAATGGACTGACCTGTTTAAGAAATACGGGCATACACGAGCAAAGTACGACACGAAAATATTGGGCCTACCCTTTAAAAATATTGATATGACACGACACAACCCATATTTTTCTGTGGCACAGCACAACATGACGGATAAATACGGGTTGAGCCAACACGGCACGCACGAGCTTATAATACTACAACTGTTAATGTGATAAATTCTGTCCCGTAAGAAGAACTTAAAAAAAAGAGACTTTGTAATATCAAGTAAAACCCACAATATGAACAGAAAAAGTACGACCAAACAACAAAAATAACGCTCAAAACATTCAAATGTCGTTAAAGTGAATGTTCTTATTTTATAACTGATACAATCAATATGATTACTATGCCAATTATAATTATAAGTTGTAACGATCTTAATAGGGGTGTTCATTGGATCACGTCCAATGAATTTAGACCCAACCGATCCAATCCAATTATTTATTGGATATTGAATTTTGCCATTCGATCCAATACAATCGAATTGAGTCATCCGATCCAATAGATGTATTGGATTGGATTAGTTCCAACCATTGGATGCATTAACTAGTTTTTTATTGGATTGGATTAGATCTATCCAATCTATTTTAGTCACCATTTAAGTTAATTTCATTAAAAAGAAAAAAATATATAAAATAAAATTAATTCAATACGCATTGACAATTTTATTAGCGTTTAGAAAGATAAAAATTAATATTTTAAATCTAAAGTTTTTTCTTCTTCTTTAATCTCATGTGTTAAATGTGTATTAAATCAATTAATTTATATTTTTTAAATAAAATATATTAAATATATAAAATTATTATATTAAAAATATATAAATATAATTGGATGATAATTAGATCGGTTTGGTCGGTTATTCATTGGATCGGATGTCTCATCCAACAACCGATCCGATCCAATTATGATGGATATCTGATTCTATTAGATCAGTTGGAATTAGATCAGTCAGTTGTAACTAGATTGAATAACTTTCTGCACATCCTTAGATCTTATTATAACTACATTTACATTTTGTAACGATTACCTACTACCATGTAAATAATTGCATCTACCTCCATTTAAAATGAACTCAATAATAATACAAATCAAGAGTACTATTCAAAAGTAGAGAAAGTTCAAGCCTCAAAGCTGGACCACTATAATTTTATTTTTTTTTTTGTATTTTTTATATATTATTTATATACTTGCATATAATTTTACTATATTTTTTTGAGTACTTACTATTCTAAATTAGTACATATTTAGTGTTGTTGAAATTCCTCCAACAACACCTAAATTAAGTAATTATCTCAAATTACACTTAAAATTCAATTACTTTCCAAACAAACCCTTATATAAAACACATTTCTAACACATTTCTTAATCTTATTTTATTATGCCTTAAAAAACAATTGTGGAACTAAAAAATTAAAGTAATTATTTAAGTATTATATGATAAAAGTAAAAATAACAGTAAAGTTAATGGCTTTGATCATGTTTATTAAAAAAGTGGGATATTATGTCATTTTGTTAGATATTTAATTAAAGGAATTAATTATTTAAAGTGGATGGATACTTTTATTTTACACATATTTGACTCTTTATACGTATCAAAAAGACAAAAAAGAAAAACCAATTATTTATATTTCCTCAGTATTATTTAATTATAAAATCAAGCCATGTACTTTATTTTAAGCAAAAATGTGATAATAATATATTATATGATAAGATGCCAATAATAATCAAGTTGGGGCTCAACCTAGCTAGTGTCTGCCTAGGTCTTTATTTACGGTTTATTTTAATCATTACCAATGACTGAGACAAAGTTTAGTCACATTTGGATAGAAACGTTTCACCTAACGTGACATTCCTCATACCTTTATTTAACTAAGGTTGTCTCCTCAGGACAAAGTTTGCTGAATATTCAACTCTCTTTATTTGTTTAATTTTGTTTTAATAAATGAGAATTTGGACTTGGACATGGTCTTGGTCTTAGTCTTGGTCTTGTTTTTGATCAAGCCTAAAAACGTATTATACTAGACAAGGCAGGTAATTAAACAGTAAAAATTAATATGGTATATAATCCAAGAAAATATAGAAAGGAATATGCAACCACCTGTGAGAATAAATTAATTGAATATAAGAATTTCAATCAGATAACAACGAGGAATAAGTGCTTCCCCCCAAAAAAATGAAGACTGCAACTATAGATGAATACTACTGGTTGTGATGAACTTGTTTCTGAAACCAGCTCTCTCACTTCACTGTCTTCATTTTTTTCTTTCTAAAATATGTAATGAGAGCTGTAGCTTTAATCAACACAGCAACCATTTTCATTTCTAATTCACCATGCGTGTCTTGCTTTTGAAGTTCCGGGGTTTAAGTAAGAACGTAGCCATTACTGAAAACTTGAAAGAAAGAAAGAAAAAAAGGGTCAAAATTTGCAATGAGGTAGTTATGCATAGAAACCTAATAAAGAAAACTCACCGTGTAATATGTTAGAGTTGTAAATCAATTGCCTCGGACCACTTGAAAATATCAGAGAACACTCGATCTCCACCTAACTCATCGCCAGTTGCACCAGCGGCTACTCTTATAATGTCTTCTATGAGTGCAAAATTTCCCATTATATCGACATGAGCGCCACTTTGAGTGCCTCGGCCTTCTAAAAGATTGGCTGGAGGAGCATGATCGTACTCCCTTATGTATGTACGGACGCCAGAAGGATTAAACCGAGTCTTCCCCCGCCAACCTTTTGCGCACATGAAACCCGAACTCAAAACAGGGACAGTTTCATCTCCATCGCTCAAGAAAACTCCACCTTTCAAACATGGGTCCTCATTTCCACCCTCTGCCGAGGTGTCTATCTGGAAGGGAATGTAGCATTCTGAAGGAGGAGTTAGCTTGTACACATAAGCTCTTTCCGTGGGAATACCTACTCCGTACATTGTATATATCTCCATGTCTGGCGCATTTGGTAATCTGAAAAAGCAGTTCAGGAGGTTTAACAACAATGAGGCTAAAGGTCGCATTACTTGGATAATACAAGTCCACAATCACCAGCTCATAGATATATTGGTTACCTTAGTCTAATAAGAGAACACACATAAGTGATCAACTTATTATATTTTTCCAGATTGGAGGATAGCTTCTCAATACCTTAAATTAATGCACACACAAATTTTGATAGCAGTTTAGTCTAAATTTCTTCAGCAAGGCAGGCGATAAGCAAGTTAGATGTTTGCTTTTAGTTAAGACAACAGCATGAAATCAAAACCTCTGAACCAATATTTTAAGCACACAATTAATCAAACTAAAGGGATTCATAAAACTAGAACTCACTCTGTTTCCAAAGGGTTCGACCAGTATTTGTAATGTTGATATTTTGGGTCCTTCAAATCGTCTGCAATTCCGTAAGAAAAGTGAGCTCCTCCTCGTGCCATCAACTTTGGGGCGACAAAATGAAGCAGATCCAAAATTTCTGTAACAGTGTAAGCTTTGTAATCTGCAATAGCCTTGACACTCCCAACACCCATTTCATGGTACTCCGTCCAAACATCACATTTTGTCGTGTTCACAAGGTTATTACCCTTTTCAGCGCCCTGACAATTAACCATTTAAGTACAAAAATAAACTAACATAGGTCCAATTGCAATTATGTCTATAACCAACTGTGTCACAGACTCATAAGGAACTTTTTACTAACAGAAGAACTGTCAATTTATAATAAAATGAAGTGCCAAAGTCAGAAAGTACCCTATAATCGATCCTCTCAATCTCAGAAGAATGTACTGCAGCTATATCTTTCCCAAATGATATCATTCTCCCGTAATTCACTCCCTTAGTTGAACCCTTATTTATTGCTCCATTTTGGCCGTTTGCTAGTGTGCCATTGTTCTTCAGCTTCTTTGCAGTACAATCATAAAATCCTTCAGGTGACCGATCAAGGCCACCCCATATAGTCTCACCTCCTTTGGGTATCATTGACATTGTTGCATCCCATGTGCGGGTCATCCGCATCATGTGCTGTAAAGTCTGAAGACCAAAAACATCCTTATCTAAAACACCTGGTGCGAAGGCCCTGCATTATTAGAGAATAACAGTTCATCAAATGCCCCAACAAAAAGTGACATGCTTCTTGGAAACTAATTTTGATTTTAAAAGTTTAATAAATATATAAAAATCCATTCATTGGTAGACGTAAAAAGGTTATAAGATGGAATGTTTTCAATTTGTACAGTAGATTGATTTCAATGCAAAGGAAGAAAGATTTACCAATGAATGTAACAGAAACCACACAAATGATAGAGTATCATGTAATACACCAGAAGGCTTATGGAGTGAAAAGCATTTTTTATTTCAAAATTAGAATTAAATTGTTGGGTGTTACGATATTTTCTTCCTCCCAACTTTAAGACTGAAAATGATACTAGTCCATCAAGCACTACATGGATAAGGATAACAATAAAAAATAAAGTATCCAGGTAAACTCAACTGTGACATAAAAACTATTTTATTGGCATACTGTTATTAACTGAAAGCGTACCAATTACCGCACAAACTGTATTCAGCTATACTGTAATTCTAAGAGTGAAAGATATAATAATAACGAGAAAATGGCCTAATTATCATCCTATTACACAGCATAGGTCAAGAGCAAAACCTGGCAACAGCAATATCCTTTGCTTCAATGGAGAAAAGCCCTGAGACTGCTTTTGGAACACCTAAGAATGGTCCTCCAATGTTCATTACAGCTTTGATATGCTTTGCACACCAATCTGATCCACCCCCACCTCCCATTGGTGCTGGTGCCTCGACCCACTTCATGAAATGCAGAAAGTAAAGAACACCCATTGAATGAGGAATAACTACAACCTTTTTCCCACCATTTGTAGTAACCATCAGTTCAATATTGCTCTTTATCCTGCTTAAAGTTTGGTCCCTTACCTAATCAAATCAATCAGAGTAGCTCATTTTAGGGCTGAAAGATACATACTGCAAAAAAAGAACAACAAAAACAAAGACAGTACATTCTTTCAAATGAGCCTCCTGAGGGAATCTTCAAGAAAATCAATGACTGACTTAACAATACCTCAGTGTTTTGAAATGATAATCTCCAATCATATGCAGCCATATACATGGTTTTTTCTTCATATCCAATCCGAGCCAAGTTAGCAATTAAAACTGCCCAGACAAAATAACCTGGTGCAAAGTAATCAGCTGCCACAAGTCCAGATACAGGTCTTACCCTTACGCCTGACTGGTCCATTCCAGTTTCATTATCCAGAGACATATGCTCAGCCCAGCATAATGGTCTGTAAAAATAAAAATAATCCACCCATAGAAATCAATCCACCTAATTACTTCTGGAAAACAGTAAGAAAAACAGAGAGATTTGGAAACTAAAACAACCTGACAAAGTTACAACATGAAGAAAATATAACATTGGACAAGTCGTGCAAAAGACATGATACATTTTCGTAGTTCCCTTTCTTCCCAGCTGTTTTAATATTTTCTCCAGAAAAATTTAAAGAGCAAAAAGGAAGTGCCGCTTGATCAAACATTATAATTTGAATTATGACACTTAGTATGAGATGCAGCACCTAAATGCATTCTAAATACTTGTTTAAACCACCTTTTATTTATGAAATGAACATCGTCCAGCAACAAAATATATGTGGGCGGGTACGATTAACCCGTACATCTAAAGAAAGCAGTGCATACCTATAACAAGTAAGAATGACATGGCTGGAAAGACAGGAATCCACAAGCTGACAGCTGGTGTTTGATCCAACTTAAGGAGTAAGAATCAGAAATATTCAGCACACGCCTATAATTGTTTAACAGAATTCAGCTGATAAGATGACTAGCCATGGGCCCTTGGATAGAACGTAATTGATATATTAGATACAATCATGTTTTACAAAAGTTTAGTTGAATTAATGGCTTCAAAAGGTGTTGTTACATCCTAGACTAAATCAAGTACTATGGTTGTAGAAGAAGACACAAGTTTAGCATCTGAACTGGCCAGGGGGTATTGAAGTTTCAAAACAAGGATCCTGGTTATACATAATCCGTCCAGCTGAATCTTAAATCTTATTTAACCTATTCTTATCTTAGAAATAAAAACCATAAAGGATAGAGCTTTTAAGAAAGTTACATCGGTGCATAAGTTTCTAGAATTTGCATAAAACCGTCATTAAGATTTTGAGCAAGCCCTTAATACATGAGCTAACTCTTCTATAAGCCTCCACGTGAATTTTAGATAATGTCTCATGAATCATGATTATTTGACATACCAGTTACATAAGGAAAAAGAAAATTATTGCATAACATTTTCAATTATCACATGACAATCAGCTATAAGTTTTCACAATAGTACAAGGACAATGTGAATAAAATACTACTGGGATAGCACTTTCCTTCAGACAGAAGCAATGCAGAGCAAGTAATAAATTCAAGAAATCCTTTCCAGAAGAACTAAAACAACATTAGATCTAATTGTACTAAAGATTTTAAGCTTTACCAAAACAATGTCCCCTAAAGATTCTTAAGCTTTAAGAAACCTCTCACCCTCATAGCTTTACATTGCAAAAGCAGAAATTGTCAGCTTTAGCACTTCAGTACCACTCCTACTCCCCTCACGTCACACTCATTCAAAAGTTGAAAATTTCATCCAACAAATCAAAACCCACAACAGCAAATTCACTACAAAAATCATACAAAACAGAACACAGCAAAAAAAGGAAACTCCATACCAAATCAAACCCAAAAAGTAAATATTTGCATTACCTTTTATACAATTCCCCAAACGTGCCGCCCCACAACCTCTTCCTAAACAAGTCATCAGCACACCGATGCCCCTCCCACAATTCGAGGCCGCCGGTGACGATACCGGGAACAAACACGACCGGATGTTTGGCACTCAAACCCTCTTTCCGCAACTTCACGCCAGGTGGGTCAGGTAACGGACCGGTAATCGCTTCGGTCACGTACTGAGGGAACGAAGCCGGCATTGTATTGTACAAAAACAGCATAAACCACCAAGTCGAACATATACAGCCAATAAACCAGCAACAACCATCGATACACGACCACTTCCTTCTCCTCCTCTCGATTTCTCTCAGCTTTGTCTCCCTGTTCTCTCTCTCCTTCTCGCTATCTTCATTTAAATCATTATTTTTAAGCTCTGGGTTGGGACCTTTCCCCTTTCTCTGCCTCAAAAACGACATGGGTTCTCTCCTCACGAAAATTAAAAGCTCCCCGGTGACTGTGTGTGATTCAGCACCAAACCCAGATACGAGTTCGAGGTGATTGGCTCATCTGACAGGCCGGTGAGAAATGGAGGCACCCTATTGGCTGATATCTCAGGAGGGTTCGTGCGGTCATATAGCTAGGGAGGAGGCCAGGCCTAGAATAAGGTAAAGGAAGAAGTAAAGTACTCGAAGCTTTCAGATCTGGTGCGGGTCCCGCTAGGGCTTCATGTAGGACACGTGGCGCCAACTATGTCAGAGATTCGTTGGCCTCGTGTGACGTGTCACGGTGGCGCGTCCGCCAACCGGAGGAAAAGGGCTGGTTTTCTCGGTGGGAATGGTGCTGACTTTGCTTTCTTACCCTGTTCTTGGGTTATATATATTTAGATATTTATATATGCATCTCCAAATTAAGAACTGGTACTAGAAAAGAGTTGTCGTTTTGGCTTTTTATTGTGGTACTTTTTGGTGGGGTTTACATTTTCTGGAGCTTTCCTCCAATGCCGAACAAAAAAAAAACTGGACTGTATTCTTGCAGCTCCAACGTCCAACAACTAAAAATAATAATAAAAAAATCCTATCTTTCTCTCTGTATCATTGTTTAATTAACAGAAAAGACATAATCTTTGTTCACCCAAAAATAATAATATATGATTGGTGAAGAAAACAATTTAATAATAATAATAAAATGATCTGATCAGACAGACCGCAAAGTTTAGAAAAGTTAAGAGAAAAACTTGTGGTGTGATCAAGATTAATGTGTAGATTTTATTATTATTACATTGCAAAACTAGAGATGAAATTTAAATAAATAAAATATTTTGGAGCTTTTAATTGTGTAGTATGAATTACCAGCTTATAGTTATACTTCTACCTTTCTAATTTCATTTGAGAATTATTACGTAAAAAATATAAATTGATATTTTATTTGTAAAAATACTTTCATAAAGTAAAGACAATATTTATACTTTTTTATGTGATTTTAATTATAAAAATACCACTTACACTATTATCACTAGGGATGCACATTTTCCCCGTCTAAATGGGGATCGGGGCGGGGACGGGAATCAAATTTTGTCCCCGAATGTTAAACGGGGCGGGGACGGGGATGACATTTTCCGTCCCGACCCGTTTAATTTATTAATTATTTTTTATTAATATTTTATATTTTATAAATGTATTTGTATTTTTTTAGTATATTAATATCATTTTTACAATTTTTGAAGTTGTATTTTTGTATAATAATTACTATATTGAATAGTAAATAATATGTAATATTTTATCTTTTATCTAATTTAATCATTTTATACATTTAATTTTTTAAAATAAATTTTATTTTTACAATAGGGGATTCCCCATCCCGTCCCCGATGAAGAATAAGCGGGGATGGGGATTAAAATCCTTAACGGGGATGGGGACGGGGAGAGCACTCCCCGCTAATTCCCCGCCCCGTGTGCATCCCTAATCATCACTTACACAATCAGACGATGGTTACAGGGTGGTTGCTACGTGGTTGCATCAGACGAATCAGACGATGGTTGCAGGGTGGTTGCTAAGTGGTTGGTTGAAGGTTGCATCAAACGAAAGTTTATAGGTGGTTGTTGGGCAGTTGGCTGAAAGTTGCATCAGACAAAGGTTTCAATCAGACGAAATAACTGTCAGCAAAATGTTTAGGCAACTGTAATGCAATTGTAATACAACTGTTGTGAAACATTAAAAATCAAAACAGTGTTTTCACGTATGTAACTCTATCTACATGTCTCTTAATGATTTAATATGAATAAATTCACTATTGGAAATTTGAAAAACAACAAAAATACACCAGGATAAACATTTTACTATAGTATTGATGTAATTTTTTTTTTAATTATACTTGAGTTAGATTGTTTGGGAACTCCAGCTCAACATTTTGAGATCTGCCTTTCATGGATCTAAAAATTGAAGTCAGTACATTCGTTTTATGCAAATTAAATTGAATTTCCAGTTGAATTTTAGTTTCTTAGTAGTTTTTCTACACTTTTTTTTATGAATTTGAAGCAGCCCCTGTTTTGATTGATTATGGTCGTCTTCTCAGGTGAAGTCGCCGGAATTAATGGTGGTTCTTTTTCTCATTGAATTTTTGTTTCGGTTGCGTTGGGTTGCTGCGTAGTTGCACGATAGTTGCCCAGGAAGCATGGATCCTGAGTTGAAGGTCTGTGTAAGTGATATTTGTGTAATTTTTTTTATCTTAATTGTATATTTGTTTATTTAGCCAGCTGAAAGTATTTTTGTAATATTGTTACTTTTTTTTTTTTTTTGGTAAAACTGAAAAAAGCCCTTTCATTTAAAGAAAAAAAAGGGGCTTATGCCTTTCCAAAAAGTATGTTGGCAAATTTATTTTTAATGTGTCATAAAATATCTTGGCAATGGCATGTGGGTGGGTGGATAGACGGGCAATTGCCTACTCTCACAATTTTAAGCAGTTTTTTTCTTTTTGTATTTTCTTTCTTTTTGTCATTACAATAAATAGAAGATAAATATTATTTTGGATTGTAAAAGTTATTAATTAAATTTAAATGATAAAATAGACCTTGTATTTTTTAAAATTGTATAAATAAAATTCTAAACTGAATTTTGGTCGAAATAAAACTTAATAATAATATGATTTAGAAATATTATGACAAAACTAGGTACATTTTCTGTATCTATTCGTATCAAAAATTGTCTTAAAGTTTGTTATATTATAAAATAAAATAGTTGAAAATTAAGTTAAGCGTCCTATTTTAACTATTTTAAAAAATATAAGGTTCATTTTATTATTTAACAAAATAGATGGTCCAATTAATAATTTTTGCAAAACGCAAGGTTCAAAATAGTATTTACCCATAAATATATATATGGATCATTTCTTAATAGGTATTACCCATGAATGGTTACTAAACAAATTTAACTATAAAACATTAATTTTAAAAATATTAAATCATCAAATTTTGATCTAATAACGAATAATAAAAGAGAAATTTGAATTTTTACACTTAGTTTAACTACTTAATTAAAAAAAAAAAATCAAAAAATATCTCTTTTTATACTATATCAAAAATATGTTCATATCAAAATATTTAAGTGAAACTCAATTATTACTTATCTTTCTTTTTTGCTATTTTTTTTTTTTTTCAACCGATGAAACAATCTCAGCCCATATGATATAAAAGTGAGAGATTTTTCTAATTCGATAGAAAAATTAAGCATAAAAACTCAATTTTTTCTAATTTTACCCATTCATGGGTAATACACATTAAGAGTGCATCACTTTATATATCATTTTTTTTTGTTTTTTCTTATAGTTTGAGTTGCTCTGGTAGTTATTACGGTAGTTGTTATGTGGATTTAAATTACGATTAATTTAAGTTACTTCATTAATTGTTATATATCTGTGTTGTTATGTGAATTTTCGTAAAAAAAAATTAATTTAAAATGTAAAAAAAAAACCATCAAATATATATTATAATTAAATATTTATATTTATATTTTAATATTTCTTTATAAATCTTATTTAGTATTTATCTAATTAAACTTTTATATTTATATCTTAGTAATTTGTATATTTTAGATTTGTAAAAACAATGCCAAAATTTTAATCCTAGATCCGTCCTACATGTGGTGGACTGGTTTAGGCAACAATATATATAAACACAAAATAATTAATGCCCCTTCAATTGTGATATAATAAAGAGAAATTTACATGGTATACTAACTTTTGTTATTTTTTTACAAAAATACTGTCAGGCGGTATTTTTTATTTTTTTACTGTATTTTTTTATAAGTTTCATACTGCAGTATACTGTGTTAAGTTTTCACTCGTGTTCTACTATTGTTTTTTAGTTGTTCTACTGTTGTTTTGAGTTGTTCTGTTTTATATTTTACTGGTGTTATATAAAAATACAGTATTTTTGAAAACTTTTTCGTGTAACAGTATTTTTGTAAAAGTTAATGCAAATTCCAGTATTTTTGTAAGTTTCCCTATAATAAATAACAAATAAGGAAAATTAAGATCGGTGTGTGCATGACTTTGAATTAGTGATATTGGAGACTAAAGTGTTTGGTTCAAATAGAATAAAATGAAAATAATTTTTTTTATTAATTTTTTTATTTAGCTGTATTTTAAAGTATTAGAATGTCATTTAAATGAAATAACTTTTACATCATTTTTAGTTGAATAACTATTCAATTTTAAATATAAGATGATAAATTTTTTAATAATTTTTTATGTGTTTTAAATATGATTTGATTGATTTGATGATTCTAAAAAAAAAATGATTTGATTCTATTTTTATTTTAATTCTCATTCTCATGTTATTTTTATATTTTTATTCTTTTCAATTAAACGACACCTAAAATTAATTTTAGAGCATCAGGGGCAAAAAAAATAAAATTTGGTCTTTTATTAAAAATAAAATCATTAATCAATACTTCATAAATTTAATTTTTTTAAAAAAAAAAACAGTATCTCATAAATTCCTTTACATTTATTTAATGAATTTAAATATTGTAAATAAAAGTACAATCAAAATATTATTCAAATTTGTTGATCGATCTATCCCAAAAATATGTCTTCTTTCTTCAAATTTGTCATATCGAACAATCTCCAATCTATAAAATTTAATAATAACATTCATCTATTCAAAATTATTAGAAAAAATAACAGAGATTGATTCATTTAAAAATTTATCTTTCTTGCTTTTTGAGATGTAAATTTGTTAATCAAATCATTGTATTCAAGTGTATCTAGCAAATTAATTTCAATTGACAACCTAGCTAATTCACTCAATCTCTCTTGCAACATAGTCGTTCTTAAATAAGACTTGATTAATTTTAATATTGAAAAACTTCTCTCAGTCGATGTAATTGTAATTAGAATTGTTAGTGATATTCTATAGGCAATTAATGCATTTAGAAATGAATCAATTTTTTTTAATGTAATCAAATATCTAGATTGAACTACCATTTTTATTTGAAAAATTTTCTCTCAACATTTTTAATTCTCAAAACAAATCACAACCATTAATATCATAAATTCCATTGTATTTTAAAACATTTTCAAGATTTGAAGATTGATATTTTAAATCATTTTCATCAAGTGATTTTAGGTTTTTCAAATTGAATAAAAATCCAAAAATATTTGCATTCTCTTGAAACTGTTCAAATTTATTTCTAAGTGAACAAATAATTTGGTTAACCATGAAAATAAATTAATCAATCCGAAATGATTCCTCAGTATACTTTACTATCTCACCATCACCAATATTTTCATTACATTATTTTTTCTACGAATCACACGTTTTTCAAAAAAATTAGGCTCAATTCTCATCTCATTTGAAATTTCTTTAGTTGTAATTATAGCTAAAACAAATCCTCTTTCTTATAATTTTTTAAAGAGTAATTTGCGGCATAAATACCTAAGTTTATCATTCGGTTGCAATTTAATACCTAAATTAAAATTTTAGCGGCATAAATACCTTCCGTTACACTTTCAGACATTTTGTAGGTACCTGCTGTTATCTTACACACTAGACACCAGCTGGCATGCCACATCATTTAAAATAATGCCACATCATCTTATAAAATTACCACCTAATATTAACTATTAAAATAAAAAATGTAATTTGATTAAAAAAAAATGTACATAAAATTAATTTATTAAATTTATGTAATATAATCTGATATTAAATAATAATAAACATTAATCAAATGTTACATTAAAAAACATATATTCTTCAAAGTTTTAAACTGTTCCAAATAAAAAAAAATAAAACAAACAAACCCTAAAACTGTGGAAGCATAATCGGGGAGAGAGAAAAAGGTGGGGCTGGACGATAAACTTCGACCTCGACCAAAGGTTCTCGCGACACCTTCTTCTCCGACCACGGGAGGAGCCATCAACGTCGGGGAGAGAGAAAGTGTTGGGCGAGAGCTTCTTCTCCGACCACGGCAACCACCAACGTCGGGGAGAAGATGAACCTCGAACGTACTGTAGGTGCTGGCTGGTCCCCGTGGCCGTCTCGCCCAACGCTTTCTCTCTCCCCGGCGCTGATGGCTCCTCCCGTGGTCGGAGAAGATGGTCTCGCCAGAAGATGATGGGTCGTGTGCCGTCGTGGTCGGAGAAGAACCTCCAACCGCCACCTCTTTCTCACTCCCCCTCCCCGACTCTAGTTCCACAAACTTAGGGTTTTTATTATTTACCTTTTGATTTTGAAGACAGGTTGAAGACAATGGTTTTTATTATTTAATATCAGATTATATTACATAAATTTAATAAATTAATTTTATGTGCTTTTTTTTTTAAATCAAATTAAATCTTTTATTTTAATAGTTAATATTAGGTGGCAATTTTATAAGATGATGTGGCATTATTTTAAATGATGTGGCATGCCAGCTGGTGTCTAGTGTGCAAGATAATAGCAAGGTACCTACAGAATGTCTGAAAGTGTAACGGAAGGTATTCTTCCACTCCTATGGGACTAATTGAAGTATCTACAAATCTTAGTATAAGAGATATTTTGGCATTAGTTTATTAACTTCCAAATTTTCTATTTATAATTGTTCATTAGTTTTTTCGTTTGAATTACTTTCATCTTTTTTGTTAGTAACAACAAATTTTTCTAAAATTCCTGTAACGCCCTAATGCTAAGGCACGCTACAGTGCTTTTTCAATTATTGTGCAATCTTTGCTAATCAAAGAAATTTCTCGAAAAACGTGTCAAATTAAAACTTTTGCTTTAAATACTAAACTTTGTAATATAATATAATATTTACAAATTCCGGGATCCCGTTTTCAAACTTTGTAAAATTTACTTTTCAAACTATACATTTCAAAATACATAATTTCCAGGTCACACAGCGACTTTCAAAATAAACCTCCCAGATGTTCCGAGACCGAACACTCCAGGTCGCGCTGCTTGACATGTACAATCTCACCCGAGCTCAGGTTCATTCTTGTTCAGCCTTCGCCTTTCCTTTACCTACACATGGAAGCAGAAACTGTGAGTCAACAGACTCAGTAAGAAATGCATATAACATACCATATAATTTCCGACCTGTAAATAGGCGCCCATACACCTATTTACAGAGCTTAACAGATGAGTATGAACGTTCAACACTAGGGTACAACCACTATACCACATACACATCGTACCTCACTATACGAGTGTTGGTAGGGTTTACCCCGAACACTGAGTAATACTGAGTGATGTACCACACACCTTAGCATTTTCCTGTGCCCGTGTTGGTATCACTGTTTCGTACTTACAACAACAGTAATCACTATACCAATGCACTCTATAACTTATTCATACAAGTGTTGGTAGTGCATAACATAATTCAAGCATGCATATACAAACACATATACACACATTCAGATAATCACATCATACATTATACACAGTTCTTACCTGTTTTCCGAATTCAAGTGTGCTGGCCGACCTGAACGGAAATCTCGTGCTAGATGGATGCCCTAATCACAATATTTGTAACACAGATGAGTGACTCGCCAAATCACTTTCCGGGACTTAAACTTAAAACTAAAAGTTTCCCTATCGATAAACCTCATGGCAATACCCTAAATATCTCAAAATTGGGTAAAACTAGGGTTCTGAAAATTCCCCCAACAGGCAGACCGGTTCCTAACCGGAAATCCGGTTTTGGGTCACCATCTGGTCGACCGGTTGGTACAGGTCCCCCAGAACCAGAATTCCGGTTCTGTGCTGGGAACCCAAAAATTTCCCCCATGACCTCAAATTTCAACCAAACTTTATCAAACTCTCCAGTACACCTATGCAATGCATAAATAACCATTTCCAACCAATAATTCACAAAACAAATCAATAAATCTCAAGTTGCCATTAAAGCTCAAAGCTTGAGTTTCAAAACTCAAGCTTGCTTAGAACTGACATCAAGCATTAAAACTAGCTGCTAGGGACTTAGATTAACTCAAACTAACCCTAGAAATTGAACCCTAAGCATTTTAAAACCTAACAGCCCCTCATAATCAAAATCACCATTTCAACCTAACTTAAAAACTTGAAAACTAAGAAGGGTTCATTGGAACTTACCTTAGATTGATTTTCTTCTTTGAAATCCTTGCTGAAATCCAACAATCAACAACAAACTCCCTTGGTTTGTCCCAGCCGAAAGCAAGAGAGAGAGAGAGAGAGAGGTTCAAGAGAAAACTCTAAAATTCAATCTTTTCTTTTTCCTTGATTTTTCTTCAAATGAGACAAAAGGATTTAATTAATCCCTTGCTGAAATCAACTTAGCTAGGTGTCAAAACCTAAGGCAGCCACCTATCTTATTTTTTTCAAATGACAAAAATGCCCTTAAAGGTATAACTTAGGTATTTCTAAAGCTAGGGGTAAAATGGTCAATTTCCATAACCCCGCTCAATCCCGATAATTTCTTTTCTCTAAAATATTTCCCACTATGAAATAAGGTTCTAAACTTACCCATGTGATCAATCTAGCCATCCATCGCATTTTCCGTTGTCGCCGAACAAAAATTACAAAAATAACATATTTCACATATAAGCTAAATAATACCCCTAGAGTTTAATAAAATCTCCGGAATTGAGAAATTATAACTCTAATATTTATTTCTAAATATTGGGGTCCACAATTAAATTTATTCACAAATAATAATAAAATAATAAAAATTAGTGCTAATTGCCTTTACTAATCCACATTACTAGAGCGGTCATTACAATTATCCCCCCGTTAATAGGATTTCGTCCCCGAAATCTAACCTGAACAGCTCTGGATGTTGAGTCCTCATATCTGACTCCAATTCCCAGGTGGCTTCTTCCACCTTACTGTTCCTCCAGAGCACCTTAACCAGTGCAATAGTCTTGTTCCGAAGAACTTTTTCCTTTCTATCCAAAATCTGAACAGGTTGCTCTTCATAGGATAAGTCTGGTTGTAGTTCAAGGGCTTCATAACTCAAGACATGAGTCGGGTCCGACACGTATTTCCTTAACATATAAATGTGAAATACGTCATGAACAGCCGATAATGCTGGTGGTAAGGCTAGCCGATACGCTACCTGCCCGACCTTCTCGAGTATCTGAAATGGCCCAATGAACCTAGGGCTTAACTTACCCTTCTTCCTGAAGCGCCTAATACCTTTCATTGGTGAAACCCGTAGGAAAACATGTTCCCCTGCCTGAAATGTAACATCTCTGCGCTTCGAATCAGCATAACTTTTCTGCCTGCTTTGAGCAGCAAGCATCTGAGTCTTGATCTTATCAATAGCTTCATTGGTCCTCTGCACTAACTCTGGACCCAAGTACTTCCTTTCTCCTGTCTTGTCCCAATGAATAGGAGAACGACATTTTCTACCATATAACATCTCATAGGGAGCCATCCCTATTGTACTCTGGTAGCTGTTGTTGTAGGAGAATTCAATTAAAGGCAAGTACTTACTCCATGAACCCTCAAAGTCCATGACACAAGCTCGCAATAAGTCTTCCAAAATTTGAATAGTTCTTTCTGACTGACCATCAGTATGAGGGTGAAAGGCTGTGCTGAACTTTAATTTGGTACCCATAGCCTTCTGAAGACTCACCCAAAACTTCGATGTGAACTTTGGATCCTATCTGACACAATAGATTTAGGGGCTCCATGGAGACGAATTATCTCCTTCACATACAATTCAGCGTACTGATCCACTGAATATGTAACTTTCACCGGTAGAAAGTGAGCTGACTTTGTAAATCTGTCCACAATAACCCATACTGAATCATACATCCCCGTAGTTCTAGGCAAACCAGTTATGAAGTCCATTGCAATGTCCTCCCACTTCCATTCTGGAAGGACTAAAGGTTGCAGTAACCCTGCCGGCCTCTGATGTTCAGCTTTAATCTGCTGGCAGGTTAAACACTTGGACACGTAGTCCACCACATCTCTTTTCATCCCATACCACCAGAAGTAGGGTTTCAAATCCTGATACATCTTGGTGGTTCCCGGATGCAGGCGTGGTGTGAGCTTCATCAAGTATCTCTTTCTTAAGCTCACCAACATTAGGAACACAAACTCGAGCTTTGTATAATAACATTCCACTGTTTGAGACTGAAAAGCCTCTAGGCCGACCAGCCATTACTTCGTCTCGAACCTTAACTAGCTCGTGATCTTCCAACTGTACCTTTCTGATTCTCTCCAACAGATCAGACTGAAGTGTTAAATTATGTAATTTCCCGACCACAAACTCAATCCCTGCACTAACCATTTCCGAAGCTAGTTGAGGGGCTATCATAACTGTGGTACAAATTTGCCCGGGACCTTTTCTGCTTAAAGCATCGGCCACAACATTGGCTTTCCCGGGATGATACAGTATTTCACAATCATAGTCTTTAACCAACTCCAACCACCTTTTCTGCCTCATATTCAGATCTTTCTGGGTGAAAAAGTATTTAAGACTCTTATGGTCTGTATAAATTTCACACTTTTCAACGTAAAGATAATGTCGCCATATCTTTAAAGCAAAAACCACAGCAGCGAGCTCTAAATCATGAGTTGGATAACGCTGCTCATAATCTTTCAATTGACGAGAGGCATAAGCTATGACTCTGTTAGCTTGCATCAGAACACATCCCAGACCCTGTCTGGAGGCATCACAATAAACAACAAATTTCTCTTGATCTGATGGCAAAGCTAACACCGGAGCTGTTATCAAACGTTGCTTCAACTCCTGAAAACTTGTTTCACACTTATCTGACCACACAAATCTCTGATTTTTCTTGGTCAATTCGGTTAGGGTCATAGAAAGTTTAGAGAATCTTTCGACAAAACGCTGATAATACCCTGCTAATCCAAGAAAACTTCGAACTTCCGTCACAGACTTGGGTCTCGGCCAGTTCTTCACTGATTCTACCTTGTTTGGATCAACCATAATTCCATTCTTCCCAACAATATGTCCCAGAAAGGACACCTCAGACAACCAGAATTCACACTTTTTGAACTTGGCATACAACTTGTGATCCCTAAGTCGCTGTAATACCATTCGAAGATGATGCTCGTGCTCCTCTTCTGACTGAGAGTATACAAGAATGTCATCGATAAACACTATAACGCAGTTATCGAGGAAATCTTTGAATACCCTATTCATGAGATCCATAAAGGCCGCAGGAGCATTAGTCAATCCGAACGACATTACCAGAAACTCATAGTGCCCATATCTGGTTCTAAAAGCAGTCTTCGGTATGTCCTCCTCCCGAATTCTAAGTTGATGATAAACAGACTGTAAATCAATCTTCGAAAACACTATCTTTCCCTGAAGCTGATCGAACAGATCGTCGATTCTGGGTAACGGGTACTTGTTCTTAATCGTCAACTTATTAAGTTCCCGATAATCGATACACATTCTGAGGGAACCATCCTTCTTTTTCACAAAGAGAACTGGAGCTCCCCAGGGCGATACATGTTGGAAATTTATTTTACCAGGATCTTAGATCTACTCACAAGTATGTTTATTAACATCCTAAATAAGAACTTTCTAAAACGATAAATTAAACACATATAAAGTTTAAGAAACCTTACATTGGGTGCAGCGGAATATAATGACTCCTTCCGTTCAGATATCTAGCCCTTGATTCCTTTCTGTAGCAGAGCATTATCAATATCTGAACCTGGATCTCTTTCTCTGAATCTTTGGTGCTGAAACCTCCTTCTTGTTGAAAGTCTTTCTTCACGATCTTCCTCACTATGATTGAGGTATCACTTGCTGTGTGTGGGCACTACTCATACACTAAGAATTTCAAAATTCAAGAGGGAAGAGAAAGAAGAAGTGGCAGCTAAAGATAGGGAGAGAGAAAGGCTCAGGTTTTTCTCTGAAGGAAAAATAGAAAATTTAAGTGTAATTTTCCTGAAGCCTTCACTATCTATTTATAGCATTCCACTAGGGTTAGGTTTGAATTATTTGGCATTAAAATAATGAAAAAATCAGTTTAAATTCCTACAAAAGTGGCTGGCCCTATACAAGTGGATTTGGGCCTCACTTTTTGCAATTTTGCAGTTTTATCTTTTCTGCATCTGATTTTCTCAAAAACGCTAATTTTCTAATTCAACCATTTAAATGCCAATTCTAACTATTTAATAACTATAAATAATTATTAAATAATATTGTCATTTATCATATTTATTAATTGAACCATACAAAGTATCATAATTAACAAATATGCCCCTATAAACTCTTTCTTTACAATTTCGCCCTTATTTAGTGAAAAATTCACAAATAGACATAGTCTAATTTGAGAATTATAATTGATCAATCAAAACCAATTACATGAGTCTTACAAGCAATATTATCTCAACTAGTGGGGGGACCATGGGTCTATCTAACCGAGCTTCCAATAAGTAGATCAAGAATTTAGGACTAAAATTCACTGACTTATTAATTCTTCGTTGAATCCACGCATAGAACTTAGAATTGCACTCTCAGTATATAGAATGCTCTATATGTTCCACCATATAGACACATCATTAGCTATCCATTGTTATAATCCTAATGTGATCAATGATCCTCTATATGAATGATCTACACAGTAAAGGGATTAAATTACCGTAACACCCTACTATGTATTTTATCCTTAAAACACTTGACCCCGTATAAATGATATTTCAGCTTATGTGAAATGAGATCTCCACCATTTATTTTCGTTTGGTCAAGCTCGAAGGAGATCATCCTTTGCTTACTATTCGCCAGATAGAAGCTATAGATTCCATGTTTATGCTAGCGCTCCCACTCAATTGCACTACCGTGTTCCCAAAATGTACGTATCACCCTGACCTAAAAGTAGGCTTAACTAACAAATCAAAGAACACGAATAGCCTTTCAAGATTGAGCCTAATCATAACAGGATTAAGATCATTTGATCTAGGATCAACTTGGCGATATTGACTTGAATAGATTTTACGGTAAGTTTAATTAAATCTAAGTCAAAGTTCAATATCGGTCCCTTCCGATGCATACTCCATGCATCCAACCTGAGCTTTACTTTAACCAATGTTCTGGAAAGAACATAGCACTTCTCCAAATGCAAGTAAACTCTATTGTAGATTATCATATCAGTAAAACCCTAAGTCTGATAAATCTAGGAAACTTTATTCACATAGTCATGTTTACTTTCCAATGTGATGACAGCACAATAAACAGGATCAAGTATGTGAAAAGGGTTTCAGATGAATTCATACATTATGTATATGTAATCATGAAATAAATCATGTGAACCATGCAACATTAAATGTTATTTCTAATCTATATTAATAAGTAAATCTGATTATATTGAAATGAGTTTTATTTAGGGCATAAAACCAAACAAACTCCCACTTGCACTAATATAAAACAAAAAGTGCGTTTCAAATAATCTCAACACCTTGATATACAAATCAAGTGTAGTAGTAGTAAACTCCTCGTAATAGGATCTGAAAGGTTGAATTAAACACAACCTTTTCTCCACCATTACTCTTCCTTTAATCACAAAATCATTGATAATGTGAAATTCCTCTCTATATGTCTACTCTCTTGGGATATTGGATTCTATATCTTTGGCAACTACTTTTGGTTAATCAGGAAATTAACACTAGTAGTTTAAGGCAATTTGGAATGATGCCAAAAATGTATAGAACTTTCCTTAGACTGAATAAGTACCTTTCCTGCAACCTTAACATTCAGTCCCTCTCTGGTAGACCTAGAGACTTCAAATAGGTTTTTACACTTCTCCAAAATCACTATTCCACCCCCAGAGTAACCACCATCTTATCAGAAATATTTACTAGCACATAGGCAAATTTCGAAATCTGATGTGGTGTAGTCTAAGAGTTTTAAACACACTCTTATAGACTAACATATAGTTCCTCTTCTTAATCTTAGGATTTACTTGATTGTCTTCCAATGTTCTTCTCCTGGATTAATCTGATACCTACTCATTACTCCCACTCAACAGCAGGTGTCTGGTCTAAGGCATACAAAAGCATATCTAAGACCTCTCACTGTTGATATAAGAAATTCTTTCATGGCTTTATCTTTTCTGGAATAGTGAAGACTTTTCCTTAGATAAATAAAATCTATACCTAAGAAGTTGTGAAACTTCTATAGATTTCCATTAGAAAGAAAATACTTCAGCATCTTACTAAAGTAAGTTGCTTGCATTAGAGTAAGTAATTACCAGGTATACCACAAGCCATAGGTTTAGATAAACTCAAACTTATAATACTAGGAACAGGAAGTTTTGTTAAGTCCATTGAATGGACTTATAAACGAAAATTTCCTTTTATGTCCTTGTAATAGAAAACTTTAGGTTACTCCATGTGAATGGATTAAACCATAGTTCTATTGGCTTTCTTCTTAGTTTCTTATCTTGACAATCCATTACTTGTTTAAACTCACAATGGATTTTAATCACTAGTGTCTCCCAAGTCATAAGAAGGTGAGTTCCTAGAAACTCTCCCACTACGACAAGGTACCGTGAATTATGTCTAAGAAAATGGTATTAACTTCTTTGGTTGTGACAAGACAACAGAGGCAGTGGGATCATCATATGTTATATAAGATGATAGAACACTTTTGGAATCAAGAATTAAATATCTCCTTTATTTGCTACTTATTTTTCAGACTTAGTCATTTTCTTAGAAAAGTAGTATTTGTTTGAACAAACACTTTCTTATCTATTGACAATGGGATGGTCCACCCCTAATCACTTAGAAAAGCTAACAAACCATGGTTAACAGTTCTAGCTTTTCTTAAGATTTTTGATTAGGTCATCCATGAATCTAGTAATGTTTTACATTAAGTATACAACCATTACATCATTCTGAAATTGTATTACCATAGAAGGAATTAGGCAACGACTAGTAATTAATCATCAATATGCAACTCGAAATTTCTGCGGAGGTAAGTTTGGATATAATTCAAAAATCAATTTAATGATCTTTGAACTGCATATCTACTAACTATTTCTCCACCCCTATCAGTTCGCAAGATCTTTAACCACTTACCTTAATGGTTTTAAGCATTGCTAGAAATTAATGAAATTTTTCAAACATTTCAAATTTCTTTGCTAAAAGGTATAATCTAGAGTTATCGTTTTAAGAATACAAGAAAAACTCATATCTACCCCTGAATGTACATCCATCTGCGAATGAGATGAACTACTTTCAGTGGATATAGGCATATTAACTCTTTGCAGAGATTGATCTTGTCAAATCCACTATGAACAAGATACAAATGCCATAGATTAAAAAAAATGTGGTAGTGTCTTTTGATGACATAGGTTTAGTTACATCAAAGAGTTATTAGAAAACTGCAAGTGGATCCTGGTCACAGAATATCTAACTCATATTCCATACAGTTTTAATCCATTAATAGAAGATGGATATTAAACACTTGAGAAAGTGTAACTGTATTGCTTCCTGGAAATAGAAATATACGAAAATTTCTATTTGGAATCTAAAATTAAAATCAAAGACTTAAATTTATACCAAATATAATGAGTAATTCTATCTTGGACCACCACTACTAATACAAACTCTAAGTCAGATTTGCCCATACAAGTAGGAGATTTCTAAGATTGAGGATTTATATCAATTGGGAATAGAATTTCGGGATTATAATCATATGCGTCATTTAATTTCTTAAGAGAAAATATAATGACATGAAATGATTTATAGACCATTCATCCAATGATATGTTTTTAAAGCTAATTCGAAATGAATAAGCTAAGAGGAATTAGGATAATTTCGTTTATAAATAAGAATCCAACGATGCTTCGATTAGCGAAAGACAAAGTAATCTTATTTATGTAATCTTCTTGTTTCATATTGTAAAAATACTAGTCTAAGGTGTCATCAATTGATGAACAGCTAGATGTTGCATATACAATATTTATCTTTCGAGATCTTACACTATTATGTATGTCTAATGGTGAAAATCCATTAGGGATTTATCTCATTAGAAAAACAAACATGTTAGACCAACAATGAAGATTCGAAATTAAACTACAACTTAATAACAGAAAATAACATGGTTCAATATAAATTCATACACAATTCAGAAATTATAAACATATAGCAAGTAGGAATGACTAGTGAAAATACTAAAACATACAATCCTAAATAATTTCCAAGGTTTTCAACAAACTGATACAGTGTCCCGGTAGGCGAGAGTCAAAGCATCATTTATTGAATAGAGTTGTCAACTCATCTAAAATAGAAACCATTCTAGCAACCTTTTATTCGATCAAAATAAGAATCCAACGTTGTCCCGGTAGGCGAGAGTCAAGGTTATTCTCATTTTATGAGCTTCCACCATTGTTTCATGTTTTATGAGTTTATCTCTAAGTAGTCACCGTAGGGGAGAGTCTAAATAGAGACGAAAACTCACAAAACACTTATCAAATGAAATCTTACGGTGTTAAATGCGTTCAATGAATAACCATCCATAGGGGGACGAAGTCTAGCGTCTCGAGGTTATATTGAAAACATTTAACTTTTGTAAGACCAACAATGGAGATCGAATATCTTAATAATAATCAAGCTCATTATTTAAAGTAAGTTGTATTTTCTTTGATTCTCTTAATTTAATTTATTTATTTTAAATATATATTTATTTAAAATTTCGAATTTAGAATGAAAAATTCTAAATATAAATTTTAATTTAATATTTATAAATTTTACTTAGATGGATATGAAAATAACATGAATTATTTCCATCTTAGTAATAATTTCCAATAAATATTTAGAAAAATATTCAATTTAAGTTGTTACAAAATTAATATAAATTAATTTACAACTCAAATTTAATTTTCTATAAATATATATTGCATTTCGAAAAATTAAAGTATTTAAGAATACAATTTTTGAAAATGCATGTTAAAATAAAAAATTAATCCTGGAAAAATTATTCTAATTTAATGTTGGCCCAAAATTAATTTACAACAAAAAATATAATTTTCCTATTTAATCAAATATATAAGAAAAATTTCAAATATTTAAGTATGATGATGAAAATAAACTTAAATATTAATTTTCTATTTAATTAAATACACTAGAAAAATACTTCAAGCAAAAATATCATCTATCTAGATTTTCCTTTGACTAATTAATTCAATTTCTAATAACATACTTTAATTCAATTTATTTTAAATTAATCAATAAATGAAAAAAATCATTGATTTAAGTTGATCCAAGAATTAATTAAAATAAAAAATTAATTTACAACTTAATCTATTTTTCAAGATAAAATTCGAAATTCTAGCATTTAAAAAAAATGCAATTTCGAAAATTGATTAATAAAATAAAGAAAAAATATATTTTGAAAATTATTTAAATTTAGTTGAAAAAATAAATTTCAACTAAAAATAATTTTCTATTTAATTAAATGTCATGAAAAAGAAATATTTAAGTATGATGATAAAAATCAACTTAGATATTCAATTTTCAAATTAATTAAATGTATTAAATTCAAGAAATAAATAATTAAGTGTAGAGAAGGCTTAATTATTAGTCTCTAGTTTAATACTAGGAAAAATATACTTAAAATAAATTGTACCAAAATTAATTATATAAATAATTAATTTCACAATGTATAATATTTTCCTATTTAATATTAGAAATAATAAGTAGTCTAGAAATAACTATCTAGAAAATATCTTATTTGACTAAGTATCTTTTCCACAAAATTTGAAAAAATATCTAATTTAAGTTGTATTAGAAAAAATCTAGAACTTAAATATTTTTCAAATTTAAATTTAATTAAATATCAAAAATTAAGTTGTAACCACTTAATTTGAAAATATTCCATTTTAAGTTAATATTCGAAAAGATATTAACTTAAAAAATATCTAAAGAATCTTAATAACCAATGCCTAAAATTCCTCAACTTAATTTTGAAATTTGAAATTCAAAAGATATTCAGATTTAAGTTGGTTAGTTGTAGATAACTAAATATCAACTTAAATAAGAATATTTAATGAAAAATTTAAATTAAGTTCCAGAAAGAATCTAGATGGTTATAATTCTATATTTAATTAAATACAAGAAAATACATATAAATTAGCTTAGAATAAAGAATTCTTTAAACTATAATTTTCTTAAATTAATTTCAAAATAAATAAAATTAATTATGTTGCTAATCAATTTTATTAGGTTAAACTAGTGTAATTAACCTAGTACAGTTGTTCAAATCAGGCAAATGGGCCTTCACAATTGGGGTGGTTCATGTGAGGGGGTGCTGGGTTCAGTATGTCGTACCCACTTCTATGGCTCCCAACTCTCACACAAGGCCCAAAAGAGAGGAATTTAACCTTAATAAGAACAACTGTTATTAATTGAATAAGCCCAATAACTAAATGAGCCTAAATAAATTCTATCAAGAACTATGATAATTTATTTTAGCAACAACAACCTATATGTATCTATAATCAAATTAAACACATAGGCTCACACAGGCACACTTTGGATGGGTCCTATCATGTTGCTAGGTCATACACAGATGAAAGAAGATTGTAAATATACCTGTTACAAATTATTAACTTGACCAAGGGAGCCATCAGATCATTAGATCTGGCAAAAAGTAACCATGGCTATTTGCAATCAAGTAATAATAGGTTTTGAAAACTTACAAACAAGCTAAAACACATACTCCTGCAACAAGGTTAGCTGGATAGTTGGATGTAGGATTTATTTAATTTTAAATTAAATATTTAATTTCGAAATAATTAATTAAATAAAAAAAATTTCGAAAAAATTAAAAAAAATTGAAAAATTCGAAATTTTTAAAAAATTTAAATTTAAAATTAAACCTACAATTTTTGAAAAATTAGGTTTCAACCAACCTAAATATCATTTCAAAAATTTGCTAACTACTTTTAAATTTTAAATGTTATTTTATAAATAAAAATTAAATAAAAAATTAGAAAAGATAAATAAATATCTTTTTCAAATTTTAAATGTAATTTAAATAAATAAAATAACAAAATTTAAAAAATTAGCAAAATATCTTATATCATTTAAAAATTACATGATTATAAATATCTTATTTTTAAATTTAAAATAAGATAAGATATAATCAAATTTTAAAATAAGATAGATTTTTTTAAGCAAGAAGATAGATACTAATTCTATTCAAATTCAAATTACACTAATATCTTGAATTAAATTTAAAAAATATTAAATTAATTCAAAATGATAATTAGAATTGAATTAGGAATAGTAATAGTATAAATACAAAACTATACCAAAAATCGGAAGCTAATTCCATGAAAAAGCATGAAAAATTGAAGAAAAACAAAAAAATTGTGAACTGTACGGACAGTTTTCGCGATCGCAGGAAAATTTCAGCACAGCTCCGATTTTTTCGAATCTTCAAAAAATCATAACTAATTCAAATAAAATCGAAATTGAGTTCTGTAAAAGGCTAACTTGCTTAATTTTTTCCATACTATCCAATAAAAATAATTCCAGAAATAGAATCGCAATTATTTTTCACGAAAATTTACAAACATCAATCAATCATCAAATAACACTCAATACAACATGATACCATCCAAAAACATACAAACAATCGTTTTAAAGTCCAAATTTCTTGCAAGTAAATCAATTACCATGGCTCTGAGGCCAGTTGTTGGAAATTTATTTTACCAGGATCTTAGATCTACTCACAAGTATGTTTATTAACATCCTAAATAAGAACTTTCTAAAACGATAAATTAAACACATATAAAGTTTAAGAAACCTTACATTGGGTGCAGCGGAATATAATGACTCCTTCCGTTCAGATATCTAGCCCTTGATTCCTTTCTGTAGCAGAGCATTATCAATATCTGAACCTGGATCTCTTTCTCTGAATCTTTGATGCTGAAACCTCCTTCTTGTTGAAAGTCTTTCTTCACGATCTTCCTCACTATGATTGAGGTATCACTTGCTGTGTGTGGGCACTACTCATACACTAAGAATTTCAAAATTCAAGAGGGAAGAGAAAGAAGAAGTGGCAGCTAAAGATAGGGAGAGAGAAAGGCTCAGGTTTTTCTCTGAAGGAAAAATAGAAAATTTAAGTGTAATTTTCCTGAAGCCTTCACTATCTATTTATAGCATTCCACTAGGGTTAGGTTTGAATTATTTGGCATTAAAATAATGAAAAAATCAGTTTAAATTCCTACAAAAGTGGCTGGCCCTATACAAGTGGATTTGGGCCTCACTTTTTGCAATTTTGCAGTTTTATCTTTTCTGCATCTGATTTTCTCAAAAACGCCAATTTTCTAATTCAACCATTTAAATGCCAATTCTAACTATTTAATAACTATAAATAATTATTAAATAATATTGTCATTTATCATATTTATTAATTGAACCATACAAAGTATCATAATTAACAAATATGCCCCTATAAACTCTTTCTTTACAATTTCGCCCTTACTTAGTGAAAAATTCACAAATAGACATAGTCTAATTTGAGAATTATAATTGATCAATCAAAACCAATTACATGAGTCTTACAAGCAATATCATCTCAACTAGTGGGGGGACCATGGGTCTATCTAACCGAGCTTCCAATAAGTAGATCAAGAATTTAGGACTAAAATTCACTGACTTATTAATTCTTCGTTGAATCCACGCATAGAACTTAGAATTGCACTCTCAGTATATAGAATGCTCTATATGTTCCACCATATAGACACATCATTAGTTATCCATTGTTATAATCCTAATGTGATCAATGATCCTCTATATGAATGATCTACACAGTAAAGGGATTAAATTACCGTAACACCCTACTATGTATTTTATCCTTAAAACACTTGACCCCGTATAAATGATATTTCAGCTTATGTGAAATGAGATCTCCACCATTTATTTTCGTTTGGTCAAGCTCGAAGGAGATCATCCTTTGCTTACTATTCGCCAGATAAAAGCTATAGATTCCATGTTTATGCTAGCGCTCCCACTCAATTGCACTACCGTGTTCCCAAAATGTACGTATCACCCTGACCTAAAAGTAGGCTTAACTAACAAATCAAAGAACACGAATAGCCTTTCAAGATTGAGCCTAATCATAACAGGATTAAGATCATTTGATCTAGGATCAACTAGGCGATATTGACTTGAATAGATTTTACGGTAAGTTTAATTAAATCTAAGTCAAAGTTCAATATCGGTCCCTTCCGATGCATACTCCATGCATCCAACCTGAGCTTTACTTTAACCAATGTTCTGGAAAGAACATAGCACTTCTCCAAATGCAAGTAAACTCTATTGTAGATTATCATATCAGTAAAACCCTAAGTCTGATAAATCTAGGAAACTTTATTCACATAGTCATGTTTACTTTCCAATGTGATGACAGCACAATAAACAGGATCAAGTATGTGAAAAGGGTTTCAGATGAATTCATACATTATGTACATGTAATCATGAAATAAATCATGTGAACCATGCAACATTAAATGTTATTTCTAATCTATATTAATAAGTAAATCTGATTATATTGAAATGAGTTTTATTTAGGGCATAAAACCCAACAATACACTGGGTCGAATACACCCAATGTCAAGCATCCCCTGAAGTTGCAACTTAAGCTCCTTGAGTTCTGCTGGAGCCATCCTATATGGAGCTTTAGAAACAGGTTCGACTCCAGGTGCCAAATCAATTACAAAATCAATCTCTCGCTGTGGCGGCAATCCCGGCAACTCCTCGAGAAACACGTCAAGAAAATCTTTTACCACCCTGACTACCTCAGGCCCAAATGTTTCAGGTCTGCTGGAGTCAAATACCACCGCTAGAAATCCTACACAACCATTGCATAGTAAATCTTTAGCCCTCAGCTCAGAAATAACCGGGATCCGAGACCCCTGAACTGATCCAACATAAACAAATGGATCTTCACCTTCCGGCTGAAAAGTCACCATTTTACGCCTACAATCTATACTGGCCGAATACTTGGATAGAAAATCCATTCCCAGTATAATGTCAAACTCAGTTAATTTCAATTCTATGAGGTCAGTACTCAATTCCCTATCTTCGATCCTAATTGGCATAGACCTAATGCGGCTATTAGAGATAACCAATTCCCCGCTAGGCATTAGGGTTCCAAACCCTCTTTCTAAAATATCACAAGGCCTACCCAAAAGATCAATTACTCTTGTAGCTACATATGAGCGTGTAGCTCCCGAGTCAAATAATACTGTAAACAACAAGTTGTTGACGGGAAGCTGACTGTCACAATGAAGGACCGGCCGCGGCATCGCCTTGGGTGATGGCAAACACTCGAGCAGGAACTGGTTTCACTTCTGCTTTCGGCTCCTCTTTCTTTGCCTGGGGGCAATCTTTCTTGAAATGCCCCACCATGCCACACAGGAAGCATGTCTTCCGGTTACACTCTCCCGGATGATGTTTCTTGCACCGTGGACACTCAGGGTAAGAGTAACCCTGGCGTCCTCCTCTGCCTTGGTTCCCACGGAACCGCTTACTTTGCCCCGAGCCACCAGAAGCTGGAACAACTTTTCTTTTCTGCTCAGTGGTGGAATCACCACCATCCCTACCATAAACAGGAGTAGGAACAGTGGGGGTTCCACCAACACTCGGAGTCACCCGGGGCTCTTGAAGGAATTTCACTGCACCCTCGGCTCTCAAAGCCTTTTCAACCATCTCTGCATATGTGGTTGCTTCAGTGGTAGTAATCACTAGATCATGCCGAATCTTTGCACTCAAACCCGCCAAATATTTTTCTTTCTTACTGAAGTCGGTTGGGACAATCCCAACTGCAAGCTTGGCCAAACGGTCAAACTTTGTCGTATACTCTGTAACCGACATTCCCTCAGTTTGAACTAATTCAGTGAACTCTTTCCGCTTCGCACTGCGGACCGCTTCATTGTAATACTTGGAGTTAAACAACTCCTTGAATTCTTCCCAAGTCATCAGCGTGACGTCTCGAGTGAGGGTTATCAACTCCCACCACACGAGAGCGTCTTCCTGAAACTGAAAAGTGGCGCAGGTCACCCGGTCATTTCCAACCACTCCCATAAAATTGAGAATACGATCAATCACCGAAAGCCACTGCTCGGCCTTCATCACATCAGGACCTCCCAGAAACACTGGAGGTGCCTGTTTCTGGAATCTTTCGTACAACGGCTCCATACGGTTGCCAACAACAGGTTGTTCTGCTGGCACCGCAGGAACTGCAACGGCCTGAACCACTTGAGGAGGCACGGCAGGAGGACCCTGCTGCCTCAATCTTTGAATCTATTCATCTTGTTGGCGGATTCTATCTTGCATTTCAGCAAATCTTTGCTCCCAGTCAGGAGGAGCTTGAGGTGGATTTACAGGGCGACCACCCTGAGCTCTGCCACGGCCACGGCCGCGACCACGAGGATTTTAAGGATTCCTCTGACCGCCTCCGGTCTCAACCATGCCACCCTGACTTCTTGTATTTCGCGGGGCGTCCATTTAATAGGACTTAGCCTGCGAATCCATAAGCCAGGCAGGTTAGACAGCGATCAAAACTTAACACCGCACTTAAAGACTTAAAGGCAACACACTTTCTCTTTCTTTTTTTTATAAATAATTAATTAAAATCTAATATGCTTCCTAACATGCTTTCACATTCATCTTTATTTAAAGTACTAAACAAGTACAGGCTTACTGAACCGTGAACCGAGCTTTCTCTAATGAAGATTGTACATGTCTTAGCAAGCTTCGGTAGACAAACCTGGCGACTCTGATACCAAAATTGTAACGCCCTAATGCTAAGGCACACTACAATGCTTTTTCAATTATTGTGCAATCTTTGCTAATCAAAGAAATTTCTCGAAAAACGTGTCAAATTAAAACTTTTGCTTTAAATACTAAACTTTGTAATATAATATAATATTTACAAATTCCGGGATCCCGTTTCCAAACTTTGTAAAATTTACTTTTCCAACTATACATTTCAAAATACATAATTTCCAGGTCGCACAGCGACTTTCAAAATACAACTCCCAGATGTCCCGAGACCGAACACTCCAGGTCGCGCTGCTTGACATGTACAATCTCACCCGAGCTCAGGTTCATTCTTGTTCAGCCTTCGCCTTTCCTTTACCTACACATGGAAGCAGAAACTGTGAGTCAACAAACTCAGTAAGAAATGCATATAACATACCATATAATTTCCGACCTGTAAATAGGCGCCCATACACTTATTTACAGAGCTCAACAGATGAGTATGAACGTTCAACACTAGGGTACAACCACTATACCACACACACACATCGTACCTCACTATACGAGTGTTGGTAGGGTTTACCCCGAACACTGAGTAATACTGAGTGATGTACCACACACCTTAGCATTTTCCCGTGCCTGTGTTGGTATCACTGTTTCGTACTCACAACAACAGTAATCACTATACGAATGCACTCTATAACTTATTCATACAAGTGTTGGTAGTGCATAACATAATTCAAGCATGCATATACAAACACATATACACACATTTAGATAATCACATCATACATTATACACAGTTCTTACCTGTTTTCTGAATTCAAGTGTGCTGGCCGACCTGAACGGAAATCTCGTGCTAGATGGATGCCCTAATCACAATATTTGTAACACAGATGAGTGACTCGCCAAATCACTTTTCGGGACTTAAACTTGAAACTAAAAGTTTCCCTATCGATAAACCTCATGGCAATACCCTAAATATCTCAAAATTGGGTAAAACTAGGGTTCTAAAAATTCCCCCAACAGGCAGACCGGTTCCCAACCGGAAATCCGGTTCTGGGTCACCATCCGGTCGACCGGTTGGTATAGGTCCCCCAGAACCGCAATTCTGGTTCTGTGCTGGGAACCCAAAAATTTCCCCCATGACCTCAAATCTCAACCAGACTTTATCAAACTCTCCAGTACACCTATACAATGCATAAATAACCATTTCCAACCAATAATTCGCAAAACAAATCAATAAATCTCAAGTTGCCATTAAAGCTCAAAGCTTGAGTTTCAAAACTCAAGCTTACTTAGAACTAACATCAAGCATTAAAACCAGCTGCTAGGGACTTAGATTAACTCAAACTAACTCTAGAAATTGAACCCTAAGCATTTTAAAACCTAACAACCCCTCATAATCAAAATCACCATTTTGAACCTAACTTAAAAACTTGAAAACTAAGAAGGGTTCATTGGAACTTACCTTAGATTGATTTTCTTCTTTGAAATCCTTGCTGAAATCCAACAATCAACAACAAACTCCCTTGGTTTGTCCCAGCCGAAAGCAAGAGAGAGAGAGAGAGAGAGAGAGAGAGAGAGAGAGAGAGAGAGAGAGAGAGAGAGAGAGAGAGAGAGAGAGAGAGAGAGAGAGAGAGAGAGAGAGAGAGAGAGAGAGAGAGAGGTTCAAGAGAAAACTCTAAAATTCAATCTTTTCTTTTTCCTTGATTTTTCTTCAAATGAGACAAAAGGATTTAATTAATCCCTTGCTGAAATCAACTTAGCTAGGTGTCAAAACCTAAGGCAGCCACCTATCTCTTATTTTTTCCAAATGACAAAAATGCCCTTAAAGGTATAACTTAGGTATTTCTAAAGCTAGGGGTAAAATGGTCAATTTCCATAACCCCGCTCAATCCCGATAATTTATTTTCTCTAAAATATTTCCCACTATGAAATAAGGTTCTAAACTTACCCATGTGATCAATCTAGCCATCCATCGCATTTTCCGTTGTCGCCGAACAAAAATTACAAAAATAATATATTTCACATATAAGCTAAATAATACCCCTAGAATTTAATAAAATCTCCGGAATTGAGAAATTATAACTCTAATATTTATTTCTAAATATTGGGGTCCACAATTAAATTAATTCACAAATAATAATAAAATAATAAAAATTAGTGCTAATTGCCTTTACTAATCCACATTACTAGAGCGGTCATTACAATTCCTCTCTGAGAATTAATTAAATTTTTTATTTAAAAAAAAAATCATTATTAGATGGACATTTTCTACTAGACATACTTATTTTAGGTAGGAAAAAATAAATTTTAAAAAAATCCACAATAATTGCAATGGAAAAAATAAAATAAAAACCTAAATTATTTCATATATATATATATAGAAATTAACAACAATTAATCAAAATAATAATTAAAAAAAATATATGTGTACATATTGTATATATGAGTTCCATATATAAAGAAGTGTTCCATATATATGGGTGCACTTATATATGTGTACCTATTAAAAAGTATTCCAATAGTAAATATGTGATTATAGACATAATTTAACGATTTTATACTTCTTCTTACTAAGAGGAAATTCCAAATTTGAATTCAGCCGAAAAATAAAAAAAATATATATGGTGTATACAGTATACTGTACATTATATTTGATGCAGGTATGTGTCACGGTTGGATTAAAAAAGGCCACCATATTTGTAGTCCGTTAGAGATGGCTTAAATTTATGGGCTATTTTCAAAAATATGGGAAAAATTATTAAGGTTATGACAAATATGGCATAAAAAGTAAATGTCACTAAATATGGCATTATCTAACCAATCAAACTAAAAAATATAGTTTTTTTTCTATAAAAAACTATATAAAACATTAAAAAGAATTTGAATTTAAAATTCATAAAAAATAAAAACTTAATTAAATTACCATAAAAAAATATTAAAATTCCCTTCATATTTATTTTTTTAAAAAAATTAAACAAATAAAACTATAGTGATTGCCGAAGTTGTCACTCGTATTGGAAAAGTCACCGGAGTTTACTGTCGGCACCGAAAAAGTCGTCGGAGTAGCCGCCGGTGCCGGAAAAGTCACCGAAGTTGCTGCTGGCATCGAAAAAATCGTCATAATTAGCATTGTCGCTGGAAAAATCACCAAGAAACTGGTTTCTTGGTCATTTTTCCGGTAATTTTACCGGTGACAATGTCAAGTCCGACGACTATTCTGGAGTTTGATGTCGGTGCCGAAAAAGTTGTCGGAGTAGTTCCTGGTGTTGGAAAAATTGTCGGAGTTATTGCCGGCGTAAAAAAATTCGTCAGAATTGGCATTCTCGTCGGCAAAATCATTAGAAAAATCACCAAGAAAGTGGTTTTTTCATCAAGAAACTAGTTTCTTCACCAAGAAAGTGGTTTCTTCATCAAGGAACTAATTTTGTTACACAACAATAATAAAGATTATGAAAACAAAACAAAAATGATATACACTGAAAATAATTGAAACCAGTTTCATCAATCAACCAAATAAAGAAAAAAAAATACAAAAAAAATTACCAAGAAACTGGTTTCTTCATCGAGAAATTGGTTTCTTGATGAAGAATGTTAATTCTATTTTTGGCATATTTAATTGACAAAAATATTTTATGGTTTCCTATTAATTTCGGCTGGAGTGTTTAATATGGTTTCCCTATTTGTGTATATCTAAACTTGGAAGGAAAGTTGTCTAGCTTTCCTATTTATGGAAATTGAGGTAAATATGGTAAGTTTTGATTACACATTTATTCTTTTCTAACCAGCTGTTAATCTGATCTTGTGTTGAGTTTCTCATTTTCTTAGATCAGGTTTCTTGAAGAGAAAACCGGAGCTAAACTTTCCTTTTCTATAAAAGGAAAGTTGTAGTTACTGCCCACGATTCTGTAGGTACAGAAACGGAAATTCCTGGACTGATTGAAGAATTATTTTAGGGAAGTTCCTAGTGGGTTGAGGTCTTATTCAGACCGAATGTAAGCTGTCTATGAGATGTATATTCATTATAAATACATCCTATAGCTGCTAGGTTTTGGATCTCTTTCACACACTTAGAATTGTATTCATATCTTAAGGAAAGAGTGTCTTTGTTTTGTTAACTCTTTTATTCACTTTCATATCTTAAGAAAAGAGTGTCTTTGTTATGTAGAGAAGAGTTGTTCTACTCTTACTCTGTTTATTTGTTGTTTGTATTGTCTTGAGTCTGTATTCAAGTCTACAACGAAGAAGAACATCAGTGCACCTTCGGGAGAAGGTATTTACAAGCTTTCGGGAGATTGCTTTTAAGCCTTGAATCGGGAGGATTCAAGCACACCTTCGGGAGAAGGGTTTTTACAAGCTTTCGGGAGATTGCTTTTGAAATCTTGCATCAGGATGATACAAGCACACAACCTTTGGGAGATGGTTGTATAGGCTTTCGGGAGATAGCCTTTAAGCCTTGAATCGGGAGGATTCAAGCACTCTTCAAGGTGATCGAAGGGAGTTCGAGCTCTTGGATTTTTATCAAGATTCGGTTAGTAGGTGGAATACATCAAGCTTGCGGCATACAATAAGAGGGAGTCTATTTATGCATAAGTCAATTACTTTGTATTTTTGATACCGATCTAATGAATCTTATCTCTGGGCGTGGCCCCGTGGACTAGTAACAATCTGAAAGGATTGTTGAAACCACGTACAAAAATCTTGAGTGTTTTTACTTTTATGCACTGTTTATTTTTCTGGGTTTCTCTGGAGTTACAGAGTTGTATTTTGTAACTACGGAAAAACTGTTTTCAGTACCAGTTTCATTATTCCGCATTTAATTAATCACTTAATTAAATAATCAAACTGGGAATATTAAAATACGGAATTTCAATTGGTATCAGAGCAAGTCACTAAATTCTTAGTGAGATCTTAAGGTTATTCCGTTTAACTTGTTTTGTGTGAGATGTCTTTGTTTGCAGAATGAAGCTCTATCTCTCGACCTCCTCTGTTAAATGAGTCGAATTCTACTTATTGGAAGGTCAGGATGAGAGCATTCATCAAATCGCAAGATGAGAAGGCATGGAGAGCTATTCTTACAGGCTGGTCTCAACCTACTAAAAATGATGAAAAAGGTAATACTCAGGTAAAATCTGAACTCAATTGGACCACTGAAGATGAAAAATTGTCTAGTTATAATAATAAGGCTTTACATGCTATTTTTAATGGTGTTGGTGAAGGCTTTATTAAATTAATCTCATCTTGTGAATCTGCAAAGGAAGCATGGGAAATCCTTCAAATTCAATTTGAAGGTACTGCTGATGTAAAGAGATCACGATTTACCATGTTGCAAACTAGATTTGATGAATTGAGAATGTCAGAAACTGAAACTTTAAATGATTTTTATGAAAGATTATCTGATATTTCTAATGAGTTTTTTGCCTTGGGAGAAAAATTAGATGAATCTGTCTTGGTTCAAAAGATTGTTCGAGTTCTTCCTGACAGGTTTGACACAAAATTGCTTGCAATGGAAGAGGCAAAAGACTTTGGCAAAATGAAGGTTGAGGAACTCATGGGGTCTTTAAGAACTTTTGAGTTGAATCAACAGATCAAGAAAAAGAGTAAGCAAAGTCTCTCGAATGAGAAAATCAAAGGTATTGCTTTCAATGATTCTGAAAATATTGTTTCTGATGATGAAAATGATGATGAAATGGCCTTGTTAGCAAAAAATTTCCAAAGATATTTGAAATCTGTTGGAAATAAAATGAACTTTTCAAAGAACTCAAATGGTAACATTTCAGGTAACAATCCCTCTAAACATTTTTCATCTAACAAAGATATTCGTTGCAGAGAGTGTGAAGGGTATGGTCATATTCAATCTGAATGTGCCAATACCTTAAAGAAAAATAAAAAGGGATTGAATGTTGCTTGGAGTGATAATTCTGAAAGTAGTGAAGATGAAAAAGAAAAAGTTGCTCTAACAAGTGTTTTGTCAAGAAATTTGCAGGAAAACTGAAAATTCATGTGCATGAATAATACCTCGATCGATGACAACAAGGAAGAATCTAGATTCGAATCAGATGAGTCAGACATTGATGAGAATTCTATGGCTGAATCCTACAAGGTAATGTTTGGTAAGTTGATGGAAACATGTGCTGAAAATCGCTCCCTGGTTAAAGATAATAAAGTCTTGTGTAACAACATTAATGAGTTGGAAGATAAACTTAAATGTTGTGAATTTGAACTATCTTTAAAAGAGTCTAAAATTATTTCTTTAACCAAGGAACTTGATAACATTAAAAATAATGTGAAAATGCTAAATCCAGGTTCCACCATCTTTGAAAAAATTCAAAAATCTGGCCAAACCAATCATGCTGGTCTGGGTTATGTTTCTAATCAACCTATTTCTAATACCACTTTTGTTAAAACTAATAGTTTTGTTTCTGGAAGAACTGTTTCTACCTCGCAGGTTTCTGTCTCTACAGCAAAGCACTCTGCTGTTACAGAAAAGAAACATCACGGTAAATTTGAACAATTCCAAAGGGAATGGAAGACGTTTCATCCCTATTTGCCATTTTTGTGGGAGAAAAGGTCACATTCGACCTAAATGCATCACTATGCAAAACATGTTTAAATCTAATTACCTTGGAAATAAACATGTTTTACAAAAACAAAAATGGGTTGTCAAAAATAAATGCTTGGTAGGTTCTTCTTGTTTTAAAACTATTGCTACTAACGTGTGGTACTTTGATAGTGGGTGTTCTTGTTGGAAGTTATTTTACCAGGAACTTAGATCTACTCACAAGTATGTTGATTTAACAACCTAAATATGAACTTCTAAAACGATATGAAATTAAACACATAAGAGTATTAGAAATCTTACAGTGATTGCAGCGGAATATATATGTCTCCTCCCACTCAGATCTCTAACCCTTGATTCCTTTCTGTAGCAGAGTATAATCAAGATCTGAGCCCGAAAGTCCTTCTTTGTTGTCTCTGAAATCTACACAGCCTTCCTCACTATGATTGAGGTATTACTTGATGTGTGTGGGCACTACTCTAGCACTCATACATTTCGAAATAGTGAAGGAATAGAGAGAGAGAGGGTGGCGGCTCAGAGAGAATTTTCTGAGAGAAAATTCTTTCAGAATAATGCTGTGAAAAGCTTTTTCAGTTGTACAGATGTGTGTAACTCTGAAGCCTTTGCCTTCTATTTATAGAAGACCACCAAGGGCTATGATTGACATTTTGAATTGAAAAAATCAAAGGGAAAAGGAAGCTAAGTGGCCGGCCTAGGCAATGTGGAAACAAGGCTTGCCACTTTTCCAACTTTCCTTTTCCTACACTTGATAGTTTCCTTTTTGTGAAAAATTGCCAATTCCATTGTTCAACCATATTAATGATAAATCTAATTATTTAATAATTAAAAAATAATTATCAAATAATATATTATCATTTATTTTATTAATAATGAAACTAATTAAAGTTTCCTAATTAATAAATATGCCCTTCAAAATTTCTATTTACTGTTTTGCCCTTAATAAGTGCTAAATTCTCAAACTGACAAGTCCATCTTGAGAATTTTTAATTGATTAATTAAAATCAATTAAATGAGTCTTACAAGTAATATCATCTCAACTAGTGAGGGGACCATGGGTCTATATATCCGAGCTTCCAATAAGCAGATCTAGAATTTACCACTTAAATTCACTGACTTATTAATTCTTCGTTGAATCCACATATAGAACTCAAAATTGCACTCTCAGTATATAGAATGCTCTATATGTTCCACCATATAGACACATTATTAGTTATCCATTGTTATAATCCTAATGTGATCAATGATCCTCTATATGGATGATCTACACTGTAAAGGGACTTAAATTACCGTAACACCCTACAATGTATTTTATCCTTAAAACACTTAACCTTGTATAAATGATATTTCAACTAAGTGAAATGAGTACTCAATCATTTATTTCGTTTGGTTAAGCTCGAAGGAAATCACCCTTTGCTTACTATTCGCCAGATAGAAGCTATAGATTCTATATTTATGTTAGCGCTCCCACTCAATCGCACTACCGTGTTCCCAAAATGTATGTATTGCCCAGACTAAAGATTTAGGCTTAACTAACAAATCAAAGAACACGAATAATACTCTTGAAATTAAGCCTAACCATATCAGGATTTAGATCATGTGATCTAGGATCAACTTATGATATTGAATTGAATAGATGTTTACGGTAAGTTTCAAAATCTAATTCAAAGTTCAATATCGGTCCATTCCAATGCATACTCCATGCATCCAACCTGAGCTTTACTTTAACCTATGTTACGGAAAGAACATAACATTTCTCCAAATGTAAGTAAACTCTGTTGTAGATTGTCATATCAGTGAAACCCAGTGTTCTGATAAATCTAGGAATACTTTATTCACATAGTCATGTTTATTTTCCACTGTGTTGACAACACAATAAACATGTTCAAGTATGTGAAAGGGGTTTGGATGAATTTATAAATCAAATAGACAAGCAATTGATTAAGTGAACCAAAACATACACAAGTGAATGAAAAATTACTTCTGTTACTTTATTGATATAGAATAATCTGGATTACATTGAAACAGAGTTTTATTTAGGGCATAAAACCCAACAAACTCCCACTTGCACTAATATAAAACAAATCAGTACATTTCAATTAATCCTAAATTCTGACGGTGCTTTTCGAATGAAGTTACTGCCAAGACTTTGGTGAATGGATCAGCCAAGTTATCCTGTGTATCCACTTTCTCCACCAGTACATCCCCTCTTGCCACATATTCTCTGATAATATGATATTTTCTTTCTATGTGCTTACTTCTCTTGTGGCTCCGAGGTTCCTTACTGTTGGCTATAGCTCCAGTGTTATCACAAAGCAGGGTAGAGGCCTTTCCATTCCAGGAATTACACCAAGACTGGTGAAGAACTTCCTTAGCCAGACAACCTCTTTAGCTGCTTCAGCCGCAGCTATGTATTCTGCCTCCATGGTAGAATCCGAAATCGCAGTTTGTTTAGCACTTCTCCAAACCACTGCTCCACCCCCAAGAGTAAACACCATCCCAGATGTAGATTTCCTGTCTTCAAGACATCCCTGGAAATCTGAGTCTGTATAGCCTAAGGGATTCAAAGCACCACCCTTGTAGACTAATACATAATCTTTTGTACTCTTTAAGTATTTCAAAATATACTTAACAGCGTTCCAATGTACCCTTCCTGGATTTGACTGATACCTGCTCACGATTCCAACTGCATAGCAGATGTCAGGTCTAGTGCATAGCATAGCATACATTAGACTCCCAACTGCAGAAGCATAAGGAATTTTTGCCATGTCTTCTATCTCTTGAGGATCAGTAGGACACTGTTCCTTAGATAGACGGATACCATGTCTAGAGGGCATGTTTGCCCCTTTGGTATTGGTCATGGAAAATCTCTCTAGAACTTTGTCAATGTAAGCTGTTTGAGAGAGAGCAAGGGATCTGTTCTTTCGGTTTCTGACAATCTGAATACCAAGAACATAGGCTGCCTCACCCAAGTCTTTCATGTCGAATTGAGTGTCAAGCCATTCCTTGATGTGAGTCATTTTCTTGACATTGTTTCCAATGATCAAAATGTCATCAACATAAAGGACCAGGAATACTACTACTTGGTTTTCCTTGAGTTGGTAAACACAAGGTTCATCTTCATTCTGATGAAAGCCGTAGGTCTTGATGATCTCATCAAACCTTTTGTTCCATGAGCGAGAAGCTTGCTTAAGCCCATATATGGACCTATTTAATTTGCAAACTTTATTCTCCTGCCCAGGAAGAACATAACCTTCTGGTTGCTCCATATAGATGGTTTCTTCAAGAAGCCCATTAAGAAAGGCTGTCTTGACATCCATTTGCCAAATTTCATAATCTAAAGCGACAGCTATGGAGAGAAGAATTCGGATGGATTTGAGCATGGCAACAGCACTAAAAGTTTCCTCATAGTCCACACCTTCTCTTTGGGTATAACCCTTGGCGACCAGTCTAGCTTTGAAAGTTTCGACTTCGCCTCCAGCACCTCTTTTCTTCTTGTAGACCCATTTACATCCAATTGGACGAAAATCTTCAGGTGGTTCTACATATTCCCAGACTTTGTTCTTTTTCATGGAATCCATTTCGAATCCATACGGTGACCATCGCTTCCGTTGCGGACTTGCCATTGCCTGTTTATAGGTCAATGGGTCGTCATCAATACCGTCACCAACGACCATATTGATTTCACCATCCAAGCCATAACGAGATGGTTTTGTAGAAACCCTCCCACTACGACGAGGAGCGGTGACTTTCTGAACAGGAGCTTTAGTAGTAGTTTTCTCAATTGCTTCAACTGAGGGAGTGGGATGTTCCTCTTCTTGAGTTGAAGAAGATGGTACATTTGAAGGAACAGTATCTGTGAGCATTTCCTCTAATACAATTTCACTTTTCGGTTTGTTGTCTTTCATATAGTTGTCTTCAAGGAAAGTAGCATTTGTAGAAACAAATACTTTGTTATCCTTGTAACTATAGAATAGTCCACCCCTAGTCTCTTTAGAATTTCCGACAAACATGCAAACCTCAGTTCGCGATTCCAGTTTGCCTTCTTTCTTTCTTAAGACGTGAGCAGGGCACCCCCAAATCCTATAATGGCGCAAACTAGGTGTGCGACCATTCCATAGTTCGACGGGTGTCTTGGGGACTGCCTTAGATGGAACAACATTTAAAATGTCGTTTGCCATTTGAATAGCATATCCCCAGAAGGACGTAGACAGAGTTGAGTAACTCAGCATAGACCTAACCATTTCTAAGAGAGTGCGATTTCTTCTTTCTGCAACTCCATTCTGCTGTGGAGTGCTAGGGGCAGTATATTGGGATTCAATTCCAAGTTCAATTAAATGATCTTTGAACTGCATATCCATATATTCTCCACCCCTATCAGTTCGCAAGATCTTTAATGTTTTACCTAATTGGTTTTGAGCCAAAGCATGAAATTCCTGAAACTATTCAAACGTTTCAGATTTCTTTTGCATTAGGTAAAGAAAACTATATCTAGAGAAATCGTCAATGAAAGTGACGAAATACTCATAACCTCCTCTGGCTTTTACATTCAGCGGTCTGCAAACATCTGAATGTACTAACTCTAGGGATTCTTTGGCACGCTCTCCCTTTGCAGAGAAAGAACGTTTGGTCATTTTTCCTTCTAGGCAAGACTCGCAGACTGGCAGCTCTCCTAAGACGACATTTTTCAATGGACCGTCTTTGGTTAGCCTATTGAGTCTATCAAATCCTATATGACCTAAACGTAAATGCCATAGATAAGTTTGATCATCATTATCAATCTCTTTTCTCTTAAGGCTTCTAGGTTTAGCTACATTGAAAAGTTCAGTATTTAGTGAGATTTGAGTATCAGGTCTTAAAACATAAAGCCCTCGTTCCATGTTTGCAACACATATATGAAATCCATTACGAGAAATTGAACAATTTGAACTCGAAAAATTCAATATATAAAATTGTGTCTGTAAACATGAAACACTAATCAAGTTTCTACTAAAATTAGGAATATATAAAACATTCTCTAAAAGTAAAAACTTCTTAGAATTAAACTTGATTCGGGCTGTTCCTCTTGCTTTAACTGATACCAACTCGCCATTTCCAACTTTAAGCTTTAACTCATCTGGGTGAAGATTCTCCCAAGTTTCAAGCAGCTGGAATGAAGAACATACATGGTTAGTAGATCCAGAATCAACAATCCAGGAGGATTTGTCGTTCTCTAAAACACATGATTCAAATACAAAAGCATCACCTTCGTTTGAATTGTCTAGAAGCCTGGGACATTGTTCTTCTTTATGTCCCTTTCCATTACAATTCGCACATAGAACATGATGTCTGACATTTGTACTTGAAGAAGCAGCTTTGTTAGAGCCCTCATGCTTAATCTTCTTCCTCTGATTAAAGCTTGCAATGCTAGGAGGTCTCATTGCAATCAGATCCCGCTCATGGGCCCTCAACTCAGACTCGAGTTTGTCCATGTCGGAGGAGTTAGGATTGTTCAATAAATAATATAGAACAAAACTGTTATACTCCTGAGGAAGACTATAAAGTATGAGTTTTACCCATTGTTCCTTTGATAAATCAATTCCTAGTAGATTTGCCTTTTGGAATTTCAGATTCATCAACAATAGGTGCGAGTTAATGCAACTACCAGGATGCATTTTCACACTATTGAGTTCTTTTGCAAAGATACTAACTAGGAGTGGATCGGGATGAGGGTTATTCATTTTGGCACTACAACATATCAATAAACAGAAGTAAGGTTTTGGTTCTATAAATTCATACACAGGTTCAGAAAATAAACAATCACTTATGTTACAAAAATACTAAATCTAACATAGTTTATTTTCCAAGGTTTCCAACGAACTGATACAGTGTCCCGTTTAGGCGAGAGTCAAAGCATCATCCATTGAATAGAGTTGTCAATTCATCTAAAATGTCAAACATTCTAGCAACCTTTTATTCGATCAAGATTGGAATTCAGCGTTGTCCCGTTTTGGCGAGAATCAAGGCAATTCTATCTCATGAGCTTCTACCATTGTTTCGTATTCTTATAAGTCTTACATAGTCGCCACCATTAGGGTGGTCATGAACCATATAAATAAACCTATAAGAATACTTATCTTTCGAGATTAAACGGCGCTACCTTGCTAATGAACGTTCCTCCATTAGGGAGGATTACTCACTAAAACAATAGCTATGTAAAACCAACAATGGAGATCGAATTTCTCTTTGATTAAAGCTCATTATTTAAACATGTATTTTGTTTAATCATTTATACTCCATATCTCAATAATGAAATATTACAAATTAAAGTAAAAACTTTAATTAAATTTCAAAAATGGAATAATTTTGAAAAATATCTTATTTAAGTTGTTTAGAAAATTTAAATACCCAACTTAAAATATTCTTCAAACAATGACTTAATTAAATATTACCAATTAAGTAGTAACCACTTAATTTAGAAGATATTCCATTTTAAGTTCCCATATTTAGAAAATATCAACTTAAAAAATATATAAAGAATCTCAATAACCAATTTCCAAAATTCCTCAATTTAATTTATAATAGGAAATTCAAAAATATTCAAATCTAAGTTGAGTTGATAGATTTAACTAAATCTTAACTTAAATAGGAATATTTAATGAAATTATAAAATTAAGATTCAGAAAGAATTTATATGGTTATAATTCCATATTTAATTAAAAACAAGAAAAATACATATAGCTTTCCAGAATATAACTATTCAAACTATGTTTTTCTTAAATTAATTTCAAGGAAGAATGAAATTAATTATGTTGCTAATCAATCTTTTATTAGGTCAAACTAATATAATTAACCTATCACAGTTATCCAAATCAGGCAAATGGGCCTTCACAATTGGGGTTGTTCATGTGAGGGGGGCTGGGTCCAGTATGTCGCACCCACTTCTAAGGCTCCCAACTCTCACACAATGCCCAAAAGATAGGAATTTAACCTTAAAATGAATAACTGTTATTAATTGAATAGGCTCACAACTAAATGAGCCTAAATAAAATCTATCAGTTATGATATTTTATTTAGCAACAACCACCTATATGTATCTATAATAGAAATTAAACATATAGGCTCACACAGGCATACACATTTGGATGGATCCTATCATGTTGCTAGGTCATACACAGATGAAAGAAGTTTGTAAAAAATTACCTGTTACAAATTATTTACTTGATCTATCATCAATTGAACCTTTGGTTAAAATTAGATCATCTGATCTATCATCAAGTTAACCAAGGCAATTTAGATCAAGCAATAATAGGTTTTAGAAAACTTACAAACAATCTAAAACACATACTCCTGCAACAAGGTTAGATTTGGATAGTTGGATGTAGGATTTATTTAATTTTAATCATTTATTTCGAAAAATAAAAATAAAATTAAACCTACCATTTTGAAAAATTAGGTTTTGGGTAACTTAAATGTCATTTCAAAATAAATTGCTAACTTTCCTTTTAAATTTCATGTTATTTAATAAATTAAATAATAAAATAGAAAATGGTAAATACATACCCTTTTCTTGTTTTACAATTTAATTTAATTAAAAAATAACAAAATTTAAAAGTTAACAAAAATACCTTATTTCCTCTTTTAAAATTATCATGATTATTATGATCTTATTTTAATTAAGGTCAAGTTACCAAAAAAAATTAATATCTGACCTTAAAAAAAATAAAATAATCAAATTTTAAAGGAAATAAGAAAAAGGTAAGCAAAACTTGATTTTTTTTTTCTATTTTCAAAATCAAATTACACTAATATCTAAAATTAATTTTAAAAATTAAAATTAATTTATTTATGATAATTAGATTTGAAATTTGAAAAACAAAAATTAACATACAAAACTACACAAAAAATCGGAATTTAATTCCTTGAAATAGCATGAAAAATCGAAAAAATTGGAAAATTGGAAAATTGGATGAACTGTATGGATGGCATGCTGTCCATGGCCATCCGCGCGCGGATCCAAGGTGCATGACCGAGAGATCACGGCGCAGGAATCTGCAAGCAGCCATTCCGCGCGCGTGATGAGTTGCTCGTCACCCCGATTTTTCCAATTTTCAAAAAATCATAACTAATTCAAATTAAATCGAAATCGAGTTTTGTAAAAAAGTAAATTGCTTAGAATTTTCCAAACTATCCAACAAAAATAATTACAGAATAAAAACAGTAACCATTTTTCCCAGAATTCACAAACAACATTCAAACATCAATATGACACTCAAAGCAACATGATACCATCCAAAAAACAAGCAAATCGTTTTAAGTCCAAATTTCTTGCAAGCAAATCAATTACCATGGCTCTGGTGCCAGTTGTTGGAAGTTATTTTACCAGGAACTTAGATCTACTCACAAGTATGTTGATTTAACAACCTAAATATGAACTTCTAAAACGATATGAAATTAAACACATAAGAGTATTAGAAATCTTACAGTGATTGCAGCGGAATATATATGTCTCCTCCCACTCAGATCTCTAACCCTTGATTCCTTTCTGTAGCAGAGTATAATCAAGATCTGAGCCCGAAAGTCCTTCTTTGTTGTCTCTGAAATCTACACAGCCTTCCTCACTATGATTGAGGTATTACTTGATGTGTGTGGGCACTACTCTAGCACTCATACATTTCGAAACAGTGAAGGAATAGAGAGAGAGAGGGTGGCGGCTCAGAGAGAATTTTCTGAGAGAAAATTCTTTCAGAATAATGCTGTGAAAAGCTTTTTCAGTTGTACAGATGTGTGTAACTCTGAAGCCTTTGCCTTCTATTTATAGAAGACCACCAAGGGCTATGATTGACATTTTGAATTGAAAAAATCAAAGGGAAAAGGAAGCTAAGTGGCCGGCCTAGGCAATGTGGAAACAAGGCTTGCCACTTTTCCAACTTTCCTTTTCCTACACTTGATAGTTTCCTTTTTGTGAAAAATTGCCAATTCCATTGTTCAACCATATTAATGATAAATCTAATTATTTAATAATTAAAAAATAATTATCAAATAATATATTATCATTTATTTTATTAATAATGAAACTAATTAAATGTTATAGTGAGATTTCTCTCACCTAGAAACGCGAGACCAGACTCCTCTTTAAAGGACACGTGTATTCAGATTTCTAATGAAGGCTGAATGTCCGTGAGAGACTTCTCGAAGTTTAGACCTCGCTCAGGATAAAACCGGCGAGATACTGTAAGTGTGACTTAAGTCGCACCACGTAACCGTAATTCTCATCATGCAGGGTAGATCCAACTCGCATATGTCAGAACATGTGCGAGTGTCCCCTCTATATCTCCGCGACAAGTATAGAGGCCAACTCCCTATGATGCAGTTTGGTCTCAACGACCCAATAGCCCTGACAGACCAATATAAATTCGCATGTCCAGACTTTACTAGCTCCAACATGCGACGTCTACAAGGGGCGATTACCTAAGGACGCAGACGTTCCAAACGTACTGGCGATCCTGCGAGCTCAACAAACGGAACATGAACGGTCAACTCGCAGATGCGGAAGACGCATACGTTGATGAACTTAGTAACTGTCACACACTTATTAATGTTAACGTTGTTTGAGTTTAGTTATGGCAATTCAATGTGTAAATAATGGATTAACAATGAATGTGATCCTCATGTAACCGATTAGACACCTACTTTGTATATAAAGGGGTGATCCACCATGAAAATGCACCTACGAATCCTTTGCTACAGTGGACTAAGCAGATCGAAATCTGACTGAACCACTATAATTCATTGTCTTGTTTACTTTTTCCAGCCTTGTTGTTTGTTCTTGCATTCCCAGTCGGGTACTTGCCATTTTAGGTTGAATACTCGCGCTTGTCATTTCCCAAAAATTTCTCCTTTATATCAATTAAATAATACTTTTTGGTGTTGCGAAATTCACTCGACAACATTTGGCGCCATCTGTGGGAATCCGACTGTAAGATTTTATTCACTTCAAAGAACACCATTCATCATGGCTGGAAATCACGTTAACGGAGCTAACAACGGATCCATCAATATTGGAATGATGAGCGTACCATTGCCTGGAGCTGGAGTGCCACCTGTAGACGTCATCAACGGCGGAGTAGGGAGAAGCAACATCAGACCTCTCAACCTATTCCCAGAAACAACTGGCCCTCAAGTCGGAGACACGTCCACACCACCAGCAACCATGCATTTTCCCCCCGTCACCCCGGCAGTAGTGTCCAAAGGAGTAGTCCAGCTCACGACCGATCAATATGCTGCAATTCAGGATCAACTGCAAGCACTACAAGTCGAGGTAGATGGACAGAGTCGAGCTTGACGCCCTCCTCGAGTTCCTGCCATTCGCAACGAAAACCCTCAGGTAACAGTTTCCAAACGTCAAACTAACCGTGTACGCAAGGAACGAAGAACTGACCCTGAAGTTCTGGACTTGAACCACCCGACGTCAAGAGATCAATCTGCAAGGTTTCCTAACCAGAGCGCACAAATCGACGAGGATCCTGAGCGCCGCAACCCTCGCAGTCGTCCATCTCGAGATAACGACGCAGAATCGGCCTCTTCATCCTCGCATGGCCGCACTCCGAGCAGGTATACGAGGTCTGGCTCTGTACAGACACAGCAGGGAGGACGTTATCGCGTACACCGAGGTGATCTGCGTGATCACCTCAACGCAGTTTTTAGGGCACGCTCCCGCGGCCCACATAACACTGAGACGCTCCATGATCCCCATACGGGCGATCAGGGTGTCAATACAGTTAACAACCCGCCGATCGCGACCACTGGGATTAATATCCCCTCGAACCTTGCCGCAGTAGTTGCGAGCCCCGCAGTCGCAGCGACTCCAACGCCTGTGACAGGAGGAATCGATCAAAGCATGCTTCTGCAAGCTTTGAAGATGCTCGAGCAGCAGCGTAAGCCCATATACAAGCTGCACGGCACTTCGCCTTTTACCGCAGAAGTGCGGCAGGCCCAACTTCCAAAAGGGTTTCGTTTATCCGAATCCCTCAAATATAAAGGTACTTCTAACCCGTTAGATTACCTAGAAAAGTTTAACACTATAATGGAAGTGGACCAGGTACCGCAACTTGCGAAGTGTCGCATTCTTGCGGCAACACTCGAGGAGAATGCCCATGATTGGTTCACCCAATTACCAGAGGCATCGATATCGACGTGGGAAAACTTCGTCGACTTATTCCTCACACATTTCCAGGCCACGATGACGTATAGGCCACCCTATACGACTTTGGCCAACATCAAACAAGAGCCTGGTGAGTCTTTACAAGATTATTTCAAGCGTTTTAACGCCGAAGTAACAAAGGTCGAGAAGGCCCCCGAGTCTTCGCTTGTTTGCATGCTAATAACAGGTATCTTGCCAAGAACCGACTTCTGGAAGGAGCTACAGGCCCGAAGGCCGGAATCCTTGGTAGAATTCTTCGCCATGGCCGAACCTCATAAGAGAATCGAGAATTCTCTGGCAGAGTTAGAGAAGGGCAAGAACAAATGACGATCACCCATACCGCGGTCGCGCTCTCGCAGTCCGCGAGGGAAGAATTCCAGGGGCCGAAGCCCAAGAAGACGCAGCCCGCGCAGACCGCGAAGCCCGAAGTTGGCTAAGTCACCCCCAAAGAAGGAGTCCTCGCCGAAGAGGAAAGGGGGACCTCGCTTCGTCAATTATACCGAACTGGCCGTACCTCGAGACCATATCTATGCGATTGAGGAAAGGAACGGCGTCTTCAAGAAGCCGCCCCCCATCAGGGGAAATCGCGACCGAAGAGATCCCAAAAAATTCTGTAAGTACCACAAAGACATTGGTCACACTACCCTTGAGTGTTGGGTCTTGCAGGACGAGATAGAGGAACTGATCAGAAGAGGGAAGTTCGACAAGTATAAGAGGAGCGAGGAGGGACATCCCCAAGCGGATGGCAAAGGGGATAGCCAGAACGCGAGTGGCTCGAGAACGCCTCGCAACATCTTAACCATAATCGGAGGACCGCATATCGCAGGCGACTCTCGCAAATCGCAAGAAAGGTATGCTAGAGAAGCCAAGGAGAGGCCGTTGACCAATGTGAACAATCTTGGTGAACGGCCAGAGAAGCTCTTCAAGAAGGAATGCGAGGACATCGTCTTTATGGAGAGCGATGCGAGATGGGTCCACCACCCGCACTCTGACGCACTGGTGATAGTCGCCAATATTGGTGGAGACAATGTCCATCGCATATTGGTCGACAATGGGAGTTCGGTGAATTTACTGAATTTCCAAGCCTTCAAGCAAATGGGATTACAAGAAAAGGATCTGCGACCTATGACATCAAGCATCTATGGCTTCTCGGGAGATGTCATAGCAATCAAAGGAATGATCAAACTCCCAATCGCTTTGGGAACTGCCCCGATAACTGCCAAGTCGATGGCCGACTTCGCAGTAATCGACCAATACTCAGCGTATAACGCCGTGATTGGTCGACCAATTCTGAAGGAGATGAAGATCATAACCTCGATCTATCATCTAACGATGAAGTTCCCCACTCCCTCTGGAGTAGGATCGGTGAGGGGAGTCCAATCTGACTCTCGAGAATGTTACAATGCAGCTGTCAAACTCGCAGAAAAAAGGACAGTGAATGTTATCCACCTTTTGGATGCACCACCACCTCGCCAGGAGATCCTCAGGATCGAGGAGGTACCGCACGTGGACAAACCGGACTTGGATCCAAGAATCCTTGATCACACCGCCGCAGCCCAAGCCGCGGAAGATACAATCGAGATATGGTCGGGATATCTCCGCAGGTCATGTGTCATCGCTTGAACATTGACCCCGAAGTGCGAGGTGTCCGACAAAAGCGCCGCAAAATGGACCCCGCGAGGTACCAAGCGCTGAAAGAAGAAGTTGACCGCCTCCTTGCCTGCGACTTTATACGCGAGTCATTTTACCCCGACTGGTTAGCTAACCCAGTACTCGTGCCAAAGCCTAATGGCTCATGGCGCACATGCGTTGACTTTACAGATCTGAACAAAGCTTGCCCCAAAGACAGCTTTCCTCTTCCAAGCATTGACCAACTTGTCGATGCCACTGCAGGTCACGCGCTTTTAAGCTTCATGGATGCGTACTCGGGATACAATCAAATCCCGATGTACGAACCGGACCAAGAACATACCTCGTTCATTACTGATCGAGGATTATACTGTTACAAAGTAATGCCTTTTGGTTTAATAAACGCAGGTGCGACTTATCAAAGGCTAGTGAATATGATGTTCGCAAATCTAATTGGAAAGACAATGGAGGTATATGTTGACGATATGCTCGTAAAATCGCAGCATGCGAAGGATCATATTACGCACTTACAGGCCATGTTCGACATATTGCGACGATACAAGATGCGTCTAAATCCGTTAAAATGCGTCTTTGGAGTGGGTTCCGGAAAATTCCTTGGTTTTATGGTAAATCAGCGAGGAATAGAAGCCAATCCTGCGAAGATTAGAGCGTTGGTAGAAATGCCGTCACCGACTAAGCCAAAGGAGGTTCAAAGCCTCACAGGCAAAGTCGCGGCTTTAAACTGCTTCATATCCAGATCCTCTGACAAGTGTAAAGAGTTTTTCCAGACCTTGAAAGGTAACAAAAGGTTTCAATGGAACGAGAAATGCGAGCTGGCTTTTCAAGCTTTAAAAACGCATTTGGGGCAACCTCCAGTTCTATCAAAACCATTGCCCGGAGAAGTTTTGTCTATTTATTTGGCCGTCTCCGAATACGCGATTAGTTCAGTACTAGTCCGCGAGGACCAAGGACGTCAACACCCGGTGTACTACGTCAGTAAGCGATTATTAGACGTCGAGACGCGTTATCCTCAAATGGAGAAACTGGCTTTCGCCTTGATAATATCCTCAAGAAAATTGCGACCTTATTTCCAGGCTCACAGCATTGAAGTTTTGACAAACTTCCCCTTAAGACAGGTTTTGGCAAAACCAGAAGCATCGGGGAGATTGTTAAAATGGGCGATGGAGTTAAGTCAGTTCGACATCAAGTATAAACCGAGAACTGCGATCAAGGGGCAAGCCTTGGCAGATTTTATACTTGAATTCCCAAGCACCGAGGTGGCAGTTGTAGAGGGTGGAAATGACATTGCCGTGGCAAGCAAAGAAGTATGGACATTGTATGTCGATGGAGCCTCAAATAACGAAGGTTCTGGCAGCGGGATCTTGTTAATCAGTCCCAATAATTTCAAGGTACACGCTGCTCTGCGTTTTGAATTCTCTGCATCTAACAATGAAGCCGAGTATGAGGCTTTAATCGCAGGTCTGAAATTGGCCCTCGAGATGAAAGTCGAGTATCTACAAGCTTTTAGCGACTCTCAAATCGTGGTATGCCAAGTGAATGGAGAATACCTAGCAAGAGGCGGAAGATTGGTTAAATACTTAGCCATCGTTCGTGAAATAATGCAGAAGTTCAAACATGTAGTTGTGTCTCGAGTACCGCGTACTCAAAATGCCCACGCAGACGTATTGGCCCGGCTGGCCTCCACCAGAGAAGCCGAGTTACTCGATGTAATTCTGGTAGATGTATTGGCTCACGCAACCATAGATCGAGAAACGATCATGGAAATCGATGACGTCCAGAAGATTACCTGGATGACTCCTATCCTCGCATACCTTGACAAGGGGCTCCTACCTGATGATAAAATAGAAGCAAGGAAATTGCGACAGCGAGCAGCCCGTTATGTGATATATGACCAGAGTTTGTATCGCAGGAGTTTTAGTCAACCACTTCTCAAATGTATCAGTGGAGAAGACTGCGGTTACATACTGCGTGAAGTTCACGAGGGAATTTGTGGCAATCATACTGGAGGTAATTCCCTTGCTTTAAAAATTATGCGGCAAGGGTATTACTGGCCAACACTGCGACAAGATGCCCTCACGTTTGCAAAAAGGTGTGATAGATGCCAGCGAATAGCCATTTACACACACCAGCCCCCGAGTAACCTCCATTCTATCACGAGTCCCTGGCCCTTTGCAATATGGGGAATCGATTTAATCGGCGAGTTACCCAAGGGAAAAGGCGGAGTCAAATATGTTGTGGTCGCAGTTGACTATTTCACGAAGTGGGCTGAAGTAAAAGCACTCGCAACCATCACTGCAACGAAATTACGCGAGTTCGTCTACACCTCCATCATTTGTCGTTTTGGCATTTCGCATAAACTCATTTCGGACAATGGAAAACAATTTGACTGTAAAGAGATGCGACAGCTATGCGACGATTTGGGGATTAAAAAAGCTTTTTCCGCAGTTGCTTACCCGCAGAGTAATGGACAGACTGAAGCAGTTAACAAGATAATTAAGCACACAATAAAGGGAAAATTAGAAGGTCGCAAAGGGGCTTGGCCAGATGAATTATCGCAAGTCCTATGGTCCTATAATACGACCCCTCGATCTACAACTGGCGAAACACCCTTCTCACTTTCTTACGGGTGCGAGGCCATGTTGCCAGTTGAAGTTGGGGCAGGTTCCCTACGCAGGGATACTTTCAATATCTCGCAAAACAACGAGAATCAGCTATTCTGCCTTGATCTTTTGGAGGAAAAGCGTGATAAGGCGCAACTACAAAATGCGGCTTATCAACAACGAACCGCAAGGTACTTTAACTCCAAAGTGAAGGTAAAAACCCTGCGAGCAGGAGACTTGGTCCTTAGAAGAGTAATGCCGAACACCAAAATCTCGTCGCATGGGGTTTTTGGGGATAATTGGGAAGGACCATACGTCATCGCAGATCAAATTGGTGATGCAACTTATCGACTCGTAACACTCGATGGAACCGCGATTCCACGAGCATGGAATAGCGAGAGCTTGAAATTTTATTATCAGTAGTATTCGCATTATTCGATTATGTTAATTCGTGTACTTATACTTAGATATTTTTTGTTCAAAAAATCCTAAGTATAGGGGGATATATGCCCGCATGTACTAGTAATTATATGAATAAAATTACTTGCTAAGTTTTTCAAGTGATTTAAATTTAGTTTACCAACTTTGAAAATTTTCCTACTTATTACACCAAGCTGTAATTAAAGTCGCACATGTATATAAAATTGCGATTACACCGAGCTGTAATCAAAGTTAAAAATATATATAAAATCGCGAGTACCCGTGTACTGCGTAAACATTAAAGGATAAGCTATCCCCGCGAGGATAGAAATTTGTCCAAAAGATAAGGTAAATTTGTCTAAGTACAGAAGTGCGAGTACCCATGTACCGCATATATAAAAAAAAAAGTGAAATTAAACAACAACATAAATCAGAAGATAATCAAGCGTCTGCAGCAGCAGGAGTAGTCCCATCAGGAGCAGTCTCGTCCGCGACCTTGCTGACGACCTCATTCTCGACTTCTTCAGCCTGTACGCCCTTGAACTCGTCCAGAAGGTGGCCTCCCCCACCTTGAGTCTAGGTAGGCGACATGGCGCGAAAGGCCTCAGCCATCTCAGCAGCTTCAGCTCCAAGAAGCAAGAAGTCGAAGTCAGGGACTTTGGAAAGAGTGGTATAGATATAATCAGACACAGCCTGATCGTACTGTTTCTTCCCATTCTCTTTCTCAGCCTCCAAATCGCGAGCCATCTCAACGATCGTTGTCTGCGACTTCTTGACCTCGAGCTCTGCCTGTTCTTTCGCCCTGCTGAGTTCCTCGAGCTCCTTCTCCTTGGCCTTGTTCAGCTCCTCAAGCTCTTTCTCCATCCTCGCCACATCCTGCTTCAGCTTCTTTATATTTTCTTGAAAATGGGCGTTCTGCCTCTTCAGCGAGTCGGCTTCCTTCGAAGGAGTAGCCGCGGCTTTTATGAACAAAGCCATGGACTGCGCGGCCAGTTCAGTGGATCGAGCAACGAGATCCTCGTAAGGGATCTCAGCCAGGAACTTTTCCTGCATGGCCAGGAAGTCGCGAGCGCGAACTGGAGGGTCGATGACGACTTTCTTCCCCTTATCCTGAGTGGTCTTGGCCAACTTCTTGGAAGAGTCTGCGACAGGCGAAGCCATCACATCGCTCTTCCTCTTCTGGGCAACGACCGGCGAAGTCGTCGCTGTTCCACCCTTTTGTTTGATCTTCAGGACAGGGGCAGACTTCAGAAAAGTCATATCTGCAAGCATAAATGACAGATAAGTAAAAAATCACAGTCCTACCCGTCAGTTTATAGCAAAAGACAAGTTACCTGAAATTTGTCGAGGAGTTTGCTTAGAAAGACGCTTGTCTATTCGCTCATGCTGCTTCTCAGATGGTTCTTTGTATACTGGCTCCCGTTGAAGACTCGCGTTCTCAGGAATCAGCTGATGTTCTCGCAACTTCGCAGTTGTACACAATAATCGCCAGTCGCGATCTTGTACCGGAAGGCTCCCGAGAATTTCAGCTGTCTCCTTACTAGTCGCGTCAAGAGTTGGTCGAGCTGGTCTATCTGCGATGACAACAAAAAGCGAGTTAGCAAAAGATTTCAGAAAGCAAAGTAAAAAATGTCTAAGTCAAAAAATACGCGACATACTGGGTCTGCGATTAAAGTCAGTCCTAATCCCAGGAACCTTAAAGACGTAAAACCACTTCGACTTCCAGTCACCCATGTTCGATACCATCCCCTCAACACCGTTTATTTCAGAAGTCGCCCATTTGCTAAAGCAATAGAAGCCGTTATGGAGGCCCACGCTCTTTATATCGTAGAAGTAACTAAACTCTTCTACTGACGGAGCCCTATGGACATACTCCATGTACATCGCATAGAAAGCCAATACAGTGCGATAACTGTTGGGTGTCAGCTGAAAGGGCGATACGTCATATCGCCTAAGAATGGCTGCGACGAAGGGATGAAAGGGGACCGATACACCACATCGAAGGATGGGTATTGAGATTACCACATCCTCTGTAGGGATGATCGCAGGGTTGGTGAATGGAAGGTGCGCTCTCTAAGACGGTTTAGGACGTTGAAACGCAAGTCGCAACAAATTCAACCTCACAAAGGTGGTGAAGTCTGATTTGGCAACCCTCGAGACTAAATCCTCGCACGCGAAGGGCTCGTTCAATTGGGAGTCGTCAACTGAATCTGTCCCACTCCCTTCCGCTTCCTCCTCTTCCCCACCTGACTCGCGGACTGGAGTCGTCCATTCCTCCTCCACCTCCTCGACCTCGATGTCGGGAGCATGCCTCGTATGTATGAGGTAGTCGCGCGCTGACACTGTGGACTCACTGTCCCGGATATCGATTGTCCCAGGTTCAGTGAGCTCCTGTACCATCCTCTCGATGTCTACGGAAGACATCGGACCTAACTCTATTTCCGCAGCCTCCATTTCGGAGATGTCCGTAGGGAGAAAACTGTCTCTCTCCTGGTCCGACTCTCCGTCAAAGGCGTGGCCTCCTGAGCCGAGCTGCTGGCTATCCGATAGATCGCTCATCTGAAAGATAGAAGATCTTTTCAGCGTGATGGATGTGTGAAAAATAAAAGTAAGTGATCTCACCCGCAGTAGATTATAAAGTCGCATTCGACAGAAAGGTCAATCTCCATACGGAAACTGACCATCCCGTCAATATGCGAGAAGAGATACAGCTATCTTGGGCAAGTAATTCACGCATCCTCAGTTAAACGGTATACCTCCAGAAACGGCTGGGAGTTTCCCAGTGACTCAAGAAGTATGCATTTTCAAGCATAACCCTGAAGTTACTGGGAGACCCCCACCGTTTCGAGACTACCTAGCAACCAAAGAGTGCGATCATTCGAGTATTAACGCACGTCAACAAATGGCTGGGTGTATCACAGTATCTCAAGGGGCATATAATCGCATATATGGCCATTAGAATACTGTGACACACCCACCATTTGGAATGGCAATTAATACTCTCACCACTCAGCCCGCGACATGTAAAGATCCTAAAAGGTCTAGCTAACAGTTAAGCGGAAATAAGTCTTGGAAATATGCGATTATTCAAGCTGTTCATCTGAACACCTGCGAACATTCAAATTGCTCATCCGAATATCCGCGAGTATTCGAGACGTGAATCAGTGCCTATGAATTGTGTGCGGTTATGTCAGTTTACAGGTCCTATACTATGAATGTTACCCAGTTTCATTTACCCAAAACACGTAATACCCACTAGCATACATTCCTAAAAAGCCTTTAAAAACATCCAAACCCAGAAAGTAAAGCGCAATTTCTCCAAAAACAAAAAACGAAAAATGCAGTGATTTAGAAACTAACCTTTAGTTTTGATTCCTGCGATTGCTCTCGATCACGTCTGAGATTGAAAGTGTTGTGGAAAGTGGCAGAAAATCTGGGGATGGATTTTTTCTGAAGTGTATGAACTGGAGGGAAGTTAAGAGAAAAGAGGGAAAAATGGGAAATTTGATTCGTATCAAAGCGTTTAAATACCCATATCCCTTATTAATTGGGATTGTGACACGTGGCAGCCAGAATGCCTAAGGTCGCCCAATCTAACGGCCAATTATGGCCACGCCTACACGAAAACCGAAGAGTTTTGTGACGTGGCATCCTAGAGGTAATAAAAATTAATAATTACAGCCGTCATTTTTCGAAACCCTCGATGGGACAACCAAAAGGTCACCTCCTCGTGACAACCTTTCACCTGTCTCTCGAGTAATAGTTTCCCTCAGTGACCGCTCTTGTCACGTCGCGAAACTAGGGGCATGTGTTATAGTGAGATTTCTCTCACCTAGAAACTCGAGACCAGACTCCTCTTTAAAGGACACGTGTATTCAGATTTCTAATGAAGGCTGAATGTCCGTGAGAGACTTCTCGAAGTTTAGACCTCGCTCAGGATAAAACCGGCGAGATACTGTAAGTGTGACTTAAGTCGCACCACGTAACCGTAATTCTCATCATGCAGGGTAGATCCAACTCGCATATGTCAGAACATGTGCGAGTGTCCCCTCTATATCTCCGCGACAAGTATAGAGGCCAACTCCCTATGATGCAGTTTGGTCTCAACGACCCAATAGCCCTGACAGACCAATATAAATTCGCATGTCCAGACTTTACTAGCTCCAACATGCGACGTCTACAAGGGGCGATTACCTAAGGACGCAGACGTTCCAAACGTACTGGCGATCCTGCGAGCTCAACAAACGGAACATGAACGGTCAACTCGCAGATGCGGAAGACGCATACGTTGATGAACTTAGTAACTGTCACACATTTATTAATGTTAACGTTGTTTGAGTTTAGTTATGGCAATTCAATGTGTAAATAATGGATTAACAATGAATGTGATCCTCATGTAACCGATTGGACACCTACTTTGTATATAAAGGGGTGATCCACCATGAAAATGCACCTACGAATCCTTTGCTACAGTGGACTAAGCAGATCGAAATCTGACTGAACCACTATAATTCATTGTCTTGTTTACTTTTTCCAGCCTTGTTGTTTGTTCTTGCATTCCCAGTCGAGTACTCGCCATTTTAGGTTGAATACTCGCGCTTGTCATTTCCCAAAAATTTCTCCTTTATATCAATTAAATAATACTTTTTTGTGTTGCGAAATTCACTCGACAACATTAAAGTTTCCTAATTAATAAATATGCCCTTCAAAATCTATATTTACTGTTTTGCCCTTAATAAGTGCTAAATTCTCAAACTAACAAGTCCATCTTGAGAATTTTTAATTGATTAATTAAAATCATTTAAATGAGTCTTACAAGTAATATCATCTCAACTAGTGAGGGGACCATGGGTCTATATATCCGAGCTTCCAATAAGCAGATCTAGAATTTACCACTTAAATTCACTGACTTATTAATTCTTCGTTGAATCCACACATAGAACTCAGAATTGCACTCTCAGTATATAGAATGCTCTATATGTTCCACCATATAGACACATTATTAATTATCCATTGTTATAATCCTAATGTGATCAATGATCCTCTATATGGATGATCTACACTGTAAAGGGACTTAAATTACCGTAACACCCTACAATGTATCTTATCCTTAAAACACTTAACCCTGTATAAATGATATTTAAACTAAGTGAAATGAGTACTCAATCATTTATCTCGTTTGGTTAAGCTCGAAGGAAATCACCCTTTGCTTACTATTCGCCAGATAGAAGCTATAAATTCCATATTTTTGTTAGCGCTCCCACTCAATCGCACTACCGTGTTTCCAAAATGTATGTATTGCCCAGACTAAAGATTTAGGCTTAACTAACAAATCAAAGAACACGAATAATACTCTTGAAATTAAGCCTAACCATATCAGGATTTAGATCATGTGATCTAGGATCAACTTATGATATTGAATTGAATAGATGTTTACGGTAAGTTTCAAAATCTAATTCAAAGTTCAATATCGGTCCATTCCAATGCATACTCCATGCATCCAACCTGAGCTTTACTTTAACCTATGTTCTGGAAAGAAAATAACATTTCTCCAAATGTAAGTAAACTCTGTTGTAGATTGTCATATCAGTGAAACCCAGTGTTCTGATAAATCTAGGAATACTTTATTCACATAGTCATGTTTATTTTCCACTGTGTTGACAACACAATAAACATGTTCAAGTATGTGAAAGGGGTTTGGATGAATTTATAAATCAAATAGACAAGCAATTGATTAAGTGAACCAAAACATACACAAGTGAATGAAAAATTACTTCTGTTACTTTATTGATATAGAATAATTTGGATTACATTGAAACAAAGTTTTATTTAGGGCATAAAACCCAACAGTTCTAGACACATGACAAGTAAAAAAGAATATCTTGAGAACATTAGACCAATGCAGTGTGAAGAAGTTACTTTTGGTAACGGTCTTGTTGGAAAAGTCATAGGGATAGGAACTCTCAATTTCGAAGGGCTTCCTAGACTGAAGAATGTCATGTTGGTTGATGGACTAAAAGCTAATCTTCTTAGCATTAGTCAAATCTGTGATCAGGGTTATACTGTGAGCTTTGATAGTAATCATTGCTATGTGTATAATATTCATGATGAAATTATCTTGCAAGGGTTCAGATCTAATGATAACTGTTACACCATCACTACCTATGCTACTTGTCACTCTGTTATTAACACCACTGATTTATGGCATGAAAAACTTGGTCACATTCATTTTAAAAATCTGAGGAGATTGTCTAATGCAGGAATTGTTCGAGGATTACCTAAATTAGGTAAGGAGTCTTTGGGAAAATGTGGACCATGTCAGCTTGGTAAGCAACTGAAAATTTCTCATAAGAGTGTTTCTGATGTGAATACTTCTAGAGTTCTCGAACTCCTACATATGGACTTAATGGGTCCAATCCAGGTTGAAAGTTTGAATGGTAAGAGGTATATTTTTGTGTGTGTTGATGATTTCTCTTGGTTTTCATGGGTAGAATTTTTTAGAGAAAACATTATATCTTTTGCTGTTTTTAAGTATCTTTGCTTGAAATTAAAAGTTCAAAAAGATTGCAACATTGGTAAGATAGTTCGCGGTAAGAGTAATCATGGAAAAGATTTTGAAAATACTGTGTATGGTAAATTCTGTAAATCTTATGGTATTTTTCACAATCTTTCTGCTCATAAGACCCCACAACAAAATGGAGCGATTAAGGATTCCCACCTTCTTGATCATGTTTTAGACGAGGCTTTGTATGGCTTGAAACAAGCACCCCGTGCTTGGTATGAGCGTCTATCTGAGTTTTTACACTCTCATGGTTACAGAAAAGGAAATGTTATTAAAACACAGTTCATCACACACATTCAATTTGATATTATTTTTTCATATGTTGATGATCTTGTTTTTGGATCTACTTCTAACTCTGAAGTGCAGGTTTTTGTTTCCCAAATGCAAAAGGAGTTTGAAATGAGCATGGTAGGTGAACTCACTTATTTTCTCGGTCTTCAAGTGAAGCAATCAGAGGAGGGAACTTTTGTCGCTCAAAGCAAATATGCAAAGAACTTGGTGAAAAAGTTTGGTCTTGAGAAAGCCAAACATACCAACACTCCCATGAGTACAACTTTGAAATTAAGCAAAGATGAACAAGGAGTAAAGGTAGATCAAACTTTGTATCGAAGTATGATAGGTAGTTTGCTTTATCTTACTGCTAGTCGTCCTGACATTTGTTATAGTGTTGGTGTTTGTGCATGATATCAGGCAAATCCCATGGAATCCCATCTTTCTGCTGTGAAAAGAATCATTTGCTATGTAAATAGCACTATTGATTTTGGGATTTGGTTTTCTAAAGACACTAACTCTAACCTTGTTTGCTTTAGTGATGCTGATTGGGCAGGTAATGCAGATGATAGAAAAAGTACTAGTGGTGGATGTTTCTATCTTGGAAACAATCTGGTTTCATGGCATAGCAAGAAGCAAAACTCAATCTCTCTGTCCATAGCTGAGGCTGAGTATATTGCTGCGGGTAGTTGTTGTACCCAATTGTTATGGATGAAACAAATGATGGCAGATTATGGGTTTGATTTGAAAACTTTAACCATCTTTTGTGATAACACTAGTGCTATAAACATTTCTAAGAATCCTGTTCAACACTCTCGTACAAAGCACATAGACATTCGTCATCACTTTATTAGAGAGCTTGTGGAAAATAGAATTCTTGTCTTAGAATATGTTGAAACTAGCAAACAAATTGCAGATATTTTTACTAAAGCTCTTGACTCGGTCCGCTTTATTTCTCTAAGGAAATCCTTAGGAGTTTGTACTGTTTAATGCTTTTGTTTTTCTTAATCCTTGATATTCGAGTTGTCTTAGAGTTCATAATGTCTTGTCCTTGTCCTAGAAGAAAATTTCAACCTTATAAGAATTTCAGTCATTATTTTATTGCTAATGTTGTAATGTTATGGTGTCATACAAGTTTGTTAGGAAAATTGTTCACTCCTCACAGGAATATTCAGGTTCATCAAACAGTGTTATGTAAGCTAACATTTTCGAATAATGTTGTTTAAAAACTGTGTGTTCAAGCTCCATTGGATGAATAGAGCTACCTATCTCAATGTGTGAAAGCCATCTCTGAGTAAGTTGGAACTATGTAATTAGGAGTTATGTAGAAGATACGCTACCATTGAAAAGGGCTACCATTGAGGTAGTGTGACAGCGTCTCCTATGGGTACAATTTATTAGAAAAAGTCTTTTGACAAATTGGGCAATGTTCCCTGCTTACACTTTCACACACTAATGCTTGACACAGTTTGCGGTAAAAAATTTCTATTCTCGAAAATGGTGTTATAAAGTTGTTACATACTGTTTGATTTGCTTTAATATTCTTGGTGACTGAGTCAATTTTTCCTGTGTAACCAGTATACCTCATTCTATTACTTCATTAGCTTGATAAAATGTTTCTGATTATTCTTATGAGTTTGATTTTTTCATCAGGGACAAAGACAAGTGGACATTGTGAATTCTAGCTACAAAAATATCAAGGTTATTTTATTTTTCTGTCTTTTAATCAAAAATAAATAAAAAAAAATAGTGACTGAGTTTGTCAATTGAGCTTTCTTAAAAATTCTTGTTATTTTTCTTGTTATGTTTCATTATATTCTTAGACACTATTTTTTGCTCTTAAGTGGTGATTAGTGCTTTATGTGTCTCTTTGTTTTCTCTTGCTTTTTATGTGTGCTTAAACTATTATGACTTTGTTCATAATTTTTTGTTATCTTTGGCTCATTGATAGACAAAAAGGGGGAGTAGTAACTTTTTTTTGGATTGTGTGTCGCATCTCTGGATCCTTGTTTTAGGGGGAGTTGTCTTGTTTGTGGTTTGTGCACTTTTCCGTTTAAAAAGTTGCTGTGTTTTCGGTTTGTAAGCTTTTCCGTCCAAAAAAAGTTCTTTGTTTTATGTGTTAGGGTGCTTTCATGCAGGGGCAGTATTTTCTATACTCTTGTATCTTTAAAAAGCTATTTGCTTTGGTTTCTAACACTTGATGCAGGTTTTTTGATAATAAAATGTTTTGTCAATCAAAGTGCCAAAGGGGGAGATTGTTAATTTCATTTTTGGCATATTTAATTGACAAAAATATTTTATTGTTTCCTATTAACTTCGGCTGGAGTGTTTAATATGGTTTCCCTATTTGTGTATATCTAAACTTGGAAGGAAAGTTGTCTAGCTTTCCTATTTATGGAAATTGAGGTAAATATGGTAAGTTTTGATTACACATTTATTCTTTTCTAACCAGCTGTTAATCTGATCTTGTGTTGAGTTTCCCATTTTCTTAGATCAGGTTTCTTGAAGAGAAAACCGGAGCTAAACTTTCCTTTTCTATAAAAGGAAAGTTGTAGTTACTGCCCACGATTCTGTAGGTACAGAAACGGAAATTCCTGGACTGATTGAAGAATTATTTTAGGGAAGTTCCTAGTGGGTTGAGGTCTTATTCAGACCGAATGTAAGCTGTCTATGAGATGTATATTCATTATAAATACATCCTATAGCTGCTAGGTTTTGGATCTCTTTCACACACTTAGAATTGTATTCATATCTTAAGGAAAGAGTGTCTTTGTTTTGTTAACTCTTTTATTCACTTTCATATCTTAAGAAAAGAGTGTCTTTGTTATGTAGAGAAGAGTTGTTCTACTCTTACTCTGTTTATTTGTTGTTTGTATTGTCTTGAGTCTGTATTCAAGTCTACAACGAAGAAGAACATCAGTGCACCTTCGGGAGAAGGTATTTACAAGCTTTCGGGAGATTGCTTTTAAGCCTTGAATCGGGAGGATTCAAGCACACCTTCGGGAGAAGGGTTTTTACAAGCTTTCGGGAGATTGCTTTTAAAGTCTTGCATCGGGATGATACAAGCACACAACCTTCGGAAGATGGTTGTATAGGCTTTCGGGAGATAGCTTTTAAGCCTTGAATCGGGAGGATTCAAGCACTCTTCAAGGTGATCGAAGGGAGTTCGAGCTCTTGGAGTTTTATCAAGATTCGGTTAGTAGGTGGAATACATCAAGCTTGCGGCATACAATAAGAGGGAGTCTATTTATGCATAAGCCAATTACTTTGTATTTTTGATACCGATCTAATGAATCTTATCTCTGGGCGTGGCCCCGTGGACTAGTAACAATCTGAAAGGATTGTTGAAACCACGTACAAAAATCTTGTGTGTTTTTACTTTTATGCACTGTTTGTTTTTCTGGGTTTCTCTGGAGTTACAGAGTTGTATTCTGTAATTACGGAAAAACTGTTTTCAGTACCAGTTTCATTATTCCGCATTTAATTAATCACTTAATTAAATAATCAAACTGGGAATATTAAAATACGGAATTTCAAAGAAAAAAAACCAGTTTCTTGGTGATTTTTCCGATAATTTTTCCAGCGGCAATGCCAATTCTGACGAATTTAAGTCACCGGAGTAGCTGTCAGTGTATTAGTCATCAAAGTTGCTACCAACGCTAGAAAATTCTTCAGAATTGCCATTGTTGTTAGAAAAATTACCGGAAAAATTACCAAAAAACTGGTTTCTTCATCAAGAAACCAGAAACCAGTTTCTTGGTAATTTTTCCGGTGACTATGCCAATTTTGATGACTTTTCTGAAGTTTACTGTCGGTGCCAGAAAAGTCGCCGGAGTAGCTGCTAGCGTCAGAAAAGTCGTCAGAATTGGCATTGTCAATGGAAAAATCACCAAGAAACCGGTTTCTTGGTGATTTTTCCGGCGATAATGATAATTCCGACGAATTTTTCGGCACCGGCAGTAACTCCGACGACTTTTCCGGCACCGACCGCTACTCCAGCGAATTTTTCGGCACCGGCAGCAAACTTCGGTGACTTTTTCGGCATCAATGACAAATAAAACTTCCTAAACAAATAAAAACATTAAATATGGGCTTTAGAAACCTAATTACATATATATGACATATCAAATACCATAAAAAAAAAAACCTAAAAATAAAAAAATACCATATAAATTGGCCAAACTTAAATGTGTCATATTTATCATAAGAACTTTTAAAATCCCATACTAAGTGTAATTTCCTCTAAATTTATTTTCCATGCTTATTATTAGGAGTGTTTGCGATGCGGGTGGTGTAGTTTTTGACTATTTTTTCAAACTAATTCATACATGCAGTTTTTTCAATTTTCCAAACCGCATGTAACGTCCCTGCTTCAAGCCTCCATTGGGTCCTTACACCCACGAAATAATGACTCTTATTGTAATGACCGCTCTAGTAATATGAATTAGAAAAGGCAATTAGCACTAATTTTTATTATTTTATTATTATTTGTGAATTAAATTTTAATGTGGACCCCAATATTTAGAAATAAATATTAGAGTTATAATTTCTCAATTTCGGAGATTTTATTAAACTCTAGGGGTATTATCTAGCTTATATGTGTAATATGTTATTTTTGTAATTTTTATTCGGCGACAACGGAAAATGCGATGGATGGCTAGATTAATCACATGGGTAATTTTAGAACCCTATTTTATAGTGGGGAATATTTTAGAGAAAATAAATTACCGGGATTGAGCGGGGTTATGGATTTTGACCATTTTACCCCTAGCTTTAGAAATACCCTAGTTTTAAGTCTAGGGGCATTTTAGTCTTTTGGTTAAGGTTAGTGTGGTGGCTGCCCATATAGTTGACACCTAGCATCTAATTTGGAAGAGTTAAGTAATTAACTCATTTTTCATTTGGAAAATAAGGAAAAAATCAAAGAAAATCAAGAGAAGCTCTCTCTTCTCTCTTTCTCTCTTCGAAGGCAGCAAGGGGCAAGGAATTTTGGGAGCTTAAGTTGTGTTTTCAGCTAAGGATTCAAGAGGAATCAAAGCAAGGTAAACCCTAGAATCATTGTGTATGTGAATTTTCAAGTTTATGATAGTTTGAATTAATGAATTTGTGATATGGTGGCTGTTAGGTTTAGGTAAGTTTAAGGTTCGAATTTTAGGGTTTAGATGAGTTGATTCTAAGTCCTAGCTACTGGTTTTAATGGCTGTAGATAGTTTTTATGCAAATTTAGGTTTAAAGTTCAAGCTTTGTTCATTAATGGCAACTTGGGTTGTGATGGTTTGTTCTGTGAATTACTGCCTGGAAATCATTGTGTATGCATTGTATAGGTATACTGGAGAGTTTGGTAAAGATTGGGCTTGATTTGAATCAAGGGGGATAAATTTTTGGGTTTCTGCAGATGAACCGGAATTCCGGTTCTGGGTGGTCTATACCAACCGGTCGACCGGTTGGTGACCCAGAAAACAGGGATGCGGTTGGATCCGGTGCACTTTTGTTGGGGGATTTTCAGGAACCCTAGTTTTGGCCAATTTTGGGTTATATAGGGTATTGCCATGAGGTTTATTGATAGGGAACTTTTAGTTTCGAGTTTTAAGTCCCGGAAAGTGATTTGGCGAGTCACTCATCTGTGTTACCATTATTGTGATTAGGGCATCCATCTAGCACGTGAATTCCGTTCAGGTCGGCCAGCACACTTGAATTCGGAAAACAGGTAAGAACTGTGTATAATGTATGATGTGATTATCTGAATGTGTGTATATGTGTTTATATATGCATGCTTAAGTTATGATAAACACTACCAACACTTGTATAATTAAGTTATAGAGTGTACTGGTACAGTGATTGTTGTTGATTTGAGTACGATACAGTGATACCAACACAAGCATAGGAAAATGCTAAGGTGTGTGGTACATCACTCAGTGTTACTCACTGATCGGGTTAAACCCTACCAACACTCGTACAGCTAGGTACGTTGTGTATGTGGTATAGTGGTTGTACCCTGGTATTGAACGTTCATGCTCATCTGTTAAGCTCTGTAAATAGGTGTATGGGCGCCTATTTACAGGTCGGAAATTATATGGTATGTTATATGCATTTCTTACTGAGTCTGTTGACTCACAGTTTCTGCTTCCATGTGTAGGTAAAGGAAAGGCGAAGGCTGAACAGGAGTGAACCTGAGCTTGGGTGAGATTGTACATGTCAAGCAGCGCGACCTGGAGTGTTCGGTCTCGGGACATCTGGGTGTTGTATTTTGAAAGTCGCTGTGCGACCCAGAACTTGTATATTTTGAATGTAAAGTTTAAACAGTAAATTTTCAAAAGTTTAAAATCGGGATCCCGGGATTTGTAAATATTATATTATTTTATAAAGTTTAATGTTTAAAGCAAAAATTTTAATTTGACACGTTTTTCGAGAAATTACTTTGATTAGCAAAGTTTGCACAATAATTGAAAAAGCACTGTAGCGTGCCTTAGCATTAGGGCGTTACAATTTTGGTATCAGAGCCGCCAGGTTTGTCTACCGAAGCTTGCTATGACATGTACAATCTTCATCAGAGAAAGCTCGGTTCACGGTTCAGTAAGCCCGTACTCGTTTAGTATTTTAAATAAGTGTGATGTGAAAGCATGTTAGGAAGCATATTAGATTTAAATTAAATATATTTCTTTAAAAAGAAAAGAAAGTGTGTTGCCTTTTAGTTATTAAGAGCGGTGTTAATTTTGATCGCTGTCTAACCTGCCTGGCTTATGGATTCGCAGGCTAAGTCCTATTAAATGGACGCCCCGCGAAATACAAGAAGTCAGGGTGGCATGGTTGAGGCCGGAGGCGGTCAGGGGAATCCTCAAAATCCCCGTGGTCGCGGCCGTGGCCGTGGCAGAGCTCAGGGTGGTCGCCCTGTAAATCCACCTCAAGCACCTCCTGATTGGGAGCAAAGATTTGCTGAAATGCAAGAGAGAATTCGTCAGCAAGATGAAGAGATCCAAAGATTGAGGCAGCAGGGTCCTCCTGCCGTGCCTCCTCAACAAGTTCAGGCCGTTGCAGTTCCAGCGGTGCCAGCAGAACAACCTGTTGTTGGCAACCGTATGGAACCGTTGTACGAAAGATTTCGAAAACAGGCACCTCCAGTGTTTCTGGGAGGCCCTGATGTGATGAAGGCCGAGCAATGGCTTTCGATGATTGAGCGTATTCTCAACTTTATGGGAGTGGTTGGAAATGATCGGGTGACCTGCGCCACTTTCCAGTTTCAGGAAGATGCCCTTGTGTGGTGGGAATTGATAACCCTCACACGGGACGTCACGCTGATGACTTGGGAAGAATTCAGGGAGTTATTTAACTCCAAGTATTACAATGAAGCGGTCCGCAGTGCAAAGCGGAAAGAGTTCACTGATCTAGTTCAGACTGAGGGTATGTCAGTCACTGAGTATACAACGAAGTTTGATCGGTTGGCTAAGTTGGCGGCAGGAATTGTACCCACGGACTTCAGTAAGAAAGAAAAATATTTAGCGGGTTTGAGTGCAAAGATCCGGCATGATCTGGTTATTACCACTACCGAAGCAACCACGTATGCAGATATGGTTGAGAAGGCTTTGAGAGCCGAGGGTGCAGTAAAATTTCTTCAGGAGCCCCGGGTGACTCCGAGTGTTGGTGGAACCCCCACTGTTCCTACTCCTGTTTATGGTAGGGATGGTGGTGACTCCACCACTGAGCAGAAAAGAAAAGTTGTTCCAGCTTCTGGAGGCTCCTGAGCAAAGCAAGCGGTTCCGTGGGAACCAAGGCAGAGGAGGACGTCAGGGTTATTCTTATCCTGAGTGTCCAAGGTGCAAGAAACATCATCCGGGAGAGTGTAACCGGAAGACATGCTTTCTATGTGGCATGGTGGGGCATTTCAAGAAAGATTGCCCCCAGGCAAAGAAAGAGGAGCCAAAAGTTGAGGTGAAACCGGTTCCTGCTCGTGTGTTTGCCATCACCCAAGCTGATGCTGCAGCCAGTCCTTCTGTTGTGACAGGTCAGCTTCCCGTCAACAACTTGTTATTTACAGTATTATTTGACTCGGGAGCTACACGTTCATATGTGGCTACAAGGGTGATTGATCTTTTGGGTAGACCTTGTGACATTTTAGAAAGAGGGTTTGGAACCCTAATGCCTAGCGGGGAATTGGTTATCTCTAATAGGCGCATTAGGTCTATGCCGATTAGGATCGAAGATAGGGAATTGAGTACTGACCTTATAGAATTGAAATTAACTGAGTTTGATATTATACTGGGAATGGATTTTCTATCCAAGTATTCGGCCAGTATAGATTGTAGACGTAAAATGGTGATTTTTCAGCCGGAAGGTGAAGATCCATTTGTTTATGTTGGATCGATTCAGGGGTCTCGAATCCCAGTTATTTCTGTGTTGAGAGCTAGGGATTTACTATGCAATGGTTGCATAGGATTTCTAGCGGTAGTATTTGACTCCAGCAGACCTGAAACATTTGGGCCTGAGATAGTCCGGGTGGTGAAAGATTTTCTTGATGTGTTTCACGAGTTGCGGGATTGCCGCCACAACGAGAGATTGATTTTGTTATTGATTTGGCACCCGGAGTCGAACTGTTTCTAAAGCTCCATATAGGATGGCTCCAGCAGAACTCAAGGAGCTTAAGTTGCAACTTCAGGGGATGTTGGATATTGGGTTTATTCGACCCGGTGTATCGCCATCGGGGAGCTCGGTTCTTTTTGTAAAGAAGAAAGATGGTTCCCTCAGAATGTGTATTGATTATCGGGAACTAAACAAGCTGACGATTAAGAACAAGTACCCGTTGCCTAGGATCGATGATCTGTTCGATCAACTTCAAGGAAAGACGGTGTTTTCGAAGATTGATTTACGGTCTGGTTATCATCAACTCAGAATTCGGGAGGAGGACATACCGAAGACTGCTTTTAGAACCAGATATGGGCACTATGAGTTTACGGTAATGTCATTCGGATTGACTAATGCTCCTGCGGCCTTTATGGATCTCATGAACAGGGTATTCAAGGATTTCCTCGATAACTGCGTTATAGTGGTTATCGATGACATTCTTGTGTACTCTCAGTCAGAAGAGGAGCACGAGCCTCATCTTCGAATGGTGTTACGGCCGACTTAGAGATCACAAGTTGTATGCCAAGTTCAAAAAGTGCGAATTACGGTTGTCCGAGGTGTCCTTTTTGGGTCACATAGTTGGGAAAAATGGAATTATGGTTGATCCAAACAAGATAGAATCAGTGAAGAATTGGTCGAGGCCCAAGTCTGTGACAGAAATTCGAAGTTTTCTCGGGTTAGCAGGGTATTATCGACGTTTCGTCGAAGGATTTTCTAAACTTTCTATGCCCCTAACTGAATTGACCAAGAAAAATCAGAGATTTGTGTGGTCAGATAAGTGTGAATCAAGCTTTCAGGAGTTGAAGCAGCGTTTGATAACAGCTCCGGTGTTAGCTTTGCCATCAGATCAAGAGAAATTTGTTGTGTATTGTGATGCATCCAGACAGGGTCTGGGATGCGTTCTGATGCAAGCTGACAGAGTCATAGCCTATGCCTCTCGTCAACTGAAGGATTATGAGCAGCGTTACCCAACTCATGATTTAGAGCTCGGCTATTTGTGGTTTTTGCTTTAAAGATTTGGCGACATTATCTTTACGGTGAAAAGTGTGAAATTTATACTGATCATAAAAGTCTTAAATACTTTTTCACCCAAAAAGATTTGAATATGAGGCAGAGAAGGTGGTTGGAGTTAGTTAAGGACTACGATTGCGAAATATTGTATCACCCCGGGAAAGCCAATGTTGTGGCCGATGCTCTGAGCAGAAAGGGTCCCGGGCAAGTGTGTACTACGATTATGATAGCTCCTCAACTAGCCTCAGAAATGATTAGTACGGGAATTGAGTTCGTGGTCGGGAAATTACATAATTTAACACTCCAATCTGATCTGTTGGAGAGAATCAGAAAGGCACAACTGGAAGATCCCGAGCTAGTTAAAGTTCGAGATGAAGTAATGGCCGGTCGGCCTAGAGGTTTTTCAGTCTCGAGCAGTGGAATGTTGTTATATAAGGCTCGAGTCTGTGTTCCTTGTGTGAATGAGCTTAAGAAAGAAATACTGGATGAAGCTCACACCACGCCATATTCATTGCATCCGGGAACCACCAAGATGTATCAGGATTTGAAACCCTACTTCTGGTGGTATGGGATGAAAAGAGATGTGGTGGACTACGTGTCCAAGTGTTTAACCTGCCAGCAGATTAAGGCTGAACATCAGAGGCCGGCAGGGTTATTACAGCCTTTAGTCCTTCCAGAATGGAAGTGGGAGGACATCACAATGGATTTCGTAACTGGTTTGCCTAGAACTACGGGAATGTATGATTCTGTTTGGGTTATCGTGGACAGATTCACAAAGTCAGCTCACTTCTTACCAGTGAAAGTTACATATTCAGTGGATCAATATGCTGAACTGTATGTGAAGGAGATAGTTCGTCTCCATGGAGCCCCTAAATCTATTGTATCAGACAGGGATCCAAAGTTCACATCGAAGTTTTGGGTGAGTCTCCAGAAGGCTATGGGTACCAAGTTAAAGTTTAGTACAGCCTTTCACCCTCAGACTGATGGTCAGTCAGAAAGAACTATCCAGATTTTAGAAGACCTATTGCGAGCCTGTGTCATGGACTTCGAGGGTTCATGGAGTAAGTACTTGCCTTTAATTGAATTCTCCTACAACAACAGCTACCAAAGTACAATAGGGATGGCTCCCTATGAGATGTTATACGGTAGAAAATGTCGTTCTCCTATTCATTGGGACGAGACAGGAGAAAGGAAGTACCTGGGTCCAGAATTGGTGCAAAAGACCAATGAAGCTATTGATAAGATCAAGGCTCGGATGCTTGCTTCTCAAAGCAGGCAGAAAAGTTATGCTGATCCGAAGCGTAGGGATGTTACATTTCAGGCAGGAGAACATGTTTTCCTGCGGGTTTCACCAATGAAGGGTATTAGACGCTTCGGGAAGAAGGGTAAGTTAAGCCCTAGGTTCATTGGGCCATTTCAGATACTTGAGAAGGTCGGGCAGGTAGCGTATCGGCTAGCCTTACCACCAGCATTATCAGCTGTTCATGACGTATTTCACATCTCTATGTTAAGGAAATACGTGTCAGACCCGACTCATGTCTTGAGTTATGAAACCCTTGAACTACAACCAGACTTATCCTATGAAGAGCAACCTGTTCAGATTCTGGATAGAAAAGAAAAAGTTCTTCGCAACAAGACTATTGCACTAGTTAAGGTGCTCTGGAGGAATAGTAAGGTGGAAGAAGCCACCTGGGAATTAGAGTCAGATATGAGGACTCAGTATCCAGAGTTATTCAGGTTAGATTTCGGGGACGAAATCCTATTAACGGGGGGATAATTGTAATGACCGCTCTAGTAATATGAATTAGAAAAGGCAATTAGCACTAATTTTTATTATTTTATTATTATTTGTGAATTAAATTTTAATGTGGACCCCAATATTTAGAAATAAATATTAGAGTTATAATTTCTCAATTTCGGAGATTTTATTAAACTCTAGGGGTATTATCTAGCTTATATGTGTAATATGTTATTTTTGTAATTTTTATTCGGCGACAACGGAAAATGCGATGGATGGCTAGATTAATCACATGGGTAATTTTAGAACCCTATTTTATAGTGGGGAATATTTTAGAGAAAATAAATTACCGGGATTGAGCGGGGTTATGGATTTTGACCATTTTACCCCTAGCTTTAGAAATACCCTAGTTTTAAGTCTAGGGGCATTTTAGTCTTTTGGTTAAGGTTAGTGTGGTGGCTGCCCATATAGTTGACACCTAGCATCTAATTTGGAAGAGTTAAGTAATTAACTCATTTTTCATTTGGAAAATAAGGAAAAAATCAAAGAAAATCAAGAGAAGCTCTCTCTTCTCTCTTTCTCTCTTCGAAGGCAGCAAGGGGCAAGGAATTTTGGGAGCTTAAGTTGTATTTTCAGCTAAGGATTCAAGAGGAATCAAAGCAAGGTAAACCCTAGAATCATTGTGTATGTGAATTTTCAAGTTTATGATAGTTTGAATTAATGAATTTGTGATATGGTGGCTGTTAGGTTTAGGTAAGTTTAAGGTTCGAATTTTAGGGTTTAGATGAGTTGATTCTAAGTCCTAGCTACTGGTTTTAATGGCTGTAGATAGTTTTTATGCAAATTTAGGTTTAAAGTTCAAGCTTTGTTCATTAATGGCAACTTGGGTTGTGATGGTTTGTTCTGTGAATTACTGCCTGGAAATCATTGTGTATGCATTGTATAGGTATACTGGAGAGTTTGGTAAAGATTGGGCTTGATTTGAATCAAGGGGGATAAATTTTTGGGTTTCTGCAGATGAACCGGAATTCCGGTTCTGGGTGGTCTATACTAGGGGTGTTCAATAAAATTTACAAACCGCCCAACCCGAATAAACCGCCCAAACCAAACCGAATAAACCGATAAAAAATACAACCCGAAATAATACAATAAAAATCCAAACCGCCCAATGAATATATTGGGTGGTTTACAAATTATTCTAAACCGCCCAATTAACCCGAATAAACCGAATTAAACCGATTTATATATTTTTTTTTTATAAAAGTTATATATTATATCACATAAATTACATTTATTAGTTAAACTATTTTGTATTTAAAGTTTAAACATTTTAGTGTTTAACTTAAACTTAGACTTTATAGTTAATAGTTTTTATTGTATTTGGATATTGAAGTTAAAGTTTAAAATCTCTACCATATTTTATTACTTTTTTTATTCAATTATTTTATGTTTACTCAATTATATTTATCTTATATTAAGGTTTTTAAAATTAATTTAAACTATAGTATTTTTTAACTTGAAATATAAATAATATATTTTTATTTTTTAAAAAATCTAATTATTTGAATAGTAGAAACTAACAATAATAATTATAAAAAAAAAAGTGAAGAACGGTTTGGACGGGTTAACCCGACCAAACCGACGAAATCATTGGGCGGGTTGAACTTTCTCTAATTTTTGATTGGGCGGGTTATGGTTAAATATTTGCAACCCGATATTTATATTGGGTTGATAAAAATATGCTATAACCCGACTAAACCGACCGACGTACATCCCTAGTCTATACCAACCGGTCGACCGGTTGGTGACCCAGAACCGGGATACCGGTTGGATCCGGTCTGCCTGTTGGGGGATTTTCCAGAACCCTAGTTTTGGCCAATTTTGGGTTATATAGAGTATTGCCATGAGGTTTATTGATAGGGAACTTTTAGTTTCGAGTTTTAAGTCCCGGAAAGTGATTTGGCGAGTCACTCATCTGTGTTACCATTATTGTGATTAGGGCATCCATCTAGCACGTGAATTCCGTTCAGGTCGGCCAGCACACTTGAATTCGGAAAACAGGTAAGAACTGTGTATAATGTATGATGTGATTATTTGAATGTGTGTATATGTGTTTATATATGCATGCTTAAGTTATGATAAACACTACCAACACTTGTATAATTAAGTTATAGAGTGTACTGGTACAGTGATTGTTGTTGATTTGAGTACGATACAGTGATACCAACACAAGCATAGGAAAATGCTAAGGTGTGTGGTACATCACTCAGTGTTACTCACTGATCGGGTTAAACCCTACCAACACTCGTACAGCTAGGTACGTTGTGTATGTGGTATAGTGGTTGTACCCTGGTATTGAACGTTCATGCTCATCTGTTAAGCTCTGTAAATAGGTGTATGGGCGCCTATTTACAGGTCGGAAATTATATGGTATGTTATATGCATTTCTTACTGAGTCTGTTGACTCACAGTTCTGCTTCCATGTGTAGGTAAAGGAAAGGCGAAGGCTGAACAGGAGTGAACCTGAGCTTGGGTGAGATTGTACATGTCAAGCAGCGCGACCTGGAGTGTTCGGTCTCGGGACATCTGGGTGTTGTATTTTGAAAGTCGCTGTGCGACCCAGAACTTGTATATTTTGAATGTAAAGTTTAAACAGTAAATTTTCAAAAGTTTAAAATCGGGATCCCGGGATTTGTAAATATTATATTATTTTATAAAGTTTAATGTTTAAAGCAAAAATTTTAATTTGACACGTTTTTCGAGAAATTACTTTGATTAGCAAAGTTTGCACAATAATTGAAAAAGCACTGTAGCGTGCCTTAGCATTAGGGCGTTACACTTATACACGAGTACGTCACTCTAGCTGCTTCATGGACTGATGATTGACCTTACAGACCAACACGAGTGTTTTCAGCGTGCTTTGTCCTCACTCACACGCATCCTGGGAAAACTTTCTAGGAGGTCACCCATCCTTGAAATTGCTCCAGGCCAAGCACGCTTAACTGTGGAGTTCTTTCATGATGGGCTACTGAAAAACAAGATGCACCTTGTTGATATAGGTAGTACCAATCAATCCATTTAAGCTCTCTTCAACTATGTAGTCCCATACCTACATAGTCTCAGAATCATCCCACTTGACCTTCCCCAGGCGATGTGGGATTGCACAGCTTACCCGGTATTTCCCCTTACGGATCATGGGACTACTGACTGTCACAATCACCCCCCCTTACGGGGTCCGACGTCCTCGTCGACCACACTTCCGGCTGGGTCAAGGCTCTGATACCATTTGTAACGTCCCCGCTTCAAGCCTCCATTGGGTCCTTACACCCACGGAATAATGACTCTTATACACGAGTACATCACTCTAGCTGCTTCATGGACTGATGACTGACCCTACAGACCAACACGAGTGTTTTCAGCGTGCTTTGTCCTCACTCACATGCATCCTGGGAAAACTTCCCAAGAGGTCCACCATCCTTGAAATTGCTCCAGGCCAAGCACGCTTAACTGTGGAGTTCTTTCGTGATGGGCTACCGAAAAACAAGATGCACCTTGTTGATATAGGTAGTACCAATCAATCCATTTAAGCTCTCTTCAACTATGTAGTCCCATACCTACATAGTCTCAGAATCATCCCACTTGACCTTCCCCAGGCGATGTGGGATTGCACAGCTTACCCGGTATTTCCCCTTACGGATCACGGGACTACTGACTGTCACACCGCACCCGCACTGCAAAACTAAAAAATTGCAGAAACCGCACCGTAAAAAATGGTACGGTGTGGTGCATTTTTTGCGGTTTGTACTATCACTAATAATTAAACTATCACGAATATAATAAAGTTTGAACAACACTTATCAAAAATACCATAAGGCTTGAAAATAAATATGAAAAAAAATTAAGTTTCAATAATACAATAATTAGTGGATTTTGGATTGGACATTCACATATTAGATTTAAATAAATATAAAAATTGGTATTTTTATAATGTGTGGTGCGGTGCGGTTTGAACTGCATATTAATAATTTAAAATCTCAAATCACACCATATACCGCGATTTAGAAAAAATTCAAACCGCGACCGCCCGCAAATAATTTAACCTATATAAACGATTATGAAATTAAATCTGGTCTTAAAAACAAGGAAACAAAAAACTTGGGTGGTCAATAGTTATTGAAGTGAGCTATATTAATTCCAATAAATGGGGTTGCATTTATTCCATATGCTTCATTAATTATTTTCTTTTCTGTACTCGATGTGATATTATATAGAAGTCTCTATTCTTTATTCATTTTTTCATCATTTTGGGGAAGGTTATTTCTTCATTTAATAGCAAGAAATCAAAATTTATACCGTTGGGAAGGGTAGTCGTGGAGACCCACTTTTAATAAGGTGGGAATTCTTCATCTTGGTAGTTAATAGAGTGGTGATAGGAGATAATTTTAATACCTGAAACGGGGATGGAGCAGGGGCAGGAATAATACTATTCTCTGCACTATATCTGACCCCGATATAAATATATATAGTTTCTTTTTTATTTTTAAGGTATATACAATATATATATCATTGATAATTATCACCCATGATTAAAATTATATATCATGTGCTTAAATTATAAAGATCTAATGAAGATATTGAACTGGTGATTATTGTAGATTACAAGTGTAAATATATTTTTTCCTTGACTTTTAGTTTCGTCTTTATTTACCATTTAATTTTTTAGAAGACTTAAGAGGTATGAGACTATGATCAGCGGCGGAAGCACTTGATAGGATGGGATGGCGCTGGCCCCATAAATTTTCAAGAAAACGAATCTAACTAATCTCTTTTACTAAATGTTATATATATTTTTTTTTTTTTCCATTCAAAAAAAACAACTTATCTATTTATGGCAATATAATTAAGATAAATATTAGTATTTTTTTTTAATTTATTAAATTAAAAATAGATAAATTAAATTACATTTTTTTATTACTAAAGTTTAAACAACTCATTTCCACGCATATAAGAGAAAAAATTATGAGTGCAATAAAATATTTTAATATTCTTTTTGGCATTGTAATTTGAATTTTTTATTTTTTTTTACAAGCGATCTTAAATAATTACAAACTTACCCTAATAAAAAATAAAATAGAATAAAAATTCCCTTTGATATACCAAAACAAATAGTGGTATGCTAAACGGCCATTTAAGAAGTGTATTAATTAATAAAATATTTATAAATTTAATACATGTTACATAAATTGTTGAGTTATTCTATATTATATCTTCTAAAATGATTATTTTGGTACACCTTTAATTTGTTTTTGCATCCAAGAAATTTGTTTAGTTCAAATTATTTTCATGATTATGTAGGTTGTATTTATTTAAAATCTTCTATAAATTCGTAAAAAAATCTGAATTGTTTATAGTGCTGAAAATAAGGTTCAAAAAATTTATTGTACACGTAACTATTTTTTCTTTATGTGGTAAGCAATTGTTTAAACTTTATTTTCGGCATCGTAAATTATTCAGAATTTTCTAAAAAGTTACAGGCAGTACGAGAAAACTACAAAATACGCAGTCATGAAAAAAAAATAGATTAAAATACTTTTTTAGATGTCAAAACAAATAAAAAATGTATTGAAAGAATTTTTTAGCTAGGAGTTCACTATATATTTTTCCAAATAAAAATTAATAGTTGGCCTCCTACTAATTAAGTCCTGGTTCCGCCCCTGACTATGATACTATACTTGGGTTATAATTTTTTTTTTTTTCAAATTTTGAAACAAATTTAATTTTTATTTTCTATTGAGTTATGCTATTTTTTTTATTAGTATATTTTTAACTTTAAGGAAAATTTATATTTTATTTTCTATGAATTATGAAGGAATAATAAATATTTGTGAGAATATTGATTTAATTTAAATTTAAAAGTTTTTTTAATTATTTTAAATTATTAATTTTTTTTTTTTGAAAATAAAATGAAACTTTATTAACAAACTTCTTTCATGATTACATCACTAATATTAGAAGTAAATTTATCACTCCTAATGACACAATCAGCGATTATTTAAATTTTTTTATTTCGTCTTAATAGATAATTAATGAGTTCCTCATAACCGATAGATATTCTCCTACTCGAATCTACTGTCTATTAGATTGAGATGGAATGGGGATGAAAGTATAAATAAGTTGTATTTGGGAGTGAAGATTGCATTTTTTTATACATTAACCGCGTAATTTCTATCTCTAAGTAGGAAAGTGTTGGGTAAAGTTAGGGGTGGCAAAACATATCATCGTGTCGTGTTCGTGTCATATTTTATGTAACCCGCTTTTATATTTCGTGTCAAGCGTGTCGACCCGTTTTTGACTTGTGTCTAATTATCTCAACCCTAACCCGATCCGTAAAAAATCGTGTCGTGTTCGTGTCGACCCACTATGACCCGTTTTGCTATTATTGTAGCTAGAACTGTAGAGAAAAATAATAAATTTAAGCTCCATTAGAAAATTTATGTACATTTATGTATATATAATTTGTTATATATAAAATAAAAATTAAAAAAATTAAAATATTTTTAATTTCATGTTAAATAAAATTAAATTTAATTTTTTTTAACTTAATATTAAATTACTAAATATATATTTTTATATAATTATATTATTATTAATAATTTTTTATTTTATTATATTAAAAAAAATCGTGTCAAACGTGTTACATTCGTGTTAAGCGGGTCGTGTCGTATTTGATTTGTTTTTATTTTGTGTCAAGTCGTGTTGATCCGTTTTCAACCCGGGTCTAATTTTCCCGACCCTAACCCTTAAAATTTGTGTCGTGTTCGTATTTGTGTGCCGTGTCGAAACCCATTTTACCAAGCCTAGGTAAAGTATTGGGTAATGGGTATATTGTAGTGAGTAAATAACATCACTACTAAATACTAATCCAAAAGCTGGACCGTTTTTGCACCACCTGTCAAACCAAAATATTATTTACAATCATGTTAATAATTCTATTTTTAAATCATATAATTCGATTATACTGATCATCATATTCCCTACCCTAGTCAACAGAGAAATGAAAGTAGTGGACAATAATACATTTCGTTAATTGCCAGCTGCTAAGTTATTTACTCTATCTTAATTAATTAAAGAATTAATTATACCAGGAGACCTTAAGTATATTTTATCAGTAGAATCTCTATCCAAGAATATACTTGGGACTAAGTAAATTATATATTATAACTAAATAGAGTTACACTAGAAAAAAAAATTAAAAAACCAAAAAATATCAATATAAAAATAATAACAATAAATAAACATTAATACTATATTGTAATAGAAATATTTTAAAGTAAATATAATTTCATACATGTATTATAATTTAAAATAAAAATTATTAATTTTACATAGATAAATTTACAAAATACATGTATATATTTTATTAAGATGTAATTATTCTTATATAGAGGTATACTTTGTTAATACGGGACTTAGAAAATGTATAACTAATTACAATTTAGAGGTTATTCTTATTTATAACTGGCCCAAATCGAAATTTGATTATTTTATAACAAATTAGAGGTTATTCTTGAATAGAGTATTATTAAATAGAGGTTCTACTGTATATAATTACTTATTTAATTTAAGTATATACCCAATATTATTTCTTTTAAATTGTTAAGCGGTATACATTCAAATTAGAATAAGTTTTATTTCATATCATTGTATTTCTCTTAACCTGTTTTCTCTCTCCTGTAAGCACTCCATATCATTTTATTGGTCACTTTCATTTCACCAAAGCAGTAGCCACGTGAGAGGAAAAAGTAGGTTTAAAAAAATATAGGGAAATTCTATAATGTACCTCCTTAAAAGGGATACACTGATACATCTTTATCTGTTTTAGTATCCGAAATAATTTTTTTGTCAATTTTTTTCTCATGGTCATGTAAATTATACTTATTTAAAACATCCTGCAAATTTTTAAGAAATTCAGAAAAGTTTAACACGCCGAAAATTGTGTTCAAGCAGTGTATTGCACGCGTGATTATTTTATTTTACACACGTGTAAAATAGACTATTTGAACATTATTTTCTATATTGTAAATTATTCTAAATTTTTTAAAATTTTGTAGGATATCTTAAATAGCTATAACGTACATGAATATGAAAAAAAAAATTAGACTAAACAATTTTTTTGGATGCCGAAACAAGTAGAAGGTGCATCAGTACATCCCTTTTAAGGGGGTGCATTGTAGAATCACCCAAAAATATATATACATCACATTTGTATAATATATTCATTCTTTTCTTACACTATATTCATAATTTTCTTTAATATTAAAAAATAATTCTTTTTTTTTTGTTTTTTTTTTAAAAAAAAAGTTTAAACAATTTTTTTGGTTACACTCGTAATTATTTAAGCTCAAAAATTATATCACCACGATCCACTTTTCAAGGAGAACGTTTTAACATATGAGAAACATATATTTTATTACTGTTGTCGAAAAAAATAATTAAAATAAGAAGTAATTTTAGTTTCTTTACTAGAAAATCGAATTTTTAAATATCAACTAATTTCTAAAATAACTTATAAGAAATCAAATTTTTAAACATAATCTCTTCCCTACTGGATAGGATGTGTTGGTGTTAATTATTTAAAGTGAATTTATTTAGATGCTAGCAAACTTTTAAATATAAATTATTATAATATTTATTGTAGTAACCCATAAAATTAGATGGTATACTTATTTTATTCAAATATAATATTTAGTTACGTCTTTGTTAATAATTTATAAAAGAAAGGGAAATGTTACTTTTATCTTGTTCATCTTTTTTTATACCGAAAAAAATGTGTTTCTAACAACTCAAAATATGGTTTAAAATTGCTAAAAAAAAAGTAACCTCAAAGTATTTTAAATAATAAAATAACATATAATATAGCCTAATAATAATAAAAAAAAAAATCATAGTTTTAAAGTTATTTGATCTCAAATAAGCAACTGAATGTGTATGAGAAAAATTATTTTGAAATATTTTTTTTAATAAAAAGTAACTAATTGATATATTATTTATATCAAAAGCAACTAAAAGATTACTCTTTTTTTTTAAACCTGCAAAACACTAAAATTTCTGGAAGCGAGAATTTTTAAGTTTTTTCTATTTTCGGTAATAATTTTGAATTTCGGTATTTATGCTGATGTGGCACATCGGTATTTGTGCAAATAAATTTGTTGAAGGTATTTTTGCAAATAAAATCAATTTAGGTATATTATTGAAAAAATCCCTTAATTAAATTTATTTTTGAGTATCTACATATTTAGTATCTTGTATTTTATTTAAATACAAATGAAGTATTTTGTATTTTTAATAATGTTTATTTGTTACTTTATTTAAAATCATACATATTTAGTACTCTAAATTCAAATTTTTTTGATAAAATTTTATCAATACAATTAAATTGTCTATAGTTTTATAAATTCTTAATTCAAATTTAATTATTTGATTACATATAACTAATATTTGTTTGATTAAATTGATAAAATTATATTTATTAAATTTTACTTTAAAGTATTATATATGTACAATTTGAAAATATATGATACCAATTAAGTATTATTGAAAATATAAGATATCAAATATATTTTTTATAAAAACACAAGATACTAAATGAGTATATTCTCTTTATTTTTTAAACTGTGAAATAATAATATATTGACAAGTGTCTTTTGGGTCTTGTGGGGCACGTGACCTCATTCAAATTTTATAAAATTATATTTTATACATATTTTTTATTTTGCCCCTTGAAATTTAATTTTTAGTATTTTTATCTTTATAAAATTATTGATTTTTATTTTTATTTTTACATATTTTTCATTTTATCTATACAAAATGTATATTTTTTAATTTATATCCTTACTTAATTTTATTTTTATTCTAATAAAATTTGTAATTTTTTATCTTAACAAAATTAATATTTTTCATTAATATTCTATTTTCTAAACAATTAATTGTTTTTACTCCCACTAACATAAGCACTTGGATTTGTATCTACTTTGAATAACATTATTTTCAAAGAATTAACATTTAACGTACTTAACTAGCATTTAACTGAATGTGCTATTATTGTCACTTTTTTTTTATTATTATTTTTTGAATAAAAGCGTAATTATATTAAGGTAAAAGAGTTATACCTTATGATTATTACAGATTAAGTTATTTGGTATAGAGAATAGATCGACCATACTCGTTACATTACTACAGACAAAAGCCTGGCCACATTATGGGCTGCAAAATTATAAAGTCTAGGAATAAATAAAAAATTACAACTAATAAAAAGTCTTGAGAGGTGTTTACAATGAAGCGTATAGTTACCAATACCCCAAACAGAATAAGTTCTCTTCAGCGTGTTGATCACTGTCTCAGAATCACAAAAGAGTGTCTCCAACTGATAGCTAATTCCAGGGCTAACAAGCAAGTCGCAGTTTCTCCAACGAGCAGATCAGGGAAGAATGTTGCTATCTACCCACAAAATCGACTCCTTATGATCTCTAGTCAGCGCTACCACATACATTGAATCACTACCAACTCTAACGTCACAGTTAATCTTGACTCACCAAGTAGGAGGCGTAATCATCACCGTCAGAGAAAACCAACAATCTTGAATGATAAGGGAGCCTCACCGCAACTAATATTTTCTTATATTTTTTTTCTTGAAAATCAACATAAATATGTAATTTAGTTTTTCGTTTGCAAAATGGGCAAAAATTTAATTGGTGAAACGAGGTAGAATTTGAGGGAGAGATATTCATATACTTAAATCCTTATTTTTCTTTCTTAATAGTTATTGCAACATTTAAATTTGAGTGAGTAGGTGACTCTGGATTGGCTGGAGGAGTATGATGAGTTTGAGAGTTACTAAAAGGAGAATGGTAAGGGCAATTTCTTGAGATATATTGTTATTGATATATTTTAATATTATATTTTGCACAATTTAATTCAATAAATAATATAAAAAATTAGTATTGATATAATGTTCGGCACTTAAAGTACTTAAAAGCTAGTAAAAACTTGAGGGATTGTTAATAATGTTGTGGTATGTTTAGTCTATTGAGGTACGAATTAGAAATAAAAATTTAACTACTTGAAGCTAGCTTAAGTGGCTATAGAAAGTTGTGTGTGTGTTGGAGGTCTTGAATTCGGGTATCAAATTATGCATAATTATAATATATAAACGCTTAAATAAATAAAAAAAAAAAACAGAAACAAAAGGGGATCATTACTCAGGTCAACCATTCTCAAATGTACTACTTTGCGGAAAAAAAGAAAAGAACCATTATCTACTGGCAAACTAAAACCAAGCCTATTTCTTAGCACCCAACTTTGGGCCCAATTCAATAAGATGGGCCTTCCTTCCCTACCTATCCTTAAATTATGGTCTTAATAAATATAATACTGTTTTAAAGTTTTGTTTTCGAAAGAAAGAAATACTGGTATAAAGTTTCAAAAGTAAAAAAAAATCATGTTTCACTAAAATAAATAAAAAAAATTGTAAAACAATTTAACACAACAATGAAAATAACTATATATATATATAAGAAAAAAAAGCTACAAAATAATAAAAAAAAACAACAAGTCATTGATCTCGTTACAATAAGTAAAAAAATATCAACTCCTCAGCATGTATTTATAAAACAATTTTTTTTTTACTTAGTTTTGACAATTTAATTTATCTTTTCATACTACTATATTATTTTTCTCCATGAAATTTGTAATTACAACTTCACACTTTCAATTTTTTTTCTCTTCTTTTTTGAGTTAGTGAAAGTTAAAATGACAATTTATTTTCTTATAAGTTAAATAAATGGTTACATTAATAATAAATACAATAAATCTTATAATTTTAAAATGGGGTATATGATATATTGAGTAATATAAGAGTACTATTTTGGACTTTGTGTTTTGCAAAAGTTACCAATTGGACCCTTTGTTTTGTTAAATGACAAAATAGACCATGTATTTTCTAAAATGGTAAAAATAGGACCATGGGCTTAATTTTTGACAACTTTTTTTTTTAATATAACAAACTTGAAGATAATTCCTAATACGAACAGATACAGAAAATAGAAATAATGTTGTCATAGCACTTTTAGATCAGATTATAATTAAATTTTATTTTGATAAAAAATCAATTCAGGGTCCTGTTTATACCATTTTAGAAAATACATGGTCCATTTTGTCATTTAACAAAACAAAGGGTCCAATTAGTAACTTTTGCGAAATACAAGGTCCAAAATAGTATTTACCCATAATATAATTAAAACAAACAAAAAATTTAAATAGATAACAATATAATTTTAGTATGTCAATATCTACTAGTGTACATTGTGTTAATTAAAAAAATGAAAAATCTTATCGCTGTATTTTTTAAAAAATATGTCAAAAAATAAATTAAATATATGCATCTACATCTACAAAAAAGCACATCTACAACAAAAGAAATTGACACGAATAAACTATAAATATACACTATAAAAAATGCACATGAATAAAAAAAACTCAAAAATAACAGTGAAACAAAAAAATATATTATGAAAACCATTTAAAAACAACTAAAACACAACATAAAAATAACAAAACAAATGCACATATATTATATATACAACAAAAAATTATCTGGAATAAACTAAAGATATACACCATAACAAATGCACATAAACTAAAAATAAACACATAAAAATAATAGAAAAAGAACAAAAAGATAAATACAAAATAACGAAAAAAAAAGAGGTCGACCTTGTTGCAATATTTAAATCATTCATAAAACTCTGAATAAACCAAGATACAAAAATTATTTTTATTAATCATGTAAACGAGAGAAAGAAATATGAGGAGTGCTCCTAATTTTTTTGTAAGAGAGAGAAATAGTGTTAAAAAATATGAGAAAATATGTGTAAGTAAAAAAAAATTATTCAGTAAAGGTTAAAAGAAATTAATTAAGATCATTTTATAAAATGAGATTAATTAAAGAAAAATAATATGAATTAGTTTGAGTGTGAGTAGTAAGAAAATATGAAAGAGAGAAAAAAATATAGAGAGAAAAAAATATAGACTAAGTGTGACAGTCAGTAGTCCTGTGATCCGTAAGGAGAAATACCGGGTAAGCTGTGCAATCCCACACCGCCTGGGGAAGGTCAAGTGGGATGATTCTGAGACTGTGTAGGTATGAGACTACACAGTTAAAGAGGGCTTAAATGGATTGATTGGTACTACCTATATCAACAAGGTGCATCTTGTTTTTCGGTAGCCCATCTCGAAAGAACTCCACAGTTAAGCGTGCGTGGCCTGGAGCAATTTAAGGATGGGTGACCTCTTGGGAAGTTTTCCCAGGAAGCGTGCGAGTGAGGACAAAGCACGCTAGAAACACTCGTGTTGGTCTGTAGGGTTAGTCATCAGTCCATGAAGCAGTCAGAGTGACGTACTCATGTATAAGAGTCATGAGTCCGTCGGTGTAAGGGCCCAATGGAGGCTTGAAGCGAGGACGTTACAAATGGTATCAGAGCCTTGACCCAGCCGGAAGTGTGGTCGACGAGGACGTCAGACCCCGTAAGGGGGGTGATTGTGACAGTCAGTAGTCCCGTGATTCGTAAGGGGAAATACCGGGTAAGTTGTGCAATCCCACACCGCCTGGGGAAGGTCAAGTGGGATGATTCTGAGATTGTGTAGGTATGGGACTACACAGTTAAAGAGGGCTTAAATGGATTGATTGGTACTACCTATATCAATAAGGTGCATCTTGTTTTTCAGTAGCCCATCTCGAAAGAACTCCACAGTTAAGCGTGCTTGACCTGGAGCAATTTCAGGATGGGTGACCTCCTGGGAAGTTTTCTCAGGAAGCGTGCGAGTGAGGACAAAGCACGCTAGAAACACTCATGTTGGTCTGTAGGGTCAGTCAGCAATCCAGTTGGCAGCCAGAGTGACGTACTCGTGTATAAGAGCCATACATTCTGTGGGTGTAAGGACCCAATGGAGATTTAAAGCGGGGACGTTACACTAAGTGCTTGTAATTATTTTAAAAAAATATATAAATACATTTTTTTTGAAAGAGTGAATAATATTAAAAAAAAATAAAGTGATGTAAAGATACTTATTATATTTACATTTATATATATATATAAAATAGTGTGAGAAAAAAAAATAAAACATTAGGTGACTAAAAAAAATCAAAGTCAGCTGATTATATCTATATCTATAACATATCTTTATATATTAAAAGTGGATATCTAATAACAATTTTTGGTTTAACAGTATATTCTCTTTTTATTCTATTAAATTTAACTGCAATTTAACTCTAACATTAGTTTTATAAAATATACATTAAACCCCTAAAATATAAATTAAATTCTTCAAAACCCTAACTCTTTCAAGCCATGAACTACCCAAGAAAACTACTCTCCCAAGCCGTCGACTAGGATTATGTGCTCTGACTCTGCAGTCTTTTCCCAATCCACGCGCCGGTACACCATCACTTCACTCCATGGAAATGGTATCGCTCCAGAAATATCATCACTTTGCTCCATGGGGATGGTATCGCTCCAGAAAATCTCTAATTACCAACCATGGTGACAAAGGTGCAAGATCCTTTAACCTTTCCAAAAGAGTCCATGTGTGGTGACGATTTTAAGCGGCTGGTGTACCGTAAAGTGCCTAATAGTAATATTCTTATATAATATATTTACTATAATCATACATTAGCAAGATGAGTTGAGGTCATCCTTTAAAAAGAAATGATAGTCTTTCATTTATTACATTTGAAATATCCATCTTCAAACTAATAATAATGTGGTTATAATAAATATGTATATATATTATTTTTTAAAAAAAAGATATATTATTGTTATTATTATTATTGATAAGATATATATTATTAGAATTTGAAACCACACCACTAAGAATTTTATTTAAAAATGAAAAATTTTAGTTTTATTTATTAATAATATATACATATTATTTATTCTGTATTATGGTTACATTTAAGAAAAAAAAATATCTTTAGGATTTAAAAACCCTATACAACATAGGATTTAAAAATATTGTTGAAAGAAAAAATTTAATTTTATTTATTATGAATATATATTATATTGATTATATATTACAAGTAAAATACGTGAATGATAGTGATTTTAAATATAGTGGCCACTATAGTTGAGATATATCCATTCTGATTATAGTGTGAATACAAATAAGATACAATAATAACAACAATTTTAAATATATAAAGTTTTTTTTAAATAAATTTTTTTACAATATTAATTTTATTTTTCTAAGTAAAAATAATGAAAATTTAGTAATATAATTACTCGTATTACTAAAAAAATATTATATTAAAAATATTAAAATTTAAAATTTGATAATTTTATCATTAATTATCAATAAATTAAATACAACTGCACGCGAGCAAAGCACAAATTATTTTCTAATTAATTAATATTACTTGAACGATTTACATATTATATAAATCCCCAATACATAAATTTAAATATTGTGCTATTAGAGGAGTACTTTGAAAAAATATATATGAATTAAGCAATTTAATCATAAATTTTATAATTCTTTAATTGCAACAAGTGATTTATTAATATGCACCAAAACTATATATATATATTTTTTTTTTTTTATAAAAATAGTCTTTTTTTTTAGATAAAATGGTGACATTTTATAAAAATAGTCTTGATGTGGCTAATTGTAAAAATAAAAAACGAAAAAGAGATGAATAATATGTAATGTTATCTATAACTATATAAAAGAGAGAATGTGGTTTTGGGCTTCTTACATTAAATTACAAAATTATCCTTATTTACTTTGTTAATTACCATTAAATCCAAATTAATATTGTAGTGAGTTATTAGTAAAAAAAGAATTATTAATAATTTATAAATATATAAAAGAGGAAATGTTGTTTTGGGCTTCTTAAATTACAAAAATAACCTTATTTTCTTGTTAATTGCTATTAAATCCAAACTAATATGATAGTAAGTTATTGGTAAAAAAAATTATTAGTAAAAATATATATTTTTTTAATATTCTTTTGAAAAATTATTCTCTTAAAGTAATTTTATATAGAAGATTAATAGCTAAAGTGTGCATTGTCTTATAATAACAATAGAATAATAACTATTTTATATGTTGAAAACACGATATAGATACATATTGTACAATTATTTTTTGGAGTGTATTTTTAATTTTTCTATATTTATATATAATTATATATATATATTTTTGAGTGGTGATAGTCTTCACCTTACAAATAGTTAAGAGTGAGAATTAATATTTAATTAATTATAATAATAGTGATATAATATCTTATAGTAATATTGAGTATAAGTAGTATTATTTTCTCAACATTTATATGGTCATAAATATTTTGCTGCGCACATAACTTCCACTAGTATATAAAAAAAAAAACAAATTAATAGTAATGATTGAGCGCATTTAAATATGTACCATTTTTTTTTATCTTTCTTTTTTACAAAAATAGGTCTTAATTTAATTAATTATGATTAATTAAATAATTTGTTTCGTTATTATGTGTCATTATTTTAAGCATATTATTACTCTATATAAATTATCTCACTTTACACAATAATAATTACCGTATATGTATATTATTTTTTAATATTTTTTTAAAAAAAATTTACAATTTAGGTTACTACAGTAATTTTTATGTGAATTTCAAAATAGATTTTGATTGTGATGTAGATTGCTCCATTAATTGTTATATGAGTATATGAATTTTCGTAAACAATAAAAAAATATTTACTTTGATATATAAAAATGAAATAATAATAATAAATAATAATACACTTCAAACAAATAAAAATAATGTGCTATTGGACTCCTCATAAGATAGAAATTCATATACTTTACTCATTTATTTATTTTTAAAACAAGTGATTAAAATTTATTATTAATAATAATACTCTATATAAAGAGTCTCACTTTACATAATAATCATTACCATATATACACATATATATATTATATATTATTTTTTAACATTTTTTTTAAAAAATATTTACAATTTAAGTCACTCCAATGATTTTTATGTGGATTGCATATAGATTTTGATTGTGATGTAGATTGTTCCATTAATTGCTATGTGAGTTGCTATATGAATTTCCGTAAAAAATAAAAAAAAAATTAATTTAATATATAAAAATGAAATAATAATAAAAATAAATAATAATACACTTCAAATAAAAATAGTGTGCTATCGGACTCCTCATAAAATAGGAATTAATATCCTTTATTCATTTATTTATTTTTAAAATAAGTGATTGATAAATTTATTATTAATAATAAATTTCAATTGATATTATGAATATAATAGATCGAATTAACAGAAACAGTGACAAACAGGACTACCTTCATTTTTACATGTACCTCCTCTACAAGGTCCCTTTTTACACTCGGCGTCGCATTTAATGGGATTTGAGTTTGAATGAGGACATAAATCTGGACGCTTTGTGCTCTTGCAACATGCAAGGAGCATAGGAGACTCTTGTCCTAGAGTACCATTGAAGCCTACAAAAATAAAATATAAAGTATGAGTACTAATAATAATGAGAAATATAATTTCAATAATGCAAAAGGAACAATATAAAAAATATGTATATATTGAGACCAACCAAAGGAAGAAATGAGAATCCCCACAAGAAGAAGAAGAGAAACAATTTAAACTTTGGCCATTCTTCTTATTATTTATTTTCTGTCTCTTTTAGTTTTAATTTTATGAAAATATGTTAGCTACCAAAGAGTTTTATATACAGTTTGAAGAGATGATATTAATTAATTAAAATTTCTTTTTTGTTTTATTTCTTTAATTTTTGCCATAATTAGTGATATACGGATTTAAATTTTGTTACAATATTGTTGGAGAATATATGATATATGGTTTTCTTAATATATATTTTTGTAATTTTAGGATAATATGTTTGTTGATTAGGAGGAGTTTTAGGAATTTAATTAGTTTGGGAAACAATTTGTATATACCAAATATAGATGATATGAAGTGATTGGAGAAATCTTTTAATAAATAAATTTGATATAGATGATATGAGAAATCTTTTAATAAATAAATTTCAAAATACAAGATAATATGCTTTCTATATATAATACCCCAAAAAAATATAACATTAATAAAAAAGTAGTATTATGGAAATGGGCCCGTCAGCCCATTAAAAATAACAAAGTCTAACAGTCCATTACCAAATAACTTAGTACTTAATTAAGTTAACGAGCTTATTGAGTAGTCATTAATGAGGTATGCTTGTTTCAATAGCAGCATTTTAATTAGCAGCGGCGATGATTTACTTTGAAGTTCACTTTTTCTTAAGATTTTTTCTTTGTGTTTATTGTATATATGCTTAGCAGCGATGCTTGTTTTGCTAGAATTATTTATAAACTGTATGTTCTTAATTTTGTCATTTGAAATAACTTACTACTGCACAAATGATGTTAAGGTTAGTTTTCTTTCAGATTTCTGGGTGCCAGTAAAGTTTAATCAATCAAGAATCTCATAAATATTAAGTTCAACCATTACACAAGAACCAAGCTATGACTTTTACGTATTGAAAGGATACTGACATAAAGCTCTTCACCATTTTTAGATACAGAGCTGAAAACAAACAATAATAAACATAGGACTAAATGCACAACAATATGAAATCAAAATACAAGCATAATGATTAAAATAGTGACAAATACTATAACCAAAGAGATACATACCATTATACATTAGAACTTACAACATATTTAGCTTCATACAATCATTTCAAAACAAAAAGAATGCATTATCTGTGAGCTAAAGCAGAGAAAACCCATCAAAATGTTGGTTACTAGAAAAGCTAGCCATGATTTTGCTCACCTCTCTGGCAGGGGTGGATGTATATGGACCTCTATAGAGGCCATGACCCCCCAAAGTTTCTATATCCTATATTTTTTCATATATATAATATATTTTTATTATTATATACTATATGGTGGTTCCCACTTAAAGTCAAACATTTTTTTTTCAAAAAATAATAAAAAAAAATGGATACTATAAGCCCAACGCCACTTACTTTATATTATATCTTTATATATTAAAAGTGTCTATTTAACGGCATTTCTTGGTTTAACAGAATATACTTAAAAATAAAAGGAATATTCTGTTAAATTTAACGATTAGGTTTGATCTCCCGTTAACAAATAAACCCAATAATTAAACCTAAAAAATTAAACAATCTTTTAAATATTAATAATCTCTTTTTAAATTAAAAAAATCATCTTAACCATATATCTCTCTAACAAACCTATTTTGGGAGAATATTAATAATTTTTTTATTTATTTTTTTAAAAAAATCTTTATTTTTTTTGATTCTGATGCATAATGTGATGTTATTCTTTTTAATTGCTTTATTAATTTCTTTTCTATTCTAATGTGAAGAAATTTTTGGCAATAGAGAGTCATCCAATATAGTCCAAGTGTTTGCACTCCATTATCTATATATCTATCTATAATATAGGTCAATACTCTTTTTTTTTTAACCTATTGATTATACACGTATAATTATTAATTTTAATTGATGATAAAATTTAATTTTTTTTATTTTTCTATTATATAAGGATAACTATTTTTTTTTATTGTTATTATTTTTTCACTATGATGCTTGTAGATATTTTTTTTGACTAAATAATTATTAAATATTAAATAGATTAATTAAAAATATCTAAATCATATACTATTTAAATTTAAATTTGATTAGATTTAATTCTGTATCTACTTTCTCATTATTTGTAATTGTTCTAAATCTGATCGTGCAAACTCATATATTAAACACAATACTCCACCTTGAAACCGTTCTCTGTTTTTTTTTTCCTTTCTTATTGGTTGGTGTTAATTCGGCCCGATGATTCAAGTGTCATGGTTTAGCAGAAATACTACTTCTATCTTTGTGTGATTGCAGATATACCACTTCTGTCATTGACCCACTTTTTAGCTTTATAAATGCAGATGTTCATATAATATTAACACTTTACAGAATATTTATAGATATAAACTTACATTACAATGCTATGTTAAAAAAGAACTAAATAGAATAATCTACTACTCCAATAATAAATTTATTTACAATGTTATAATTACACTAATATTATTTTTAATACATTATTAAATAATATTTCAAATATAAATGTTTAATTTTTTCAAACAAAAAATTTGAAATCTTTAAAAATAAAATATATTTAAAATCTTAAAAAGATTAAAATCTTAAATAAAACTATCAATACGTGGCTCGGCACGTACATTCACCTAGTATATTGAATAATTATATATATGTATTCTCAAAAAAAAAAAAAACACATTTGTTTCCTTTTTTAAAGGCAATTATTTTCTAAGACACATATTTCTTTTAATTTTTTTTATAATTAAAAAAAAGTGAAAACTAAAAAATTTAAAAGACCTTCAAAATGAATAATTAGGTATTATTATTCTCTTCTTCCTCTCTCTTAGATAATTAGGTATTACCATTCTCCCATTTCATACATTACATGAGCTACCATTTTATAAATAAAGGGATTGAATTATATTTTATTTTGATTATTTCTATAGATATATTATTTATCATTAAGATAAAATATAACATCTACATTTAATGTTTTGACAACCATTTCTGATTTATGTTAGTGGTTGGTAAAAACTAGAAAAGCAAATATTTTTCTAATTGTGTATAAAGTGATAATTCTTATTCTTATACTTTTCTACAACTACCATATAACGATCTTTTTTAGCTATGAATATAGTGAAGACTACACTTTACAGTTATAGTTTCAGTCTTTCATGCATTCAGACTAGCTAGATAAATGAGATATTTAATTTATCAAATAAGAAGAATAAGATCAATATTCTATACAAAGTAAACCAATAAAACAACATGGGTTGGCAAAAGCATTGTTCTTAAGAAAATTTTAGTGCATTGCTTAAGGTTAAGCTTGTGTTGTGCACCTAGTATATAAAGATGTGTGATGGTTTTTTAGTTTTGGTTAAGTTATTTTGTCTTTTTGTGTTTAATACTATTTTGTTTTTTTGTGGGTTTTTATTATTCAATAAGTTAATGCATATTTAATAACTTATAAATTCAAATGCATTATCATTTCAAAAAAAAAAAAAAAATCAAATGCATTAATATATATAATAACATATAAATTAAATATCTCTATTTTTAATATAAGCTATTTTTTTTTATCTTTCTTGTTATTTATTTTAAAAGGCATGCACATATAAAAGCTCTTTCTCTCTCTCTCTCTCTTTTTTTTTTTTATTTAATAATAAATATACACACAATCACATTGTATATAATAATTAAAGATAATTATTTTCCACAACTCTATCAATATAAATTAAAATAGTCTTATTTATTTTTTGTTTTTTTTTCTTTTTCTTGTTATTTATTTTAAAGGGCACATGTATAAGTTTTTTTTTCAATAATAATAACTTATACACACAATTACATTATATATAATAATTCAAAATAATTATTTTTCACAACTCTTTAATTAGTATGTTGGGATTAAACTCACTTAACCTCTCAAGTCAGTATGTTCATCTATTTGCTCATCAGATGAATATGAAGAAAGCTGTTGCAATTTATAGCAGCTGGCTTTAATACCAACTTAAAGGGGGACCCACCAGCAACTATATATAGGGGTTCCTCTATTCTAAAAAGAGAGGTCTGAGTGGAGAGGGTTCTGATCTCTAATCTCCAATGCTCATACTTTAGATTCAGTTGAGAGAGAAAGAGAGAGAGTCCAAGATCATAGTGAGTGTGTGTGGAGGGATGTAAAAATTGAGTATCACTCTTGAAGTGATTTCCCTCAATGTGAGGCATTTCTTTGTAATTACTTGCTGTGTTGAGTTGTAATATTGGACTCAATCTATTGTGTACTACTGACTATTCCTACTCAATAAAGATCCACTATTCATCAATTATTGAGTTAAGTTTTCTTTGTCTTATTTCAATTAAGTTCAAGTTTTGGTTTTGTGATTGGTTTTAGTTTTGATTTGTGTTTGTTGAACATTATTACTGCTGTAACAACTTGTTTTGAGGGTGAGGATTCACCACAAATGGTATCAGAGCTCAGGGTTTAGAGTTCAAGAATCACATTCAACCAATCAAGATTCATCTTCTACATTTCAAGAATCAAACTCGAACTTTCAAGAACCATATTCAAGCAATCAAGAATTAGTTTTAATGGCTTCAGCAAGGTTTGAGGTGGATAAGTTCAATGGTTCGAATGATTTCAGCCTATGGAGAATCAAAATGAAGGCCTTTCTAGTTCACCAAGGGATCTATGAGGTGCTTGATGATGAAGCCATGAAATTAATTGAAGACAACAAGAAGAAACATGAGATTGAAGCCAAAGCACATAGTGCCATCCTCCTCAGTCTTGGTGATGAGGTTTTGAGAGAAGTTTCAGATGAAGACAAGGCCTTGGGTCTTTGGAACAAGCTGGCATCAATCTACATGAAGAAATCTCTTGCAAACAAGTTGTATCTTAAGAAGAAGTTGTACACACTTCGAATGGATGAGTTAAAGGAATTGAGAAGAAATCTAGATGATTATAATAGAATTATTCTAGATCTGAATAATCTTGGGGTGAAAATTGATGATGAAGACCAAGCTATAATCTAGTTAAGTTCACTTCCCAAGATGTATGAGCACTTTGTTGATACGATCTTGTATGGCAAAGAAACTCTGACTATGACAGATTTTAAGGCTGCATTGAATTCGAAAGAAATTCAAAAGAAGGGAGATGAGAAAGATGAGGTCAATGGGGAAGGATTACTCATTGTTAAGGGAAAATTCCCCAAGAGGGAATTCAAGGGAAATCAGTTTTCCAATGGCTACAGAGAAAACCATTCAAGATCCAATTCTAGAAACTCCACAGGAGGGCCAAGCTCTAATGGAGCTGCAGGAAAGCAATGTTATTATTGCAAGAAGGAGGGCCACTTTAGAGATGAGTGTTTGGCTTTGAAGGCTAAACTTAAGAGGGAAAATCATCACAAGTTTAGGAAGCAAGGAGTTGCTGATGTAGCTGATGGCTATGGGTCGTCTGATGCACTTACAGTGTCATCTGATGTTCTTGTGATGTCTAGTTCAGATTCAGGTGGAGATTGGATTCTAGATTCAAGGTGTTCATTTCATATGACACCAAACAAAGGACTGTTTAGGACTCTTTCAGAGAGTCATGGGGGCTCAGTTCTTCTTGGGAACAACAAAGCGTGTGAGATCAAAGGTGTGGGAAAAATCTTGTTAATGAATCATGATGAAGTCATGTTGACCTTGCAGCAGGTCAGGTATGTTCCAGATCTCAAAAGAAATCTTCTCTCTATTGGTATGTTTGATAAATTGGGGTATGTTGTCAAAGTTGAGAAAGGTGTAATGAAAATTGCACAAGGCACAAGAACTGTGTTGAGAGGAAGGTTGAGTAATGGATTGTATTTCCTAGATGGAAACACAATATCAGGTTGTGCAACACCTATTTTGGACTCAACTAAACACAGTCAAGCAAGGCTATGGCACCTCAGATTGGGGCATGTGAGTCAGAGAGGACTTGAGGAAATGAACAGGCAAGGACTGTTCAAGGAGAAGCTAACAGAAAGACTTGAATTCTATGATGAATGTGTTTTAGGGAAGGCTTGTAGATTGAAGTTCAACAAGGCAGAACACACCACCACAGAAAGGTTAGCTTATGTCCATTCTGACCTTGGGGCCATCTAGGATTCCAACCAAAGGTGGAGCACACTACTTTATGAGTATTATTGATGATTACAGCAAGAAAGTCTGGGTGTATTTGTTGAAAAGTAAAAATGAGGCTCTAGGGACCTTTGATACATGGAAGAGGCTACTAGAAAACCAGACTAGGAACAAAATTAAGGGTAGGGCTGAACATTGGGCGGGTTTACTGAGTTTCAGGTTCGCGGGTTTCGGGTTCACGGGTTTTGGGTTCAAAAAAATGAAACCGAACCTGAACCCAGATAGAGCACGGGTTGGCGGGTCACGGGTTGGCGAGTTTCGGTTGGCTGGGTTGACCGGGTTAGTGGGTTGACCCAGTCAACTCTTTAAAAAAATTAATTTTTTATTCAAATAATTATTTCATTTATTTTTTTATTTATTAAATTAAATATATATATAATATAACAATTTTAGGGTTTTTTATTTTTAATTATTTTTATTTTTTAATTAATATATATAAAATGTAATTAAAAATTAAGTAGTCATAAATAATCATCATCGTTTGGAGCCACAAATGCTTCTAAGAGGTAACAAAGGAGAGTACATGGTTTCAACGTTAAAGGGTTGCAAAGAGCCTAGACAAACTCTATTTTGGGAGCCTTATTGCATTGCCACTTCGTCATAATAATATTATCCATTGGTATAAATCGATGGCTTCACTACTTAATTAATTACTGATAATCCATTATTGGCTACCTTTTTTTTTTTGAATAAAAAATGATTTTATTTAATAACTTTCAGCATAAACAATAGACTTTAAATCAAGAGGAGAATCATGCTCACTGAAAGTACAATCTGACTTGAAACAAGACCCTCTCGCAACACAATGAAAGGCCTTGTTAGCAAACCGTTTGACAAAAACTATAGAAATATTGCTTAAAGAAGATAATAAAACTTGACAATCCCGAACAAGCTAACCAAATTGGGACGGCATATCAATCGAACTCTTAATAGCTTGAACAGTGATCAAGGAGTCAGTTTCAATCACCACATTCAGCCATTGCTTTCTTTTTTATCCAGCTTAAAGCCTCCTTTATGCCAATTATCTCTGCTACTTCAGGTTGCACCAATCCATAACGACTTCCCGAAATAGCTTCAATAAGATGACCATTGGAATCTCGGGGCACACCACCATATCCAAATTTACTCTCTGTTTGAAAGATAGCGCCATCAACATTTACCTTTACCATATTTAACATTGGTTTCCTCCAGTGCTCTGTAACATTGTTAATATCATCAACTAACAATACCCCCATTTTTTGTGATTGAAACTAATCCATTGGTCAAGGATAGTTCTAGCTGATCGCACCACTTCTAAAGCAGATGAAGTTTTTCCATTCCACACAATATCATTTCGGACAGCCCAGATTTTCCAACTCACCATTGCAGCTTCTCGAACCACTTCACTAGCTTGCGATTCTAGCAATCTAAAAAACCATCTGCTGTAATCATTACCACCTACAGCAGCAGTGTTGACACAAGAGATGTTCCAGCATTCTCTACTAAACCCGCAATCGATGAGTATGTGAGAGATGGTTTCCTCAGCTAAGTCACAGAACAGGCACATAATCTCCACATTAACATGTTTTGTATTCAATTGAACCTTAGTTGGAAGACATCCTGAAATAGCACGCCATAAAAAATGATGTACCTTAGGAGGAATATCAAGCTGCCACAATCTCTTATACCCTTCTCTGTCAGCTTCCAATGCCACGCTATTATTGGCTTGGTGCAATGCAATATAAGCAGACTTCACCGAATAAAAACTAGTAGCAGACTTATTCCAAAACCAGGAATCACTGACCACACTTTCACTCAGCTGGATAGAAAAAATAAGCTCTTTGTCTCTATCATTGAAGAGATCATTCACCACTTCAGCATCCCATTGTTTCGACCCTACCGAGAGCAAATTAGACACCAAATGACCCTCCAACGCAGGGTGGTTAGAGCTAACATAAGGGTTTTGCACATCGGGGATCCAACAAGATACTTACCTCATTCCCACCACCAATCGATCTTCTTGCACCAGACTTCACTAACTCTTGGGCTTCAAAGATACTTCTCCAAATAAAACTTGGGTTGTGACCTAAATTAGCATTAAGAAAACTACCTTTAGGATAGTACCTTGCCTTATAAATCTTGCTTACCAGAGAGTGTTCATTAGTTAGGAGTCTCCATCCTTGTTTACCAAGAAACGCCAAGTTATAATCACGAAGATCTCGAAAGCCACTTCCACCTTCATGTTTATGTCTACAAAGTCGCTTCCAACTCATCCAACTCACTCCTTTAAAAGAAGAATTGGACTGAGATTTCCACCAAAACTTTGACATCATTCCTTCCAGATTCAAACAAATCTCTTTTGTAAGGAGGAAAACGCTCATACTAGGAAGCGCTTGGGCAACTGATTTTAACAACACCTCTTTTCCTGCTTTTGACAAAAACTGGCTTTCCCAAGAAAAGATTTTCTTTTGCATTCTATCCTTGAGAAATCCCGAAATAGCATTCTTATTTCTTCCTATAGTGCACGGCAATCCCAGATACAAACTGTTCTCCATAGCTTCCACCATTCTTAACATTTCACACATTATGTGCCTAGTATCATCACCTGTATTTTTCCTGAAAAAAAATAGATGATTTCGCATTGTTAACTTGCTGTCCCGAGGCTCTTTGATACACTTGTAGCAGCTGTAGCACTCTAGTCGCTTCATTCTCATTCGCCTTGCAATACACACAGCTATCATCCGCAAATAGCATGTGTGAAACTCGAGGTGCGCCCCGTGCAACTTGACAGCCCGTCAACCAATTTTTATTCTCATAATGCCACAATAAGGATGAAAGCCCCTCAGCACAAACCAAAAACAAATAAGGGGACAGAGGATCGCCCTGTCTTATTCCTCTACCAGGATGAATATGACCCATGACCTTCCCCCCATAAGTCACGTTGTAAGTAACAGTAGTTACACAATTCATCACAAGAGAAACAAATTGGCAACTAAATCCCATACGAATCAACATAGCCTCCAAAAAACAACCAACCTACTCGATCATACGCTTTACTCATGTCAAGTTTTAACGCCATAACTCATTCCTTTTCCATCCTTTTTCTCTTCAAATAATGCATTATCTCATAGGAGACCATTATGTTATCGGAGATCAAGCGACCAGGTAAAAAAGCGCTTTGATTATTAGAAATCACACTCGGCAAAGCAACCTTCAACCTATTCGCAAGAACCTTAGAGATAACTTTGTACAAAACATTTCATAAAGAGATTGGACGAAGCTCACTCATGTGCTCAGGCAACTTTTTCTTGGGGATTAAGATTATATTAGTTTCATTAAGCTTGTTTGGAAACTGACCAGTAGTAAAGAAATTCCTTACCAAACTAACAATATCATCACCCACAATATGCCAGAATTTTTGATAGAAGTCGGGTGTCATACCATCAGGTCCTGGAGATTTTTTCAGGATGCATCTGAAATAAAGCTTGTTTAATCTCCTCTGCTGGAATAAACTCAATCAGTTTTTCCTTCTGCTCAGCTGTAATTTGAGGATGGACACAATCAATAACAGCCCTGAAGTCGACATCTTCATTTGTAAATAGCTGATGGAAATATTCAGTCACCACAGTAGGCAAATCATCTTCCCATCCGACCCAATTTCCATCATTATTCTTGAGCTTCTGAATTAAGTTATTCCGTCTATTCGAAGTAGGGCTGTGCATGGGTTGTGTTGGCCGGGTTGAAGGTATTTTAGTGAGCCAACCCAATGAGATCGACCTATTAAATTCTAACACATTCATATTAATATTTATTTACAAACCAACCCAACCCAACCCATTTTTAATCGGTTTGGGTTGGGTTGGGTTAAAACCTTTATTTTTTTTATAATTAAAACTTAAAATTTTGAGCTAAATTTCCATGATCAAATGTAAAATTCAGTAGTTCATCAAAAGTTCAAAGGTTAAAAATCAATTATTACAGTCATCCAAATTCAAAATAAGGACTAAAGTTAATTAAATTGTCCAAAATATTATCAACTTAAAAAAAAATACATCAATTAATAATGTCAATAGTCTTCTCCTTTGGTGATACTTTGACTTTTGGTGTGTTACCTATTATTCAAAAAATAAAGCTACTCAAATTATTTATATTAAATTAGCATAATAAAATAAAGAACATTTTTAATTTATAAATAAATTATTATAAAAGGAAAAGTAATTATTAAAAAAAATCAACAACTTAGCAATCTAAATAAAACTACTAATTATCTAAAAACAAAACTAACAACTAAACATTCACAAAGATCAAAGAGACACCAAAAATCATAACATACACTATTGTTTTATTTATCACTCAAATAAAATAACCATTATTGAAACTAGCAAAAATAAAAATAGAATGAAACATAAAAAAATCAATAAAAAATCGTTATTACTGAATTATTGCAACATAAATTTAAAAATACTCACAAAAAAAAATTATTACTACATATTCAGAAAATAAAAAATTAGTATTACTAAATATTCATCACTAATATTAGAAAAAAAAAATAAATGATATCAAGAGTCAAGAAATAACCTTACAATGAAAAGTGAGAGCCAAAGTAGCGTGGTGTGCGACAACCCTTGCTTAAACACTTTCAGAAAGTAAAAAAAAGAGTGAGACTAAAGGTATTGAGATTAGAAATTTGAAGAGAGAAATAATTTCATTGAGCAAAAAAAAAGATGAAAAGAAAAAGTTACCTCCAGCGAGAACGGAATGGGAGGAGAATGGGCTCTTATCTGTGCCGTGTGCGTGCATCGGAGAAAGAGCGGATCCAAACATTCTGTGTGTGTGTGTGAGAGAGAGAGAGAGAGAGAGAGAGAGAGAGAGAGAGAGAGAGAGAGAGAGAGAGAGAGAGAGAGAGAGAGATAGAGCAATGAGTTGAGAGAAAGAGAAAGTAGGAGGCGGATGGTGATGAGGGGAATGTATTTATGTTGTGTTATGTTTTTAGGGTTAGGGTTAGATAATATATATAAATATATATGTGAGAAAAGTAAAAGCCCAATTCAAATTGTCTAAAGCCCATAAAATTATTACTATGATTTTTTTAAAAATTTGGGTTGGGTTGGGTTCATTGGCCCATAAACTGCCCAACCCATTTCCGACCCAAAACTGAACGGGTTGACATTTTTCAAACCAATGGCTATTCGGTCCAAATTTAAAGGGGCTGTTTCGGCCCAAAATCGGGTTGGGTCGGCCGGTTTGGTCGGCCCAACGGGCTAAATGCTCAGCCCTAATTCGAAGTAGCCTTGGCATGAAGTATTTAGAATTCTGATCCCCTTCACGAAACCACAATTGCTTGCTTCTTTGTTTCTCGAAAATCTCCCGCTATTGCAAAATATTATTCAATTTTAGTTGAGCTTCTTTGTAGTTTGTAACAGCCACGGGGTCCCTACCATTCTTCCATAATCTGATTTCAGCCTTGCACTCTTTGATACGTTTTTTAAAATTTCCCGTATAGTCCTTTCCCCACTCAAACAACACCTTACCACAATTATCAATTTTTTCCATGATAGAACAGCTAGGATTTTGATCCCAGGTATCCTCAACAATCTTTCTGCAGAGAGGTTCTTTTAGCCAAGAATTTTCGAACCTGAAAACTCTTTTACCAGCAACAGAAATAGCATTAACAGGGACTAAAAGAAGAGGGCAGTGGTCAGAGGTAGATACCTCTAAATTAATCAACTTCACAGTAGGGAACATGTCAAGAAATTGTTGGGTAACAATAGCTCTATCAATTCGAACTTCAATCCACTCGTCCGTACCACGGCCACGCTCCCAAGTGTATGAGTATCCTTCCAAATCCAAATCATGAAGTCCACAATCATCCAACATCCCGCAAAACCCATTAATAAGCCAATTTGGATATGCATTACCACCTCTCTTATCTTGTTGAGAAGTGACATTGTTAAGATCTCCAATTATACACCAAGGTAACCCCTGCTCTTCTTTCAAATTTCGTATCAAGTCCCAAGTTCTTTGTCTAAAGCTTCTATTTGGCTCCCCATACAAGCCGATAAGTCTCCATCTTCCATTGTCACTACTATTGACAGACACATCAATATAATTAACTCCATAACCAAGCACCTGAACCTCCTCAGTAAATCTCCACAACATAGCAACACCCCCACTCTTCCCTTGAACATCAACTGCGATTGCACCTTCAAAACCAAGACTCACACGAAGCCTTTCAACAACATCCTTCCTAGACAAAGTCTCACACAAAAACACAAAGTTGGGTTTCTTTTGGACCATAAGGTCCTTTATGAATTGAAAAGCCCATGGATTCCCAAGCCCATGGTAATTCTAAGATATAAGACTCATAATGAATGGTGGGCTTGGGAACCAAGACCCACCTTTAATAAGTTTTTTGGCCCAACGCTATCATCAATCTCCTTCTCCATAACAGCATCATTCTCCACATCAGTTACCACATCATCACTTCCACCTTTTACTCCACCATCCATGCGTCTCTTTTTATTTTCCAAAATAAGAGTCAACTCTTGATCTTGTATATTGACTTTGTCCCTATTATTATTGATATCAACATTCCCCATAAATTTGCCAGCAGCCATATACATTCCATTATACTCCTGATTTTCCCTCACATTCAAATCTAGCATTCCCATTACTCCCTGATATCATGGGATCTACATCCATGATTTTTGTGTTATCATTTGACCGGTTCTCTGCTCCAGACCGACGAGAAGAACCACCACTCACCGACAACGTATCGACATTCCCTGTTCTTAGCCATTGCGCACCAATTAAATAATTCTTCCTTCTCATCAGAGCTTTCATTCCAATACCATAAGGCTTTACAATTTGATCAATATCCTGGTCAAATCGTTTTATGCAGAATCTTTCCGAGTGGCCTATAATCCCACAAATGAAACAAAATGTTGGTAAATGTTCATACTTGAAAGTTGCCCAAATCCAATCTCCATTCTCCTTACATAGCTTCATTCGACGCTTCAAAGGTTTTTCAATATCGATAATGGCACGAACTCGTAAATAATCTCGCCATATACCATTAAAAATTTTTGGATCCGATTTGACAAATGTTCCAACATAAGCCCCAGCACTGGGAACAACCTTGTCCATCATAAAACAAGATCGCAAATCATGTATTTGCACCCACATATCCAGTTTATGTATATGAACCGCTCGTGGATTCTCACCACTTTTTAATCTATGAAACACCAGTGGAGACTTGTTAAAAGTCCATGGACTACCATCGATAAAACTTTGTATATCAATTTCATGGTAAAATTAGAAAAGGTACAGATTAGTTTTCAATTCTTTGATATACACCCCTTTACCTGGCTGCCAAAGAGACGCCATCAAATGCCTCATATCATCAAAATCAATCGATTTCCCGTTAAGAATTTCCCTACAAGGCACCACCTATCGTCAAAAACCATTTCCTCACCCTCAGAATCACCCCCAATCAATATTCCTTCTTCCTCTTCATCAATATGAATCTCAGCGTATTGCTCTGCTAACTCCTAAAAACTTAACCCGCGAACCCGCCCGAAGGGTACCGGGTTGAACCCGACCCACCCGAATATTTTTTTTTAAAAAAAAAAAATTACGGGTTCACCAGTTTGGGTTCGGGCGGGTTGCTCGGGTTCGGGTCAAACCCGTTCAAAATGTTCAGTCCTATTCAAGGGATTGTGTGCCACAATGGGAATCAAGAGACATAGAACTGTGATCAAAACCCCTCAGCAAAATGGTGTTGCTGAGAGGATGAATAGAACTTTGATTGAGAGGGTTAGGTGCATGTTACTAGGAGCTGGTTTGGACAGAACCTTTTGGGGAGAAGCTCTTAAAACTGCCTATTACTTAATCAATAGATCACCATCTGTGCCAAATAACTTCAAGACCCCACAAGAGTTATGGACAGGTAAATCCCCAAATTTAGATCACTTGAAAGTGTTTGGATGTACTGCATTTGTGCATGTTAGACAAGATAAGTTGCAACCTATAGCATTGAGATGCATGTTTCTAGGCTACCCTGAAGGGGTTAAGGGATATAGAGTGTGGTGTTTAGAACCTGGATTCAAGAAGTGCTTGATTAGTAGAGATGTGGTTTTCAAGGAAGATGAAATGGCCATGAAAACCAAGAGAACTTGTAAAGAAAATGAAGCTGGTTTAGATGAGAATGTCCAAATTGAGGTGGAGCAGGTTGTTCCTGTTGGAAATTTATTTTACCAGGATCTTAGATCTACTCACAAGTATGTTGTTTAAACACCCTAAATATGAACTTTCTAAAACGATAAATTAAACACATATAAAGTTAAGAAAACCTTACATTGATGCAGCGGAATTAATGTCTCCTTCCGCTCAGATCTCTAACTCTTGTATCCTTTCTGTAGCAGAGTATAATCAAGATCTGAGCCCGAATGTCCTTCTTCTTTGAGTTTGATCCTTCACAGTCTTCCAATCTATGATTGAGTTACTGCTTGCTGTGTGTGGGCACTCACTCTTTCACTAGAGTCACGAAATTGATGAAGGAAAAAGAGAAGAGGGATTTCGGCCAGGTATAGAAAGTAGGGAAGGCTCAGTTTTTCTGAAGAGAGAAATTTCTGTCAGATAACTAATGAAAGCATGTGATTTGACTGAGCCATCACTTTCTATTTATAGGCAACTACTAGGTTTAGGTTATGAATTATTTGGCATTAAAATAATGAAAAAAATTAATTTGAAACTCCACAAATAGTGGCCGGCCATGGTGTGTTAATGGGCCTTGATTTTGCAGTTTTATCAAATTTTATTTCTATTTTCTCAAAAACGCCAATTTTTCAAATCTAACCTTTTAAATGCCAAAACTAATTATTTAATAACTAAAATAGATTATTAAATAATATTGTCATTTAATTTAATTATTAACTAGACATATAAAGTCCATTAATAAATAAATAAACCTAAAATCTCTTTTCTTTACAATTTTACCCCTGCTTAGTGAAAATTCATAAAATTAGACATAGTCTAACTTTAGAATTATAATTGATCAATCACGAATCAATTAATGAGTCTTACAAGCAGAATGTTCTCAACTAGAATGGGGACCATGGATCTATATGCTGAGCTTCCAATAAGTGAACCAAATTTACCAAGTAAATTTCTACTTATTAATTCTTCGTTGAATCCACTCTTAGAACTTAGAATTGCACTCTCAGACTTATATAGAGCATATTGTATGTTCCACGATATCAATATGCTATCTCATTTAACCATTGTTATAATCTTATTGTGATTTAAAGATCCTCTATATAGATGATCTACATCGAGATGGGATTTCTAAACCGTTCTCACCCCTCAATGAATTTTGCCCCTTAAAACACTTAGCTACCTGTAAATGGTATTTAGTGATCTAATAATTAGTCAATTAAGCAAGAGCTCATCCATTTACTTCTATTTGCTAAGCTCGAAGGAAATTATCACTTGACTTCTATACACCAGTAGAAGCTATAGATTCTATATTTATGTTCAGCACTCCCACTCAATCATACTATTATGTGTTGGGTTTTATGCCCTAAATAAAACTCATTTCATATAATCAGATTTACTTATTAATAAAGATCAGAAATAACATTTTATGTTGCATGGTTCACATGAGTTATTTCATGATTATATGTATATAATGTATGAATTCTTTTTAAGTCCAGAACATATGGGTTGGTTAAAGATTATAGTGTTGTCAGCACAGTGGAATATAATCTTTATTATATGTTCAAAAGTAGATTCCCTGATTTGTCAGAACACTAGATATAGACTGACATGGTATAATCAGCGATAGGTATTCTTACACCTTGGAAAAGTGTTATGTCCTTTCCAGGACATTGGCAAAGTTTACCAGTATCGGATGCATGGAGTATGCATTGGAATGGACCGATATTGAACTTTGAATTAGATTTTGAAACTTACCGTAAACATCTATTCAATTCAATATCATAAGTTGATCCTAGATCACATGATCGAAATCCTAATATGGTTAGGCTCAATTTCAAGAGTGTTACTCGTGTTCTTTGATTTGTTAGTTAAGCCTTCTTCTGTATCAGGGTGATACGTACATTTTGGGAACACGGTAATGCAATTGAGTGGGAGCGCTAACATAAATATGGAATCTATAGCTTCTATTTGGCAAATAGAAGTAAAGGATGATTTCCTTCGAGCTTAACCAAACGAAGATAAATGGTGGAGATCTCATTTCACTTAGGTGAAATATCATTTATACAGGGTTAAGTGTTTTAAGGATAAAATACATTGTAGGGTGTTACGGTAATTTAATCCCTGTACACTGTAAATCATCTATATAGAGGATCATTGAACACATTAGGGTTATAACAATGGATAACTGATGACGTGTCTATATCGTAGAACATATAGTGCGTTTCTATATGACTGAGAGTGCAATTCCAAGTTCTAAGTGTGGATTCAATGAGGAATTAATAAGTTAGGGAATTTACTTGGTAAATTCGGTTCGACTTATTGGAAGCTCGGTTATATAGACCCATGGTCCCCATACTAGTTGAGACCATACTGCTTGTAAGACTCAGTTAATTGATTTTAATTAATCAATTATAATTCTAAAAGTTAGACTATGTCTACTTTATGAATTCTCACAGTTTAAGGATAAAATCGTAAAGAAAAGGGTTTCTAGGTTTAATTATTAATTAAGAGACTTTGTATGTCTAATTAATAATTATTTTAAATGACAATATTATTTAATAATCTATTTTAGTTATTAAATAATTAGTTTTGGCATTTAAATGATTAGAATTGGAAAAATGACATTTTTGGAGAAATTGAAATAAAATTGAGGAAACTGTAAAATCCAAGTGAGGCCCATATTCCCTCTATGGCCGAGCACTCCCTTTGTGTTTCCCAATTATTATTTTATTTTTTAGTCATGTAATTGCTAATCAAAGCCTAGCTATAATAGGAAAGTGGTGAATCACACTAAATAAGGCAGTTAATCAATTACACAGTAAAAGAGGAAACTGTTTTATTTGGAAAGTTGTGCTCTCCCTTTTCCTCTATAAAGTAACCTTGCTCTCTTCTCTTGTATGGATGAAAAGCCACGAAATTCAAGAGAGAAAAAGAGAGAAAATTTCGAAATCCTTGTGAGATGAGTAGTGCCCACACACATCAAGTGGTATCTCAATCATAGTATGGAAGACTATGGAATTTCTGCATCAAAGAAGGAGAAAAGAAGATCCAGGTTCAGATCTTGGTGATGCTCGCTACGTAAAGGAATCAAGGGCTAGAGATCTGAACGGAAGGAGTCATAATATTCCGCTGCACCCACTGTAAGGTTTTCTAACTTTATATGTGTTTATTTTCATTGTTTTAGAATTCATATTAGGTTGTTAATCCAACATACTTGTTAGTAAATCTAGATCCTGGTAAAATAATTTCCAACAACTGGCACCAGAGCCATGGTAATGATTTACTTTCATGTAATATGAATTAAAACGATGATTGCATGTTTCTGTGTTGATTTGGATGGTTTCATGTTGGTTTATGTGTTAGTTGATGAATGTTTATGTTGTACAGTTTCGTTTTCCATGAAAAATATTTTTTCAATTTTTGAAAATATTTTATTTGGATTCCTTGTGAAAAATTAAGCAATTTTGTTTTTTTACGGAACACGATTCCGATAAAAATTGAGAAAGATATGAATTTTGAAAAATCGGGTTTGAAGGCTGTCAAGGGTGGTGCTCATGCGCACCAGACCCTCGGATCAGCCTCCCCATCCGCGCGCGTCCCTCGGTCCATCACCCTGCAGCTGACAGAGTTTTCTCGGTCAGGCACCCTGAAGGCGTCGAGCTTCCTCGGCGTGAGCACCACATCCACGCGCGTGACAGGCTGCTAGTAGCCTCTCCTGGGCTGCAGATGCAGCCTACTGGGCTGCTTTCCCAAATTGCGAATTTTTGGGGTTTTTTACCCAAAAATCCAATTTTTTTCATGGGATTGTTTCCCAAAATTCATTTTTCCTATTTTAAATATTTCTAAATTGAAATGTTTCCAATTTTAAATATTTTCAATTTGGAATTTTTCCAATTTTAAATATTTCTATTTTGGATTGTCTCCAATTTTTAAATATTTCCTATTATGGTCAGATTTAAAAATTTGTTAAGTTCTTTAATATTTATTTATTATTTAATTATAAGATTAGATATTTTGATATTTAAGATATTTTTAAATTAAAAGATAACTTTGTCTTTTTATTTAAAATATTATATTAAAATTATCTTATATGATAAATTAAATAATTAATAAATTTGAAATTAACATAGATATTTTTATAGATATACTTACCATAATGTTTTTCAAATTCAAAGATTTGTTATTTTGTTAAATATTTAATTATTTATAAATTATAAGTATAAAAATGATATTTTTTCTATATATATCATTTAGAAATTTATAAATCATATCTTAAATATTTAAATAACATAGATATTTTTGTAGAGATTTGAATATTGCTTAATTTGAGATATTTTGACATATAATTATGGTAATTATTATTCATTTATTATTTTATTCCTAAAATAATAATTATCTAACCAAATCTATTTTAGAATTGGTTTATTTTATTAAATTATAAGATCTGAAAGTGATATTGGAGATTCTTTCCTTTCAAATCATTAATCTTATTAGATATTTAATTTGATTCAAATAAACCTAGATATTTTAAAATTAGTTTCCTTTATTTGGTTAGTTTAAGAATAATAATTTAATTATATTAATATCTTGTTTTCACGTCTGTTACATGGACAATGTTTGTTTATTTATATTGTTTATTCAAAACCTTTTAACAAACCTATTATTTATCTGATCTAAATTGCTATGATTAACTTGTTAACAGATCTTATGATCTAATTTTAATCATAGTCCAATTGACGATAGATCTTATAAATAATTTGTAACAGGTAAATTTTGTACTTCTTTCATCTGTGTAAACCTAGTAACATGATAGGGCCCATCCAAATCATTTGACCTGTGTGAGCCTATATGTTTGCTTTTGGGCTTAGATACATATAGGGAGCCTATTTAAGTTTTTACTAAGTAAATGGACTAGGTTGCTAAAATAAATTTTGACATAAGGAAATTTATTTAGGCCCAATTAGATTTGGGCTTATTCAATGAATAACAATTGTTTATTTTAAGGTTAAATTCCTCTCTTTTGGGCCTTGTGTGAGAGTTGGGGGCCATAGTAGTGGGTACGACATACTGAACCCAGCTCCCCCTCACATGAACTACCCCAATTGTGAAGGCCCATTTGCCTTATTTAAATAATTGTATTAGGTTAATTATATTAGTCTAACCTAATCAAAATTGAATTAGCAACATAATTAACTTTTAAAATATATGAAATTTATTTTTCATGTAATATTTTAAAGTTAATTTTAGAAAAACACTTAGTCAATGATATATTCTAGATAGTTATTTCTAGTACTAGTTATTATTTCTAATATTAAATAGGAAAATATCATAGATTGTGAAATTAATTGTCTCTTAATTAATTTTGGTACAAGCTAAGTTTAGAATATTTTCCTAGTATTAAACTAGAATTAATAATTAAGTTTCCTCTTTACTTAATTATTTATTTCTTGAATTTAATACATTTAATTAAATTGAAAATTCAATATCTAAGTTGATTTTCATCATGATACTTAAATATTGTTATTTTCATGTTAATTAAAGTTGAAAATTATTTTAAGTTTGGAATCTTATTTCAGAATAACTTAAGTTTGAATAATTTTCAGAATATATTTTATTTTATTTTATTAATCATTTCCCAAAATTTCGAAATTACATTTCTTTAATGTAGAAATTTCGAATTTTATTTGAAAAATAGATTAAAGTTGAAAATTATTTATTTAATTTTGGACCAACTTAAATCATTGATTTTTTCATTTAATGATTAATTAAAATAAATGAACTAAAATATATTATAATTAGAAATTGGATTTATTAGTCTATGAAAGTCTAGATAGATATTATCTGTTTTGCTTGAAGTATTTTTCTAAGTGTATTTAATTAAATAGAAAATTAATATTTAAGTTGATTTTTTAATCATGATACTTAAATATTTGAAATTTTTTCTTAGATATTTAATTAAATAGGAAAATTATATTTTTGTTGAAAATTAATTTTTATTAATTAATTTTGGGCCAACATAAAATTAGAGTAATTTTCCAGGATTTATTTTTTATTTTATTTTAAAGCATTTTTCGAAATGCAATATATATTTATAGAAAATTAAATTTGAGTTGTAAATTAATTTAAATTAATTTTGAAACAACTTAAATTGAATAATTTTCTAAATATTTATGGAAATTATTACTAAGATGGAAATAAGTCACGTTATGTATCCATCTAAGTATAATTTATAAATATTAAATTAAAATTTATATTTGGAATTTTTCATTCTAAATTGGAAATTTTAATTAAATAAATATATATTTAAAATAAATGGATTAAAATAAATATTAGAAGAAAATACAACCCTTCATTAAATAATGAGCTTTATTATTATAAGGATATTCGATCTTCATTGTTGGTTTTACATAGCTATTATTTTAGTGAGTAATCCTCCCTAATGGAGGAACGTTCATTAGCAAGTTAGCACCGTTTAATCTCGAAAGATAAGTAATCTTGTAAGTTTTTTTTATATAGTTTATGACCACCCTAATGGTGGCGACTGTATAAGACTTGCAAGAATATGAAACAATGGTGGAAGCTCATAAGATAGAATAGCCTTGACTCTCGCCTAAACGGGACAACGCGGATTCAAATCTTGATCGAATAAAAGGTTGCTAGAATGTTTGACATTTTAGATGAGCTGACAACTCTATTCAATGGATGATAGCTTTGACTCTCGCCTAAACAGGACACTGATATCAGTTTGTTGAAAACCTTGGAAATTATTTAGGATTGTATGTTTTAGTATTTTCACTTGTCATTCCTACTTGCTATGTGCTTCATAATTTCTGAATTGTGTATGAATTTGTATTGAACCATGTTATTTTCTGTTATTAAATTGTAGTTTAATTTCGAATCTTCATTGTTGGTCTAACTTGATTTGTTTTTCTAATGAGATAAATCCCTAATGGATTTTCACCATTAGACTAACATAATAGTGTTAGATCTCGAAAGATAAATATTGTATATGCAACATCTAACTGTTCATCAATTGATGACAACTTAGACTAGTGTTTTACAATATGAAACAAGAAGATTGTATAAATAAGATTACTTTGACTCTCGCTAATCGGAGCATCGTTGGATTCTTATTTAAAACGAAATTATCCTAATTCCTCTTAGCTTATTCATTTCGAATTAGCTTAATGACATATCATTGGATGAATGGTCTATAAATCATATAAAGTCTTATTTTCTCTTAAGAAATTAGATGACGCATATGATTATATTCCTGGAATTCTATCCCAAAATGATATGAATCCTCAATCTTTGATATCTCCTACTTGTATAGGCAAATCATAGAGTTAGATTAGTAGTGGTGGTCCAAGAAAGAATGACTAATTATACAGTTACACTTTCACAAGTGTTTCATAACCATTTTCTTTCAATGGATTTAAACTGTATGAGTTTAGTATTCTGTGACCAGAATCCACTTGCACTATTCTAAGAACTCTTTGATGTAACTAAACTTAAGTCATCAAAAGATACAACCACATATTTTATAAATCTAAGGCATTTGTATCTTGTTCATAGTGGTTTTGACAAGATCATTCTCTGCAAAGAGTTAATATGCCTATATCCACTGAAAGTAATTTCATCTCATTCGCAGATGGATGTACATTCAGGGGTGGATATGAGTTTTCGTTGTATTCTTAAAACGATCACTCTAGATTTTACCTTATGCAAAAGAAATTTGAAATGTTTGAAAAATTTCATGAATTTCTAGCAATGGTGAAGGTAAGTGGTTAAAGATCTTGCGAACTGATAGGGGTGGAGAAAAAGGTAGTAGATATGCAGTTCAAAGATCATTATTTTGATTTTGAATAATATCCAAACTTACCTCCCCAGACATTCGAGTTGCATATTGATGATTAGTTACTAGTTGTTGCCTAAATCCTTCTATGGAAATAAAATTTCAGAATGATGCAATGGTTGTATACTTAATGTAAATCATTACTAGATTCATGGATGACCTAATCGAAATCTTAAGAAAAGCTAGAACTGCTAACCCTGGTTTGCATGTTTGTTAGCTATTCTAAGTGATTAGGGGTGGAGCATCCCATAGTCATTAGATAAGAAAGTGTTTGTTTAAACAAATACTGCTTTTCTAAGAAAATGACTAAGTCTGAAAATAAAGTAGCAAATAAAGGAGATATTTTTTTCTTGATTCCAAAAGTGTTCTATCATCTTATTTTACAAGATGATCCCACTGCCTCTGTTGTCTTAACACAACTGAAGAGGTCTATACCATCTAGTTTTCTTTGACATAGTTCACGGTACCTTGTTGTAGTGGGAGAGTTTCTAGGAACTCACCTTCTTATGACTTGGAAGACACTAGTGATTAAAATCCATTGTGAGTTTAAACAAGTAATGGATTGTCAAGATAAGAAACTAAGAAGAAAGCCAAGAGAACTATGGTTTGATCCATTCACATGGAGTAACCTAAAGTTTTCTATTACAAGGACATGATAGGAAATTTTCGTTCATAAGTCTATTCAATGGACTTAACAAAACTTCTTGTTCCTAGTATTATAGGTTTGAGTTTATCTAAACCTATGGCTTGTGGTATACCTGGAAATTACTTACTCTAATGCAAGCAACTTACTTTAGTAAGATGCTGGAGCATTTTCTTTCCAATGGCAATCTATAGAAGCTTCACAACTTCTAAGCATAGATTATATTTATCTAAGGAAAAGTTTCAACTATTCCAGAGAAGATAAAGCCATGAAAGAATTTCTTAAATCAACAGTGAGAGGTCTCAGATATGCTTTAGTATGCCTTAGACCAGACACCTACTGTTGAGTGGGAGTAATGAGTAAGTATCTGATTAATCCAGGAGAGGAACATTGGAAGACAATCAAGTAAATCTTAAGATTAAGAAGAGGAACTATATGTTAGTCAATAAGGGTGTTTGTTTAAAACTCTTAGACTACACCACATCAGATTTCAAGACTTGCCTTTGTGCTAGAAAGTCTGCTGATGAGATGGTGATTACTTTGGGGGTGGAGTAGTGATTTTGGAGAAGTGTAAAAACCTATCTGAAATCTCTTGGTCTACCAGAAAGAGACTGAATGTTAAAAGTTGCAGGAAAGATACTTATTCAGTCTAAGAAAAGCTCTATACATTTGTGGCAGTGTTCCAACTTGCCTTAACTACTAGGGTGACTTCCTGTATAACAAAAGAGTAGTTGCCCAAAAGTATAGAATCCAGTATCCCAAAAGAGTAGACATATAGAGAGGAATTTCACATTATCAAGGATTTTGTGATTAAGGAAGAGTAATGGTGGAGAAGAGGTTGTGTTTAATTCAACCTGTCAGATCCCATTACGAGGAGTTTACTACTATTACACTTGATTGGTATATCAAGGTGTTAATGATTATTTGAAATGCACTTTTTGTTTTATATTAGTGCAAGTGGGAGTTTGTTGGGTTTTATGCCCTAAATAAAACTCATTTCATATAATCAGATTTACTTATTAATAAAGATCAGAAATAACATTTTATGTTGCATGGTTCACATGATTTATTTCATGATTATATGTATATAATGTATGAATTCTTTTTAAGTCCAGAACATATGGGTTGGTTAAAGATTATAGTGTTGTCAGCACAGTGGAATATAATCTTTATTATATGTTCAAAAGTAGATTCCCTGATTTGTCAGAACACTGGATTTAGACTGACATGGTATAATCAGCGATAGGTATTCTTACACCTTGGAAAAGTGTTATGTCCTTTCCAGGACATTGGCAAAGTTTACCAGTATCGGATGCATGGAGTATGCATTGGAATGGACCGATATTGAACTTTGAATTAGATTTTGAAACTTACCGTAAACATCTATTCAATTCAATATCATAAGTTGATCCTAGATCACATGATCGAAATCCTGATATGGTTAGGCTCAATTTCAAGAGTGTTACTCGTGTTCTTTGATTTGTTAGTTAAGCCTTCTTCTGTATCAGGGTGATACGTACATTTTGGGAACACGGTAATGCAATTGAGTGGGAGCGCTAACATAAATATGGAATCTATAGCTTCTATTTGGCAAATAGAAGTAAAGGATGATTTCCTTCGAGCTTAACCAAACGAAGATAAATGGTGGAGATCTCATTTCACTTAGGTGAAATATCATTTATACAGGGTTAAGTGTTTTAAGGATAAAATACATTGTAGGGTGTTACGGTAATTTAATCCCTGTACACTGTAAATCATCTATATAGAGGATCATTGATCACATTAGGGTTACAACAATGGATAACTGATGATGTGTCTATATCGTGGAACATATAGAGCGTTTCTATATGACTGAGAGTGCAATTCCAAGTTCTAAGTGTGGATTCAATGAGGAATTAATAAGTTAGGGAATTTACTTGGTAAATTCGGTTCGACTTATTGGAAGCTCGGTTATATAGACCCATGGTCCCCATACTAGTTGAGACCATACTGCTTGTAAGACTCAGTTAATTGATTTTAATTAATCAATTATAATTCTAAAAGTTAGACTATGTCTACTTTATGAATTCTCACAGTTTAAGGATGAAATCGTAAAGAAAAGGGTTTCTAGGTTTAATTATTAATTAAGAGACTTTGTATGTCTAATTAATAATTATTTTAAATGACAATATTATTTAATAATCTATTTTAGTTATTAAATAATTAGTTTTGGCATTTAAATGATTAGAATTGGAAAAATGGCATTTTTGGAGAAATTGAAATAAAATTGAGGAAACTGCAAAATCCAAGTGAGGCCCATATTCCCTCTATGGCCGAGCACTCCCTTTGTGTTTCCCAATTATTATTTTATTTTTTAATTGTCATGTAATTGCTAATCAAAGCCTAGCTATAATAGGAAAGTGGTGAATCACACTAAATAAGGCAGTTAATCAATTACACAGTAAAAGAGGAAACTGTTTTATTTGGAAAGTTGTGCTCTCCCTTTTCCTATATAAAGTAACCTTGCTCTCTTCTCTTGTATGGATGAAAAGCCACGAAATTCAAGAGAGAAAAAGAGAGAAAATTTCGAAATCCTTGTGAGATGAGTAGTGCCCACACACATCAAGTGGTATCTCAATCATAGTATGGAAGACTATGGAATTTCTGCATCAAAGAAGGAGAAAAGAAGATCCAGGTTCAGATCTTGGTGATGCTCTGCTATAGAAAGGAATCAAGGACTAGAGATCTGAACGGAAGGAGTCATAATATTCCGCTGCACCCACTGTAAGGTTTTCTAACTTTATATGTGTTTATTTTCATTGTTTTAGAATTCATATTAGGTTGTTAATCCAACATACTTGTTAGTAAATCTAGATCCTGGTAAAATAATTTCCAACATTATGTTCCCAAAATATACGTATCACCCTGACCCAAAAGTAGGCTTAACTAATAAATCAAAGAACATGAATATCACTCCTGAGTTGAGCCTAAGCATATCAGGATTTAGATTCTTTTAATCTTAAGATCAACTACTGATATTGACTTGGAAAGATATATATATAACGGTAAGTTTGTAATATCTTAACTTAGTTGCAATATCGGTCCAGTCCAATATATACTCCATACATTCGAAACTAGTATACTTTACTAATGTCCTGGAAAGAGCATAACACTTACTCCAAGTGTAAGTACACATCATCGCTGATTATCACATTAGTGTAAATCCAATAACACTGATGAAACACGGACCAAGTCCTTTGATTCATATGATCACAATCACATTCCACTGTGTTGACGATACTGTAATTGTGAATAAACATATGATCTGGATTTAACTGATTTTGTGTGTGAATGTAATAAACATATTAAACCATTAGCATGTAAAATTCATGCAAACATCAATCACTTCAAATTTCTTATTTGGCATTAAAATAATAAAAAAATAAATGATAAAACCCTATAAGTGTGGCCGGCCATGGGCCTTGGATAATGGGCCTCACTTATGCAATTTTGCTGTTTTATCATTTCTGCATCTCATTTTCTCAAAAATGCCAATTTTCAAATTCAACCATTTAAATGCCAATTCTAATTATTTAATAACTAAAAATTAATTATTAAATAATATTGTCATTTAATATATTTATTAATTAGACATATAAAGTCTTTTAATTAATAAATAAACCTAGAATCTCTTTTCTTTACAATTTCGCCCTTGCTTAGTGAAAATTCATAAAGTAGACATAGTCTAACTTTAGAATTATAATTGATTAATCAAAATCAATTAACTGAGTCTTACAAGCAGTATGGTCTCAACTAGTATGGGGACCATGGGTCTATATATCCGAGCTTCCAATAAGTAGATCAAGAATTTATATCTTAAATTCACTGACTTATTAATTCTTCGTTGAATCCACGCATAGAACTTAGAATTGCACTCTCAGTATATAGAACACTCTATATGTTCCACGATATAGATACATCATTAGTTATCCATTGTTATAATCCTACTTTGATCAATGATCCTCTAATAGATGATCTACATTGGATAGGCACTAAATTACCGTTACTCCTTCAATGTATTTTATCCTTAAAACACTTAGCTCCGTATAAATGATATTTCAGCAAAGTGAAATGAGATCTCCACCATTTATCTCTGTTTAACCAAGCTCAAAGGATATCATCGTTTCACTTCTAAATTCTTATAGAAGTTATAGATTCCATATTTATGTTAGCGCTCCCACTCAATTATACTATCATGTTCCCAAAATGTACGTATCACCCTGACCCAAAAGTAGGCTTAACTAACAAATCAAAGAACATGTATAATACTCTTGAGATCGAACCTAATCATATCAGGATTAAGATCATTTGATCTAGGATCAACAGGTGATATTGAATTGAATAGATATTACGGTAAATTTTAACAAATCTAATCAAAGTTCAATATCGGGCCCTTTCGATGTATACTCCATACATCCGATGCTGGGAAACTTTGCCAATGCCCTGGAAAGGACATAACACTTATCCAAGGTGTAAGAATACCTATCGCTGATTATCATGTCAGTCTAAATCCAGTGAACTGATAAATCAGGGAATAAACTTTCGAACATATAATTAAGATTATATTCCACTGTGTTGACAACACTATAATCATTAACAAATTGATATGTTCTGGACTTAAATAGAATTCATACATTATATATGTAATCATGAAATAAATCATGTGAACCATGCAACATTAAATGTTATTTCTGATCTTTATTAATAAGTAAATCTGATTATATTGAAATGAGTTTTATTAAGGGCATAAAACCCAACAACATAGACCTGGCATGATAGTACTTTCTCAAGCCGCCTACCTGCAGAAAGTATTGAACAAGTTTGGCATGGACAAGTGCAAACCTGTTGCAACACCACTTGCTCAACACTTCAAGTTGTTTGCATCTCAGTCACTAAAAACAAATGCAGAAAGAGCCAAGATGAGCAATGTTCCCTATGCAAGTTGTGTTGGGAGTCTCATGTACTCCATGGTGTGTTTAAGACCTGACTTAGCTCATGCCATGAGTGTGGTAAGTAGGTACATTTCAGACCCAGGCCCGGAACATTGGGAAGCACTGAAATGGACAATGAGATACCTGAAGGGTACTTTGGACACTAGTATTGTGTTCAGTAAGGAGAACCAGTACAAGGAAGAAATCACTGGTTTTGTGGACTCAGATTTTGCAGCTAACCTAGACACTAGAAGGAGCCTAACAGGGTTTGTGTTCACTGCTCTTGGGGGTTGAATCAGCTGGAAATCTAACCTACAGAAAGTAGTAGCCTTGTCATCTATAGAAGCTGAATACATGGCTGCTACAAAAGCCATCAAGGAGGCTATATGGCTTAAGGGATTGACAGAGGAGTTAGGTTTCAAATCCGAGGATATCACAGTTTATTGTGACAATCAAAGTGCTCTACATCTCATGAAAAATCCAATGTTTCATGAGAGGTCAAAGCACATTGATATCAAGTTACACTTCATATGGGATTTTGTGTCATCCAAGAAGGTGCAAGTGAAGAAAATAAGCACACATGATAACCCTACAGATATTTTCACTAAAAGTGTAACTAGAGACAAGTTTAGGCACTGTTTAAACTTGTTGAGCATTCAGGACATTTAATGTCCTCATTTATTTCTTTTGGATCAGAGATTAAGTGAGTCTAATCAGGTGGAATTGTTGGGATTAAACTCACTTAACCTCTCAAGTCAGTATGTTCATCTATTAGCTCATCAGATGAATCTGAAGAAAGCTGCTGCAATTTATAGCAGTTGACTTTAATACTAACTTAAAGGGGGACCCACCAACAACTATATATAGGGGTTCCTCTATTCTAAAAAGTGAGGTCTGAGTGGAGAGGGTTCTGATCTCTAATCTCGAATGCTCATACTTTAGATTCAGTTGAGAGAGAGAGAGTCCAAGATCATAGTGAGTGTCTGTGGAGGGATGTACAAAGGGAGTATCACTCTTGAATTGATTTCCCTCAATGTGAGGCATTTCTTTGTAATTACTTGCTGTGTTGAGTTGTAATCTTGTGCTCAATCTATTGTGTACTACTGACTATTCCTATTCAATAAAGATCCACTACTCATCCATTATTGAGTTAAGTTTTCTTTGTCTTATTTCAATTAAGTTCAAGTTTTGGTTTTGTGATTGGTTTTAGTTTTGATTTGTGTTTTTTGAACATTGTTACTACTGTAACAACTTGTTTTGAGAGTGAGGATTCACCACATAGTATAAATTAAAAAGTCTTATTTGTTTTTTGTATTTAAATTTTTTTAAAAAGACATAAAGTTTTTATTCATATAATAATAGATTATATGTAATAATCTATACACACATGACACACAAGATGATTTTTTTTCATAACACTAAAATTAAAAGTTCACATTGATTTTTATTCACCATTTCTTCTTCAAAAAAATATGTACTTAAAAGTTTCATATTGTATTAAATTTATTATTCATTTTCATCAAAAAGAAAAAAAAAATATATACTTAAAAATTTCACATATTAAATCTGTTATATTATATTGTTATAATATAAGATAGATTAAAATATTACAATGAGACATATTATATATTAATATGAGATTAATGTATATAATGTGATTAAGAGTTACATACATCTAATATTCACATAAATTGTAACATAAGAGGTGGAGTTACTCATATTTTGTAACTTCCACATGATCACTAATTAAGTGTGTAAAGAGTGGTTAACAACTTAATTTTTTGAAATTTAAAACTATAATTAAAATATAGTTGTTGGGGATTGAATTTTATCATTTTTTTTAAGTGTCTAAGTGATATAAAATAAAGTGTGAATGGTTTGGAGAGTTGTTTGCAAAAGCTGAAAAATTTAGTAACTAGTAACTAGTTACTATTTTTTTCAGCTTTAATTGTTGAACGTTTTTTACTATAAGGATGACTTTTAACAACTCTCATAATCTCCAAATCACCTATTTAATCCCATTTACACCCCATTAAGAAATGGTAACCACCCTTGGGTGTAGGTTATTTAAATTTCAAAATACGTGATCTTTATAAATAGAGGTCTTTGGTTCACTTGTGAAGATACAATTTTTTGTGAGTTTCTATCAAAGAGAGCACCTTGCTAGAAACTATAAGCTTGATAATTCTAGAAAACTATTTCCATTTATTTCTTCCCTAAGTGCTTGTGGTAGGGGGAAATAAGCTTTTGGACAAAGGTATAAAATCTTGTTCGAGTTTTGTGATTCCCCTACTTGACACTTGGTGTTAGTGGTGTTGAGATTGTTCTTACATCTATATATATACTACTATTTATATTGTGTTTTGTAATCTTCTCTTTATCTTCTTTTCTATACTTATGTGTATATTTTATCTAGAGTTGTAACATTATTTTATCAATATTATTGTTCTTGTATTTATCATTTTGAGTTGTATTTTGACATTAGTTTTTCTATTGAAGTACCTATAAATTTCCAACAATATCAAATTTATTAAATACAAAATAAATATATATATATATAAATATTTTGATTCTACAATTTAAAACGTGGTTACTAAAGAATAAAACAGAATAAATAACATTGTAAGACTAGAATTATAGAGTTTTTGATCTTTGTTAATACATGTCATATACATGCTATTAGTTTAACTTGTATAGAAGAGGTTTAAAATAAACTTATATGCGGTATCTTTTAATAAAATTAAAGTCCATCTTAATTTTTTTTTTCTTAACATATATAATTTTCATTTACGTGTACAATTGAGTCTATTTTTTATTATAATTTTTTTTCTATTAAAAACAAAATATAATTTCAAATTTTTTATTATTATAGTTAATAAGTCTATAATTATTCATTTTCTTCTCAGTTTAAAATTTTTAAATTATTTATTTATCGATAATAATTATTTTGATATTCATTTTCCTTTTTTTTATAATTCCTAATTTGTGTATTTATTTTTAACGATTAATGTATATATTTAAACCAAAACAAATTTACTAATAGAAATATAGAAGAAAAACATAAAATTTGTTAAGATAGACTTTTTATTATTATCAATTTAATTACTTATCATACAATAATTATTTTAATGACTAATTTATAAGTTTTGAATTTTATATCAAGAAAACCTAAATTATAAAAGAGATAATAAATTAATTTTTCTTTTCTTTAAAGATTAATTTATTGTATTTAGCAAAGTTCTTTAAGTATATATATTTTTTCAAAATATAGTATTAATATAATGAAATTATCAACAAAATATATTAATGTAATAAAGTTTTGAGATGTTCAAAATGTAATATTAAGTAAATATTATTTTGAATCTTGCATTTTAAAAATTACCGACTAGACCATCTGTTTTGTCAAATAATTTATATTTTTTAATATAGAATATAATAATACTGTGAGCCTAACTTTAGTCAAAATAGAATATAATAATACCATGATTTGGAGGTGTTATGACACAATTTACTACATTTTTTGCACCCTCTTTGTGCTAGGAATTGACTTTAAATTTGTTATATCTTAGTTCTATTAACAAAAAAGTTTGACTAAAATTAAGTGGAGTAGTATTATGTTTTATTTTTAAAAATATAAGGTCTAAATTATTTTTTAATAAAATAAAAGGCCAATCAGTAAATTTATATATGTTATAGATTATTATTAGTATTATGCAAAAATAGCTATAAATTAATATCATAGGATTTAAAAAATTATGTAATTTAAATAATGTTTAATTAATTATGTATTTTTTCACTACAAAAAATAACTACTTTTAGTGACAACCTTTTAGTCACAATATAATTTTTTTGTCATTAAATATAATTTTTAGTCACAACAAAAAGTTACTTGTCACTAAAATATGATATTTAGATACAAGTTGTCACTAATTTAGTTTTAGTCACAACAAGTATTGTGACTAAAAACACATTGTCACAACAAATTGTGATTTTTGTGACTAATACCTTTAGCATCGGAATTTTTAGTCACAACATAAGAATGATGATTTATAATTAATCACAACTTTTTTACTTTTAGTCATAAATTTTATTGTGACTAAAAGTAAGATTTTTTGTAGTATTTTTTTCATTGGGGGAGGGGGATTCAAATAGTGGCAGAGGGACACACATGACCCCACTAAATTTTTTTAAATTTATTTTTTATATGTATTTTTTCTATATATATATTTATATTTTTGTCCCCATAAATTTAATTTTTATTTTAATTTTGTCATTCCATATATAATTCTGCCTATATAAATTTATCTTTTTTTATTTTTATCTTCACATATTTTAATATTTAGTCTCATATATCTACTCTAATCTCTATAAAATTTATATTTTTTTATAATAAAAATAATATTTTTTATAAGTGTAATTTCTATCCAAATTTTTTTGCCCCCTTGTGGCTGGCTTCGCCACTGGATTCAAATTTGGGACCGCCTCTTTCAGAAGAGTACAGAACCACTAGACTATGCCTATGATCACTTTAATTAATTATGTATTAATTAATTACTTTTATTATTATTCTCACTATTTTTCTAATTTTATACTAAATTTAGGGAGCACGTGCCCAAAAATTAGTATTAAAAAAAGCTAGTGTAAGAAGAAAGAAAGAGGCAATAAAAAAAAACTTCATTAAAATTTAAATAAATAAAAAAAAGGGTACAAATAGTATAAATATAAAATCATTTACCACAATATAAATGTAAAATTTGAAAAAAATACAGTATCTTATGTGAGAATTCCAAAAATATTTATCTCATACGCTAAACAATATACAATAATTTCAACCTTGAATTGAAGAGCAATACTTGCTAACTTGGTTGAAACTCTTTCTTTACTAGATTCGTGTCGTGCCACATCTTGGTCTGTTCCTTATAGATTTTTGCATTCTCACATGCTTCGTTTCGAAAATCTTTCAACTCATTAAGTTTCAACATTCTTTTCTCTCTAGCAGCCGCCAAATTTGCGTTCAAAGTTTTCATGGCCCAATAAGCTCGATGCTCGAGCTCTACCGGTAAATGACATGCCTTCCCATAAACTAACTTATATGGCGACATGCAAATATGAGTCTTGAAGGCTGTACTATGTGCCCATAACGCTTCATCTAGTTTCTTAGACCAATCCTTCCTTGAATGTTGAACTGTTTTCTCCAGAATAAGCTTGACCTCTCGGTTTGATTTTTCTGCTTGCCCATTGCTTTGAGAATGATAAGGCAAAGCAGTCCTATGTCTCACTTCATACCTTGCAAGCAAGGCTGAAATGGCTGAAATTGCTTGTTAAAAAAATGGCTCCCTTCATCATTAATAATAGCTCGATGAGCTCCAAACCGAGTAAAGATGTGTTTATGAAGAAAAATGAGAACTGTTTTACCACCATTAGTATTAGTTGCAGCTGCTTCTACCCATTTAGAGACATAGTTCACATCTAACAAAATATATAGATTGTTGTATATGATGATGAAAACGATCCCATGAAATCAATACCACACACTGTTAGACTTTTATTTGGGCTTACATTAAATTTTATTGGTTTTATTAAAACTTGGGTTGATTGGATAGTTCTTTGCTGCGTTAGCCCATGTTGTTGGTGATCAATTGTTAATGGGCTTAGCATCTGTGAGTAAAGTTTAGGTGAAGCAGAAGTGTGGGCTTTTCTAGTTGACTGAAGCCTTTGATGAGCAGGCCCAGCCCAACTAGGGTTTTGTAGCTAAGTCCCCTCCCTAACTCTATAAATACATATTGTCTCATCACAATTGTATACCTTTTGATAATCAGATAAAATAAACTGCTTCTGATTTAGAGATCTAGGGAGGAAGACTTAGTTGATAGTATTGCACTATCAAAGTGGAGTAACTGCTGTGGATCAAACAGAGATAATTGCTATGGATCAATCAGGTACACATACCTAATTATTATATCTTATTATTGTGTTCTATGTTATATACAAATAGATCTTGGGTTTATTATTAATTTTTCTAACATGTGGTATCAGATTACCTATTGTATATGATTTAGAACCTATAATTTGTATATCAATTAATATGTATATGTTAATTTTCTTCAATTACATATTAATTTCGCTATTATTTTATATTGAATTTTTTATTTTTCAATCTTAAAAGGTTAGGGGTTTTATTCATTATTGAATTTTCTTTCTTTTGATATATTACTTGCTTAAAGTAATTGAACAAATTAGGAGAATTTTAAGATTAAATTTTTAGGGTTTATATTTTTTTTCTTTATGAAATTTAATTTGGGATTTTTGATTCTATAGTTTATACACTAAAATTGATGGTGCAAATCTCATTACCAATTGATTTAAAATGTTTCTAGACGTTTGATTTTTTCGAATTGGATGAGACACATAGCCAAATCGGTTCTCTAAGTTCTTATATTTTCGGATTAGTTTCATTAAAATCAAGCATTGTTTTACATGTTTAATCCCAAATTGAACCCATAAATAGAGTAGAAAATCGATTCCGGACAAAACCCCTAGCTTTCCCGTTGTTTTCGTCGATTTTTGGCATTTTTTTTCGTCTCCGACCCGACCGCCTGGAACCGGGTGGTGCGACCCACTTTCAGACCCGGTTCAAGCTTGAAGATGAAGTCTGCCAGCAAAGCCCACTCTCGGCAGCGGCGCGTGGGGGCGCGTGCGCTGCCGTCCGACGTCGTTTTTTGACGATTCTTTTTTCCAGCGTTATTAGAATTTAATTTCTGATTTTTTGGTGATTTTTAATTAATTTTTTGACTCCGTTTAATAATTATTATTATTTTAATGATAATTATGCAGTTAAAAAATTATTAAAAATAATTTTTGATGATTTTTCAAAATCCGTAAATCATAGAAAATTTTTTGGGTTTCTTCTCGTTCCATAAGACATAGTCACTCTCTTGTTTAATTTATCTTGACTATGTAGTCTCCACCAATTTTCTTATTTTCACATCTTTTAATTATTTGTTGTTCTAAAGTTATAAAACTTGATTGTTTGATACAAAAATAATGTGTTATGGTGGACACTTTATTTTTTGATTATCAATATAATAAAAGCAATTATATATCTCTTTTGGAAATTTGGTTGAAAATTATTAATTTTCAATGACTATTTTATCACCAAATTTGACATGTTGAAGAAAATATTATATCTTTTGGTTGACTATATGTGTAATTACTTGCCCAAAGGTAGTATTTACATATATTAGTTCACATTCCATGAAGTGAGTTAATATTAAATGTATATATTTTAATTATTTGCCCAAAGGTAATAATTTAAATATATAAATTTATTATTAGTTTTTTGCTTGAATTAATACATATTTTTAAGAAATTTATTTGCCCAAAGGTAATAAAATTCTTAAATGATATGTATTTTTTCTTTGTTGTTAACTTCATGAAGGTAGATCATGTGTGTGTTATATTTTCACCCCAAAGGGGAGTTTATAATGACCAGTTGACTCTACAATATTTTCTAATACATCGCTCATATTGCTTATTCAAGTTTTATTTTTTTTGGATTTTTCGGTCTCCTTTCTACGAACAACAATAACGTTTTCATCTGAATTCTGAATGCTTCCAACTTTAAGACATGGAAACGAGATGTGAAAATTAATTTAGGCATAATAGATTTGGACTTATGCCTTCGAGAAGAAAAATCTGCTGATCTTATTCTAATATCAGAATTGTTGCCCAAAAATTCTTCATGCACATTGGAAAAATTCAAATCATCTTAGTCTCATTGCTATGAAAGTTCAATTCCATAACATTCTTTTGATGGTTTGCCAAACATCTCAAATACTAATGAGTTTTTCAAAGTAGTAGAAAAACTATTTCACACTAGTGAAAACGCTGAAGCTGGACATCTTATGGATGAAATGACAACCATTAAGTATGATGAATTAAAAGGAGTGCGAGATTTTATTCTGAAATTTTTAATGTTCAGTCCAAGTTGAAAGATCATAATATTCCTATTCCTGACTTTTACACCATTCTTCAAAGTCTTCATGAACTTCTTACTTCTTTTAGCTTTACCAAGACAACCTAAACACTTATAGTAAAATATGGAGTGTTAGTAACCTTATGTCTCAGTATATAGCTAAGGAACGCAAGCTGTAAAAAGAGAAGAATGCATCTTCTCGCTATGTTTCTCAACTCAAGCCCAACAAAGGATAAAGAAAATATGAAGAGAAACAACAACAACCAGAGGCTAAGGGATTTCAAGAAGATAAGTGAGAAGGAGCCAAAGCTTAAAGTGGCACTTATGTTAGCGATGATGTTATCTGTGTTGGCATATTTATTCTTGAATTACAGTTTAGTGTTCAGATTGTCTTGAACAGTACTTTCTTGATTCTTACTTTTAAAGTGATTCAGTTTTGCTTCCGCATTTAGTTAAACAATGATTTTCTTTTCGTTTTGCCAATTATAGTGTTGACATTATGTTTGACTCCGAATAATTGGAAACTGTTTTTACTCTGATATTCTTTTCAAATTATCATTGACTTCCTTAGCTTCCTTTTTCAATATTGTGAATATTGTGGATAAGAAATCTTATATTAAGATAACATCCTTATTATTCTGGCACGATAAATCGGGTCATATTTCTAAAGAAAGAATTGATCGATTACTTCTAGCTAAAATTCTTTCTCCTGTTGATGTTTCTGGTTGTGATACTTGTGCTGATTGTACTGGTGAAAAAAATTGACTAAAATAAGAAAGCAGACTGCTCACTATAGTCACTCTTTATAAGAGATTATCCACACTAACATCAGTAAACCTTATTCCAACACGTTGTGCAGCAACAAGTATTTTATAACTTTTATCGATGTTTTTTCTTCTTATGGCCTCACCTACCTGATCAGAGACAATCCAACGCTTTTGATAAAGTCAAAATCTTTCGAAATGTTCTTGAGAAATCATTGGGAAGAGTCATAAAATTTGTTCATTTTGATCGCGGAGGAGAATATTCTGGTTGTTATATAGAATCTAAACAACACATGAGGCCTTTTGCTGAATATTTTCCAGAAAATTGTGTAGTTTCTCAATACAATATGTCAGGTTCACTGAGAAAAATGGCGTTGTTGAAAGGAGAAATCGCACTCTCATGGATATGATCAGAAACATGATAAGTAGAACAAATCTTTCAGAGTTTTTATGGGGTGAAGCACTCATGACTGCAACTTATATTTTAAATCGTGTTCCCAGTAAATCTGTTCCCAAGACCACTTTTGAGTTATGGACTGGGCGGAAGCCTAGTCTTAATCATCTTCGAGTATGGGGTTGTCCAGCTGAAGTAAAGATTTATGATCCTAATTTGAAAAAGTTAGATCCGAGAACAAATCGTTGTTATTTCATTGGTTATCCAATGCGCTCAAAAGGCTATCGCTTTTACTGTCCCACTCGTGGTACGCGAATTGTTGAATCTCAGACTGCTAAATTTCTGGAATTTGATGTTGCTGAAAAAATTCCTTCAACATCTCTTGAAATGGGGGAGTCCTCTAAAGGAATTTGTATTCCTATGTCATTTTCAAGAGATGATAATAGTAGTCTCCATCCTACTCCAGTTGGTAATGCTCCCATTGTTGATGAATATATTGCTCCTGATATCGAAGATGATGAAGGTCCTATTATTGATGAAGGGCCCATTAATGATGAAGCTCCTATTGTTAATGAGAATCCTGTTATTGAAGAAATTCCAGTTGTGGAAGATGTTATTCAAAACAATGATCAACAAAGAGAAGTTATTCCAGAAGTACCTCCTCTAAGAAGATCTCAGAGACAAAAGAAGTCAACAAAGTGTCATGATAATTTTGTTTATCTTGGAGAAGGAGAATATGATATTGATCATTTTGTGGATCCTGTCACTTTTAGTGAAGCACTCAATAGTCCACAATCTTCAAAATGGTTAGCAGCTACAGATGATGAGATCGACTCCATGAAGAAAAATGGTGTATGGGAGCTAGTTTTATTACCTGATGGTTTTAAACCAATAGGTTGTAAGTGGATTTTAAAGGCTAAAAGGGATAAAAAGGGACAGATTGAAAGGTTTAAAGCGCGTTTAGTGGCTAAAGGCTTTACTCAAAGAGAAGGTATTGATTACACTCAAAATCTTCTCACCTGTTTCCACTAAAGATTCATTCATAATTATTATGGATTTAGTTGTGCACTCTGATTCAGAGTTGCATCAAATGATTGTTAAAACTGTAGTTCTGAATGGAGAATTGAATGAGGAAGTCTATATGTCTCAACCTGAAGGCTACAAGGAGAATGGAAAAGAACACTTGGTTTGCAAGTTGAAACGATCCATTTATGGTCTCAAACAGGCATCTCGCCAGTGGTACTTGAAGTTTGACAAGGTTGTGACATCGTTTGGTTTCGTAGAGAACAAGTTTGATCAGTGTATTTATATGAAGATCAGTGGGAGTCGTTATATTTTTCTTGTTCTTTATGTAGATGACATTTTACTTGCAAGCAGTGATTTGTCACTACTAAATGAGACCAAAAAATTTTCTGTCTTCCAATTTTGATATGAAAGATCTTGGAGAGGCAGTCTATGTTTTGGGGATTGAGATCCATCGTGACAGGAATCGAAAAGTTCTTGGCTTATCTCAAGAAGCTTACATTAATCGTGTGCTCAAAAGGTTCAACATGGATTTGTGTAAAGCTGATTCTGTTCCTATTCTGAAAGGGGACAAGTTCACTAAGCAACAATGTCCTAAGAACGACTTAAAAAAGAGAAGCAATGAAGAATATCCCTTATGCAAGTGCAGTTGGGAGTTTGATGTATGCTCAGGTTTGCACTCGACCTGACATAGCTTTCGTAGTCAATGTTCTTGAGAGATACTTATCTCATCCTGGTTATGATCATTGGGTTGCAGCCAAGAAAGTTTTGAGATATTTGCAAAGAACGAAGAGTTTTATGCTCGTGTATAAGCATGTTGACAATCTTCGAGTTGTTGGTTATTCAGATTCAGACTTTGGTGGTTGTGTAGATGATTTAAAGTCAACTTCTGGCTATATTTTCACCTTGGCTGGTGCTGCTATTTCTTGGAAGAGTGTTAAACAGACTTTGATCACATCATCTACTATGTATGTTGAGTTTGTTGCATGTTATGGGGCATCTTTGCAAGCTTTATGGTTAAAGAATTTGATTTTAGAGATACGACTAGTTGATCCTATTTCCTCTCCTATACTAATCTATTGTGATAATAATATAATTGTTTTCTTTTCAAAGAATAATGAGATTAGTAGTGCTTCTAAATATAAGGAAATAAAGTATCTCACTATTAAAGACTTGGTTAAGAAAGGAGACATTGTGATAGAATATTGAAAGACCAAGTTGATGTTTGCAGATCCTCTAACCAAAGGATTAAGTGTCATATTGTTTGATAAACATGTTTTTGAAATAGGCATTTTATAATCTTTTGCTCCTTTGGGTTAGTGGGAGTTTCTTGTTTTATCTTTTGAGATTACATTTATATGTAATTTACTTGTTGATGTTATGAACTACTATGTGGGCCAATACTTTTTTGATTATTGGATGTTTATGCTTTCAGTTAGGTTTTGTTATATTCTCGAGAATGATTGAATTGAAAGCATGTAGTTCATATCTTGTTGTGATCATTGTATTTTAAGTATATTTGCTTAATAACAATGATATGTTGTTGGCTTAATTTTTTAAGCAAGTTTAGTGACACTTACTTATTTTAAGTGGTGTATGATGAATTTCACTGGCTTATTTATTAAGCATCACGGTATCAGTGAAATTGAGGACTGATAAGGATATTATGTTATTTTAAATTGATCACATGTTGAACATAATTCCTTACCACACTACTAGACTTATTGACCATGTCGATTTAATACTTTGGTATTTGTGATTATGAATGTCTTTTGTTGAGTTAAAAACAATATGACTGTCATAGTTCATTATCAAAGGTTAAATTGGACCGGTATGTTGAGATGCTATCAGAGAACTATCATTTTTTAAAGTGGCCACAAATGTTTTCCTGTTGTTCAACCCATGAGTCGTTTTCAAACAAAATTATTTTGATATATAATATATATGTATTAAAATCAATGTAGCCCAAGTGGGAGAATGTTAGACTTTTATTTGGGCTTACATTAAATTTTATTGGTTTTATTAAAACTTGGGTTGATTGGATAGTTCTTTGCTGCGTTAGCCCATGTTGTTGGTGATCAATTGTTAATGGGCTTAGCATCTGTGAGTAAAGTCTAGGTGAAGCAGAAGTGTGGGCTTTTCTAGTTGACTGAAGCCTTTGATGAGCAGGCCCAGCCCAACTAGGGTTTTGTAGCTAAGTCCCCTCCCTAACTCTATAAATACATATTGTCTCATCACAATTGTATACCTTTTGATAATCAGATAAAATAAACTGCTTCTGATTTAGAGATCTAGGGAGGAAGACTTAGTTGATAGTATTGCACTATCAAAGTGGAGTAACTGCTGTGGATCAAACAGAGATAATTGCTATGGATCAATCAGGTACACATACCTAATTATTATATCTTATTATTGTGTTCTATGTTATATACAAATAGATCTTGAGTTTATTATTAATTTTTCTAACACACACATCAAACAATACTACTTCTAAAATTCCATTCAACGACATCCACTCATTCTTCAAATATTGCCTGTTCTTTGACAACAATCACGGGCCTTGACAAATGCATGAGCATCCTTTAAAAAAGTTGGCCAAAAGAAATCACTTTGGAGAATCTTTGTAGTTGTTGTTGACCCACCAAAATGACTTCGACATTGCAAACTATGGCAGTGAGTTAGAATAGAATTCATTTTCTCTTCAAGCACACACCTTTTAATAATATGATTTGTACAATGCTTGTAGAGAATTGGTTCTTCCCAATAGTCGTGCTTCACTTCTTAAAAGAACTTTTTTAATTATTGTCTTGACATATTAAGAGGAGTAATATTTACAGCTAAGAAATTGACATAGTTAGCAAACCAAGGGAGCATTAGACTTTCCCTCAAGGAAAACAACTGATCATCGGGAATTTCATCATTAATGTGGACTTCTTTCATGTTTGAACTCTCTTCTAGTTCCAGTCTAGACAAATGATCGACAACTAAGTTCTCAGTGCCCTTCTTATCTCTAATTTCTAAATCAAACTCTTGAAGTAGAAGAACCCATCAAATTCACCTTACTTTCGCATCTTTCTTGGTCATAAGGTACTTAATTGCTGAATGATCAGTGTACACAATAACCTTATTCCCAATCAAGTACGACCTGAATTTGACACATGCAAAGACTATTGCCAACATCTCTTTCTCAGTAGTTGCGTAATTTAACTATGCATCATTCAATGTTCTACTAGCACAATAGATAGTGTAAAACACCTTGTCCACTCTTTGTCCCAATACATCCCCAATAACATAATCACTCGCATCACACATCAATTCAAAAGGAAGCTCCCAATTAGGTGCAATGACTATTGGTGCAGAAATCAACTTTTCCTTCAAAGTTTGAAAAGCCTTCATGCACTCTTCCTAAACTCAAAGGGCACTCCATTCATAAGCAACCCAGACAATGACTTTAAAATTCTTGAGGAATCTTTAATGAATCTTCGATAAAAGCCCGCATGTCCCAAGAAACTACGAACACTCTTCACTGAAACTGGAGGAGGTAAATTCTCAATAGTAGACACCTTAGCCTTGTCGACTTCAATGACCTTTTTTGAGATTTTGTGACCCAACACTATTCATTCTTTGACCATGAAATGACACTTCTCCCAAGTACGTACCAAATTAAACTCTTCACAACGTATCAACACTAACTCCAAGTTCTACAAACAATGATCAAAAGAAAAGCCAAACCCAAGAAATCATCTATAAAAATCTATATACATTTCTCCATCAAGTCTAAAAATATAACCATCATACACTTTTGGAATGTTGTCGGTGCATTATAAAGTCCAAACGAAATTCTTCTGAAAGCAAATGTGATATAGGGACATGTAAATGTTGTTTTCTCCTAATCCTTTGATGCAATGGCTATTTGATGGTACCCAGAATAACCATCCAAGAAACAGTAATACTCATGCCTTGCCAATCTATCCAACATTTGATCAATAAAAGGAAGTGGTAAATGGTCCTTCCTTATGGCCTTGTTGAGCTTTGCAGTAGTCTATTCAAATCATCCAATCTGTAACAGTTCAAGTTAGAATCAAAATAATCTTTATTTTTGTTTTAAAAAAATAAACCCACAGGTCACAAGATCGGAACTTGACTCTTATACTGCTGATGATTTTTCAATTGGTATAAAGTAAAATAGTTATAATTTGTATTTGGTCTATAGAGTAAATTAGATATAATATAGAAGTGTAATTGTTAAGATGGGTAATAGTAAATAGTGTGTAAGTGATGATGTTGGCAAGTTGAGTGTGAATTGATTAAATAAAAGATTATTAAAATGTATATAAAGAATGAAACTCAGGATAAGTTAATAGGATTCATTAATTTTGGTTGCTCTTGGTTACACAATTTGAAATCCTAAATGGAGTATTTGTAGTTATTTATCCTATACACTTTATGATTAAAATTATTTTTTCTAAATCCTTCTTTTACTAAAAATAATTATATTCATGTAAATTTAAATATTTTTAAAGTCGATTTAATTACTAATAAAAATGTGTAGCAAGTTTTAATACTTCTACAAACAGTTTGGATCTCTTTCAATAACAACAAATCCAAAGATGTGTGCAATATTTTAATAAATTAGATGAGTGATAAAAAGAAAGAATAAAAAAAATAATTTGCACCATAAATATTTAAAATTAATTACAAATAAGTATCTAAATTTAATTTTAGTTGAAACTTGTGTAGGTATTGATACCACAAATAACTCAAAAAAAAAAAAAAAACATAAAACATCATAGAAATCCCCTCTTTGGAGCATGTGTAGCACGAGGAACGCCCCTTATATTTCAATGTTAACGAAAATCAAGTGAACATGTCACTATTGAGAGTGTCCGTACGTTTTTTCCCCGGTAAATAGCCGTTAGCAGGTAAACTCATGGAAACCACTGTCCACTGTCACACTTCACTAAAAAAAAATTAAAAACAAAAATAAAAGGAGAGAAGCGGAGAATTGGAACCCCACCATTATTATAGCCAATCCAATTAGCGACCCAAAAACAATAATACAGACAAAACCTTACGTTTCTCCACTCAAAAACCCTTCCTCACTCCTCACTCACCACCACCACCTCAACCACCGCCACCACCGCCATTATTTCCGACACAAGGTTCTTTTTATTTCTTTATTTGTTAAATAAAAGTTAGAAGAAGAAGAAATAGAAAGAAAGGAACACTTCGAAATCTGTATAATTCTAAATATTATATATATATTTGTTAATCTTAGCTTTACTTTCAGCGAATATCTGACTCTGCCAATTTTGAGATGGTTTGAGATAGTAGTGCCTCGTTTACAGTGCCCCTTTCATAAATCGATTCCGGTGGAGTGTGTCAATCAATCAACGGTCCTGATTATACAAGTTGCCTAAACAAAAGACCGTTCCACCTCTTGTGATCTGTTCTCTCTCTCTCTCTCTCTCTCTCTCTCTGTTCTTGTTCCAACGCAGGTATTTTGCTCTCCGATGCATAATAGTTATTTTTTATTTTATATTATTTCGAAGCTAATAATGTCAATGTGTGTTTTTCTCTTTCGTTTATTTAATCATTTTCATGGGTTATTGAAGCAGAAGCGGGTTTGAGAAGAACGAAAATGTTGACATGCATAGCTCGTCCGAAGAAACTCGGAGATGAATCGCTGAGTCAACCTGAGGAAACCGATTCCACTAACATCCCCAACAATAAACAGCAAGCCGCGATCAAATCAATCACATCTCAGGTATGTATTACTGCTGCCATTTTTGGGTTTCAAACGAAGTATGAACTGTGTGTGTGAGTATGATCCTGTTTTATTATTTATTTATATTTTTGGGGGAATTTTCAGCTCAAGGATATGGCGTTGAAGGCTTCGGGAGCTTACAGGCACTGCAATCCGTGTACTGGACCGGCGACAGTCCAAGGCCGAGTTAGAAACAACGTGGAATCGGATGCCGACTCGGACCGGTTCCGATGGTCATACCGGCGGACGGGGAGTTCGAGCTCGACGACGCCCAAGACTTGGGGGAAGGAAATGGAGTTGAGGCTTAAAGGGATCTCAAGTTCGAGTGGCGAAGGGACGCCGAATTCGGCCAGTGGACGGAGAGTGGAGCCGCCGATCGTGTTCGTCGAGGAGAGCGAGCCCAAGGAATGGGTAGCCCAGGTGGAGCCTGGTGTTCTCATCACCTTTGTTTCTCTTCCGCGTGGCGGGAACGATCTGAAGCGAATACGGTTCAGGTGTGCCCTTCTCTCCTATTTTTTTTCTTTTTAATTTATTTTTTTTTAGCCGCAATCGACGGACAATATTTTATCATGCGTCATCATGTGTTTCCGACATTTTGATCCGACGGTGATCGTGACTTTCTTTGGAAAAAGTCACGCTTTGCTTGACATCACTATATGCCCAAAAAAGAAATGAAAAATCTTAGTATAAAACGGTAACAGTTAAATTGTTCGGTGGTTTTTCTTTTTTTTTTTTATATAGAAAATATATTTGGTGGTTGGTATACAGTACTTATATATTTTAGATAGGGAGTGTTTGGATGCTTTTTCTTTATGGCTCATTAAACTTTCCCAAATTGCTTGCTGGAAATGGATTACATTTAAAAATATTTTCTAGCTTTTTTAATAAAATTGTATAGTGTATATGTGTTTATTAGTCATTTGGGTTTGACCCGGGTGGAACCAACAAAACTCTAATCAATGATTGAAAATTTAATCATAATGTTTTTATTTATTTATATTCAAGGAAATAATGCTTGAATTTATGATATGATAAGAGGAGCATCCAAACACTACCTTAAGACCATCCATATTCGTAGCTTCGTACGAAGAATTTTCCTTTAGGTGAAGAGAGGGCCCTACTTAACACAGTAATTCTCACGCCTCCTCATCAAAAGCAAACCCATAACAAAAAATTATAAAACTAAAAGAAAAATAAAGTCCAAAAAGGAAAACTCATTGTGACAAATGAAGTAGTGGTGGGGCAGTTTTGATTGCATTGGTGGGCTTTTTCACTGAGTATTGTCGAAATGTCGGGAGAAGGGTCTTCCCTTTCTTTTCAATTCCCTTCACGCCTGCCTGATTCTCCGTGGCCTTGTCTTCTTATATGACCATTCAACTTTATCTATTAACCTGTGTAGACAAAGCCAGTAAATACTGCCATGCCAAAACTATAAAGAAGACAAAATGTTAAACGTTCAAAATCTTTGTGTTGGCCTACAAAATTGAGGCAAGGCTTACGAAAACTCATAGTCATGACTCATGGACTTGTGATTGACCTCTTGTTTCTTTTACTGTAGGGGACAGTAGCAAAGTGAGCATTAATTTTTCCTTAGTGATTTTTTCGACATATATGACTTGTTGTTCAAGTCCAACCAATGAAAGCTTTGTTGTTGCGTCTTAGATAATTTGCTTCTCTGTCTCTATCACTTTCCACTTGGAATCTGAGTAGACACTCCTTCAAATTATCTCGGCTATTTCTCCTTTTCTATTCGTTTCGTGTTTACATTTTGTTGGTTGGCCTTGTAAATTAAAAAGGGTTTATTACTGTTGGACCCCACCTTAACTTGATGACTATTCTATAGCACCGCTAGTTAAGTCAAATTTGTAGCCTCTTTTATTATCATCACCACTTTATTCCATGCACCTACTGGTAGGTTTTTGCTTTTTTATTTTTTTCTCTTTCATTTTTAATGATCATTATTGTTTTTGGTCAAAAAGGAATGCGAGCTTAAGTTAGTGCTTTGAGTGCGATTAAGTTAGTGGCCTAACACAATAAAGAACAATGAACTTCTACTGAATGATATAATGATATTATAGGAGGTGTTTTAGTAAGCTCATGTAAACTAGGAACTTACTCATGGCTTGTCCTGCTTTCACTACCCCAAAAAAAAGATCAATTGACTATTGTCTTGTTAGAGGCACCAGTGGTGCTGTGTCACATTGCCTTGGGTGTGACAAATTACTCTTTCCTTATGTGGTACATTTTCAAACTGCTTAGCTTTAGTTTCATCAAATGATTGACAATTTTATTGAATTCTTAAGTCTCATGTAATTATTTATTTAATCAACTTCAGGGATACTTAACTATTATTTTATCTTCTCTGATTAGTCGAGAGATGTTTAACAAATGGCAAGCTCAAAGATGGTGGGCAGAGAACTATGACAAGGTTATGGAACTTTACAATGTTCAAAGGTTTAATCGTAATGCATTCCCTCTTCCAACTCCACCTAGATCTGAAGATGAGGTGAGCTTGAATCCTGCTTATATAACATAGACATTAATCACATAAGTGGCTGTTTTCAGCTCTAATTGTCATTGAGGAGAGTACTTTGTATAAGTTGTGTTTAAACATGATTGTTTGAGAAGTTCGTTAAGTTGTCAAGTGTAATGTTTAGAGATTGAATCTTATCTACACAAACTTATTCTTAGATTTACTCTTTTTCATGTTTATGTTATATAATATTAATTCCTTTGTTTACAGAGCTCAAAAATGGAATCTGCAGAGGCTAGTCCTGTAACACCACCACTATCCAAAGAGCGGTTACCTCGTAACTTATACCGTCCAACAGGGATGGCTATGGGCTACTCATCTTCAGATTCATTTGAACAACACTCAATGCAGTCCCGTCATTTCAATGATTCCGTTGGTGTTAATTCCACACCGAAACTCTCAAGCATCAGTGGGGCTAAGACGGAGACATCGTCCATGGATGCTTCAATGAGAAGTAGTTCATCGAGAGATGCAGATCGTTCAGGCGAGCTATCCATTAGCAATGCTAGTGATCTAGAGGCTGAATGGGTTGAGCAGGATGAGCCAGGGGTTTACATTACAATTAGAGCATTGCCAGGTGGAAAGCGAGAGCTTAGACGAGTCAGATTCAGGTAATATTTCTTGCTGACTGTAAGCTTAGATTGCAGTAAATTGATTGAGCTCTTGCACAGTAGTTCCTAGTAGCATTCTAGACAAACTTTTAATGAAGTTCACAGGCAAACAATTAAATATAGTGCCCCATTTAATGGCCATTAGCACATATCATATGTAGCTTGCTAGCTGGAAAAACATATTTGTCAATAAATAGAATGGCAAGTCTACTAGACAGTCAAAATAATTTATATCCTCTACTCTTTCAGGCATTTAATTTTATTTTATTTGGTTTCTGATAAGGGGTAAATTCTGGAAGACACATTCTCATTTAATAAGTGTGTACAGAAAACTTGTGACATTAATTTCACCATACAGCGGCTGTTACTCGTTAGTGCAAGCTGTAATTATGTCAAAAGTACTCTTCTAAGGGTCATGATTTAGCCATTTGAATTGTAGTGCTATTAAACCTGGGTTTTGCTGCTGGTTCATTTTCAAACCTTCTTATATGCTTTGGTTTCATTGGATCTGGACAATGTATCACTTAAAAGTGAAAACTTTTGTGATTTTTTATAATGTTTTTAAGCCGTCTAAGATATTGTCTCCGACATATTAACTCTTTACTTTACTTGTTAAAAAGAAATAATAAAAAAATTAGTTCATTTACTATTCTTTTGATTGCGCTCCCTAAGCTTTTGGGGACATTGTAAGTCATCCTGTTCTGCTTTCAATTTAACTTCAGACTGAAGATCCTTGCGTGGCTTTAAAGTTTAGTTTCTATTCAGTTTCATACTAATGATGGCTTAAATTGTGAACCATAAGATACAATTTTTCCAGCTACAAACACGACATAATTATTAGTATTACTCAAGTTGATGAAGCTGTTTCCTCACATTCCTTTTATTACCATTCGGTGTTACACATTACACATGCACATCTGTCAAATTTTACGATCAAATGTGAAAAAAGCTTCTAGTTTATGATAATTGTTTAGGAATTGTCTATGAAACTGATCTTGGTTGATGTTTATACACCTCGAATGCAGTCGAGAAAAATTCGGAGAGATGCATGCAAGATTATGGTGGGAAGAGAATCGAGCAAGGATACATGAACAATACTTGTGATCAATTGAAGGTGGGAATGGGGGGTCAGCTGCTGGTGCTATATCATCATCCAGAGTCTGAAGGTGTTGGTTTATTTAAATTTTGTTTATCTTATTTGTTTCGACATACTACTAAAAAGCCTTGTCTATAGAATCAAAATGGTGCTGCTGGCGCCTCTGGATGTTCAAAGTGTTGCTGGGCAACATATCATACTCCACTACAAAAAAAAATAAAAAAGAAAGAAAAGAAGAAAAAGAACCAAGTTGCAAGGTGGCTGTATGTTGTTGATCCAGATCTTCTTTCTCATAGGATATGGGGGTAATGGTAATAGACTTTTCATTTCCTCAATTTTCTTTTTTCTTCTTTTTATTCTTATTATTAAGCTATTGGTGGGTGAAGAGCATCTTTGTATTTGAATTTCAAAGTCGATATGTCAATACCAGTGAAAAAATATTCTCTTTCTTTTTTTTTTTCTTTCTACTGTTGTAACTTTTTTCATAGTAAAGCATCAACAGCTTTTCCCTAAAGGCTAAAGCAATATAGCTCCCTGCAGTAATAAACTCATTCCAGCTGGTAATATTACTAGTAGTACACATTTAGGAGAGAATTGGTGGTTTGTTCCTTTAGAATAGAGAGAATTTATACAGTAGAACCTCACTAATATATACGAAGAATAACCTCAAAAATTAAATCTTGGGCAGTTATAAATAAAAATAATTTTTAAATTGTAAAACGTTGTTTATAAAATTTTAATCATTAAGAAACACAGCAAATAAACCTAACAAGTATTGAAAAATGTCCATTAAAAGAAACCATCGGTTCTTTCCGGTCTTGAATCTCTGCTCAAAACGCTTCTTGGTCTCCTTCAAGGCAGTGACTTTCTTATCCTTAGACTGGAGAACATCAACATTAGCAACATCCTCGAGATCAGCATCAAGAGTGTACCGAGTTGGCATCAAATGTTGGTAGTTAACAAGCTTGACAAAGGCCTTAAACTCGGGACTTCTTAGCCGAGTCTTTGCCAATAACCTTGCTTGGGTACTTGTTAATCCCAGCAACCAAACAATATCCATAAGGGCCATCACGAGTACCATCATTGTGTCCAGCATAACGCCCTTGAAGGACGATAACCGCCTTGTTTTGCTTCAAGAACTTCACCATTTTCTCACTCACTCACCATTTTTATATTGTAATTATACATTTTTTAAGTTTTGTATTAAATAAGCATATTTCTATTTCTATTTTTATAATTGTCTATTAAATGTATGTATTTTATTAATTAATTTATTTAGAATTAATAATTTTATTTTAAATTGTAATGTATGTATACATATTATATTTATTTAAAAATAATTTATTATAATATAGTATTAAGAATTGTTTATTAATATTTTTTTTTGGAATTATTACATAGAAAATATAAATTGACATTTTATTTACAAAAATATCTCCATAAGGTAAAGTCAACATTTATACCTTTTATGTAATTTTAATTACCAAAATACCACTTACACTATCATCACTTACACAATCAGATGATGGTTGCAGAGTAGTTGCTGCGTGGTTGCGGGGTGGTTGCATTAGACGAAAGTTTCAATCAGACGATAGTTGCAGAGTGGTTGCTAGGTGGTTGGCCGAAGGTTGCATCAGATGAAAGTTTCAATCAGACGAAAATTTCTGGGTGGTTGCGGGTGGTTAGCTGAAGGTTGCATCAGACGAAGGTTTCAATCAGACGAAATAACTGCTAGCAAAATGTTTATGCAACTGTTGTTGAACATTAAAAATTAGAACAGTGTTTTCATGTACGTAATTCTATATACATGTCTCTATATGATTTTAATATGAACAAATTCACCATTAGAAATTTGGAAAATAACAAAAATACACCAAGATAAATATTTTACTATAGTATTGATGTATTTTTTTTTTTTTTTATTATACTTGAGCTGGATTGTTTGGGAACTCCAATTCAACTTTTTGAGACATGCCTTTCATAGATCTAAAAATTGAAGTCAGGACATTAGTTTTATGCAAATTAAACTGGATTTCCAGTTGAATTTTAGTTTTGTAGTAGTTTTTCTATACTTTTTTTTATGGATTCGAAACAGCCCTTGTTTTGATTGATTCTGGTCGTCTTCTCAGGTGAATTCGCCAGAATTAATGGTGGTTCTCTTTCTGGTTGAATTTTCGTTGCGGTTGCGTTGGGTTGATGCGTAGTTGCACAATAGTTGCGCGATGGTTGCGTGATAGTTGCCCAGGATGCATGGATCCTGGGTTAAAGGTGTGTGTAAGTAATATTTGTGTAAATTTTTTTATTTGAGTTGTATATTTGTTTCTTTGGCCAGTTAGAAGTATTTTTGTAATATTGTTACTTTTTTTGGAAACTGAAAAAAGCCCCCTTTTTTTTGACATTAGGGGAGAGGGATTTGAACTTGTGACCTTCTCTTTGTGAGAAGAAGCGTGGAATAGGCTATACCTATAACCACAATTGTTTGCGGTAAGACCCTCAAAAGTTTAATCTTGCTAGTAATTAACTGCCAAATCTCATTTTCTGATGATAAAATCCCTTAATTGATATTTTGTTAGCAATTAGCCATTTCTGGACATTTTTAGTTGTTAACTACCCATGTTGGACTATTCACGTGAACACAGTGTACACGTGGCATAATATTATTGGTCCACGTATATATATATTTTTAAATAAAATTTTAAAAAATAAACTAATTTAAAATTTAACATAAATCATTTTAATTTTTTTAAAAAAAATAATTTTTTCTTTCTCCTTTTTTTTTTAGAAAACCCTAATTTCTTAAGAAGCACAAACCAACACCCTTTCTCTCTCTACAGCCTACTCACATACCATTGTTAGGTTATAATTAGCCTATCTTTCGGGTCTTTAAAGTTAGCATTATCTCGTCTATTGGTGTCTTTTGGAGCAGTTTTACGCTTGATTTTCATTATCTCAGGTTCTCGGGGTGTTAAAGTTTGAATTCAGACAAATGGCGGAAAACTGGGACAAACTTGGAAAAAAAAATTGGAAAATTCGGCTTCAGACGCATTAGTAGTTGCGACCTCCAGAGAGCCAGGTCGCGACCCTTTTTCCTGGTCGCGACTTCGAGAATTGGCAGAAACTCAGTTTTTTGAGTTTTGCCTGTAGTCGCGACCAGCTTAAATGCTAGTCGCGACTAGGTACGGAAATCGCAGATTTGACCTAATTTTGATTTTTCTCTCAATTGGAGGCACACCACTCATCCCTATATAAGGAATACGACATTGAAGGTCAGAGGCAAGCAAAAACAGACCTAATAGTGGAGGCAAGTGGAGAGGAAGCTATCTTGAAGACCCGGAGCGATATCACCTTCTAGTTTCTTTCTTTTACCCTTTTAATTCTTCTTTATGTTTGTTTTTATTTCTGAATTAATCATGGATGTTTTTAGAGTTATTATGAACTAAATTTTCCAATAAGGGAGGATGATGATTGTTGTTTAAGTTTGAATCTAGTTAATACATAATTGTCATTCCTTCATCTTATGTGTGAATACTATCTTTATTTGTGTTTAATTCCATGTGCAAGCTTGATCACCTTTTACATGTTTAATGATCTCAATTCGAAACCTGAAAAGTGAGAATTGAGAATGCTAAAATTTGGATAGTCTAGGTTCTGATGTAAAACGAAAGTATTTACATAGCCTCAGTGACTAAAAGATTATTGCTTAATGCTGATTTTGTGTTGATTTAATTAAGAAGTTAATTAGAGAACATATTATTTAGAACCTAAAAGATCTGAAAAGAGTTAGGTAAATTATAATCTGTCATTCACATTGAGACAATAGCAATTAGGTATTAACATAGGTAGCTTATCAACAAGATTCACCTCCCTAATCTCTCATCTTGATTAATCTTCGTTTATTTTCTCTTTAATTTCTGAGTTATTTACTTTCAAATTGCAATCTTATTATTTTACCGAATAGAATCATAAGTATAGTTTAGTAGTACTTAATCCAATTCCCTGTGGTTCGACCTCACTTGCGTGAGATACTACTTGATTGCGTACACTTGCGTATAAACATAATATTCGTAACAAGTTTTTGGCGCCGTTGCCGGGGAATTGTTTAAAGATTAATATTACACAAAATTATACTAACTTCTACTTTGGTATATTTTCTCTTGCTGATTTTTCTAACCTTTTTCTTGCAATATTTTCGTGATCTATTTCAGGAATCATAAGTGTATGTGCTGTCAAGGACGAGCTGTGATATTACCAGTTGATCCCGAAATCGAGAAAACTTGTAGGAGAAACCGAAAGAACAAGAGGCAAGAAGGAGTTTCAGCAACTGCTGAAACTTCAGAAATCATGGCTGCTAATGCTGCAAACAATGGAGGCAATAACGGTAATAATGGTGGCGCAGTAGAAGATCAAGCTAATGGTCGCAGCTTGAGAGATTACATTCTCCCTACTCTGACCGGAGTGCAGTCGTGTATCAGGCCACCGGCAGTGGATGCAAATAACTTTGAGATCAAACCTGCCATACTTCAAATGGTGCGCCTTCGCCCGCCTTGGTGGCCTCCCTTCTGAAGATCATAACCTGCATCTCTCTAACTTCATGGAACTTTGTGAAACTTTTAAAGTTAAGGGAGTTAGTAATGATGTTATTCGACTGAGACTGTTTCCATTCTCTCTTAGAGAACGAGCCAAGAGTTGGCTAAACTCCTTGCCACCCAACTCTATCGCCACCTGGAATGATCTGGCAACGAAATTCTTGTCAAAGTTCTTTCCTCCAGCTAAGTCTGCAAAGCTGAGAGGAGAAATCAATAACTTCTGCCAATAAGATAATGAATCTCTCCATGAGGCTTGGGAAAGATTTAAAGATCTGATCAGAAAGTGCCCTCATCATGGTATAGAGAAGTGGATGCTGGTCCACAACTTTTACAATGGGTTGGTAGGAAACACTAGAACTTTAATAGATGCAGCAGCTGGAGGAGCCTTTATGAGGAAGAGTGCTAATGAGGCTTATGATCTATTGGAGGAGATGGCTCTAAACAATCAGCAGTGGCCAACTGAAAGGAGTCAATCAAAGAAGGTAGCTGGTGTGTTAGAGGTTGATGCCATCACAAAGTTGACAAAGACGAATTGAGGCATTGACAAAGCTAATTGCAGGGCAAGCTAAACAAGCCCAAGTTGTTTGTGAGTTATGTAGAGGAAGTCATCACTTTTCAGAGTGTCAAGCTGATGTGAATGATTTGCCAATGGATGAAGCTAAAGCCATTGGAAATTATTCACAGAACAACAACAACAACTATGGGTTCAACCAGGGTAATAACCGAAGAAACAGTGGGTTCTATTGTTAGGCTATTTTTAGCCTATGTTTTGGATCCAATTTATGTGCATTTTTAGCTGTGTTGGGACGGAATTACGCTTGTTTTCTATGTTTTCAGGTTCTTTGGAGTAAAAGAGGTCTCGGGTGCAGAAATTCATTGAAAGGCGTGCTGAGCCGAAGAAAAACTCAAAAATTGAGTTTTTCTATATCTGGCCGCGGCGATGGAGAGGCTCGCCGCGGCGAGATACGAGAAACAGAGAGAGGCTGAAATTGGCACATTCTCGCCGCGGCGAGAGGAATCATGGCCGCGGCGAGATCCCGTACGGACCGGGGGTATTTTCGTCCATCGAACCCTAAATTTCTAGTATAAATAGAAAACTGCGATTGGAAGTCAGAGAGAGCGATTTGGAACCCTAAAACACAGCTGAGAGCGGCAGGAAGAGCATAGAGATTCAAGTGAAGATCCAGAATTCATCCTCAAACAGTTCTTTTCTTTATTCCTCTTTAATTTATTTATGTTGAATATTGCTATAGGAATGGTTATGGATTTGTTTCTGAACTAAATTTCCCATTTAGGGAGGATGATGATTGTTGTTTAATGTTTTCCTAGTTAATGTTTAATTACCATTCCTCAATTCTTGTGTGTGTGAAATTATCTTAATTTGTGTTTAATTTCATGTTTAAGATTGATCACCTTGTGCATGCTCTATGATCTCAATTCAAAATCTGAAAAGTGAGAATTGAGAATGCTAAAATTAAGATAATCGATGTTCTATGTGAAACGAAAGTATTTACATGACTTATGTGACGAGTAGATTATTGCTTAATGCTGATTTCATGTTAGTTTAATTAAGGAATTAATTAGATAACATGTGATTTAGAATCTAGAAGATCTGAAAGGAGCTAGGTTATTTTATAATCTGTCATTCACCCCAAGAATAGGATAGTAATTAATCATTAACAATTTGGGTAAACAACAACAGGATTCTCCTCCCTATTGTCTCATCTTGCTCAACTTTAAACTGTGTTATTAAGTTTTCTGAATTTCTTTCAAATTTTACTGTTTTTAAACTGTAATTGCTTTTGATTTACCAAATAGAATCATAAGTATAATTTAGTGGTACTTAATCCAATTCCCTGTGGGATCGACCTCACCTGTGTGAGATTTACTACTTGATTGCGTATACTTGCGTAGTATTTAAAAATATAGCAACATCTATCAGCAACGAAATCAGAACCAGAATCAGAATCAACAGTTTAATCAGCAACAAACCTCTGGTGGAAATTCTAGTTTGCAGACAGATTTATTGCTTCAATTCATGACTGAAACTAGATCTACAATCAAGGACCTGCAGACACAGATGGACCAACTAGCAACTCAAGTAGCAACCCGTCCTCAAGGGAATTTGCCTAGCACAACTGAAGTAAACCCCAAAGAAAACTACAAAGCAATTACCCTGAGAAGCGGTAAAAATTATGATGGTCCTGAAATGCCACAACTAGTGAATGGAGAAAAGGAGAATGAAGAGCAACCAATGTCAACCCCAACACCCACTTCAACGAAGGCTACTGATAGTCAAACACAACCACAGCAGTCTCCACCAACTAATAGTGATCACCATGTAAAAATACCATACCCTCAAAGGCTTAGAAAGTCAAGCTTAGACAAGCAGTTCACCAAATTCCTGGAAGTTTTCAAAAGACTTCACATTAACATTCCCTTTGCTGAAGCTTTAGAGCAGATGCCAAGTTATGTGAAGTTTATGAAGGAAATCCTGTCAAAGAAGAGAAAGATGGAGGATTATGAGACAGTGGCTCTAACTGAAGAGTGCAGCGCCATCCTACAAAAGAAACTCCCTCCTAAACTCAGAGATCCAGGGAGTTTCACTATTCCTTGTACTATTGGGAAAATTGAGGGAATAAATGCACTTTGTGACTTGGGAGCCAACATTAACTTGATGCCTCTATCGGTGTTTAAAAGATTGCAGCTGGGTGAAGCAAAGCCAACAACAGTAACTCTCCAATTGGCGGACCGATCACTAGCCCATCCTAGAGGAGTCATTGAGGATGTGTTAGTTAAGGTTGACAAGTTCATATTTCCAGCTGACTTCATCGTTTTGGATATGGAAGAAGATAGCAATGTCCCAATTATTCTTGGGAGACCATTCTTGGCAACTGGCCAAGCCTTGATCGATGTTCAGAAGGGTGAATTAAAGCTGAGAGTCCAAGGAGAAGAAGTGGTCTTTAATGTGCTAAAGGCTATGACGTACCCAAAGGCAAGTGATAATTGTTTCTTCATTGACTTGATTGATGAAATGGTGAGTGAGAAAAAGCTGCTAGATGATCCTCTTGAACTAAGTCTAACTGAAGATGAATTGACGGAGCAAGAAGGACAAGAGGTCATGGGTTATGTGAAGTGGCTTGATTCCTATGGGCCCTTGAACAGAAGATATTTTGAGGAATTGGGAGCAGTTCCAAAAGAGCTAAAGCCATCTACTGAAAAGCCTCCAGAACTTGAATTGAAGGTGCTTCCTAGTCACTTGAGGTATGAATTTTTGGGTCAAGATAAAAAGCTGCCAGTTATTGTTTCAGCTTCTCTCTCTGACGTGGAAACTGATAGACTTCTGAGGGTACTCCGAGCTCATAATAAAGCCATCGCTTGGACACTAGGTGATGTCAAAGGAATCAGTCCTTCAACAGTGATGCATCGTATTCTCATGGAAGACAATGCCAAACCAACAATTGATGCTCAACGAAGACTTAATCCACCCATGAAAGAAGTTGTCAGAAAAGAAGTAGTTAAGTGGTTGGATGCTGGAGTTGCTTATCCTATTTCAGATAGTAAGTGGGTTAGCCCGGTGCAAGTGGTCCCGAAAAAAGGTGGAATGACGGTGATCAAGAATGAAAAGAATGAGTTGATTCCTACAAGAACAGTCACTGGTTGGAGGATCTGCATCGATTACAGGAAACTCAACAAAGCAACAAGAAAAGATCACTTCCCTTTGCCCTTCATTGATCAAATGCTAGACAGATTGGCGGGGCAAGAATATTACTGTTTTCTTGATGGATATTCTGGATACCACCAGATAGCTATAGCACCTGAAGATCAAGAGAAGACTACTTTCACATGTCCCTACGGTACCTTTGCTTTCAGAAGAATGCCCTTCGGCTTGTGCAACGCCCCTGCTACTTTTCAAAGGTGTATGATGGCTATTTTTTCAGATTTGATTGAATCTTGTATTGAAATTTTTATGGATGATTTCTCAGTGTTTGGTTCTTCCTTCGATCATTGTTTGGAAAATCTGGAAAAAGTGCTAACAAGGTGCGAGAAGTCTAACTTGGTGTTAAACTGGGAGAAGTGCCACTTTATGGTAACAGAAGGAATTGTTCTTGGGCACAAAATTTCAAAGGCAGGAATTGAGGTGGATAAGGCTAAAGTTTCAACAATAGAAAATTTGCCACCTCCAGTTTCTGTAAAAGGAGTGAGGAGTTTCCTAGGACATGTTGGCTTCTACCGTAAATTTATCAAGGACTTCTCCAAAATCTCAAAACCTTTATCTAGCTTACTTGTCAATGGTGTTCCATTTGAGTTTGGAGAAGATTGTTTAAAAGCTTTCAAGATTTTAAAGGAGAGATTGATTACAGCACCGATAGTAACTTCACCAAATTGGGAATTGCCGTTTGAGTTGATGTGCGACGCAAGTGACTATGCCATTGGAGCGGTTTTGGGTCAAAGAGTTGACAGAGTATTCCACACAATCTACTATGCTAGTAGAACTCTGAATGATGCTCAATTAAATTACGCCACTACAGAGAAAGAAATGTTGGCAATAGTGTTTGCTTGTGACAAATTTCGACCCTACCTGATTGGAAATAAGGTAATTGTCTACACAGATCATTCAGCAATCAAATACCTTATGACCAAGAAGGATGCAAAACCAAGACTGATTCGGTGGGTACTTCTACTTCAAGAGTTTGACTTAGAGATAAAAGATAAAAAGGGCACCGAAAACACAGTAGCAGAGACCACTTGTCAAGATTAGAGCTGGAAGAAAGTCAGAATACAAAGGAGGTACAAATAAATGAGCAATTTCCTGATGAACAACTCTTTAGTGTGAGGGAAAACCTGATGGTACCGTGGTACGCTGACTATGTTAATTTCTTGGCTGCAAAAATAACTCCGCCCGAGCTTTCGCGTCAACAATTGAAGAAATTCTTTTCTGAGGTGAAACATTACTATTGGGAAGAACCAATCCTCTACAAGCACTGCGCTGATCAGATAATAAGGAGATGTGTGCCTGAAGAGGAGATGTATTCTATCCTAAATCATTGTCATGCTTTACCATGTGGAGGCCATTTTAGTGGAAATAGAACAGCTGCAAATGTGTTGCAAAGTGGATTCTTTTGGCCAACGCTATTTAAGGATGCTACTACCTTTGTAAAGGCATGTGATCGTTGTCAACGAACAGGTAATATCTCAAGAAGAAACGAGATGCCTTTAACAGGAATTTTAGAAGTTGAATTGTTTGATGTGTAGGGAATAGACTTTATGGGTCATTTTCCTTCATCCTTTAGCAATCAGTACATTCTTTTGGTTGTCGATTATGTGTCTAAATGGGTCGAAGCTTCAGCTACACCTCAAAATGATGGAAAGACAGTTCTCCGCTTCTTACAAAAGAACATTTTTACTCGGTTTGGTACTCCTCGAGCAATAGTAAGCGATGAAGGGAGTCACTTCTGTAACAAGCAGTTTGAAGCACTTCTTTCAAGATATGGTGTCCGACATCGAACTGCTTTACCATACCATCCCCAAAGTAATGGCCAAGCTGAAATTTCTAATCGGGAAATTAAGATGATTCTAGAGAAAACAGTGCAAAGATCAAGGAAAGATTGGTCAAGAAAATTAGATGACGCATTGTGGGCATACAGAACTGCTTTCAAAACACCGATTGGCATGTCCCCATATCGGTTGGTGTTTGGAAAGGCTTGTCATCTACCGGTGGAGTTAGAGCATAGAGCTTTTTGGGCCATGAAGACTCTTAACATGGAACTAAAAGCTGCAGGGGAGAAAAGACTGTTACAGCTGAATGAGCTAGAGGAGTTTCGGAACGAAGCCTATGAAAACGCAAAGATATACAAGGAGAGAACTAAAAAGTGGCACGATCAAGGTCTAGTACGGAAAGAGTTTTAACCAGGGCAGCAAGTGTTACTCTTTAATTCAAGGCTGAAACTTTTTCCTGGAAAGTTGAAGTCGAGGTGGTCAGGACCATTCACGGTGGTCAAGGTTTTTCCTTATGGAGCGGTGGAGTTAAAAGGTGAAAGTCCAGCAACTTTCAAAGTTAATGGACAGCGTTTAAAGCTCTACTTGGGAGGTCAATTTGACCAAGCCAAGTCCGCCATGATCTTGGCGCCACTTTGAAGTACAAGGCTCAGCGTCCAGCTGTATGACGATAAAGACAGCGCTTCTGGGAGGCAACCCAAGTATTTTTCGTTAGACTTTTGATTATGTTTTAGTATGCTTTAGTATTGTTAGTATTTTCAATTTTCAAATACCAGTCATTATTTCTTTTTAATTGAATCGTGAAAAGCGTGAAAAAAAAAATATATTTTTTTCGACCTGGAGCCCAGTAGTCGCGACTAGCCTTTGGCCAAGTCGCGACCTATTTTCCAGGTCGCGACCCCAGTCGCGACTTCCTGATTTTCCAGAGAGGTATGAAATTTGATCGTAAGCTAGTCGCGACTAGCCTTAGGCCAAGTCGCGACTTGCTCACAAAAATTTCTATAAATTCAAATTTTCCCCCTCATTCAACCCTACACCAACTAATTTCAAATTTCAAATCCTCTCAGCCGACCCTACCCTCTTTCCATCTCAAAAAACATGGCACCAAAGAGGACTAGGAATGTAGAGGAGGGTTCGTCTTCAAACCCACCACCAACGGGTTTTGATAGAACCCGCTTTGGAAATATCGATGCCCACAATCGCTTTGTGAGGTTAAAGAATAGGGCTTATATTGAAGATCGGGGTATTGAATTCCCGGAAAATCCCTTGAGGCGCCAACCTCTGTTTGAAACAATCAGAGCTCAAATAGAAAGAATGAAGTGGGGAAGCTTTGTAGATACTCGGGGTTGGGCTAATGTTACTATGGCTTGTGAGTTCCTTGCGAATTTGCCCGACCGCCGGAATGGGGAAGTCAAGGTGCGTGGAAAGAAAGTTCCCACCACTGCTGATGCATTCAATGTGATGTTCTCTGTCCCAGATTACACTAGGGAGGAACAGCGCCTCCGAATTATTGAGGAGGAAGAGCAGTTTGATATGGTGGATGTGGCAGAGACAGTGGGATTTCCTGGGTTGAGGTTCCATGACAATGATGGCACCGAGGGGTCGCCAAATATTCTATACCGGTGTGAGCTGAACCCGGTGGCAAAAACATGGCTGTACTTTGTGAGTGCTCGGTTAGTGCCCAACAAGCATTTTTCCGATGTCCAAATGGATCGCCTGAAATATGTGTACGCCATAATGAAGGGGTACAACATTAACATTGGACAAGTCATAAGGCAAAGCATTGAGCAGATCGTGCAAGGAGCCATGGGAGGTGGTTTTGGTTTAGCAGGAGTTATCACAGAACTCTGCGGGGCATATGAAGTTCCCCAGTTAGAGTATGACAACACGGTGTTGCCACTTCGCAAGATGGACATCGCCTTTGTCAACAGGCTGAAAGAGCCACACCCCTATGGCCAGCCACCACCTGATGCACCGCAAGGGCGTAGGCGGCAACGTGAGCCTAGTGTTGAAGAAGAAGAGGAGCAACCCCTACAATTGCCTGGGCCCATCGATCCTACAACACGATACACTCATGCACAGCTGAGTTATATAATTCAGCAGAACAACCACATGCAACAATACATGGTGCAAAGGAGTATTTATGATGAGGGACAAGTTCAGCAACTCAACTCTCTTATCAACAGAATGAATATTGGGATTGATGACCCGAACTATTTAGCACAACCTCCTCGGTTTTATCCCTATGACCAGCCGCCACCACCCAACCCTTTCTGAAAGGGTCTCAGGTAAGTTTCTTCTCTTTGCATATTACTGTATACATTGGGGACAATGTAATATTTAGTTTGGGGGGAGAGACTTAAAGAAAAAAAAAATAAATTCTGCACTTTAATTTCTGCATTTTAATTTTCTGTTTTTAGTTTTTTTTTTTTTTGCTTTAGTTAAGGAATGGCAATAAGCTTGATGATAGTTGTATACTGCTGATTAGTGTGATGTGATCTGAAATTGCAAAATAACTGTGTGCTTGATTCTGCTAACTCTTTGGATTAGTTTGGATGCTTAGAAACCTGTGTTTAATTGTACTTACTCAATCTGCGAAAATTGCTATAACTGTTTTACTATGGTTTGTGGTAAGATTAACAGGATAGCTTAGAACTTGCGTGTTTATTCTTTTGAGGCGAAATCCTTGATAGTGTTCAATCGGAATATGACTTAGGCATTTGTTGGATAGTTTGAGCCTTTCAAGCCTACCGTAATAATGTGTATCCCTAGTTACCCTTTTGAGCCTTAACCTGTTGTGTTTTTCACCCACTGATTTAAAATTTTGCAACCACACTATTAATTTTTGTTTTCACCATGATTATCCATGATATCATAAGCTACATGATTAGTTTGGGGGAGGAAAAACATTTAGTGTGAGGAAATACTGAGAGGGAGAAAAATTCGTAAGATTGAGAAGAAAAAAAAGTTGTGTAATTCAATGTCACTGAGAAAAATAAAAATAAAAAAAAAACACAATGAAAAAGTAAAAATATGTGTTCAAAAAAAGAAAAAAAAAAGTAAAGTATATGATTTCAGTGATGTTGGAAAATAATAAATATATCTTCTCTCAATCTTGGTAAATGTGGGAACACTATGGGGTATTGAAAAAGAAAAGTAAGAAGCTTGTGGGTTCTGTTTGTGTGCTTATGATATCTTGAGCCAGAATTGTCTTTTGCCTATCCCTGAATATCTGAGCCATACTACCTAAGCCTTGAAAAGACCTAATGATTCCGAAGAACACTGTTAACATTAGTGGAAAAAGGTAAGCATGCAAGCTTATGAGTTATCGGATTGTGGAATTAATGGAAAGAGTAAAACTTTTATAACAATGTTTCACATTTGAGTAGATTGTTGCAGTTGTACATAGTGTTATTAATTGAGCATCCGAGTTAATTGTTAGAGTTAGTAGGATCAAAATTCTAGTTTATGCAAGGAAGAAAACAGAGCATGAGTCAGCAGCGTAGTAATTATCTGATAGCGTAGTTAGTTTTTTTTATCTTACTCGGGGGCGAGTAAGAATCTAGTTTGGGGGATTTTGTTAGGTTATAATTAGCCTATGTTTCGGGTCTTTAAAGTTAGCATTATCTCGTCTATTGGTGTCTTTTGGAGCAGTTTTACGCTTGATTTTCATTATCTCAGGTTCCCGGGGTGTTAAAGTTCGAATTCAGTCAAATGGCGGAAAACTGGGACAAACTTGGAAAAAAAAATTGGAAAATTCGGCTCCAGACGCATCAGTAGTCGCGACCTCCAGAGAGCCAGGTCGCGACCCTTTTTCCTGGTCGCGACCCTGGTCGCGACTTCGAGAATTGGCAGAAACTCGGTTTTTTGAGTTTTGCCTGTAGTCGCGACTAGGTACGGAAATCGCAGATTTGACCTAATTTTGATTTTTCTCTCAATTGGAGGCACACCACTCATCCCTATATAAGGAATACGACATTGAAGGTCAGAGGCAAGCAAAAACAGACCTAATAGTGGAGGCAAGTGGAGAGGAAGCTATCTTGAAGACCCGGAGCGATATCACCTTCTAGTTTCTTTCTTTTACCCTTTTAATTCTTCTTTATGTTTGTTTTTATTTCTGAATTAATCATGGTTGTTTTTAGAGTTATTATGAACTAAATTTCCCAATAAGGGAGGATGATGATTGTTGTTTAAGTTTGAATCTAGTTAATACATAATTGTCATTCCTTCATCTTATGTGTGAATACTATCTTTATTTGTGTTTAATTCCATGTGCAAGCTTGATCACCTTTTACATGTTTAATGATCTCAATTCGAAATCTGAAAAGTGAGAATTGAGAATGCTAAAATTTGGATAGTCTAGGTTCTGATGTAAAACGAAAGTATTTACATAGCCTCAGTGACTAAAAGTTTATTGCTTAATGCTGATTTTGTGTTGATTTAATTAAGAAGTTAATTAGAGAACGTATTATTTAGAACCTAAAAGATCTGAAAAGAGTTAGGTTAAATTATAATCTGTCATTCACATTGAGACAAGGATAGCAATTAGGTATTAACATAGGTAGCTTATCAACAGGATTCACCTCCCTAATCTCTCATCTTGATTAATCTTCGTTTATTTTCTCTTTAATTTCTGAGTTATTTACTTTCAAATTGCAATCTTATTATTTTACCGAATAGAATCATAAGTATAGTTTAGTAGCACTTAATCCAATTCCCTGTGGTTCGACCTCACTTGCGTGAGATACTACTTGATTGCGTACACTTGCGTATAAACATAATATTCGTAACAACCATCACCCTCTCTCCCGATCATTTGCTCTTCCTCCGATCACCGGTCCCCGTCTTCTCGAACCAGGACCACGACGGAGGTCCCTCTCCCAAAAACCCCCACCCCACCACTCACTATATTCTTTCTCTCACTTGTGAACGCACCATTACCAGAAGGAGAAGAGCATTGACAATCGTTCTCTTCCTCCCTTCTCCGACCGTCGGAGGTCCCTATTCGCGTAAACCCCACCCTCACTCTTCTCTTTCTCTCTCGTCTGAGCACATACACCATTAGCAAAAGGAGACAAATCTGTTCATCTCACGTTGTAAACCCTAAAAACTAATCCACGGTGTTGGGGCTACCACCGATAGTATCAGTTTACCAGTTCTCTTTTTTTTTCGTATATTAATTTCTTCATTTTGGTATTTTTTTTGTCTTGGTAAGATATTTATGATAAAAATCATATGGATATTTTTTCTAGATATGTAAATCGGGTATAATAGAGATTTTTGTATTGATTTAAGATTGATTTTGGATTTCACTATTATTTTGTATTTTTAAGTTGATTTGGATTTAATAAATGCAATGATTGTGGTGGTGGTTGCAGTGATTTGGTTGTGATGGTAGTGGGTAGTGGTGATTGTGCGTTGGTGATTAATGGTGGTTTGAGTGTGGTGGCAATGGTACTAAGAATGAAGAAGAAGATCAAGAAACGAAAACTAGAAATAATATATATTTACGTGGATCAATAATATCATTATGTATACGTATGTAGTCTAACATGACAGTTAACAACAAAAAATAGACAGAAATGACTAATAGTTAACAGAATACCAGTTCATGTGGTTTTATTGCCAAAATGTGAGATTTAGGGGTTAATTGCTAGCAAAGTTAAATTTTTGGGAGTTTTACCGCAGTTTACTCTTATTAATATTGTTGGTTGTTTTTAGTTATAATTTCTCAGTTATAATATAATTTACTACTGGTTACAAGTGTATTCTTAAATAAAAGTTCTATTTTATTTGTAAAGTATAATATAATTACAATATTAGTGCAGAAGAAAATAAGCAGAGCAAAACAGAGAAGAATAGTTAGAAGAAAAAGGAACAATTATTATTGATCATCATCGTGGAAAGTACAAGGGCAAGCTATATATAGCTCAAGAATACAATTGGACTAGCTAATTGAATTATAACAGAAAATGAGTAGCCAACTAATTAATCCTAACAGTTTCTAACTAACTAAGACTCCAAATGACAAAGCTAAGCCTAAGTCTAATATTCCCTCTTAAGATGGAGTGTATGTTGGGTTTTATGCCCTAAATAAAACTCATTTCATATAATCCGATTTACTTATTAATAAAGATCAGAAATAACATTTTATGTTGCATGGTTCACATGATTTATTTCACGATTATAGGTATATAATGTATGAATTCTTTTTAAGTCCAGAACATATGAGTTGGTTAAAGATTATAGTGTTGTCAGCACAGTGGAATATAATCTTTATTATATGTTCAAAAGTTGATTCCCTGATTTGTCAGAACACTGGATTTAGACTGACATGGTATAATCAGCGATAGGTATTCTTACACCTTGGAAAAGTGTTATGTCCTTTCCAGGACATTGGCAAAGTTTACCAGTATCGGATGCATGGAGTATGCATTGGAATGGACCGATATTGAACTTTAAATTAGATTTTGAAACTTACCGTAATATCTATTCAATTCAATATCAACTGTTGATCCTAGATCACATGATCGAAATCCTGATATGGTTAGGCTCAATTTCAAGAGTATTATTCGTGTTCTTTGATTTGTTAGTTAAGCCTAGTTTTGTATCAGGGTGATACGTACATTTTGGGAACACGGTAGTACAATTGAGTGGGGGAGCGCTAACATAAATATGGAATCTATAGCTTCTATTTGGCAAATAGAAGTAAAGGATGATTTCCTTCGAGCTTAACCAAACGAAGATAAATGGTGGAGATCTCATTTCACTTAGGTGAAATATCATTTATACAGGGTTAAGTGTTTTAAGGATAAAATACACTGTAGGGTGTTACGGTAATTTAATCCTGTACAGTGTAAATCATCTATATAGAGGATCATTGATCACATTAGGGTTATAACAATGGATAACTGATGACGTGTCTATATCGTGGAACATATAGAGCGTTTCTATATGACTGAGAGTGCAATTCCAAGTTCTAAGTGTGGATTCAATGAGGAATTAATAAGTTAGGGAATTTACTTGGTAAATTCGGTTCGACTTATTGGAAGCTCGGTTATATAGACCCATGGTCCCCATACTAGTTGAGGCCATACTGCTTGTAAGACTCAGTTAATTGATTTTAATTAATCAATTATAAATCTAAAAGTTAGACTATGTCTACTTTATGAATTCTCACAGTTTAAGGATGAAATCGTAAAGAAAAGGGTTTCTAGGTTTAATTATTAATTAAGAGACTTTGTATGTCTAATTAATAATTATTTTAAATGACAATATTATTTAATAATCTATTTTAGTTATTAAATAATTAGTTTTGGCATTTAAATGATTAGAATTGGAAAAATGGCATTTTTTGAGAAATAGAAATAAAATTGAGGAAACTGCAAAATCCAAGTGAGGCCCATTTCCCTCTATGGGCCGAGCACTCCTTTGTGTTTCCCAATTATTATTTTTATTTTTTAATTGCCATGTAATTGCTAATCAAAGCCTAGCTATAATAGGAAAGTGGTGGATCACACTAAATAAGGCAGTTAATTGATTACACAGTAATTAAGGAAACTGTTTTATTTGGAAAGTTGTGCTCTCCCTTTTCCCTATATAAAGGAACCTTGCTCTCTTCTCTTGCATGCATGATCAGCCACGAAATTGAGAGAGAAAAGAGAGAGAATTTTCGAAATCCTTGTGAGATGAGTAGTGCCCACACACATCAAGTGGTATCTCAATCATAGTATGGAAGACTATGGAATTTCTGCATCAAAGAAGGAGAAAAGAAGATCCAGGTTCAGATCTTGGTGATGCTCTGCTACAGAAAGGAATCAAGGGCTAGAGATCTGAACGGAAGGAGTCATATTATTCCGCTGCACTTTGTAAGGTTTTCTAACTTTATATGTGTTTATTTTCATTGTTTTAGAATTCATATTAGGTTGTTAATCCAACATACTTGTTAGTAAATCTAGATCCTGGTAAAATAATTTCCAACAACTGGCACCAGAGCCATGGTAATGATTTACTTTCATGTAATATGAATTAAAACGATGAATGCATGTTTCTGTGTTGATTTGGATGGTTTCATGTTGGTTTATGTGTTGTATGATGAATGTTGATGTTGTACAGTTTCGTTTTCCATGAAAAATATTTTTTCAATTTTTGAAAATATTTTATTTGGATTCCTTGTGAAAAATTAAGCAATTTTGTTTTTTACGGAACTCGATTCCGATAAAAATTGAAAAAGTTATGAATTTTGGAAAATCGGGTTTCTTGGATGTCGAAGCTAGGTGCACGAATGCACCAGGTGCTTCGATCCGCGCGCGCGTGAGCCTGGGTGTGCACCCTGCAGACGCCGAAGTCTGCCGCACACGAGACCCTGCTCTCGCCGAGGTTTCTCGCCCATGACACTCCCTGTCCGCGCGCGTAAGGCCCTGCATGCAGCCTATCTGGGCTGCTCGTGCAACCTTGCTGCCAGCTTTCCCAAAAAGTTGCGATTTTTGGATTTTTTTTCCCAAAAATCCAATTTTTTCATGGGATTGTTTCCCAAAATTCATTTTTCTATTTTTTAAATATTTCTAAATTGAAATGTTTCCAATTTTAAATATTTTCAATTTGGAATTTTTCCAATTTTAAATATTTCTATTTTGGATTGTTTCTAATTTTTAAATATTTCCTATTATGGTCAGATTTAAAAATTTGTTAAGTTCTTTAATATTTATTTATTATTTAATTATAAGATTAGATATTTTGATATTTAAGATATTTTAAATTAAAAGATAACTTTGTCTTTTTATTTAAAATATTATATTAAAATTATCTTATATGGGAAATTAAATAATTAATAAATTTGAAATTAACATAGATATTTTTATAGATATACTTACCATAATGTTTTTCAAATTCAAAGATTTGTTATTTTGTTAAATATTTAATTATTTATAAATTATAAGTATAAAAAGGATATTTTTTCTATATATATCATTTTTTCCTTATTAGAAATTTATAAATCATATCTTAAATATTTAAATAACATAGATATTTTTGTAGAGATTTGAATATTGCTTAATTTGAGATATTTTGACATATAATTATGGTAATTATTATTTAACCAAATCTATTTTAAAATTGGTTTATTTTATTAAATTATAAGATCTGAAAATGATATTGGAGATTCTTTCCTTTTAAATCATTGATCTTATTAGATATTTAATTTAATTTGATTCAAATAAACCTAGATATTTTAAAATTAGTTTCCTTTATTTGGTTAGTTTAAGAATAATAATTTAATTATATTAATATCTTGATTCACATCTGTTACATGGACAATGTTTGTTTATTTATATTGTTTATTCAAAACTTTTTAACAAACCTATTATTTATCTGATCTAAATTGCTATGATTAACTTGTTGACAGATCATGATCCAATGATCTGATTTTAATCATAGTCCAATTGATGATAGATCTTATAAATAATTTGTAATGTAAAATTTTGTACTTCTTTCATCTGTGTAAACCTAGTAACATGATAGGGTCCATCCAAATCATTTGACCTGTGTGAGCCTATATGTTTGCTTTTGGGCTTAGATACATATAGGGAGCCCATTTAAGTTTTTACTAAGTAAATGGACTAGGTTGCTAAAATAAATTTTGACATAAGGAAATTTATTTAGGCCCAATTAGATTTGGGCTTATTCAATGAATAACAATTGTTTATTTTAAGGTTAAATTCCTCTCTTTTGGGCCTTGTGTGAGAGTTGGGGGCCATAGAAGTGGGTACGACATACTGAACCCAGCTCCCCCTCACATGAACTACCCCAATTGTGAAGGCCCATTTGCCTTATTTAAATAATTGTATTAGGTTAATTATATTAGTCTAACCTAATTAAAATTGAATTAGCAACATAATTAACTTTTAAAATATATGAAATTTATTTTTCATGTAATATTTTAAAGTTAATTTTAGAAAAACACTTAGTTAATGATATATTCTAGACACTTATTTCTAATACTAGTTATTATTTCTAATATTAAATGGGAAAATATCTTAGATTGTGAAATTAATTGTCTCATAATTAATTTTGGTACAATCTAAGTTTAGAATATTTTCCTAGTACTAAACTAGAATTAATAATTAAGTTTTCTCTTTACTTAATTATTTATTTCTTGAATTTAATACATTTAATTAAATTAAAAATTTCAATATCTAAGTTGATTTTCATCATGATACTTTAATATTGTTATTTTCATGTTATTTAATTAAAGTTGAAAATTATTTTAAGTTTGGAATCTTATTTTAGAATAACTTAAGTTTGAATAATTTTCAGAATATATTTTATTTTATTTTATAAATCATTTTCCAAAATTTCGAAATTACATTTCTTTAATGTAGAAATTTCGAATTTTATTTGAAAAATAGATTAAAGTTGAAAATTATTTATTTAATTTTGGACCAACTTAAATCAGTGACTTTTTCATTTGATGGTTAATTAAAATAAATGAACTAAAATATATAATAATTAGAAATTGAATTAATTAGTCTATGAAAAGTCTAGATAGTTATTATCTGTTTTGCTTGAAGTATTTTTCTAGTGTATTTAATTAAATAGAAAATTAATATTTAAGTTGATTTTTTAATCATGATACTTAAATATTTGAAATTTTTCTTAGATATTTAATTAAATAGGAAAATTATATTTTTTGTTGAAAATTAATTTTTATTAATTTTGGGCCAACATAAAATCGGAGTAATTTTCCAGGATTTATTTTATTTTATTTTAAAGCATTTTCGAAATGCAATATATATTTATAGAAAATTAAATTTGAGTTGTAAATTAATTTAAATTAATTTTGAAACAACTTAAATTGAATAATTTCTAAATATTTATGGAAATTATTACTAAGATGGAAATAATTCACGTTATTTATCCATCTAAGTATAATTTATAAATATTACATTAAAATTTATATTTAGAATTTTTCATTCTAAATTGGAAATTTTAATTAAATAAATATATATTTAAAATAAATATTAGAAGAAAATACAACCGTTCATTAAATAATGAGCTTTATTATTATAAGGATATTCGATCTCCATTGTTGGTTGTACATAGCTATTGTTTTAGTGAGTAATCCTCCCTAATGGAGGAACGTTCATTAGCAAGTTAGCACCGTTTAATCTCGAAAGATAAGTAATCTTGTAAGTTTTTTATATAGTTTATGACCACCCTAATGGTGGCGACTATATAAGACTTGCAAGAATATGAAACAATGGTGGAAGCTCATAAGATAGAATAGCCTTGACTCTCGCCTAAACGGGACAACGCGGATTCACATCTTGATCGAATAAAAGGTTGCTAGAATGTTTGACATTTTAGATGAGCTGACAACTCTATTCAATGAATGATAGCTTTGACTCTCGCCTAAACGGGACACTGATATCAGTTTGTTGAAAACCTTGGAAATTATTTAGGATTGTATGTTTTAGTATTTTCACTTGTCATTCCTACTTGCTATGTGCTTAATAATTTCTGAATTGTGTATGAATTTGTATTGAACCATGTTATTTTCTGTTATTAAATTGTAGTTTAATTTCGAATCTTCATTGTTGGTCTAACTTGATTTGTTTTTCTAGTGAGATAAATCCCTAATGGATTTTCACCATTAGACTAACATAATAGTGTTAGATCTCGAAAGATAAATATTGTAAATGCAACATCTAGTTGTTCATCAATTGATGACACTTTAGACTAGTGTTTTACAATATGAAACAAGAAGATTGTATAAATAAGATTACTTTGACTCTCGCTAATTGGAGCATCGTTGGATTCTTATTTAAAACGAAATTATCCTAATTCCTCTTAGCTTATTCATTTCGAATTAGCTTAATGACATATCATTGGATGAATGGTCTATAAATCATATAAAGTCATATTTTCTCTTAAGAAATTAGATGACGCATATGATGATATTCCCGAAATTCTATCCCTAAATGATATAAATCCTCAATCTTAGATATCTCCTACTTGTATAGGCAAATCATAGAGTTAGATTAGTAGTGGTGGTCCAAGAAAGAATTACTAATTATACAGTTACACTTTCACAAGTGTTTCATAACCATTTTCTTTCAATGGATTCAAACTGTATGAGTTTAGTATTCTGTGACCAGAATCCACTTGCACTATTCTAAGAACTCTTTGATGTAACTAAAGTAATTCATCAAAAGATACAACCACATTTTATAAATCTATGGCATTTGTATCTTGTTCATAGTGGTTTTGACAAGATCATTCTCTGCAAAGAGTTAATATGCCTATATCCACTGAAAGTAATTTCATCTCATTCGCAGATGGATGTACATTCAGGGGTGGATATGAGTTTTCGTTGTATTCTTAAAACGATCACTCTAGATTTTACCTTACGCAAAAGAAATTTGAAATGTTTGAAAAATTTCATGAATTTCTAGCAAAGGTAAGTGGTTAAAGATCTTGCGAACTGATAGGGGTGGAGAAAAAGTTAGTAGATATGCAGTTCAAAGATCATTAATTTGATTTTGAATAATAACCAAACTTACCTCCCCAGAAATTCGAGTTGCATATTGATGATTAGTTACTAGTCGTTGCCTAAATCCTTATATGGTAATTTCAGAATGATGCAATGGTTGTATACTTAATGTAAATCATTACTAGATTCATGGATGACCTAATCGAAATCTTAAGAAAAGCTAGAACTGCTAACCCTGGTTTGCATGTTTGTTAGCTATTCTAAGTGATTAGGGGTGGAGCATCCCATAGTCATTAGACAAGAAAGTGTTTGTTTAAACAAATACTAATTTTCTAAGAAAATGACTAAGTCTGAAAATAAAGTAGCAAATAAAGGAGATATTTTTTCTTGATTCCATAAGTGTTCTATCATCTTATTTGTTACAAGATGATCCCACTGCCTCTGTTGTCTTAACACAACTGAAGAGGTCAATACCATTTAGTTTTCTTTGACATAGTTCACAGTACCTTGTTGTAGTGGGAGAGTTTCTAGGAACTCACCTTCTTATGACTTGGAAGACACTAGTGATTAAAATCCATTGTGAGTTTAAACAAGTAATGGATTGTCAAGATAAGAAACTAAGAAGAAAGCCAAGAGAACTATGGTTTGATCCATTCACATGGAGTAACCTAAAGTTTTCTATTACAAGGACATGAAAGGAAATTTTCGTTAATAAGTCTATTCAATGGACTTAACAAAAATTCCTGTTCCTAGTATTATAGGTTTGAGTTTATCTAAATCTATGGCTTGTGGTAAACCTGAAAATTACTTACTCTAATGCAAGCATGAGATGCTGATGCATTTTCTTTCCAATGGAAATCTATAGAAGCTTCACAACTTCTTAGATATAGATTTTATTTATCTAAGGAAAAGTCTCAACTATTCCAGAGAAGATAAAGCCATGAAAGAAATTCTTAAATCAACAGTGAGAGGTCTCAGATATGCTTTAGTATGCCTTAGACCAGACCCCTGCTGTTGAGTGGGAGTAATGAGTAAGTATCAGATTAATCCAGGAGAGGAACATTGGAAGACAATCAAGTAAATCTTAAGATTAAGAAGAGGAACTATATGTTAGTCAATAAGGGTGTTTGTTTAAAACTCTTAGACTACACCACATCAGATTTCAAGACTTGCCTTTGTGCTAGAAAGTCTGCTGATGAGATGGTGATTACTTTGGGGGTGGAGTAGCGATTTTGGAGAAGTGTAAAAACCTATCTGAAATCTCTTGGTCTACCAGAAAGAGACTGAATGTTAAAAGTCGCAGGAAAGATACTTTTTCAGTCTAAGGAAAGTTCTATACATTTGTGGCAGTGTTCCAACTTGCCTTAACTACTAGGGTTACTTCCTGAATAACGAAAGAGTAGTTGCCCAAAAGTATAGAATCCAGTATCCCAAAAGAGTAGACATATAGAGAGGAATTTCACATTATCAAAGATTTTGTGATTAAGGAAGAGTAATAGTGGAGAAGAGGTTGTGTTTAATTCAACCTATCAGATCCTATTACGAGGAGTATACTACTATTACACTTGATTGGTATATCAAGGTGTTAGTGATTATTTGAAATGCACTTTTTGTTTTATATTAGTGCAAGTGGGAGTTTGTTGGGTTTTATGCCCTAAATAAAACTCATTTCATATAATCGGATTTACTTATTAATAAAGATCAGAAATAACATTTTATGTTGCATGGTTCACATGATTTATTTCATGATTATAGGTATATAATGTATGAATTCTTTTTAAGTCCAGAACATATGAGTTGGTTAAAGATTATAGTGTTGTCAGCACAGTGGAATATAATCTTTATTATATGTTCAAAAGTTGATTCCCTGATTTGTCAGAACACTGGATTTAGACTGACATGGTATAATCAGCGATAGGTATTCTTACACCTTGGAAAAGTGTTATGTCCTTTCCAGGACATTGGCAAAGTTTACCAGTATCGGATGCATGGAGTATGCATTGGAATGGACCGATATTGAACTTTGAATTAGATTTTGAAACTTACCGTAATATCTATTCAATTCAATATCAACTGTTGATCCTTGATCGAAATCCTGATATGGTTAGGCTCAATTTCAAGAGTATTATTCGTGTTCTTTGATTTGTTAGTTAAGCCTAATTTTGTATCAGGGTGATACGTACATTTTGGGAACACGGTAGTACAATTGAGTGGGGGAGCGCTAACATAAATATGGAATCTATAGCTTCTATTTGGCAAATAGAAGTAAAGGATGATTTCCTTCGAGCTTAACCAAACGAAGATAAATGGTGGAGATCTCATTTCACTTAGGTGAAATATCATTTATACAGGGTTAAGTGTTTTAAGGATAAAATACACTGTAGGGTGTTACGGTAATTTAATCCTGTACAGTGTAAATCATCTATATAGAGGATCATTGATCACATTAGGGTTATAACAATGGATAACTGATGACGTGTCTATATCGTGGAACATATAGAGCGTTTCTATATGACTGAGAGTGCAATTCCAAGTTCTAAGTGTGGATTCAATGAGGAATTAATAAGTTAGGGAATTTACTTGGTAAATTCGGTTCGACTTATTGGAAGCTCGGTTATATAGACCCATGGTCCCCATACTAGTTGAGGCCATACTGCTTGTAAGACTCAGTTAATTGATTTTAATTAATCAATTATAATTCTAAAAGTTAGACTATGTCTACTTTATGAATTCTCACAGTTTAAGGATGAAATCGTAAAGAAAAGGGTTTCTAGGTTTAATTATTAATTAAGAGACTTTGTATGTCTAATTAATAATTATTTTAAATGACAATATTATTTAATAATCTATTTTAGTTATTAAATAATTAGTTTTGGCATTTAAATGATTAGAATTGGAAAAATGGCATTTTTGGAGAAATAGAAATAAAATTGAGGAAACTGCAAAATCCAAGTGAGGCCCATTTCCCTCTATGGGCCGAGCACTCCTTTGTGTTTCCCAATTATTATTTTTATTTTTTAATTGCCATGTAATTGCTAATCAAAGCCTAGCTATAATAGGAAAGTGGTGGATCACACTAAATAAGGCAGTTAATTGATTACACAGTAATTAAGGAAACTGTTTTATTTGGAAAGTTGTGCTCTCCCTTTTCCCTATATAAAGGAACCTTGCTCTCTTCTCTTGCATGCATGATCAGCCACGAAATTGAGAGAGAAAAGAGAGAGAATTTTCGAAATCCTTGTGAGATGAGTAGTGCCCACACACATCAAGTGGTATCTCAATCATAGTATGGAAGACTATGGAATTTCTGCATCAAAGAAGGAGAAAAGAAGATACAGGTTCAGATCTTGGTGATGCTCTGCTACAGAAAGGAATCAAGGGCTAGAGATCTGAACGGAAGGAGTCATATTATTCCGCTGCACCCACTGTAAGGTTTTCTAACTTTATATGTGTTTATTTTCATTGTTTTAGAATTCATATTAGGTTGTTAATCCAACATACTTGTTAGTAAATCTAGATCCTGGTAAAATAATTGCCAACAGTGTATAGACTTATCAATTCATTCTTGTCCTTTAAAGCTTTGAACTGTGTTGGAAATAAAGCCTTAGTTAGAATATCTGCAACTTATTCCTTTGCCGATACATGAGCAGTTTTAATCACCCCTTGCTGAACCTTTTCACGAACAAGATAACAGTCAATTTCTATATGCTTTGTTCTCTTATAAAACACATGATTAGAAGCTATGTGTTGTGCTGCACGATTGTCACAATACATCATTGTTGGTCCCTTGTGTTCCACTTTCAATTCCTTGAGCAGAGAGGGAATCCATACAAGCTCACAAGTTGTGTTTGCCATAGCTCTATATTCTACTTCAGCAGATGATCTAGAGACCATTTGTTGCTTTTGGCTTAGTATCTTCCACTTCAACATTCTTTGGAATTTCTTCAACATTCCCTTCCACTTCATTAGTTTCATCAAGTTTTTTCTCGCTTCTCAACATAATGATCTTGCATTCTTTTGGGTTATTCTCCGTATCATTAGGAAAAGATCTTTGACTTTGATTCTTCAAAGAACTAGCCAATTGGCCCACTTGCGTCTCCAATGTCTTCAAAGATGCTCTAATATTAGTACAATGAGTTTTAATATTGTTGATGTTGGAAATATTTTAACATGATCTATATTTACTACCATGTATGTTTCATTAACATCCTAATATGAATTCTAAAACAATAAAATTAAACACATATAAAGTTTAGGAAACCTTACATTGGGTGCAGTGGAATATAATGACTCCTTTCGTTCAGATCTCTAGCCCTTGAATCCTTTCTGTAGCAGAGCATTATCAAGATTTGAACTGGATCTCTTTCTCTCCTTCCTTGATGCTGATTCTCCTTCTTGTTGATTGGATTCTTCACAATCTTCCACACTATGATTGAGATACCACTTGATGTGTGTGGGCACTCACTCATTCACTCAAGATTCCAAATTTTAGAGAAGAAAAGAAAAGAAGAGGGTGGCGACTATAGTATAGAATAGGGCTGTACAGAAATTTTCGTAAACCGCCCAACCCAAATAACCCGACTAAACCAAACCGACAAAACCGATAAAAAATACAAACCGACATAACTTGGCAAAATTCTAAACCGCCCAATCTGTAAATTGGGCGGGTTGAATTTTGACCCAAACCGCCCAATGAAACCGCCCAAACCAATTTAACCCGATTTTCAATTTTTTTTTTTATATATTATATAATATATAATAATATATAATATATATTAAAAAAAATCCCAAACCCTAAATTTTAGTCTCTCAGCCCGCCTCTCTCTCTCTCTCTCTCTCTCTCTCTCTCTCTCTCTCTCTCTCTCTCTCTCTCTCACACTCATTAGTGCGTTCAGGGGCTTCATCTTCTCAGCCCGATCTCATCTCAGCCCGCCTCTCTCTCGTTACCTTCATCTTCTCAGCCTCTACTCTCAGCCCGCCTCTCTCTCTCTATCCAACTATCATCCTCATTCCTCGCGGGCAGCAGCCATCTTCATCCTTGCGTGGCGGTTCGTTGAAGCCAAAGGAGATTCTTCTTGTGCTGCAGCAGTGTCGGCTGGCAGCTAACACAACCAGGGGAGTCAAGGAGCTTCTTCTAATTTTAAGGTCTTCTTCTTTGTTATTTTTTCATATTTCTAATAAAATACAAATTTATAATGTGTATGATATTATTATTAATATTCTTACTCATTATTTAGATGATTCTTAAGTTTAGTGGCCGAAGCTTCCTCCTTACTTACACTAATTTCTTATACTTGTAATGATCTCTGGATTTTTTGGTTTCTTTATAATGGAATTTTTCCTTTGTCTCAATAATAATAATAATAAACTGTCGTTGATCAATTTGCTGCACCAAATATAACAATAACAGAAAGAGCTATACATACATATTCATATATATAATATTATGTATTTAATGTTATTAATTTTTATTTTAGTTGAATCTGAAAAAAAAAAAAAAAAAACATCTTAATTCGGTTTGGGCGGGTTAACCCGGCCAAACCGTCGATCGGGTATAGAATTTTTTTTTTTTTAAATTGGGCAGTTTGCATGCAGAATTTTACAACCCGATCTTTATGTTGGGTTGGAAAATATATAGTATAAACTGACTAAACCGACCGATGTACAGCCTTAGTATAGAATAGGAGGCTCAACTTTCATCTGACAGAGTTAAGTGTGAATGTGAGCCATCACTATCTATTTATAGGTAACCACTTAGGTTTAGGTTAGAATTATTTGGCATTAAAATAATAAAAAAATAAATGATAAAATCCATTAAGTGTGGCCAGCCATGGGCTTTGGATATTGTGCCTCACTTATGCAATTTTGCTGTTTTATCAATTCTGCATCTCATTTTCTCAAAAACGCTAATTTTTCAATTCAACCATTTAAATGCAAATTCTAATTATTTAATAACTAAAAATTAATTATTAAATAATATTGTCATTTAATATATTTATTAATTAGACATATAAAGTCTCTTAATTAATAAATAAAACCTAGAATCTCTTTTCTTCACAATTTTGTCCTTGCTTAGTGAAAATTCATAAACTAGACATAGTCTAACTTTAGAATTATAATTGATTAATTAAAATCAATTAATTGAGTCTTACAAGTAGTATAGTCTCAACTAGTATGGGGACCATGGGCCTATATAACCGAGCTTCCAATAAGCCGAACCGAATTTACCAAGTAAATTCCCTAACTTATTAATTCCTTATTGAATCCACACTTAGAACTTGGAATTGCACTCTCAGTCATATAGAACGCTCTATATGTTCCACGATATAGATACGCCATTAATTATCCATTGTTATAATCCTAATTTGATCAATGATCCTCTAATAGATGATCTACATTGAATAGGGACTAAATTACCATTACACCTTCAATGTATTTTATCCTCAAAACACTTAGCTCCGCATAAATAATATTTCAGCGAAGTGAAATGAGATCTCAACCATTTATCTCTGCTTAGCCAAGCTCGAAGAATATCATCGTTTCACTTCTAAATTCCTATAGAAGTTATAGATTCCATATTTATGTTAGCGCTCCCACTCAATTATACTATCATGTTCCCAAAATGTACGTATCACCCTGACCCAAAAGTAGGCTTAACTAACAAATCAAAGAACATGTATAATACTCTTGAGATCGAACCTAACCATATCAGGATTAAGATCATTTGATTTAGGATCAACAGGTGATATTGAATTGAATAGATATTACGGTAAATTTTAACATATCTAATCAAAGTTCAATATCGGTCCCTTCCGATGTATACTCCATACAGCCGATACTGGTAAACTTTGCCAATGCCCTAGAAAGGACATACCACTTATCCAAGGTGTAAGAATACCTATCGCTGATTATCATGCCAGTGTAAATCCAGTGAACTGACAAATCAGGGAATAAACTTTCGAATATATTATCAAGATTATATTCCACTGTGCTGACAACACTATAATCATTAATAAATTCATATGTTTTGGACTTAAATAGAATTTATACATTATATATATAATCATGAAATAAATCATGTGAACCATACAGCATAAAATGTTATTTTTGATCTTTATTAATAAGTAAATCTGATTATATTGAAATGAGTTTTATTTAGGGCACAAAACCCAACAGTTGAGACGAGTTTCCTAATTATCAAGTCTTGCCTTAGATTCCACAATAAATTTTCAATAAATCTTCAAGTGATAGAAAAGGTTGACTCCCCATTTATTGGTTGGGCTTTTCAGGTGGATTAAGTACATTCTTGTTATTATCATTAGAAAAATTTTCATGATTTCGAAGACCAGGATGATAGTAGTTAGGCAAATTATTGTTGGGTCTAAAATTATAGCTTCGATTGATATATTGACATTGTTCATCCCTAACTTGATTAGACCCCAAGGCTTGTGCCATGTTTACTGATTGTTGACTTTGTACCACTTTACTTTTTGTAAGCCCTTTAATTTGATTGATCAACATAAAAATTTACGCCGTTAGTAACGTCATCTGATCAACTTCAATTAACCTTATTGCCTTTTTAACAGTTGACCTTCCATTTTGCCATTAACAACTATTCATTTTCATATTCTCAAATAAGTCATAGCTCATCCTTATGTCTTGGATAGAATTGTACCACCAGATGCAGCATCAATGTGTGACATCGTTTGATTATTAAGCCTATTGTAGAAAAGTTGGATAAGAAACCAATCTATTATGCCATGTTGAGGATACTTTCTAAGCATCTTCTTGAATCTATCATATGCCTCATAAAGTTGCTCCATTTTTGACTATCTGGATTGAGTTATTTCCTCCCTTAATTTAGAAGTCTTGGAAGGTGGAAAAAATTTAGTGAGGAAATTTTGAGTGGTCTCTTCCCACGTAAGTGCATTAAGAGGCAAAGATTGATACCATGAACGAGCCTGTTCTCTCAAATAGAATAAAAATAGCTTGAGTCTGATTATGTCTGGTGGAACTCATTTTATCTTTATTGTGTCATAAATTTCCAACAAAGTAGACAAGTGAATGTTTGGATCTTCATGAGGCAAATCAGAGTATTAATTTTGTTGCACCATACTGACTAGTGCAGGTTTTAATTCAAAGCTGTTTACATTCACTTGCTATCTTCTCACACTCAAGAAATCATCATTGACAACCGGCCTAAACTAGTCTCTCAAGGTCCGGGTTGCCACAAGATTGGCACCATTAGCGGCGTTATTGTTATTGTTGTTGACTCTGTTATCAGCCATCTTTCTAGCTCGTAGGACTTTTCTGACTGGCTTCAATGTTATTTCAATTTTAGAATCAAAAGGTGAGAGAGGTGAACTATAAGATTTGCGCATGTACCTTCACAACAAACAATTAAAAACAACATTATTAATAAAAATAAATAAATGAATAAAAACTTTGATTGAAATTTAATATCTTCTTCACTATATTAATTAAAATTTAAGCTTTTTAATCCTCGACAACGATGCCAATTTTTTTTTTTTTTTTACGAAATTTATATGATACGCTTACAAGTGTATAAATCGACAAGTAATAATAGTAGTCAAGAGACCGATATCGTCCCACATATATTAAAAGTAATTAATCATAACGAATATTAAACCTATTTTTATCTAAGCAATTTATTTTGAATGATATAAGAAAAGTTCAAAAGAATAACAAAGACGAGAATAGCAAATTAAAGTTTAGAACAAAAAAGCAGGTCGCACAACCTTCAAACTTATCAAAACTTTTGAACAGAGGAGAATTGAGGATATACCTTGCAGTAACTAAATTTGCTGCAAGTGTCATGCTAATCAAAAAAGAAAACAACACTCAATATCTTATCTACTATGTCAGCAATAAGTTAATCGATGTTGAAAGTTGATAACGCTAATGGAAAACTTGACTTATTTCTTGCTCTTAGCCTAAAAAAAACTAAGGCCATACTTCCAAGCTCATCTTATTAGAGCATGTACCAACCACCCACTTCAGGAAGTCTTACAAAAGCCCGATGCTTCTGGTCGACTACTCAAATGGGCAATTAAGTTAGAACAATATGAAATTACTTATCAACTGAGGACAGTGATAAAAAGTCAAGCTTTAGCAAATTTTGTAATGGAATGTACGGGTAATGAAGATATGGATTCAGAAATTAGTCCTGAGCCTAATAAAGAAAAAGATCCTCTTCTAGAGAAAAAATCCGAGGAAAAACAAGTCTAGAAACTACACGTGGATAAGTCATCCACTAATCAACTGTCTGGGATAGGAATTGCTCTCATTACACCTCGAGAGCAACATTTGCACGGAGCAGTTAAATTTATATTCACATCATCTAATAATGAAGTCTAGTATGAGACACTCATAGTTAGACTCAAACTTGCTCAAGAAGTACATGTTGAATACCTGGACATTTGTAGTGACTCGGGATGAGTCGTTAATAATGTTTAGGGAAAATACATGGTTTGAGGAGAAAAGATGATGGTATACCTAAGCAAAATCTAAGACCTCTTGCCACAATTCAAAGGATATGCCATCACGCAAATCTCAAGGGAAGAAAACGCAACTATTAACACCTTAACACGATTAGCGAACATCACTGTAACTAATAAGACAAACTTATTTTCATACATTTAAGTAAGATGTTTTTCAAAAAAAAAAAAAAAAGAAGGCGTTAGTGTAATTATATGTTATTTTAGGGTGACATTGTAATTTGAGAAAACTTAAGGTGTTAGAAGTGAATATTAATATTTATGAGAAAGGGCCGAGGTGTGCTTAAAACCCTGGTTCAATATACGGGTCCAGATCAGATCCAACGGCCCACATATCTCACCTTCGTCTAGTATTTATTCATCGCTACTGCTAGGGATTACACTCTCTCCAACCTTCTCGACTCAATTGTCTCTCGCCTTTCTAGGGTTTGCTTGTGTTGCCCAAAGCTTCCTTCGGCTTTCAACATGGTAACGTCAATTTCGAACTTCTTCTCTTTGTTTTTCAGTTTATTTTACATAATTGCTTAAACCTATTCCATTCGTTTTCTTCGATCGATTACTTATTATGCTTTGTTTTGAATTTTGAATTATTTGATTTTGTTTTTATGGTTCTTCCGGCTCTAATATCTTATAAAACATCTTATTTGTATGTGTATATGTATTTTAGGTTCTCCAAAACGACATTGATTTGCTAAACCCACCGGCGGAGCTTGAGAAGAAAAAGCACAAGCTCAAGCGCCTTGTTCAGTCCCCTAATTCGTTCTTCATGGTAATAAAAATTAAATCTTTTACTTAATTAGAGTTCTTTTATACATGATTGACTTGTATCTGGGTTTGCTAACTTTATTGTGGTTCTTTTTTTTATCCTACAGGATGTGAAATGTCAAGGCTGCTTCAATATGTAAGTCCTTGGAGAAAAATCTCTGTTTTGAATGTATTGTTCAGTATGTAATCTTTAGTGGGTTTGTGCTGAATTTTGCTCTTATGATTTATGTTTTGAAATATGCAGAACAACTGTTTTCAGCCACTCACAAACTGTGGTGGTGTGTGGCAATTGCCAGACCGTATTGTGCCAGCCTACAGGTGGGCGTGCTAGACTCACTGAGGGGTGCTCCTTTAGAAGAAAGGGAGATTAAAAACTTGTTAGTTCTTGTTCTTTGTTTGATCATGGTGGAGAGAGATTTTAGTTAGCCATTACTTGTTAAAGGGATTGAAATTAAGTATGGTTTTGTTTTTCCTATGATATGTTGATTTTGGTTAAAGCTTTTTTTAAGCTTTGAATTTACTTCTCTTGTTGCAATTTTTGTTTCTTAATATGGTGGATTTTTGGTTTCTATATTAAAGGCAACATGTTTATTGTTTAAGTTATGATGCTCTTCTCAGTGTATATGTTTTGGCTTCGTAGTCTGAATTGTTGAATTCCTTACTCTATGCTTGTGTGTCTTTATCAATCGAGTGTGTTTTTTCCCACTTCAACAATATCGACTCTCCTTAATATGCACTTAAGGAGTATTGAAGATTTACATGGCAATGACATGAAATAGGGTGTAGTAGATGCTTTAAACAAGAGAAATTTTTAGAACCTTTATTTTGATGGAATGTCTCTATTCATAAGAACAAATTTCAGCTTTATTTTCTCCGTTCTGGTATCTACTATCTATAGTTGTGCCAATATATTAGAATCATTAAAGTGGTTATGTACTTAACATATGAATTAAGAATAAGAATAAGAAGCAGATTTAGCCTCACACTTTTAGCTGCTTATCATTTTAGGAGTACTTGCTTGCTTCCATAGACTATTTTTTTTTATTGATAAGGCCCAATTGGACTTTTATGTAACGACATTCTACGAGAGACTTCTATCAAGTAATCTGTATAAATTATTCGTCAAAATTCATTTGGATTTGTTTGGTTGGGTTTTATTAATGGAATTAATAATAATTGAAATGCAATCCATTGTATTGTCAATTCCATTCCGAATAGAAGCATTGAAATGTATGGATTTCTATCATTTTAGCAGAATGACTTCTTTGGAAGACACAAAATGTGAGATTAAAATTTTAATCTAATTCTACATATTCTTTTCTCACCTTCATTCCTATTCATTCAAGTTCTAATTTGGCTTGTGTTTCAAATGCCCAACCAAGAAGTGAAATACTTTAAATATTTTTAATCATGGCTTGGTCTGTTTTCTGTTTCACTAATTGATTTGGTTAACGTGCATTCTTAGTGGTCAGTGTCGAAACAATATAAATGATTATTTAGGGAATCCGATTGCCTAAAACGCGTTATTGATTATCTTTTCGAAAGTTTTATTTTAGCACAAGCTTAAGATAAAGTGAGATGGGAGCTCTGTTTTCATAAAAGAAAAAGTGAGATGGGAGCTATCTCTGCTGTGGAATTGGAAATGTTTGTCAAGTTAATCGAAATAGCCATTTTATACATATGCATAAACTTCTAAACTAGAAGCTTTCTTCATTCTACCATTAAATTTAAAACGGTTTTGCTTAAGAAATTGTGAATATGTAATGGGTTTTAGTGCTTTGAAGCATCTTAGTTTGTACAGTCTCAACAAAATTTAATTTTATAACCAAGGCAAATATATATATTTATAGAATGTCTTCAGAAAAGTCACCACGTCTATAAACTTACACGATTATGAACATATAAAGTAGGCTTTAAAAATTAGATCTTCTATTAATTGATTGTTTTTGTTGTTTTTTCTTAGGAATTGATAGTTGTTTAATTGGCCTTGAGGTAATTTAGGATGGTTAGCAGGCGTTTGATGAGTTGCTATTGCTAATCCTAAAATAATAGGAATTTGAATTAGGGCTGTTTGATCCAACTTTTTTCTTCTCATCTGATCCAATTCAATTAGTAATTGAATTTAGAAAATCATCATCTGATTCGATGTAAGATTTCAAAATCCAATCCAATCAAATTATTAATTGATATTGAATACGATTTAAGGAAAAAGGATGGAGTTACTAGGTTTAAATAAATGTATTGCTAAATAAAGAGATGTTTATTTATTTTTTTAATATTTTTATATATATAAAGAATATTTTAATATATATTAATTATAATTGAATTTGATAGATTTTTAATTTAATTTTTTAACCCAATCCAATTGTAATTGGATATTTAATTTTTTGTAATTAAATTGGATTAGATTAATTCAGTTAAATTGAATCCGATTGAATATTGTCCAACCTTAATAATAATAATAATAATAATAAAGTAAATTGCAAAATTTATTGGATGAAACAAGTTATAACAAAAATCACTTTAAGCTAAACAAAAAATATAAGAGACTCCCAACATAATAGTCTCATCCTTTTGGTCGACACAAGAGTTGTATAAAGATTCAACATCACACTGACCTTGCACTGCAATAAGGAGCATAGCTCAATAGAGTATTACAATATAAAAAACTGGTCTGCCATTTTTAATTAGCACCCAACGTGGAAGATTTCTCATCATCATATTCAATCTTTTAGATCTCAACCTAAAAGTCAATAGAGCTAGCTAACCTGAAAAAATAACACACAAATACAATAAGAACAAGCATGTACATCTCCAAATTCACGAACGAAAAGAATTTATATATATGTTTATATATTTAAAGTTATATTCCATTGCCCAACATAAAAAAATATCATCGGAAAAAAAGAAAAAAAGAAGAGAAAAAAAAAAAACGAAATCCTCCGCACATGAGAAAATTTATTTAAGATAGAGAATTACAATAAAGGAGACTATTCTTAATATTGCATTATTAAGTTGTTACTACCTAATAATTGACTCTAGTGAAGTGCTAAGGAAATACAATAGTGTAAAGATATTTTACTTAAACACTTTTATTAACATAAAATTTAGAAATGGTCTTATTGATTTTATACACACAAATGACTCGCGAAATTTAGAAGAGTTAATTTTTTTTTTTCTTTTAAGATTATAGTAAATTATTTTAGTATGTTTAAGTATAGAGTAATTAACCATTTTGTTCTCTTACATTAGATTAAGGGTACGACAACAAAACTGAAATTATCAAATCAAACTCTTACCGTCCACTCAGATAACTAAAGTTGTATACATTTATGTAAAAAAAATTTGTTTCATAATAGGACTATGTATAGGTTATATCAATTTTTTTTTTAATATTGTAGTTTTTTTTTTTTTTTTTTTTTTTTTTTTTGCTTTTTACATATAAATCCCAAAAGAAATGTAAGAGTTCAAAATTCCTTTTCCAACCAGACAAATCTTTAGTCAACTTTTGCCCTTATCTAGAGTTAAAATTGAAGCTCAATGTTGATCATGTAGTTGTGTCCTCTTCCAAAGAAAAAGAAAAAAATAAAACAAAACAAAATAAAATATGTACAGTACTAGTATAGAATTAGGTAGACTTAGGAAGGGGTTTATAGAATTTATCTCTTTTGAATGATGTAACTAATGATGGTTGTTGTTCACTTTCTTCTATCTCAACCATTGAACTAGTGTTTGTGTATCTTATTATTATTATTATTATTATTATTATTATTATTATTATTATTATTATTATTATTATTATTATTATTATTATTATAATAATAATAAACTAAATATATTATTTATTCAATTATCAAAATTTTATCACAAATTAATATTTAATAGCTACTAAATATAATACAAATACCACAAATTACCAAAATACATGAGTAATATGAGACAAACATACACACACACAAATTTCTTTTATTACAAGGAATATTTACGCATAATTACTTAATACTTTAGGTTTGTAACCAGGAATTCAATGTTTTTAATTTTTAGCGATAAAACTACTCAATATTCCTAATAATATAATTTTATGCAATAATTTTTCAACTAAGGAAGAAAAATATCAATAACGTTCAAAATAATCAGTACTTTAAATTTATTTAAATATTAGAGATATTTTTGGCACTGTCATAAATTAAATATATATATATAAATATCACGAAAATTAAAAAAAATTCACAAATATTATTCATTTTTGTCTCCAAATATAAAAATTAATGATGAAATCCATAAAATATTAATAAATTTGAATAATTATAATAATTCATATAATTTAATAATAAATAGAAGTCTTATTCGATATTATAATATCGTATTGATTATACCATCATATAAATATAATAATATTTGACACACACTATTTGTAGAAGTATTAGTGGCATGCAAAATCCACCGCTAATAAGGGTAGTATTGGCTACAGAAATAAGATTTTGCTGCTAATGCTACTTGTATTATTATTTTTTATTAAAAAAGTACTATTGGCAGGCTCCACCATTATTGCCCGTCGCTAATAACTAGGCGGGAGTTTTCTTGCTTCTTTCATTCAAATTATTATTAGCGGTGAGCCCCATCGCTAATAATACTAAAAAAATTAAAATCCCATCAACGTACTACGAATCTAAGAAGAGATTGAAGAAATTAGGGTTGAGTTACAAGTCTATTCATGTCTATCAATACAACTGTTACTTATTTTACAATTAGAATACATCTAAGGAGGCTTGTTAAGTTTGTAGAAGTAGTCGATGGGTTACTTCTGAGAACAGTAACGAGGAAAAAGTTCCTTGCAAAGTGATGCGATACTTTCCGTTGATACCTTAACTCAAAAGACTATATAGTTCGAGGATTATATCGAAGAGCATGATATGACATCATACTGGCAAATTAAAAGATGATGGGTGATGCGATATTCGGTTGATGGTCTTGCTTGGAAAGAGTTTGATGCAAAGCATCCGGAGTTTTCAAGAGATCCAAGAAATGCTCAATTGAGGTTAGGTGCTGATGAATTTAATCCATTCGGTAACATGAGTCTTCCATACAATATGTGGCCGGTGGTATTGGCTATCTATAACCTACCACCTTGGTAAGCAGGGCCGGCCCTGAAACAAAGTGGGCCATAGGGAAGAAAAAAATTTTGGGCCCTTATGTTAGAAATAATGTGGTATTTTTCAAAATCAGTAAAAGAAATATACAATTTTAAATGAGAAAAAAAAATTTAGGGCCCCTGGGCTGGGTGGGCCCTAGGCACAGGCCTAGCCCGCCTATGCCCAGGGCCGGCTCTGTTGGTAAGGTATGAAAGATAATTATTTTATACTAGCCGTTCTTATTCTTGGTGCAAAATCTCAAGGTAAAGACATGGATATATTTTTAAGATCGTTAGTAGACGAGTGAAAGGAGTTGTGGAGTAATGGAGTACCCACGAGAGATATTTTAACCAACACGATGTTTACAAAGCGTGCAACGTTTTTGTGGACAGTGAATGATTTTCTTGCTCGTAGTAGCTTGTCTAGATGGAGTTGTCAATGTCACGAAGCTTGTCCTACTTGTAATGAAGACACAACTTCTATTCGAGTAATCGGGAGAGACCTCTTATATGGCCATAGAAGGTTTTTGCCAAGTAATCATGCAATGAAAAGAAACACTCGATTTAATGAAAATGTTGAAATAAGACCTCCTCCGAGACGATTTACTTGTGAGGAGATATTAGAACAAGTTAATGCTCTCAAACTGTAAATTCTAGAATATCATCAAGATTTTAGAGGCATGAAACCAGTGGCGGACTCATGATTTAAAGTGAGGGAGCATATTTTTTTTAGGTAAGGCAAGGAAAAAAGTAAAGTTAAAAAGAAAAAAAAAATACTATTGGTGAAAACTCTTGAGTTCTATCTTATATGTTATCCATTTTAACCATTAAATTAATATTAATATTATGCTTATAAATATCATCTTTTATTACAAATATATGTCATAGTTAACTAAAATGTACATACATTTTTTTTAGAAAGGACGATTGTCCCGCCTCGCTTCTATGTGGGTCTGCCTATGCGTGAAACATAGAAGAGTTGTGGAAGATGGTGATTGGAGGAAAAAATTATTTTCTACGAGCTGGAGTAGTGGAGCACAAATATTTTAAAGCACAATACAGATGTCATGCATGTTGAGAAGAATGTGTGTGATAGTCTCCTTGGCATCATCTTAGATAATGATAAATCTAAGGATACCACCAATGCAAGACATGATTTAAAAAAATAGGTGTCAGGGAATCATTGTGGATTTATGAAGATGAAAATGGAAGGTTGAAAAAACCGCATGCTCCTTATGTTTTGACAGTTAGAAATTTATATGAATAAAATAAAATATATGAATGTGTATATAAAATGCGAAATTAAATGAACATATACACAATGTAACTATAGGATCGAAATACTTTCAGCCATTGATTCTTTGAGCTTCAGTCCTATACAAGCTTTGATCTGCAAAAAAAAAAAAAAAAGAAACTGATCAGTGTGGGTAATCGGGCTTCCAAGCTCTCTCTGCTCTATTTAGATAAATTTACTGTGTTTCACAGAATGAGTAGTGAGCTCGGGAACAAAGACCCTATATTTATATAGGTGAGATCTTTCATCAAAGTATCTGGCATAATTAATTGTCAGAATATTTTAAAAATTAAATCGAGTAACTGAAATATTAAGTATTTAAAATGACCATAATTAGAATATTTTAATTAATTATTAAATAATTAATTATATTTTCTAAATCAAATCAAATCAAATATTTGATTTGTTATTATATAAAAATATTCTACCATTGACTCCTGAAAATAGACAACTATTTTGTCAATTTGTTAAAAGAATCAAGTTTCTCGATGGCTTCTATTCAAATTTAAAGAGCAAAGTTTTTACAGATGAGTCAAATATTCTTGGGTAAAAATCCCAAAATTGTCATGTCATGCTCGCTTTAACATCTGACTCAGATTATTTAGCAACCTTTTACAAAGGTTGTATAGTAAATGGTATTTAATTTATTACGGTTGAAAGAGATGAAAAGCAAAACACACAAAATAGAGGAGTTAGTGTTGCTAGAACTAAAGGGTTTTATCATTATGGCACACTTGAAAATGTATTAACCATGTCTTATATTGGTACATATAAAATGACATTGATTGAATGCAGGTACTATAACACTAATCCAATAACAAAGAAAAAAATCACTGAATATAATATAACCAGTATAAATATACGAGAATTTCAGTATCAAGATGAGTCGTATATACTTGCTAACCAAGCTAAGCAAGTTTTCTATCTTCAAGATCCACTTAGAGATCACGATTGGAATGTTGTTGAAGATGTTAACCATCGAAAAATTTAGGACATTAATGACAATGAAGACGAGACAGATGTTAATGTTGTACATGATTCAAACTCATTAAATTTTATGTTGACGGTTGATCTCAAAGAGTTGATTTTACAATCGGATGAACTAGCTGTAATTGTTGAACCTAACAACCAAGCAGTGGATGTTGAGGAAAAAAAAACAATGAAACTGGATGAAGATTACGTTGATAAAGAAATTGATGACTTACTAGTTGAACTTGTTGAGGATGAAAACAAAAATTTGGTGAATGGTGGAAATGCTAGTGATTCCTCTTTGTAGCTTTAATTTTACTTTTGTTTGTAGTAAGACTCTAATGATTGAATAACACTTTGTTTCTAATTTGTATTTATGCTTGTGTCATCTTTTATTTGTCTGATTTTCATTTCCTGGATTTTTATTTATGTAAAATTATTTTCACATTTATATATTGTTCTTCTACAAATTAAAGTATAATATTAGCTTATATAGAGATGTACCACAGTGGAGATGGTGGTGGTATGGACCCCTGATCCTTCTAGAGTGCCGTTGTCCTGGCAATCAGGTTTCATATTTTTCATCTCAATATTATTCTTACTCTAAATACATAATTATTTTCTAATGTACTAATATAATAATTTTTTCCTTGAAATAAAGCCCAACCAACAATTAGAAAAGGGTCGTGATCCTGCTTCAAACAATGAACTTGAAAAAGGAAGAAGGGAAGCTGATAAACCATTAGACGTTCAGGTGGAACTCAGTACGGACAAAGTATTTGAGATTGAAGCCAACACTTATGTTCAATTTATGGGCCAGCAAGTAACTATTTTGTGTCCAGGTTATCATTACAATTTTTTCGATGTACCCCAATAATATAATGATCAAGTGATTAATCGAATAAGAGTGAGTGATTTTCAATTATCTATGGTTTCAATTATTTTATAAAGTCATTTAAGAATTAAATAAATCCTTATTTACTTTATCATGCAGTTTTATTTTGATATAGACAAGAATTCACATCGAGACCTACTAATGGGAACTCTTTATACGAAAATGGCAGAGAGATATAATGAGAGAAAGACCACCAGACATAAGTAGTTTAAGCAATATTACTCAAAACCAGAAGATTGAGAGAAAGTTCTTGACCTGCGCCCTGACCACTTGAATAAGAAGAGTTAGAGCCTATTTACGAACTGTACATTAGCGTATTTTTTAAAGCGCTTAAAAAAATAAAACAAATATACAACTGATGAAATATCCAACAGCACTAGTCACAAGATTATTGGCTTCTATAAGTTACACATTTGTAAGTAATAATATTTATTATTTATTTTAAAAATATAATGTATCTTTAAACACATTATAAACTCTTTTATTTATTTATTATTTTTTATATAGGAAGGTCCACCAAAAGAGCATGTGGTCGATGCATGGAGGGTGACTCATACGAAAAAACTATCTGGTGGTTTTGTACACGAAGCTGTTGCAGAAGATTTTGTAAGTAAATAAAATATTCTATTGTTAAATTTCAAATATTATATCAATTATATGTTCTAATAATGTTTATTTAAATAGGGAGAACTGCGTAAGGAGCTTGATAGGAAACGACTCGAAAGACAATCTCAGAGTGATACATCTGGTACTGAATCTGATAGTAGTTATCAATTCGAGGTACTTAAAAAGTTCTTGGAGAAAGACCTGACTATCAAAGAGGTGCGGGTTATAGGATCAAAGACAAAGGAAAGAACTCATACAATCAAAGTCAGTTAGCTGCGCATCCTCTGTCCCCTAATGAAATGTACAACACTATGGCAGATATTTTTGCAACTATACATGACACATTAGGTAGCAGTTTGATACCTGAACAACCTGCCAATTTATATAACCCATATTTTGACAATTTTATCCAAATGTACAGTCAATCACAATCTCTTGGTAGTTCGTCTTCTTAGAGTTATGTCGCTCCACCACAACCTCAACACCAGCATTCTCCGTAGGACCAACACTAGTCTGGTCAACAGCAGGGAAATCAACTTGTTGTTGGAATTATTTTACCAGGATCTTAGATCTACTCACAAGTATGTTGATTAACAACCTAAAAATAAACTTCTAAAACGAATATAATTAAACACATATAAAGTATGAGAAACCTTATATTGGTTGCAGCGGAATAATATGTCTCCTTCCACTCAAATCTCTAACCCTTGATTCCTTTCTGTAGCAGAGTATAATCAAGATCTGAGCCCGAATGTCCTTCTTTGTTGACTCTGAATTCTACACAGTCTTCCTCACTATGATTGAGGTATTAATTGATGTGTGTGGGCACTACTCTATCACTTAGAGGGATTTCGAAAACAGAGAAGAAAGAGAGAGAGAGAGTGGCGGCTTCAAGAGTGTTTGAGTGAAAGAAAATAATGCAATAATGTGTGTGTGAAACCTGAAGCCTTTTCCTTCTATTTATAGAATACCACATAGGGTTAAGGTTGAATTACTTGGTATTAAAAAATGAAAAATAAATGATAAAAGGGAAGCAAAGGTGGCCGACCATAGCAATATGGAAACAAGCCTCTCACTTTTGCAACTTTCCTATTTCATCATTTTTAGTTTTCCATTTTCTCAAAGATTGCCAATTCTCTCATTCAACTACATAAATGTCAAATCTAATTATTTAATAACTATAATTAATTATTAAATAATATATTGTCATTTATTTTATTTATTAATAAAAACTAATCAAAGTTTCCCAATTAATAAATATACCCTGTAAACTCTCTATTTACTGTTTTACCCTTAATAAGTGATAAACTCACAAATAGACATAGTCTAATCTTGAGAATTATAATTGATTAATTAAAACTAATTAAATGAGTCTTACAAGTAATATTGTCTCAACTAGTGTGGGGACCATGGGTCTATATATCCGAGCTTCCAATAAGCAGATCAAGAATTTACAACTTAAATTCACTGACTTATTAATTCTTCGTTGAATCCACGCATAGAACTTTGAATCGCACTCTCAGTTATATAGAACGCTCTATATGTTCCACCATATAGACACGTCATTAATTATCTATTGTTATAATCCTAATTTGATCAATGATCCTCTATATGGATGATTTACACTGTAAAGGGATTTAATTACCGTAACACCCTACAATGTATTTTATCCTTAAAACACTTAACCCTGTATAAATGATATTTCAACTAAGTGAAATGAGTACTCCACCATTTATTTTCGTTTGGTTAAGCTCGAAGGAAATCATCCTTTACTTTCTATTCGCTAGATAGAAGCTATAGATTTCATATTTATGTTAGCGCTCCCACTCAATTGCACTACCGTGTTCCCAAAATGTACGTATCACCCTCACTCAAAAGTAGGCTTAACTAACAAATCAAAGAACACGAATAATACTCTTGAGATTGAGCCTAATCATATCACGATTAAGATCATTTGATCTAGGATCAACTAAGTGATATTGAATCGAATAGATATTACGCTAAGTTTAATAAATCTATATCAAAATCAATATCGGTCCATTCCAATGCATACTCCATGCATCCAACCCAAGCTTTACTTTAACCAATGTTCTGGAAAGAACATAGCATTTCACCAAATGCAAGTAAACTCTGTTGTAGATTGTCATATCAGTAAAACCCTAGTGTTCTGATAAATCTAGGAATCTTTAATCACATAGTCATGTTTACTTTCCACTGTGTTGACAACACAATAAACATGATCAAGTATGTGAAAAGGGTTTGAATGAATTTATAAATTAAATAGACAAACAATTGATAAGATGAACCAAAACATACACAAATAAATAAAAAATACTTCTGTTATTTTATTGATATTGAATAATCTGGATTACATTGAAATAGAGTTTTATTTAGGGCATAAAACCCAACACTTGTATATGGAACCCCTTAATTTGCAGTCTCCTTCGCTCGGTTCAAATATTATTGATTTTGGGATATTTGGGAGTTCTTCGTAGGAGCCACAATTTTTTTCAAGCTTAATACTCAACCAAACTCAGTTAGAGGAACTTACACTTGCTTTATCGTCAGATCATCCATATGTTCCTTCTCCTCCATAGCCATCGAGACCTCCCAATAATAATAATGTGAATTAAGACTTTTTTTTAAAGACCTTAATGATAATTTTTTTAGAATAATTAGTTTAAGTTTGTTAATAATTTAGACACTACAAATATTAAGTATATTTTATTTATTTAGTTTAATTTGAGACATTGAAATAGTAATGAATATTGTATTTATTATTTAGTGTTAAATTATAATATTTAAAATTAGTTAAATTATATTTAATTTTTATATAAATTTATATATTATTTATAATTTATTATTAATTTTTATATTTATATTTAATTTTAATATAATTAATTTATTTTTATTATTTAAATATTTAATTATTAGTGGCAGACAATAGCAGTGGATGCCCACCGCTAATAACTATTAATAGCGTTCAACTATTAGCAGCATGTCATTAGCAGTGGATACCCCATTACTAATGACCAATTACAGTGTATTTTATCATTAATAGCGACGAACTCCTCCGCGCTATTAATTATTGATAAATGTTATAGTGACACACTCGATAAGAAAATATTATAATACCAAAATTAACTTCTAGAAGGTCCGAAGTGGTTACTTAAATTGGGGTGTTATTCATCCAATCCGCACTTCTAAGTGTGGATTTTATATTTTGGCTCCAATTCAATTCGCATAATAAGTTAAATTCAATCTACTTTAATCCGTAAAAGTACAAATTTGATCAATTATTTTAGATTGGTTACTTTTTAATATTAAATTATTTAATATCTATTAAAAAATAATTTTATCCACATTACTAACAAAAAAAAAAAAACAAATTATTATTATTTTTTGTCTCCAACAATAAATTTAAATAAATAAAATAAAAGATAACAAATTCAAAAGAAGAAGAAAATAAATAGTATGTATAAAGAAATTTTTAATTTTGTTTTAGATTATATTTTTTTATAAATAAAAATGAAATATACATTTGATCTATCAAATTTTGAAATATATATTTGTATATGTCTTAGATTTTTTACAACAATATATGTATTAGATTTTTAAATAATTTTTTTCACATTAAAATATATATGTAAAATTTTAAAAATATATATATAAATATGTGTGAATTGGATTGAATATGTTACTTTTATATATCAAATAACATTCTATCCACACAATTGTCGATTTTAGATTTTTCAATTTAATCTACTGTTGTGATAAATCTAACACGCAAGTATACGTATCGTTTTAACAAGTAATACTTAGGTAAGTGAGATCGTTCCCACAAGGACTGCAGCTAAGTACCAATCAACTGAATTCTTGTTTCTATTTATTGGTAGAATCAATAATAAAGTTGAATAATTAAATAACTAAAAATTAACAACCAAAAAAATAATAATAAAGAGTGTAATTAATTATGGATGAATATTTAGGAATATGAATCATGTTAGTTCAGGTTCTCAATTGTTAATGTTAATTATTTATTCTATCCATTTTGGAGTTGACAGATTATCAAATTAACCCTAACTCTTCTCAAATCATTAAGGTCCTAAATCATATATTATCTACTTACATCTCTGAAGTAAATTAACATATAACTTGCATTAAATTCAGAATATAAAAATTACATAAGCTATGTAAATACTCTCGTTTTACATCAAAACTTATGTTTGTCCTATTAGAGCATTCCTAATATTCACTTCTCAGATTTCATATTAGAATCATAAATCACATTCAAGATGGCCAGTCAAAATAGAGTCAGGCTACATTCGTCAAAATAGAGACGGACTCCTTGGTTGCTGCTACAGCCTTTGACATGCTCAATTACCATTTGGTTGGGATACTTACCCTCTGTTTTGTGAATGCTTGAACATGTGTAAGTCTTTTGACAAGGTCATTGTGTGTCATGTGAATCGAGAGAACAATATAATGGCTGATGTGCTAGCCTGCTGGGCGAGAGTGCACAAGGCAGAGGCCACTGGCCTCTTAAGGGTTGTAGCCCCCTCATGTGGTTATTAGTTTTCTTTGCTTTCAATAAAAGTTTTTTACCCATTAAAAAAAAAGATGGCCAATCTAAAATATGTAATTAAAACAAATAAGAATAAATCACACAATATAGGGAAGACAAACTAATAATCACATTACCTGAATTAAAGAAACATCATCTAACATTCTTCATATCCCTAAATTGGGAATTTAGTTCAAAAAGCTCATGTTCACATCCATAAAAATTGAAACAGAAGTTAACATAAAGACATAAAAAGGAGAAGAAAGAACTAGTTGGTGATCTTCCTCCGGGTCGCCACAATTGCTTCCTTTGCCTCCTCCTTCATCTCTAGGGTTTAATTTTTGCCTCCCTTTACCTCTAAAACACGCAACCCTTATATAGACATTAGGGTTGCTATCTTTGAATGGTGAAAGTCAAAAACTGCCAAAAATTCTCGTGTTTCGCCCATAGTCGCGACTACAAAGCCTAGTCGCAACCATAGGCTAATTTCGAAAAACAAGCTCTCTGCCTGCTCCATAGTCGCGACCATGAAAAAGGGTCGTGACCATGAAAAATGGTGGTCGCGACTACTAAAGCAAATTTGACAGCTTCAGCATCTTTCAGTAAAATATGCATAACTTTCACATTTGATTCAAGATGTGTTGGAAAGAAGAAAAAGAAATCTAAAGCTTCTATGTTTTGACTTTTTCCAAAATTTGATCAGAACATAGTCAAATTTAGACTTGAAGTTTCAGCTTTATTTTCTTACAAAATTTTCTCTATTCTATAGATTATTGTTTTCTAAAATTTGATCGATTGATGTATTCCAAGTGTAAAATCTGAAACAAAAAAAAAAATAATAATAATAAGCGTAATTCTATTTAAAAAAAAAAAATAACAAAGAAAAAAAACAACTATAAAAATTGACCCAAAAATGTAGGCTAAAAATAGCCTAACATCTACACAAGTGAAGATATTCTTACTTTGAGGATTTAATAATGCAAATTTAATTAGATAATTTATGAATACCCTTAAATTAAACTTGATTCTCTACAACTATCACTTAAATTCACGTCTGGTTTACTTTTTTTTTTTTTTTATATACGTAATAAATAAAGAATATTTATGGATATTCATGTAAGGACACGATTAATATTAGTTTAATCGTATACTGATTATGCTTGAGGTGACAAACTTACAAACAGAACCAACGAAATTGTATAAAATTACACTTTAGTAATATTGGCTTGTTTCAGTGCTAAAAAAATCAATAGATTATTGTTGTTACTAGAGTTTGGTATGGGAGTTATAGACTTGCTGGGAAAAGAAATGTTCACTCAACACATGTTTCGTAAATTAAATTTCAATGGTAATGTTAGCCCTTCCTCCAACACAAATTTGTAGTTACGTAGCAAATCTCACTTATTATTTTTGTCAAGAAAAGGAGAAGAATTTTTTATCGTTAGGGGTATAAAAACATAATAAAAGCATACCCTACCACGGTAGAATTTTCAATATAAAAAAGTTGATATATATTATTGGTATAAAAAAGAAAAATGAAAACGACAGAAACTGTAAAAGTAAATAAAAAAATAAAGAAAGAAAGAGAGAGAGAAGGAAGGTGGAAGAAGAGGAGGTGTGCATTGTGCAAGACCATAATTCACCCGCACGCATGGCCAATTCTTTATATATTATTATTATAAAACACTCTCTCGCTTTCCAATACCATTGTTCAGTTTTACACGAAGACGTAGTACAAAACACACACATGACACACGAGAGAAAAGAAAAAAACAACATTACATATTTATAAACAAATTCATACTGTTTTTTTTTTCTGTCACTCTCACTTCACTTCTTCTGTTTATATAATTTTTTTCTTTCACATGAACAAAGATCTACTTGCAATTCCATTAATCTCTTTTTGCAGCTTTTGACGTTCTCAAACCCAACACTACAGCTCTCTGTTTTTTTTTCTTTCTTTTTCCTCTCCTTATAATAAATCTGTTCTCTCTGATCTGTGACTTGACTAGACTGAAGTACTAGAGTGAGAAGTAATCTATTCTGAGTATGGATAAGTGGGAGAAAGAAACTAACCCACGAAGGAGAAGAACTCCATCTTTCTCTTCCTCTCTTCTTGACGTTATCTACCGTTCGATTGACGAATCCAAGGGTGGTGATCATCACCAACAAGAGGAAGACCAAGCTACAACTACTACTAGAGTAGCTGTGAAGAAAAAGCAGAAAGAAGAGAAAGAGAGAACCAATCTACGCCGAGCTATTATGATAGAGAGTTGGATCGAGAAACAGAGCGTTCAAAGTTCTACTCTTTCAACTTCAGCTTCAACCTCTTCGGCTGATTCAAGCTCAGGTGCTCTGTGGTCTTCCTCCGAAACAGAGTCAACCCGAAAATACAGATCCAAAACGAAGCCGTTTCGAGCCACTACTACTGATACTACTGGGGTATCATCGTATTCATCGTTCTCTTCTGAGCAGTCAAAGAAAAAGATCACATCTACCCAGTTTGAGCAGAAGATGATGAAGAAGACTCCGAAACCGGAACAGAGCGGTGGGTTTTCGAAGACGAAGCTCAAGGCTTTGAAAATCTATGGAGAATTAAAAAAAGTGAAGCAACCCATTTCGCCTGGGGGTCGTATAGCCACCTTTATTAACTCTATTTTCAATTCGGGCAACGTTAAAAAGGCCAAAATGTGTTATGTTGGAGCGGTTGAGGATGTGACTTCGGAGAATATTTCTAAGTCGGGTTGTTCCACTGCTTCCACTTTCTCTAGGTCTTGTCTGAGCAAAACGACGACGTCTTCTAGAGCCAAACACACTCTAAATGGTGGCGCTACCAAAAGGTCCGTAAGGTTTTATCCCGTTAATGTGATTCTAGGCGAAGATAAATGTGCTTATGAACAGGACCCAAGTTTAATGCCATTGTCAGCCATTAGAGGCTTTGTTAGAAGCTCATCGTTGAAAGAAGAAGAGCCCAGAAAAGATAATAATAAGAAGAGTGTTGAAAGAGAAACTCGAAGTTTCCTTAGAGGTTTCTGTGATGTTAATGGTGAAGCTGATGATGAAGAAGAAGAAGATGATGATGATGATGATGGTGAGAGCTATTCGAGTTCTGATCTCTTTGAGCTAGATCACCTTGTTGGGATTGGAAGATACAGAGAAGAACTTCCTGTTTATGAAACTACAAATCTCAAAACTAATCAAGCCATTGCAAATGGTTTGATATTGTAATTTTATTATTGTTTATTTTTAATTTTCAAAACCCAAAAAAGGGAAGTTAAAAAAATGTCAGTGTAAGTTGATGGTTTAGTTTTTGGGGATTGAATTCATGAACAAGTTATAGTATTTTTTTAACTTTTTCCATTTTTCTTTTAGCCAATTAAGTTGAACTACTAGTTTAAGATTTATCATAGTTTGATCCGTGGTAGAAGAAAGCAAAGAAAAAAAAAAGGTTGGTTAGTTTTGCTAGAAGAGAAAGTCATATGAATTATTGAATTTATGGCGTAATTTGCAATTGAAACGTGTAATAACCAAAAAATTATTTGCAAAATTTGTTTCTAATTTTACAATAATTACTAATTAACAATCAAGCTTTTGTGGGTTTAGCGTCACTCATAAAAAGTTGAATTAAAAAGAGAGATGAAAAAAGCAGAGACAAATCTTCTCTGCTATGAGATTGGAGAAAGAAGAAAAGTAAAAGAAAGTGAAAGATTTTTTTTATTATTATTTTTTGTAATTTTTTCACTTTTTCACAGGCTTGTCACATGGTCACAAAGTTAAATTAGGCCCCCTTTTAAACTAAGAGAATGGGAAATGATTGAGATCCCATAACTTTTTTGTTGTTGGTTCAATTTCTTTGGCTATTTGGTTATCATTTCCAAATGGGTAATAATAATCATAGTCATTTTTGCAAAGCCAATTTCAAATAAAGATAATTTTGTTTCCGATGGGCATATTTAGTTTTGGTAATTTTGAACATACACATGAACAGAGTAGAAGAAAATACAAATCTAAACACAAGAGATTTCCATGTCTCTGACATAAAGATAATGAAGATGCATTCTTCTTCACCCTTAGCAGACAAGTAGGGTCTTAAGTAAGGAATCTAAGAAGTCAAAATAGAGCAGAAGATAATATATGATGGCAAATATGCAAACTAACTTTTTTTACAAACCGATTTGAGAAAAAAGATGAAGGAAAAAAAAATACATAAAGTTGTGATCAAACTCAATATTCTTGAAATGATATGGGACACTAGTGGCCAATAACGTTGACTTTCAACACCACCTCTTCATGACCTTCTTCCAAAAAAAGAAGAGCTTATTCATTGAGACAAAAAAAACAAAAGAATTGTAAATGGATTAGGAGAATTTGTCAAGAAAGTCTTTTTATTTTTTATTTTTTCCCTTTTGTGAAAAGGAAGGTGACATGTCTTGTAGAGTTGATAGAAATAATGTCATGGGGCAATAATTTCTCTTCTCTGTTAATATGCCATCATATTATTTTAGCTCAACATTTTACTTCACATTTAAGAGTTCAACAATCTCAGTATAAATAATAGAGGTTTAGAGGTTAAGTTATTATTAGAAAGAGATTTTTAGCTTATGTGTTAAGTAGGGTAACTAATTTTTTCTTTTTTCACCTGTTAAATCAACTTTTTCTTTTTAACGAGCCTCTGTAGTAGAAGCGACTAACTTAATTATTTTATTTTATAATAAGAATGACACCTATAAACTAAACAACTAATAATAATAATAATAGTACAAATCATCCAAATTCATTTGTTTAAAACAAAAATGATAACACCCACTTGAATAAAAATTACACGAAGCTAAATATTCAACTATTGGTGGGAGAAAGAAAGCTACAAAATGTTGGAAGAAATAGTATTATATATACTATAATTTCAAAGTATTAAGACTAACTTGTTATCAATGAGCTGTTTTAAAAGTTTGTATTCTTCTATGTCATGAATATTGTTAAAATTCTCAAAATAATTATAATAGTGAATGAGAAATTATCACCTAAAAATAGTTAAATGAAAAACTAATTATGAGACTCATAGTATTTCCAAATGAAAAAGATGGTACTTTTTCAAATGTGTATATATAAAAATCTTTGCAAATATCAAGTGAAGCAAAATCACATCAAGCAATTTTTTTTTCTCTCTCTTGTTCGAAATGTGTTCATTAATTCTTTCAAAGATATGTGAGGACTCAGTTTAGCATCAACAGCTATATTTTAAATATTTTGATTTTTAATTTTAATTATTCTATAATTCTACATTCTCTCTATTTTTATTTTAAGTATCTTTTTAAGTTTATTTATTTTCACTTATAAACAATATCCTATACTAGTATTTTCCTAACAGAAATATCCATTAATCCTAACTTACATCCAAGCTAGCTATCTCGAGATTGTTAGTGCTATATAGATATATATGTTAGACTTTTTTTTGGGCTTACATTAAATTTTATTGGTTTTATTAAAACTTGGGTTGATTGATGATTCTTTCTTGTGTCATAGCGTGTTGTTGGTGATCAATTGTTAATGGGCTTAGCATACGTGAGTAAAGTCTAGTGAAGCGAAGTGTAGGCAGTTTTTCTAGTTGATGAAGCCTTTGCGGCCATGGGTTTTAGCTAAGTCCCCTCCTAACTCTATAAATACATATTGTCTCATCACAATTGTATACCTTTTGATAATCAGAGAAAATAAACTGCTTCTGATTTAGAGATCTAGGGAGGAAGACTTAGTTGATAGTATTGCACTATCAAATTGGAGTAACTGCTGTGGATCAATCAGAGATAATTGATATGGATCAATCAGGTACACATACTCAATTATCATAATACTACTATTGTGTTCTATGTTATATACAAATAGATCTTGGGTTAATTGTTAATTTATTTAACATGTGGTATCAGATAGCCTATTGTATATGATTTAGAACCTATAATTAGTATAATTAATTTGTATATGTTAATTATTCATAATTACATATTAATTTCGCTATTATTTTATGTTGAATTTTTTGTTTTTCAATCTTAAAAGTTTAGGGGTTTTATTCATTATTAAATTCTCTTTCTTTTGATATGTTATTTGCATAAAATTGTTGAGTAAATTAAGAGAATTTCAAGATTAAAATTTTAGGTTTGTTGTATTTTTGAATGATAAAATTATACATGGATTTTTTGATTATGATTATAATTGAATGAAATTGATTATGCATAAATGATTGTACATTGATTTCTAATACAACTACCTATTTCCATTAACGATTTAGTCTAAAACCCGTACGTTTCAAGATTTTTTTTTTTGGTTTGAAATTTTCGGATTCAATTTCTTGATCTACCATTATTTTGGATGTTTTATCCCAAATTGAATCCTTAGGTAGATTAGAAATTCCATCCCGACCAAAACCCATCCAAAATCCCCAATGTTTCGTCGATTTTTGGCCGGAATACGCTTGCAGACCCGACTGGGCCAATCCGGGTCGCGTGACCCGCCTCCAACCCGGCTTGGCCGAGGAAGAAGATGGAGGCCGAGCTGACGCCCACTCGCGCAAGCAAGCGCGTGGGCGCGTGGGACCCCCTCGGAGGTCGTTTTTCGACGATTTTTTTTTCCAGCGTGCTTAGAATTAAATTTCTGATTTTTCTATGATTTTTAATTAATTTTTTGACTCCGTTTAATAATTATTATTATTTTAATGATAATTATGTAGTTAAAAAAAATTATTAAAAATATTTTTGATAATTTTTCGAAATTTGTCAATCATAGAAAATTTTTTGAGTTTCTTCTCGTTCCATATGACATAGTCACTCTCTTGTTTAATTTATCTTGACTATGTAATCTCCACCAATATTCTTTATTTCACATTTTTTCCATTAATTGTTGTTCCAAAATTATAAAACTTGGTTGTTTGATACAAAAATAATGTGTTATGGTGGACACTTTATTTTTGCTTATCAATATAATAAAAGCAATTATATATCTCTTTTGGAAATTTGGTTGAAAATTATTAATTTTTAATGATTGTTTTATCACCAAATTTCACATGTTGAAGAAAATATTATATTTTTGGTTGACTATATGTGTAATTACTTGCCCAAAGGTAGTATTTACATATATTAGTTCACATTCCATGAAGTGAGTTAATATTAAATGTATATATTTTAATTATTTGCCCAAAGGTAATAATTTAAATATATAAATTTATTATTATTTTTTGCTTGAATTAATATATATTTTTAAGAAATTTATTTGCCCAAAGGTAATAAAATTCTTAAATGATATGTATTTTTTCCTTTGTTGTTAACTTCATGAAGGTAGATCATGTGTGTGTTATATTCTCACCCCAAAGGGGAGATTATAATGACCAGTTGATTCTACAATATTTTCTAATACATTGCTCATATTGCTTATTCAAGTTTTAATTTTTGAATTTTTCAGTCTCCCTTTCTGTGAACAACAATAATGCTTCCATCCATATTTTGAATGCTTCCAACTACAAGATATGGAAACGAGATGTGGAATTTACTTTAGGCATAATGGATATGGACTTGTGCCTACGAGAAGAAAAACCCGTAACGATCTTACGGACTCAAGATGCCGAGAGAACTCATCATGCACAATGGGAAAAGTCAAGTCGACTTAGTCTTCTTACTAGGAAAAGATCCATTCCTGAACATCTATTGAGTGGTTTGCCGTGACACTACAAATGCCAAAGAGTTTTTCAATGTTTGTAGAAAAATTATACGACAACGGGTGAAAACGCTGAAGCTGGACATCTTATGGATGAAATGACAACCATTAAGTATGATGAATTAAAAGGAGTGCGAGATTTTATTCTGAAATTGGTAAATATTCAGTCCAAGTTGAAAGATCATAATATTCCTCTTCCTGACTCTTTCATTATTCATCGAGCTCTTCATGCTCTTCCTGCCTCTTTCAGCCTAATCAAGACAGCCTACAACACTTACAATCAAACATGGACTATCAGCGACCTAATTTCTCGGTGTGTAACAAGAAAGCAAGCTTAAAAGGGAGAAGAATGAATCTGCTAACTATGTTTCTCACCTCAAGCCCAACAAAGGAAAAGGAAAATTCAAGAATAAAAATGATGGTGCTACAAAACAAAACGAATGGTAATGGTAAGGAGCATAAGAATAAACGAGAAGAATAACAACGGAAAGTCAAAATACTCTAATGTGAAGTGTTACTTTTGTGAAAAATTGGGGCATCGGAGAAATCGCATCACAAATTTAAGACTTGGTTAGAAAAGAAGGCACAATCAGGTAATCCATTGGCATGTGTTTGTTTTGAATCTAATCTAGTTGATGTTCCTATTGATTCTTGGTGGTTAGACAGTGGTGCTAATTGTTCATGTTTCGCTTCCTTACGTGGGCTAAGGGATCTCGGGAAGCCAAGTGAGAGGAGTCCAAGCTTAAAGTGGGCAATGATGTTCGAGTTGACGTTATCTATGTTGGAACATTTATTCTTGAATTACGATCTCGTGATAAGATTATTCGAACAATACTTTTTATGTTCCTACTTTTAAAAGGAATTTAGTTTCGCTTCCGCTTTTGGTTAAACAAGGATATTCTTTTCATTTTGCAAATGATAATGTTGACATTATGCTTCGACTCTCGAATTATTGGAAATTGCTTTTATTCCTTACGATGGTCTTTACAAGTTGTCATTGGCTCCTTTAAATTCCTCTTTTAATGTTGTGAATTTGGTGGGTAAAAGACCTCATGTTAAGGAAACATCCTTATTGTTATGGCACAAAAGATTGGGTCATATTTCCGGAAGAGAAAGGGTTGATCGTTTAGTTAAATCGAAATACTTCCTCCTCTTGATGCTTCGATTGGGATACTTGTGTTGATTGTACTCGTGGAAAATTGACTAAAACAAGAAAGAGACTCGCAAACCATGATCAATCTTTATTGGAAATTATCCACACGGAGACATCGATGGTCCTTATTCCACCACGTTGTGCGAAATAAGTATTTTATCACTTTTATCGATGATTTTTCTCGTTATGGATTCACCTATTTAATTAAAGAAAAATCTCGACGCCCTTGATAAACTCAAAATTTTTCGAAATGAGGTTGAGAAACAATTAGGAAGAGTCATCAAAGTTGTTCATTCCCGATCGTGGAGGAGAATATTATGGTCGTTATCTGATCCGGACAACACATGGGGCTTTTTGCGAGTACTTACAAGAAAATGGTATAGTTGCTCAATACACTATGCCCGGGTTCACTGTGAGCAAAATGGCGTTGCCGAAAGGAGAAATCGCACTCTCATGGATATGGTTAGAAGTATGATGAGTAGAACAAATCTTCCGTAGAGTTTTTATGGGGTGAAGCACTTATGACCGTAACTTATATTTTAAATCGTGTTCCCGAACTGCTTCCCAAGACCCCTTTGAGTTGTGGGTACTGGCGGAAGCCTAGTCTAAATCATCTTCGTGTATGGGGTTGTCCAACCGAAGTAAAGATTTATGATCCTAATTTGAAAAGTTAGATCCGAGAACAAATCGTCGTTATTTCATTGGTTATCCAATGCGCTCAAAAGGCTATCGCTTTTACCGTCCTACTCGTGGTACGCGAATTGTTGAATCTCGGACTCGCTAAATTTCGGAATTTGATGCTTTCGAGAAAATTCCTTCAACATCTCTTGAAATAGGGAGTCCTCTACAAGGAATTTGTATTCCTATGTCATTTTCAAGAGATGATAATAGTAGTCTTCATCCTACTCCGGTTGGTAATGCTCCCATTGTTGATGAATACATTGCTCCCGATATCGAAGATGATGAAGGCCCTATTATTGATGAAGTGGCCTATTAATGATGAAGCTCCTATTGATAATGAGAATCACATTTATTGAAGAAATTCCGATTGTGGAAGATGTTATTCAAAACAATGATCAACAAAGAGAAGTTATTCCGAAGTACCTCCTCTAAGAAGATCTCGCAGACAAAAAGAAGTCAACAAAGTGTCATGATAATTTTGTTTATCTTGGAGAAGGAGAATATGATATTGATCATTTCAGGATCCCGTCACTTTTAGTGAAGCACTTAATAGTCCACAATCTTCAAAATGGTTATAGCTACGGATGATGAGATCGACTCCATGAAGAAAAATGGTGTATGGGAGCTAGTTTTATTACTCGATGGTTTTAAACCAATAGGTTGTAAGTGGATTTTAAAGGCTAAAAGAGATAAAAAGGGACGATTGAAAGGTTTAAAGCGCGTTTAGTGGCTAAAGGCTTTACTCAAAGGGAAGGTATTGATTACACGAAACTTTCTCACTGTTTCCACTAAAGATTCATTCTTATTATGGCCTTAGTTGCGCATTTTGATTTAGAGTTGCATCAAATGGATGTTAAAAACTGCTTTTACGAATGGAGAATTGAATGAGGAAGTCTATATGTCTCAACTTTGAAGGCTACAAGGAGAAAGGAAAAGAACACTTGGTTTGCAAGTTGAAACGATCCATTTATGGTCTCAAACTGTGCATCTCGCCGGTGGTACTTGAAGTTTGACCGAGTTGTGACATCGTTTGGTTTCGTAGAGAACAAGTTTGATCGAGTGTATTTATATGAAGATCGATGGGGAGTCGTTATATTTTCTTGTTCTTTATGTAGATGACATTTTACTTGCGTGATGATTTGTCACTACTAAATGAGACCAAAAATTTTTCTACATCTTCCAATTTTGATATGAAAGATCTTGGAGAGGCATCCTATGTTTTGGGGATTGAGATCCATCGTGACGGGAATCGAAAAGTTCTTGGCTTATCTCAAGAAGCTTACATTAATCGTGTGCTCAAAAGGTTCAACATGGATTTATGTAAAGTTTGGTTACGTTCCTATTCTCGAAAGGGGACAAGTTCACTAAGCGACAATGTCCTAAGAACGACTTGGAAAGAGGAGCAATGAAGAACATCCCTTATGCAAGTGTAGTAGGGAGTTTGATGTATGCTCGAGTTTGCACTCGACCGACATAGCTTTCGTAGTAAATGTTCTTGGGAGATATTTATCGATCTGGCCTTGATCATTGGGTTGCGGCCAAGAAAGTTTTGAGATATTTGCGAAAGAACGAAGAGTTTTATGCTTGTGTATAAGCATGTTGACAATCTTCGAGTTGTTGGTTATTCAGATTCGATTTTGGTGGTTGTGTAGATGATTTAAAGTCAAATTCGGCTATATTTAACCTTGGCCAGCGGAATGTCGCTATTTCTTGGAAGAAGGTCAAACGGACTTTGATCACGTCATCTACTATGTATGTTGAGTTTGTTGCATGTTATGGGGCATCTTTGCAAGCTTTGTGGGTGAAGAATTTATTTCGGAGATACGAGTGGTATCGATTCTATTTCCACACCTATGCTAATCTATGTGATAATAATGCTCGTTTTCTTTTCAAAGAATAACAAGATTAGTAGTGCTTCTAAACACATGGAAATAAAGTATCTCATCGTGAGACTTGGTCAAAAAAGGAGACATTGTTATTGAAAATTGCAAGACCGAGTCGATGTTAGCTGATCTCAACTAAAGGGTTAAGTGCCGTGCCGTTTAATAAACATGTTGTTAATATGGGCATTTTAGAATCTTTTTTGATCTTTTGGGTTAGTGGGAGTTTTGTTTTCGTTTGTTTTTAGAAATTATTATTTATAATTTTCGAATAAAGTTATGAACTACATTTTATGTTTCAATATTTTATTATTGAATGGATATGTTTTCAATTATGTTTTGTTATATTCTGGAATGATTGAATTGAAAGCATGTGGTTCATATTGTTGTGATCATTGTCTTTTAAATTTATTTGCTTATTGACAATGATATGTTGTTGGCTTAATTCTTTAAGCAAGTTTAGTGACACTTACTTATTTTAAGTGGTGTATGTTTAATTTCACTCGGCTTATTTATTAAGCATCACGGTATCGCTGAAGCCGAGGATCGATAAGGATATTATGTTATTTTAAATTGATCACATGTTGAACATAATTCCTTACCACACTACTAGACTTATTGACCATGTCGATTTAATACTTTGGTATTTGTGATTATGAATGTCTTTTGTTGAGCTAAAAACAATATGATCGCTATAGTTCCATTATCAAAGGTTAAATTGGGCCTATTGAGATGCTATCGTCAGAACTACTCGGTTTTAAAGTGGCCACAAATGTTTTCTTGTTGTTCAACCCATGAGTCGTTTTCAAACAAAATTATTTTTATATATAATATATATGTATTAAAATCAATGTAACGAAGTGGGAGAATGTTAGACTTTTTTTCGCTTACATTAAATTTTATTGGTTTTATTAAAACTTGGGTTGATTGGATAGTTCTTTTTAACAACATGTTAGGCAATGTTGTTGGTGATCAATTGTTAATGGGCTTAGCCTATCCATGAGTAAAGTCTGGTGAAGCCCAGTGTGGGTTTTTACTGATCAAGCCTTTGATGAGCCAACTAGGGTTTTTATGCTAAGTCCCCTCCCCTACTGCTATAAATACGTATTGTCTCATCACAATTGTATACCTTTTGATAATCAGAGAAAATAAACTGCTTCGATTTAGAGATCTAGGGAGAAGACTTAGTTGATAAGATTGCACTATCAAATTAGAATATGGATCAATCAGAGATAATTGCTATGGATCAATCAGGTACACATACTCAATTATCATATACTACTATTGTGTTCTATGTTATATACAAATAGATCTTGGGTTAATTGTTAATTTATTTAACAATATAAAGCACCTGTATATTATTTGTAATGTATATATACAGGTATGATTACGTAAGTATTGGTAGGGTATGTTTCTCACCAACCAAACAGAATTCAGTGGCATATACCATAAAACAGAAGTGTGATTAATTTACAACATTTCCATGTGTGTGGGATAATAATTATCCTCAAAGCCTAGGACCACCGTACCAGCTATACATACGATCTTCTATATATCTTCCACATTTGTCTTAATTTATATATATGCAGATTTAATAATGCACTCTAGCTTCAATCTTGATTTGACTTGCTCGAAGTAGCACCTCTCAAAATAAATAAATAAATAAATCATACGCAAGGCCCATTTGATATAATGCAAAAACACTCGAAATAATAATAATATGCAAATTAATAATAATGTTCAATGTTTTGTAAAGTACTCTACAAATCCAACGAGTTTTTTTTTGTTTTTATTTACTTATCTAAAAAGGGATAATTGAGAAAGATATATCATAGTTTTCTCATTATGCATGTAATTTACCTCACTTTTGGGTAATCGAAGTCAAGTAGGCTCTACTACTTAATTAAACATGAATATTAATGTTGATTATGGAGGAATCAAATGAGATTTGCTTTTTTTTTTGTCTGCAAATTCATCCATCTATTTACTATAAAAAAAAAAAAATTTAAAAAAGCAAGACAGAGAGAAGAATGATGAAAAACTTCCCTTCATCACTTCATCCTCTCAATATGTATGTGTGTAATTACGTGGAAGCAGGAAGAAGGGTTGTACATATTTCGTGATAAAAAACACAACCGCACGTGACAATATGGGCCATCTCCCACGTGCGCCCCACTGTATCACAAAGTTATGCTTGCTCTGTCATATAATTTTATTTCTGTCAGGTAGAAAAAAAAAGTGAAAATAAATATAACTACAAAGCCATCAATTAACACTTTGGCTAAGTAGGACTTACTTGATCATCCTTTTTCTTTATTTCAGGTTGGTGAGCCCCTTGTGCTCACCACAATTCTATTTTCTTTCTAATGAATGTTTTAGGTATTCAGAAAAAAAAAAAAAAAAAAAAAAAAACTTTCGAAATTCGTTTCCCAAAAAAAAAAAAAAAATCAAACTTCGTACGTGTTCAAAGAAAATAAAACTAAGACATAAGTCTTATTTTGCTACCAAGTCTTAAATTAACCAAAGAGTTTCAATAATTGATAAATGCTATTAGAAAACACATTTTCACTGATTTTGTTTATTTATATGCTGTTCCCTCTCTCCCTCCCCATTTCTAACAGAGAGAATAATATTTTCTTTGTGTAACGTTTGTTGTACGATAAATATATTTTAACTTTTTCAATGTGTGTATTTCGAATGAATTCTTACTTTTTTATTACGAAAAAAAAATTAAAACATATCATTTTGAAGAACCTACATAAATGTTATGAATAAGAAGTGAGATACAATAAGTTTACCAATTCAAATACTTCTTGGTAACGGTAAGTTATCATGACTGTAAAAAGAGCAAAACAACATCTTTTTTCGCAGACTGGGCTTTCTAAAGGCCCATTGTGAGGATTCACTCATTTTTCTAAGGCCCAAATCTAAGACTTGTTGCTTAAAGTTAAACGGACTAAAAAAGAAACAGAGAGTGAGCGCGCTAAGTTTAACGATCAGATGGGCCCTACCTACCAGATGCACGCCACGTGTTAAGGTAGAGGGTTCGTCGTTGATTCTATTCCTCAACCAGTTGGATACAACGCGTAAGAGTTGGGACGATCAAAACCTTTCCTCCTTTCTTTCTTTCTTTGTATTTCTGTACAAACCAGATAGAAGACGACTACTCGATCCAATCCGATCCCAGCTGAGTTTCTAATTCAGATTGTTTTTCGACTGTTTGATCTAGCGTCATGAGTTTTCTCTTTGGAAAGCGAAAAACTCCCGCAGGTTAGTTCTGTGATTTTACAATTGGACCACGGTTTTTTTATTGCTAGGGTTTTATTTCTTCAAATCGTTAATCCTGTGATAATTGAGATGAATCGTTGAAGTGAATTATTATTTGATTTAGGTTTAGATTCTTGTATATGGTTTTGTTGGAATTTGATTGGGAGTAGTCTACTAGACGAGCACGGAAAATCATTTTACTTCCGTTATGGATATGTAAATTTTTATTCTTACTTTGAGTTCTGCTAAATGGTTCACTTGGGTGTTTAGGGCTTTTCATGCTAAGATGATGGTTTGTTGTTAAAAACTAAATTGTATTTTTTTTGTTCTTTCCTCAATTGGACTGTAGTTGTCGTAGAATTGAGACCTAGCATCCATTTTATTTGTTAATTTTTCTTAAGAAGCCTTAGTTTATATGTTAATGTGGATTTTCCTCAATGCATTGCATTGTGCCACAACGTTTACTTGTATTGGCAGCTAGAGAATGGAGTTTTTAATGTCCATGCCTATGCTTGAGGATCTTAGTTGGTCTTGTTGAGTCTGAAGCATTCTATATGTGTTTTATGTTTTATTATATATTGTTTCCTGAACACCCAAATGTTTAATCTAGAATTGGCATTATTATGAGTATATAAATACTCTGTGAAAAGTATTTATTCTTAAGCTGAGATTAAACATATATGATTATAATGTCAGAACTTCTGCGGGAAAACAAGAGAATGCTGGACAAATCAATCAGAGAAATAGAAAGGGAGAGACAAGGTCTTCAAAACCAAGAGAAGAAATTAATTCAAGAGATAAAGAAAAGTGCTAAGCAAGGGCAAATGGTGTGTGATTTCAACCGGCCCTTTGTGGATCTTATTCATTTTAGGTTTCATGGAGACATTTTTAATCTTCGGACATCCAACTATATTTTGATGCAGTTTAGTTTTGTTTCAGGGAGCTGTGAAAGTTATGGCAAAAGACCTGGTTAGAACAAGACATCAGATTGAAAAGTTTTACAAGCTCAAATCACAACTTCAGGGAGTATCTCTTAGAATCCAGGTAATATTTAGTTTGTGAATTTTATTAATTTAAACTGTGACAAACATCGAAAGAATTATTTTCTCCGGTAGTTCTGAACTGTGAATATAAGACCCTATATTGCTAATTTCTAACTGGTGAAGAATAGTAAGAGTACTGTCAATTGGAATTTGAGCATAATCTAAATAATGCAATATCTGTTTTCTTATTGGTCCTTGAGGTATAGCTTTTGTTAACTTCTTAACTGTTGATTAATACATGTACTTCTATTTTCAGACTTTGAAATCCACACAAGCAATGGGAGAGGCAATGAAAGGTGTGACAAAGGCAATGGGCCAAATGAATAGACAAATGAACCTGCCATCACTACAGAAAATTATGCAAGAGTTTGAGAGGCAGAATGAGAAGATGGAGTTAGTATCTGAAGTGATGGCTGATGCAATCGATGATGCTTTGGAAGGGGATGAGGAAGAGGAGGAAACTGATGAGTTGGTAAACCAGGTGCTCGATGAGATTGGTATTGATGTTAACCAAGAGGTATTTTTTTAACTATTATCTTTCATTTTATAGACAACAAACAATCTGTCACCGGTGTATCTGTATGTTGTTACTGAAATTTGAATGTACCAAAAATGATGTTATTCTTATTACAATGTGCAGCTTGTTAATGCACCCTCAGCAACTGTTGCTGCACCAGCTGCTAAGGCCAAAGTTGCTCAAGCGGAAACAGCAGCAGCGGGGCCCGATGACGGTGGCATAGACAGTGATTTACAGGCGAGGTTAGATAATTTAAGAAGGATGTAGTCTTTCCTTTATGGCTTGTATACTATTCGTATACTTTTCTTTCTTCTATTGTGAAAAGTGAGTTTTTAGCTGGTCCCGTATAGTATCTGTGATTATGCAAGAATGTGTGGATTCAATTCAGGGTTTGGAACGTTGAAATTTAATAAGATTACATTCGATGATTAAATATAATTACGATACCATTGTCTATCTTATTAAGAATGTGTAATTGAAATTAAATCATTCTGCCAATTGTTGGTGATTAATCTCTTAATTCTATTGCCTAAGTAATTCTCCCAAAATATGTCACGAGAACTTTCAACTGTAAGCATTTTTTAGTTGATCAACTTCCAAGGTTTTCTGCATGAGCATACATATAAAATAAATCCTAGTTTAAAGACATTCTTGATAAATTTATTCTATTATTGGGGTTTGGCTTCAAAATTTGAGACTTATAATCTTATTGGTTATCAAATTATTAAAGATATATTTCATTCTACTCCTTAAAATTCGAAAGGTATTAATTTTTTTCCACTCATATTTTCAACGTTTGCAATTATTATTATACTGGAGGTCTGGAGCAACTGGATACAAGCTGTATAGGCTTAAACTTTGGAAAAAGTCTACTGTTGCTTCTCCAGTTCCATTATCATAGGCCTTCGCATAAATATTTCTCTACAATTTTGTTAGCCTTATTATTTTATTTTTTAAATATTTTTATCACAGTTCTAAATTTTAAAATTTTCTAGAAAAAAAAAATAAAAAATCAAATTTCTGTTCGTATAAAAAAAGTTTTTGGAGTTAAAGCTTTTTCACCCTAAACCAGGGTTAAAGAACCATGGTCAAAGTTTAAACTTCTTCTTTTCCTAGTTAGTCCTATTTTATTTAGTCTGTATATTTTAAGGAAACAAACTGATATAAATATACAAATGAAGTTCAAATTATCACAACCATCCACACAGTAACGATTACATATAAAGGGAAAAAAAAACCTATGCATCACTATTAAAATGAAATCTTATCTACCAGAAACTAAATGTGTATAATAAAAACGAAGCGTTATACTAATTTCCATAGTTTGTTCAGACTGTTCATCCACTCCAAGACTTGCTTTCCTCATTTTACATTTCTTAGTCAACTCATCATCGTCTTCGTTGTCCCCACTTTAAACCTATCAAAATCATTGGACTTTTACTACACCCATTCTTTCTCATTCCTAACAGTCTAACACCCAACCCACTTGCAAAAATAATAATAATAATAATAGTAACTCAAAACAGAGATTTGCAGAATTGGGCAAAACTATTGTCTAGAAATCTCGTCGGTTGGACTTATCAGAATTCGATAACACCTTTCGTTGCCTGTTACAGTCACCGGCGTCCGACACAGCGGACAGTCTGAGTGAGAGTGTAACCACATGTCAATACAAGGCGCGTGGAAAGAGTGTTTGCATCTCGGCAGTTTCCGAATCTCTTCTCCTTCTTCAAAACCCGATAAACAAACTGGACATTCCGAATGATCGGCTTCGGCTTCCGCCGCCGCCGCCGCCGCCTTTTTGTACTTGAAGCTAGACGGTAACTGACTGCTCTCAAACCCTGCCCCGGACGACCTCGTACTGACCTCAATTACCGACGAGGAGTTCGGCCTCGGTACTGACAGCTGGCTCCGCCGGCTATCGGAGCAGAGTCTGATGACTACGATGTTGTAAAGAGCTAGAACGATGGCGGCGGTTCCGATGACGATTAGGCCGTAGTATAACATGGGTAAATTCGATTTGGTGGGCGTGGGAGGAGGAGGAGGAGGAGGTGGCTGGTAAAGGAAGGGAGTAGCCATATGTGGAATTTTTATTTTTGGAATTTTAATTAGGTGGGGTTTAATAGAAGTTATTTATTATTTATTATAATCACCATTAAGACAAATTATTCTTTTTTTCTTTCTATTTCTAATTATTTTTGTTTTGGTGTTGTCGTTGTTAGATTAATTATTATTATTAAGTGCTTAATCCAAAAGCCGTGGTGGTTATGTTGTTTATAAGGAAAAACAAACATTTGAGAGAAAGAAAATCTGTGGGCTAAAGAAATGGATAAAATGTAACGTACGCTCACTACTGATATTAGATAGACACATAATTGCACATTTTTCTTTTTATATTTATGTTTGATTTTAATCTTTACACGTACGTATCATATCTTTCGTTGAAAAAATAATAAAATAAATGATCATTTAGAGCAATGCCTAATTTACTGATTTCTAATAGAGCTTCTTAATTAGTTGTTTCAAAGGAAAAAAAAAAAAGTGAGATCCAAGTTTTATTTTATTTTTTCCAAATAGGCTAATAAATTGCAAATAAATCATTTATGATCAATAAAAATTAACAAGGAAACAAAATTCAAAACAGTAACCATTAAAAAATCAGTTTTATTTTTATCTAATTCAAAAAATCAAAAAATTTATTACGCTAAATATAGAGACAACACAGTTTCTTTTTTGCAAATGAAAAAAGAAGAAACAAATGTGTGTTAGTTGTTTTTTATTTTTTATTTTTTTTGAAGAATGATGCATTGATAATTCTAATTCTATAATGTGTGACCATTAGATATTTGATATTTTTTCTCTTAATCAATTAAATTGTTTCATCTTTCATTTGTTTGTAGTTATCATACTTAACACTGTGCTTCGATAGCTAATAATATAAATGTTATTAATGGTTTCAAACCATTGTTTTATTTTTGGCCTTATCGCCTTATTGTATATTTGAGAAGGGGTTGAGAATACTCGAGTAGACAATAGTGTTTGGAACAACATATGAAACTTCACACAGTATAAACAATATACAATATTTTTAAAAAGAAATTCCGCTCATAGTAAAAAATAAAATTTTGAGTATTTAGTGTAAAAATTTCGTAATTAATTCTCTTTCTTTTATTAGAAATAGATGTCATCCGTAAATAATTTCACAATATATTATTTTGTCAATGTTATAATTAATATATTAATTTTAAAATGAAGAGTGAATATTGTACATACTTAAGTAATCTCCCATCAAATTGTCCATAAATTAGGATTATATCCGGTGGAAATTATGAGAAATATGTCTAACACTGGTAATTTGGTATTATTATCATTTTCAAAAGTATTATGATTAGTAGTCAAACACTCAATATAGCATAGTCTTTTTTTATTATTATTTTTTATTTGTAAGGCTCAATATAGAGCATAGTTTGATTAATGATCATACATTTATCTTTTTCAACGTTTAATATACTCTTAATTTAAAACCGATGTTATTCATGTGTTTTCTTGATATGATATATATAATTATGTATATGACCCTTCTCTTGATCAGTCTAGGTAAGATATCAACTAACTAATAAAGAAACCTTAATTAATAAACATTATCCTGTAACATCTATTTCGTCTCCTTTTGCTTATACTTGATCATATTGCATATTCTTTTCAAAGTTTGACGAAAACTTGTTGGGATTAAATTAAATAATTAACAATTTTCTAGAACCAAAAATAATGCAAACTAAATATTATGTTTAGGGATGGAATGGAAGAAAAAAGAAAGGACCTATGCTTTCTATATCTAGTTCGGCAAAGATGAGAAGTATTAAGCAACGAAGGAGAAAGAAAATAAAACAAGTACATATTATACACACCATCCTAACAAATCTAATTTCACTACCTTACTTTGGATTACTCGAAATTTAGTTGAATAAATATTATAGATATTGGCTGTTATACATTTTTGACAATAATTAAGATTATCACATATCCAGGTGGGATTGGGACCGGTGTCAGAATTTAGAGTTTGAAGTCCGGTGTTGGGTTAAGGCCGGAGTCTGAGTTTAGGTGATGTTTTGGTTTGGTGGAATATAATAGTAATAGTAATGTAATAGAATAAGAATAGTAATAGAAATTGATTAAGATGTTTGGTTTATTATTGGAATGAATATTATAATAAATGATAAATTGACAAAATTATCTTGTACTTTAATTTTATATTTATATAAAAAAAGGGTATTAGAGTCATTTTAGCTTTACTTTATTTAGTCTTTTGTGATGTAATTCTCATTAAGTCATTTTTCTAATGTAATAGGAATTCCATATTATATAATGTAATTATCATTACAATGTAATCCTATTAAATCATTTTTAAAAACAAAGCAAATATAATAATGAATAATTTGATTTCATTACGATTTTCATTACAACAAACCAAATATGTCATTAGAGTAAAGATTAAGAATCAAAATCGAGAGAGGGTAGAGTGAGAGTTTGTATAAATATATCATACAATTAAAATATATTTTTATTCATTTACAAAATATAATGTTAAACAATTAATATAAGTTAATATTAAACATAATATTATATTACAATAATACTATACAATATAATAGCGTGAACTAAATGCCCCCATTAAATACTGTCTGAGCATTTATAAAAGAATAATTAGCATATTTGGCCCCTGAATTTTCGGCACTACCTAGTTTTGTCCCTTAAAATATACGGCTTGTTAAAAATTCTCCCTAAAATATAATACTTACATAATTATGCCCCTTCTGTTAGGTTCTGTTATCTTTACCGTTAAAAATTAGTATTTTTATTCCCTAAACTTTGATTAATATGAAATTTTGCTCCTTTTTATTTAAAAAATAATTTTAAAAATTATAATATTCTATTTTTTGGCAATTATAATATTCTATTAATTTTGAAAAAATAATAAAAATTATTAAAAAAAAAAACCTGACAAAATATTAAATTAATTAAAAAATATTAATTTTACTTAAAAAAATTATATTATTCTTATAAATATTTTTAAATTTTATTTTATTTATAAACACGTATCTTAAAAAATCAAACAAAAAGTATTGACAATCTAATAAATAATTTAAATAAACTAAGATTTATTGAAAAAAAAAAATCAAACTTATTTATATTTATAAATTCATATCTTAATAAATACAGAAAAATAATTAAAAATTTAATGAAAATATAAAATTATTTTGAAAAAAAAAATTATAAATTAAACTAAAAGAAAATGTCATGTTTACTTAAACAAACCTACATTTTTTGAGAAAAATAAAATATACTCAAGTTTTTCTGTAAAAATTAATTAAAATTTAATTTATTTTTTAATTTTCTTAATCATTCAAAATAACATTTTCTTAAGATCTACGTTAATTTTTAAGATTTACTAAAAAAAAAAGTTTAAATTTTTTTCATTTTTATTCTGAGGTGGTACAATTTGATAGTTGTCAAAATTTAGAGAGTAAAGTTACTAATTTAAAAAGACACGTCAGCATTTAAACGGAATAATGAGATGGAACCTAATAGAAGGACTAAATTTCTGTATGTGTAAAAGTTCAAGGGGGATTCTTAACAAGTCGTATATTTTAAGGGCCAAAATCAATATTGTCGAAAGTTCAAGGGGCAAAATTACTAATTATTGTTTATAAAATATCGAAGGTTGAAGAAGGAATGCATCATGGTTTTAAGTTCAAAAGTTCTACGTTGTTTGTTTGTCTCATCTTACCCAAGTTTTGTCACTAGATCAGAATCAGATGATATAGAAGCAAAAGGCCAAGCCCAAATTAAAGGCCTAGCTACGTAGACATATACAAAGAGTGAAAAGAAGACCAAGTCATGCTCAAAAGTCTAGTTCTAATTTGGGCATAAAACTAATGAAATAAAGAAAACTTATATTAGTAGCATTTTGTAAGAGTGTGAAAAATTTCACATCATTTAAAAATATAATATGTTATTTTATCTTTCTTCTATATTATTTTTTACACTTTTACTTTTAAAAATACTCTAATAATATAACACCCTTCAAAAATACTATAATTATGATCTCACACATTATTGATGGAGGAGCTAAAGCTTAATCAAAAGGTTATTGATGTTCATTGTGACAATCAGAGTGCAATTCAATTAATCAAGAATTGTGTGCATCATGAACGTACTAAGCACATTGATATCAAACTTCATTTCATACAAGTGGTTGTGCAGAAAGAAGATGTGAAGATTGTCAGGGTTCCAACTGAAGACAATCCTTTTGATATGATAACCAAGGTAGTGCGATATAGTAAGTTTGAGCATTGCTTGAAGCTGATCGGAGTCAGCTGATCCCAGAGGGGCTGAGAGGACAACAACATTTAAATCAATGATTTATCAAGCGACTTCAACTTGAAACCAAGGTGGAGATTTTGTTGGTTATGGTTACAAGTTTTGTCATCTGAGATTAGAAGTTGTGAATCTGGAGTGCAGATATTGGAAGCTTAGTGTGGATCCAGAAAGCCCTGTGCAGAAGGCCTTGAAGAATCCAGAAGGTACTTCCAAATAAGCTTGTACCGTGTATGGAATCTCTCCCGGATAGCTTGTTATTAATATGGAAGGTACACTCTCAGATAGCTTATTGTCAGTCTTTAAGGTCCATACGGGTAGGAAGCCATGTACATATCCGGAAGGCTTGTGTGTTTACAATGCTTTCGGATTGTCCGTAATAAAAGTGTGTCTTTCTAAAATGACGTGAATTATTGTTGCTGGTGATGAGCTAGATCATTTAAGGCAATGTAAATGTGCTACAATAATTTAGGAGATATTTCTGGCAACAATACAAATCTATATATAGCTATAAATTTTTGTAACATGTGTGTGAATCATACTAGATTTGCTTGAGTGAAAATTGTGATAGTGTAAGGTTGAGAGAAAAAGTCTAAACTAGAGAGAAATTTCTTCTCGTTATCTCTGAGAAGTTTGTGAAGATTCTTGTAACTTTGTAAACGCTGTTCCAACTGAGATGTAGAACATTAAACATGACTCGAACTCGTTAAACCTAGTCTTATTCTTTTCTATTTTAATGCTTAATTCATTACTTGAATCTTCATATCTCTTGATATATTATTTCTTGTTTGATTGTGTTGTGTGTTTGTTGGTATTATAAACTAAATCCTAAGTTATTGATTGTTTTCGTTTGGCATAACAAATGAATACTTATATATTAAATTACATAATATTTAAGTGATATAGAGAACAAATAATAAAGAAATTAATGTTTAGTATAATGTAAAAATTTGATGTAAAATAAAAAAAAAAAAAGTGAGTTTTCAATAAAGTATTTTAAATGGTAAATTGAATAACATTAATGTGAGTGCTCTGATACGGCAAACATTGATGTGAGTTTCAGTAAAGTATTTTTAGAAAAAGATTGTTTCTTATGTGGTGGCATGTTAGAAAATTGCCTTCATCTCTGAAAAGAGTGCAGTTTTGTTAAAGCCATCTGGTTTTCTAGACCTTTCCCTTGTTGTTTGGGATGCCATTCTTTGCTCCGGGTGTTAGAGTTTTTGTTGCATAACTCCCCCAGTAACGCTAGAATGCTTGTCTTATTTTATTTCGGTTGTGTCGCCATTGAAGTTTGGCAACAGAGAAATTTAATTAGATTGAAGAGTGGATCAGCTGATCTAACCTCAGTTTCCCTCAAAGTTGAAACTCTCTTTTCTGAATTTTCTTACATGGTTCATGAATCTTCAAAGAGGTCGTCAAAGCCCCTTGTTTGCTGTGTTGTTCCAAGCAGGAGGTGTGGATATATATTGTTCTTTGCACACGGATGCTTCTTGGGCTGCTGGTGTGGCTGTTATAGCAACAGTTATGACTATCTGTGTCGATGACACTTGGGCTTTTTATTCTCTCCAAACAACTACTTCTTCGGCTTTGGAGGCATAAATTCTTGCAATACAACTAGCTCTTTGTTGGGCTATCAAATCTTCTTGGAATGAAATTTATGTGTTCTCAGATTCGCAAGTAGTTATCCGAAGTCTGTCTTTGAACAATTGCCTTCTTGATATTGGAGTTTTTTAAATGTACGTGATTATCTGTTTAAAATTTAGTTAAAAAGTTTAATGTTAGTAAGTTTTTTTTTAGTCGTAGTATGAATTATTTTGCTGATGCTCTTGCTCAAAGAGTTAGAATTTCTAGCCTAAATGTCAGTTTGTTCTAAGGGAAGAGAATTTCTCCTGTGATTCTCATATTTTGTTCTTAGTTTTAGTAAACTTCGGTTTCTTTCAAAAAAAAAAAACTTTTTTTTGACTTAGAAGACAAATTAAATAGTTTCTTGATAATAGACTTTTTAGTGGCCGTCTTTGAAAATTCTGTACAAATAAATAAATAATGGAAGTTTCTTGCCTATGTTTTTTTCTATATTAGATTTGAGAAGCATCCTTGTATTTTTGTTTTGTTTATTTTTTTTTTCTGAAAACTTGTGTAGAATTATGTTCAATTTTTTCGCCTTCTCATCCGAGTTTGTCTGAATGCAGTTTCTATATGTTTTCCCCACTTCACTTTAATAATGTTGCAAAAATGAAGTTTCTTTTAAAAGAAAGAAAATAAAAAATTAAACCATGTGTGGAAAGTTGAATACGATTGATTGCATTCATCAATACTAACATTTTATTTTCACGTTGAGTCATCTCATGATCTGTGAGTTGATAAGAGACCATATAATTAATGTATCTATAAATGATTAAAACCTAACAGGTAAAATGGTCTTAAAAAGATCTCTCAACCAAACATAAAGGTATATAAATATTCTATCTTTTGAATGGGGCCGGGTGTGTACTGTTAGCTAGAGATAAATTTATATTGAAAGAGAACTATTAAGGGATAAGTCAATTGATTTGAATTTGAACCAATTTTCCTGACGTAATCTATAATATAAATTACTATTACATTTGAGAATTATTAATATTGTCACACATATCCAACTTGCTCATATTAATATAGGGAAGTTGGAAAATCATGCAAAATATAGTTTGATTACGTTTACTTCCCTCTCTTCCTTCTTTGAATCCAAATTTAACGGGATACGAATACAATAATAACAGGTAAACATTAAAAATTATGAACACTTGGACTTCATTATTTATTTGTAATAAAAAATTCACATTAAGAATCAAGATATTCTTTATTTGAAAGGTGAAAATAAAATACGGGTTAAGGAGTTTTGGCCTTACATATATACTTAAGAATTTAAAATCTTACTTTCGCAACAATGCTTCCCCACGGGTATTTTTCTTTTTCCTCTTCTTTTAAAGGAAGGATCATCTTTTTAAAAGCGTATACTGTTAATGTTATGCCTATTTCTATAATTATATTTCTTTCATTGTTGTTTTTAACTTGTATAAATTTATCGGTATATTAAAGAATATTGTTTCACGTGAATTAAATGTAAATATATTAAATTATATATAAAAATATAAATTATTTTATTCATCATTAATTAATTTTAAGATACATCCATGTATATTTATTGATATGATACGAGAGACATAGGATTCGTTTGTTATATTGCTTAAAAAACACTTTGAAGAGAATATCAAATTAGGAATAAGTATGTTACAAAATGGCCTGTTTAGTCATTTAAGTGCTCCCAAACCCTTAAATTTCCTTATTATGTCGTTTTATTTATATATATTTATTTGTGAGAGAACCTAATATTTTTATGAGAGCTCTATTTGTTTAGACTTTCTTGTTTTCATTCTTTCTTCTTTTTTTCGTTCTTTATTATTATTATTATTATTGAAAGATTAGACTTAGAGTATCTCCAAAGAAACACCAAATTTGTTGTGACACTATCACCAAATTTGGTGTCAAAAAGTATTTTTACTCCAACCATAACACCAAAAATTACACTAAAAAAATATTCCTTATTATTATATTAATTTTTTAATAAAATAAAAAATAATATCATATTAATTAATAAAAATTATCACAATTGTTATATCAGTGCACCACACTTTTAAAGAAGTGCATTATTTTCGGCATATTAAATTTTTCTAAATTTTACCGGATGTCTTAAATAATTATAATATACACTACTATATAAAAAAAAAAAAATTGACTAAAAAAATTTGTCGGGTGCCAAAACAAATAGGAATAGATTCGTACATTATTATTAAAAATGTGCATTGTAAAATTTTCCAAAAAATAAAATTTCATTTTACAAATACAATAATATAAATATTTAAAAAAAAAAAAAAAAAAAAAAACAGAGAATGCCGTGACTACAGTACACGGCATATATGCCGTGCACTGTACATAAAACATCAAAATGCTGCATGATATGCAGCCTCCTTGGAACATATATACACACTATACCATTTATTTGCACCCTCCTCGGAGGTGCTCTTAAAACTCAAAGTACTGAGACCCAAACACAGTGATTCCAGCTCATCTGTTTTACCAGTTCTTCTAACCCGCAATTGGGATAGGTCAGCATGGGCGCACATGGTACACACAGAATTCCCATTCCCATTCTTCCCTAATTATTATTGTTAAAAGTCTCATTAATAATCTAAAAACTAAATACCATACATAAAATATAAAACTTACTTCTCTAATTATTAATTAATTTTGAGATAAAATTTATATATTATTTAAAATAAAACTCCATACACGTTACCATACACCATCTAAATCCTACCTTCTAAACCACACACTTTCATATTCTAACAATTACCAATATATAACTATAAGGTCATTTTCGTATTCAACATTTCTTTCATCCACCGAACTTTAAATTTATGTCTGTCTGACTATTGAGTTATTATTGACACGTTTACCTACTTTTTCTCCTTTCTTCACATTCATTTACTCATTATTTTATAGTAGTACGAAATTTTGTTCACAATTCCTATTTTCAGTAAAACAAAAAGAAAAATCCACTCAAAACATTCCAAACAACGTCCTATACAAAATCATAAACGCAATCTATGCATCATATATATTATATAGAGTCTTTTGTGGTTTGCTGTCTTGTTTTAATAAAACTTAATTAAGTCCCCCCTGAAAACCTTAGCCATTACTAAAACTTTACCAATTTAATTGAGTTTCTTTTTCCCAGGAAAGAACAAAGCTGTGTTGTTGATGCTTTGCTTGTCTCAGAAGACATAAAAAGATTCGTACTGAAGTTTTTTCTTTTCTGCTTATTTTCCCGGAAAGTTTCTAACTTTCCCAGAATTTCGAAGCTTCCTGGAGCTCATTACTCTTTGAAGCGGGAATGGAGACTGGGCAACGGGTGGTAGACAAGAATGAAACGAACGATGTCGTATTACAGGTTTCGGGTACGGAAGAAACTAGCAATGGCTCTAGAGAATCAAGTACAGAATCATCTTCGTACTCTGTTTCTAAGAATTTAAAAAGTGGGCTTTCTCCGAATGTATCGAAAAGTTCAAATGTTGAGCTAACTGAGCTTCAGAGCACGACAACACCGATCAAACCCCCGAAAGCTCCGATTGCAAGGTCACCATTTTCTAAGCCCAAGTCAAGACTAGTTGAGTCACCGCCTCATCGTACTGAAGAGGTCAAGGCTCCATCAAAATCGAACACGAGTTCACCTCTTAGAAGCTCGCCTAATTTAACATCACCAAACCGGAAAAGCACAGCCACTACTCCCAGAGAGTCTCAAAGATCAGCTCCCATTACTCCACGAACGCCTTTGATTGGAACTCCAGAATCCGAGGAGGACGAGGATGACGAAGTTTATAAAACAGCTAATCTTAAAGCAAAGCAGGTTTACTCGAGTAAGAAACCAAAAGTCAGAGTAATGCGTTTGATTGAGTGGTTTTCTTTTGTTTGCATAGTGGGATTTTTAGCTGCAAGCTTAACTGTTCATAAACTCCAAAAGAAATTCGTTTGGGGTTTGGAGTTATGGAAATGGTGTGTTTTGGTTTTGGTAGTCATATGTGGTAGACTAGTCACAGAGTGGTTTATTAATGTTTTAGTCTTTTTGATTGAGATGAACTTTCTGTTACAGAAGAAGGTTTTGTATTTCGTTTATGGGTTGAAGAAGAGTGTTCAGGTCTTCATTTGGTTGAGTTTGATACTTTTGGCTTGGGGTTTGTTGTTCAATCGAGGAGTGAAGCGGTCAAGAAAAACAAATAAAATTCTTAATTATGTTACAAGGGCTTTAGCTTCTTTTCTCATTGGTGCAGCTATATGGTTACTGAAGAACTTGTTAGTGAAGTTGTTATCTTCTTCCTTTCAGTGCACTCGATTTTTCGATCGAATTCAAGAATCGATTTTTCATCAGTATGTTTTGAGGACCCTTTCTGGGCCTCCATTGATGGAGATGGCAGAAAGGGTTGGCAGAACACCAAGTACAGGGCAACTGAGTTTCATAAATTTGAAGAAGGAAAAGGGTGAGGAGAAACAAATGGGGAAAGAAGAGGTGATTGATGTGGAAAAGCTTAAAAAGATGAAGCCAGAGAAAGTTTCAGCTTGGACCATGAAAGGGTTGATCAATGTGATAAGGGTTACTGGCTTGTCTACCATTTCCAATACTTTGGAAGATGATGAGGACAAGGAGATTAACAGTGAGTGGGAAGCTAAGGCTGCTGCATTTCAGATATTTCAGAATGTAGCCAAGCCTGGTAGCAAGTAAGAAACTAACACCCTTTTAAGTTGTAGGAATTTCTCTTATGATTGCTCATTTTTCTCCTAGTTTTTCTTAAGTTATATTCATTGGTAATTGCACTAGGTACATTGATGAAGATGACCTCTTGCGTTTCCTTAAGAAAGAGGAGGTGGATCTTATACTACCCATGTTTGAAGGAACTGGAGAACCTAAACGAATAAGGAGAAAATCTTTGAAGAATTGGCTCGTATGTGTTTCACTTTTCATTGCACCTGCTATCAATTTGTCTTCATTGATTCTTAATAGTTAAATTTTCTTGTTTCAGGTGAATGTTTACCTTGAACGCAAATCACTAGCACATTCACTAAACGATACGAAAACAGCCATAGAGGAGCTTAATAGGCTAGCCTCTGCAGTTGTGATTATTGTGATCATCATCGTGTGGTTCATCATGATGGGATTTTTAACAACACAAATACTTGTCTTCATTTCATCTCAGCTTTTACTGATTGTGTTTGTGTTTGGTAACACTGCCAAGACTGTGTTTGAAGCCATTGTATTTGTGTTTGTGATGCACCCGTTTGATGTAGGAGACCGTTGCGTTGTTGATGGAGTACAGGTAACCCTCTATACTACTCCAACCATGGCTTTAGTTAAATGACATGCTTATTGTATTAACATGTGTATTGCATCACAGATGGTTGTTGAAGAGATGAACATTTTGACAACAGTATTCTTGAAATATGACAACGAGAAAATCTTTTATCCGAACTCAGTCCTGGCCACGAAGCCCATCAGCAACTTCTACAGAAGTCCCGAAATGAGCGATGCTGTTGAATTTGCTATTGATTTCTCTACATCGATTGAGACTATTGGAGCTCTCAAAGAAAAACTGAAATTGTAAGTGCATTACTTCTTACCTTTCCTAATTTAGTCTTTAACTATTTACTTCTAGAAGAATGATCATATAGACATTTTCTACTGTGTATGGAAAAAAGATTGAAGTTGTATATTTGAATATTGGTTCAGGTACCTGGAGAGCAAACCTCAGCACTGGCGTCCTGATCATAGTGTGGTGGTTAAGGATATTAAAGATGTGAACAAGATATCAATAGCTCTCTACGTTACTCATACCATAAATTTTCAGAATTATGGCGACAAGAACAGCCGAAGATCGGAGCTAGTATTGGAATTAAAGAAAATATTCGAAGAACTTGGCATCAAATACAGGCTGCTGCCTCAAGAAATTCTTGTGAATCATGTTGGTAACGCCACTGCTTCAGCACTCCAATCCACGCGGCGATGATTTTAATTAAATCTTTTCCTCTGCAAGTACGTATTATTCTTCTTCTTTTTTTCTTGAACAAATGACTAGTCTTTTCTTTTCTTTTCCTATGCTTTCATTATTGAGTTATATGCTTCTGTTGTCCTTATGTAGATAAATATTTGGTGGTGATTTAATCAAATTTCAAATTGCCTTATGAACTGATTTGTTTCATTAATTTTTCTTTTCGTGACAGGTGTGGACTATGGAGGACAGGGTGGGGATTTTTTTTTCTTCTCATTCTTTTGTATTCATTTAGTTCAGATCCGTTGTCCATTAGTTGTTGAATCCACAAATTTTGTTAGGATTTTGAATGAAAATTCAAGAGCAACTTACTCCACTTGGAGAAACAAACTCAATTTGCGTATTACGAAAATAAGTGCTATGGAAGATGAAATTCCCTATTTAAAACCTATAAACATTAAAGTGCAACAAAAATTAATGCATGAAACCAATATAATACAACTCTACACAAATTGCGATAAAGATAATATTTTATAGGGAACAAACTTACACTCCTAAATAAAAAATCCATATGGAGATGCATCAAGAACAAAAAATAATTACACATACTGTTCGGTATGTCACTCTCAAACAAATACAGATATTTAGGACTTAGGAGCATTAGATTAGTAATAACTATAGCATTACATTAGGCAACACTCGTAATCATATTATTAGTCATTAGAGTGAGTTTAGCTAAACTGGAAGTTGCAACCAGTTATGGAACGGCAAGAGAAAATATCTCTTACCACATTCAATGGGTATTACTATTAGATAATCGAACCCTGAAAGAGAAATTAGTCACGAGTATTGCAAGTGTTTTTGACAAAGAATATTCCAAGTATTTTTGGCAATGCAAGTCAAAAATTGAATTTTAAGATTTTGTTTTTTCTTAAAAAAAAAACATAAAATTTAACAAATTGGGCCGTCCAAAGCAAGCCCAACCACGTTTCCGAAGAGCCCAGAAACACAAAAACCGTACACCATTGAAACGACGTGAAAGTGAATTGACACATCGGACACCAGTTGAAAATTCGTAACTTGCAACCTTGCATGGGGATTGGACCAATAAGATAACGTTATCTACCAAGCAAGAAAGGAGAATCCGCCACGTAGGACAGGGATAACAAAAAACAAACAAAGTCATTGAAAATCCGAAGACTTCCCACCTCTCGTTTTAGCCACACTCCAAATCGATTGTTGCCTACCCTCTCTCTCATATCAAAACTCCCAACCCCCCCTCTCTCCTTTCTCTAAACCACACTACTGCGATTCTCCCCATTCAAAATTCTCAATCAGATAACAAAAGGAGAAAAGAAAAATAACCACTAAAATGGCTGCAACTTCGGCAGTTTCTATGGCTATGCCATTGACAAACGCAGTAGGCCAGAAGAAGTTTCCAAGCTCCGAGGCATTCCTCAAGCCACTCCCGTTGAGGCCCTCTAAGGCCATGGCTGCGGCACCAAGATCGAGCGGAAAGCTCGAAGTCAGGGCTTCTCTGAAGGAGAAGGCAGTGACTGGTTTGACTGCGGGGTTGATGACGGCCTCGATGGTGATCCCTCAGGTGGCAGAGGCAGCCGATTCTGGAGTTTCTCCTTCGCTCAAGAACTTCTTGCTTAGCATTGCAGCTGGTGGTGTTGTAGTGACAGCCATCATCGGAGCTGTGATCGGTGTATCCAACTTCGATCCAGTTAAACGGGGCTGAGCTTGAGGGAGAGGAGACACTTTCTTCACCTTTTAGTTTGTTATTGAGAGAATTATGCAAAAAATTCTTAATTTTTCGTTTAAAATGTAACCTGTTTGTGTAATGTAATAGTGTCTCTTTCTTTCTGTGTTTCTTTTGTGCAATATTGTCACTCTAGTTTCCAGCTTTTTTATCATTCAAGGTGAGAAACTGTGAATTCTGAAATTCTTGATTTTGCGAATGATGAGATTTAGAACTAACATCAAGGATTATTATGAAATTTGAAAAGGATGACTTCAGCTGTTAGATTATAGTAAAGGGCAATATGAATAGTTTCTAATATTAAATGCTTAATCTGAAAGACAATTAATGGTATTGTGGAATCAATGTTAGCAAGATTCGCTACAACTAAATTTACAAAAAGCACATAAAAATATTAATCTACAGAGAATGCTCTGTTCCTTAGACTTGAAAATCAGCTCTCCGGAATTTAAACTATTATTTTAACTACTCATTCTTGGTAGCATTAATTACCTCAAGGGCTTTAATATTGACTCAAGCATGAATTTGCTCTCTGTAGCGTAGTTCACCTTATCAGCCTTCATTACAGTGATTTTCACCCTTTGCTCATCACCGTACATCTCCTCTTTAATCTTGAGCCTAAAAAGATATTTGTTAAAAACCCTCTGCCTAACTATGGAATCGAATCTTGCATCATCCTGTTCTTCAAACTTCAACATGTACAACTCCTTTGCCGAGCAGCCCAAAATCTCTTCCCCGGACTCCTGAAATGCTGTCACCCATGTCAATCCTGTATGATCTTGAATTTGGGCTTGAAGAAGGTACCTGTAGTCGCATTCTTCAAATTCTTGATTACATCTGTCACACTGCCATCTGTTTCCTGACCTTGTCACCTTTTTACTACACTGCCTATCTCCGATCATCAACGGGCATGCTGTGTAGCAGAAAGTATCGGCTTTCATAAATGTTATTGTAGCATTGACAGTGACCCAATCTGGTTTATCTGATCTTCCTAGACCTTCATCTTTAATTTGAGATATAGTTTTCCGAATCTCATTCTTAGGCATTCCAGGCACCATGTCTTTAGAAATGGACTGCGATACAGCATCCTTGCCCCCTCGATCAAACCAGTCTCTCAAGCTATGAGCCTCAGGGAAATCTGGATTTATGAAGAGTTGAGTGGAAGATATTGTACCTATTGATTTCCCACTAAAATCGTTAACCTTCCCAGCTTTCACCGCTAAAACTGGACAAATTCCAGAATCAAACATATCCTGAAGCTTCTGACCTTCTCTGTTACAGAAATCCCCCCATAGGGTTATCTCAACGCTCCTGCCTGACCAGTCCTTTAAATTCAAAATTCTTCTCTGAGTTTCCATTCCATTCTTTCTCATGATAGGAACTGAAGGATTCACCGATATGACAATACCAATAACATCAAGAATAGTATTACTATCAGCACTTTCAATGTCACTAATAGGCCTAAAAGAAAACTGCTGTGTTGGTATAGAACCATCTTCATCAGGGCAAAGATCGACAGTTGAAGTTGCCTCTAGAAATATCTCCCATTCATTTTTAAGATGGTTAAAGTTCTTCTGAGCAGGTTTTAAGCTACCCTTTGAAATCATATAGACTTTACCAACCTCTATAACATCATAAAAGCGGTCAACAACAGCATTGAAACAGGTGACACGTATTTCCCCTCCTTCAGAGTCGAGAAGGTCAAAGGAGAACACTTTTCCATCTCCCCGGGCATTATTATACCGACGAAGGTCCCCTTTTGCTGTCACTCTTGCCTTGATAGCCCACCTGCCTTGGTAAGGATTCAATGCAGCAATAGGAATGATCCGAGCAGGTGCTTCATTCTTAAGAATAGTGCCATGACTTTTGTAATTAGAAGGTGGTTGGTAAGGAGGTTGAACAGCAGGCCGGAAATCCTGCACATTGGCTACAGGAGGGGGTTGGTAACGATTATTGGAAACCCTAGCTGGCTGCTGTAAATTGATATTCGGCTGAATCTTCTGAGCTGTTGAATCCGGTTCGAGAAAATGTTTTGGGTTCCCAATTATATCACATTCCGGTATAATAGTTTCCATACTCAAAATTACAACTAGCCTGCATGGATAAGAAGCCTTAACGATCTTAAATATTGAAACAACCACAATGATGAAAATAACAGTGAAATACAGTTCAATCAGGAAATCTTGTTCTTAAGGTTCACAACAAATTTAAGTTGATTATCTTTTAATGGATAATAGGCTGTTACTCCAAGCTCAGATTGTTCCATACAAAGTCGAGGTTAACTTCCACAATTTTTTTTGAAAAAAAATTATAAAAAATAAATAGTACCCCTCCAATTGAGGGCTTCCGGAATATCATCAAATTGTACACACTTCCTCTAATGAATGGCTTCCATAATATCGTATTTGTACCTCAGCCAACTGAATAAGACTCCAAAAAATCCTGATACTATTACTACATATCTAGCTTCTACTAAGCAACAATTCAACCAATTACGCAATACTTTAATAAAAATATACACATATTTCAGAAATAACATTATCCTAACCTGCATACCCACTAAACGACACGAAGCATATCGATACCAGTGAAATTACCAAAAACGAAATGTCATCGACAAAATGATAATTACTTCATGTGAAAACAATCACTAACTTTACTAGCGAGTAAGAAATTAGAGAACGAGAGACTCACTGGCGATTCTGAACAAAGCTGCAGAGGTACTCGATAAGCTGGATGACCGATCCATTCCTTATGCTACCGTCCTTAACTCGGTCATTGAGCTGAGTTGCAAGCATCGCGTGCTGAGTGGAAACTGCATCCGAGATCAAGAGTCTGTACCTCTCCTGCGAGCTTCCGATGTGCTTGATATCCAGGATCTGGACGAGCGGCTTTAAGTTCACGTCGCCGCCGACAATAGCGGGAATAGCGTTGGGCGTTAAGTGCACCGGCATTATTAACTTCTTGGAGAGAAACCCTAAGCGCGAGGGTGAGAAAGAGTTGAGCGTATACTTCAGTGAATTAGGGATCCAAATTCAATTCAATGGAAATCGAATTCGGAGTGGGTCAGAGTTTTTGGAGAAAGAAATGGAAGAAGATGTCTAAGTTTTGGAGATTTTGAATTGGCGGGCAGGGCCGCACTTAACCAAAAAACCGACTCAGAATTGAGAAATTTTATATATATATTGCCATATTTAGTAGAGCGGAGCGGGTGTCTTATTTTCTGTTTGGGTATTTTAGTTATTTAAATGGGAAATTTCAATTTTGGCCTTAATAAACCCCCAATATCAAAATTTAGACCCTCCACTAATTTGTACAAATTAATTCCATTAATTACATGAACTTCCCATTTTACCCTTTGAAAGTGCTACTAGTAGATTTTATTGATTCAAGTTACCAAGTTGTACATCTTTAAATTGATCGATTTCAAGATATGAGTTATGAACAAGAATTAAGCTTTAAGCAGTAAATCACGCATCAATTTACAAGCTTCATCTGCACTAAGAACACATCTCAGCCGACTAGTGCTTGGGTTCCCCGAACCAGGGTAAATTCATCCACTATCAATCAAAGGTTCATATTACAATTACCAATTCTCTTTAAAGGAATCAAATACAACCTTTTCAGCAAATAGTAATGAATTACCAACGACAATCAAGAACACTGATCGTCAATGCACAATCCCTTGTGCAGCAACTGAGCTCATCTTTAACATGTCTTCAATCTGAAATCCCTTCAGATTTGATGATGAAGATGACACTGAAATCCCTTCAGTTTGAACTCAACGATTCCAGATTCAGATCATTCCGCCATTGACGAACCCTCTCAAGCTTCAAGATCTAACCTGTAATCAAAATCACAAGAAACAAGATACGACTATCTCTCTAAAAACAACCGAAATAACTGTCTGAATTATTAATTGGATAACTACTTTACTAACAGAAACTGATTATATATATGACCACAACGATAAGTCCAGGTGGCACTAACTAACACTTAAAAAGCCTCTCGTAAACAAACGTTAGTGCAGATATAACAGTCTAAAATTCCAGACACGACTAGACATTGAACAGAACATACACTGTCACAAAATAATGACACTAACATTCTCCCCCTTGACAGGTTATGTTCAATGACTAACACACAAAACTAAAGACCAGAAAATATTGATAAACCAAATATAAAAGTTTTTAGGAATATAAACAAATCAACTACACAAGCAAAACATATATCTCCCCCTTCATTGAATATGATCTGTAGGTGCTGTCGTGCCAGACTCCCCCTGAGAAGGTGGTCCTGTCGACACAAAGGGTGTTGCAGTGTCAGCTGGAGGATCTAGATCAGGTTGTGCTGAACTAGTGACTGGATCCAAGGCGGAAGGCTCCCCCTGCATAGGTGCATTATTCCCAGATGTGTCTGATGAGGCGCCAAACGAATCACGATGAAACTCAGGCAGAGAGATGTCAGGCAGAGAATCCCCAGGAAAATGGTGCAAAAGAGTGGACTTGATAGAGCAAACCATTTGATACATTGAGGCCTCAAAGGCAAGCTGACGCTTTTGATCCTTCTTATAGCGTTTGGCAAAAGATTGAAACTCAGTAAACATTTGTACCTGCCAGCTGGAATCCGAGAGCCCTTTGAACATAGGAGACTTGCCTTTACTCACTGTGGTTGGTGAGGGAGTGGTTGAAGAAGGCTTCCTGTTGACCACCGAGAGAAAGCTCTTACTGAGAATCGGATTCTGAACTTGATAATCATGCGTGGTGAGTGGAGGGTGAGCATCCATGAGAACTCGTTGAACTAAACTTGGAAATGGTAGCTTGTTACGAGTGTCAGTGGATTCAGATGCTTCCAGTACCCGGTCAAAGATGAGCGAGGGCAGATCAATGGATACATTAGTGCCTACAGCATACAAGAACTTGCCAATCTCAAGGGTAACAGCAAAGAAATGAGAATTAGGAAACCAATTGTACAAGGCTACTCGATGAAGAACCCTATAGAATGGAGTCAAGTGAGTAACCAGTATTTCCTGTTTGTCCCAAATATAGTCATCCCTGCCAGTTAGCACTCGACCCATCAACGATTGATCTGGATTAAAGTGTTTCCCATATGTTGGATTCCTGATAGACTCAACTTGCAATAAGGAAGCAATAGTGGAAGGACCAAAAGGAACTCTATGACCCCTAACAAAGGCACTCACACACCCTGGATGACCCTCAGCAATAACAGTTCTATCCAGATTGGCATAGAATTCTCGAACTAATATGGGGTGGGGAGCAGACAAGTTAGTGACCGTGTTGACCCATTTCCTAAGTTTTAAAAACTCATGCAGTTCAGGAAAATCATCTAAAATGACCACTTGTTCGAACCAAAGCTCACGACTACCAAACCACCGTTGATAGACAGAGGCTTTAGAGGCATCAACAAAGCATTGTACTGTTGCAGGGTCGACAGTTGATATAGGAATTTTGGGAAGTTTGGACTTTTTAGAACCTCTAGACGACCGTTTGGGAGATGACTCTGAACTCGGGAAAGGTGCAGAACCACCAGCCTCCGACTGGTAAAGGACAATGTCACGACAGGGATTAGGTAATGCAGACGCGACAGTAGGAGGCACTGGAGGATCATCAGTCGACTCCATGGATGGAACAACCATAGCAACAGGGGTGACTGCAATGGGTGTGATATTCTCCATGATAGAGAGAAGAGAACTCAGAGGAAGTTAGTTGCAACAGAATCGATCGTCAAGGATGATTCAAGAATCAACAATCAAGAATCATACAGCAGTAGGATCTAACACAAATTTTTATAAAATTTCAAGCTCTGATACCAATTGAAAGTGCTACTAGTAGATTTTATTGATTCAAGTTACCAAGTTGTACATCTTTAAATTGATCGATTTCAAGATATGAGTTATGAACAAGAATTAAGCTTTAAGCAGTAAATCACACATCAATTTACAAGCTTCATCTGCACTGAGAACACATCTCAGCCGACTAGTGCTTGGGTTCCCCGAACCAGGGTAAATTCATCCACTATCAATCAAAGGTTCATATTACAATTACCAATTCTCTTTAAAGGAATCAAATACAACCTTTTCAGCAAATAGTAATGAATTACCAACGACAATCAAGAACACTGATTGTCAATGCACAATCCCTTGTGCAGCAACTGAGCTCATCTTCAACATGTCTTCAATCTGAAATCCCTTCAGATCTGATGATGAAGATGACACTGAAATCCCTTCAGTTTGAACTCAACGATTCCAGATTCAGATCATTCCGCCATTGACGAACCCTCTCAAGCTTCAAGATCTAACCTGTAATCAAAATCACAAGAAACAAGATACGACTATCTCTCTAAAAACAACCGAAATAACTGTCTGAATTATTAATTGGATAACTACTTTACTAACAGAAACTGATTATATATATGACCACAACGATAAGTCCAGGTGGCACTAACTAACACTTAAAAAGCCTCTCGTAAACAAACGTTAGTGCAGATATAACAGTCTAAAATTCCAGACACGACTAGACATTGAACAGAACATACACTGTCACAAAATAATGACACTAACACCCTTTTTTTTTAAAAAAAATAAAAAAAATTGTTAAAAACTAAAAAAACTTCCCTCTCTCTTCCCATGCACCTCTCTCTCTAGAAAAAACTGAAAAAACTTCCCTCTCTCTCTTCCCTCTCTCTTTTCCCTGTCGAATGTTTATTTCTCGGTGGGCGGTGGTGAAAAATCGGAACACACCCCAATCACTCAAGAATCTTACACCATTATAATGGATAAGTTGTGTTTTAAGCATTTTGTTAGACTTTATGTAGTTTGCTTTCGTTATATGTGTCGTATTTGTTGAAACTGGTATTTTTTGGTTTGAAATCGTAGAGATCTTGTAGATCTAGTTTTCTGTCGAAATCTGGGTTTTCCAAATGTTCTCGACAGTTTATCGGTAGAATATCGATACTATGTCGATATCCTGCTAAGAAAGGTCAGGGATGACCATTATCGACATGTTGTCAATAGTTTGTCGATATCATGTCGATGAAAAAGCAAATTAACATACATAAGTTATTTGAGAATTTGTCGACACAATATCGACATGATGTCGACATTCAATCGATATCACACTTAGCAATCACAGAAAGTAATTACATCACATTGTCGCCAACATATCAACATACTGTCGATATTCCAAGTATATGATCACGCCTATTTAGCAAACAAAATTGTCGACACAATGTTGACATCATGTCGACATGAGATCGATATTATCACACAGAAAGCAATTAAATCCCATTGTCGAAAAAATATCGACATACCGTCGACAAATTATCGACATTTTAGGTCAAAATTTTTTATTCTCATTGTGTCGACATCCTATCGATACACCTATGACATCCTATCGATATACATTAACAACACAGACAATTTTATTGGTCAAACTACTTTCAATTTTGACCGAATGTCGACAAATTCTCAAATAACCTATGTATGTTAATTTGCTTTTTAATCGACATGATATCGACAAACTATCGACAACATATCGATAATGGTCATCCCTGACCTTTCTTAGCAGGATATCGACATAGCATCGATATTCTATCGATAAACTGTCGATGACATCTAGAAAACCTAGATTTCAACAGAAAACCAGATCTGCAAGATCTCTACCATTTCAGACCAAAAAATACCAGTTCTAACAAATACGATACATATAGCGAAAGCAAACTATATAAAATCTATCAAAATGCTTAAAACACAACTTATCTATTATAATGGTGTAAGATTCTTGAGTGATTGGAATGTGATCCGATTTTCTACCACCGCCCACCGAGAAATAAACATTCGACAGGGAAGAGAGAGAGGCAAGTTTTTTCAATTTTTTCTAGAGAGAAAGAAGGGTGCACAAGAGGCAAGAGAGAGAGGAAGAGAGACGGAAGAGAGAGGGGGAAGTTTTATTAGTTTTCAACAATTTTTTTTATTATTTTTTTTTTGAAAAGAAGTAAAATGGGAAGTTCATGTAATCAATGGAATTAATTTGTACAAATTAGTGGAGGGTCTAAATTTTAATATTGGGGTTTTTATTAGGGGCAAAAAATAAAATTTCCCATTTAAATTCATCTATTTTTTAACTTAATAATATCCCACATTTTTTTTTTATAATTTAAATAAATACTAATAAGAGAGTATGACTGCAAAGATGATGGAAAAAAATTCCATTTACTTAAATTTCTTAATTTGTAACTAATCTATAAGAAGTCATGAAAAGAAAAAATATTTTAAGAAAATTGGTAAGCAAATTTATAATTCATATAATAATAATAGATTGGTGTAAATTATAGAGAAAAGTAAAACTCAATACTAAATTACAATAAATCTTAAATTATAAATGTTAGATCGTAAGTAGACCAAACAAAAAAATTCATAAAATTTACTTGAAACAATTATAAGAACCCTACAAAAATATTTTAAGAAATTTGAATGCAACAATTAAACTACACACTACATAAATTAATTAATAACTATAAACTGATTGAATAAAGAGGATAAGAAAAAACTTATCACATCAAAATGATCTCCAAATCTTCATTATTTTTGAAATATCCCATTTGTTTCGAACATTGTTATATTTCTACTTTGTTCCACCTAGACGCTTAGACGAAACCCAATGCAGTTTGCTAACGTTAAAGATTAGCCAATTACATTTTTGCTCTAACAAGAAACATCAAATATATATAGACCAAAATTGATCATATTATTTAAAACCATGTTTCTTATTCTCTTCCTATTCTATATCTTTCCATATAATTTATTTTCTTAATTCTAATTACAACACTTCAAAAATTTATTTAGTTTTGTGGCAATGCCTACTCTGTCTCGTAGATTCTCCACTCTCTCTACTCCAATTGACCTTTTCCTCCAATGGAAACCTCAACGAGAAACTCAACAACTCTTATGGCCCCCTTTATCTCCATCTCAGCTTCAAAAACAACAGAAGCTTCTGCAATCCAAACTCATCCTCGCTCTCGATGGCTGCACAAGTGTCAAACACGTCAAACAGGTCCACGCCCACCTGCTTTGCCAAGGCCTTGACCAATGCTGCTTTGTTCTTTCTAAGCTTATTCGAATGCTGACAAAATTTTGTGTTCCAATGGAGACTTATCCTCGACTCATCTTCCACCAGGTTAGATGCCCAAATCCGTTTTTATGGAATGCTATGATTCGGGGATTCATTCTTCAAGGGACGCTTTCAGAGTCTGTTAGTTTGTATAATTGTATGAGAAGAGATGGTACTAGGCCTTTGTCCTTTACGTTCTCTGTGTTTTTCAAGGCTTGTAGTGCTACTCTTGACGTAGATTTAGGTACACAGATGCATGCACAGACGATTTTGGTTGGTGGGTATGGTTCAGATTTGTATGTGGGCAATACTATGATTGATATGTATACAAAGTGTGGGCTTTTGGAATCTGGGCGCAAGGTGTTTGATGAAATGCCTGACAAAGATGTGATTTCTTGGACAGAGTTGATTGTAGCGTATTCGAAGAGTGGGGACATGGAATCAGCGCGAGACTTGTTTGTTGAGTTGCCTATTAAGGATAAAGTGTCCTGGACGGCCATGGTTACTGGTTATGCCCAAAATGCTCGACCAAGAGAGGCCTTAGAAGTTTTTAAACGAATGCAAACTGAAGAAGTAGAGACAGATGTAGTCACTCTTATTGGTGTCATTTCGGCTTGTGCACAATTAGGTGCGTCAAACTATGCTAAGTGGGTTCGAGATGTTGCCGAAAGATCAGGATTTGGACCACATGAAAACGTTGTTGTTGGATCCGCACTTGTGGATATGTACTCTAAGTGTGGAAGCATTGATGAAGCATTCAAGGTTTTTGAACACATGAAGGAAAGAAACTTATTTTCTTACAGTTCAATGATTGTTGGACTTGCTATACATGGTCGCGGCCATGAAGCGATCCAGTTATTTCATGACATGTTAGAATCTGAGATAAAACCAAATCATGTCACTTTTATTGGGGTGCTAACAGCGTGCAGCCATGTTGGTCTTGTAGAACAAGGTCAACAATTATTTGCAGCCATGAAAACGCATTATGATGTTGATCCTTCTGTGGAGCACTATACTTGCATGGTAGATCTACTAGGACGAGTTGGGCGCTTGGAAGAAGCTCTTGAAGTTATTAAAACAATGCCAGTGGAACCCAATGCATGTGTGTGGGGTGCATTGCTTGGAGCATGTCGTACACATCGAAATCCCGACATTGCTCAGCTTGCTGCTAACAATCTCTTTGAGCTCGAGCCGAACACCATCGGGAATTACATCTTGCTCTGTAACATTTATGCATCGGCAGGAATGTGGGATGAAGTTTCGGAGGTGAGGAAGCTTATGAGAGAAAAGGGTTTGAAAAAGAGTCCTGGATATAGCTGGATCGAAGGAAAGAACGGCGAAATACACGAGTTTTTCGCCGGTGATATGAGGCATCCAATGTCAATTGAGATTAAGCAAGCACTGGAGGATCTAGTGAACAGATTAAAGGCTCATGGGTACGTGCCACACCTGAATTCCGTGACTTATGATCTTCATGATGAAGAAAAAAGGCGTTTACTATTAAATCATAGTGAAAAGCTAGCTCTTGCATATGGACTGCTTAGTACGGATGTTGATTGCACTATTAAGATTATGAAGAACCTTAGAATATGTGAAGATTGTCATGCATTCATGTGTGGTGCATCAAAAATTACGGGGAGGGAGATCATTGTCAGGGACAATATGAGATTTCACCATTTCCATAATGGGACATGCTCTTGTGGTAATTTTTGGTGATTATTGAATCACTAATAAGTTAGAAACTTTAAAGCTCACTTACAATCGTACATCTGGTTATGAAGTATGACAGGAAGCGTGTGAATTCAAAGTCCTCACAGAAACAGATTATTGTTTTGAGAATTAGTATAGGTGTACCCAAAACGATTTTTAACTTGGTACAAGAAAAGTGAAATGGTTAATACATATGGGATACATTTATAATGGAGACTGTTGTCTATTTTCTTTACCCCCAGATGACGTGTGGCCTCATCAGGTAGGTCCAATAAGCAACATGCCCATCTAGCATCTACGGTATAATAAAGCCCAGAACAAAAGCGTCTAAGTCTAGGGACAGACTTGAACTTTGGGTTCGGAAGGATCGGTACATCAATATATATATTCATAACTTTACAATATATATTGTTGTTTAGAATTTCTCCCTTATCAGTTAAGGAGGAAGTAAGTGGTAATAGGATCCACACTACGGGACATACTAGAGTTTATTATTTTAAAAGAATTATAACAGATTGGTTAACTCTCGGAGAGTCTACTGGAAGATAGATGGTTCCTGTCTCTTCTTCTCCGCGAGTGAATGCGACCTAGAGGAGGTATGGAAGGACAGCTAGAGTGTAACACACTGCTTGAGGTTAAGTCATTGTATAGGCATTTAATGTGGCATGTCGAAGAGCATCCAATACATTATGCCGAACAGACGTGCTCGAGAGTTTAAACCCATAATTCTTTGATTTCACGATGCTCATACATCAATTGACGGCTACATAATGAGCTATTAAATCATAAGCAAGAGATAAGTCAAGTCTCACCGAACAATAGTGGTTTTTTTTACCACCATTTTATGTCTATAAATACATTAATAGGGACTCTAGAAAATTCTTTGTAAGAAAAACTTTTATTAATAACAGTCACTCGTACATTAAGGTTCATTAATGTCTCAACCACGTGAAATGGTTAATGCTCATTCATTATTTCAACTCTAATTAATAGTTACTGAAAACCTCGATCAACGTATATAGATGTACCTCGCCCGTATACTAAATTTTATGCTAAGTATTTTTTACTTTATTTAAAAGTGATACAATTAAAATTAAAGAAAAAAAATATAATTAGTTATTAGGTGAGATTATTATTATGTATATCTAAATAATATAATTTATAATTTTGATAACTAAAAGTAAATATCGGATGCAATATATTAGTGTTTAAGAAAACTTGATAATTTAAATATATTCTTAAGTTAACTTAAAAATAATAAAATAAATATTGACGTTCAAATAGATAAGGTAACATAACATAAATGTGTGTAAGATAAAAAAGAAAATTAAAAATCAATCTCTAAATTATTGATAATTGAAGATAACATCTGTCTAAAAATTGTAGATAAGAAAAATAATGATACTCATTGGTGGATTTTAATCTTCTTTTGCTTCGATACAGATAATAGTGTAATTTTTGTATTTTGCACTTTTTATTCTAGCCGGATCCACATATAATTGGATTATCCATTTGTCGACAAAGCAGCGGTTTCCTGCAAATAGTTATTTTTTATTTAAGATGATTAGACATGGTGTGCATAATTAATTTAATTAAAAAAATCTACTTATGAAAGACAAGTAAAATTATTTTATTTATTTAAAACTACACATCTGCAGTATAATCAATTAGTTTGGCAGCAATACATGAAAATATTTTTTCCATAATATCTGTGAACATAACAACAGATAGGCTCTTTGAATTGTCATCAAGTTCAATATATGATATAGCACTGTAAAATGCATAAATAGGTCACTGAGCAAAGTGAGCTTACAATAATTTTCTATTTTCTTTAAATACAATTAGTGTTAGATAATAGAAAGAATCACCAACAATGCCCACCGACTTTTACCTATGTTTTATTATTGTAATCTTAAATTCAAGTAGAATTTATTAAAGATTAGAATTTATAAAATACATAATGTATAATTTCTAATCTTTCTACGACGAACGAATTAACCAAACATGAATAATAATAAATAAAATACTTACTTTCGAGGATAGAAACTCTGAAGCAAATAAAATACGCGGTGACAAATTAATTGTAGCAACAATTTCAATAAGTGTAATGAATAAAAGAAGTGAAATCAATCTTACGATAACAGATCAAAGAAATTCGAATATATTAATTAATTAATAACATCGATAATGGTAGGAAATAGAAAAATTATGAGAATTATGAGTGATGGATTAATTTTTACTTACTTGTTTGTTTCAACTGTAACTAATTCTCTTGTTGATTGCATTGTATTTTGTCACTATATAAACCATGTATGATCAACACTAATATGAGATATATACCGATTGTATTCTTAATCGTCATCTAATTTAATTAGTTATAAATATCATAAAATATTTCATTTTATTTTCTAACTAAATGAAAAAAAAAATAAAGTAATTTTAAAAAATTTAATATATTTTTATAATATTTTTATATTTGACGATTTAAAATCTTATTTTTTTTATATTAACTATTTGAAAATATTAAATATACTAAACCGTATACTAAATCGTCATCAACCATTGTTTTCATCCCACAGCCTATTTTCTGAAACAAATGTGTAACGCCCTAAATAATTAGGCACGCTACCCAAAATGCTTATGAAACCCTAATCCCCTAATCGGGATTACTAATTAAAATTGCGCAGAATTTAAACTTTTATATTAATCAGAATGAAAATAAACTTGTAATATATTTAAACTTTTCAAAATAGTTGGGATCCCAAAAATATTTACAAACTTATTACAAGTTTTTTCTTACTAGCCGACCTAAGCGGCAAAACAGAATACAAAAGTCAACACTGTTAGACCCATAATCCGCTTGGTCTGAAGTTGCATGAACATGTACATTCTTCGTCCTGCTCCTAAAACTCATGGCTGATCAGCTAATGCCTTACCCTTTCCTGCACAATAGAGCACCTGTGAGCAAAGCCCAGCAAGACAGTATAAATCATAACAAATATAATATGCTCATTCACATATGTCTGTATAGCACAGACCTAATCATTACATCAACATGCCCATTTATGTCTACGTGTCGTAGACCTATGTGTTGCGCTCACACATCTAATTAAATCTACGTGATGTAGACCCACGTGTTGCTCTCACACGTCTAATTACATTAAGGCCTTAGAAGTGGTTCATCTCGGTTATGAGTACCGAGTCCAACCTGATTATGCCTTGAGCGCATAATCCCTAAATCTCATTTCAATTAACATGGCATGGCATTTATACACATATATCACTAGGGTAATAACCCTAGGCTATTAGACCGTTCCTATTAGGGTAATAACCCTAATCCCGGTTACTAAACATTCATGCATATCATTCTCAACATAAGCGTCACTGCGCATACTCTACGTGCTAATCACTGTCTTACCTGTTGTCCCGCAATAGTAGAGATTCCAAATCTCATGGTGCTCCTGACCAAGTGCCGGTAATCCTAGTCACAATACCGGGATTTACACAAATAGGATTAATCCCTAAATGCACTTCCACAAAAATATAAAATTGGCATCCAAATCATAGATAATCACATAGATCTCGAAAAGAGCTTTCCAACGGTATAAAGAACGTCCCAAACGGAGTCCCGAGTCAAAAGTTATGGCAAAAACAAAAACTTAAAAAAAATAACAATCTGCCATTATCATGGTCGCGACCACTGGGTTTAAAAACCCAGAAAACCCAGATTTCAGCTTCGAAAATATGCCAAACTCACCCCCAATTCAACCCAAACATGCATATATCTCAAAATAACCAAATAGAGCTGCTAGCATAAATCAGAGGATCAAAAATACCTATCTCATACATCAAATCCAACAATAAACTTCATAATTTCATATTACAAATCCATAAACATCATGCTTCAACCCACAACATGTCAAGTTCTAAAACTTGAGTTTATACCCAATTTACTCAACCCATTTCCAGCAGCAAATACCATAGAAAACACATGGTTAAAGCTAGAAAACATTCTCAATACTTCATCTAAAGCTCAACAACATAGCTCATAACCAAATCATGCATAAACTCACTTACAACAACTCAAAATTCAAACACATGCAATCCAAGCATCACAACCCTTTTTCCATTCTCATCCAACAACAAAAATCAGCAACAATAACAAGAATTAAAGCTTTAGAAACTACCTCAAATACTAGCAAGGCTAAGCACAATCAAACTCCAAGTCTTAAGCTCCAAAACAAGCAAATTCCAAGCCAAAGCCAAACATTTTTCTTCAATTCAAAATTGAAACATCAAGAGGGTTTAGAGAGAGAGAAGGGGGGTCGGTGGTGTGCTATAAAACCAGAAAATTGGTTTTCTCATTTGTAAAAATTCCCTTTTGTTGATAATTAATCAAATGGTCAAAAGACCAAAATGCCCCTAGGGCTTAAATATAACATAAGCATGACACAAGGGTAATATTGTCATTTCATGCATAAAGAAATTCCAATTAAATTTCAGATTATCACATGTCAAATAAAATGCCAAATAATCAATTCAATTTACATTTCGGGCTGGAACCCGGTTCGGCCCGAAATATCCGGTTGTGACTATACCGCGGCAACGTGTCAGAACACACCTGAAAAGACAACACAGGCATACTATATAATAATATAGTTCTATTAAGCACGTAATTAAATTAACTTCATCAAATTATCCCTCTCGGGTCATAATTACCAAAATGCCCCTGGCTCACCAACGGAGTCTTTAACATATTAAAATTCATATAATTTCACATATATTGAACTATATAATAATATAATTCCTCAATTATTCATAATTATCTAATTAGGGTTTTGCTAATCCTTTCTTAATTCCAGGGTATTACAATTACCCCCTCCTTATAGAAATTTCGTCCCGAAATTTACCTGAACAACTCCGGATATTTCTGCTGCATATCCGTCTCGAGTTCCCAGGTTTCCTCTTCTACTTTACTGTTCCTCCACAGTACTTTCACCAATGCCACAGTCTTGCTTCTCAAGACTTTCTCTCTTCTATCAAGTATTTGCACTGGTTGCTCCTCATATGACAAATCTGGCTGGAGTTCCAATGCTTCATAACTCAGAACATGGGACGAGTCTGAGACATATTTCCAAAGCATTGAAACATGAAACACATTATGTACAGCTGCCAGTGCTGGGGGCATAGCCAACCTGTACGCTACTTGCCTTATCCTCTCTAGGATTTCAAAAGGTCCAATGAACCTTGGGCTAAGTTTTCCTTTCTTCCCAAAGCGCTTTATGCCTTTCATCGGAGATATTCGGAGAAATACCATGTCCCCGACCTGAAAATCAATATCTCGACGCTTTGGATTGGCATAACTCTTCTGCCTACTCTGAGCCGCGGGCATTCGCGCTCTAATCTTATCAACTGCCTCACTTGTTTTCTGAACAGGTTCGGGACCCAAGAACTTTCTTTCACCCACTTCATCCCAGTGAATAGGCGATCTACATTTCCTTCCATATAAAAGTTCGTAAGGAGCCATCCCGATTGTTGCCTGATAGCTGTTATTATAAGAAAACTCGATCAGGGGAAGGTACTTTACCCACGATCCCTCAAAGTCAAGCACACATGCCCATAGCATGTCCTCTAAAATCTGAATGGTCCTCTCGGATTGCCCATCTGTCTGAGGATGAAAAGCTATGCTGAACTTTAACTGAGTACCCATAGCTCGATGCAGACTCTCCCAGAATCTTGATGTAAACTTCGGATCTCTATCCAACACAATGTACTTTGGGACACCATGCAGACAAACAATTTCTCTGACATATAACTCAGCATATTGATCAATGGAGAAATTTGTCCGAACAGGTAAAAAGTGAGCAGACTTTGTAAACCTGTCCACTATGACCCACACAGAGTCAAATTGTCCCGTGGTTCTAGGCATACCTACCACGAAGTCAATAGCAATGTCTTCCCATTTCCACTCTGGTATATTTAGTGGTTGCAGCAACCCTGCAGGTCGCTGGTGCTCAGCTTTCACTTGCTGACACGTAAGGCACTTTGCGACATACTCAGCGATGTCATTCTTCATGCCTGGCCACCAAAACATGGCTTTCAGGTCTTGGTACATCTTTGTCGACCCTGGATGAACTGAATAAGGAGTCGTGTGAGACTCATCTATGATCTCTTTCTTGATGTTCTCATCCATAGGTACACAAACTCGATTCCCAAATCTCAACATTCCCGTTTTATCCACTGAGAAATCACTAGCCTTCCCAGTCGAAACCCTAGCTTGGGTTTTTATCAATTCCGAATCTTGCTTTTGTGCTTCTTTAATTCTCTCAAGAAGAGTGGATTGCAGGGTAATATTAGCCAATTGCCCCATAACCAACTCAATCTGAGCTCGAGTCATTTCATTTGCCAGCTGTTGGGAGATTTGCTTCATAGAATTCAACTGACTCTGACCTTTTCTACTCAGGGCATCAGCAACCACGTTGGCTTTACCAGGGTGATAAAGGATCTCACAATCATAATCCTTCACCAATTCCAGCCAATGCCTATGTCTCATATTCAAGTCTTTCTGGGTGAAGAAACATTTTAGACTTTTATGATCAGTGTATATCTCACATTTCTCGCCATAAAGGTAATGCCGCCAAATCTTTAGCGCAAATACCACTGCTGCGAGTTCTAAATCGTGAGTAGGGTACCGCTGCTCGTACTCCTTTAACTGCCGAGAAGCATAAGCTATTACCCTCCCAGCCTGCATAAGTACACAGCCGAGACCCTGTCTCGAGGCATCACAATATACCACAAACTTTTCCTTATCTGAAGGAAGAGTTAGTACAGGAGCGGTAATCAAGCGTTGCTTTAACTCCATGAAACTTTTCTCACACCGATCAGTCCAAACAAACTTCTAGTTCTTTCAGGTCAGCTTCGTTAAGGGTACAGCGATCTTTGAGAAACCCTCAACGAACCGACGATAATAACTAGCCAATCCCAGAAAACTTCTTACCTCTGTAGCTGACTTCGGTGCTGGCCAATCCCGAACAGCTTCGATTTTGGCCGGATCCACCATGATCCCATCTTTATCCACTATGTGCCCCAAAAATGAGACACGGGATAACCAGAATTCACACTTTTTGAACTTAGCATAAAGCTTGTGATCCCGTAACCTTTGTAAAACCGCTCTGAGATGTAACTCATGCCCTTCTTCAGTCTCAGAGTACACCAAGATGTCGTCAATAAACACAATCACGAACCTATCCAGGTAATCTTTAAACACCTGATTCATCAAATCCATGAATGCCACCGGGGCATTAGTGAGTCCAAAAGACATCACCAGAAATTCATAGTGTTCATACCGAGTACGGAACGCGGTTTTCAGGATATCTTCCTCTCGAATTCTTAGCTGATGATAGCCTGAGCGAAGATCGATCTTGGAAAAGACCGTCTTCCCCTTCAGTTGGTCAAACAGATCATCAATCTGAGGTAAAGGATACTTGTTCTTAATGGTAAGCTTGTTCAACTCCCGGTAGTCAATACACATTCGCAGGGTTCCGTCTTTCTTCTTCACAAGTAGAACCGGAGCACCCCAAGGTGAGTAGCTCGGTCTAATGAATCCCAGATTCAATAACTCTTGCAACTGTATCTTCAATTCCTTCAACTCAGCTGGAGACATTCGGTACGGAGCCTTAGATACTGGATCCACTCCCGGACAGGTGGCAATCCCGGCAAATCTTTCGGAAAGACATCAAGAAACTCGCATACCAATCTCGTATTTTCAGGCCCTGATGTCACAGGTTGGCTAGTGTCCACTGCAGTAACTATGAATCCTAGACAACCTCTACCCATCAGGTCTTTAGCTTTCAACAATGATATTCTCGGTATGTGTGCCCCCTGAACCTTACCCACAAACACCGCTGGGTTAGCACTATCGGGCTCAAACACTACCATCTTCCGTTTACAGTCAATCGTCGCTCCATACTTAGCCAGAAAATCCATTCCCAGGATTATGTCAAAATCAGACAATTGTAACTCAATTAGATTGGCGGTCAACTCACAACCGTCAATCCAAAAAGATAAAGACTGAATCCACCTTTTGGACACTATCATGTCTCCCGAGGGTAACAGGGTTCCAAACCCCAAAGCATAAATATCACATGGCTTATGTAAACTTTCTATCACTCTACTCGATACATATGAATGAGTAGCTCCCGAGTCAAATAACACAGTATATGAACAACCATTAATAGAAAACTGACCTGTCACAACTGATGGACTAGCATCAGCGTCTGCCTGAGTTATAATGAAAAGTTGCCCCGGGTTCTGAGCAGCATTCTTCTTAGGCTCTTCTTTCCTAGCTTGGGGACAGTCTCTGATAAAGTGGCCCACCATGCCACATTGGAAACATGCCTTGGCTCGACACTCACCAGGATGATGCTTCTTACATTTAGGGCACTCGGAGTATGACCAGAATGAGGACCCGCGACCTTGACGGCCACCTCTGTTTCCCCGAAACTTCCTATTTCCTCCTGAAGCTCCGGAAGCTTCAGTCTTCCGCTTGTGCTCAGGGTTGCTACTGTCGATCCCCTTACTGACATTACCACCAGCAGGAGGGTTTGATGCCATGGCGGCATCCTTTGTAGCCTGCTCTTTCATCACTTGATGCTCGGCCTCTTCAGCAATTAAGGCCAAGTCCACCACTCTCTTATACAGAATGTCATGGGATGTGGTAATTTTCAAGTCTCGACTGATTGTAGCATTCAGTCCTCGAACATACTTCTGTTCTCTGGTAAAATCGGTAGGCACCACATCACCAGCAAATTTTGATAACCGGTCAAATTCCAGAGTATACTCGGCCACAGACATTTTCCCTTGAGTCAACTTCACAAAATCTTCCTGGTGTGAAGTCCTTACAGCCACATTATAGAAATTTTCCTCAAAAAGTTTCTTAAACTCTTCTCATGTCATCACACTGACATCCCGGGTTTGATTCACAATGTCCCACCAGACGCGGACATGATCTTGAAACATAAAGGCCGCACAATTTACCCTCTCAGTTCCTGTCACCCCCATATTATCGAGGATACGGGGTAACTATACTCATCCAGTGATCAGCCTTAATAATGTCAATACCTCCCAGAAAAATCGGAGGTTGCAGCTTCACAAACCGCTCGAACACCGAGTCCCGGTGCGGCATAACATACCCTTAGTTACCCACCACTGGCACAGGAGCTAGTGGTAACCCTTGATTAGCTGGGACAGCTTGTTGCCTCAAACGTTGCAACTCTTCTTCTTGACGAAGTATGACACTCCGCATTTCATGAAACATCTGCTGCCAGTCAGCAGGAGGATTAGCATTAACAGCCCCCGCATTATCCCCCGGATTTTGCGGAGGTGGAGGCGGTGCTGGTGGATCGGTTCGGGTAACCCCGGGCTCTACTTGCTCGCCCTGTGGTCTGGATGATTGCGGAGGGTCCATTACTAGTACCCATGTAATCAACAACCCCAGCGAGTTAAGCACCAATACCACACTTACGCACTTATCGCCTTAAACCCTAACTCATCTATTTACCTCATACATATTTACATAAACATATAACATTTATAGCATGGCATCACATAACACATACATACTCTAGATGCTTGCATACTGCCTAAAATGGAAAGCGGTAAACAGATGATCACACATACAGTCAAGTATTTACTCTCAATACTTACTGCACCATGAGTTGAGCTTATCTCTGACGACGAATGTACATGTTCGGCCGGTCTACAGGAATTTTAAAAACCTTGGCGCTCTGATACCAAATTATAACGCCCTAAATAATTAGGCACGCTACCCAAAATGCTTAGGAAACCCTAATCCCCTAATCGGGATTACTAATTAAAATTGCGCAGAATTTAAACTTTTATATTAATCAGAATGAAAATAAACTTGTAATATATTTAAACTTTTCAAAATAGTTGGGATCCCAAAAATATTTACAAACTTATTACAAGTTCTTTCTTACTAGCCGACCTAAGCGGCAAAACAGAATACAAAAGTCAACACTGTTAGACCCATAATCCGCTTGGTCTGAAGTTGCATGAACATGTACATTCTTCGTCCTGCTCCTGAAACTCATGGCTGATCAGCTAATGCCTTACCCTTTCCTGCACATTAGAGCACCCGTGAGCAAAGCCCAGCAAGACAGTATAAATCATAACAAATATAATATGCTCATTCACATATGTCTGTATAGCACAGACCTGATCATTACATCAACATGCCCATTTATGTCTACGAGCCTTAGACCTATGTGTTGCGCTCACACATCTAATTAAATCTACGTGATGTAGACCCACGTGTTGCTCTCACACGTCTAATTACATTAAGGCCTCGGTTATGAGTACCGAGTCCAACCTGATTATGCCTTGAGCGCATAATCCCTAAATCTCATTTCAATTAACATGGCATGGCATTTATACACATATATCACTAGGGTAATAACCCTAGGCTATTAGACTGTTCCTATTAGGGTAATAACCCTAATCCCGGTTACTAAACATTCATGCATATAATTCTCAACATAAGCGCCACTGTACATACTCTACGTGCTAATCACTGCCTTACCTGTTGTCCCGCAATAGTAGAGATTCCAAATCTCCGGGTGCTCCTGACCAGGTGCCGGTAATCCTAGTCACAATACTGGGATTTACACAAATAGGGTTAATCCCTACATTTACTTCCACAAAATTATAAAATTGGCATCCAAATCATAGATAATCACATAGAGCTCGAAAAGAGCTTTCCAACGGTATAAAGAACGTCCCAAACGGAGTCCCGAGTCAAAAGTTTTGGCAAAAACAAAAACTTAAAAAAAATAACAATCTGCCATTATCATGGTCGCGACCACTGGGTTTAAAAACCCAAATTTCAGCTTCAAAAATATGCCAAACTCACCCCCAATTCAACCCAAACATGCATATATCTCAAAATAACCAAATAGAGCTGCTAGCATAAATCAGAGGATCAAAAACACCTATCTCATGCATCAAATCCAACAATAAACTTCATAATTTCAGATTACAAATCCATAAACATCATGCTTCAACCCACAACATGTCAAGTTCTAAAACTTGAGCTTTATACCCAATTTACTCAACCCATTTCCAGCAGCAAATACCATAGAAAACACATGGTTAAAGCTAGAAAACATTCTCAATACTTCATCTAAAGCTCAACAACATAGCTCATAACCAAATCATGCATAAACTCACTTACAACAACTCAAAATTCAAACACATGCAATCCAAGCATCACAACCCTTTTTCCATTCTCATCCAACAACAAAAATCAACAACAATAACAAGAATTAAAGCTTTAGAAACTACCTCAAATATTAGCAAGGCTAAGCATAATCAAACTCCAAGTCTTAAGCTCCAAAACAAGCAAATTCCAAGCCAAAGCCAAACACTTCTCTTCAATTCAAAATTGAAACATCAAGAGGGTTTAGAGAGAGAGAGAGGGGGTCGGTGGTGTGCTATAAAACCAGAAAATTGGTTTTCTCATTTCTAAAAATTCTCTTTTGTTGATAATTAATCAAATGGTCAAAAGACCAAAATGCCCCTAGGGCTTAAATATAACATAAGCATGACACGAGGGTAACATTGTCATTTCATGCATAAATAAATTCCAATTAAATTTCAGATTATCACATGTCAAATAAAATGCCAAATAATCAATTCAATTTACATTTCGGGCCCGAACCCGGTTCGGCCCGAAATTCCCAGTTGTGACTATACCGCGCCAACCTGTGAGAGCACACCTGAAAAGACAACGCAGGCATACTATATAATAATATAGTTCTATTAAGCACGTAATTAAATTAACTTCATCAAATTACCCCTCTCGGGTCATAATTACCAAAATGCCCCTGGCTCACCAACGGGGTCTTTAACATATTAAAATTCATATAATTTCACATATATTGAACTATATAATAATATAATTCCTCAATTATTCATAATTATCTAATTATGGTTTTGCTAATCCTTTCTTAATTCCAGGGTATTACAAAATGTAAAGGTGAGAACCATTGAATATTGAGTACTTGCAAAAGAACAAATACGATGCAGGCACCTTCTGTACATAGTTATCATACTTTAAAATTACACATTACACATTACTGCTCGACAAGAAAGTTAACAAATTGGACTTACAGATCTGGGGAAAGACATTGAAGTATCAAAAACAATAAATCAATCAATTGAGTGCTCATAGATAGTCTGGGATAGTAGTAGCCACCTTGACATATCTTTTCCTCATATAAAACTATACCAAAGTACTTATATTATAATTAATAATCAAAAGAAAATTAATTAAGCAGTAACAAGAGATCAAACACAAGATTACCTAAAATTCATAATGAAAGCTCAAAAAGTCCAAAATAATGTGAGCATTGGCATTACTGCAATGCTATCATATATAACTCATTCAGACCCACTCTCACATGTACAGTGTCCTCATCTTCTGCCCCAATCCCCCGAGCTGTGCTGGCGTCGGAGGTTGGACCACAGGCAGCAGTGCCAGGAGTGGCACCAGAATCCTTAGCATTGCGATTGCCATTGGAAATAAATCAACAAGAAATTTCAAAGATGGAGACTCTTTTGATTGACGACGTCCATGTACCTTACGCTACTGAATTCTTAGTGGTTACGCCTGGTATGGTACTGTCGTCTAAGACGTTATCATTCGTGGAGACTTATTATTGTAATGATTACCATGACCAAATATATGATACTTTTAAAGAAAAGAGCTCACAGATGATGTATGACTTTATTGAACGTATTGCTGTTGTAGTCAAAAATAATCCTTTGATTAAAACTGTTTACTTCAACAACTTTTCTTCATTCGATGGTATTATCATAATGGAACATTTGTGCAATCATGATAATAAGTACAACCTCAAACCTCTTATGAGGAACCTTAAGCTTTACGAGTTAATAATCTATAAAGGTAAATCGACTATTCAGTATTAGAGATTCCTTAACTATCCTCACTCATCGATAATTTTTGATAAAAATTATCCAAAAATCAGATATTTTATTACAATTATCATCCTCACGTGATAATGAGGTAAAAACCCGACCCCCCTATTATACCTATTATACCTATATATATATATAGGTGCGATGAAGATGTTTCATGTGATGATTTTTTATTTCAAACAGGGTACAGATGTCGCCGTCTTGGAGTATATAAACCCCAAGCAAAGATTCTTACCGATCCCCACCCAGATGATTGCTCGCATGACGAGAGTTGGACCGTTTGCCTAAGTTCATATGAGAGTGATCCCCTCATACGACTACACTCCGCAGGAGCAACCGGAGACTTATAGGTTATCATTTCAGATTGTCTGGATACGACTTGTATTATTCCCTAAAGGGTTTAGGAATACGTAGGGGTATTTTATGCGATTGAATTTGCGGAATTCGACATTCAATGGAAAATTGTTACTTTGTTTGTGATTGGATTTGCGATTGGGGAAATTTGAATTTATGCGATTGAATTGGCGGAAAGAGGGATGGGACTCTCGAATAATTAACATCAAATATCAGTTTAAATATTAATGGGATTTGTTTTATTTTTATTTTATTATTTTATTATATATAAATAATATTTTATTATTTTATTAAATATAAATAAAAAGTCATAGGCACACTTTATATAAAATAAATAAAATTGATTTTTCTAAAAAACTTTTTTGGTTAGATATGAAATAATCCTTAAATTAAGGCTCATATAAATTGAGTGAAGATTTAGTGATTTATTCGGTCTATCATTACATTTGATTAATTTATAAGTTATCTAAATAACATAACTCGCCCTAAATTCTTTCTTGAATCATCTTATTTAGCTGTTCCACATCCAGAATTAGATTGGTTTGAGGCTTGGCATTGTTTTGGTCATATATGAGATATGATTACACAAATTAGAGTTCTCACAATCTAATGATATTATAATTTTTTGTATGATTAATCTCATATTTAAGAAATTTCATATTTTCTTTAATATATATACATTGTATTAAAATTTAATGAATAAATAGATTTAAAATAGTGATATTCATAAATTCATAGAGATTGATAACTCAAAAATGCTAGAATCAACTTACTAAAGTTCTTACAAAATTAATTATGAAAGATAAATTTACTAATGAAATAGATTTGTCTCTTAGTATTCATGATAATCACAGATGTATTTTTGTAAGTTTGTTTGTGATAAAGAAATATTTTTACTGAAATTTTATAATGATTGGAACGAGAGATATTTTAGTTTTACCGATCTCCAGTTTACATATACATATAATCTTGAATTCACCCTCATTCGTGTATCAAGTTGAACTGTGCTTTACATTTGAATGGTCAATTGAAACTTTATTTACAAACCTTCACAGTATAATATAGCATATAAATCAAGATAAGAAATTGAATGGAAATCACACTTCCACTTAAACTATTTACCTCCATTATTTAAAAAAAGAAAAAATTGAAAGGGGAATATAAAGACTAATCACCCTCCCTATTCTACATTCCCAAAAATAATGAATACCTTAACTGATTAGGTAGACCAATGACGACATGATGGAATTATTTTTTAGAGACATTTGTAATAAATTTGGGGTGTAATGGAATCATTCTATAATTGAAGTGTAAGTCATTGTTGGAAAAATTATAATTATAAATATAATTCATGTGATGTTTATTAGCTTCATAGTGAACTTAAATGTTGATGCTTAATAAAACTTCTTACCACCATTAAGAAACTTAGATATATGCCCAGCAGCCTAAAAATGATAAGAAATGATCAAAACTAACCAATAATATAACAAAAATAACATTAAGTTGTAACAAAACTTCAGCAGCATAAAAGATTTGTAAAAAGAAAAAAAAAACTCTCAGCCTATGTCTTTGGTACTGGCCAGCTAAGCACTCAAAATTTGACGATAGTTGAATGCATAAGATTTAACAAAATAGATTTTAAGCAACTGGGATATCAATTTCAGCAGGAGCCATAACTGGAAGAGCTTCCCTAGCGTATTCCTCTTCCTCCTTTGGAGGATGAATGGTGACAATATCAGGAAGAGGAGTCATTGGGCCTTGCTTTCCCTTGGGATCCCAGTCAAGCATGATCTTCACCTTGATTCCAAGCACTCCCTAAACAAAACACAATTCAAAAGCAAAATACATAAAATGCTCGTAGTAAAAAAGTAAAAAGACGCTCGGGTTTAAATATACAAGGAAGATTCAACAAACCTGTCTTAGAAGAACATGTCTAACGGCTGAGTCAATGTATTCTTTTGTTGGCTGCCCAGATGAAATCATGTATCCATCCTTGAACTTCATTGACTTAGCACGCTGGGCCCTAAGCTTTCCACTAACAATCACCTGTTTCAATCGAAAAATTATCCTAATCAAATAACAAGAGAGAATAATTTTAAAAGTGTGAGAGCAAAAATAGTTAATGATAGACAAACATACCTCACAACCCTTAGCTCCACTTTCCATAACAAACCTCAAAACACCATAGCATGCCCTGAAGAAAATAAGAACAAAGTATTTAGACGATTGATTAATATGCAACACAAATGGAAGATAATAGAACAATTAGTGCAGTGAGCCAAAAATGAAAATCAACATATTTATGTCATCCAGAGGAAATAATCCTTAATAAAAAAGGAAACAAAATGCAAACACAAACCCACATCACACAAAAATGAATGTTGGAATTGGTAAACTGTAGCAAACCAGACAACATAAGTTACATGACAATACACATAACTAAAGTAGCCTGGTAAGCAGTTTCAATGTTGTCATCTTCCGACACAAACACGGTACAAAAATAACCTATTTGCTTTAAGGATGACTGCTCAAAATAATGATATGTACATAAAATAGAGGATTAGAGCTAAAACTAAAATTCACAATTTCTCATGTATCACCTAAAACATTACTGCATGAAAAGCACAAATTTTCACATAGATAAAAGTATGAAGGAGAGCTTTTAGTCTCGTCAACTTCCGACACAAAGATGGTACGAGACAACCAAATTGCTTTGTAGATGACATAGTAAATTAATATAAGAATCAGAACAAAAACCACCAAACAACCAAAATGAGATTACAGGTCTTGGAGAGGTACAAGAGCCAGAAACAAAACCCATTCAGCAAAGTCATACTTGTGAATGAATTCTTCATCAACACAGAAAAGAAAAAATAATAATGTATAATGTATCACCTAAACCGTTACTGCGTGAAAACAAAAAGAAGTCACAGAGAAAATGGTATGAAGGAGAAATTTATTTCGTCAACTTCCGACACAAAGTTGGCATAACAAAACCAATTCGCTTTATAGATGACATGATACAACAGAAGTATCAGAACAAAGACCACTGAAAAGCAGCTATGCAAAAAAAAGGCATTGGAGTGGAACAGAATGAGAAACAAAACCAAATCAGCAAGCACTTAAAAGGACTCATTATGCAAACAAAGCAACCTATGTTCTTTAAGGATGCATAGGTGAAAAACAAACTATAATGTATCATCTCAAACCTCACCGCATGAAAACTACAAAATTTCACGAAGGTAATAGAATAAACGAACTTTTCTTTTGTCACCTTCCGACACAAAGATGGCAAAGAAAAACCAAATTGCTTTGTAGGTGACATAACATTACACAACAAAATTTAATGGATGTCATAATGAGATAACATAACATGAATGCAACAGGAATTATATAAAGGATAATTTCAACAAACTACATGCACAAAGACAGTGAAATCACTTCTAGTTCTAGAGAGGGGTTTATGTTCAAAACTTACAAATCAAGATATTAATCGGTTAAATTTTACTTTATCTAGTATACCAATCAACATATCAATTTATTAGAAGAAACGAATGGTTCAGCTTTTTCCAACCATACAAATTCGTATAAGTCGGAACATACCAGGCAAGACCAACGAGGAATACTTTTTTAACATAATTATCAAAACTAAAGAGACAGTACCTTCTGACGGCAAGACCACCGAGGAGCTTGTAACGAAGAGACTCAGCCTGAGCAATAGCACAAAGCCCTCTGTTGTTCACCTTCTCGGCGTAAAGCTCAACACTGTTCTCTGGAAATTTGAAACGTTTCTGCACAACAGAAGTGAGCTCCCTGATCCTTCTACCTTTCTCACCTGTAAATCCATCCAAAATTCACAAATAACTGTTAAACAATAATTAAATTTTGATACCAAAACTTCAATTAACATCTCATTAAATCAGAATCTGACCAAGAACGTTCTGAGTCCGGGTAGCTCTGATTATGATCTCTGTGCGCATGGGAGTAACCCTGACCTCAACTCCAGAGTAGCCATCCTCGGCTAGCTCTCTGGTCAGAACCTCATTAAGCTCGGCAAAGAACACTCCATCAGCGACGAACTAAGAAGATACACAACACAACCACGTTAGAATAACACTAGAAATAGTCCAAACATCAGAGCAAGCTAAACATTTAAAAGATAAATCGACAGTTGAGACAGTTTAGATGAATTACCTTTCGCTTTTTGCTCATTTGAGTCGCCATATTTGCAGAAAAGTTGCAGATACGAGATCTGAAGAACTGAGGAGTGTGGAGGCTGAAAATTGGATGCCCTGCAAACCCTAGATTTCTAACTAGGGCTTTGAGGAGAAAGAACTCAGGTTATATGCATTAACTGGAGATAGATCGGACGGTTACGATAGACTTAACAATCACTTATTAACGAACGAGATTAGGTCTTATTTTTTTTGCCTTTAGTAATAGAGGCTGTAAAACGCAGGCCAGGCCTTACCTCGGCCCATTTAGGAAAAACCTACCCTAAGTCCAAATTAAAGGCACAAGCCACAAGTGTTGTACTAAAAGCATGTCAGCCCAATGCTTGGTCTGCATAATGTCGACTTCTATTTTTTTTTTTAGAGAAAACTACAATTTATATCCTTTTTATATTGTCATTTTTTATTTTTACCCTCTTTTCTTAAGTTTATTATTTTTACTTCTTTTTTAAACTTTGTACCAATTTTGCCCCTATCACTTCAAGATACTCTCCATGTTACTCTCTTGTCAGGGTATTTTTATTTTGGGTAAAATACATATAAGAAGAGGTATGTTTCAATTAAATAAAAATTAGAGGTAAATTTGATTAATTGATTAATAAAAGAGGTATTTTTCAACTTACCCCTCTAATTTGCTCTTTCTAATTCTCTTTCCATAGACCATCTCCAATGGTTTGATTTTTATGCTCCAATTACAACTTAAAATTTCACAAAAGCACCAGTTTCTACTTGATGTTTTGGTAAATAATTAAATAAAAATTTAAGGGATTATTTCACAAAAACATAAAAACAACAAAAAAATTACAAAAATACAGTTTTACGGAATTTTAAATATTTTCACGATTTTTTTTTATTTTATTTACAGAAAATACGGTCTTTTTATGTTGTAATCTTGTTAATTTGTTGTTGATTTTTTGTTATCTGTATGTTATTTTTTGTTGTTATTTTCATGTTACTTTTATGTAGTTTTCTTGTTGATTTTATGTTGTTTTCGTGTTATTTTTTGGAAAACTGTAAAAATGTAAAAAAGTATTTTTTGAACGTTTTACAAAAAATAATGCCTTATGTAATTATTCTAAAATTTAAACCCATGAATTACATTGAGTAACTTGTTATGGGATAAATTGTCTAAGCCCAATTCATTATAGCCCAGAGATACAAAAAGGCCCATTTTAAAAGAAATATACAACAAATATATCCTATAAGAGTTGCATCCTAGATGAAGTTAAACATCTAGGTGGAGTTACAACGTAAAACATCCTAAACAGTTCACTAGTTCACTAGCTTATTTCGGATGGGATGATTCAATACTTATCTTGGATGGGATGATTTATCTCAATAAATCATTTATCTCAGAAGAGATAACTTATCTCGGATAAGATGACTCACACATCTTTGATAGGATGACTAATTTCTAAAGAGATGACTTATTTCTGATGAGATGACTCGCGCAACTCAAATAGAATGACTTATTTCAGATAGGATGACATATCTTTAAGGGAATGACTCGTATATCTCTGATATGATGGTTCACATATATTGGATAGGATGACCTACCCATCTCGAATGGGATGACTTAAACATAACCAAGACGGAATACTTAAAAATACTAGACGAGAAAGTTACACATTTTGAATAGGAGATATATATATAATATGAACACCTAAGAGAACAAATAACATATGTCAAAAGTATGTAAAGATACCTCATAAAAAATAATGTCAAAGTAAGACTTTAGTAGGATGATACTAAATAATAAGAGAAAAGGATAAATATAAGGGATGCTAATGGATAAATGAGGGCATGAGAGACTAAAATAAATCAATAATGAATAGAGGGTAAAGGGTTCCTAAAAAATACAAATTGATTAAGATGGACTAAAAATTATTTAAACAATAATAAATAAAAAAATGTGATATATATTGTTGTGCTAATTTAGCTTATTTTATATTTTATATTAAATTTAATACAATTTTTTTAGTATGTGTATCATAATGAGGTGCTCTTAGGCTCCGTTTGGGGAGCTTTTTAAAAAGCTAAAATTACTTTTGGAAAAAATTATGAGTTAATATGTGTTTGGTAAAATTTAAAAAACAACTTTTTCAAAAATTTAAGTGAAATTTATAGCTTTTAGGAAAAGTTGGCCCACCCTAGCTTTGGGATTTTAGCTTTTAAGGAAAGCTACAATTTTGGTTTAATGAATTTTTCACTTCACCCAATTGCCCTCATTTAATTTTAAAATTCCCCATTTACCAATTAATTTTAGGGCTTCTTACATTCTTTCAATCCCATTCTTATTCAAAAAAAAAAAAATCCTTCTCTGATCAAAAACTACTCAACAATCATCTTATTATTATTAGTAGTAGTAGTAAAAGTCTAATTTATTATTTTATTATATAAATATTTAAAAGAATTAAATATTATAAGAAAAAAATTATCGTAATTTATAATATAATAAATAATACTTATAAATATATTAATATGTATAAAATTATTTAAATAAATTAGATAACAAATGTCATACCTATTTTAGTAATTATATATTTAACAGCTATTTAATCATTTAGCTTACCAATGGCCCGTTTGGCACAGCTTTTGGAAAAATTAAAAGCTGCTTTTTGAAAAGGTTGTGATAAAAATGTGTTTGGTAAGTAGTGAAAAAAATAGTTTTTTAAAGAATTTTTGGAGAAGCTACATCTAAAAGCTAAAGCTGTTCCAACCCAACTTTTAGAAAAACAGTTTGGATTAAAATGCTATAATGATTTTTTTGTACTAAAACCATATTTACTTATTTATTATATATTAAAAAATAAAAAATTTAAAATAAACTAATAATAATAAAATAAATAATTATTAAATCTCTTATTTTTTAAAAAAAGATAATAATTTATATTTTATTTTAATATTAACAAACAACACCTACCTATAATTTTTCTTATATACTTTAGTTTTTATTTTTTTTACATTTGATAAAAGTAATTTATATTTTATCAAATGTATATAAATTTATATTTGAAAAAAAAAATTAAAAATATATATAAAAAATAAAATATTACATAAAATAAATTTTTACATATTTGTGATTATAATAAACTAGAGTATAACATTATCATTATCATTATATTAGATTTTAATAACTCACAATACTTTAAAATTTATAATTTACCAAACACTCAGCTCAACTTTTTTCCACAGCTCTGCTACAGCTACTTTTTCCTACAGGACAGCTATGCCAAACCGACCCCAAACACTTATATACAACTTTTTACTCACAGCTGTTTTAAAATTATATTTACCAAACACTCAGTAGTTTTTTCTCACAGCACAGCTACAACTGTTTTTCTCACAGCACAGCTACAGCTGCTTTTTCCCACAGCACAGCTGTGCCAAACTGGCCCTTAATTTGTTAGAGTGTTTATAAGAAATAATCTTATTTAAATAACAATATTGTGTATCTTAATGAGTTTGGTATTTTTTTTAAGGATAAATACTCATTTGACATTGTATATTTTATTGAAAAAACATATATGTTTCTGATAAAACTTATTTGGCATTTTGTATTTTGTATTTTAAAATTATATTTACTACCGTTAAATCAAATTTAGTAATAAATTTTATCAAGATGACTATTATGCATTTGATTATAGGTACTTAGATAATTAATTTTAAAATAAAATTAAAAAGCCATGTAATTAAGAGCAATTTGATCATATTTATAATTCTTTTATTAATCTTGAGTTGAGTGCATTTTTTTTTTTTTATCAAACTCATGATATTAGATAAATATTATCAAATTGCAAGGGATCATGTTGGCAAGGTGATCTGGGTGGTTACTTCTAAGATGGACTTTTCCAGTGCTCTCTGTGGGGAAGCAATGGCGTGTTGTCTGGCCCTTCAGGAAGCAAAAGTTCGAGGTGTCAAGTATCTTATTCTGGAGAGTGATTCGAGGGTGGTGATCAATGCTCTTAATGGGAAGGAGTCCCGGTGGGAGCTTGATAACTTCGTCTCCTTTTGTAAAATCACCTCCCCTTTCTCTATTGGTTGTATGTTTGATTATGTTAGTAGACGCTGTAATTTTATGGCCCATAATGTGGCTAAGTGGGCGTTTTCTCATCAGAGGTTTGGCATTGTGCCTCTATCCTCTTTGCCCGAAACTATACTTTGTAATGACCGTGAGGTCTGACAATTTTATCAATCTATCGCACGTACGCTTTTCTTCAAAAAAAAAAAAAAAAAAACTTATATTTGGACAAAACAAATTCTACGAAAAGAGTAACCAAATTTTTTAACTTTTGATAATAAAGCGCGTCATAACATTGTTAACTAGACTAAACCATAAACTTACTGGGTACCTTTTGGTTAATACGCTATTTCCTAATTCAATAAATAATTAAATGATCTTTTCTTTCTCTTGTTCTTCTTATGGCTCTATTTCTTATTATAATTTATTTTTTTCTAAGGAGTAAGCTAATACTCAAAGTTTGAAAAATTTAAATACAATTCTCTATTTTTTTTTTTTGAGAGAATACGAGCATGTTTGGTATTTTTTTCTGTTTTTTGTTTTAAAAAATTGTTTTTAGAAATGAGAACAAAAAATAGTTTTTGAAGTTTTTAAACACAAGTCACGTTTGGCTAGTGATTTTTAAAAACAATATTGACCAAAAGTGAATTAGTTTTTAAAACAGAAAACAACATTTTGTTGTTTTCAAAATTCTTGTTTTTTGTAACTTTGTTATCTGAAAACTGTTTTTAAAAAACAAGGCCAAACAAGCCAAATTATTTTTAAAAATAATTTTCTGTTTTTAAAAACAAACAACAATTTTTTAGTTATGATGCCAAACATGCACTACAATTCTCTATTTAATTAAGGAGGATTGATACTTTCATTATTTTCTCATTCAATGAAATTGCCACCACGTTTTTTCAAAAGAAAAAAGAAAAGAGAAAGAAAAATTACATAAATAAAGGAATAATTACATAAGATACTATTTTTTTAAAAAAAAAAAATTATATTTTTACGTTTAAAGATTTTTTTTTTTACATTTTTACAGTTTTCTTTAAAAACAACAGGAAACTACATAAAAGTAACATGAAAATAATATTTAAACAATAACAAAAAATAACATACAAATAATAAAAAATCAACAATACATTAACAAGAGTGCAATATAAAAAGACTGTATTTTCTGTAAATAAAATTAAAAAAATTGTAAAAATATTTAAAATTTCATCAAACTGCATTTTTATAATATTTTTTATTGTTTTTGTGTATTTGCGAAATAATTGCATAAATAAAGGGAAACTTACAAAAATACTGTTTTTTTATCAAATATTTTCAAAAATACTGGGACACAGCAAACTTTACATTTTTACTGTCCAAGCCCATTTTTATTTCTTTTATACTGCCCAGCCCCAATATATTTACTTTTATACTGTAAACAATAACAAAACACAAACGACACCTCTCCTTCGTGGTTGGGAACAGACAAATCAACACTGGAATCTTTGAAACACCAGGAAAAAACTATAAAATCTCGCAAAGAGAAACAATTACTAAATCAACAACAAATTATTGTTTTGTAGTGTTATTTTACTATTGTTTTAATATGAAAAAAATGCCACGTAAATGAAATATTGTGAAAAATGACAGGATATGGAATCTATACCAATTCTCATAAAGAGCAATGGACAATGGGGAAAAAACATAATTATTTCAAGAGAATGTGGCAATGCTCGAAAACAACACAACAAATACTTGAAAACAACATAGCAACAACAGAATCATACACATTGGAACACCAATTAGAAGAAGGAGGAGAGTCAGAAACAAGAGAATTTGAAAACGAAAAATTTGACATAGTTGACTATGAGAACCTTGTTGCTGAAAAAATGGTAGAAAAACTTGAAAACAACAGTAAAAAACTAGATCCAGAATTCGACATGAACAACGCGAATCTAATAACAGACAAACATCACCCAGAAGTAGAAAAAAGTCAGGCATACAAGGACAAGGAAACTCTGAAGAATTTCCTCAGCTACTACGCACAACCAAAGCGGAGGAAAAACACCCACTGGAGGAAGGAGTATAGCCAATATTACTTCAATCAAAGTTTCTTAACCCATGATATGTATAAAAGTTGTATAATTGTAAACATCTATTTTTAGAACAAAATGAAATAGGTGTCTCTTAGATGAGCCTTTTGGTGCCACGTAGGAGGATGATCTTACACGTGTACAAGATGATAGTCAACATTCATTTAGATTCTTTATATACATAATATATATTATCAAGGACCACCTAGAAGTAAAGTAGTCTCTATCTTTATTGCATTTCCGACACGTGTAACCAATTAGGACGTTCCATCAATATTTTATACAGGATGACAAACTCTCCAGTGAGAGCCATGATTACATGAAGTTATAGTTTGGAATTTTGCTTCACATGGATAAGGATATTGGTCCCTAACTTCAGTGCCAAACGGGCTTGCAAACATCTAAGGGTATTATTACAAGAGAATTGAAGTAATAGACTGACTTTCTCTTCTTCTTCTTCCATTTCTTTTAATATTTGAACATAGTACTTGAACATGAAGAGCAGCAAACTCTCCAGTGAAAATGGCTATAACCAGAAGTTACTACTCTAGAATGGTAGTATCCTGACCGGGTGTACTTAGATTCCCAATTCTAAAAAAATAAAAGAAAACACTACTAAAAAAATACTACAATAACACCAAAAAATTTGAACATAGTACTTGAAAATGAAGAGCAGCAAACTCTCCAGTGATATTGGCTATAACCATAAGTTACTACTCTAGAATGGTAGTATTCTGATCGGGTGTACTTAATTTCTCAATCCTAAAAAAAAATAAAAGAAAACACTACTAAAAAAATACTACAATAACACCAAAAAATTAAAGAATGACAAAAACAAGCATAAAAAAAATAGAACAAAAATAAATGAAATCACACACCTCTACAACCCTTTTCCCAATTATTTCCTCAACCACATATGTTGATTGCACAATCTTTACTAGGGATTTACCCTTTCCCTAAATTTAAGAAAACAAAACCAAAACAACAACAATGCACAACATGAAAAAAATAGAAAATCATAGAATAAAAGAAACAAAAAAATCAACATGCAAAATGAGAACCCCAAATGATTTACAGAGAAATGAACAATACAATGAAAATGTAAAAAAAACCTAAAACAACACAAGATCAATACGAAAATACCTTCACAGATTTAGGAGACTTCACAAACTCAGTCTCCAACTCAAAATCAAAGTCCAAGTTCTCCACAACAGTTCGAGGACGTTTTCCTCGAGTGTTCTTGGAAGTTCCAGCAGGTAGTTTTCTTTTAGGGGCAACAGGAGAAGTAGGGCTAGGAGGATTATCTTTCAAATTATTCTTACCTATTGTTGGTTTGGGTTTCATTTTCTGGGGTTGTTTTAGGGAATTTTTAGCAATAGGGGATGATGAGGATGAACGTGTAATTGCCATTTAGATTGAGGAGGAGTAGTATTATATAGAGAAAAAGGAACAAAAAATGGGGGAAAATTAAGAGGGAAACTTGAGAAGAAAATGTAATAACTGAAAATTTTTGAAAAGAAATATCAAACTACCGATATGTGGAAGAAGAAGAAGATAAACAAGGATTATGGGAGTGGATTTATGGTAATGATTATATAATCTTTAAAATATTTGAAAATAATTTATAAAAATAATAAAACCTAAAAAAGATAAAAAAAAAATGTCACAAAAAGTGACACAACACGTCAAATCATCACTTTTTAAAGCACTATTTTTTTTAAAAAATGTAGAGGCTAAACCCTATGAAGACACTTATAAGCAATATAATATATACAAACCTACAACTAATGGCAGTGTACTACCGAATTAAAAAAAAAACAGTAAAAACGTAAATGTAAGCGTGTCACAGTATTTTTATAATAAATGGATAAAAGTTAGTACATAATCTAAATTTCCCTAAATAAACGCATCACATTCATTGATAACACAAGGCGATAGTCTTATGATTGTTAATGTCTAACAATTCAACAACGGCCCAAGATTATAGAGATTCCAAAGGCTATGGGCCTAGTTACAGCAGTGGTTTTAGTCCATACAAATGTGAGCATCCACACTTCAATATGGTTGTCGACCCAATTGAACAATTTTTATAAATATAGAAATTAAGATAGTAAATGTCCTTTTTTATAAACATTTAGTAAAATAGCCATTTAGATAAAAATTGGGGAGTTATATTTACACCCCATAAAATTATAAATACACTCTATTATTAAAAAAAATATAAACTTAAATAATTTTTAAAAATTACTCTTAATATTTTTTTAAAATTTTTTCCTCACATTATTTTATGTTAATTTCAATACTTATTTTGATTTTATTTTTATAATTTTTTCTAACTCATGTATATATTTTTTATTTTTTTTTAAGAAAATTTCATATAATTTTTTTGTCATAATTTTTAAAATGTAATTTAATTTTGTTTGATAGGTATATTTTTTAAGAATATAAATTGAAAGAAAAATGTAAAGACCGCTTAGTTTAATTTGGAAATTAGCAGTTATCATGTTTAATTATAAAAATTATTTATAGCTATTTAAATAATTATTTATACTGTTATTATTGAATTCTGAAATGCATTTTATGTCATTTAGTAGTTTTCATAATTTTGCATTTCCAGTGCCCGGTAACATGGAACTCGGTGTTTGGCTCAGTAAAATCACAACTTAGTATGTTAGTATTGTGGGACGGTTTATTAGACATTGGGAATGTCGGGATTGGCCGGGAATTTAGAAATTCCCAAAATACCCCTTTAATGTTATTTATGTGATTTTAGTGTGAAGGGGCAAAATGGTCATTTTGTCCCATTGCTAGTTTGTCCTTTAGTGGACTTAATTTTGGAAAATATGTGTTTATTAATGTTATATGTTGGCTAAAATAAATAAGTGAAATCCTTTATTTTTATTTTACAAAGTTTCAAAAAATTACAAAGTTAGAAAAAATTTCAAAGGAAAAGCCATTTCTCTCTAGCTTCTCTCTCTCTTTCGGCCTCTTGGTGCAGCAAGGAACTTTGGATTTTTCCTTGTGATTTCAACTCTTTTTGGTGTTCAAATCAAGCTAGGTTTGCTTCTAATCATTTCTTCTTAAAGTTTGTTGAATTTTGTTGAAAAATGGTGTAATGCATGCTTAGTTTAGGTTGTTATTCTTTCTTGTGATTTGTTGTGATTTACAGAGGATTAATCTTGTTATTTTAAGTAGATTAAAGCTAGTTTAATGCATGATATTTGCTTTGATTCAAGATTGGAAGTTTTAGCTCAAAGTTTAGTTTTCAAAGAGAATTTTCGAAATTTGTTGCTGTGATTGTTGCATGAGTTAGAGTTTGATTTCTGCAGTTTTAATATGTTGAAATATGTTGATTTATGCATGTTTTAGTGGCTGTTTGGAGGGATTAGTCAAGTTTTGAGTTTTGAACTCAATCTTGAACCTCCAATGGTGATTTTTGATTCTATGAATTCTGGGTGGTTTTGTTGCTTTAGAAATGTTATTTGGGTCATTTAGAACGGGTCTGGATGTTTTGGTATTGTTTGGATTGGATTTGAGCATTGTGTGAATTTTTGAAAAATTCCTGCGAGGAACCGAATACAGTTGTGCATCGGAATTCGGATGGAGTTTTGAAAATTTCTAGGCAAAATTAGGTTGGACAACCGGTCTGCCGGTTGGGTGATTTTCAGAAACCCTAGTTTTCCTCATTTTTATGTTATTTGGGGTATTGCCATGCTTTTTATCGATAGGGAAACTTTTAGTTCCTAATTTAAGTCCCCGAGAAGTGATTTAGCGTGTCACTTATAGTGTTGTGATTTTTATGGTTTAGGAGCACATGTCCGCCATGTGATTAGTTCAGTCAGTTGGCCAAGCACACCCGAATTCGGAATTGAGGTAAGATTAGTATAACAGTATGCATATATAGATTACATGTTTAGCGTGCATGTTAGGAAGACTGTTAGATTACATTAGATATGCATGTTGGCTTCGAACCATCATTGTGTCACATCGGTACAGTGTAGAGTATGACTAGCAGTGGAGTATGACCGGTTTGACCGAGTATAGCCGACACTTGTATCACATCAAGACAGTAGAGTATGACTATTTGGAGTATGACTAGTGTGCCGAGTATAGGCCGATACTTAGGTTGGTGGTTCCGTACTATTTGACGTATCACATCGGTACGGTGGAGTATGACTAGCAGTTGGAGTATGACCGGTTGTGACCGAGTATAGTGAAATCTTGTAACACATCGGTACAGGCTAGAGTATGACTAGCAGCTGGAGTATGACCAGTTCGACCGAGTATAGGCTATTACTTGTCGTTAGTACCGTCCGTATGAACGTTCAGGACTCAGTATCGTATTGGACACGACAGTTAGGGTTATGGTCAGGGGTATGGGCGTCTGATCATGACTCGGGATTTATGTATGATTATTATTATGCTTTTCTTACTGAGTCTGTCGACTCACAGTGCTATGTTTATGTGTAGGTAAGGGCAAGACTAAGGCTGATGGACCGTGAGAGCGAGCCGGTGAAGATTGTACATGTCGGGCGGTTAGGTCTGGAGCGTACGATCATCGGGACAGCAAGGCTATTTTTGTAATTAGTCGCTAGGCGACAAGTATTTTGTATAGACAGTAAACTTTTGTAAATAGTTTTGTAATCGGGATCCTGAGTATTTTGTATAAATATTTATAAGTTTAATTAAAAAGCAAAAATTTTAATTAATCACGTTTTCCATAAACCTCGTTGATTAGCAACGAGCTGCATAGTATGTTTTAAAAATCACATAATACGCCTTTGCTAGTTAGGGTGTTACAATTTGGTATCAGAGCCACCAGGTTGTCTTCCGAAGATCGTCACGACATGTACAATCATCATCAGCAGTTAGCTCGTTCTACGGTTCAGTAAGCTTTTATTGCTTTAGTAGTTTATTTAATTTTTATGAAATAAGAAAAGCCTGATAGGAAGCATGTTAGTAGCCTGATAGTAGAATAGGCGCATGTTTTGTTTTTAATTTCCAAATTAAGCGGCATTAGTAAGCTCTCCTTGAACATGACCTGATATGCCAACTCTTGGTTTCGCAGGCGGTTCCGACTAGATGGACGCCAGGCGGAAAACCAGGAGCCAGGGCAATTCAGTAGGGTCGAATCAGGGATAGGGAGCTCAGTTTCCCCCGCAAGCTAGGGGCCGAGGTAGAGGTCCCAGGGGCAGGGCTCGTGGTCGGGGTGATGAGAACCCGCCACAGGCTGCAGCGCCCAAGGCCGATCGGGAGGCCGAGTGGGAAATTAGGTTTGCTGAAATGCAAGCCAGAATTGAAAAGCAAGATCTAGAAATTCAAAGATTGAGGCAGCAGGGGGCTCCTGCAGTGCCTGTGCCAGAAGTTCCAGTGGCACCCGCCCCTACTGCTCAGGCCGAATTGGTAGTAGCGGCAAACAGAATGGAACCTTTGTATGAAAGGTTTCGGAAGCAAGCACTTTCGGTCTTTCTGGGAGGTCCAGATGTGATGAAGGCCGAACAGTGGCTAACGGTGATCACCATAATTCTGAATTTTATGGGTGTCGCCGGGAATGACAGAGTGGTGTGTGCCACCTTCCAGTTCCAAGAAGACGCTCTTGTCTGGTGGGACATGGTGTCTCAGATCCATGACGTCACTACCATGACCTGGGAAAGGTTCCAGGAACTCTTTAACGCCAAGTATTATAACGAGGCGGTCAGAAGCGCCAAGAGGAAAGAGTTCACCCACCTGACCCAACGGGAGAATATGAGCGTGACAGAGTATACTACTCAGTTCGACCGGTTGGCGAGGTTAGCCTCGGGAATAGTGCCAACCGACTTCAGCAAAAAGGAGAAGTATCTGGACGGGTTAAATGTGAAGATCAAACACGACTTGATGATCACCACCGATGACAAGACCACCTATGCTGAGATGGTGGAGAAGGCACTGCGAGCTGAGGGCGCAGTTGGATGTATGTCGGAGTCAGCTAGTACTCCAGCGACTGGCGGGGCTCCTACCCCTCCTGCATCAGGCTTTAGCAGGGGGAGTAGTGGTTCGGCCATGGACCAGAAGAGGAGAACATCCACTGCATCCGGTGGCTCGAGTCAGAACAAGAGGTTCCGGGGGAACCAGAGTAGAGGTAGTCGTCATAGTGGTCTTGAGACCCGGTTTTCTTATCCTGAGTGCCCCAATTACAAAAGGCACCATCAGGGTGAGTGCAAAGGTCAGGGATGCTTTCACTGTGGCATGCCCAGACACTTCAAGAGGGATTGTCCCCAGCTCCGATCAGAGGCACCGAGGGCTCCGGTGAGACCCACTCCAGCTAGGGTGTTCGCCATCACTCAGGCTGATGCAGATGCCAGCCCTTTAGTTGTAACAGGTTAGCTTTCAGTTAATAACTCGTATTACTCAGTGCTGTTTGATTCTGGGGCTACACATTCTTATGTGGCAGCCAGAGTCTTTAGTAAATTGGATAGACCGTTTGATAGATATGAATCAGGGTTTGGAACCATATTACCTGGCGGAGAGTTAGTTATCTCCAAAAGGTGGATTAGGTCTATGCCGATCAGAATAGATGGTAGAGAGTTAAGTGCTGACTTGATAGAGAGGAGCCTGGTAAAGTTCGATATTATTTTAGGAATGGATTTCCTATCAAAATATTCAGCTAGTATTGATTGCAAAAGGAAGATGGTGATCTTCCAACCGGAAAGTGAAGAACCATTTGTGTTTGTTGGATCAGTTCGGGGATCTCGGATCCCGGTGATTTCGGCCATGTCAGCTAGGGAATTATTGCATGGTGGATGCTTAGGGTTTCTGGCCGTGGTGGTGGACACCACTCGGCCAGATACCATTGGGCCAGAGGACATCAAGGTGGTTCGGGAATTTTTAGATGTTTTTCCCGAAGAACTTCTAGGGTTACCACCTCAGCGGGAGATTGACTTCGTAATAGACTTGGCACCATGGGTGGAACCGGTTTCCAAGGCCCCATATAGAATGGCTCCAGCTGAACTTAAGGAGTTAAAGATTCAGCTCCAGGGGTTGCTTGACATAGGGTTTATTCGGCCTAGTGTGTCACCCTGGGTAGCCCCGGTTTTGTTCGTCAAGAAGAAAGATGGAACTATGAGGATGTGCATCGATTACAGAGAATTTAACAAGCTAACAGTGAAGAATAAATATGCACTACCTAGAATCGATGATCTGTTCGATCAACTTCAGGGGAAGACGGTCTTTTCCAAGATTGATCTCCGCTCGGGTTATCATCAGTTGAAAATCTGAGAGGAGGACATTCCGAAGACGACTTTCCGTACTAGGTATGGACATTATGAATGTATGGTTATGTCGTTTGGACTAACCAATGCTCCTGCAGCATTTATGGATTTGATGAATAGAGTATTCAAGGATTTCCTCGATATCTGTGTGATTGTGTTTATCGACGACATCCTTGTGTACTCTCAGTCAGAAGAGGAGCATGAGTTACATCTTCAGATGGTTTTGCAACAGCTTCGGGAACACAAGCTTTATGCCAAATTCAAGAATGTGAATTCTGGCTATCTCAGGTGTCCTTCTTAGGGCACATTGTTAGTAAAGATGGGATCAATGTGGTGTTGGGTTTTATGCCCTAAATAAAACTCATTTCAATATAATCAGATTTACTTATTAATATAGATCAGAAATAACATTTAATGTTGCATGGTTCACATGATTTATTTCATGATTATATGTACATAATGTATAAATTCATCTGAAACCCTTTTCACATACTTGATCCTGTTTATTGTGTTGTCAACACATTGGAAAGTAAACATGACTATGTGAATAAAGTTTCCTAAATTTATCAGACATAGGGTTTTACTGATATGATAATCTACAACAGAGTTTACTTGCATTTGGAGAAGGGCTATGTTCTTTCCAGAGCATTGGTTAAAGTAAAGCTCAGGTTGGATGCATGGAGTATGCATCGAAAGGGACCAATATTGAACTTTGACTTAGATTAATTAAACTTACCGTAATATCTATTCAAGTCAATATCGCCAAGTTGATCCTAGATCAAATGTTCTTAATCCTGTTATGATTAGGCTCAATCTTGAAAGGCTATTCGTGTTCTTTGATTTGTTAGTTAAGCCTACTTTTAGGTCAGGGTGAAACGTACATTTTGAGAACACGGTAGTGCAATTGAGTGGGAGTGCTATCATAAACATGGAATCTATAGCTTCTATCTGGCGAATAGTAAGTAAAGGATGATCTCCTTCGAGATTGACCAAACGAAAATAAATGGTGGAGTACTCATTTCACATAAGCTGAAATATCATTTATACGGGGTCAAGTGTTTTAAGGAATAAATACATTGTAGGGTGTAACGGTAATTTAATCCCTTTACAGTGTAGATCATTCATATAGAGGATCATTGATCACATTAGGATTATAACCATGGATAACTAATGACGTGTCTATATAGTGGAACATATAGAGCATTCTATATACTGAGAGTGCAATTCTAAGTTCTATGCGTGGATTCAACGAAGAATTAATAAGTTAGTGAATTTTAGTGCTAAATTCTTGATCTACTTATTGGAAGCTCGGTTATATAGACCCATGGTCCCCGCACTAGTTGAGATAATATTGCTTGTAAGACTCATATAATTGGTTTTGATTAATCAATTATAATTCTCAATTTAGACTATGTCTATTTGTGAAATTTTCACTAAGTAAGGGCGAAATTGTAAAGAAAGAGTTTTAGGGGCATATTTGTTAATTATGATACTTTGTATGGTTCAATTAATAAATATGATAAATGACAATATTATTTAATAATTATTTATAGTTATTAAATAGTTAGAATTGGCATTTAAATGGTTGAATTAGAAAATTGGCGTTTTTGAGAAAATCAGATGCAGAAAAGATAAAATTGCAAAATTGCAAAAAGTGAGGCCCAAATCCACATGTATAGGGCCGGCCACTTTTGTAGGGTTTTCCCTCTGATATTTTCATTATTTTAATGCCAAATAATTCAAACCTAACCCTAGTGGAATGCTATAAATAGATAGTGAAGGCTTCAGGAAAAAAACACTTTTATCTGACACTTTTTGAATCAGAAAAACCTGAGCCTTCTCTCTCCCTATCTTTGGCCGAACCCACTCTCTCTTTCTTCTTCCTTCAATTTCGAAAATCTTAGTGTATGAGTAGTGCCCACACACAGCAAGTGATACCTCAATCATAGTGAGGAAGATCGTGAAGAAAGACTTTCAGCAAGAAGGAGTTTCAGCATCAAAGATTCAGAGAAAGAGATCCAGGTTCAGATATTGATAATGCTCTGCTACAGAAAGGAATCAAGGGCTAGATATCTGAACGGAAGGAGTCATTATATTCCGCTGCACCCAATGTAAGGTTTCCTAAACTTTATATGTGTTTATTTCATCGTTTTAGAAAGTTCATATTTAGGGTGTTAATAAACATACTTGTGAGTAGATCTAAGATCCTGGTAAAATAATTTCCAACAACTGGTATCAGAGCCATGGTAATTGATTTACTTGCAAGAAATTTGGACTTTAAAACGATTGTTTGTTTGTTTTTGGATGGTATCATGTTGTATTGAGTGTTATTTGATGATTGATTGATGTTTGTGAATTTTCGTGAAAAATAATTGCAATTCTGTTTCTGGAATTATTTTTATTGGATAATATGGAAAAAATTAAGCAAGTTACTTTTTTTACAGAACTCAATTTCGATTTAATTTGAATTAGTTATGATTTTTTGAAGATTCGGAAAAATCGGAGTACATCTTGAAATTTTCTGCGATCGCGAAAACTGTCCGTACAGCTCACAATTTTTTTTCGTTTTTCTTTGTTTTTTCATTCTTTTTCATGGAATTAACTTCCGATTTTTTGTGTAGTTCTGTATTTATACTATTACTATTCCTAATTCAATTCTAATTATCATTTTGAATTAATTTAATATTTTTTAAATTTAATTCAAGATATTAGTGTAATTTGAATTTGAAAATAGTTAGTATGTATCTTTTTTGCTTAATAATCTATCTTATTTTTAAATTTGATTATATCTTATCTTATTTTTAAATTTAAGGTCAGATTTTAAATATTTTAAATTATTTTTTTTTTTAAAAAATAATTTGACCTTATTTAAATTTAAAATAAGATAACTATAATCATGTAATTTTAAAAAGATGTAAGATATTTTGCTAACTTTTAAATTTTGTTATTTTATTTATTTAAATTACATTTAAAATCTGAAAAAGATATTCATTTATCTTTTTTAATTTTTTATTTAATTTTTATTTATAAAATAACATTTAAATTTTAAAAGTAGTTAGCAAATTTTGAAATGATATTTAGGTTGCTTGAAACCTAATTTTTCAAAATTGTAGGTTTAATTTTAAATTTAATTTTTTTTTTAAAATTTCGAATTTTTCAAATTTCTTTTAAAATTTTCGAAAATTATTTTATTTAATTAATTATTTAATTTAAAATTAAATAAATCCTACATCCAACTATCCAACTAATCTTGTTGCAGGAGTATGTGTTTTATTTTGTGTGTAAGTTTTCAAAACCTATTATTACTTGATTGCAATAGCCATGGTTACTTTTTGCCAGATCTAATGATCTAATGGCTCCATTGGTCAAGATAATAATTTGTAACAGGTAAATTTACAATCTTCTTTCATCTGTGTATGACCTAGCAACATGATAGGACCCATCCAAAGTGTGCCTGTGTGAGCCTATGTGTTTAATTTCATTATAGATGCATATAAGTTGTTGTTGCGAAAATAAATTATCATAGTTCTTGATAGAATTTATTTAGGCCCATTTAGTTTCTGGCCTCAGTCAATTAATAACAGTTGTTCTTATTAAGGTTAAATTCCTCTCTTTTGGGCCTTGTGTGAGAGTTGGGAGCCATAGAAGTGGGTACGACATACTGAACCCAGCACCCCCTCACATGAACCACCCCAATTGTGAAGGCCCATTTGCCTGATTTGAATAACTGTACTAGGTTAATTAAACTAGTTTAACCTAATAAAATTAATTAGCAACATAATTAATTTCATTTATTTTGAAATTAATTTAAGAAAATTATAGTTTAAAGAATTTTTTATTCTAAGCTAAACTATATGTATTTTCTTGTATTTAATTAAATATAGAATTATAACCATCTAGATTCTTTCTGGAGCTTAATTTAAAATTTTCATTAAATATTCCTATTTAAGTTGATATTTAGTTATCTACAACTAACCAACTTAAATCTGAATATCTTTTGGATTTAAAATTTCAAAATTAAGTTGAGGAATTTTAGGCATTGGTTATTAAGATTCTTTAGATATTTTTTTAAGTTAATATCTTTTCGAATATTAACTTAAAATGGAATATTTTAGATATTTTTTCAGGTTAATGTCTTTTCAAATATTAACTTAAAATAGAATATTTTTAAATTAAGTGGTTACAACTTAATTTTTGATATTTAATTAAATTTAAATTTGAAAATATTTAAGTTCTAGATTTTTTATAATACAACTTAAATTAGATATTTTTTCAAATTTTGTGGAAAAGATACTTAGTCAAATAAGATATTTTCTAGATAGTTATTTCTAGACTACGTATTATTTCTAATATTAAATAGGAAAATATTATACATTGTGAAATTAATTATTTAAATAATTAATTTTGGTACAATTTATTTTAAGTATATTTTTTCCTAGTATTAAACTAGAGATTAATAATTAAGCCTTCTCTACACTTAATTATTTATTACTTGAATTTAATACATTTAATTAATTTGAAAATTAAATATCTAAGTTGATTTTCATCATGATACTTAAATATTTCTTTTTCATGACACTTAATTAAATAGAAAATTATTTTTAGTTGAAATTTATTTTTTCAACTAAATTTAAATAATTTTCAAAATATATCTTTTCTTTATTTTATTAATCAAATTTCGAAATTGCATTTCTTAAATGCTGGAATTTCGAATTTTATTTGAAAAATAGATTAAAGTTGTAAATTATTTATTTTTGGACCAACTTAAATCAATGATTTTTTCATTTATTGATTAATTTAAAATAAATTGAATTAAAGTATATTATTAGAAATTGAATTAATTAGTCAAAGGAAAATCTAGATAGATGATATTTTTGCTTGAAGTATTTTTCTAGTGTATTTAATTAAATAGAAAATTAATGTTTAAGTTGATTTTCATCATCATACTTAAATATTTGAAATTTTTCTTATATATTTAATTAAATAAGAAAATTATATTTTTTGTTGTAAATTAATTTTATTAATTAATTTTGGTCCAACATTAAATTAGAATAATTTTTCCAGGATTAATTTTTTTTTATTTTAACATGCATTTTCGAAAATTGTGTCCTTGAATACTTTATTTTTTCGAAATGCAATATATATTTATAGAAAATTAAATTTGAGTTGTAAATTAATTTAAATTAATTTTGTAACAGCTTAAATTGAATATTTTTCTAAATATTTATTGGAAATTATTACTAAGATGGAAATAATTCATATTATTTTCATATCCATCTAAGTAAAATTTATAAATATTAAATTAAAATTTATATTTAGAATTTTTCATTCTAAATTGGAAATTTTAATTAAATAAATATATATTTAAAATAAATAGATTAAATAAAGAGAATAAAAAAAATACAACTCTCTTTAAATAATGAGATTTATTATTAAAATATTCGATCTCCATTGTTGGTCTTACAAAAGTTAAATATTTTCAATATAACCTCGAGACGCTAGACTTCGTCCCCCTATGGATGGTTATTCGTTGAACGCATTTAACACCGTAAGATTTCATTTGATAAGTGTTTTGTGAATTTTCGTCTCTATTTAGACTCTCCCCTACGGTGACTACTTAGAGATAAACTCATAAAACATGAAACGATGGTGGAAGCTCATAAAATAAGAATAACCTTGACTCTCGCCTACCGGGACAACGTTGGATTCTTATTTTGATCGAATAAAAGGTTGCTAGAATGGTTTCTATTTTAGATGAGCTGACAACTCTATTCAATAAATGATACTTTGACTCTCGCCTACGGGACCTTTGTATCAGTTTGTTGAAAACCTTGGAAATTATTTAGGATTGTATGTTTTAGTATTTTCACTAGTCATTCCTACTTGCTATATGTTTATAATTTCTGAATTGTGTATGAATTTATATTGAACCATGTTAATTTCTGTTATTAAGTTGTTGTTTAATTTCGAATCTTCATTGTTGGTCTAACATGTTTGTTTTTCTAATGAGATAAATCCCTAATGGATTTTCACCATTAGACATACATAATAGTGTAAGATCTCGAAAGATAAATATTGTATATGCAACATCTAGCTGTTCATCAATTGATGACACCTTAGACTAGTATTTTTACAATATGAAACAAGAAGATTACATAAATAAGATTACTTTGTCTTTCGCTAATCAAAGCATCGTTGGATTCTTATTTTAAACGAAATTATCCTAATTCCTCTTAGCTTATTCATTTCGAATTAGCTCAATAACATATCATTGGATGAATGGTCTATAAATCATTTCATGTCATTCTATATTTTCTCTTAAGAAATTAAATGACGCATATGATTATAATCCCGAAATTCTATTCCCAATTGATATAAATCCTCAATCTTAGAAATCTCCTACTTGTATAGGCAAATCTGACTTAGAGTTTGTATTAGTAGTGGTGGTCCAAGATAGAATTACTCATCATATTTAGTATAAATTTAAGTCTTTGACTTTAATTTTAGATTCCAAATAGAAATTTTCTTATATTTCTAATTCCAGAATACAATACAGTTACACTTTCTCAAGTGTTTAATATCCATCTTCTATTAATGGATTAAAACTGTATGGAATATGAGTTAGGTATTCTGTGACCAGGATCCACTTGCAGTATTCTAAGAACTCTTTGATGTAACTATACCTAAGTCATCAAAACGACACAACCACATTTTTTTTATTAATCTAAGACATTTGTATCTTGTTCATAGTGGATTTGATAAGATCAATCTCTGCAAAGAGTTAATATGCCTATATCCACTGAAAGTAGTTCATCTCATTCGCAGATGGATGTACATTCAGGGGTGGATATGAGTTTTTCGTTGTATTCTTAAAACAATAACTCTAGATTATACCTTTTAGCAAGAAATTTGAAATGTTTGAAAAATTTCATTAATTTCTAGCAATGGTTAAAACCATTAAGGTAAGTGGTTAAAGATCTTGCGAACTGATAGGGGTCGAGAAATAGTTAGTAGATATGCAGTTCAAAGATCATTAAATTGATTTTTGAATTATATCCAAACTTACCTCCCTAGAAATTTCGAGTTGCATGTTGATGATTAGTTACTAGTCGTTGCCTAATTCCTTCTATGGTAATACAATTTCAGAATGATGTAATGGTTGTATACTAAATGTAAATCATTACTAGATTCATGGATGACCTAATCAAAATCTTAAGAAAAGCTAGAACTGTTAACCATGGTTTGTTAGCTATTCTAAGTGATTAGGGGTGGACCATCCCATTGTCAATAGATAAGAGTGTGTTTGTTCAAACAAATACTACTTTTCTAAGATAATGACTAAGTCTTAAAACAAGTAGCAAATAAAGGAGATATTTTGTTTCTTGATTCCAAAAGTGTTCTATCATCTTATATAACCTATGATGATCCCACTGCCTCTGTTGTCTTGTCACAACCGAAGAGGTCAATACCATTTAGTTTTCTTAGACATAATTCACGGTACCTTGTCGTAGTGGGAGAATTTCTAAGAACTCACCTTCTTATGACTTGGGAGATACTAGTGATTTAAATCCATTGTGAGTTTAAACAAGTAATGGATTGTCAAGATAAGAAACTAAGAAGAAAGCCAATAGAACTATGGTTTAATCCATTCACATGGAATAACCTAAAGTTTTCTACTACAAGGACATAAAAGGAAATTTTCGTTTATAAGTCTATTCAATAGACTTAACAAAACTTCATGTTCCTAGTATTATAGGTTTGAGTTTATCTAAACCTATGGCTTGTGGTATACCTGGTAATTACTTACTCTAATGCAAGCAACTTACTTTAGTAAGATGCTGAAGCATTTTCTTTCTAATGGCAATCTATAGAAGCTTCACAACTTCTTAGGCATAGATTTTATCTAAGGAAAAGTCTCAACTATTCCAAAAAAGATAAAGCCATGAAAGAATTTCTTATATCAACAGTGAGAGGTCTTAGATATGCTTTTGTATGCCTTAGACTAGACACCTGCTGTTGAGTGGAAGTAATGAGTAGGTATCAGATTAATCCAGGAGAAGAACATTGGAAGACAAACAAGTAAATCTTAAGATTAAGAAGAGGAACTATATGTTAGTCTATAAGGGTGTGTTTAAAACTCTTAGACTACACCATATCAGATTTCGAAATTTTCCTTTGTGCTAGTAAATCTTTCTGATAAGATGGTGGTTACTCTGGGGGTGGAATAGTGATTTTGGAGAAGTGTAAAAACCTATCTGAAGTCTCTAGGTCTACCAGAGAGAGACTGAATGTTAAAGCTGCAGGAAAGGTACTTATTCAGTCTAAGGAAAGTTCTATACATCTTTGGCACCATTCCAAATTGCCTTAAACCTGATTAACCAAAAGTAGTTGCCAAAGGTATAGAATCCAATATCCCAAGAGAGTAGACATATAGAGAGGAATTTCACATTATCAATGATTTTGTGATTAAGGAAGAGTAATGGTGGAGAAAAAGGTTGTGGTTAATTCAACCTTTCAGATCCTATTACGAGGAGTTTACTACTACTACACTTGATTTGTATATCAAGGTGTTGAGATTATTTGAAACGCACTTTTTGTTTTATATTAGTGCAAGTGGGAGTTTGTTGGGTTTTATGCCCTAAATAAAACTCATTTCAATATAATCAAATTTACTTATTAATATAGATTAGAAATAACATTTAATGTTGCATGGTTCACATGATTTATTTCATGATTATATGTATATAATGTATAAATTCATCTGAAACCCTTTTCACATACTTGATCCTATTTATTGTGTTGTCAACACATTGGAAAGTAAACATGACTATGTGAATAAAGTTTCCTAGATTTATCAGACATAGGGTTTTACTGATATGATAATCTACAACAGAGTTTACTTGCATTTGGAGAAGTGTTATGTTCTTTCCAGAGCATTGGTTAAAGTAAAGCTCAGGTTGGATGCATGGAGTATGCATCGGAAGGGACCGATATTGAACTTTGACTTAGATTAATTAAACTTACCGTAATATCTATTCAAGTAAATATCGCCAAGTTGATCCTAGATCAAATGTTCTTAATCCTGTTATGATTAGGCTCAATCTTGAAAGGCTATTCGTGTTCTTTGATTTGTTAGTTAAGCCTACTTTTAGGTCAGGGTGATACGTACATTTTGGGAACACGGTAGTGCAATTGAGTGGGAGTGCTATCATAAACATGGAATCTATAGCTTCTATCTGACGAATAGTAAGCAAAGGATGATCTCCTTCGAGCTTGACCAAACGAAAATAAATGGTGGAGTACTCATTTCACATAAGCTGAAATATCATTTATACGGGGTCAAGTGTTTTAAGGAATAAATACATTGTAGGGTGTAACGGTAATTTAATCCCTTTACAGTGTAGATCATTCATATAGAGGATCATTGATCACATTAGGATTATAACAATGGATAACTAATGATGTGTCTATATGGTGGAACATATAGAGCATTCTATATACTGAGAGTGCAATTCTAAGTTCTATGCGTGGATTCAACGAAGAATTAATAAGTTAGTGAATTTTAGTGCTAAATTCTTGATCTACTTATTGGAAGCTCGGTTATATAGACCCATGGTCCCCGCACTAGTTGAGATAATATTGCTTGTAAGTAGGGGTGTTCATCCGATCCAATCCGCACTTTTTTGGTCAAACAACATCCAATCCGCACTAAGTGCGGATTTCATATTTTGGATCCAATCCGATCCGCATAAAAGTTTAAATCCAATCCAATCCAATCCGCAATAGTGCGGATTGGATCGGTTATTTTGGATCAGTTATTTTTTTAATAATAAATTATTTAATATTTCATAGAAAAAAATTAAAAAAAGGCTATTGTTTCTTAATCTCCAATAATAATCTATTTCCATCTCTATTTATATATAAATCAAACCAATATATATATATCAATATATATGTACTTATCTTTAGATTTACACTAAAATATATATGTATCTCTTACTAAAATAACTAAGCTAGTATACATATATTTAAATTTATGTGTATGTGTCTATGTGAATAAGAATTATTTTTCTTGTGTTTTTTATTATAAAATAAATAAAATGCACCAACTCAATATGTTACTAAAAGAAGTTTGTGTTTTTTTTTTTTTTATTAATATATATTATATATTATATATTATAATTTTTTAAAAATATGTATAATTAAGTGCGGATTGGATTGAATCGGTTACTTTTTGAGGTCAAACAACATCCAATCCGCACAAGTGCGGATTTTGGATTTTTCAATCCAATCCAATCCGCACAAGTGCGGATATCCGCATTTTGCGGATTGGATTGGATTGGATCGTGCGGATTGGATTGGATCGGATACTTTGTGAACACCCCTACTTGTAAGACTCATATAATTGGTTTTGATTAATCAATTATAATTCTCAATTTAGACTATGTCTATTTGTGAAATTTTCACTAAGTAAGGGCGAAATTGTAAAGAAAGAGTTTTAGGGGCATATTTGTTAATTATGATACTTTGTATGGTTCAATTAATAAATATGATAAATGAAAATATTATTTAATAATTATTTATAGTTATTAAATAGTTAGAATTGGCATTTAAATGGTTGAATTAGAAAATTGGCGTTTTTGAGAAAATCAGATGCAGAAAAGATAAAACTGCAAAATTGCAAAAAGTGAGGCCCAAATCCACATGTATAGGGCCGGCCACTTTTGTAGGGTTTTCCCTATGATATTTTCATTATTTTAATGCCAAATAATTCAAACCTAACCCTAGTGGAATGCTATAAATAGATAGTGAAGGCTTCAGGAAAAAAACACTTTTATCTGACACTTTCTGAATCAGAAAAACCTGAGCCTTCTCTCTCCCTATCTTTGGCCGAACCCACTCTCTCTTTCTTCTTCCTTCAATTTCGAAAATCTTAGTGTATGAGTAGTGCCCACACACAGCAAGTGATACCTCAATCATAGTGAGGAAGATCGTGAAGAAAGACTTTCAGCAAGAAGGAGTTTCAGCATCAAAGATTCAGAGAAAGAGATCCAGGTTCAGATATTGATAATGCTCTGCTACAGAAAGGAATCAAGGGCTAGATATCTAAACGGAAATAGTCATTATATTCCGCTGCACCCAATGTAAGGTTTCCTAAACTTTATATGTGTTTATTTCATCGTTTTAGAAAGTTCATATTTAGGGTGTTAATAAACATACTTGTGAGTAGATCTAAGATCCTGGTAAAATAATTTCCAACAGGTGGATCCCGGGAAGATCGAATCCGTCAAGGATTGGCCGAGACCGAAGACAGTGACAGAGATTAGAAGCTTCTTAGGCTTAGCTGGGTATTATCGTAGGTTCGTGGAAGGGTTTTCTAAAATTTCAACACCCTTAACCGAACTTACAAAGAAAAATCAGCGGTTTGTCTGGCCAGACAAGTGCGAAGCTAGTTTTCAAGAGCTGAAACAAAGATTGATTACCGCTCCAGTGCTAGCTTTGCCTTCAGACAACGAAAAATTCGTAGTTTATTGCGATGCATCCAGATAGGGTCTGGGGTGTGTGCTGATGCAAGTCGATCGGGTCATCGCTTATGCCTCCTGTCAGTTAAAGGATTATGAACAGCGATACCCGACTCATGATCTAGAGTTGTCCGCGGTGGTTTGTGCATTGAAGATCTGGCGGCATTACCTTTACAGAGAAAGGTGTGAAATCTACACCGACCATAAAAGTCTCAAGTATTTCTTTACTCAGAAAGATTTGAACATGAGACAGAGACGTTGGTTGGAATTAGTGAAAGATTACGACTGTGAGATTCTCTATCACCCTAGGAAGGCCAATGTAGTGGCCGATGCCCTGAGCATGAAGGGTCCCGGGCAAGTAGCTAGCATGGTTCAGATCTCACCTCAGCTAGCAGAGGATATGATTAGATCCAACATTGAGTTTGTGGTAGGTCAGCTTCACAACTTGACGCTGCAATCTGATCTGTTGGAAAGAATTAAAGTCGCTCAGATGACTGATCCAGAGTTAGTGAAGATCAGAGATGAGGTTTTGGCTGGTCAAGTCAGGGATTTCTCAGTGTCAGACAACGGGATGCTTCTGTATAAAGCTAGGGTTTGTGTTCCGAGTAGTGTGGAACTCAGGAATGAGATCTTTGAGGAGGCTCATTCTACCCCTTATTCTCTGCATCCCGGCACCACTAAGATGTACCAAGATCTTAAACCGTACTTCTGGTGGAGCGGTATGAAGAAGAATTTGGTAGAATTCGTATCGAGATGCCTCACTTGTCAGCAGATTAAGGCTGAACATCAGAGACCAGCAGGGTTGTTGCAGCCTCTAACCCTACCTGAATGGAAGTGGGAAGATATCACGATGGATTTCGTGGTCGGGTTAGCTAGAACCACGGGCTTATTTGATTCCATCTGGGTAGTGGTGGATCGATTCACGAAATCTGCTCATTTTCTGCCTGTTAGAACAACATTTACAGTGGATCGGTTGGCAGAATTGTATGTAGAGAGATTGTAAGACTTCACGGGGTATCGAAGTCTATAGTTTCGGATAGGGATCTGAAGTTCACCTCCAAGTTTTGGCAGAGTTTGAACAAGCAATGGGTACAAAACTGAAATTCAGTACAACATTCCATCCTCAGACAGATGGTCAGTCCGAAAGGACAATTCAGATATTGGAGGACATGTTACGAGCCTGTGTCATGGATTTTGAAGGCTCTTGGAATAAATACCTACCGTTGATAGAATTTTCTTACAACAACAGTTATCAGAGTACGATAGGGATGGCCCCCTATGAACTGTTATACGGTAGGAAGTGTAGATCTCCCATCCACTGGGATGAGACAGGGGAGAGGAAATACTTAGGTCCGGAGTCAGTACAGCGGACCAATGAGGCAATAGAGAAAATAAAAGCTAGAATGCTTGCCTCGCAGAGTAGACAGAAAAGTTATGCAGATCCGAAACGCAGAGATGTTGAGTTCCAAGTAGGGGACCATATGTTTTTACAAGTGTCTCCAATGAAGGGGATCAAACGTTTCGGTTAAAGAGGCAAGTTATGCCCTAGATTTACAGGACCTTTCGAGATTCTCAAGAAGATAGGTCAAGTGGCATACCGGTTAGCATTGCCTCCAGCTTTATCAGCAGTTCACAACGTATTCCATGTCTCGATGTTGAGAAAATACGTTTCAGATCCCTCTCATATACTCAGTTATGAGAGCCTTGAACTGCAGCCAGATATGTCTTACGAAGAACAGCCAGTGCAGATCCTGGATAGAAAGGATAAAGTCCTTCGGAATAAGACCATAGCATTGGTCAAAGTTCTCTGGAGAAACAGCAAGGTGGAGGAAGCCACCTGGGAGCTAGAGTCAGATATGAGAGCTCAATATCCAGAGTTATTCAGGTTAGATTTCGGGGACGAAATCCTTTTAAGGGGGGAATAGTTGTAAAGACCGTTTAGTTTAATTTGGAAATTAGCAGTTAATCATGTTTAATTATGAAAATTATTTATAGCTATTTAAATGATTATTTACACTGTTATTATTGAATTCTGAAATGCATTTTATGTCATTTAGTAGTTTTCATAATTTTGTATTTCCGGTGCCCGGTAACATGGAACTCGGTGTTTGGCTCAGTAAAATCACAACTTAGTATGTTAGTATTGTGGGACGGTTTATTAGACATTGGGAATGTCGGGATTGGCCGGGAATTTAGAAATTCCCAAAATACCCCTTTAGTGTTATTTATGTGATTTTAGTGTGAAGGGGCAAAATGGTCATTTTTCCCCATTGCTAGTTTGTCCTTTAGTGGACTTAATTTTGGAAAATATGTGTTTATTAATGTTATATGTTGGCTGAAATGAATAAGTGAAATCCTTTATTTTTATTTTACAAAGTTTCAAAAAATTACAAAGTTAGAAAAATTTTCAAAGGAAAAGCCATTTCTCTCTAGCTTTTCTCTCTCTCTTTCGGCCTCTTGGTGCTAGGGCTGTACAAAAAAATTTGTAAACCGCCTAAACCGAATAACCCGCCCAAACCGAACCGAAAAAACCGATAAAAATTACAAACCGAAATAACCCGAAAAAATTACAAACCGCCCAATCTGTTAATTGGGCGGGTTGAAAATAGGTCCAACCCGCCCAATTAAACCGACCAACCCGACCAACCCGATTTTGCACTTTTATTTTTTTTTTAAAACTTTTTAATTTTTATTATATATAATATAAATGATTAAATATATAATAATATAAAGTTATATACTTAATTATTAGTTTTAAAGTCATATATATGGTATTGTACTTTGGTGGAATGTGATATTTTTATTTTATTTTTAAAATTTTTGTTAATTTTGACTTTAAAACTAAAAAAAAAAAAAATTGGCCGGTTTGGGCGGGTTAACCCGACCAAACCGCCCAAACCGTTGGTCGGTTTATAGAATTTTTTTTTTTAAATTGGGCGAGTTGCACTTAAATTTTAACAACCCAAACTTTAGATTGGGTTAGAAAATATATAGGATAAACCGCCCAAACCGACCGATGTACAGCCCTACTTGGTGCAGCAAGGAACTTTGGATTTTTCCTTGTGATTTCAACTCTTTTTGGTGTTCAAATCAAGCTAGGTTAGCTTCTAATCATTTCTTCTTAAAGTTTGTTGAATTTTGTTGAAAAATGGTGTAATGCATGCTTAGTTTAGGTTGTTGTTGCTGCTGTGATTTGTTGTGATTTACAGAGGATTAATCTTGTTATTTTAAGTAGATTAAAGCTAGTTTAATGCATGATATTTGCTTTGATTCAAGATTGGAAGTTTTAGCTCAAAGTTTAGTTTTCAAAGAGAATTTTCGAAATTTGTTGCTGTGATTGTTGCATGAGTTAGGGTTTGATTTCTGCAGTTTTAATATGTTGAAATATGTTGATTTATGCATGTTTTAGTGGCTGTTTGGAGGGATTAGTCAAGTTTTGAGTTTTGAACTCAATCTTGAACCTCCAATGGTGATTTTTGATTCTGTGAATTCTGGGTGGTTTTGTTGCTTTAGAAATGTTATTTGGGTCATTTAGAACAGGTCTGGATGTTTTGGTATTGTTTGGATTGGATTTGAGCATTGTGTGAATTTTTGAAAAATTCCTACGAGGAACCGGAATTCCGGTTGGACAACCGGTCTGCCGGTTGGGTGATTTTCAGAAACCCTAGTTTTCCTCGTTTTTATGTTATTTGGGGTATTGCCATATTTTTTATCGATAGGGAAACTTTTAGTTCCTAGTTTAAGTCCCCGGGAAGTGATTTAGCGTGTCACTTATAGTGTTGTAATTTTTATGGTTTAGAGCTCGTACATCCGCCGCGATTAGTTCCAAATGGCCGACCGACACACCTGAATTCGGAATTGAGGTAAGATTAGTATAACAGTATGCATATATAGATTACATGTTTAGCGTGCATGTTAGGAAGCCTGTTAGATTACATTAGATATGTATGTTGGCTTCGAACCATCCGACTGTGTCACATCGGTATAGGCTAGAGTATGACTAGCAGCTGGAGTATGACCAGTTTGACCGAGTATAGGCTGACACTGTATCACATCGGCACAGGCTAGAGTATGACTAGCAGCTGGAGTATGACCAGTGTGCCGAGTATAGGCTGATACTTAGGTTGGTGGTTCCGTACTATTTGACGTATCACATCGGTACAGGCTGGAGTATGACTAGCAGCTGGAGTATGACCAGTTTGACCGAGTATAGGCTGATACTGTAACACATCGGTACAGGCTAGAGTATGACTAGCAGCTGGAGTATGACCAGTTCGACCGAGTATAGGCTGTTACTTGTCATTAGTACCGTCCCTATGAACGTTCAGGACTCAGTATCGTGTTGGACACGGCAGTTAGGGTTATGGGCGTCTGATCATGACTCGGGATTTATGTATGATTATTATTATACTTTTCTTACTGAGTCTATCGACTCACAGTGCTATGTTTATGTGTAGGTAAGGGCAAGGCTAAGGCTGATGGACCGTGAGAGCGAGCCGGTGAAGATTGTACATGTCGGGGCGGTTAGGCCTGGAGCGTACGATCATCGGGGACAACAAGGCTATTTTTGTAATTAGTCGCTAGGCGACAAGTATTTTGTATAGACAGTAAACTTTTGTAAATGGTTTTGTAATCGGGATCCCGAGTATTTTGTATAAATATTTATAAGTTTAATTAAAAAGCAAAAATTTTAATTAATCACGTTTTCCATAAACCTCGTTGATTAGCAACGAGCTGCACAGTATGTTTTAAAAATCACGTAATATGCCTTTGCTAGTTAGGGTGTTACAAAAAAAGTTAAAAATACTTTAAAATTAAAGATATAAATTTTATATGAAATAAAAATTATTAAAATGGGGTGTACTTAGAAATTTTTGGGGTGTAAATAAAATTTCCCTAAAAATTTGATGATGAAATTACAATTATAACCTTAGATAATTAACCTTACATTTCTACCCTCTTTTTATTCTCTCGTGTGCCTCCTACTTAGTAAATGTCTCTGGTTTTTTTTTAATCAAATAAGCAAGTTGAGTAAAACTTTAATGGTTACATTTTTTTTTTTTAATCTTTTTTAAGTTGCACTGAAGGGATCTTAATTTTCAAGGAATTTTTATATTACAGTATATTCATATTCCAGTATATTACTTTAATAGTGTGGTATATTATTTTTATATGAGGTGATGCATGAAGAACAAAAGATAAAAATATTCGAGTATATTACTTTAATAGTGTATGTCTTTTATGAATATTGAAGGAAATAAAAAAAATCTATTAATTAATTGCTATATTAATTTAAAAGATTTGTATATCCATTTTACGTGATTTAATATATCATGAAAGAAATAAAAAAATTAAGTGCATCACTAATATTAGTTTTGTGGTATATTTATATTTCTGTAAGGTATATCACTTTTATGTGATATAGTATATATTGAGTGAAATTAAAGAAAACGTAGAATATTAATTTAAGTTTAAGATATAGATATAGATATATTTGATTGGGGTACATTATTTTCATGTTTAAGATTGTACATATATACATATATTTTTTTTACTATGCTAGTATATTATTATTTTTTACAATGGTATATTAGGTTAAGATTGGAGTATATTTTTATACAATTCAAATTTTATTATTTTATTTTGCTGAATGTTAAATTTTAGTACACAAAATGTATATACTATAATGCAAAAATTAATATTCTATCAATTTTTTTTTATCTACAATACAAATAATTGATATGTCATAACTTCTCTCTCTCTCTCTCTCTCTCTCTCTCTCTCTCTCTCTCTCTCTCTCTCTCTCTCTCTCTCTCTCAGTTAGCATGAAATATATAATTCATATTCATAAATACACGATAACTAGTTTTATCGTTGATGTATATCAACACTTATTAATAAAAAGTGAACAGCCAAAAAAATCATTCATTAAATAAAATATACCCATCCATTACAGTATATACCATACTCCAATTATAATCGAAAAACAAACTGATGTACCACAACATGATAATACCTTATATATAGTCAAGGGTATTTTAGGTAGTAAAAAGTAAAAAAGGACATTTGCTTTATTATTCTAAAAAAGGGACATTAACTTTCACTTAAGAGAGAAATAAGGCCATTTACTAGCATTTCTCATTTTTATACTTTAAAAAGTAAAAATTACACGATTTCAAATAAGAAAAAAAAAGTACAATTTACACTAGTAAAATTGAGGAAATTATGTTTTATACCTATTTTATTTTACTTGTTTTAATTTTTACTTCTATTTTTATATTCTTTAAGATATACTCACTTTTATAGATGATGTCTTTATTAGACCCCTTATATTAATTTAAATTATATGTTATACTTAAGTAGAAAGTGACGGTATATTGGGCAATCCATTCAAAAAGTGGGTATATTTTAATAAAATATAATATGAGAGTATTTTTGATTAATGGATACAAACAAGAGATATTTCTCAACTTATCCCCTCAAAATTTGAAAGTTTTGCCTACGACATATTTTTTTTCAAGGAATTCTTAAAAAATATTTATTTTTTTTTATTATATTTTTACTGTTATACTTTTGATTTTATAATTTTACTATACTAAGTTTTTAAAAAATTGTCTTAAATTTTTAAAATTACAAATTACTGTATTTCAATAAAAAAAAAAACTATAAAATACATTAACAACAACATGAAACCAACTATAAAACAACAAAAAGACAGATACAAAGAGCAACAAAAAAATAACAAGACATTGACCTCATTGCAATATACAAAATGATATCAACTTCCCAACATATTTTTGTATTACGATTTTTTTTACTTAGTTTTGACTATCAGTGTTCATGAAATACTCAATCTAATTCAATCTACAAAATGTGGATATCCGTACTTGTGTGGATTGAATTGGATTAGAAAATCTAAAATCCGCACTTGTGCGGATTGAATGTTGATTGATATGTAAAAGTAACCGACACAATCTAATCCACACATATTTAGATTGTTTTTTTTTTAAAAAAAAATTATGCATACAACAAATATTTTAATGTAAGAAATAATAATTTTAAAAATATAATACATAGGATAGAAATATATTTTAAAACATAATAGATCAAATGTATATTCCATTCGAATTTATAAGAAAAATATAATCTAAAATAAAATTAAACCTTTTTTTATACATACATTTTTTCTTCTTATTTTGAATTTGTTATTTGTTATTTTATTTACTTTAATTTGTTGTTGGGGACATAAAACAACAATAATTTATTTCATTTCGTTGTTAGTTATGTGATTTTTTTAAAATAAATATTAAATAATTTAATATTAAAAAGTAATCAACAAAAAAATAACTGATCTAATCCGTACTTTTTACGGATTTGATTGGATTGGATTTGAGTTACTATGCGGATTGGATCCAAAATATAAAATCCACACCTAGTGCGAATCAGATGCACTATGAGCAAAATAGTGCGGATTAGATCAGATGAACTACCCTAGTTTAGACAAACTTGATTTATTTTTGGGTGAATACCATTTTGGACCCTGTGTTTTGCAAAAGTTGCAGATTGGACCCTGTGTTTTGTTAAATGACAAAATGGAAACCTGTATTTTCTAAAATAGTAAAAATAGGACCCTGAGCTTAATTTTTGACAACTTTTTTTTAATACAACCAGCTTGAAGACAATGCTTAATACGAACAGATACAAAAAATGTAAACAACTTTGTCATAACACTTTTAGATCGAATTATAATTAAATTTTATTTTGACAAAAAATCAATTCAGGGTCCTATATGTACTATTTTAGAAAATACAGGGTCCATTTTGTCATCTAACAAAACACAGGGTCCAATTGGTAACTTTTGTAAAACAGAGGGTCCAAAATGGTATTTACCCTTTATTTTTTTGTACTACAACATTATTATTTTTTTCATGAAATTTGTTATTACAACTGCTGAAATTTTATGCCATAAATAAAACTCATTTTAATATAATTTTATTTACTAATTAAAAAAAAAAATAAGAAATCAATTTATGTTGCATGGCTCACAAGATTGATTTCATGATTATATGTTTAATATATAAATTCTATTAAATCATGGACATATAGTTACTCATGATTATAGTATTGTCTACACATTGGAAAATAATTATGATTATATGCTTCAAACTATTTAGTCCCACAATTTATTAGTGCATTGAATTTATACTAACGTGATAATTAGCGATGCAGTTTACTTACACTTGTATAAGTGGAATGTTCTTTTCAGGGTATTAGTAAACTTGTATCGAGTGTATCAACTATACATCGGATTGGACCGATATTGATAGTAGAAAAGATATCATAAACTTATTATTATGTCTTTTTTAAGTTAATGTCACTTAGTTGAATTTAGGTCAATATCTCAATCCTGAGATAATTAAGTTCTAGCTTAATTGTATTATACAAGTTCTTTGATTTGTTCATTATTAGTTTACCCGGAGCTCTAGTCCATACTCAGATCTTGAGAATTCAGTAGTGAAAGTGAGTAGGAGCGTTAATTATAGATATAGAATCTATAGCTTATATGAAGTAAAATAATGATTTTCTTTGAGCTTGGCTAAACGCGATAAATGATAGAACGCTCATTTCAGTAATTATATTAGTTTACGTATGGGCTTAGAAGCATATAAGAATCTATTTAATTCTGATATTTAAATAGGTTAGGTCGTTAAATAAAATGATCATACCATGATTATCTTCGTCCTATTTATTGCTATTCCTATTACCGTCTCGATTAACATTTGAGAACAAAAAATTACTTTCGCCCCCACCTAATTTTAAATTTAGAATGGGAATCGTCGCTCTCACTCAATTCTAAATTTAGAATGGGAATCTCTAGCCCCACCAAATTTTAAATTTAGAATGAGAATCTCCGCTTCGAGAGGAAGTCCTTGCCCCCTTATCCTCATAGGAAAATATATGTATATCTACCTAACTTCAAGTAAACACACCATAATTTTCCTAAGTAAACACACCATAAATAGTTTAATTTGCTCACTCAAAACGTAGGCTCTTTCAAAATATCTGAACTTCACTTATTTTAATTAGTTGATTGCCTAACTTTAATTTATTAGCCGTTATTTAGTCCAATAAGGTTTGCAGATTTTTCATAAAGTTCATTTATTCCCCTCAACAAACACATGAGAACAAAACAAAATGTCATCTGAACATTAGATTAATAGTTGAAAATGAGGAAAGTGTTCATTATACAATTATTATTATTAGGCCATAATTTGTGGTTTTGAAATTGAAACATGAATGAAATCCTTTCTTTTAAGAAAAAGAAAACATGAATGAAATGAGTTTGGATTATTATATAGTGTGATAAGTAATTGGGTCCAACTAATTATGATATAAATTGTAGATACCTATGGGATATTCACCATCATTATATGTAGCAATTAGCATGTTGAAAAGGCAAAACTAGACTTTGGGGGCTCCTTTCCAACCTATTTGCTGGCAATTCAAGTAACAAATGCAACAATTAGCCAAAAGTAGATTCCCCCGCATTGCACATGTTTTTTATTTATATATTTATTATGGCAATGTTTAGATTGTATTGGCTTCTAGTGCTTTGATCATTACTCTGAAATAGAAAAACATATCTAAATGTATTAATTTAAACATTAGTGGCCTTTGTACGGTATATATATTTGTTGTTTGATCCAATGGAGTTAGTGGATAGATAGAGAGCTCAGCCAAAATTTCTTTTAGCTAATCTGGAGTCACTGTGATTCAGTTTCATTTAGACTGAATTTCAACTAAATTTAACTGTCATTGTGCACTAATTTTCTTTTACTTTTGTTTGAATTTATTTTAATGCCTTGTGTTGATTTTATTAGACAGCTAAGTCTTTAGTAGGATTGACTTGTTTGTTATATCATGTACGTCAAGAGAGTACTTATCAAATTGAGTAAGGTTTCTTTCATTCAATAAAAAAATAATAACAATAAAGTGGATTTGTGTGGAATATTATGCATAAATTTGATATATAATTTCAGTTTAATCACATTTAATGACATATTTAAATTCAACCACAATATTGTTTACATGTTTTGATTTTATTTTATTCCTTGGAGTTAACCCAATGACAAGTCATTAGATATTTCAAAAGTGGTTGGAACTGTGAAGTTAGATTTTGATGGGCAATTTCTCAGGTCAAGTCAAGAATAGATTTACCTAATGAAGCTAACTTTTGTTTAGAATAGACTCTTAATCCCACAATTAATCATTTTAGTTTAAATGTCTTCTTATTTCATTGTCCAAACAATTTGGACTCACCTTAAATTACCCTTAAACTATTTATTTATATTATCCATATAACCGAAAAAAAAAAGTACTTTGCTGTAGTTTGTACACAAAACACTCATGCTCATGCCTAGCCTAGAACAAGGAATATTATATTCATTACCAATTAGAGTAGTAGATATAATATTGAAGAGTAATTGTGTTTCATCACCAATTTAGTAAGAGTAGTTTAGTGTTTGTTTTCTCAAACTAGGTATATGTGATATCATAGAAGAAGAGACATACCATGTTGAGGATGAGGAGTGCTGAAGTTTTCAATGGGTGGATGCAAAATTCACCCAAAGTTTTCTAACTTTTGATTTTTCTCACAAAAAAGATAAATAGAGAGAGTAAACAATTTGTAGATGAAGTATCGCCCTCACCACAAATATTTCAAAATGTAATAAACAAAACCATTTCCCATCCCCCATGTGGGCCTTCTTTTGTCCTAGAAATATCAGGAAAATTTGGCTGCCATACAAATGGGCCCACTAACAAGGACACCTACTCAATCAGATTCAGAGCAAGTGAGAGGTGCTGAGGAGGAAAATCATCAACTTCAACCCTAGTCGTAAACACCATTTATGGCTTAAAGAAAATATTAGTAATAATAATTTTGCAACTTTCCTTACATACATTTTTATTTTATTTTTTCTTTTGAAAATTTTGTCCTCATTTTTGATAAAAAAAAGAAAAAAAAATACAGCCCCTAAAGCTACTCATTAGTGAGTGAGGGAGCAGTGGAAAAAAGGGACATAACCCAAAATCCCTATTTATTAGTAAATTGGTGAGGCATAATAAGCTTTATTTAAAAATACACATGAGATCAAATAAATTATATTATAATTAAGAACTTATAATTAAATAAAGTGATACTAGAAAGAAAATTTAAAACACCAAAATATATCAATGTAACAACAATAACAATAAACAATCCTTAATACTTTATCATAATAGAATTATTTTTGAGTAAATATAATATTTATACATATATTACAATTTATAATAAAATTATAAATTTTACAAAAATAAATTTATAAATATGTATATATTTTATTAAGATGTAATTTTTCTTAATTAATTTTAATAATGTGATCGTATTTATATGTTGAAACTAATTTAGGTTTTCTATTAGTCTTGTCTTTTGACATAGTTCTTTAGTCTTGTCTTTTGACATAGTTGTTTAGTCTTGTTTTTTGACATAATTTTTAGTCTTTTCCTTTTAGTTTTTTCTAGTTCGAGTCTTGTCTTTTGGCATGGGTTGTGTAGCTCAAAATTATCATTGTGTTATGGTAGAAGCATTCAAGAAGGGGAAGATTGGATGTGTTCAACCCGAAATTGCTGAGATAATAGGCATTAAAGAAGCATTGAGTTGGATTGCAACTCATTCGTTGGATAGAGTCATGTTGGAAACAGATAGCTTGGTGTGTGTCCAAGCGATTTAGAGCGGTATTTTATGCCTTCATAATTTGTGTTTTGTAAAACGATCTGCAAATAAGTTGGCTCACTGCTTGACAAGAGACTCTTGTTTCTCTACAGGTCGTGTGCTTCAGTTGGAGGATTGTTCCTCTAAAGTGCGTTCTATTGTTTTAAACGAATTTATTAATTAATAGATCTTATGATTTTTATTCAAAAAAAAATATGAAACTTAGAAAATGTATAATAATTACAATTTAGAGGTTATTCTTATTTATAACAAATTTGAAGTTATTCTTAAATAGAGTATTGTTAGGTAGAAGTTTTAGGGTGCGTTTGGGATAGCGTTTCAGAAAGCTAGAAGTACTTTTTTAAAAAGCTATCATTCAAAATGTGTTTGGTAAAATTAGAAAACTAGCTTTTTTAAGAATTTAAGAAAAAAATTTAGCTTTTTGCAAAAGTTGGCCAACACCAACTTTAGAAAATTAGCTTGTAGGGGAAGCTAATTTATTGGTTTAATGAATATTTCACTTGACAAAATTACCCTCATTCTAATTACAAAATTTCCTTTTTACCATTTTATTTTAAGATTCTCTTCTCCCCAATATATCTTTCTCTATCATCATTATGTAATAGATAATATTTATGTAATTTTTTTTTTATTATTATTAGTAAAAGTCTAACTAATTATTTTATTATATATATATATTTTTTAAAAAAATATTAGAAGAAAAAAAATTATTATAATTTGTAATAAAATAAAAAAATAATTATAAATATATTAATATGTATGAATTTATTTAAATAAATTAGATAACAAATATCATACTTAATTTGGTAATTGTATATTTAACAACTATTCAATCATCTAGCTTACCAAATACTTACATACAATTTTTTCAACTCACAACTATTTTAAAATTATATTTACAAAACACTTATATACAACTTTTCCAACTCACATCTATTTTAAAATTATATTTACCAAATACTCAGCAGCTTTTTCTCACAGCACAACTATAGTTGTTTTTTTCTCACAGCACAGCTACAGCTACTTTTTCTCACAGTAGTGTATCGATATGCTACACTAAAAAAAGGAGAATTTTTTAAAATACGTTTTATTTATAATTTTACAGTCTAAAATTTTAAATTACAAAAATACAATTTGTTAAAAAAAAATAAAAAATTAATCTCACGACAACTATAAATAAATTATAAAACAACAAAAAACACTTCACAATAACTATAATAAATAAACTATAAAACAATTAAAAGAATATTTATTGTATTTTTGTAAATAAAAAAATTGAGAGAGTAAAAATAAAAAAAAAATTAGTGTTAATAAATTTTTATTCTATTATATAATTTTTTTTTTTTAAAAAAACATTAACAAAACTAAATTTCAAAGATTTAGAATAATTTTAAAAGATTAAGTGGGAGCTTGTTTTAGATGGGTTTCGTATTTGGTAGTTGGGGCTTCAGATCTAATTATTTTTTTTTCGTGTTTCTCTTTGTATTTTGTGTTTAATGGATTATTTCCGTTTTCATTCCAAAAAAAAATTATAGATTAATTTTTTTATTATTATTATTTTGGAAGAGATTAGAAAAACTGTTTTGGTACTTAATTTATAATAAGTCAACTAAAAATATTATGTTAAGGAAAAAAAAAGGGAAAGAAGGGGATAAGCATGGAGAAGTTGAGTTCCATCCCAAAAGGAGAGAACCATTGGGTCCCTTGTCATGTTGTTGAGGTCACTGTTTATATATACACATCTGTCTTCTCTAGTAACTGTAGTGCTTTGTTTTAAACTATTTATTTATTTATTTAATTCTTTTTTATATGTATGCCAGTAGTAACCATCAAATGGATTGCCATTGGTTAGAAACAATTATATTAAAAAATAAATTGGTCAAAAGCTCATCAACTCCTTATCTGAGATTCTGTTCTTGTGGTGGTGGCCTGTGATTGGAAAACTCTCTCAAAAATAAATAAATAATCTAAAAAAAGCTGCTTTCTTTTCAATTATTTCATACCATCTTCACCATGAAACTTACTGTAGATGTAGAATTTATTATGTTCACCCCTTGGCAACAGGATTTTCTGAAAATAACAATCAAATGTAGAAATTTATGTGCCTAAAAGTGTAGTTCAAAAGAGGATGTTTTGCCCCTTCATTTATGAAATTTATATATATATAGAATAATAAAGTTAGAAAAATCTTTCTCTCTCTCTCTCTCTCTAGTTCTCAGCTAACTTGGCTGTTTGGTAAGGTTGAAAATGCAGTGAAATGAAAGGGCAAGTCTGGAGTTTGCATTAGAAAGTAGTAATATATTTGATTTGTGTGTAATAATAATAAATACTTATTTAATGAAAAAGTAGATTGGTAGACCCATATCAGATTTCAGTCTTTTTGAGAGACTCAAAAGTTAATAAGAAGAATTATTTATTTTTTCTTTTTCTTTTTTTTTTTTTGAAGAAAACCACAAATTCTTTTATGAATTTATGACAACAAGATTAGACTAAGATCTCATCTCATCTGATGCTCTGTAAAAGTTGATAATAAGAAGATCATGAGCTTGAAACAACTGAAAACTAGAAAGGCAAAGACTAATTTTTTAAACAGTCTTTCACAATCATTTTTCCCAAAAAAAAAAAAACACCCCCAATGGATTTTTTTTTTCTTCTTCTTTTCTTCCTTGAATTGAATTAGATCCATAGTTTACAACCGATACTTCCGTACAATTATTCCTTTGTCTAACAAATGTAAGGACAAATGACTTATGAGTGAGGCAGTAAACAGTTTCTCACTATTGACAACAATAGAGTTACATAATCTAATCCCTCCCATAATTAATTATATCATTTCCACAGAATTAAGACTTGGTTTCCCACATCCAAAAAAAAAAAAAATGAAAAAGAAAAAAAAAAACCATTTAAATGGGACGATTCCTCTTAAGCCCAGCTCTGCCATCAGATTTGAGAACACCACTGGAGTCTCCTTCAGAAGAAGCATCCATGGATTTGGTGAAAGATGTTGAAAGGTCAGCATAAAGGTCAACGACCCTCCTTATGTTGTTGTTGAGCTCTCTGATTAATCCCACATTTCTGCTGAGATTGTCTGGAATCTTTGATTCATGGTTTTGGTTTATTTGATTGATTAATAGCCTGTTTTGATCCAAGATGTTCTGAACTTGAACAAAGTTCTTCTGAAATGTTTGTAAGACTTTTCCATCTATCTGGGTACCAATACCATTTCCTAGCCCAGAAAATGTGTCATGACCTTCCATTTGATTGAACACTTTCTCTCTCTATGATTTTCCTCTTCTTCTTTTGGATCACAAACGTATATATATATCAGTATCTCTGTACAATGATAAGAGAAAACAGTTAGAACAAGAAGAAAATGATGATGGTGATATAAGATGATGATGATGATGATTGAGTAGAAAAGAACAAAGGAAGATACATTCTCTGATATTAAAATATACAAAGATTTTATCTTTTATTGAAAAATAAAATAAATAAATAATAAAAAAAAACCCCATAATCATATCTCCTTATCTGCACATGCTTACATCAACCAAAAGCTTTCAGACAAAACATGAAGTAAACTAACCCTTGGAATAGTTTAAAGCATAGAGCCATATGAGACAAGTTCTGTAGTAGGAATCATGACCTCCATTTGCTGTTATTAGTTTTTGCTACTATTATTACTATTATTATAATATTTTTTACAAGAAGATTAGTGCAATTAATTAGTGTATTATCGAAAGAAAATGGATAAATGCTATTATTGTTAATATTAATAATAATATTATAATTGCCGGTTTAGTATTTTTATTGTTATTATTGATTATGATGAGATGTGAAAAAGCAGACCCATTTCCATAAAAGGGAACCTTTTTTAATGTACTCAGAAAATACCCACCTAAAGGCTAAAAGCTCAGAGTTCCAAAGAAGAATCTCAAAGACCCAAAATTTTAAACAGAGAGCAAATAAAAAATAAACCAGTCAATGATGCAGAGAAGATCAGAACATTAGGGGTACTGCTGCAGAGACAGCATTATTAATCTTTACAAGCATAAATACAAAATAAAATAAATGATAATAGAAATAATAAATTCAGTAATACTTCAAATATATATAAATATATTAAAAAGGAGATTTTTCTGTCAAACAAAATTGAAATATGTTTTCATATTTTGAAATTCAGAAACAGCAGAACACAAAGGATCAAATGGGTAATTCAGATAGTTGCATAAGTATAAATTCTTGTTATTTTTTTTATTAAATAAATAATAAATAAAATACAATAAAGAATGACCATATCATAATAAAAGTAAAATATTTATATATAAAAAAAAAATCCCAAACCCACTAGCATTAGAAGATCTCGAAGAACCAAAATTCAACACAAAATTATAATTCAGAAAGAGCATTAACTTTCTCAAGAGAAAGCTCAAACATCCCAGACCCAGAATAAAAAACAAACCCAAAAGAAGAGTAAAGAAAAAAAAAACAGAGAGCTTTATGAGATCAATGTCTTCACACACACACCAAAAAAATACCCATAAACTAAAACAAAAACTCAAACCAAAAAAACGAACCGACCCCAAAAGATTTCCCATTTACAATCATGTTTTTTAGATGAATATATATTATATATTTATAAATATATTCGTACCTTGAAAATCTGAAACATTACATTCTGGGACTGGAAAAAGAGAAAGAGGCGAAGGCTTTTCCCGAGGAACTGTAGAAAAGGATCGGCGATTTAATCGAATCCCCGGAACAGAGCCAGACCGGTGTCTGGGATTTTGGATTGTGAGAATTTTAAGAGAAACAAAAGAGTTTTCAGAGAGAGAATATGTAGATTTGACAGTCACGCTCGGACCCCTCTCTCAGTGTATTTGTGTGTGTCTATTCTATATTCTATAATCTAAAATCTATATATCCACCTGTTATTTCCCCAAATATTTATTTTATTTAATAATTTTATTCACATGAGGATTTTTTAGACTGTATTGGCTCCGATCATAAGCTTGACTTAATTATTGGGTCGTTTGTTGTCCACGTGGCTATTGATTACTCATTTAATGACTGCCATGTAGAAGGACCCACTTTTAGGATATCTTGGAATGTTATTATCTTAAGTAAATGTTTCAAAGTGAAACCTCTTTTTCCCACCACAATACTTTCTCAGTAAATTTCTTCTAAACCTTTTTTTATTAAGGAAAAAATAAAAGAGCAAAAAAAAAAAAAATTGGGTTTGAGTTGAGATGGACAAAGGGATTTATCTTTTCTCACGGGTCTCTTTCTGCCTTTCAATCTTTGTTTTTATCATTATTAATAATTTATTTTTTTTCTACCTTGTAGATGCCCAATAATGTACAACTATTGGCATTTTACGTTCTGTTTTCTCTCTTCTCATGTTTAGTTTATTTTTATAAAATAAAAGGAAAATAAAATATCAAAATCAAAGAACCCATTATGAACCGAACAAAGGTTATATTGATTAGGATTCTTTTCTCTCTCTCTTTATGGTCAAAAGTTTTATCTATTATATCGGCTAATCAAGTTACACGTGTCAATCAATACTTTTTAAAAATAAATTAAGGAAAATGCTGCTAAAAAAGACTACCAAATAACCAATATTACAAATATATGCCATATTCTAATTCAATATTGGATTTTATAATTTTTGATTTAATAATTATTGTAAGAAAATATCAACCACTTGCAAAACTATATCTCATGGTCATATTTGGCACCACTTTGTTTAATAACAATGTTATACTTTATTTATTTAGTTTTTTGAAGGAAAATAACAATGTTATAAAATAATATAAAAATATGTGCCAACCTAATTCTATTAATGAAAATAAATAATATTGTTACTTTTTGGTGAATAACGGTGCACTTAGGTCTCTTAGTGGTACATGTCAATAAAAGAATGACTTGAGTTGAGTGTAAAAGAGAAAAATATAAATTTACTACAATTAACAATCAAAACATAATAGCAAAATATGAGTTTTTACCTTTACATATGAATAATGACAGAGCATTTATTGGTTAATCAATAATCTTGTGGAAATTTTGTGAGCATTTCTACCTTTGCATATGAGTTTAGATTAATTTAACATTAATGTTGAAAGGAAACCACCCACATTAAGGCTATACTAAGCAAGCTTTCAGAATAAAAAAAAAAGACTATACTAAGCAAGCAAGGAAAATTATAAATGGATTTTTTTTCTTCTTCACTATAACTTTTATAGAGTTTTATCCCTATAGTTTATTTTGTTGCAAAAATTTCTCTAGAGCTATAAACATTATTGTAAATATCTCTATAATAGTACATTATGATCATTTTTTGAAGCAATTTGTTTAAGTGAATGGTCTATTTAATAATTTTAATTTATTTAAAATATAATTTATTGACATTAAATATATAGATGTTAGCTCTAAATATATATTGACGCGTTAGATTATTGTTTTTGCATATTTTTTTATCTAGCGTCTTAAGCTGAGTCCGAATATTGATATGCATGTTAGTGCTATATCAATAAAGAGAAGTATTACTGTCAACCTCTTATTACAACCTCTTAGTCAACCTCCGTACACGGAAACACATGTTAGTTTTTTTTTTAATTTTTTTTCTCATGTCGGTGTTTGTTATGCTTACAACATCAAACTTGTACATTTTTGAAAAATTTCAAATAGTTTAAAGTGCCGAAAATACGTTTGAAGTTTTTAGAACGTGCGTGGTAAACTAAAATATCATGAATTTTATTTTCGGCATTGTAAACTGTTTTGAATTTTTCAAAAATTTACAGGGATGATACTATAATTATAACGAATACCGCTATGAAAAAAATTAAAAAAAAATATATTCTGATATGTGCAATTTCGAACATAAAGATTAACTAAGAGGTTATAATATATTTATAACGGTTTTAATAATTCAAAACAAATTTTTGCATCCAAAAAAAAATTGATAAAACTATACAAGAATCATAATTCAACTATCAAGGAAACGTTATTTTCACTTGCCGAGAGTAATCCTGATGAGAAGTATTTCATAATGTATTGTACTAATTAATTATGTTAAAGCAAGTGAAAATAACATATCATCTACTTTTTAAAAGAATACAAAATCAATAATCCTAAAACCGTATTATTCCCAACGTTTCCTTGATACAGAAACAAATTAAAACTTTTTTGACAATAAAATAAGATTATATGTATAAAGCTTACAAAATGTTTATGTGAAATTGTGTGAAAATACCTAACTGTACTAGGGTGCACAACACCCGTTTCAAAAAAAAAAAAGAAAAAAAGACTGAATAATAAAGTGTACAGCAAAAACAAAATACTGACGTGGACAGAGAAAAGGGTACAACCGTAATTTCAGCTAGACCCCTTCCAACTATTGGTTTCCCCCGTCGGATCTTCGTTTTGGCCGAGAATGAGAAGTTGGTGTGTCCTGAAAATGTAAATGAAAGTATTATTAATTAATATTATTAAAAAAAACGAAAGAACAACTGTTTCCAGCCAATAAATGAATGACACGTGTCGAGTTAGGCTCGGGAGATCTATAGCTTCGGATCCAAACCTGCTTATTATTATGGCTCGCTGATTCAGTGCTTCTGTCTGCAGTTGCAGCTGGTATTCTTTTTTCCTTAAAGTGGACCCCACACTCTACCACGCTTTGGCTTAATTAAACATATATTAAAATCTACTCACACCAAATGTATATACATGCATATTAAATTAATCAATCTGTTAAAAATCAAATTGAAATATTAAAAGTTGTTATAATTTTCTTCCTTTTTTTTTTTTGAAATATTAAAAGCAATACTAACAGTAGTGGATATTTAGACACGTTATTCAAACACTGATACTTTAGTATCTGACGGTACATACAGCCAGGACACCACATTGCCACTTACTCTCACTTCCATCTTATTTAAAATTTTAAAGGCTAACTCCACTCTCCCCTGTTTGTTCACAACTCTCTCTTTTTTAATATTCTTTATTATATATAATATAAGCTAAAAACCTAGTCATTAATCATTTAATTGAACTTAAATTTGTTATTAAATTATTTGTTAAATTTTAGTTACCCTGTCAGTTTTTTAATCATTTAAATTCAATATATGGATGAATTTGAGCCATTATTTCATGATAATTAAGCCAAATAAGTGACCGGAGTGAAATTTAAACCAAACCTATCATCATATAAATTTTGTGGAGTAAAACTGAAGTTGAAGTAGATCGTTGCTTTTGCACAATGCAGTGATGCACATTACCTAATTTGGAAATGTTTAATTTCTTTTTAATTACTAAATAAGTAATTAGTTTTATTAATTTTTAGATGATCTGTTATTTTTGGCAGATATAATTAATAATATGAATGTCTTGTCCAATCAGAAGTGACCTAACATAACATGATGTACTCTTATTATTTTATGGGTTATTTGCGCCAAAACCTCCTAAAGTGGACAGGTTTTTGCAACTAACCCCCTAATCTAAAATTTTGGTGATAAAACTACCTAAACCACTAGTCCGTTAGCAGTTAGCCCTTTCCATCCATTTTTGGCTGTTAACTGCCATGGTGGAATGTCTACGTGGACCCAGTGTACACGTGGCACAATTTAATTGGTCCGCATAAATAAATATTTAAAAAAAATAAAAAAAATTACAAAACTATTTACAAAAATAAAATAAAATAATAATTAAATATTACAAATTTTTTTTAAAATTAAAAATAAATAAAATAAAATAAGTTATTATTTATTTTTTTTTTCTTTTCTTCTTGGATCTCTCTCGTTCATCCACCATCATCACCATAACTATCATTTGCATCATCATCCACAACCGACCACCATCATCACTACAACTGCCCATCTCCATTACCATCCATGATCGATCAACAGCCACAATCTATTCCTTTTATCCAAATCAACACCAAAATAAAATTGAAATACAATTCCATTTTCATATCTAACCTAAAAAACTCAATCAACTAAATAAAACTCTAATCCCTCATTTACCTTTCTCTCCCCCAGCCACCCACACCATTGCCTCCCATCACCGGCGATCAAAACGAAGGCCACCACTATCCCGCCTCTTTCCGTCGAAGCTCAGCTTGAGAAGAAGGAGAGATTAAGCGAACTCGGCCCAGATCCGACTGACCCCAGTCTAGATCTGACCGGACTCAACCCAGATCTTCCCATATCCAACAGCCACCTGCAAGAAGAAGAAGAAAAAATACAGTTAGACGGGCTGGGCGAGAAGAAGAAGAAGAACATAAAAAGAGATGAAGAAGATGAAGAAGAACAAAAATAGAAAATAATGAAGAAGATGAAGTGGTGGTTTCGGAGGATGTTGGTGGTGGTGAATGCCGATTATATGAAGAAGATGAAGAAGAAGAAAAATAGAAAATGGTGGTGGTGGTTTCGAAATTGCTGGTCTTCGTGGGTTTGATTAAGGAGGAAGAAGGGGAAGAAGTGGTGGTGGTGGTCAGTTTCAGTAAAACCAAAATGGGTTTGATGGGTTTGATTAAGGAAGAAGAAGGGGAAGAAGAACCAGTGTTTTAGGAGAAGAAGAAGAAGAACGAGAGAGAGGGTGAAAGAAATGGGTATGATTAAGGAGGGTTTTTTTTCTTAATTTTTATTTTTAATATTTTTTTTAATTTTTTAATTTTTTAAAAATAGAAATTTTTTTATTTATTTTATTTTTTATTTTTAAAATAATTAATTTTTATTTTTTAAAATATTTATTTACGTGGACCAATAAAATTGTGCCACGTGTACACTGTGTACACGTGGACATTCCACCATGGCAGTTAACAGCTAAAAATGGATGGAAATGGCTAACTGCTAACGGACTAGTGGTTTAGGTAGTTTTACCACCAAAATTTTAGATTAGGAGGTTAGTTGCAAAAACCTGTTCACTTTAGGAGGTTTTGCCGCAAATAACCCTTATTTTTATTGGCTTAAGAAAAAGTATTCTCTCTCTCAAAAAAAATTAACAAATAGGAAAACTTTTTTTAAGGAAGAAAATTGCTTTCAAATAATATTTTAGCTTTATGCATAAATAATTAGTAATGTTGCACTCGATTTTTAAAAAATAAAAAAAAGTCAAGCTTGCGATTTTAATCAAGACCTATAAATGTCAAATAAATCAAAACATCATTCTTGAAGGCTCCATGACACTTTTAGAGTAATAAAAAACATCAACCAACCAATTGGTGCCGGGACTCACACACCCAAGTGTGCCCAAACTAGGGTTCATGGGCTGCACAAGCATTTTCACCCTTTAAATTTCAATCCTCCAATAAAACCAACAAAGACTTGACTTATGTGAGCATAAAAATGACTATTTGATTTTTTATACTTAAAAAACCTTAATATTTTATTCTTAAACCAATATTTTAAACTAAAAAAAATATGACATTTTTTTCAAAACCCCAAAAATACCCCTCTCATAACTCAAACCCTTTCTCTCTCCTTCCTTCAAACTCTCTCTGCATCTATCTTTCTCTCTCACTCTCGGCATCTCTTCACCCACCCACCAACAAATCGCCCCCAACCCTCAACCATCATCATTCACCACCCACCGACTGCCCCAACCCTCCACGCAGCCCCGGTCGACCTACCGACCGACCGAAGACCCCCTCTCTCGGACCACCCAAACGCCGCACCGAATCACCGCACCACCACCTCCGAGCCAGCCCCCCTCTGACGGACCACCCAAACGCACCACCACCTCCACGGCTCACCTACACCACCTCCGACCCAGCCCCCCTCTCTCGGACCCAGCCCCCCTCTCTCTTCCTCTCTCTCAAACCGAAAAGAAAACCCAGAGTCCGATGGTCGGACCATGGGGTCCGATGGGTACGATGGGGGGTCCGACCCATCGGACCCATCGACCCCATGGTCCGACCATCGGACTCTGGGTTTTTTTTTTCTGTTTGAGAGAGAGGAAGAGAGCCGATGGGGGTCCGATGCGGGGTCCGATGGGTCCGATGGGCCCGATGGGGGGGTCCGATACATATGCGGGTTGGGAAAAAATGGGGCTGAGTTATGAGAGGGGTATTTTTAGGTTTTAGATAAAAGTGTCATATATTTTTTAGTTTGAAATGTATTGATTTAAGAATAAAATATTAAGGTTTTTTAAGTATAGAAAATCAAATTTCCCAAGTCAAAATGACATTAAAACCATAAGGAAAAAAGGCATATGCGCCCACTGCCATAAGGAAATGACAGTGCTCTTCAGTTTTGATGACCACTGCCACTTCTTGTGGCAGTGGTCTCTCCTTACAAACCATGGAAGGAAAATTGTTCAAATGAGTTCCCTCAACACCAAAGAGTGAAAAACAAGTGAGAGAAACTATTTCCCACCTAGGATTCACCCTAGCCGACCACTACCATAAGGAAATGGCAGTGCTATCTAATTTTGATGGGCACTGCCACAAGGAGATGGCAGTAGTCGGCCATGAAGAGGGGAAGTGAGACTTTTTGCCAACAATACATTTTCATCAATAATATGTCAAAACTAAGTGAAAAAAGCCACCAAGTGGTATAGAACCCACTTGGCCGACCACTGCCATAAGGAAATGGCAGGCACTGCCACAATAGAGTGGGAGTGGTCAGCCCTAGCATAATGAGAAAAGTCACCCAAGGCTTTATAAGGTCCATATTCGACCACTGCCATAAGAAAATGGCAGTGCCCATCAAATTTGATAGGCACAGCCACAATAGCGTGACAGTGGTCAGCTATTAGGGGTGTACATCGATCGATTTGGTCGGATTATAGTGTATTTTTACCAACCCAATATAAATATCGGGTTGCAAATATCTAATTGTAACCCATCCAATGAAAAAATAAAAAAAAGGTATAACTCGCCCAATGATTTTTGTCGGTTTGTTTGGATTAACCCGTTTAAACCGATCTTTATTTTTTATTTTTTTTGTTGTTGTTAGTTTTTGGTGTTCAAATAATTGATTAGAAAAAAATAAATGAATAGTATATGCCTTTCAAAATTAAAAAAGTTATAGTTTAAATTAATGTCAAAAAATAAATATGAATTGAATAAACATTAAGGTATTAAACAATATTTTTTCAAAAAATAGAATTAAAAAAATAAACTCATATGTAAATTCTAGATTTCAATTTCAATATTTAAATACAATCAAAATTATCAACTATAAATTCTAAATTTCAAAATAAACACTATAAAATATAAAATTTAAATTTAAAATAATTTAACTATTAAACGTAATTTATATATTATGTTATAAATAATTTTAGTAAAAAATATGTAAATCGGTTTATTCGGGTTATTTAGGCGGGGTTAGAATAATATTCAACACGCCCAATATATTCATTGGGCAGTTTAAGTTTTTCGTAAAGTTATTCGGGTTGTATTTTTTGTCGATTTATTTGTTTTGGTTTAGGCAATTTATTCAGGTTGGGTGGTTTGTTAATTTTTTTGAACAACCCTATCAGCTACTACACAAGGAAAAAAGATTTATCGGCCAAATTGTATTTTTAACCTCCATGTACCAAATACAAGTAAGAAACAACACCCATGGCTTCCCACAAGCCATGGCCGACCATTGCCATTGTCCGGGCCTAATTGGTGGCAGTGGTGTCACATTAGGGTTTCAAACGTCAAAATGAGGTTTTTGAGTCCCGAGACCTCCATAATATGACTCACCATAAAAAAACAAGTTAAAACACACCCGGAGGGGACCGAAAACATGCACGGGCGAGCACTGCCATATGGCCACGTCAGTGCTCGCAATTGGTATAATTCAGCATAAACTACTTTCAGTAAGATGGGCATAACTCTCTAAATTTTTATCCAAATGACCTGATTCAACTTGCATTGGAAAGATAATTTCAAAATGGATCAAAGTTTGTATCACAACCATGGCTCAATTCTGAATTTATCGAGTCTAAAATTACTCACAAGGCAGACTGATACATTTTACTCGGGATATGAGTAATGTGATTAAGCGAGGGTTGTTGAAGGATACTACCATAGCCCATGTGGCATTGTATGCGAGCATTGACACTCCAAAATACATGTTTTCAATACTTGTCACCAAATTCATGCATTTCTAGCCGAGAGGAGACATTCTATCACTCCATTTCAAATTGGTGCATTCTCAATTGAAAATAACAACTTTCCCAATGTTTGTTGGACTTTTGCCTAGAAACAAGGAGATTTTTATAGATATTTATTTTCTTGTAATATTTTATTCATTAAAAAGAGTAGTATACGAGATTTATTAGTGAGATACCCTGACATGTGGGAGATCACTAACAAACCCTACAGCCTATATATAGATAAAGTAATAAGCCGAGAAGGGGACTTTTGGATTTTAAATCTTTGGGACCTTCTTCTCTCTTTTTGGATCTTCCTCTTCGTGAACTACTCCTTGAAATTTACTTGACGACAGCCAAGAACACCACATTATTTCCATCATCTTTCTTATTGAGTCCACCATACTTAGTCGACATAGTTCTCAAAACATCATTGATACACATCTTTCTTTACAAATTATTGATTTATTATTCCCAAGAACTTTACAACCATTAATTTAGATCATATCTATGAATATCAAGTCTCCCCTGAGTCTTACATTCATAAATCTCGATTAAGATTTCACGTAGAAATTCTTTGCTGTATTTTATCCACACACTCTTGAGAACATATAACTCTGGTGTGTCGAATCTAATCACTAAAAGTAGACGTAGTCCCATTATCATTGCGACATGGGGGGTGAACTACTATAAACCCCTGGTGTACATTTAATTTACTGCAATTTTGTTAGTCAAATTAATTTACCGTAGCCTCTTTTATTTTACGATCTTCTCAAAACAGTTGATGAAAAACTGCATCAACAAGTAATATAGATGATTTTCCTTTTAGTTGCATAGATCTTAATATTTTTTCCATTCAAATTTGATAAGTACCAAATGAAGCCCTTAGAAGTAGGTCGTCAACAACTTTTTATGAGCAATTGAGATTGTTTTTAAGAACTTCTGTAATTTCATTCAATTTTACTAACTCAACGATTGGCCATGTAAAGTGCCCCACAAATTTTGTTATCTACCAAATTATATTCCCCAAACTTCGATATATACAGAATCGCGTCGTCTAGACTTTTATCTGCGTTAAACTTCTGTTAATAAAATTTAACAAAAATTCTTAAATTCAACAATTTCAATAATTCTAAAAAAAAATTGATAGCCTGAAAAATTGAAAAGCATAATTTGGTATATGCAAAAATTTGAGGGAAAAAAATCCTAATTAGCCAAAAATTAAATAAGGAGGGAAATGTTGAGTAAGCAATATCACTGAAAAAATATATATCAAAGCAATTACTATTTTTGAAAATTAATAACTTTTAACTATTAAATATCACTAAATATATCGTTCGAGGAACTTAGAGCATCTTCAACCTATACATCAAATTTGAGATCACACTAACACTAAATTTGGTGTCAAACCACTCCAACCACACCACTAAAAATTAAACTCAAAAAATACTTATTGTTATACTAATTTTTTTTCAATAAAATAGAATATTTTTTAATATTATTTTAGTTTACTAAAATCACAACAATTATTATATTTATGTGTTATCTCAAATTTTATCCACTTAACGAGGTATGTCCACATAGTCAAAATTGAGGACACGTAGATTACAACTTGTCAATAATAGGACAAAGTCACCTTACACGGCATGTCAACTGTCAAGGGTTCTTAAGCAATCAAGCAAAACTATCGAGCAAGAATAAGCAAAAGGAGTTAAGCAGGCCATCATGACCTTGGCTGACCATGTCCGGCCGACCAAGGGAAGCTTATAGGTCAGCCAGGGTAACTTTGTAGCCTGGCCATGCCTTGAGAATAGGTTGACCGGCCAAGAATGGCTGTTCAACCAAGGAGACCTAACCTTTGTGGGGAAAGATGTATAAAGAAGCTAAAAAGGCAGGCCAGACCATACCTGGCCGGCCCATGGAAGGTTACAGGCCGACCATATCCTAAAAATAGTATTGGCCGACCAACTTATGCAGACAACTCAGAACAGCTGAACAAATTGTGAGACAGGTCCAACAGTCCATTAAGATAGGGATATTCCCTCAAGATATAGTCCTATATTCTAGAGATCTAGTTATCATTTTTTGTAATTTAAAAAATAGATAAATAAGATGGTAATATCCCTATTTTGAAGGGATATCTTGACCTATTTAGTTTATGATTTTTTTTTGTAAGCCCTACACTATATAAATGGCATTAGATCACTCTCTCAAAAGCTAAGTCATTCTACATGGACTAAAGGGTCTCCACAAGTCCTCTTTCATGCTCCCTTAAGCCTCCTACACGTGCAAGACCTCTCTCTCTCTCTCTCTCTCTCTCTCTCTCTCTCTCTCTCTCTCTCTCTCTCTCTCTCTTTCTCTCTCTCTCTCTCTCTCTCTCTCTCTCTCTCTCTCTCTCTCAATCCTCACATTCCATCAATGTCTCTTAGACACTAAGTTAAGTATCTTCTTAAGTTCTTCACAAGATCTTACTAGTTATTTATATCTATACCACTTTGTTTTCGTAATTGTGATACTGAAGAGAGCCATAGCTAGATTTCACAAGGTTTTAACCTGTGATCTGTATTGTATTATCTCAAGAGTGAATACAATTAAAAGGGGAGTAGGTCATTACCCGCTAATCAAAATGGTCAAACCTCTTTAAATCTATGTGTCAATTTTACTATTTGTTACTATTATTTACACGTGGTGATAATCAACAATTAATAAAGCTCCGCTATTAGTTGAAAAAAAATCAGAGTCAATATTTTAGTGCTTTTATTGAGAGCTTTATCCATCTCATTGTTGCTAATCACCATGGTCCTAACCAGAAGAACTGCTCCCTCGGATCCTCCTTAGGATCCCATGACGGTAGATCTCAATGTTCGTGTTTCTCCCACCAAAGAAGGTCCTACTAATCTGCATAACATTGTCAATCTAGCTAATCCTGCAAATCTTGTTAATCCCGCCATTCCTCCAAGGTTAGGACTGTTGGTATTATATTTATCCAGGATCTTAGATCTACTTACAAGTATGTTGATTTAACAACCTAATATTGAACTTCTAAAATGATGAACTAAACACATAAAAGTTAAGAATAACTTACAGTGATTGCAGCGGAATTAATGTCTCCTTCCACTCAGATCTCTAACCCTTGATTCCTGTCTGTAGCAGAGTATAATCAAGATCTGAGCCCGAAAGTTCTTCAGTTGGATGTGATCCTTCACAGTCTTCCAAACTATAATGAGGTACTGAGTGATGTGTGTGGGCACTTCTCTCTCACTAGGAATTTCGAAATTTCTCTCTTGTTTTCTCTCTTGATTTCGTGTGACACACAATGCAAAGCAAAGTTTTCTCATGCACAAGAAGAGTAGAGAGGGGCGGCTATAAATAGGAAAAGGGAAGAGCACAACTTTCCAAATAAACAGTTTCCTCTTTTACTGTGTAATTGAATAACTGCCTTATTTAGTGTGATTCACCACTTTCCTATTTAGGCTAGGCTTTGATTAGCAATTATATGGCAAATTAAATTGAAAATAATAATTGGGAAACATGCAATCATGTGGCCGGCCATGGTGTGTATGGGCCTCATATGGATTTTGCAGTTTCCTCAATTTTATTTCTATTTCTCCAAAAATGTCATTTTTCCAATTCTAATCATTTAAATGCCAAAACTAATTATTTAATAACTAAAATAGATTATTAAATAATATTGCCATTTAAAATAATTATTAATTTAGACATGCAAAGTCTCATAATTAATAATTAAACCTAGAAACCCTTTTATTTACAATTTCATCCCTAAACTGTGAGAATTCACAAATTAGACATAGTCTAACTTTTAGAATTATAATTGATTAATCATAAATCAATTATAGAGTCTTACAAACAGTATAGTCTCAACTAGAATGAGGACCATGGATCTATATACTGAGCGTCCAATAAGTTGAACTGATTTACCAAGTAAATCCCTAACTTATTAATTCCTCGTTGAATCCACTCTTAGAACTCGGAATTGCACTCTCAGACTTATATAGAGCATATCATATGTTTCACGATATCAATATGCTATCTCATTTAACCATTGTTATAATCTTAATGTGATTTAGAGATCCTCTATATAGATGATTTACATCGAGATGGGACCAATTTACCGTTTACACCCCTCAATGTATTTTGCCCATTTGAACACTTAGTTACCTGTAAATGATGTTTTAGTGATCTAATATATAGTCACTGAAACAAGAGCTCATCCATTTACTTCTATTTAACTAAGCTCAAAAGGAATCATCACTTTACTTCTATACACCAGTAGAAGCTATAGATTTCCATATTTATGTTTAGCACTCCCATTCAGTTATGCTATCATGTTCCCAAAATATATGTATTATCTTGACCTAAAGGTAGGCTTTAACTAATAAATCAAAGAACAAGAATAGCACTCCTGAGATTGAGCCTAAGCATATCAGGATTTAGATTGTCTTAATCTAAGATCAACTTCTGACATTGACTTGGAAAGATACAACGGTAAGTTTACAATATCTTTAACCAAGTTCAATATCGGTCCAGTCCAATGCATACTCCATACATTCGAAACCAGTATACTTTGCCAATGTTCTGGAAAGAACATAACACTTACTCCAAGTGTAAGTATACTTTCATCGTGATTTATCACATCAGTGTAAATCCAAAACACTGATGAACAGGGACCAAATCTTTTGAATCATATAATCACAATCACATTCCACTGTATTGACGATACTGTAATTGTGAATAACTATATGTTCTGGATTTAACTGATTTTGTGCATATATCAAGTATATATATTAAACCATAAACATGTAACATACATGTAATCATAATTCACTTCTAAATTGATAACTAATCAGATTGTAATGAGTTTTATTTAGGACATAAAACCCAACAAACTCCCACTTGCACTAACATAAAACAAGTTGTGCATTACAATCAATCTTTTGTCTTGATCCTCTGATCAAGTGTAGTATATTTGAATCCACCCATATATCTGGAACCAGGTTCATAAGACTCATGAAACCTCCCTAACTTATGCTTTACTCATCAAGGGATACTGAAATCCTTACTGCCCATTAAGTACATCTGAACAACCAGAAGACATATCTCTCAAATTTTAAAATTTGGAATTGAGATAATGCAGTGTAGAATTTTCTTCAGTAAAATAACTTTCTGGTAATTTTGAATTTACAAAGTTATATCTTCTCTGATGAAGCTTGAATTATTATAGATGGGTTTTAACACTCTTCTATAATGATTCCTCCACCCCCAGAGTAACCACCATCTCACAATTTTTAAATGAGTCGGTGTGCATATCAGGATCACTAATGCATTGTTCCTTAATATATACGTCACTTTTGTAAATCTCTCTTGATTGTCCCCTAATGTTCCCCATTTGATTACATCTCAGATGGCTCCCACTCAATAGTAGATGTCTGGTTAGAAACTTTTAACCTTTTACTATCGTTTCTGGGAACATCTCATTGTGACTTATTATCTTAAGCTGAAACTGTAAGTTTCTTCAAGACTAGGTCAAGAACATAGCAGTCTAGTATTTGAAGTGTATAATACTTGCTAGAGATTTAAGCAATCAAATCAAGATACCATAAAATGTTATGAGGAATAGACATCTTGAATCAGTCTTTCGAATAGACTATGCAAGAATTCTTCTATCTTACTCTCATAATTCTGATAAGTTATTTCTATCCATGTGAATGGTTAGACTTGTTTTTATCAGAGGTGTTCTTAAGTTCCTATCACAATTATCAACCAAACGAAGATGGGTAAAGAATTTTAATATTCTCCCACTCAACCAAGGTAATGTGATACATTATCAAAGAACTTTAATGGTATCAATAACTATTACAACAGTAAATCTAAATTGGAACATATAATCAAGATCAAGGATTTATTCTGATAATAGCTAATTTATTATATTATTTCCATGTTTAAAATTATGTGTCACAAAGGGTACTGTAGAATAAAGTCCACCCCTAAGTTTATAGAGATTATGGTCCACCCCTAAAGGTTGTAAATCTCTAAGTGTGATAGAGAGTCTGTGGAGTTGAATATAATCCAGAGTTCATTAGATATAAAAGATCGTTTGAACTGCATATTATTCTTAACTTTTCTCCACCCCTATCAGATCAAAAGATCTTTTTATTAAACAAATTCTCAAATAATTGTTTTTGGAACTAACAATTATTCATAAACATAGAAATAACTTCTAGTGTTTATGTAGTAATAACTCTGTAAGGAGTTTAAATACCTTTTGAATTTGTATCAATAATAAAAACACATACACATTCAAACATAATAAATATAACAATCGGTAATAGATAAGATAAAGTACTGAAGCTCAACTCATAAATTGCAATTGAAAAAGATATGTTATTATAAACCAAAAAAAATTGTTTGCAACATTATGAGAACCAAACAGGGAATTAAGATCCCAAAACTTGAAATCCAAATTGTTTGAAAAACAATTAATTCAAATGAAAGAGCTTCTTCTTTATTGTAGACAATCTCCATCCACCATCCAGCTTTCTAATCAAACTCGCTAAGACAGCACCCGAGTTTAAGAAGCTTTAGCTATAAGAAGAATAATAAACAAGGTTAGTAGTCCAGAATTATTAATCCAAAAGGATAATAATTCACTAAAAACACATCAGTTTATAAAGAAAATACCTTGTTTCTTTGCGAGATACTTAGGACATTGGGATTTCCAATGGCCTTTCTCATTGCAGTAGAAACACTTTCCTTTTGGTGTATTGCCAGAAGCTCCAGCATTTTTGTTCCTAGCTGCATTCGCAGCTTGAGCTCGCTTCTTGGCATTTTTCCACTTCTTCTTATGATTGGATTTGGAAGTAGAAGCAACAAGTGCCTCAGGATTACTCGTCTTATTACCATTTCCAGAATACTGAGGTTTATTCGCTCTTTTCTGGGGACCTCCAATCAAATTTTCATATGTCTGAAGGTCATTGACTAAAGTATGAAAGTCTTGTTCCTTCTTATTCATGACATAATTTGATGTGGGGTAGAAAATCTGGAGTCAGGCTATTCAAGATGAGACTCACTTGAGTAGTCTGATCCATTTCAGCACCATGATTCTGGGCTTCCTGGAAATAACTAGCCATCTGGAGAAGGTGATCACGCACATTCTGATGGGGTTCCATCCGTGCGTTGATGAATTTCTTAGTCGCGTCAAAACGAGACTGAATAGATGCCATACCGAATAGCTCAGTTAACTGCGTCATGATTTCTGCAGCCGTGACAGTGTTTGCAAACCTTGTTTTCAAGGTGTCAACCATGCTGGAAAGCATGAAGTAACGAGCTTTATTGTTAGCATTATGCCAACGCTCGAACTTCTCTTTCACAGTTTTGGTTGCATTGTCACTTGGCTGCTCAGGGGACGGCTCAGTCAACACAAACGAGGCACTTTCACCTATGAGAGCAATATGAATGTTCTCTCTCCACTTTGGGAAGTTAGACCCATTTAGCTTATTTTCAGTTAAGAGTGACAACATGGGATTTGACATTGTAATTCAGGATACTACAAGATAACACATAGATATCAATTATGGTTTATCACAAAATCTTATTTAGAGATTATTAGCACATAGCAAGTAGGAATGACTAGAGAAAATACAAAAAAAAATTCAATCCTAAATAATTTCCAAGGTTTTCAACAAACTGATATCAGTGTCCCGTTTAGGCGAGAGTCAAAGCTATCATTCATCGAATAGAGTTGTCAGCTCATCTAAAATGGCAAACATTCTAGCAACCTTTTATTCGATCGAAAAGAGAATCCGACGTTGTCCCGTTTAGGCGAGAGTCAAGGTCATTCTTATTTCATGAGCTTCTACCATTGTTTCATATGTTTGTAAGTCTTATACAGTACCCACCATTAGGGTGATCAATACCAATATAAAACACTTACAAACATACTTCTCTTTCGAGATTAAACGGCGCTAACTTGCTAATGAACGTTCCTCCATTAGGGAGGATTACTCACTAAAACAATAGCTATGTAAAACCAACAATGGGGATCGAATATCTCAAAATAATAAAGCTCATTATTTAAATTGTATTTTCTTCTATTATTTATTTATTTTAAATCTATATATATATTTATTAAATTTTAAATTTAGAATAGAATCTAAATAAAAAATTTAATTTAATATCTGTAAAAATTAAACTTAGATGGTTAAGAAAATAAAATGAATTATTTCCATCTTAGTGTTAATTTTCCAACAAATATTAAGAAAATTACTTAATTTAAGTTGTATTAATTTAAATTAATTTGCAACTCAAATTAAAATTTTCTACAAATATATATATTGTATTTCCAAAAATATACAATTTTCGAAATACATTTAAAATAAATCAAACTTTACTTAGAAAAAATACTTCAAGCAAAAATATTATCTATCTAGATTTTCTTGACTAATTAATCCAATTTCTAATAATATATTTCAGTTCTTTTATTTCAAATTAATCATTAAATGAAAAGATCATTGATTTAAGTTGATTCAAAATTAATTAAAATAATTAATTTACAACTTCAATCTATCTTTCAAGATAAATTCAAAATCATCTTGCATAATTAAATGCAATTTTGAAAAAAAATGATTAATAAAATAAATAGAATATATTTTGAAAATTATTCAAATTTAAGTTGTTATGGAAATAACCAACTTAAAATAATTTTCTTATTTAATTAAATATCATGAAAATAACAATATCTAATTATGAAAATCAACTCAGATATTTAATTTTCAATTTAATTAAATGTATTAAATTCAGGAAATAAATAATTAAGTATAGAGAAGGCTTAATCATTAATTTCCAATTTAAGACAAGGAAAAATATCCTTAATTGAATTGTACCAAAATTAATTATTAAACAATTAATTTCACAATCAATGATATTTTCGTATATTAGAAATAATAATTAGTATAGAAATTAATATCTAGAAAATATCTCAATTCTACTAAGTATCTTTTCAAGATTTGGAAAATATCTGATTTAAGTTATTATAGAAAGAATCTATAATTACAAACTTAAAATTTTCCAAAATTTAATTAAATATCAAAATTAGGTGTTAACTACCTAATTTAAAGATATTCCCTTCTTAAGTTTAAAACCAACTTAAAATAATATCTTTTAAGAATCTTCAATAACTAATTCCTAGAATTCCTCAGCTTAATATTATTATCAAAATATATTCAAATTTAAGTTAAAAGGAAAAATTAGTAATCACTAATTCATAACTTAAATAAGAATATTTAATAAAATAATAAAAGTAAGTTTCAGAAAGAATCTAGTTAGTTAAAATTCTTTATTTAATTAAATACAAGAAAAATACAAATAGTTTATCTAGAAATGAAATTCATTAAACTATGTTTTTCTTAAATTAATTTCGAAGAAATTAATTATGTTGCTATTCAATTTTATTAGGTCAAACTAGTATAATTAACCTAGCACAGTTATCCAAATCAGGCAAATGGGCCTTCACAATTGGGGTTGTTCATGTGAGGGGGGGCTGGGTCCAGTATGTCGCACCCACTTCTAAGGCTCCCAACTCTCACACAAGGCCCAAAAGAGAGGAATTTAACCTTAAAATGAATAACTGTTATTAATTGAATAGGCCCATTAACTAAATGAGCCTAAATAAAATCTATCAGGTTATGACATTTTATTTAGCCACAACAACCTATATGTATCTATAATAGAAATTAAACATATAGGCTCACACAGGCACACAGATTTGGATGGATCCTATCATGTTACTAGGTCATACACAGATGAAAGAAGTTTGTAAAAATTACCTGTTACAAATTATCTACTTGATCTATCATCAATTGAACCATGGGTTAAATCAGATCAATTGATCTGTCAACAAGTTAACCCTGACAATTTAGATCAAGTAATAATAGGTTTTAGAAAAACTTACAAACAATCTAAAATTCATACTCCTGCAACAAGGTTAGATCTGGATAGTTAGATGTAGGATTTATTTAATTTTAAATCTATATTTCGAAAAATAAAATTTAAATTAAACCTACCATGTTGAAAAAATTAGGTTTTGGGTAACCTAAATGTCATTTCAAAATTAAATTGCTAACTTTCCTTTTAAATTTCATGTTATTTAATAAATCAAATAATAAAATAGAAAATGGTAAATACATACCCTTTTCTTATTTTGCAATTTAATTTAATTGAAAAATAACAAAATTTAAAAAATTAACAAAAATACCTTATTTCCTCTTTTAAAATTATCATGATTATTTTGATCTTATTTTAATTAAGGTCAAGTTACTAAAAAAAAATAATATCTGACCTTAAAAAAATAAAATAATCAAATTTTAAAGGAAATAAAAAAAATAAGCAAAACTTGATTTTTCCTATTTTCAAAATCAAATTACACTAATATCTAAAATTAATTTTAAAAATTAAAATTAATTTATTTCTGATAATTAGATTTGAAATTTGAAAAATAAAAATCAACATACAAAACTACACAAAAAATCAGAATTTAATTCCATGAAATAGCATGAAAAATCGAAGAAAACGAAGAAAATAGCAGGTGGTACGGACAGCATGCAAAGCATGCTGTCCGCGCGCGTGGAAGGGGAGACATAGCCCAGAAAACTGGGCGCAAGCACCCCTGCGCATGATTTCCGCACGCGTAGGGAAGGTGCTCACCACCTAGATTTTTTTCGATTTTCAAAAATTCATAACTAATTCAAATTAAATCGAAATCGAGTTCTGTAAAAAGGTAAATTGCTTAGAATTTTCTAAACTATCCAATAAAAATAATTCCAGATACAGACAATCAATTATTTTTCCCAAAATTCACAAACATCAATCAAACATCAATATGACACATCATGAAACCATCCAAATCACAAGCAAATCGTTTTAAGTCCAAATTTCTTGCAAGCAAATCAATTACCATGGCTCTAGTGCCAGTTGTTGGTATTATATTTATCCAGGATCTTAGATCTACTTACAAGTATGTTGATTTAACAACCTAATATTGAACTTCTAAAACGATGAACTAAACACATAAAAGTTAAGAATAACTTACAGTGATTGCAGCGGAATTAATGTCTCCTTCCACTCAGATCTCTAACCCTTGATTCCTGTCTGTAGCAGAGTATAATCAAGCTCTGAGCCCGAAAGTTCTTCAGTTGGATGTGATCCTTCACAGTCTTCCAAACTATAATGAGGTACTGAGTGATGTGTGTGGGCACTTCTCTCTCACTAGGAATTTCGAAATTTCTCTCTTGTTTTCTCTCTTGATTTCGTGTGACACACAATGCAAAGCAAAGTTTTCTCATGCACAAGAAGAGTAGAGAGGGGCGGCTATAAATAGGAAAAGGGAAGAGCACAACTTTCCAAATAAACAGTTTCCTCTTTTACTGTGTAATTGAATAACTGCCTTATTTAGTGTGATTCACCACTTTCCTATTTAGGCTAGGCTTTGATTAGCAATTATATTGCAAATTAAATTTAAAATAATAATTGGGAAACATGCAATCATGTGGCCGGCCATGGTGTGTATGGGCCTCACATGGATTTTGCAGTTTCCTCAATTTTATTTCTATTTCTCCAAAAATGCCATTTTTCCAATTCTAATCATTTAAATGCCAAAACTAATTATTTAATAACTAAAATAGATTATTAAATAATATTGCCATTTAAAATAATTATTAATTTAGACATGAAAAGTCTCATAATTAATAATTAAACCTAGAAACCCTTTTATTTACAATTTCATCCCTAAACTGTGAGAATTCACAAATTAGACATAGTCTAACTTTTAGAATTATAATTGATTAATCATAAATCAATTATAGAGTCTTACAAACAGTATAGTCTCAACTAGAATGGGGACCATGGATCTATATACTGAGCTTCCAATAAGTTGAACTGATTTACCAAGTAAATCCCTAACTTATTAATTCCTCGTTGAATCCACTCTTAGAACTCAGAATTGCACTCTCAGACTTATATAGAGCATATCATATGTTTCACGATATCAATATGCTATCTCATTTAACCATTGTTATAATCTTAATGTGATTTAGAGATCCTCTATATAGATGATTTACATCGAGATGGGACCAATTTACCGTTTACACCCCTCAATGTATTTTGCCCATTTGAACACTTAGTTACTTGTAAATGATGTTTTAGTGATCTAATATATAGTCACTGAAACAAGAGCTCATCCATTTACTTTTATTTAACTAAGCTCAAAAGGAATCATCACTTTACTTCTATACACCAGTAGAAGCTATAGATTTCCATATTTATGTTTAGAACTCCCATTCAGTTATGCTATCATGTTCCTAAAATATATGTATTATCCTGACCCAAAGGTAGGCTTTAACTAATAAATCAAAGAACAAGAATAGCACTCCTGAGATTGAGCCTAAGCATATCAGGATTTAGATTCTCTTAATCTAAGATCAACTTCTGACATTGACTTGAAAAGATACAACGGTAAGTTTACAATATCTTTAACCAAGTTTAATATCAGTCCAGTCCAATGCATACTCCATACATTCGAAACCAGTATACTTTGCCAATGTTCTGGAAAGAACATAACACTTACTCCAAGTGTAAGTATACTTCATCGCTGATTATCACATCAGTGTAAATCCAAAACACTGATGAACAGGGACCAAATCTTTTGAATCATATAATCACAATCACATTCCACTGTATTGACGATACTGTAATTGTGAATAACTATATGTTCTGGATTTAACTGATTTTGTGCATATATCAAGTATATATATTAAACCATAAACATGTAACATACATGTAATCATAATTCACTTCTAAAGTGATAACTAATCAGATTGTAATGAGTTTTATTTACGGCATAAAACCCAACAAGGACAATCCATATGATCTGTTACGGAAGAGCATATCAACATGGAACAACCTCCATAAAACTCAACTGAGGCTGTTCCACGATGCTATGCAAAACAGGTCATGGAATTGGTGACCCAACAATTGGTAAACCTCGCTTGGACTTGGGGGATGACATTGAGCTGGCCAGGCTTAGAGAAGTTGTAGGCCAGGTCATTTAGATAGGACAAGAAGAATCATGTGTTGCTGGTTGTGATGCTTACGACCAGCACATATGCAAATTTTTAAGGTAGATGGAAGACTAAGAGGGCATCCTTCGAGCCCATCATGCGAAACTAAATCACCGTAATAGGGAAGCTAGTGACCTGATAAGGCGGTTCAATGAGAGAACTGCCGGAAGAGGTCAGGATCTGATAAGAGATCCTCTACAAGGAAGGCTCATCGATAGGTCAGGCAGGGTCTATAGGAAGGTAGACAGAAAGTCCAACCAGGTTCCTTGTATGCGAGGACAGACCCTTCCCTGCCTAATGACGGTTAAATCTTGTCAGATAGACTGTATGGCACAAAAAACCAATTCCTAGCACTAGGAGGCATTGAAGGATAATAAAGCAACTCCGGAGAGGGAGTATTATATACCAGTTAGGCCATGGTATCATATGAGTTGTACGCTATCGCAAATCCCTCCAATCCAGCATGCTATTGTTATCTTGGATGTATTGTTAACGATGTTAAATTTCTAGTTGAGTATCGGGATGACAATCGTAACACCTAAAATAGTGGTATTTTGGTGCCTAGATAAGGTGGTATAAATTTTTATGGTGTACTCAAACAAGTCTATAAGTTCACTTACTTGAGGATTGTAGTGTTATTATTTTTCGGTGGAAGTGGTGGGACACAAACGGTAACATGACAAAAAGTGATGATCTTTTCACTAGTGTCTGCCTCACTTATCAATGGTACCAAAATGAAGCATTCATACTTGCATCCTAAGCAAATTTAATATATAACATTTTCGACTTGAAGAATGGAGTTGATTGGAAGCTTGCTAATGTTTACAACCCCTGCAATGTCTGGGATTTTCCAAATGAGGATGATGATGAGACCAAGAAAAAAACTCTTCGAGAATCTAGTTAGTCATTCAACTTTTACAACTAGACGATGTCGAATATGTCCGTGATGATGTCGACCCAATTGAAGTGACTAGTAAGGACCTTAAGTAGCCTCACCGTTAAGGTTTATATGATTTCATTGTATATAATGATGATGAAGACACTAGTGATAGTGATAATAAAATAATGTAACTGTTAATGATGATGATGACTTGTAGACTTTAAAGTATTATAATATTTAAACCCACAACTAATTACATCAAATACATGTTTCTTTTGTTAATAGGTTTATTAATTAATTATTTGTAGCTTGTATGTATAGAATGGTTGATGTGGGTGCAAGCAACAATAAGAAAAATAGAGTTAGGAGAAACTACAAAGGGAAAAATATTAAACAAGAACTAGCCAAGCAGCCTGCGAGACAGAAATTAAAATTTAGATTTCATAAAGGGATTGGGGTCATAATAGACGACTATGGCAATGAGTTTAATAATTATATCAAGTTTCTTGTTCGAAATACTATTCCTTTGAACAAGTTTAAGTTTGAGGACGTTGAGAAACAACCATTCAGACTATCGGGATATAATAGCGGTAACATTCAAATTTTTATTGTAATAGATCAAATAATACTATTATACAAATATATATATATATATGACTTTAATGTTTTTTTAGACCAAGTTTGAATTCTCAATTGACAATCCTATGTTCGTGATTATGTTCTTAAATCAATGTCAAAAGGGCTACATGACTGGAGAGTGGACACGGAAAAAGTATGAAAGGAGAATATTGAGAAATACGGAGAGGTAGAAGCAACTAGGAGGTCACGTACAGATGTGGTCATACGAGAAGTGTGGGCAGAGGTTATCGGATACTAGAAAGACCTAAAACAACAGGTATAAAATAAAAGTTGTAACTGAATATCCATTAACTTATAATTTTTTGCTCATTTTGCTAACATTAAATTTACTTTAAATTACAGGCAAGAGTCAAACAAAATGTGAAAAACTGAGGATAGATGAAGAATCAAAGTGGATGGAGGTCTAAGACCATAGTCAGCCACATCGTGAGTGGGGTATGATGTTGTCAACATATTTGTCTAAAAATTCATATATTTTTTTAATAATATATTTTTAATTTTTTATATTGTATAAAAATAGGCTGATCCCAAAATGGGTGAACTTTCTAGTATTGTGGATACTTTTGCAAAGTTTCGCTACAAGGACAACAAATGGTGCGATTAACATACACAACAACTGCATGTAAGTAATTTTCTATCTTTAATAAACTCGTCGTATATTTTAATTTCTATTCAGCCCTAACAGTTTGTTCAAAATTTTTGTAGGCCAAAATAGTTAAGATTCGTGAAGCTCAACCAAGGCCAACCAATGTTTACCCATAGTACAATGTTGACCCCACCCAATTTTTCGCAGACATGTCTGTTATGACACAGGTGCTAGGTAAGTGCTCACGCCACTTGAGAGGGATGAGCCAGTTGTCGAGACTTAGGATGGGTGTAAATAGGGAAACTCCCAAGGCAGGTTCCTCTGAGAAACCCACATGAGTGTGTTTCAACAACAAATGATGCATCTGCCCGGTGCTGTTCCAAGATTCAACACCCAATACATCTGATTCCACCATTTCGGCCTCCTGGCGTTGGGTCAGACTGCCCCCGATGATGACGATGATGACAACGATGACGACAATGTTGTAAACTTGTAGTTTTATTTTTTAATTTGCAGTATAAATAATATTAATTATAATAAACTAACGATACTTTTACTTAGTTTTAAACAATTTATATAATTTTATAATTATAATATAAATTTTAATTTTATGATATATTTCAGATTATATTTATTTATTTATATATTTTTAAAAAATTATTTTGATAATAAACTATATCTCACCGTCAAAATTAAAATTATTTTTTATTGACGAAATTTTGCTGGCAAAATATTGTGCCGGGAAAACTTTGCTGGTAAATAAAAATTAGGCGCGAATTGGCGCAAAAGTTTAACCGACGCAATATTTTGCTGGCAAAACTTCATCACAGACCCCTCAACTGATAAATCATTGCTGGTGAGGATTTTATGCCGACCAATTAATTCATTGGGATAAATAGTTTTGCCGACGAGTTAAGGTGGTTCGTCGGCAAAACACCTTATGCCAACGAATTATTACCGACATAAAAGCTCACCGGCAAAATAATACTGAGGACATTAGCATAAAGTCATTTTTCTTGTAGTGTTTTGGTGAAATGACTATTCAATATTTAAATGGAAGGAAAACGACCATTCTAATACAAGATGACAAAAAATTTAAGGGTAAATACCATTTTGAACCACGTGTTTTGTAAAAGTTATCAATTGGACTTTCTGTTTTGTTAAATGACAAAATAAAACTTATATTTTCCAAAATAGTATAAAAATAGGACCCTGAGCTTAGTTTTACAATTTTTTTTTTTAATATAATCAACTTTTAGAAAATTTCTAACATTAGCAGATACAGAAAATGTAACCAGTTTTGTCATAACATCTCTAGATCAGATTACTATTAAGTTTTATTTTGACAAAAAATCAGTTGAAGGTCCTATTTGTACAATTTTAAAAAATACAGGGTCTATTTTGTCATTTAACAAAACAGAAGGTGAAATTAGTAACTTTTGTAAAACAGAGTACAAAATGGTATTTGTCTAAAATTTAATAATTTTTTTATCAATTTTTTTTTATATATTTTAATTTTAATGTCCATTATATTCTTATATTTTCGGTGTCCCAACCAAGATTAATAAATAATAATGATATATCTTTATATATTAAAAGTGTCTATCTAACGACATTTCTTGGTTTAACAGAATATACTTAAAAATAAAAGAATATTCTGTTAAATTTAACGATTAGGTTTGATCTCCCGTTAACAAATAAACCCAATAATTAAACCCAAAAAATTAAACAATCTTTTAATATTAATAATCTCTTTTTAAATTAAAAAAATCATCTTACCCACATATCTCTCTAACAAACCTATCTTGGGAGAATATTAATAATTTTTTTTTATTTATTTTTTAAAAAAGAAAAATATAAATAAAATATCTAGAAAAGATAATATAAATGTGAGACTGTATATGAGTTGCCCCTTCTGTAATTACCTAGAAAAGATAAAATGTATATATAAATATATATATGTGAGACTGTATATGTAAGAGAATTTAATTTTTTTAAAAAATAATATAAATAATTACAGAGGGGCAACTCATTGCTATCGGGGAAGAAGAAGATTGATTGTTGGCTTAGAGATTTTTGGGCTTGGGCTTAAAAAAATAAAAAGAAGATGAAATGGGCTGTAATTAGTATTTACCTTACATGTTTGTGCTTATTTTTAGTTTTATTTTTAATTTTGCCACCAAGAGGAGAAGGTTGAAAAATATTAGAATATGAAAATATTATTGGTGCTTATTAGTAATTTGCAAAGAATGTGAAAGTCTATAAATATATAGTTGTGTAGCTATTATTAAATATGAAATGAGATAATAGAACTTTTTTCAATTCAAAGATTAAGGGAAAAAAACAAAAAAATACAAAAAAGGAAAAAAAATTACAAAAATACTTTGGGCCGGCCCATTAAACATTTATACAGTCCACATACAAATATTTACAAAAATACCACATGCACTAAGCCTTCGAGTTTGTACGGAAGCGAACCATGAAGATGAAAATACGCGCTCGTTTCAAAACCGCAAAACAACCAAAATGAAACCAAAACGAGAAAAATACAACTATTAATTCTGGCAAAATCAACTGGAAAAAAATACCTGCAATGATCTAAACTGAAAATGAAGAAAAAAAAATCAGAAAAACTGTGAAGAAACTGAAATTACACATTTGTTTTCTGTTTTATTCGATCAAAACAACTCCCCCTAATATCGAAATCCAGATTCATGAAATGTAGATCTGTAACAAACAGATCTGGACCTCCCACCAAATTCAAAACAATGTATGATGTGAACTTTTTTAAAAAAACCTCATGAATAATACATCTACGTTATATACAGTTACATTTTGATTTATTTTTTTGTTTTGGTTGCCTTATAGTTGCATTATCGTTTTATGATAGTTTATATATTATGCAAGAATTTAATTTGATGGGGACTAAGAAATAGTAGTTATACATAGTAAGTTTTGTGCAAATAGTTGCATATTAATTTTATAGTGAAATAACATATGCAAGTAGCAAAACTATAATAAAACGACAAAACAACTGTATGCAAGTGCAAATAGTTGCCTTATAGTTGCATTATCGTTTTATGATAGTTTATATATTATGCAAGAATTTAATTTGATGGGGACTAAAAAATAGTAGTTATACATAGTAAGTTTTGTGCAAATAGTTGCATATTAATTTTATAGTGAAATAACATATGCAAGTAGCCAAACTATAATAAAACTACAAAACAACTGTATACAAACTAAAATACAGGAAAAACTCTTTGAACATCAACATCCATGACAAATCTCATTGTTACCCATTAATGATATAAAAATGGACAGGAAACAACTAGATAAAAAACATATTAAAAAAATACATACAGAAGGTGTAAAATTTCAAATATGGGAGAAAACCAAAAAGAAACCGAAAACAAACCTCGGTTCGAACATCAGCACCAACATTAGCTTTTTTCCCAGAAACGTTGACAATGAAATCTCTGCATTATTTGTTGAGCAAACATACATAAGAAGCACAATGATTTCTATACTCTTTCTGGCTTTATTCTCTACACAGTCGCTCAATATGTTATCAAGGTCCGTTTCTTCGTAAGAATATATAAAAAACTAGCTTTACAATTAAAAATTAAAAATAAAAATAAAAGAAGAATTGTTATGTAAAAAAATTTAAAATTAAAAACTGAAATAAAATTAAATATTAAAAATTAAAAACTGAAATAAAATTAAAAATAAAAAGAAAAGAAGAAAAAAAGAGAGTGAAATGATGGATTGATTGATAGAAGTCAATCCTAGACCTAAGCAACAATATATAAGAAACTAGTTTTACAATTAAAAATTAAAAAGACAAACACAAGACGAATTGTTATGGAAAAAAAAATAAAAAATTAAAAACTGAAAATAAAATTAAAAATAAAAAATTAAAATGAAATAAAATTAAAAATAAAAAATTAAAAATTGATATAAAATTAAAAATAAAAAGAAAAGAAGAATTATTATGGAAAAAAAATTAAAAATTAAAAACTGAAAATAAAATTAAAAATTAAAAATTAAAAACTGAAATAAAATTAAAAATAAAAAATTAAAAACTGAAATAAAATTAAAAATAAAAAGAAAAGAAGAAAAAAAGAGAGTGAAATGATGGATTGATTGATAGAAAATGAAAAAAGAGAGGGAAGAGAGTAGGATTTGATTCATGATGGATGGAATGATGACTAAGTGGTATTTGTGTAATAAAACCAACTTTGTAAGTAAAAATATAGACATAGGCGTGTAGAGGTATTTAAGTAATAAATTGTGCAAAATAGATTTTTCATGTAAAAATTTCTAATAAATGTACATTTTACTATTAATAACATACATTATTATAACACAACTATGTTTTACTTACTAAATATACTGATACATATTTTATTTTTATAAAACAAATCGTTCAAATAATTATATTATTTTAATTATTAATTAAAATAAAAAACTAAAATATTAAATAAAACTAACATTATGTGGGTTTTTTTTTTTTTGAAATGTAACATTATGTGGGTTTGGTAGGTAACAATCACTTAGTATATATATATATATATATATATTCAAATATAACGTTATATGGTATCCTCGGAAACATTGATATAGTATGTAGAGATTCATCCAATAGCTAGACTTGTTAATATAAATACATATACAAAGGATCTGCAAATCAAAATCATGCCATGTGCCAAAATAATTATAGTATGTTTTTGTTTAAAATTAAGTATAATATGGTTGACATTAACAGAATCAGTTTGGCATTTTTTTCTCCTCTTCTTCTTCAGAAATTCAGACTCAAATTTTTCTCTGCTTATTATAAACAAAAAAAATTTCATATATTATTTGCTCTTTTTTTAAAAAGAAAAAAATCGTACGCATCCGTGCACGATATACACAGCTGTGTTATTAGTAGTTTAAATTAATATTAACATAAGAAAATCAGTATTTAAATTCCCAATGATTTCAATGATTATCTGTAATATCCACTATTGGTTTTCCTAATGGGAGACAATTCGACGGCAAGTTCTTCAGTTCCCATTAATCACACCAGCTTTATCTATATTTTATTTATTATTGAGTGATTACTTTAATAAACATTGCTATTGGAGAACCAGCACCAACGTGAAATTGTTTGGGAAAAAGAATCTTTTTTTTTTTTTTGAATAAATAAAGTATATGTACATATTTGTTGGCCAAAATAAAACCTATTTTTTCAACTGGAAAGGGCAAAAGAAAGCTTTCTGATAGTGATATATCGTATCAACAACAGTTTTATAATTTATACATTTATAATATAGAAATTAAAATAGCTAGGTGTAGTGTTCATTGAATTTTTTTATATACAGTATATATATACACATATAATATTATGTTTCACTGCATCAGTTCATGGTTTTGTTCCTCATGATTCCTGTGCAATGCACATAGCTAATTTTTAAAGTATATAATAAGTAAGTTGATAATATATAAGGTAAAGTAGTAGTTCGTTAAATTAGGTCATCATGGAGTGTACTAATGTTGGATACAAACAAAATATTTCTAGCTTAATTGTGATCAATTATATAGAGAACGAATATAATTATATAAAGAGATTTTTTCTCTATCATATCTGATTCTCTAAAAATTTCATTTATCATACTTAAAATTTTGAGTATTATTATTGAGAACTATAAGGTACCTAACATCATAGTGATGTGAAGTATTCTAAGTATTAAGTGATTCTTTATATTATTTATTAAATTAAAATAGGCATAATTAGCAATTTTTTTTCCCGAACTTTGACATGTACAAAATTATGCTCCTGAACTTTTTTGGCCGTTAAAAATTTCTACTGAACTATTAAGATTGTTAAATTTAAGAACTTTTATCTAATTTTAGTAAAAAAATTCTAACATGGATGAAAGTTCAAGGGCATGATTTAATACATATAAAAGTTTGAGGGGTATAATTTGGTAGATATTAAAGTCTGTGGAGCATGATTTAGTACTTAAAACAGTAAAATTGAATGAAATTAGACAAAAATCCTTAAATTTAACAATCTCAATAGTTGAGGGGGAATTTTTAACGGCCAAAAAATTTCAGGGGCCATGATTTGGTATATGTCAAAGTTCGGGGGGAAAAATTACTAATTAGACATTAAAATATTTAAGACTTAATATTAATTTACACTAATAATAATATGCCACATTTTATAGTACTTCACACCTTAAAATGTCCCTTTAACATTTTTTTTGAAACTTTACCTAATAACTAATAAATCCCCTCAATAATTTTATACCAAAGTATACTTTTTATTTTCGTCATGATCACTTTATTGATCAGAAAAAGAATTACATCAATAGAACAATGATTTCTTCTATCTAAAAAAGCTCATCATCTATCCTAAAGGCATGCTTAGCCAATTCATGAGCTGCAACGTTAAAATTGCAACTAACATGAGAAAGAGATATCCCACAAAAATTAAATAATAAAGCTTTAATATCTAAAACTAAAACACCATATTCATTATCTCTTAGTCTCTTTCTCTCCTATCCTCAACCAAATTAAAAGAACACCATCACCTTAGCCAGCCGTTCCAATCCCTCTTGTCGTCGCACGTCCGAGATCGCAAGACAGCTAGCATCTCACCTCCACCTCATTGTCTAAGTTGGTACTGAACCTTCATAATTAATGGATAAATATTTTTTGCAAAAAAAAATCATGAATGGTATTGTATTTTTTTCAGCATATGGTTTGTTTGCATCATAGTTGTATGTTTTTGGTAGAATTTGTGTGTTTTTTTATCTATGAACTAAGTAGATTTGGTTTTCTGCATCTTTTTTCCATTTAGCTATTTTTTCGATAGATTCTCGATGGTATTCTTAGATGTACTTTTCAAAAGTTAGGGATGACATATTTTGATAGTTTCACGATAGTTTATTGACAGTTTCTCAATATATCATTCTCGATGATTTTTCAATATTTTTTTTCAACTAAAATTTTCAATGGTTTTTTGAAAGGTTTTCGACAGGTTTCCGATAGAAGATAATTAAACGAAGTTGGCTTTTAACTTATCCAAGTTATCGATAGGATTTTGTTTTCATGACAATTTTTTCGATAGTTTTTCGATGTTTTTACAGTTATTATCGAGAAACTAATAGTTGTAAAAATAATAAAAAAAAATTGATCCATATCGTCGTTCTCTGGTTCATCTTCTCAGTGGTGGTGACGATGGACAAGGATTGGTGGTTCTCAACCTTCAAGGCTTTGGTTCGGTGGGTCATCCATTGTGAGGACACGGAAGAACCACGAGGCATTTGTGCTTTCCAAGGTTTTGGAGCTTCGATATATGGACAAAGAAGAGGTGGCGCTGGAAGAACTTAGGAATTTGGTGGGGGGAGGGGCTTCCGGTGGTGGCGACGATGACAAGAAGGGAACTTAGGGCTTCGGGGGAGGGGGGTTCTCTCCAGATCTAAAGAGAGAGAATGAGCGATAGAGAGAGAAAGCTGTTTTTTTAATTGAAAAGGATAGAATGGGTATGTTAAAATAAAATAAGGATATATTTGTATTAAATTATTTTGAGAAATATTTTTTTAGATATGGGATAAAGTTTTAAGTATATTTATTGAAATTTCTTCTCTAAAAATGACTCCACCCTTAGGTTGTTTTTGGACCAATAAATGGTTGCCACCTCATTAATTTGCTCTTTTGTTTGATGAGCACAGGTGTAGTATTTTAAGAGGAGTGTTAATTATAAAATTTTGTTATAATTTCTTAGTTAATCTACATGCTTGAAATCACATGTTGGAATATTTTTTCATAGCGGTATTCTTTATAATTAGTATCATCCCTGTAAATTTTTAAAAATTTTAAAATAGTTTACAGTATTAAAACAGAGTTCCTGATATTTCAGTTTATCACTCGTGTTCAAAAAACTTCAAACCTATTTTCGACACTATAAACTATTCGCAATGTACAACTATGATGTTGTAATTATAACGAACACCGTTATGAAAAAAAAATCAATATATGTTTTTAGGCGCAAAAAATTAATTAAGAAGTTATAATAAGAGGTTAATTCAAAGTAACATTCCTTTATAACTTTTGTGATCCTATATTTATTAATTTATTCAACTTTCTGGCAAATGAATAGGTAAGTGGAGAAACTTATTCATGCACTTTGCTAAAAAATTAAAATGTGGTATAGAAAACTTTATAGTTGCTGAACTCTTTCAAGACCATCATTTTCAACCATGTCAGCCGCACTCAACATTATGACACTCACAACTTGGGGAAATTTGCTCTCACTTCTCCAAACACTAATTTTGTGACCATTCATATGTTTTTAGCAATTGTACTCTTATGTTTTCCCTCAACCATCTCTTCTTCGTATAAACATAGTGTTAGGGCATGCCCATAACATATATGTTGTGTATTATAGTATATATGATGATTTTCTTTTTTATATAATAAATAATAATAAAAAGCAATATTATATTTTATTGAAAGATAATATAACAAAAAATATGATTTTAATGTAACTTTTATGTAATGGTCGGTCTATAATGACATATTTAGTATTGGCGATCCCTTAGACATAATTATATTAAAAATAGAAAAATCTAAAAGATAAAATAGATCTAGATTAAAAGCAAATACATATACATAGGTCCACACAAATAGCACAACCACACAAATTCAATTATTTGATCACATTGAGAATGAAGGCATATGTCTCTTTACAAATAATAAAAACGGTATAAAAACAAAACTTTTTGAATTCGACACATTATATTGAATTGTTGTGAGATATCATACTCTTGTCTTTTTAAATATGTTTATTTATATACATATTTTTTTCTTTGTAATACTGTGACAACTTAATTTGGATGTTTTTGGTTATGGATTTGATTTGATTTACTCACCACCATCACCATGCTTCTATTTCATTAAATATATTTTTTATTTTATTGCTTTCAGTATATAGTTTTAGGCACGTGTGCCACACGCATGAGAAAAATAATGGAGACAGCTATTTCCATACCCATGCCTCTTCCACCTCTCTTTCTATTTGTTTGGCCTACTCACTTGTTGTACATTCACTCATAATATTTTTCCATTGTCCTTTTAAATTAATTATTTACACCCAAATCTGATATACTTCCAATTTAATTGGATTTATTTTTATTTTTTTGGGTCCAAGAGCAATTGAGGTGTGTATGAAATCGGGCATTGAAATGCAAAGTGAGCCTTTGATGATTTAAAATTTGTGCGTGACGTAAATCATATGAACCTAATTTTAACAAGCATGTGGGGCATTTGATGTGTATAGTATATTACCAAGAAAAGATAAGAACACACATCATAATGTCAATAGAACTATTTTTGGCCCATGGGAAAGAAAGACAAAGACAAAGAAATTAAGAAATATTCTTGGCCCATCCACTTGAAACTAGTTTTGGTGAAATTTAAGAAATTAACCATTAGTAGAAGTCCTTCTTTTTCTTTTTTTGATTAAAAAGAAGTCTATTAACACACGCATTTTCTAGGACTCATTTGACAATGCCATTTATAGAACTACTCGGATAAATAAATAAAGCTTTCCAAAAAATAAGGCCATACACATGCAACAATAATGGGTGACAAGAAAAAAGGCTTAAACAGTTCGGCGGACAGCTACTTTTTGTTACTTCGTATATTGAGTCAGTCATTTTTCAGAGTAAAACGTTTAAATAAAATAGTAATATAGTTAAGGTTTTTTTTTTTCTTTTAACATATATTCTGGATTTTATGTTTGATTTAGATGACTTTTAGTTGGTCTTGATTTCAATTTTTTTTTAGCCTGAAGTAGTTAAAGTCTTTGAATTGTGAAGTTGCGATTCACCCTAAAGATTTGATAGAAATGCATAGTACATTATCGTTAATGTCAAAATGTGTGATTGTTATCATATGACCGGGAAAAATCAAATTGATTGTTGACACGATAATTTACAATCTTAGTATACTGATTTTCTTTTTCATATGAAGAATTATAAGTCTTTGGCACATAAATCATAGAGGCATGCACATGTATAATGATATTAGTAAGAATTGGAGGTATAGTATTTAGTATAGTGGTACCAAACTTTCCTTGCAATGTCCCATACTCTAATCTCTCTCTCTCTTCTCCCCAATATAGTATTAGATTCTCAAACTAGCACGAAGCTTCTTCAAAATAGAATTGGTGTTAGATTTTTCCTTTTTCTTATGGTCATTGTCATCAGTAATCAAAGGAGTATGATATAAACAACACCAATCTAAAATAATGCACAATCATCCACTCGATCCAAATTAGCGAAGCACGTGTCAAGTTTTTCCACAACAAACTCACCTCATGAACACTAAACCAACTAATATTAAAACACAGCCATCAATTGACTTTCCATAACCGCTGAAATTTAGAGAAACATTTATGACTCTTTGGACTACAAAATATTCATTCATGATAAATTGCAACATGAATGAAATTCGTACATTATTTTGTAGTGAAGTGGTCTGAGATACTTGTTGTAGTTGCATCTGGTTAGTTAGCTGTTACAACTCTGGGAATCTAAAGTTAATTGTCTGTTAGCTTTAGTTTGTTATATTGCTATAAATAACTAATGTATTTCTCATTTCAGACCAATCCCTTAGTTATAATCTATCTATCTTTTGTTTGATGTTCCAAGAAACCTTATAAATATTCTTGCTATTAGTTTACACAGTTTATACTTCGTTCAATCAATAAAAAGTGTATTAGTTTTCAATATTTCTGCTAAATTTTATTATTCTATATAGCTTGCAATTTTTATTTTTATTTTTTCTTTTGGTTTTGTTTTTGTTTCCCTATTTTTGATTGGTGATTTCAGATCAGATCACAAAAAATGGCATCAAAGCCCAAGTGGGGTTGAGTTATCAAGAACTAAGTTTTAGGATCAAGAAAATGATTGTTGTCAAATTTGAAGTCGATTAGTTTTACTGGAGCAAATAATTTCGTATTATGGAGGATTAAGATGAAAGTCATTCTAGTTCCATCATGGTATTGCAGAAGCCATTGATGAATAAGCTATTAAGGAGATTGGTGATGACAAGAAGAAACTGAAGGATGTTGAGACGAAGAAACATAGTGCAATCTTACTGAGTTTGGAAGATGAGGTCCTTAAAGAATTCTTAAATGAAGAAAATGCACTCGGATTACGGAACAAACTTGCAGCGATCAACAAGAAAATATCACTAGCAAATAAACTCTATCTCAAGAAGAAACTGTACACTTTTGAGGATGAATGACAACAAGGATTTAAAAAAACATCTCAACGACTTTAACAAAACTATGTTTGATTTAAACAACATTGGAGTCATGTTAGATGAAGAAGATCAATAAATAATTTTGTTAAATTTGCTACCAAAGATGTATGCACATTTTGTCGATACAATGCTCTATGGCAAGGAGACATTGACGATGTCTGAGGTGTAGGTAACATTGTATTCAAAGAAGATTCAGAAGAGAACAGATGAGAACGTAAAAGATGAAGGAGAAAGAGTATGTTTGCAAGAAGAAGATCTATAATATATGTAAACATATATTAATATATAATACAAGGGGCTCAAGAACAACAACGAAGGGAATCAAAGATCAAGATCAAAATCCAAAGGTGCAACTGGAAAGAAGTGTTACTTTTGCAAGAAAGAAGAATATTTCAGAGATAAATGTCGAGCTTTGAAAGCCTAGTTAAAGCAAGGGAAGAACAGTGCGAAAGAAGACGCCTAAGTCGTCTTAGAAAGAGATGAATATGCAAATGTTCTAGTTACATCTAGCAAGAATTCGATTTGTTTTGCAATCTTGAAAAAAAGACGCGAGGAATCGTGCTTAACAAAGCATGTGTTATCCAAGGAATTGGTTCAGTAGTTTTGAAGCTACATGAGGAGTTCAAAGAATTGTTCTAAATGTGAGATTTGTGTCGGATCTCAAGAGAAATCTATTCTCAATTGGACAAGATGCAGAAAAGATATTCACCATCAACATTAATGAGAATTCGTTGAAAGTTGCAAAGGGTTCTTTGGTGGTGAAGAGAGGAGAATTCCGAAATGGCACAGTTGTTGGTGTAGTTAACATTGTTTCAACTAGTGAAACACAGATGAGACTAGACTATGGCATTTGAGACTTATCATGTTAGTGAAAGGGGACTTAGTTGGAGAGGCAAGGAATTTTAAGAGGAAAACTAAATGGAAAGTTCAGATTGTGTGAAGACTGTGTCTATAATAAGAGTTGCAGACTTAAGTTTAGAACTAGGGTACGCACTAGTGAAAAGCCACTTGGCTATATTCATTTAGATTTATGGAGACCTTAAGGTGCCAACACCGGCCTAGAGACGCAAGTTACTTTCTTAGTATTATTGACGATTACTCAAGAAAGGTTTGAGTTTTCTTGCTCAAAATAAAAGATGAAGTTTTCAATACTTTTGTCAATTGGAAAAAGCTTGTTGAAAACCGAACGTGGAAAATGATTAAAAAGCTAAAGAAAGATAATGGCCTCAAATTTTGCTAAAATTAATTCAAGAAATTCTATAAGCAAAAGGGCATTGAAGACATCTCACAGTACTAGAAGACCTAATAAAATGACCTAAATGAGAGGATGAATAGAACAATTCTAGAGAGGGGAAGATGTATGCTTAAGGGGGCTGGTTTAGAAAGAAAGTTTTGGGGTGAAGTAGTCAATACAACATGCTATCTAATCATGGTTTGATGAGTTCATACATCTTTTATAGAAATAGTGAAAATGGTTTGATTAGTTCGTACATAAAATATCCCTATATGATAATGATAGACTCCTAGACAATGGAACCTAAGTTTTTGATGAGTTATGCAAATAATTGGTTTTACGAAGAGAGCAAATGATACATGTGTTTACTCTAATAATTGTAGAAAATGGTGAATGAAATGTATATTATTTAATAGAATAACAAGTATTTATATACAAAATTGGAGAAACTAAAAAGAAAACTAGGAAAGAAATAAGAAATTAAGTAATTACAATTGTTTGTAATTTTTACAATTAATATAAAACTAATATATATTCTAACACTTTCCCTCAAGCTAGAGTATAAATGTTAATTAGGTCCAGTTTGTTACAAAGATAATCAACTCGCACTCTATTCAAAGCCTTTCTAAAAATAACCCCTAATTATTTTCTAGTCTTCACATATCTTGTGGAGATCAGACTTTATTGAATTTTCTCACGATCAAAATGAAAATCAATCTCAATATGCTTAGTTTGCTCATAGAACACAAAATTTGAGGCAATACGAAGGAAAACTCGATTATCACACTACAATTTTGCTGGAACTGAAGTCTTAAACCTGACTTCAGTCAAAAGCTGATAAATCCACACTATCTCACACACAGATTGTGCCATAGCTCTATATTCTTATTCTAGACTGGATCTAGACATAATATTTTGCTTCTTACGCTTCCAATAGATTAGATTGCCCCCAACAAAGACACAATAGCCTCAAGTGGATCTTCTATCTACCTTGGAACCTACCCAATGTGCATCAGAGAAATACTCAATCTAGATGTGTCCATGATCCTTGTAAACAATACCCCGTCCTGGTGGTCCTTTCAAGTAACACAAAACTTGTTATAATGCTGCCCAATGATGAATTTTTGGAGATGACATAAATTGACTAACAACACTAACTGATGCAATGTCTGGACGAGTTACAGTTAGATAATTTCAACTTTCTAACCAATCTACAATATTTCTTCGAATCTTTAAATGTTTCCCCATCAATTTTAAGATGCACATCTGGATTCATTAGAGTACTACAAGGTTTTTCTCTCAATTTTCTTGTCTCAGTTAACAAGTCAAGTATATATTTCCTCTAAGATAGAATAATTGCCTTATTTACTCTGGGTGACTTCTACTCCCGAAAAAACACTTGAGCACCCCTAAGTTCTTCTTGTGAAACTAGGTATGAATGAAAGATTTGAGTGATGAGATGGCTTTAGTATAATTTTCATTAATAGCGATGTCATCCACATAGAAAACTAACAAGATGATACCATTAGTAAATCTTTAATAGAGCACAGAATGGTCTAACTTACTTTCTAACAAACTAAAAATTTCTTAACAGCCTGACTTAATTTACCGAACCAGGCACGATGACTTTGTTTCAAACCAGTAAATTTATCAGAAAGATCAACCTCTTTAGAGTTCTCTTCCTTTGAATAAAAGCAACTACCATTTCGATTTTCTCCATCTCAGAACTCTTAATTTTCTTTCCTTTTTCCCATCTCTCAAGAGTTAACTCATAATTTGAAGCAACCCAATCAACTCATCCAGATTTCATCCCGGCTTTCTTTGATAGATGTCACTTTGGACATAAATCTCTTCGGAAGAACTCCAAGAACCTTTCTCACCAGTTTCTTGTTTGAGTAAATCTTTCCAAGCGCATTCATTAGAAATGTCACACAGCTTAGCATGAAATTCAGAGGTGGATTCATCTTCTTGCATTGCCAAATTCTCAAACAATTTTGCTAAAGATCGAAGTCGAGCCTTTTTAACAGCATCAGTCCCCTCATTCTTGATTTTCAGCTTTTCCCAAGCATGTTTAGCAACTTCGCAATTAGAGATCACTTTTAGATAGTTTGTGGAGACTGTTGGGTTTTGTGCCCTAAATAAAACCCTTTACAATCTGATTAGTTATCAATATAAGACATTTGAAGTGATTTATGTTTGCATGAATTTTTGCATGCTTATGGTTTAATATGTTTTAATATATGCACAAAATCTGTTAAGTCCAGAACATATATTTATTCACAATTACAGTATTGTCAACACAGTGGAATGTGATTGTGATTATATGATTCAAAAGACTAAGTCCCTATTCCATCAGTGTTTTGGATTTGCACTGATGTGATAATCAGCGATGATGTGTACTTACACTTGGAGTAAGTGTTATGTTCTTTCCAGGACATTTGTAAAGTATACTAGTTTCGAATGTATGGAGTATACATTGGACTGGACTGATATTGAACTTAGTTAAGATATTATAAACTTACCGTTGTATCTTTCCAAGTCAATATCAATAGTTGATCTTAGATTAAAAGAATCTAAATCCTGATATGCTTAGGCTCAACTGAGGAGTGTTATTCGTGTTCTTTGATTTATTAGTTAAGCCTACTTTTGAGTCAGGGTGATACGTATATTTTGGGAACATGATAGTATGATTGAGTGGGAGCGCTGAACATAAATATGGAATCTATAGCTTTTACTGGTGTATAGAAGTCAAGTGATGATTCCCTTCGATCTTAGTTAAATAGAAGTAAATGGATGAGCTCTTGTTTCAGTGACTAATTCTTAGATCACTAAAACATCATTTACAGGTAGCTAAGTGTTTTAAGGGGCCAAATACATTGAGGGGTCAAAACGGTAAAATTATCCCATCTCGATGTAAATTATCTATATAGAGATTTTGTTATCACATTAAATTATAACAATGGTTAAATGAGATAGCATATCTATATCGTGAAACATATAGAATGCTCTATATAAGTCTGAGAGTGCAATTCTAAGTTCTAAGAGTGGATTCAACAAGGAATTAATAAGTAGGGATTTACTTAGTAAATTCGGTTCACTTATTGGAAGCTCAGCATATAGATCCATGGTCCCCATTCTAGTTGAGACCATACTGCTTGTAAGACTCAATAATTGATTTGTAATTAATCAATTATAATTCTAAAGTTAGACTATGTCTAATTTATGAATTTTCACTAAGCAGGGGTGAAATTGTAAAGAAAAGAGATTCTAGGTTTATTTATTAATTAAGAGACTCTATATGTCTAATTAATAATTATATTAAATGAAAATATTATTTAATAATCTATTTTAGTTATTAAATAATTAGTTTTGACATTTAAATAGTTAGAATTGGAAAATTGGCGTTTTTGAGAAAATAGAAATAAAAATTGTGAAAACTGCAAAATCCAAGTAAGGCCCCTTAACACCTATGGCCGGCCACTTGGGTGAGATTTTCCAATTAATATTTTCATTATTTTAATGCCAAATAATTGCTAATCTAAACCTAGTAGTTGCCTATAAATAGAAAGTGATGGCTCAGTCAAATAACAAGTTTTCAACAAGCTTTCTTAAGATTGCCTTTTTCAGAAAAACTGAGCCTTCCACTTTCTCTCTCTATAGCCGACCCTATCTCTCTCTCTCTTTTCCTCTTCCCAATTTCGAACCCTTTAGTGATAGAGTAGTGCCCACACACAGCAAGTGGTACCTCAATCATAGATTGGAAGACTGTGAAGGATCACACACAAAGAGAAGGACATTCGGGCTCAGATCTTAATAATACTCTGCGATAGAAAGGATACAAGGGTTAGAGATCTGAGTGGAAGGAGACATTATTCCGCTGCAACCAATGTAAGGTTTTCTTAACTTTATATGTGTTTAATTATCGTTTTAGAAAATTCATATTTAGGGTGTTAAACAACATACTTGTGAGTAGATCTAAGATCCTGGTAAAATAAATTCCAACAACTGGCCTCAGAGCCTTAGTAATTGATTTTCTTGCAAGAAATTTGGACATAAAACGATTTGTATGTGATTTGGATGGTTTCATGCTGATCTATGTGTTATATGATGATTGATTGATGTTTGTGAATTTTCGTGAAAAATAATTGAAAATCTATTTCTGGAATTATTTTTATTGGATAGTTTGGAAAAAATTAAACAATTTACTTCTTTACAGAACTCAATTTCGATTTTATTTGAAGTAGTTATAAATTTTTTAAAATCGGAAAAATATCAGGGTGGTGCAACTACCTACGCGCGCGGATGAGGGGCATCGCTCAGACAGAACGCGCTCAGACAAGATTTTTGTCTGAAACTGTAACACCCTAACTAGCATAGGCTATTACGTGATTTTTAAACGTACTGTGCAGCTCGTTGCTAATCAACGAGGTTTATGGAAATCGTGATTGTTGCCCCCGAATTTGCCCAAAATACGTGGACCAGTCGAATAGGGACACGTGGATCAGATAACTTGTAAATATTTGATAAGTCTTTGTACGCCACAAGGAAGCACCCTGGGCATAGGTCCTGGAGGAGGCACCCGGAGTACAAGGTACTCCCGGAAGCTCGCATAGCATAAAGCCTCTCCGGGATGTGTCAGGCCTCTCCTGAGCAATCAAGTCGCATTTAATGCCGCATGGGAGGAAGCGTGTTGGGACTGTAACACGCAATAAAGTCTGACGGCACAACCCCCAAACAGCAGCGCCACAGTAATGATCATTTAAGTCTAGCGACGGCTACTCTGCGAAGAGTCACGTCAATCACAAGGCAAAAAGGACATTCCTCATAAAAACCCTACAGCACCTAGGGATTTGACCATGCATCACCCATGGTATATTCATTGGGAATACCCAACTTTATGGATACTTACAGATACGTTTGTAAGAACAATTCTAGGGATCACCCCACCAAAACACTATAAATACCCCCTCAAAGCTCATTTAATGGGGTCGAGAATCTTGGGCTGCATATGAGCAAGAAGAGAAAATACTCACCAAGAACATTCTCTGTATTTATGAGGATAACATTCCCTCAAATGTGGAATCTGTATTAAATACATCCATTAATAACAAAGACTCGTGGACTAAGGCTCATTAACGCCCCAACCACGTAAAAATCCTCATCTCGCTTTCTTACAACTCACTACTATAATCATATTTTAATAGTTGCCAAAAATCTCGGTCAACATTTTGGTGCTTTCATTGAGAGCTGAGGAAAGCTGCTACATAACAAGCATTTGACTTCACAAGAATGGTAGAGACGAGAAGTACACGTCTTCCTCGCCCTCTGGAAGATGCTCAAGATCCAAATGAGGAAGATGTGGCCTCAAGAGCCGCAGAGGAGTCTAAGGAAGAAGAAATAGTCCCCGACGAGGACTACGAGGGGAACCTCGACGAGTATGCCTATGACGAAGGAAGTTACTCAGAGCTGGTGCTCCTCAGACAAAAAGCTATCGATCATGAAGCCGAGATCGAAGCTCAGAAAGCGCAAAACCAAAAAATGCAGGAAGTGATGCTAGCCATGCAGAAAGCCATGGAGGCAGCTGGTATTCACGTGCACCCCAAGGCAATGACCGCTGGGCTCAACAGAGAGCCAGCGACGTCCTCGCCTAATTCCCAGCAGCAAAAATCTAGGGAACCTAGCCCTATAAGGTACCCTGCTGAGGAAAATCAAACAAAAAACCCTACTTCTACCCCTGGGCGAAAGAAAAAGGTGCAGGATCCGCGAAGGGTCCGCTCGGATTTCCCTAAAGGGAAAGGTCTGCAGAGGGGCAAGCCCCAAAAAGGGAGTCTTGGCCCTCAGGATCGAGGGGACCGAAAAAGCGTTTCTGTGCACCAGGAACCAATGGGTAGAGGAAGAAGAGGACAGAGATGTCCTCCCATTGATCTGAGAAATCAAATCAATGGGAATCAAGGTGACCTCCGGGGTCACCTTGACCAAAAAAGATACAGGCCCGTGGTTTCCTCGGGTACGTTAAACGAAGGGATTATGGCGGAACTTGCCATACTTCGAAAAGACATTGCTCGAGTCTCCCGGAGGCAGAAGGGAGACGACTCCGACTCGGACAGCGAGGATCGGGAGCCATGTGCCAAGCACATCTTGGAGGCGGAGCTCCCTAAAAATTTCAAGATGCCCGAAATGGCGGCATATACCGGGAACTCCGATCCCAGTGACCACCTGTCACGGTTCAACCGTGTCATGACAGTCATGCGGGTCAGCAATGATGCCAAATGCCTTTGCTTCCCCCTCACTCTGAGCGGATCAGCGGAGGAATGGTTCAAAAAGCTGGAACCAGGATCCGTGGGCTGTTGGAACAAACTCCAAACCAACTTCCGGAGACAGTTTGTCGCCGCCAGAAAGGTTAACTTGGAGGTTAGTGCCTTGACCAATATCAAGCAACTGCCCACCGAGACCTTGAAGAATTACATCAAGAGGTTCGAAGAGGAAGCCTCGAAGACCAAGAAGGTCGATGACGGACAACAGCTTGCACTTCTCCAAGCAGGAATCCGCACTGGGACTCCCTTCTGGAATGAGTTGCAGCAAGAAGGTGCTGCTAGCCTCCAGGACTTCCAGAAAAGAGTCCAAAAATATATTAACCTCGAAGAAGCCCAGATCGTGGCTTATGGAGGCTATTATCCCACCGGGATAGCAGGATACATGCCAGGAGTGTCGCCCTCGGGTACTGCCCCGGCCGCAACTCCACAAGTGAGTGGCATACAGTTCTCTGCTACCCCCGGGTACAGCCAGGGCCAAGCTTTGGCGCCAGCATCTTCCCATTATGGCAACCCGTCCGGAGTGAATGGACAAGCTCCTTCACAGGCTGCCCCGACTGCTAGCTTAACAGGCCCTACCCAGGGGTCGAGGAGCAAAAGGTCCTCCAAAGGCAGCACCCGAACGGGAGAGAAGCGCCAGAAGAAGGGGTACACACCCCAATATACTCAGTACACGGAGCTTTCGGACTCCCAGGAACGTGTATACTTTGCCACTAGGCAAAATACGCACTACCGGAGACCACAGCCATTGTACAAAGACAGCTCCCGGAGAGATCCGAGTAAAAGATGCGAGTACCACAACGACATTGGTCACAGCACCAATGAGTGTAAGAATCTCAAAGACGAGATTGAAAATCTAATCCGTTTGGGCCACCTCTATGAGTGGATCAAAAATAGGTTGCCCCACCTTAATCCAGGGCAGGCGGCCGGGGGTATGCCTCCGGGAACACCAGGGGGTACAGCAGGAGTATTGGCTCCAGCTGCTCCCGCAGGTGACGCCCAGCATATTCCCGGGCTACCGCCCCGGCCTAATGGGCGGGTAGCCATGATCTCCGGAGGTCCCCATATCGGAGGAAACACTCGCAAGGAGCGAAAACGATACGCCGAGGCCGCGAAGCACCATGAGGTATGGGAAGTTACTCAACTCCCAGCTCAAAGGCCTCGGCTAATGGACCAACCCATCACGTTCACGGAAGAAGACGCCAAGACGGTGCGTTTTCCTCACCACGACCCACTGGTCATAGAGACCCCCATCGCAAATAAAGTGGTGGCTAGGGTCTTAATTGACAATGGGAGTTCCGTGAACTTGCTCTTCAAAGAAGCCTTCACTGCGATAGGGTTGACCGACCGGGACCTCTCGCCTAGTGGGTCACAGCTCACGGGGTTTAATGGGACGACGCTTATCCCAATGGGAAAAGTAAGGCTCCCGGTTACCCTGTGCCCGGATACCCCCCAGAGCACATTTAAATATTGCACCTTCGTGGTAGTAGGCGTCCGAGCCCTACAACGCGATCCTTGGCCGGCCGGCCCTAGTGGACTTTGGTGCAATTACTTCAATCCAACACTTGTGCCTAAAATTCCCTACCCAGGAAGCCGGAGTCGGAACTGTGAGGGGAAATTAAGGAGAAGCCAGACAATGTTACAATGTTGCCACCCACCTACTTGTACTCATGGTCCGGGAGTCTCCTGAGATAGAGAAGGCTGAAGAGGATGAGTTGGATCCTCGCATAGGATCCGAAAGGGTCGTGGAACCAATGGAGGACGTCGAAGAAATACCAGTGTGCGACGACGACTCCACCAAAGTACTCCGGATAGGGAAGAGCCTGGATCCGGAGGAAAAGAACAAAATAATAAAAACACTGAAGGGCACCATCGACATCTTTGCATGGCGCCAAGAAGACATGACCGGCATAAGCCCTCATGTCATCACACATGTACTCAATGTCAACCCGGACATGCCCCCTGTACAGCAAAAGAGACGCCCGCTCGACTCGGTAAAAGCCGAGGCCTTAGAGAAAGAGGTGGACAAACTTTTGTCCAGCGGCATGATCCGCGACGTATACTATCCGGAATGGCTGGCCAATCCGGTCCTGGTGCCCAAGCCGAACGGGACTTGGCGAGTTTGTATAGATTTCACAGATCTAAACAAAGCCTGTCCAAAGGACTACTTCCCGCTACCTAGGATCGACCAGATGGTAGACGCCACGTCCGGATTTAAACTGCTGTCTCTCATGGATGCCTATGCTGGGTACAACCAAATAAAAATGCATACGGCAGACCAGGAGTGCACTAGCTTCAGGACCGATAAGGGGGTATACTGCTACCTAGTCATGCCTTTCGGACTGAAAAACGCCGGAGCAACCTATCAAAGAATGGTTAACCGGATGTTTAAAAGCCTCCTGGGACGAAACATGGAGGTATATGTGGACGACATGCTCGTCAAATCCAAAGCATGCAACAGCCATGCAAGCGACTTAGAAGAATGTTTCGAAGTCGTCAGGAGATACGGTATGAAGCTCAACCCAAAAAAGTGCACCTTTGGGGTCAAGTCAAAAAAATTCCTGGGCTTCATAGTCAGCCAAAGGGGGATCGAAGCAAACCCGGAGAAAATCCAAGCTCTCCTGGACATGCCATCCCCCAAGAAGCATAAAGACGTGCAGAGCTTGACCGGAAAGGTAGCCGCACTGAGCCGCTTTATCTCGCGATCCACGGACAAGTGCATACCCTTCTTCAACGTACTAAAGAAATGCCAAAAGTTTGAATGGTCAGATGAATGCGAGGAGGCATTCAAGAGGTTAAAAGACCACATGGCCAAACCTCCTATCCTATCGAAACCCGTCCTTGGAGAAGACTTGTTCCTTTACTTGGCCGTCTCCGAGCACGCGGTCAGCGCTGCCCTGGTCCGAGAGGAAGAAAAAATTCAGCACCCCGTGTACTATGTCAGTAAGCGCATGATAGGGGCCGAGACAAGGTACCCGGTCATTGAGAAATTAGTGTTCTGCCTCCTGATGGCATCAAGGAAGCTGAGGCCATACTTCCAAGCCCATTCGATCAGAATCTTAACCAATCATCCGCTCCGGCAGGTTCTCCAGAAGCCTGAAGCATCCGGAAGACTCCTCAAGTGGGCAATGGAGCTAAGTCAATTCGACTTACACTACGTCCCCCAGATTTCCGTAAAAGGCCAAGCCTTGGCAGACTTCATTACCGAATGCAATGAAGCCGAGGCAACAGCTAATACGCCGGTACCACCAATCCCCACCTGGAGGGTATTTGTAGACGGAGCTTCTAATGAGAACGGTTCCGGAGCAGGAGTGGCTATGATATCACCAACTGGACTGCGGCTCCAGGCGGCACTCCGATTTGACTTCACAGCTTCAAACAATGAAGCCGAATATGAAGCCCTGATAGCAGGGCTGAAATTGGCAAAAGCTGTAGGAGCCAAAAGAGTAGAAGTCTACAGTGACTCTCAACTGGTCGTAAACCAGGTTTCTGGAGAATACCAAACTCGCGGCGAGCGGATGGCCGCGTACGTAACAATAGTCCGAGAACTGCTCCACGAGTTCGCGGACTATAAAATAGAAAGAATCCCCCGAGAAAAGAATGCTCACGCGGACTGTCTGGCTAAGTTAGCCTCGGACAGCGAAATCGAAGAGCTAGGGGTAGTACCAGTGGAACGCTTGGCAGAGCCGAGCATCAAAATAAAAGAGACCACACTAACGGTTGGGCAAGAACCCAGCTGGATGGTCCCCATCATAAAATAGATAACCACAAGTGAGTTGCCCCAAGAAAGGGCACTGTCTTGAAAGATTCAGTATCAGGCTCATCGTTATGTAATGATGGACCAAATTCTCTACCGGAGAGGACTCAGCATGCCTTATTTAAGGTGTGTATCGGACCCTGAAGCTAGACAAATTATGCTAGAGGTCCATGAAGGGTTTTGTGGAGATCATACGGGAGGACCCAGCCTCTCAAAGAAAATATTGAGGCAAGGGTACTTCTGGCCAACAATGAAAAAGGATTGTATAGACTATGTCCAAAAGTGTGACTCGTGCCAAAGGTACGCGAACATACCGAGAGCTCCTCCAAACGAGATCACCCTGATGACCAGTCCCTGGCCCTTCGCGGTCTGGGGAATAGATCTCATCGGGTCTTTACCTACAGGGAAAGCAGGGGTAAAGTATGCAATAGTAGCAGTAGACTACTTCACCAAATGGACAGAGGCTGAGCCTATGAAGACAATAACTGAAAGAAGGCATTGGACTTTGTTATCAAAAACATAGTGTGTCGATATGGCTTGCCTCACAAAATAGTCTTAGACAATGGAAAGCAATTTGATTGCGAGGAATTTACTGACTTCTGCAACCAACACGGAGTAGTGAAAAGCTTCTGCGCGGTAGCCAGGCCTCAAACAAACGGCCAGGCGGAAGCGGTCAATAAAATCCTAAAGGTCACCTTGAAAAAGAAGCTGCTGGCCTGAAGAATTGCCAAGGGTATTATGGGCCTACCGGACGACCCCCAGAACCACAACCGGCCACTCGCCCTTCTCAATGGCGTACGGTTGTGGAGCAATGGTCCCGGTAGAAACACTATTCCCATCCCACAGGAGGACGACTTACGATCCTGCCACTAATTAGGCACAGCTCCAAGAAGCTTTGGATCAAGTCGAGGAACTCCGGGATGAGTCTCAAATACGAATGGCTGCTTATCAAAAGAAGGTGACCAAGTATTTTAACTCTAAGGTTAAAAACAGAAAATTCGCTATTGGGGATATGGTCCTAAGAAGGGTTTTCCCAGCCACCCAAGAACCCGGAGTGGGGGTACTTGGACCAAATTGGGAAGGACCATATGAGATCGAGGACGAGATCGGTTCCGGCACTTACAAACTAAAAAGAATGGACGGAACCACCGTCCCAAGAGCCTGGAATGCCGATCACCTCAGAAAATATTACCAGTAGCGAAATAAAACTTAGACTTTGTTCAAAGGGTTTGTATCGTCCAAATGTATACCTCCTCTATATTAAATAAAACTGAGTGCCTTAAAAACTAAGTTTCTATGCCACTCAGGGGGGTACTAGGGTATACCGCACGGACAAGCAGAAAAACAAACTAAGTAAAAGATCCTGACCCAAAGGGCAGGTCAGAAAGTATGCACAAAAATAAAAAGCATATGCACAAAAATCCTGATCCAAAGGACAGGTTAAAAAACATAAGTGTGACAAAAGAAAGATCACATAAAAATATCCTGGCCCAAAGGGCAGGTCATATACATATAAATAGCCCGGGGACAGGCCTTAAAATATAATTGTCTCCCCTTCGAATAAGAGCTGCTACCTATATATATATTGTTCTAAGGCAGCAGCAAATATATAAAAAAAAAAAAGAGAAAGAAGAATAATAAGAGAACCGGGTGAAATGGGTCAGTTGTACAGCAGCTCAGTCAGCCCGCGGAGGAAGGCGAGGTCCGATACGTGCCTCTAGCACGGCATCAAGCTTCTTCTTCTTTTCCCGAAATTTGGCAATCATTTCCTCGGGTTTGGGATAAAAAGTAAGCTTGATATTTTGATCGTTGGTGGACCAAGCCATGTAGACTCCATCGTCAAAGCGCTTCGGACACCGGGCGCAGGAAACAGGAGAGAGGAGCTCGGCTCGTTTGGCCTTCTTGACGGATTGTTCTTTGAAGTCCCTAAGCTCCTTCAGCTCCGCAGCTAGAGCGGCCTTGGACTCTATGTTCGCCTGGTGAGTTTCCTCTAAAGATCTCACCTTGGCGACCATTTCATCCAAAGCCTCCCTGGCCTCCCGGAGGTCTCGCCTGGCCTTGTCAGCAGCCTCGGTTTGAGCCCTTAGTTCCTCCTGGTGTTGGGCCTCCATCCTGTCCCTCCGCTGGGCCTCGTCCCGGATCATGGCCTCCGCCTGAGCCTCCCTCCGTTTGGCCTCCTCTTCCTTGGCCTTGGCAGCCGCCTCCTGGCGCTCGGCAGCCTCCTGGCGCTCGGCAGCCTCCTGGCGCTCGGCAGCCTCCTGGTAGATCTGCCTCTCCGCTGTGAGGTCTTGAAGGACCTTCCTGACATCGTTCATGTCCCCAAAGTCGGACAGAACGAAGCCATGATTTATGATGTTCTTGGAGAGGCGGCCAGCCTCAGCAGCAAGCTGAACCATAATGCAAGGGTAAGAAGGAGAAGTTTCTCAAAGAAAAAATAAAATATAAACAATAAAAGGAAAAGCGAAAATTGCGAAGTACTTACCACCGTGAGAGAATGACTGAGGTCCTGGACCTGGAAGATGGAGTTCAGGGAAGCACAAGTGGCGAACCGCTTAGGCGCGCAACGGGTGAGCTGAGAAGCGAACTCGCCGGTCATCTCCGCGGCAAAAGGAGCCAAGGTGGGCCCTAGGAAGCGACGGAACTAGTCCGATAAGGGGTCCAGATTAAGGTCCCACGGATCCTGGTACTCCGGGTGGTTGATGCTCGCCTCAACCTCCGCCCGCAGAATCCTCCTAAGGGCTTCCACTTCGGCGTACCCCCGGGAATACTCGTCCATAGCATAGTTATGCTTGGCTATCCGAAGCTCTTGCCTCACCTCGTCCCCCGGAACCGGGGTAAGCACGATGTTGGGAGGAGCAGGATTTTCTTCCATGGGGGAGACCCCGCCGTCCAGACCATGAGCAGGAGTGTCGGCTCTCCGAGGCTTCTTGGGCTCATCCTGGGCAATCATTTTTCCCTTGCGCTTACGAATCAGAGCCACCTCAGGCTCCTCTTCGCCTTCCTCAGCTTCCTCCGGAAGGGCTCGAGGCTCTCCCGCACCCTCAGCGACTTCCTCCGAGAAGTCCCACCGCTTCCCTTGGCCTTCTCCCGGAAGCACCTCCTCGTCATCCACTAAGTCAATAGTGTCTGGGGGAGCGCTGGAAGAAACCTTCAGGGAAGGGGCCGGGGGAGAAGAGGTAAAGGCCGGAGGAGCCACGGGAGTATGAACTCCGACAAGCTGTTCCAAAATGGTATCCATGGAGACACCTGTTTCACAAAATAAGCAAGTGTTAGAAGTCCGTGAGGAACCACTTATACAAGATACAACAAATAAGCTACTCCTACCCGAACTTCCTAATTCGGCCCTAGCAAAGTCCTGAACTTTAATGCTGGCAGCGTCATCTCCGAGATAACTGTCCGAGGGCCGAAACCAGCTGGACGTTATGTAAGCTGAAGGACCTAAGGGAATAGGTTCCGGAGGGCCGGAGCCCATCCGGGACCGACCTAGGTAATCTCCTAAGTTCGAAAAATAAAATTCCTTCAAACGATCCCCCCACCGGGTCGATGGCATCCTAAACCTATGAAGACGCTCGTCGAACCCTACAGGCCTATGACTGGCGTATTCACCAACGGAAGGAACATAACGAATTATCAAGGGAGACTTACCGCCGGCACCGGAGGTGCTAGCACCAGGAGCCCCCGAGTTTGGTTGGGGGACCGAAGGCTGTGGCCGGGGAGTTTGCTTCTCCGAAGAATCTTCAATACGAAGGGGCCTCCTGGCAGGACGATCCCCAATCTCTTCTTGAAGAATCTTGTCAAAAAATTTAGCCTTGGACTTCCCGGCAATTGCTTGGCTCCTTCGCACCACCGGACTCCCCACGCGAAGTCCCCTCCCAGAGGCAGCCTGGGCCTGAGAGTATGCTTTCTCCTGGGCCTTCCGGTAGAGATAATCTTGGTATTTTTTCTCTGCCGTGGCAATGAGCTCATCCCGGAAGGCCTTCTCCGCAACCGGCGCCCTCACGTTGGGACAGATGACCCGTGAGAGGTTGGAGTCCTCCACGGATTGGTGAGGAAGGATAAGTTTGGCCTTCCTACAATTCTCCGTGGTGACTAAACCCCCAACATCAAGATCGGCGCGGTCGTAGGAGGCAAAGGCTTGGGCCCTTCAGAGGAAGGTCTGAGTAGGGGGCGTCCGCTGGTAAGGTGGGATCCGCACCCACTCGTAAGGAGCTCCGGGTGGTCCACGGCCCTGAACCCGGAGGAAAAGAAAAAGCGATGGCGATACTCCTTAACGTGAGTCTGCCTATTATACGGAACCACCCCCTCGTTAGCGGGATGGATCCGGAACCCATAGAAACCGTCCTAAAGTTTGTCCCCTTTCTTGGGGACGGATACAAGTTCATAAAAATATAAAATTTCCGCCGGGCTGGGAGATCCCCATCCGCGGGCGGTATAGAAAATAAATAAGCCTGAAAGCAGGCGATAAGCTTGAGGAATGAGTTGGTATGGCGCAAGGCCGACAAATACAAGGAAATTAACAAAATAATCTTGAAGCGGGAGCATGGCACCGGCCATCAAGTGAGTCTGACTCCAAGCCCCGAAGCCGTCATAATTGTGATTAGGCGTCTCCGAGTCGCGAGGTGGCCGGTGATAGGTTCTTGAAGTGGAAGGTTTGATCCCAGCAACATCTATAATATTCTCCAGCTGGTGAGGACAAGTTAGGGTGGAACGAAGCTCAGCCGCTTCCCACCCGGTCGCTCGGGATTTGTACCCCTCCTGGGCAACAGGCCCCAGGGAAACCTCCTCCAAAGTGGCCATGCCTTTCCCGCTCTTCTTCGAAGATTTCGAACCAGAAGCAGACATTTTGTATTCTGTGAAAAACAAAAAGAGAGAGAAAATTCCAGCAGTTAGGTCCCATACCAAACCCTAAGTCAAGAAAAAGGGAGTGGGGGTCCCCTAACCGCTGGAAAGAGGCCCCCTCCGGACACGTGTCACATAGGAAACCCTAGAAAGATTCCCTGAACAAGTGTCGGGTGCAGTAAAATCGCAGAAAGTGGTTTTACAGAGTAAAAGAAACAGAAGGGAAAAGACCCCATTCTATGCCCTAAGCAACTATTGAACGAAGAACATATGGCTCTCTTCAACAAAAATGCACGATTATAACAGAGGCATGATAATGGCGGTCCTACAACTAAAGCAGTAAACACAAAACAGAACACCTGAAGAACCTAAACACTCGCATGCCCAGAAATCTCAAAGTACGAACCCAGGAAAACAAACAAAGTAAGTAAAAGCACGTCATTATCCAAGGATGCAAGAAACTTACAGTAAATTGTTGAACTGGGGGTCCTGAATGTGGCCGAGTAAAGTTGAGAAGAACTGGTGATAGCAAACACTGGAAAACTGGAAGAAATGGCGAAGTGCTAAGACGGTTCGTGCTGTTTTGAAGAATTTTCTCTCTGGGAAATTCGAACAAAAATGGCAAGGAATGGAAAGTAACCAAAATGAAGGAAAGATGGTGGCTTTTATAGGCAAAAGTGCATGAGGAACAGGCGTCACCACCTACCAATCGTACGGTGGGGGAGATGCACGATTCGAATACCCAAAGATCAACGGACCAGATCGAGCTGCGATAAAGGCGGTGGAAACGTTTGAGTATCCGTCTGACACCATTAATGCGCCGCATCAATCAAAGGGCGTGAAACGAATCGACCTCTGCAGAAAAGCGAATCGCTGCATTTAATGCCATCATTAGATGCACCCTCACGCGTCCCAAGCTCGTGCCAGGAAACCGAGGAGGCGGCCGGAGGCACCCCTGCAAAAAGCGAATCGCTGCATTAAATGTCATCATTAAGTGTGCCCTCACGCGCTCTGGGCTTGAGCCAGGGAACCGAGGAGTCAACCGGAGGCATCTAAACAAGCCTTGGTTTATTTTTCCAAGTAAACAAGGCTTGGGGGGTAAATGTTGCCCCCGAATTTGCCCAAAATACGTGGACCAGTCGAATAGGGACACGTGGATCAGATAACTTGTAAATATTTGATAAGTCTTTGTACGCCACAAGGAAGCACCCTGGGCATAGGTCCTGGAGGAGGCACCCGGAGTACAAGGTACTCCCGGAAGCTCGCATAGCATAAAGCCTCTCCGGGATGTGTCAGGCCTCTCCTGAGCAATAAGTCGCATTTAATGCCGCATGGGAGGAAGTGTGTTGGGACTGTAACACGCAATAAAGTCTGACGGCACAACCCCCAAACAGCAGCGCCACAGTAATGATCATTTAAGTCTAGCGACGGCTACTCTGCGAAGAGTCACGTCAATCACAAGGCAAAAAGGACATTCCTCATAAAAACCCTACAGCACCTAGGGATTTGACCATGCATCACCCATGGTATATTCATTGGGAATACCCAACTTTATGGATACTTACAGATACGTTTGTAAGAACAATTCTAGGGATCACCCCACCAAAACACTATAAATACCCCCTCAAAGCTCATTTAATGGGGTCGAGAATCTTGGGCTGCATATGAGCAAGAAGAGAAAATACTCACCAAGAACATTCTCTGTATTTATGAGGATAACATTCCCTCAAATGTGGAATCTGTATTAAATACATCCATTAATAACAAAGACTCGTGGACTAAGGCTCATTAACGCCCCAACCACGTAAAAATCCTCATCTCGCTTTCTTACAGCTCACTACTATAATCATATTTTAATAGTTGCCGAAAATCTCGGTCAATAGTGATTAATTAAAATTTTTACTTTTTAATTAAACTTATATAATATTTCATACAAAATACTTTGGGATCCCATTTATAAAATACTTTACAAAAGTTTACTGTCTAATACAAAATACTTGACGCCAAGCGACTAATTACAAAAGCACTGTTGTCCCGAGGATCATACGCTCCAGGCCTAACCGCCCCGACATGTACAATCTTCATCGGCTCGTCCTCACGGTTCCTCAGCCTTGGCCTTGCCCTTACCTACACATAAATATAGCAATGCGAGTCAACAGACTCAGTAAGAAAAGCATAAATCATAAAACATACATAAATCCCAGGTTATGATCAGACGCCCATACCCATGACCATAACCCTAACCGCCGTGTCCCACACGATAGTGAGTCCCGAACGTTCGTACAACGGTACTATTGACAAAGTAACAGCCTATACTCGGTACACTGGTCATACTCCAGCTGCTAGTCATACTCTAGCCTTATCGATGTGTTACAGTATCAGCCTATACTCGGTACACTGGTCATACTCCAGCTGCTAGTCATACTCTAGCCTTACCGATGTGTTACAGTATCAGCCCATACTCGGTACACTGGTCATACTCCAGCTGCTAGTCATACTCTAGCCTTACTGATGTGATACGGTCAAATAGCACAGTACCACCAACCCTAGAATCAGCCTATACTCGGTTCACTGGTCATACTCCAGCTGCTAGTCATACTCTAGCCTAACCGATGTGATATGGTCGGATGGTACGTAGCCAACATACATATCTAATGTAATCTAACAGGCTTCCTAACATGCACGCTAAACATGTAATACATATGCATACTGTTATACTAATCTTACCTCAATTCCGAATTCAAGTGTGCCGGGCAACCTGAGTGGAACGAACTGCACGATGATTTACAGGCTCCTAAACCATAACAATCACAACACTAAATAAGTGATACACTAAATCACTTCCCGGGGACTTAAACTAGAAACTAGATATTTCCCTATCGATAAAAAGCATGGCAATACCCTAAATAATATAAAAATGGGAAAAACTAGGGTTCCTAAAAATCCCCCAACCGGCAGACCGGTTCTGCAACCGGAATTCCGGTTCTGGGAATTCCTGAACCCCATCCGGATTTCCGGTTGCTGAACCAGAATTCCGATTTTGAGCTGGAAACTTCAAAAATTCGTTTCTCACTCAAAACACTCCCAATTCACACCAAAACTTCCAGACCTGTTCTAAATACCCCCATAAACATTTCCAAAGCATCATAACAACCCAGAAACTACAGATATGAAAAATGCCATGTGAACTCCAAGCTTTGAGTTCAAAACTCAAACTTGGCTAAAGCTCACCTACAAGCATCAAAACTTGATTTAAACTACATAATCATGCATAATAATACTGCAGAAATCAAACCCACTCACAACCAAACTCTACAGCAAACAACTCCTCAATTTTCCATAAAAACATAATTTTGAGCTAAAATCCAAAACTTTGAATAAACACCACAAGCATGCATCACAACCAACTTCATTCTACTCAAATAAACAAGTTTAAACTACTGAAAACAACAACAACAATTAACAGCAGCAAGTTTAAACAACAAACATGCAAAACTCCACTTTTCAAAATTCAAGCAACAAAAGATTAAAACTAAGAACTTACCTTGGCTTGGCTACACTAGAATTGAGCTAAGATCACTTAGAATTGAAGAAGAAAACCCTAAACCCTAGCAGCCCAAGGAATTCAAAAGAGAGAAAGGGAGAGCTTTGAGAGAGAAAGCAAGACTTGTCTAATTTTTGATATTTTAATAAAATGAGGAAAATGAGAGTTTTTTTTTCTTAATTAAACATATTACTTCAGCCACATAACACTTAGAAAATTAGATTTAAAAATTAAATATTAAACCTTCACTAAAGACAAAACTCAAAAGGCAAAAAGACCATTTTGCCCCTCCCACATAAAAAGGGTAAACAGCACATAAAGGGTATTTTGGGAAATTCTAAATTCCCGACCACTCCCGACATTTCCAATGTCTAAATAATCGTCCCACAATACTAACATGCTAAGTTGTGATTTTATTGAGCTAAACACCGAGTTCCATGTTGCCGGGCACCGGAAATGCAAAATTATGAAGTTCACTATATGACATAAAAATGCATTCAGAATTCTAAAATAACAGTATAAATAATTATTTAAATATCCATAAATAATTTTCATAATTAAACATAATTAACTGCTAATTTCTAAATTAAACTAAGCGGTCTTTACAGAAACCGAGCCTTGCGCGCGCGGAGAGGCTGCATGCAACCTCCTGGGCTGAGGTTTCTCGGTCAAGCACCTCCCCAAGCGCGCGCGGACAGTATGCAATGCATACTGTCCGTAACACTTGCAATTTTTTTTGTTTTCTTCGATTTTTCATGCTATTTCATTGAATTAACTTCCGATTTTTTGTGTAGTTTTGTATTTTGATTTTACTTTTAAATTTTCAAATCTAATTATCATAAATAAATTAATTTGAATTTCTTAAAATTAATTTTAGATATTAGTAAATTTGAATCTGAAAATAGATAAATAAATTAATTTGAATTTTTTAAAATTAATTTTAGATATTAGTAAATTTGAATCTGAAAATAGGTAAAAATCTATCTTTTTGCTTAATTTTTTTATCTTATTTTTAAATTTGATTATTTTATCTTATTTTTTAAATTTAAGGTCAGATATTAAATTTTTTAAAATTAATTTCTTTTAAATAATTTAACCTTATTTAAATTTAAAATAAGATTACTATAATCATGATATTTTGAATAGAAATAAGATATTTTGCTAACTTTTAAATTTTGTTATTTTATTTATTTAAATTAAATTATAAAATCAGAAAAAGATATTAATTTATTTTTTTATTAATTTATTGAATATTTAATTTATAAAATAACATGAAATTTTTAAAAGTGGTTAGCAAATTTTTAAAATGATATTTAGGTTAGTTGAAACCTAATTTTTCAAAATTGTAGGTTTAATTTTAAATTTTATTTTATTTTATTTTTAAAATCCGAGAAATATATATATATTTTTTTACTATTTATTATTTTTTCGAAATTTAATTATTTAAAATTAAATAAATCCTACATCAACCTATCTAGTTCATCTTGTTGCAGGAGTATGTTTTAGCTTATGTGTAAGTTTTATAAAACCTATTATTGCTTGATCTAAATTGCCATGGTTAACTTGTTGAATAATTCAATGATCTGATTTTAACCCATGGTTCAATTGTCAATAGGTCAAGTAAATAATTTGTAACAGGTAAATTTTACATTCTTCTTTCATCTGTGTATTACCTAGTAACATGATAGGGTCCATCCAAATCTTTGTGCCTGTGTGAGCCTATATGTTTATTTTATTATAGATGCATATAGGTTGTTGCTAAATAAAATGTCACACCATGATAGATTTTATTTAGGTCCATTTAGTTTTTGGACCTATTCAATTAATAATAGTTATTTATTTTAAGGTTAAATTCCTCTCTTTTGGGCCTTGTGTGAGAGTTGGGGGCCAATAGAAGTGGGTACGACATACTGAACCCAGCTCCCCCTCACATGAACTATCCCAATTGTGAAGGCCCATTTGCCTGATTTGAATAACTGTGCTAGGTTAATTAAATTAGTTTGACCTAATAAAATTGATTAGCAACATAATTAACTTTTAAAATATATGAAATTTATTTTCATTTTGATATTTTAAAGTTAATTTTAAGAAAAACACTCTTAGTTTTTAGATATTATTTGTAGACAAACTATTTGTATTTTTCTTGAATTTAATTAAATAAAGAATTTTTGACTAACTAGATTCTTTATGAAGCTTATTTATTAAATATTCCTATTTAAGTTATAAATTAGTTATTTTAACTGATTTTTCTTATCTAACTTAAATTTGAATATTTTTTGAATTTAAAATTAAGTTGAGGAATTCTAGGAATTAGTTATTGAAGATTCTTGAGATATTTTTTAAGTTAGTTTTAAATTTAAAATGGAATATTTTTCAAATTAAGTGGTTACAACTTAATTTTTGATATTTAATTGAATTCAAATTTGAAAATATTTAAGTTCTAGATTTTTTCTATAACAACTTAAATTAGATATTTTTCAAATTTTTTTTTGAAAAGATACTTAGTTGAAATGAGATATTTTCTAGATAGTTATTCCTAGACTACTTGTTATTTCTAAAATCAAATAGGAAAATATTTACATTGTGAAATTAATTATTTAAATAATTAATTTTGGTACAATTTAAGTTAAGAATATTTTTCCTAGTATTAAACTAGAGATTAATAATTAAGCTTTCTCTACACCTAATTATTTATTTCCTGAATTTAATACATTTAATTAAATTGAAAAATTAAATATCTCAGTTGATTTTCATCATGATACTTAAATATTTTTTTTCATGAAACTTAATTAAATAGAAAATTATTTTAAGTTGAAATTTATTTTTAACAAGTTAAATTTAAATAATTTTCTTAATATATTTTATTTATTTTATTAATCAATTTCGAAATTGCATTTAATTATGCAAGATAGTTTTGAATTTATCTTGAAAAATAGATTAAGTTATAAATTAAATATTTATTTTAATTAATTTTTGGACCAACTTAAATCAATGATTTTTTCATTTAATGATTAATTTAAAATAAATGAATTAAAATATATAATTAGAAATTGAATTAATTAGTCAAAAAGAAAATCTAGATAGGTAATATTTTTGCTTGAAGTATTTTTTCTAAGTAATTATTATTTAAGTATTTCGAAAATAGTATAGTTTTATACTTTCTTTTTCAAAATACAATAAATATATTCTTATGAAAATTTAAATTTGAGTTGAAAATTAATTTAAATTAATACAACTTAAATTAAATAATTTTCTTAATATTTATTGAAAAATTAATACTAAGATGGAAATAATTCAATTTATTTTCATAACCATCTAAGTATAATTTTATAAATATTAAATTAAATTCTATTTAGAGTTTTATTCTAAATTTGATATTGAATGAATATATATATATATTATAAATAATAAAGAAAATATATTTTAAATAATGAGCTTTATTATTGTTAAGATATTCGATCTCCATTGTTGGTTTTACATAGCTTTTGTTTTAGTGAGTAATCCTCCCTAATGGAGGAACGTTCATTAGCAAGTTAGCACCGTTTAATCTCGAAAGATAAGTAGCTTTGTAAGTGTTTTATATTGTATTGATCACCCTAATGGTGGCGACTGTATTTGACTTACAAATATGAAACAATGGTGGAAGCTCATAAGATAGAATAGCCTTGACTCTCACCTAAACGGGACAACGCTGGATTCCAATCTTGATCGAATAAAAGGTTGCTAGAATGTTTAACATTTTAGATGAGCTGACAACTCTATTCAATGGATGGTAGCTTTGACTCTCGCCTAAACGGGACACTGATATCAGTTTGTTGACAACCTTGAAAATTATTTAAGATTGTATTTTTTTTTAGTATTTTCTCTTATCATTCCTACTTGCTATGTGCTTATAATTTCTGAATTGGATTTTGTGTTAAACCATAACTGATTTCTATTTATTATTTTGTAGTATCCTGTGTAGCCATGTCAAATCCCATGCTATCACTCTTGACTGAAAATAAGCTAAGTGGATCTAACTTTCCAAAATGGAATGAGAACATTAATATTGCTCTCATAGGAGAAAGTGCCTTGTTTGTGTTAACTGAGCCGTCTCCTGAACAGCCGGGTGACAATGCAACCAAAGTTGTTAAAGAGAAGTTCGAGCGTTGGCAGAATGCTAACAATAAAGCTCGATACTTCATGCTTTCCAACATGGTTGACACCCTTAAAACAAGGTTTGCAAAAACCGACACGGCTGCAGAAATTATGACGGAGTTAACTGAGCTATTCGGTATGGCATCTATTCAGTCTCGCTTTGACGCGACTAAGAAGTTCATCGATGCACGGATGGAACCCCATCAGAATGTGTGTGATCATGTTCTCCTAATGGCAAGTTATTTCCAGGAAGCCCAGAATCATGGTGCTGAAATGGATCACACTACTCAAGTAAGCCTTATCTTGAATAGTCTGACTCTAGCTTTTTTGCCCTATACATCAAATTATGTCATGAATAAAAAGGAAATAGACTTTCATGAGTTAGTCAATGACCTTCAGACATATGAAAATTTGATTGGAGGACCCAAGAAGAAAGGGAGTAAACCTCACAATTCTGGAAATGGTAATGGGACGGTTAAACCTGAGGCACATGTAGCCTCTACTTCAAGACCCAAATCAAAGAAGAAGTGGAAAAATACCAAGAACCGAGCCAAAGCTGTGAAAACAGTTCCAAACAAAAAGGCTGCTGCTACTGGTGATGCACTAAAAGGAAAGTGTTTCTACTGCAATGAGAAAGGCCATTGGAAACCCCAATGTCCTAAACTTCTTGCAAAGAAACAAGGTATTTCTTTCTATAAAGTTGATGAGTTTTAGTGAATTATTATCCAATTAGATTATTGATTCTGCACTAACTTTGTTTATTTATTTTTCTTCTTATTATAGCCCAAGCTACTTGAACTCAGATGCTATCTTAGTGAGTTGGATCAGAAAGCTGGACAAAGGGATGAAGATCGTCCAAGATAAAGATGAAGCTCATTTATTTATTTATTGAATTAATTGTTTTAGTTTAAAAACAATTTGGATTTCGAATTTTAGTTTGGGATTTTTATTCCCTGTTTTTCTCATAATGTTGCAATATATTTTTTTTATTAATAATATTTTATTTTACATATAAATTGCAATTTATGAGATTGAGCTTCATTTACTTTATCTTCAACCACAATTACCAATTCTATTTATATGTTTGTATGTGTAAGTATTTTTATTATTGGTACAAATTCTATAATATTTAAAACTCTTCATGGTGTTATTATTACATAAACACTAGAAATTATTTCTATGTTTATAAATAATTGTTAATTCTAATACAATTATTAAGAATTTGTTTAATAAAAGGATCTTTTGATCTGATAGGGGTGGAGAAAAGTTAAGAAAACTATGCAGTTCAACGATCTTTTATATCTAATGAACTCTGGATTGTATTCAACTCCACATAATCTTTATAACACTTAGAGAATCATGATCTATATAACCTTTAGGGGTGGATCATAATCTCTATATACTTAGGGGTGGACTTTACTCTACAGTACCCTATGTAACACATATTTTCTTTAAACATGAAAGTAATATAATAAATTAGCTATTATTAGTATAAATCATTGATCTTGATTATATGTTCCAATTTAGTTTTACTATTGTACAAATAATGATACCTATAAAAGTTCTTTGATAATGTATCACACTACCTTAATTGAGTGAGAGAATTTTAAAATTCTTTACCCATCTTTATTTGGTTGACAATTGTGATAGGAACTTAAGAACACTACTGAAAAGTAAATCTAACCATTCATGTGGATAGAAATAACTTATCAGAATTATGAGAATAAGATAAAAGAATTCTTGCATAGTCTATTCGAATGACTTGAGCCAAGATTCTTAATCCTCATAACATTTTATGGTATCTTAATTTGATTACTTAATCTCTAGCAAGTATTTTTCACTTCAAATACTAGTTTGCTATGTTGATGATTTAAATCTTAAAAGAAACTTATAGTTTCAAACTAATATAATAAGTCACAACTAGATATCCCTCCAAACAATAAGAGGTTAAAAGTATTATTTAACCAGACATCTATTATTAAGTGGGAGCTATCTGAGATGTAATCAAATAAGGAACGTTAGAAGATACTCAAGAAAGATTTATGAAAGTGATCTATATGTTAGATATTAAGGAACTGTATATTAGTTATCTTTATATCTACCCCAACTCATTCAAGATTTTGAGATGGTGGTTACTCTGGGGGTGGAGTTATTTTATAATAATTCAAACTCTACCAGAGAAGATTTATAACTTTGTAAATTCTAAATTACCATAAAGTTATTTTTACTGAAGAAAATTCTACACTGTATTATCTCAATTCCAAATTTTAAAATATGAGAGATATGTCTTCTGTTTATTCAGATGTACTTTATAAGCAGTAAGGATTTCAGTATCCCTTGATGAGTAAAGCATATAGTATAGGATGTAGGGGTGAAAATCGGTCGGTTATGGTCGGTTTTTAAAATTTTATAACCGACCGGACGGTTACGGTTTTTATTTTACGAAAACCGTAACCGACCGTTTAGAAATTATAACCGTATAAAACCGACCGTACGGTTTTTGGCGGTTTTCGGTTTGGCGGTTTTAGGCGGTTTTTGGCGGTTTTGGGCGGTTTTAGGCGGTTTTTGGCGGTTTTGGGCGGTTTTTGGCGGTTTTGACGGTTTTTTGGTTAAACTATTTTTTTATTTCAAGAACCGAAACCGACCGTCAGAAACCGAAACCGAAACCGACCGCCAAATTCGGTGATGACGTGGAACCGAAAATTCGGTTACGGTCTGGTCGGTTTGATGGTCGGTTTCGGTTTTTCGGTTTTTATGAACACCCCTAATAGGATGTTTCATAATGTTTTTATGAACTTGTTTCCAGAAGTTTGGGTGGATTCAAATATACTACACTTGATCTGAAGATCAAGAAAACAGATTGATTAAAATGCACAATTTGTTTTATGTTAGTGCAAGTGGGAGTTTGTTGGGTTTTGTGCCCTAAATAAAACCCTTTACAATCTGATTAGTTATCAATATAAGAAATTTGAAGTGATTTATGTTTGCATGAATTTTTACATGCTTATGGTTTAATATGTTTTAATATATGCACAAAATCTGTTAAGTCCAGAACATATATTTATTCACAATTACAGTATTGTCAACACAGTGGAATGTGATTGTGATTATATGATTCAAAAGACTAAGTCCCTGTTTCATCAGTGTTTTGGATTTACACTGATGTGATAATCAGCGATGATGTGTACTTACACTTGGAGTAAGTGTTATGTTCTTTCCAGGACATTGGTAAAGTATACTAGTTTCGAATGTATGGAGTATACATTGGACTGGACCGATATTGAACTTAGTTAAGATATTATAAACTTACCGTTGTATCTTTCCAAGTCAATATCAGTAGTTGATCTTAGATTATAAGAATCTAAATTCTGATATGCTTTGGCTCAACTCAAGAGTGTTATTCATGTTCTTTGATTTATTAATTAAGCCTACTTTTGGGTCAGGTTGATACGTATATTTTGGGAACATGATAGTATGATTGAGTGGGAGCGCTGAACATAAATATAGAATCTATAGCTTCTACTGGTGTATAGAAGTCAAGTGATGATTCTCTTCGAGCTTAGTTAAATAGAAGTAAATGGATGAGCTCTTGTTTCAGTGACTAATTCTTAGATCACTAAAACATCATTTACAGGTAGCTAAGTGTTTTAAGGGGCCAAATACATTGAGGGGTGAAAACGATAAAATTATCCCATCTTGATGTAAATCATCTATATAGAGGATCTTTAATCATATTAAGATTATAACAATGGTTAAATGAGATACCATATCTATATCGTGAAACATATAGAACGCTCTATATAAGTCTGAGAGTGCAATTCTAAGTTCTAAAAGTGGATTCAACAAGGAATTAATAAGTAGGGATTTACTTAGTAAATTTGGTTCACTTATTGGAAGCTCAGCATATAGATCCATGGTCCCCATTCTAGTTGAGACCATACTGCTTGTAAGACTCATTAATTGATTTGTAATTAATCAATTATAATTCTAAAGTTAGACTATGTCTAATTTATGAATTTTCACTAAGCAGGGGTGAAATTGTAAAGAAAAGAGATTCTAGGTTTATTTATTAATTAAGAGACTCTATATGTCTAATTAATAATTATATTAAATGACAATATTATTTAATACTCTATTTTAGTTATTAAATAATTAGTTTTGGCCTTTAAACGGTTAGAATTGGAAAATTGGCGTTTTTGAGAAAAAAGAAATAAAAATTGTGAAAACTGCAAAATCCAAGTAAGGCCCATTAACACCTATGGCCGGCCACTTGGGTGAGGTTTTCCAATTAATATTTTCATTATTTTAATGCCAAATAATTGCTAACCTAAGCCTAGTAGTTGCCTATAAATAGAAAGTGATGGCTCAGTCAAATAACAAGTTTTCAACAAGCTTTCTTAAGATTGCCTTTTTCAGAAAAACTGAGCCTTCCACTTTCTCTCTCTATAGCCGACCCTATCTCTCTCTCTTTTCCTCTTCCCAATTTCGAACCCCTTAGTGATAGAGTAGTGCCCACACACAGCAAGTGGTACCTCAATCATAGATTGGAAGACTGTGAAGGATCACACACAAAGAGAAGGACATTCAGGCTCAGATCTTGATAATACTCTGCGACAGAAAAGATACAAGGGTTAGAGATCTGAGTGGAAGGAGACATTATTCCGCTGCAACCAATGTAAGGTTTTCTTAACTTTATATGTGTTTAATTATCGTTTTAGAAAGTTCATATTTAGGGTGTTAAACAACATACTTGTGAGTAGATCTAAGATCCTGATAAAATAAATTCCAACAGAGACATCATTGAAAATAGCATGTAAAGCTTTGGAATTGAAATTAGCACGTTCCATTTCATTAGATGTCCATTCATTGGATTTCTTGATCTTTTATCCTTCCTCATCAAATATAGTAGGGGGTGACCAACCTTCGGCAACAGCCATCCAGACTCTTTCATCCACAACCTTCAAGAATTCTCACATCTTAGTCTTCTAATAAGGATAGTTAGACCCTTCTGACATGGGATGTCTAGAAGTCGACCCACCTTCCCTGAACATTTCCATTTCCCGATGATCTGCACACAATCAATAAAGAAACTATGTTGCACAACGAGAGTAGACTCGCAGTGGATTAGTTTTCCAGAAAATCACAAACACCAGTTCTGATTTTACAAAATTAGGAACAGATCCAAGATCACAATTTTTTTACATGAAAAAATTAGCTTTGATACCAATTGAAAGTCCTAATTTCTACGAAAGCTAATTGATAGATCTTAACATATTATTACTATGAATTGAACCAGAAATTATAATCAAAGAACACAAAATTTACAAGCTTCCTTCACATTGAAAACACATTTCAACTGAGTAGTGCTTGGGTTCCCTTGAACTGGGTAAAGTAACATCCACTATAAAATCAAATCAATTACAAACACCAGTTCTGATTTTACAAATCAAACAATGTAATCTGAAATAACTTTTGCACAATGTTACCTAACACTTGAACACACTCAAGTTTTGAGACCTAAACTCATTTAGATCTAAGAACACAAGAACACCTTGCATCCACACAGCTGAAGAACCTCCAGCAGTTTACTTTGAACTCCCCTCAGATCAAGCAGATTCAATCTCCTTCTTCAACCTCTTGAAGACTCGTGGAATTTCCATCTGCATATAAACCAAACAAGAAACAAAAGAATATTTTGCCCTAGCAGAGCAAGAATCAAGAAAATGATTCTAACAGAAGAGAGTTAGTTAGAAAACTAAAACAACAGAATATATATATATATATCCTGAAGAGAAATAAATCGACTAACTAACAAACCAGAAAAGGACAGCTGAGACAAGCTGACAAACACCCAGAAAACTGACATGGTAACAATTACAGATCTAAAGAGATCAGATGCAACTAAACACAACTTAGATGAAAAATGACAAATATTAAGACAGTAATACTAAGCACAAAGTATTTACATAATTTGCCACACAAAATAATAACACTTACAGTTGTTAATGAATGTAGAAATTTATTATCCTCTCTACCTGATGTTCAGTTACGTTTTGTCAGACGATCAACAAATCGTACGACCTACTTTGTTGCTAGGCACGCACGATCCTCAACTGGGATCGTAGCATTTAGGGGGTTTTTTATTCCTCTTAATCTTCAAACTATTTTGTATTCAGAATGCTAATTTAATAAATTTGCAATTTTATGTCAAAAAAAATTATGTAAAATAATATGTCAAAAAGTGTTAAATACCGTAGATTACATTAATGTTCTTGACTTATATAATTTGAAACCTCTTAACATCTCCCAATTCATGTCCAAATCCCTTACCACATATAATGAGCAACAACTCACTCGAGAGAATAATCAAACCACCACTTCCCAACACAATCAACAACTTGAACCAAACCAATCAGGAGTTTCAAATCATTGAATGCTCCACATTATCTTGCATATTAAATTAACTATTCGGTGCTAAAAGTGTCCAATATTTTGTATAGGTAACGTCTTATGATTGATTAGTGATATTCTTTAAAAATTATTTTTTCAAATTATATGAGACTCAATACTTAATTACATTAATAAAGTGTGTTTAGCATTTCTCTTAAATTAAGTGAATAAAAAATAACATTTTATGTATAGTCTAAGCAAAACTGCTTACATGTAAATAAAATTAAGGCTAATTAGTAATTTTTTCCCTTGAATTTTGACATGTACTAAATTGTGACCCCTGAACTTTTTGGGCCGTTAGAAATTCCCCCGAACTATTGAGATTGTTAAATGTAAGGACTTTTGTCTTTCATTCAATTTTACTGTTTGAGTGATTGTTTATGTACTAAATCATGCACTACAGACTTTGATATCTACCAAATCATGTCTCTCAAATTTTGATATGTACTAAATCATGCCCCTTGAACTTTCATCCATGTTAGAATTTTTTTACTAAAATTAGACAAAAGTTTTTAAATTTAACAATATTAATAGTTCGGGGAGAATTTTTAACGGTCAAAAAAGTTCATGGGATATGATTTAGTACATGTCAAAGTTTGGGAGAATCATTACTAATTAATTAGTGTAATTACTAGAGTAGTAATTATATAGCCTAATAATTGTTACACTATATTTTAAAATATAAGTGTATTTAGATTTGAAGTGATAATGACATATGAATTTATAATATTTTAGTTTATCAAAATAATAAGTAGTTACACTTTTTTTTTTAGTGGTTAATATTTAAAATAATATGTTTTTACTAATTACTCAGTTTAATTATACATGAGACACCATGAGAATTGGAGGGAGTATAATTGGCTCTAATTACACAATTACCATGTAATTATACACAATTACCATGTAATTATACAGTCTAATAAGTATGTTTAATTATAACACGTCCCAAAATTATGTATTACTACAGTACAGGATACAAATTAGTAATTTATCAAATTTCAATGTATAACATAGAGATTTATATAAGATATACTTCTTCACTTGTGTTGCTCTACCAAAACCAAACCAACTATGTCTTCATCCCTAAACATCGAACACGTCATCCTCTTCAAGCTCAAAGACAATGCGGAGACGTCCGAAGTCAACGCCATGGTCAACAAAATCAAGGGCTTGCAGGGCATGGACGAAGTCCTCTATCTCTCCGCTGCACCACTCCGATCATCATCAAACTCCACCTCACTCGCCTTCACTCACGTGTCCCACAGCCGCTTCAGATCCACATCCGAACTCAGCGCGTATGGCGTACACCCGCTCCACCTGAGTATAAAAAAAGAAACCAACCATCTCGTCGAAGATATCCTCGCAGTCGATTGGTTCACCGACGCGTTCGGCGGTGACCGGGTGACTGTGCCTCCCGGCTCCGCCGTGCGCGTGACATTTTGGAAGCTGAAGGAAGGTTTAGGGGACGAAACGATCAGATCCGAGATTTTGGAGGGAATGAGAGAAATTAAGGAGAATTTAGGAGAAGAAGTGAGTGAGTTTACTTATGGCGCGAATTTCTCGGATAGAGGGAAGGGATATTCGATGGGGATTCTCGCGGTATTTCGGAGTGAAAGTGAATTGGAAGCAGGGGATGATGCAAAGCAGTACGAGAAGTTCAATGAGTATTTGGATTTGGAAGCTACACTCGTAATCGAATTTGTGGTCCCGTCTCAATAGTTGGCCGTGTTCTAATCTATAAAGATCAGGGCTGAACTTTGGGTAAGTGCTACTACTGTAATGTTAAGTGAAAATCAGAGTTAAGTAATTTAATAATTTAAAATGTTGTTAAATTACCTTATGATGAACCGTGTATCAAGTCACATGAGCATTGTAATAGTTTTTGATCAAGATTTTACTACTTCAGTTAAATGATCCTAATAGATGACTAGGGATATTTTAGTATTTAAGTGTTAAAGAAAGTGATTTTCAAAATAAATAAAGAAAGAATGAAAGAAAAGGTAATTTTCATATATATAGAATAATTCATAAATTTACTAATTTATAACAACAAATATACAAAAACAAAAAAAACAAAAAAAAAAAAAGGAAAAACTTGATAAGATAATGATTCTAATGTGAAAGTAGGAGTTCGAGTTTTACTACTTTTGGTTCTCGAGAGTTTTAATTAGCTACATAGAAGTAGAAGTTGAGAAAGAGATGAGTGATTCTCATTTATCAAGAATGAATGAATTACAATGTGTATGAACTATTATAGACTAAGACAGCTCAAGAGAGTAACTAATTTGTTACAGAAAATACACCATAAGTAACACTAACTAACAACTCTCACTCTAACAGATCTGACTAACCTACAGCTTCACTAAACACACTAGACTAAGCTATAGTACCATACAATATCATTAAAAATCAGGATAGAAAAAAATGAACATGAATCAGATTTGATAAGAGCACTCACAGATAAAAGCTGATATTGAAATTAGGAACACAAAATTAACAAAAGAACAGCAAGTACTTTTCTTGATATCAACAAATAATGCAATATCAAAGCACACATGATATATGGCCTTTGTATCAATAATCCATTTGCCATTATAAGCAAGATTAGTCTTACCAGAAAAAGTGTGACACAATTGGTTGGTTTGAATTGACAGATGAAGGAGAATTTTGGTTTTTCTAAGATAACATTGGAGAGTAAGATTTGAGATTAGATCTTGATGATATTTTGACAGTTTAGTGGGCAAAAAAAATATTTTTGGACATTTATTTAGAGTTAAATGTGGTATTTTTTAAAATCAGTAAGAAAATTGTGATTTTAAAAGGGAGGATTTTTTTGGACCCCTGGGCTAGGTGGGCCATAGGCACAAACTTAGCTCGCCTATGCTCAGAACCCAACCTGAGTTTTGCCTTCAGTTCATATTGATTACTCTTTGATCTTTGAGAAATTTGTAGTAGCTTTTCTTGATGGAGCTCCATCACTTCGATTAGGAAATTGAGGCTAGTACTTCCTACAAACTGATCATTAGATGATTCTGGAGCTGAATTTGAATCTTTTTTAATGTCAAAGGTAATTGGACAAATTCCTCTATGCCTTTCTTCTTAAATTATAGAAGTATAGGCTTTGTTAACTCCAGGTTGTGTTTCTTGTATAAGAAAATGCGAGGGAGCATTGTTGTAAGACTCATTAAGACCTATCAAGAACTTCATAATTTTGTCTTCTTCTTGATATTCTTGAACAACCTTTATTTATTGAGATTTTTGGAAATCGTTTAATGAAAAAATTAAGCTTAAATAAGAATAAATTAAAGATAATGACACAATAATTTTTATGTGATTGGAGCATTAATGAACCTTAGTCCGCGAGTCAATATTATTAAGCTTGAATAGTTGTGGAGTATTTTTACACAAGTGTTATTGCCAAATTTTTGTAAAGTTTTTAGTCAAAGTTCGTAAATCTTTGCATGAAGAGATCAAGTCCTATTTAAAGGTCAAAATTGGTATTTGGGTCAAACTCGAACCCGATAGAGATTGGTACATAGAAATAAGTCCACTAGTGGAGTAAAATATAATTTAATATTGACTATTGGGCCTGGTAGATGAGGCTCAATTGAGAGATAACTGTCCTCCGTACGCTATAGTACTCTTTGGTGTTGACAGGTGGCTATGCATCGCCGATTATCTATGATACTGGTCAAAAGAGTGGACATTGGACAAAACGTAGATTACTTTTAGTGTTGTGCGTATTTCCCAGGCCCGTTGTGAGGGACAAGCTCCTAATTCTGTGGGATTTGGTGTCAGAGACGCACCACGTCAAACAGATTCTAAAAAGTCAATTTTTCGTGAGGTGGGCTTTCGTGACACACTTTGGACTACCCTTCCGCGATACCATGGGGTATCCATTTATCCATTTATGTCTAATCGAACATGTGGTACTTCGGTCTGGTCTGCTCTCCTGATTCGTCAATTTGGGTTTACTCTTGGTCAATCTTAACCGAATATGAACCTTCTGTTATTTGGCCTAACCGCTTTTCATTTGGGCCATGAGAAAATATGCCCGTAAATTGTTCTACAGACATTAAACGCACACATGTCGCTTGTTCAAAAATGCGGATAGCAACCTTCATAGTACCATATTTACATACAGGTAGTAGTCTATACTCTTTAATCATTTCCCAATGTTTTCTTCCGAGTAAAGTATGTTGTGACATCTAATGCACCCTGATTCAACATTCGCATAGATCTTTTAGCTTGAAATATTCTTGAAACATTTCTTTGATGAAACCTTTCTAGAAGGTCATCCCTAATATCTGATGCAATCTTCATGTACATGACACTATCAACTTTGTCTCTTATTACGACATGAAGTAGCCATGAAACCTCCAAGTTATTGCATCAATTCCAAACATCATAGTCCTCATGATCTTCATCAGGTTGTGCTTCAATTTCCCATTTATAAATTGCATCTTGTTTCGAGCAAGCAAAACCACCATCATTGCTCTCCTCGAAGAATCGTAGTTGTCGCCTCCCATAAGGATATTGGGAACAAGATTTGCACTAGAATGATCGCTATTGGAAAATTAATAAGGATCTTAACTTGAATCATGAGATTGAGAACTCAGTTTGAAAATAGAGAAAGGATTAGAATCTTCAAACGTGTTTCTTAGTGCGGTCTGGCTTTGAGTATTAACTCTTCTACAAGCCATTGATACAAACAATCAATGAACCTCGATGAGGAAGAATAATAAGAAAAAGAGCTCACGATTCACATGAATTTGATACCATTTATGCTATAGAGAAGTAGAAGTTGAAAAAGATGAGTGATTTTCATTTATCTAGAATGAATGAATTACAATGTGTATGGACTATTTATAAACTAAGACAGAAACTAACTAATTAATTACAAAAAGTACACTAAAAGTAACTAACTAACAACTCTCACTCTAACAGAACTAACCTATTGTTGGGTTTTATGCCCTAAATAAAACTCATTTCAATATAATCAGATTTACTTATTAATATAGATCAGAAATAACATTTAATGTTGCATGGTTCACATGATTTATTTCATGATTATATGTACATAATGTATGAATTCATCTGAAACCCTTTTCACATACTTGATCCTGTTTATTGTGTTGTCAACACTTTGGAAAGTAAACATGACTATGTGAATAAAATTTCCTAGATTTATCAGACACAGGGTTTTACTGATATGATAATCTACAACAGAGTTTACTTGCATTTGGAGAAATGCTATGTTCTTTCCAGAGCATTGGTTAAAGTAAAGCTCAGGTTGGATGCATGGAGTATGCATCGGAAGGGACCGATATTGAACTTTGACTTAGATTTATTAAACTTACCGTAATATCTATTCAAGTCAATATCGCCTAGTTGATCCTAGATCAAATGATCTTAATCCTGTTATGATTAGGCTCAATCTCAAGAGGTTATTCGTGTTCTTTGATTTGTTAGTTAAGCCTACTTTTGGGTCAGGCTGATACGTACATTTTGGGAACACGGTAATGCAATTGAGTGGGAGCGCTAACATAAACATGGAATCTATAGCTTCTATCTGGCGAATAGTAAGTAAAGGATGATCTCCTTCGAGCTTGACCAAACAAAAAATAAAAGGTGGAGTACTCATTTCACATAAGCTAAAATATCATTTATACGGGGTTAAGTGTTTTAAGGATAAAATACATTATAGGGTGTAACTGTAATCTAATCCCTTTACAGTGTAGATCATTCATATAGAGGATCATTGATCAAATTAGGATTATAACAATGGATAACTAATGATGTGTCTATATGGTGGAACATATAGAGCATTCTATATACTGAGAGTGCAATTCTAAGTTCTATGCATGGATTCAACGAAGAATTAATAAGTCAATGAATTTAGGTTATAAATTCTTGATCTGCTTATTGGAAGCTCGGTTATATAGACCCATGGTCCCCCCACTAGTTGAGATAATATTGCTTGTAAGACTCATATAATTGGTTTTGATTAATCAATTATAATTCTCAAATTAGACTATGTCTATTTGTGAATTTTTCACTAAGTAAGGGCGAAATTGTAAACAAAGAGTTTTAGGGGCATATTTATTAATTATGATACTTTGTATGGTTCAATTAATAAATATGATAAATGACAATATTATTTGATAATTATTTATAGTTTTTAAATAATTAGAATTGGCATTTAAATGGTTGAATTTGAAAATTGGCGTTTTTGAGAAAATGAGATGCAGAAATGATAAAACTGTAAAATTGCAAAAAGTGAGGCCCAAATCTATATTGCCTAGGGTCGGCCACTTTTATAGCATTTTTTATCTGATATTTTCATTATGTTAATGCCAAATAATTCAAACCTAACCCTAGTGGAATGCTATAAATAGATAGTGAAGGCTTCAGGAAATTTACACTTAACTTTCTATTTTTTCCTTTAGAGAAAAACCTGAGCCTTCTCTCTCTATACCTAGCCGCAACCTTCTTCTCTTTCTTCTTCCTTGAAATTTCGAACCACTTAATGATTAGAGTAGTGCCCACACACAGCAAGTGATACCTCAATCATAGTGAGGAAGATCGTGAAGAAAGACATTCAACAAGAAGGAGTTTCAATACTAAAAAAGGAGAGAAAGAGATCCAGGTTCAGATCTTGATAATACTCTGCAACAGAAAGGATACAAGGATTAGAGATCTGAACGTAAGGTGTCATATTATTCCGCTGCACCCAATGTAAGGTTTCTCATACTTTATATGTGTTTATTTCATAATCGTTTTAGAAGTTCATATTTAGGGTGTTAATCAACATACTTGTGAGTAGATCTAAGATCCTGGTAAAATAATTTCCAACAACTGGCCTCAGAGCCGTGGTAATTGATTTGCTTGCAAGAAATTTGGACTTAAAACGATTGTTTGATGTTTTGGATGGGATCATGTTGTTTTGAGTGTTGTTTGATGATTGATTGATGTTTGTGAATTTTCGTGAAAAATAATTGAATATCTGTTTTTGGAATTATTTTTATTGGATAGTATGAAAAAAATTAAGCAAGTTACTTTTTTACAGAACTCAATTTCGATTTAATTTGAATTAGTTATGATTTTTTGAAGTTTCGAAAAAAAATCAGGAATCGTGCATCATCACGTGCGCGCGCACGAGGGTGGTCCCTCGGACAGCACGCACGCAGACAAGATTTTGTATGAATCCCAGGCGTCCGCGCGCGGAATAGGCTGCATGCAGCCTCCTGCGCCGGCGTCCCTCGCCCATGCACTCCCTGATGCGCACGCGGACAATATGCAATGCATAGTGTCCGTACAGCTCGTAATTTTTTCGTTTTTCTTCGTTTTTTCATGCTATTTCATGGAATTAACTTCCGATTTTTTCTGTAGTTTTGTATTTTGATATTTACTTTTCAATTTTTAAATCTAATATCAGAAATATATTAATTTATTTTTTAAAATTTAATTTTAGATATTAGTGTAATTTGAATTTGAAAATAGTAAATATCTATCTTTTTTGCTTAATTATCTATCTTATTTTTAAATTTGATTATATCTTATCTTATTTTTAAATTTAAGGTCAGATTTTAAATTTTAAATTAAATATTTTTTTTAAAATAATTTGACCTTATTTAAATTTAAAATAAGATAACTATAATCATGTAATTTTAAATAGAAGTAAGATATTTTACTAACTTTTAAATTTTGTTATTCTATTTATTTAAATTAAATCATAAAATCTGAAAAAGATATTTATTTATCTTTTTTATTTTTATTGAATATTTAATTTATAAAATAACATTAAATTTTTCTGAGTAGTTAGCAAATTTTGAAATGATATTTAGGTTAGTTGAAACCTAATTTTTTCAAAATTGTAGGTTTAATTTTAAATATTATTTTATTAATTTCGAAAATATATAAATTTTTATTTTATTATTTTTTTTCGAAAATAATTTTTTTTTATTATTTTTCGAAATTTAATTATTTAAAATTAAATAAATCCTACATCCAACTATCCATCTAACCTGTTGCAGAAGTATGTGTTTTAGCTTGTTTGTAAGTTTTATAAAACCTATTATTGCTTGATTGCAAATAGTCATGGTTAACTTGTTGACAGATCCAATGATCTGATTTTAACTCATGACTCCCTTGGTCGAGTAAATAATTTGTAACAGGTAATTTTCACAATCTTTTTTCATCTGTGTATGACCTAGCAACATGATAGGATCCATCCAAATTGTGTGCCTGTGTGAGCGTATATGTTTAATTATGTTATAGATGCATATAGGTTGTTGTTGCTAAATAAAATATCATAGTTTTTGATAGATTTTATTTAGGCCCATTTAGTTTTTAGGCCTATTCAATTAATAACAGTTGTTCATTTTAAGGTTAAATTCCTCTCTTTTGGGCCTTGTGTGAGAGTTGGGAGCCATAGTAGTGGGTACGACATACTGAACCCAGCACCCCTTCACATGAACTACCCCAAGTGTGAAGGCCCATTTTCCCGATTTGAATAACTGTTCTAGGTTAATTAAATTAGTTTAACCTAATAAAATTGATTAGCAACATAATTGATTTCATTTATTTTGAAATTAATTTAAGAAAACTATAGTTTAAAGAATTTTATTCTAAGCTAAACTATATGAATTTTCTTGTATTTAATTAAATATAGAATTATAACCATCTAGATTCTTTCTGAAGCTTAATTTAAATTTTTCATTAAATATTCCTATTTAAGTTGATATTTAGTTATCTCTAACTAATCAACTTAAATCTGAATATCTTTTGAATTTCAAATTCTAAAATTAAGTTGAGAAATTTTAGGAATTGGTTATTAAGATTCTTTAGATATTTTTTTAAGTTGATATTTTTTCAAATATTAACTTAAAATGGAATATTTTCAAATTAAGTGGTTACAACTTAATTTTTGATATTTAGTTAAATTTAAATTTGAAAATATTTAAGTTCTAGATTTTTTCTAATACAACTTAAATTAGATATTTTTTTAAATTTTGTGGAAAAGATACTTATGTTGGAATTTATTTTACCAGGATCTTAGATCTACTCACAAGTATGTTGATTAACACCCTAAATATGAACTTTCTAAAACGATGAAATAAACACATATAAAGTTTAGGAAACCTTACATTGGGTGCAGCGGAACATAATGACTCCTTCCGTTCAGATATCTAGCCCTTGATTCCTTTCTGTAGCAGAGCATTATCAATATCTGAACCTGGATCTCTTTCTCTGAATCTTTGATGCTGAAAGTCTTTCTTCACGATCTTCCTCACTATGATTGAGGTATCACTTGCTGTGTGTGGGCACTATTCCCACACTAAGAATTTCGAAATTTCAATGAAGAAGAAAGAGGAGAAGAGGTCGGCCAAAGATAGGGAGACAGAAGGCTCAGTTTTTTCTGAATCAGAAGTGTCAGAAGAAAAGTGTAATTTTCCTGAACCCTTCACTATCTATTTATAGCATTCCACTAGGGTTAGGTTTGAATTATTTGGCATTAAAATAATGAAAATATCAGTTTAAATTGCCTACAAAAGTGACCGGCCATGCTTAATGGATTTGGGCCTCACTTTTTGCAATTTTGCAGTTGTACCTTTTCTGCATCTGATTTTCTCAAAAACGCCAATTTTCAAATTCAACCATTTAAATGTCAATTCAAACTATTTAATAACTATAAATAATTATTAAATAATATTATCATTTATCATATTTATTAATTGAACCATACAAAGTATCATAATTAACAAATATGCCCCTAAAACTCTTTATTTACAATTTCGCCCTTACTTAGTGAAAAATTCACAAATAGACATAGTCTAATTTGAGAATTATAATTGATTAATCAAAACCAATTATATGAGTCTTACAAGCAATATTATCTCAACTAGTGCGGGGACCATGGGTCTATATAACCGAGCTTCCAATAAGTAGATCAAGAATTTAGCACTAAAATTCACTAACTTATTAATTCTTCGTTGAATCCACGCATAGAACTTAGAATTGCACTCTCAGTATATAGAATGCTCTATATGTTCCACCATATAGACGCATCATTAGTTATCCATTATTATAATCATAATGTGATCACTGATCCTCTATATGAATGATCTACACTGTAAAGGGATTAGATTACCGTTACACCCTACAATGTATTTTATCCTTAAAACACTTGACCCCGTATAAATGATATTTCAGCTTATGTGAAATGAGTACTCCACCATTTATGTTCGTTTGGTCAAGCTCGAAGGAGATCATCCTTTGCTTACTATTCGCCAGATAGAAGCTATAGATTCCATGTTTATGCTAGCGCTCCCACTCAATTGCACTATCGTGTTCCCAAAATGTACGTATCACCCTGACCTAAAAGTAGGCTTAACTAACAAATCAAAGAACACGAATAGCCTTTCAAGATTGAGCCTAATCATAACAGGATTAAGAGCATTTGATCTAGGATCAACTAGGCGATATTGACTTGAATAGATATTACGGTAAGTTTAATAAATCTAAGTCAAAGTTCAATATCGGTCCCTTCCGATGCATACTCCATGCATCCAACCTGAGCTTTACTTTAACCAATGCTCTGGAAAGAACATAGCATTTCTCCAAATGCAAGTAAACTCTGTTTTAGATTATCATATCAGTAAAACCCTATGTCTGATAAATCTAGGAAACTTTATTCACATAGTCATGTTTACTTTCCAATGTGTTGACGGCACAATAAACAGGATCAAGTATGTGAAAAGGGTTTCAGATGAATTCATACATTATGTACATATAATCATGAAATAAATCATGTGAACCATGCAACATTAAATGTTATTTCTGATCGATATTAATAAGTAAATCTGATTATATTGAAATGAGTTTTATTTAGGGCATAAAACCCAACAAACTCCCACTTGCACTAATATAAAACAAAAAGTGCGTTTCAAATAATCTCAACACCTTGATATACAAATCAAGTGTAGTAGTAGTAAACTCCTCGTAATAGGATCTGAAAGGTTGAATTAAACACAACCTTTTCTCCACCATTACTCTTCCTTAATCACAAAATCATTGATAATGTGAAATTCCTCTCTATATGTCTACTCTCTTGGGATACTGGATTATATATCTTTGGCAACTACTTTTGGTTAATCAGGAAATAACACTAGTAGTTTAGGCAATTTGGAATGGTGCCAAAAATGTATAGAACTTTCCTTAGACTGAATAAGTACCTTTCCTGCAACTTTAACATTCAGTCCCTTTCTGGTAGACCTAGAGACTTCAGATAGGTTTTTACACTTCTCCAAAATCACTATTCTACCCCAAGAGTAACCACCATCTTATCAGAAAGATTTACTAGCACAAAGGCAAATTTCGAAATCTGATATGGTGTAGTCTAAGAGTTTTAAACACACCCTTATAGACTAACATATAGTTCCTCTTCGTAATCTTAGGATTTACTTGATTGTCTTCCAATGTTCTTCTCCTGGATTAATCTGATACCTACTTATTACTCCCACTCAACAGCAGGTGTCTGGTCTAAGGCATACAAAAGCATATCTAAGACCTCTCGCTGTTGATTTAAGAAATTCTTTCATGGCTTTATCTTTTCTGGAATAGTTGAGACTTTTCCTTAGATAAATAAAATCTATGCCTAGAAGTCGAGAAGCTTCTATAGATTGCCATTAAAAAGAAAGTGCTTCAGCATCTTACTAAAGTAAGTTGCTTGCATTAGAGTAAGTAATTACCAGGTATACCACAAGCCATAGGTTTAGATAAACTCAAACCTATAATACTAGGAACAGGAAGTTTGTTAAGTCCATTGAATAGACTTATAAACGAAAATTTCCTTTTATGTCCTTGTATTAGAAAACTTTAGGTTATTCCATGTGAATGGATTAAACCATAGTTCTATTGGCTTTCTTCTTAGTTTCTTATCTTGACAATCCATTACTTGTTTAAACTCACAATGGATTTTAATCACTAGTGTCTCCCAAGTCATAAGAAGGTGAGTTTCTAGAAACTCTCCCACTACGACAAGGTACCGTGAATTATGTCTAAAAAAACTAAATGGTATTAACCTCTTTGGTTGTGACAAGACAACAGAGGCAGTGGGATCATCATATGTCATATAAGATGATAGAACACTTTTGGAATCAAGAAAAATATCTCCTTTATTTGCTACTTGTTTTTAGACTTAGTCATTTTCTTAGAAAAGTAGTATTTGTTTGAACAAACACTTTCTTATCTATTGACAATGGGATGGTCCACCCCTAATCACTTAGAACAGCTAACAAACCATGGTTAACAGTTCTAGCTTTTCTTAAGATTTTGATTAGGTCATCCATGAATCTAGTAATGATTTACATTAAGTATACAACCATTACATCATTTTGAAATTGTATTACCATAAAAGGATTTAGGCAACGACTAGTAACTAATCATCAATATGCAAATTGAAATTTCTGGGGAGGTAAGTTTGGATATAATTCAAAATCAATTTAATGATCTTTGAACTGCATATCTACTAACTATTTCTCCACCCCTATCAGTTCGCAAGATCTTTAACCACTTACCTTAATGGTTTTAACCATTGCTAGAAATTAATGAAATTTTTCAAACATTTCAAATTTCTTTGCTAAAAGGTATAATCTAGAGTTATCGTTTGAAGAATACAACGAAAAACTCATATCCACCCCTGAATGTACATCCATCTGCGAATGAGATGAACTACTTTCAGTGGATATAGGCATATTAACTCTTTGCAGAGATTGATCTTGTTAAATCCACTATGAACAAGACACAAATGCCATAGATTAAAAAAAATGTGGTAGTGTCTTTTGATGACTTAGGTTTACTAACATCAAAGAATTCTTAGAATAGTGCAAGTGGATCCTGGTCACAGAATACCTAACTCATATTCCATACAGTTTGAATCCATTAATAGAAGATGGATATTAAACCCTTGTGAAGGTGTAACTGTATTGCATCCTGGAATTAGAAATATAAGAAAATTTCTTTTTGGAATCTAAACTTAAAGTCAAAGACTTAAATTTATACCAAATATAATGAGTAATTCTATCTTGGACCACCACTACTAATTTAATTCTAAGTCTGATTTGCCCATACAAGTAGGAGATTTCTAAGATTGAGGATTTATATCAATTGGGAATAGAATATCGGGATTATAATCATATGCGTCATTTAATTTCTTAAGAGAAAATATAAAATGACATGAAATGATTTATAGACCATTCATCCAATGATATGTTTTGAAGCTAATTCGAAATGAATAAGCTAAGAGGAATTAGGATAATTTCGTTTATAAATAAGAATCCAACGATGCTTCGATTAGCGAATGTCAAAGTAATCTTATTTATGCAATCTTCTTGTTTCATATCGTAAAAATACTAGTCTAAGGTGTCATCAATTGATGAACAACTAGATGTCGCATATACAATATTTATCTTTCGAGATCTAACACTATTATGTATGTCTAATGGTGAAAATCCACTAGGGATTTATCTCATTAGATAAACAAGCCAACTTAGACCAACAATGAAGATTCGAAATTAAACTACAACTTAATAACAGAAAATAACATGGTTCAATATAAATTCATACACAATTCAGAAATTATAAGCATATAGCAAGTAGGAATGACAAGTGAAAATACTAAAACATACAATCCTAAATAATTTCCAAGGTTTTCAACAAACTGATATCAGTGTCCCGTTTAGGCGAGAGTCAAAGCTACCATTCATTGAATAAAGTTGTCAGCTCGTCTAAAATGTTAAACATTCTAGCAACCTTTTATTCGATCAAGATTGGAATTCAGCGTTGTCCCGTTTAGGCGAGAGTCAACGCAATTCTATCTTATGAGCTTCCACCATTGTTTCATAATTTGCAAGTCAAGTATGGTCGCCACCATTAGGGTGATCCATACCATACAAAACACTTACAAACTACTTATCATTCGAGATTAAACGGTGCGAAATCGCTAATGAACGTTCCTCCATTAGGGAGGATTACTCACTAAAACAAACGCGGTGTAAAACCCACAATGGAGATCGAATGTCTCTTGATTAAAAGCTCATTATTTAAAGAGAGTTGTATTTTCTTTGATTCTCTTTAGTTAATCTATTTATTTTAAATATATATTTATTTAATTAAAATTTCCAATTTAGAATAAAAAATTCTAAATATAAATTTTAATTTAATATTTATAAATTTTACTTAGATGGATAAGAAAATAACATGAATTATTTCCATCTTAGTAATAATTTCCAATAAATATTTAGAAAAATATTCAATTAAAGTTGTTACAAAATTAATTTAAATTAATTTACAACTCCAATTTAATTTTCTATAAATATATATTGCATTTCGAAAAATTAAAGTATTCAAGGATACAATTTTCGAAAATGCATGTTAAAATAAAAAATTAATCCTGGAAAAATTATTCTAATTTAATGTTGGCCCAAAATTAATTAATAAAATTAATTTACAACAAAAAATATAATTTTCCTATTTAATTAAATATATATTAAAAATTTCAAATATTTAAGTATGATGATGAAAATCAACTTAAATGTTAATTTTCTATTTAATTAAATACACTAGAAAAATACTTCAAGCAAAAAATATCACCTATCTAGATTTTCCTTTGACTAATTAATTCAATTTCTAATAATATACTTTAATTCAATTTATTTTAAATTAATCAATAAATGAAAAAAATTATTGATTTAAGTTGGTCCAAAAATTAATTAAAATAAATAATTAATTTACAACTTAATCTATTTCTCAAGATAAAATTCGAAATTCCAGCATTTAAGAAATGCAATTTCGAAAATTGATTAATAAAATAAAGAAAAATATATTTTACTTCATTTATTTTAATTAATCATTAAATGAAAAAATCATTAATTTAAGTTGGTCCAAAATTAAAATAAATAATTTACAACTTTAATCTATTTTTCAAATAAAATTCAAAATTCCAGCATTTAAGAAATGCAATTTCGAAATTTGATTAATAAAATAAAGAAAAATATATTTTGAAAATTATTTAAATTTAGTTGAAAAAATAAATTTCAACTAAAATAATTTTCTATTTAATTAAGTGTCATGAAAAAGAAATATTTGAGTATCATGATGAAAATCAACTTAGATATTTAATTTTCAAATTAATTAAATGTATTAAATTCAAGAAATAAATAATTAAGTGTAGAGAAGGCTTAATTATTAATCTCTAGTTTAGTACTAGGAAAAAATATACTTAAAATAAATTGTACCAAAATTAATTATTTAAATAATTAATTTCACAATGTATAATATTTTCATATTTAATATTAGAAATAATAAGTAGTCTAGAAATAACTATCTAGAAAATATCTTATTTGACTAAGTATCTTTTTCACAAAATTTGAAAAAATATCTAATTTAAATTGTATTAGAAAAAATCTAGAACTTAAATATTTTCAAATTTAAATTTAATTAAATATCAAAAATTAAGTTGTAACCACTTAATTCAAAAATATTCCATTTTAAGTTAATATTCGAAAAGATATTAACCTAAAAAATATCTAAAATATTCCATTTTAAGTTAATATTCGAAAAGATATTAACTTAAAAAATATCTAAAGAATCTTAATAACCAATGCCTAAAATTCCTCAACTTAATTTTGAAATTTTAAATCCAAAAGATATTTAGATTTAAGTTGGTTAGTTGTAGATAACTAAATATCAACTTAAATAGGAATATTTAATGAAAAATTTAAATTAAGCTTCAGAAAGAATCTAGATGGTTATAATTCTATATTTAATTAAATACAAGAAAATACATATAGTTTAGCTTAGAATAAAAAATTCTTTAAACTATAATTTTCTTAAATTAATTTCAAAATAATTGAAATTAATTATGTTGCTAATCAATTTTATTAGGTTAAACTAGTTTAATTAACCTAGTACAGTTATTCAAATCAGGCAAATGGGCCTTCACAATTGGGGTGGTTCATGTGAGGGGGTGTTGGGTTCAGTATGTCGTACCCACTACTATGGCTCCCAACTCTCACACAAGGCCCAAAAGAGAGGAATTTAACCTTAAAATGAACAACTGTTATTAATTGACTAAGCCCAAAAACTAAATGGGCCTAAATAAAATCTATCAAGAACTATGACATTTTATTTAGCAACAGCAACCTATATGCATCTATAATGAAATTAAACATATAGGCTCACACAGGCACACTTTGGATGGGTCCTATTATGTTGCTAGGTCATACACAGATGAAAGAAGATTGTAAATATACCTGTTACAAATTATTAATTTTACCAAGGGAGCCATGAGATCATTAGATCTGGCAAAAAGTAACCATGGCTATTTGCGATCAAGTAATAATAGCTTTTGAAAACTTACACACAAGCTAAAACACATACTCCTGCAACAAGGTTAGTTGGATAGTTGGATGTAGGATTTATTTAATTTTAAATTAAATAATTAATTTCGAAAATAATTAATTAAATAAAAAAAAATTTGAAAATTTAAAAAAATTTGAAAATAAAAAATTTTGAAACTTAATTAAAAATTTAAATTTAAAATTAAACCTACAATTTTGAAAAATTAGGTTTCAACCAACCTAAATATCATTTAAAAATTTGCTAACTACTTTTAAAATTTAAATGTTATTTTATAAATAAAAATTAAATAAAAAATTAAAAAAAGATAAATGAATATCTTTTTCAGATTTTAAATGTATTTTGAATAAATAAAATAACAAAATTTAAAAGTTAGCAAAATATCTTACATCCTTTTAAAATTACATGATTATAGTTATCTTATTTTAAATTTAAATAAGGTCAAATTATTTAAAAAAAATAAATTTAAAATATTTAAAATCTGACCTTAAATTTAAAAATAAGATAAGATATAATCAAATTTAAAAATAAGATAGATTATTAAGCAAATAAGATAGATACTAACTATTTTTAAATTGAAATTACACTAATATCTTGAATTAAATTTAAAAAATATTAAATTAATTCATAATGATAATTAGAATTGAATTAGGAATAGTAATAGTATAAATACAGAACTACACAAAAAATCGGAAGTTAATTCCATGAAAAAGCATGAAAAAACGAAGAAAAACGAAGAAATTGTGAGCTGTACGGACAGTATGCCAAGCATACTGTCCATGGGCGCACTTGGGGCTGCGTGGGCGTGAAACGTAGGCGCAAGGGGCTGCTAGCAGCCTCTCCGCGCGCGCACGTGGTGCAGCGACACAACCCGATTTTTTCGAAACTTCAAAAAATCATAACTAATTCAAATTAAATCGAAATTGAGTTCTGTAAAAAAGTAACTTGTTTAATTTTTTCCATACTATCCAATAAAAATAATTCCAAAAACAGATATTCAATTATTTTTTACGAAAATACACAAACACCATGATACCATCCAAAAACAAACAAACAATCGTTTTAAAGTCCAAATTTCTTGCAAGTAAATCAATTACCATGGCTCTGAGGCCAGTTGTTGGAATTTATTATACCAGGATCTTAGATCTACTCACAAGTATGTTGATTAACACTCTAAATATGAACTTTCTAAAACGATGAAATAAACACATATAAAGTTTAGGAAACCTTACATTGGGTGCAGCGGAACACAATGACTCCTTCCGTTCAGATATCTAGCCCTTGATTCCTTTCTGTAGCAGAGCATTATCAATATTTGAACCTGGATCTCTTTCTCTGAATCTTTGATGCTGAAACTCCTTCTTGCTGAAAGTCTTTCTTCACGATCTTCCTCACTATGATTGAGGTATCACTTGCTGTGTGTGGGCACTATTCTCACACTAAGAATTTCGAAATTTCAATGAAGAAGAAAGAGGAGAAGAGGTCGGCCAAAGATAGGGAGAGAGAAGGCTCAGTTTTTTTCTGAATCAAAAGTGTCAAAAGAAAAGTGTAATTTTCCTGAAGCCTTCACTATCTATTTATAGCATTCTACTAGGGTTAGGTTTGAATTATTTGGCATTAAAATAATGAAAATATCAGTTTAAATTGCCTACAAAAGTGGCCAGCCATGCTTAGTGGATTTGGGCCTCACTTTTTGCAATTTTGCAGTGTTACCTTTTTCTGCATCTGATTTTCTCAAAAACGCTAATTTTTATATTCAACCATTTAAATGTCAATTCTAACTATTTAATAACTATAAATAATTATTAAATAATATTGTCATTTATCATATTTATTAATTGAACCATACAAAGTATCATAATTAACAAATATGCCCCTAAAACTCTTTCTTTACAATTTCGCCCTTACTTAGTGAAAAATTCACAAATAGACATAGTCTAATTTGAGAATTATAATTGATTAATCAAAACCAATTATATGAGTCTTACAAGCAATATTATCTCAACTAGTGCGGGGACCATGGGTCTATATAACCGAGCTTCCAATAAGTAGATCAAGAATTTAGCACTAAAATTCACTAACTTATTAATTCTTCGTTGAATCCACGCATAGAACTTAGAATTGCACTCTCAGTATATAGAATGCTCTATATGTTCCACCATATAGACGCATCATTAGTTATCCATTGTTATAATCATAATGTGATCACTGATCCTCTATATGAATGATCTACATTGTAAAGGGATTAGATTACCGTTACACCCTACAATGTATTTTATCCTTAAAACACTTGACCCCGTATAAATGATATTTCAGCTTATATGAAATGAGTACTCCACCATTTATATTCGTTTGGTCAAGCTCGAAGGAGATCATCCTTTGCTTACTATTCGCCAGATAGAAGCTATAGATTCCATGTTTATGCTAGCGCTCCCACTCAATTGCACTATCGTGTTCCCAAAATGTACGTATCACCCTGACCTAAAAGTAGGCTTAACTAACGAATCAAAGAACACGAATAGCCTTTCAAGATTGAGCCTAATCATAACAGGATTAAGAACATTTGATCTAGGATCAACTAGGCGATATTGACTTGAATAGATATTACGGTAAGTTTAATAAATCTAAGTCAAAGTTCAATATCGGTCCCTTCCGATGCATACTCCATGCATCCAACCTGAGCTTTACTTTAACCAATGCTCTGGAAAGAACATTGCATTTCTCCAAATGCAAGTAAACTCTCTTGTAGATTATCATATCAGTAAAACCCTATGTCTGATAAATCTAGGAAACTTTATTCACATAGTCATGTTTACTTTCCAATGTGTTGACGACACAATAAACAGGATCAAGTATGTGAAAAGAGTTTCAGATGAATTCATACATTATGTACATATAATCATGAAATAAATCATGTGAACCATGCAACATTAAATGTTATTTCTGATCTATATTAATAAGTAAATCTGATTATATTGAAATGAGTTTTATTTAGGGCATAAAACCCAACAACTTAGTCAAATAAGATATTTTCTACATAGTTATTTCTAGACTACTTATTGTTTCTAATATTAAATAGGAAAATATTATACATTGTGAAATTAATTATTTAAATAATTAATTTTGGTACAATTTATTTTAAGTATTTTTTTTCCCTAGTATTAAACTAGAGATTAATAATTAAGCCTTCTCTACACTTAATTATTTATTTCTTGAATTTAATACATTTAATTAAATTGAAAATTAAATATCTAAGTTGATTTTCATCATAATACTTAAATATTTCTTTTTCATGACACTTAATTAAATAGAAAATTATTTTTAGTTGAAATTTATTTTTTCAACTAAATTTAAATAATTTTCAAAATATATTTTTTCTTTATTTTATTAATCAATTTTTGAAATTGCATTTCATAATGCTAGATGATTTCGAATTTATCTTGAAAAATAGATTAAGTTGTAAATTAATTATTTATTTTAATTAATTCTTGGACCAACTTAAATCAATGATTTTTTCATTTATTGATTAATTTAAAATAAATGAATTAAAGTATATTATTAGAAATTGAATTAATTAGTCAATGAAAGTCTAGATAGATATTATCTGTTTTTGCTTGAAGTATTTTTCTAGTGTATTTAATTAAATAAAAAATTAATATTTAAGTTGATTTTCATTATCATACTTAAATATTTGAAATTTTTCTTATATATTTAATTAAATAGGAAAATTATATTTTTTGTTGTAAATTAATTTTATTAATTAATTTTGGACCAACATTAAATTAGAATAATTTTTCCAGTTTTATTTTTATTTTATTTTAACAAGCAATTTCGAAAATTGTATTCTTAAATACTTCAATTTTTCGAAATGCAATATATATATTTATAGAAAATTAAATTTGAGTTGTAAATTAATTTAAATTAATTTTGTAACAACTTAAATTGAATATTTTTCTAAATATTTATTGGAAATGATTACTAAGATGGAAATAATTCATGTTATTTTCATATCCATCTAAGTAAAATTTATAAATATGAAAATTAAAATTTATATTTAGAATTTTTCATTCTAAATTGGAAATTTTAATTAAATAAATATATATTTAAAATAAATCGATTAAAATAAGTATCAAAGAAAATACAACTCTCTTTAAATAATGAGCTTTATTATTATTAGGACATTCGATCTCCATTGTTGGTCTTACAATAGTTAAATGTTTTCAATATAACCTCTAGACACTACACTTCGTCCCCCTTATGGATGGTTATTCGTTGAACGCATTTAACACCGTAAGATCTCATTTGATAAGTGTTTTGTAAGTTTTCGTATCTATTAGACTCTCCCCTACGGTGACTACTTAGAGATAAACTTATAAAATATGAAACAATGGTGGAAGCTCATAAAATGAGAATAACCTTGACTCTCGCCTACCGGGACAACGTTGGATTCTTATTTTGATCGAATTAAAGGTTGCTAGAATGGTTTGCATTTTAGATGAGCTGACAACTCTATTCAATGAATGATACTTTGACTCTCGCCTCTTAGGGACAACTTTGTATCAGTTTGTTGGAGACCTTGGAAATTATTTAGGATTGTATGTTTTAGTATTTTCACTTGTCATTCCTACTTGCCATATGTTTAATAATTTCTGAATTGTGTATGAATTTATATTGAACCATGTTATTTTCTGTTATTAAGTTGTAGTTTAATTTCGAATCTTCATTGTTGGTCTAACTTGGTTTGTTTATCTAATGAGATAAATCTCTAAAGGATTTTCACCATTAGACATACATAATAGTGTTAGATCTCGAAAGATAAATATTGTATATGCAACATCTAGCTGTTCATCAATTGATGACACCTTAGACTAGTATTTTTACAATATGAAACAAGAAGATTGTATAAATAAGATTACTTTGACTTTCGCTAATCGAAGCATCGTTGGATTCTTATTTAAACAACGAAATTATCCTAATTCCTCTTAGCTTATTCATTTCGAATTAGCTCAATAACATATCATTGGATGAATGATCTGTAAATCATTTCATGTCATTCTATTTTCTCTTAAGAAATTAAATGACATTTTTGATTATTTTCCCAAAATTCTATTCCACAATGATATAAGTCTTCAATCTTAGAAATCCCCTACTTGTATGGGCAAATCTGACTTAGAGTTTAAATTAGTAGTGGTGGTCCAAGAAGAATTACTCATTATATTTGGTATAAATTTAAGTCTTTGACTTTAATTTTAGATTCCAAACAGAAATTTCCTTATATTTCTAATTCCAGAATACAATACAGTTACACTTTCACAAGTGTTTAAAAACCATTTTCTATCATTGGTTACAAACTGTATGGAATTTGAGTTTAATATTCTGTGACCAGGATCCACTTGCACTATTCTAAGAACTCTTTGATGTAACTAAACCTAAGTCATCAAAAAGACACAACCATTTTTTTAATCTATGGCATTTGTATCTTGTTCATGGTGGTTTTGACAAGATCAATCTCTGCAAAGAGTTAATATGCCTATATCCACTGAAAGTTGTTCATCTCATTAGTAGATGGATGTACATTCAGGGGTGGATATGAGTTTTTCGTTGTATTCTTAAAACGATAACTCTAGATTATACCTTATGCAAAGAAATTTGAAATGTTTGAAAAATTTCTGATTTCTAGCAATGGTGATTAATTATTAAGGTAAGTGGTTAAAGATCTTGCGAACTGATAGGGGTGGAGAAATAGTTAGTAGATATGCAGTTCAAAGATCATTAATTTGATTTTTGAATTATATCCAAACTTACCTCCCCAGAAATTTCGATTTACATATTGATGATTAGTTACTAGTCGTTGCCTAATTCCTTCTATGGTAATACAATTTCAGAATGATGTAATGGTTGTATACTTAATGTAAATCATTACTAGATTCATGGATGACCTAATCAAAATCTTAAGAAAATCTAGAACTGTTAACCATGGTTTGATAGCTATTGTAAGTGATTAGGGGTGGACCATCCCATAGTCAATAGATAAGAAAGTGTTTGTTTAAACAAATACTACTTTTCTAAGAAAATGACTAAGTCTGAAAATAAAGTAGCAAATAAAGGAGATATTTATTTCTTGATTCCAAAAGTGTTCTGTCATCTTATTTGACATATGATGATCCCACTGCCTCTGTTGTCTTGTCACAACCGAAGAGGTCAATACCATTTAGTTTTCTTAGACATAATTCATGGTACCTTGTCGTAGTGGGAGAGTTTCTAGGAACTCACCTTCTTATGACTTGGAAGACACTAGTGATTAAAATCCATTGTGAGTTTAAACAAGTAATGGATTGTCATGTCAAGAAACTAAGAAGAAAAGCCAATAGAACTATGGTTTAATCCATTCACATGGAATAACCTAAAGTTTTCTATTACAAGGACATAAAAGGAAATTTTCGTTAATAAGTCTATTCAATGGACTTAACAAGATTTCTTGTTCCTAGTATTATAGGTTTGAGTTTATCTAAACCTATGGCTTGTGGTATACCTGGTAATTACTTACTCTAATACAAGCAACTTACTTTAGTAAGATGCTGAAGCATTTTCTTTCTAAGGGCAATCTATAGAAGCTTCACAACTTCCTAGGCATAGATTTTATTTATCTAAGGAAAAGTCTCAACTATTCAAGAAAAGATAAAGCCATGAAAGAATTTCTTAAATCAACAGCGAGAGGTCTTAGATATGCTTTTGTATGTCTTAGACCAGACACCTGCTGTTGAGTGGGAGTAATGAGTAGGTATCAGATTAATCCAGGAGAAGAACATTGGAAGACAATCAAGTAAATCTTAAGATTAAGAAGAGGAACTATATGTTAGTCAAATAAGGGTGTATTTAAAACTCTTAGACTACACCACATCAGATTTCGAGATTTGCCTTTGTGCTAGAAAATCTTTCTGATAAGATGGTGATTACTCTGGGGGTGGAATAGTGATTTTGGAGAAGTGTAAAAACCTATCTGAAGTCTCTAGGTCTACCAGAAAGGGACTGAATGTTCAAGTAGCAGGAAAGGTACTTATTCAGTCTAAGGAAAGTTCTATACATTTTTTGGCACCATTCCAAATTGCCTTAACTACTAGTGTTATTTCCTGATTAACCAAAAGTAGTTGCCAAAGGTATAGAATCCAGTATCCCAAAAAGAGTAGACATATAGAGAGGAATTTCACATTATCATTGATTTTGTGATTAAGGAAGAGTAATGGTGGAGAAAAGGTTGTGTTTAATTCAACCTTTCAGATCCTATTACGAGGAGTTTACTACTACTATACTTGATTTGTATATCAAGGTGTTGAGATTATTTGAAATGCACTTTTTGTTTTATATTAGTGCAAGTGGGAGTTTGTTGGGTTTTATACCCTAAATAAAACTCATTTCAATATAATCAGATTTACTTATTAATATAGATCAGAAATAACATTTAATGTTGCATGGTTCACATGATTTATTTCATGATTATATGTACATAATGTATGAATTCATCTGAAACCCTTTTCACATACTTGATCCTGTTTATTGTGTTGTCAATACTTTGGAAAGTAAACATGACTATGTGAATAAAGTTTCCTAGATTTATCAGACACAGGGTTTTACTGATATGATAATCTACAACAGAGTTTACTTGCATTTGGAGAAATGCTATGTTCTTTCCAGAGCATTGGTTAAAGTAAAGCTCAGGTTGGATGCATGGAGTATGCATCGGAAGGGACCGATATTGAACTTTGACTTAGATTTATTAAACTTACCGTAATATCTATTCAAGTCAATATCGCCTAGTTGATCCTAGATCAAATAATCTTAATCCTGTTATGATTAGGCTCAATCTCAAGAGGTTATTCGTGTTCTTTGATTTGTTAGTTAAGCCTACTTTTGGGTCAGGGTGATACGTACATTTTGGGAACACGGTAATGCAATTGAGTGGGAGCACTAACATAAACATGGAATCTATAGCTTCTATCTGGCGAATAGTAAGTAAAGGATGATCTCCTTCGAGCTTGACCAAACGAAAAATAAATGGTGGAGTACTCATTTCACATAAGCTGAAATATCATTTATACAGGGTTAAGTGTTTTAAGGATAAAATGCATTGTAGGGTGTAACGGTAATCTAATCCCTTTACAGTGTAGATCATTCATATAGAGGATCATTGATCAAATTAGGATTATAACAATGGATAACTAATGATGTGTCTATATGGTGGAACATATAGAGCATTCTATATACTGAGAGTGCAATTCTAAGTTCTATGCGTGGATTCAACGAAGAATTAATAAGTCAGTGAATTTAAGTTTTAAATTCTTGATCTGCTTATTGGAAGCTCGGTTATATAGACCCATGGTCCCCCCACTAGTTGAGATAATATTGCTTGTAAGACTCATATAATTGGTTTTGATTAATCAATTATAATACCCAAATTAGACTATGTCTATTTGTGAATTTTCATTAAGTAAGGGCGAAATTGTAAACAAAGAGTTTTAGGGGCATATTTGTTAATTATGATACTTTGTATGGTTCAATTAATAAATATGATAAATGACAATATTATTTGATAATTATTTATAGTTATTAAATAATTAGAATTGGCATTTAAATGGTTGAATTTGAAAATTGGCGTTTTTGAGAAAATGAGATGCAAAAATGATAAAACTGTAAAATTGCAAAAAGTGAAGCCCAAATCTATATTGCCTAGGGCCGGCCACTTTTATAGCATTTTTTATCTGATATTTTCATTATGTTAATGCCAAATAATTCAAACCTAACCCTAGTGGAATGCTATAAATAGATAGTGAAAGCTTCAGGAAATTTACACTTAAGTTTCTACTTTTTCCTTCAGAGAAAAACCTGAGCCTTCTCTCTCTATACCTAGCCGCCACCTTCTTCTCTTTCTTCTTCCTTGAAATTTCGAACCACTTAATGATTAGAGTAGTGCCCACACACAGCAAGTGATACCTCAATCATAGTGAGGAAGATCGTGAAGAAAGACATTCAACAAGAAGGAGTTTCAACACCAAAGAAGGAGAGAAAGAGATCCAGGTTCAGATCTTGATAATACTCTGCGAAAGAAAGGATACAAGGGTTAGAGATCTGAACGGAAGGAGTCATATTATTCCGCTGCACCCAATGTAAGGTTTCTCATACTTTATATGTGTTTATTTCATAATCGTTTTAGAAGTTCATATTTAGGGTGTTAATCAACATACTTGTGAGTAGATCTAAGATCCTGGTAAAATAATTTCCAACACCTATAGCTTGACTAAACAAAGTGGACTAAGCTTAATAGAGAGAATATATATTAGGGTAAATACTATTTTGGACCCTGTGTTTTGCAAAAGTTACCGATTGGACCCTCTGTTTTGTTAAATGACTAAATGGACCATGTATTTTCTAAAATGGTAAAAATAGGACCCTGAACTGATTTTTTGTCAAAATAAAATTTAATAATAATCCGATCTAAAAGTGTTATGACAAAACTATTTACGTTTTCTGTATCTGTTCGTATTTTCGAGTTGGTTATATTAAATAAAATGTTGTCAAAAATTAAGCTCAGGGTCCTATTTGTACCATTTTGGAAAATACAAGGTCTATTTTGTCATTTAACAAAACAGAAGGTCTAATTGGTAACTTTTGTAAAACACAAGATCCAAGATGATGTTTACCCTATATATTATTATCCACTAATAAAGTTATCACTCTAGAATTAGTTATCAATGCTATTTTTTAGCTCACAATAAATATCACATTTTTAATTATATATTTATTTCTCATTAATACTATTTGTTAAGAATTTTTTTATATTTATAAAATATTAAAATAATATAAATAAAATTAATTATTTTATATATTTTTAATAAATATTAATGGTAGTATTTATTTTTATATCTAATTTGCACTGTGTATTGGAGTACAAATAAAAAAACAGGACTAAATATAACTTTATAATATATTTTAAGTCAAATTTAACTTGATATATATGTATATAGGGCAAGATTATGATAGGACTTAGCAAAAGTTCCTTACCGGTAGAGTACTTTTTTTAACCATTAATTTTAGATCATGTGGTTATTATAGTGTAAGATATATACTCTTATGATACAGTGTATACAATAAAAACTTTTTACTTTCTAAATAACATTTATTTTAAAAATAAATAATATTAATATTTAGAAAAAGAACCTTTAATTTTCTCTCTATTACAATATTGTTCATCGATCTTTACATCAAACTCACGCCCTCTCTCCATCAAGACTATTTCTCTGCAGCTAGCCCAGGAAATCGGACGGCGACCCCACAGCGACCCACGACAAACCAACGGAGACCCCATAGCTAACCCATTCCGAATCCATGAACCTGGTGTATAGTTTTGATGCGTCTTCAACTAATTTTGTCTTGTAATCACTCTATTTGCTCTTATGAAACACTTATGAGTGGCTTCTGCAAATGAATCTGCGTGGGTAGGATTGAAATCTCTGCAAACATATTTCTCTGTTACTTTATTTAAAAAAAACTCGAACCACCATTTGCACTCTATCCTTGTTTTTGCCTTGGCCACTCTCATTCTACACTAATCGTGTAGCCTCGCGAGAACATAACCACTCCCTTTCGTGAGTTGCGCCATCTGAGTTTAGCCTACGATGCCATTTTCTTAAACCAAATGTAAGTGTGTTAGAATATAAAGTAATGAATTCTGCAACCAATTCTAAACTATCATATACATGATCAACCAAATCTTCAGTTTTGAGAGCAAAAAAATTTATGAAGATACCAAACTTTGAAAAAGGAGAGCTCAAATCTTTCAAAAATACAAGTGCATCTCACACCAATTCCTTGGCCAAATGTGTGCCTCACCTACCTTTGTGCGCATCAGAAAGATTGAAAAGCAATTACGGTCCCCAGCTACTACATGTGGATAATCTGCTACCTATGTTCCATAAAAATATATATACTATTAAAATTTCTTGACTTGTGATTGAACAATTTTCTTCCGTATATCATGGGGTAAGAACTACTTGTCCTACAGTAAAGTTTTCCTATATATATTTATACCACATCCATTAGAGATAGTCGTTTTAACATTGCAATTTAGTAATTAGAGATACCAGGAGATTTTGATAATTTGCTTAACATATCGTATATTTCAAATAATTTCAACAATTGGTATGTATTATTTAGGAAAGAGATTATTTCACAATTATACAAAAATAACAAAAAAAAAAATTATAAAACTATAGTTGTATGAAATTTTAATATTTTTATGGTTTTTATGATTTATTTACAGAAAATACGGTCTTTTGATGTATTTTTATGTTGTACTCTTATTACTTTGTTGTTGATTTTTGTATGTATGTTATTTTTTTGTTGTTGTTTTGATGTTATTTTCCTATTACTTTTATATAATTTTCTTGTAGTTTTGTGTTGTTTTATAAAACACCCTAAAAATATAAAAAAATATTTTTAAACGTAAAAATATAAAATTTTTACAAAAAATAGTATTTCATATCCTTTGAAGGATACATATATGGATAATTATATAAGACACTATTTTTTGTAAAAGAAATATATTTTTAGATTTGTTGAATTTTTTTTTACATTTTTACAGTTTTCCAAAGAAATAATACGAAAACAATAAGAAAACTATATAACATGAAAAAAAATATCTAAATAACATTAAAACAACAATAAATAATAACATACAGATAACAAAAAGTCAATAACAAATTAATAAGAATATAACATAAAAAACCGTATTTTCTATAAATAAAGTAAAAAAACCGTAAAAATATTTAAAATTCCGTAAAACTGTATTTCTGTAATTTTTTCATTGTTTTTGTATATTTGTGGAATAATCCCTACAAAAAATTAAGAGAAAATTACATCTCACACCGAAAATATTAAATTATTTACATAATTATTGTGGACTGTTTTATTGTTTGTTTTATTATTTCAAATACCAAATTTTTCTTTAATTGTTTCAATTAGCGTGTACTGATATAAAACATCAACTACATTTTATCAGGGGCTCTTTTTTTTTTTTTTTCCTATCAGTCTAATTGTTTCTTTAATACACGTGATCAATTTTCTTTTTTTCTTCAAATTTTACACACACACCAGGAAAAGTATGGATTTATTTTAGGGAAAAAAACAAAAAAATACAAAAAAGGAAAAAAAATTACAAAAATACTTTGGGCCGGCCCATTAAACATTTATACAGTCCACATACAAATATTTACAAAAATACCACATGCACTAAGCCTTCAAGACAGAGCGAACCATGAAGATGAAAATACGCGCTCGTTTCAAAACTGCAAAACAACCAAAATGAAACCAAAGCGAGAAAAATACAACTATTAATTCAATTGATCTGATTCAAATAAAACTGATGAAAAAGCACAATGACCACAACTATATTAAATTGAATTAAGTGTTGTGGTTTTTCAAGTTGATTTACAGTTGCATCATTATTTTATATTAGTTTAATTCAATTGTTTGCAAGAATTTATTTTGGAAATAAGAAAAGGAGAAAACACTTTGAGAAATAGTTAGTTTCTGAAATAAATTTAAACGTTTCTTAATAGTTTCATTTTAGTTTTATTATAGTTTATTAACAGCAATAAATATAAATTGTAAATAAACAAGTATACAAACTATAATAAAACTATAAAAAAACTAAAAACAAACCGAATGACGAAACAACTCTACGAATATAAACTACAAACATCTAAATCGAATTGTTACCTAAAAAAGAACAGCAAACAACTATACCTAATAATATTCCCAAAACACATCATACATAAACATATTAAACTATTAAAAAACTAGAAAAAAAAAAAAAAACTAAAACCCACTGATTAGAGACACTAAAACAAAAACAAATGTTTCAAAATATCTAAAAAAAACTAGAAACACAAACAGAACATAAAACACAACAAAAATGGAACGAAAATAATAAGAAACAAACTAAAATGCCAAACCCAAGAACAAAATAAAATTGATTAAACAAAAATAAAGTCCTAAAAATCCAAAGAAAACCAAACGAAATTTTAAAATGAAAAACCTAAAATATCACAAACCAGAAAAAACCAAAACGATGAAATGGAAATACAAGAAAATGTTTAAAATGGGGGGAAACGAAAATGAAACTGAAAACCAACCTCTGTTCAAACTTCGGCAGAGGCACTAGCTTTTTCACTAGAAATTTCTTCAACCATTTGCTCCTCCACATTGAGCTTCGATTTCTTCTCTTCAACAATCGGACGTTTACCCTTTGCTTTGTTAGCCAAAGATTTCAAGCCCATTTTCGATTTTTTTTTCCGAATCGGGGAAAGAGATGAGGATGAACGAGTGATGACCATTTTATAAAGAAATTTGAAACAAGAATAAACTGAGAGGGAAAAAAACTTGAGAAATCGTGGGTTGAGTGAGAGTTGAAATTTTTTGGAAGAACAAAAAATGAGAGAGAAAAAATCGTGATGAATAATGAGTAGTTATGCTTCAACAATGGAGGTTATTGATCTTCCAAACAAAAAAAAACTGAAAGAAAATCCAAAATCAAATGAAAAGAAAAGGAAAAAAGAGAAAGAAGAGAGAGGAAGTTGATTGATGTGTGATAGAAAAGAAAAAAAGAGAAAGAAGAGAGTGGAAGTTGATTGATGTGTGATGGGGATGACACATGTGTCTGTGCATGAGAATGGTGTGTAAGTGGTATTATTGTAATAAAATAAAAATGGTAAGTAAAAATGTTGATGTAGGCGTGTAGGAGTAAAACAGTAATAAAATGTGCAAAACAGATTTTTGGTGTAAAAATTTCTTTATTTTATGTCAGTCAATTATTTTTTTTTTATTTTCTTTTTTCTTTTGTCTTTTTGTTTATAATATTTTTTTAAAAAAAAAATCTCTCTTTTTTAAAATTTAAAACATTTTTTAGCTACATCGACAATTATTTAGACTATAAGGGGCTGTTTGGAATAGGTTAATCCTAGTAAGGGAATGGTAATGTGAAACATTACCTTGTTTGTTTGGAGGATTTAGCCTTGGAATGTTATTCCCCTAGTAATATAACTACCCTTGAGGAGGGTAATGTTCATACCTTAAAAAAGGGTAGGATTGAATTATTACCTTCCATCATATTAATTTGAATAATATTTTTGAATTAATAAATAAATTTAAATACCAATAATATTATCAATTATTATAAATAAAATATTATGATATATAAATTTAGTCTGTGAGATCAGTTTTTTTTAACTGAGTTATTTTACATTATTAGCAATAACATATATATATTTATTATACAAAGATTTTATGCGGATGGTGTACATAAATAACATATCGAACAAACAAAAAATAACATAGTGATAAAATATATAGAAATGTTCATTTTAATTAATAAAAAATATAATAAAATTTAATGTTTATTAATTAATAAATATATTTCTTTAATAAATAATTATTTTATTTTTATATGTAATTAACATTAAATAGATATAATAAAAAAATATTTTTATTTTAATTTTTCAAAATAATATATATAAGATTCCTGTACTCAACCAAACAGTGTAATTTAATTAACAGTAATATAATTACATATTACCCTACACAGCCAAACACAGTTTACACATTTCCCTATAATTATATTCTCCTTCATAATATTCCTTATAATCAAATTATTTTGAACACCTCATACCAAACGCCTTGTAAAAGTTACACAATCGCAACCTACTTTTTAATGTGATCATTTTAATATGTGTGAACTATATATTAACTAAAAAATTAAACTTTATAAATGTGAAATAGAAAAAATATTAACTAAAAAATTATCAAATTTTAAATTTCAACAAAAGTTAATAAATTAATTAATATCATGAATTACTAAGAAATTATTTTATCATTTCAATATTTAAAAATTATGAAAATGTAAAGTAGTTTATTTCTAAAATAATTTATAAAATACATTTTAAAATAATAAATAAATATTATTATATTAATTTTGTTAATAAACTTAAAGGTAACGTTTTTTATATTTATAATATTGGTCAATGGTATTTTTTTGTATATTTGATTATAATTATTAATTTCTTTAATATATTTGCAATTAACATAAAAAATTGCTAAAAAAATTAAGGTAACTTAAACAAGTAACCAACATCATGGGTTACTAAAATGTATTTTTTTTTAATTTTTTCTTTTTAAATTTTGGTTAATTATCTCTTCATAAAGTATAAAATAAACTAAAAAGTTGCTCTTTATTTTAATTATTTTTTTTAATGATAGTAAAAAATATATACTTCTCACATGTTAAAATGATCACTTTAAAAAATAAATCACAATAGTATCATTTTTGAACCAAAATAATTAGTAGAGTAATTTGAAAATATTTTTCAAATAATAGAATTGATTGAAAAAGAAAAAGAAAAAAATTATAATAAAATTACAGAAAGTTAAAAACTTATATATTTTGTTCATTCACACGAGGAAAGAGAAAAAAAAAATACTAGATGGACGGACTGATCAAGAAATAGAATAAGAGATGAGAGATTATTTTGATTTAGCGGTATAACAGTACGCTACTTGGATCAATTAAATTGTTTTAGTTATTTTAATATTATTTTTAGTATTATGTATAATATTAAAAAGGGTTTATTTTATAAATATGGCTTTTTTGTAAGTGGTTTAGAAATATATGGAGAAATAAAGAAATTTTATAAAAACAGGAAAAATGAATAAAAAATTTAAAATATGGAAATAACTAATTAGTATATATAATATCTCTCAACTAATGATTTGGAAAGTTGAGAACTCCCCTTTTTTAGAACCTCCATTTTTTCCAGTGTTTTGCTTAAGCCAAGATTTTTTTTTTTTTTTTTTTTTTTTTAATTTTAGCAACAATCAAATTATTTTTTATTGAGTAATAGTCTAATTTTTTTGTTTTTTTTATAACTTTTAATATTCTATACAAATATTTATGATGTTTTGTCATTGATCTTAACTTTTTATTTTTATTTTTAAATTTAGATTTTAAGTTTGCTAGTGCCACACATAATGAAATAACATATATATATATATTTAGCTATTTACCCTAATTAATATTAAGAAAAAAAAAGAATGTTAATTTTCAATATATAAAGATTAAAAAAAAAAAGTAACCTAATAGTGATACTTTTTAACACCATATAATTAATTTGGAACCTTAAAAAAAGCAATAACAAAAAAAAAAAAAAAACGTAGTAAAGAAAAGTAAAAAAAAAAAACTATCCTGATACTTTTTGGACACTATAGAAGTAACTATAAAAGTAACCTGGAACAATTAATAAAGATAATGATAAAAGGAACCTACTTATTTTAACATTATTTTAACATTATTAAAGTAACCTGAATAATTACATGCATAACAAATAGTAACCTAGTACTTTTAAATGCCATAAAAATTAACATATGCTAGAGACAACATCACAAAGTAACCCGATATATTTTTAATACCACTACCATTACACATGTAGTCTATTGGCAATATCAAAAAGTAACATAATATTTTTTTAACTCCACTACCATTACACATGCAACTTATTGGCAACATCAAAAAGTAACTCGATGATTCTAAAGTAACCTGGTACCTAGAATATTGAATTTAGTTGTATGCTACATTTTGACTGATTTTAATGCAAACATAACATTTTTTTTCCTTTTTGTCTTTTATTATATTTTTGAAAGTAACTCGGTACTTGAAATATTAAATTTTCTTGTTATTCTATATATTTTTTACACATGTAACCTATTAATAACATCAAAAAGTAACCTGATATTTTCTAAAGTAACTTGGTACCTGGAATATTGAATTTTGTTAGTAACATAATTTTTTATCTTTTGTCTTTTATTTTGCTTTCTAGAGTAATTTGATACCTAAAATATAAAATTTTGTTTATGTGCTACATTTTTTACACATATGTAACCTATTCGCAACATCAAAAAGTAACCCAATATTTTTTAAAATAATTCGATACCTGAAATATTAAATTTGGTTGATGTGTTATATTTCTTACACATGTAACCTATTGACAAATCAAAAGTAACCTGATGTTTGCTAAAGTAACCTGGAATCTGAAATATTAAATTAGGTTTAGTGTGTTATATTTTGACTGGTTTTAATGCAAAAGTAACATGTTTTTTGTTTTTGTCTTTTTGTCTTTTATCCTGCTTTCTAAAGTAACTTGGTACTTGAGAATTTAAATAAAATATCATTGCTTTCCTTTATAAAATATAATATCAAAATGTTAATTTATATTCAAATAAATAAAAAAAAAAATACTTTGTAATAATTAAGTTAAAAATAAAATAAACCTTCTACATATATTAATAAATAGATTTTTTAAAGAAAAAATAAAATAAAAATTTAAGTTAAGAAAGAATGATTATGTAGAGTTAAAATAAATAAAATAATTATAATATAAAAATAATATAAATGTATATATATTAATGATTTGCTTTAAAAAAATATTAGAAATCTCTAAACATAAGTTAATAAAATGAAAATGTGGCTTTATTTAATAAAAACTTAAAAATATGGAAATATTTTTCCATACAACTAACTTAAATTGTAAAAAAGCCATAAGTTAAGTAAATCTCTAATTTTTCTATATCTATGAAATTTAATGAAAAAATGCCATATTCTACGTAATTTCCTCTATTAAAAATTCCCCAAAAATTAAGGACTAGCGCAGTTCATTACAGGCCGTTCGGCCCATATTTGTTGGGTTCGGCCCATTAATTGTGACAGTGCCACCAACCTCTCTCCCATCACTATCAAACTACCTCAGCCGCATATAGCTTCCTCTGTGCTCTGCTCTTTACTCCCCCTTTTTCTTCTTTTTATTTGGGATAATAATAATAATAATATGACGATGTGTTTTAGAATCCGACCCAATACCACACTTTCTCTCCCTTTCTCGGCTTCCAAACACCTCCTCAAACTCAACCCCAAACCCTCTCTTTCCTTCACACCCCACTCTCACTCTTCCACCTCGTATTACTCCTCCAAGATAACAATGTCTTCTTCCCCAACCCAAACCATCGAGCACATCGTCCTCTTTAAGGTCAAAGACGACACCGACCCGTCTAAGGTAAACGCCATGGTTAACGGACTCAGCAGCCTCAAATCGCTCGATCAAGTCCTCCACATCACTGCCGGACCACTTCTCCGGAACCGATCGTCCACGCTCAACTTTACTCACATGCTCCATAGCCGTTACAGCTCGAAAGACGACCTTAACGCTTACTCTCAGCACCCTAATCATATGAGCGTAGTTAAGGAATCGGTCCTCCCAATCTGCGAAGACATCATGGCCGTCGATTGGGTTGCCGAGGATCTTCAAGGTCCAGCTTCCCTATCTCCGGGCTCGGCGTTGAGGGTGACTTTTTTGAAATTGAAGGAGAATCTGGAGGAAGAGAAGAAATCTGAGATTTTGGGGGTAATTAAAGGGATTAAGAATAGTTTTGGGCAGATTTCTCAGCTCACTTGTGGGGAGAATTTCTCACCAGGGAGAGCCAAGGGGTATTCGATTGCGTCAATTGCTGTTTTTCCTGGTCAGAGCGAATTGGAGACTTTGGATTCGGATGAGGAGTTGGTGAAGCTGCAGAAGGAAAAGGTTAAGGAGCATTTGGAAAGTGTTGTCGTTGTTGATTATTTAGTGTCGTTGCCTCAATCTGCCAGTCTGTGAGTTTTCAATTTCATTGTTGTGAAAATAGAACTGAGATGAGAGAATAAGGCTTCAGCTTTTGGAATATCAATGAGATGACTTTCTCTTCATATCTTTTCACCATATTGTGATCTGAAAGTAAAATTATAGATTGTAATGTGGTTTAATGCATGAAACTTAGCTCATTTTCTTCAAAACTCATAGCTCATTGTATGACAGGTTGCTATCTAACACAAATGAGTGTAAAATGTGGTTGACATTAACCTGTGACAATGTCACAAAATTAATATGTGAAAACAACTATGTTGGGAAGGAAATCATTGTTAAATTTACATAATTTTTCTCTTTTGAAGCTCTTTAAGGTCATCTCTGAAAATGTTGTTGTTACCAATAACAACACACCCTTTTATATTGACCTTGTGGTAGATATAATTCAATTTATTTCCACAACAGTGGACTATATATAGGTGATTTGAAATATCTGGATGAGATAATCCATATTGCAACTCATATTAGGTAACTAAAGGTAACTGTTCTGTAGTATATATAAACATTGTTTGCCTACTATTAGGGAGTGGTCTGACTAGGTTAACTCTTGTTTTATTATTTATTTAAAACAATTCAGTTTATATGATTGCTTTTCAAACGACTTATGGTGTTTGTTTAGATGACTTTTGTTTGTTTGTCTTTTTCTTTTTTGATCCATATTAGCTAGAAGAAGTTTACTCTTTCAATAGTGAAGTTGCGATTCTTTGCAAATATTTTGTTTAGGGATAAATTAAGATTGTATTAATCACTAATTTCAATGTGTGCTGTCATGATATGACTGTTGTTTAGTAGCTGTATTCTACTGATTATAAACAATGGATTATGGAAGGAAAGGACGATGACTGCTCAATCTACAATCTCACTACTGATTTTTGTTTTTCTTACTTCCTTTTTCATATAACGAGTTTTCAAAAGAACCGATGCCAAAGGTTATATATGATTTTGCATATATGCACAAGGGAGAGACTTGAACAATTTCTAATGTCACTATCATACAGCATAACTGATATAATTGTGACACTCAAATTTATAATTATCATGAAATGTACGAATTATTCAAGTAGGTACTTTTAACAATTTGGAGGCAAAAATTCTATTTAATTTTATCTATATTAAGAAGAAGAAAAAATGGTCACTCCTTTCATAAGAATGTCATTGCTATAAAATTAATAAAATGTCATTGTTAGTGTTGGAGGTCACAAGACTCAACCAATATGTTTTGTAGTTAACTAAAAGAAAATCACATAAATGATAAAAGTGATAGAAATCGGCTAAATGAGAAAAATTGGGCTTTAAGTGAAGATCGGTCCTGTATTCTGTCCAGCCCATCGTTATTTCCTTGTCATAAGAGTTAATTTTGAGAGAAATATATTGTGGATAAAACTCAGCTAAAAAATAGGGAAATTTTTAAATATATACATAAAACTAATAATATTTATGTATAAGTCAGCTATTTTAATAACTCACGTAACGCCCTTAGTTTACCGAAAGTATAAATTAATCTATACTCATCCACTTCTTCCATTCTTATTCACTTCCCGTTTTACTCAGCATATCATTTTTTTTCTCTTTCTTTGTAGCCTAGCTAACTATTTTTTATTTTATTTTTTAATACAACACAAACACAAGATAATATGCCAACAAATTGTTTTAATGTATTTTTTATCATTATTTATTTATGTATTTATATTTCTCTCCTTTATAAATATGAACATCTCTATATATATATATACAATTTCATAAAACTTTTTAGTTTCTTTTATATACTATATGCTATAATTAGAAAATAAACCACTAACATATATATATATATGTTTTAATAAGTGCTCCTTTACAATTATATTATTTCATATAACTAGGGAATGGATCCGCGCTTCGCGCGGTTTTAATAATTTTTTTTTGAAATTATATATTTTAAAATTTATTTCTTAATTATCAACAAAATTAAATCTAATACTTTTCAATTTTTTTTAATTATTTACTTATATACATACACTAATTAATGTATATAGAAACTAATTATGAAATAACAAAATTATAAATAATTAAGAAAAATTATCAAATGTATAAAAAAATATAAAATTAATTTTTAGATATCTATTAAATTTAAGCACTTAATTGAGCAAAATTTAAGTATTCAATCACTTATATAAAATAAAAGAAAAATACTACTAATTTTTGGAAAAATTGAACTGATCAATAAAGAAATGATTTACTTATAACCCTAACATAATTTGTAAATATGTAAGATTTTTACTTAAACAAATTACTAAGATGATATATTAATATTCGATGTATACAAAATTATACATAAAAAAAACACAAACTCATCACTAAGAGTCTAATAAAATAAATAAATACCACAAAATAAAAAATAGGATGTCACTTTATTAATTAATTTGTACTTTCTAAAAAATCAAAAATCAAATTGCGTGTATGTTTAGAATTTTATTTGTTTTTCTTTTTTAGAATTAGGAAAGAAAAATATTGTGCTTACATATATAGTAGAAAGATCAAGAGTTTGAGAAGGATGGACAATGATGAATAGAGATGATAGTAACTCTCTTTATATTTGTTTGGTATTAACTTATAGATAGGTATAAAATTGAAATATAAAATTATTATGTTACTAATTATAAAATGTATCTTTATTTTCTTTAAAGGATATATGTAAATTGATTGATATATTTTTTTTAATTTTATCTCTCATCTTCTCACTTTTATTAAATTATATTTATTTAGTTAATAATATTTTTAAAAATATATATGATATGAGATTTATGCACTTGTAATTCTTATATTTCTTTTTAAAAAAAAAAATACCTTTGTAGAAATATTTATACATATATATATTCAGTTATAATTATATATATATTATATATATAATATGTCTAATGTTGTTTTAATTGTTATATGAAAAAATATTGGAATATAATAACATCAGTATCTTTGTCTTTTTTTTTTCAATTTTATATTTATGTTTCAATTAAGCTGAATATTAATTATTACAAAAAAGTAATAATATTTGTCATTAATATGTATATTTTTTACTTCCAATAAATATTTTCTATGAATCATATGAGATTGGCAATTTGTTAGTGGAATTCAAAAGTCAAGTAAGATTACAAAGATATTGTAAGAAAAAAAACATAGATAAGTATAAAAGGTTATGAATTTAAATGGCATTGATATAAGAGAAAAATTATTCAAATGAGTAATTACCAAATTATGAATTTTGTTGGAGATGATGTTACTTAATTTTGAATAAGTATATTTGAAGTTTTTTTTTAAGTGAAAGATATTGCATGAAAATGATTCATACTCATTTATGTATATCGTATTAGTATAGAGAATAAAAATATCAAAAATTAGTGCAAATATTTGAAATATATATGATTTGTCTTTTGAAATCTACTCCCATATTAAAGTTGGCAAAATATAACTCATTATATAAAAGATTATGGTATTGATATAAGAGGTAAAATGATTCAAATGAGTTACAAAATTATAAAATTTGTTGAAGATGATGTTTCTTAATGTATAATAATTACATTTGAAGTTTTTTTGAGTGATAGATAATTAATGCATGAAATTCTCAACATAAATAATTCATACTCATTTGTGTATATAGTATTAGTATCAAAAATAAAAATACCAAAATTTAGTGAAGTATTTATAAAAAAATATATATGATATGTTTTTTGAAATTTTATTCCACTCTAAAATTAGAAAATTATTAATTATTATCTTCATCACATTATCTAAATTTGTTTTTTTTGCATCCATCTAAGAAAATATTAAATTATAAGTGGTTCAAAGTAATAATTTATAATAAACACATTAAAAAATTATAATTATTGACTATCTTACACATATGAACAATATTATTAAAATACTATTATTTAGAAACTAATTAAGAGGAGTGGGAACAAAAAAAAAAAAGACAAGTGACACAAATAAACATCAAAATAGTTTTACAATAACAAAATGAAACAAAGAGAAAAGCTAAAAAATTAATTGGCAATAAAATGTTAAGACTTACAAATATAATATAAGAATGAAGGAGAGAGAGGAAGAATGAGAAATGATGTAAATTAAAACTAAGGAAATTTGAAAGAATAAATTCTATAGTGACAAATGACAATGTTTTAATATATAGTAAAGTATGAATTAATATTATTTGTCAATAATTTTTTATTTATTAGTTAACTATTATCATTGTTAACTTGGTATAAAACGTTAGTTCATTATTATAAATTATTATTATTATGTTATTATTTTTTTAATGAATTATTAAACTGTTATTATTTTTAATTTATTATTATAAAAAGTTGAAGATAATAAATAAAAAGTAATAATTAAAAATTAAAAATTGAAGATAAAAAAGGGAAGACAATACTATAAAAATTAAAAATTAGAAATAAATAAATAGTTGTAGAAGATTTAGGATGCCATTGCCATATCATACATATTCATATACAAGTATACATTGTTTATATTTTTATACATGTTTATATATCTAAATCAAAATGTGTAATTACTCATTATTAATCAGTCATAATTTTCTTTCTTAGATAAAATTTATCATAATAATTGATAAAACATAAATATTTCATTCTTAATAAATGAAGCAGTGGGAATGAGAAAGTGTTAGTCATTTAACGTTGAAAATTTATATTAAAACTGTTAGGTTTTATGCCCTAAATAAAACTCCATTTCAATGTAATCTATTTTATTCAACATCAATAAAGAAACAGAAGTATCTTTCATTCATTTGTGTATGTTTTGGTTCACTTTATCAATTGCTTGTCTATTTGATTTATAAATTCATCTTAAACCCTTTTCACATACTTGATCATGTTTATTGTGCTGTCATCACATTGGAAAGTAAACATGACTATGTGAATAAAGTTTTCTAGATTTATCAGACACGAGTGGTTTTACCGATATGATAATACACAACAAGAGTTTACTTGCATTTGGAGAAATGCTATGTTCTTTCCAGAACATTGGTTAAAGTAAAGCTCAGGTTGGATGCATGGAGTATGCATCGGAAGGGACCGATATTGAACTTTGACTTAGATTTAATTAAACTTACCGTAAAATCTATTCAAGTCAATATCGCCAAGTTGATCCTACATCAAATGTTCTTAATCCTGTTATGATTAGGCTCAATCTTGAAAGGCTATTCGTGTTCTTTGATTTGTTAGTTAATCCTACTTTTAGGTCAGGGTGATACGTACATTTTGGGAACACGGTAGTGCAATTGAGTGGGAGCGCTAGCATAAACATGGAATCTATAGCTTCTATCTGGCGAATAATAAGCAAAGGATGATCTCCTTCGAGCTTGACCAAACGAACATAAATGGTGGAGTACTCATTTCACATAAGCTGAAATATCATTTATACGGGGTCAAGTGTTTTAAGGATAAAATACATAGTAGGGTGTTACGGTAATCTAATCCCTTTAAAGTGTAGATCATTCATATAGAGGATCATTGATCAAATTAGGATTATAACAATGGATAACTAATGATGCGTCTATATGGTGGAACATATAGAGCATTCTATATACTAAGAGTGCAATTCTAAGTTCTATGCGTGGATTCAACGAAGAATTAATAAGTTAGTGAATTTTAGTGCTAAATTCTTGATCTACTTATTGGAAGCTCGGTTATATAGACCCATGGTCCCCGCACTAGTTGAGATTATATTGTTTGTAAGACTCATGTAATTGGTTTTGATTAATCAATTATAATTCACAAATTAGACTATGTCTATTTGTGAAATTTTCACTAAGTAAGGGCGAAATTGTAAAGAAAGAGTTAATAGGGGCATATTTGTTAATTATGATACTTTGTATGGTTCAATTAATAAATATGATAAATGACAATATTATTTAATAATTATTTATAGTTATTATATAGTTAGAATTGGCATTTAAATGGTTGAATTAGAAAATTGGCATTTTTGAGAAAATCAGATACAAAAGTGTTAAAATTACAAAATTGCAAAAAGCAAGGCCCAAATCCATCAAGCCATGGCCGGCCACTTTTGTAGGCATTTTAAACTGATATTTTTATTATTTTAATGCCAAATAATTCAAACCTAACCCTAGTGGAATGCTATAAATAGGTAGTGAAGGCTTCAGGAAAATTACACTTCTGAATCAGAAAACCTGAGCCTTTCTCTCTCTACCTTGGCCGCCACCCTCTCTCTCTCTTCTTCCTTAGAATTTCAAAATTACCTTAGTGATTAGAGTAGTGCCCACACACAGCAAGCAATACCTCAATCATAGTGAGGAAGATCGTGAAGAAAGATCATCAGCAAAGGAGTTTCAGCATCAAGGATTCAGAGAAAGAAATTCAGGTTCAGATCTTGATAATACTCTGCTACAGAAAAAATACAAGGGTTAGAGATCTGAACGGAAGGAGTCATTTAATTCCGCTGCACCCAATGTAAGGTTTCTTAAACTTTATACGTGTTTATTTCATCGTTTTAGAAAGTTCATATTTAGGGTGTTAATAAACATACTTGTGAGTAGATCTAAGATCCTGGTAAAATAAATTCCAACAAAAACGTAGGCTAATAATAATGAAATAATGTTAAACTTTATTTTTATATAAACCCATTAAAAATTAAGTAAATTATGTAGGCTAATAATAAGGAATTAAATTGAAACGGACACTTAGTAAAAATTTATTAAAAAAATAATTAAATAATAAGAAAAATTGAGATGTCAAGAAATAAGAAAAAAATTTCATAAAGTTCACCATGTCACTTTTATTTGTCATTTTTTTTATATAATTATATAATATAATATATAATGAATATAAAAATTTAAATAATGTATACAGGTTTTTATTACAATCTATCTATATATATCTGTAAAGAAAATTTTTAAAAAATGTGACGTAGCATTATATATTAATTATAACGGTAAATTGCTTAAATTTTATTAGACTTTTTCATTTTTAAAGATTGAAAATCTTCCTCATAAACTAAATAGAATTTATAATACTACTTCCAATTATTATTCAAATTAAAGATATTATGATTTTATGTCTTATTAAAATTAATATGAGATGAGATTCGGATAGTCTATATATATAAACAACAAAAAAATCAAAATAGAAGATCAAAATGAAAAATTTAAACTTATGAAACTCAAATTTATAAGAAAGAGTAGAATGGAGAGAAAAAAAAATAGTAGAAAGAGAGATATATGATGAAAATAAAAACAATAAAGATTAGTGATAATCTTTCAAAGCAAGAAAAAAATTACCTAATACTTTTTGGTGCAAAATATCTATTTGAGAGATTTGCCAATAAATAACCTAAAAATACAACATTAAGAATTAGAAAAAAGATGAAAAGAAAAACATAATAAAATCTTCAAAAATTAATAGCCATATTAAGGAATATAAAAATAAAGCATAAGAAGTTAGAAAGCAAAAAAAAAAAACATAAGAAAAACTTAAAAATTATGAATGTCCACAAAATTTTAACTTATATATATAGACAAAAGAATAAAAGCTAAAATATAAAGAGTTTTTTTTTTTTTAATAGAAAAATATAAATAGTTTTAGTAATTAATTATAGACTTAATATATAAACATAAATATAGGAGTTATACAAAGAATACGAATATTTTTTAGTTATAAATTTTTTTTTAAGTCGCATTAAAAACTCTAAATATATAATAAAAATTAAAAAAATGGAAAAACTCTATGTCACATCACTTTCTCTAAAATTCTCCTTTATAGATCTATAGATATATATATATTGATTCTCTTTTATATTTAATTATTTAATAAATAATTAAAAAAGTTAAAAAAAAAATGAGAAAAATAAAGAATACCTATACAGACATTAGTGTGAAATTACCAATAATATATAATTGAAAAAAAAAAATATTTACATAATTAATAATAGGTAGTCTTTTCAAATAACGCATGTAATTAAGAATAGTATACATAATAATTAAAGAGCTAATAGTATTAAGGCTAGACATGAATTTGAAATGAATTAATTACCTAAAACTAAAAATATGCATTAAAAAATAAAAATAGGAAAAAATAGAGAATAGAGAATAGAAGAAGATTAGGATGCCACTTAAGATGTTTTGTGCTTTCCTTTATATTATATATATTTGAAATGAATTAATTACCTAAAACTAAAAATATGCATTAAAAAATAAAAATAGGAAAAAATAGAGAATAGAGAATAGAAGAAAATTAGGGTGTCACTTAAGATGTTTTGTGCTTTCTTTTATATTATATATTGATTTTCGTTATTTAAAGAAACTAAATGATGGTTTAATTTCAAAAAAAAAAAAAAAAACTAAATAATGACTTTTTTAACAAATTAAATAATATCTTCAGTTACATTCAAAAACCTATTCAAGAATTTAATAAGGTACATTAAAAAAATAAGTATTTACCACATATCTCTTATTAGTAAAGTTATTAAATATAATAATTTTTATAATATAATTAATTTTATAATATTTAAAATACTATTTAGTTACTTTATAAGTTGTTTTTTTTAAGAAATATATTAAAATAGATATTAAGCAGACTTATTCTAAATATATTATTTGGTAACTTTTAAATATAAAATATAAAAATTATAGAGTATTTTATAATGTTGGTTTTTATATTGAATTTTAATATACTATGTGCTTTTCTTATATAAAAAATAAGATTCTAGTAGCTTTTATTAATCCACAAAATTTGTTGCTATATTAAATTTTGTTTCAATTTGATTGTTAGCTAAGTAGAAAATATATTTTAGAAATTTATCTACATTGGCTCATAGCAGTAACTTTTAAATATTAAATAAAAAAATAATTAACAAAATTAGTTGGTATATTTTATTTTGTTTAAATTTAAATTTTATATTTTTTTTGGTTAATTAAATCAAAAAAAAAAAAAAAACAAAATGGTTACCTTTGATTTAGATTATTTTTTTAGGTAACGGTAAAGAAATATATATTTTTCACACATCAAAATAATAATATTGAAGAGTAGTAATACAATTTTGATGGCCAAACGATTACCAGTATAGTTGAAAAGTATTTTTAAAATTATTTTTTTAATAAAAAAAATATCTAAAACTATTAAAAGAAAAAAAATTTATAAAAATATAAATATTTGATAAATGTCCCATCAGGAAAAGAATTATTATAAGGAAAATAAAATGTAGCAAGTATATGAGTTAGATAAAAACAAGGAATAATAGATAGATATTCAAGAAAAAAAAATTGGTGTATCATCGTAATAATACAAGAGAAAGAGGAGAAAAACAAAATAATATATGTAGATTGTAAAGCAAAATAGGCTGGTACGTATACAATTGTCCAAACAAAATTAAAAAACTTAACGGTATATGCTATAATTAAATAAGCAGTGTTAATTGTGATATTTATTTCAAAATTAAGTCACTAAGTGTAAATTTCTCTAAAAAATACTGAGGCTGCATAACATTTCATTTATATTAGGAGAGGAATACAGAGAAGAAAAGAAAGGCTTATAGAAGGCTTACACATTGCAAAACTAACAAAGAGAATATTCCCAAAGTTAAACAAGGAAGCAAAAAGAAATAGCAAAAAAGATCTTCTCAAGATTGCCTCATTCATCCGTAATGCAATCCTTATTCCTTATCATCAGTGATGTCACCATTATCATCAATAGAAATTCATCCATTTTCTTTAACTTTACCCCTCAAATGAAATGAGGAAGTAACAACATTGAGTTTGCTAATCAGGAATTTAAACCTAATTGGTGTGAGCCCCTTTATTAGACAGTTGACGACTTGATCATGAGATAGAACATAATGAATTTCGAGCTTCTTCTCTAAAACCTTATTTTGAACAAAGTAAACATCCAGTTCTATATGCTTTGTTCTTGGGTGGTAAATAGGATTGGTGGCTAAGGCACTAGCACCTAAGTTACCACACCAAATACAGGGAGGCTTGGTAATTTAAACTTCATCTCAGTCAATAATCCTTATAACCAAGCTAATTCAACAACAAGGTGAGCCAAAGCTCTATACTTTGCCTCACTGCTTGAGCGAGCCACACCAAATTGTTTCTTAGAGGACCAAGAGATTAGGACTTCACCAAGGTAAACACCATATCCTGCAACAGACTTTATATCGTCGACACAGGAAGCCCTGTCAGCATCAGAAGATCCAATCAAGGATAGCCTTTCACTAGGAGCAATATGAAGACCATGGTGCATGGTACCTTTGAAGTAGCTTATTAAATGCGTTTAGCAGTTCCCCAATGAACATTAATAGGTCTCTTCAGGAATTGACTGGGCTTATTAACGACAAAAGAGATATCTGGCCTAGCGTGGCTTAGATATTGTAAAGCTCCAACGATGCTTCGATAGTTAATTGGTTAAGATAGAGGTGTTCCATCGTGTATAGATAGTGGCTTCCCTACAGTTATAGGTGTAACACTTGACTTTGTGTTTTTCATGTTTTTTTTTTTTTTTGTAATAATTCAACAATATATTTTCCTTGAGACAAATAAATACCTGTATTGTCCCTGAACACTTTAATTCTGAGGAAGTAATTAAGTGCTCCAAGATCTTCCAAGGAAAAAGCCTTGTTTAATTTAGTAATGAATAAATTGAGTTCCCTGGAACTACTTCCTGTAACTACGATATCATTCACGTATATTAAGACCATGATCACAAATGTTGGGTGCTTGAGTAAAAAAAGAATGAATCAACTTTTAAATTTTCCAAATTCTACTGCAACAATGTATTTCTAAGTTGAACCAGGCTCTTTGTGCCAGTTTGAGGTTTTGAAGAGACTTATGTAATTTACAGATAAAGTGAGGATGTTGATGATCTTCAAAACCAGGTGGCTGTGACATAAAGACATCTTCATCAATAATTCTATTTAGAAAGAAATTAATGATATCAAATTGCCTAGCTTCCCAATCATAAGCCAAAATTATTGTTAGAACCACTCTCATAGTTGCAACCTTCACCAATGAACTAAATGTCTTTCCATAATCCAAACTGGGTCTTTAATGAAACTGATTTGCAACAAGTCGTGCTTTCAACCTTCAGAAAGTTCCATCTAAGTAAAATTTGAATTTGTAGACCCATTTACGCCCAACAATATTGCAATGAGGAGGAGGAGGAGGAATAAGTGTGGATGTCTTGTTTTTCTTAAAAGCATAAACCTCGTCATCCATGGTAGATGACCACCCTACATCAAATGAAACCGGTTCACGAGTATTAAGGGAGAAGGTAGATTGGCCAACGTAGACTTAGGTTTGATTATGCCTGCTTTATAGTGGGTCACCATAAGATGTGAAAGTTGTCCAAGTTCTAGTGGAGTAGGATTAGGTAGAGGGGATAAATCAGTTGCTAAAATAATAGGTGATTCAATGGAGAATATGTCAGTGGCATAAGCAATAGGTGAACCAGCATGAGAAAGGCAAGGACTTACATGATGTTGTTGTGCAGTAATATGTGGAGATGAATTGGAGACACCTGTAGAAGATGAGACAATAGGTAAACAAAGAAAATTATTTTCATCGAATTTAATATCTCTACTGTTCATAGTCTTAAAACCACCATTTTTGCTTACCCGTAGTGTATAGCCTTTACCTCTTCAAGATGCCTTAGTTAAACACATTTTAAAGCCTTAGGTTCTAGTTTTCCTATACTTTGATGTGTATAAGCTCCACATCTAAAAACCTTTAAGTGAGATAGGTTTGGTAGTTTATCTGACCATATTTCTTCTGGGGTATTGTTGTCAGTTGCTCTTGATGTGCTTCTATTGATTAAATGCAATGATTTTAGGGCAACTTATTCTCGGAATCCTTGACTTAAGCCTGACTGGAGTAGTATACATGTTCAATATGGTTCTATTCATTCTCTCAGCCACCCTATTATGTTGAGGTGTAATCCTCATTGTCCTATGTTTCTGCAAGCTATTTTCTTTATAATATAGGTCAATTAATCTATCATTACGAAATTCCAAATCATTATCTGTCCTTAGTATCTTTACGAATACTGTTCCTATTTTCTTGTCCTTAACAAAATACCAATTCTTAAGAAATTCCAAGAAGACATCATTATTATTTGTTAGCTGAGAAACACTAACAAAATTTTTAATCATAGCTAGAACTTGTGAGATAGAATTCATATGTAAAAGATAAGAATGTAAATAATATGGTACAGTAGATCCAATATGAGAGATTAAGAGTTTCTTACTATCCCCAATAGTTAGAGTTTCATGACCTTGATAGGGAATAGAGGTTTCAAGATTGGAGCTGTCAAAAGTAATGTGATTGGTTGCACCAGTATCAACATACCAAGAATGATCATTACAAAAATCTTGAAAGTTGAGGAGTAAGCTTGGGGTTTGTAAGATAGGCACAATTTTAAGAAGCACCAAGTTCGGGGGTAATCTAGTTTTTGTCAAACCTGTAATGACACACAAGAGCAGTATGACCCGTGCGCATACAAACTTGGCACATAACTCTAGGGTGGAAATATCAACCATAGCCTCTGCTACGAGTAGTAGTCTATTGGGCATTATCATTAGTGACCATTTTAGAGTTGGTAAAGGGTCTGGAACCACTAGATCAACCATTGCCAAAGGCAGGATTTTCCTGCATCTTGATCAAGAGATCTGCCATGGAATGGTGATGTTCAAGACGACTTTCATGAGATAACAGTAATGTCCTGTGCTTCCCTAATGGATAGAGCATCACTCCTTGAGGTTATCCTTGATACAATAGAATCAAATTATTGACCCAAAGCCATTCAGAAGCTGCAATATGATATCTTGATTACTTATAAGGGAATGAGCAATAGCCAGAGCATCAATGATGGTCTGAACTTTGTCAACATACTCCGAGATTGTTAAACCACTTTTTGGGACGTGGAAGAATTGACCTTTTAGTTGAAGACATTGAGTTTTGGTCTGAGACGCAAACTTTTGTCCAAGAGCCCTCCACATAGTAGATGAAGAGACGAAATTAATCATTGATGCAAGAATACTATCAAACATTGATGATCGTAACCAAGAAAGAAGCAGGTGATCTTTTCGATGCCATTGAGTATACTAGGATTAGGAGCTCCATTAACTAGAACTCGAGGAGGAGGAACACCATTAAATATAATGTCATCAAGATCGTGACCAATCAGAATTAGCACGACTTGAGATTTTTAGGAAAGATAATTGAGACAATTAAGCTTGGTCGCGAGAGAAGAATTAAGCGAGTTGGAGAAAGAATTCTAGGGAGTAGCAGCGATGATTGTGGCAGGCGCCATTGGAGCGGAAGAGACAATCGCCATTGAAGCAGGATCGGAGGTCGAAGAAGAAATTGACTCAGGTCAAGAAAATTCTGATACCATGTAGAATAAGAAAAGTGCATAGCACATAAAAACTGAGCAAGGCTCGAGAGAAACAAGAAGATAGAAAAGAGAGAGTAAAAGTATTTCTGCTCTAATAGATGGATCAATAATTATACACATTGATTACACAAAAATTAAGCACGAAACTGTTACAACAAACTAACAGTAACTACTTAACTAACAACTGACATAACTAGCTGATAACTAACATCAAATCCTTTTGAGCTATACTAACTAAGTCTTCTCCCTCTAAATCTACTCTCTCTAATTCAAACTCATATAACAAGCACTCTACTAAGTTATATTTGATTGAAATGAATGAAAATATAGTTAGAATAAGAATGACATTCCAATACTTTAAAATTAAACCAAACAAATAAATGTAATAAAAGTTGTTTCACTTGTATTTTATTTAATTTCATTACCCCTAACCAAAAGTCACCTAAATGATTATGGAATGGTTGGAACATTGCTTTATCCTGAGGATGCATGATTTGGCTTTCTTTAGATTTAGAAGTATTGATAAAATTAATTGGTAGCAAGCCGGGAAAATATATCAGCAGCATTTTTCATATTTTATTTCTATATACCTTAATAGCCAATACTATCAGTACTATTACCCACATAGTTATTCTTATATATAGGCAATAAAGAAGAAAATCGAAATACAAAAAATTACAAATGATAAAACAACAATTATTTTCGTACACTTGACGTATACGTAATTATATACGAATAATTACACGATGAATATATGTTCTGAAAAAGTTATATATGGAACACATTATTCATAATAATTTATTAAAAAAGTTGTAAGCAAAAGTTCTACACTGTTAAATATAAAAATTTCAGTGCCCAGTCAAATTTTCTGGCTCCCTAATACTATTAACACATGATCAAATTAATTATATAACCATTAATTGCACTTTTTTTTTCCCCCTTATAGCTTCTAAAAAGCCAGGGTGCCAGACTGTCGTTCCCTATTGAGTTCAGAAATGAACAATAATGTCTGTGTAATTATCTGTGGTAAATGATTGAGGCAGGTCTTAACTACTATTCTCAAGTCTCTTATATGTTACTTATATATATGGTTCATCATGTCATGTGCCTATCTACCAATCAGCAAAGGCAATATATTAATTGTTCTCTCTCCTTTTCCAATGTAATTTAGCATTCTTTCTTTTTATTATCATTATTGGTTGAAAAAAAAACTTTGTTGTTGAGATCAAAGGTATGTGGATCTTACTTTTCAAATATTTACTTCAAAATAAAGGAAAGCCTGAGTATAACAACAAGTCCGCTCATATATATATATGGGATAAGATTGGCCCTTGCGCAGATTGAGTTAGTTGATAGGCACATGTCGTCACCATTCTCTAAAGCAACTACTGAATCATTTTACTTAAAGCTTTTGCATAATGTTCGGAATATCACTCTTTTATTTATTTTTTATTTTTCTGGAATTTTTAATATTCAATAACATATCCGAATGCTATTATTAAATCTTTTTGTTATATATTATAACATGGTGATGATAGTGAACATTATTTACTAGGTAGTTATTATACTGTATAGTAATTACATTGTATTTTAAAATACAAGATGTGTTTGGATGTGAAGTGGTAATTACATGTGAATTCCTAATATCATGTTTGGCATGATAGTTAGTAATTACACAGTAAATTAATATTATAATATTTAAAAATAAATTTAATCAATTAATAATATATAAATAAATAATAATCTCTTCATAAAATAAAGTCAAAACTATAACAATTTAGTAGCAAATATTTAAAATAATTTTTTTAAGACTATCTAATTGCTCTTGCGTTCCATATATTTTGAGCTATTATATCTGTAAAATTAAACATATATTGCTTGTCATCATCTGTTGGCCCGTCACCAAGTTCTTCATCTGAATCTGAATTAAAATCAATATTATTCAAACTTTCACAATTTCCTATTTCAATTTTCATGTTCTCTTCGAAAAATTCATCATCCAAATTCCACTTGTGAATAAAGTTGTGAAGTACACAACATGCTAATACAATCCAACCTTATTTTTTGATGATTGATAGAAAAAGGAAAAGTCAATACATTAAAAATAATTAAAATATTATATCAATTAATTAAAATAATTTGAATTTATTTTTGGTATGTAATTACACAGTGTAATTACATCCAATTCTCATGGGGTATGAGAATTGGAGAGAGTAATTGAGGTCTCTCAATTACCTCTAATTACACAGTTACTATGTAATTACGTGGCCACACAAACACGTCAAATTGTGTAATTACCTCCAATTACATCCAATTCCAATTCTCAAGTGGCTTTCCAAACGCGCCCTTAGTTTTTATGGTAAATTTAAATGCAGTTTTCAATAAAAGAGTTGGCCGATATATGCTATAATATAAGCGTGTAATAACATGCAAGTAATATACAGTTTTGGGTGTCATCATTACTAAAATTAAGGAGATATTTATTATTAAAATTTTGGATAGATAACAATTAAGGAGGATTTTTTTTATTTTTACATTTTAAAATATATATGTATATATATATATATATTTTTTTTTTTTTTTGTATTTTTACGGAATTCTACATAGAAACTCTTATTGCAACTAGCGCTGCAACCTAAATCGCGACAAAAAATCGTATAGAAACTCCTATTGCAACTAGAGCTGCAACTACTTTAAAAACTCAAACCGTAAATTTAAAAAAATAATTTAAAAAAATAATTTAAAAAATAGCATATAAGCTAATTCACCTTAATTTTTCAACTATGGGAAAGGTAATATTTTTATCCTATATAATTGATAATGTTGAAAATTCAATCAACTCCAATCTCAACTTTGTGCATACACACTCATAATATAGTGCAACAAATACACGGATAAACTATGAATAAATAAAAATCAAAATTAAGTAAAGAATAACACCAAAATTAAATTTAAACTACTACAAAAAATACTATTCTTTTCAGTCCTCAAATTGGTTTTCTTTTTTTTTTTCGAAAAATTGTGGTTAATAAAAGTGAGTGTTTAAAACCGATGCCTATAATAAAAAATACTTATCGGTTTTAAAAAGTCCTTACGCATTGGCATCAATTTAAAATAGTTATTGGGTTAAAATTGAAACGGTATGTTTCAAGAGCAATATAGTCATTAGTTTTGAATCCTCTAGTATACTATATATACTCGATGGTTTAAAACTGTCGACTATAGTAGAGTTATATTAAAACCCCCAAATCTCAAATTAGATATTAATTTTTTCTTCTTTAACCTTGATCCATCTTTCTCTGTAGGCAATTTTTGCCTCATCAACGACCACCACAACCACCTCGATCATCCTCCCTCCTGTGTCTTGTCACTCTCTCCCTCTTGTCGAAGACCACCCACAATCACCTCGTCTCCCTCTCTCTCTCTCTCGTCTCGCTCTCGACCCTCTCGTCTTGTCTCTCTCCCTCTCCATCATCGAGGCCCACGGCAGTCTCGAACTCAAAGGAACATCGAGCGCTACAACTCCGTCCATCCTTCACACTCCCACCGGAGAGGAGTATATATTTATTTATTAATTTATAAATATATATTTTTTAAAATTTTAATATATATTTATAGAAATTTAAGTGTCTACATATTTTTATGTGTATTTTATTTTTTAAATTTAGGGAAATAAATAATTTATTTAATTTGTAAGTAAAAAAATAATTCCTTGTAATTGTGTATGTTCTTTTTAGGTTGAGGTAAATAATTTAGGATAATGCTTCAGTAGAGGTATTAAAAATGACTATATGTAGAGTTATTTTTTTTTTTAATATGTGTCATTATTTTATTGTATGTTCATTAAATATTATTTCTTATTTATTTTTCTTTCATATATAATTATTTGTTAAAAACACTATTATTCCCTTTAAACAAAAAAGAAAAATAGAACTTATTAAGACTGTGTTAGTTTTTACATATATAATTATTTTTTCTCCTTCCTCTTTTTTTTTTTCTAAAAATTCTTAAAAGTTTCTTATCAAAGAACCTAAACTATATATAACCAAAACTAACAACTTTGATATTTTTTCTTTTAAAAGAAAAATAGAGGTTATTAAAAATGTGTTAGTTAAGTCGGTTAGGTTAGTTAAATTAGTTTAGTGAGTTAGTCTTTCTCTTCATGCCTATATATACATCTATTCCTCTCCTCCCTTTCCAATGTAACAAACACTTGATATTCATTTTTCTTTTCAATGAAAATTACTCTGTTTCTTGGTCACTAATATGGTATCAGACGATTCCTCCTTCTTCAACCTTCAAGAATTCAATTGAAGCATCTTTTATCTTCAACAATGGTGTGTACACGAGCTACCACCTCAGCTACTTTCACTGCACAAAATCCTCCAGTGGTCGATGCTGCAATCGCTCCACAACCACAAAATGAATCTGTTGACGATTTACAACCAGATATAGATCATGTTCCTGCTCCTCAACCCAATCCACTCGACCAATTATCATAAGAACAGAACCCTATCCCTCGATCCAACCCAATTGATCGACCTCCATATGAAGACATTCGTTCTTCATATTACCTGAGTAATGCAAACCACCCTGAATTGGTTCTTGTTTCTCCGATTCTCACCGATTGCAACTTTCAACCATGAAAAAGAGATTTCAAGATTTCTATAGGCGCATGAAACAAAACTCCATTCTTGGAAGGTAGATTACCTCAACCCCCTATTCATGACTCTCTTTACAGTTCTTGGATAAGATGTAACCAATTAGTCATGACTTGGATCCTTCATTCTATTTCACCTGAGATTAAGAGCAGTATTATGTATCTCGACACTACTGTCGAGATGTGGACTATTCTTAACTACAAATTCAATCAAGGCAATGGCCTAAGAATCTTTGAGCTAAATGAAACCTTAACTTATCTACATCAAGGTGATGATACAATGAGTGCTTAGTTCATAAAGTTGACAGCCATGTGGGATGAAATAAATCAACTTCGTCCAAGAATTAACTGTACTTGTGTAGGTGCAGCTCAAACACAAGATCACATCAACCATGATCAGGTTTTACAATTCCTCAAAGGATTTAATGAGACCTATCATGCTACTCGTGATCAGATATTGTTAATCGACCCTTGTCCACCTCTCAACAAAGTCTTTTCCACGGTCATCCACCAAGAAAGACAAAGAACACTTGGAAATAGATTAACCCCTCCCATTATTACTACAACAAACACTAATCCTCCCCTGCACTAGATCTTAACCCTGCTATCAACTAGAATTCCAAAAATAAAAGATCAAGATCCCACTACACTCCCTGCCAAAAACCTGGCCATTACAAAGACAAGTGCTATTTTTAACATGGCTTTCCACCTAGCTGTGGAAAACCAAGATCAAATGACACTTCCAACAACAGCAAGAAACCAAAAACTGGTTCCACCAAAAGAACTACACCTCCGACTCACAACCCTTCCACCAGGAGAATCATCCACTTCTCAACTCCCTACAACTCAATGTCAACAACTGATTTCTATGTTGACTCAACAGCTACAACCAAAAATTGATGCTTCAACATCAGAAGGCCCTACCATCAACAACTTCACTGGTAACAACAATTCTCAACCTCCAATTTCTTAGGTTATAGATAATGGTGCTACTCACTATATTTGTTGCAATATTAAATGTTTTTCTCACATCACCAAATCAACCACACATAAGGTTGTCACACTTCCTAATGGTAACACTGTACATATCAAACTTATTGGTACTGTCATTATAAATTTTGCAATTACACTGTACAGATCAAGCTTATTACAATCCACTATCAAGCCTACATAACAGACTCTTGTAATGTACAAAACAAAAACTAATGGCACACACACCTTGACCACCCTTCTGTATTAATTACAAATAAATTGAATAAAAGACTGCAATTTTCTTTTGATGCATCTAATGTACATAACTGTCTCACTTGCCATTTCTCAAAATAAAAGAAATTACCTTTTGTGTCCAACAACAATTTTTCACCAGCAATATTTGATCTCATACATCTAGATATCTGAGAGCTATACCCTATTCCTTCTACAGAAGGATACAAATATTTTCTCACCATTGTGGATGACCATTGAAGGTACACATGGATATACCTACTTCTGGCTAAATTAGATGCCCCAACAATAATTTAATTTTTTTTTTCACTTTTGTCAATGTCCACTACAAACAAAATATCAAATCTGTGAGGATAGATAATGCAAAAGAACAAAATCTCAAAGCTTTTAAGCAAAACATGGAACCACTCATCAAAACTCTTGTGTGGCAAGACCACAACAAAATATTGTTGTTGAAAGAAAATACCAGCATATACTCAATGTAGCAAGAGCACTTACCTTTCAATCCAACTTATCTTTTATCATATTGGAATTACATGGTCAAAACTGTTGTCTACCTTATCAATAGTACACCATCTATTCTACTAAAAGATAAAACTCCTTATGAACTGCTCCAGAAAAAAACCACCAAATTACAACCCTCTCAGAAACTTTGGATGCTTGGACTATGCTTCCCCTATTCATACTAACCATAAATTGCTCATTGAGCAAAATCATGTGTTTTCATAGGCTACCCTGACCATATGAAAGCCTATACACTTATTGACATACAAACAAACAACATATTTCAGTCAAGAGATGTTCTATTTTATGAGGAGATCTATCCTTTCCAAAGCAACACTCCAAATGCTTCCATAGATCAGTTTTTCCCTACTGATCATCTCAATACACTAGCAACCAACACCGCTTGATCAAACAAAACTAGCAGCCCCAAAATTGTCCATAAAATCAGGCTGAATAATCTCCACACCTGCCCATCTCAAGGATTTCAGCTGCAATAGCACCAATCACACAAGCAATTCTCTCTATCCCATGACTAATTACATTTCATATCATAAACTATCTCATGCTTTCAGGGCAGCAGTCCTAGCCACATATGACCTACTTGAGCCAACTTCTTATGCCCAAGCATGCAAAGAAAAGGTATGGAACCAAGTCATGGATACAGAAATTGATGCACTAGAATCCATAATACTTGGATAGTTGTCCCATTACCTCCTAGACAACACATAATAAGCAATAAATGGGTATATAGAATCAAATATAACCTAGATGGCTGTGTTGAAAGATGCAAAGCCCGTTTAGTAGCCAAAGGCTACACACAGCAACAAGGCATTGGTTACTTTGAAACCTATGTTCCCATGGAAAAATTTAACACACTAAAACTCCTCTTTGCCTTAGCTGCAATAAAACAGTGGCATCTTCACCACATGGACATCAGCAATACATTTTTGCATATGGTCATCTCCATGAAGACATATACTTGAAATTACCTCAAGGATACAAACCAAAAGGCCCCATCCCCAACAATGCAATATGCAAATTAAAGAAGAGTCTATATGGACTAAAACAATCTTCACGACAGTGGTATGCCAAACTCAGCACCATTCTTCTCCAACAAAATTTTATTCAATCCAAAAATGACCATTTACTCTTCATTAAACACTCCAACAATGTATTTTTAGCAATCTTAATATACGTTGATGACATTATTGTCGCCACAAATAACATCTATGCTCTAAATAAATTTGTCAATAATCTTGATTCACATTTCAAACTTAATGATCTTGACCCACTTCATTTTTTCTAGGCCTTGAAATAGCTCAAAACAACAATAGCATCTCTGTCACACCACGACCTTTTACTCTTTAATTGCTACAAGAAATAGGGAACTAAGGAGCCAAACCATTCACTGTTGGAAATATATTTTACCAAGAACTTAGATCTACTCACAAGTATGTTGATTTAACAACCTAAAATTGAACTTCTAAAACGATGAACTAAACACATAAAAGTTAAGAATAACTTACAGTGATTGCAGCGGAATTAAGTGTCTCCTTCCACTCAGATCTCTAACCCTTGATTCCTGTCTGTAGCAGAGTATAATCAAGATCTAAGCCCGAAAATTATTCAGTTGGATGTGATCCTTCACAGTCTTCCAAACTATGATTGAGGCATTGAGTGATGTGTGTGGGCACTTCTCTCTCACTAGGATTTTCGAAATTCTCTCTTGTTTTCTCTTTTGAATTCGTGTGACACAATGCATGCAAAGACCTTGCAAAAGCATATACAGAGTAGAGAGAGGGGGCGGTTATAAATAGGAAAAGGGAAGAGCACAACTTTCCAAATAAACAGTTTCCTCTTTTACTGTGTAATTGAATAACTGCCTTATTTAGTGTGATCCACCACTTTCCTATTTAGGCTAGGCTTTGATTAACAATTATATGGCAATTTAAATTGAAAATAATAATTGGGAAACATGCAAAGGGTGGCCGGCCATGGTGTGTATGGGCCTCACTGGAATTTTACAGTTTCCTCAATTTTATTTCTATTTCTCCAAAAATGCCATTTTTCCAATTCCAATTTTTTAAATGCAAAACTAATTACTTAATAACTAAAATAGATTATTAAATAATATTATCATTTAAAATAATTATTAATTAGACATGCAAAGTCTCTTAATTAATAATTAAACCTAGAAACCCTTTTATTTACACTTTCATCCTTAAACTGTGAGAATTCACAAATTAGACATAGTCTAACTTTTAGAATTATAATTGATTAATCATAAATCAATTATAGAGTCTTACAAACAGTATAGTCTCAACTAGAATGGGGACCATGGATCTATATGCTGAGCTTCCAATAAGTTGAACCGATTTACCAAGTAAATCCCTAACTTATTAATTCCTTGTTGAATCCACTCTTAGAACTTGGAATTGCACTCTCAGACTTATATAGAGCATATCATATGTTTCACGATATCAATATGCTATCTCATTTAACCATTGTTATAATCTTAATGTGATTTAGAGATCCTCTATATAGATGATTTACATCGAGATGGGACCAATTTACCGTTTACACCCCTTAATGTATTTTGCCCCTTTGAACACTTAGTTACATGTAAATGATGTTTTAGTGATCTAATATATAGTCACTGAAACAAGAGCTCATCCATTTACTTCTATTTAACTAAGCTCAAAAGGAATCATCACTTTACTTCTATACACCAGTAGAAGCTATAAATTTCCATATTTATGTTCAGCACTCCCACTCAATTATGCTATCATGTTCCCAAAATATATGTATTACCCTGACCCAAAAGTAGGCTTAACTAATAAATCAAAGAACATGAATGGCACTCCTGAGATTGAGCCTAAGCATATCAGGATTTAGATTCTCTTAATCTAAAATCAACTTCTGACATTGACTTGGAAAGATACAACGGTAAGTTTACAATATCTTTGACCAAGTTCAATATCGGTCCAGTCCAATGTATACTCCATATATTCGAAACTAGTATACTTTGCCAATATTCTGGAAAGAACATAACACTTACTCCAAGTGTAAGTATACTTCATCGCTGATTATCACATCAGTGTAAATCCAAAACACTGATGAACAGGGACCAAATCTTTTGAATCATATAATCACAATCACATTCCACTGTATTGACAATACTGTAATTGTGAATAACTATATGTTCTGGATTTAACTGATTTTGTGCATATATCAAGTATATATATTAAACCATAAACATGTAACATACATGTAATCATAATTCACTTCAAAATTCTAAATTGATAACTAATCAGATTGTAATGGGTTTTATTTAGGGCACAAAACCCAACAAACTCCCACTTGCACTAACATAAAAACAAGTTGTGCATTACAATCAATCTTTTGTCTTGATCCTTTGATCAAGTGTAGTATATTTGAATCCACCCATATATCTGGAACCAGGTTCATAAAACTTATGAAACCTCCTTAACTATATGCTTTACTCATCAAGGGATACTGAAATTCTTACTGCCCATTAAGTACATCTGAACAAACAGAAGACATATCTCTCAAATTTTAAAATTTGGAATTGAGATAATGCAGTGTAGAATTTCCTTTAGTAAAATAACTTTCTGGTAATTTTGAATTTACAAAGTTATATCTTCTCTGATGAAGCTTGAATTATTATAGATGGGTTTTACACTCTTCTACAATAATTCCTCCACCCCCAGAGTCACCACCATCTCAAAATTCTTAATGAGTCGGTGTGGATATTGGGATCACTAATGCATAGATCCTTAATATCATATAGGTCACTTTTATAAATCTTTCTTGATTTTCCACTAATGTTCCCTATTTGATTACATCTCAGATGGCTCCCACTCAATAGCAGATGTCTGGTTAGAAACTTTTAACCTTTTACTATTGTTTCTGAGAACATCTCATTGTGACTTATTATCTTAATCTGAAACTGTAAGTTTCTCTAAGATTAGGTCAACAACATAGCAGTCTAGTATTTGAAGTGTAAAATACTTGCTAGAGATTAAGCAATCAAATCAAGATACCATAAAATGTTATGAGGATTAGAAATCTTGAATCAAGTCTTTCGAATAGACTATGCAAGAATTCTTCTATCTTATTCTCATAATTCTGATAAGTTATTTCTATCCATGTGAATGGTTAGACTTGTTTTTATCAGAGGTGTTCTTAAGTTCATATCACAATTATCAACCAAACGAAGATGGGTAAAGAATTTTAATATTCTCCCACTCAACTAAGGTAATGTGATACATTATCAAAGAACTTTAATGGTATCATTAACTATTACAACAGTAAATCTAAACTGGAACATATAATCAAGATCAAGGATTTATTCTGATAATAGCTAATTTATTATATTATTTCCATGTTTAACACTATGTGTCACAAAAAGAACTGTGGAATAAAGTCCACCCCTAAGTTTATAGAGATTATGATCCACCCCTAAAGGTTGTAAATCTCTAAGTGTGATAGAGAGTCTGTGGAGTTGAATATAATCCAGAGTTCATTAGATATAAAAGATCGTTGAACTGCATATTATTCTTAACTTTTCTCCACCCCTATCAGATCAAAAGATCTTTTTATTAAACAAATTCTCAAAGAATTGTTTTTAGAATTAACAATTATTCATAAATATAGAAGTAATTACTAATGTTTATGTAGTAATAACTCTGTAAGGAGTTTAAATACCTATAGAATTTGTATCAATAATAAAATACATACACATACAAACATAATAAATATAACAATTAGTAATAGATAAGATAAAGTACTGAAGCTCAACTCATAAATTGCAATTTATTTAAAAAAGAACTTTATTATAAACCAAAAAATTGTTTGCAATATTATGAGAACCAAACAGGGAATAAAATCCCAAAACTTGAAATCCAAATTGTTTGAAAAACTAAACAATTAATTCAAAAAAAATGAGCTTCTTCTTTATCATAGACGACCTCCATCCACCATCCAGCTTTCTACTTCAACTCGCTAAGACAGCATCCAAGTTTAAGAAGCTTGAGCTATAAGAAGAATAAATAAGATTTGTAGTCCAGAATTAATAATCCAAAAGGATAATAATTCACTAAAACACATCAGTTTATAAAGAAATATCTTGTTTCTTTGCAAGAAGCTTAGGACATTGGGATTTCCAATGGCCTTTCTCATTGCAGTAGAAACACTTTCCTTTTGGTGTATCACCAGAAGCTCCAGTCTTTTTGTCCTTAGCTGCTTTCGCAGCTTGAGCTCGCTTCTTGGCATTTTTCCACTTCTTCTTATGATTGGATTTGGAAGTAGAAGCAACATGTGCCTCAGGATTACTCGTCTTATTACCATTTCCAGAATTCTGAGGTTTATTCCCTCTTTTCTTGGGACCTCCAATCAAATTTTCATATGTCTGAAGGTCATTGACTAAAGTATGAAAGTCTTGTTCCTTCTTATTCATGACATAATTTGATGTGTAGGGCAGAAAATCTGGAGTCAGACTATTCAAGATGAGACTCACTTGAGTAGTTTGATCCATTTCAGCACCATGATTCTGGGCTTCCTGGAAATAACTAGCCATCTCGAGAAGGTGATCACGCACATTCTGATGGGGTTCCATCCGTGCGTTGATGAATTTCTTAGTCGCGTCAAAACGAGACTGGATAGATGCCATACCGAATAGCTCAGTTAACTGCGTCATGATTTACGCGGCGTGATGGTGTTTGCAAACCTTGTTTTCAAGGTGTCAACCATGCTGGAAAGCATGAAGTAACGAGCTTTATTGTTAGCATTCTGCCAACGCTCGAACTTCTCTTTCACAGCTTTGGTTGCATTGTCACCGTCGCTCAGGGGACGGCTCAGTCAACACAAACGAGGCACTTTCACCTATGAGAGCAATGTTAATGTTCTCTCTCCACTTTGGGAAGTTAGACCCATTTAGCTTATTTTCAGTTAATAGTGACAACATGGGATTCGACATTGCAATTCAGGATACTACAAGATAATAAATAGATATCAATTATGGTTTAACACAAAATCTTATTCAGAAATTATCAGCACATAGCAAGTAGGAATGACTAGAGAAAACACAAAAAAAATTCAATCCTAAATAATTTCCAAGGTTTTCAACAAACTGATATTAGTGTCCCGTTTAGGCGAGAGTCAAAGCTACCATCCATTGAATAGAGTTGTCAGCTCATCTAAAATGACAAACATTCTAGCAACCTTTTATTCGATCGAAAAGAGAATTCGACGTTGTCCCGTTTAGGCGAGAGTCAAGGTCATTCTTATTTCATGAACTTCTACCATTGTTTCATACGTTTGTAAGTCTTATACAGTAGCCACCATTAGGGTGATCAATACTAATATAAAACACTTACAAACATACTTATCTTTTGAGATTAAACGGCGCTAACTTGCTAATGAACGTTCCTCCATTAGGGAGGATTACTCACTAAAACAATAGTTATGTAAGACCAACAATGGAGATCGAATATCTTAAAATAATAAAGCTCATTATTTAAAATGTATTTTCTTCTATTATTTATTTATTTTAAATCTATATATATTTATTAAATTTTAAATTTAGAATAAAATTCTAAATAAAATTTAATTTAATATTTGTAAAATTAAACTTAGATGGTTAAGAAAATAAAATGAATTATTTCCACCTTAGTATTAATTTTTCAACAAATATTAAGAAAATTACTTAATTTAAGTTGTATTAATTTAAATTAATTTTCAACTCAAATTAAAATTTTCTACTAATTTATATATTGTATTTACAAAAATATCAAATTTTGAAATACATTAAAATAAATCAAACTTTACTAAGAAAAAATACTTCAAGCAAAAATATTATCTATCTAGATTTTCTTGACTAATTAATCCAATTTCTAATAATATATTTTAGTTCCTTTATTTTAAATTAATCATTAAATGAAAAGATCATTGATTTAAGCTGATTCAAAATTAATTAAAATGATTAATTTACAACTTTAATCTATCTTTTAAGATAAATTCAAAATCATCTTGCATAATTAAATGCAATTTTGAAAAATGATTAATAAAATAAATAAAATATATTTTGAAAATTATTCAAATTCAAGTTGTTATGAAAATACCCAGCTTAAAATAATTTTCTTATTTAATTAAATATCATGAAAATAACAATATCTAAGTATTACTATGAAAATTAACTTAGATATTTAATTTTTAATTTAATTAAATGTATTAAATTCAGAAAATAAATAATTAAGTATAGAGAAGGCTTAATTATTAATTTCCAATTTAATACAAGGAAAAACATCCTTAATTGAATTGTACCAAAATTAATTATTAAAGAATTAATTTCACAATCAATGATATTTTCCTATATTAGAAATAATAATTAGTATAGAAATAATTATCTAGAAAATATCTCAATTATACTAAGTATGTAACGCCCGTATTTTATAATAATAAACTCGAAAATTAGTTTTAATAATTTATATCTTAATAACCATATGAATCGGGATCCCGAGTATCAAAATACAAGTTAAAAGTACTTTACTATTATGTACATATTATTTTTTTTTTTAAAAAAAAACTAACTCGCTAAAATGCAACCCCAAAATACAGACTTCAAAATATTAAGAGATCGAAACCCTCCAGGTTGCACTGCCGCGATATGTACAATCATGTCGAGCTCTGCCTCACTGTTCCTCCAGCTTTGCTTTTCCCTTACCTACACAAGGTAGCAAACTGATGAGTCAACAGACTCAGTAAGATATGCAAGAAAATATAAAAGTAATGTAATGTCGGCTTTATGATTAAGCCGCCCTGAGCTCAATAACCAAGCTCACCAAATGGTTAAGAACGTTCTTAAATAAAGTACGACTACTATACCAAATGCACTAAAGTACCAAAACTTGTACTTGTGTTGGTAGAGGCTTAACTGTACTTCTGGGAATTACTAAGTGTTGTACCACGAACACGACGTACCCTTGGTACTCGTGTTGGTAACACTGTAACCACAATTATAACAACACTATACTAACACTTCACAAATCATATTTAAACTAGTGTTAGTAGTGCAACAAATAAACAAACATATATTCTTATATATATTCTTACGCTATCTTACCTCGTTCCGTGCTCAAGTGTGCCGGTCAGCCTGAGTGGAAATGCAGCTAGACGCTTTACAGGGCCCTAAACCATAACATTCAAAATCCGATGAGAGACACGCTAAACACTTTACGGGGATTTAAAATACAGACTAAGCTTAACCCTATCGATAAAAAGGATGCCAACACCCTAAATTACTTGAAAACGGGAAAAACTAGGGTTCGAGAAAAAAGTCCCAACCGGCAGGCCAATTCGCAACCGGAACCCCAGTTCCTGGGTACCAACCGGTCGACCGGTTGCAAAAGGCTTCTCAGAACCGGTCGACCGGTTCTGAGCTGGGGACAAAAATTCGACCCCTTTAATTCAAATCAAGCCCAAACTTCTCATAACTTTCCAGAATACCTGCTTATACCATAATAAACCAAACCTAACCAGCAGAACTCAACAATTCACATCAATTTCAAAAACACCATTAAAGGTCAAGGTTTGAGTTCTCAAACTCAAACCTTGCGAAAACCTTACTACAAATAACAAAAACAACATATAGCAACTCAATTAAGCTCAATTAATCTTCAGAACTTAAATTCAAACAACAACTATAACCACAGAACCAAAATTCCTAATTTAAGCTTCAAAACCTAACTTTATGCTTACTAAAATCAAAGGGAAGAAACTAGGGATCAATACCTTAGATCAAAGCTTCACCAATTCAGCTAGGAACTCCAAAAATCAGCAAGCAAAATCAAGCCTAGACTAGGTCCTTGATGTTTCGAAAATGAGAGAGAGAAGGAGATTGATGAAAATGAGGATGAATTTCTTTAATGTTTGTGTAAAAAGAATAAAACCCCCTTTTCTTAGTAATTAAGTTAATTTCAGCTAGCCATATTCCCACAACAAGACAAAATAAATATTTTCCAAAAGACCTCCTTGCCCTTCAAGTTAAATAATTTAACTATAAACTCCTAAGGGTAACTTGGTCAATTAACAAATCCCGAGAATTTTAGCGCCTCTAAAATTTAACTTATAACACCCCACTAATATTCTAAAAATACAAAATATAACTCTCTAAAGGCCCAACGTCGCTTTCCACAGCTTCCGAACACAAATACAGAAATTGGGTAATTTACATTAAATAGCATAAATAATATTAAATATATTTTCAAGATATACCTTTCATAATTATTAATTAATCTAATACATAAACCTTAATCATTTGATAATTCAAGGTATTAATCATATGCGGTCTTTACAAAGTATCTTTTCAAGATTTGGAAAATATCTGATTTAAGTTATTATAGAAAAAATCTATAATTTACAAACTTAAAATTTTCCCAACAAAATTTAATTAAATATCAAAATCAGGTGGTAACTACCTAATTTAAAGATATTCCCTTTTAAGTTTAAAACAAACTTAAAAAAAATATCTTTTAAGAATCTTCAATAACTAATTCCTAGAATTCCTCAACTTAATATTAAATTCAAAATATATTCAAATTTAAGTTAAAAAGGAAAAATTAGTAATAACTAATTCATAACTTAAATAGTAATATTTAATGAAATAATAAAAGTAAGTTTCAGAAAGAATCTAATTAGTTAAAATTCTTTATTTAATTAAACACAAGAAAAATACAAATAGTACTTTATCTAGAAATGAAATTCATTAAACTATGTTTTTCTTAAATTAATTTCGAAGAAATTAATTATGTTGCTATTCAATTTTATTAGGTCAAACTAGTATAATTAACCTAGCACAGTTATCCAAATCAGGCAAATGGGCCTTCACAATTGGGATTGCTCATGTGAGGGGGGGCTGGGTCCAGTATGTCGTACCCACTTCTAAGGCTCCCAACTCTCACACAAGGCTCAAAAGAGAGGAATTTAATCTTAAAATGAACAACTGTTATTAATTGAATAGGCCGATTAACTAAATGAGCCTAAATAAAATCTATCAGGTTATGACATTTTATTTAACAACAACAACCTATATGTGTCTATAAGAGAAATTAAACATATAGGCTCACACAGGCACACAGATTTGGATGGATCCTATCATGTTACTAGGTCATACACAAATGAAAGAAGAATGTAAAAATATACCTGTTACAAATTATTTACTTGACCTATCATCAATTGAACCATGGGTTAAAATCAGATCATTGGATCTGTCAACAAGTTAACCCTGACAATTTCGATCAAGCAATAATAGGTTTTAGAAAACTTACAAACAATCTAAAACACATACTCCTGCAACAAGGTTAGACTTGGATAGTTGGATGTAGGATTTGTTTAATTTTAAAATATTAATCTTTATTTCGAAAAATAAAAAAAAATCGGTTCTTAATGAATAAATAAAATAATATTTAAAATTAAACCTACAATTTTAATAAAAATTAGGTTTTGAGTAACCTAAATATCATTTCAAAAAAAATTTGCTAACTTTCCTTTTAAATTTCATGTTATTTAATAAATTAAATATTCAATAAAATAGAAAATGGTAAATACATACCCTTTTCTGATTTTACAATCTAATTTAGGTAAAATAACAAAATTTAAAAAGTTAACAAAAATATCTTATTTCCTCTTATAAAATACCATGATTATAGTAATCTTATTCTAAATAAGGTCAATTTACCAAAAAAAATATATATTTTTTTTAAACAAAAAAAAAAATCTGACCTTTTATTCAAAAATAAGATAAAATAATCAAAATTTAAAAGAAATAAGAAAAGAGGTAAGCAATACTTGATTTTATCCTATTTTCAAATTCAAATTACACTAATATCTAAAATTAATTTATTTCTGATAATTAGATTTGAAAATTGAAAAACAAAAATCAAATTACAAAACTACACAAAAAATCGGAAGTCAATTCCATGAAATAGCATGAAAAATCGAAGAAAACGAAGAAAAATAGCACACTGTACGGATGGTATGCGTTGCATACCATCCGCGCGCGCAAAGGAGGTGATTTGCCGAGTTCCCTCGGTGCGGGAGGCTGCCAGCAGCCCTTCCGCGCGCGTGGGTAGGGTGATCACCACCCGATTTTTCCCGATTTTCAAAAATTCATAAGTAATTCAAATTAAATCGAAATCGAGTTCTGTAAAAAAGTAAATTGCTTAGAATTTTCTAAACTATCCAATAAAAATAATTCCAGATACAGATAATCAACTATTTTTCCCAGAATTCACAAACATCAATATGACACACCATGAAACCATCCAAATCACAAACAAATCGTTTTAAGTCCAAATTTCTTGCAAGCAAATCAATTACCATGGCTCTAGTGCCAGTTGTTGGAAATATATTTTACCAGGAACTTAGATCTACTCACAAGTATGTTGATTTAACAACCTAAAATTGAACTTCTAAAACGATGAACTAAACACATAAAAGTTTAGAATAACTTACAGTGATTGCAGCGGAATTAAGTGTCTCCTTCCACTCAGATCTCTAACCCTTGATTCCTGTCTGTAGCAGAGTATAATCAAGATCTGAGCCCAAAAATTCTTCAGTTGGATGTGATCCTTCACAGTCTTCCAAACTATGATTGAGGCACTGAGTGATGTGTGTGGGCACTTCTCTCTCACTAGGATTTTCGAAATTCTCTCTTGTTTTCTCTCTTGAATTCGTGTGACACAATGCATGCAAAGACCTTGCAAAAGCATATCAAGAGTAGAGAGAGGGGGCGGCTATAAATAGGAAAAGGGAAGAGCACAACTTTCCAAATAAACAGTTTCCTATTTTACTATGTAATTGAATAATTGCCTTATTTAGTGTGATCCACCACTTTCCTATTTAGGCTAGGCTTTGATTAGCAATTATATGGCAATTTGAATTGAAAATAATAATTGGGAAACATGCAAAGGGTGGCCGGCCATGGTGTGTATGGGCCTCACTGGAATTTTGCAGTTTCCTCAATTTTATTTCTATTTCTCCAAAAATGCCATTTTTCCAATTCCAATCTTTTAAATGCCAAAACTAATTATTTTATAACTAAAATAGATTATTAAATAATATTGTCATTTAAAATAATTATTAATTAGACATGCAAAGTCTCTTAATTAATAATTAAACCTAGAAACCCTTTTATTTACACTTTCATCCTTAAACTGTGAGAATTCACAAATTAGACATAGTCTAACTTTTAGAATTATAATTGATTAATCATAAATCAATTATAGAGTCTTACAAACAGTATAGTCTCAACTAGAATGGGGACCATGGATCTATATGCTGAGCTTCCAATAAGTTGAACCGATTTACCAAGTAAATCCCTAACTTATTAATTCCTTGTTGAATCCACTCTTAGAACTTGGAATTGCACTCTCAGACTTATATAGAGCATATCATATGTTTCACGATATCAATATGCTATCTCATTTAACAATTGTTATAATCTTAATGTGATTTAGAGATCCTCTATATAGATGATTTACATCGAGATGGGACCAATTTACCGTTTACACCCCTCAATGTATTTTGCCCCTTTGAACACTTAGTTACCTGTAAATGATGTTTTAGTGATCTAATATATAGTCACTGAAACAAGAGCTCATCCATTTACTTCTATTTAACTAAGCTCAAAAGGAATCATCACTTTACTTCTATACACCAGTAGAAGCTATAGATTTCCATATTTATGTTCAGCACTCCCACTCAGTTATGCTATCATGTTCCCAAAATATATGTATTACCCTGACCCAAAAGTAGGCTTAACTAATAAATCAAAGAACATGAATGACACTCCTGAGATTGAGCCTAAGCATATCAGGATTTAGATTCTCTTAATCTAAGATCAACTTCTGACATTGACTTGGAAAGATACAACGGTAAGTTTACAATATCTTTGACCAAGTTCAATATCGGTCCAGTCCAATGTATACTCCATACATTCCAAACTAGTATACTTTGCCAATATTCTGGAAAGAACATAACACTTACTCCAAGTGTAAGTATACTTCATCGCTGATTATCACATCAGTGTAAATCCAAAACACTGATGAACAGGGACAAAATATTTTGAATCATATAATCACAATCACATTCCATTGTATTGACAATACTGTAATTGTGAATAACTATATGTTCTAGATTTAACTGATTTTGTGCATATATCAAGTATATATATTAAACCATAAACATGTAACATACATGTAATCATAATTCACTTCAAAATTCTAAATTGATAACTAATCAGATTGTAATGGGTTTTATTTAGGGCACAAAACCCAACAGTCACAACACCTACGGAGCCTAACATAAAACTAAACAATGAAACAGGACCCCTGCTCGACAATCCTACTAAATATCGAAGCCTTTTTGGGAAGCCACTCTACCTCACCATAACTCGTCCTGATATCTCCTTTGCTGTCAACAAATTAAGTCAATACCTCCAAACACCTTGTGCTTCACATCTCACAACTGCCTACCGTGTCCTTCAATACCTCAATGGCATCCCTGGACAAGGCCTGTTCTTCTATGCAAAAGCTCCTACACCACTCCATTTTCAAGCCTTTACAGACGCGAATTGGGGATCATGCTTGGACACACGAGGATCAATTTCAGGCTACTGCATTTTCCTTGGAAAATCTCTCATTTCCTAGAAATCTAAGAAATAGCAAACTGTATCTCGCTCTTCTGTAGAAGCAGCGTATCGAGCTATGGCCAATGCCTCCTGTGAACTACTTGGCTCCACTCAATCATCTCATAATTCAACATCAATATGCGACTGCCATCTACCCTGTTTTGTGACAACAATGCTGCTCTTCACATTGCAAAGAATCCAATCTATCACGAGCATACCAAACATGTTGAAATAGATTGCCATCTCATAAGGGAGAAGATCAATAATGGCACCATCAAGACTAACCATGTCCCATCTAAGTCCAACTTAGCCGACATCTTAATTTACTTAACCTTTATTCCCTAATCAATTTCACTATATTGTATCCAAGATGAGTGTCAAAAATTTATACACTCAATCTTGAAGGGGGCTATTAAAACCGTGTTAGTTAAGTCAGTTAGGTTAGTTAAATTAGTTTAGTTAGTTAGTTTCTCCATGCCTATATATACATCTATTCCTCTCCTCTCTTTGCAATGTAATAAACACTTGATATTCATTTTTCTTTTCAATAAAAATTACTCTATTTCTTGGTCACTAATAGAGGTTGAGACTTAAAAATTCTCTAATGACGAAATCATCAAAGAACAATGCAAAGATTTTTTTGTACATATCTCTCATCTCAAATCATATCCACCAAAAAAATATTTTTTTTGTGGATACGAGTATTTTTGAAAAATAATTATAAATAAATAAATAAGGAAATAGAATTAAATATGGACATAAAATGAAATAATAACACTTATTAAAAAAATTACTCTATATAAAGTCATTTTTAATACCTCTATTGAAGTATCATTCTATATGTATATATATATTAATTGGGGTCTACGTGTGCTTCCCGCACGTGAGCCTTTCAAATATTTTTTCAAATTTTTTTATAACATATTGGTTTTTTAATTTTGGTTTTTAATATTTTTGTTGTTAGTATTTTTTAAGGTAAATAATAGTCTAATTAATAAACCAAATTATTTCTTCAATCAAGAAACTTTCAATTAACAAGTTATTTTATTTTTATTCTTTGATATGAAAGGAATTAGTTACCTCCTCTATACATATGAAAAAATGTGAAATTGTTAGATGATACCTATGACCACATCACTTATAGTATACTATTATCATACTCACATTATGTTTGGTAATTTTATTTTTTTGTTTATATATATTATTTTTTTTTTTGCTATATTTAAATAATACCAAGCTTTAACTATACATTTAACAGATAGAGAATATACTATTAAATTTCTTCCTAAATTAAATAATTTAATTTATTTACCGTAGTACGTATATGTTATATATAGCGTATATTATAATAAAAAAACAATCATATAATTAATGATTTTTATAATTTTTTTAGAGTTAGATTTAGAGAGAATTTAAGTATGTACGTAATTGGTGAGCATACCACAACAACAAATATAAGTATTAGGGGCGACTTTTAAAATTATTCAAAGTCGCCCCTATAAAGTCGTCTCTAAAAATTCGCTCCTAAAAGTACTATTAGGGGCGACAAAAAGTCGCCTCTAGTTAGGGGCGACATTGTCGCCCCTAATACCCCTAAAGTCGCCCCTAAAAAACGTGTCAGAAATCAATTTTTTGACTTTTAGGGGCGACATGTCGTCCCTAATGGTCGCCCCTAAAGGTTTTTATATTAAAAAAAATAATTTTTTTACAATATTACAAATATTGATATTTAATTTATAAAAAACAATTATAATAATATACAATCACATTAACACATATATACATACACTCTATACATAAACACACAAATAAACATATATTCCTATACATACTCACACACATAAATATAGATACATTTACATACTCACACATAATTACCCCTCTAAAAAAAATACACATATACATATAAATAAACATATATACCTACTCATAGATATAAACATATAACATTGTAAAAAATAACATACACAAAATATATACAAATTAAAAATACCACAGTAAATAGATATCAAACTCTAACATAAAAAAGATTAAAAATACTTTCTTTTTAAAAAAATTATAAATTATAAATTAATTTTATCTTTTAAGTGATATACGAATACATATTAACTAAATTATTTTGTAAAATAAAAAACCAATAATTAATATATGAATCTTTAAAATGTAATAAAAAAAATTATTTATAAATTATATTAATCTCAACACAATAATATAATTAGTCAATTGCAATATTACAAATATCATAAAAAAAAAGTGAAAGAGAATGAGAGAGAGAGAGAGTACCTGACTGAGATTGAGTGGAGGCCGACGTTGGGTGAACACCGAAGTTGGGTGGTGCGGACGGGTGATGTGGATGCCGATTTGGGAGATGGTTTTTTTTCTTTGTATTTTTAGAGAAAATGAAATGGAGAAAAAAAAAATAAAAACAAACCTTGTTTTCGGGGTCGTTAATGGCTGCTCTCTCCTCTTCCTCTTCTTCTTGTTCATGGTCTTGGGGTAAGGACTGCTCCCTCCTCTTCCTCTTCTTGTTCATGGTCATGGGTTTTTCAGATAAAAATATGGGAAAGGGAAGAGAATGGGTCGGGGAAGAATGAGATCTGACACTTTGACTGTGTCAGGTGGCAGGGTATTAGGGGCGACTTTTGTTGCCCTTAATAGTATAAGCGGGAAAATTCCCGCTCTTGGGCAATGAATAATTTTCAATTTATTAGGGGTGACTTTTGTCGCCCCTAATAGTGACTTGTCGCGTCTAATATTTTTAGGGGCGACATTTGTTGCCCCTAATACTGTACCAATTAAAAAAAATAAAAATCAAATTTTTTTAGAGGCGACACTTTTCTGTCGCCCCTAATACCTATTCTATTAGGGGCGACTTTTTGTCGCCCCAAAATGTGTCGCCCCTAATATCTCAAATTCTTGTATACCATAAAATTAAAAAAAAAAATCCTTAATTATCTTTTCCTCGTAAAAGAAAATCTATTAAGACTTTGTTAGTTATTTTTATATATTTTTCGCTTATTTTTTTTTTGGGCACTAATCAATAATTACATATGGTCTATGTTTTTAATAAAAATGTTAGTGCTCAGACACGACCGGCTAATAACCTGTGCAACCTGGGCAGTTGCACAGGGCCCCAAAATAATATGGGACTATTATTATTATTATTATTATTATTATTATTATTATTATTATTTTGAAAATATAAAAAGATGTTAATTAATATTGAGAATAGAAAAGGTTATTTTTGGTAGTTTTTCATAGCATAACGTTAATATTAATATTATGTACAATTATTATATAAATACACAATTGACATTCCCATTTTTATCTCACTCTTTCTCTTTCTCTCATTCTTTTTTTTTTTTAAAAAAAATCAATGCCATTCTCTCCCTTTTTCATATTTTTAAATCAATTTTAGTTTTGGGCTGCCATCAATTCTCATAAAAAAAAGTCAGGTATATATTATATATATTATATAATATAAATGTTACATAATGTATAAATATATATTGTTTATGGATATTCTCTTTCTCTAATCTCTATAATATATATATATACATTTGTTTTTTAGATTGGAGCTTTCACTTGGTGGTTGGTTTGTTATTTTTTTTTCACTTGGTGATTGTGGTATTGGGCAATTGGCGATATTGAATTTGTGATAGCAACAAATACCAGGTTCTTTTGTTCTTTTATTCACTTCTAATTTAATTATTAACTCTCTTGATTGTTCTTTGAAATATTATATTAGTTTTTTTTTTACTATGCCTCCCAATATTAGAAAACATGAGTCTGGGTATGAAAAACGTAAGAAAAAGAAAAAAATTGAGGAGTTAACTCAATCTCAAAAAGGAGCTCTTGATAAATTTATTATAAAAGAACCATTAGTTTCTTTAGAAAATCATAATTATGACATTGTTGATGTTAAAATTCCTGAAAATATGGTTCTTAATGAAAATGTTAGTATTGAGAATCAAAATGAAAGTGTTGATGTGGAAAATAGAGGTGATGTGCCTATTGAAAATGTTAATGTGGAAAATAATAGTGATGTGTCATTTAAAAATGATAATATGGAAAATCAAAGTCATAATACTGCAAATAGTGATGATGATCATTTGAATAATTCACTTAAAAACGAAGATATTTTAGAGGATAATGATGATAACAATGCAGAACAATCAAACCCATTTGAACATTTGCTTGATATATTTGATCCAAGAAATTGGGATGCTCTTGATTCAAAAATGATTGATTTATTAGTGTTGAAGGGTCCAAAAAGAGATTATTCTGTTATGAGTGGTTCTAAAACCAAAATTTTTTAGACGATTCATTGCTAATTATACTATAGTTTTATCAAATGGAGAGAAGTGTGATCGAGATTGACTTGTTTATTCAAAAGAGTTAGATAGAGTATTTTGTTTTTGTTGCAAAGTTTTTAAAAAGTGGGAATGGTAAAGGCATGTTAACAAATGAAGGCTTTAGTAATTGGGCGCATATTGGTGAAAGACTAAAAGAGCATGAGATTAGCATGGAACATGTTAAAAATATGACCACTTGGTATGAATTGCGTCTAAGGCTTAAAAAGAATCAAACGATTGATAAAACTACTCAAAGGCTAATTGAAAAAGAAAAATATCATTGGAAAAAAGTTTTACTAAGAATTATTTTAATAGTGAAATTTCTTGCTAAACATAACTTGACCTTTCGTGTTTCTAATGAGAAATTGTATCAAAATAGTAATGGAAATTTTTTGGGCTTAATTGAAATGTTGACAGAGTTTGACCCTGTTGTCCAAGAACATGTTAAACACATCACAAATGATGATATTCACAATCATTATCTTGGACATAACATCCAAAATGAGTTAATACTTTTGCTTACTTCTGCAATCAAAACTGAAATCATTAAAAAAGTTAAACAAGCAAAGTATTTTTCTGTGATACTTGATTGTACTCCTGATGTTAGTCATCAAGAGCAGATGTCCTTAATATTGAGATATGTGGATGTTTCTTCACATTCGGTTAACATTGAAGAATCTTTTTTTAGGATTTTTAAATGTGAATGATACAACTGGTCAAGGACTTTTTGATGTTTTACAAAATAAGTTCAAAAAACTTAATCTTGACATATTTGATGTGCGAGGACAATGTTATGATCATGGGTCAAATATGAAAGGAAAACATCAAGGTGTACAAAAAAAATTTTTAGACATAAATCCAAGAGCCTTTTATACTCCTAGTGGATGTCATAGTCTTAATTTGACATTATGTGACATGGGTGAATCATGTAGTAAAGCTAGAGATTTTTTTGGAGTTATCCAGCGCATATATACGATTTTTGCCAATTCTACTAAGAGATGACAAATTTTGAAAGATAATGTGAAAGGATTGACTCCAAAATCATTGTCATCCACTCGTTGGGAAAGTCGTGTAGATAGTGTTAAAGCTATAAGATTTCAAATATCAGACTTTAGAGAAGCTTTACTTGAAGTGTCAGAAAAAGATGAACTTGATTCTAAAATAAGAAGTGAAGCAAAATCCTTAGCAACAAATGAGCTTGGAGATTTTGAGTTTTCAATAGCAATTATTATTTGGTTTGAAATATTATCTGCTATTAATTTAGTTAGCAAGCTTTTACAATCAAAAGATATGCTTATTGATGTTGCTATGGAAAAAATAAAAGGGTTAATTTATTTTTTTGAAAAATATAGAGAAACAGGTTTTTATGATGCCTTGAATAGTGCTAAGAAAATTTCTATTGATATGAATATTGATCCAATTTTTCCTCAAAGACGCACAATTAGAAGAAAAAGACAATTTGATGAGAATTTAAATACCCCATCTATTGAGTTATCAGGAGAAGAATCTTTTAGAATTAATTATTTTTTTTTTACCTTGTTCATCAAGCCATTGTTTCTCTTACTAAGCGATTTGAACAATATGAAGAATATGAAAACATTTTTGGTTTCTTGTTTGCTTCTGATAAGCTCCAATCATTAGACAATACATGTTTGAAGTCTTGTTGTAGTCATTTTGAAAAGGCATTGAAACATAATGAAAAATATGATATTGATGGAAATGAATTATATGTGGAGTTAAAGTTATTAAGAGAAATCTTGCCTAGGGAAAAAATGAGAGCTATTGATATATTAAAATTTTTGAAAGGCGTAGATTGTTTTCTTAATACAATTATTGCGTACAGAATTTTATTGACTAATCCTGTGACAGTTGCTTCTGCAGAAAGAAGTTTTTCAAAATTGAAGTTGTTGAAGTCTTACCTGCGGTCTACCATGTTACAAGAAAGACTTAATGGATTAGCATTGATCGCGATTGAAAATGATGTTTTAGAAACTGTAAAATATGAAAAGATGGTTGATAAATTCGCTTCAAAAAGTGTACGAAGAATGACCTTTTTTAAATAGAAGGTTGATGCTTACTTAAAGTTGTAATGAAATAAATAACATTTATTATAATAAAATAGTTTTTTTTTATTAGGGGCCTAAAATTTTAGATTAGAACAGGGCCTCTAAAATGTTTAAAACGGCCTTGTGCTCAGACTATAATATTTGTGTAATGCACATGTAGAAATCAATATCATGAGGAAAAAAATACTTATACTCTTTCAAAATATAAGAGGGTTTTTTAATAAATCATTATTGGAGGACGAAAATTTTACATTTTTTATTGTAGTTATAAATTACCAAAAAATGATAATATAAAAGCATTACTATATATGCAACACCTATAGTGCACAACACTCCTAGTTATTTAGTCTAATAATATTTTACTATCGGTCTTAATTTATATATTTATTTATAATTAAGATATGTGTAAAATAATTTAAGATTTTATATTTTTTATGTTAAATTAATTAGGATATGTGGGAGTTTATACTAAAGTGTACTAACAACAAACAAGATACTATGTCAAATGATAGAGCTCCTTATCAGTATTATTCTTTATGTTTAAAATACAGAAACACTTTCCAGCCAAATACTGCTAAAAGGTAGAGATCACTACTACAATCTTGGCCTTTAGAGGCTGTTTTTTCACTCCCACTTATAAAAAGGGAAGCTAAAGGGTGTGAAAATACCCGTTTTTTTCGAAATTGACATTTAGAGGCGGTTTTTTGATAAAAACCGTAGGTATAAAATTGCATTATACCATTTAGAGGCGGTTGGGAAATAATTTTTTTTTTTTTTTTATGTTTAGCCCTATGCCGTCGGTTCCTCTATAGGAACCGACGGCATAGGGTACACGTGTTTGCTGACACGTGTACCCTATGCCGTCGGTTCCTTTATAGGAACCGACGGCATAGGGTTATAAAACTAACCCCTGCTTCAGCTTTCTTCCTCACTCGACCAAACCCAGCCAAAGCACCAAAGAACCAGCACCCAGCAGAGAAGAAAAACCCTCGCCGACCACCGCCTCCACCACCCATTTCTCCCCCATTTCTCAACCATTTGAGCCCATTTTTGTTGCAAAATCTTCTATTTTCGATACTTAATCCTATACACCCAAAAAGTTTTAATTTTTTTCCCTATTTCTCTGTCATCCGAACCTATACAAAAATAGTGGGTATAACTCCGGCCACCATTTTTTGTTGAGAAAACATTGAATCTCAACCTCTTTTAAGGTATAAATATAGTTTCTATTCATTTTTATAATGTACATTGTTTTATTTTTAGTTTTTGTAAATTATTTTTTGGGTTTTTTAATTTTAATGGTAATATTGTTGTGTTGTATGTGTATAGTGCCGGATTTTTTACGGAATTGCTCGTCGGATTGCGGTTATTAGGTAAAAATTTAAAGCTCAACATATAGTATATATATGTAATTTTATATTTTATTGAATATGTGTGTATATAATGTGTGTATATTAGTGTGTGTATAGTTTAGAAATAAAAATTTTAAAATTAAATTAGTGTGGGAAATAATTTTTTTTTGAGATAATAGTGTGAGATATAATTGATTATATATATATGTATGTATAATTTAGTAACTAAGTAACTTGTTACTATTTTTAATAACTAGTTATAAGTAATGAAATAATTATTTTTGCAATTTCGTTATATTTGTTTATATTGTAGGTTCGGTATAATTTTGTGTGTAGTGTATTTGAGCTTGCATTGATAGGTATATACTTTAACTAACTTTTTCTTATTATATAATTAATTATCAATGCATGTTAGTTGAGTTTGAATATCTTAAATATTCATCCGTAGTGAAGTAGGTTACGCGAATACATGTATTTGCGGTCGGGTGGGTGGATAAATTTTGTATTGGTTATCTGTTTTGTTTGTTATTTTAGGCACTTTTAAAATTTTTGGGAACGTCCAATTACGGTAGTTGTGCTGCCGAAATTTCGGTAGAATTAGGATAAATCTTACTAAAAAAATATTAATATTTACATCACCCAAAGAACTAATTAGCTATAACATAGTAATAAGATGTTAGGTCACTAAAAAATAATCTAACCATTTGTTATGTTAGCTTACTAATCTAGTGAAAATGGTGACCTTAATTTTAAAATTTCTTTCAAAATTGGAATCAAACATGCCCAAAAATTCATCTTTGCCATAACTAATAAAAAAAAATAAAAATAAATCCCAATATCATTTCAATCATCTTCTTTTTGGGTATAATTGATGAGCATTGTAATGATTAGCTACATGGTCCACAACATGTTTAACACTTTACTAAAATCACAATCCTTAAGCTAAAAGTCATTCATCATTACACATAATAATAGTAATAAAAAAAAAAAAGTTACTTAATTATGGAAGAAGAATACAAATGCAATAACAGATAAAAATAATAAAAGTAAATTAAAGCAAAAAACACATTTCTTATGCTTAAATCATTGACATATAGCTTACTTTATATTGTGGTTGTGAATGCTCCTAAATCATTAACATATTGTTTATGCTTTTAATATTTCATATACACTACTTGTTATATATATAGCTAACTTTGAAGTTTGTTTGTTAATGGTGTAGACATGGCGAACTCGGAATCAGGATCTGATTCGGGAGCAGAAAATGAGTGTCCAACCACAATACCTACACGAGGGCCGACGCAAATGAATGAAATATCCAAACTAATGGATCAGGGCAAAAGAGTGGCCCTCGAAGTTAATGATAAAGGTCAATACTGTGGAAAAAGCTACGCGAAGCTCGTATCCACTAGGGAGTCGGATGTCGGCAGACAATAGGGTTGGCTTATAAAAATTGGAAAGAAGTCAACCGTACTGCGAAAAATCAAGTTTGGAAAGACATTCAGGTAAGCTATTATTTGTTAGAATTTTGATTTGTTTTTCTATTACTCCAAATGTTGACTCTAACCGTGTTTGTTTTCCTTCAAAATAGACGGGGTTCATTGTGCCGGACACCTTCAAACATGATTGTCTCATCCTAGCTGGGAAGTTAATGAAAGACTTCAAGAATAGGATGACAAAAGACATCATAATGCCCGCGTTGAAAGAGAATGATCTGGGACGACTGGCACAAGTCCCTGAAAAGCACCCGGAGATCGACGCTGCTGATTGGTGCAAATTTGTTGAAAGTAGACTAACTCTGAATTTACGGTACGCTAATTATATTAACACTAAGATAAACTCTTAAATACAAGTACATGTATCTAATGTATTTTTTTGGCATTGTAGGAATTGAGTAAGGTGCAACGTGAACGTTCCTCAAAAATTCAATCCAGACATCGAAGTGGTCGGAGTGGGATGGTGAACGTACGGGAAGCTGTGGTAAGTAATACTAAAAATTTAATGTGCTATAATGTGCTATACAATTTAATTGGTACTCATTTCATTGTTATAACGTTATGTAGAAAAAGGACCTCGAAGTTGCAGATCCTCCCCGCCACCGTGTTTGGATTAAATCTCGCACCAAGAGTAGAAAACTTGTCACTGATTACGACAAGGAAATTGCCGAGAAGATAGTAAGTATATATTAATTCATATACTAATTGCTTGAATATATAATTCAATTAGAGTTAGTGTATATAATTCATATACTAATTGCTTGAATATATGCGTGCATTAGGCTCAATTAGAGGAGAAGCTTAGTCAGGGACAAATTCAGGTCCAGGGCCAAAACGATATCCTCACGCAGGCGCTCGGGACACCGCAGCATCCCGGACGTGTCGTGGCCGCCGGGTATGCTATTACTTCAAATGTTATTTATTTAGTTACACAAATGAAATCGTTGCTAATTTGCATTTTATGATTTGTAGGTTCCCGACTGTGGCATCTCAACTGTTCTACAGAAGAAAAGGGAAGTGTACGATGTTGTGGCTCGGCAAGCGAAGGAGATTGAACAATTAAAAGCCGAAGTCCAATCCCTTAAGCAGCAGAGGAACGCCGCCGAACAAGAGGAAGAAGGAGAGGTGGTGGTGAGGCGTATGTTCCACAACCATACGCTCCTCAGGATGAGGTACAACCACAAATTTATGCTGAGGAGTTCATTTCCCTCAACGACCAAGGTATCCTATACAATTTTGATGACCAAGCGGCCCTTACTCAGCAAGTACATCTCTGCTCTGACAACATCGACAATATTGTGGCCCGAGGGTATTTGTACGAGCATGTGGGTGTGGTCAAAGTTCACTGCCAGGATTACGATGATTCACATGCTCGGATCATGGTTTCAGAAATCCTGCAAGAGGACGCTGAAATCCCGTCCCACTTGAAGAGTTCGGATATGTTAGGGACGTGTACCGTATGTTCCTTCCTTGGCCTAAACACTTAATTTTAACAACCGAGGTAACTTCTCAACCGAAATTAATTATTAATGGTTAGTGGAGTTTGATTATCTTCAATATTCATCCGTAGTGAAGTAGGTTCTGCGAATATATGTCCGCGGTGGGATGGATGAACAAACTACGTTATATATGTGTTATTTGTCGTTATACAGCCATGTTCAAAATTTTTGGGATCATTCAATTACAACCGTTATGCTGCCGAAATTTCGGTAGAAATTAGATAAAATTTGATATATATATATTATGTTCTGTTTTGTTTAGGGTCCACTCGCTCAACCGCCCTCAAGACGTGATGCGTCAAAGGGGAAAGCTCCGATGCTTTCTCCACAAGCCGTGGTGCACGGGAAGATGAGTTGTTCACGGAAGAGAAGATGGCGTTGATCCCTAATTCGCTGAAATGGATGATTCATGAATTCCTAAGGCTCAAAGATAAACGTGATATAATCACAATTCCTGTCCCCCGAGGATTCATTGCACCGCGTACCCGGATCACGTTATCCGGAGAGGATTTGCGACGAGTTGCTACGTGTGACTACATCGGCAACCGGGGAATGTTTGGAATGATGTATACTCTTCTTTAATCTAATTAACCTTATATCAAATTATAGTTAAATTATTATAAGGCACTAACACTTTTTTTGGCAGGCACATATGGGAGAGCATCAACGGTCTGAGAAAAATTTTCAAGTTTTACGACCCAGAGCTTCTCACAGTGCATGGGATCGCCGATGAAGAACGAGTCCGCCTTTTGACGATGCGGCAAGACGATTGGCTAATTGGTTATCATTAATGAACAAAGAACCACCAAATGTTCTTTATTCCTTGGAATATCGGGTAAACTTTATTAAATTCTTTAGTGCTAATTGTTCATTTCTATATTATGTCTTCAAATTATTTTTATACTATCTTACTTATATTCCAATATAATTTTCTAGGATGCATTGGACGCTAGTGGTGGTTGCGCCAAAGAAAATTATCCATTTAAACCCTCTAAAAGGCCGCCCAATTCCCGAAGAAATAGAACAAATGATCGGAAGGTAATTATTTAATGACTTCTTATGTAACGAATTTAAATTAACTAACGAATTGAAATGCTAATATAATTTTTCCAAACAGGGCATTCATGTATATAGGGGACGCACATCAGTATCTTGGCCCGTGGCAAGGAATTGCACAAGCAAACTGTCCAAGACAACCTAAAAGCCAAGAATGCGGTTTTTATGTTTTGAAATATATGACTGACATCGTCGCACGTGCCAACCCCAATCGTTACATAGAAGATCAAAAAGCTGTAAGTTTTAATTATTGATCATAGTATATAAATTTTATAATAACAAATATATAATATACATATACATAAACTAATATAAATTTTTAATTTTTTTAACAGTTTGGGGGTAAGAAGCAATACGATCCAAAAACAGAAATTTTACCACTACAGCGAAAGTGGATCGAACAATTGATGGCGGTGATTCACGGTGACGATTGAGGTTCAAAGGTCGAAGAATTTTTCTTCATTATGTAATTTTTATAGATTAACTTGTAATTAGATTTATTAACTTATTAATATTTTTAACTAATTTTACATGTTTGTGTAATATTTAATTATTTTTATGAAATCAAATTATGTTTTTACCCAAATTTAATTACTATTTAATTTAAAATGTAATTAATATATAATTAAATTAAATAAATATGTAATTTAAAATTTAAATAAATATGTAATTTAAATTAAATAAATATGTATATAAATTAATAAATATAAAATTAAAATAATATAATTAAATTAAAAAAAAAATCGAAAAACTGAAATTCGCGAGACCTTTACCGTCGGTTGCTACGCCCCCTATGGCGTCGGTTTTTTGATAGGAACCGACGCCATAGGGTCCCCTATGGCGTCGGTTCTTAGCTAGGAACCGACGCCATAGGGGTATATATGGCGTCGGTTCAAATAAACCCTTTAGCGTCGCCCTGATAGGCGTCGGTAGCGAATTTCGCGAAAACCGATGCCTAAAGGGCTTAAAAACCGCCTCTAAAGGGTGTTTTTGTAGTAGTGGATGCTACAGTTAGTTCATGTTTAAAATAGAAACAGGCCTATATATTTCCCAGTTTTGAACTGATCATATTTAATTTCAAATATTTTAATTTATTAATTATTACATAAATTAAATTAATTCAGTAGCTAGATACATATATTATAGAGATTCCATGGATGCACTGATCGAAAGCAAATCTTTTTTTTTTTTTTTTTTTTTTGAAGATGGGACGTATGCATGCATTGTCAATTTTCATGAACAGTTAAATTGGAAATATATTGTAATTATTTACGAAATTGTGGCATCATTAATGGTATCTCCTTTTGCAAGCATCTTTAAATAAAGTTTTTTTCTTTCTTTCTTACAAAGTACTGACTAGTTAGACAAATAAGTACAAAGGGGATATACTATAAACAACGAAACAATTTTCAATGTTGACTACTTCCACTAACTTTCATCGCCACCCATATATTTGCACCTATGCATAAATTTTCCAGGTTATAATATATAGGGTATTAGGGGTATTATTTTTGCTCCTATATATGATGGCATATTCTTAGCCATTGAATTTTCATTTGGTGGTTGTAATTTGCTTAGTTATGATAGAGTTGGATGTATTTGATTCTTTCACTATTATTATTATTATTATTATTATTATTATTATTATTATTATTATTATTATTATTATTATTATTATTATTATTATTATATGTAGTAATCGTATAATATTTTGGAACAGAAATTGATATGTCCTCTCCCATGACTCAAGATTTTGATTAGAAGAATTAAATTTTCATAATATTCAAAAATTAGAATAGGAAGAGAATATATAAGTAAAAACGTAATTTATAGAGCAAAGACATAATAATATTAAACATCAGAAATTTAAAAAGAAATAGCCACCAATTTGTGTCTTTTTTCTTGTATCTTTCAAAACTTCATTTTCAGATTATATATTTATATGTGTTTCGGAAATATTTTCTGTGTTCAGAAAAAAATTATATATTTAATCAATTGAGAAAAAAATTGAGACAACATTTTTTTTTTTTGAACTTTCACATAGAAAAAAAATAATATGAAGTACGTTCTTATGATTGTTCTTATTCTATAAATTTAACAACATAGATAAATAAAAATATCACTAATTCGAGAAAGAAAGAATGAAACTATTAAAAATACATTCACTAACGTGATAAAAAGAAAAATCACAATAAAAAAAAATTAATATAAAACTAAATACTCACATGTTCTACAACACACCATAATACCATATAACCAAACTATTCAACGAATTAAAAACATTAAAAAATGTCCTCATAGGTGAGAGCAAAAGTGATGCTCTCACCTAAGAATTTTCCATAATATATATACATATACACCTTTCCCACCAAAGAAGTTTGGTCTACAAAAATATATACGATATATTTATATATCTATTAATTAATATATATGCTCTCTTTTCTAATTTGTAAAGCTTTTGCTTTTATAACTTCTAGATATGTATTCCATGTACTAATAAATGGGTGCGTACTTTTGTCTTGTTATCACTTTGATCATATTCTTATCTTTCTTTGTTTTTTGATATATTTTTGTTATCAATTTATTTGGAAAGCTGACATGATTTGTGAGCTTTTTTTTCTTTTTTGTTTGGTTGTTGACAAATGATTTGTGAGCATTATTTATTGTATTCTCTTTTATAAGCATTTTGAAGTAAGATCAATATGCAAATATATATATAACTAAATAATATGTCCATATTGTCTTCTTGCATGTATAGATCATTTATAAAAAGAGTAATATCAATGATATATATATTGTCTGATTTTGTCTAATATAATCTTTTTATTTTTTTAATCAAAGATGGCGATTTTATTCAATACTCAGAAGATACAATAGTCTTAAGAGCAAAAAGAGCATAAGCTCACCAAATTAGCAATATGACAAGTAACAAAACCCTCTAGCGACACAATGAACAACCTTATTAGCATACAATAGTCTTAAGAGCAAAAAGAGCATCAAGCTCACTAAATTCACAATTTGACAAGTAACAAAACCTTCTAGCGACACAATGAACAACCTTATTAGCATATCGTTTAACAAAAACTAAAGACACAATCATTAGAGAAGAGATCAACATACGACAATCTCGAACTAATAATTCAAACTGGGAAGGCATGCATAAGAATAGAGCTTTTGATAGCTTGAACCACCAACAACGCATCAATCTCGATTATGACATTGGCCCACTGTTTTTTCTTTATCCAACTCAAAACTTTCTTGATCCCAATTGTTTCAGCAATTTCAGGTTTGACTAAGCCAACACGGCTTGCAAAGAAGGTCGTAAGCAGACGACCATTGGAATCGCGACCAACATAACCAAATCCAAACTTGTTCTGTGCTTCAAAAATAGCTCTGTCAACATTTACCTTGACTGTATTCAACATTGGTTTCCTCCAAACCTCACTAACATTGTTAATAACATCTACTAACAATGCACCACCTTTTCGAGATTGAGCATTCTTCCATTGGTCAAGGACAATTCTAACCGACCGAACCACCTCCTTAGCAGAGCACGTTTTGTTCTTTCACAACACATCATTCCTAGCTGCCCAAATTTTCTAGCTAACCATGGCATCTCCAAGCACCAACATCTCACTTTTGAGTCTCGGCCACATTAAAAAACCAGCTGCTGAAATTAACATCCAAACTAGTAGCCAAATTCACACTAGAAACTCTCCAACAAGACCTAGCAAAAGCGCATTGGAGAAGGACATGGTGTATGTACTCAATGACCAAGTTACAAAAATGACACATTAAGTCAACATTAACATGCTTAGTGTCTAATCGTGCCTTAGTTGCAAAGGCAACCCGAAACAGCACGCCACAGAAAATGGTGGACTTTTGGGGGGACATCCAACTGCCACAATAATTTCCACAAAAAAAAAATTACATTAGTGTGTCATTTAGATATGATTATATATATACGTATATTTAAAATTTTCTTAATTAGGTAACATATGCTATATTCTTAACCAAAATTCACATAATTAAATTTGAGTGTGTCTATATATAGGTTAGATTCGTTAATTTGATATAAAGGGTTTTTATTCCTAAACTTGATGAAAAATATGGCGTGTGAAACAATTTACCATAACTAAAATAAAAAGCTATAAATTTCTTATTACAACTATTTCAATTTAAAATATAAAATAAATAATAATAAAGTTAAAATATAGTTAAAAATAGTTATAATATTTTAAATTTAAATTTCTTTATATAAAATATTTACATAATTTTTTTTTTTATTTTAATTCAAAATTAAACTAATAAATTTAAAAATATGATTAAAATATTTATAATATTTTAAGTAATTTTAAATTTAAATTTAAATTTCTTTATATAAAATATCTACATATAATTTTTATTTTAAATATATACAATAATATTATAAAAGAGAAATTTGATTTTATATACTTAAAAAATTAAAAAAATTTATTCTTAAACCAAAACTTTTTAAACTAAAAAAACTATGACATTTTTTATTAAAACCCCAAAAATACCCCCTCATAATTCAAACTCATTCTCTCTCCTTCCCTCAAACTCTCTCTGCATCATCTCTCTCTCTCTCTCTCTCTCTCTCTCTCTCTCTCTCTCTCTCATCCCACAACCGCCCACCCTCACCACCACCTCCGACCTCCGACCCTCACCACCACCTCCGACCACCCGCACCAACACCCTCGACCCAGCCCCCCTCTCTCGGACCACCCAAACGTCGCACCCCCTCAGCCTCACTCTCTCTTCCTCTCTCTCTGAAATCGAAAAAAAAATCCACAGAGTCCGATGGTTTGACCATGGGGTCCGACCAATCGGACCCATCGGACCCCACTCTCTCTTCCTCTCTCTGAAATCAAAAAGAAAAAAAAAATCCCCCAGGTCCGATAGTCAAACCATGGGACATTTTTTTTTTTCGATTTCAGAGAGAGAGGAAGAGAGAGTGGGGCTGAGGGGGTGCGACGTTTGGGTGGTTTGAGAGAGGGGGGCTGGGTCGAGGGTGTTGGTGCGGGTGGTCGGAGGTGGTGGTGAGGGTCGGAGGTGGTGGTGAGGGTGGGCGGTTGTGGGATGCGAGATAGAGAGAGATGATGCAGAGAGAGTTTGAGGGAAGGAGAGAGAAAGGGTTTGAATTATGAGGGGGTATGTTTGGGGTTTTGAAAAAAAAAAGTCATAATTTTTTTAGTTTAAAAGGTTTTGGTTTAAGAATAAATTTTTTTAATTTTTTAAGTATATAAAATCAAATTTTCTTTATAAAATTAATAAAAAATATTCATATTCACTCTATATAAAATAGATATATAATAATAATAAAGTTAAAATATGGTTAAAAATAGTTATAATATTTTAAATTTAAATTTCTTTATATAAAATATTTACATAATATTTTTTTAAAAAAATATGATTAAAATATTTATAATATTTTAAGTTATTTTAAATTTAAATTAATTTTTTTTTATATAAAATATGTACATATAATTTTTATTTTAAATATATTAATAATATTATAAAATTAATAAAAAAATATTCATATCCACTCTATATAAAATAGATATATAATAATAATAAAGTGTTGTTGATTTTCACATAACTAAATTACGTGATTATAAACAGTAACAGGAATGAAAAGGGAACTTTTTTGTTAAAAGAAGTAAAAGAAAAGTCCCGCACGTCGTCCCAGGCTTGCTGGAAACCAATACAATTCACCTTCTCCCAAGAGACTGCTCCGACGTACTTGTCGCTCTTTCCTTCCAAAAAGAAACAACAAATCCCTATTACTCTTTTCATCTAATTCCAACGTCTTTGGTTAATTTTAACAATATATATGATCCTTCTCTCTCCATCTTAGAATTTAGAAGAGTGGTTAGAATATATAGAGTGAGTGTTTGGTAATATATATATATATATATGGGTTACAGATATATATCTTAAAACCAAATATTAGCAATGATAAATTATATATTAATTTATAAGGATTAATATAAAGTAAAGAGATACTGCTAGATGAGAAGATGAGTTGGAATATATATGGTATGTGCTTGGATACGTACATTAAGAAAATAATATGGCTTTTTATAGACTTTATAGTAACATTTTTCGCATTTCGAAATATTTGGTCAAAAAAGAGTCTCTTTTTAACCCAATTTACACTTCAGATAAGTGAAATAATACTATCGAATAGAAAACAAAAGAGGGCCACACGTCAGGAAAAGAAAGTACGTACAGGTTATATGTATTTGATGACAAAGATTCACACACACATTGGATACTTATGAACAATAAAAATGAGAGTGTATATTATGTACATTAAAATTTTCAGTTTTCCCCATATGTAAGGTAAGACAGACACTTTGTTCATTGAGTTGAACTTTTTATATCGAAAATGTACCCAACAAATTCCTACTATAACTTGAGTTTTATTGGTCTATATTGTAACTCATGGATTTCGTTTTATCAAACTAAAATCAATTCCAATAATTTATTAAAACTATAGATTTTGTCAAAAAGCAACTAAATACATAAGAAATTATTTATGTATCTGCAAATAAAAGGTTTACGTAATATTTAGAAAAAAAAGATCAAGAGTTACAATAAAATGAACCCAGGCGGAGCAAAATGCACTCCATAAACACGATCTGAAGTAACTATAACAAAATGCTCTTCCAATACAAAGACGAACCTTATCAACGGACCGTTTTACTCCGTTGTCAAAAAAACATGAGGCAACAAAAAAATAAGCGATAAATACACACACTAAAAAAAATTATACTTTTGTGATTAAAAGTGAAAAAATTGTAATTAAACATAAACTAGCATTCTTATGTTATTACTGTATCTAAATATTATTTTTTAATAACAAATAATATTATGTTAGGACTAAAAGTGATATTTAATCACAAAAACAATTATGTTGCGAATAAAATATTATCGTAACTTTTTCGATAGTGATATTATAAATTATCACAAGAAAGCCATATCAATATTTTATTAATCATCTCATCTAAGTTTCATATAAATTCAAATTCAAAATTCAGAAACTAATGTGGAATCAAAATATAGGAATATGAATGAGAATGAAAATATAAAAATAGGAATGTAATACAATTTAAAATACATAAAAAAATTGATAAAAAAAATTATTATATTTTTTCTCTTATTATAATAGAATGCTCTTTCTTCCATTTTAAAATAGAATAGTTATTCTATTAAAATAGTAGAAATAGCATTCTAATAGAATGCATTCCAATATTTTAAAATGTACCAAATAAAAGAATAAAATGAAAATTATTTCCTTTTCATTCTATTCTATTTTATTAACTCTAACCAAACGCTACCTAAATTCAAAAAGATATATTTGAATTCATTCACACCAAAATAAGTAAGTTTCAAATTAAGAGATTCACACTTAAACCTAATCTTAAAGTTTGGCCATTGCCAATCAACCTCCATGTGCAACTCCAATGCCCCCGATCTCCATGCCTTGGCAAACAACCCAATAGTAACAAGAAAGAAGAGAAGGTAGGAGAGAAGAATATTAAGTAAACTAAATATAAATATAAATTTATGAATTAAAGTAATTTTGTTTACACATCTTTTTAGTGTAATTAATTTATTAATTAAAAATATTTTTTTGTTCAAAAAATACTTTTATTATGAGTTGAGCTAATGACGATGTGACATTATGTGTGGATCCGATCAAAATTTAACCGAATGGATAAGTTGTCGTTAAATTATTTTATTTATTTATATGAAAAAATAATATTTGGATATCCAAATACTATATATATATATATATACTAGATGAGAGTTACGTGACGAGCCACGTAAATATTAGTTATATATAAGTTCTAGTAGTTTTTGTTTAAAAATTTAGTAACTAAGCAACGACAACAACAATAGTAGATAGATCTATTAAAGTTTTTCATATTTGTAAAGATTATAAATCTAAACTTTTCATTAATTTTCTTGATTTGAGATTTTGAATTGTTCTGATTTATTTGTTTATGAATTTATTGAAATACTTGAATATTTATTTGTTCTGATTTTGAATACTATCTAAGAAACATCGATATTCTAATCAATTGAAATAAAAAGAAAATCCAGCAGACGAAAGTATGTAGCAATAAAATATATAGAAGAATTAATAATTAAGAAAGGTTTTACCTTTATAAGTGTGGAATATGAACATGTATCATATATTGTCTATACAAACCCTGAAACGAACACCAAATTAACCAAATAATCCAGATAATTAAGCATTATTCAAGATCATGAATAATAACAAATATATAATTTTTTTTAAGGCTAAGAATTAAAATTGAGAAAGAATACAATAAATCGCATTAGTTACCTTAATTAAATTCATAATCTGATCAATATAAGGCTCATAAATCACATTGGCTCTCTTATTAATCACTAATGTATATTTTGGGTTTATTGAAATTTTTAATTTTTAATTTTTTTTAATTTAAAAAAGATTATTTAATTTTTTGGATTTAATTATTGGGTTTATTTGTTAACGGAAGATGAAACCTATTAACATCGTTAAATTTAAACAGAATATTTTTTATTTTTAAGGTATATTCTGTTAAATCAAGAAATTCCGTTAGATAGGCACTTTTAATATATAAAGATATATTTTATAAATTTCACTTTTTCTTAACCAGTAATTTATTTTATTTATTTTATTGGTGTAATTAAGTATCACATCTCATATTTAGCACAAAAAATAATTTTGTGGTAAATTTACACTAAGTTTTAACTTTGTGCTCCAATGCACAATTACAAAATTTTGATGTAAAATTTAATATCTAATTATTGTTTTATTAAAAAATAAATCTAATAACTTTATAATCAATTTTACTATTATTTTAATATGTAAGACAATAAAAAAATAATATAAATGTTTCATAATTTAATGTGATAGTTAAATATACTAATAAAATAATATAAATGACATAAATGTAAATGAAAAAGTAGTACATTCATTGTGGTGTAAATTTTTCATCATAGCAAATGTTGTGCTAAATTTAGCACAAAATTTGCTATGTGCCAAATTTACATCACTTTTTGGCACACCATTGGTCACCATTGGTCGTGAGGTTTCGCAGTGTTTGGCACCATTGGTCACCACTGGTGCCTAATAACAATGTTCTTCCTTAAAGAGAAATCCTAAAAGGCACCAATAGTGCCTAACATCTTCCTATATGTCAATACCGCTATCGGTTCAAATTAAGTATTGGGTTTTACATAATTTAATGTAATAACTTTTAAGGAGTATTGCTAATTAATCGCAAGACGACATATCTAAAGATATTAGACACCACTAATGCGCAATAACAAAAATAAAAGTATTAGCAATGCACTTCTTTTAAATATATAATATGGGATATGATTTTGTCCCGTGATGTACTTTTATGAAATGTATTCCATGGTATATTAGATGGGTCTCAGGGTACATCAAATGAGTGTCAAGGTACATTTCTACTTTTTAACCCTAATTACCCCTAGATCAATCTTAGCCGTCAGATCAAATAACTCCCTCATCTGACAGTTGCCGTACATCACAAATTACAATCCGTAAAAGTACAATAACGGAACAAAATGATATCCCTATATAATATAAGCTAGAGAGTGATTGTTGGGTTGTTAAATATAGGTAGGTACGAAAATAGGTGGTACAAATTGTTTTTATGAAACTAGTGGTATAGGATTTAACTAATTTTGATATTTGAGGGGGTAAAAGCTGGATGGAATGGTTTCAGTAGTGTGCGTTTCTTTTGGTGCTACTCTCCTCCAATTAAAGCTCAGTACTACCCTACACTCACTCACTGACTACTTTGATGTGAATCAGTAATGGTAATGATTAACTTGAAACGACTCTGATTGATTATATATTTGTTTCTAAATTTACCTCATTTCTAATTATTTTCTAAATATACATACCACTGTAACATGTTGTAAAATTAATAGAGATTTCTTTTCAAAATATGAAAAAAAAGAAGTATGCTATAGTTTCTTCAAATTTTATACATTATATATATATATATATATATTCGGGTATTTTATTTTTTTTAATATATATTTGACAATTTGTTTGAAAATTTATTAACAAATCCACAATTTTATAAAATAATTACACAAAATATTATTTTTAATTTTTTTTTTTTTACAATTTTACTTTCAGTTTTTTTTTTTTAACATTTTAGACTCTAAGGAGAAAAAAAAAAGAAATGTGTAGTTTTCATTTTTCATATACTTAAGTATGAGTTAGTTGCTTTCGCTCGCCACACACGTGCTGAGCTAGAAAGCATGAGACTCATTCAGCGTCGGCTCAAGAGTGGTGCACTAGGGGCCCACATCCAAAGCTCCCCACACAAGACTAAAAAACTCTTTAACAAAAAGATCCTAAATTTATTTTGTAAAAATACAATTTTTTTATTTTACTATTATTTATTAAAAATATAACTATTTTTAAATAAAATACTTAATTATTTTTTAAGATACTATATTTAATATTTTATTAAAAAAAACCCAATTATATTTTTAAAATACTACATTTAAAATTTTCACCATTATATATATATATAAAAAAAATATTTATATAAAAAAACCCAATTAAATTTTTTGGCCCAAGGCCCCCAATTGGCTTGAGACTCGCAACAAACATGCATCACATATGCAACATATAAGCATACACAAAGAAGTTTGGACAAATATTTTTATTATTATTATATGGCCTTGATAGGGCAAGAGAGTACACACCTAAGTTCATATCATGCTGGTGACAAGGTGCTTCAAAAGTCACCAACTCCTCTTAAAGAGCTTAATGGGGTTTCAAGAGATTTTTAGGAATAAATATGATATTAACTTTGCTTACATATGAAAAGGAAATTACAAACATAGATAAATACAAAAGTACCACCACCAAGGTAGCTCTCAACCCTAATGAGGTGCTTGGTGCAAGATTTGACTAATGGTCGAGCACCAAGAAAATGCTCATGTTACAAAATGGCCCCGTGTGGGTGTGCCATGGGGCAACATGTCACATTATTCCCTACTTAATTATTCGACGCCCTCGACAAACCTGCTACATGATCTCCATTCTCCTGGAAAAACTGTTGTAGGCGCTCTGCCTTCTCCTAACTGATCTCGTCATCAGCGAGGTCCTACTATTTGACTAGACACTCTTTTCTCTTCTTTCTCTTCACACAAAGTATTCTTTTGGCAAGAATTTCTTCTAGTTCTCTGTTGTTACATCTTTGGAGGTTGATGTCGTCCCTGGTAGACTAGTTGTGAGCTGGATCTTCATGATACGACTTGAGGTTACTGACGTGAAGGACCGAGTGTATCTTCACCTATGTAGATAGTTCAACTTTGTAGGAGGCTAGTCATATTTGGAGATGACTGGAATAGGGCCCTCATATTTGCAGACGAGTTCGATGTTCTTGACCCCTCAGAATCTCATTTGTTCTGGTCGTAGCTTGATCAACACTAAGTCACCTGTCTTGAACTCCAACGGTCAGGGTTTTTGATATGCCCACTTCTTCATTCTAAATAAGGTTTTCTCTAAATATGCTTGGGCAATCTCTTTATTCTTCTTCCATTATTTTGTAAAATTGAAGGCCCACGAATTCCATCCGTAGTATTCATCCACCGTGTGGGGGTAATAATGGTTGTTTTCCATTCATAACTTCAAATTGGCTCTTGTTTGATGAAAAAAAATCTTATGAGAGTTGAAACAAAATTAAGATAAATCTAGAAACTGCGACCAATTCTTATGGTTAGTGATGAAAAAATATCGCAAGTACTCCACCAACATCCTGCTGAATCTTTCAGTCTGTCCAACTGTTTATGGATCGTAGCTCGAGGAGATTTTCATTTATGACCCGAGAAGCTTGAATAATTTAGACCAGAAGGTCTCAATGAATATTTTATCTCGATCACTCGCTATATTCTAATGTATTCTCCAATACTTTACTATATGTTTAAAGAAAAGTTGTGTTGTCTCTTCTGATGGACACTACTTTGACACTGGTATGAAGGTTCTCTTTACTCAAAATTTTATTAACAATAAAAGATTAACTTTAATAAAATTATGGAAGAAATAATATATAAAAGAAGGTAATTTTTACGTGATTTTGTAGTTAAATCTACATAGTCCACAAGTCCTTATTTCTGAGTGTTTTGTGTTACAGAATATAGAATTCAAAGAATACATGCAATAGAGGATGAATTTCTTATAGTGTTATCCCTAGTTAATTTTTGTCGTCCCTTTCACTGTAGGTTCCATCCCTATTTATAAGAATACTGGGATTGGCGATTATTTCTCTTGATCATAACTAAATATCTGCCCACATAACATGAACAATCCACACGTTTCGTATAACTCGAATGTGTGGATAATATGTATAACTATCAAATAACTATTTATTTGGCCTTATCATATACAGGTTATTTTACCAAGCTGCTCTTCTATTTATCATTTTAATGCTTCACAAAATACATTGTTGAATTCGCGTGCATACTTGTCCTAGGTTTCTCGTAAAATGAATGATTTGTCATTCTTTCACGTACTTGACGATTCAAAATGAGATTTTGGATAATTTTTTTTATAAATTCTTGAAATTATATTTTAATATTGTATCTTTTGTATTCCTCATATTGGGAGTACTGTAACGCCCTTACTTATATAAAATAAGATGCCATAAATAAACTGGCGTTAAGATACTAATGTTGCCTTTATTAAAAAACAATTTTCAAAACATGGGTACCCAGTTTAAAATAAAGTATTACCACTTAGGGAAAAGTAATAGAAAATTTAAACGACAACATCCTCGATAAGTTTAATAAATTTAAAAAAACCTTTCAGCGGAAGATGGCCAAGACCACACGCAGTTACATGATCACACGAGATACACCCCATGCTGCCTAGACTCAACTTGTCACCGAAAGCTTACAGGCTTACTTATCTGCACATAGGGGGTAAATAAGGGGTGAGCTGCAAAGCCCAGTAAGGAAAAACAAAATACTATGTACCAGCATTCACACATCATAGCACAAACATATACATCAAACATACAACAACCTAATCATAAGTATAAATAGAGGCAGCCACACAAATACTGAAATACCACACACTCACACTCACAATCACACTCCAGCTTCCATACAAATCTGGAGTGTCTTACGTTCTTAACCAGAACGCAGTACCAATAACCAGTGCACCCTTACGTACACTGCCTCACTTACCACATCACCATACATGTGTGGTTTCCAACTACTTCCAAGTACCTGGAACATGATTAAACAGCCATATACAATTCATCGATAAAACACTATTTCACCGAAACTATCACATTCTAGAGTTTCAATACAATTTATTCAAGCAGTCATACTAGATACTCAAACCATATAAAAAGCAAGTATAAAGTATAATTATTTTTCTTTACCTCAACTCCGCTGTAATTAACTCCTACGATACCTTGTAGGCCCTATAACAATTAGTGAAACCCTTAGTCCACCGATAAACTCAATATATTTATTACTCTTAATGTACAGCAAGTTTAGCCTAGAATTTGACTCATAAAAAGTTTGAATTAGAAGTCCTACTGTTCACAAAGTTTTTAGTTAATTGAAAGACCTTTCTAACGGTATAAAGATCATCAAAATCGGAGCTATAACCTAGGAGTTATGCATGTTTTCTCAAAACAGTTTCTTTAAAATTCTGGATCACGCCGATTTCTGAATACAGCCTAAAAATAAATGTTTTAAAAATAGTTACACCCCGATCTAGACAATACTTTCTTCATAAAAAATGTAGCTATTTTTCTAAGCTTTAAAACGAGATAAAGATCTTTTAAAATAGATCAAAAGTGAGAGAGATATTAAATTTTTACTGAAGACACTTTTTCTGAAGCAAAACTTAAAACGAAATACCATAACCGAGTAAAGATCCTAACTTTTGACTGCTAAGAACTCCGAACTAGGGAAAGGTTTCTTCAAAGAAAATATGGCTTATTGAATTATCTTTCTAACAGTACAAGAATCACTGTAAAATAATAGATATCAAGAGAGATATGACACTTCTACTAAGGCAATATCGGAAAGAAATTTTAAAAAAACTGTAAATCGACAGTCAGTGTAAAACATGAATTTTTTGACATCGAAATAATCAAAATTAGGAAAGAGTTTCTTCATAAAAAATATATATCATTAAATTATCTTTAAAATGGTACCTAGATCACTGAAAACGGACCTATGGGGAGAGAGATATGATAGTTTTATGAAAGCCTATTTCTCTGAAAACGAAAATAAAAACAACTACGAATTTTACCTGAAGATTTCGAAGACACAGATGATCGGTTGATTGCTGACCCCGAAGCTCTTAAGATTAAAACAATTGATTTGGTTCAATAGAGAGGATAAAAAAAAATTGAGAGATGGTGAGAATAAAGGAATACGATACTATCTGGCTGCTAGGGTTCTAGAGTATATACGTATATAACATATCGTATAATAGGTTTAAATTTAAAAATAAAAATCTAACTAATCAGATAAAATTATGTTGATTTAAATTTAAATTTTAAATTTTAAACTAACTAACTAATCTAATGCTTCACTTTTTATTTAACTCACTATTTAATATATATATCATTTTTTTTCCCAGTCACACACGCACAACAACAACAACAACAACAACAACAACAACAACAACAACAACAACAACAACAACAACAACAACAACAACAACAACAACAACAACAACAACAACAACAACAACAATAATAATAATAATAATAATAATAATAATAATAATAATATTAATAATAATAATAACAATATAATTGTATCACACTTAATATACCAAATACCAATATATGTATATAAACTGGATATTACATTCTACCCTCCTTAAAGGAAATTTCGTCCTCGAAATTAGACTTACCAAAAAGTTCGGGGTACTGTTCTTTCATGTCTCCCTCCATTTCCCACGTTGCCTCCCTTTCTGAACGGTTGCTCCACAGAACTTTTACTAGAGGAATACTTTTGGACCTTAACTCCTTCGTTCCTCTCTATAATGCGAACTGGTCGCACGTCATAACTCAAGTCCTGCTTTAGCTCCATTCTTTCATAGTTCAGCACGTGTGATGGATCCGACACGTATTTTCGTAGCATAGAAATATGGAACACATTATGCGTCTCAGCTAATACTGGTGGCAATGCCAGTCGATAAGCTACCTGTCCCACTCTGTCCAATATCTCAAAAGGACCTATAAATGTTGAACTTAGCTTTCCTCGCTTTCCAAAACGCATAACCCCTTTAATAGGTGACACTCGAAGGAACACTTTATCACCCACTGCAAATTCCACATTCCGTCTCTTTGCGTCGGCATAACTTTTCTGGCGGCTTTGTGCAGTTACCATTCTATTTCGAATCTTTTCTACCGCTTCAGTGGCCTCTCTTACTAGGTTTGGGCCTAAGTATCGCTTTTCGCCAACCTCATCCCAGTGTAGTGGTGATCGACACTTCCTCCCATACAACATTTCATAGGGTGCCATCCCTATTGTAGATTGATAGCTATTGTTGTACGAGAACTCCATTAGTGGCAAATAGTTACTCCAGTTACCTGGGAAATCCAACGCACAAGCTCGTAGCATGTCTTCTAGTATTTGAATAGTTTGTTCCGATTGTCCATCAGTTTGAGGATGGAATGCTGTACTCAACTTCAGTTTTGTGCCCAAAGCACTTTGCACACTTTCCCAAAACTTAGAGGTAAAAACTGAACCTCTATCAGATACAATGGTCTTTGGGACTCCATGTAGCCTCACAATTTCTTTTACATACAGTTCAAAGATATTGCTGCGTTGTAATTAGTGCGCACAGGCAGAAAATGTGCTGATTTAGTGAGTCTGTCGATAATCACCTAGATAGAATCCTGTTGTTTGCTGTTCTTCGGTAACCCCGTCACAAAATCCATAGCAATATCTTCCCATTTCCACTCAGGAATATCAAGAGATTGCAACAACCCTGCAGGTCTCTGGTGTTCGGTCTTAACTTGCTGGCATGTAAGGCATTTTGCTACAAATTATGCTATATCCTTTTTCATACCCGGCCACCAATACCTACCTTTCAGATCATTGTAAATTTTGGTTGATCCTGGGTGTAAAGAATAGGGTGTAGTGTGCGCCTCTTGCAAGATTTTTGATTGCAACTCCGCTTTATTAGGTACACACACCCTTGCCTTGTATAGTAGAATACCATCTTCATTAACTGAGAAGTCCGCGGCTTTCCCATTTTGTAGTTCGACCCGCTTCTTGATTAAAAACTCATCTTGGGCTTGTTCTTCTTTGATATTCTCTAATAAATTTGATTCAATTGTGAGGTTAGCTAGCTTTCCTGTTACTAACTCTATTCCAGATCTCTCGATTTCCTGTTGCAACGGCACTTTTAATGCCCTTAACATTGATAAGCTTGCATAGTTGCGTCTGCTAAGTGCATCCGCCACTACATTAGCCTTTCCAGGATGGTACAGTATCTCACAATCGTAATCTTTTACCAGTTCCAACCACCGCCTCTGTCTCATGTTGAGCTCTTTCTGCGTAAAGAAGTATTTTAGGCTTTTGTGATCTGTGTATATTTCACACTTCTCTCCATAGAGGTAGTGCCTCCAGATTTTCAATGCAAAGACCACTGCTGCCAACTCTAAGTCATGAGTTGGGTACCTTGTCTCATACTCCTTTAGCTGCCTAGAGGCATAGGCTACCACCTTCTCATTCTGCATCAACACACAGCCGAGCCCTTGCTTTGATGCGTCGCAATATACTACAAATTTGTCTTTGTTAGTTGGAACACACAGGACGGGTGCTGTTATGAGTTTATCTTTCAATGTCTGAAAGCTTTCATCACATTTATCTGTCCATGCAAATTTTTGTTGCTTTCGAGTCAGATTCGTCAACGGTGTGGCTATTTTTGAGAACCCTTCAACGAATCTCCTATAATATCCAGTTAGTCTGAGAAAACTCCGAACCTCACTTGCGGTTTTTGGTTTTGGCCAGCTCTTCACTGCTTCAATTTTCGCAGGGTCCACCTCTACCCCATCTTTGGACACTATATGGCCTAGAAACGCCACTTTCTCCAACCAGAACTCACACTTTTTGAATTTGGCGTACAATTGGTGCTCTTTGAGTCTACTTAGAGTTAGCCTTAAGTGCTCCTCGTGCTCTTCCATTGTCCTTGAATAAATGAGTATGTCATCAATGAATACCACCACAAACTTGTCAAGATATTCCTTGAATACTCTATTCATTAAATCCATGAAGGCTGCTGGGGCATTGGTTAACCCAAATGACATCACTAGAAATTCATAATGCCCATACCGTGTTCGAAATGTCGTCTTTGCTATATCTTCCTCTCGGACTTTCAATTGGTGGTACCCAGATCTCAAGTCGATCTTTGAAAAGACGATCGCCCCTTGTAACTGATCAAACAAATCATTGATGCGAGGCAAGGGATACTTGTTCTTTATAGTCACTTTGTTCAGCTCTCGATAGTCTATACACATCCGCATACTACCGTCCTTCTTCTTGACGAACAACACTGGCGCACCCCAAGGTGAGTAACTTGGTCTAATGAACCCCTTGTCTAAAAGATCTTGTAGTTGAGCCTTCAATTCCTTCAATTCATTGGGAGCCATGCGGTATGGAGCCCTCGAGATTGGTGCTGTGCCTGGTGCTAACTCAATCACAAATTCTATCTCTCTATCTGGGGGTAGCCCTGGTAGGTCTTCCGGAAAAACTTCTTGGAATTCACATACTATGTGGACATTCTCTGGCTTGAGGGTGGTTTCTCTTGACTTGTCTACTATGCTGGCCAAGTATGCTTGACATCCCGCACGTATCATCTTTTGTGCCTTCAGGGCTGTAACTAGCGGTAAGCTTGACTTGACTTTGATTCCTTCAAATATGAATGCCTCTCCAGATTCAGGGGTGAAAGTCACTGTCCTCTTTCGGCAGTCTATTGTTGCTCCATGTCGTGATAGCCAATCCATACCCAAGATAAGATCGTAATCCCTCATCTCCAGCTCTATCAGATCTCCACTAAGTTCCTTGTCTGCAATCCTTATTGGCGCATCCCGCACTCCTCTAGATGATATCATAACCTCGCCTGAGGGCAACTCCGTCATGAACTTATAACTAAAGTTTACATACGGCAGTTCTAACTTATCTATCATCTTTAAAGCAATAAATGAGTGCGTAGCTCCAGAATCAAATAAAACAGTACATAGTTTTCCAGAGATAGAAATCTGACCTGCAACCACAGTGTTACTAGTCTCAGCCTCCCCTCTGGTTAGTGCAAATACTCGAGCTGGGACAAGTTTGTCATCCTTGAGTTGATCACCCTTTTGTGGACAGTCCTTCTTATAGTGGCCTGGTTGCCCACACTTGTAACAAGTCTTGCCTTTCAGTCGACATTCTCCCGGATGCTTACGACCACATGTTGGGCATAGGGGGTACTCCACATATGGCTTCTTCCCTTTGTAGTTATTGGACCCTATCTTGTTTCTCTTGTCGGCTTCGTTGTGTTGGTTACTTGGCAGTTTTCTTTTGTTATCACCACCTCCATTACTGGCCTTTCTGGCCTCCCACCTTGCTGTATTGTCTTTCTGTATACGACTTTCACACAACTCAGCTTCTAGGGCTTTTTCCAGTACCTCAGCATACGTGGTTGCCCTTACTCCTGACATCGCTATGTCCCGACTTATTCGGGAGTCGAGCCCTTCAGTAAAACGATGAATCCTCAGAAACTCAGTAGGAACCAGATCTGTGGCAAACTTTGCTAATCTGTCAAATTGGCGAGCATACTCTGTAACTGTAGACTTACCCTGCCTCAGGTTTGTGAACTCATTAACTCTAGCTGAGCGTATTGCTTCACTGTAGTATTTTTTGTTAAAAACTTGTACAAAGTCAGCCCAGGTCATTGCGCCCACATCCCGTGTTTGTTTAATAACATCCCACCAGATGCGGGCATCCTTTTTCAATAAACTAGCAGCACAAGCTACACTATCTCGGCAGGGACATGCTGGTTTCCCCTGCCTCGACCGCGAGCACTTCCTTGCCCTCGACCTCTAGCTCGGTCTCTTACAGCCGCTCTTTCATTCAAGCGGGTTGATCTTCTGGGTTCACCGTTTTCCATCAAATCCCTTAACTTGTTCTTCAAAAGAAAGGAGATGGTATCGATAAGAAAAATAACCAAAGATGTATCTCGCTCAAAAAGGAAATATCTATACACTAAATTATATAAACTAAAAAAAAACTTAAATCATCAAGCAACAATTCACCATGTAAAATAAATAAATAAATAAATAAATAAATAAATAAATAATCTTCACTCATATATAAAAAAAAAAAATTACACTAATAAGAAAATTGTTTGAGTTATACTAAAATTCTAACTCCAAAGAATCAGTTAATTGTTTCGATTAACCATACCCTAAACTTCTAGCTAACTAAAGGAAAATCAAAAGATAAAGACTAAACCAAATTTAACATATAAGACATAACATATATAAAGCATACATACTTGATGACAAGTTGATCCTTTGCAGCGATGGTGTGTATGTCGCGTGAATTCAAGATCAATGTAACTGTGGCTCTGATGCCATAAATAAACTGGCGTTAAGATACTAATGTTGCCTTTATTAAAAAACAATTTTCAAAACACGGGTACCCAGTTGAAAATAAAGTATTACCACTTAGGGAAAAGTAATAGAAAATTTAAACAACAACATCCTCGATAAGTTTAATAAATTTTAAAAAAAAAACTTTCAGCGGAAGATGGCCAAGACCACACGCAGTTACATGATCACACGAGATACACCCCATGCTGCCCAGACTCAACTTGTCACCGAAAGCTTACAGGCTTACTTATCTGCACATAGGGGGTAAATAAGGGGTGAGCTGCAAAGCCCAGTAAGGAAAAACAAAATACTATGTACCAGCATTCACACATCATAGCACAAACATATACATCAAACATACAACAACCTAATCATAAGTATAAATAGAGGCAGCCACACAAATACTGAAATACTACACACTCACACTCACAATCACACTCCAGCTTCCATACAAATCTGGAGTGTCTTACGTTCTTAACAAGAACGCAGTACCAATAACCAGTGCACCCTTACGTACACTGCCTCACTTACCACATCACCATACATGTGTGGTTTCCAACTACTTCCAAGTACCTGGAACATGATTAAACAGCCATATACAATTCATCGATAAAACACTATTTCACCGAAACTATCACATTCCACAGTTTCAATACAATTTATTCAAGCAGTCATACTAGATACTCAAACCATATAAAAAGCAAGTATAAAGTATAATTATTTTTCCTTACCTCAACTCCGCTGTAATTAACTCCTACGATACCTTGTAGGCCCTATAACAATTAGTGAAACCCTTAGTCCACCGATAAACTCAATATATTTATTACTCTTAATGTACAGCAAGTTTAGCCTAGAATTTGACTCATAAAACGTTTGAATTAGAAGTCCTACTGTTCACAAAGTTTTTAGTTAATTGAAAGACCTTTCTAACGGTATAAAGATCATCAAAATCGGAGCTATAACCTAGGAGTTATGCATGTTTTCTCAAAACAGTTTCTTTAAAATTCTGGATCACGCCGATTTCTGAATACAGCCTAAAAATAAATGTTTTAAAAATAGTTACCCTCCGATCTAGACAATAATTTCTCCATACGAAATGTAGCTATTTTTCTAAGCTTTAAAACGAAATAAAGATCTTTTAAAATGGATCAAAAATGAGAGAGATATTAAATTTTTACTGAAGACACTTTTTCTGAAGCAAAACTTAAAACGAAATACCATAACCGAGTAAAGATCCTAACTTTTGACTGGTAAGAACTCCGAACTAGGGAAAGGTTTCTTCAAAGAAATTATGGATTATTGAATTATCTTTCTAACAGTACAGGAATCACTTTAAAATAATAGATATCGAGAGAGATATCACACTTTTACTAAGGAAATATCGGAAAGAAATTTTAAAAAAACTGTAAATCGACAGTCAGTGTAAAACATGAATTTTTTGACATCGAAATAATCAGAATTAGGAAAGATTTTCTTCATAACAAATATATATCATTAAATTATCTTTAAAACGGTACCTAGATCACTGAAAACGGACCTATGGGGAGAGAGATATGATAGTTTTATGAAAGCCTATTTCTCTAAAAATGAAAATAAAAACAACTACGAATTTTACCTGAAGATTTCGAAGACACAGATGATCGGTTGATTGCTGACCCCGAAGCTCTTAAGATTAAAACAATTGATTTGGTTCAATAGAGAGGATAAAAAAAAATTGAGAGATGGTGAGAATAAAGGAATACGATACTATCTGGCTGCTAGGGTTCTAGAGTATATACGTATATAACATATCGTATAATAGGTTTAAATTTAAAAATAAAAATCTAACTAATTAGATAAAATTATGCTGATTTAAATTTAAATTTTAAATTTTAAACTAACTAACTAATCTAATGCTTCACTATTTATTTAACTCACTATTTAATATATATATCATTTTTTTTTCCCAATCACACACGCACAACAACAACAACAACAATAACAACAACAATAATAATAATAATAATAATATTAATAATAATAATAACAATATAATTGTATCACACTTAATATACCAAATACCAATATATGTATATAAACTGGATATTACAAGTACTTAGTCTTGTAATCCACTTGGTCTTGCCGATCTTGAATACCTTCTCATCGTGCAAACTCTGTACTTAGTCTTTCTCAAGATGGTTTTTTTTTTTGAAAGAACAATCAGTTCATTAAGCAGAAAAATAGATGGGAATCACAGGGGGAATTCCCTCCCCTTGATACAAAATGTGTTGTTCATAGGCGACTCTAGCACCCTTGGCCACCCCATCCGCCACAGTGTTTAAACTACGGGAAATATAAAAAAACTTGCACACAACAAAGTTCTTTAAAAGTTTAACAATTGAAAAATAAATTGAAGAGGATTTCCACTCAGGAGGACTGTCTTGAGTAGAAAGAGCCGAGACAGCTACCAAGGAATCTGAAAGAATGTGGGCTTCTTTCCAGCCTTCCTCAACCGCCCAATTTAGCGCCAGAAGAATAGCTCTTAATTCTGCTTCTAGAGCAGACTGCGAGTGAGATCTTTGGGCTTTAACAAACCACCTGCCAGTTGACCGCTCCACTCCAATTGCAGCAATTCCTGCCACTCCTTTAATCCAGGAAGCATCCGTAAAGAGGACATGTCTGACCTCCTCAATTGGAGAACTCTTCTCCAGATTATCATCTTTTAAAGACATATGGTTTGGATGTGATTCCATGATTGTCCCTTCTGAACAAGCAAGCGCATTCTTAATCTCTCGAACTGCACTCATGATGTTAATGATAGCTGAAGTGGGATTGGCAGCCATGTTCCTAGTCCAAGTGGCATTTCTCTGATGCCAAATTTCAGTGAAAACGCACCCGATGAAATTAAGCAGCTCCTTTCTGTCCTGAAATGGCAGAGAAGATATCAAATTCTCCACAAAAGTAAACATGTTACCGCCTGGAATACAATCAATCTTCAAAGGCAGATTGCATCCAAACCAGACCGCCTTAGCAAAACTGCAATCCCGAAATAAATGAATTGCACATTCCCCTCCCCTGTCACATAAGATGCAATCTTTATCCCGAACAAAAGGGAGTCTATTCTTAGTAGGAATAGCTTCATTCAGCAGTCTCCATAAGATGACTGAGGTTTTTGGATGAATCCCTCCTTCCCACATCCAATTCCAAACCTTATTAGGAGGAGCAAACCTCCAGGATTGGTCTAGAAAATAAGCTGATTTAACAGTAAATTGCCCCGTGAGACTATTCTTCCAGTAGATCTGATCTGAGAAAGGGGTTGGTATTCTAGGAATCTGAATGATACGATTCCCTAGCTCTTCTCCAAATATTTGAAAGATGATCTCCTCGTTCCATTCATTGTCTATGGAGACATCAGCTAGAGTTGAAATCGTGTATCTTCTCAATCGAATTTGTTGCATCAACTCTGTGAACTCATGATGATCCAACCAGGGTATCCATGGTTGTGTCCAGAAATTGATGTTGTCCCCTGAAGCAGCCACAAACATTGAGCCCCTTAACAAAATATCTCTTGATTCTAGAATGGCCTTCCATTGATGAGAATCGTTACTTTTTGAACTAACACTCCAGAAGCTTTCAAATTTACAGTATTTTTCCAGCAAACATTTTGTCCAGTGTCTATCTTTGTTTGAAGCAAGAAACCATGCCAACTTAGCCACCAAAGCTTTGTTCATATCTTCGCATCTTCTCAAGCCTAGTCCCCCCGAGGCTTTCGGAGTGCAAATATTATCCCAAGCTTTTAGAGCAAGGAATCTATCCTTCTCTACATTTCCAAGCCACCAGTACTTTCTCATTAGAGCATCCAATTGTCGACAACTGGATAAAGGGATCTTAGTTGTGGACATCGCATAAATTGGCATCGAAGAAGCTACAGATTTCAAAAGAGTCAATCTTCCTGCATAGGATAGCAACTTCATCTTCCAACCCTCCAGTTTCTTAGTCATACTATCTTTCAATCTTGCATAATCCTCTTTCCTCCTTCTCTTGAAAATAAACGGATTGCCCAAGTGTTTCTCATCTCCTCGAACCATCTCAATCTTGAGGATACTAAGAAGCCGACTTCTCCTCTCCAAACTTAAGTTCTTGGAAAAGAACACACCTGATTTGGATTTACTACAAGTTTGGCCAGACCACAGTTCATAGGTAGATAAGCACTTTAAGAGAGCATTCGCATCATTTTCATTAGCCCGAGCAAAGAGGATGGTATCGTCAGCGAACATTAGGTGAGAAATTGGAGGAGCAGAATGAGATATTTTGATACCATGAACCAGTCCGCAGCTTTCTGCCTTGGATAGAAGTTTGGATAGAACCTCTTGACAAAGAAGAAACAAGAATGGGGATAAGGGGTCCCCTTGCCTCAAACCCCTTTGAGGGAAAATCTTCTTTAAGGGGGAGCCATTTAAAAGAACCGAGTATGAAACACTTGTAACACATGCCATTAGTAGTCTTCTGCTTCTTTCATTGAATCCATTAGCACTAAGAACCTTTTCAATAAAGCTCCACTCCATTTTATCGTAGGCCTTGTGCATGTCTAACTTGATAGCCATAAGACCTCCTTTGCCCCTCTTGTGTTGAATTTTATGAATGATCTCCTGAGTGAGTATGGAAGATTCAGCAATCCATCTTCCAGGGATAAAGGCGGATTGAAGTGGAGAGACCAAATCTTCCATTAACGGCCTGAGACGATTGGATAAGATCTTTGCAATAACCTTGTAGGAAAAGTTGCAGAGACTTATTGGGCGAAATTGATCCATGCTTGTAGGGTACTCCACTTTGGGAATGAGGCAAATAAAGGTTCGGTTAAGCCTGGGATCAATGTACCCATCCTGAAAAATTTCTTTAACCGATTCACAAAGACAAGAGCCCACTATATTCCAGTATTTTCTGAAAAAACAACCTGAAAACCCGTCTGGTCCGGGGGCTTTCAAGGGATGCAAACTGAAAACGACTGACCTTATCTCGTTATTGGAAGGGCTTTTCATCAGATCTTCATTCGATTGATTGGAGATGCGATTTACAAACAGCTCTTCAAGATCATTATCAATAATTGGCCGAGAAGAGGAATAGAGATCCAGGAAGTAGGAATTGATGGTCCTTGCTATATTCTTCTTGTCTTTCCAAGTCATCTCATCTTTATCCTTGATTGACCAAATATTGTTTCTCCTTTTTTTAATGACAGTGGCTGTGTGGAAATATCTTGTATTGCGATCACCAAGAGCAAGCCAAACCTCCCTGGATTTCTGTCTCCACATACTCTCTTGTTTCAGCCAGGCTTCCATCAACTGAGATTGAATTCTGAATTCTTCTTCACTGGTGGCATTCGAGATAGGTTGTTGCTGAATCCAATCTAACCTTCGCTCCAAGTTCTTTATATCATCTGTATTGACATTCTTCAAACTCCTTTTCCATACTTGCAGCGCCTTTCTTGTACTGCTAACATTTTGCAAAAGAGTGTTAGTCGCTCCACGACTAGATAAACACCACAACTTAACCACTTCCATTCTGCAGGAGTCCTCCCATGTCCAGGCTTCAAAAAATCGAAACGGGATAAAGCCTTTTGTAACAAATAAATGTGTATCCATAACGATCGGTGCATGATCCGAGATGGAGATAGGTAGATTTTGTACTCCCGAGTTAACATACTCAGTCACCCAGTTAGCAGAGCACAACGCTCTATCTAACCTTTCTCTGATAAGTCCCCCCTTGAATCTTTTGTTTTTCCATGTGTATTTGCCACCAATAAATCGAACATCGACACACCCTGTATTCTCAAAAAAAATTTTGAGCCATCGTGTTTCAGCATAAGTCACTTTGTTTCCTCCCATCTTTTCTTCTTGGTTTTCAATACAGTTGAGGTCACCTACCATTACCCAGGGGATTTGACAATGGTTGACCTCCTTTTCCAAACTACTCCAAAAAACATCTTTAACTTGATTGTAAGGGGTGCCATACACAGCATACAGTTTCCATTGAAACTGGATATGTCCATCCCAAACAGTTGCCTTAAAAAAACCATCAGCCGCATAGTTAATTACCATATTAATATTACGATTCCAAATTAGACATGATCCTCCAGCAAGGCCATTCGCACTAAAACAGCTTATCTCAGAAAATCCCAAATTACGAGCCAGAGCCTCCATTTTTTCTTTCCTTACTTTCGTTTCCATCAAAAAAATACAATCCGGATTGTATTTTTTAACCCAAACCATTTAGGCTTGGGATGTCGGGTCTCTTGCGAGGCCCCGACAATTCCACGATAGGCACTTCATGGGGAGGTTGGGGGCTTGATAAGGGCCGCCTCCTCGCCCGAGTGAAAATTTTGTGAGCATTCCACCTGAACCTCAACAAGGTTAAGAGTATCAATAAGATTTCTATTTGTTTCATCTTGAATAGTTTTCGTTGCCTTCTGAATTGCCTCTTTCTCAGCAGTCGTCTTCCTTGATCGGGACCCTTTTCTCCGGCGTTTATCATTCTTTAGAGAAGAGGATGTAGCACCTGAGCCCATCTTAAAAGAATTCTCAAGATGGTTGTTATGTATTTTATTGTTCTCATTGGTTTACTATTTAATAGTTAGCATTTTAGACTCATCCTTAATTATTTTTAAGGCAAGACTTTAAATACTTTTCTACATGCAGTATCTTTTGAGGCACATTAATAACTTTTAAATTCCTTATATAATATGCCACCTCCTTCATTACCAAGCTCTTGTACACATGTTGATGACATATTTTCTGCTCAAAATACACGTATAACAGCTTCATAAATTGAAAATTTGTCCACAATTACCAAGATCGCATTCAAGTCTCCTGTCTTTGGCTGTTTGGTAATGAAAGCAAGTGACACAAAATAATCTCCCATGGCTTGCTTAGGACCATCAAGGATTCTAACAAACTTGGCGTCTTATGCCTCTCAACTTTGTCTTGCTGGTAGATGAGACATGTTTTGGTGGAGTCAAACACGTCATCCTGCATATGTGGTCAGTAGTACCCGTGCTTCAAAAGAGCATGAATCTTTTGCCATTCTTGATGGCCCGCTCACAACGTGTCATCAGACTCACTTAGCAACATCCTCCTCTGATCGCTCGCCTTTGGAACAAACAAATGACCACCTTTAGCCCATAAAAGGTCATTCTCTATGCAAAACTAGATTGTCTTTCTTTTTCTTGCTAGGGTTATAATGTTCTTGGCGATTGGGTCCTTATCTAGGTTCTCCTAGATGTGCTCCTTGATGGGTGTAACCACCTGGCTATCTAGAATACTTGCTAGCACCTTTAGAACTGCCAACTCGGCTTTACGGCTCAAGACATCGGTTTCTTGGTTTAGATTTCCAGTCTTGTGCTTAAAGTAGAAGTCGAATTCTTTCAAGAATTCTTGTCATCATTCTTTCTTGGGGTTAGTTTTGGCTGCATGAGGAAATAACTAACAATAGTATCATCTGTCCTCACCACAAACTTTGACTCCAACAAGTAATGCCTCCACATCTATAAATAATTAATAACTGTCAGAAGATTTTTCCCTTATGCAATATATTGCCTTTCTACCTAAGAAGGCTTATGACACTCATATGCGACGGGGTGACTCTCCTACATAAGCACCCCTTCCAAAGCATAATCTGACACGTCCTTCTGTACTTCAAAGGGCTTGCATACATCTGGTAGGGCAAGTACAAGATCTTCAATCATGGCTACTTTTAAACTTCAAAATGCTTCATCACACGTATTAGTCCACGTCCAAACAACACCTTTCTTTAACAAAATTGTCAAGGATTTCTCTTCTTAAATTACCCTCCACGAATCGTCTATAGTAGTTGGCTAGACCAAGAAAAGAATGTAATTATTTCAAATTGGTCGGGGTCATCCACTCTTAGATCGCTCGCACCTTCTCTAAGACCATGCGGATTCTCTCGCGTTCCACAACATATCCCAGGAACTTGATACTTTCTTGAGCAAATGAGCACTGTCCCACTTTATATATACAACTCCTCTTTTCTTAACTTCTGAAACACTTGAGCTAAGTAATCTCGATACTCTTCTAACATGGCGTTGTACATCATGATATCATCCAAGTACACTACCCAAACTTTTCTAAGTATTAATGAAAGACTTCATTTATAAGTGTACAAAATGTGGCTGGTGCATTCGTTAAGTCAAACAACATGACAGAAAACTCAAATGACCTATACTGAGTAACACAAGTTGTCTTTGGTTCATCCCTTCTACAATCCAAAAATGATAGTAGCCTAATCTCAAATCCAACTTCGTGAAGTATATTTTCTCACTTAGCTAGTTAAACAAATTAACGATTAAGAGAATGGGGTATATGTTGCACACAATCACCTTATTGAGGGCGCGGTAGTTAATGCATAGTCTCAAGCTCCCATCCTTCTTATTCTAGAGCATTACAGGTGCACCAAATGGTGCCTTCGATGTCCTGATGAACCTGAATAACATTGATGTTAGTTTCCTCTTCATGTCCTCAAGTTCTGGGAGAGACAATAGGTATGCCACTTTTCTAGGGGGCTTTGCACCCAATACTAATTTTATTCGATGATAAACTCTTCTCTTGGGAGGTAATTGTTGGAAATTATTTTACCAGGATCTATTTACTATCATGTATGTTGGATTAACAACCTAATATGAATTCTAAAACAATGAAAATAAACACATATAAAGTTAGAAAACCTTACAGTGGGTGCAGCGGAATATTATGACTCCTTGCGTTCAGATCTCTAGCCCTTGATTCCTTTCTGTAGCAGAGCATCACCAAGATCTGAACCTGGATCTTCTTTTCTCCTTCTTTGATGCAGAATTTCCATAGTCTTACATACTATGATTGAGGTACCACTTGATGTGTGTGGGCACTACTCTCGCACAAGGAATTTCGAAATTCTCTCTCTTTTCTCTCATAATTTCGTGGGTTATGATCATCCAAGAGAAGAGAACAAGGGCTGCTATATATAGGAAAAAGAGAGAGCACAACTTTCCAAATAAGCAGTTTCCTCTTTTAGTGTGTAATTGATTAACTGCCTTATTTAGTGTGATCCACCACTTTCCTATTGTTGCTAGGCTTTGATTAGCAATTACATGGCAATTAAAATTGAAAATAATAATTGGGAAACAGGCAAAGAGGTGGCCGGCCATGGAGTGTTATGGGCCTCACTTGGATTTGCAGTTTCTTCAATTTTATTTCTATTTCTCCAAAAATGCCATTTTTCCAATTCTAACCATTTAAATACCAAAACTAACTATTTAATAACTAAAATAGATTATTAAATAATATTTTCATTTAAAATAATTATTAATTAGACATACAAAGTCTCTTAATTAATAATTAAACCTAGAAACCCTTTTATTTACGATTTCATCCTTAAACTGTGAGAATTCACAAATTAGACATAGTCTAACTTTTAGAATTTTAATTGATTAATTAAAATCAATTAACTGAGTCTTACAAGTAGTATGGTCTCAACTAGTACGGGGACCATGGGTCTATATAACCGAGCTTCCAATAAGTCGAACCGAATTTACCAAGTAAATTCCCTAACTTATTAATTCCTCATTGAATCCACACTTAGAACTTGGAATTGCACTCTCAGTCATATAGAACGCTCTATATGTTCCATGATATAGACACGTCATTAGTTATCCATTGTTATAACCCTAATGTGATCAATGATCCTCTATATAGATGATTTACACTGTAAAGGGATTAAATTACCGTAACACCCTACAATGTATTTTATCCTTAAAACACTTAACCCTGTATAAATGATATTTCAGCTAAGTGAAATGAGATCTCCACCATTTATTTTCGTTTGGTTAAGCTCGAAGGAAATCATTCTTTACTTTCTATTTGCCAGATAGAAGCTATAGATTCCATATTTATGTTAGCGCTCCCACTCAATTGCACTACCGTGTTCCCAAAATGTACGTATCACCCTGACTCAAAAGTAGGATTAACTAACAAATCAAAGAACACGAATAACACTCTTGAGATTGAGCCTAACCATATTAAGATTAAGATCATTTGATCTAGGATCAACAGGTGATATTGAATTGAATAAATATTACGGTAAGTTTTAATATATCTAATCAAAGTTCAATATCGGTCCTTTCCGATGTATACTCCATACATCCGATACTGGTAAACTTTGCCAATGTCCTGGAAAGGACATAACAGTTTTCCAAGGTGTAAGAATACCTATCGCTGATTATACCATGTCAGTCTAAATCCAGTGTTCTGACAAATCAGGGAATAAACTTTTGAACATATAATTAAGATTATATTCCACTGTGCTGACAACACTATAATCTTTAACAAACTCATATGTTCTGGACTTAAAAAGAATTCATACATTATATATACATATAATCATGAAATAAATCATGTGAACCATGCAACATAAAATGTTATTTATGATCTTTATTAATAAGTAAATCTGATTATATGGAAATGAGTTTTATTTAGGGCACAAAACCCAACAGTAATTTCTTCAGAAGTTCATCTAGCATCACATCATTATACTCACCTAACACCTGCGAAAATTTAGGTTGGGGAGATTCTTCCACCTTATCATCGAACTTGGCAGATACAATGATAAAAGTTTGTCTCTTCTTCTTCAGACCCCTCTTTTGTTGCAGGGTAGAAAGAAGCTTGACTTCCAGGGGTTTCCTTACTTTTGCTGGAACTATCGAAGGTTTCTTTTCCATGATAAGTAGCTCCCTGTTGCTGGAATTGGTGCGTAGTCTTCATCTTCGTCTTCATCCTTATAACCTTACTCCTCTTGAAAAATGGATGCTTTGATGGCACTCAACTTGGACTGGTGGGGGTAAGCATCTACCATGTGTGGTCCTTGACAAAGCCAACAGTTAAGGGTCTTCTTCCCATTAGCAGAACAACACTTAAAGGATGAGCTAGATTCATGAGTCTTATTTTCCCTTCCCCCACTCTTACCATGACACTGCTTCCCAATATTGTTAGAGATTATTTGGGGATTCATCTGCTTTGCCTATGAATGCTTTAGGGTCTAATTAGTTAGTCGTTTGATTGCAGCTTGAGTCGTGGCTAGGTCTGTCACATGCTGCCTCTGTACTCTTGTTTGGCTCATTGATTGAGTCCTTCAAGGAAATAAAAGAGCCTATCGACTTCATTCATGTCCTAGATATCGAGGATCAACCCAGAGAATTTTCTTACATATTCTCAGGCTGTCCTAACTCGCTTTAGCGCTCTCAGCTTATGTTGGGCCCAGTAGGCGACAATTTTATATAGAAACTATGCATTCGATTCTTTCTTCAGGTCACCTCATGTTTCAATGCTGCACTTAAAAGTTTGAATGTCTTCGTACTTCATTTCCACCATAACTTGGTATCCCTAGACAAATACAAAGTAGTTGTTGCTACCTTCGCTTCTTCAAAGATCTTTTAAATTGTATGTGAGTTTCTTTTTCTAGAATATTTCATATTTAATGTGAGATTGTTTCCTTACTTATAATGCATAACATGTGGTGTATTATTTGAGTATATATTCTTACTCAGATCGCGATTTTATATAGGAAGAATAAAATTATTTATTAGGTATATTTTAATGAAATAAATATTATATCTATGTGTGGTATTTCATTGTAATTGATATTTATCTATATTTATCTTATTCTATTATTTTATCTTGACTTTGTTTAAATTTTAATATCCAACTAATTATCTTAGTGGCCAAGGAGAATTTATAAGATGAATCTAACTTTGATGGTGTCTAGATTCATAATGCTAACTTGAAAAATTAGGATTTTGTCTTTGCACTTTTCATATCTGTTCAAACAAAATTTCGTCATTTGATGAGTTTTTGTAAGAAAGCTATTTATTGATTTTTTCTTTGTATTTAGAACTTATGAGCTCGGTTTTGAGGTGTCATTTATCTCTATAAATAGACATATACCAATAGCAAAATGATACCTCTTTCATCTCTTGAAAACCTAATTGTGGTTCATTCTTTCAAGGTTTTTTTTTTTTTTTTTTTTTTGTGGAGATTAAGGTGTCCAACTTTATCTTTTGTGATCTTTGTATTTGGCACTCTGTTTTTTTTTTCTTTTTTAATTATTTACACGTTGTGTGTTCTTCATTGGATGTGCGATACAACGTTCGGAAGAAGTCTTATTATTATAAAGTCTCTCATCGAGAGAAAGAGAGCATTCGTTGTTGGTTTGAACTAAGGGATTTCAACACTTTAATGTCTCAAATAAAATTTATTAGAAGAGTGAATTACAAAGGATATTGTGACAATATTAAGAGGAAGTTGTAAGGACCATCAAAACCCATCTATTGCTTTATTGGTATGATATTATCCGCTTTGGGCCTAAGCCCTCGAGGATTTTTTTTTGCACCTTCCCAAAAGGCCTCATTCATAGAGTCCATCCTTATATACCCAAGATCCTGCCCATTTCTAGCCAATGTGGGACTTTGGTTGTACACTCAACAATCTGCCCCTCAAACAAAGGACCATTTTGCCTCCCCTCAGACGATTACAGATCTAAATTTGAATCCCTTCACACTACTACAAACAAAGGCCTTTAATCCCAGTTTTTAAGGCTTTTATCCTAATTTTCACTAAAATAAAAACTAAAATATATGCTTGTGGGATAAAAAGTCTTTAAAAAACTAGGATAAAAGGGGGACTTTTAATATCCCGGTTATTACATAAAATCTGGGATAAAAAGAGACTTTTAATCCCTTTATATTCCAGTTTTTATGAAATAACGAGATTAAAAGTCAAAATATACTAAAAAAATTAACCCAAAAAAATTATATTAGTTTTTTGAAATATTTACAATTAGATTCCAAAAATGTATATCAAAATATACAAATTAATACATCAACAAGGGTTCACAGCATTAAAAACACCATCAAAGAACACCAATAACGAATCTTCGTGCACCATGAAACGCCAAGAACTTAGAAGCACCCTGACCGACGAATGACCATAGATCAGCTCTGTCAACCTGAGAAAAGAAAGGAGAGAGATCCAAAATGATGACCGAGAATCAAAGTTTCAATAAAAAAAAATAAGAACAAGATGAAATACCTGGAGGTTTTGGAGGGTATGGGGCTCATGTTTGCCCTCCGTTGGTCGTCTGTGGCTGGAGAAAGGCGGCTAGTCGCGCTGGTCTTTCATGCAGCGGAAGAGAGAACATGGAGAGAGAGAGACAGAACAAAGGAAGAGAGAGAGAGAGAGAGAGAGAGAGAGAGAGAGAGAGAGAGAGAGAGAGAGAGAGAGAGAGAGAGAGAAAGAGAAAGAGAGAGCGACAGAGAGGGAACATGGTATGAGAGAGAGAGAGAGAGAGAGAGAGAGAGAGGCAGAAGAGAACATATAAAATAAAACCCTAAACCTAAATGTGCCTTATATATGTGTAGCTATTAAAAAAGAATAGGGTGGGACTTTTTATGCCGATTTTTACTTAAAAATCGAGATAAAAAGTCCCACTTAAAATGCTAAGGTTGCATTTGGCAAATGCATAAAAATCTCCTTTCCAACACCTTTTTTTCTCCGATTACCAAACAAGGTCCTTCTTCCTAACATATGTAAAAGTGGGATCAAAAGTTTTTATCCCACTTTTTATTTTATCAAATGTAAAATGTGAGATAAAAAGTCCCTTTTGTTGTAGTGTCACCAGCTAGATTTGAAATCTCTTTGAATACCTGAATCTCTCAATTCCAACACTCAAGATTCCCTTGAGTAAGCTAGATAAATTCCTTCACCTGCAAGATTTGAAATCCCTTCAAACAAAATTTGAACCTCCGACAGCTCTAGCAGCAAGCTTCCCTCCTTTGTTTGACAATTCGAGGATACATTCACATGGTTAATTTTGGACACCTTCCTAAAAGATCTCATTCTAATGGAGATAGAATCCATCCTTATATACCTAAGATCTTTCCTATTTCTAGCCAATGTAAAATTTTAGTTGTACATTCAACATGAATTTATGCTGTATTAATCAAATACTTTTGTAATTATTTGAGACTTTACTAATAGATTTTATTTTTTAGGCATGGCCTTGCGGACTAGGAGTATTCACAAGAATACTGATACAATGTAAAAATATTTCGTGTTATTTTAATTTTTGTAATGTTACTGTTTGCACTATTTTTATGATCTATTAGGTTTGGTTTCTGCTGGAGTAAATTTTTTATTAAGTTCAAACAATTTTACAACAGTTTCACATTAATTAAAATATTTGTTAATTCACTTGGTAATTATAAAAAACGTAATTTCAAGTTAAAACTTAATACACGAACATTTTAGTAGCTAAAGTGGCAGGCCTTGAGGTGATCCCACACAACAAGAACGACATTTTAGTTAGGATAACTTTAGATATTGTGGCATTTTAAAGAGAATTGTTGAAAGGCATCACAGATGCTTAGCACCATTCTCGGCGTCATACCACTATTAATGTAATTAAATATTAGACCTCATATAACTTAAGAAAATAATTTTTAAGAAATATCGCTAACCAATTATAGGGTGCTACCTATAAAAAGTGTTAAGCACTATTTTTTTTATTGCTGGCACCTCAAACGAGAGCTCAGAAGCAGAACTACAAACTAGACACTACAAAGACAGAAAATAAAAGGGAGAAACCCCAACTATAAATAAGAAAGGAAAGGATGAAACTCCTAACTGAAATCAAAAAATGGACTACAAAACTAAACCGAAGACAAAACCAAAAAGACTAGGAAAATAAAAAACTACTAAGACGTCACAGCCATCTGTTCAACCATTGAGCAGGGAGTCGTCAAAATTGGACAGGTCAATGTTCCCGAAATGCTTGGAACTAACTGCCCATTTAGCCACACCATTCAGCCTTCTTGGGATCTAGTTAACCTGCCAAAGGTTCAAAGACTTAGCATGCAGTTGAAAGTTTACAACTACTTCCTGAATATTATGATGCAATACCTGAATCTCGTATCTTTTGCCAAGTACTACAGCAACAATGTCAGCCGATCCGCTTTAAAAAATTACATTGCGTAGGTATAGATTACTAGCAATAGCAGTACCACAGTAAAAGGCAGCACTCTCGCCTGCCAACGGGTCACAGTAGATGAATCTTTCAGTGTATATGCGCATGACAGTCTGTTCCTCATTTCTGAACACAACCGTGCCAACTGAGTGGCAATTACCAAATGCAACATCAGTGTTGCAAATTACCCACCCAGGGGGGAGGAGAAAGCCAGTGTTGGGGGTGTTACTGTGTGGGGAGTGACATTCCTCACTCTCACTTAGCCTCTTGTTTGTTATTGGAGTTAGCACCGTGAGTGGTGTAGGATTCCCACTATGGATACGATTGTTCCTTTCCTTCCAAAAGTGTTCAAAGACGATTGCAGCGCCTTCCAATAACACGTTGAACCTCATAGTCCTAGGCCTATTGTTCTCATCCTTGAACTTCAGCAGCCATCTACCCCAATCTGAGAAGGAGAATTCATCGGTTTTGAGGTGCCAAATACTACCAAACCAGATGGCTCTTGCAAAGTGGCAAGTCCAAAAGATATGGATAGAGTCTTCCACAACCGAACCACAGAAAGGGCAGCTCGGGTCATTCAGTTTAAACATGGAATTCTGTTTTCCTCTTGTAAGGAGGTTGTTGGAAAGGATTTTCCATAATTGCATCTTCAATCTACTGTGAAAACTAGCTCCCCAAATGATTCTCCATTTTGTACTGTTGTCGTCCCTATCATCTATATTCTTAACCAATCTGTAGGCCGACTTAATAATATAATTACCATTGGTTTTAGAGAGCCAAATCCAAGAGTCTTCAAGAGGCTGATTTGGCAGAGTAATGTTGAGAATTCTCTTAGCATCGTCTCTATAAAACTATCGTTGAACCATGTCCTGATTCTAAATGTTGTTGAGTATGAAGTTACTAACCAGACTTATCCCTACCGAGGCATCAAACTGAGGTTGTGGTTGGAAGTTCCCGTTTCATACCAAGGGTGGAACCAAATTGAGGTAGATTGCCCTTTGCCTATCTTCTTACAAAGGCCTCAAATGATAAGACTTCTAGTATGCATTATGGCCTTCCATAGAAGAGAGTCTCAGTTGTTAATCTCAATGTCCATGAAGCAGCGATTCTTTAAGTACTTGGCTTCCACCACTTAACTCCATAGACTATCATTATCCGTTAGAACTTTTCATACCCACTTCATTAAAAAAGCCTTGTTTGTTGCATCGATTGATCAGAATCCCAATCCTCCACACACCTTTGGGTGACATAGCTTTCCCAAGCGAATGTATGCATGGACCTTCTCCCATCTTAATCACCCCACCAAAAGTCTCTACGTGCTTTATCCACCTTATTAGCAATAGTTATGGGAATGACATCTGAGGACGCCACGTAGTTAGAGATGGCTGAGCCAGTAGACTTAATGAGGCACGATTTCCCTGGGCTTGAGAGATGTAATATCCCGAAAGATATATTGATATTTTAATTAGACATATTTTATTAAATATGTGATTAAGTGGGTATTAGAGTAGGTTTATAATCCTACTTAAACTAATTACGAGTTGATTAGGAAAATATGAGTAAATGAATAATGAAGCGTAATTTATTAATTACAGAGATTGTATTGAAATATGTGGGTATCGTAGATACCATAATTCGAATAAAATATTTTATCGGGCCCGGCTACTGTGGAAATTTAGCATTATGGTCAGAAATGTCACGACATTAATGGAAGAATTATTTTGAGGGTATTCCGAACTAGGTTAGAATTTTTAGAATGTCGATTTAATGGATTTAGTAAAATTACCAAAATGCCCCTAGGTTAGTTTTCTAGAATTTAAGTTTCTTTGGAAGGTAAATTAGTCATTTTGTTAAATGGGAATTTTGACTTTTAATTTTATGGGCTGATTGTATATTTTTTTTTTTTTTTAAAAAAAAAGAAGAAAGAAAAGAAAACCATTGCTATATATTACTTAGAAACCAAGTAACCATCAAAAACACAACCTCTTCTCCTTCTCTCTCTCGTGTAAGCTTGAACCAGCCAACCCTAGGGGATTTTCTTCAACAAGCTTTCTTTTTCCAAGCAGAATTTCAATTCCAAATCAACCTAGAAATGAATTGAGGTAGGTTTCCTACTTTTTGGGTTGAGAACACTAGTTTTTGAGTTGGTTTTGTGGTAGGGTTTTGCTTTTCTATTGCTGTAGGAATCAAACTGAGTTTGGGGTGTGTTTAGGGTAGGTTTTTGAGTATGTTGGGAGTGGTGCTAAGTGGTCTTTATGGCTGTTTGAATTGAGTTTGGTTTGATGAAGCCAAAGTTGAATTTCTTCACTTGAACATGTGATTTTGAGTTAGGGATTGAATTTTTGTGTTTTGAAGCTTTAGATATGTTATATTTATGTTATTATACTGTTCTGTAAAGTTTGGGAACAATTGGTTAGGTTTGGAGCAAGTTTTGGGACTTTGAGAGCTGAAATTTTTGAGTTTCTGCTGTTGTGAACCGGAATTCCGGATGGAACAGGGCTGCACCAGCCGGAATTCCGGATGGTCAATTTTTCAGGAATCGCCGATTTTCGTATTTTAGCCATAACTTTTCACTCGGGTGTCCATTTTAGACATTCTATATACCGTTTCGAAGCTTATGTCGAGCTCTACACTATGAGACATAGATTAGAGCCAAAATATATATATTTTATTTTAGGGTGTTTTTACCATAAGATTGGTAGAAAATCCTAGGTTATTTTATGCGGGTTTTAGATAGTGTTTTCGAATAGACCCTTATTGATTTACCTTTGTCGTGACATAGGACTCGAAAGTGTCGGGCATCGTTCCACTCAGGTCGGCCCACATACTTGACTTTGGACTTGAGGTAAGAAAAGTATTAAGCACTGTTTATGATTAATGATATGATTATTATGGTCTCGATTATGATTGAGATCCCGATATATATTTGTTGTGACTGGATTATGATCGAGGGAAATAATAGGAAACGATTATCATCGTTGTGATTCGATTATGATCGAGGGAAATAATGGGAAACGATTATTATCGTTTGACTCGATTATGATCGAGGGAAATATTATGAAACGATTATTATCGTTTGACTCGATTATGATCGAGGGAAATATTATGAAACGATTATTATCGTTTGACTCGATTATGATCGAGGGAAGTATTATGAAACGATTATTATCGTTGTGGCTCGATTATGATCGAGTAAAAGAAACGGTTATTACCGTTATGAGTAATTACTCCTGAAACCGCGGATAGATTTCTTACTTATCGTTTGTTGTATCGGACAACGATAGTGACATATACAGCTCGTGGTTAACGAGTGGTAGGGGTACTTTATGAAGTACCTAAATTATGTGGTTATGAAGTTGTGGAACGATCAAGCGTGTTATTATGTGATGAGTTGTAACTAAATATATTGTGTTATGGTATGATTGAATGAACGTTATATTACTTATGAAATTAGTCTCTGTAACTGACGGGGGGTAAAAATACATGTTGTAGGGATGTAAGAATTGAGTGCTATATGAAGCACTAAGATTATGTGTTTGAGTGCTTTATGAAGCACTGAGATTATGTGGTTACTGTAATATATGAGTTAGAGTGATTTATGAAGTACTGAAAGTGAGTGTTTATAATGATGTATGATTAGGGTACTTTATGAACCACTGAGATGGTTGATTATGAATAGCTATAAATATTCTTTATTATGTATTAAGTGTGCTTACATAAGCGTTATGCTATTTTTGTATATGTAGATTGACATATGTAAGACCTACCGGTATGTATATTATATTATTATGAAATTTGCTTGCACTTTCCATAATGTCTAATTAGTAGCTTTGAGTCATTGTGACCCACGAGTGCTTCATGGTGCAGGTAAGGAGATTAGGAGCTTTGTTTGGCCATGAGTCAGAGGTCTCCCAGTAATGTACATATCATCCGTGGTGTCTTGGCTTCCGGGAAGCAGGATCGACTTCTTTTCTTTGTGTTTGGAAATCTAACTTTATTTTGGTAATAATGGTTTCGAAATTTGTTATAAGGAAATTTTATAAACAAGGGATCCCCATACTTTAGTAGTATTTTTTTAAAAAAAATTTATATGTATATTTTAAATTATCAAACTTTATTTAAACCACACTTTTCCTATGCTAGTAGGTTATTGATAATAAGATTGTAAAAGCACACACGCGGCGTTCCTGAGAGTCAGGGCATTACAACATGGTATCAGAGCGACCAAGGTTTAAGATCTTGAAGACTGGTTTGATATGTACTTTGGCTGCGAAGACTCGTTCGACTCATGGTTTAGTAAGTGCTAATTATTAGCTGATTAGTGAATTATTTACTGATTAATTGAATTGTCTGCTTATTTGAAATGTGTAAATTGTTGGAGAAGCATGATAAGTTTAGATATAAAGTTGCTGAGTATATTTATGCATGTGTGGTAATGCTTATTAGCATTAGTTCTAGTTAGAGAGATTCTAACTATGAGCAAGGAATGGTCACGAGTATACTACGAGGTGTACCTGAGGTGATCTAGTAAGTAAAATTGAGAGCCTACTAGGCTCGGGGTAGGTGGTGTGGGTATTAATCTTCCACTACCACAGGGCTGAGCAAATGAATGCTATGAGGCAAGAAATTACCTGAGTGGCCAGGTAGCAGAATTTACATAGTTGGTCTCGGGCAGCGCGGTGATGGAAACTGACACTAAGCTGGACCGATTAGCAAAGTTTTGTTTTGATGGAGTAGTTGCTAAGGCTGCTAGAAGGGTTAAATCTAATTGAAGGTGGAAAGAGTATATCATTCAGAATGTAGATATAATGGCTAAGCAACTAGAAGCTGTCTGGTTTTATGCTCAGATGGTTGAGTTAACCCTTACTGTTGGGGGTGCAAGAACTAGATCACAAAAGACATAATATGAAAGGAGATTCATGAAAGTAAATGTCTAGTGTTAGAACGGGTAAAAAGTGTTAACCCTAACGATCTTAAAAAAAAAAGTTACCAACCCACCAGTTATGGGTCCTAGTGGGAGAATTTAAGGTAACCAAAGTTTTCGACACGGTGGGAACAAAAGATTTGTAAATCCATTGAGAGGGTCGATATGCAAGGGACACTAGTAAAATGAACGCTACATGAGAGCCTGCATTCAACGTGGGGTAGTAGGCCATTTAAAAAAGAAACTGCCCATGGTTACAGTAGTGGGAATGGAAGAATGATTAAGAGTTTGTGTAAACTTAATGATGTGTTACTGAGTAGTTTTGGTACCTTTTAGTCTACTGGAGAACTGGTTATTTTCCAGTATGTGGTCTAAACCCTTCCCAGATTGTGAGGGCAAGGAAATAGTTGGTTGTTTAAGTTGTGCTGAATTTAGAGAAATCTAATATTATACTAGGGTTGAATTAATTTGCAAGGTATAATGAAACTATCGATTGAAAAGAAAGGTGGCAACTCTTGAATCAAAAAGTGAGGACCCATTTGTGTTCTTGAGCAAGGTTCAAAGGTCCCAAAATCCATTGATCCCGACGTTTAAGGCTGAAGGGATTATTATGGGAGGGATGTATCAACTTTTCAGTTATTGTGGCCAATATTATAAAGGGAACATTAGTGAGATTGGGACACAATCTTGTGGCTCAAGGTTTCTAGATGCTTTTAGAGGAACCACTAGGGTTATTGGTTAAGCGAGAAATTGATTCTGAATTGAAGTGGTAATGGGAGTAAAACCTGTATCCAAAATTCTGAATTGGATGGTAACTGTAGAATTGAAAAGAGTGAAGATTCAGTTGTAGGAAAGGTTGGGCTTGAAATTACCAGTTTAAGTATTTCATTCTGGAGTACACCAGTTTTATTTGTGAAAAAAATAAGTATCCTTTGATAAGGACAAATGTTACATTGAATAATTTTAGGGAAGGATCATTTTCTCTAGGTTTGGTCTTCGATCTGGTTATTACCAGTTGAAGACTCGAAAGGAGGATATTCTTAAAACAGTTTTCGTACCGATGACTTCATAATTGTCTTCAGTAAGGGTATTGTGATTCCTTTGGATGATGTTGTAACGTCTCTAGAAGCATAAGTTTTATGCTAAATATGAGAAATGCAAATTTCGCTGATCCTAAATTTACAATAAAGGTTAGAAGTTTTTTGGAATTAACAGGATGCTACAGATAATTGTTAGGGGTTGTTAACACCCTTAGTGATTAGATCGAAAGAATTGAAAATAAAGGTTAACTATTGTACCAATGATAACATTGTTAGCCAGTGAGGAGAAAATGTGATTCAAGGTGATACTTCTAAACAAGGAATAGATTGTATTCTGACACAGTTTAGGAGAGTTATTGCCTAACTATCTAGGCTACTGAAGGAATATGAGAAGTGGTATTTAAGCCATGATATTGGATTGGCAGTAATCGTTTTACATTGAAAGTTGGGCACTATTTTTCTATGTGGATTTTCTATATGGTGAAAATATGAAGTCTATACGGATCACGAAAGTATCAAATACTTTTCTTTTGAAAGAATTTAGTGTGGAGGCAGTGGTGACGGTTAAAGTTGATTGAAAATTTTTACCTGTGTGATTTATTACCACTTGGAGAAGTAAATTAGTAGTAAATACTTTAAACCGAGGAGGTTTAGGACAAGTTTGTAAAGCGAAAAGATCTTACTATCGATTGTTGGGAATGTAACCCGAATAGGGATTGAGTTCATGATTGGAGAACTTGTTAATATTACGTGGTAGTTTAATCTGTTGGAAAGAAATAAAATGGCTCAGTAGAGTAACTCCGAACTTTAGAAGCACGAGAAGAGGTTTGGCACCGGCTTGACAAAGGACTTTTGATTTTGCTTGAAGGAAATTTTATGATATAAACTAGATTGTTGTATCAGTCCGATAAGGATACTGAGTGGAAGATTTTGAATGAGTCTTTATATAATAAAAGTTATTAGAGTACTGTGAATGTGGCACTGATGCGATTTAAAGTTTCAAGTTCGTACGTTGCTTTATATAATGGATGAAAAAGCTATACTGATCTAAAGTGTAGAAGTATTAAATTTCAAGTGGGGAACTTTATCTTTCTTCAGGTTGTTCCAATGAGGGAATTCAAAAAATGGGAAGAAAGGAAAGTTAAGTCTCCGGTTAACCGGTCCGTCTGAATTTCTGGAAAGGGTAGGTCGGGTAGCTTATTAGCTAACCATACTCCCTGCTTTATCTAGGGTTTCCAATATGCACTTCAATGTTTCAGGAGTATGAGGTAGAAGCGATCTTTATATGGAGTTATGAAAATATTGAAATTCAAACAGAGTTGTCATATGAGGAACAGTCGGTATAGATTTTCTGAATTGAAAGAGAAAGTGTTGCGAAGTAAAGACTATACCGTTAGTTTTAGTGCCCTGAGAGAATAACAAGACTGAAAGGTGATTCGAGAGTTAAATTCGTAGTTGCGGGAGCTGTATCCTGAGTTATTTGAATAATTTTGAGGACGAAATTTCTATAAGGAGGGGATAGTTGTAATATCCCGAAAAATATATTGATATTTTAATTAGACATATTTTATTAAATATGTGATTATGTGGGTATTAGAGTAGGTTTATAATCCTACTTAAACTAATTACAAGTTGATTAGGAAAATATGAGTAAATGAATAATAAAGCGTAATTTATTAATTACGGAGACTGTATTGAAATATGTGGGTATCGTAGATACCATAATTCGAATAAAATATTTTATCGGGCCCGACTACTGTAGAAATTTAGTATTATGGTCAGAAATGTCACGACATTAATGGAAGAATTATTTTGAGGGTATTCCGGACTAGGTTAGAATTTTTAGAATGTAGGTTTAATGGATTAGTAAAATTACCAAAATGCCCCTAGGTTATTTTTTTAGAATTTAAGTTTCTTTGGAGGGTAAATTAGTGATTTTGTTAAAGGGGAATTTTGACTTTTAATTTTATGGGCTGATTGTATATTTTTTTTTAAAAAAAAAAAAAGAAGAAAGAAAAGAAAACCATTACTATATATTACTTAGAAACCAAGTAACCATCAAAAACACAACCTCTTCTCCTTCTCTCTCTCGTGCAAGCTTGAACCAGCCAACACTAGGGGATTTTCTTCAACAAGCTTTCTTTTTCCAAGCAGAATTTCAATTCCAAATCAGCCTAGAAGTGAATTGAGGTAGGTTTCCTACTTTTTGGGTTGAGAACACTAGTTTTTGAGTTGGTTTTGTGGTAAGGTTTTGCTTTTCTATTGCTGTAGGAATCAAACTGAGTTTGGGGTGTGTTTAGGGTATGTTTTTGAGTATGTTGGGAGTGGTGTTAAGTGGTCTTTATGGCTGTTTGAATTGAGTTTGGTTTGATGAAGCCAAAGTTGAATTTCTTCACTTGAACATGTGATTTTGAGTTAGGGATTGAATTTTTGTGTTTTGAAGCTTTAGATATGTTATATTTATGTTATTATACTGTTCTGTAAAGTTTGGGAACAATTGGTTAGGTTTGGAGCAAGTTTTGGGACTTTGAGAGCTGAAATTTTTGAGTTTCTGCTGTTGTGAACCGGAATTCCGGATTGAACAGGGCTGCACCAACTGGAATTCCGGATGGTCAATTTTTTAGGAATCGCCGATTTTCGTATTTTAGCCATAACTTTTCACTCGGGTGTCTATTTTAGACATTCTATATACCGTTTCAAAGCTTACGTCGAGCTCTACACTATGAGACATAGATTAGAGCCAAAAGATATATTTTATTTTAGGGTGTTTTTACCATAAGATTTGGTAGAAAATCCTAGGTTATTTAATGCGGGTTTTAGACAGTGTTTTGGAATAGACCCTTATTGATTTACCTTTGTCGTGACATAGGACTCGAAAGTGTCGGGCATCATTCCACTCAAGTCGGCCCACATACTTGACTTTGGACTTGAGGTAAGAAAAGTATTAAGCACTGTTTATGGTTAATGATATGATTATTATGGTCTCGATTATGATTGAGATCCCGATATATATTTGTTGTGACTGGATTATGATCGAGGGAAATAATAGGAAACGATTATCATCGTTGTGACTCGATTATGATCAAGGGAAATAATGGGAAACGATTATTATCGTTTGACTCGATTATGATCGAGGGAAATATTATGAAACGATTATTATCGTTTGACTCGATTATGATCGAGGGAAATATTATGAAACGATTATTATCGTTTGACTCGATTATGATCGAGGGAAGTATTATGAAACGATTATTATCGTTGTGGCTCGATTATGATCGAGTAAAAGAAACGGTTATTACCGTTATGAGTAATTACTCCTGAAATTGCGGATAGGTTTCTTACTTATCGTTTGTTGTATCGGACAACGATAGTGACATATACAGCTCGTGGTTAACGATTGGTAGGGGTACTTTATGAAGTACCTAAATTATGTTGTTATGAAGTTGTGGAACGATCAAGCGTTTTATTATGTGATGAGTTGTAACTAAATATATTGTGTTATGGTATGATTGAATGAACGTTATATTACTTATGAAATTAGTCTCTGTAACTGACGGGGGGTAAAAATACATGTTGTAGGGATGTAAGAATTGAGTGTTATATGAAGCCCTTAGTCTCTTTGTCAAGAAGGAGCCAAGATAAAGATTCTGCCGCCAAAATAAAAAGGGTCGGAGATAGGGGATCACCTTGTCTCAATCCTCTCTCTGGCTTGAATTTCCCTACGATGGATCCATTTAAAAGCAACTTTATCTCCTGGACCGTGATACATGCCTTCACCCAATCCGTAAAACGAGGGGAAAGTCCAAGGTGGGAGAAAACCATGATAATAAACTCTCAATCCATCTTGTCATAGGCATTTTCCATGTCCAATTTTATCATCATGAATCCCCTAGACCCTCTTTTCTTTTTAATTGAATGGACTATTTCTCTATCAATCATGGTGTTCTCCGCAATACTTCTGCCTCTAACAAAAGCTGCTTGGTTTGGCGAGATAATTTTTTGTAGAAGGTCCCGGAGTCTAAAGGCAATTACCTTGGAAGTAACTTTGCAAGCCACATTACAAAGTTTTATAGGTCTGTAGTCTTTTATATAGGCAGGAATATCTTTCTTGGGAACCAAAACAATGGTTGTGTCGTTGTTATAGTGTGGCCATTCCACTTGATGGAAGAAGTGAGTCACCATCTCAATAAGATCAACCTTTACGGTCTCTGAGTGGTGACAATAAAAGCTACGGTCTCAATAAGATCAGCAGGGAGGCCTGTTAGGTTCGTGTCAGTATTTTTGAATAATTCTTTGTAATTTTGGAGGAAGCAGCTTGCAATGTCATCCCAAGATTTTTGTTTTTAGTGGATTTCCTCTCTGAGTAAAGCTTCATTTAGCTCATGCTTCGTCATGTGAATGGGGCTCCAATCCTCTGGGTTTCTTCTCTCGGTTTCCTCCAATATAGCAGAAGCTGTGATGACTTGCTGTCGTATTTTCTTGAAGTTTGCTACCCCTTTCATCCAACATAAACCCAAGCCCCCCGAGAGACCCACCGAAGGGATGTAATGAAGTCCCTCAAATCTTAATCTGTGACAAATTCTAGTAAATTTACTTTTCTGCAAATGCACTTCTAATAGTAGTAACATCTCGGGTTGATGTTGGCGAATTAGCGCTGCCAATTGTCAAACCGTCGTGGAACTCCCGAGACCACGACAGTTTCAGGCAAGGATTTTTATGGCGACTTTGGAGACTTTTCTAGGAAAGTCTCCATGGCCCTAAACCGAAAATCCTCATTGTGAGTTTTCTCATGGCTCTCACAATAAGTTAAGTATTGTTCATCTATTTCCGTAATGTGGCATCCTGATTTCTGTTTTGAAATTTTTTCAATAACTACGAAGTGATTATTGAGATCTACCTTTAAGTCAAAGACTTTCCCTTCCCATTGGTGATGAATTGTAGCTGCAACTCCATCTTTAGCCTTGGTAGGATTTCTCCACTTGAATGGCTTCAGAGAAGCTGAAAGCGATTCGTCCTTCTTTGATGGATGTCCTCTCCTCTTCTGACCATGGCTTGCTATATTGTCGACAGGGGTCTTCCCTCGTGGTCTTCCCATGCGTTTGGGGGGAACTTGTTGTTCATGGCAGCTAGAAGCAAATGTCGTGGGGTTTCAGGTCTAGTGGGGTTTCCACAATGTTGGGGGTACTATCCGACTGCTTACTGTCGGGTGTTCCCATGGTTGGATAGTTTCCATTGTGTTTTTGATCGTCCTCTGCAACCGAGTGTTTCCCCTTTGGTAGCGACTGTGTGTCTGTGGACGGATAGAATCGTATAACGTCTAAAGCTTTTCTCTTCCTTGGGCCAGTGAGATGTTCATTAACTCTAAAATCTTCAATGTCTAACAATGGGTTGAATAGAGTGGGCTCTCTATGGAATTTTTCCACGGTAAGAGAGCCCATAAGAAGCTCACGACCCTTAGGTTGGGCCCAACAGCTACAAGAAGGCCAATTAACCACACGGGCTTGAGATCCAAGTGGGGATGTTGTATAAGGTGGGGATGTTGTATAGGGTGAGTTTGGGCTCAGTTTGGACTTATTGGGCCTAGTCTCCTCCTGACAATGACCACTCACACTATAAGGAACAAAAGGGGGATGAGGCCCCAGAGTACTATGTTTCTCTTTGAGGTTAGGTTGTTGTTGTTTTTCTCCATCACATAAGTTGTCCTCCTTCAAAATGGTAGTCTCTGCTTCAGACGTGCCCAGCCCAGAGCATTGGATAATGATATTTGACAACCCTTTTTCAAATTCTTTCCCTGATATGGTAATCTTGGTGAAAGGTATAGATGGGTTCCTGGGGCCAGCATCAATAAGGTCTTGTATAACAACCCTCTTGACATTATTACCAAAAGGGGCAAACTCTCAATTGCTCGGCAGATTAACCAAGGGGAGTTGCATAACAACTGCCTCCATTTCCGTTGTGGTAACCGCTGTCGACTCGTTGAAATTTTCAACAATTCTTCGTTTGGACGGTAATTCCATACGACACTCCCTAGTTTCATTATTCTCGACATTTTGAATAGCTTTGTGAACCCGTATTTGGCTACAGAGGACCAGGTCTTTTCCCAAGCGCTTTTGCAAAATCCAATCCTGGAACCATTTGGCCAGAGGAGTGGTGAAAGTGGATTTTTTCTTAGCATCGTTCTTCAACCAGACCCCATACATGGGGTAAAAGTTGCCTTGATCATCCTTGACAATGGTTGGCGATTTGAAGCAGGAGCTTTGATCATGGTTGAGTGTGCCATATTAAAGCATAGCTTGGGGAGTTTTTCATATCGCTATTGTATCCATAGGTCTTTTAGACACTGTCGTCGTAGGAAAAGGCCCGAAAAGATTGGGGTGTTGAGGTCAACCGTGGCCCTGAATCGTAACGTACTCAGTCCACTACATCTTCAATGCCAGGGGATTTCATGAACTGGGGAGGCCTTAGAGGCGAGTTCCTTAAGGTTGGAAAGATTCCAATAAAATGGTGGGATGCTCTCTACATTCACACAGATGGGAATTTTTGACAAACCGGACCTCAGCCGGAGTTAGCCATGCTGGCCACAGCATGATGACAATAAGAGCTCCACACACGAACCAAGGTCTTCTAGCCAGGACATTCATTGCATCATCCCTGTTGGCAAAGTTGAACTGAATGAGCCCTCCTCCTCTATCTCCTTCCATTTCCAGCCCTTAATAACATTCCATGAAAGCTTGAGGGATCCTTGTATAGCAACATTCTCGAGTCTGTGTATAATAATCTTACCAAGTAACACCCTGTTTGATTCTTGTGGTTCATCAACCTCGCAAGGGTTGAGATTGAAAGTAATATCACTCTGTGTGATTTGTACCAAGTCTTCAAATAAGTCGTTGAGCCCCGAGGGATCCATCAAGTTCAATATTGGAATTACTGTTCACTCAAGTGAAAAAGTAATTGATAGCCAATTCTCTATTAACTTCACCGAGTTAAGCCCCTAGAGAGCATTAATTTTTTTTTCTTCTTTATTTGAGATATCATTATACCCAAGTTGATGTCCAATAACAATGTTTCATTTTAAAATATCATTGCAAATAAAATTTAATTGTTTAGTCATTAGAAATTGTGAAGACTCGGTTTGACTCAGTCAAACCGAGTATATATATAATAAATAAATTAAATATAATATAATATATATGTATATTAAAAAAAAAACCCATAAACCTCCATAACGGCGACCCACCTCCGGCCACCGCCTGGCCCCACGTGCCGGAAAAATCGGAAGCCCAAGTGCCGGCGACCTCACCCCCCAAGCGGCGCCGCTCCTCTCGCCGCCGTTAGTTTGGGAGCGCAAGTCAAAGTTTGGGGTTCCAAACTTTGAACGGATTTTTCGGTCACCTCCGACGTCCGTTTGACGAGAGGTTTTCACCACTAAACTCAACTCGTCGAGGAGAACAACCTACACTAAACCATTTTTCCCGGTTCACTACTTTTTCAAGTGACATTTTTGTAGCTCCGCCCCTTTCCGGCGACTTTCCGGTGACATCGTGAACGGATTTGACAAACGGGTGGCATGGGTGTGATCTACTCGTCGAGGGGGTCATTTTAATATACAACTACTCCTATTTTCGGCGACGTTTCTGATACACCAATTTTTACCGCCACCGATTGTTAATGTGCACCGCTTAGGTGAGGCTTCGGAATCCCAAATTTTCAATATAGTCATATTATATATCGTTGGACTCGGTTTTGAATGTAGAATGCGATAATGATAATTATTTAACCATTTGGTGGTATAGGTGAGAGTAATATGTAAGATTGGACTAAAACAATTGGGGCTCGGGACTTGAGAGCTTAAGATCGTCTTATGGAAAAAGTTTAACGACTCGGGAGAGGTAGGGACTCAACTTGATTATTGGACTTGATTTTTTATATGCGTTGTATAACATTAGACATATTCCAATTTTTATGATTTACAAAATTGTTTGAAAAATTCAAAACTTAATCTGCATATTTTTCTGGACTTTTCTGGGGCACTGAGTGCCAAATATATTTTTGTGTACAAATATTTATGCAGGTTATGATTTTTGGGTTTATTCAAAATACAGCTGTTATGCTGCCGAATTTTCTAGAAAATAAAAAGGAATATATTCTTTTGTTATGCTCATTATTTGTCTGCTTTGGTTACACTGATGAGAGCCATGTTGATCATGTTCGGTGCATATTGTTGTTTCACGACCTAGTCTCCGTGTCATCATAGGTAGATCAGGTGTGCACTCACCTGTAGGTGAAAGACCTAGAATTTGTACAGGGAGTGAATTAAATCTGAGCCCCGGTATTATGGTGGATATCAGATGCGACTACCCGGTTTTGGATGTCATTTTCTATGATTGGTATTGAGAGCTAGGGGTCTAGTGGATGGTGTGATATGCATTTGATGTTTGATTTGTGATTATTTATGGTCTCTCTACTTTATTTATACATATTGATACTGTTGATGAGATATTTTATTTTTACAAAGCTAACCATGCAGGAATTTTATTAAACCAAGGGTCCTTTGATATTAGTTGTTTTCCTACTAGGCTTTATAAGCTCACCCCCTATTTTCTCCCATTCCAGGAACTCAGTTTGAGGTTGGTGGATGAGGATGGTACCGTTGGGAAAGGAAGTCGTTATTAGTTTAGTCTTATTTTACTCTTTCATCTTCTAATGAGACTGATTTTGTATTTAAGCTGAAATGGATGGTCTAGATGACTTAAATTGTCTATGTACTAGTTAGAAATGAGGAATGATGGATGCTAGGTATTATTTTGGTATTTTATTGACTTATTAAATCTATCTATTTGGTGATTACATAACTGTGGGGATATTATTTTTCTTTTATATTGATGAGTGGTCCTGATTTTGTTACTAATATTTTCCTATTAATATAGGAGTTAATCCATTACTTTTAAGTTAGTATTTTGTGATATAAATTAAAGGATCATTTATAAGCTTTATCTTTCAACAATGGTCAAAGTGTGACATTTGACTACCCAAATTATGGATATTACAAATCTGCCACGGCTTAGGGCTCGGGTCGTGATAGGAATAGTAAAGTAAATTAATTTCATCAATTTGCTTCTTTTTAACTTTTTTGAACCTTACTTTCAAAAAAAAAAAAATAATAAAGAAAAAACCTTGTGGACCTTCCTGGTCAAAACAATAAAATATTAAGGGCTCGTTTGGAACGCCGTATTAGATCGTATTGTATTATATTGAATTTATTTATATATATAAATATATATATCATATTTTTATATAATACTATGTTAATACCACATACAGTTTTACATAAAAAGTTGCATAAAATACAATTCAATATAATATAATACAATACAATACGACTTAATACGGCGTTCTAAACAAGTCTTTAGAAAAATAATTTAAGAGATCCCGCTTTGTAAAGTACGTTAATTTAGAAAAATAAAAAAGAGAAAGGGGAAAACTAATAATTAGTTTGCATAAACGAATATATAGTGATATGGAGCATGTAAAAATAAGAAATCACCTGCAAAAGGATATATATAATTAAGTGGGCCGAAATATATCCCACGTTTCTATAAATTAATTCTCTGGGGTGGTCCCCTTATTTATAAGTACATAAAATATTAATTCCACGTGTTTTCAATGATGAATTATTCATATATTTATATAGGTCGTGATTTATTACCCATCTCTCTATATATATGACACATCATACATCATAATAGAATAAGAAGCAAAAGTTTTGAGTTAGTTGTAGTATTGTTGGTGTTGACTTAGAGAGTTTGGATTTGGGGGCCTAAGTAATAATAATAGTAAGGAAAGAGGGAAACTTAATATGGGGAGATCACCATGTTGTGAGAAAGATGGGTTAAACAGGGGAGCATGGTCTGCTCTCGAAGACAAAATCCTTGCTGACTACATTCATAAAAATGGCCCTGGAAAATGGAGAGATCTTCCTAAAAGAGCTGGTATATTTGGGCATACATTACATCTATATATATATATGTTCTTCTTTTTCTTATATAAACTGACTATATGTACGTATAACTGATCAGGATTGAAGAGATGTGGGAAGAGTTGCAGGCTTAGGTGGTTAAATTATTTGAGGCCAGATATCACCAGAGGCAACATTTCCACTGATGAAGATGATCTCATTGTGCGACTGCATAGGCTCTTGGGTAACAGGTATATATTATATATATGTATACAAGCATTGCTATTAGCACATTAGAAGTCACACCTTGCAGTTTTGTCATTCCTGATAGTGATGGTGAAAAATAAATTAATTTATACGGAAGTCGATACTTAATTCTTAATTGATAAATATTAGTGTAACACTTCTAAAGAAAGTACTACTACCTAGTACCTAGCTTTTAGCGTTAATTTGTATATGTCAATTATATATCTACATTTATTATATTTTGAATTTTGTATAATTTTTTTTAAATGTACGTAAATATATATTATATTGTAGGTGGGCTTTGATTGCGGGAAGATTACCAGGACGAACAGACAATGAAATTAAGAATTACTGGAACACTAATTTGAGGAAGAGGGTGAACAACATTAATAATATCAATATTAATATTAATGTGAAAGGAACATCTTTAGAAGAGCTTATGAAAACCTCCAACGAAAGATCATCACCGATTGATCCTCATCATCATCATGATCAGTATGATCAATATGATCATGATTCTGTGAATGGCCACGTCATCCGTACAAAAGCAGTTCGTTGCTCCAAGGTTGTTACGGACCCTTCTTATTATCCTACTTCCAGTTCCAGTAGTTGGTTACTACTTAATCATCATCACCATAATGATCATCAGGAGCAAATCATAGTTGGTCAAACTATTCCTTCATGGGAAATTAGTGATCATTTTACCAAAAGTAATAATAATTATAACCTTACTGCTTCTTCTGACATAAACAACGTTATTAACTATAAGACTTCCGAGTTTTCGATGGATTTTGATTTGGACGAGATTTTCATGTCGGATGATGTAGCTGTTTTAAACCCAAACGACGTCGTAGCCGCGGACTTTAACGACCACTTAGCCAAAAATGAAACGACGTCGTTGACTGGTGGCCAAATAAGTCATGAACCTGTTGACCAAAATATCGCTAGTTATAACTACTTTTTTGATGATGATGATGATCATGATCGTGATCACTTGCCACTAACTGACATTTTCAATCAAGCCAATATTCAAGGTTTGGATGATATTATTAATGAAATTTCATGTTATGTGAATTCAAGTACTGGGGGTGGGAATTGAGCAATACCAATTTTTATTAATGATAGATTGCACTAGTGTGATGATGAGCTCAATTTTTAGTGATGAGGTCGTTGTATTAATTATTTTATATAGTCAATTATTTATTGGGTGGTGGTGTTCTTCTATGCTGTTATTGTGTGTATGGGTGTGTGTATGTTTTTAATGAAAGCGGGGTTAATATATTATAATTGAAATCAATGTAAGGGAAATGCAAGTATTGTATATGCATGCTTTTTACGTATAATACCCGTCGTACGTATGTACGTGTGTGCATGAAGTAATGTAATTAACTACGTAATTTTATAAAAAGTAATGGGAGCGTCGGAATTAAAATCCTTAATAAAAAGTAATATCTGCTACTGTGTTAAACCAATTTAAGATTAAAATATTTAGATATAAAAATACCAAGTTGTATTGGTGCATAATAAAGCATCTTTAATGGTGATGCTTGAAAAGAATACTTGGTGATAAAGAAGAATGCTTATAAGAAGCTAACTATTGGAGATATTTGGATGCAAACCTAAAAAATAATAATATTGATGCTAAAATTTGACATTGATGTTATAATTATGTTTTCCCTATTTTTTTAAATAAAGTTAAAACAAATTAATAATATATTAAATAATAATGTGTATGACAAAATGCAGGCTCGCCCTAAACATAGATGGACTAGGTTTGTGCTTAGGGCTCACCTAACCCAGGGGCTCAAATTTTTTTTACCTTTTTAATAATACATATATTTTTTTTACTAATTTTGAAAAATACTTTTTTTTTTTTTAAATATGAGCCCAAAAATATTTTGTTTTCTATGGTTCACTAAATTTGAAGACGGACCCTAATAATATGGAGACAAATTTAGAGGGGAGAAGTTGAAAAATACTTTTTCTTTTATACATTAATTAAATTTACCTTCAAATTAAATTTAATTCATAAATAACTCTTTTATGAGTATTATACCCAAATTATCTTCACACACTCATATGACTAAAGCATAATTTCAAGCATAATAGATTTATATTCTTTGTAGATGGATGTATATAGGTTTTGGAAAAGTTGGGACAAAATTTTAATTAAGGAAGAATGAAAATTATAGTAAAGTGATAGGGCTAAATTAGTAGAATAATTGAAAAAAGAAGTAAACATAATAGATTTTAAAAGAGAGGGTAAAAATTAAAGACATTTAGTTAAAAGAGGTATTTAGTGTAATTTTTTCAATTTAGAGAGTGCTAATTATTTGAGAGCTTTTAGAAGTAATGTTGCAAAAAATAATCTAGAAGAAAAATAAAATAAAATAATATGACGTGAAGATTTTTACTTGATTTGAGGAGTGATATTAGATGTGCACCCAGAAATTATTATTATTGACTGAAAAAGCATAAAGGATCGATTTTGTGGAGCTGAGCCTCCGCTGGTATATATGTGTTTATGGTTCATTTTATGAAACAAAGCTAGTCAGTCAAACAGCTCACACACACTCTCTTTACCAGTTGTTTTACCACTTTCTCTTTCTTTCTAATTCTGAACAAGTTCACCCTTTCAGTACCACTGTTAAAAAAGTAGAATATTTGTCTCAAGCTGGACAGAAAACAATGTAAAGCAATAACACATTTTATTTTATTTTTTGAAGGAGCAAAGCAATAACACTTTATAATAATTAAAGTAAACTGGCAATCTCTTTTAAAAAATAAGAATATGTTAAAAACAGGGTAATTGGATACATAAATATTCTATTGTGGTAGTAACTAGTATTTCGTTACTACCTCTTTTAAATTTAATTATGCATTTTTTTTAAAAAAAAAAATATTTTAATATAAATATAATACATTTCAAAATATTAATAAATATAAATTAGTTTTGAAATCTAAAATAATTAAAATTATAAAACTAGTATAAAAGTAACCGTATATTTTTTTCTTTTATCCCCTCAATTACAATTTACATAAAATATGAGAAAAAGAGAGTGAGTAAGTAATCTAATCTCCCCTCATTTTATGTGAATTTTTCTATTTGGCCAAATGAAAAAGTAAAGGGGTGTTGGTATTGAAAGAAAATTATAATGAGATTAATTAAAGACAAAGTTAACCCAGTTGAAATCATGTCAAGAAATTCAATATTTTTCAACTTTGTCTCAAACTTTGACCGAAGGATCAGAGCTTGAAGAGAGTCAGGTACACTTATATTTGGAATTATATTAATTTTAGTATTTTACAACACATGTTCATCACTTGGTTGGCATATATATGCATGTAGAAAGAGATTGCGAATCCAAGACCGACTATCCAAATTTGGTGTCATTCATAATGATATATACCTCTCTTTTGTGATACTTGCACTGAAACTCATTGTCATATTTTTTGGCTGCTGATGTAGTAATAAAATTAGTAGCAGAATTTCCTATTGGGCAGGGATTGTGGTGAACTTTTTTGAGTCGGACAAAGTCTTGAATTCGATCAAGAGAGAGGTGCCAACATTCAAAATTCCAAAAGGATGTTTATATCGCAACTGTTAATGCAGTTTTTTACAGAATTTAAGAAGCTCCGAATATTATGATTTGGGAAGTGAAAACATATGCTATTCATGTAATTGTAAATAGAATTGAAAAATATATTAGTGATAAGTTTTCTCATTTTAAAAGAGAAAAAACAAGTAGAGAGAATAAAATTTGATTTGAAAAGTTGAGTTGCATCAACTAATTTATACATTTGTAATTGATCATTTTTAAGCAATACAATTTACTCATTTACTCATTTATATATTTTATTTTGAAGAGTGCAAAAGTAATTTTAGATTGTTATTTTAACTTTTTCTTCAATTCTCTCATTTTTGGAAGAATTAAAAATCGTGTATTTGGAGAGAAGGGTCTCCTTTCTCTTACCAAACAAGAGTATTCATCAATTCTTCTATCCCTCTCTCCACCCCTTTCCCTCCCTCCTCCTCTACCTTCTACCAAACATAGTGTTATAGTGGCGTAGCCACATAGCAACATAACGTGTAGCCCTTTCAAAATTTTGTTTCATTGTGTAATTAAATTTTTTTTAAAAAAATAATTATGGTATAAATATTTATTTTATTTATTTTGTTATAAAATAACCAAAACTCAAAAATAATAGCAAAAATATTCGAAATCCTATTTTGTGTTGTTTCCATCAATACTCTTTTAACATGTCTGTTAAGTGTTTTAGAATACCACATATCAATTTATAAGTATTTTAATCTAAAATATTTAAAATAAAAAAAAAGTAATTTATTTTAATTAAATTAAAAAATAAACAAAATAAAAAATTGTATTTATTATTTTTTATTTCTTTCTCTTGCACTCTTGTTGCCCCTCTTTCTTTCCATGGCAGGCACCGTCGATTTCATCTTTGGCTAGGCTATCGACGTATTCCAAAATTGTGAACTCGCCGGTGCCAACTTCATCCTAGGCTCCTAGCCAACGATAAATTCGACTTGGGTTAAGACATTGAGGTGGCATTTGGTTGGAGGTAATGAAATGGAATGGAATGGAAAGGAAACAATTTTTATTCCATTCTTTTGTTTGGTTGCATTTTAAAGTATTGGAATATCATTCTAATGGAATGGCCTTTCCACCATTTTGGTGGAATGACTATTCCATTTTAAAATAGAAGGAAAGACCATTTCAATGCAAGATTTGAAAAAATTTAATAATATTTTTTATCAGTTTTTTTATGCATTTCAGATTTTATTCCATTCCACTCCTATTCCAATTTCCATTCTCATTCTCATTCCTATATTTTCATTCCTCCCAATCAAACACCACCTGAATTCTCAGTCCAAAATTGTCAAATCACATCTAGCGACGAATTTGACTCTGCATAACACTCCTTCAAATCTTATTTGGGTCGATCATGGAAGTCGTATTTTAAAATTATGGTTATGTTGTCGAATAGATTAAAATTAAAGTTTTTTTATTTAATTTAATTAATTTTTTATTTTCAAATAAATTTTTTAGATTAAACAACTTATTATAAATATTGATAAAAATAACATAAAAGAAAATCATGAGTATTTTTGTTGCTATTTTTGAGTTTTGTTTAGGTATTTGATAGTAGCAAAATGAACAAAATAAATAATTTATGCCATAAATTTTTCTTTAATATATATATATATATTTATGTTTTTGAAAACATATTAATTCAAGATCCTTCAATAACAAGGGCGATAAAATAGCAGGAATAGAAGATCTACTAAGAGTACGACCAACTTTAAAATAAGAGTCTCTTATAAGGAAATAAGTCCACCTTATTTGCAAATTGTTTAACAAAAGTAATAGAAACATTATTCAAAACAAATAACAACTTTTTAGACTCATTAATCAAGATGCCATATAGTGAAAATATATGAACTTTGTTGTTGATAGCATGAACAACATTAATACACTCTTATTCCACTTGTATATTTTGCCAGTCGTTCCTTTTTATTCTACTGAGAGCTTCTTTAATTGCTACAACTTCAGCGATATCAGCTCTAACATAACTAAGTTTACTTGCTTGAAAGGTTTCAAAGAAGCTGCAATCATGATCTCTTGTCACAAAATCCCAACCAAAACTTTTTTTCATCAATAAAAGTTGCCCCATCTACATGCTTTGATCATAGGATAGTTCGGTTTAGTCCAATGTTCATCACCCTCAAAAATAGCTGGTAAGCTATTTGAGAGAGTCCCTAACATAGATTGAGTAGTTTTTCATTGATCAAGGGTGAGTTTAGAAAATAAGATAACTCTATCAACTAATGGTTAAATATTATTCCAAAGAAAGTCATTGCAGCATCTCCAAAGTGCTTAACACAACATGAATATAAGCTCAATATCAGAGTTCGTCCAACTTGAAAGACCGGCCGTGTTGAAATCAAGGTGCAAAAGTACCTTCAATACTATCTCTAGATGACCATAGTGCTTTCCTCCAACAGTTTTGGAAAAATTAGTTACAGCTAACAAAGAGATGGAGGGCGAATTTAGGTGCTGAGTTGTAGAGAGAACAAGCAGTATCAAGAATAATGTGTCTTGATCATAGTTGGACCTTAGTAGGTAGGAAATTAAAGGAAGCTCTCCACAAGAGGTCTTTAACACGAGGGGGAATTTGTAACTACCATAAAGATTTCTGAAAATCAAAAAGATGGTCAAGGCCCCAGTTACCTTTTAATTGCTGCAACAAGTGGTATGCAATTTTTACATTGTAGACACCAGCACGATCCTTTATCCAATACTAGTGATCTTCTAAAGCAAAAGGAGATATATAATTGGAGGTGAAGGATAAAGTATCTGTTATCCCATTTTTAACACCATGAAGTATCTGTTATCCCATTTTTAGCACCATGATGTGGCAGCATGAATTAGTGACATGTGTCTGTTATTCTTTATAGGTTGCTAGAGAAGTGTTCCAAACAGATTTCAAGTAATACATCTGCACGGATAAAGTTTTCCTGATCGAACAGAGAAAAGGCAGATGATCCGAACAACAAATAAAGTCATCTCTCTAGACCGTGCATCAAGACTTAATAACTACTTTAAGATTGATATGGAAAATTGTTCGAATCTCTCATTTTATGTATTCTAAATATGTAATGTATGTTCTTACCAATTATAGATATTGTAAGCAAAAGGGAAACCTTTCCTCATGCATTTAGCCCTATAAATAGTGATCCATCCTCATTGTAAAAGAGGTCGAAAGAATTGCTTCAGAGAGATCTAAGAGAAGACACTCAGAGATTTCATTGTGAGAACTTTGAGAGGGGAAACATTATATTCTTTGTTCTCAAGTCAATAAAATCTAAGGGGAGTAGGCTATTACCGAACTAAAGGAGCCGAACCTCTTTAAAATCTTGTGTTCTTTATTGCTTACTATTTTTTGCTCTATCTTAATTACATTTCTTATCGCTTATTAATTGACTCACTGTCGTTGGCTAAAAGCGAGGTCAACATTTTAGTTCTTTCATTGAGAGAAAAACTCAAGTTTGCTCTTTGCCTTAAGTTTTATCAGACACACAAAATGGTGGTGCAAACTCGTAGAGGCGTGGTTGACCAGAGTGATCCACTGTTAACATATCCTGCATTGCAGACTCCTAGGAATACAAGAGTCCCACAAGGAACCAATCTTGAATAACCAAACACGCAGCCACCTATTGTGGGCCAAGGTGTGACATCCCCTCTGGCTGGGATCACACCCGGTGTGCAAGAGACTGGGAACACCAGTTCGGCAGCCGATCAGAGCACTCCCAGCATTGGAATCCCATCCACAACCAATGCTCAGACGACAATAGAAGATGATACTAAGATTCAGAACCTCTGCAATGCTCTTGGACTCATGCAAGGTCACACTAATACCTTGCATCATTATTAAGAAGAGCTCTGTGCTGCAATGAACCTTGCGTTCGAAGAGCAGAGGCGTCAGTTCATTGAATGGAGGGATAGAGAGATGGAAACATTGAAGGCTCAACAGGCAACCATCGATGACCGAACAAGTCAGGCCACCGTACTGATACGGAAAGCCTATCAAGTTGCTAATCAGCAACCAGATGCAACATTGAGTATCCCGCTAGGCGGCACATAAGAAATTCCTGCTGGGCATACCGCCCAAACTCATAACTGTCAGCCGTCCAATCCCTGGTCACTAGTTCCACCTGTGGGCCAAGTGGTAAGTGGCCAGACCTTATCTGACAATTCTTTAGGTGGAGTTATACCTAATAACTCCATCCAAACTGACAGTTCTGGCCAACAGACCGGCTAAACCAACCAATCACTGAGGCAACCTGGTGTCTCAGTATTCAACAGACTGGGTACAACCCATGATCTCAGGGATGATTTGAATAGAAGGAGGGGTCTGGACGAACAATATGTTCAACCGTCCGCTCAGCCCGGTATTCGCATCGAGGACCCAACTCTAAGAGATCTTGACGTGACACAGGTAGGCCAAGAGGCGGAACTAGTTCACCCATCAGTGCAAGCACAGTTAGATGAATTAAAAAATATGTTCAAAGGCCTGGCCAACCAAAAACTCACTGATCTCGAGCTGGACCGAGCACGCGGATCACCCTTCTCTCTCGAGATCAACGTCATGGAGCTACCCCTCAAGTTTAAAATGCTGACCTAGAAGATGTACACAAGGAAGGAGGATCCCTTATCACATCTTAAATATTTTGAAATGCAAATGGATTTACAAGGGGTACGAGGTGATGTGCGATGTAGAGTATTCCCTGCTACACTTTCAGAAGCTGCATAGCAGTGGTATTTTAAGTTACCACCAGAAGGTTTAATTCATGAAAAGCCTTCTCCTCGGAGTTCCATGCATAGTTCTCTTCTTCTCCCCAACTTCTGTTACATTTAAAAGACATGGTCGAAGTGAAACAAAGACCAGGAGAGCCTCTCAGAGCCTACATAAGCAGATTCATGACAAAAGCTACGAAAGTAGCAAGGCTAACTGAAGAAGGGAGGCTAGCAGCCATACTGGGGGCATTGAAGTACTCGGAGAACTATGGAAGGATATCAAGAAAAGTTCCCTGTAGGATCTATAGCAGAGTTTTTAGACCGGCCAAATGGGTTTACCAAGCTCGAAGAGGCCATTCTCTGAGCAGATGTTGAACCTAGGTCGGGCAAACCACATGTCCCCTTAGCAGGAGCTTCTGTTCAGAACCCACAGTATCCTAGCAGTTCAACTCCGTGCAGCAAAAGATCCAATATCAATGGCAGACAATGCAATGGAAAGAAGGGAAAGTTCGCAGGCAAAGCCGAACAAACCCCTAAAGAAAATGCTTCCAAATTCACTGCCTTTTCTATCTTAACTGACGACCTAGAGACAATCAACATGCAACCCAATCTGTGATCCCGTACAAAAAGCTTGCTCCCATGAAAAAGGACATAAGCAAGCGGGATATGTCCAAATTTTGTCATTTTCATGGAGACTATGGCCACGACACAAATGAGTGCAACAACCTAAAGCAGGAAATTGAATACCTGATAAGGAAAAATAACCCACACGTGCAAAAGTAAGTCAAGGACGATCAGAATCAGCGGGCCGCCCAAGCAGACAACAACCAAGACCTACTAATGCAACCACCAGTGGACGGGCATTTACAAGTCATCATTGGGGGCCCACACATCACTGGAGATTCGAGCAAAGCTCGGGAGAGGTATGTCCGAACTTTACAACACTAACAAAAGGAAGTAGTTTTGGTCGTAGGAGAAAGGGAGCCAAAAATTCCACGGGTAGGGGAACCCACAATAACCTTCACTGAAGAAGATTCCATTCACGTTTGCTTCCCGACAACGATCCTTTGGTCGTGGAAGTACAGATAGCAAATAAAATAGTGGCCCGGACTATGATAGACAATGGAGCTTCTGCAAATATTCTGTTCAAAACACCATATGAAAAGATGGGACTCCAACTCAAAGATCTGATCCCCTGTACCCAACCAGTATATGGTTTCTCCGGCCAGAGCGTTGCACCTTTGGGGCAAATTCGTCTACTCCTCACTGTTGGACAAGCTCCGAGGAGCATAACTGTGATGGCACAATTTATGATACACTACTACAAACAAAGGCCTTTAATCCCGGTTTTTAAGGCCTTTTATCCCGGTTTTCGCTAAAATGAAAACCGGGATATATGCCAGTGGGATAAAAAGTCCTTGAAAAAACTGGGATAAAAAGAGACATTTTATCCCGGTTCTTATGAGAAAAGCGGGATAAAAAGTATCCTTTTATCCCGGTTTTCTCATAAGAACTGGGATAAAAGGGTATCTTTTATCCCAGATTTTATTTAAAAACCGGGATAAAAGGTCATTTTTTATCCCACTTTTTTTAAAAAAAAAAACGGGATAAAAGATCTTAAAAGGTGACCTTTTATCCAATGTAGGTGTTTCACATTTTTTTTCTTTTAAATTTATTGCATTTGTATTTTTGCAATAATTATTAAATTTAATTTTTATATTTATAATTATATTGAATATGTATAAAAAATTTAACTAAAAATTAAATGATTAAAATAATTTTTAAAAACAACAGTGATAATTAGTAACTTGAATTAATAAATAATATTTTACATTGTATGCAAATCTCTCTAAAATACTACACATAATAAATTGCTAGTGTATAAAAAAATACAATAAAATACTATTGATCAATATTTATAAACAATGAAGTAATTGATTTAACCACTATTGTTGAAGCGCTACGAGATGTTCTTCCTCACAACATTGGGATAGGTCGCCAAGCTGTCAAATTAAAAATTTAAAACTTATTAAAATGAAAGTATTTTTATATGTTTGTATTTATAATAAAGATGAGTATATATTTATTTTTTCTTTTATGACTTCAATAGGATTTAAATGTTGAACATTTAAAAAATTCTAAAATAATTGGGCAAAATTTTTTCTCTTTCTATGACATTTCCCAATTTTATAAGTACATAACAATACAAAAAACAACACAACGAATTGGAAAACAAGATAAAATAATCATAATAGCATTTAACAAGACGAATGTAAGTTAGTACATAGTAATCTAAAGCTCTAAACTTATCATTCCAATATTGATAAATAGGGGTGGCTTCTTAGGCAAAACTCTAAAAGATTTTTCTATTCTTCTTAAAATCGTAGTGTTTCTCTTCTATCATTCATCCACGATTTATCTATTCTAAAAATTAAAAAATAATTTCCTAATAAATAAGTTGCAAGAAACTTAAAAGTTTCAAATACATTCCTAGGCATGCTTATTAATTAAATAATAAAAAATATGTTCATTTATCAAATCCTAAAAAAAATTGGGCAGAGTTTTCCCTCTTTCTATGACATTTTCCAATTTCATAATTACCTAACAATACAACAAAAATAACACAACGAATTGGGAAACAAGACAAAATAATCATAATAGCATTTAACAAGACGAATGTAAGTTAGTACATAGTAATCTAAAGCTCTAAACTTACCCTTCCAATATTGATAATGGGGGTGGCTTCTTTAGGCAAAACTCTAAAAGATTGTTGTATTCTTCTTAAAATCGTGGTGTTTCTCTTCTATCATTCATCCATGATTTATCCATTCTAAAAATTAAAAAATGATTTCCGAATAAACAAGTTGTAAGAAACTTAAAAATTTCAAATACAATCCTAAGCATGCTTTTTAATTAAATAATAAAAAAATATGTTCGTTTATCAAATTCTAAAAAAAATTGGACAGAGTTTTCCTTCTTTTTATGACATTTTCCAATTTCATAAGTACCTAACATACAACAAAAACAATACAACAAATTGGGAAACAAGACATAAAAATCATAATATATAACATGTATATATTAATTCTTCGTTCACCACAGTATAGTATATCTCAGAACCTACTTCACTACAAATGAATATCTAATATATTCAAACTCCTCTAATATTTTGATAATTAGTAGAAATAAATAAGCAAATAACGTACCTCTAAAAAGTTATTAATGATCACCGAAATTTTACTTTGTTTTCCAATAACGAACCAGAACCTAAAATATTAAATATAATATAAAAAGTTTCAATAAAAATTAAATTATAATGATAATAATTAGCTCATACATATATAACTAGTAACTAAATAATTATATAACTAAGTAAATATAGTATCTAGTAACTACTTACGATAATGCTCTTGATGCTTCTTAGAAATCAAAACCAAAATTACCACAAAGTCACCCAATTCATCTATATTTAAGTTTAAACAAACACAATTAAAAATTATTCACATATAGTTAGTAGATAATAGTTATATAACTAAAAAATTTACAATATCCAATATAATATATCCTTTTGAAAACTATTACCCTTTTAGATAAAAAAATCTCTAAAATCTATTTGAGTTTAGGATAATTGTATATTATTTAATACAATTTCAAATAATTTAAATTTTCTACAGTTCTAGGATACAAAATAAAAAAGTACTACAGATTTTTCCAACTAAGTAAGAATAGTAACTAGTAACTACTTAAAATAATATTCTTGAAGCTCTTAGAAATAAAAAAAAAATAATCACCACAAAATTATTTAATATATCTACAATTAAGTATAAACAAGCACAAATAAAAATTATTTATATAATTAGTAGACTATAGTTACTAAGACTTTCTCGCTATCAATATATTAGAGCAATTGAAAACTAATCACTCTTTTAAACAAAAATTATTTTTAAAATATATTTAAGTTTCTAATTTACCTTCACATTACACATTATTTAACTACAACATTCTTTTTTTTTTTTTTTTGAAAAAAATAATATTGTAACATATTCTAATTCTAGGTGTAAAATAAATTTTAATTACTAGCATAGGTGTACATTATTTGTGGGTAATTATAACATTCTAATTTAAATAAAATAAATTACTCAAAAAAATACATATATATGATTAGAACTAAATATATTAATTCAACAATAATACTAAATTAAAAATAAATAAAAAGTAACAAAAAAAATAATATTCAATGTATTTTATTAAAAATAAATAAACAAACAAATTTTTAATCATACCCATTCACAAACTCACTTAAAATTTTCTTAAATTTTCGAACTCAATCATACCCACTCACAAACTCACTTTTTTTCTTCCTAAAAATATGAAAGAAATGATTTTTATTGGTATATTTAACATTTCAATGTAAAGATAGAAGCAAAAAAAAATGTTTTTTGATAAAAAAAGTCATTAAAATGAAAAAAAGAGGAAGTTATTGTACCTGAAAATGTGTTTCTTCTTCCTTTAGTGATGCTGATGGAGATGAGTCTTCTCCTTCCTACTTGAAAAAAAAAACAGTTATTGTACAACCAAGGCAAAAAAAAAAAAAAAAGAAGAAGAAGAAGAAGAAGAAGAAGAAGAAGAAAAATCGCACCTGCGATTGAGAGGAAGCTAGGGTTAAATATGGTCTGACGGCAGCGTGTTATGGTGTGAGACTAAGGGGCAATTTATTTACCTAAAGCTTTTATCCCGGTTTTTAACCAAAAAACCGGGATAAAAGGTCTGTCCAAAGTGAATTAAAGGGTTTTGGGTTAAACCCTTTTATCCCGGTTTTTAGCAAAAAACCGGGATAAAAGGGTTTAACTAAAGCCTGTTTGGCACTTGCTATTGTTTTATCCTACTTTAAGAGAGAAAAATAGATTTTTAACTTACCAACCAAACAAGGCCCTTGATATACATAAGTCATTTGGAGCTTGTTTGGTTGGTAAATAAAAATTCAATCTTTAACTCCTTTTTTACTATGGTTTTTTTTTTTTTAATGTTCAACCAAACACGGCCCTTGTCTAAAAAAATATTATATATTATTTTTGAGATGCCAAATCTAAAAGTGGGATAAAAAGTTGTAACATATCTTTTATCCCACTTTTTATTTTTGTTAAGGATAAAAAGTGGGATAAAAGGTCTCCTTTCTTGTAGTGATAGTTGATGTTCCATCAGCTTTTAATGTTATGTTAGGCCGACCAGCCTTATATGACCTAAAGGCTGTCACATCAATAATCTATTCGTGCATCAAGTTCCCAACAAAGAATGGGGTAGGGTGTGTAAAGGGAAATCAACAAGTTGCACGGGAATGTTACAACCTTACCCTGACCAAGGCCAAAAAGGAAGAATCTTCTGGACAAAGTTAGGACAGGGGGAAAAGCATTGCCAAATAGGGAGTTGCCCAAGGCGGTGACGAAGAAGTGGATCCCCGACTTGGGGAACCAAATACAAATGTTGGGCCAGTGGAAGAATTGGAAGAGATAGAAATCGACCCAAATGTCCTGACCAGGAAACTCAAAATTGGCAAAGGTTTGCTGCTTGAAGTAAAATCAGCTTTGATAAAATTTCTAAAAGCAAACCTAGACATTTTTGCCTAGTCGCATGAAGACATGGTCAGTATCGATCCTTCTATAATTTCACACGCCCTAAACATTGATTCGAACTTCCATCCCGTTCAGCAAAAAAGAAGATTGTTGGACAAAGAACGGGCACAAGCATTAAAAGAAGAGGTAGAAAAGCTGCGCAATAACAACTTCATCATTAAGGCTTTCTACCCAGCCTGGGTAGCTAACCCTATACTAAAACCCAAGCCCAACAAAAAATGGCGAGTACGTATTGATTTCACCGACCTCAACAAGGCGTGCCCCGAAGACTGTTTTCCACTTCCAACAATAGATCAGCTCATGGATGCAACAGCCTGGCACGAGATCCTAAGCTTTAGGGACGCATATTCGGGGTATAATCAAATCAAAAGGCATCCACCAGACCAAGAACATACAAGTTTCCGAACAGATATAGGTCTATACTGTTATAAGGTCATGTCATTTGGTCTAAAGAGCGCTGGGGCTACCTACCTAAGATTGGTAAATAAAATGTTCAAAGATTAGATCGAACGAAATATGGAGGTATACGTGGATGACATGCTCATCAAATCCAGGAAGGCTGGGGGCATATAGATGACCTGAACGAATGCTTTAAAGTCCTCAGAAAATACAACATGAAACTCAATCCCTTAAAGTGCACCTTTGGAGTCGGCTTGGGTAAGTTTCTCGGTTTTATTGTCAATGCCTGAGGTATTGAAGCCAATCCAGAGGAAATTCAAGCCTCCTAGATATGAAATCGCCTACAAAAACCAAAGAAGTCCAAAGCTTAATTGGAGGAATGCCGCACTCAATAGATTTGTTTCAAAGTCAACAGACAAGTGTGTTCTTTTCTTCAACATCCAGCGAGGAAATAAGAAATTTGAATGGATGGAGGAATGTGAGAAGGCCTTTCAAGAACTTAAAAGAAAACTTGCAAAACCTCCTGTACTCTCAAAAACTCTGGACGGAGAAGAACTAGGAATATACCTAGCTGTTACAGAACATGCTATAAGTACCATGCTAATCAGGGAAGAAAACAATGTCTAGTATCCGATCTACTACATCAGCAAAAGACTAGTTGAAGCTGAAGAACGATATCCGCTGATAGAAAAGCTTACTTACTGCCTAATCTTAGAACCAAGGAAGTTAAGGCCTTACTTTTAAGCTCATCCTGTTCGGGTATACATTGACCAACCATTACGCTAAATATTACAAAAACCTGACGCTTCTGGATGGTTACTCAAATGGGCAGTGGAATTAAGTGAGTACAAAATAATCTTTCAACCCCGAACAACAATCAAAGGACAGGCATTAGTGGACTTCGTAGTTGAGTATATGGGCAAAAAAGAAAGCATTTCAAAAGGAAACCCGGAGCCAGTACAAGAACCTCAGCCGAGCAACAATGAAGACAAACCTACATGGAAATTACATGTAGATAGGTCAGTTACAGATCAACTGTCCAGTGCAGGGATTGCCCTCTACACGCCTAGGGGCAACACCTGCACGGGGCAGTCATATTTGGGTTCAGAGCCTACAATAATGAAGCAAAGTACGAAGCACTCATCGACGGTCTAAAACTTTCACGGGAGCTACATGCTGAACACATCAAGATCTATAGTGACTCACAGTTAGTAGTAAATCATGTGTCTGGAGAGTACGAGGCCCGGGGCAAAAATGATAGCTTATCTAAGCAAAATATATGATCTACTTGCACAATTCAAGAGCTACGTTCTCATGCAAATTCTAGGAGAAGAAAATACAACTGCTGATGCGTTAGCCCGACTTACAAGCAGTAATATAACTGATAAGGCTAATCTAATCCCAATTCAATTCCTTGAAGAACCCAACATTACCCGTACGGAAGAAATTGAAATGATTGACACATCTCCGAGGAATGCTTCGACGAGGAATGCTTCTCTTTAGGCAGGTACAAAAAAATAATGGTTTAATCCCCTTTCTTTTTTCTAAATCTATTCAAAATTTTCATGTACTACGATTCATAAATCACACTACACTATTTTTTTTTTGTCTTGAAAGGTGATGTTCTGGGGTATTTAGCAAAACACTCGTCACTGCCGTAGCCAATGGTTCCATCAAGCTCTACGACCTTTTTTCCATGCATAAATCTATTTTTTTTGGTTCAAGTTCCGATTGAGATTCTTAATTTATAAAATTTTATCAATGTATATGAAACGCTAAGGAACAAAGTACTTTTGAGAGATGTGAGGTCGAATCCGTTTGCAACCTCCACCTGCTTTTTTACTTTTTTTTTTAATTTTGCAATGGTTTACTTCCATTGTTCAATATCATAGGGAATTTTTGGGTTTAAGAATGGAATTAAAAAATTCCAATGGTTAACTTATTATCAATCGTAGGAAAAAAAATGTTCTCCATCGCAGGAAAAGAAAGATTTTATTTTTTTTTTTATTTATTTTTAGTATATTTTGAATTTAAAAATAAGATTGAAAATTTTAAATCGTTAACTCTATGTTAGTTTTTGTTAAAAAATTGTTAAACTAAAAATTCTGTTAAATAACCACATTTTATATAGAATAGATATACATTAATTTGGCTCTCCAGTCTCCACAATCACGAGCTCAAATGTATCTATCGATCATGAGTTCTATCTCCAGTAAATGAACAATAAGCTCTTATGGGCTCGTTTGGTATGTCGTATAAGGGTCGTATTGTATTAAATAATAAATAACACTATGTTTGGATAAAGCAATGTATTGTATTAATTATTACGACCAAAAATTTTAATACAATGTATGTTGTATTATTTAATACATAACAAATGGTCTGTATTATAATATTTATAAAGGATTCGGGGCCGACACCAATCTCCAATCCGGACTTGGGACCTAGACCTAGACCCGGACCCGGCTCGGACCACAACCCGGACCCAGCACCCCAGACCCCAGACCCCGACCCAGACCCCGACCTCGACCGCGACCCCGACCCCGACCCCGACCCGTACCCAGACCTGGACGTGGACCCAAAATTCGAACCGGACTCAAACCCCGCGAACCAACACCCCGACCCAGGACTGGGACCGGAACCGGACCCGGACCCAGGAACGAGACCCGGATTAAATAATAGTAATACAATACAATACAATATATTAATACAAGTCAATACCAAATATAATATTGTATTAAATAATACTAATATAATACAACACAATACAATATGGCGTACTAAACGAGTCCTATAATAATTATTACATACATAAGAAAATATAATTAGAATACCGCCCTTAATTCGTAGACAAAATGGTTTGGTGACAATTTTTTATAGGGAAATTTGCGGCAAAAGTCCCCAAAAAGGTTACTTGGATGCAGATTAGTCCCCAACCTCCAAAAATAGCGGCAATAGTCCTCAAGGTCACAATTTTTATTTGTCCGTTAGTCCTAATTTTAACTGAGCCGTTTTTTTTTTTTTTTAAATTGCCAAAAGTCAAAATATTATTGGTCCAAATTATTATTTTAATTTTAAAAAATAAAAATAAATAAATAAATAAATATATTATTTAAAAATGTTTTTTTTCTTTTTCATTTTTTTTTTTTATTTTCTTCTTAATTCTTCTTCGTCTTCTTCTTCTTCGTCTGTCTTCTTCATCTTCTTCATTTCCACTGTAAAACCGATTCACCCCCAACCTGCTCCCATATTGTCAACCAACCACCAAAACTCACCACCCACCCTCTTGATCTCTCAGCCGCACCATCTCAATCTTAAACATCCATCTCCTTCTCCGAAAACCACTCCGAGCCACCAGTTGTACCTCAACCATTCCCAAGCGTCCAAGCCCAGAAATTCTCTCTCCACCTACGTCTCATCCCTCTCCCCTCCGGCCTGCAACAAAAATTATGCCGTCTTTCCCCTTCGGCCTAAACCCTAAATCCCAGATTTCACTCTCTCCTCTTCCATTGACCACACCCGAGATGCCACCACCACCCAAATTTCTTGAGAGAGAGAAGTGAGGTTGTTGTATATTGAAGAAAAGAATTAGGGTTAATTAGAGTTTGGTGTTGTGTAGGGTTAATTAGGGTTTGTATATTGAAGAAAAGAATCTGGGTTTTGGGTTGGCTTTTTGGGGTGGCTTTTTGGGTTGATCATGGTCGACGCTTTGGGTTAGATGGTGGTCGAAGGGGGTCTTAGGGAGAGAGAGAGTGGTTATGGTGGTGGTGGTGCTGGTTTGGGGTTGGGGGTTGGTGGTGGGTTTCTAGCAGTGAGAAGAAGAAGAAGACGAAGAAGAAAAGAAAGAAAAATTAAAAAAAAAAATCATTTTTAAATAACTTATTTATTTATTTATTTATATTTTATTTTTTAAATTAAAATAATAATTTGGACCAATAATATTTTGACACATGATAATTTTAAAAAGAAAACGGCTCAGTTAAAATTAGGACTAACGGACAAATAAAAAGTGTGACATTGAGGACTATTACCGCTATTTTTGGTTTTTGGAGGTTGGAGACTAATCTGCATCAAAGAGACCTTTTTAGGAACTTTTGCCGCAAATTTCTATTTTTTATATAATGTTTTTTATTTTACTCTATTTTCTAGTCGTCTTCCTTATATATATTTAATTGATGCTACATCTGATTATGTATAAATATTGTTCACGGGTGTGCTTAAAAGAATATTTATTATATAATAATATATATATTATGATCATGTTGTGCCTATACAGTAGACATGTTCACGGGCCCCTTAATATTATGTGTATAGTTATAATTCAGAAGAAAAAATTAGTGATAATTAATTAATAGTTTCTGCACCATCAATATCAGTTATAATACTCTACAAATTCCTCAAATTAAACATTCATGAACTCAACTAAACCATTACTAAAAAGTTACTTGTTAGAGCAACTTATTTTCATGAAATGAATATATATTAATAAAGATGAAAACTCTCTAACTAATTAACCTTAGTTATCGCCATGCAGTACAATAGAGTAGCAAAGTTCGTAGATAATAACATTAGAAACCATTTTTTTACAACAAAATCATGAACTTATTACTGATTAAGAAGTTAATTATAAATTCACAAATTCCACAAACACATCGATAATGTGGATCAACCCCAATACAGAAAACTCCAAAACTCTTCAATTAATCTTTAATTAGTCTAGCTTATCTCTTCGATTCAAGTTAGTTGGATTGCCAGGTTGGTGCCGGGTATATGAACATACATTTCAATATATACATATACCGATCCTACATGGTCACATGCTAATCAATAATAATCATATATTCCATGAATAGCCAATTTATAATTAATAATTAATTACTTTAATTAATTTCCAAATCCATATAATTATAACCAGCATATCTATAAAAAGGACACCCCAAATTCAACATTCTCCATCGAGTGATCATAATAACTCTATACTACTTCTCTTCATCTCTCTCTCTAATATGGGTTTTACTCAAGTTTCGACTGCCCTCCTCCTATTGCTAAACTTGGTGTTCTTCACCATGGTTAGCTCTACCTATGTCCCTTGCCCACCATCAGGTCAGAATAAACACTATCCAAAGAGCCCAGCAACAACAACACCGGCTGTCCCTAGCTACAAGACCAAGTGTCCTTTGGACACACTTAAGCTAGGAGTGTGTGCAAACTTGTTGAATGATTTGGTTCACCTTGTTGTTGGGACACCACCCAAGACCCCTTGCTGCCCACTCATCAATGGCCTGGTCGATCTAGAAGCTGCTGTATGTCTTTGCACTGCTCTTAAAGCTAATGTGTTGGGCATCAACCTTAATGTTCCTATTTCATTGAGCTTGCTTCTTAATTACTGCGGCAAAGGTGTTCCTTCCGGCTTCCAGTGTCCTAATTAATCAAGCCTCTTGTTTTGGGGAAGGCTTTGTGTGTTTTATTATATTTTTTTTCTTTTAAATTCCTATTTTGTTTTCTGTTTTGGGCTGATATATATGATCATCCTGCTTATTATGTATTGTTGTGTATGGCTTCATCATCAATATGTATGACATATTATTAATAAATTCCTTTTAAATAATATAGTTCATATTGTTGTTTTTTTCCATTACACGTATTGTGGTACCCTACACAATACACATATATGTGTACATATAAGAGAACATATTCATCATACGAGAATTCACATTATACCACTCTCCAAGTATAGGAATGAATGGCAAAAAGTTCAAACTTTAAAGCTCACCAAGTATTGATACTAAGTGGACAAATCTAATAAACCGTTCCTGGTATTCTTATTTTTAGGGGTTTTTCACCTAATACTGAAATATTTAATTTTTTTACTTTTTTACAATAAAGTGATTTTTTTTTAAAAAAATACTATATATTGTGTTAAATTTTTACTGTTATTCTACGGTTATAAATTTTTAGTTATTTCATTGTTGTTTTAATTGTTCTGTTTTATTATTTTACGATTGTTCTATAAAAAGACAATATTTTGTAAAAGATTTCGTATCACAGTAAAATTATAAACTTTTACCCAAAATTTAATATTTTTATAAAATCACCTATTTTTAACTCAAATCACAAATTGTGTAAGTAGTCGTAATTTTACCAACCATAATTTATTTTAGAAGAAATTAAATTCTATACCTTTTTTATATTGTCTTCTTTTATTCTTACTCTCTTTTTTAAATTCTATCATTTTTACCTCTTTTTTTAAACATTGTACCGATTTTGCCCATGTCACTTCAAGATACTTTCTATGTGACTCCTTTATATTAGGGTATTTTGGATACAATACATATAAAAAGAGGTATATTTCAATTAAATAAAAATAAGAAGTAAATTTGGTTAATTGATTGATAAAAGAGGCATTTTTCAACTTACCCCTTTATTTTAGCGGAATTTTCAAAAATACTTTTTTTATGTTTTATTTATAATTTTATGACTTAAAATTTCAATTTACAAAAATATGCTTATAATGATCAAAAATAATAAAAATAAACTTTTCTCGGTAAAAAAAATAAGAAAACAACTAAAAAAATAACAAAAAATCAACAGCATAACAACTATAAATCAATTATAAATAAATTATAAAACAAACTCATTACAACTAAATAAAATTATAAATAAACTATAAAAAAATAATAAAAAAATAATAATTTATTATTTTTACTAAAGAGTTATTTTTGTAAATAAATTAAAATTTACAACTAAAGCATGAAAATAAAAAAAAAAAATCGTGTTATGTAATTTTTCTTTTAATTTTTAGTTATGTAATTTTTTTTTTTATTTTATACTACAATTTTTTAATAAGTAAATGTCATTTTTTGTCCCTCCAAATAACGTAAACAGATATATCCAAATAAAAAAAAAAATGGAATTTTTTCTGGAAATTTTGGTAGAAGCTTATGGTTCGGTAGTAGCGTCTTTGTTTTAGATTACTTAGAAAAATTATGATCTAATACAGTATATATTATAGTTAAATAATTTTTTTTAACGACCAGTTATATAAATTTTAAAATAACTTATTTTAAGTGCATATAAAACAAGATTCAAAACTACTTATTTTTAGATTTTTGGCACATCCTATTTTATTTAATTTTTTTTTTTTAGGATGAGCAATATAATTATTTAGAATCTCACACAAATTTTTAAAAAAAATTAAATAATTTAGAGTTTCAAAAATATAAAATATAAATATGTTCTATATGCCCGTAAAATAAATTAATGGTAATATACATTATTCAAAATTTTATATAAACGAACAATAAATAACAAGAATATTCATTCATTATATAAATTTTAAAAATTTTTACATAAAAAATCCATTTTACACAATTTATTACAAAAACACCCTTACACGCCTATATCAACTTTTTTACTTACCATATTTGTTTTATTACAAAAATACCTCTTAGTCATCATTTCATGCACATACACGTGTGTTATCCCCATCACTCATCAATCAAATCTCACTCTCTTCCCTCTCTTTTTTCATTTTCTTTCAATTTCATTTTCGATTTTTCCTTTCTGTTTCTAAGTTGATTTGAAGATCAAGTAACCTCCATTCATAAGATTAACCACCCATTATTGATCACGTTTTTTCACTCTCGTTTTTTGTTCATCCACAAAATTTCAACTCCCACTAAGCCCACGATTTCTCAACTGTTTTTCCCTCTCAGTTTCATTTTTTTTCAAATTTATTTATAAGATGGCAATCACTCGTTCATCATCATCGCCTTCTCCAGTTCTCAAACGAAAATCGAAAATGGGCAAGAAAACTTTGGCCAACAAATCCAAGGGTAAACGCCCGATCCTTGAAGACTATGATTCTGATTTTGATGATCCAATTCCCAAGCGTGGGAGGCCCCATTCTTCGAAGAAAACGAAGCTCAACGTGGAGGAGCACACGGTTCCAGAAATTTCTGGGAAAAAATCCCTTGCCTCTGCTGAAGATCGAACTCAGGTTGGTTTTAAGTTTCATTATCGTTTCCCCCTTTTCCAACATTTACACTTTCCCCAGATTTTGGCGTTTTTTGTTCATTATGCTTTGTGTAATTTTAGGGTTTCATTTGCACATTTCGTTTTATGTTGTTTAATTTTTTAAGTATTTATTGTTGTTTTTGAACAATTTATTTGGTTCTTTTCTCGGTGTGGTTTTTAAATTTGATTTTGTTTTCTTCATTTCAGTATTTTTTTGTGCTTTTAGGTTCTGTGTTTTGTTTTCGTTTTTAGTGTGTACAATCAGTCGTATGTAGTTTCTTATTAGTTTTTTTATAGTTTAATAATGGTATGTTTGATGTGTTTTCGATTTTCATTAGGTTTAGTTGTTTGCTGTTATTTTTTAGGTTTCAAAACGATTTTCAGATTTTTGCTCTTTATTTTTGTATAGTTGTATCTGTTTTGTAGTTTGTTTGTTGTTTGTATATAGTTTTATTGTAGTTTTCCTACTGTATTATTCACTATGAATAATTTATTGTGTTGTTATGTTTGATGTGTTTTTCGATTTTCTTTAGGTTTAGTTGTTTGCTGTTATTTTTTAGGTTCCAAAACGATTTCAGGTCTTTGCTGTTTATTTTTGTGTAGTTGTATCTGATTGGTAGTTTGTTTGTAGTTTGTTTATAGTTTTATTACAGTTTTCATACTGTTTTATTCACGATTAATAATTTATTGTGGCCATTTTCGTTATGTTGCAGGTTTGGGACTACAAATTTAGTCCTTCTGATTTTTATAGATCTAAGTGTGTATGCACTAGTGTTTTTTCCGTGATAGATAATATTAAGAACACTTTATCTGTTAATTTGCTTTCTATGTTTCGTGAAACTCAATTTGGGCATTTTCTAGATATGCCTGAGTTTGTTTTTCATCCACAAGTCGTACATAGTTTGTTACTAAGGGAAGTTTTCCAGCCCAATCCTAAAGAGTTTTGGGCTAAGGTTGCTGGCCGTTGCATACGGTTTAGTGCCGAGGAATTTTACTTGATTTCTGGAATAGATCGTTTCAGTGATTGCAACAAGTTGTTGTTTTCACAGGAAACAAATCAGTTGGTAGAAACCTATTTTCGTGGTGTAAAAACTATTGACCACAAAGCCATCGAGGATGCTTTTTTGGGTAGTCGGTGGGGTTTGGATGAGTCTCTTGGTTTGAAAATGGCTGTTTTGTATTTCATTCAGTGTTTTCTTCTTAGCAATACTCTTGATAAAGAAGTATCTAGGTTTGATCTAGATGTTGTGGATAGTAGTCGGTGGGACGAGTATTGTTGGGGTAGGGAATCATTTGAATTGACAATTGATTCATTCAAAGGTAGGATCCAGCATGGGATTATTATGAAAAATAGGAAGGCAGAGAAGGGAGGCCAGTATGATGGCTGGTATAGGGCTTTGGGATGTCCTTGGGTTTTTACGGTTTGGTTTTATGAATGCTGTCCTGCAATGGTGAACTCTTTCTGTAAGAGAGTTTCATCTTCTATTCCAAGGATTCTGAACTGGAGCAACACCATTGTCACCAAAAATCCAACTCTTCGAGACTTGAAGGGCAAGATTTTTGATTTGCCTTTGGACAAGGTAATTTACAGTTTCTTTACTGTTTCTTTTCAGTTTTATTTATGTTGTTAATTTTTAGTTTTTTCAATAGTTTTAATTTTTTTTTTTTTTCATATTATGTTTGATTATGTTGTTCAGTTGAAGATCAAAAACATGTGTCCTACTGATGAAGAGAGGCAGAAGCTTCAACTTGACGGTTTATTTCTCGATGAGTCTATTGATGACCGTGGTGTAGCAAAGCAATCCTTTGAGAGTGGGTCATCTTCAAAGAAGTCTGATTCAGCGGATATTGATTTGATGAAATCTAAGTTGGAGATGGTCATTTCGAATCAATCATCATTGGCCGAGAACTTCATATCCTTGAGGTGTTTTGTTGATCTTAATTTCAAGTCCGTAATGACTGTAATTAAGGATATTCAGGAGAAGGTTAATGCCATTCATCGTCGTCCTTCTGATGAGCAATTTATTCATATTTTATTGTTTAGGTTTTTTCATATTTTTTTTAAGTTTCTTTACTGTTTCATTTAAGTTTCATTTATGTTGTTTGATGCAGGGAAAGTCATCGGATGAATTAGTAACTCAAGATTCTGATGATGATGCTGATGATGATGATGATGATGATGATGCTGAGGATGATGAGAAGCAACTGCCTGATCCAGAAAATATTGATTCCGACTCCGATAATGGTGGTGAGTTGGTTAAAGTTGGTGGTAATGCTGATGATGCTGACAAGGTTGTTACTGATGTTGCCCCTGCTGATGTGAATCCATCTGAGGCTGTTGGAAGGAGTGATAAAAATGCTAAGGATGTTGAGAAGCCAAAGGGTGATGAGTCTCGATTGAAAGGGGACGATTTCTTTGATGGGTTAAGCCAGCTTGAAATAGATGATGATCAAGTTGTGTTGGCTGGCTTGGAGGCTATTGGTAAAATTCATGTAAGTGTATTTTTAATTGTTTGCAAGAAAATTAGGTTTATTTTTGGTTGCTCAATAGTTTCTAGTTTGTTTTGCAACTGTTTTAATGCATTCTATCTTTTTTAGGTCCCCGGACCCAATCCAGATGTTGTTGGTCAAAAGTCAGATGCCCTTCATACTGATGAAGAAACTGAGGACACTGTCTCTGATACACCTCTGTTGGATAAGAGGAAGCGTGCTCCGGCCTTGAAATCTCCTTTTGTTGATTTCGGGTCTACTGATGTGGGGAGCACTCCAATGGAGCTTATGTCCTCAGGTTCTCAATCAGCTGGGCATGATAGGGATTTTAAAATGGTGACTTATGTGAAGGGCCTTTATGCTCTTAATGATGCGTTTGTTGATCCCGTATCTCCCGAGATTGAGAAAAAATTTGACGCTTGGATTGGTGAAGGATTGCTTAAACATCCTAGGTGACTGTTTTTATTAAATCTATTTTTGTATTATGTTTTATTTTTCAGTTTTATTCTGGTTTTAATGCTATTTTTTGTTGTTTCTTTGTTGTTTTAGGCATTACAATTGTTATGAAGATGGCGCAAAGAAATTTACCTCGGGTTTTAGGCTAGGTGTTGATTATGTTGAGGATAAAACTTGGTTTTATCATTTGGCTACATGCGACATGTTTATAAACGACTCGGTAAAGTTTCCAATTTCTATTGTAGTTATGATAGTTTGTTTTCAGTTGCTTTATAAATGTTTTTAAGTTTTGATACTGTATTACAGTTTTTTAACAATTGTTCAACCTTTTCATTTGTGTTTCTGTGTTGTTTTTTTTTCAGCATATGAACACCATATTCTATTACCTTCGGAAAAAAGGTAAATATTCTTCCGCTGTGACGTTGAATTTTGCAACTACTGATTGTCTCTTTGATGATTCCATCCAAGCTTTGTACCACAAATATAACAAAGCCAAGTCAATGAAGACTAAGATGTCACACATTCACGCTGCCCACCCAATAGCGCATTACATCCGAGGTATGCGCATTCCTTGTTCCAAGCCTTGGTATGAAGCCGATCATGTGTTATTCATCATCAATCTAAGAAGGGAAAGTCATTGGGTGTTTGGTCGTCTTGACTTGAATGAAGGGATTCTGTTTCTGTATAATTCTTTGAGGACTGCGAAAATGAATGCTGCGGCTAGGAATGCCATGAAGGCTTATTCTGTGTTGCTGCCTTTGTTTTTCGATTTACTTGGTCTCTGGAAGAATAGGTCACATGCTCCTGCTTCAGGTTCTGACCCTACAGCTCCCTTAAGAATCGTGGAGATTAGTGGTCTGTCGTCTCAGCAGAAAAAGTGAGTGTTTCTTTTAAGTTTATTTTATGTTGTTTTTTAGTTTCTAAACTGTTTATTTTTCTTCTGTTTTTATAGTGATTGCGGAGCATATGTTGCTGCATTTGCCGAGTTCTTTATCCACGGAAAGGATGTCCCTGCGGACTTTGATATCGAAATTTATCGTACCCGGCTTGCTGCACTTTTCTTCTCATATGGCCAAAGGAAAATTGATGAAAGCATTGATAGCGAGGATGAGAAGCAAAGCAAGTCTTCTAAGGCATCTAAATTGAAAAAATAGGATCTTTTATATTGGTGACTATTTTGTGTTATTGGTTGAATCTATTATCAGACAATAGTTAGTGTTATTGGTTGAATGTAGGTATTATATTTGATTTTATACTTTGTACCTGGTTTAAAACTTTTAGAATATTTGACATTTACTCCTTATAATATGTTTATTGTATAGGTTTGTATTTCCTAAAGTTATTTGTTTTTTTAATTGTTCAAGTTTTTATACACGGTCGCACAACTATGGAGAAACTATTAACCAACTGAATACAAACAATGTTTTTATATTTCTAAATTGTGCTATGAATGTATTTTTATTCTTTGTTTTTCCATTACTCCTTTTTCCTTTATTTTAGTTATGTTTTATCAATTCTTACCTGACTTCTTTTAAAACTGTAAAGAAGAAGTCATTCCGGTACTTAATATTTACAAAGTGTCACAACTGTAACAAAACAATTTTGCAACTATTAAAAAACTGTTTCAAATTTCATAAAAATGAAATCCCATGTATTTAGAACATCACAGATCAACCTGTTTGAATTTGCACACAGAATTAAACAATTCAAATATTTCATATGTATTTATTTTATTGCTTGATTGTTGCATGTCTTTCGATTGTGTCCGTGTTGACCACATTTGCTGCACCTGTTATGTTTTTTTGTATCCCATTCAGATAAAAACCTTCGTTTCCTTGGTCTTCCAGATCTTATTTTTTGGTTTGGTGGCAGAACAATGATATCTTTTATGTTTTGTGGCACATCCCATGTTGTGGGATTGTGTACCGGATATGTTGAGTCGCTGTATGTTTCAAGCCATGTTCTTGTGGTGTAATAACCTGAACAGTAGTTGTAAACATTCAAGTTCATCTCTTTTATAACAGCAAGCGCATGAGCACACGGTAACTCGTCAAGTTGGAATCTGTTGCAACTGCATGTTTTCTCCTTGAGGTTGATGACCCATGATCTGGTTAGTTCAACGACTTCGAACATGGTCTCGTTTATTGGTTTTACCTGCGGATTAAGTAAATTTATAAAATTGTTATTATGTATAACAACGGCAAACAAACTACTAAGAAACTATAATGCAACTAAAATATTAAACATTTCATTACATTTTCTGTCAATGAGTCCACAAAGTTGTCGACTAATTTCTTCTCTGTTGTAGGTGTTAAAAATGTTGTTATTTTCTGTGCTTTTTTTCTGTTTGTGTATGTCCATTGTTGTATCAATGCTCTCAATGACTCCATCAGTGTTGTGATTGGTAGCTCTCTAGCTGCCAAGTTTGCTGCATTTAGAGATTCAGCAATGTTTGAAGTCATAGTTGAATACCTGTTGTTTTTCCAGTGGTATCTTGACCATTTGTGGTATCCAACTTGTTGTAAATATGGTCTTACACGGATGTCCAAGCTGTCCAACTCGCTCATATGGTATTCAAATTTCCTCTTCGTGTATGCTCTGGCTGCAGCGAAGAATGGTTTATCCAGCTTGCTTGCATTCTTTTTAAAGGTTGCTTTTAGGTTGCTTAACAGGTGGTATACACAATAGCAATGTGTGATTTCTGGAAATACTTGACAAGCTGCCTTACTTATGCTCTCATGTCTATATGAGATCAAGCACTGTTGCTCTCTAATCCCATATGTTTCTCTTACTTTTGTGAAAAATCATTGCCATGAGTTGTTGTTTTCTGAATCCACAACAGAAAAAGCTAGTGGAAAAATGTGCCCATTTGCATCTTGTGTACAAGCAGAGAGCAATGTCCCTCCATATGTTGATTTAAGGAAAGTTCCGTCAACAACTATTATAGGTTTGCATTTCTTCCATCCTTTTATTGATGCATCCAGTGCGACAAACAAGTACTTGAAGCTGTTGTCATCCTCTGTTTGCATGTGCACTATTGTTCCGGGATTAGTTTTTTGCAACATGTGCAAAAAAACTGGGCAGCAGCTTGTATGATTCGTTGGCATTTCCTCGTAATTCTTCTTGCGCGTGCTCTTTGCTTCTCCATGCTTTCATGTAGTTCATTCTCACCCCATACTTGTGTTTCATTTCTCCTCTGATGTCTTGTGGCGTTTGAGTTGTTTTTATGTTGGTAAACTGTGGCTTGATGTAATTTCCAATCAATTTCGTTGTAGCTTGTCTCTTGTCGGCAAATCTTATGTTTAGATCACAAGTGTGTATCACCTTTCTGTCGTACTTTCGAATGATGAATGACTTTGTTGGCCCGTTTCTGGATGCTGTTAGTGCCCACTTGCATTTTGGATCCAAACAACAAATCTTGTATGTTCTTGCACATGATTTTTTAACTCTGAATTGGAAGTTGTTCCTAATTGCATAGAAACCAAGCACACTCTGCAGTGTTCCTTTGTCTTTGTATATTTGTGCTTCTTCTATTTCAGGATGTTGCGGATCTATGATTAGTAGTTCGTCATAATCTGTGATTTCTGGTTCCTTTTTTTTGTTGTTTTCCAGTTGCTCAACCATCTCCTCTGCCACAAGTTTTGCATAGTCCATGAAGTCAAAACTTTCTCCCCCAAATTCTGGTATTGTAGCTTCAATTGTATGTTGTTGATTTGTTGAGTCTTCTGTTGTTGCTGCATTGTATTCGATTGGTTGGAAGGCGCTTGTATGTGTAATTAATGAATTGTCATTTCCCAAGAATGATGCATCGATGGTTGTTGTTGGGTTGTGGATGACATTCACACACAATGGGTATGTTGTGAAGTCGGGGTCCTTCAGTTTGAGTTGTATGTAGAAATCCAGGCTTTGATCATCCTTTATCCTCAATGGTTGGTATCCTTCCTTCACTTGATATTCCAGTTGCAAAACAGTGTTTTCTTGGTTGCACTCCAGGACATCTTTGAGTTTCTGTTGCAAATCTTCATAGTTACAATTGGATGAAATGTAATGTCCACTGGCTTCATAATTTTCATAATTCATTCGATCATCGAATTGTCCATTGTAGAAGACTAGGAATGGAATGTCTTTCCTTTCCTGTGTTTTTCCAATGGTTATTAGTCCGAGGCAACGAATTTTAAAACTGGTTTGATTCTGTTATGAAATAGAGTACAAACTTACTTCTATCTCTGTCCCTTTGTTCAAGCATTGTATTTCCTGTCCTGATTCCTGCTTTTGCCATTTTTTTGTTGTAAATAAACTACAAAGAAACGAGAATAAAACTATTATGAAACTTCATTAAAATTTTGGGAAACTAACCATTTCTCAAACTGTTTTGTCCTCTATCTTTTCCAAAATAAATTCCTGCAAAAAATGTAATGAAACTATTATTAAATGATTATGCAACTGTAAATCAACTTAAAACCCACAATTCTTTCCTCAAAATTACATAGTTCTTACTCATTGTCATTTTTCATCATGTTTATTCGAATCAGATCAATTTCTAACTATTATAAAACTAATTTTCTACCATTTACATAAATCGTACCTTGTATATATGCTAGCTTTTGGTACTCGTCAATTGACACTTCTTCATGATTTGTAAACCATTTTAAAACGATAATGCAACTGTAAGGCAACGCAAAAAATTAAAAAAAACCTTATTAGTATCAAGTGGTTCCTTAATTAGAATCAGTTCTTGTTTTTTGTTTTTAGAATCTGAATTGCCTCTTGTACACCAGTGAATCAACCAGAATGCAACTGTGTATGACGTGTATCATTGTTGAAAAAAATTTCATTTCATACCTTTTTTTGGATTTGAGGGGGAGCTCCAGATCTGTTCAATACAGATTTACATTGCTTCAATCTGGATTTTCGATGCTCGTTTGAGTGATATTGCACGATAAAAAACCGAAATCAAATGTTTAATTTCAGTTTCTCCACGGTTTTCTGGTCTTTTTTTTTTAAAATTTTCTGTTTAGATCCTTGGATTTGTTCGTTTCCTATCGAAATTCGCCGGAATTTATGGCTGTTCTACGCTCGATCTGGTTTCATTCTGTTGCGTAGCCGACTGCATCGATGGAGGTTCCTTCATCGTCTCCGTTTGTGACGTGCGACTGAAGGTATAGGTCAAGTGGTATTTTTGTAATATATTCAATGTGGGCTGTACAAATGTTGATTGGGCCGGCCCACAGTATTTTTGTAATATTTTACCCTTTTTGGAATTTTCCTGTTTTTTTCCCTAAATTTTATGACAGCCTTAAATAAGGAAAAACAATCTGTTGTTCCAAATTAGTATGCCTTTTTTGTTTGTATCAATTATTTCAGGACATATTATCTATAATTATTTTATATGTATTAATTTAGTTTTGAGCTTGTTAACAAATAGTGTACGAAAATAATTAGTGGGATAAAGAGAACAAACCAATTTGAAGACATAGGCGTTTGGTTGGGAGGAATGAAAATATAGAAATGGGAATGGGAATGGGAATATGAATAGGAATGGAATAGAATAAAATTTAAAATGCATAAAAAAAATTGATAAAAAAATCATTAAATTTTTTTTCTTGTTACATTAGAATGGTCATTCCTTTGTTTTTAAAATGGAATAGTCATTCTACCAAAATGGTGGAAAGAGCATTTCATTGGAATGCTATTCCAATACTTTAAAATGCAACCAAACAAATGAATGGAATAAAAATTGTTTCATTTCTTTTCCATTCCATTTCATTACCTCCAACCAAACGCTACCTACTAGAGAATTGATTTTGATCCCAAATTACTCTAACCCAAAGAGGTCCCTCCGGCTTCACCTATTTGTGAGGTTTACATGTTGAATTTTTAATTGTGAGTTTATTAACTATTTGTGTTATTTCTAGAAATAAAAAATTATAATAACCATTGACCTTTGTTATTCATGATCATCCAGATCTAGAATGGCTAATATAACCGAAATTGCAAAAACATATTTCAAACAATTAATTAAGTGAAAATCAACCATATTCTGAAAACGTTCAAACTTTCTAATCCAATTGTGTCTATTCACGTGCTACCCACGCTTACTTGCATAACAAATAAATTATACAGTAGAACCTCTATTTAAGAATACTCTATTCAAGAATAACCTCTAATTTGTTATAAAAAAATCAAGTCCCGATTTGGGCCAATTATAAATAAGAATAACCTCTAAATTGTAATTAGTTATACATTTTTTAAGTCCCGTATTAACAAAGTATACCTCTATATAAGAATAATTACATCTTAATAAAATATATACATGTATTTTATAAATTTATTTATGTAAAATTAATAATTTTATTTTAAATTATAATACATGTATCAAATTATATTTACTCTAAAATATTTCTATTATGATATAGTATTAATGATTATTTATTGTTATTATTGTTACATTGATATTTTTTGGTTTTTTAATTTTTTTCTAGTGTAACTCTATTTAATTATAACCTCCCAATTAGAATATAATTTACTTGGTCCCAAGTGTAGGTTCTACTGTAGAAGGTTTCAAGGTCGGCTAAACTCTAGAGAGAGGACACTTTCATCTTTTAACATCACCTCTATTGTCCTTTCTTTGCGTGTAATTGTTTATTATTATTGAATAATATATACAGATAAATAAATTCTTGATCCATACGCCAAGTACACATGATCTTATAGCCAAAATATTTAACTACCATGGGTACCTTTTCCTTTTCTCCAAAAACAAAAAAATAAGTTGGTCAAAGTCACATAACATATAATATATGACAAATATCAATATAGCAACACAGCTAAACTTATTTAGCAAAATAAATAAAACATTGCTTAACTTAACAAGTTGTCCTATCTTCTTCACTACAGAAATTTTGACTAAAAACTTCAGACCCAAGTACAATTTATTATAAATCCTCAAGTTTAATTTTCATAGCCACCACAGACACACACACACACAAAGAACTTAAGCTAGATCCTCAAAAGTATGGAAAACTGTGTACTAAATTTGCTTGCACTTTCTTCACTGATTCTGCTACCCTATGGTGTTGCCAAAGCTTTCTACACCATTTGGTGGAAACCCAAAAGTTTAGAGAGAAATTTTAAACAACAGGGAATCAAAGGCACCCTTTATAGGCCATTGGTTGGGGACGTGAAAGAGTATGTGACAATGATAACAGAGGCATGGGACAAGCCCCTCAATCTAACCCATCAAATCGTTCCACGTGTCGATCCATTCACTCTAGCTACTGTACAGAAATATGGTAAGTTCAACCAATATATGCATGTCTGTCACATACTATTTATAATTTTTAGAATAAGAGAGGCTTACCTTTGATTTGCACAGGGAACATATCGGTGGTTTGGTTTGGAACAACACCAAGGCTGACCATTAAAGATCCGGAATTGATGAAAGAAATTCTGTCCAACAAACTTGGCCACTTCAGCAAGCCTTTTATAAGCCCTGTTATAAGAATTTTGACTAGAGCAGGATTGACAGTTTTGGATGGTGAAGAGTGGGCCAGGCATAGAAGGATAATAAATCCTGCTTTCCACTTAGAGAGACTCAAGGTTTTCATTTCTCAATTTCTCATGTCTATTCTAATTTTAAACTAGGAGTTTGAGTTTCTACCTAGAACAAGTGATGTTGAAAACAAGGTTTGTGTGTTTTTGTTATAGGATATGATACCAGCTTTTACAGTCAGTTGTAGTAAGATGATAGGAGAATGGAAGAGCTTGGATGTTACACATGGGACTTGTGAAGTGGATATGTGGGTTGAATTTCAAAAACTCACTGCAGATGTCATTTCTCGAGCAGCATTTGGGAGCAGCTATGAAGAAGGGAAGAAGATGTTTGAACTTCAAAAAGAGTTGATATTGCTAACACTAGAAGCAATGCAGAGCATGTACATTCCTGGTTTAAGGTGAAAAGTCACTCACTAGATGAAACTAATTTTATTTCTATTTAAAGAAGAATAATCAAATGCTTTGCTTTTAACTTTAAAGCTTCCCACTGTATAGGTTTGTTCCTACCAAAACGAATAGAAGAAGAAAACAGTTGGACAAGGAGATCACATTGATACTAAAAGAAATAGTTCAGAACAAAATGAATGCAATGAAAACAGGACAAACCAAGGTTGATGACTTGCTAGGCCTAATGTTACAATCCAACAACCAGAATAATTTACCAGAACACACAACTAGCAAGAAAAGTAATGGATTGACACTTGATGAGGTAATAGAGGAGTGCAAACAGTTCTACCTGGCTGGCCAGGAAACAACATCTTCCTGGTTAACATGGACTATTATAGTCTTAGCAATGCACCCTGAATGGCAGGAAAAGGCAAGAGATGAAATCCTGGAAGTTTGTGGGAAGAAAGAACCTAGTTTTGAAGCTTTAAGCCACCTCAAGATTGTGAGTATTCACTTCAATATTTTCTTCTTTCTAAATCCTAAAAGCTACTTATGCAATGCATTTTAACTAGTTCACAATGCACAAAAAAAATTTATGCAGGTAACAATGATATTGAATGAAGTGTTAAGGCTATATCCACCTGTGATTGCCCAGTATCAACATGCTTACAAGGAAACAAAAATAGGTCACATCACCATTCCAGCCGGGGTGGATCTAAACCTACCTACGCTTCTTCTACATCACGATCCTGCACTCTGGGGAGATGATGCAGAAGAATTCAAACCGGAAAGATTCTCTGAAGGAATTTCGAAGGCAGGTAAAGACAACCAGCTAGCATTCTTTCCATTTGGATGGGGACCAAGGACCTGCATTGGACAAAATTTTGCCATGATAGAAGCAAAGATTGCAGTGGCTATGATTCTACAACACTTCTCGCTGGAGCTTTCGTCTTCATATACTCATGCTCCTTATACTGTTATGACTCTTCAACCACAACATGGAGCCCATGTTAAGTTGCACCAGCTCTAAGTTTGCAGTTAGTTTTCATTTCAAGATTTTGTCAATAATGTGGTTTGTGAATCACAAATGCTTGTGTGAAATTGTGTAGAAGTTTTAATGCTATGAGAGGTCCAATATTGGGTTTCTCATTGGTGACAATTATGTTTGACAGTAAGGATGATAGTATTGTCTTCTTATATAAATTTACTTTGATTTCAATTTCCTTAAATCAACTACTCATCATAAAAAAACAAAAGCCAATATTAGTGAAGAAGAGATATAATATTTTATGAGGATTCAAATAGCATGAAATGCAATCTAGTGTTAGAAAAAATGTTCCACCAATAACAAAATGAAGAATGATCAAAGATAAACTTATATGAGATTTGCTCTTATTTTTCATTTTCCCCTTCATTAAAGCATTAGTAAACAAACTTGACAATCCATTAAGTAAACATCACATTTTGCTAGTCATGTAACCTCAAAATTTGACATTCAAATTTTTTGAATGAAAACCACTTTGGTTTTACATTGAAACCTCTCATATATGCTGGTTGAGCTACCCAACAATGCAACAAGGCTTCTCCGCATGATTGATAGCCACAACATCCTGAGAAAACACACAATCCATACCTGAGGAGACATGCATTTATTAGTTTAGAAAAATTAAGCTAAGAAAAGAACAATAATGATGATGTGTAGTGTATATAATCTTTAAAGTTTCAGTTGAATACTCTACTCACATCATAAAGAGTATTGCCATTCTTTAGCTTGATTCTGTACACAAACATTTTACCTGGCGTTTGGTTGGAGGTAATGAAATAGAATGGAATGGAAAGGAAACAATTTTTATTCCATTCCTTTGTTTGGTTGCATTTTAAAGTATTGGAATAGCATTCCAATGGAATACTCTTTCCACCATTTTGGTGGAATGGCTATTCCATTTTAAAAAGAAAGGAATGACCATTCCAATGTGTTAAACCTGTGAGCCATGAGCAAATACACACCATGAACAAGAACATGAAAGAAGGAAAGAGCAGAAAAAGATAGAGAGAAAGGTAACAGAGAGAAAGACAATGGAGAAGAAAGAGTATCTCATTGAATGAATGAGTGTACAAGATATTTATACAACATTCATGTAGAAGCAGCAAGGAAAACAACTAACAGAAATCAGTTGCAACAACCAACTGAAAGGCTAACAGTACTAACAACTAACAGACTCAACTAACTGCCTTAACACCTCCCCTCAAACTCAAAATTGAAAGATCTTCGATTTTGAGTTTGTTCCTGAAAGTAGAGAACAGTTGGCTAGAAATTGCCTTGGTCAGCCCATCTGCAATTTGGTCATATGCTGCTACATGTTTGATGTGCACCTGCTTGTTCATCACCTTCTCTCGCACAAAATATAAGTCTAACTCTATGTGCTTCGTCCTAGCATGCAAAACAGGGTTCTGAGTGAGCATAATTGTGCTAAGATTGTCACACCAGATGACAGGTGACTGAGGAAGTTGGATGTTCAACTCAGAAAACAGGTAGTGGAGCCAAGTGATCTCTGCAGTGACAGTTGCTACACTTCGATATTCAGCCTCTGTGCTGGATCGAGAGATGGTCTGCTGCTTCTTTCTCTTCCATGCTATCAAGTTCGAACCAAAAAATATAGCATATCCTGAGGTGGACTTTCGATCATCAGGGTCAGATGCCCAGTCGGCATCGCAGAATGCAACAAGATCAAGTGTGCGAGGTGTTGTGAAATGAAGACCATGATGCAAAGTGCCACTTATATACCTGAGGATGCGCTTCACGGCTTGCCAATGAGTATATAAGGGTCGTTGCATAAAATGACAGACCTTATTCACAGAGAAAGACAATTCAGGTCGTGTGATAGTGAGATACTGCAGGGCACCTACTATGGACCTGTAGTGCTGAACATCAGCCACTGGTTCTCCTTCATTGGTAGACAATCGAAGGCCACTAACCATAGGTGTAGGGGCAGACTTTGAACCAAGCATTTGAGCTTTGACAAGAAGATCTTGAGCATATTTTGTTTGACAAAGATGAAGACCTTCATCTGCGTGTGTGACTTCTATGTCGAGGAAGTAATTGAGGGAACCAAGATCTTTTAAGGAGAACTTGGAGTTCAAATCACAATGTCATCAACATACACGAGGACAAGAGTTGTTGACTAAGGTGAATGATTGATAAACAAGGAATGATCAGACTTAGAGGAAATGAAGCCAAGAGATGTCAAACAGTGTTGGAGCTTTTCAAACCAAGCTCTAGGAGCTTGTTTGAGTCCATATAAGGCTTTATTTAACTTGCACACAAGATGTTCTTGTCCAGGAATTTCAAACCCTGGTGGTTGTGTCATATACACTTCTTCTTGAAGATCACCATTCAAAAAGGCATTATTGACATCCAATTGTCTAACATCCCATCCTTTGGACAATGCCAGAGTGAGTACAACTCTTATAGTAACTGGTTTGACCACAGGACTAAAGGTTTCTGTGAAGTCAAACCCAGCTTGTTGGTGAAACCCCTTTGCTACCAACCTAGCCTTATGTTTTAGAACACTACCATCAGGATTCTCCTTTTCCTTATAGACCCATTTACATCCTATAGCTTATCTCCCTTCAGGAAGCCTAACAAGAACCCATGTTTTATTTCTAGCCAATGCTAGGATTTCATCACCCATAGCACGGTTCCAATGTTCTTGCTGAAGAGCCTCTTTGAGAGAAGTAGCTTCTCTTGAAGCAAGATAGGCTTTAGGTTTGAAAATCCCCAATTTGGACCTTGTTGTCATTCTGTGAGTGTTGGTTCTACCAGGTGCTGGAAGACAACCTGCTAACAGGGGCAGAGCAGCAGGGGAAGAACAAGCAGGAGGAGGCCTTGGATCAAGAGATAAAGATTCTCTTTGTGAAGGAGAAGGTGTGTGAAGTTGAGTATCCTGCTGGGCAGTGTAAGAGAGAGTGCCAGTAGCCTCACTAGCAGGTGTGATTTGATCCAATGGTTGTTGTATACCAGAAACAGCATTATGCTCAGCAGCTTCAGGAAAAGGAGCTGCAGCAGTAGTGCCATCTGCAACAAAAAAAGATGGAAAAACTGAACAGGAACCATTGTTAGCAATATTGCAAGGATCTGTAGTAGGAGAGCTGTCATGTAAAGCATTTTGGTCAATTTCAGCACTGTTATTTTCAGCATTGTAGATGGAAGGGGCCTGAACAAGATCATGCATAGTGTAGGGGTGTTTGTAGTGAGAGCAAACAGGAATGATAGCTGAGACAATAGACTGCATGAGAGAGACTCTATTACTAACAGTGTGACCAGGTTGTTGTTCATAGGGAAAGGAAAACTCATCAAACACAACATCACGAGAGATGTACAATCGACCTTTGGTGTCTAAGCACTTGTAACCTTTATGGTTAAGACTATAACCAAGAAAGGTACAAGGAGCAAATCTGAATTCTAATTTGTGTTTATGATAAGGTCGTATGTTCGGGTAACACTTGCAACCAAATGTTCTAAACATAGAGTAATCGGGTTTAGTGTTGAATAGAGTCTCTAAGGGAGATTTGTTTTGCAACAAAGGAGTAGGCAGTCTATTATGAATATAAACTGATGCTCGAAATGCTTCATCCCAAAACTTAAGTGGCAATGAGGCTTGAGCAAGAAGAGCTAGACCATTTTCAATAATGTGTCTATGCTTTCTCTCAGCCAATCCATTTTGTTGATGGGTGGTAGGACAAGGGTGTCTATGATGAATTCCATTGTCAGCTAAGAAAGTGGTAAAGGATCTAAACTGACCCCCCAATCTGTTTGCAAGGTTTTAATGGATTTTCCTAATTGCAATTCTGCTTCAGTTTTGAAGTGTTGAAATGCTTTGAGGGCATCAGATTTATTATTTAATAGATACAACCAAGTGAACCTTGAGTAGACATCCACAAAGTGAGATGTAATACTTGTATCCATTAAAGGATAATGTGTGAGATGGTCCCCACAAATCAGACACTACAAGCTGAAGTGGTTCAGAAATGACAGTGTTAGATGCTTTAGGAAAAGGAAATTTGTGTATTTTGCCAAGACAACATGCAGTACAAACTGAGAAATGAGAGTCTTTATTAACAGGTGGCATATTACAAGTTTTGAGAACAGTTTGGACAACTTTCTCAGATGGGTGGCCAAGCCTATTATGCCACAATGTGAAGCTGTTTTTGACACTTGAATTACACTTAAAACAACTTGATACAGTAAGGGCAGTATTATTTAGAGTAGCTACAAAGATACATTTAGACACAGATGAAGTAAACAAGCTGCTACTGGTTTGACCTTGGTTCTGTTTGCTGCAGTGGGTGGGTAAAGGACAGCTAGGGCTCGAGTAAATGGTGCCAATTTGAGACTGATCAAAAGAATACAGGCCATTCTTGTGCCTCCCCATCAGCAAGATAGTATGACTCACTTCCTCCTTGACAAAACACAAATCAGAGTGGAATTCAAAATAAACATTATTATCCTTGGCAAACTTAGCAACACTGATGAGATTTTTTGTAATTTCAGGTACATGAAGTAAGTTGTTTAAAACAAGAGAATGAGATGAATGCTAAGGAATAAAAGAGGATTGACCAATATGCTTTATAGACAAACCTGTACCATCTCCTACATACATTTGATCTTGACCATCATAGTCATAGCAATTTGCAAGGTTTTGAGCTTGAGGGGTGCAGTGATTGGTAGCACCAGAATCTGGGTACCAATTTGCATCATTTGAGTTGCTGTTAGTAGCAATGTTGGCCTGTGGTTTCTGAGTTTGATGCAAGCCACTGCTACTGGTGTGTGGACCTGTCTGTGCACTTAAAAAATTCTTGTCAAACCGGTAAAAGCAATCAGTAGCAGTATGACCATACCTCAAACAAATTTGGCATTGAACTTTGTTGTCCAGATTGGAACCAGGTCTGCCTCCACGATTGGGAAAAAAGGTGCCTCTGCCAGAAACTTGACCTCGATTTGGAAATGAATTGCCAAACTGGTTGTTAAAGTTCATGTTTCCATTCTGAGATTGGAAATTTCCACGGCCAAATTGCTGTCTAAACCTTCTCCAGGCCAGATTGGCTTCCATAGTTGAGTCTTGATCATCAGTAACAAGATTAGCACTGAGATCTAGTTCTTTTCCAGCTTTTTCAATCCTTGACTCAGATGTAAGAAGCAGAGCCTCAATTTCCCCTACAGTGTATTCTTCAACCCGAGTATTTGTTGAGATGACAAAGGTGTCGTACTCGCTCGGAAGTCCTTTGAAAATAGCAGCTACATGATCTCGATCGCTCAAGGTTTCTCCTACAGAAGCAAGAAGATCAACATTTTGTTTCACTTTCAACAGTTAATTGTTTAAGCTCAGACTTCCTTTCTTGAGATTTTGAAGCTTCGTACGAAATTCCAAGATCTTCGAAGAAACCTGCAGAGTAAAGTGTTTCTCCAGAGTCGTCCAAATGTGTCGAGCTGTGTTGCAGCCTACCATGCGAGGGAGAAGACTCTCAGACATGGAGGACAATAGCCACGAGACCAGCAACTGATCCTGAACCTCCCAATCAACATAGACCTGGTTGACTCTGTTTTGGATACGATCTTCTTCATATAAGAACTCTGTTGGAGGAGGCTCTGGATGAACTTGAGAAGACGATTTCCTCTAATCACAGCAAGAACTTGCTGTTTCCAAAGGAGGAAATTATGATCATTAAGGCGTATCGAGATGCTATGGTTGAAATACACTGGTTCTTGAGGAGATTGAGATTTGGTTTGAGGAGTTTGAGCTCCATTGGAGTTGGATCCATTGTTGCCGATACCTGCAACACCTACAGTTGCCATATTAGCACTGAGCGGAGGCCAGCGCTTTGATACCATGTTAAACCTGTGAGCCATGAGCAAATACACACCATGAACAAGAACATGAAAGAAGGAAAGAGCAGAGAAAGATAGAGAGAAAGGTAACAAAGAGAAAGACAATGGAGAAGAAAGAGTATCTCATTGAATGAATGAGTGTACAAGATATTTATACAACATTCATGTAGAAGCAACAAGGAAAACAACTAACAGAAATCAGTTGCAACAACCAACTGAAAGGCTAACAGTACTAACAACTAACAGACTCAACTAACTGCCTTAACACAATGTAACAAGACAAAAAAATTAATGATTTTTTTATCAATTTTTTTTATGCATTTTAAATTTTATTCCATTCTTATTCTTATTCTCATTCTTATATTTTCATTCCTCCCAACCAAACACCTCCCTTAAGTATAAGTATAATCTTCTCTTTGCCCCTAGTTGGCTGATTAATAGGACTCCATTTCATAGAACTGGAAAAGGAAGACTAAAATCACAAGTTTCAAAAGCAGCCAAACTAATTATGATGTAGTGTGAACTATGAAAATTTATGATACACCAATGAACATGGATTTAGATTGATTAGCAAGTGCCTGCCTTAGCAAGTAGTCCTATATATAAGACCCTTTGTTACTAATCACAATCCATCATTACACCAAGTCTCATTTCGGCTTGGAACTTATCGTTATTCGTTACCCTTAAGCAGTGCTCTTGAAGGCTTTGATTCAAGTCAGGCAAGTAATAAATTCAAATACAAACTAACAATAAAAAAAAGGAGAAACTCAAAAAAAACAAGACACACTGAGCTTAATTTCAAGCTTTCTCACACAAAGTTAAGAAACTCAAACTAAAGTAACCAAGTCTCAACTTTGTAACAGGCTCCACTATATTCACATGGTCACATACAAGGGAGAGGTAAAGATAAGAAGACTGTCAAGTGTCAAGTCAGCTTGGGTGAATTACAACCTGCAACTAGGATCTACATCTACTAGTGTAAAGGGGAGGTGCATATATAGTTAAATTTATATAAAGTCAATATTAACTTAATTCAGAAATATTTTTAATTTACCTATTTTTTTTTAAGTGGCAGTTGGTTGAAAGTAATAAAATAAAATAAAATTGAAACAAAATTTTCATTTCTATTCATTTGTTTGGTTATATTTTAAAGTATTAGATTATTATAAAGGAATGTCTCTTCTACAATGATGCTCGAATGAATATTCTATTTTTGAACGAAATTATCAAAATATAAATATAAAGTTTGAAAAAAAAAAATTAATATTTGTATAAAAACTCATAGTTAATGTGATCTTTTTGAAAGAAAAAAAAAAAGGAAAATGGGCTGAGTTGACCTTAATCTAATCTGTTTCAGCTCAAACCACTAATTTATTCTCTTTTATTTTACAGATTTAATACTTAAATATTAGTGGAAATTGGCATAACTAGAACTAAAATTTGATTCTTTTGTATATATTTATTCTATAAGGGCTCGTTTGGAACGCCGTATTAGGTCGTATTGTATTATATTGTATTATATTGAATTGTATTTTATGCAATATTTTTATGTAAAACTATATGTGGCATTAATTTTTATGGACACTTAAATATATAATATTTTAGTATAACTTAAAATTTGACATACTATTATATAAAAATATAATGTATAATCCAATTCAATATAATACAATACAATACAATACGACCTAATACGGCATTCCAAACGAGCCCTAAAAGTTATTCGGCATACATAATGGTACATATTTATTATAATTCATTTAACAATAAAGAGTTAGTAGAACCTTTTAGTGAGGCGTGGAGAATCTTTGTGGAAGAGAAGAGACTCTCTATAATTCTGAGTAATTTTCATTACACATTTTCATTTCCTTCTTTATTCTTTTCTCTCTTTGGATGATTATTTCTGACCCACCCATATCATGATTATTTCTGAGTGATCACTAGTCTATATCACACCACATGTGAGACCAAAAAAAAACGCCATAGAAAATTAAAATTTGAAAGATATAAACCACTTAATCAGCCTTGTTGATTTGTGAGAACACATTTTAGTTCTGAAAATTATTTTGAAAAAATATCAGCCAAACAGATTTTGATACATGATACACTATTTTCTTGAGAGTTGCAAATCAATAATCAAAAGCAGTAGCCAAAGTCTATTAATTAGCCGTTTCTTTGACGAATAACACACATTACGACACTCAATAAATGCACTCAGACATCCACCAATAGTGAAAGCTCGGCACTTTGAAAGAGTGTGAGTGAACGTCTATCAAAAGCTGCAGAGTGGAGAGGGGTTTGGTCAGTTGTTACTTGACACTTGGGAGGTAAAAGAAGAGTGTTGTTAATGGGTTTGGTCGGCTCAACACTTTTTATAGGTGGCCCCTCATGATTAATTAAAAAAGAACATTACTATTAATTAACCATATTCTTTTAAAATTATTTTCATAAATATATTTAATTATATTAATAGTATTATGATATCGAGGAAGGTACTAAACATCAATAATATTTTTTAGCCAATAGAAAAAGAGCATTACTATTAAGCACCACTAGTACCTTCTCGACATGCCATATTACGATTGGTTAGCGATAGCAATATTGACACATTAGAAAGTGTTATAAGCATGTTGAGAATCATGGGGTTCCATCTTAAAACCAATTGGCAATGAGTGGAGTAGCCCATGTTCTTATATATGGCTCAATTCTCTACCATTTATTTCATGTGGGACATTGTCCACAATAAGGCACCACTAGTTCCCTTTAGCATTTGTCGTTAAAAAAAAAAGCCTCAACGTGAAGTAATCCCACAAAGCACAATATTCAATATAATCCCACAAAGCACAAACAAGGATTTGGGATAAGTTACTAACTTAGAGAGAATCTTTTCGTTATTTCTTCCTTCTTTTTATATGAATGGATTTAATACAAGGTCATAAGGTGAAGTTTACCTTGGATGAGTTTGGAATTCCTTTGAATCCTTTTCTTCATATTATATGACCAAATTTGTTACAAATTCAATATATTTATCTCTTTTACTATTATTATTATTATTATTATTTGATCATATATAAAGATACATCTTCCAAACCCACATAATTTCCTTGTTCCAGCAATGGTTGAAACTCATGAATGGCCAATTAATTTAGTTCCATGTTTGAATGGGATGGGACAATGTCTGTATTATTTCTTTTCTTTTTTATAAGTAGCAATAAAGGGTGCTACTTCCCTTCTAGAAAAAGAAGGAGCATAGTTATAGGGCGCAACCCAAGCAGCAATCATACATTATTACATGATCTAAATCTCTAAGAGTCCAAACAACATTTTTAACCAGGCATTCACCTAAGGGAAAAAGAAGAAGAAAAAAAGTATATTAGAATTGAGGAGGAGAGGGGACTACAATCCAAAATAAGTTTGTTTCACCCATACGAAACACCATAGAGTAGGGCCCATCGACTCCGCTTCAATAGGGGAGGCCACATGCATGCAATATGCCCCAAATGACTTCCACAAATCTCCTAACGCTCCCATCTTCTAAATTAAATGGCTTGATTCTATATATGGGGTGTATTTCTAATTATTTGGGGAGCTAATAAATAAGATTCAAGTTGTACACCCTCAAAAATAATTCAACTTAAAAAAAAACAAATTGAATTTACCGGAATTATAACATTTTTTGCCCATAAATTTTTGTTTTCGTGTGAAAATTCCATCAGAACTATAAAAATTGTTAGTAAATATTTTCCTTAAGTTACCGGAATGTACTAAGAGTAAAACCCCATTCTTGCTAGTATCAATTCCACCAGCATATGTTCATACAATGGTCTCCACTCCACACCTATTACTCCAGTCATTGGCCAAACTGTGACGGCTGCTCTACAACTTACTGATCTTCCTACTATTATCAATGGATCAAATGGCCCACCAATTTATGTTGCAATAGTTAATTCCATCCTGGCATTATCAAAGCTCAAGAAAATAAATTATCTTTAGTTTTTTCTAAGTGTCAATTGGTCTCATCAAATGGTAATGCTCGCCAAATGTTGAAACGATGTCGTACCCGTGGCTCCCCACTGGCTGATTCCACCAACACTCATGTGTAACCTACAGTTGATTCCATTTCTGAATTGTCTAAAGGTTCAATAGTGGAGGATCATAGTTTTGCTCTTTTGGCGAAGGATGTTCACCAATCATCATGAATATCATCAGCTGGAACGCGTGGGGTTTGGGCAGTCCCCAAGCATCTTGACAACTCTAACTTTTCGTTTCTGAAAATAATTCGAATGTTATTTTTATTATGGAAACTAAGTTAAAAGTAGGTTCTTTTTCTAAATTTTGTAATGTAATAAATTTTCTTAATGGAATTGAAGTTCCTAGGATATAGTTTAGGTGATGGTATGATGTTGTTATAGAAATCTGGTATTAATGTAACTATTATAAATTATGCAATAAATTTTATTGACCATTATATGGCGTTTGATGATGAAGAGCCTTTCACATGGCATAACAACACATATTCTAGTGCCAATAAAGCAATTAGAATATACTTTCTCAAATGTCCATAGTCTGATAGTTTTTCTCTGCCTACTCTCAAACATCTCGACTTTTATAAGTCGAATCACAGAGCTCTGCAACTTCTCATCACCCTTAATGGTCAGATTCAAGCTCCACGCTACAAGCCTCGTTTTTACTTTGAAAAGATCTGGCTTCATAAATCTGCTTATGAGGATATCATTGCCCAAATTTAGCATGATAATGATTCCCCTTCCATAAACCATTTGATGCATAACTTTGCTCATGCATCCTCTCAACTTCAAGTTTGGCATCGTTCAAAATTTGGAGTCCTTCCAAAATAGATTCGTTTATCTCAAGAAAAAGTTGATGGTTTGAGAAATTCTTATGATACTTCTCCTTCCCATTTCAATGAGCTTTATAATTCATAGAATATCTTGAATAACCTAATGGCACAAGAGGAGGAATACTAGCAACAACGTACCAAGATTAATTGGATGCAAGCTGGAGACTCAAATACAAAATATTTTCACCAGCTTGCAAATTCTTGGAAAGCAACAAATAAAATTATCAAATCAATTGATAATTTTGGTATTGAACACTCCTAAAAAAATGTTATCTCTAGCATTATTGGTAATTATTATTATGATGTATACCAATCTGATGGAGTGGACCACATTAGTAATTATTAATTTTTTTTTTTATTTTAATGAAATATTAAATAATTTATTATTAAAAAAAAAAAGTAATCGATCCAATTTGCACTATTGTGGATTTTATTGGATTTAAACTGCTATGCGGATTGAATTAGATCCAAAATATAAAATCCGCACTTAGTGCGAATTGAATATTGTTTGATCAAAAAAGAGCAGATTGAATCGGATGAACAACTCTAACTACAGTTCTTTATGGTCAGCATGTCAGTCCTTTAAGTTGCTACTCCTTTTGGTCCCATCATTCTAAAACATTTTTCCATGCTTTGCTTGAATGTAAAAGAGCAAAGTAAGTTTGGAGATTATCAAACTTTGACTTTGCTGTCTTTATCAGCTACTTTCACTTCTGCAAAGTATTTATGTTTCACATTTTAGATGTTTTCTCTCAACAGAACTTAGAACATATTGTTTGCATTATTTAAAGCATTTGGAATGAACAAAATAATGAGGTACATGGTAAAAATCCCAAACCAACTGGTGTTCTTCTACTCCCTGCCTTAAACTATGTCACAGAATTCCAAAATGCTAAAATGGTCAGCACGCCAATGGAGACTTTTGGTTTTGGCCAGCGTCTTCTAGGCCTTTGGTAATATTAACACTGATGCTGCAGTAAATACAATAACAAAAAATTCTAATTTTAGCGCTGTCCTTCATAACTCAGATAGTGAGATAGTGACTACCTTATCAAAGCCTTTTCAAAGATGCTTCAAACCAGAAATTCTCAAGACTATGACTATCTTTTACAACCTTATGTGACTAGTTGAATTGCAACTGTTGGAATTAATTCCCCATATAAGTCAACCTGTAACTATTTACTGAAGTTAAAATAGTTAGTTACAATCCTAACTAACCTACCAGCTTTACAATCCCACATCAAGACAGTTAGCAGTTATTCCCTAACCGACTATCCTCAGTTACAATACTTATAAATAGAAGAACAAAATGAAAGAGACTTACAGCTTCAACAAATCTTCTTAGATCTCCAGAGAAAAGAAGATGAAAACCCCAGACCTAGAGTGAGAGAGTTTCTCTCATGTGTAATCAGAAAGAAAAAGAGTGAATTAGAAAGAAGAGAGAAGAGAGAGGATCTGTTCGATCCTGAGTGAAAAAGAAAGAGAAAGCTTGAGTGAGAAGTTGTACATACCTGGTTCTGAAGAACTGAGAGTTACCAGACGATCTGTGTCTTGGAGCTCAGAAATTTGATGTAAACATCGATGTTGATAGTGGATTGTGGCTGATCTTTCTCTGAGGCAGCTCACCAAGGACGTAGCCCCAATTTCAGGGGGTGAACCTTGTAAAAATCTCTGTGTTTGTTATCTCTCTCACCCTAATCTTCGCACTTGTGTATTGCTTCATTTTTGCATTATTTTTCTTCTTGGATCTGCTCAAAATCAGAGTTGATTTTCTCTGATTTTCTCTCAAGTTTTTGCTAAACTTTTGCCCTAAGTTTTTCTCTGTGTTTCTCGAAGCCTGTTCAGACACAAAGAACAAATTAGTAAAGTAAAGGAAACAATAAAATAACATATAAAATCCAATACGTGTCAATTGTGTGTGGATCCAAAAGTCAGAACAAGAAAGGTCAAAATTGACCTTGTGAAATAACCTGTGTGTGTGTGAGTTGTGTAGGACATATCTGTAATTTCCTACAGTGGTATCAGAGCTGGTTTCAACAGCAAGAAAGACTCACAAGAAGGGAGAAGAAGGTGATCAAGATTGAAGAAAATCGATTCTTGAAGAAGAATCTTGATCAAGAGGGAGTTTGAATGTTCAAACTATTATTCTTTCCCTAACAGAAAGTTATTTTCTTTTCTGAATTTACTAACATGAGCAATATCAAAGTTGACATTGACAGGTTTGATGGATCTGGAGACTATAGAATTTGGAGAAGGAAGATCAGGTCATTACTTGCACAACAGAAGCTGCTTAGAGTGCTAGATGATCCCATTGAATGGCCTGATGGAACTACTAAAGTTCAACAAGAAGAGTTGCTTGAGACAGCAACTGGAATCATCATTTTCAACTTATCTGATGCAATTATCAGACAAGTTGACAATGAAGAAACCCCTGCTAAAATCTGGAAAAAGTTAGAGGAACAATTTCAGAAGAAATCCCTAACCAATAAGATCTATCTGAAGGAAAGGATCTTTGGGTTCAAGATGTCACACTCTAAGACTCTTGAACAGAATCTAGATGAATTCTTGAGACTACACATTGAACTAGCTAACTCTGGTGAAAATGAGGCCCTTAGTGATGAAAACCAAGCTATTATAATTCTTAATTCTTTACCTGAATCCTATAGAGAAGTTAAGAATGCCATAAAATATGGAAGAACAGAAATCACTTTGGAGGAAGTCATATCTGCCTTGAAGTCTAAGGATCTTGAAATGAAAACAGAGAAGCACAATGGTTCTCATGGTGAATTAAACCTAAGCAGAGGAAGATCTACACACAAGAAACCCTGGCACAAAAAGGGAAGAAGTTCTAGTAGGGATTCCAGCAGTCATCACTCTGGAAAATCTAAGTTTCAACCTAGAAATCCTAAGGATCCAAATGGTTGCTATCATTGTGGAAAACCTGGACATCTTAGGAGAGATTGCTATTTCTGGAAGAAAAGCAACAAGTACAAATCTGATGGAAATGACATCAATTCTCAAAAATCAGACAGCTACAAACACAGAGAACATCAAGAAGCTAATTTCACTAATGGCTATGACAGTGGGGAAGTGTATGTGGCTGCTACTAACTTGAAGGATGATTGGATCCTAGATTCTGGGTGTACATTTCATATGACAAACAACAGAGAATTGCTATCTGGTTATAGAGATGTCAGAGGAGGAAAGGTCATACTGGGTAATAATCAAACATGTGGAATTGAAGGCATAGGGACAGTAAGCTTCAAGATGTTTGATGGAGTGGTCAGATCACTTAGAGGAGTGAGGTATGTTCCTAACCTAGCTAGAAACTTGATTTCACTAAGTGTGCTTGATGATTTGCAGATTGAAAGCAAGATTAAAGATGGACAAATCAAACTATGCAAAGGATCTATGGTGATTATGAAAGGAGTGAAGGAAGATGGACTCTACTACCTATGTGGGGAACCTATAATAAGCTGCAACAATGTTGTTCCAGCACCTGAAGATGACAAAGCCACTCTATGGCATAGGAGGCTAGGTCACATCAGTGAAAAGGGGCTGCAAATAGTCAACAATCAAAAACTACTTGGCAAAGATAAGGTATCTAAGGTAGATTTCTGTGAACATTGCATTCTAGGTAAGCACCACAGATTAAAATTCAATACTGGTATCCATAAATCAAAACATATAATGGAATATATACATTCTGATTTATGGGGACCTGAGAAAGTTAATACTCATGGTGGCTGCTCTTATTTCCTATCTATTGTTGATGATTTTTCAAGGAAAGTTTGGGTTTATTTGCTTAAAAACAAGAATGATGCTTTTCAAAAATTTGTGCATTGGAAAACCCTAATGGAAAATCAAACTGATAAGAAAATTAAGGTGTTGAGAACTGATAATGGCCTAGAATTTTGTAATGACTTGTTTAATAATTACTGCAAAGAGCATGGTATCATGAGACACAAGTCTGTTAGGCACACACCCCAACAAAATGGAGTGGCAGAAAGAATGAATAGAACTTTGCTAAATAAGTCTAGGTGTATGCTGTTTAGTGCTGGTCTGTCTAAGGGTTTTTGGGGAGAGGCAGTTGTTACTGCTGCCTATTTGATAAATAGGTGTCCTTCTAGTGCTATAAACTTAAAGACACCTGAGGAAATTTGGTCTGGAAAACCACCAGACTTGTCTAATCTTAGAGTCTTTGGATGTGCTGCATATGCACACCAAAGTATTGGGAAATTAGAACCAAGGGCAATTAAAGGAGTGTTTCTAGGTTACCCTGAGGGAGTTAAAGGCTATAGGATTTGGCTAAGAGATCAAGGGGGTTTAAAAACTATCACTAGTAGGGATGTAATTTTTAAAGAAAATATTTTTCCCTGTTTATCTAACAAAACTCCTAGTGCAGATATTTTAACTAACCCTGCAGGCATATCAGATTTTGAGTTACAACCCAACATTCAGGAAAATCCTGATGAAGAACCTGATGTGAATCAGGTGGAACTTGTTCAGGTGGAACAAGTTCAGACAGAGGCAGAACCTGTCCAACCAGTTCAGGTGGAACCTGAACCAAATCAGGCAGTTCAAGATGGAACAGAACAAGCTGAGGAACAAGGGAATCAAGACCTAAGGGAGTATCAACTCACTAGAGACAGAAGTAAGAGAGTTTCTAAGCCTACTCAAAGATTCAGTTTCAATGCATGGAATGAAGTGCTGGCCTATGCTTTTCTAAGTGCAATGGAAATATCTAAAACTGAACCTAGTTCCTATGAAGAAGCTATGCAAGACAAGAACTCTGGAAAATGGTCAAAAGCAATGGATGATGAAATGGATTCTCTAAGGAAGAACAAAACCTGGAAAGTGGTCAAAAGACCTGATGGAAAGAATGTCATCTCATGTAAATGGCTGTTCAAATACAAGGAAGGGAACAAACCTGGTGAACCTACAAGATACAAGGCAAGGCTAGTGGCTAAGGGTTTTAGTCAAAAGGAAGGGATAGACTACACAGAGATTTTTTCCCCTGTTGTGAAGTACAAAACAATAAGAATAATGCTGGCTATGGCCACTCAATTTGACCTAGAAGTTGAGCAAATGGATGTGACTACTGCTTTCTTAAATGGAGAGTTAGAAGAAGACATATATATGGAACAGCCTAAAGGGTACATTAAGAAAGGAGAAGAACACCTAGTGTGCAAGCTAGAAAAGTCTCTATATGGGCTTAAACAATCACCAAGGCAATGGAACAAGAGGTTTGACACTTTCATGACAAAACAAAGTTACTTAAGGAGCTACTATGATCACTGCTTGTATTACAAAGGAACAGAAGTGCATACAGCTATATATCTACTCCTATATGTAGATGATATGCTAATCATAAGCAAGGAAAAGGCCAAGGTAGAAAACTTGAAGAACTTATTAAAGGCAGAATTTGAAATGAAGGATCTAGGAGAGGCTACTAAGATACTTGGAATGAATATCAAGAGGGATAGACAGAAAGAGAAACTGGTTTTAAACCAAGAAGACTACATACACAAGCTCATTAAGAGATTCTCTATGGAAGATGCAAAGATAACAAAGCAACCTATCACCTACCAACATCAATTATCTAAAGCTCAATGCCCTACAGAACCAAAGCACATAGAAGAAATGAAAGAAGTCCCCTATTCAAATGCTGTTGGATCTGTTATGTATCTAATGGTGTGTACTAGACCTGATCTAGCACACACTATGAGTGTCCTAAGCAAATATATGGCTAACCCTGGGAAGGAACATTGGCAAGCAATGAAATGGGCTATGAGATATATAGCAGGTACTGCTAAGGTAGGATTGGTGTACAGAAGACTTAATTCTAAGCTCCTAATTGAAGGATATAGTGATGCTGATTATGCTGGTGACAGAGACAGTAGAAGGTCAACAACAGCATACTATTTTACAATAGGAGGCTGTTGTATAAGTTGGAAAGTCCAACTTCAACCAGTTGTTGCCCTATCAACAACAGAATCAGAATATATTGCTGTAACAGAAGCAATAAAAGAAGCACTGTGGCTTCAAGGTCTCCTAGAAGAAATTACTAAGGTTAAGCAGGTTCCCACAGTGTATTCAGACAGCCAAAGCTGTATACACTTGTGTAAAAACCCAGTTTTTCACGACAGAACTAAACATATTGAGATCAAGTATCACTTTATCAGAGACAAAGTGACCCAAGAGCTAGTTTCAGTTCAAAAGATACCAACAGAAGAAAATCCTGCTGATATGGGAACCAAAATTGTCACCCTTCACAAATTCAAGCTTTGCATGAATTTGTTAGGGGTAGACACTGGAGGATAACCTAAAGGAGACACGAGCTAGGACCCTCAGAGAAGATCTAATCTAGTACAGGTAAACTTATATGGGAAATCAGGTGGAATTTGTTGGAATTAATTCCCCATATAAGTCAACCTGTAACTATTTACTGAAGTTAAAATAGTTAGTTACAATCCTAACTAACCTACCAGCTTTACAATCCCACATCAAGACAGTTAGCAGTTATTCCCTAACCGACTATCCTCAGTTACAATACTTATAAATAGAAGAACAAAATGAAAGAGACTTACAGCTTCAACAAATCTTCTTAGATCTCCAGAGAAAAGAAGATGAAAACCCCAGACCTAGAGTGAGAGAGTTTCTCTCATGTGTAATCAGAAAGAAAAAGAGTGAATTAGAAAGAAGAGAGAAGAGAGAGGATCTGTTCGATCCTGAGTGAAAAAGAAAGAGAAAGCTTGAGTGAGAAGTTGTACATACCTGGTTCTGAAGAACTGAGAGTTACCAGACGATCTGTGTCTTGGAGCTCAGAAATTTGATGTAAACATCGATGTTGATAGTGGATTGTGGCTGATCTTTCTCTGAGGCAGCTCACCAAGGACGTAGCCCCAATTTCAGGGGGTGAACCTTGTAAAAATCTCTGTGTTTGTTATCTCTCTCACCCTAATCTTCGCACTTGTGTATTGCTTCATTTTTGCATTATTTTTCTTCTTGGATCTGCTCAAAATCAGAGTTGATTTTCTCTGATTTTCTCTCAAGTTTTTGCTAAACTTTTGCCCTAAGTTTTTCTCTGTGTTTCTCGAAGCCTGTTCAGACACAAAGAACAAATTAGTAAAGTAAAGGAAACAATAAAATAACATATAAAATCCAATACGTGTCAATTGTGTGTGGATCCAAAAGTCAGAACAAGAAAGGTCAAAATTGACCTTGTGAAATAACCTGTGTGTGTGTGAGTTGTGTAGGACATATCTGTAATTTCCTACAGCAACTATTGGTTCATTATATCAAAATTAATTCTTTTATTGTAGCAAAAGGATTGCAATCTTCTTAGTCTCAAAATTTTATTGTATTATTACTCATAATAGGAAATTTGTGGCTAATTTCTAAGGTCTCTCATGCTTATATCTGCGAATATTGATGCTGATAAATTAGTTTATACTTTCTTTGGTGAAGACAAATTGTATTTGATTGGAGGATACATGGTTATTTATTTATGACAGTTTCATTCTAAAAAAGAAAAAAACTTTACTAGTCGCTGCGTATATCTCGTGTATAGTGTATACCCCCGGTTTTTTTTTTTTCGAGGTGGTTTATGGTCTTTTCATATATTGACAGAATCTCTTGTTTCACATGCTTCACACCACCACCTCTCCACCTTCACTCTTCAAAACCCAAACTTGCTTCATTCACACCAACTCAAACCATTCCTTGTTCATCGTTGAATACATAAACCCGTAGGAATTATAAGGTCCAACTCTCCCAAGAAGGGACCATCAAAGCGACCGATCTGAACAAGGTATATCCCATGTGATTACTATACAATTTCGCGACATGGGTTTTGTTCAATTCTCCTGCTATTTATATATATTTTCAAGTTTAACTGACATAATCTACTATGAAAGCTGGGTTTTTTTATTTTCATCAATCGGTGTGTAAAGATTATAGATAAGCCTCTTCTTCGCCTCCTGCTTATGTATACTATGAAGTCCTTATTTTTATGGGCTTATTTGTATTTTTCACACTAAATTCTGTGTTTTTTCTGTCATAATCGCATTCTTCTCCTTTTCTATTACACCCACTTCGGTGCCACAGAAATTGACTTTAAAGCTCTTTCTTTGTTGAAGCTCTCAAATCTCAAACTCAATCTACATATCTGTTTCAGTGCCCCTTTCTTTCCATCACATAAAAAATAAATATTTTGGCGAGGGAAAGGAAAGAAAGACTACTAATCTGGTTGATGTTTTTTTCATATATTTATGAAGATTAATCAAAATGTTTGAATGTGGGGTTGTAGAAGTAGTAGTTGTTGTTACAGTATGGTTTGAATTAAGCTTTTGTTTGATAAAAAATTAAAAAAATAAAATAAAAGAAAGCTCAAGTAGCAGGCAGCTCCTAAAAGTCTAAGCCCTCTTCTTCCTTGTCCATTAATCTTCATATTCTTCTTCACAGGGTTAATAGCTATCGAAACGTGTCGTTTAAGGCCTAAAGTTATGGCGCCTGCCACAGACAACACTCTTCAAGCTATATGCTACAACCGTGGTTCTCTTCAGCTACTTGATCAGGTTGTGCCTCTGGTTTTGTTGTTAACTTTTGTTTGATTTATGATTTTCTTCTTCTTCTTCTTTGCATTGAATCGAATTTGGCTCTTTGTGGGTTCGTTTCTTGATGTTGTTTTGTTCAACAGAGAAAGCTTCCTCTGGAAACTATTTATTTGGAAATTCGAGATGCCACTGATGGATGGTAATATGCTTCTTTATTTTTATTAGGTCTCGTATTCATAATATTCATTGATAGGATTGTTTAATTTTCTGAGGACGATTCAATTTCAGATAATTTAGATTTGTTTCTGTTATCAAAGCTGGTCAAACTTGTTTTGTAAATTATTGGAAGGTATAACTAGCTTCTAGTAAAGTTCACTTTCAATGCTGTAACACTACTAATTATGATTAGTGTTTGTTGTGTGTATTGTGAAGAAAAGAGGCAAAAATGGTGCCATTCTTTTTATATGTACATAGGCATATGTTTTTCATATTAGTGCTTGTTTTTGTCATGAATAATCTCAATTTTTGAGTTCTTTTTTTAATTGTCAGGCATGCCATAAAGGATATGGTGGTCCGTGGTGCCCCAGCCATTGCAATAGCAGCAGCCCTTTCTCTAGCAGTTGAAGTGTTCAACTTGGATGGTTTAGATGGGACCATCAATGATTCAGTTTCTTATCTTATCATGAAGTTGGATTATCTTGTCTCCAGGTGCTAAGTGTTGCTTAAATAAGTCTTCTGCCACCTATTAGTTTACATTTGTTCGTCACATCTTTATAATTCCCCCACAAAAAAGGGATCAATAGCCCATTTTAAATCTGAACAATGCTATTTCAGCCGGCCAACTGCTGTTAATCTTTCAGATGCTGCGACGAAACTTAAAGAAGTGATCTCAAATACTGCTGCTACTGCTACAGAAGGCAAAAGTGTTTTTCAAGTATGGTACTTTCTATTGTACTTTCACTTGGTTTTACCAATAATCTTTTGATTAGGCCCCACCTTTCATAGCATTACTGCAAATTCATGTGCTCCTTCTTACTGAACTTCCACAGGCCTATATAGATGCAGCTGAAATGATGCTGGAAGATGATGTTACTTCAAATAAAGCTATTGGTTCATTTGGAGCAAGTTTTATTCTTCATCAGCAGCTCAACAACCCTAAAAAGCTTTCTGTATTGACCCATTGTAACACCGGCAGGTATCTAAATCTCTTGAGTTTCCCATTTTAATAATTCTCCCTAAAAATTAGTAAATAAATATCTCTTGCAACTTATATTTCTCCTTTTCGACAAGAAACTGAAAAATATGTTTACTTTTATGTTCTGTATTGCCAGTCTTGCAACAGCAGGATTTGGTACTGCTCTTGGTGTAATCCGCGCACTTCATGCAGAAGGGGTGTTGGAAAGAGCTTACTGCACAGAAACACGTCCTTTCAACCAAGTTTGTATTATGATCCATTTTGTTTCTTGTTTATGCACCTTATTTTTCATTTCACATGTTACTTACACACTTATGAAAATTTATGTAATCAATTAATTGCAGGGATCCAGACTTACAGCCTTTGAGTTGGTACATGAGAAGATTCCAGCCACCCTTATAGTAGATTCTGCCGCAGCGGCCTTAATGCAAGCTGGGCGTGTGAATGCTGTGGTTGTTGGAGCTGATCGTGTGGCTGCAAATGGTATTCAAAATCATTTAATGATTAATCTGCTTTTCATATTCAATTAATGGGAAGTTCGGTTAATCTATTGCATTACTGAATCCAGGTGATACTGCCAACAAGATTGGAACCTATAGTCTTGCATTGATTGCAAAACATCACAACGTTCCATTCTTTGTGGCTGCACCACTCACTTCCATCGACTTGTCTCTTTCGTCTGGAAAAGAAATTGAGATAGAAGAAAGATCCCCAAAAGAAGTACTGAACTCACGAGGAGGGCTTGGAGAACAAGTTGCTGCATCTGGAATATCTGTATGGAACCCTGCTTTTGATGTTACGCCTGCTAATCTGATATCTGGCATCATAACGGAAAAGGTGAACCCTCTTTCTTTAACTTCAATTCACTTTTGTATATACAAAACCAGCAACATGAGGTCTCAGTTGTGTTTCAGCATCTAACGGTTTTAGTCTCTCCAAGCAGGGTGTCATAACAAAAGCAGGTGATGATGGTTTTGACATATTGGGGTTTTCACTAAAGATAGCCGGGTAGTCTTGCGCGCAGAGGAATCCTCTTCTGGTGAAAAGTATAACCTTTTTTTATGCCAAGCAGCTATGTTCTGCTGGTCCAAATAATTGTTAAATTCTCCATTGCTTTCTTTGTAATAGGGGGCAAGGTTAATGGAAATTTCAAAATATTGATGTATCCTGTTCCTGTCCTGTGCTTCAATTCTCAGAGTTCTAGAATATACATTGTTCACATTTTTTTCTTGATAATAAAGTATACAAATCTTTGGCTGGGTCAAGGATACTGTTAATTTTGAGCAACCCAACTCAACCAATAACTCTGGTTGAGAGTTGAGTACAAAACTATCTACAAATTTTAACGTTCAAATGTATAATCAAAAGGTAGCTACCAAATCTTCCATCAAATGTATAATCAAACAGCTGTAATATCTCCAAATAGGGTAATGTACTTGGTGATCCTCACATTGGACAAGTGCAAGCAAGCAAAATGTCAAATTTAAGAAAAGGCAAGCAACTGAGATAAGTCATTTCCATCAAGGAGAACACAGTGCTAATAAGTGATAACTATCAAAGCAATAAATGAAAATTGAAAGATGGTTGTAATTTGTAAACTTGTCCAATGTAGCATCCACTACATGCAGCTTTACACTTTCTTTTTTCTTTTCTTTTGAGAATGAGAGGCATGCAGCTTCATGCCTCGAAATCTTAACATTTGCATTTTATCACCCTGATTTCATAGACTCATAGTTTCAGTAAAGAGAATAATTACATCGGAAAAAAGGAATCTTGAGAAAAATAGGACAAAGAAGAGTAATTTTGGTGAAATAATTACCAATAGTTTGTAGACTTGTAGTAGCCCAGTCAAAAATAAACACGTAAGAATGAATAATTGTTAGGGATCAGTGTTGAGTCATTGTTACAGATCAGAGTTGAGTCATAGCCATATCACATGTTTCCACCTTTTATATCTCCCTATGCATAAATACAATTATTATTATTATCTATTATTAATACAGGTGATCTTGCTTTTTGTTTCGTCTTCATTCAGTGACTTACGGCACTTATTTTTCATTTTCCATTTTCGTTTACCATATCAAATTCAATATACATCTACTCCAACTCCACACTCTCCTCTCCCATTTCAACCATTGCATCGTTTGGATTCTCATACCAATTTTCAAGGTAATTTTTCTGCTTCGACAAATTTCTTTTGTGTGTCTATCAAAATTCAAATGCCATTTTCATTTTTATCTGTATTTTGCTAGCTTTGACTGTGTTTTCTTTGACTTTTGCGTGTACTCGCTGTCTAGCTTGTGGATAGGGTTGTTTTGAGAGATGGGTTTCGAGAAAAAAGAGTACGAGTTTCTGAAGGAGATCGGTTTGGGATCAGAAAATCTTGGTGGGTACGTCAATGGCAAGTGGAAAGCAAGCGGACCATTGAGCTCTACTGTTAATCCTTCTAACAATCAGGTTTCCCTTTTCTGTTTGAAGACTTCTTTTTTGTTATTTTTGGCGATCATTGAGTTTGTTTGATTATCTTAGTTGAGAAATTTATGTTATGGCAAAGGAGCAACACGTGAATTTTTGGGTTATGTTTCTTTTTTATGCAACAGTGAGATTATTCTCTGATTAATGTGTTTTTGGATATAGAAAATTGCTCAAGTCAAGGAAGTTTCTCTAGAAGATTATGAGGAGGGACTACATGCATGTAGTGAAGCAGCAAAGACATGGATGACTGTTAGTACATTGTTTCGAAATGGTCTATAAGTTATCACGTAAGTTATGGTTCTGCTTTAGAAGTGAATTATAAGACACTTCTGTTTTTCTTGGGGCAGATACCAGCACCAAAGAGAGGTGAGATTGTGAGACAAATAGGAGACGCATTTAGAGCCAAATTGGATCATTTAGGTCGGCTTGTGTCGCTTGAAATGGGAAAAATACTACCTGAAGGAATTGGGGAGGTTCAGGTATGATTTATGATGGTTCATTTGTTATTGGATTTTTTATATTATGGTAAAAGTGTTTTCCTTGTCCTAAGGAAGGGAGTTTATGCCTTTTAGATGTTATATTATGGTAAGGGATATTTGCGGCGAAACCTCCCCAATATTTGCAATTGTTACACATATGACCTTAATAAAAAAAGTGGCGGCAAAAGTACCTTATCTTACGATTTTGTTGCAATTTTTCTCTTTTTTGATTATTAAGTTTCAGTTAAGCCCATTAAGTACTAGCTCAAAAACATATGGCGACATATTTCCTTAACTTATTTAATACATAGTCCAATAATATGTTGCCACGTGTTTCTAAGTTGAGACTTAATAACTAAAAAAGGGTACAACTGTAACAAAATTGTAAGAAAAAGTACTTTTGCTGCTATTTTTTTTTATTAGGGTCATATGTATAACAATTGTAAATGTTAAGAGGGTTTCGTCACAAATATCCTATTATGGTAAAAGTGTTTTCCTTGTCATAAAGAAGGGAGTTTTTGATTATGGTAAAAGTGTTTTCCTTGTCCTAAAGAGATTAACAAATTCTAAGTCTAATATTAGTGAGAGTAGAGTTAGGTCTTTTATTTTGCTGTGCGTGGGCATGAGTAGTAGTTATTGTTCAAACTCATTAAGTGGGATTGTTCGGGAACTATTTTGATTAGTGAACTTTAAAGTTGCTGAAAGCTTCTTCTTTGTTTTTGTTGTTGTTGCAGGAAGTCATTGATATGTGTGACTTTGCAGTTGGTCTGAGCCGACAGTTGAATGGATCTATAATCCCTTCAGAACGTGAGATTACTATTCTTTGATTGTTTTATATTTTTTGACACTGTAAATGTTCCCTAGTGACTATGAGTAAACTGAATTTGTTGCTGTGTTGTTATTAGCTTGGACTGCAAATGAACTTAAACTTTATTTGTCATGTATTAAGACAGAATCTAAACTTTGGGATGTGAATTATCTGATTTAGCTATTATGTTTCTCTGCAGGTCCGAATCATATGATGCTTGAGGTAAGACCAGCACCGGACCATCAATGTTTTCAAATCTGAAAGTTAACTAATTAAAAAAAAATATGCATTGAACATAAAAGATGAGGTTTTGATTATAGGGTGTTTATATGACAGGTGTGGAACCCACTGGGAATAGTCGGGGTGATCACTGCTTTCAATTTCCCATGTGCTGTTCTTGGTGCGTTTGGTTATCTGCTAGTTTGCCATATAATAAAAAGTAGTATCATTAAATCTTAATCATGTGGTTATTCTTTATTTGAGGTTTAGTGTATTGGATTTTGAAGACAGTAGTTCTCAGAAATCTTTTCTTGGTAACTTCACAAAAAATTATTGAACTTGTTTCTGGTTTAAGGTTTGTCATGCATAATGGGAAGATTTTTGCATTTAGTTGCCTATATTGTAAAAAGACTATTGCAGAGCATCTAATCTCAATGTTCTTTTTGTGGCGCTATAGGATGGAATGCTTGTCTCGCCTTGGTTTGTGGAAATTGTGTTGTGTGGTAAGTTTAAGTCTTCTATTTGCAGTTGAAGTAATATTTATCTCTTCAACCAAATGTTGATATGGTGAATTGTTAAATTTATTGAGTTCATTCGCGTCTTTGTAATTCTTCCTTCAAGAAGATCACATATTCTGCACGAAGTAGTCACTGAAGGTGTTTCGTATTGTAGGAAAGGTGCACCCACAACTCCTTTAATAACTATTGCTGTCACAAAGCTTGTGGCTGAGGTTCTTGAGAAGAACAACTTGCCAGGTGCAATATTCACCTCCTTTTGTGGAGGTGCAGAAATCGGTCAAGCAATATCAAAAGATACTAGAATACCTCTAGTTTCTTTTACTGGAAGCTCAAAGGTAATTCTTTCACATAAAAGTACTTTTTGTTGTGTTTTTTAAATTTGAAATTAATAAGAATATTGATAACACTAGTGTATCAACCAATAGCCTCCTTCAAAAAATAAAAAAATAAAACCAATAGCCATGGTCATTTACAAGTTCCAACTGGCCACATGTACGTGTATGTGGGAATGAGGCCAACTTTTGTGGATTTGTGGCTTTTATGTACAATTCTTTGAAGAATTTCTTCCCGTGTTTCTTTGTATAGGTGGGTTTGATGGTGCAACAAACTGTTAGTGAAAGGTTCGGTAAATGCTTGCTTGAACTGAGTGGAAACAATGCCATAGTTGTTATGGATGATGCCGACATTGGACTGGCTGTGCGTTCTATTTTGTTTGCAGCTGTTGGAACTGCTGGTCAACGCTGCACTACATGTCGTAGATTGGTAAAAACATTCTTGTCCATGACTATGTTTTAATCTGTTTGTGGCACTCAAAAAGTACTGATTTCATGCTTCTCTTTTTTTTTTCTGCTTTTGTTTCATCTGTCCACTCTCCCTGGCTACAGTTTCTTCATGAACGTGTATATGAAAGTGTATTAGATCAACTGGTTGGAGTTTACAAACAAGTGAAAATTGGAGATCCTTTGGAGGAAGGAACCCTTGTTGGTCCACTACATACGCAAGGTTCTAGGGAAAATTATGTGAAGGGGATTTCAACCATAAAATCTCAGGCATGTATAGTATGCTTTATGACTAATTTAAAGTCTGGATGTCTCTGGCTCTTAGAATTGTTAAACTTTTGGTCAAATGTTTTGAGACAAGTATTTACTTTCCTAGTGTTTACTTTACTTGTATATGCAGGGAGGGAAAATCCTCACAGGTGGATCAATTGTAGAGTCAGAGGGGAATTTTGTAGAACCGACAATTGTTGAGATTTCATCTAGTGCTTCTGTAGTGAAAGAAGAACTATTTGCTCCAGTTCTATATGTTATGAAAATTAAGGTACCATATATTCTTGAACCTTTTTGTTTACTGTCACCAATGAGCTGTTTCTCTGATGCGATCACAAATTTGTCTTTCATAATTTGCAGTCTCTGGAAGAAGCAATTGAATTAAACAATTCTGTGCCACAAGGATTGAGTAGTTCAATCTTTACTAGCAGGCCAGAAGCTATCTTTAAATGGATTGGGTAAGTCATAACCTCCTTAAAATGCCTCAAGAGAAACTGGAATTGTGTATTGTCTGCAATCCAACACTGCCATTGAGATTCCCATTTTATCAATACAAGTTGATTCAGAACTACTTTGTTCATATCTCATGTATTTCAATTTTACACAGGCCTCGTGGAAGTGATTGTGGCATAGTAAATGTAAACATACCAACTAATGGAGCTGAGATAGGCGGTGCCTTCGGTGGAGAGAAGGCAACCGGTGGCGGCCGAGAAGCAGGGAGTGACTCTTGGAAGCAATACATGCGACGTTCAACTTGGTAAGTTTTTTGTACAGCTCAAAGTTTGCTGGTGAAAAACATAGTCATATGAAATTGTCTGTAACACAAAACACTAAAAAAACTACTTACATTACTATTTTTTTTTTACAGCACGATCAATTATGGAAGTGAACTACCTTTGGCTCAAGGCATAAATTTTGGCTAGGGAATTAGTAGTCAAGGTCACAGCCCGGCCCTCTGCATCGACATACCTTGCCAGCTTGGATCTTTAACTTCCTATCTCAGTAGTCAATAATAAAAGTTTCCCTAATGAACTCTCGTCTTTAATTTCCTAGGTAGTAAATGAAATAAAAAGTAGTTTTTACTTGAGTTTCACTGTGTTGGTTTTGGTAATGGTAGACCCAACATGAGTTTGACCCTGCTAGAGTTAAACTTTGACTACTCATAGAAAGAGGTTAATATTCTGCATGTGAGTCTGTCATCGATGTGGGACCATCGAGGTGTTTGAATATCAGAGATACTACTTCTGCAATTATATCAGTGTTATTTTTCTACCAAATTTTGTTTGGCTTGCATTACATTTAATATTTATTAATTGTATTTGACCGTCACTAACAATTTAGTCCATTTTAAAAAAAAATATATATTAACAATTTAGTAAAGTATGACATAATACGTAAGCACCGAAAGCAAAAACACAAAGGACAAACATAAATTAGGTTAAATTAATTTACATATATTGTTCATGCAGACACATTATAAAAATGCATGATAATAAGAGAAAAAGTGAAGGGAGTGGAAAATATATTTCGTTTTTTTTTTTTTTTTTTTTGAGAAGAAGCTTGCTTGATTATTATATAGAAAAATTTCAGTTCTCCTTTAAAAAATAAATAAATAAAATTGCCCTTAAAATATCTAAATTTTGTGTTTACTTACGTATAAATATTAAAATAAAAATTGCACTAAGCTGTTAATTTTTCTTTCATTATGTTATGTAGGTACATCTTTAAAAGAAATTGTGTACGTAGGTACCAATCTTACACTCAATAAGAAAATTTGGGACTGAAATATTTAAATTTTGTGTTTATATATAGTTAAATACCATTTATTTTGATAGTAAAGTAACGAAATGTTAAAAATTATTATTATTAATTTATTATTGTTATTTCTTGAATTTTATAATAATTTTAAATTTTTTTCTGTAAGGAATCTTAAAATTAACTTAATAAAACTAAAATAGAAATTCAACGATAAAACTAATTATTTTTCTTCAAATTCTTTTATTTATATTTTTCTTGTAGCTCACATCCCTTCTTTCTTCTTCTATTTTTTTTTTTCTTTAGGATAAGTTATGTTTTTGGATTTTTTTGTTTACACTTCAAATAATTAAAATAATTTATTTTTTTTATTTTTACAGAATTACACACATAGACTCTTATAGCAACTAACGGAAAAACTTAAATCGCAACCAAAATCCGTATAGCAATTTAAAAAAAAAAATTAAAAAATAGTTGATGAAGTAATTCTCCTATTTTTTTAATCTTTAAATCAATTAAAATTTATTTAATTAGTATTTATATTTTAGTTGTTTTTAAAATTTACTATTTTTTTGAAATGCAATTTTAAATTTATTTAATTGTGGACTGGCAACCAAACACAAAATTTAGACATTTTAGAGGCAAATTTTCTGATCTAATATAAAACTTAACCGTTGGCATCTACCGAATATAGAAAAAAAGGTACCATTTTAATATTTTACAGCAATTTTTTTAATATATACTTATCCAATTATCCGAATATAAAATTTAAGTATTTTTTCAAGTATTTCCCTTATTAATTTAGTAGTTACAAGTTACAATACCTTGCCAAATTGATAATTTCTCAAAGAAGAAGAAAGAAAACCTTTGGACCCTGGTCTTGATTTCGATAATAATCTCAAATCTCAATGTTGTTTCATGTTAGTTGCCCCACATTAAAAAAAAAAATAAATGAATAATAAAATTTAGCCTTTTTTTTTTTGGCTAGATATATCCAGAAACTTCTGTCTAAGATGCACAAGCAAATAGTGCGGCTAATCAAATTGTCTCCATCTCCATACATTTGCTTTTCACCGTAATTTTATTTTTTTTCCTATGGTGAAAAAAACCCAACAATATTTCTGAGAATGTTCTCAGCAATTTCATTCTGTGTCACCATCTTTGGTTTATTTATTGCAGCTTCAAAATATCTTTCTTCAAAATCTATTTACCAAATGGCTATTTCTCATTACAGTACATTTCCTAAAACACCTCAAAACCACCTAATTATACCATAACAATTGTGAGTGAGAGAAAATAACGCACTTAATATTCTTTTATTCTATTCTTTATTCGTATCTGTATATGCTTTCCTTAAATAAAAAACGATAATTATTAGTATTAAATTACTTGAAGGGCCAGCCCGAATCATTAATTTGCTTACTTGTATTTGTACACTATTATTTATAATAATAAAAACAATTTGACCATTTGAAACAGTGAGTAGTGACACACTAAAACTAGAACAGGACAATTTGAATGAATAAAATTTTGAATTAATATACAGTACAAAACTGATTTTAAAGAAAAACACCATTGAAATTGAGCACTTCAACGTATGAGAATTTTATTATAATAAAAGATATTATTTACAATGCAAAGTTCATCAGATAAACTTAGTATTAATCTAACAAAAGAGAAAGAAAAAAAAGAACAAGAAAAACAGAGTTCCCCTGTTTGATACTATGAGTTGAATGAATCTGTAGATTGGTGAGGATTCTTCAGCTAGATAGAGAAGAAAAGCAACTACCGGAACGAACCAGAGAAGGGGTCGAAACCCTTTTGACAGTTTCGAGAGAGCTACTTGAATTGGAACGAAGCGCTCTTGGGGAATCCAAACTCCGGCGTAAAATCTTTCCGATGGCGAAGATTGGGTGCTCTGTTTCTTTGTGATGAGGATTCGATGAACGAAACTTCTTACAGAAAGTTATATGGCGATTGAGAGCTTCTTCTGTTGTGATGAGCCTATCTGACCTGAGGACTTCGTCTTTGACCGCCTCAACGCAAAGTCCGCATATCCAACGGCCCTGGTACCGTTCTCGGACGCGTGAGATGTACGCGGGAGTACACTCTTCTGTGAAGCCACAAGAGTAGCATTTTACGCATTCAACCTCGAGCTGGAGGGCTCCTTTGGTTGTTGTGTTGCCTGTGCTTGTGGATTCTGAACCTGTAATCACCATTTGTTTGTAACCAGACACCATTGAGCTCATTTTCTCTCTCTCTCTTTCTCTCTCTTGCTTTGCTCTGTGTGTTAGAGCAATAGATGAGTCATTCAAGATATATATAAGGTGGGTCCACGAATAATGAGTATTTTGCATTGCACTATTTTTTTTTTTTCTTATTTATTATTGTTATTATTATTTTTGTTTGTAATAAAATAAAAAGTGTCTCTATACATTATAGAAGGAGTTGTGGTTGTGCTGCATGGATTTTGTTTTTCACAATAATTTATGGACTTGTTCCTCTCTCCTCCGAATTTTCAGAACTCTTAATTAATTTGATTTTGATTATTATTAAATTTACATATTCCTGATTCTTAGTATTGTACTAACTATTATTATAAAGGGGTAGTCATATCAATTTCCTTCTCTCATATTCCAATCATTGGCCGTGGATTTTAAACAAGAGGGCTAGTTGGGTCGGGTTGGGTGTGGTTGGGTTGGGTTAGGTAACTTGAGTTATGGTGAAGGAAAGGCTGCAGAGCATGATGACTAAATCAACTATTGAAGAGGGTGACAGTATATGACTAAATGTGTCAGTCATTGATGGATCCATATTTGAGTATTGATATCTACCACACAATGAAATTTCTTAAGTTGATCAGGTTGATTTTTGACTCATCCAAATAGGTTAAGCCTTATCCTAGACAAGAGACCACTCAAAATCAAAATGAAAAACACTTGCAAAGAATTTAGCTTTTCTTTTATGAAAGACAATATCTTTTTTGTGTATGATTAATGAAAACGAGAGTTAATATTTCAGATATATTTCAGTGAAAAAAGTAAGGTAGCCAAACCAATCACGTTTAATACATATACACAACAACATTTAATTGTTTATAGTATAATAGTAACATGTAATGTTTTAATGTTTCTGCATCATTTTGCAGTTGCTTACATCTGCTATTTTGTTTTCAGTATGGGGGCTTTATTTCATTAAACTTAGTTTAGATTCATAGAAAACTCACACTAGAAAATCTAGAGATTTTCATTCTCTATAGTCACATTTTTTCCACCGCTTGATCATTGTGTGGCCGTACCACCAAAGCCGTCCATGGCTTTGCTAACCTCAAAACAAGCTGCGCAAGCATTTTCAAGCTTTCTCTTAGCTTGTTTGCTAGCTTTTACAGTTCAAGTTTTTCTCTTCTCTCCAATATCTCCTGACTCACTTAAACTTCCTTCAACAACATCTTTGGCTTCCATTTTTCCTCCAAATAACAAACTACAGGTCAAAATTCATTCATGTCACATGGATTGGACACTTGAACATGCACATTTTTCTAAATCTTTCAAAAGGGTTATCATCTAATTTGGTTTTACTTTTTTCTGAATTATGTCTCACTAGGAAGTAAGTAAACTTGGAGAAGGGTTTCTTGAGAGACCGGAAGATGTTGCTGTGGATAAAGAAGGCATAATTTATACAGCTACAAGAGATGGTTGGATAAAAAGAATGCACAAAAATGGCTCCTGGGAAAACTGGAAGATGTTAGGTGGTCATACTCTTCTGGGAATTACTACAACAAAAGAAGGTGATCTTCTTGTATGTGATACAGAAAAGGTAGAGAAAGATCACTCTTTTATTTTATTTTATTTTTTTCTTATTCAAGAATTTAAACCATTTCTGGTTTTCCTTGATTTTCAGGGTTTGCTTAAGGTTGGTGAAAATGGCGTATTAGTAGTCACTTCACATGTTAACGGGTCCAAAATAAGGTAAGTGAATACGCATGATATGTACAAAAAGTCTACTAAAGCATAGTACCATTGTTTACATATGCAACTAAATCAGACAAGCCAATTTAGGGAGGTACTTCCGAAAGAGTTATGGCGTCTCTAAAACTAAACAGAGTGTTTCAAACAATCAGCAGACATTTTTGCCCTTATCAGTAAACGACAACCGAGCTTTACTCGTTTCTTGTCTTTATAATATGAAATAGTAGTTCTTTTGGCCAATGCTATAGATAAAACTCTGCCTCCTTATCATGGAATGAGTAAGAAGTGAAACTCTATTTGAACAAGTTAAGATGTGTGTGTGTGAGAGAGAAATAGTAAGTAAGAGTCTTTAAAGCTATCCAAGAATAGAAAACGACACAACTAAACCGCGTGATCAATTGATATGATCCATGTGCAAGCCATGCCAAATTCTTATTATACGACACACAACAATAGGGCCAATCGCAATTTGGAGGTGTTGTTGGGACCTGCAGCCCTCCTTAGCTAATAATAAGACCTTAAAAGGGAATCTTTTTTATTTATTTAATTTTTTTTGGGGTAGGGACCGATTACTACTGCTATAGATACATCATGGTTTGATGTCGTTTTTCTCCTTTAGTACTTTTCTATACACGTGTGTAGTTGGAGTTTTTTGCTCTTGAGTTTTTAGTTTCTCATTTTATCTAGTAGACTACATTAAATTTAAACAAACACTCTTCAACTTGGCAAATCCTGGGGCCGGAGATGTAACACTCTTTTTGTTTTCTATAGTAGTTGGGACCATGATTGTTTTATAGAGCTATCAAAAAACCACTCTGCGGCCACAGGGTTTATCAGGGAAAATTCTTATGTTAATGATCCAAAATCGTACATATACATATACACTTTGAGTCTATTTAAACAATGTAAGGGAAAGAAATGGTAATGTAAAAAAGTAAATAAAATTATCAGCATATTAGCCTGCAAAGTTTGAGATTTTGGTTTGTTTTAATTAGATTTGCAGATGATGTGATCGAAGCATCCGACGGTAGTGTGTATTTCAGTGTTGCATCAACCAAGTTTGGACTCCATAACTGGTATCTAGATGTGCTTGAGGCAAAACCACATGGGCAATTGCTCAAGTACGATCCATCATCAAAGGAAACTTCAGTTATACTTGATGATTTGGGGTTTGCTAATGGTGTTGCTCTCTCAAAGGACCAAGATTATCTGGTGGTCTGTGAATCATGGAAGTAAGTCACATGGTAAAATTGTTACATGAACACTAGTAAATGAATAAGAAGACTAAACATGTACCATGCTGTCATGTCACAATAAGTAAATGATTGTTTCATTGATAATGATGTATGATCATTTTTGGTCATACTAAAATTCAAGAGAGGACTGCTTTGTTTACCTAATGATACGTTGTCGTTTTTGTGACCAGATTCAGGTGCCTTAAGTACTGGCTCAAGGGAGAGAACAAAGGAAAAACTGATATTTTCATTGAAAACCTTCCTGGTGGACCTGACAACATCAATCTTGCCCCAGACGGGTCTTTTTGGATCGCTTTAATTCAGGTAACATAAAACTATATATTGAGCTTTTTAATTACCATCATAGTTGTGATGTGATTGTTTATGAAAAATGCAGGCTAGTAATGAAGGGCTGGAGTTTGTCCACAAGTTTAAGGCACTGAAGAAATTCATAGCAACGTTTCCAAAACTAGTAGAGCTAGTGAATGGCGCGGAGGGGAAAGCGACGGTGGTGAATGTGGCTGCTGATGGAAAGATTAGGAAGAAATTTGATGATTTAGAAGGAAAGGTGATGAGGTTTGTTACAACAGCTATTGAGTTTGAGGATCATCTTTACTTGGGAAGCCTCAGTTCCAACTTCATTGGGAAGTTTCCACTCAAAACTGCTTAGTGTGGATTTTGCTGTATGAAATTAAATGGAGACCACTAGGAGTCTAAAAAGACACACCATGTAATATTGATGGAGAAGGAGACTATGTACTGAATTGGGGCTTGTGGCTCGTTTGGCATGTAAAACTGTATTAGATTGGACTGAATTTTTGGTTAAGATTGCATTATATTATCTTAATATTATATTGTATGTGGTGCAGTATATAGCGTTATAATTTTATTATATAAAAAGAATAATATTATAATACTCCTAAAGTAAATATTTTTAGAAAAATAATTCTAAAATAAAATGTGGAGTCCTCTAAAAAGTTCAGTTTTGTCCAATTATAGCATCTATAAATTAATAACTTCGATTAAGTTATACTTCTGTTTGTTTGGTTTCAACACTAGATCAAATTAATTGGCTAAATTTATAAAATAATAATTTTTCAGAAAAAAACAACCCGCAGTTAGTATATGAATTGATAATTGACTATACACTAATGAGTAATGCACTCAATGTGTTTTCATAATTAATATCTTAATAAATAAATATTTACACTAATATATAAATTATTATTTTATATAAATTAACAAAAGGTGAGTCTAATATAGACCTATTAGCCTGAATTGAGGAAATGTGAATCATCAACGTAATATTTAAAAATTAAAGTGCAGCAATGATTCGTTACATTTTCTTTATAAAGAGAAGAAAAATAAATTTTGGGAAACAAAAGTTTTGAAGTTAATTTCATGCACTATATGATAAGAACAGCCAGCTCCATTCAAAGCAGCAAAGTGTTTTACACTATTACCCTTCCTATAAAGAAATTAACAAAACCACAGCCTATTGCAACTTCATCCTTTTCTCTGAATTCTTCTCAACTCCACCAGGTGACCGTCTCGGTTGCTTGTCCTTTGCCTTTTTACTGTTAATGAACTCTGAAAATGATGGAATTGCTGGCAGTTTTGCACTAGGAGAAGAAAAACATTCTATTGGTGAAGCACATGTGAGAGTTTTAGGTACAACACTTGATTCAAAATATTCAGTGGTGTGTTCTTGATGACCCAGATCCAAAGTAGGAGAAGCTAGAGATGAAGTTTCTGGTTGAGATGCAGAACTGGCAATGGCACCAAGCCGATCAGTTAGCTCAACTGAAGTTGTGGTTGATAGCCACCTCACAGTACTTGCCACTTGTGAATAATAGAATGATTTCCCGGTTTTCCCATATTTTTTGTAACACTCGTTTTCGAGAAAAGTGGCTGATGTTTCCACTTGATGCCTGTGCAAAGAAACATTGAACAGTAAATACCAACAATGTCAAAGGAATAGAATACATTAAGTTGAAAGTTTTTCAGGACTCAAAAAAGAAATATGTGCATGAGTTATGAGCGTACTTTATGTCACCAAGCCTCTCCCGAGCTTGCTTGAAAGCGTTTAATAGTCTTTGCCTACTTGACTCTCTCAGGCTGTCGGATACAGCATTCTTGTTTTGTTTATTGCTCTTCATCCAGTAATAAGAACAAGTTGAGAGCAGGAAAACAAAATTTAGAATAAGTTAACGGTTTAGTTTAGCTAGCTGAAATCATATATATGCAGAGTAAATAACTTTAAAATCATCACCTATGTATATGTAGTAGCATATTTAAGTGATTGATTTCTAAAATGCATATGCAAATGATAGAAGGCTCAGAAGAGAAAAGGAAAAAGACATGAAATTCCGACTTCGAATGAAACTAACGCAAAATGTTATCTATCGAAGCAAACCTGCTCATGTTTGCTCTCATAATATTTTTCTTCTGCACGTTGCAAGAAATCCATCTTCTCATTAAATCCAGATTTTTTTGGCAACTTTGAATGGCCTAGTCTCCTAATAACTTCAATACCATCTGCCAGTGAATGTACAAAACAGGATCATAGAAGTATAGCAAGTATTTTTTTTCCACAAATTTATTTCTTTCTAATTGCCAACCACAAAATACAAAATTAAAATTGTTGAAAATATGATATACCATCAGAATCAGATATGGCTTCCTCAGAACCACTGGCTTCATCATCACGATTCCAGAATTCAGAAAAATTTCCTTCATTTACACAAGAAGAGCTGAAAGAGAGTACACAATAATAAGTTAGCACCTACTATTGTGATTCTTCAATCATAAGGGGCAAGATTTGGAGTTCAATATACAAGAGCTTCCTTTATAATCCATTGTTCAAAATGTATATTTGCAGAGCATAATTTCAGCCGTACGTACTACTTGAAATTGATCTTCAGCAAATTATGACTTACTTTTTTGAAAGTTAAACCACTGTCCTATTGCATATATATATAATATTATATAATTATGGCTGTCTAACCAAGTAATTATTGCAGCTCAAATCAAAGGCGCTGACATCTGAATTTATAGGGTGCACCTCATACTAAATCACAATTAGTAAAGGGGAATTAATAGTGCAGTACTAGATAGGCACTATATGAAGATTCACCTGCTCATAAAAATTTGAGAGGAACCACCTTTGTTCCTAAGAACACTAGTGGTCGTAAGCTCCTCCAAATACTTCGCAACTAGATTTGGATGTTTGCAACAATCACATGACTTCTTACACAATGATGCACTTACCTGTATTGTAATGTTAGAGCTAACTTTGAGCTTTTGAATCTTGTTCAAAATAAGGTTTAGCATCCAAAATTTAGTGAATTATCATACCTGCTCACCGAAACTCTCAAGAATTTTTTTCCTGCGGCATCCAGAACTTTCACAATACTCTACCATCTGCAGTATTTGAATTTGAGAGTGGTCAAATATATACAGAGAGAGGTCCATTCAGACCTTTAGGAAATTGAGAATAACCTGATGGAAGTCCGTCAGAGACTTTTTCGACAAGCCTTCCTGGGCATTGGAAGCCTTTGACTTTTTACCCTCTGCATTCCTCAGAATAAATTCCTGCAAAACAGATAGTTAACAAGGCATAAAGCTTTGTTGAATACACAAAGCATTGTAGAAATGGTAATATTGCAAGTTATTATACTAACCATTCTTTTGCGATCATCTATTCCGTAGTACAACAAACTTTTGGAGAGTAGTTGATCACGACCAGCTCTACCTGACTCTTGATAGAAGGCTTCCATTGACTTTGGAATGTTAAAATGGCAAACAATTCTGACATCCTTTCTATCTATACCCTTGAAAATAGACAATATCTCCATAAGCCATTAAAGAGACATGACATCTGCTCTGTCAATATCACCAAAATCTTAACTGGGACAGTAAAAGATAAACAAAGAGAGACTGAGTTGCATACCATCCTGAACAAACACTGGCACTTCAGTAATTGAATGCACCACCAAGGCTCCAAGAAAAGCATAGAAAGAAAACAAAGAATGCATCACAAAACACAAAAATAAAAAAGTGCAGAAGGAAAAACCAAGCAAACCCAGAACTGCCTCTCCACCAAATTTTTAATTGACAAAGGAGTTGTGGGTGCACCTTTCCTACAATACACAACACCTTTAATTGACAAAGGAGTTGTGTTGTGTCCTAATATCCTGTTTTCTGATGCAAAACAAGTTTACTATTTAAACTGAAAGTACTTTTCCAGTCAACCACATCAAGTTTGGGCTTCTAAAGGTTTGGTTACATAGATATGGTAAGCTCCATATGGGAAGAAAAATTTATTGAGTTCATTCCCGCCTTTTGTAATTCTTCCTTCAAGAAGATCACATATTCTGCACGAAGTAGCCACTAAAGGTGTTGTGTATTGTAGGAAAGGTGCACCCCACTAATTTATGCTTGTTTTCTTCTTATTCCAAGTTTTAATGGTCAAATACATCATATAGCTTGAAATGAGAGAAAAACATGATCAAAATATGAATATGGTGAATTTATCATGGATTTTGGGGGTTGTACGAAATATAAGTGGGAAAGTTTTAGATGCTCAACACGCTCCGTTTGTATTCGAAAATCAAGTCTGAAGCTTCAAACCAATTTTTGATTATGATCCGTTCACTTTTAGGAAAAACTTTGTGAATAAAAGTTCTAGATCTCTTTTTTAGTTTTCCGAAACATCTTGAATCGTCCAATTCTGAATAATGTCGAGAGAGTTATGGCCAAAATACCATTAGTTGTCGCAGCAGGAAATTTCTTAAAAAAAAAAAAGATAAAAAGATTGCAAAAAAAAAAGATGGGCTTCTCAAGTGAGGCTGCGGCCTAAGCACAATTTTTATCTTTTTAATTTTAAATTTTAAATCATTTTAGTATCTTTTAGGTAATTTTATTAGCCTATATAAACATATTATATTTAGTCTTTTAGTATGTTTTTCAGAGCTTAAAAACTCAGAAACTCTTAATTAGCAACTACTAAATATTTTTCATCATCTTCTTCTTTTTCTTTAATTTTGTTTATATTCTCATTTTTCATTATGAATGCAATGGTTATGAACATGATTTTCATGCACTAATTTTCTTATCTAAGGGTTAATGGAATCACTTTAATTTCTATTTTATTTTTATTTTGCCATGATGTTCTATTAATTCTTCTTCTTTATTTTAGTCTATATAATTTATGTTTAATGCTCGTGAATACTTGATCACTATTTGCATATTTTTATGATTTCAATTTGAGATTCAAGAGATGAGAGTTGAATATGCTATAATTGTATAGACATAAGTCACATATTGGACGAGAATACCCGTATGACTTGTGTAGCAAATAGGATTTTCATTCTTAATGCCTTTTATACCTTAAATTTATCACGGATATGTAGAAAATTTAAATATAGATTGAGATCTTATATCTTGAAAAATAATACGATTTATTTTAGTTAACCCACTATTAAAATTAGAAGAAGAAATTGTAAAACAGCTTAGTAAAATAATAGATTGACAAGTTGATAAAACTAATACCCTAGTTTCCATTTATTAATATTCATAATCATTGTTTGCTTACCTGAATTTTATAGTTAAATTGTTTTCCTAGTTTTAATAATATTTCCTCAAATTTTTGTTTGCCAAATAGAAAGTAGAAAAATAATTATTAGTACTTGGTAATAGTTTTTCTGGGATGATACTCGTGCGTATGCGCTATTATTACTTAAAACGAAACGTATACTTGTATTATAAATTTTCCCTATTAGGATCTGAACCCAGTTCATGCTCTAGTCTCTAAGACTCACCCAACAACTTGAGCTAGTCTCATGAGGCATCCAACCACAGGAGCTAGCCTCAAGTGGCTTCACATTTCTAGTCATCAGCTAGGGAGAGACCTCACTTAACTTGATTATGCCGTTAATTCAAGTTTTATTCCACTCTGACATTATTAGATGCATTTTAATAATGAAATGGATCAAAGTCATGTTAAGTATTAAGCTCACAAACAACAGAAGTAGAAACCCAACAAAAGAGAAGCAGAAAATCATAGGAAAAAATGCAGGAAGAATAAATTGAATAACTCATATACAATCTTACCCAAAAGCCACCGTAGCAACAACAACTTGTATCTTAGAAGAAATCCAATCTTCTAGAACAGAACTACGCAGTTTATCATTCAACCCTGCATGGTAAGCTGAAAGAAAGGTAAAAAAGGAAAAGAAAAAGAAAAAGCAGAATCATCAGCACATGTTAAGTGAAACCGCTTGCAAATTGTCAAGGGCAAAATCATATGTATACCAGCAGAAGAAATGCCAAATTTTGATAGATGAGCAGACAAGTCATCACATGCCGTACGTTCAAGGCAGTAAACAATGGCACAAACATCTCCGTCGGATTTCAGTACATTAGACAAATCAGAATAGACATCATTCAAAAGGTCCTTGTATCGAACTGTATCACAGAAAAATATTATTTGATGTGTAGAAAAGTAAACAAGGACAGCAATTTACAGCTTGCAAAAATCAACTTTCAAAATAACCAGAAGAAACCTTCCATCAACAAGAGAGCCTGTTGACATTGGAATGTGGCTTCCTCAGTGTGAATTAATTTATTCAATCTATTCTAAAATACAACAAACAAACTCTATCTTAGTCAAGTCTGGAAGCAAGACACACCTTCATAGTAGATATTAGGGCGATTAAAAGAAGACTTGAGGACTAATGGGTCTTGCAAGCACAAGGACTCTATAACATCTTTCTGAACTCTGCAAAACAAAAGGATAATCAATGAACTATCTATCATGACTCAGTGATTAATTGTTTAGTCTCTGTACTATTCAAATAATTAAGTTCCCATAGTTTACATAGAAAGGAATTACAACTAGTGCTTCACAAGACTCACTTTGGAGCGGCTGTAGCTGTCAAAGCTAGGATGGGTACACTTGGAAAGTGGCTTCTCAAAGATGAAAGCTTGCGGTAGCTAGGCCTGTTTCAAATATTTAGTTTAAAAGACATTCCGTTGTCATTTTTCACAGATCAGGTAACATTTAACTCTCAAAAACTAAAAAAGATGAAAGCTCTACTACATACAATAGAAGTGTGTCCCTGCCAGAATCTAATCTTTTTAATTCTTCTTTCCTCAGAGCCAGAGGTGGCATGAAAAAGATATAAGTAGAATTTATAGGAAACTGATCAAGTGGAACTAATTTTAAGATTTACAGAATGAAAAGTACACATCAAACATGGTCATGCAGAGAAAGAAGAAGTGGACAGAAATACGTTGCCCCTGAGAGGTTTTTCGTTTTTCCACTTGATAGATTCAAGACAAAAGAGCACTTGAAATTTGATATCCGATCCTCTCATAGAAGTTAGGAATAATTGCACTTTCTATTTGGTTTCTGACATTATGTGCAATACTAGGTAGTAAAGAATGTTTACAATTATCACAGTTCACAAACCTGAAGTCATGTCCCCAAGAAGAAATGCAATGTGCCTGAAATTCTCCAGAAGAGGTAAAGTTATACACAATAATTTCCAGCTGAAGGTTATGAATAGTATTTCATACCTCATCTATGGCTATGAGATTCAGTAATCCTCTAGCACAAATCTTTGTCAGCTTTGACATAAATCCTGGTGTTGCAATCAATTCTGGGGTAACATACAGTAGTCTTAAAGATGGCCTTCCAGAATCAATTTCTTCATGAATCTACAGAGTATAAATGGGAGTTTAGTATTCTCAATCACAAGATAAATTTTGTCTTCCATTACTTAGTAAGTACTACCCAAAAAACATGGTAATTTGAATAAGAACCAAAACTAAAAACAAAACAATACAAACACCTAATAAAAATCATTAATCTCCTTGGTCCTAGGCAGCCTCATAATTTTGTAAATTGACTAATAGTTTCTCAACAAATTTCTGAAGGCTCTTCGTCATAGTGACCAATACACAAGAGTTCTATCTCAAACTTTTAGACATAAATATATATATAGGTACACATATAACAAGAAGATATCAAAGTTAACACATTTCACCTTATTTTTAACAGATGACGTCTGGGTTGACGACAGATATTCAGCAGCAATTCCTTTCTCTTTCAGGGCAGCCACTTGGTTTTCCTGATCTCACACAAATTCCAATATTCCCTATATCTCAATCTTCAGAAGATGGAAATACAACAAGCAGTTGGAAAGTTTTGATATGCTTACCATCAATGCTGCTCATGGAATCAAAAGACAATGTAAAGAAGTTAGAAGCGTCTCCCGTCATTTAAGACCATCAAAAGTTCAATCAGAAAGCAAAATATGTAGCTTAAGCTCCACCTAAATTGTGTCAAATCAAACAAAAGGGACTAATTAGCGCTCACCTATTAAAGGACAAACAACAAGCACGATTCCAGCTTTCTTTACCAGTGCAGGGATTTGATAACACATGGATTTTCCCCCTCCAGTTGGCATCAGACAGAAGCAATCTCTCCCTACAATATCAATGTAAAAGAAAAAAGTTCACATTTCAAAAAATTTATAAAAACCATATCATTATTCACTAAACTACTTTCTGGGTGAGTACCATATATCATCATCATCATGTTACAAATACTACAGTAGGTAAAGAGAAAACATATATATGGGTACCAAAATTCCACAATAAATAGGAAAAGGTTAAGCACGCATGTGAATGAGGAACAGTGAATTACAGACCTGACAAAATAGCTTGAATGGCGTCCAATTGCTTGCCTCTAAAATCCGCATATCCGAAATGCCAGCGCAAGAGCTTCACCAGAGCTTCTTTGCCGTAAATATGGTTGTCGTTCCTCCGACTCGATGAGCTCTGCAATGGCAATGGAGACTTCTTCATCATCTTCCAACGACAGCTTCGAAGATTCTCTCGTCTCTTCTCTTCTGGTCACTCTGCTAATTCGTCCCCTTTTTCAAGCCTTCTCCGTTACCACTCCCGCTCCGATTCATTTTCGCGCTCTTCTCGGCTCACTATACCCTTTTCTTTCACTTTCCACTAACGACGTCGTTTCATTCTCTTCTTTCTTATTAAAACGGTGTCGTTTGTAGCCCAATAACAAATTAAAGTGTGACGGTCAAATATGAAATTAGCCTTTTATTTACTACATCTACATTATTATACAATCGACGTGAACGAAGCCGTTTCTTAATTGAGAAGTTCTTCTCCAAAATTGGGGATTTTGTCATAGCTCGTCTTTAGTCTCAGAATTTCTAAAGCTTAAAAGGTTTTGTTTTCTGCCTGTGGAGCCGGAGCGGAAGAAGAAGCAGAAGATGTGTGACTGTGTAGAACTCTCATCTCAAAAGCTACGGCCCTGGATCACGTACTTGGTCAGTTCTCTTCTCTTTCCTTTTGATTAATTTTGTTTTTTCTACAACAAAAATTTACATATCTTTCGAATTGAATAGAGATAATATTCTGTTATATTTATTTATTTTGTATGTAGTGTTAGGTCTGTTTCAGATAGTTGGTGATTACCAATTTAGAATTGTTGGACGGGTAATGGCAGTTCAAAACAAACAAAAGCAAATTGAAGAAGCTACCCAGAAGCAGCTCCTCTTTTGTTTTCTTCTTTCTCTTTCAAGGTACTTACACAACACGACTTGTGCTGATATCTTTTCAATTTGGCCCTCTCGTGATCATTTTTGGGCACAACCAACCAAATTTTTCAGTTGTCCCTCTCGAATTTCGAATTTTGATTTTGAAAAGCTAAGGATATTTTGGTACTAGGGTTTCAATTTCTGGCTATTTATTACTCCGCGGTTCTTGATTCTCGACCAACTTGAGTCCCCAATCAGTTCAAGAAATTTAGGGCTGGAGAGAGGGGCCGGCGGCTGAGTGCCGGGATTGGGCTGAAAATGATTTTGGGTGTCATGAATTCTCGAGTTCGTGGGGTCTTCAATGGCATTTGTGCTCTTGCGTTGTTTTTCTTATTCTATACGCATGACAGTTTCACCCCGATTAATTTTCTGGGTAACTCGTATTCCTCTTTTCCTTCTCAACGGAGCTTCAGAGGAGGTGGTTTACACGATCAGGGTGGCCGGTATGAGGTTATACGTAGGAGAATTTCCCAAGTTGAGGGAGCTTCGTCGAATTACAGTGTCGCCAGCAATGCATCAGATACCAATGCTCTATTGCTCAGTGATATCAAATTGTGTGCTGGCTTGTTAAATCACAAAGGTTATGGTAGCCACTGTGAATACTTGACTGCCCATCCAGAATGTACTTCAGGGGGTTTTTTCAATTACATTGCTTTCTTTTATTGTGATTGTGAAAAATTTAGCATTTTAGGATATGGTGTGTTGATGATTTGGATGGCTGCTTTGTTCTACCTGTTGGGAAATACGGCAGCTGACTATTTTTGTTGTTCTTTAGAAAAGCTCTCCTGTCTGCTGAAGTTGCCGGCAACTGTGGCCGGAGTTTCTCTGCTTCCACTTGGGAATGGAGCTCCTGATGTGTTTGCTAGCATTGCTTCGTTTGTTGGAAAGGATGCTGGAGAAGTAGGCCTTAATAGTGTCTTGGGTGGTGCTGTTTTCGTTACTTGTATAGTCGTGGGTATCATATCTCTTTGTGTGGCAGAGAAAGGGGTTCAAATTGATAAGAAATGCTTCATCAGAGACATTTGTTTCTTTCTACTTACACTTTTGTCGCTTGCCATCATCTTGATGGTTGGCAAAGTTTCTGTTGCGGGAGCAATAGTTTTTATTTCCATTTATGTGGTTTATGCATTTGTTGTTGCTGCCAATGAGCTTTTGAGAAAACATGCTCGGAAATTAAGACTGGATGCTGTAACACCATTGCTTCCTGTCAGAGGAAGTATATTTTCCGATGGAAGTGAAGAGGATGACTCTGTATATGCTTCACTACTTGAATCCAATGCTGAAAGTGATGTACCACATCTTCCTAATAAGTTGCCACAGTGGATGTGGGCTTCAAATGTTGCAATTTATTCAAATCAGGCTATTAGGGCTAATCCAGATAGTCCAAGGTCTTTGTGGGGATGGAATGAAGAGGACGAAGTTGTAAATGAGAAGAAACTTTCTTGTTCCAAGTTATTATTTATCCTGTCAATGCCATTGACAATCCCAAGGCGATTGACAATTCCTGTTGTTGAGGAAGAGCGATGGTCAAAAGGATATGCTGTTGCCAGTGCTTCATTAGCACCCCTTCTTCTGGCTTTGTTATGGAGCACCCAAGAAAATATTGGAAACCTGAGTAGAGATATTGCATATGTCACAGGTGCTGTTCTTGGTGGCATATTTGGTGTGCTTGCATATCTACACACCAGAGCTGATCAGCCCCCGCGTAGGTTTTTATTTCCATGGGTTTTTGGCGGATTCTTTATGAGCATTGTCTGGTTCTACATTGTTGCTAATGAGCTTGTCGCTTTGCTGGTGGCCTTGGGTGTAATTTTTGGAATTAACCCTTCAATCCTTGGATTGACTGTCTTGGCATGGGGAAACTCAATGGGTGATCTAATGTCAAATACTGCACTTGCAATTAATGGAGGAGATGGTGTACAGATAGCAATGTCAGGATGCTATGCTGGTCCTATGTTCAACACTCTAGCTGGTTTAGGGATCTCACTGTTGCTCGGAGCCTTGAACAAGAGACCTGGATCATACATAGTTCCAAGAGATAGTAGTTTGTTTTTCACAATGGGATTTCTTATGATGGGGCTTATTTGGGCACTCGTTGTGCTTCCCAGGAATAATATGCGCCCCAGTAAGATGTTAGGAGTTGGTCTCATAATGATCTATGTGATATTTCTCTCCTTCAGGGTAAGTACATCAATGGGCGTTGTGTCACTTGTTGCTCCAAATTGATTAAATATCACTTGTTCTCTATAAAAGTTATATTTTCTGAGTTTAGGCAACAGATATATAGAAAATGCATAGAGAGGCTTGTGGAGGAAATTTCCTTGTGTTGTAAAGTATTTAGTTTGACTAGATTTGTCAACATTATAAATGGCATGCGGTGATATTTACTCATGTTTAAGTAACTGCGTTTGATGATTGACAACACGCCATGTTAATACAAAATATACGTATTTAGAATGGTTTTTTTAACTCTTGTAGCCTTGTCTTTAATTAAGGGATTGTCAATTTTTACCTTGTTGCTATTCAAACTTTTGGCCTGTTCGGAAAAGGCTATTCAAATTACTGAAGCAAATACTTACATGTGTCGTCTTTAATCGACCAAATAAGACAACTCCGATGCTTCTCCATTATATAGAGATAGATATAACTGATCATGACTGCAGGCATAATCAAACCCTATAGTAAGATTGATTAAGTACAGCAGCATATATGTAAAAAACCCAAACTTAGTTTAAAAGACGAAACACTTTGTAAAAACAAAACAAGTATACACTTGATGCCATCTCTTTTGCTAAAATTTCTTGTGATAGATCATCCCTTGATCTACACTTTTATATACAATATATATAGATATTTCTTGGACTGCTGCTTGTGATTTCATGAGAATGTCCTTTTGCTTAGTTTCCTGATGTTAGACTCGGATACTTGAATGTTTTCTTAGCTAAATTAATTCTGAATTTCCATTTTGATTCTTTGAACTTTTTCCTAGTCAATATATTCTTTCCAAAAGAGAATAATATTGTAAAGAAAGTCGGACAAGTTAGCTTTCATCCAAATTCAACATTGCTTTTCTTCTAAACTTTCTGTGCATAAATTTAGTTTCAAAATTTCAAAAGTTCAGCTTACCAAACTTATCTCCAGAATATTTTCTACAGCTTCAACTCTACCTTTACTTAACTCCACTTCGGATAATCAACTGAATAGTCGTAACAATCTAGTATTACCTTTTTCAAACTTTTAACTTTGCTTTGTATTATTTCATTAAATTCCTTTCAAAGTACATTACAGATAATTATTAGACGATGTAAAACTGTTTTCAATACAATTTTTACTAGAGTAATATTAAAAACCTCCATTTATTATGAAGACTGTAAAATTCTTATTTGAACTTAAGGGGTGTTTTCGGGTTTCTATATATATATGGCACACGTATCTACGTATTTTGATTTGGAACTTGACATCTGTTTTCTTTCAAGAAAAGAGAAAACAAAAACGTATTAAGAAATATGTATAATGGCAGATTAATTGGGACTGAATTCAACAACAAATACACCTAAATTTTGTAGACAAAACCTCTCTTTCTCCAGTATAATAATACTGATAATAATAGCACAGAATATTCCTTTCCTTTCCTTTGCCCATGGAAGAACCAAAGAAGAAAATAACGCAGATGACATTTTATTGGGGCAAAGACATGACTCTTCTAGTCGACTCATGGAAGATTCAGTCCACCATCGCTTACCTTCTCACTTTACTCGCCTGCTTCCTCTTCTCCGCTCTCTATCAGTACCTCGAAGATCGGCGCATCAGATTCAAATCTCCAACGATCCACGCTCGATTTGCGACTTCCCTCCTATTTGGTGTGAATTCGGCCATGGGTTACCTTATAATGCTGTCGGTTATGTCCTTCAACGGCGCCGTTTTTGTTGCCATCGTTTTTGGGCTCTCCACTGGTTATTTTTTATTTAGTGCTGCAAATGAATATGTAGTAGTTGTTGATAATCCCTGCGCTTCTGCTTGAATATTTAATTCTTCAAAATTTAATTTTTTTTTTTCTTCTTCTTTAGATTATTATCAAGTGGTGATATGCTAATTATTTAATTTATTTAAGGCTGCGAAAAGGGACAAAAAGAGTTTGAGGCATTGGCCTTTAAAAAGCATAATTATATATAGGGGAAAACCTTTGTTCCAATCCAAACAGAAAAGTTATAAGTTTCAACTTTGGGAAATGGAAATAGGGAAGGAAATATAGATAGATACAATATCCAAGGTGTGGTTGAGACTGAATTGGGTAGTGATCAAATTCAAAATATTCTTCCTTCATTATTAGTGAAATGCGTACACAAAGTTTAAAAAGGAACAAAAATTATTAAAGTAATTTTTGAAACCATTTCAGGACTAGTTTGTTGGAGTTTATTATAAAGATTAGATGCTTCTTTTTAGGAGTGAACAATATGAAATCTTCCAATATATTTCACCTACGTACTTTAATAATGACAACTTTATTATTTATAATATTAAACTTTTTCTTCAAAAGAAAGGTTAATTAACCTAATTAAACGATGAAATAATAACTGCAATTAAATATAAAAGGCTAATTAGTAATTTTTCCTTCACATGTAGTAAATCGTGCTTCTGAATTTTTTTAGCCGTTAAAAATTTCCCTTGAACTATTGTGATTGTTAAATTTAAGGACTTTTTTCTAATTTAATTCAATTTTACTGTTTCAGTGATTGTTTATGTAATAAACCATACTCTCCAAACTTAAATATCTACCAAATCATGCCTCCCAAACTTTCATATATATTAAATTATGTCTCTTGAACTTTCATACATGTTAAAAAATTTTTTACTAAATTTAGACGAAAGTAATGCCAAAAAAAAATGTTATACAATCATATTGTTTATATCTTCTCTTTTTTATTATCTTTTAATAAAGTTAGAAAATGTAATTATTCAATATATATTAAATAATGATATAATATTATTTTAATAATTTTTAGGGGCGCTTACTATTAGAATATTTTAGAATAAATAATGTAGAAGAGAGATAAAATAAAATATTATATTTTTATATGATGTGAAAATTTTTAACACCCTTAAAAAAAATATCATGCGAAATTACTTTGTTTACAAAAAAAAATTATAGACCCTATTTATTAATTCATAGTTCAAAATAATTTTTTTATCATTTATTCATTTCAATATATAATTAAGTTATTTTTTATTTATAAGTAGACCCTATTTATTTGGAATACAAAAGAGTTTTTTAGTCAAATTTATTTTATAGTTATTTTATTTATGATTAATTGTAAATTTAAAAAAAAAAAAAAAAAAAAAAAAACTCAAGTAGTTTATAATGTCAAAAATAAAATTTATATATTTTGTTGCATGCACGATTATTTTTTTTGGATAAATTGCGGCATAAATGCCTAATGTTTTCGATTTTATACACTTAAATACCTAATGTTTATTTTTTGTGGCAAAAATATCTAATGTTACAATTCACTTACACCGTTACTACCACTTCGGTTATTAACTCATAAATATGGACACGTAGAGGACCCAAATGCATTACATTTATTTATTTTATTTTAAAATTTAATATTCTTAATATAAAAAACTAAATATTACTTGTTTTTAAAAAAAAAATAAGAGAAATGCAATATTAAATTACCATAGCTGAGTGAACCAGTGTAGTATATAGAACATGATTATCGAATTGAAGTGTCAATATCATATGAAAATTGTTAATGAGAACAAGTTTTTTTTTTTTTTTTGAAAAAGTAGCATTTAGTTTCTGATATTAAGAATATTAAGTTTTAAAATAAAATAAAAATAAATGTAATGCATCTAAACCCTTCACGTGTCCGTATTTATGAGTTAACGAAAGTGGTAGTGACGGTGTAAGAGAATTGTAACATTAGGTATTTTTGCCTTCAAAAATAAATATTAGGTATTTAAGTGTATAAAATCTGAAACATTAGGTATTTATGACGCAATTTACCCTATTTTTTTTATACGCATTATAAGAAACTGTTTAAACTGATTAATTTTCAGTACTGTAAATTATTTAAAAAAATTTCAAAATTTTTTTCAAATTTGCAAATGATCCTAAATAACTACAACATACATATATGATCATGAAAAAAAAAAAGAACTAAAAAGTTATACCAAAACAAATAGGGATCTACTACAAAAAATTTATATACTATATACATGACTCAATGCCCAAAATTAAGGTTGGTTCAATGTAGATGTAAAACAATAATATTGAAATAAATTAATAGTCTGAGGTAGCTACTGTCTCGAGATGCTTCAAGCTACATCACGCATATATTTATATTGTACTTTTATAAATATTTTTTCAAAAGAAAAAAACCACTCTTAGGACCACGAGGACTCTCCTTTAGAAATTGGAATATAATATATGGTAATTAATTAAAAGGAAAATTATCTTACATATTATTTTTTTTATTATTTTTACTGTTTGCTATAGTTGTTATATGTGATTGCTATGTAAATTGGATTTTTATAAAAATACAAAAAAAATAATTTAAAATATAAACATAAAAAAAACCCAAAATTAAAATATATAGCTAGTGTCATTTATTTATTGAAAATATTACATTGCTAACTTTATCACATATAATCTTAGCAGATGCTATAAATCAATATTGTAATCATTAGATGGAACTTGACTTTTAATTTCTTCCAAATTATTTTTAAATCACAAAAGCAAAAGGGAAGGAATAAGAAATATAAATATCATCAATTAATGGAGCTTTGTAATATTTGTTCTTCTTCATTGGAACTTTCTTTCTTCCTAGAAGAAAAAAAGTATCATATATGTTATATATAGGGAAAAACCTGTTTATATAGGGAAATTTGATTTTCTATACTTACCTATACTTAATATTTTTTTTTAAAACACATAACATTTAATATTTGTGGGATATGACACATTTTAGAATATCCCTAAAATACCTCCATTTACATTACCGCCTCCCCACTCTCTTCTTCTCTCTTTGTTATAAAAAAAAATAAATAAAAAAAAAAATTAAAGTGGGCATCGGGCCCTACATCGGGCCCATCGGGCCAGTCCTATAAAATAAAAAAAAAATTAAAAAAAATAAAGTGGGCATCTGACCATCGGGCCGACCATCGGGCCCTACATCGGGCCCATCGGACCAGTCCTATAAATAGAAAAAAATTTAAAAAAATCCAAAATAGGCATCTGACCATCGGGCCGACCATCGGACCCTACATCGGGCCGACCATCGGGCCCTACATCGGGCCCATCGGGCCAGTCCTATAAATAGAAAAAAATTTAAAAAATCCAAAATGGCATCAGACCATCGGGCCCTACATCCGGCCATGCATCGGACCATCGGGTCATGCATCGGGCCTTCATCTTCAAGCTCATATCAAACTAGAAAATCGGATTTTCTTGCCCAGAAAGATTACAGACCCTAGATCTACTCCATCTAACCCTAGATCTAATCAAGAATGCACATATCCAACCTAAATCTATCAACTAACAACATTTTCACCATAATCAATAAGAAAAAAAAATTAAAAAACCAAAAGGGGAAAGGCTCGTCGCGTGCTCAGTGGATGGGTTCCCTCCGTGGGGTGGTGGGTTCGGTGGGTTCTTCGTTCGAGTGGGGAATCGTGGTGGTGCAATTTCAAACGCTAGAGAGAGAGAGAGAGAGAGAGAGTCAGTTTAGAAATGAGGGGGGTAAAATTGGGTTTAAGTAAAAGTTATCCCATTTTACAAATTATGTATAGTTTTAGATTAGGATACCAATTTTAATCCCTAATATGCATATAATTTCAAATTTCCCTATATATATATATATATCTTTATATATTAAAAGTGCCTATCTAACGGCATTTCTTGGTTTAACGATTCCTTCTCTTTTTTTTAACGCCAATGACTATCCTTTTTATTTTTTAAACGGATCTCTTCTAACGTCGTTAACCTATTAATCTTATTAAAGAAAAAGTTAAAACAAATTTAAAAAACCAATCGACGAACGACTCTAAGGTGAGTTCGGAGGTCAATCGTTTTGAGTCGACTTTTGAAGAATTTTACTTTCCCAATCCCAATCTGAACGACTCTAAGGTGAGGTTTGTGATGAAGAAGTGTCGGAGGTCAATCGAATGTGGCTTCACGGTTGGAGTCGACGATTGAAGAATTTCACTCTCCCAATCCCAATCTGAACGACTCTAAGGTCAGCTTTGTGACGAAGAAGATAAAAACTTAAGCTTTCTTAATTCTTTTCATGGTGAGAGCTTGAATAGAGGCTCAATTGGGGAAAATCGTTTCTGGGTTATTGTTTTTTTTTTTTTAGAGATTTGTGTTTTGGGGTCAGAGATTTGTCGGGGGTTTTGAAGGGTTTGATTTCAATGTTAGTTCAAGATAGAGTAGGGCCTAAGTCTTCCAAGCAGACCCAGATCAAGAGTTTGCCCACTCATCACCATCCCGGTAGATTATCCGAACCCAAAAACCTAGATTTCTCAACATGGGTATCTGAGAATCTCTATAAAGTCGTTCATGTTTTTGTTCTGATCAGTACTGTTGGCGCTGTCTTCTTTCTCCGGAATGTCGGTGACACCGCGGCGCTTCTCTGCTTCGAGAATCATGTTGAAGCCTTGGAGAAGATCGAATTCCCCAAAGTGAATTGGAATCTTCATTAAACTTGCTTCTTGTATTTGGGAATAAGTGAATTCTCCTTTAATATTGTTTTTTTATGTTAGTCTTATGAACTTGTCACATAATTCTCTTGAAGTTGAAATAATCTACTCACATTTAGGATGACCATCTTCATTCCAGATTATGATAAAAACTCTTAAGATTAAGATTATAATAAATGATCTTGCATTTTCATATCCACACAAGCAGTTGTGTGTAGTTACTTGCGGGGAGGATAGGGTCATTAAGGTTTGTTTTATTAATGTTTGATGTGATTGGTGATGCATGATGCAATTATTAAGCATTCAAGCTTGTGCAGGTCTGGGATGCAGCTACTGGGGCTAAGCAGTATACTTTTGAGGGTCATGAATCAATTGTATATTCTGTGTGTCCACATTACAAGGAAAATATTCAGGTGATTTTCTTTGCATTTATCATATTTGCTTTTGTGTCACTGAATTTACAAGGGAAAAGACAACCCTCTTAAGCAGTGCATTAGTGCATTGAAGGCAAAAGATTAGATTTGTTGTTTTTTTTAACTTTAAATAAAATAGATAAAATATTTTGTATTTTTATTTCATTAAATGAAGCAAAACAAATTTCAGCTTCTCAGTCTGTTAACGGAAGTACTATATATAGAGTTAGTATTATTTGTTCATTTGCATATATTACAGTTTTTGACACTTGAATTTTACTCAAGTTTCTATCTCGATTTTTGTCACCACAACCTGGGTTGCCATAAGTTGCTTACTAGGCCATCAATTTCAAAAATTTTGCATTAATATATGAGTGAAGTTAACTTTGCATTCTGTTTAAATCCACGTATTAATAATATGTTTTTAATCAATGGGTCTATTTATATGGTGTTAATACTTTGAAGGATTAATTTCTATACACTGATGCTCTAATATTAAGCGTAGGTTCTTTCTAGCACTCGTAAATGTTTGTTGGATTTTGTCAAAGAAGAGAACTTGAGGAAGTCTGCTGAGAATTGTAGCAGTTCTCATAAGCAGTTTGAGAGTAAAGTCTCACAGTTTAAGCAAATGTTTAACGAGATACACCGCAAGATGGATGAAGTTTTCTCTAGCAGGGCTTCTCCTCCTATCAGGAACTTGGAACAGATTATCAAAGATCACCATCGGTTTATCAACGAACAAAAGAGCATAATGCAGTCTTTGAGGTTAGCTTTCCTTTTCTTTTCAACCATTTTTCTATTTGTTGTTTTTCAGCTGCCATTTGAGATTTCAGAGGTTTTACAGCAAAAGTCAGCTCCATTTGGTAATTTGTTGGTTTCTATTGGTTGGTACTTTCATTTAGCATTGGTTGGTACATGGCATCTTTAATTAGACATATGATTTATATATTGGCAGTTTTAGCTGTACAAAGGAGACAAGTACAATATTTAATTAAGGTTCGATCTTATGCCCAAAGCCTATGTCTGATATTTACCTAAGTATTCATTGCGTAAACATATTGGAGGATATTATAATAAAATCCTATAATCCTTAGAGATTTGGAGAGTATAGGGCATGAAGGTATACTGGAATTTCACAAGGTGTGAAGCAAGTATTTATTAGGAAAACTATTAATGGCATCTCAATTGCTTTTGTTCTTTTCTCCTTAACACTTGAGGCATACAATATAGGGAGTGAGAAATGGTGGTGGGGAGCTGATTACACCTTGCAGAATTGCAGCTTGCCTCATATCTTGTGGCATGAAAATTTCAATATGAATTTCATGCTTAAGTCAAATATCAGTGATAACAACTTTCTCTTAGAAAAAGCAGAAATTTTGAAGCATTAACAGACATTAGAGGAGTATTAAATGTAGCTACCGTTAATAGTCTTGAACAGATTTTATGCAGAGACTTGTTATTGTTTTGACTTAGTTTCTATTTCCAGTCACTGCTTTTGTTAAGTAATAAGGACTATAGGGTCAACTTCGCCATATCTTTGGAGGCTGCATCTTTTAATTATGTAATGTTATTATTTCACATGTATTCCTTGTCTTTTACTTTTTTATTTCTTTTAATTGAAATTTAATTTGATTTCTTTTCCCTGACGCAGAACTCATGTGACAAGAGAATTTAAAAGAAGCTAACATTCGGAAGAAGAGTGGCATGGTTATAAGATAGATGACAAAAAGTGCCCCTATCAGTGAGGAAGACCCACCTTTGCTTGAAGGAGGTGGAAAGATTGAGGTATGGTCGACACTTCATTGCCTTGAAAGAAAATCTCATATCATAACAATTACTATGGCTGTTAATATCAATGTCTTTTGATTTATTTTTTTTTTAAAAAAAAAAAAAAAAGAATTTGCAAGGTATGGCGTATCAATGGCAGTGCCAAAACTCCATTCCCCAAAGAAGACATTGGTAAATTTTATAGAGGAGATTGCTACATCGTTCTTTATACTTATCACTCAGGTGATAGGAAAGAAGATTACTTTTTGTGCTATTGGTTTGGAAAGGATAGCGTTGAGGCAAGCAACATACATACTTTCCTATTTTGAGAATTAAATATAAGGAAAGTTTAATTTAGTATATTATTATACATAATTTCTGTTTAATTTAGTATATTATTATACATAATTTCTGTGTACATAGAAACCAAGTTTATGCATTATCAACCGTGGGTTATGGTAATTTTTGTTACAAAGCAAAGATCATTCACATAAAAATGGGCTACTAAGAGCTTATTTTAAAATAACTTTAGGTATATTTGGGAATGTTTTACATTTTGGTATGTTTTAGAATGAGACTCAGGCAGTTAGCTCATTGCATAGCTACAATTGCTGCAAACAATTCTGAACAATTATTTTCTATAAAAATAAAAAACTAAACTTTAAATAAAACTAATATTTACGTGCATTCGCACGTAACTTTTAACTAGTATATATATAATGCGCTATAAACAGCTTAATTCGCAAGCCTTGTGTGAAGCTGTGATCATATATAATATGATCGTACGTGGTAGGAAATAATTAATTACAAGAAGAAAGCTCCACCATTTTATTAATCAAATATTAATTAATATTTACATGAAGAGAAAGAATAGTGGCAATAATTAATATACGTATAACACTGAGGAATGCTAAAGGACACCAGTAGTGGTGCCTAGCACCCTCCTAATATTTGTCAATATGGTCTAACTAATTATCGAATCTCATATAATTTAATATAATAGCTTTAAAGAGTATTGCTAGCCAATCGCAACGCGACATGTCGATAAGATGCTAGGCACTACTAGTGCCTAATAGTATAACAACATATAATATACACGAATTGTTAAAAGCTATACTAGCTAGCAGCTAGTGGACTCGCCATAGATGTAATCAAGAGTGGCAATTACTCCAAAAACAAAAGCTTGATCGATGCCAGGTTTCACCACCACATGGTAAACGTCCTTGCTCTTATCCATCAATTCACTCACCTCCTTCTTAATCCCAATCTGCACCATTTACCACACCTCATTAATTATCAGTAATTAACTATAATTGCACCATAATTAAAAAGATTAGCTATAACTAGGATCAATTTGGTTGTATATATGTGTTTATATATAATTGTTATAATAATAATTACCCGCGCAACTTCGTTGCCTGATCTAGAATCAACGATGCTACAATCACGATCGGGAAAGTGGCCCTTGATCTCGAAATCCCAGTTTTTGGTAGTGCAAATGGTTATTCCCTTTGGCTTTGGTCCAACTGAGATTCTAATCAAATTATTCCTAGCCAAACAAGACTTAACAATATTAGTTGGCTCTTTTAAGCTAAAAACCAACTTGGGTGCTCCTTCGTAATCAAAGCTGTGACCTCTCCACGTCTTGTAATTAATGCTTAGCGCTTCAACAATTCCTCCCTGCTTGCATAAAAATTTTCTCTATCAAAATCCTCACCCTTACTTACACGTTACATTTCATATATAATTACAATTACTAATATATATTATACCTTTCGACGAACGAGAAGCAAAGCTTCACCCTGAGCATCCCTTAGTATGAGTTCCTCTTTAGGGCCACTGATTCCACATCCATCAACTCTGAAAATAACCCTTTGGCTACAATCTGTGACGACAAAACCTCCACCGTTCACTACAAGAGGCCTTCTTCTTACCACAAGCACTGCCTCAGAAGATGAACAATATATCTTGCTAACGATCGGCGTCATACTCAGATCAGATTAATTGTGTAGTCTATCTCTCCTTTTCTCTATGTGAATTTTATCATGTAGTGTGTATATATACATATATATGTTATTTAACGATGTGGGACTCTTATAGCGTACATGTTCACAAGTTAATATATATCTATTTTTTTGTGGAAAAAGTATAGAGAACGTAATATTATAAATTTATGTATATATGATTGAGGGAAGAATATTAATGCATGTATTTTTGGTAAGATTTGACTATAGGATGGAGCACTAATATACGTAATGAAACTTGTCGGAGAATAAAGCATATATATAATAAGTTGCTTGTTGGAGAGGAATATGATATATATTTATATATAGTTGATTCACGCGCCATATTATAAGCCAATGATATTTACAGTTGAGGTGACAATTTTTTTATGTTCTTAGCTTTGGGGTTAGAAAAGGAAAGGGAAAAATGAAGAATCTTTTGAGTAAGTAAAGTAATTCAAAAAGGGTATTGTAATAAGTCTTCGAACTTTGGCAGCTCAATGACTTACAAAAATCATATTTTATTTCTTTGGAGAATTATATCGAAACGTTTGTTAAGATTATGCAGGAAAGCATCTAGGCACGTTTGCTTTTATTTTGACAAAAGGGGGTCTTGTTTACTAAGGGCATCTCTTTCTTCTCTAGTAGTAGACTAGTATTTGAAAATTCGTTTAACGTGTGGATCACCCTCAAATTCATGATTATCAAATCATCAATCCATTGGGATTGTATCTCTATATTTTCTTTTATTGTTTTTGTATTAGTAAACTATTTAATTGCAGGGATTCAAAAGACAAGATATTCCTATCACGTGCCAAATTAACAACTCTTACGTAGACACAAGTGGTTTTATTTTTATATATAAATTAATGTCCCATTGGTTATGCAGAAGTAGTCGAATGCAGCTTTTCACCCATATACAATTATAATATAAACCATAATTAACCATTTCTTTCTCTCTTTCTCTTTTACTCTTTATTTGGTCCACGTTAAGTAAAACCGTATAGAACTACAACACAGCAATGGCGTGGAGTATCTGGAGTCTCTTTCAATAAACATTTACTCAAACAAACCACGTATAATTCAATCTTGAAGCCCAGCCCAGCCCATTTAAGTCCAGTCCGGCCCAACTGGGCCTGGCCCAACAGAAGACCCCTCTTATTTCACGCGGTAAAACCGTAAAAATAGGGGATGGTTGTACTATTTTGGAAAGAAGAAGCAGAAGCCAATAGTAAAAGTAAAAAGAAGGGGTGGTTGTTGATCGAAATGAGTGAGACATAGGACATGAATCCACAGAGCAGCGATGAGCGACCCCACTACGTTCCACCCAAATAAAGCTCCAATCGGGATCCGTGCCTTCACTAATTCACTTCACTCGACAAAAACTGCGCGTGTATTTCAACACTTTTTTTATTTAATTTTTTAGAAAATAAAATGTGTCCATAATTAATTGCAAAATTCTTTATAAGAAGTGTACGAGAGGAGGGGGTGAACAAACCCGTCACTTCTCAATTCATTCATATATGTCATACTCAGTTGTACATTGATTTATTGAATAATAAAATTACAAGGTACCTAGCTACTATACTAGCTAACAAATAAAACATAAAAATCATAAATTATGAGTTGGCTTTAAAATGCTCCATTTCTCAAACAAAATCCGAAGACGTGATTTCATAAGCGAAATTTGATTTTTTATACTTAGAAAATCTTAAATTTTTTTCCCTAAATACATACTTAATAATATTGGTCATATATGACCATATTCCTAATATCCCACAAATACCCCTCTTTCTCTTCCTCTCTCTCAAATTGAAAAAAAAAAAACAGAGGTCCGATGGTCGGACTAGCGTCTTTTTGTTTTCCTCAAACTGAAAAAAAATGTCTGCTTAAACCATCTCTAGTCATTCCTGCCAAAGAAAAAAAGAAAGAAAAAAATCAAAATGTTTGGTTTGACTTGTATTCATATTTGTGTATCTCTAGCGTGCATGGTACATATGATTGTTATTAATTATTGTCATTATTATGAATGATAATAGTTATACATATACTTCCGACTGGCTACCTCTAGTTTTTTTTTTCTTTCAGTTTGAGGAAAACAAAGAGACGTTGGCCCGATGGTCAGACCACATGGTCCGATGGGGTCCGACCAATCGGACCCCATCGGACCATGTGGTCCGACCATCGGACCTCTGTTTTTTTTTTCAGTTTGAGAGAGAGGAAGAGAGAGAGGGGCTGGGTCCGAGAGAAGGGGCTGGGTCGTGCGTGGTTCGGACGGTGGTCGTGCGTAGTCGGGGTGGTGGGTAGTCGTCGGTGGCTGGGCGTGGTGGTCGGGCGCTGAAGTCGTGGTCAGCGAGAGAGAGAGAGAGAGGTTCGGGATGAGGCAGCCATGAATGGATGATTTGAGTTTTTGATTTTTTTTAAATGGGAGGGGTATTTGTGGGATATTAAGAATGTGGTCATATATGACCAATATTATTAAGTATGCATTTAGGGAAAAAATTTGAAGATTTTCTAAGTATAGAAAATCAAATTTCCCCTTTCATAAAATAAAAAAATAAAAAAAGAGCACGTGATCAGTTCTAGTTATTGACCAAAACACCAAAGAAAATATTTTTGTAATGGGGTAAAAAAATTACGTACGTCACTCTTTAATTAAATTATACTTTTCTCCGTAAAAATATTGTAATGACAGCGTAAATGCACACAAATATTATTTACCTTTTCTTTTTTCTTTTTACAAAAAATGTTCATTACATAAAATAGGAAAACAATATATAATTGAACATTTTTTCATTTACTAATTTATTTTTTTTTGTTGAATGAGTCGATTGCTATTAGAATGCAGAAGTTGTATAATTAAGGTAGTAGAATAAGTGAGTGTATGATAAGATACATGAGGTTTCATCTCAAAACCAATTAACAATGAGAAAAGTAACTATGCATCTTATATATGGTATTTAGTTTCAACACATTATTAATGTGAGATTCTCTAACAATTGCTAATGATACTATATTACTTCCTTGTCATTAAATGAGATGAGGTGAACAGGAAATAGTTTTTAGGGTTATTAACGGTGAAATCTTTTTACGTTTTGAATATATGCATTTAACTCTTTTATTTTATTTTTGTGGCAAAACTTTTGTTAATGCAGATTTTCATTAACTAAATATATAAGTATTTTACGTAATAAATTTAGTATAAAATTTAATTACAATAATAAATGAACAGTAGATATTTTACGTGGTTTTGTAGTTAAAATCTACATGCTCCACGAGTTCTTCTTATTTGAAATATTTTTTTGAATACAGGGTACAAAACTTAATAAATGTAAATAATAACTTTTCTCTCAAATTTTTGCCGTCGTTTTTTTCTTAGATTCTGGTTCTATTTATAAGTATATAAGATGGCAGTTATTTTCATTAGGATCCAATCATTTACAATTTCTCATGAAATGTGCACATTCTCTACGTTTCATTTTTATGCACATGAGATAATTTTAAATAACTACTCAACCACTCTTTTGTCTTTACCCTTAAAGAAGCATCTTCACATATTTTTTCAATAAAAAAAAATACAAACTTAATAATATCTTTTTTATTTTGCTTGCCAAAATAATCTATAATTTAATTACATAATGTGAAAGTTCTTGGTCATTGCTGAGAAGAAAGAAAGAAAGAAAGAAACAGAGAATAAAAGATGAATTGAAGAAAGAATGAATTTATTACACCATTGTTAGAGAGAGCAAGTATATATATATACAAGAGCAACAACTCATTAACAAACCAAGAAAAGGAGAAGAAGAAGTTAGTTAGAGTAGTTACAACAATAACAATTAACTGACACCTCATCAACATCTATAATAGAATTGGTACGTCTTAACACTTCCCCTCAAACATTGAATTGAAGCATCTTCAATTCTGAGTTTGTGTCAAAACACATTGAACCGATTGCTGAAGATGAATTTAGTGAGACCATCTGCAATTTGGCCGACGGCAGGAACATGTCTGATGTCAACAAGTTGTTGCATGATTTTCTCTCTAACAAAATACAAATAAGCTCGATATGCTTGGTTTTGGCATGAAGAACTGGGTTAACAGTTAAAAGCACAGTGATTAGGTTGTCACACCACAAAACTTGTGGCCTTGGAAGAGTAGCATGTAGTTCAGATAAGAGAGAGTGAAGCCATGTTAGTTCAGCAACCACATTGGCGAGGGATCTAAATTCAGCTTCAGTACTAGACCTTCAGACAATATGTTTTTTTTTTGGAAGACCAAGCTACAAGGTTTGTACCAAAGTAAATAGCATAGCCAGAAGTAGACCTTTTGTCATCAACATTTGCTGCCCAATCAGCATCACAGAAAGCAACCATTTATTGTGTGGAGATGTGGTGAGATCTAGGCCATAGTTCATAGTACCAGTGAGATATCTCAGAATTCTCTTTACATTAACCCAGTGAAATTGCAAGGGATTATGCATAAATTGGCAAATTTTGCTGACACTAAAAGAGATTTCAAGTCTGGTTATTGTGAGGTATTGGAGAACTCCAACAACTAATCTGTACAGTTGAGCATTTCCACTGGATCACTTCCATAGGCTGAGAGTTTGAGACCACTGTTAGGCTATTTTTAGCCTATGTTTTGGATCTAATTTATGTGCGTTTTTAGCTGTGTTGGGACAGAATTACGCTTGTTTTCTATGTTTTCAGGTTCTTTGGAATAAAAGAGGTCTCGGGTGCAGAAATTCGTTAAAAGATGTGCTGAGCCGAAGAAAACACAATTTCTGAGTAATTGTGCACATCTGGCCGCGGCTAAACACAACCTGGCCGCAGCTAGATTTCGAAAATCTATGAAGCTTCAGTCGCCGCGGCGATGAAGAGGCTCGCCGCGGCCATTTAAAAGATACAGAGAGACCCCTTATTTTCAATTATCTCGCCGCGGCGAGAGGAAGCTTAGCCGCGGCGAGATCCCGTACGGACCAGGGGCATTTTCGTCCATCGAACCCTAAATTTCAGTTATAAATAGAAAACTGCGATTGGAAGTCTGGGAGAGCGATCAGAAACCCTAAAATACAGCTGAGAGCGGCAGGAAGAGCATAGAGATTCAAGTGAAGATCCAGAATTCATCCACCAACAGTTCTTTTCTTTATTCCTCTTTAATTTATTTATGTTGAATATTGTTATAGGAATGGTTATGGATTTGTTTCTGAACTAAATTTCCCATTTAGGGAGGATGATGATTGTTGTTTAATGTTTTGCCTAGTTAATGTTTAATTACCATTCCTCAATTCTTGTGTGTGAAATTATCTTAATTTGTTCTTAATTTCATGTTTAAGATTGATCACCTTGTGCATGCTCTATGATCTCAATTCGAAATCTGAAAAGTGAGAATTGAGAATGCTAAAATTAAGATAATCAATGTTCTATGTGAAACGAAAGTATTTGCATGACTTATGTGACGAGTAGATTATTGCTTAATGCTGATTTCATGTTAGTTTAATTAAGGAATTAATTAGATAACATGTGATTTAGAATCTAGAAGATCTGAAAGGAGCTAGGTTATTTCATAATCTGTCATTCACTCCAAGAATAGGATAGTAATTAAGCATTAACAATTTGGGTAAACAACAACAGGATTCTCCTCCCTATTGTCTCATCTTGCTCAACTTTAAATTGTGTTATTAAGTTTTCTGAATTTCTTTCATATTTTACTGTTTTTAAATCATAATTGCTTTCGAGTTACCGAATAGAATCATAAGTATAATTTAGTGGTACTTAATCCAATTCCCTGTGGGATCGACCTCACCTGTGTGAGATTTACTACTTGATTGCGTATACTTGCGTAGTGTTTAAAATTATAGCAACAAGTTTTTGGCGCCGTTGCCGGGGAATTGTTAAAGATTAATATTACATAAAATTATACTAACTTCTACTTTGGTATATTTTCTCTTGCTGATTTTTCTAACCTTTTTCTTGCAATAATTTCTTGATCTATTTCAGGAATCCTAAGTGCATGCGCCGTCAAGGACAAACAGTCATATTACCAGTTGATCCTGAAATCGAGAAAACTTGCAGGAGGAATCGAAAGAACAAGAGGCAAGAAAGAGTTTCTCAAAGAATCGCCGAAACATCAGAAATCATGGCTGCAAATGTGAACAATAATGCTGGAAACAATGGGGGTAATAACGGTAATAATGGAGGTGCCGTGGAAGATCAAGCTAATGGCCGTAGCTTGAGAGATTACATTCTCCCTACTCTGACGGGAGTGCAGTCATGTATCAGGCCACCGGCAGTGGATGCAAACAATTTCGAGATTAAGCCTGCCATCCTTCAAATGGTGCAGTCTTCAGTTCAGTTTGGTGGTCTCCCTTCTGAAGATCCTAATTTGCATCTCTCTAACTTCATGGAACTTTGTGAAACTTTTAAGGTTAATGGAGTTAGCGATGATGCCATTCGACTGAGATTGTTTCCATTCTCGCTCAGAGAACGAGCCAAGAGTTGGTTGAATTCCTTGCCACCTAATTCTATTGCTACATGGAATGATCTGGCAACAAAATTCTTGTCAAAGTTCTTTCCTCCAGCTAAGTCTGCAAAGCTGAGAGGAGAAATCAATAATTTCTGCCAACAAGATAATGAATCTCTCCATGAGGCTTGGGAGAGGTTTAAAGATCTGATCAGGAGGTGTCCTCATCATGGTATAGAGAAGTGGATGCTGGTTCACAACTTTTATAACGGGCTGGTTGGTAATACTAGAACTTTAATAGATGCAGCAGCGGGCGGAGCTTTTATGAGAAAGAGTGCTAATGAGGCGTATGATCTATTGGAGGAGATGGCTCTAAACAATCAGCAGTGGCCAACTGAAAGGAGTCAATCTAAGAAGGTAGCTGGTGTGTTAGAAGTTGATGCCATCACAAAGTTAACACCAAAGTGTTGAGGCATTGACTAAAATCATTGCAGGGCAAGCTAAACAAGCCCAAATTGTTTGTGAGTTATGTGGAGGAAGTCATCACTTTTCGGAGTGTCAAGCAGATGTGGATGATTTGCCAATGGATGAAGCTAAAGCCATTGGGAATTTTTCACAGAACAACAACAACAACAATTATGGGTTCAACCAGGGTAACAACCGAAGAAATAGTGGGTTCTATCAACAAAGAAATCAGAACCAACAGTTTAATCAGCAACAAGCCTCTGGTGGAAGTTCTAGTTTGCAGACAGATTTACTGCTCCAATTTATGACTGAAACTAGATCTTCAATTAAAGACCTGCAGACTCAGATGGGCCAGCTAGCAACTCAGGTAGCAACCCGCCCTCAAGGAAATTTGCCTAGCACAACTGAAGTCAATCCCAAAGAAAATTGCAAGGCAATTACCCTGAGGAGCGGTAAGAAGTATGATGGGCCCGAGTTACCACAACCAGTTGAGATAGACGAAGAAATAAATGCTCAACCAGTGCAAACACCGACACCAACAGCAGAGAAGGCTACTGACAGCCCAGCACCACCACCACAGTCTCCACCGATTAGTATTGATCATCATGTAAAAATACCCTATCCTCAGAGGCTCAGAAAGTCAAGCTTAGACAAGCAGTTCACCAAGTTTCTAGAAGTCTTCAAAAGACTTCACATTAACATTCCTTTTGCTGAAGCTCTAGAGCAGATGCCAAGTTATGTGAAGTTTATGAAGGAAATTTTGTCAAAGAAGAGGAAGATGGAAGACTATGAGACAGTGGCTCTAACTGAAGAGTGTAGCGCTATTCTACAGAAGAAACTCCCTCCAAAACTCAGAGATCCAGGGAGCTTCACTATTCCTTGTACTATTGGTAAAATTGAAGGAATAAATGCACTATGTGATTTGGGAGCCAGTATAAACTTAATGCCTTTGTCAGTGTTTAAAAAATTGCAGCTGGGTGAAGCAAAGCCAACTACTGTAACTCTTCAATTGGCAGATCGATCGCTAGCTCACCCTAGAGGAGTCATTGAGGATGTGTTAGTAAAGGTGGACAAGTTCATCTTTCCAGCTGATTTCATTGTTCTGGATATGGAAGAAGATAGTAATGTTCCTATCATCCTGGGGAGACCTTTCTTGGCAACAGGGAAAGCACTAATTGATGTTCAGAAAGGAGAGTTAAAGCTAAGGGTACAAGGAGATGAAGTTGTATTTAATGTGCTCAAAGCAATGACCTATCCTACGGCTAGTGACAACTGTTTTGCAATTGATGTGGTGGACCAGTTGGTGGAGACAAAGACGCATGCTGAAGACCCTCTTAATCTGACTTTGGTACAAGAAGAGGTGGTGGAACAAGACGGTAAGGAAGCTTATGAGTATGCTTTGTGGCTCGATTCTTATGGACCGCTGAATAGAAAATATTATGAAGAGTTAGGAGTCATACCAACAAAGCCTACCCCATCTACTGAAAAGCCTCCTCAACTAGAGTTAAAAGTCCTACCAGAGCATCTCAGGTATGAATATTTGGGAGAAAATAAGACACTTCCTGTTATTGTGGCTTCTTCCCTATCTTCTGTAGAGACAGATAAGCTATTACGGGTTCTAAGGAAGCATACAAAAGCCATTGGATGGACTTTAGCAGATATTAAAGGGATCAGCCCTTCAACTGTAATGCATAGAATCTTAATGGAGGAAGGAGTGAAGCCAACCATTGATGCACAACGTAGATTAAATCCACCAATGAAGGAGGTTGTCAGAAAAGAAGTCTTGAAGTGGTTAGATGCCGGGGTAGCGTATCCTATTTCAGACAGTAAATGGGTGAGTCCAGTCCAAGTTGTTCCAAAGAAAGGAGGGATGACGGTGGTAAAGAATGAGAAGAATGAACTCATCCCAACCAGAACTGTCACGGGATGGAGAATTTGCATTGACTACCGAAAACTCAACAAGGCCACAAGAAAAGATCACTTTCCACTCCCATTCATTGATCAGATGTTAGACAAGTTGGCAGGACAAGAGTACTATTGTTTCCTTGATGGGTACTCAGGGTATCACCAAATAGCTATAGCACCGGAGGATCAAGAGAAAACAACATTCACATGTCCATATGGTACTTTTGCTTTTCGACGAATGCCATTTGGGCTGTGCAATGCTCCAGCAACATTTCAGAGGTGTATGATGGCTATATTTTCAGATTTAATAGAAAAGTGCATCGAGGTGTTCATGGATGATTTTTCAGTGTTTGGCTCATCGTTTGACCAATGTCTGAGCAACTTGGAATTGGTTTTAGCAAGATGTGAAGACTCTAATTTGGTGCTGAACTGGGAAAAGTGCCATTTCATGGTTACAGAAGGAATAGTGCTGGGACATAAAATCTCAAAAGAAGGTATTGAGGTTGACAGAGCCAAAGTATCTACAATTGAGAACTTGCCTCCTCCAGTTTCAGTTAAGGGAGTTCGAAGCTTCTTGGGTCATGCCGGGTTTTATAGAAGATTTATCAAAGATTTCTCCAAGCTGGCCAAACCGCTATCCAATCTTCTTGCTAGTGGAGTACCTTTTGAATTTGGGAAAGATTGTCTTGAAGCATTCCAAATTCTCAAGGAGAAGTTAATCTCAGCACCGATCGTGACTACACCAAACTGGGAATTACCTTTTGAAATCATGTGCGATGCAAGTGATTATGCTATTGGAGCAGTTTTGGGACAACGGGTTGACAAGGTATTCAGAACCATTTACTATGCAAGCAAAACCTTGAATGATGCCCAACTGAACTACGCTACTACAGAAAAAGAGATGCTGGCTATAGTGTTTGCATGTGACAAATTTCGACCCTACTTGATTGGCAATAAAGTGATAGTGTATACAGATCATTCAGCAATCAAATACTTGATGACTAAGAAGGATGCCAAACCACGACTGATTCGATGGGTTCTTCTTTTGCAAGAATTTGATCTAGACATAAAAGACAAGAAGGGTACTGAGAACTTGGTGGCAGATCACTTGTCAAGACTCTTTAGTGTGAGGGAAAGTCTTATGGTACCATGGTATGCTGATTATGTTAACTACTTAGCTGCTAATATCACTCCTCCTGAGCTATCTCGCCAACAATTAAAGAAATTCTTTTCCGAGGTGAAACATTACTACTGGGAAGAGCCAATCCTCTACAAGCACTGTGCAGATCAGATAATAAGAAGGTGTGTGCCTGAAGAGGAGATGTACTCTATTCTTAATCACTGTCATGCTCTACCATGTGGGGGACACTTCAGTGGAACTAGAACAGCTGCCAAAGTGTTGCAAAGCGGGTTCTTTTGGCCAACGCTTTTCAAAGATGCTAGTACTTTTGTGAAGGCATGTGATCGTTGTCAGCGTACAGGAAACATCTCAAGGAGAAACGAAATGCCTTTGACAGGAATCTTGGAAGTAGAGTTGTTTGATGTATGGGGGATAGACTTTATGGGTCCTTTTCCTTCATCGTTTAGCAATCTATACATTTTACTAGCTGTGGATTACGTATCAAAATGGGTAGAAGCTGCAGCAACACCAGCTAATGATGGAAAAACAGTTCTTCGGTTCCTTCAGAAGAATATATTCACACGGTTTGGTACTCCCCGAGCGATCATAAGCGATGAAGGGAGTCATTTCTGCAACAAACAGTTCGAAGCCCTTCTTTCAAAGTATGGTGTTCGTCATAGAACTGCCCTTCCCTATCATCCGCAAAGTAATGGCCAAGCTGAGATTTCTAACCGGGAAATAAAGATGATTCTGGAGAAAACGGTGCAGAGATCAAGGAAAGATTGGTCAAGAAAGTTGGATGACGCATTGTGGGCCTACAGAACAGCGTTCAAAACGCCAATAGGGATGTCACCATATCGGTTGGTGTTTGGAAAGGCGTGTCATTTACCGGTGGAGTTAGAACACAAAGCTTATTGGGCAATGAGAACTCTAAACATGGACTTAAAAGCTGCTGGGCAGAAAAGACTACTACAGTTGGATGAGTTGGAAGAATTTCGAAATGAAGCTTATGAAAACCCCAAGATTTATAAGGAAAGAACTAAGAGATGGCATGACCGAAATCTAGTCAGAAAGGAGTTTCAACCTGGTCAACAAGTTCTACTCTTCAACTCAAGACTAAAGTTATTTCCTGGTAAATTAAAGTCAAGGTGGTCAGGGCCATTTACAGTGATCAAAGTGTTCCCCTACGGAGCAGTGGAACTAAAAGGTGAAAGTCCGAATACTTTCAAAGTGAATGGACAGCGATTAAAGCTCTACTTGGGAGGTCAATTTGATCAAACCAAGTCCGCCATGATTCTGGCGCCACTTTGAAGATCTCGATCAACGTCTAGCTGAGCGACGATAAATTGAGCGCTAATTGGGAGGCAACCCAAGTGTTCTTTTGATTTAGTTGAACTTTTTTTTTTTTTTAAGTTTACTGTTATTTTTTTTTTGTTACTAAAAAAAAAAAAAAATTATTATTTTTGTCAGTGGCCGCGGCCATGGGATGTATGGCCGCGGCCAGATTGGCCTTACAGAAAGGGGCTATTTTTCACGATTTCTAGCCGCGGCGAGGGTACACACCGCCGCGGCCAGATAAGCCTTACAGAGAGGGGGCTAATTTCACGAAATCTCGCCGCGGCGAGGATACATGTGGCCGCGGCGAGAATGGTCAGGTTTTGTTTAAAAACCCCACATCCCTAACATTTCAAAACTCACACCCCATTCAAACCCTCTCTTCTCCACGCCGAAAACACCACTTTTCACCATTTTTTCTTCATCTAATCCCATTCAAAACTCCTTTCCACCAATTCTAACCATAAACTTTCATCAATAATCATCCTAAACCCTTATTTCTCTCATTAAACACTAAATCCCACTCAAAATCAACCCCAAATCCCTAAAACCTCACCCAAAAATTAAATAAACCCTTATTCATCCTTTTCTTTCTCAAAAGCTTCAAGATTTCAACAATGGAGGATGATTAAAGGAAAGAGTGTCATTGAGGTATTGATTTAAAGACTTCCAATCCAATTTTTATTGAAGAATTTGTGAATTTGTTGGATAGTTTTGGATTATTTGTGGATATTTGGGATTGTTTTTGCTATATACATTGTTGAAATTGATTGTGTGAATAGAATTGGGTTAAATTGAAAGGGATTTAAATCCCGGGAAGTCAAGTTTTAAGGGGAAGTGCTGTCGAAATTTTGAAAAATCTTGGGAGTTAGGATATAATTTTTGGTGAGATGGGTCCAAAGAGGTCAAGAGTTAATGAGGAGGGAGCTTCATCATCCAACCCACCTAGAGGACGCTCTAATCTTGATAGAGTTAGGTTTACCAACATGGATGTTCAAGAGCGGTTTTTGAAATTGAAAGATAGGGCATTCATTGAGGATAGAGGGATAGACATTGTGAACCTAAGCCAAACTGTCAACATTCCCCCTGCTTTTGCATCTATTAGGGATCAAATCCTACATAGGCAGTGGACTAAGTTCGTAGATGTCACTGAGCGTGGTAATCAAACTCTAGCTTTGGAATTTTTAGCCAACTGGCCTGAAAGAGAAGATGGCAAAGTCAGAGTTAGGGGGGTTAGAGTGCCTGCTACCACAGCCGATATTCATGCCCTTTATGACCTCCCAACTTTCACTGTGGAGCAACAACCCTTGAAACGGCAATTTCGAGAGAGAAGTTTGAATTATGTGGATATTGCTGAGACTCTAGGGTATCCTGGCCTTAGGTTCCATGAGCTTAATGGAGAACCATACCAATTGTACCGATGTGAACTCAACCCAGTGGCCAAGGCTTGGCTTTACTTTGTTAGTGCAAGGATGCTCCCCAACAAGCATTTTTCTGATGCTCAAATAGACAGAATTAAATGGGTTTACGGCATTATGAAAGGGTATAATTTGAATGTGGGGGATATTGTTCGAGTGACCTTTGACATTATGGTTGAGGGATCTTCCGGTGGAGGACTTGGGTTAGCTGGAATAATTACTGATCTGTGTGAGAAACATGGGGTACCGCAGTACTCATATGATACAAAGGCACCGCCACAGCGCCCTATTAACTTGGCGACTGTTCTTCGCTTCAAACCTCCTCATCCTCATGGTCAACCGCCAGTTCAAAGAGGTCCTCCGGCAAGAGAAGAAGAGGAACGTGAGGACATCGAACCACCACGTCTTGTCGGGCCTCTTGACCCTGCCATGCAGTACACTCACGATCAGCTGAATTATCTGATTCAGCAAAACATGCATATGCAAAATTACATGGCCCAGAGGAGTATCTTCGATGAGCAGCAGGTGGCTCAATTGAATACACTTGTCACGAGGATGAATATCGGTGTGGAAGAACCGAACTATTTTGCCATGCCACCCCGTTTCAACCCTTATGACCAGCCACCGCCGCCAAACCCCTTCTAAGGGGCTCAGGTAAGTTTCTCTCACCCTGGTTTATTTTCACACATTGGGGACAATGTGCATTTTAGTTTGGGGGGGGGGGGGGAAACTTAATTTTTTTTCGCGTTTATTTGTTCTAGTTTAGTTTGTTTTAGTTTTTTTAGTCTTGCGTGATAGCTAAATTGAAAGATTGATTGAATTGTTGTTATTCACTTGTGCAATGGATTAAAACATAACTGTGTGCTTGACTTGCAACTGTTTGAATTAAGATGGATGTGTGCTAGGAAGTGATTCATGTAGATTTAAAACATTTGCTATTCTCACATATCACCTCTGTTCTATTTGGTTTGTGGAATGATTGATTGAACATGGAATAGAATTTGTATGACATACTCTCTTGAAGCGAAATCCTTGATATTTTTTGTTTGGAAAGTGATTTAGGCAAGTTTTCTTTGGAACGATTGAGCCTTTCAAGCCTACCTATAAATTTTTACCATAGTATACCCAAAGTTGAGCCTTAGCCTGTTTTAAAAATTTTTCACCACTTAACTGAGCTGAATTCGTATCTTAAATTCTTTTCACCCTGAACGTAACTTATTATGCCATGAGCCTTGAAGCAAGTTTGGGGGGATAAGTGTTGTAAGTGAAAAATAAAGTGTAGGAATGAGAGATTGAAAAAAAATAAAAGAATAATATTGTGTGTTGTGCCTATGAAAAAGAAGAAAGAAAGAAAAAAAAAATGTGTCTTCTTGAAAAAAGTTATAAGAAAAATTGCAATCTCTTATTTCTGTTTTTGGGATATATGGAAAGAAAGCAAAATAAATGTCTAAGCTTGTTTGGTTAATAGTGCTTATGGTATAGTATAGCCTAAATGACTTCTCACCTACCCATGTACCTAAGCCATGCGATGTTAACCGAAAAAGACCTATTGATTCCAAATAGAAATTTGTCAACATTAGTGGAGAGAGGTATGTCGTTCAAAATTATTGATCATGTGTTAGTGGGATGTTGGAAAGTTTAGAACAGTTGTGATATTGATGGCAATTGCGATGTTTTATGTTTGTATGAATTACTTACTTGTAAATTGCACATTCAACGTAGTTCTTAGAGTTGGCAAGTTGAAATTCTGGTTATTGATGGATTGAAGTTGTGCAGGTGGTGGTAACAATTAAATTGTTGGAAAGTTTAGCTATCATTGTCAGTTTGTTTTTAGTTTAGTCCTAGTTTACTCGGGGACGAGTAAAGAGTCAGTTTGGGGGAGTTTGTTAGGCTATTTTTAGCCTATGTTTTGGATCTAATTTATGTGCGTTTTTAGCTGTGTTGGGACAGAATTACGCTTGTTTTCTATGTTTTCAGGTTCTTTGGAATAAAAGAGGTCTCGGGTGCAGAAATTCGTTAAAAGATGTGCTGAGCCGAAGAAAACACAATTTCTGAGTAATTGTGCACATCTGGCCGCGGCTAAACACAACCTGGCCGCGGCTAGATTTCGAAAATCTATGAAGCTTCAGTCGCCGCGGCGATGAAGAGGCTCGCCGCGGCCATTTAAAAGATACAGAGAGACCCCTTATTTTCAATTATCTCGCCGCGGCGAGAGGAAGCTTAGCCGCGGCGAGATCCCGTACGGACCAGGGGCATTTTCGTCCATCGAACCCTAAATTTCAGTTATAAATAGAAAACTGCGATTGGAACTCTGGGAGAGCGATCAGAAACCCTAAAATACAGCTGAGAGCGGCAGGAAGAGCATAGAGATTCAAGTGAAGATCCAGAATTCATCCACCAACAGTTCTTTTCTTTATTCCTCTTTAATTTATTTATGTTGAATATTGTTATAGGAATGGTTATGGATTTGTTTCTGAACTAAATTTCCCATTTAGGGAGGATGATGATTGTTGTTTAATGTTTTGCCTAGTTAATGTTTAATTACCATTCCTCAATTCTTGTGTGTGAAATTATCTTAATTTGTTCTTAATTTCATGTTTAAGATTGATCACCTTGTGCATGCTCTATGATCTCAATTCGAAATCTGAAAAGTGAGAATTGAGAATGCTAAAATTAAGATAATCAATGTTCTATGTGAAACGAAAGTATTTGCATGACTTATGTGACGAGTAGATTATTGCTTAATGCTGATTTCATGTTAGTTTAATTAAGGAATTAATTAGATAACATGTGATTTAGAATCTAGAAGATCTGAAAGGAGCTAGGTTATTTCATAATCTGTCATTCACTCCAAGAATAGGATAGTAATTAAGCATTAACAATTTGGGTAAACAACAACAGGATTCTCCTCCCTATTGTCTCATCTTGCTCAACTTTAAATTGTGTTATTAAGTTTTCTGAATTTCTTTCATATTTTACTGTTTTTAAATCATAATTGCTTTCGATTTACCGAATAGAATCATAAGTATAATTTAGTGGTACTTAATCCAATTCCCTGTGGGATCGACCTCACCTGTGTGAGATTTACTACTTGATTGCGTATACTTGCGTAGTGTTTAAAATTATAGCAACAACCACTTGTCATTGGTGCAGAAGAAGATTTAGCAACTTGCATTTGAGCTTTGGTCAACAAATCTCTTATGTATTTCTCTTGAGAAAGATGTAGGCCATTTGTGGTGTGTTGGACTTCTATTCCCCAAAAATAATTTAACTCTCCAAGGTCCTTGAGACAAAACTCAGTGTTTAGATTGGTGATTAACTGGAGACAACCTTAGGATTGCTGCCTGTGATAATAATGTCATCTACATAGACCAAGATGATAGTTGTGGACTGAAGAGAGTGATGAATGAATAAAGAGTGGTCAGACTTGGATGAGACAAAACCAAACCTTGACAGAGACAGTTGCAACTTTTCAAACCAGGCTCTTGGGGCCTGTTTGAGTCCATATAGAGCTTTGTGGAGTTTGCAAAAAAGATTGGGTGATGTAGTGACTTCATAGCCAGGAGGTTGTGTCATGTAGACTTCTTCTTGAAGTATACCATTCAAGAAGGCATTATTGACATCCAATTGCCTAATTTGCCACCCATGAGGCAAAGCTAAAGTTAAGACAACTCAAATGGTAACTAGTTTCACTACACGACTAAAAGTTTCAGTGAAATCCAACCCAGGTTGTTGATGAAAGCCTTTAGCAACCAGCATTGCCTTGTGTCTAGTCACAGTGCTATATGTGTCTTCTTATTCCTTTTAAACCCATTTACAACCTATGACTTGTCTTTCAGGGGGTAGGGGAACAAGAGTGTAAGTCTTGTTTCTAATAAGAGCAAGGATTTCATCATCCATAGCATGTTTCCACTGAGGCAATTGACGAGCTTGAGCAACTGTAGTGGGAATTGAAGACACGCTAAACACTTTAGGTTTATGAATACCAGCTTTGGCTCTAGTTGTCATTTTGTGATGATTTTGAACTTTTTGCACTTGTTGAACATCGGTTTCTTATTATTGATGATCGGTAGTAGGTAGAGGATCAGGTGTTGATTTAGTTGTTGAGTCATGAGTAACAAAAACGTATGTTGCAGAGGCATGGATAGGAATTACATGCTCAAAAACCAGGGGGTATGGAAGGTGTTACAGATTTACTCCTTTGAGTAGGAGTGGCAGAAGGTGAGCTGAAAGTGGTGATAGGAGATGTATTTAGATTATGAGGAGGGGTGCTTGGTGGAGAGGCAGAGTTGGTGGTATTGGACAAGTCATGGACACTAGTAGCAGGTGTGTTGATAGATGGAATTTGAGCATGTATATGCCATTCCTGAGGAGTGATATATTCTGGTTCACTATGTGCTTTGTTGTATGGGAATTGATGTTCATCAAAGATGACATCTCTGGACATGTACATTTTGCCATTAGATGCAAGACATTTGTATCCCTTGTGATTTAGACTATAAAGGAAGGTGCAAGGTTCAGACTTGAATTGCATCTTATGTTTGTTATAGGGTCTAATGTTAGGAAATCACTTGCTTCCAAAAGTTTTAAACCAGAAATAATCTGGTTGTTTGTGAAACAGAACCTCTAAGGGGGTTTTGTGATTCAATACAGGAGTAGACAACCTATTATGTATAAAAATAGTTGTCCTAAAAGCCTCGCCCCAAAAATTTAGTGGCATAGAAGACTGAGCTAACAAAGTAAGGCTATTCTCAACTATGTGCCTGTGCTTCCTTTCTCTTATACCATTTTTTCGTGAGTGGTTGGGCAAGGGGTGCCTATGTAATACCCCAAACTATTGAAGAAACTTAGGAAAGCTTCTAAATTCCCCACCCCAATCAGTTTGTACCATTTTGATTTGAGTCCCCAATTGTAGTTTAGCTTTAGCTTTGAACATTTGAAACACTTTTAGAGTTTCACATTTGTCTTTAAGCATGTATATCCATATGAACCTAGAGTATACATCCATGAAATGGATGTAATACTTGTAGCCACTGTGAGAAATAGTGTGAGATGGACCCCATAAGTCAGAGACAACAAGCTGTAAAAGGGTTGTGTACTCAATAGTAGACACCTTTGCAAAAGGTAGTTTATGAATTTTACCCGAACAACAAGCTAGACAAACAACTTGAGAAAATTTATTATCAATAGAAATGTTACAAGTTTTGAGTACACAATGAACAATACTTCTGGAGGGATGCCCCAATAATCTGTTGTGCCAAACATCAAATTCAGAGAACTTGCAATTATTATTACAACGAGCACAAGAAGAAATTGAAGTTGAGACAGTGTTTGCAGACAACTTAGTGTTTTCAGGAAAAACATGTCCTACACTGTCTCGGCTGACTGTTTTGGGAAGAATGTCTAGACCTTCAAAAGTATAGAGGTCATTCTTGTGTCTCCTTTGTAGTATAACCTACCTGGTGTCCTGATCCTTAACACAACATGTGTCAAGGTGAAACTCAAAGAACACTTTGTTATCTTTAGCAAACTTGGACACACTTAGCACGTTTTTGGTTATAGCAGGCACACGTAACAAGTTATTGAGAACTAAAGTTTGTTTAGACAAATCGGAAGATAGAAAAGTTTGACCTATGTGCTTAATGGACAAACCTAGTCCATCACTAACAAACAGTTGCTCCTGTCCAAGATAGTCTGAGCTTTGAGCAAGGTTGGTAGGGTCTGGGGTGCAATGATTGGTTGCCCCTGAGTCAGGATACCAGTTCATGTCCCACTCAGTGGAGTTAGTGACAACATTTGCCTGAGGTGCTGCAGCATTGGTGTTTCCAGATGGAGGAGGGCCTAAATTTTTTTTGTCAAATCTATAGAAACGACTTTAGACCGTATGTCCAAGTTTAAGGCAAAGTTGACACTAAAGTTTGTTGTTAGTTACAGGAAATCGACTACCCCTATCAAAATTGAAATTACCACGAGTAGGAGTAAAAGTAGGATAGCCAAAAGTATTGTTATTGTTCAAATGGCCATAATTGTTACCTCTATCAAAATGTTGATTGCCAGAACCAGGGAATCGATTATAAGGTTGCTGTTTATATCCTCCTTGACCGAAGTTTGCCAAATTAGCTTCCAATGCTGGATCAAGATCCATAGTGGCAAGATTTACACTGAGATCAACTTCACGATCTGTCTAATCTATTCGTGATTCAGAGGCCAGCAAGAGAGCTTCAATTTTTGCAACAGTATATTGTTCAAGATGCGTGTTTGTGGATATGACAAATGTGTCATATTCACTCGGGAGGCCCTTGAAAATAGCACGAACATGATCTCTTAGAGTGAGAACATCTCTAACCGAGGCAAGAAGATCGATAGTTTCTTTAACTTTGAGAAGATAATCATTTAGTGACATGGAGCCTTTCTTGAGATTCTACGGCTTTGTCTAAAACTTGAGAATCTTGGCTAAAACATGTAAAGTGAAGTGCTTCTCCAAAGTAGACCAAATCTGACTTGCGGATTCACATCCAACCATTCGAGTTAGCAGACTTGGAGTCATTGACGATAAGAGCCCAGACACCGGTAGCTAGTCTTGAGCTTCCCCGTCAAGATAGGCATGATTGTAGATTTGTCTCGTTTAATCTTCTTCACTGACGTACTTTGATGGAGGATCATGGCCCTGAATGTAGTGTTGCAGGCGATTACCACGAATTGCTGCCAATACTTGCTGTTTCTACAGTAAGAAGTTATGATCATTCAACTTGATCGAGAGGCTATGATTGAAGTAAACTAGAGTTGAATCATTAGTGTCTCCCCTTTTGGCGCGTTGAAGACCTTGAGTTTGGTGTGATGAATCATGTTGGTTCTGACTAGAGCTATCACCGGTGACAACTCTCTTCCCGTGGCTAGTAACAACGTTAGCCATTAATGGTGGAGAATCTTGCTCTGATACCATGTGAAAGTTCTTGGCCATTGCTGAGAAGAAAGAAAGAAAGAAAAAGACAGAGAAAAAAAGATGAATTGAAGAAAGACTGGATTTATTACACCACTGTTAGAGAGAACAAGTATATATACAAGAGCAACAACTCACTAACAAATCAAGAAGAGGAGAAGGAAAAGTTAGTTAAAGTAATTACAACAATAACAACTAACACCTAACCAACTTCCATAACAGAATCGATACTCTTAACATAAAAAGAGCTACCACACAATAATCTTATCTATTATGCCTTACAATCTTGTTCGACCTTAGAAGTTCATATATAGATTTATATTTTGTATTTTAATGAAAGTTGATGTATAGATTTGAAATGAACACGTTACATTTGGTTTTGGTTTATGAATAAGAAAAAAGTTGTATCTTACGTGGAGACACAGGGTGAAAGGACGCGTCAGACCAAAGATTTGCAATTAAAATGACAGCGAGAGTGTGCACTCACACAGAACAGAAGGCCCATAATAATTAAATATAATTTCTATGTTTTACAATTTGGATCATATCATTTTCATTTACAAAAGTTTCATTCATTCCATTCCCTTTTTTTTCTCTTGAAATTGGATTATTCTAATTTCTTTCTTTAAGTTGTTTCTTTCACTATTTCTGAAGATGACCCAATCATTATTACATGGCCCATGATTCATGGGCTTTACTTAATTAATTGCCCACCCCACATCCACAACTTAACTCAAAAATTATATTTTCTACACAATAAACCCATCCATCTGTCAAAATAATCATATCTTCCTCTTTTCATGAGTAAATAAGTCAAACATATGGTATGTGTAATTTTGTACCACAAAGTGAGCAATAGAACAAAAACTATTACGTTAATTTTACAGACTGTAATTGTAGTAAAAAATCCATCTAATATTTCGAATCAATCACCAAAATTGTTTTCATTCTTAAAGAATCTGTTAGAGAAAGACAAACGTTGAAAAGGAAATAGCTGTACATACAAATAATTTTTTATTAATTTTTATTTTTAGTGAAGAAATGATAGGAAATTGAAATTGAAATTACATTGAGGGTAATAAGAAGAGATAGTTATTCTCAAAGTCAGGGCTTATTCGTCCTTTTCCCTCTTTTTCTCACACACACACAAATATTTAACCCTCTTTCCTACGCAGCGGTCACGTGCGGTCTGAGGTATACATACCATCGTGCTTTTCGCTTCTTCCCCCTGCACGCACTCAGTCCCTGCAACACTCTTCTCCAACAGCTAAAAAAAATAAATAAATAAATAAAATTTTGAAGAAAAATAAGAAGGGTAAAAAATAGCAAAGATGGGTCTGGGACAAGACACAAAAGAGTTTCTTTTTTAGATTTTTAGAAACCAAAATAAATAAATTAAATGGAAATAAGGCAATTTCGATCGAAAACCCTCAACTTTGCCAAATGGGTTATTGCAGAGTGTTTTGCAGTTGCAGCCTTTTTCACAGCCGTCTTTACCATTACCATTGTCATTGAGTTATTTAGTATCCGTTATTACCATGCACAATAGACGTGCCTCGATAACTTCTCATAATCCCATTTTTTCCATTTTTTTTTTTTTTGCTTTTTCAGTCTTAAGATTTATGACATTTGACAATAATAATAATAACTGTCTTTTTAGCCTAATAATTGTTCTGTTTTAAAAATTGCGTCTTCTTCTTTAACTCGTAATAAAAACTTCTAATGAATCCTTCTGTATGAAGAGTACATATAATACTTGTATTATTTTTAACATTTATGCACACCCCTGTTTTTCTGCAGGAACCCTTTTCTGTGTTTAAGTTTATTTATTTATTATTTATTTTTTTTTATTTTTGGTTTGGGTGGTTCTGAGGTCGTAATTATCCTTGTCAGACTCTCTAATTACTGCTTCTGCCACAGGCTTTTTCGTATACCATTTCACACCTAACATCATTTGCCGCTTCTCGTTTGTCACTTACTACTATTACTGCTGATACCAGCTCGTGCTTTGTTACCACTCCCAGTACTACTTCTCTGTCTAGGCATTACTGCGTACCCGCTACTCTACTGCCCTTTCCTCTTGCTATGTCTATTTCTCTTCTTTTTCATTTTTCACAATTGGGTTTTCTTCTTTTTCACTTTTGAAACCCCCCCTTTTTCTTTTTTAACTCATATATACAAACAATAAATACAAATGGCTACTCCACCACCGCCTCGGTCTTCCTCCATGCCGTCGCTACCGCCGCCGTGTCCCAAGTCACCGCCGGCGTATCCAGATTTGTATGGGAAGCGTCGGGAGACGGCTAAGGTTCAGATGCTTGAGAGGGAGATTGGTTTTCTTCAGGTGTGTTTAAAGTTACATTTCTTTTGTCTTATTTGAAGTGTATAGTTTTATTTTTTTTTTTTTGAAATGGGGTTGATTTATTTGTTAATGCATTTTATAATAATGCAATGGTTTGCATTTAGCTGGAGTTTAAGAAGAAGAGAAGAAAAAAAATATGGGACCGGGTGAATTTTGAAATGATTGGCTTTCTTATGGCAATTTTGAGATTTTCTCTCTTTTTTATGACTCTCTTTTGTGATCAAACAACTGGGGTTATAATGGAAAGTGTAAAGGTTAACTTTTTTTGTTTTTTATCTCCTGATCTGAGGGGATTTCTCATTTGTTTTTGTGAGAAGGTTCGTTATGATCTTTTTTTAGAGCACCCCATATCAGATTATAGAGCTGATAAAGCTAAACTAAGTGTAGTGCTATGAATCTAAAAGAGTTTTCATACTGAAAGACATTATTGTTTCCAGTTTACATACTAACTATAAAGTTTTAGTTTTTACAGTTATTCAAAAGCTTAGGTGTTTAGACAGTATCTGGTCTGTCTGAATAGTGGAAAAATTCAGTTTGTTATACAAAAGCCCTTTGTGGATTATTTAACTAGTTTATTATTGTATTTAAATTGAATAAACTAGTTAGTCAACTTGTAGTGGAGAACTACTTAATCAACTTGTCTTATTCCAGTTTCTTTATTTTCTAATGGGGATTTCATTGATACCTTGTCTTGAACAGGAGGAATTAAAATCCGCAGAGCGCATTCAACCTGCTTCCAGATGCTGCAAAGAGTATGATTTGTTGTTAAATTTCCTTGTAACAAAAAGTTTTAATTTTTCTTTGAAGGAGAAGATGATTAAAATTTTCCTACTCTAGTAAGCTTATTTGAATTGAATGTGCCTATTTTACAGGGTGGCTGATTTTATTGTGGCTAATCCAGATCCTTTAATGCCTACGTAAGAATACTGATGGCCCATATTTGCTCAACTCACATATTAGTTTATGATCTTGACGTTTTCCCTTTCAACCAGGAACCGAAGGAAACGCCGCTCATGTCGTTGCTGGAAATGGCTCTGGTATGGCTGACAATGACATTATTTTCTTCTTATAGTTTTGACAAATTATTAGTCTTAAGACTCTGAAATTTAGTATTGTAGAAGCAGAATGCAACATAGAAACTTCCATTTTTTAACCCGAAGTATTGCTGTTTATGCAGTGGCTTCCCCTGTTTTAACCTCTCATGGATTTGCTGTTGCTGTTATTCTAAATGCTGCTCCATAAACCTTGAAATGCCACAATGCTGCAAGTGTAAATGCAGTCCTTGTGATTGTTGTTGTTGTAAATGCCCGTCGTGTTTCAGTTGCTCGTTACCAAAATGGCGTTGCCCTCGTTGTTCATGTTCGTGTCCTCGACCAAATTGCTGTAAAAAGAAGTCATGCAACAGAAGTTGTTGCTGCCTATTCCCTAGTTCTTGTTGTTCATGCCCTGATTGCCCATCTTGCAGATGCAAATGCAAATGCAAATGCTCTTGTCCTCCATGTCTATAGGTATATTTTGTTATTGTACAAAATTATGCTGTAATCCTTTTTTTATGCTTCTAGAATCCTCCTATATTCTACAAATGCATGCTTATTTAGCTAGAATATGATATACCAAGTCTTCAAACTTTTTTTTTTAGTTTCAGAAAGGAAGTATAAGCAAGTTGGCAGGCTGAATTATTGGTTCTCTGTTTGAGGATTTGATATATTTTACAATCTTTCACATTTGTTTAACACTAATAAAAAAAATGGACTTATTTCACAACAATGTAAATAAATCTCATCTTGAATTTTATCTCTATAAAGTGATATGATCATTAATAAGTCTTAATTGGCATGACAAGACTTAAGACAGCCAAATTAGGATATGCTTATCTAAGAAATGTGGCTTGAAATTTATTGAGTTTCCCTTTGTGGTCTGTTTTAGCCAACTTAGTGGCCAATGTTAAGACTTGATATAGTTAGCATTTTTCATGTTTAGCCACAGTTACTCTGACATGGATGGGAATTCGAATCAGGTTTTCCTTCAATAATTCTGCCAATCTGACCTCCATAATTCAAATTCGTGGCCCTACTACGGAGTCATAATTGAATCAAGTCATCAAATTGGCAGGCTTTTGAAGACTCTGTTGAAATCTAGAGCAACAGGACAGATCTCAGGCCCATATTCGAGGCTGATTCCCTTGTTTTGAGTGTTTTTGTAGAAAACCATACATACAGAGCCCAAGTGTGTATTTTTATGTAATGCCCAACTTCTATATATGGAAGGAAAGTAAAATGGATAGGCAATGTTTCGTTCAAAGTAAACTAAAACGAATAGCACTTGTCATTGTAAAGAGTTAAGCCTCTTATTTGGCAAACCATTTACGGTAAATTAAAGAAACAGTTCAAAACATAAATAGAAAACATCATATGGCAAGTATGTATATCTGTCATAAACAGAATAAAACACTCCTGTGTCATTCATTCTATTAGATTAGTTTTTAAAAAAGCAGAACATACAGGGAAGTTTACTTATCAACTCCTTTCACCCCACTCTCTGAATTCTGAAAATGGTTACCAACTGCAAATCTCAAATACTAAAAATTTTATCTGACTTGATCAGAGCCTTATGGCCTCTATTTCCCTCATGGCAAATGGGCACATTCTGAGAAGAGAATAACAGTTAAAGAAACTCATAAACCATTTTAATTTTCTCACAACTGCGTCCATGCAAATGCAACAGGGCTCCTGACTTGGTGCTCAGCGTTGCTCCACATGATTGAACCAAAAGCAGACCTTCCAGAAGAGGCTGCACCTCTTGCTGCCACAAAGGTCACAGTGTAACGAAGCTTCTGCCCAACTGTTTTAAACACAAGCTTGGTTGGCTTAACAGACACGTTCACCATTGGAGGTGCATCAACAGTTAAGTTATATACAGACCCAGCAGCTCCAACATTGGTCAATTGACGAGTGTAGCGAACAACTCGTTTGTTTCCAAAAATGACAGAGAACGAAGGGTAGTTTAGAGCTCCCGGGTCAGACCACTTTTTAGAACAAGTGACATTGCGGTGCTTGGCAATGGATTGGACATGATCAAGGGTGTAGTCCAAGGAGCACAAGAACTGGATGTACTGTTGGGTTGAGATGTCATAAACTAGACCAGGTGAAATGGCTTTCTGTGGGTCGACATGGCCCGCCCCATGAGCCCATGGGTTGGAAGCGGCACCTCCTTCTGCATCCCGAATAGGGGATTTGGTGTTATCTATTACATATGCAGTTGTCATCAGGGCAGATTTGATTGCACTGGGACTCCAATCTGGATGAGCTGCTTTAAGAAGAGCAGCTAGACCACTGATATGTGGGCAAGACATGGATGTGCCTGCATTGGGATTCAATGATAATTAGAAATTAAAATTCATGATCTTTTTCAAATAATGAGTTAACAAGAACATATGAGTACATTTTAGTTCATATCTTCTTTTTCTTCTTCTTCCATGTTCATTAAAAAGCAAAAAAAAAAACTTGTTCATCAACCCATTGTCTAATTACAGTCAATAATGAATTCTTGTGCAAAAAAGTTTTGTCCGGATTTCATAATGATCCGACCGGACTAATTACAGTCAAACACTACATTTGGTAGAAGTTGAGCCTGTGTAGAAGGTAAAATCTTATCAAACAAATTTTACTAATATGCTAAAAGTATAATATATTGATTTTATTTACCAAAAAAGAAATAATATATTGATTTTATAATAATAATTCTGTTAAACTCTTATGTACACAAGCTTGAAGGGTTAGTCACTATTTTACATATGTTACTAATGCTCATTATAATCCCTTCTCAACTAGAGTTGAGACAAAATAGTGCGTTTGGTAGGGAAATGTGGACTTTTTTTTGTAAAAAAATGATTTGAATTAGACTTTGATCTTTGGTAGTAAAGATTTTGGTTGAGGTTAGACAATGAATGGTTAAACAACTGTTATGTCCCTTATTCTAAAAAGAAAAACTCTTCTGTCTGTCCCTAAGTTTAAAACTATCCATCTATACCAATGCTAAAAGTATTGTCGTTTCATAGGTAATAATATACTCCTAGTTTCCTACCTAGCTTCATAGGTGAGACTTGAGAGGCTTCGTTTGTTAGTCATTGTTTCCAATTTTGGACATAATATACATTTGAAACAATCGCAACGTTAAAAACGAAATATAACCGTTGCCTTACCTGACATAATGTTGAACTTCGTTTTCCTTGCGTCCTTCTCCAGCCCAGTGGGCCCAATAGCTTCTGACCAAGCAGCCAAGATGTTAACACCAGGCCCAATCACATCAGGCTTCAAGATCTGGGGCGTCACTAGATTGGGCCCTCTCGAACTAAACGCCGCCACAACGGGAGACGGTCGTACATTCAACACGGTCCCACCAAAGCTCAGCACAGCCGTCGGATTAGGAACTGATTTCACGTACTCCCTGATCAAATCACCGCTCTTCCTTCCCACCGCCACAGCCGGTAACAAGTGGCTGTCTGCCACCAATTCCTCGCCGCTCGCGGCTGTGTTGGCCAGTATCATCCCGATCCCACCGGCATCGCGGACCACCGCACCTTTCTCCACACGTGCATTTACTCCTCTGTCGCACAATACCACTTTCCCACGTACCAATGCTGGTTCGAGCGAACCGGGCAGGCACAAGTTGCCTGAACTGTTGGACCCTTTATTGTACACGATTGCCACCGGTTTATTTCCCATTCCGGACCCACTGTAGAGTGAGACACCGCCAAACCGTTTCTTGTTTCCCAGCAAAGCAAAAGCCGGGAAATCACGATCCAGAGTTCCAGCCCCGACAGTCATGATCCACGGCGCCACATTGGCCAATGAAGCCTTACTGGGCCCACTATTACCAGCCGAGCATGAGACGAAAATGCCCTTCTCCATTGCGGCGAACGCTCCGATAGCGATAGTGTCGCGGTAGTAAGGGGCGGACCCACCTCCCAAAGACATAGATAGCACATCAACCCCGTCGGCAATGGCCCGATCCATACCCGCGAGAATATCCGACCCGAAACAACCGGAGCTCCAACAGACTTTGTAAGCTGCTACTCTAGCGTGTGTTGCCATTCCACGCGCCGTCCCGCTGGCGTATCCGAGTAAGCTAGCATTCACTACGTGTGCTCCGGCGGCAGTGCTCGCCGTATGGGTTCCGTGTCCGTCTCTGTCCCGAGGTGACACGATCTCTTTGCCCTGCTTTACGAAGCTTCCGCCGGATGCCATCTGGAAACCCTTGGCGAAGCTTCGAGCTCCAATGAGCTTCTTGTTGCAGAGAGATGAACTGAAATCTGGACCGGTTTCGCACTCTCCGCGCCACCGTGACGGGATCTCAGGCATACCAGTATCGTCAAAGCTTTTGGATTCGGGCCACACCCCAGTATCCAAAACTCCAACAATGACATCATGAGAGGCCTGGTTAATATCCTGAGTACTGAGTCCACCATCGACCTCTAAACCCAGAAACTCAGGGGTCCGAGTTGTGTGAAGGGTATAAACTGTATCTTCGTAGACACCCAAAACGTCGTCAGATTGGCGGAGTGACTCAGCTTGTTCAGGATCCAAAGAGGCTGCGAATCCAGGGTAAGCGTTGGTGTAGGAGTAAAGCAGCGAATCCGTGTCCGAAGAAAGAGAAGATAAGCTAGCAGAGTACCATTCCTGACGAGTGGGATAAGCAAGTGGCGTCTCAGGATTTTTCATGTGAACAATGTAGGTTTTTTTGGCCATGGCCAAGTGGCCACTTTGTATGAGTAACAGAGCCACGGTGCAAAACAAGAACGTGGCCTTCAAGGCCATGGCTATAGGTGGGTTAAAAGCTTTAGTTTCAGAGAATAAATTAAAAATGAAGGGAATTGAGAAATTAAATGGCGGGATATGAAAAGGTTGAAGAAGGCGAAAACCGAACCAGTCGCTAATGGCTGCGACTGTCAGATGGATATAAGAAGAAGAAGAAGACTAGTGTCGGGTTTATATCAAGTTGAGATTTAAAATAAGGAGTTTCTTTTAGTAAAATTACGTAAATGCCATTCCTTACATATAAACAGGAAAAAGTGGGAGTTAAATTAACATTACATTAAACAAACGCGTTTAGGAATAAATTCATGTGGGGTTTGAATATCTGGAAATGTTGGTTCAATTTTCATGAAAACAAATCAAATTGAAAAATTAAAAGTAATCAATAGCTGTATATATTAGATTAGATTAGAAGTGAACAGTTAATGAATTAGAAAGGTTACTTTGTGTCTAATTGTTTTTATCACAAAGAACAAAAGGTGCTTTGATAAGAAAAAAACACTTGGAGACACTATTACAGCTGGATACACTTCACTCAATGGGTCCACCCCATTCTTTTTTGCTTATTGAATCATCTTCCATTCCTTAATGCCCATTCCATTCCTAATAAAATACACTCATTACTTTTGTTTTAATAATTACTTTTCTCAAGTGTACTCACTCCCTGGAAAAATATATTCAATTATGTTGCTTCTTTCTTATTCATAATTTTCTTTTCTTTAGAAATATCACAATGTACTTTTCTTTTACCAAAATTCATATCACGTTACACTTTAGAATTTAGAATTGACAAAAAATGTTTGCCATATTTGTGACCTTATTTATGTTTCAAAGCATGTAATTAAAATTAAACATTGAGAAATATGTCACTTTGTTCAATGCAAATTACGTATGGATAGAGGGTGTTGAAAATGAGGGCAGTATTGGAATAAAATAAAATAAAAAAGCAGAGCACAAAAATCAAGGAAGAAGTGGGGTTAATATTTTTGTCTTATACGAAGAATGAAATAGACTGGTGGTCGTGGCATAGACTAAACTGTTACCAATCGTCATTGTGCTTAGCAACCCACACCATTTCTCAAGGGCACAAATTTGTAACGGCTACTTTTAATTTTTTGGTTTTATCATCTCAATTATTTTTGTAAAGAAAATGGTTCACACTCAAACTCACTCACCCTCCTTTAACTGACTATTTTTATTTTATTTTATTTTTGACTGATCCTCCACTTTCTTCATTTCTTTTCTCTTAAACCGTAAAAAATGACTATACACGTTTAAATCACGTAGTCTTCTCAGTTTCAAAATGGTATATACACTTGTCAATTAACTGTGCTCATATTCCATTTTCGTGGTAATCTTACCGTTAGCATTACACATTAAAAATACATTTTAATCTCACTTTCATGACTTTCTTCTTGCTCCACTACAATGCAGGTATGATTATTCAAGATAAACCTACTTTAAAAATATATTAATATATGTTCAGATTTTCTTAAACAAATCATTTTTGTTGCAGATAAAAGGATTGTTTTTTTCTTTTAAAACAATACAAATGGTAAAAAATATGTAAGGGAGTACTTTTTAAATTTATGAAAAGAGACGGTGGGTGTTAAAAAAATTTATCTTATCTAAATAAACCAATAAAAAACACAATTTAAATAACCAACAAAAAAAACCAACCTCCAACGGAATATATTAAGTGAATTAAATATTATTATGACTCGTCCAAATAACTTAAATAAACAGATTATGTATTTTATACTAAAATTGTCTATAATTATTTAACTATGTTTAATAGTTAAATTATTTCACGTTCATAGTATATAGTGTTTAATTAGAAATTTATACTATATAATTGATAATTTGAATTGTATTTGAATATTAATGTGACATTTAAAATCTACACTGCATTAACATTTATATATATACTAAATAGATGTTACGTGCCAAGTCACGTATGTTAATTTTATTTTAATTTTTAATTTTTTTTAATATCATAATTTTAGAATTAATAATATTCAATATTGTGATCATCATTGAAATTTGAAAGCATAATAGTGATTTAAATAAAAATAAAAATTACTATTATACTTTGTAATAGTAATTAAAAAAATTTATTATTCGTCCTATATTTCTCTTCGGAATTAATAAAAATGCCCATCTGGTTAAACTATCAAACATTCAAATTTAATTTAAAATAATATTTAAAATGTAACTAATTCTAAATATTAAAATTTGAAAATAATTTTTAATAAAAAAATAAACCATATGAACAAATTTATTATTAATTACAACACTTATGTGGATTAATTAGAACCCAGTCACTTTACACCTAGTGGGCTATTTAGGTTTAACTAACTAATTATATTTTTTTTTAAAAAAAAGTCTCCCATTAATTTTTCATAAATCAAGAATTCGGTTATATAGGCACATTTTAGATAGAATAGATATATATTTTTTTTTTTCTATTTTTAAAAAAATATTATTTAATATTTTAATATTTATTCAATTTATGTTCATCTTATATTTAAGTTTTGAACATTTAATTTAGATTATATATAACACTTTTAATCTTGAAATATATATAATTATATATCCATTTATTTGATCAAATCTATAATTATTTAAACATAAAAAACTAACAACAACAGTAATACTACTACTACTAATAATAATATTACCACTAATAATAATAATAATAAAGAAATAATAAAGATTATGGGATTATCCAATTAAACCAACAAAATTATTGGGCGAGTTAATTTTTTTTTTAATTAGATAGATTGCAATTAAAAATTTACGATTTAATATTTATATTAAATTGGTAAAGATATATTACAATCCGACTAAACTAATCTATGTATACCCCTTCATAATTAATATAAGTCGTGGTTTTCATATGGCTAATTTTTTTTATTAACTTTTGTATAAACAGACAGAAAAAATTAGAGACACAACTACAAGGGTCAACATAGATTAGACGCTTATTCCCTCTCGAAAAAAAGGAGCTAAAAGCACACAAGAGGTAGCGATGGCAAAGCCATCCCTAGCCGATGGGAGGGAAAAAAAAAACTAACCTTAAGCGACTAGGATTTGTGAATTATTGTGAGAGCCCCTAGCTTTTTTATCTCGAGAAAGTGAGAAACAAAATAACTCCAGTAGATAGATGCTCAACAAAATTTTGGTTGTACTTTTTTTATCATTGTATAATATATGGATATTATTGATTTATTTTGTACTTTAAATTATTAGTAGAATATAAATATTATTTATCAAATTTTAAAAAGTGCAGAATATGTCTACTACTAACTAATTTTAACCAATATTTTATTATGAAGTATTTTTTGTATAATGTTAGCTTAGTAAAAGTTTCTTATGAGAAGTATTTTTCTTTCAAGAGTACAACTCCAATCAAAGGATATCCATACATATTATATTTGTATATATTTTATATCATATTGTCATGTTATTGCTTGTTACTAATGTTGATAAAATAGGAGAAAAGATGCAATATAATTTTATTATGGATGCACTTTAATAATATCACTATGATCTCTTTATGTCATAGCTAGTTTTAGATGTAAGCATTTTATGAATGGAATCCAACTCTCAACATGCTTGATGTATTATTAACCAAATAAAAAATAATAAAGATCTTGCTTCAATTATTCTTCCATGTCCTCCAATGGGTCTAACATAAATACACTTTAAAACAAAAATTAAATAAAGAATAATTACTTTTACACGGAGCATGTTTTGTGCACAATTATAGTATATACTTAAGATAATACAATAATCCTTGAATGTGGCAGAAGCGCGTGGCAATTGGTCACCAAGAATGCCATTAGAAATAAGAAAGTACAAATATTTTTCTTCTTCTTCTCTAGCTATAACCGGATACTTACGTGGAAAATAAAATATATTTCTAATACTTATTGGAAAAAATTAAAGGATATAAGATGTATTATGCATTTTTTTACCATTTGGATAGTTTTAATTATATAATAATATACATGATTTTTTTTTTTTTAAAAAAAGAATTATAATGTTTCTTAGATAAAGAAAATTAAACCTCATGGTCATTACATAAAATATTTTCTAGTATTGATGACACTTCAATCAAATCAGAAAAGTTGTTTGCATACACTTATTTAGTCACGTTATGGGCCGCAAAATTACAGCATCGAGAAATCTTAACAAAATAACATCCCAATAAAAGTTTAGAAATAGAAATACTCCTACTAATATAACTATCAATCTCCCATCTTGGTGAACTTCCTCTAAAAGCATTGATGGTGATTTTCGAATCACTTTCAATTATCACAAAATTGTAGATCAAAGCTATTGAAGTCTCTAGAACAAGTAAACAAGCAGCTTCTTCACCAATGAGGGGGTCTGAAACTAGTAAATTGTTGACAGCTATCCACACAAACGAGCCTAGATAGTCACAAGCCACAGTTGTCACACACATAGTCTCCCTCCCATTCCTCACGTCACAATTGATCTTAATCCAATCCTTCGGGGGGAGTACCATCCAGTCTCAGTAGGAACAACAAGAGTAGGGAGGATAGATAAGGCATAATCTGCATACACAATGATTAATAGAGCCAATATAATGTTGTATGCTAGTTAAATTGTTGTTATGTACCTTATCATTGCAAGCTCTCCAAATTATGTCAACAACAATGAATCAAAATGAGTCCCCACGGGGACGATCGCCAAAGATGCTAAGACAAATTACAATACAGAAAGAGATGCTCCATGGTTTCATCCTCACGCTCGCAAATAGGGCAAGTCGTATCTTCAATTGTCATCTGTTGCCCAATGATTTTACAAATAGGAAGCGCATTAGACAAAATCCTCCACCACAAGACTTTATGAAGTTTAAGAATTTTTCTATTCCACAACCTGTTCCAAAGGGAAGGAGCAACATCACACCGATGAGTCTTATCCAACACTTGAATCAAGTAGGCAAACTTTGTACAAAATTGGTCGTTTGCTTCCTTAATCCCAACCCAATGGTCATTACCATGACCACTTAGGCACCCACTTAGACACCGTATATGCTTCAAAAAGATAGCAAGGTTTTTTAATATCCCAATGATCCACAACCCTAGTAAATTCCTCCATAGGCACCCTCTTTGGCTTTGGGATAAATGCTTGGCCATGGCTTATCTAAGGGTCCTCCCATATACGAGTATCCTTTCCATCCTTAATCACTTTACATGCTCTTTTCTCGAGGATATGTTTTGGTTTGACAACATCCTTAATTGGGAATTAGATCCCTTGAAAGAGCTATTGAGGAAGTCTTTACCCCTCATGTATTTTGCCCTAAGCATTTCATAACATAACGATTGATGATTATTCATCAGATTCTAACCCCACTTGTCTAGGAAGGCCTAATTCATCTCCAAGGACTTACAAAATCCCAAACCCTCACGAGCTTTGGGAAGACACAAACATTCCCATCCCCTTAAACAAAGGCCCTTGTTACTTCTATCACTGTCCTACCAGAAATTACACCAAACCATCAATTTTAGTAGCCAATTTTTTGGAGAGTTTGGTGATCTGCATTGAATATATCAGGAGCGAGAGAGCCCCATAGATTTAATCAGGGTAGCTCGACCTGCTTTTGAGAGTGTCTTCACCTTCCAACCCTGTTTCGTAATAAGGTTATCCAAAATAAAGTTGAAATCTGCATCCTTCTGTCTACCTCTGAAAAGAGGGAGACCCAGGTATGTTATATTGTTCGTAGGGCACTCAAAGCCCATAGCCTCCTTAATGCCTCGGGGCATCCTATCACTTATATTATTACTGAAGAATATAGAAGTCTTAAGCTTGTTAACTTTTTATCCAGACCACAAACAGAAACTATCTAAACAGTCCAAGAATCCCTTGGCTTACTTCCCAGGATGATTACGTCATTAGCAAAAAAGATATTTAAAAATGTTGGGCCATTGCTGCTAAGCTTAATGTAATACCCGGAATTAAGAAATGGATTAGCAAAACCCTAACTAGATAAATATGTATAATTGAGGAAATTATATTATTATATAATTTAATATATGTGAAATTATATGAATTTTATTATGTTAAGACCCCGTTGGTGAGCCAGGGGCATTTTAGTAATTATGACCCGAGAAGGGTAAAATTATGAAATTAATTTGATTACGTGCTTAATGGAACTATATTATTATATAGTATACATGTGTTGTCTTTTCAGGTGTGTTCTGACAGGTTAGCGCGGTATAGTCACAACCGGGAATTTCGAACCGGTTCGGCCCGAAATGTAAATTGGATTGATAATTTGGCATTTTATTTGATGAATGATAATCTGAAATTTATTTGAAATTAATTGAGTATTGAAATGACTTATTTACCCTTGTGAGGGTGTAGGTGTGAATAATAAGCCATGAGGGCATTTTGGTCATTTGACCCCTATTTACTATGTTTGATTAAAATTGATTTTTAATGAAATGAAATGCAAAATTCTGGTTTTACTTTCACTCTTGGCCGACCCCCTCTCTCTCCCAAACCCTCTTATTATTTCAAAGTTGAATTTGAAGAAAAGCTTGGTTCTTAGCTTGTTTTGGAGCTTTGAAGTTGTGAATTCTTGAGCTTGGAGTTGAGGTAGATTCTTGCTAAGTTTATGTGAAATTTATGGTTGAATTCTTGCTGAAATTATTGTGGAAAAAAGCATGCTTTAAGTTGTTTGATCTTGGTTTGCATGTTTAGGGAAATGGATGTTTAATCTTGATAATTTGTGTGTTAATCTCTTGATTTGTGTTTGATTGGGCTTAGAGTACAATTCAAGGATGTTTTACATGCTTAATCTAATTTTTTTATCTATTGTTTTACTCATTTGGAAATTGAATAAGTATGTGTTGGGTTAAAGTTCATGTTCTTGAACTTGGAGTTTTGCTAGTTGAAGCATGATTTGTGATTATTGTGCAATCTGAAATTATGGGGTTTATTGTTGGATTTTGATGCATAATTATGTGTTTTAGAACCTATAATATTTGCTAGCTGCTATAAGTGGGTTAATTGTGAAATTGGTTGTGAAAAGCAAGCTTGAGTTCATGGAACTCAAGCTTGGTGCTTTAATGGCACTTTTTGATTTTTAGTGCAATTGTTGGGTTTAAGTTGTGGAATATGTTTATTATGACATATATTGATGCTTTGGAAAGTTTGGGAATGTTTGGGAATGATTTGAGTGAGTTTTGGGGGTTTAAAGATTGAGAAATTTCGTGTTCTGCTAGACAACCGGAATTCCGGTTGGTTCATCCGGAATTCCGGTTGGAGTTCATCGGGAAATGCTGAAATTTGTTTTGGCCATAACTTTTGACTCGGGACTCCGTTTGGGACGTTCTTTATACCGTTGGAAAGCTCTTTTCGAGCTCTATGTGATTATCTGTATTTGAAATGCCATGAATTTATTTTATGAATGTGAAATCAGGGGTTAACCCTATTTGTGAAAATCCCGGATTGTGTGTGACTAGGATTACCGGCACCTGGTCAGGAGCACCCGGGGATTTGGAATCTCTACTATTGCGGGACAACAGGTAAGACAGTGATTAGCACGTAGAGTATGCGCAGTGGCGCTTATGTTGAGAATGATATGCATAAATGTTAAGTAACCGGGATTAGGGTTATTACCCTAATAGGAACGGTGTAATAGCCTAGGGTTATTACCCTAGTGATATATGTGTATAAATGCCATGCCATGCTAATTGAAATGAGATTTAAGGATTATGTGCTCAAGGCATAATCAGGTTGGACTCGGTACTCATAACCGAGATGAACCGCTTCTAAGGCCTTAATGTATTTAGACGTGTGAGAGTAACATGTGGGTCTACGTCACGTAGATTTAATTAGATGTGTGAGCGCAACACATAGGTCTACGCCACGTAGACATAAATGGGCATGATGAAATAATGATCAGGTCTGTGCTATACAGACATATGTGAATGAGCATAATATATTTGTTATGATTTATACTGTCTTGCTGGGCTTGGCTCACGGGTGCTCTACTGTGCAGGAAAGGGTAAGGCATTAGCTGATCAGCCATGAGTTTCAGGAACAGGGCGAAGAATGTACATGTTCATGCCACTTCAGACCAAGCGGGTTATGGGTCTAACAGTGTTGACTTTTGTATTCTGTTTTGCCGCTTAGGTCGGCTAGTAAGAAAGAACTTGTAATAAGTTTGTAAATATTTTTGGGATCCCAACTATTTTGAAAAGTTTAAATATATTACAAGTTTATTTTCAGTCTGTTTAATATAAAAGTTTAAATTTTGCGCTATTTTAATTAGTAATCCCGGTTAGGGGATTAGGGCCTTATAAGTATTTTGGGTAGCGTGCCTAATTATTTAGGGCGTTACACTTAATGCCTTTGATCACACCTTTTCTCATAGCGTCTTCCAATAAACTTGAAAGAATCTCAATCGCCCAGATAAATAAATAAGAGGAAAGGGGATCCCCTTGTCTAATTCCACAAGATGGGGCAATCTTACCCATAGTTCCACCATTGATGCAAATATTAAAGGTAGTAGTAGAAATACACTGATACACCCAGTTGCAAAATTTGCCGGGGGCCTTAAAGCTCTTCAAAACATGGTCAATTAACTACCAACCTAGTTTTTCATAAGCCTTTGCAAGATTAATTTTGATCACAAAAAACCTTTCTTTTCCTCTCTTTCCCTAAAAGGATTGAATGACTTCATGAATGATAACATTGTTGTCTTATATATTCCTCCCTGGCATAAAAACAACTTGGATTGGGCAAATAAGTCTTGATAATATTGGCTTAATTCTATTCGCAATGATTTTAGAAATCACTTTGTAGCTTACATTGCAAAGAGATATCAACCTGTATTGAGAGACTTTCAGAGGATTCCCTCCTTTGGGGATAAGGACCACATTAGTTGCATTGAAGCCCTTGTGTAAATTTCTGTTTCGGAAGAAATCCAAGACCACCTCGCAGAATTCTCTCCCAACCGTATCCAATAATATTTGAAGAATAAGACAGACATACCATTAGGTTTAGGAGCTTTAAGATTACTCATGGTAAAAAGAGTACGTTTAATCTCTATTTCATTAGGTAATCTCAGCAACTCATCCTGCTCCCTATTAGAGATAGAGTCGTGAATCAAATGGTCCATGCTAGCCAAAAGGATTGCACGAGACGCCAAAAAAATACTACCCAAGTAGTCCATAAATTCTTTACCAATGCTTTCACGAGTAGTAATTCATTCCCCATTTCTGTTAATAATACATTCAATCGCATTTCTTTGATTCCTAACAGTGGTTGAAATGAAGAAGAATTTAGAGCATTTGTCAGCATCTTTTAGCCAAGAGATACGAGATTGTTGTTTCTAGTAATCAGCTTGTCTAATCAAGGACTCATTAAGTGACTTTCTGAGTTGGGACTCCTCTTTCCAATTGCGTTGACTAGTGGGTTGATCTTGTAAAGACTTAAGCTCCTTCTTCAGGTCTTGAATAGTGGAATCAATAACACCAAATTGCCTTCTATTCCATTGAAGGAGGCCCACCCGCATAACACTCACCTTTTTGAACATTCTAGTCGGTATCCAGTGATGTTAGATAGTAGACCAAGCATGATTCACCACTAATTTACTCTGATCATCTCTAGTCCACCAAGCTTTAAACTCAAATTTTCGTTTAAAGTTTGTTTCCAAACACCTTGCGTAAAATACAACAATCTATGATTTAAGTTTGCTGTGTGGAGGGAATGAATAACCGCCTTTGGGAATAAAGTGATCCACGGAGCATTAGCCATCCCCGTATCCAATTCAGATTAAGTATGCTTATCCATCACGGTGATTGTCCCCTTTGATAGTCAATTAGACCATTAGAGTAGATCAGCCCATATATAATTGGGATAAATTGATCTTTTTCTTTAGAGACAACTCTCTTAGAATGAGAGAGCACAAAATTAACATACCCTAAAATCAACCACGCGCCTCCAAACCTCTTCCCCAACCCCATCAAATGCGGAATCTTTTTTTCTCATGGAAGTAAGGAGGCCATAAACAAACGAGAGGAGCCACGGATAATGAGCCAGATCTGAATAGACTAGACCCGAAATATGATTTTTCTTCACTCTAATGCTTTCAAAGATAAAGTTATTTTTCTAGAGCAAAATAATTCCACGTGCACACCCCCAAGCAGGAAAAACAACATTATTATTGAAATGTAACTTATTAAGAGAACATACCAACTGAGACGTGTCCACTTTTAATTCAGTAAGAAAGATGAAGTCTGGTGAGCATGTCCGAATAAGGGATTTGAGTTCAAAAACTGTAGAGGTTTGCCCCAACCCCCTACAGTTCTAAGAGATGCCTCTCATTGTGCTTGTGGAGGTGGTGATCTATCAACCTCCATAGCGGGGAATAATTTTCAGAATTGCCAACGAATGAGCCCATATCATCAGGAACTAATACTTTCTAGTTGGAATATCAATATCTTTTATCAGGGCTTGTGCTTTCCATACCGTGAGATGCAAAGATTGCCCAACAGAAGGAGGTTTGGTAGTTTGGCTCATGTTATCATCAAATAGGCTATCCTCTTCATTGGAACCATGCTTGCCATTGCTATTGATAGAGTAAGAAAACTCCTTTTCTGGTTCTTCCACTTTAACACGGGGAATTTCGCATGCCACTCCATTCGAGAAATCACAGATAACACCAGGGAATCATCTCAGTTTAAACTCAATTTTAGAAATAGGAGAGACAGATCGAGAGCACAAACATCTCTTCTTAAATGGAGTGTGTTCATTAACTTTCGAGGATGTTTGTGCTCCAATATCCACAAAGAGTGCCTTGCCTTTAAGCTTGTGTAAATTACTGCATAATTTCAATTCTTCCATATAAGTATCTTGGGCTTGGAAGAACTAACCAAGTGCTCTATTCTCATCAAGTTGGTCACTATTGTCTTGGCCCAAAGTGGAGTCCTCACCCAACTTCTGCTTAATTAAGTTCGACCCAATAAAGGAAGCTCCCAATTTTTCTTTTGGCCCAATAAAAGTCTAGGCTAGGGGTGTGCATAAATCGATCCAATCCAATGAGAATCGACCGATCCAATTACAACCGACCGCCAAACATTGGATATCCAATTGTGATCGGATTGGATTGGATGTTATTTTTAAATATCCAATTGGATCGGATCGGATGGTGGATGGGGTGTCTAAAAATTTAATACATCCAACATCCAATCGAACTAATTAGTATTTTCATTTAGTTTGGATGAGTATTAGATTTTATATTGTTATACGTCAAATCTATATGTATATATGAAAATTAACATTAAAATTTTACTCATTTTTTCTTGGATTGGATGGATCCAGTCCAATCCAATACATACTGGACCTAAAATATTGGATGGATCCGATCCGATCCGATCCAAAAAATACTAGGTCTAAAATATTGGATAAATCTAAATTAAACAAATAAATATATATGAAATACATCCAATGGATAGAACTGATCCAATCCAACTTCCAATGGATGTTAGATCGATTGGATGATAGAAATTAATTAGATCAGATCAGATGGTAAAATCTAACATGCAATATATGATTGGATCGGATCTGGATAGGCCTAAAAATATTGGATGTGATCCAATGAACATCCTAGCCCACTAGGTCCACTTGCAAAATAAGGTTTAGAGAAATATCAACATCAACCTCTCGATATAAGCTTGGATAAGAAGAGGGAAAATTTGCAGGTTTCCCTTGTCAGAACTACAAATGGAAAAATCTTTCCCAAACCTCTCATTCATAGGTTTCAATGCTTTAGGTCTCCATTGTGAGCGTGTTACTGGCGCCTTAAAATTTCTTCTCCCATCATTCAACAGTTAATTTTGTGGGAATTTTTCTATTATTTTAGTCTATAATTATTAAATTAAAAAATTTATATTTAACTTTTTAAAAGATAATATTTTTATTAGTGAGAGTTATAACCCCCACATTAGTACTAGTGGGTCCGTCCCTGAGTATCGGTCCATCATAAGTTTTCTTTTGTAAGAGATTTAATATAATTTAATTTAATAACTATGATAAAATATGGCTCAATTACAAGACTCCACTTAAGGAGGTGATAATTTACAGCAATGCTCTAAATTTTAAGGGAATAAAAATGAGTGGGCTGCACTCACAACAATGTTCCTTTCTATTAATACCAAAAAAAAAAAAAAAAAAAAGAAAGCAAAAACAAATGTTGTGCTTTAAGTTAGCAGAGGGTGTGAGAAGAGGGTAAAGAGGGACCCAAGAAAAACAAAGCATAGGCATCATAATTTATGATAAAAGCGCAGATAGTGGCGTGAATTGAGCCTTCACTGATGATAAATAATGAATGAAGGCCAAAGCAAAAACACAAGTTCAGTGGTGCAGGAGCCAGGGCCACGACCAGGACCAGGGCCGCACGCTCGTTTAACTTTTTCCATTCTTCTTCTTTTTCTCTCATCTCAATATTATGGCCACGCCTTTTCTCTCTCTCTCTCTATCATTATCATTTATCATATCAACTGTTAATAATCTTCTTGTTTTTTTCTAAAACCACCGCTTTCACACCTAAATTTTGATTTGCATGTGCCAAACCAAAATAGATAACCTACTTAATTTGGACACCCAAGAAAATAAACACACTACCCAAAATTAAACATTAAAAAAATCAACCTACCTATATAGATTATCTTTGACAAGAATGCAGGTAAGGTAATAACAATTTCAAACATATGTAGAATTTTTCCAGTTTTTGTATGAAAGAGAAACATCACTAAATTTGATTTTTATTAATAAATAGTAACGGGAATTACATTATTTACTTGTGTGAAATTGAATGAATGAGTTTCCATACTTTTTCTTTATTTCTTCATTAAATTTTGACTGCACTAATGTTGACAATTTACTTAACATTAGAATTTTTTTTTCATGATAACATATTTATTTTAGAAAAATTCTACAATACACACTAAATCTACTAAAGTACTCACCAATTTAGCACTATTTGTTTCCACATTTGGAATAATTTTTTTAGTCAATTTTTTTATAATCTTTTGCATTTTATTCATTTAGGATATTTCACAAAATTTCGACAGGCCAAAAATAAAAAAATTAATGCCAAAATAGAGAGGATGCCTCAATAAACCTTTTTTAGGAATGGATATTGTAACAGCATCCTTTACTTTATTAAAAGAAAAGTGGAAGGTAGCTTGGTCATATTGTAAAGTACATGTTGTACAGCTTGTGATAGTGTCTCAATTTTTCCAACTGCAAACTTTGACTCTCTATCATAACAATGTACAGTGAAGTCTATGTATGTGTATGTATATTATAATGGTGCACTGCTAGCCACAGCAAGAGCCAGAAGAGATCTGTTTAACAGATCTAAATCTGAGACCTTACTTACAGTAACTATTACTTTATTTGATATATACCTCATAAGAAGTTTCGTTTGGGAAATACTATTGTTAAATAGGTCAATGATTGTTGAATAAAGCTCGGGATCATACAGCTACACCAAGTGTTAATAAATCCAACAAGTAATTTTAATAATATATATATTATGCTTAAACAAAATTACTTCAAATATTATTTTTTAATATATTTTTTTAAATTTATAGTTTGGGTTGTTCCGGTATGGTGGTTTCTATGTAGGTTGCTATGTAAATTTTAGTTACGATTTAGATTGATATGTTGGTTGGAGTTTTTATGTGAATTTTTGTAAAAATAAATAAAAAAAAATACTATTTTAAAGTGTAAAGATTAAAAAAAAAAAAAAACCCTAAAAAAACGATTGTATCATTCACTGGCTTATGTTTTAACATTTAAAATTTTAAATAGTTTTAATTAGGGTAAATAGTGATATAAGTACCCAAAATTTTAAGTTTGTAGGTGACATAAATTCAATGATTTTTTTAGTGGTGTAAGCACCATATATTTATAAAACTGTAATTTTCCTCTTATTTTATCAGTATAGACTCTGTTATTGTATTAAATAGGGCACATATAAGGCTCAAATTCTAAATTATTGGGTCTAAACAGAAATATGCAGTATCAATTACTTTTGAATCTTCTTTTAATACATTCAAAATGGAGTCTGTACTGACAAAAATAGAAAAAAAAAATTATAGTTTTATAAACATTAGGTATCTATATCGCTAAACAAAATTATTGAGTTTATGCCAGTTGCAAACTCAAAATATTGAGTACTTATACTACTATTTACCCAAATAATAATAAAAACAACAACCAAATCTTAATAATAAAATAAATAAATAAAAATAAATACAAGTTTGTAATAAAGAAAAAAATTAAGATATAGAAACAATAAAGAGAAAGAGAAAAAGAATTATATTGTACCCACTTTACTTTATCTATTTTAGTTTTTACCTTCATTTCTATATTCTTTATAATATACCCACTTTTATAGATGATGGCCCCATTATACCTCTTAAGTTAATGTAAATCATGTGCTACACTTAAGTAGAGGACAAAGTAGGGCTGTACAAAAAAATTTGTAAACCGCCTAAACCGAATAACCCGCCCAAACCGAACCGAAAAAACCGATGAAAATTACAAACCGAAATAACCCGAAAAAATTACAAACCGCCCAATTTGTTAATTGGGCGGGTTGAAAATAGGTCCAACCCGACCAACCCAATTTTGCACTTTTATTTTTTTTTTTAAACTTTTTAGTTTTTATTATATATAATATAAATGATTAAATATATAATAATATGATTTCGTCCCGTTACTGTACGGACACGGATTTCAATCCGTGATGTACTGTAACCGTTGGATGGGTAGTTAATTTGATCCAACGGTTGGGGTTCATGTAGGGGTTCATGTAGGGGTAATTAGGTATGAAAAAATGGCTACCGGTTACTTTTTTTGAAATTTAAATTTATTAAAAATGGAAAAGTGAAAAGTGACATCCATCCATCAATCAAGTCTAATCAACCGTCGTACTCCTCCACTCCTCCACTTCTTCACTTTCATTTTCTTTCATTGTTCTATTTATCATTCGTTTTTCCATTTTCGTCTCTGCTAGGGCAAAGTTCTTCCTCTTCTATTTTCTTTTCATTTTCCATTTTGTTTTTCCATTTTCTATTTTCGTTTGAGGTAGTAAAAACCATATTGTACATTGTGGTGACTGTGGTGTACATTACTCGAAGTGCCATTGTTGGAGTTGTTAGAGGGGGGTGTCGACGGTGAGTTATACATTACTCCGTTCTACTTTACATACATTTTCTTATTGACAGAAAAAAAAAATATATTTTTGAAGGGAATGTGGTGTTTTTCCATTTTCGTGTACTTAATAGTTTCATTTTGTCTCAGGTGTGGAGGTTGAGGTGGTGAAGGGAGTTTGCATATCTTTGTCGAGGTATTTCTTTGTCTCTCTCTCTCTCTCTATCTCTCTGTCTCTGGTTCTGTGTTTAAGGGAGTTTGCATTTCTTTCTCTGTCTCCCCCCGTGCATGTGTTGTGGTTCTTAGTGTAAAATGTACTGTGTGTTATGAGTTTTTTGTTTTAGTTATTTATGAATATGTGATTTGGTATTTTGATTGAGTTTGTTGCAATAAAGAGTTGCATTGTTTAAATTGAATTAGTTGCATTGTACTATAATTTAGGGGTTTTGATTTGGGTATTTTGATGTATGTATTTTTGGAATGTGTTAGTTGATTCGGTTGGATTTTAAATATTTGGGAATATGATAAATGGAGATTTTTTGAGCAATATGACAAAAAAATAATGCATGAGTTCTATAATATTAGGCTGGATGGTCTTTTAGTGATCTTATGATTGTGGAAATGATTTGGCTTTATTTGTTGTTTTTGGGATAAAATATGAAATTATCAAATATTGGTAAGTATGGTACCGATTTTAGAGGCACTATACTCATTGCAATGACAACTTTATTGATAACGAGCATAATGTCATACAATTTAAAGATCGTAATAGAAGTAGGAGATTAATATAAATAGGAGATATTATGAAACCAAACAATTTGTATCAAACAAAACAAGTTGTGTATTGAACTAAAAACTTAACACACATAAATTAGGAATACCATTAAAAATTCGGATAACAATAACTGAAAAAAATATCTGTTTAAAATTTTTGCAACCCCATCAAAGCTTAATGTGCATACTTGAGGGTATTGTAATCCAGTTCCTGGTCTTACAGTTCCTTGTCAATTATTTTTTTCTTTTTTCATGAGTGTACAGATCAAACTCCTAAACACCTTCAATTGACCTTCGCATTGCCTATAAACACAAATTTTGTATAATCTTTTGGGCCATACAAAAATCCTTAGTAAATGCTTGTCCTTTTTCAATTACAAATTTTGTATAATCCTTTGGCCATACAAGAAACTATATTTTACAACTTGTAAGAAAGATGTGATTCGAATTCAGTTTAGTGGCTTGAGAGGATCAAATTCTAGGTTGCTACTTGTATTTATAAAACAAAATACTTTGACAACTTTCTTTCTTAGATCTTTGTAGAGAATGGGGAAGTTTTCTGTACTAATTATGCTTCTTCTTCTTTTTGTGCCTTTACTGCATTTTGCATAAGTTTGGTACTGTACTTTGTTGGTGTTTTGTGTCCACGGATTTCCTCCACCATGAGTGAGAGGTCTCAATATATTTGGGAGGAGGTCACCCGTGGACATGTGAACCTTTTTGTCTCTTTTCCAAAAAATTAGAAATTGTTGTAATCTTTTTGACCATTGGCAAACTTCATGCTTAATTGAGGCCCTAAGAACCTCAAGATCTAGAGTTCCAAGATTTAATTGAGAAGGTCAATAATTTTTTCTAAATTTTATGTTACATATGTTGGCATCATTGTATGTTAAAAGTGAATACTGTATAACTGAGTTTACTGTGATGTTATTGTAATAGTATAGTATGTAAGGAAAATATGCTTACTTGTTGCGAAGGGAGACTAACAAGTTACAGAATCCATTATTTAGGCATATTGGTACATTGTACTTAACAGTTTCCATATAGTACATTTAACAAATAGACTATAGTACATATAATGATAGTATGTTATATAGGAAGAGATGCTTACCTGTTATTGTACACATATAGGAAGTTAAGTGTCGGGATGTCATGAATACACTGAAATGTTAGACGATTGCATGAATTATTCAAAGTCTTTGTCTTCCAATATTTTAGTGTTTTGAATGTTTGTTAATTAAGTTATTTTGTCTTGTGTAATAGGTTTATAAAATGGTATTTAAACGGAAGAGGGGGGCTGCTGCAGACAAAAAGGATGCAGCAGAGATAAAGAAGAAGGATCCGAAGGAAGCTTGGCCGAAGTACTAGTGAGTTATTTGTGGCAGTTATTTTAGTGGTAATATTTTTTGGTTTTGAAAATAATATTTATAATTCCATTCCTTTCTTTAATTGATGCAGCCAAGCCAATTTCTATGCTTATGCTGATGCACACAAAGAGAAACCTAAAGCAGATGTGAGTGACTTTGACTGTGTTATACACATTTAATATTTTTTATCTTTGATTTAGCGTACTTTTGTTAATAATCGAGTCTTAATATTGCAGGTGCTTCGTAGTTTTAAGGAGCAATTCAAGCTTCTTAGCGATGAAGAGATTGAGAATTGGGCTGCATACGAAGTCGAGGCTTCCCCCTCCAAGGTTGGTGGTAGAGGGAAAGGGAAGAAGGTGAAGGAGACATTATCTGCTGAGCCAGGGATTGACAACAACGAAGGTGTGGGGGACGTTCAAGTTTCTGGTCGTTGCTCATTCGAGCGTTTGGGGAGAATAGTCCCACTGCTCAACGAGGCTCAAAAAGAAATGGTGAGAAATGCCGGTTTCTCAACATTTTTAAGGGAGGATGCCCCGTACATAGACGCTAAGATAGTTAGTTGGCTGATCGATCACGTGGATCCAACCACTTCTCGGCTGGAGATATTTGGAAGAACAATCCAACTATCCTCCAAGCTGTTTGAGGATGTCATGGGAATCCGGGATGGCGGAGAACCCGTGGCAACCGAAAGTGAGCGTGACCTGGTTGAGTTTGACGTCCTCTTCAAGGCCAAGGACTAGAGGTATTCCACGACTTTGCCGGAGAATGAGCTCGGGGAAACCCAGGCGACGGTGACTACTGTTTCTCATTAAGTTTCTCCTTGTACGTATTGAACCGTGTTGCTTCGCCGAAGAATGGTACCGAGGTCGCACTAGCTACATGCATTCTTTAGTTGACATAAGGTCAATTAAGAAGAAGAATTGGGCGGCTATGCGGATATCGATATCTAATGAGCTCTCTACACGGTACAAGACGAAGAACACCAAAAATGTCTCCGGTTGCACGATATTTTTACGGGTAAGTTTTCGAATTATTGTGATGGTAGTAATTTTATTCTCTCGTGTACTGCCGTGGTAATATATGTATGCACTTTTGTTTGGTGGCGGCTTGTATATTTGACGCACGTAGGCGGACAGTTACTCACGTGGACCGAACTGTGGCTCCAATTGACTTTTGGACCACAAAACACTGCAAGTCAGTGTACAAGTGGATTCGAGACCAGGGTGGTCACACAAGTGGAAAGGTACATTTAGTACTTCAATTTTCTAATGCGTTAGAATTTTATTTGAGAGATATGCTAACTAGTTTTTTTGGTGTACTAAGCAGGTGAAGTTGACTAACACGTCTGTGTTACTGCCAAGTTTTGAATCCGTCGGTTGGGCAACCCACAAATGACGCAATATACAAAGCCGTGTGTGAGTTGAAAGATGAGGTCTTCGGCTTGATTTGAAGGTGAGCAGCGCAAAAGTACATTCGAAGGTACTCTCCACTTACCTTGGGAAGGGGACTATGAAAGAAGTGTTGGAGATACCTGAGACGAGCAAAGTTCAGCGCTCGCTTTCGTTCAACGGGGAGACCGAGAAGAAGGATGACGTGGGTGCCGAGGAAAAGGATGGTGAAGGGACGAAGGATGACGTGGGTGTCGAGGAAAAGGATGGTGAAGGGACGAAGGATGACGTGGGTGTCGAGGAAAAGGATGGTGAAGGGACGAAGGATCAATTGGAAGAGGATGTTGATGATGTAGAGAGTGTCCCTTCACTTAATCTATCAGAAGAGAAGGTCGTTGTTCCAACTAAGGTGGTTGTTTCTGATGATTCGTTTGAGGTTATGAACTTTTGGGGAGAAGATCTCCCCGCTATTGTAAAAGAGGAAGTTGAGCAGACAGTGAAGGATGATTTTGATGATGCTGCGTTCGAAAGATTCAAAGAATCTGGAGGGAAGGTGATTGGTCCGTTCACTGTGAAGAAGGGTTACTCAAATCAACAGTACGAGTTGTTCCGTTACATTTTCTCTAGCGCCAATGATCCGAGGTAATCTCATGTGTCATGATTTCTGTGTACGTAGTTGATATTAGTACATTCGTTTCGTTGTTGATTATTTGTTTGGTATTTCAGTGAAGTGTTAGCCCATTTTGGGAAGGTTGAGGTCGAGCGGATGTATTTCAAATGCATGAAACCGGAGACCGATATATCAAACAGTGTACGTAGAAGTTGGCATTTGGGTGCTTTGAAATTTGTAGTTCATTATTTTAGTTAATGCCATTTACAAATTGTATGAATGACAACATAACGGATATTGTTTGTGTAAATGTCAGGTCATTGATTGCTTTGCTCAAATCATGAATTTTCGAGAGAAGAAGCGCAACGGCATTGGAAGTAAGAGAACTTGGTTTATGCCCACCAGAATTTCGGTATGAAATTTGATATTTAAAAGTGGACATGAATCTTTTGTATTTGTCTTGTAAACTCGTTAAATCTATGTTTTTATTTAAAATGTAATCTATTATGTGTACTTATTGTGCAGAGCAAGTTACTTGGAAGAACGATGACTGTGGAGAGGATGGCGAAGGAGCAAGAGTGGTCCACTCTTTATTACGATGCAGATTTGAGTTTATGTCACACTGTAATTTGCATTTTCTTGAAACTTTTGTGTTGAATCAAATGTGTGTAGTTCAATTTTCCGATGACGTTGTTTGTTTTACTTTGTCGCAGATGGTGGTACCCCTACTGGATACCGATAGTGCTCCGCACTGGTTTGCGGCGAATGTGAGCATGGTTAATACAACAGTGGAAATTAGGGACTCGTTGTCTTCTGCAATGCATAAGAGGTCACGTCGGAGCACTCCGCGTAGAGATGGTATGCACGTGTGTACACGGTTTGCCATTTTATTAGTGTAATTGCACTAATCTCAACTGTGATTGTTTTAATTTTTTTGCAGCTCCAGACTTTGGACCAATTGTTTGCCCCTGTCAAGCCAGGAGACCTGAATTTCAGCGAGTTTGTAATTATTTCTTCAAGCAAGGACTACCCACAACAACAAAATGGCCACGATTGTGAAATGTTTGTAATGAAGTACATGGAATCACTGTTCGAGGAAAATGAAATATTGGAAGAGGTAATGTAATGTTGATTTCTTTAGTTTAAGTTTTCATCCAGTTAACTAACTGTTTATATTGTGAAAATTGAGTTGTCAATCTATTTTTTGATGGATTTGTTTCTATGGATTTGGTTGTCATGTGTATTACTGAATTGGTTTCCTAATGTACACTGCAGTTTGATCCTATTGAAGCCGATTTGGATTGTGTTGGGAAAATTGTCACCCACGAGAGTAACAAGGCTAAACATGCTGTGATGGAGGGAGTTAAGAAGCAATTTGGATTGAGCAAAACCAAAGTTCTTCCATCAACATCTACAACTATACCATTACGTAGTCCATCAAGGTCTCCTCGAGACCCCCGATTCAGCACAGCGAAGGCCAGGTCCGAAAACATATGGACTGGCAAGAGCAAGTCCCCGAAAACACGTCATTCTAAAAGGCTGGCCATAAGTAACAAGTAGTATATTACAATGATTACAAAAGTTACTTTATTTATATATTTACTATGTTCAGTACAATGGTTACAAAAGTTAGGTTTTAGGTCGTAAATTATATTTAGTCAGTCATGTTATATACTTGCATCATACTACTGTTAGGTGATTTGGAATTGCACTAATGTTGGTGATTTTATAATTTACTATAGGGCAAGACTTGTGGTAGTTTTTAGAATTTGGTGGAACTGATTATTATTATTGTATGGTCATTATTACTATTATTGTGAATATTATTTCGGTTGTTATACTTTGCCATTACTATTAGGTTTTGGATTTTTTTTACCATAACAATATGTGAAGTACATTATTCTGAAAATGAAACTAACCAATTTTACATTCTTTTTCGCACTATCTGTTTTAGTCCAATGATGTCCATAGCCAAAATAATAAAAATACTTATACTTATGTACTTTCCCATTATTATTGTGAATATTATTACTGTTGTTATATTTTGCCAGTACTATTAGGTTTTGGATAGTGAAGTACATTATTTTCAAAATGAAATTGACCAATTTTACTCCAATTATGTCCAAAATAATAAAAATACCTACACTCAACAACGAAGGCATTAATTCTGGCCTTGGACATAAATTTGGATCAAAAAGAGTAAGTACAGTACAATTATGAGAAATAATAACTCTGTCACACAATTTCCTTTGTAACAATTTTACCACTTCTAAATAATGTAATTAAAGGCTATAAAAAAAAACTGTTTTCCAAAAATGCAGTGTATAGAACATCAACCTTTACAACAATTATATGGATACCTCCAACATATTAAAAATTATAAACAATGGTACCAATCTATTCAACATTAAACACATAGTTAAAGTACTGTACAGTAATGAGACATAATAACTCTGGCGTTCACACAATTTCACCATTTGTAAATAATGCAATTAAAAGCTACCAAAATAAATAAAGGTTACTGTTTTTCAAAAATGCAATGTATTGAACATCAACGTTTGAAAATGGTAGCAATCTATTAAACATTAAACTTTGAAAAAAAAAGTTGAAGTATTTTTAAAATGCAAATTAGTGAAACACAACAATATTGACTAAGTTATTATGACACTTTTTGGATTATATTGTGAAAATTACCGATATTGACATTGCATTACTGTACTACGCACATATTGACATTCACAATCAATGACGAAATAGTAATTAAGAAATTTTTAATAGAACCAACTTAAATGCCTACCTTTCCTTTGAATTACGTCCTTAAAAAACATAAAATAAACATCATACCACATACAATATGTCTAACGAAATAAAAGTTGGCAAATGATGAAGAGGCAAATAAATATAATGAAATATAATTTTTTAATAATGTTTTCATGGTGCATCTTCTCTTTCTCCAAACTCCTTACTTGGTTTCGCAAACCGAGAGTAGTGTCTGCAGGTTTTTTAGGATGAGCTTGATCGATCCAACAAAAGTAATCACATCCTCGACTTTCGTTGTTCTCCTGAATTTAAAATAAGTACATCACCATATTTACAAATCCTAGTTTAAAATATTATTAAGGCGTTCGAAGTCTTACATAGTGCGGACATCCAAAGAAGCGACGACCCGAATTTGCTCTACTGCTAGAAGTCCAAACATAAGCTAGATCACCACAGTAGCAATGGGGGTGTCCCCCAAGTGAATTTTTCCATGAAGAGAAATCCCTCTCGAACCCGTAGGGGTCCTCTCCAGAACCAGCCACCATGTTTTTTTTTTAACAAACCAAATTAGGGTGTTAGTGAGGCTTGAAAATGAGTGTTTCCGTCGACCTTATGGTGGAAATAGGTTGTGAAAATAAATTTAGGGGGGAAACCGAATTTCTTTGAAAACGTTAGAGAGTATATTAAAATTGGGGAGCATATTTCGTGCTGCCTCTCAAATATTTGCTTCAAAGTCTTTGGTGCACTATACTTATATACAAAAAAGTAGTGTCAATCAATCACAAGCAGTCCAATCAAATTAAAATAATATTTTATGTTAACTCTATGAACAGTTAAAAGTACAACACATAAATATTTCTCCCCACATGAATAAACCACATATACGAAATTTGGTTTAGTTTGGTTTAATGGAATTGTATGAACTTTCTTATATTTTATGTTATGTCCAAATACACATGTTGGCCAAAATTAATAAACAGACTATGCAATACTTTTTCTGTATTAATTGAGTTTGCAATTTGTATGTTTATTTCTTTTAATCATATGACAACATGTATGTTAATTATTATAAATGTTGACCATACCGGAGTCCATACTCTCCAAACGAACATAAGCTGAAATATCATTTATACGGGGTCAAGTGTTGGGGTACCGGAATCACTACTCTCCCAACGAACTCACCGAATCCAGTTTGACCTGGGGTTGTACTGAGTGACACTCAACCATTGGTACGACTCACAATGTGACTTGCGGTGTTTACGGACCCGTTGACACACAATATGTACTGAAGTTAGCTTTGGGGTACGGGAATCACTACTCTCCCAACAAACTCACCGAATCCCGGTTCGACCTCGGGTTGTACTGAGTGACACTCAACCATTCGTACGACTCACAATGTGACTTGCGGTGTTTACGGGCCCGTTGTGTTTACGGGCCCGGAATCACTACTCTCCCAACGAACTCACCGAATCCAGTTCGACCTCGGGTTGTACTGAGTGACACTCAACCATTGGTACGACTCACAATGTGACTTGCGGTGTTTACGGACCCGTTGACACACAATATGTACTGAAGTTAGCTTTGGGGTACAGGAATCACTACTCTCCCAACAAACTCACCGAATCCAGTTCGACCTCGGGTTGTAGTGAGTGACACTCAACCATTCGTACGACTCACAATGTGACTTGCGGTGTTTACGGGCCCGTTGTGTTTACGGGCCCGGAATCACTACTCTCCCAACGAACTCACCGAACCCAGTTCGACCTCGGGTTGTACTGAGTCACACTCAACCATTCGTACGACTCACAATGTGACTTGCGGTGTTTACGGGCCCGTTGTGGCACAGTATGTACTCCAGTTCGCTTTGGGGTACCGGAATCACTACTCTCCCAACGAACTCACCGAATCCAGTTCGACCTCGGGTTGTACTGAGTGACACTCAACCATTCGTACGACTCACAATGTGACTTGCGGTGTTTACGGGCCCGTTGTGGCACGCATGTACCCGAGTTCGCTTTGGGGTACCGGAATCACTACTCTCCCAACGAACTCACCGAATCCAGTTCGACCTCGGGTTGTACTGAGTGACACTCAACCATTCGTACTACTCACAATGTGACTTGCGGTGTTTACGGGCCCGTTGTGGCACAGTATGTACTCCAGTTCGCTTTGGGGTACCGGAATCACTACTCTCCCAACGAACTCACCGAATCCAGTTCGACCTCGGGTTGTACTGAGTGACACTCAACCATTCGTACGACTCACAATGTGACTTGCGGTGTTTACGGGCCCGTTGTGGCACAGTATGTAGTCCAGTTCGCTTTGGGGTACCGGAATCACTACTCTCCCAACGAACTCACCGAATCCAGTTCGACCTCGGGTTGTACTGAGTGACACTCAACCATTCGTACTACTCACAATGTGACTTGCGGTGTTTACGGGCCCGTTGTGGCACAGTATGTACTCCAGTTCGCTTTGGGGTACCGGAATCACTACTCTCCCAACGAACTCACCGAACCCAGTTCGACCTCGGGTTGTACTGAGTGACACTCAACCATTCGTACTACTCACAATGTGACTTGCGGTGTTTACGGGCCGTTGTGGCACGGTATGTACTCCGAGTTCGCTTTGGGGTACCGGAATCACTACTCTCCCAACGAACTCACCGAATCCAGTTCGACCTCGGGTTGTACTGAGTGACACTCAACCATTCGTACGACTCACAATGTGACTTGCGGTGTTTACGGGCCCGTTGTGGCACAGTATGTAGTCCAGTTCGCTTTGGGGTACCGGAATCACTACTCTCCCAACGAACTCACCGAATCCAGTTCGGCCTCGGGTTGTACTGAGTGACACTCAACCATTCGTACTACTCACAATGTGACTTGCGGTGTTTACGGGCCCGTTGTGGCACAGTATGTACTCCAGTTCGCTTTGGGGTACCGGAATCACTACTCTCCCAACGAACTCACCGAACCCAGTTCGACCTCGGGTTGTACTGAGTCACACTCAACCATTCGTACTACTCACAATGTGACTTGCGGTGTTTACGGGCCCGTTGTGGCACAGTATGTACTCCAGTTCGCTTTGGGGTACGGAATCACTACTCTCCCAACGAACTCACCGAATCCGAGTTCGACCTCGGGTTGTACTGAGTGACACTCAACCATTCGTACGACTCACAATGTGACTTGCGGTGTTTACGGGCCCGTTGTGGCACAGTATGTAGTCCAGTTCGCTTTGGGGTACCGGAATCACTACTCTCCCAACGAACTCACCGAATCCAGTTCGACCTCGGGTTGTACTGAGTGACACTCAACCATTCGTACTACTCACAATGTGACTTGCGGTGTTTACGGGCCCGTTGTGGCACAGTATGTACTCCAGTTCGCTTTGGGGTACCGGAATCACTACTCTCCCAACGAACTCACCGAATCCAGTTCGACCTCGGGTTGTACTGAGTGACACTCAACCATTCGTACTACTCACAATGTGACTTGCGGTGTTTACGGGCCCGTTGTGGCACAGTATGTACTCCAGTTCGCTTTGGGGTACCGGAATCACTACTCTCCCAACGAACTCACAGAATCCAGTTCGACCTCGGGTTGTACTGAGTCACACTCAACCTGAGTGACACTCAACCATTCGTACGACTCACAATGTGACTTGCGGTGTTTACGGGCCCGTTGTGGCACAGTATGTAGTCCAGTTCGCTTTGGGGTACCGGAATCACTACTCTCCCAACGAACTCACCGAATCCAGTTCGACCTCGGGTTGTACTGAGTGACACTCAACCATTCGTACGACTCACAATGTGACTTGCGGTGTTTACGGGCCCGTTGTGGCACAGTATGTACTCATTTCATCATGAAGCGTACCAAAGTCACTATTCTCCAGACTTTATTACTACACTCACTTGTTCTCTCAAACTACTATTGTATTCGTAATAGTATGTACTCATTTTAATATGTGAGAAACATAAAATGAAGAATAATATTAAAAGTATTTTTTTGTTACTTTTTTATATTTTTAAGCTATATTATGTTATTATATTATTTAAGATACCCTGAAGTTACTTTTTTTTTTTTTAAATGTAACTCATATAATGTTTTAAATGTAACTTATTAAAATAGTTTTATAAAAATAAGTTTATTTTTTATTTAATTTTCTAATTTCAAATATAAAAAATTTAAAAGTAGTAACTTGTTTTCATACATTAAATTTTATTTAAATTTAAATATTCTTTATTTATTAACAAAATATATAAAAAAAAAGAAAAAGACTAAAATATTTTAAAAAAAAATTAAAAAAAAAGAGAATGTTTGACAAGTATATTATTATTATTAAAAAAATATATTTTTACTATATATGTCATGAGTCATATACAAATAATAAATAAAAAAGTAATTGGCAAAAAAAAAAAAAAAACGTACAAGCACTGAATTAATATATTTTAAAATTATTAAAGTGAGAATATGTGAATAGCTCATTATTTCAGTTTTTTAATAATAATAATAATAAAAGAGAAATTTTTTCTAACCACAATCAACCAAACCACAACAAAATCGATAATTTCGTTGGTTGGAATTACGTCTTCCAAGGAAAAGTTAATAGGGGGTTGGGTTTGTTCAAATTACGTTTTTCAAGGGATTGACAAAATCAAATTTGTCTTGGGGTTATACCACCTTTAGCCGTACCTAGGGTTATATTAATTATTATTTTGTAATATTTGACAAGACTACACTCAACAATCACATCCACAAGTACTATATATACCCCTCTACCTCTCCTTACTCCTTCACCTCTCAATTTAGTATTGTTTTCTTTCCTAGAAAACTCACTCCCTATCTGTAGACGTTTGTATAGGGATAATATATATATAAAAAAAAAAGTAAATTATGTATTGTTGTTGCACCGAAGTGAAGATGTGTAAACAAAAGGATTGGTATGCACTACAACCGTGTGTTGTAGGTGCATCAAGGGAATTTCAGCAATTCAATCAATCATCTCATTAGAAATTTCGGTAATAACTCAACTATTTACGTCTATTTTTTTTAAAAATTATATTATTACGAATTGTTTCTTAAAAATTTTATGTATGTGGTATATGTATATTCAGGAAACGTTGACGAAGGTTTCGGATGGGTGGAGTAGGGTGGCCCGAACAACTTCCAATACGGGCACCCAAATATGCCATCCAACCAAACCTAAACCTCCAATAAGGCCACCGAGGGATGAGTGTTATCTATCATATTTGACACAACGGTGCGCCATACTCTGGAACAAAATGATACGCGGGAGGCAAATGTCAGCGTTTTTACATTTTTAGGTAAAATTATTATTTTATTATAAAACCGTACTTGGGTGAGTTTTAAATATATATGTCACATCATATGTACTGTAGGAGTTTTTATTAACAAAAGACAAAAATTAATCTATTTTGTTGGGTTAATCCAAATGTTAATCCATTAGTTGGTTGTTCACTTTAATTATTTGAAAATTGTAATGTTGAATACTTTATTGTAATCAAGAAGTGAGAAATTGTAATGTGGTTACTACAAATTAATTAGCATATATAAAAGATTTCTTTATTCTAATAACGTATTTCTACGTATGTCTTTCCAACCCTAAAATCAATTTTCAACAGTCACAGAAATAAATTATATGAAAATATGTTTGGAACGTATTTCAATGTACGTCAGAAGCTGGATCTCCCATATCTCAATAAGTTCAAGTTTGAAAATAACGTACATCAATATACATGCAGAGTACCTTAAATCGAAAATACAGTACGGTGCAATTATGTTTACTCAATATTTGAATTTAATGAGATAATAAAATTTTTTTTCAAATGTAAACTATAATTTCGAACATATTTATTCGTACATTACTTATTTTAATAAATTTTGAACCATTTCCTATTTAGGACGACGTTTTTAAGTTGTTGGGAATTATTTAAAAATTGTCCAAATATTGTAATCTTCTTAACCAAGTATGGACTATTTCCTCTTTAATTTGTAGATACTAACTAAAAAAATCAATAGTTGTCTTATCAATATTTAATTATCTGTGTACGTCCCACAGTGTACTCACTGACGTTAAATGGAGTATTTCCTACACTTTAAATAACGTACGTCAGCGATTTCACAGTGTAACATCAAATCAAACTGACTACATTCTGACATGCAGATCTCATGGGATTCCCTGATTTGAGTTAATTAATATACTATTTCAAAACACGAAACCTACCAGTAATTACTTAAGGAGATTTAATATTTGTTGGGCTCTAATATACTAATATGACATTTTTCTTATTAAACTTTGGACAAATCAATTAGGTCAGATTTAATAAATTATGATAGTAGTACCAACAACGATTATGATGTCAAATTTTAATAAATTATTCACGACTGAAATGAGTAGATGTCACATCACCTTTTTAAATTTCACCATTTAAACCATGTATTTATTATTACCATAACATTTAAATATTTAGGTGACAAAGTATTCATTAAATAATTACTCCTTCTGTGGGATCCGACCAAAATATTAAAAAAAAAAGTCATACATGTCACGTGAATTCTTCGAGTATTGTGCCAAATATTATAAAAAAAAAACTTGTTTTTATTATTTATTATAATTGTAGGGAATGTTCTATTCTATGTACCTTATATTTTGATCTCTATAAATAGACAAACATCCTACATATAGTTACTTTATTTCTAATAAAATAATTAGGATTAATACAATTAAGAGCACCATGATTTGATATCAATATATTATAACATTTTATGTTAATACATATAATACAGTTTCATTTTTTTTTCTTTTTCTGAAAATTAATTTTATAATTCTAAATTTTAATGCATATGGTGCATGGGACCTCACATTTGATCTTTATGTTCAATTAATATTGATTTTTTTTTTATATATTATTTTATTTAGAAACATTTTATGTTCTTATTTAAATTTAGGCTAGTAAATTTAAATTAATACAACATTTAACAAAAAAGAAGGCAAACACTCATTTTGACAAATTATTTAGATGGTGTTTTGGCACTATAATTAAAAAATAAATTTTATTCTTAACAACTGAATTTTTTTTTTTAATAATACAATTATAAGTGTTTGACAATATTTTCAGAAGATTTTTTTTTAAAAAAAAAAATATAAAAAAAATATAAAATTTTGAGAACACCAAAAAGTTATTTGTCGGAGTTTAATTTCATCAATTTTTTTTTTCCAAATTACTTTATCTCATTATTATTGAAAAAACTTTTAAAATGCATTTCTTTTTTATGAATATATTTATTAATTTTTTTATTGAAGTTTATTTTCTAAGAAAAAAAGAAAGAATAAATAAATACTTTCTGTTTTTAGAAAATTACATCAAACAAATATTTTTTAATTTTTGAAAACTTCAAAGTATGTTTAATATTATCATTATTTTAAACAATTTTAAAAAAAATAAATACAAAACCAGAAAAATTCAGAGTGACTCCTCTTATTATTTAAGATTTGAAAACAATTTTATGTTTTTATAAACTCAAAAGGTGGGTCTACATAAAAATTCTTGATTTAGTTAAATATTTTCAAAAACAAAATCTGGGTATTATTTTGAATTTTAGATTGAAAAATAAAAACACTATTTTTTATGTTTCAAACCATGTACTTATTATTTAAAGATGGTGATGTGACATTTTTATACGGCTGTAATAAATCAATTCACATCATTCATTATGTCTTCCATCTGTACTAATACTTAAAAGCATTTTATTTTTACTTTAATTCTGAAAATTATTATTTAAATCATAAAAACGTACATAAATTTGTTTTTAATATAAACATGTCACATCACTTAGTACTTTCCCGATATTGCTTAGATTTTGTTTGTGGGATTTGATTCACCTTCTCCTTCTATTAAAATTGGTTAACTAATAAATGGGTAAATATTACCATTGTCAAAATTTATTAACTATGAAATGGTTAAATTCGGAAAAAGAAAACCAATATTATTACATCAACCCAATCACGTGTACATCAACCCACCAACCCACTATATAAGTAAAGGTTATGTCTATTTACTAAGCATTTTTATCAAACCCCGTTTCTTGTTACCTACATCAAATGGACCCTTACCAAAACTTCAACCCTTTTGAAACAAGTCCTCAAAAATCCCCACCGCATCCTTTTTCTTCCACAAGACCCGTAGGTACACCGTCACGGAGTCCAAGACTCCGTTCAGCGTCCATGTCAGGATGTCCTAACTGTGCAAGGCTCGAGTCTGTTCTCCACGAACACGAAAAAATTATAAAGAAGGCTCATTTACGAGCCACGGAGGCCAAGCAAGAGTCATACAAACTCGCGGAACATCTGTACCATTCAGCCCACGCCATGCAAGAAGCCAACACTTCAAGAGAAAAATTAGAGGGTATCATGGATGACATTCTCGACTACACCGAGGTGTCCATTCCCCACTACCTACTTCATGTGAAACAAGAATCACCAAGCACTACTCCAAGAGAAAGCCCTTCACGACCAAAGTCCCCGTTCAGAGACAATAGCCCTCCGTCTCAAAGGAAGTTCCCTCAAGTTATAGAACTTGATTGAACATCCGTTCGGTTTCAGTCGTGGTATTTTTCATATATATATATACTGTACTTTTGTTACAACTCATCTCATATGGCCGTTGAATCAACTTTTTGTTAGGCCATTTAATGAGATTGAAGCACTTCTATTATATATCTACTTGTTTGTAACTTTACTATATTATTTTAAGTTTTTTTGCTTTCTGTTTGCAGTTGTGATTTCACAATGATTCACTTCACTTTTACTTCCACAATTAATTAATGAGGAAAGTGACATTAATACTCCAAAATAAACCAAAGTACATATTTCATAACAAATACTGATCGTACAACATTATAGCTTAAAATATAAAATAACATAACTTGGACACTAACACAGTGCATCATTTACTGTTTTTGGGAGAAGTATCCACTCCTCCTTTGTCCCCAACTTCTATATCATCTCCATTTCGGTCCTCACCTTTCTCAGTCGAATCTTTCACATTGTCCTGTTCGGGTGATTTAATTGCACCAGAACATTCACCCTCATCAAACAGTGACCAAACAGAATTAAGGATAGCCTCTTCATCATTATCATCATCAGAATCCCACATGCAGGGAAACTCATTAACACAGCAAAGTTCTCGAACTTTCTGCCCAGTGAAGCATTCTCCCGTCTCTCCATGTAGACATAAAGCAGAAAAAGCTTCTATGAAAGATTCATAACGAATTATTTTTATGGACGCATCAGAAGTAGTGTTTTTGCTTACAGCATCTTCGTACGTACTATAGATACCTTCATTTGGTCCATTGAAAATAACCCAGTGTGGACCTGAACTCATACTTGATATATTGTAATGCTAATAACTAAGTTACAAATTAATTTCTCTATAAACTTGATGCTGGATTGGAAAACGTCTCAAGTGTCTTATATAAGTCGTGGAGAATAACCCTATAGTACGTTTTTTAGTTAGCTGTACTCCATTGGGATGTACTCCATTGGGCAAATGTGATGTGTCAAAAGAGGGGTGCTTAAATCTCTGAATTACACAATTAAATACACGTGTAGGCGTACGTAGTATGGTCAAATGTCAACATTATTCATCAATCCCGTTTTTCCAAAAAACCTAATGTCCTACGGTACTGTTCTAACGTACGACGATGGTTTAACTTATAAGAAGATGTAGGTGAAGGGCCCATTAATATCAGCCCAACATAAATAAATCCCCAACATATATAAATCAGTAAAACTACCCATTCTACTAAAAAAAGTCATCACTTTAATACACGTGTACACGCATGGGGTTTTCATAATAGTACTGCGTTATCTTTGTAAAGTACAGGAATGGTTGAATTCATTAAAAGATGTTGGTATAAGCCCATTAATATAAGCCCAATGGATTTAAATGTGAACAACTAACCATTTATTAAAATTTTCTTCTTTTCTTAACCTATTTTTTTTCAAAAACAATAAAAGTACAATGTTTTATTTCGGACGTACGAATATGGTTCAACTCATTGAAAAACTTAGGTGAAGGCCCATTAACATAACCCCAATCTATTTAAATCCCACCACCAAACCTTTCAACTCAATAACATCAACCCTTCAAATTTTTCGTCAAATAACCTTATTTCACAATTACATGTGGAATGAAATTAAAACAATTTGTACTATTATACTGTTATGACGTACGAGAGGAGTTGAGTTCAGATTGTAATATTGAAGAGGCCCATTAATATCGGCCAACAGCTTTAAATGTGATCACCAACTCCACACAACCCTATTATCTCAGCCTTTTAAACTCACAAAATCTAATTTCAATCCCCTCAGCACCCTCTACACCTTACTCCTCATCTACAATTCTTACAAATCAATAACAAGCCAACATGAATGACGAACACACTTATGAATGGGAAACCATCACAGCAGAGCTAAACATCATAAAACCGATGAATGAGATTGAGATACGGGACGTGCTAGGCAAGAGTCTCGACAAAGCTGGAAAAATGGGACGCATTCTACGAAATGTATGCGAAACGGATGGGTTTCGGCACAAGGAAAGACGATGTACGACGTTCTCATGGGGTCATTGTAATGCGGAGGTGGGTTTGTTGTTCAGAGGGTTCGAAAAAAATCGCATCACCGGACACACCAAGAAAAAGAAGACCTCATGATGTCACTAGAACCGAATGTCAGGCAGCATTGCGTATTTTACTCACACAACCGTCTAACACTTGGAAATGCAAAGAGTTCAGCACAATGCACAATCACGAGCTGGCTTCATCAAGTGAGGTACAATTTTTGAGATCATATAGAGTTGTCTCCAATGGGTTGCTTGCCCAAGTTAGGTCGATGAACTCCGTAGGAATTAAAACTGCCAACATAATGTCTCATGTTGCTTTGCAAAGTGGAGGTTACGAGAAAATGCCATGTCAACTTCGAGATGTGTACAACAGGGTTGCTGGTGCGAAGCGAGAAGAGAAGATAGAGACGGACTCAGAAGGGGCTCTGGGATTTCTTGATTGTCTCGCAGAGAAGGATCCTAATTTCTTCGTTGTCTATCAGGTTGACGACGAGAATCGCTTGGCTAACTTATTATGGGCAGATGGAAACTCACGCGTGGACTATGTAGCTTTTGGGGATGTACTAGGATTTGACACAACCTACATGACGAATGAGTACAATAAGCCCCTCACTGTTCTCATTGGCGTCAACCACCATTTCAACACATGCATCTTCGGATTTGCTCTCCTCCTCCACGAGAAGCTTCCATCATATTCTTGGCTACTTCAAAAATTTCTAGAATGCCATGGAGATAAGAAGCCAAGTGTTGTAGTTACTGACCAAGATGCGGCCATGAAACAGGCTATCGTTGAACACATGCCTGATGTTACGCACCGTCTCTGCGCTTGGCATCTCAATACAAATGCTTCGAAAAAGGTTAAAGATCCGATCTTCTTAAAAACATTTAAGGATCTCATGTACAACTACTACGAGGAGGAAGAATTTGAAGCAAGATGGTTAGACGTCATCCAAACCCAACAACTAACAGATAATGAATGGTGTCAAACAACATTCGAGTCAAGACAACAATGGGCAGAAACGTATTTAAGGGGTTCATTCGTTGCAGGAATGAGAACCACACAACGTTGCGAATCCATCAACTCCGCTCTAAAAAAATTTTTAGAGAAGAATTATTGCTTGTGTGAATTTGTAACAACCATAGATATGACAGTCTCAAAGCTCAGACACAACGAGACTGCAAATGACTTCAAAAGTAGATGCACTCGACCTCACCCACCTAATCCTACATGCTTGACCACTTACTACAACCAATGTGCTGAATTCTACACAAGAACTATGTACCACAAGGTTGCTGAGCAAACCTTGATTTAGAGAATAACTATTTTGTCCTAACTCAAGAGCAAGAAGGAGAGTGGCAGATATTCACCATTGGAAAGTTCCAGCATCCGGACGTCCAATACCGAGTTCATTACTGTGAAGGCCGATGAGCACTACACTGTAGTTGCTTGCTCTATGAAAGTCAAGGGTACCCTTGTAGACATTTATGGGCTACAATGAAAAGATTAAACATGAGAAGAATACCTAATTCTCTTCTCATGAAGCGATGGAGCAAATCCGCAAAGATAAATCTCCACCTACATTTTAACCCGCCAGCACAACCACAACAACACATTTACGAGATGGCTAGGTTTGGATCTCTCGGTTCAGCGACTTATAACTTCACTTTCTATGCAGCGAAATCAGAGGACTCGTACAACCGTGCAAAGGAAGAGCTTGAACGGCTAACTCTAATGTTCAAGGAAGAATTTGACTTGAATTCCAATCCGGAAGGAGAGACGCCACAACCTGGAAGATATCGTAGCAACCCCAACATTATTAAAGACCCCGAAGTTGTGAGAACAAAGGGTACGGGAAATACAAGGGAAGGACCAAACGGGGAGCAGATCCCAAGAAACTCAAGACATTGTCGCATTTGTCGCTCATCAGACCATGATTATCAACGGTGCCCAAATCGTCAACATAACACTGGATCTCAGGGGCAACAACCTCCAAACAATCAACCAGCATCTGACTCATTCAATGACCACTCCAACGCGTATTTCCCGGAACCGCCTTCCTCCACACAAGAGTCTTACTATGGTCATTCTTATAACTAGCTACTTTTAGCCATTGTTGTTTTAACGTTTATGACTCTACTTATTGCTTCAAAAATTCTACATTTATATACTTCTTCTTATGTTTGCTGTGTTTAAGGTAATTCTCTCATCTTCACCAAACCTCAAAATTATTATTGACGAACAACTAAATTATGCCTAGGAAAAAAAACTGAATCTTATAAGGTGAAAAAATATATTTTTCTGGTAATTTTTAATATACGAAATATTTACAATTACAAAATTACACCAACTAAAAACTCAATGTATAACAACAAATAATTTCATCACTAAAAAAAAAATTTCTAAATAATATACTACGAAACGTAAATGAACGTACTCGGTACGTGAAATTTTGTACTCAGTACGTGATATTATGTACACTAATTTTACTAAACATCACGCAGAAATAAGTAATGTACACGGTACTCTATATAATGTACTTAATTACCATCCCACAAATACATATGATCTTATGAATGAAGGAAAATACCAAAATGGCCTTAATCCGACAACATGGACCCACTGCCTACAGTGTTTTCGTACCATCAACTGCCAGGAACAGTGAAGACTGATGTACCTTTTTGTACTCTAACTAACACAAACAGTACCATTTTGTACTTTTTCCGTACCTAATTATTTTATAATTAAAAAAATAAACTCCCAACCGGTAACCACACCTACAACAACCGGTTACCACTTACATTTCAAAAATTAAAAAACATTTAAAAGTACGGTGGGGCCCCCCTGCCGTACAACGGATTCCAATCCGTGTTTTGCATATATGGGCACAAAATCGGCTGCCTATAAAGTTATATACTTAATTATTAGTTTTAAAGTCATATATATGGTATTGTACTTTGGTGGAATGTGATATTTTTAATTTATTTTTAAAATTTTTGTTAATTTTGACTTTAAAACTAAAAAAAAAAAAAAAAAAAATTGACCGGTTTGGGCGGGTTAACCCGACCAAACCGCCCAAACCGTTGGTCGGTTTGTAGAATTTTTTTTTTTAAAATTAGGCGGGTTGCACTTAAATTTTAGCAACCCGAACTTTAGATTGGGTTAGAAAATATATAGGATAAACTGCCCAAACCGATCGATGTACAGCCCTAGGACAAAGGTATATTAAACAACTCACTTACAAAAGTAGATAAATTTTAATAAAATATAATATGAAAATAGTTTATATTAATAGATATAAAAAAAGAAATATTTCTCAACTTATCAAAAAAAAAAAAAATAGAAAAATGCATGAAATAAAATAAAATAATAAAACAAATACAAAACAGTTCACAAAGATAAAATATAACTTTAGAATTAAAGTTTGCATAAATATGATATGTTAAATCTCATAAAAAAATTACAAACATCAAATTGCCATAAAAAATTTACAACTAAACATGTAATATTTATCAAATAAAATTTTAAAATCTCATAATAAATGTAAATTCTACTTTAATATTAGGGCCTTTTTTTTTTTTTTTTTTTTATAAATATGGAATTTCTTAAATGCATTTTGAAAAATATGGACATTTAATGAAAAAATTTAAAATCTGGAAAAAAAAAATAAAAAACTTAAAAAATGGAAAAAATAAAATACCTATAAAAGAATATTTCTATTTATAAAATTCACACCCAAAATATCTAAATTCACTTATCGTGCGATTCTTTCTTCTTCTCCACCGATTTCTCAACGATTTCTTTCCTTCTCCTCCGATTTCTCTATGATTTCTTTCCTTCTCCTCTGGTGTGATTATCATTCTTCATCTTATTGTTCATGTTCCTACTAGCAATGAAGAAAATTAATAAAATCTGAAGTCAAAATAAACAAAAGTAAGAAATTACTATTGAATTTGATTACATTCTTGACGTAGTTAACATATTATTTAGGAAAATTGATAAGGAATTTTAATTTTAGGTTTTTATTTTGGTTCTCATAGTAATGTGTTGTGTTGTGATTGTAATTTTTAACAAAAAAACTCTCATATCTTGAAAAAGTTCACCTCCTAGTTCAATTTTAGGGTTTTATATTGCCTCTGAATGTAACCTGGAACTTTACATTTGAATATGATTGTGTTTGTTGTGTTGTGGCTGCAATTTATAGGAAAAAAATACCATGTTTTGAAAAAAGTTCAATCTTAGGGTTTTATATTGCCTCTTAATGTAACCTAGTACTTTACATTTGAATATGGTTGTGTTTATTTTGTTGTGGCTGCAATTTATTGCAAAAAAATACCATGTTTTGAAAAAAGTCACCTGCTAGTTCAATCTTAAGGTTTTATATTGCCTCTGAATGTAACTTGGTACTTTACATTTGAATATGGTTGTGTTTGTTGTGTTGTGGCTGCAATTTATAGGAAAAAATACCATGTCTTGAAAAAAGTTACATGCTAGTTCAATCTTAGGGTTTTATATTACCTCTGAATGTATCCTGGTACTTTATATTTGAATATGATTGTGTTTGTTTTGTTGTGGCTGCAATTTATAGCAAAAAAATACCATGTTTTGAAAAAAGTCACTTGCTAGTTCAATCTTAGGGTTTTATATTGCCTCTGAATGTAACCTGGTACTTTACATTTGAATATGGTTCTGTTTATTTTCTTGTGGCTGCAATTTATAGGAAAAAAATATCATGTCTTGAAAAAAATTACCTGCTAGTTCAATCTTAGGGTTTTATATTGCCTCTGAATGTAACTTGGTACTTTACATTTGAATATGGTTGTGTTTGTTTTCTTGTGTATGCAATTTGTAGCAAAAAAATACCATGTCTTGAAAAAAGTCACCTGCTAGTTCAATCTTATGGTTTTATATTGCCTCTGAATGTAACCTGGTACTTTACATTTGAATATGGTTGTATTTGTTTTGTTGTGGCTACAATTTTTAGCAAAAAAATACCATGTCTTGAAAAAAGTCACCTGCTAGTTCAATCTTAGGGTTTTATATTGCCTCTGAATGTAACTTGGTACTTAACATTTGAATATGGTTGTGTTTGTTTTGTTGTCACTGCAATTTATAGGAAAAAAATACCATGTCTTGAAAAAGTTACCTGCTAGTTCAATCTTAGGGTTTTATATTGCCTCTGAATGTAACCTGGTACTTTATATTTGAATATGGTTGTGTTTGTTTTCTTGTGGCTGCAATTTATAGGAAAAAAATACCATGTCTTGAAAAAAGTCACCTGCTAGTTTAATCTTAGGGTTTTATATTGCCTCTGAATGTAACCTGGTACTTTACATTTGAATATGGTTGTATTTGTTTTGCTGTGGCTGCAATTTATAGGAAAAAAATACTGTGTTTGCTTTAAAAAATATTAGAAATCTCTAAACATAAGCTAATAAAATAAAAATGTGGCTTTATTTAATAAAAATTTAAAAATATGGAAATATTTTTCCATACAACTAACTTAAATTGTAAAAAAGCCATAAGTTAAGTAAATTTCTAATTTTCCATATTTATGAAATTTAAGGAAAAAATGTCATATTCTACGTAATTTCCTCTTAATATTATGATAGGCGGTAATTAAGTGGGCCTAAATATATATTTAAGTGTGATTAACTTTTTTAATTTATAGAGGAATTACAAAGAGATAAATTGATCAATATAAAAATTAGAAGGTTTTCGAGTTTAGTGGTGAGGTCTTCCTCCAACTTAATTTTGATGATTTATGCTTGCATAGAATTATTCCGTTTTCTAAAATTAAAAAAATTGAAAAGTTTGACTTCAGTTGTGAAAGTAATAAGCATATAGTGATATCGTTACTAAGCACATGAAAACAAAAATTAATAATAATGGTTATGAATGATATATAATCATTGAAAAATTAATAATGAGTAATAATATGTGTATACATAATTCACATATCAATTTAGTATATATTTATGTGATAAATAAATTCAATTTTTCTATTTAAAATGACTTGCTACAAAGGTATATATCATATTTATGTGTAAATTATATATGCATATCATTTTTGATTAATAATAATACTAGACGTACCCACAAATAAACAAATAACAATAATTATAATTCGTGCTCCATTTAAAGAAATTATGATAAAAATTAATTGTGACTACAATAGGAGAAGAAAAAAGATAGAATAGATTGGAATGTAGATATGTACATCATGAGATACCTACTTACCTTGGACCACTATATTTTAAGTTAATTATTGTTAATTATTATTTGACATCTTATTGAAATTTATATTAATACTTTGAAAAGATGTATATATACTATATATACGAATCATAATATTTTGCTTTTATAGACACACTTAATTTTGTCCAATTTAATGACATGAACAAAGACATTCGAACTGATGATTTGAGCTACGAATTAAGCTTATATACCATACAATTACAAAAAATGAATGTCTAATTTATTAAAACTAATATGTTATTTCGTCATTAATAGCTCAACCGCTCAAATGACTTATCGACCATAAATATATGAAAGCATCGCATTACAAGACTAGCCAAGGTTTCAAGAATGTTTTCTAGCTATTTGAAGACCTTGGGCGAGCTTCAAAATAAAGGCCTTTTAATAACAATTTTTTACTATATGTATATATAAAAAAATAAGAAATTAAATGATAAACAAACATATATATTTTATGAATCAACTAAAGGATAAACCTATAAGGGCTCGTTTGGAACGTCGTATTAGGTCGTATTGTATTTTATTGTATTGTATTAAATATTAAAAAAAAAATACACATTTAATATTATAAAATACATTTATTACTATATACACTTAAAATCTAAAATTTTACAAATTTACACATTTAAAACTTTTAAGTAATATATATTATATATATAATATATATATGATATTTATTATTATATACAAATTTACATATTTAAAACATTTTAACAATACATTATATATATTACTATATATACACACTAAAAATCTAAACTTTTATAAATTTACATATTTATAATTTTTTTAACAATATATTATATATACATATAATATAATATATACACGGTTTAAAAATTATATATATATATGTTTATACATATAATATATAATATATTGTTTAAAAATTATACATTTGCATAAAACACATATATATAATATCATACATACACATACACAAAATTATATATTTACACATACACATAAAAATTACTAAACATTTGCATAAAAAAAACTAAACACAAAATTATATATTTACACATACATTTGCATAAAAATTTACACATACACATATATATAAATGCAATATACCAATTACTAAACATTCAAATATAGAAAAAATAAATCTAATAAAAATAAAAAAAAACAAACCTGTAAATTTTTCCGCTAAGCTTTTACTCTTCTCGCGTTTTCACTTTCTGTTACTGTTTCGAGCAAAATATCTCCCCCAATACTTCAAGCATGGAGAAAAAATTAATAACTATCAAACAAAAATAAAAATGAAACGGAAAAATGAAAAAACCATAGTGAAAAACACATTACCTGTAAAAAAAATGATGGTGCAATGGCGCTTCACGGTGGAAAACGGGCGGAGGAGGACGACTCGGACTATGCAGAGGAGGAGGGTCGGGCGTAGGAGGAGGAGGGTCGGGGTTGGGTGGGGTGAAATTTAGTGGGGAAATGGAAAATATTTTCTGAGTTATTGGGGGGATTATATAGAAATTTATTACCGGCGGGACCTGCCGGTATTAATAGGGGTTCCGCCGGTATTAATAAAACGGTCAGAATTCCTTTACTAATATCGGCGGAACCCGCCGGCATTAGTCCGCCGGTATTAGTCTTTTCAAAATTTGGACGGTCAAAATCCCGCCCAAAATATTAGAGGCGGATTTTCCGCCGAGAATACTAAAATTAAATAAATATTTAATTATTTTTTAATTATTCAAAAGTAATACCGGCGGAATACCTTTTCCGCCGGTAATAACCTCATTAATACCGGCAGTTTGGCTCTGCCAATATTGAGTCAAAATGTTGTAGTGTTCTCAACATGTCGAGTTGCGATTGGCTAGTAATACTGTCTAAAAGTTATTATATTAAATTATATGGGACCCGATACTTAGTTGGACCAATAGCGATATTGACACATAGGAGAGTGTTAGGCACTACTGGTGCCCTTTAACATTTCTCTCTCTATATATATTATAGTGTGAGTAGCACGTACTTTGTATGTGCTGCAATTTTTTATTTTTCAATTATTTTTTTTTTTGAATTGGATTTTTTAATTATTTGTCATATTTTTTATAACTAATTAAGAAAAAATTTAGTTGAAAACATATTAAATATTTTGACAAATTGTTAAGTTATAAATGTTACAACACATACAAGCACAAAATATGCACAATGCAACTTAATTGACCCAAAAAAAAATATCATCTTCTAAATCATATCATTTTTATTATATTTTCTTTTTAAAAAATGATGTAGTAAAACAAAATTTTAATATTAATAATAATCAATTCGTAAATTTAGTGAAATAAATTAATATAACAATAATAAGAATAGATATATGCATGGTAATAATATTTGTATTTGATATAAAATGATATTGTATTATTATTATTATTATTATTATTATTATTATTATTATTATTATTATTATTATTATTATTATTTAACATTGATAAATTTTACTAAATAAAATGTGATATTTTTTGCAAAATTACTTGCCTAATTACAATATAATGAAACAAAACAACCAATAAAAAATAAAAGATATAGAAACTTAGAATAGACAGAAATGTGAATTCCCAACATATGATACATATATATGATTTAATTTAAAGCAAATATGACATCTAATCTAACAATAAAATAGGATTTAGACGAAATTTTATGTAAAAAGGTATATAGGCTCATAGTATATAGTAAGATATATCTTTCAACAAGTCCACATGTCGCCTTAATTTATAATAAATCTAAAAAGTTATAGAACTTCACTTTAATTTATTTCCTTAAAAGAAATAGTACAACATATTCAGATATAGTCATGAATTAATGGATGTACATGTACTACATAGTTAGAACTGTAGATCCATCTATGATACATAATAATATATAATGAAAAACCAAATTTTTACAAAAATATTAATAATATATACGAAAATATAAAATTGTATACACTTGCAAAAGCAGAATGTAATTCTGTTACTGCAGAAACCAGTTTTGCAGCGATAAAACAAAACAAGTAGAAAATTAAATAACTTGACACAAGAGATTTGTACGTGGTATCAGTGTTCTTCCGAACACTCCTAGTCCACGGGGCTACGCCCAGAAAATGAAATCAATTAATAAAGTATCAATAATTACAAAGACAATTGACTTAAACAAGTTTAGACTCCCTCTAAATTATTGCCGCAATCCTTTGTAATCCACTTTATGAATCTGACTTCTAAAACACCTTCAAGCCCGAACTTCCTTCGTCTTTGAAGTGTGAGTGCTTACTTCCTCCCGAAGTAAGGCTTCAACAAGTCTTCTCCCGAAGACCAAAGTGCTTACTTCCTCCCGAAGTAAGGCTTCATCAAGTCTTCTCCCGAAGACCACTCTCTTGTTCAGTCAAGTCGTTCTTAACAAACTCTAGGACAAAGTAAGAACTGATATATAAAATACTAGAGCCTAGATGAACAACTAGGCTCTCACATAACAAAAAAACTCTCCTCACAAATAAGAAAAATGCCAAAAAATGAATAATAGAAGAGCTGATTCGAATGGCTGCTCTCTAGGCTCTATTTATAGAACATAGAAACCCTAGAGACAGTCACAAGATCGAATCTACAACTGTACAAAACTTTCATAAGAAAAACACGATCTGCAGCATCAGAATCGGAAGCTGACGCATCAAATCTGACCAGAAAAAGGAAACTTGCTATAATCGGGTCGGGTCTTCTATTAAGTCTTGATTCCTGCCATAAACAAATTATATATTCTGATTGTATCTTGATACAATCGAATTTAATGAGGATAATGCATTTAATCAAGGTTTCTTTTATAAACCAACTTTCCATAAGAGAAAAGATTCTCTTACAAGAAATTTTCAAACAAAGGAAAGTTCAGCATTAAAAGCATATTTCCTAACCAAGAAAAGATCAACTAAATCCAAATATTCAAGGTAAGACAATCGGTCATAAATGCAAAAATATCTTACCATTAAATAAAAAATATTTTGTCAACTAACTTGCCAAAAAGGATTTTACATATAATAATATGAGCATATAAAATATGTATTAAAATATTACATATAAATGTAAATGTAATTTGTTAAAAAAAAAAAAACAATTGTCACATTCCTATTTTTATTTCGTGTGCACATTCTTATTTTATCTTACCTTTCAAAAAATATTTTATCTTAATATTATAGTAAAAATATTTTAATGGTGTGATAATTTTATTGACTATTATATCCCATTTTTTATTTTCTCTTATATTTTTTTTGGGCTACTCACTCTTTCTTTAAGTTGCTGCTCGTAACTCTCCCGCTCAAGCTTTCATTAGGTCCTTATACCTACGAAATGATGTCTCTTATACATGAGTACGTCACTCTGGCTGACTGATTCTAGAAACCAACACAAGTGTTTCCAGCGTGCTTTGTCCTCACTCGCACACTTCATGAAAAAATTTCCTAGGAGGTTACCCATTCTAAAATTAGCCCAGGTCAAGCATGTTTAATTGTGGAGTTCTTTCGTGATGGGCTATCAGAAAACAAGATGCACCTTGTTCATATAGGAAGTACCATTCAATCCATTTATTTTAAGCTCTCCTTAACTATGTATTCCTATACCTACACAGTCTCAGAATCATCACACTTGTCCTTCCCCAAGCGATGTGAGATTGCACAATTTACCTAATATTTCTCCTTACAGATCACAGGACTACTAACGGCCACAATCACCCCACTTACCGGGGTCTGACATCCTCGTTAACCACACTTTCTGCTGAGTCAAGACTCTGATACCATTTGTAACATTCACACTTCAAGCCTCCATTATGCCTTCCCCATGGACTTATGGCTCTAATACATGGGTACGTCACTCAGACTACTTCTTGGACTAACGACTGACTCTATAGACCAACATAAGTATTTATAGTGTGCTTTGTCCTCACCCGCATGCTTCATAGGAAAACTTTCCAAGAGGTCACCCATCCTGAAATTACCTGTAACACCCTAAATATTTAGGCACGCTACTCAAAATATTTATGAAAACCCTAATCCCCTAAGCGGGATTACTAATCAAAATAGCGCAGAATTTAAACTTTTATAATAAACGGAATGAAAATAAAACTTGTAATAATTTAAACTTTACAATAGTTGGGATCCCAAAAATATTTACAAACTTTATTACAAGTCTCTTTCAGTTAGCCGGCCTAAATGGCAAAATAGAGTTTCAAAAGTTCAACACTGGTAGACCCTTAACCCGCTTGCACTACTACAAAATAGGCTATTCCCAACGGTTTAGAAGAGGGTTAATTATGGGAACCGTTGGAAAAGATAAGTGGAAGTTTTTCCCATCGGTTTAGCATTGTAGCAAAAAAACTGTTGGGATAGTTATTGCCAACGTTGAATAACCGTTGGCAATACTAAATAGATTTTTTTTAAAAAAAAATAGTTTATTCCGACGGTTTTTAACTGTTGGGAATGGTAAGTATTCCCAACGGTTTATAACTGTGGAGAATAGTTAGTATACCCAACTGTTGGGAAAAGATGTATTTTATATCTAATTAATAATTTATTCAAAAAAGAAAAAAAATTGGGCTGAAACTATTGGGACAGGTGGTTCGAATATTGGACCAAGCTGAAAATTTCAGACTAATACCCAAAATCTCATCTCTCTCTCTCTCGACAATAACCCTAAGTTTCAGACCTCACCACAATGATTTTGTCCGACGATTCACGATCTTGGGAGACGATTCACAAATCTCATCTCCTTTCTTCTCAGATTCTGACGGCAGCTCCTCACCACGAGCTTGGGAGACGATTCACAAGTCTCTCCGCTTCTCCCGCGTGTCTTCCTCCACCAGCGGCCTCCCTTCTCTTTTTCGTTGTCGATGTCAACAACGGAAAAAAAAAAACCAGCAGCAAATAGGCGACGCGGTACCTCTCTCTCTCTCTCTCTCTCTCCCTGTCGGATTCAATGGCACCTCGTCGTTGAGCTTCAATTCCGGTGATATCCCTTTCTCTATTTATGGGTTTCATGAATGCTTTGCACACATATATATATAATTGTTCATTACTGTATAATTACACACCAGACTTGGGTTTAGAACATATTCCTTTGGAATTTTAGTTCAGAACATACACTCATAATGTGTTTCTTATCTTGTCAATAGCTGTGAGTGAAGGTACTATGGTTCAATTTGTTATGTTTCTTCTTTGTTTATTAGACTTTGAAAAATAAATAAATAAATGTATGATACATAATCAAATAAATTTCTTAAATAATTATAAGAGAGATGTTATACCATACTCATACAAATCTCTTCTCCCTTCCACGCTCAACAGCTCTTCCCACCCTCTGAGCTTTGTTATTTCTCCTTTCGCTTGAGACGAAAATGCAGGTTTCAAACTCATACTCATGGTTTCTCTTTGTTATTTCTTTACTTTTTCTAATTGCAAGGTCACATCCATAGTTTCTTTATGATTCTTTTTCTTATTCAACCATTTGTCTACAACATTTCAGATTTGAGGTAATCTAACCTCTTCTTTATTTGTGAAAAGTTTTGGTAACATTTGAATCTTTTGTTTAATTCAGATTTTTGTATATTCATGTGATTGTATATATGTGTTCAGTTCAATAATGGCGTAAATTTTGTTTTATATTGTGTTTGTCTCATCTGGTTGTTTTAAAAATTGATGCTGAAATTAATATCAATATGTATGCCTATATCTATCTTTCTTTTATAATATTTATAATTTAGATTAGTTATTTGCGTTTAACATCATAAGTTTATATTAGAAGTTGGGTTTAGTTACAGTGCAAACTTTGTTATAAATCTTTTGAGAAAATGGATTAAGTCTGAGAATATCTGTGTTGTTGGGAGTATAGCTTATTATATTAGTGCACCTTCAAGGTAACTAATTATAGATTTTCTCTCTTAATTGTTTTAAATAATTGATTGATTTGGAATTAATTTAATAAACGTACATTACTGAATTGAAGATTTTGATTCATTTACTGTGCAACTTGGAAGATATGGCTGCTAATCCTTTCCATTCATTGTGCAGAAGTGTAGTTGTTGTTGTGGTACTGGAGCAAGATTAGGAATATATGTTGCATGTTTGGAGGTGTTGTCGTGTGTCCCCTCCAAGTGCTTGGTTTTGATTCAAGAAAAGTGTGTCGTCTGCTCAAGCAATTATCAAGTTGATCAAATGGATTCAGCGAAGAAGAGGATTAAAAAGTGAAGAAGCAGGTGTATATATTGGTAACTACTGCTCTTATATATAGAATCTGGTATACTAGGAATGATAAGTATTGGAATCATTCAAATAATTTTGTTGATTCAATTTTTCATCATACAAAGATAAATATGAAAGGGAGGCTTGCAGGAATTAGCTTCAATAAAGTTAGTTAAATAGATAGAGAGTGAATGGAAATGTTGTAAATGTTACAAGTCTATTATCAGGCCTTTAAGGTACTGTTGAACAATTGTAAAGTTTCAAGTTGCGGAATATATATTTAAATGATGATTCATAAAAAAATATATTAGTGCAGTGAAATAATAATTTGAATTTATATTTCATGATTTTTATTTCATTAATTTTTATTTATATTATTATTTTTGTTAAAATTCATTTATATTATTATTGTAATTAGATAATAATTTATATATAATAAATTAGTTTAAATGATTTTTTTTTAATTTACATCATACTTTTGCCAACAGTTATAAACAGTCATTTAAAAAGATTTTTCCCAACAGTTGTAAACTGTCATTTAAAATAACTTTTCCCAACAGTTATAAACTGTCTTTTAAAGTTCCGTATTTTTATGACACCCACATAGCCAACGGTTTTAGGAACCGTTGGGAAATAGTATAAAAGACAGTTATAAACCGTTGGGAAAAGCTAATTTTGTAGTAGTGTTGGTCTGATATGGCTTGAACATGTACATTCTTCGCCCAACTCCTGAACTCGTGGCTGATCAGCTAATGCCTTACCCTTTCCTGGACAGTAGAGCACCCGTGAGCCAAGCCCAGCAAGAGAGTATAAAACATAACAATAATAATAATAATATGCTCAACATGCTATTTTAACAATAATGCCATTCACATATGGCTGTGTGACACAGCCCTGCATATCGCATTGACATGCACATTTATATCTACATGGTGTAGACCTATGTGTTGCGCTCACACATCTATTTAAATCTACGTGGCGTAAACCTACGTGTTGCTCTCACACGTCTAAATACATTGAGGCCTTAGAATTGGTTCATCTCGGTTATGGTTATCGAGTCCAACCTGATTATGCCTTAAGCGCATAACTCTTGAATCTCATTACATATAACATGACATGGCAATTTCATACATATATCACTAGGGTAATAACCCTAGGCAACTATACCGTTCCTATTAGGGTAATAACCCTAATCCCGATTATTAAAAAATCATACATATCACTTTCAATATAAGCGCCACTGCGCATACTCTATGTGCTAATCACTATCTTACCTGTTGTCCTGCAATAGACAGAGATTCCGAATCCCCGGGTGCTCCGATCAGGTCCCGGTAATCCTAGTCACACAAATCTGGAAATTTTTCACACTTAGGGTTAACCCCTGGTTTTCAACTCATAAAATTTAATCATGGTATTTAAAAATTTAGATAATCATATAGAGCTCAGAACGAGCTTTCCAACGATATAAAGAACTCCCAAATCGGAGTTCAGAATAAAAAGTTACGAAATTCCAAAGTTCGAACTCAATCTGCCCAAAAACACACGGGCGGGCCGCGGCATGCCCAAGCCATGTTGCGGCACCTAGGACGAAACCCAAGTTCCACCAACAAGGGACGGGCCGCGGCATGCTCAGAGCATGCCGCGGCATCTGGGTTCCAAACCCAGAAACCAGCTGCTTGAAACACGAAAATTCAGCAAGAAATTCAACCTTTTTACCCCAAATTCACAACCAAACTCACAAGTTAACAAATAGAATTACTAGCAATTAATAGATGCTCAACTAATATATTTCATGCATCAAAATCCCATAATAAATCCAAAAATTCAGATTGTAAAAACATCTCAAAATCATGCTTAAACTTATAAACTTCAAGCTCTCAAACTTGAGCTTAAATTCAACCTATCCAAATAATTTCAGCAACAATTAATCTCAAACAACTTGAATTTAAGGTAAAGAAGAACCCTACAATCTCATCTATAGCTCAATTAATCACCACATCAAATATTCAAGCATAAGCATACTCAAATTCATCAAAATTAGCTACAACATCCTCATACATGCATAAACAAGATTATTTATTTAACTCATGTTCTTCTCAAAATATTTTCAGCAAACAAATCAACTAAAATTCAGTAAGGAAACTACCTCACTTCCAACTCAAAGCCAAACTCAAGCAATTCCAAGTATCAAGTCCCAAAATCACCAAAACTCCCAAGCACTTCTTCAAATTTCAAGATTGCAAATCAAGAGGGTAAGAGAGGGAGAGAGGATCGGGTTTGAGAGAGAGAAAGGCCAGAATTTTCTTTGTTTTTCCCTTGAAATTCAATCAAAATTAAGGTATATCGTCAATAGTTAAAAGACAAAAATGCCCTTAAGGCTAAAGCATACATATACACCCTCATAAGGGTAAACATGTCATTTCATACCCATTTAATTTCCAAATTAATTTTAGATTATCAAATATAAAATAACATGCCAACATTTAATCCCAAATTGCATTTCGGGCCCAAACCCCATTCGGCCCGAAATACCCGAATGTCAATATACCGCGCCAACCTGTCAGAACACAGCTGAAAACACAACACAGGCATACTATATAATAATATAGTTCTATTAAGCACGTAATTAAATTAATTTCATCATTTTACCCTTCTCGGGTCATAATTACTAAAATACCCCTAGCTCACCAACGGGGTCTTAACATATTAAAATTCGTATTAATTCACATATACTGAACTATATAATAATATAGTTCCTCAATTTATTCATAATTAGGGTTTTGATAATCCATTTCATAATTCCAGGGTATTACATTACCCCTGTTCAAGCACACTTAACTATGTAGTTCTTTTGAGATGGGCTACCAGAAAAGAAGATGCACCTTATTGATGTAGGTAGTAAAAATTAATCCATTTAAGTCTTTTTTAATTGTGTAGTCCTATACTTACACAATCTTAGAATTATCAAACTTGATATTTCCCAAGCAATGTGGGATTGCACAACTTACCCAGTATTTCTCTTTACAGATCACAGGACTACTGACTATCATAATTACCCCCTCACGGGGTCCGACGTCCTCGTCGACCACACTTTCAGTTAGGGCAAGGCTCTGATACCATTTGTAATGCCCCTACTTAAATTCAAGCCTCCATTAGGTCCTTACACTCATGGAATGATGACTCTTATATATAAGTATGTCACACTGGCTACTTCCTAGAATGAGGACTGACCCTACAAACTAACACGAGTATTTCCAATGTGATTTATCCTCACTCACATGCTTCTTGGGAAAAATTTCCAGGAGGTTACCTATCCTAAAATTACCCCAGGTCAAGCACGCTTGACTGTGGAGTTCTTTCGTGATGGACTACGAGAAAACAAGATGCACCTTGTTGATGTAGCTTAATGGAGGTGATATCTTACATTTATAAAATTAGCTTAATGAATTTTCTCTATTTTTTTATTTGTTTCTTTAAAATGATTACAAGTTTAAGAATTTAATAGTAAGTTTCTATAGTGGACCCTCTAAAAAGGGTGTATCAATGCACTTTTATTGTTTCGACATTCAAAAGAATTTTTTATTTTTTCTTTATAATTATGTATATTGTAGATATTTAAGACAGTTTATAAAATTTGAAAATTTTTAAATAAATTACAAAATAGAATACAATATTCAATTCAAATAGTCTAATCACTTTAAAATATATCAAAATTTCTTTTGATAAGAATTACATATATCAAAATTATACATTGTATTGCATGTATAAATTATAATGTTAGTGTTTTTAAAAAAGTCAGGTTGTATATAGTTCAATAATTTAGTATATTTTGGAGGTGATGATCATCTTTGGTGTCGTGTTTTTCAGGCTAAATATCGCAAAAGAGAAGATTCTTTTTGGAGTTTGTCTCTTCCTATTTCAGCCTCTAAAATTTCTCGGGGCATTATGACTTCCAAAAATTTTATTCGATCAGAAATTTATTGGCTCTTTACTGATGGGAAACGTATCGATGTATGGCACTCTCTTTGGAACTCCTGGCTTAGTTGGGATGAGTATACAACTGCCTTCAATCCAAGAATTTAACAACCAAAATTTGATCTACTTAACAATTTTATTATTGTGGGAGGTGATCTCAATGTGAGTCTTTTTGGTGACTGGTTCACTCTTTCAGTTGGTTCTAAACTCCATGATCTTGAGGCTAACTATAGTGGGGTCTGGATATGATTTTCTGGTGCGACTCTACGGATGGTTCGTTTTCAGTTAGGCAGGCTTATGGTTCTTTGATTAAGCCAAGGCTTTGTGGTTTGGATAGTTTGTGGAAGAGGAATTGGACTGCCCCGTTCAGAAGCGTGTGAAACTCTTTCTGTGGAAGGTGGGAAAGAACATTCTCCCTTATGGTGAAGGCTTTGTGTTATTTTTGGAAAGGTGGGAAAGAACATTCAACTCTAAGGTGGCCTTGGCCCTCCAATCCAAATACATGTACATATTATTTTTTTATAATTTTTAGTTATATAGGTAATTATATATTTATTTGTTAGTACACAGCCCCCTTATAATCAAATTGAACCTAAAGCATTGATGGTAAAAAAAATTGTCAAAGCATTAAAATAAAAATTCTAGAATGCTCAATGCAGTATTATTGGAAGAAAAAAAAGACTCGGATGCGGAATATATATATATATATATTATGTATTGGTTTTCTTTTTAATTATTTTTTACCTCAAAAAATAGTAAGCATGAACGAATGTCAAAAATCTAGATGTCTAATAAAAAATTTAAGGTATTCATAAAAAAAAAGTATCTTTGTAAAAAAATGACATATGATGCATTTATGTAATGGTTAATAAAAATTAGAAAAGTAAAGGTTTTTCCACTTGTGTATATAGTTGCAACTCTTACTTTTACACTTTTAGTTTTATAGCTACCACAAATTATTCTTTCATACTAAAATGGAAAATATTTTTTTAGATATTTATTTGCTAACTGCTAGCGTATATTAAAGAAAAATTGCTAATAAAATTAGCATATATTTACTTATAGATGACTTTCTTAATATGCAAGAGTAATGTTATTTATTTAAATTTTAATTATTAATTTAATAATATATTTTGAAATATTTATTACTTAACTATTATAGTTTGGCCGCCCTAACTTTAATTCTTGGCTTTGCCCCTGTTGCGGGGGAACTAGAGCAAGAATCGAAATTGCCGCCAAAGCGCGCCAAGCAAATACTAAAATGATCCCCACTAATTTACAACGTCAATTTCTCTATGGTAAGCGCAAATGGTTGGTAAGAGTAAGACCAATAATGTTGTAGTCCCATATTAATATTACGTATCATTGCACTAATAAAAGAGAAATGTTAAAAGACATTAGTGGTACTTAGCACTTCTCAAATAATTATATGGTTATTGGTATAATTAAATGTAAGAAATTTGGCTTAGCATGCTTAAATAAAAAGTATGATTTTTTAATATACCCCCTGTTATATTATTTATCAATAATACATTGTATAGATTAAATATGTGTAATAAATTAATATGTAACATATGACAATTGCCATCTTTTTGTAATATTTGGGAAAGTTACTTGTTACTATGAGTAACCTCCACCATTATCACCAACATTAAGAGTGTAAAAGGTATTGCACATCTTAATTTAAAATTCTTAATGCTATAGGAGTTATAGTATGTGCATAACTTACATCTCTATAGGAGTTATGATGTGCACGAGTTACATCTCTTTATTGAGTCCATAACATCCATGGAGACTATGACTTATGAATTTGAATTTCAAATGGTGATATCCTAAACACTATATAAAGAGGTCTAAGGTGCTCATATTGAAGATAAGTTTTCTATCAAGAAAGCACTTTGCTAGAAAACCCTAAAAGGCTTGATAATTCCCAAAGCTATTTCCTAAATAGTTCCCTTAGTGCTTAGAGATAGGGGAAAATAAGCTTTTGGACAAAAGTGTAATACATTGTTCAAGTCATGGTGATCCCCACTAATCTACACTCAAGTTGTGAGTGAGTGTATGCATATATATTATTCTTTTGTTATATATATACATATATATATATCTTCTTCTACATTTCTTATACATAATATATAATGTATATATATTTTATATGATGTATTGTAACATTTATTTAATCTTTTTATTGGTCCTTGTATTGTATTACAATAGAGTTGTAATGTCTTGATTTTCTTTGTAATAAAATCTCTAACACCACCTAATTGAAAATAGGGTATTTATACTTTTAATATTTTTTTTCTTCCTAAAATACCCTCATATTTCAAAAGAGTCTCTCTCCTTAACTCTCTCACTCTAACTATCCAAAATCCCTATCCATCGCCAGAGTTCTTAACCGACGTGTAACATTTTTCTTGTCTAATTTGAAGTTTCACATCCCTGAAAAAATTAACCAAGGGACTATATAATTGCTCACAAATAAAATGTAAAAAGTTATTAAAATTACTAATGAGTGGTAAAAGAGTTAATAAAAAATAGGCTAATTAGTAATTTTTTCTCCTGAACTTTGACATGTAGTAAATCATGCCCCCTAAACTTTTTTAGCCATTAAAAATTCTCCCCGAACTATTGAGATTGTTAAATTTAAGGACTTTTGTCTAATTTCATTCAATTTTACTGTTTCAGTGATTGCTTATGTACTAAACCATGATCCCCAGACTTTGATATCTACCAAATCATGCTCCTCAAACTTTGATATGTACTAAATCATGCCCCTTGAACTTTCATCCATGTTAGAATTTTTTATTAAAATTAGACAAAAGTCCTTAAATTTAACAATCTCAATAGTAGGGGAATTTTTAACGGCAAAAAAAAGTTTAGAGGGCACGATTTAGTACATGTCAAAATTCAGGGAGAAAAATTACGAATGAGCCCTTTAAAAGTAATATTTATTATATATAGTGTAAAATTTAGTGCATCCTTTATTTTATATTAAATTTGATATAACTTTTAACATATATTACAAAATATATATGCACCATGTTTATAGTACATTGAGATGCTGTTAATAGTGTACATGCATATATAATTAAGGGCCACTAATGGAGGGGATATTTTAGTGGGCTTTTTCTCTAATGAGTGATATTCAAAACGTCCCCCCAAAAAAGTTATTGTTTCTCCAGATCATATTGCACTATCAAGTATCTAGGTACTTACATACAAAATTATGAGGACAAATTGTGCACACTAACGTAGTTTCTTTTTACCTACCGACAGTGAAAAAGAAACGATGGTTCAAATCATTACTAATCTTATATAAAAGAGATGGCTATGTATATATTACGGATAGATACGATTTCCCATTATACTATATGAGTATGGACATGATTATAAGCTTAGAAGTGGCGAAAACTGTGACCACTACCTTAAGATGATCACTAGCTAGTGGGTAACATTACAAGTTATATAATTCCACTATCCCAAATAATATAAGAATAGAATAACACTTTTTTCTTAATTTTGAAATTTATATATATATTATATATGGCTTTTTGTTAGCTTATAAGTTTGGATCGAGTTATTATGTAAAACATTATGTTACAACCAGTAACCCCTCAACAAGAACAGAGCAACATAAATACACCAGATTATTTATGGTGATCTAACCAACAAGCATCTAAAACTGAATAATCAAAGAACATAAAATGCGTAACAACACGAGCACACACTCACATATATTGGTTCAGATAATTAATAAGAACTCTATCCTACTCCACTGCCAAAACCAGCCACAAAAGCTTAGGAAACTTTTATTTGATCAAGTTACGCAAATGGAGAATTGGTCCAAGAATCTCTTTACAGTAAGCAAAAGTCATCAAAACTCTCTCTTTTTACAATTGAAAGAATACAATTAATAATTCTGTACAAAGTACAATAGAGAGTCTTACATACTGACTTAGTTAGCTAGTTAGGACACCAACTAAAACCATCTCCTATATATGAAGTAAAAAATGTGTTAAATTGGCACAAAAATTTGTAAATACTATATTTAACAAATTTTTTGTAATTGTGTTTCAATATATATAATAAAAAATTAAGATGCAAATTGACATAAAAAATAATTATTTTAATGATATTTAATAAATTAAATATATATTTTAAAAAATAATGAAAATATTGTAATAAAAAAAGTGTATTAAAAGTTACATTAACTGTGTGCTAAATTTAATACAATGTTAAATTTTGTGCCATATTCAAATTCGATTAAACTTCATGCGCTAAATTTGGTACAAGTTTTAGCAAATTATTAAAGGCAATTTTTTTTACAAAAATATCAAAATATAACATTGCACCCCTTATAATTTAGCATGCCAACATATAACACATGAGCTTAGCAACCAAATGAAATAGCTCCTTTAGCTAAGAGACTCTCTAATGGTGATGTAAATTTTGTGCTAAATGTAAATCAAAAAATGAGTCAATATTATATTTAGTTCAAATTTTATAATTGAACTCCAATATACATAGTAAAACAAATTTTTACTTTAATAAAATAGTGTAAAAAAATTAACAAAAATATTTAATTTTTATTAAAATATATAAATAAAAATATAAAAAATCATGAATTACATTAATGTGCTAGAAAAAAGTAAATAAAAATTAGACATAGTATTTATTATAGTGTAAAATTTAGTTCATATTTTAGGGCTGGATATGTGATCCGATTCAACATTTTTCTCTCAATCCGATCCAATCCAATTAGTAAGTGGATTTTAAAAATTATCATCCGATCTAATCCAATTAGACCTCAAAATCAAATCCAATTACTAATTGGATTGGATCGATTTTTTAATTGAATATCAAATTATACACCTAATTGTTAATATTAACTTAAAAACGTGAAAAAAAAAACTTAAAAACGATATATAAACTTTCAGTTAAGTTTAATACTATACAAATATATTATCTTTATAAGTTTAATTCAGCCAAAAGTTTGAAATAATTAAAATAACAACACTACAACTAATAAAATTGAACAAAATATCATGAAAATAAATATACAAAACAATTAACAAAGTATTACAAATTCAAAAAACAAAAACTAGTAAAAATATAATAAAAATATATTTTTTATAGTATATAAAAAAGTATAAATAATTTTTTTAATATATATAGATCAAATTGTAATTGGATTTGATCGGTTTTAATTATTTAAATTTTGAGACTGACATCCAATAATTGATCAAATCGAATTAAAATTTAACTTTTAACATTCAATCCAATCTAATTGTAATTGGATTTTTTTTTTCTGTAAGGCAAATAGCATGAGACAGCATCTGTCAATCTAAAGCGGCTGGAGGCATTGGCTTTAAAAATGTAGCTGAGTGAAACAAAACAACCATGTTCAAGTATATACGTATGGGCTATTGTAACTAAAGAGAATAATCTATGGATCAAGTGGGTACATCTACCCTTAATATATTTTATCTTAAATTAATATGTGCTAAATTTAAACCACATTAATATCTACCACTATTAGAATTCAATTATTGAGCATGGACTAAAAAAATATATATATACCATATTTATAATACTCTATTGATATATATATTTTTTTTTTTTTGAATAAGAAACTTGATTACAAACCAACGCCTTGGGGCATATCTGCTATCAAAGTAGCAGCTGCACAATCAGGCAAAAAAGATGTCCACACATCAGATACATGAGCCACACGGCTCCAATTTGCAAGGCAATGAGCTACATTGTTACACTTTCTAGGAGTAAAATTAAAAGACAGAGTATTGAAGTTTTTGCTGGCTATGATACAGTCTTCAAGAATTTTACCCCAGTCCGTGTTGAATCTAGTCTGCCCTTTCAATGCTGTGATCACTGATTGATTATCCGAAGCTATGAAAATATTCTGCAAGGATCGAGAAGCCGCTAGTTTCATAGCTAAACGGATCGCCAAAGTCTCTGCCATAAGCACTGAAAGGCATCCCGGGATGTAGTCTGTTGCAGCAGTGACTAACTCACCCAAATGATCACGAATAATGACTCCTAAGCCACAACCTGGTTTACCCTCAATGAGAGAAGCATCAGTATTGATCATAAAAGATCCCAGAGGAGGAGGAGACCAACAGACCTTGTCCTGTGTAGGCTTTTGATGTGAATCTTTTGGGGCAGCAACAAGGTGCATTTCTAACATTTCCATGGCCCAAGGAATCCAAATACTATCATCAATGTCTTTATTTTGAAAAATACATTTATTCCTACGAAACCAAATTAGCCAAGTAATACCAATGAAGAAAATAAACTCTTCTTTTGAAAGCTTCCACTTCATCACCATGAGAAAGTCAGGGGCATGCCTTAAGGAAGTAGGGAATTGGTGTAGGAACCCGAAATGCTTCCAAACCTTGTGTAATTTGGGGCAACTCCATAAAGCATGGCCTACATCCTCATCATGACTCATGCATCTATTACAAGTTGTATTCATGGACATACCACGCTTAATTAACTCTGTTTTTACCGGAATCCAATGGTGGAACACACGCCATATGAAAATTTTCATTTTAGGAGTAAGCCGAGACCCCCAAACCACCTTCCACCAAGCTTTAATGGCAGAATTATCTGAACATTCTGCTATGTTTGGGTCCTTAAATCTCAGTTTATAACCACTTGCCACTGTGTATTGACCGTTAGTGGTGAGGCTCCAACCGATTACATCCTCCCTGTTTATCGAAGGAGTAATCCCCAAAACCCAAGGAATATCATCCTCATGAAACCAGCCAGCGATCTCTTCAGTTTTCCAATCCCCTTCTTCGATAATTAGAGTTTGAATTTTCACTTCAGCCGGGACTTGAACCTTAGTACGGAGAGTAAAAGGAGCTCCTCTAGGGATCCAAGGATCCTCATTGATCCGAACTTTGGAACCATTCCAAATTATCCAGCGGTATCCTTTAAGTAACAAATCCCTTCCCCATAATAATCCCCGCCATATATTAGATCCGAAGTGTCCCATCTTGGCCTCTAAGAAATTGTTGTTGGGAAAGTAGAGTGCTTTCAAGACTCTAGCCATAAGACAATCGGGATTGGTCACTATTTTCCATCCTTGTTTTGCTAAAAGCGCTTGATTAAAATCCTCTATGGCTCTAAAACCCATACCCCCATTCTCTTTGAGTTTACACATTTTTTCCCAACTTCCCCAATGTATTTTATGCTTCTTTGAGTTCGCTCCCCACCAAAACCGAGCAATCATGCTTTCTATGTCATGAAGGATGCCTTTTGAAATACGAAAGCAACTCATAACATAGCAAGGTAACGCTTGAATCACGGCTTTGATTAATATCTCCTTTCGAGCTTGAGAGAAAAGTCCCATTTTCCAACCTTGGAGCTTAGCTTCCACCTTATCTCGAATCTTCCCAAAGACCTCTTTTTTATTTTTCCCCACAAAAGTCGGCATGCCTAAATATTTTGTATGAAGCTTCACAAGGTGAACCCCGAGATAGGTGGCCAAAAAATTGGCCATGTCCTCTTTAATCTTCCCTCCCACACATAGATTAGACTTCTCTACGTTAATGGTCTGACCCGATATAGCAGCATAGCAGTCCAACACTTTTTTAAGAGCTTTGCTTTCCTCAATGTTGGCATTCAAGAAGACGAGGCTATTGTCCGCAAAGAGGAGGTGGGATAGATTATGTCCCATGTTACCAAACCGCAGCCCGTGTATTTTCCCGGCTCTCTCCGTCTCATGCAAAAGACAAGTTAATCCTTCAGAACACAATAAGAATAAGAAAGGAGAAAGGGGGTCACCTTGCCTTAACCCCCTTTCGGGTATAAAATGACCATGAATTGAACCATTTATTAAAACTGAAAATGACACAGAACGGACACAATTCATTACCTTAGAGATCCAGAGCTCATCATAGCCGAGGCAAGCCATCATGGTTTCCAAGAAATTCCATTCCACCCTATCGTAGGCTTTTGACATGTCAAGCTTGAGGGCCATTTTTTTCCCATTGCCAAATCTCCCTTTTCTCATGCAATGGAGACTTTCGAAACCAATGATAGCATTGTCATGGATGATTCGGCCACCAATGAAAGCGCTTTGATTCGGAGATATTGCATTATTAAGAGTAGGCTTCATTCGGTTGGCAAGACATTTTGACACCACTTTGTACACCACGTTGCATAAGCTAATGGGTCGGAATTCAGACATTGTTATAGGTCGTTTGGTCTTAGGTATAAGGCAAATAAGAGTCTCATTAATATTTCCACAATCGGCTTGGTTGTTGAGAATATCAAGGCATGCCTTAGTGACTTCATTGCCCACTAACTCCCAATGTTTTTGGAAAAACAAACCCGGTAGGCCATCTTTTCCGGGGGCTTTCAATGGATGAATTTGAAACATGGCTAACTTCACATCTTGTTCATTAAATGGTTTGAGGAGTGAACTATTTTCTTCGCTACTAATTCGGTTAGGAACACAATTGACAAGGATATCCCTTAGCTCAACACCATGGTTCGACTTTGTGAATAGCTCTTTGAAATAACTAATTGCAATTTTAGCAATTTTCTCCAAACTAGTCTGCCAATGCAACCGGTTATCATATAGGCCCTCAATGGTATTTTTTCGTCTTCTTTGGGAAGCTTTGTAGTGGAAAAATTTGGTGTTTCTATCTCCGTGTTTTAGCCAAAGTGCCCGACTCCTTTGTTTCCAATACATTTCTTGTTTGTCTTCCATACACTTGAGATCATTCTCCAATTTCTTCATGGTGAGCCAATCGGATTGACAGGAAGATTTAGATAGCCACTCAATTTTATCTTTTATCTCTTTACTTCTCTTGTTGAGGCCTTGTTTTTGCTTCCTATTCCACCCATGGAGCTTCTCCCCACAGCTTTGCAAGAGTGCAGTAAGTTTTGACAATGGTTCGGCTGGGATGGCATTATTCCAAACCTTGTGGATAATTTCTTGACACTCTTTGTTATCCTCCCAAGCTTGCTCATAGTGAAATCGAGGACCTCTTGAACACCTACCCCCACGGTTTGGATGGTTGAGATGAGCCGTTATAACCAAAGGCCGATGATCTGAATTTCTCCAATCCAAAAGTCTAACCGAGTTTATCTTGAATTTGTCCATCCAATCCGAATTACAAAGAACTCGATCTAGTTTTTCAAACACAAGATTCGCTACTCGACCATTGCACCATGTAAAACTTCCTCCCTCAGAAGGAATTTCCTTCAGGAAACAATCCGAAATAGCTCTTCTAAAATTAGACATAAGGTAGGCCGGTTTAACGTTTCCCCCTTTCTTTTCGGACTTCTTTGTAATCTCGTTGAAGTCACCACCACAAACCCAAGCGCCTTTATACATCGGTTGTAACCTCTTTAGTAATTTCCAACTTTCTTTTCGACCCCCCGGATCCGGACTTCCATAAAAACCCGTGAAACGCCACATGAAACCCAAGTCATTCTCCACTAAGGCATCGATATGAGAAACCGTAAAAGACTTAATCTGAACTTTAAACAAATTTGTCCAAAGCAGAGCCAATCCGCCGCTTTTCCCTTTAGCATCAACAGAAAAGCAACCTTCGTAACCAAGCTGAACACGAATAAATTCCATAGCAGCACTTGAAAGACGAGTTTCGGATAAGAAGATCATCCCGGGATGAATCTCCTTGACATGGGATTTGAGAGTAGTTAATGTCCAAGGATTCCCAAGCCCTTGGACATTCCAAAATAGAGCATTCATTGCGATCGGCGACCCAAACCAGTTGGGTTCGCCGCTTCCAATTTAGTATCAAGGATCAAATCGGTCAAATTCGAAATTTTCCTTGAGGTGCTACTCCCATCTTCCTTCTTTCCAACCACAGAACTAACCAGACCTGTGTTCAAACTGCCACTGTTCTTGAGTCGTTTCGGAGTAATCTTCCTTCGCTTCGACTTTCCTTCATCCAGTCCAGATATATTGAGTTTACTCTCATAAGTAACCGGAACTTCAAAGAGTTGAACAGTTTCTAGAGTATTTGTTTTCTGAATTGTTGTTGAGACTTGTGTATCAATAGAGTTCAAAATTTCCAAATTGGATGGTAAGTTCCCCATCAGATCTTCCCGCCAATCCCCATTTCGTTTATGGTTAATCAAATTTATTCCCCCCGAGAGTTGAGGATTTCCTTTTAACAGATCTGGTTTTTGTCCCACAGTTTTATCAATCATCGATGGTCCCATTTCTACGATCACCTCCATATCTTCAGTTCCAGACTCCTGTGTATTATGTGCCACTGACTTCTCCGAGGGAATTAACACATCCGATTGCTTGATACTCCCCTGTTCTTGTGCCTTCCTCAAGTGTATAGAATTGGTGATCCTATTATCTAAATAATTATGTCTACCAACAGTAGCATTCGATCCAGTACCCAATTTTCCTTTCCCAAAAATATCTGCAATATCCTTCTTCTCATCCACCTTGAGCCATGTTCCAAATCCCTGCTTTAAGTTGTTTGGGTCTTCCACTACCCGTCGGATAGGGTCTAAGCAAACCTTCAATTCATGACCAATATAACCACAATTGAAACACATATAAGGTAATCTATCATACCTGAATGGGAGCCATAATTTCCTGCCTTCAAATGGATATAGGAACCCCGGACAAATGGGTTTGTTCAGATCACACCATACTTTGAAAGTGAAGAACCCCTTTGAAGAAATCTTGGCAACATCCGCTTTCTGCACTTCAATGATTTCACCCACCATACCCGCAAGTCTTTCTAAATTCCTTTGAGTGATTGATTTAGGGGGCAAGGATAAAATTCTTCCACTCAATTGAATTCTAGAGAGACAAGAATCCCAATTTAATGGAATTTCCTTCATACGTTCCAAGATTAGGGTGCCATTATTCAAAAACCAAAGGTTCTTGATAAGAATTCTGTTTAAATCTTGGGACGATTTGAAGGAGAAAACCAGAAAAATGGCATTCTTTGAAGTGTGCTTGATTTCGACACCCCACACTTTCTCAGATAATCCCCATACTCGGCTCAGAATCGTTTTGATGAAAGAACGATTCATTGTGCGATTAGAACAGAGACGTCCTATCGCACACATCTTCCCCACTTCAACACCTCCATCTTCATTGATTTCCCAACCGTCTTCATCAAGAACAGTTAGGTTGTTAGTGAGAATTAGAATAACAAATAGAAGTTCTCCAATAATGCCACGAGCGTGTATAACTTTAGTACTTCAACCAATTATAACGATTGTAATTTCTCTAATCTTTTCTTTAGTAGAAGATTTACTTATCGGATCTTAATTACAACAAATGCATGTTCTTTGAATATGAACTTCGTTATATAAAGTCTCAATTATAAGAAATATTAAGGAAGAAAAAAAAAATCATCTTAATTAATATGAATTGATTTGGCAACTTCTTTCCCTTTTGTTGTCATTAAGAAATTTTATGTATGATGCTTACAAAAAAATTTGTAAACCGCCTAAACCGAATAACCCGCCCAAACCGAACCGAAAAAACTGATAAAAATTACAAACCGAAATAACCCGAAAAAATTACAAACCGCCCAATCTGTTAATTGGGCGGGTTGAAAATAGGTCCAACCCGCCCAATTAAACCGACTAACCCGACCAACCCGATTTTGCACTTTTATTTTTTTTTTAAAACTTTTTAATTTTTATTATATATAATATAAATGATTAAATATATAATAATATAAAGTTATATACTTAATTATTAGTTTTAAAGTCATATATATGGTATTGTACTTTGGTGGAATGTGATATTTTTAATTTATTTTTAAAATTTTTGTTAATTTTGACTTTAAAACTAAAAAAAAAAAAAAATTGGCCGGTTTGGGCGGGTTAACCCGACCAAACCGCCCAAACCGTTGGTCGGTTTATAGAATTTTTTTTTTTAAATTGGGCGGGTTGCACTTAAATTTTAGCAACCGGAACTTTAGATTGGGTTAGAAAATATATAGGATAAACCGACCGATGTACAACCTTAATGATGCCTTTTAAACGAGAGAGTGGAGACCAATTTAATTAAAAGTTTGGATTTTTAAATATAAAACATTACTATTTGATAACATGATGATACTATATAATTGGCTAACGGTTTCTCTTATTATTTATTAATACTATTTTCTTTTATCAAATTATTAATACTAATTCGGTGGTATGAAAATTTGGATGAAAAGAGAGGGTTGGAGGGATAGAAGTACTGAGAAAGAGAGCCAATTTGACTTGTTTGACATGCATGAAAAAGAAAAATAGGAAGGAAAGGATAGATAAATGGATTTGGTCTCCCTCTAAATCTTTTATTTTCAATCAATCTCTCTAAAAATGGGAGGATTAATAATAAAGAGGCTAGAGAGTGTAATGGAATAGACAAGATAATAATTTTTCTAATTTATTTGAAAGGGTAATTATGTAAACTGCCCTTAAACTTATTGTAGAAAACAAGTACTCTCTAATAATTTAGATTCCACAGGTGGATTATTAGTATATGTTGTTTGACTGGTGGTACTTGGTTTCGAAGGATATGTTGATAATGAATTCACGACAATAATAATAGTTTAACTTCATTTGTTATAGGGAATCGAATTTTTACATTAATCACAGTTCACCCATAATTGACTAGCACTACCAGAGGTACTCTTAATTTATAAGTATAGTCTTGGAAATATATACAAAGAATATGATTTTAGAGTAACAAGAAAGATAATGCTCATTATTTAATCGATAAACGTGTCCAAGGAGTGTGCGTTTCAAGGTTTTATGAAAATAAAAACATAATCATATTAAAACTTTGCTCCATTGGAATTGATGAGTGAGTCTTAAAAAGATGTTGTTAAAAGTAAAGACATTTTCTGAAGGGCACGTCCAAATACCGAATCAGAAAGTTCCTTTAAATAATTCTTTGTTATGACTTCAAACATGAATATGTAAGAGATCAATGATGTCATTTATGCCCAAGCAAATTAAGCTTTACGTGGTGAATATTAAATATAGGGATATGATTTTGTATTGTTATTGTATTTTTACGAATTGTAATCCGTGATGTACGACAGCCATCAAAGGAAGGAGTTATTTGATCTGACGGCTGAGATTGATTGGGTAAAAAGTAAAAACGTACTCTGATACTCATTTAATGTACCCTGAGACCCATCTAATGTACTACGGAATATATTCTGTAAAAGTATATCACGGGACAAAAATCATATCCCAATAAATATATTGAGAAGATGTGTCTTATAACATCAACCTCTTACTTTTTCCTTAGTCTACACAATTATATTTTTCCAGTAATCATATATTATCTGTTGTTAGAGCAGTTCTAAAGTGTTGTTATATAATTGATTAGTTATTTTTTATAATATCTATTAAAGTAAAATAAGTAGGATTCGATATTTTCTTCTTAGACAATCAAGAAAAAAACCATGAAAATCCACCAACTGAGACTTCGGACAATGAGTTATCTTTGAAAAGAGATTAGCTTTGTGGACTTCAATTACTTTTTTTTTTCAATGGAATGTGATGAACTATTTTACTTTCATGCAATGTGAAAAATGTTTTCTTTCTCAGTATATTTTTAATTTCTTTTCTAATTTTAAATATGGTTTCATTTATTAAATTTATAAATAATATTAAATGAGAATCTTATTATAAAATCTCACTCAATAATATTTTAAAAGTGTCACTTATAAGTTATGTTTAATAAGTTATTCAGAAACAAACATGTTTTGTTGCTTGTTTAATCCCATAAATACTTTATAAACCAATAAATTTTTTAAATAAAAATAAATTAATTGACACTCTATATGTATTTATATAAACTAGAAGACAAAAGAAGTGATGTAGCACTTTAAGTTTTCTCTAACCTAATTTATCTAATTGTTTACATAAATTATGTTTAAAAACCCTAATTCTATCACTATTCTTGCGAAATAGTTCTACAGTTGTAATAGTAAATATTTTGCTTCTTCATCTCGTACACCTATGCTACTACTTGTCATAACAAGCATGTAATTGAGGATCCCAAACTAATTGTGAGAGATTAATGAATAAACTCTTAAAGTTTGTGAGATCATTATCATTGTCATCATCTGTGACTCAGATTGTGAGAGAAAAAGTTAAGTATATGATTACAAACGATCTTCAAGTGAAGTCGATGTCTGTAATCTCGTGCTTAACTTTATTCAACTCCTTCAGCATGAGAAGACGGTTTTGGTCTATATTAAGAGTGTAAATATATATGTATATTTTATATGTTGTTTCTTTTTTGAAAAGACATATGTTCCTGTTTTTTTTATGAAGACTAAGAAGATACAAAAGTTGGATCTCCGATTTGATATATGGAAGGCGCCCAGATTGACAGATTGTGGGCACTAGGTGTCGGGGCCCTGGGTGCTCAAAAATAACTTGCTCTGATTCTGATTTTGATGCCTCAAACATGTCTGTGGTATGTCTAGTTGATGTCCCAATACAAGTCTTGACCCTTTTGCACTAAGACGGTCCCGAAAACTAAAACCCTAGTTAGAAATGTTAACCTGGGCGCTGGGGTGAAATCCTAGGTGCCCAAGTTGGCTTCTAGGTTGCAGTTTCATTTAATTTCAGCTCACGGTGATTGGCTTTGACTGCTCCAAGTGAGTTTGATTCAAGTTATTGAAGTTTAAACTTCCATTCCGGAGTTCCCAAAATCAACATGGGTGCAGGGCTAGGGACCCCTCCCAAGTCGATTTGCTATGGCTCGGGACTACTCAACTCTGAGGTGTAATCTTTCTTGTTACATGTCAAACATTGATGTTTACGTTATTAGGACTACTCTTGATATAAATAGCTGTGAATTATTATGTAAATTTATAATTTTCTATGAATATCAACACAATAAGATAATTCTAAAATTGTTTACAAAACTTTAACATTTTGACTTTTAAAACAAATAAATGATTGATGACATAAGAGATAATAAGTGGGGATATATTTATCTTTCAAAATAACACACCAATAATATAAAAGGATTATATTTGTATTTACAAATATATACTGGGTTCATTTGGAACGTCGTATTAAGTCGTATTGTATTGTATTGTATTGTATTATATTAAATTAGATTATATATTATATTTTTATATAATATTATGTTAAACTTTAATTTATACTAAAATATTATGTATTTAGGTGTCTACAAAAATTAATACATATATAGTTTTACATAAAAATATTGCATAAAATACAATTTAATATAATACTATACAATATAATACGGCGTAACAAACGAACTGTAAGAGATTTTTATAATAATAAGATAAAATTTGTCTTTACAATTAAGAGATTTTTATAATAATAAGATAAAATTTTTTCTTTACAATTAAGAGATTTTTATAATAGTAAGATAAGATAAAAATTATGATAATAAAGATAAAATAAAATTTTTGTCATCAAATTAGATGATAAGGATAAAATAGTCAAAATTAAATATAGACTTTGTCATAAAATTAGATAACAAGGGTAAAATAGTCCAAATTTAATATAGACACTGATAAAATACTTTTAATATAGTAAGATATGTAATTTAATATCCTTACAAAAAAAATAGAGGAAATTACATTGTATATCCATTTCACTTAACTTGTTTTGATTCTTACCTCCATATTTATATCCTTTCAGATATATTTACTTTTATAGATAGTGTTCTCATTAGACCCCTTAAGTTAATGTCAATTATATGCTATATTTAAGTAGAGAGTGAGTGTATACTGGACAACCCACTCAAAAAAGTGGGTATATTTTAATAAAATATAATATGAGAATAGTTTTGATTAATGAAAACAAAAAAGTGATATTTTTCAACTTATTCTAAAAAATACACATATATATGTAATTTAATATGGACCATTAGATGAGTTTTATCTAAAGGCCGTAAAATGGTATGTCTATACAAATTTTCCATATATATTTATTTAGAGAAATGTAAGTAAATGATCCTATTTTTAGCTCTATAGATAGTTAATGTCCATTTTTTAAAATAATAAAGTAAATATCTTTTTTTTTTACTTTTAAATACCTAAAATACCCTTTATTATATAAAAAGTATTATATGTTTTATTCCTTTAATAGAAATTATGAAAAATAATAAATCAAAACATCTCTACTGAATTTTTATCAACTATTTTTTCATTATATAAAAGGTAATATATATCTTATTCTTTTAGATTTTGTTGCTGTTGTTGTTGTCTAATATGTTATTTAACCATATAATTAATTTTTTATTAATATATCGTATGATATACAAATAATATACCTTAAACTAATATACATATATCACAAACTTAAACTAATATACTATTCAATGAATTATTTTTCACAATATACAGTAGTATACAAAAACTATATATCACAATCATAAGCAGATATACCATAGTCAAACATTAATATACCACCAGCATAGTGAAAAAAAAAATTATACAAAAAACTTAATTTAACATTCCATAAGTTTTTTTTTCTTGTTCTTTCCTTCATGAAATACCAATGAACATAAAATCAATATACCTCAGTCATATATAACTATACCTCATACCTAAATTAATATTTAGTAGTTTTTTTTTTCTTTATATCCTTCGCGATATACATATCACATACAAACGATATACCTTAGACCAATATAAATATACCATAAACTTAAACTAATATACTATTAAATGATTTTTTTCCACGATATATAATAGCATATAAAAATTATATTCTGCAATCATAAGCAAAAATACTATAGTAAAAAATTAATATGCCACCAATATATAGTAGAAAATATATATATACTAAAAACTTAATTTAATATTCCACATGTTTTTTTTTCTTTTTTTTTTTCCTTCATGATATACTAATGAACATAAAGACAATATTTCCTAGTGAAATATAACTATACTTCAAACTTAAACTAATATTCCATATTTTTTAATTTCTGTCTTTCGTTCATTATATACCATAGCACATTAAAATAATATACTACAATCTTAAACTAATATACTACATTTCAGCTATTTCAAAATATATAAATATACTACCTTTCAGTTTTTTTTAATATATTATTGCACATAAAAACGATACACTATTGTGCAAAATAACTATATCAAACACTTAATTATTCAAGGTTATAATTGTAATTTTATCATCAAATTTTTAACTAAAAGGATATTTTGTTAATTTTTTTTAAAAAAGAGACATTTATTAACTTAATTGTTAGATTTAGGGCCATTTTGCATCTTGGCCCATTTATTTAAGGAAGAAATTATATTGTATACCTATTTTACTTTATTTGTTTTAATTTTTACTTTTATTTTCATATTCTTTAAGATATACCCACTTTTATAAATAATACCCCTATTATACTTTTTAGGTTAATGTAAATTATGTGCTAGACTTAAGTAGATGGTGAAAGTATATTAGGCAACTCACTCATAAAAGTAGGTATATACATTTTAATAAAATATAATTTAATGATATTTTTATTAATGAATAAGAAAAAAAGTATTTTTCACCTTATCATTTATTTAAGAGCTACATAATCTCATAATACTTTTGGGCATTTGGGGTTTGTTATTATTTATTAACTATATTATTTCAAACTCATCATCAAAGTCGCTTTGGCCGAGTGGTTAAGGCGTGTGCCTGCTAAGTACATGGGGTTTCCCCGCGAGAGTTCGAATCTCTCAGGCGACGTTCTTTTTTGTATTTTATACTTTCGCAACCACATTTTTAAGTATCACTTCCACAATACATGATATTGACCAAACTCTCAGATTTATTGGGTGGGAAGGGGATGAATTCACAGAAGTGGAAGCATAGCTAAAAATGTAGTTATTTCTTGAAATGAAACTCTTTGCAAGTGGATAATGAACTCTTCTAGACTTACTAATTGATTCCACTTTCAAATGAATAATGATGTTCAATTTCAGTCAATATTTTGGCCTCCCATCATAATTTTTTTGGTGGATCTGGATGATGTTAGGATTTAATTCCATTTGAGAATGAGAAGTGGATCGTATTCAGATCAGGTCACTAGAAGAGTCTTCTCTCTACTGCTGGCTCTTCTAAGTTGGCATTATAACTGAGAGGATATTTATGTTATGATCGAGTGGTTGGTGGACTACTATTCCCTGGAATTTTAATGTGCTAATTATTCGAAAATCTCATCTGTAATAGAGCAACTAAGTGAAAAATGATAATGTCATATAGTAATTTTATATATACACTAGTTATCTTTCTAAGGTTATGGGTGGAATTAATGACACGTTTACCTTGCAACTTTTGTTTTGGTTGATTTCTCAGGAGGTTGGGTTTAGCCTTAGATTTGTGATAGGAACTCCTTAATCAATGGGGGTTACTGGATCGGCCCGTTCGTTTAAGAAATGCTTTAATATGAAGTTAAAAGGGGTAAGTTGAAAAATACCCCTTTTATTAATTAATTAATCAAATTTACCTCTAATTTTATATTTATTTGAAACATACCTCTTTTTATATGTATTGTACCCAAAATACCCTAATATAAAAGAGTCACATGGAGAGTATCTTAAAGTGATAGGGGCAAAATTAGTACAATGTTTAAAAAAAGAAGTAAAAATGATAGACTTTAAAAAAGATGGTAAAAATAAAAGAGTACAATATAAAAAGGGTATACACTCAACTCGTTACACTTCTTTCTTTTCTTTTTCTTTAATAACTGAAGTCGTTACTTGGATGACATCTTTCACAAATTTGATACTTTTTTCTTCTCTTTTTTATTTTTATAGAAAGAAGAGAAAGAAAAAAGAAAAAAAACAAAATTGCATATGACCCTATTTACTGACAAAGATACAATTGTCATCAAGTATTTAGACATTTTAAAAATACCAAAAAAAAAAAATCAATTTTCTATAACTTTGATTGTAAAAAGACTATTTAGATTTTGTAATAAATTATTCTTTGTTTAAATTTAGTTTTTCGAAGAGATTGGTGTTGGGATATACAATCATGGTGCCAATTGTTTTTTCTTTTCCTAACAGGGGAAAATGATTGAAGTGGAAGCTGTAGTTAAGGTTTAGTTTTTGTTGAGAGTAATACAGAAGTTATAGTGAGTCTATTTGTGACTTTGTTTAACAATGGGATTATATTATTAGGAATAGGAACTAGGATTATTAGATTCGTACATAACTTTCTATTATATTTTTATTAAGGAGATAAACCCACCCTAGTTTATGCTGACAAATCACAATATATAGACCCAAACATACAAATAAGAAAGGGATAAACTGATAATTACCACTTTTTATTTTACATTCACCAAAAATAGCTGCAAAATAAATTAAATTAAAATATACCTTTTTTTATAATTGAACTGTCTAATATACCCCACGACTTTGATTAATGGAATTGCAGGCGACTCCGACTCCTCCATAGAAATTAAATTCACGCAAGCTCCACCATGAGTAGCGTTCCTCCAATTACTCTACCACCGATTACAACCACAATCGCTATAATCATAACTATAATAAGAAATAAAGCAAGCAAATGCAAGCATTAAGAAAAATATAATTCCTACTATCAGAATGAATTTTCTTATCTTTGTCATTCCAATCATCATCACATTACATTTATGCTTATCCATTACCACATCCTTCAAATAAGTACCTTGCTTTACTTTTATAATTTAGATGGCGAAACTCTTCTTCGGGCACCTTATCGACCATACATGGAGGATTGGGTTGAGCCGCCAACTGAAGGATGAACGTGAAAATGTGCGCCCACAAAAGACGGAAGACTGGGCCAAAATCGTCGATTGTTCGAAAAAGGAAGGAAGTGACAAAGGTTATCGTGTTATTTAGAGATGTAATTGAATTTTATTTCTTTTTACTAACCTAAGGCTATAACGGGAACAAAACTTAGACAAGTGGGTATAAATCAAAGACTATTAAAAGGAAGGTAAAAATTAAAACAGGTACAATAAAATAGTTATAGAGTATAATTTCCTCTAAGAAATAGTAGAATCATCAAACCACTGATACTGATACCTTGAGCTTAAAAAGAAAAAGAGAATTTTTCATAAATATGGTTTTCATATATATACACATGTATTTTATTTACATTGTCACCTACAGTTTTTTTTTTTTTTTTTTTTTTTTAAAGCTATAAAAATTTAATTTTTCAAAATTATAAAAATATACTTTCAAAAAAATAATCAACTCCATAACAACTATAAATAAGCTATAAAATAATTAAAAAATATATCTAATTGTCAATAAAAAAAAACGTATTTTTGAATTTTTTTTTCAATTTTTTGTGTATTTGTAAAAAATCTGAAAGAAAAAGAAAAGAACAGGAAAGCTCTTAAAAGTTGGAAAGGAGGCACCATTTCAAGAAAATAGGTTTTTAGTTTAATGGTCACAACAAAACAAGATAGTCTGTTATACACAACACTGATTTTCAAACACAGCTAAAGCTTTCAAAATTAAAATAAATCCAGCCGAATTAACAGAGAAAAAGGCTACTAATGAAATTAATCCAGCCAAAAATACAAATCTTGTAGAAGTAGAGCACAGTGAATTATAATCCTCCTTCACACCAGTAGTAGCTTGAAAATGAGAATACAACTACACAACCACGTGAAGCTTCTAGTGACCATACTTCTGAAACTCCCATTCACTGTTATCTGTGTTCAACAAGACATGAAAAACAAAAATAAGTCTGTGCTACATGATGAAGAAGAAAAAAACATTAGAGTAAAAATGGAACGGGGCATAAAACATACCCAGTGGACAAACTTGACGGGTCTTGAGCCAACGGCTAATGCAGTGAAAGTGAAAAGCATGGTTGCAAACCCCTATAGAGATAGAACCGTGAGATTAGATTGAAGGACTTGTATGTGCAACTACACACAATGTAAACAATTTCATATATATTTATTATAGAAAGGATAGAAACAGATAGCCCTACGTCAGTCCATCCTTAGACCCTTTAGCCTCATGTGGCACTCCACATTACTATAATTAAAATATATATAAATTTCACCAAAATGTGGATAAACATAAGGAATAAGAGGGGTTAAATACGTATTTATTGACTGGTTTCAAGCAAAAGATACACTGCATAAGATAAATATATGCAATTTCGAACAGTTCAAACAGAATCTTGATCTTGATTCACAAACAAAATAGTACAGAATAGTGCAAATGGATTCAGTTCAATTGACCCCAACTGCTACCTAGAATACCCAACCAAATACCACTTAAAAATTATAATCTGGACATTTTAAACCAGAATAAATCCACACAAACATTATACAAAAAGGCAGGCCTGGAGCTTCAGGATGTAAGTCAATGAATGATCAGTGAGAACTTAATCAACCATTGAGCATTAATATTTTTAATGTATGAGAATACAAGCTACTAAATCTTTCATACAAAATTGTAACTTATCTTTCAACTGCGAGTGATGTAACTAAAGAGAAACTATCAAATTTACAAGCAAAAGTTAAACTTAATTTACTTACTTGTGCCTGGTATCATCTAAAACAGCAACTTGATGAAAGAATAACAAACTTACAATGAAGAATTACATAGTAACACACTCACAAAAGGTTAAAAACAGGTGTTCAATAAAATACAACATCCCATGCCGTTTACAAAAAATGACAAAACACATTACCAATTTCACAACTTCCAAATTAAATTTAACTCTAAATTGGTGAAATATAAACATACGGATAGAGCAATGTCAAATGACACAGAAGAATGGCATTCCTTACAAAATTTAAAATTATATAGAATACTTCTAAATTGAAACTGTACGGGATAAAAGTTTCCCCTTTACTTCCTCTCAATTACCATAAACATAAACCCCAATTCAAAATTAGCTCAAAAGTTCAATCCAAAACATATAATTGTATTCAGATGAAATAACAAACAAATGAATTAGACATTTACATACCCCAAGCAACCGTACACTCCTCGCTGGTGGCGCTAGCCTGGTTGGCTTGGCACTCGATACCTAATAAACCCGAGAAATAACAAAGTTAAAATATACGTATTTAAAGAGAAAGGAGAGATCACCCAAACTAATCAGAAAACAGAAAACTCACAAAGATCCATGATATGGTTCCTGCAGATCGCACAGTTATCGACAACGATATCTGCACCGAATAAAAAAGATCACATAAAATAATTCAAAAACCTAAAATAACAATTCAAAGAAAATGAAATCGGAGAAGAAAGTAGGGTTAGGGTTTAGAGAAATTACCCCAAGCCCATAGAGCAACGGCGTTCCATTTTTTGATCTCGAATCGCTTGGGTTTCCTGCTGGAAGGACCAGCACTGCTCGAAGGTTCGCCGGCGGGAACCATGGGAACGTCAGTATCTAGAGTAGCCATTGCCTTTCACAATTCTTTCTTAGTGAGCTGAGTTTTACAACATAATAATTAATAATTAGTAATTTTCGTTTTATAGGCAAATAGGATTGTGAGGCACATTATTTTTTGGGCCCTGGACTCGAATAATATTGGGCCATCCCAATGGGGTCGTTGGGCTCTTAAAAACATATTTAGAAAAAAAAGGAATTTACATAAATGCTGAAAAAACCCCAAGAGTTTACATAAATACTGTCACTGTATAAGTTACTTTTATAAAGGCAAAGTTTTGATTTATATACCATATGCAAACTTAATTGCACAAAATATGGTATTTTTAGAAGAAAAAAAACTTAAAATATAAATCATCACAAATGAGAAAGAATACCATAAAAAATTTAAAAACCCATACAAAAATTTTACTTCTATATAATCAAATTCAGTTTCCTGGTCAAGAAACCAGTTAAAAATAATCTTATTAAGGCAATGAATAAATAAACATGTTACTTCCTTGTAATTAAAACTAGTTTCTTAATGAAAAACTAGTTACGAATACCAATACATAAGGGTGTTTATCATAGCACGGATGAAATTCCATTGATAACTTTGGTATAGAGTTATTTTTATGCTTTTAAACTAAAAGTATTCTGAGAAGAGTAGTGAAAATGTGTTTGTTTGCTTAATTTTAGTTAGTTTTAGTGTCATTTTCTATTTAGTAAGCTAACTTTTAAATCTTGTAAATATTGATATTGTTAGGTGTGATTTTCCAATTAATTGTGCTTGTTTGTTGTTGAAAAAGGAAGCAAGGAAGAAGTGAAACATAAGCTGAAATTGAGGCAGATTGCTGAAGCAATGCTGAAGCGAATTCAGCATTCTGGTAATGACGTGGAAACACGAGTTTCACTTATCCACCTCAGCAAATTCGGCCCAGTCACTCAAAATACACCAGCTGGCTGTTGTGGAAGGAGAGGGGCTAAACCTAGTGGGCCAAAGTGGAAAAAGATTGGGCTTCTACTTTGGGGTATGAATTTTGCACCCTAAAAACCCAACAACTAAAAAGAAGAAAGAGGGGAAGTACACCACCATCAACCTCCATTACGTGAGCTGCCATTTTATCTTTTGAAAGGAATTAATTGCAGAAGTACAAAGGAGGAAGAAGAAAAAGTGCAAGGGTACAAGTTCTTGTGTTTGAATTTCTTTTACCTTCTCTTTATCTTTTCCTTTTTTTTTCCCTTTGTTATTTCTTGTCTTTAGATATTTCAAACTTGTTGAACTGTAAAAACATACGGGCAGCAGCCATGGATGAATATTTTTCAGCTTGGATTTTATTCTCTTACTTGAATATGAGCTAAATTTTTGAGGCTTGAATGGCTATGAACTTCTATGTTGGGTATGACTAATTTTTAAGCTTACTTTAGTAATTTTGCCTTTGTTCATTCAAGTGAGTTTCATTCTTACTGGGTTGTTATTCCTTGGCCATGAATAACAATTTGCTAAGCTAGATCTTGCACCGGAATGGTTAGATCTAGTAGTTCAACTTGAATGGAGCAAGTGAAAAACCTAGATTTAGGTTTTTCTATGTAAGTGGAATAGGAATATTTCATTTAACTTGCATAACTTATAAAATTAATGTTTGAATAGTGTTCTGCTTGCTGGTTTGATATAGGAATATATTGAGCTAAGTGGTAGACTTAAATTTGTGAGTGTTGGAAAATTCTCACAAGCCTAGAGGAATTTTTGTTATCTCTGTGCAGAATGCTGGAGTAATGCTGAACCAATGCTGTAACGCCTGAAAAAAAAACCTGACTAGAAGGAATTAGCTATTCAAGCTATTTTTTCCATATTACATTTTTTATCTTGCAAATAATTTTTCTAGCAGTAGTAGTATTAATTTTAGCAAGTTTAATTCATGTCAATTTTAATTTTGAATCATCACTTAACCATTTGCATGTTATTTCCTCTTACTTTAAGTTGTAATTAGTTGGTTTTACATCAAACTTTGTTTGCAATCCCTGTGGAGACGATCTTACTTATCACTTTAGTACTTGTTTGACTGTGTATATAATTTTCACAACAAGTTTTTGGCGCCGTTGCCGGGGATTGAAACTAAAAATTGTGTATTATAACCTATTTTACAATTTATTTTCTGGTTTAAAGTTTTAATCCTATTTGGTGCGCTGAATTTTTCTTTTTCAGTTGTAATCTAGTGTATGAACGAGCAAGAAGAAGACCTTGAACTTGCTCTTATTGACCCCGAAATTGAACGCACTTTTAGACAAAGAAGAAAGGAACAAAAGGCTAAAAAACACTGCAATATGGTCGATGGGTTTGAAGTGGGGGGTGCTCATAATGATGCAATTCCTATTGCTTTGGCCGATGATAGAGCCTGAGCAATAAGAGAGTATGCAGCCCCTATGTTCAATGAGCTTAATTCGGGTATTGTGAGACCCGAAATCCAAGCACCTCACTTTGAGCTCAAGCCCGTCATGTTTCAAATGCTACAAACGGTTGGTCAATTTGGTGGGTCGCCAACGGAAGATCCTCACCTCCATATTCGCTCATTTTTGGAGGTGAGTGATTCTTTCAAGCTACAAGGAGTAAGTTGTTGGAAATTATTTTACAAGGATCTTAGATCTACTCACAAGTATGTTGATTAACACCCTAAATATGAACTTTCTAAAACGATGAAATAAACACATATAAAGTTTAGTAAACCTTACATTGGGTGCAGCGGAATAATATGACTCCTTCCGTTCAGATATCTAGCCCTTGATTCCTTTCTGTAGCAGAGCATTATCAATATCTGAACCTGGATCTCTTTCTCTCCTTCTTTAGTGCTGAAACTCCTTCTTGCTGAAAGTCTTTCTTCACGATCTTCCTCACTATGGTTGAGGTATCACTTGCTGTGTGTGGGCACTACTCTAACACTAAGAATTTCGAAATTCAAGAGGGAAGAGAGAGAAGAAGTGGCGGCTAAAGATAGGGAGAGAGAAAGGCTCACGTTTTTCTCTGAAGGAAAAAGTAGAAATTTTAAGTGTAAATTTCCTGAAGCCTTCACTATCTATTTATAGCATTCCACTAGGGTTAGGTTTGAATTATTTGGCATTTAAAATAATGAAAATATCAGAGGGAAAACCCTACAAAAGTGGCCGGCCATGCATAGTGGATTTGGGCCTCACTTTTTGTAATTTTGCAGTTTTATCTTTTCTGCATTTGATTTTCTCAAAAATGCCAATTTTCAAATTCAACCATTTAAATACCAATTCTAACTATTTAATAACTATAAATAATTATTAAATAATATTGTCATTTATCATATTTATTAATTGAACCATACAAAGTATCATAATTAACAAATATGCCCCTAAAACTCTTTCTTTACAATTTCGCCCTTACTTAGTGAAAAATTCACAAATAGACATAGTCTAATTTGAGAATTATAATTGATTAATTAAAACCAATTATATGATTCTTACAAGCAATATTATCTCAACTAGTGGGGGGACCATAGGTCTATATAACCGAGCTTCCAATAAGCAGATCAAGAAATTATAACCTAAATTCACTGATGACTTATTAATTCTTCGTTGAATCCACGCATAGAACTTAGAATTGCACTCTCAGTATATAGAATGCTCTATATGTTTGTTATAGTGAGATTTTTCTCACCTAGAAACTCGAGACCAGACTCCTATTTAAAGGACACGTATATTCAGATTTCCAATGAAAGCTCTAATGTCCATGACAGACTTCTCGAAGTTTAGACCTCGCCCAGGATAAAACCAGCGAGGTACTGCGAGCACGACCTAAGTCGGATCGCATAACTTTAACTCGCATTATACAGGATGGATCCAACTCGCATGTGTCAGGACGTATGCGAGTATCCTCTCTATACTTCTGCGAAAGCATAGAGATCAACTCTCTATGATGTGATTTGGTCCCAACGACCCAATAGCCTTGATAAACCGATATAGACTCGCATGTCTAGGTTCTATCAGCTCGACATGCGATGTCAATAAGAGGCGATTACCTAAGAGCGCAAACGTTCCAAACGTACTGATGACCCTGCGAGCTCAACAACGGAACATGAACAGTCAACTCGCAGATGCGGAAGACGCATACGTTGATGGACTTAGTAACTGTCGTTCATTTATTAATGTTAACGTTGCTTGGGTTTAATTATTGCTATTCAATATGTAAATAATGGATTAACAATGAATGTGATCCTTGTGTAAACGATTGGACACCTGTTTTGTATATAAAGGGGTGATCCACCATGAAATGGCACCTACGAATGCCTTGCTACAGTGGACTAAGCAGATCATAATCTGACTGAACCACTATATTTCTCTGTCTTATTGTTATTTTCCAGCCTTTGTCGATTGTTTCTCATTCTCAGTCGAGTACTCGCCATTCTAGGTTGATTACTCGCACTTATCTTTACACATAAATTCTCCTTGTTATTAACAATACAATATAATTTGGTGTTGCGAAATTCACTCGACAACATTTGGCGTCGTTTGTGGGAATCGACTAAGATTTCATTCATTTCGAAGAAAAATATCATCATGGCTGGGAATCACACCAACGGAGGAGCTAACAACGGGTCCATCAACATTGGGATGATGAACGTACCATTATCTGGAACTGGAATGCCACCTGTGGACGTCATTAACGGCGGAGTAGGGAGAAGCAATATCAGACCTCTCAACCTATTCCCAGAAACGACTGACCCTCAAGTCGGGGACACATCCACACCACCAGCAACCATGCATTTTCCCCCTGTCACTCCGGCAGCGGTATCCGAGGGAATCATCCAACTCACCACTGATCAATATACTGCGATTCAGGATCAATTGCACGCGCTACAGGCCGAAGTAGATGGACAAAACCGACCCCGACGCCCTCCTTGAGTTCCTGCTATTCGCACTGATAACCCTCAGGTAACGACTTCTAGACGTCATACTAACCGTGTACGCAGGGAACGGAGAACCAACCCTGAAGGTTTGGACCTGAACCATCCAACGTCGAGGGATCAATCTGCAAGGTATCCAAACCAAAGCACACAAGTTGATGAAGACCCTAAAAGGCATAATCCTCGCAGTCGACCATCAAGAGACAACGACGCAGAATCGGCCTCTTCGTCATCGCATGGTCGCACTCCAAGCAGGTATACAAGGTCCGGCTCTGCACAGACGCAACAGGGAGGACATTACCAGGTACATCGAGGTGATCTGCGTGATCACCTCAACGCAGTTTTTAGGGCACGCTCTCGCGTCCCACGTAATACTGAGACACTCCGTGATCCCCATGCGGACGATCAGGGTGCCAACACTTATAATAACCCGCCTACCGCGCCGATCGCGACCACCGGGATCAATGTCCCAGCAAATCTCGCCGCAGTAGTTGCGACTCCCGCAGTCGTAGCAACCCCGGCTCCTGCGACTGGAGGGAATGACCAAAGCATGCTTCTACAGGCTTTGAAAATGCTCGAGCAGCAACGGAAGCCCATATACAAGTTGCATGGTATCTCACCCTTCACTACAGAAGTGCGACAAGCTCAGCTTCCAAAGGGGTTTCGTCTATCCAAATCCCTCAAATATAAAGGTACTTCTAACCCAATAGATTACCTTGAAAAATTTAATACTATAATGGAGGTGGATCAGGTACCGCAGCTCGCAAAGTGCCGCATTCTTGTGGCAAAACTCGAGGAAAATGCCCACGATTGGTTTACCCAATTACCTGAGGCATCGATATCGACGTGGGAGACCTTCGTCGACTTATTCCTCACACATTTCCAGGCCACAATGACGTATAGGCCACCTTATACGACCTTGGCCAACATCAAACAAGAACCTTGTGAGTCTTTACAAGACTATTTTAAACGCTTTAATGCAGAAGTAACAAAAGTTGAGAAGGCTCCCGAGTCTTCGCTTGTTTGCATGTTGATAACAGGTATCTTGCCGAGGACCGACTTTTGGAAAGAGTTACAAGCCCGAAGGCCCGAATCCTTAGTCGAATTCTTCGCCATGGCCGAACCCCACAAGAGAATCGAGAATTCTCTGGGGGAGTTAGAGAAGGGAAAAAACAAACGCCGGTCACCAATACCACGTTCACGATCTCGCAGTCCCCGAGGGAAGAATTCCAGGGGCCGAAGCCCAAGGAGACGGAGCCCGCGGAGACAGCGAAGTCCGAAGTTGGCCAAGTCTCCTCCAAAGAAGGAATCCTCGCCTAAAAGGAAAGGTGGACCTCGTTTCGTCAACTATACTGAACTCGCAGTCTCCCGAGACCATATCTACGCAATCGAAGAAAGAAACAGAGTCTTCAAGAAGTCGCCCCCCATCAGGGGAAATCGCGACAGTAGAGACCCCAAAAAATTCTGTAAGTACCACAAGGACATTGGTCATACTACCTTAGAATGTTGGGTCTTGCAGGATGAAATCGAGGAGCTAATTCGGAGAGGGAAGTTCGACAAGTATAAGAAGAGCGAGGAAAGTCATCCCCAAGCGGATGACAAAGGAGAAAACAAGAATGCGAGTGGCTCCAGAACACCTTGCAACATCCTAACTATTATTGGAGGACCTCATATCGCAGGGGACTCTCGCAAGTCACAAGAGCGATATGCTAGAGAAGCTAAAGAAAAGTCGTTCACCAATGTCAACAATCTTAGTGAGCGGCCTGAGAAACTTTTCAAGAAGGAATGCGATGACATCACCTTTATGGAGAGTGATGCGAGATGGGTCCAGCACCCGCATTGCGATGCACTAGTTATAATCGCCAATATTGGCGGGGATAATGTCCATCGCATACTTGTCGACAATGGGAGTTCAGTGAATCTGCTGAATTTCCAAGCATTCAAACAAATGGGGTTGCAGGAGAAGGATCTGCGACCTATGACGTCGAGCATCTATGGTTTTACAGGCGACGTCATAACAATAAAAGGAATGATCAAGCTCCCAATCACTTTGGGAACTGCCCCAGTGACAGCCAAGTCAATAGCGGACTTCGCAGTCATCGACCAGTACTCAGCGTATAACGCCGTAATTGGTCGACCGATCCTGAAGGAGATGAAGATCATAACCTCGATCTATCATCTGACAATGAAGTTCTCTACTCCCGCTGGAGTAGGTTCTGTGCGGGGAGTCCAAGCAGATTCATGAGAATGCTACAACACAGCAGTTAAACTCGCAGAGAAGAGGACGGTAAATGTTATCTACTTTTTGAAGGCACCACCTCCTCGCCAGGAGATCCTCAGAATCGAGGAAGTGCCACACATAGATGAACCAGACTTGGATCCAAGAATCCTCGATCACACCGCCGTAGCCCAAGCCACGGAAGACACTATTGAGGTACCTATAGATCCTGTAGATAATAATAAAGTTTTGAAAATTGGTTCTAAATTAAATTTTCAGCTGCGAGAACAATTAACGACCTTTTTAAAGCAAAATCTTGATGTTTTTGCTTGGAAACACTCAGATATGGTCGGGATATCTTCGCAAGTCATGTGTCACCGCTTGAACATTAACCCCGAGGTGCGAGGTGTCCGACAAAAGCGCCGCAAAATGGACCCCGCGAGGTACCAAACGCTAAAAGAAGAAGTCGACCGCCTCCTTGCCCGCGGCTTTATACGGGAGTCGTTTTACCCCAACTGGTTAGCGAACCCCGTACTCGTGTCTAAGCCTAATGGCTCATGGCGCACATGTGTTGACTTTACAGACTTAAACAAAGCCTGTCCCAAAGACAGCTTTCCCCTTCCTAGCATTGACCAGCTTGTTGATGCCACTGCAGGTCACGAACTCTTGAGTTTCATGGACGCATACTCGGGATATAATCAAATCCCGATGTATGAACCAGACTAGGAACACACCTCGTTCATTACTGATCGAGGACTATACTGTTACAAAGTAATGCCTTTTGGTTTAATAAACGCAGGTGCGACTTATCAAAGGCTAGTGAACATGATGTTCGCAGATCTCATTGGAAAAACCATGGAGGTATATGTTGACGATATGCTCGTAAAATCTCAACACGCGAAGGATCATATTGCCCACTTACAGACCATGTTTGATATATTACGACGGTATAAGATGCGACTAAACCCTCTGAAATGTGTTTTTGGAGTTGGCTCTGGGAAATTCCTTGGGTTCATGGTTAATCAGCGAGGAATAGAGGCCAATCCTGCAAAGATCAGGGCATTGGTGGAAATGCCATCACCAACCAAGCCAAAGGAAGTTCAAAGCCTCACAGGTAAAGTCGCAGCCTTAAACCGCTTTATATCCAGATCTTCTGATAAGTGCAAGGAGTTTTTTCAGATTTTGAAAGGCAACAAAAGGTTCCATTGGACCGAAAAGTGCGAGCAGGCCTTTCAAGCTTTAAAAACACACTTGGGACAACCTCCGATCTTGTCAAAGCCAATGATCGGTGAAATCTTGTCCATCTATTTAGCAGTGTCTGAATATACGATTAGTTTGGTACTAGTACGCGAGGACCAAGGACGTCAATACCCGATGTATTATGTCAGTAAACGATTACTGGATGCCGAGATGCGATATCTCCAAATGGAAAAGTTGGCATTTGCCTTGATAACATCGTCAAGAAAATTGCGACCTTATTTCCAGGCTCACAGTATTGAAGTTTTGACGAACTACCCCTTAAGGCAAGTTCTGGCAAAACCAGAAGCATCGGGGAGATTGTTGAAGTGGGCAATGGAGTTGAGTCAGTTCGACATCAAGTATAAACCAAGAACTGCGATCAAGGGGCAGGCCTTGGCAGATTTTATACTTGAATTCCCCAGCACCGAGGTTGCACTCATAGAAGATAGAAGCGACATTGCTATAGCGAACAGAGAGATGTGGACATTGTACGTCGATGGAGCCTCAAATAGCGAAGGCTCTGGTAGTGGGATCTTGTTAATCAGTCCCAATAATTTTAAGGTACACGCTGCTTTACATTTTGAATTTTCTGCATCTAACAATGAAGCCGAGTATGAAGCATTAATCCCAGTATTGAAACTCGCTCTCGAAATGAAAGTCGAGTACCTTCAGGCTTTTAGCGACTCACAAATCGTGGTATGCCAGGTGAATGGAGAATATCTGGCAAGAGGCGGGAGATTGGTTAAATATTTAGCCATTGTATGCGAACTAATGCAGAAATTCAAAAAAGTAACTGTGTCTCGAGTACCGCGTGCTCAAAATTCACATGCAGACGCACTAGCCCGTTTGGCCTCAACTAGAGAAGCCGAATTGCTCGATGTAATTCCGGTAGATGTATTGGCTCACCCAACTATAAATCGAGAAGAGATCATGGAAATAGATATCGTTCAGGAGATCACCTGGATGACTCCTATCGTCGCATATCTAGAAAAGGGGCTCTTGCCTGATGACAAAATAGAAGCAAGAAAGCTGCGACAGCGAGCCGCCCGTTATGTAATATATGACCAAAGGTTGTATCGCAGAAGTTTTAGTCAACCCCTACTCAAATGCATCAACAGGGAAGATTGTGGTTATATACTCCGCGAGGTACACGGGGGGATTTGTGGCAATCATACCGGAGGTAACTCCCTTGCATTAAAAATCATGCGACAAGGGTATTACTGGCCAACCTTGCGACAAGATGCTCTCGCATTTGCGAAGAAGTGTGACAGGTGCCAGCGAATAGCCACATATACCCACCAACCTCCAAGTAACCTCCATTCTATCACCAGTCCATGGCCCTTTGCAGTATGGGGGATTGACTTAATCGGCGAGTTACCTAAAGGGAAAGGTGGAGTCAAATACGCGGTAGTCGCAGTGGATTACTTCACGAAATGGGCCGAAGCCAAAGCACTCGCAACCATCATAGCAACAAAATTGCGCGAGTTTGTCTATACCTCCATAATTTGTCGCTTTGGTATTCCATACAAGCTCATCTCAGAAAATGGAAGACAGTTTGATTGTAAGGAGATGCGACAACTATTCGACGATTTGGGAATCAAAAAGGCATTCTCTGCGGTTGCTTACCCGCAAAGCAATGGACAGACTGAAGCTGTTAACAAAATAATAAAACACACCATTAAAGGGAAACTAGAAGATCGCAAAGGGGCTTGGCCAGACGAGTTACCGCAAGTACTATGGTCTTATAATACAACTCCTCGATCTACAACTGGCGAAACACCCTTCTCACTTTCTTACGGGTGCGAGGCCATGTTGCCAGTTGAAATCGGGGCAGGTTCCATACGAAGAGATGTTTTCAACATCTCGCAGAACGACGAAAAGCACTTACTCTGCCTTGATCTTCTAGAGGAAAAACGTGATCAAGCGCACTTAAAAAACGCGGCTTACCAGCAGCGAACTGCAAGATACTTTAACTCCAAGGTGAAAGTAAAGGTCCTGCGAGCAGGAGACTTGGTCCTTAGAAGGGTAATGCCAAATACCAAGAACCCAACACATGGGGTCTTCGGAGATAATTGGGAAGGACCATATCTCATCGCGGAAAAAATTGGTGACGCCACATACCGACTCGTAGCACTCGATGGTACTGCGATTCCACGAGCTTGGAATGGCGAGAGTTTAAAATTGTATTATCAATAGTACTCGCATTATTAAACTATGTTCGCTCTTGTACTTATACTTAGACATTTTTCATAAAAAAAAATCCTAAGTATAGGGGGGTATATATGCCATAATGTACTATTGATTATATAAAGGAAATGCCTCATGTTTGTTAAATTTTCAAATTTTGTCAAGACTTGTAAATATTTCTACTTATTACACCAAGCTGTAATTAAAGTCACATATATATATATATATTAAAAACGCGAGTACCCGTGTACTGCGAAAATGTTAAAGGATAATTATCCCCGCGAGGATATAAACTTGTCCAAAGTAAAATGCAAATTTGTCTAAGTACAGAGTGCGAGTACCCCTGTACCGCATAAAAACTAAACGAGCAAATTCAAAAAGCATAACAGTTTAAACATAGAAGAAAAAAGTCAAGCATATTGAGCAGCAGGAGCAGTTTCATCCGCGGCTTTGCTAACGGCCTCGTTCTCGACTTCCTCAGCATCCGCACCCTCGGCCTCCTCAGGAAGATTTCCTCCACCACCTTGAGTTTGAGTAGGCGACATGGCGCGAAAAGCCTCGGCCATCTCAGCGGCCTCTGCTCCGAGGATAGAGAAGTCGAAGTCTGGGATTTTAGAAAGAGTGGTGTAAATATAATCAGAAACTGCCTGATCATACTGTTTCTTCCCATTCTCCTTCTCGACCTCTAAGTCGCGAGCCATCTCCTCGATCTTCGCCTGAGAGTTCTTGGCCTCGAGCTCAGCCTGCTCCTTAGCCTTGCGAAGTTCTTCAAGCTCTTTGTCCTTTCTAGCCGCCTCTTGTTTCAGCCTCTTCATGTTCTCCTTAAGCTGGGCATTGTGCCTCTTCAGCGAGTCAGCTTCCTTAGAACCAGCGGCAACAGCCTTCAGGAATAGAGTCATCGACTGCGAAGCCAACTCCACAGAACGCGGAACAAGCTCCTCAAAAGGGATCTTCTCCGCCTTGGATATGAACTCCTCACCCACAAACTTCTCCTGCATAGCCAGAAAATCGCGGGCTCGGACAGTTGGCTCGATCATGACTTTCTTCCCCTTGTCCTGCGTGGTTTTAGCCAGCTTCTTGGAAGAATCTACGGCAAGAGTAGTTACAACATCGCTCTTCCTCTTCTGGGCGATGTCGTCGCTGTTCCACCCTTTGGCTTAATTTTAAGGACGGGCGCGGACTTCAAAAATGTCATCTCTGCGAGGATAAATAAGGATAAGTATGGATAAATTTTAAGGCACTAGTTTATAAACATAAGATATGTTACCTGGGACTGGTCGAGAAGTTTGCTTGGAGAGGCGTTTGTCTATCCGCTCTTGTTGTCTCTCAGATGGCTCTTTGTATACTGGCTCTCTTTGAAGACTTGCGTTCTCTGGAATCAGCTGGTGTTCTCGCAGCTTGGCAGTTGTACACAGTAATCGCCAGTTGCGATCTTGTACCGGAAGGCTCCCGAGAATTTCAGCTGTTTCTCTGCGAGTTGCGTCAAGTGCAGGTCGAGCTGGTCTATCTGCGAGAACAAAAAAGAGCGAGTTAGCATGAGATCTCAAAGTAATTCAGAAACTGCCTAAGTTAGAAAACACGCGACGTACTAGGTCTGCGATTAAAATCAGTTCTAATCCCAGGGACTTTGAAGATGTAAAACCATTTTGATTTCTAGTCCCCCATGTTCGACACCATTCCTTCTACTCCATTGATTTCAGAAGTCGCCCATTTGCTAAAGCAGTAGAAACCGTTATGAAGGCCTACGCTTTTTATATCGTAAAAGTAGCTGAACTCTTCTACCGATGGAGCCCTACGAACGTACTCCATATACATCGCGTAAAAGGCCAGGGCAGTGCAATAACTATTTGGAGTTAGTTGAAAAGGCGATACGTCATATTGTTTAAGGATGGCTGCGATAAAGGGATGGTAAGGGACTGATACCCCACATTGGAGAATGGGTATTGAGATTACCACATCCTTTGTGGGAATAATCGCAGGGTTGGTGAAAGGAAGGTGCGCCCTCTGGGTCGGTTTAGGTCGCTGAAACGCAAGTCCCAGCAGATTTAACCTCGTAAAGGTAGTGAAGTCTGATTTGGTAACCCTCAAAATCAGATCTTCGCACGCGAAAGGCTCGTTCAGCTGGGCGTCATCGACCGAGTCTGTCCCACTCCCTTCCGCCTCTTCTTCATCCTCGCCTGATTCGCGAGCTGGGGCCGTCCAGTCATCGTCCATCTCCTCGACCTCGACGTCAGGAGCATGCCTCGAGTGAATAAGGTAGTCGCGAGCCGACACCGTAGACTCGCTGTCTCGAATATCGATGGTCCCAGGTTCGGCAAGTTCCTGCACCATTCTTTCGATGTCTGCAGATGACATCGGGCCTAGCTCTATTGGCGCGACCTCCACTTCTGAAATCGAAGCTGGGAGAAAACTGTTTTCCTCCTGGTCATCGTCGCCATCGAATGCATGGCCTCCCGAGCCGAGCAGTTGGCTATCCGACAGGTCGCTCATCTGAAAGATAGAAGATCTTTTCAGCGTGATGCATGTGTGAAAACAAAAATAAGTGATCTCACCCGCATTAAAACTATAAAGTCGCACTTGATAGAATGGTCAGCATCCTTACAAATGCTGACCACCCCATCCATATGCGAGTAGAGATGCGAATAAGCCACGCATCCTGGGCCAAGCGATATACCTCCAGAAACGGCTGGGAGAAACTCAGTTACTCAAAGGGCATGCGTTCTCAAGCATGGCCCTGAAATTATTGAGTTACTCCCACCGTTCCGAGACTACCTATCAGCCAAGGAGTACGCTCATTTGAATATTAACGCATGTCGCAAATGGCTGGGTGTATCACAGTATCTCAAGGGGCATATAACCGCGTATATGACCATTAGAACACTGTGACACACCCACCATTTGGAAAAGCGATTAATACTCTCGCAATTCAACTCACGGCATGTAAAATCCTAAAAGATCTAGCCAATAATCAGAAGTAAATAAATTCTGTCAGTGTGCGAGTATTCAAACTGTTCATCCGAATACCCGCAAGTATTCAAAGTACGAAACAACGCCTATTTAAATATTTCTTACACAGTATGCGGTTATTCCAATTTACAGGTCATTTTTCATAAGATTACCCAGTTTTTTACCCAAAAAACGTAACCTCATCCCTTACAAACATACATTCCTAAAGAGCCTCAAAATACCAAAACCCAGAAAAACATTCTTTCTCAAACACAGAAAACAAAAAAATACAGTGAGACTCGAAACTAACCTTTAGTTTTAGCAAGTTGTCCCTGCGATTGCTCTCGATCACTTCTAAGATTGAGGATATTTTGGAAAGAATGGTAGAAATCTGGGCAAAAGATGAAAACGGTTTTGAAGTCTCTGTAAGGGAGGGAAGAAGGAAGTTAAGAAATAAGAGGGAAAAATGGAGGATTTGATTCGTATCAAAGGGTTTAAATACCCATATCCCTCATTAATAGGGATCACGACACGTGGCAGCCAGAATGCCTAAGGTCGCCCAATCCAACAGCCAACGATGGCCACGCCTAGAAGAAAACCGAGGAGTTTTTGTGACGTGGCACCATAAATGCAATAAAAAGTAATAATTACAGCCGTCATTTTTTGAAACCCTCGATGGGACAACCAAAAGGTCACCTCCTCGTGACAACCCTTCACCTGTCTCTCGAGCAATAGTTTCCCTCTGTGACCGCACCTGTCACATCGCGAAACTAGGGGCATGTGTTATAGTGAGATTTCTCTCACCTAGATACTCGAAACCAGACTCCTATTTAAAGGACACGTATATTCAGATTTCCAATGAAAGCTGAAATGTCCATGAGAGACTTCTCGAAGTTTAGACCTCGCCCAGGATAAAACCAGCGAGGTACCGCGAGCACGACCTAAGTCGGATCGCATAACTTTAACTCGCATTATACAGGATGGATCCAACTCGCATGTGTCATAACGTATGCGAGTATCCTCTCTATACTTCTGCGAAAGCATAGAGATCAACTCTCTATGATGTGATTTGGTCCCAACGACCCAATAGCCTTGATAAACCGATATAGACTCGCATGTCTAGGTTTTATCAGCTCGACATGCGATGTCAAAGAGGCGATTACCTAAGGGCGCAGACGTTCCAAATGTACTGATGACCCTGCGAGCTCAACAACGGAACATGAACAGTCAACTCGCAGATGCGGAAGATGCATACGTTGATGGACTTAGTAACTGTCTTTCATTTATTAATGTTAACGTTGCTTGGGTTTAATTATTGCTGTTCAATATGTAAATAATGGATTAACAATGAATGTGATCCTTGTGTAACCGATTGGACACCTGCTTTGTATATAAAGGGGTGATCCACCATGAAATGGCACCTACGAATGCCTTGCTACAGTGGACTAAGCAGATCATAATCTGACTGAACCACTATATTTCTCTGTCTTATTGTTATTTTCCAGCCTTTGTCGATTGTTTCTCATTCTCAGTCGAGTACTCGCCATTCTAGGTTGAATACTCGCACTTATCTTTACACATAAATTCTCCTTGTTATTAACAATACAATATAATTTGGTGTTGCGAAATTCACTCGACAACAATGTTCCACCATATAGACACATCATTAGTTATCCATTGTTATAATCCTAATTTGATCAATGATCCTCTATATGAATGATCTACACTGTAAAGGGATTAGATTACCGTTACACCCTACAATGTATTTTATCCTTAAAACACTTAACCCCGTATAAATGATATTTCAGCTTATGTGAAATGAGATCTCCACCATTTATTTTCGTTTGGTCAAGCTCGAAGGAGATCATCCTTTACTTACTATTCGCCAGATAGAAGCTATAGATTCCATGTTCATGTTAGCGCTCCCACTCAATTGCACTACCGTGTTCCCAAAATGTACGTATCAACCTGACCCAAAAGTAGGCTTAACTAACAAATCAAAGAACACGAATAGCCTCTCGAGATTGAGCCTAATCATAACAGGATTAAGATCATTTGATCTAGGATCAACTAGGCGATATTGACTTGAATAGATATTACGGTAAGTTTAATAAATCTAAGTCAAAGTTCAATGTCGGTCCCTTCCGATGCATACTCCATGCATCCAACCTGAGCTTTACTTTAACCAATGCTCTGGAAAGAACATAGCATTTCTCCAAATGCAAGTAAACTCTGTTGTAAATTATCATATCAGTAAAACCCTGTGTCTGATAAATCTAGGAAACTTTATTCACATAGTCATGTTTACTTTCCAATGTGTTGACAACACAATAAACAGGATCAAGTATGTGAAAAGGGTTTCAGATGAATTCATACATTATGTACATATAATCATGAAATAAATCATGTGTACTATGCAACATTAAATGTTGTTTCTGATCTATATTAATAAGTAAATCTGATTATATTGAAATGAGTTTTATGTAGGGCATAAAACCCAACAAACTCCCACTTGCACTAATATAAAACAAAATGTGCATTTCAAATAATCTCAACACCTTGATATACAAATCAAGTGTAGTAGTAGTAAACTCCTCGTAATAGGATCTGAAAGGTTGAATTAACCACAACATTTTCTCCACCATTACTCTTCCTTAATCACAAAATCATTGATAATGTGAAATTCCTCTCTATATGTCTACTCTCTTGGGATACTGGATTCTATACCTTTTGGCAACTACTTCTTGGTTATTCAGGAAGTAACACAAGTACTTAAGGCAATTTGGAATGGTGCCAAAGATGTATAGAACTTTCCTTAGACTGAATAAGTACCTATCCTGCAACTTTAACATTCAGTCCCTTTCTGGTAGACCTAGAGACTTCAGATAGATTTTTACACTTCTCCAAAATCACTATTCCACCCCCAGAGTAATCACCATCTTATCAGAAAGATTTTCTAGCACAAAGGCAAATTTTGAAATCTGATGTGGTGTAGTCTAAGAGTTTTAAACACACCCTTATAGACTAACATATATTTCCTCTTCTTTATCTTAAGATTTACTTGATTGTCTTCCAATGTTCTTCTCCTGGATTAATCTGATACCTACTCATTACTCCCACTCAACAGCAGGTGTCTGGTCTAAGGCATACTAAAGCATGTCTAAGACCTCTCACTGTTGGTTTAAGAAATTATTTCACGGCTTTATCTTTTCTGGAATAGTTGAGACTTTTCCTTAGATAAATAAAATCTATGTCTAAGAAGTTGTGAAGCTTCTATAGATTGCCATTAGAAAGAAAATGCTTCAGCATCTTACTAAAGTAAGTTGCTTGCATTAGAGTAAGTAATTACCAGGTATACCACAAGCCATAGGTTTAGATAAACTCAAACCTATAATACTAGGAACAGGAAGTTTTGTTAAGTCCATTGAATAGACTTATTAACGAAAATTTCTTTTTATGTCCTTGTAATAGAAAAATTTAAGTTACTCCATGTGAATGGATTAAACCATAGTTCTCTTGGCTTTTTTTCTTAGTTTCTTATCTTGACAATCCATTACTTGTTTAAACTCACAATGGATTTTAAATCACTAGTGTCTTCCGAGTCATAAGAAGGTGAGTTCCTAGAAACTCTCCCACTACGACAAGGTATCGTGAATTATGTCTAAGAAAACTAAATGGTATTAACCTCTTTGGTTGTGACAAGACAACAGAGGCAGTGGGATCATCATATGTCATATAAGATGATAGAACACTTTTGGAATCAAGAAAAATATCTTCTTTATTTGCTACTTTATTTTCAGACTTAGTCATTTTCTTAGAAAAGTAGTATTTGTTTGAACAAACACTTTCTTATCTATTGACAATGGGATGGTCCACCCCTAATCACTTAGAATAGCTAACAAACCATGGTTAACAGTTCTAGCTTTTCTTAAGATTTTGATTAGGTCATCCATGAATCTAGTAATGATTTACATTAAGTACCCAACCATTACATCATTCTGAAATTGTATTACCTTAGAAGGATTTAGGCAACGACTAGTAACTAATCATCAATATGCAAATCGAAACTGCTGGGGAGGTAAGTTTGGATATAATTCAAAAATCAATTTAATGATCTTTGAACTGCATATCTATTAACTATTTCTCCACCCCTATCAGTTCGCAAGATCTTTAACCACTTACCTTAATGGTTTTAACCATTGCTAGAAATTTATGAAATTTTTCAAACATTTCAAATTTCTTTGCATAAGGTATAATCTAGAGTGATCGTTTTAAGAATACAACGAAAAACTCATATCCACCCCTGAATGTACATCCATCTGCGAATGAGATGAACTACTTTCAGTGGATATAGGCATATTAACTCTTTGCAGAGATTGATCTTGTCAAAACCACTATGATCAAGATACAAATGCCATAGATTAATAAAAAATGTGGTTGTGTCTTTTTGATGGCTTAGGTATAGTTACATCAAAGAGTTTTTTAGACTAGTGCAAGTGGATCCTGGTCACAGAATACCAAACTCATATTCCATACAGTTTGAATCCATTAATAGAAGATGGATATTAAACACTTGGAAAGTGTAACTGTATTGCTTCTTGGAAATAGAAATATAAGAAAATTTCTGCTTGGATTCTAAAATTAAAGTCAAAGACTTAAATTCAACCAAATATAATGAGTAATTCTATCTTGGACCACCACTACTAATATAACTCTAAGTCTGATTTGCCCATACAAGTAGGAGATTTCTAAGATTGAGGTTTTATATCAATTGGGAATAGAATTTCGGGATTATAATCATACGCGTCATTTAATTTCTTAAGAGAAAATAGAGAATGACATGAAATGATTTATAGACCATTCATCTAATGATATGTTATTGAGCTAATTCAAAATGAATAAGCTAAGAGGAATTTAGGATAATTTCGTTGTTTAAATAAGAATTCAACGATGCTTCGATTAGCGAAAGTCAAAGTAATCTTATTTATATAATCTTCTTGTTTCATATCGTAAAAATACTAGTCTAAGGTGTCATCAATTGATGAACAACTAGATGTCGCATATACAATATTTATCTTTCGAGATCTAACACTATTATGAATGTCTAATGGTGAAAATCCATTAGGGATTTATCTCATTAGATAAACTAACCAAGTTAGACCAACAATGAAGATTCGAAATTGAACTACAACTTAATAACAGAAAATAACATGGTTCAATATAAATTCATACACAATTCAGAAATTATTAAACATATAGCAAGTAGGAATGACAAGTGAAAATACTAAAACATACAATCCTAAATAATTTCCAAGGTTTTTAACAAACTGATATCAGTGTCCCGTTTAGGCGAAAGTCAAAGCTACCATCCATTGAATAGAGTTGTCAGCTCATCTAAAATGTTAAACATTCTAGCAACCTTTTATTCGATCAAGATTGGAATTCAGCGTTGTCCCGTTTAGGCGAGAGTCAAGGCAATTTTATCTTATGAGCTTCCACCATTGTTTCATAATTTACAAGTCAAATATGGTCGCCTCCATTAGGGTGATCCATACCATATAAAACACTTACAAACCACTTATCTTTCGAGATTAAACGGTGCGAAATTACTAATGAACGTTCCTCTATTAGGGAGGATTACTCACTAAAACAAACGCGATGTAAAACCAACAATGGAGATCGAATATCTTAATAATAATAAAGCTCATTATTTAAAGAGAGTTGTATTTTCTTTGAATCTCATTATTTTACCTATTTCTTTTAAATATATATTTATTTAATTAAAATTTCCAATTTAGAATGAAAAATTCTAAATAAAAATTTTAATTTAATATTTATAAATTTTACTTAGATGGATATGAAAATAACATGAATTTCTTCCATCTTAGTAATAATTTCCAATAAATATTTAGAAAAATATTCAATTTAAGTTGTTACAAAATTAATTTAAATTAATTTACAACTCAAATTTAATTTTCTATAAATATATATTGCATTTCGAAAAATTAAAGTATTTAAGAATACAATTTTCGAAAATGCATGTTAAAATAAAAAATAAATCCTGGAAAAATTAATCTAATTTAATGTTGGCCCAAAATTAATTAATACAATTAATTTACAACAAAAAATATAATTTTCCTATTTAATTAAATATATATAAGAAAAATTTCAAATATTTAAGTATGATGATGAAAATCAACTTAAATATTAATTTTCTATTTAATTAAATACACTAGAAAAATACTTCAAGCAAAAACAGATAATATCTATCTAGATTTTCATGGACTAATTAATTCATTTTCTAATTAAATATATTTTACTTCATTTATTTTAATTAATCATTAAATGAAAAAATTATTGATTTAAGTTGGTCCAAAATTAAAATAAATAATTTACAACTTTAATCTATTTTTAAAATAAAATTCGAAATTCCAGCATTTAAGAAATGCAATTTCGAAATTTGATTAATAAAATAAAGAAAAATATATTTTGAAAATTATTTAATTTAGTTGAAAAAATAAATTTCAACTAAAAATAATTTTCTATTTAATTAAGTGTCATGAAAAAGAAATATTTAAGTATCATGATGAAAATTAACTTAGATATTTAAGTTTCAATTTAATTAAATGTATTAAATTCAAGAAATAAATAATTAAGTGTAGAGAAGGCTTAATTATTAATTTCTAATTTAATACTAGGAAAAAATATACTTAAAATAAATTGTACCAAAATTAATTATTTAAATAATTAATTTCACAATATATAATATTTTCCTATTTAATATTAGAAATAATAAGTAGTCTAGAAATAACTATCTAGAAAATATCTTATTTGACTAAGTATCTTTTTCACAAAATTTGAAAAAAAAAAATCTAATTTAGGTTGTATGAGAAAAAATCTAGAACCTAAATATTTTTCAAATTTAAATTTAATTAAATATCAAAAATTAAGTTGTAACCACTTAATTTGAAAATATTCCATTTTAAGTTAATATTCGAAAAGATATCAACTTAAAAAATATCTAAAGAATCTTAATAACCAATTCCTAAAATTTCTCGACTTAATTTTGAAATTTTAAATCCAGAAGATATTCAGATTTAAGTTGATTAGTTAGAGATAACTAAATATCAACTTAAATAGGAATATTTAATGAAAAATTTAAATTAAGCTTCAGAAAGAATTTAGATGGTTATAATTCTATATTTAATTAAATACAAGAAAATACACTTAGTTTAACTTAGAATAAAAAAATTCTTTAAACTATGGTTTTCTTAAATTAATTTCAAAATAAATGAAATTAATTATGTTGCTAATCAATTTTATTAGGTTAAACTAGTTTAATTAACCTAGTACAGTTATTCAAATCAGGCAAATGGGCCTTCACAATTGGGGTAGTTCATGTGAGGGAGTGCTGGGTTCAGTATGTCGTACCCACTACTATGGCTCCCAACTCTCACACAAGGCCCAAAAGAGAGGAATTTAACCTTAAAATGAACAACTGTTATTAATTGAATAGGCCCAAAACTAAATGGGCCTAAATAAAATCTATCAAAAACTATGATATTTTATTTAGCAACAACAACCTATATGCATCTATAATAAAATTAAACACATAGGCTCACACAGGCACATAATTTGGATGGATCCTATCATGTTTCTAGGTCATACACAGATGAAAGAAGATTGTGAAAATTACCTGTTACAAATTATTTACTTGACCAAGGGAGCCATGAGTTAAAATTAAATCATTGGATCTGTCAACAAGTTAACCATGGCTATATGAAATCAAGCAATAATAGGTTTTATAAAACTTACAAACAAGCTAAAACATATACTCCTGCAACAAGGTTAGCTGGATAGATGGATGTAGGATTTATTTAATTTTAAATAAATAATTTCGAAAAAATATTAATTAAAAAAAAATTTCGAAAATTTAAAAATTTTAAAAAAATTTCGAAATTAATATAATAATATTTAAAATTAAACCTACAATTTTGAAAAATTAGGTTTCAACCAACCTAAATATCATTTCAAAATTTGCTAACTACTTTTAAAAATTTAATGTTATTTTATAAATAAAAATTATAATAAAAAATTAAAAAAGATAAATAAATATCTTTTTTAGATTTTAAATGTAATTTAAATAAATAAAATAACAAAATTTAAAAGTTAGCAAAATATCTTACATCTATTTAAAATTACATGATTATAGTTATCTTATTTTAAATTTAAATAAGGTCAAATTATTTTAAAAAAAGAATTAATTTAAAAAATTTAATATCTGACCTTAAATTTAAAAATAAGATAAGATATAATCAAATTTAAAAATAAGATAGATAATTAAGCAAAAAAAGATAGATATTTACTATTTTTAAATTCAAATTACACTAATATCATGAATTAAATTTAAAAAATATTAATTAATTTAATTATGATAATTAGAATTGAATTAGGAATAGTAAATGTATAAATACAGAACTACACAAAAAATCGGAAGTTAAATCCATGAAAAAGCATGAAAAATCGAAGAAAAACGAAAAAAAATGTGAGCTGTACAGACAGTATGCAAGCATACTGTCCATGGGCGCGCAAGGGGCTGCATGGGCGAGGGATTGTTGGAAATTATTTTACCAGGATCTTAGATCTACTCACAAGTATGTTTATTAACATCCTAAATATGAACTTTCTAAAACGATAAATTAAACACATATAAAGTTTAAGAAACCTTACATTGGGTGCAGCGGAATATAATGACTCCTTCCGTTCAGATATCTAGCCCTTGATTCCTTTCTGTAGCAGAGCATTATCAATATCTGAACCTGGATCTCTTTCTCTGAATCCTTGATGCTGAATCTCCTTTGCTGATGATCTTTCTTCACGATCTTCCTCACTATGATTGAGGTATTGCTTGATGTGTGTGGGCACTACTCTAATCACTAAGGATTTCGAAATATTGAAGAAGAAGAGAGAGAGTGGTCAGCTAAAGATAGGGAGAGAGAGAGGCTCGGATTTTCTGAATCAGAAGAAGTGTTTTTCCTGAAGCCTTCACTATCTATTTATAGCATTCCACTAGGGTTAGATTTGAATTATATGGCATTAAAATAATGAAAAAATCAATTTAAAATATACATATAGGTGGCCGGCCATACATAAGTGGATTGGGCCTTGGGTTTTGCAATTTTGCAATTTTACCACCTTCTGTATTTGATTTTCTCAAAAATACCAATTTCCTAATTCAATCATTTAAATGCCAATTCTAACTATTTAATAACTATAAATAATTATTAAATAATATTTACATGAGTCTTACAAGCAATATTATCTCAACTAGTGGGGGGACCATGGGTCTATATAACCGAGCTTCCAATAAGTAGATCAAGAATTTAGCACTAAAATTCACTAACTTATTAATTCTTCGTTGAATCCACGCATAGAACTTAGAATTGCACTTTCAGTATATAGAATGCTCTATATGTTCCACCATATAGACACATCATTAGTTATCCATTGTTATAATCCTAATGTGATCAATGATCCTCTATATGAATGATCTACACTGTAAAGGGATTAAATTACCGTTACACCCTACAATGTATTTATTCCTTAAAACACTTGACCCCGTATAAAAGATATTTCAGCTAATGTGAAATGAGTACTCCACCATTTATGTTCGTTTGGTCAAGCTCGAAGGAGATCATCCTTTGCTTACTATTCGCCAGATAGAAGCTATAGATTCCATGTTTATGATAGCGCTCCCACTCAATTGCACTACCGTGTTCCCAAAATGTACGTATCACCCTGACCTAAAAGTAGGCTTATGTAAAGCCCGCTTAGTTAATTTGGAAATTAGCAGTTGTTTATGTTAATTATGAAATTATTTATAGCTATTTAAATAATTTATTACTGTTATTTATGGAATTCAGATATGCATGATTATGTCATCAGTAGTTTTTATATTTCGCATTTCCGGTGTCCGGTATTTTGGAACTCGGCGTTTGGCTCAGTAGAAATCACAACTTAGTATGTTAGTATTTGGGGACGGGTTTTAGACATTGGGAATGTCGGGAATGGCCGGGAATTTAGAATGTCCCAAAAATACCCCTTTAGTATGATTTAGGTGATTTTATGGTGGAGGGGCAAAATGGTCTTTTTGCCCCATTAGTGTTTTGTCTTATGTGATTTATTAAATGGAAAAATAAATGTTTATTTTATTATTACTTGGCTGAAATAAAATGAGTAATGTGTTTATATTCCTTTTTTCCACAAATTTCAACACTTAGAGAAAAATTAGAAATTTCAAAACTCACACACAAAGCTCTCTCTCTCTCTCTCTCTCTCTCTCTCTCTTTTCGGCCAAGCTTTGAGCGACGGAGGGGGTGTTTTTCCTTTGATTTTGGCTGGTTATTCATCATCTTTTAAGGTCCATTGCAAGCTAGGTTGGTTCATGTCTCTCCTTCTTTAATTTCTTGAAAAATATGATGAAAAATGATGATGCATGCATGAGTTTGTAGTTGATTTTGCTGCTGTGTTTTTGTGGTTAATTTGTGTGATTCAAAGCATGATTATTGATGTGGATTGAGCTGTGTTGAAAGCATATTAGTTAGGTTGTTCAAGCTTGTAGTTTTTATGTGAAAAAGTTATGAATTTTGGAAAGAAATGTTATATTTTGTTTCTGTGAATTGCTGGATGTTCTTGTATGTTTTCAGAGGTGTTATTATGCTTAGTTAAGTAGAATTAACTAGGCTAGGATGCATGTTAGTGGATTTAACCAAGTTTGAGTTTTTGAACTCAAAGCTTGGTCTTTAATGGTGAATTTTGTATATGTGCTTTCTGGGTGATTTTGAGGCTTTGGATTTGTTCTAGGGATAGTTTAGAACAGTGCGGAAAGTACGGGACCAATTGGGGTTGAATTGGTCGAGGTATGGGATTTTGAGTTGGCTGCCTGCGAGGAACCGGAATTCCGGTTGTGCATCCGGAATTCCGGATGGGGGTCCTGAATTTCCCAGAACCGGAATTCCGGTTGGGCAACCGGTCTTCCGGTTGGGGGATTTTTCAGAACCCTAGTTTTCCTCGTTTTTGGGTTTTTAGGGGTGTTGCCATGCTTTTTATCGATAGGGAAACTTTTAGTTCCTAGTTTTAGTCCCCGGGAAGTGATTTAGCGTGTCACTTATAGCGTTGTGATTTTTATGGTTTAGGAGCTAGTAATCCGCCGCTCAGCTTCAGTTCCAGTCAGGTTGGCGGCACACACGAAATCGGAATCCAGGTAAGATTAGTATAACAGTATGCATATGTAGATTACATGTTTAGCGTGCATGTAGGAAGCCTGCTAGATTACATTAGATATGTATTTAGGCTTCGAACCATCCAACCCTGTCACGTCGGTACAGGCTGGAGTATGACCGGTTCGACCGATCAGGCTGACACTTGGTTGGTGGTTCAGTGCTATTGACCTATCCCGTCGGTACAGGCTGGAGTATGACCAGCAGCCGGAGTATGACCGGTTCGACCGATCAGGAGGATACTTGTCAATAGTACCGTCCCCTGAACGTTCAAAACTCAGTACCATGTTGGACATGGCAGTAGTGCTCAGTACCATGTTGGACATGGCAGTAGTGCTCAGTACCATGTTGGACATGGCAGTAGCGGGACTCAGTATCGTGTTGGACACGGCAGTCAGTTTCATGTATGATATTATTATGCTTTTCTTACTGAGTCTGTCGACTCACAGTTTATGTTCATGTGTAGGTAAAGGCAAGGCTATAGCTGATGGACCGTGAGCGAGCTTATGAGATTGTACATGTCGGGGCGGTTAGGCCTGGAGCGTACGATCCTCGGGACAGCAAGGCTGAGATTTTTGTAACTGTCGTTAGACGACTTTTATTTTGATGTAATAGTTAAACAGTAAAAACGTTTGTAAATGATTTTATAAATCGGGATCCCGAGACTTTTGTAAAATGGTTTATAAGTTTAATGAAAAAGAAAAATTTTAATTAATCACGTTTTTCCATAAACCTCGTTGATTAGCAACGAGCTGCACAGTACGTTTAAAAATTCACGTAATACGCCTAAGATAGTTAGGGTGTTACAATTTGGTATCAGAGCCGCCAGGTTGTCTTCCGAAGATCGTCACGACATGTACAATCATCATCAGCAGTTAGCTCGGTTCACGGTTCAGTAAGGCTTTATTGCTTTAGTAGTTTATTTTATTCTGTTATGAAAAAGAAAAGCCTGTTAGGAAGCATGTTAGTAGCCTGATAGTAGAATAGGCGCATGTTTCATTTCTAATTTCCAAATTAAGCGACATTAGTAAGCTCGCCTTGAATGCGACCTGATATGCCAACTCTTGGTTTCGCAGGCGGTTCTAACTAGATGGACGCCAGGCAGACTACCAGGAGTCAGGGCAACTCCGTAGGGTCGAATCAGGGACAGGGAGCTCAGTTTCCCACTGCTGGGGCCGAGGTAGAGGTCCCCGAGGCGGGGCTCGTGGCCGGGGTGATGAGAACCCGCCACGGGCTGCCCGAGCTCCCAAGCCGATCAGGGAGCCCCGAACTGGGAGTTACGGTTTGCGGAGATGCAAGCCAGGATCGAAGAGCAAGACCTCGAGATTCAGAGGTTGAGACAGCAGGGTGCTCCTGCAGTTCCAGTGCCTATTGTACCAGTGGCACACCGCCCTGCGCCGAGGCCGAGATAGTGGTGGCGGCCCACAGTTGGAACCTTTATATGAGCGGTTCGGAAGCAAGCACCTCCGGTATTCTGGGAGGTCCGGATGTATCGAAAGCCGAGCGATGGGCGACGGTGATTACCGAATTCGAATTTCATGGGTGTCACCGTGTGACGAGTGGTGTGCGCCACATTTCGGTTCCGGGGAGGACGCCACGGTATGGTGGGACATGGTGTCTCGGATCCATGACGTCACCACCATGACTTGGGAGAGGTTCCAAGAACTCTTCAACGCGAAATACTATAATGAGGCGGTCAGAAGCGCCAAGAGGAAAGAGTTCGTTCACCTGACCCAGCGGGAGAACATGAGCGTCACTGAGTATACTACTCGGTTGTGGGAATTGGCGAGGTTAGCCTCGAGAATTGTGCCGACCGACTTCGGCGGAAGGAGAAGTATCCGGACGGGTTGAATCCCAAGATCGGGCATGACACGATGATTACCACCGACGACGGCACCACCTATGCTCGGATGGTGGAGAAGGCCTTGCGGGCCGAGGGCGCGGTGGGGTGCATGTCGGATTCGGTCGGTACTCGGTTGGTGGCGGGGCTCCTACCCCTCCGCATCGGGCTTTAGCGGGGAGTAGTGGTTCGGCCATTGATCGGAGGAAGAGGGCACCCACGCTTCGGCGGCTCGAGTCGAACGAGAGGTTTCGGGGGAACCGCAACGGAGGGAGTCGTCCTGGTGGTGCGAGACCCGATTCTCCTATCCCGAGTGCCCTAGGCTGCAAGAGGCATCATCGGGGTGAGTGCAAGGGGCGGGGATGCTTTCATTGTGGCATGCCGGACACTTCAAGAGGGAATGTCCCCGGCTCGGCCGGAGGCACCGAGAGCTCCGGCGATACCCACTCCGACGGGGTGTTCGCTATCACGCGGGCGATGCGGATGCCGGCCCATCGGTTGTTACGGGTCGGATTTTTATTAACAACTCGCTTTATTCGATCTTTGTTTGATTCCGGGGCTACACACTCTTATGTGGCGGCCAGAGTCTTTAGTAAGTTGGGTAGACCCTATGATAGATATGAATCAGGGTTTGGAACCTGTTACACGCGGAGAATTGGTTATCTCCAATAGGTGGATTAGGTCTATGCCGATCGGGATAGATGGTAGAGAGTTAAGCGGCGATCCGATAGAGATGAGCTTAGTCGAATTCGATATTATTTTAGGAATGGATTTCCTATCTAAATATTCGGCGAGCATTGTAAGAGGAAGATGGTGGTCTTCCAACCGGAAAGTGAAGAACCGTTCGTGTTTGTGGGTTCGGTTCGGGGATCTCGGATCCGGTGATCTCGGCTATGTCGGCGAGAGAATTATTGCACGGTGGGTGCTTAGGGTTTACGGCCGTGGTGGTGGACACCACTCGGCCGTACACACCATTCGGCCGAGAGGACATCGAGTGGTTCGGGAATTTTTGGACGTTTTTCCCGAAGAACTTCCGGGGTTACCACCTCGGCGGGAGATTGACTTCGTGATTGACTTGGCACCGGGGGTGGATCCGGTTTCCAAAGCCCCGTATAGGATGGCTCCGGTGAACTTAAGGAATTAAAGATTCAGCTCCAAGGGTTGCTTGACATAGGGTTCATTCGGCCCGGTGTGTCACCCTGGGAGCCCGGTTTTGTTCGTCAAGAAGAAGGATGGATCTATGAGGATGTGCATCGACTACGGAGAGTTGAACAAGTTGACGGTGAAGAATAAATATCCATTACCTAGGATCGATGACTTGTTCGATCGGCTTCGGGGGAAGACGGTCTTTTCTAAGATTGATCTCCGTTCGGGTTATCATCGATTGAGAATCCGAGAGGAGGACATTCCAAAGACGGCTTTCCGCACTAGGTATGGACACTACGAGTTTACGGTTATGTCATTCGGACTAACCAATGCTCCTGCGGCATTCATGGACACGATGAATAGAGTATTCAAGGATTTCCTCGATATCCGTGTGATTGTGTTTATCGACGACATCCTCGTGTACTCTCAATCGGAAGAGGAGCATGAGTTACATCTTCGGATGGTACCGCAACGACTTCGAGAACATAAGCTCTACGCCAAGTTCAAGAAATGTGAGTTACGGTTGTCTCGGTGTCCTTCCTAGGGCACATTGTGAGTAAAGACGGGATCAAGGTGGATCCGGGAAGATCGAATCCGTCGAGGATTGGCCGAGACCGAAGACGGTGACGGAGATCGAAGCTTCTTGGGATTAGGCGGGTACTACCGTAGGTTCGTGGAGGGGTTCTCCAAAATTTCAATGCCCCTAACCGAGCTTACAAAGAAGAATCGGCGATTTATCCGGTCGGATAAATGCGAAGCTAGTTTTCGGGAGCCGAAACAGAGGTTAATTACTGCTCCGGTACTAGCTTTGCCTTCGGACAAGGAGAAGTTCGTAGTCTCCTGTGACGCATCCAAACGGGGTTTGGGGTGCGACGATGCAAGCCGATCGGGTTATCGCTTATGCCTCCCGTCGGTTAAAGGATTATGAACGGCGATACCCGACTCATGATTTAGAATTGGCCGCAGTGGTTTTTGCACCGAAGATTTGGCGGCATTACTGTATGGAGAGAAGTGTGAGATCTATACCGAGCCATAAGAGTCTCAAGTATTTCTTTACTCGAAAGATTTGAACATGAGACAAAGGCGTTGGTTGGAATTAGTGAAGGATTACGATTGCGAGATCCTCTATCATCCGGAAAAGCCAATGTAGTGGCCGATGCCACGAGCGAAAGGGTCCCGGGCAAGTAGCTAGTATGGTTCGAGATCTCACCTCGGCTAGCGAGAGGATATGGTTAGATCCGGCATTGAGTTTGTGGTAGGTCGGCTTCACAACTTAACGCCGCAATGCGATCCGTTGGAAAGAATAAAGATTGCTCGGATGACGAGATCCGGAGTTAGTGAAGATCCGAGATGAGGTATTGGTGGTCAAGCCAAAGACTTTTCGGTGTCAGATAGTGGGATGCTTTTGTATAAAGCCAGGGTTTGTGTTCCGAACAGTGTGGACTTGAGAAACGAGATCTTTGAGGAGGCTCATTCTACTCCATATTCTCTGCATCCCGGCACCACCAAGATGTACCAAGATTTGAAACCGTACTTCTGGTGGAGCGGTATGAAGAAGAATTTAGTAGAATTCGTATCGAGATGCCTCACGTGTCAGCAGATCAAGGCTGAACATCAGAGACCAGCAGGGTTGTTGCAGCCTCTAACCCTACCAGAATGGAAATGGGAGGATATTACGATGGATTTTGTGGTCGGGTTACCTAGGACCACGGGTTTGCATGATTCCATCTGGGTAGTGGTGGACCGATTTACGAAATCGCTCATTTACGCGGTCGAACAACATTTTCGAGTGGATCGGTTGGCGGGCGCGTACGTCAGGGAAATAGTGAGACTTCACGGGGTACCGAAGTCTATAGTTTCGGACAGGGATCCGAAATTCACCTCCAAATTTTGGCAAAGTTTGCAACGGGCAATGGGTACGAAGCTAAAATTCAGTACAGCATTTCATCCTCAGACAGATGGTCAGTCCGAAAGGACAATTCAGATATTGGAGGATATGCTGAGAGCCTGTGTTATGGACTTTGAGGGTTCATGGAGTAAATATCTACCGTTAATAGAATTTTCATACAACAGCAGTTATCAGAGTACGATAGGGATGGCACCCTACGAACTGTTGTACGGTAGAAAGTGTAGATCCCCTATCCACTGGGATGAGACAGGGGAGAGGAAATACCTAGGTCCAGAGTCAGTTCAGCGGACCAATGAGGCAATAGAAAAGATAAAAGCTAGAATGCTTGCCTCACAGAGCAGACAGAAGAGTTACGCAGATCCGAAACGTAGAGATGTTGAGTTCCGAGTAGGGGACCATGTGTTTTTGCGAGTATCTCCGATGAAGGGGATTAAACGTTTCGGGAAAAGAGGCAAGTTATGCCCTAGGTTTACAGGACCTTTCGAGATTCTCGAGAAGATAGGTCAAGTGGCATATCGGTTAGCATTGCCTCCAGCCTTATCAGCAGTGCACAACGTATTCCATGTCTCAATGTTGAGAAAATACGTTTCAGACCCCTCTCATATACTCAGTTATGAGAGTCTTCAGCTTCAGCCAGACATGTCATATGAGGAACAACCAGTGCAGATCCTGGATAGCAAGGATAAAGTCCTTCGGAATAAGACCATAGCATTGGTCAAGGTTCTCTGGAGAAACATTAAGGTGGAAGAAGCCACCTGGGAGCTAGAGTCAGATATGAGAGCTCAATTTCCAGAGTTATTCAGGTTAGATTTCGGGGACGAAATCCTTTTAAGGGGGGGATAGTTGTAAAGCCCGCTTAGTTAATTTGGAAATTAGCAGTTGTTTATGTTAATTATGAAATTATTTATAGCTATTTAAATAATTTATTACTGTTATTTATGGAATTCAGATATGCATGATTATGTCATCAGTAGTTTTTATATTTCGCATTTCCGGTGTCCTGTAACACCCTAACTATCTTAGGCGTATTACGTGATTTTTAAACGTACTGTGCAGCTCGTTGCTAATCAACGAGGTTTATGGAAAAACGTGATTTATTAAAATTTTGCTTTTTAATTAAACTTATAAACCATATTATAAAAGTCTCGGGATCCCGATTTATAAAATCATTTACAAATGTTTTAACTGTTTAACTTTTACATCAAAATGAAAGTCGTCTAACGACAGTTACAAAAATCTCAGCCTTGCTGTCCCGAGGATCGTACGCTCCAGGCCTAACCGCCCCGACATGTACAATCTCATAAGCTCGCTCACGGTCCATCGGCTACGACCTTGCCTTTACCTACACATGAACATAAGCCGTGAGTCGACGGACTCGGTAAGAAAAGCATAATAATATCATACATAACTAACCGCCGTGTCCAACACGATGCCGAGTCCCGCTACTGCCATGTCCAACATGGTACTGAGCTACTACCGCCATGTCCAACCTGGTACTGAGTTTTGAACGTTCAGGGGACGGTACTATTGACAAGTATCCTCCGATCGGTCGAGCCGGTCATACTCACATTCTTGGTCATACTCCGGCTGTCTGCAGACGGGATAGGTCAATAGCCGAACCACCAACCAAGTGTCGGCTGATCGGTCGAGCCGGTCATACTCATTCTTGGTCATACTCCGGCCACATGTCGACGTGACGGGGTTGGATGGTTCGAAGCCTAAATACATAACTAATGTAATCTAGCGGCTTCCTACATGCACGCTAAACATGTAATCTACATACGCATCTTGTTATACTAATCTTACCCGGATTCCGATTTCGGGTGTGCGGTCAACCCGACTGGAACTGAAGCTGAGCGGCGGATTACTGGCTCCTAAACCATAAAAATCACAACGCTATAAGTGACACGCTAAATCACTTCCCGGGGACTAAAACTCGAAACTAAAAGTTTCCCTATCGATAAAAAGCATGGCAATACCCCTAAAAACCCAAAAACGAGGAAAACTAGGGTTCTGAAAAATCCCCCAACCGGAAGACCGGTTGCCCAACCGGAATTCCGGTTACGGGAAATCGGGACCCCCATCCGAATTCCGGATGCACAACCGAATTCCGGTTCCTCGCACGACCAACTAAAAATCCCATAACTCGACCAATTCAACCCCAATTGGTCCCAAACTTTCCAGACCTGTTCTAAACTATCCCTAGAACAAATCCAAAGCCTCAAAATCACCCAGAAAGCACATATACAAAATTCACCATTAAAGACCAAGCTTTGAGTTCAAAAACTCAAACTTGGTTAAATCCACTAACATGCATCCTAGCCTAGTTAATTCTACTTAACTAAGCATAATAACACCTCTGAAAACATACAAGAACATCCAGCAATTCACAGAAACAAAATATAACATTTCTTTCCAAAATTCATAACTTTTTCACATAAAAACTACAAGCTTGAACAACCTAACTAATATGCTTTCAACACAGCTCAATCAACATCAATAATCATGCTTTGAATCACACAAATTAACCACAAAAACACAGCAGCAAAATCAACTAAAAACTCATGCATGCATCATCATTTTCTTCATTTTTTTTCCAAGAAAAACCAAGTAAGAATTAAAGCCAAGAATTACCTCAATTAAAATCACTTGATCTTGCTAAAATAACATGAAATCAACAAGGAAATCCAGCCCTAGCTGCTCCCCAAGCTTGGCCGAACAAGAGAGGAAAAGAGAGAGCTTTGTGTGTGTGTTTTGAAATTTCTAATTTTTCTCTAAGTGTTGAAATTTGTGGAAAAAAGGAATATAAACACATTACTCATTTTATTTCAGCCAAGTAATAATAAAATAAACATTTATTTTTCCATTTAATAAATCACATAAGACAAAACACTAATGGGGCAAAAAGACCATTTTGCCCCTCCACCATAAAATCACATAAATCATACTAAAGGGGTATTTTTGGGAAATTCTAAATTCCCGGCCATTCCCGACATTCCCAATGCCTAAAACCCGTCCCCAAATACTAACATACTAAGTTGTGATTCCTACTGAGCCAAACGCCGAGTTCCAAAATACCGGACACCGGAAATGCGAAATATAAAAACTACAGATGACATAATCATGCATATCTGAATTCCATAAATAACAGCGATAAATTATTTAAATAGCTATAAATAATTTCATGATTAACATAAACAACTGCTAATTTCCAAATTAACTAAGCGGGCTTTACAACTATTCCCCCCTTAAAAGGATTTCGTCCCCGAAATCTAACCTGAATAACTCTGGATATTGAGCTCGCATATCTGACTCTAGCTCCCAGGTGGCTTCTTCCACCTTACTGTTTCTCCAGAGAACCTTGACCAATGCTATGGTCTTATTCCGAAGGACTTTATCCTTTCTATCCAGGATCTGCACTGGTTGTTCTTCATATGACATGTCTGGCTGAAGCTGAAGACTCTCATAACTGAGTATATGAGAGGGGTCTGAAACGTATTTTCTCAACATTGAGACATGGAATACGTTATGCACTGCTGATAAGGCTGGAGGCAATGCTAACCGATATGCCACTTGACCTATCTTCTCGAGAATCTCGAAAGGTCCTGTAAACCTAGGGCATAACTTGCCTCTTTTCCCGAAACGTTTAATCCCCTTCATCGGAGATACTCGCAAAAACACATGGTCCCCTACTCGGAACTCAACATCTCTACGTTTCGGATCTGCGTAACTCTTCTGTCTGCTCTGTGAGGCAAGCATTCTAGCTTTTATTTTCTCTATTGCCTCATTGGTCCGCTGAACTGACTCTGGACCTAAATACTTCCTCTCCCCTGTCTCATCCCAGTGGATAGGGGATCTGCACTTCCTACCGTACAACAGTTCATAGGGAGCCATCACTATCGTACTCTGATAACTGTTGTTGTAAGAGAATTCTATCAACGGTAGATATTTGCTCCATGAACCCTCAAAGTCCATAACACAGGCTCTCAACATATCCTCCAATATCTGAATTGTCCTTTCGGACTGACCATCTGTCTGAGGATGGAATGCTGTACTGAATTTCAGCTTCGTACCCATTGCCCGTTGCAAACTTTGCCAAAATTTGGAGGTGAATTTCGGATCCCTGTCCGAAACTATAGACTTCGGTACCCCGTGAAGTCTCACTATCTCCCTGACATATAACTCTGCCAACTGATCCACTGTAAACGTTGTTCTAACCGGCAGAAAATGAGCAGATTTCGTAAATCGATCCACCACTACCCAGATGGAATCATACATACCCGTGGTCCTAGGTAACCCGACCACAAAATCCATCGTAATATCCTCCCATTTCCATTCTGGTAGGGTTAGAGGTTGCAACAACCTGTCGGTCTCTGATGTTCAGCCTTGATCTGCTGACAAGTGAGGCATCTCGATACAAATTCTACCAAATTCTTCTTCATTCCGCTCCACCAGAAGTACGGTTTCAAATCTTGGTACATCTTGGTGGTGCCGGGATGCAGAGAATATGGAGTAGAATGAGCCTCCTCAAAGATCTCGTTTCTCAAGTCCACACTGCTCGGGACACAAACCCTGGCTTTATACAAAAGCATCCCACTATCTGACACTGAAAAGTCTTTGGCTTGACCAGCCAATACCTCATCTCGGACTTTCACTAACTCCGGATCTGTCGTCTGAGCAACTTTTATTCTTTCTAATAGATCAGATTGCAGCGTCAAGTTGTGAAGCTGACCTACCACAAACTCAATGCTGGATCTAACCATATCCTCAGCTAGCTGAGATGAGATCTGAACCATGCTAGCTACTTGCCCGGGACCCTTTCTGCTCAGGGCATCAGCCACTACATTGGCTTTTCCGGGATGATAGAGGATCTCGCAATCATAATCCTTCACAAATTCCAACCAACGCCTTTGTCTCATGTTCAAATCTTTCTGAGTAAAGAAATACTTGAGACTTTTATGGTCGGTATAGATCTCGCACTTCTCCCCATAAAGGTAATGCCGCCAAATCTTCAGTGCAAAAACCACTGCGGCCAATTCTAAATCATGAGTCGGGTATCGCTGTTCATAATCCTTTAACTGACGGGAGGCATAAGCGATAACCCGATCGGCCTGCATCAATACGCACCCCAAACCCTGTTTGGATGCATCACAGTAGACTACGAACTTTTCCTTGTCCGAAGGCAAAGCTAGCACCGGAGCAGTAATCAACCTCTGTTTCAGCTCCTGAAAACTAGCTTCGCATTTATCTGACCAGATAAAACGTTGATTCTTCTTTGTAAGCTCGGTTAGGGGCATTGAAATTTTGGAAAACCCCTCCACGAACCTACGGTAGTACCCAGCTAATCCCAAGAAGCTTCTGATCTCTGTCACTGTCTTCGGTCTCGGCCAATCCCTGACGGATTCAATCTTCCCGGGATCCACCTTGATCCCTTCTTTACTCACAATGTGCCCTAGGAAGGACACCTGAGACAACCAGAACTCACATTTCTTGAACTTGGCGTAGAGCTTATGTTCTCGAAGTCGTTGCAGTACCATCTGAAGATGTAACTCATGCTCCTCTTCTGATTGAGAGTACACGAGGATGTCGTCGATAAACACAATCACACAGATATCGAGGAAATCCTTGAATACTCTATTCATCAGGTCCATGAATGCTGCAGGAGCATTGGTTAGTCCGAATGACATAACCAGAAACTCGTAGTGTCCATACCTAGTGCGGAAAGCCGTCTTTGGAATGTCCTCCTCTCGGATTCTCAACTGATGATAACCCGAACAGAGATCAATCTTAGAAAAGACCGTCTTCCCCTGAAGCTGATCGAACAAGTCATCGATCCTAGGTAGTGGATATTTATTCTTCACCGTCAGCTTGTTCAACTCTCTGTAGTCGATGCACATCCTCATAGATCCATCCTTCTTCTTCACGAACAAAACCGGGGCTCCCCAAGGTGACACACTGGGCCGAATGAACCCTATGTCAAGCAACCCTTGGAGCTGAATCTTTAATTCCTTAAGTTCAGCTGGAGCCATCCTATACGGGGCTTTGGAAACCGGATCCACCCCTGGTGCCAAGTCAATCACGAAGTCAATCTCCCGCTGAGGTGGTAACCACGGAAGTTCTTCGGGAAAAACGTCCAAAAATTCCCGAACCACTCGATGTCCTGCGGCCGAATGGTGTACGGCCGAGTGGTGTCCACCACCACGGCCGTAAACCCTAAGCACCCACCGTGCAATAATTCTCTCGCTGACATAGCCGAGATCACCGGGATCCGAGATCCCTGAACCGAACCCACAAACACGAACGGTTCTTCACTTTCCGGTTGGAAGACCACCATCTTCCTCTTACAGTCAATGCTCGCCGAATATTTAGATAGGAAATCCATTCCTAAAATAATATCGAATTCGACTAAGCTCATCTCTATCAGATCAGCGCTTAACTCTCTACCATCTATCCTGATCGGCATAGACCTAATCCACCTATTGGAGATAACCAATTCTCCGCCAGGTAACAGGGTTCCAAACCCTGATTCATATCTATCATAGGGTCTACCCAACTTACTAAAGACTCTGGCCGCCACATAAGAGTGTGTAGCCCCAGAATCAAACAGCACTGAATAAAGCGAGTTGTTAATAAAAATCGACTGTAACAGGCGATGGGCCGGCATCTGCATCGGCTGCGTGATAGCGAACACCACAGGAGTGGGTATCGCCGGAGCTCTCGGTGCCTGCGGCTGGAGCTGGGGACATTCCCTCTTGAAGTGTCCGGGCATGCCACAATGAAAGCATCCCTGCCCCTTGCACTCACCCCGATGATGCCTCTTGCAGCTAGGGCACTCGGGATAGGAGAATCGGGTCTCATTACCACCAGGACGACTCCCTCTATTTTGGTTCCCCCGGAACCTCTTGTTCTGACTCGAGCCGCCGGAAGCAGTGGGTGCCCTCTTCCTCTGATCAATGGCTGAACCACTACTCCCCCTGCTAAAGCCTGATGCAGGAGGGGTAGGAGCCCCGCCACCAACCGGAGTACTGACTGAATCTGACATGCACCCCACTGCGCCCTCAGCTCGCAGTGCCTTCTCCACCATCTGAGCATAGGTGGTGCTGTCGTCCGTGGTAATCATCAGGTCATGCCTGATTTTGGGATTCAACCCGTCCAGATACTTCTCCTTCCTGCTGAAGTCGGTCGGCACAATTCCCGAGGCTAACCTCGCCAACCGGTCAAACTGAGTAGTATACTCAGTGACGCTCATGTTCTCCCGCTGGGTCAGGTGAACGAACTCTTTCCTCTTGGCGCTTCTGACCGCCTCATTGTAATATTTCGCGTTGAAGAGTTCCTGGAACCTTTCCCAGGTCATGGTGGTGACATCGTGAATCTGAGACACCATGTCCCACCATACCAGGGCGTCCTCCTGGAACTGAAATGTGGCGCACACCACTCTGTCATTACCGGTGACACCCATGAAATTCAGAATTCTGGTAATCACCGTCGGCCTTTGCTCGGCTTTCGATACATCCGGACCTCCCGGGGAATACGGAGGTGCTTGCTTCCGGAACCGCTCATATAAAGGTTCCAATCTGTGGGCCGCCACCACTATCTCGGCCTGGGCAGCAGGGGCAGGTGCCACTGGTACAATAGGCACTGGAACTGCAGGAGCACCCTGCTGTCTCAACCTCTGAATCTCGAGGTCTTGCTCTTCAATCCTGGCTTGCATCTCTGCAAACCGTAACTCCCAGTTCGGGGCTCCCTGATCGGCTGGGGGAGCCTGGGCAGCCTGTGGCGGGTTTTCATCACCCCGGCCACGAGCCCTGCCTCGGGGACCTCTGCCTCGGCCCCTAGCAGGTGGGGGAAACTGAGCTCCCTGTCCCTGATTCGACCCTACGGAGTTGCCCTGACTCCTGGTAGTCCGCCTGGCGTCCATCTAGTTAGAACCGCCTGCGAAACCAAGAGTTGGCATATCAGGTCGTATTCAAGGCGAGCTTACTAATGCCGCTTAATTTGGAAATTAGAAATGAAACATGCGCCTATTCTACTATCAGGCTACTAACATGCTTCCTAACAGTCTTTTCTTTTTCATAACTGAATAAAATAAACTACTAAAGCAATAAAGGCTTACTGAACCGTGAACCGAGCTAACTGCTGATGATGATTGTACATGTCGTGACGATCTTCGAAGACAACACAGCGGCTACGATACCAAATTGTAACACCCTAACTATCTTAGGCGTATTACGTGATTTTTAAACGTACTGTGCAGCTCGTTGCTAATCAACGAGGTTTATGGAAAAACGTGATTTATTAAAATTTTGCTTTTTAATTAAACTTATAAACCATATTATAAAAGTCTCGGGATCCCGATTTATAAAATCATTTACAAACGTTTTAACTGTTTAACTTTTACATCAAAATGAAAGTCATCTAACGACAGTTACAAAAATCTCAGCCTTGCTGTCCCGAGGATCGTACGCTCCAGGCCTAACCGCCCCGACATGTACAATCTCATAAGCTCGCTCACGGTCCATCAGCTACAGCCTTGCCTTTACCTACACATGAACATAAACTGTGAGTCGACAGACTCAGTAAGAAAAGCATAATAATATCATACATAACTAACTGCCGTGTCCAACACGATACTGAGTCCCGCTACTGCCATGTCCAACATGGTACTGAGCTACTACCGCCATGTCCAACATGGTACTGAGTTTTGAACGTTCAGGGGACGGTACTATTGACAAGTATCCTCCTGATCGGTCGAACCGGTCATACTCCGCCGCTTGGTCATACTCCAGCTGTACCGACGGGATAGGTCAATAACGCTTTGAACCACCAACCAAGTGTCGGCTGATCGGTCGAGCCGGTCATACTCCGGCTGGGTCATACTCCGGCTGTACCGACGTGACAGGGTTGGATGGTTCGAAGCCTAAATACATAACTAATGTAATCTAGCAGGCTTCCTACATGCACGCTAAACATGTAATCTACATACGCATCTTGTTATACTAATCTTACACGGATTCCGATTTCGTGTGTCTTGGCCAACCCGACCGGAACCGAAGCCGAGCGGATTGACATCGGCTCCTAAACCATAAAAATCACAACGCTATAAGTGACACGCTAAATCACTTCCCGAGGACTAAAACTCGAAACTAAAAGTTTCCCTATCGATAAAAAGCATGGCAATACCCCTAAAAACCCAAAAACGAGGAAAACTAGGGTTCTGAAAAATCCCCCAACCGGAAGACCGGTTGCCCAACCGAAATTCCGGTTCTGGGAAATTCAGGACCCCCATCCGAATTCCGGATGCACAACCGAATTCCGGTTCCTCGCGAGCAGCCAACTAAAAATCCCATAACTCGACCAATTCAACCCCAATTGGTCCCAAACTTTCCCGGACACATTCTAAACTATCCCTAGAACAAATCCAAAGCCTCAAAATCACCCGTAAAGCACATATACAAAATTCACCATTAAAGACCAAGCTTTGAGTTCAAAAACTCAAACTTGGTTAAATCCACTAACATGCATCCTAGCCTAGTTAATTCTACTTAACTAAGCATAATAACACCTCTGAAAACATACAAGAACATCCAGCAATTCACAGAAACAAAATATAACATTTCTTTCCAAAATTCATAACTTTTTCACATAAAAACTACAAGCTTGAACAACCTAACTAATATGCTTTCAACACAGCTCAATCAACATCAATAATCATGCTTTGAATCACACAAATTAACCACAAAAACACAGCAGCAAAATCAACTAAAAACTCATGCATGCATCATCATTTTCTTCATTTTTTTTCCAAGAAAAACCAAGTAAGAATTAAAGCCAAGAATTACCTCAATTAAAATCACTTGATCTTGCTAAAATAACATGAAATCAACAAGGAAATCCAGCCCTAGCTGCTCCCCAAGCTTGGCCGAACAAGAGAGGAAAAGAGAGAGCTTTGTGTGTGTGTTTTGAAATTTCTAATTTTTCTCTAAGTGTTGAAATTTGTGGAAAAAAGGAATATAAACACATTACTCATTTTATTTCAGCCAAGTAATAATAAAATAAACATTTATTTTTCCATTTAATAAATCACATAAGACAAAACACTAATGGGGCAAAAAGACCATTTTGCCCCTCCACCATAAAATCACATAAATCATACTAAAGGGGTATTTTTGGGAAATTCTAAATTCCCGGCCATTCCCGACATTCCCAATGCCTAAAACCCGTCCCCAAATACTAACATACTAAGTTGTGATTCCTACTGAGCCAAACGCCGAGTTCTAAAATACCGGACACCGGAAATGCGAAATATAAAAACTACAGATGACATAATCATGCATATCTGAATTCCATAAATAACAGCGATAAATTATTTAAATAGCTATAAATAATTTCATGATTAACATAAACAACTGCTAATTTCCAAATTAACTAAGCGGGCTTTACATGTCCGGTATTTTGGAACTCGGCGTTTGGCTCAGTAGAAATCACAACTTAGTATGTTAGTATTTGGGGACGGGTTTTAGACATTGGGAATGTCGGGAATGGCCGGGAATTTAGAATTTCCCAAAAATACCCCTTTAGTATGATTTAGGTGATTTTATGGTGGAGGGGCAAAATGGTCTTTTTGCCCCATTAGTGTTTTGTCTTATGTGATTTATTAAATGGAAAAATAAATGTTTATTTTATTATTACTTGGCTGAAATAAAATGAGTAATGTGTTTATATTCCTTTTTTCCACAAATTTCAACACTTAGAGAAAAATTAGAAATTTCAAAACTCACACACAAAGCTCTCTCTCTCTCTCTCTTTCGGCCAAGCTTTGAGCAGCAAGGAGGGGGTGTTTTTCCTTTGATTTTGGCTGGTTATTCATCATCTTTTAAGGTCCATTGCAAGCTAGGTTGGTTCATGTCTCTCCTTCTTTAATTTCTTGAAAAATATGATGAAAAATGATGATGCATGCATGAGTTTGTAGTTGATTTTGCTGCTGTGTTTTTGTGGTTAATTTGTGTGATTCAAAGCATGATTATTGATGTGGATTGAGCTGTGTTGAAAGCATATTAGTTAGGTTGTTCAAGCTTGTAGTTTTTATGTGAAAAAGTTATGAATTTTGGAAAGAAATGTTATATTTTGTTTCTGTGAATTGCTGGATGTTCTTGTATGTTTTCAGAGGTGTTATTATGCTTAGTTAAGTAGAATTAACTAGACTAGGATGCATGTTAGTGGATTTAACCAAGTTTGAGTTTTTGAACTCAAAGCTTGGTCTTTAATGGTGAATTTTGTATATGTGCTTTCTGGGTGATTTTGAGGCTTTGGATTTGTTCTAGGGATAGTTTAGAACAGGTCTGGAAAGTCTGGGACCAATTGGGGTTGAATTGGTCGAGTTATGGGATTTTTAGTTGGATGCCTGCGAGGAACCGGTATTCCGGTTGTGCATCCGGAATTCCGGATGGGGGTCCTGAATTTCCCAGAACCGGAATTCCGGTTGGGCAACCGGTCTTCCGGTTGGGGGATTTTTCAGAACCCTAGTTTTCCTCGTTTTTGGGTTTTTAGGGGTGTTGCCATGCTTTTTATCGATAGGGAAACTTTTAGTTCCTAGTTTTAGTCCCCGGGAAGTGATTTAGCGTGTCACTTATAGCGTTGTGATTTTTATGGTTTAGGAGCCGATGTCCGCCGCTCGGCTTCGGTTCCGGTCGGGTTGACTGGCACACTGAAATCGGAATCCAGGTAAGATTAGTATAACAGTATGCATATGTAGATTACATGTTTAGCGTGCATGTAGGAAGCCTGCTAGATTACATTAGATATGTATTTAGGCTTCGAACCATCCAACCCTGTCACGTCGGTACAGGCTGGAGTATGACCAGCAGCCGGAGTATGACCGGTTCGACCGATCAGGCTGACACTTGGTTGGTGGTTCAGTGCTATTGACCTATCCCGTCGGTACAGTCTGGAGTATGACCAGCAGCCGGAGTATGACCGGTTCGACCGATCAGGAGGATACTTGTCAATAGTACCGTCCCCTGAACGTTCAAAACTCAGTACCATGTTGGACATGGCAGTAGTGCTCAGTACCATGTTGGACATGGCAGTAGTGCTCAGTACCATGTTGGACATGGCAGTAGCGGGACTCAGTATCGTGTTGGACACGGCAGTCAGTTTCATGTATGATATTATTATGCTTTTCTTACTGAGTCTGTCGACTCACAGTTTATGTTCATGTGTAGGTAAAGGCAAGGCTATAGCTGATGGACCGTGAGCGAGCTTATGAGATTGTACATGTCGGGGCGGTTAGGCCTGGAGCGTACGATCCTCGGCACAGCAAGGCTGAGATTTTTGTAACTGTCGTTAGACGACTTTTATTTTGATGTAATAGTTAAACAGTAAAAACGTTTGTAAATGATTTTATAAATCGGGATCCCGAGACTTTTGTAAAATGGTTTATAAGTTTAATGAAAAAGAAAAATTTTAATTAATCACGTTTTTCCATAAACCTCGTTGATTAGCAACGAGCTGCACAGTACGTTTAAAAATTCACGTAATACGCCTAAGATAGTTAGGGTGTTACAGCTTAACTAACAAATCAAAGAACACGAATAGCCTTTCAAGATTGAGCCTAATCATAACAGGATTAAGAACATTTGATCTAGGATCAACTAGGCGATATTGACTTGAATAGATAATACGGTAAGTTTAATAAATCTAAGTCAAAGTTCAATATCGGTCCCTTCCGATGCATACTCCATGCATCCAACCTGAGCTTTACTTTAACCAATGTTCTGGAAAGAACATAGCACTTCTCCAAATGCAAGTAAACTCTTGTTGTAGATTATCATATCAGTAAAACCCTATGTCTGATAAATCTAGGAAACTTTATTCACATAGTCATGTTTACTTTCCAATGTGTTGACGGCACAATAAACAGGATCAAGTATGTGAAAAGGGTTTCACATGAATTTATACATTATGTACATATAATCATGAAATAAATCATGTGAACCATGCAACATTAAATGTTATTTCTGATCTATATTAATAAGTAAATCTGATTATATTGAAATGAGTTTTATTTAGGGCATAAAACCCAACAAACTCCCACTTGCACTAATATAAAACAAAAAGTGCGTTTCAAATAATCTCAACACCTTGATATACAAATCAAGTGTAGTAGTAGTAAACTCCTCGTAATAGGATCTGAAAGGTTGAATTAACCACAACCTTTTCTTAACTATTACTCTTCCTTTAATCACAAAATCATTGATAATGTGAAATTCCTCTCTATATGTCTACTCTCTTGGGATACTGAATTCTATATCTTTGGCAACTACTTTTGGTTAATCAGGAAATTAACACTAGTAGTTTAGGCAATTTGGAATGGTGCCAAAGATGTATAGAACTTTCCTTAGACTGAATAAGTACCTTTCCTGCAGCTTTAACATTCAGTCTCTCTCTGGTAGACCTAGAGACTTCAGATAGGTTTTTACACTTCTCCAAAATCACTATTCCACCCCCAAAGTAACCACCATCTTATCAGAAAAATTTACTAGCACAAAGGCAAATTTCGAAATCTGATATGGTGTAGTCTAAGAGTTTTAAACACACCCTTATAGACTAACATATAGTTCCTCTTCTTAATCTTAAAATTTACTTGATTGTCTTCCAATGTTCTTCTCCTGGATTAATCTGATACCTACTCATTACTCCCACTCAACAGCAGGTGTCTGGTTTAAGGCATACAAAAGCATATCTAGGACCTCTCACTGTTGATATAAGAAATTCTTTCATGGCTTTATCTTTTCTGGAATAGTTGAAACTTTTCCTTAGATAAATAAAATCTATACCTTAGAAGTTGTGAAGCTTCTATAGATTGCCATTAGAAAGAAAGTGCTTCAGCATCTTACTAAAGTAAGTTGCTTGCATTAGAGTAAGTAATTACCAGGTATACCACAAGCCATAGGTTTAGATAAACTCAAACCTATAATACTAGGAACAGGAAGTTTTGTTAAGTCAATTGAATGGACTTATAAACAAAAATTTCCTTTTATGTCCTTGTAATAGAAAACTTTAGGTTACTCCATGTGAATGGATTAAACCATAGTTCTATTGGCTTTCTTCTTAGTTTCTTATCTTGACAATCCATTACTTGTTTAAACTCACAATGGATTTTAATCACTAGTGTCTCCCAAGTCATAAGAAGGTGAGTTCCTAGAAACTCTCCCACTACGACAAGGTACCGTGAATTATGTCTAAGAAAACTAAATGGTATTAATCTCTTCGGTTGTGACAAGACAACAGAGGCAGTGGGATCATCATATGTTATATAAGATGATAGAACACTTTTGGAATCAAGAAATAAATATCTCCTTTATTTGCTATTTGTTTTCAGACTTAGTCATTATCTTAGAAAAGTAGTATTTGTTTGAACAAACACTTTCTTATCTATTGACAATGGGATGGTCCACCCCTAATCACTTAGAATAGCTAACAAACCATGGTTAACAGTTCTAGCTTTTCTTAAGATTTTGATTAGGTCATCCATGAATCTAGTAATGATTTACATTAAGTATACAACCATTACATCATTCTGAAATTGTATTACCATAGAAGGAATTAGGCAACGACTAGTAACTAATCATCAACATGCAACTCGAAATTTCTGGGGAGGTAAGTTTGGATATAATTCAAAAATCAAATTAATGATCTTTGAACTGCATATCTACTAACTATTTCTCCACCCCTATCAGTTCGCAAGATCTTTAACCACTTACCTTAACGGTTTTAACCATTGCTAGAAATTAATGAAATTTTTCAAACATTTCAAATTTCTTGCTAAAAGGTATAATCTAGAGTGATCGTTTTAAGAGTACAACGAAAAACTCATATCCACCCCTGAATGTACATCCATCTGCGAATGAGATGAACTACTTTCAGTGGATATAGGCATATTAACTCTTTGCAGAGATTGATCTTGTCAAATCCACTATCAACAAGATACAAATGCCATAGATTAAAAAAAATGTGGTAGTGTCTTTTGATGACATAGGTTTATAAAAGAATTCTTAGAATACTGCAAGTGGATCCTGGTCACAGAATACTTAACTCATATTCCATACAGTTTGAATCCATAAATAAAAGATGGATATTAAACACTTGAGAAAGTGTAACTGTATTGTATCTGGAATTAGAAATATAAGAAAATTTCTGTTTGGATTCTAAAATTAAAGTCAAAGACTTAAATTCAACCAAATATAATGAGTAATTCTTTCTTGGACCACCACTACTAATACAAACTCTAAGTCTGATTTGCCCATACAAGTAGGAGATTCTAAGATTGAGGATTTATATCAATTGGGAATAGAATTTCGGGATTATAATCATATGCGTCATATAAAATGACATGAAATGATTTATAGACCATTCATCCAATGATATGTTATTGAGCTAATTCGCAATGAATAAGCTAAGAGGAATTAGGATAATTTCGTTTAAAATAAGAATCCAACGATGCTTCGATTAGCGAAAGTCAAAGTAATCTTATTTATACAATCTTCTTGTTTCATATCGTAAAAATACTAGTCTAAGGTGTCATCAATTGATGAACAGCTAGATGTCGCATATACAATATTTATCTTTCGAGATCTAACACTATTATGTATGTCTAATGGTGAAAATCCACTAGGGATTTATCTCATTAGATAAACAAGCCAAGTTAGACCAACAATGAAGATTCGAAATTAAACTACAACTTAATAACAGAAAATAACATGGTTCAATATAAATTCATACACAATTCAGAAATTATAAACATATAGCAAGTAGGAATGACAAGTGAAAATACTAAAACTTACAATCCTAAATAATTTCTAAGGTTTTCAACAAACTGATATCAGTGTCGCGTTTAGGCGAGAGTCAAAGCTACCATTCATTGAATAGAGTTGTCAGCTCGTCTAAAATGTTAAACATTCTAGCAACCTTTTATTCGATCAAGATTGGAATTCAGCGTTGTCCCGTTTAGGCGAGAGTCAAGGCAATTCTATCTTATGAGCTTCCACCATTGTTTCATAATTTGCAAGTCAAGTATGGTCGCCACCATTAGGGTGATCCATACCATACAAAACACTTACAAACTACTTATCATGCGAGGTTAAACGGTGCGAAATTGCTAATGAACGTTCCTCCATTAGGGAGGATTACTCACTAAAACAAACGCGGTGTAAAACCCACAATGGAGATCGAATGTCTTAATAATAAAGCTCATTATTTAAAGAGAGTTGTATTTTCTTTGATTCTCTTTATTTATTCTATTTATTTTAAATATATATTTATTTAATTAAAATTTCCAATTTAGAATGAAAAATTCTAAATATAAATTTTAATTTAATATTTATAAATTTTACTTAGATGGATATGAAAATAACATGAATTATTTCCATCTTAGTAATAATTTCCAATAAATATTTAGAAAAATATTCAATTTAAGTTGTTACAAAATTAATTTAAATTAATTTACAACTCAAATTTAATTTTCTATAAATATATATTGCATTTCGAAAAATTAAAGTATATAAGAATACAATTTTCGAAAAATGCATATTAAAATAAAAAATAAATTCTGGAAAAATTATTCTAATTTAATGTTGGCCCAAAATTAATTAATAAAATTAATTTACAACAAAAAATATAATTTTCCTATTTAATTAAATATATAAGAAAAATTTCAAATATTTAAGTATGATGATGAAAATCAACTTAAATATTAATTTTCTATTTAATTAAATACACTAGAAAAATACTTCAAGCAAAAATATCATCTATCTAGATTTTCCTTTGACTAATTAATTCAATTTCTAATAATATACTTTAATTTAATTTATTTTAAATTAATCAATAAATGAAAAAATCATTGATTTAAGTTGATCCAAGAATAAATTAAAATAAATAATTAATTTACAACTTAATCTATTTTTCAAGATAAAATTCGAAATTCTAGCATTTAAGAAATGCAATTTCAAAAATTGATTAATAAAATAAAGAAAAAATATATTTTGAAAATTATTTAAATTTAGTTGAAAAATAAAATTTCAACTAAAAATAATTTTCTATTTAATTAAATGTCATGAAAAAGAAATATTTAAGTATGATGATAAAAATCAACTTAGATATTTAATTTTTAAATTAATTAAATGTATTAAATTCAAGAAATAAATAATTAAGTGTAGAGAATGCTTAATTATTAATTTCTAGTTTAATACTAGGAAAAATATACTTAAAATAAATTGTACCAAAATTAATTAAATAATTAATTTCACAATTTATAATATTTTCCTATTTAATATTAGAAATAATAAGTAGTCTAGAAATAACTATCTAGAAAATATCTTATTTGACTAAGTATCTTTTCCACAAAATTTGAAAAAATATCTAATTTAAGTTGTATTAGAAAAAATCTAGAACTTAAATATTTTTCAAATTTAAATTTAATTAAATATCAAAAATTAAGTTGTAACCACTTAATTTGAAAATATTCCATTTTAAGTTAATATTCGAAAAGATATTAACTTAAAAAATATCTAAAGAATCTTAATAACCAATGCCTAAAATTCCTCAACTTAATTTTGAAATTTGAAATTCAAAAGATATTCAGATTTAAGTTGGTTAGTTGTAGATAACTAAATATCAACTTAAATAAGAATATTTAATGAAAAATTTAAATTAAGTTCCAGAAAGAATCTAGATGGTTATAATTCTATATTTAATTAAATACAAGAAAATACACATAGTTTAGCTTAGAATAAAAAATTCTTTAAACTATGTTTTTCTTAAATTAATTTCAAAATAAATGAAATTAATTATGTTGCTAATCAATTTTAATTAGGTTAAACTAGTGTAATTAACCTAGTACAGTCATTCAAATCAGGCAAATGTGCCTTCACAATTGGGGTGGTTTGTGTGAAGGGGTGCTGGGTTCAGTATGTCGTACCCACTTCTATGGCTCCCAACTCTCACACAAGGCCGAAAAGAGAGGAATTTAACCTTAATAAGAGCAACTGTTATTAATTGAATAGGCCCAAAAACTAAATGGGCCTAAATAAATTCTATCAAGAACTATGATAATTTATTTTAGCAACATTAACCTATATGCATCTATAATAAAATTAAACACATAGGCTCACACAGGCACACTTTGGATGGGTCCTATCATGTTGCTAGGTCATACACAGATGAAAGAAGATTGTAAATATACCTGTTACAAATTATTATTTTGACCAAGGGAGCCATCAGATCATTAGATCTGGCAAAAGGTAACCATGGCTATTTGCAATCAAGTAATAATAGGTTTTAAAAAACTTACATAAAAGCTAAAACCACATACTCCTGCAACAAGGTTAGCTGGATAGTTGGAAGTAGGATTTATTTAATTTTAAATAAATAATTTCGAAAAAAAAAAATTTAATTTTCGAAAAAATAAAATAAAATTAAAAAAATTTAATTTCGGAAATAATAATAAAAAAAAAATAAATTTCGAAATTTTAAAAAAAATATTTAAAATTAAACCTACTTTTTGAAAAATTAGGTTTCAACCAACCTAAATATCATTTCAAAATTTGCTAACTACTTTTAAAAATTAAATGTTATTTTAAAAATAAAAATTAAATAAAAATTAGAAAAGATAAATAAAATATCTTTTCAGATTTTTAAATTTAATTCAAATAAATAAAATAACAAAATTTAAAAGTTAACAAAATATCTTATATCTATTTAAAATTACATGATTATAAATATCTTATTTTAAATTTAAATATGGTCAAAATATCTAAAAAGATTTAATTAAAAAATTTTAAAAGATAAGATATTTTAAAATATCTTAAAAGATAAGATATTTTTAAAATATCTTAAAAGATATTATAAATATCTTAAAAGATATTATAAATATCTTATAAAATCTGACCTTAAATTTTAAAAAAAATATAATCAAATTTAAAAATAAGATAGATTTTTAAGCAAAAAGATAAATACTAATTCTATTCAAATTCAAATTACACTAATATCTTGAATTAAATTAAAAAAAATTAAATTAATTCAAAATGATAATTAGAATTGAATTAGGAATAATAATAGTATATATACAAAACCATACAAAAAATTGGAAGTTAATTCCATAAAAAAGTATGAAAAATTGAAGAAAAAAGAAAAAATTCGAAACTGTACGGACAGTTCTGCGATCGCAGGAAAATATCAGCACAGCCCCGATTTTTTCAAATCTTCAAAAAATCATAACTAATTCAAATAAAATCCAAATTGAGTTCTGTAAAAGGCTAACTTGCTTAATTTTTTCCATACTATCCAATAAAAATAATTCAGAAAACGAAATCACAATTATTTTTCACGAAAATTTCACAAACATCAATCAATCATCAATTAACACTCAATACAACATGATACCATCCAAAGAACATACAAACAATCGTTTTAAAGTCCAAATTTCTTGCAAGTAAATCAATTACCATGGCTCTGAGGCCAGTTGTTGGAAATTATTTTACCAGGATCTTAGATCTACTCACAAGTATGTTTATTAACATCCTAAATATGAACTTTCTAGAACGATAAATTAAACACATATAAAGTTTAAGAAACTTTACATTGGGTGCAGCGGAATAAAATGACTCCTTTCGTTCAGATATCTAGCCCTTGATTCCTTTCTGTAGCAGAGCATTATCAATATCTGAACCTGGATCTCTTTCTCTGAATCCTTGATGCTGAATCTCCTTTGCTGATGATCTTTCTTCACGATCTTCCTCACTATGATTGAGGTATTGCTTGATGTGTGTGGGCACTACTCTAATCACTAAGGATTTCGAAATATTGAAGAAGAAGAGAGAGAGTGGTCAGCTAAAGATAGGGAGAGAGAGAGGCTCAAATTTTCTGAATCAGAAGAAGTGTTTTTCCTGAAGCCTTCACTATCTATTTATAGCATTCCACTAGGGTTAGATTTGAATTATATGGCATTAAAATAATGAAAAAAATCAATTTAAAATATACATATAGGTGGCCGGCCATACATAAGTGGATTGGGCCTTGGGTTTTGCAATTTTGCAATTTTACCACCTTCTGTATCTGATTTTCTCAAAAATACCAATTTCCTAATTCAATCATTTAAATGCCAATTCTAACTATTTAATAACTATAAATAATTAATAAATAATATTGTCATTTATCATATTTATTAATTGAACCATACAAAGTATCATAATTAACAAATATGCCCCTATAAACTCTTTCTTTACAATTTCGCCCTTAGTGAAAATTTCACAAATAGACATAGTCTAACTTGTGAATTATAATTGATTAATCAAAACCAATTACATGAGTCTTACAAGCAATATTATCTCAACTAGTGGGGGGACCATGGGTCTATATAACCGAGCTTCCAATAAGTAGATCAAGAATTTAGCACTAAAATTCACTAACTTATTAATTCTTCGTTGAATCCACGCATAGAACTTAGAATTGCACTCTCAGTATATAGAATGCTCTATATGTTCCACCATATAGACACATCATTAGTTATCCATTGTTATAATCCTAATGTGATCAATGATCCTCTATATGAATGATCTACACTGTAAAGGGATTAAATTACCGTTACACCCTACAATGTATTTATTCCTTAAAACACTTGACCCCGTATAAATGATATTTCAGCTAATGTGAAATGAGTACTCCACCATTTATGTTCGTTTGGTCAAGCTCGAAGGAGATCATCCTTTGCTTACTATTCGCCAGATAGAAGCTATAGATTCCATGTTTATGATAGCGCTCCCACTCAATTGCACTACCGTGTTCCCAAAATGTACGTATCACCCTGACCTAAAAGTAGGCTTAACTAACAAATCAAAGAACACGAATAGCCTTTCAAGATTGAGCCTAATCATAACAGGATTAAGAACATTTGATCTAGGATCAACTAGGCGATATTGACTTGAATAGATATTACGGTAAGTTTAATAAATCTAAGTCAAAGTTCAATATCGGTCCCTTCCGATGCATACTCCATGCATCCAACCTGAGCTTTACTTTAACCAATGTTCTGGAAAGAACATAGCACTTCTCCAAATGCAAGTAAACTCTTGTTGTAGATTATCATATCAGTAAAACCCTATGTCTGATAAATCTAGGAAACTTTATTCACATAGTCATGTTTACTTTCCAATGTGTTGACGGCACAATAAACAGGATCAAGTATGTGAAAAGGGTTTCAGATGAATTTATACATTATGTACATATAATCATGAAATAAATCATGTGAACCATGCAACATTAAATGTTATTTCTGATCTATATTAATAAGTAAATCTGATTATATTGAAATGAGTTTTATTTAGGGCATAAAACCCAACAGGGATGTGGGCGCAGGAGGCTGCATGCAGCCTGTTCCGCGCGCGTATCCCTATTGCTCAACCCCGATTTTTTTGAAACTTCAAAAAAATCATAACTAATTCAAATTAAATTGAAATTGAGTTCTGTAAAAAAGTAAATTGTTTAATTTTTTCCATACGATCCAATAAAAATAATTCCAGAAACAGATATTCAATTATTTTTCACGAAAATTCACAAACATCAATCAATCATCAAATAACACTCAATACAACATGATACCACCCAAAACATCAAACAATCGTTTTAAAGTCCAAATTTCTTGCAAGCAAATCAATTACCATGGCTCTGAGGCCAGTTGTTGGAAATTATTTTGCCAGAATCTTAGATCTACTCACAAGTATGTTGATTAACACCCTAAATATGAACTTTCTAAAATGATGAAATAAACGCATATAAAGTTTAGTAAACCTTACTGGGTGCAGCTGAATAATATGACTCCTTCCGTTCAGATATCAAGCCCTTGATTCCTTTATGTAGCAGAGAATTATCAATATCTGAACCTGGATCTCTTTCTCTCCTTCTTTAGTGCTGAAACTCCTTCTTGCTGAAAGTCTTTCTTCACGATCTTCCTCACTATGGTTAAGGTATCACTTGCTGTGTGTGGGCACTACTCTAACACTAAGAATTTTGAAATTCAAGAGGGAAGAGAGAGTAGAAGTGGCGGTTAAAGATAGGGAGAGAGAAAGGCTCAGGTTTTTCTCTGAAGGAAAAAGTAGAAAATTTAAGTGTAAATTTCCTCAAGCCTTCACTATCTATTTATAGCATTCCACTAGGGTTAGGTTTGAATTATTTGGCATTTAAAATAATGAAAATATCAGAGGGAAAACCCTACAAAAGTGGCCGGCCATGCATAGTGGATTTGGGCCTCACTTTTTGCAATTTTGCAGTTTTATCTTTTCTGCATTTGATTTTCTCAAAAACGCCAATTTTCAAATTCAACCATTTAAATACAAATTCGAACTATTTAATAACTATAAATAATTATTAAATAATATTGTCATTTATCATATTTATTAATTGAACCATACAAAGTATCATGATTAACAAATATACCCCTAAAACTCTTTCTTTACAATTTCGCCCTTACTTAGTGAAAAATTCACAAATAGACATAGTCTAATTTGAGAATTATAATTGATTAATCAAAACCAATTATATGATTCTTACAAGCAATATTATCTCAACTAGTGGGGGGACCATGGGTCTATATAACCGAGCTTCCAATAAGCAGATCAAGAATTTATAAACTAAATTCACTGACTTATTAATTCTTCGTTGAATCCACGCATAGAACTTAGAATTGCACTCTCAGTATATAGAATGCTCAATATGTTCCACCATATAGACTCATCATTAGTTATCCATTGTTATAATCCTAATTTGATCAATGATCCTCTATATGAATGATCTACATTGTAAAGGGATTAGATTACCGTTACACCCTACAATGTATTTTATCCTTAAAACACTTAACCCCGTATAAATGATATTTCAGCTTATGTGAAATGAGATCTCCACCATTTATTTTCGTTTGGTCAAACTCGAAGGAGATCATCCTTTACTTACTATTCGCCAGATAGAAGCTATAGATTCCATGTTCATGTTAGCGCTCCCACTCAATTGCACTACCGTGTTCCCAAAATGTACGTATCACCCTGACCCAAAAGTAGGCTTAACTAACAAATCAAAGAACACGAATAGCCTCTCGAGATTGAGCCTAATCATAACAGGATTAAGATCATTTGATCTAGGATCAACTAGGCGATATTGACTTGAATAGATATTACGGTAAGTTTAATAAATCTAAGTCAAAGTTCAATATCGGTCCCTTCCGATGCATACTCCATGCATCCAACCTGAGCTTTACTTTAACAAATGCCTTGGAAAGAACATAGCATTTCTCCAAATGCAAGTAAACTCTGTTGTAGATTATCATATCAGTAAAACCCTGTGTCTGATAAATCTAGGAAACTTTATTCACATAGTCATGTTTACTTTCCAATGTGTTGACAACACAATAAACATGATCAAGTATGTGAAAAGGGTTTTAGATGAATTCATACATTATGTACATATAATCATGAAATAAATCATGTGAACCATGCAACATTAAATGTTATTTCTGATCTATATTAATAAGTAAATCTGATTATATTGAAATGAGTTTTATTTAGGACATAAAACCCAACATAAGTGAAGAGGCTTTAAGATTGAAGTTGTTCCCATTTTCTTTGAGGGATCGGGCGAGAGCATGGCTTAATGCTCTTCCTCCCGATTCGGTGACAACATGGAATGACTTGGTTGAAAAATTCTTGAGAAAGTATTTCCTGTTGGGTTTTATGCCCTAAATAAAACTCATTTCAATATAATCAGATTTACTTATTAATATAGATCAGAAATAACATTTAATGTTGCATGGTTCACATGATTTATTTCATGATTATACGTACATAATGTATGAATTCATCTGAAACCCTTTTCACATACTTGATCCTGTTTATTGTGCTGTCAACACATTGGAAAGTAAACATGACTATGTGAATAAAGTTTCCTAGATTTATCAGACACAGGGTTTTACTGATATGATAATCTACAACAGAGTTTACTTGCATTTGGAGAAGTGCTATGTTCTTTCCAGAGCATTGGTTGAAGTAAAGCTCAGTTTGGATACATGGAGTATGCATCGGAAGGGACCGATATTGAACTTTGACTTAGATTTATTAAACTTACCGTAATATCTATTCAAGTCAATATCGCCTAGTTGATCCTAGATCAAATGATCTTAATCATGATATGATTAGGCTCAATCTTGAAAGGCTATTCGTGTTCTTTGATTTGTTAGTTAAGCCTACTTTTAGGTCAGGGTGATACGTACATTTTGGGAACACGGTAGTGCAATTGAGTGGGAGCGCTATCATAAACATGGAATCTATAGCTTCTATCTGGCGAATAGTAAGCAAAGGATGATCTCCTTTGAGCTTGACCAAACGAACATAAATGGTGGAGTACTCATTTCACATTAGCTGAAATATCATTTATACGGGGTCTAGTGTTTTAAGGAATAAATACATTGTAGGGTGTAACGGTAATTTAATCCCTTTACAGTTAGATCATTCATATAGAGGATCATTGATCACATTAGGATTATAACAATGGATAACTAATGATGTGTCTATATGGTGGAACATATAGAGCATTCTATATACTGAGAGTGCAATTCTAAGTTCTATGCGTGGATTCAACGAAGAATTAATAAGTTAGTGAATTTTAGTAATAAATTCTTGATCTACTTATTGGAAGCTCGGTTATATAGACCCATGTGTTGGGTTTTATGCCCTAAATAAAACTCATTTCATATAATCAGATTTACTTATTAATAAAGATCAGAAATAACATTTTATGTTGCATGGTTCACATGATTTATTTCATGATTATATGTATATAATGTATGAATTCTTTTTAAGTCCAGAACATATGAGTTGGTTAAAGATTATAGTGTTGTCAGCACAGTGGAATATCATCTTTATTATATGTTCAAAAGTAGATTCCCTGATTTGTCAGAACACTGGATTTAGACTGACATGGTATAATCAGCGATAGGTATTCTTACACCTTGGAAAAGTGTTATGTCCTTTCCAGGACATTGGCAAAGTTTACCAGTATCGGATACATGGAGTATGCATTGGAATGGACCGATATTGAACTTTGAATTAGATTTTGAAACTTACCGTAAACATCTATTCAATTCAATATCATAAGTTGATCCTAGATCACATGATCGAAATCCTGATATGGTTAGGCTCAATTTCAAGAGTATTATTCGTGTTCTTTGATTTGTTAGTTAAGCCTAGTTTTGTATCAGGGTGATACGTACATTTTGGGAACACGGTAATACAATTGAGTGGGGGAGCGCTAACATAAATATGGAATCTATAGCTTCTATTTGGCAAATAGAAGTAAAGGATGATTTCCTTCGAGCTTAACCAAACGAAGATAAATGGTGGAGATCTCATTTCACTTAGGTGAAATATCATTTATACAGGGTTAAGTGTTTTAAGGATAAAATACATTGTAGGGTGTTACGGTAATTTAATCCTGTACAGTGTAAATCATCTATATAGAGGATCATTGATCACATTAGGGTTATAACAATGGATAACTAATGACGTGTCTATATCGTGGAACATATAGAGCGTTTCTATATGACTGAGAGTGCAATTCCAAGTTCTAAGTGTGGATTCAATGAGGAATTAATAAGTTAGGGAATTTACTTGGTAAATTCGGTTCGACTTATTGGAAGCTCGGTTATATAGACCCACGGTCCCCATACTAGTTGAGGCCATACTGCTTGTAAGACTCAGTTAATTGATTTTAATTAATCAATTATAATTCTAAAAGTTAGACTATGTCTACTTTATGAATTCTCACAGTTTAAGGATGAAATCGTAAAGAAAAGGGTTTCTAGGCTTAATTATTAATTAAGAGACTTTGTATGTCTAATTAATAATTATTTTAAATGACAATATTATTTAATAATCTATTTTAGTTATTAAATAATTAGTTTTGGCATTTAAATGATTAGAATTGGAAAAATGGCATTTTTGGAGAAATTGAAATAAAATTGAGGAAACTGCAAAATCCAAGTGAGGCCCATATTCCCTCTATGGCCGAGCACTCCCTTTGTGTTTCCCAATTATTATTTTTATTTTTTAATTGCCATGTAATTGCTAATCAAAGCCTAGCAAAAATAGGAAAGTGGTGGATCACACTAAATAAGGCAGTTGATTGATTACACAGTAATTAAGGAAACTGTTTTATTTGGAAAGTTGTGCTCTCCCTTTTCCCTATATAAAGCAACCTTGCTCTCTTCTCTTGTATGGATGAAAAGCCACGAAATTGAGAGAGAAAAATAGAGAGAAATTTCAAAATCCTTGTGAGATGAGTAGTGCCCACACACATCAAGTGGTATCTCAATCATAGTACGGAAGACTATGGAATTTCTGCATCAAAGAAGGAGAAAAGAAGATCCAGGTTCAGATCTTGGTGATGCTCTGCTACAGAAAGGAATCAAGGGCTAGAGATCTGAACGGAAGGAGTCATATTATTCCGCTGCACCTTTGTAAGGTTTTCTAACTTTATATGTGTTTATTTTCATTGTTTTAGAATTCATATTAGGTTGTTAATCCAACATACTTGTTAGTAAATCTAGATCCTGGTAAAATAATTTCCAACAACTGGCACCAGAGCCATGGTAATGATTTACTTTCATGTAATATGAATTAAAACGATGATTGCATATTTCTGTGTTGATTTGGATGGTTTCATGTTGGTTTATGTGCTTATGTGATGAATGTAAATGTTGTACGAAATTTTTCCATGAAATATATTTTTTCAATTTTTGAAAATATTTTATTTGGATTCCTTGTGAAAAATTAAGCAATTTTGTTTTTTACGGAACTCGATTCCGATAAAAATTGAGAAAGATATGAATTTTGGAAGTTTGGAAATCATGGCTGCTGGATGCAGCCTATCCTGGCAGCTCCCTACAAATTGCGAATTTTTGAGGTTTTTTCCACAAAAATCCAATTTTTTTCATGGGATTGTTTCCCAAAATTCAATTTTCCTTTCTTAAATATTTCTAAATTGAAATGTTTCCAATTTTAAATATTTTCAATTTGGAATTTTTTCCAATTTTAAATATTTCTATTTTGGATTGTTTCCAATTTTTAAATATTTCCTATTATGGTCAGATTTAAAAATTTGTTAACTTCTTTAATATTTATTTGTTATTTAATTATAAGATTGGATATTTTGATATTTAAGATATTTTAAATTAAAAGATAACTTTGTCTTTTTATTTAAAATATTATATTAAAATTATCTTATATGGCAAATTAAATAATTAATAAATTTGAAATTAACATAGATATTTTTATAGATATACTTACCATAATGTTTTCAAATTCAAAAATTTGTTATTTTGTTAAATATTTAATTATTTATAAATTATAAGTTTAAAAATGATATTTTTTCTATATATATATCATTTTTTTCCTTATTAGAAATTTATAAATCATATCTTAAATATTTAAATAACATAGATATTTTTGTAGAGATTTGAATATTGCTTAATTTGAGATATTTTGACATATAATTATGGTAATTATTATTTAACCAAATCTATTTTAAAATTGGTTTATTTTATTAAATTATAAGATCTGAAAGTGATATTGGAGATTCTTTCTTTTTAAATCATTGATCTTATTAGATATTTAATTTAATTTGATTCAAATAAACCTAGATATTTTAAAATTAGTTTCCTTTATTTGGTTAGTTTAAGAATAATAATTTAATTATATTAATATCTTGATTCACATCTGTTACATGGACAATGTTTGTTAATTTATATTGTTTATTCAAAATTTTTTAACAAACCTATTATTTATCTGATCTAAATTGCTATGATTAACTTGTTGACAGATCTTATGATCTGATTTTAATCATAGTCCAATTGACGATAGATCTTATAAATAATTTGTAACAGGTAAATTTTGTACTTCTTTCATCTGTGTAAACCTAGTAACATGATAGGGCCCATCCAAATCATTTGACCTGTGTGAGCCTATATGTTTGCTTTTGGGCTTAGATACATATAGGGAGCCCATTTAAGTTTTTACTAAGTAAATGGACTAGGTTGCTAAAATAAATTTTGACATAAAGAAATTTATTTAGGTCCAATTAGATTTGGACTTATTCAATGAATAACAATTGTTTATTTTAAGGTTAAATTCCTCTCTTTTGGGCCTTGTGTGAGAGTTGGGGGCCATAGAAGTGGGTACAACATACTGAACCCAGCTCCCCCTCACATGAACTACCCCAATTGTGAAGGCCCATTTGCCTTATTTAAATAATTGTATTAGGTTAATTATATTAGTCTAACTTAATTAAAATTGAATTAGCAACATAATTAACTTTTAAAATATATGAAATTTATTTTTCATGTAATATTTTAAAGTTAATTTTAGAAAAACACTTAGTCAATGATATATTCTAGACAGTTATTTCTAGTACTAGTTATTATTTCTAATATTAAATAGGAAAATATCATAGATTGTGAAATTAATTATTTCCTAATTAGTTTTGGTACAATCTAAGTTTAGAATATTTTCCTAGTATTAAACTAGAATTAATAATTAAGTTTCCTCTTTACTTAATTATTTATTTCTTGAATTTAATACATTTAATTAAATTGAAAATTTCAATATCTAAGTTGATTTTCATCATGATACTTTAATATTGTTATTTTCATGTTATTTAATTAAAGTTGAAAATTATTTTAAGTTTGGAATCTTATTTCAGAATAACTTAAGTTTGAATAATTTTCAGAATATATTTTATTTTATTTTATTAATCATTTCCCAAAATTTCGAAATTACATTTCTTTAATGTAGAAATTTCGAATTTTATTTGAAAAATAGATTAAAGTTGAAAATTATTTATTTAATTTTGGACCAACTTAAATCAGTGACTTTTTCATTTGATGGTTAATTAAAATAAATGAACTAAAATATATTATAATTAGAAATTGGATTAATTAGTCTATGAAAGTCTAGATAGATATTATCTGTTTTGCTTGAAGTATTTTTCTAGTGATATTTAATTAAATAGAAAATTAATATTTAAGTTGATTTTTTAATCATGATACTTAAATATTTGAAATTTTTCTTAGATATTTAATTAAATAGGAAAATTATATTTTTTGTTGAAAATTAATTTTTATTAATTAATTTTGGGCCAACATAAAATTAAGGTAATTTTCCAGGATTTATTTTTATTTTATTTTAAAGCATTTTCGAAATGCAATATATATTTATAGAAAATTAAATTTGAGTTGTAAATTAATTTAAATTAATTTTGAAACAACTTAAATTGAATGATTTTCTAAATATTTATGGAAATTATTACTAAGATGGAAATAATTCACGTTATTTATCTATCTAAGTATAATTTATAAATATTAAATTAAAATTTATATTTAGAATTTTTCATTCTAAATTGGAAATTTTAATTAAATAAATATATATTTAAAATAAATGGATCAAAATAAATATTAGAAGAAAATACAACCCTTCATTAAATAATGAGCTTTATTATTATTAGGATATTCGATCTCCATTGTTGGTTTTACATAGCTATTGTTTTAGTGAGTAATCCTCCCTAATGGAGGAACGTTCATTAGCAAGTTAGCACCGTTTAATCTCGAAAGATAAGTAATCTTGTAAGTTTTTTTTTATATAGTTTATGACCACCCTAATGGTGGCGACTGTATAAGACTTGTAAGAATATGAAACAATGGTGGAAGCTCATAAGATAGAATAGCCTTGACTCTCGCCTAAACGGGACAACGCGGATTCACATCTTGATCGAATAAAAGGTTGCTAGAATGTTGATCATTTTAGATGAGCTGACAACTCTATTCAATGGATGATAGCTTTGACTCTCGCCTAAACGGGACACTGATATCAGTTTGTTGAAAACCTTGGAAATTATTTAGGATTGTATGTTTTAGTATTTTCACTTGTCATTCCTACTTGCTATGTGCTTCATAATTTCTGAATTGTGTATGAATTTGTATTGAACCATGTTATTTTCTGTTATTAAATTGTAGTTTAATTTCGAATCTTCATTGTTGGTCTAACTTGATTTGTTTTTCTAATGAGATGAATCCCTAATGGATTTTCACCATTAGACTAACATAATAGTGTTAGATCTTGAAAGATAAATATTGTATACGCAAGGTCTAGCTGTTCATCAATTGATGACACCTTAGACTAGTGTCTTACAATATGAAACAAGAAGATTGTATAAATAAGATTACTTTGACTCTCGCTAATCGGAGCATCGTTGGATTCTTATTTAAAACGAAATTATCCTAATTCCTCTTAGCTTATTCATTTCGAATTAGCTTAATGACATATCATTGGATGAATGGTCTATAAATCATATAAAGTCATATTTTCTCTTAAGAAATTAGATGACGCATATGATTATATTCCCGGAATTCTATCCCTAAATGATATAAATCCTCATCTTAGATATCTCCTACTTGTATAGGCAAATCATAGAGTTAGATTAGTAGTGGTGGTACAAGAAAGAATTACTAATTATACAGTTACACTTTCACAAGTGTTTCATAACCATTTTCTATCAATGGATTTAAACTGTATGAGCTTAGTATTCTGTGACCAGAATCCACTTGCACTATTCTAAGAACTCTTTGATGTAGCTAAGCTTAAGTCATCAAAAGATACAACCACATATTTTATAAATCTATGGCATTTGTATCTTGTTCATAGTGGTTTTGACAAGATCATTCTCTGCAAAGAGTTTATATGCCTATATCCACTGAAAGTAATTTCATCTCATTCGCAGATGGATGCACATTCAGGGGTGGATATGAGTTTTCGTTGTATTCTTAAAACGATCACTCTAGATTTTACCTTATGCAAAAGAAATTTGAAATGTTTGAAAAATTTCATGAATTTCTAGCAATGGTAAGTGGTTAAGGATCTTGCGAACTGATAGGGGTGGAGAAAAAGTTAGTAGATATGCAGTTCAAAGATCATTAATTTGATTTTGAATTATATCCAAACTTACCTCCCCAGAAATTCGAGTTGCATATTGATGATTAGTTACTAGTCGTTGCCTAAATCCTTATATGGAAATTTCAGAATGATGTAATGGTTGTATACTTAATGTAAATCATTACTAGATTCATGGATGACCTAATCAAAATCTTAAGAAAAGCTAGAACTGCTAACCTTGGTTTGCATGTTTGTCAGCTATTTTAAGTGATTAGGGCTGGAGCATCCCATAGTCATTAGATCAGAAAGTGTTTGTTTAAACAAATACTGATTTTCTAAGAAAATGACTAAGTCTGAAAATAAAGTAGCAAATAAAGGAGATATTTTTTCTTGATTCCATAAGTGTTCTATCATCTTATTTTACAAGATGATCCCACTGCCTCTGTTGTCTTAACACAACTGGAGAGGTCTATACCATTTAGATTTCTTTGACATAGTTCACGGTACCTTGTTGTAGTGGGAGAGTTTCTAGGAACTCACCTTCTTATAACTTGGAAGACACTAGTGATTAAAATCCATTGTGAGTTTAAACAAGTAATGGATTGTCAAGATAAGAAACTAAGAAGAAAGCCAATAGAACTATGGTTTGATCCATTCACATGGAGTAACCTAAAGTTTTCTATTACAAGGACATGAAAGGAAATTTTCGTTCATAAGTCTATTCAATGGACTTAACAAAACTTCCTGTTCCTAGTATTATAGGTTTGAGTTTATCTAAACCTATGGCTTGTGGTATACCTGGAAATTACTTACTCTAATGCAAGCATGAGATGCTGATGCATTTTCTTTCCAATGGAAATCTATATGAGCTTCACAACTTCTTAGACATAGATTTTATTTATCTAAGGAAAAGTTTCAACTATTCCAGAAAAGATAAAGCCATGAAAGAATTTCTTAAATCAACAGTGAGAGGTCTCAGATATGCTTTAGTATGCCTTAGACCAGACACCTGCTGTTGAGTGGGAGTAATGAGTAAGTATCAGATTAATCCAGGAGCAGAACATTGGAAGACAATCAAGTAAATCTTAAGATTAAAGAAGAGGAACTATATGTTAGTCAATAAGGGTGTTTGTTTAAAACTCTTAGACTACACCACATTAGATTTCAAGACTTGCCTTTGTGCTAGAAAGTCTGCTGATGAGATGGTGATTACTTTGGGGGTGGAGTAGTGATTTTGGAGAAGTGTAAAAACCTATCTGAAATCTCTTGGTCTACCAGAAAGAGACTGAATGTTAAAAGTTGCAGGAAAGATACTTTTTCAGTCTAAGGAAAGTTCTATACATTTGTGGCAGTGTTCCAACTTGCCTTAACTACTAGGGTTACTTCCTGTATAACAAAAGAGTAGTTGCCCAAAAGTATAGAATCCAGTATCCCAAATGAGTAGACATATAGAGAGGAATTTCACATTATCAAGGATTTTGTGATTAAGGAAGAGTAATGGTGGAGAAGAGGTTGTGCTTAATTCAACCTGTCAGATCCCATTACGAGGAGTTTACTACTATTACACTTGATTGGTATATCAAGGTGTTAATGATTATTTGAAATGCACTTTTTGTTTTATATTAGTGCAAGTGGGAGTTTGTTGGGTTTTATGCCCTAAATAAAACTCATTTCATATAATCAGATTTACTTATTAATAAAGTTCAGAAGTAACATTTTATGTTGCATGGTTCACATGATTTATTTCATGATTATATGTATATAATGTATGAATTCTTTTTAAGTCCAGAACATATGAGTTGGTTAAAGATTATAGTGTTGTCAGCGCAGTGGAATATAATCTTTATTATATGTTCAAAAGTAGATTCCCTGATTTCTCAGAACACTGGATTTAGACTGACATGGTATAATCAGCGATAGGTATTCTTACACCTTGGAAAAGTGTTATGTCCTTTCCAGGACATTGGCAAAGTTTACCAGTATCGGATGCATGGAGTATGCATTGAAATGGACCGATATTGAACTTTGAATTAGATTTTGACACTTACCGTAAACATCTATTCAATTCAATATCATAAGTTGATCCTAGATCACATGATCGAAATCCTGATATGGTTAGGCTCAATTTCAAGAGTATTATTCGTGTTCTTTGATTTGTTAGTTAAGCCTAGTTTTGTATCAGGGTGATACGTACATTTTTGGAAAACGGTAATACAATTGAGTGGGGGAGCGCTAACATAAATATGGAATCTATAGCTTCTATTTGGCAAATAGAAGTAAAGGATGATTTCCTTCGAGCTTAACCAAACGAAGATAAATGGTGGAGATCTCATTTCACTTAGGTGAAATATCATTTATACAGGGTTAAGTGTTTTAAGGATAAAATACATTGTAGGGTGTTACGGTAATTTAATCCCTGTACAGTGTAAATCATCTATATAGAGGATCATTGATCACATTAGGGTTATAACAATGGATAACTAATGACGTGTCTATATCGTGGAACATATAGAGCGTTTCTATATGACTGAGAGTGCAATTCCAAGTTCTAAGTGTGGATTCAATGAGGAATTAATAAGTTAGGGAATTTACTTGGTAAATTCGGTTCGACTTATTGGAAGCTCGGTTATATAGACCCACGGTCCCCATACTAGTTGAGGCCATACTGCTTGTAAGACTCAGTTAATTGATTTTAATTAATCAATTATAATTCTAAAAGTTAGACTATGTCTACTTTATGAATTCTCACAGTTTAAGGATGAAATCGTAAAGAAAAGGGTTTCTAGGTTTAATTATTAATTAAGAGACTTTGTATGTCTAATTAATAATTATTTTAAATGACAATATTATTTAATAATCTATTTTAGTTATTAAATAATTAGTTTTGGCATTTAAATGATTAGAATTGGAAAAATGGCATTTTTGGAGAAATTGAAATAAAATTGAGGAAACTGCAAAATCCAAGTGAGGCCCATATTCCCTCTATGGCCGAGCACTCCCTTTGTGTTTCCTAATTATTATTTTTATTTTTTAATTGCCATGTAATTGCTAATCAAAGCCTAGCAAAAATAGGAAAGTGGTGGATCACACTAAATAAGGCAGTTGATTGATTACACAGTAATTAAGGAAACTGTTTTATTTGGAAAGTTGTGCTCTCCCTTTTCCCTATATAAAGCAACCTTGCTCTCTTCTCTTGTATGGATGAAAAGCCACGAAATTGAGAGAGAAAAATAGAGAGAAATTTCAAAATCCTTGTGAGATGAGTAGTGCCCACACACATCAAGTGGTATCTCAATCATAGTATGGAAGACTATGGAATTTCTGCATCAAAGAAGGAGAAAAGAAGATCCAGGTTCAGATCTTGGTGATGCTCTGCTACAGAAAGGAATCAAGGGCTAGAGATCTGAACGGAAGGAGTCATATTATTCCGCTGCACCCACTGTAAGGTTTTCTAACTTTATATGTGTTTATTTTCATTGTTTTAGAATTCATATTAGGTTGTTAATCCAACATACTTGTTAGTAAATCTAGATCCTGGTAAAATAATTTCCAACACCATGGTCCCCGCACTAGTTGAGATAATATTGCTTGTAAGACTCATATAATTGGTTTTGATTAATCAATTATAATTCTCAAATTAGACTATGTCTATTTGTGAATTTTTCACTAAGTAAGGGCAAAATTGTAAAGAAAGAGTTTATATGGGCATATTTGTTAATTATGATACTTTGTATGGTTCAATTAATAAATATGATAAATGACAATATTATTCAATAATTATTTATAGTTATTAAATAGTTAGAATTGGCATTTAAATGGTTGAATTAGAAAATTGGCGTTTTTGTGAAAATCAGATGCAGAAAAGATGAAACTGCAAAATGGCAAAAAGTGAGGCCCAAATCCACTAAGCGTGGCCAGCCACTTTTATAGGCAATTTAAACTGATATTTTCATTATTTTAATGCCAAATAATTCAAACCTAACCCTAGTGGAATGCTATAAATAGATAGTGAAGGCTTTAGGAAATTTACACTTAAATTTTCTATTTTTCCTTCAGAGAAAAACCTGAGCCTTTCTCTCTCCCTATCTTTAGCTGCCACTTCTTCTTTCTCTTCCCTCATTGAATTTTGAAATACTTAGTGTATGAGTAGTGCCCACACACAGCAAGTGATACCTCAATCATAGTGAGGAAGATCGTGAAGAAAGACTTTCAGCAAGAAGGAGGTTTCAGCATCAAAGAATCAGAGAAAGAGATCCAGGTTCAGATATTGATAATGCTCTGCTACAGAAAGGAATCAAGGGCTAGATATCTGAACGGAAGGAGTCATATTATTCCGCTGCTCCCAATGTAAGGTTTACTAAACTTTATATGTGTTTATTTCATCGTTTTAGAAAGTTCATATTTAGGGTGTTAATAAACATACTTGTGAGTAGATCTAAGATCCTGGTAAAATAAATTCCAAAAACTGGTATCAGAGTCATGGTAATTGATTTACTTGCAAGAAATTTGGACTTTAAAACGATTGTTTGTTTGTTTTTGGATGGTATCATGTTGTATTGAGTGTTATTTGATTATTGATTGGTGTTTGTGAATTATCGTTAAAAATAATTAAATATCTGTTTCTGGAATTATTTTTATTGGATAGTATGGAAAAAATTAAGCAAGTTTCTTTTTTACAGAACTCAATTTCGATTTAATTTGAATTAGTTATGATTTTTTGAAGATTCGAAAAAATCGGAGTTGTGCTGAAATTTTCCTGCGATCGCAAAAACTGTCTGTACAACTCACAATTTTTTCGTTTTTCTTCGATTTTTCATGCTTTTTCATGGAATTAACTTCTGATTTTTTGTGTAGTTCTATATTTATACTATTACTATTACTAATTCAATTCTAATTATCATTATGAATTAATTTAATATTTTTTAAATTTAATTCAAGATATTAGTGTAATTTGAATTTAAAAATAGTTAGTATCTATCTTATTTGCTTAATAATCTATCTTATTTTTAAATTTGATTATATCTTATCTTATTTTTAAATTTAAGGTCAGATTTAAATATTTTAATTAAATTTTTTTAAATAATTTGACCTTATTTAAATTTAAAATAAGATAACTATAATCATGTAATTTTAAAAAGATGTAAGATATTTTGCTAACTTTTAAATTTTGTTATTTTATTTATTTAAATTACATTTAAAATCTGAAAAAGATATTCATTTATCTTTTTTAATTTTTTATTTATAAAATAACATTTAAATTTTAAAATTAGTTAGCAAATTTTGAAATGATATTTAGGTTGGTTGAAACCTAATTTTTCAAAATAGTAGGTTTAATTTTAAATTTATTTTTTTTATTTCGATTTTTTTCAATTTTTTTTTTTAAAATTTTCTAAAATTAATTTTTATTTAATTAATTTTTCGAAATTAATTATTTAATTTAAAATTAAATAAATCCTACATCCAACTATCCAGCTAACCTTGTTGCAGGAGTATGTGTTTTAGCTTGTGTGCAAGTTTTCAAAACCTATTATCACTTGATTGCAAATAGCCATGGTTACTTTTTGCCAGATCTAATGATCTGATGGCTCCCTTGGTCAAGTTAATAATTTGTAACAGGTATATTTACAATCTTCTTTCATCTGTGTATGACCTAGCAACATGATAGGACCCATCCAAAGTGTGCCTGTGTGAGCCTATGTGTTTAATTTTATTATAGATGCATATAGGTTGCTGTTGCTAAAATAAATTATCATAGTTCTTGATAGAATTTATTTAGGCCCATTTAGTTTTTGGGCCTATTCAATTAATAACAGTTGTTCTTATTAAGGTTAAATTCCTCTCTTTTGGGCCTTGTGTGAGAGTTGGGAGCCATAGTAGTGGGTACGACATACTGAACCCAGCACCCCCTCACATGAACCACCCCAATCGTGAAGGCCCATTTGCCTGATTTGAATAACTGTACTAGGTTAATTAAACTAGTTTAACCTAATAAAATTGATTAGCAACATAATTAATTTCATTTATTTTGAAATTAATTTAAGAAAATTATAGTTTAAAGAATTTTTTATTCTAAGCTAAACTATATGTATTTTCTTGTATTTAATTAAATATAGAATTATAACCATCTTGATTCTTTCTGGAGCTTAATTTAAATTTTTCATTAAATATTCCTATTTAAGTTGATATTTAGTTATCTTCAACTAACCAACTTAAATCTGAATATCTTTTGGATTTAAAATCTCAAAATTAAGTGGAGGAATTTTAGGCATTAGTTATTAAGATTCTTTAGATATTTTTTAAGTTAATATCTTTTCGAATATTAACTTAAAATGGAATATTTTCAAATTAAGTGGTTACAACTTAATTTTTGATATTTAATTAAATTTAAATTTGAAAAAAATATTTAGTTTCTAGATTTTTTTCTAATACAACCTAATTGGATATTTTTTTCAAATTTTGTGGAAAAAATACTTAGTCAAATAAGATATTTTCTAGATAGTTATTTCCAGACTACTTATTATTTCTAATATTTAAAAGGAAAATATTATACATTGTGAAATTAATTATTTATATAATTAATTTTGGTACAATTTATTTTAAGTATATTTTTCCTAGTATTAAACTAGAGATTAATAATTAAGCCTTCTCTACACTTAATTATTTATTTCTTGAATTTAATTAACTTAAAAATTAAATATCTAAGTTGATTTTCATCATGATACTTAAATATTTATTTTTCATGACACTTAATTAAATAGAAAATTATTTTCAGTCGAAATTTATTTTTTCAACTAAATTTAAATAATTTTCAAAATATATTTTTTCTTTATTTTATTAATCAAATTTCGAAATTGCATTTCTTAAATGCTGGAATTTCGAATTTTATTTGAAAAATAGATTAAAGTTGTAAATTATTTATTATAATTTTGGACCAACTTAAATCAATAATTTTTTCATTTAATGATTAATTAAAATAAATTGAATTAAAGTATATTATTAGAAATTGAATTAATTAGTCAAAGGAAAATCTAGATAGATGATATTTTTGCTTGAAGTATTTTTCTAGTGTATTTAATTAAATAGAAAATTAATATTTAAGTTGATTTTCATCATCATACTTAAATATTTGAAATTTTTCTTATATATTTAATTAAATAGGAAAATTATATTTTTTGTTGTAAATTAATTTTATTAATTAATTTTGGGCCAACATTAAATTAGAATAATTTTTCCAAGATTAATTTTTTATTTTTACATGCATTTTCGAAAATTGTGTCCTAGAATACTTTAATTTTTTGAAATGCAATATATATTTATAGAAAATTAAATTTGAGTTGTAAATTAATTTAAATTAATTTTGTAACAACTTAAATTGAATATTTTTCTAAATATTTATTGAAAATTATTACTAAGATGGAAATAATTCATGTTATTTTCATATCCATCTAAGTAAAATTTATAAATATTAAATTAAAATTTATATTTAGAATTTTTCATTCTAAATTTGAAATTTTAAATAAATGTATATTTAAAATAAATAAATTAAATAAAGAGAATCAAAGAAAATACAACTCACTTTAAATAATGAGCTTGATTATTATTAAGATATTCGATCTCCATTGTTGGTCTTACAAAAGTTAAATGTTTTCAATATAACCTCGAGACGCTAGACTTCGTCCCCCTATGGATGGTTATTCGTTGAACGCATTTAACACCGTAAGATTTCATTTGATAAGTGTTTTGTGAGTTTTCGTCTCTATTTAGACTCTCCCCTACGGTGACTACTTAGAGATAAATTCATAAAACATGACACAATGGTGGAAGCTCATAAAATAAGAATAACCTTGACTCTCGCCTACCGGGACAACGTTGGATTCTTATTTTGATCGAATAAAAGGTTGCTAGAATAGTTTCTATTTTAGATGAGCTGACAACTCTATCCAATAAATGATACTTTGACTCTTGCCTACCAGGACACTGTATCAGTTTGTTGAAAACCTTGGAAATTATTTAGGATTGTATGTTTTAGTATTTTCACTAGTCATTCCTACTTGCTATATGTTTATAATTTCTGAATTGTGTATGAATTTATATTGAACCATGTTATTTTCTGTTATTAAGTTGTAGTTTAATTTCGAATCTTCATTGTTGGTCTAACATGTTTGTTTTTCTAATGAGATAAATCCCTAATGGATTTTCACCATTAGACATACATAATAGTGTTAGATCTCGAAAGATAAATATTGTATATGCGACATCTAGCTGTTGATCAATTGATGACACCTTAGACTAGTATTTTTACGATATGAAACAAGAAGATTGTATAAATAAGATTACTTTAACTTTCGCTAATCGAAGCATCGTTGGATTCTTTTTTTAAACGAAATTATCCTAATTCCTCTTAGCTCAATAACATATCATTGGATTAAGGTCTATAAATCATTTCATGTCATTCTATATTTTCTCTTAAGAAATTAAATGACGCATATGATTATAATCCCGAAATTCTATTCCCAATTGATATAAATCCTCAATCTTAGAAATCTCCTACTTGTATGGGCAAATCTGACTTAGAGTTTGTATTAGTAGTGCTGGTCCAAGATAGAATTACTCATTATATTTGGTATAAATTTAAGTCTTTGACTTTAATTTTAGATTCCAAATAGAAATTTTCTTATATTTCTAATTCCAGAATACAATACAGTTACACTTTCTCAAGTGTTTAATATCCATCTATTATTAATGGATTAAAACTGTATGGAATATGAGTTAGGTATTCTGTGACCAAGATCCACTTGAAGTATTCTAAGAACTCTTTGATGTAACTAAACCTATGTCATCAATAGACACTACCACATTTTTTTTTAATCTATGGCATTTGTATCTTGTTCATAGTGGATTTGACAAGATCAATCTCTGCAAAGAGTTAATATGCCTATATCCACTGAAAGTAGTTCATCTCATTCGCAGATGGATGTACATTCAGGGGTGGATATGAGTTTTTCGTTGTATTCTTAAAACGATAACTCTAGATTATACCTTTTAGCAAAGAAATTTGAAATGTTTGAAAAATTTCATTAATTTCTAGCATTGGTTAAAACCATTAAGGTAAGTGGTTAAAGATCTTGCGAACTGATAGGGGTGGAGAAATAGTTAGTAGATATGCAGTTCAAAGATCATTAAATTGATTTTTGAATTATATCCAAACTTACCTCCCCAGAAATTTCGAGTTGCATGTTGATGATTAGTTACTAGTCGTTGCCTACTTCCTTCTATGGTAATACAATTTCAGAATGATGTAATGGTTGTATACTTAATGTAAATCATTACTAGACTCATGGATGATGTAACGCCCTAATGCTAAGGCACGCTACAGTGCTTTTTCAATAATTGTGCGATCTTTGCTAATCAAAGAAATTTCTCGAAAAACGTGTCAAATTAAAACTTTTGTATTAAACATTAAACTTTGTAATTTAATAAAATATTTACAAGTGCCGGGATCCCGATTTTTAAAACTTTACAAACTTTACTTTTTAAATATACATTCCAAAATATACAGATTTACAGGTCGCACAGCGACTTTCAAAATACAACTCCCAGATGTCCCGAGACCGAACACTCCAGGTCGCGCTGCTTGACATGTACAATCTCACCCGAGCTCAGGTTCACTCCTGTTCAGCTTTCGCCTTTCCTTTACCTACACATGGAAGCAGAAACTGTGAGTCGACAGACTCAGTAAGAAGTGCATATAACATACCATATAATTTCCGACCTGTAAATAGGCGCCCATACACCTATTTACAGAGCTTAACAGATGAGCATGAACGTTCAATACCAGGGTACGACCACTATACCACATACACAACGTACCTAGCTGTACGAGTGTTGGTAGGGTTTATCTCGATCAGTGAGTAGCACTGAGTAATGTACCACACACCTTAGCATTTTTCTATGCTTGTGTTGGTATCACCGTATCGTACTCAAATCAACAACAATCACTGTACCAATACACTCTATAACTTAATTATACAAGTGTTGGTAGTGTTTAACATAACTTAAGCATGCATATATAAACACATATACACACATTCAGATAATCACATCATACATTATACACAGTTCTTACCTGTTTTCCGAATTCAAGTGTGCTGGCCGACCTGAACGGAATTCACGTGCTAGATGGATGCCCTAATCACAATAACGGTAACACAGATGAGTGACTCGCCAAATCACTTTTCGGGACTTAAAACTCGAAACTAAAAGTTTCCCTATCAATAAACCTCATGGCAATACCCTATATAACCCAAAATTGGCTAAAACTAGGATTCTGGAAAAACCCCCAACAGGCAGACCGGATCCAACCGGTATCCCGGTTCTGGGTCACCAACCGGTCGACCGGTTGGTATAGACCACCCAGAACCGGAATTCCGGTTCATCTGCAGAAACCCAAAAATTTCTCCCCCTTGATTCAAATCAAGTCCAATCTTAACCAAACTCTCCAGTATACCTGTACAATGTATAAACAACTATTCCCAACCAGAATTTCACAGAATAACCCAAAGAAACTCCACTTGCCATTAAAGACCAAAGTTAAAGGTTTTATGCTCAAATTAACACAAAACCTAAATCAACCAACCAAACTAGCTGCTATAACCTTTAATCAATTCAAACTAAGCCTAGAATTCACTTCCTAATCAACTCAAACCATAACAGTCATTAAAACACCAAACCACAAGCTCAAACTAAGGTAAAACTTAAAAAAAAAAAAACATGAAATCAATATTCTAGGGTTACCTTTGGTTGCTCCTCCTTAAATTCCCAGCTCAATCACAGAGAATTAGGAAGAAAAAGGTTGCCCTTGCCCTTGATTTGCCTCAGCCGAAAGAGAGGAAGAGAGAAAGAGATACCTAGGTTGGTTTTTCTTTTCAATTTTCCTTAATTTTATTTCAAATGAAAAGAGAGTTTAATTAATTAATCCCTTAAAGAACTAAGTGCCATGTGCCATCTACCTAAGCAGCCACCTTGCAACTTAAGGGTAAATGACTAAAATGCCCCTTAAACTTTAAGCTTGGGTATTTCTTAAGCTAGGGGTAAAATGGTCAAAACCCATAACCCCGCTCAATCCCGATAATTATTTTCTCTAAAATATTCCCCACTAAAAAAAAAAGGGTTCTAAAATTACCCATGTGATTAATCTAGCCATCCATCGCATTTTCCGTTGTCGCCGAGCAAAAATTACAAAATTAACATATTTCACATATAAGCTAAATAATACCCCTAGAGTTTAATAAAATCTCCGAAATTGAGAAATTATAACTCTAATATTTATTTCTAAATATTGGGGTCCACATTAAAATTTAATTCACAAATAATAATAAAATAATAAAAATTAGTGCTAATTGCCTTTTCTAATCATATTACTAGAGCGGTCATTACAATTATCCCCCCGTTAATAGGATTTCGTCCCCGAAATCTAACCTGAATAGCTCTGGATGTTGAGTCCTCATATCTGACTCCAACTCCCAGGTGGCTTCTTCCACCTTACTATTCCTCCAGAGCACCTTAACCAGTGCAATAGTCTTGTTCCGAAGAACTTTTTCTTTTCTATCCAAAATCTGAACAGGTTGCTCTTCATAGGATAAGTCTGGTTGAAGTTCAAGGGCTTCATAACTCAAGACATGAGTCGGGTCTGACACGTATTTCCTTAACATAGAAATGTGAAATACGTCATGAACAGCTGACAATGCTGGTGGTAAGGCTAGCCGATACGCTACCTGCCCGACCTTCTCAAGTATCTGAAATGGCCCAATGAACCTAGGGCTTAACTTACCCTTCTTCCCGAAGCGTCTAATACCCTTCATTGGTGAAACCCGCAGGAAAACATGTTCCCCTGCCTGAAATGTAACATCTCTGCGCTTCGGATCAGCATAACTTTTCGCTCGCTTTGAGAAGCAAGCATCCGAGCCTTGATCTTATCAATAGCTTCATTGGTCCTCTGCACTAACTCGGGACCTGTGTACTTCCTTTCTCCCCGTCTCGTCCCAATGAATAGGAGAACGACATTTTCTACCATATAACATCTCATAGGGAGCCATCCCTATTGTACTTTGGTAGCTGTTGTTGTAGGAGAATTCAATTAGAGGCAAGTACTTAACCCATGAACCCTCAAAGTCCATGACACAGGCTCGCAATAGGTCTTCTAAAATCTGGATAGTTCTTTCTGACTGACCATCAGTCTGAGGGTGAAAGGCTGTACTAAACTTTAACTTGGTACCCATAGCCTTCTGGAGACTCACCCAAAACTTCGATGTGAACTTTGGATCCCTGTCTGATACAATAGATTTAGGGGCTCCATGGAGACGAACTATCTCCTTCACATACAATTCAGCATATTGATCCACTGAATATGTAACTTTCACTGGTAAGAAGTGAGCTGACTTTGTGAATCTGTCCACGATGACCTAAACAGAATCATACATCCCTGTGGTTCTAGGCAAACCAGTTACGAAGTCCATTGTGATGTCCTCCCACTTCCATTCTGGAAGGACTAAAGGCTGTAATAACCCTGCCGGCCTCTGATGTTCAGCCTTAATCTGCTGGCAAGTTAAACATTTGGACACGTAGTCCACCACATCTCTTTTCATCCCATACCACCAGAAGTAGGGTTTCAAATCCTGATACATCTTGGTGGTTCCCGGATGCAACGAATAAGGTGTGGTGTGAGCTTCATCAAGTATCTCTTTCTTAAGCTCATCCACACTAGGAACACAAACTCGAGCTTTATATAGCAACATTCCACTGCTCGAGACTGTAAAACTTTTAGGCCGACCAGCTACCACTTCATCTCGAACTTTAACTAGCTCGGGATCTTCCAGTTGTGCCTTTCTGATTCTCTCCAACAGATCGGATTGGAGTGTTAAATTATGTAATTTCCCGACCACGAACTCAATTCCCGCACTAACCATTTCTGAGGCTAGTTGAGGAGCTATCATAATCGTAGTACACACTTGCCCGGGACCCTTTCTGCTCAAAGCATCGGCCACAACATTGGCTTTCCCGGGGTGATACAATATTTCGCAATCGTAGTCCTTAACTAACTCCAACCACCTTCTCTGCCTCATATTCAAATCTTTTTGGGTGAAAAAGTATTTAAGACTTTTATGATCAGTATAAATTTCACACTTTTCACCGTAAAGATAATGTCGCCAAATCTTTAAAGCAAAAACCACAGCAGCGAGCTCTAAATCATGAGTTGGGTAACGCTGCTCATAATCCTTCAGTTGACGAGAGGCATAGGCTATGACTCGTCGGCTTGCATCAGAACACATCCCAGACCCTGTCTGGATGCATCACAATACACAACAAATTTCTCTTGATCTGATGGCAAAGCTAACACCGGAGCTGTTATCAAACGCTGCTTCAATTCCTGAAAGCTTGATTCACACTTATCTGACCACACAAATCTCTGATTTTTCTTGGTTAATTCAGTTAGGGGCATAGAAAGTTTAGAAAATCCTTCGACGAAACGTCGATAATACCCTGCTAACCCGAGAAAACTTCGAATTTCTGTCACAGACTTGGGCCTCGGCCAATTCTTCACTGATTCTATCTTGTTTGGATCAACCATAATTCCATTTTTCCCAACTATGTGACCCAAAAAGGACACCTCGGACAACCAGAATTCGCACTTTTTGAACTTGGCATACAGCTTGTGATCTCTAAGTCGCTGTAACACCATTCGGAGATGATGCTCGTGCTCCTCTTCTGACTGAGAGTACACAAGAATGTCATCGATAAACACTATAACGCAGTTATCGAGGAAATCCTTGAATACCCTATTCATGAGATCCATAAAGGCCGCAGGAGCATTAGTCAATCCGAATGACATTACCAGAAACTCATAGTGCCCATATCTGGTTCTAAAAGCAGTCTTCGGTATGTCCTCCTCCCGAATTCTGAGTTGGTGATAACCCGACCGTAAATCAATCTTTGAAAACACAGTCTTTCCCTGAAGCTGATCGAACAAATCGTCGATTCTGGGCAACGGGTACTTATTCTTAATCGTCAGCTTATTTAGTTCCCGATAATCAATACACATTCTGAGGGAACCATCTTTCTTTTTCACAAAGAGAACCGGAGCTCCCCAGGGCGATACACTGGGTCGAATAAACCCAATGTCCAACATCCCCTGAAGTTGCAACTTAAGCTCCTTGAGTTCTGCTGGAGCCATCCTATATGGAGCTTTAGAAACAGGTTCGACTCCAGGTGCCAAATCAATAACAAAATCAATCTCTCGTTGTGGCGGCAATCCCGGCAACTCCTCGGGAAACACATCAAGAAAATCTTTCACCACTCGGACTACCTCAGGCCCAAATGTTTCAGGTCTGCTGGAGTCAAGAACTACCGCTAGAAATCCTATACAACCATTGCATAGTAAATCCCTAGCTCTCAACACAGAAATAACTGGGATCCGAGACCCCTGAATCGATCCAACATAAACAAATGGATCTTCACCTTCCGGCTGAAAAATCACCATTTTACGTCTACAATCTATACTGGCCGAATACTTGGATAGAAAATCCATTCCCAGTATAATATCAAACTCAGTTAATTTCAATTCTATAAGGTCAGTACTCAATTCCCTATCTTCGATCCTAATCGGCATAGACCTAATGCGCCTATTAGAGATAACCAATTCCCCGCTAGGCATTAGGGTTCCAAACCCTCTTTCTAAAATGTCACAAGGTCTACCCAAAAGATCAATCACCCTTGTAGCCACATATGAACGTGTAGCTCCCGAGTCAAATAATACTGTAAATAACAAGTTGTTGACGGGAAGCTGACCTGTCACAACAGAAGGACCGGGCGGCAAAGATCGGCTTGGGTGATGGCAAACACACGAGCAGGAACCGGTTTCACCTCAACTTTTGGCTCCTCTTTCTTTGCCTGGGGGCAATCTTTCTTGAAATGCCCCACCATGCCACATAGAAAGCATGTCTTCCGGTTACACTCTCCCGGATGATGTTTCTTGCACCTTGGACACTCAGGATAAGAATAACCCTGTCGTCCTCCTCTGCCTTGGTTCCCACGGAACCGCTTGCTTTGCCCCGAGCCACCAGAAGCTGGAACAACTTTTCTTTTCTGATCGGTGGTGGAGTCACCACCATCCCTACCATAAACAGGAGTAGGAATAGTGGGGGTTCCACCAACACTTGGAGTTACCCGGGCCTCCTGAAGGAACTTTACCGCACCCTCGGCTCTCAAAGCCTTTTCAACCATTTCCGCATAAGTGGTTGCCTCAGTAGTAGTAATAACCAAATCATGTCTAATTTTTGCACTCAAACCCGCCAAGTATTTTTCCTTTTTACTGAAGTCGGTTGGCACAATTCCCGCTGCCAACTTGGCCAACCGGTCAAACTTCGTCGTATATTCGATGGCCGACATTCCCTCGGTCGAACCGGATCGGTGAACTCTTTCCGCTTTGCCTTTGCGGATCGCTTCATTATAATACTTGGAGTTAAACAACTCCTTGAATTCTTCCCAGGTCATCAGCGTGACGTCTCGAGTGAGGGTTATTAACTCCCACCACACGAGAGCGTCTTCCTGAAACTGGAAAGTAGCACAGGTTACCCGGTCATTTCCAACCACTCCCATAAAATTGAGGATGCGTTCTATTACCGAAAGCCACTGCTCGGCCTTCATCACATCAGGGCCTCCCAGAAACACTGGAGGTGCCTGTTTTCGAAATCTTTCGTACAACGGTTCCATACGGTTGCCAACAACAGGTTGTTCTGCTGGCACCACTGGAACTGCAACGGCCTGAACTTCTTGAGGAGGCACGGCAGGAGGACCCTGCTGCCTCAGCCTCTGAATCTCTTCATCTTGCTGACGAATTCTCTCTTGCATTTCAGCAAATCTTTGCTCCCAATCAGGAGGAGCTTGAGGTGGATTTACGTGGGCGACCACCCCCGAGCTCTACCACGGCCACGGCCGCGACCACGGGGATTTTGAGGATTCCCCTGACCGCCTCCGGCCTCAACCATGCCACCCTGGCTTCTTGTATTTCGCGGGGCGTCCATTTAATAGGACTTAGCCTGCGAATCCATAAGGTAGGCAGGTTAGACGGCGATCAAAATCAACACCGCTCTTAATAGCAAAAGGCAACGCACTTTCTTTTCTTTTTAAAGAAATATATTTAATTTAAATCTAATATGCTTCCTAACATGCTTTTACATCACACTTATTTAAAATACTAAACAAGTACGGGCTTACTGAACCGTGAACCGAGCTTTCTCTGATGAAGATTGTACATGTCATAGCAAGCTTCGGTAGACAGACCTGGCGGCTCTGATACCAAAATTGTAACGCCCTAATGCTAAGGCACGCTACAGTGCTTTTTCAATAATTGTGCGATCTTTGCTAATCAAAGAAATTTCTCGAAAAACGTGTCAAATTAAAACTTTTGTATTAAACATTAAACTTTGTAATTTAATAAAATATTTACAAGTGCCGGGATCCCGATTTTTAAAACTTTACAAACTTTACTTTTTAAATATACATTCCAAAATATACAGATTTACAGGTCGCACAGCGACTTTCAAAATACAACTCCCAGATGTCCCGAGACCGAACACTCCAGGTCGCGCTGCTTGACATGTACAATCTCACCCGAGCTCAGGTTCACTCCTGTTCAGCTTTCGCCTTTCCTTTACCTACACATGGAAGCAGAAACTGTGAGTCGACAGACTCAGTAAGAAGTGCATATAACATACCATATAATTTCCGACCTGTAAATAGGCGCCCATACACCTATTTACAGAGCTTAACAGATGAGCATGAACGTTCAATACCAGGGTACGACCACTATACCACATACACAACGTACCTAGCTGTACGAGTGTTGGTAGGGTTTACCTCGATCAGTGAGTAGCACTGAGTAATGTACCACACACCTTAGCATTTTTCTATGCTTGTGTTGGTATCACCGTATCGTACTCAAATCAACAACAATCACTGTACCAATACACTCTATAACTTAATTATACAAGTGTTGGTAGTGTTTAACATAACTCAAGCATGCATATATAAACACATATACACACATTCAGATAATCACATCATACATTATACACAGTTCTTACCTGTTTTCCGAATTCAAGTGTGCTGGCCGACCTGAACGGAATTCACGTGCTAGATGGATGCCCTAATCACAATAACGGTAACACAGATGAGTGACTCGCCAAATCACTTTTCGGGACTTAAAACTCGAAACTAAAAGTTTCCCTATCAATAAACCTCATGGCAATACCCTATATAACCCAAAATTGGCTAAAACTAGGGTTCTGGAAAAACCCCCAACAGGCAGACCGGATCCAACCGGTATCCCGGTTCTGGGTCACCAACCGGTCGACCGGTTGGTATAGACCACCCAGAACCGGAATTCCGGTTCATCTGCAGAAACCCAAAAATTTCTCCCCCTTGATTCAAATCAAGTCCAATCTTAACCAAACTCTCCAGTATACCTGTACAATGTATAAACAACTATTCCCAACCAGAATTTCACAGAATAACCCAAAGAAACTCCACTTGCCATTAAAGACCAAAGTTAAAGGTTTTATGCTCAAATTAACACAAAACCTAAATCAACCAACCAAACTAGCTGCTATAACCTTTAATCAATTCAAACTAAGCCTAGAATTCACTTCCTAATCAACTCAAACCATAACAGTCATTAAAACACCAAACCACAAGCTCAAACTAAGGTAAAACTTAAAAAAAAACATGAAATCAATATTCTAGGGTTACCTTTGGTTGCTCCTCCTTAAATTCCCAGCTCAATCACAGAGAATTAGGAAGAAAAAGGTTGCCCTTGCCCTTGATTTGCCTCAGCCGAAAGAGAGGAAGAGAGAAAGAGATACCTAGGTTGGTTTTTCTTTTCAATTTTCCTTAATTTTATTTCAAATGAAAAGAGAGTTTAATTAATTAATCCCTTAAAGAACTAAGTGCCATGTGCCATCTACCTAAGCAGCCACCTTGCAACTTAAGGGTAAATGACTAAAATGCCCCTTAAACTTAAAGCTTGGGTATTTCTTAAGCTAGGGGTAAAATGGTCAAAATCCATAACCCCGCTCAATCCCGATAATTATTTTCTCTAAAATATTCCCCACTAAAAAAAAAGGGTTCTAAAATTACCCATGTGATTAATCTAGCCATCCATCGCATTTTCCGTTGTCGCCGAGCAAAAATTACAAAATTAACATATTTCACATATAAGCTAAATAATACCCCTAGAGTTTAATAAAATCTCCGAAATTGAGAAATTATAACTCTAATATTTATTTCTAAATATTGGGGTCCACATTAAAATTTAATTCACAAATAATAATAAAATAATAAAAATTAGTGCTAATTGCCTTTTCTAATCATATTACTAGAGCGGTCATTACAGATGACCTAATCAAAATCTTAAGAAAAGCTAGAACTGTTAACGATGGTTTGTTAGCTATTCTAAGTGATTAGGGGTGGACCATCCCATTGTCAATAGATAAGAAAGTGTTTGATCAAACAAATACTACTTTTCTAAGAAAATGACTAAGTCTGAAAAACAAGTAGCAAATAAAGGAGATATTTAATTCTTGATTCCAAAAGTGTTCTATCATCTTACATATGATGATCCCACTGCCTCTGTTGTCTTGTCACAACCAAAGAGGTTAATACCATTTAGTTTTCTTCGACATAATTCACGGTACCTTGTCGTAGTGGGAGAGTTTCTAAGAACTCACCTTCTTATGACTTGGAAAACACTAGTGATTAAAATCCATTGTGAGTTTAAACAAATAATGGATTGTCAAGATAAAAAAACTAAGAAGAAAAGCCAATAGAACTATGGTTTAATCCATTCACATGGAATAACCTAAAGTTTTCTATTACAGGGACATAAAAGGAAATTTTAGTTAATAAGTCTATTCTATGGACTTAACAAACTTCCTGTTCCTAGTATTATAGGTTTGAGTTTATCTAAACCTATGGCTTGTGGTATACCTGGTAATTACTTACTCTAATGCAAGCAACTTACTTTAGTAAGATGCTGAAGCATTTTCTTTCTAATGGCAATCTATAGAAGCTTCACAACTTCTTAGGTATAGATTTTATTTATCTAAGGAAAAGTCTCAACTATTCCAGAAAAGATAAAGCCATGAAAGAATTTCTTATATCAACAGTGAAAGGTCTTAGATATGCTTTTGTATGCCTTAGACCAGACACCTGCTGTTGAGTGGGAGTAAAGAGTAGGTATCAGATTAATCCAGGAGAAGAACATTGGAACACAATCAAGTAAATCCTAAGATTAAGAAGAGAAACTATATGTTAGTCTATAAGGGTGTGTTTAAAACTCTTAGACTACACCATATCAGATTTCGAAATTTGCCTTTGTGCTAGTAAATCTTTCTGATAAGATGGTGGTTACTCTGGGGGTGGAATAGTGATTTTGGAGAAGTATAAAAACCTATCTGAAGTCTCTAGGTCTACCAGAAAGGGACTGAATGTTAAAGCTGCAGGAAAGGTACTTATTCAGTCTAAGGAAAGTTCTATACATTTTTGGCATCATTCCAAATTGCCTTAAACTACTAGTGTTGATTTCCTGATTAACCAAAAGTAGTTGCCAAAGATATAGAATCCAGTATCCCAAGAGAGTAGACATATAGAGAGGAATTTCACATTATCAATGATTTTGTAATTAAAGGAAGAGTAATAGTGGAGGAAAGGTTGTGGTTAATTCAACCTTTCAGATCCTATTACAAGGATTTTACTACTACTACACTTGATTTGTATATCAAGGTGTTGAGATTATTTGAAACGCACTTTTTGTTTTATATTAGTGCAAGTGGGAGTTTGTTGGGTTTTATGCCCTAAATAAAACTCATTTCAATATAATCAGATTTACTTATTAATATAGATCAGAAATTACACTTAATGTTGCATGGTTCACATGATTTATTTCATGATTATACGTACATAATGTTTGAATTCATCTGAAACCCTTTTCACATACTTGATCCTGTTTATTGTGCTGTCAACACATTGGAAAGTAAACATGACTATGTGAATAAAGTTTCCTAGATTTATCAGACACAGGGTTTTACTGATATGATAATCTACAACAGAGTTTCCTTGCATTTGGAGAAGTGCTATGTTCTTTCCAGAGCATTGGTTAAAGTAAAGCTCAGGTTGGATGCATGGAGTATGCATCGGAAGGTACCGATATTGGACTTTGACTTAGATTTATTAAACTTACCGTAATATCTATTCAAGTCAATATCGCCTAGTTGATCCTAGATCAAATGATCTTAATCCTGATATGATTCGGCTCAATCTTGAAAGGCTATTCGTGTTCTTTGATTTGTTAGTTAAGCCTACTTTTAGGTCAGGGTGATACGTACATTTTGGGAACACGGTAGTGCAATTGAGTGGGAGCGCTATCATAAACATGGAATCTATAGCTTCTATCTGGCGAATAGTAAGCAAAGGATGATCTCCTTCGAGCTTGACCAAACGAACATAAATGGTGGAGTACTCATTTCACATTAGCTGAAATATCATTTATACGGGGTCTAGTGTTTTAAGGAATAAATACATTGTAGGGTGTAACGGTAATTTAATCCCTTTACAGTGTAGATCATTCATATAAAGGATCATTGATCACATTAGGATTATAACAATGGATAACTAATGATGTGTCTATATGGTGGAACATATAGAGCATTCTATATACTGAGAGTGCAATTCTAAGTTCTATGCGTGGATTCAACGAAGAATTAATAAGTTAGTGAATTTTAGTAATAAATTCTTGATCTACTTATTGGAAGCTCGGTTATATAGACCCATGGTCCCCGCACTAGTTGAGATAATATTGCTTGTAAGACTCATATAATTGGTTTTGATTAATCAATTATAATTCTCAAATTAGACTATATCTATTTGTGAATTTTTCACTAAGTAAGGGCGAAATTGTAAAGAAAGAGTTTATATGGGCATATTTGTTAATTATGATACTTTGTATGGTTCAATTAATAAATATGATAAATGACAATATTATTCAATAATTATTTATAGTTATTAAATAGTTAGAATTGGCATTTAAATGGTTGAATTAGAAAATTGGCGTTTTTGAGAAAATCAGATGCAGAAAAGATAAAACTGCAAAATTGCAAAAAGTGAGGCCCAAATCCACTAAGCATGGCCAGCCACTTTTATAGGCAATTTAAACTGATATTTTCATTATTTTAATGCCAAATAATTCAAACCTAACCCTAGTGGAATGCTATAAATAGATAGTGAAGGCTTCAGGAAATTTACACTTAAATTTTCTATTTTTCCTTCAGAGAAAAACCTGAGCCTTTCTCTCTCCCTATCTTTAGCTACCACTTCTTCTTTCTCTTCCCTCATTGAATTTTGAAATACTTAGTGTATGAGTAGTGCCCACACACAGCAAGTGATACCTCAATCATAGTGAGGAAGATCGTGAAGAAAGACTTTCAGCAAGAAGGAGGTTTCAGCATCAAAGAATCAGAGAAAGAGATCCAGGTTCAGATATTGATAATGCTCTGCTACAGAAAGGAATCAAGGGCTAGATATCTGAACGGAAGGAGTCATATTATTCCGCTGCACCCAATGTAAGGTTTACTAAACTTTATATGTGTTTATTTCATCGTTTTAGAAAGTTCATATTTAGGGTGTTAATAAACATACTTGTGAGTAGATCTAAGATCCTGGTAAAATAAATTCCAACATTTCCCTCCAACAAGAAATGCAAAGTTTTGAAGTGAGATCATGTCCTTTCAGCAATCGAAAGATGAGACTACTAGTGACGCATGGGAAAGATTTAAAGAGTTGTTGAGGAAGTTCCCACACCATGGTATTCCCCATTGTATCCAACTTGAGACATTTTACAATGGTCTCAATGCGGCCTCTAGAATGGTGTTGGACGCTTCCGCTAATGGAGCCATTCTTTCCAAGTCTTACAATGAAGCTTTTGAGATTTTGGAAAGGATGGCTAGTAACAACTATCAATGGTCAACTAATAGAGCTCCTACAAGTCGAAAAGTAGTGGATTTCCTTGAAGTAGATGCTTTGACTGCTCTAACCGCTCAAATGGCTTCAATGACCAAAATTGTGAAGAGCATGAACATGAGAGGAAGTGTACAACCAGCCGCATGTTGGGTTTAATGCCCTAAATAAAACTCATTTCAATATAATCAGATTTACTTATTAATATAGATCAGAAGTAACATTTAATGTTGCATGGTTCACATGATTTATTTCATGATTATATGTACATAATGTATGAATTCGTTTGAAACCCTTTTCACATACTTGATCCTGTTTATTGTGTCGTCAACACATTGGAAAGTAAACATGACTATGTGAATAAAGTTTCCTAGATTTATCAGACACAGGGTTTTACTGATATGATAATCTACAACAGAGTTTACTTGCATTTGGAGAAATGCTATGTTCTTTCCAGAGCATTGGTTAAAGTAAAGCTCAAGTTGGATGCATGGAGTATGCATCGGAAGGGACCGATATTGAACTTTGACTTAGATTTATTAAACTTACCGTAATATCTATTCAAGTCAATATTGCCTAGTTGATCCTAGATCAAATGATCTTAATCCTGTTATGATTAGGCTCGATCTCGAGAGGCTATTCGTGTTCTTTGATTTGTTAGTTAAGCCTATGTAATAACTAAAATATTTAATTATCTTCTATTACATTAGTATTAATATCTCGATGTGGAAATAGAGAATTTATAGAATAAGTTATTATTATTATTGTTATTTTTCAACTTGGTAGAAAGTGGTATTATTATGAATTATTAGAATGGGGTTATAGTTAGACTTTCATTAATTATTATGGGTTTTGGAATTTATGTTCTTTACAGATTAGATTTAATTAAGAAATGGAGAAGTGGTTTAAATTTTTATTTATCATCATTTAGTTAGTATGTGAAAATTATGGATGGTATAATAATAATAGTATTAAGTTAATGAGAAAAGTAATAGTAGCATACACCTTTGGGACGTGTGGCTTTTCATGTAGTATATATATATATGTATATGTATAAGAACTATATATTTAGTAACAATATATATTAATAAATTGATAAAGAGAGAAGCTAGGGAAGTATTAATAATATAGATAGTAATAGTAACAATAGTAGAAATTAAAGAGAAAATATAGTTACTTATGTGGCACCATTTTAGGAAAAGGTGGCAAGGAATCAAGGTTACATTTAATATGCATGCATAGAATAGGCTCACTTATGAGATTTTCTTGCTTTGTTGACCGAGTATTAGGGGAAGGTCATGGCTTTTAGTTGATTATTTGAATATTTTAATGGTAACTAGGGCTATAGTGGAGAGTCAAGTACGTTGGTATAGGCCTATAAATAGAACCTTGATTATTCATTCATCTCATCACTCACAAGACCTAAACCCACAAGAAATCTCTCTCTCTCTTCGTACTACACTACTATCATCTCTCAACTCCTCATACACCCATCATCCATAACCATAGTCACATCACTCTCTCATCTTGTCAACATCCAAGTCAAATTCACTTATAAACAACAAAACTTCAAGTTATTTTTCACCACCTTACACTACTATTAAAATCCCTTGATCTTTCTTTTTATTATTTATGTTATCCCTTAATTAAAACCATCATTATACATATCCTTCATCATATCAGCATTACCATCACCATCATTTTTACATTCAAGTTTTAGTGCTCAACTAGATCTTATTGGAAGCTAAGGTATATCATTTTATAATTTTGGGTTTCTAAATTTAAATTTAAGGTATCATATATATATATATGTATACCCCTATAATGTGTTCTAATTAATAAGTATGAAATTTAGGTTTTTCATAATACAATTATTTCTCAAGGGTCACTTTCATTGCAATCAAGGCTAGGACTCCACATTCGAGGTAAGGAAATTAAGTAGAAAAACATAAGTTTTCTGTATGTAATAACATTCATAGGAAGAGTGGGAATAGTAAAAGAGAAGTTAACTAAGGTCTTCTGCCTGACTCTTTATTGTTTGTTATTTAATGTACTGTATAATATATATTTAAATAATATGTTTATAAGATTCATGTTATTTATGTATGTTTACAGTATTAGAGCATGGCCATTGCTAAAGGTATATATTTAAATAATGTGTTTATAAGATTCATGTTATTTAAGTATGTATGTAAATAGTGTGTTTATAAGATTCACATTATTTAGTTATGATTGTTATGTTATTTAAATAATGTATAGTAGTTTGACATTATTTAAATTAGATAGATTATAGTTTATGTGACATGGTTTGACCGAGAAGATAATGGTTAAATACTTGACTGTTGGGTCTATATGGTAGATAGGGGGCCATTTAGTAGTGGGTACGATTTTACTGAACCTAGCCCTCCGCCATTTAGTCCAATAGCTCGATTTTATTTGCCAAAGTCAGACTAGGGCGTAATCATTATTATGTGATTTAGCTTAGAAACTAGTTATTAGTTACTAGTGATCAAAAATAAGTTTATGTATTGCTATATATGTGCATTTTATTTGTGTGTTTTCTTTTATTTATGTGACTACCTGACACACATTTTCTTACTGAGTTTAGTAGCTCACCCTTATCAAATTACCATGTGCAGACCAAGGTAACTGAAAGTCTAGAATGCCGGTGGCGAGTGGAACTTTAAACGCTTGTGTGTGTGAACTTGTTGAGGACCATATAACTGCGGGCGGTCTAGGGCGCTGTGTTTATTTATTTACGCTATTAAATTTATGTCGCAATTATTTTAGTTATTATTTATTATGTCTTTTGTACGAAAACTGACCAATTGTGAACATTTTCAAGCATTAAATAAAAATGTGACATTATGATTTTTCAGCGTTTAACGCTTGTAAACAAAATTAATATTTTTATAAAAGTACGGGCGTTACAGCTTACGTTTGGGTCAGTGTGATACGTACATTTTGAGAACACGGTAGTGAAATTGAGTGGGAGCGCTATCATAAACATGGAATCTATAGCTTGTATCTGGCGAATAGTAAGTAAAGGATGATCTCCTTCGAGCTTGACCAAACGAAATAAATGGTGGAGATCTCATTTCACATAAGCTGAAATATCATTTATACGGGGTTAAGTGTTTTAAGGATTAAATACATTGTAGGGTGTAACGGTAATCTAATCCCTTTACAGTGTAGATCATTCATAAAGAGGATCATTGATCAAATTAGGATTATAACAATGGATAACTAATGATGTGTCTATATGGTGGAACATATAGAGCATTCTATATACTGAGAGTGCAATTCTAAGTTCTATGCGTGGATTCAACGAAGAATTAATAAGTCAGTGAATTTAGGTTATAAATTCTTGATCGGCTTATTGGAAGCTCGGTTATATAGACCCATGGTCCCCCCACTAGTTGAGATAATATTGCTTGTAAGACTCATATAATTGGTTTTGATTAATCAATTATAATTCTCAAATTAGACTATGTCTATTAGTGAATTTTCACTAAGTAAGGGCGAAATTGTAAAGAAAGAGTTTTAGGGGCGTATTTGTTAATTATGATACTTTGTATGGTTCAATTAATAAATATGATAAATGACAATATTATTTAATAATTATTTATAGTTATTAAATAGTTAGAATTGGCATTTAAATGGTTGAATTAGAAAATTGGCGTTTTTGAGAAAATCAGATGCAGAAAAGATAAAACTGCAAAATTGCAAAAAGTGAGGCCTAAATCCACATTGTATGGCCGGCCACTTTTGTAGGGTTTTCCCTTTGATATTTTCATTATTTTAATGCCAAATAATTCAAACCTAACCCTAGTGGAATGCTATAAATAGATAGTGAAGGCTTCAGGAAATTTACACTTAAATTTCACACTTTTCATTCAGAAAAAACTGAGCCTCTCTCTCTCTCTCCCTATCTTTGGCCGACGACTCTCTCTCTCTCTTCTCCCTTAAGATTTCGAAATTCTTAGTGTTAGAGTAGTGCCCACACACAACAAGTGATACTTCAATCATAGTGAGGAAGATCGTGAAGAAAGACTTTCAGCAAGAAGGAGTTTCAGCATTAACGAATCAGAGAAAGAGATCCAGGTTCAGATATTGATAATGCTCTGCTACAGAAAGGAATCAAGGGCTAGATATCTGAACGGAAGGAGTCATTATATTCCGCTGCACCCAATGTAAGGTTTACTAAGCTTTATATGTGTTTATTTCATCGTTTTAGAAAGTTCATATTTAGGGTGTTAATCAACATACTTGTGAGTAGATCTAAGATCCTGGTAAAATAATTTCCATCAACTGGTATCAGAGCCAGGTTAATTGATTTGCTTGCAAGAAATTTGGACTTTAAAACGATTGTTTGATGTTTTGGATTGTATCATGTTGTATTGAGTGTTATATGATGATTGATTGATGTTTGTGAATTTTCGTGAAAAATAATTGATTATCTGTTTCTGGAATTATTTTTATTGGATATTATGGAAAAACTTAAGCAAGTTACTTTTTTACAGAACTCAATTTCGATTTAATTTGAATTAGTTATGATTTTTGGAAGTTTCGGAAAGAATCAGGAATTGGGCAACCACGCGCGCGTGCAGAAATCATGCAAAATCTCCACTGCGCCGAGGTTTCACGCCCAAGCACCCTGTTGCGCGCCCATGGACAGTATGCAATGCGTACGGATTTTTTTCGTTTTTCTTCGATTTTTCATGCTTTTTCATGGATTTAACTTCCGATTTTCTGTGTAGTTCTGTATTTATACATTTACTATTCCTAATTCAATTCTAATTATTATAATTAAATTAATTTATATTTTTTAAATTTAATTCATGATATTAGTGTAATTTGAATTTGAAAATAGTAAATATCTATCTTTTTTTTGATTAATTATCTATCTTATTTTTAAATTTGATTATATCTTATCTTATTTTTAAATTTAAGGTGAGATATTAAATTTTTAAATTAATTTTTTTTAAATAATTTGACCTTATTTAAATTTAAAATAAGATAACTATAATCATGTAATTTTAAATAGATGTAAGATATTTTGCTAACTTTTAAATTTTGTTATTTTATTTATTTAAATTACATTTAAAATGTGAAAAAGATATTTATTTATCTTTTTTAATTTTTTATTTATAAAATAACATTAAATTTTTAAAAGTAGTTAGCAAATTTTGAAATGATATTTATGTTGATTGAAACCTAATTTTTCAAAATTGTAGGTTTAATTTTAAATATTATTATATTAATTTCGAAATTTTTTAAATTTTATTTTATTTTTTTTAATTTTTAAAAATAAATTTTTATTTAATTAATTTTTTTCGAAATTATTTATTTAAAATTAAATAAATCCTACATCCAACTATCCAGCTAACCTTGTTGCAGGAGTATGTGTTTTAGCTTGCTTGTAAGTTTTTTAAAACCTATTATTGTTTGATTGCAAATAGCCATGGTTAACTTGTTGACAGATCCAATGATCTGATTTTAACGCATGGCTCCCTTGGTCAAGTAAATAATTTGTAACATGTATATTTTCACAATCTTCTTTCATCTGTGTATGACCTAGCAACATGATAGGATCCATCTAGTGGGGGAAGAGTCCGAATCTTGAGGGAGTATCTCTTTTTCCTTAGTTTAAATGTTATTGTGTTTGTGCTTGGTGAAGTAAATGTGCTAGTTTAAATGTTGCTACTGTTTGTGTTTGTTGCTTTATGCGTCTACTTTTGTTGTTGACTTTAGTATTGTGTGTAATAAGCATTATGTGTATTAATCATGTTGTCATGTCATGTTTTTTTTTTTTTTTTATATTTTGTTTTAGCTTGCAAATGAGACAATAGTGCTTGTATGTTTAGCTTGGTTCAGGGTAGCGCTCGATGATAAAAATATTCATTTTCCTCCATTTGTGGAGTGCCTTGGTTTGTGTGTTGAAAATGCTAATTTTAAGTGTTATTCTTGTATAAATGTTAGCCTATGAGGAATGCTTTCAACAATTGTGTGTTTGTGTTATCCCACCATACTTTGAGTTTTTAGGATAGCTAACACCTTGAGAGAGTTTAAGCATCTAGAATTGGTTAGTGATATCCTTGAGGCGAAATCCTAGAGAGCTTTATAACTTGGAAAGATTTAGGCCATTTTTCGACGATTGAGCCTTTCAAGCCAACCCGAGAGTATTTAATTGTCAATAGTCACCCCGAATTGAGCCAAAAGCCTATTTTTTTTCTTGACACCCATCAAAGTTACTATATCCACACATTCACACAATGTTATCCGTCACAACCCGAACCTAATCGCTGAAATTTATCAAAGACAAACTAAACATTATTTGGGATAGGGAAGTGAGGATAGATCTTTGCAAGATGTGGAAAAACAAGTTCATACTAGAGACATGATGGGATGTGAGACGGGGTGGTGAGAATTGCAATTCACATAACACTAGATTCCTTCTCTTATTATATATAGATATGTAAAAAAACGAAAAAAAAAATAGAAAAAGAAAAAAAATATGTATACATATATGTACAGCCATAGTATTAAATAAAATAAGAGAGAAAAAAAAAGAGGCAAGTTTAAGGCCATGTTTGGGGTGTACCACCCCTAACCAAAGAAAAAGGTTGTTTTTTTTTCTCTCTCTCTTTATCTAGTTGATTTGAAAAAAAAAAAAAATACATATATATAGTACATACATATAGCAAGAGAGTGGGAACTAGATGGAGTGAACATGTTGGGTTGAATATGAAATTTTAGGTCAGCGCTTAAGAGAAAAAGAAAAAGTCCTTGATAAATTGAGGTAGTTAGGTCATGAGCCTAAAAATATCATCCTTTACCAAACCCGAACCTAAACCTCACATTTCAATCCTATTCAAGTCCTTTTGATCTAAGTTGTAAAGCTAAGCTACATTAGTGGAGAGGATAGCACTAGTTCAACTAATGGAAGCAAACTTTTTAAACTTTACGATCAAGGGTAGTTGCTATAGAAGTTCAAGGTGTTGGTGGGAAGTATTTGCACACTTTATTGATTAAATTACTCTTGGTAAGTATTAAGGACATAAATAGCATGAAAAATTATATTGAAACACACAAGTCAAGGCATATTCACTACCACCAATTACACTTCCATTCCATCTAATTGTGAGAGCATTTTTCGTCGCTAAACCAAGTGTGAAAGAGTAATATTTTCTTTGCTGCAAGCATGTTAGTGTCGCTATCATTTTTGTTTTTATTGTTTAGTTCTTTTTGTTTTTCATTACTCGAGGACGAGCAATACTCTAAGTTTGGGGTGTGATAACTCTATGGTATAGAGTTATTTTTATGCTTTTAAACTAAAAGTATTGTGAGAAGAGTAGTAAAAATGTGTTTGTTTGCTTAATTTTAGTTAGTTTTAGTGTCATTTTCTATTTAGTAAGCTAACTTTTAAGTCTTGTAAATATTGATATTGTTAGGTGTGATTTTCCAATTAATTGTGCTGGTTTGTTGTTGAAAAAGGAAGCAAGGAAGAAGTGGAACATAAGCTGAAATTGAGGCAGATTGCTGAAGCGAATTCAGCATTCTGGCAGTGACGTGGAAATACGAGTTTCACTTATCCACCTCAGCAAATTCGGCCCAGTCACTCAAAATACACCAGCTGGCTGTTGTGGAAGGAGAGAGACTAAACCTAGTGGGCCAAAGTGGAAAAAGATTGGGCTTCTACTTTGGGGTATGAATTTTGTACCCTAAAAACCCAACAGCTAAAAAGAAGAAAGAGGGGAAGTACACCACCATCAACCTCCATTACGTGAGCTGCCATTTTATCTTTTGAAGGGAATCAATCGCAGAAGTACAGAGGAGGAAGAAGAAACAGGGGACCAAAGTGCAAGGGAGAAGGACACAAGTTCTTGTGTTTGAATTTCTTTTACCTTCTCTTTATCTTTTCCTTTTTTTTTCCCTTTGTTATTTCTTGTCTTTAGATATTTCAAACTTGTTGAACTGTAAAAACATACGGGCAGCAGCCATGGATGAATATTTTTCAGCTTGGATTTTATTCTTTTACTTGAATATGAGCTAAATTTTTTAGGCTTGAATGGCTATGAACTTCTATGTTGGGCATGACTAATTTTTAAGCTTACTTTAGTAATTTTGCCTTTGTTCATTCAAGTGAGTTTCATTCTTATTTAGTTGTTATTCCTTGGCCATGAATAACAATTTGCTAAGCTAGATCTTGCACCGGAAGGGTTAGATCTAGTAGTTCAACTTGAATGGAGCAAGTGAAAAACCTAGATTTAGGTTTTTCTATGTAAGTGGAATAGGAATATTTCATTTACCTTGCATAACTTATAAAATTAACGTTTGAATAGTATTCTGCTTGCTGGTTTGATATAGGAATATATTAAGCTAAGTGGTAGACTTAAATTTGTGAGTGTTGGAAAATTCTCACAAGCCTAGAGGAATTTTCGTTATCTCTATGCAGAATGCTGGAGTAATGCTGAACCAAAGTTGTAACGCCTGGAAAAAAACTTGACTAGAAGGAATTAGCTATTCAAGCCATTTTTGCCATATTACATTTTTTATCTTGCAAACAAATTTTTTAGTAGCAGTAGCATTAATTTTAGCAAGTTTAATTCATGTCATTTTTAATTTTGAATCATCACTTAACTATTTGCATGTTATTTCCTCTTACTTTAAGTTGTAATTAGTTGGTTTTACATCAAACTTTGTTTGCAATCCCTGTGGAGACGATCTTACTTATCACTTTATTACTTGTTTGACTGCATATACTTGCGTATATAATTTTCACAACACCCATTCAACACAATCATACGTTTTACTTAAGTCAAGTTTCAAAGCCATAAAGCCCTCTTTGCCTTTGCGTTTACGCTTCAAGTAGTGCATAACCTCAAAAGCAATCATGATATTATCAGAAATGAGATGGCCCGAGATAAAGGCCGATTGATTTTTGGATATAATATGATGAAGCACAATCTTTAAACGGATAGCAAGTACCTTAGAGATTACCGTGTAGAGGACATTACAGAGCTTCTTATCTATGACGATTTATCTCATGTATTACAGTTAGTATATGAGATAAATCGTCATAGATAAGAAGAAATACCATAAACAATTTAAAAATTCATATATAAATTAATCTTGTTTAAGGTTATAAATTAAGAAACATGTTACTTTCATGTAATCAAAACAAGTTTTTCAATGAAAAAACCAGTTACGAATACCAAAATATATAAATTTTGCATGCTTTGTATTTTAGTTTACTGTATGGAATATAAACAAATCCAACATAATACAAAAACTAAAGCCAATCACAAACTTTTCAAAAGTTTCAAGACTCGACTATCAACCCACAACCAAAAATAGTTCCCTGATGAAAAAACCGATTTCCAAATGAATAAACTAGTTTCTTAATGAAAAAATTTAATTTCTTGTGTTTCATATTTATTTAATAAAAAAAATCAAATATAGCATTTGAAAAAGCCATAATAGAAATATAGCATAAAAACACAATAAAAAAAAGAAAAAATTAGTCAAATCCCATAAAAAAATAGGTAAATTAAAAATTGCCCTATTTTTTAAATAATATTTTAAAATACAGTATTGAGTGTAAATTCTACATAATATTGGGTCATCTAAATAGGGTTGTTAGATCTTAATAAAAATATTAAAAAAGAACTTTATACAAATGCTGAAAAAAAAAAAATCCTAAAAGTTTACATAGATAAAGTTTTGATATATATATATAGCATGTAAACTTAATTGTATAAAATATGAATTTTTTTTTTTTTTAAAAAAAAAAACTTAAAATATGGGATAAATCATCATAGATAAAAAGGTATATCATAAAAACTTAAAAATTCATATAAATTTTACTTCTATATAATCAAAATAAGTTTTGTGATTAAGAAATTAGTTAAAAATAATCTTGTTAAGACAATGAATTAAAAAACATGTAACTTCCATACAACTAAACTAGTTTCTTTATAAAAAACTTGTTACGAATACCAAAATATATAAATTTCACATGATTTGTATTCTAGTTTACTGTATGTAATATTAAACAAATCACACATTACCAAAACTAAAACCAATTACAAACTTCTCAGAAGCTCCAAGACTCGACTGTCAACCCACTACCCAAAAGAGTTTCTTGATGAAAAATCAGTTTCATGATGAACAAAATAGTTTCTTGATAAAAATAACCAATTTCTTGTGTTTCAAATTTGTTTAATAAAATATTGCATTTGAAAGAAAATATAATAAAAATATAGCATAAAAAATATAATAAAAAAAGTAAAAATTAGTCTAATCCCATAAAAAGTGAGCAAATTAAAAACTGCCATATTTTTCAAATAATATTTTAGAATACAATATTAAGTGTAAATTCTAGGGGTGTTCATTAAACCGCCCAAACCGCCCGCACCACAAAAAAAATACGGTTTGAAATTCTTTGTGGTGCGGTCGCAGTTTGAATTTTTCCTAAACTGCGCGGTGCGGTGTGGTTTGCGGTTTTGAATTGTTAATATGCAGTTCAAACCGCACCGCTCCGCATATTATAAAAATAACAATTTTTATATTTATTTAGGTCCAATATGTGAATGTTCAACTTAAAGTCTACTATTATTTCAAAAAAAAACTTAAAGTCTACTAATTATTGTATTGTTGACACTTAATTTTTTTTTTCATATTTGTTTTCAAGCGTTATGGTATTTTGACAAGTTTTGCTCAAAGTTTGTTGTATTTGTGATAGTTTAATTATTTAGTGATAGTCCAAACCGCATAAACCACAAAACTACACCACACCACACTATTTTTTGCGATGCAGTTTTTGCGGGTTTTTAATTTCGCGGTGCGAGTGCGGTTTGGGAAATTTGAAAACCGCATGTGCGGGTTGGTTTGAAAAAAATAGTCAAAAACCGCACCACTTGCACCGCGAACACTCCAAGTAAATTCTACATAATATTGGCCCATATGAATGGGATCGTTAGTGTTAAAAATTATTTTACCAAGATCTAGATTTACTAACATGTATGTTGATTATATAACTATAATCAAACTATGAAATTCCTACAAATAATAAATAAACACATTAGCTAGGGATTAAGTAATCCTTACAGTGACGGCAGCGGAATAATATGGCTTCTTCCATTCAGATCTCTAACTCTTGATTCTTGTTTGTAGAGTATTATCAAGATCTGAACCTGAATCTTCTCCTATTTCGATTGTGTTCATTAGGGTCTTACTCAAATCACTTTCGGAATAAATTTTGAGAGAGAAATTGTATAGTGTATTTTGAAAATAATAAAGAAAGAGAAAAGGAGATTTGTGTGACATTAAAAACTTAGGTTAATCTCTTCTCATCACTTTCTTTATATAAGCTTTACTTAGGGCTAGGTTAGATGAGATTGTGCTTAAAATAGAGACTTGGGTTGAAGTCTAACTCTAGGACCAAATTCTTCATGGGCTTTAGAGTTAGATTTATGCCACTTTATTTCATTTAAATGAAATAATGTGTATTTCAAGTACCTCCTGTTGGACAAAGCTTTCATCGAATCCTCTGTCTGACCTAGCAAACTCAGGATTCCCCTAGGTATCCCCACTCCTTATCCTTCTTATTTTATTTGGCCTGATTTCATAAAATGTACCTTGAAGCATTTAAAACAAACAGGCGAACCAATTTTGATAGAATTTTCTAAGGTACATTCCCGCCTTGCAGAGACCTACCCCCGTCATCTGCCTAAGATGAAGTTGTCTGAGTTAACTATTGAAGAAATTGAGGCCCAAACTGCCGCCCGATGAAAGAGACTTATGGCGAAATCGCCTAAATGCAAAGGTAAAGGTAAGAGAAGCAAGATGGTGGGGCCCGATGAAACTAATCAGTCGGACGCCGGGCAGTCATCCCAACATGACTCAGCTACGGATGATACTATCGGGGCGCTGCTTAATGTCCCTCTAGAGACTACATTAGCCGTCAAAAATGCTAGAAAAAATTCTTTTAGTGTGGTGCCAACAGAGCTCTCCAATCCCGAGGAAGTCTCTCAGCTTGGGGATCTTCCTGTAGTCGACTTGGGCCTGAACTTAGGTTCTTTACTATCTTCTCCTACTCATACTCCCTCTCTTCCTTTAGGGGCTCCGTTGACCTCTCAGCTTGCTCTTTCTCCCTTTATGGTCTGTCCTTCATCTTTCCCTAGTAGTCGAGGTTCCCTGTCTTTGGTCGTCCATTCTCCTTAGGTTTCAGCTGAGTGGGACGAAATTCCTACTTTTTGAATCCAAAAAGATGTTCCTTTTGAGAAGTCAGCTGAGAACTATTTTAAGTCCTCCTTGGAGGCTGTTAGAAAGCCAGATGATGACTTTTATATTTCTAAAGGGCGAGATTCAATTCTGATGGACACTGCTATTTCTGGAATCAAGGTAATTATATAAGTCTATTTATTATTTTGCATGGTTCTTATTGTTGAAGTATTCCACCTATTTAATCTTAACTGTTTAGTATATTGCATCAGACGGCTTAAAAGTGTGCTCATGCCATGAAATTTGCAGACAAATAAGCAGAAGGAGAGTCTAGTGAAGGGTTATTCTCGCTATAAGAAGAGTTACGAGACAGCTAATGCTGCAAAGAAGGCCACCATCTCCAAAGTCAATGCCTTAGAAGTCGATAATAAGTTGTTGAAGAGCAAGGTCGATAGCTTTGACTCGGAGAAGAAGAGCTGGGATCTCACTCAGTTAGTTCTGAAGTCTGAGAAATAAACCCTGACTGATAAGGTTACTTCTCTCGAGGCAAATTTATCCGAGATGAGACTAGATCATGAGAAATTGGAGTCAGAGAAAGACGCTTTGATTTTAGAGCGTAATGCCCTTCTTTCTGCTGATGAGGCGGCAAAGTTCGAGATTTCCTCCTTAAAGACCAAAATATATGAGGCAGAGAAGACAGCGGGCCAGGCAAAGAAAGCTTTGGTTGATGAAAAAAGTTCTTTGTTTAAAGAGATCAAGGCTCTGACCAAGCAAGTTAAGAAAGCATTCCTCAATGGAAGTTATCAGTCCGCTTTTAAACTCTATTATGAGTTTAAGGAGGGTAAGTCTGCTTTGTGGGATTTGGAGGAATTCTTCCAAAGATATGTCAAGTTTAAGAAGGATGAAGATCTCGTGGACAATTCTTCTAACTCGGATGGGGCCAATAATGACAATGGCATCGACGGTGCTTGAGGATTACCTTCTCTTTCCAAAGAGAAAATTTTATTTTGTCCTGTTATCATTTTCTTTTTCTCTTTTTCTTCTTTTTTTTTTTATTTCGACAAGGGGCGCACTATTTAAGACAATTATATTTTTATGGTTTGTAAGGATTTTTATTTAGGCTAATGCCTTAATTTACTTTGCTTATGTTATTATTATCTCAAGGTCACTTGACACTCAGTAGAGTTTATTTAATGACATTTAATGCCTTGGTGACTGGTGGCTTCACCTTTCCACCTTCCCTTCCATTTCTTAAGCTTATTTAAGCATGCATTTCTTCATAGCTCTTATTAGAATTTTCTCCTTTCTAATTACTTGTTTAATATTTTTTTTTCTTTTTTCTTTGAGATGTCAAACCATCCAAAGTCTCCTCTTCCTCAATCTTCAAGTGGGGATGAATTCTATTCTGATGTTGGGGATTAGTCTCCTACTTGCCCTGAAACTTTTTCATACTGCAACCGGCCTAGTGGCGAGGCCATTGTTGGGAGGATGATGCGGGCTTATCGAGCAAGGTGTAATGACGCATCCTCATCCTTTGATGAGGAATGGCTTCAAAACTTCTTCGAGAATTAAGGGGGAAATGTTCCTTTTACTACTCGTGTTCCTGCTGAGTTTCACGCTCTTTGACTACGTGCTGAGCGTCGTCATGATCTCTGCTGGCTGCGGGCTAGAAGTCATTGTGCTTGGGACGAAGATTTAGAATGTGATCGCTTGGCTAACGAAAGATGGATGGAAGAGTGCCTTAGGGATGGATTTCCTTTTACCATCCTGGTTTTCCTACGGGCTATCGTCGGTGCATGAAGAGGGTAGTGAGAGGTTCCATCGTGATCACAGGCTCTCTATGTATTTTATGTTGGCATCATCCTGAGCGTGAGCATTTTTATTGTTGTCCTTGATGTAATAGTTCTATGTATTTTTGAAGTAGTTTTATCCTTAGCTAATTTAAGTATCACTTCTTTTTTATCCAATTTTTTCTTTATTGTATACATTTTATTTTGGCTTTGAATCCCAGATGATGCTATGTAATTTGTTACCATTACTTGTTCTTTGCCACATAATTCTCTCTCTACTTTGTATAATGGAACCTTTGATCTTCCCTTATAAATGCCATTTATATTTTCCGTTTATTTCACTTATCCTTATTAAAAACGGAAAAGGCACCTCAAAAACTGGAAAAACAATATACTATTGGAGTTTTTTGAGATTGGGGGAGTGTTTAGTTGGTTAACACGTGTCATTGTCTGAATTATTCTGGGGCTTTTTGTGTTCGGACTCGTGGCATCCTTCCTTAATGCATGTTGGCTCTTATTTTTGGCTATAAATAAGCAGTGAAGACAAAACCTTACCATTCTTAAAAATTCTTTAAAGACTTTCTTTAGACTTTTACTTAGGTGTTTACTCTTTTAAGGTATTTTCTTCTACAAACATGGCCTTTCTGCTAAAAGACTAGGTACGTCATTCTTCAAGCGCTAAGTCTTCCTTTTCCACAATATTTTCAAACCTACAGCCTTTGGACCCTGCATTTTTATCTTTAAACCTTTTTTTTGAGTTTTCAAGACTTCGAACCAGTCTCCATTCCCCCGTTACCTTTCTCGGAGGTTTGCAGTTGTCCCAATTTTGAACACATTTCTTTTGGCTTGGGAACTTATGCTTCCTCACGCATTGAACCAGTGCCACCTTTGGCATTGTGTCCATTTGCGGTTTTTCCTTCAATTTTGGCCCATATTGAAGAGGCAAAAGAAAGCCCCGAGGTATCAGAGGGGAGTTCTACTCAAACGACAGTAGCCTACTACCCAAAGCTTGATGCCACTACTCACTCTGAGAATGTCGACCAGCTTAATGACTTAGCTGATGATTCCTCGTCGGCATTCTGCATTTTTTCTTCCTCCATTCCTCAAGAGTCACCTCGGGTGGTTTATGAAATTATATGACCTCCTACATCTTTCAACCGTCGGGGATGGACTACTATGTGAAAGCTTTTCACCAACGGGAACATTTTTCTGTGTAGGGGTTCTTTGGGTGGTACTTTGGGTGTTGTCTTGTAAAAATTTGTTCTTTGTTTGTTTGTTGTTGTTTATGTATTTTTTTTTTTATATATATATATGGGTATTTTTTACAAGCATGATATGTTGGGTTTTGTGCCCTAAATAAAACCCATTACAATCTGATTAGTTATCAATTTAGAATTTTGAAGTGATTTATGTTTACATGTATTTTACATGTTTATGGTTTAATATACATATTTAATATATGCACAAAATCAGCTAAGTCCAGAACATATATTCATTCACAATTACAGTATTGTCAATACAGTGGAATGTGATTGTGATTATATGATTCAAAAGACTAAGTCCCTGTTCATTAGTGTTTTGGACTTACACTGATGTGATAATCAACGATGAAGTATACTTACACTTGGAGTAAGTGTTATGTTCTTTCCAGGACATTGGTATAGTATACTAGTTTCGAATGTATGGAGTATACATTGGACTGGATCGATATAGAACTTGGTCAAGATATTATAAACTTACCGTTGTATCTTTCCAAGTCAATATCAGAAGTTGGTCTTAGATTAAAAGAATCTAAATCCTTATATGCTTAGACTCAATCTCAAGAGTGCTATTCATGTTCTTTGATTTATTAGTTAAGCCTACTTTTGGGTCAGGGTGATACGTATATTTTGGGAACATGATAGCATAACTGAGTGGGAGTGCTGAACATAAATATGGAATCTATAGCTTCTACTGGTGTATAGAAGTCAAGTGATGATTCCCTTCGAGCTTAGTTAAATAGAAGTAAATGGATGAGCTCTTGTTTCAGTGACTATATATTAGATCACTAAAACATCATTTACAGGTAACTAAGTGTTTTAAGGGGCAAAATACATTGAGGGGTGGAAACGGTAAATTTATCCCATTTCGATGTAAACCATCTATATAGAGGATCTTTTAATCACATTAAGATTATAACAATGATTAAATGAGATAGCATATGTATATCGTGAAACATATAGTATGCTCTATATAAGTCTGAGAGTGCAATTCCAAGTTCTAAGAGTGGATTCAACAAGGAATTAATAAGTTAGGGATTTACTTGGTAAATTCGGTTCAACTTATTGGAAGCTCAGCAATATAAATCCATGGTCCCCATTCTAGTTGAGATCATACTGTTTGTAAGACTCTATAATTGATTTATGATTAATCAATTATAATTCTAAAAGTTAGACTATGTCTAATTTGTGAATTCTCACTGTTTAAGGGTGAAAATGTAAATAAAAGGGTTTCTAGGTTTAATTATTAATTGAGAGACTTTGTATGTCTAATTAATAATTATTTTAAATGACAATATTATTTAATAATCTATTTTAGTTATTAAATAATTAGTTTTGGCATTTAAATGGTTAGAATTGGAAAAGTGACATTTTTGAGAAATAGAAATAAAATTGAGAAAACTGCAAAATCCATGTGAGGCCCATACACACCATGGTCGGCCACATGCTTTGAATTTCCCAATTATTATTTTCAATTTTAATTGCCAAGTAATTGCTAATCAAAACCTAGCAATAATAGGAAAGTGGTGGATCACACTAAATAAGGCAGTTAATCAATTACACAGTAAAAGAGGAAACTGTTTATTTGGAAAGTTGAGCTCTCCCTTTTTCCTATATAATGTCGCCCCCTCTCTTCTCTTGGTATGCTTTTGGTATGCTTTGATATTCATGCATTGTATCACACGAAATCAAGAGAGAAAAAGAGAGTGAATTTCGAATTCTTTGTCAGAGAGAAGTGCCCACACACAGCATACAGTACCTCAATCATAGATTGGAAGACTGTGAAGGATCACATCCAACTGAAGGAAATTTGGGCTCAGATCTTGATTATACTCTGCTACAGACAGGAATCAAGGGTTAGAGATCTGAGTGGAAGGAGACATATAATTCCGCTGCCATCACTATAAGGTTTCTTAACTTTTATGTGTTTTTTTTTATTTATCGTTTTAGAAGTTCATATTTAGGTTGTTAAATCAACATACTTGTGAGTAGATCTAAGATCCTGGTAAAATTAATTCAAACATGATATTGCCTCAAAATTTTTGTACAGGCATGATATTGTCCTTGTTGGAAATTATTTTACCAGGATCTTAGATCTACTCACAAGTATGTTGATTAACACCCTAAATATGAACTTTCTAAAACGATGAAATAAACACATATAAAGTTTAAGAAAACCTTACATTGGGTGCAGCGGAATAATATGACTCCTTCCGTTCAGATATCTAGCCCTTGATTCCTTTCTGTAGCAGAGCATTATCAATATCTGAACTTGTATCTCTTTCTCTGATTCTTTAGTGCTGAAACTCCTTCTTGCTGAAAGTCTTTCTTCACGATCTTCCTCACTATGATTGAGGTATCACTTGCTGTGTGTGGGCACTATTCTCACACTAAGAATTTCGAAATCTTTAGGAAGAAGAGAGAGAGAGGGAGTGGTCGGCCAAAGATAGGGAGAGAGAGGCTCAGTTTTTTCTGAATAAAAAGTAGAAAATTTAGTGTAATTTTCCTGAAGCCTTCACTATCTATTTATAGCATTCCACTAGGGTTAGGTTTGAATTATTTGGCATTAAAATAATGAAAATATCAGTTTGAAAAATCATTCCAAGTGGCCGGCCATGTAGTGTAATGGGCCTTACTTGGATTTTGCAGTTTTATCTTTTCTACATCTGATTTTCTCAAAAACGCAAATTTTCTAATTCAACCATTTAAATGCCAATTCTAACTATTTAATAACTATAAATAACTATTAAATAATATTGTCATTTATCATATTTATTAATTGAACCATACAAAGTATCATAATTAACAAATATGCCCCTAAAACTCTTTCTTTACAAATTCGCCCTTACTTAGTGAAAAATTCACAAATAGACATAGTCTAATTTGAGAATTATAATTGATTAATCAAAACCAATTATATGAGTCTTACAAGAAATATTATCTCAACTAGTGGGGGGACCATGGGTCTATATAACCGAGCTTCCAATAAGCAGATCAAGAATTTATAACCTAAATTTGATCAATGATCCTCTATATGAATGATCTACACTGTAAAGGGATTAGATTACCGTTACACCCTACAATTTATTTAATCCTTAAAACACTTAACCCCGTATAAATGATATTTCAGCTTATGTGAAATGAGATCTCCACCATTTATTTTCGTTTGGTAAAGCTCGAAGGAGATCATCCTTTACTTACTATTCGCCAGATGGAAACTATAGATTCCATGTTTATGTTAGCGCTCCCACTCAATTGCACTACCGTGTTCCCAAAATGTACGTATCACCCTGACCCAAAAGTAGGCTTAACTAACAAATCAAAGAACACGAATAGCCTCTCGAGATCGAGCCTAATCATAACAGGATTAAGATCATTTGATCTAGGATCAACTAGGCGATATTGACTTGAATAGATATTACGGTAAGTTTAATAAATCTAAGTCAAAGTTCAATATCAGTCCCTTCCGATACATACTCCATGCATCCAACCTGAGCTGTACTTTAACCAATGCTCTGGAAAGAACATAGTATTTCTCCAAATGCAAGTAAACTCTGTTGTAGATTATCATATCAGTAAAACCCTGTGTCTGATAAATCTAGGAAATTTTATTCACATAGTCATGTTTACTTTCCAATATGTTGACAACACAATAAACAGGATCAAGTATGTGAAAAGGGTTTCAGATGAATTCATACATTATGTACATATAATCATGAAATAAATCATGTGAACCATGCAACATTAGATGTTATTTCTTATCTGTATTAATAAGTAAATCTGATTATATTGAAATGAGTTTTATTTAGGGCATAAAACCCAACAGTCCTGCCACTACTCCCCTAATTTTTAAATATAGTTTATACTTATTTAAAAACTTAAATGTATTGTAAGGGGAGAGTGGCATTTTGTAAATGCAATTAGCTTTGCCCATTTAATAGATTTCATGCTTTCTCTCCTATTGGGATATTGGCGGCTAAACCACCCTAACTTTTAGGTTTGTAACAGTTAACCACAAAACCTGAAATTTTGGCGACATAACTCTCTGAACCCTGGTTCCGTTTTGCTCTGTATCCCTCCGTCTAAAAATCACAGTTAAGTGCCACAGTGAACTGCCTACGAGTACACAAGGGTACACGTGGCAAAATTTTAGTGGTCTACGTAATTTTAATATTAAATATACTAAAAATAATTTAAAAATTAAAGAAAAAACAATTTAAAAAATTTTTTATAAAAAAATTTCTTCTTTTTTTTTTCTCTTTTTCATTTTCTTTTTCTTTCTCTTTCTTCTCGACAGAACCCCCTAACCCTTCTTCTTCTTTTTCTTCTCGACAGAACCCCCCAACCCTTCTTCTTCTTCTTCTGCCATTACTACCATACCCCGAGAGAAGAGTCAGCGCTTGGGAGTTCTAAGGAGATTCAACTACAGAGGGACACCGTGGAGCCCCATGCCGAAGGAGATCGTCAAAATCTTTAGAGGACCGCAATCGAAGTGGGTGATTCCTCTGAAGCTTCTGAGACGGTGGATTTGAGCATGGATTCAGAATTAGGGTTTTCAGAATTCAAACTGGCACATCGAGCTCAACCTTAACACCCTTTGGAAGTTTCAAAGACGAGGGAATCGTGTTTGAAAGGTTGTTTAGGCGAATCTCCATTGAAGAAATTGAAGACATCAGAGGAAAATTCTGATTCCAGGGTGCCGCCATTGCCAAAGCCAGTGCCAGAGCCAATTCAGCGGCTTCTGAATCGATTAATGGGCGATCGAAGCATGACGATGCAAATTTTTTATTGGATGTGCTGAAAATGATTTGTGAAGACAGTGATGGTGAGATTGATAAGAGCATTGAAGGTTGTAGAAGGGTTAGGGGGTTCTGTCGAGAAGAAGAAGAAGAAGAAGAATGGTTGGGGGGGTTCTGTCAAGAAGAAAGAGAAAGAGAAAGACAAAAGAAAAAGAAATAGAAAAAGAATTTTATTTTTATTTTTATAAATTTTTTTTTTATTTTTAAATTATTTTTAGTATATTTAAAATTAAAATTACGTGGACCACTAAAATTTTACCACGTGTACTCTTGTGTACACGTAGGTAGTCCACCGTGACACTTAACTGTAATTTTTGGACGAAAAGGTACAAAGCAAAACGGAACCAGGGTTCAGAGAGTTATACCGCCAAAATTTTAGTTTTTGTGGTTAACTGTTACAAATCTAAAAGTTAGGGTGGTTTAGCCTCCAATATCCCCTATCCTATTTGCTTACTTTGTTATGCATTACTATTAATTTCTCTTTTTATTTACTTTGTATAATTTTTTAAGTACACGCGAATTACTTCATTTATGTGTCGTCTTACTGCGTGGAGGCAACTTGTTCTTTGATCGTACTTTGGTCATTAGGTGCCGTCTTATTTTTGTGAATGCAGTTCATTCATATTTTGCCTTTTGTGAAAGGTCTAAATATACCCAGTTTGGATTAATCCTCCCTTTTCATTATTTGTAACTCTTTTTTCATACAGGATAATACATAGTTCTAGTTATAATTATTATACATAAAATTTCTTAAGGTACCTTGCATTCTAGCTCCTTGTTATCTCGATTTCGCCCATGGTAGCTAATTTATACGCTCCTTTTCCCGTCGAACCTACTATACGAAATGGGCCTTTCCAGTTAGTTCATAATTTTTTTGCCCGAGATTCCTCAGTATTTTGAAAGACTTTTTTGAGGAGCGATTCCCCCGAGAAGAAGTTCCTAGGCTTGACCTTTTTGTTGTATTGTCTTGCCATTATGAGTAATGGTTCTGCATATGAGATAAGGCGAGTTCCCTTCTTTCTTCTACGTTGTCGACGCCCTACAGTAGTAGGAAAGTGTTTTCTTCGTCACTTAACTCGGTTCTTGAAGTGGGTACATGTATTTCCGTCGGGATGACTGCTTTCATTCCATACATTAATGAGTATGGGGTTTCTCCCGGCTCTGGTTTCGACAAAATTGGTGGGGTAGTTAGATATCTCTTCAGTGTTTCCAGGGCAAGTTGGCACTTATCATCCCAATTGAATTTGCGGTTTCCCTTAAGCATGTCATAAAATGGTAAGCTCTTATCTGAAAGCTTTGAGATGAAGCGGCGAAGCGCAACTATTTTTCCAGTTAATTTTTGTATATCCTTTACGGTCTGAGATTGTGTTGTTGGGTTTTGTGCCCTAAATAAAACCCATTTTAATATAATCAGATTTACTTATTAATAAAGATCAGAAATAATATTTTATGTTACATGGTTCACATGATTTATTTCATGATTATATATATAATGTATGAATTCTATTTAAGTCCAGAACATATGAATTTGTTAATTATAATAGTGTTGTCAGCACAATGGAATATAATCTCAATAATATGTTCGAAAGTTTATTCCCTGATTTGTCAGAACACTGGATTTAGACTGACATGGTATGATCAGCGATAGGTATTCTTACACCTTGGAAAAGTGTTATGTCCTTTCCAGGACATTGGTAAAGTTTACCAGTATCGGATGTATGGAGTATACATCGGAAGGGACCGATATTGAACTTTGATTAGATATATTAGAATTTACTGTAATATCTATTCAATTCAATATCACCTGTTGATCCTAGATCAAATGATCTTAATCCTGATATGATTAGGTTCAATCTCAAGAGTGTTATTCGTGTTCTTTGATTTGTTAGTTAAGCCTACTTTTGGGTCAGGGTGATACGTACATTTTGGGAACACGGTAGTGCAATTAAGTGGGAGCGCTAACATAAATATGGAATCTATAGCTTCTATCTGGCGAATAGAAAGTAAATGATGATTTCCTTCGAGCTTAACCAAACGAAAATAAATGGTGGAGTACTCATTTCACTTAGCTGAAATATCATTTATACAGGGTTAAGTGTTTTAAGGATAAAATACATTGTAGGGTGTTAGGGTAATTTAATCCCTTTACAAGTGTAAATCATCTATATAGAGGATCATTGATCAAATTAGGATTATAACAATGGATAACTAATGACGTATCTATATCGTGGAACATATAGAGCGTTCTATATGACTGAGAGTGCAATTCCAAGTTCTAAGAGTGGATTCAATAAGGAATTAATAAGTTAGGAAATTTACTTGGTAAATTCGGTTCGACTTATTGGAAGCTCGGTTATATAGACCCATGGTCCCCATACTATTTGAGACCATACTGCTTGTAAGACTCAGTTAATTGATTTTAATTAATCAATTATAATTCTAAAAGTTAAACTATGTCTACTTTATGAATTTTCACTAAGCAATGGCAAAATTGTAAAGAAAAGATATTCTAGGTTTATTTATTAATTCAGATACTTTATATGTCTAAATTATTAAATACTTTAAATGGCAATATTATTTAATAATTATTTTTAAGTTATTAAATAATTAGAATTGGCATTTGAATGGTTAAATTAGAAAATTGGCATTTTTGAGAAAATGGGAATGGAAAATAACAAAATGGGAAAGTTGCAAAGTGAGGCCCAATTTCCTTATATGGGCCGCCCACTATGCATAGGCTTTTACCATTTTATTTTTTCATTATTTTAATGCCACACAATTCTAACCTAAACCTAGAGGGCATTCTATAAATAGAAAGTAATGGCTTCAGGAAACTACACACAATTGCATCTCAATCTTTTCAAAGAGAATTCCTGAGCGCCACTTTCCTCTCTCTTTTCTTCTCTAAATTTCGAAATACCTTAAGTGAATGAGTAGTGCCCACACACATCAAGTGATACCTCAATCATAGTGTGTAAGACTATGGAAAATCAGCATCAAAGAAGGAGAGAAAGAGATCCAGGTTCAGATCTTGATTATGCTCTGCTACAGAAAGGAATCAAGCGCTAGAGATCTGAATGGAAGGAGTCATTATATTCTGCTGCACCCAATGTAAGGTTTTCTTAAACTCTTATGTGTTTATTTTCATTGTTTTAGAATTCATATTAGGATGTTAATGAAACATACTTGGTAGTAAATCTAGATCCTGGTAAAATATTTCCAACAACTGGCACCAGAGCCATGGTAATGATTTACTTTCATATAATATGAATTTAAAACGATGTTTTATATGTTATGTGTTGATTTGGATGGTTTCATGTTGGTTTATGTGCTTAGGTGATGAATGTATATGTTGTACGAAGTTATTCCATGAAAAATAATTTTTCTATTTTTGAAAATATTTTATTTGGATTCCTTGTGAAAAATTAAGCAATTTTTATTTTTACGGAACTCGATTCCGATAAAAATTGAAAGAGTTATGATTTTTGGAAAATCGGGGTTCAATGGTGTCCCCCACAAATTGCAATTTTTTGGGTTTTTTCCCCAAAAATCCAATTTTTTTATGGGATTGTTTCCCAAAATTCAATTTTTCCAATTTTAGATTTTTCTAATTTTAAATATTTCCAATTATGGTAAGATTTAAAAATTTGTTAACTTTTTTAATATTTATATATTATTTAATTATAAGATTAGATATTTTGATATTTAACATATTTTAAATTAAAAGATAACTTTGTCTTTTTCTTTAAAATATTATATTAAAATTATCTTATATGAAAAATTAAATAATTAATAAATTTAAAATTAACATAGATATTTTTATAGATATACTTACCATAATATTTTCAAATTCAAAATTTGTTATTTTGTTAAATATTTAATTATTTATAAATTATAAGTTTAAAAATGATATTTTTCTATATATATCATTTTTTCTTCCTTATTGGAAATTTATAAATCATATCTTAAATATTTAAATAATTTAGATATTTTATAGAGATTTGAATATTGCTTAATTTTAGATATTTTGATATATAATTATGGTAATTATTATTTATTTATTATTTTATTCCTAAAATAATAATTATCTAACCAAATCTATTTTAAAATTGGTTTATTTTATTAAATTATAAGATTTGAAAGTGATATTGAAGATTCTTTCTTTCAAATCATTGATCTTATTTGATATTTAATTTAATTTGATTCAAATAAACCTAAATATTTTAAAATTAGTTTCTTTTTTTGAGATTTTTAGGGTTTAACAACCCTAAATTTTCAAAATTTAGTTGGTTAGTTTAAGAATAATAATTTAATTATATTAATATCTTATTTCACATCTGTTACATGGACAATGATTGTTTATTTTTATATTATTTATTCAAAAAAAATTTTAACAAACCTATTATTTATTTGATCTAAATTGCTATGATTAACTTGTTGACAGATCCAATGATCTGATTTTAATCATAGTCTAATTGTCAATAGATCTTATAAATAATTTGTAACAGATAAATTTTGTACTTCTTTCATCTGTGTAAACCTAGTAACATGATAGGGCCCATCCAAATCATTTGACCTGTGTGAGCCTATATGTTTGCTATTGGGCTTAGATGCATATAGGAAGCCCATTTAAGTTTTTACTAAGTAAATGGACTAGGTTGCTAAAATAAAATTTGACGTAAGTAATTTTATTTAGGCCCAATTAGATTTGGGCTTATTCAATGAATAACAATTGTTTATTGTAAGGTTAAATTCCTCTCTTTTGGGCCTTGTGTGAGAGTTGGGGGCCAATAGAAGTGGGTACGACATACTGAACCCCCCTGTATTTCTCTTACTTCGCCTTTGCATGGGAATTTAATCACTTGATGGTAAGATGATGCGACCGCCTTCATAGCATGGATCCATGGCCAGCTGAGGATGGCATTGTAGGCCGAGGGGCAGTCCACAATCAGGAATTTGACCGATTTATTTACCCCATTAGCATAGACGAGTAGTTGGACAAAACTTTGGGCGACGATGCTCTCCTCTTAAAATCCAACCAAAGTAACTTGGGTTTCCTGGGTCTTCAAATCTTTGATTTCCATTTTCTTTTAAACCACAACAAATAGGGTATTGGCAGAGCTTCCCGTGTCTACGAGCATTTGCTTCATACGTACGTGGGCCACATCTAAGGTGATAATCAGGGTATCGTCGTGAGGGTGTTCCAATTCAGAAGCCTCCCCATGGCTGAACAATATTTGCACATCAGGTCCCTCATTATCGATCACTGTCATTGTTTTGACAGAGTGGATCCGGCGAGAATGAGCTAATGAGGCTCGAATTGAATTCTCGCTTAGGTCCAATCCCCCAGATATCACATTCACAGTTTTCTTAATGTACGACGGGGAAGATTGATCCTAATTCTTATCATGCCCCTGTTGAACATGCAGTGCCGAATCCACAATCAAACAATCCTAAAAAAATCCCTCTTTAACTAACCTGTTGACTTCAATCTTCAATTGTCTACACTCGTAGGTCGCATGGCCATGTTCCCCGTGGAAGGCACAATATTGGCTTCTATCCCTTTTATCGGGATCAATAGTCATTTTGGCGGGCCACCTTGTTTCTTTCATTACCCTTAGCTGTCTCATTAGCTCGGTTAGCGTGATGGTCATCCGAGGTAACTCTTCTTCGTTCTGTTGGTTCCCTGGTTGCCTTGTTTGTTCCATACTGACCATCACGGCTCCTCTAGTGTTTCTGTCGTTGGCATGTCAGGCCTCATTTCTATGATGCAGTCGTGCAGCTGATACTCGATCTTTTGTTTCAAACAGGAATGAATCTCCCAGCGCCGATGTTTCCCTTGACACCTCCTCAGCATGCCGTCTTTCTTCTACTTCTAGAGCCACGTATCCTCGTGCCATGGTCCGGGCCCTTGTCAAGGAAAGGCATGGTTCCACTATTATCGCATTTTTTAATTCTGAGCCATGTAGTAGCCCCTATTTTAGTGCCTTTGTTGCTACCGAATCAGTGCACTTTGGGATGCTAACATATTCCTCGCTGAATCTATTAATGAATTTTTCCAAGGGCTCATCCGGTCCCTGATATATTAGCATCAAATTCGTATCCACCTTTGCAATCCTGACACTTATTGCAAAGTTTGCTTGAAACCTTAAAATCAAGTCTTAGTAAGAGTTTATTGTTCCTGAGGCCAGATTGTGGAACCATCACAGAGCGGGGCCCCTTAAAGCCTGTGTGAAGGTCTTACATTTTATTGCTTCTAAGTCATCCAACAGAATTGACACAGTTAATAATGTTTTGCTCAAACTAACATACACACTCGGATGGGTCTCCTGTCCCATTGTATTCTGGTAACTTTGGGGCTACGTAATGTTGCGGGGCCTCCACGCGTAAAATATAATTTCTAAAAGGTGAGTGGGTGGATCCTTCCATTTGTGCCCACTCGCTGTGTATCCCTACTTGGCTCTTTGCTTCCAAAGCTAGCAGCTTATTCAACATCATTTCCTGTAGCTTCTCTACTTCTTTATTCACCACCAAAAGGTTTCCAGCAACTATTGGTTTGGTGATCTGCTTCCGGGGTGTTGTGCAAAGTGCTTCTGCTTCTGTTATCTCCTCCACTTCCTCCCTAGTTCTTCTTGATTGGTCCTATGGGTGCGGTATGGCTCCTAGTGCTGCTGAGTTTTCTTTCCTCCCAGATCTTTCATGCATGCACTGAGTGTGGTTGCCGGTGTGATTGTTGATGTCGTTGCTTCCTTTTTCAGCGGTTTCACCCACTTGTTGGTTGTTCATTTCTTCCGCATGTGGGGGACGCTGATATCCTTCAAGAACTACCTTCATCTGTCCGTTTTCATTCTCGAGCCTCTGTATGTGTTCCTTTTGGAGAGCAATTTTAGTTCCTTGTGTTGTCATTTTGTCCTCCTGTTGCTTTAACCTTTTCAGAATCTCACACCATGGTGGGCCTTGGTGCAACGCTTCATTGTTAACGTTTTCGGTGTTCACCTGGGTTTCATGAGTGTTACCCGGATCATTAAGCGAGGTGAGGTCCTCTTGCTCATTCGTCATGTCTATTCAATTATTTTTCCAAAAAATTTCCTTCTCTTTTTTTTATCGTGTGTGGATTGTGCGGCGAAAAAGGTCTCCTGAAAAAGAACTGGTTTTCCCACAGACAGCGCCAAACTTAGCCTAAAATAGTCGTAATTTTTTTTATGAAGGTTTTTTCTTTTTCAGTTCCTAATCCCCTCCTCCTTTCACGTAGTCCCATTCTTATTTATATTGTACGTCCTTTTATTGCATGGATGATGTGTCCTTAACTCAACATATTCTTGACGCGTGTCTTCTTTCTTTGCTCGTCTTTGTCCACCACGTGTCTTGTTGTTGGGTGATGGCTGCTTTTTTTTATTGTCCGTTGGATTTGGCGGCATTGTGTCTTATTTCTGCTATTTATCTTACTTCTTTGGGCAATGGTCTTCTTCTATCGGAACACCTTCTGTTAATCGTGGTGAATGGGGAGATCATAATAATGACTTTCGTTTAATGCCTTTTTTCGACGGGAGTATTTATTTGTTGTATTTTAAAACGTTATTGCTCTACGTTACCCGAATCTTCTTGGGGGGTGAACTATCCGTCGGTGGGCTAGATGGAAGGTCCTCTTGAGCCCTGCTTGAACTTGCTCATCTTATGGCTTTTCTTCCGTCGGTCCTAGGTTGTATATTTTAAACCCTGACTTATTGACTTTCCTTGGATTCTACCGTCGTCATTTGTTTGCCTTTCTAGTTTTTGGTTTTTTTTTTCTTGTTGCTACTTTCTCGAGGTGCGGTCCTTATTTTGTCCTTCTTGTTTTTTTTTCATTTGTGCTTTTTACCTTATATTTTTTTATCTCTTGGGTTTCTTACTGTACCATCTAGTAGTGGGCCTTTTTAATTTTACTTAATTATTGGGCTTTAGAATTAGAAATTTATCTAATTTGGGTCTTTGTACTTTTACACCTAATTGGGCATTTATTTCCTTATCGCCATTCCCCCCCCCCCCCCAAACAGTGACATGCTAAGATTTGGCCTCCGAAAATAGTATTTTATTTTCTTTTTAAAAAAAATTCACCACTCTCGGCAGTTACACACAGAAGTGCCGAGATTGGGGTGCTGAGATAACCTAATTTTTTAGTAGTGATTGTTATATTTTAACACACTAAAAAAACTAATATTCCATTAATGGTGTTCTAAAAAGTGTACTAAATCTGTCACATGTTAAAAGTTATACCATATTTGTCATAAGATATAGCATTATGTTAAATTTGGCTCACAACAAATGCTACGTTTTTTGTTTACTATAATCCCGCTAACTATTATGATTCATTGGCTTTTACTAAACTAAATATTTTTTATTTACCATACTACTATTATTTAAACAATAAATAAATAAAAAATTAATTTTGTATATTTTCTATAAAATATTAAATAACTATCAATATATAATCAATTATAATTTTTTTGACTTATTTTACATCTTGTACATTAGAGCACGATTATAAATAGTATGCCAAATATAAAACAAACTCATTTTTATGCTAAATTTAACATAAATTTTAAATCGTATTGGAGATGGTGCTAAGAGCACTGACAACATTCTCTTTATAATAGAGATTCTTTAAACTTTTTAGTTAAATGTTATAAAAAAAGCTTCTATCATCTTCTTTAATTCATATATGTATATTAGAGGTGCACTCACACCAATACAACTTGTTAGATAATGAATAGTAGATTTTCTAAACTTATTTAAATAATATATAAATAATATTTTATTTATGTATGTTGTATATATGTTCAAAAATTATTATTTTGATGGTGTAGAAAATAAAAATAATATTAATTTAATAATGTAAAGAAAAATATAAAAAAATTAATATATGGTATAACGTAAAAGTGTAATGTAAAATAAAAAAGAAAAATAGTAGTGTATTTTTAAGAATAGAGTATAAAAGGCAGAAGCTGGTGAGAATGCTCTAAATCTTGAGCTAAATTTAACTCATGGTAAAAGTTATGTCAAATTTACACAAGATATAACAATATGCTAAATTTAGAATGTATATTTTTTAATTATAATTGTGCCATTGATCATTAATAATAAACTTTATTATACATTTTTTAATTATATTAATATTACCATTAATATAAAAAATCGAGTACAATACATTTAAATTTAATAAATAATTTTAAAAAATCGCTGATTACTTGCAACATGACACATCGATATAAGTACTTAAAATGCCTAATAACAATACATTTTTAAGTGCCTAATAACAATATTCTTGAGAAAAATTTAAAAAATTGATACAAATATATCATAAAATCAATTTCCGTATATCTTTCATCAAAGATGGTCTTATTGGAAAGAAAATTAACTTTAATTAGTTAATCGAGATAATTACAATTTTTATTAGAGAAATAACACCAAAGGTATCAGTATAAAAATATTAAATTATTATTGGTACAATTTAATATTTAGATCTCATATATTTTTATAAATTATCCGAGCATCATCAATGGAGTTTTAAAATAATGCTATATTTTAGCACTTTTAAGAACATTAATTCTCTAAGAGCGCCTCTAATAGAGTGCTAAAAAAATTGTGTTTTGTTATATTTTAGCACACTAGAAAAACTACTACCTCATTAATTAACAGTGTTCTAAAAAATATGTTAAATTTGGAACATGCTAAAAATTTTACCATATTTTGTCACAAGATATAATATTGTGCTAAATTTAACTCATAACAAATGCTACTTTTTTTTATTTAGTGTAATCCCACTAGTTATTATGATTCATTCACTTTTATTAAACTTAACATTCTTTATTTACCATTACTACCATTATTTAAATAATAAACAAATAAAGAAATTGATTTTGTATATTCTCAATAAAATATTAAATGACTATAAATATATAATTAATTATTATTTGTTTGAGTTATTTTACGTGCATTAGAATATAATTGTAAATAATAGGCCAAATATAATAAAACAAACTCATTTTTGTGCTAAATTTAGTACAAATTTTAAATCTTATATTGAACATGGTCTAATAGTGTGCTAAATCTTGAGTTAATTTGACAATGCTTAATGTTATATCAAATTTGACATAAGATATAATATAGTGATAAATTTGAAAAATGCAATTTTTTCAATTAGTTTATCATTGATCATTAATGATAAACTTTAACATACAAATTAGTGCTTTTGGACACCGGTGGTGCCCAACACTTTCTATAGAGGAAATTATATTTTATATTTACTTTACTTTATTTGTTTTAATTTATACCTTTATTTTTACATTCTTTAAGATATATCCACTTTTATAAATGATATCTTCATTATACTCCTTAAGTTAATGTAATTTATTTGCTAATAACTTATGTGCAATTGTCTCGGTCCCCGACCTTCAACAACTTATGTGCTAATAACTTAAGTGAAGGATAAAGATATATTAAGCAATCCACTCACAAAAGTACATATATTTTAATGAATTATAATATAAATGTATTTTTGATTAATAGATTCAAAAAAAAATATATATTCTTCAACTTACTCCTTTTTATAGGTGATGTCTTAGGATTGCTTATCAATATTTTTTAAAAGATATTTTCTTAAATTACGTAGGACTCCGTATTTAATTACACCAATGACAAAAATACTAGACTGAATTTTTTTTTTGGTCATAATGTTATTTGTAATTTGGAGAAATATACCATTTACTTTTTTTTTGTCCTCAAATTTTACACAATATTTTATTTACATCTTGCATTTGTGGACTCCTCTTTATTAACATTTTTCATCCATAAATATCCAACTCGATCTAAATCAGCAATAACCAACCTAAGGCAAAAAAAAAAAAAAAAAAAAAACTACAAGCCTAAAGATGGAAGCTTATTCTTTCTGGACTTTTCTTCTCACCTTGGCAACCTTAGCTTCTTTTATCATCTTAATCTCAAAACGACTTAACTCATCCCCAAAACTACACCCTCCGCCAGGTCCTAAACCATGGCCTCTCATAGGAAACCTGAACCTAATCGGTCCTCTCCCACACCAGTCGCTCCACAAACTGTCCCAAAAATATGGTCCCATTATGCAACTCAAGTTCGGGTCCTTCCCGGTGGTGGTGGTGTCCTCGGCGGAAATGGCTAAACTCATTCTTAGAACACACGACCACGTTTTCGCTTCAAGACCCAAAACAGCCGCCGGAAAGTACACGGGGTATAACTATTCAAAACTCACTTGGTCTCCATACGGCCCTCACTGGCGTCAGGGCCGTAGGATCTTCCTGACCGAGCTTTTTAACTCGAAAAGACTCGAGTCTTATGAGTACATTCGCGTCGAGGAAAGGCGTCAGTTCCTTTCGCGACTATTCGCCTTGTCAGGTAAACCCGTTGTCATTAAAGAGCAACTCTCACGTGTGACTCTAAGCGTTATAAGTAGAATTGTTTTGGGTAAGAAGTACTTCAAGGAGCCCGAATCGGCGTCGTCAACACCCGAAACGACGTCGTTGGTGAAACTGGAAGAGTTTCAGGAGATGTTGGATGAGTTGTTTTTGCTTAATGGGGTGTTAAACATTGGGGACTGGATTCCGTTTCTTAGTTTCTTGGATTTGCAGGGCTATGTGAAGAGAATGAATAGTTTGAGTAAAAAGTTTCATCGGTTTCATGACCATGTTATTGATGAACACAAGGCAAATAGAATGGAGCAGGGACAAAAGGGTAATTTTGAACCTAAGGACATGGTGGATTTTCTGTTGGAGCTCCGTGAGACCCCTGACCTTGAAGTTAAGCTTAGTTATGATAGTATCAAGGCATTCATTCAGGTACGTATATACTACATATATTATATATATTTCTTAATTTCTTCTTCTTGTTAGTAATATTTACTGATCTTTCTTTATCATTTTTTCACTAAGGATATTAATAATAATTAAATATAAAAGTGTTTACACATAAGAAATTTCTTAATAAGATTTTAATATCCTGCTAACTAGATCAGTACGTGTGCATGGATCACGCCATAATTTTCTATTTTAGAACGCGATGTATTATTATCATGAGCAATGATATGGACAAGTGTTATATGAAGTGTTTACAAAATATTGTGATTGGTTAAAAATTGTAACATATTGATCAGTACTGTATATACTTTTTTTTTTCTTTTAGTGCACATATATTTATTATTACTCATAAGTTTGTAATTATAAAAATCAATTTTCAAAATACCAATTTAATTTTTATATTTACTAGAATATACTGTCAAAAATGACCATTAATTTGATCCTGAAGTTTGTGAAATTGATCAAATTTAAAGTTTTAAAGGATATTTTTTTATTTTTCAAAATAGTTTTTTTTTTCCTTTTTACGGAATTTTATAAAAAATTCATATTGCAACTAACGGAGCAACTTAAATAATAATTATAGCAACTTATATAAAAACTACTATAGAAATCACTATGAAAACCTAAACCGGAAATTTGAAAAAAAAAATTAAAAAAAAAATAATATATTTTCCCTAAATTTTATCCAAACAATTTTTCAATATGACTAAGTATGCGCTAAACAGGGGCACACCAAGATATTTTGCAACACATAGGTCACTTCTTAATTCTTATGAGTGGTCATTATTAGTTTTTTTATGTTTGTAAAATCAAATACTAAATTGCAATATGTTATGATATTGGTTTCTGTTTGTTTTTAATTGTGAGAACTCTTAGCTCTGCATAGACTTATACATGTTAATTAATTAACATTTGAAAATGGATCCTAATAAATTTGTTGAAGATGTAATTAGGAATTAGTAGCGGGAGGAACAGACACTTCAGCAACGACGGTGGAATGGGCAATGTCAGAGGTGATAAGACAACCAAACATCATAGAAAAAGCAAAGGAAGAACTGGACAGAGTCATAGGACAACAAAGGTGGGTCGAAGAGAGAGACATCCCAAACCTCCCTTACATTGACTCCATAATCAAAGAGACCATGAGAAAACACCCAGTTGCTGTTTTGCTCGCCCCACACTTCGCTTTACGCGATTGCCACGTCAGCGGCTACGACATTCGCCAAGGCACTACGGTCTTCGTTAACACCTGGAGTTTGGGTAGAGACCCATCGGCGTGGGACAAACCCGACGAGTTTCGGCCCGAGAGATTCTTGGAGCCTGATAAAATGGGCGTGGATATTAACGGGCAGAGCTTCGAGCTGCTTCCATTCGGGTCGGGTCGGCGGATGTGTCCGGGTTACAGCTTGGGGATTAAGATGATAAGCAGTATCTTGGCGAATATGTTGCATGGATTTACGTGGAAGTTGCCTGAGACTATGGATGGTGAAGATGTGAGTATGGAGGAGGTTTATGGATTGGCCACTATTCGAAAGGTCCCACTTGTTGCGGTTATGGAGCCTCGACTTCCCATCCATCTTTATTAGTTCCCTCCTTTTAAATGCTATCTTGTCAATCATTGTGTAAGTTGTTGGGAAATATCGATATTTGATATTATCCGCTTTACCCTTATATATCTTTCTCATTTCTGGCTACACAGCCCACATAAGTAATTAGTTTTAGTTTTTTTCGGTGTGCTTTCTTGTGTGGTGATTGAGCATGGTTATTTGTCCATACAACTGTATAATTATTCAGCAATTTGTGTATAATATATTATTGAAAATGTATGAATAGTGATATATATATTTATGAATCAAAATCCTATTAAAAAATAGTGTCTCATATAGTATTAAACTAATTAAAATTTGACATATAACTAATTTTAAAACTCTAATTGAATGAACAAAAATAGTTAATATATTTAATTTAACAGGAAATCTTGATTCTATATTTATCTATGTTATAATTATTGTGGTTATATAAGAGAAAGTATTTTTTTTTTTAAAACATTACAGTTTAAATTTAAACTAACTATAAGTATTTATTATTTGTTTTTTTTTGAAAAAAAAAAGTAATTCATTAAATAGCAATATCCGCTATTACAATAGACTGAAGAGCAGAAGAAACATTGCTCTCAGTAAAAAGACGATCAGACCAAAAACAAGCACCGCGAGCAACACAATGTGCGGCTTTGTTAGCAGATCGTTTAACATGATAAATAGAAACATTATGTAAACACTACTACAAAATTGGGCTTTAGAGGCGGTTTTTAAGGGGTTTTGGCATCGGTTTTGGCGAAATTCGCTACCGACGTTGTTCCAAGTGACGCTATAGGGTTTAAAACAACCGACGCCAAAGGGTCCCTATGGCGTCGGTTTTTTCATAAGAACCGACGCCAAAGGGTCCCTATGGCGTCGGTTTTTTCATAATAACCGACGCCATAGGTACCCTTTGGCGTCGGTTGTTATGAAAAAACCGACGCCATAGGGTCTTGGTATTCACTAGCTTTACAATTTCGTCTTTTAGCATAATTTATATATATATATTATTTTATAATTAATATAATTAAATTAAGTATAAATTATATACAATAAGCATAAATAAAAATTAAATTGAAAAGTTAAATAAATACACATTTACATTAATCTAAGTGTTTGTATATTAACTATCTTTTTATTAATATTTTATATTTGACATTATGTGTTTGTATTTTTGTAGTATATTAGTATATTTTTTATAATTTTTTTAAGTTATATTTTATATAATAATTAGTATATTAAATAATAAATAATGTGTAATATTTTTTAATTTTTATGTAATTTCATATTTTTATATATTTAAATTTTTTAAGACCAATAAAATAAAATAATAATTTAAGGACCAAAATAAATAGAAAAAATTAGAGAAAGGGCTAAACTTTGCATGAATTTTTTTGAAAACTTTGAATATTAATAACTTTTGATCCGATTATCCATTTGAGACGATTTTTTTTTTAACTTGGGTATTTTTTCGTGTTCTACGCATGCCAAACAACCTATGGCGGTTTGGCCAACTATTTTGTCCAAAAAACGATCTTTTGTATACTAAAATCATGTTATGCGCCTCTTTCACCTAACTTTTTGTGTTTTATTTTGCTATTTTACTAAAATAAACTAATAAAATTCTAATATTAAGTATTAGAATCAATGTTAAATAAAATTTTTTTATATCTCTTCTAATATTTAAATAAAATCATAGTTAATTTATATAAAGATTGTGTTTTGGTATATTGGTAAAGACTTATCAATTTATCTTTTTGGTCACAAGTTCAAATCTCATTAGACCATTTTTTGTATATCTTTTTTTTAGCCTACTATATCTATCATATGTACTACATCAATATTATTCTAAAATTACTCTAAGTATTTAAGAATTATCTAAATATATATAAAAAAAAACATTCTTATAAAAGTAAGTTAAAGAAAACATACCTTATACTAAAAATTATGTACTTGACTTCCGATAAAGTGACTTCCGATAAAATCCTAACAACCAAGTTTAATAGAAAAAAAAATCAAATATTATCCTAATTCTACCGAAATTTCGGCAGCATAACGGTTATAATTGAACATTTCCAAACAAATTCAAACCTATTAATAACAACAAAACACAATTCAAAACAATATAAAATAATCACAACAACATTTAGCAATATAAAAGTTTACCACCCATCTGACTGCAGTATATGTATTCACAGAACCTACTTCACTACGGATGAATATTTAAGATATTCAAACTCTACTAAGCATTCATAATTATTATAATAAAAGTTAGTAAATGTATACCTCGAGCTACCTTGAAACCGATCAACACCAAATAAGTCAGATCCTTGCAAATTGACCTCACAACCTACAACGTAAAGAAATACTACAAAATTACCAATTTTTTTATTTAGCTACTTACTACTTATATAAATTATGAGTAACTAGTTAGTAATAAAAATACATGAATATGAATGAAAATTAGTAACTTGCTAAATAGTTGTAACTAACTATTTACTAGTTACTAAAAAAAATAAAAACACATGAATAAAATTGAAAATAGAAAAAAAAATTAATACAAAATATAATTAATTTCTAAATTTTTGTTTCTAAACTAATTTTATAGAAATTAATTTCTAAACTTTTATTTTAATACTCTCCTATCTCATTCTCATCACAATATTTAATTAACAAAACTATTAGTTTAAACTTTAAAATACTCAATATATACATATACAATATATAAAATACTCTCCTATATCACATTTCTCATTCACAATATATATACACACAATACATATTCAATACAACACAAGATACATACATATATACTCTCCTATATCACATTTTTCATTCACAATATATATACACACAATACATTTCTCATTCACAATATATATACACACAATACATATTCAATACAACATAATACATATTTAATAATATAGAAAAACCCTAAAAAATTTATAAAATAAAAAATAAAGCAATGTACATTACTAAAATTAGTAGAAATCAGATTTATACCTTAATAGACGTTGAGATACAATGTTTTCTCCTCTAAAAACGGTGGTCGGAGGTATAACCACCACAACCACTACCTCTACCTTCGGTTTACCCTAAAAAATGAGGAAAAATGTGATCTTTTCAGGTATATAGTTTTAAGTATGAAAATAGAAGATTTAGAAACAAAAATGAGCTAAAATGGTGAAAAAATGGTGAAATGGGGGTGATTTTTCGTGGTGGTTGGCGGAGAGGGTTTGGGGTTTCTCTGATTTGGGGATTTCTGGGCTGGCTGGTCGAATGAGGAAGACGAAGTGATGAGCTAGGGTTATAAACCCTTTTGGCGTCGGTTATTTGGAAATAACCGACGCCATAGGGGGCACACCCTATGGCGTCGGTTATTTCCAAATAACCGACGCCAAAAGTAGCGTCAAATTCCCTTCTAAAATTTTTTAACCCTATGGCGTCGGTTATTAATTATTATGCTGAAAAAAGCGACTCTAAAGGCTTGTTTTGTAGTAGTGAAAGAAGAAAGAATCAATTGACACTCCTGAACAAACAAACCAAAAACCGATGGAAGAGCAACCGAGCTATTAAGAGCTTGAACAACAGCAATACAATCTGTCTCAACTAAGACATTGGAGAAATTCTTCAACTTCAACCAACTAAGGGCCTCCTTGACGCTCAATATCTCAACCACAGCTGGCTGACAAACCCCAGAATGCAAAGAGAAACTAGCTTCGATTAGCTTCCCATGATAATCTCTAATGACCATGCCCGTACCATATTGAGTTGTTGCTTCAAAAATCGCCCCATCAGTGTTGATCTTCAGCTTCCCAGCAGGCAGCTTCACCCAACAAACACTGCTACCAACAACAGTAACATCAAACAACAGTGGTTCAAACCTGTTCTCTTGAGCCAATAACCAACTAGAATGACACGACATTGCCACTCGAACCACATCCGCAGCCTGAGAAGAACGACCCTGCCAAAGAAGCTCATTTCGAGCTTTCCAAATACCCCATGCTACCATCAAGAGCTCATCCACCAAAGCCACTCTACCCCTGTTAGAAACGCCTTAAACCAATCGGCAAAAGTAGCTTCTGCAGAAAAATGCAATCCCACACCCGACCTATGCCAACATGATTGCGCAAAATGACAGCCAACCAAAACATGAATAATAGTTTCTTCATCAGAATTACAAAACACGCAGCGAGGATCAACAGGAACATGTTTTGTACGCAATTGGGTACGAGTTGGGAGACACCCCGAAATAGCTTTCCAAGCAAAGTGAAGAACCTTGGGAGGGACTTTAACTTTCCAGAGAACCCTCCACAATTCAGACTCCAATTGAATGCCCCATTCTCCTTTCAGTTTTTGGAGATAGCGGTAGGACCTCTTAACCGAGTAAAACCCATTCGGCCCTTTACCCCAAAACCAAGAATCAACATTAACATTATCACTTAGAGGAACCTGCATTATCAAATCAACATCCCTTGCCTCAAACAAATCGTGTAAGACCTCAAGATCCCATTGCTTACGATCAATGTGCATCAACTGGGAGACTGTACTATGAGCCAACACAAGATGTCTAGAAATGACACAAGGGTTCTCATCAGAAATCAGCCAAGGGACATTAAGCACAGGGGTAGACACACCAGACCCGATTCTCCTTCTAGCACCATCTCGAACCAGTTGTTGTGATTCAAACACACTCTGCCAAATAAAACTTGGGTTAGGACCTATCTCAGCCGCAAGGAAATTACCGTTTGGAAAGTAGCAGGCCTTGTAAATATGACCCACAAGAGAGTCCTCATACAGAAGAAGACGCCACCCCTGCTTTCCTAACAAGGAAAGATTGTTATCCCGCAAATTACGAAAACTAAGCCCTCATGAATTATTGGTTCTACAAAGTCGTCGCCAACTATACCAACTGACACCTTTTGTTCTATTATTAGAGGACCCCCACCAATACTTTGACATTAAGCTCTCCAGGTGTGAAACAGTCTTAACCAGAAGAAGAAACACAGACATCGCATAGGTAGGCAAAGCTTGAGCAACCGTTTTGAGCAAAACCTCACGGCCAGCCTTTGATAACAGACGACCTTCCCAACTCTGTACTCGCTTGAGCATTTTATCTTTGAGAAAACCCAAAATTACATCTTTATTCCTCCCCATAGTACAAGGAAGACCCAAGTAAGTACTTTGTTCATCAGCCATAGGCATTCTCATCATGGAGCACATTCTTTCACGAATAATAAGAGGAGTATTAGAACTGAAGAAAATTGAAGACTTGGTAAAATTCACCTGTTGTCCAGTAGCCGCTTCAAACAATTGAAGGAGCCGCAGCACATTAGAAGTTTCCCTCTCATTAGCACGACAATAGACATAGCTATCATCAGCAAATAACATATGTGAGATTACAAGTGCCCCATTCGCAACCTTACAACCCTTCAAGAGACCATCACCTTCAAACTTTTTAATGAGAGAAGTAAAACCCTCAGCACAAATGAGAAAAAGATAAGGAGATAAAGGATCCCCTTGACGAATACCCCTTCCTGGCACAAAAGAATCTGACACATGACCGCCATGAACAATTTTATACCTCACTGAGTTAACCGTAGCCAAAACAAGGTCCACGAAACGAGTAGCGAAGCCCATTCTCTCCATCATAGCTTTAAGAAAACCCCATTCAACTCTGTCATAGGCTTTGCTTAGGTCCAATTTCAAAGCTTTAATATACAAAATAATTTATTATTTTATATTAAATGTGATTATTATATAATATAAATTATTTTTTTAACATTACATTTCAAATTTAAATTAATTATACATATCTAAAATATATTTTTTTATTATTTTTTTTTATCTAATTCACATATCTTAGAAAAAACATCTTTCTATTATTATTTGTTTAAAAAAAAAACAATAAAATTGAAAAAGTGTTTATGTTTCTTGAAAAGTCACCATTATAACGTCGTTACATTTTGCAATTACAAAAAAAAAATTTATTATTTTTTCTAAAATATTTCTATAATAATGAAATTAAAAAGTATTGCAGTTAAACTAAAATTATAATTAATAACAAATTTTGAATACTATTAATTTTTTTTTATAAATATCACTTAAAATACATTTTTTAATAAAAATATTATTAATTTATTAAATAATATCTTAAAAAACTAATTATATAACTAAAAATATACATAACCAAACTAATTAATAATATAACTAAATATATATGTGCATTTTACGTAATATTAATCTAGTATATGTATTATATTAAATGTAAATATTTAACAAAAGTATATATCATGTTTTTTTTTAAAACATTACAATTCAAATTTCAACCCACTACACATTTTTTTTTTATCTTTTATCTTATATTAAATGTGTTTATATAACATAATTTTTTTAATATTGCAATTCAAATTTAAACACATATTTAAAAGAATATATATCTTTCTATTATCATTTTTTTCACCAAATAATTATATTTCTGGTATTATTTTAAAAAAAATAATATATATATATATAATATTTTAAAAACATTAAAAGTATTATAAAATTGAAAATATTACAATAATTAAACTAAAATTATAATTAACATAAATTTTGAATATTATATTTTTTTTTATATAAATAATACTTAAATTAAATAATTTTTAATAAATAAATTTATCTATTAAATAATATATATAAAAAAACTAATCGTATAACTAAAAATATTTGCTAATAATATTTACTATATTTATACACGATGTGCTTGACACATCTTAAGGTGGCCTCTCTAACATTTATGTAATTCCTATATATACGTGTTTGTTTATATATAGAAATCAATATATTATATACCCACCCAGACATGATCCCCTAATCATAATAAGGTTACATGAGATAGTGATGGGTACTGTGCATCGATCGCATAATAACTTTTTGTCATTGTAAAGTAGAAACATTGAATTGTACTTTCATGGGCTACGATCAAGTAAGGATGATCGTATCACTCCAGCCGAGATAAAGATCAAAATAAAAGTAAAATGTGATCATTCTAAATGGAAAATTTGAAACTTTTGCCAACTTTTCTAATTTTCCTAAACTACCCCTCACATTTCAAACAATCATCCTCTCTCTTCCTCTTGCTCAGCCAAACCGTCCCCCACGATACCCATCTATCAGAGCCAAAAATTGTTCAACCCATCCCTCTCACAGCCACCCATCTCCGTCGACGCTCAACCCGACCTACCCACCGTCGTCGAAGCTCAACCCCGACCAACCACGGCGACCAATCTCAGGCGAACCCGAAGCAAAAATGTCGAAGGTGTGTTTGGTTTTCTTTTTTTCTTTTCTTTTTTTTTTTTTGTAAGTGTTAAAAGATTGATTTAGATGTGTTTTTTGTTTGTGAAACTTTGTTGCAAAAATGTCCGACCAATATCTGCTGTGGGTTTTTTTTTTTTTCTTCAGATTTCAGAGGGAGGAAGAGAGAGGCCCGATGGTCGGACCTTGGGGTCCGATGGGTCCGATTGGACCCCAAGGTCCGACCATCGTTTGTGGGGTTTTTTTTTTTTTTTTCTTGATTTCGGAGAGAGGAAGAGAGAGGCCCGATGGTTGGACCTTGGGGTCCGACCATCGGCTGTGGGTTTTTTTTTTTTTTTTTCTTGATTTCGGAGAGAGGAAGACGGAGGCCCGATGGTCGGACCATGGGGTCCGATGGGTCCGATTGGTCGGACCCCATCGGACTCCAAGGTCCGACCATCGGCTGTGGGTTTTTTTTTTTTTTTTTTTTTTCTTCAGATTTCAGGGAGGGTCGGGGTTGAGCGTTCGGCCGGGGTTCAGTTCGACGAAGGAATGCTCGGGCTCGGGCTCGGGGTTGAGGGTTGGTTCGTTGAGTGATAGTTCGGCTGGCTGCGTTTTTGAGAGAGGGGGTTCGGCTGAGAGAGATGAAGAGAGAGGAAGAGAGAGGCTGATTCAAATGAGGGGGGTAGTTTAGGAAAATGAGAAAAGTTGGCATATAGGAACAATTTTAATAACTATACATTTAGGGAAAAAAATAAAATGGCATTTTAAGCATAGAATTTCAAATTTTCCTTCTAAATTTTACTTAATTGGAATGGGCATTGTTGTTAGGTCAACACTATATCGTTGTGGCGTTTTTGTTAGTAGTTAGTTTCCTACATATAATTTATCAAATTAAAATATGTGGAATTAAATTATATAAATAATAATATGTCAGCTAATACCTTAATAAATCTCTTAGCATTTCTCTATTGGAATAGGAATAAACTAACAAAGGCATATTAATCAAAAGAAAAACATAAACATCTAGAAAAATAAACAATATTATTTGTATCAATATGTTTATAATTATTATGTAATCACTCAAAAATGATAGATAAAAATTCAGAAAGAACATTCTCCTCCGAGAGCATACGGTTAACATAATATTATTCAAATTGTCTAGCAATAGCATGTATAACCCGATTTACAGAATGTTTAATAAAATATAAAAACTGTATCTCCATATAAAAATTATTATTTATTGAGATATATATTTTTCAAATAAAAAATAAAATTGCTTTAAAAAATAAAATTATTACACTTCCAATATATAGCATTGTAATATGGTTATAGGGAGTAGAAATATGAAAATATATTAGGTAAATACTATTTTAGATTTTGTGTTTTGTAAAATTTATAAATTGAGGATAATTCTGAGCTTAATTTTTGACCATTTTTTTTTTAAATATAACCAACTTGAAGATAATTCTTAATACGAACGTAGAAAATTTAACCAGTTTTGTCATAACACCTCTAAGTCGGATTATTATTAAGTTTTATTTTGACAAAAATTAATTTAAAGGTCATATTTATACTATTTTAAAAAATACAGAATCTATTATATCATTTAATAAAATGAAGGTCCAATGTATAACTTTTACGAAAGACAAGATTTAAAATATTATTTACATTCTATATAATAATCATTATCAACATACCAAACAAGTGATTCTCATCCAAAGTTAAATACCCATACCAAAAGTAGAGTCTACCAAGATGGTTGGTCCACATATGGATACGACAATGGGTAATTTCATTATAGATTGGTCCTAAAGGCAATCTGCTCCCACTTTTTTCTGTGAAAGAAAATTCTGACCCTTCTTTTTTATAAAGAAAAAGAGAAAAAAGTTGATCTGTCACTACATATAATCTTTTTAATTATCAATCAAAAAGTAGGCTTTTATTATGTGATTAATTATTGATCTCCATAATTTTTCTTACAAGCATTATTGGTACTAATTATAATATCTAAAAATTTGAATTTTAGAATTTCGTGACTTAATTGTATTTTTATTAAAACCTCATAGAACATCACCCATGAGAAGAAAAAAAACTTTACAAGGGACCGAGAACAAGAATTTATTGAATATTGGCATCGGCCATAAGAATAACTAAACCACCAAAGAGAGTACATATATAAATTCTTAGGGTTTGTTTACTACGCCGTATTGCAGTATTGTATAATATTATATTGAATTGTATTTTATGTAATATTTTTTATGTAAAACTATATGTGGTATTAATTTTTATAAACACCTTATAATATTTTAGTATAAATTAAAGTTTAACATAGTATTATATAAAAATATAATGTATAATCCAATTCAATTCAATATAATACAATACGATTTAATACGACGTTCTAAATGAACCCTTAAAGTGTAATATAGTGTGTTTTCTTTTCTACTTTCAAACAATCAGTGAACAAATAAATATAAACTCAAATTTGTATAACGTGTGCTAATGCAATTTTTTCGTCAACTTAATCTAAAAAATTTATTAATTAAAAAAAAGACAAAAATAATAAATGAAAACTATATTTTTTACGTAATTTTGTAGTTAAATCTACATGATATCTCAATTTCTATACAGGGTGATCACGTGACGTTATTTTTAGTAAAACGTGAAGAACATTCTGAGGCCTGGATGGAACATACTTTTCTTGCTATTCTGTCTAGGAGGTTTCGAGCTCAAAAATTAATTTGCTCAAAGGCAGCAAGAAGCATCCGGATAGAACCAAAGTGTGACTGTTCGAGCAAGTTCTCACCATTCAGCAATGCCAAATGCTCCGAACAAGATAACACGGTTGAAACAGATCTTCAAGAATATTTTCTATAAATATGCCCTAATTTACAATTCAATCAAAACCCTAGTTTGGTGGGATTGACACACATCAGAAGAAAGATCATAAGAAACCAATTTAGTTTTTCTTTTTATTCCTAATTGTTTTGGGAAACTTAATTGATATATTTCTCCCTATAAATAGTGAAATCATTTCATTATTTAGGGATCCAAAATCATATACTCTTGAGAGCTATTATGCTATAAAAATAACTGTAAGCTTTTCATAAGGATTATTGAGAAATGCACTTAGCCAGCTCTTTGTGATCTTGATAATTCTTTGAAGTAATACAAGTAAAAGGGGAGTAGGCTATTAACACTATCACGGGTCGAACCTCTATAAATTTTGGTATTCTTATTGCTTAATTATATTAATTATTATTCATTATCTCATCGCTTTAAATACTCAGCGTCGTTAGCTAAAATCGAAGTCAACACTACATACTCTACGAATCAATATTATTTCTGAATTTTGGTTGTATTTAAAAATTTGTAAAGTTTCTATCAATCAATCCCTTTCACCCTTTGAGTGGACCCCTTTTATAGGAATAGGAAGGTGGTTACTCAATCTTAACTTTGTGAAAAGTAACAAGTGATGGATGCAATACTACAAAAACTGGTTTCAGTGACTCTTGTTGAGTGACTCTAAAACCATTTAGTGACCCTTCACCGTGTGTCACTAATGTGGGTGACTGGAAAAGCAGTATTTAGTGACATATTAGATGGGTCACTAAACCCTTTTAGTTTCACTCCTCGCGCGTCATTATAGGATTTTAAAGTTAAACAATGTCAGACTATAAAAGTAACAGCTACTCCCAAGAAGTGTCACTATATGTATGCTTTTTTATTTATAAAAAAAATAATATTATTTTTTAATTCAAATTATATATTACAAATTCATAATAATAATTTAATTAATAATACAATTTAAAAAATAGATACATAAAAATTAATAATTTGTTACCCAAATCAGATCATTTTATAAAAATATAATTAAAATAGAAATAAAAAATAAATACAGATACATAATTATAATTATAATTTATAATTTACACAAAAAATTAAAATAGAAAACAAAAGTCCATAAATTTACACAAAATCTTTACACAAATTATTCAAATACAGAAAAAAAAAACCTGTAAAAAAATACAGAAAAAAAATTACACAAATGCAGAAAAAATTATAAATTAACAATATAATTTTGAATTGAAATATAGAATTCTACGATTCAAACATTAACAAATACTTATGATGGAATGGAAATGGGTATGAACACACTTTAGAACCATAAAAAAAACCTGAAAAAGTTAAAAAAAAATTAGATCCAGTACGAAACTAACCCCTAGACCACCATCGTCGTCCATAACTTTCAGGCCACCATCGTCGGCCACAAACCCCATACCACACTACAAGAAAAGCCACTTTTGCCGGCGCAGTTTACCAATTGCGCCGGCAAAAGTTGTCAGCATAAATGAGATGCTGAATTTGGGATTGGATTCAGCTATAACTTTTACCGGTGCAATGAAATACGCCGGTAAAAGATGAACACTGAACTGCCAAATGGCCCGAACACATGTCCACTTCTGTAAGGCTTTTACCGGCGCACAATTGCGCCGGTAAAAGTTTCCCAAATTTTGGTGGGAATGTTGACCACCCTCGTGAAAATTTGGGGGGAAATAAAACGCGTGTCCACTTCTGTAAGGCTTTTACCGGTGCACAATTGCGCCGGTAAAAGTTTCCCAAATTTTGGTGGGAATGTGGACCGCCCTCGTGAAAATTTGGGGGAAAATAAAACGCGTGGAAATTGGTGGTAGGTGGGGTTACTTTTACCGGCGCATTAAGCGAAATGGTGCGTTTGGTTTTAGGGTTATATGACCACTTTTACCGGCGCAATTCAATGCACCGGTAAAAGTGTTCATATATCCCCTTCGACGAGCAGACCCCATTTCTGGTTTTTTTTTTCTGAATTTTTTTTTTCTCTCTCAAAAAATCACTCCTTCATCCCTCTCTTTCAATCTCACTCATTCTCACTCAATCTCACTAATCTCTATCAATCTCACTCAAAATCCCACTCATTTCTCTCAAAAATTTTGTTTTTTTTTTGGAAAAAAATTCCCCACCGCCGGCAGCCACTCACCACCGTCCGTCGGGCACCACCACCGGCCGCCAGTAGCCTCCACCGCACACCACCCGAAGCCCCACCTCCTGTTATTTGTGGAAGGTATTTTTTAATTTTTTTTTGAAAAGTTTATGTAAATGTGTATGTGTATGTGTTAATGTGTTTATTAGTGTATATATGTGTATATATATGTATTTCTGTATGTGTATGTATGTATGTGTATGTGTATGTGTATGTGGATGTGGATGTATATATGTGTATATGGGTGTATGTATATATATGTATATGTGTATGTGGGTGTATATATGTATATATGTATATGTGTATGTGTATGTAGGTGTATGTATATATATATGTATATGTGTATATATATTTATGTGAGAGTATATATGTGTTTATGTGTGTATATGTATGTGTATGTGTTTATGTGTGTGTGTGTGTATGTATGTGTATGTGTATATATATGTAAGTTTAAGTATAAGTGTATGTATATATATTTATGTGTGTATATGTATGTTGATATTTTAATTATTGGGTTTTATTTTTATGAAATTAGGTCCCGTTTACGGCCCGAAGCACCGCCTCCTGCTTGTTGTTCTGATTTTTGGACTGCTTCAGGTTTGTTTTTTTTTTCTTTATATTAGTAATTAATTTAATAGTTTTGTTATAAGTTAGTATGCCTATACATGTTAGTGAAGTAGGTTCTGTGATAAAATACTGCAGTCTGATCGGTGGTGTGATTTATTGTTTTTCATATGTTGTTATCGAAAGATTGTTTGTGCTATATTGATAGGTTTTGAAAATTTTGGGTTTACGCTTTTTAAGCCGTTATGCTGCCCAAATTTTGGTAGATAGTTATGTAATGTAATTTTTAATTTAAATAAATTAAATAAAAATTTGTAAAATAATGTATATCATAAAATGTCAAAAGTATTCCAAAAAATGTATTTGAAATTTTTAAACTTTATAATATTCAATTTAAATAAATAAAATAGAAAAATATAAATTAGTATATATTAAAAAATATAATAAGTAATCAAAATATTTATTTTAGTAATCTTTAATTTAAATTAATATACATTATAAAATATAATAGGTAATCAAAATTTCTTTTTTATTTTAAAAAATTTGTAATTTTTAATTTAAATAAGTAATATTAAAAAATTAGTATATATTATAAAATATAATAGGTAATCAATTTTTTTTTTATTATTTTTAAAAATTTGTAATCTTTAATTTAATTGAATAAATGTGAAAATTATAAATTACTAATTATTGTTTAATTTTAAAAAGTAAGTAAGTGATGAATTTAAAAAGGTTGTAATTTTTAAGTTTAATAAATAAAATAGAAAATTATAAATGAATATTTATTACAAAATTGAAAATGTAAGCAAATGATATTTTGAAGATTAAAAAGTTTGTAATTTGTAATGGGAAATTTGATTTTCTATACTTAAAAATGTTCAAATTTTTTTTTTAAACCAATACATTTTACACTACAAAAAATATGACACTTTTTTTTAAAACTCCAAAAATACCCCATCTATCTACTTTGTCTCTCTCTCGGACCGAACAAAAAAAAATGCACATGGTCCGATGGGGTCCGACCAATCGGACCCATCGGACCATGTGGTCCGACCATCGCACCATGTGCCTCTCTCTCTCTCTCTTCGTTTTCCTCAAATTGAAAAAAAAAAAGGCATATGGTCCGATGGTCGGACCACATGGTCCGATGGGTCCGATTGGTCAGACCCCATCGGACCATGTGGTCCGACCATCGGACCATATGTTTTTTTTTTTTCAGTTCGGTCAAAGAGAGAGAGACGAAGAGAGTGAGAGGGGGTATTTTAAATAAATAAAATAAAAAATTATAAATTAATGTTTATTATAAAATTTAAAATGTAATGAAGTGATATTTATAAATTTTAAATATTTATACTTATAATTTAAAAATAAAATAAAATAAAATTTTAAAGTAATTATAGTAAGAATTTAATCTAATTAGCATAAAGTAAGTGTAATTATAAAGTAAGTACAAATGAACATAAGATATTAAAATAGCATAAAATTAAATTTTTATTATCTTTTCTTGATCTCTTTGGTTATACACCAAAGATAGGATAGTAAAATTGTATTTGTATTTGCATTATCGCATAGTGATAATATTTTTCTTTTTAAATTTACACATGCACGAAATACCTTAGACCCGTTTGGAGAGGCTGAGTCAGTAAGGACTCTTAAATACGCTTTTCCAAATTATCCAGGACTGTTTGTCCGCATGGATAGTTTGGGCTTGTTTTATACTTATAGTATGATCTACTTCTTATTTGATTATTTCATTAGTAGATATTTTGGTACGTCTTCTTACACGTTCTTGTAAGTCGGCAAACTTAATTATTACAAGTTTGCTAACTTATAAGAACTGTGGGGAGGTGCTGCCGAAATTTTTACAAAAATGAAATAATCTTAAGAGCGTAGATTGTACTATATGTATATTACAAACCTGAATGGGATAGGTTCTTTACCTTTTTAGTAATGGAGTGAGAAGGTGGATTAGGACACTTGCAAATTTTCTTGTTTTTTTTAAATTGTTTTTGTTAATTACTTCATAGTGGAAGATGCGTGCCAATCGAAGTTGGATGAAGGCGCATCGGCGCTCTGCAGAGTTTCAAAGTGGCGTTGACGAGTTCGTTGCGGTAACAACGAACCACGTGAACACTGACGGATTAGCTCGATGCCCATGCATGCGGTGTTTGAATGTGAATTTCCACACACCTGCAACTATAAGGGTTCATTTATTTCTCAGCGGGATCCAACCTTCGTACAACCCCTGGTATTTCCACGGGGAGACTTTCTCTCAGCCCGCAATTGAACTTCCTGAAAATGACGAAGAGGAAATGGCAGATGTGTTGGCGGACATGTTAAGAGGGGACCCTGGGTTTGACGAATCTGCTAACACTACTGATTCTTTCAATGAACCCCCTATCAACGACAACAACAAGTTTGATGACTTGTTTAAGGAGATGGAGGCTGAGTTATATCCAGGTTGCAAAAAATCAGCCCTAAATGCACTGGTAAAGCTTATGCACTGCAAGGTTTTGAATAGGTGGAGCAACCACTCTTTCGATATGTTGCTGTCCATCTTGATTGATCTATTTCCAGAAGGGACAAAATTACCGAAGTCGCATTATGAGTCGAATATGCGATTGCGCAATCTAGGTTTGGGTTACGACTCAATAGATGTGTGCAAGTATAATTGTGCTATTTTCTGGAAGGAGAATGAGAAGAAGGAGTTTTGCCCTGTATGTGGCGAATCACGATGGGTGAAAAGAAAGGGTAAGGGGAAAAAAGTTCCTCACAAAGTTATGCGTTACTTCCCACTCACACCTAGACTAAAACGATTATATTTCTCAAGACACACTGCGGAGGATATGCGGTGGCATTACTCGCAGAGACCAAAAGAAGACGGTGTGCTTAGGCATCCTGCGGATGCTGAAGAATGGAAGCAGTTTGACCGCCTTCATCCATCTTTTGCTGTTGAACCTAGAAATGTCGGTAGGGATTGGCGGCGGCGGTTTTAATCCATTTGGCAACATGAGCAACTCTTACAGCCTGTGGCCAGTTATTTGTGTCCCATATAATTTGCCACCGTGGAAGTGTATGAGTTCTGAATCGTTGTTGTTGACCTTATTAATTCCAGGTCCATCATCTCCTGGGAAAGACATAGATGTATTCATGAGGCCGTTAATTGATGAACTGAAACAGTTGTTGGAGACGGGTGTTGAAACCCGAGATGCCTACAACGGAACTGTGTTTTCAATGCGTGCGGCAGTGTTGTGGACAATAAATGACTTTCCTGCTTATGCTCTAATGTCTGGTTGGAGCACAAAAGGGTATATGGCGTGTCCCACTTGCAATGAACATACTCCTTCCATTGGCCTAAATAGTAAGATTGGATATGTTGGCCACAGACGCTTTCTCGAAATGAGTGATCCGAGAAGGAGAAGCAAAAAGTACAATGGTAAGCCTGAGAAGAGAGCACCACCTCCTGTATTGATGGGGGATGATATTTTAACTCAATTAGACCGAATTCCATTGACTTTGCCTGGAAAACACAAACAGTTCGGGGGTGTGAAACGGAAGCGTTCTAGTGAAGAGCTCAATTGGTCTAAAAAAAGTATTTTTTTTGAGCTTGAGTACTGGAAGTCAAAGTCCTTACGACATAATCTTGATGTAATGCACATTGAGAAAAATGTGTGTGACAGTTTAGTAGGTACTCTTCTAAGTATCGACGAGAAGTCAAAGGATACCGACAAGGCGAGAATGGATTTGCAAGACTTGCAAATACGACGAGAGTTGTGGTTGTATGAAGACCGGAATGGGAAGTGGAAGAAGCCTCCAGCTAGTTACACACTTAGTGTTCAAGAACGGATTGAATTTGCAGACTTCATAAAGTCTGTACGATTTCCGGACGGTTTTGCAGCAAACTTAGACAAAAATGTAAATTTGGATACGGGCAAGATTTCCGGGCTCAAATCACATGATTGTCATGTGTTGTTACAACGTTTACTACTGGCAGGTATCCGTAATTTCTTGAGAAAAGAAATCCGGGACACAATCATTGAGCTGTGTGTGTATTTCAAACAATTATGCTCAAGAACACTTCATGTTTCGGATTTAGAAAAAATGCAAATAAATATTCTAACTATTTTGTGCAAGTTAGAAACAATTTTTCCACCGGCTTTCTTTGACATAATGGTTCACGTAGTTATGCATCTCCCTCAAGAAGCTATACTAGGTGGACCAGTGCAGTACAGGTGGATGTATCCCATTGAACGGTGAATGTCTGTGTACAAGAAATATGTCAGGAATCATGCCCGTCCGGAAGGCTCTATTGCTGAATCTTTTGTGGTTAATGAGGCATTAACCTTTTGCTCAATGTACTTTCGAGAAGTGGAAACTCGATTCAACCGTCCTGACCGGAACAATGACATTGTCCAAAACATGCCAACTCGACAATTTTCTGTATTCAAGCATGTTGGCTGACCCCTAGGTATGAGGACAGTCGACACCTTACCCATGCAAAGCAAGCGTAAGGCAGAGTGGTACATTTTGAACAATTGCACAGAGGTTGAACCGTATATCAAGTAAGTATAAATTCCATAAACACAAACACACAATATATAGTCGACTTCATCTAAAAAATTCTTAATTTACTAAGTACATTATATTATATAGTGAGCACAAGGAGTTGCTTCAAGCAAGGGGTGTAGGCAATATTGAGACAGTGCAAGAGACTGAGTTCCCTGAATGGTTCAAAACTCAAGTAAGCCTTGTTGCCTCTCAATACTCTTAATCTTGTTCTCAATAACTGTTCAACTTTTCTTAATTTAATATTTTTCCTGATATGTAGATTAATGAACTACGGTTGAGCAATCAGGGTGCAGTGTCAGATGAGTTGTATGCTATCGCTAACCCAGCGAATACATCAATTTATTTTTATTCAGGGTGCATAGTGAACGGTACTAAATTTTTGGTCAAGGAAAGGGATGATAACCGCAAAATACAAAATAGCGGTGTCATGGTCCCCGGTGAAGATGGACAAAATTTTTACGGCACACTTGAAAAAATTATGGAGTTCACTTATTTGAAAGATTACAGTGTTCTCTTATTTTTTTGTAAGTGGTTTGACACTAACGGGAGTAGAATGGATAGTGACGGTGTTATTACTAGCATCTGCGTCAACCGACAATGGTACCAAAATGAACCGTTCATACTTGCATCTCAAGCAAAATTGATCTACTACATTCCTGATTTAAGGAACGGCAAAGACTGGTTGATTGTAAATGAGTACATACCGCGCAATGTTTGGGACTTCCCGGACACGGATGGTGAGACACCCTTTGTACAGGAAAACAATTCAGCTGAAACCGAGTTCGTTGTTCAACTTCCACAATTGGATGATGTTGACTATGTTCGCCATGATGTCGACCCAACTGAAGTTGCAAACATCCATCGTGTGAATTCACAGCCTCAACAATTAGATAATTTCATTGTCGATGATGACAATGAGGGTCTAAATACCGAAGAAGACAACTCCTTAGAATTAGAGAGTGACAGTGATGATAATGCTGTATATGTAACTGATGATGAGGATGATGAATTGTAATTGAAATAGTGTTTTAAATAAAATAAAAATTACAACCCTTCTTCTTTAATATGTTTGCAATATGTTAGTTTATTTTAAATAAACAATATGTGTTGTATATGTAGTATGTCTACACCAGGTGACAGCAGTTCGAAAAAGAAAGGGGTCAGAGGTAAATACAAGGGCAAGAATGTTGAGGAGGAGCTCTCCAAAACACAATCTGCCAAGTTACCAATTGAGGTGCACGTAGAGACTGGCACCCCCGTAGGCAAAAACAGAAAAAAAATTCAACAATATGGCCAAATGGATGACTCGGATGTCTATCCCCATTAATAAATTCAAATGGGAAGATGTCAGTAGAGCTAACATCAACGCACTCTGGGATAGACTTGAGGTATGCCTTAATAATTTTTTTAATTTCTAAATTACTATACTCTTATTAAATTGTAATTAATGTATTATGTGTAACTTTTTGCAGACCAAGTTCGTCCTCACACGAGATAACCCTACATTCGTAGACTACGGTGAGTACGAGATGTAAAAGGGTTTACGTGACTGGAGGTCAGACTGCAAGAAGAAGTGGATACAAAACATTGAGGAGCTTGGACAGGAGAGGGCCGACATGTCACCTCCTGAGGGAGTAACTCAAGAGGTGTGGAGTGACTGCATCGCTTATTGGAGCACAGACAAACAAAAGGTACATTTTTTAAAATTTATAATTTTGGTAATGTTTAATTTATGTAGTCAATAATAAATAATTAATTGTTAGAAAAATTATTAATTTCAGGCGAGAGCAGCGAAAAATAAAGAAAGTCGGGGTAAGATGAAATTTCTAGGAGGCTGGGGCTCCAAGCCTATTGTTTCACATGTTGTCGAGGGGGTAAGTTTATATTTAACTATCATTCATTTAAATTTTTCTAGTAAAATAACAATACTAATATATTTTCTCTTTAAAATAGGCTAACCCCGACACAGGAGAACTGCCAACTGCGGTGGAAACTTTTCAAAAGTTTCACAATAAAGGCAACGATTGGCGCAACGAGTTCGCGCAACAAGCTTACGTAAGTTTACGTTTTAATTCAATTTTTACTTATTTCTTTCAATTTATTTTGTGTTAAAATTAACCATTTAACTTATTTGTTTAATTGTTTTAGGAGCAAATGGTTGAAATAGCGGCAACTCAACCAGCGCCCACTGAAGATGAGCCCGAAGAGCCTGCTGTCGATCCTACACAGTACCCCCGAGACTTACCTGTTATGACGCAAGTACTCGGGGAACGATCTCGGCATCTTAGAGGCTTTGGCCATCTCCCCAGACTGAAGGGAGTTGGGGCCAAAAGAGCACCTGCCACGCATCCTTCAGCCCAACCGACTGTTACAATGGAACAGTACGAGGCTTTACAGAAAAAAGTGGAGGAAGCGGAGCAGACAACTCAACATACGAGGCAGCAGTATGAGACACAACAACTCTACCTCAGACGATTCCAAGATCAGTTTGAGTATCTTTCTCGAGCTGTGCCGGGTTTCAACTTGCCTCCCATGGATCTTCCACCATTGCCCACTCCTGGTGCTGGATCGTCGGCTGCTGCTGGTGCTGGATCGTCATTGCAGCCTCCCGAGACTCAGAGAAACAACGATGACGACATTACCCGCCTATAGAACTGTACTTTTTTTTATTATCCGGTTCGAACATTTAACATTTTGTTTATATACTGATTTTAGTAGTAATTAATGTTGGTTTATCTTTTAATGTAAATTATGTTGGTTTATTTTGTTAATATAATATTATAATTATTTAAAAAAATTTAATTAATTATATTTAATTAATTAATATTATAATTAATTAAATATAATTAATTAAATTTTTTTAAAAATAAAATTTAATACTTTTGCCGGCGCAATAGTGCGCCGGTAAAAAGTGGCAAAAACTATTGGCGCCAATCTGACTGTTGGCGCCAATAATTTTGTCGGCGCATAAAGTGCGCCGGCAAAACTTTATCATAGCAGGTTCATGGCTGATAAGGCCATTTTTTAACACCGGCGCTTATTTTTCACCGGCGTTATTTCTCGCCGGTAAAAGGAAGTTTTACCGGCTCAGTTACTATACGCGCCGGTAAAAAGTCCTTTATCGACCAAGCTTCCCAGATAATCTTTGCCGGCGCACAACTGCGCTGGCAAAGCTTTGCCGGCGCAGTTAGGGTACTTTTGCCGGCGCAACAATGCGCCGGCAAAAGCTAGTTTTCTTGTAGTGCCACCACCTTGTTGGAAATTATTTTACCAGGATCTAGATTTACTAACAAGTATGTTTGATTAACATCCTAATATGAATTCTAAAACAATGAAAATAAACACATATAAAGTTTAGAAAACCTTACAGTGGGTGCAGCGGGATAATATGACTCATTCCATTCAGATCTCTAGCCCTTGATTCCTTTCTGTAGCAGAGCATAATCAAGATCTGAATCTGGATCTTCTTTTCTCCTTCTTTGATGCAGATTTTCCATAGTCTTACATACTATGATTGAGATACCACTTGATGTGTGTGGGCACTACTCATTCACTCAAAGGATTCGAAATTTAGAGAGAAGAAAAGAGAGAGAGGGGCGTGTGGCATTTTCTGAGAGAAACTAATGTTCAAAGATCTGTGTCATAGTTTCCTGAAGCCAACACTTTCTATTTATAGAAAACCCTCTAGGTTTTAGGTTAGAATTGTATGGCATTAAAATAATGGAAACTACAAATGGCAATTCTCATGCATGTGGCCGGCCATACAAAGGGATTGGACCTCACTTTGTAACTTTCCCATTTCGTAATTTTCCATTCCCATTTTCTCAAAAATGCTAATTTTCCAATTTAACCTTTTAAATGTCAATTCTAATTATTTAATAACTTAAAAATAATTATTAAATAATATTGCCATTTAATATATTTATTAATTTAGACATATAAAGTCTCTTAATCAATAAATAAACCTAGAATCTCTTTTCTTTACAATTTTGCCCTTGCTTAGTGAAAATTCATAAAGTAGACATAGTCTAACTTTTAGAATTATAATTGATTAATTAAAATCAATTAACTGAGTCTTACAAGCAGTAGGGTCTCAACTAGTATGGGGAACATGGGTCTATATAACTGAGCTTTCAATAAGTCGAACCGAATTTACCAAGTAAATTCAATAACTTATTAATTCATCATTGAATCCACACTTAGAACTTGGAATTGCACTCTCAGTCATATAGAACGCTCTATATGTTCCATGATATAGACACGTCATTAGTTATCCATTGTTATAACCCTAATGTGATCAGTGACCCTCTAATAGATGATCTACATTGAAAAGGCACTATTGTTACCGCTACACCCTCAATGTATTTTATCCTTAAAACACTTAGCTCCGCATAAATGATATTTCAGCAAAGTGAAATGAGATCTCCACCATTTATTTCTGTTTAGCCAAGCTCCAAGGATATCATCGTTTCATTTCTAAGTTCCTATAGAAGTTATAGATTCCATATTTATGGTAGCGCTCCCACTCAATTATACTATCATGTTCCCAAAATGTACGTATCACCCTGACCCAAAAGTAGGCTTAACTAACAAATCAAAGAACATGTATAGTACTCTTGAGATCGAACCTAACCATATCAGGATTAAGATCATTTGATCTAGGATCAACGGGTGATATTGAATTGAATAGATATTACGGTAAATTTTAATATATCTAATCAAAGTTCAATATTGGTCCCTTTCGATGTATACTACATACATCCGATACTGGTAAACTTTGCCAATGCCCTGGAAAGGACATAACACTTTTCCAAGGTGTAAGAATACCTATCGCTGATTATCATGTCAGTCTAAATCCAATGAACTGACAAATCAGGGAATAAACTTTCGAACATATAATTAAGATTATATTCCACTGTGCTGACAGCACTATAATCTTTAACAAATTCATATGTTCTGGACTTAAATAGAATTCATACATTATATATTTATAATCATGAAATAAATCATGTGAACCATGCAACATAAAATGTTATTTTTGATCTTTATTAATAGGTAAATCTGATTATATTGAAATGAGTTTTATTTAGGGCACAAAACCCAACAAACTCCCACTTTCACTAATATAAAACAAAATGTGCATTTCAAATAATCTCAACACCTTGATATACAAATCAAGTGTAGTAGTAGTAAACTCCTCGTAATAGGATCTGACAGGTTGAATTAACCACAACCTTCTCTCCACCATTACTCTTCCTTAATCACAAAATCCTTGATATTGTGAAATTCCTCTCTATATGCCTACTCTCTTGGGATACTGGATTCTATACTTTTGGCAACTACTTTTTGGTTAATCAAGAAATAACACTAGTAGTTAAGACAAGTTGGAACGGTGCCACAAATGTATAGAACTTTCCTTAGACTGAATAAGTACCTTTCCTGCAACTTTAACATTCAGTCTCTCTCTGGTAGACCTAGAGACTTCAGATAGGTTTTTACACTTCTCCAAAATCATTACTCCACCCCGAGAGTAATCACCATCTTATCAGCAGACTTTCTAGCACAAAGGCAAGTCTCGAAATCTGATGTGGTGTAGTCTAAGAGTTTTAACTACACCCTTATAGTATAACATATAGTTCCTCTTCTTAATCTTAAGATTTACTTGATTGTCTTCCAATGTTCCTCTCCTGGATTAATCTGATACCTACTCATTACTCCCACGCAACAGCAGGTGTCTAGTCTAAGGCATACTAAAGCATATCTGAGACCTCTCACTGTTGATTTAAGAAATTCTTTCATGGCTTTATCTTTTCTGGAATAGTTGAGACTTTTCCTTAGATAAATAAAATCTATGCCAAGAAGTCGAGAGGCTTCTATAGATTGCCATTAAAAAGAGAATGCTTCAGCATCTTACTAAAGTAAGTTGCTTGCATTAGAGTAAGTAATTACCAGGTATACCATAAGCCATAGGTTTAGATAAACTCAAACCTATAATACTTGGAACGGGAAGTTTTGTTAAGTCCATTGAATAGACTTATAAACGAAAATTTCCTTTTATGTCCTTATAATAGAAAACTTTAGGTTATTCCATGTGAATGGATCAAACCATAGTTCTATTGGCTTTTCTTCTTAGTTTCTTATCTTGACAATCCATTACTTGTTTAAACTCACAATGGATTTTAATCGCTAGTGTCTTCGAAGTCATAAGAAGGTGAGTTCCTAGAAACCCTCCCACTACGACAAGGTACCGTGAATTATGTCTAAGAAAACTAAATGGTATTAGCCTCTTCGGTTGTGTCAAGACAACAGAGGTAGTGGGATCATCATATAAAGATGATAGAACACTTTTGGAATCAAGAAAAAAAATATCTCCTTTATTTGCTACTTTATTTTCAGACTTAGTCATTCTCTTAGAAAAGTAGTATTTGTTTAAACAAACACTTTCTTATCTAATGACTATGGGATGTTCCTGTTGGAAATTATTTTACCAGGATCTAGATTTACTAACAAGTATGTTGGATTAACAACCTAATATGAATTCTAAAACAATGAAAATAAACACATATAAAGTTAGAAAACCTTACAATGGGTGCAGCGGAATATTATGACTCCTTCCGTTCAGATCTCTAGCCCTTGATTCCTTTCTGTAGTAGAGCATCACCAAGATCTAAACCTGGATCTTCTTTTCTCCTTCTTTGATGCAGAAATTCCATAGTCTTCCATACTATGATTGAGATACCACTTGATGTGTGTGGGCACTACTCATCTCACAAGGATTTCGAAATTTTCTCTCTTTTTCTCTCTTGAATTTCGTGGCTTATGGATTCATATGATGTGCAAGAGAAGAGAACAAGGGCTGCTATATATAGGGAGAAGGGAGAGCACAACTTTCCAAATAAAACAGTTTCCTTAATTACTGTGTAATCAATCAACTGCCTTATTTAGTGTGATCCACCACTTTCCTATTTTTGTTAGGCTTTGATTAGCAATTACATGACAATTAAAAAATAAAAATAATAATTGGGAAACACAAAGGGAGTGCTCGGCCATAGAGGGAAATGGGCCTCACTTGGATTTTGCAGTTTCCTCAATTTTATTTCTATTTCTCCAAAAATGCCATTTTTCCAATTCTAATCATTTAAATGCCAAAACTAATTATTTAATAACTAAAATAGATTATTAAATAATATTGTCATTTAAAATAATTATTAATTAGACATACAAAGTCTCTTAATTAATAATTAAACCTAGAAACCCTTTTCTTTACGATTTCATCCTTAAACTGTGAGAATTCATAAAGTAGACATAGTCTAACTTTTAGAATTATAATTGATTAATTAAAATCAATTAACTGAGTCTTACAAGCAGTATGGCCTCAACTAGTATGGGGACCATGGGTCTATATAACCGAGCTTCCAATAAGTCGAACCGAATTTACCAAGTAAATTCCCTAACTTATTAATTCCTCATTGAATCCACACTTAGAACTTGGAATTGCACTCTCAGTCATATAGAAACGCTCTATATGTTCCACGATATAGACACGTCATTAGTTATCCATTGTTATAACCCTAATGTGATCAATGATCCTCTATATAGATGATTTACACTGTACAGGGATTAAATTACCGTAACACCCTACAATGTATTTTATCCTTAAAACACTTAACCCTGTATAAATGATATTTCATCTAAGTGAAATGAGATCTCCACCATTTATCTTCGTTTGGTTAAGCTCGAAGGAAATCATCCTTTACTTCTATTTGCCAAATAGAAGCTATAGATTCCATATTTATGTTAGCGCTCCCCCACTCAATTGCATTACCGTGTTCCCAAAATGTACGTATCACCCTGATACAAAACTAGGCTTAACTAACAAATCAAAGAACACGAATAACACTCTTGAGATTGAGCCTAACCATATCAGGATTTCGATCATGTGATCTAGGATCAACTTATGATATTGAATTGAATAGATGTTTACGGTAAGTTTCAAAATCTAATTCAAAGTTCAATATCGGTCCATTCCAATGCATACTCCATGCATCCGATACTGGTAAACTTTGCCAATGTCCTGGAAAGGACATAACACTTTTCCAAGGTGTAAGAATACCTATCGCTGATTATACCATGTCAGTCTAAATCCAGTGTTCTGACAAATCAGGGAATAAACTTTTGAACATATAATAAAGATTATATTCCACTGTGCTGACAACACTATAATCTTTAACCAACTCATATGTTCTGGACTTAAAAAGAATTCATACATTATATACATATAATCATGAAATAAATCATGTGAACCATGCAACATAAAATGTTATTTCTTATCTTTATTAATAAGTAAATCTGATTATATGAAATGAGTTTTATTTAGGGCATAAAACCCAACAAACTCCCACTTGCACTAATATAAAAAAAAAAAAAAGTGCATTTCAAATAATCATTAACACCTTGATATACCAATCAAGTGTAATAGTAGTAAACTCCTCGTAATGGGATCTGACAGGTTGAATTAAACACAACCTCTTCTCCACCATTACTCTTCCTTAATCACAAAATCCTTGATAATGTGAAATTCCTCTCTATATGTATACTCTTTTGGGATACTGGATTCTATACTTTTGGGCAACTACTCTTTCGTTATTCAGGAAGTAACCCTAGTAGTTAAGGCAAGTTGGAACACTGACACAAATGTATAGAACTTTCCTTAGACTGAAAAAGTATCTTTCCTGCAACTTTTAACATTCAGTCTCTTTCTGGTAGACTAAGAGATTTCAGATAGGTTTTTACACTTCTCCAAAATCACTACTCCACCCCCAAAGTAATCACCATCTCATCAGCAGACTTTCTAGCACACAGGCAAGTCTCGAAATCTGATGTGGTGTAGTCTAAGAGTTTTAAAACCACTCTTATTGACTAACATATAGTTCCTCTTCTTAATCTTAAGATTTACTTGATTGTCTTCCAATGTTCCTCTCCTGGATTAATCTGATACCTACTCATTTCTCCCACTCAACAGCAGGTGTCTGGTCTAAGGCATACTAAAGCATATTTGAGACCTCTCACTGTTAATTTAAGAATTTCTTTCATGGCTTTATCTTCTCTGGAATAGTTGAGACTTTTCCTTAGATAAATAAAATCTATATTTAAGAAGTTGTGAAGCTTCTATAGATTTCCATTGGAAAGAAAATGCTCCAGCATCTTACTAAAGTAAGTTGCTTGCATTAGAGTAAGTAATTACCAGGTATACCACAAGCCATAGGTGTTAGGCTATTTTTAGCCTATGTTTTGGATCCAATTTATGTGCATCTTTAGCTGTGTTGGGACGGAATTACGCTTGTTTTCTATGTTTTCAGGTTCTTTGGAGTAAAAGAGGTCTCGGGTGCAGAAATTCATTGAAAGACGTGCTGAGCCGAAGAAAAACTTAATTTTTGAGTTTTTCCATATCTGGCCGCGGCGATGAAGAGGCTCGCCGCGGCGAGTTACGAGAAACAGAAAGCACCTAAAATTGGCAAATTCTCGCCGCGGCGAGAGGAAGCTTGGCCGCGGCGAGATCCCGTACGGACCAGGGGTATTTTCGTCCATCGAACCCTAAATTTCAAGTATAAATAGAAAACTGCGATTGGAAGTCAGGGAGAGCGATTTGGAACCCTAAAACACAGCTAAGAGCGGCAGGAAGAGCATAGAGATTCAAGTGAAGATCCAGAATTCATCCACCAACAGTTCTTTTCTTTATTCCTCTTTAATTTATTTATGTTGAATATTGCTATAGGAATGGTTATGGATTTATTTCTGAACTAAATTTCCCATTTAGGGAGGATGATGATTGTTGTTTAATGTTTTGCCTAGTTAATGTTTAATTACCATTCCTCAATTCTTGTGTGTGAAATTATCTTAATTTGTTCTTAATTTCATGTTTAAGATTGATCACCTTGTGCATGCTTTATGATCTCAATTCAAAATCTGAAAAGTGAGAATTGAGAATGCTAAAATTAAGATAATCAATGTTCTATGTGAAACGAAAGTATTTACATGACTTATGTGACGAGTAGATTATTACTTAATGCTGATTTCATGTTAGTTTAATTAAGGAATTAATTAGATAACATGTGATTTAGAATCTAGAAGATCTGAAAGGAGCTAGGTTATTTCATAATCTGTCATTCACTCCAAGAATAGGATAGTAATTAATCATTAACAATTTGGGTAAACAACAACAGGATTCTCCTCCCTATTGTCTCATCTTGCTCAACTTTAAACTGTGTTATTAAGTTTTCTGAATTTCTTTCATATTTTACTGTTTTTAAATCATAATTGCTTTTGATTTACCGAATAGAATCATAAGTATAATTTAGTAGTGCTTAATCCAATTCCCTGTGGGATCGACCTCACCTGTGTGAGATTTACTACTTGATTGCGTATACTTGCGTAGTGTTTAAAAATATAGCAACAAGTTTTTGGCGCCGTTGCCGGGGAATTGTTAAAGATTAATATTACATAAAATTATACTAACTTCTACTTTGGTATATTTTCTCTTGCTGATTTTTCTAACCTTTTTCTTGCAATATTTTCTTGATTCATTTCAGGAATCCTAAGTGCATGCGCCGTCAAGGACAATCAGTCATATTACCAGTTGATCCTGAAATTGAGAAAACTTGCAGGAAGAATCGAAAGAACAAGAGGCAAGAAAGAGTTTCAGCAACTGCTGAAACATCAGAAATCATGGCTGCCAATGTGAACAATAATGTTGGGAACAATGGGCGTAATAATGGTAATAATGGAGGCGCTGTGGAAGATCAAGCTAATGGCCGTAGCTTGAGAGATTACATTCTCCCTACTCTGACGGGAGTGCAGTCATGTATTAGGCCACCGGCAGTGGATGCAAACAACTTCGAGATCAAACCTGCCATCCTTCAAATGGTGCAGTCTTCAGTTCAGTTTGGTGGTCTCCCTTCTGAAGATCCTAATTTGCATCTCTCTAACTTCATGGAACTTTGTGAAACTTTTAAAGTTAATGGAGTTAGCGACGATGCCATTAGATTGAGGTTGTTTCCATTCTCGCTCAGAGAACGAGCCAAGAGTTGGTTGAATTCTTTGCCACCGAATTCTATTGCTACATGGAATGATCTGGCAACAAAATTCTTGTCAAAGTTCTTTCCTCCAGCTAAGTCTGCAAAGCTAAGAGGAGAAATCAATAATTTCTGCCAACAAGATAATGAATCTCTCTATGAGGCTTGGGAGAGGTTTAAAGATCTGATCAGGAGGTGTCCCCATCATGGTATAGAGAAGTGGATGCTGGTTCACAACTTCTACAACGGGTTGGTTGGTAATACTAGAACTCTAATAGATGCAGCAGCGGGCGGAGCTTTTATGAGAAAGAGTGCTAATGAGGCATATGATCTATTGGAGGAGATGGCTCTAAACAACCAGCAGTGGCCAACAAAAAGGAGTCAATCCAAGAAGGTAGCTGGTGTGTTAGAAGTCGATGCCATCACAAAGTTAACAGCTCAGGTTGAGGCATTGACTAAAATCATTGCAGGACAAGCTAAGCAAGCCCAAATTGTTTGTGAGTTATGTGGAGGAAGTCATCACTTTTCGGAGTGCCAAGCAGATGTGGATGATTTGCCAATGGATGAAGCTAAGGCCATGGGGAATTTTTCACAGAACAACAACAACAACAATTATGGGTTCAACCAGAATAACAACCGAAGAAATAGTGGGTTCTATCAACAAAGAAATCAGAACCAACAGTTTAATCAAAGAACAAGCCTCTGGTGGAAGTTCTAGTTTGCAGACAGATTTACTGCTCCAATTCATGACTGAAACTAGATCTTCAATTAAAGACCTGCAGACTCAGATGGGCCAGCTAGCAACTCAGGTAGCAACCCGCCCTCAAGGAAATTTGCCTAGCACCACTGAAGTTAATCCTAAAGAAAACTGCAAGGCAATTACCCTGAGGAGCGGTAAGAAGTATGATGGGCCTGAGTTACCACAACCAGTTGAGGTAGATGTAGAAATAAATGCTCAACCAGTTCCGACACCAACACCGACAGCAGAGAAGGCTGCGATAGCCCAGCTCCACTTCAACAGTCTCCACCGATTAGTATTGATCATCATGTAAAGATACCCTATCCTCAGAGGCTGAGAAAGTCAAGCTTGGACAAGCAGTTCACCAAGTTTCTAGAAGTCTTCAAAAGACTTCACATTAACATTCCTTTTGCTGAAGCTCTAGAGCAGATGCCAAGTTATGTGAAGTTTATGAAGGAAATTTTGTCAAAGAAGAGGAAGATGGAAGACTATGAGACAGTGGCTCTAACTGAAGAGTGTAGCGCTATTCTACAGAAGAAACTCCCTCCAAAACTCAGAGATCCAGGGAGTTTCACTATTCCTTGTACTATTGGTAAAATTGAAGGGATAAATGCACTATGTGATTTGGGAGCCAGTATTAACTTAATGCCCTTGTCAGTGTTCAAAAGATTGCAGCTAGGTGAAGCAAAGCCAACTACTGTAACTCTTCAATTGCGGATCGATCGCTAGCTCACCCTAGAGGAGTCATTGAGGATGTGTTAGTAAAGGTGGACAAGTTCATCTTCCCAGCTGATTTCATTGTTCTGGATATGGAAGAAGACAGTAATGTTCCTATCATCCTGGGGAGACCTTTCTTGGCAACAGGGAAAGCACTAATTGATGTTCAGAAAGGAGAGTTAAAGCTAAGGGTACAAGGAGATGAAGTTGTATTTAATGTACTCAAAGCAATGACCCTATCCTACAGCTAGTGACAACTGTTTTGCAATTGATGTGGTGGACCAGTTGGTGGAGACAAAGACACATGCTGAAGATCCTCTTAATCTGACTTTGGTACAAGAAGAGGTGGTGGAACAAGATGGTAAGGAAGCTTATGAATATGCTATGTGGCTCGATTCTTATGGACCGCTGAATAGAAAATATTATGAAGAGTTAGGAGTCATACCAACAAAGCCTACCCCATCTACTGAAAAGCCTCCTCAACTAGAGTTAAAAGTCCTACCAGAGCATCTCAGGTATGAATATTTGGGTGAAAATAAGACACTTCCTGTTATTGTGGCTTCTTCCCTATCTTCTGTAGAGACAGATAAGCTATTACGGGTTCTAAGGAAGCATTCAAAAGCCATTGGATGGACTTTAGCAGATATTAAAGGGATCAGCCCTTCAACTGTAATGCATAGAATCTTAATGGAGGAAGGAGTGAAACCAACCATTGATGCACAACGTAGATTAAATCCACCAATGAAGGAGGTTGTCAGAAAAGAAGTCTTGAAGTGGTTAGATGCAGGGGTAGCGTATCCTATTTCAGACAGTAAATGGGTGAGCCCAGTCCAAGTTGTTCCAAAGAAAGGAGGGATGACGGTGGTGAAGAATGAGAAGAATGAACTCATCCCAACCAGAACTGTCACGGGATGGAGAATTTGCATTGACTACCGAAAACTCAACAAGGCTACAAGAAAAGATCACTTTCCACTCCCATTCATTGATCAGATGTTAGACAAGTTGGCAGGACAAGAGTACTATTGTTTCCTTGATGGATACTCAGGGTATCACCAAATAGCTATAGCACCGGAGGATCAAGAGAAAACAACATTCACATGTCCATATGGTACTTTTGCTTTTCGACGAATGCCATTTGGGCTATGTAATGCTCCAGCAACATTTCAGAGGTGTATGATGGCTATATTTTCAGATTTAATAGAAAAGTGCATCGAGGTGTTCATGGATGATTTTTCAGTGTTTGGCTCATCGTTTGACCAATGTCTGAGTAACTTGGAGTTGGTTTTAGCAAGATGTGAAGACTCTAATTTGGTCTTTGAACTGGGAAAAGTGCCATTTCATGGTTACAGAAGGAATAGTGCTGGGACATAAAATCTCAAAAGAAGGTATTGAGGTTGACAGAGCCAAAGTATCTACAATTGAGAACTTGCCTCCTCCAATTTCAGTGAAGGGAGTTCGAAGCTTTTTGGGTCATGCCGGGTTTTATAGAAGATTTATCAAAGATTTCTCCAAAGTGGCCAAACCGCTATCCAATCTTCTTGCTAGTGGAGTACCTTTTGAATTTGGGAAAGATTGTCTTGAAGCATTCCAAATTCTCAAGGAGAAGTTAATCTCAGCACCGATTGTGACTACACCAAACTGGGAATTACCTTTTGAAATCATGTGCGATGCAAGTGATTATGCTATTGGAGCAGTCTTGGGACAACGGGTTGACAAGGTATTCAGAACCATTTATTATGCAAGCAAAACCTTGAATGATGCCCAACTAAACTACGCTACTACAGAAAAAGAGATGCTGGCCATAGTGTTTGCATGTGACAAATTTCGACCCTACTTAATTGGTAATAAAGTGATAGTGTATACAGATCATTCAGCAATCAAATACTTGATGACTAAGAAGGATGCCAAACCACGACTGATTCGATGGGTTCTTCTTTTGCAAGAATTTGATCTAGACATAAAAGACAAGAAGGGTACTGAGAACTTGGTGGCAGATCACTTGTCAAGACTAGAACTGGAAGAAAGTCAGAATACGAAAGAGGTACAAATAAATGAACAATTTCCCGATGAACAACTCTTTAGTGTGAGGGAAAGTCTGATGGTACCATGGTATGCTGATTATGTTAACTTCTTGGCTGCCAATATCACTCCTCCTGAGCTATCTCGACAACAACTAAAGAAGTTCTTTTCTGAGGTGAAACATTATTATTGGGAAGAGCCAATCCTCTACAAGCCTTTGTGCAGATCAGATAATAAGAAGGTGTGTGCCTGAAGAGGAGATGTACTCTATTCTTAATCACTGTCATGCTTTACCATGTGGGGGACACTTCAGTGGAACTAGAACAGCTGCCAAGGTGTTGCAAAGTGGATTCTTTTGGCCAACACTTTTCAAAGACGCTAGTACTTTTGTGAAGGCATGTGATCGTTGTCAGCGTACAGGAAACATCTCAAGGAGAAACGAAATGCCTTTGACAGGAATCTTGGAAGTAGAGTTGTTTGATGTATGGGGGATAGACTTTATGGGTCCTTTTCCTTCATCGTTTAGCAATCTATACATCCTATTAGCTGTGGATTATGTGTCAAAATGGGTGGAAGCTGCAGCCACACCAGCTAATGATGGTAAAACAGTCCTTCGGTTCCTTCAAAAGAACATATTCACTCGGTTTGGAACTCCCCGAGCAATCATAAGCGATGAAGGGAGTCACTTTTGCAACAAACAATTCGAAGCACTCCTTTCGAGATATGGTGTTCGTCATAGAACAGCTCTACCTTATCATCCGCAAAGTAATGGCCAAGCTGAGATTTCTAACCGTGAAATAAAGATGATTCTGGAGAAAACGGTGCAGAGATCAAGGAAAGATTGGTCAAGAAAGTTGGATGACGCATTGTGGGCTTATAGAACAGCGTTCAAAACGCCAATTGGGATGTCACCATATCGGTTGGTGTTTGGAAAGGCGTGTCATTTACCGGTGGAGTTAGAACACAAAGCTTATTGGGCAATGAGAACTCTAAACATGGACTTAAAAGCTGCTGGGCAGAAAAGACTACTACAGTTGGATGAGTTGGAAGAATTTCGAAATGAAGCTTATGAAAACGCCAAGATTTACAAGGAAAGAACTAAGAGATGGCATGACAGAAATCTAGTCAGAAAGGAGTTTCAACCTGGTCAACAAGTTCTACTCTTTAACTCGAAGACTAAAGTTGTTTCTGGTAAATTAAAATCAAGGTGGTCAGGGCCATTTACGGTGATCAAAGTGTTTCCCTACGGAGCAGTGGAACTAAAAGGTGAAAGTCCTAATACTTTCAAAGTGAATGGACAGCGATTAAAGCTCTACTTGGGAGGTCAATTTGATCAAACCAAGTCCGCCATGATTCTGGCGCCACTTTGAAGATCTCGATCAACGTCTAGCTAAGGACGATAAAGTTAGCGCTAATTGGGAGGCAACCCAAGTGTTCTTTTGATTTAGTTGAACTCTTTTTAAGTTTACTGTTATTTTTCTTGATGTTCATTCTGTTTCGTTGCGAAAAAAAAAAAAAAAAAAAAATTTTATGGTCAGTGGCCGCGGCCATGGGATGTCTGGCCGCGGCCAGAATGGACTTACAGAAAGTCCTTGTTTTTGGCTATTTCTAGCCGCGGCGAGGGTATATACCGCCGCGGCGAGATTCGACTTACAGAATGGCCTATAAATTCACGGATTCTCGCCGCGGCGAGGCTACATGTCGCCGCGGCGAGAATGGTCAGATTGCTCTTTTTAAACTCAAAATCCCTAACATTTCAAATCAAAACCCCACATTCCAACCCTACCTTCTCCAGCCGAAAACCACCCTTTTCACCCTAATTTCTTCATCTAACCCCATTCAAACCAATTTTCCTCAAAATTATCCATAAACTTTCATCCCAAATCATCATAATCCCTTATTTCTCTCATCTAACACTCTTTTCCTCTAAAAATCCATTCCAAAATCCCTAAACCTCACCCAAATTTCAGAAAAATCACTATTCACCTTCTTCTTCCCTAAAGCTTCAAGGTTCTCATCAATGGAGGTTGACTAAAGAGTGATTTTCATTGAGGTAACAAATTTTAATTTCTCTACACAAGTTTGATTGGATTATTTGTGGAATGCTAGAGAATATTAGACTTTGTGTTGAAATTTTTGGAATTGTTGATCATACATTGTTGAAATTGATTGTGTGAATAGAATTGGGTTAAATTGAAAGGGATTTTAATCCCGGGAAGTCCATTTTTAAGGGGAAGTGCTGTCGAAATTTTGAAAATTCTTGGGAGTTAGGATATAAATTTTTTTTTTTTTTGGTGAGATGGGTCCAAAGAGGTCAAGAGTTAATGAGGAGGGAGCTTCATCATCCAACCCATCTAGGGGACGCCCTAATCTTGATAGAGTTAGGTTTACCAACATGGAGGCTCAAGAGCGGTTTTTGAAATTGAAAGATAGGGCATTCATTGAAGATAGAGGGATAGACATTGTCAACCTAAGCCAAACTGCCAACATTCCCCCTGCTTTTGCATCTATTAGGGATCAAATCCTACAGAGGCAGTGGACTAAGTTCGTAGATGTCACTGAGCGTGGTAATCAAACTCTAGCTTTGGAATTTTTAGCCAACTGGCCTGAAAGAGAAGAGGGCAAAGTTAGAGTTAGGGGGGTTAGAGTGCCTGCTACCACAGCCGCTATTCATGCCCTTTATGATCTCCAAACTTTCACTTATGAAGAACAGCCCTTGAAACGACAATTTTATGAGAGAAGTACGAATTATGTGGATATTGCTGAGACTCTAGGGTATCCTGGCCTTAGGTTCCATGAGCTTAGTGGAGAACCATACCAATTGTACCGATGTGAACTCAACCCAGTGGCCAAGGCTTGGCTTTACTTTGTTAGTGCAAGGATGCTCCCCAACAAGCATTTTTCTGATGCTCAAATGGACAGACTTAAATGGGTTTACGGCATTATGAAAGGGTATAATTTGAATGTGGGGGATATTGTTCGAACGACCTTTGACATCATGGTTGAGGGATCTTCCGGTGGAGGACTAGGGTTGGCTGGAATAATCACTGACCTATGTGAGAAACATGGAGTACCACAGTACTCATATGATACAAAGGCACCGCCACAGCGCCCTATTAACCTGGCGACTGTTCTTCGCTTCAAACCTCCTCATCCTCATGGTCAACCGCCAGTTCAAGGAGGTCCTCCGGCAAGAGAAGAAGAGGAACGTGAGGACATCGAACCACCACGTCTTGTCGGGCCTCTTGACCCTGCCATGCAGTACACTCACAATCAGCTGAATTATCTGATTCAGCAGAACATGCATATGCAAAATTACATGGCCCAGAGGAGTATCTTCGATGAGCAGCAGGTGGCTCAATTGAACACACTTGTCACGAGGATGAATATCGGTGTGGATGATCCAAACTATTTTCCCATGCCACCCCGTTTCAACCCTTATGACCAGCCACCGCCGCCAAACCCCTTCTAAGGGGCTCAGGTAAGTTTCTCTCACCCTGGTTTATTTTCACACATTGGGGACAATGTGCATTTTAGTTTGGGGGGGGGGAAACTTAATTTATTTTTTTCGCGTTTATTTGTTTTAGTTTAGTTTGTTTTAGTTTTTTTTTTAGTCTTGCGTGATAGCTAAATTGAAAAATGGATTGAATTGTTGTTATTCACTTGTGCAATGGATTGAAACATAACTGTGTGCTTGACTTGCAACTGTTTGAATTAAATTGGATGTGTGCTAGGAAGTGATTCATGTAGGTTTAAAACATTTGCTATTCTCACATATCACTTGTGTTCTATTTGGATTGTGGAATGACTGATTGAACATGGAATAGAATTTGTTTGACATACTCTCTTGAAGCGAAATCCTTGATGATTTTTGTTTGGAAAATGATTTAGGCAAATGTTCTTTGGATCGATTGAGCCTTTCAAGCCTACCTAAAAAAGTTTTATCCTTTGTATACCCAAAGTTGAGCTTTACCCTGTTTTAAAAAAAAATTTCACCACTTCACGGAGCTGAATTTGTTATTCTAAACTCTTTTCACCCTGAACATATTTTATTATGCCATGAGCCTTGAAGCAAGTTTGGGGGGGGAATAAGTGCTGTAAGTGAAAAAAATATAAAGTGTAGGAATGAGGGATTGAAGAAAATAATAAGACTATTGTGTGTTGTGCCTATGAAAAAAAAAAAAATGTGTCTTCTTGAAGAAAAAAAAAAAAAGTTAAGAAAATTATGAGGTACACACACAAGAAAAATTGCAATCTCTTATTTCTGTTTTTGGGATATATGGAAAGAAAGCAAAATAAATGTCTAGGCTTGCTTGGTTAATTGTGCTTATGGTATAGTATAGCCTAAATGACTTCTCACCTACCCATGTACCTAAGCCATGTGATTTTAACCGAAAAAGACCTATTGATTCCAGATAGAAATTTGTCAACATTAGTGGAGAGAGGTATGTCATTCAAACTTATTGATCATGTGTTAGTGGGATGTTGGAAAGTTAGAACAGTTGTGATATCGGTGGAAATTGCGATGCTTTATGTTTGTATGAATTACTTACTTGTAAACTGCACATTCAACTTAGTTCTTAGAGTTGGCAAGTTGAAATTCTGGTTATTGATGGATTGAAGTTGTGCAGGTGGTGGTAACAATTAAATTGTTGGAAAGTTCAGCTATCATTGTCAGTTTTCTTAGTTTAGTCTTAGTTTACTCGGGGACGAGTAAAGAGTCAGTTTGGGGGAGTTTGTTAGGCTATTTTTAGCCTATGTTTTGGATCCAATTTATGTGCATCTTTAGCTGTGTTGGGACGGAATTACGCTTGTTTTCTATGTTTTCAGGTTCTTTGGAGTAAAAGAGGTCTCGGGTGCAGAAATTCATTGAAAGACGTGCTGAGCCGAAGAAAAACTTAATTTTTGAGTTTTTCCATATCTGGCCGCGGCGATGAAGAGGCTCGCCGCGGCGAGTTACGAGAAACAGAAAGCACCTAAAATTGGCAAATTCTCGCCGCGGCGAGAGGAAGCTTGGCCGCGGCGAGATCCCGTACGGACCAGGGGTATTTTCGTCCATCGAACCCTAAATTTCAAGTATAAATAGAAAACTGCGATTGGAAGTCAGGGAGAGCGATTTGGAACCCTAAAACACAGCTAAGAGCGGCAGGAAGAGCATAGAGATTCAAGTGAAGATCCAGAATTCATCCACCAACAGTTCTTTTCTTTATTCCTCTTTAATTTATTTATGTTGAATATTGCTATAGGAATGGTTATGGATTTATTTCTGAACTAAATTTCCCATTTAGGGAGGATGATGATTGTTGTTTAATGTTTTGCCTAGTTAATGTTTAATTACCATTCCTCAATTCTTGTGTGTGAAATTATCTTAATTTGTTCTTAATTTCATGTTTAAGATTGATCACCTTGTGCATGCTTTATGATCTCAATTCAAAATCTGAAAAGTGAGAATTGAGAATGCTAAAATTAAGATAATCAATGTTCTATGTGAAACGAAAGTATTTACATGACTTATGTGACGAGTAGATTATTACTTAATGCTGATTTCATGTTAGTTTAATTAAGGAATTAATTAGATAACATGAGATTTAGAATCTAGAAGATCTGAAAGGAGCTAGGTTATTTCATAATCTGTCATTCACTCCAAGAATAGGATAGTAATTAATCATTAACAATTTGGGTAAACAACAACAGGATTCTCCTCCCTATTGTCTCATCTTGCTCAACTTTAAACTGTGTTATTAAGTTTTCTGAATTTCTTTCATATTTTACTGTTTTTAAATCATAATTGCTTTTGATTTACCGAATAGAATCATAAGTATAATTTAGTAGTGCTTAATCCAATTCCCTGCGGGATCGACCTCACCTGTGTGAGATTTACTACTTGATTGCGTATACTTGCGTAGTGTTTAAAAATATAGCAACAATAGGTTTAGATAAACTCAAACCTATAATACTAGGAACAGGAAGTTTTGTTAAGTCCATTGAATAGACTTATTAACAAAAATTTCCTTTCATGTCCTTGTAATAGAAAACTTTAGGTTACTCCATGTGAATGGATCAAACCTTAGTTCTCTTGGCTTTCTTCTTAGTTTCTTATCTTGACAATCCATTACTTGTTTAAACTCACAATGGATTTTAATCACTAGTGTCTTCCAAGTTATAAGAAGATGAGTTCCTAGAAACTCTCCCACTACAACAAGGTACCGTGAACTATGTCAAAGAAAACTAAATGGTATAGACCTCTTCAGTTGTGTTAAGACAACAGAGGCAGTGGGATCATCTTATAAAATAAGATGATAGAACACTTTTGGAATAAAGAAAAAAATATCTCCTTTATTTGCTACTTTATTTTCAGACTTAGTCATTTTCTTAGAAAAGCAGTATTTGTTTAAACAAACACTTTCTTATCTAATGACTATGGGATGCTCCACCCCTAATCACTTAGAATAGCTAACAAACATGCAAACCAGGGTTAGCAGTTCTAGCTTTTCTTAAGATTTCAATTAGGTTATCCATGAATCTAGTAATGATTTCCATAAAGTATACAACCATTGCATCATTCTGAAATTTTATTTCCATAGAAGGATTTAGGCAACGACTAGTAACTAATCATCAATATGCAACTCGAATTTCTGGGGAGGTAAGTTTGGATATTATTCAAAATCAAATTAATGATCTTTGAACTGCATATCTACTAACTTTTTCTCCACCCCTATCAGTTCGCAAGATCTTTAACCACTTACCTTCACCATTGCTAGAAATTCATGAAATTTTTCAAACATTTCAAATTTCTTTTGCATAAGGTAAAATCTAGAGTGATCGTTTTAAGAATACAACGAAAATTCATATCCACCCCTGAATGTACATCCATCTGCGAATGAGATGAAATTACTTTCAGTGGATATAGGCATATTAACTCTTTGCAGAGAATGATCTTGTCAAAACCACTATGAACAAGATACAAATGCCTTAGATTTATAAAATATGTGGTTGTATCTTTTGATGACTTAAGTTACATCAAAGAGTTCTTAGAATAGTGCAAGTGGATTCTGGTCACAGAATACTAAACTCATACAGTTTAAATCCATTGAAAGAAAATGGTTATCAAACACTTGTGAAAGTGTAACTGTATAATTAGTAACTCTTTCTTGGACCACCACTACTAATATAACTCTATGATTTGCCTATACAAGTAGGAGATATCTAAGATTGAGGATTTATATCATTTAGGGATAGAATTCCGGGAATATAATCATATGCGTCATCTAATTTCTTAAGAGAAAATAAGACTTTATATGATTTATAGACCATTCATCCAATGATATGTCATTAAGCTAATTCGAAATGAATAAGCTAAGAGGAATTAGGATAATTTCGTTTTAAATAAGAATCCAACGATGCTCCGATTAGCGAGAGTCAAAGTAATCTTATTTATACAATCTTCTTGTTTCTTATTGTAAAACACTAGTCTAGGGTGTCATCAATTGATGAACAGCTAGATGTTGCATATACAATATATATCTTTCGAAATCTAACACTATTATGTTAGTCTAATGGTGAAAATCCATTAGGGATTTATCTCATTAGAAAAACAAATCAAGTTAGACCAACAATGAAGATTCGAAATTAAACTACAATTTAATAACAGAAAATAACATGGTTCAATACGAATTCATACACAATTCAGAAATTATGAAGCACATAGCAAGTAGGAATGACAAGTGAAAATATTAAAACATACAATCCTAAATAACTTCTAAGGTTTTCAACAAACTGATATCAGTGTCCCGGTTAGGCGAGAGTCAAAGCTACCATTCATTGAACAGAGTTGTCAGCTCATCTAAAATGATCAACATTCTAGCAACCTTTTATTCGATCAAGATTTGAATCCGCGTTGTCCCGTTTAGGCGAGAGTCAAGGCTATTCTAACTTATGAGCTTCCACCATTGTTTCATATTCTTGCAAGTCTTATACAGTCGCCACCATTAGGGTGGTCATAAACTATATAAAAAACTTACAAGATTACTTATCTTTCGAGATTAAACGGTGCTAACTTGCTAATGAACGTTCCTCCATTAGGGAGGATTACTCACTAAAACAATAGCTATGTAAAACCAACAATGGAGATCGAATATCCTTATAATAATAAAGCTCATTATTTAACGAAGGGTTGTATTTTCTTCTAATATTTATTTTAATCCATTTATTTTAAATATATATTTATTTAATTAAAATTTCCAATTTAGAATGAAAAATTCCAAATATAAATTTTAATTTAATATTTATAAATTATACTTAGATGGATAAATAACGTGAATTATTTCCATCTTAGTAGTAATTTTCATAAATATTTAGAAAATTATTCAATTTAAGTTGTTTCAAAATTAATTTAAATTAATTTACAACTCAAATTTAATTTTCTATAAATATATATTGCATTTTCGAAAATGCTTTAAAATAAAATAAAAATAAATCCTGGAAAATTACTCTAATTTTATGTTGGCCCAAAATTAATAAAAATTAATTTTCAACAAAAAATATAATTTCCCTATTTAATTAAATTTCTAAGAAAAATTTCAAATATTTAAGTATCATGATTAAAAATCAACTTAAATATTAATTTTCTATTTAATTAAATATACTAGAAAAATACTTCAAGCAAAACAGATAATATCTATCTAGACTTTCATAGACTAATTAATCCAATTTCTAATTATAATATATTTTAGTTCATTTATTTTAATTAACCATTAAATGAAAAAGTCATTGATTTAAGTTGGTCCAAAATTAAATAAATAATTTTCAACTTTAATCTATTTTTCAAATAAAATTCGAAATTTCTGCATCAAGGTAATGCAATTTCGAAATTTTAGGAAATGATTAATAAAATAAAATAAAATATATTTTGAAAATTATTCAAACTTAAGTTATTCTGAAATAAAATTCCAAACTTAAAATAATTTTCAACTTTAATTAAATAACATGAAAATAACAATATTAAAGTATCATGATGAAAATCAACTTAGATATTGAAATTTTCAATTTAATTAAATGTATTAAATTCAAGAAATAAATAATTAAGTAAAGAGGAAACTTAATTATTAATTCTAGTTTAATACTAGGAAAATATACTAAACTTAGATTGTACCAAAATTAATTAGGAAACAATTAATTTCACAATCTATGATATTTTCCTATTTAATATTAGAAATAATAACTAGTACTAGAAATGACTATCTAGAATATATCATTGACTAAGTGTTTTTCTAAAATTAACTTTAAAATATTACAATGAAAAATAAATTTCATATATTTTAAAAGTTAATTATGTTGCTAATTCAATTTTAATTAAGTTAGACTAATATAATTAACCTAATACAATTATTTAAATAAGGCAAATGGGCCTTCACAATTGGGGTAGTTCATGTGAGGGGGAGCTGGGTTCAGTATGTCGTACCCACTTCTATGGCCCCCAACTCTCACACAAGGCCCAAAAGAGAGGAATTTAACCTTTAAATAAATAATTGTTATTCATTGAATAAGCCCAAATCTAATTGGGCCTAAATAAATTTCCTTATGTCAAAATTTATTTTAGCAACCTAGTCCATTTACTTAGTAAAAACTTAAATGGGCTCCCTATATGTATCTAAACCCAAAAGCAAACATATAGGCTCACACAGGTCAAATGATTTGGATGGACCCTATCATGTTACTAGGTTTACACAGATGAAAGAAGTACAAAATTTACCTGTTACAAATTATTTATAAGATCTATCGTCAATTGGACTATGATTAAAATCAGATCATTGGATCATGATCTGTCAACAAGTTAATCATAGCAATTTAGATCAGATAAATAATAGGTTTGTTAAAAAAGTTTTGAATAAACAATATAAACAAACAAACATTGTCCATGTAACAGATGTGAATCAAGATATTAATATAATTAAATTATTATTCTTAAACTAACCAAATAAAGGAAACTAATTTTAAAATATCTAGGTTTATTTGAATCAAATTAAATTAAATATCTAATAAGATCAATGATTTAAAAGGAAAGAATCTCCAATATCACTTTCAGATCTTATAATTTAATAAAATAAACCAATTTTAAAATAGATTTGGTTAAATAATAATTACCATAATTATATGTCAAAATATCTCAAATTAAGCAATATTCAAATCTCTACAAAAATATCTATGTTATTTAAATATTTAAGATATGATTTATAAATTTCTAATAAGGAAAAAATGATATATATGGAAAAATATCATTTTAAAACTTATAATTTATAAATAATTAAATATTTAACAAAATAACAAATTTTTGAATTTGAAAAACATTATGGTAAGTATATCTATAAAAATATCTATGTTAATTTCAAATTTATTAATTATTTAATTTGCCATATAAGATAATTTTAATATAATATTTTAAATAAAAAGACAAAGTTATCTTTTAATTTAAAATATCTTAAATATCAAAATATCTAATCTTATAATTAAATAATAAATAAATATTAAAGAAGTTAACAAATTTTTAAATCTGACCATAATAGGAAATATTTAAAAATTGGAAACAATCCAAAATAGAAATATTTAAAATTGGAAAAATTCCAAATTGAAAATATTTGAAATTGGAAACATTTCAATTTAGAAATATTTAAAATTGGAAAAATAAATTTTGGGAAACAATTCCATGAAAAAATTGGATTTTTGGGGAAAAAACCTCAAAAAATCGCAATTTGTGGGGAACTGCCAGGATAGGCTGCATGCAGCAACCATGATTTCCAATCTTCCAAAATTCATATCTTTCTCAATTTTTATCGGAATCGAGTTCCGTAAAAACAAAAATTGCTCAATTTTTCACAAGGAATCCAAATAAAATATTTTCAAAAATTGAAAAAATATATTTCATGGAAAAATTTCGTACAACATAAACATTCATCACATAAGCACATAAACCAACATGAAACCATCCAAATCAACACAGAAACATGCAATCATCGTTTTAATTCATATTACATGAAAGTAAATCATTACCATGGCTCTGGTGCCAGTTGTTGGAAATTATTTTACCAGGATCTAGATTTACTAACAAGTATGTTGGATTAACAACCTAATATGAATTCTAAAACAATGAAAATAAACACATATAAAGTTAGAAAACCTTACAGTGGGTGCAGCGGAATATTATGACTCCTTCCGTTCAGATCTCTAGCCCTTGATTCCTTTCTGTAGCAGAGCATCACCAAGATCTAAACCTGGATCTTCTTTTCTCCTTCTTTGATGCAGAAATTCCATAGTCTTCCATACTATGATTGAGATACCACTTGATGTGTGTGGGCACTACTCATCTCACAAGGATTTCGAAATTTTCTCTCTTTTTCTCTCTTGAATTTCGTGGCTTATGGATTCATATGATGTGCAAGAGAAGAGAACAAGGGCTGCTATATATAGGGAGAAGGGAGAGCACAACTTTCCAAATAAAACAGTTTCCTTAATTACTGTGTAATTAATCAACTGCCTTATTTAGTGTGATCCACCACTTTCCTATTTTTGCTAGGCTTTGATTAGCAATTACAAGACAATTAAAAAATAAAAATAATAATTGGGAAACACAAAGGGAGTGCTCGGCCATAGAGGGAAATGGGTCTCACTTGGATTTTGCAGTTTCCTCAATTTTATTTCTATTTCTCCAAAAATGCCATTTTTCCAATTCTAATCATTTAAATGCCAAAACTAATTATTTAATAACTAAAATAGATTATTAAATAATATTGTCATTTAAAATAATTATTAATTAGACATACAAAGTCTCTTAATTAATAATTAAACCTAGAAACCCTTTTCTTTACGATTTCATCCTTAAACTGTGAGAATTCATAAAGTAGACATAGTCTAACTTTTAGAATTATAATTGATTAATTAAAATCAATTAACTGAGTCTTACAAGCAGTATGGCCTCAACTAGTATGGGGACTGTTGCGATATTTAGCACACGCAAGTGTACGTATCGTTTCAAGTAGTAGACTCACTAGGAGTGAGGTCGATCCCACAGGGAGTGTAGTTAAGTACTTTGAAATTAAACTTTTACTTCTATTTGATTAAATAAACTATAGGAAAAAAAAAACAATGAAGTATAAGAAAAAGAGTTGGAAGCAACAATTCAAGAAAATTAATAGTTAATAAACTAGGGTGTCGATTTCAATTGTTTCTATTGAATATGGTCTAATATGATTATTTTCCTAATATTAATTCCTATGCAATAGCAAGTTTACTAAGGTAATTTATAGTCTTCTCAGATATATAAACCTCAATTACATGCAAACTTTCTACTCTCGTGATAAATTTAACATGCAACAGGCATTAAACACAGAAACCCTATAAGCTATCTAAACCATATAGGTACTCTCGTCCTATATCGAAATTCAGTTCTATTCTACTATAGCATATTTGATACTCACTTCTCAGATCTCGCATCAAAATCATAAACAGTTAATTGGTGGCCAGACAATTAAAAGTAATTAAGCACAAATAAAATAGAATACATAAAAATTAGGGGGAAAATAAATCATATTAAAACCATAAAACAATGTTAAACAATATCCATCTAACCCTAATTAAAGTGTTTAGTTACTCATGTTCAATGCAGCACAAATACACATATTAACTGATAGAAAAGAGATGAAAAATACAGAAGAGAAGAAAAGAAGAATGCTGAAAAACCCTGAGCAGTATGTCTTCAATATTGCAGCTGATCTCTCTACTCTGTATCTGAACTCTCACTTTTTCTCTCTGAGATTGCTTCCTGAAATCAACTCCCTTCTTCCCTTTATATAGGCATTGAAGGCCTAAAAAGATGGAAAAAACGCACATGTTTAAATTCTAATTCGAATTTAAATTTTTGGGAAACCTCTAACGAGATATTTTTTCTGCTGCGTCGATTAATAGTATTTTGGCCATAACTCTCTCAATATTGCTCGGAATCGGACGATTCAAGATGTTCCGGAAAGATAAAAGAGAGATCTAGAACTTTCATGTTTTGACTTTTTCCAAAATCCAATCAGAAAATCGTCGAATTCAGGCTTGAAGTTTTGGCTTCCACAATTTTCTCTATTTTAAATATCATGATATTTTTTTATCTTTTTCCCATCTTTTTCTCTGATATTTTTCTAATCTTCTTCTATTTTAAATCTGTAAAAATAAAAGATAACAAGCATAAAAATGCTCCAAACACGATTAAAACTTAATTAAAATATACTAAACTTAATCTAAAATTAATACTAAAAATAACCTAACAAATTCCCCCAAACTAAGCTTTTACTCGTCCTCGAGTAAAACACTAAATAAACTTTAAACAAGTCAATCTCCAAAACACGAGTAATTTTCAAGTAGGTTCAATAATATGATTATGAAAAAATTCACTTATGCATATAATCCAGAATTTTAGTTCAATTACACCCTTGACAGATTTCAATTTATTTTCATTTAGCTCATGAAACCATAGAATGCAATTAACTAACAATTAAACCACTTTATGCATGCCAATTAAAATCAACAATCCACTAACCCAAAATTCCATATGCTTGTAATACTTACTATTCTCCACTAATATAGATTAATGCACAACCAAGAATCAGAAGGTCTTTCTAGGCTTGTATTGTTAGGCTTAGGTAAGGTAGTTGAAATGGTCATTTAGGTTTTCCTATACCATAAGCTTCTCAAATTATGTCACCCACAATATTTTTCACACAATCCCAATACCCTTTTTTCTAATTACATGAGAGATATATTCTTCAACAAGGGTGCAACAACTTTATATTTATCTTATTTTTTTTCTAGATTTAACACTAGTTGTCAGATTTTTCTTTCTTTTCTCCTTTTTTTCAAGTTGTTGTCAATCAATTTTTCTCTTTTTTTTTTTTTTTTTTATATTCTCTCAATTTTCACACTTTTTCCACACACATACAACAAACTTCCCATCCAAATTCCCCCAAACTAAAGATCTACTTATGGTATGATTAGGGTTAAATTGGGTTAATCTTTTTAGGCTCAATATGTGTAGAACAAATAATAGGTTAAGGCTCAAAAAAGGGTAACTAGGATAAAATTACAGGGATGGCTTGAAAGGCACAACCGATCTAAAAAAATGCCTAAATCACTTTCCTAATCATGCATAATTTATTATTTCGCTTCAAATAGCAAGCAAGCAAGTTCTAGAATTTATTTCAAACAACTTTCTACATGTTCCAATTTAGCATACATAAATCAATTCAATTACTAGAAAATTACCTAATATTATTCTATGTTCTTTTAAGTATAAAATTAAAATTAGTCAAGATTGTGATATCACCAAGCACACGGATTTTTCGAAAAATAAATGAACTTTTCAAATCATGCTATCTACCTACTTTCAGATTGACTCATATTAAGAAAATTGACTCAAAACAATAAAAACTAAAAACTAAAAATTAAAAGACATAAAACTCAAAATAAAATAAAATAAAAACTCAAAATAAAAATAAAAATTAAGTCACCCCCCCAAACTAAAGTGACACATTGTCCCCAATGTGACATTAAAGAAAAATGAAAGGAAACTTACCTGAGCACCACATCAATAAGTGGTTGACGCCCGTAATAAGCGTCATGCAAGACAACTCGAAAATTGTTATTGTACTTGCCTTCAAGCTTGGCAAGCGATGAGTTTGAACAAAAGTCAGCACCAACAACCCAAGACTTTGGATGATGAGCTTGGGGAGAAGTCTTTCGTAGCTTGCAGAGGATATAATATGGTGTTGATGAAATATATGGATTCATTGGTGGTTTATTTGTCAATATCATTGATGAAGTTGAATCAATGATGTCATGTTCGTCCTTATCCTCCAATGTCATAGTATCTACACTTTCATCTAACAACCCTTCTTCTTGTTGCTCACTCTCCACGTGGCTATCCATAACCTTGCTTGTGATTTCATGTTCAATGAGTTCCTCTTCACAAGGATCTTGATCTTCAATTGTATGCTTATTATCTTCCTTGTATTCAACTAATGACCTTTCTTCATTGTAGTAATAACTCTCATAACTTTCATTATTGGAGTTATTACATTCTGAATCATGAGCCACTAAATTATCACATAAGGATCTCACCATGTCTGTTAAGCAATTAATCTCTCCTGGAAGTGATTGCATAAGTGCTAGTAGTTGCTCCTCTTTTTCAGATTGTTGGGATGAATTTGGGCAATAAGGTGGGTATTGGTGACTCCAACCCTGAAGTGATGGATCCCAATGCCAGTCGTAATCAAATTCTGCCATATTATTCAATAGATCGATTACGTCATAGCCTCTCATAAATAGAGGTTCTCCAGTGACCACTGCTCCATAATCAACCCAGCTTCTTGTTTCATCGTTAAGTCCATTATAAAAGAGCCACGTAAAACACCCACTTGAGAAAGTGGGATAACATCTCTCTCCATACTCTTTAAATCTCCTCCAAGCAGAATAGAATGGTTCATTATGTTGTTGGGCAAAATCCTCAAGGTATAGCATCTAGCTTTACCTTACAGGTCAAACTCATCAATAAAATATTAGTTAAATAAAAAAATAAAAAAAAAAACTAAATTAGTACTGAAAAGATAAAAATTTGAAACAAAAAAAAAAAATTAATACTAAAACTAAAAAGAAAAACCAAATTAGAACAAAATTTAATTTTTAATAATATTAACTATCACTCCCCGGCAACGGCGCCAAAAACTTGTTGCGATATTTAGCACACGCAAGTGTACGTATCGTTTCAAGTAGTAGACTCACTAGGAGTGAGGTCGATCCCACAGGGAGTGTAGTTAAGTACTTTGAAATTAAACTTTTACTTCTATTTGATTAAATAAACTATAGGAAAAAAAACAATGAAGTATAAGAAAAAGAGTTGGAAGCAACAATTCAAGAAAATTAATAGTTAATAAACTAGGGTGTCGATTTCAATTGTTTCTATTGAATATGGTCTAATATGATTATTTTCCTAATATTAATTCCTATGCAATAGCAAGTTTACTAAGGTAATTTATAGTCTTCTCAGATATATAAACCTCAATTACATGCAAACTTTCTACTCTCGTGATAAATTTAACATGCAACAGGCATTAAACACAGAAACCCTATAAGCTATCTAAACCATATAGGTACTCTCGTCCTATATCGAAATTCAGTTCTATTCTACTATAGCATATTTGATACTCACTTCTCAGATCTCGCATCAAAATCATAAACAGTTAATTGGTGGCCAGACAATTAAAAGTAATTAAGCACAAATAAAATAGAATACATAAAAATTAGGGGGAAAATAAATCATATTAGAACCATAAAACAATGTTAAACAATATCCATCTAACCCTAATTAAAGTGTTTAGTTACTCATGTTCAATGCAGCACAAATACACATATTAACTGATAGAAAAGAGATGAAAAATACAGAAGAGAAGAAAAGAAGAATGCTGAAAAACCCTGAGCAGTATGTCTTCAATATTGCAGCTGATCTCTCTACTCTGTATCTGAACTCTCACTTTTTCTCTCTGAGATTGCTTCCTGAAATCAACTCCCTTCTTCCCTTTATATAGGCATTGAAGGCCTAAAAAGATGGAAAAAACGCACATGTTTAAATTCTAATTCGAATTTAAATTTTTGGGAAACCTCTAACGAGATATTTTTTCTGCTGCGTCGACTGATAGTATTTTGGCCATAACTCTCTCAATATTGCTCGGAATCGGACGATTCAAGATGTTCCGGAAAGATAAAAGAGAGATCTAGAACTTTCATGTTTTGACTTTTTCCAAAATCCAATCAGAAAATCGTCGAATTCAGGCTTGAAGTTTCGGCTTCCACAATTTTCTCTATTTTAAATATCATGATATTTTTTATCTTTTTCCCATCTTTTTCTCTGATATTTTTCTAATCTTCTTCTATTTTAAATCTGTAAAAATAAAAGATAACAAGCGTAAAAATGCTCCAAACACGATTAAAACTTAATTAAAATATACTAAACTTAATCTAAAATTAATACTAAAAATAACCTAACAGGGACCATGGGTCTATATAACCGAGCTTCCAATAAGTCGAACCGAATTTACCAAGTAAATTCCCTAACTTATTAATTCCTCATTGAATCCACACTTAGAACTTGGAATTGCACTCTCAGTCATATAGAAACGCTCTATATGTTCCACGATATAGACACGTCATTAGTTATCCATTGTTATAACTCTAATGTGATCAATGATCCTCTATATAGATGATTTACACTGTACAAGGATTAAATTACCGTAACACCCTACAATGTATTTTATCCTTAAAACACTTAACCCTGTATAAATGATATTTCATCTAAGTGAAATGAGATCTCCACCATTTATCTTCGTTTGGTTAAGCTCGAAGGAAATCATCCTTTACTTTTATTTGCCAAATAGAAGCTATAGATTCCATATTTATGTTAGCGCTCCCCCCACTCAATTGCATTACCGTGTTCGCAAAATGTACGTATCACCCTGATACAAAACTAGGCTTAACTAACAAATCAAAGAACACGAATAACACTCTTGAGATTGAGCCTAATCATATCAGGATTTCGATCATGTGATCTAGGATCAACTTATGATATTGAATTGAATAGATGTTTACGGTAAGTTTCAAAATCTAATTCAAAGTTCAATATCGGTCCATTCCAATGCATACTCCATGCATCCGATACTGGTAAACTTTGCCAATGTCCTGGAAAGGACATAACACTTTTCCAAGGTGTAAGAATACCTATCGCTGATTATACCATGTCAGTCTAAATCCAGTGTTCTGACAAATCAGGGAATAAACTTTTGAACATATAATAAAGATTATATTCCACTGTGCTGACAACACTATAATCTTTAACCAACTCATATGTTCTGGACTTAAAAAAAATTCATACATTATATACATATAATCATGAAATAAATCATGTGAACCATGCAACATAAAATGTTATTTCTGATCTTTATTAATAAGTAAATCTGATTATATGAAATGAGTTTTATTTAGGGCATAAAACCCAACAGTTCCACCCCTAATCACTTAGAACAGCTAACAAACATGCAAACCAGGTTTAACAGTTGTAACTTTTCTTAAGATTTTGATTAGGTCATCCATGAATCTAGTAATGATTTACATTAAGTATACAACCATTGCATCATTCTGAAATTATATTACCATAGAAGGATTTAGGCAACAACTAGTAACTAATCAACAATATGCAAAACGAAATTTATGGGGAGGTAAGTTTGGATATAATTCAAAAATCAAATTAATGATCTTTGAACTGCATATCTACTAACTATTTCTCCACCCATATTAGTTCGCAAGATCTTTAACCACTTACCTTAATGGTTTTTCACCATTGCTAGAAATTCATGAAATTTTTCAAACATTTCAAATTTCTTTGCATAAGGTAAAATCTAGAGTGATTGTTTTAAGAATATAACGAAAAACTCATATCCACCCCTGAATGTACATCCATCTGCGAATGAGATGAACTTACTTCAGTGGATATAGGCATATTAACTCTTTGCAGAGATTGATCTTGTCAAAACCACTATGAACAAGATACAAATGCCATAGATTTAAAAAAAAATGTGGTTGTGTCTTTTCAGTTTTAGTTATATCAAAGAGTTCTTAGAATAGTGCAAGTGGATTCTGGTCACAGAATACTAAACTCATACAGTTTGAATCCATTGAAAGAAAATGGTTATTAAACACTTGTGAAAGTGTAACTGTATAATGAGTAATTCTTTCTTGGACCACCACTACTAATCTAACTCTATGATTTGCCTATAAAAGTAGGAGATTTCTAAGATTGAGGATTTATATCATTTTGGGATAGAATTTTGGGAATATAGTCATATGCGTGTTTAATTTCTTAAGAGAAAATATAGAATGACTTTATATGATTTATAGACCATTCATCCAATGATATGTCATTGAGCTAAGAGGAATTAGGATAATTTCGTTTTAAATAAGAATCCAACGATGCTCCGATTAGCGAGAGTCAAAGTAATCTTATTTATACAATTTTCTTGTTTCATATTGTAAAATACTAGTCTAAGGTGTCATCGATTGATGAACAGCTAGATGTTGCATATACAATATTTATCTTTCGAGATCTAACACTATTATGTTAGTCTAATGGTGAAAATCCATTAGGGATTTATCTCATTAGAAAAACAAATCAAGTTAGACCAACAATGAAGATTCGAAATTAAACTACAATTTAATAACAGAAAATAACATGGTTCAATACGAATTCATACACAATTCAGAAATTATGAAGCACATAGCAAGTAGGAATGACAAGTGAAAATACTAAAACATACAATCCTAAATAATTTCTAAGGTTTTCAACAAACTGATATCAGTGTCCCGTTTAGGCGAGAGTCAAAGCTACCATTCATTGAACAGAGTTGTCAGCTCATCTAAAATGATCAACATTCTAGCAACCTTTTATTCGATCAAGATTTGAATCCGCGTTGTCCCGTTTAGGCGAGAGTCAAGGCTATTCTATCTTATGAGCTTCCACCATTGTTTCATATTCTTGCAAGTCTTATACAGTCGCCACCATTAGGGTGGTCATAAACTATATAAAAATAACTTACAAGATTACTTATCTTTCGAGATTAAACGGTGCTAACTTGCTACTGAACGTTCCTCTATTAGGGAGGATTACTCACTAAAACAATAGCTATGTAAAACCAACAATGGAGATCGAATATCCTAATAATAATAAAGCTCATTATTTAATGAAGGTTGTATTTTCTTCTAATATTTATTTTAATCAATTTATTTTAAATATATATTTATTTAATTAAAATTTTCAATTTAGAATAAAAGTAGGCTTAACTAACAAATCAAAGAACATGTATAGTACTCTTGAGATCAAACCTAACCATATCAGGATTAAGATCATTTGATCTAGGATCAACGGGTGATATTGAATTGAATAGATATTACGGTAAATTTTAATATATCTAATCAAAGTTCAATATCGATCCCTTCCGATGTATACTCCATACATCCGATACTGGTAAACTTTGTCAATGCCCTGGAAAGGACATAACACTTTTCCAAGGTGTAAGAATACCTATTGCTGATTATCATGTCAGTCTAAATCCAGTGAACTGACAAATCAGGGAATAAACTTTCGAACGTATAATTAAGATTATATTCCACTGTGCTGACAACACTATAATCTTTAACAAATTCATATGTTCTGGACTTAAATAGAATTCATACATTATATATATAATCATGAAATAAACCATGTGAACCATGCAACATAAAATGTTATTTCTGATCTTTATTAATAAGTAAATCTGATTATATTGAAATGGGTTTTATTTAGGGCACAAAACCCAACACACCTTGCCTCACAAATCCCAAACCGCCGCTGCACACCTGCACAACGAAAAGAGAGAGAGAAACAGTGAATCAAAAAATTAATATAGAAGGTCAGGTTTAAATGGCTAATCACAGAGAGACAACCGAGAGAGACGATTAAGCTCTTAGTGGCCTGTTTGTGCGGCAGAGAAACCAGAAAGTCTCTTGCAAAGTTCCATTGTCCGGTGAGGGAAAAGCTTGGCTCGATGTTCCGAAGGGTGCATCCTCCACTGGTGGATCTCCTCTGTCATCTGCTGGTAGAGCTACTTCATCGTCGGCTGGTGGTGACTTCATCGTCGGCTGGTAGAGCTCCTCTGTCGTCCTCCACGTTGAAGCCTTGCTTCAGTTCCGAGCTTCAGACGACAAAGAAGAAACGAGAAGAGAGAAAGTCTCTGAGAGAGAAATTTTTTTTAGGGTTTTCTAAATGTTACAGCTTTATTATTATATTATATTTATATTTTATAATTTATTCTTATAAAAAGAGAAAGAGACGGAAAAGAAGAATCAATTTATTTTTTTATTATTATTTAATTTTTTATATTGGCTGATAAATAAGTTAGTACATTGCTTTAATTGAATGAGACTTTTAATTGATTAAGAAAGAGAGAGTGGCGATAATAATTAGGTTTTATTATTATTAAATATATATTTTTTAATTTTTTTATTTATTACTACTGTACTTTTTGGTATAAAAAAAATTAGGATTAGATATAGTGACATGCCAAATGGGTGGGGATATGTTTACCCATTCACGGTTGGCGCGTCACTATATACCAATATTTTTTACATTAATAAAAGTCAAAAAATTTTGAGTTTTATTCTTTAGTGACACTCTATATTTTTAGTGACACACATTATAAGAGACTACTACTGAATTTTTAGAGTCTAATTGTGCATGTCACTAAAAATCACTCCCGACTCTTTAGTGACACGTATTTTTCTGCGAGTCACTATATAGTGTCACTAAAAGGACAAATTGTAGTGGTGATGATTAATACCCACATTTCACGTTCAATTATACGTTTGGATAAATGTAAATAATTGTTTATATTTAAATTACAAAAAGTGATCTTTGACTCGGTCAAACTATGTTATTTGTGAGCAGAAGCATTGATGAGTATGTATTACGAGTAGATGCATTAATGAGCTTGTATTACGAAAACATGCATTACTGAGCATGTATTACGAGGAGATACATTCTTGACTATGTAATACGAGGAGATACATTCTTGACTGTGTAATACGAGGAGGTGCATTACTGACTGTTTAATATAAGGAGATGTATTCCTGTCTGTGTAATACAAGGAGATGTATTGATGACTGTGTAATACAAGGGGATGTATTGATGACTATGTAATACGAAGAGATGCATTGTTGAGTGTGTAATACGAGAAGATATATTCTCGAGTGTGTACGACGAGGAGATGTATTTGTGATTGTAATACGAGGAGATGCATTAATTCGTAACTGTGCAATACGAGGGTATGCATTCCTAACTGTGTAATAGGAGATGCATTGCTAGCTTTGTAACACGAGTTTTTAGCTGTGTAATACGAGGAGATGTAATATCTTTATATTACGTTCAAGTACAAGATTCTTGTATTACGACCAGCTGTAAGATCTTTGTATTATGACTAGAAACAAGATCTTTGTATTACAACCAACCACAAGATCCTTGTATTACGACCAGCTACAAGATCTTTGTATTACGACCAGTCACAAGATCTTTATATTACGATAAGCCACAAGATCCTTGTATTACGACCAACTACAAAATCTTTATATTACGACCAGCCATAAGATCCTTATATTGCGAGATGTTGATATTTTCAACATTATTTTTTTGAAAAACAACGTTAATGCAACAATTATAATTGAGAAATTTTAATGGTAAGTACTTTGAATGATACCTGATTTGGATTGGTATGAAAACTCAAGATCTACTTCTTACTTTTCTTAACAATCTATAAAATTAATTTACGATAATTAGTTTTCATATTTTAAATTAATTTTCACGATTGAGTTTTATGTTTCAAATCCGTTTTTCTACAAAAAATTTTATCGATCACTTTAGGTTGATTCTCGATTATGATATCATTTTTCTCAAGTTGATTCGTTAAAATTAATAGTGATTTTTTGATCGCCAAAGTTGTTCCACTGTTGCTGAACCACCAACTGCCTTGAATGGGTTCATATTCAAGGTGTGTTTCTAGTGCGGCTAGAATTTAAGAGTAAGAGGTATTTTATAATAAAATATTTTTAGGTTGTATAAAAATATAATTAGTCGACTAAATGTATTTTTGTAATTTTATTGCCCAATTAGGCTATAAAATAAAATTGCCCTAAAAAACTATTTTTATATTTATTAAGCCTTCTAAAATTAAATAAATTTATTAAAAGTGATTATACATATTTTTGTTAAATATGCATGAATATTTTTTATATTTTTATAATAATTAAACTCCTATAGAGCAAAAATATTTTGAATCCTCACTAAATATAATACATTAAATATTTTTTTTAAGATACTTGCGGCATAAATATTTTATATTTACAATTTTATATATTTAAATATCATGTTAAGCAAAATATCACATATCAATATATTATTGATCCAACTAATTTTTATTTTAAAAAAATCATTAAATAATTTAAAAATAAATAACAGTAGAAATTAAAAATATCAAAAAAAGAACTAGAAATATATTATTTATTTATTTATTTTATAATTAAATAATTATTATTTAATTTTTTTCCAATTTTGAAATTATTTAATAAAATATTTAGAAAAATTACCCCATATATTATTTTTAATTTTTTTTAAATTTACGATTTAAGTTGCTGCAGTAGTTTCTTCGATAGTTTCTATGTGGGTTGTTATGTGAATTTTGGTTGCGATTTAAGTTGCTCAGTTAGTTGCTATGAGAGTTTCTATGTGAAATTCTATAAAAATACAAAAAAAAATTATTTTGAAGTGTAAAAATAATTAAAAAAAAATCCAAATATTTATTGATAGTGGACAATTAATCAATTTGCACGTGTTAATTTAGTTAGATTTAATAAGATTTAACGAAACTAAGATTAAAAATTGCAACAAAAAAAATTATATATAATATTTAATTCGTCGAAAAAAAAACATGTTATATATAAGTATATAAAATTAAAAAATAAAATAAAATATTTATGCTGTAAATATTCCTTTTTTTTTTAACAATGAAAATTGCAACATCAGACAATAGATATTGAACAATGTATACAAATAAAATTGTAAATAAAGTAAATCCTTCTATTTTGTGTGTCCATTAATTTTCAAACATAGGTCTTTTATTTGATAATATATAGATTATATATTTACCAACATATGTTTTACATTTATTCATTAAAATATATATTTTTTAAATATTTATTTAAATAAAACCTTCAGACAACTTCAAAAAAAAAATATTGTTAATTTTATTTGTAATTGTTTGAAATGTTCTTACACATACATGTAATTAATAATCGTGCAAGCAAAGTTTATAAAAAAAAAATCGTGCAAGCAGATTTAAATTAAGAGCGAAGGTGGCCAAGAGATACGGCTAAACGCTAGTAGAGTTGTAGATTATATTTGTAGTAATCAAAAACGACACCGTGTTTGTTGTTCATTTTTATAGTGTTACTATTATAATAAGTAGCCTAGCAGTAGCAGACCAAGGCAGGCCTATTTGATCCTCATGCTATATATACACACTAAAATTTCCTATATAATTTTCTTTAAACAAACTCTAAAAATACTAATGCTAGCTATCTCCGCGTTGTATATTTCAAAGTTCAAACTGCTAGGCTGTATTTTGACACTCCAATTTCTCAAGATATGATACCCTTTCAAGATATCTCAATGAGTTGGTGTTTTCCCACTTATGAAAAAGTCTATCAGCGTTGAAAAAAAATTATATTAATCACATTTTCCATGAACAATTCAATTGTATTTTTCAATTTTCAAAAAAATAGATAAAAAAAATTACTTCACAAAAGAGCTAACTCAGATTTACACTTCATATATAGCCAATAATAAAAATAAACATATATCTTCTCTCTATTTACAGTATATGTCACGAACGTTTTCTAATCACAGTAATCTAAACTCCCTTTGCTCTATGGTGACCGTGTAATGGAGAGTTCAAACCACTTCTATGGTACTGTCTCACCCCATTTTCCGAGTAAAATTTTGGAGAGTTTGGTGACCTTATACGATTCCTGTTATGACCATGGTGAAGTGGATGGTTATTATGATGGTGACCTTGCCCATTATCCTTTTTTACTTCTTTATTCTCTTCATTTTCTTTAGTACCATCTTCATTTTTACTCTCAGCTGGAACTGTGTATACAAAAGGCGCTGACACGTCATCGAAATCGGTCAGTGGTTCCAGAGTTTGGACCACTGTGCTCATCGTGGGCCGATGTTTGGGCCGATGACTCAGACATTGGTAAGCCAATGCTGCAGCTTTTCTTGCTCCAGTTTCGGAATATAAGCCTTCCAGTCTTGGGTCCATTACTCTGCTAAGCTTTCTGGGTTCCATCAACATGGGCCTGGCCCAATCTACTAAATTATGTTCTCTATTCGGCCTGCTTTTGTCTAAGGATTTTCTTCCTGATATTAGCTCCAACAGTACTACGCCGAAGCTATAAACATCGCTCATTGCTGTTAAGTGACCTGAAAACAATAATAATACCAATGTTAAACCATGTCTAAGTAATTTTGCTTTTTTTTTGAATGAAAAAAATGTGAATTGGTTTTCTTTATATAATATGATTTAGCTTACCTGTCATGATATATTCAGGAGCAGCATAACCCTGGGTGCCCATAACTCGAGTTGACACGTGGGTGTCATCTCCTTCGGGACCATCTTTTGCGAGCCCAAAATCAGAGAGCTTTGGAGTGTAATCCTGGAAAGACCAAAAAGGAAAAAGAAAACAATATTAATATTGAATCAACTAGCATATTGTAATATGATAATAAAAGAAAATGTGTATAAGAAATTAATTTAAACATCATAAAAATAATAAAAACTTACCGAGTCTAGTAGAATGTTTGAAGCCTTAAAGTCACGATATATGACTGATTTTTCAGCTTCGTGTAGGAAAGCAAGACCCTTTGCAGCTCCAAGGGCTATTTTCATCCGCGTTGACCATGGTAGAGAAACAGTATATCCTGTAAATATCAACCAAAAAAATAACATGTTAGATTAATTCATTGTGATAAATACAAGTGGGTTTTTTTTTCATGAGAATGTTTTCTAACAAAATCTAAGAAAAGTTGGTAAAGCAAAACATACTTCTGAATAGTTGATTCTCTAAGCTTCCTCTTGGCATGTACTCATAGACGAGTAGTCTATGCTCATCTTCGTAGCAATACCCAATAAGCTTTACAAGGTGTGGATGCCTCAATTGACCAAGAAGAATCACCTCAGTCTGTTTAATCAGGAAATGAAAAAGAACATCAGAAATCAAATCAAATACATATACATATTTTTTAATTAACCATTCAATAAAATTGTTGTGTTTTAATCATGGGTGGTTATACTTACCAACCACTCCTTATGGCCTTGAGTTCCATCCAAGTCCAAATTCTTAACTGCTACCGATTGGGCCTTCAAACCGGGCCTAATCTTATCGTCGAGGAATCCTTTGTGGACCGGGCCGAACCCACCTTCACCGATAAAATTACTAGACGAGAAACTTTGGGTTATGACCTTTAACTCGGCAAATGTGAACGCGTAGAGATTAGAACCGGCAAGAGATATGGAGAGATCTTCCGAAAGTGTCGAGCTGGGATTACTCAAATCCGACATAGAAAGTCTCTGAAACGACGACGTTTTCGTTACAGTTTTTTTAGGCTTCGTGGGGGCGCAATCGGCCGTGTAACAACTCGTGACTAAAGATCTCCATGTGCTTTTCTTGACTGCCATTTTTAAACAACAATCTTTTTATTGTTTCTTTGGTCTTCTTCTTCTTCACTTCTAAGATACAACCTTTTTGGTCTTTGATCTTCTATAAAATGGGATTGGAAAAAAATATATGAATTCCAAACTAGACAAATGGGAAAAAGGGTTCCAACCCTTTTTTTTCTATTGGGAGAGAGCCGATTGATGTTTTTGTACTTATGTTAATCATTCTTTGCAGTTCTCTCTCCTTTATATAGCATGGTTTTTCTTTCGACTCGTTTTTGAATTATATTATGGATTTTGGGGTATTATTTTATGTTTTGATGATGGGTAACGCGTAATAAGTCCACATAGTTGGTTCCTAGAAAAATGACATGCCTACCCTCCTTGACTTTTTAATGGCTTTAAGGTTAAATTAAATTAATAAAAATCTCTGTCTTTTACCTATTGGAACGTATTATTTGAAGGCATAATAATTGTATTTCACGATTCATGGCTTTCTATTCCTTTCCTCCACAATAAGCCTTCAAGCCCGAAATTGAACTCTTCCAAGAAGCGATTTGACTCTATATTTTAATACCAAATAAGTAACTAAATTACAAAGAATTCCAGCTATATTACGCTGTGAAGGAAATCATCACATAGTAAACACAAGAGAGATGCAACTTTATCCATGCCATGTATGTATGTACGTGAAGGCCTTTTCTTGCCCGGATTTATGTCTGTCTTCTAGTATGATAATGACACCATAAATCACATCATTTAGAAAAAATAATGATAAAATTAGTTGTACAACTACAAAGCATTTCACGTTTATCAATTTTCTTTTCTTTCTTTTTTGTTTTTTTAAAGAAGAAAGAATAATAATAAAATAAAAAGTTGTGTAATAAGATATTGCAGTAATATTTTTGCTGTAAGCTATACCAAAAAGATTACAAAAAAAAGGCTACAATCTCTATCCTCCGGTCAAAGGTTAAGATGTTAGGAATTAAAAAGGAAAAGTTGGTATATCTGCAATATAAATTTTAACTTCTAGAACATAACATATACGACTGATCAACTCTAAAATTCAAAATTAACATAATTAATCCTTTAGGTACATTATTATCCTTAAACAAACTGCGATCATAACCGTCCACTATGTAGATGTATATTCGTTGAAATAGACAGATCAAAGGGTCCTGATTCTCTCATCCGGTTGACCTTTAAACAAAGTGGGCTCCATGAGTAGTGGTTAAGGTGTCAAACTGAGATATGACCAATGATTTTGTTTAATTCTTGTTCTTATCAAATTATTATAATAATTTTGATTAATTAAAAACCAAATATAGCTTATAACTCTTTGCCACTTCCAAACCAATGAACTTGGGAAACACACAAGAGAAAATATAGAAGCTTCCGAAGGTGTTGGGCAGAGCTAGAAAGAATCAGCCAATGAAAGGAAGATGTCAGGGGGATAAGGGTAGTTTTGTCAATGAGGGAGTAGGTGTGTGGGCCCCAGTTCTCCTGTCGTCATCTAATGAATGTCAAAGGGCATGATAGTCATTTCAGAAATCTAGCGACCTTTTCAACTTTGAAGTCCAGTGGGATTGGATTGATTGGTTCGTGTTTGGGGGAAAAGGCAGTAAATAGTAATAATAATTTAGTTGAAAAACAGCTACTACAAACTACAAAACCATGAAAACACATTCTTTTGGTACTACGTACTGAGCGTGGCCAGTGTAAAATTTGGAAATTTTACAACCAAAATCACACACACTCACACTTGACAAAGATTAGAGTTAAAAAATTAATTAAAGGTTTCATGACAGTTTATGATAGTACTTAGCTAGAAAATCAGAGGGCGGATTGTATAAGGGATCTGTTTTGACACTTAAATCATTATAATCTAATTCAGTTAACTGTATATATTGCATTCATAGTAGGTATTTAAAAATAATAATAATAATTTATAATGTTAAAAATAAAATTAAAAAAATGTACAGTTCAAAGTTGCACCACAGTATAAAAATTAAGTATGCGTATGGTATATAACTAATAATAATTACAATTTAAACTCTGATTTTGATTAACACTGTGATTATTTGAAATTTTTTGTAAAAATAGTGAGATGATAATTATAATTATAATATAAATTGCCACATAAAAGAAATTAGGTGTTATAATATTCTTTCTTTAATTTTTCTTTCTAACCAGAAAAAAAAAACAAGACACAATGCATTCTAATTATTGGGCTAATTAAAAGAATATTTTTTTCTAATACTTAAAGCATCCCCTTTGTGCATGAATCATTCTTTTGTTTCGCCCAAGTTCCTAAGTAGAAAAGGGAAGAATCAAATAATGTTCCTGTTGGAAAATCTGAATAGTGCTTTGATTAAAAAAAATAAAGTATAGGTATACTGGAATAATGGTGATCTTAGAGTGGCTGCTCTCACTAATTATAAGCACATATAGAATTGATAGATAGGGTAGCACTAATTAAAAGGAAAAAGCTGGTGTGAACCATACATTAAATAAACAATTATCTTGATAGCAAAAAATCATAAAAAAATGTGTTATGCATGTAGCTTAGTTAGGGGGAAATGCCTCAATTAAATAAATTAAATCAATTTTTCTTGTCATTTGTGTGTTAGGTAATGGTCATGCCACCCTCTCACATACACACAGGTTACAAGTTTTTTATGATCTCGATCGATTTAAATATATTAATAATATTTATATAGATTTTTATACTTGACTACATACGGCTTTCTAATTAGCCCCATAATTGGAATACCCTTTTCTAACTTGTATGAAAATTTTGATTTTACAAGCAAATTATATATTTATCTTAATTATTTTATGACTAAACGAGCAAATTACCTTTTGAAATTGGAACTACATACATATAATATATATTTATGTACGCATATACTTATGTCATGATTCATTTATGTTACGAGGCCAATATTACCCTTTGAAAATTGTAACTCGAACAACCAACTCCTTCTACGTAAGGTTTGGAAATATAAACACAAGTTTTGAAATTTCTTACATTTTGCGTATTTTTTTACTATTCTTATAGTATATATAGTTTTATAATTTGACAAAAAAAAAATACTATATATATTATAGTATTTCCTTCATTTATTAATGTTACCATTTTCTTATCACATAGTCAAGAATTAGGATGAACAAATCAAACAAAACAACAACTACTCGGCTCTGTCTTCGGAATTTCACCAAACAAACGTTCATACAGAATTCAATTTATCTATAATATCTAGTTTACGTTCGACTGAATTTATAACACAAATAATTATGAAATAAATAATTCCAACTACTTATACCGAAAGTAGAATTTCAAAAATGAAATGTTTTCCTCAAACCCTCTATCCAGTATATCCACTTTCCAATTTTTTTTAATAATGAAACCCTTATCCACATCGAACTATTATCATAATAACAGAAACACCCCTCTATTTTGGATAAATTAAATAATCTATACGATGTATACTTTTTAAAAATTATAAATTATACTCTTATTTTGTATTTTTCTAACCAGTTCACCCATTAGTTACTCTTACTTTCATTTTTTTTTATTTTGAAAATGACTCTTACTTTCAATTAGGAACAAAAGGAATACATATTGTAACACTTTTTATTGTACCATTAAAATAGAAACTCCTAGCACAAAATTTAAATTAAAAAATATATATTAATAAGGTTAATTAGGATTTTTTCTTTTCCTTGAACTTTGACATGTACCAAATCATGCCCCTGAACTTTTTTTGCCGTTAAAAATTCCCCCTGAACTATTGAGATTGTTAGATTTAAGGACTTTTATCTAATTTTAGTAAAAAAATTCTAACATGGATGAAAATTCAGGAGGTATGATTTAGTACATATCAAAATTTGAGAGGCATGATTCGGTAGATATCAAAGTCTGGAGAGCATGGTTTAGTACATAAATAATTACTGAAACAGTAAAATTGAATTAAATTAGACAAAAGTCCTTAAATCTAATAATCTCAATAGTTCAGGAGTAATTTTTAACGGTTGAAAAAGTTCAAGGTGCATGATTTGGTACATGTCAAAGTTCGAGGGAAAAAAAATCTTAATTAGCCTATAAATAAATAAGTATACTTACAGTCTATAGATACCCTGCCCCATTTTTTAAAAAAATTTAAATTTATGCTAGGGGTTTCCATTTTAATGGTATATTGTTAATTTTTTTTTTTTTTTGAATATAATAACCAATTTATTGCTGAGATCAGTTAAACAATACATTGGTTATTAAATAAGGAGGAAATACTTCCAACCAAGAAACCTCATTTTCTATCTGTAGTGCATATCATACTAACTTATGTGTTGCGGTATTACCATTCCGCATTATATGTAGTAGACATATACTCAGAAAGACAAATAACAAGGACCTAATAAATCTAAAAAACAACTCCAATCAAAGACACCTTCAGAAAAAAAAAAGGACTGAATAGACAGCAACTTCAACAATTAATTTGTTACAACATATCGCTTTTTAATCAAAAGTTAGACTCAAAATGTGTTTACAGAAATTGCTTTTGGTATTTTTGTAAAAAAAAAAGATAATTATTTGTTTCTAATTGTGTTTTGCAAATATTTGTATGAATTGCTGCATGTATTTTCATAAGGCTAATTAGAATTTTCGTCCCCTGAACTTTGACATGTACCAAATCATGCCTCATGAACTTTTAAGGTTGTTAAAAATGTCCCCTGCGCTATTGAGATTGTTGGTTTTAAGGACTTTTTCCAATTTTAGTAAAAAAGTCTAACATAGATGAAAGTCCAGGGGCCATGATTTAGTACATATCAAAGTTCGAGAGACATGATTTGGTAGATATCAAAATTTGGGGAGCATGGTTTAATATATAAACAATCACTAAAATAGTAAAATTGAATGAAATTAGACAAAAGTCCTTAAATCAACCAATCTCAATAGTGTTGGAAATTATTTTGCCAGGATCTTAGATCTACTCACAAGTATGTTGATTAACACCCTAAATATGAACTTTCTAAAACGATGAAATAAACACATATAAAGTTTAGGAAACCTTACATTGGGTGCAGCGGAATAATATGACTCCTTCCGTTCAGATATCTAGCCCTTGATTCCTTTCTGTAGCAGAGCATTATCAATATACGAACACGGATCTCTTTCTACGAATCCGTGATCTTTGAAACTCCTTTGCTGATGATCTTTCTTCACGATCTTCCTCACTATGATTGAGGTATCACTTGCTGTGTGTGGGCACTACTCATACACTAAGGATTTCGAAATTCAAGAAGGAAGAGAAACAAGAAGTGGCAGCTAAAAATAGGGAGAGAGAAAGGCTCAGGTTTTTCTCTGAAGGAAAAATAGAAAATTTAAGTGTAGTTTTCCTGAAGCCTTCACTATCTATTTATAGCATTCCACTAGGGTTAGGTTTGAATTATTTGGCATTAAAATAATGAAAATATCAGAGGGAAAACCCTACAAAAGTGGCCGGCCATGCAAGGTGGATTTGGGCCTCACTTTTTGCAATTTTGCAGTTTTATCTTTTTTGCATCTGATTTTCTCAAAAATGCCAATTTTCTAATTCAACCATTTAAATGCCAACTCTAACTATTTAATAACTATAAATAATTATTAAATAATATTGTCATTTATCATATTTATTAATTGAACCATACAAAGTATCATAATTAACAAATATGCCCCTATAAACTCTTTCTTTACAATTTCGCCCTTACTTAGTGAAAAATTCACAAATAGACATAGTCTAATTTGAGAATTATAATTGATTAATCAAAACCAATTACATGAGTCTTACAAGCAATATTATCTCAACTAGTGGGGGGACCATGGGTCTATATAACCGAGCTTCCAATAAGTAGATCAAGAATTTAACACTAAAATTCACTAACTTATTAATTCTTCGTTGAATCCACGCATAGAACTTAGAATTGCACTCTCATTATATAGAATGCTCTATATGTTCCACCATATAGACACATCATTAGTTATCCATTGTTATAATCCTAATGTGATCAATGATCCTCTATATGAATGATCTACACTGTAAAGGGATTAGATTACCGTAACACCCTACTATGTATTTTATCCTTAAAACACTTGACCCCGTATAAATGATATTTCAGCTTATGTGAAATGAGATCTCCACCATTTATTTTCGTTTGGTCAAGCTCGAAGGAGATCATCCTTTGCTTACTATTCGCCAGATAGAAGCTATAGATTCCATGTTTATGCTAGCGCTCCCACTCAATTGCACTACCGTGTTCCCAAAATGTACGTATCACCCTGACCTAAAAGTAGGCTTAACTAACAAATCAAAGAACACGAATAGCCTTTCAAGATTGAGCCTAATCATAATAGGATTAAGAACATTTGATCTAGGATCAACTAGGCGATATTGACTTGAATAGATTTTACGGTAAGTTTAATAAATCTAAGTCAAAGTTCAATATCGGTCCCTTCGGATGCATGCTCCATGCATCCAACCTGAGCTTTACTTTAACCAATGTTCTGGAAAGAACATAGTATTTCTCCAAATACAAGTAAACTCTTGTTGTAGATTATCATATCAGTAAAACCCTGTGTCTGATAAATCTAGGAAACTTTATTCACATAGTCATGTTTACTTTCCAATGTGTTGACGACACAATAAACAGGATCAAGTATGTGAAAAGGGTTTCAGATGAATCTATACATTATGTACATATAATCATGAAATAAATCATGTGAACCATGCAACATTAAATGTTATTTCTGATCTATATTAATAAGTAAATCTGATTATATTGAAATGAGTTTTATTTAGGGCATAAAACCCAACAAATAGTTCCCTAAATAAATCCCAACAGCAAAAATTTTAAAGGAGGCTTTCATAAAAGAATAAAAAATGAATTGTGGTGGTACAAAGTGATTAATCGACTTCGAGGATAGAGCTCGAAACTCCTGTCTCAAGCTGGTAGAGCTACGTTAATTAAAAGTGTGATGCATTTGATAAAGCCATTAAAAAATACTGGTGGGTAGGTAAGGAAGAGAGAAACATGTATCTTGCTTTGACTTGTTAGGACTCTTTATGCAACCCTAAATATTGTGGAGGTTTAGGTTTTCGGAGAAGCATGCTAGTAACATGGCTTTAATCTTAAAGCTTGGTTGGACTATTGCGTCCAACTCTATATCTCTTTAGTGCAAAGTGTTCAGGGAGAAATACTTGCATAATAAGAGTTATTAGAGTGTGTTTCCTCCTCTTCATGATTTTTACGTAGCTAACGGAATCTTTGCAGTTCGTGATTTCATCTTTCAGGAGAGCACTTATCTCATTGGGTCTAGTCAATCTGTTGATGTTTGGCATTCTCCGTGGTTACTTTCAAAAAATTAGGATTCTTCCCGAGAGGCCTTCAATCCTATGGTTACACTTTTCATGTTTATGTGGCTAGTCTGATTGACCCTCAAGGTAATTGGCAAAGAGAAAATGTATCTATGTGGTTTAGCCCGTTCATGGCAGATAAAATCTTACGATTTCAAAGACTTCATCCCTTTTGTAAATGATACTCTGGTTTGGAAAGGATTTTTTGAACGGTAGATTACCACAAAAGCTGCTTATTGGTCTTTGAACAAGAATAGATTTCTTAAGGATACTCCTCTTTGGTCTACCATTTGGAAATAAGCTCATCTTCTTGAAAGACACCAGCTTCAATTGTGGACAATATCCACGGATTGCCTTCTCACTGGAGAGAGACTTAAGAATTTTACAAGAAACTTTTTTCCTTACTGCCTTTGTAAGATGGATCAGTATTCGACCATTCATCTATTCTGAAATCGCTAATTGGCTAAAATTATATGGCTCTCTAGCAAGTGGAGTATTCGAGCAGTTAATATTCACTTAAATTCAAGTTTTGAGTTGGCTAATTGCTTTTCTAATGCTGATTTTCTTCATACCTTGAAGCTCACGTGAGGCATGAATGTCTTGTCTTTGATGTGACTGTTTGTGAGTCTTTGTGGTAGGCTCAGAACAAACTCTTCCATAAGGGAAAGGAATTGAATCCTACCCACTTGATTTATAAGATTGACAGACGGGTCCTTGAATTTGTGTCGAAGAATCCTGTTGTTTCTATTGATGCCCTTATTCTAGTGGCACCCTCTTCTACTTATTTCCCTCCTTGTCTTGCGCAACAGATCAGGATTTTTGTGGATGGCCTTACCACCATTTTGAAGGCACTGCTGTTATGGTGACCTATTTTGCAGATGGTGTAATTTTAGAGATTAAAACCCTTGTATTCACTGCTGATTCACCTCTTGAGCTTGAAATTAAAGCGGTTGTTCTAGTTACTAAATTGATTAGAGAAAAGAGATGGAATGATGTTGTATTTTTCAGTGATTGTACAACCTTCTGTGATGCTCATAGGTCCTGTTCTTGGCCTTTTTGGAGAGAGTAAGCTGAAAAATACCACTTTTATTAATCAAATTTACCTCTAATTTTATATTTAATTGAAACATACCTCTTTTTATATGTATTGTACCCAAAATCCCTGACATAAGAGAGTCACATGGAGAGTATCTTGAAGTGACAGGGGCAAAATTGATACATAGACTTTAAAAAAGATGGTAAAAATAAAAGAGAACAATATAAAAAGAGTATAGAGTGTAATTTCCTCTTTTTGAAAGGTGTTGGCATGCGTTTCCCTTTTTTCTTCAATTTTAGATCGTTTTTGTTGTAAGTTGCACTAGTTTTGCCTATTTGGGCTAAACACACTAAATTTAGTGGTTGCCTTTCTTTTTGGGGTTTAATACCTTTTGTTGTTAACACAAAATTGTTGTTTAGTTTTAATACATTCTCTTCTTCATAAAAAAACAATAATCTAAAATCAAATTTTGAAATTAGTCAAAAAAAAAAAAAAAAGACATATTGAAAATTATGTTACTAAATGGTTTAAGAAAGAAAAGTACTAGCTAGTTGGACAAATCTAATATTTTTAAGTCTACTTAAATTTAATCTCAGTATATATTAAATATTTTAATCTCAAATTTTATATATACATAGATATTATAAGTATAATACAACATAAAATTTAAGGCTGAGACAAAATGTTCTTAAATTTAGAAACTAAGTTAGTAAATGTCTTATTTTTAAAAAAATTTAAAAAAAAATGACCAAATATAATAAATTAGTTAGTAAAAATTATAAAAATATATTTGTCACATATTTTTTTAAAAATATATATATAATAATAATAAAATTATGTTATATAATTTTTTTAGTATTGCATATTATTATATTGTAACAAAATGAATAAAAATATTAGATCATTAAATATATACAGCAGTATTTGATATATCGTATTACTGAAAATTAATATACTATAGTAATAAAATTATATACCACAAAAAAATTATAACAATACTAAATTAATACTCAAAAAATATATATATCATGCTAACAAAATTATATATACCACTATTAAAATATGAATACATACCAAAAAATTTATATATAATAAAATAGAAAGGGAAATTTGAATTTGTATGCTTGCATTTAATTAAAATTTGTCCATAAAACTCATAATACCCCATATTTAAAATATATGACCATTTTTTCTATTATGCCCAAAATACCCTCTGTTTTTTCCTTCACCCCCTATCACTTCTTCTCTCTTTCCCTCTCTCTTCTTTTCTCTAACCTGCCCGAAGCTACACAAAGGGAGTCAATTTTTGCTCTTCTATTCTCATCCTCACTACACTAGCACCACACTGCAGAAGGCTCACCACAAGCTCACCACATAATTTCTCTCATTTTTGGACGAGCATCATACACTAACTTATGGGTAATTTTTTTTTTGTTTGAACAATCTTGTTTGTTGTTGTTATATTTAGTTTAGAATGTTATTTTGATGCTTGATCTGTAGATTGTTGCTGTTATTTGGCTGTTTTTTCTGATAAAGTTTGCTGCCTGTGAAATCTGGATTTGTTCTGGTTTTCTGCATTTTTTTCGTCGGGCCCGATGCTGGCCCGATGGGGGTCCGATGAGCTGAAAAATTTGATGGCAGGGAAGACGGCCCGATGGGTCCGATGGTCGGACCATGTGGGTCCGATGGTCCGACCCTTTTGGTATTTTTTTATTTTTTTTTTATTTTTGTACCTGGGTCCGATGCTCTTTTTGTGGGCCCGATGGGTCCGATGGTCGGACCATGTGGGTCCGATGGTCCGACCCTTTTGGTTTTGTTTTTATTTTTTTGGACCTGAGTCCGATGCTTGCTATGTGGGTCCGATGGGTCCGATGGTCGGACCATGTGGGTCCGATGGTCGGACCAATCGGACCCTACTGCAAGTTTTTTTTTTTTTATTATTTAATTAATTATGATTATTTATTGTTTATTATTGTATGCTTAATTTATTTTGTAGTGATTTATTAATATTTGTGTTATTAATTTTTCTTTTATTAATAATTATTATTTTATTATCAATTAATAATTATTTTTTATTATTAATTATTATTTTAAATAATAATTGTTTTATATTATGAATTATTATTAGTTATTGTTTTATTAATTATTGTTATATTTTTTATGGTTTTAGTAATAATTATTAATTATATTTTATTATTATTATTTTTTAATTTTTTATTATTAATTATTGTTTTATTATGAATTATTAATTATAGTTTTATTTTGCATTTTTTTATTAATAATTATTTTATTATTATTTATTAATTATTAATTATTATTTTATTATCAATTAATTATTATTGTTTTGTTATTAATGATTAATTAAGATTTTTTTCGGTGAGATTTTTGTTGTAAATTATAACTGTGTTTTTTTAAATGTTTGTGACGATTCAATCGTTAATGCGTGTGTTATGTATAATGGTGTTTGGGAGCTTGATGGTAGAGATTGGATTTATAAAGGGAGTGCCGCTTTGACAATTGACATTGATCCGAACCTAAGCTACTCAGGTTTGGTTGATGTTTTGTACGAAGAACTGGATGTTGACAAAGCGGAGTATGACTTGAAATTGGAAGTAAATTACAAGTACAGGAAAGGCTATGAGTATCTGCGAAGTTATTCGAAATGATAAGCGTGCAAGGTACTTTTTATCTACACTTGCGAAGAAGCCTGATGAATTTATTCCTTTGTTTGTGACTTTGTTAAAGAAGAATGTTTGGGTTGATCCTAGTCCCACACCAAGTTCTGTTAAGGATAATCGTAGCGAGGTTGGGAGTTTTGTTCCAGAAACAAATCCAGAGGTGTTGGTTGCGGATGTATTACCTGAATTAAACACTATGATGCCGAGTGCTGATATTGTAGCACAAATGCCCTTCATTGATGGTTTTGTGATGGTCCGGACACCGAATATTATGTTGAGGGCAATGATGGCGTAAGAGACGACGAAGGTACGAGAGGCCCTGTTCTTGTACCTTTGAACTTGACTCCACTATCGTACCAAATACCACCGAGGCCACCGAGGCCACCGACACATAAAAGAATGCCCGTAGAGAAAATTGCCAAACACACCGGTACTAGTAGTAGTCGTCCGGGCGAAACCGGTCATGCTAGAGGAACTGCGACGGTACGAGGTCCTAATAATGGTAGAGAGACCAATGATGTTAGTGGTCCTACTGATGCTCGAGGTACCAATGTGACTGGATGGAGCGATCCATTTTCTTCTTCGACAAGTTACGGTAAATTCAAGGAGAAAATGTATACAAGAGAAGACATCGAGGATCATAGTCATTATATATCTACGGGTGGCACACCAGGCGGGGAGTTACATGTGGGAAAGTTTTTTAGAGACAAAGAGCATTTAAAGATGGTTGTTGGCACGTATGCAATGAAGAAAGGGTTTGACTACTACGTTAGGAAGTCCGTGCGATATTTGGTACGTCACATGTAAGGATACAGATTGTGGGTGGAGATTAAGAGCGAAGAAGAACGTACTTTCTAACATGTTTGAGGTAAGTACATTTCATAATGTACATACATGTTCCCTTGATCTTCGAGGAAAAGATAACCGTCAAGCATCACCTGTAATAGTTGCCCATCTAATTAAGGATAAGTTCACAACTGACGGCTCGGATCAGTTGCCCTCGATATAAGAAAAAGTATGCACAAGGATTACGGGATCCAAATGAGTTACGAAAAGGCATGGAGGTGCGAGAGAGAAGGCAATACACACGACTCGGGGTACACCCGAAGATTCGTACTCTTTATTACCTAGTTACTTGCACATGCTACGGTTGCGGAATCCGGGTACCATCACGGATTTTGTGGTAGAAGATGGTCGCTTCAAGTATTGTTTCTTCTCTCGGGTCCTTCTATTCGGGGGTTTAAGTTTTGTCGACCTGTTATATGCGTTGATGGGTCTTTCTTGAAGACTAGGTATGGTGGGCAAATGTTGTGTGCAGTGGCTTTGGATGCAGGGAGTCATATCTTTCCGATAGCTTTTGCTATAGTTGATAGTGAAAACCACAATTCCTGGACCTATTTTATGAGAAAATTGAAAGAAACGATTGGTGATGTTGAGAACTTAGCTTTTGTTTCGGATAGGCATCAAAGTATTGTTCGTGCTTTGGATATCGTGTTCCCTGATGCACACCACGGTGCATGCTACCACCACATTATTATGAACGTGAACCACAAGTTCAAGACTGACGTCTTCACGAATCACATTTACACGTGTGCGTACACGTATTCAAGATCAGAGTTTCACAGAGAATTTGAGAACATTCGGGCCATGAATCCAGCGGTTGCAAAATATCTTGAGGAAATCGGATTTGAAAAATGGGTTCGGTCGTACTTTCCAGGGGTACGTTACAATGTAATGACGAGCAACTGGGCTGAGAGCTTCAACAACACAACTAAGGATGCAAGAGGCTTCCCGATCACTGCTGCTGTAGCATTCCTGAGGTCCAAAGTCCAGAAGTGGTTTGCTTCACGAAAAGAAAAAGCTGACAAGTGGACGAAACCCCTAGCACCAGAAATGGAGGAGGACTTGGCATTGCATTTTGAAAAAGGTCAGTTTTTGAACGTTGACTCATGCGGGCCTTACACGTTGCAGGTTCACACTGGAAGAACAGTTCTCACCGGTGGCGTAGTGGACTTGCAGGAAAAGAGTTGCACTTGCGGCTTGTTCCAGTGCATGAAGTTTCCTTGTCCTCATGCATGTGCTGCATCTCAGGAGCGAAGTATTAGCGTGTACACACTATGCTCGCCATATTACACAACCGAATATTGGAGGAGAACATACGAAGGAACAATTATGCCAGTTGGTGACGAGGATGATTGGGAATTACCTGATGACATAAAGAACATGACAGTTGGAGTGCCTGTTGAGAAGCAACCAGTAGGGCGACCCAAGAAGCAAAAGGTTGGAAGAATTAAGAACAACCGAACTGCTTGTAATGGTGAAAGGATTATAAAATCACGAAAATGTAGCAAGTGCGGTGCCACGGGACACAACAGAAGCACTTGCACCTACCGAGGTTTAACATAAATTTTTAGTTTATTAGTATTGTGATGCGCTGGACTATTATGTTATTTATATTTATGGTGTAAAATATTTTTAATTTGTGGCATGAACATGTGTTGTACTGTTACGTATTTCGTATTGCATTATTTCTAAACTTTGTTAAAAATCTGAGCCAAAAACAAGTTCTACTGATAAAATAAAATAATTTTAGTGAAAGTAGTTTGTTCAAATTGAAAAGTGTAAAAGTAAACATTGTTCAACAAATATAAAAAATTAAACATCTAAAGTTCATGCCAAGTTCTGGTAGAATAAATCTACTGCCCATCTCTGCCGAAAGAGCGACATATGCTGATCATGTACTCCATCGAATGGTAGATCCAATAACTTATGCTCAATATGCTCTATGACGTACATTCCACAATCGCCGCTGCAATAGTAGGTAAACGCCAAATTTAATAAACCATAGAGAATATTATAAATTTTTTTTCTTAATTAATAAACATACTATAAAAAAAATGCATTTAAATTACCTCGATTTTGTCTGAGGTACAACTTTATTGTCCATCATTTCCCGGTCGAAGGGTCGACGACTTTCGGAGGCTGTCATTTGAGGGACCATCACCATGTAATGAGTGTCACATACACCACACTGGTCCACCAATTTGGCTAGTAAAGGGCACCACACATCCATAAGCGAATTCAGTTCGTCTTTCGTTAGAGATCCAAGACTCGAATCGAAGAGGAATATCTTCCACAACTCAAGATTGACCTCCATAGCGATCCAATGTTTCGGTCTGTTCAAGAACATGGACATGTATATGCACTCCATACCCTTCCAAGAAGGCAAAAATTGGTTTGGATCCCCACGAAGGAGTTCCAAGATGGACTCATCCCAAACAAAACCATCATGGTCAGTATTGCTCTTCCAAGCATCCCACCGACCCCTCAACGATGAGGTAAACCAAGATGGCATCACAGTACACTTACGTGGGTACAACTCCGGGAAGAAGTGTTGCCTCCTCCTCATCATATGGAAAGCAGCATCCAAATGCTGCACAGCACATATAAATAAGTCAGCAGTAAATAACAACATTAAAAAAAAAAACAAATAACAACGGTAAAAAGCAGTAAATAACAACATATAATACTTAGTTAATAAACTTACGTCATCAGAAAGCCATAGTTTGTCTGTATTTAGGGTCGAGAACCAAGCCACGCCACACAGACCGGTGAAGACGTCCCTCGGATACTTGTTTCCGATGGTTCCCACTAACCAATTTCGAAAACTATGTAGTAGCTTCTCATCAACGGGCCGAAGTGGGTCAACATTCACATTGGTTGTTGATGGCTTCATCTTCTTCTTCATTTCGGTGTACTCGTCAAACCACCTTGGCCTTTTCTTCGTTCTCTTCTCCACCGGTGTTGGAACGGTCTCTAAAACCTGAACCTCTGAATCTTGGGTATCTCCAATGGACGTGACCAGAGCATGTTACGAGGTGTCCGGAGTACATCTTCCTCATCATTAGGTCTGTAATCATTCGGAAGAATGAACTCATCTCCTGGAGACACGGCGTCTGGCTGTGGCTCTGCCTCTGCGCTGGGCCTTCTCTGATCTCCCATAAGAGCCAATAGGGTCTTCAAGTAACCCATTATCTCATTCTGCCCTTTCAAAATATCAGTCTGGCCTTGCTTCAAAGCAAGCTGTTCCTTTTCAACACGCTCCAATCTTGCCAATATGGCGAGAAGATATTGGCACCCGAGGCCGTGAGGTGCCGGGAATAGATGCCGTTGCGGCATAGATGCGAGAATCGGGCATTGAGGCAGACGGTGGAACAGAACGGGCCCCTGATGGTGGAGAATGTGGTGGTGTATCATCTCTGAAGATTCCAGCTTCCTCCGCTCGCTGTTCTAGCGTGAGTGCAAGCTTTGAAGCTTGGCTGCGCAAACTATCCTGAGTAGGCTGACCATCATCGCCAATAACCAATTCTTCCATATCCACAAATAGAGGCGCCTCACCTCCAGTGACGTGGCTCAAAAACTCGGCCTCATTACTCCGCGGACATAAAACGGAGTACACTGTCAACTGCAAATTATAACAAATTGATTATTAGACTTAAATTAAAATAAAATAAATAAATAAACGTAAGCAAATGCAATGAATTAACAAACTCACTTTTTTTGCAAATAATCTGATGACTTCCTCTTTCCCGAGTGGGGCATCCTTACTCTCCCAGTTCACCATTCGGGGAAAGCGATGCGATCTTCTGATTGCAAATTTCTCAGCAAGCTCGAGGATGGACTCATAAGCCCAATACTGCAATGCTACAGCATATCCATAGGCCGAATACTTTGACTCCTTCTGAGTCGTTCCCTTCACAATCTTCTCATCCATATGCTTTTTCTTTTGTACGAAGTCCTTACTCCAAGTATCTTTCAACAAGTTGAAAGAAATTTTCCCCCACGGGTAATTGTAGAAAAAAGGGAGGTCCTCAACCATTCTAATGATAAATGGGGGAACCAGGTTCTTCTCTTCTTTCCCAGTCAGAACACCCATCACGAACAGCACCAAACCCAACTTGTAACAATCATCCTTCTCAGTGCAACTCTCAAAGACGCTGCGCAGACGACCAATGCTGATAGATGGATCCCCATTAAAATATTCTACTATCAAACGGTCTGACGTCGCCCTCTCCGAAACCTCAGCCTCAGTCGGTCCACGTAACAAATTAAGCCCAGTCACCAAGGCAAACTCAGTTCGGCCGAATCGGCATCTCTTCTTTGCAATATAAAAATGCACCTCATCATCTTTATCTGATTTTATCTTATGCATGAAGAGCTGATGGATAAGAGCACCTGAAAACGCTAATGGCTCTCTCTCAAAAAAATTGTTGAAAGGGGATTCCTCCTTCACCCTTTCCAACAACTGCATTTGTACAAACTTGGCTTTTACTTTGGGGTAATAGTAACTACCGCCCCGCCAAGTAACACGACCAGTGTAATGTTCAGACACTGGCAGTAAAAGTCGTGGAACTTTGGAAGACTGAAAAAAAAAATTATATTACACCCTAAACCTATAAATAAACAACAATTAATCATTAATAATAAAACAATAATCAATAAATAATAAAAAATTAATAAGACAATAAAAATTAATACAAAAAATAATAATTAATAATAAACAATAATTAATAAATAATACAAATTAATAATTAATAATTAGTAAAAAAATAATAATTAATAATAAACCTTAATTAATAATTAACAAAAATTAATAATTAATAACTAATAATTAGTAAAAAATTAATAAATAATAAAACAATAAAAAATAATACAATAATTAATCATTAATAATAAAACAATAATCAATAAATAATAAAAAATTAATGAGACAATAAAAATTAATACAAAAATTAATAATTAATAATAAAAAAATAATTAATAAATAATACAAATTAATAATTAATAATTAGTAAAAAAATAATAATTAATAAAACAATACAAATTAATACAATAGTTAATAATTAATAATAAACATTAATTAATAATTAACAAAAAATAATTAATCATTAATAATAAAAAAAATTATTAATAGAAGGATTATTAATAGAAAAAAAACACTAATTCATAATTAATAACAAAACAATAATTAATCATTAATAATAAAAAAATTATTAATAAAATAATTATCAATCATTAATATAAAACAATTATTAATAAACAATTTATTAATATAACAATTATTCATAATTAATGTAAAACAATTATTAATAATTAATAATAAAAAATAATTAATAATTAATATAAAACAACTATTAATATAAAACAATACCTAGTAAATAATATAAAATTATTATTAATAGAAAAACAATAATCAATAATTAATAATAAAACAATTATTAATACTAAAACAATAATTAATACTAAAACAATAATTAATAAAAAAAACAATATTCAATAAATAATAATTACTAATTAATAAAACCAAAAAAAAAAAAAAATCAACCCAAGGGTCCGATGGCTACAAATCGGACCCACTGTGAGGTCCGATTGGTAGCCATCGGACCCATACAAAATAATTACTAAGCATCGGCCCCATTAATATTTAAAAAAACGAAAAAAAAAAAAAAATTGGGTCCAATTGGACCGATGGGTTCGATTGGTACCCTATCGGACCATCGGGCCCACTTTATTGGACCATCGGGCCCATACCAAATAGGACCATCGGACCTACTTATTGAACCATCGGGCCCTACCAGATAGACCATCGGGCCCACTTTATTGGACCATCGGGCCCATACCAAATAGACCATCGGGCCACCTTCTTCCCCATCGGGCCACCTTCTTCCCCCCCAAATCCGAACGCATATTCACCATTTTTTACAGTCAAAATCCAATTTTTACGGATCCGAATCCCATTTTCACAATAAATTTCTTAAATCTTACCAATAATATTTCACAACTCAAACTAAATAAATCTATAAACCATTTCTAAGAAAAAAAACAAAAAAAAAACCACTTACCTTTGACATTTTCGGAGTGGGGGTCGGGTTGCGAGTTGCTCGGTTGGTCGGGTTCAGGTTCCACGCCGGTGGTTCGACGGCTGTGGCTGAGTTGGGTTGCGAGTTGCTCGGTTGCTCGGTGGTTCGACGGGCTGAGTTGGGGTTTTGGGTTTTTTAGGGGATACCGTTTGAGAGAAGAGTGAGGAAGAGAGAGAGGTTGAATTTCAAATGAGAGGGTTAAATTTGGAAATTTGGTAAATTGGTCATATATTACCAATTTTATTAAGTTTGGATTTAGGGGAAAAATAATATGGTATTTTAAGCATATAAATTCAAATTTCCCAATAGAAACTAAATATCATCTTAAATAAATAATATACTGTAGACAACAAAAAATATATATCATACAAGAAAACGTATATAACTACAATAAAAAATAAAACATAATAATATAATATTATTAAAGAAATTGTATATATCATATTAAAAAAGTATATATCACATTTAAAATAAAAACTAAACATGCATTATCTAAAATAAAATGATTACTATACAATAAAACTTATATTCAATATAACAGAAAATATATATCTTACAATAGAAATATATATAATAATAACAACAAATAAAAATAAAAATATATAGGATGCTAATATAATTATGTATCTTGTCAACAAAAGTACAATAGAAAATAAAATTTAAATATTATTTAAAAAAAAATTATATACAGTTCAACAAAAAAGACATATATCATTCACCAAAATATATATACAAAAAATAATAATAATAAAAATATATATTACTAATATATATATATACGTATACTATACTAAGCAAATTATATACCAGAATTAAAATATATGTACCATGATAACAAAATTATATATTACCATTGTATATAATAAAATAAAAACTAATTAAATATTATTTAAAATAAATAATCATACAATCAAAATATATAAAAATAATAATTAAATATATGTAGCATGCTAATAAAATTATATACATACATTAAAATATTTTTATTATGCTAATATACCACTATTATACATATCAAAATAAAAAATAAATATCATCTAAGAATAATAATATATCATACAACAAAAAAAAAATATACCATACAACAAAATCTATATACTAACAACCCACAACAGCTCATAAAAAATTTAAAAAATCGACATAACTTTTAAATAAAAAAGATTTTAACAAAACTAATATAGATATACTATAATCTTTAAATAATTTGTTTCTAATTCTAAAAAAATAAAGAAAAACAAAATAAATAATAATTTTTTTATATAACAAAAGGTAATATAAATAATAAATAATTTAAAAGGGTCATCTCTCTACAAGTTTTGAAATAAGGACATTTACTAACATAGTTCTATAATTTAAAAGCATTTGTTATAATTTTTTAAAATGAGAACATATACTAATATAGTTTTATGATTTGGAGTCATTTTGTTCAATTACATATTTAAAAATAACATTTAATCTCATTTAATTATAATTAGAATTTCAATATTTAACATTGGATTGTTATTGAATTAGTCGATTGTAACCGAATTTCGATGGATTTATACGGGCACCCGTAAGCATGATGCATTACATATTACGTATATATGTACTCATGTTGAGACAAAAATAATTGACTCTCTATTTTTTGTATGTGAAAGTTATTTATTATAAGGGATGAGTGAGCGTACGTGTGAAATTTGTTAGGCTATTTAAAACAATTATCACAATTCACACAATATTTTTTTTTCCTTGCTTTTATTTTCTTTTCGTGTCTTGTTCTTGCTAAAAATAGCTTTATATAATAATATTTTGGCATTGTGAACGGGCTGGTCAAAGGTCAACTCTTTGGGTGCGAGTAATGTTTTAATAAACTTGATTTGGTCAGAAGCACAGCTGCACAGCACAACACAACAAGCACTTTCTTCAGTATTCTAACCGTGTCAGCAGCCAAGCCTCGCATTAACGCCACTTCCCACTTAGCCAATTACCTCTGAAGATTATGACTCATGCCTTTAATTCCAAGCAAATATATACAATAATAATAATAATCCAAACCATTTTGTTTCAGGAAATGAGGCTTTTGTTCTCAATTCTCATTGAGATTTAAACACAAAATCATTTGATTATTTAACATTACAAGTTACGACTAGCTACTTATGAGTACGTGGTTAGAAGCATAGCATAGTGTACTCTATATTGATCTTATGTGGAAATTTCAAACGAATCTTCTCTCTTATTAAAAAAGAATATTATATACGAGATATCTATATTTAATTATTTATTTTTATTTTTATTTGACAAGTTGGTAAGAATATTTTTAGACTAGTTGATGGATATGTACATGTTTTATGACTTTTCCTCACAAGTTTACAAAAATATGGGGTTTAAAAAGTAAACCTTATATTATATTTTTGGGTAATTCTACAATGCAACCCCTTAAAATAGATGTACTGATGCATCATTGACTTGTTTCGACATCCAGAAAAATTTTGTAGTCTAATTTTTTTTCATATTCATGTACGTTATAGCTATTTAAGATAACATACGAAATTTTAAAAAATTCGGAATAATTTACAATATTGAAAACAATGTTCAAACAATCTATTTTACACGCGTATAAAATAAAATAGTCACGCGTGGAACACATTGTTTGAACGTATTTTTCGGCATGTTAAACTTTTCTAAATTTCTTAAAATTTTGCAGGATGTCTTAAATAACTATAATGTGTTAGACTTTTATTTGGGCTTACATTAAATTTTATTGGTTTTATTAAAACTTGGGTTGATTGGATAGTTCTTTGCTGTGTTAGCCCATGTTGTTGGTGATCAATTGTTAATGGGCTTAGCATCTGTGTGTAAAGTCTAGGTGAAGCAGAAGTGTGGGCTTTTCTAGTTGACTGAAGCCTTTGATGAGCAGGCCCAGCCCAACTAGGGTTTTGTAGCTAAGTCCCCTCCCTAACTCTATAAATACATATTGTCTCATCACAATTGTATACCTTTTGATAATCAGATAAATAAACTGCTTCTGATTTAGAGATCTAGGGAGGAAGACTTAGTTGATAGTATTGTACTAGTGGAGTAACTGCTGTGGATCAAACAGAGATAATTGCTATGGATCAATCAGGTACACATACCTAATTATTATATTTTATTATTGTGTTCTATGTTATATACAAATAGATCTTGGGTTTATTATTAATTTATCTAACATGTGGTATCAGATTGCCAATTGTATATGATTTAGAACTTATAATTTGTATAACCATTAATATGTATATGTTAATTTTTTTTTTCAATTACATATTAATTTCGTTATTATTTTATGTTGAATTTTTTGTTTTTCAATCTTAAAAGTTTAGGGGTTTTATTCCTCATTAAATTCTCTTTCTTTTGATATATTATTTGCATAAAATTATTGAGTGATTTAGGAGAATTTTAAGATTAAACTTTTAGGGTTTATATATTTTCTTTATGAAATTAGTTTTGTGTTTTTTAATTCTATTGATTATAATCTGAAATTAATTGTGCATATCTCATCAATCATTGATTTAAAATGTTTCTAAAAGTTTAATTTCCGAATTGGATCAAATTTTCGGGTTACTTTGCTTCTTTAGTTTTTGGATTAGTTTTAATTTAGATCTACCTAAATTTATGTGTTGTTGCATGAAATTAATACCATAGATCTATTAGAAATTGTAAACCAATCAAAATCCCTCTTTTTCCCGTCCGTTTCGTCACTTTTTTGGCCGGAATTTCGTCCCGACCCGCTCGGGTCTGAACCGGGTCACAAAAAACTCATTTTTTTCAGCCATGGAGGTTGCTGGAGGTTGAAGACAACCTGCTGGGACGAAGCCCACTCGCGGCTGCCGGAGAGTGAGAGAGAGTGAGGTAGTTTCGTGACTCCGTTTTCGACGATTCTTTTTTCCAGCATTATTAGAATTTGATTTCTGATTTTTTGGTGATTTTTAATTAATTTTTTGACGCCGTTTAATAATTATTATTATTTTAATGATAATTATGCAGTTCAAAAATTATTAAAAATAATTTTTGATGATTTTTCAAAATCCGTAAATCATAGAAAAATTTTTGGGTTTCTTCTCGTTCCATAAGACATATTCACTCTCTTATTTGATTTATCTTGATTATGTAATCTCCACCAATATTCTTTATTTCACATTTTTCCATTATTTGTTGTTCTAAAATTTTAAAACTTGATTGTTTGATGTAAAAATAATGTGTTATGGTGGACACTTTATTTTTTATTATCAATATATTACAAGCAATTTATATATAACTTTTTAGAAATTTGGTTGAAAATTATTAAATTTTTAATGATTATTTTATCACCAAATTTCACATGTTGAAGAAAATATTATATCTTTTGGTTGACTATATGTGTAATTACTTGCCCAAAGGTAGTATTTACATATATTAGTTCACATTCCATGAAGTGAGTTAATATTAAATGTATATATTTTAATTATTTGCCCAAAGGTAATAATTTAAATATATAAATTTATTATTATTTTTTGCTTGAATTAATACATATTTTTAAGAAATTTATTTGCCCAAAGGTAATAAAATTCTTAAATGATATGTATTTTTTCTTTGTTGTTAACTTCATGAAGGTAGATCATGTGTGTGTTATATTCTCACCCCAAAGGGGAGTTTATAATGACCAGTTGACTCTACAATATTTTCTAATGCATCGCTCATATTGCTTATTCAAGTTTTATTTTTTTTTTGAATTTTTCGGTCTCCTTTCTACGAACAACAATACCGTTTTCATCTGAATTCTGAATGCTTCAACTTTAAGACATGGAAACGAGATGTGAAAATTACTTTAAACATAATAGATTTGGACTTATGCCTTCGAGAAGAAAAATCTGCTGATCTTATTCTAATATCAGAATTGTTGCCCAAAAATTCTTCATGCACATTGGAAAAATTCAAATCATCTTAGTTTCATTGCTATGAACCGTTTAATTCCTGAACATCTTTTGATGGTTTGCCAAACACCTCAAATACTAATGAGTTTTTCAAAGTATTAGAAAAACTATTTCACACTAGTGAAATCGCTAAAGCTGGACATCTTATGGATGAAATGGCAACCATTAAGTATGAAAAATCAAAGGAGTGCGAGGTTTTATTCTGAAAATTATTCATGTTCAGTCCGAGTTGAAAGAACATAATATTCCTCTTCCCGGCTTTTACACCATTCTTTAAGTTCTTCATGAACTCCCTACCTCTTTTAGCTTTATCAAGACTGCCTAAACACTTATAATAAAGCATGGAGTGTTAGTGACCTTATTTCTCAGTGTGTAGCTGAAACAAGCAAGATAACAAATTGAAAAGAATGAGTCTTCTCACTTTGTTTCTCACCTCAAGCCTAACAAAGGATAAAGAAAATATGAAAAGAAACAACCACAACCAGAGGCTAAGGGATCTCAAGCAAATAAGTGAGAGGGAGTCAAAGCTTAAAGTGGCACTTATGTTGGAGTTGATGTTATCTATGTTGGCACACTTATTCTTGAATTACAGTTTAGTGTTCAGATTATTTTGAACAGTAATTTCTTGATTCTTACTTTTAAAGTAATTCAGTTTCGCTTCCGCGTTTAGTTAAACAATGATTTTCTTTTCGTTTTACCAATTATAGTGTTAACATTATGTTTGACTCCGAATAATTAGAAACTGTTTTTACTCTGATATTCTTTTCAAATTATCATTGACTTCTTTAGCTTCCTTTTTCAATGCTGTGAATATTGTGGGTAAGAAATCTTATATTAAGATAACATCCTTATTATTATGGCACGATATATCGAGTAATATTTCTAAACAAAAAATGATCGATTCCTTCTAGCTAAAATTCTTCCTCCTGTTGATGTTTCTGGTTGGAATACTTGTGCTGATTGTAATTGTGAAAAATTGACTAAAATAATAAAGCAGACTGCTATCTATAGTCACTCTTTATAAGAGATTATCCACACTGACATTAGTGGACCTTATTCCACCACATTGTGCAGAAACAAGTATTTATCACTTTTATCAATGATTTTTCTCGTTATGGATTCACCTATTTAATTAAAGAAAAATCTGAAGTCCTTGATAAATTCAAAATTTTTCGAAATGAGGTTGAGAAACAATTAGGAAGAGTCATCAAAGTTGTTCATTCTGATCGTGGAGGAGAATATTATGGTCGTTATACAGAATCTGGACAACACATGGGGCTTTTTGCAGAGTACTTACAAGAAAATGGTATAGTTGCTCAATACACTATGCCTGGTTCACACGAGCAAAATGGCGTTCTTTGAAAGGAGAAATCGCACTCTCATGGATATGGTGAGAAGCATGATGAGTAGAACAAATCTTCCAGAGTTTTTATGGGGTGAAGCACTTATGACTGCAACTTATATTTTAAATCATGTTCCCAGTAAATCTGTTCATAAGACCCCCTTTTGAGTTGTGGACTGGGCGGAAGCCTAGTCTGAATCATCTTCGTGTATGGGGTTGTCCAGCTGAAGTACAGATTTATGATCCTAATTTGAAAAAGTTAGATCCGAGAAGAAATCGCTGTTATTTCATTGGTTATCCAATGCGCTCAAAACGCTATCGCTTTTGCTATCCTACTCGTGGTACGCGAATTGTTGAATCTCAGACTGCTAAATTTTTAGAATTTGATGTTGCTGAAAATATTCCTTCAACATCTCTTGAAACGGGGGAGTCATCTAAAGGAATTTTTATTCCTATGTCTTTTTCAAGAGATGATAATAATGGTAGTCTTATTCTTACTCTAGTTGATAACACTCTCATTACTGATGAATATATTGCTCCTAATATCTAACATGACGAGGGTCCTATTATTGATGAGGAACCTATTATTGAAGAAGGTTTTGTTGTTGATGAGGGTCATGTTATCAGAGAAATCTAATTGTGGAATATGTCATTCAAAATGATGGTCAATAAATAGAGGTTATTCCAGAAGTACCTCCTATATGGAGATCTCAGAGACAAAAGAAGTCAACAAAGTGTCATGATAATTTTGTTTATTTTGGAGAAGGAGAATATGATATTGATTATTTTGTGGATCCTGTCACTTATAGTGAAGCACCTAATTGTCCACATTCTTCAAAATGGATAGAAGCTATGAATGATGAGATCAAGTTCATGGACAAAAATAATGTATATGAGGAAGTTAGTTCTATTACCTGATGGTTTCAAACCAATAGGTTACAAATGAATTTTTTAAGAACTAAAAGGATAAAATGGGACATATTGGAATGTATAAATTACATTTAGTGGTTAAAGGCTTTACTGAAAGAGAAGGTATTGATTACACTGAAACTTTCTCACCTGTTTCCACTAAAGATTCATTCAGAATTATTATGGATTTAGTTGCGCATTTTGATTTAGAGTTACATCAAATGATTGTTAAAACTATTGTTCTGAATGGAGAATTGAGTGAGCAAGTCTATATGTCTCAACCTGAAGGCTTCGAGGAAAATGGAAATGACAACTTGGTTTGCAAGTTAAAACGATCCATTTATGGTCTCAAACAGGCATCTCGCCAGTGGTACTTGAAGTTTGACAAGGTTGTGACATCGTTTTGTTCTGAATGGAGAATTGAGTGAGCAAGTCTATATGTCTCAACCTGAAGGCTTCGAGGAAAATGGAAATGACAACTTGGTTTGCAAGTTAAAACGATCCATTTATGGTCTCAAACAGGCATCTCGCCAGTGGTACTTGAAGTTTGACAAGGTTGTGACATCGTTTGGTTTCGTAGAGAACAAGTTTGATCAGTGTATTTATATGAAGATCAGTGGGAGTCGTTATATTTTTCTTGTTCTTTATGTAGACGACATTTTACTTGCCAGCAGTGATTTGTCATTACTAAATGAGACCAAAAATTTTCTGTCTTCCAATTTTGATATGAAAGATCTTGGAGAGGCATCCTATGTTTTGGGGATTGAGATCCATCGTGACAAGAATTGAAAATTTCTTAGCTTATCTCAAGAAGCTTACATTAATCGTGTGCTCAAAAGGTTCAACATGAATTTGTGTAAAGCCGGTTCTGTTCCTATTCTGAAAGGGGACAAGTTCACTAAGCAGCAATGTCCTAAGAACGACTTGGAAAGAGAAGCAATGAAGAATATCCCATATGCAAATGTAGTAGGGAGTTTGATGTATGCTTAGGTTTGCACTAGACCTTGACATTGCTTTCATGGTCGATGTTCTTGGGAGATATTTATCTGATCCTGACCATGATCATTGGGTTGCAGCCAAGAAAGTTTTTGAGATATTTGCAAAGAACAAAGAGTTTTATGCTTGTGTGTAAGCATGTCAACAATCTTTAAGTTGTTGGTAATTCAGATTCAGATTTTGGTGGTTATGTAGATGATTTAAAGTCAACTTCTGGTTATATTTTCACTTTTCTTGGTGCTGCTATTTCTTGAAAAAGTGTTAAATAGACTTTAATCGTATCATCTACTATGTATGTTAAATTTGTTGCATGTTATGGGACATCTTTGCAAGCTTTATGGTTAAAGAATTTGATTTTAGAGATACGATTAGTTGATCCTATTTCCTCTCCTATACTAATCTATTGTGATAATAGTATTGTTGTTTTCTTTTCAAAGAATAATGAGATTAGTAGTGCTTCCAAAATTAAGGAAATAAAGTATCTCACTATTAAAGACTTGGTTAAGAAAGGAGACATTGTGATAGAATATTGAAAGACCAAGTTGATGTTTGCAGATCCTCTAACCAAAGGATTAAGTGCCATATTGTTTGATAAACATGTTTTTGATATAGGCATTTTATAATCTTTTGCTCCTTTGGGTTAGTGGGAGTTTCTTGTTTTATCTTTTGAGATTACATTTATATGTAGTTTACTTGTTGATGTTATGAACTACTTTGTGGGCCAATAATTTTTATTATTGGATGTTTATGCTTTCAGTTAGGCTTTGTTATATTCTCGAGAATAATTGAAATGAAAGCATGTAGTTCATATCTTGTTGTGATCATTGTATTTTAAGTATATTTACTAAAAGACAATGATATTTTGTTGGCTTAATTTTTTAAGCAAGTTTAGTGACACTTACTTATTTATTAAGTAGTGTATGTTTAATTTCACTGGCTTATTTATTAAGCATCACGGTATCAGTAAAATTGAGGACTGATAAGGATATTATGTTATTTTAAATTGATCACATGTAGAACATAATTCCTTACCACACTACTAGACTTATTGACCATGTCGATTTAATACTTTGGTATTTGTGATTATGAATGTCTTTTGTTGAGTTAAAAACAATATGATTGTCATAGTTCATTATCAAAGGTTAAATTGGACCGGTATGTTGAGATGCTATCAGAGAACTATCATTTTTTAAAGTGGCCACAAATGTTTTCCTGTTGTTCAACCCATGAGTCGTTTTCAAACAAAATTATTTTAATATAATATATATGTATTAAAATCAATGTAGCCCAAGTGGGAGAATGTTAGACTTTTATTTGGGCTTACATTAAATTTTATTGGTTTTATTAAAACTTGGGTTGATTGGATAGTTCTTTGCTGTGTTAGCCCATGTTGTTGGTGATCAATTGTTAATGGGCTTAGCATCTGTGTGTAAAGTCTAGGTGAAGCAGAAGTGTGGGCTTTTCTAGTTGACTGAAGCCTTTGATGAGCAGGCCCAGCCCAACTAGGGTTTTGTAGCTAAGTCCCCTCCCTAACTCTATAAATACATATTGTCTCATCACAATTGTATACCTTTTGATAATCAGATAAATAAACTGCTTCTGATTTAGAGATCTAGGGAGGAAGACTTAGTTGATAGTATTGTACTAGTGGAGTAACTGCTGTGGATCAAACAGAGATAATTGCTATGGATCAATCAGGTACACATACCTAATTATTATATTTTATTATTGTGTTCTATGTTATATACAAATAGATCTTGGGTTTATTATTAATTTATCTAACATAATGTACATGACCATAAGAAAAAATTTGACTAAAAAATTATTTCGATGGCTAAAACAGATAAGGGTGCATCAATGTATCCATTTTAAAGAGGTGTATTGTAGAATTTCCCTATAGTTTTTTTTTTTTTGCCAGAATCATATTTTGCTTAATTTTATGTTTAGAGTTATATTTGCAACTCATAAAAGTATAATATTTTTTTAAAAAAATAAACCTAAATTAATTTTTAAAATCAATCTTAATATTTTCTTAATTTTTTCACATTAGATTAAATAATTATTTTAATTTTATTTTTATATTTTATTAAAAGTTATTTATAATAACTTTTATTTTTTTAATAAAATTTCATATATTTTTTATTTTAATTTTTTGTCTTAATATTTAAAATATATTTTCCTTTTTTTTATATGTATATTTTTTAAGCATATAAGAAGGAAGAAAAAAATTAAGAAAAAATTAGTATAAATTAAAGATATAATTTTTGTAGGACTTTTTTCAGTTTTAACCTAAAAAAGTAACTATAATACAAAAATACTTTCAGCTGACCAAATAAACAAATATACAGCCCAGATAAAAAAATTAGACAAATACCACTTACACACACCTTCAACTCAGGATCCATGCTTCCTGGGCAACTATCGTGCAACTACGCAACAACCCAACGCAACCGAAACAAAAATTCAATGAGAAAGAGAACCACCATTAATTCCAGCGACTTCACCTGAGAAGACGACCAGTATCAATCAAAACTAGGGCTGCTTCGAATTCATTAAAAAGGTGTAGAAAAACTACTAAAAAACTAAAATTCAATTGGAAATCCAATTTAATTTGCATAAAACTAATGTCTTGACTTCAATTTTTAGATCCATGAAAGGCAGATCTCAAAAAGTTGAGCTAGAGTTCCCAAACAATCCAACTCAAGTATAATCCCAAAAAAATTACATCAATACTATAGTAAAATGTTTATCCTGGTGTATTTTTGTTGTTTTCTAAATTTCTAATGGTGAATTTATTCATATTAAATCATTAAGAGACATGTAGATAAAGTTACGTACGTGAAAACACTGTTTTGATTTTTAATGTTTCACAACAGTTGCATTGCCTAAACATTTTGCTAACAGTTATTTCGTCTGATTGAAACTTTCGTCTGATGCAACTTTCACCCAACCACCCAACAACCACCTAGAAACTTTCGTCTGATTGAAACCTTCGTTTGATGCAACCTTCGACCAACCACCTAGCAACCACCCTGCAACCATCGTCTGATTCGTCTGATGCAACCACCGTGCAACCACGCAGCAACCACCTTACAACCATCGTCTGATTGTGTAAGTGATGATAGTGTAAGTGGTATTTTAGTAATTATAATCACATAAACGATATAAATGTTGTCTTTATCTTATGGAGGTATTTTTGTAGATAAAATGTCAATTTATATTTTCTATGTAATAATTCCATTTTTATATATATAAAATAAATATTGTATAAAAATTATTAATTAGAATACTTTTATAAATTTTTAAGGTGGAAATAAGACTTCGCTTTCATATATTTTCATTTTTGATAATAAGTAGTAATCCATTTTTTTTAAAAAGAAAAATGTTATAAAATTTGGGAAATGTATATTCCCATATTTAAGCATACCACAATTGTAAAATTCATAATCATATAACAGAAAAATTCCCCATTAAACTAAGCTACACATGGGTGGACCTATGTGGTGCGTAGAGTTGCCCCCTCATTGTTCTTTTTTTTTTTTAATAATTTAGTACATTTGTATTTATTTGCCCCTCTCACAATATTTTTTATATATTTTTTCTCTTCAATTATATTTGATAATTAATGGCTACACAAATAGATCATTAGCAACTTTGTTTAATAGTCCATTGCTGTATTTGTCTTATGATAATTGTTTGATAAAATATAATGTTGTATTTATTATTATGATTAAAAGAAATGATAATAATAAGACAGTCATGTTGCATGTGTTAATAATAGATTAGACAGTGACTATGTGTACAATAATCATGGTGAACAAAAATATATATAAATCAATGTTTTTTATTAAATAAAACTCAGTGATTATGCGTACAAAATGTTAGAGATTTTATAACAATGGAAGAAAATCAAGATTTATTACAACTCTATTGTAAAATAATACAAGGATTAAAATAAGAGATTGATTAAATATATGTTACAGTACATATATATACACTATATATATTACATATATATATGAAAGGTAGAAGAGAATATTACAACACATGTAATATAATATATGTATATATATAACAAGAGAATAATATATATAAACACTCACTCACAACCTTGAGTGTAGATTAGTGGGGATCACCATGACTTGAACAAGGTATTACACCTTTGTCCAAAAGCTTATTTCCCCCTATCTCTAAGCACTAAGGGAACTCTCTAGGAAATAGCTTTGGGAATTATCAAGCCTTAGGATTTTCTAGCAATGTACTTTTTTTGATAGAAAACTTGACATCTCTTACTCCCAAATGAGCACCATAGACCTCCTTTATATAGTGTTTAGGATATCACCATTTGAAATTCAAACTCATAACCCCTATAGATGTTATGGACTCAAATGTAACTCTTACACACACCATAACTCCTATAGCATTAAGAATTTCAAATAAAGGTGTGTAACATCTTTTACACTCTTAATGTTGGTGATAATGGTAGAGGTTACTCATAGTAACAACTCCCCAAATGTTACAAAAAGATGACAACTAATATAGTCATATGTTACATATTATTAGTTTATTACACATATTTAATCTATATATTATATTATTATAAATAATATAACAATCCCCCACTAGATTAAATATTATCTCTTTAGTAATAAACTTGTAACATTTGTAACATTTATTTAATCAATCAAAAATATTATATCAAAATATAACATTCCCCCACTTTGATTGACTAAATACACATTTTTAAGAAGTCTTGCTTAGGTGCATTAGGTAAAATGTCTTTCGACTTGAATTTTACCTTAGTGTAGTTACCACAAAGTTTGATGAAATTTTGGTTGCCGTAGCATTGAACCATTATTCCTTTAATACAAACCGGTGATAACACACACACCCTCGCTAATGCTCACTTGAGACCGCATGTCTCGCTCTTGCACCGTTAATGGCCATGTGCAAAATTCCAATTCATGGACTCTCTAGAGAAGACTCCCAATTCTCATAAGAGGCGGCACCACCTCTAGTCCATATAGGTGGAGTTTTAGTGTCTCACCACTCGTTAGACACTTCTTAAGCTTAAGTGAGTTTTCTTAAGCTTAAGCTCCATTAAAAAACCTTTTGGTTTTAACCCTCAATTTTACAACATGTACTCATCCATAGATGGGACAATTGAGTACCACATTCACTCTATTGACTTGTTATTACCTATTGAACTTAAGACTAGATTTTTACTAGTGTTAAGATAGGTTACCATCAATGAGCAAAACGCTAAGGGAATTTAGGTCCCATCCCTCGAAAATTCATGCTTTAATCTTGTACGGAGATTAAGCGATTTGTTATAACCTCTCACTATTGATTCCATGTGAATCATGCATGCCAAAAATATAGTGTTCACTTTGTGACCACTTTTCTCCTTAAGTACTTAAGCTTTGAAAATTTAATCATAAAAGATTAATTTTTACACAACTCAAATTCTCAATAATTTTGATACCATGCATATCAAAATTAAACACTAATTTAGACACCAAACATGTCTAAATTATACTTTATTTTAAGACGCCAAACATGTCTTAAACTTTTCATATTGGAGTATCACCCCACACTTTCACATTTCACTATCAAGATAATATCTTGATTTTAAAATATAGAAGACCACTTTGTCTCTATAATTTTTCTTAAATTTAATTTCCTTCTTGAAATTATTTTTACCAAAACTTTGACACCAAATATGTCAATATTTTCACTTATGCACATAGCCAAACTTGATTTAGAATTTGAATTCAAAATCAAATAAATTAATCAACAATGTCTCAACACATTGTGGCTCACCCCCACATTACTAGCATAGTGTATATAAAATATCACTTTTGTGTATTTCCTCTTGAAATGACTTTTTAAGGTCACCTTAAAAAATATCATTTGACATTTTTAGTTTTCTCAATAAATCTAAAATGTCAAACTCACATTACTACTCATAAAATAATGTGATTATTTTTACCATAATTTTAAAGCTATCTCCTCATTGAGATTAGCCCAAAATTATACCAAAGTTAACAAAATTCTCATCAATTTTGTTCACAACTTTGATTATTTAAGATTCCAAATTGCTTCACTATTTTTTTGAATCCACATTGATTCATTTACTTTTGAGTCCAAAATTGCTCTTCTAATTTATGGCTCATTTCACAAGTTTGGATCCACTTTTAATCTATTGTTCTTGCTATGACAAGACAATTCTCATAAGTGTAACTCTCATATAGTTCACTTTTCTTATCTCATAATATGAGATGATTATCTCTTATAGTCCAATAAAAGATGTAACTTCTCAAAAGCCATCTTTTATTATCTCATAAAGTGAGATGTTCACCACCAAATTGAAAAAGAATTTAAAATATTCTTTATTCACAAAATAGATGATAATAATTCTCACAATAGTAATAAACACTATTTTATTATTATCATGCTATGTAACTCATATATTAATATAATATGCATGTTACTAACCACATCTCATATGTAACATACACATAATATCAATTTTAAATTCATAATATATAAGTTACATATCTCATATATATATAACATATATACTATAATATACATATATATATCATACACACATAATATATACATTAATTACACAACTATATATGTTACATACCTCACACATATATAACATATATACACTTTAATATACATGCATGATATATATTATATACACATAATATATAATATATATAATATCTCATATAAATACATAGAAAATAAGTATTTCTACATATTTAATCTCGCAATATATATGTATATTATATTATATTTCATCATATATATAATACACATAACTCATATTCATGCTATATATTATATATCTCATATATACATATAATAACATGATATAAATTTAAATATCATATTATATACTACTATATATATTAATATGATACAAACACATAATCCCATATATGTCACATATATATAACTCATATATATCATATATATTACTATCATATAAAATATAGTAAATCACATAATATACACCACCATGCTCACCCATGAATGGTTTTCACATAAAATCTCTTATCCTTGTGTTCTCACAATCTTGATTTATCACCTCTTCCATTGAAAAGAAATAAGCTTTTGATTGTTAGAGATTTTATAACAATGGAAGAAAATCAAGATTTATTACAACTCTATTGTAAAATAATACAAGGATTAAAATAAGAGATTGATTAAATATATGTTACAATACATATATATACACTATATATATTACATATATATATGAAAGGTAGAAGAGAATATTACAACACATGTAATATAATATATGTATATATATAACAAGAGAATAATATATATAAACACTCACTCACAACCTTGAGTGTAGATTAGTGGGGATCACCATGACTTGAACAAGGTATTACACCTTTGTCCAAAAGCTTATTTCCCCCTATCTCTAAGCACTAAGGGAACTCTCTAGGAAATAGCTTTGGGAATTATCAAGCCTTAGGGTTTTCTAGCAATGTGCTTTTTTTGATAGAAAACTTGACATCTCTTACTCCCAAATGAGCACCATAGACCTCCTTTATATAGTGTTTAGGATATCACCATTTGAAATTCAAACTCATAACCCCTATAGATGTTATGGACTCAAATGTAACTCTTACACACACCATAACTCCTATAGCATTAAGAATTTCAAATAAAAGTGTGTAACATCTTTTACACTCTTAATGTTGGTAATAATGGTAGAGGTTACTCATAGTAACAACTCCCCAAATGTTACAAAAAGATGACAACTAATATAGTCATATGTTACATATTATTAGTTTATTACACATATTTAATCTATATATTATATTATTATAAATAATATAACACAAAAATCGTGGTGATGGCACTGTGATAAAGAGAGGTAGATGATGAGAAAGCAATAATAATGTACAATAACAATATTAACAATAAACAATAAGATATTTTTGTATTAACGACATAAATGTAAAGTTTTGCTCAACTAATTACAATAACAGATTTGGGCCTTTAGTATTAAGGACATAACAGCCCAATTTTAAGAACTGAAGCAGCCCAAACCCAATTCGTATTCGACGCTGGCAAATCCACCAGAATTTTGGAGCTGAACGAGTAAGCACAGAACCGGCCCACGTATCCTAACTAAAAAAGTTCAAACATACCTGTCTTTTTTTAGAGAAATTTACATGACATACTAACTTTTGCTATTTTTTTAAAAAAATACTGTCAGGCGGTATTTTTTTACTTTTTTACTGTGTTTTTTATAAGTTTCATACTGTAGTATATTGTGTTAAGTTTTCACTGGTGTTCTACTGGTGTTTTTTAGTTGTTCTACTGTTGTTTTGAGTTGTTCTATTTTGTGTTCTACTGGTATTTTATAAAAATACTGTATTTTTTAAAAAATTTCCGTGTGACAGTATTTTTGTAAAAGTTAACCCAAATTCTAATATTTTCGTAAGTTTCCTTTTTTTTTTTTTATTGAAATAAGAAAGTACTTATCTCTTTAGATTTTATTTTATAAAAAATATTTTTATTTTTCATTATTATTATGTTTACAGTCTTAGAGCATCTCTAAGGAGCACACCAAATTTAGTGTTATACTATCCCTAAATTTAATGTCAAAAAATATTACCACTCTAACCATAACACCAAAAATTACACTAAAAAAATATTCCTTATTATTATATTATTTTTTTTATAAAATTAAAAAAATTAATATTATATTAATTAACTAAAATTGTACCCCTCTAAATAAAAAAGTGATGCATGCAACAAACAATTTGAACTTCATTTTCGGCGTGTTAAATTCTCTGATTTTTCGAAATTTCGTAGGCTATCTTTAATAACTATAATGTACACAACTATAAAATAATAATAGACTAAAAAAGTCTCTTGAATGCTAAAATAGGTAGGAGTACATCAGTGCACCACTTTTGAAAAGATACATTATTTTTGGCGTGTTAAATTTTTCTAAATTTCTCAAAATTTTACAAAATGTCTTAAATAATTATAATATGTACGACTATAAAAATATTAGACTAAAAAAATTTGTGAGGTGCCGAAACAATACATTACATTTAAAAAGGTGTATTGTAGAATTTCTCAAAATTAAATTTTTCATGTAATAAATAAATCAAATAATATGTATAAATATTATTTTTTTAAAAAACTAAATAAAACTTATACCGTGTCTACATTGCACGACATATATGTCGTGCACTGTAATATTAACCTCAAAATGCTGTGTTAGATGGTGCCTTGTTGGAACAAAAAGGAACGTCATTTATATAAAATGCGACTTTTTTGGAGAAGCTCTTAGCTTCACAAAAAGAACCTTTACTTTTGTACCCTAAAAATATGTTTTATTTTATATAAGTATACTAATTGAGGTTAGGGCCAATAATATTCTTTTTTTTTTCTTCAAAAAATAAAAATAAATAATTAAGTTGAGGTTAACATAGAGGCATATGTGAATTGGACATAGAGCACTAATGAGCCAAAACAACTTAAAAGCTAAATATATATATAAAATAATTGTTTTTAAAAAGGGACTTCCTAAAATGGCTCAAAATTTTAGATTATGCACAGTGTTTATTCTATTCATTCATCAAATATATTTTTTATAAGCTCTCTCCTTTTTTTTATTCTTTCTTAATTTAATATATTTTTTTATATAATAAAATATATTAAAAATATATAATATTTAAATTGAAATTTCGTATTTTAAATTACCAATTTATTATTTAAGTGATCATTAATTAAATGTGAAATAATAAAGTTGGTACTAAAATGTATATTTTGTAGCTACATACCACGATTCTGTAACTGTAGAATAAAAAATTAGCAAAGAATAAAAGTACAGGAAAATAAAAACACAAGATTCATATACGTGGTATCAACAATCCTTCTAGATTGTTACTAATCCACGTTGCCACGTCCAGAAATAAGATTAATTAGTAAGATTTCAAAAATATAAAGTTTTTGACTTATGCATAAATACACTCCATCTTATTATATGTTGCAAGCTTGATATATTCCACCTTCACGAATAAATCTTGCTGAAACTTCAAGTGTTGGTAATCCCTTCAATCTGCTTGAAGATTGCTTGTTTTCTCCGAGACAAGGCTTGAAACACTTTCTCCCAAAAACTTGAGGAACCTTCTCCCGAAAGTTTGCACTTTTGTTCTTATTGCTTGTTAACTTGATTGCGGACTCAAAGAAATAACAAAGACATATACACATGGGTAGAGTGGAACACACTCTCCTCTGTAAAACATAGACATGCACTCTTTTCTTAAAGTATGAATGAAATACAAAGTGTGTAAAAGAGATAAACTCTCTAATTGTTAATATAAGTATTTATAGACATTATACTTTTATTAGCTCGCTTATACACAGACTCAATTGTCCACAGCCCATAGGAAAACTTTCTTGAATAAAATCTTCAATCAAGCTATATTTTTCTTATTCTGCACATACAAAATCGTGAGCATTAAATGAAGTAATTGGTATAGGCGCTCCGAATTTAGCTGAAACAATTAATATAAAGAAAGAGCTAAGCTAGATTAAAACTCTACCATGGCAGAAAGTGTAGCTAAAGTCAGATTGCTTGGTAGTAGTACAAGCTATTTGAAATTCATTATCTATACTTTCTTCTTTTAGGGTCATTATAGAAAATTGTTGTAAATTTCTTACATCTTTAAATAATGTTTTCTTATATTTTATTAAATGATCTGCTAACATTGTTCTTTATAGTCTTGCTAAAACATCTTATTCTTTTTTAGATTGAGTGTTTAATAGAGATGATGTTCCTCTTGATGTACATTATTGTCCTTTAGTTGATTTGACAAATTAATAAAAATTATATATATTTTAAAAAAATTATTCTATATACTATTATTTATTTTTTATTTTAAATTTGTTCAGGTTACTCCAATAATTTTTATTTCCCTTTCAAAAAAAAAAAATTATTTGGGTTATCATAAGTATTTTTCGTAAAAATACAAAAAATTAAAAAACTATTTAAAGGCTAAAAAATAAAATAAAAAATAAACGCCTACAACTAACTGCCAAAAAAAAAAAAAATTACACAAAATTAAACAATCTATGAAATATTTATTTACTTTGTTATTTTTAGTTTGAGTGATTCTTATTCTGTTTGATTAAGCTCAACGTGGATCAGCAAGTGAATATAAAATTATAAATGACCACATTCCATTAGGATTTGCGGTTATGTATAAAATAAAGTTAACGTGAACAACAATTAAATATTTTATTTTTTTTTTTTTAAAAAAAAAAAAAAAATTGACTCCTTCCAAGAAAACAATTGAAATCCTATCTATCTCCTCTTGCTCAAATTTCAAGAGAAAATCTATGTCACTGTATATCTAAAAGATTTTTTTTTTATGATCCATACTTTATACTCTTTTAATATTTATTTTTTAAAAAAATTTAAATAATTTATTATGTTCAAAATAAAATTTAAATAATTACTTATTATATATAAAAAATCACAAATGCAATAAAATTTTAAAATTTCTTTTATTTACACTGTAACTTATTTAGAATTTTCTTAAAAATAATAATAAAAAAAGCACACACTATTATGTATATAAAAAATATTGATGATATAAAATAGAAAATAAGAATGACCAATATTTATATATCAATGGGAACATACTTTTAATTTCAAAAGTCGTTTCACGTGATATTCACACAAATTAATTGCTTTGCTTGTCGTTATTGTATAATCTTTAATAAAAGATTCCTATACATATATTCATATTTTAATTTTACTAGGTGATTGTCACGTGTCAAGCCACGTAGTGTTAGTTTTATTTAATATTTTAGTTTTTTATTTTAATTAATAATTAAAATTATATAATTATTTGAACAATTTGTTTTATAAAAATAAAATATGTGTCAGTATATTTAGTAAGTAAAATATAGTTGTGTTATAATAATGTATGTTATTAATAGTAAAATGTACATTAATCTTCTAATCGAAAAAAGTTCTATTATCTCATTTCATATCTAATAATAGCTACACAACTATATATTTATAAACTTTCACATTTTTTGCAAATTACTAATAAGAACTAATAATATTTTTATATTCTAATATTTTTCAACCTTCTCCTCTCGGTGGTAAAATTAAAAATAAAACTAAAAATAAGCACAAACATATAAGGTAAATACTCATATACAGTCTCACATTTATATTATCTTTTCTAGACATTTTATCTATATTTTTCTTTTTTAAAAGATAAATAAAAAAAATTATTAATATTCTCCCAAGATAGGTTTGTTAGAGAGATGGGGTAAGATGATTTTTTTAATTTAAAAAGAGATTATTAATATTTAAAAGATTGTTTAATTTTTTGGGTTTAATTATTGGATTTATTTATTAACGGGAGATCAAAAGTAATCGTTAAATTTAACCGAATATTCTGTTAAACAAAGAAATGCCGTTAGATAGACACTTTTAATATATAAAAATTATAATGCGTGTTTATAACTTCACCTAATCACACAATTTCTATGTATCAATCCTGTTTTTGCTCACAAACGTTACAATGAGAAAAGTAAAAAAAAAAAATCTATATTTGTTTAGCCAACGCATCCTCCTGAATTATATTTTTTTTAGGAAAATAAAAAATCATGGGTAAATATAAACTCATCCGTTAAAGATATAGGGTTGTACGTTAATTAGCTTGTTTACATTATATTTTATTCAATCTATAAAAATTGAGTTACAAAAATAAATGTAACTCGTTCAATTAAAGAAAAATCAAATTTAAACCCGTTTAATGAATTGGTCGGTTTGGTTAGATAAACCTGCGCAAACCGAATAGTGATGTTTTTTTTTTTCACATTTAATTATTATATTTTAATTAATTATAATAATAAGATAAATATATAGATGGAATTTAAAGTTCAAATTAATCACCATAAAATAAATATAGTAGTTTAAATTTTTTATTTTTCATATGTATATAAATTATATAATTATATTATATTATATAATAAAAATATGTATATATAAAATAAAGGGAAAAAAACAAAAAAATACCAAAAAGGAAAAAAAATTACAAAAATACTTTGGGCCGGCCCATTAAACATTTATACAGTCCACATACAAATATTTACAAAAATACCACATGCACTAAGCCTTCAATACGGAAGCGAACCATGAAGATGAAAATACGCGCTCGTTTCAAAACCGCAAAACAACCAAAATGAAACCAAAACGAGAAAAATACAACTATTAATTCTGGCAAAATCAACTGGAAAAAATATCTGCAATGATCTAAACTGAAAATGACGAAAAAAAAAATCAGAAAAACTGTGAAGAAACTGAAATTACACATTTGTTTTCTATTTTATTCGATCAAAATAACTCCCCCTAATATCGAAATCTATATTCATGAAATGTAGATCTGTAACAAACAGATCTGGAGCTCCCACTAAATCCAAAACAATGTATGATGTGAAAAATTAAAAAAAAAAAACCTCATGAATAATACATCTACGTTATATACACTTGCATTTTGATTTATTTTTTGTTTTGGTTGCCTTATAGTTGCATTATCGTTTTATGATAGTTTATATATTATGCAAGAATTTAATTTGATGGGGACTAAGAAATAGTAGTTATACATAGTAAGTTTTGTGCAAATAGTTGCATATTAATTTTATAGTGAAATAACATATGCAAGTAGCAAAACTATAACAAAACTACAAAACAACTGTATGCAAGTGCAAATAGTTGCCTTATAGTTGCATTATCGTTTTATGATAGTTTATATATTATGCAAGAATTTAATTTGATGGGGACTAAGAAATAGTAGTTATACATAGTAAGTTTTGTGCAAATAGTTGCATATTAATTTTATAGTGAAATAACATATGCAAGTAGCAAAACTATAATAAAACTACAAAACATCTGTATGCAAGTGCAAATAGTTGCCTTATAGTTGCATTATCGTTTTATGATAGTTTATATATTATGCAAGAATTTAATTTGATGGGGACTAAGAAATAGTAGTTATACATAGTAAGTTTTGTGCAAATAGTTGCATATTAATTTTATAGTGAAATAACATATGCAAGTAGCAAAACTATAATAAAACTACAAAACAACTGTATACAAACTAAAATACAGGAAAAACTCTTTGAACATCAACATTCATGATAAATCTCATTGTTACCCATTGATGATATAAAAATGGGACTGACCAGGTTAATCTAATCTATTAGCTTTGCCACCTTTACTCATAAATCTTAATCATGTTTGTCCTAATACTTTTCTAATATTAATTTTATAACTCTACTCACGTCAATACTACTATAAGCATGAATTAGATCGTTTTCTTTTCAAATACATATAGAAGGTGTAAAATTTCAAATATGGGAAAAAACCAAAAAGAAACCGAAAACAAACCTCGGTTCGAACATCAGCACCAACATTAGCTTTTTTCCGAGAAACGTTGACAATGAAATCTCTGCATTATTTGTTGAGCAAACATACATAAGAAGCACAATGATTTCTATACTCTTTCTGGCTTTATTCTCTACACAGTCGCTCCATATGTTATCAAGGTCGGTTTCTTCGTAAGAATATATAAGAAACTAGCATTACAATTTAAAATTAAAAATAAAAAGAAAAGAAGAATTGTTATGTAAAAAAAATTAAAATTAAAAACTTAAATAAAATTAAAAATTAAAAATTAAAAATTAAAAACTGAAATAAAATTAAAAATAAAAAGAAAAGAAGAACAAAAGAGAGTGAAATGATGGATTGATTGATAGAAGTCAATCCTAGACCTAAGCAACAATATATAAGAAACTAGCTTTACAATTAAAAATTAAAAATAAAAAAAAAAGAAGAATTGTTATGGAAAAAAAATTAAAAATTAAAAACTGAAAATAAAATTAAAAATAAAAAATTAAAAACTGAAATAAAATTAAAAATAAAAAATTAAAAACTGAAATAAAATTAAAAAGAAAAAGAAAAAGAAAAAAAAAGAGTGAAATGATGGATTGATTGATAGAAAATGAAAAAAGAGAGGGAAGAGAGTAGGATTTGATTGATGATGGATGGAATGATGACTAAGTGGTATTTGTGTAATAAAAACAACTTTGTAAGTAAAAATGTAGTCATAAGCGTGTGTGAGTAAATTTGTAATAAATTGTGTAAAATGGATTTTTCATGTAAAAATTTCTAAAATAAATCATATTAATCGAGTTGGTTAGATTAGTTCGGGTTAATTTTTATCCGTTCAATATAAAAATTATGCGGGTTATATTTTTGTGAGATTTTTCGGTAACTTTTTGACGAATTATCTCAATTTAATTTGTACACGGTTTACAAAAATTGATGTATAATCCATTAATATTGATAATGGGTATTTTATAGAATTTGCAATATATTAATAAAAAATATAGATGTTAGCAATGAAAATATTTAAGTTGCATTTAAGGATATTGACGTGTATTATAATATGCCAAACAATAATAAGATATTTAAACTTTATATTTTTGGTGTTTTTTAAAATATGAGCCGTATCTTAGTCATAAAACATATAAATCTTATTATGTTATACTATAAAAAAAATGGGTCGTACTTTAAAAAAAATATGAATTGTATTGTGTCATGCCATAAAAAAAATATGGGACGTGTCGTGTAATAATTTTATAGGATAGACCCGACATGACCCACAAGTCTGATAATTTCGTACTATGCTCGGATTTGTGTAGTGTTTTATTCGGGCCGACCTGTTTTTCTTAAATAGACCAACCTATTTTTTATACGGGCATAAATTCATGCTCTATATTTTTGCATTTTTCACTATAAGAAATGTCACTTTTACCAGCACAGTTCTTACTTTTACCAGTGCATTTCGCAAACTACGCTGGCAAAGAGGTCAAAGTTTTACCAGAGTACATTTGCAGTGGCTAAAATCTAACTTTTACTAGCGCATTTACATGCTGAGAAAAGTCATCTTTGCCAGCGTTTTTCATTTTATGCTGGAAAAAGTTCTAATACCAACATTGATTTGCCAACCCCCTTTTGTCAACGCTTCACAAGTAAATTTTATTTTACCAGAACAATACTAACTTTTTCCAACACAAAAATGTGCTGGCAAAAGTGATATTTCTTGTAGTGTTTATTATAATTGAATATTGATGAGCTAAATACTAAAATATATGTGAATTTTATAGTTTTAATTACTTTCATATCTTTTTTCAATATAAACACAATTATATAAAAAATATTTATGAGTGTTATTATTATCAAATTATTAGACATTTCAATGTGTTATGTTTTCAAGCTAATCTATTTGTGCTTATGTGTCGTGTCGTGCCAAAGTTTATATTTTTCCGTGTCATTTTGTGCCTGATGAATGTTATTTTACCACGATCTAGATTTACTAACATCCTAAATATGAATTCTTGAAACAATGAAATAAACACATAAAAGTTGAAGAAAACTTTACATTGATTGTAGCAAAATAATATGACTCCTCCTGTTAAGATCTCTAATCTAACTCTTGATCCTTTCTGTCGCAAAGTATGATCAAAATCTGAACTTGGATTCTCCTTCAGTTAATAGAATTCTACACAATCTTTCACAATATCTTGAGTATTGACTTGAATTGTGTAGGCAATTACTCATATACTATAAAGTTTCGAAATTTTGAGGAAGAAAAGGAGAGAATTTCAAAAATCTTAATAACTCTTTTTATTTTCTATTTGTCAAATAAAAAGAATCAAAAATTAGGTTATGAAAATAAGATTTGTAATGTTCTATTTATAGGGTAGCTTTTAGAGTTAGATTTTGAATTGAAATTGAATAAAAGTAGATAAAAATAGCTTTATTAAATCCATCATGGTTGAACCCTATGTGGGTTATAGTAGATTTCAATTTTGCCATTTTATTGAAACTCATCTTTCTTTTCACAAATGTCATCTTTTAATTCTAACTTTATAAATGTCAGTTCTATCTATTTAATAATTATAATCAATTATCAAATAAAATTTTCATTTAACTTATTTATTAATTAGACCTTACAACGTCTCTTAATTAATAAAAAAAATCCTAAATCCTCATTTTCTTCTCAAATAAGTCCTTACTTAGTGAAACTCATAAATAGAATTCTAATTGATTAATTAAAATTAATTAATTGAGTCTACAAGATATTATTATCTTAACTAGTATAAGGACCATGGGCCTATATAATCAAGCACTCAATAAGTAATTCTAGAATTTATCAAGTAAATTCTCTTTATTATTAATTCCTCCTCACTCAACTATAGATTCGAAATTGCACTCCTGATTACATAAAATACTCTATTCACCAAGAATAGATACGCTATAAATTATCTATTGTTTCAATCCGAATAATCAAAGATCTTCTATAGATAATCTATATCGAGTAAGGACAAATTTACCGTTATACCCTTTAATGTATTTTATCCTTAAAACACTTAGTTTCTTATAAATGATATTTCAATAAACTAATATAATTTCTGAAATAAGAGCTCTTCTATTTATGTCTGTTTAGCCAAGCTCAAAGGAACTCATCATTTCACTTCTAAATAGTAATAGAAGTTATAGAGTCCATATCTATGATTAGTTTTCTCACTCAATTGCACTACCATATTCTCAATATGTAAATATTGGGCCGATCTGTTTAGTCCACTTTAACGAACAAGTTAAAAAACACATGTTATACATTAAGCCAAAACCTAATTATCTCAAGATTAAGATCTATTGATCTAAGATCAGCTAAGTTACATTGACTTAGAAAAGATATAACGGTAAGTTTATGATATCTTTTCCACTGTCAATATCAGTCCAGTCCAATGTATAGCCAATACATCTGATACTAGTATACTTTGCTAATACCTTGGAAAGGACATTCCACATATCATTGTGTAAGTAAACTTTATCACTGATTATCACGTCAGTGTAAATCCAGTGCATTGATAAATCATGAGACTAAAATACTTTGAAGCATATAATCATATGATTATTTTCCACTATATAAACAATAATATAATCATGAATAACTATACGTTTATGATTTAATAGAATTTATATATTAAACATATAATCATGAAAGAAATCATGTGAACCATGCAATATAAAATAATTTTTGATCTTTTATTAATAGTAAATATGTTTTTATTGAAATGATTTTTATTTAGGGCATAAAATTCTAACAGTGTCTAAGCCCATATTTTTTTCGTGTCGTGCCTAAGCACATATTTTTTCGTGTTGGTTCGTGCTTGCGCCTCTCAGACTCGTGCCGATTTTGTGTCGTGTCAAAAAGTTCGGCCTATTTTTACAGCACTAATTGAAACCACCACCCACAACTACTAAAATCACCACTACCCACCAACCTATTTTTCAAATCCAAATCACAAACAAAAAGATTAAACAAAACTCAAACCAAATTTAAACGAATTCAAATTCAACAAACAAATACACACATATATACACGAAAATCTCAGCCCCAAAACCCAAATTTGAAAACCCAAATTTTTTTTCCACAACTATTATCTTTTCTCAGATCTAAATCCAAATAGCACAAAAATATCAAAATATATAGGATTATTTATACACACAAATATCAATAAAAGAATCCGAAAAACTTTCGTTGTTTGGCTTTTCTTGGGCGTTGGTTTTGAAAACCCTAGAGAGAGAGAGAGAGAGAGAGAGAGAGAGAGAGAGAGAGAGAGAGAGAGAGAGAGATGCAATCAAGATTGGGAGAGAGGAGATTGGGGTTGAGATCGATTAATTGGGAGAGACTTACAGTGATTAAGATGGGTAGTGGTCTACTCTATGACTCTACGTAGGGGTGTTCATCCGATCCAATCCGCACTTTTTTGGTCAAACAACATCCAATCCGCACTAAGTGCGGATTTCATATTTTGGATCCAATCCGATCCGCATAAGAGTTTAAATCCAATCCAATCCAATCCGCAATAGTGCGGATTGGATCGGTTATTTTGGATTGGTTACTTTTTTAATAATAAATTATTTAATATTTCATAGAAAAAAAAAATTAAGAAAAGACTATTGTTTCTTAATCTCCAATACTAATATATTTCCATCTCTATTTATATACAAATTAAACCAATATACATATATATATCAATATATATATACTTATCTTTAGATTTACACTAAAATATATATATGTATCTAATTACTAAAATAAATAAGCTAATATATATATATATTTAAACTTTATGTGTATGTGTCTATGTGAATAAGAATTATTTTTCTTGTGCTTTTTATTTCAAAATAAAGAAAATGCACCAACTCAATATATTACTAAAAAAGATTAAGAAATTAGAAGTTTGTGTCTTTTTTTAATTAATATATATTACATATTATAATTTTTTAAAAATATATATAATTAAGTGCGGATTGGATTGGATCGGTTATTTTTTGAGGTCAAACAACATCCAATCCGCACAAGTGCGGATTTTAAATTTTTCAATCCAATCCAATCCGCACAAGTGCGGATATCCGCATTTTGCGGATTGGATTGGATTGGATCGTGCGGATTGGATTGGATCGGATACTTTGTGAACACCCCTAACTCTACGCGATGGTTCTCAGCAACAACTCTAGATCGGTGGTCCTAAGCAACGAGACGCACTTAGTACCTAGGTTGGAGAGAGAAAGATAAGAGAGAGAACATGAGTAGAATGGACCAAGAAAAAAAGGAAAAAAAAGCAAAGGAAAAGAATAAAAAAGAAAAATATATATAATTTATTTTATTTTATTTTTTAAAATAATACGTGAACCAATAAAATGTGTACACGTGCATAATTTAACATAACAATTAACAATTAAATTTGAATGAAAATTGTAAATAGCTAATAATTTTGTGATTTTTGGGATTTTACGCTAAGAATTTGAATTTTAAGAGTTAATAGCTAGCGAGGTGAAAATTATTATGGATATTGATGCAATTAACTCTTAAAATAAATACAACATATGTATGTTGATTTTTCAAAAATAAAAAATAAAAATAATAAAAATAAAAATAAAACATAAGACTATCTCTAATAACAGATTTAAAATTTGTGTTAAATTTAGCACAAAAAAAAGTTTGTGCTATATTTAGCCTACTATTTACAATTGTGCTTCGATGCACAAGATGTGAAATAAGGAAAAAATAATTGATTATATTGATGATCATTTCATATTTTATTGAGAATATACAAAACTTATTATTTTTTATTCTTTTATTATTTAAATAATGATAACATGGTAAATAAAGTAAATAAAGTTTAGTAAAAATCAATAAATCATAATAATTAGTGATATTATAGTAAATAAAAAAGTAGCATTTATTGTAGACTAAATTTGGTACAATGCTATATTTTGTGCCAAATTTGGCAATTGTGCCAAATTTAGCACAAGTTTTAGCATGTGCCAAATTTAAGCATACTTTTTTTTTTTAGCCCAAAAAATTAAATTTTATTAAATCAAATCAGCTACCAAGATAGCTTCCAAACCAGCTGTTGGAAATGTTGTGAATGTTTTAACAAAATATATAAGTGTCTTAGTGTGTGTGAGTTGGAAAGAGTCCCACATGGGATATGAACCCTCATTTACAAGGGTATAAACAATGCAACTTTGGCATTTGGGTTTGGGCCCCAAGGGGTACCCAGTTTTGTGCGAATGGGTGAGGACACACACACTTGACCCACCACACACGCGCGCGCGCGCCGTCCGTCCGATCCGAGCTGGGCCGGGTTGGGTTGGGTTGGTGTGGTGTGACACTATATTTCCGACGGTTTTCATAAAATTAAAAATCCATCTGCGCTATCAAATTTTTTGGTGTATTCGACGGTGCTCTACAGTGCAGTGGGGTTCCGATACAGTGCAATGACTGGGCTGTTTTATCCTGGGGACGACCGGCTATTTCCGACTGCTTGCACACTCCTGGGCAGTGCCGCGAACGTCTTAAAGAGAGCGACTTAGTCCGCGACTCAACCCAGAATTCTTCATTCGGTAATATCGTTCCTCTTTTATTTTGCTAGCAGTTTACTCAACAATTTTAAGACGTTCTTTCTGCTATGACTACTACCGATGAATGTTCTGGTTCTACTGCTGACATTAACAAGCCTTTTCGTTTTGAGGGTTTGCACTTTAAACGTTGGAGACAGAAGATGTTGTTTTTTCTGACCATGAAAAAAGTTGCGTATGTGCTTACTGTTTTGAAAACAGTTGTTTCTGAGACTCCACCTCCTGCCGAGAAGAAGGATGAAGTCGAGAAGTACGAATCGCAGGTTAAGGAAAGGGACTCCTGGGTAGAGAATTTTATATTGAATGGTTTGTCTGATGATTTGTATGATTATTATAATTCTGACAAATCTGCCAAGGAGATATGGGAAGCATTACAGAAAAAATATGACACCGAGGAGGCGGGAATAAAGAAATACGCTGTGAGCCGCTACCTGAAGTTTCAAATGACCGATGATAAATTAGTCGAAGCCCAGTCTCACGAGCTTCAGAAAATAGCTCACGAAATTCTGTCTGAAGGTATGACTATTAATGAACAATTTCAAGTTGCTGTTATGATTGATAAATTACCCCCTTCGTGGAAAGATTTTAAAAATACTCTCAGGTATAAAACAAAAGAGTTTTCGTTGGAAAGTTTGATCACTCGTCTTCGAATTGAGGAGGAAGCTCGAAAACAAGACCAAAAGGAAGAGGTGCTTGTTGTTGGAAACAACAACAACACTAATAAAAGATCCACTGCTGTTCTGAAACCCAATGGGAAAAACTTTAAGAATCAGAATCGCAAAGCGAATCCAAACCGCAACAATCAACCTCGAACCAATAACAACAATCAGAATTGGAACCATCAAAGGAACCATAATAACAGGCAGCAACCACCCCCTAATAAAAATGACTCTGGTATGTTCATGTGTTACAACTGTAACAAGCCAGGTCATATGGCACGAAAGTGTAAGAACAGGCCTAGTTCTGCTCCGCAGGCTAACCTGACAGAAGAGCTGCCTTTTACAGCTATGATTTCAGAGATCAACCTTATTGGTGGATCTGAAGGGTGGTGGGTAGATACTGGCGCTTCTCGCCATGTCTGCTATGATAGAAATATGTTTAAAACATATGTTGTTGCTACTGAGGATCAGAAAGTGTTGTTGGGTGACTCCCACACCACTATAGTTGCTGGTACTAGAAATGTGGAATTGAACTTCACCTCTGGAAGAACTGTGACTCTAAAAGATGTGATGCACACTCCAGAGATGAGGAAGAATTTGGTCTTGGGCTACCTTCTCAACAAGGCGGGGTTCACTCAGACTATAGGAGCTGATTTGTTTACTTTAACTAAGAATGGGATATTTGTAGGGAAGGGGTATGCAACTGAGGGAATGTTTAAATTGAATGTTCAAGTCAATAAAGTTAATGCTTCTGCTTATATGTTGTGTTCTTTTAATACTTGGCATGCTAGACTTTGTCACGTAAATAAACGCATAATCAAGAACATGAGTAGTTTAGGCCTAATTCCTAAATTATCTTTAAATGACTTTGAAAAATGCGAATTTTGTAGCCAAGCCAAGATTACTAATGTAATACCCGGAATTAAGAAATGGATTAGCAAAACCCTAACTAGATAATTATGTATAATGGAGGAATTATATTATTATATAGTTCAATATATGTGATTTATATGAATTTTAATATATTATAGACCCCGTTGGTGAGCCAGGGGCATTTTGGTAATTATGACCCGAGAAGGGTAAAATGATGAAATTAATTTAATTACGTGCTTAATAGAACTATATTATTATATAGTATGCATGTGTTGTCTTTTCAGGTGTGTTCTGACAAGTTAGCGCGGTATAGTCACAACCGGGAATTTCAGGCCGAACCGGGTTCGGGCCCGAAATGTAAATTGAATTGATTATTTGGCATTTTATTTGATAAATGATAATCTGAAATTTATTTGAAATTAATTAAGTATTGAATGACTATTTTACCCTTGTGAGGGTGTATGTGGGTATTTAAGCCCTAAGGGCATTTTGGTCATTTGACCCCTAATTACTATGTTTGGAAAATGTGATTTTTGAGGGAAATAGATTGATAATTTTCTGGTGGCTTCACCCTCTCAACCGAACCCTCTCTCCCTCTCTAACCCTTTCTTGAACTTCAAGTGAAATTGTTGAGATATTGAGTGAATTACTTGGCTTTGAAGCTTGAAATTGGAAGGATTTTAAGCTTGGAATTGAGGTATCTTCTAGCTGAAGTGATTTAGAATTATTGCTGTGATTCTTGTTGATTTTAATTGTTGAAAAAGCATGTTTGGAATTTAGAGTTGCATGTTCTTGATGTAGGTTGAATTTTGGTGTTGAACTTTGTGGATTTTGAGTGAGAAATTGCAAGATGTGGTTTTGAGTTGTTGGTTGTGATTATTGAGTATTTTTCTAGGGCAAATCTTTGCGAATTGATTGTGTTTGCAGCTGGAATTATGAACTTGGTTAAGTTGAGCTTCTTGGGTTTGAGCTTCAATTTTATGGAGTTAAGGCATGGATTTTATGTGTTTTTACAATCTGAAATTATGAACTAAATTGTGGGATTTTGGATGCATAAATATATGTTTTTAATCCTATAATATTGTCTAGCTGCTGTAAGTGGATTAATTGTGATTTTGGTTGTGAAAAGCAAGCTTGAGTTCATGGAACTCAAGCTTGGTGCTTTAATGGCACTTTTTGATTTTTAGTGCCATTGTTGTGTTTAAGTTGTAGAATATGTTTATTATGACATATATTGATGCTCTGGAAAGTTTGGGAATGTTTGGGGATGATTTGAGTGAGTTTTGGGGGTTTAAAGATTGAGAAATTTCGTGTTCTCTGCCCAGACAACCGGAATTCCGGTTGGTTCATCTAGAATTCCGGTTGGAGTTCATCGGGAAATGCTGAATTTTGTTTCGGCCATAACTTTTGACTCGGGACTCCGTTTGGGACGTTCTTTATACCGTTGGAAAGCTCTTTTCGAGCTCTATGTGATTATCTGTATTTTAAATGCCATGAATTTATTTTATGAATGTGAAATCAGGGGTTAATCCTATTGGTGAAAATCCCGGATTGTGTGACTAGGATTACCGGCACACAGTCGAGCACCAGGGGATTCGGAATCTCTGCCTTTACGGGACAGCAGGTAAGACAGTAGTTGCACGTAGAGATATGCACGGTGGTGCTTATATTGAATATTATATTGGTGATAATTAGAAACCGAGATTAGGGTTATTACCCTAAAGTGAGCGGTTTAATGGCCTAGGGTTATTACCCTAGTAATTATTAATGTGTAAATGCTATGCCATGCTAAATATATTGTAATAAAGAATTATGCGCACAAGGCATAATTAAGTTAGACTCGGTAAATTAGTACCTTGAGTTTGATAGTAATGCAGTCTAGGGTTATTACCCTAGAATTTATGTGAAGATAAGAAAGTCATGATGTACAATAATATTGCTAATCAAGTGAAAGCATGAATTAGGGTTATTAATCTCTATAAGTGATATTTTGAGCATGCAATGATATGTTATATGATAGACTATTTGGTATGTAATTTAGGGTTATTACCCTAAGATTCTATATGTGTTTTGATATCTATTGAATACATGCATATATTTCAAGAGTTATGTGCATAAGACATAACTTGGTTAGACCTAGTATATTACTAGGATAAACCACTGAAAGAACGTAATGTATGGATTACGTAAATATATATGAATAGGGTTATGCGAGCAAGGCATAACCAGGTTAAACTCGGTAATTATAATCGAGATAAACCTTACTAAGGCCTTATTGTAAATAGACGTGTGAGCGCAACACGTAGGTCTATGCTACATAGACATATATAGACGTGTGGGAGCAACACGTAGGTCTATGCTACATAGACATATATAGGCGTGTGAGCGTAACACGCAGGTCTATAGCAAATAGACAAATAGTGCAGTGGCACCAATAATTATATGATAAATATATATGTTGAGACTAAGGGTTATGCGCTCAAGGCATAACCAGGTTGGACTCGGCAACAAGAACCGAGATGAATTGATCTAAGGCCTTATTGTAAATAGACGTGTGAGAGCAACACGTGGGTCTACACCACGTAGACATAAATAGACGTGTGAGCGCAACACGTAGGTCTACGCCACGTAGACATAAATAGACATGTGAGCGTAACATGCAGATCTGTGTCACACAGACAAATTTGAATAGCATTGTTGTTTATATTGTATGATGAGCATATTATTGATATGTTTTATACTGTCTTGCTGGGCTTGGCTCACGGGTGCTCTACTGTGCAGGAAAGGGTAAGTCAGTGGCTGATCAACCATGAGTTTGAGGAGCAAGATGAAGAATGTACATGTTCAAGCCATATCAGACCAAGCGGGTTAAGGGTCTATCAGTGATGAACTTTTGAATTCTATTTTGCCGTTTAGGTCGGCTAGAAATAAATGACTTGTAATAGCGTTTGTAAATATTTTTGGGATCCCAACTATTTTAAAAGTTTTAAATATATTACAAGTTTATTTTCTTTCTGTTTAATATAAAAGTTTTAATTCTGCGCTATTTTGATTAGTAAACCTGTTTAGGGGATTAGGGTTTCATAAGTATTTTGGGTAGCGTGCCTAATTATTTAGGGCGTTACAATTTAGTATCAGAGCGCCAAGGTTTTTAAACTTCCTGTAGACCGGCCGAACATGTACATTCGTCGTCAGAGATAGGCTCGACTCATGGTGCAGTAAGTATTGAGAGTAAATACTTGACTGTATGTGTGATCATCTGTTTACTGCTTTCCATTTTAGGCAGTATGCAAGCATCTAGAGTATGTATGTGTTATGTGATGCCATGCTATAAATGCTAATTGTTTATGTAAATATGTATGAGCTAAATAGATGAGTTAGGGTTTAAGGCATTAAGTGCGTAAGTGTGGTATTGGTGCTTAATTGGCTGGGGTTGTTGATTACACGGGTACTAGTAGTGGACCCTCTTTAATCATCTAGACCACAGGGCGAGTTAGTAGAGCTTGGTGTAGACCAAACCAATTCACCGCACTGCCCCCACCTCCGCGGAATCCGGGGAAATAATGCGGAGGTTGGCAATGCTAATCCTCCTGCTGAATGGCAGCAGATGTTTCAAGAAATGCGAAGTGTCATACTTCGTCAAGAAGAAGACTGGCAGCCCCTGTTGATCAAGTGTTACCACCAGCACCTGTGCCAGTGGTGGGTAACCAGGGGTTTGTTATGCCGCATTGAGACTCGGTGTTTGAGCAGTTCGTGAAGCTGCAACCTCCGACTTTTCTAGGAGGTATTGACATAATTAAGGCCAAGCAGTGGATGAAGAGAGGACTGAATGCCACAATCAGTCGGGACTTGAAGGTTACCACTTCATATGACACTTTGTACAAGAAAGTGATAGAGCTAGCCTTAATTGTTGAGGAGGCTGAATAATCTGTAATAAATGAGCAGACCGCAAAGGATGCCGTCATGACATCGAATCCGCTTGCTAGTGGTAACGTCAATAAGGGGACCGACAGTGGCAACCCTGATTACAAACGGAAGGCTGAGGCTTTCGAAGTATCAGGGAGTAATAGAAAGTATCGGGGAAATTGAGGTGACCGTCAAGGTCACAAATCCTCTTTCAAGTCATATTTTGAATGTCCAAAATGTAAGAATCACCATCAGGGTGAAAGATGGACCAAAGCTACGTAGTATATTGGATATAGATTATATGAATCGGACGTTCCAAGATTACCTGATTAGATGTGTGATCGTGTTTATCGGTGACATCTTGGTGTAATCTGAATCAGATAAAGAGCATGAATTGCATCTCAGAGCAGTTTTGCAAAGATTACGGGATCACAAGCTTAATGCTAAGTTCAAAAAGTGTGAATTCTGGTTATCTCGTGTCTCATTTTTGGGACACATAGTGGATAAAGATGGGATCATGGTGGATCCGGTCAAAATTGAAGCTGTTCGGGATTGGCCAGTACCGAAGTCAGCTACAGAGGTCAGAAGTTTTCTGGGTTTGGCTGGTTATTATTGTCGGTTCGTTGAGGGTTTTTCAAAGATTACTGTACCCTTAACGGAGCTGACCCGAAAGAACCAGAAGTTTGTTTGGACTGATCGGTGTGAGAAAAGTTTCTTGGAGTTAAAGCAACGCTTGATTACCGCTCCTGTGCTAACTCTTCCTTCAGATAAGGAAAAGTTTGTGGTATATTGTGATGCCTCGAGACAGGGTCTCGACTGTGTGCTTATGCAGGCTGGGAGGGTAATAGCTTATGCTTCTCGGCAGTTAAAGGAGTACGAGCAGAGGTACCCTTCTCACGATCTAGAACTCGCAGCAGTGGTATTTGCGCTAAAGATTTGGCGGCATTACCTTTATGGCGAGAAATGTGAGATATACACTGATCATAAAAGTCTGAAATACTTCTTTACCCAGAAAGACCTGAATATGACACAGAGGCGTTGGCTAGAGTTGGTGAAGGATTATGATTGTGAGATCCTTTATCACCCTGGTAAGGCCAACGTGGTTGCTGATGCCTTAAGTAGAAAGGGTCAGAGTCAGTTAAATACGGAGAAGCAAATCTCCCAGCAGCTAGCAAATGAGATGACTCGAGCTAAGATTAAGTTGGTTGTAGGGTAATTAGCTAATATTACCCTGCAATCTACTCTTTTGGAGCGAATCAAAGAAGCACAAGTGCAAGATTCAGAATTAGTAAAAACTCGAGTTAGGGTTTCGGCTGGGAAGGCTAGTGACTCCTCAATAGATGAAACGAAAATGTTGAGATTTGGGAATCGAGTTTGCGTGCCCATGGATGAGAACATCAAGAAAGAGATCATGGATGAATCTCACACGACTCCTTATTCAGTTCATCCAGGGTCAACAAAGATGTACCAAGACCTGAAAGCCATGTTTTGGTGGCCAGGCATGAAGAATGACATCGTTGAGTATGTTGTCAAGTGCCTTACGTGTCAGCAAGTAAAAGCTGAGCACCAGCGACCTGCAGGGTTGCTACAACCGCTGAAAATACCAGAATGGAAATGGAAAGATATAGCTATGGACTTCGTGGTAGGTTTGCCTAGAACCACGAGACAATTTGACTATGTGTGGGTCATAGTGGACAGGTTTACAAAGTCTGCTCACTTTTTACCTGTTCGGACGAATTTCTCCATTGACCAGTATGCTGAGTTGTATGTTAGAGAAATTGTTCGTCTGCATGGTGTCCCAAAGTCCATTTTGTCGGATAGAGATCCGAAGTTTACATCAAGATTCTGGAAAAGTCTGCATCGAGCTATGGGAACTCAGTTAAAGTTCAGCACAACTTTTTATCCTCAGACGGAAGGGCAATCTGAGAGGACCATTCAGATTTTAGAGGACATGCTACGGGCATGTGTGCTTGACTTTGATGGATCATGGGTAAAGTACCTTCCCCTGATCGAGTTTTCTTATAATAACAGCTATCAGGCAACAGTCGGGATGGCCCCTTATGAACTTTTATATGGAAGAAAGTGTAGATCGCCCATTCACTGGGATGAAGTGGGTGAAAGAAAGTTCTTGGGTCCCGAAGCTGTTAAAAAAAAAAAACAAGTGAGGCAGTTGATAAGATTAGAGCGCGAATGTTCGCGGCTCAGAGTAGGCAGAAGAGTTATGCCGATCCAAAGCGCAGAGATATTGATTTTCAGGTTGGGGACATGGTATTTCTCCGAATATCTCCGATGAAAGGCATAAAACGCTTTGGGAAGAAAGGAAAGCTTAGCCCGAGGTTCATTGGACCTTTTGAAATCCTTGAGAGGATAGGGCAAGTAGCGTACAGGTTGGCTATGCCCCTGGCAATGTACCGTACATAATGTGTTTCATGTTTCAATGCTTCGGAAGTATGTCTCAGACTCGTCCCATGTTCTGAGTTATGAAGCATTGGAACTTCAGCCGGACTTGTCATACGAAGAATAACCAGTGCAGATACTTGATAGAAGAGAGAAAGTCTTGAGAACCAAGACAGTGGCACTGGTGAAAGTACTGTGGAAGAACAGTAAGGTAGAAGAGGCAACCTGGGAACTCGAGACGGATATGCAGCAGAAATATCCGGAGTTGTTCAAGTAAATTTCGGGACGAAATTTCTATAAGGAGGGGGTAATTGTAATACCCGGAATTAAGAAATGGATTAGCAAAACCCTAACTAGATAATTATGTATAATGGAGGAATTATATTATTATATAGTTCAATATATGTGATTTATATGAATTTTAATATATTATAGACCCCGTTGGTGAGCCAGGGGCATTTTGGTAATTATGACCCGAGAAGGGTAAAATGATGAAATTAATTTAATTACGTGCTTAATAGAACTATATTATTATATAGTATGCCTGTGTTGTCTTTTCAGGTGTGTTCTGACAGGTTAGCGGGGTATAGTCACAACCGGGAATTTCGGGCCGAACCGGGTTCGGGCCCGAAATGTAAATTGAATTGATTATTTGGCATTTTATTTGATAAATGATAATCTGAAATTTATTTGAAATTAATTGAGTATTGAATGACTATTTTACCCTTGTGAGGGTGTATGTGGGTATTTAAGCCCTAAGGGCATTTTGGTCATTTGACCCCTAATTACTATGTTTGGAAAATGTAATTTTTGAGGGAAATAGATTGATAATTTTCTGGTGGCTTCACCCTCTCAACCGAACCCTCTCTCCCTCTCTAACCCTTTCTTGAACTTCAAGTGAAATTGTTGAGATATTGAGTGAATTACTTGGCTTTGAAGCTTGAAATTGGAAGGATTTTAAGCTTGGAATTGAGGTATCTTCTAGCTGAAGTGATTTAGAATTATTACTGTGATTCTTGTTGATTTTAATTGTTGAAAAAGCATGTTTGGAATTTAGAGTTGCATGTTCTTGATGTAGGTTGAATTTTGGTGTTGAACTTTGTGGATTTTGAGTGAGAAATTGCAAGATGTGGTTTTGAGTTGTTGGTTGTGATTATTGAGTATTTTTCTAGGGCAAATCTTTGCGAATTGATTGTGTTTGCAGCTGGAATTATGAACTTGGTTAAGTTGAGCTTCTTGGGTTTGAGCTTCAATTTTATGGAGTTAAGGCATGGATTTTATGTGTTTTTACAATCTGAAATTATGAACTAAATTGTGGGATTTTGGATGCATAAATATATGTTTTTAATCCTATAATATTGTCTAGCTGCTTTAAGTGGATTAATTGTGATTTCGGTTGTGAAAAGCAAGCTTGAGTTCATGGAACTCAAGCTTGGTGCTTTAATGGCACTTTTTGATTTTTAGTGCAATTGTTGTGTTTAAGTTGTGGAATATGTTTATTATGACATATATTGATGCTCTGGAAAGTTTGGGAATGTTTGGGGATGATTTGAGTGAGTTTTGGGGGTTTAAAGATTGAGAAATTTCGTGTTCTCTGCCCAGACAACCGGAATTCCGGTTGGTTCATCCGGAATTCCGGTTGGAGTTCATCGGGAAATGCTGAATTTTGTTTCGGCCATAACTTTTGACTCGGGACTCCGTTTGGGACGTTCTTTATACCGTTGGAAAGCTCTTTTTGAGCTCTATGTGATTATCTGTATTTTAAATGCCATGAATTTATTTTATGAATGTGAAATCAGGGGTTAACCCTATTGGTGAAAATCCCGGATTGTGTGACTAGGATTACCGGCACCTGGTCAGGAGCACCCGGGGATTCGGAATCTCTGCCTTTACAGGACAGCAGGTAAGACAGTAGTTGCACGTAGAGATATGCACGGTGGTGCTTATATTGAATATTATATTGGTGATAATTAGAAACCGAGATTAGGGTTATTACCCTAAAGTGAGCGGTTTAATGGCCTAGGGTTATTACCCTAGTAATTATTAATGTGTAAATGCTATGCCATGCTAAATATATTGTAATAAAGAATTATGCGCACAAGGCATAATTAAGTTAGACTCGGTAAATTAGTACCTTGAGTTTGATAGTAATGCAGTCTAGGGTTATTACCCTAGAATTTATGTGAAGATAAGAAAGTCATGATGTACAATAATATTGCTAATCAAGTGAAAGCATGAATTAGGGTTATTAATCTCTATAAGTGATATTTTGAGCATGCAATGATATGTTATATGATAGACTATTTGGTATGTAATTTAGGGTTAATACCCTAAGATTCTATATGTGTTTTGATATCTATTGAATACATGCATATATTTCAAGAGTTATGTGCATAAGACATAACTTGGTTAGACCTAGTATATTACTAGGATAAACCACTGAAAGAACGTAATGTATGGATTACGTAAATATATATGAATAGGGTTATGCGAGCAAGGCATAACCAGGTTAAACTCGGTAATTATAATCGAGATAAACCTTACTAAGGCCTTATTGTAAATAGACGTGTGAGCGCAACACGTAGGTCTATGCTACATAGACATATATAGACGTGTGGGAGCAACACGTAGGTCTATGCTACATAGACATATATAGGCGTGTGAGCGTAACACGCAGGTCTATAGCAAATAGACAAATAGTGCAGTGGCACCAATAATTATATGATAAATATATATGTTGAGACTAAGGGTTATGCGCTCAAGGCATAACCAAGTTGGACTCGGCAACAAGAACCGAGATGAACTGATCTAAGGCCTTATTGTAAAAAGACGTGTGAGAGCAACACGTGGGTCTACACCACGTAGACATAAATAGACGTGTGAGCGCAACACGTAGGTCTACGCCACGTAGACATAAATAGACATGTGAGCGTAACATGCAGATCTGTGTCACACAGACAAATTTGAATAGCATTGTTGTTTATATTGTATGATGAGCATATTATTGATATGTTTTATCTTTTGTCTTCTTTGGGCTTGGCTCACGGGTGCTCTACTGTGCAGGAAAGGGTAAGTCAGTGGCTGATCAACTATGAGTTTGAGGAGCAAGATGAAGAATGTACATGTTCAAGCCATATCAGACCAAGCGGGTTAAGGGTCTATCAGTGATGAACTTTTGAATTCTATTTTGCCGTTTAGGTCGGCTAGAAATAAATGACTTGTAATAGCGTTTGTAAATATTTTTGGGATCCCAACTATTTTAAAAGTTTTAAATATATTACAAGTTTATTTTCTTTCTGTTTAATATAAAAGTTTTAATTCTGCGCTATTTTGATTAGTAATCCTGTTTAGGGGATTAGGGTTTCATAAGTATTTTGGGTAGCGTGCCTAATTATTTAGGGCGTTACAACTAAAACACCACATAAATCTGTGTTAGAAAAAGAAACCGAGCCTCTAGATTTAATCCATTCTGATATTTGTGAACTTGATGGAACTTTGACTAGAAATGGTAAACGCTACTTTATAACTTTTATTGATGATTGTTCTGACTTTACCTATGTGTATTTAATGAAAAATAAAAGTGAAGCTCTTGATATGTTTAAGATATTTGTGGCTGAAATTGAAAATCAACTTAGTAGAAAAATCAAGAAGTTTCGTAGCGATAGAGGCACTGAATATGATTCCACTGCTTTTATTGAATTTTATAACTCACATGGAATCATACACGATAAGACTGCACCTTATTCACCTGAAATGAATGGCAAAGCTGAAAGAAAAATTAGAACTCTTACTGAATCTGTTGTTGCTATTTTATTGAATTCGGGTGCTGCTTCTCATTGGTGGAGAGAAATTTTATTAACTGTATGTTATGTGCTTAATAGAGTTCCTAAATCTAAAAGGAAAATTTCTCCATATGAAAGTTTGAAAAATAAACAACCCAATATCTCACATTTTAAAACTTGGGGTTGTTTGGCATATGTTAGAATTCCTAATCCTAAGAGAATTAAATTGGCTAGTAGAGCATATGAATGTGTTTTTATTGGATATGCTGTTAATAGTAAAGCATATAGATTTTATGATTTAAATGCGCATACTGTTTTGGAATCTAATGATGCCGATTTTTTCGAACATAGATTTCCATTTAAATTGAGAAATAGTGGGGGTGCATCATCTAGTAACATGACTGCATTTAGGGATAATGAGCATGAAAAGGTTATAGAAACTGAACCTAGAAGAAGTAAAAGAGCTAGAATTACCAAAGATTTTGGTTCTGATTTTTGTGCATATACTCTAGAGGAGGATCCTTCTAACCTCCAAGAAGCCTTGACTTCACTAGATGCTGATTTATGGAATGAAGCTATTAATGATGAAATGGACTCTCTTGAGTCAAATGGAACTTGTCATTTAGTTGTGTTACCACCAGGTTGTAAGACAATAGGTTGTAAGTGGATTCTTAAAAAGAAATTAAGACCCGATGGTACTGTTGAAAAGTACAAGGCACGTCTTGTTGCCAAAGGGTTTAGACAAAGAGAAAATGTAGATTTCTTTGATACATTTTCACCTGTTACTAGATTTACATCTATTCGTGTGCTTTTTGCTCTTGCTGCTATTCATAATCTTGTTGTGCACCAAATGGATGTTAAAACTGCTTTCTTGAATGGTGAATTAGAAGAAGAGATTCACATGGACCAACCTGAAGGTTTTGTTGTTCCTGGTCAAGAACATAAAGTGTGTAAATTAGATAAATTTTTGTATGGTTTGAAACAGGCACCTAAGCAATGGCATGAGACATTTGATAACCTTGTCATCTCACATGGCTTTAAAGTAAATGAAAGTGACAAATGCATTTACTATAAATCTGAAAATAATGTATGTACCATCATTTGTTTATATGTGGATGACTTGCTAATTTTTGGATCAAATATTCATGTCGTGAACAATGTGAAATCTTTGTTATGTGAAAATTTTGACATGAAAGATCTAGGGGAAGCGAATGTAATCCTTGGTATACAGATCACTAGGTCTGAAAAGGGAATTTCTTTGGATCAATCTCACTACATTGAGAAGATCTTAAAGAAATATAATTACTTTAATTGTAAACCTGCTTGTACACCATATGATCCCAGTGTAAAATTATTTAAGAACACTGGTGATGGTGTAAGACAATCTGAATATGCGAGCATCATTGGCAGTCTTCGGTATGCCACTGATTGTACTAGACCCGACATTGCCTATGTCGTGGGATTATTGTGCAGGTTTACTAGTAGACCTAGTGCAGAGCATTGGAATGCTATAGAGAGGGTCATGAGATACCTCAAAAGAACATTGACTCTTGGATTACATTATCAAAAGTTTCCAGCTGTACTTGAGGGGTACAGTGATGCTGATTGGAACACTTTATCAGATGACTCCAAGGCAACCAGTGGCTATATTTTTAGCATAGCTGGTGGAGCTGTTTCATGGAAGTCTAAGAAACAGACTATTCTGGCTCAATCTACAATGGAGTCTGAAATGATAGCACTAGCTACTGCTAGTGAAGAAGCAGGTTGGTTGAGAAGCCTGCTAGCTGAGATTCCTTTATGGGAAAAACCTATTCCAGCTGTGTTGATCCATTGCGATAGTACCACGGCTATTGCAAAAGTTCAGAACCGTTATTACAACGGTAAGAGACGACAAATACGCCGTAAGCACAACACTGTTAGAGAGTTTCTCTCAACAGGAGCTGTTAGAGTGGATCATGTACGCACTAATGATAACTTGGCTGATCCTTTGACGAAAGGTTTAGCTAGAGAGAAAGTCCATAAAACATCGAAAGGAATGGGACTGTTGCCCTTAGATTGATGAATCACTCATAATGGCAACCCGACCTATAGACTGGAGATCCCAAGAAATAGGTTCAATGGGTAATAACAAGTTATGAAGTGATAAAAGTAAGATCATGCTATAATTATACGAAAAAGAGAAGCATGAATTCCTGAAGCGATTTAAGGTTGAGTTAATAGAAACTCTTAATGAGATCTATACTCCAAGTGGAGTGGAGTACCGAGCTACGGGAGTACTCTTGATAGACTCACCTATGTGAATGTGGGAGTGGGGCCGCTTCCTATGAAATTCTGGGCAAAATTTCTAGAGCGTTCACTATACTGGGATAGACGTGCATGGCCATTAACGCACGTGCTTTTGATTACACCCTTGAAAAGGTTGTTGCGTGGTACAATGTTAGAGATAGAGTTCAAGACTACGGGTCACTCTAGTAAAATCTAAATTGTATTCACTACGCAGAGGTTCAAATCGAAAGATACCTTTGTTTATGCTCAATCTTATTGTTGAATGATACTAGCAGATGAAAATATTTTTTTAAAAAATTCAAGTGGGGGATTGTTGGAAATGTTGTGAATGTTTTAACAAAATATATAAGTGTCTTAGTGTGTGTGAGTTGGAAAGAGTCCCACATGGGATATGAACCCTCATTTACAAGGGTATAAAGAGTGCAACTTTGGCATTTGGGTTTGGGCCTCAAGGGGTACCCAGTTTTGTGCGAATGGGTGAGGACACACACACTTGACCCACCACACACGCGCGCGCCGTCCGTCCGATCCGGGCCGGGTTGGTGTGGTGTGGCACTATATTATTTTTACAGAAAAATTTAATAAAATAATTATTTTTTTATTATTTAATTTAATTAAGAAACGTGTTTAATTAAACTGATTACTTAGTCGTATCAGTTAACATGACACGTTCAAAACCAACTCACCCCACTTCAGAAAACGTTATTCTTCCCGTTATGTTTATTCAATCCATTCGCCTATATAATGCGATTGAACTGATGGGAAGAACACATCTCTTTCGTATCAAAAAAACACAGTTTTCATAAAATTAAAAATCCATCTGCGATATCAAATTTTTGGGTGTATTCGACGGTGCTCTACAGTGCAGTGGGGTTCCGATACAGTGCAACGACTGGGCTGCTTTATCTTGGGGACGACCGGCTATTTCCGACTGTTTGCACACTACTGGGCAGTGTCGCGAACGTCTTAAAGAGAGCGACTTAGTCCGCGACTCAACCCAGAATTCTTCATTCGGTAATATCGTTCCTCTTTTATTTTGCTAGCAGTTTACTCAACACCAGCAGGGACAAAACCCCCCGTGGGAAACACAGCAAGGAATAGAACCAGAAGAACGAGCTAAAAAGTTAGCCGCCTGGTTTCCGGACCGTTTAACGAAACTAATTTAAGCATACTTTTTAGAACACCATTGAAGTATAGTTTTTCTTAAATATGCTAAAATATAGCAATATGGCACTCTATTGGAGATGCTCTAACAATTTTCTTTTAATTTATCATGACGTAATAGTAATTTTATTTCTTTTTTGAAATGAGTTATTTAAGCATTTATATATTAAAATATATAATTCGGACTTGAATGTTTTTTTAGTATAGCTTAATAGTATTTTACAATCAAATAATAGTTTAATAACTTAAAAATTCTGAGTTCGAACCATAATCTCTTCTTTTTTTCAATCTCTCGCTCACCACTAAACTAATTTTAGTGACTTATTTGGACTCAAAACTAGTACCTCCAACACACACCCACTCTTCTCCACTCTTCTATAGTCATTTGAGTTAGTCTCAGTCTCAATTGTTTTCTTTTTATAAACCGGAATCAATAACAATCTTAAATTTACTTCATAGGATAATCTGAATTTTTTTTATTGCTTTAAAGGGATCGAATCCGAAATTAGAAATTTCTTTCTAAAAGTCACCTCACACGTCACAATTTACATTAAAATAAACAAATAAAAAAAACAGAGAGAAAAAAGAAAGTGAAAGAGTGACGTGGCAATTTCCTACTGGGCCTGGAGTCTGTGTAGCCCAAATAAATATATGCCAATCAATGAGCTCCATACATTATAGAGTTCAGAGACTTCTAAATATCTCCCTCTATTCTAGGAAACTCTCAACCTCAATCATGGCCCGATTTAGCTCACCACTATTCCTACTCGTCGTCTCGGTCCTCGCCGTCGCCGTTGCCGGAGCCGGATCCACCTTCGATGATTCTAACCCCATCAGATTGGCCTCCGACCGTCTCCGCGACCTCGAGTCTCATGTCCTCAACGTCGTCGGTAACACCCGCCATGCTCTCTCCTTCGCTCGCTTTACTAACAGGTAAGTATAATTGCCATCTCCCATCGTCGCATGATCTTTTCTTTTTTTGGTTTATGTAGATTTAAAGTGAACTAAGTGTAGAAAATGTTGATGTTGTTTTAAAGGTATGGAAGGAAGTATGATACGGTTGAGGAGATGAAGCTTCGATTTGGGATCTTTAAGGAGAATCTGAAGCTGATTAAATCCACAAACAAGAAGGGGTTGAATTACACTCTTGCTGTGAATCGTACGTAATTCTAATGTTAAGATTATTGGTTTTCTTTAATTTAAATTTAGATCAATTGTACTTAATTCTCTTATGAAATCGCAGATTTCGCCGATTGGACCTGGGAAGAGTTTAACAGACACAGGTTGGGAGCTGCTCAAAACTGCTCTGCCACTTTAAAGGGAAACCACAAGCTCACGGATGTAGTTCTTCCTGAAACGGTATCTATACCTATCAATTTTAATTCCTTTTTTAGGTATACGTTTAATCCAACTAAGCGTTAGCTGGTTTAACACGATACCTTATGTTTAGTTGGTGTTATCTCTTTTATTTCCCTATAAGATATGCTTGTGTACGGCTCTTTTATCAAGTTAAATTCAAAACTCTAGTGATCTTGTACACCAATACCAAGTAATTTGCTACAGAACCATTTTAAGTTACCGGGGACTTTGCATCTTAGTGATTCAGTTAAATTTAGTCTAAATTTTAATGACTTTGTGATTTCGATAATCTGGAGATGCTACTTTTATTTAGTTTAAGTGTAACATAGATGAATTTCGTCATATTTACAGAAAGACTGGAGACAAGAAGGTATAGTCAGCCCTGTTAAAGATCAAGGCCACTGCGGATCTTGCTGGACATTCAGGTGAGTTTGAACTTGGATTTGAAAATTCTTAGTATCTAGCAAAACTGACGATGAACATTTTTATTGTTTAGTTTTTAACAAATGATTTCTACAGCACAACGGGTGCCCTTGAGGCAGCCTATAAACAGGCTTTCGGGAAGGACATCTCTCTGTCTGAGCAACAGCTCGTGGATTGTGCCGGTGCTTTTAACAATTTTGGATGCCATGGTGGGTTGCCATCCCAAGCCTTCGAATATATTAAGTACAATGGTGGACTTGAGACCGAAGAAGCTTATCCTTACACCGGACAAAATGGTATTTGCAAATTCTCATCAGAGAATGTTGGTATCCAAGTGGTGGACTCCGTTAATATTACTCTGGTAAGGACCGTCTGAATTTTAATTTACTACATATTTGTTTTTAAATGATCTAGTAGCTTTTGTTTTCTCTTTCTTTTCTTGTTGTAACATAAGGACAATTTCAGGGTGCTGAAGATGAATTAAAGCAAGCTGTTGGACTTGTTAGGCCAGTGAGCGTGGCATTTGAGGTAGTGTCTCCTTTCCGTTTTTACAAGGAAGGAGTATTCACCAGTGACACTTGTGGCAACACTCCCATGGTGAGTTGAGTTTTGATTAAAGGGGGACCGAATGAACTGGTCCATCAACTTGCAAATTTTTTAATCGAATGCAGATCTTTGCATTCCCCAAGGAACCAAACCTCAACTTATTGTATGAATACAATACTAAAATTCTCTAAAAATTATTGCAGGATGTGAACCATGCTGTGCTCGCAGTTGGGTATGGAGTGGAAGACGGTGTCCCGTACTGGCTCATCAAGAATTCTTGGGGAGCAAGCTGGGGTGACAATGGCTACTTTAAGATGGAGCTGGGAAAGAATATGTGCGGTAAGTTTTCCTTGGCCATGTTTTGCTGCCAAGCTAGTTCACCCTGCTATTAGCCCTTCTTGTGCCCCATAACCGTTTTGTCCATTTTTTTTTTGGGTTTTGATTCAAAGTATTATAAATAAACGACCATTTAAAGGCAGATAAGATTCCATACGGAACTATATATATGGATGTTATCTTTTTTTTTTTGTTTGTTTAATGTTGATAAAATTCTTTCTCAGCCATAATATATTGATTATTTTGATGCAGGAGTTTCGACTTGTGCGTCATACCCAGTTGTCGCATAGTGAGTTTGGGCAACTTTGGAAGTAATAGTAGGCCATGGTTGGGTGGTGAATGATGTGGACTGAGCTTGACGGGTTGTATCTCATAAGCGTTAGAGAGGGTCCCCCACTCACCAATTATGTTTTAATAGAAATAATAATTAGGTTGATTATGTACAAAATAAGATCCAAGATCATCGTATTAAATACAAAAAAACAATGAGAAAAAAGAAAGATCCAAGACTGTGTTCTTGTTGTGTGGTCTTTCTGTAATGTATGTAATTTGAAAAACAACCTAAATCTTGTGTAAATTCTTTAATGGTATGGTGATAGTGAAACAATATTTACTAACTAATGTCTCAAAACTCAATCTTCAAGTTCGATTTTATTATCATCATCACCATTATTATTATTATTATTATTATTATTATTATTATTATTATTTTGAGGATCATGCTTCAAGAGATGTTATAGTTACTCAGCCAAATAAATAAATAAATAAATAAGTTTGAACATATTTTCTAGAGCAATTTGCGGCGAAACCCCCTTATGTTTTGATTTTTATACACTTAACCCCCTTATCTTTATTTTTGGTGGCAAAACCCCCTTATGTTTTAATTTTTATACACTTAACCCCCTTATCATTTTTTTGGTGGCAAAACCCCCTTATGTTTTAATTTTTATACACTTAACCCCTCTATCTTTTGTTTTGGTGGCAAAACCCTTCAGTTTACTTTTCTTTGCAAATTTAAAGTTTTAGTTAAATATTACCGTTAAATACTAACTGGATTACTACTGTATCGACTTCGAGGTTTTACCGTTACATATACAAAGATGTATACAGTGGTCATCCAGTTGATATTTAACGGTAATATTTAACTGGCGTGCCAAATTTGCAAAGAAAAATAAACATAAGGGGGTTTTGCCACCAAAAAAAAGATAAGGGGGTTAAGTGTATAAAAATTAAAACATAAGGGAGTTTTGCCACCAAAAAAAAAGATAAGGGGGTTAAGTGTATAAAAATTAAAACATAAGGGGGTTTTGCCACCAAAAATAAAGATAAGGGGGTTAAGTGTATAAAAATCAAAACATAAGGGAGTTTCGCCGCAAATTGCTCTATTTTCTATCGAAACTTTATTTATTGCGAAAACTATATTGGTATATAAATAATGATTTAATAATTTTTTATTCTCAAAAAAAAAAATGATTTAATAATTTTTTGGTATATTTCTTGACAAGAATAAATACTATTGGGTGATTCTACAATGCACCCCCTTAAAATGGATGTATTGATGCACCCTCTATTTGTTTCGGTATCTAGAAAAAAAATTTAATCTAAATTTTTTTCATATTCATGTACGTTATAGCTATTTAAGATATCCTACAAAATTTTAAGAAATTTGGAATTATTTACAATATAGAAAACAATGTTCAAACAGTATATTTTACACGCGTATAAAATAAAATAGTCACGCGTGCAACACACTACTTGAACGCAATTTTCGGCGTGTTAAACTTTTCCGAATTTCTTAAAATTTTGCAGGATGACTTAAATAAGTATAATTTACATGACCATGAGAAAAAATTTGATTAAAAAATTATTCCGGATACTAAAACAGATAGAGATGTATCGGTGTATCCCTTTTAAGGGGGTGCATTATATAATTTCCCAATACTATTAAGGATTTAATTTGCATATATTAAAAAAAGAATAGAGGCAAGAAAAAAATAATTGATCACTAAAATTACGCTTCTTTTATTCATTTCTGCAATCTTGTACATCATTTAAGAAAAGATTATGAAGATGAAAAGAATTTCTACCAAAAATTCAAGTTCTATAGTTAGAGCTATTTTTTTTTCTTTTTAAACCTGTACACCATTTGAGAAAATGTATGAAGATGAGGAAAATTTACAGTTAACATACAACGACTCTAAAAGCAAACTCCGATCCGGAAGGCCCAAAAACTAGAATACAAATTTATTACAAAAATGTTGCCCATCTAATTACCTTTTTTCCCCAATCTTTCACATTACAACCCTTTCTTTTTAAGCAGTTTGAATATGTGGACTTCGACTTTAGTCAATTGTAATGGTAATAAAATTACCAGAAGAAAAAGAAAAAGACAATTTGGAGGAAGGATGCTAAATGCACAGTATTATGTGATTACTGACATTTTATGTGATTCCCTAGAGGCATTGTTCAGGTGGGTCTGTTCAAATAATCCTTAATGTTGGAGATCTCATTTGAATAAGAGAGCCTTACAGATCTCCATATTAGTTGTGTCAAAAAATCTATTGTCCAAAACCAGGTATGTCACACTTCTATAGCAACATCAAGCCAGACACAGTCACCTGCAATCCAGGAAGCAAACAGATGAATTAACAATCCAATTATTGAAAAGAATGGTGCTGTTAAGGAAGCTCAATGTCAGCGTAACCTGCAAATTTGAACACAAACACACAATTATTTCTTGAAATTTATATTTGATCACGAAGGTACCAGCTTGGTTTCTTGCTCGTAGAAAACCCAATTATGAAGTATTTCATGAGGTTCAGAGATTAACAAAAAAATTGGTTAAGCACGCCAATATTTTGAGAGCCCAAAACCACAATATTTGACTTTGAATTGAGTTTCAAGTGAGTGAAATTCAATGAACTGTTCTATAATTTTTAGTGACATTATTTCTAAAGTGTGCAAGAAAGCATAATCTATCAGCATTAGCCATACAAACAAAAAAGAATAAAAGGACTCCCCACACCCCCACATAAACAGAAAAGTTACAAACAAGATATACAAACGAGGAAGTTGCATGATAATCACGTACCTACTGAGTTGCTGGTTTTGTCTGTATGCACTACAAAACGGACGCATTGCACTTGGTAATAATTTGGACGTTTTCTACCTGAAGAGCAAGAACGAGCAAGCATTTATGTGGAAACCATTAAATTATACAGCCAGTCGTATCTCAGCATTCGTTAACGGATGACTACTTCTTAAACATGACAAAGCCAAATTTGGATCCTCGACAGCAGTTCTTTTAATATGAATAGCTTCATTAGGCATCCCGGCCTTGAAGAGACATGATGCCAAAGTATCCACAGTTATCTTATCAGGGGCACATCCAATTGTCACCATCTTATTAAAAACACCAATTGCCTCTACCAACCTTCCTTTCATACAATTCCCAAGAATGAGAATGGTGAAAGTCACTTTATCAGGGTTGCATCTCTTCTCCTCCATCTCGGCCACAATCCTGTTTGCCTCATCAACATTACCAGCCTTGCACAATCCATCAACAACAGGGTTGTACATAAAAGATTTTGAAACAATATCACTCTGATTTAATTGTCTCAGATATTCACGAGCCTCATTAATTCTATTATCTTTGCAAAGAGCATGAATCAAAACAGAGAAAGTATATCCATTAGGCAACACATTTCTTGCATTCATCTCGCGCCAAAGCTTCAAACCCTGGTTTGGCTGTCCAGCTCGACAATAGCCGTCAATTAGAGAAGTAAAGGTTATGACATCTGGATGAGAACCATAAAAGGGCATCTTCTCATACAAGGAAATAGCTGATGCCATGTCATTAGCCTTACCAAATCCATCTATTAGAGCATTAAAAGTGTACGTATTTGGTTTAATGTTAGAAGTAATCATCTCGTGAAAAAGGGCAGAGGCCTCCTCCATCTGACCCAATTTGCAATAACCAGATATGACTGACGTAAAAGTTATAACATTAGGTGAAAGGTCGCTTCTTGATTGAATTTTCTTCAACAATTTGCAACCTATATCAACCTCATTAGTCCTACACAGTCCACTTATCATTGTGTTATATGTAACAATATCAGGTGAACAACCAAACTTCTCCATATCATCCAAAAACCCGAAAGCCGTATGAACTTCTCCTATCCCACACAAACCTCGAATAATAATATTAAAAGTCCAAATATCCGGTTGAAAATGTGATCCCTTATGCTTTTTAAATAAGCAAACAGCCTCACTAACTTGATTTCTTCTAACCAAAACGTTCAACAAACTATTGTAAACAAATGTACTCACTCTAAACTCATCACACTGAAGCTCGTCAAGCAATTTCTCGCCGAAGTCTAATTTACCAACTTGTGCATAGGAAGAAACCAAAAACTCTATAACCGAATTATCAGGCGAGAGGCCATCAGTCCTCATGCAATCAAACACAAATTTAGCCGAATCATGAAAACCCATTTGACATAGGGACCTCATGAGAAAATTGTAAGTCCTAAAACTATGATTAATACTCCAATTGTCTCTACTGAGCTCAAAGAACTTCAAACCCAATTTCGGATTGTTAAGCCGTTTTATGACTTCAAACGCAATTGAAGATGTTAAATTCTTACTAAGATAACCAACGCAAGAATCCAAGGATGGAGAACGAACAAAGAGAGTATAAACAACCTTCACAAACCAAGCCTCAGAATTAGATATTACCTCCTTATCGAATGGTCGTGAGCGAGATCCCCCGTGAGCTGCTAAGCTATGAAAATGTGAAATGGCGATCTTGGAGGCTCGAACCCAGAAGGGACGGGCTGTGAAAAACAAAAGGGTCATCTGTACCGCCGCGCCATCATTAGGCTCGGCTCTACTCTCGTATATATTCTCAATCACAATCCTTTTCTGGGAGGACGAAGAACTAGATTTTCTAATGGGTCGAGCCGATTTCGAATTAGGTTTTGGCTTTGATTCTATAATCTTCATAGAAACGACAAAGTACCAAATTTTAAAGTTGGCAAAGCAAATGACTCGACCATTGAAAGCCGGACAAATACACACTTCATGGACTGGAAATGTTGATGAAACTAATGGAAACCATGGATGACGCAAAAACCCAAAACATTTTTCAGCTCCAGATTTAAGTAAGAACAATCCAAACAGTAACAGGGGCCTATCTCAAAACTCAATCTCATCGAAGAGAGAGATCAGATCAGACGATAACCGCGTTAGGGTTATGTTCAAAGACTTGCAGATTCTTTCTCACCGGACCCTTGGGTGGAATCGCCCAGTTTCTAAGTTGATTTTCACTTAGCCCATTTATATTTATCCTGGGCTTCATATATTGTCTAAGCCCAAAATGGTACTGAAGTACAGATATACAATATTTTTTAAATTTTATTTGAAAAATATCATTCCAATTTTGTCATTGCATAAGTTTGAAGATATAACCATTTTAGTCTAAAGTTTGAAAATATGCATATCTTCTAGTAAGTACTAGTAACATGTGTTCATTAATTATAACATAATGAATATAATCAAGACAAACTATACTAAAATAATAATATATCAATAATTTATATGAGTATATTATTTGGTTCCGTGTAATGTTTCGTATAATTAAATTCCCAAATTCATAAAAAAAAGTCATTAGTAAATAAAATCTTGACATTTATTTTCAATTGTTTTTTCCAGAACAAAAATGGTTTTAAAAAACATTGTTGTTATAAATCTACTAATTACTAAACATGGCGCAAAATTCGTCACTTGCAAAAATTAAGTGGGATTGTGGCATTTTGCAAAAGAAAAAAAAAAGTGGGTTTGTGGAGTCCCCTGTCACTAAAAATTAAAAAATTAAAAAAGAATTCGTAGCAAAAAAATAAAATAAAATAAAAAAGGTGAGACTAAAACGAAGAAGAAGCATTTCTTTAGATTTGTTATAGTTACAGCCTACAGGGAAGCTGTTCCATGGAAAAATAATAGGAAAAAAAAAATAAAGACAAGCAAGAATGGCAACGGAGAGACAAACTCCATTGGCTTCCACATCTCGTGAAGACAACGCTCTGTAAGTTCCTCCAACCCCAACACTAATAGTATAAAAAAAAATTAAAAATTGTGATTGCAGATGAAGATTCACAGAACTTGATCGCGTTTATCATAGTCGAAATTCTGATGATACTTGTTCAATTTATCGGTAGTGTAATTGGAATTCTGATATTTTATAATTAACCTGTGCTAAAATTTGGTGATTATAGTTGTTGCGGTTTTTGTTTCAGTGTCTATCTAGAAAACAAATTTTGTTTATTTTGGTTCAATTGTGAATTTTGATGGTTAAGTTGTGGTGCTTTAGGTTTTTAGATATACTGCATGAAGCTCCTTTGTTCGGTCACCGCAAGTCGAGAAGCATCTTCGGGAGTGTGGTTTACTTTTTATTATTGGCAAGCAGAACCTTTTTCTCATTTTAATCGCATAGTAGTACTTACATTACAACATATGTATATTAGTTGGATTGATCGTGTCAATTTTAGGCAGGTTATGCTGCATTGGCAGTTGCAGCTCCATGGATATTTCATCCTATACAGAGGTTTACTTCCCAATTACTTTGCAGCTGCGCTGTTGTTCTTTTAGCTGTTACAGGTTTTGTACCCCTAGCTTTCTTTTCTTATGCATAGATTGATTGCTTTTGAAAAATTGTGCTTTCTTATGACTGCTTTTGTTTGAACCGGTTTACACCCTTTTAGAATCTCATGGAGGGAGTGAGAATGCACATAGTTTTGGGAGTGAAGTGTTTAAGATAGTATTTTGTTATTTTCAGGAATCTTTCAACAGTATTTGGTATACCAGGTTCAAAAAATACGTTTACAAGTAAGCTTTCTAACTAGTATAAAGTGTTTGTTCCCGTTTTCTAACATGTATCTCTCGTACACAAGGACATGCTTAGAGAGAAAGATAAAGTTAACAATTGAATCTTCTAAGCTTGGTTTACAATTGTTTCTGTTGGAGAGCTGAATTCAAATCATGTTTTTTAGTATCAGTATGATAGGAGTTTCCTATCATTTCGGTACAAACAGTAGCAAAATAGAGATAATAGAGATGATATATTGATATAGAAGATAAAAGATAACAAGGTTGCTGGGTATTCGAGAGACCCAGCTCTCTCCCAAGAGCTAAGAGATCACTTAACTAAAATCATTCACACCCTTTTCCTTTACTATTGAGTCCTATATATAATAACAATACACAATACCCCTATTACAATTACACTTATGCCCTTTTTTATTTAATATCCCAATGCCTATCACAGTACTTTTTGGAAGTTTTACCCTTGTTTGTGAACCATGGAATGTGTATTTGTATGCAGGGTTATTATAGTTTTAGCCAGAAGTTGAAGCATATCGTTCGGCTTCCATTTGCGACTATTGCATATGGTATGTCTATCTTTACTTTTGTTGTTTCCAATTATTCTTTTATAAATCTACATATGTGATTTTGTTTTGTGTGAGGATACTCTAAGGGGTTTTAAACTATGCTCAGCATCTAAGGTTGTGATGATTTTAGGAAACGCAAAAATTATTATGTCTAGTTAAAGTTTATGAGTGTATTTCTTCTGCTAGGAACTGCTGCAATGCTACTTGTAATGGTTTGGAGACCTCACACCGGTATTCTCTCCATCTCTGCTATATTGAGGTATGTACACTACCAGCTGCAATGCAGATTACCGTTTTAAATGTATAAGTAAGATTTAGGTGATAATGTTTAGTTACTTTGAGGACTATTTCTCATGATTATGTTGTCTACTCGTAATATTTGCAGAGTTATTATGCTAGTTGAAGCAATATGTGCTGGATCATTTATGAGTCTCTATATTGGTGAGTTATATGCTCATTTTGCATTGTTAGTAGTGTAATTAGGGCATGGAATTTCTGAGTAATGTGTCAGTATCATGTTCACTGCTATCAAATCCTTTAATCTATGTTGTCCCATGTTGGTGCTTCTAGGCTATGTGCACCAGTACAACTCTTTAAACTCCCAACCTGATGTCTTGAAGTCCTTGTACTCTCCACTTCAACCATCAAGTTCATTAGAAGGTTTGAGGTAATTTTCTAGTTATTTGACTAGTTTCCTCACTCTGTATAGCCAGTATTTTTGCTTCCAACCTTGTTTGAATTCATGCATGCAGAAAGGGATCTTTAGTACTTTCAAGAAGCATTAGTGTACTTTCTTGAATGGCTTGATATGTTCAACGATATAATATAATCTCTGATCATAAAGTTTTGTTGTTTCCAGGTATTATGACGCTGGTCGGCTTTCTGATCAACAAATGGCTTTATTGCAATATCAACGTGAAAACCTTCACTTTTTGAGTGAAGAAGTATGTTATGCAGCAGATTTTATAATTCTAGTTGTCTTGATGTAATACATACTATAGCCGTTCATAGTAGTCCTTTCTTAGATAATAATGCTCGTTGGCTTGTTCAATGGACTGATGTCTTAATAATTTATTTCATGGTTTACGATTTTAACTTAATCCTGCCAATAAGCTATCTAAGTGAATTATTTCACTGCAGATTCTTCGATTGCAAGAGTGCTTAAGTAAATATGAACGATCTGATGATGGTTCCACACCTCAGGTGGTGATGGTGGTCCTTCTGTATTTGTTATTCTTGATGATTTTCACCTTAGGTGATGATTTCTTTTGTTGATGTTGAAATATTATATGTTTCTCCAGGTTGATCTTGCCCATTTATTGGCAGCTCGTGATCAAGAACTGAGAACGCTTTCTGCTGAGGTAATAGTGGTACCCTTGCTGATTTTGTGAGCAATTTAACGTAAAAAGTAAAGAAAAAAAAATGTTAGAGAATTGTCTTTTTGGGAATTGGATGATTCCAATTTCAGACTGCTGCTGATAAGCGAGGTGTCATAAGACAATAAATTTAACAATAACATTGTAAGCCTATTCTAAATTTGGTTCGATGGATCATTGTACAACCTTACTAACAGATAAAAGGCTATAAAATACTGATTTTATCTAACCTGAAATGTCCATAGTCAAACAAATATGTTTGCAAGGTTTGTCCTTTCAGGGGGTCTCTTCAGATATTCTTCCCATTACAGTTCTAGTAAGTTTTCGTGGTTATAATTTGTGGATTTCAAATTCCACTATGGGAATATAAGATGCCGCGTCCTTTCAGTTTGGATCTAAAACTTTGATTTTTTAGGCGTTTCTGGTTAAAGATGAAGGTGATGACATCTCTGTCAAATGAAGGGTTTGTTTATGTCTACGTTGGACAATCAATTGGGTTGTTGTTAAATGATTAAAATTACATCACGGGCATTAGATAGATAGTAAATAACGCCACATTAAATTTGACACGGTCAAACTAAAGTGGTGTACATGTTTTATGCTGCAGATGAATCAACTACAGTCAGAGCTAAGGCTCGCTAGATCTTTGCTAGCTGAAAGGGACACCGAGATTCAACGTGTGCGGACTACTAACAATCAGGTATTACCAAACACATACATTTATGTATATTGCCGTATGAACAATTTAATGGCACGATTTCATTGTTTATTAACTATGCCATTTATACAGTACGTAGAAGAGAACGAGAGATTAAGAGCCATCTTAGGAGAATGGAGTACACGAGCAGCAAAGGTGCTCATTTAATTGCTTCCAACACTATTCAATACAATTACCTATACTTATCACGATTATTTTTATTTGATTTATTTGCTCGTTTATATTTTAAAGCTTGAGAGAGCAATGGAGGTGGAGCGAATGTCAAATCTTGACTTACAAAAGAAGATTTCAATGCTGGCCAAAAAACCACACGTATCAACCTCGGACCAAAAAGGAGGAGCTTAATTTCATTTGAGGCCTTCTCCATGCTAAAAGAAGATGAGCAAGAAGAGTTACGCCCCGGTCACGTGTATATATCATTTTCTGTAGTCATTTTTTTGACTGGCGCAGTGGCACTTATGAGACTCAATACACGATGACTTCATCCATTTTTCTGTGGTTTAATGTGTGTTAAAAAGAAGATTAAAATTGACCAAAAATTTGTCATTCATTGCACGCCTTCCAGTATAACCAGATCATTTGACCCCAACTTCCCTGCCCCTCAATAAAAAATCATTCCACAATATCCAACAGACTTGCACACCAATCATTCCATATGAAAATATGATTTTCTTATGGCTCAACTAAATTGGACTAACGTGAGCGGTTTCGTTCAAGAAAAGACAACCGAAGACAATGTTGAAAAAGTCACGACCTCTGATTACTCCTCCCCCTCCGACTATAGCCTCAGTATCATAGTTGCATGCTCTTGTACAGTCGGGACAGTATGTAACCTAGACAAAGTGACCGGGAATTTAAAAACAGAAGCAAATGTAACGACTAGAGTCTAGAAGATAAGTTGATAAGCACTATATCTGTTTATTTATATGAACTCGGACTAGGTTAGTAGATGAAATTGATTTAATACAAACCTCCAATAACTTGGGTCGGTAAGAACTGTCAAGCATGACATCCACGCCATAAATGGCCCTTGAATTTGGACTATGCATCTCTGGGTGTACTGATGCAGCTGCTTCAAAGACTGAGCGGATCATACCTTTTACTCTTTCATGGATATCCAACCATTTGACTGCAATTATTGTTGCAAAATAACTTGAGAGCATAGAGTTGCAATGCTATTGTAGGCGAAAGTTAAAAAAAAGAGTACAATTTTAGGTGGAGGCCAGTAGAAGACTTGGCAACTTGGACAGCATGATAATACCTTGATGTTCTTGTTCAAATTCCTTCACAAACTCTGGAGTGTTCTTGTGCTTGAAACCTCCTCGATAATTCTGAAAGCCATAACTAAATGAGAGAGGAAATGTATAGAAATATCAATGTACTGTAACATTCTATGGCAACATACCATGACAGTGAAGTGAGTCTCGTACTCGAAAAAGCTGTGCTTCTCTAGAGAATACGGGTTGTTTGCCAATCTAACCTGAGAATAAATCATAGTATCCTTTTGAATATGATTTTCAAGGATTATATTAAGAGAAGGAAAAATAAATACAAAAAAGGATGATCAAGTTCTTCACATTGGCTATCGTGAACAAAGAGAAGAACATACATACCCAGAAAACATCTGAGAGGAATATCTCAAGGGGATTCATGCTGCGAACTAATACTACATATCGAATATCAAATTTCTTCCCATTAAACAAAGCAGGGTTCTCAATATACTTCTGACATATCTTTGGACCAGTTTCCATGAGTCTAATAATGGCAGTTAAATTATCAGTGACAGTTGTATCTATAGTACGTGCCATGTTCCAAGGTTTTAATATCCACATATTGTTACACTCTTCTCTCTTCCGCACAAGATAATCACCAATAAGTTCAGAGAGATTAGTTTCCAGATTATAAGTGGGCTGCAGCCATTCAGGAGAACCATGTGCCTGTTCATAAAAGAATCTGGAATTAATAAGAATCATGAGAGAAAAATGTTCTGAACTTTGACTGGATAGTCTGAATTGCAGACACCAAATCTATTCACTTTCTACTCTGGAAAGAAAAACTGTTAATACAGTTGCAAGCTTACAATTTTGATAAGTTCAAAAGTAAAAGAAAGTGCGAGGTGGCATTTCCATCAGAGGACAAGTCAAAAATATTATTATCACTCTATATAGGATCAGCCACGCCATCCCCGGCGTCACTAGTTAATAATATAAAAACATATATTGAATAGAGGTGAAATCTTGAAAATAGACCTCTAAAAGCTAAGTTTAACATTAATGAAGAGTGAAATACCAAGAGAGACATCAGGGAAAGTGAGTTTCTTAACCTTCAAAATAGTATCTGCCAGATGATGTTTCATCACAAGACAAGCCTCAAAGGGGAATTGGTTTACGAATTGATTCTCTGTTATTCCAGTAGCCTTCTTTGTATCATCATCCACCTGCGTACTTGTCCATATGATATCTGCATCCTTTACATCAGTTGCTTCAAGCAACCCCCCAGAAGATAAAAGCAGAAGAAGATTTTATCAGAACTTAAGACAGACGGCAAAATTCATCACTTGATTTTAATAATGTTATAATACAATACATACTTGCAAGAGAGGAAAAAAAAATAATAAACTACATACTGATCATAAACTCAGGACGGGTCAAAAATTCTTCAACATAAGGTAAGTCAGTGTAAACACGTAGAGCAGATCCATCATTACGAAGCAGACTTCTATTCGGACATGGCTGTATTGGTGGAAAAGACAGCCTTTTTGATTTTACATTATTCCAGTATCTCTCATACTTCTGCACAAATGATGAAAAGATAACATCAGATCCTGCACTAAGTTCTAGTTTTAAAGGAGACCGTACAGATTCTCTGGTGTGAAAAGAAAAAGGTACTTGGATAAAATAGTTCTCTGGCGTATGGAACCAAGCTGTAAGCCTTGCAGAACGCTGTTTGTCTTCCCCAATGCCAAAGAGAAAATCACGGGTGCACTCCTCACCCTTCTTGACATTATTCGTTGGCCACAATATAGAAAAACTGAATGTGAAAAGAAGCAACTCGTGTCAATATAGCATTTTTCTTTTATTTCTATTTACAACAACACAAAATCAGGGTCTATTTTTCTAGAAGTATTATATGCTAGACCAAATAATCTTTACTTATATTATTGATTTATTTCACACAAAAACATTTACGTGCTTTGGTGCAATTATGTAGTAAATCACACGAGACTATCCAATAAATGACAAAATAGTAAAGCAACACAATAAGGACAAAAGATTACCTCACAGCTGATGCCAGTGTTCCCTCTGGCATGAAGAGAAAAGGAGCCACTCTAAAGTTTGGCTCATCACTGTGTAGCAAAGCTGAACCTAGCTCATCCATCACATACCTATGAATTACTCCAAAACAAAGCAATGTCAACTCAAGTATCAGCAAAACTATATAATCTAAATTATTATCCAGAAAATGTCCTAAAGTTTACATAGATCACTTCCATATTCAATCTTTGAACACTCAAAACTTGCTTGTGTATGAGAGACATAAAGAGAAGCAACGTAGATTTACAAACCATACAATCAACAGCCAGGATGTAAGCAAAATGCAAAACCTGCTCCATAACCCTAAAATGCATACCAGACAGAGGTCTCATCAATCTTTTCTTCATCAGCAAGTCTGTATGTCATTAAATATAGCCACATTGCATTTAAAACACGATCAGCAAGAGGTTCATCCGCAGCAAATTCAGGAAGATGTGGTTGTAGCTTTGTATCAACCACAGGTTTTTGATCTTCTAGTATTTTTGATGCCATAACACCATTCAGGACCAAGATATTAGGAAGCGAATCAAGGATTTCCACAGCCGTTTCTCCAAGGGGTCCAGGAATATCCACCTAAAAAACAAGTCTATGTAATATAATCCTCAAACTTTAATGTTTATAAACACCCTTCAATATCATATCCAATTCAACTTACCTCCAAAGATTGCAAGCATGGAAACCCATTCAAGAGACGTAATAAGTCCGCCTTCTGTTCTAACGGGTTCCCTCGAAGATTCAAGTATGAAAGAGAAGGAAAGCGAAGAGGTGAAAATGCCTGCAAAAAAGTTAGGTGGAGCATACCAGTCAGAACCAGTATTGTCTACCAGATAAGATTATAATATATATATTCATCTATCTGCATTTGAAATATCTAAAACCAAGAAAAATGGAACATGAAATAGAGATAAAAAAAGAAAACAGTTCTTCAAATTTGGAACCTTATTTATCAAAATGTGAATATTTCTAAGTGAAAGGTCAAGAGAGGTGATTCTTTGGAGTGAAGGGTCATCTTGAGGTCTGCCGCTTCCTGGATTTTCCTTGTCATATACATCTCCACAGTACCCCAATGCCCATTCACCATAATTAGGAGTGAATTTCGAATTATAGATTTCCAAATTTGGCAATTCTTGCAGAACTCTATCTGTCAACTGATCTCCGCTGAAGTGAAAAGGAAAAAAAACTTCATTTTTTTTTTAAAGACAAAAAAAAAAAGCTTCGTATCATAGACCATACCGTTTTTGTACAACCGGATTATTGTTGAGCCAGAGAGCTCTTAGGTTTTTGAGCTTAGTAACTTCTTGGACGACAACATCTATATTCTCAATCTTGTTTCCACACAAACTAAGAGCAATTAAATCCTGAACAAAAGCCATATGAGCTTTAGAAAACCACTCATAACGATGTCTTTATCCAAAATAGTAAAATCACCCACTCACTGCTCACCGGAAATTTACTTGCTAAATCTAATGTCAACAGAGTATCATCGTCTATGTCGAGCTCCTCAAGCTCCAGCCACTTTACATGACCATCGCCCTTCTCTTTCGCAGAACCAAGTTCAGTCTCTATAATCTCGAAAACACTCTTCTTCTCATTGTTCACTTCATTATCTTCTGTATAGGAATTCAAATCATTATCCACGCACATAATCGCAGCCATTCTTTCCGCCAATCCAGGTACTTCCAGCAACTGACATACGACACGACTAATAAGAATATAATTAAACACTAACTTCCAAATTTTCTACGCTGGTGCATTTTCTTTCTTGGCTACCAAACAAGTCCGGGAAAATGAAATGACAAAAGCGTACCTGTTTATAGGCATCGGACAGGCGGAAAGTCCAGGCATGATCGATGAGGAACACGTCTGATTCCTTAGCCATGGCGTCCGATGTGAGGACGAGCTTCCTTCGAGGATCTTCCTCGCATGGCTCGATTTGGAAGAATGAGCCACCATCGAATGTCTCCGACGACAGCTTCTCAAACAGTTTCCCATAAAGGGAAGATGGCAATCCCGAGGCTGCCAGAAGGATACCATGAACTTTTACGAAGTCTTCGATGGTTTCAATTTTCCCGACGGTGGTTGACATTGTCGGCGGCGCTGGAGGCTCGAGCTCAGTGTCCGTGTCAGTGAGAGTTGGGAGCTTGGCGCGCGTGCATTGAGATAGAAGAACATTCGAGGCCTTCCTTTTTCTTTTGAAAGTTAAATTGGGCCTCAGCCCACATGATCGGAACTAACGAAGTAAGCTGGGCCAACACAATAATAGGCCTAGCCACAATGTTGGCCAAATACGGGCCTTATCTATGTAACCCAATCAAATCAAATAGAAATAATTTGTAGGGAAATTTACATATATACTGTTTTTGCACCAAAATTTTACAAAAATACTGGGACACGGCAAAAACAACTTTTTTACTGTCCCAGCCCATTTTCTTTACTTTTGTACTGCCCAAGCCCAACAACTTAACATTTATACTGTAAACAGTAAAAAACACGGGAAAACGACCTGCTTCGTGTGTGGGGAGTCGCCGGAGTCGGAGATAACCAAGAAAAAACCATTAAATCCGGCGAAGAGTTTTTGGTAAATGGAAGCATAATTGAAGAACAAGAACTACAGAACATTGTCCCCCAAATAACAGAGGTAAACACAACAAAACCCAAAATTAATTTAATTATTAAGAAACTAAAAAAAAAAAAAAAACAACCCTAGATTTAGATCTGAAGTTTAATAAAAAAAAAACGAAAACACAAATGTGATATTCTTTAATTTATCATGCAAAAAGATAAATGAGGGTTGTTCTATTGTTAATTTGACGTTTGTAACACAAAATGATTCGAAAAAAATAGTTGACAAATTACTACAATTGTTCATACAAAAAATTAGTGTTGTTCTAATGTTGTTTTGCGGTTAGTAATACAAAAACATTCCTACATATATGTATCAGACAAATAGAATAATAAAAACTAATAAAAAATATAATGGGTAGTTTTATTTGGTTGTTTTTCTGTTGTTTTATTGTTGTTGTATTATTTTTTTGTTGATTTTGTTTTGTTGTTTTGCTATTATTTTACTGTTGTTGTACTTATTGTAAAAAAGAATTGGGAAATTTTATAAAGAGATACGGATGTATTTTTATCTGTTTTAGTAATCAAAATAATTTTTTAGTCAATTTTTTTTTATGATCATGCAAATTATAGTTATTTAAGACATTCAACAAAATTTTAAGAAATTCAAAAAAGTTTAACTCGCTGAAAATTGTGTTCAAGCAGTGTGTTACACGAGTGATTATTTTATTTTATACGCGTGCAAAATAGATTGTTTGAATATTATTTTCTATATTGTAAATTATTCTGAATTTCTCAAAATTTTGTAAGATATCTTAAATAGTTATAACGTACATGATTATGAAAAAAATTAAACTAGATTTTTTTTTCTGAATGTCTAAACAAATAGAGGGTGCATCAGTATATTCTTTTTAAGGAAGTACATTGTAGAATCACCTAAAAGAATATATAAAATTATTCTTTATACTACATTATACTTCGAAATTTTAAGTAGCACATGTAATCCTTTCAAAAGAATAACGTAAAAACTGGTTAGTGATCAAATTTGATATGATTCTACCAAAATTATTGAATTTTTTTTAATAAAAGACAACCAAATTAATAGAGTAATGGCGATACAAACAAAAGTAATATGGTAACAAAGATAAGTTATTAGTAATATAATATATTAAAATAAAAATTGTAGTTATAGATATACAAAACAATTGCAAAGTACATTTTCTTCCAAAATTATATTAAAGAAAAGAAATAGTCTTAAGAAGATTCCATCGGATCCTATATTGTGAAATTATAGAACTTTTGCCATTCACCTTTCTTTTGATTTGGAAGGATTAAAAATTATAAGACCCATGTGCTATTTCTTTTCATCCACCATCCTCATTAGTATCAAATATTTTTGAGTTGTCTTTCGAAACATAAAACTTTTACAAGCATGTTCGTATTGAATGAATGGCATGTGCTGGGAAAAAGAATGGGCAAAGTTTAATTTGGGGATATGCCTTAGCTAAAAACAAAGAAGGAAATATTGTGAAAAGTAGAAAATCCATATTTATTTTGGAGTGTTGGGCCCACTTTTGATATATACACGTCTCTTTCTCGAATCGGCTTCAAGTCAGCGAGCGTCACTTCACGCCGCACCGATTAGTCTCTACATATGTCGTTTTTTGTTTGCCAAAGACGTCAAACATCGAGGACATGTGGCATCATTTCTTACGTTCACTATTAATTCACAAAACTCAGTACTTCGCATTTTGTTTTTTCTTGCCGGACAATCACACAAGAATCAAGTATGAGAATATGAGGTTAGCCACAAAAGAAAGAAAGAAAAGTATGACAATCGTGTGTCTTTTTCTTGGGGGAGAGTGACTCGAAACAATTATATAGTGTACGGTGAAGGACCCCTTCCATGAAGTCCAATGTGTTGTTGTCTCTCTAATAATTTGTCGCAACCTTTTGTAATCCACATTGATAATATGATCTCTAAAACATACTAAGTAGTGAAACACACTTATAATTACAAGATATGACACATGGGCATCAAGATTGCTTTTCTAAATAAAGATCTTGATGAAGTCATTTATATGGAACAATTACCATAAGGATATGTGTTACAGGGGAAGATCGAAAAGTATGTAAGTTGTTTAAATTCATTTATTGATTGAAACAATAGTCTAAATCTTGGAATATCACCTTTAATAAGACTATTAAAGAGTATAGCTTCGAACAAAATAAAGACGAAGCATATATATATATAAATACATTAAAGGTAATGTAGTGGTATTCTTAATTCTTTATGTTGATGTCATTCTATTTATTAGAAATAATGTAGAAATGTTATTAAATGTAAAGAAGTGGTTAGCCGACAAATTCCAAATAAAGAATTTAGGAGAAGTAAGATATGTTCTCGAGATCAAAATTCATAGAGATAGAAAGCGAAGAACATTAGCACTTTCTCAAGCAACTTATATTGATAAGATACTAGAAAGATTCTCAATAGAGAATTCCAATAAAGGACGGTTACAGTCCAGACATAGAGTTATTATATATAAGGATCAATGTCCAAATACTCCTCAAGAGGAAGGTGACATGAGAAAGTATTCTTATGCATTAGCAGTTGGGAGCTTGATGCATGCAATGTTGTGTGCAAGGCCTGACATATGCTACGATGTAGGGATTATTAGTCGTTATCAATCTAATCCAGATTTGGAACACTGGATTGTTGTAAAGCACATTGTCAAGTATTTTTGGAGAATGAGAGATCTCATGCTTGTATATTCTGGTGGGGAGTTAGATCCTACTGGATATACTGATTCTTATTTTAAATCAAACAAAGATAGTCGAAGATCGACATCTGGGTGAGTATTTACATTTGGTTAAGGAGCTGTAGTCTAGAGAAGTATTAAGCAAGCCAGTATTGCAGATTCAACTATGGAAGCTAAATATATAGCAGCTTGTGAAGCAGCTAAAAAAATAATTTGGTTGAAGAAATTCTACACTGCTTTAGAAGTGGTTCTAAAAGTAAAAAAAACTACTAGTGCTTTACTGTGACAATAGTGGAGCGATGGCTGACTCTAAGGAACCAATGAGCCACAACAGGGGCAAGAACATTGAGAGGAAGTACCATCTACTTAAAAATATAATAGAGAGGTGATGTGACAATCTTGAAGATCATATCGAAATATAACCTGATGGATTCATTCACAAAACCAGCAAAATCTTTTATGGGTAACATAACTAATATGATTGTGTGACTAAGGGTGTCACGCCCTAAAGAAAGGCACATTACGATTAACCATTAAACATAACCTAATCCCGCTAAGCCGAGATTATTAAGAATAAGAGCAGAAATTTAAACTTTAAATCAAGTGCAAAGTGAAAATATAACTTGTAACTATTTAATTTACAAACCATTCCAAAAGATTACACATGTTTCGGGATCTCATAAAAATTTTCACAAAATATTACAAGTCATTTTTTTACATGCCGACCTAAGCGACAAAAACTGAGAATACAAAATACAGTAGACCCAACCCACGTGGTCTAGTGTGGCCCGAACATGTACAATAAACTGCCAAGCCCTCGAACTCATGGCTGATCACAAACTGATTTACCGTTTCCTACACAGTAGAGCACCCGTTAGCCAAGCCCAGCAAGATAGTATAAATAATACTATGCAATATATATTCTCAATTCAAATAAATACTGATGTCACCACATCTATTGTCTATTTAACATAGACCTACGTGTTGCGCACACATGTGTATTTACAATAAGGCCTTAGATTTGTTTATCGGTTCTGATTATCGAGTCTAACTTAATTATGCTTTACTTGCATAATTCTCTATCTTAACATATACATCATAATATTGGATTCAAAATCATTTAAACACTAGAGTAATAACCCTAGATCGTATAACCGCTCACTTTAGGGTAATAACCCTAATCCTGGTTTTTCACTTAATCACAAGCATAATATCAAACACGAGCGCCACAACGCTTATCTCTGTGTGCTAACTACTGTCTTACCTGATATTCCAAGTATATGGAGATTCCAAATCCCTAGGTATTGAGCAAGCACCGGTAATCTTAGTCACACGTTCCCGGAATTTCACAAATAGGGTAAATCCTAAAATTCACTTTCACATAATCACATAATTTGCATTTCAATTATAGATAAGCATATAGAGCTCGAAATGAGCTTTCCAACAATATCAAGAACGTCCCAAACAGATTCTCGAATCAAAAATTATGGCAAAAATAAAAACTCAAAAATTCTCGGGAAAATAGGGCCTCGCCGCGGCGAGCAAAGATGTGGCCGCGGCGGCAACAACCAGGTTGCCCACGTCGTGGTGAGGGCCCTGGAAACCCCCAAAAATTGCAATTTTACAAACTTCGAATTTCATACCTAAAACTCATACCAACCAACTCCAATCATGCAAAATTTCAAATTCAAAGCTAGAACAACCTATATCCAATATTATCATGAATTTTTAAGCAAACCAAAGCTCAAATTTACCAATTCAAACACATACTAACAAAAGCATGCTACAACACCAACATCATTCCACCAATATCTCATGTTTAAAATCATAGCATTTAAACCTTTAAAATATACCCATTAATTCAAGCCAAATTCAAAAATTCAAGCATCAAATTCTCATCCTAAACCAATCAAAAATACATCACACATGAATCTAAGCAACACAAACACACCAAACACCTCACAAACCAACCAATTCTCAACAACATGCATCATTTACATAAGATCATCAAGAATAACATTTAAAGAGCTTAAATTACCAAAAATTAAACATAAATAAAGAGAGATTAGATGCTTACCACAAATACACAAGCTTCAAGTACTAAATCACACCAAATACACTCTAATTTAAGCTTAATTTTCAAAATTGGTTTAAGATTTAGGAAAGATGAGAAAGGAAGAGGGAGAGGTGTTACGAAAATTATTAATAACTACGCAAGTGCACGCAATCAAGTAGTATACTCACGCAAGTGAGGTCGAACCACAGGGAATTGGATTAATTATTACTAAACTATACTTATAATTCTATTTGGCAAATCAAAAGTATTTATGATTGAAAAAGGAAGAAAGAAATTCAAGAAACTTAAAGAAACAAGTGAATATTAATCAAGATGAGAGATTAGGGAGGAGAATCCTGTTGTTAGTTTACCACAATTGTTAATGCCTAATTGATATCCTTTTCTTGAAGTGAATGACAGATTATAAATTAACCTAACTCTTTTTCAGATCTTTTAGGTTCTAAATCACACGCTCTCTAATTAATCTCTTAATTAAACTAACATGAAATCAGCATTAAGCAATAATCTAATTGTCACAAAGGCTATGCAATACTCTCGTTTCACATCAAAACCTAGATTATCCAATTTTAGCATTCTCAATTCTCACTTTTTCAGATTTTTAATTGAGATCATAGAACATGTAGAAGGTGATCAAGCTTACACATGGAATTAAGCACAAATATAGATAATTTCACAATCAAGATTGAAGGAATGACAATTATTCATTAACTAGGCAAAACTTAAAACAACATTCATCATCCTCCCTAAATAGGAGTTTAGTTCAAAACATCCATAATCAAATCTATAATTAACATTGAAACAGAAAATAGCATAGAAAAATTAAAGAAAAGAAAAAGAACTAGTTGAAGTAATTGATCCGGGTTGCCACAAGCCGCTCTTCTAGCCTCCTCCTTTGTTTCTAGGGCTCCAAGTCTGAATGAACCCTAATTTTCACGAACTCCCTCTATTTAAACCAAGTCTCATCTTTAAAATTCGTGAAATTACGAAACTGCCCAAAAATCCCGTCACTGGGTCCCCGTCGCGACTGGCAATGCCCCCGTCGCGACGGGGTTAAGCATCATTTTCTCAAAATTTTCTCTGCCAATCCCCGTCGCGACTGGGATATTGCCCGTCGCGACTGGATTAGGCAGCAACACAATTTTTGGTTTTTCTTCTCGATTCTTTCACCGCGCGTCCTCAATTCTTGTACATACTTTCTTTAAACACCCGAGGACCTGAAACAAAAGAATCAAGCGTAAAATAACCCTAAAACTAGAAACAAAGAGTAAAAACTATCCGAAAATATGACCCGAAACTTAGACTAATTTTAGCCTAACAAGAGGGTCGGATAGGGCTAAGAAAACCAGAAAATGATTTTTTCCCTTTTCAAAAATTATTTTTGTTGGAAAATAACTTAAATGGTCAAATGACCAAAATGCCTCTAGGGTCAATTATAACCACACATATATATACAAGGGAAAAATTGTCATTCCAATCACACATACATAACACAATAATTCAAATTTTCTCAATTATCTTATAAATGCCATAACTAAATCCCGAAAATGTATTTTGGACCCCGAACCCAGTTCAGCCCAAAATACCCGATTGTAACTATACCGCGCTGACTTGTCAAAAAATACCTACAGATAGGCAGAAAAGACATACTATATAATAATATAGTTCATAAGCATGATATATCATAAAATTATGATTTTACCCTTCTTGGGTCAAAATTATGATTTTACCCTTATCGAGTCAAAATTACGAAAATGTCCCTAACACACCAAGTGGGTCTTAAAATGCAATTTATCAATATAGTTTCATATATTAAATTATATAATAATATAATTCCTCATTAATACATAATTAATCTTGTTAGGGTTGCTAATCCGGTTTCATGAACTTTAGGGTATTACAAAAGGAGATGCCCAATTTGCTTTTAGGGCAAGTAGGAGATTGTTAGGGTTTATGCCTTGAAAGGCCTATAAAGACTTTTTTGATTATTTAATAAAGAGTTGAACATTTTGATATATGCTTGAATATTTAATAATTAATAATTATTATTGAATAATTTACATATAAATATCGAAAAATTTCTTATTCATATATGAGGATGTGGCTTGTAGTTGTACAGAGAACTAAGACCACTTAACTATGAATAAAATAGTTAACAACATATTAAAGTTATGGAATCTTTAATCAACGATTGCTAGTATAGTTCAATGATGCTCGTTCTTTGGTGCAAGTAATCTTAGTTCGAATTATGGATTTAGTATGCCATTAAAGAGAAGGTATTGTATATAATAGAGATTATATATGACAATGACCGATATGAATGAAATTGTCTTTATCAGCATGTCATTTACTATAAATACCTAATTCATATCATCATGATGATTAATAGTAAATCAACCTTTATCTTGAGTAATCATGAACTCTTATTCATGTTATTAGTTTTTTTAATTCACTCGTTAAAGTTTCTCAAAGAAGATGATTCTTACAATTTATATTTTGAGAATTTAATAATATGGATGAGTGGGAACTGATTTACAATTATGGAATCCTCACCTTCCTAAAGAATTGAATACTGGTTCCCTTTAAGTGTTAATTATAGAACTGGAAAGTTGTCTACAAATTTAGATGGGATCAAAATTATATTTCCACTAGTAAATTAATGGTACTAAGGGATAAAACAGTAATTTGACCAAAACTAATTACAAACCAAGACATGGAGGGCTAATCACTAGAATTGATTGTATCAATGGACACTGCAGTAAAACTTAGTAAATATACTTCTATAATTACTAAGAGTTCAATTCTATATTTATAGTGGAGTAATCATGGAATTAATAAACAAGGACTATTTGGTTGATGAGACTCGATAAATAATCTAGTTTATTGTAGCTTAGAATTATACGTCCATGGTCTCTAAATCACCACCTTGAAACACTGTCAAGACAAAATAATAGTATAGTGTCGTTCGAAAAGAAAAATCTATTTTGAATTGGAAAAATAGTAATTATTTATTTTTGTAATAAATAAATAATTTTTTCAAATTAATTAAATAGGAAAAAGATAAAAATTATTAATACAAAATTTGTCAAGACAAGATTTGTTGAGAAAAAAGACACCATTCTTGTCCTAAATAGACAAGGATAGGTGCCTACTATGTAGCTGTTCCTATGAAATTTATCGTTTTGCATTAATTAATTATTTAATTAATTCAATTAGATAAATATTTGAATTTAAAAAATAGTTTCTAAGTTGTTGAGATATTGTCTCAAATAGTTGAAAGATTCTCATATATATCAGTAATTGAATTCGGTTATAGATATTTATTTATTTAAATAATTAATTATAATTTAATTATAGGATTTTAACTACCCTATATAAAAGAGAAATTAGAATACTCTAGTTCACATATATATATATATTTTCAAATATTACGTTTAGGCGGGCTTTTTTCCTCTAAAATAATCACCAACGACTTTATCGTTGGTGAAAAACATGCAGAAAAAAATAAAAGCCCCGCACCCCTCCTTCTTCTCCCCATTTCTATTTTCATTTCATCTTCTCCCTTCTCCTTCATTTCATTTCATTTCATCTTCTCCCCTTACCATTTTATCTTCTCCCTTCTTCATTTTTCTCTCCAAATATGAAATTCTCTCCATTTTTTCCTCTTTTCATATTCTTCATTTCATCTTTATTCTTCCATTCCTCTTCTCATTCCAAATCTCCTCTTCATATCCAAACCCACAAAACCCTTTGTATCATCGGACCACCGCATGCCGCCGCCTCTTCTCCACCGCCTGAAAATTTGTCGAACCACGATTTCAGTAATGTAAAGTTATTATTCTCATTCTTTTCTTATATATTAATGTAATATTTATATATATTGATTTGTAATTTATATATATGTGTATTTATATTAATACATTTTTTTATACTATTTATTTTATTGTTTAAATTATGTTAACTATAGTGTTCTTGTGTATATAAATTTATTTATGTGTATTTTTATTTTTTATATTTGTAATTTATTATTGTAATTTAAAATATTTTATTTTTGTTATTTTGTAGATTGGGCAGAAGAGTTTAAGTAGGATTTTTAGCAGCTTGGAGGAGGTGTTCACAAAATTTCTTTTGTGAAATGTATATTTTTTTATTAATATGTGTAAAGTAAAATGAAATATGTGTATTATTTATTTTATTATAGGTGTATTAATAATTTATGGATTTAAAATTTAATATGAAAATATTTAGTTTGTTATTATGTTTTACTCTTAATTTAATTATTTTGTGTATTGTTTAATTAAAAATTTATTTAATAAAAAATAAATGTTTAATATAAATTAGTTTTTATAAAAAAAATCAAATGGATTTATAATTTAATTAATTAAATAATTTTTATATAATTAAAAAATAGAAATTTTAATATAATTAATTAACATTCATTAAACAATTTTAATATAATTTTATAGATTAAGTAATTAAATAAAAATAATTTTAATATACTTATTAATTTTTTTAGCTAGTCATCAATGACGACAGTGTCGTCATTGATAATATAATCAATGACGATAAAATCGTCGTTGATTTACCAAAATTAAAATTATTATCAACAACAATTTTGTCGTCATTGATATTATTAATTGCCAACGACATTAAAAGTCGTTGATAATAGCTTTTGCCGACAAACTATTCCCAACGACTTTTCACCAAAGAAATGTCCTCATTGATAGATAATACTGACGAAAAAGGGGCTTTTTTCACCAACAAAAATTGTCCTCATCGATGTACATATTTCTTGTAGTATTCCTTGTGTGTGGTGGAACGATTTGAAAGGTACTGGTGTTAGACTAATTGCATCATCATCATTAACTGGATTAAGAAATACAACATACTAGGAGTGAAAATCGGTCGGTTATGATCAGTTTTTATAATTTTATAACCGACCGTTTAGAAATTATAACCGTATAAAACTGACCGTACAGTTTTTGGCAGTTTTTCAGTTTGGCGGTTTTGGACGGTTTTTGGCGGTTTTTTGGTTTAACCATTTTTTATTTCAAAACCTGAAACCGACCGCCATGTCAAAAAATTGAAACTGAAACCGACCGCCAAATTCGGTGATGACGTGGAACTGAAAATTTGGTTACGGTCTGGTCGGTTTCAGTTTATCAGTTTTTATGAACACCCCTACAACATACGAGAAGTTTTGAGGATACCCTAATAGTCTTCAAGAGGTATATGTTCTAAACTTGTTAATTTGTGTTTTGATTTAATGTACACACATGAAGATCTATTGGGAATGTGGTATAATGATAATTAGCAATATGAAATTAATCTGTTGCGTATCTAATTTAGTACCATAAAATCAATATTAGCCTAGGTGAGGCCCAATTTTTAAAATTAATTTGTCGTATGGTATAGTAATATTGACAATAATAGGAGAGGACATGCACCGTCGTTGGAAAAAAAGAATGTCAGAATGGAGGGTCACCCCCTCAAAAATGAGATCTCCTTTTTGTCGTGTGCCTTTCCAAAGGTTGGTAGAGGAGATAGATTTCCAAATTTCTCGAGATCATGTTAGAGGCGTGCCACATAAGTGATTTCCGAGAATAGATTAGAACTCAATAAATATATATATTTTTGAATCAAGTATAGAATTTTATTAATAACAATTAGCTTAAATAGTAACCTACAATCCAATCAGGATATCTCCGGTTGGAAATACAGTCAGGATTAGAATTAAAAAAATGAGCTAAAAAAACTAAAATAAAATTAAAAAGGGCTGCAACATCACAAATAACCTTAAGTACTTAGAAGACACAACAATAGAAAGTGTTGCAAAAAGGTTCGTTCAACCTCCTAACTTGGATACTCAACTATTGTGTAAGGTACGTAACGCACGCACTACGAACAATCCCTTCAGAGAACTTGTTATTTCCAAGTACTAACAGTGATTTGATGGGGAGCCACGGAGAACAAAGAAGAACCAATAATGAAATAAAACAAAATAAAATTATGTCACATAGACAAGACTAGAAACACTCAAAACTAAGTCACAGAGGCAAGACTAAAATACTTAAAACCATATCACAAAGACAAAACTAATCAGAGTAAAAAAAAATTGTAATAACAAAATACAATTCTGAAGCTACACCTAAGCCAAAAAAAAAAAACGGGCAGACTTAGCCGGAGAAAAAAAACAACCTTCAATAGTTACAGATATTATGAAAGTATGAGATAATCAAAAATTCAAACATAGAGAGCAAAACAAGATCAGAGATTAATGTAAGCAATCATTCTTTAATAACATAATGCACTCTTTAATCAAGGCTAAAAAACAACTAAGCCACCTTATCGATCGATATGTGAATCTCAAAATTACAACACTCAAAGGCTCTCTAAAACTCTTAGGTGGTATTTGATTTACCGGAATGTAATAGTAATGGTAATAGGAATAGTAATAGAATGTAATGGTAATAGTAATGGGAATACTATTACCATGTTTGATTTATTTTGTAATAAACTTTGTAATTAGAATTGAATTGATAAAAATATCCTTCCTTTATTTATTTATTTATATTTTCAAAGTGAGAAAGAAAAAGAATAAAAGTGTCTTTTTATTATTTATTTATTTTTTTTTTTTGGTGAAAGGGAGGGGTTTTAAAACCCCATTCATTGAAAAAAAAAACGACCAAGCCGAACAGTACAACAGACACAAAACTAACCGAAAAAGCAAACTCTTAGCTAACAAACAACAACAACTACCAACACTACCCACTACTTAAACTGAAAGAGGCCCAACAACGCCCGAAGGCACAAACTTATACCAACATTAATCAGGATTCCATTCTTGAACATCAGAGAACACCTTCTCGTCCATGACTCCCAAATCAAGAACACCAGTAGCCCCTACTGCAGCAGCCCACTTCGCTGAGTTGTGAGCCAAGAAGTTGTAGGTCCTGTCAATTTTACTGATCTTGAAATCATCAAGTAGCCTGACCGTGTTTTTGAACTGGTTTATTGCACCAACAATGTCAATAAATTGGTTCGTGTTGCAAGTGATCGAGCAATTGGCAACCACAACTTCATTGTCACATTGGAAAGCCACTTTCCCCTTCAAATGTTCCCTTGCGAACTCGGCTGCATTTGCCCAGATGGTCGCTTCTGCTAACAGAGGGTTCGTAGCAGAAAGTCTCTCCGCGAAGATTGCCACAACTCTGTCCTGCTCATCTCTGAAAACAGCCGCTCCAAAAGATTGGTTATGCTGAATTGATACATCAGTGCAGCAATTCCACCATCCTGCTTCGGACGTGCGCAGATGACCTCTCTTCTCATTCTTCGGTTTCCATCTGGATAAGTGATCATTGTATGACCGGTGCACTGAGTTGACGATCTCCGTTATAGGGCGGAGTCTCGTACCATGAATTAATCCATTTCGGGCATCCCAGATTGCTTTAAAAATACAGAGTGCACCTGTCATGAATTCATCGAAAGACAAAAGACTTGGTCTATGCTTATTATCCTGGAACCAAGTCATCCATTCTGTCCAGGAGCTATAACTTAACGAATTAGTTCTCATTCCCCACATACTTCCAAACCATATTGCCTTTGCAAAGTAGCAATCCCAAAACAAATGTAATGATGACTCCTCTCCTTCCTCACAAATGGGACATTCCTTTGATTGGAGAGGAGAACTATTCCAATCTTTTCTCTGGTAGGAAGAGCATCTCTCATTATTTTCCACCACAACAACTTCAACCTCCCATGGATAGGCGAATTCCATAAAATTCTCCAATCCCAAGAGGTATGTCGCTGCGTTTTGGAATTCGTTACCAGTTTAAAAGCTGATTTGACCGAGAAGCGGCCACGAGGATCACCAATCCACCTCCAGGAGTCTGGTTTGGATTGATGGGGCAGCCCGATATTAAGGATGTTTCTTGCATCGCTCTCGCTGAACCACTTCCTTACCCTTTCTTCATTCCAAGTCATATTCTCGTTAATGAAATAGTTGACCAAATTTGCACCTTGAGTAGCATCCAACAGGGGCTGAGGCAAGTGATCACCATTGGGCACCCACGCATCGAACCAGATTGAGGTGGCCCTGCCATCTCCAATTTCTCGACACATACCTTCTTTTAGTAAGGTTCTTGACCTTAGAATTGCTTTCCATAGGGTCGACTCTGATCCTTTCATCTCAACATCAAAGAGATTTGACCCTTTTAGATACTTCTCAGTCACGATAGAACTCCAAAGATTTTGGGGTTCCTTTACGAGTTTCCAGCCCCACTTTAAGAGGAGGGCCTGATTGATGTCTTTGATTCTTCGGATGCCAAGGCCACCCTTGTATTTTGATTTGCAAATTGAACTCCAAGATATAGTGTGCACAGGATTCCTCCTTTCGTTATCACCCCACCAGAATTTTCTTAGACTTTGCTCCATTTTATTAGCTATACCACAAGGGATCACCTCCGATGCCGCCACATAAATAGGAATTGAAGTCCCTACCGATTGGATTAGACATGTACGCCCAGCTTTCGAAAGCAGACGAGCCTTCCACCCGTCTATTCTTGTGAGGACTCTTTGCACTAGATATTGCATGTCTTTAGACCGATTCTTGGAACTGAACAGTGGTATTCCGAGATAAGTGGCATCATTCTGCATCTTTCTCATGCCCAGGAGGGTAGTGATATCACTAATTCGATTTTTTGGGACCCCCTTTGAGAAGAAAACTGTTGATTTTTGCAGGTTAATCGCTTGTCCTGACCAAGCGCGGTACTTTTGAAGACACTCCAGAAAGGCCTGGGCTTCTTTAATCGTGGCTTGACCGAATAGGACTACATCATCTGCAAACATAAGATGAGTAATCGCAGGGGCTGAGCGAGTAACTTTGATCCCCTTAATCCTTCCTTCAGATGTGTAATCCTGCAGGAGCCGAGATAACATATCTGCTGCTAGGATAAAAAGAGTGGGGGATAGTGGATCCCCTTGCCTGAGCCCACTCGTGGGGTGGATAGTGCCTTGTTTAACCCCATTGATCATCAAATTCATTTTCTTGATTTGTATACAACTCTTGATCCAACCCAGCAAAGGATTCTTGAAGCCGTGGAAGTTGAGGACCTCCATTATAAAATCCCAGTCCATCTTGTCGTAAGCCTTCTCCATATCGAGCTTTATCATCATAAAACCCTTTGAGCCTTTTTTCCGAGCCATTGAGTGAATAATCTCTTTGGCTATTGCTGTATTCTCAGTGGTACATCTCCCTTTGATGAAAGCTGTTTGCGTCGGGGAGATGATACAAGGAAGAATATCTCGCAGACGGGTGGTTATGACTTTAGAAATGCATTTGTATATCACATTACACAAGGCTATGGGCCGAAAATCACCGACCTTTGAAGGGCCCTCCTTTTTTGGCACCAACACAATGTTAGTATCGTTGATGTAGTGAGGTAGTTCAGCGGTGTTGAAGAAGTGTTTAATGAAATTGAGGAAGTCCTCTTTGATCGTGTCCCAGTGGGATCGGAAGAAAATCACTGGGAATCCATCAGGTCCCGGGGCCTTGTCCACTCCCATGGAAGCTAAGGCATTCAGAATTTCCGCTTCTGAGGGAGGGTCCATAAGGTCCTCCTTTAACAAATTATCCATTCTCAAGTGGTTCCAATCCTCAGCTTCAAACTTGATCCGAGAACCATTCTTAGAAAACGTACTGGTAAATTTCTGAATAAATAGCTTGGCTATTTCCTTCAGATCTTCAATCGATTCCCCCTGTTCATTCTTCAGGCATTGGATATAGTTTCGTCTTCTTCTTGTTACCGTGCTTGCCATGAAAAATTTTGTTGAACGGTCTCCATCCTTTAGCCAAGCAACTCGCGATTTTTGGCGCCAAAAAATTTCTTCTCTTCTTAGCCTTTCCTCAAGATCAGCTCTCGCATTTGAGTGAGCCTTTTCATCGAAGTTTTTAGCCTCTTCGATTGACTTAAGGGTTACTCGAGCCTCATTTATCTGAACAGATAGCTTCTTGAATTGCTCCTTGTTCCATTTGGTTAGGTGATCCTTGGTGTGCTTGATCTTGCGATAAAGATTAACCATTGGATGTTGATGACCTTTCTCTATCCAAGCTCTTTTTACCACCCAAAACACTCTAGGATCTCTTTCCCACATCATTTCGTACTTGAATTGGGGCTTGGTGCAGAACTTTCCACCTAGGGTGTCCAAAAGAATAGGATTGTGATCGGAAGAAGTAGCAGTGAGGTGGGAGACAATAGCATTCGGCCAGTCAACTCTCCAATCGGTTGAAGCCATGGCTCTATCAAGACGAGCTCTCTTCAAGGAAGATCCCACAGAGGGATCCATACTTTTCTTGAACCATGTAAACTTGACCCCTGTGTATCCCAGATCAACTAACCCGGTTCGATGGACCATTCTTCTTAAGTCGAAGGAGTACCTCGTTGTATTGGAGGCATTGGCATAATTCAAGTTTTCTCCATCTTTTAAAGTGCCATTAAGGTCTCCCATTAAGAGCAGAGGAAAGTTGCAGTGATCAATATACTCCCCAACCTTTTTCCAAAATTCCTCCTTTTCCCCGAAAGAAGGAGGCCCATAGATTCCCATGATGATCCATGGTCGCTCCGGAGGATCGGAGGATATAATTCCAATGACTTTATTCTAATCGGCATCCTGTATATTACAATCCACACCCAATTTCCAGCAAAGCGCTAGCCCGCCCCCAGTTCCCTGCGGAGGGACATAACATATTCCTGGAAAATGCAGTTTTCCCATGAGCCCGTGTAACTTTACTTCTGCTAGCCTAACTTCTGAAAGGATCAAAACTTCGGGATTTGACTTCCGGATGAGCTCCTTGAGTTGTCGAACTGTCGCGGCATTCCCGAGCCCGCGACAGTTCCAATCTAGGAGTTTCATGATGCATTGGGAGACATTTTTGGGCAAGTCTCCACAGCCCCAAAGCGAAAATCCTGATTTATACCCTCAGCGGTTGCATCTCCCTCCCCATTTATCTCCCGGATGGTACAAGATGATTTCTGTTTTGAGCTTCTATCTACAAGCACAAAGTGGTTGTCAAGGTCCACAGTGAGATCAAACATCTCATTATCCCAGTGAGCTTTGATTGTTTGCTGCTGCTTTGTCGCACTTCTTTTTTGGTTTCTTTTGAATACGTTTGGTTTGACTCCAACAGTCGGGTTGGCTTTTGCTGGTCTTCCTCGTCGACGTTGAGTCGATACCTGCCCCTCTTCTTCATTAGCACTCTTCTCAGTCCTGATAGACACCGGGCGACCTCTCTTTCTTTTAATTTTTGCATCTTCCACTGAACCTGGGGAGAATCCCGATTCTACTGCAATTACAGGGGAGGGGTCTTTGATATCCTTTGAGCTTTGATTGCTGGTTAAAGGAGAGAGATTCGAATCTCCCATAGTGCTTTCCTGGTCATTATACTTCAATGGACTAGGCCCAATAAGAATCCCATCCAATGCCTTACGTTTCTTTGGGCCACTTTCGAATTCCATGGACCTTATATCGTTGATGTCAAAAATGGGATTAAAAATTGAGGGCTCCCTCATATATTTATCAACAGTCCCCAGCCCAGTTAATGTGTTGAAGCCCATCTCCCATAGTTGCTTTGAAGGCCAAGATAAAATTTGGGCCTGACTGCCCAGAAGAGTTGTGTACGGGTTGAATTTACTTGGGCCCGAAGATGAGGAGCCCAGGCCCAAAGTTGACTTAGAATCCTTCTCGTTTGACTCCTTTGATAAATTGGGGGTGCCGTTACCCTTTGAAGCATTCTTTCCAGGTTGGTCTTGAGCAGAAGAGGAAATAAACTGACCGTTGTAGCTGGTATCATTCTGAATTACTGCATCCGACCCAGGTTCCTGTCCCTCTCCTTTGTCTGCTGCCTGTACTGTAACCGAAGGCACGCCGGAGGAGGAGTCATTTTCAGGTTCCACAGCTGTTGACGCTGGAATGGGCAAATTTGCAGGCAGTTTTTTCACCACCAGATTGGCTGTATCCTCAATCGGGCAAATTTCACCTATCCCGGGCAGTGTCTTTTTATTATTTAGTTGTTATTGTAATACTTCATTCATGAGGTGTAAGAGTGTAATGAGAATTCATAACATTAGTGTAATGCCCATTACAATAAAATTCCACTACGAAAGTTAGAAAGACAAACTAAACATTGTAATAGTGACTTTGATTCCATTCAACCAAACATGTTACAGACTTGAAGTATTAGCTGGTAACAAACTACCAAACAATAAATTTGTTAGGACAGTTACAAACAGTGAGGTTGAAAGTGTCATTAAGCTGATTAAGCCCATACTAACCATAGAATTAAGAACGGGAAATTTTAATTTTTTTTCCAAATATTTATCAGGTCAAAACAGGGTATTGTATCCATAACCTAGTAAATAATTATATAATGTAGTGTAATTTCTTATTTAATTATTTATATTAATATATGAAAAATAAATCGATAAGAAGAAAACACCAACTTAAATTCAATGGACATAGAGAAAGCCAGAGATGGGACCCATGTCACTAGCTATGTTTCACGCGATACGATAATCAAGTATATAAATAGGTAGGATGAACGGGGGTCAAAGCAATATAGTCAAACACATCATTGTACAGAGTTAAAACATCGTATTCCATTCTACAACATCTCAGAACACTAGATTTTTATTTAAATAATTTTAAATTAAATAAGTGGATAAATAGGCAGATAATTTATTTTACTCATTCCAATGGAGCATCGTCTCAATTCAGACCTGGTTCATTCTAATCAGGATAAGGTTTCATTTCACCTTATTTATTCTCTCTCTTCCCTTTTTATATATAATATAAATATATTTTTTTATTATCCTTATAGATATAAATTATTCAATCCTCCACAAAAAGGTATTTCTTTCTTTCTTTCTCTCCTGAGCAAAAGAATATCACAACAATGGCGTAAATATCGCCTCCCCCATGTGCTCTTCAATCCTCTCTATATCTCTATCTGATTTTCTTTTCCCTAATTTCTATCTCTCTCACACACACACACTCAACAGACTCTTCCTTCTGATTCAGTGTTCCAACTTTGAATCATGTCGCTTGCTCTGCAGAGCAATAGAGGAGACACGATCCGACGGTCGAGATTCATCCACGGTATGCCCTGTCTCTCGATCTACGACTCATCGGACCCCAAAAACTTCTCCGGGGATCGGCGATTAGAGCCGGATATGGAATCTTGTAGCTCATCTTCTCTTGGGAGGAATTCCGACGTGTCTGATGAGTCTTCCAACGGCGAAGATTCAGCCGATGATGAGGCTCAGAGCTCGTTTAAAGGACCCTTAGACACCATGGAGGGGCTTGAGGAAGTTCTTCCCATCAAGTATGTTTCTTTTTGATACCCTTTTGATTACTTCTCTCGGCTCTTGCTTCAGTTTTTTGAGTACCCTTTGGGTTACTATTTTTGTTCTTGTTTAAGTTGATTGTTGTTTCACTTTCAACTAATTAGACCTTGGGAGTTTGGAAATTTAGCTTCGGTAACTCTTTATCATATTTATTTGATCTGGGAGTGCTTTAAATATGGGGAAGTTGCCAAATTAACAACATGAGAAAGTGTAAAAGTTGCCAAAATAGCCACTTTGATTTTTCATATGTTCGGTTAGTGTAAATTTAGAAGGTCGTTTTATGGTTCCCTACTAAATGTTTTTATAAAATCTATTTTTTACAAAATGGGCTTTAATTTACTTGGAGTTTTAAGACTCTTATGAGTGGGTTTAAGGCTTTTCTTTGGCTACATTTATGTGTTAATTAACGTTTGAGCCTTGTTTGTTGTGACTGATCTTCTTGACATTGAGAAAGGCTAATCAAACAAGAGAGAGAGAGAGAGAGAGAGAGAGGTGTTGCTTTTCGGTTATACTTCATTGGATTCTTTTGGTTTCTTCACTGGAACTTTTGTTTTTTTGTCTTTGGTCATTTTGATCTCTAATGATCAGAAGAGTTCAAATTTATTTTTGCTATCTGTTATACTTTGCCAGCAAACAAGAAGAGCATGTAGAGCTGGCCAAATGGCTCAAAATAGGGAACAAGGCATGAGAAAGATAAGCTAGTGACAAATCTAACATTGTGACTTTTAAGGTTTCTTAATATGGAGTTATTGAGAGCAGCTGTGATATTCCATATCTTTAGGATTTTCTTATAGACGACAAACAGAGCACTAGGTAAGACAGAACACTAAGATTAAGATTTGAAGTTCCCAATCGGTTCAGCTTTAAAAGATTTCGAAAAAAATCCTTTGGTAAGAAAAATGGGGGGCATAGTATACCTCTTTTGTTCTTCAATGTTTGATGATTCAAAATAGATATTGTTGTTATTTTTGGACTGGTACAGGCAACTACGGCTGTCCATTGTACTTATCTTGCCAATTTGTCCTTTGAGATGAGTATTGAGTTTTTTATTTACTGATAAGATATTCAATTTCAAATTAATGAATTGAACTGAGAAGTAGTGTTGAAATTAAAGAGTGAACAACATAAAAGGGAACACGAATACGATCCCCTTATCCATGAAAACCATTTTTTTTCTTTAATTCGTATTAATATGCATGCAATTAAAGGCAGAAAACCCCATTTATGAACTGTTTCACTAGTTGCATGAATTTATTTGATTTAATGGATTTAACGAACAATCTTTGTTATATTTCAGGAGAGGCATATCCAAGTTCTACAACGGCAAATCCAAGTCCTTCACAAGCTTATCAGATGCTACATCTGTCTCATCTATTAAAGAGTTTGCAAAGCCAGAAAATCCCTACACCAGGAAGCGCAAGAATTTAATAGCTCGCTCTAGCCTCTTAGACAAAAACAGGACCTACTCATTGAAGGACCTTCGAAGTGGAACTTCAAAGAGAACAACCAGCTCAAGTCGAAGCTCGTTCCTACATGGTGAAGCTTTGAATAGCTCAGGCAACAACATTAGTAACGAGGACTCGAGCTCAATTTCAACTTCGCCATCTTGCAGTCGTCCACCATTGCATCCACCTCTGCATCCACATGTTAAGCGATCACCAACAAATGAATCATCATCACCTCCCCAAAGAAAATCTTCATGGCGCTCTTTCTCTTTGTCGGATCTGCAGTCTGTTGCTGCCGCTGCTGCTGCTTCCACAGCTAACTTAAGAGGCTTGGCTATCTCTAGTGGAGGCAATGACGAATAATTACATTAAAGGGTCGAGACTCATCTGAAATTTCAGTTTTTGGCATGCTTGGAGATTGTCTTTTGTGTTGAAGATCTTCATTATTACGCTCTAACTCATCAGAGTCTACTTAGTTATGTACTTTTTTATGATTTAATATTTATTACTCACTTCAGAGGTTATGTATTAATGCTCATACTTCTACAGATATAACTACAAGTACTAAATGTTACTTTCTTTGCTCTTTGTATATATATATATTTCTCGGATTATTAGGCATTTTCTTGTGTTATTTCTTTGATATACAACGGTTACTCACATTAAATAATCTGAAACATAGTCAAGTATATCTTTAGTTGGATTTGAAGAAAATGCGAGTATTATATGCTAATTTTTTTGGTTTGTCAGAATTATATGTAACAAAGTTAATTCAACATATAAGCTAAGATGCGTTAAGTTTTTATCATTATCATTGATTGGTCAACGGGTTTATGCATTGGACAATTTGTTATGACTTGTAAAAGAAGCATTTAGATAAATATATATACGTAGGTATTTTATATAAATCTTGTGTATTAGAGATATAATGTAAGTTGAAAAATGGAATATACAATTTTGTGTTGTCTCATAACAATTTTATAGCAAACAATAACATAAAACAATAACAGGAAAAACAATGGTCTACTTACTTCGTACTGTCTTTGCCTTTTCCTTTTCCTTAATACCTTTTTTATTTTGACTACGTATTAATGGGAAAAGTTTTCAAAGATACACACGAAGAACGTGTCATTCATGCACAGAGTAGACGTAACTCGTAGAAAGAGACTTAACACAAAGCTGTTTTATCTTTTATTTTTCTCTCGTTTCATTTATTACAATATAAAAGAGACAAATCAACGAGTTATAAACTGATAATTTTTACTAAACTATTATTACATTTTACTTTTTGTTATCATGTATCTCTCTTCTGAGGACCAAACTATCTTAAAAACAAACTCCACCATTGTCAGCCATTGAAACAGAGGATGTAGTGTACTATTATGTAAACTGAAAAACCAAACAATTAAGACTGAAACTCTTCAAGGAATGATTTTCTATTCATAGCAAGCCAAGGTTTGATGGAATTAATGTATTGTGAAAAGGATTCTTGATAAGAGTATATAGAGGAGATTAGGAGAGGCCTTCTTTTTTGACAGGTCAGCATTGCTTCAGTTATTTTCTCATTGCCAAAATAAAATTATCAGAAAAAGGAAATATAAAAATCCATTCAAAAATTAAAAAATAAAAAGAAAATGGAAATTTAAAAGGATTTTAGACACATTTATTATATAAATACCATAATGGATTAATATTCATTAATGACATTTGTAAAGCTAACAAATCCATTCTAAAGTAGATTACAAAATGATAGAAACAACATTATTACACCAACTCATACTAAGTAAGCAAAATTTGACTCCAAGCAAAATTTGACTATATATATGTAATAGAATCTGGTACTTCTACTACACAAGACTCAAGAAGAGTAGTCTCTCTCTGGGTCACTCTCAAGATTATATATGTGGTTGCAGAGAATCAGCCATTGATTCCGAGAAATAACCTTTTATCAATTGGTCAAAAACCATAAAATGTACAGGTGGTCTCTGCTTAGTCCATGCTCACTCAGTACTACTATACATACATATAATACTATTGTGATTTTGCTTCGGTTGTTTGAATATTCTATGATTTTGAAAGTCACCCATTTTCTCTTGTTTTTTTGTTTTAATAGGATGCCCACTGTTCCTGTGTCCCAAGAGGAGTTCAGGAGGTTCCACACCATAGACCGTGACCTGTACAGTCTTTTGGTGTTCGTCCTCTTTAGGGACCCAGCCGAGTCAATGCGAGTGTTGGGTCTGTGGCTATGGCTAGAGCAAAAGGGGTTCCACAGCATAATCAAAAGAATGTTAACCTTACCCCATTTTCTCATAAACGAGCTGGCTGACGAGGCTGTGACTTGCTTCACGCTTCTCACCACACCCGATAACCTTTTGGCCTCACTCGACCTCAACATCACCAGCCTCAACGACTCCCCACTCATACAATGCCTCATGAAAAACGACATCACGTTCCAATTCTTCAAGGCCAATAATCGCCAAAACTCAGCTCAAGAGTTCACCAACATCGTAGAAGACGTCTGTTATAGAGCTTTCAGTGACTTAATGCACCAGGCAATACTTCTCGAAACAAGTAGTCAGAACCATAACATGGTGCTGCCCACCATGTCGTTTCACTCCAATTTTCGTCGTGCTGGGCTACACTTCGGCGGCGGTAGCAGCAGTGGCAGTAGTGGTGGTACCACTGAGCTAAATGGGTCATCATTATCATCCTCATCCTCGTCCTCGTCCTCAGTACCAGCAGTAGTAGTACCCCCAGATGATCGAACCATGTTCGTGACTTTTTCTAAAGGATACCATGTTTATGAGTGGGAAGTAAGGGAGTTTTTCACAAGGACTTATGGGGATTGCATTGAGTCACTGCATATGCAAGAAGTTCAGCCTACTGAGCAGTCTCTGTTTGCTCGGATTGTGTTTTACTCGGCTGCCACCATTGATGTCATACTCGATGGACATAATAAAGCCAAGTTTACCATTAATGGGAAGCACGTTTGGATGAGGAAGTTCGTCCCGAAACGCACCAAATCTCAATTGCTGCCGCCGCTACCCAATTTGCCAGCTTCATTGTTGGATGATTAGGCCCAGCCTACAGTACCTTATATTTTCTTCTCTTTGGAATAAATCTAATCAATGGAACTAGTCTTGTTATTTAGAACACTCAATCATGATCAACACACACAAGTTATAGACATTATAACGTTTAATTTTCACTCTTCAATTGTATTGGCATAGCCCATTTACCAGCAACTACCCACTTAATTAGCTTGTTTGTTTTCCAAATGAAAATGTTCCTCATGGGATAGATATTCAATAAAAGTTTTCATTATAATTGAATCCTGAGTAATTTATGTTTGTTAGATTTTTTTTGTGTTAAGATTTTTTATTTATTTTTATAATTGAATTGTATGTGAATCCACTCTAACTTAAATACATTGAAGTTTAAGAAAGTTTTATTATTGATATTATTGTTATTATTTTGTTGAAAAAAGAAAAACATAATAAAATTAGTTATGCTAGTGGATAACGATACCATGCCAAAAATAAGAGACTAGTTCCAATACTTATTTTGAAAACTTAATTTTACTTTTAATTTTATAACAATAAATGTTCACGTGCTATGTGCTACCAAAATTTGAGAACAAAAATAAAATTAGTGAATTTAGTTTTCTACTCATTACAAGAGTCTCATTTTTTAAGAAACAAATCCTTGTTTTTTTCTAAAAAAAAAAAATCTAGTTAATGCAAAAAAATAAAATATATATAGTTGTTCATAAATTTGTAAACTATATTTAGTTGTGTATGTAGAAATTTTTAAATTAATTTTTTGTAGAAGTTATATTATTTGGTTGAACATGAAAAGTATAATTTTTTATTGTTGAATATTGATTTTTTTTTTTATTTTTAAAAACCATTGAATATTGATTTGAAATGGAAAAATTAACAATTAAAAATAATAGGCATAAAATAAAATATTAATTACAAAAACATTAATTTTTAATAATAAATATAAAATTTAATTATATGTATTTCTATGTATTATGAGTGAGGAGAATATTTAAAATCTACTCCTTTTGGCCTTACTTAGAATAGAATTGTAGAAAAAAAATATCTAGACATGAAAAATGAGAATTTGAATAATATTTTTCCAATAATGAGTATCGCTATTAGGTATTTTAAGGTGCCAAACAATACTATACCAATTAATATTGTACGGAAATGAAATGATTATAACATTCTATAAAAATTACGTTTTTTTTTTGGTAGGTCACAGCTGTAAAAATATCAAATTGAGCAAAACCAGATGTTCAATTTTGTTTTGAAAGAAAGAAAAAGATGCTTATTGGAGGATTTTCAGACGAAGAATAATAATAATTCAAATTGATTGATGAATCCTAATAATACCTTTTTCAATTCTCTTCTTCTTCCTATATTTGCATGCCATAGTATTTTACATGTGAATCGTGACTCAAAATTGTATTAGCGGTTCTATTATTAGTAAGATAGTAATTTCGCCTCTTTTGAAAATTAAAATAATTGCTTTAAGAAATATTTTTTTCATACCATTTAAATTATAAATTATTTAACATAAAAAGTAAGATAGATATTTTTTTTCTTTTCTTTTTTTTTGAGGATTTTTTTTAAAAATATATATATTTAAAATTATTTGGTTTTTTCTTCTAGAAAATGATATAATTAATGATAGAGATAGGGTGCCGGAGAGTGCCATAGCCTGCAGAATTTTTTTTATTTTAAAAAAATATATGTCAAGAAATAATATTTGGTTTTTTTTGAAAGAGTAATATTTGATTTAAATATGGACTCTTTAATAAAAAATTTCTTTAAAAAATATAAAATTATTTCAACTAAGTAAATAGTGATTCATTCTACCCAAAACTTGAGTGTGACAAAATCCTTGTGGAAAAATTTGACAAGTTGGTATTAGTTAGGGGTTGCAAAACATGATGGCATGCATATATGCATGTTTATGTTTCTCTCAGGCATGTATATATGCATGTTTATGTTTCTCTCAACCCTAACCTGATTAGTAAAAATTTGTATTGTATTTATGTTGACCTATTTTTGACCCATTTTTCCACTCGTAGTGCAGTTAGAGTTGTAGAGAAAGAGCTAGATTTTGAAATCTAACTTATATTGCCACCGGATGGTTCCGTTTGATTTCTGAAAATACTCGTATCTCAGTTATTTGCCAAAACAAAGAATATCCTCGAAAGACTTCTCGGAAAAAGTGATTGAAAATGGCCTAGGTCTGGGCGTTGGGCCCAACACCTAGGTCAACTTGGGCGCTGGTCCCAGTTCTGGCTCCTAGATTACTTTGTTTGTTCCCCTAAAGCACCCAAATCTTAAATGTTAATGAAAATATAGAATATGCCCAAAAAACTTCTTCTGAATCGTTGTTGGAAATGGTCCAGGTTGACAAAGTGTCAACATGGGCGTTAGGTCCCCGTTTTGGCCTTCAAGTTGATCTGTTTCTTTCTTGAAAGCACTTGATTCTTCATTTTGGATGGAGATGAATAAAATGCTCGGGATAATTTTTCAATATTGTGATTAGAAGCGCCACAGGTTGACAATATGTCAACCTAAGCATTGGGTGCCCAAGACACCTAGTGCCATGGGTGCTCAACAATAAAAGTATTTCAATTCTGATTCTGATGCCTAAAATAGTGACATGTCTTATCCATTTCAAAGTACAAACTTTGAGCCATTTACACTAAGACTAGCTAAAAAACTAATACCCTAGTTGGGATGTCAACTTGGGCACTAGGTGAAAATCTTAGGCGCTCGGGTTGACTTCCGGGGTGTAGTTTCGTCTCTTTTTAGTTTGTAGGTCTTGGATTTACTTCTTCTCGTCTTTTTGATTCTGGATATTGAAAATTGGTGAGTTGGAAACAACTTGGCGGGATCCAAACTGTTGGAAATTATTTTACCAGGATCTTAGATCTACTCACAAGTATGTTGTTTAACACCCTAAATATGAACTTTCTAAAACGATGAAATAAACACATATAAAGTATGAGAAACCTTACATTGGGTGCAGCGGAATATAATGACTCCTTCCATTCAGATATCTAGCCCTTGATTCCTTTCTATCGCAGAGTATTATCAAGATTTGAACATGGATCTCTTTCTCTGATTCTTTAGTGCTGAAACTCCTTCTTGCTAAAAGTCTTTCTTCACGATCTTCCTCACTATGATTGAGGTATCACTTGCTGTGTGTGGGCACTACTCTAACACTAAGAAATTTCGAAATTGAAGAGGGAAGAAAGAGAAGAAGGTGGCGGCTAGGTATAGAGAGAGAAGGCTCAGGTTTTTCTCTGAAGGAAAAAGTAGAAAGTTAAGTGTAAATTTCCTGAAGCCTTCACTATCTATTTATAGCATTCCACTAGGGTTAGGTTTGAATTATTTGGCATTAAAATAATGAAAATATCAGAGGATAATTCCTATAAAAGTGGCCGGCCATGCAATGTGGATTTGGGCCTCACTTTTTGCAATTTTGCAGTTTTATCTTTTCTGCATCTGATTTTCTCAAAACCGCCAATTTTCTAATTCAACCATTTAAATGCCAATTCTAACTATTTAATAACTATAAATAATTATTAAATAATATTGTCATTTATCATATTTATTAATTGAACCATACAAAGTACCATAATTAACAAATATGCCCCTAAAACTCTTTCTTTACAATTTCGCCGTTACTTAGTGAAAAATTCACAAATAGACATAGTCTAAATTGAGAATTATAATTGATTAATCAAAACCAATTATATGAGTCTTAAGCAGATCAAGAATTTATAACCTAAATTCACTGACTTATTAATTCTTCGTTGAATCCACGCATAGAACTTAGAATTGCACTCTCAGTATATAGAATGCTTTATATGTACCACCATATAGAAACATTATTAGTTATCCATTGTTAAAATCCTAATTTGATCAATGATCCTCTATATGAATGATCTACACTGTAAAGGGATTAGATTACCGTTACACCCTACAATGTATTTAATCCTTAAAACACTTAACCCCGTATAAATGATATTTCAGCTTATGTGAAATGAGTACTCCACCATTTGTTTTCGTTTGGTCAAGCTCGAAGGAGATCATCCTTTACTTACTATTCGCCAGATAGAAGCTATAGATTCCATGTTTATGTTAGCGCTCCCACTCAATTGCACTACCGTGTTCCCAAAATGTACGTATCACCCTGACCCAAAAGTAGGCTTAACTAACAAATCAAAGAACACGAATAGCCTCTTGAGATTGAGCCTAATCATAACAGGATTAAGATCATTTGATCTAGGATCAACTAGGCGATATTGACTTGAATAGATATTACGGTAAGTTTAATAAATCTAAGTCAAAGTTCAATATCGGTCCCTTCCGATGCATACTCCATGCATCCAACCTGAGCTTTACTTTAACCAATGCTCTAGAAAGAACATAACATTTCTCCAAATGCAAGTAAACTCTGTTGTAGATTATCATATCAGTAAAACCCTATGTCTGATAAATCTAGGAAACTTTATTCACATAGTCATGTTTACTTTCCAATATGTTGACAACACAATAAACAGGATCAAGTATGTGAAAAGGGTTTCAGATGAATTCATACATTATGTACACATAATCATGAAATAAATCATGTGAACCATGCAACATTAAATGTTATTTCTGATCTATATTAATAAGTAAATCTGATTATATTGAAATGAGTTTTATTTAGGGCATAAAACCCAACAAACTCCCACTTGCACTAATATAAAACAAAAAGTGCGTTTCAAATAATCTCAACACCTTGATATACAAATCAAGTGTAGTAATAGTAAACTCCACGTAATAGGATCTGAAAGGTTGAATTAAACACAACCTTTTCTCCACCATTACTCTTCCTTAATCACAAAATCATTGATAATGTGAAATTCCTCTCTATATGTTTACTCTTTTTGGGATACTGGATTCTATACCTTTGGCAACTACTTTTGGTTAATCAGGAAATAACACTAGTAGTTTAGGCAATTTGGGATGATGCCAAAGATGTATAGAACTTTTCTTAGATTGAATAAGTACCTTTCCTGCAACTTTAACATTCAGTCCCTTTCTGGTAGACCTAGAGACTTCAGATAGGTTTTTACACTTCTCCAAAATCACTATTCCACCCCCAGAGTAATCACCATCTTATCAGAAAGATTTTCTAGAACAAAGGCAAATCTCAAAATCTGATGTGGTGTAGTCTAAGAGTTTTAAATACACCCTTATTGACTAACATATAGTTCCTCTTCTTAATCTTAAGATTTACTTGATTGTCTTCCAATGTTCTTCTCCTGGATTAATTTGATACCTACACATTACTCCCACTCAACAGCAGGTGTCTGGTCTAAGGCATACAAAAGCATATCTAAGACCTCTCACTGTTGATTTAAGAAATTCTTTCATGGCTTTATCTTTTCTGGAATAGTTGAGACTTTTCCTTAAATAAATAAAATCTATGCCTAGAAGTCGAGAAGCTTCTATAGATTGCCACTAGAAAGAAAATGCTTCAGCATCTTACTAAAGTAAGTTGCTTACATTAGAGTAAGTAATTACCAGGTATACCACAAGCCATAGGTTTAGATAAAATCAAACCTATAATACTAGGAACAGGAAGTTTTGTTAAGTCCATTGAATAGACTTATTAACGAAAATTTCCTTTTATGTCCTTGTAATAGAGAACTTTAGGTTACTCCATGTGAATGGATTAAACCATAGTTCTATTGGCTTTTCTTCTTAGTTTCTTATTTTGACAATCCATTACTTGTTTAAACTCACAATGGATTTTAATCACTAGTGTCTCCCAAGTCATAAGAAGGTGAGTTCCTAGAAACTCTCCTACTACGACAAGGTACCGTGAATTATGTCTAAGAAAACTAAATGGTATTGACCTCTTCGGTTGTGACAAGACAACAGAGGCAGTGGGATCATCATATGTCAAATAAGATGATAGAACACTTTTGGAATCAAGAAATAAATATCTCCTTTATTTGCTACTTTATTTTCAAACTTAGTCATTTTCTTAGAAAAGTAGTATTTGTTTAAACAAACACTTTCTTATCTATTGACTATGGGATGGTCCACCCCTAATCACTTAGAATAGCTAACAAACCATGGTTAACAGTTCTAGCTTTTCTTAAGATTTTGATTAGGTCATCCATGAATCTAGTAATGATTTACATTAAGTATACAACCATTACATCATTTTGAAATTGTATTACCATAGAGGGACTTAGGCAACGACTAGTAACTAATCATCAATATGCAAATCGAAATTTCTGGAGAGGAAAGTTTGGATATAATTCAAAAATCAATTTAATGATCTTTGAAATGCATATCTACTAACTATTTCTCCACCCCTATCAGTTCGCAAGATCTTTAACCACTTACCTTAATGGTGTTCCTGTTGGATATTTATTTTACCAGGATCTTAGATCTACTCACAAGTATGTTGTTTAAACACCCTAAATATGAACTTTCTAAAACGATAAAATAAACACATATAAAGTTAAGAAAACCTTACATTGATGCAGCGGAATTAATATCTCCTTCCACTCAGATCTCTAACCCTTGTATCCTTTCTGTAGCAGAGTATAATCAAGATTTGAGCCAGAATGTCCTTCTTCTTCAAGTTTGATCCTTCACAGTCTTCCAATCTATGATTGAGTTACTGCTTGCTGTGTGTGGGCACTTACTCTTTCACTAGGGTTCAAAATTTATGAAGAGAGAAAAGAGAGGGATGGTTTCGGCCAGGTATAGAAAGTGGGGAAGGCTCAGTTTTTCTGAAGAGAGAAATTTCTGTCAGAAAACTTATGAAATCATGTGAAAACTTGTGATTTGACTGAGCCATCACTTTCTATTTATAGGCAACTACTAGGTTTAGGTTAGGAATTATTTGGCATTAAAATAATGAAAAAATCAATTTGAAACTCCACAATAAGTGGCCGGCCATGGTGTGTTAGTGGGCCCCACTTGATTTTGCAATTTTATCAAATTTTATTTCTATTTTCTCAAAAACGCTAATTTTCCAATTCTAACCTTTTAAATGCCAAAACTAATTATTTAATAATTAAAATAGATTATTAAATAATATTGTCATTTAATTTAATTATTAACTAGACATATAAAGTCCATTAATAAATAAATAAACCTAGAATCTCTTTTCTTTACAATTTCACTCCTGTTTAGTGAAAATTCATAAAATTAGACATAGTCTAACTTTAGAATTATAATTGATCAATCACGAATCAATTAATGAGTCTTACAAGCAGAATGTTCTCAACTAGAATGGGGACCATGGATCTATATGCTGAGCTTCCAATAAGTGAACCAAATTTACCAAGTAAATTCCTACTTATTAATTCTTCGTTGAATCCACTCTTAGAACTTAGAATTGCACTCTCAGACTTATATAGAGCATATTATATGTTCCACGATATCAATATGCTATCTCATTTAACCATTGTTATAATCTTATTGTGATTTAAAGATCCTCTATATAGATGATCTACATCGAGATGGGATTTCTTTACCGTTCTCACCCCTCAATGTATTTTGCCCCTTAAAACACTTAGCTACCTGTAAATGGTGTTTAGTGATCTAATGATTAGTCAGTTAAACAAGAGCTCATCCATTTACTTCTATTTGCTAAGCTCGAAGGGAATCATCACTTGACTTCTATACACCAGTAGAAGCTATAGATTCCATATTTATGTTCAGCACTCCCACTCAATCATACTATCATGTTCCAAAAATATACGTATCACCCTGACCTAAAAGTAGGCTTAACTAATAAATCAAAGAACATGAATAGCACTCCTGAGTTGAGCGTAAGCATATCAGGATTTAGATTCTTTTAATCTTAAGATCAACTACTGATATTGACTTGGAAAGATATATATAACGGTAAGTTTGTAATATCTTAACTTAGTTGCAATATCGGTCCAGTCCAATGTATACTCCATACATTCAAAACTAGTATACTTTACTAATGTCCTGGAAAGAACATAACACTTACTCCAAGTGTAAGTATACATCATCGCTGATTATCACATTAGTGTAAATCCAATAACACTGATGAAACAGGGACCAAGTCTTTTGATTCATATGATCACAATCACATTCCACTGTGTTGACGATACTGTAATTGTGAATAAACATATGATCTGGATTTAACTGATTTTGTGTGTAAATGTAATAAACATATTTAAACCATTAGCATGTAAAATTCATGCAAACATCAATCACTTCAAATTTCTTATATTGATAACTAATCAGATTGTAAAGAGTTTTATTTAGGGCATAAAACCCAACAAACTCCCACTTGCACTAACATAAAACAAACTGTGCAAATAGGTCAATCTGATGTCTTGATCTTCAGATCAAGTGTAGTATATTTGAATCCACCCAAACTTCTGGAAACTAGTTCATAAATTCACTTATGAAAAATAAATAATTAGCAACTTAAAAATTTCCTTTGAGAATATATTTATTGAGTTCGAAAATTTAAAGTATATAAAAATACAATTTTCGAAAATAATAAAATAGAAAAGAAATACTTCAAGCAAAAATATCACCTATCTAGATATTCTTTTGACTAGTTAATTCAATTTCTAATAATATATTTTAAATTTATTTATTTTAAATTAATCAATAGAAGAAAAAATCATTGATTTAAGTTGGCCCAAGAATTAATTAAAATAAATAATTAGTTTACAACTCAATCTATTTTTCAAGATAAATTCAAAAAATATTGCATAAATAAAATGCAATTTTCGAAATTGATTAATAAAATAAAGAAAAAATATATATATTTTGAAAATTATTTAAATTTAAGTTGAAAAATTAAATTTCAACTTAAAAATAATTTTCTATTTAATTAAGTGTCATGAAAAATAAATAAATATTTAAGTATCATGATGAGAATCAACTTAGATATTTAAATTTTTCAAGTTAATTAAATGTATTAAAATTCAAGAAATAATAATTAATTGTAGAGAAGGCTTAATTATTAATTTCTAGTTTAATACTAGGAAAAATATACTTAAAATTGTACCAAAATTAATTATTTAAATAATTAATTTCACAATGTATAATATTTTCCCATCTAGATATTAGAAATAAGTAGTCTAGAAATTACTATCTAGAAAATATCTTATTTGACTAAGTATCTTTTCAACAAAAATTTGAAAACTATCTAATTTAAGCTATATAGAAAAAATCTAAAACTTAAATAATTTCAAATTTAAATTTAATTAAATATCAAAAATCAAGTTATAACCACTTAATTTGAAGATGTCTTTTTAAGTTAATATTCGAAAAGATATTAACCTAAAAAATATCTAAAATATTTCATTTTAAGTTAATATTCGAAAAGATATTAACTTAAAAAATATCTTAAGAATCTTTAATAACTAATGCCTAGGATTCCTCAACTTAATTTAAAAATTTAAATAAAATATTTAAATTTAAGTTAGATAAGAAAAATCAGTTGATACAACTAATTTATAACTTAAATAGGAATATTTAATTAAATAAGCTCCAGAAAAAATCTAGTTAGTTAAAATTCTATATTTAATTAAATACAAGAAAAATACAAATAGTTTGTCTAGAAACAATATCTAAAACTAAAAGTGTTTTTCTTAAAATTAACTTTAAAATATTAAAATGAAAATAAATTTTCATATATTTTAAAAGTTAATTATGTTGCTAATTCAATTTTATTAGGTCAAACTAATATAATTAACCTAGTACAGTTATTCAAATCAGGCAAATGGGCCTTCACAATTAGGGTAGTTCATGTGAGGGGGTGCTGGGTTCAGTATGTCGTACCCACTTCTATGGCTCCCAACTTTCACACAAGGCCCAAAAGAGAGGAATTTAACCTTAAAATAAATAACTGTTATTAATTGAATGGGTCTAATAACTAAATGGACCTAAATAAAATCTATCATAATGTGACATTTTATTTAGCAACAACCTATATGCATCTATATAATAAAATAAACACATAGGCTCACACGGGTACACACTTGGATGGATCCTATCATGTTGCTAGGTCATACACAGATGAAAGAAGATTGTAAAATTTACATGTTACAAATTATTAACTTGACCAAAGGAGCCATGAGTTAAAATCAGATCATTAGATCTGTCAACAAGTTAACCATGGGTATTTGCAATCAAGTAATAATAGGTTTTGAAAACTTACACACAAGCTAAAACCATATACTCCTGCAACAAGGTTAGCTGGATAGTTGGAAGTAGGATTTATTTAATTTTAAATAAATAAATTTCGAAAATAAATTAAATAAATAAATAAATATTTTATTTTGAAAAATAAAATAAATTATAATATTAATTTATTTTTCGAAAAATAAAATAAAATAAAATTTAATTTTCGGAAAAATTAAAAAAAAAATTATTTATTTTTCAAAAATAAAAAAAAAAATTAAATTTCGAAATTATTAAAATAATATTTAAAATTAAACCTACAATTTTAAAAAATTAGGTTTCAACTAACCTAAATATCATTTCAAAATTTGCTAACTACTTTTAAAAATTAAATGTTATTTTATAAATAAAAATTAAATAAATATTAGAAAAGATAAATTAAATATCTTTTTCAGATTTTAAATTTAATTTAAATAAATAAAATAAGAAAATTTAAAAGTTAGCAAAATATCTTACATCTATTTAAAATTACATGATTATAGTTATCTTATTTTAAATTTAAATAAGGTCAAAATATTTAAAAAAAAAAAATTAATTTTAAAAAAAAAATTAATATCTGACCTTAAATTTTTTTAAAAAAAAAGATAAGATATAATCAAATTTAAAAATAAGATAAATAATTAAGCAAAAAGATAGATATTTACTAAATTTTAAATTCACACTACACTAATATCATGAATTAAAATTAAAAAATATTAAATTAATTCATTATGATAATTAGAGTTGAATTAGGAATAGTAAATCTATAAATACAAAACTACACAAAAAATCGGAACTTAATTCCATGAAAAAGTATGAAAAAATGAAGAAAATACATATAGTTTAGCTTAGAATATAAAATTCTTTAAACTATGGTTTTCTTAAATTAATTTCAAAATAAATGAAATTAATTATGTTGCTAATCAATTTTATTAGGTTAAACTAATTTAATTAACCTAGTACAGTTATTCAAATCAGGCAAATGGGCCTTCACAATTGGGGTGGTTCATGTGAGGGGGTGCTGGGTTCAGTATGTCGTACCCACTTCTATGGCTCCCAACTCTCACACAAGGCCCAAAAGAGATGAATTTAACCTTAAGATGAACAACTGTTATTAATTGAATAGGCCCAAAACTAAATGGGCCTAAATAAATCTATCAAGAACTATGATATTTTATTTAGCAACAACAACCTATATGCATCTATAATAAAATTAAACACATAGGCTCACACAGACACACAATTTGGATGGATTCTATCATGTTGCTAGGTCATACACAGATGAAAGAAGATTGTAAATATACCTGTTACAAATTATTTACTTGACCAAGGGAACCATGAGTTAAAACCAGATCATTGGATCTGTCAACAAGTTAACCATGGCTATTTGCAATCAAGCAATAATAGGTTTTAAAAACTTACAAACAAGCTAAAACATATACACCTGCAACAAGGTTAGTTGGATAGTTGGATGTAGGATTTATTTAATTTTAAATAAATAATTTCGAAAAATTAATTAAATAAAAAAAAATTATTTTCAAAAAAATAATAAAATAAAATAAAATTTAAATATTTTTCGAAATTAATATAATAATATTTAAAATTAAACCTACAATTTTGAAAAATTAGGTTTCAACCAACCTAAATATCATTTCAAAATATGCTAACTACTTTTAAAAATTTAATGTTATTTTATAAATAAAAATTAAATAAAAAATTAAAAAAAGATAAATAAATATCTTTTTCAAATTTTAAATGTAATTTAAATAAATAAAATAACAAAATTTAAAAGTTAGCAAAATATCTTACATCTATTTAAAATTACATGATTATAGTTATCTTTATTTTAAATTTAAATAAGGTCAAATTATTTAAAAAAAAAATAAATCAAAAAATTTAATATCTGACCATAAATTTAAAAATAATATAAGATATAATCAAATTTAAAAATAAGATAGATAATTAAGCAATAAAGATAGATATTTACTATTTTCAAATTCAAATTACACTAATATCATGAATCAAATTAAAAAACATTAATTAATTTAATTATGATAATTAGTTATGAATTAGGAATAGTAAATGTATAAATACAGAACTACACAAAAAATCGAAAGTTAAATCCATGAAATAGCATGAAAAATCGAAGAAAAACGAAAAAAATACGAGTTGTATGGACGGTATGTTGTGCATACCCGTCCGCGCGCTTAATGAGGGTGCATGGGCGAGAGGACACGACGCAGGGAGGATTTGCATGAAATTCGCGCGCGTGTCCCTGTTGCTCAATCCCGAAATTTTTCCGAAACTTCAAAAAATCATAACTAATTCAAATTAAATCAAAATTGAGTTCTGTAAAAAGGTAACTTGCTTAATTTTTTCCATACTATCCAATAAAAATAATTTCAGCAACAGATATTCAATTATTTTTCACGAAAATTCACAAACATCAATCAATCATCAAATAACACTCAATACAACATGATACCATCCAAAACATCAAACAATCGTTTTAAAGTCCAAATTTCTTGCAAGCAAATCAATTACCATGGCTCTGAGGCCAGTTGTTGGAAATTATTTTACCAGAATCTTAGATCTACTCACAAGTATGTTGTTTAACACCCTAAATATGAACTTTCTAAAACGATTGAAATAAACACATATAAAGTACGAGAAACCTTACATTGGGTGCAGCGGTATATAATGACTCCTTCCTTTCAGATATCTAGCCCTTGATTCCTTTCTGTCGCAGAGTATTATCAAGATCTGAACCTGGATCTCTTTATCTGATTCTTTAGTGCTGAAACTCCTTCTTGCTGAAAGTCTTTCTTCACGATCTTCCTCACTATGATTGAGGTATCACTTGCTGTGTGTGGGCACTACTCTAACACTAAGAAATTTCGAAATTGAAGAGGGAAGAAAGAGAAGAAGCTGGCGGCTAGGCATAGAGAGAGAAGGCTCAGGTTTTTCTTTGAAGGAAAAAGTAGAAAGTTAAGTGTAAATTTCCTGAAGCCTTCACTATCTATTTATAGCATTCCACTGTTGGGTTTTATGCCCTAAATAAAACTCTTTACAATCTGATTAGTTATCAATATAAGAAATTTGAAGTGATTAATGTTTGCATGAATTTTACATGCTAATGGTTTAATATGTTTATTACATTCATACACACAAAATCAGTTAAATCCAGATCATATGTTTATTCACAATTACAGTATCGTCAACACAGTGGAATGTAATTGTGATCATATGAATCAAAAGAATAAGTCCTTGTTTCATCAGTGTTATTGAATTTACACTAATGTGATAATCAACGATGATGTGTACTTACACTTGGAGTAAGTGTTATGTTCTTTCCAGGACATTAGTAAAGTATACTAGTTTCGAATGTATGGAGTATACATTGGACTGGACCGATATTGCAACTAAGTTAAGATATTACAAACTTACCGTTATATATCTTTCCATGTCAATATCAGTAGTTGATCTTAAGATTAAAAGAATCTAAATCCTGATATGCTTAGGCTCAACTCAGGAGTGCTATTCATGTTCTTTGATTTATTAGTTAAGCCTACTTTTGGGTCAGGGTGATACGTATATTTTGGGAACATGATAGTATGATTGAGTGGGAGTGCTGAACATAAATATGGAATCTATAGCTTCTACTGGTGTATAGAAGTCAAGTGATGATTCCCTTCGAGCTTAGCAAATAGAAGTAAATGGATGAGCTCTTGTTTAACTGACTAATTATTAGATCATTAAACACCATTTACAGGTAGCTAAGTGTTTTAAGGGGCAAAATACATTGAGGGGTGAGAACGGTAAAATTATCCCATCTCGATGTAGATCATCTATATAGAGGATCTTTAAATCACAATAAGATTATAACAATGGTTAAATGAGATAGCATATTGATATCGTGGAACATATAATATGCTCTATATAAGTCTGAGAGTGCAATTCTAAGTTCTAAGAGTGGATTCAACGAAGAATTAATAAGTAGGAATTTACTTGGTAAATTTGGTTCACTTATTGGAAGCTCAACATATAGATCCATGGTCCCCATTCTAGTTGAGAACATTCTTCTTGTAAGACTCATTAATTGATTCGTGGTTGATCAATTATAATTCTAAAGTTAGACTATGTCTAATTTGTGAATTTTCACTAAGCAGGGGTGAAATTGTAAAGAAAAGAGATTCTAGGTTTATTTATTTATTAATGGACTTTATATGTCTAGTTAATAATTAAATTAAATGACAATATTATTTAATAATCTATTTTAGTTATTAAATAATTAGTTTTGGCATTTAAAAGGTTAGAATTAGAAAATTGACGTTTTTGAGAAAATAGAAATAAAATTTGTGAAAACTGCAAAATCAAGTGGGCCCATAAACTACACCATGGCCGGCCACTTGTTTGACTTTTTCAAATTTATATTTTCATTATTTTAATGCCAAATAATTCCTAACCTAAACCTAGTAGTTGCCTATAAATAGAAAGTGTTGGCTCAGTCAAAACACACATTCATTAGTTTTCTGACAGAAATTTCTCTCTTCAGAAAAACTGAGCCTTCCCTATTCTCTTCTATTGGCCGAACCCCTCTCTTCTCTTTTCCTCTTCTATATTTCGACCCTAGTGAAAGAGTGAGTGCCCACACACAGCAAGCATTAACTCAATCATAGATTGGAAGACTGTGAAGGATCAAACTCAAAGAGAAGGACATTCGGGCTCAGATCTTGATTATACTCTGCGACAGAAAGGATACAAGGGTTAGAGATCTGAGTGGAAGGAGACATTAATTCCGCTACATCAATGTAAGGGTTTCTTAACTTTATATGTGTTTATTTTATCGTTTTAGAAAGTTCATATTTAGGGTGTTAAACAACATACTTGTGAGTAGATCTAAGATCCTGGTAAAACAAATATCCAACATCCACTAGGGTTAGGTTTGAATTATTTGGCATTAAAATAATGAAAATATCAGAGGATAATTCCTATAAAAGTGGTCGGCCATGCAATGTGGATTTGGGCCTCACTTTTTGTAATTTTGCAGTTTTATCTTTTCTGCATCTGATTTTCTCAAAAACGCTAATTTTCTAATTCAACCATTTAAATGCCAATTCTAACTATTTAATAATTATAAATAATTATTAAATAATATTGTCATTTATCATATTTATTAATTGAACCATACAAAGTACCATAATTAACAAATATGCCCCTAAAACTCTTTCTTTACAATTTCGCCCTTACTTAGTGAAAAATTCATAAATAGACATAATCTAAATTGAGAATTATAATTGATTAATCAAAAGCAATTATATGAGTCTTACAAACAATATTATCTCAACTAGTGGGGGGACCATGGGTCTATATAACCGAGCTTCCAATAAGCAAATCAAGAATTTATAACCTAAATTCACTGACTTATTAATTCTTCGTTGAATCCCCGCATAGAACTTAGAATTGCACTCTCAGTATATAGAATGCTCTATATGTTCCACCATATAGACACATCATTAGTTATCCATTGTTATAATCCTAATTTGATCAATGATCCTCTATATGAATGATCTACACTGTAAAGGGATTAGATTACCGTTACACCCTACAATGTATTTAATCCTTAAAACACTTAACCCCGTATAAATGATATTTCAGCTTATGTGAAATGAGTACTCCACCATTTATTTTCGTTTGGTCAAGCTCGAAGGAGATCATCCTTTACTTACTATTCGCCAGATAGAAGCTATAGATTCTATGTTTATGTTAGCGCTCCCACTCAATTGCACTACCGTGTTCCCAAAATGTACGTATCACCTTGACCCAAAAGTAGGCTTAACTAACAAATCAAAGAACACGAATAGCCTCTTGAGATTGAGCCTAATCATAACAGGATTAAGATCATTTGATCTAGGATCAACTAGGCGATATTGACTTGAATAGATATTACGGTAAGTTTAATAAATCTAAGTCAAAGTTCAATATCGGTCCCTTCCGATGCATACTCCATGCATCCAACCTGAGCTTTACTTTAACCAATGCTCTGGAAAGAACATAGCATTTCTCCAAATGCAAGTAAACTCTGTTGTACATTATCATATCAGTAAAACCCTATGTCTGATAAATCTAGGAAACTTTATTCACATAGTCATGTTTACTTTCCAATATGTTGACAACACAATAAACAGGATCTATATTATGTATACATAATAAATCATGTAAACCATGCAACATTAAATGTTATTTCTGATCTATATTAATAAGTAAATCTGATTATATTGAAATGAGTTTTATTTAGGGCATAAAACCCAACACAAACACCCATTTTGGAGTTCCCAGAGTTAACCTGGGCGCATGGCTAGGGACCCCTCCCAAGTCGATTGCTATGACTCAGGACTACTCAACTCTGAGATGCTTTCTTTCTTTTTTCACACGTCAAACATTGATGTTCACATCACTAGATTAAGTTTTTTGGTGAACAATATTAAATATATATGAGGTAGATTTTATTATTAGAGTGTTTTAGTTATTGGTTATTAGAGTTGTAAAGCTATTGAGTTATCAAGTTATTAATTATCTAAATTAGCATGTCTTCAAGATATATTGATGGCATCAATTTCATTTGACAAAATAAGTCTTTTCATTTTTCACATAGAATAATGATTGTTACCATTTATCAATATTGTGTATAGGGCTGAGCATAAAATTTAAAAAACCAAAAAAACCGATCAAACCGACCTACCGAACACCGCTGAAATTGAAACTGAAAAAACCAAAAACCGAAAAAACCGATGACAGTTAAACCGCCATTAAACGGTCAGTTTTTTTTTTGGGTACTGAACTGACCATTCAAACCGAAACCGACCGACTATCTTATACATATATATATATATAAAACTTTCATATTTAATTTATAATGCACACTGCACAGTTATAACATATAATACACTCAGTACACATAATATAACAAAAAAAAACAAAACTCATTGACCAGTCCACTCTTTTTCTCATTAAATGAAAATGAATTGTACATTTTCCCACCCTTTCATCCAAAACCAAACCAGTACACATAAATAAATAATGCTATTATCATCTCTTTCATTCTTTCTTTCTTCTTTAATTTTATTTTCCTGCAACTTCTATTATCATCATGAACCATGGTTGCTTTGCTTGTTGGATTGGACTCTATTTTCTATCTATTGTTTTAATGTATTTCATATGTTTGGTTGTGGAATAATGTATTTGATGTGGACTTATATTTGATTTATGTTGTAGACTTTAGACTTTTAACTCCATATTTTAATTTATATGGTTGCACTTATAATATGCAGAATCATGTGTTTACAATTGGTTTTTGAACAAATAATTTGTATGATTGTAGCATTTCTTTAAAGAAAGTGTCTATATGGTTGTAGTTTTAGATTTAAGAATAATGGGTTTATGGAATAAATTGGACTATATTTTACAGCAAAAAAAAAAAGTCGGTTTTGGCGGTTTGAACCGACCGAACTGCGGTTTAGTTTGGTCAGTTTTAGGACGGTTATTAAATTGGTCGGTCGGTTTTGGATTGAACCAATCCAGACCGAAAAACCGACAGTTGGATTTTTATGAGGGAAAAAACCGACCAAACCGACCAATGCTCATCCCTAATTGTGTATTTGTAGAGAAAATATATTATAAAATTTGTAACAATATCTTATTTATTTATCGTGATTATTATTTTTTATTTTTGATTTTTTTCCTCACCAATTTTAAACTTCGTAATACATTAATTAAATTACTAAATATAAGTTTGAAAATAATTTAATTAATACCATATTACTTAATAATTTTTAAAACATTATTAGAAAATAAGTTGGTTAAAATAAATATTGACTAGCTTTAAGAGATAGTCACTTGGTGTGAATTACAATGTTATTTAAAATATTTAAGCAACGTAACATTTTATGTTTATTCATTTCACTGAATGCAATACACATAAAACATATAGGACAATTCTAAATAATTATATTTCTAGAATGAGATGCATGATTATCAAAATAGCAAATTGTGTGAAATTTTATGTATATGACATACAACATGCATATACTAATAAACTATTAGCAAACAAGTATTTAGAAAGGAAAATTTGAATTTATATCCATGTTTTATACCCAAATTAATTATCTAAACTAATACTTATAACTATTAAAAAAATAGGATTATTTTTCCCTAAACCCCAAAATACCCCTCTCATTATTCTCAACCATATCTCTCTCTTCCTCCTTTCTCTCTCAAATCAAACCCACCAAAACCAACCTATCAATCCCACTGCCGTCCACCTCTAACAATTACCACCTACCAAAACCAACCCACCAAGTCTAACAATTACCACCCACGGTTAACCAAAACCAAAATCACCAAAAACCATTTAACAATCACCACCCACGAACGTGGCTCCCACTTCGCACCATCGCACGAACCGGACGGCCAACGCCACCTCCGACCGAGACGCCGACGGAGAGCCAACAGAACCCACCGCAGCCCACTCCGACCATCAGACCATATGCTTTTTTTTCAGTTTGAGGAAAACGAAGAGAGAGAGGCACATTGGTCCGATGGTCGGACCCATGGTCCGATGGGTCCGATTTGTAATGCCCTAAATAATTAGGCACGTTACCCAAAATGCTTATGAAACCCTAATCCCCTAATCGGGATTACTAATTAAAATAGCGCAGAATTTAAACTTTTATATTAAACAGACTGAAAATAAACTTGTAATATATTTAAACTTTTCAAAATAGTTGGGATCCCAAAAATATTTACAAACTTATTACAAGTTCTTTCTTACTAGCCGACCTAAGCGGCAAAACAGAATACAAAAGTCAACACTGTTAGACCCATAACCCGCTTGGTCTGATGTGGCATGAACATGTACATTCTTCGCCCTGCTCCTGAAACTCATGGCTGATCAGCTAATGCCTTACCCTTTCCTGCACAGTAGAGCACCCGTGAGCCAAGCCCAAGAAGACAAGATAAATCATAACAAATATATTATGCTCATTCACATATGTCTGTATAGCACAGACCTGATCATTATTTCATCATGCCCATTTATGTCTACGTGGCGTAGACCTATGTGTTGCGCTCACACATCTAATTAAATCTACGTGACGTAAACCCACGTGTTACTCTCACACGTCTAAATACATTAAGGCCTTAGAAGCCGTTCATCTCGGTTATGAGTACCGAGTCCAACCTGATTATGCCTTGAGCTCATAATCCTTAAATCTCATTTCAATTAACATGGCATGGCATTTATACACATATATCACTAGGGTAATAACCCTAGGCTATTAGACCGTTCCTATTAGGGTAATAACCCTAATCCCGGTTACTTAACATTCATGCATATCATTCTCAACAGAAGCGCCACTGCGCATACTCTACGTGCTATTCACTGTCTTACCTGTTGTCCCGCAATAGTAGAGATTCCAAATCCCTGTGTGCTCCCGACTGTGTGCCGGTAATCCTAGTCACACACAATCCGGGATTTTCACAAATAGGGTTAACCCCTGATTTCACATTCATAAAATAAATTCATGGCATTTCAAATACAGATAATCACATAGAGCTCGAAAAGAGCTTTCTAACGGTATAAAGAACGTCCCAAACGGAGTCCCGAGTCAAAAGTTATGGCCAAAACAAATTTCAGCATTTCCCGATGAACTCCAACCGGAATTCCGGATGAACCAACCGGAATTCCGGTTGTCCGCAGAGAACACGAAATTTCTCAATCTTTAAACCCCCAAAACTCACTCAAATCATCCCCAAATATTCCCAAACTTTCCAGAGCATCAATATATGTCATAATAAACATATTCCACAACTTAAACCCAACAATTGCACTAAAAATCAAAAAGTGCCATTAAAGCACCAAGCTTGAGTTCCATGAACTCAAGCTTGCTTTTCACAACCAATTTCATAATTAACCCACTTACAGCAGCTAGCAAATAATAAGGATTTAAAACACATCAAAAATTCAGATTTAAGCAAGATAAACACAAGCTCAATACTTTGAGCAGAATTCCTCCATGAACACACATACAAGAGCTAGAGTTCAAGGATAAACTCTACACAAATTCACAGCTGCAAAGACCAACTAAAGAATCATTTTAACTCATAATTTTCAATAATATCACAACCTAAAATCACCCACAACAACCTTCAAGCATGAACAAAGATATAATATCATGAAAACCCTTAAATCCACACACATGCATATCAAGAGAACATCACATAATTCATGCTTTTCCCATAATAATTCAGCAGCTAAAATAAGTTTAAGATCATGGAAAGCTACCTTAATCTCTTGCTCAAACAAGCTCCAAGCTTCCAACAAATTTTTCCTCACAATCCACCACAAAATCAAGCTATTTCTCACAACTTAAATTGAAAATTAAGAGAGGGTTTGAGAGAGGGGAAGGGTCGGCCAAGAGGAAAGCAAAACCAGAAAATTCCTTTTCATTTCATCAAAAATCAATTTTAATCAAACATAATAATTAGGGGTGAAATGACCAAAATGCCCTCATGGATTAATATTCACACCTACACCCTCACAAGGGTAAATAAGTCATTTCATGCTCAATTAATTTCAAATAAATTTCAGATTATCATTCATCAAATAAAATGCCAAATAATCAATCCAATTTACATTTCGGGCCCGAACCCGGTTCGGCCCGAAATTCCCGGTTGTGACTATATCGTGCTAACCTGTCAGAACACACCTGAAAAGACAACACAGGCATACTATATAATAATATAGTTCTATTAAGCACGTAATTAATTTAATCTCAACAATTTACCCTTCTCGGGTCATAATTACCAAAATGCCCCTGGCTCACCAACGGGGTCTTTAATATATTAAAATTCATATAAAATCACATATATTAAATTATATAATAATATAATTTCCTCAATTATACATAATTATCTAGTTAGGGTTTTGCTAATCCATTTCTTAATTCCGGGTATTACAATTACCCCCTCCTTATAGAAATTTCGTCGAGAAATTTACCTGAACAACTCCGGATATTTCAGCTGCATATCCGTCTCGAGTTCCCAGGTTGCCTCTTCTACTTTACTGTTCATCCACAGTACTTTCACCAGTGCCACTGTCTTGCTTCTCAAGACTTTTTCTCTTCTATCAAGTATCTGCACTGGTTGTTCCTCGTATGACAAGTCCGGCTGAAGTTCCAATGCTTCATAACTCAGAACATGGGACGAGTCTGAGACATATTTCCGAAGCATTGAAACATGAAACACATTATGTACAGCTGCCAGCGCTGGGGGCATAGCCAACTTGTACGCTACTTGCCCTATCCTCTCAAGGATTTCAAAAGGTCCAATGAACCTCGGGCTAAGCTTTCCTTTCTTCCCAAAGCGTTTTATGCCTTTCATCGGAGATATTCCGAGAAATACCATGTCCCCGACTTGAAAATCAATATCTCGACGCTTTGGATCGGCATAACTCTTTTGCCTACTCTGAGCCGCGAGCATTCGCGCTCTAATCTTATCAACTGCCTCACTTGTTTTCTGAACAGCTTCGGGACCCAGGAACTTTCTTTCACCCACTTCATCCCAGTGAATGGGCGATCTACATTTTCTTCCATACAAAAGTTCATAGGGAGCCATCCCGATTGTTGCCTGATAACTGTTATTATAAGAAAACTCGATCAGGGGAAGGTACTTTACCCATGATCCCTCAAAGTCAAGCACACATGCCCGTAGCATGTCCTTCAAAATCTGAATGGTCCTCTCGGATTGCCCATCCGTCTGAGGATGAAAAGCTGTGCTGAACTTTAACTGAGTTCCCATAGCTCGATGCAGACTCTCCCAGAATCTCGATGTAAACTTCGGATCTCAATCCGACACAATGGACTTTGGGACACCGTGCAGACGAACAATTTCTCTAACATATAATTCAGCATACTGATCAGTGGAGAAATTCGTCCGAACAGGTAAAAAGTGAGCAGACTTTGTAAACCTGTCCACTATGACCCACACAGAGTCAAATTGTCCCGTGGTTCTAGGCATACCTACCACGAAGTCCATAGCTATATCTTCCCATTTCCATTCTGGTATTTTCAGTGGTTGCAGCAACCCTGCAGGTCGCTGGTGTTCAGCTTTCACTTGCTGACATGTAAGGCACTTTGCAACATACTCAGCGATGTCATTCTTCATGCCTAGCCACCAAAACATGGCTTTCAGGTCTTGGTACATCTTTGTCGACCCTGGATGAACTGAATAAGGAGTCGTGTGAGACTCATCCATGATCTCTTTCTTGATGTTTTCATTCATAGGCACACAAACTCGACTTCCAAATCTCAACATTCCCGTTTCATCTACTGAGAAATCACTAGCCTTCCCAGCCAAAACCCTAGCTCGGGTTTTTATCAACTCTGAATCTTGCTTTTGTGCTTCTTTAATTCTCTCTAAAAGAGTGGATTGTAGGGTAATATTAGCCAATTGCCCCACAACCAACTCAATTTGAGCTCGAGTCATTTCATTTGCTAACTGTCGGGAGATTTGCTTCATAGTACTCAACTGACTCTGACCTTTTCTACTCAAAGCGTCAGCAACCACATTGGCTTTACCAGGATGATAAAGGATCTCACAATCATAATCCTTCACCAATTCTAGCCAACGTCTTTGTCTCATATTCAAGTCCTTCTGGGTGAAGAAGTATTTCAGACTTTTATGATCAGTGTATATCTCACATTTCTCGCCATAAAGGTAATGCCGCCAAATCTTTAGCGCAAATACCACCGTCCGCGAGTTCTAAATCGTGAGTAGGGTACCTCTCGCTCGTACTCCTTTAACCGTCGAGAAGCATAAGCTATTACCCTCCTACTCGCATAAGCACACAGCCGAGACCCTGTCTCGAGGCATCACAATATACCACAAACTTTTCCTTATCTGAAGGAAGAGTTAGTACAGGAGCGGTAATCAAGCATTGCTTTAACTCCAGGAAACTTTTCTCACACCGATCAGTCCAAACAAACTTCTGGTTCTTTCAGGTCAGCTCCGTTAAGGGTACAACAATCTTTGAAAAACCCTCAACGAACCGACGATAATAACCAGCCAAACCCAGAAAACTTCTGACCTCTGTAGCTGACTTCGGTACTGGCCAATCCCGTACAGCTTCAATTTTAGTCGGATCCACCATGATCCCATCTTTATCCACTATGTGCCCCAAAAATGAGACACGAGATAACCAGAATTCACACTTTTTGAACTTAGCATAAAGCTTGTGATCCCGTAATCTTTGCAAAACTGCTCTGAGATGCAACTCATGCTCTTCTTCTGTCTCAGAGTACGCCAAAATGTCATCGATAAACACAATCACAAACCTATCCAGGTAATCCTTAAACACCCGATTCATCAAATCCATGAATGCCGCCGGGGCATTAGTGAGTCCAAAAGACATCACAAGAAATTCATAGTGTCCATACCGAGTACGAAACGCAGTTTTCGGGATATCTTCCTCTCGAATTCTCAGCTGATGATAGCCTGAGCGAAGATCAATCTTGGAAAAGACCGTCTTCCCCTTCAGTTGATCAAACAGATCATCAATTCGAGGTAAAGGATACTTGTTCTTAATGGTAAGCTTGTTCAACTCCCGATAGTCAATACACATTCGCAGGGTTCCGTCTTTCTTCTTCACAAATAAAACCGGAGCACCCCAAGGTGAGTAGCTCGGTCTGATGAATCCCAGATTCAGTAACTCTTGCAATTGTACCTTCAACTCCTTCAACTCAGCTGGAGCCATTCGGTACGGTGCCTTAGACACTGGATCCACTCTCGGAGCCAATTCAATAACAAATTCAATTTCCCGAACAGGTGGCAATCCCGGCAAATCTTCTGGAAAGACATCAAGGAACTCACATACCAATCTCGTATTCTCAGGCCCTGATGTCACAGGTTGGCTAGTGTCCACTGTAGTAACTATGAACCCTAGACAACCTCTACCCATCAGGTCTTTAGCTTTCAACAGTGATATTCTCGGTATGTGTGCCCCTTGAACTTTACCCACGAACACCGCTGGGTTAGCACCGTCGGGCTCAAACACCACCATCTTCCGTTTGCAGTCAATCATCGCTCCATATTTAGACAGAAAATCCATTCCCAGGATTATGTCAAAATCAGATAATTGCAGCTCAATTAGATTGGCGGTCAACTCACAACCGTCAATCCAAAAAGACAAGGACCGAATCCACCTTGTGGATATTATCAGGTCTCCCGAGGGTAACAGGGTTCCAAACCCCAAAACATAAATATCACATGGCTTATGTAAACTTTCTATCACTCTACTCGATACATATGAATGAGTAGCTCCCGAATCAAATAACACAGTATAAGCACAACCATTAATAGATAACTGACCTGTCACAACTGACGGACTAGCATCAGCATCTGCCTGAGTTATAGTGAAAAGTCGCCCCGGGTTCTGAGAAACATTCTTCTTAGGCTCTTCTCTCTTGGCTTGGGGACAGTCTCTGATAAAGTGGCCCACCATGCCACACTGGAAACATGCCTTGGCTCGGGACTCACCAGGATTATGCTTCTTGCATTTAGAACATTCTGGATATGATCGGAATGAGGACCCGCGACCCTGACGGCCACCTCTGTTTCGCCGAAACTTTCTATTTCCCCCTGAAGCTCCGGAAGCCTCAGCCTTCCGTTTGTGCTCAGGGTTGCCACTGTCGGTCCCCTTACTGACATTACCACCAGCAGGAGGGTTTGATGCCATGGCGGCATCCTTTGCAACCTGCTCCTTCATTACTTACTGCTCGGTCTCCTCAGCAATTAAGGCCAAGTCTACCACTCTCTTATACAGAGTGTCATGTGATGTGGTAATCTTCAAGTCCCGACTAATTGTAGCATTTAGTCCTCGAACATATTTCTGCTTTCTGGTAAAATCTGTAGGTACCAGATCACCAGCAAATTTAGATAACCGATCGAATTCCAGAGTATATTCGGCCACAGACATTTTCCCCTGAGTCAACTTCACAAAATCTTCTTGGTGTGAAGTCCTCACTGCAACGTTATAAAATTTTTCTTCAAAAAGTTTCTTGAACTCTTCCCATGTCATCACACTGACATCTCGAGTCTGATTCACTATATCCCACCATACGCGGGCATGATCTTGAAACATAAAGGCCGCACAATTCACCCTCTCAGTTCCCGTCACCCCCATATTATCGAGGATGCGGGTAACAGTGCTCATCCATTGATCGGCCTTAATAATATCAATGCCTCCCAGAAAAGCCGGAGGTTGCAGCTTCACAAACCGCTCGAACACAGAGTCCCGGTGTGGCATAATATACCCTTGGTTACCCACCACTGGCACAGGAGCTGGTGGTAACCCTTGATTCACTGGGGCAGCTTGATGCCTTAAACGTTGCAACTCTTCCTCTTGACGAAGTATGACACTTCGCATTTCATGAAACATCCGCGCCGCCGGCCAGGAGGATTAGCATTAACGGCCCCCGCATTATCCCCCGGATTTTGCGGAGGTGGAGGCAGTGCTGGTGGATCGGTTTGGGTAACCCCGGGCTCTACTTGCTCGCCCTGTGGTCTAGATGATTGCGGACGGTCCATTACTAGTACCCCTGTAATCAACAACCCTAGCGAGTTAAGCACCAATACCACACTTACGCACTTATTGTCTTAAACCCTAACTCATCTATTTACCTCATACATATTTACATAAACAAATAGCATTTATAGCATGGCATCACATAACACATACATACTCTAGATGCTTGCATACTGCCTAAAATGGAAAGCGGTAAACAGATGATCACACATACAGTCAAGTATTTACTCTCAATACTTACTGCACCATGAGTCGAGCCTATCTCTGACGACGAATGTACATGTTCGGCTGGTCTACAGGAAGTTTAAAAACCTTGGCGCTTTGATACCAAATTGTAACGCCCTAAATAATTAGGCACGTTACCCAAAATGCTTATGAAACCCTAATCCCCTAATCGGGATTACTAATTAAAATAGTGCAGAATTTAAACTTTTATATTAAACAGACTGAAAATAAACTTGTAATATATTTAAACTTTTCAAAATAGTTGGGATCCCAAAAATATTTACAAACTTATTACAAGTTCTTTCTTACTAGCCGACCTAAGCGGCAAAACAGAATACAAAAGTCAACACTGTTAGACCCATAACCCGCTTGGTCTGATGTGGCATGAACATGTACATTCTTCGCCCTGCTCCTGAAACTCATGGCTGATCAGCTAATGCCTTACCCTTTCCCCGCACAAGAGAGCACCCGTGAGCCAAGCCCAGCAAGACAGTATAAATCATAACAAATATATTATGCTCATTCACATATGTCTGTATAGCACAGACCTGATCATTATTTCATCATGCCCATTTATGTCTACGTGGCGTAGACCTATGTGTTGCGCTCACACATCTAATTAAATCTACGTGACGTAAACCCACGTGTTACTCTCACACGTCTAAATACATTAAGGCCTTAGAAGCCGTTCATCTCGGTTATGAGTACCGAGTCCAACCTGATTATGCCTTGAGCTCATAATCCTTAAATCTCATTTCAATTAACATGGCATGGCATTTATACACATATATCACTAGGGTAATAACCCTAGGCTATTAGACCGTTCCTATTAGGGTAATAACCCTAATCCCGGTTACTTAACATTCATGCATATCATTCTCAACATAAGCGCCACTGCGCATACTCTACGTGCTATTCACTGTCTTACCTGTTGTCCCGCAATAGTAGAGATTCCAAATCCCCGGGTGCTCCCCGACTGTGTGCCGTAATCCTAGTCACACACAATCCGGGATTTTCACAAATAGGGTTAACCCCTGATTTCACATTCATAAAATAAATTCATGGCATTTCAAATACAGATAATCACATAGAGCTCGAAAAGAGCTTTCCAACGGTATAAAGAACGTCCCAAACGGAGTCCCGAGTCAAAAGTTATGGCCAAAACAAATTTCAAAGAATTCCCGATGAACTCCAACCGGAATTCCGGATGAACCAACCGGAATTCCGGTTGTCTGGGCAGAGAACACGAAATTTCTCAATCTTTAAACCCCCAAAACTCACTCAAATCATCCCCAAATATTCCCAAACTTTCCAGAGCATCAATATATGTCATAATAAACATATTCCACAACTTAAACCCAACAATTGCACTAAAAATCAAAAAGTGCCATTAAAGCACAAACTCAAGCTTGCTTTTCACAACCAATTTCATAATTAACCCACTTACAGCAGCCAGCAAATAATAAGGATTTAAAACACATCAAAAATTCAGATTTAAGCAAGATAAACACAAGCTCAATACTTTGAGCAGAATTCCTCCATGAACACACATACAAGAGCTAGAGTTCAAGGATAAACTCTACACCAATTCACAGCTGCAAAGACCAACTAAAGAATCATTTTAACTCATAATTTTCAATAATATCACAACCTAAAATCACCCACAACAACCTTCAAGCATGAACAAAGATATAATATCATGAAAACCCTTAAATCCACACACATGCATATCAAGAGAACATCACATAATTCATGCTTTTCCCATAATAATTCAGCAGCTAAAATAAGTTTAAGATCATGGAAAGCTACCTTAATCTCTTGCTCAAACAAGCTCCAAGCTTCCAACAAATTTTTCCTCACAATCCACCACAAAATCAAGCTATTTCTCACAACTTAAATTGAAAATTAAGAGAGGGTTTGAGAGAGGGGAAGGGTCGGCCAAGAGGAAAGCAAAACCAGAAAATTGCTTTTCATTTCATCAAAAATCAATTGTAATCAAACATAATAATTAGGGGTGAAATGACCAAAATGCCCTCATGGATTAATATTCACACCTACACCCTCACAAGGGTAAATAAGTCATTTCATGCTCAATTAATTTCAAATAAATTTCAGATTATCATTCATCAAATAAAATGCCAAATAATCAATCCAATTTACATTTCGGGCCCGAACCCGGTTCGGCCCGAAATTCCCGGGTGTGACTATATCGTGCTAACCTGTCAGAACACACCTGAAAAGACAACACATGCATACTATATAATAATATAGTTCTATTAAGCACGTAATTAATTTAATCTCAACAATTTACCCTTCTCGGGTCATAATTACCAAAATGCCCCTGGCTCACCAACGGGGTCTTTAATATATTAAAATTCATATAAAATCACATATATTAAATTATATAATAATATAATTTCCTCAATTATACATAATTATCTAGTTAGGGTTTTGCTAATCCATTTCTTAATTCCGGGTATTACACGATTGGTCGGACCCCATCGGAACATGTGGTCCGACCATCGGACCATGTGCATTTTTTTTTGTTCGGTCCGAGAGAGAGACAAAGTAGATAGAGGGGGGTATTTTTGGGGTTTTGAAAAAAGTGTCATATTTTTTGTAGTGTAAAATGTATTTGTTTCAAAAAAAAAATTTAACATTTTTTAGTATAGAAAATCAAATTTCCCTTTAGAAATAATAAATAAATAAAATGTGAACCAAGTAAATATTGATTATTTTTAAAATTACAACACCTAAAATAAAAAAAATAAAAAAAATAAAATAATAATAAAAAAAAAAAAAAACTACACTAGGACATCTTTACTCTTCAAGAACTCTTCTTGTTCTCTCTCTTGGTTTTCATTCATGTAGCTTTAGGAATTTCACACCATACTCCATTTACCACCACCATATTATTAGAAACATAATTTTTAATTAAATTAAATTAAATTTAAACCCTTTTGTGTCTTTAATTAATTAAAATTAAATAATCAAATAATTCGAATTCAATAATAGAAATATTTTAAAATATTCTATGGAACAATTAATTATAAAATATTAATTTTCTAAAATTAAAATATAGTTAGGATTTATATTAAAACAACTTTTAAATATCTAAACTAACTAGACAATTAAAATATTAATTTTTTAAAATTAAAATACAGTTAGGATTTATATTAAAACATCTTTTAAATATCTAGACGCATTTAGATTAGTTGAAAAATAATATTTTAATAATGTTTAAAAATAGGTTATTATAACCACTTATAACTATAGTTAAAATTTTAAAAATTAATTTAGTTTAAAAAATAATAATATTTTATAAAATAACTAATAATATATATAATTATATATAATAAAACAATATAATAATAAACTTATAATAATTTTTCACAAAATATTATTTTATTATATTTCAAAAATATAACAAGTAACCACTTTTCAAAATAATAAATTTTATAACTATATAATATATTATATATTTATATACAATATATAAATAAATTAAATAACTAATATTTATAATTTTAAAAAATATAATATATATGTATATATTATAATAATAAAACAAATAACTATTTAAAAAAGATATTTCCACTATAACAAAAATTGCTTTCAACAAAACCATAAAAGTCTAATGAAAAGATACCATAACACTTTATGAGGGCTTAAGAAAAGCAGTTCTATTGTAGATCAAACCCTTTTACCTAACACATTTCATAGTTATACATATGTGTTATTATATAATTAACAATAACACATTGATTGTCTTTTTTTTATGAATAAATAAATTTTTAGCTATGTTATTTATAGTTAATTCTATAACACATATTTAGGGTAGATATCTAAATATCTTTCTAACCAATTTTTGAAATTAAATTAATACACTAATTAAATTATAATAAGAAAATTATATTATAAATACAATATTCATATATAAAGTGGCGGTGGGGTAGTGGTCCAGCCACCATGACTAGTTGTGGAGAGGGATGACTGACAGCTTAACAACAGCCTAGGTCATCAGTGTAAGGAGGTGCACGAAGCAGAGCTCCGTTTATAGCAAAATTAGGTCACTCGAACCCAAATAACCACGAAAGAAGCTGGACAGAGCTCAAAGGCTCCCAAACCTTGCGGTCTTCTCTGCATGTTGTTGACATTGACCATGAGATCCTTAGGTCCGACCGACCACCTTGCATGAGCTACGGGACCTCGTGTCCCTTCGGTGGTTGTTTGACAAAATCCAAACCCGATCGGGTTGTGTTTTTATTCCTCTCCTAGTTTGACGTGCATGCATGCATGCATGCCGATCATGCACATGTGAAGCATGATCCTCTTCGGCTTGCATTCCCACCCTTCAAGATAGTGCCTCATCATACGACGTTCTAAACAATATCTCGATGGGATTGGGGTTTACTCCTTAAACTCGACCTCACTCATCAATGGGTGTGAATTATCCCTAGTCCACGAGTTAGTGTATTGACCTTTTAGGCTTTAAATATATTACAAAAGAGTTTTATAATAAGGAATCCTAACTCTTGATATAAGGTGGTTTCTCTTGGAGAAGAAGAAATCTTTGAATAAAACCAGCAGACCTTGCATAAAGGAGTAATGGGGTTTCTATAGACTAGAGTTTGGGTTCAGACATACCCATGACTCATTCAAGTTTTTTTGTAAAAGCAAGTCCACTTATGGGGTAGAATACACAAATACATGACTATGAAGTCCACTAAGGATTTCTAGCTCGTGGGGCGACAGTTTTGTACTAATTAGGAGATCGTTTGTTGTAGGACACGTGTTGCACGGGAGTCACGTTTGGCAGACAAAGGTGTCAGGGGAACCGTTGGACAAAAGGGGTGGATGCAAATGCATTGGTGGTGTGCACATTACCATGATGTGACACAAAGGACAATATGTGATCATGTGTTCGAGAGGTGGACACGTCAGTTTAGGAAAGACGTGTGCCTCTCGTCTCGCGGTAGACATCCAGTACTCACCCCCGGTAGATGTTTCACTGCCATCTTGTGGCAGGCATCCAAAATTTTCATGCGAGGTCTGCTTCCAAGTGCGCCCTTATCTTCATTCGAAGGTTTTCTTTCTTTTCATGTCTCAAAAGGCTTGGGAGGCTTCCAGGCCTTGTAAGAACATTATGTCCCCAAGGTAAAGTTCTGGGCCTTCATTAGGCTTAGGCCCGTTCGAGGTCTGGACTAGCGTTCTGAGAGTGGGAAGGCTTAGGCCTAACTTTAAGTGGTGATCTTCAGATTATGCCACGTATCTCTCTTCCAAAAACACAGATAATATTTATCTCCAAGCTTCCAGCAATTAAGAGTGGCAGAAGCTTACAGTCTTCCTTCCGAGCAACCTTGGAGTCATCAGGCACGTGGACAATTTTGAACGTAGTGGAAGCATTTTTCGTTGGGAATATTTTACCAAGAATATTTTGTGTTGAAGGAAAGAAAAAGATGCCTATTGGAGGATTTTCAGACAAAGAATAATAATAATTCAAAATGATTGATGAATCCCAACATTACCTTTTTCAATTCTCTTCTTCTTCCTATATTTGCATGCCATAATATTTTACATGTGAATCATCACTCAAAATTGTATAAGCGGTTCTATGTTAGTAAGATAGTAACTTCGCCTCTTTTGAAAATTAAAAATATTGCTTTAAGAAATATTTTTTTTTCATACCATTTAAATTAAGAATTATTTAACATAAAAAGTAAGATAATATTTCTTTTCTTTTATTTTATTTTTTTGAGAATTTTTTTAAAATATATATTTAAAATTATTTGGTTTTTTTCTTCTAGAAAATAATATAATTAATGACAGAGATAGAGTGCCATAGCCTACTTTTTTAAAAGAAAAAAAATTATACGTCAAAAAGATAATATTTGATTTTAACTAAGTAAATAGAAATGATCCATTCTACCCAAAACTTGAGTGTGACAAAATTCTTGTGGAAAAATTTGACAAGTTGGTATTGGTTAGGGGTGGCAAAACATGATGACATGCATATATGCATGTTTATGTTGTATTTGACGTGATTTATTTTTATATTTCGTGTCAGACGTTTTGACTCATTTTTGACTCACATCCAATTTTTTCAACCCTAACTTGATTATTAAAAAAATTGTATTATGTTTATGTTGACCTATTTTTGACCCATTTCGCCACTCGCAGTGTAGCTAGAGTTGTCGAGAAAGAGCTAGATTTTGAAATCTAACTTATATTACCATCGGATGGTTCCATTTGATTTTCAAAAATACTTGTATCTAAGTTATTTACAAAAACAAAGAATATGCTTAGAAGACTTCTCAGAAAAAGTGATTGGAAATGGCCCAAGTCTGGGCACTTGGCCCAACACCTAGGTCAACCTGGGCATCGGGTCCCAATTTTAGCTCCTATATGACTCTGTTTGTTGCCCAAAAGTACCCAAATCTTAAATTTCAATGAAAACGGAGAATATACCCAGAAGACTTCTTCTAAATTATAGTTGGAAATGGCCCAAGTTGACAAAGTGTCAACATAGGCGCTTGGCCCAGCACTTAGGTCAATATGGGCGCTAGGTCCCCGTTTCGGCCTCCAAGTTGATCTATTTTTTTCTTGAAAGCACTTGATTCTTCATTTTGGATGGACATGAATAAAATGCTCTGGATAATTCCTCAATATTATGATTTGAAGCGCCACAGGTTGACAATATGTCAACTTAGGCATTGGGTGCTCAAAAATAAAAGTATTCTGATTCTGATTTTGATGCCTAAAATATGTTCGTGACATGTCTTATTCATGTCGAAGTATAAATTTTGAGCCATTTGTACTAAGACGGGCTCAAAAATTGAAACCCTAGATGAGATGTCAACTTAGGCGCTGGGTGAAAACCTAAGGCACCTGGGTTGACTTCTGGGGTGCAGTTTCGTCTCTTTTCAATTTCTATGTCTTGGATTTGCTTCTTCTCGTCTTCTTGATTTTGAATACTAAAAGATGGTGAGTTGAAAATAATTTGGCGGGATCGAAACACCCATTTTGGAGTTCCCAAAGTCAACCTGGGCGCATGGCTAGGGACCCCTCCCAGGTCGACTGATATGACTCAGGATTACTCAACTCCAGGATGTTTTCTTTCTTTCCACACGTCAAACATTGATGTCCACACACTAGATTAAGTTTTTGGGTGAACAATATTAAATATATATGAGGTAGATTTTATTATTAGAGTGTTTTAGTTATTGGTTATTAGAGTTGTAAAATTATTCAGTTATTTAAGTTATTAGTTATCTAAATTAACTTGTGTTCAGGATCTATTGAAGGCATCAATTTTATTTGACAAAATAAGTCTTTTTATTTTCCACATAGAACGATTATTGTTACCATTTACCAATATTATTTATTTGTAGAGAAAATATAAGGTAAATACCATTTTAAACCTTGTGTTTTGTAAAAGTTACTAATTGGACTTTTTATTTTATTAAATGACAAAATGGATCATGTATTTTCTAAAATTGTACAAATAGGACCCTAAACTAATTTTTTGTCAAAATAAAATTTAGTAATAATCTGATCTAGAGATGTTATAACAAAACAGGTTAAATTTTCTGTATTTGTTCGTATTAGAAATTGTCTTAAAGTTTGTTATATTAAAAAATAAAATAATTAAAAATTGAGTTTAGTGTTCTATTTTTATCATTTTGGAAAATATAATATCAATTTTATCATTTAACAAAATAGAAGGTCCAAATAGTAACTTTTGCAAAACACATGGTCCAAAATAGTATTTACTTGAAAATATATTATAAAATTTGTAACAATATCTTATTTATTTATAGTGATTATTATTTTTTATTTTTTATTTTTTCACACCAATTTTAACCTTCGTAATATATTAATTAAATTACTAAATATAGGCTTAAAAATAAATTAATTAATACCTGTTATAAATATTAATAATTATGTGGATGTCCAAATCTTTTATTTATTACCATGAATTGTAATCAACATTCCTCTTTTCCTTAGTTTCCCTTTTTCTTAGTTTCTTAATATCTCACTCTTGTATTTGTATAAATAGGGGTTCACCCTATTGGAATAAACACCTCAGAAATTCTCATTCACTTTCTCTTTCTCTCTTCATCTTCTTCTTCTTTCCTCTCTTCTACTTTATATTATTTTATATTATTTTATAACACGTTATCAGCACGAGTCTCTGCCCAAGCTTCAAGCATGAGTCTATGCTATGTCCCAATGTAAGTATTTTGTTAAAGTTCTTGAATTGTTTCAAAGTCATGATAAACTAAATATATATTTATATATATACTTATCTGACTGAAACAATTTCAAGAATCCTTTGTTTTCTTTTTTCTTTTTATCTATATATCTATATATTATATATGTATGTATATGTTTTTATAGATTTATTATTAATTTCATATATATATATTATGTTCTTATCATTCATAATATTTACAATATATGTGCGCCTATGATATGATAGAGAAAATCTATATAAATTATACATATATCCAAAAGATTATGTATTATCGATAAAATATTGCATATATCCTGAAGATTATGCATCATCGATAAAATATTGCATATATCCTGAAGATTATGCATCATCGATAAAATATTGCATATATCCTGAAGATTATGCATCCTCGATAAAATATTGCATATATCCTGATGATTATGCGTCCTCAATAAAATCTTGCATATATCCTGAAGATTATGCAAACGTAATATTCATTATATAGTTGATGGATATATAATGAAAGAGATGAATACATATTTATATATATGTTCTTGTATTCTTTGAGGACAATGAAAAGTAATCTAATATCGATATAGATTTTGACAAACATTTCCTGAAGTAAATGTTTTATATTTGTCAAAAAAAAATGATTGTATTTATGTGAATACAACTAAAGAATCATTAAAAATGATTATTATTGATGCAATTTTATAGTGGGTTTTGAATACCCAAAAAGAATATTAAGAAAATTGCATTGAAACATCAAAGTATAAGAATAACAGTGAGCATGACTAATGTTATTTAAATACATGAGACATGTATTTATTGTTCATCATTCCCTGCAGAGAATGATACGAATTGAATTCAACTACTTTTAAAGATTGTTTGTATTAGTCATGTTACTATACATTGTTATTACTTGCAATGTTGGAAATTATTACATGTGACATATATTAAAGATCAAATTTTGCATACATCTTGGAGATTATGCAAAAATTGTATTCATATATTCTTTGAAATATTGTTAAAGAAATTGTTGAGAAATTTCTTTTTATATATGAACAAGTAATAAATTTTTAAGAAATTTATAATAATGTTCTACTTGTTCAACGTCATTCCCCGAAGTGAATGTAATGATTTTAAATAATCAATGGCATTGTTTGCTACTCAAATATTTCCAGAAGAAATTGGAAACAACCAAAAGATGAAATACCACACACAATCAAAGTGCATGAAATCTATATATCATGTGTGGAATTGAATAATAGTGGTCGCGTACCTGTAGTACGGACACACTTATAATCAAGATAAAAGTATACTTGATTATTTAATAGAATGTGAATTGTACAAACTTATTGTACATTTAGAATATTTAAATATCATTACCTAAAGAGAATGAATAGACATGAAATTCTATTTCAAAGAATATAGATTTCACATATATTGGTAATGCCAGAAGCAAATTAATATATACATATTTTATTATTTCTTGAAATCAATAGTTTCAAACTATTGTTGGCACAGGATATGTATATATATAGTTACTATATAATTCAGTTTGCATATTCCCAAAAGTGGATATATAATTTACTAATATTTGTTAGTGATCCAATATAATCAAAGTGATAAAGAATCACAAAATGATTATTTGAAAAGCTTCCTGAAGAAGTCTTACATACAATTGCTACTTGGAGTAGTAAAATATATTTGTATGTACCTAGATGTATAACTTTTATCTAGTTATAAAAGTGATAAGAAATAACTTATTATATATATGTACTGGTTGTACATTTAAATATACAATATATCAAGTCATGATAATTAGACTGATGAATAGTCTATTAATAAATTAGACGACTTGTTAAAAAGATACCAGGAAAAATGAATGATATATTATGGTTATATCTATTTGACCATTACAATAACATGATGAAGTTGTCATGTATCTTTTAAATTATACACATCATTGAATTGATGATAGTGATTCCTGAAGAAATATAAAGTTTGATAAACATAATAGTGACTCCTGAAGAGTGTATATGGTTTGGAGAATAATATAATTATATTATTCGTGTATATAAAAATGAAACTTTTTATGATTACTTATATGTTGTAGTGATTTTACATTACCTTGTGAAAGTTTCATTGAAATACAAATTATAGTGAACCTGAAGTTCATGAATTGAATTATTTTGACATGATCAATCATATGCAATAAATTGTCAAAGAATTTGACTAAATTTTGTTGAAGAACCAGAAGATTCTTCTCATTGTTAATTTATAAGGCTCAAAAGAAGAATGTGCATATATTTGCACATAGAAAATATTTAAATTATATTTCCTTAACAATCTTGAGCTATTGTTAGATTTTTATTGCATAGTTTCTTATCGATGTGATAAGATTATATAATCATGCATTTACAAAATGTGTAAATTTATGTATTTCTAATTATACACGTATGACTCATTCTTAGAAATGAATTAAGTTCATAAGGATTGAACTTGAAACTGAAGTTTATTGAACCTGAAGTTCAATGTCATATAGTATATATGAGTTTAAACAAATATTGATTCATTGTGATATACTGAAATCCCTACAGGTATATTAATATTATTAGATATCACAATTTTTAAAAATTCTCTCAATCAGGGGGAGAGAAGCAGTTGGGATCGATGATAATTTTTGAAAAATGATCCTTGCACAAAGTATATAAGAACAATATAGTTCAAAATGATATATACCAACTGCAAATCAATATTATTCAAAGTTGAGATAGAATGAGTTGAAAACGCCTGAAGCGTAAATGAACAATGTAGAAATTATTAATAAATGTTCATTTGATTTGCCCTGAAGTTGTTAAATCTAGAGGTACTCATGGAGATACCTTAATGTTATAAAGTATTAAAATGATAAACGTGATGAAAACGGTACTCGAAAAGACTCCCAAGAGAAGTTAGACATAACACATTTGATCATAATTGAATCCCTGAAGTGATTCTATATAGGTACCGATAAATGATAAACATATTTGAAAAATATGTAATTTAAAGAGATCTCTATAAGTTATGTCAATATGGGAGGAAATTATCATTTATTGAAATTTTTGTCGACAATAAATATTGAATGTTTGCATATGCAATAAATTAACATGAGATAGCAATGATCATGGTATTAGATTTGTCGAGAATCATCGACATACATTTTGATTTTTGGCCAAAATATTATGACGCAATCCAGGCAAATTTACTCACATAAAGTGAAGTAAGACCTGTAGGGTGTGCAAATAAATATTTCTAATGAGAAATTTGCATATATGTATTTGTACATAATGAATTGTTGTACAAAGTTTGCATAGACATGAGATTGATTGAAGTAAGGCTTAAATATTGAGAAAATATAATCATGATTTGATTATAGCCTGGAATATATTTTATGAGGATTTATAAGCGTCACATAAATGTTGCAACAAAAAGTTATTTATTTGGAGCTCCTAATATAGTGAGAATTTGAAAAAAGCCTTATCTAAAAATTCTAGAAGAATTTAATACATGTCTTAAGTGATATAAATTCAAAGTCGCGCGCACTATATGACAAAGATCTTTGTATGAAATAAAGACATGTAAGTAAATTATTATTTGAAAAATACCTATGGTTGTCTATGCAATATAAATACGTAAATTATACGTTGTGATAGACTCTTGAAGAGTTTTTGATTAATTGAAGAACAAACTTTTATTTCTTTTGTATTTCGAGAAATATTAATGTATAAAGTTTGTTCATTAGTATTGAAGTCCTGAAGTACTTCATATGTATCAAGAATTATAAATATATGATCATTTGATATGGAAATTAAGATCATAAAACAAGATGGAATAAATATATGGTCTTGGAGTACCATCATTGTCACAAATGAAAATTTATAGTACCATTAATGTGTTATGTTCATATCTACTTGAAATTTTAAATTTTCGTATGAACAAAGTTGTGTACACACATGAATGATACAATTAGTTGGATAAAGACTAATGTTCCACGAACCCCTCATCTATAATTTAGAAGTCCATACATACTCTGGAAGAGTTATAGAAAATATATGATCAAAGATTATATATGGTGATATTTTAAAAGTGATAACAATAATCTTATGAGATATATTATCACCAAAAGAATTATGGATCATATGTGCATGAGGGGGAGACATATTCATGTTGCACTCTTTTTCCCTTAGTTCAGGTTTTGTCCCAATGGGTTTTCCTGGCAAGGTTTTTAACGAGGCAACTTGCAAATAATTATGAATATGAAATACATATTGTACTCTTTTTCCTAGCTCAGATTTTGTCCCACTGGGTTTTTCTGGCAAGGTTTTTAACGAGGCAACTATAAATCATGTTAACATACTTGCATTTTATGAAGCAAGTAGAGAATGTGTGTGAGTGAGATCATTGGCATAACATATTCGGGAAACATATGGATTGCACTCAATAAAGAAGTATCAACCCAAGCAATTCTCTATGGATAATACTGCTTGCATCGTTCAACTAAAAGGAGGTACATTGAAGGAGATAGAGTTAGAACACATTTCACGAAATTCTTCTTATACGCTTCAAGAAAATGCATATTGGTGTTCAACATATTCAATCAAGTGTCAATCTTACAAACTTATTCACAAAGCTATTACCAACATCAACATTTGAGAAGACGGCAGACAAGATCGAAATTCGTCGATTAGAAGATCTCCACAAATGCCTAAATGAGGGGGAGGGAGTTAGTTTACACTATACTCTTTTTCCTTTGACCAAATTTTTTAGCAAGATTTTTAATAAGGCAGTTATATTATGGACATCCAAGGGGGAGTGTTATAAATATTAATAATTATGTGGATGTCCAAATCTTTTATTTATTACCATGAATTGTAATCAACATTCCTCTTTTCCTTAGTTTCCCTTTTTCTTAGTTTCTTAATATCTCACTCTTGTATTTGTATAAATAGGGGTTCACCCTATTAGAATAAACACCTCAGAAATTCTCATTCACTTTCTCTTTCTCTCTTCATCTTCTTCTTCTTTCCTCTCTTCTACTTTATATTATTTTATATTATTTTATAACAATACCATATTACTTAACAATTTTAATACATTATTAGAAAATAAGCTGGTTAAAATAAATAGTAACTAGCTTTAGGACATAGCCACTTGGTCTGAATTACAAGATTATTTAAACTATTTAAAGCAACCTAGCATTTTATATTTATTCATTTCACTGAATGAAATACACATAAAACATATAAAGACAATCTTAAATAATTATGTTTTTAGAATGAGATGTATGATTATCAAATAGCAAATTATGTGAGATTTTATGTATGGCATACAACATGTATGTACTAATAAACTATTAGCAAATAAGTATTTAACAAAAATAAATAAATAAAATGTGAACTGCGTATTTTTCAAATTACAACCTTTGAAATAAAAGAAATAAACTACATTAGGACATCTCTACTCTTCAAAAACTCTTCTTGTTATCTCTCCTGGTTTCCATTCATATAGCTTTAAGAATTCAACACCATACTCCATGTACCACCACCATGTAATTAGAAACATAATTTCTAATTTAATTAAATTAATTTGAAATAAATTAAATTTAAACTATATTTATCTTCAATTAGTTATAATTAAATAATCAAATTCTATAAATATTTCAATTAATTATAAAGTATTCATTTCTAAAATTAAAATATAGTTAAGATTTATATTAAAACATTAAAATATCCTAACTAACTAGACAAGAAAAATGTGCATTTAGATTAATTGAAAAATAATATTTTAATAATGTTTAATAATAAATTATTGTAACCACCTATAACTATAATTCTACTTTTAAAAATTAGTTTAGTTTTAAAAATAATAATATTTTATAAAATAGCTAATAATATAGTTACAGACTTATAATAATTTTTTACAAAATATTATTTTATCATATTTCAAAAATATGACAAGTAACCACTTTTCAAAATAATAAGTTCTATAACTATATAATATATTATATATTTATATATAATATATAAATAAATTAAATATTTAAAAAATATAATCTATTCTATATAAAGTGTGCCTATATAACCGAATTCTTGGTTTATGAGAAATTCGTGGGAGACTTTTTATTTATATTAAACATAAAATGATTTATTATTAAAAATAAAATAATTTATGAGAAATTCATGGGTCACGTTTTATTTATATTAAAAATAAAATAATTTATTATTAAAAATAAAATAATTTATGAGAAATTCATGGATCACTTTTTATTTATATATAATAAAATAAATAAAATAAATCCCATTAAATCTAAAAAAAAAAAATTGTTGTTGTACATTTATGATTTTTCTCTTCTTCTTCTCTTCTTCTCTTCTAGAATTACCATTTTCCTATAAAAACACTCATTAAAAGAAAAAGTTATATTTTAGCACATAGAGTATAACTAAGAAGTCATAAAATTTATAATTTCGTCTTCTGTTAAATAAAAAAAATTGCAACTTGAAGCATTATTATAATTATGCTGCTTTGTACATGCTGCGACAAAAAGGAATGTCAATCTTATTAATTTCTCCATGTTCTAGCTATTAATGCAAACCAGAAAAAGAAAAACATTTACTAAAACCCACCAAAACTTATCATAATTAAACTGGAGGCATTAGATGCAAAGAAAAAAAAAAAAAACAAATCAGAGAGTACATTACAGCATTTTTTTTGATCACGTGCTCATAAATTAGAAGCACAATTAAATAAATTAGCGAAATAGTGACTAACATCCAAATTTCAGAGTTGATGGAAAAATCTGCAACTAAATGAGGTAAAGACTACTACAATATTTACTTTATAAAACTTTTGTTTCAATATCTTACTATTATTAACACCATTTAATTTGGATGTAGAAAAAATGTTTTTGGATTGAGGCGGCAATAAAAATAATTGATACTGTCCAGAGTTTTTATTACATGTTATGTGACGCATGTCATAAAAAAATAGATTTATACAATCGCAATGAAAAAATTATATGTGATAAGCCATCATGCAGCCAGGAAGGATTTCTTACACCACGATATATTACAAAAAACATATGATGTTATTGAAATTAAGTTAAAATAATAATAATAAAAAAAAGATACTAACAATCTTATTATGCATTTTACAGTGCTATAGCATATGTTGAACTTGATGACAATACAAAGAGCCTATCTGCTGTCATGTTCGCATATATTGTGGAAAAAATATTTTCGTGTACTGCTGCCCAACTAATGAAATATACCGCAAAGGTGTAATTTTAAAAGAATAAAATAGTTTTACATGCCTTTCATAAGTTGATTTTTTTAATTAAATAAGCTATGCACACCATGTCTATTCATTTTAAATGAAAATACATCACGATTTGTAGGAACACCGCCGCTTTGTCGACACTACCATATTTAATTTATCAATGAAAAAATGGACATTCCAGATATATGCGGACCCGGCTAGAATGAAAAGTGCAAAATACAAAAATTACACTATTGTCTCTATCGAAGCAAATGATGATTGAAATCCACCAACTATCATTAGTTTTCTTATCTACAATTTTTAAACAAATGCTATCTTCAATTATCAACAATTTAGAGATTGATTTTTAATTTTTTTTTTCTATCTTACACCCATTTAAGTAATGTTTCTTTAAGTATTGGAACATCACCTTTAATTTATTTTTGGATTAACTTAAGAACATATTTAAATCATCAAGCTTTCTTAAACACTAAGGTGGCGTTTGGTTGGAGGTAATGAAATGGAATGGAATGGGAAGGAAATAATTTTCATTCTATTCCTTTGTTTGGTTGCATTTTAAAGTATTGGTGGAATGGTTATTCCATTTTAAAAAGAAAGGAATGATCATTCCAATGTAACAAGAAAAAAAAATTAGTGATTTTTTTATAATTTTTTTTTTATGCATTTTAAATTTTATTCCATTCCATTCCTATTCCTATTCCCATTCCCATTCCCATTCCTATTCCTATATATTACATTCGGTATTCACTTTTAATTGACAGCATTATAAACTATAATATTTAAATACACATAATAATAATCTCACCTAATAACTAATAATATTTTTTCTTTAATTTTTAATTGTATCATTTTCAAATAACATAGAAAAAAACTAGCATAAAATTTAGTATACGTGCCTCGCACGTAATTTTTGCTAGTATATATATATATGTATGTATATATTATAATAAGAAAACTAATAACTATTTGAAAAAAATATTTTAACAATTTTTTTTTAAAAAAAATACATATATTTAGGATAGATATTTAAATATTTTTTTAACTAATTTTCAAAATTAAATTATAATAAAAAAGATTATATTATAAACATAATATACATATATAAGGTGGTGGTGGGGTGGTGGTCCAGCCACCATGGCTGGTTGTGAAGAGGGATGACCGATAGTTTAACAATCGTCTAGGTCATCGGCGTAAGGAGGTGCACGAAGCAGAGCTCTGTTTATAGCAAAATCAGGTCGCTCGAACCTATAACCACAAACGAAGCTGGGCAGAGCTCGAAGGCTCTTGGAGCTTGCGGTCCTATCTGCCTGTCCTCGACATCAACCATGAGATCCTTAGGTTCGGTCGACCACGCTGCTTGAGCTACGAGACCTCCTGTCCCTTCAGTGGTTGTTTGACAAAACCTGAACCCGATTGAGTTGTGTCTTTCTTCCTCTTCTGGTTCAACGTGCATGCATGCATGGCTCATGCATGCCAATCATGCACATGTGAAGCATGGTCCTCTTCGGCTTGGAGGGTAGTGCCTCATCATATGAGCTTCTAAACAACATCTTGATGAGGCTTGGATTTACTCCTTAAAATCGAGCTTACTCATCAATGGAGGTTTTGAGGAATTTTAAAAATACATTTATATATCGATATTTTTAGAAACTAAATAACTGAGAGCTTCAAGAATTTAAATAATGATTAAGTAAAAGAGAAAAAGGATTTTTACGTAGTTTAAGTAAAAGAAATCCTTGAATAAAATCGGCAGACCTTGCATAAAAGAATAAAAGGAGTTTTATAGACTAAAGTTCGAGTTCGGGCATACCCATGACTCACTCAAGTTTTTTTTATAAAAGCAAGCCCACTTATGGGGTAGAATACATAAATACATGACTATGAAGCCTAAGGATTTCTAGCTCGTGGGGCGACAGTTTTGTACTGATTAGGAGATCGTTTGTTGTAGGACATGTTAGATTTTGTGCCCTAAATAAAACATATTTTAATATAATCAGATTTATTAATTAATAAAGATCAGAAATCATTTTATGTTGCATGGTTCACATGATTTATTTCATGATTATATTTAATGTATAAATTCTATTAAGTCGAGAACATATGTATTTGTTCATGATTATAGTGTTGTCAGCACAGTGGAATATAATCATGATTATATGTTCAAAAGTTTAATTCCTTGATTTGTCAGTTCACTGGATTTAGACTGGCATGATGATCAGCGATAAGTATACTTTCACCTTGGATAAGTGTTATCTCCTTTCTAGGGCATTAATTGGCAAAGTTTACCAGTATCAGATGTATAAAGTATACATTAGAAGGGACCGATATTGATCTTAGATAAGATATCATAAACTTACCGTTATATCTTTCTAAGTCAATATCAATAGTTGATCTTAGGTTTGTGGATCTTAATCCTGACATAATTAGGTTCGATCTCAAGAGTGTTATTTGTGTTCTTTGATTTGATAGTTAAACCTACCTTTTGATCTGGGTGATACGTACATTTTGGAAACATGATAGTACAATTGAGTGGGAGCGCTGAACACAGATATGGAATCTATAGCTTCTATAGGTATTTAGAAGTGAAGCGATGATCTCCTTCGAGCTTGGCTAAATAGAGATAAATGATTGAGGCCTCATTTCAGTAATTATATTAGTTTACTGAAGTATTATTTATAGGTAGCTAAGTGTTTTAAGGATAAAATATATTGAAGGGTAGAACGGTAAATTTGTCCCTATTCAATGTAGATCATCTATAGAGGATCCTTGACTATTAGGATTGTAACAATGGATAATAATAACGTATATATATCGTGGTACATATAGAGCGTTCTATATAACTGAGAGTGTATTCAATTCCAAATTTATAGTGGAGCAAGGCGGAATTAATAAGTTGAGAATTTACTTGGTAAATTCTAGATCTACTTATTGAAAGCTCGGTTATATAGGCCTATGGTCCCCTCACTAGTTCAGACTCAGTTAATTGATTTTAATTAATCAATTATAATTCTAAAATTAGGCTATGTCTTATTATGAATTTTCACTAAGCAAGGGCTTAATTGTGAAGAAAAGAGGTTTTGGGGTCAATTTGTTAATTAAGAGACTTTGTATGGTTTAATTAATAAATTACATAAATGAAAATTTTATTTAGTAATTAATTATAATTATTAAATAAATAATTTTGGCATTTATAGGATTGAATTGGAAAATATGGTATTATTAAAAAGAAGAATAAGTGGTTGAGAAAAGTGGTAAAATTGTAACTAGAGATTGGCTTACTTTAAGTGTACGACCATAGTGATTTATTGCCCAATTTTTTTTATTATTTGTTTAATCCATATAATTCAACCTTAAGCCCTAGTTGAAACATTATAAAAGGAACATGATGCTCTCATCTCATCCACTTGACACTTTGTCAAATTAATGTCATCTTGACTATTGTCTTCAACCTAGATGAGAGAGTTCCATCCTTAGTGTTTTCTCACCTCCTTCATTGTTCTTCACCATTCGAACCTTGAGTGATGAGTAGGGATGCATATTTCCCCCACGGGGATGGGGTCCCGCGGGGACCTGCCCCTAATGGGGTAGGAATTCCTCGTCTAAATGGGGAACGGGGCGGGGACGAGAATTATTTTTTGTCCCCGAATGTTAAACGGGGCAGGGACGAGGATCACACTTCCCGCCCCGACGGGGACCCGTTTAGTATTTTATCTTATATTTCTAGTAATATTTTATAATATATAATTTATGTTTGTATCTTTTTTAGTATATTAGTATCTTTTTTATGAATTTTATGTTGTGTTTTGGATAATAATTAGTTTATTGAATAATAATTAATGTGTAATATTTTAATTCTTATATATTTTAATATTTTTGTACATTAAAAATTTTATTATAAACTTTATTTTTCTATTAGGGTATTCCCCGCCCCGTCCCCGCCCCCATTAGGGGATTTCCCGCCCCATCCCCGATGGGAAATAAGCGGGGATGGGGATTAAAATTCTTAACGGGGATGGGGACGGGGGAAGCACTCCCTGCCAATTCCCTGCCCCATGTGCATCCCTAGTGATGAGTGCCATGCCCACACATAGCAAGTCAAGTACTCAATCATAGTGAGTAAGACGGTGGTAACCAAACCCGAAGGAGAGAAAGAGATCCAGGTTCAAATCTTGATAATGCTCTCCTACAGAAAGGAATCAAGGGCTAGAGATATTGAACGGAAGGACTCATTATATTCTGCTGCAATCAATGTAAGGTTTTCTTAAATCCTTATGTGTTTATTTCATTGTTTTAGAGAATTCATATTTAGGATGTTAATGAAACATACTTGTTAGTAAATCTAGATCCTGGTAAAATATTCCCAACAGGACACATGTTGCACAAGGGTCACATTTGGCAAACAAAGGTGTCATGGGAACATTCAGACAAAAAGGGTGTATGAAAATGCATTGGTGGCGCACACACTACCATGATCTGACACAGGGGACAATATGTGATCATGTGTTAGAAAGGTGGACACGTCAATTTAAGACAAACATGCGCCTCTCGTCTCGCGGTAGACATCCAGTACTCACACCCTGATAGATGTTCGACTATCATCCTATGGTAGGCGTCCAAAAGTTTCCTGCGTGGTTTGTTTCGAAGTGGACCCTTATCTTCATTAGAAGGTTTTCTACTTCCAAGTGAGCCCTTATCTTCGTTTGAAGGTTTTCTTTCTTTTCGTGTCTCAGAAGGCTAGGGAGGATTCTAGGCCTTGCAAGAACATTATGTCCCCAAGGCAAAACTTTGGGCCTTCGTTGGGCTTAGGCCCATTCGAGGTCTGGACTAGCATTCTGAGAGCGGGAAGGCTTAGGTCTAACTTTATGTGGTGATTACATTCAGATTATGCCACGTGTCTCTATTCTAGAAACACAGATAACATTTATCCCCAAGCTTCCAACACTTAAGAGTGGCAAAAGCTTACAGTCTTCCTTTTGGGCGACCTTAGAGTCATCAGGCATGTGGACAATCGTGAAAGAAGTGGAAGCATTTTTCTCTTTCCAGCACTCATCAATTGAAAAGTCAAGAATTGATGTAGAGAACAATCGGCATCACATGCGTGTCTCCACTTCCCGAATTTGTGAGTGCCATGCCCTTTGGGAAGACACATTTTGTGTGAAATGATGGAATGACGACCATTTACGGTCAATGTGGGCCCCGAGGTGAGTATTAATGATTAAAAAACATCTCGTTTCCTATAAAGGCATCTAATGTTGTCCCCTCACTTCCTTATCCATTAGATCACAATTTTTTAATTTTTCTAGGGAGGTCTTGGCCCTTGATTTCAAAGCACGTGAATTGCCACTCTTGCCTATATATAGGCATGAGGGAACCACTTTCACCATTTTCTTATTTTTGAATTTTTGAGCTTTTGCCTTCAAATTTGAACGAAAGCTTTTTACCATAGAACAATCCCCAGAAAGCCCTAGCTTCACCCTTTGGTGAATGAACAATCTCTTTGACATTGGCATCCAACTTTTACTATAAATCTGAGCGAGGGATTCCAGGAGCGTCACCCCTGAATCCTGTTGTGAGCCACCCCTAGTCGTCTGAAATAGTTGACATTCAAGCGAGATGTGAACAGAATCTTCGTTAAGCTTTCGATTCCCAAGCCAATCACCCTCGTCTTCCTCTATCCCCGCGTCATATTACAAGTAAGTATCTCTAAATTTTTGAACTTTTTAATTATATATTGTAATAGGAATTTATATTCGATTATCGATTTGAGAAACCATTATTTTCATGCGAATACTAAGAGGGTTGAATAAGTAGTGTTTGGATTATCTGATAATTATAGGTTTGTTGAATTGTCAATGCATGCTATTTTTCTGGGTATGTTAGCTCGATAGTCCCTGTTTGTGTATGTAGGTTTTGAACTGGATTGGGCCCTAGGTCTCCACATCCAAAGCTACTAGAGCTTTGGATGGGTCTTTTTAGATTTCTTCCTAATTTTTTTTAAGTTCCCAATCTGCTACTCAGAGGTATGGTTTTAATAGGACTGTACTTTCGGGTAACAGGTCTAGAGGGGACTTCTCTAAGAAATTTTAGGGGAGGCCTTCCCTGGTAGCCTTGTTGTCTTCGTGGTTTAGGGTATTTAACTGCTTGGATCTTTCTTTTTCTTCCAATGACAACTCCCAATGAAGAGTTCCACCTTGAGGTTGTGGATCTCGAGGATGTTGAGGTACATGCTCTGGTCAAGGAGCCAAAAATAGATGCAGTCCCGAAAGAGGCCCCAAAACGGAAGCGCAAAAAGAAAAACGTTTTGATTGTATACAACTCGTCCATTTGGGAAATGAACCAAATCAAGAATAAATTCTAGGGCTACGATATGTTCCAGTGACTCAGATAAAGGCGGATTCCGAAACATTCCAGGTCTATGTTGGAACATGCTCTCCCTTTCAGACGAATCTCCTTCCAGGAGTGTAGATGGGTTTAGTGCTTGGAGTTGGGCCCACATCTCCTGCGGAACCCATCTGTTGATGTGAACTTACTTCGCCAACATTTGTACAACAATGATCGTGTGGTATGCCATCTCCTCCATTTATTCTTTTTCCTCTGGTTTCTTTTCTGCCAATAACTTCTCGTCTTCAAGGACTTTAGACACTTTCTGATGTACTAAGATTCCTTTTAGACTTTTTCTCCATAGTGCAAAGTCTCCAGTTCCATTGAACTTCTCCAATTCAAATCTTGCCATTGATGACATTCAAAATTTCTTCAAGAATTGTAACAGATTGAATCTTAATTCTACGTTCTTGATCGATTACCAAGCTCTGATTTGTGAAAAAATTAAGACTAATAGTGCAAAATCAAATCAATGAAACTCTAAACAATCAAACGATTAGTAATGACAAGATTAACAAATCGAGAACAACAATCGACAGTATAACATGGGCAAATAGAGTATATAAAATTAGAAACAATAAATGCAGAAATTAATTAAAGAAATCAACACCAAGATATATATTGGTTCAAGTCTGATAGATCGATGTGATCTACGGCTGTACTCCAGTTCTGAAACACCACCAAAATCTTTCTTTATTGATTGAGCAAGAATATGTACAATACAGTCGAGACGAGATTCTTTATTGAGTCTTCACAAAGTGTTTCAACTCTCACACTTTACACTCAAGAATCTTCTTCATCTAAAGAATATTCTTCTTACAAAACTCAAATCTAATCTCTCTCTTTTCTCTGCACCTCTCTCTCTATCTCTCGATCTTTTTCTCTCTCAAACTCTCAATCTCATCTGAATAGAGCTTTGAATCTCTTGTATCCAGTCTATCGTAAAATGATAAGTGAAGGTGGTATTTATAGGCCTAGGATCAAGATCTTAAAATTAGTGGTTGCAAGAAAATAAGGTTGTTAAGTTAGTTAAAAATAGCTAACTTAACCAACTCCTCTTTGAGCGAAGTCCCCACTTCAGGTTAAGTATTAGAGCCTTCAAGAACAAATACGAGCTCCTGGACTTAAGGACTAAGGACACTTTCTGAAAGGCTTTCGCATAGGATAGAGCCAGCTGGAGTCATCTATCATTCTAGGAGGGATAACTAGCTAACTGGAACTCCTTTCTAGGGGAGAGCTAACTATCTTGAAGACTAATCTTGGAGTAGACATGATAGTTACCGAGAACATCCTTTGTTAAATATTCTTCTCATACTTTTTTTTTTAATTTCAAATATAATAATAATAATAATAATAAAGAACTTTGAATAAATTAAATTTGAGGAGTACTAATTACAACCTCTTATTACAATTTCTTAGTCAACCTCCATGTCTAAAATCACATGCTGAAATATTTTTTCTCAAATTTTTCCATAGTGTTATTCGTTATAGTTACAGTATCATCCATATAAATTTTTGAAAAATTTCGAATAGTTTACAAGACCGAAAACAGAGTTTCTGATATTCCAGATTATAATGCGTGTTCAAAAAACTTTAAACGTATTTTCGGCACTGTAAACAATTAGATTTTTTAAAAATTTACAGAGAAGATGTTGTAAGCATAACGAACACCGCCGTAAAAAAAAATTAAAAAAAATTATTTTAACATGTGTTTTCGAATGTAAAAGTTGACTAAAAAATTATAACAAAAGATTGACAGTAGCATTCCTCGTTAAATTTTAATATATATTAGATGACATCTATCCTTGGTCATTAGTTAATCGTTATCAGCAGCACAGCAGTACCTAACCGTGGGCGAAGAGATCATATTCTATACCACACGACAGCTAACTGTGTACTCTCACTCACACGACAGCTACTGGTAAGTTAGTTTTCTCACTCCAACACCATTTGAGTATAGTTCTTTTTCTCCTTTTCGTGTCAAAAATTTGGGATTTGAGTCAAATAACTTTTGTTTAATTAGTTGCAAGAATAATGAAAATATTCATCTGGTTCTCAAAAGGGGCGTGTTTATTCGGCTGAGTACACTTGGAATTTAGCTCGTAGAGCGAAATAAAATAAAAATTGAACAACTTTTGTAATTAATTAATTAATTATTATTTTGGTATTGGGTTTCTTTGTATGCTTCGATTATATATATATATATATTTGTGTATTGCTAGAGACGACACTTATCTTATTTTTATTTTTGCAGAAGATGGAGTCGGGCTCTAATGGCGAAGAACCCACATCCTGGGATGAGATGTACAACATTAATCTGATGCCATCGGAGCTGTTTCTCAAGTTTCGTAAAGAGTTACAAGGTTTTCGGTTTGGTGTCAATTTGGAGGTACAATTCTATCATTTTCTTTTCTTAGCGGACGGTTAGTGTGACAGTGACTATTCCAAAGTTTGAATTATGGTCTTCGCTGTAGGTTTTTCTTATTAGCAGATTATTTCTATTTTGGCTCATTTTTGTGTGGAAATTGTGGTATTTGAATTAAGATGATTGTGGGTTTTTTCTTGAACAATGTTCTTGTTGATAAAATGACACTAGAGATCTGTTTGGTAAGCCCTATTACATATTATATCAGTAAATGATATTGTATTATATTCAATTCTATTTACTATTATATATGCACATACAAGTTAATAATACTTATAAAAATAGGCTATATTAATATAAGATATAATTATTATACACTACAATAAGATATAATACAAACTCTAGATGATATTATTTTGTCATATTTGTTTAATACCTACAATCTCAGAGCATAAAACTCTAACAATTGCTAAGTAGGTTCTATGAGAGGAGCAAACCATGGCAGACCACTTGACTTGATCTTATGAGCAAAGTAGGTGCTTCGTTGCTGCTTATTGTTTTGTAATTTGTCTAATGTATCTTGGTCATTGAGTTTGGTTTGCTTAGTCTTTATCCAAGTTGTGGATTAACTACACTCCTCATGTTTCATTCATAGATTTCCTGTATTTGAATACTAGTTCAAGCGATTGTCAGGTGTTCTAATGCTCTGTATCTTTACCATTAAGTTCAATTTGTTATATTTTCTGATAGTTTGTGTTTATGTGTATGAACATAAGTATATTGGCGCTGACTAATTTTCATTCATTTTGAGGACTTATACTGTTTTTCCTTTTGTTCAGTTTTATAATGCTCCATCCAATGAGTTTCAAGGAAAACTTGTGTTGAAGCCATTGTCTCCTGATAAAATGTGGAAGTTTGTTTACGAACCTCTTCAACAGGATGTCCGCCTTCTTTCAAAAAAAATCCCTGTAACCAAATATCTAAATCTTCAGGTATGATTGAACCAGCTTATTTTCTTGATCCTCTCTTCCATAGATATGTCAAGATGCTGAAAAAACTTACTACCTTAACGTTATGTTTGGAGAGATGATTCTACTTGTATAATGTAAGGTTATCAACTTAGAGAAGATATTGAGAAATTAATCCAACTATCTAATTAATCTTCCTAGTATGGGATAACTTATTTTCACTTGAATTACTTTTCTGCATTCAACATGTTTCTTTCTAATTTATTGCCTACCAATGATTAACTAATACTAATTCATTCTTTTATGTTTTTTTAATGTTTTTTTTTAATTTAATCCCACTATCCAAACGTGACCTAAGTATATTGATTACTCATGTTTGATGATATCTTAGTATATGATGTTTCTTCTTGCACTTATAGACCTCTTAACTCTTATGGACTTGAACTTCAATGTTAGTAGCCGCGCTCAACTTTGTCTACTATTGACAGGTTGGAATAGGCCATAACTTTCTTATGCATGCAACTGGTTGGAAATGGAAGCTTAGTACATGTTTTGGTGGAGATGGTATATCTCGAATTCGTAATAAAACAACACTTGGCTTGTGCCCTGGTTTGGATTTTCGATTTGGGTGGAGGGCTGATTATGTCCTTCCAGAAATTACTGGGCAAGTACTAAAACTCTTTAATGAGTTTGACTCTTCCAAATGTCAACATTTATCTCTTTTTATATGTATATGTCTCCTTCCCTTATTAAGACATAAGATTCTTGTACTAATAGGGCGTTGGGCACCGGTGAGCCATTGTTCAACATGAATTCAGGAAAGTTCCAAGCATCATTAGACAGATTTGAGACCATTTTAACCCATTCAGATAAAATGGTTTATACTTCGGATGAAATATTTTATACTGATGAGAAGAACTCACAAGACTGGTATGCATTTTGTTGATTTTGAGAAGAATTTCAGGGTGAATTTATTGTTTATTGTCAGGGCTAGAGATATCCAACTCCATCAGGTACTTATATATTTTTTTTACTGTATTTTGCAGCTGAGAGTTTGGAGATAAAGCATGGTGGAAGATGAAACACTCATTTAACACTGGATACGATGTTTCTTCATATTCAGCTAATGGTCTCTACTTATGATGAGGATGCTGCATGCACCTCTAGCAACATGGTGTGTACTGTTTGTTGCTGTAATTTTCTGTGCTGAATGATGATTTATTTTGAATATAACCTAAATATTTAATCTAATTGGCTTCATTAGGATGTTGATTTATGCCTTTTTAGAACATCTCGAAGAGGCGCTCTCTAACTTCTCTTTATACCCATTATAAATTTTTGATATTGGGAAAGGAAGATATGAACATTTATTGAATTTTTAATAGTTTTTTAAGTTGAATTTACTTTTTTAAATGAGTTATTTAATAAAAATTTGAATTTATAATAATTATTTAAATGATGAGTTGGATAGAATGAGATTGAGAAAAGTAAATCTAAGACAACACTCTTGGAGTTGTTGAATATTCATGTATTTTATTTAAAGTCTTCATTGTATTTTCTTCTTGAATTCCAGTATTGTCTTTTCTTTTTCACCAAGTGAATTCCAGTATTGTCTGTTTTGTCTTTATCTAAACTCATGTTTAATAATATTTTATATTTCTTTTCTTCTGGTTAAATCTAGGTGTCATTTCTCACTAAAAAAACATAGACGGTAACGGATGTGGAACCACACTGATTAAAGTACGTTTATTTCATTATTATATGCGTAACTAAACAATAAACATTAGTAACTTTTTGTTCAAAAATACACATTTGTTCCCACAATGAGAGATTAGCGGTCAGGATTTTCTAGAGTTCATTTACGTTGCCTTGGGAATTGACTATTTTATATAGTATTTTGCTTCCAAAATGTCTAGAGACAAACAGTTCCAATATTATAAATGATTGAGCTAAGTCACGTGTGTAAAACACCCAAAAAAAGAAGTCGAGTCATGACTCATAAGTGGCACAGGCGAGGTACAGAACAGACCTCAAAAATTTTAAAACTCTGAGGAGGGAATTATCATTATTAATAATCCATTCATTTTACTCATTCTAGGATAAAAGTGGGACCTTTAAACCTTTTACCCACGTAGCCGTTGTAAAAATCCATCCCCACAACGGTTGAATTACACACCTTACTATAAAAATTCAAAACTCTCCCTCTACTCCTTAAACCAAACCAAACTCCAAGTTCAAACAAACACAATAATCTATGGCCTCATCCAAAGCTCATCACCTCAGAAGCTCATTCTCCTTCCCAAACCTCCTCCTCTCCTGCCTCAACTTCACTCTCTTCATCCTCTCCGCCACCTCAGTAGCTCCCATAATCCTCATTCGAACACCCCCAACTTCCTTCGGAATGGCTTTTCTCATGGTCTCCTCAATCTCCCTACTCTCCTCATTGGTTGGCTTCTACTCTCAGCTAGCTCACTTCTGCTACATCACCCACGTTTCCCTTCTCCTAGCCTCGCTGATCGGACAATTGCTCGGTATCCTAGTCTCGTTCGCCAAGGAGAATTCGACCCTTTTGCTCCTCCGTTCGAGCCGGGACCCCAAAGAGGCCAAGCTCCTTATGAGGCTGGAGTGTGGGGTGTTAACTGCCATGTTTCTTCTTCAGGTGGCGGTGTTTCTGCTCAGCTGTGCTGTGCATAGCTGTTGGGTGAGGGAGTATGAGGGTTTGGAGGCTGAGAGAGAAGCAGCAGCCAAAAAGCGTAGCCGAAGGATTGCACAGGTTCAAGAGGAGTCCATGGCTAATGCAGAGAAGATTAAGGAGATTAAGGCCATGGAGTTGGAGGATAGGATGAAGAGCAAGTATTGTCAGTGGGTCAAAACTGATTTTGAAGGCTGATGAATTGAACAAAAAAAATGAGGTCTTGTATAAAATGTGTTTGAACTTCAAACTCCCATCTTTTTGGCTTTTGGCTTGTGTTTTTGTTATTGGTTTTTGTCTTGGGTTCGGTCACTATGGGTGTGGCCATAAGTAGTGAATGTTGTATTGTTATTAAGAGTGTTTTAATTTAATTCATTTTCTGATAATTGATATGAAACAGAATTTTCTTTACACGACGACACTAGTACAAGTTTGCTAGAGAGAACTACTAAGTTACTGCTATTATTATTATTGGTGGAATATGTTAATATATATGGAGATCATGGCACTAGAGGAGATTATATAGTGATGACAGAGGCCTTCTCATGGAAACTACTCAGTGAGATAAGTGGAACCAAAGACTGTTTATTCAATATGAGACCCTTTTCTTTTCTCGAGAAGAAATGGGCACTAATTTGTGTTTTGTCTTAAAACAATCTCTTATTCAATATGAGACCCTTTTCTTTTTATCTCGAGATGAAAAAAAAGTCATGAAAATAATTCTTAAATTTAGGAAGGAGCATATTAAATTATTAGAAATACTCTTTATCCTTATTATTTTCAAATTGGCTCTTGGCAAACATACTATCTTTTAAAAAAATTAAGTAATTATAGCAAACTTCTTAAAATTAATCACAATGTTAAAAAATTATTTTTGCAACTGTATGTGTTACTGTCTGAAAAGAAGGGTAAATATAATTTTGGACCCTGTGTTTTGCAAAAATTACAGATTAGACCCTGTATTTGGTTAAATGGCAAAATGGACCCTGTATTTTCTAAAATAGTAAAAATAGGACCCTGAGCTTAATTTTTGACAATTTTTTTTTTAATACAACCAACTTGAAGACACTGCTTAATACGAACAGATATAAAAAATGTAAACAGTTTTGTCATATCACTTTTAAATCAGATTATAATTAAACTTTATTTTGACAAAAAATCAATTCAGGGTCTTATTTGTACTATTTTAGAAAATACAGGGTCCATTTTGTCATTTAACAAAACAGAAGGTCTAATTAGTAACTTTTGTAAAACAGAGGGTCCAAAATGGTATTTACCCGAAAAAGAATTATTTTTTCTTTTTTGAAAAGAACTAGATTGGTTAACTTTAACTTTTAAGCACAAGATTTGAACTGACACATCAATTATATTTTAGTATAAAAAACTGAGATTAATTGATTTTTTTTTTTGTTGAATAGATAGTACTATATATTAATCCGCACTCAAGAGTGTCTATCATACTTATGAGATAAGTGTGGAAAAATTAATAAAGTGATTAGGAAGCTCCTACTTTACTATAACAATCCATATGCTTTTTAAGGACTTACTTCACAAAATATCTTTTTAAATATGCCCAATCTAAAATATTTCCAATATTTCTGCAATAAAATAAAATATTTGCAATTTTGAATATGTATCATTTTTGTACCGAAAAGATAATATATAATAACATATTTGTTTTTTCTTTTTTTTCTGTTTTGAAAGTGAATATAACTTCATTAATCAAGCAAAAAGCCAATAATAACAATAAAATAACAAATAATTAATCAAAGGCCATAAACAAGAGGGCAATCTTCACCACCAAACTTGGATTTTCCAGAGAATAAAGCTAATCGAACAAAAGAGTGTGCAATGGCATTATTGTCTCGTTCAAGCTGTGGTCATAATTTTAAAAGCAAGCCAAGCTTCATAAATGTCTCGGAGAATGCGGCCAAATTTAGAAGGACCAAATCTTCTCTCAATTTTTCTCTGCCTGTCCTCATCTAATTAAAACAATTAAATGTATATCTCCTTATTTAATAGATTTAACATATTTAAGAACTATTTTATTTTACCTTTCCGACTTTTTTTATTATTATTATTAAATGTTCTTCTCATGCCATTTTTTTAAAATAATAATAATAATAAAGACACTTTAATAAAATCAGATTTTGGTTAATAATAATATAATTCTATCAAGAAAAAAAAAAGACTGATTTAATATTATGTTATATTATTCACTTAAAACTAATTGTATTAATAACTTTAGTAACCTATTTTTTTATTGCTCCTTAAAAAGAAAATTAGATTGGTGTATCTTTAATATTTTTTAAATATTAAATGTATCAGTATAGCTTACGTTAGCATCAATAATATATTGGGGTAAAAATTGATTTATTCAAGTGACTTTATTATTATTTAACAAAAAAAAAAATGTCACATGAATTAAGGATAAAATAAAATAATCCTTAAATATATTCACATTAATAAGGGGATATATTGTTTCAAAAGAAAAAAAAAATAAGGGATATAATTGGAGAGCTTGGAGCATTTTAATTAAAGTGGGACAGAGAAAAAATTGCTCCAAATTTAGAGTGATTAATATTTTTTGAGCTGCACTTTTGACACACCCTATTTGGTTATTTAAATGATAAAAAAAAACACCCTTCTCATTTTTTACCTTAATTTTTTATATAAACAAAATAAATAATATTTATTTTAGCTATTATTGGATAGAATTAGATTAGAGAATCGAGATTAAATCTTTACTCAATAATATTGACATTATTTAGGATAATCTTTTTTTGGAACAAAATAAGATGACATCTATCTTTTATCATTACTTATCTGAAGCAGTACGTACGTACCTAACCGTGGGCGAAGAGATCATATACTATACCACACGACAGCTAACTGTGCACTCTCACTCACAAGATCACACTTTCCCAAATAGATTAAAGAGACAAATCCCACCACCACTACCTTCCTCATAGTCTCAACAAAGTCCCTTGAATTCAAACATAACCCAACGCCGTCATAACGGTCCATCGTCGCCACCGCTCTGCAACCGTTGAAATCAATTTCGTCTATTTTTCTTAAACTTTCAGAGTAATTAGCTTGGAATGTCTGAAGGTTAGGCTATATTGATCAGAGCACTTTATGAACTCTTAACCCTAAATCAAAACCCATTCCCTGTTTTTCTGCAACGCCATATATAGTTTCTTTCCCTCCATATGTCTGCTTGCTCTTCAAGCTACTGGTAAGTTAGTTTTCTCACTCCAACACCATTTCAGTATTCTTCTTTTTCTCCTTTATGTGTCAAAAAGTTGGGATTTCAGTCAAATGATTTTTTTGTTTTATGGATTTTTAATTAGTTGCAAGAATAATGAGGCGTGTTTATTCGGCTGAATCCACTCGGAATTTGGCTTGTAGAGCCAAATAAAATAAAAATTGAACAACTTTTGTAATTAATTAATTAATTAATTAATTATTTTGGTATTGGGTTTCTTTGTTTGTAAATATATATGATTTGCAGAGTAACGAATTTAAAAGTAAATGATATTCTTTGGTTGAATCTTGAAATTACAAATGGAACACAACCTATTTTTGGATGGATTAATTCAATTAATTTAATAAGTAAATTGGATAATTCTCATTTGTACAGTACGGATTTCAATGGAATGGATAAAAGGAGATATATCTCTAATAGAGAGATTTACATCTTTTGTTTACAAATATATGAATATGATACGTTTACTGCTTACAACCACATGATTGGTGCACCGGCTGGTCTGTCCCAGCCAATCAACACACAAAAGACAAATCTTTAACGTTGCTATGCTGTCAAACACACACATTTTTGGTGAACACCCAACTATGATTTGGAATTTGGATAATATGAATGTAAGACTCTTGAGTTTTAAACTCTTTCGACCTTTCAATACAAATAGAGGTCCAGAAACCAGCTTAGATTTACTGCGTCACCATTGATGTGGGGTACCATACTGCGGGTCCCATCTAACATGGGAAAGTAGAAACAGGACAGACCCATGAATGATCTGGTTCAATCTCTTCAGAGGCTTCTTTTTACTATAAATAAGCTCATAATGTCCTTGTGGATCTTTTGTCTTATCCTCCATTTGTGGTCAACCACTTGTCAATCATAGCGTTATTATAACTGCTGTTATATCCATAACTTCGTACTCTGGTATCATTTTTTTTCCCAATCTTCTATTAGTTTTAATCGCCAGCTACCCTACTTGCAGGCATCAAAGGAAATTTCACATGCTGGGATTGGTTTACACCATTCTCAATAAATAAAATCTCGTTTTTGCAGAAGAATTCTTCCTCCAGGAGAGATTCTGGAGGAAGAACTGCTCAAATGTCGACAATTTCGATTCACAGGCTTCAGTTATTGAGTTTCTCCCATGGCAGAATCAAATCACATAGAAGATTTCACAGAACCTATGCCATTACCATGTGAGTCTCTAGTTTATGTTATTTCTGATATGGATTGTCTTTGTTTCTGTTAATTTTGTTGTGTGTTTTCTTTTGTATTTTCATTTTCTTATCTACATATATATCCTGGGTGAATTAACAGGACAATGGATGCCAAATCTTCTGAAAAAAAGAAGATTGAAGAAATTTCTGTACAGATTCCATCATTATCGTCACCTATTACTCAACGTGAATTATTAAAATCATCTGATCTGCAATTTAACCGGCTGCAACCATCAGAAAGAGATTTAATTCAAGAAAAAAAACTTGAATTTGGACATTTTGTTGCAAGAGACGCCATTCTTGATGAAGAATTCTGGGTAGGAAATGATATAGCAGAGGGATAAATAGTTTGCCAGTGAATATTTGGGTGTGGGTTATTTTTGTTCATAATTTAATTTGAGGTGCTTGTTTGGTTTTAAACTTGTGGTAGACTGCAGCATGGCTTCGTGCAGAAAGTCACTGGGAGGATAGATCAAGTGACAGGTGCGCCCTCTTTCTCCATAATATTAATTTAAAGTTTGGATTTCATCACTTATATCTGTACATGGCCTTGGTTTTTCAGTATACTTTGACTAAAGATTGTATGAATTCCTGTCATAGTTATTTGGTAGACCCATTTAGGTTGTTCTAAAAAAAAGGAGAGGGGATAGATTCAAACTCTTATTAGTTTCAGGTTCGACTAGTTTTAGGAAACCTGTGGCTGGACCTTTCAAATGTTTGGTTGCATTCCATTACTTGTATATCACCAAGCTAATTCTAGCCTACACTTGGTTAACACAGATATGTCGATAACCACAAAAGGAAATTTGCAGAGCAGGTAGGATTCTTCATTTCTTTTCATTATTAAGTATAATTCAATCACTTGGTAAATATAACAGTATTGTTGAATAATGTTTCATGTTATAGGAGTTTAATGCCATTAAAAAGCGAAACAAATGGCAGCATAGGCCAAATGAAAGATGTGCATGCATTGTTGCGGTATGACATCTATACATGAGTAAAAAAATTATAAAGCACAACTAAGTTTCTCACTCATTTACATGGCAAGGAAGTTTTGATGATCGATTGTAATCCGTATGAGACCTTACTCAGTATTTTGTCTAATTTATCAGGTAAAAAAGGAAACGAAGAATGTGAAACGCACAGTACTGAAAAGTGTGGTTGGAACTCTCGATTTGAGCATTCGGTACTTGTTGCATGGAGAAACCTTTCCAGGGGTATAAAAGCATTCTATATTTGTATCATTGTCCATCTCTTGGAATTAAAAGTGTACTTTAAAACTAAAACTAATGACACTCAGGAACGGGTGAAAGCTCCTCTCTTCTGCAGCATAAACCGTACATCCCAAAATAGATATGGTTATATTGCAAACTTGTGTGTTGCCAAATCAGCACGTCGCCAGGGTATTGCAAGTAATATGCTGTATTTTGCTGTTGAATCAGCTATTTCAGATGGTAAGATGAAAGTTTAAACAAGAATTTTGTTCATCTTTTTCTGTACTAGAAGGGTTCATCTGATTAACATTTTGCGTGACAGGTGTTGAACAGGTTTATGTGCATGTGTATAGAGATAACAAAGCTGCGCAAGAGCTGTACCGCAAGATGGGTTTCGAGGTAAAATATTCAAATTGTCATTGTTAATTGATTTGTGCTCGTCTTCAATCATGGTCTTGAATTCATCTCAAGAGAACTGAACTAATGCTCAGTTCTTAACTCTCTTATCAGTTGGTTCAAATGGCAAGCTCTCAATTATTAGAGGAGGGAACGTTCTTGCTTTGCTTCAAATCCTGAAAACCATTCGACTCAAAATTTATCTCTTGGTGTAAAGAAACATATTCTAGGTGACTTGTAGAATATCTATAGGCTGCTATCCAAAGCGAGAAGGAATGTTTTTGGTCATTACCTTCAATTTGTAATATCTTGTTCAATAGGCTTTGAACAATATTCTTCTATATTTTAATTTTTTTTTCTTTTATGTAATTTCTGCAAGTTGAAATGGAAAACAGGAAGAAAAGAAAAATAGAGAAGCTGTCATTTATATCCTTTCCATCTCTCGAGCAATTGTCCTTAGCATTTACAAGATCATATTTGATGCAAAAGTCATATAACAAAGTGGCTTCTTTTTATTATGCCAACAAATCATAACAATAAGACTTAAAATTTTTGTTTTATTTTTCAACTTTGTAAAAAATCAAATGTAATCTTGTTTAATCAACTGTCCTAGATCTACAAATGCCAATGTCCACTCACAAGCTAAACTACACTTTGTATATAGATCAAGCTAGGTTTGGTTACTATGTTTATCGGGATAAATTGAAAAATATTTCTTTTTTTGTATTTATTAATAAAAATACTTTTGTATTATATTTTATTAAAATCAACTCATTTTTGTGAGTAGGTTGCCTAATATACTTTTACTTTTTACTTAAGTGTAGCACATGATTTACATTAACTTAAGAGATATAATTAATAGAGACATCATCTATAAAAGTGTATATATCTTAAAGAATATAGAAATAAAGATAAAAATTAAAGTGGGCATACAATGCAATTTCTTCTGTTTACTAGTGTCTTGGGCCTAAAAGATTGTTATTTGTATAGAAATTTACATAACTATTATTTTTGACAAATTTTTTATACATTTATACGTCTAAAGATTTTTTTATATATTTTTACTTTGTTCATAAAAATAACAAAAAAAAAAATCACATAAAAAAAAAAAAATTCAAACAACAAAAATCACATAAAATTTTATTTAAAAACTATAAAATATATTTAAAATTTTGGTACAATCGCATTTTTATAATTTTTTTTTTTGTTGTTTTTGTTTTTTTTTTTTTTTTTTGAAATAATCCTTTATTTATTGAAATTTTTACATGAAAAATCCTTTTTACTCACTTTATTACATTATTACCCTCACACGCCTATTACTACATTTATACTTACAAACTTATTTTTATTACACATTTACCACTTACTCATCATACCATGCATACACGTGTTCTATCCCCATGCATCATCAATCAAATCATACTCTCTTCCCTCTCTTTTTTCATTTTGTTTTGATTTCATTTTCTATTCTTCATTTCTGTTCTCTAAGTTCATTTTGAATTCAAGTAACCTCCATTAACCACTCACAATTTATCACGTTTTTCCCTCTTATTTTTGGTTCATCCACGAATTTTCAACTTCCTCTTAGCCCACGATTTAGCAACTGTTTTTCCCTCTCTGTTTCATTTTTTTTCAATCTTATTTATACCATGGCAATCACTCGGTCATCTTCATCCCCTTCTCCAGTTCTCAAAAAGAAATCAAAAATGGGCAAGAAATCTTTGGCCAACAAATCCAAGGGTAAACGCCCAATCATTGATGATTTTGATTCTGATTTTGAAGCTCCCATGCCGAAGCGTGTGAAACCCACTTCTTCGAAGAAATCGAAGCTGAACTTGGAGGAGTCCTCGCTTCCAGAAATTTCTGGGAAAAAATTTCAGAAACCTGTTACACATTCTGCAGATCGGACTGAGGTTGGTTTTTAGTTTTATTTTCGTTTCCCCCTTTTCTTCCATTTCTGCTTTACCCAGATTTTTGGCGTTTCATGTTCATTTTGCTTTGTGTGATTTTAGGGTTTCATTTGTGCATTTTGTTTCATGTTTTTAAATTTTTTAGTTATTTATTGTTGCTTTTGATCTTTCCATTTGATTCTGGTCTGGGTGTTGTTATTTAATTTTGTTTTGTTTTCTTTATTTTTAGTGTTTTTTTGTGCTTACAGGTTATGTGTTTTGTTTTCGTTTTTGGTGTTCTCAATCATTCTTCGTTAGTTTCTTTTCAGTTTTTAAATAGTTTGTTACTGGTATGTTTTGATGTGTTTTCGATTTTCATAAGTTTTTGTTGTTTGCTGTTATATTTTAGATTTCAAAACGATTTTCAAATCTTTGCTCTATATTTTCCTATAGTTGTATATGTTTTTTAGTTTGTTTGTTGTTTTAATATAGTTTTGTTGTTCTTTTTATACTGCATTTTTCGATTTCTTTTAGGGTTAGTTGTTTACTGTTTTTTTTATGTTTCCAAACGATTTAAGGTCTTTGCTGTTATTTTCTGTGTAGTCATTCACAATTAATAGTTTGTTTTTAGTTTGTTTGTAGTTGTATTACAGTTTTCATACTGTTTAACTCAGGATTTTTAATTTATATTGGCCCTTTTTTGTTATGTTGCAGGTTTGGGACTGTAAATTTAGTCCTTCTGATTTTTACAGATCTAAGTGTGTGTGCACCAGTGTGTATTCTGTGATAAATAATATTAAAAACACTTTATCTGTTAATTTGCTTTCTTTGTTTCGTCAAACTCAGTTTGGGCATTTTCTGGATATGCCTGAGTTTGTTTTTCACCCACAAGTCGTTCATAGTTTACTACTAAGGGAAGTTTTACAGCCTAATCCTAAGGAGTTTTGGGCTAAGGTTGCTGGCCGTTGCATACGGTTTAGTGCCGAAGAATTTTACCTTATTTCTGGTTTAGATTGTTTCGGTGATTGCAACAAGTTGTTGTTTTCACAGGAAACAAATCAATTGGTAGAAACATGTTTCCGTGGTGTAAAAACTATTGACAACAAAGCCATCGAGGATGCTTTTTTGGGTAGTCGGTGGGGTTTGGATGAGTCTATTGGTTTGAAAATGGCTGTTTTGTATTTCATTCAGTGTTTTCTTCTTAGCAATACTCCTGACAAAGAAGTGTCTAGGTTTGTTCTAGATGTAGTTGATAGCGGTCGGTGGGATGAGTATTGTTGGGGTAGGGAATCATTTGAATTGACAATTGACTCATTCAAAGGTAGGATTGAGCATGGGATCATTATGAAAAATAGAAAGGCAGAGAAGGGAGGCCAATATGATGGCTGGTATAGGGCATTGGGATGTCCTTGGGTTTTTACTGTTTGGTTTTATGAATGCTGTCCTGCAATGGTGAACTCTTTCTGTAAGAGAGTTTCATCTTCTATTCCCAGGATTCTGAACTGGAGCAACACCATCGTCACCAAAAATCCAACCCTTCGAGACTTGAAGGGCAAGATTTTTGATTTACCTTTGGAGAAGGTACTTTACAGTTTCTTTACTGTTTTTTTCCTGTTTCTTTTCAGTTTAATATATGTAGTTGTTTTTTGGTTTTTCCAATTGTTTTAATTTTTTTTCATATTATGTTTAATTATGCTGTTCAGTTGAAGATAAAAAACATGCGTCCTACTGATGAAGAGAGGCAGCAGCTTCAACTTGACGGTCTATTTCTCGATGAATCTATTGATGAACGTGGTGTAGTGAAGCAATCCTTCGAGGGTGGCTCATCTTCAAAGAAGTCTGATTCAGCAGATATTGATTGGATGAAATCTAAGCTGGAGATGCTCAGTTCGAATCAATCATCATTGGCCGAGGACTTCATTTCGTTGAGGTGTTTTGTTGATTTTAATTTCAAATCTGTAATGACTGTAATTAAGGATATCCAAGAGAAGGTTAATGCCATTCATCGTCGTCCTTCTGACGAGGTATTTATTCTTATTTTATTGTTTAGGTTTTTTTATTTTTTTTTGTATAGTTTCTTTACTGTTTTATTTAAGTTTCATTTATGTTGGCTGATACAGGGAAAGTCATCGGATGAATTAGTAACTCAAGATTCTGATGATGATCCTGATGATGATGATGATGATGATGATGCCGAGGATGATGACAAGCAATTGCCTGATCCAGAAAATATTGATTCCGACTCCGACGATGGTGGTGAGTTGGTTAAAGTTGGTGGGGATGCTGATGATGCTGACAAGGCTGTTACTGCTGTCCCTTCTGCTGATGTGAATCCTTCTGGGGATGTTGGAGGGAGTGATAAAAATGTTAAGGATGTTGAGAAGCCGAAGGGCGATGAGTCTCGATTGAAGGGGGACGATTTCTTTGATGGGTTGAGCCAGCTTGTAATAGATGATGATCAAGTTGTGTTGGCTGGCTTGGAGGCTGTTGCTAAAATCAATGTAAGTTTACTTTTAATTGTTTTCAAAAAAACTAGGTTTCTTTTTGGTTGCTCATTAGTTTCTATTATGTTTTGCAACTGTTTTAATGCATTCTTTATTTTTTAGGTCCCCGCACCCAATCCAGATGTTGTTGGTGAAAAGTCAGATGCCATTCATACTGATGAAGAAACTGAGGATACTGTCTCTGATACACCTCTGTTGGATAAGAGGAAGCGTGCTCCGGCCTTGAAATCTCCATTTGTTGATTTCGGGTCTGCTGATGTCGGGAGCACTCCAATGGAGCTTATGTCCTCAGGTTCTCAATCAGCTGGGGATGATAGGGATTTCAAAATGGTGACTTATGTGAAGGGCCTTTATGCTCTTAATGATGCTTTTGCTGATCCCGTATCTACCGAGATTGAGGCAAAATTTGACTCTTGGATTGGTGAAGGATTGCTTAAACATCCCAGGTGACTATTTTTTATTAAATCTGTTTTTGTATTATTTTTTTTTTCCAGTTTTATTCCTGTTTTAATGCTGTTTTTTTTTCTTTGTTTTTTTGTTGTTGTAGGCATTATAATTGTTATGAAGACGGCGCAAAGAAATTTACCCCGGGTTTTAGGCTAGGTGTTGATTATGTTGAGGATAAAACTTGGTTTTACCATTTGGCCACATGCGACATGTTTATGAACGACTCGGTAAAGTTTCCAATTTATATTGTACTTATGGTAGTTTGTTTTTAGTTTCTTTATAAATGTTTTTTAGTTTTGATACTACATTTCTGTTTTTTTACAGTTGTTAAACCTTTTCATTTGTGTTTCTGTGTTGTTTTTTTTTCTCAGCATATGAACACCATATTCTATTACCTTCGGAAAAAAGGTAAGTATTCTTCCGCTGTGACGTTGAATTTCGCAACCACTGATTGTCTTTTTGATGATTCCATCCAAGCATTGTACCACAAATTTAACAAGGCCAAGTCAATGAAGACTAAGATGTCACACATTCACGCTGCCCACCCAATTGCGCATTACATCCGAGGTATGCGCATTCCCTGTTCCAAGCCTTGGTATGAAGCCGATCACGTGCTTTTCATCATCAATTTAAGAAGGGAAAGTCATTGGGTTTTTGGGCGTCTTGACGTGCACGAAAGGACGTTATTTCTGTACAATTCTTTGAGAACCGCGAAGATGAATGCCGCAGCTAGGAATGCGATGAAGGCTTATTCCGTGTTGCTGCCTTTGTTTTTCGATTTACTTGGGTTCTGGAAGAATAGAGCACAAGTTCCTGCCTCGGTTTCGACCTACTGACTCCATTCAGAATCGTGGAGCTTAGTGGTCTTGCGTCTCAGCAGAAGAAGTGAGTGTTTCTTTTAAGTTTCTTTTATGTTGTTTTTTAGTTTCTAATCTGTTTATTTTTTCTCTATGTTTTTTAACAGTGATTGTGGAGCATACGTTGCTGCCTTTGCTGAATTCTTTATACACGGAAAGGATGTCCCTGCAGACTTTGACATCGAAGTTTATCGAACCCGACTTGCTGCACTTTTCTACTCGTACGGACAAAGGAAAATTGACGAAAGTATTGACAGCGAGGATGAGAAGCAATCCAAGTCTTCTAAGGCATCTAAATTGAAGAAATAGGAACTTTTAATTTGGTGGCTCTATTATGTTATTTGTTGAATCTATTTACTTGACAAGTTTTAGTGTTGTTGTGTGTTTAAAACTATGTAGCTGGTTTAAAACTTTTAGGATATTTGACATTCACTCCTTATAATATCTTTATTGTATAGGTTTGTATTTCCCAAAGTTGTGTGTTTTTTTAATTGTTCAAGTTCTTATATACGGTCGCACAACTATGGAGAAACTATTAACCAACTAAATACAAACTATGTTTTCATTTTTCCTAAATAGTGCTATGAATGTATATTTATTCTTCGTATTCCATTAACTGTTTTTCCTTATTCAAGTTATGTTTTATCAATTATTGACTGACTGCCTTTAAAACTGTAAAGAATAAGTCATTCCGGTACTTAATATTTTACAAAGGGTCGCAACTGTAACAAAACGATTTTGAAACTATTAAAAAACTGTTTCAAATTTCATAAAAATGAAATCCCATGTATTTAGAGCATCACAGATCAACCTGTTTGAATTTGCACACAAAATTTAACAATTCAAATATTTCATATGTATCTATTTTATTGCTTGATTGTTGCATGTCTTTCGATTGTGTCCGTGTTGTCCACATTTGCCGCACCTGTTATGTTTTTTTGTATCCCATTCAGATAAAAACCTTCGTTTCCTTGGTCTTCCAGATCTTATTTTTTGGTTTGGTGGCAGAACAATGATATCTTTTATGTTTTGTGGCACATCCCAAGTTGTGTGATTGTGTACCGGATATGTTGAGCCGCTGTATGTTTCAAGCCATGTTCGCGTGGTGTAATAACCCGAACAGTAGTTGTAAACATTCAAGTTCATCTCTTTTATAACAGCAAGCGCATGAGCACACGGTAACTCATCAAGTTGGAATCTGTTGCAACTGCATGTTTTCTCCTTGAGGTTGATGACCCATGATCTGGTTAGTTCAATGACTTCGAACATGGTCTCGTTTATTGGTTTTACCTGCGGATTAAGTGTGAAACTGTTAATATGTATGACAACGAAAAACAAACTATAAAGAAACTGAAATGCAACTAAAAAATTTAACATGTCATTACATTTTCTGTCAATGATTCCACAAAGTTGTCGACTAATTTCTTTTCTTGTAGGTGTTAAAAATGTTGTTGTTTTCTCGTGCTTTTTTCCCCGTTTGTGTATGTCCATTGTTGAATCAATGCTCTCAATGACTCCATCAGTGTTGTGATTGGTAGCTCTCTAGCTGCCAAGTTTGCTGCATTTAGAGATTCAGCAATGTTTGAAGTCATAGTTGAATACCTGTTGTTTTTGCAGTGGTATCTTGACCATTTGTGGTATCCAACTTGTTGTAAATATGGTCTGACACGGATGTCCAAGCAGTCCAACTCGCTCATATGGTATTCAAATTTCCTCTCTGTGTATGCTCTGGCTGCAGCGAAGAATGGTTTATCCAGCTTGCTTGCATTCTTCTTGAAGGTTGCTTTTAGGTTGCTTAACAGGTGGTATACACAATAGCAATGTGTGATTTCGGAAATACTTGACAAGCCGCCTTACTTATGCTCTCATGTCTATCTGAGATCAAGCACTGGTCCTCTCTACTCCCATATGTTTCTCTCACATTTGTGAAAAACCATTGCCATGAGTTGTTGTTTTCTGAATCCACAACGAGAAAAAGCTAGTGGAAAAATGTGCCCATTTGCATCCTGTGTACAAGCAGAGAGCAGTGTACCTCCATATGTTGATTTAAGGAAAGTTCCGTCAACAACTATTATAGGTTTGCATTTCTTCCATCCTTTTATTGATGCATCCAGTGCGACAAACAAGTACTTGAAGCTGTTGTCATCCTCTGTTTCCATGTGCACTATTGTTCGGGATTAGTTTTTTGCAACATGTGCAAAACCGGGCAGCAACCCGTATGATTCGTTGGCTTTTCCTCGTAATTCTTCTTGCGCGTGCTCTTTGCTTCTCCATGCTTTCATGTAGTTCATTCGACCCCATACTTGTGTTTCATTTCTCCTGCGATGTCTTGTGGCGTTTGAGTTGTTTTTATTTTGGTGAACCGTGGCTTGATGTAGTTTCCAATCAATTTCGTTGTAGCTTGTCTCTTGTCGGCAAATACGATGTTTAGATCACAAGTGTGTATCACCTTTCTGTCGTACTTTCGAATGATGAATGACTTTGTTGGCCCGTTTCTGGATGCTGTTAGTGCCCACTTGCATTTTGGATCCAAACAACAAATCTTGTATGTTTTTGCACATGATTTTTTAACTCTGAATTGGAAGTTGTTCCTAATTGCATAGAAACCAAGCACGCTCAGTGTTTCTTTGTCTTTGTATATTTGTGCTTCTTCTATTTCTGGATGATGCGGATCTGTGATTAGTAGTTCGTCATAATCTGTGATTTCTGGTTCCTTTTTTCTGTTGTTTTCCAGTTGCTCAACCATTTCCTCTGCCACTAGTTTTGCATAGTCCATGAAGTCAAAACTTTCTTCCCCAAATTCCGGTACTCTTGCTTCAATTATATGTTGTTGATTTGTTGAGTCTTCTGTTGTTGCTGCATTGTATTCGATTGGTTGGAAGGCGCTTCTATGTGTAATTAATGAATTGTCATTTCCAAAGAATGTTGCATCGATGGTTGTTGTTGGGTTGTTGATGACATTCACACACATTGGGTATGTTGTGAAGTCGGGGTCTTTCAGTTTGAGTTGTATGTAGAAATGCAGGCTTTGATCATCCTTTATCCTCAATGGTTGGTATCCTTCCTTCACTTGATATTTCAGTTGCAAAACAGTGTTTTCTTGGTTGCATTCCAGGGCATCTTTGAGTTTCTGTTGCAAATCTTCATAGTTACAATTGACAGAAATGTAGTGTCCACTGGCTTCATAATTTTCATAATTCATTCGATCATCGAATTTTCCATTGTAGAAGACTAGGAATGGAATGTCTTTCCTTTCCTGTGTTTTTGCAATTGTTATTAGTCCGAGGCAACGAATTTTAAAACTGGTTTTATTATGTTATGAAATAGAGTACAAACTTACTACTATCTCTGTTCCTTTGTTCAAGCATTGTATTTCCTGTCCAGATTCCTGATTTTGCCATTTTTTTGGTAGTTAATAAACTACAAAGAAACGATAATAAAACTATTAAGAAACTTCATTTAAATTTTGGGAAACTAACCATTTCTCAAACTGTTCTGTACTCTATCTTTTCCACAATAAATTCCTGCAAAAAACGTAATGAAACTATTATTAAATGATTATGCAACTATAAACCAACTGAAAAACCACGATTATATCCCCAAAATTACATAGTTATTACGCATTGTCATTTTTCATCATGTTTATTCGAATCAGATCGATTTACAACTATTATAAAACTAATTTGCTACCATTAACATATATCTTACCTTGTATATATGCTAGCTCTTGGTACTTGTCATATAACACTTCTTCATGATTTCGAAACCATTTTCAAACGATAATGCAACTGTAAGCCAACGCAAAAAAAAAAAAATGAAACGAAGTTATTAGTATCCCTTGTTTCCTTAATCATAATCAGTTCTTGTTTATTGGTTTTTACCATATGTATTGCCTGTTGCACACCATTGAATCAACCAGATTGCAACTAAAAATGCTGTGTATCATTGTTGAAAAAAAAATTCAGTTCATACCTTTTTTTTGGATTTGAGGGGGAGCTCCAGATCTGTTCAATACAGATTTACATTGCTTCAATCTGAATTTTCGACGATCGTTTGAGTGATATTGCACTATAAAAACCGAAATCAAATGTTGAAATTCAGTTTCTCCACGGTTGTCCTGCTCTTTTTTTTAAAAAAATTTCTGTTTAGATCGTTGGATTTGTTCGTTTCCTATTGAAATTCGACGGGATTTACAGTTGTTTTACGTTCGATCTGGTTTCATTCTGGTTGCGTGGCCGACTGCATCGATGGAGCTTCATTCATCCTCTCCGTTTGTGACGTGCGGCTGAAGGTAAGGGCAAGTGGTATTTTTGTAATATTTTCATTTTGGGCTGTACAAATGTTGATTGGGCCGGCCCACAGTATTGTTGTAATATTTTACCATTTTTAGAATATTCCTGTTTTTTTCCCTTATTTATTCCCACTAGTAATGTTTGGCAGTTATTTTTTTTAAAGAGAGAAAATTGAAATATTCATTAATAGACAAATTTGACAAAATTTATTGCATGAACATATAGCTCATAGAGCGAAATTAATTTAAAAAAACTCCAAAAACAAGCTCAACTAAGATGGAATTTGTAAAAAAACATGTACAATATTTTATAAAAAAATAATTTGTGATATATTTGCATTAATTTTTAGTATTGTGCTTCAAATGCACAATTATAAAACTTTATATAAAATTTAATATTTAATAAATGCTCTATTAAATAAAAAAAATAATAATAACTTTATTATTAATTTTATTATATGAAATAATAAAAATAAATGAAAAAAAATTAATGTAATAACTAAATTTAATAGTAAAATATTAAATTTGGATCAACTTTTGCTAAGTGACAAAAATTGACACATTATTGAAACAAATATTTTACAAGGGGCTATATTTTGGCAATAAATCACCATTTTGTATTTCTATTGGTGATGTTCTAAGGATCTATAAACCACCAGTAACAATTATCAAACCAGTATGTAGTAAACTAAATGTCCAAATTAAATGAACATCTAATAAAGTCTACCTACTAATGACTTCGACCGATCTTCCAATAAATATTAAAAAATAACAACTCCATTAATCAAATAATAAATATGAAAATAACAAGTTCAGTAATACTCCATTAGTAATTTATAGATATTCTTTTAGAAAATTTGAATTATTTCAAAAATATTATCGTTAATGTTTCAAAAATTAATAACTAGCTTGAAAAATAGGTTAAAGAAAATACCAATTTTTGCCATAAGCCCAAATAAAAAAAAAAACAAGCTAGTCCATTTAACAAAAAGTGGTAAGTTGAAAAATGCCTCTTTTATTAATCAATTAACCAAAGGGAACTTTTATTTGTACCCCATAAAATTATAAATACACCCCATTATTACAAAAAATATAAACTTAAATAATTTTTAAAAACTACTCTTAATATTTTTTTTTTAATTTTTTCCTCACATTATTTTATGTTAATTTCAATACTTATTTTGATTTCATTTTCATAATTTTTTCTAACTCATGTATATATTTTTTTTATTTTTTTTAAAGAAAATTTCATAAAATTTTTTATTTTAATTTTTTCGTCATAATTTTTAAAATGTAATTTAATTTTGTTTAATAGGTATATTTTTTAAGAATATAAATTGAAAGAAAAAAATTGAAAATACTTAGTAAAATTAAAAATATAAATTTTAAATAAAATAAAAATTATTAAAATGGGGTGTACTTAACAATTTTTGGGTGTAAATAAAATTTCCCTTAACCAAATTTGCCTCTAATTTTATATTTATTTGAAACATACCTCTTTTTATATCTATTGTACCCAAAATACCCTAACATAAGAGAGTCACATGGAGAGTATCTTGAAGTGACAGGGGCGAAATTGGTACAATGTTTAAAAAAAGAGGTAAAAATGATAGACATTAAAAAAGAGGGTAAAAATGAAAGAAGACAATATAAACAGGGTATAGAGTGTAATTTCCTCTAACAAAAATGTGTTAGCCTAAGCTTGGCACGAACAATCCGTGCTCATGGGCCGTGCTGGGCCTATCTTCGAAATATGGCCACGCCCGACACGACTAATATTGATATTAGGATTATATCAAGTTTTATTTGAGAAATTTACATGGTATACTAACTTTTACTATATTTTTACAAATATATTGCCAGGCGGTATTTTTTACTTTTGTACTGTATTTTTTTTATAAGTTTCAAACTGCAGTATACTGTGTTAAGTTTTTATTGGTGTTCTACTGGTATTTTTTAGTTGTTCTACTATTGTTTTGAGTTGTTCTGTTTTGTGTACAACTAGTGTTTTATAAAAACACAGTATTTTTGAAAAAAATTTCGTGTGACAGTATTTTTATAATAGTTAACTCAAATTCTTGTATTTTTGTAAATTTCCCTTTTATTTAATACGAGTCAAGTGAACCTGTTTGTACACCAGACTCAACAACTATAATTTCGAAGAATTGAGTCATTCAAATTTTCAAGGATAATTTTTAAAAAAAGAAATTACAAAAACTACAAAATTTTATAAAATATAATTTTTTTAGTATATTTTTATGTGATACTCTTGTTATTATTATTTATATACTATTTTTATGTTACTTTCTTATAATTTTTTTGTTATTTTTTATAAATGCCGTAAAAATATATTTAAAGAAACTTGTTTATGTAATTATCTTTTTAACCGTACAATTCAACCTTACATTTTACAAGAATAGAAGGATTGGGTTATTGCATGTTGATATTTGTATACAAAAAATGAATTTTAATTTTGAAAAGATTAATTAAAAAATATATTTTTAACATAACTATTTATTATTACATTAATAAACATAATATTTGAGAAAAACCTGTTAAAATAATTATATATAAGTAATATATCATATATTATGGGTTGGATCAAACCAATAATTCTCAATCCTTGGCCAACCCATGCAAATCCGGTTTTAACATTTGTCCGTAGAGTCTAAAATAGTAATGCAATAAGATCAACACTGCTTGGGTTGAATAAGTCACCCTACATTTTGTGCACCCCTAAGAAGAAACAACTCCAACCAGTGACATGATGATGGTGATGGACACTTTATATTTAAGACTTTCAAAGGAACCCCCATTCAAGCCCTTACCTCTAAGTCAAGGCTGTTTGGTTGGTGGTATTTGTAGCCATGATCTACCAAATTTAAATCATTCGTTTATGAGAAAGAAAGAACTTGTAGTTACTGTAGTGCCAAATAACAATAACAAGAGATACGTAAAAAAAAATATCCTTGTCAAACATGATATTGGTGAATTGTCCAAAAATTTGCTATTCTTCCCATTTCCACCAGAACCAACAAAAAACATCTGATGTTCCGAGTTCTTGTACAATGTAAGGTTGGACACTTTCAAATTGTATTCTATTTGCAAAAGGAGTCGATTTGTGCAGGGTATTCTATGAGTTAAAAACAAAAAAAAACCAAAAGATTTACCCATAAGCTCATCCGATTAAACTATTTTCAGTTGAATTCCATCTTTCCAAGTCATTGATATCATACCTCCAGTTAGAGATAAGATGAAGGTGCACTAGTATAACGCAGTGGAGCATCATATGGATGTGCCCAGCAAACATTATCAAGAACAGGAGACATTTTCAAGCCAATGATCTGTACATCTGGATTTGAGTGACCATCGAGAAAAATATTTGTAATCTACATAGAAAAGAAAACATAACCCAACCAATAAATTTAATCTAGAATTATCACAATCTGTTGAATAGAAAATCTGGGAAGAGAAAACTGGTCCATGAGCATATAACAGGTAATTCTGTTTCACAGGCTTACCTGAGTACATCCAAAGAGTTTAAGCACCCTCAGAGATGGACAACTATCCACAATGAAACCCAATTCATTATCTGACAAATTCCGGCACCACGACAAATCCAGACTATTCAGCTTTCTTAAGCGGCCAATCGATAAGGCTGTCTGGCAGCCGACCTACAAGTGCACTCAAGGATTGAGCGAATTTCAAGATTTCTTTTCAAATATTTGCAAAATGTAAAAGGGCAGATTAATTTAAGAACTTGAAAAAAAATTGAAGCAAAAACCAAAAAGTTTAGTAATGAGCAGCCATGAATTTGATTCATGCAATATAAATATATGCATAGCCAACTCTTGCATGTATGTGTATATGCGTTGGAAGAGAAAGAGAGAAAAAAATTATAAATACCTTCCTGATGTTATTCAAAGACAGTTCCTCCAGACACAGTCCAGATGATTCTAGGAAGGCAGCTATACTTTTATCACTGTTTTCATTTAACAAATATATTTTATTAGTCAGTTAGGAAGAGAAGATCAACAGTGTCCACAAGTTAGTTACAATGAGATAAGATCTTGTAAGCAGGAAAAGAAAGACAAGTTCTGGGAAATAATATCCAAGATTTAAAAATCCAACTTTCATACATCATACATGATACAACAATTCAATGGATGCATTAAACATTGAACACCAGAATTTGTCCTTGAAGTACTAATGTGCGAGCGAAGTGGATAAATCTTATAGGTCCTCAAAATTCTTTAAAATGTTAAGAAACATACAACAGGACTGGGGTTTCCCAGTCAGCCATCCAATGATGCACAGTTAGTCACGCTTAAGTGTTAATTAGCTACAGAATTCTATATAAACCAGTATAATTATTTAGATTTACTAACAACCTGAAAGAATTGCGACAGAGTCTCAATCTTCGAATGTTCTGACAACCATTTGCAAGATAGACTAATGAAGAACTTGTCAGTTTGCACACGTTCCCAAGGTCGATTGCAAGTAACCCAGAGCATGTTTCAGAAATGATCTTCACTGAAGAATCTGTCAACTTTCTGCACCAAACCAAGAACATCATAACCAAAAACAAGAAAACTTAAATGAAAGTGAAGAGAATTATGAGCAATATGAAAGAAATATGTAAAGCAACTTACCCACAATTAGTTAAAATGAGCTCTTTTATATTATCACCCCGACTTCTAATAAATTCCATGATAAATGTATCGCAAACGCTTTCCATGCCTGCTAAAGATAAAACCTCTAATTGTTCAAGGTTCTTCACTGCTGGCAGCATAAGCATAGCATCTATGCCCTGGCAATCATCAAGATACAATTCCCTCAAAACTGAACCCAACGAAATGGCTATAGTGTCAATACTAGAAGAGGTGAGAAGGGAGCACTGGCTGATATTAAGAGATCTAAGTGCCGGTGTAGAGGAAATAAGAAACTTTAGTCCAACATCTGTAAGCCGGCATGCCCCACGAATTGATAAAGTAACTAGTGCAGGCAAATAATTTGCTGACTTGGCTAAGGTGTCAACCAAAATATAATCTGGCAGACAGCGTCCACACTGATCAAGTTGAAGCACCTGATTCAAGACACAAAAATCCAGCTTAAAAAAAATTCAAACAAATAAACAAACCAACAGACTTTAATTTTCAACATCCTGCTGATGATACTAGAAAATGTAGTCCAAAGAATCTTGAAACTATTTTCGTGAACAAGTATTTGCAAGAACAAATATACAGCATGTCAAACAAACCAAGAACAATGTAGGTAAACACAAGAGTAACAGATATTAGTAGGAATTACAATCAAGTGCTAACATTCAAATAACTGTACCCTGCTTCTGTATAAAAATAGCATTATTATGCTACTATTTGAGAATAAGACATGGCAATATACTAAATTGCCTTCAATCCAAAACAGATCAAACTCCTTTTTTAGGGGAAAACTCATTAAATTTAAGTATCTTCTAAGTTTAGACTATTTTAAGGCTCCATGTAAAAAATAAAAGTAAAAACTCATCATAAGACTTTTGCAAGAGAATCAACTACAAAACGCTTAATTTCAATATACTGTATATACTAAACATACAATGACGATTAAATAAAAAGCATATTTCATTCAATCATGTTCAACTTCAAGAATGACAGAACTAGAAGAATTAATGATCAAAAGAATCATATAACAAGACATGAATCAGTGCAATGTTGATCCTCCGGTGGCAGAGGAGCTGAGCCAATATGTGTGAGAAAAAGTTAGGCTCACACACATTGCCATTTAATCCATGTGATGACTATTGACAATTGTTACTTTTGATTTTTGTAAGGACACATGATCAGTTAAGTATAAGCGAAGTAACTTGGTAGATTGAAATATTCATAACAAAACAGAAAACATACTGCTAAATTGCTCGGATCAAAGTTCTCCAAAGAATCTGTAAACACTTCCTCTGTTAGCCAAGAACAATCCCATAAACGAACCTCAGTAGGCGACCCTTGAACAAGCAATCTAAAAAATTGACCATCCATCCTTCGAGAATCACTTAGCAACTTACTAAGCCGGTGCTTCAACCCGTCCGGGATAAATTCAAGAGAGGTGATTGAATCAGCATTGTCAGCAAGACACATTGTAGATAATTCGGTAAGCGTAGGAACCCGGGGCCTCAAACACTCATGTTCTTTACCTTTACTGTTCTTGGGCGTCCATATAAGTTGAGCACGTTTGCTCCCAACAGAAGAAGATCTTCGCAGACTTGTTCTCTCTCGATCTCTAATAATCTTCATGGCAGTGGAAAACGGACCAGGCCAATCTTCAGTATCCGATTCATTAAAATCTTTAGCAGGCATTTCTTCTTCCTCTTCGCGATTAAAATAAGCAAATCGAGTAGCATTTTCCTTGGCTATTTCTCTGAACCGTTCCCTGTACATATTTGCTCTATCTTCTCTGTAATTCCTAATCCTATCCTCTTCTTGAACAAGTGCAACTGCATTGGCCAGCATTAAAATAGACTCAAACTTTTCAACCTTCCGCGGTCCATACAAGACCTCATTGTCCACTGTATATTCAATCCACTTTCCCTTCCCTTTTTTGTTAATGCAGAATCTCCTTCTCCTATTATGAGTATCATTACTAATGGCAGTAGGAGCTTCCTCCACATTTTCATCTTCACTTCCAAAACTCATTTTTCTCTTGCCCTTCCTATTTCCTCCAACACTGCCACCCTCAACTACATTCACATCTAAACTCTCCGTTTCCTCTTCCGAATCCAGCACAATTAAATCAAGACAATTCGACAAATCACCATGATCGGCCAACTTACTCTTTCGTTTCTCTCCTCCTTCTGGTGTTTCTTTACCAAAATCACCCATATCTTGAACTTCATTTTCTTCATCAACTCCTTCTGCTCTTCTCTTCCCAACTTTCTTTCCTGACCGCAAATTCAAAACCCCTTTACTTCCTTCACCGTCTTCTTCACAACCCAAAGGCAGAGAATTAATATCAATACCCAACTTTCTCTTCCCAGAATTTCCCGTATCCGAACCCAACCCAACTTCACCAAAACCCTCACCGCCTCCTCTATCTTCACCTCCATCCTCAACAACCCTTAAATTCTCATCAATCAACGTAAAACCCCCCTCATTATTCACATCCATACCCAAAACCCCGTGATCAACCGCTTCTTCCTCATCTTCTTTCGAGCCACCACCACTCCTATTCCGACCCGAGGCCTCATCGGGCTCCACCACCTTGGAAGAGAGTCGTCGGGTATGCCTCCGCATTAACCCAGATGACAACACCGAATCCGATTCTGGGCCCATTGAGACTGCAGGGGAATCGGAAGGTGGGTGAGAATTGGGGGAGCGAGAGGAAGAAAGCGCAGAGGGCTCCTTGTTCTGGGCTGGAGTAGAAGGCTCCAAGTTGTGGTTTTGTTGTCTAGTCTTTTGGGTTTTGGATTTGGGTGTGGTTTCGGTTGAAACGATTATCCGAGACCTTAAAACCCTCATTGGGTTGTGTGGGAATTTATATAGCGAGAAATTGAGTTAACTCGGGAATCAATCAGGCGAGTGTGCTATAGCGATTACCGAATACGACGGAGAGTTGGAATGAAGAGACAACGGTTAGGTTTTCCGCCCCCGTTTCGGCTCCCTTAATTATATATATCTTACCTAATATATAAAATGCCTATCTAACTGATTTTGTTGTGCACTTAACAGATTGTTGTTTATTTAACAGAGTATACCAAAAAAAAGTTAACTTTAACAGCCACCCATTCAATTCACAAGTGAACCCATTCCATTTACAAAGATTATACATACCAAACAACCATTCAGAAGATACCCATTCGTACATTCATACAGGTCATAAATAGACAATCATTTTCTAAATAGTTAACCAAAAAAAAAACCATAATTTTCTTAGTATGCTGCCACCATTTCAGATCAATTTCTTTATTGTTTACCAAAAACCGCAGTCCACCGAAAGCCGGAACCCAATAATCTACTGCACGTTGTCACTCCCTACTTGCAGTGTGCATAAAACGAAAACCAAACACAATCTAATTGGTGAAGAAGCCAGTTATAAGCCTCCCAACAATACAAGCTAAAAAACAACCTTCCAAAATAGATCAAAACATTGCAACTAATCAAAAAGTAAAACATAAATTGCCAAAAGACACAACCATTCAATTCATAAAATAAATGTAAATATAAAAGCTAACAACATCTTACACTCCCTCATTTAGAATTTTTCAGAAAGAATTATTTATTACACCAGCGAAAAAGGTTTGAATCTTATCACAATAAATTAAAACAAATTAAATCATACAAATTTTACTAATACAAATTTCTTTTTTTTATTCGTTAGATATATATTACTATATCTATTATCATCATATTTCACTAAGCAGTTTAATTTCATGGCAGACAAACAATCGAAAAGTTAGTTAAGTTTCGTATTATATAAAATGGAGAGAAATACAAACTTTTCTGGGTATTTTCTTTTTGGGTGTTTTTCGGATTAGAACAGGAAAGGAAAAGAAGGAAAATACTAATAATAATAATAATAATAATAATAATAATAATAATAATATGCCTTACTCCAAGAAAAAAGAAAAAGTACAAGAAAATGATGAGAGACCTTATATGCATTTGTGGCGTGCCCTTCTTCTTGAGAGAGGAGATTAGGTGCGGCTGAGACTTAGTTCTTACCCTGCATATACTTGCTTATTATATTAGGGATTCAAATTAGGGTTTCATTTCTTTATTGGGTTGATCTCTTCTATTCGGGCCGAACCATTGTTGGTTCATTGTGTGAGTTTTTGTCTCACTTCTTCATGGGCCGAACCATTCTGTGGGTGAAGAGAGAAGAGTTTTGTGTAACTATTGTTGGACTTGGCTCTTAGACTCTTGTATTATTGGGCCTGGAATAAAGATTGCAATTTTGTAAGTTTTTAATAATAACATTTTTATGGACACATAACAAAAGTGATAAATTTGAAAAATACCACAATTTACAAAAATAATAAAATATCTTATTTAAAGAAATAGAACTTAAAATGTAATATAATATTTTATGTAAATATATATAATAAAACTTATATATAATATTTATATTCTTATATCATATATTTTAAATAGAAAAAATACATTTACAATTAAAATGCAACCATTTAGTAGATGAATATATGTTCAAATAAATGACAACACTACCAACTTTTATAATTTATTTCTCCAGAAAATATTAAATATATTGAAAGTATTTCTAATAAATTGTTAACAAATTGTTTGATGCTATAAATTTATGTTGATCAAGAGAGTAAGAACACTCAAATAAAAAAAAAAAAAAAAAAAAAAATACAACGTGCCTTGCCCGTAGTTTCCGTCTAGAATCATTCACAAACACCTATTCGCACAAATCACAAATGATTCAATAACTCTCTATGTATATATAAGCGTTAAATGGAATGGGTATCTGCTAAAAACTCTTCATTAAATCTGATGAGGATTCAATGATTCAATAACTTTCTATGTACAAAAATCTGATGATGGTTAGATATAAAATCATAAATCATAAAAGCTTAAAAGTATCATACAATAAATGTAGTGGAGGATGGAAAGGAAGTTTTATATATATGGGATGGGTTCAATGTGACGTTAATTTTAACACTATTTTTAGACCATGGCCCAAATTAAAACAAACAAGTAAACAAAAATTAAAAGCTTTGTCAACTATATCTATTCCCTCGCCTAATCGGATTTTTGTATTTAAAACTCTTCAATTAACGTCGTCCACCATCAATTCACGCTACCAATTCAGTTATTTAAAATAAATGAAATCTAATAGATAAAGTACTGGTGAGGAATAAAACTGATGCAAATGAGATGAGGGAGAAAGATACATTTATGGGGATAATTATTATTTTTTTTATTTGGGCCCATAGATTCTATTTAATATGATGGTCTAAAAATAATGTCATAAAATATGTTTATTGAATCCAGGGGTAATTTTTTTTTATTTGGGCATAAATTCTATTTAATTTGATGGTCTAAGAATAATATCATAAAATATGTTTATTGAATCCATTCCTTTTATATATTAATATAAAACTAGGTATGTAGGAAGAAGAAAAGTAGTTTTATGGGAAAGAGAGGATCGTTAGAATGGTTATTATCAAAGGTTGTTTGGGATATTTTTTTTTTGAGATATTTTCTTTTATTATTATTATTATTATTATTATTATTATTATTATTATTATTATTATTATTATTATTATTATTATTATATTTTTCTCATAAATAAATGAATAATAAATAATAATTAAATGTATCAAAGATTGTGCACGGTATTTTGTCCTTGCAATTAAAAGAATAAAATAAATTAAAAAAAAACGTTTAAATTTGTCAACTTTTATTTAATTATTATTTTTAGGGAAATTTTTAAAAATAATAATGTCAACACCATCATGTGGAAATATATGCAAAAGTTCATTGTTAAATTTATATAAAAAATAATTAATTTATATTAAAAAAATTTGAAAGTTAGAGAAAAATAAAATTAAAAGATGGAACATCCAAATATATAAGTAAAACAAGATTTATATTTATTTAAAGAAACACTTTTTTAATTTTATAATTATATATCTTATAATTGTATTTTACTATTTATAACACAATATTACTATTTCTTAAAGTTTAATATTTTAATTATATCATAATATGCATTTAAATTTTTTAAGGCTAATTAGATTTTTACTCCGAACTTTGACATGTATCAAATCATGCCCCTACATTTTTTTCGCCATTAAAAATTCCACCTGAACCATTGAGATTGTTAGATTTAAGGACTTTTGTCTAATTTCATTTAATTCTATTATTTCAGTAATTATTTATGTACTAAACCATGCTCCCCAGACTTTGATATCTACCAAATCATATCCCTCGAACTTTAACATCCTTAAATTCAACAATCTCAATAGTTCAGTGGTATTTTTAATGACCTTAAAAGTTCAAGGGGCATGATTTGATACATGTCAAAGTTCGGGGGTAAAAATCCTAATTAGCCTATTTTTAAATTATACTATTATGAAATATTTATATTTGTAACAATATACCTTTAATTTTATTAATCTCAAAAATTAAACAATATAGAGACCACAATCAATAATATCGATCCAACAATATATGACTAGAAAGCAAAAGTGATAGTTGGTTATAAGTCATTTGTACATACAAGTCCATCCAAGTGTAAAAATAACTATATTTTTAATGCAAGATTATATGCTCAAATAAATGACAATACTAGAATCGTATCTATGATTATGTTTGGTCACGAAATAAAATAACTTTTAAGATCTAATGCAACGAAAATAATAGATTATTCTAAAGAAATAGCATTTCAAGCTACACTTATTTATTTATATAGTAAAATCATTAATAATTGAAGACTAATACTAATTTTTATAATTTATTTCTAAAAAAAAAGATTAAATATATTGAAAGTATTTCTAATAAATTGTCAACTAAGTATTACAAACTATAAATATATGTTGATCAAGAAAAGATGAAGACTCAAAGATACAAGAATTTTAATGTATACTCTATTGAAAAAGCATTACAAGAAAAAAATTACTATTACTAAATCTCCATCTTAGATTATAATTTACATATAGGTAATATTTTAACAATTATAATAAAATACTTATTCTATGTAATATTTTTAAATGAACAAACATCTTATTTTATAAAATATTTAATAAAACTTATAAATAATATTTTTATTAATAAATCAAATATTTTAAATAAAAAAAAATTGCCAAAAAAACTAAAAAAAAAAAAAGACACAACGTGCTTTGCACGTAGTTGCCGCCTAGTATTAAATAAAACGCATATAAAAAAGGAATAAAGAGCTTGCGCGGTACGCTTTTATTTTTCCCGCCATGTGATATAATCGTAACCCTTTCCTTTTCAAAATAAAATGATTTTATGTTTCTTTCTTCTTGTTCTTCCTTTTTTTTCTTTTTCTTTTTTTATTTTTAATTGAAAGATAATAAGAAAAGTTTGTACATAATTAAGGTAATAGATCACAGGAATATGAAAATACACTCATATCTAGACCCATATGAGAGAGAGAGAGAGAGAGAGAGAGAGAGAGAGAGAGAGAGAGAGAGAGAGAGAGAGAGAGAGAGATGGGAAGGAGATTCAGTAATGAAAGACAAATCGTTTTGTGCCATTGACGGTCGGCCTTCAACAAAGCTTTAAATGGGAGGCAGCGAGGATTAAATGATGCGGAGGACGGACATTTGCACTTAAATATGGGCCTGATGTTGATCGCGTTTGGATATCCAATAGGATTTTCCATGGTCTTGCTATGGCCGGGGATTGTGGAGACTGTTGTGTTCTAGATTTTGGCTTGAGTTCAGTCCCTGTTTTTTTCTTCACATCGTCCCTTTGCTTCATCTCTGCAGTATACTGCAGCTTTAGTCGAAGTGGAAACTGCAGTGCGATTCCTGGAGTGTCGTGCATCGAAAATGGTTGTTCTCCGGCCACGCTGGTGATTAGTGTTGACACCCCATTTCCTCTTTACGGACCGTGGATACCATCTGCATCATCCTCCCAGGATATTTTTCTGGAGCTCTCATTGCTCTTCGACTGAATTTCTCGACCATTTCTCCATCTGTGGCTATGCTCCGATCGCCTCCGGCGGTGAGGATTGGGCCTGGCCGCGAATCGAGAAGGGCGAAGATGGTGACTTCTCGAAAGCCAGCTGGTCTAGGCTTTTCCCTACGTGCTGCCTGGCAGTCCAAGTACAAACCTACAAACTGTGAAATGACTATTGCTCTGTTGGGTAATAAGTTTCCTTTTGACGTTAAGGAGGAGGGAAAGCTTCTTGAAATTTTTCCTATTTTAGAGGAAAACCCAGGTGACCGTTCCTCGTGTGCACAAACAATTTTGAATGGTGGATGTGGTAAAGGAATCTTTGGGCCGGTCAATATTACTAATGGGCCGAATGTTGTTGGAAATGGTCCAAATAGACTTGGGAATTTGCCTCTTGTGGAGAATTGCTTTGTGGAAGGTGGGTTGGCTACGGATCGGGTTGGTAAAGGGCCTATTATTGGTGGGCCTTTGGTTGTTAGTGCTCAGGCGGATGGTGGGCCGTGCACTCCTCTTAATGAATTGGGCCAATATGATTTCCTAAATATTGGGCAGAAGGCTGTTTACTCTACCAATGAAGATAAGGCCTTGTTTAACTTTTTTCTTTTAATTCTTCCTTATTCTTTTTTATTGCTATTAGAGCTTAATCATTTTGGAAAGTTGGACTTGTATGAGATTAGAACCTTGGGAGGTGGCCAAGAGATTAATTTTCAACAAGATGAGCCTCTGGATAGTGATGAAGTGACCAAGCAGGGGAGTTCTATGATCTCCGCAAATGTATCCCTGCAAGTTGACATGTCAGTGTCTCTGGGACAATCCTCTAGACTGACGGTTTGGAAAGCCAAGGCCCGTTTGGCGGATATCTCAATTCCGCCAACAAATTTGGTTCAAATTGATGTTGTGGGCTCGGCGGTCGGTGCTAATGAGGTGAATTTGACCCCTGTGGAGGAGGACGATGTTCCTCCTCCACAGGAGCCATGAGAGGTGTGGCTTGGAACTGTAGAGGGTTTGGGCAGACCTCTACAGTTCTGGAATTAAAAGCCCTGATTCGGTCGTGCGATCCTGATTTCATTTTCATTTCCGAATTAAAAGTGGAAGCTACAAGTTTGGTACGTACTCTTAAATATCTCTATTTTTACCATAATATTATTTTTCCGGCTGTGGGGCTTGCGGGGGGTATTATTTTGGCTTGGAAAGAGGGGTTTATGTTTGAAACTATTATGATCTCAAAAAATCAGATTTCCGGTATTGTTTACTCGGACCCCCCTAGGAATCCTTGGTTACTTTCTTGTGTGTATGGCCCCCTTATTATCATGAAAAGAGGCTCTTTTGGTCTAACTTGATGGAGCTTGGTCGTAAATTCGGAGGACCTTGGTTAATCCTTGGGGATGTGAATTTTGTGCTGAGTGACTCGGAGAGAGTAGGATCCCGGGGAAAGGACCAATTTACCCCCTTTATCTCAAACCTCATCAATGATCATGCTCTGGTTGACTTACCAATTAAAGGGGATTGCATGACCTGGGACAACCATAGAGATGGTAGCAGGCACATCAAGTCAGCCCTGGATAAAGCTCTTGGCAATGATGATTGGCTAAGACTCTTTCCTAGGGTGGTAGTTCAATCTCTTGCCACCTGCAATTCTGATCATAGGCCTCTCTTTATTAAGTCTGTTGTCCAAGAAGCCAGAAGCAGGCGTCCTTTTCGCTTTGAGGCCTGGTGGACTAGGGACCCCCGTAGCTCCTTAATTGTGGAACATGCGTGGGGATCTGTTTCTCATGATTGGGCCCCGGCCAGAGTTTATAAGAGAGTGGGTGCATCGCGCCTTGCTCTGCTCAATTGGAACCGGGAGCAATACAGCAAGTTAGATACGTGCATTTCCAAGCTACAAGACCAGTTACAAGCTATCCAAAGTATGCCTACGGGTACTAGAGCCTGGGCTCAGGAGATGGAGATAAGGAATAATCTTAATGAGGCCCTAAGACGGAAGTCAATTTACTGGCAGCAAAGATCCCGGGTTTCGTGGATAAAGGATGGTGATAAATGTTCTAAGTTCTTCTTCCTCTCGGCTACAATTCGGAATAGAAGGAACTCAGTGGAGAGCATACTGAGTTCGGATGGGGTTTGGTTAACTGATCGAGATGCAATTGGAAAAGAATTCACTGATTTTCTAGGGAATATTTTTAAAAACCCGCCCCAAGGGCCGTTGGAAAGATTAGATCACCTGATTTCGGACCACCTCTCCCCCTCGGAACAAGCAGGGCTGGAGGCTATCCCTTGTTATGAAGAAATAAGACAAACACTGTTCTCGATGGGTAGTATGAAGGCTCCAGGGCCGGATGGAATGTCTGTTCTCTTCTTCAAACATTATTGGAACTCGGTAGGAAAAGATTCCTGTGATGCTGTGACAGATTTCTTCCTCACTGGAAATTTACATAGAGGCTTCAACACTACTAATGTGACACTCATTCCTAAAGTCCCTAACCCAAAGAAAGTGTCTCAGTTTAGACCGATTGCCCTTTGTAATGTCATATATAAGGTGATCTCCAAAGTTATTGCTAACAGAGTTAGAGTGATCCTCCCGAGACTGATCTGTCCTACCCAAGCTGCTTTTGTCCCGGGCAGGAGCATCCAGGATAATAATGTCTTAATCCAAGAGATTATCCATTCTTTCAAGAAAAAGAAAGGGAAGGAGGGTTTTTTTGCTATCAAAATTGACTTAGTTAAAGCGTATGATAAGTTAAGCTGGTCTTTTATTGATCATGTCCTATGCAGCTTCAGGGCTCCTGAGAAGTTTCGCCATTGGGTCCGACAATGCCTTACAACGACATCTTTCAACCTCCTGCTCAATGGTAGGAAGATTAGTGGGTTTAACCCTGAATGTGGCATTCGGCAAGGGGATCCCCTCTCCCCTTACATTTTTATCTGGGCGGCGGAAATTCTTTCACGCATCCTTGAGAATGCTCTAAAATGTGGAACTATAAAAGGTATTAAGTTGAGCAGAAATGGCCCATCTTTGTCCCACCTTTTCTTTGCCGATGATCTTATTCTGGTGGGCAGGGCTAATTTGATTGAAGCCAAGGGGATGTGGCAGTGCTTAGAGAAATTCTGTAATTGGTCGGGCCAAAGTATTAACAAGCTCAAAACATCCATTTTCTTCTCTGGTAATACAAGTATCGGGATGAAGAGGAGTATTAAACAGGCTTTGGGGCTCAATTGTGGGATGGGAAACATAAATTATCTGGGACTTCCCTTGTTTAGATCCCGTCAGAAGGATGCTGATTTCAACTTCATCCTGGATAATCTGGTTAAGAAGTTGCATGGGTGGAAGTTAAAATCACTTTCTAAGGCAGGTCGTGCCACGTTGATCAAATCTGTTGGCCTGGCATTGCCTGTTTATACCATGCAAACGACGAAACTCTCAAAAAAACTGGCTTCAAGAATTGACGGGATGGTTAGAGACTTTTGGTGGGGTTGTGAACAAGGTAACAGAGGGATCTGTCTTAAGGCTTGGGACCACCTGTGTCTACCCAAGTCTCAGGGCGGTCTTGGATTTCGCAAATCTTTGGAAATGAACCAAGCCCTTTTAGCCAAGTGGGGTTGGGATCTTCTCAATGAGAACCAGTCTTTATGTTGTAAGGTGCTTAGAGCGAAATAACTGCGGGGTAGACAATTCTTTGATTGTGATGTTAAGAGTTCTGACTCCTGGTTTTGGAGGAATGTGGTGCGTACAAAAGAGATTCTAAAGGAAGGGGCTTGCAAACTGATAGCTAATGGGAGCGATACAAGCGTTTGGAATGACCCATGGGTCATACATGGCAGGGATTTTTACCCTAAGCCCAAGCACAACTACCAGGGAACACCTGAATTTGTGTCGGATCTGCTTTTACCTGACGGGAATTGGGACATCCGGAAGCTCAATGATCTTTTTCACAGGGAAACAGTTAATAGTATCTTGAGGGGCGGTAAACCGAGTGGTCAGGGTAGGGATAGATGGATCTGGACAAAGAACTCTAATGGTCGATTCTCTACCAAATCGGCCTATCTTATCCAAGCTATGAGACGAGCTCCGTTGTGTAATGTAGCTCCGAACCTTTGGAACAAGCTGTGGAGTTCAAAAGTTCTGGAGCGTCACAAAGTCCTTTGGTGGAGTATCCTCTCGAATGCGCTACCCGTTAGGGCTATCCTTTCTATGAGAATGGGTATTAATGAAACCACCTGCCCCTTTTGTGGTAATGGTGACGAAACTATGGAGCATTTATTTCTCTATTGCGATCTGGCGTCTCACCTTTGGAGATCTTCCCCTTGGGGAGTTATGCCTGTTGTGGAATCTGGGGCCCGTATGTGGGACTGGGTTAGTTTTCTGTGGAACCTTAGGACCAGAGGAGTGGATACAGATGATTTATTCCTTTATGCTTCTATCGTGGTTGACACGATTTGGAGGGCTCGAAACGACAAGGTTCATAATAACAATATGGGTAGCTTGAAACATTACATTGATTCTATAAATTATTGTTACGCTGATTATGGATCCAGTTTGCTCAAGTCTCGACAGGTTGCTGATACTCGGGATTGGTCCCCCCCCGCCTGAGGATTAAGTCAAGATCAACTGCGATGTCAGAGTCGGGGCGGAATGCATGTGTGTGGTGGCAATTGCCAGAGATCATACGGAATCGATTTTTTGGGTGGCGACTAACAAGCTTCACTTCATTGATTCTCTTATTGGGGAAGCGGCGGCCACTATGCATCACCCTTTTGTTATGGTGGAGAGTGATTCTAAGATGGTGATCAAGAACCTAAAGGGTGACGAATCCTTTTGGCAGCTTGAGAACTACGCAAGACAATGCAAACATCTCTCTAATTCTTTCACTTGCTGTAATTTTTCTTATATTTCTAGAAACTGTAATTTTGCGGCCCATAATGTGGCCAAGTGGGTGTTTGCCAACAATATTTCTGGTATGGTAAAAGTCTCTACTATTCCGAGTAATATTTTCTGTAATAACCGTGAGGTCTGACTATTTGTTTCCTTCTAATATATATACGCTTTATTTAAAAAAAAAAAAAAAAGGTAATAGATAAGAAGCTTGAAAAATACCATCGGGAGAGAAATATAAGCTCAGCGCCAACTAGTGGACAGCTTTGTTTGCATATCGTTCAACGGAATGTAAAGAAATATTATAAATTATTTAAAAGACTCTTATAGTCATGAACCAAAAACTAAATTCTGGGCATATGCAAATTACTCTCAAAAACTTGGACATAAAATCAGATGTCTGTTTCCAGTAGAACCTGATCTCATTGGTGTTTATCTATCCAACTCAATGCATCGCCTTTGATATCAATGATTCCAGCTCCTTCTTCCCCACGGTGAAAGCTTTTAGGACTTAGCCACCATTATCACTGTTAATTTAGAAACTTTTCCTGGTAACGTGAACATCAATTTTTGACATGTGGCAAGAAACATAACATTTCGGAGTTGAGTAGTCTCCAGTCATAGTAGTCGACCTAGGTAGGGTCCTTAGCCATGCACCCAAGTTGACTCTGGGAACTCCGAAATGGGTGTTCAAATTTCGATAAGTTGTTTCCAACTCACTATATTTTAGTATTTAGTACCATAAAAATATGAAGCAATCAAGACCAGGTCTTACGAGCTAAAAATATACGAATCAGCACCTCAAAAATCAACTTGGGCACTTAGGATTTCACCCAGCGCCCAAGTTGACAACTCCTACTAGGGTTTCAGTTTTTGAGATTGTCGTAGTGCAAATGGGTCAAACTTTGCACTAGAACGTGATCTGGATATATAAGAAAAAAAAAACATATTTGATGCATCAGAGTTAGATTTGGAGAACTTTCATTTTTGAGCACCCAGTGCCCAGAAGCATCAAATCGAAAATCCGACATATGCATCTTTTTTGTCTTTGTAAAATATGGGGATTGAATTATATATTATATTCCATAGAATAGTATATATTTATATACAAAGTTATGAGACTAAATAAGAAACTACTAAATACAATTTACACTTATTTTTACAGCTAATATTTTAATACTCCCCCTCAAGCTAGAGCATAGATGTTAATCATGCCCAGCTTGTTCAAAGATAATCAACCTGCACCATATTCAAAGCCTTTGTAAAAATATCTCCTAATTGTTCTCTGGTCTTCACATATCCTGTGGATATCAGGCCTTGTTGAATTTTCTCACGAACAAAATGACAACAATCTCAATATTCTTAGTTCGCTCGTAGAACACGAGATTTGAGGCAATATGAAGAGCAACTTAATTATCACACCACAATTTTGCTAGAATAGAAGTCTTAAACCAAAATTCAGTCAAAAGCTGATAAATTCATATTATCTCACACACAGACTATGCCTTAGTTCTATATTCTGATTCAGCACTAGATCTAGATACAATATTTTGTTTCTTACTCTTCTAAGAGATCAAGTGGATTGTCGAGCCTACCCAATCTGCATCATAGAAGCGCTCAATATTTTGCTCTAATGTTGCCCAATAATAAATTGTTGGAGAAGACATAAACTGACTAACGACACTAACTAGGAGTGCAATATCTAGACGAGTCACAGTTAGATAATTTACCTTTCCAACTGATTTGTGAAATTTTTTAGGATTTTCAAATGGTTCCTCATCACATGTAAGATGCACAACTCGATTAATTAGAGCATTACAAGGTTTTGCTCCTAATTTTCTTGTTTCAGTTAAGAAATCAAGTACATATTTTATTTGAGACAGAAAAATACCTTGTTTACTTTGAGTAACTTCAACACTCAAGAAATACTTAAGCACCCCTAAATTTTTCGTGTGAAACTGGGTATAAATGAAAGACTTAAGGGATGAGATGTCTTCATTATCGCTTCTAGTAATAATGATGTCATCAACATATGCCACTTATAAAATAATACGAGTAATTGATCTTTTATATATAGAACACAAAATGATTTGACTTACTTTTTAACAAACCAAATTTCTCAACAGTCTGACTAAATTTACCAAACAAAGCACAAGGACTTTGTTTCAATCCCATAAACATTTACAAAGAAAATAAACTCGCCCTAACTCCCTTTAAGCAACAAACCCATGAAGGTTCTCCATACACACTTCTTCCTCAAGATCTCCATGAAGAAAAGTATTTTTAGTATCAACCTGATGCAAAGGCCAATGATGAGTAGTTGCCATGGAAATGAACAGTCTAGCATATGTGAGTTTAGCAACAAGAGAAAAAGTATCACAATAGTCCACTCTATAGGTTTAAGCATAACCCTTAGCAACAAGACAGATTTTTAAGTGAGCAATTATTCCATCTTGATTGAATTTAACTATAAACACCCATTTACACCTTATGGCCCATTATCCTGAAGGTAAACTAACCAAGTCCCAAGTACCATTTACAATTAAAGTGTTCATCTCTTCTATCATTGTACCAAGCCAACCAATATGAGACACTGCTTCATGAAAAGTTTTAGGAATAGTGAAAGAATCAAGAGAAGCAATCAAAGAGCAAGAATAAAAAGAGAGATGATTATAAGAAATAAAAGAATAAATAGTGATAGTGTATACAGTAGAACCTCTATTCAAAAATACACTTGGGACCAAGTAAATTATATTCTAATTGGGAGGTTATAACTTGATAGAGTTACACTAGAAAAAAAAAATTAAAAAACAAAAAATATCAATGTAACAATAATAACAATAAATAATCATTAATACTATATCATAATAGAAATATTTTAGAGTAAATATAATTTCACACATGTGTTATATAAGTTAAAATAAAATTATTAATTTTACATAAATAAATTTACAAAATACATATATATATTTTATTAAGATATAATTATTCTTATATAGAGGTATACTTTGTTAATACGGGACTTAGAAAATGTATAACTAATTACAATTTAGAGGTTATTCTTATTTATAACTGGCCCAAATCGGTACTTGATTTTTTTATAATAAATTAGAGGTTATTCTTGAATAGAGTATTCTTAAATAGAGGTTCTACTGTATTTATATACAAAGTTAGGAGACTAAATAAAAAACTACTAAATACAACTTCTCCTAATTTTTACAACCACTATACATCTAATATTCTAACAGTCTTCGTCAAAAATGGGAAAACAAGTGCTTTGGGGAAGAAACAACCCAACCTGAGTGCCAGAACAAGGGACTAGAGCCCATGTTGACACCTAGTGCTGACTCAGCGCCCAAGTTAACATTTTTGTCAACCTGAACCAATTCCAATGAGTTTTTTTTGAAAAGTCTTTCAGGCATATTCTTTATTTTCATTAAGATTCGACTATTTTTGAAGACCAAGCAGAATTTGTAGGTGGCCATAAACTGGACCCAGTGCCCAAGTTGACATATTGTCAACTTGGACTGTTTCCAATCAGTTTTTTGAAAAAGTGTTATGAACATTTTTTTGTCCTTAGAAATAACAAAGATACAAGTAAACTTGAGGAGAAAACCACAATTGCAAAGGCTTCAAAACTGAGACGGGCACCTAGGTTGACATGGTGCATTAGTTTTGATCACTCAAACGCTAATTTTGCTCTGAGCATTCTCTCTGAAATAGTCAAAAATAGGGTAAGAAACTTCGTCCTCAAGTTCCATAAGCTTGGAAGTATCAAAATGACATCCCGGAAGCTTCGAAATAAGCACCTAGCGCCCAGGTTTACATATGGCCTGGTGGGTGCGCTGGGTTCTGGTTATTCAATTTTGATTCCATCTCGACCATTCATCTAATTTTTGATAGTAATTGAGAGCTATGAAGTTAGAAGATTCAAATTCATAACTTCATATTTTCACTTTTCCGACAAGGTGATTTGCTCGGAAACCGAGTAATTTCAAGTCTCTTAATTCAGCAAAATAGCAACATCTTCGAGAACTAATGACGAACTTTACTAGAACACAGAAATAGACTAAGTGATGTCAAAATATCACTTTGGCATCAAAAAATACATCCTCAACATGTTTTCCCACTCACCTAGTCCCCAGGTTGACATGATGTTAACCTGGGTGTTGGATGTCAACTTAGGCGTTGAGATGTTAAGATGAGCGCTGGGATGTTAACCTAGGCGCTGGGATGTCAACTTGGGCACTGGGCCTAGAACAACTTTCAATAAAATGGCCATAACTCACTCAATATTGATCTGATTGACACGATTCAACTTACATTTCGAAGCTATTTCAATGCTCTATCAAGCCATGACTCACATTTAAATCACAATTCTGAAGTTATTGACTCCAAATTTTATCCCAAGGAAGTTATAAATTTAAGCTATAACTTACCTAGAGCGGGTCCCACAAATGCGACTCAAGCTCCGAAAATTGACGAACAACCTCTAGAGTCAATTTCACCATTAGATCATCATCTACTGTCAAAAATATCCTAAATGTACTTTTCCATGTTGTTTGGACTATTTTATTGTCCTTTTAATATGACCTCATTCTTTATAAAAGGAGAGCTACACAAGCTCATTTTTTATGTTTAGAAAGTAGCCATAAAGTTAGAGTATTTTTCTCTAGTTTCTCTCTCTAGAAATTATAGTATCCAGACTTATCCATTTTTCTATAATCCATCTCGCGAGATATAAAACTCAAAGTAGACGTAGCTCCATTACTGTTGCGATACCGGGAGTGAACTACTATAAATTGTTATGTCTCTTTATATTTTTACTTAACATATAATTCATTCTTGCCAATCTAGCGAGTAGGTGTGACCTAGATATTGTTGGGTTTTATGCCCTAAATAAAACCCATTTCAATATAATCAGATTTATTAGTTAATATAGATCAGAAATAACATTTTAATGTTGCATGGTTCACATGATTTATTTCATGATTATATGTACATAATGTATAAATTCTATTTAAGTCCAGAACATATGAATTTGTCAATGATTATTGTAACACCCTAACTAGCATAGGCGTATTACGTGATTTTTAAACATGTTGTGCAGCTCGTTGCTAATCAACGAGGTTTATGGAAAACGTGATTAATTAAAATTTTGCTTTTTAATTAAACTTGTAAAATATTTATACAAAAGACTCGGGATCCCGATTACAAAACCATTTACAAAAGTTTACTGTTTATACAAAATACTTGTCGCCTAGCGACTAATTACAAAAATAGCCTCGCTGTCCCGATGATCGTACGCTCTAGGCCTAACTGCCCCGACATGTACAATCTTCATAGGCTCGTTCACGGTCCATCAGCTCTAGCCTTGCCTTTACCTACACATAAACATAGCACTGTGAGTCGACAGACTTAGTAAGAAAAGCACAATAATATTCATACATAAACCCCGATCATGATCAGACGCCCATACCCCTGATCATAACCCTAACTGCCGTGTCCAACACGATACTGAGTCCCCTAACTGCCGTGTCCAACACGGTACAGAGTTCTGAACGTTCATAGGGACGGTACTATTGACAAGTAACAGCCTGATCGGTCGAACCGGTCATACTCCGGCTGCTTTTCATACTCCAGCCTGTACCGACGTGTTACAGTATCAGCCTGATCGGTCGAACCGGTCATACTCCGGCTGCTGGTTATACTCCAGCCTGTACCAACGTGATACGTCAAATAGTACGGAACCACCAACCTAAGTGTCAGCCTGATCGGTCGAACCGGTCATACTCCGGCTGCTGGTCATACTCCAGCCTGTACCGACGTGACACAGTTGGATGGTTCGAAGCCAACATATATATCTAATGTAATCTAACAGGCTTCCTACATGCACGCTAAACATGTAATCTACATATGCATACTGTTATACTAATCTTACCTGGATTCTGAATTCAGGTGTGCCGGTCAACCTGACTGGAACTATCTGCGCGGCGGATTACAGGCTCTTAAACTATAAAAATCACAACACTATAAGTGATACGCTAAATCACTTCCCGGGGACTTAAACTAGGAACTAAAATGTAATGACCGCCTTAATAAATTGGATTAGAAAAGGCAATTAGCACTAATTTCTATTATTTTATTATTATTTATGAATTTGATTATTTTGGACCCCAATATTTAAAATAAATATTAGAGTTGTAATTTCTCAAATTCGGAGATTTTATTAAACTCTAGGGGTATTATTTGATTAATATGTGAAATATGCAATTTTTGTATTTTTGCTCGGCGACAACGGAAAATGCGATGGATGGCTAGATTGATCACATGGGTAAGTTTAGAATTTTATTTCTTAGCGGGAAATATTTTAGAGAAAATAAATTATCGGGTTTGAGCGGGGTTATAAAATTTGACAATTTTACCCCTAAGTTGAAAATAGCCTAGAATGTAGCATTAGGGGCATTTTAGTCTTTTTCTTTTGAGGTTTATGTGGCTGTATGAGGGTGTGACAGCTGCCCTCTTTGTGGGCTGAGTCAATGCATAGGAAATGCATTTTTCTTAATTGAAGAAAATCAATGAAAATAGAAAATTAAGGCATTACCTTGAAGCTCCCTCTCTTTCTCTTTCGGCTGGGGTAAAACCAGAGGGAATCACCCTCAAATCTTGGAGTTCTGCTGAATTGAAGCTAAGGATTTGATCATTCTTGAAGTTGAGGTAACCTTAAACCATTAGTTTATGTTTTTTAAGCTTTTTCTTGAGTTTGAGGTCATGAACTTGTGAAGTAGTGGCTGTTAGGTTTAGGTTTGCTTAGGAGTTGAATTGTAAGTTTATTTTGAGTTGATTTTAAGCCCTGGATATCAATTTTGAGCTATGGTATGGGAATCAAGCAAACTTGAGTTTTGAAACTCAAGTTTAGGTCTTTAATGGCATAATTTGATTTAGTGGTTTTTTCTGGGAATTGTTGGTTGGAAAATGATGTGAATACATTGTACAGGTATACTGGAAAGTTTGATGAAGTTTGGGATTGATTTGAGTTAAGGGGGTTGGTTTTTGTGTTCCCAGCACAGAACCGGTCGACCGGTTCTGGGGGACCTGTACCAACCGGTCGACCGGTTGGTGTCCAATTTTTGGACTTCCGTTTGGGACCGGTCTGCCGGTTGGGAGAGTTTTTCGAACCCTAGTTTTTCCCAATTTTGAGATATTTAGGGTATTGCCATGTTATTTATCGATAGGGAAACTTTTAGTTTCAAGTTTAAGTCCCCGGAAAGTGATTTAGCGAGTCACTCATCTGTGTTATAATTAATGTGATTAGGGCATCCATCTAGTACGAGAATTTCCGTTCAGGTCGGCCAGCACATTTGAATTCGGAGAACAGGTAAGAACTGTATATAGCGTGTTATATGAGATATATGCGTGATGTATGTATGATTGTGTATGATTTGGGTGATATCATAGCGGCACAACAATTGTGTCGGTTCGGCAGTACAAGCATCGTACTGGTTAAGAGTGATATTTACCCCAGAGAGTATATATTGGCGCTATCATAGCGGCACAACAATTGTGTCGGTTCGGCAGTACAGGCACAGTACTGGTTAAGAGTGATATTATGGCCAATTGTACTCTTGGGTGCTATTGATGCTATCATGGCGGCACGAACATAGTGCCGGTCCCGCAGTGCGATCATAGTGCTGGTAGTGGGTGATATCATGGTCAATAGTACCAACCATTAAGAACGTTCTTAATCAGTTGATAAGCCTTGTAAATAGGTGTATGGGCGCCTAGTTACAAGTCGAAAGTTGTATGATATGTTATATGCTTTTCTTACTGAGTCTGTTGACTCACAGTTCTATTTTCATGTGTAGGTAAAGGAAAGGCGATAAACTGAACTGGAATGAACCTGAGCTCGGATGAGATTGTACATGTCAAAGCAGCGCGACCTGGAGTGTTCGGTCTCGGGACATCTGGGAATTGTATTTTGATAGTCGCTGTGCGACCTGGAAAGTGTGTATTTTGAAATATTACTTTTAAAAGTTTGAAAACGGGATCCCGGCACTTGTAAATATTTTAATATATTATAAAGTTTATTAATTTATATAAAAGTTTTAATTTGACACGTTTTCAAGAAAACTCTTCGATTAGCGAAGACTGCACTGTAATTGAAAAAGCACTGTAGCGTGCCTTAGCATTAGGGCGTTACATAAAAGTTTCCCTATCGATAAAAAACATGGCAATACCCCAAAAACATAAAATCGAGGAAAACTAAGGTTCCTGAATTTCTCCTAACCGGTAGACCGGTTGCCCAACCGGAATTCCGGTTTCGGGAAATTTTAGAACCCCATCCGGAATTCCGGATGCACAACCAGAATTTTGGTTCCTCGCAGGCAGAAATTCACAATTTCACACTTTGCTCAAATAAACTCCAAACCATACCAAAACTTCCAGACCTGTTCTAAACATCCCCTAGAACATTTCTAAAGCATCAAATCCACCCAGAATGTACAGAAATGAAAATCACCATTAAAGCCCAAGCTTTGAGTTCTAAACTCAAACTTGGTTAAAAACAACTAACATGCATCCAAACCATGATTCAAACTCATATTCAAGCATAATAACACTGCAGAAAACTAACCCTAATTCATGCAAACACTACAGCCACAAATTCACACAATTTCTCTTTGAAAACCAAACTTTAGCATGGAAAATTCATAACTTTAAACAACCTAACTATCAAGCACCACAAGTAGCTTAATTAACCTCTAATAAACATGTTTAAATCTCAGAAATTAACAACAAAATCACAGCAGCAACAACCTCAATTTATCATGCATGCATTACACTATTTTCATCAAAATTCAACAATCTTTAAGGAGAAAAGAAGAGGAGCTAACCTAGCTTGAATTGAACCTTAATGAGAGATGAAATCACAAGAAAATCCCAAGAAAATGGCCAGCTTCTTGCTGCTCCAAGAGGGCCGAAAAGAGAAGAGGAAAAGAGAGAGAGTTTTTCCAAATTTTTCTAACTTTGAAATATTGAAATTTTGTAAAATAAAATAAGGGGTTTTACTTAATCATTTCAGCCAACATATAATACCAGGTAAACATATATTTCCACTATTAAAATCACTAGAAGACAAAATAATAATGGGGCAAAAAGACCATTTTGCCCCTCCACACTAAAACCACATAAATAACACTAAAGGGGTATTTTTGGGAAATTCTAAATTCCCGGCCATTCCCGACATTCCCAATGTCTAATAAACCGTCCCAAACTACTAACATACTAAGTTGTGATTTTACTGAGCCAAACACCGAGTTCCATGATACCGGGCACCGGAATGCAAAATTATGAAAACTACTACATGACATAAAAATGCATCTCTGAATTCAATAATAACAATATAATAATTACTTAAATAGCTATAAATAATTTTCATAATTAAACGTGATTAACAGCTAATTTCCAAATTAAACTAAGCGGTCTTTACAATTATAGTGTTGTCAACACAGTGGAATAAAATCTTGATTATATGTTCGAAAGTTTATTCCCTGATTTGTTAGATCACTGGATTTAGACTGACATGATAATCAGCGATAGGTATTCTTACACCTTGGATAAGTGTTATGTCCTTTCCAGGGTATTGGCAAAGTTTATCAGCATCGGATGTATGGAGTATACATCGGAAGGGGCCGATATTGAACTTTGATTAGATATATTAAATTTACCGTAATATCTATTCAATTCAATGTCACCAGTTGATCCTAGATCAAATGATTTTAATCCTGATATGTTTAGGTTCGATCTCAAGAGTATTATACATGTTCTTTGATTTGTTAGTTAAGCCTACTTTTGGGTCAGGGTTATACGTACATTTTGGGAACATGATAGTGCAATTGAGTGGGAGCGCTAACATAAATATGGAATCTATAGCTTCTATCTAACAAATAGAAAGTAAAGGATGATTTCCTTCGAGCTTGACCAAACGAAAATAAATGATGGAGTACTCATTTCACTTAGCTGAAATATCATTTATACGGGGTTAAGTGTTTTAAGGATAAAATACATTGTAGGGTGTTACGGTAATCTAATCCCTTTACAGTGTAGATCATCTATATAGAGGATCATTAATCAAATTAGGATTATAACAATGGATAACTAATGACGTGTCTTTATGGTGGAACATATAGAGCGTTCTATATACTGAGAGTGCAATTCTAAGTTCTATGCGTGGATTCAACGAAGAATTAATAAGTCAGTGAATTTAAGATATAAATTCTTGATCTGCTTATTGGAAGCTCGGATATATAGACCCATGGTCCCATACTAGTTGAGACCATAATGCTTGTAAGACTCAGTTAATTGATTTTGATTAATCAATTATAATTCTAAAGTTAGACTATGTCTAGTTTATGAATTTTCACTAAGCAAGGGCAAAATTGTAAAGAAAAGAGATTCTAGGTTTATTTATTAATTAAGAGACTTTATATGTCTAATTAATAAATATATTAAATGACAATATTATTTAATAATTAATTTTTAGTTATTAAATAATTAGAATTGGCATTTAAGTGGTTAAATTGGAAAATTGGCATTTTTGAGAATATGGGATGGAAAAATGACAAAATAGAAAAATTACAAAGTGGGCCCAGTCCACAATCCATGGCCGGCCACACTTAGTGTATTTTACCATTTATTTTTTCATATTTTAATGCTAAATAATTCTAACTTAAACCTAGGTGGTTACCTATAAATAGATAGTGATGGCTCTCATTCACACTTAACTTTTGTGAACTTTGTCAGATGAAAACTGAGCCTCTTTCTATTTACCCTAGCCGCCACTTCTTCTTCTCTTTTTCCTCTTCAATTTTCGAACCTTGAGTGGATGAGTGAGTTCCCACACACATCAATTGGTATCTCAATCATAGTGTGTAATACTGTAGGAGATTCCAAACAACAAGAAGGAGAATCAGCATCAAAGGAATGAGAGAAAGAGATCCAGGTTCAGATCTTGGTGATGCTCTGCTATAGAAAGGAATCAAGGGCTAGAGATCTGAACGGAAATAGTCATTATATTCCGCTGCAACCAATGTAAGGTTTACTAAACTTTATATGTTTTTATTTCACACTTAACTTTTGTGAACTTTGTCAGATGAAAACTGAGCCTCTTTCTATTTACCCTAGCCGCCACTTCTTCTTCTCTTTTTCCTCTTCAATTTTCGAACCTTGAGTGGATGAGTGAGTTCCCACACACATCAATTGGTATCTCAATCATAGTGTGTAATATTGTAGGAGATTCCAAACAACAAGAAGGAGAATCAGCATCAAAGGAATGAGAGAAAGAGATCCAGGTTCAGATCTTGGTGATGCTCTGCTATAGAAAGGAATCAAGGGCTAGAGATCTGAACGGAAATAGTCATTATATTCCGCTGCAACCAATGTAAGGTTTACTAAACTTTATATGTGTTTATTTCATTGTTTTAGAATTCATATTAGGATGTTAATGAAACATACTTGTTAGTAAATCTAGATCCTGGTAAAATATATCCAACAGATATCTGTGTCCAGATTTTTGTGTCAACATTGTGGTACTTTCTTTGAGTGTCACAACTCAAACGAATCACTTACAAGATGGTTGCAACACAATTCTCGAGTGTTGAAAGAGGATCTCGAATAACTGGCTAGCAGATCGAGGGCACGCCAGTCACTAAAGCTGGTGATGGGACTACACCAACATCTCACATGCCAGGTGGGGGCCTCAAAACCAGCTCCACAACTCGTCCCCAAGGCTGACAACTGGTTCTAGTACTGAAACCATCAAGCATGTTCCACTTAGGGAACCACATGTGGAACTAGAAGACCCCGAGGAGGTCGATCTTCTGGTTGAACTACTTAGCCAAACTGTGGTTGACTTACAACAACAACTCCGAGACTCCCTCGACAAGCAACATGAGCAGTTCCAAAACTGGTTTGTGGAGAACTGGCAGAACATCGAGAGTCAACGAGTTGAGCATGAACAACAGATAGCTAACTTGTCTCAATAGATAGAGAATCTTGTCACTCTGGTCGCAGGACTACCTCCTTTAGGGGTCTTTTTGAGTTGGTTGAAGAGATTCCCCGTCGGCCAGATGGCCACGTGAGAACAAGTGCCAAGGAAAAACCCTTACTACACGAAACACTACTACCACACCTGGTACCTGTGTTGGTTTTATGGTACTAAATTAGGTATGCAGCGGAAGAGTTGATACTGATTTTTATTGTACCATATGCCCAAGATCATGATATGTATATACATTAAACTAAAAGTAAAAATATGAAAAAGAACATTTACATCTTAAAGCCTATCAGCGTATCCTTAATTCTTTTTATATGTTCTATCTTCAGAACGGTGGTGACAAAACATACATCTTAATCTTCCAGACCTTCCACCACACACAAGGACTAGTGCGGGCTAGTAGGATAATAGTGTATATAAAGTTCTCGATTAAATTTCAACACATGAGCAAGAACTATTTCTTTAGTGATGGAGAGAAAAAGGTTTAATGGTTAGGGTAAATGGCGGCAAAACTCCCAAAACTTTCATTTTGGTTTCACTTAACCCCCAAAACCCAAATTTGGGCGGTGAAACCCCCAATACTCGTATTCTGTTAGCAATTTAACACTTCCGTCCATTTTAGGTGTTAAGTGTTGGAATTATTTTACCAGGATCTTAGATCTACTCACAAGTATGTTTATTAACACCCTAAATATGAACTTTCTAAAACGATAAATTAAACACATATAAAGTTAAAGAAACCTTACATTGGGTGCAGCGGAATATAATGACTCCTTCCGTTCAGATATCTAGCCCTTGATTCCTTTCTGTAGCAGAGCATTATCAATATCTGAACCTGGATCTCTTTCTCTGAATCTTTGATGCTGAATCTCCTTTGCTGATGATCTTTCTTCACGATCTTCCTCACTATGATTGAGGTATTGCTTGATGTGTGTGGGCACTACTCTGATCACTAAGGATTTCGAAATTCAAAGGAATAAGAAAGAAGAAGTGGTAGCTAAAGATAGGGAGAGAGAGAGGCTCAGTTTTTCTGAATCAGAAAAAGTGTGAAAAAGTGTAATTTTCCTGAAGCCTTCACTATCTATTTATAGCATTCCACTAGGGTTAGATTTGAATTATATGACATTAAAATAATGAAAAAATCAATTTAAAATAGCTACAAAGGTGGCCGGCCATAGCATAAGTGGATTGGGCCTTGGGCTTTGCAATTTTGCAATTTTAACACCTTTTGTATCTGATTTTCTCAAAAATGCCAATTTCCTAATTCAAACATTTAAATGCCAATTCTAACTATTTAATAACTATAAATAATTATTAAATAATATTGTCATTTATCATATTTATTAATTGAACCATACAAAGTATCATAATTAACAAATATGCCCCTATAAACTCTTTCTTTACAATTTCGCCCTTACTTAGTGAAAATTTCACAAATAGACATAGTCTAATTTGAGAATTATAATTGATTAATCAAAACCAATTACATGAACTTTCTAAAACGATGAAATAAACACATATAAAGTTTAGGAAATCTTCCATTGGGTGCAGCGGAATATAATGACTCCTTCCGTTCAGATATCTAGCCCTTGATTCCTTTCTGTAGCAGAGCATTATCAATATCTGAACCTGGATCTCTTTCTGTGAATCTTTGATGCTGAATCTCCTTTGCCGATGATCTTTCTTCACGATCTTCCTCACTATGATTGAGGTATCACTTGATGTGTGTGGGCACTACTCTAATCACTAAGGATTTCGAAATCTCAATGAGGAAGAGAGAGAGAGTGGGTTCAGCCAAAGATAGGGAGAGAGAAGGCTTAGTTTTTTCTGAATGAAAAAGTAGAAAATTTAAGTGTAATTTTTTTGAAGCCTTCACTATCTATTTATAGCATTCCACTAGGGTTAGGTTTGAATTATTTGGCATTAAAATAATGAAAATATCAGTTTAAATTGCCTATAAAAGTGGTTGGCCATGCTTAGTGGATTTGGGCCTCACTTTTTGCAATTTTGCAGTTTTATCTTTTCTGCATCTGATTTTCTCAAAAATGCCAATTTTCTAATTCAACCATTTAAATGCCAATTCTAACTATTTAATAACTATAAATAATTATTAAATAATATTGTCATTTATCATATTTATTAATTGAACCATACAAAGTATCATAATTAACAAATATGCCCCTATAAACTCTTTCTTTACAATTTCGCCCTTACTTAGTGAAAATTTCACAAATAGACATAGTCTAATTTGAGAATTATAACTGATTAATCAAAACCAATTACATGAGTCTTACAAGCAATATTATCTCAACTAGTGGGGGGACCATGGGTCTATATAACCGAGCTTCCAATAAGTAGATCAAGAATTTAGCACTAAAATTCACTAACTTATTAATTCTTCGTTGAATCCACGCATATAACTTAGAATTGCACTCTCAGTATATAGAATGCTCTATATGTTCCACCATATAGACACATCATTAGTTATCCATTGTTATAATCCTAATGTGATCACTGATCCTCTATATGAATGATCTACCTTTGTAAAGGGATTAGATTACTGTTACACCCTACAATGTATTTTATCCTTAAAACACTTGACCCGTATAAATGATATTTCAGCTTATGTGAAATGAGTACTCCACCATTTATGTTCGTTTGGTCAAGCTCGAAGGAGATCATCCTTTGCTTACTATTCGCCAGATAGAAGCTATAGATTCCATGTTTATGTTAGCGCTCCCACTCGGTGCCTTTCACAGTGTTCCCAAAATGTACGTATCACCACGACCTAAAAGTAGGCTTAACTAACAAATCAAAGAACACGAATAGCCTTTCAAGATTGAGCCTAATCATAACAGGATTAAGAACATTTGATCTAGGATCAACTAGGCGATATTGACTTGAATAGATATTACGGTAAGTTTAATAAATCTAAGTCAAAGTTCAATATCGGTCCCTTCCGATGCATACTCCATGCATCCAACCTGAGCTTTACTTTAACCAATGCTCTGGAAAGAACATAGCATTTCTCCAAATGCAAGTAAACTCTGTTGTAGATTATCATATCAGTAAAACCCTATGTCTGATAAATCTAGGAAACTTTATTCACATAGTCATGTTTACTTTCCAATGTGTTGACGGCACAATAAACAGGATCAAATATGTGAAAAGGGTTTCAGATGAATTTATACATTATGTACATATAATCATGAAATAAATCATGTGAACCATGCAACATTAAATGTTATTTCTGATCTATATTAATAAGTAAATCTGATTATATTGAAATGAGTTTTATTTAGGGCATAAAACCCAACAAACTCCCACTTGCACTAATATAAAACAAAAAGTGCGTTTCAAATAATCTCAACACCTTGATATACAAATCAAGTGTAGTAGTAGTAAACTCCTCGTAATAGGATCTGAAAGGTTGAATTAAACACAACCTTTTCTCCACCATTACTCTTCCTTAATCACAAAATTATTGATAATGTGAAATTCCTCTCTATATGTCTACTCTCTTGGGATACTGGATTCTATACTTTTGGCAACTACTTTTGGTTAATCAGGAAATTAACACTAGTAGTTTAGGCAATTTGGAATGGTGCCAAAGATTTATAGAACTTTTCTTAGACTGAATAAGTACCTTTCCTGCAGCTTTAACATTCAGTCCCTTTCTGGTAGACCTAGAGACTTCAGATAGGTTTTTACACTTCTCCAAAATCACTATTCCACCCCCAGAGTAATAACCATCTTATCAGAAAGATTTACTAGCACAAAGGCAAATTTCGAAATCTGATATGGTGTAGTCTAAGAGTTTTAAACACACCCTTATAAACTAACATATAGTTCATCTTCTTTATCTTAAGATTTACTTGATTGTCTTCCAATGTTCTTCTCCTGGATTAATCTGATACCTACTCATTACTCCCACTCAACAGCAGGTGTCTGGTCTAAGGCATGCAAAAGCATATCTAAGACCTCTCACTGTTGATATAAGAAATTCTTTCATGGCTTTATCTTTTCTGGAATAGTTGAGACTTTTCCTTAGATAAATAAAATCTATGCCTAAGAAGTTGTGAAGCTTCTATAGATTGCCATTAGAAAGAAAATGCTTCAGCATCTTACTAAAGTAAGTTGCTTGCATTAGAGTAAGTAATGACCAGGTATACCACAAGCCATAGGTTTAGATAAACTCAAACCTATAATACTAGGAACAGGAAGTTTTGTTAAGTCCATTGAATGGACTTATAAACGAAAATTTCCTTTTATGTCCTTGTAATAGAAAACTTTAGGTTACTCCATGTGAATGGATTAAACCATATTTCTATTGGCTTTCTTCTTAATTTCTTATCTTGACAATCCATTACTTGTTTAAACTCACAATGAATTTTAATCACTAGTGTCTCCCAAGTCATAAGAAGGTGAGTTCCTAGAAACTCTCCCACTACGACAAGGTACCGTGAATTATGTCGAAGAAAACTAAATGGTATTGATCTCTTCGGTTGTGACAAGACAACAGAGGCAGTGGGATCATCATATGTTATATAAGATGATAGAACACTTTTGGAATCAAGAAAAAAATATCTCCTTTATTTGCTACTTGTTTTCAGACTTAGTCATTATCTTAGAAAAGTAGTATTTGTTTGAACAAACACTTTCTTATCTATTGACTATGGGATGCTCCACCCCTAATCATTTAGAATAGCTAACAAACCATGGTTAACAGTTCTAGCTTTTCTTATGATTTTGATTAGGTCATCCATGAATCTAGTAATGATTTACATTAAGTATACAACCATTACATCATTCTGAAATTGTATTACCATAGAAGGAATTAGGCAACGACTAGTAACTAATCATCAACATGCAAATCGAAATTTCTGGGGAGGTAAGTTTGGATATAATTCAAAAATCAATTTAATGATCTTTGAACTGCATATCTACTAACTATTTCTCCACCCCTATCAGTTCGCAAGATCTTTAACCACTTACCTTAATGGTTTTAACCATTGCTAGAAATTAATGAAATTTTTCAAACATTTCAAATTTCTTTGCATAAGGTATAATCTAGAGTGATCGTTTTAAGAATACAACGAAAAACTCATATCCACCCCTGAATGTACATCCATCTGCGAATGAGATGAACTACTTTCAGTGGATATAGGCATATTAACTCTTTGCAGAGATTGATCTTTTCAAATCCACTATGAACAAGATACAAATGCCATAGATTAAAAAAAATGTGGTAGTGTCTTTTGATGACATAGGTTTATAAAAGAATTTTTAGAATAGTGCAAGTGGATCCTGGTCACAGAATACCTAACTCATATTCCATACAGTTTTAATCCATTAATAGAAGATGGATATTAAACACTTGAGAAAGTGTAACTGTATTGTATTCTGGAATTAGAAATATAAGAAAATTTCTATTTGGAATCTAAAATTAAAGTCAAAGACTTAAATTTATACCAAATATAATGAGTAATTCTTTCTTGGACCACCACTACTATTTACAAACTCTAAGTCAGATTTGCCCATACAAGTAGGAGATTTCTAAGATTGATGATTTATATCAATTGGGAATAGAATTTCGGGATTATAATCATATGCGTCATTTAATTTCTTAAGAGAAAATATAGAATGACATGAAATGATTTATAGACCATTCATCCAATGATATGTTATAAAGCTAATTCGAAATGAATAAGCTAAGAGGAATTAGGATAATTTCGTTTAAAATAAGAATCCAACGATGCTTCGATTAGCGAAAGACAAAGTAATCTTATTTATGAAATCTTCTTGTTTCATATTGTAAAAATACTAGTCTAAGGTGTCATCAATTGATGAACAGTTAGATGTCGCATATACAATACTTATCTTTCGAGATCTTACACTATTATGTATGTCTAATGGTGAAAATCCATTAGGGATTTATCTCATTAGAAAAACAAACATGTTAAACCAACAATGAAGATTCGAAATTAAACTACAACTTAATAACAGCAAATAACATGGTTCAATATAAATTCATACACAATTCAGAAATTATAAGCATATAGCAATTAGGAATGACAAGTGAAAATACTAAAACATACAATCCTAAATAATTTCCAAGGTTTTTCAACAAACTGATACAGTGTCCCGTTTAGGCGAGAGTCAAAGCATCATCCATTGAATAGAGTTGTCAGCTCATCTAAAATGATAACCATTCTAGCAACCTTTTATTCGATCAAGATTGGAATTCAGCGTTGTCCCGTTTAGGCGAGAGTCAAGGCAATTCTATCTTATGAGCTTCCACCATTGTTTCATAATTTGCAAGTCAAGTATGGTCGCCACCATTAGGGTGATCCATACCATACAAAACACTTACAAACTACTTATCATGCGAGGTTAAACGGTGCGAAATTGCTAATGAACGTTCCTCCATTAGGGAGGATTACTCACTAAAACAAACGCGGTGTAAAACCCACAATGGAGATCGAATGTCTTAATAATAATCAAGCTCATTATTTAAAGTGAGTTGTATTTTCTTTGATTCTCTTTATTTAATTTATTTATTTTAAATATATATTTATTTAAAATTTCCAATTTAGAATGAAAAATTCTAAATATAAATTTTAATTTAATATTTATAAATTTTACTTAGATGGATATGAAAATAACATGAATTATTTCCATCTTAGTAATAATTTCCAATAAATATTTAGAAAAATATTCAATTTAAGTTGTTACAAAATTAATTTAAATTAATTTACAACTCAAATTTAATTTTCTATAAATATATATTGCATTTCGAAAAATTAAAGTATATAAGAATACAATTTTCGAAAAATGCATATTAAAATAAAAAATTAATCCTGGAAAAATTATTCTAATTTAATGTTGGCCCAAAATTAATTAATAAAATTAATTTACAACAAAAAATATAATTTTCCTATTTAATTAAATATATAAGAAAAATTTCAAATATTTAAGTATGATGATGAAAATCAACTTAAATATTAATTTTCTATTTAATTAAATACACTAGAAAAATACTTCAAGCAAAAATATCACCTATCTAGATTTTCCTTTGACTAATTAATTCAATTTCTAATAATATACTTTAATTCAATTTATTTTAAATTAATCAATAAATGAAAAAATCATTGATTTAAGTTGATCCAATAATTAATTAAAATAAATAATTAATTTACAACTTAATCTATTTTTCAAGATAAAATTCGAAATTCTAGCATTTAAGAAATACAATTTCGAAAATTGATTAATAAAATAAAGAAAAAATATATTTTGAAAATTATTTAAATTTAGTTGAAAAAATAAATTTCAACTAAAAATAATTTTCTATTTAATTAAATGTCATGAAAAGGAAATATTTAAGTATGATGATGAAAATCAACTTAGATATTTAATTTTCAAATTAATTAAATGTATTAAATTCAAGAAATAAATAATTAAGTGTAGAGAAGGCTTTATTATTAATTTCTAGTTTAATACTAGGAAAAATATACTTAAAATAAATTGTACCAAAATTAATTAAATAATTAATTTCACAATTTATAATATTTTTCTATTTAATATTAGAAATAATAAGTAGTCTAGAAATAACTATCTAGAAAATATCTTATTTGACTAAGTATCTTTTCCACAAAATTTGAAAAAATATCTAATTTAAGTTGTATTAGAAAAAATCTAGAACTTAAATATTTTTCAAATTTAAATTTAATTAAATATCAAAAATTAAGTTGTAACCACTTAATTTGAAAATATTCCATTTTAAGTTAATATTCGAAAAGATATTAACTTAAAAAATATCTAAAGAATCTTAATAACCAATGCCTAAAATTCCTCAACTTAATTTTGAAATTTTGAATTCAAAAGATATTCAGATTTAAGTTGGTTAGTTGAAGATAACTAAATATCAACTTAAATAGGAATATTTAATGAAAAATTTAAATTAAGTTCCAGAAAGAATCTAGATAGTTATAATTCTATATTTAATTAAATACAAGAAAATACATATAGTTTAGCTTAGAATATAAAATTCTTTAAACTATGATTTTCTAAATTAATTTCAAAATAAATGAAATTAATTATGTTGCTAATCAATTTTAATTACGTTAAACTAGTGTAATTAACCTAGTACAGTCATTCAAATCAGGCAAATGGGCCTTCACAATTGGGGTAGTTTGTGTGAGGGTCTTTGAGTTCAGTATGTCGTACCCACTTCTATGGCTCCCAACTCTCACACAAGGCCCAAAAGAGAGGAATTTAACCTTAATAAGAACAACTGTTATTAATTGAATAGGCCCAATAACTAAATGGGCCTAAATAAATTCTATCAAGAATTATGATAATTTATTTTAGCAACAACAACCTATATGTATGTATAATCAAATTAAACACATAGGCTCACACAAGTACACTTTGGATGGGTCCTATCATGTTGCTAGGTCATACACAGATGAAAGAAGATTGTAAATTATACCTGTTACAAATTATTATCTTGACCCGAAGGAGCCATCGGATCATTAGATGCGGCAAAAAGTAACCATGGCTATTTGCAATCAAGTAATAATAGGTTTTGAAAACTTACACATAAGCTAAAACACATACTCCTGCAACAAGGTTAGCTGGATAGTTGGATGTAGGATTTATTTAATTTTAAATTAAATATTTAATTTCGAAAATAATTAATTAAATAATAAAAAAAAAATCGAAAAATTTTAAAAAAATTTGAAAAAATTCGAAAATTAAAAAAATTAAATTTAAAATTAAACCTACAATTTTGAAAAATTAGGTTTCAACCAACCTAAATATCATTTCAAAAATTTGCTAACTACTTTTAAAAATTAAATGTTATTTTAAAAATAAAAATTAGAAAAGATAAATGAAATATCTTTTCAGATTTTAAATTTAATTTAAATAAATAAAATAACAAAATTTAAAAGTTAGCAAAATATCTTACATCTATTTAAAATTACATGATTATAAATATCTTATTTTAAATAAGGTCAAAATATCTAAAAAGATTTAAAAAAAAATCTTAAAAGATAAGATATAATTAAAAATATCTTAAAAGATAAGATATTTTTAAAAAATATCTTAAAAGATTTTATAAATATCTTATAAAATCTGACCTTAAATTTAAAAAAAAAAATAAGATATAATCAAATTTAAAAATAAGATAGATTTTTAAGCAAGAAGATAGATACTAATTCTATTCAAATTCAAATTACACTAATATCTTGAATTAAATTTAAAAAATATTAAATTAATTCAAAATAATAATTAGAATTGAATTAGGAATAGTAATAGTATAAATACAAAACTATACAAAAAATTGGAAGTTAATTCCATGAAAAAGCATGAAAAATCGAACAAAAACAAAAAAATTCGAAACTGTACGGACAGATTTGCGATCGCAGGAAAATATCAGCACAAACCCGATTTTTTCAAATCTTCAAAAAATCATAACTAATTCAAATAAAATCTAAATTAAGTTCTGTAAAAGGCTAACTTGCTTAATTTTTTCCATACTATCCAATAAAAATAACTCCAGAGATGAAATCGCAATTATTTTTCACGAAAATTTCACAAACATCAATCAATCATCAAATAACACTCAATACAACATGATACCATCCAAAGAACATACAAACAATCGTTTTAAAGTCCAAATTTCTTGCAAGTAAATCAATTACCATGGCTCTGAGGCCAGTTGTTGGAAATTATTTTACCAGGATCTTAGATCTACTCACAAGTATGTTTATTAACATCCTAAGTATGAACTTTCTAAAACGATGAAATAAACACATATAAAGTTTAGGAAATCTTCCATTGGGTGCAGCGGAATATAATGACTCCTTCCGTTCAGATATCTAGCCCTTGATTCCTTTCTGTAGCAGAGCATTATCAATATACGAACTCGGATCTCTTTACGTGAATCTTTGATCTTGAATCTCCTTTCTTAGATGATCTTTCTTCACGATCTTCCTCACTATGATTGAGGTATCACTTGATGTGTGTGGGCACTACTCTAATCACTAAGGATTTCGAAATCTCAATGAGGAAGAGAGAGAGAGTGGGTTCAGCCAAAGATAGGGAGAGAGAAGGCTCAGTTTTTTCTGAATGAAAAAGTAGAAAATTTAAGTGTAATTTTTTTGAAGCCTTCACTATCTATTTATAGCATTCCACTAGGGTTAGGTTTGAATTATTTGGCATTAAAATAATGAAAATATCAGTTTAAATTGCCTATAAAAGTGGTTGGCCATGCTTAGTGGATTTGGGCCTCACTTTTTGCAATTTTGCAGTTTTATCTTTTCTGCATCTGATTTTCTCAAAAATGCCAATTTTCTAATTCAACCATTTAAATGCCAATTCTAACTATTTAATAACTATAAATAATTATTAAATAATATTGTCATTTATCATATTTATTAATTGAACCATACAAAGTATCATAATTAACAAATATGCCCCTATAAACTCTTTCTTTACAATTTCGCCCTTACTTAGTGAAAATTTCACAAATAGACATAGTCTAATTTGAGAATTATAACTGATTAATCAAAACCAATTACATGAGTCTTACAAGCAATATTATCTCAACTAGTGGGGGGACCATGGGTCTATATAACCGAGCTTCCAATAAGTAGATCAAGAATTTAGCACTAAAATTCACTAACTTATTAATTCTTCGTTGAATCCACGCATAGAACTTAGAATTGCACTCTCAGTATATAGAATGCTCTATATGTTCCACCATATAGACACATCATTAGTTATCCATTGTTATAATCCTAATGTGGTCACTGATCATCTATATGAATGATCTACATTGTAAAGGGATTAGATTACCGTTACACCCTACAATGTATTTTATCCTTAAAACACTTGACCCCGTATAAATGATATTTCAGCTTATGTGAAATGAGTACTCCACCATTTATGTTCGTTTGGTCAAGCTCGAAGGAGATCATCCTTTGCTTACTATTCGCCAAATAGAAGCTATAGATTCCATGTTTATGCTAGCGCTCCCACTCAATTGCACTACCGTGTTCCCAAAATGTACGTATCACACTGACCTAAAAGTAGGCTTAACTAACAAATCAAAGAACACGAATAGCCTTTCAAGATTGAGCCTAATCATAACAGGATTAAGAACATTTGATCTAGGATCAACTAGGCGATATTGACTTGAATAGATATTACGGTAAGTTTAATAAATCTAAGTCAAAGTTCAATATCGGTCCCTTCCGATGCATACTCCATGCATCCAACCTGAGCTTTACTTTAACCAATGCTCTGGAAAGAACATAGCATTTCTCCAAATGCAAGTAAACTCTGTTGTAGATTATCATATCAGTAAAACCCTATGTCTGATAAATCTAGGAAACTTTATTCACATAGTCATGTTTACTTTCCAATGTGTTGACGGCACAATAAACAGGATCAAGTATGTGAAAAGGGTTTCAGATGAATTTATACATTATGTACATATAATCATGAAATAAATCATGTGAACCATGCAACATTAAATGTTATTTCTGATCTATATTAATAAGTAAATCTGATTATATTGAAATGAGTTTTATTTAGGGCATAAAACCCAACAAACTCCCACTTGCACTAATATAAAACAAAAAGTGCGTTTCAAATAATCTCAACACCTTGATATACAAATCAAGTGTAGTAGTAGTAAACTCCTCGTAATAGGATCTGAAAGGTTGAATTAACCACAACCTTTTCTCCACCATTACTCTTCCTTTAATCACAAAATTATTGATAATGTGAAATTCCTCTCTATATGTCTACTCTCTTGGGATGTTTGGATTCTATATCTTTGGCAACTACTTTTGGTTAATCAGGAAATTAACACTAGTAGTTTAAGGCAATTTGGAATGGTGCCAAAGATGTATAGAACTTTCCTTAGACTGAATAAGTACCTTTCCTGCAGCTTTAACATTCAGTCCCTCTCTGGTAGACCTAGAGACTTCAGATAGGTTTTTACACTTCTCCAAAATCACTATTCCACCCCCAGAGTAACCACCATCTTATCAGAAATATTCACTAGCACATAGGCAAATTTCGAAATCTGATATGGTGTAGTCTAAGAGTTTTAAACACACCCTTATAGACTAACATATAGTTCCTCTTCTTTATCTTAAGATTTACTTGATTGTCTTCCAATGTTCTTCTCCTAGATTAATCTGATACCTACTCATTACTCCCACTCAACAGCAGGTGTCTGGTCTAAGGCATACAAAAGCATATCTAAGACCTCTCACTGTTGATTTAAGAAATTCTTTCATGGCTTTATCTTTTCTGGAATAGTTGAAACTTTTCCTTAGATAAATAAAATCTATACCTAAGAAGTTGTGAAGCTTCTATAGATTGCCATTAGAAAGAAAATGCTTCAGCATCTTACTAAAGTAAGTTGCTTGCATTAGAGTAAGTAATTACCAGGTATACCACAAGCCATAGGTTTAGATAAACTCAAACCTATAATACTAGGAACAGGAAGTTTGTTAAGTCCATTGAATAGACATATAAACTAAAATTTCCTTTTATGTCCTTGTAATAGAAAACTTTAGGTTACTCCATGTGAATGGATTAAACCATAGTTCTATTGGCTTTCTTCTTAGTTTCTTATCTTGACAATCCATTACTTGTTTAAACTCACAATGGATTTTAATCACTAGTGTCTCCCAAGTCATAAGAAGGTGAGTTCCTAGAAACTCTCCCACTACGACAAGGCACCGTGAATTATGTCTAAGAAAACTAAATGGTATTGATCTCTTCGGTTGTGACAAGACAACAGAGGCAGTAGGATCATCATATGTTATATAAGATGATAGAACACTTTTGGAATCAAGAATTAAATATCTCCTTTATTTGCTACTTGTTTTTCAGACTTAGTCATTTTCTTAGAAAAGTAGTATTTGTTTGAACAAACACTTTCTTATCTATTGACAATGGGATGGTCCACCCCTAATCACTTAGAATAGCTAAGAAACCATGATTAACAGTTCTAGCTTTTCTTAAGATTTTGATTAGGTCATCCATGAATCTAGTAATGATTTACATTAAGTATACAACCATTACATCATTCTGAAATTGTATTACCATAGAAGGAATTAGGCAACGACTAGTAACTAATCATCAACATGCAAATCGAAATTTCTGGGGAGGTAAGTTTGGATATAATTCAAAAATCAAATTAATGATCTTTGAACTGCATATCTACTAACTATTTCTCCACCCCTATCAGTTCGCAAGATCTTTAACCACTTACCTTAATGGTTTTTAACCATTGCTAGAAATTAATGAAAATTTTCAAACATTTCAAATTTCTTTGCATAAGGTATAATCTAGAGTGATCGTTTTAAGAATACAACGAAAAACTCATATCCACCCCTGAATGTACATCCATCTGCGAATGAGATGAACTACTTTCAGTGGATATAGGCATATTAACTCTTTGCAGAGATTGATCTTGTCAAATCCACTATGAACAAGATACAAATGCCATAGATTAAAAAAATTGTGGTAGTGTCTTTTGATGACATAGGTTTAGTTACATCAAAGAGTTCTTAGAATAGTGCAAGTGGATCCTGGTCACAGAATACCTAACTCATATTCCATACAGTTTTAATCCATTAATAGAAGATGGATATTAAACACTTGAGAAAGTGTAACTGCATTGTATTCTGGAATTAGAAATATAAGAAAATTTCTATTTGGAATCTAAAATTAAAGTCAAAGACTTAAATTTATACCAAATAGTATGAGTAATTCTATCTTGGACCAGCACTACTAATACAAACTCTAAGTCAGATTTGCCCATACAAGTAGGAGATTTCTAAGATTGAGGATTTATATTGTTGCCCCTGAATTCGCCCAAAATACGTGGACTAGTCGAATTAGGACACGTGGATCAGATAACCTGTAAACATTTGATAAGTCTTTGTGCGCCACAAGGAAGCGCAGTTAGCGTGGGTCCCGGAGGAGGCACCCAGAGTACAAGGTACTCCGGGAAGCTCGCATGACGTGAAGCCTCTCCGGGATGTGTCAGATCTCTCTCGAGCAATCAAGTCGCATTTAATGCCGCATGGGAGGAAGCGTGTTGGGACTGTAACACGCAATAAAGTCTGACGGCACAACCCCCAAACAGCAGCGCTACAGTAATGATCATTTAAGTCTAGCGACGGCTACTCTGCGAAGAGTCACGTCAATCACAAGGCAAAAAGGACATTCTTCATAAAAACCCTACGGCACCTAGGGATTTGACCATGCATCACCCATGGTATGTTCATTGGAAATGCCCAACTTTATGGATACTTACAGATACATGTGTAAGAACAATTCTAGGGATTACCCCACCAAAACACTATAAATACCCCTTCAAAGCTCATTTAATGGGGTCGAGAATCTTGGTTTGCAAAAGAGCAAGAAGAGAAAATACTCACCAAGAACATTCTCTGTATTTATGAGAAAGACATTCTCTCAAGTGTGGAATCTGTATTAAATACATCCATTAATAACAAAGACTCGTGGACTAAGGCTCATTAACGCCCCAACCACGTAAAAATCTTCATCTCGCTTTCTTACAGCTCTTTATTATAATCATATTTTAATAGTTGCCGAAAATCTCGGTCAACATTTTGGTGCTTTCATTGAGAGCTGAGGAAAGCTACTACATAACAAGCATTTGACTTCACAACAATGGTGGAGACAAGAAGTACACGTCACCCTCGCCCTCTGGAAGATGCTCAAGATCCAAATGAGGAAGATGTAGCCTCGAAGCGGCAGAGGAGTCCGAGGAAGAAGAAGAAGAAATAGTTCCCGACGAGAACTACGAGGAAAACCTCGACGAGTATGCCTACGACGGAGGAAGTTACTCAGAGTTGGTGCTCCTTAGACAAAAAGCTATCGATCATGAAGCTGAGATCGAAGCTCAGAAAGCGCAAAATCAAAAAATGCAGGAAGTGATGCTAGCCATGCAGAAAGCCATGGAGGCTGCTGGTATTCACGTGCATCCCAAGGCAATGGCCGCTGGGCTCGACGGGAAACCAGCGACGTCCTCGCCTAATTCCCAACAGCAAAGACCTAGGGAACCTAGCCCTATAAGGCACCCTGCTGAGGAAAATCAAACAAAAAACCCTACTTCTACCCCTGGGCGAAAGAAAAAGGTGCAGGATCCGCGAAGGGTCCGCTCAGATTTCCCTAAAGGGAAAGGTCCGCAGAGGGGCAAGCCCCAAAGAGGGAGTCTTGGCCCTCAGGATCGAGGGGACCGGAAAAGCGTTTCTGTGCACCAGGAACCAGGGGGTAGAGGAAGAAGAGGACAGAGATGTCCTCCCATTGATCTGAGAAATCAAATCAATGGGAATCAAGGCGACCTCCGGGATCACCTTGACCAAAAAAGATACAGGCCCGTGGTCTCTTCGGGTACTGTAAACGAAGGGATTATGGCGGAACTTGCCATACTTCGAAAAGATATTGCTCGAGTCTCTCGGAGGCAGAAGGGAGACGACTCCGACTCGGACAGTGAGGATCGGGAGCCATGTGCCAAGCATATCCTGGAGGCGGAGCTCCCTAAAAACTTCAAGATGCCCGAAATGGCGGCATATGCGGGAACTCCGACCCGGTGATCACTTGTCACGGTTCAACCGTGTCATGACAGTCATGCGGGTCAGCAATGACGCCAAATGCTTGTGTTTCCCCCTCACTCTGAGCGGATCAGCGGAGGAATGGTTCAAAAAGCTGGAACCAGGATCCGTGGGTTGTTGGAACAAACTCCAAACCAACTTCCGGAGACAGTTTGTCGCCGCCAGGAAGGTTAACTTGGAGGTTAGTGCCTTGACCAACATCAAGCAACTGCCCACCGAGACCTTGAAGAATTACATCAAGAGGTTCCGAGAGGAAGCCTCGAAGACCAAGAAGGTCGATGACGGACAACAGCTTGCGCTTCTCCAAGCAGGAATCCGCACTGGGACTCCCTGCGGAACGAGTTGCGAAGAAGGCGCTGCGGCCTTCGGGACTTCCGGAAGAGAGTCCAAAAATATATTAACCTCGAAGAAGCCCGGATCGTGGCTTACGGAGGCTACTATCCCACGGGATAGCAGGGTACATGCCCGGAGTGTCGTCCTCGGGCACTGTCCCGACCGCGACTCCACAAGTAAGTGGCATACAATTCTCTGCTACTCCCGGGTACAGCCAAGGCCAAGCTTTGGCACCGGCATCTTCCCATTACGACAACCCGTCCGGGGTGAAGGGACGAGCTCCTTCACAGGCGGCCCCGACTGTTAGCTTGACAGGCCCTACCCAGGGGTCGAGGAGCAAAAGGTCCTCCAAGGGCAGCACCCGAACGGGAGAGAAGCGCCAGAAAAAGGGGTACACACCCCAATACACTCAGTACACAGAGCTCACGGACTCTCAGGAACGTGTGTACTTCGCCACTAGGCAAAATACGCACTACCGGAGACCCCAGCCGTTGTACAAAGATAGCTCCCGGAGAGATCCGAGTAAAAGATGCGAGTATCACAACGACATTGGTCATAGCACCAATGAGTGTAAGAATCTCAAAGACGAGATTGAGAATCTGATCCGCTTGGGCCACCTCTATGAGTGGATCAAAAATAGGTTGCCCCACCTTAATCCAGGGCAGGTGGCCGGGGGTATGCCTCCGGGAACGCCAGGGGGTACAGCAGGAGCATTGCCTCCAGCTGCTCCCGCAGGTGACACCCAGCATATTCCCGGACTACTGCCCCGGCCTAATGGACGGGTAGCCATGATCTCCGGAGGTCCCCATATCGGAGGAAACACTCGCAAGGAGCGAAAAAGATATGCCGAGGCCGGGAAACACAGTGAGGTGTGGGAGGTTACCCAACTCCCAGCCCAAAGGCCTCGGCTAATGGACCAACCCATAACATTCACAGAAGAAGACGCCAAGACGGTGCGTTTTCCTCACCACGACCCGCTGGTCATAGAGACCCCCATCGCAAATAAAGTGGTGGCTAGGGTCTTGATTGACAATGGGAGTTCCGTGAACTTGCTCTTCAAAGAAGCCTTCACTGCGATAGGGTTGACCGACCGAGACCTCTCGCCTAGTGGGTCACAGCTCACGGGATTTAACGGGACGACGCTAATCCCGATGGGAAAAGTAAGGCTTCCGGTTACCCTGTGCCCGGATACCCCCCAGAGCACATTTAAGTATTGCACCTTCGTGGTGGTAGACTGTCCAACAGCCTACAACGCGATCCTAGGCCGACCGGCCCTAGTGGACTTTGGTGCGATTACTTCAATCCGACACCTGTGCCTGAAATTCCCTACCCAGGAAGCCGGAGTCGGAACTGTGAGGGGAAATCAGGGAGAGGCCAGGCAATGTTACAATATTGCCACTCACCTACCTGTATTCACGCTCCGGGAATCCCCTGGAATAGAGAAGGCTGAAGAAGATGAGTTGGATCCTCGCATAGGATCCGAAAGGGTCGTGGAACCAATGGAGGACATCGAAGAAATACCAGTGTGCGACGACGACTCCACTAAAGTACTCCGAATAGGGAAGAGCCTGGATCCGGAGGAAAAAGAAAAAATAATAAAAACACTGAAGGGCACCATAGACATCTTTGCATGGCGCCAAGAAGACATGACTGGCATAAGCCCTCATGTCATCACCCATGTACTCAATGTCAACCCGGACATGCCCCCTGTACAGCAAAAGAGACGCCCGCTCGACTCGGTGAAAGTCGAGGCCTTAGAGAAAGAGGTGAACAAACTTTTGTCCAATGGCATGATCCGCGAAGTATACTATCCGGAATGGCTGGCCAATCCGGTCCTGGTACCCAAGCCGAACGGGACTTGGCGAGTTTGTATAGATTTCACAGATCTAAACAAAGCCTGCCCAAAGGACTGCTTCCCGCTACCCAGGATCGACCAGATGGTAGACGCCACGTCCGGATTTAAGCTGTTGTCTTTCATGGATGCCTATGCTGGGTACAACCAAATAAAAATGCATACGGCAGACCAGGAGTGCACTAGCTTCAGGACCGATAAGGGGGTATACTGCTACCTAGTCATGCCTTTCGGACTGAAAAACGCCGGAGCAACCTATCAAAGAATGGTTAACCGGATGTTTAAAAGCCTCCTGGGACGAAACATGGAGGTATATGTAGACGACATGCTCGTCAAATCCAAAGCATGCAACAGCCATGCAAGCGACCTAGAAGAATGTTTCGAAGTCGTCCGGAGATACGGTATGAAGCTCAACCCGGAAAAGTGCACTTTTGGGGTCAAGTCGGGAAAATTCCTGGGCTTCATAGTAAGCCAAAGGGGAATCGAAGCAAACCCGGAGAAAATCCAAGCTCTCCTGGACATGCCATCCCCAAGAAGCATAAGGACGTGCAGAGCTTGACCGGAAAGGTAGCTGCACTGAGCCGCTTTATCTCACGCTCCACGGACAAGTGCATACCCTTCTTCAACATACTGAAGAAATGCCAAAAGTTCGAATGGTCGGATGAATGCGAGGAGGCATTCAAGAGGTTGAAAGACCACATGGCCAAACCCCCTATCCTATTGAAACCCGTCCTTGGAGAAGACTTGTTCCTTTATTTGGGCGTCTCCGAACACGCGGTCAGCGCTGCCCTGGTCCGGGAGGAAGAAAAAACTCAGCACCCCGTGTACTATGTCAGTAAGCGCATGATAGGGGCCGAGACAAGGTACCCGGTCATTGAAAAATTAGTATTCTGCCTCCTGATGGCATCAAGGAAGCTGAGGCCATACTTCCAAGCCCATCCGATCAAAATCTTGACCAATCATCCGCTCCGGCAAGTTCTCCAGAAGCCTGAAGCATCCGGAAGACTCCTCAAGTGGGCGATGGAGCTGAGTCAATTCGACTTACATTACGTGCCCCGGATTTCCATAAAAGGCCAAGCCTTGGCAGACTTCATCACCGAATGTAATGAAGCCGAGGCAACAGCCAATACACCGGTACCACCAATCCCCACTTGGAGGGTATTTGTAGACGGAGCTTCTAATGAGAACGGTTCGGGAGCCGGAGTGGCTATGATATCACCTACTGGATTGCGGCTCCAGGCAGCACTCCGATTCAACTTCACAGCTTCAAACAATGAAGCCGAATATGAGGCCCTGATAGCAGGGCTAAAATTGGCTAAAGCTGTAGGAGCCAAGAGAGTGGAAGTCTACAGTGACTCTCAGCTGGTCGTAAACCAGGTCTCCGGAGAATACCAAACTCGCGGCGAACGGATGGCCGCGTACGTAGCAATAGTCCGAGAACTGCTCCACGAGTTCACGGACTATAAAATAGAAAGAATCCCCCGAGAGAAGAACGCTCATGCGGACTGTCTGGCTAAGTTAGCCTCGGACAGTGAAATCGAAGAGCTGGGGGTAGTACCAGTGGAACGCTTGGCAGAGCCAAGCATCAAAATAAAAGAGACCACACTAACGGTTGGGCAAGAACCCAGCTGGATGGTCCCCATCATAAAATACATAACCACAGGTGAGTTGCCCCAAGAGAGGGCAGTGTCTCGAAAGATTCAGTATTAGGCTCATCGTTATGTAATGATGGACCAAATTCTCTACCGGAGAGGACTCAGCATGCCTTATTTAAGGTGTGTATCGGACCCTGAAGCTAGACAAATCATGCTGGAGGTCCATGAAGGGTTCTGTGGAGATCATACGGGAGGACCCAGCCTCTCAAAGAAAATACTGAGGCAAGGGTACTTCTGGCCAACAATGAAAAAAGATTGTATAGACTATGTCCAAAAGTGTGACTCGTGCCAAAGGTACGCGAACATACCGAGAGCTCCTCCAAATGAGATCACTTTGATGACCAGCCCCTGGCCCTTCGCGGTCTGGGGAATAGATCTCATCGGGTCTCTACCTACGGGAAAAGGAGGGGTAAAGTATGCAATAGTAGCAGTAGACTACTTCACCAAGTGGACAGAGGCTGAGCCTATGAAGACAATAACTGCTAAGAAGGCATTGGACTTTGTTATCAAAAACATAGTGTGTCGATACGGCTTGCCTCACAAGATAGTCTCAGACAATGGAAAGCAATTCGATTGCGAGGAATTTACTGACTTTTGCAACCAACACGGAGTGGTAAAAAGCTTCTCCGCGGTAGCCCGGCCTCAAACAAACGGCCAGGCGGAAGCAGTCAATAAAATCCTAAAGGTCACTTTGAAAAAGAAGCCGCCGTCCGTAAAAATAATCGGCCCGAAGAATTGCCAAGGGTATTGTGGGCCTACGGACGACCCCCGTAACCACATTAGGTCACTCGCCGTTCTCAATGGCGTAACGGTTGTGAAGCAATGGTCCCGGTGGAAACATTATTCCCATCCCACAGGAGGACGACTTATGATCCGGCCACCAATCAGGCACTGCTCCAAGAGGCTTTGGATCAAGTCAAAGAACTCCGGAATGAGTCTCAAATACGGATGGCTGCTTATCAAAAGAAGGTGACCAAGTATTTTAACTCCAAGGTTAAAAACAGAAAATTCGCTATTGGGGATATGGTCCTAAGAAGGGTTTTTCCAGCCACCCAAGAACCCGGAGTGGGGGTACTTGGACCAAATTGGGAGGGACCATATGAGATCGAGGACGAGATCGGTTCTGGCACTTACAAACTAAAAAGAATGGACGGAACCACCGTCCCAAGAGCCTGGAATGCCGATCACCTCAGAAAATATTACCAGTAGCGAATTAAAACTTAGATTTTGTTCAAAGGGTTTGTACCGTCCAAATGTATACCTCCTCTATATTAAATAAAACTGAGTGCCTTAAAAACAAAGTTTCTATGCCACTCAGGGGGGTACTAGGGTATACCGCACGGACAAAAAAAAAAAACAAACTAAGTAAAATATCCTGACCCAAAGGGCAGGTCAAAAAGTATGCACAAAAATAAAAAGCATAAGTATAAAAACCCTGAGCCAAAGGACAGGTTAAAAAATATAAGTGTGACAAATAAAGATCGCATAAAAAAAAAAATATCCTAGCCCAAAGGGCAGGTCATATACATATAAACGGCCCGGGGACAGGCCTTAAAATATAATTGTCTCCCCTTCAAATGAAAGCTGCTACCTATATGTAAATTGTTCTAAGGCAGCAGCAAATATGTACAAACAAAAAAAGAGAGTTATAAAAGAAATGGGTGGAATTTGGGTCAATAGTACGGCAGCTCAATCAGCCCGCGGAGGAAGGCGAGGTCCAATACGCGCCTCTAGCGCGGCATCAAGCTTCTTCTTCTTTTCCCGGAATCTGGCAATCATTTCCTCGGGTTTGGGATAAAAAGTAAGCTTGATATTTTGATCATTGGTGGCCCAAGCCATGTAGACACCATCATCGAAGCGCTTCGGGCACCGGGCGCAGGAAACGGGAGAAAGGAGCTCGGCCCTTTTGGCCTTCCTGGTGGATTGTTCTTTGAAATCCCTAAGCTCCTTCAACTCCGCAGCTAGAGCGGCCTTGGACTCAATGTCCGACTGGTGAGTTTCCTCTAAAGATCTCACCTTGGCGACCATTTCATCCAAAGCCTCCCTGGCCTCCCGGAGATCCCGCCTGGCCTTGTCAGCAGCCTCGGTTTGAGCCCTTAGTTCCTCCTGATGATGGGCCTCCATCCTGTTCCTCCGCTGAGCCTCGTCCCGGATCATGGCCTCCGCCTGAGCCTCCCTCCGTTTGGCCTCCTCTTCCTTGGCCTTGGCCGCGGCCTCCTGGCGCTCGGCAGCCTCCTGGTAGATCTGCCTCTCCGCTGTGAGGTCTTGGAGGACCTTCCTGACATCATTCATGTCCCCAAAGTCGGACAGAGTGAAGCCATGGTTTATGATGTTCTTGGAGAGGCGGCCAGCCTCAGCAGCAAGCTGAACCATAATGAAAGGATAAGAAGGAGGAATTTCTCAAAGGAGAAAGCAAAATACAAACAATAAAAGGAAACGCAAAAATTGCAAAGTACTTACCACCGTGAGAGAATGGCTAAGGTCCTGGACCTGGAAGATGGAGTTCAGGGAAGCGCAAGTGGCAAACCGCTTAGGCGCACAACGGGTGAGCTGAGAAGCGAACTCGCCGGTCATCTCCGCGGCAAAAGGAGCCAAGGTAGGCCCTAGGAAGCGACGGAACCAGTCCGATAAGGGGTCCAGATTAAGGTCCCACGGATCCTGGTATTCCGGGTGGTTGATGCTCGCCTCAACCTCGGCTCGCAGAATCCTCCTAAGGGCCTCCACTTCGGCATACCCCCGGGAGTACTCGTCCATAGCATAGTTGTGTTTGGCTATGCGAAGCTCCTGCCTCACCTCGTCCCCCGGAATCGGGGTAAGAACGATGTTGGGAGGAGCAGGATTTTCCTCCATCGGGGAGACCCCGCCGTCCAGACCATGAGCAGGAGTGTCGGCTCTCCGAGGCCTCTTTGGCTCATCCTGGGCAATCATCTTGCCCTTGCGCTTACGAATCAGAGCCACCTCAGGCTCCTCCTCGCCCTCCTCTGCTTCCTCCGGAAGGGCTCGAGGCTCTCCCGCACCCTCAGCGGCTTCCTCCGAGAAGTCCCATCCCTTCCCTTGGCCTTCTCCCGGAAGCACCTCCTCGTCATCCACTAAGTCAATAGTGTCGGGGGGAGCGCTGGAAGAAACCTTCAAGGAAGGGGCCGGGGGAGAAGAGGTGAAGGCCGGAGGAGCCACGGGAGTATGAACCCCGGCAAGCTGTTCCAGGATGGCATCCATGGAGATATCTGTTTCAAAAAATAAGCAAGTGTTAGAAGTCCGTGAGGAACCGCTTATACAAGATACAGCAAATAAACTACTCCTACCCGAACTCCCTAATTCGGCCCTAGCAAAGTCCTGAACTTTAATGCTGGCAGCGTCATCTCCAAGATAACTGTCCGAGGGCCGGAACCAGCTGGACATTATGTAAGCAGAGGGACCTAAGGGAATAGGTTCCGGAGGGCCGGAGCCCATCCGGGACCGACCTAGGTAATCTCCTAAGTTCGAAAAATAAAACTCCTTCAAGCGATCCCCCCACCGGGTCGACGGCATCCTAAATCTACGAAGACGCTCGTCGAACCCTACGGGCCTACGACTGGTGTACTCATCAACGGAAGGAACATAACGAACTACCAAGGGAGACTTACCGCCGGCACCGGAGGTGCTAGCACCGGGAGCCCCCGAGTTTGGTTCGGGGACCGGAGGCTGTGGCCGGGAAGTTTGCTTCTCGGAAGAATCTTCAATACGAAGGGGCCTCCTGGCAGGACGATCCCCAATCTCTTCTTGAAGAATCTTGTCAAAAAATTTTGCCTCGGACTTCCCGGCAATGGCTTGGCTCCTTCGCACCACCGGACTCCCCACGCGGAGTCCTCTCCCAGAGGCAGCCTGAGCCTGAGAGTATGCTTTCTCCTGGGCCTTCCGGTAGAGATAATCTTGGTACTTCTTCTCTGCCGTGGCAATAAGCTCGTCCCGGAAGGCCTTCTCCGCAACTGGCGCCCTCACATTGGGGCAGATGACCCGTGAGAGGTTGGAGTCATCCACGGATTGGTGAGAAAGGATAAGTTTGGCCTTCCTACAATTTTCCGTGGTGACTAGGCCCCCGACATCAAGATCGGCGCGGTCATAAGAGGCAAAGGCTTGGGCCCTTCGAAGGAAAGCCTGAGTGGGAAGCGTCCGCTGGTAAGGTGGGATCCGCACCCACTCCGTGAGAAGCTCCGGGTGGTCCACGGCCCTGAACCCGGAAGAGAAGAAAAAGCGGTGGCGGTACTCCTTAACGTGAGTCTGCCTATTATACGGAACCACCCCCTCGTTAGCAGGGTGGATCCGGAACCCATAAAAACCATCCTTAAGTTTGTCCCCTTTCTTGGGGACGGATACAAGTTCATAAAAATATAAAATTTCCGCCGGGCTGGGAGACCCCTAGCCGCGGGCGGTGTAAAAAATGAATAAGCCTGAGAGCAGGCGGTAAGCTTGAGGAATGAGTTGGTATGGCGCAAGGCCGACAAATACAAGGAAATTAACAAAGTAATCTTGGAGCGGGAGCATGGCACCGGCCATCAAATGAGTCTGACTCCAAGCCCCGAAGCCATCATAGTTATGATTAGGCATCTCCGAGTCACGAGGAGGCCGGTGATAGGTCCCTGAGGTGGAGGGTTTGATCCCAGCGACTTCTATAATATTCTCCAGCTGGTGAGGACAAGTCAAGGTGGATCGAAGCTCAGCCGCTTCCCACCCAGTCGCACGGGATTTATACCCCTCCTGGGCAACAGGTCCCAGGGAAACCTCCTCCAGCGTGGCCATGTCTTTTCCCTTCTTCTTCGAAGATTTTGAGCCAGAAGCAGACATTTTGTGTTCTGAGAAAAACAAAAAGGGAAAAGAAAATTCCAGCAGTTAGGTCCCATACCAAACCCTAAGTCAAGAAAAAGGGAGTGGGGGTCCCCTAACCGCTGGAAAGAGGCCCCCTCCGGACACGTGTCACATGGGAAACCCTAGAGAGATTCCCTGAACAAGTGTCAGGTGCAGTGAAATCGCAGAAAGAGGTTTTACAGAGTAACAAAAAAAAAAAAAATGAAAGAAGAAAAACCATTCTATGCCCTAAGCAACTGTTGAACGAAGAACGCATGGCTCTCTTCAACAAAGCTGTATGATTACAACAGAGGCATGATAATGGCGATTCTACAACTAACGCAGTAAACATAAAACAGAACTCGAAGAACTTAAACACTCACACACCCAGAAATCTCTAAGTACGAACCCAGAAAACGAACGAAGTAAATATAAGCATGTTATCTAAGGATGCAAGAAACTTACAGTAGATCGTTGAACTGGGGGTACTGGATGTGGTAAAGTGAAAGTTGAGAAGAACTGGCGAAGTCAAACACTGGAAAACTGAAAGAAGTGTCTAAGTGTTAAGACAGTTCGTGCTACTTTGAGGAATTTTCTCTCTGGGAAATTCGAGCAGAAATGGAAAGGAATGGAAAGTAACCGAAATGAAGGAAAGGTGGTGGCTTTTATAGGCAAAAACGCATGAGGAACAGGCATCATCACCTACCAATCGCACGGTGGGGGAGATGCACGATTCGAATTCTCGAAAATCAACGGATCAGATCAATCTGCCATAAAGGCGGTGGAAACGTTTGAGTATCCGTCTGACACCATTAATGCGCCGCATCAATCAAAGGGCGTGAAACGAATCGACCTCTGTAAAAGCGGATCGCTGCATTTAATGCCATCATTAGACACGCCTTCACGCGCCCCAAGCTCGTGTCAGAAGACCGAGGAGGCGGCTGGAGACATTCCTGCAAAAGGCGAATCGCTGCATTAAATGTCATCATTAAATGTGCCCCCACGCGCTCAAGGCTGGAGCCAGGAAAACGAGGAGTCGACCGGAGGCACTTAAGCAAGCCTTGGTTTATTTTTACTAAGTAAACAAGGCTTGGGGGGTAAATGTTGCCCCTGAATTCGCCCAAAATACGTGGACTAGTCGAATTAGGACACGTGGATCAGATAACCTGTAAACATTTGATAAGTCTTTGTGCGCCACAAGGAAGCGCAGTTAGCGTGGGTCCCGGAGGAGGCACCCAGAGTACAAGGTACTCCGGGAAGCTCGCATGACGTGAAGCCTCTCCGGGATGTGTCAGATCTCTCTCGAGCAATCAAGTCGCATTTAATGCCGCATGGGAGGAAGCGTGTTGGGACTGTAACACGCAATAAAGTCTGACGGCACAACCCCCAAACAGCAGCGCTACAGTAATGATCATTTAAGTCTAGCGACGGCTACTCTGCGAAGAGTCACGTCAATCACAAGGCAAAAAGGACATTCTTCATAAAAACCCTACGGCACCTAGGGATTTGACCATGCATCACCCATGGTATGTTCATTGGAAATGCCCAACTTTATGGATACTTACAGATACATGTGTAAGAACAATTCTAGGGATTACCCCACCAAAACACTATAAATACCCCCTCAAAGCTCATTTAATGGGGTCGAGAATCTTGGTTTGCAAAAGAGCAAGAAGAGAAAATACTCACCAAGAACATTCTCTGTATTTATGAGAAAGACATTCTCTCAAGTGTGGAATCTGTATTAAATACATCCATTAATAACAAAGACTCGTGGACTAAGGCTCATTAACGCCCCAACCACGTAAAAATCTTCATCTCGCTTTCTTACAGCTCTTTATTATAATCATATTTTAATAGTTGCCGAAAATCTCGGTCAACATATATCAATTAGGAATAGAATTTCGGGAATATAATCATATGCGTCATATAAAGTGACATGAAATGATTTATAGACCATTCATCCAATGATATGTTTTGAAAGCTAATTCGAAATGAATAAGCTAAGAGGAATTAGGATAATTTCGTTTAAAATAAGAATCCAACGATGCTTCGATTAGCGAAAGTCAAAGTAATCTTATTTATACAATCTTCTTGTTTCATATCGTAAAAATACTAGTCTAAGGTGTCATCAATTGATGAACAGCTAGATGTCGCATATACAATATTTATCTTTCGAGATCTAACACTATTATGAATGTCTAATGGTGAAAATCCACTAGGGATTTATCTCATTAGATAAACAAGCCAAGTTAGACCAACAATGAAGATTCGAAATTAAACTACAACTTAATAACAGAAAATAACATGGTTCATTATAAATTCATACACAATTCAGAAATTATAAACATATAGCAAGTAGGAATGACAAGTGAAAATACTAAAGCTTACAATCCTAAATAATTTCCAAGGTTTTCAACAAACTGATATCAGTGTCCCGTTTAGGCGAGAGTCAAAGCTACCATTCATTGAATAGAGTTGCCAGCTCGTCTAAAATGTTAAACATTCTAGCAACCTTTTATTCGATCAAGATTGGAATTCAGCGTTGTCCCGTTTAGGCGAGAGTCAAGGCAATTCTATCTTATGAGCTTCCACCATTGTTTCATAATTTGCAAGTCAAGTATGGTCGCCACCATTAGGGTGATCCATACCATACAAAACACTTACAAACTACTTATCATGCAAGGTTAAACGGTGCGAAATTGCTAATGAACGTTCCTCCATTAGGGAGGATTACTCACTAAAACAAACGCGGTGTAAAACCCACAATGGAGATCGAATGTCTTAATAATAAAGCTCATTATTTAAAGAGAGTTGTATTTTCTTTGATTCTCTTTATTTATTCTATTTATTTTAAATATATATTTATTTAATTAAAATTTCCAATTTAGAATGAAAAATTCTAAATATAAATTTTAATTTAATATTTATAAATTTTACTTAGATGGTTATGAAAATAACATGAATTATTTCCATCTTAGTAATAATTTCCAATAAATATTTAGAAAAATATTCAATTTAAGTTGTTACAAAATTAATTTAAATTAATTTACAACTCAAATTTTATTTTCTATAAATATATATATTGCATTTCGAAAAATTAAAGTATTTAAGAATACAATTTTCGAAAAATGCATATTAAAATAAAAAATAAATCCTGGAAAAATTATTCTAATTTAATGTTGGCCCAAAATTAATTAATAAAATTAATTTACAACAAAAAATATAATTTTCCTATTTAATTAAATTTATAAGAAAAATTTCAAATATTTAAGTATGATGATGAAAATCAACTTAAATATTAATTTTCTATTTAATTAAATACACTAGAAAAATACTTCAAGCAAAAATATCATCTATCTAGATTTTCCTTTGACTAATTAATTCAATTTCTAATAATATACTTTAATTCAGTTTATTTTAAATTAATCAATAAATGAAAAAATCATTGATTTAAGTTGATCCAAAAATTAATTAAAATAAATAATTAATTTACAACTTAATCTATTTTTCAAGATAAAATTCGAAATTCTAGCATTTAAGAAATGCAATTACGAATATTGATTAATAAAATAAAGAAAAAATATATTTTGAAAATTATTTAAATTTAGTTGAAAAAATAAATTTCAACTAAAAATAATTTTCTATTTAATTAAATGTCATGAAAAAGAAATATTTAAGTATGATGATAAAAATCAACTTAGATATTTAATTTTCAAATTAATTAAATGTATTAAATTCAAGAAATAAATAATTAAGTGTAGAGAAGGCTTAATTATTAATTTCTAGTTTAATACTAGGAAAAATATAGTTAAAATAAATTGTACCAAAATTAATTAAATAATTAATTTCACAATTTATAATATTTTCCTATTTAATATTAGAAATAATAAGTAGTCTAGAAATAACTATCTAGAAAATATCTTATTTGACTAAGTATCTTTTCCACAAAATTTGAAAAAATATCTAATTTAAGTTGTATTAGAAAAAATCTAGAACTTAAATATTTTTCAAATTTAAATTTAATTAAATATCAAAAATTAAGTTGTAACTACTTAATTTGAAAATATTCCATTTTAAGTTAATATTCGAAAAGATATTAACTTAAAAAATATCTAAAGAATCTTAATAACCAATGCCTAAAATTCCTCAACTTAATTTTAAAATTTTGAATTCAAAAGATATTCAGATTTAAGTTGGTTAGTTGAAGATAACTAAATATCAACTTAAATAGGAATATTTAATGAAAAATTTAAATTAAGTTCCAGAAAGAATCCAGATGGTTATAATTTTATATTTAATTAAATACAAGAAAATACATATAGTTTAGCTTAGAATATAAAATTCTTTAAACTATAATTTTCTTAAATTAATTTCAAAATAAATGAAATTAATTATGTTGCTAATCAATTTTAATTAGGTTAAACTAGTGTAATTAACCTAGTACAGTCATTCAAATCAGGCAAATGGGCCTTCACAATTGGGGTGGTTTGTGTGAGGGGGTCTTCAGGTTCAGTATGTCGTACCCACTTCTATGGCTCCCAACTCTCACACAAGGCCCAAAAGAGAGGAATTTAACCTTAATAAGAACAACTGTTATTAATTGAATAGGCCCAAAAACTAAATGGGCCTAAATAAATTCTATCAAAAACTATGATAATTTATTTTAGCAACATTAACCTATATGCATCTATAATAAAATTAAACACATAGGCTCACACAGGCACACTTTGGATGGGTCCTATCATGTTGCTAGGTCATACACAGATGAAAGAAGATTACAAATTATACCTGTTACAAATTATTATCTTGACCAAGGGAGCCATCAGATCATTAGATCTGGCAAAAAGTAACCATCGCTATTTGCAATCAAGTAATAATAGGTTTTGAAAACTTACAAACAAGCTAAAACACATACTCCTGCAACAGGGTTAGCTGGATAGTTGGATGTAAGATTTATTCAATTTTAAATTAAATAATTAATTTCGAAATATTATTAAAAAAGATTTTCGAAAATAATAAAAAAAAATTTAAAAAAAATTTCGAAAATTAATTAAATATTTAAATTTAAAATTAAACCTACAATTTTTGAAAAATTAGGTTTCAACCAACCTAAATATCATTTCAAAAATTTGCTAACTACTTTTAAAAATTAAATGTTATTTTAAAAATAAAAATTAAATAAAAAATTAGAAAAGATAAATGAAATATCTTTTCAGATTTTAAATTTAATTTAAATAAATAAAATAACAAAATTTAAAAGTTAGCAAAATATCTTACATCTATTTAAAATTACATGATTATAAATATCTTATTTTAAATTTAAATAAGGTCAAAATATCTTAAAAAATAAGATATTTTAAAAAATATCTTAAAAGATTTTATAAATATCTTATAAAATCTGACCTTAAATTTAAAAAAAAATAAGATATAATCAAATTTAAAAATAAGATAGATTTTTAAGCAAGAAGATAGATACTACTTCTATTCAAATTCAAATTACACTAATATCTTGAATTAAATTTAAAAAATATTAAATTAATTCAAAATGATAATTAGAATTGAATTAGGAATAGTAATAGTATAAATACAAAACTATACAAAAAATTGGAAGTTTATTCCATGAAAAAGTATGAAAAATCGAAGAAAAACAAAAAAATTCGAAACTGTACGGACAGATTTGCGATCGCAGGAAAAAATCAGCACAGCCCCGATTTTTTCAAATCTTCAAAAAAATCATAACTAATTCAAATAAAATCCAAATTAAGTTCTGTAAAAGGCTAACTTGCTTAATTTTTTCCATACTATCCAATAAAAATAATTCCAGAGATAAAATCGCAATTATTTTTCACGAAAATTTCACAAACATCAATCAATCATCAAATAACACTCAATACAACATGATACCATCCAAAGAACATACAAACAATCGTTTTAAAGTCCAAATTTCTTGCAAGTAAATCAATTACCATGGCTCTGAGGCCAGTTATTGGAAATTATTTTACCAGGATCTTAGATCTACTCACAAGTATGTTTATTAACACCCTAAATATGAACTTTCTAAAACGATAAATTAAACACATATAAAGTTAAAGAAACCTTACATTGGGTGCAGCGGAATATAATGACTCCTTCCGTTCAGATATCTAGCCCTTGATTCCTTTCTGTAGCAGAGCATTATCAATATCTGAACCTGGATCTCTTTCTCTGAATCTTTGATGCTGAATCTCCTTTGCTGATGATCTTTCTTCACGATCTTCCTCACTATGATTGAGGTATTGCTTGATGTGTGTGGGCACTACTCTGATCACTAAGGATTTCGAAATTCAAAGGAAGAAGAAAGAAGAAGTGGTAGCTAAAGATAGGGAGAGAGAGGCTTAGTTTTTCTGAATCAGAAGAAGTCTGAAAAAGTGTAATTTTCCTGAAACCTTCATTATCTATTTATAGCATTCCACTAGGGTTAGATTTGAATTATATGGCATTAAAATAATGAAAAAATCAATTTAAAATAGCTACAAAGGTGGCCGGCCATAGCATTAGTGGATTGGGCCTTGGGCTTTGCAATTTTGCAATTTTAACACCTTTTGTATCTGATTTTCTCAAAAATGCCAATTTCCTAATTCAAACATTTAAATGCCAATTCTAACTATTTAATAACTATAAATAATTATTAAATAATATTGTCATTTATCATATTTATTAACTGAACCATACAAAGTATCATAATTAACAAATATGCCCCTATAAACTCTTTCTTTACAATTTCGCCCTTACTTAGTGAAAATTTCACAAATAGACATAGTCTAATTTGAGAATTATAATTGATTAATCAAAACCAATTACATGAGTCTTACAAGCAATATTATCTCAACTAGTGGGGGGACCATGGGTCTATATAACCGAGCTTCCAATAAGTAGATCAAGAATTTAGCACTAAAATTCACTAACTTATTAATTCTTCGTTGAATCCACGCATAGAACTTAGAATTGCACTCTCAGTATATAGAATGCTCTATATGTTCCACCATATAGATACATCATTAGTTATCCATTGTTATAATCCTAATTTGATCAATGATCCTCTATATGAATGATCTACATTGTAAAGGGATTAAATTACCGTTACACCCTACAATGTATTTATTCCTTAAAACACTTGACCCCGTATAAATGATATTTCAGCTTATGTGAAATGAGTACTCCACCATTTATGTTCGTTTGGTCAAGCTCGAAGGAGATCATCCTTTGCTTACTATTCGCCAGATAGAAGCTATAGATTCCATGTTTATGCTAGCGCTCCCACTCAATTGCACTACCGTGTTCCCAAAATGTACGTATCACCCTGACCTAAAAGTAGGCTTAACTAACAAATCAAAGAACACGAATAGCCTTTCAAGATTGAGCCTAATCATAACAGGATTAAGAACATTTGATCTAGGATCAACTAGGCGATATTGACTTGAATAGATATTACGGTAAGTTTAATAAATCTAAGTCAAAGTTCAATATCGGTCCCTTCCGATGCATACTCCATGCATCCAACCTGAGCTTTACTTTAACCAATGTTCTGGAAAGAACATAGCACTTCTCCAAATGCAAGTAAACTCTGTTGTAGATTATCATATCAGTAAAACCCTGTGTCTGATAAATCTAGGAAACTTTATTCACATAGTCATGTTTACTTTCCAATGTGTTGACGGCACAATAAACAGGATCAAGTATGTGAAAAGGGTTTCAGATGAATTCATACATTATGTACATATAATCATGAAATAAATCATGTGAACCATGCAACATTAAATGTTATTTCTGATCTATATTAATAAGTAAATCTGATTATATTGAAATGAGTTTTATTTAGGGCATAAAACCCAACATTAAGTGCCATATTGAACTGGACACGTGTACATCTATGTGGACATAATGTACACATGGCACAATTTTATTGGTCCATGTTAAAAATTATTTAAAAAATTAAAAATTATAAATAAAAAAATCAATTTTTTCTTTTAAAAAATTAAAACAAAAATCTGAATTTTTTTTCTTTCTTTTCTTTTTCTTTTTCTTTCTTTCCCTTTTCCTCTCGCCTGTTCCTCTGGTCTTTTTTTTTTCCTTTGCTTTCTTCTTCTTCATTCCTAAAGCACAACCACCCACCACCACCAGGATGGCACCACCACCTCTACTTTAGATCCAAAATAAATACCACCACCTCCAGCCCCACAACCACCACGAACACGACACCACCACCTCCAAAATCACACAGAAAAAAATGAAACCACTTAGATCTAACAAAACAAACACACATATAAACAAAACTCTCAGATCTAAACCCCAAACATAAAATCTATTTCTAAAAGACTGAGAGGGGAAAAATCGTGACTGAAAGAGAGAGACTCTGATGAAAAATTTACAGCAGCGAAATGGGGACGAAATTTTTGGTTTCGGGTTTTCGGGAGGTCCGGAGTTCGATGGTGGCCGGAGAAGGCACAATCGCATTTTTCTAAGAGATCGTGAGTGGAGAAATGCAAAAGATGATCTTCACGGGGAGGAGCAGAGTTCAACGGGTTTTCGTTGTGGAGGAGAGAGGCGGTGGTGGAGAGAAGACCAGATCTGAGTTTTAAATCTGGTTTGATTTTTTTTTCTGTGTTAACAGTGGTTATTGTTGGGTTTTGTGCCCTAAATAAAACCCATTACAATCTGATTAGTTATCAATTTAGAATTTTGAAGTGATTTATGATTACATGTATGTTACATGTTTATGGTTTAATATATATATTTGATATATGCACAAAGTCAGTTAAATCCAGAACATATAGTTATTCACAATTACAGTATTGTCAATACAGTGGAATGTGATTGTGATTATATGATTCAAAAGATTTGGTCCCTGTTCATCAGTGTTTTGGATTTACACTGATGTGATAATCAGCGATGAAGTATACTTACACTTGGAGTAAGTGTTATGTTCTTTCCAGAACATTAGCAAAGTATACTAGTTTCGAATGTATGGAGTATACATTGGACTGGACCGATATTGAACTTGGTCAAAGATATTGTAAACTTACCGTTGTATCTTTCCAAGTCAATGTCAGAAGTTGATCTTAGATTAAGAGAATCTAAATCCTGATATGCTTAGGCTCAATCTCAGGAGTGCCATTCATGTTCTTTGATTTATTAGTTAAGCCTACTTTTGGGTCAGGGTGATACATATATTTTGGGAACATGATAGCATAACTGAGTGGGAGTGCTGAACATAAATATGGAAATCTATAGCTTCTACTGGTGTATAGAAGTAAAGTGATGATTCCCTTTGAGCTTAGTTAAATAGAAGTAAATGGATGAGCTCTTGTTTCAGTGACTATACATTAGATCACTAAAACATCATTTACAGGTAACTAAGTGTTCAAATGGGCAAAATACATTGAGGGGTGTAAACGGTAAATTGGTCCCATCTCGATGTAAACCATCTATATAGAGGATCTCTAAATCACATTAATATTATAACAATGGTTAAATAAGATAGCATATTGATATCGTGAAACATATAATATGCTCTATATAAGTCTGAGAGTGCAATTCCAAGTTTTAAGAGTGGATTCAACAAGGAATTAATAAGTTAGGGATTTACTTGGTAAATCAGTTCAACTTATTGGAAGCTCAGCATATAGATCCATGGTCCCCATTCCAGTTGAGACTATACTGTTTGTAAGACTCTATAATTGATTTATGATTAATCAATTATAATTCTAAAAGTTAGACTATGTCTAATTTGTGAATTCTCACAGTTTAAGGATGAAATTATAAATAAAAGGGTTTCTAGGTTTAATTATTAATTAAGAGACTTTGCCTGTCTAATTAATAATTATTTTAAATGGCAATATTATTTAATAATCTATTTTAGTTATTAAATAATTAGTTTTGGCATTTAAAAGATTAGAATTTGAAAAATGGCATTTTTGGAGAAATAGAAATAAAATTGAGGAAACTGCAAAATTCATGTGAGGCCCATACACACCATGGCCGGCCACATGCTTGCATGTTTTCCAACTATTATTTTCAATTTAAATTTCCATGTAATTGCTAATCAAAGCCTAGCAAAAATAGGAAAGTGGTGGATCATACTAAATAAGGCAGTTATTCAATTACACAGTAAAAGAGAAAACTGTTTATTTAGAAAGTTGTGCTCTTCCCTTCTTTCTATATATAGCCGCCCCTCTCTTCTCTTGAAACAAGCTTTTACTTTGCATTGCTATACACGAAATCAAGAGAGAAAACAAGAGAGAATTTCGAAAATCCTAGTGAGAGAGAAGTGCCCACACACATCACTTAGTGCCTCAATCATAGTTTGGAAGACTGTGAAGGATCACATCCAACTGAAGAATTTTCGGGCTCAGATCTTGATTATACTCTGCTACAGACAGGAATAAAGGGTTAGAGATCTGAGTGGAAGGAGACACTTAATTCCGCTGCCATCACTGTAAGTTATTCTTAACTTTTAAGTGTTTAGTTCATCGTTTTAGAAGTTCAATTTTAGGTTGTTAAATCAACATACTTGTGAGTAAATCTAAGTTCCTGGTAAAATATATTTCCAACAGTTATTGCGGTGGTGGAGGGTGGTTGATGGTGGGTGGTGGTGGATAGTGGTGTGGTGATAAATGAAGAAGAAGAGAAAATAATCTGGAAAAAAGAAAGAGAGAAGAAAGGAATGAAGAAGAAGAAGAAAGCAAAGGAAAGAAAAAAAAAAAGACTAGAGGAACAGGCGAGAGGAAAAGGGAAAGAAAGAAAAAGAAAAAAGAAAAAGAAAAGAAAAGAAAAAAATCAGATTTTTTGTTTTAATTTTTTAAAAGAAAAAAATTGATTTCTTTTATTTATAATTTATAATTTTAAATTAATTTTATTTTTAATTTTTTAAATAATTTTTAACATGGACCAATAAAATTGTGTCATGTGTACATTATGTCCACATAGATGTACACGTGTCTAGTCCAACATGGCACTTAACACCTAAAATGGACGGAAGTGTTAAATTGCTAACAGAATACGAGTATTGGGGGTTTTACCGCCCAAGTTTGGGTTTTGGGGGTTAAGTGAAACCACAATAAAAGTTTTGGGAGTTTTGCCGCCATTTACCCTAATGGTTAATCATTTTTAGGCTTTTAGAAACGTTACGTACAAATTCTTCTGTTTCAAAAACTATATAGATTTTTTTTATGTGGCATATTAAATAAACCCAGTAAAAGTTTGATTTAATTAATTATTTAAATTCAAAATTTTCGTTAAATCTTAATTAATTATTTGAATAAATAATATAATGAAATTCAGTTATAGATATTTATATCTTATAACTGATTGAGGAAACCTATCAACCAGTTGAGAGAATATCTCAATTATTTTTAAATTTAAATATTTATCTATTGAATTAATTAATAAACCCAAAAAGACAAAACTAATAGGGTTACAATGCGCATACACTATATCTGGACATAGTGTAGGTCGTGTCTCCTCTGTCTTAGTTAAGAGAGAGAATGTGCCTTTAGTCCTAGCAACTTTTGTCATTTTCCTATTTAATTAATTTTAAAATAAATTATTTATTACAAAATAAAATAATTACTATTTTGACAATTCAAAATAGATTTTTTCTAACTTCCATATGCAACTTTTATCTCACTCCTTGATAGTGTTTCAAGGTGGCGATTTGAGGACCATGGACCTATAATTCTAAGCTCTAATAAACTAGATTATTTATTAAATCTCATCAACCAAATAATCTTGTTTATTAATTTCATTACTAGTCCACTATAAATATAGAATTGAACTCTTAATAATTATAGAATTATATTTACTGAATTTTACTACAATGACCAATTCCAGAGATTAGCCCTACTTGTGTTAGTTCACAATTAGTTTTGGTTAAATTACTGTTTTACCCTTATAATTACTTCTTTATCCTTTAGTACCATTTAATTCACTAATGAAAGTATAATTTTAGATCCAATCTAAATTTGTGCACAACTTTTCAGTTCTAGAATTAACACTTAAAGGGAACCAACATTCAATCTATTAGGAAAGTGAGGATTTCATAATTAAATCATGTTCTCAGCCATCTACATTATTAAATTCTCAAAACAAAAGTTGTAATAATCATCTTCTCTGAGAAACTTTGATAAGTGAATCAAAGAACTCAATGAACACAAACACGAGTTCATAAATACTCAGGATTTAGACCGATCTACTATTGATCATCTTTATGATATGAATTAGGTCTTTATGGTAAACAACATATTTGATAAAGATAACTTAATTACATATCAATCCATATCACATATAATCTCTATTATATATAACATATTCACTTAGATGTCATACTACATCACTAATCCGAATTGAGATTACTGGCAACGAATAACGGGTATTAGTGAATTGCACTAGTAATCGTTGATTTAAGATTCCATAACTTTAATATGTTGCTGATTGTTTTATTCATGGTTGAGTGATCTTAATTCTCCGTACAATACAAGTCACAGTCTCATATATGAAAATGAATTTTTTGATATTTATATATAAATTATTCAATATTGAATATTAATAATTAAACAAACAAGTATATATGAAAATATTCAACTTTTATTTATAATCAAAAATGTCTTTACAGACTTTTCATGGCATAAATCCTAACAAACAATACAAGTACTAAACAAACAACAGGTGCTGAGACAAGTAAACCTTGGGCAAGAGTATGAAAGGGCTCAAGCTCGAAGGCGTCAACCAATAGGCCCTCCACCTGATGTGCAACGACCATAGACCACTGAGAGAACCAATAAAACTACTCCACTAGATTCTTCTCATCGCTCTAATTAATGACGCCCGACCTCAAGACCATACAAAGGGAAAGAGGCCTGCTATTCGTACCAAAGGAGAAAATCAAAGACTCTACTTTGAAACTGAAGGCTATAACATCCGACAAGTAAGGACCAATGAGCCACTTCATACTCGAAAGTATTTCTGAGATGAAAGAGGTGAGTTGTGCAGTCACTTTTCCTGTGGCTCCGATGGCCAGCAATATTAGTACTTCCCTTGAATACAAGAAGAGGAGTTGAACATGAGCAGTCAATTCAATTCTCTTCATACTTGTGATCTAGCCGGAGACTACTTCGAGTGAAGTAGCCACTACAAATGCTCTGAATGATTGCTCCCACAGTGTATCATCCCAAGATGACTCGAATTTTATTCTAAAGACATCACCAATATTGCCTTCATGACCTCGTGGTTAAGAAACAATAACAGACCTAAGTTTTCTGGAGTTCATGATCGACTTGGAAATCCAAAAGACCTGTGTGACAGTATAACCAAAAAATGGTTCGTGGAAGCGGGAGCTTCTAGAGGTAACCCTGATCAGGTAATTGAAGTTTTAATTGGGATGCAAGCTACCATCCATGGTGTTAATAAGATGAAGTTTGACAACCTGGCAACCTTAATAAAAGGAATAATAGCCCCAAAGTTGTCAGAGATCAAACTTGACAAAGAGCGATGCTCACCACTCTCTACCGAATCAAAGCTCTACCAATCCCTTTGAAGTTCAAGAATCCTTCCTGTCATTAATACGCCGGTAAAGAAGACCTGTCGTCTCATATCTATTACTCAAAAGTGCAGACCGATCTGTAAGAGTAAGAGACGATGTCAGGTCCAGAATTTTTCCTGCTACACTGACATGCTTAGCTTAGCGGTGGTACCTCAAGCTTCCCACTAGATCAATCAACTTATGGAAAGATCTAGGGGATGCTTTTGGCAACCAATTCGCTCATTCGCAACAGCGCCAAATCGAGTCCAATGATTTGGTAGATGTTAACAGCAAGAAGATGAACCCCTTAAGGACTATATTTAACGGTTCTTAGAGGTAGCCGCTAAGACGAAAATACTTTGTGAGGACGCAAACGTAATGACACTTCTAGTCAGACTCAAGGAGATGAGTCCTTTGTGGTGCCAACCTAAATGTGCCACGTGTACAAATACATAAGCAATTCATGTTGACAATCAACTGTGGTAAATGGAAGACACCTTAAATTTGCTAACGGCTCATCAGTTCAAAGGGTTTCACCACCAAATTTAAGTTTTGATGGTTAAATGTAAGTAAAATGATAGTTGGGAGGGCTTAGCCACCAAAAACTCTTATTTTTTAGTTATAACTGGTTTTTGAGTTATTGTGTATTATTTTTTTTACTCATTTTGGTGTGGAACCGGTTCTATTTTAATTTTTATTTTAATATTTTGGAATTGATTTCATCTTGCTTGTGTATAGTTTTTTTTTTTATTTATTAATAATTTAACTTATTCTTAATATATTTTATTTTTTCAGCTAACATATTTAAAGATTAACTGAAACTATAGGTTTGTTAGTAGGTTGCAAAGATCGTGTTGCATTTTATTTGTGTTGGATCTTAGTTGATTTTTTGTTTAGTTAAAGGGCAGATGTCCTATTTCAAGGAATCTCCTAAGAAGCACGTTAATTTTTATGATGTGGTATGGCTTTTACTATATATATATATTTTATTATAACTGATTTTTGAGTTATTGTGTATTATTTATTTTTATTTGTTTTGTTGTGGAATCAAAACTGTTTAATATGATATGTCTTAGTATTTTTGGAACTACTCTCCTTTTGTTTGTATATTGTATTTTTTATTAATTTTAACCGGTTCATATTTTATATTATTTTTTTTCGGCGAGCATATTTGAAAATTGACTCAAACTATGAGTTGCTAGAAAGTTACAAAAATTGTGTTGTATTTTATTTATGTTGTTTCATAGTTGATTTTTGATTTAGTCATTTCAAAAAAGAGTTCTTACGTTATTTATTTTAGAAACCGGTCTTGATTTAATTAATTCAATAAATTAGATTTCAATTTAGTTATTTCAGAAATCGAGTTTGATTGAGTTAATTCAAGAAATCGGTTTTTGATTATTTATTTTATGTAACTGGTTTTTGTTTGTTAATTTTTATTTTGGTTGCTTTACGGAATCAATTTTTTTATCTCAAATTTTTAACTAGTTGATAAATATAATCGGTTTCTTTATCTCATATTCTAATGTCCAAATCCAATATCTAACTCTGGTGACAACGAAAATTCTGGCGGATTTTTCTACGAAATGACAATTCTGATAATTTTTCTAGCGACAATGATAATTCCAGTAACTTCTTCGATGATGAATGCTTCTACGACAACTTTTTTAGTGAAGATGTCTGCTTCAGTGATTTTTTTCGATAATATTTATTTATAATTTTTTTTGTTTAGTTTTCTATATTTTAAATTTTATTTGTTTTTTAGTCTCACACCCTTTTGTATTATTTTTTATGTTATATAAAAGTAAATTTTAATATTTTTTCTTATATTTATGAAAATTCCCAATTTATTTTCTTAACCTTACCTATGTTGTGGTCCAATACTATTTCGGACTTTTGGACGGCGCGTGCCTTCAAACTGACCATTATTTTTGGGCTTAGCCCAATGTTGGCCGCTACAAAAACATTTCTCTTTTTACATTTATTTTACACACACGTGTATAGAATTAGAAATATGTATTAAAATCCGAAAAAAGAGAAGGAAGTTATGCTCTTTTTCCATCAAGTGGGTGTTTTTGTAGAGTTTTGGAATAGAGTCCAATCCAATCATTTATATTTATTATGTAAAGGCCTAACTTTATCTTATTCTTATGGATTTCAAGAATTTCCTTGGGTGGGTCATCGTACTCTAATTTAACACAAGACCCCAAATCACATGTTCCACATAATCACATTCACATCGTGTTTACTTTACACGTCTTGTAATATTATATAATATATATTTTTATTAAGCTTTTCAACAAATAATTCATGCAGCCATAATTATTTTTATTAAGGACCATTATGGCTAGATTAATATAATTTTCAAACCCTTACAGCCATATATTTTTGTCCTTTGCTTTTCTTTTCTTATAAGAAAAAAAAGGTTTGCAATCACTTTTCCTCCGCCGCGTAGAGTAGACTTTAGTCAAAACCGAGACGAGATCACACATTATCCAACTAATCACATTCACACACATATCTCTCTTTTCATTTCTGAACCCAAAATTGTTTGATTAAAAAAATAATATCAACTCTTCACATTTTTATATTTTCAGTACTCCCTGTAGTAATCCATACAAAAATTACAAATATTATGGTGCATCATTATTAATAATTTAAATATAACGACGCTAAACACTTAATATCTTTAAAATATTATAATCTATACCCTTAAATTAATATTACAAAATATTATTTTTTTTTATTTAGTTGTAACTATTTTTTTTACTTGACGACAGTGTACCAAATATAATTATACATAATATTTTAAATTTAGGCCACTTACTCACTCCTTATTTAATTAATAAATTTTAAAATATTGGTAAGGTGATTAAATTTTAATTTATAGATATTTCTGTTTTATTATAAAAAAATTATTTTGAAAAAATATTTGTTTTTAATTAATGTAAAAAGAAAAAAAAATTAGAGTGTTTTTAAACTGTCACAGGTCAATCTTCTAGTTCTCAAATTTCATTTTTTTTTTTGATTAATAATTTTTTTAATTTAGAAATAATAAATATTGTAACCACCATTTCTTCTTCTTCTTTTTTTTTTTTTGGCAGCAACCACTATTTCTTTCTAATGCCATACAATTGTATTTATGTGTGTTGGGAGAACTTGAGAGAGTATGTAATATTAATCTTTTAATCTAGGCATTATAGATGCTCTTTAGTATTTATTTTTTTAAGAATTTTATAAATAATTAACAAATTTTCTGTAATTATATATGAGCTTTTTAAGAGTGGTAGCACTTTTAGCCTTTCTCATTAATCTAATACAAATTTAATAAGATTGACACGTATGTCTAAATATGTTAATGACAATCATAGTGGTGCGTGTCTTTGTCTTTCCAAAATTCTACAAAGAGTCCATAATGGCGGCCAATGGTGTAGTTCGGCCACTTAAGACAATTTCTATGCGCAAAGTCTCAATAAACAAATAACCACTTAAGCGATATCCACAACAAAACAAAGAGGAAAATCAATCAAAACCAATGTGAATGCTAACCAAATGGCAATGAAACTTGAGAGGGGACAAATGAGTCTTTTCCTCTCTCACTCTCAAATATAAAATAATTTACACTTTAAATATTTAAATTTAACTATCCATTACAAATAAATACTTTAGTTTAATTATTGACAATAATAATATTTAAATTATATTTCTAAATTTTTATATATAATTATCCACATATATTTTTATTAATATATTTAAATTATTTTTTTAATAAAAAAAATTCATAACTTGAACCAATTAAAAATTACCAATTTACTTAATATTTGAGAGTTAGATACTTACAAAAAAAGTTTTATAATTATAATTTAGTTATTTTTATCGTTAAAAATTAAAATTAAATATTTATTTATAACTAAAAATTAAACTTAAATATTTATAACACAAAGCCGTTTTGTGAGATATTCAAAAATTTAAATAAATAGAGGACCAAAGTCCCTTTCGATTATTTGTTTCCTCTTGTAATTTTGGTACATAAATGAGATGTCACTAACCAACATCAACTCATATACAAATACTAACAGTAACCCTCAATAGAATAAATTAATTATATAATAAAAAAATTATTTTGACTTGCAGGACTCGAGCTTTACTATGTTTGGTTTCATTTTACAATATTTAATATTTTTCTTAATTATAATTTATAAATTAATTTGTTATTTAACTACTTATGTCATTGTCATCAATGGAACTTCTATTTCTTTTTCTTCTTCTTTCGTTCATTTTGACCATTCTCTATTGATTTTTTTATTATACTAAACGAAGAAATCTTTAATATACATATTTAGCAAAAAGAAAAAAATATATAACATACATAATTTAAATTTTAACAAAGAAAAAAGAAGACTATTAATCAATATCAATATATATATATAAAGGAAAGCACCAAATAGTTTAGGTGGCATCCTTTACATTTTTTATTCTATTTTTTCTATTTTTTAAGAGCTTAACATATTTTTTCAATAAAAATCAAATAAAAGCATATGAATGCATTAAATATGTAATAGTAAAAAATTATTTATTTATATGCACATTAATTTATAGCATTTTAAAACTATTGGCATTTCTTATAAAAAATAAATATATTTAATTTTTATTTATTAAACACAAAAAATATCATATATTCATAACAAAATAGTGATAATACCTTAAAAAAAAGGAAATCACCATATAGTTTAGGTGGCATCCTCAAAAAAATATTAATAATATTTCATAACAATTTTATAAATTTATAATTACTCTTAAGAGCAATGAAATTGTATATCTATTTTTTTCGTTCTTTAAAATAAATAAACAAAACCTGATCAATCTATTTACATATATTATATATATATAATCTACATAATTGTATTGTTGGAGTATGCGATATGGCATTCTATTATTTTTAGTATTGTCATTTTTCTATTTGATGAATTTTTTAAGATTTATCTATTTTTATTTATGAGTGTCTATTCAATCTTATAACTTCTATTCCATTATTATTATGCGCATATTTATTCTCATAACTCCTATTCTATTATTGTTATTATTATTTTATAAATTATTATTATTGTTGTCATTTATCTATTTATCGTTATGTTTTTCTCTTATTCCCTTATTTTTATTAGTTTTCTCCTTTAATAAATAATTACTAATAATTACTATATAATATAATTAATTAGTAGTATCTATATAATCATCCTAATTAAATTTTATTTCTCATTCTTTGAGTTTTTTAATTTTTTCACATTTTTGTTTTTTTTTATCATTTAATAATATTTTTATCATTATATATATTTTCTTGGCTATTCTTTTTTTTTTTATTATTAATTTTTGTTATTTATTTAATTTGTTTAATTACTTTTTCTATTTGACAATCTATGTACATACATTAATATTTTCAGTTTTGATCTAAAAGATTAATGTACATTTAATTATATAACTAAAGAGAAAGTCTAAACGTGATAATGTGTCCTCATTTATTTTTTCAGTTTTAATTTTATTGTCTTTCAATACAATTTTGCCAATTATCTATTTTATTATTAAAGAGTAATTTATAAACACTATTATTCACAACCTTCCACCTCCCTAATTAATGTAATGAGACATAAAACTGAAAAATAATTTAAAAGAGATGAGAAAGAGGATATTAATGAGATGTATATCAAAGATAAAAAACCTTGCTTATATAAGAAGATGCATGGACCTTTAATCCATAATTCAAATTACACATCCAATTTGAAAACCTTAAGAGTCAAGAGCTAAGGTATATAACATTTTTTTTTTAATTATTTATTTTTTAATTTTTTATGATTTTGTTGAACATACACTGCTTTTTCATAATTTTGGTTTTTTTTTATTTTTTTTCTTTCTCTAATTTTCTTGGTGTAACTATTTGAAAATTATTATGAGTGGAAGAACTTTAGTAACATGATGATTCTCTTCTTAGCTGAGCCTTCTTGGTAAATTTAATAGTTTTTTATTATTTTTTTTTTCATTAATGTGAGGTTAAATTCAGTCCTAAAACTTTATAGCTTTATATAGCATTTTTTGTTTTACATTTGATACAATATTTTTGTAGTACATATAGGTCGAAGTGCATGAAAATATATATTTTATTTATTTTTAAATAAAATAAAGAGTTAAGTTTTTTGTATTTTTTTTTTAAAAGAAAGAGAGTTAGTAATTATATTTGTATGGAATAATAGTTTATTTTTAAAATATATAATATAGATAATGATAATATTGAATAAATAAATATAAAATTTATTATTACTTTCATATACATATAAAAAATATATGAAAAGATAATACATAATGATATTTAAAAATTATTCAAAACGCGTCATTAATTTTGTATTATAATTAGAAACTATTTATATATCCAAAAAGAATATAAGTAGGATTTATATATATTAAACAGTTGTAGCACTTAATAAAATTACATGTGTATATTATTACTAGCAAAAAACTACGTGCGAGGCACGTATATTAAATTTATGCTAGTTTTTTTATATGTTATTTGAAAATGATACAATTAAAAATTAAAGAAAAAATATTATTAATTATTAGGTGAGATTATTATTATGTGTATCTAAATATTATATTTTATAATGTTGTCAATTAAAAGTGAATACCGAATGCAATATATTAGTGTTTAAGAAAGCTTGATGATTTAAATATGTTCTTAAGTTAATCCAAAAATAAATTAAAAATTGATGTTCCAATACTTAAAGAAACATTACTTAAATGAGTGTAAGATAAAAAGAAAATTAAAAATCAATCTCTAAATTATTGATAATTGAAGATAGCATTTGCCTAAAAATTGTAGATAAGAAAACTAATGATAGTCATTGGTGGATTTCAATCTTCATTTGCTTCAATAGAGACAATAGTGTAATTTTTGTATTTTGCACTTTTCATTCTGAAGATTCCAGCATATATCTGGATTGTCTATTTTTTCGTTGATAAATTGAATATGCTAGTGTCGACAAAAAGTGAAAACCATGTTTAACAAAAAGTGATAGTATTCTATAACAAAATACTATTAAATTATTTTAAAATACTATATTTTATTAAAATAAAACTCTATGCGATTAAAATTTCATATTTATCTTTACTCAAAAAGGAAAAACAAATTGATAAAAAAAAATGAAAAGTTTCTATTATTATCTCCATTGCCTTTCTAAATGTGAATAATGGTCTCTTCTTTCTTCCATATTCTTCTTTATTTTTTGTATATTGTGTTTGCAACATATATATGTAAATTATTACGTAACTTTAAAAAACTTTGCTCCTAGAAACTAATGCATATGTCGAGCACTTAGAATCATTTATTAGCTGTAAACTTTGTTGGGTTTTTTTCGCCATTGATGCTTGGTTTTGTGAACTTTGATAAAAGTCACGCTTCTTTTTTATTATTATTATTACTTATATATTTTGTTATTAAGTTGTGAAGAAGAAAAAAGAGAAGTGCGGATTGGAATATTATATGTGATCCCATGGGAATGTCCAAATTGTAATAGGAAAAAGAATACAATAAATAATTAAAGAAAACCTAATCGTAGATGTACAACAGCAAAAACCCAATCGTATTTTTTTTTGGGATTTAATGGGATTTATTTTATTTATTTTATTATATATAAATGAAAATTGACCCATGAATTTCTCATAAACCATTTTATTTTTAATATAAATAAAAAGTAAATACCGAATGCAGTATATTAGTGTTTAAAAAAGCTTGATAATTTAAATATATTCTTTAGTTAATTCAAAAACAAACTAAAAATTGATGTTCAAATACTTAAGGAAACACAATGTGTTTAAGATAAAAAGAAAATTAAAAATTAATCTCTAAATTGTTGATAATTGAAGATAACATTTGCTTCGACAGAGACAATAGTATAATTTTCTATTTTGCACTTTTCATTCTAACCGAGTCTGCATATAACTGGATTGTCCATATTTTTGTGTATAAATCGAATATGGTAGTGTCGACAAAGCGGCGGTGTTCCTGCAAATAGTTATTTATTTTCATTTAAGATGATTAGACATGGTGTGCATAATTAATTTAATTAAAAAAAATTTACTCATGAAAGACAAGTAAAGTTATTTTATTTCTTTAAAACTACACCTGCAGTATAATCCATTAATTGAACACCAGTACACGAAAATATTTTTTCCTGTGAAAAAAAAATAATTAGAAAATTAATTTTTTTTTTCTTAAGATAAAAAAAAATTAGGGTAAGTAAGTTTTTATGTTTCGATATTATTTTTATAATATTTTTTAAGAACATCAAAAAAAATTTTAAAAAATATCAGTGTATATTTTTGTAAAGGATAATTTTATGATTTTTTTGACTCATGTGGACCCAACGCGCATGGATAATTTTATGATTTTTTTGTTATTTCATATTAGAGAGAGTGAAAAAAAGCTATATATTATTTCAAAAAAAAAAAAAGCTATATATTATATTTATTAACTATCCTTTTGAAGATGGAAAAGAAAAAGAATGAATATACTGCATAGTAAAACACATTTAGTTAATTAAACATATTCTTCATAAGATCAAATTTTTAACATAATTCAAATATAGAATATAACAACATGTTTTTTGATGTGAAGGTTAAACATAACAAATGGCATAGTTTAGTCTCCGTATAACACAACAACGATATGAGCTCATTAATTTTGATAGAAACAATGCAGATTTGAAAAGATTCAATAAGGAGACAAAACTCCCAAATGTAAAAAAATGAAAAATTAATCTTAAAAATTGGGGGATGATTTACGAATAAAAAGAAGACCCAATTGGATCAGAACCTGAAATTGGGGCACGATTTTTTTGAATTTCTCACAGCGAATTTGCGTCATATCCTCCATTTTTCGCAGATTCACTCATCCATCTATACGGCAATAAGAATTTGGTTGCTCTGTTCATTGAATAGTAGGAGTGGACTGCGATTGAAAAAAAATATATAAATGAAGATAAATAGCTAGAGGAAACCTAAACGATTTGGTAAAAAAAAATTCCATATATAATTCGTTCTTTTCCTGATCTCTCTTAACAAACTAATTGTATATGCGGTTTAAGGTTCAATTTATTTTATATATATATTTTTAATTTCTAGAGTTATAGTTGTAATTATATATAGAGTTGAAATATGCTAAATATCAGTTCAAATATTAATAGGATTTGTTTTATTATTATTTTATTATATATAAATAATATTTTATTATTTTATTAAATAAAAATAAAAAGTCACCCATAAATTTCTCATAAACCAAGAATTTTAGTTATATAGGCACACTTTATATAGAATAGATATAAGTTATTCAATTAATATTTTATATTATAAATAATGAGCTTGATTTTGTAAGTTCCTTTGCCTTTGATTGTAACAACTCCATGAATAGACGAAGAGGAAGGTAATTTATATATGTATGCAAAGTCTAAGTTTTGATAAAAATAAGCCTATAAATATATGTTATATGTAATGTAAATAAGCTAATTAATTAATTAATAACTATATTTTAAGGAAAAATATAACGAGAGGTGTTTAAAAAATATATAATAATAATGAAAGGAACTAATAAAGCCATTTTTAAAATAGGGTAATTTTATTTACTATCAATATTACATGATTAAAATAAGGGAATTAGTGTGCATATAATCTTTTAATTTTTTCTCTTTCTTTTTCTTTTCTTTTTTTTTTTTTAAAAAAAAAGACATCATTTTATGATAGGATTGTCGTGATTTGGAAGATTATCTACAACACTATCATGTCGTTGTATCGATTCAAAGTACAAAGAGAAAAAAAAAAATCTAATTGTTGATGATGAAGTTGGTGATGATGCAAGTAATTAGTTCGAACGTGTTTATCAAATTTTATTTGAATTTCCAATTATTAATTTGTTCTCTAATTTTATAAATAAATAAGTGTTGAAAATAAAAGGTGAAAAGAGTCAAAATATAGATATGTTCCAATAATTGTAAATTATGTTTCAGAATATAATATATTCACTTATTCAATAAATTTGAACTTTGTTATTGTAATACATCATTTAAAAAATTCATCTCTTATTAATCTTACAATACAATGCTATATTTTATATTACATCGCTCATTCAGTACAAAGATTATAATTATTGTGAAAAAACCGCTCGAAGCGCGGATTAGTGACTCTCACAATCCGCACAATCTAATGCAATATATATATATATATAAATACGGATCAAAAATTAATATATAAATAAAATAAAATAAAATAATAAAAGTGCTATTCATAGTCATGTTTTTAATTTCAATATTATTACTTTGTTTATAATACACACATCTAAATGTTATATTTTAGATCATATAATTCAATAAATATAATATATATTTATATAATTTACAAAAGTTGGGTTACACCGCGCAAAGCGCGGCTTAGTTCCCTAGTGTATGATATATTAAGGCAGTTCTCATCATTTTTTTCTAGTGTTTTGATCTTGTTTTGAGCTTAATTATCTCTTTGTGAGATATTTATTAGTTTTTTCTTTTTTTTTTTGCAATAAAGATATTTATTAGTTGAAGTCCGGATTTTGGTAGAGAAGAATAAAAAATTGACTTATATATTGTCTTTTAAATTTTAATAGAAGAAAAGAACACTAAATTGGTGCGATTATTTTTCTTTAAAGAATTTTCTAGAAGTTTATTTATTTTAGAAAAGAAAAATATTGGTTTTTTATTTTTGTCATGAAAAATATTGGTTTTTTTTTTTTCTACATTTTTACGAAATTTCACATAGAAACTCATATGGTAACTAACGTAGCAATTTAAATTGAAACCGAGATTCGTATAACAATCCACATAGAAACTACCGGAGAAACTAGAAACTCAAATTGTAAAGGCTAATTAGCAATTTTCCCTCCGAACTTTGACATATACTAAATCATGGCCCATGAATTTTTTTGGCCGTTAAAAATTTCCCCTAAACTATTAAGATTGTTAGATTTAAGGACTTTTTCTAATTTTAGTAAAAAAAAATTCTAACATGGATGAAAGTTTAGGGGGCATGATTTAGTACATGTCAAAGTTTGAGGGGTATGATTTGGTAGATATCAAAGTCTGGGGAGCATGGTTTAGTACATAAACAATCACTGAAACAGTAAAATTATATGAAATTAGCCAAAAGTCCTTAAATCTAACAATCTTCATAGTTTATGGAGAATTTTTAACGGGCAAAAAAGTTTAGGGGGCATGGTTTAGTACATGTCAAAGTTCGGGGGAAAAATTACTAATTAGCCAATTGTAAATTTAAAAAAAAAATTAAAAAATTAATATATGATATAATTTCCTTAAAAATATTATTACAATTACATAACAGTCAAAAGTTAATTTTATGCCAAATGAATTTAATATTAGAAAAAAAAATATTTATATTCATCAAATAATAAAAATTGACAAATTTCTAGTCTAAGTGTTTTTTTTCCTGAGAAAAATAAATAGTTCATTTTTAAATAAATAATAATTAATAAAATAAATTAGAAATCACACGTAAAAAATTATGAGCATTGCTATTGGACACTAGTGGTACCCATTATCTTTTATAGGTGACACTCTACAATTAGTTAGCGATATTCTTTAAAATTTATTTTCTTAAGTTATATGAGACCTGATACTTAATTACACCAATAACGATACTACATCGAGGAAGGTATTAGGCACCAATAATATTTTTTAGCAATTTAAAAAATTATTAAACAACTTTGAAAATAATTAAAGAACGTATCATAACACACTTTCCAAAATGTTTTTTTTTTCTATAAACAAAAAATTCTAAAAATAAATAAATAATAATAGTATTTTTTTTAGGCTATGTTTGGTAGGAAGGAAGAAGAGTATGATGGTGTGAAATTTATAAATGATAGATAGTAGGAGGGATGGTGAATAAATATATATAAGGTAGAATTGCTTACCTTGTATTAGTGTTGTACATAAATTTTTGTAAACCGTCAAATTCGAACAACCCGCCCAAACCAAATCGAGATAACTCGACGAAAAATGCAAACCGAAAAACCCAACGAAAATATAACTTGCCCAATCTTTATATTGGGCGGGTTGAAAATAATATCAACCCACCCAATCAACCCGAACTAACCCGACCAACCCGATTAAGAGAGTTTTATATGTTTTTATTATATATAATCTATATATTATATAATTTATATACATATTTATAAAAAATAAAATATTTAAACTACTATATTTTTTTATGGCGGATGATTTGAACTTTAAATTCAATCTTTATATTTATCTCATTATCACAATAACTAAAATATAACAATTGAATGTGAAAAAAAATAAACATTAGTGCTCGGTTTGAACGGGTTAACCCGACTAAACTGACCAATTCATTGGGCGGGTTGAAACTTTTTTTTTCTTAATTGGGCGGGTTGCACTTAGATTTTTGTAACCCGATCTTTACATTGGGTTAAATAAAATATAACGTAAACCGACCAAACTAACTGACGTACACCCCTACCTTGTATTGATATTGCTCTATAATTTATAGGGTAAATACTATTTTAGACCCTGTGTTTTGCAAAAGTTATTAATTGGACCATCTATTTTGTTAAATGACAAAATAGACCCTGTATTTTCTAAAATTGTACAAATAGGACTCTGAACTGATTTTTTTATCAAAATAAAAGTTAATAATAATCCAATCTAGAGATGTAACGATAAAGTTGGTTATATTTTCAGTATCGGTTCGTGTTAGAAATTATCTTAAAAGTGGTTATATTAAAAAGTAAAATTGTTAAAAATTGAGCTTAGGGTCTTATTTTTACTATTTTAAAAAATATAGGGTCTATTTTGTCATTTAACAAAACAGATGGTACAATTGCTAACTTTTACAAAACACATGATCCAAAATAGTATTTATCCTAATTTATACATATAAGGTGAGGAAGAAATCTAAAGAATAAAAACCTAAAATCATGGCTAAACTCACTCCTCTCAATAGATATAAGTTTAAACTCAAGTCTAGGATATTTACAAGAACATAAATGCCTAAAATACACGATTATCAGAACATATGTTAATAGATAATAATATTCCAATACCTTCTCAAGTTGGAGCATGTGGATCAAGAATGCACAACTTTGAGAGAAAGAACTCAAATAGTCCGTGTACCCAAGGATTTTGAAAAAATAAGAGTCAATTGAACTACACTAGGAACATAAGAAGGAATAATAGTACCATCCTGAATAGCATCATGTACAAAGTGACAATTTGCTTCAATATATTTTGTTCGTTCATGAAAAATTAGATTCTAAACAATGTGTAAAGCCGATTGACTATCACAATAAAGACCAATAGCAGTATGATATTAAATGCCCAAGCTCAGGTGAAGACCCTTGGCTTCAACTCACATGTAATAGAAGGCCATAGAGCCGCATTCGGCCTCTGCAGAAGAACGAGCCATTATGTGTTGTTTCTTGGTTTTATAATAAATTGGAGAATGACCAAGAAAGACAAGCCAACCAGTAAGAGAGCAGCGAGTAAGAGAACAAGTGGCCCAATCAAAATAGTACCATCTTGTCAAAGAAAGAGAGTTGTGAGCTCGTAGTAAAATTCTCTATCAAGTAGAGCCCTTCAAATAGCAGACCACACGCAAAGCTGCCTCCCAATGTTCTTGTCTAGGTTCATGTAAGAACTGGGATACGATATGAACATATTATGTCGAATCAGGGCAAGTGACATATAAGTAGATCAGTCAACCAATCAAGTGCCTATAAGACTCCAGTTGAGTCAAAGGAGCCCTAAAAACATGTGCTAGCTAGGGGTGAGCAACGGTCGGTTTGGTCGGTCTTTTACACTAAAAAATCCAAAATTTAGTTTTCAGTTTTCATGGTTATAATCCAAAAACCGACCGATCATTATATAAATGTAAAAAAATCGGATCGTTTCAATCCACGGTTTGGTCGATTTAAACCGACCTTAAACCGACCAAATCGAGCTTCATTTTTTTAAAAAAATAAATCTTTAAATTTGCTATAATTATTTGAAAATTAAAAATTATAGTATTGTATCAAATATCATATAATTTAAGAACAAAAATTTTCTTAATTAAATAAATAATGTAAAATAAACTTTTTTAAATTTGCTCTAATTATTTGTACTACTAATATAGTAATGAGTTAAATTAAAAAACTCAAATTATTTTATGAATATGTGTATATAATACGTAAATACATCAAATTATAATAAAATAAAACAATGAATAATTGAGACTTTAAATAAAAAAGATAAGAAGTAAAACTAGTTTAATAAAATTGTATATTAAATATGTACAAAAATAATTATATTATATATGTATAGTGTATAATATATATGTTCAGTCGGTTTACCATTGACACCAAAACTGACCATGCAAAGGCGATTTTAATCGAAGGCAATTTTTTCAGTTTTTTCGGTGTTGATTTTTTCAATGTTCGGAAAGTCGGTGTACTCGGTTTGGTTGGTTTATTTGTTTTTTGCTCACCCCTAGTGCTACTAGCTAATGATTTTGTTCAATTGGACAAGAGACAGGCTTGGTACCCAATAAACCACTCTCAGAGATAATGCCAGGAGAATACTTTCATTAACAAAGAATGATACCCTCTGAACTATGCGCCACCTCGAGACCGGAAAGTACTAAAGAACCCAAGATCTTTCATATGGAAACAAGTGTTCAAATAAGCCTTAAACAATGTTAAAGCAATAGAATTATTTCTAAAAATAATTAGATCGTTGACATATACCAAAATATTTATTTGAATTGCACCCTTAGTAAAAGTAGTAAAAGTAAAGAGTGAATAATCAGCATATGACTGTAAGAAACCATACTCTTTCAGAGTAGCGACAAGCTTGGCAAACCAACATCGAGGTGCCTACTTTAAACCGTATAAAAATTTTCGAAGCTGGCATACCATATTAAGATTTGATGACTGAAAACTAGGAAGAAGTTTTTCTCTCAAGGACTTAGGAGATGCTCACTACTTTCTAAAGTTTAAAATTTTCAGAGATTCCACTGGCATGTGTCTGTCTCAGACAAAATATCTCACAAATATTTTGGTTAAATTTTATACGGAGGGTGCCAAAAGTTGTCCAAATCCTACCAGTGCTGCCACAAAATTGTCCGTACAAGATGAAAAACCATTTGGTGATCCTACACTATACAAGAGTACAATTGGAGAACTCCAATACCTTACTCTCACAAGACCAAATATTGCTTTTGTTATTAACAAACTAAGTTAATTCATTAAAACTCCAACTGTTGTGCACTGGGAGGCATGTAAGAGATTATTGAGGTATCTCAAAGGAACTATTTCAGATGACCTAATTTTATAACTTGATGCTCTGATGACTTTAGAAAGCTAATTTAATGCGAATTGGGCAAGTTGTGTTGATGACAGACGATCAATAAGAGGCTATGTGATCTTCTTAGGTGATAATCTCATCTCTCGGTTAGTAAAGAAACAACAAGTTGTGGCTTTCTAGTACTGAAAGTGAGTTAAGAGTTTTGGCCAATATAGTTGCTTAACTCAAGTAGACTATTTCCTTGCTTAGTGAACTTTAGATCACATTGTCTTATTGTCCTGTTATTTGGGTTGACAATCAAAGTCGGAAAATCATGTTTTCTATGTTTAATCAAAGCATATTGAGATTGACTTATACTTTGTAAGTGATCACATCCTAGAGAAAAGACTATCTCTTCGATATGTTCCTTCTCTTGATTAGGTGGCCGATATTCTTACTAAACCTCAAGTCCAAATTGAAAATGACTCAAACTCCTTTTCCTTTGAGAGAATGTTAGCACTATTAGTACTACTAACTAGAGTTAGTTGGTTTAGTTAATTACTTTGTTTTAGAGGTAAATTATTGTGTTATGAACCGTTACACTTGTAATTTTGAATTCATTTTGTCTATAATATCGAGTTAAGCTTTCTTTGAGCTAAAACATATTAGTTTTCTCTCAAAATTGTCTTGCTCTGTTTTCAATTCTCTACAATTATCACTATGTACAATGAAATAAATGATATCTCTAAAAAGTTAAACTTCATAATGTGGTTGGTAAATTTTTTTTGAAAAGAAATACAGAGTAGAAGAGGATAACAGAGAAAATAAAAGATCAAATTTCCGACAATGGCAAAATTTTGATAAAATATGACTTTTTAACAAAGGAAAAAAATAGTATAAGACAACTGTTAGCTAAGGTGGCAATTGGTTACTGTTAAATTAGATCCCCCCTGTCACACTTATTAGTACAGCTTTACAAGAGGAGAAGAAAAATACAAATAAAACAGAACAGATCCTATGTGGCTTCGCCTCTAGTGGATCAAGATCTAGTAGTTAGTTACAACCGAAATTGTAACTAACTCCTAGACCTTGATCAACCCTAAACTACAACTATATAAAGGGATCTAGAGCCTTACCAATCTCTCAGTTGAGAGATACCAGAAATCCAGAACCCAGATTCCCAGATCTGGAAGTTTCAGGTCCAAAGCTCGATGCTTCAAGTTCATGCAAAGAAAAGAAAAGAGTCAGTGAGTGAGAAAAGAAATAAGAGAGAAATAAACACATAAAGAGAGAACATCAGAAATACCAGTCAAAGATTGTGACTTGGATTTCTCACCTTTTGTATTAATCTTCTTCAAATAGTGCAGATCTGAGGATCGTCTTCAAGGCGAGCTCGAAAGAGGACGTACCCTTGATTTAGGGCGAACCTCTATAATCTCTGGTGTTTGTTTTTCACTCTAACCTACTGTGTTTTGTTTGATCTTTGTGTATGTGTGTTGTATGGTGTTTCTGGGATGATTTCTGGGTGAGATCGATCAAGAGATCGAGAAGAATCTCTGGTTCTAGGGTTTGAGAACCAGAGAGAAGGCAGAGAGAAAGTGAGAGAAGTTTGAGAAACTCTCGAATGTTCGAATGAGTGAAATGAGCTAGGGTTAGCTCTGATTTCACTGAGTTTTGTTCAAGGCAGAACGACAAATCGTTTGGTTAAAACGATTTGTCGTGCAGGTGAATACGACAGTGTTTCTTTGTCGTTTGGTATTGGTTTTAATTTTAATTTTCTGGGACAGTTTTGTCCCTTTCGTTTTTGACTGAATACTTGAGTTGGTGTAGGGCATTCTTAGAAATTCACCAAGAAAATCCTACAGTGGTATCAGAGCCTTGGTTCAAGCTAAATTCAACTCAAGAAAGTGATCAAGACTGGAAGAAGAAGGAGAAGCACAACAAGAAGTTGTGGACAGTGGAAAACCTGTGGAAATTTCACAGATTGATAATAAATCAACTCCTATAAACTCTACTCAATTTAATTTTGAATTTTCTAACATGAGTAATATCAAAGTTGATATTGATCGTTTTGATGGATCTGGTGATTACAGGATCTGGAGGAGAAAGATCAGATCACTGTTGGCTCAACAGAAATTGCTAAGGGTTCTTGAAGACCCTATTGAATGGCCAGACAACACTTCAAAAATACAGCAAGAAGAGCTGTTAGAAACAGCTACAGGGATCATAATTTTCAACCTTTCTGATGCCATTATCAGATTGGTTGATAAAGAAGAAACCCCTGCCAAGATTTGGAAGAAACTTGAAGAACAGTTTCAACAAAAGTCTCTAACTAATAAGATCTATCTAAAGGAGAGAATCTTTGGGTTTAAGATGAGTCATACTAAAACCCTAGATCATAATCTTGATGAGTTTCTCAGAATGCATATTGAATTGGCAAATTCAGGAGAGAATGAAGCTCTAAGTGATGAAAATCAGGCAATAATCATCCTAAATTCATTGCCTGATTCATACAGAGAGGTAAAGACAGCAATCAAGTATGGAAGGACTTCAATCACACTTGATGAAGTCATTTCTGCCCTAAAATCTAAAAACTTAGAGATGAAGAGTGAAAAATCTAATTCTGGACATGGTGAAATAAACCTAAGTAGAGGAAGGCCATCTCACAAGAAACCCTACCAGAACAGAGGTAGAAGCAATAGCACACATCATCACAGAAACTCAAACAGAGGGAAGAGTAGATCACCATCAAGAGATTCTGGTGATTCTACAGGTTGTTTCTATTGTGGAAAAACTGGACATTACAAGAAAGACTGCTATTTCTACAACAACAAATACAAGAACAAGAAAGGAAGCAGATTCCCAGAAAGAACAGATCAAAACAAACATCAAAATGACAAACAACAAGAAGCTAATTACTCAGATGGTTATGACAGTGGTGAAGTCTATGTTGCATCCACATCTTTCAAAGATGATTAGATATTGGATTCTGGGTGTACTTTTCACATGACAAATTCCAGGGAAATCCTAACTGACTACAAGGATTCTAAAGGTGGCAAAGTAATATTGGGAAACAACAATACATGCAATATAGAAGGTTCAAGTAATGTCAGTTTTAAAATGTTTGATGGAATTTTTAGAACCCTAATTGGTGTAAGGTATGTCCCTAATCTTGCTAGAAATTTAATTTCTATAAGTGTTCTAGATGACATGGGTATTGTTAGCAAAATTGAAGCAGGTTCAATGAAGCTAAGTAAGGGAGCTATGACAATCATTAAAGGCCACAAACATGAAGGACTTTACTATTTAGATGGAGAACCAGTGACTCAATGTAACACTGCAGTCACTAGCAATCCAGAAGACTTAAAGGCTGTTCTATGGCATAGGAGATTGGGGCATATCAGTGAGAAAGGCCTACAGATCATGAGTGATCAAAGGCTACTGGGTAAGGACAGAGTAAGTAAAGTGGATTTCTGTGAATCTTGTGTCCTAAGTAAACATCATAGGTTAAAATTTAAAACTGGCATTCATAAAACTAAACATATATTGGAGTATGTTCACTCTGATCTTTGGGGACCAGAGAAAACTCCAACACATGGTGGTAATGTGTATTTTATGTCTATTGTAGATGACCATTCTAGGAAAGTTTGGGTATTTTTACTTAAACATAAAAATGAGGCACTATCTAAATTCATACAATGGAAAACTCTAATGGAAAATTTAACTAATCAAAGGGTTAAAACCCTAAGAACTGACAATGCCTTGGAGTTTTGCAGTGATGAATTTAACAGGTACTGTGGTTTTGTTGGAATTCAAAGGCACAGAACTGTGAGGATCACTCCTCAACAGAATGGGGTAGCAGAAAGAATGAATAGGACCTTGATGAACAAGGTCAGATGCCTATTAATGCAATCTTTTGGACTTACTAAAGGATTTTGGGGAGAAGCTGTGTTAACAGCAGCATACCTGGTGAACAGAAGTCCATCAAGTGCCATTGAATTCAAGACACCAGAGGAGATCTGGTCAGGTAAGCCCCCTGATCTTTCAAACTTAAGAGTGTTTGGATGTGCAGCCTATGCACATCAAAGTGTGGGAAAATTGGAGCCTAGAGCTCTCAAATGTGTATTCCTGGGCTATCCTGAAGGCACTAAAGGCTACAGATTATGGTAAGAGAGAAACAAGGGTTTAAAGCTATAAACAGTAGGGATGTTATTTTTAAGGAAGACTTATTTCCTTGTATTACTAATAATAATACTGTATCTAGTCCTACTTTAGACACTAACCCTGCAGGCACATCTGTGGACATGCAAACAAGGAACAATCAACCTAATGTTTGTTCGGGTGGAACCGGAACGGTGGTGACACTCAAGACAATGAAAACTTGGAAGGAAATGACCAAGTTCAGGATGACAACATTCAGGTGGAACCTATTCCTGAAGAAGGACAAGAAACTGAGGCAATACAAGATTACCAACTAACCAGAGACAGAACTAGAAGGGTTCTACAGACCTACACGAGAGATTCGGTTTTCCTTTGCTTGGGGAAGAAGTGCTAGCCTATGCATTCTTTTGTGCTATGGGAGTGGAAATGATAGAACCTAAGACTTATGAGGAAGCTATGACAGATAAAGATGCCAAGAAATGGTCCAAGGCAATGGATACAGAGATGGAATCTCTGAGAAAGAACAGAACATGGATACTAGTGAAGAAACCTAAGGGAAAGAGCATTGTTTCATGCAAATGGCTTTTCAAACACAAGGAAGGACTTACTGAGGCAGATCCTAAGAAGTTTAAGGCAAGACTAGTGGCTAAAGGGTTTACACAGAAAGAGGGGATTGATTTTAATGAGATATTCTCACCTGTGGCTAAGTATAAAACTATCAGAATTATACTTACCATAGCTACTCAATTTGACCTAGAAGTTGATCAAATGGATGTAACTACTGCATTTCTACAGGGGAACTTGAGGAAGAGATCTACATGCAACAACCTAAGGGATATGAGGAAAAAGGTAAGGAAGACTTGGTTTGCAAACTGATTAAGTCCCTGTATGGACTTAAACAGTCACCAAGGCAATGGAATAAAAGGTTTGATGAGTTCATGATCAAGAAGGGATTCACTAGAAGCTACTATGATACTTTTTAATGCATACTACAAAGGCACTAAAATTGATGAAGTCATCTACTTACTTCTGTATGTAGATGACATGCTCATTGTGAGCAAAGAAAGGACCAGAATTGACCTAATGAAGGGTTGGCTAAGGGAAGAATTTGAGATGAAGGACTTAGGCAAGGCTGCTAAGATCCTAGGTATTAATATCTCTAGGGACAGGGAACATGGAACACTAAGGCTACATCAGAAGAACTACATAAAGAAAGTCATAGAAAATTTTTCTATGACTAATGCAAAGCATACTAAACAACCTATGACTAATCAGTACTATCTAAGCAAATATCAATGCCCTAAAACTATAGCTGAGAAGGAATCTATGAGTGAAGTGCCCTATTCAAGTGCAGTGGGATCAGTGATGTATCTAATGGTCAGTACTAGACCAGATTTAGTCTATGCCATTAGTGTACTAAGCAAGTACATGGCAAACCCAGGTAAACAACATTGGGAGGCTATGAAATGGTTGTTAAGATACCTATTGGGATCTACAGAAGTGGGATTAAACTACAAGAGAAGGGACAATAGCAGAATGATCACTGGGTACAGTGATGTAGACTATGCAGGTGACAGAGATAGTAGGAAATCTACCTCTGCCTATTTCTTTACACTATGGGGAAATTGTATCAGCTGGAAAGTACAACTGCAGCCTGTTGTAGCATTATCTACAACGAGATACGAGTATGTAGGCATTCTTTGAAGCAATTAAAGAGGCTATTTGGCTTAAAGGACTACTAGAAGAGCTGAAATTACTAGATGAAGAACCTATAATCTACTCAGATAGCCAGAGTTGTATCCACTTGTGTAAGAATCCTGTCTTTCACGATAGAACCAAACATGTGGAAATTAAGTACCACTTTATACGAGATAAAGTGACACAGAAGGTTGTACAGATAGAGAAAGTTCCCATTGAAGAGAATCCTTCTGATATCGGTACTAAGGTGCTACCCTTAACTAAGTTCAAGCACTGCTTGGACTTGTTAGGGGTTGGTAATGGTGGATGACCATTACCACAGTGAGCTAGGACCCTTGAAGAAAGACGCACTATAAGAATAAGTGTTCCAGGAGACATCTAAGGTGGAAATTGTTAAATTAGATCCCCCCTGTCACACTTATTAGTACAGCTTTACAAGAAGAGAAGAAAAATACAAATAAAACAGAACAGATCCTATGTGGCTTTGCCTCTAGTGGATCAAGATCTAGTAGTTAGTTACAACCGAAATTGTAACTAACTCCTAGACCTTGATCAACCATAAACTACAACTATATAAAGGGATCTAGAGCCTTACCAATCTCTCAGTTGAGAGATGCAAATCCGGCAGTTCCCGGATACGGAAGCTTCAGGTCCAAAGCTCGATGTTTCAAGTTCATGCAAAGAAAAGAAAAGAGTCAGTGAGTGAGAAAAGAAATAAGAGAGAAATAAACACATAAAGAGAGAACATCAGAAATACCAGTCAAAGATTGTGACTTGGACTTCTCACCTTTTGTATTAATCTTCTTCAAATAGTGCAGATCTGAGGATCGTCTTCAAGGCGAGCTCGAAAGAGGACGTACCCCTGATTTAGGGCGAACCTCTATAATCTCTGGTGTTTGTTTTTCCCTCTAACCTACTGTGTTTTGTTTGATCTTTGTGTATGTGTGTTGTATGGTGTTTTTGGGATGATTTCTGGGTGAGATCGAGAAGAATCTCTGGTTCTAGGGTTTGAGAACCAGAGAGAAGGCAGAGAGAAAGTGAGAGAAGTTTGAGAAACTCTCGAATGTTCGAATGAGTGAAATGAGCTAGGGTTAGCTCTGATTTCACTGAGTTTTGTTCAAGGCAGAACGACAAATCGTTTGGTTAAAACGATTTGTCGTGCAGGTGAATACGACAGTGTTTCTTTGTCGTTTGGTATTGGTTTTAAGTTTAATTTTCTAGGACAGTTTTGTCCCTGTCGTTTTTGACTGAATACTTGAGTTGGTGTAGGGCATTCTTGGAAATTCACCAAGAAAATCCTACAGTTACCCTAAATTGTTTTCTCTTATTTTTTATTAAATAATTTTTTTCATATGTAATTTCCAAAAAAAAAAAAAAAAAAAAATCAAATTTGGAGTCTTGGCAATGAAGAAAATGAGAGAGAGAGAGAGAGAGAGAGAGAGAGAGAGAGAGAGAGAGAGAGAGAGAGAGAGAGAGAGAGAGAAATGATAAAATGTGTTTGTTTTTTCTTTAAAATGGATAGAAAAATAAATGTTTTTTTTTTTTGAAGGTTGTGTACTCGTAATGTGATTTTTTTTAGAGACTCGTAATGTGAATTAAATGTGAAGAATGAATTGTTTTTTGAAATAACAGTAACAAAAATAAAAATTATTATTAAAAGTTACAACTGGACCATGTCACCCTAATCACTTTAGAATATTTCCTTGATTGTGTATGATACAGATACGGAATATATAATATACATAATACATTCATAATTAAGAAAATTATGTACACCCGTGATAATTTAGTTGTTAACATACCCCCAACAAAATATAGCCAGCTAAATATAACTTAGAAAAAGAAGAAAAAAAAAAACAAACTGAAACCATAAATGACAAGACAATACAGTTTTCTTTTAGAGACTAATCGTGTTCAAAATATACATAATTTTAGAAATAATAGTGAGCTTTTTTTTTTCGGAGTGGAAAAAATATTGAGTTTACTTGGTAAAGATTCGAGACTTAATACATCATTATAATATTGATCAACTCCACTATTACTCAAAACCTTAAAACAGAAACCATAAAAGAGGAAACAATGAAAAAACAAAGAAGAAATGGGAAACTAAAATATTTACAGAAGTTGGAAAACCAACCCATTAATTGATTTTTTATAAATAATAATAAAATGGTAAATAGCATTTTTTTTTTGAAATAGATAGTAAATAATATTGTAGACATTGAGTATTACAAAATTTACACATTCAACAACTAATTTTGTTAAATAATAAAATACATAACAAATATTTTCTAAAATTCTAAAATAGAATTTTTAATACGAATAAATATATAATATAATCAATTTTATCATAACACTTATAAATTATATTATTATTAAGTTTTATATTAATAAAAAGTTAATCTAATATTTTAATTATACTATTTTAAAAATACAAATTCTATTTTATCATTTAACAAAATAAAAAATTTAATTAATAATTTTTACAAAACTCATAAACCAATTACCCATAGTAAAAACCTAGAACTCTAAATTTGATAATATATAAATTTTTACTTAAAAACGAGGAAGGATCCAACATTTTAGGGAGGCGAGTGCCAACATTATCATTACACTCAAAAATATGAGCAAATACACGGTAACAACAAGTCACACCCCACTAACATATTATTATTATTATAATAATAAAAAAATTGTTAGAATTTTCAAAAGAGAGAGAAAAAAAAATAAAATAAAAGAAAAGAAAAAACAGAGAAGACGAGCTTACGGTTGATTCAGAGGTGTAAGTGCTGGGATTTCAATTTTTTTGAGACGAAGACGAAGAAAGAGACAAGCGAGTTGTGGTGTACTCTACTAGATTATATGATTTGTCGAGAAGAGAAAGCAACTGGGTTCATGTCTTTCTGAGCTAATTTCCTCTTTATCTCTTACTTTAATGGAGGATTTCATAAGAGGCTAAAGTATAATAACTAATGATTACACAGGATATGGGTCATCATCACCAACACAATACCAGCGATGGCGTTTCTCAGCGAGTTAATAGCCCGAGATTCTCAGGTCCAATGACTCGCCGAGCCCATTCGTTTAAGCGTAATACTAGTAACAACTCACAGAACAGTAATATCATCAACAACGGCGGTAGTAGTATTGGCAACAATGGAGGTAGCGGTCATGTTAATAACGGAAGTGGGTTAAGTCCACATCATGAGATTGAGCTGCAACTCACCTCACCCAGATCTGAAATCGGCAGTAACACGGTTTCTGTAGATGGGTTTGACTCGGTTTTGGAAAGGAGGTTGCCTCACTATGTGAACCAGAGATTTCATGTTGGGGGTGTTAAGGGACTATTGAAGAAGCCCATTGGATCGGTGGTTGCGGATTTGGGGTTGAAGGAAAGGAAGAAGCTTGGGCATTGGATGTTCTTGGTGTTCTGTGGTATGTGCTTGTTTCTTGGCGTTTTCAAGATTTGTGCTACTGGGTGGTTTGGATCTACCATTGATAGAGCTGGTTTCGATCAGGTTGGTTCAGTATATTTACATTAGCACATGTCATTAAACAAGAACTCCTTTCTAAAAATGGTTACCTTTTGGATTCTAATTGTCCAAAGTTTTGGACCGATTAACGTTAATAATAGAATTTTGAAAGACACTAGATAAAGCGAATTACGATAATTGACTTTGTAATAAATATTAAAATTCTTTAGTTCATGTTTTCTTATTTCAAGTTTCAACCATTAAAGAATATATTCTCTTCAGTTGTTGAGGAATTTTCTTGGGAAAGGGATCTTATATAACAACTCTGGACTAAGTTTTACTTCCTCAGTTACTTGATTCCAGAATATTTCTATTCCCATATTTAATTGGGTAGAGAATACACAGCATTGTTTATATTTTCTCTCAGTGAGTGTAGAGTGTAGTTGTTTATTGGTTATGGTAGCATCTACAAGTGACTCTTAAGTTGTTATTTTGAATAGATTATCGTCTTATCAGTGTTTTTTTTTTTAATTATTTATATAAGTTTTCATACTTTTGTATAATTTAGTCTATCCACTTCCTTAGGATTCATCTGAGTCAACTCATGTATCTATGATGGACCAAAACTCTAAAGATTACGTATATAGAGAAAAAGGAGCTGATGTTGAGCGAACTCTAATGATGGTATCAACTGGTGTTGTGGAAAGCCAGAAAGACAAAGATGAAGTAAGTTCTAAACTACATTATTGTCCCAGTGCTACCTATTCTCTTTTTTGGCTTTACGGAGGATTGGGTTGGTTATCACATATTTCGTTCTTCTTTTGAAAAATTAACTCCTGCTTCAGTACTCAGGTATCTGGTCTAAACCCAACAGTGAGAATTTCACTCAGTGCATTGACCAGTCAAAGAATCATAAAAGTATGCAATACATTACATCTCTTTTTGTCTCTCTGCACACACACACACACATATTAAGTGTGTGATTTGAGTCTGTGTTTGATTCAAGTTTAAATGTGTTTTGGCAGGATTAGATGTAAAGACCAATGGTTATCTTCTCATAAATGCTAACGGTGGCTTGAATCAGATGAGATTTGGGGTCTGGATATTGTGTTTTTGTTATTTTGTTTTTTAGTTGATTATAATAATTAATTCTATGTCAGTTTTACTTTTGTCTGATTCATGAATTATTCTAGAGTGCAGATTTGCGATATGGTTGCTGTTGCTAAGATCATGAAGGCAACTCTTGTCCTTCCTTCTCTTGATCACAGCTCATATTGGGCTGATGAGAGGTTGGTTTAGTGTTTCTTTGGTGGATAAGTTATTTGGGTTATTATGCATCGATACATTGATCTTAGAAACACAACTTCTTCACAGCTGATTTTAGCCTTTTTAGTGGTATTACACAAGCTAACTATTTCTTATTAAATTTTGCAGTGACTTTAAAGATCTGTTTGATTGGCGGCACTTCATCGAGACATTGAAGGATGAAGTCCACATAATTGAGTCACTACCGCCTGCCTATGCTGGAGTTGAGCCCTACTTAAAAACACCAATATCTTGGTCAAAGGTAATGCACTAGTGCTTAGGCAGTTACTCAAGTCCTAGCTGGCATGATGTTATGTAACCTCAGTCTCAGACATTGTTTCTTACCTTCCCCTAATTCCCTTGGTGTGATGATGGTTAGCTGATTCGTGCTCTTATGTTCAGGTTGATTATTATAAGAAAGAGGTTCTTCCCTTGTTGAAGCAGCACAAAGTAGTTTATTTTACTCATACTGATTCTAGGCTTGCCAATAATGACATTCGAGATTCCATACAAAAACTGAGGTGCCGTGTCAATTACAAGGCACTAAAATATTCAGCTCAAATTGAAGAACTAGGGACAACCTTGGTTTCTAGAATGAGACAGAGTGGAAGCCCTTACCTTGCTCTGCATTTGAGGCAAGTATACTATTTGTAATGATGTCAATAATATATTTGGTTCATTCAAGTTATTAAGATTTGTATTTTCTTCTTCATATTTTAGGTACGAGAAGGATATGCTTGCATTTACAGGTTGCAGTCATAATTTGACAGTAGAAGAAGATGATGAACTGCGCAGAATGCGTTATGAAGTTAGCCATTGGAAAGAGAAGGAGATTAATGGGACAGAGAGAAGGTTGCTTGGTGGTTGCCCGTTGACCCCAAGGGAGACTTCACTTTTACTCAGAGGGCTTGGTTTTCCTTCCAATATTAGGATTTACTTGGTTGCCGGTGAATCTTATGGAAATGGTAGTATGCAATATCTTAAGGACGACTTCCCCAACATCTTCTCTCATTCGACCCTAGCAACAGAAGATGAGCTAAGACCTTTCGAAAAACATCAGAATATGTTGGCTGGTATAGACTATGTGGTTGCTCTTCAGAGTGATGTGTTTGTATATACATACGACGGCAATATGGCCAAGGCAGTTCAAGGACACAGACGCTTTGAGAACTTCAAGAAGACTATCAATCCTGACAAGTAATTCCAAACTCTATACCCTTTTCAAAGTTTTCTAGTTTTGGTGGAATGTTAATGTTCTAGTTATATGTTTACTTCGGTACTCTATTTTCATGTGCTGATTAAAACTTTGTTGCTGCTGCAGGATGAATTTTGTGAAACTTGTTGATCAGTTGGATGAAGGAAAAATATCTTGGAAGAAATTCAGTTCGAAAGTGAAGAAGCTTCATATAGACAGAGATGGATCTCCATATTGGAGAGAAGCTGGAGAGTTTCCAAAGCTGGAGGAAAGTTTTTATGCAAATCCATTGCCGGGATGTATTTGTGAAACAGGGTAAGATAAATTAAGAGTTTCTTTCTCATTCATGGTACGCGTTTAAGCTGCAAGCAATGTCTGCATTCGGTTTAGACATAAGGACATGCCAATTTCCCAAACTGAGGCCACTGCACGGTTGTGGTATAAGAAAAAAGAGCCTTGAAGCCTGTGGAAATTAATACAAGAAAGTTTGAAGACATTCCAACCAAAATTGTAAGCCATCACATCTTATTCTCAGTAGATACGACTACAAACAAAGTAAACAGTTATACCAACCAAGAATAGAATCACTTCTCTATACTAAACCACATTTTTATTATGACAATATTCTTTTTGCCTACTTTTTTTTTTTCTTTCTATTTTATATTTTTGTGGAGAGGAATTGTAGAATGTAGTGAATTTATTGGATCTGGAAATACTGAGGGGAGTACCAGGTGTGATACTGATGTAATGTACAACTACACAACAATCCTGGGGAATGCTCTTTATGGCAATGAAATATCAAAATTTTACTGTCAAAGTTGTGAAGGTATCTCTTTAGTGTTTAGAAGTATTTTACTTCTCACTGAATGAATTTGTATTAATATGTTTTTAAGAGATAAATATTGAGCCGATTAAGAAGAAAGAAATTGAATTGTTCTACTTTAGAGGGAAATGTCTGTTGGTACTTGGTAGTCTTCTAAAGATACCTCCTAGTCTTGGAGTTGGATGAACATTGTAATTTGTAAAGGTAAAATAATGGGGACTAAATAATAAAAAGTGATAGTGATCTCTATTCAAAATTATGTATAACTAAATTTAAGTCCATATTCTTATGTGTAAAAGGTGTCCATATTCTCCGAATATTCATTGAATTTTGACATATACTAAATTATACATTTGAATTTTTTAGATCGTTAAAAAATTCTTCCAAACTATTGAGAGTGTTATGTTCAATAACTTTTGTCAAATTATGTTTAATTTTACTAACGTGGTGATTTTATGCATTAACTCGTGTCCCTCAAACTTTGATAATTATCAATTGTCTCCTAAACTTTCATCCAAATGAGGCTTCAGTCAATAAAGTTGGACAGAAGTTATTGAATCTAATAATATCAATAGTTTGTGAGGAATTTTTAACGATATAAAAAATTTATAAGATATGATTTGTTATATATTAAAGTTTGGGTGACAAAAATTCTAATTAACCTATAACACAAGTTTGTTTATATATATAACATTTATAAAAAATTATTATGTCTGCCTAGTGCCATTAGAATTGAATGAAAATTTAAGTTTGAATGTTTATTAATTATGGTCTATATTAAAATGGCATTTTAGATATATAATTAGCAAGAAAAAAAGAAAAGAAAAACTTTACCATTACTTTGAAAGCTGTGGTGTAACTCATTCAAATTAATCACAACAGAAAGTAAGTTTTCTGTAATTAATTATCTTGAGTCAACTAACTTAATAACTATTCGGTTATGTTAGTTCTTACTATTGTTATATATTCAGAAGTTGCTCAGATTCACAAAGGGGTTTTTCTTTTTAAAGAACTAAGGCGACGTTTGGTTGGAGGTAATGAAATAGAATGGAATAGAAAAAAAACAATTTTCATTCTATTCGTTTGTTTGGTTGTATTTTAAAGTATTGGAATGACATTTCAATAGAATATTCTTTCCACCATTTTGGTGGAATGACTATTCCATTTTAAAAATAAAGGAAAGACCATTCAAATATAACAAGAAAAAAAATTTAATAATTTTTTTTATCAATTTTTTTATGCATTTTAGATTTTATTCATATTCTTATTCTTATATTTTCATTCCTTACAACCTAATGCCACTAAGGGATTAAACGGGGATAAGTTGAAAAATACCATTTTTATTAATCAATTAATTAAATTTACCTTTAATTTTATTAGTTGAAACATATCTCTTTTTATATGTATTGTACCCAAAATATCCTAACATAAGATACTTTTTTTTTTTTTTTTTTTTTGAATAAGTGTTCTTTTATTAAACCGAGCAATCGCTCGCAAGAATGGACAATAAGTCTGAAGGAACACTGTTAATAGGGAACATACGATCAGCTAAAGAGACAGAGTGCCGGGCAACAAAGTGCGCAGCACGATTCGCTGAACGTTTAACAAAAACAATAGAAACATTCGACAAACAATTAAGAGAATTTTTGCATTCATCTACCAGTAGCCCAAACGCAGAAACAAAGGCTTCTGCACTCCTAATCGCATCAGCACACACAAGGCTATCCGTTTCAATAACGGCTTGAGAGAAAGGCCGGTCCTTTAGCCAGCTTAAAGCTTCCCGAATGCCCATAATCTCGGCCAGTTCAGGAGCCACGGGCGGAGAAGACACACCCGGGACGAAGCCGGTCGCCCGTATGGTCCCTGATCACACAGCCGTACCCGTGCTTGTGGAGTGAATCGAAGATGGCCGCGTCGACGTTGAGTTTGATGCCTGAGACCGGTTTAACCCACTGCTCTGTACCGTCTCCAACTTTGAAAGGAGACATCGAGGGAATATTACCCTTTCCTTGAGCATTCAACCATTGATCAAGACTCGATTTCGCAAACGTTACCACATCTTTCACACTTCTCACACGGTTCTTCCATACAAGGTCATTCCTGGCTGCCCAAATGGCCCAACAGAGCATTACTACTCTGCCCAACTCCTCTTTGTCAACTCGTCTTGCAGTAGCTTCCAACCACACCAGCAGGGAAGAAAATAAATCCCTTCCAACCGCAGCCAAACCAGCATACCCGAAACAAGACCAAGCAAAATGACAAGAAACCAATACATGCCATTCCGTTTCAGCAAAAACACCACAAAAAGGACAAGAGCTATCAACCAGTACCTAAAAAAATAAAAGAGTGTGAAACACTTGGGAGATTGAGTGTTGTTTCAAGATACCTAAAGAGGGTAAAAATAAAAGAGACAATATAAAAAATGTATAGAGCTCGATTAAATGAGTGAAACTTAGGGATTAGAAAGAGTGTGAAACACTTGGGAGATTGAGTGTTGTTTCGTTGATGCTCGACTCTGTTGTATTTTGAAGATTGTTTGAATAAATAAAGAGAAAGATATGTGGTTCCGAAACGAGAATAGGGACAAAGCTGACATCGAACATGTATAAATACTTTATTTATTTTCGGTTCCTTAATTGTTTGATTAATGTTTTTTAACTTCTGCTTTAATTGTGTTCGTTTAAGTGTTGTAGTTGAATTTTGATATTGATGCTACTTGTATATAAAATTTCTGCAGATAAGTGGAAATTTCATACAAAAGAAATTTCATGCACTAAATGAATGTGAAAAACATCACGTAGAGTTGATGAGATTGTCATGAAAAAATTGTTTGATATCATAGGCTCATAGCAATAATCATTAACATAACAAAAATGCAATGATAAGAGTAAAACTGTGGAAGGAATATCAGAATTTTTGATAGATCAATGAACGTAACAAAAAATAATTTCAATAAGACTGATAAATTGTTTCCATGTTTTGAAATATTTTATTAAATCTTTAAGGGAAATTTAATTTTATATAAAATTGATTATCTAAATTAAAGTTAGTGTGTATGGTATTGTGAGCCACTTTTACAATACATCCTCAAAGTACCCTTCTCATTTAAAAAACCCAAAAACAAATCTCGAGCGCTCGTTCTCACCCAACGAACCACCAAAGACCACCCCAAAATTTCACCAATGGCACCACCAATTCAAATCGAAATCTTGCCCACGATCGAGACCAACTCACACGAAGGTTTTCAACTTCCCACGTCCAAGACCCACGAAGATTAGTGACGGAGACCCAGAGACCCTCGATGATAGCGTCGATTGCCTAATTAGAGACCTAGAGACCCGCAACCCACGTCGGAGACCCACTTGGGATTGGCCTTTAGAGATTCATGATTTAGAAACCTAATAGCGAACCAGAGATGATTTGAAGAAGGAAATGAGAGGTCTACCCAAAAATATCTAAGGGATGAAGTTTTTAAGTAATTTTTTGCATAATCTTAGTTGAAAATAGTATTGTGTACTTTCATATGTTAGATTAGGTTTGTTTTAGCACAAGAAAAATTGAATATGTGATAATAGTGGTGAATTTTGTGTTTCTGTGATTTTTTTTTGGGTTTTGTATTGGTACGATGGTGTCCAATATAGGAACAATATAGGTTCGATAGTCTCATATTTAGAAAATCAATCACATGTTAGGCATGATTGGATGATAGGGTACGATGTAAGTTAGACAAGGGTATGATTATTGTTCCAAGTTTAAAACGATAGTTTGATATATGGTACAATGTGGGTCCGATAATATTTTATGTTTCATTTTTGGTACAGGCACGATAGGGCACGACATTGTGTCCAATAGCCGTATTTTTTTTAGTTTTTGATTTATAATTATGGGACAATATAGGTTTGATTGTTGGTTTGATGGTTTTGCCCAATTTTAATAATTTGTTCATTGTCATTTGTGTCCGATAGTAGTATGATATGAGGAAGATATTTTCTTGGTACTTTTATTCAGAATGTTTAACTTGTATTTTTTAAAATTTTCTTTGCAAAACGTAAGACCTCCAAAGCTTTTAGTTTTAGTGTTAGACCATTACTCGAGATATATCACTTGAGGGTGGAAATTTTTACTATTCAAAGATAAAAGATAAATTTAAGGACTGCGATTTATTGGAAAGGGTGAAGAGATCTCCCTTCGAACAGTTCTTCATTAGAGAGCAATTAAATTTTTCTGGTGCACTGATCCATTAGTTGTTTTTTCATAAGATTAGATCTGAAAAGCCAGATGAAGTCCACTTTTACATTACGAAGAAAAAATGTAAATTAGCCAAGCTGAGTTTGCTTTGGTGATTGGATTGAATTTTTTACCAAGACCGATTGAAAAAAAGATTAAAGAGAAGACAACCTCAAACTAGTTGATTGTTGAGTATTTCAATGGTAGTACACCTATCATCTTTGGACAATTACGCAGAATGTTTGACAGTTGCACTGTAGTTGATGATGAGTTCAAGCTGGGACTGGCCTTGTTTGTTATGGGTGTGCTGACTGGCCGTGAGGAGAAGACTATCGTTCTAGCTTATGCAATGAGAATGGTGAACGACCTTGAGTTCTTTTACCAGTACCCGTGGGGAAAGATATCGTTTCAGAAGTTGATGTAAACTTGCAATAAAGATTTTAAAGAAATGAAGAAGCATTTGGATAAGAAAATTGAGAAGAAGAGATCCATTCAGAAGGAGGCAAAGTATTCCACATATAGGTTTGCTGCAATATTGCAGTATTGAGCTTATGAGTCCATTCTAGAGCTGAGTATTGATTTTGGTGTCAAGAATTCGCATGCCTTTCCAAGAATAGTGATCTGGGAGAAAAATAGCAACGTTGAGATGAACAAGGAAATTAAAAAATTATTTGCGAGAAATGTAAGTTTTAACTCCCTTGAACTTGCCAATAATATTTTGTTTTGTATTTGATTTCAATCAAATAAAATTTTGTATTTATTGGCAGTTGTCAGTGTACTCCATATTATGTTGTTGACCTACTGAAGAAGAATATTTGAGGACCGTTAATGGAGCTAAGGTGACATTGTTTGTGGACATGGAGCAACTGGTGGTGGGCAATGAAGGACAACCTACACAAGAAGCTATGCGAAGCCAGACGGAGAAGCTTGTAGAGAAGTTGGTAGAGTAGGCGAAGGAAGCCATATTTTTTAAAGAGGATTCATGTAACGTCCTTGCTTGAAGCCTCCATTGGACTTTCCTCCATATACTAATGTCTCTTATACATGAGTACGTTACTCTAACTGCTTCCTAGAATAACGATTAGCCCTGTAAACTAACACGAGTATATCTAGCATGCTTTGTCCTCACTCGCACACTTCTTGAGAAAACTTCCTAAGAGGTCACCATGCCAAGATTACTCCAGGTCAAAGCACACTTAACTTTGGAGTTCTCAAGTGATGGGTCACCAGAAAACAAGATGCACCTTATTGATATAGGTAGTACCAATCAATCCATTTAAGCCCTTTTTAACTATGTAGTCCCATACTTACACAGTCTCAGAATCATCACACTTGACCTTCCCCAGACAATGTGGGATTACACAACTCACCTAGTATATTTCTCTTTACTAATCACAGATATTGACTTTAAAAACTCACCACCTCCACCATCTCCACCACTAGAGGCACATGAGGTTCCCCCTACAATATCTTATCCTAGCACCTCAAAGGTTGAGCAAGCAAGATACTTTGCTATCTTCTCGAGGTTGAAGAATGTTGAAAGGGAATAGAGTGCTCTTTTGTAAGGCCAAGTTGAGATTATGGGTTAGTTCAAGACCCTAATGACACTCATGGAAGAGCTTAAACGACCAACTTCAGAGCCACAATCACAGCCTCAGACTCCTGAAGATGAAACCATTCTTCTGAATGATTACATACCAGATGATCCAGATGATGTATTCTATACACTTAAGAATATGAAGATTACTAATATTGAAGATACTCAGGATTATGAGTTCGAAGTGTTGAACATAACTCCATCAAGGTAACTTAATTAGAAATTCATGTTTATTGAGTAACTTGATTAAATTATACATAAATTATGTTATGTTTTATTTAATCAGTGTTGATTTACTAATACAACGACAATTGCAGAATGTATACAATAAAGCATATTGAGCATAAAATTCTTTAACAACCTTTTGACAATGTAATTGATCACAACATGAAGCGGTTTAGAAAGAGATGGTGTGCAGAATTATTCTACTAAAACTTAGCATGAACTTTGGATTTTTTATTTTCTATTTGGAACAATGTACCTATAATATATTGTAAATTGTTACTAGAAAAGTTATATTTCTTTTCTCTGGTAGTAGAAGCATCAGGCATATGTCGTACCCATATCGTTCTATATCGGGCTAGAAAAAACAAGAAAATTGAATTAAATATCAGACCCCTTCGTCTGCTTTATCATACACCATTGTCCCATTTATCATACCCCATCATCCCATAAACTCTAAAAATGAAAGCTCAAAAATTAATAATTTTAATGGACTATCATAGCCCATCGTACTTAATAAAAAAGATTGAAAACAGTTACCATTGTACCACCATCGAGGATCATTGTACTCTATTGTTTCGATCAAATTGAAATTACAACAAGTTTACCAAATGGTACTATCGTACCGCTATCGGAATACCATCAGGCCCAATTAATTTTAACATTAGAATACTAATTTCACAACATAGGAAATCACAAAAAAAAAAAAAAAATACTATTACAACACATATCCAACACATAACAATAACATTACTAGCTTACAATAACATAGTGAAACTATAATGCAATTTCTTAAACTCAGTACTTGCAAGATTTTCTGTTGTGCCCTTTATCACTACACTTGCTACAATTCCGTTGTATCACAATCTTTTTTTCCATTAGAAGGAGTTTGATTTGTCTTAATTCTTTCAACCTTTTACTGTTAGATAAATTAACAATTAACCCAAGATCTATTTGTATATAACATAGAACACAATAGTAGTATATGATAATTGAGTATGTGTACCTGATTGATCCATAGCAATTATCTCTGTTTGATCCACAGCAGTTACTCCACTTTGATAGTACAATACTATCAACTAAGTCTTCCTCCCTAGATCTCTAAATCAGAAGCAGTTTATTTTATCTGATTATCAAAAGGTATACAATTGTGATGAGACAATATGTATTTATAGAGTTAGGGAGGGAACTTAGCTACAAAACCCTAGTTGGGCTGGGCCTGCTCATCAAAGGCTTCAGTCAACTAGAAAAGCCCACACTTCTGCTTCACCTAGACTTTACTCACAGATGCTAAGCCCATTAACAATTGATCACCAACAACATGGGCTAACACAGCAAAGAACTATCCAATCAACCCAAGTTTTAATAAAACCAATAAAACTTAATGTAAGCCCAAATAAAAAGTCTAACATTCTCCCACTTGGGCTACATTGATTTTAATACATATATATTATATATCAAAATAATTTTATTTGAAAACGACTCATGGGTTGAACAACAGAAAAACATTTGTGGCCACTTTAAAAAAATGATAGTTCTCTGATAGCATCTCAACATACCGGTCCAATTTAACCTTTGATAATGAACTATGACAATCATATTGTTTTTAACTCAACAAAAGACATTCATAATCACAAATACCAAAGTATTAAATCGACATGGTCAATAAGTCTAGTAGTGTGGTAAGGAATTATGTTCAACATGTGATCAATTTAAAATAACATAATATCCTTATCAGTCCTCAATTTCACTGATACCGTGATGCTTAATAAATAAGCCAGTGAAATTAAACATACACCACTTAAAATAAGTAAGTGTCACTAAACTTGCTTAAAGAATTAAGCCAACAACATATCATTGTCAATAAGCAAATAAATTTAAAAGACAATGATCACAACAATATGAACCACATGCTTTCAATTCAATCATTCTCGAGAATATAACAAAGCCTAACTGAAAGCATAAACATCCAATAATCAAAAAGATATTGGCCCACAAAGTAGTTCATAACATCAACAAGTGAATTACATATAAATGTAATCTCAAAAGATAAAGCAAGAAACTCCCACTAACCCAAAGGAGCAAAAGATTATAAAATGCCTATATTAAAAACATATTTATCAAACAATATGACACTTAATCCTTTGGTTAGAGGATCTGCAAACATCAACTTGGTCTTTCAATATTCTATCACAATGTCTCCTTTCTTAACCAAGTCTTTAATAGTGAGATACTTTATTTCCTTATATTTAGAAGCACTACTAATCTCATTATTCTTTGAAAAGAAAACAACAATACTATTATCACAATAGATTAGTATAGGAGAGGAAATAGGATCAACTAGTCGTATCTCTAAAATCAAATTCTTTAACCATAAAGCTTGCAAAGATGCCCCATAATATACAACAAACTCAGCATACATAGTAGATGATACGATTAAAGTCTATTTAACACTTTTTCAAGAAATAGCAGGACCAACAAAAGTGAAAATATAGCCAGAAGTTGACTTTAAATCATCTACATAACCACCAAAATCTGAATCTGAATAACCAACAACTTAAAGATTGTTGACATGCTTATACACAAGCATAAAACTCTTTGTTCTTTGCAAATCTCTCAAAACTTTCTTGGCTGCAACCCAATGATCATGGTCAGGATCAGATAAATATCTCCTAAGAACATCGACCATGAAAGCAATATCAGGTCTAGTGCAAACCTAAGCATACATCAAACTCCCTACTGCACTTGCATATGGGATATTCTTCATTGCTTCTCTTTTTAAGTCGTTCTTAGGACAATGTTGCTTAGTAAATTTGTCCCTTTCAAAATAGGAATGAAACCAGCTTTACACAAATCCATGTTGAACCTTTTGAGCACACGATTATTGTAAGCTTCTTGAGGTAAGCCAAGAAATTTTTCGATTCCTGTCACGATGGATCTCAATCCCCAAAACATAGGATGCCTCTCCAAGATCTTTCATATCAAAATTGGAAGACAGAAAATTTTTGGTCTCATTTAGTAGTGACAAATCACTGCTGGCAAGTAAAATGTCATCTACGTAAAGAACAAGAAAAATATAACGACTCCCACTGATCTTCATATAAATACACTGATCAAACTTGTTCTCTACGAAACCAAACGATGTCACAACCTTGTCAAACTTCAAGTACCACTGGCGAGATGCCTGTTTGAGACCATAAATGGATCGTTTCAACTTGCAAACCAAGTGTTCTTTTCCTTTCTCCTTGTAGCCTTCAGGTTGAGACATATAGACTTCCTCATTCAATTCTCCATTCAGAAAAGCAGTTTTAACATCCATTTGATGCAACTCTAAATCAAAATGCGCAACTAAGGCCATAATAATTCTGAATGAATCTTTAGTGGAAACAGGTGAGAAAGTTTCAGTGTAATCAATACCTTCTCTTTGAGTAAAGGCTTTAGCCACTAAACGCGCTTTAAACCTTTCAATCTGTCCCTTTTTATCCCTTTTAGCCTTTAAAATCCACTTACAACCTATTGGTTTAAAACCATCAGGTAATAAAACTAGCTCCCATACACCATTTTTCTTCATGGAGTCGATCTCATCATCCGTAGCTGCTAACCATTTTGAAGATTGTGGACTATTAAGTGCTTCACTAAAAGTGACAGGATCCACAAAATGATCAATATCATATTCTCCTTCTCCAAGATAAACAAAATTATCATGACACTTTGTTGACTTCTTTTGTCTCTGAGATCTTCTTAGAGGAGGTACTTCTGGAATAACTTCTCTTTGTTGATCATTGTTTTGAATAACATCTTCCACAACTGGAATTTCTTCAATAACAGGATTCTCATTAACAATAGGAGCTTCATCATTAATAGGCCCTTCATCAATAATAGGACCTTCATCATCTTCGATATCGGGAGCAATGTATTCATCAACAATGGAGCATTACCAACTGGAGTAGGATGGAGACTACTATTATCATCTCTTGAAAATGACATAGGAATACAAATTCTTTTAGAGGACTCCCCCATTTCAAGAGATGTTGAAGGAATTTTTTCAGCAACATCAAATTCCAGAAATTTAGCAGTCTGAGATTCAACAATTCGCGTACCACGAGTAGGACAGTAAAAGCGATAGCCTTTTGAGCGCATTGGATAACCAATGAAATAACAGCGATTTGTTCTCGGATCTAACTTTTTTTAAATTAGGATCATAAATCTTTACTTCAGCTGGACAACCCCATACACGAAGATGATTTAGACTAGGCTTCCGCCCAGTCCACAACTCAAAAGGGGTCTTGGGAACAGATTTATGGGAACATGATTTAAAATATAAGTTGCAGTCATAAGTGCTTCACCCCATAAAAACTCTGGAAGATTTGTTCTACTCATCATACTTCTAACCATATCCATGAGAGTGCGATTTCTCCTTTCAGCAACGCCATTTTGCTCAGGTGAACCAGGCATAGTGTATTGAACAACTATACCATTTTCTTGTAAGTACTCTGCAAAAAGTTCCATGTGTTGTCCAGATTCTGTATAACGACCATAATATTCTCCTCCACGATCAGAATGAACAACTTTGATGACTCTTCCTAATTGTTTCTCAACCTCATTTCGAAAAATTTTGAGTTTATCAAGGGCGTCAGATTTTTCTTTAATTAAATAGGTGAATCCATAACGAGAAAAATCATTGATAAAAGTGATAAAATACTTGTTTCTGCACAACGTAATGGAATAAGGACCATTGATGTCAGTGTGGATAATTTCCAATAAAGATTGACTGCGGTTTGCAGTCTTCTTTCTTGTTTTGGTCAATTTTCCACGAGTACAATCAACACAAGTATCCCAACCAGAAACATCAACAGGAGGAAGAATTTTAGCTAGAAGGAATCGATCATTTTTGTTTAGAAATATGACCCGATATATCGTGCCATAATAATAAGGATGTTATTTTAATATAAGATTTCTTACCCACAATATTCACAGCATTGAAAAAGGAAGCTAAGGAAATCAATGATAATTTGAGAAGAATATCAGAGTAAAAACATTTTCCAATTATTCGGAGTCAAACATAATGTTAACACTATAATTGGTAAAACGAAAAAGAAAATTATTGTTTAACTAAACGCGGAAGCGAAACTGAATTACTTTAAAAGTAAGAATCAAGAAAGTACTGTTCAAAACAATCTGAACACTAAACTGTAATTCAAGAATAAATATGCCAACATAGATAACATCATTGCTAACATAAGTGCCACTTTAAGCTTTGACTCCTTCTCACTTATCTCTTGAAATCCCTTAGCCTCTGGTTGTGGTTGTTTCTCTTCATATTTTCTTTATCCTTTGTTGGGCTTGAGTTGAGAAACAAAGTGAGAAGACTCATTCTTTTCATTTTGTTAGCTTGCTTGTTTCAGCTACACACTGAGAATTTAGATCACTAAAACTCCATGTTTTATTATAAGTGTTGTAGGCTGTCTTGATAAGGCTGAAAGAGGCAGGAAGTTCATGAAGAACTTGAAGAATAGTGTAAAAGTCGGGATGAGAAATATTATGATCTTTCAACTCGGACTGAACATGAATAATTTTCAGATTAAAACCTCGCACTCCTTTGATTTTTCATACTTAATGGTTGCCATTTCATCCATAAAATGTCCAGCTTTAGCGATTTCACTAGTGTGAAATAGTTTTTCTACTACTTTGAAAAACTCATTAGTATTTGAGGTGTTTGGCAAACCATCAAAAGAATGTTATGGAATTGAACTTTCATAGCAATGAGACTAAGATGATTTGAATTTTTCCAATGTGCATGAAGAATTTTTTGGGCAACAATTCTGATATTAGAATAAGATCAGCAGATTTTTCTTCTCGAAGGCATAAGTCCAATCTATTATGCCTAAAGTAATTTTCACATCTCGTTTCCATATCTTAAAGTTGGAAGCATTCAGAATTCAGATGAAAACGTTATTGTTGTTCGCAGAAAGGAGACCAAAAAATCTAAAAATTAAAACTTGATCAAGCCATATGAGCCAAGCAATTAGAAAATATTGTAGAGTCAACTGGTCATTATAAACTCCCCTTTGGGGTGAGAATATAACACACACATGATCTACCTTCATGAAGTTAACAATAAAGAAAAAAATACATATCAATTAAGAATTTATTACCTTTGGGCAAATAAATTTCTTAAATAATATATATTAATTCAATCAAAAAATAATAATAAATATATATATTTAAATTATTACCTTTGGGCAAATAATTAAAATATACACATTTAATATTAACTCACTTCATGGAATGTGAACTAATATGTATAACTACTACCTTTGGGCAAGTAATTACACATATAGCCAACCAAAATAAATATTTTCTATAACATATGAAATTTGGTAATAAAATAATCATTAAAAATTTAATAATTTTCAACCAAATTTCCAAAAAGTTATATATAAATTGCTTGTAATATATTGATAATAAAAAAAATAAAGTGTCCACCATAACACATTATTTTTACATCAAACAATCAAGTTTTAAAATTTTAGAACAACAAATAATGGAAAAATGTGAAAGAAAGAATATTGGTGGAGATTACATAGTCAAGATAAATCAAGTAAGAGAGTGACTATGTCCTATGTAACGAGAAGAAACCCAAAAAATTTTCTATGATCGACAGATTTCGAAAAATCATCAAAAAATATTTTTAATAATTTTTTAACTACATAATTATTATTAAAATAATAATAATTATTAAAAGAAGTCAAAAAATTAATTAAAAATCATAGAAAAATCAGAAATTTAATTTTAAGCACGTTGGAAAAAAAAACGTCGAAAAACGACACCCGAGAGTGCCGCACGCGCCCCCACGCGCGGGCTGTGCGAGTGGGCATTGCGGCTGGGAGTCATCTTCAAGCTCCAGCCGGATCTCCAGGCGGGTCGCGCGATCTTCGGCCGCGAGCGTCTGGACGAATTCCGGCCAAAAAACACCACGAAAACTTGCAATTTTTGATGGGTTTTGTTCGGGACACGATTTCTCATCAATCTATGGTATTAATTTCGGGTATTAAAGATGATAAGGGTCTCGATCGGATTGTGTTCAATCCGAAAACTAAGAACAAAAAAAAATGGCCGATTTTGATATTTGTTGCACGCCGAATTCAAATTAAATGTTGTAGAAACATTGTAAATTAGTTGGTAATGAGATTTGTACCATCAATTTTAGTATATAAACAATAGAATCAAAAAACCTAAATTTAATTTCATAAAGAAAAAAAAATAAATAAATAAATGAATATATATATAAACCCTAAAACTTTAAACTTAAAATTCTCATAATATATATAATGATTTCATGCATATAATATATCAATTGAAAGAGAATTTAACGATGAATGAAACCTCTAAAGTTTTAAGATTTATAAACAAAAAATTTAACATAAAATAATAACGAAATTAATATGTAATTATGAATAATTAACATATACAAATTAATTATATTAATTATAGGTTCTAAATCATATACAATAGGCAATCTGATACCACATGTTAGATAAATTAACAATTAACCCAAGATCTATTTGTATATAACATAGAACACAATAGTAGTATATGATAATTGAGTATGTGTACCTGATTGATCCATAGCAATTATCTCTGTTTGATCCACAGCAGTTACTCCACTTTGATAGTACAATACTATCAACTAAGTCTTCCTCCCTAGATCTCTAAATCAGAAGCAGTTTATTTTATCTGATTATCAAAAGGTATACAATTGTGATGAGACAATATGTATTTATAGAGTTAGGGAGGGAACTTTGCTACAAAACCCTAGTTGGGTCTCGCTCATCAAAGGCTTCAGTCAACTAGAAAAGCCCACACTTCTGCTTCACCTAGACTTTACTCACAGATGCTAAGCCCATTAACAATTGATCACCAACAACATGGGCTAACACAGCAAAGAACTATCCAATCAACCCAAGTTTTAATAAAACCAATAAAACTTAATGTAAGCCCAAATAAAAAGTCTAACATTTACTTCTTCGGACGACCTACATGTTTCTTCTCAACATGCACTCCCGATGTGATATTTTTGATGTCTTCAAATAATTCCCAATTATCCTCTTCACCAAGTAAAATAATTATTCATTCATATGTGCTCCTCCAATACTCTGTTGTGTAATACTGAGAGCATAGTGCATACATACTAATGTCTCATTCTTGGGCTGCAACACATGCATGAGAATTGGGAATCTTCATGATTTGGAACAGAATGCAAGTGCTTGTTCGTTCCTGCAAGTTTACTACAACACCCTTCTCTACCAGTCCTCCAAAGTGAACATTGAACGTATAAGGTCCACATGTATCGAAGTTCAAATACTTAGATTTCTCAAGCTACAATGCCATGTCCTGCTCCATTTTTGGTGATAAAGTCTTTGTACACTTATTAGCTATTTCCTTTCGCATAGCAAACCACTCTTGAACTTTAAACCTAAAGAATTCAACAAAAGCAGTTATCGAGAAGGCTCTTGAGTCCTTAGTTGTGTTGTTGAAGCTTTCAGCCCAGTTGCTTATCATTACATTGTAACAATCCCCTTCAAATTACGACCGAGCTCACCTTTCAAATTTAATGCCCTCAAGATTTAATGCAATAGCAACATCCATTACTTTTATCTTCTTAAATTCTCTATGAAACTTTTTAATTTTATCATAAAATAGGTCAAAGAGTCGTGATTCTCCTTGTCAGCTATCGCGAAAGCAATCAGAAAAATATGGTCGTTTGAATCCAATGTCACTGCACACAACATGTGCTCACCATACCTAGTCTTCAGGAATGAGCCATCAACGCATACAACAGGTCAACAAAACCTAAATCCACGCCTACAAGGGCCCATAAAAAAACAATACTTGAAGTGACCATCCTCTAGCACAAAATTTGTAATGGTACCTAGATTTTTCAATTGTAGCATGTGCAAGTAACCAAGTAATTTTGAGTACAAAGCTTCAAGTGTACCCCAAACTAGGTGTAGTGTCTTTTCTATGCACCCCCAAGCCTTTTCATAACTTATTTTGATCTCATAATTGTTGTGCATATCTTTTTTTTTTTTTTTTTTTTTTTTTTATATTAGAGGCTTAATGATCCTAGCCGTCACTTGCAAATTTATCCTTAATTAGGTGGGCAATTATCAAAGGTGATGCTTGACGATTATCTTTTCTTCAAACATCAAGGGATGTGTGTAAATTTTGAAATGTAGTCACCTCAAACATGTCAGAAAGTACGTTCTTCTTCCCTCTTACTCTCCACTCGCAATCTAAATTTTGTATTAATGTACCAAACAGTGGTACCAGACTACTCAACGATGAAGTCAAACCCTTTATTCATTGCATACAAGCTAACGACCATATTCAAATGCTCTTTGTTTCTAAAAAACTTTCCTAAATGTCACTCCCCACTCAGTGTGCCACCCATAGATGTATAATGACTATTATCCTCAATGTCTTCTTTTGTATATATTTTTTCTTTGAATTAACCGTAATTTATCAAAGAAGAGAATGAATAACTAAATCCTCCAGCATCACTGGTTCCTCTAGCATTAATGGTTTCGTTTATACAACTACTACTAGTACCAGATGTTTGTCAATCTTCTCTATGGGGTCTTCTTCTACGTGTTGTTTGCCTAAGTATTTGGTACAATAATCGAGTCAAGTTCAAAGCTACAACATGGACCTATGTCTCTTGATTCTCTCTTACATCATCATTGCCATTAAAATAAGCTTCAGGGTTTGGACCATCACCAAACTTATCATGAAAGGGAATTTGTGCTACATGGTCAACTGTCGCCATGATAGTATTTAATTCAGGTAACACATCTGCTACCAACACCTGTGAATTTATTTATGGAACATAAGTTCCAACCTCACTACGAGTATCCTTAACAGTACTTGGTAGATAACCACGATCGATACATACATTATTCTTCACCAAAGTCACAAAAAGGGAAACAAATTCATATGGCTTCTTCAAAAGCATTGACAAATAGAAACTTAGACGATTATCATTACTTCTAATTTCAAGTTATATTGCACTTTGTCAACCACCAGCCTTGTACACAAATCCAGAAGCAAAAAAAAAAAAACACAAAATTTTAGAAGAACAACGATTCACATAAAAAAATCAGCAAAAAATACCAGCAACCCATAGATCAAACATCTAAACAATATTCTAAAAAAAAAAAAAATAACAACCAATAATAAAAAAAATATAAAAAAAATCATTTACCCATTACTCAAAACAATGATTCCCGTGGTTGCTGAAAAAAATTATCCTACCTCCAATCCGGCCACCTCCGATATGAGCTTGGAATTAAGTCTTCACTTTTAGTAAGATGTACAATGTGATTTGGTTAAGAGAAACAGAGAAAATGAGTGGGATAGTGACATGAGAAAAGAGAGAAAAGAGAAACGAAAGAGAAAATGATATTAACTTTTGGGAGTAGTATTTTGGGAGCAAAATAAAAAAGTTAGCCTAAAATACATATGGTGTTCAACATGAGTTAATTGTATTTTTTTTAGTCTAATGCATGCATATAAGATCAAATTTCTCATTTTTTAACCATTTTTTTTTTATATATAATTACAACAGAATAGTCATTCTAATAAAAATTTAGAAAATTACCACATATACTATTTTTTCAACTTTTTTTTTTTTAAAAAATTTACGGTTTGGGTTTCTAAAGTGGTTGCAGCGCTAGTTGCAATAGGGGTTTCTATACGATTTTTTATTGTAATTTAAGTTGCAGCGCTAGTTGCAATAGGAATTTCTATGTAGAATTTCGTAAAAAAAAAAAAAAAACTGTTTTGAAGTGTAAAAATAAAAAAAAACCCTAAAAATTTATATCTATAAAAGTATTTAAGAAAATGAATAAAGTAATTAATTTCATTTTTCATATTAAATTAATTAATTTATCAAACATAATTCAAAATAAAATAATATCTTATGTTTTATTTAAATAAAAAGTTAGAAACATACAAATTATTAAATAAATAAACAAATAATAGACAATTTTCATAAATCTAAATGGTATGTGATCACTACCAACCAGGGCCGGCCCTGAAATGTAGTGGGCTATAGGGTAAAAATTATTTTTTGGGCCCTTATTTAGAAAAAAAAAATGGTATTTTCCAAAATCAGCAAAAAAATTGTGTAATTTTAAAATGGCAAAATTTTTTTTTGGGCCCTTGGACTAGGTGGGCCCTAGGCACAGGCCTAGCCCGCCTATGCCCAGGGCCGGCCCTGCTACCAACAATAATGAAATAGGATTGCTTAGCAAAAATAACTTTTTTTTTTTTTTTTTTTAAATATTATTGTGCACAATATATAGATATTTGATAATTTTTTTTTTTTTTTTTTTTTTTGAGAAAAATAGATATTTGATAATTCAATGCAATGACATTTCAGATACACTCAATATTCTAATCTATAACTTTGTTTCATCAAAAAAAAAATCTATAACTTTGTAAAAAATAATTAAATAAAAAACGAACTTTTTTCACTGATTGTATAGGTCAAATTTAAAGTAACCACGTTACAAATAAATTATCAACTAAAAGAAGAAAAATAAGAAGAAACAAATGCAAAAGTTGGTCATTTTATTTTGAACAAATAAGTAGGACAAATTTTGATATTAAAGTACATAGCAATCTTGTATATATTGTAATGTAAGTTGCTATCGTTTTACATTATTTTTTCTTTGATTTTAGAAGTGTTCTACCACTACAATCAACAATATTGATAGCCACGTTTTACAATTATAATAATTTGTTGGTTTGGTCCATAATTCTTTGTTGTTGTTTGTTTGACTTATTATATATATTGGCGGTTATTTTTGTATTTTTAAAACATGGCTCTCTCGTGAACAAGTAAACTATTAGAATATACACACCATCACATCACCAATACCATACTTTGTAATCTAAAAACTTGTGCGACTTTGTATTTATTTTTATTATTCTGATCATGTCTAACTCCCAAAAAAAACTGCAAGTGATGAGTTGTTGGTGCTGGAGAGAAGAAGAAAATATATTTCACTCACACACTCCAACAAAAAATCACATATATATTGTGTTCCCAAATTGCAAAACTAAATAAAATAAATTAAAAAAAAAGTCCACAAAATTTGAGGGTGATCTCATTCCCATTCCCATTCCCATTCATCCATGCTGGTATTATATTGTCGAAGAATAGACTCCACAAGTTCGTGAAGAGGCTCAAGCTGTCGTTTGTCAATTAACTTGAACTCCTGCATTAATTAAATATAAATAAAAACAATTAATAAAAATATGAAAAGAAATAAGAATATAATGAAACACTTAATTATAACTTACCCTAGTAAAGAGAATAAAGTGCTTAAAGCAAGTATTGAGATGAGCTTCTTCTTTCAAACTCAGTATCTTCTCAAAATGGCTATGGTAAATGTGTGCATACACACGAAACATTCTCTTGAAGATTGTCTTCACCACTTCTTTGAAATTGGGTGGAAAAGGAACACCTATAAAGGAAAAATCATTGATGTAAACAAGAAGAAAAAGAGGTTTTCTAACTTTAAGGCAAATAGTTTACTAACCCAATCTTTGAGGGAATGTTGACTCATCATCAAGTTGAACTTCAATCCAATCCATTAACAGCTCAACATATTTTGGAGCAGAGACCTTTATTGGCTCTTTTATGGTCACCCCATCAGCCCACTTATATGAGTATCTATATACCAAGAATGAAAAGTACAAAAATAAGGATGAAATCCAGTTGTATTAATATATATGTAAATAGCTCTGAGTACTTACACTGGTCCAGCATTCATGACTGGACAATTGGTTTCAGTGCAGAACTCAGTGAGAGTACCATACAGGATGTTCACTTGGTTAAAAAAGTCCACAGCTACAGTAATAAACACAAACAAAACAAAGTTGTTAAAACAAAACAAAATACATATATGAATAATACTTTTTTTAAATTCTATCTTAAATCTTACTGTTCACAGCTAGCCATTCATTACTATCTTCACCAGGAGGAAGTCTAATGACTTCCCTTAAATTCCCATTTCCCAAAGTTGAATCAATGTGTTTCTGAAGTTGAGCTCCCTGTTAAATTTCATTAATGGTTATTACATATAACACATAAAAACAAAAATAAATAACAGTTGTAAAGGTGACCTTAGTCCTTGGGGTAGCATTCTTCTTAGGACGAAACGTTTTCTGGTTTCTGTGAGGACCAAAACAATTGTTCAATCAAGAATAATACTAAAGGGTTTAACTCAGAATCACTAATCCATGAAGATTGAAACTAAAAAACAAATATAGCTAAGGTTTGATTGAGAATAAATCCAAAGAAGACAACAAAAAGTACCTGCTTCCAAGACCAAATAGACTCATTGTGTCTCTATCTGAATGAGAATCTGGTGAAGCTAGAATACAGGGCACAAATTTGGAGAAAGAAAGAAAATTTATACCGACATACTTACAATTTTATTAATATTATTTATATAGAATAGAGTAGAGAGAGGGAGAAGGATAAAGAGAGAGTCTTTTTCTGTTGTTGTTCTTGACTTGGCTATTGCCAGTCTGTCACCTATCTATCTCTTTCAGAGCCAGCCAAGAACCTTACTCCTTTTCTTTCTATATTGACTGTATGCTGACCTGTTTTTTTCCTCATTTTCCATTTCTAATTAATATGAAATATTTACCGTTATCTTTTCGCCGAGCGAGAGTTACAAAAATAAGTCACGAGATACTCGTTTTATTCATATGAAACCTATTGTGAGAGAGTAAATTTGTAGTTATCTTTTATGAATATATATGATGTATCATTGACCGACGGACTCAAATTTGATTTTACGACATGATTTAAAGAAGTTATAAAATGAGTCACGAGTTATTCGTTTTTTTTCAAATGAAACATACTGTGAGAGTAAATTTGTAGCTATCTTTTATGAATATATATGATGTATCAGTGATTGACGGACTCAAATTTGATTTTACGATATGATTTAAATATATTGGAGAACACTGTCCCACTTGGATTAAATGTAAAAGTATTGAGCTATATATAAGAACATGAGCTACTCCACTCATTACCAATTGGTTTTGAAATGGAACCCCATGATTCTGATGGTATCAGAGCTATATCCCTAGTATTCAAGATTGCGAGCAAAAATAACCACCATCTTGAAGGGAGATATTGGAGAACATTGTCCCACATGCATTACATGTAAAAGTATTGAACCATATATAAGAACATGAGATACTTCACTCATTACCAATTAATTTTGAGATGAGACCCCACAAATCTCATCAAAATAAATTATAAAAAATGAGTCACGAGTTAATTGTTTTATATATAAAACGTATTATAAGAAAATAAATTATATGTTACTTTTTATGAATAATATATATAATGTAATAGCGATTGACTGATACAATTTAATTTTATGATATGATTTAAGTAAGTAAATGAATCGTGAGTTACTCGTTATATATACACAAGGTATTATCTTCTTAAATATATATAATGTATTAGTAATTGAATAATTTAATTTGATTTTACAATATGATTTAAGTAAGTTATAAAAATAAGTCACGAGTTACTCGTTAAAATATATTATAAGAATGTAAATTTATTCACTATCTTTTATAATTATATATGACGTATTAGTAATATCCTAACTTAATTTAACTTTACAATATGACTTGAGTAAATTATAAAAAAAAATGTATTACTCATTTTACATAATTATAATATATATTTATATCATAATTTTAAAATAATAAATGAGTCAAAAAAGACTTACATGTCAAATATTTTTCTTATAATAATTAAATAAATGAGTCACTTATGCTTCAATAATTTAAGATTAATGAGCATAAATAGCTATTATCTTAAAACCATAAAAAGATATTAAGTATCCATAACATATTTATAACAAGAGTTATTTTATTCATCACTAATTAGTTATGAAATATAATTTATATTACTTAGTATATCTTTCATGACTATTTTTTTTCTTACATTTACAATATTATTTACATTTTAAATTATTATATATGTAAAATAATTATAGTACCGAATAAAATTACAATGACTAGTTAGAATTGAACATTCTTGGTTACTAAAACTAATTGTATCAACTACAATAATATGTCACACATGTTAGATAATATTACTTAGGATTATGTATAATAGCTACAAACATAATATAGTTTATGTATCTAATACCTATTATATGATTTTGTATACTTAATTAATGATAGAATTTCTTTCTCGTGCTAATTATGTTGAAATGTCTCTAAATGAAAGAAAAATGGGAAAAAAAAACTTTGATCCAATTGCTAAGAAGAGACTAGCATACCAAAAGAAACTGATTTCTTTCTTTTTTTTTTCCTTTTTTATAAATGATTTTTTTTTTTTTTAAAAAAAAAATTGTAGGGATAGAGAATTTGATACCGTATATGACTAGTGTCCTAAGGTGGGACCAACAAAATGATATGTATCTTAGCTGTATTTTCACAAATGAAAAAAAAAAAAAATTGAAAGAACGGAAGCAGTATTATAATTTTGTTCCAATGTTTTTTTTAGTACTAGTGGGGATTTTAATTTTGCTATAGTAGAATAGTGGGGTTGTGGGGAATATAATGCTATTCGAACTTCTGTTGCATAATTGCTCCTTTTCTTTATTTTAATTTGAAATAAAGTCCTTTTTATTTTTATTTTTTAAGTGGAACATTTCAAGTCAACTCATAAACATGTTGCATACATATTGTATTGAAATGCATATCTTTCTGTCCTTTTGAATTGTGGAGCAAAAGAAGAAAACAAAAAAAAAAAAATCATAAAAACGTAAGGGAAATTTGATTTTCTATACTTATTAAACTTTAATTTTTTTTTAAACCAATACATTTTACACTATAAAAAATATGCCAATTTTTTGAAAACCCCAAAAATACTCCCTCATAACTCAAACCCTTTCTCTCTCCCTGAAACCGAATGAAAAAAATAAATAAATAAATAAATAAAGCCCAGGTCCGATGGTCGGACCATGGGGTCCGATGGGTCCGATTGGTCGGACCCATCAGACCCCATGGTATGACCATCGGGCCACTATCTCTCTTCCTCTCTCTGAAAACGATTCAAAACAAAAAAAAAGGCCCTGGTCATGGGGTCCGACCATCAGACCAGGCTCCTTTTTTTCAATCGTTTTCAGAGAGAAAGAGAGAGAAGGGGACTGGGGCTGGGGCTTCGACCGCGGTGGAGAAGAAGGCTTGGGCGGCGATTCGTGGGTGCCGTGGGTTGAGCGGGGGTTGGGATTTTCGTGGGTGCCGTGGGTTGAGCGTGGGTGAGGGTCGTCGGGGTTGGGGTTTTCGTGGGTGAGGGTGGTGGCTGCCGTGGGTTGCTCGTGGGTGAGGGTGGTAGGTGTCGTGGGTGGTGGGTTGGTGAGTTGAGAGAGTCGGCTGAGAGTGAGGGAGGAGAGAGAAAGGGTTTGAGTTATGAGGGGGGTATTTTTGGGGTTTTCGAAAAATTGGCATATTTTTTATAGTTTAAAATGTATTGGTTTAATTATTTATTTTTTTTTTTTAAAGTTTAATAAGTATAGAAAATCAAATTTTCCCAAACATAAACATGCTCCATACATATTAATTGTATAGAATTTCTCATCTATGTTTTTTTAATGATTAATATTTGAACTAATAGCAAAGACTAATTTCAGTCCATAAATCCTTGTTATAAAAGTAATTTTAGAATAGGCTATTCATGACTTTGTCCCGTAAACTATAACGTGTCTTCTGTATTTTCCAATCCGTTAAAAATAATTCTCAAACTATTTACAATATTATAAAGTGATTTTCTTTTGTAAAGTGATCCATGTGTGACAAGATTTAACAAAAAGACTACTTTACAACACTGTGTGTTGACTCAAAATCTCGACTAAACTTCTAAGCCACACCCGCTCGTTAGATTGGCGGTAATGAAATAGTTGTTAAATAACTGCAAGAGAGACAAAATAAATTTATAGTAGTTCACTCCCTATAACGCGACAGTAATAGAACTACGTGTACTTCCAGTTTTTATTTCTCACAAGATCGTATTACAGAAATAGGCTAAGTATCAGAAGCTCCAATTTCTAGAGAGAGAAACTAGATAGACAAGCTCTGACCATGTAGGTAGTTTTCTGACAGTGAAAAATGAGCTAAGGGTGGTCTCCTTTTATAGGTGAAGGAGACCCACAAAAATAAGAAAAAAATAAAAATCAAATATTTTTGACTGTAGATGATTGTTACGAAAAATATGAACAATACGCAAGTGCACGTAATCAAATAGTAAACTCACACAGGTGAGGTCGAACTACATGAAATTGAACTGAATACCACTAAACTAGATTTATGATTCTATTTAGCAGATTAAAATAATTTTGATAAAGTTCAAAATAAAGATAAACAAGAAAATTAAAGAAAGCAATAAAGTTGTTTAATCAAAGATGAGAAATTAAGGAAAAGAATCATGTTGATTTAATTACCCAATTATTAATGCTAATTACTACTCTCTTTCTCAATGTGAATGACAAATTATAAAATTAACCTAACTCTTTTCAAATCATTTAGGCCCTAAATTACATGTTATCTAATCATCTCTGAATTAGACTAACATATAATCAGCATTACGCAATAATCTAATTGTCACAAAGGATATGTAAATACTCTCGTTTCACATCAAAACCTAGTTTATCCAATTTTAGCATTCTCAATTCTCACTTTTCAGATTTTGAATTGAGATCATAAAGCATGTAAAAGGTGATCAATCTTAACATGTAATTAAACACAAATATGGATAAATTTCACAATCAAGAAAGGAAAAAGAACAATTATCATTAACTAAAGATAATGTCAATCAACAATCATCATCTCCCTAAATAAGAGTTTAGTTCATAACATCCATAATCAAATCCATAATTAAAATTGAAACAGAAAATAGCATAGAAAATTTAAAGAGAAGAGAAAGAACTAGTTGAATCAATTGATCTGGGTCGCCACAAGCCGCTCTTCAACTCTCCTCCTTTGTTTCTAGGGCTCCAAATCTGAATGAATATCAATTTTCACGAACTTCCCACTCTTTAAACCAAGTCTAATCTTTAAAATTCGTGAAATTATGAAACTGTCCAAAAATCCTGTCATCGGAGCTTCGTTGTGGCGAAGGATTTGCCCGTCGCGGCGAAGCTTTTTCCAAAATTTTCCAAAGCTCTCTGCCAATCCCCGTCGCGGCGAAGGATTTTCCCCGTCGCGACGAAGGATTTATTTTTTTCTGCTTCGACCTCTTTCAGTAAAATAGGCATAACTTTCTCATACGAACTCCAAATGAACTAATTCAAGATGCGTTGGAAAGACAAAAAAAAAAAGATCTAAAACTTTTATGCTTTGACTTTGTCCAAAATCGGATCAGAACATAGTCGAATTTAGGCTTGAAGTTTCAGCTTTATTCTCTTTCAAAATTTTCTCTATTTTCTAGATCACTGTTTTCCGAAATTTGTCCAATTTATACATTCCAAGCGTAGAAACCTGAAATCAAAGAAAACAAGTGTAAAATAGCCCTAAAACTAGAAACAAAGTGTAAAAACTACCTGAAAATACGACCCGAAACTTAGACTAAAATTAGCCGAACAATGATGATAATAAAAATCAACTTCTGATGGTGATAGTCATTTTTCGAAGCTCCATGGGACCCGCTGTGGGTAACTCGAAGCTTATTTTTGTAACTCCCTTAGGGGTGAAATTTGGTGCCGATAGCTTCAGAAGTACGATTAAAGTGTGAGACATGACTTGATAGAGCATGAATTAACTTCAAAACGCAAGTTGAATTGCGTCAATTGAATTAATATTGAGTGAGTTATAGCTGTTTTACTAAAACGAGTTCATGACGGCCAACACATAGGTTGACATATGACGTCAACCTGAACACTGGATAAGTGTGAAAATGTTCAAGGGATGCTCTTTAAGATGCCTAAGTAATATTTTGACATCACTTAGTCTATTTTTATGTTCTGGCAAAGCTAGTCACCAATTCTCAAAGATGTTGCTGTTTTGTAGAAAGGAGAGACTCGAAACTCTTTATTTTCGAGTGACTTTCTTATCTTGGAAATGAGAAATGCGAAGTTGTGAATTTGACTTCTCTAACTTCATGGATCTTAGTTATTGTGAAAAATTAGACAGGCAGTCGAAATAGAATCAGAATCGGATAAGCAAAACCCAGCACACCAGGTTATTTGTCAACCTGGGCACTGGGTACTCATTCCCGAACTCACGGGATCTCGTTTTGATACCAAGGTTCTTGAACTCGAGGACAAGGTCTCCTATCCTATTTTTGACCATTCCGAATTCATTGGTCGAAATAGATTTGACATTTGAGCAATCAAAAGCAGCACCCCAGGTTGATTGTCAACCTGGGCATTGAGCCCTATTTCCAAGGGCTCGACTCGAGTTTATGGTTTTCTACCCGAATTTACTTAAATCTTCATTATTTCTGATGACAGAAAAAATGCATAGAACACTTTTTTGAGAACTTGATAGAAAATAGCCCAAGTTGATAGTATGTCAACCTAGGCACTAGGCCCAGTTTCAGGTGTCAACTTGGCCGCTGGGTCGCAGTTATGACCCTTAGAAAGTTTTGGATGGTCCTCGAAAATAGTTAAAACTTAATCTTTTTTAAAAACAGAGAAGATGCCTGAAAGAGTTCTTAGAAAACATTATCGGAATCAGCGCAGGTTGACAAAATGTCAACTTAGGCACTGGGCCAGCCCCAGGTGTCAACCTGGGCACTGGGCCTTGCTTTTGACACCCAGGAAGTATTGTTCCTTCCTCGAAAGCACCTATTTCCCTATTTTTAATAAAGATGAAGAAGGTACAAAAGTCAGATCGTCAATCTGTTACTCGGAAGGCGTCCAGATTGATCAATTGTCAACCTAGGTGCTGGGTGCTCAAGCACCGAGTGCTAAAAAATGAACTTACTTCGAATCTGATTATGATGCCTCAAATATGTCCGTGGTATGTCTAGTTGATGTCCCAATGCAAAGTTTAACTCATTTGCACTAAGATAGTCGCGAAAACTAAAACCCTAGTTGGGAAGGTCAACTTGAGCCCTAGGTGAAACCCTAGGTGCTTAGGTTGGCTTATGAGTTGCAAATTCGTGTAATTTCAGCTCCCAGGGCCTGGATTAGGTTGCTCCATATCTTCATGGTACAAAATACTAAAAGACAGTGAGTTTGATTCAAGTTATTGAAATTCGAACTTCCATCCCGGAGTTCCCAAAGTCAACATGGGCGCAGGTTTATGGTCTCCTCCCAGGTCGACTGCTATGATTCGAGTCTACTCAACTCCGTGACATCATCCTTCTAGCCACGTATCAAATATTAATGTCCACATCACTAATTTTTTCTTTTTTCCTTTTTCAAATTAACAGTGTGAATAGTTAAAAAACCATAATTCATAACTCAAAGACAAAAACCCTTAATATTATAAAGTGATTAATATTTGAACTAGTAGCAAAGACTAATTTCTGTCCATAAATACTTGATATAAAAGTAATTTTAAAATAATTTACAAGTTTCCTGATTTGAAGAGAAGAAAATGTATAATAACTAAATATAGCTGCTATTGCTGTTGGTTTCTTTTCCTCAATTAAAATTTCCCACCATCTCAATCAGTGAAGACATTAGTCTATTACAAAAATGTACACAAAACACACATTTGAATTTTCAAATTTTCTTCCTTTTAATTTATTTGAACTTTAAATAACTATTGTGATCAGCTTAAATTTAAATTTACTTACTAACGACGTTTCTCCAAGAAAACCTTGCAGGTTACATAAGACTTTAGAAAGGGGAGCCGCTATTGTCAAAGGCACACGATCAAAAGCTTTCCAATAGAATTTTAAATAAGATTCTTGCAGTTAAGAACTTTAATGATTTTACCAGTAATCCATGCATGAACATTGTCCATTTTCAAGATGATGATAGCAGTCACAAACAACTATTTTTCTTTTGAAAACCTTTGAGACAAGCTTAATTGTAGAATGACAATCATTGCATATCCTAATATTCTTTACAATCCGTATTAATGATCCAGGCTTTGTGTACATTAAGCCAAAAGCAAGGGCTTCAATGTCGAAAACAACCCCTTTAATCTTGGCAATGTAGCTAAATTTTCTTAACAATTTCATCCCACACATGGTAGATATCCTCTGCCTTCTCATGCGATTTATCTCCAGCCAAGAACTCATGAATAACACCATTAAACTACACCCTGGAACACTTTATTTTTCTTTTTTCTCATAGTTCTAACTTCTTCACCGTCTTCTCCTTTTATGAACTCTGCTTAGATATTAGACAGTAAGACGTTGCGTCCATCGTGGATTTTATCAGATTGTATCAACAGATTTCCAACTGTGCGACCCATTTCAGCATTAGCATGAACCCTGCAAGCACCATGGAGTGCATCCCATATAGCAATGTCTGGTATAATCGGCATTGAAATAATTAAATGCTCTGCCTCTTCAAGCCAACCAGCACAACCTAAAAGGTCAACCACGCAGGCATAGTGATCCAACTCTGATCTAATTCCAACATTCAACATTGAATTAAAATAGTGAAAGCCTCTATCAACTCATCCTTCATGACTACATGCACTTACTACTGTAATATAGGAAATACTATCTGGTGAAATTCTTGCGACCATTCATTGCCAATCCATATATTGCAGCAGTGTAGGTGGAAAATTGATGAATTGAACACTTTGCATTGCAAGATCAATGGTGCCACATTTGGCATACATATTAATTAGGGTTGTAGAGTTAGCATCCTGGCCCATTAATAGCATATTTCTAAACAGAGACAACTTCTTTTCGTCGACCATTTTAAGCATAACCAGAAACCATGACAACCCCAGATACCAAAGTTCTCTGTGGCATCTATGTGAATGGCCCATAAGCATCATCCAAAAGATCAAACTTTTTACCAAACCACCAAGTACACTATTCCAAGATTTGTTATTTTTTTGGGCAATTTATCAAACAAGCTAAGAGCCTTGGACATATCTTCGTTTCTAACGTAGCCATTAATTATAGAATTTCAAGAAACAAAGTCAGTTTCATCACTTTGATCAAAGACTCTCCTTGCATAATTCATTTCCCCACAAATTAAGTAAAACTGAATGAGTGAATTGTGAACAAAAAACATCCATAATTATTAGAGTTACTCCCACATTATTGTCATATATAAGATGAATGAGCCCTATGGTCTCTTAAAAGTCGTTCGTTATACCAACACTTTTCAAACCCAGACGTAAGGGTGTATTAGAGTTAGTCCCACGAAATTATCATATATAAGATGAATGAGCTACTCATCCCATTACTAATTGAATTTGAGATAAAACCCCATTTATCTTAACCTCTTTTATTCCAAATTCTAACAATAACCAAAGGATTCTTAACCAACATACTATGAAACTGCCTACCCACATCAAATGCACAACAATTTGAGAAGTCTTAAAAGAGAAAAGTGAAAGTGAAGTTATTTGGAGAAAGATTGAGCTCGGCCATGCTGAAACCGGTTGATTTCACCAAAAAGGGTTGAGAGCAGAGAATGAGATTCTAGGTCTTAAAGAAGGTGATGGGTGGCTTAGACCCTTGAACTTCTTAGAATTGCTTCAAACTTTTACATTTATGGACAATTGATGTGAAAGAAAAGCTGCGAAACACCATTAATAGATCTAAAGCTAAACTCATCACATTAGACAAGCTTCTCCCTTCATTGCATTCCCGAAATTTTCCTGCAGTTCATGCTATAATTAAAATAACCAGAAACCATGACAACCCCAGATACCAAAGTTCTCTGTGGCATCTATGTGAATGGCCCATAAGCATCATCCAAAAGATCAAACTTTTTACCAAACCACCAAGTACACTATTCCAAGATTTGTTATTTTTTTGGGCAATTTATCAAACAAGCTAAGAGCCTTGGACATATCTTCGTTTCTAACGTAGCCATTAATTATAGAATTTCAAGAAACAAAGTCAGTTTCATCACTTTGATCAAAGACTCTCCTTGCATAATTCATTTCCCCACAAATTAAGTAAAACTGAATGAGTGAATTGTGAACAAAAAACATCCATAATTATTAGAGTTACTCCCACATTATTGTCATATATAAGATGAATGAGCCCTATGGTCTCTTAAAAGTCGTTCGTTATACCAACACTTTTCAAACCCAGACGTAAGGGTGTATTAGAGTTAGTCCCACGAAATTATCATATATAAGATGAATGAGCTACTCATCCCATTACTAATTGACTTTGAGATAAAACCCCATTTATCTTAACCTCTTTTATTCCAAATTCTAACAATAACCAAAGGATTCTTAACCAACATACTATGAAACTGCCTACCCACATCAAATGCACAACAATTTGAGAAGTCTTAAAAGAGAAAAGTGAAAGTGAAGTTATTTGGAGAAAGATTGAGCTCGGCCATGCTGAAACCGGTTGATTTCACCAAAAAGGGTTGAGAGCAGAGAATGAGATTCTAGGTCTTAAAGAAGGTGATGGGTGGCTTAGACCCTTGAACTTCTTAGAATTGCTTCAAACTTTTACATTTATGGACAATTGATGTGAAAGAAAAGCTGCGAAACACCATTAATAGATCTAAAGCTAAACTCATCACATTAGACAAGCTTCTCCCTTCATTGCATTCCCGAAATTTTCCTGCAGTTCATGCTATAATTAAAAAAACAATAATGGCAATAATGGTTGTTGTAATTTCACTTCCTAGTAATGGTACTGACCCCTTGTATGACTAGTAAAGCTTCACGGCAGACCAAGAGCAATCTTTTAAGCATAAAATATATTTCTTAAAATAATAAAATGTCATAATGTTATGATAATAACAAGAGGACAAAGTTCATCACATATAAAGAGTCTTTAGCACATTACTCATACAAGTATTGCGGCAATTTTCTCATCCAGAGGACAAAGTTCCATGAACCCAGCTGTTATAAAGGTATAGATGAGAATCAAATTTTCATATCTATCAGCAATAATTATTCCACTTAACCACCAATCTCAAACTAACAGAGCAATACAATTGAGTTGCCTAGATTTTAAATTTGACACTGGTGTTCTTAAATTACATGGCATATGACATTTTCTTCATCGTTGAAACTATCATCCAAGAGACTATCAAGGCACACTCTCTAACCAAAACAGGGTAAAATAGTTCAAGTTACTGAAGTTGTACTAATACCCAAGCTCCTAAAGTCGTTGATTGCTTCTCTAAACCCCAATCAAATTTATTAATGATATAAGCCTAGAGACAAAAGCAAAACACTATAATTGGGATAGAAATCCATGCAAAATAACTCTACAGCTACTATGATATTAATGGCTAGTCACACAAGCAAACAAACTGATCAATCAAACATAATTCAGATCATGGTTCTACAAGGAATGACAATGCATCACTATATGAGCTACCATAACAAAATGGTGGGGAATAACTTAGAAAACGTATCCATAGGCAGTATTGTATCAGAAAAAAAAAAGAAGCCAGAGATTCAAAGCTAATAAGTATAGGTTGTGTGAGTCATTTCTTTAGGCTTAGCCTATATAATCTACTGTTAATTCACCTTCTGCTACAAATTTGATGAAGGAAAGATAGCAACCAGCTCCAGCCCTTCTCTTCATCTCTCAGTTCCATGCATTCCGTTTCATCCACAACAGACAAAAATTAGCATTGCAATGAAATTAGAGTATACGAGTCAAATTTAACAGTTGTTATTGTAATCACATAGCAACCTTTAAAATTCCCATAATTTTGATTGAGACAAGCTAAAGCAAGACAAACGACAAACCCCATTATTCTTTTCATCATCACCATTAATGATAATTAGATCTCAGCCTAAATTTAATGCATAACACACTCTTCATATTTACAAGGGGCCCTTTTCTCCAAGGATAAGAATATTAAAAAGTGAATGTAATACATATTCAAATTGGTAGTAACAGTTACTAATTGATTTTCTTATAGAAGAATATATGAATTAACTAATGATAATGAACAGTGCTAATCAGGGCATTTCTATCAATTAATTTTCTCCATGGCATTCATAGCAGCTGTTTTAGAGCAGTAAGGATTAGCAATTACCGACTTCAGACTCCATAACCTTTCGTTTCACAATCCTTCAAACATTGCAATGAGAATCCAGTTAAAGATTGAATTGCAAAGAACAAATGCTGTAACATACTAAATCATACAGAGCTTCATGTATGGAAAAATGGACAAAGAATTAAAATAAGAGCACCAATAAAGCATGCATTTCTTGAGCATAGGCCTCCTTACCAATCGTTTTTTCAATGGAGGAAGTAAAAATGCAAAACACCGTAACAAAGCAAACAGATAGCAAGAAACAAATAAGTATAAAACTGGAAGAGGGAAAAACACAATATATTACAAGCTTAGACGGTTGGTATGATAGATTTCTCCATATATCTACTGACCTTATATAAAAGAGTGTTAATTATTACAAATCGACATTCTATATTTTGTAAAGTAAATTTTAGCGAAGGATACGAACTTTATTAACATGAATTTCAGAAAAAATTGAATAAATTAAAAATCCAACGTGACGGAGAAATGGGCTCTGAACAGAGACATTACCAAGGGGATTTTTATGTCAGACGGACGAAGAAACCTTTAGCGGAGATGGGTGTTCGAGATGGAGAGAGCTTCCCCACCACGAATGGGTGCTGTGGACAGAGAGAGCTTCGGTCCGGTGTCGTAAATGATGCATTGGACAGAGAAAGCTTCCGCGTCAGGGATGGTAGCTTTGGAGTGGAGCTCGGGGAGTTAAAGAGCATTTCCAACGAGCTCACTAAATTTGGTGTCATACTATCACTAAATTTGGTGTAAAAAACTATTTTCACTCCAAAGAGAAGGACATTCAGGCTCAGATATTGATAATACTTTGCGAGAGAAAGGATACAAGGGTTAGAGATCTGAGTGGAAGGAGACATTATTCTGCTGCAACCAATGTAAGGTTTTCTTAACTTTATATGTGTTTATTTATCGTTTTAGAAAGTTCATATTTAGGATGTTAAACAACATACTTGTGAGTAGATCTAAGATCCTGGTAAAATAAATTCCAACAACTGGTATCAGAGCCATGGTAATTGATTTTCTTGCAAGAAATTTGGACTTTAAAATAATTGTTTGTGTTTTGGATGGTTTCATGTTGTGTTGTGTGTTATATGATGATTGATTGATGTTTGTGAATTTTCGTGAAAAATAATTGAAATTCTGTTTCTGGAATTATTTTTATTGGATAGTATGTAAAAAATTAAGCAATTTACTTTTTTACAGAACTCAATTTCGATTTAATTTGAATTAGTTATGATTTTTTGAAGTTTTGAAAAAAATATCAGGGTCGTGCAACAGGCCACGCGCGCGGATGAGGGTGACACCCTCGGACAGCACGCGTTTGGACAGATGCTTGACCAAGGGTTTGTCTGAATTTCGTCCCTGCGCGCGCGGAACAGGCTGCGTGCAGCCTCCTACGCCGAGGGACCTCGACCATGCACTCCCATATGCGACCTGTGCATATTGTCCGTACAGCTCGCATTTTTTTCGTTTTTCTTCGATTTTTCATGCTATTTCATGGATTTAACTTCTGATTTTTTGTGCAGTTTTGTAATTAGATTTTTACTTTTCAATTTTCAAATCTAATATCAGAAATAAATTAATTTGAATTTTTTAAAATTAATCTTAGATATTAGTGTAATTTGAATTTGAAAACAAGTAAATATCTATCTTTTTGCTTGATTTTTTATCTTATTTTTTAATTTGATTATATCTTATCTTATTTTTAAATTTATGGTCAGATATTATTTTTTTTTTTAAATTAAATATTTTTTTTAAATTAAATATTTTTTTTTTTTAAAATTTGACCTTATTTAAATTTAAAATAAGATAACTATAATCATGATATTTTGTTAACTTTTAAATTATGTTATTTTATTTATTTAAATTAAACTATAAAATCTGAAAAGATATTTATTTATCTTTTTTAATTTTTATTGAATAATTAATTTATAAAATAATATTAATTTTTTAAAAGTAGTTAGCAAATTTTGAAATGATATTTAGATTAGTTGAAACCTAACTTTTCAAAATTGTAGGTTTAATTTTAAATATTATTTTATTAAATTCGAAAATAAATATTTTTTTTATTTAATTATTTTTTTTTTTTGAAATTTAATTATTTAAAAGTAAATAAATCCTACTTCCAACTATCCAGCTAACCTTGTTGCAGGAGTATGTGTTTTAGCTTGTTTGTAAGTTTTATAAAACCTATTATTGCTTGACCTAAATTGCCATGGTTAACTTGTTGACAGATCCAATGATCTGATTTTAACCCATGGTTCAATTGACGATAGGTCAAGTAAATAATTTGTAACAGGTAAATTTTACAATCTTCTTTCATCTATGTATGACCTAGCAACATGATATGATCCATCCAAATGTGTGCCTGTGTGAGCCTATATGTTTATTTTATTATATAGATGCATATAGGTTGTTGCTAAATAAAATGTCACACCATGATAGATTTTATTTAGGTCCATTTAGTTTTTGGACCTATTCAATTAATAATAGTTATTTATTTTAAGGTTAAATTCCTCTCTTTTGGGCCTTGTGTGAGAGTTGGGGGCCATTAGAAGTGGGTACGACATACTGAACCCAGCTCCCCCTCACATGAACTACCCCAATTGTGAATGCCCATTTGCCTGATTTGAATAAATGTGCTAGGTTAATTAAATTAGTTTAACCTAATAAAATTGATTAGCAACATAACTAACTTTTAAAATATATGAAATTTATTTTCATTTTAATATTTTAAAGTTAATTTTAAGAAAAACACTCTTAGTTTTTAGATATTATTTCTAGACAAACTATTTGTATTTTTCTTGTATTTAATTAAATAAAGAATTTTAACTAACTAGATTCTTTCTGAAGCTTATTTAATTAAATATTCCTATTTAAGTTATAAATTAGTTACTTTAACTTATTTTTCATATCTAACTTAAACTTGAATATTTTATTTAAATTTAAAATTAAGTTGAGGAATTCTAGGCATTAGTTATTAAAGATTCTTAAGATATTTTTTAAGTTAGTTTTAAACTTAAAATGGAATATTTTTCAAATTAAGTGGTTACAACTTAATTTTTGATATTTAATTAAATTTAAATTTGAAAATAATTAAGTTCTAGATTTTTTCTATAACAACTTAAATTAGATACTTTTTCAAATTTTTGTTGAAAAGATACTTAGTCAAATAAGATATTTTCTAGATAGTTATTTCTAGACTACTTATTATTTCTAATATTAAATAGGAAAATATTATACATTGTGAAATTAATTATTTAAATAATTAATTTTGGTACAATTTAATTTAAGTATATTTTTTCCTAGTATTAAAACTAGAGATTAATAATTAAGCCTTCTCTACACTTAATTATTTATTTCTTGAATTTAATACATTTAATTAAATTGAAAATTAAATATCTAAATTGCTTTTCATCATGATACTTAAATATTTCTTTTTCATGACACTTAATTAAATAGAAAATTATTTTTTGGTTGAAATTTAATTTTTCAACTTATTTTTAAATAATTTTCAAAATATATTTTCTTTATTTTATTAATCAATTTCGAAACTGCATTTAATTATGCTAGATGTTTTTGAATTTATTTGAAAAATAGATTAAGTTGTAAATTAATTATTTATTTTAATTAATTATTGGACCAACGTAAATCAATGATTTTTTTATTTATTGATTAATTTAAAATAAATGAATTAAAATATATTATTAGAAATTGAATTAATTAGTCGAAGGAAAATCTAGATAGGTGATATTTTTGTTTGAAGTATTTTTTCTAAGTAATTATTATTTAGTATTTCGAAAATAGTAAAGGTTTTATACTTTCTTTTTCAAAATACAATAAATATATTCTTATGAAAATTTATTTTAAGTTGCAAATTAATTTAAATTAATACAACTTAAATAATTTTCTTAAAATATTTATCTATCAAAATTATTACTAAGATGGAAATAATTCAATTTATTTCAATCACCATCTAAGTATAATTTTATAAATATTAAATTAAATTCTAATTTAGAATTTTTAATTCTAAATTTGATATTTAATGAATATATTTTATTATAAAATAATAAAGAAAATACATTTTAAAGAATGAGCTTTATTATTATTAAGATATTCGATCTCCATTGTTGGTTTTACATAGCGTTTGTTTTAGTGAGTAATCCTCCCTAATGGAGGAATGTTCATTAGCAAGTTCGCACCGTTTAATCTCGAAAGATAAGTAGCTTTGTAAGTGTTTTATATGGTATGGATCACCCTAATGGTGGCGACTATATTTGACTTGCAAAATATGAAACAATGGTAGAAGCTCATAAGATAGAATAGCCTTGACTCTCGCCTAAACGGGACAACGCTGGATTCCAATCTTGATCGAATAAAAGGTTGCTAGAATGTTTAACATTTTAGATGAGCTGACAACTCTATTCAATGGATGGTAGCTTTGACTCTCGCCTAAACAGGACACTGATATCAGTTTGTTGAAAACCTTGGAAATTATTTAGGATTGAATTTTTTTTTGTATTTTCTCTTATCATTCCTACATGCTATGTGCTTATAATTTCTGAATTGGATTTTGTGTTGAACCATTATTGATTTCTATTTATTATTTTGTAGTATCCTGTATAACCATGATGAATTCCATGTTATCACTCTTGACCGAAAATAAGCTAAATAGATCTAACTTTCCAAAATGGAATGAGAACATTAATATTGCTCTCATAGGAGAAAGTGCCTTGTTTGTGTTAACTGAGCCGCCTCCAGAAGTGCCGGGGGACAATGCAACCAAAGTTGTGAAAGAAAAGTATGAGCATTGGCAGAAAGCTAACGACAAAGCTCTATACTTCATGCTTTCCAGCATGGTTGACACCCTTAAAACTCAGTTTTCTAAAACCGAAAAGGCTGCTGAAGTTATGACGAAGTTAACTGAGCTATTCGGTAGGGCATCTCTTCAGTCTCGCTTTGACGCGACTAAGATATACATCAATGCACGGATGGAACCCCATCAAAACGTGCGTGATCATGTTCTCCTCATGGCAAGTTATTTCCAAGAAGCCCAGGATCATGGTGCCGAAATGGATCACACTACTCAAGTAAGCCTTATCTTGAATAGTCTGACTCCATCATTTCTGCCCTATACATCAAATTATGTCATGAATAAAAAGAACATAGACTTTCATGAGTTAGTCAATGACCTTCAGACATATGAAAATTTGATTGGAGGCCCTAAGAAGAAAGGGAGTAAGCCTCAAAATTATGGGAATGGTAATGGGACGGTTAAACCTGAGGCAAATGTTGCCTCTACTTTTAAACCCAAATCTAAGAAGAAGTGGAGAAACACCAAGAAGCGTTCCAAAGCCATGAAAAACAAAAAGGCTGTTGCTTCTGGTGATGCACTCAAAGGAAAGTGTTTCTACTGCAATGAGAAAGGTCATTGGAAATCCCAATGTCCTAAACTTCTTGCAAAGAAACAAGGTATTTCTTTCTATAAACTTTAAGAGTTTTAGTGAATTATTATTGTTGACCGAGATTTTCGGCAACTAATAAAATATTATAAAATTACTGAGCTGTAAGAAAGTGAGAGAAGAATTTTTACGTGGTTGGGGCGTTAATGAGCCTTAGTCCACGAGTCTTTGTTATTTATGGATGTATTTATACAGAGAATATGCTTGGGAGAATTTCACCCCTATAAATACAGAGAATGTTCTTGGTGAGTATTTACTCTACTTGCTCATATGCAGCCCAAGATTCTCGATCCCATTTAATGAGCTTTGAGGGGGTATTTATAGTGTTTTTGGTGGGGTAATCCCTAGTATTGTCCTTACAAGTGTATCTGTAAGTATCCATAAAGTTGGGTATTCCCAATGAATATACCATGGGTAATGCATGGTCAAATCCCTAGGTGCTGGAGGGTTTTTATGTGGAATGTCCTTTTTGCCTCTTGATTGACGTGACTCTTCACAGTGTAGCCGTCGCTAGACTTAAATGATCATTACTGTGCCGCTGCTGGTTGGAGGTTGTGCCGTCAGACTTTATTGCGTGTAGCAGTCCCAACACAATTCCTCCCATGCGGCATTTAATGCGACTTGATTACTCAGGAGAAGCCTGACACCTCGTAGAGATGCCTTAGCGTTATATGAGCTTCCAGGAGCATATAGAGTCCCATATGCCTTCTCCGGGGGCCACGTCCCGGACGCTACCTTATGGCATACACACTTAGCAAATATTGTGAATTGCTTGATCCACGTGTCCCTGTCTGATTGGTCCACGTATATTGGGCAAAATTAGGGGCAACATTTACCCCCAAGCCTTGTTTATTTGAAAAATGAAACAAGGCTTGTTCAAGTGCCTCCGGTTGACTCCTTGGTTTCCTGGCACGAGCTTTGAGCGCGTGAGGGTGTATTTAATGATAGCTTTTAATGCAGCGATTCGCTTTTTGCAGGGGTCGATTCGTTTCGCACCCGTTGATTGATACAGCGCATTAATGGTGTCAGACGTATTCTCAAGCGTTTCCACCGCCTTTATTGTAAATCAATCTGGTCCGTTGATCTTTGAGCATTTGAATCGTGCGCTTCCCCCACCATTCGATTGGTTGGTGATGACGTCTGTTCCTCATGCATTTTTGCCTGTAAAAGCCACCACCTTTTCTTCATTTCGGTTACTTCCCATTTCTTGCCAGCTTTGCTCAAATTTCCTAGAGAGAAAATTCTCAGACCTAGAACAAGGCCTTTAAACACTTTGTGATTTTCCCAGTTCTTCTTCGCTCGTTCTACCAGTCCTTCTTGTCTTTACTCGACTCACAGCAGGACCCCCAGTTTCAACACTTCATCGTAAGTTTTTTGCATCCTTTGCTTTATTGTTGAATGGAATGCTATTACTTATCTGTTTGTTCTTTTCTGGGTTTGCATTCGAAGTTTCTGGGCATGCAAGTGTTTCAATCCTTCATATAGTCTGTTTGAGTTTACTGCTCTAGTGATAGGATTGTTATTGTCACGCCTCTGTTGTTATTACTTTCTTTGTAGAAGGCTGTACGTCCTTCGTATAATGGTTGCTTAGGGCATAGGACAGACCTTTTTTTTCCTTTCTGTTTTCTTTATCGCGTAAAGCCGTCTTCTGTGAATTTATTGCACTTGACTCTTGTCCAGGGAATCCTTCCAGGGTCTCCTGTGTGACACGTGTCCAGAGGGGGCCTCTTTCCAGCGGTTAGGGGACCCCCATTCCCTTTTTCTTAATTTAGGGTTTGGTATGGGGCCTAACTGCTGGAATTTTACTCTTTTTACAGAATAGAAAAATGTCTGCTTCTGGCTCAAAGTCATCAAAGAAAAGTGGTAAGCGCATGGCTACCCTTGAAGAGGTCTCCCTGGGACCCGTTGCCCAGGAGGGGTACAAGTCCCGGGCGACCGGATGGGAAGCGGCTGAGCTTTACTCCACCTTGACCTGTCCCCATCAATTGGAGAACATTGTGGAGGTTGTTGGGATCAAGCCTTCCGCCTCAGGGACCTACCACCGGCCACCTCGTGACGCGGAGACGCCCAACCACAACTACGGCGGCTTCGGGGCCTGGAGCCAAACGCATCTGATGGCCGGGGCCATGCTTCCTCTTCAAGATTATTTTGTTAATTTTCTAGTTTTTGTCGGCCTTGCGCCATACCAACTTATTCCCCAAGCATACCGCCTGCTTTCAGGCTTATTTATTTTTTATTCCGCCCGGGGATGGGGATCTCCCCGCCTAGCGGAAATTTTGTATTTTTATGAACTTGTTTCCGTCCCCAAGAAGGGGGACAAACTTAAGGACGGTTTTTATGGGTTCCGGGCCCACCCTGCTAACGAAGGGGTGGTCCCGTAAAACAGGCAAACTCACGTTAAGGAGTATCGCCATCGTTTTTTCTTTTCCTCCGGGTTCCGGGCAGTGGACCATCCGGAGCTCCTTACTGAGTGGGTGAGGATTCCTCCCTATGAACGGACTGCACCTACTCAGGCCTTTCTTCGAGAGCCCAGGCCTTTGCCTTACGACCGGGCCGATCTTGACGTCGGGGGTCTGGTCACTACGGATAACTGCAAGAAGGCAAAACTCATCCTTCCGCATCAATCCGTGGAGGACTCTAACCTTTCCCGGGTCATCTGTCCCAATGTGAGGGCGCCAGTCGCGGAGAAGACCTTCCGGGACGAGATCATTGCCACGGCAGAGAAGAAATACCAGGAGTATCTCTACCGGAAGGCCCAGGAGAAGGCGTACTCTAAGGCCCAGGCGGCTTCCGGGAGGACGCTCCGCGTGGGGAGCCCGGTGGAGAGAAGGAGTCAGGCGATTCCCGGGAAGCCCCTTCACATTGGGGATTCAATGGAGAGAAGGGCTCCCAGGCCACAGCCTTTGGTTCCAGAGCCGAACACTGGGGCTCCTGGTGCCAGCACTTCCGGCGCCGGCGGTAAGTCTCCTTTGGTAGTTCATTATGTTCCTTCTGTTGGCGAGTATGCCAGTCGTAGGCCCGTAGGGTTCGACGAGTGTCTTTATAGGTTTAGGATGCCCTCGACCCGGTGGGGGGATCACTTGAAGGAATTTTATTTTTCAAACTTAGGAGATTTCCTAGGTCGGTCCCGGATGGGTTCGGGTCCTCCGGAGCCCGTTCCCTTAGGTCCTTCAGCTTACATTACATCCAGCTGGTTCCGGCCTTCGGACAGCTATCTTGGAGATGATGCTGCCAGCATAAAAATTCGGAACTTTGCTAGGGCCGAATTAGAGAGTCAGGGTAGGACTAGCTTATTTGCCATATCTTGTGCTGGTGGTTTCCCACGGATGTTCTAACAGTTGCTTTCTTTTGTTGTAGCAGGTATCTCCATGGACGCCATTTTGGACCAGCTCGCTGGGGTTCACACTCCTGAGGCTCCTCCTGCCTTTACTTCTTCCCCGCTGGCCCCTGCTCTAAAGATTTCTTCCAGCGCTCCTCCAGACACTATCGATTTAGTGGATGACGAGGAGGTGCTGCCGGGAGAAGGTCAAGAAAAGCAATGGGGCTTTTCTGAGGAAGTTGAAGAAGGTGCAGAGGGCTCCGGGCTCTTTCTGAGGAAGCTGAAAAAAGTGAAGAAGAGCAAGAGATTGCTCTGATTCGCAAGCGTAAGGGCAAAATGATTGCCCAGGAGGAGCCCAAGCGGCCTCGGAGAGCTGATACTTCGGCCCACGGCCTTGATGGTGGGGTCTCTCCCATGGAAGAGCATACTGCCCCTCCCAACATTGTACTGACTCCGGTTCCTGGAGACGAGGCGAGACGGGAGCTCCGGATAGCTAGGCACAACTATGCCATTGATGAATACTCCCGGGGGTTTACTGAGGTGGAAGCCCTTAGGAGGGTTCTGCGGGTTGAGATGCAAGACACCATCAACAACCCGGAGTACCAGGATCCGTGGGACCTAAACTTGGACGCCCTATCAGACTGGTTCTGTCGCTTCCTTGGGCCCACCTTGGCTCCCTTCGCTGCGGAGATGACTGGCGAGTTTGCGTCTCAGCTTACCCGGTGCGCGCCTAAGCGGTTCGCTACTTGTGCCTCCCTGAACTCCATCTTCCAGGTCCAGGATCTCAGCCACTCCCTCACTGTGGTAAGTGCTTCGTGATTTTGTTTTTCCCCTTATTCTTTTTTAGAGATTCTTTCTTACACTCGCATTGTTGTTTAGCTTGCTACTGAAGCTGGCCGCCTCTCCAAGAACATAATCAACCATGGCTTCGTTCTGTCTGATTTTGGGGACATGAACGAAGTTAGGAAGGTTCTTCAGGACCTTACTGCGGAGAGGCAGCTTTACCAGGAGGCTGCTGAGCGCCGGGAGGCTGCTGCCAAGGCCAATGAGGAGGAGGCTAAGCGGAGGGAAGCCCAGGTGGAGGCGATGATCCGGGACGAGGCCATGCGGAGAGACAGGCTGGAGGCCAAGCACCAAGAGGAGCTGAGGGCGGAAGGTGAGGCCACTGCAAAGGCTAAGCGGGAGCTCTGGGAGGCCAGGGAAGCCTTGGACGAGATGGTTGCCAAGGTGAGATCCTTAGAGGAAACTCACCAAGAAAACTTAGAGTTCGGGGCCGCTCTAGCCGCGGAGATGAAGGAGCTCAGGGACTTCAAGGAACAAGCCTCAAAGAAGGCAAAAAGAGCTGAGCTTCTTTCTCCCGTTTCCTGCGGCCGGTGCCCTAAGCGTTTTGATGATGGAGTCTTCATGGCTTGGTCTACCAATGACCAAAATATCAAGCTTACCTTCTACCCCAAACCTGAGGAGATGATCGCCAAATTTCGGGAGAAGAAGAAGAAGCTTGATGCCATGTTTTCACCCCACTTCTCTTATTATTATTTTTTTATATATATATATATTTGTTTACATACAGCTACTTTGAGACATACATTTATGTAGCTGTTTTTTATTTAAAGGGGAGACAATTTTTAAGGCTTGTCCCCGGGCCATATGTATATATTTTGACCTGCCCTTCGGGGCTAGGATATTTATATGTGATCTCTTTTGACGCACATATTTCTCTTTTTTGACCTGTCCTTTGGATCAGGATTTTTATACTTATGCTTTTTATTTTTGTGAATACTCTTTTTGACCTGCCCTTTGGGTCAGGATATTTTACTTAGTTTGTTTTCTGTCTGTCCGTGCGGTATACCCTAGTACCCCCCTGAGTGGCATAGAAACTTTGTTTTTAAGGCACTCAGTTTTATTCAACATGTGGAGGAGGTATACATTTGGACGGTACAAACTCTTTAAACAAAGTCTAAGTTACATTTTTGGCTATTGGTAATATTTTCTGAGGTGATCGGCATTCCAGGCCCTTGGCACAATGGTTCCATCCATTCTTTTTAGCTTGTAAGTGCCGGAGCCGATTTCGTCCTCGATTTCATATGGTCCTTCCCAATTTGGCCCAAGTACCCCCACTCCGGGTTCCTGGGTGGCTGGGAAGACTCTTCTTAAGACCATATCCCCAATAGCAAATTTTCTGTTTTTAACCTTAGAGTTAAAATACTTGGTCACCTTCCTTTGATAAGCTGCCATCCGTATTTGAGACTCATCCCGGAGTTCTTCGACTTGATCCAAAGCCTCTTGAAGCAAAGCTTGATTCGTGGCTGGATCGTAAGTCGTTCTCCTGTGGGATGGGAATAACGTTTCTACCGGGACCATCGCTTCACAACCGTACGCCATTGAAAAAGGCGAGTGACCGGTCGTGGTTCTGGGGGTCATCCGGTAAGCCCATAACACTCTTGGAAACTCTTTAGGCCAGTTGTTTTTGCAGGCCAGCAGCTTTTTCTTCAAGGTGACCTTTAAGATTTTATTGACTGCTTCCGCTTGACCGTTTGTTTGAGGTCTGGCCACCGCGGAGAAGCTTTTCACCACTCCGTGTTGGTTGCAGAAGTCAGTAAATTCCTCACAATCGAATTGCTTTCCATTGTCAGAGACTATTTTATGAGGCAAGCCATATCGACACACTATGTTTTTGATAACAAAGTCCAGTGCTTTTTTAGCAGTTATTGTCTTCATGGGCTCAGCCTCCGTCCATTTGGTGAAGTAGTCTACTGCTACTATCGCATACTTTACTCCTCCTTTTCCTGTTGGCAGGGACCCAATAAGATCTATTCCCCATACCGCGAAGGGCCAGGGACTAGTCATCAGGGTGATTTCATTTGAAGGAGCTCTCGGTATGTTCGCGAACCTTTGGCACGAAACACACTTTTGGACGTAGTCTATGCAATCTTTTTTCATTGTTGGCCAGAAGTACCCTTGTCTCAATATTTTCTTCGAGAGACTGGATCCTCCCCTATGATCTCCACAGAACCCTTCGTGGACCTCTAGCATGATTTGTCTAGCTTCAAGGTCCGATACACACCTTAAATAAGGCATGTTGAGTCCTCTTCGGTAGAGAATTTGATCCATCATTACATAACGATGAGCCTGATACTGAATCTTCCGAGACAGTGCCCTTTCTTGGGGCAACTCACCTTTTGTTATGTATTTTATGATGGGGACCATCCAGCTGGGTTCTTGCCCAACCGTTATCGTGGTCTCTTTTATTTTGATGCTTGGCTCTGCCAAGCGTTCCACTGGTACTACCCCCAGCTCTTCGATTTCGCTATCTAAGGCTAACTTAGCCAGACAGTCCGCGTGAGCGTTCTTTTCCCGGGGGATTCTTTCTATTTTGTAGTCCGTGAACTCGTGGAGCAGCTCCCGGACTATTGTTACGTACGCGGCCATTCGCTCGCCGCGTGTTTGGTATTCTCCGGATACCTGGTTTACGACCAGTTGGGAATCACTATAGACTTCCACTCTTTTGGCTCCTACAGCTTTTGCTAATTTCAGTCCTGCTATTAGGGCTTCATATTCGGCCTCATTGTTTAAAGCTGCGAAGTCAAACCTTAGGGCTGCTTGGAGTCGCAGTCCGGTTGGTGATATCATCGCCACTCCGGCTCCAGAACCGTTTTCATTGGAGGCTCCGTCTACAAATACTCTCCATGTGGGGATTGGCGGTACCGGCATATTCGCGGTTACCTCGGCTTCGTTGCATTCAATAATGAAGTCCGCCAAGGCTTGGCCTTTTATAGAAATTCGGGGCATGTAGTGCAAGTCGAATTGACTTAGCTCCATTGCCCACTTGAGGAGCCTTCCAGATGCTTCAGGTTTTTGGAGGACTTGCCGGAGCAGGTGATTGGTCAGTATCTTGATCGGATGTGCTTGGAAGTATGGCCTCAATTTCCTTGACGCCATCAGGAGGCAAAAAACCAGCTTTTCAATGACTGGGTATCTTGTTTCGGCTCCTATCATGCGTTTACTGACATAATACATGGGATGTTGAGTTTTCTCTTCTTCCCGGACTAGGGCAGCGCTGACCGCGTGTTCAGAGACAGCCAAATAAAGAAATAGGTCTTCTCCGAGAACGGGTTTTGATAAGATAGGGGGCTTGGCCATGTGCTCTTTTAGCTTTTTGAATGCCTCCTCGCACTCGTCCGGTGATAACTCTAAGATTTAGAGTTATTTTCATATCTTTAAGCTTGAAGTTAATGTGATTTGTGGAGAAATTAGTGTCTATACTATGTAATTGTGTTTAGTTTGTTGTGTCTTTGTAATAAATGGAAGTGTGTGTGTTAGTAAGTTTTAGATGGACTTATGTTGTTGTTTTTATGTGTTTTAAGCAGAAAAAAAAAATACAAGAATAGGTATTTGGAAATATTTGGGACAAGGAGAAAAAGGAGCAGGAAAATAATTATTGCTGACTGGCATTGCTATAGCAACCATCGCGTAGCAATTTGTCAGCCCAGTAAGTTTATTTTGGCAGATAGTCCAGCTGGCTTTAATGAAAAGAAAAACGAGCTGAGGTGGCGGAATTTGGCTATTGACTCAACAAACATGTGGAAAATGAAGGACAAGTGGGTGATGATTGGGATTTCCAATTAGGGTAAACTTTGGTACCCTAATTGGGGAGCAAAGAGGAAAAGAGGTGATGAATAGAAGGAGGCTGGCTGCACTTTGAAAGGGGTACGAAAATTACAGCAGCAAAAAGGAGAGAAAAAAAGTACAGAAAAAGAGAGTACAAAGAAGAAGAAGATTGAGAAGAAGGAGAAGAAGACAACTATCAAAGAAAGGATTTGAGCTCACCACTCATTTCTCTTGCTCTCCACTTCGTTTTGTATCATTTTCTTCTCTTTAAGCTTCTCTTTAACTTCATGAACAATACATTTACTGGTTTTGAGTTTTTAATTTCAGTTATGAACTAAACTTTTTGAGATTTGGGTGGTTCTAAACCCTTGTATGGACTAGTGTTTTGACTTTGCAATGATGAAGTAATCTTGACTTAGTTCAATTAGTTGTGATGAAATGTTGAATGAATGTTAATTTTTGGCCATTTTTAACATTTAGCAAGCTAGATCTTACTTGGAAAAGTAAGACCTAGTTGAACCCTTCTAATTGATGCATGATTTTTACCTTTTCTTTTAGGTATTAATTAGTAGTGAAATAGGAATATTTTGCTACCATGTATAACTAAGGATTTGATGCTTTATTGGGCCATTTGTGATCTAAACTGATGTAGGAATGCATTGTGAGATTATGAATGGTTATTTGCAAGTTTTGGAAAAAGCTTGCTGGTTTTTTTGAAATTTGTTAACTCTGCCAGGATTGCTGAGTCATTGCTGGGTCATTGCTGTATCAACTGGGACATACAAGTGGAAATTAATCACCCAAGTCTATTTTCTAAATCTGAAATTACCACCATTTTACTCACTTTTAGTTTCTTATTTTTTTAGTTTATTTAGTTTAAAAAATTAGTTCTCAAGTTTAGATTCAAAGCTATCAATTTTTATTGTGAATTAATGTGTGACTTTATTTTATTTTTATTTGAAATTCTTGGAATTACTTTTAGTTGATTTAACATTATTTAGTAAAAAGTCCCTGTGGAGACGAACTTTGATTTACTTATCATTGTATTACTTGTTTGTGATTGTGTACACTTGCGCAATTATAAAGCAATATAATTTTCACAACAAGTTTTTGGCGCCGTTGCCGGGGACTTTAAGTTCTAAATTTTGTTTTATCAACTAATTGACATTCTAAGAATTTTTGTGCTTTTAATCTTGCTGGTTTGTCTTTGGAATCTCAGGTATCTATAGTGTATGAACCAACAAGAGGACTTTGAACTTGCTCCTATTGATCCCGAGATTGAACGCACATTCCGAAGAAGAAGAAGGGTTCAAAAGGCTAAGGGTCGAGATATCATGGCTGAGAATTTTGATGATGATGGGGTTGCTCAACAAATTGTTAATCCCATCATATTGGCAGATGATCGAGCAAGGGCTATAAGGGAGTATGCAGCCCCCATGTTTAATGAGCTCAATCCAGGCATTGTGAGGCCTGAAATACAAGCACCGCAGTTTGAGCTCAAGCCAGTGATGTTTCAAATGCTCCAAACCGTGGGGCAATTCAGCGGGATGCCAACTGAGGATCCTCACCTCCATCTCCGTTCATTTTTGGATGTGAGTGATTCTTTCAAGATCCAAGGAGTAAGTGAAGAGGTGTTAAGGTTGAAGCTATTTCCATTCTCACTACGAGACCGAGCTAGATCATGGCTCAACACTTTGCCTCCTGATTCTGTGACCAATTGGAATGACCTTGCTGAGAAGTTTCTGAGGAAATACTTTCCTCCTACTAGAAATGCAAAATTCAGAAGTGAGATCATGTCTTTTCAGCAACTTGAAGATGAGTCCACAAGTGATGCGTGGGAGAGGTTTAAGGAACTTTTGCGAAAGTGTCCACATCATGGCATTCCACATTGTATTCAGATGGAGACTTTTTATAATGGCTTGAATGCAGCTTCTCGAATGGTGTTAGATGCATCGGCCAATGGTGCTATTTTGTCGAAGTCTTACAATGAAGCATTTGAGATTTTGGAGACCATTGCAAGTAACAACTACCAATGGTCCAACACAAGAGCTCCAACAAGTAGAAAAGTGGCGGGAGTCCTTGAGGTAGATGCAATAACGGCTTTGACAGCTCAAATGGCTTCCATGACGAATGTTTTGAAGAATTTGAGTATTGGGAACGCTAAAAATATTCAACCAGCTGCTGCCATTCAAAGTGATGATGTCTCATGTGTGTTTTGTGGAGAAGGGCATGTGTTTGAGAAGTGTCCATCTAATCCGGAGTCCGTTTGTTACATGGGAAATCAGAATTTTAACAGAAACAATGGGGCATTCTCAAACTCTTACAATCAATCTTGGAAGAATCATCCTAATTTGTCTTGGGGAGGTCAAGGAGCAAGCTCAAGTACCGCACCAGCCCAAGGAAGACAAGCATATCCACCGGGTTTTTCACAACAACCCCGACATTCACAACATGCTCAAAATGCCCAACCAAGTTCTTTGGAGAGTTTAATGCGGGATTATATGGCCAAAAATGATGCGGTGATACAAAGTCAAGCTGCCTCTCTTCGAAACTTAGAGTTGCAACTTGGACATTTGGCCAATGAATTAAAAGCTAGGCCGCAAGGTTCTTTGCCTAGTGACACGGAAAATCCAAGGAGGGATGGGAAGGAGCAATGCAATGCCATTCAGCTAAGGAGTGGCAAGAATCTGAAAAATTCTGAGGAGGAAATAAAGGGTAGTGGGGAGCCCACTTCAATCCAAATCGACGAAAAATTGAGTAACAAAACTGCCCAGGAATTTGCTGATACCAGTCCAGTTGATACAAAGAAAGTGGTCAAGAACACGACGACAAGAATCCGCACCAGTATGTTCTAGTCCTAAACCACCCCTTCCATTTCCTCAAAGATTTCGGAAACAACAGCAAGATGGACAATTTAGGAAGTTTTTGGATGTGTTGAAACAGCTCCATATCAATATTCCCTTGGTAGAAGCGCTAGAGCAAATGCCAAATTATGTCAAGTTCTTAAAAGATATTTTGACAAAGAAAAGGAGGCTTGGCGAGTTTGAAACGGTCGCTTTGACCGAGGGCTGTAGCGCTATGTTGAAGAATAAAATTCCACCTAAATTGAAAGATCCGGGCAGCTTTACAATTCCAATTTCTATTGGGGGACGGGATGTTGGAAGAGCTCTTTGTGATTTGGGAGCTAGTATTAATCTCATGCCCATGTCTATTTTCAAGAAGTTAGGAATTGGAGAAGCAAGGCCAACCACCGTCACTTTGCAACTAGCGGATCGTTCCATGGCTCATCCGGATGGAAAAATTGAAGATGTTTTGGTACAAGTAGATAAGTTCATCTTTCCGGCGGACTTCATTATTCTTGACTATGAGGAAGATAGGGAAGTTCCAATCATTTTAGGGAGGCCATTTCTTGCCACGGGAAGGACTTTGATAGATGTTGAAAAAGGAGAGCTCACCATGAGAGCTCAAGATGAGCAAGCCACATTCAAGGTTTTCCATCCCATACGTGGCCCGGATGCAATAGGAGAATGCTTAGCAATTGAAGATATGGATCCTAACATGGTTGAGGAGTCTAAATTCAAAGTTAGTAAGAAGGTGAGAAAGAAGATTCTCCTTAAAGAAATTGCTAAGGATCACGAGGCACAAGAAAGCAAAGACAAAGCATCAATTGACTCTAAAAAACCACCCAAAAAGAAGAGAAAGAAAAAGAAGCTTAGTAGAAAATTTCGGTCTCAAATGGTTGAAGTTGGGCAACAAGTGATTTTTTCCAATTCTTTAACGAAGGCTACTCATGGACGACTAGATTCAAGGTGTGATGGATCTTTCTTGGTGGTGAGAGTATACCCCGATGGGGTAGTGGAACTTCGTGATGCACTTTCAAGAAGAAAATTCTTAGTGAAAGGCCAAGGAGTGAAGTTTGGGGGTGGAGAGGTCAACCGAGAAAAGACCTCTATCTCTTTGAAGGATGCTTGAGACTTGTAATTTGGGGGTGCCAAAAGAAAAAAGAAAAAAAAAAGATTGAATTGAAAAAAAAAATGAAAAATTTGGAAAAAAGAATGAAAAGAAAAAAAAAATCAATGAAGGCACCCCTTGAAAAAAAAAAAAAGCAAGAAGAAAAGTTAAAAAAAAAAAAGAAAAAAATATATATATTATATAATTAGTAAATAATTGTCATGGTGAAATTGAGAAATTATTTTCTTTCAATGTGCAGGAAATCAAGTGAAGAAGGTTGTGGAAGTGAAGAAATTTCAATTTGGGCAAAGAAATTAAGTTTGGGGTAGAAAAGTTGTGCCCAGTTGCTATAGCAATGGTTCAGCAATTTTATTTGGCAGCAAGAGTGTTCTTATATCAGGGTTTAAATGACTGTTGGTCTGATAAAAAGGAACACGTGAGAAATGTTAAGGAGGCAATCATTTGGTATGATTTTACGTTCGTACAAATCATTGGGCTTGTACTTAGTTTTGCCTCTTGTGGATCAAGGATGATGAGTGAATAAACAAAGTTTTCAATCTCAGTCATTTAATCAATTAGTTATGGGACTTATTTTTTTTTTTTTAGTCAACTGGGCCCCTCTTGGATTAGTCAGCCAGCCCAAAACCTCATTCTTTAGCCCAATATTCAACCCTACCAACCAATTCACCATCTTCACTCTAATCACTATCCCAGCCGCCTCCATCACTCACGGTTCACCCTCACCAACCTAAACCCAGCTTCCATTCACCCGTAGCCATCACGCAAGTCACTCACCACCAGCCATTCTTCCACCTCTGTTCAACCAAATCGCGCATCACCATCTCAGCCCAAGCTCCACAAACCACCATTGCAAACTCAACAGCAGCCGCACCCCCGAACCAGCAAGCACCCGTCAACTTCACCAGTTTAACCAAACTTCCATCTCCCATCACCACGTTCAACCTCCATTTGAACACCGAATCAGCCACTGCCCAGTCGACCCTCACTCCACTCAGCCGCATCCTTCACCACAGCAACCCAAATCACACCTCCCAGCTGCTAACTCGAACCAAATCCCAGTTGAGAGTCATCTGTCGAGCCAAGTTGCCAGCACCAGCACTGGAGTCAAGTTTCCCAGCCGAGAGTCATCTGATCCATCACAACAAATCCCACTGGTTTGTCAAGAATAAATTGCTAATAATTTTTTCTATTTTGATTTGTTCTTGGCTGTCGAGTAGTGAGTGTTTATGTGTGGATGTTGTGATTTGGATAAAGCTGATATTTTGGAAATTGTTGGGAGGGTTCTGAATGATTGAAGTAATATTGGGAAATTTTTGGATGTGATTTTTGTGCGTGCAAAAGGGTGCCGTGATTTATAGGTGCTGATTGTTGGTGTGAAAATTTTCAATTTGAATTAGTGATCAAGTGTTGGGGTTTGTCGAGTGACATATGTGATCAATTTGAATTGGGGCTTGTTGATTGTTAGTGTGTTGTTGAACAATGGGCTGCTTGTTGTGTTTATTTGGTTGAAGTGTTGAAATCTTGGATATATGGAATTGTCAATCATATATACAGGGGGAATTTGTTGTGTTGGGGTAGTGTGCAATTGGAAAAAAAAAAAGAAAGAAAAATGCCTAACAGTCAAGAAGATCACGCCACGATTTGAGCCCAAGTTTCTACCGTTCCCTCAGCAAGTTCTAGACCCGTGAGGTGGACCATCAACTTCGAACACAGAGGAGCCCCACGAGGACTCCGAGTAGAGGGAGTTTTTCTCATACCTAAGCTATTTTTTATATTTTTTCTGTTTTGTGTTGTTTGCTTTTTTCGATTGTATTGTGCTAGTTGTGTGCTGTTTTTGTTATATTATTTATAATAATATAATATATAGATTAAATATGTGTAATAAACTTATAATATGTAACATATGACTATATTAGTTGTCATCTTTTTGTAACATTTGGGGAGTTGTTACTATGAGTAACCTCCACCATTATCACCAACATTAAGAGTGTAAAAGATGTTACACACCTTTATTTGAAATTCTTAATGCTATAGGAGTTATGGTGTGTGTAAGAGTTACATTTGAGTCCATAACATCTATAGGGGTTATGAGTTTGAATTTCAAATGGTGATATCCTAAACACTATATAAAGGAGGTCTATGGTGCTCATTTGGGAGGAAGAGATGAAGTTTTCTATCAACAAAGCACTTTGCTAGAAAACCCTAAGGCTTGATAATTCCCAAAGCTATTTCCTAGAGAGTTCCCTTAGTGCTTAGAGATAGGGGGAAATAAGCTTTTGGACAAAGGTGTAATACCTTGTTCAAGTCATGGTGATCCCCACTAATCTACACTCAAGGTTGTGAGTGAGTGTTTATATATATTATTCTCTTGTTATATATATATACATATATTATATTACATGTGTTGTAATATTCTCTTCTACCTTTCATATATATATGTAATATATATAGTGTATATATATGTATTGTAACATATATTTAATCAATCTCTTATTTTAATCCTTGTATTATTTTACAATAGAGTTGTAATAAATCTTGATTTTCTTCCATTGTTATAAAATCTCTAACAATCAAAAGCTTATTTCTTTTCAATGGAAGAGGTGATAAATCAACATTGTGAGAATACAAGGATAAGAGATTTTATGTAAAAACCATTCATGAGTGAGCATGGTGGTGTATATTATGTGATTTACTATATTTTATATAATAGTAATATATATTATATATATATGAGTTATATATTTGTGATCATGTGTTTATATCATATTATATATATGATATTTGAAATTTATATCATGTTATTATATGTATATATGTGAGATATATAATATATAATATGTATATATGAGTAATATATATTATATATATGTAGAGCATGTGATATAATATATATTAGTGAGATTAAATATGTAGAAATAATTATTTCTATGTATTTATATGAGACATGCATATATAATACATATATTATATATAATATATATCATGAATGTGTATTAAAGTGTATATATGTTATATATGTGTGAGGTATGTAACATATATAGTTGTGTAATTAATATATATTATGTGTATATGATATATATATGTATATTATAGCATATATATTATATACATATGAGATATGTAACATATATATTGTGAATTTAATATTGATATTATGTGTATGTTACATATGAGATATTGATTAGTAACATACATATTATATTAATATATGAGTTACATAGCATGATAATAATAAAATAGTGTTTATTATTATTGTGAGAATTATAATCATCTATTTTGTGAATAAAGAATATTTTAAATTCTTTTCAATTTGGTAGTGAACATCTCACTTTATGAGATAATAAAAGATGGCTTTTGAGAAGTTACATCTTTTATTGGGTTATAAGAGATAATCATCTCATATTTGAGATAAGAAAAAGTGGACTATGAGAGTTACACTTTTATTGGACTTGCATTGTCATAAGCAAGAACAAATGGATTAAAAGTGAAGCCAAACTTGTGAAATGAGCCATAAATTGGAAGAGCAATTTTGGACTCAAAAGTAAATGAATCAATGTGGATTCAAAAATAGTGAAAAGATAACAAAATTGGAGAAGCAATTTTGAATCTTAAATGATCAAAGTTGTGAACAAAATTGATGAGAATTTTGTTAACTTTGGTATAATTTTGGGCTAATCTCAATAAGGAGATAACCTTAAAATTATGAGTAAAAATAATCACATTATTTTATGAGTAGTAATGTGAGTTTGATATTTTAGTTTTGTTGAGAAAACTAAAAATGTCAAATGGTATTTTTAAAGTGGCCTTAAAGAGTCATTTGAAGAGGAAAATACACAAAAGTGATATTTTATATACACTTTATGGTAAAAATGTGGGGGTGAGCCACAAATTTAATCAAAATGTGTTGAGACGTTATTGATTAATTTATTTGATTTTGAATTCAAATTCTAAATCAAATTTGGCTATGTGTATATGTAAAATTTTGACATATTTTGGTGTCAAAGTTAAGTGAAAATAATTTCAAGAAGGAAATTAATTAAAAGAGTTATAGAGACAAAGTGGTCTTCTATATTTTAAAATCAAGATATTATCTTGATAGTGAAATGTGAAAGTGTGGGGGTGATACTCCAATGTAAAAAGTTTAAGACATGCTTGGTGTCTTAAAATAAAGTATAATTTAGACATGTTTGGTGTCTAAATTAGTGTTTAATTTTGATATGTTTGGTATCAAAATTATTGAGAATTTGAGTTGTGTGAAAATTAATCTTTTATGATTGAATTTTCAAAGCTTAAGTACTTAAGCAGAAAAGTGGTCGCAAAGTGAACACTATATTTTGGCATGCATGATTCACATGGAATCAATAGTGAGAGGTTATAACAAATCGCTTAATCTCCGTACAAGATTAAAGCATGAATTTTCGAGGGATGGGACCTAAACTCCCTTAGTGTTTTGCTCATTGATGGTAACCTATCTTAACACTAGTAAACATCTAGTCTTAAGTTCAATAGGTAATAACAAGTCAATAGAGTGAATATGGTACTCAATTGTCTCATCTATGAATGAGTACATGTGGTGAAAATTGAGGGTTAAAACCGAAAGGTTTTTTAATGGAGCTTAAGCTTAAGAAAACTCACTTAAGCTTAAGAAGTGTCTAAAGAGTGGTGAGACACTAAAACTCCACCTATATGGGCTAGAGGTGGTGCCGCCTCTTATGAGAATTGGGAGTCTTCTCTAGAGAGTCCATGAATTGGAATTTTGCACATGGCCATTAACGGTGCAAGAGCGAGACATGCGGTCTCAAGTGAGCATTAGCGAGGGTGTGTGTGTTATCACCGGTTTGTATTAAAGGAATAATGGTTCAATGCTACGGCAACCAAAATTTCATCAAACTTTGTGGTAACTACACTAAGGTAAAATTCAAGTCGAAAGACATTTTACCTAATGCACCTAAGCAAGACTTCTTAAAAGTGTGTATTTAGTCAATCAAAGTGGGGGAATGTTATATTTTGATATAATATTTTTGATTGATTAAATAAATGTTACAAATGTTACAAGTTTATTACTAAAGAGATAATATTTAATCTAGTGGGGGATTGTTATATTATTTATAATAATATAATATATAGATTAAATATGTGTAATAAACTTATAATATGTAACATATGACTATATTAGTTGTCATCTTTTTGTAACATTTGGGGAGTTGTTACTATGAGTAACCTCCACCATTATCACCAACATTAAGAGTGTAAAAGATGTTACACACCTTTATTTGAAATTCTTAATGCTATAGGAGTTATGGTGTGTGTAAGAGTTACATTTGAGTCCATAACATCTATAGGGGTTATGAGTTTGAATTTCAAATGGTGATATCCTAAACACTATATAAAGGAGGTCTATGGTGCTCATTTGGGAGGAAGAGATGAAGTTTTCTATCAACAAAGCACTTTGCTAGAAAACCCTAAGGCTTGATAATTCCCAAAGCTATTTCCTAGAGAGTTCCCTTAGTGCTTAGAGATAGGGGGAAATAAGCTTTTGGACAAAGGTGTAATACCTTGTTCAAGTCATGGTGATCCCCACTAATCTACACTCAAGGTTGTGAGTGAGTGTTTATATATATTATTCTCTTGTTATATATATACATATATTATATTACATGTGTTGTAATATTCTCTTCTACCTTTCATATATATATGTAATATATATAGTGTATATATATGTATTGTAACATATATTTAATCAATCTCTTATTTTAATCCTTGTATTATTTTACAATAGAGTTGTAATAAATCTTGATTTTCTTCCATTGTTATAAAATCTCTAACAGTTTTTGTGCTTGGAACTTTTATTCTATGTTGTTTATGTGGTTGTTAGTTTGGCATTGAGAGTTTTTTTTTTTTTAAGTTTTTTTGTGGCCTAGTGTTCTGCTCGATGATGATACTTTCCGCCCATTCCATTATTGTTGCTGCCTAATTTTACTTGTTGCCTTATCATGCTGCATGGTTGGATATTATGGATGTTTCCCTTAGTCTCTCCTCACTAGTTTATACTTGTATTCATTCAACCATGCTTTGCCTTTCTCATACGATTATTTCACATGTAATGTTAGCATCTAGAATTGGTTAGTGCATCTCCTTGAAGCGAAATCCTAGTTAGATTTGTCCCTTAGAAATAATTTAGGCCTTCCTTGGACGTTTGAGCCTTTCTAACTCTCCCTTTCAATCAATTTTGCCCTAGTCACCCAAGTTTGAGCCGTTAGCCTCGTTTTGTTGTGCAACCCGATCACACATATCACATCCATCCTAAATTGCATTTCCCCATATGTCCTAACTTAATTGCTCACTTGTCAAGAGCCAAGTTTCCCATTAAGTTTGGGGTGAGTGCGGTGAGTGTAATTTGTGGCGAGCTAATTCAATATTATACTTTTAGCCACATTGGGGACAATGTTGGGTTGTAAGTTTGGGGTGGGGGAATTAGCTCACAAGGTATATTAGTATGCATTTTTAATAACTTTCTCTTGCTATATATAAGTATAATATAGTACTAAATTCCTTTTTAGTTTAAAAAAATAAGTACATATATATATTCTTGCAAAGTTTGGGGTGTTCCACCATTTGAAGCAAAAAAAAAAAAAAAAAAAAAAAAAAAAGCAAGAGAAGTTAATTTTAATATCAAGTACTTGTGAGTATAATGAATTAGGGAAGTGAGTCAAAAGAAAAAAAAATTTATGGAAGAGGCTCGGTTTTTGACAAGTGAAGTAGTTAGGTGTTGAGCTAGCTAAAATACATCCTTGACCATACCCTAACCCAAGCCTAACATTACAAGCCTAATAAAGTCCTATTGATCAAGGGGATAAGTTTAGACTACATTAGTGGAGAGGAGTGCACTAATCCAACTTATGGAGCTGAAATGAATGAAAAAAAAAAAAGTTTAAGGTAGTTGGAGAGAAGTGCAAAGTTTAGGTGGGATATACTTGTATAAATTGTTGATTAGGTGACTTTTGGGAAATATTAATGTTATCCAATGACAAAAACTTTAAAGGGGCAGCATATAAAGTTACGGCAAGCAATTTCATATTCCATTTAATTCCATTTTTTTCTGAGAGCGTCAATGTTCGCTAGGCCATCTTGAATTTCTATAGAATCTCTCATGTGTCTTCTTTGTGAGTCTTTGTGTAAAATTTGTTGTGTTTTATTTTGTTTACTTTTTTGTTGTCATTGCTCGAGGACGAGCAAGATTCTAAGTTTGGGGTGTTGATAACTCTAAGATTTAGAGTTATTTTCATATCTTTAAGCTTGAAGTTAATGTGATTTGTGGAGAAATTAGTGTCTATACTATGTAATTGTGTTTAGTTTGTTGTGTCTTTGTAATAAATGGAAGTGTGTGTGTTAGTAAGTTTTAGATGGACTTATGTTGTTGTTTTTATGTGTTTTAAGCAGAAAAAAAATACAAGAATAGGTATTTGGAAATATTTGGGACAAGGAGAAAAAGGAGCAGGAAAATGATTATTGCTGACTGGCATTGCTATAGCAATCATCGCGTAGCAATTTGTCAGCCCAGTAAGTTTATTTTGGCAGATAGTCCAGCTGGCTTTAATGAAAAGAAAAACGAGCTGAGGTGGCGGAATTTGGCTATTGACTCAACAAACATGTGGAAAATGAAGGACAAGTGGGTGATGATTGGGATTTCCAATTAGGGTAAACTTTGGTACCCTAATTGGGGAGCAAAGAGGAAAAGAGGTGATGAATAGAAGGAGGCTGGCTGCACTTTGAAAGGGGTACGAAAATTACAGCAGCAAAAAGGAGAGAAAAAAAGTACAGAAAAAGAGAGTACAAAGAAGAAGAAGATTGAGAAGAAGGAGAAGAAGACAACTATCAAAGAAAGGATTTGAGCTCACCACTCATTTCTCTTGCTCTCCACTTCGTTTTGTATCATTTTCTTCTCTTTAAGCTTCTCTTTAACTTCATGAACAATACATTTACTGGTTTTGAGTTTTTAATTTCAGTTATGAACTAAACTTTTTGAGATTTGGGTGGTTCTAAACCCTTGTATGGACTAGTGTTTTGACTTTGCAATGATGAAGTAATCTTGACTTAGTTCAATTAGTTGTGATGAAATGTTGAATGAATGTTAATTTTTGGCCATTTTTAACATTTAGCAAGCTAGATCTTACTTGGAAAAGTAAGACCTAGTTGAACCCTTCTAATTGATGCATGATTTTTACCTTTTCTTTTAGGTATTAATTAGTAGTGAAATAGGAATATTTTGCTACCATGTATAACTAAGGATTTGATGCTTTATTGGGCCATTTGTGATCTAAACTGATGTAGGAATGCATTGTGAGATTATGAATGGTTATTTGCAAGTTTTGGAAAAAGCTTGCTGGTTTTTTTGAAATTTGTTAACTCTGCCAGGATTGCTGAGTCATTGCTGGGTCATTGCTGTATCAACTGGGACATACAAGTGGAAATTAATCACCCAAGTCTATTTTCTAAATCTGAAATTACCACCATTTTACTCACTTTTAGTTTCTTATTTTTTTAGTTTATTTAGTTTAAAAAATTAGTTCTCAAGTTTAGATTCAAAGCTATCAATTTTTATTGTGAATTAATGTGTGACTTTATTTTATTTTTATTTGAAATTCTTGGAATTACTTTTAGTTGATTTAACATTATTTAGTAAAAAGTCCCTGTGGAGACGAACTTTGATTTACTTATCATTGTATTACTTGTTTGTGATTGTGTACACTTGCGCAATTATAAAGCAATATAATTTTCACAACAAGTTTTTGGCGCCGTTGCCGGGGACTTTAAGTTCTAAATTTTGTTTTATCAACTAATTGACATTCTAAGAATTTTTGTGCTTTTAATCTTGCTGGTTTGTCTTTGGAATCTCAGGTATCTATAGTGTATGAACCAACAAGAGGACTTTGAACTTGCTCCTATTGATCCCGAGATTGAACGCACATTCCGAAGAAGAAGAAGGGTTCAAAAGGCTAAGGGTCGAGATATCATGGCTGAGAATTTTGATGATGATGGGGTTGCTCAACAAATTGTTAATCCCATCATATTGGCAGATGATCGAGCAAGGGCTATAAGGGAGTATGCAGCCCCCATGTTTAATGAGCTCAATCCAGGCATTGTGAGGCCTGAAATACAAGCACCGCAGTTTGAGCTCAAGCCAGTGATGTTTCAAATGCTCCAAACCGTGGACCACTTCGAAGCATTCTTCTAAGTCGCTTGCATGGCTGTTGCATGCTTTGGATTTGACGAGCATGTCGTCTACATAAACCTCCATATTTCACCCCAGGAGGCCCTTAAACATCCGGTTCACCATTCTCTGATAGGTTGCTCCGGCGTTTTTCAGTCCGAAGGGCATGACTAAGTAACAGTATACCCCCTTATCGGTCCTGAAGCTAGTGCACTCCTGGTCCGCCGTATGCATTTTTATTTGATTGTACCCAGCATAGGCGTTCGTGAAGGATAGCAGTTTGAATCCGGAAGTGGCATCTACCATCTGGTCGATCCTGGGCAGCGGGAAGCAGTCCTTCGGACAAGCTTTGTTTAGATCGGTGAAATCTATACAAACTCGCCAAGTTCCGTTCGGCTTGGGCACCAGGACCGGATTGGCCAGCCACTCCGGATAGTATACGTCTCGGATCATGCCGTTAGTCAAAAGCTTGTCCACCTCTTTCTCTAGAGCTTCGACTTTCACCGAGTCGAGCGGGCATCGCTTTTGCTGGACGGGGGGCATGTCCGGATTGACGTTAAGTACGTGGGTGATGACATGAGGGCTTATACCAGTCATGTCTTCTTCGCGCCATGCAAAGATGTCGATTGCCCCCTTCAGTGTTTTTATTATTTTTTCTTTTTCCTCCGGATCTAGGTTCTTCCCCAGCCAGAGTACTTTGGTAGAGTCGAGGTCGCACACTGATACTTCCTCGACGACCTCCATTGGTTCCACAATTCTTTCGGACCCCACACGGGGGTCTAACTCATCCTCTTCAGCCACTTCTGGCTCAACTGACTCCCGGACCATTAGTACGGGCAGGTGGGTTGCGACATTGTAACATTGTCTTGCTTCCCCCTGGTTTCCCCTCACCGTCCCAATCCCGGCCTCTCGGGTTGGGAACTTCAGGCACAGGTGCCGAATCGATGTGACCGCGCCAAAATCTACCAAGGCCAGTCGGCCGAGGATCGCGTTGTAGGCTGTCGGACAGTCCACCACTACGAAAGTGCAGTATTTAAATGTGCTCTGGGGGGTGTCCGGGCACAAGGTGACTGGGAGCCTTACTTTTCCCATTGGGATAAGTGTCGTCCCGTTAAATCCCGTGAGCTGGGACCCACTAGGTGAGAGGTCCCGGTCCGTCAAGCCTATCGCGGTGAAGGCTTCCTTGAAGAGTAGGTTCACGGAACTTCCATTGTCAATTAAGACTCTGGCCACCACTTTATTCGCAATGGGGGTCTCTATGACCAATGGGTCATGATGAGGGAAGCGCACTGTCTTGGCGTCTTCTTCCGTGAACGTGATGGGTTGGTCCATCAACCGGGGCCTTTGAGCTGGGAGTTGAGTAACTTCCCACACCTCACTGTGTTTCGTGGCCCCTGCGTACCGCTTAAGCTCTTTGCGAGTAGTTCCTCCGATATGGGGACCTCCGGAGATCATGGCTACCCTTCCATTAGGCTGGGGCGGCAGACCGGGGATGTGCTGGGCGTCGCCCGTGGGAGCAGCTGGAGCCAATACCCCTACTGTACCCCCCGGTGTTCCCTGAGGCATACCCACAGTCGCCTGGCCCGGATTGAGGTGGGGCAACCGATTTTTGATCCACTCGTAGAGGTGGTCTAACCGGATTAGATTTTCAATCTCATCCTTGAGATTCTTACACTCATTGGTGCTATGATCGATGTCGTTGTGGTACTCGCATCTTTTGCTCGGATCTCTCCGGGAGCTATCTTTGTACAACGGTTGTGGTCTCCGGCAGTGTGTATTTTGCCTAGTGGCAAAGTACACACGCTCTTGGGAGTCCGACAGCTCCGTGTATTGAGTATACTGGGGGGTGTACCCCCTTTTCTGGCGCTTCTCTCCCGTCCGGGTGCTACCCTTGGAGGACCTTTTACTCCTCGAGCCCTGGGAAGGGCCTGCCAGGCTAGCAGCCGAAGCTGAGTGCAAAGGAGCTTGTCCATTCACTCCGGACGGGTTGCCGAAGTGGGATGATGCTGGTGCCAAGGCCTGGCCCTGGCTATATCCGGGGGTAGCAGAGAATTGTATGCCACTTGTTTGTGGAGTCGCAGTCGGGGCAGTACCCGAGGGCGATACTCCGGGCATGTACCCTGCTATCTCGGTGGGATAGTATCCTCCGTAAGCCACGATTTGGGCTTCTTCGAGGTTGATATATTTTTGGACTCTCTTCTGGAAGTCCTGAAGGCTGGCAACTCCTTCTTGCTGCAGTTCATTCTAGAAAGGAGTGCCAGTACGGATGGCTGCTTGGAGAAGTGCAAGCTGTTGTCCATCGTCAACTTTCTTGGTTTTCGAGGCTTCCTCTCGGAACCTCTTTATATAATTCTTCAAGGTCTCGGTGGGCAGTTGCTTGATATTAGTCAAGGCACTGACCTCCAGATTGACCTTTCTTGCGGCGACAAACTGTCTCCGGAAGTTGGTCTGTAGTTTGTTCCAACAGCCCACGGATCCCGGTTCCAGTTTTTTGAACCATTCCTCCGCGGACCCACTTAGGGTAAGTGGGAAACAAAGACATTTGGCGTCATTGCTGACCCTCATGACCGTCATGACTCGGTTGAACCGTGACAAGTGGTCGCTAAGATCGGAGTTCCCAGTATAAGCTGCCATTTCGGGCATCTTGAAGTTCTTAGGGAGCTCCGCCTCTAAGATGTGCTTAGCACATGGCTCCTGATCCTCGCTGTCTGAGTCAGAGTCATCTCCTTTCTGTCTCCGGGAGACTCGGGCAATGTCTTTTCGAAGTATGGAGAGTTCCGCCATAATTCCTTCATTTAACGTACCCGTGGAGACCGCGGGTCCGTATCGTTTTTGGTCAAGGTGATCTCGGAGATCACCTTGGTTCCCATTGATTTGATTTCTCAGATCAGCGGGAGGACACCTCTGTCCTCTTCTCCCTCTACCCCCGGGTTCTTGGTGCACGGAAACTTGTTTTCGGTCCTCTCGATCCTGAGGGCCAAAGCTCCCTTTTTGGGGCTTGTCCCTCTGCGGACCTTTCGCGGATCCTGCGCCTTTTTCTTTCGCCCTGGGGTAGAAGTAGGGTTCTTTGTTTGGTTCCCTTCAGCAGGGTATCTTATAGGGCTAGGCTCCCTAGATTTCTGCTGTTGGGAACTAGGCGAAGACATCGCTAGCTCCTTGCCAAGTCCAGCGGTCATTGCCTTGGGGTGCACGTGAATGCCAGCTGCCTCCATGGCTTTTTGCATGGCCAGCATCACTTCTTGCATTTTCTGGTTTTGCGCTTTCTGAGCTTCGATCTCGGCTTCGTGATCGATAGCTTTTTGTCTGAGGCACCAGTTCCGAGTAACTACCTTCGTCATAGGCATACTCATCGAGGTTTCCCTTGTAGTCATCATCGGGGATTATTTCCTCTTCCTCGGACCCCTCTGCTGCTCTTGAGGCTACATCTTCCTCGTTCGGGTCTTGAGCGTCTTCAAGAGGGCGAGGCTGACGAGTACTTCTAGTCTCCACCATGTTTGTGAAGTCAAGTGTTCGTTTACAGTGGCTTTCTTCAGCTCTCAATGAAAGCACCAAAATGTTGACCGAGATTTTCGGCAACTAATAAAATATTATAAAATTACTGAGCTGTAAGAAAGTGGGAGAAGGATTTTTACGTGGTTGGGGCGTTAATGAGCCTTAGTCCACGAGTCTTTGTTATTTATGGATGTATTTAATACAGAGAATATGCTTGGGAGAATTTCACCCTTATAAATACAGAGAATGTTCTTGGTGAGTATTTACTCTACTTGCTCATATGCAGCTCAAGATTCTCGATCCCATTTAATGAGCTTTGAGGGGGTATTTATAGTATTTTTGGTGGGGTAATCCCTAGAATTGTCCTTACAAGTGTATCTGTAAGTATCCATAAAGTTGGGTATTCCCAATGAATATACCATGGGTAATGCATGGTCAAATCCCTAGGTGCTGTAGGGTTTTATGTGGAATGTCCTTTTTGCCTCTATATTGACGTGACTCTTCATAGTGTAGCTGCCACTGCTGGTTGGAGGTTGTGCCGTCAGACTTTATTGCGTGTAGCAGTCCCAACACGCTTCCTCCCATGCGGCATTTAATGCGACTTGATTACTCAGGAAAAGCTTGACACCTCGCGGAGATGCCTTAGCATTATATGAGCTTCCAGGAGCATATAGAGTCCCATATGCCTTCTCCGGGGGCCACGTCCCGGACGCTACCTTATGGCATACACACTTAGCAAATATTGTGAATTGCTTGATCCACGTGTCCCTGTCTGATTGGTCCACGTATATTGGGCAAAATTAGGGGCAACAATTATCCAATTGGATTATTGATTCTGGACTAACTTTGTTTATTTGTTTCTTCTTCTTATAGGCCAAGCTACTTGAACTCAGATGCTATCTTCATTAGTTGGATCGGAAAGCTGGATAAAGGGTGAAGATCGTCCAAGATGAAGATGAAGCTCATTTATCTATTTTTGAATTAATTGTTTTAGTTTAAAGACAATTTGGATTTCGAATTTTAGTTAGGGATTTTTATCCCTGTTTTTCTCATATTGTTGCAATTTTTTTTTTTATTAATAATATTTTATTTTATTTTCTATTCAAACAAATTGCAATTTATGAGATTGATTTTCATTTACTTTATCTTAAACCACAATTACCATATTATATTTATATATTTGTATGTGTAAGTATTTTTATTATTGATACAAATTCTATAATATTTACAACTCTTCATAGAGTAATATTAAATAAACACTAGAAATTATTTATGTGTTTATTAATAATTGTTAATTCTAATACAATTATTGAGAATCAATATCTATATCTATATATAAAGGAAAGATATTGAGAGTTGATGTGGCATTATATAAGAGCTTTCTTTCATGGATTCTATTTTCTCAAATTTTCTATTTTTTTTAATAAATTTTAATTCTATATATCATACAATGATTTTATTCATTAGTAAGTTTTATTGAAAACAAAAATCCCACATGGTTTAGAAACCTTTGTGAGTGTTGTGTTATAGCTTATATATAGTTTACTATTTGTTACACTTTAGTTTGTTCCAAAATTAGTGTTACATTATTTTTATGGCGATTAAAGAATTTAGTCTTGCTCAATTAGTTATAATATTTTTTTTTTATGAATGCAATCCTTTTTTCATAGTTTCTATTTTCTTAGTTTTTTTAATTAAGTAATTTTTCATTAGTTATTTAGTAGTAATTTTTGTAATAATTATTACTTCTAGGTTATTTTGATAATTTTTTAATTTTAGTTTATAATTTTGCAATAATTATTTAAAATAACAATTTTTATATTATATTTATTCATAAATTATCTTTTTTATTTTAATTTTTATACACTTAACTCCCTTAACTTCACTTTTATTTACAAATTTAAGATGTCAGTTAAATTTTACTGTCAAATGTTAACTGGAATTATCAATGTGTGCACATGCGTACACGTGACAGTAAAACTTCGAAGCCAATAAAAATATGTCACGTATACACGTGTACACAGTGATAATTCAATTGATATTTAACTGTGAGATTTCACTAGCGACTCAAATTTGCAAAAAAAAAAAAAATATATAAAGTTACGGGAGCTTTTCCACCTAAAAAAGATCAGGGGTTAAGTGTACAAAATTTGAACATAAGGGGATTTCACCACTAATTATCAAAGAACACCCAGTAAATCTAGCCACCACACTCTTGTCATATCCAAAGATAAGGCAAGTTTAGAAAGATTGTTAGCTAAAAAGTTCTCAGAACGATTACAAGAGCTTTCATAGATTCTATTTTCTCAAATTTTCTATTTTTTTTAATAAATTTTAATTCTATATATCATACAATGATTTTATTCATTAGTAAGTTTTATTGAAAACAAAAATCCCACATGGTTTAGAAACCTTTGTGAGTGTTGTGTTATAGCTTATATATAGTTTACTATTTGTTACACTTTAGTTTGTCCCAAAATTAGTGTTACATTATTTTTATAGCGATTAAAGAATTTAGTCTTGCTCAATTAGTTATAATATTTTTTTTTTATGAATGCAATCCTTTTTTCATAGTTTCTATTTTCTTAGTTTTTTTAATTAAGTAATTTTTCATTAGTTATTTAGTAGTAATTTTTGTAATAATTATTACTTCTAAAAATTTATTTATAAAATAATTTAAGTTGATAGGTTATTTTGATAATTTTTTAATTTTAGTTTATAATTTTGCAATAATTATTTAAAATAACAATTTTTATATTATATTTATTTATAAATTATCTTTTTTATTTTAATTTTTATACACTTAACTCCCTTAACTTCACTTTTATTTACAAATTTAAGATGTCAGTTAAATTTTACTGTCAAATGTTAACTGGAATTATCAATGTGTGCACATGCATACACGTGACAGTAAAACTTCGAAGCCAATAAAAATATGTCACGTATACACATGTATACACAGTGATAATTCAATTGGTATTTAACTGTGAGATTTCACTAGCGACTCAAATTTGCAAAAAAAAAATAAATAAATAAAGTTACGGGAGCTTTTCCACCTAAAAAAGATCAGGGGTTAAGTGTACAAAATTTGAACATAAGGGGATTTCACCACTAATTATCAAAGAACACCCAGTAAATCTAGCCACCACACTCTTGTCATATCCAAAGATAAGACAAGTTTAGAAAGATTGTTAGCTAAAAAGTTCTCAAAACGATTACAAAAGAGAAACTTAAAAATATTAATACGATTGCAAATCTATCAATCTATATATATATATATATATATATAAATTTATATATCTATATAAAACTAAATGTTAGAGTGATGATGTAGAATTTTATAGTATTCCTAATCTATTTTTTTTAATTTTGAGAGAGTTTCATCTTTTATAAAAAATATATATTATGTACATTACTTATTTTCTTCACATGTAATAGTAAACAAAAGTCCCACATTGTTTAAAATTTATTTTGTAATAATTAACGTAGTATACAAATAAAGTTTATATATTTTTTTAAAGATTAGTCTCTAATTTTATTTATATATCATATGTATAAATTTGAAAAGTTATTTAAAATTTTAACTTTTCATTAGTTATTTAGTAGTAATTTTTGTAACAATTACTTCTAAATTAAAATTATTTATATAAATTAATTTAAGTTGATAAGTTATTTTCATGATTTTTTATTTTTAGTTAATAATTTTGCAATAATTATTTGGAATAACAATTTTTTTATTATATTTATTTATAAATTACTTTTTATATTTTAATTTTTATACACTTAACCCCCTTAACTTCTTTTTATTTACCACTTAAAGATGCCAATTAAATTTTACTGGCAAATGTTAACTGGGATTGTACACATGTGTACACGTGACAGTAAAATTTCAAAGTCAATAAAAATATGTCATATATACACAAGTGTACACAGTGGTAAGATTTCATTGGCGACTCGAATTTGCAAAAAAAAAAAAAAAGTTAAGAGGATTTTTCTACTCAAAAAAGATCAGGGGTTAAGCGTATAAAATTACAATATAAGGGGATTTCAACACCAATTATCAAAGAGCACCCAATAAACACGACCACCACACTCTTGCCATATCCAAAGACAATGCATGTTAAAAAATTGTTAGCTAAAAAGTTCGCAGAACGATTACAAAAAAAAAACTTAGAAATATTAACACGGTTACAAATAGCAAAAATATCTTTAAAAATTAGGCCAAACTCAGCCAATCTGATTCGACCTCCACATTGTTGAAGCCAAGATGCTAACATAAAAGTAATTTATATGTTAATTTTACTATTTTTAGTATTTGTCACAAATAATATCACTATCTTTCTATATATTTTTAAAATAGCAAATTACATTTCTAATTTTAGTACTATTATTTTATTTATAATACACATACATAAAAATATTATATTTTAGATTATATATAAGTACAAAAAGAAAATATAAGAAGATTACAAAAGTTGAGCAACACCGCGCGACTTAGTTCCCTAGTATATAAATAAAGGAAAGCACAAAAGATCTTAGGTGGCATCTTATAATTCTCTCTTTCTATTTTTCTAATTTTGTGAGGCTTTCTTATGGTTGGTGAAGAATTGTTTGTTTAAATATTTTTACTACATTAATAGTGAAACTTTTTGTATTCTTCAATTAATTAAAGATAAATTGTATTCTTTTGTATATTTATGAGACTTTTTATTATCACAAAACTTTTCAACTTTCTTTCACAAAAAAATAATAATAATAATAAAAAAAACTCTTTCAACTTTCTTACTATAATATATCCGACTCAAACTATCCTATATATACTACAATATATATCTTAGAACTTTAAGCATTTTTACTATAGAAAAATTATCATCTTAGAATTGGGAAGAAGTCAAATTGTAAGTATATTTATGAATAATATCAAGGTATGAAATTTTTATTTTTAATTATTATAACTGGATGTTTTATATAAAATTTTTGTGCACATCCTGATTATTATATATTTATTATGAAAATAATATATTAAGGCAATAACATTATACATGTGTGTCAATTAAATATATGAGGAGAATCGTTTTATATATATGATATTAATTTTAAAGCAATATTTGAGCATGCAATCACAATGTAGAAGACTAGACTTAATTTTTGCTAAGATATATATATATATATATATAATTTTTTTTTCCTTTTCAAGTTTCAGTTCCTTAATTATTTTTGGTCCTTTTTGTTACTTTTTTTTATCAATTTTGAAGAGTTTTTTTTTTTTTTTTTTTTTTTTTTTTTTTTATCTCTTTTAAGATTATATACATTGTAAATATATATATATATATATATATTATTGTACTATTTATATGGAGAATGATAAATATACATACCATCCTTATATTTTAAGATTACTTTTTCAGAAAAACTGAGCCTTCCCTCTCTCTATAGCCGAACCAACCTCTCTCTCTTTTCCTCTTCTAAATTTCGAACCTTAGTGATAGAGTAAGTGCCCACACACAGCAAGTGGTACCTCAATCATAGATTGGAAGACTGTGAAGGATCACACACAAAGAGAAGGACATTCGGGCTCAGATCTTGATAATACTCTACGACAGAAAGGATACAAGGGTTAGAGATCTGAGTGGAAGGAGACATTATTCCGCTGCAACCAATGTAAGGTTTTCTTAACTTTGAATGTGTTTATTTATCGTTTTAGAAAGTTCATATTTAGGGTGTTAAACAACATACTTGTGAGTAGATCTAAGATCCTGGTAAAATAAATTCCAACACTTTCTACTTTTCCTTTGATTGTTCTTGAGTTTAGTTTAGGTTTTGGTGAAGGTTTTAACGAATTTTGGGCTGGGGTATAAATTGAAGTTAAGGTTGGTTCTTAGGGTTGAATTGAAGCTTGTTTAAGTTTAATTTGATTGGAGATAGGGGCTGTTTGGTTGGATTTGTGTTAAAAGTAATAAATTGAGATTAATTTTCATTAGAGAAAGTGATTTTGAGCTAATTGATGAATTGTGGTTAATTGATGTGTTGAATATGTTGTATTTGGTATGTTATACTGTTCTGGAAATGCTATTTAGGTCTGTGATGGTTTTGGTTCGAGCTGGGGAAGAAAACCCAGAATTTTTTTGGTCTGCCAGAAGCCGATTGACCGGTTTCTTTGGTGTGCTAGAACCGGTCGACCGGTTGCCTACAAGGGAAAATTCTCGGGTTTTCTCCGAACCCTGTTTTGGCTCGGGGTGGAACCTGGTAGTTGTCTTTGATTGTTTTTGAGCTATTTGATCTATTTTGAAGTTGTTTGGGGGTAAGTTATAATAGGTTTTGAATTTGAGTTTTAATCCGGAATTTCGAGTTAAGGTATTCATTGAGTTTTCAATTGTTGTGACATAGGACCGGGGATCGCCTAGCTTGTTTTTCCATTCAGGTCGGCCCGTACGCTTGAGTTGTAAACCAAGGTAAGAAAGTTGGTAAGCACTGTATGTGACTAAATATTAATGGTTGAATGATTATGGCCTTGATTATTATCAAGACTTTGATTAGATATTTGTTGAGCCTAGGTTATGACCTAGGGTTGGAAACAGTTAATACTGTTATGAGTAATTACTCTTGAAACCGCAGATAGGTTTCTTACTTATCGTTTGCTTCATCGGGCAACGATAATGACATATTCAGCTCGTGATTAACGAGTGGTAAAGGGTACTTTATAAAGTACAAGGATTGTGTGTTTATGATATTGTGTAAATGTGTAAGCATGTTGATATGAGATTGAATTGATGATTATTACCGATTATTGTTTTGTTCACTTTTCTTGCTGAGTCTCTGTGACTCACGGGTGCTTTATGGTGCAGGTAAAGGGAAGGCAAAGGTTGAGCAGCCATGAGTTCAAGGTCGTAGCAGCGATGTACATATCAGCCGCAGTGGCACGGCCCAGTGAACAGGATGCTCTATTTTGAATGTATTTTTGGGAATACAAAGTTTATGTTGTAAAAATACTATTAAACCAGTTTGTAAATATTTTGAAACAGGGGGACCTCGTAGTTAATATCACTATCTTTTATCATATAGTTTTATATGTCTAATTTTAATTATCAAAATTTAATTACCCACACTTTTGGTATAATTATATAGTATCTAAATAAGAATTTTACAAAAACACACACGTGGCGTCCCTGTTGGATAGGGCGTTACAATAATAATAATGGTGATGAGATATTTTATTTTTTAAAAACCCCGCAGGAAATTTTATTAAATTAATGGTCCTTTGATATTAGTTTTTCTTACTAGGCTTTATAAGCTCACCTCCTATTTTCTCCCATTCCAAGAACTTAGTTGAGGCTAGTGGATGAGGATGATACCGTTGAGGAAGAATGTCGTTATTAGTTTAGTCTTATTCTATTTATTAAATTTTCCCTTAAAAAACTGATTTTGCATTTAGACTTGAATGAATGGTCTGGATGACTTAATTTAAGTATGTACTAGTTAGACAATAAGGAATGATGGATGTTAGATATTTTTAATATTTTATTAACGTATTAAATCCATCTATTCGGCGACTACATATCTATGGTGATATTATTTGTTCTTTTATATTGATGAGTGGTCTTAGTTTTGTTACCAATATTTCCTTTATAGATATAGGAGTTATTCTATTATTTTTAAATAGAACAATTTGCGGCAAAACCCCCTCATGTTTTAAATTTTATATACTTAACCCTTTATCTTTTTTTTTTTTGGTGGCAAAACCCCCTTATGTTTTAATTTTTATACACTTAACCTCCTTATCTTTTTTTTTTTTTTTTTTTTGTGGCGAAACCCCTTCAAGTTTACTTTTCCTTGCAAATTTAAAGTTTTAGTTAGATATTACCGTTAAATACCAACTGGATTACTACTGTATCGACTTCGATGTTTTACTATTACATATACACACGTGTATACAGTGGTCATCCAGTTGATATTTAACGGTAATATTTAACTGACGTGTCAAATTTGAAAGAAAAGTAAACATAAGGGGGTTTTGCCACAAAAAAAAAAGGAAGTTATGTGTATAAAAATTAAAACATAAGAGAGTTTTGCCACAAAAAAAAAGATAAGGAGATTAAATATATAAAAATTAAAACATAAGGGGATTTTGCCACAAAAAAGAAAGATAAAGGGGTTAAGTGTATAAAAATTAAAACATAAGGGGGTTTTGTGGCAAATTGCTATTTTAAATATGTATTTTGTAATATAAATTAAAAGATTATTTACAAACGTTATTTTCCTACAAGGATAAAAGTGTGACATTTAACCACTCATGCTATGAATATTACATATCTAATACGGCCTTGACTCGGGTCGTGACATTAACCAAGTGATTGATAAAGTCAAAATATAATTTGAATTTTAGTTTTATTTAGGGCATAAAATTCAATTGAACGAACCACAGAAAGAGAAGGGAGGATCTCGATGGTTCCAGAGAAAGAAGAAAATAAATAGAAAAAAAAAAACATTTTTTTTGTAATTTTTTAAGTGATTTTTAAATTTTTAAAATAATTTTTATTATATTTAAGTAGTTAAAATTAAGTGGAACAATCAAAATATAATGTGTACAATTATATATACATAGATAATTTACTGAGCTACTTAATTGAGAAAATCTAATAAAATAGTAAAAACCAAAACATAATTGAGATTAGAGGGTATTATCCTCAAAAATTCAATTTATAAAGTCAAATGTATCAAAATATATAATTCAGGTAATATTCCCGTCATTATTCCGTATTTGTTCATTAAGAGAAAAAGAATAGCTCATATATCATTTAATAAAAATAATATATGCACAGTATATATGATATTAGATAATTTATTTTTTTTACATTTAAATTTGAAATCAATCATTATCCCTTCCCTCTCTTTCCACACCAAACAATATTATGGAAAGTGATAATTCATTCTATCCATCGTCATCTATGGCCTTTTTATCACCCTTCAAATATTTCTTCTTTCTTGCCAAACATAACCCTTTAAAATAGATTCAATTTTGTGTACATGAAGGAGGAGACATACAAATGACACGTTGTTGTCACCCGACTAAGCTAAAGGTAGTAGACAGATGTAGTAGTGTGATACTCAAAAATGGTTAGGATATTAGTATTCAAATATATATATTTATACAAAACTAGTTCTACCAAAAAAAAAATGAAGTAAAATAGTAAGAATATAAATTATATATGTTTCAAAAAAAAAAAAAATATAAATTATATAGTATATCTAAATGTGTGTCCATTAATTAGCAATACTCTTTTAAAAATATGTTAATACTATATTGACATGCTCATCAAAATTAAATCAAAAGTTTTACCTCACAAAAAGAATAACAATAATAATATATTAACAAGGAAAGAAAAATGGGACATAAAATTACTTACACGTAATGTCGTCAAATACACTTTTATGTGTTCTAAATTAAATATAGTCTAGCTTCTTACAAAGAAATTTAAATCTATTACTTTTATATATATGTTTGATACTAGGGTCCATATTAAAAAACTTATGATCTCCAAAGAGGAGAAGAAATAAAAGAGAAAAAAAGTTATTATAGTGAATTATCAAACTACAAATTTTATATTAAAATTAAAAATATTGTAATATAAAATAGAATTGTTTATATAATATTATAATTCGTAATTTATATGGTCCTAAACTTCAATTAATTTGGACCAAATTATTCGAGAATGAAACAATTATGATTCTAAATCTAGACCCCTTAATTATATTTCTCTGATTTTATTGGTTGCAGTTTTAGAATTCTCGTTAACAATTTAAACCAAACAAAATCGTCTATTTCTTTATGTGTTCTAACAAGGTGGAAGTGTAAGATTTAATTTTGAATGATATAGAGAAAAATAAATAGAGAAAGTGGTGTATTGTGTAATATAAAGGTCTGATGTTAAAATAGAGAAGCTATAATTTTAGTGATGTATTTTAAAGAATTGATAGAGAAGCTGAAGGGAGTAAGGTCTAATTACTTCACATTCAACCCCTTAATTTCCTTTTTTTTTTTTTTTTTTTTTCTAGCTTATTCATGGCCAAGAAAATAAACACATTCATTCTATAAATTTTTCCTGTTATATATTTCAATTTAATCCAATCAATCCCTATCCAAAAATGACTAGAAATATTAGAGCCAAACGTACACATGCAACAAATAACATACAATCACAACGAAATGCCATACGTACGTACGTACCAACTAGAAACACTTATCTTGTAAAAATAGAGTGAGAAAAAGGTACAACTTGAATATTAATTAAGAAGCACCAAACACGATATGAAGAATAGGAGAAAGAAGTACTCAACACTTACAGGTCCTTCTCAAACCAAAACATATATATAAACCAACAAACAACGTAGCTAGACAATATTACGAGTACACATTAATAAACATAATAATAAAACTAAAAATGGTAGCTGTAGCTCTCTCTAGCTTATTAATTAGCCAGTTCCACCAAGAACACCCTTTAGCTTTTTAATCTGAGCAACGTCTAAGAAAGTAGTGGCTGCCACCAACTCGGTGGGAAGATCGTTCTTGAACAAAGCAAAATCAGTGATTTGAAGACCCGGGTTTGGACTATTGAACCCAACAATGAACAATGCTTCACCTTTTCCTGAATTGAGTTGGAAATGAAGAAGCCCTTGTGGGAAAACCATTACATCACCTTTGTTAAGTGTCTTGAAAAACACTTGGTTCGCCGAGCTTGACACGAAACCGGCACAAAGCGTTCCTTCTAGCACAATTAGGATCTCCGAGCCACCGGGGTGCGTGTGGAACGGGATAACACCGCCAGGGGCCAAGTCAGCACGTGCCATGGAGATTCCAAGGCCATTTACACCCGGGAATTGGGCGTCGAAGGCGGGAGTTACCGCGGCCTTGATGATGTTGGTGGTGTTTCCCTTGACACCCAGGCCATGGTAGACGAAATCGTCTACCGTAACCTTGGTCTTGCAGGAGTATCCTGCAGGGCTTTGGGGACCTTTGAGGTCTCCTACGCAAAAATCTTGAACGGCTCCCAAAGAAGAGGAGAAAAGGAGAGAAAGTGTGAAGAAGACGAGAACACTGTTAGTAGTATTCATTTTCACTACTATTGTTCTTTTATTTTTTTTGAGAGTGATTTTGATAGGGAATTTGGTAGTGTTATATATAGGTGGGGTGATATAAAATATCTAGATAATATTTATTACCGTTGTGTGATTAGTATTTGGAATATATATGCTCATGCATGGAGAGAGTCACATGTGTGGCAATATATTTTGAACGTTAAATTTATATTTAAAACCATATTGAGATGATGAGATAAGATTCATAAGAATGCTACATAGATATTTGTTTGCCATGCATGTGAGTAATGGGATATCGTTTTCTCATATACCAACAATAACACTCTTTTTTTCTTTTTTTTCTTGCAAGGAACAATAACACTCTTTCTTGGTCTCAATATGAATTTTGAAACGCTCGATCCATCCCAACTTTTAGGTGTTGTCTATTTTATAACAGAAAAGTTTCTTTAACCTTATAATAACCTTAATTACTTTAGATATTTTTGTAAGGTATACTTTTTCAAAGTAAAAACTGAACCTAGCTAGCTAGGGCAACCATTCCAAATTATATATACTTAATTGAGTATTGTTACCTCTGCATATATTTTAAAGAAATATTCAACTTCCTATGAACTCTAATATATAATACTGATTTTTTTCTTACTGTTTCGCGAGTATAGTTAATTTAATTTAGGTATACAAAATCATGGTATGATTAGAACCATCAATATATAAGTCTGTAGATAGTAGCCAAATGGCCAGGATTAACACAAAAAATTCAATTATACTAAAGGAAAAAAGAAGTTTCACTAAATACATAGAGAAAAAGGGAGCGTACAAAAATGTTAAAGAGGATATATTTTGTGGACCATGATGATCACATGGGCCGGGAAGGTAGATTTGAGGTCACAACAAGACACAAAAGACAGCTCAAAATTAGCAGTAGTCTAAGGTGAACTTCGTCTTATATTATATGCTCGAGAGATATCTTCTTTTTGAAGATTAGCCATAAAATTGTGTGGACGTCTCCAATTCCCCATTTTCTAGGGTTGTCTATCTCTTTGGCCCAAGCTATACAATAAAAATTCAAAGTAGTTTTTCTTTTTCTTTTTATCTACTGGGTTTCAACTATATTATCTTCTTTAATAATTTATATAACCCCCAAATTATAGTTGATATTAAGGTATTTTTTTTTAATATAGAGATGAATATCATTCAACATGGAAAAAATAAGTTCTTAAAAGGTTTGGCAAAGAAAAATCCGCACAAATCTCATAAAGAGATGACCAAACAACGACACTCTACGACAATACTCTAGGAGAGGGGAAATACCTACAAAAATGGCCTAAAGCCAATGTCACAATAAACAAGGTGATAAACACCAAAATTACACCAAAAAAAGATTTAATACCTTGTAAAGTTATATAGATATTTAGATTTTTGTCATTTGGAAAATACTATTAGTTTGTACAAAAAGATTTAGAGTAATGAAACATACTTAATTCATTAAAAAAAACACCAAAATTACAACTTAAGAAAGGAAAACTAATATAAAAAACAAGAAAACAACATAAACATGCACAACGTGTTGAAGTTCCTACCTATGGATGAAAAACAACCAAGTAGAATAGAGAGAGAAAGGAAGAAGAAGAAAGAAAGACATAGATTATTGAAAAAAGAGTCTCATTAATTAATAATGATGTGTGTTACAGCTTATATACTAGCTCATTATAAGAGATTTAATAACATAATCCATAACAAACTAACACGAGCTAATAGACACGTGCTTAACTAACTCTAACAACCCTCTAACTATATTAATAGTTTTCAACACCTCCCCTCAAACTCATAATTGAACGATCTTCAATTTTGAGTTTGTGCCTAAATTCAGCAAATCTTTGACTTGATATATATATATAGATTTAGTTAATCCATATGCTAATTGTTCATAGGAAGAGAGGTGTTTAATATGAATAGTTTTATTAAGCACCTTTTCTCTGAAGTACAGGACGAGCTTTATGTGTTTTGTTCTTTGGTGAAGCACATGATTCTGAGTGAGCATTATGGTACTTAGATTATCACACCATATAGTACGAGGTTGAGAGAGTTGTATTTGAAGTTCAGAGAACAGATATTGCAACCAAGTCAGTTCAGCTGTAACACTGATAGCACTCCTATATTCAACTTCAATGCTTGATCGAGAAATGGTCTATTACTTTTTACATTTTCAAGCATTTAAATTCAAGCCAAGAAAGATAGCAAAACCTGTAGTTGACCTTCTATCATCTGAATCCGATGCCCAATCTGCATCACAGTAGGCTATAAGATCAAGAGTGGCTAGTTTTTACAGATGCAGCCCATACTTTGTTGTACCACTGATGTAGCGAAGTATTTGTTTAACAGATGACCAATGTGTAGACAAAGGTTTTTGCATAAATTGGAAAACTTTATTTACACTGAAGGAAAGTTCAGGCCTTGTGATGGTCAGATATTGCAAGGCTCCAACAACTGACCTATACAGTTGAACATCTTCCAATGGTTCTCCCTAGTAAGTTAATAAACGAATATTACTTGTCATTAGAGTGGGTGTAGGCTTGGCATTACTCATTTGGGCCTTTACAAGTAGATCTTTAGCATACATGGCTGCATCAGTTTGTGTCACTTCAATACCAAGGAAGCATCTGAGAGAGCCTAGATCTTTCAGAGCAAACTGTCTATTTAGAGTTGTGATAATAGCTTCCATTGTAGTGTGACCACTTCCTGTGATCAATCTATCATCAACATAGACTAATATAAGTGTAACATTGGAAATATGTTGAATAAACAGTGAGTGACCAGATTTAGATGAAGTGAAACCAAGAGACAACATACAGTTTTGAAGCTTCTCAAACCAAGCTCTAGGGGCTTGTTTAAGGCCATAGAGAGCATTGTTTAATTTGCATACTAGGTCTATTTTTTAAGGATCTCAAATCCTGAGGTTGCACCGTGTACACCTTGTTGGAAATTATTTTACCAGGATCTTAGATCTACTCACAAGTATGTTGATTAACACCCTAAATATGAACTCATAAAACAATTATAAAATAAACACATATAAAGTATGAGAAACCTTACATTGGGTGCAGCGGAATAAAATGTCTCCTTCCGTTCAGATCTCTAACCCTTGTATCCTTTCTGTCGCAGAGTATTATCAAGATCTGAACTTGGATCTCTTTCTCTCCTTTCTTTAGTGCTGAATCTCCTTCTTGTTGAATGTCTTTCTTCACGATCTTCCTCACTATGATTGAGGTATCACTTGCTGTGTGTGGGCACTACTCTATCAGTAAGAGGTTTTTCTCTGAAGAAAACAAGATGTGAAAGTTAAGTGTGTAAATTTCCTGAAGCCTTCACTATCTATTTATAGCATTCCACATAGGGTTGGGTTTGAATTATTTGGCATTAAAATAATGAAAATATCAGATGATAAAGCCTATAAAAGTGGCCGGCCATGGCTATATGGATTTGGGCCTCACTTTTTGCAATTTTGCAGTTTTATCATTTCTGCATCTCATTTTCTCAAAAACGCCAATTTTCAAATTCAACCATTTAAATGCCAATTTTAACTATTTAATAACTATAAATAATTATTAAATAATATTTTCATTTATCATATTTATTAATTGAACCATACAAAGTATCTTAATTAACAAATATGCCCTAACAACTCTTTCTTTACAATTTCGCCCTTACTTAGTGAAAAATTCACAAATAGACATAGTCTAATTTGAGAATTATAATTGATTATCAAAACCAATTAAATGAGTCTTACAAGTAATATTGTCTCAACTAGTGGGGGGGCCATGGGTCTATATAACCGAGCTTCCAATAAGCATATCAAGAATTTATAACCTAAATTCACTGACTTATTAATTCTTCGTTGAATCAACGCACAGAACTTAGAATTGCACTCTCAGTATATAGAACGCTTTATATGTTCCACCATATAGACACGTCATTAGTTATCCATTATTATAATCCTAATTTGATAAATGATCCTCTATATGAATGATCTACACTGTAAAGGGAATAGATTACCGTGACACCCTACAATATATTTTATCCTTAAAACACTTAACCCCGTATAAATGATATTTCAGCTATGTGAAATGAGTACTCCACCATTTATTTTCGTTTGGTCAAGCTCGAAGGAAATCATCCTTTACTCTCTATTCGCCAGATAGAAGCTATAGATTCCATATTTATGTTAGCGCTCCCACTCAATTGCACTACCGTGTTCCCAAAATGTACGTATCACCCTGACCCAAAAGTAGGCTTAACTAACAAATCAAAGAACACGAATAACACTCTTGAGATTGAGCCTAATCATATCAGGATTTAGATCATTTGATCTAGGATCAACTAGGCGATATTGACTTGAATAGATATTACGGTAAGTTTGATAAATCCATGTCAAAGTTCAATATCGGTCCCTTCCGATGCATACTCCATGCACCCAACCTGAGCTTTACTTTAACCAATGCTCTAGAAAGAACATAGCATTATGCCAAATGCAAGTAAACTCTGTTGTAGATTATCATATCAGTAAAACCCTGTGTCTGATAAATCTAGGAATCTTTATTCACATAGTCATGTTTACTTTCCAATGTGTTGACAACACAATAAACAGGATCGAGTATGTGAAAAGGGTTTCAGATGAATATATAAATCAAATAGACAAGCAATTGATAAGATGAACCAAAACATACACAAATGAATAAAAAATACTTCCGTTTCTTTATTGATGTTGAATAAAATGGATTACATTGAAATGGAATTTTATTTAGGGCATAAAACCCAACAAACTCCCACTTGCACTAATATAAAACTAATCAGTACATATCAATTAATCCTAAATTCTGACGGTGCTTTTTAAATGCAGTTACGGCCAAGACTTTGGTGAATGGATCATCTTAGTTGTCTTCTGTGTCCACTTTCTCAACCAGTACATCCCCTCTTGCCACATATTCTCTGATGATGTGATACTTCCTTTCTATGTGTTTGCTTCTCTTGTGACTTTGAGGTTCCTTACTATTGGCTATTGCTCCATTATTATCACAAAGTAGGACCAGAGGCTTTTCCATTCCAGGCACGACACCGATACTGGTGAAGAAATTTCTTAGCCAGACAAGCTCTTTAGTAGCTTCTGCTGCAGCTATGTATTCTGCTTCCATCGTCGAGTCTGATATCGCGGTTTGTTTTGCACTTCTCCAAACCACTGCTCCACCCCCAAGAGTAAACACCATCCCAGATGTAGATTTCCAGTCTTCAAGACATGCCTGGAAATCTGAATCAGTATAGCCTATGGGACTTAAAGCACCACCCTTATAGACTAATACAAGATTTCTTATACTCTTTAAGTATTTCAGAATATACTTAACTGCATTCCAATGTTCCTGTCCTGGATTAGACTGATACCTGCTCACGATTCCAACTGCATAGCAGATGTCAAGTCTAGTGCATAACATTGCATACATTAGACTTCCAACTGCAGAAGCATAAGGAATTTTCGCCATGTCCTCTATCTCTTGAGGATCAGTAAGAGACTGTTCCTTAGATAGACGAATACCATATCTAGAAGGCATATTTGCCCCATTGGTGTTGTTCATGGAGAATCTCTCTAAAACTTTGTCAATATAGGTTGTTTGAGAGAGAGCAAGAGATCTGTTCTTCCGGATTCTAATAATCTGAATACCAAGAACATAGGCTGCCTCACCCAAATCTTTCATATCGAATTGAGTGTTAAGCCATTCCTTGATGTTAGTCATTTTCTTGATATTGTTTCCAATAATCAAAATGTCGTCAACATAAAGGACCAGGAATACTACTACTTGGTCTTCCTTGAGTTGGTAAACACAAGGTTCATCTTCATTCTAAAGAAAGCCGTAGGTCTTGATGATTTCATCAAACCTTTTGTTCCATGAGCGAGAAGCTTGCTTAAGTCCATAGATAGACTAATTTAATTTGCAAACTTTCTTTTCCTGCCCTGGAAGAACATAGCCTTCTGGTTGCTCCATATAGATGGTTTCTTCAAGTACCCCATTAAGGAAGGCAGTCTTGACATCCATTTGTCAGATTTCATAATCAAAAGCAGCAGCTATGGAGAGAAGCATTCGGATGGATTTGAGCATGGCAACAGGACTAAAAGTTTCCTCATAGTCCACACCTTCTCTTTGGGTATAACCCTTGGCTACAAGTCTAGCTTTAAAAGTTTCGACTTCGCCTCCAGCGCCTCTTTTCTTCTTGTAAACCCACTTACATCCTATCGGATGATAGTCATCAGGTGCGTCTACATATTCCCCAGACTTTGTTCTTTTTCATGGAATCCATTTCTGAATCCATGCCGGCTGACCATCGTTTCCGTTAAGGACTAGCCATTGCCTGTTTATAGGTTAATAAGTCGTCTTCAATACCGTCACCAACGACCATATTGATTTCACCATCCAAGCCATAACGAGCTGGTTTTGTTGAAACCCTCCCACTACGACGAGGAGCGGTGATCTTCTGAACAGGAACTTTAGCAGTAGTTTTCTCAGTTGGTTTGACTGAGGGAGTGGGATTGTCCTCTTCTCGAGTGGAAGAGGACGAAACATTGGAAGGACTTATATCTGAAAGCATTTCCTCCAACACTACTTTACTTTGTGGTTTGAAATTCTTAATATAGTCATCTTCAAGGAAAGTGGCGTTTGTGGAAACAAACACTTTATCATCCTTGCGACTATAAAATAGTCCACCCCTAGTCTCTTTAGAATTTCCGACAAACATGAAAACTTCAGTTCGTGATTCAAGTTTGCCTTCTTTCTTTCTCAAGACATGAGCAGGGCACCCCCAAATTCTATAGTGGCGTAAACTAGGTGTTCCATAGTTCGACGGGTGTCTTAGGGACTGCTTTAGATGGAACAACATTTAAAATGTCATTTGCCATCTGTATAGCATATCCCCAGAAGGACGTAGACAGAGTTGAATAACTCAGCATAGACCTAACCATTTCCAAAAGAGTGCGATTTCTTCTTTCTGCAACTCCATTTTGCTGTGGAGTGCTAGGGGCGGTTAATTGAGATTCAATTCCAAGTTCAATTAAATGATCTTTGAACTGCATATCCATATATTCTCCACCCCTATCAGTTCGCAAGATCTTTAATGTTTTACCCAATTGGTTTTTAGCCAATGCTTGAAATTCCTGAAACTTTTCAAATGTTTCAGATTTCTTATGCATAAGGTAAATATGTCCATATCTAGAGTAATCGTCAATGAAAGTGACAAAGTACTCATAACCACCTCGGGCTTTATATTCAAAGGTCCGCAAACATCTGAATGCACTAACCCTAGGGGTTGTTTGGCACGCTCTCCCTTTGCAGAGAAAGAACGTTTGGTCATCTTTCCTTCTAGGCAAGACTCGCAAACAGGTAATTCACCTAAGACGACATTTTTCAATGGACCGTCTTTGGTTAGCCTATTTAGTCTGTCATAGCATATGTGACCTAAACGTAAATGCCATAGATATGTTTCATTATCATCATTGATCTTTTGTTTTTTGTGGTTTCTAGGTTTAACTACTTTAAAAAGTTCGTTATGTAGGGCAAATGGTGTTTCTGGTCTAAGAACATAAAGCCCATGTTCCATGGATGCAACACAAATATGAATGTCATTTCGAGAAATGGTAGAACCAGAACTCGAAAAATCTAATTTGTATTGTTGCAATTGTAAGCATGAAACAGAAACCAAGTTTCTACTGAAATTTGGAATGTATAAGACATTGTCTAATTCCAAAATTTTGTTTTGAAACTTGAGTTTGGCTTTTCCTCTAGCTCTAACCGAAGCCATTTCGCCATTACCAACCTTAAGTTTCAACTCTCCGGATTTCAAATAATTCCATTTCTCAAGCAATTGCAATGAACAACTTACATGGTTTGTAGACCCAGAATCAAGAATCCAAATGGATTTATCATTCTCTAAAACACATGATTCGAAGACTAAAGCATCACTGCTTATTCGTTTGTGAATTGTTGTTCTTGCTGGTTCATTTTGTTGTGAAGTATAACTTGAGGAAGTGGAATCACTTTCTCTTATCTTCTCAACTAAGCTTGAAATAGTAGGATTTATGGAGTTATGAACTATTTGCTCTTCAGAGTGAACAATTCTCAGCTTACCTGCTTTCTGGAATTTCATGTTCATCATGAGCACATTTGAAGTATTACTCTGACCAGGAGTTTTATTCATATCTTCAAGTTCATTTGCTAAGATATTAACTAGGAGTGGATTGGGATGACGGTTATTGGCACAATACATCAATAAAACAGAAGTAAGGTTTTGGTTCAAATTCATACACAAGTTCAGAAAATAACGAATAATCACTTATGTTATAAAAATACTAAATCTAACATAGTTTATTTTCCAAGGTTTCCAACATAATGAAATACAGTGTCCCGGTAGGCGAGAGTCAAAGATAACATTATTTGAATAGAGTAGTCAGCTCATCTAAAATAAAACCATTTTAGCAACCTTTTATTCGATCAAAATGAGAATCCAACGTTGTCCCGGTAGGCGAGAGTCAAGGTTATTCTCACTTTATGAGCTTCCACCATTGTTTCATGTTTTATGAGTTTATCTCTAAGTAGTCACCGTAGGGGAGAGTCTAATAGAGACGAAAACTCACAAAACACTTATCAAATGAGATCTTACGGTGTTAAAAGTTTTCAACGAATAACCATCCATAAGGGGGACGAAGTCTAGCGTCTCGAGGTTATATTGAAAAAATTTAACTATTGTAAGACCAACAATGGAGATCGAATATCTTTTTGATTAAAGCTCATTATTAAAAAAAATATATGTATTATATTTAATCATCTGTTCCATATTTTAATAATGAAAAATTACAAATTAAAGTTGGTTTAAATAAAAAATCAACTTTAATTAAATTTCAATTATTATTTAAATTCGAAAAATAAATTCAAAAATAATGGAACAAATTTGAAAATATCTTGTTTAAGTTGTTTAGAAGGATCTAAAAAATCAACTTAAATATCTTTCAAATTAGATTTAATTAAATATAAAATTAAGTTGTAACCACTTAATTTGAAAATATTCCATTTTAAGTTAATATTTGAAAAAAATATCAACTTAAAAATTATCTAAAGAATCTTAATAACCAATTCCTAAAATTCCTCAACTTAATTTTGAAATTTGAAATTTAAAAGATATTCAGAGTTAAGTTGATTAGTTAAAGATAACTAATTTTCAACTTAAATAAGAGTATGAAAAATTTAAATTAAACTTCAGAAAGAATCTAGTTGGTTATAATTCGATATTTAATTAAATACAAGAAAATACATATAGTTTAGCTTAGAATATAATTCATTAAACTATGTTTTTCTTAAATTAATTCCAAAATAAATGAAATTAATTATGTTGCTAATTAATTTTATTAGGTTAAACTAATTTAATTAACCTAGTACAGTTATCCAAATCAGGCAAATGGGCCTTCACAATTGGGGTAGTTCATGTGAGGGGGAGCTGGGTTCAGTATGTCGTACCCACTTCTATGGCCCCCAACTCTCACACAAGGCCCAAAAGAGAGGAATTTAACCTTAAAATGAACAACTGTTATTAATTGAATAGGCCCAAAAACTAAATGGGCCTAAATAAAATCTATCAAAAACTATGATATTTTATTTAGCAACAACAACCTATATGCATCTATAACAAAATTAAACATATAGGCTCACACAGGCACACATTTGGATGGATCCTATCATGTTGCTAGGTCATACACAGATGAAAGAAGATTGTAAAATTTACCTGTTACAAATTATTTACTTGACCTATTGACAATTGAACCATGGGTTAAAATCAGATCATTGGATCTGTCAACAAGTTAACCATGGCAATTTAGATCAAGCAATAATATGTTTTATAAAACTTACATACAAGCTAAAACACATACTCCTGCAACAAGATGAATTGGATAGTTGGATGTAGGATTTATTTAATTTTAAATAATTATTTTCGAAAAAAAATATTTAAATAATTAAAAAAAATTCGGTATTTAAATAAAATAATAAAAAAAAATTAAAATTAAACCTACAATTTTTGAAAAAATAGGTTTCAACTAACCTAAATATCATTTCAAAAATAATTGCTAACCACCTTTTAAATTTTTAAAGTTATTTTATAAATTAAAAATAACATAAGAAAAATAAATATTTTTCAGATTTTATAATTTAATTTAAATAAAAAAAATAACAAAATTTAAAAGTTAGCAAAATATCTTACTTCTATTTAAAATTACATGATTATAGTAATCTTATTTTAAATTTAAATAAGGTCAAATAATTTAAAAAATATTTAATATCTGACCTTTAAATTTAAAAGTAAGATAAAATAATCAAATTTAAAAATAAGATATAAAATCAAGCAAAAAGATAGATTTTTACTTGTTTTCAAATTCAAATTGCACTAATATCTAAAATTAAATTTAAAACATTCAAATTAATTTATTTCTGATATTAGATTTGAAAATTGAAAAGTAAAAATCAAAATACAAAACTACACAAAAAATCGGAAGTTAATTCCATGAAATAGCATGAAAAATCGAAGAAAAACGAAAAAAATTGCGAGCTGTACGGACAGTATGCATTGCGTACTGTCCGCGCGCGCGCATCAGGGGACTTGACCGAGAAACGCTGGTGCAGGAGGCTTCATCCAGCCTATTCCGCGCGCGTTGTGGCGTTTCTCAGACATAAATGGTGTCCGCGCGCGTGTTGTCTGAGGGAAACCCCTCATGCGCGCGCGTAGGTGAGTGACACCTCCCTGATATTTTTCGAAACTTCAAAAAATCATAACTAATTCAAATTAAATCGAAATTGAGTTCTGTAAAAAAGTAAATTGCTTAATTTTTTCCATACTATCCAATAAAAATAATTCCAGAAACAGATATTTAATTAATTTTTATGAAAATTTACAAACATCAATCAATCATCATACAACACACAAAACAACATGATACCATCCAAAATACAAACAAATCATTTTAAGTCCAAATTTCTTGCAAGCAAATCAATTACCATGGCTCTGAGGCCAGTTTTTGGAAATTATTTTACCAGGATCTTAGATCTACTCACAAGTATGTTGATTAACACCCTAAATATGAACTTCTAAAACGATTATAAAATAAACACATATAAAGTATGAGAAACCTTAAATTGGGTGCAGCGGAATAAAATGTCTCCTTCCGTTCAAATCTCTAACCCTTGTGTCCTTTGTGTCGTAGAGTATTATCAAGATCTAAACCTGGATCTCTTTCTCTCCTTTCTTTAGTGCTGAATCTCCTTCTTGTTGAATGTCTTTCTTCACGATCTTCCTCACTATGATTGAGGTATCACTTGCCGTGTGTGGGCACTACTCTATCACTAAGAGGTTCGAAATTATTCAAGGAAGAAGAGGGTATAGGTGGCGGCTAGGTTAGAGAGAGAAGGCTCAGGTTTTTCTCTGAAGAAAACAAGATGTGAAAGTCAAGTGTGTAAATTTCTTGAAGCCTTCACTATCTATTTATAGCATTCCACATAGGGTTAGGTTTGAATTATTTGGCATTAAAATAATAAAAATATCAGATGATAAAGCCTATAAAAGTGGCCGGCCATGGCTATATGGATTTGGGCCTCACTTTTTACAATTTTGCAGTTTTATCATTTCTGCATCTCATTTTCTCAAAAATGCCAATTTTCAAATTCAACCATTTAAATGCCAATTCTAACTATTTGATAACTATAAATAATTATTAAATAATATTTTCATTTATCATATTTATTAATTGAACCATACAAAGTATCTTAATTAACAAATATGCCCTAAAAACTCTTTCTTTACAATTTCGCCCTTACTTAGTGAAAAATTCACAAATAAACATAGTCTAATTTGAGAATTATAATTGATTAATCAAAACCAATTAAATGAGTCTTACAAGTAATATTGTCTCAACTAGTAGGGGGACCATGGGTCTATATAACCGAGCTTCCAATAAGCAGATCAAGAATTTATAACCTAAATTCACTGACTTATTAATTCTTCGTTGAATCCATGCATAGAACTTAGAATTGCACTCTCAGTATATAGAACGCTCTATATGTTCCACCATATAGACACGTCATTAGTTATCCATTGTTATAATCCTAATTTGATCAATGATCCTCTATATGAATGATCTACACTGTAAAGGGATTAGATTACCGTGACACCCTACAATGTATTTTATCCTTAAAACACTTAACCCCGTATAAATGATATTTCAGCTATGTGAAATGAGTACTCCACCATTTATTTTCGTTTGGTCAAGCTCGAAGGAAATCATCCTTTACTCTCTATTCGCCAGATAGAAGCTATAGATTCCATATTTATGTTAGCGCTCCCACTCAATTGTACTACCGTGTTCCCAAAATGTACGTATCACCCTGACCCAAAAGTAGGCTTAACTAACAAATCAAAGAACACGAATAACACTCTTGAGATTGAGCCTAATCATATCAGGATTTAGATCATTTGATCTAGGATCAACTAGGCGATATTGACTTGAATAGATATTACGGTAAGTTTGATAAATCTATGTCAAAGTTCAATATCGGTCCCTTCCGATGCATACTCCATGCACCCAACCTGAGCTTTACTTTAACCAATGCTCTGGAAAGAACATAGCATTATAACAAATGCATGCAAACTCTGTTGTAGATTATCATATTAGTAAAACCCTGTGTCTGATAAATCTAGGAATCTTTATTCACATAGTCATGTTTACTTTCCAATGTGTTGACAACACAATAAGCAGGATCAAGTATGTGAAAAGGGTTTCGGATGAATTTATAAATCAAATAGACAAGCAATTGATAAGATGAACCAAAACATACACAAATGAATGAAAAATACTTTTGTTTCTTTATTGATGTTGAATAAAATGGATTACATTGAAATGGAATTTTATTTAGGGCATAAAACCCAACACACCTCTTCTTTAAGTCTCCATATAGAAAGGCATTACGGACATCAAGTTGTCTAATAAGCCATCCTTTTGTCAAAGCCAATGTCAAAACCACCCTTATTGTAATAGGTTTAACTACTGTAAATGTCTCAGTAAAATCAAAACTATTTTCTTGATGAAACCCCTTAGCAACAAGCCTTGCCTTGTGTTTAAGGACAGATCCATCTGGATTTTCCTTGATCCTGTAAACCCATTTGCAACCAATTACTTTCCTTTCTGGTGGTAATTTGACAAGTGTATAGGTTTTGTTTTTGACCAAAACTAAAACTTTATCACTCATAGCTTTGTTCTAAACAAGTTGACTGAGAGCCTCTTGAAGATATGTTGGCTCTCTGGTAACTAGTAGGGCTTTAGGCTTGTGTATACCAGACTTGGATCTGGTTGTCAAGAGATTTATGACAACTAGAAACTGTAGCCTTGTTATTTGCAAAACTAGGAGCAATGTTTGTGTTACCTGTGACAGTTATGTCTGTACCGGTAGCAAATTGAATACTGGTTGCAGTAAGAGGCTCAACAGTAGTTAGAACTTATGTGTCCAGATGTTGATCAGTTTAAGAACCAGGAGGCTCAAGGCATGTTGTGGGAGAAGAGCCTACTTCACATGTTTCTATTAGTGAAGGATGTGGAGTAGATGTTATTGTTGGATATTTATTTTACCAGGATCTTAGATCTACTCACAAGTATGTTGTTTAAACACCCTAAATATGAACTTTCTAAAACGATAAATTAAACACATATAAAGTTAAGAAAACCTTACATTGATGCAGCGGAATTAATGTCTCCTTCCGCTCAGATCTCTAACCCTTGTATCCTTTCTGTAGCAGAGTATAATCAAGATCTGAGCCTGAATGTCCTTCTTCTTCAAGTTTGATCCTTCACAGTCTTCCAATCTATGATTGAGTTACTGCTTGCTGTGTGTGGGCACTTACTCTCTCACTAGGGTTCGAAATTTATGAAGAAGAAAAGAGAAGAGGGATTTCGGCCAGGTATAGAAAGTGGGGAAGGCTCAGTTTTTCTGAAGAGAGAAATTTCTGTCAGAAGATGATGTGAAAACTTATAATTTGACTGAGCCATCACTTTCTATTTATAGGCAACTACTAGGTTTAGGTTAGGAATTATTTGGCATTAAAATAATGAAAATATTAATTTGAAAAACCTCATTTAGTGGCCGGCCAAGGTGTATTAGTGGGCCCCACTTGATTTTGCAGTTTTATCAAATTTTATTTCTATTTTCTTAAAAACGCAAATTTTCCAATTCTAACATTTTAAATGCCAAAACTAATTATTTAATAACTAAAATAGATTATTAAATAATATTGTCATTTAATTTAATTATTAATTAGACATATAAAGTCTATTAATAAATAAATAAACCTAGAATCTCTTTTCTTTACAATTTCACCCATGCTTAGTGAAAATTCATAAAATTAGACATAGTCTAACTTTAGAATTATAATTGATCAATCACGAATCAATTAATGAGTCTTACAAGCAGAATGTTCTCAACTAGAATGGGGACCATGGATCTATATGCTGAGCTTCCAATAAGTGAACCAAATTTACCAAGTAAATTCCTACTTATTAATTCTTCGTTGAATCCACTCTTAGAACTTAGAATTGCACTCTCAGACTTATATAGAGCATATTATATGTTTCACGATATCAATATGCTATCTCATTTAACCATTGTTATAATCTTATTGTGATTTAAAGATCCTCTATATAGATGATCTACATCGAGATGGGATTTCTTTACCGTTCTCACCCCTCAATGTATTTTGCCCCTTAAAACACTTAGCTACCTGTAAATGGTGTTTAGTGATCTAATAATTAGTCAGTTAAACAAGAGCTCATCCATTTACTTCTATTTGCTAAGCTCGAAGGGAATCATCACTTGACTTCTATACACCAGTAGAAGCTATAGATTCCATATTTATGTTCAGCACTCCCACTCAATCATACTATCATGTTCCCAAAATATACGTATCACCCTGACCTAAAAGTAGGCTTAACTAATAAATCAAAGAACATGAATAGCACTCCTGAGTTGAGCCTAAGCATATCAGGATTTAGATTCTTTTAATCTTAAGATCAACTACTGATATTGACTTGGAAAGATATGTATAATGGTAAGTTTGTAATATCTTAACTTAGTTGCAATATCGGTCCAGTCCAATGTATACTCCATACATTCGAAACTAGTATACTTTACTAATGTCCTGGAAAGAACATAACACTTACTCCAAGTGTAAGTACACATCATCGCTGATTATCACATTAGTGTAAATCCAATAACACTGATGAAACAGGGACCAAGACTTTTGATTCATATGATCACAATCACATTCCACTGTGCTGACGATACTGTAATTGTGAATAAACATATGATCTGGATTTAACTGATTTTCTGTGTAAACATAATAAACATATTAAACCATTAGCATGTAGAATTCATGCAAACATCTATCACTTCAAATTTCTTATATTGATAACTAATCAGATTGTATAGAGTTTTATTTAGGGTATAAAACCCAACAGTTATTGCATCTAGATTTTTAGCATATTCAACATTTTTTCCAGAAGATTGCCCTACATCAAAAATAAATAGTTGACTTGGCAGCCAACTGTTAGTAGCATAAGCCAAATGAGGTGAAACAACATTTGTTTGAGCATTTTGGTCAATCTTAGGTTGTGGACTCATTAGATCAGATACTTAATAAGAGCAAATGATGATGAGAACAGGTGGGAATTATAGCAAAAACACTTGGATACTTATTTGATTTTGGTGTGTGAGATGTTTTTTGACAGAGTGTTTCATAGGGGATTGAAAACTCCTCAAAGGTGACAACCCTGTAGATATACACTCTCCCATTTAGATTTAGACACTTGTATCTTTTGTGGTTTAGGCTATAACCCAAGAAAGTGCATGGTGTTGACCTATACTCTAGCTTATGCCTATTGTATGGTCTGATATTTGGAAAACACCTACACCCAAAGGTTTTGAAAGTTGTATACTCAAGTTTAATTTTGAACAGTACCTCAATAGGTGATTTTTTACCTAGAACTTGAGTAGGAAGTCTATTGTGGATGTAGACTGCAGTCCTAAAGGCTTCATCCCAAAACTTAATGGGTAGGGAATGTTGAGCTAAAAGAGCAAGGCCATTCTCAACTATGTGCCTGTGTTTTCGTTCAGTTAAGCCATTTTCTTGGTGTGTTGTTGGACAAGGATGTCTATGATGTATTCCATGATCTGTGAGGTACTTAGAAAATGATCTAAACTCACCCCCAGTCTATTTGTAAGCATTTTAATTGTTTGCCTAGTTGCAATTATACTTTTGCTTTAAAGTTTAGAAAGACCTTGAAGGCATCTGATTTATTTTTCAAAAGGTACAACCATGTAAACCTTGAAAACACATCAAAAAAATGAATATAATATTTGTAATTTTTGTAAGAAGTAGTGTGAGATGGACCTTATAGATCAGACACTACAAGTTGTAAAGGCTTAAAAATAACAGTGTTTGAAGCTTTTGGGAATGGAAAGTTATGAATCTTTCCAAGACAACAAGCTGAACATATTGAGTAATGAGAAATTTTATTGGTGATATGAATGTTACAAGATTGTAGAACAGTTTGTACAACTTTTTCAGAGGGGTGCCCTAGTCTATTGTGCCAAAGGGTAAAATCATTCTCAACATCTGAGTTACATTTGATACACTTAGACACAGCTATTTTGGCATTATTTAGAGTGACCATATATGTAGTTTTGATTTATGAGGAATCTGGAATGGTACGACTACATGTGAGGAGTTTTCGTATTGAGAGGTTGCTCAGACATGGGAGGGATATACTGGACATGGCTTGAATCAAATGAATACAAGCCATTCTTGTGCTTCCCCATCAACAAGGTAGTATGAGTCAAATTGTCCTTGACACAATACATATCAGCATGAAATTCAAAAAATACATTATTATCACGGGCAAATATAGACACACTAATAATATTTTTGGTTATTTCTAGAACATGTAAAAGATTATTAAGAACAAGAGGTTCAGAGGAGTTTTTAGCAAGAAAGAATGATTGACCAACATGCTTTATAGATAAACCTGTTCCATCACCCATATACAGTTGATCTGAACCACCATAGTCCAGGCAATTGCCAAGATTCTGATATTGAAATGTACAGTAATTTGTGGCTCCTGAGTTAGGGTACCAACTTGTGTCATTAGAGTTGTTGCTAATTACATGATTGGCTTGTGCTTGAGACTGTGTTGGAGCCTGTGAGTGATTACAACCAGTTCCTAAAGAAGGTCTTGAGAAAGACTTGTCAAAACAAAAAGAGCACTCTTGCACAATGTGACCAAAACACAAACATAATTGACACTGAGGTCTGTTAGTGAAGTTAACATCAAACTTGTTACCTCTGATGGGATTGAAATTACCTCTTCCAATGATATTTTGATTGGAGTTAGGAGCAAAGTCATTGAACCTGAAATTTTGATTCTTGTTGAACTGTGATGAGCTGAACTAAGGATTTCCTCGACCAAATGACTTGAAACTTCGAAAAGCAAGATTGGCTTTAGCAATAGAATCAGGATTGTTTGTAACTAGATTGGCACTCAGGTCAATCTCTTTGCTAGATTTTTAAATTCTTGATTTAAAGGCAAGAAGCAAGGCTTTAATTTCACCTACTGTGTATTCTCAATCCTAGTGTTTGATGAGATTACAAATGTATCATACTCACTCGATAGCCCCTTGAAGATAGCAGCCATGTGATCTCGATCACTTAGAACTTAACCAAATGAGGCAAGGAGATCCACCGTTTATTTGACTTTGAGCAAGTACTCATTAAGGCTCATAGGTCCCTTCTTCAAGTTTTGTAGCTTGGTTTGAAACTCAAGTATTTCTTAGGAGACTTGCAGGGTGAAGTGTTTTTCTAGTGAGTTCTAGATCTGAAGTGAAGAGCTGCATCCAACCATTCTCGTTACTTTTAGTCATGGAAGAAAGTAACCAAGATACCAGAAGCTGATCTTGTACTTCCCATTCAGAGTACACTAGATTAACTCTGTTGATTTCACGATCTATATCATTCAAGAACTCGACTGGTGGAGTTCTTTATTGTACTTCAACAAGCAATTTCCTCTTATTGCAGCAATAACTTACTGCTTCCATAGAAGGAAGTTATGATCAATAAATCAGATCGAGATATTATGGTTGAAAATCACAGGTTCTTAATGTGTTCGAGTTCAAACAGAAGCTCCATTAGAAGTAGCTAGATTCGTGGAATTAGCAGTAGCTGAATTGGTTGCAGGTGCCTTCAGTCGCCATGTTCACACCCAAGGAAGGAAACTGCTTTGATACCATGTTGAAGTTCCTAGCCATGGATGAAAAACAAACAAGTAGAACAGAGAGAAAGAAAGACAAAGATTGATTAATTATGTGTGTTTCAGCTCATATACTAGCTCATTATAAGAGATTCAATAACAGAATCCATAATAAACTAACAGGAGCTAATAGACTTGTGCTTAACTAACTCTAACAACCCTCTAACTATATTAAATGTCTTCAACACAATGGAAAATAAACTAACCAAACAAAAAGATCTAGACATGGTATACCATCAAACGAAACCACTAGTTGCAAGAGATAGAAAGACACACATGTGTACTGTCCTCGAGTCAAAACCCATTTTCTCCCCTTTAAGATTACATTCTCCTCGAGCACTCAAGATTAGAAACACTAATATAGAGTCTAATGGTATATCACTGTGTTGAATAACAAAAAATGAATGAAGAAGAGGGGAGGGGGGGGGGGGGATCATCACAGAGACTATTAGTCACAATAAATTAAATAATTTTAGTATGGTACATATTACATTTTATTTGAGATTTTTTTAAAAAAAAATTCTTAAAAAAAAACTAAAATGTTACTTTTGATTTCAAATATCTTATTTGGTGACGATAAATAAATATATGTTTCACACATCTTAAAATGATCAACTTGAAGAGTAACTTGCAGTGGTATTATTTTTTAATCAAAACGATTAATAGTGTAGTTGTTATTCTTTTTTAAAATTATAAAAATATGAAATAGAGATAAATGGAAAAAATTATAATAAAAAAAGATTATTCACACATAAAGAGGAGAAAAAAAAAGTAAAAATAGCACTTGAGTCTAACACTAACGACAACAAAATTGACATATCTTTTTTGATATACGCGATAGAATACTAATGCTTGTATACAAAAATTAAAAAAATTTAATTAGAAATTTTTAATTGATGAACGGTATATTAGTTAATTATTTTTTAATTACGTATATAATTATAAAAATTTCTCTATATAATTTGATATATATTAATTTTTTTTTGGTAAAATTATAATTTATATCAAACAATTAAGAAATGTTTAAATAAAAAATATATAATTTAACTTTTATTACACATTTATCTTCATAAGGATAAGATAACTTTATTGTTAGACTTTTTATTTGGGCTTACATTAAGTTTTATTGGTTTTATTAAAACTTGGGTTGATTGGATAGTTCTTTGCTGTGTTAGCCCATGTTGTTGGTGATCAATTGTTAATGGGCTTAGCATCTGTGTGTAAAGTCTAGGTGAAGCAGAAGTGTGGGCTTTTCTAGTTAACTGAAGCCTTTGATGAGCAGGCCCAGTCCAACTAGGGTTTTCAGTAAGTTAAGTCCCCTCCCTAGCTCTATAAATACATATTGTCTCATCACAATTGTATACCTTTTTGATAATCGATAAATAAAGCTTGCTTATGATTTAGAGATCTAGGAGGAAGACTTAGTTGATAGTATCGTACTATCAAATTGAGTAATCGCCGTGGATCAAACAGAGATAATTGTTATGGATCAATCAGGTACACATACCTAATTATTATATCTTATTATTGTGTTCTATGTTATATACAAATTGATCTTGGGGTTTATATTAATTTTTCTAACATGTGGTATCAGATTGCCAATTGTATATGATTTAGAACCTGTAATTTGTATAACCATTAATATGTATTAGTTAATTTTCTTCAATTACATATTAATTTGGTAATTATTTTCTGTTAATTTTTACGTTGTTTAATCTTAAATGTTTAGGGGTTTTATTTATCATAAAATTCTCTTTCTATTGATATCTTATATTACTAAAATCGTTTAGTAAATTAGGAGAATTTTAAGATTAAATTTTTAGGGTTTATGTATTTTTTTTTTCTTTACCAAATTAAATTTGGGTTTTTTGATTCAATTGTTTCTACATTAAAATTGATGGTGCAAATCTCATTACCAATTGATTTAAAATGTTTCTACAAGTTTGATTTTTCGAATTGGATGACACACATAGCCAAATCGGGCTCTTTTATTTGTTCTTACTTTTCGGATTGTGTTCAATCCAATTGACACCTTTTTTTGTCCTTTACATTCGAAATTAATACCATAGATTGATAAGAAACTTCGTCCCAAACAAAACCCATCAAAAATCGCAAGTTTTTGTCGCGTTTTTGGCCGGAAAACTGGACAGACCCGACTGGAACCGACCGGGTCGCGTGACCCGCATCCGACCCGCTGGAGGTTGAAGAAGACCGTCCCAGCAGCAACGCCCACTCGCGCAGGAGGCGCGTGGGGGCGCGTGAGGCCTCCTAGAGTGTCGTTTTTCGACGTTTTTTTTTCCATCGTGCTTAAAATTAAATTTCTGATTTTTTAATGATTTTTAATTAATTTTTTGACTCCTTTTAATAATTATTATTATTTTAATGATAATTATGTAGTTAAAAAATTATTAAAAATAATTTATGATGATTTTTCAAAATCCGTAAATCATAGAAAATTTTTTGGGTTTCTTCTCGTTCCATAAGACATAGTCACTCTCTTGTTTAATTTATCTTGACTATGTAGTCTCCACCAATTTTCTTATATTCACATCTTTTAATTATTTGTTGTTCTAAAGTTATAAAACTTGATTGTTTGATACAAAAATAACATGTTATGGTGGACACTTTATTTTTTTATTATCAATATAATAAAAGCAATTATATATCTCTTTTGGAAATTTGGTTGAAAATTATTAATTTTCAATGACTATTTTATCACCAAATTTCACATGTTGAAGAAAATATTATATCTTTTGGTTGACTATATGTGTAACTACTTGCCCAAAGGTAGTATTTACATATATTAGTTCACATTCCATGAAGTGAGTTAATATTAAATGTATATATTTTAATTATTTGCCCAAAGGTAATAATTTAAATATATAAATTTATTATTAGTTTTTTGCTTGAATTAATACATATTTTTAAGAAATTTATTTGCCCAAAGGTAATAAAATTCTTAAATAATATGTATTTTTTCTTTGTTGTTAACTTCATGAAGGTAGATCATGTGTGTGTTATATTCTCACCCCAAAGGGGAGTTTATAATGACCAGTTGACTCTACAATATTTTCTAATGCATTGCTCATATTGCTTATTCAAGTTTTAATTTTTTGGATTTTTCGGTCTCCTTTTTGCGAACAACAATAACGTTTTCATCTGAATTCTGAATGCTTCAACTTTAAGACATGGAAACGAGATGTGAAAATTGCTTTAGGCATAATAGATTTGGACTTATGCCTTCGAGAAGAAAAATCTGCTGATCTTATACTAATATCAGAATTGTTGCCCAAAAAAAAATAATAAAAAAAAATAATAATTCTTCATGCACATTGGAAAAATTCAAATCATCTTAGTCTCATTGCTGTGAAACGTTTAATTCCTGAACATCTTTTGGTAGTTTGCCAAACACCACAAATGCTAATGAATATTTCAAAGCAAAGAAAAACTATTTCACACTAGTGAAATCGCTGCAGTTGGACATCTTATGAATGCAATGACAACCATTCAGTATGATAAATCAAAGGAGTGCGAGGTTTTATTTTAAAAATTATTAATGTTCAGTACAAGTTGAAAGATTATAATATTCCTCTTCCCGACTTTTACACTATTCTTCAAGTTCTTCATGCACTTCCTGCCTCTTTCAGCCTTATCAAGACAACCTAAACACTTATAGTAAAATATAAAGTGTTAGTAACCTTATTTCTCAGTATAAAGTTAAGCAAAGCAAGCTAACAAAATGAGAAGAATGAGTCTTCTCACTTTGTTTCTCAACTCAAGCCCAACAAAGGATAAAGAAAATATGAAGAGAAAAAACCACAACCAGAGGCTAAGGGATTTCAAGAAGATAAGTGAGAAGGAGTCAAAGCTTAAAGTGGCACTTATGTTAGCGATGATGTTATCTATGTTGGCATATTTATTCTTGAATTACAGTTTAGTGTTCAGATTGTTTTGAACAGTACTTTCTTGATTCTTACTTTTAAAGTAATTCAGTTTCGCTTTCGCGTTTAGTTAAACAATAATTTTCTTTTCGTTTTACCAATTATAGTGTTAACATTATGTTTGACTCCGAATAATTGGAAACTGTTTTTACTCTGATATTCTTTTCAAATTATCATTGACTTCCTTAGCTTCCTTTTTCAATGCTGTGAATATTGTGAAAAGAAATCTTATATTAAAATAACATCCTTATTATTATGGCACGATATATCGGGTCATATTTCTAAACAAAAATGATCGATTCCTTCTAGCTAAAATTCTTCCTCCTGTTGATGTTTCTGGTTGGGATACTTGTGTTGATTGTACTCGTGGAAAATTGACTAAAACAAGAAAGAAGACTGCAAACCACAGTCAATCTTTATTGGAAATTATCCACACTGACATCAGTGGTCCTTATTCCACCAAGTTGTGCAAAAACAAATATTTTATCACTTTTATCAATGATTTTTCTCGTTATGGATTCACCTATTTAATTAAAGAAAAATCTGACGCCCTTGATAAATTCAAAATTTTTCGAAATGAGGTTGAGAAACAATTAGGAAGAGTCATCAAAGTTGTTCATTCTGATTGTGGAGGAGAATATTATGGTCGTTATACAGAATCTGGACAACACATGGGGCCTTTTGCAGAGTACTTACAAGAAAATGGTATAGTTGTTCAATACACTATGCCTGGTTCACCTGAGCAAAATGGTGTTGCTGAAAGGAGAAATCGCACTCTCATGGATATGATCAGAAACATGATAAGTAGAACAAATCTTTCAGAGTTTTTATGGGGTGAAGCACTCATGACTGCAACTTATATTTTAAATCGTGTTCCCAGTAAATCTGTTTCCAAAATCCTTTTGAGTTGTGGATTGAGAGAAAGCCTAGTCTAAATCATCTTCGTGTATGGGGTTGTCCAGCTGAAGTAAAGATTTATGATCCTAATTTGAAAAAGTTAGATCCGAGAACAAATCTTTGTTATTTCATTGGTTATCCAATGCACTCAAAAGGCTATCGCTTTTCCTGTCCTACTCGTGGTACGCAAATTGTTGAATCTCAGACTGCTAAATTTTGATGTTGCTGAAAATATTACTTCATTATCTCTTGAAATGGGGGAGTCATCTAAAGGAATTTTTATTCCTATGTCTTTTTCAAGAGATGATAATAATAGCAGTCTTATTCTTACTCTAGTTGATATCACTCCCATTACTGATGAATATATTGCTCCTAATATCTAAGATGACGAGAGTCCTATTATTGATGAGGAACCTATTATTGAAGAAGGTTTTGTTGTTGATGAGGGTCTTGTTATCAGAGAAATCTAATTGTGGAATATGTCATTCAAAATGATGGTCAATAAATAGAGGTTATTCCAGAAGTACCTCCTATATGGAGATCTCAAAGACAAAAGATGTCAATAAGGTGTGATGATAATTTTATTTACCTTGGAGAAGGTGAATGTGATCTTGGTCATTTTGTGGAACCTCTTACTTTTAGTGAAGCACTTAATAGTCCACATTCTTCAAAATAGATAGAAGCTACGGATGATGAGATCGACTCCATGAAGAAAAATGGTGTATGGGAGCTAGTTTTATTACCTGATGGTTTTAAACCAATAGGTTGTAAGTGGATTTTAAAGGCTAGAAGGGATAAAAAGGGACAGATTGAAAGGTTTAAAGCGCGTTTAGTGGCTAAAGGCTTTACTCAAAGAGAAGGTATTGATTACACTGAAACTTTCTCACCTGTTTCTACTAAAGATTCATTCAGAATTATTATGGCCTTAGTTGCGCATTTTGATTTAGAGTTGCATCAAATGGATGTTAAAACTATTGTTCTGAATGGAGAATTGAGTGAGCAAATTTTTTATGTCTCAATCTGAAGGCTTCGAGGAAAATGGAAATGACAATTTATTTTGCAAATTGAAATGATCCTTTTATGGTCTCAAATGTGCATCCGACCGATCAAAGGGTACTTGAAGTTTGATAAGGTTGTGACAACATTGGGTTTCATCGAGAACAAGTTTGACTAGTGTATTTATATGAAGATCAAATCAGTCATCATATTTTTTCTTGTTCTTTATGTAGATAATATTTTACTTGCCGGCGGAAAATGATTTGTCATTACTAAATGAGACCAAAAGTTTTCTGTCTACCAATTTTGATATGAAAGATCTTGGAGAGGCATCTTTAGTTTTGGAGATTGAGATTCATCATGATAAGAATTGAAAAATTCTTGGCTTACCTCAAGAAGCTTACATTAATCGTGTGCTCAAAAGGTTCAACATGGATTTGTGTAAAGCTGATTCGTTCTTATTTTGAAAGGGACAAATTTACTAAGCGACATTGTCCCAAGAACGACTTAAAAAGAGAAGCAATGAAGAATATCCCATATGCAAATGTAGTAGGGAGTTTGATGTATGCTTAGGTTTGCACTAGACCTGACATTGCTTTCATGGTCGATGTTCTTAGGAGATATTTATCTGATCCTGGCCATGATCATTGGGTTGCAGCCAATAAAGTTTTGAGATATTTGCATAGAACGAAGAGTTTTGTGCTTGTGTATAAGCATGTCAACAATCTTTAAGTTGTTGGTTATTCGTATCTTGATTTTGGTTAGTAATATGCAGATGATTTAAAGTCAACTTCTGGCTATATTTTCACTTTTGTTGGTGCTGCTATTTCTTGAAAAAGTGTTAAATAGACTTTAATCACATCATCTACTATATATGTTGAATTTGTCGTATGTTATGGTGCATCTTTGCAAGCTCTATGGTTAAAGAATTTTTGTTTTTAGAGATACGACTAGTTGATCCTATTTCCTCTCCTATACTAATCTATTGTGATAATAGTATTGTTGTTTTCTTTTCAAAGAATAATGAGATTAGTAGTGCTTCTAAATATAAGGAAATAAAGTATCTCACTATTAAAGACTTGGTTAAGAAAGGAGACATTGTGATAGAATATTGAAAGACCAAGTTGATGTTTGCAGATCCTCTAACCAAAGGATTAAGTGCCATATTGTTTGATAAACATGTTTTTGATATAGGCATTTTATAATCTTTTGCTCTTTTGGGTTAGTGGGAGTTTCTTATTTTATCTTTTGAGATTACATTTATATGTAATTTACTTGTTGATGTTATGAACTACTTTGTGGGCCAATACTTTTTTGATTATTGGATGTTTATGCTTTCAGTTAGGTTTTGTTATATTCTCGAGAATAATTGAATTGAAAGCATGTAGTTCATATCTTGTTGTGATCATTGTATTTTAAGTATATTTGCTTAATGACAATGATATGTTGTTGGCTTAATTCTTTAAGCATATTTAGTGACACTAACTTATTTTAAGTGGTGTATGATGAATTTCACTGGCTTATTTATTAAGCATCATGGTATCAGTGAAATTGTGGACTGATAAGGATATTATGTTATTTTAAATTGATCACATGTTGAACATAATTCCTTACCACACTGTTAGACTTATTGACCATGTCGATTTAATACTTTGGTATTTGTGATTATGAATGTCTTTTGTTGAGTTAAAAACAATATGGACTCGTCATTAGTTCATTATCAAAGGTTAAAGTGGACCGCATTATGCCGAGATGCTATCAGAGAACTATCATTTTTTAAAGTGGCCACAAATGTTTTCTTGTTGTTCAACCCATGAGTCGTTTTCAAACAAAATTATTTTGATATATAATATATATGTATTAAAATTAATGTAGCCCAAGTGGGAGAATGTTAGACTTTTTATTTGGGCTTACATTAAGTTTTATTGGTTTTATTAAAATTTAGATTGATTGGATAGTTCTTTGCTGTGTTAGCCCATGTTGTTGGTGATCAATTGTTAATGGGCTTAGCATCTGTGTGTAAAGTCTAGGTGAAGCAGAAGTGTGGGCTTTTCTAGTTAACTGAAGCCTTTGATGAGCAGGCCCAGTCCAACTAGGGTTTTGTAGCTAAGTCCCCTCCCTAACTCTATAAATACATATTGTCTCATCGCAATTGTATACCTTTTGATAATCAGATAAATAAAACTGCTTATGATTTAGAGATCTAGGGAGGAAGACTTAGTTGATAGTATTGCACTATCAAATTGGAGTAACTGCTGTGGATCAAACAGAGATAATTGCTATGGATCAATCAGGTACACATACCTAATTATTATATCTTATTATTGTGTTCTATGTTATATACAAATTGATCTTGGGGTTTATATTAATTTTTCTAACATTTATACCCTATATTTTGTTTTATTTACCAATATATCACTTCCACACATAATTCTCTTAATGCTGATATCATTGTACTTCCATCACACTCAACCAACCTAACTTTTCTACACAGTTTCAGCATATTATTTAAATTTCTTCTTCTTCTTATTCTTATTCTTCTTCTTCTCATTTTCAACTACACATTTAAACTATCCCTAAAATTATTTAAAGAAGAAATATTTTCAAAAAAAAAAGTGAAACCTCACCATCTTCAGTTGTCGTTGAAGAATCAGCCCATGTTTTTTTTTCTCTTTTTTTTTTCTACAATATTCTTTATAAATGGCTATAACTCGTTCTTCATCTTCTCTATCTCCTTTTGTGAAAAAGTTCCAATTACAGGTCCTAACGCTTCAAAAATAGGGTTGAAATCTGTCTTCATAAATGAAAAAGGAAAAAGGAAGTTAAATGATAATTTTTCTAATGATAATTTTGTTGAGCCCATACTCTAACAGAGGAAGGATCCTGCTAAGAAGAAATCTAAAATCGTTATTGGAGAGGAAATCGAGGGGAGTCCTATTGTTGTTGGTTAAAAGAGAAAGAATCAAGCTCCTCATTTGATTGAGGTTTGTATAGCATTTTTTTAGTTTTGCCATATTTTAGGTTTTATCTCTTTTAGGTATGGTTCTAGTATTTTTTTTAAAAAAAATTATTTCTTAGTTTGTTCTACGTATGTTATGTTGCTTAGGTCATTCGAGTTTCATTTATATTTCATATTAGTTGATTTTAGGTTTCATTTTCATTTCTCAATTTCAGAACCATGTTTCTCTTTTTAATAGTTTATGGTACTTGCTGTTGATTTTTATTTTTATGGTTTTGAATTTATGTATATTAAATTCTTATTGTAGTGTGATTTGTTATTTTTATTGTTTTTGTTTATAAATTTTTTAGGTTTCATTTATGATTCATTATTTTTTAGTTGATATTCGTGATGATTTATAGATTGTTGCAATGTACTATGTATTTCAGTTTTCTAGATATTTTTTAGTTGTTCTGGATGAATTTTTTAAGTTTATTTATAGTTTTAATACAGTTTTGAAACTCTATATGTTATAAAATTTAATTTTCTATTTTTGTGTTTCTGTATATCTATGCACGATTCGAAACACAAATATCATCCTTTCTATTATTGCAGATCTAGGTGTGTCAATTATTGCACTTACGGTGTTATTAAGAACATCAAGAAAAAAATTTGGAAATTGTGATGAAAATGTTTTGTGATACTTAATTAGGTCATTTCTTGGATGCCTCTGAGGACAAATTTCATCCCCAAGTTGTTCACATTCTTTTGTTGAGGAAAGTTCAACAAGAAAATCAGAAGGAATTTTGGGAAAGTTAGTCACTGGGTTTTTGGTCGCCTCAATATTATCTTTTTCTATAATTCATTGAGGACTGAAAAGATGAATGCGACAGTCAAGAACGCCATAAAGGCTTATTCATTTTTGCTTCCAATTTTCTTTAATTTACTTGGTTTTTGGAACAAGAGGGCCACTGTTCCAGATCTTAATTTTGATGTTAAAGCTCCAATAAGAGTAATGGAGATCGCTAGTCTGCTTGATCAGGAAAATAAGTGAATTTTTTGTATTTTAGTTGTTGATGTGCTTTAGTATGGTTGTTTTAACTATTTTGATTCCTATTTTATTACACAGTGAGTGTGGTACTTTTGTTGATGCATTTGATGAGTTCTTTACACATGGAAAGATATTCTGCAAGATTTTGATTACTATCGCAAGAGGTTTACTGTGCTTTTGTTCGCATATGGTAAAAGGAAAAATGATGAAATTATTAATTGTGAGGATGAGAAGCCTAAGAAGTCAATGAAAAATGTTCAAGTAAAGAATAAGAGTCTGGTGATTGGGGACTGATTTCTATAGCTCGTTGAATGCTATTTTTATTTTTATTGTTTGTTGTTATAATACTAGATGTTATTAAGACTTGGTTATTGATGTTATAGTTTTAAACTGTTTTTTCTTTCTGTTTAAGAATTGAATATTGGATTGCTATATTTATTAGAGACAATGTATTCATTTTGAGTTTTAATGCATATATTTTTGTGCAAGTTTCTTGTTTATGAAGATATATAAAATATTAGATTCAATTGTGGGAAAACTTTTATTCAACATGTTTAATAATTATATCTAGGAAAGTAGTTGGAGAAATCACTTGAATCTTTTGAATTATGTGATATGTGTAACACCTTCTATGTAACTATGATTCAACGGTTGGAAAATTATTGAATAATCAACATGCTAGTCAACGTAGTAAGAAATTTTTTTTAACGTCTAATTAATGTTTCAAATATGGTGTTGCTAATGATGTACGTTTCTGATAATAATTTGAATCTGATGACATTCAACTATAAAGCAACTTCTATGTAATTTTTTAAAAACCAATAATGTATGAAATGTAATAGCAATATATTAAAGTAACATTTCTAATTGTAAAAGTTTATAGAAAAATTTAAAGAATTCAATATTTAATGTTCTCTCAATATTTAGTCGCTTGGTTATCGAATGTTTCTAATTGTATCCTTTTTGGCTACATTTGCTGCTCCTATTCTATTTTTTTTTTATTTCTCATACATCTATAAATTTTCTTTTTTTTGGTCTTCCGTATCACACAAAATGGAAACCTTATGAAATCAGATTCTTTTAATTTTATTTGTATGTAGAAGAATAGGCTTGGATCGTTCTTTATCCTAATAGTTGGTAACCTTATTTCACTTAGTATTTCAGTTGCAATTATGTATTTTCTTGGTTGCATTATGCGACACTTGTTTCAACTTCTGTACTAGTTGTTCATGTTTGCATTCCTTTGAGATAAATTCGTCACTAGCTTCGTAAGTTACAAAATTTAATTTTGAATCAAACTCTCCATTGTAAAATATGAGTAATTGAATTGGGCCCCTTCCTGAAATTTTCAAAATTTAATTATGGCCAGTCAACTGTACAATAATTAATTGAAAGTAAAATATGTGTTGCTAGACATTTGCTTTACAACATTAACACAACTATAAATGCCCAATATATAATATAAAAAACTTACCACAATAGAGATTGTTCTATACGAGTCGCGTATTGCGAATTTTGAGCCCTAATTTTTTACACGTAAATATTTTCGCAGCACAACTATTATGCAGCGGAATTAACACGTAGGGACAACTATGTATGGAAAATGTGATTAAACATCATTAAGAAAAGATTTAACAAACTTTTATTGCACTGATAAACATTTTCGTGTACATTAAAAATATTTAGTGAAGAAACAACTGTAATAATACTTTAAACCAACGTTAACTCAACCAATATTAAAATATAAAAATATTGACCATATTATAAATATTTTTTATTAGTATTTTATTGAATTGTCGATATGAAATACAAATAAGACTAAAATTATTGTAGCATTATCAATTCTTAATTGTTGATACGTCTATTATCAGAGTGTTAATTAAACTCACAACCAACTATAATGTAACTATATATATCTTTATCTTTATATATTAAAAGTGCCTATCTAACGGCATTTCTTGGTTTAACAGAATATACTGGAATATTCTGTTAAATTTAACGATTACGTTTTATCTCCCATTAACAAATAAACCCAATAATTAAACCCAACAAATTAAATAATCTTTTAAATATTAATAATCTCTTTTTAAATTAAAAAAATCATCTTACCCACATCTCTCTCTAACAAACCTATTTTGGGAGAATATTAATAATTTTTTTTATTTATTTTTTAAAAAAGAAAAATATAGATAAAATGTTTTGAAAAGATAATATAAATGTGAGACTGTATATGAGTTGTCCCTTCTGTAATTACCTAAAAAAGATAAAATGTATAGATAAATATATATATGTGAGACTGTATAACATATATTATTATAACACAACTATGTTTTACTTACTAAATATACTGAAACATATTTTATTTTTTATAAAACAAATCGTTTAAATAATTATACTATTTTAATTATTAATTAAAATAAAAAACTAAAATATTAAATAAAACTAAGACTACGTGGCTTGGTACGTAACAATCACCTAGCCTTACACGATTAACTTAACAGACTGTTAATAAACCCAATAATTAAACCCAAAAAATTAAACAATCTTTTTCAAAATTAAAAAAAATATCTTACCCACATATCTCTCTAACAAACAATTTTTGAAATTTTTTAACTTATTAATCGTGTTTAATTTTAAAATAAATAATAATATAATAATAGTAGTCATTTTTCTATAATTCAGAACATCCCAATATTCTTAAATCCAAAATTCCTTTTTTTTTTAGAGAAATTATACTGAGAGATTCACAGTAATTCTCAGCGAAAGATAAAGAGATTGTTCAACTCTTCAAATCTATGGAGTTGCGTATGGAGCAGCGTTTCGATCTTGTTCATCCGCGGAACAGGGTACGTTTATAAATTCATCGTGGAAGCAGTGGGCTGCGGTCAGACACGAGACCTTCATCTTGGTCCGTGAATGCACGCTGTCCAATCTGGACAAGGCCAAGATCATCGATGCCTTCTAATCTCTAGGAGTGAAAATAGTCCACGACGATTTCTTCGACCACCATAGTCTGGTAAGTGCGATTAAGTTGGTCGACGTTCTGATTTCAACCGTTTGCATGCTCAGTTGGCCTATCAGATTAAGTTCATCACAGCCATTAAAGAAGCTGGCAACATCAAGGTACGTTTCAAAAGAATTAAAACTTTATTCTATTAACAAAAATAATAATATTTTTTATAATTATATATTATTTTAATCAGCTATATATATGGAAGGTGGAGCTTTTCCTCATCTTAAGAAGTTGACGATTGAAAGTTGTCGTTACCTCCGGTTCTTACCAAAAGAACTACCCACTTCTCTTTCTGAACTACACATTTTCAATTGTCCATTGCTAAAACAACGAGTGGAGAGGGAGACAGGGGAGGACTGGCTAATTATTGCTCACATCCCAAATATCATTGTTAAAGACGGTACCAGGTATGATAGTTTGACTCCTCTTCTTCTTTTTTATTATTTTCTATTTTATATTTTGTAATTTTCTGCTATAATTATTATTTAGTTATATTTTGATAGAATATTTAATGGTTGTGAGATGATATTAATATGTTTGTTTGACATAATCAATTTATATTTTAAAATAAAGCTTTCATTCAGAATTTCATCCTTTATATTGAACAATAACTTCAATCACTTTGGGTTCTTCGTAGGACTTTTGGAAATTCAGATTGATTAATTGGTTGATGTACTAAATAGATAGAAGTACAATCATATATGGAATTAAGGTACAAATCTATTCGCAGCTTCTATTTGTGACTGTGTTCTCTTCTCTTATCAGCTTAGATACTTTTCTTTCCTTTTAAATTTCTAATTCTCAGTTATTGGCAATGGCAGTGTTGTGATTGTAATAATGAAAGTCCTTAACTAAGTCTAATGTGCTTTGGCTCTCATACGGTCACTCCCAATCCAAGCACCGTATACCATCGTTAGGCCTTTGCATTTTCCAGGAGAATTATCAAAATTTTAATATTTTTACGTTGTTGATTTAAATTTTGAAAAGAGCATCGGGAGACGAAGTTTCATAATTTTTAGATCTCTTCGATGAAAATTCTGAACTCGATGAAATGTAATAGCAAAATTGTTAGAGGTATTTGCCACATTTATTATTTGTCAAACTTCAATAGTCATTATTTGAGTTTCAATAATCAATTTTGGGGCTTTTTTAAAAAACATTTTATCAATTATATTTTAAATTATCAAGTTAAATAATTTATTATTTGTCAAGTTTCAATAGTTGTTATTTATATTTATATGTGTGAGGCAGGAGCAGTGGCCTATATGGAAAACTCAAAATGATATGGTGTGGAGACAGAAGAGAGCTATTCGGTTGAGCGTATTGTGTCATCTTAAATCGCTTCGATCAATGGATGAACACTCTAGACAAGTGGTTAAGTCACATGACTACTAAGGATGGGCTAAAACCTAAACCACAAGATAATGAGATCAAGATAAAAATTGATGCAACTCTCTTTGAAGAACGGCAAATCATAGTTGAAGTTTTGGGGGTTAACAAAGCATGTGCCTATTCTGGTTGACGAATTCATTGTGTCATCTTACTAATATTTTTTATTTATTTCTTATTTAAATTAGGCGGTTAATATTAAGTTTGAAATAAATAATATTAATAGTACTTATATCGGTTATATTAACGAAATAGCGAGCGCAAGGTATCGCATCCCACTATTAATATTCCGCCATACTCAATTGAGGTTCTCTCATCTCAATCCAATCTACTTCTCCCTGTAGAGTATTATTCAGTTTCTCAAAAGATATTTTACATAGTATAATTAAAATATTGGTGGCACATATGTACTTAGTTGATGAAGCTTCTTGGGTTCTCTCTCTACTTTAGGTAGGTGTTAATCTCTCTTCATTGGGAGAACCATTATTAGTAATTCTTATTTATTAATACTGTTTCAGTATTTATTTTTATTTGCCCATTTCAATCTGCATTACATTAAATTATCAAAATGAATGTATTATGTTAGGTGCTTTATATTTATCTTTTGAAGTTGAAATTGGCACACCTTATTTATAAAAACATGACATTCTCAATGTTGATTGGAGACACATTTGTTTTTCTTCGAAACTTTTGGTTTGTAGAGGGATCAACTGCTAAGACACTACATTGATTGTTCGAGATCAAGTAGAGTGGTTTCTGATTTTTCGCTTTCCCATTTTTTTCTTTCATTGTGTGTTAGATTTTTTCAAATTTCATTGAAAGAGAATTAAGCTTCCTCACACAAGGAGAGTAAATATTAATATCATACCTTATATTAAATATTCATAATATAAATATACTAATGTATTACCTTAAAAATTTTGATGATACGACTAAGTAGTGCGTGCATTGCACGCACCTTCTACCTAGTATATAAATAATGTTTTAAGATCTATGACGTGAGATAAATAATGAATAAGATCGTAATTGAATAAATTTAGTATTAAAATTCTAAAAAAAAATGGTTAGGCAAGAACCATAATATTACCTACTGTAGTGATATATATTTGGTCATTATATTTGATTTTTGAATTGATTGCAGAAAGTTGAGATTTATTTCTTACAATTCTACTTTTATGAATCTGTAAATTAAATTTAGGAGTATGAATTTATGGAATTTGAATTATAAATCAGGGTTGGATTGATGATTCATACTAGTTTTTCTGTAGATTTTTTCTCTGTCAGTTATGGTTGCTTTTCGATTAGAGTTTGTTCTTCTTCTTAGGCGACGTCACCAGAATTAATGATACTTCCTCGTCTGTTGGAGTTTTTTCATCGTTGTCAACCTCATTGCATCGCACGAAGGTTTCAATCCCAGGAAGCGCGTGGATCTTGCGAGTTGGAAGTGTGTGTAAGAAGTATTTGCATAATTTTTTTATTGGACTATATAATTGTTTATTTATTCTGTCCACAGTTTTTTGTAATATTATTACTTTTTTTGGTTATAACTGAAAAAACAATTAATGGGAGAGCCACCTAGACGTGGAGCCCTATATAATATATAATATATAATTTGATAATAATAATAATAATAATAATAATAATAATAATAATAATAATAATAATAAGTATTTAGGTAAGAGTGCGTTTGATAACACTTTTTTAATCATTTTTTTGTTGTTAAAATTAGAAAAGTGAAAATATTTTTCAAAATATGTTCTACGAAACTGCTATTGCTTTTTAATTTTTTAATTTAGAATCAAAATTTTAAAAATTTTGAAAACAAAAAAACAAATCACTTTTAAATTTTTTTTAATTAATATTTTAGACTCCGATCCCAACCTAAACTTTGGAACTCGGACTCGGACCATGGCCCATGACCCTAAACCTAGACTTGCCCCCGATCCCGACCTCAAACCCGACTTAATAAAATTAATAAAATAAAAATAAAATTTACTAAACAGTATTTTTGTTTTTTATTTTTAAAATTAAAAAACAAAAATAGCTATATAATATATATAGAAGGGCTTTTTTCACTTATACTTTTATAACTCACTTTTTATTCATTTATACGCTCATGTCAAATTTAATTCATAAATACATTTCTTTTGCAATTATACGCTTATTCCTCTACTGCCGCCCCTCACTTTTGCGTCAACCTCTAATCTTTCTTTCTTCCAACAACGAAATTTAATTTAGAAAGGGCCACAACAAAAGCTCCAAGATTTATATATAAAGAGAGAGTAAGGACACGTGTAATGTTGTAAGGGCAAAGAAGCTTTGGGAGAAGAGAAGACTTTTGGGTCAAACTTTAGTCTTTCCTTCTTCCCCTCAATTCTATAATATCACTTATCCTATTCCTATTATCTATGCTAAGAGACCATTTTACCCAAATATCAAAAACAAATAAAAATAATTAAGATATTGGAAAGAATTTAATTTTGAAAATAGAAACAATATAATCTCCAAAATAGAAACTATAGTTTCTAAAACGGAAACAATTATTATTTATGTTAAATGAAAACAACTAGTATTTAATCTCAAAATAGAAATTATAGTTTATGAAATGAAAACAACTAGCATTTAACCTAAAAAAATAGAAACAATTTAATCACGAAATAGAAACTATATTTTGTAAAATAGAAACAACTAGCATTTAACCTCATATATGTGAAATGAAAACAACTATTATAAAAAAAAATAGAGACAACTCATTTTGAAAATAAAAAAAAAAAATTAACTTGAAAAATGGAAACAATTTAATCTCAAAAAACGGAAACCATATAACCTCGAAATAGAAACAACTAGCATTTAGCACCATATATATGAAATAAAAATAAATATAATAAAAAATAGAAACAATTTAACATCGAAATGAAAACAACTAGCATTTAACATCGTATATTTGAAATTAAAACAAATATCATAAAAAATATAAAAAAAACAACTTACATTGAAATTGGAAAGAATTTAACCTCGAAAATAGAAACAATTTAACCTCAAAAATAAAAATAATTTAACCTGGAAATAAAAACAATTAGCATTTAACTTCATATATGTTAAATAGAAAAAGAAGAAATATATCATAAAAAAATAGAAACAATTAACATTAAAATTGAACAATATAACCTCAAAATAGAAACTATAGTTTCTGAAATGGAAACAACTAGCATTTAACTTTATTTATGTAAAATGAAAACAACTAGCATTTCACCTCGAAAAGTAAAAATGATTTAGCATCAAAATAGAAACTATAGCTTGTAAAATGGATATGATTTAACATAAAAAAGGGAAACAATTTAATCTCGAAATGGAAACAAGTAACACTTAACCTTATGTGTGAAACGGAAACAAATATGATAACAAATGGAAACAACTCACATTGAAAATGAAAACAACAAAATAGAAACAATTTAAACTCGAAAAATTGAAACTATAGTTTGTGTGAAATGGAAACAACTAGCATTTAACCTCAAAAAATGAAAACAACTCACATTGAAAATGTAAACAACAAATTGGAACTAATTTAACCTTGAAAAATGGAAACAATTTAATCTCGAAATAGAAACAAGTAACACTTAACCTTATATATGAAATGGAAACAAATATCATAAAAAAATAAAAACAATTCACATTTGAAAATGAAAACAATAAAATAGAAACAATTTAAACTCGAAAAATTGAAACTATAGTTTGTGAAATGGAAACAACAGCATTTCACCTCGAAAAGTAAAAACGATTTAGCATTGAAATAGAAACTATAGCTTGTGAAATGGAAATGATTTAACCTAAAAAAGGGACACAATTTAATCTCGAAATGGAAATAAGTAGCACTTAACCTTATGTGTGAAATGGAAACAAATATCATAAATTAAAAAATGGAAACAACATTCAAAATGAAAATAACAAAATAGAAACAATTTGAACTCGAAAAATTGAAATTATAATTTGTGAAATGGAAACAACTAGCATTTCACCTCGAAAAGTAGAAACGATTTAGCATCAAAATAGAAACTATAGCTTGTGAAATGGAAACAATTTAAACTAAAAAATAGAAACAATTTAATCTCGAAATGGAAACAAGTAGCACTAAACCTTATGTGTGAAATGGAAACAAATATCGTAAAAAAATAGAAATTGAAAATGAAAACAACAAAATAGAAACAATTTAAACTCAAAAAATTGAAACTATAGTTTGTGAAATGGAAACAACTAGCATTTAACCTCAAAAAATAGAAACAACAAATTGAAACTAATTTAACCTTAAAAAATAGAAACAATTTAACCTAAAAAAATAGAAACAAGTAACACGTAACCTTATGTGTGAAATGGAAACAAATATCATAAAAATAAAAATAACTCACATTGAAAATGAAAACAATAAAATAGAAATAATTTAAACTCGAAAAATTGAACTATAGTTTGTGAAATGGAAACAACTAGCATTTTACCTCGAAAAGTAAAAACGATTTAGCATCGAAATAGAAACTATAGCTTGTGAAATAGGAACAATTTAACCTAAAAAAGAGAAACAATTTAATCTCGAAATAGAAACAAGTACCACTTAACCTTATGTGTGAAATGGAAACAAATATCATAAAAAATAGAAACAACTCATATTAAAAATGAAAATAATTTAACCTCGAAATGGAAACAACCCACATAGAAAATAGAAATAACAAAATAGAAATAATTTAACTTAGAAACGAAAACTATAGTTTACAAAATAGAAACAATTATCATTTAATATATCATAAAAAAATGGAAACAACTTATTGAAAATTAAAATTATTTAAACTCGAAAAATAAAAATAATATAACCTCAACATTGTATATGTTGGTTTATGTCGAGAAGAGCGTGTATAAACTCGCGAGTTAATTTATTATTTTTGTTGTACAAGTGTCATACATTCAAACGTGTTATTTATTGCTCAAAAAATAGGTATAACACTACCTAATAGAAACACTATCATTGAAGTAGAAACCATTATATGTACAATAAAAACAACTTGTCATTAAATAAAAATCATAAACCTACAAAATAGAAACCACTAGCCATTCAATAGAAACTATTATCTGTGAAATTGAATTACTTGTGTTGAATTGCAAAATTAGATTGCAAAATTAAGTTGATTTACTTGTATATTGAGTTGTAAATTAATTTCAAGTGTTGAGTTTAACAATTATATTGCAATTTTAAATTAATTTATTTGTGGTGAGATCCAAAATTTATTTGGATTACTTATGTTGAATTGAAAAATTATATTGTAAATTTGAATTGATTTACTTGTGTTTAGTTGTAATATTGTTGCAATAACAGGTTGCAAAATTAAATTTTAAATATCTATAAATTTACTTATTTTGCATTGCAAAATCAAATTATAAAATTATATTGGTTTTCTTGTTTTGATTTATTTGTGTTGAGTTGCAAAATTAGATTGCAAATTTTTGTTACAAAACTCTATTGATATATATACTTAATAAAATTACAATCTCAAGAATGTTAACAAGTCACAGCTGCTTCCCTATGTTGGAAATTATTTTACGAGGATCTTAGATCTACTCACAAGTATGTTGATTAACACCCTAAATATGAACTTCTAAAACGATTATAAAATTAAACACATATAAAGTATTAGAAACCTTACATTGGGTGCAGCGGAATATAATGACTCCTTCCATTTAGATATCTAGCCCTTGATTCCTTTCTGTAGCAGAGCATTATCAATATCTGAACCTGGATCTCTTTCTCTCCTTCTTTAGTGCTGAAACTCCTTCTTGTTGAATGTCTTTCTTCACGATCTTCCTCACTATGATTGAGGTATCACTTGCTGTATGTGGGCACTACTCTAATCACTAAGTGGTTCGAAATTTCAAGGAAGAAGAAAGAGAAGAAGTGGCGGCTAGGTATAGAGAGAGAAGGCTCAGGTTTTTCTCTGAAGGAAAGTGTGAAAGTTCAGTGTAAATTTCCTGAAGCCTTCACTATCTATTTATAGCATTCCACTAGGGTTAGGTTTGAATTATTTGGCATTAAAATGATGAAAATGTAATGACCGCTTTAGTAATTTAGATTAGTAAAGGCAATTAGCACTAATTTTTATTATTTTATTATTATTTGTGAATTTATTTAATTCTAGACCCCAATATTTAGAAATAAATGTTAGAGTTGTAATTTCTCAATTTCGGAGATTTTATTAAACTCTAGGGGTATTATTTAGCTTATATGTGAAATATGTTATTTTTGTAATTTTTGTTCGGCGACAACGAAAAATGCGATGGATGGCTAGATTGATCACATGGGTAAGTTTAGAACCTTATTTCATAGTGGGAAATATTTTAGAGAAAATAAATTAACGGGATTGAGCGGGGTTATGGAATTGACCATTTTACCCCTAGCTTTGGAAATACCCTAGTTTTAAGGGCATTTTAGTCTTTTCCTTGGTGAGGATAGGTGGCTGCCCTAGGTGATTGACACCTAGCCAAATATTATTTCAGCAAGAGTTAATTGGGGAAAAAAAACTCTTTTCATTTGAGGAAATTAGGAAAAAGGAAGAAAATTAGAATTTGAGTTGTTTCTTGAACTTTCTCTCTCTCTTTCCTTCGGCTGAAGCAAACCAGGGCAAGGATCAACTTGTTCATCTTGTTTTTCTGGGATTAAGCTAGAATTCAAGGAGGTTTCATCTAAGGTAAAGCCCTAGATACTTTGAAGATGTGATTTTAAGCTTTTTCTTTGGTTTGAATATATGAAATTGTAAATTAGGGGCTGTTAAGGTTTGAATTGCCTAGGGTTCGAATTTTAGGGTCTTGTTGAGTTGATTTTAACTTCTTGCAGCTGGTTTTAATTGGTGTTGATGGTTTTATGCAATTTTAAGTTTAGAGTTTAAAGCTTTGGTCTTTAATGGCAAGTTGAGTATTGATGGATTGTTTAGTGAAATTCTGGTTAGAAATGGTTGTTTATGCATTGTATAGGTACCCTGGAGAGTTTGGTTAAGTTTGGTTGAGTTTTGAGTTCAAGGGGAGATTTTTCGGGTTCCCAGCACAGAACCGGAATTCCGGTTCAGGGGGACCTGTGGCAACCGGTCGACCGGTTGGTGACCCAGAACCGGACTTCCGGTTGGGAACCGGTCTGCCTGTTGGGGGAAATTTTGGAACCCTAGTTTTGCCCAATTTTGAGATATTTAGGGTATTGCCATGTGGTTTATCGATAGGGAAACTTTTAGTTTCAAGTTTAAGTCCCAGAAAGTGATTTAGCGAGTCACTCATCTGTGTTACAATTATTGTGATTAGGGCATCCATCTAGCACGAACATTTCCGTTCAGGTCGGCCAACACACTTGAATTTGGAAAATAGGTAAGAACTGTGTATAATGTATGATATGATTATTTGAATGTATGTATATGGTAATATGTATACATGCTTATTTGTTGTGATTCATACATTACCAACACTTGTATGGTTACGGTACAAAGTGCATTGGTAAAGTGTATGATGTTTGGAAGTACGTTATGGTGTTACCAGCACTTGTACAGGAAGGTACAAGGTGTCTGTGGTACAACACTAGATAGTACTCAAGGTGCGGTCATACCCTACCTACACTAGTACGAAGGTATACTGTGTGCATGTGGTACATGGTACATGGTCGTATCCTAGTTAGAACGTTCATACTTATCTGTTAAGCTCTGTAAATAGGTGTATGGGCGCCTATTTACAGGTTAGAAATTACATGATATGTTATATGCATTTCTTACTGAGTCTATCGACTCACAATCTACTTCCATGTGTAGGTAAAGGGAAGGCTAAGACTGAACAGGAGTGAACCTGAGCTCAGATGGGATTGTACATGTCAAGCAGCGCGACCTGGAGTGTTCGGTCTCGGGACATCTGGGAGTAGTATTTTGAAAGTCGCTGTGCGACCAGTAAATTTGTGTATTTTGAAATGTAAATTTTACAAAGTTTGAAAAACGGGATCCCGACACTTGTAAATATTTTACTATATTACAAAGTTTAATATTTAATGCAAAAGTTTTAATTTGACACGTTTTTTTTCTTTTTTGAGAAATTCTTTGATTAGCAAAGATTGCACTATATTTGAAAAAGCACTGTAGCGTGCCTTAGCATTAGGGTGTTACAATTTGGTATCAGAGCTGCCAGGTTTGTCTACCGAAGCTTGCTAAGACATGTACAATCTTCATCAGAGAAAGCTCGGTTCACGGTTCAGTAAGCCGTACTTGTTTAGTACTTTAAATAAATGTGAATGTGAAAGCATGTTAGGAAGCATATTAGATTTTAATTAATTATTTTAAAGTGTGTTGCCTTTAAGTCCTTAAGAGCGGTTTAAGTTTTGATCGCTGTCTAACCTTCCTGACTTATGGATTCGCAGGCTAAGTCCTATAAAATGGACGCCCCGCGAAATACAAGAAGTCAGGGTGGCATGGTTGAGACCGGAGGCGGTCAGGGAAATCCCCAAAATCTTCGTGGTCGCGGCCGTGGCAGAGCTCGGGTGGTCGCCCTGTAAATCCACCTCAAGCTCCTCTTGAATGGGAGCAAAGGTTTGCGGAAATGCAAGATAGAATCCGCCAACAAGATGAAGAGATACAAAGACTGAGGCAGCAGGGTCCTCCTGCCGTGCCTCCTCAAGTGGTTCAGGCTGTGGCAGTTCCTGCGGTGCCAGCAGAACAACCTGTTAGTTGGCAACCGTATGGAGCCGTTATACGAAAGGTTCCGGAAGTAGGCACCTCCAGTGTTTTTGGGAGGTCCTGATGTGATGAAGGCCGAGCAGTGGCTTACAGTGATTGATTGTATCCTCAATTTTATGGGAGTGGTTGGTAATGATCGGGTGACCTGCGCCACTTTCCAGTTTCAGGAAGACGCTCTCGTGTGGTGGGAGTTGATAACCCTCACTAGAGATGTCACAGTGATGACCTGGGAAGAATTCAAGGAGTTATTTAACTCCAAGTATTACAACGAAGCAGTCCGCAGTGCAAAGCGAAAAGAGTTCACTGAGTTGATTCAAACTGAGGGCATGTCGGTTACTGAATATACGACAAAGTTTGACCGTTTGGCCAAATTGGCAGCGGGAATTGTGCCAAGTGATTTCAGCAAGAAAGAGAAATATCTGGCGGGTTTGAGTGCAAAGATTAGACATGATCTTGTTATTACTACTACTGAGGCAACTACATATGCGGAGATGGTTGAAAAGGCTTTGAGAGCCGAGGGGGCAGTGAAATTCCTTCAGGAGCCCCGGGTTACTCCGAGTGTGGGTGGAACCCCCACTGTTCCTACCCCTGTTTATAGTAGGGATGGTGGTGACTCCACCACCGAGCAGAAAAGAAAAGTTGTTCCACCTTCTGGTGGCTCGGGGCAAAGTAAGCGGTTCCGGGGGAACCAAGGCAGAGGTGGACGCCAGGGTTACTCTTACCCTGAGTGTCCACGGTGCAAGAAACATCATCCTGGAGAGTGTAACCGGAAGACATGCTTCCTGTGTGGCATGGTGGGGCATTTCAAGAAATATTGCCCCCAGGCAAAGAAAGAGGAGCCGAAAGCTGAGGTGAAACCGGTTCCTGCTCGAGTGTTTGCCATCACCCAAGCTGATGCTGCAGCCAGTCCTTCTGTTGTGACAGGTCAGCTTCCCGTCAACAACTTAATGTTTACAGTATTATTTGATTCGGGAGCTACACGCTCATATGTAGCTACAAGAATAATTGATCTTTTGGGTAGGCCTTGTGATATTTTAGAAAGAGGGTTTGGAACCCTATTGCCTAGCGGGGAATTGGTTATCTTTAATAGGCGCATTAGGTCTATGCTAATTAGGATCGAAGATAGGGAGTTGAGCGCTGACCTTATAGAACTGGAATTAACTGAATTTGACATTATACTGGGAATGGATTTTCTATCCAAGTATTCGGCCAGTATAGATTGTAGGCTGTAACGTCCCCGCTTCAAGCCTCCATTGGGTCCTTACACCCACGGAATAAATGGCTCTTATACACGAGTACGTCACCCTGGCTGCTTCATGGATTGATGACTGACCCTACAGACCAACACGAGTATTTTTAGCGTGCTTTGTCCTCACTCGCACGCTTCCTGGGAAAACTTCCGAGGAGGTCACCCATCCTTGAAATTGCTCCAGGCCAAGCACGCTTAACTGTGGAGTTCTTTCAAGATGGGCTACCGAAAAACAAGATGCACCTTGTTGACATAGGTAGTACCAATCAATCCATTTAAGCTCTCTTCAATTGTGTAGTCCCATACCTACACAGTCTCAGAATCATCCCACTTGACCTTCCCAGGCGGTGTGGGATTGCACAACTTACCCGATGTTTCCCCTTACGGATCACGAGACTACTGACTATCACAATCACCTCCCCTTACGGGGTCCGACGTCCTCGTCGGCCACACTTCCGGCTGGGTCAAGGCTCTGATACCATTTGTAATGTCCCCGCTTCAAGCCTCCATTGGGTCCTTACACCCACGGAATAAATGGCTCTTATACACGAGTACGTCACCCTGGCTGCTTCATGGATTGATGACTGACCCTACAGACCAACACGAGTGTTTTTAGCGTGCTTTGTCCTCACTCGCACGCTTCCTGGGAAAACTTCCGAGGAGGTCACCCATCCTTGAAATTGCTCCAGGCCAAGCACGCTTAACTGTGGAGTTCTTTCAAGATGGGCTACCGAAAAACAAGATGCACCTTGTTGACATAGGTAGTACCAATCAATCCATTTAAGCTCTCTTCAATTGTGTAGTCCCATACCTACACAGTCTCAGAATCATCCCACTTGACCTTCCCAGGCGGTGTGGGATTGCACAACTTACCCGGTGTTTCCCCTTACGGATCACGGGACTACTGACTGTCACAATTTAGAAGGAAAGGAATTTAACCCTTTTCTCAAAAATTTAGAATTTATGTTATTAGAAATTCATAAGACTTTATTTGATAAATAGAAAAATATGTACTTGTTATTTTTTTTGCAACATTAAGTTTAGATGTGCATGGGATCTTCTCTCCCAAGAATGAGACCCTTCTGTACCTATTAAATTAAGCTTTCTTGTAAGAGGTCACAAATACAACTAGAAAATCAATTAGAATCAATGTGAAAGGAACAACCAATAGAGGTGGGGGCTAAGGATGTGTGTCGCTGACCCACAGATGGTTGATGTTCCAAAGAAACCAATAGTAGTTAAGGCTAACGATCTAATAGAGGCCTTGGAAGAAATACGAGCATGACTGAGACGATTTGTTGAAGAGTTTTCATAGGCTCAGCGCCATAGATCACCAACACTAGTAGTGCAACTTGAGGCACATAATAAAATGTACCAATAGCTAACTAAATACCGATGCATAGGATTGTACCTGTCTACAAATGGTTAAAGAAACAGTCCCCACAGCTAGTTATGAAAGAAAGCCGAACCTATAGGAAGTAGGTAATGGCTTAGGATAGTTGATGCTATACTAGACTGGGACAGGGCATTTCACCAAACTCGATTATTAAGAAGATGAAAAAAATATATCTTTCAGGAAAAGTACTATCTTGATGGATGTTTTATAAGTTACACACTCCTAAGTTAGATAGTAAGAAGTATGTATGTGAAGACTTTAGAGATAAGTCTGTTATAGAAATTAGTCCAAGGAGGACAATGCCAGAATCTAAGATAAGAAGTTAGAGAGTAGATCACAAATTCAAAACTTGAGGAAAAGGAGAAATTTACATTCAAGGTGACATCCCTAGATTCCAATATTCATCGATACAACAACAACTGTGTGGAGCATCACTAAAGGAGGAGAGGTTTGGAAAGCCTCACTTAGGGATGAGAGACAAGTGAGACACAACTAAGACTAAAGTGACATGTCTTGGAGAATTTTATGGCATGGAAAGGACGATACTGGTTTCAAAGAAGTGTTGGGATTATTAAATTCTCAGGCAACATACATGGATTCAAGGAACAACATAATCAAATGATACTACAATCTACTTATGATTCATGGAAAATAGCATAAGTATGTTGGAGTGTCACCGCAAAGAGAATTGAGAGGTAAACTTTCAATGAGTGCCAATTTTTGGTTAAAGAGGTGGCATTTTAGGTCTTATAGTGCTCAAGAAGAGAATGACAACAAATCTCTTAGAAAGATAAAGCCATTAAGATCTAAGAATTTTGACAAGTATTAGGAGATTTTCTCGACCTGGAAGGCTAGTCCTGGGGACTTTTAGATGGACTTTCCAAAGTCAGAATACTCCATTAACAAACGTCTATACAAATAATTGAAGATCATCCAACTAGAAGTGGGGAAATAAGAAGAAAAGAACGAGATAGGTATTGATAATTTGGTTGCGCTTGGATATAAAATGAACTGCTTAAATAAAGTATCAACTTGTGCTTAAAGGTAGTATGGGAAGTAAGAATCAAAGATCCCTGACGAAGGAATTATAAATAGTGAGTCTCTAGTAGTAAATCAAATACAAGTGGGGGTATAGGAGGTATAATAGTGATGGACAGAGTAAGGTCTGTTCGGCATAGTTTGTCAATTATATATATAGTATCCTTACTCTAATAACTTGGTTGATCAATACATTATGAGATAGGTATGGTTGACTTATTGTTAAAAGTCAACGGAAAGTAAATAGTTGGGTTACGATAACCCATGGTAGGGTTGAAGTTATTTTAAAGGGGTTATTAGTGCGTTTTTTTTTTAAATACATATATGGTATAGTCTTAAGTAAATAATCAATATAAGAATGTATGTTTCAGAGATTTAGAAGTTTTAGAGGTACAATTAAGAAGTTAAGATATGTTTGGCGAACTAAAAAGAAGTGCAAGATACATGGCATAAATATGACTGGAATAATCAATGGTATGACAAGTATGAAGTTATGTGATACCTCATATAGATAGTATTATAGAAGAAGTGATCATTGAACAAAACTATAAATTTATCAAGATTACAGATTTGGCCATTATCGTAAAGTATCACAAAAGTAGACAAAAGTTATGTAAAACTAGCTAATCTCATAATTAAGTCGACTTGATTGACAGAGTATTGGAGGACCAGGAACTACAGGAGAGATTAGAATATAAGATACAATGAAGTGGTAAAAGAATCAAGAGACTACAATATAGGAATTAAAGTCTATGCTATCCAGGAAATAAAGACAAGTGCAACGAGCATACTCCTAAATGAGTTATATCCAATACCGATTGGTGGCTTAATGGATCATTAAAATTATATAAAAGGAATTTTAAAGGGCACAAGTGATTATTTTCCTGCGTCATGGGACTATTATTTATCATTGCTAAAGTAATAACCACGAAGCTATAATAATGGAATTGTAGCTTTATGGAGGAAATTAAGTTTTATGTGCATAATAACATTCAACGAAAGAGTGGGAACAATTAAAGAGAAGTTTGCATAAGGTCTTCTAACCTACTCTTTGTTGTTTGTTATTTTATTTTATTTTATTATTTTTTTTTTGTATTGTATAATGTGTTCTCAAGTGACGTGTAAGGATGTTCAGATGAGAATAAATAGTTTTACTCTTAATGGCATGTAAGGATGTTCATAAGAGAAGGAAAACTTTTATAACATTACGAGCATGCAATTGTAGGAGCATGTTTTGTTATTAAGTAAAGTATAGTAGAATAATAATTTTTAAATAAAGGAGTGTATTAAATGTGATATCATTTTACCGATAAGACAAACATTACATACATGACTATTGGGTTCATGTGGTAGAAGAGGAGGTAATGTGGTAGGTAGAAGACACAATACCCTGAGTGTTGGTAAGTTAAATTTCGAGGACGAAATTTCTTTTAAGGAGGGTAGAATGTAATATCCAAACTAAAATAGTATTTAATTTTTCTTGGGATATTAATAGTGGGAGGATAATAATCTCATTTATTTGTGTTGTTAGCGAGTAGAGATTATTGCTTAGAGTAGTTGTACCAATTTTCGAAAGAAAGTTAAAGTTGTATTAACTATGAAAATAAAATATTATGATATTTTTATAAATAGATAATCGTTTAATTAAAGCCCGATATGAAAATCCATTAGGGTTTTTGTAATATATTTATTAGATTTGATTAATTGTATAAGTGGTATTAAATAATATTATTATTTCATTAATGTTAGAAAATTCGTAAGTTTAGAGAAATTTACAAGTTTAGAAACTGTTTTACTAAAATGACCATATCTAGAGTTTTATAACTCCGATTGAGGTGATTCCAGTGGCGTTTGAAAGATAATTCAAAGATCTATAAATTTTATAGAAATAGATATATCATAATTCGTAATTTTTCTAGGTCAAAATTAAGCCTTAAAGTTACGAGATTGAGAGCTTACAATTTAAATTTAAAAGTTAGATATTTGTTTATTTAATAATTTATCATATTATTATTGTTATTATGTTATTATTATAATTATTCATAAAACTAAACATAATAAAGTTAGATAGTATAGGTTTCCTTCAACCCTAAAATTATATCGTTCTTTTCTTCCATGAGCAAGACTAACCTTAAAATTTTCAAGTCATCTTTCCATTACATCCTTAGCCAAATCTATACCTCTCTTCACTCTCATCTTTGATCACCATCATCTTATGTCTATCGATCCAAGCAGCTTGATGTATTTGAGGTAAGAAACTCTACATTTACTAATTTATTGATCACAATAGGAGAATATTCGTAGGTCTCCTTTTCTTATATTTCAGAATGAAACATGTCTCAGTAAAACTATCATATCTATTTAAATACTCATCCGATTCTCACAATCTTGGTGTTTATAAAAAGCTTATTAAATTTTCCATAATTCTTATGAAGAAAGGTTTTACTGAATCGAAATTTATCTATGTCAAAAATTAGTATTTCTACGCTGTTTATTGTAAATCGTTTTTTTTCATATTTTCTATATGAGTTGTCTCAGTAAAATCCAAATATCTCTCTGAATAATGATCCGATTCTAGCAATCTTGGTACCGTTGAAAAGATAATTCAATGTTCTAAATGTTTTATGAAGAAACCATTCACCAATTATTGATTATTATAAGTCAAAATTATTGTTTTATTGCTGTAGTTCGAAATCCATTTGTTTCAGGATTTCTAAAAAAAACTGTTTCGGTATAATATCTATATCTCTTACGTTATAACTCCGATTTTAAAGATTTTAGTGTCATTAGAAAGGGAATTCGATTTTCTAAAACTTTTATGAAGAGAGTATTTTCTGATTTAGAATATTTCAGTATCAAAACTTTATATTTCTGATGTCTTCTGTGATTCGTTACTCCATATTCCTTCTCAGAAATAGTTTCAGTAAAACTATCATAACTCCCTGAGTTTTAATCCATTTTTAATGATATATATATTGTTGGAAAGATAATTGAATTTCCTATAATTTTTATGAAGGAAACTTTCACTGAATTCGTGTAGTTATTGGTCAAAAATAGTGTTCTTTCTGCTGTACTGTACGAGTGTGAATTTTAATGATAGGGCCTTGACCCATGTGTTGTTATAGGTAGTAGTGACGAGATAACAAGTCTTAAGCAGCGGGATTTGAGGTAAGGAAATTAGATAGTTTTGTATGTGTTTATCTGCATAAATTTAAACTCTTTATGTATTGAAATATGATTTATGATTTGTTATTATGAATATGTATATGGTACTGAGAATGTGTGGTATGGACACAATATGAGTTTGTGAATTGATACATAGATTATGGTAGTATGACTTGTATATGTTGTATGTTGTATTTGTATGTTTCAGGTTGTATATTGTATGATGTATTTGTATGTTGTATGTTGTATGTTGTATGTTGTATGCTAACGTCTCAGGTAAAGTGGGGGACCATGGTGGGGTATGATACGGGATAAGGCCGTTGAATGTAGAGATACCCTACCCTGCATTTTACTGAGTCGTGTATGAGATTGTTATGGTGGGTATGATATAGTGATGTTACCGTTGAATATAGAGATACCCTATCCTATAACAATGGTAGGGCTGCATAGGCCCATGTTATTATATGGGTAGATTAGGCCCAGGATATTGTAGGGTCAGGCTAGGCCCGGGTTATGTAAGTGATGGCTATGATATGCCAATGTTGTGATAATGACATTATTATTTATAGTATTGATATAATTATGTTATGAGTATGATACTGAAGTTATGATCTCTGTATATGTGTACGGTGTGAACAAATAGTATAGACCTATATGATACAGGTTTCCATATGTACAGTTATTTGGTTATAGTTATAAAAGAGCATGTATGATATTGCTAAAACTTAATAAATACATTAATGGTATGTGTGATATTATATGGTATTGTTTGATAAGCATTTCCTTACTGAGCTTTTAGCTCACCCTCTTACTTTCCCCCTACAGGTATTAGACAGGGAAGTATGTATAGTGAGCAGGGTCAGTTCTGGTACGTATACTGTGAGTGGCTACGGACGGGCATACGATCTAGGACGCCGGTGGTGCCTGTTTTATTTTAAGTAGTTGATAAATCTAACACAGTGGAATGCATTATTTAAAATTATTTACTTACTGTATCTTGTTTTATAAATGAAGGATCCTTCTCTGTTGCATTTTAATTTTTTTTAAAATCCACTGTTGTATTTAAATTATTCTTTTTTTCATCTTTTCAAATTATGCATGAAAATAGTATTTTTGTAAAATAAGGCAAAATATCGGGGCGTCACATAGGCGTAAAATGGTGATTTTTCAGCCGGATGGTGAAGATCCATTTGTTTATGTTGGATCAGTTCAGGGGTCTTGGATCCCGGTTATTTCTGTACTGAAGGCTAGAGATTTACTATGCAATGGCTGTGTAGGATTTCTAGCGGTGGTTTTTGACTCCAGCAGACCTGAAACATTTGGGCCTGAGGCAGTCAGGGTGGTGAAAGATTTTCTTGACGTGTTTCCCGAGGAGTTGCCGAGATTGCCGCCACAGCGAGAGATTAATTTTGTAATTGATTTGGCACCTGGAGTCGAACCTGTTTCTAAAGCTCCATATAGGATGACTCCAGCAGAACTCAAGGAGCTTAAGTTACAACTTCAGGGGATGCTTGACATTGGGTTTATCCGACCCAGTGTATCGCCCTGGGGAGCTCCGGTTTTGTTTGTAAAAAAGAAGGATGGATCCCTCAGAATGTGTATCGATTATCGGGAATTAAACAAGCTGACGATTAAGAACAAGTACCCGTTACCTAGAATCGATGATCTGTTCGATTAGCTTCAGGGAAAGACAGTGTTTTCGAAGATTGATTTATGGTCTAGTTATCATCAACTTAGAATTCGGGAGGAGGACATACCAAAGACTGCTTTTAGAACCAGATATGGGCACTATGAGTTTTTGGTAATGTCATTCGAATTGACTAATGCTCCTGCGGCCTTTATGGATCTCATGAATAGAGTATTCAAGGATTTCCTCGATAACTGCGTTATAGTGTTTATCGATGACATTCTTGTATACTCTCAGTCAGAAGAGGAGCACGAGCATCATCTTTGAATGGTGTTGCAGCGACTTAGGGATCACAAGTTGTATGCAAAGTTCAAGAAGTGCGAATTCTGGTTGTCTGAAGTGTCTTTTCTGGGTCATATTGTTGGGAAAAATAGAATTATGGTTGATCCAAACAAGATAGAATCAGTGAAGAACTGGCCGAGGCCCAAGTCTGTGACGGAAGTTCGAAGTTTTCTTGGTTTAGCAGGGTATTATCGACGTTTCGTCGAAGGATTTTCTAAACTTTCTATGCCCCTAACCGAATTGACCAAGAAAAATCAGAGATTTGTATGGTCAGATAAGTGTGAAACAAGCTTTCAGGAGTTGAAGCAACGTTTGATAACAGCTTCGGTGTTAGCTTTGCCATCAGATCAAGAGAAATTTGTGGTGTATTGCGATGCATCCAGACAGGGTCTGGGATGTGTTTTAATGCAAGTTGACAGAGTCATAGCCTATGCCTCTCGTCAACTGAAAGATTATGAGCAGAGCTATCCAACTCATGATTTAGAGCTTGCTGCTGTGGTTTTTGCTCTAAAGATATGGCGACATTATCTTTACGGTGAGAAGTGCGAGATTTATACTGATCATAAGAGTCTCAAATACTTTTTCACCCAAAAGGATCTGAACATGAGACAAAGGAGATGGCTGGAATTGGTTAAGGACTACGATTGTGAAATACTGTATCATCCCGGGAAAGCCAATGTTGTGGTCGATGCTTTAAGCAGAAAAGGTCCAGGGCAAGTTTATACTACGGTTATGATAGCCCCTCAACTAGCCTCTGAAATGGTTAGTGCAAGAATTGAGTTCGTGGTCGGGAAATTACATAATTTAACACTTCAGACTGATCTGCTGGAGAGGATTAGAAAAGTACAACTGGAGGATCCCGAGCTAGTTAAAGTTCGAGACGAGGTAATGGCTGGTCGGCCTAGAGGCTTTTCAGTCTCGAACAGTGGAATGTTGTTATACAAAGCTCGAGTTTGTGTTCCTAATGTTGGTGAGCTTAAGAAAGAGATACTTGATGAAGCTCACACCATGCCTTATTCATTGCATCCGGGAACCACCAAAATGTATCAAGATTTGAAACCCTACTTCTGGTGGTATGGGATGAAAAGAGATGTGGTGGACTACGTGTCCAAGTGTTTAACCTGCCAGCAGATTAAAGCTGAACATCAGAGGCCGGCAGGGTTACTGCAACCTTTAGTCCTTCCTGAATGGAAGTGGGAGGACATTGCAATGGATTTCGTAACTGGTTTGCCTAGAACTACGGGAATGTATGATTCAATATGGGTCATTGTGGATGGATTCACAAAGTCAGCTCACGTTCTACCAGTGAAAGTTACATATTCAGTAGATCAATACGCTGAATTGTACATGAAGGAGATAGTTCGTCTCCATGGAACCCCTAAATCTATTGTGTCAGACAGGGATCCAAAGTTTACATCAAAATTTTGGGTGAGTCTTCAGAAGGCTATGGGTACCAAGTTAAAGTTTAGTACAGCCTTTCACCCTCAAACTGATGGTCAGTCAGAAAGAACTATTCAGATTTTGGAAGACTTACTGCGAGCCTGTGTTATGGACATTGAGGGTTCTTGGAGTAAGTACTTGCCTTTAATTGAATTCTCCTACAACAACAGCTACCAGAGTACAATAGGGATGGCTCCCTATGAAATGTTATATGGTAGAAAACGTCGATCTCCTATTCATTGGGACGAAACAGGAGAAAGGAAGTATTTGGGTCCAGAGTTGGTACAGAAGACCAATGAAGCTATTGATAAGATCAAGGCTCGGATGCTTGCTGCTCAAAGTAGGCAGAAAAGTTATGCTGATCCGAAGCACAGAGATGTTACATTTCAGGCAGGGGAACATGTTTTCCTACGGGTTTCACCGATGAAGGGTATTAGGCGCTTCAGGAAGAAGGGTAAGTTAAGCCCTAGGTTCATTGGGCCATTTCAGATACTCGAGAAGGTCGGGCAGGTAGCGTATCGGCTAGCTTTACCACCAGCGTTATCGGCTGTTCATGACGTATTTCACATTTCTATGTTAAGAAAATACGTATCAGACCCGACACATGTCTTGAGTTATGAAGCCCTTGAACTGCAGCCAGACTTATCCTATGAAGAGCAGCCTGTACAGATTCTGGATAAAAAGGAAAAAGTTCTTCGGAACAAGACTATTGCACTGGTTAAGGTGCTCTGGAGGAACAGTAAGGTGGAAGAAGCCACCTAGGAATTGGAGTCTTATATGAGGACTCAACATCCAGAGCTATTCAGGTTAGATTTCGAGGACGAAATCCTTTTAACGGGGGAATAATTGTAATGACCGCTTTAGTAATTTGGATTAGTAAAGGCAATTAGCACTAATTTTTATTATTTTATTATTATTTGTGAATTTATTTAATTATGGACCCCAATATTTAGAAATAAATGTTAGAGTTGTAATTTCTCAATTTCGGAGATTTTATTAAACTCTAGGGGTATTATTTAGCTTATATGTGAAATATATTATTTTTGTAATTTTTGTTCGGCGACAACGGAAAATGCGATGGATGGCTAGATTGATCACATGGGTAAGTTTAGAACCTTATTTCATAGTGGGAAATATTTTAGAGAAAATAAATTATCGAGATTGAGCAGGGTTATGGAATTGACCATTTTACCCCTAGCTTTGGAAATACCCTAGTTTTAAGGGTATTTTAGTCTTTTCCTTGGTGAGGATAGGTGGCTGCCCTAGGTGATTGACACCTAGCCAAATATTATTTCAGCAAGAGTTAATTGGGGAAAAAAAAACTCTTTTCATTTGAGAAAATTAGGAAAAAGGAAGAAACTTAGAATTTGAGTTGTTTCTTGAACTTTCTCTCTCTCTTTCCTTCGGCTGAAGCAAACCAGGGCAAGGATCAACTTGTTCATCTTGTTTTTCTGGGATTAAGCTAGAATTCAAGGAGGTTTCATCTAAGGTAAAGCCCTAGAACCTTTGAAGATGTGATTTTAAGCTTTTTCTTTGGTTTGAATATATGAAATTGTAAATTAGGGGCTGTTAAGGTTTGAATTGCCTAGGGTTCGAATTTTAGGGTCTTGTTGAGTTGATTTTAACTTCTTACAGCTGGTTTTAATTGGTGTTGATGGTTTTATGCAATTTTAAGTTTAGAGTTTAAAGCTTTGGTCTTTAATGGCAAGTTGAGTATTGATGGATTGTTATGTGAAATTCTGGTTAGAAATGGTTGTTTATGCATTGTATAGGTACCCTGGAGAGTTTGGTTAAGTTTGGTTGAGTTTTGAGTTCAAGGGGAGATTTTTTGGGTTCTCAGCAGAACCGAATCTCGTCCTGGGGACTCGTGGCAACCTGGTCCGACGGTTGGTGACCCGTATCCTGGACTAGGTTGGGAACCGGTCTGCCTGTTGGGGGAAATTTTGGAACCCTAGTTTTACCCAATTTTGAGATATTTAGGGTATTGTCATGTGGTTTATCGATAGGGAAACTTTTAGTTTCAAGTTTAAGTCCCGGAAAGTGATTTAGCGAGTCACTCATCTGTGTTACAATTATTGTGATTAGGGCATCCATCTAGCATGAACATTTCTGTTCAGGTCGGCCAGCACACTTGAATTCGGAAAACAGGTAAGAACTGTGTATAATGTATGATATGATTATTTGAATGTATGTATGTGGTAATATGTATACATGCTTATTTGTTGTGATTTATACATTACCAACACTTGTATGGTTACGGTACAAAGTGCATTGGTAAAGTGTATGATGTTTGGAAGTACGTTATGGTGTTACCAGCACTTGTACAGGAAGGTACAAGGTGTCTGTGGTATAACACTGGATAGTACTCAAGGTGCGGTCATACCCTACCTATACTAGTACGAAGGTATACTGAGTGCATGTGGTACATGGTACATGGTCGTATCCTAGTTAGAACGTTCATACTTATCTGTTAAGCTCTGTAAATAGGTGTATGGGCGCGTATTTACAGGTTGGAAATTACATGATATGTTATATGCATTTCTTACTGAGTCTATTGACTCACAGTTCTGCTTCCATGTGTAGGTAAAGGGAAGGCTAAGACTGAACAGGAGTGAACCTGAGCTCAGATGGGATTGTACATGTCAAGCAGCGCGACCTGGAGTGTTCGATCTCGGGACATCTGGGAGTAGTATTTTGAAAGTCGCTGTGCGACCAGTAAATTTGTGTATTTTGAAATGTAAATTTTACAAAGTTTGAAAAACGGGATCCCGACACTTGTAAATATTTTACTATATTACAAAGTTTAATATTTAATGCAAAAGTTTTAATTTGACACGTTTTTTTTTTTTTTGAGAAATTCTTTGATTAGCAAAGATTGCACTATATTTGAAAAAGCACTGTAGCGTGCCTTAGCATTAGGGCGTTAGAGAAAATATCAGATGAAAAAACCTATAAAAGTGGCCGGCCCTATACAGTATGGATTTGGGCCTCACTTTTTGCAATTTTACAATTTTATCATGTCTGCATCTCATTTTCTCAAAAACCCCAATTTTCAAATTCAACCATTTAAATGCCAATTCTAATTATTTAATAACTATAAATAATTATTAAATAATATTGTCATTTATCATATTTATTAATTGAACCATACAAAGTATCATAATTAACAAATATGCCCCTAAAACTCTTTCTTTACAATTTCGCCCTTACTTAGTGAAAAATTCATAAATAGACATAGTCTAATTTGAGAATTATAATTGATTAATCAAAACCAATTATATGAGTCTTACAAGCAATATTATCTCAACTAGTGGGGGGACCATGGGTCTATATAACCGAGCTTCCAATAAGCAGATCAAGAATTTATAATCTAAATTCACTGACTTATTAATTCTTCGTTGAATCCACGCATAGAACTTAGAATTGTACTCTCAGTATATAGAATGCTCTATATGTTCCACCATATAGACACATCATTAGTTATCCATTGTTATAATCCTAATTTGATCAATGATCCTCTATATGAATGATCTACACTGTAAAGGGATTAGATTACCGTTACACCCTACAATGTATTTTATCCTTAAAACACTTAACCCCTTATAAAAGATATTTCAGCTTATGTGAAATGAGTACTCCACCATTTATTTTTGTTTGGTCAAGCTCGAAGGAGATCATCGTTTACTTACTATTCGCCAGATAAAAGCTATAGATTCCATGTTTATGTTAGCGCTCCCACTCAATTGCATTACCGTGTTCCCTAAATGTACGTATCACCCTGACCCAAAAGTAGGCTTAACTAACAAATCAAAGAACACGAATAACCTCTTGAGATTGAGCCTAATCATAACAGGATTGAGATCATTTGATCTAGGATCAACTAGGCGATATTGGCTTGAATAAATATTACGGTAAGTTTAATAAATCTAAGTCAAAGTTCAATATCGGTCCCTTCCGATGCATATTTCATGCATCCAACCTGAGCTTTACTTTAACCAATGCTCTGGAAAGAACATATCATTTCTCCAAATGCAAGTAAACTCTGATGTAGATTATCATATCAGTAAAACCCTGTGTCTGATAAATCTAGCAAACTTTATTCACATAGTCATGTTTACTTTCCAAAGTGTTGACAACACAATAAACAGGATCAAGTATCTGAAAAGGGTTTCAGATGAATTCATATATTATGTACATATAATCATGAAATAAGTCATGTGAACCATGCAACATTAAATGTTATTTCTGATCTATATTAATAAGTAAATCTGATTATATTGAAATGAGTTTTATTTAGGGCATAAAACCCAACAAACTCCCACTTGCACTAATATAACATTTCAAATAATCTCAACACCTTGATATACAAATCAAGTGTAGTAGTAGTAAACTCCTCGTAATAGGATCTGAAAGGTTGAATTAAACACAACATTTTCTCCATCATTACTCTTCCTTAATCACAAAATCATTGATAATGTGAAATTCCTCTCTATATGTCTACTCTTTTTGGGAGACTGGATTCTATACCTTTGGCAACTACTTTTAGTTAATCAGGAAATTAACATTAGTAGTTTAGGCAATTTGGAATGGTGCCAAAGATGTATAGAACTTTCCTTAGACTGAATAAGTACCTTTCCTGCAACTTTAACATTCAGTCCCTTTCTGGTAGACCTAGAGACTTCAGATAGGTTTTTACACTTCTCCAAAATCACTATTCCAACCCCAGAGTAATCACCATCTTATCAGAAAGATTTTCTAGCACAAAGACAAATTTCGAAATCTGATGTGGTGTAGTCTAAGAGTTTTAAATACACCCTTATTGACTAACATATAGTTCCTCTTCTTAATCTTAAGATTTACTTGATTGTCTTCCAATGTTCTTCTCCTGGATTAATCTGATACCTACTCATTACTCCCACTCAACAGCAGGTGTCTGGTCTAAGGCATACTAAAGCATATCTGAGACCTCTCACTGTTGATTTAAGAAATTCTTTCATGACTTTATCTTTTCTGGAATAGTTGAGACTTTTCCTTAGATAAATAAAATCTATACCTAGAAGTCAAGAAGCTTCTATAGATTTCCATTAGAAAGAAAATGCTTCAGCATCTTAATAAAGTAAGTTGCTTGCATTAGAGTAAGTAATTACCAGGTATACCATAAGCCATAGGTTTAGATAAACTCAAACCTATAATACTAGGAACAGGAAGTTTGTTAAGTCCATAGAATAGACTTATTAACTAAAATTTCCTTTTATGTCCTTGTAATAGAAAACTTTAGGTTATTCCATGTGAATGGATTAAACCATAGTTCTATTGGCTTTCTTCTTAGTTTCTTATCTTGACAATCCATTACTTGTTTAAACTCACAATGGATTTTAATCACTAGTGTCTTCCAAGTCATAAGAAGGTAAGTTCCTAGAAACTCTCCCACTACGACAAGGTACCGTGAATTATGTCTAAGAAAACTAAATGGTATTGATCTCTTCGGTTGTGACAAGACAACAGAGGCAGTGGGATCATCATATGTTAAATAAGATGATAGAACACTTTTGGAATCAAGAAAAATATCTCCTTTATTTTCTACTTTATTTTCATACTTAGTCATTATCTTAGAAAAGTAGTATTTGTTTAAACAAACACTTTCTTATCTATTGACTATGGGATGGTCCACTCCTAATCACTTAGAATAGCTAACAAACATGCAAACCATGGTTAACAGTTCTAGCTTTTCTTAAGATTTTGATTAGGTCATCCATGAATCTAGTAATGATTTACACTAAGTATACAACCATTACATCACTCTGAAATTGTATTACCATAGAAGGACTTAGGCAACAACTAGTAACTAATCATCAATATGCGAATCGAATTTCTGGGGAGGTAAGTTTGGATATAATTCAAAAATCAATTTAATGATCTTTGAACTGTATATCTACTAACTATTTCTCCACCCCTATCAGTTCGCAAGATCTTTAACCACTTACCTTAATGGTTAATCACCATTGCTAGAAATAAAATTTTTTTCAAACATTTCAAATTTCTTTGCTTAAGGTATAATCTAGAGTGATCGTTTTAAGAATACAACGAAAAACTCATATCCACCCCTGAATGTGCATCCATCTACGAATGAGATGAACTTACTTTCAGTGGATATAGGCATATTAACTCTTTGCAGAGATTGATTTTGTCAAAACCACTATGAACAAGATACAAATGTCATAGATTAAAAAAGTGTGGTAGTGTCTTTTTGATGACTTAGGTATTGTTACATCAAAGAGTCTTAGAATAATGCAAGTGGATCCTGGTCACAGAATACTAAACTCATATTCCATACAGTTTGAATCTATTAATAGAAGATGGATATTAAACACTTGTGAAAGTGTAACTGTATTGTATTCCGGAATTAGAAATATAAGAAAATTTCTGTTTGGATTCTAAAATTAAAGTCAAAGACTTAAATTTATACCAAATATAAGGAGTAATTCTTTCTTGGACCACCACTACTAATTTAAACTCTAAGTCAGATTTGCCAATACAAGTAGGAGATTTCTAAGATTGAGGACTTATATCATTGTGGAATAGAATTTCGGGTTATAATCATATGTCATTTAATTTCTTAAGAGAAAATAGAATGACATGAAATGATTTATAGACCATTCATCTAGTGATATGTTATTGAGCTAATTCGAAATGAATAAGCTAAGAGGAATTAGGATAATTTCGTTGTTTAAATAAGAATCCAAGGATGCTTCGATTAGCGAAAGTCAAAGTAATCTTATTTATACAATCTTCTTGTTTCATATTGTAAAAATACTAGTCTACGGTGTCCTCAATTGATGAACAGCTAGATATCGCATATACAATATTTATCTTTCGAGATCTAACACTATTATGTATGTCTAATGGTGAAAATCCATTAGGGATTTATCTCATTAGATAAACAAACCAAGTTAGACCAACAATGAAGATTCGAAATTAAACTACAACTTAATAACAGAAAATAACATGGTTCAATATAAATTCATACACAATTCAGAAATTATTAAACATATAGCAAGTAGGAATGACAAGTGAAAATACTAAAACATACAATCCTAAATAATTTCCAAGGTTTTCAACAAATTGATATCAGTGTCCCGTTTAGGCGAGAGTCAAAGCTACCATCCATTGAATAGAGTTGTCAGCTCATCTAAAATGTTAAACATTCTAGCAACCTTTTATTCGATCAAGATTGGAATCCAGCGTTGTCCCGTTTAGGCGAGAGTCAAGGCTATTCTATCTTATGAGCTTCTACCATTGTTTCATATTTTGCAAGTCAAATATGGTCGCCACCATTAGGGTGATCCATATCATATAAAACACTTACAAACTACTTATCTTTCGAGATTAAACGGTGCGAAATTGCTAATGAACGTTCCTCTATTAGGGAGGATTACTTACTAAAATAAACGCTATGTAAAACCAACAATGGAGATCGAATATCTTAATAATAAAGCTCATTCGTTTAAATGTATTTTCATTATTATTTATAATAAAATATATTCATTAAATATCGAATTTAGAATGAAAATTCTAAATTAGAATTTAATTTAATATTTATAAAATTATACTTAGATGGTGATTGAAATAAGTTGAATTACTTCCATCTCAGTAGTAATTTTGATATATAAATATTGAGAAAATTATTTAAGTTGTATTAATTTAAATTAATTTGCAACTCAAAATAAATTTTCATGAGAATATATTTATTGTATTTTGAAAAAGAAAGTATGAAAACTTTATATTTTCGAAATACTTAAATAATAATTACTTAGAAAAATACTTCAAGCAAAAATATCACCTATCTAGATTTTCCTTTGACTAATTAATTCAATTTCTAATAATATACTTTAATTCATTTATTTTAAATTAATCAATAAATGAAAAAAATCATTGATTTAAGTTGGTCTAAGAATTAATTAAAATAAATAATTAATTTACAACTTAATCTATTTTTCAAGATAAATTCAAAATCATCTTGCATTATGAAATGCAATTTTGAAAATTGATTAATAAAATAAAAAATATATATATGTTGAAAATTATTTAAATTTAAGTTAAAAAAATAAATTTCAACTAAAAATAATTTTCTATTTAATTAAGTGTCATGAAAAAGAAATATTTAAGTATCATGATGAAAATCAACTTAGATATTTAATTTTCAATTTAATTAAATGTATTAAATTCAAGAAATAAATAATTAAGTGTAGAGAAGGCTTAATTATTAATCTCTAGTTTAATACTAGGAAAAAATATACTTAAAATAAATTGTACCAAAATTAATTATTTAAATAATTAATTTCACAATGTATAATATTTTCTTATTTAATATTAGAAATAATAAGTAGTCTAGAAATAACTATCTAGAAAATATCTTATTTGACTAAGTATCTTTTCTACAAAATTTGAAAAAATATCTAATTTAAGTTGTATTAGAAAAAATCTAGAACTTAAATATTTTCAAATTTAAATTTAATTAAATATCAAAACTTAAGTTGTAACCACTTATTTTGAAAATATTCCATTTTAAGTTAATATTTGAAAAAATATCAACTTTAAAAATATCGTAAGAATCTTAATAACCAATTCCTAAAATTTCTCAACTTAATTTTGAAATTTGAAATTCAAAAGATATTCAGATTTAAGCTGATTAGTTAGTGATAACTAATTTTCAACTTAAATAGGAATATTTAATGAAAAATTTAAATTAAGCTTCAGAAAGAATCTAGATGGTTATAATTCTATATTTAATTAAATACAAGAAAATACATATAGTTTAGCTTAGAATAAAAATTCTTTAAACTATGGTTTTCTTAAATTAATTTCAAAATAAATGAAATTAATTATGTTGCTAATGAATTTTATTAGGTTATATTAATTTAATTAACTGTAATAACCAAAATATTCAGTTATTATTATTATTTTTTTTTTTATGCTAGTCTAGAAATCTCGATGTGGAAATAGTAATTAGGTAGAATAAGTTCCTTATTACAAAAATTAATATTTTTTTTATTTCTAATAGCACTTATCATGAAGATTATGTTATTCTTATTAATTGGACTTTATTACGGACTTGAAGATTTATTGGATTAAGAGAGCGATTTATCAATATTATTATTGTCATCGGTATTATTTTTCCATTTAGGAAGTGATATGCATTGTAGTAAGATACTATTTTATAGTAATATTTATAGTACTAGTAGCCAAGGTGGTATTAAATATAAAATTAGTGGTACAATATGGGTGGCACATGTGTATGTGTTAGTATCATCAAATAACCTTATTCAAAATTTGAATTATAATTTAGATTAAAAGATAGGTACACGTGCATGTAGCTCTCAACAATAATTTGAGCTTGATATGGTAAGAAAATTCTCACCTTTGTCAAACTAGTTGACCGAATCATAAGGTGAAGTTATAGATTTTAGTTATTCATTTGAATAATTCAAAAAAAAAAAAAGCCACGGCATAGGGTTAGTAGGAGGGGTTGAGTTAGTGTTGGACTATATAAATTCAAGTTATTACTCTCACATTTATTCACTCTCAAAAACCAAAACTAGATATCATTCTCTCTCTCACTCAAACAACATTCTGCTGAAGTCACTTCTCTCTAAATCCCTTATTTCAAAATTCTCTTTGTTTCATTAAGGGCCAACACCATTACTGCCAATATCATATATATATTCTCTTTCCCTTAATGCTATCCTATAGTCATCTTCTTCAAGTTTACTAGTTATTTCAAGGACCAAAAGTATTATCTCATATATATAGATATCTTTCATCTTATCGACGTCACCACCTCTATTTTCACAATCAAAATTTTAGTGCTCAACTAGATCTTATTGGAAGCTAAGGTATATCATTTTATAATTTTGGGTTTCTAAATTCAAATTTAAGGTTTCATATATATATATATATATATATATATATATCTACCCATATAATGTGTTCTAATTAATAAGTATGAAATTTAGGTTTTTCATAAGACAGTTATTTCTCAAGGGTCACTTTCATTGCAATCAAGACTAGGACTCAACATTCGAGGTAAGGAAATTAAGTAGAAAAGCATAAGTTTTCTGTATGAAATAACATTCATAGGAAGAGTGAGAATAGTGAAAGAGAAGTTAACTAAGGTCTTCTGCCTAACTCTTTATTGTCTGTTATTTAATGTACTGTATAATATACATTTAAATAATATGTTTATAAGATTCATGTTATTTATGTATGTTTACAGTATTAGAGCATGGCCATTGCTAAAGGTATATATTTAAATAATATGTTTATAAGATTCATGTTATTTAAGTATGTATGTAAATAGTGTGTTTATAAGATTCACATTATTTAGTTATGATTATTATGTTATTTAAATAATGTATAGTAGTTTGACATTATTTAAATTAGATAGATTATAGTTTATGTGACATGGTTTGACCGAGAAGATAATGGTTAAATACTTGATTCTTGGGTCTATATGGTAGATAGGGGGCCATTTAGTAGTGGGTACGATTTTACTGAACCCAGCCCTCCGCCATTTAGTCCAATAGCTCGGGTTTATTTGCCAAAGTCGGATTCGGGCGTAATCATTTTATGTGATTTAGCTTAGAACCTAGTTATTAGCTACTAGTGATATGATTAAGTTTATGTTTTGCTAGTTGTCTATATATGAGCATGTGCATTTTTAGTTAAGTTTATTATTTTTATTTATGTGACTACCTGACACACATTTCCTTACTGAGTTTAGTAGCTCACCCTTATTAAATTACCATGTGCAGACCAAAGTAACTGAAAGTCTAGAATGCCGGTGGCGAGTGGAACTTTGGACGCTTGTGTGTGAACTCGCTGAGGACCATATAACTGAGCGCGGTCTAGGGCGCTCTATTTATTTATTTACGCTATTAAGTTTATGTCGCAATTATTTTAGTTATTATTTATTATGTCTTTTGTACGAAAACTGGCCAGTTGTGAACATTTTCAAGTATTAAATAAAAATGCGACATTACGATTTTTCGCGTTTAACGCTTGTAAATAAAATTAATATTTTTATAAAAGTACGGGCGTTACATTAACCTAGTACAGTTATTCAAATCAGGCAAATGGGCCTTCACAATTGGGGTGGTTCATGTGAGGGGGTGCTGGTTCATGTCGTACCCACTTTGATGGCTCGCAACTCTCACACAAGGCCTAAAAGAGAGGAATTTAACCTTAAAATGAAGAACTGTTATTAATTGAATAAGCCCAAAAACTAAATGGGCCTAAATAAAATCTATCAAAACTATGATATTTTATTTAGCAACAACAACCTATATGCATCTATAATAAAATTAAACACATAGGCTCACACAGGCACACAATTTGGATGGATCCTATCATGTTGCTAGGTCATACACAGATGAAAGACGATTATGAAAATTACCTGTTACAAATTATTTACTTGACCAAAGGAGCCTGAGTTAAAATCAGATTATTGGATCTGTCAACAAGTTAACCATGACTATTTGCAATCAAGCAATAATAGGTTTTATAAAACTTACAAACAAGCTAAAACACATACTCCTGCAACAAGGTTAGCTGGATAGTTGGATGTAGGATTTATTTAATTTTAAATAATTAAATTTCGAAAAATAATTAAAAAAATATATTTTTGAAAAAAAATAATAAAAAAATATTTATTTTCAAAAAAATAATAATATAATAAAATAGATATATTTTCGAAATTAATAAAATAATATTTAAAATTAAACCTACAATTTTGAAGAATTAGGTTTCAACTAACCTAAATATCATTTCAAAATTTGCTAACTACTTTTAAAATTTTAATGTTATTTTATAAATTTAAATATTCAATAAAAATAAAAAAGATAAATAAATATCTTTTTCAGATTTTATGATTTAATTTAAATAAATAAAATAACAAAATTTAAAAGTTAGCAAAATATCTTACTTCTATTTAAAATTACATGATTATAATTATCTTATTTTTAAATTTAAATAAGGTCAAATTATTTAAAAAAAATATTTAATTTAAAATTTAAAATCTCACCTTAAATTTAAAAATAAGATACGATATAATCAAATTTAAAAATAAGATAGATAATTAAGAAAAAAGATAGATATTTACTATTTTCAAATTCAAATTACACTAACATCATGAATTAATTTAAAAAAAATTAATTAATTTAATTATGATATTTAGAATTGAATTAGGAATAGTAAATGTCTAAATACAAAACTACACAAAAAATCGGAAGTTAAATCCATGAAATAGCATGAAAAATCAAAGAAAAACGAAAAAATTGCGAGCTGTACGGACAGTATGCATTGCATACTGTCCATGGGCGCGAATGGGAGTGCTTGGGCGAGGAAACACGGCGCAGCAAGGGTGCTGCATGATTTTCGCGCGCGCGTGGTGCAGTGACACCATCCCGATATTTTTCGAAACTTCAAAAAAAACATAACTAATTCAAATTAAATCGAAATTGACATCTATAAAATAGTAAATTGCTTAATTTTTTCCATACTATCCAATAAAAATAATTCCAGAAATAGATATTTAATTATTTTTCACGAAAATTCACAAACATCAATCAATCATCAAACAACACTCAAAACAACATGATACCATCCAAAACATCAAACAAATCGTTTTAAGTCCAAATTTCTTGCAAGCCAATCAATTACCATGGCTCTGAGGCCAATTGTTGGAAATTATTTTACCAGAATCTTAGATCTACTCACAAGTATATTGATTAACACCCTAAATATGAACTTCTAAAACGATTATGAAATTAAACACATATAAAGTATTAGAAACTTTACATTGGGTGCAGCGGAATATAATGACTCCTTCCGTTCAGATATCTAGCCCTTGATTCCTTTCTGTAGCAGAGCATTATCAATATCTGAACCTGGATCTCTTTCTCTCCTTCTTTAGTGCTGAAACTCCTTCTTGTTGAATGTCTTTCTTCACGATCTTCCTCACTATGATTGAGGTATCACTTGCTGTGTGTGGGCACTACTCTAATCACTAAGTGGTTCGAAATTTCAAGGAAGAAGAAAGAGAAGAAGTGCGACTAGGTATAGAGAGAGAAGGCTCAGGTTTTTCTCTGAAGGAAAGTGTGAAAGTTAAGTGTAAATTTCCTGAAGCCTTCACTATCTATTTATAGCATTCCACTAGGGTCAGGTTTGAATTATTTGTCATTAAAATAATAAAAATATCAGATGAAAAAACCTATAAAAGTGGCCGGCCCTATACAGTATGGATTTGGGCCTCACTTTTTGCAATTTTGCAGTTTTATCATTTCTGCATCTCATTTTCTCAAAAACGCCAATTTTCAAATTCAACCATTTAAATGCCAATTCTAATTATTTAATAACTATAAATAATTATTAAATAATTTTGTCATTTATCATATTTATTAATTGAACCATACAAAGTATCTTAATTAACAAATATGCCCTAAAAACTCTTTCTTTACAATTTCGCCCTTACTTAGTGAAAAATTCACAAATAGACATAGTCTAATTTGAGAATTATAATTGATTAATCAAAACCAATTAAATGAGTCTTACAAGTAATATTGTCTCAACTAGTGGGGGGACCATGGGTCTATATAACCGAGCTTCCAATAAACAGATCAAGAATTTATAACCTAAATTCACTGACTTATTAATTCTTCGTTGAATCCATGCATAGAACTTAGAATTGCACTCTCAGTATATAGAACGCTCTATATGTTCCACCATATAGACACGTCATTAGTTATCCATTGTTATAATCCTAATTTGATCAATGATCCTCTATATGAATGATCTACACTGTAAAGGGATTAGATTACCGTGACACCCTACAATGTATTTTATCCTTAAAACACTTAACCCCGTATAAATGATATTTCGGCTATGTGAAATGAGTACTCCACCATTTATTTTCGTTTGGTCAAGCTCGAAGGAAATCATCCTTTACTCTCTATTCGCCAGATAGAAGCTATAGATTCCATATTTATGTTAGCGCTCCCACTCAATTGCACTACCGTGTTCCCAAAATGTACGTATCACCCTGACCCAAAAGTAGGCTTAACTAACAAATCAAAGAACACGAATAACCTCTTGAGATTGAGCCTAATCATAACAGGATTGAGATCATTTGATCTAGGATCAACTAGGCGATATTGACTTGAATAAATATTACGGTAAGTTTAATAAATCTAAGTCAAAGTTCAATATCGGTCCCTTCCGATGCATACTCCATGCATCCAACCTAGCTTTACTTTAACCAATGCTCTGGAAAGATCATAGCATTTCTCCAAATGCAAGTAAACTCTGTTATAGATTATCATATCAGTAAAACCCTGTGTTTGATAAATTTAGAAAACTTTATTCACATAGTCATGCTTACTTTCTAAAGTGTTGACAACACAATAAACAGGATCAAGTATGTGAAAAGGGTTTCAGATGAATTCATACATTACGTACATATAATCATGAAATAAATCATGTGAACCATGCAACATTAAATGTTATTTCTGATCTATATTAATAAGTAAATCTGATTATATTGAAATGAGTTTTATTTAGGGCATAAAACCCAACACCCTATTGTTCTCATCACCAACATGTGATGTGCTTTGGTCCACATTAGGATAAAATACTGAAAGGGACAATGTTATTGACAAAGTTCTCATTTATCAATATATTTATATATATATCTATTCTATATAAAGTGTGCCTATATAACCGAATTCTTGGTTTATGAGAAATTCATGGGTGACTTTTTATTTATATTAAAAATAAAATGATTTATTATTAAAAATAAAATAGTTTATGAGAAATTTATGGATCACTTTTTATTTATATATAATAAATAAATAAAATAAATCTCAGTAAATCCAAAAAGTTATATTTTAGCACATACAGTATAATTAAGAAGCTATAAAATTTATAATTTCGTCTTCTGTTAAATAAAAATAAAAGCAACATAAAGCATTATTATAATTATGTTGCCATAGTGGATGCTGCGACAAAAAGGAATGTGCAAACCAGAAAAAGAAAAATATTTACTAAAATCCACCAAAACTTATCATAATTAAACCTGAGGCATTAGATGCAAAAAAAAAAAAAAAATCAGAGAGTACATTATAGTACTGTTTTTGATCATGTGCTCATAAATTAGAAGCACAATTTCATATATTAGCGAAATAGTGACTAACATCCAAATTTCAGAGTTGAAGAAAAATCTGCAACTGAATGAGGTAAAGACTACTACAATATTTACTTTATAAAACTTTTGTTTTAATATCTTACTATTATTAACACAATTTGATTTGGATGTAGAAAAAATATTTTTGGATTGAGGCGACAATAAAAATAATTGATATTGTCCAGAGTTTTTATTACATGTCATGTGACGCATGTCATAAAAAAATAGATTTATACAATCGCAATGAAAAAAATTATATGTGACAAGCCAACATGCGACCAAGAAGGATTTCACGGTATATTACAAAAAACATATGATGTTATTGAAATTAAGTTAAAAAAAAAAAGATTCTAACAATCTTATTATGCATTTTACAGTGTTGAACTTGATGACAATACAAATAGCCTATTTGCTGTCATGTTCGCAGATATTATTAAAAATAAAATAGTTTATGAGAAATTTATGGATCACTTTTTATTTATATATAATAAAATAAATAAAATAAATCTCAGTAAATCTAAAAAGTTATATTTTAGCACATACAGTATAATTAAGAAGCTATAAAATTTATAATTTCGTCTTCTGTTAAATAAAAATAAAAGCAACATAAAACATTATTATAATTATGTTGCCATAGTGGATGCTGCGACAAAAAGGAATGTGCAAACCAGAAAAAGAAAAATATTTACTAAAATCCACTAAAACTTATCATAATTAAACCTCAGGCATTAGATGCAAAAAAAAAAAAAAAATCAGAGAGTACATTATAGTACTGTTTTTGATCATGTGCTCATAAATTAGAAGCACAATTTCATATATTAGCGAAATAGTGACTAACATCCAAATTTCAGAGTTGAAGAAAAATCTGCAACTGAATGAGGTAAAGACTACTACAATATTTACTTTATAAAACTTTTGTTTTAATATCTTACTATTATTAACACCATTTGATTTAGATGTAGAAAAAATATTTTTGGGTTGAGGCGGCAATAAAAATAATTGATATTGTCCAGAGTTTTTATTACATGTCATGTGACGCATGTCATAAAAAAAATAGATTTATACAATCGCAATGAAAAAAATTATATGTGACAAGCCAACATGCGGCGGCCAAGAAGGATTTCACGGTATATTACAAAAAACATATGATGTTATTGAAATTAAGTTTAAAAAAAAAAGATTCTAACAATCTTATTATGCATTTTACAGTGCTATAGCATATGTTGAACTTGATGACAATACAAATAGCCTATTTGCTATCATGTTCGCAGATATTGTGGAAAAAAAATATTTTTCGTGTACTGCTGTCTAACTAATGAAATATACTGCAGAGGTGTAATTTTTTTAAAAAAATAAAATAGTTTTACATGCCTTCATAAGTTGATTTTTTTAATTAAATAAGCTATGCACACCATGTCTAATCATTTTAAATGAAAATATATCACGGTTTGCATGAACACCGCCGCTTTGTCGACACTACCATATTCAATTTATCAACGAAAAAAAAATGGACAATCCAAATATATGCAGACCAGCGTAGAATAAAAAGTGCAAAATATAAAAATTACACTATTGTCTCTATCGAAGCAAATGAAGATTGAAATCTACCAATGACTATCATTAGTTTTCTTATCTACAATTTTTGGACAAATGCTATCTTTAATTATCAATAATTTAGAGATTGATTTTTAATTTTCTTTTTATCTTACACCCATTTAAGTAATGTTTTTTTAAGTATTGGAACATCAATTTCTAATTTTTTTTGGATTAACTTAAGAACATATTTAAATCATCAAGCTTTCTTAAATATTAATATATTACATTCGGTATTCACTTTTAATTGACAACATTATAAACTATAATATTTAGATACACATAATAATAATAATCTCACCTAATAACTAATAATATTTTTTCTTTAATTTTTAATTGTATCACTTTCAACTAACATAGAAAAAAACTGGCATAAAATTTAGTATAGGTGCAAACTTTTTGCTAGTATATATATATATATAAATATATATATATATATATATATATATGAAAATAGAAGGATGGCCAGCCAACACTCTATGATTGCTACCTCAAGAGAAATGTTTGCACTTTGCACCACCAAATTCTAAACTTTTATCTTCCTACTTACATATATAAACCATTTATTAATGACTATAATATCATCCTTTACTATAGGTTGCCACAGAGGAATTGAGCAACAAGACTGTAGCCTTATTCATTACAGATGAATCTCAATCTCCAACATGAGCAAGAATACAAAATCTTGGAACGAATTTACCAACAAAAGAAGCATAACCCCATGAAAATGGATAGTCATTACGAGATAGTTTGGGTACCAATTGTTGATAATTGGGATGAAGACAAACTCATTCTCTTTGAGATACTAAGAAATCAAATGGAATGGCACCCGATTGGCCATCATTCGGTGGTGTCAACGGTGGTAAGAAGGTACATCAAAGAGAAATGGAACTTCAACAAAAAGCCAATTCTTGTGGTTATAGACAAACAAGGTGTTGTTGTGCACCATGATGCTACCAACATGATATGCATTTGGGGAAACACTGCCTACCCTTTTACCATCAACAGAGAGAAATTATTGTAGGACATTGATCTTCTTATTGACAACCTCGAGCCTAATTAGAATGCTTGGGTCAATTTTTTTTCTTTTACTTTTTCTTTATTTTTTGAAATAAAAAAAAATGTTTATATGTTTGTGATTGTGTTTCAGATTCAAGAGGGAAGGCACATTTACTAGTATGGAGGTGAAGATATGGAATCAATAAACCCACGACCATACTAGCCACATCTTCCGAGTAAGCGTTCCCAACATTGGCCACCGAAACCCCTCGGCGACGGCACTCGACCAAGTTGACCTGATTGACGCCCGCACTGGAAGTCACCACCATTCGCAACGCTAGAAGCAGTTGGAGTAGGTCGGCGTTGACGGAGGTGGCGTGGCTGGCAATCATCGCTCGGACTGAGTTTGCATGCATTTCTCTTCAAAAACTGGTCCATAGGTAGCTCCGACTCCAACGCTTTCGCCAATCGGAAGTTTTGAATATCAAACATGATGAGAAAATAGTGGGTAGCGTCTTTACAATCAGTAGGAGATGGGGCCGAGATGGTTTAGAAAAGCCACCGAATTTGAAGAGGAAGGAGAAGAGTAAAACAAAATGTAAAAATGAATTTAAAAAGTCAGTTAAAAAATATTTATGTAAATAAAGATTTATAGAATTGAATTTTTTTTAAAAAGAACGTAAAAGTGAAAAAAAGTTGGAAAATGTGGTACAATGGGTAATTTCCCTTTTTTGTTTTTCGAAAAAAAAATTTAATTATTTTTTTGTGATTAAAAAATTTAAAAATAAAAATATTACCAAACACCACTTAAATATTTAATTTTTTTTTTTTTTTTGACAAAGTGATTAGAATCACTCATGAATTTACGACGCAGACGTCCGCCACCGGCGCTGGAACCTCCTCGAACCAGGATAGCTCATCGTCTAACCGCAGAGCATGCTTTTGCCAAACCATGAGCCGCTAAATATCCAAAGCGAGCCACATAGGACAAAACTGCCCCCGGAAATTTAGACAATAAAGCTATAACATCTTCAAACACCGCTCCTAGCTCATTGAAATACACCTGAAAAAAGCAGAAAACTAAAATAAAACTTTTATTAAAAAATTATCAAATTGACCAGAATCTACCGAACAACAAGAACTAAGCAACCAGAACCCCACTAAAAAATGTTAGAACTAGCCAAAGGGATTACCCTTTGGCTAGTAGCAACTGAATTATAGCACTCTACTTCATAACCTTCTTAAAGTCACCATCCTTTACTAAGACCATATCATCTAAAATAAATTTTAGTATGTATAATTTAGTAAAAAACAATGAACCTAAATCCTACTATGTATATATAATGAAACTATAATTTGATCCAATTCTATTTATATCAATTATAGAAGTTGACTGCCATATTTGAAAAAGACTTTCCAAAAACAACCTTGAAAAATCTAAGCTTTTTGATTTACATTTCCAACAGGATAAAACTATTATTTGACTCTATTGGAGTCAACTACTTTTTAAATAAATTATAATATACTACTAGTAGTATTAAGATATATAGATGTCAATGAAAAAAGAATGTATATCTTAATACTTTCCTAATACTATATATAGTTATTTTTTATTATTATCTTTCAATACAATAAAATAAAACTCAAACTTATTATGCTTAATTGTCTATTTATTTCAGCTTCTTATAGGATAAAACAAAATTTTCCAATTCATTATTAATGTCCCCTCTCTCTTATTGATGACGAAATCCTCACATTTATAATTTATACAATAAAATTATATTATTTTATATATCTATTTATAGTAAAAATCATATTTATAGACAATATAAACAAATTAAAGTTAACTAATATAATCACAAATCAATTCAGCTTAATTATTCTTATTTATTATCTACAAAGATGGGTTGGAATACCACCATCATAACCAATACTAAACCTTCTAATTATTTTAGCCATTGGATTTACTAGAAATTATTTATATCTATCTGAACAACAAAAAACAATAAAATCAATACTCATTAACCTTTACTATCCATTTATTTTAGTATCTTCCTAATAATAGAATAAAATCAAAAATATCCCCGATTCACTTTTAATGTCTCCACCTCCCATTGATTATAAAATCTCCACATTTATAATTTTTACACCAAAAAATATTATGTTATATATAATGAACCTTATATTTATTGTCAATATAAATTCCCATAAAATAAATTAAAATGAACTAATTAATATATTCACAATCCAATTTGAGTATTATGACTTAATATTTCCTTATTTAAAATTTTAATATATTTTAAAATTCATGAAATTACTGATATTTTAACCAAATTACCCTAAATAATTAGGGGCTAGCCATATAATAGGCGCAAAAGCCTTGAAAGGCACCAAAACCATTATCAATGGCGCAACTCAACATTCAAATTAGTACTGAATTAAGTAATAATAATCTGCTAAATATAAATTTATAAACTATCAATAGGGTATAAATACAATAATTTAAATCAAGGAAAATAAATTAAAAGAAAAAAAATATTTATTTAATTATTTAAAATATTAAAATAAAAAAATTTCTAAAGATATTAAAATAAAATAAATACCACAAATTAAGCAAAAGTCTGTATTAATAATAATAATAATAATAATAATAATAATAATAATAAAATTTATTAAAATAAAATATTAAAGAAAGAAATTTAACAATTTCTGATTCAATAAATGAAAAGAAGCAAACTTTACAGCTAAACATATAAAAGGAAAAAATCAAGAAAAGATACTACTAATAACAAAAGTCAAAATTATATAAAATTATATAAATATAATAATAAATGTAATAACTATATATGAAAATAATAAATGTAATAAATATAATATATAAATTACCATAAAAAGTAATAAAACTTAAACCAAAACAACCCAAATCATGTCTCCGGTTATTCCGCCACCACCCTCGTCATCGGAAAATGAAACTCTTTTAACTTTTTTCCGGTAACGACTTTGCAGAACATCATCTCTTCCTAGAAATTCAGTCACAGAGAATTAGAAACTAATAATAATTTAAATATAGGAAAAGAAAACTCCATTTGAAGACTAACAAAGAGATAACGGTGGAATGAGCGCCTTGACTGTCAAAGAAATATAGAAACAAATTTTGATTCGAAAAGGAAAACTTATGAACTATTAGAGACTTATAAAATATAGAAACAAATGTAATAATTATATATATATATATATATATATATATTGTGTATAAAAATGGTCCAAAGGCTATCAGAGTTCACACAGACCGGGAGCTGAAAAAATAATAATAATGAAAAGAAATACCCCGATCAAGGTTTGAGAGTAATTTGTAAACAGTATATTCAGATCAGGCACCGAAACACATGAAGTCTAAAACCTTAAGTGGACTAGAATAAGTTAATATTAAATATTTAGATTTTAATCGTTGTAACTAACTAAAATAATGATCTATATCAAACAATATAATAATATATATCAAACGCTTAATGAGAGCTTTTCTCTAACTTTATCTTATCTATAATATTTTTATTATGTCGGTCAACAACCTATCGGGTCATAATATTTTTACATGGTTGATATCCATTTCTTCTTTCCTATATTGAATTTTTGATATATCATTACTGTATGTATATATGACTCATATATATCTTGAAGGAAATTATCATTACCAAAACGATCGACTTGCCATATATATTATAGAAATAAATGAAATATCTTTTATAGAATATGTGCAAATATGTAAGTACATATTCCAATCCTTAAATCTCCTTATTTATTTTTTTTTCTTTTTCTTACCATGTATAGTAGTAGGTACAAGATTAGCTTTACAACCAAATTAATATACCAAATTTTATCATGAACATTACCCTATAAATAAGCCTTAAAATAACCCCATTACACAAACTCATTCCAAAACCCTTTTTACCTTATTTCACTATAATGGCTGCGACACTAGTAGTAGTACTATCGCAGCTTTCTCTTCTTTCCACCATTTTCATAATCACCAACCAGTTCGGCGCGGCTAAAGCCACCGATATCGGCGTAAACTATGGGATGCTAGGCAACAACCTACCACCGGCGGCGGAAGTTATCAACCTATACAAGAAAAATGGCGTATCAAAGCTTAGGCTCTTCGATCCCGACCCAGCCGCACTCGCAGCCCTGAAAGGTAGCAAAATCGAAGTGGCTTTGGATCTGAAGAACCAGGATCTGCCTATCTTTGCTTCCAGCCCACCAGCCCTCCAACAATGGTTCGCCCAAAACGTGGAGCCCTACCTAAACGACATCGATTTCCCATATCTTGTGGTTGGAAATGAGGTCATCCCTGGTGACCTTGGTCACTACGTTTGGCCTGTCATGATGTCCTTACAAAATATTCTGGATACTAAGAACCTTCACGGAATAAAAGTCACTACAACTCTTCCCGGCACTGCTTTGTCGACTTCTTATCCTCCCTCCCTCGGCCAATTCTCCGCTCAGGCCGCTGCCGACCTCAAAGGTGTTCTGAGGTGAGCCATGCATATATATTAACCATATTTTCATATATATACATGAAAAATACGAGGAGTATTTTAATATGGAGTGTAATAATTAATATAAAAATAGCTCACTAATTTAAAATATAGTAATTAAGTGCATTTACATTAGTAAAAAAAGTCTACATATATAAGTATCTCGGTGGTAAATTAATATCTAAATTTATTTTTGGCAGTAATAATATAGTTAAGTTAAATTTCTAAAACTCTATAGGTATTTCATGCCTATAAATGTCAAGTTATATCATCAATTATTTTTTTTATTTATATATTTAAATTAATTTTTTTAAAATAAAAATTTAATAACCTAGATCAATTGTCACGTGACAATTTACTTTAACACTTAATAATAAAATTCTTACAGTTGAGAGTTAAACTTAAATAATTATACAGTAAATTACTTTAATATAGATGACACTACCTTCTATTAGCAATATTCCGTCAAAATTATCTTCTTACCAAATACTTAATTACTCACGAGTAGTGCATTCTAATATTTCTCAATAATATAATAAGTTTTATACTTTTTTTTCTTTTAAAATAATAAATTTTATACCTTATTTCTACACACATCTATATTATTATAATAAAAAGTACTAATTTCTATCTTTTCCCTATATATTATACTGGTGTCAGCTACGTATGACCAATATTTTCCTTTTACCACAATCAATCAACATAATGACAATATCATCTCTCTCAATATATATATATATATATACGTTTCAGTTTCTTATCGAGTCAAGGATCGCCGTTAATGATCAACGTGTACCCATACTTCGCTTACGCATCAGACCCAGCGCACGTTCGGCTAGACTACGCGCAGTTCACAGCGACAGAAGTTGTCGTTCAGGACGGTCCCTATGGTTACAAGAACCTGTTCGACGCCATGGTCGACTCTTTCGTGGCAGCCATGGAATCAGCAGGCGTGCCAGACGTGGAGCTGGTAGTGTCGGAGAGCGGTTGGCCTTCGGCGGGGAACGGTGAGCTTACGACGCAGGCTTTGGCGTCCACTTACAACACCAACTTCATCAAACATGTCAGTTCGGGTGTTGGGACACCAAGACGGCCTAATAAGCGCCTGGAAGGCTATATTTTCGCCATGTTTAATGAGAATCTTAAGTCTCCAGGGGTAGAGCAGAATTTTGGCCTATTTTATCCCGATATGACCCCTGTTTATCCTGTTTTCAGTCAACTCTAAATCAAATTATAGTATTGTTAGTTTCATCTTTAGCAATCATTTATTTTATTGTCTTCGTAGGGTTAATATGTAGCTACACAGAGAGATCATTGGAGTTAATTATAATTTTCTCAATAAAAATTAGTTGGATTTTTTTTTTCTTATTTTGTCATTTCTCTTCTTTAAGAACAATAAACAAGAAACCATATGGAAAGAAATTAAGAAATAGCAATTTTGATAGCTGGAATTAATATTATGGCTTGATAATAATTATAATTTATTATAATATTTTTTTGGAATTAAAATAAATAGCCAGCTCTACAATATTTCCATTAGTATTATTAGTACTTATCTATTTCAAACTCTTCCATATTAGGGGAATCCAACATTAATTGTTTTCAATTTATTAATTATTAAATACATAAAATATTAATCTTTCAAGGAGAGAGAATTGGATAGGATTGAATAGGTTTATGTAGTATAAACTAGATTAATTACAGGATAATACTGAAAAAATATGTAATGTATGTTTCTTGAAAATTGGATATTAATTAAATTTTATATTGAGTAAAATATACATTCACACATAAATATTTTCTTAATGGAAAATTCAAACTTTATAAACTAACAATTTATGCTACCAAACATGAAATAACAAATTAGTCAAGACATCTTCAAACTAAAATCTAGAGTAGTTCTAACAAATTCATAAACAACAACATTATTAGTTAATGGTTCAACGGAAACAATTATAATATTTCTTAACTCAGAAAGTAAAATTTTAGATTCATAAATAACAATACCAAATATTGAAACCATAACCAGCCACCCCCTTAAGGCTTGGACAATTGCCAAGCAATCAATCTCAAAAATAACATAATTGTCTTTGAACCAATTTAAAGCTTCTATATATAACTCCCATTAGCTTTCGTTTACTACAAAAAACTGTTACTTTTAGTGACAACTTTTTAGTCACAATATAATTTTTTTGTGGGGATATTGGCGGCTAAACCACTTGATCTTTACGGTTTGTAACACTTAACCACAAAAACTGAAATTTTGGCGGCTAAACTACCTAAACCCTGGTTCCGTTTTGCTCTGCACACCTCCGTCCAAAAATCACAGTTAAGTGCCACGGTGGACTGTCCACGCGTACACACTTGTACACGTGGCAAGTTTTTAGTGGTCCACGTAATATTAATTTTAAAAAATAATTATAAATATTAAAAAAAAATTAAAAAATCAGAAAAAAAAATATTATTTTTTTTTCTTTTTTACTTATTTTAATTTTAAAAAAATAAAAAATTAATTCTTTTTTTAATTTTTTTTTTTCTTTTTCTTCTTCTTTTTTCTTCTTCTTCTTCTTTCTTTTTCTTCTTCTTTTTCTGCAGAAACCCTCCCAGCCCTCTTTCTCTCCTTCTCCTCCTCCTGGCGTCATAGTTGGTCATTTGTTGGGCGGCCGACTGCTGGTGGTGGATGCATTCGAAGACGTTGATTGCGTTGTCGTGATCAGTCGTAGTGATTCCAAGAACATAAATGTTGTTGACGAGTCTATACACAACTCGGTAACGACTCTCGACCCCGATGATGAGCTGGCCATTGGAAGCTGCGAGTGGATCGTCGCTAATGGAATCAATAAAGGGATCGAAATTGGTGCACTGAGACTGGTTGTTGTTGTTGTTGTTGTTCTTGCTGGAGCCGAAAGCGAGACGAGTCTGGCGAAAGGCGGAGAGTGCGACTAGGGCTTGTGTCGGAGGAAACCACTCTCGGGTTTGGAGAAGGATGTCAGAGCCATTGGCGGGTTGAAGAGAGAGGGCTAAGCACGACATTGAGAGCTTTCAAATTCAAATCAAAGGTTTGGGATCTGAATCTGATATGAATTGGTTTTTCTAGGGTTTCGAAATTTTTTATTTTTAGGGATTTTGGGGATCTGAATGAATTGATTTGGTTCTAGAGATAGAGTGAATTCTGAACAATTTCCAGTCGACAAATTTTTTTCTGCAGAAGAAGAAGAAGAAGAAGAAGAAGAAGAAGAAGAAAAAAAAACAAGAAAAAAAAAATTAAAAAAAAAAATTAATTTTTTAAAATTAATATTACGTGGACCACTAAAAACTTGCCACGTGTACAAGTGTGTGCACGTGGACAGTCCACCGTGGCACTTAACTGTGATTTTTGGACGGAGGTGTGCAGAGCAAAACGGAACCAGTGTTTAGGTAGTTTAGCCGTCAAAATTTCAGTTTTTGTGGTTAAGTGTTACAAACCGTAAAGTTCAGGTAGTTTAGCCGCCAATATCCCTTTTTTTGTAACTAAATGTGACTTTTAGTTACAATAAAATATTACTTGTGACTAAAATATAGTTTTTAGTTACAAGTTGTCACTAATTTAGTTTTAGTCACAACAATTATTGTGACTAAAAATATATATATTTTTTTTAAAAGAAGTTTATTAAGAAACAGCCTCAGCTATTACAATGTTCTTCAAAAAAGTAGGAGCATTTAGCTCATTAAACAAGCAACCTGACAAATAGCAAGACTCCCGAGCAAGACAATGGGCAGCCTTGTTAGCAGATCGATAAACAAAAGAGATTAAAACATTCTTTAAGGTAGATAAAATCAAACGACAATCCTCCACCAACAAACCAAAGTAGGAAGACATATGAACAGAGCTATTGAGTGCTTGAACAACCATCAATGAATCAGTCTCAATGATCACATCCTCCTACCCTTTCCTTTTAATCCAACTTAATGCTTCCTTCATGCCAATGATTTCAACAATTTCAGGCAACACCATGCCAATTCTAGAATCAGAAATTGCTTCCAAGAGATGCCTAACATGATTACGAGCCACACAACCAAAACCAAACCTTTGCTGATCTTCAAAAATAGCATCGTCAACATTTACCATTATCTTATTACCCGTTGGCTTGCTCCATATGTTGTTGTTTGAAAGTACACCAGTAGCAAAAGAAGTTGTTGTGTTCTTGGTTGCAACTCGCCATTGATCAAGGGCCTTCCTAGCCGACTGTACTACCCTCAACGCATTGCTGGTTTTTTTCTGCCAAAAAACTTCATTTCGCGTCTTCCAAATGCTCCACGAAATCATTGCAGTGTCGACAGCCACCTCACCTTGATTACCATCCAAAACCATGAAAAACCAGCTGCTGAAATCATCCACACCAGCAGCTATTGCAGCCGAGAGATGCCAGCAGGCTTGAGCAAAACGACACCCAAGAAGCACATGGAAAATGGTCTCGTAATTGACATTACATAAAGGACATATGAGATCAACATTTACATGTTTAGTCCTAAGTTGTACCTTGGTAGGAAGACAACCCGAACAAGCTCTCCACAAAAAATGAAGAACCTTAGGAGGGACGTCAAGTTTCCAAAGCTTTTTCCAATAGCTTTCATCTTGAAGATGGAGGCAATTTCTAGACGAAACTTGAAGATGATTGTAAGAACTTTTAACAGAGTAGAAGCTCGAAGTTTCCATCTTCCAGTACCAAGAATTCGTGGTTGTTGAGTCACTCAATTGGATACTCAAAATCAGTTGAACATCACGCTCTTCAAACATATCATCAACAACATCTACATCCCACCCCTTTTCTCCCACCAACATCAAATTGGACACCACTTTATTATCAAGTCCTTGGTTAACAGTTATTACATATGGATTACTGTCTTGAGGCAGCCAAGGATCGTTTAAAATGCTCACAGTAGAGTCGTTTCCAATTGATCTTTTAGCAACCCGTCGAACAAAGGATTGGGCTTCCCATATACTATGCCAAATAAAGCTAGGATTTTTCCTAACTCAGCAGTGATGTAAGACCCCGTCGGGTAGTATCGAGCCTTGTAGATCCTTCCTATGAGTGAGTCTTCCTTGGTAAGTAATCTCCACCCTTGCTTACCCAAGAAAGAAATATTATATTGTCTAAGATCTCTAAATCCCAAACCCCCAGCATGCTTATGTTGGCACAATCTCCTCCAACTAACCCAACTAATCCCCTTATGCGAAGTATTAGACTGGGCCTTCCACCAAAATTTAGCCATTAAACCTTCAAGACTAGAGCAGATTTCTTTAGTTAAGAGAAACACACTCATAGCATAGCTTGGAAGAGCCTGGGCAACATACTTAATCAACACCTCCTTCCCAGCTTTAGAGAGAAATTTGTTTTCTTAACTGAAAATCTTTTTCTTCATTTTCTCCTTTAAGAAACCAAGGATAGCATTTTTATTCCTACCCATGATACATGGTAGGCCTAGATAAAAGCTACCTTCACTAGCCTCATTCAACCTCATCAAATTGCAGATACTCTCCCTGACATCCACTGTCGTATTCTTACTAAAAAACACTGAAGACTTCTCAAAATTAACCTTCTATCCAGAAGCAAGCTCATAAGAATGGAGAAGACTAATCACCTACTAAGCTTCTCTATTATTTGCTTTACAATAGACATAGCTATAATCAGTGAATAGTATGTGTAATATCCCGATAAGTTAAATGGTAAATAATTAGGGTTTATATTGATATTATGAATTAATCAGGTAATAAGTGGGATTATGATCCTACTAATTTATTTCAGCATAAAATTTAAATTTTGCTATAAGTGAGTAAATAATCGTAATTTGTTAATTACGGAGATTTATATAGCATGTGTGAATGTAATATGAGCTATATGTGGAATAAAAATATTTCAGGTTCGGCGACCCCGGAGACTCAATAAGTGGATATATAAGCGTAATTTGTTAATTACGGGGATTTATTTGAAATACGTGGATATAATATGAGTTATTTGTGAAATAAAAATATTTTCAAGTTTGGCGACCCTGGAGACCCGATTGGAGGCCAAAAATGTCACAACAGTTTTAGTTAGAAATATTGATGAGATTATTGGGATAAGTTGATTTTAGAAATATTGGGGTATTTTAGGGTACTCGAAGTTGACCAAATACCCTAAAAATAGAAATTTCTTAGTGGCTAAGAAATAATAAGATAATTATTAATAATAAAGTTTTTATTAATATTATTATATTATTATTATTAATATATTATTATTATTATTATTATTATTATTATTATTATTATTATTATTATATTATTATTATTATTATTATTATTATATTATTATAATATTATTTATATATAAGTTAACGTGTAAGTTAACTTTTATATATATATATATATTAAGTTATCAGTGAAACAGAACAGAACGAACGACGAACGAAACCCTCGTTCTCCCTCCTTCGATAAAACCTTCTCCCCTTATATCTATTTTCTTCAATTTTCAATCCAAAACTTAGCGATCTAAGCTTCCGGTAGTAAGGATAGCAAATCTTTGAAGAGGAAGCTTAAGGTATGGTTTAATTTCGTTTTAAGTTTAAAAACAATTGGTTTCGTATAGGGGTTTTGTGAATTAGAATAGTTATGAAGGTTCGACCTCCATAGAATTGTTCTCGGGTAGTCATGGGACTAGTTTCGATATTTTCTTGTTGAATTAGAAGTGATTTTTGAGTTAGAAATCGAGTTTGGAACTTTTTAAAGCTTAGTCCGAACGTTAATGGCGTTTTTCATTTGGGGGGTCGATTTTTATTTCTCGTTACGTAAGGATGGTAGTATTTATGGCATACATGCACCGTGAAGTTTGGAGTGATTTGGATAAGTTTTGGTAGTGTTTCGTGAGTGCGAAAATTGAAATTTTCGTATTTCACGATTTATAGAAATTCCTAAGAGATCGTAAATCGTATTTTTGTCATAACTTTTGACTCGGGTGTCCGTTTTGGATATTCTATATACCGTTTCGAAGCTTGAGACGAGCTCTACAATATGGTGTATGTTTTAGAGCTGAAATATAAGTTTTATTTTAGTGTATTTATACCGCGGGGTTTGGTAGAAAACCCTAGATTGTCTTATGTGAATATAAGCAAGGTTGTTTTAGGATAAACACTTATTAGTTTATCGTTGTCGTGACATGTACGGATCATCGAGGATAGTTCTCCACTTGGATTGATTGAAATGTATGAACCTGGATTAAAGGTAAGAAAAGTATATTGTACTGCATAGTACGTTGTATGTAATACCGTTAGTATTGTTATGAATTGATCAATATTGAGATATAGTTAATATTGTTATATATAGAAAAGTATATTGTACCGCATAGTACGTTGTATGTAATACCGTTAGTATTGTTATGAATTGATCAATATTGAGATATAGTTAATATTGTTATATATTGAAAAGTATATTGTCTTGCATAGTACATTGTATGTAATACAATTAGTATTGTTATGAATTGATTAATATTGAGATATAGTTAATATTGTTATATATTGAAAAGATTGATTGGCCGAGTATTGATAATGTGATAATATTATGCATGTGATATGTTGGCTCACCCGATTAGGTGATGCAATTTTCCTAGTAACGTACCGGGGCGTAAGTACGGGCGTTAGTGATATATGATGAGTACCGAGTGTAGTACACGGCTCACCCGATTAGGTGATGCGATTTTCCCGGCGACGTGCGGGCGTAAGTACAGCGTCGGTGACATGATAAGTACCGGCGTAGGTACGAGCTCGTCTAGTTAGACGATGCGATATATTGGTGCGTATTGTGGCACGGCTCACTCGATTAGGTGATGCAATTGTATGATATATGGGTGCAGTGTTGGGCATAGGCTCACCCGATTAGTGTGATGCGTTTATGCGACATATGGGTGCCGTGCTATGGCATGGGCTTGTTCGATTAGGCGATACAATACAAGATCATCGATTAAAGCATCGACTTGCCTAATTAGGCAACATGATGTCATGAAGATGGTTGCTTTATGAGGTAACATATATATTATTTATATGATTAAATGAATATGAATTCCATTATTGGTATAATGGTTTTGTATTACCAAATATCCGTATACTAATGTTTATTCGTGGCAGATGCCAGTAGTGATTTGGATTTCATCTTATGAAAAATGTGTGATGGTTTGATTTTTATTGTGTATAAATGACAATATTCGAATAATAAGCTATATGATTGTTATTATTACTTTTCTTCGTCGAGTCCTCGTGACTCACGGGGTGCATGTGGTGCGGTAAAGGCAAAGAAAAGCTAGATCAACCATGAGGTGGCGTTTCTCCAAAGAATGTACATATTGACCTCGCCAGGCCCGCGTGCCGAGTTGCCGTGAGTTGTTTTAGATCGGTTGTATCTCGTGTATTTTGATTTTATGTTTAAATGGTTGTCGTACATATTTCTTTAAGAAACTTTTTACAAATGTGATTCCCGAACACACTTTTTATGCCGTTATAATGTCCATTTTTAGTGTTTTATTTTAGTCAAGTTTTTAATATTATCATGGTTTTTAATAATTAATTATTCTATTAGTATTAAACTAGTTTATAAAATCACACACGTGGCGTCCCTAGATTAGGGCGTTACAACTCGCATCGAGGAGCCATGGTTTTAAAGGTCCCGAAGATCGGTCGAATATGTACATTTGTCGCAGGACAGTGTCGACTCATGGTATATAGTAAGTATTTATATTATTTGCTATTGGATTACTCCGCTTAGGCAATTATAAAGTATGTTGGGAAAAGTAACATACTGATAATTTTGATAAGAATATGTGTATGGTATATGCATATCGATATTAATATCCGTTCGAGTTTTAAATAGTTAGAAGACGTGGACTAAATATGTGATAAGTTATACAAAGAAGGGCAATCAAATAGTCCGATTAGCGAGCTATTTGGGGCTCGTGGCAAACAATATGGAAGAGAATTATTTATGACCATAATGCTTGGAACATGTAAATTCCGTTATACAGGGACATGGTTAGACGACAAGGAGAAAAAAATAAATCTAAGATTTGAAAAGATAAAGGTGCTCATCTTGTGTCCGTTCTTATACTACCGAGACTTCGTTGTACCACTAGATGTGGTGGAATATATGAAGCCACCTTACTAATAGATCAAGAAGCAAAAACTAAATGAACCACAAATTACGTGGGATAAAACGAAAGGTTCTGGGTGACCATGATAGGGGTCAAAGTGAGTATAAGAGATGGTGACCTTATCCGGAGTGTTCAAGATGCAAAAAGGCGCCATTTGAGCCAATTTAGAGCCAGATCTTGTTTTTTTATGGGGTAGCGGTCATTCGAAAAGAACCTACACGTAGTTAAGAAAGACTTATGTTAAAGGAGAAAAGTGTACGGGTCTTGCTCTTGTTGGCCGGTTATGACTCAAGTGGACAGGGATATCGGTCCTTCGGCCAACTCAAGTTAGAATTTATGGGCAATATCATAATTACTATTGATATTAAACATTGTACATTTAGTTAGAGACATCAAGAAATCCGAATGGATCGTGCATGTATGTTATTTAATGGTAATCCATTTAACATGATGTGTATTTAGAAAGATGACAATATGAGTTAAATTGTTGATATTCCCTAGTGGAATATAGAAAATGAGTAGTTAATGGAGGCATCGATCTAATTGATTCAAATAACAAAATCTTTTGTTTAGAAGTGATCTAGCGTTACCAAAGGTGGGACAATTTATGAGTATTGTCTGGAATCCCAGATGAATTGAAGGTGATGATTGTGTAGGAATTTTGAGATTATGTAGTCGTGGGACTACCTATGTTAGCAAGAAGCATCTTGTTTTGGTAGCTCGGCATGAAAGAACTCCATGGTTGAGTGTCCTTGACTTGGGGTGGTTTCATTTAGGAAATTTTCCCATGAAGCGTGCGAGTCAGAGCAAAGCACGTTAGAAACACTTGGATTGGTTCGTGGGACCGGTACGTCCAAGAAACAACTAGAGTGATGAAGTCATGTATAAGAGCCATCATTCTATGGGCGTAAGGGCCCAATGGAGGCATAAAGTGTGTAACGTATAAAAGAACGTCGGAAGAGTAAAGTGGTATCACCTGAAGTAAAGAAGATTACCTAAATTACTTAAGGTGATACGGTAATGATGGAGAGTACTTTATAATTGACTGGATAGTCAATATGGTATATAAGGAGACCATTGACATTTTGGGAAAAGATTACTTTATTGTGCAATTATGGAAAGGCATACTCACCCAGAATGGAGAAAAGCTTATGAATTGAGATGCAATTTAATAGACACGTAATTGAGTGATTGGTGGATGTTGGATCACAAAGTAGGTTGTTTATTAAACAACGAGTTATATAATTGAGTGTAGAATAAGTTTTAAAGTGGTTAACGAAGTATGAAGATAGTGATGATTGCAGAGAAGCAATGGTATCATATGAATCAGGGAGTGAAACCTTAGTGGTGATGATGAAAAGAAACTTCAGGATCAAGGAATGATCTTTAATTAATTGTTATTAGTTGAGAATTCGAGAAATGGGTATTTCCAGTTTAGTTGTGGGTACCTGGTATGAGCAGTGTTGCCTATCGTATAGGTTTAATCAAATTACTTTATAATGGTGGTTAATCGTAAATGATTGGAAAAAAAAAATTAATTAAAAGTTCTGTCAATTCAAAGGGAAATTGATACAAGTTAAAATAAGTGGAGATGAACAAGATTTAAGTTGACAATAAGATGGGAATTCCTCGAGTTTAAGTGAACAAAACCGATGAGGAATTGCAAGAGGTTTATGAAGGGAGTGATAGCAATTGAATTTTATTAATGAAAGAATGAAAGCAAGAAATACAATTAAGAACGACAAAGAAGCATCTACTTTCTGATAACCCACCATGAGTTTACTTTGGAGTTAAGCATATTTAAGTTGGGGTAATCTCAAGATGGGAAATCCTTCGGAGTCACCCCGGAAGTGTATGAGTGAGGACAAAGTACGCTAGAAAGATTCATATTAGGATGCAAAATCGTAGTCGCTCCAAAATTATTAAGAGGAAGTGATGTGTTAATAAGCGAGAAATTTACAAGGTATCGAGACAAGTAAGTGAGTGGAAATAAGAAGTGCTCTAAATTGAATATCTATCGAAATGAATACTTAACTTGTTACTAAGTTAAGCCGCAGATCACTTAGGAGATCTCATAGAAGGAATAGAAAGACATAATTATGAATTATGTATTATGAGATCTTATGATTTTGACCGAGTAGTAACGATTGACATACAGAGTTAATATGTTGTCTATCAGGTGTAGACAATTTATACTATAAATGAGAATACAAAATTCATACAAAGAAATAGTCTAATCTTGTAAAATTCCAAGGTTGATATTTTTGGCTATGATGTTAAGAATTAAAGAAGGTTATTGAGAACCATGGAAGTTAAAGCGAAAATAGTATAATGCTTTATTCTTGAAAGGTGGGTAACCTGCGAAGATCAATAGAATATTAGAAATATACCGTGAGCATATTTGATAAAGGTTAGAATATCTTAGAATAATATCTTCCCTTATGAGGTGTTTATTTAAAAAGTGATAATTAAATGTACCTTTGGTTACCTGCTAGGTACCTTAATAAGTGTGGTACAAGAGAACTATTATATACATGTTCATTGGATTAAATAGGCTAGGTAGCCTATTAGCTAGCCTTAACTCCCGCGTTGTCCGAGTATATAATGTGTTTCATGTCTCCATGTTGAGAAAATATGAATCGACTCGACCCATGTTCTCGAGTTGTGACGATGTTAAACTTGAGACAAATTTATTATATGAGAAAAATATCTTGTCCATGTGCTTTGGACTAGAAAGATGAAATGAGACAATTCTACTAGTTAAGAAAGTGCTATAAAAAAAAAGATAAGATAGAACAATTTGAGAATTAGAATCATAAATATCAGTAATATCCCGAATTGTTTAAATAAATTTCGAGGACGAAATTTCTATAAGGAGGGATGGTTGTAATATCCCGATAAGTTAAATGGTAAATAATTGGGGTTTATATTGATATTATGAATTAATCGTGTAATAAGTGGGATTATGATCCTACTAATTTATTTCAAAGATAAAATTTAAATTTTGCTATAAGTGAGTAAATAATCGTAATTTGTTAATTACGGAGATTTATATAGCATGTGTGAATGTAATATGAGCTATATGTGGAATAAAAATATTTCGGGTTCGGCGACCGAGACTCAATAAGTGGATATATAAGCGTAATTTGTTAATTACGGGGATTTATTTGAAATACGTGGATATAATATGAGTTATTTGTGAAATAAAAATATTTTCAAGTTTGGCGACCCTGGAGACCCGATTGGAGGCCAAAAATGTCACAACAGTTTTAGTTAGAAATATTGATGAGATTATTGGGATAAGTTGATTTTAGAAATATTGGGGTATTTTTAGTGGTACTCGAAGTTGACCAAATACCCTAAAAATAGAAATTTCTTAGTGGCTAAGAAATAATAAGATAATTATTAATAATAAAGTTTTTATTAATATTATTATATTATTATTATTAATATATTATATTATTATTATTATTATTATTATTATTATTATTATTATATTATTATAATATTATTTATATATAAGTTAACGTGTAAGTTAACTTTTATATATATATATATATTAAGTTATCAGTGAAACAGAACAGAACGAACGACGAACGAAACCCTCGTTCTCCCTCCTTCGATAAAACCTTCTCCCCTTATATCTATTTTCTTCAATTTTCAATCCAAAACTTAGCGATCTAAGCCGGTAGTAAAGCAGTGGATAGCAAATCTTTGAAGAGGGAAGCTTAAGGTATGGTTTAATTTCGTTTTAAGTTTAAAAACAATTGGTTTCGTATAGGGGTTTTGTGAATTAGAATAGTTATGAAGGTTCTGACCTTATAGAATTGTTCTCGGGTAGTCATGGGACTAGTTTCGATATTTTCTTGTTGAATTAGAAGTGATTTTTGAGTTAGAAATCGAGTTTGGAACTTTTTAAAGCTTAGTCCGAACGTTAATGGCGTTTTTCATTTAAGGGGTCGATTTTTATTTCGTTACGTAAGGATGGTAGTATTTATGGCATACATGCACCCCGTGAAGTTTGGAGTGATTTGGATAAGTTTTGGTAGTGTTTCGTGAGTGCGAAAATTGAAATTTTCGTATTTCATGCTTTATAGAAATTCCTTAAGAGATCGTAAATCGTATTTTTGTCATAACTTTTGACTCGGTGTCCGTTTTGGATATTCTATATACCGTTTCGAAGCTTGAGACGAGCTCTACAATATGGTGTATGTTTTAGAGCTGAAATATAAGTTTTATTTTAGTGTATTTATACCGCGGGGTTTGGTAGAAAACCCTAGATTGTCTTATGTGAATATAAGCAGTGTTTTAGGATAAACACTTATTAGTTTATCGTTGTCAGACATGTAAAATGGATCATCGAGGATAGTTCTCCACTTGGATTGATTGAAATGTATGAACCTCGGATTAAAGGTAAGAAAAGTATATTGTATCGCATAGTACGTTGTATGTAATACCGTTAGTATTGTTATGAATTGATCAATATTGAGATATAGTTAATATTGTTATATATAGAAAAGTATATTGTACTGCATAGTACGTTGTATGTAATACCGTTAGTATTGTTATGAATTGATCAATATTGAGATATAGTTAATATTGTTATATATTGAAAAGTATATTGTACGCATAGTACATTGTATGTAATACAATTAAATATTGTTATGAATTGATTAATATTGAGATATAGTTAATATTGTTATATATTGAAAAGATTGATTGGTTGAGTATTGATAATGTGATAATATTATGCATGTGATATGTTGGCTCACCTGATTAGGTGATGCAATTTTCCTAGTAACGTATCACGGGGCGTAAGTACGGCGTTAGTGATATATGATGAGTACCGAGTGTAGGTACGGGCTCACTCGATTAGGTGATGCGATTTTCCCGGCGACGTACCGGGCGTAAGTACGGGCGTCGGTTGACATGATAAGTACCGGCGTAGGTACGAGCTCGTCTAGTTAGACGATGCGATATATTGGTGCGATTGTGGCACGGCTCACCTCGATTAGGTGATGCAATTGTATGATATATGGGTGTGGTAAGCTTCAAGTACAGGCTCACTCCGATTAGGTGATGCAGTTATGCGACATATGGGTGCCAGGCTATGGCATGGGCTTGCCTGATTAGGCGATACAATACAAGATCATCAGATTAAAGCATCGACTTGCCTAATTAGGCAACATGATGTCATGAAGATGGTTGCTTTATGAGGTAACATATATATTATTTATATGATTAAATGAATATGAATTCCATTATTGGTATAATGGTTTTGTATTACCAAATATCTGTATACTAATGTTTATTCGTGGCAGATGCCAGTAGTGATTTGGATTTCATCTTATGAACAAAGTGTGATGGTTTGATTTTTATTGTGTATAAATGACAATATTCGAATAATAAGCTATATGATTGTTATTATTACTTTTCTTGCTGAGTCCTTGTGACTCACGGGTGCTATGTGGTGCAGGTAAAGGCAAAGAAAAGCTAGATCAACCATGAGGTGGCGGTCTTCTCCAGCAATGTACATATTGACCTCGCCGGCCTGCGTGCCGAGTTGCCAGGAGTTGTTTTAGACTGGTTGTATCTGCTGTGTATTTTGATTTTATGTTTAAATGGTTGTCGTACATATTTCTTTAGCAAAACTTTTTACAACAGGGATTCCCGGAACACACTTTTTATGCCGTTATAATGTCCATTTTTAGTGTTTTATTTTAGTCAAGTTTTTAATATTATCACGGTTTTTAATAATTAATTATTCTATTAGTATTAAACTAGTTTATAAAATCACACATGTGGCGTCCCTATAGATTAGGGCGTTACAGTATGAGATACCGTAGGATCCCCACGAGCCACTCTACAACCAGTTAGTAGTTGAAGTCTTTCATAATTTTTTAAGAGAGCCGACAGTCCCTCAGCATAAATCAAGAATAAGTATGGTGACAATGGATCTCCCTAACGTAAACCCCTACCAGGCAAGATTGGTCCCATAGAGTGTCCACCATGAACCACATTGTAGGTCACAGTAGAAACACAAGTCATAACAAGAGTCACAAAACGTCTGCAGAACCCCATATGAAGCATCAAATTCTCAATAAAACTCCATTCTACTCGATCATAAGCTTTGCTCATGTAAAGTTTAATAGCCATGTACCCTTCTTTGCCCCTTCTTTTCGCTTAAGAGAATGATGCTGTAAATATTTTACCAAGATCTAGATTTACTACCAAGTATGTTTCATTAACATCCTGATATGAATTCTAAAACAATGAAATAAACACATAAGAGTTTAAGAAAATCTTACATTGGGTGCAGCGGAATATTATGACTCCTTCTATTCAGATCTCTAGCCCTTGATTCCTTTCTGTAGCAGAGCATAATCAAGATCTGAATCTGGTTCTCCTTCTCTCCTTCTTTGATGCTAATTTTCCATAGTCTTACATACTATGATTGAGGTACCACTTGATGTGTGTGGGCACTACTCTATCACTCAAGGGTTTCGAAATTGTAGAGAGGAAAAGAGAGAGAAAGTGGCGTGTAGGCTTTTTCTGAAAGAAACAAATGTGCAAATGAGTTTTCTGAAGCCAACACTTTCTATTTATAGAATGCCCTCTAGGTTTAGGTTAGAATTGTATGGCATTAAAATAATGAAAAAATAAAATGGTAAAGGGCTTTGCATAGTGGGCGGCAAGAATAGGAAATTGGGTCTCACTTTGCAACTTTCCCATTTTGTTATTTTTCATTCCCATTTTCTCAAAAATGCCAATTTTCCAATTTAACCATTTAAATGCCAATTTTAATTATTTAATAACTTAAGAATAATTATTAAATAATATTGTCATTTAATATATTTATTAATTTAGACATATAAAATATCTTAATTAATAAGTAAACCTAAAATCTCTTTTCTTTACAATTTTGCCATTGCTTAGTGAAAATTCATAGACATAGTCTAACTTTTAGAATTATAATTGATTAATTAAAATCAATTAACTGAGTCTTACAAGCAGTATGGTCTCAACTAGTATGGGGACCGTGGGTCTATATAACCGAGCTTCCAATAAGTCGAACCGAATTTACCAAGTAAATTCCCTAACTTATTAATTCCTTATTGAATCCACTCTTAGAACTTGGAATTGCACTCTCAATCATATAGAACGCTCTACATGTTCCACAATATAGATACGTCATTAGTTATCCATTGTTATAATCCTAATTTGATCAATGATCCTCTATATAGATGATTTACACTGTAAAGGGATTAAATTACCGTAACACCCTACAATGTATTTTATCCTTAAAACACTTAACCCTGTATAAATGATATTTCAGCTAAGTGAAATGAGTACTCCACCATTTATTTTCGTTTGGTTAAGCTCGAAGGAAATCATCCTTTACTTTCTATTCGCCAGATAGAAGCTATAGATTCCATATTTATGTTAGCGCTCCCACTCAATTACACTACCGTGTTCCCAAAATGTACGTATCACCCTGACCCAAAAGTAGGCTTAACTAACAAATCAAAGAACACGAATAACTGTTGTCGGAGGAATTTTGACAACACCAATTTTGTGCGAGTATTCAAGGACTGCATGAATACCAAAAAATAGATATGCGAGTACTCATTTAGAATAGTGAGTACTCAAAGAATATAGTGTATAATATATGCGAGTATTGTAAATAGTATAAAATAGACACAGAAAAGTATAGTGGTTCAACAGGAGCTTCAGGCTCGGCCTGCCTAATCCACTGTTGAAAAGAGTACTCTGACTCTGTTTTTTATTCAGATCCGCCCCACCCCCTTGAATGGAGGGGGAAGCCCCTACTTATAGGTAGTAGGCATCGGTTACAAATAATGGCCATAATGAGGCCGTTACAAAATAGTAACAATAATAGGCTTATTAATCAAATTAATTACAACAGTTATAAATATGTGTAACGTTTGTCATGAATGCTCCTTGAATGCTTGACTGTTGACTTCCGTTGATTGGTGTATGTATTTGCACCTTTTCCTATTGATACTGCGAGTTCACCAAATATGCGATGTGTGCCTTTCTTAATATAGCGAGGTCTCTTTAAGTTAATATTGCGAGATCCTTTCTTTCGGTACTGCGAGTACTATAATATTGCCAATCACCTTCAATACAGCGAGTTCTCTATAGACAAGTCTTTCTCGCGGGGAGGGTAAATTTATGCCTATAACACATACCCCTAGTTCTTCAGTATAGCTTGCTCTGTGCTGGAGAACTTAAAATAGTTCAAGCCCGCGTTTGTCGATGATCATGATGCCTTATTCATGTTGTGCGTCACATTTTCGATTGTTTATCTAAACTCGCAGGTTTCTTATAAGACCATCGCACAATAAAAATGTGAATCTCGCGGGATTCTTTTGGATGTGTGAACCGCTCGTGGTTCATATTGATGCATGGACCTCGTGGGGTTTTCATAGGTGCATGAACCTATCGGGGTTCTTATGAACCTTGTGAGGTTCTAATTGATGCATGAACTTCTCGGAGTTTGCACTGATGTATGAACCTTACGGGGTTCAAATAAATGCACAAACCTCTCAGGGTTTGTTTTGTTGTGTGAACCTCTCAGGGTTCTTAACTCATGGAATGCTTGCGACTAAAGAGGTCGCGTATCGGGCATTCGTGTATGAACCTCTCGGGGTTCTTATTTCATGGAATGCCTGCGACTAAATGGGTCGCATATCAAGCTTTTGTGTACGAACCTCTCAGGGTTCTTATTTCATGGAATGCCTACGACTAAACGGGTCGCGTATTGGGCATTCGTGTAGGAACCTCTCGGGGTTCTTAACTCATGGAATGCCTGCGACTAAATGGGCCGCGTATCGAGCATTCATGTATGAACCTCTCGGGGTTCTTAAGTCATGGAATGCCTGCAACTACACGGGTCGCCTATCGGGCATTCCATGTATGAACCTCTCGGGGTTCTAATATCATGGAATGCATGCGACTAAACGAGTCGCGTATCGGGCATACATGTACTGACAACATAGAACTCGCGGGTTCCGGTCAAGTTGTCGTGCACATTGGTCATCCGAACCAAATGCTGGTAAAGATGCAGTCTTTACATAAGCTTGAGGGAGAAACATCGGGTGATCGCATATACTCGATATATTTCGCGACTGTGCTAACTTCTCTCTACGTCCCGCTTTTATTATTTTTACTATGCGATGCATAGTGTGCGACTAGACCATATCTCGGTCGCACCTTCTCGCAAGTTTTGATCATGCAAGGAAATACTGTGGGAATTGCTCCCTTATCATGCCCCTAGTTCTTGCGATGACATGTTGCTGTCTAATCGTTGAACTTTTCTTGAGGGACATTTGATCTGTCACATTGCAGGTGATCTTTAGTTTTACCTTATCGAGATTTTCATAATGACTATCAATCATCATTTATATTTTAAAGATGCCCTGTCAGCAGAACTCTTTGGAGTCTGTACTGTCCGTTAGGACGGAGAGGCAATTTGTTCATGAATCGTCTAAATAAGGCATAGATTTGGCCATATATACGATGTGCTAGTATTAAAAGTACCGAGCACCCTCAGGGGTTTGCAATAAACTTGTTATTTTATCATGCAAAAATGAGTCTTTGGACTCGCCTATTGATGATTATTAAAATAATTATTGCAATAGAATCTATAAATAATTAAGCAAAAATGAGCGCACATAGCTTGCCAATTTGCGACTACTTAAGAATGAGCATAGTTGGCCCAAATAATTATGCGAAAAATGAGCACACATTGGGCTCGCCAATGAACGAATAAATGTATAAAGAGCATACTTGGCTCCTAAATAGCCATGCAAAAATGAGCACAGACAGTGCTCGCCGATTTGCAATTAGATAAGCATAATCGTGGGCAAAAATGAACACTATTTTCGACTTGCCAATTATTTTTGAGCGTATGCAAAAATGAGCATTATAGTTGGCTCTAAGTATCATGCAAAAATGAGCACACATTGGGCTCGCCAATTTGCGATTATGAAAAAATAGGTATTGCAATACACTTATAAATAATTATGCAAGAAATAAGTGTCATGTTTCACTCTATTTTGCAAATAAAATGTGCACATGTAAAATCATAGATTCACCATGCATTCAGATATATTTCTATTTCTCTTAGAAGTGAACGAATAATAATGTATCAAATATAAAATGATTATTTTGACCAAAGTATTAAACTTGATTAAAATAAAGGAGAAAGTGCACCTCGTAAATTGAAGGTGTTGGGCTATTCGCACATATAGCGTCCGAGCATTGATTGATTCCTTCTCGTTCCTCTAATGTACAGTGCCTCTTTACTTTTATATATTCGATATATAAGAGGGTGGTATTTACCAAGTTGGCCATCGGGCCCTAAAATAAGACAAAAAAGTCTTTTGCCTTTGGTAATAAATTCATCGCCCGAACCTTTTCAGTAGGGTTCGATTCTTTCATTTTTCTGCGATGTTAGCCAGCAAACCTTTTGGGTTTGTTTTGCCCGATTAAATTGGAGTGGTGCCTAAGCGAGGCATTGGCCTTATCTGCGATGTGCTAATGGGTAAAAATAATCGAGCACTATCGCGAGCTTGCCATATACTTGGTATTTTAGTATGCAAAAAATAAGTGTTTGAGCTTGCCTCTTTGAGAGTACATAAGCATAGTTTGTCAAATAATTTTGCAAAAAATGAGCACACATTGGGCTCGCCAATTTGCAAATAGAAATACAATAGCAAAATGCAAAAATGAGCACACATGGGGCTCGCCAATTTTGTAATTACAATAAAACTAGACTTCAATATGTGGTAGCTCCATATATATATTTTGCTTTTTTACCAAATTAACTGATACTAATCTCAAAAGTATTAAAATTGATAAAATGAAATACGAGATGAAATAAGTGCACCTGATAATAATCCGCATATTGAATGATGCTAGAATTTTCTTGAGCCAATCATTAGGCTTGTTTACCATAGTGGAAAACTCTTAATTGGGCCCTCCAAATAACAATCTCGTACTACTGCTTCTTTGGCAGAACATAAAACATATATATATTCTTGTTGAAAGTCACTGTGCTCTTGAAAGTAAATGATACCTTAAGGCAATAAGGCCCCAACGATTTTATTTTGCATGGGACTTCATGCTTTATCAATGAATATCTCTTTTCCAATGTGTAAGATAAAATTTAAATTGGGCTCCTCATGACACAAAAAGCCCAAAAACCTATTAGGGATTTTTCTTATCAATCAAGCATCATCTTTGAAACTTGGTAGAGACGTCGTCAACTCATGCATCATGTGATGATCGTGCGTCTTTTCTTCTTTCCTCCTCCTCGTCGTGCAATAGTCAAGTCTTTCCATCATAACTGCACTTTAGAGCACACATTAATCTTCTTTGCGTTTCTAATCTGCTATGATTTTAATATGATACCGTTTTTATTTTAATCCTATGGTATACTGGATGAGCCGTTTTGATCGGAGACAAAGAAGTATCGCTTGGGATTCTCCGATCATCTTCTCCTCCGGTGGCGTGAAAGACACCCAGGTGGGGCATTGAATATTCTCATTGTTGTTGTTATTACTTGTTTTGTACGATTATGCTTTCTTTGCACAAGGTAGAAATTTGAGTTAGAAAGTTTATTATTATCGTTGCTGCAGGGACCTTAATCGACCTTTCCTTCATCCCTGGGTTTTCGCAATTCATACTCTGTTCTTAGCTCGAGGCTCTTCTAGCTTTGAGATCATTATTTAAGAATTTTCTCGGTAAGAATTTTTTCTTCTGGACTCTCTGATGTTGCTTGCTTCTCCTTGCAAAAATAAGAACCACCTCTTTGTTTGATTTTATAGGTTGCAAGACCAGCAAAATCTGTGAGACTTGTTATTGTTGTCGGTTTTGCCATAAAATCCTTCGTCTTCAATGATTTTTTTAATGTCTTCGCTGATGGTTCTACATATGGCCTCTATATAAACCGTGTTTTCCTTTGGCCTATGCAATTTCTCGGTGTTATGACTTTTGAGATGATTTGTAATCGCCGCTTGGGGCTCTTGCGGTAAGTTCTTTTGTTCTGACGTTTGACTTTGTAGATGGCAAGGCCTGCCACAATCCGCTTTGATATTTCTTCCATCTCTTTCTGATATTGTCGTCTCCATTGTAGGGTTTTCGAAAGAAATTAACAGGCGAGATATTTTGATGCCTGAGCGGTTCTAAAATATGAGCATCCTCAGAACAAGGATAGTGATAGAACTCGTGCTCTAGGACCTGAGCGGCTCCACAATCTAAGCGTCCTCGAGATCTGGGCGACTCCAAAGTCTGAGCTAGTAGTAAGATTTGCTCCTCCTTCGTTTAATGTAGTATATATATATTATCTTTCCTTCTCTCTGAACCGATTTTTTTTTTCAGGTTGGAGGCTGTTGAGATTGCTTGCTGATGTGAATTTTTGTATTTCTCTTAACAGTGCTTTGATAATCTGGAAAGATGATATGTATTGATTCTGGCTGATCTATGATTGCTAGGGGCTGATTTCTGGGTTTACTCGTCTCGCAACACCATGATTCTCCTCCAAAAATTATAGAGATATTACAAAAATCGTTCCCACAGACGGCGCCAAATGTTGTCGGAGGAATTTTGACAACACCAATTTTGTGCGAGTATTCAAGGACTGCATGAATACCAAAAAATAGATATGCGAGTACTCGCTTAGAATAGTGAGTACTCAAAGAATATAGTGTATAATATATGCGAGTATTGTAAATAGTATAAAATGGACACAGAAAAGTATAGTGGTTCAGCAGGAGCTTCAGGCTCGGCCTGCCTAATCCACTGTTGAAAAGAGTACTCTGACTCTGTTTTTTATTCAGATCCGCCCCGCCCCCTTGAATGGAGGGGGAAGCCCCTACTTATAGGTAGTAGGCATCGGTTATAAATAATGGCCATAATGAGGCCGTTACAAAATAATAACAATAATAGGCTTATTAATCAAATTAATTACAACGGTTATAAATATGTGTAACGTTTGTCATGAATGCTCCTTGAATGCTTGACTGTTGACTTCCGTTGATTGGTGTATGTATTTGCACCTTTTCCTATTGATACTGCGAGTTCACCAAATATGCGATGTGTGCCTTTCTTAATATAGCGAGGTCTCTTTAAGTTAATATTGCGAGATCCTTTCTTTCGGTACTGCGAGTACTATAATATTGCGAGTCACCTTCAATACAGCAAGTTCTCTATAGACAAGTCTTTCTCGCGAGGAGGGTAAATTTATGCCTATAACAATAACACTCTTGAGATTAAACCTAATCATATCAGGATTAAGATCATTTGATCTAGGATCAACATGTGATATTGAATTGAATAGATATTACGGTAAATTCTAATATATCTAATCAAAGTTCAATATCGGTCCCTTCCGATGTATACTCCATACATCCGATACTGGTAAACTTTTCCAATGCCCTGGAAAGGACATAACACTTTTCCAAGGTGTAAGAATACCTATCGCTGATTATACCATGTCAGTCTAAATCCAGTGTTCTGACAAATCAGGGAATAAACTTTCGAACATATAATTAAGATTATATTCCACTGTGCTAACAACACTATAATCATTAACAAATTCATATGTTCTGGACTTAAATGGAATTCATACATTATATATATAATCATGAAATAAATCATGTGAACCATGCAACATAAAATGTTATTTCTGATCTTTATTAATAAGTAAATCTGATTATATTGAAATGGGTTTTATTTAGGGCACAAAACCCAACAAATGTATTATTTCAAAAAAGACCATAACATTGTCAGATATCAGACGACCAGTGAGGAATGCACTCTGCGTGTCAGAAATCACCAAAGGCAGAACCCCTTTCAACCTATTCGCCAACACCTTGGAAATAAAAATATACAACACGTTACACAATGAAATGGGCCGAACATCAGTCATCATCTCAGGCTGCTTCTTTTTCAGGATAAGCACAATGTTGGTATGATTTACCTCTCATCGAAAAGAACCTTCAATAAAGAAGCCCTTCACAAACTTGATAACATCACTACCAACCGTACTCCAACATTTTTGATAGAAGCCCGGTGTCATACCATCGGGGCCCGGAGATTTATCCGAGTGCATTTGAAAAAGAGCACGTCGAACTTCATCATCCATAATCAGTTCAACTAACATGGCATTATTTTCAGGAGTAACCGTGACAGGAGTACAATGCAATATCTCAGAAAAGTTCACAGTAGTAGGCGAAAAAAGCTGAGAAAAATAATCACTTACAAGCGAGTCAAGGCCATTCTGCCAATCAAACCATACTCCAGCCGCATTCTTCATTTTTTGGATTGAATTTTTTCGCCTCCTAGCCGTAGCAGTAGCATGGAAATACTTCGAGTTGCTATTGCCCTCACGGAGCCAGAGTTGTTTACTCCTTTGTTTCCAAAAAATCTCTTTCTGCAGCAGAATCTCAGTAAGTTTAGTGACGACCTGTTTGTAATTCTCCACAGAAGCCATATCCCGACCCTTTTTCCACCTTTGAATATTCTGCTTACACTCTTTAATACGTTGAGAAAAATTTCTTGTGTAATCCTTCCCCCAAACTAAAAGCATCTCCCCACAATTTTTGATTTTTCTCAGGACATCAAGACTAGGAAAGAGAGACCAACTCTCTTCAATAACCTTAAAACAGAGAGGTTCTTTAAGCCAGGAATTCTCAAACCTGAACACACGGTTGGAAGCTACCATAGTCGCATTGTGAGGAACAAGATGAAGAGGACAATGATCAGAATTCGAAGCTTCCAAATTAAAAAGTTTCGCGGTGGGAAACAAGTCAAGCCAAGACTGATTTACCAAAGCTCTATCGATACGCACCTCCACCCAATCATCCGTACCACGATGCCTTTCCCAAGTATACGGATAGCCATAAAGCTCCATATCACAAAGACCACACTCACCCAAAGCATCATTAAAGCCATTAACCAACCAATTTGGGTAAGGGTTACCCCCTCTTTTGTCATCTCGAGAAGTAACATTATTAAGGTCTCCAATAATACACCAAGGAAGCCTTGATTTATCTCAAATTAATCTCAACAAAGCCCATGTCCTTCTCCGCAAACTTCGGTTTGGCTCTCCATACAAACCGGTCAATCTCCAGCAACCAATATCATTATCAGAAATACACACATCAATATAATCACTACCGAGTTCCATAACTTGAACCTCCTCATCAACTCTCCAAAGCAAAGCAACCCCACCAATTTTACCTCTAGCATTAACAGAAATAGCTCCATCAAAGCCAATGGCCACACACAACTGATCAACAACATCCTTTCTTGATAAAGTTTCACATAAAAACAAATAATTGGGTTTCTATTGGATCACAAGATCTTTTATGAATTGTTGGGTCCACGGGTTCCCAAGCCCATGGAAATTCCAAGAGATAATACTCATGATGTCTGGTGGGCCTGAGAACCAAGGCCCACCTTCAAATCGTTTTTTGATCAAAGCTTAACAACACTAACCCGGCCCAACTCTTTCTCAGCCACCTCTGTTGCACATGAGGCATGTTCCATTTCAGTACGTCTTCTCTTGCTATCCAAAACCATTAACAACTCATCATCACTAACAGCTACCTCCCCTTCTTTTTTGCCACTATTTTCTCCTTCAGAATCATCTCCATTATTGTCATTATTCCCCAATATCACACCTTTATTTTTTCCTGAATTCATGGACACAATCTCCTCTCCTTGATTATCATAATCAATCTCCATGATTCTAGGCCCAACCGTTGCAGAAGATTTCACACCAGGACGACTACCCCGTCTGCCACCGTCGATTGGCTCGGGTTGTTCAGTACCTGACCGTAGCCATTGAGCCCCTATCAAATAGTTATTCTTTTTCATTTGAGCTCGCATACCGATCCCATAAGACTTGACAAGTTAATCATAAGATTCATCAAACCTTCGAGGACAAAAGCGTTCGGAGTGGCCAATTAACTCACATACAAAATAGAAAGTTGGAACATGTTCATATTTAAAATTTTCCCAGATCCAATCACCATTGTCTTCGCACAACTTCATCCGATGCTTCAAAGGTTTTTCAATGTCAATAGTGGCCCGAACCCGAAGATATTCTCTCCAAATTCCATTGAAATTTTTTGTATCAGCCTTGACAAGTTTTCCAACATAATCCCCTGCCCTACGAACCACTCTTTCAAGCATGTACCCTATTTTCAGATCATGAATCTGAACCCAAAGGTCGAGATGATGCAAACTAACCGACTTTGGATCCTCCCCCCGACGATGAAAAATCACTAGACTTCTATTAAAAGTTCATGGACTACCATCAATGACGGCTTGAACGTCAAGTTCATGGTAAAATTGAAAAAGATACTTATTTGTATCGAATTCCTTAATATAAAAACCCTTCCTCGGTTGCCAAAGAGACGTCATCATATGCCGCATAGCATCAAAATCCAACGTTCTACCCGTCAAAAACTTCCCCACTAGACACCATCAATCATCAAAGGCCACCTCCTCTCCCTCATTATCACCACCAATCAAAATCCCTTCCTCCTCCTCCTCCTCCAAGTTTATCTAGCCATATTCTTCATTCAAATCAAATTATGCATGACTACTAGAAGCAATGATAAAACTTCAACCAAACACAGACTAACAAAGACAAACAATACACCAAAACGGCTACCAATGACAAAACATACGATAACAAGTCAGAAGACTAGACATGAGATGCCATTTTTTTTAATCAAATATATATTAAGTTGACTAAAAATATATTTAGTCACAACAAATTGTAATTTTTCTGACTAATACTTTTAACCACGGACTTTTTAGTCATAACATAGGAATGATAATTTATAATTAGTCACAATTTTTTTACTTTTTGTCATAAGTTTTGTTGTGACTAAAAGTAAAAAAAAAATTGTAGTGGTTAGAATTAGTTCTACTTACCCATGATGAAAGCTAGTACGACCCTATAGTAATAAATTTTTATAATTTCTAGCCACCATCCATCTATAGTAGCTTTGGCCCCCTTCGAACAATGGTTGCGTCTACATTAATTTTGATACTATGTGTAAGACCTCTCTCTCTCTCTCTCTCTCTCTCTCTCTCTCTCTCTCTCTCTCTCTCTCTCTCTCTCTCTCTCTCTCTCTCTCTCTCTCTCTCTCTTCTTCTTCTTCTTCTTCTTCTTCTTCTTCTTCTTCCCCTCCTTGACAGAAACTTACGGTGAGCTTAGATCCACCACCCTCCGGACCGTCATTTTTCAAACGTGTCAGAGTTGTACAACTGCCTATCAGTGGTGATCTGACGCTTAAAGTTTGGTGATAATCGAAGCTGAGACGCACTCATACATGTGGTGAGAATTTTGATGGAAAAATTTTGAGTTCACATTAGGATCAACGATTATTTAATGGATGGTCGGTACTCTTGGAATTAGCATCATGAGAAGAACATCACTCACTAAGTCTTTTTCATCAACTCACTATTTTTATGTGATGAGATTTTGGGATATCCTTCCCTTTAGAAGTATTTTCAACGAGGTTGTTGCTTGTTGAGCTAACGAGTAGTGGATCCATGATCTAGTCATCAAGAGACTTGTTTTGTTATATGCTATGTCAAGATCCGTCATCGATCCTGGAACACCATTTTAATTGGCTACCGAAAATCATCATTGTGCGTGACTAAGGTGAGATCTTTGACCATATATAAATAGTATCATGTTATATATCATTGGAACCAGTTTTAATAGAACATTACAATGATTATAATTATTGTAATTGAAGCTAAGACACTCATTTGGATCGTGCGAAGTTTTGATACCAAAACTTTGAGTCGACATTACGACCAATTCCAGCGATCATTTGACGGATGGTCGGTACCATTGGAATCACTGTGACGAGAAGTGTTGGGTTTTGTGCCCTAAATAAAACTCATTTCAATATAATCAGATTTACTAATAAAGATCAGAAATAACATTTTATGTTGCATGGTTCACATGATTTATTTCATGATTATATTTAATGTATAAATTCTATTAAGTCCAGAACATATGTATTTGTTAATGATTATAGTGTTGTCAGCACAGTGGAATATAATCTTGATTATATGTTCGAAAGTTTAATTCCCTCATTTGTCAATTCACTGGATTTAGACTGGCATGATAATCAGCGATAGGTATGCTTACACCTTGGATAAGTGTTATGTCCTTTCCAGGGCATTGGCAAAGTTTACCAGTATCGGATGTATGGAGTATATATCGAAAGGGACCGATATTGAGCTTTGATTAGATATGTTAAATTTACCGTAATATCTATTCAATTTAATATCACCTAGTTGATCCTAGATCAAATGTTCTTAATCCTGATATGGTTAGGTTCGATCTCAAGAGTATTATACATGTTCTTTGATTTGTTAGTTAAGCCTACTTTTGGGTCACGTGGTACGTACATTTTGGGAACATAGTAGTACAATTGAGTGGGAGCGCTAAACATAGATATGGAATCTATAACTTTTATAGGTATTTAGAAGTGAAACGGTGATATCCTTCGATCTTGGCTAAACAGAGATAAATGGTTGAGTACTCATTTCACTTCGCTGAAATATCATTTATACGGAGCTAAGTGTTTTAAGGATAAAATACATTGAAGGGTGTAACGGTAATTTAGTCCCTATACAATGTAGATCATCTATTAGAGGATCATTGATCAAATTAGGATTATAACAATGGATAATTAATAGCGTATCTATATCGTGGAACATATAGAGCGTTCTATATGACTGAGAGTAGGGGTGGGCATCATCCAATCCAATCCAATTGAACCGAACCGGTCCAATCCAATCCAATTACAAAAAGTTGGATATCCAATTACAATTGGATTGGATTGGATGTTAAAAGTTGGATTCTAATTGGATTGGATCGGTTATTGGATGTCAATCTCAAAATCCAATTAAAAACCGATCCAATCCAATTACATTTATATATATTAAAAAATTATTTATATAATAAAAAATATAGAATTGTATAATATATATTTATTATGTTTTATTAGATTTTTTTTTTTATATATTGAATTTGTAACACTTGATTGTTTTGTGTATTTATTTTTATGATGTTCTCATCTATTTTATTACTTAAAAATGTTGTTGTTTTAATTATTTAAACTTTTAGCTACATTACACTTCCAAAAATAGTATATTTATGAAGTATTAAACTTAAATAAAAGGTAATACTTAGTTTTTATGTATTTTTCTTCATATTTTTAAGTTAATATTGAACTTTAGCTGTGTAATTGGATATCCAATTAAAAAACCGATCCAATCCAATTAGTAATTGGATTGGATTGGATTGGATTTTGCGGTCTAATTGGATTGGATTGGATGATGATTTTCCAAATCCAATTACTAATTGGATTGGATCGGATGAGGAAGAAAAGGTTGGATTGGATCGGATGCCCACCCCTAACTGAGAGTGCAATTCTAAGTTCTATGCGTGGATGCAACAAGGAATTAATAAGTCAGTGAATTTACTTGGTAAATTCTTGATCTGCTTATTGGAAGCTCGGTTATATAGGCCCATGGTCCCCATACTAGTTGAGATCATACTGCTTGTAAGACTCAGTTAATTGATTTTAATTAATCAATTATAATTCTAAAATTAGACTATGTCTAGTTTATAAATTTTCACTAAGCAAGGGCAAAATTGTGAAGAAAAGAGATTCTAGGTTTTATTTGTTAATTAAGAGACTTTATATGTCTAATTAATAAATATATTAAATGACAATATTATTTAATAATTAATTTTTAGTTATTAAATAATTGGAATTGGCATTTAAGTGGTTAAATTGGAAAATTGGCGTTTTTGAGAAAATAGGATGGAAAAATGACAAAATTGCAAAATTGCAAAGTGGGCCCAATGCACAATCCATGGCTGGACACACTTAGTGTATTTTACCATTTATTTTTCTATTATTTTAATGCCAAATAAATCTAACCTAAACCTAGGTGGTTACCTATAAATAGGTAGTGATGGCTTCAGGAAAAAGATGATGCATCTCATTCCTTCAGAGAAAAATTCTAAGCCTTCTACCTATACCCTAGCCGCCACTCTCTACCTCTCTTTTCTTCTTCAATTTCGAACCTTGAGTGAATGAGTGAATGCCCACACACATCAAGTGGTATCTCAATCATAGTGTGGAAGATTTGAAGAATCCAATCAACAAGAAGGAGAATCAGCATCAAGGAAGGAGAGAAAGAGATCCAGGTTCAGATCTTGATAATGCTCTACTACAGAAAGGAATCAAGGGCTAGAGATCTGAACAGAAAGAGTCATTATATTCCGCTGCACCCAATGTAAGGTTTCCTAAACTTTATATGTGTTTATTTCATTGTTTTAGAATTCATATTAGGATGTTTATGAAACATACTTGTTAGTAAATCTAGATCCTGGTAAAATATTTCCAACAAGAAGAGCATCACCCACTAAGTATTTTTCGTCAACTTACTATTATTCTGTGGTGAGATTTTTGGATATCCACTCCTTTAAAAGCATTTTCTGGCGAGGCGGATGCTTGTTAGGCTAATGGGTTGTACATTCGTGATCTACTAAATAAGAGAGTCATTTTTATATATGTTATGTTAAGATCCGTCACCGTTTCTAGAACATCGTTTTTTACTACCGAAAACTGTCATTGTGCCTGGCTAAGGTTAGATCTCTGATCATATTTGAATAGTATCATGCTATACATTATTGGACTTGGTTTGAAGAACACATTACAATGATTATAATTATTTATTTGATTGGAGAATGTAGGACAAAGTGACTGATGGAGTGACTAATCTATTAACTTAAGAATCGGGGGCTTAAGTGTGTCTTTTTTGAAGAAAGTTTGATTATCCTAAGGAGGTAAGGATTCAACTTGATTTTTAGATTTTATTATATATGTGTTGAATAACTTTAGACATATACTAATTTTTATAATTTATAAAATGTTTGAAAATTGAATACATAATTTGAATATTTTTGAAAATTGTGATTTCCCTCTAGCAAATAAGTCTTCACCATTGTCACCTTGATTGTCCTCTTTTTCTTTTGAATTTCTTTTAAATTCAGAGTAGTCTTGACTTCAGACATTGTAAGAGTTTCTCTGCCATAGAGCATTGTATCAACAAAGTGGTCATAGAATTTTGGCAAAGAACTTACCAGTATAATGGCTAGATCTTCTTCTTGTAATTTTACTCCAATGTTGCTGAGATTGAGGGTGATTTTGTTGAATTCATCCAAGTGATTCCTCAAGTCTTTCCCTTCATCCATTCTAAGAGTGTACATTCTCTTCTTCAAGTATAGCTTAATTATTAGCCACGGACTTCTTCATGTATATGGAGCTGAACTTATTCCACAACCTTAAAGCCTTGTCTTCACTAGACACCTCTCTTAGAACTTCATCACCTAAACTGAGAAGAATGGCATTGTGTGCCTTAGTTTTGATCTCCTTCTTCTTCTTCTTCTTCTTCTTCTTCTTCTTCTCATCTTCAATCTCCTTAAGACTCTCTTCATCAATTGCTTCTGAAATTCCATTGTAGACAAGCAATGCCTTCATCTTGATCCTCCATAACCTGAAATCATTTGTCCCATTGAACTTATCAATCTCGAATCTTGCTGCATCCATCTTCTTGATGATTCTTAGAGTCTTCGAATATGAATCTTGATTAAGCTAAAACCTTGCTCAGATACCACTTACAGTGATTGATCATCACAATATTCAATCAAGATCAAAATCTCAATACACATGAACAAGAGTAACAACAAAATGCAGCAAGAGAGGGATTGAATGCATTTGAGTTTTATTGATTTCAATTGGAGAGAATCACAGAGAGAGAGAGAGAGAGAGAGAGAGAGAGAGAGAGAGAGAGAGAGAGAGAGAGAGAGAGAGAGAGAGAGAGAGAGAGAGAGAGAGAGAGAGAGAGAGAGTAAAAAATGTACAAGGCTATGCCTTAAAATGAACTGAACACTAACTATTTATACTAACGGAACTAAAGCATTGACTTAAATTTGATCACACCCTCCATCCTAAAGTGAAACCTAAAGAGGACAAGACAATAACAAATCTCATCAACAGTAAAAAAGAAAAGATAAAAGAGACTAAAATAACCAAATATTGTTCTAAGTAAATTCCTTCAGTTAGTAATTGCCCTTAAAACATTATTTTTAAGACTATTAGAAATTACAATTGCTCACAAAATGAAAATTATAATAAATTTATCTACACTACTAATCTTGTCCAGGGCCAGCTCTGAGCTAAGACGAAGGAAGCGGCTGCCTTAAGCCCCCACCAGTCAGGGCCCCATTTCGAAAAAAAAAAATAGTTAGTAATAAAATAAATAATAATAATACTTTTAATACTAAATATGTATTGTAGCCTAGTGATAATTTGATTAGTTTAATAGAGTTCAAATCCCAATAGTCTTATTTTTTTATTTGCCCCAATTTTTATTTTGGGAAATTTACATAGATTACTAACTTTTCTCATTTTCTTACAATTATACTGTGACACGCGGATATTAATTTTTTTACTGTTTTTTTTTTAACTCGGCAGTGTACTGCCTTTTGTGTACACACTTTTTTTGTGTTTTTTTTTTTGACTGTTTGGGACGTGAGTTGTCACAAAAGTGACAAGTTCTTTATTTTTTTTTTATTTTAATGGATTTAAAAATTATTATTTATTATTTTTAATATTTAATAATTATTATATTATCTTTTGATTAAAAGGTTGATGGGATGTGGGCTGTCACAAAAGTGACATGTTTTTTTACTTTTTTTTTTAATTTAAATAGATTTAAAAATCTCACCCCCCATGTCCCACTATTCATCTTCTTCTTCATCTTCATCTTTTAGTTTTTTTACATAAATCCAACCCCCCATGTTCTACTATTCATCTTCTTCTTCTAGTTTTTTTTTCAGGCACTTATTGTGAAGTGAGTGGTTTCTATTTTTTTTTTCAAATTTGTAGAGTTTTTTTATTTTTCATCTTAAACTTCCCTATACATTACCCACTTTTTTTTGTTAGAATTCTTCTATAAATATTGTTTTTCTTCATTAACAATGGTTGTTAACCGATCTTCCTTCGCTGTTGCCAAAAAGTGTTGGAAATTATTTTACCAGGATCTTAGATCTACTCACAAGTATGTTTATTAACATCCTAAATAAGAACTTTCTAAAACGATGAAATAAACACATATAAAGTTTAGGAAACCTTACATTGGGTGCAGCGGAATAATATGACTCCTTTTGTTCAGATATCTAGCCCTTGATTCCTTTCTGTAGCAGAGCATTATCAATATCTGAACCTGGATCTCTTTCTCTGAATCTTTGATGCTGAAACTCCTTTGCTGATGATCTTTCTTCACGATCTTCCTCACTATGATTGAGGTATCACTTGCTGTGTGTGGGCACTACTCATACACTAAGGATTTCGAAATTCAAGAGGGAAGAGAAAGAAGAAGTGGCAGCTATAGATAGGGAGAGAGAAAGGCTCAGGTTTTTCTCTGAAGGAAAAATAGAAAATTTAAGTGTAATTTTCCTGAAGCCTTCACTATCTATTTATAGCATTCCACTAGGGTTAGGTTTGAATTATTTGGCATTAAAATAATGAAAATATCAGTTTAAATTTCCTACAAAAGTGGCTGGCCCTATACTAGTGGATTTGGGCCTCACTTTTTGCAATTTTGCAGTTTTACCTTTTCTGCATCTGATTTTCTCAAAAACGCCAATTTTCTAATTCAACCATTTAAATGCCAATTCTAACTATTTAATAACTATAAATAATTATTAAATAATATTGTCATTTATCATATTTATTAATTGAACCATACAAAGTATCATAATTAACAAATATGCCCCTATAAACTCTTTCTTTACAATTTCGCCCTTACTTAGTGAAAAATTCACAAATAGACATAGTCTAATTTGAGAATTATAATTGATTAATCAAAACCAATTACATGAGTCTTACAAGCAATATTATCTCAACTAGTGGGGCGACCATGGGTCTACATAACCAAGCTTCCAATAAGTAGATCAAGAATTTAGCACTAAAATTCACTAACTTATTAATTCTTCGTTGAATCCACGCATAGAACTTAGAATTGCACTCTCAGTATATAGAATGCTCTATATGTTCCACCATATAGACACATCATTAGTTATCCATTGTTATAATCCTAATGTGATCAATGATCCTCTATATGAATGATCTACACAGTAAAGGGATTAAATTACCGTAACACCCTACTATGTATTTTATCCTTAAAACACTTGACCCCGTATAAATGATATTTCAGCTTATGTGAAATGAGATCTCCACCATTTATTTTCGTTTGGTCAAGCTCGAAGGAGATCATCCTTTGCTTACTATTCGCCAGATAGAAGCTATAGATTCCATGTTCATGATAGCGCTCCCACTCAATTGCACTACCGTGTTCCCAAAAAGTACGTATCACCCTGACCTAAAAGTAGGCTTAACTAACAATTCAAGGAACACGAATAGCCTTTTAAGATTGAGCCTAATCATAACAGGATTAAGATCATTTGATCTAGGATCAACTAGGCGATATTGACTTGAATAGATTCTACGGTAAGTTTAATTAAATCTAAGTCAAAGTTCAATATCGGTCCCTTCCGATGCATACTCCATGCATCCAACCTGAGCTTTACTTTAACCAATGCTCTGGAAAGAACATAGCACTTCTCCAAATGCAAGTAAACTCTGTTGTAGATTATCATATCGGTAAAATCTGTGTACGATAAATCTAGGAAACTTTATTCACATAGTCATGTTTACTTTCCAATGTGTTGACGGCACAATAAACAGGATCAAGTATGTGAAAAGGGTTTCAGATGAATCTATACATTATGTACATATAATCATGAAATAAATCATGTGAACCATGCAACATTAAATGTTATTTCTGACCTATATTAATAAGTAAATCTGATTATATTGAAATGAGTTTTATTTAGGGCATAAAACTCAACAAACTCCCACTTGCACTAATATAAAACAAAAAGTGCATTTCAAATAATCTCAACACCTTGATATACAAATCAAGTGTAGTAGTAGTAAACTCCTCGTAATAGGATCTGAAAGGTTGAATTAACCACAACCTTTTCTCCACTATTACTCTTCCTTTAATCACAAAATCATTGATAATGTGAAATTCCTCTCTATATGTCTACTCTCTTGGGATACTGGATTCTATATCTTTGGCAACTACTTTTGGTTAATCAGGAAATTAACACTAGTAGTTTAAGGCAATTTGGAATGATGCCAAAAATGTATAGAACTTTCCTTAGACTGAATAAGTACCTTTCCTGTAACTTTAATATTCAGTCCCTCTCTGGTAGACCTAGAGACTTCAGATAGGTTTTTACACTTCTCCAAAATCACTATTCCACCCCCAGAGTAACCACCATCTTATCAGAAAGATTTACTAGCACAAAGGCAAATTACGAAATCTGATATGGTGTAGTCTAAGAGTTTTAAACACACTCTTATAGACTAACATATAGTTCCTCTTCTTAATCTTAGGATTTACTTGATTGTCTTCCAATGTTCTTCTCCTGGATTAATCTGATACCTACTCATTACTCCCACTCAACAGCAGGTGTCTGGTCTAAGGCATACAAAAGCATATATGAGACCTCTCACTGTTGATATAAGAAATTCTTTCATGGCTTTATCTTTTCTGGAATAGTTAAGACTTTTCCTTAGATAAATAAAATCTATACCTAAGAAGTTGTGAAGCTTCTATAGATTGCCATTAGAAAGAAAATGCTTCAGCATCTTAGTAAAGTAAGTTGCTTGCATTAGAGTAAGTAATTACCAGGTATACCACAAGCCATAGGTTTAGATAAACTCAAACCTATAATACTAGGAACAGGAAGTTTGTTAAGTCCATTGAATAGACTTATAAACGAAAATTTCCTTTTATGTCCTTGTAATAGAAAACTTTAGGTTACTCCATGTGAATGGATTAAACCATAGTTCTATTGGCTTTCTTCTTAGTTTCTTATCTTGACAATCCATTATTTGTTTAAACTCACAATGGATTTTAATCACTAGTGTCTCCCAAGTCATAAGAAGGTGAGTTCCTAGAAACTCTCCCACTACGACAAGGTACCGTGAATTATGTCGAAGAAAACTAAATGGTATTAACCTCTTTGGTTGTGACAAGACAACAGAGGCAGTGGGATCATCATATGTAAGATGATAGAACACTTTTGGAATCAAGAATTAAATATCTCCTTTATTTGCTACTTGTTTTTCAGACTTAGTCATTTTCTTAGAAAAGTAGTATTTGTTTGAACAAACACTTTCTTATATATTGACAATGGGATGGTCCACCCCTAATCACTTAGAATAGCTAACAAACCATGGTTAACAGTTCTAGCTTTTCTTAAGATTTTGATTAGGTCATCCATGAATCTAGTAATGATTTACATTAAGTACCCAACCATTACATCATTCTGAAATTGTATTACCATAGAAGGATTTAGGCAACGACTAGTAACTAATCATTAACATGCAACTCGAAATTTCTGGGGAGGTAAGTTTGGATATAATTCAAAAATCAATTTAATGATCTTTGAACTGCATATCTACTAACTATTTCTCCACCCCTATCAGTTCGCAATATCTTTAACCACTTACCTTAATGGTTTTAACCATTGCTAGAAATTAATGAAAATTTTTCAAACATTTCAAATTTCTTGCTAAAAGGTATAATCTAGAGTTATCGTTTTAAGAATATAACGAAAAACTCATATCCACCCTTGAATGTATATCCATCTGCGAATGAGATGAACTACTTTCAGTGGATATAGGCATATTAACTCTTTGCAGAGATTGATCTTGTCAAATCCACTATGATCAAGATACAAATGCCATAGATTAAAAAAAATGGTAGTGTCTATTGATGACATAGGTTTAGTTACATGAAAGAGTTCTTAGAATACTTCAAGTGGATCCTGGTCACAGAATACCTAACTCATATTCCATACAGTTTTAATCCATTAATAGAAGATGGATATTAAACACTTGAGAAAGTGTAACTGTATTGTATTCTGGAATTAGAAATATAAGAAAATTTCTATTTGTAATCTAAAATTAAAGTCTAAGACTTAAATTTATACCAAATATAATGAGTAATTCTATCTTGGACCACCACTAATAATTTAACTCTAAGTCTGATTTGCCCATACAAGCAGGAGATTTCTAAGATTGAGGATTTATATCAATTGGGAATAGAATTTCGGGATTATAATCATATGCGTCATTTAATTTCTTAAGAGAAAATATAGAATGACATGAAATGATTTATAGACCATTCATCCAATGATATGTTTTGAAGCTAATTCGAAATGAATAAGCTAAGAGGAATTAGGATAATTTCGTTTATAAATAAGAATCCAACGATGCTTCGATTAGCGAAAGACAAAGTAATCTTATTTATGTAATCTTCTTGTTTCATATTGTAAAAATACTAGTCTAAGGTGTCATCAATTGATGAACAGCTAGATGTTGCATATACAATATTTATCTTTCGAGATCTTACACTATTATTTATGTCTAATGGTGAAAATCCACTAGGGATTTATCTCATTAGATAAACAAGCCAAGTTAGACCAACAATGAAGATTCGAAATTAAACTACAACTTAATAACAGAAAATAACATGGTTCAATATAAATTCATACACAATTCAGAAATTATAAGCATATAGCAAGTAGGAATGACAAGTGAAAATACTAAAACTTACAATCCTAAATAATTTCCAAAGTTTTTCAACAAACTGATACAGTGTCCCGTTTAGGCGAGAGTCAAAGCATCATCCATTGAATAGAGTTGTCAGCTCATCTAAAATGATAACCATTCTAGCAACCTTTTATTCGATCAAGATTGGAATTCAGCGTTGTCCCGTTTAGGCGAGAGTCAAGGCAATTCTATCTTATGAGCTTCCACCATTGTTTCACAATTTGCAAGTCAAGTATGGTCGCCACCATTAGGGTGATCCATACCATACAAAACACTTACAAACTACTTATCATGCGAGGTTAAACGGTGCGAAATTGCTAATGAACGTTCCTCCATTAGGGAGGATTACTCACTAAAACAAACGCGGTGTAAAACCCACAATGGAGATCGAATGTCTTAATAATAATCAAGCTCATTATTTAAAGTGAGTTGTATTTTCTTTGATTCTCTTTATTTAATTTATTTATTTTAAATATATATTTATTTAAAATTTCCAATTTAGAATGAAAAATTCTAAATATAAATTTTAATTTAATATTTATAAATTTTACTTAGATGGATATAAAAATAACATGTATTTCTTCCATCTTAGTAATAATTTCCAATAAATATTTAGAAAAATATTCAATTTAAGTTGTTACAAAATTAATATAAATTAATTTACAACTCAAATTTAATTTTCTATAAATATATATTGCATTTCGAAAAATTAAAGTATTTAAGAATACAATTTTCGAAAATGCATGTTAAAATAAAAAATTAATCCTGGAAAAATTATTCTAATTTAATGTTGGCCCAAAATTAATTTACAACAAAAAATATAATTTTCCTATTTAATTAAATATATAAGAAAAATTTCAAATATTTAAGTATGATGATGAAAATCAACTTAAATATTAATTTTTTATTTAATTAAATACACTAGAAAAATACTTCAAGCAAAAATATCATCTATCTAGATTTTTCTTTGACTAATTAATTCAATTTCTAATAATATACTTTAATTCAATTTATTTTAAATTAATCAATAAATGAAAAAATCATTGATTTAAGTTGATCCAAGAATTAATTAAAATAAATAATTAATTTACAACTTAATCTATTTTTCAAGATAAAATTCAAAATTCTAGCATTTAAGAAATGCAATTTCGAAAATTGATTAATAAAATAAAGAAAAAATATATTTTGAAAATTATTTAAATTTAGTTGAAAAAATAAATTTCAACTAAAAATAATTTTCTATTTAATTAAATGTCATGAAAAAGAAATATTTAAGTATGATGATAAAAATCAACTTAGATATTTAATTTTTAAATTAATTAAATTTATTAAATTCAAGAAATAAATAATTAAGTGTAGAGAAGGCTTAATTATTAGTCTTTAGTTTAATACTAGGAAAAATATACTTAAAATAAATTGTACCAAAATTAATTATATAAATAATTAATTTCACAATGTATAATATTTTCCTATTTAATATTAGAAATAATAAGTAGTCTAGAAATAACTATCTAGAAAATATCTTATTTGACTAAGTATCTTTTCCACAAAATTTGAAAAAATATCTAATTTATGTTGTATTAGAAAAAAAATCTAGAACTTAAATATTTTTCAAATTTAAATTTAATTAAATATCAAAAATTAAGTTGTAACCACTTAATTTGAAAATATTCCATTTTAAGTTAATATTCGAAAAGATATTAACTTAAAAAATATCTAAAGAATCTTAATAACCAATGCCTAAAATTCCTCAACTTAATTTTGAAATTTGAAATTCAAAAGATATTCAGATTTAAGTTGGTTAGTTGTAGATAACTAAATATCAACTTAAATAAGAATATTTAATGAAAAATTTAAATTAAGTTCCACAAAGAATCTAGATGGTTATAATTCTATATTTAATTAAATACAAGAAAATACATACAGTTTAGCTTAGAATAAAAAATTCTTTAAACTATAATTTTCTTAAATTAATTTCAAAATAAATGAAATTAATTATGTTGCTAATCAATTTTATTAGGTTAAACTAGTTTAATTAACCTAGTACAGTCATTCAAATGAGGCAAATGGGCCTTCACAATTGGGGTGGTTCATGTGAGGGGGTGCTGGGTTCAGTATGTCGTACCCACTTCTATGGCTCCCAACTCTCACACAAGGCCCAAAAGAGAGGAATTTAACCTTAATAAGAACAACTGTTATTAATTGAATAAGCCCAATAACTAAATGGGCCTAAATAAATTCTATCAAGAACTATGATAATTTATTTTAGCAACAACAACCTATATGTATCTATAATCAAATTAAACACATAGGCTTACACAGGCACACTTTGGATGGGCCATATCATGTTGCTAGGTCATACACAGATGAAAGAAGATTGTAAATATACCTGTTACAAATTATTAACTTGACCAAGGGAGCCATCAGATCATTAGATCTGGCAAAAGGTAACCATGGCTATATGCAATCAAGTAATAATAGGTTTTGAAAACTTACACAAAGCTAAAACACATACTCCTCCAACAAGGTTAGCTGGATAGTTGGATGTAAGATTTATTTAATTTTAAATTAAATAATTAATTTCGAAATAATTAATTAATTAAAAAATAATTTTTCGAAAATTTAAAAAAAATTTGAAAATTCGAAATTTAAAAAAAAATTAAATTTAAAATTAAACCTACAATTTTGAAAAATTAGGTTTCAACCAACCTAAATATCATTTCAAAATTTGCTAACTACTTTTAAATTTTAAATGTTATTTTATAAATAAAAATTAAATAAAAAATTAGAAAAGATAAATAAATATCTTTTTCAAATTTTAAATGTAATTTAAATAAATAAAATAACAAAATTTTAAAAATTAGCAAAATATCTTATATCATTTAAAAATTACATGATTATAAATATCTTATTTTAAATTTAAAATAAGATAAGATATAATCAAATTTTAAAATAAGATAGATATTTTAAGCAAGAAGATAGATACTAATTCTATTCAAATTCAAATTACACTAATATCTTGAATTAAATTTAAAAAATATTAAATTAATTCAAAATGATAATCAGAATTGAATTAGGAATAGTAATAGTATAAATACAAAACTATACCAAAAATCGGAAGTTAATTCCATGAAAAAGCATGAAAAATTGAAGAAAAACAAAAAAAATTGTGAACTGTACGGACAGATTTGCGATCGCAGGAAAATATCAGCACAGCCCTGATTTTTTCAAATCTTCAAAAAATCATAACTAATTCAAATAAAATCCAAATTAAGTTTTGTAAAAGGCTAACTTGCTTAATTTTTTCCATACTATCCAATAAAAATAATTCCAGAGATAAAATCGCAATTATTTTTCACGAAAATTTTACAAACATCAATCAATCATCAAATAACACTCAATACAACATGATACCATCCAAAGAACATACAAACAATCGTTTTAAAGTCCAAATTTCTTGCAAGTAAATCAATTACCATGGCTCTGAGGCCAGTTGTTGGAAATTATTTTACCAGGATCTTAGATCTACTCACAAGTATGTTTATTAACATCCTAGATAAGAACTTTCTAAAACGATGAAATAAACACATATAAAGTTTAGGAAACCTTACATTGGGTGCAGCGGAATAATATGACTCCTTCCGTTCAGATATCTAGCCCTTGATTCCTTTCTGTAGCAGAGCATTATCAATATCTGAACCTGGATCTCTTTCTCTGAATCTTTGATGCTGAATCTTTATTCACGGTCTTCCTCACTATGATTGAGGTATCACTTGCTGTGTGTGGGCACTACTCATACACTAAGGATTTCAAAATTCAAGAGGGAAGAGAAAGAAGAAGTGGCAGCTAAAGATAGGGAGAGAGAAAGGCTCAGGTTTTTCTCTGAAGGAAAAATAGAAAATTTAAGTGTAATTTTCCTGAAGCTTTCACTATCTATTTATAGCATTCCACTAGGGTTAGGTTTGAATTATTTGGCATTAAAATAATGAAAATATCAGTTTAAATTTCCTACAAAAGTGGCTGGCCCTATACTAGTGGATTTGGGCCTCACTTTTTGTAATTTTGCAGTTTTACCTTTTCTGCATCTGATTTTCTCAAAAACGCCAATTTTCTAATTCAACCATTTAAATGCCAATTCTAACTATTTAATAACTACAAATAATTATTAAATAATATTTTTATTTATCATATTTATTAATTGAACCATACAAAGTATCATAATTAACAAATATGCCCCTATAAACTCTTTCTTTACAATTTTGCCCTTACTTAGTGAAAAATTCACAAATAGACATAGTCTAATTTGAGAATTATAATTGATTAATCAAAACCAATTACATGAGTCTTACAAGCAATATTATCTCAACTAGTGGGGGGACCATGGGTCTATATAACCGAGCTTCCAATAAGTAGATCAAGAATTTAGCACTAAAATTCACTAACTTATTAATTCTTCGTTGAATCTACGCATAGAACTTAGAATTGCACTCTCAGTATATAGAATTCTCTATATGTTCCACCATATAGACACATCATTAGTTATCCATTGTTATAATCCTAATGTGATCAATGATCCTCTATATGAATGATCTACACAGTAAAGGGATTAAATTACCGTAACACCCTACTATGTATTTTATCCTTAAAACACTTGACCCCGTATAAATGATATTTCAGCTTATGTGAAATGAGATCTCCACCATTTATTTTCGTTTGGTCAAGCTCGAAGGAGATCATCCTTTGCTTACTATTCGCCAGATAGAAGCTATAGATTCCATGTTCATGATAGCGCTCCCACTCAATTGCACTACCGTGTTCCCAAAAAGTACGTATCACCCTGACCTAAAAGTAGGCTTAACTAACAATTCAAGGAACACGAATAGCCTTTTAAGATTGAGCCTAATCATAACAGGATTAAGATCATTTGATCTAGGATCAACTAGGCGATATTGACTTGAATAGATTCTACGGTAAGTTTAATTAAATCTAAGTCAAAGTTCAATATCGGTCCCTTCTGATGCATACTCCATGCATCCAACCTGAGCTTTACTTTAACCAATGCTCTGGAAAGAACATAGCACTTCTCCAAATGCAAGTAAACTCTGTTGTAGATTATCATATCAGTAAAACCCTGTGTCTGATAAATCTAGGAAACTTTATTCACATAGTCATGTTTACTTTCCAATGTGTTGACGGCACAATAAACAGGATCAAGTATGTGAAAAGGGTTTCAGATGAATCTATACATTATGTACATATAATCATGAAATAAATCATGTGAACCATGCAACATTAAATGTTATTTCTGATCTATATTAATAAGTAAATCTGATTATATTGAAATGAGTTTTATTTAGGGCATAAAACCCAACAAAAAGTCCCCAAAACAACCTCAGAAAAATAAAACCCGGGCATCAATGGACAAGAAGAGTTTGAAAGATAATCCTCCTAGCCATACTTCCACAGTTCCTGCTAAAAGAAAACTAGGTTCTGGTACTTCAAAGAACACTAAATCAAAATACCCTCAATCTGTGTTGGAGAACTCCGACTTTGATTTTGAGTTTGAGCCAAAGTTCCAAAGTCTCCCAAATCTGATAAGGTTTTTTTTCTATTGATCTTGTGTTGTTTTAGGGTTTTTTTCAAGTTGATTATGTTTCCTATTTCTCTTTTTTTTTTTGCATGTTTTTTTTTTGTTAGTCCTATTTTATAGTTTTCTGCTTGTTTGATTCTATGTCTTGTTGTTGTTTTGGTTTTATTTTGTTAACTCTTAGGGAAAGGGTAAATGCCAAGTGAAGATTGTCCAATCAACTGATCTGTTTGGAAACATAATTGGGAAAAGGGTTGTTGAGGTGTGTCATTTCATTATTTTAGTTTTAATATTTTTTTTATGCTTGTTTTTGATGTTCTTTATTTATTTATTTATTTATTTATTTATTTTTTGTGTTGTTTTAGCTTTGTTTTAGTAGTATTTTCTTATGTTTTTTTATAGGATTAGGAATCCAAGTACACCCGATCGGAATACTATCATTCCAGAGTTTTTTATGCTTGTTTTTAAGTTCTTTATTTTATTATTTTTTTTTGTTGTTTTAGTAGTGTTTTCTTATTTTTTTTTTTTATAGGATTGAAAATCCAAGTACACCCGATCGGAATACTACCATTCCAGAGTTATGAACTCTTGTTATTACTCTGTTATTGAAGATATTAAAAAAATTCTTACTGAAACCCAATTAAATATATTTTCAAAAACTGTATTGGAAGTTGTTTTTCATTGCGTAGTAGCTTTAAGCTTTCTTCAGTGTTTCCTTGTCTTTGTATGCCTGACCTTTTTTAACTTCTGGGTGGTGTTTGTCTGTTATTAGCTTCGCGTTGTTGATGTTGATTTCTGGATCTAGTTTTTTATTGTTGTTTTCAAGTTTTTCTACCATTTTTTTAGCAACCAGCTTCGCATAGTCAACTATGTCGAATTTGTCGTTTTCAAATTCTCTTATTTTTGACTCTCCTCCTTCTTCTAACTGGTGTTCCAATGTGTATGATTCTGATGTTGTTGTGTTGTTTTCGAGCATTGTCACATTCTCTTGAAATAATTATGTTCTTTTTCCCATTGTCCATTGCTCTTTATGAGAACTGATATAGATTTCATGTCCTGTCATTTTTCACAATATTTTATTTACGTGGTATTTTTTCATATTAAAACAACAGTAAAATAACACTACAAAATAGTAATTTGTTGTTGATTTAGTAATTTTTTCTCTTTGCCAGATTTTATGGTTTTTTCCTGGTGTTTCTATGATTCTGGTGTTGATTTGTCCGTCCCCAACCACGAAGGAGAGGTGTCGTTTGTGTTTTGTTACTGTTTACAGTATAAAAGTAAATATATTGGGCCTGGGCAGTATAAAAGTAATAAAAATGGGTTTGGACAGTAAAAATGTAAAGTTTGCCGTGTTCTAGTATTTTTGAAAACATTTGGTAAAAATATAATATTTTTGTAAGTTTCTTTTTATTTTTGCCTAAGGTCCAAATTACCATAAGGCTGCCTTGAACTTGTGATATGCATTTTATATGTTTAATCGTAAAATGACATTTAACACTTTATGTTTGTTAACTTAATATATGTGTTTTTTTTTTTTTTTGCGCAATATTTTGTGGACTCCCCGAAAAAGAAAAAATGTTGACTGGATCTATAGTGTACTTTATTAGTCCAACTCATAAATATTATTAAAACATTATTTAATACTAAATATAAATTATACACAATTTTCTTGATCTAGTTGATAAATGAGTATGTTATTCATTTAACAATAAGTATTGCTAGCAGGTATCTGTTGACATCACATAAAGTGTCATAATTTTAATATTTATGAATTCAATTCAATTAATTATTTTCCAAACCAACTCTTGTCGAGATCTAAATGCTGCCAAGTTGATTGTGAGTCTCCACATAATACATTGTTCAAATAAGAAATAGTCTGGTTTTCTATACGAAATATACAGAGCAAATTTGTACATTACATTAAACTATTAAAGTTTGGATCAATATCAATTCAAACAAAACTTGCATTATGTAAGTGGGGATGACAAAGCCACAAATACATAGTTATTGAGAAAAGCAATTAATAAGAATTGTATATCTCATATATGGATAAAATTTCCAAATAAATAGCTAATGTGACTTAAGACTTGAGACTTAAGAGTACTTCCATACTCTCTGGTAGTTCACATACTGACGCCCCAACATTACAAAAGAAAAAAATAAAAGCACCAACATACAAGTATCTCTCCATAAAATATATAGGTAATCACTACTCATGATGATAATAATATTCAAAGACATGATTCACTTTCGTTGCTTAGAAAAGGGTAGTCAGTGTAGCCAACAACAGGATCACTTGTGTAAAAGGTATTTCTATCGTACTTATTCAAAGGTGCATTTAGCTTAAATCTTAATACTAAATCAGGATTTGCTATAAAAAGACGACCAAAAGATACTAAATCAGCCTCATCATCTGCTATGGCTTGCATTCCCAGCTCTCGAGTGTATCCACCACTACACATGAAGGTTCCCTGGTAAGATTTTCTTAATGTCCTGATTAAGTGGGGATCTTCTTCTTCACTGTTGGGTCTATCTAATTCTGTTTTACCAGTTGCAGTGAGTCGTGGCTGAGTCACGTGAAGATAAGAGAGCTTTGAGTCGTGTTCCAGTTGAATCTTGTTAAGTCTCTCCACCACTGCTAATCCAAGGCCTAGAGGGTCTGAATCAAGGGCATCAAGGAGATCGATTGCTGGTGAAATTCTGACACCAACTCTGTTCACACCTATGGCTGAAGCTACTGCTTCAACCACTTGGATTAAGAATTTGCAACGGTTTTCAATCGATCCACCGTACTGGATCTTAAGGTTCACCATGAGCTTCTATTGGAACTTGTTCAATCACAGGGTCATTAGTAGGATTAGAAGCGGAAGCGGAAGCAACAGGTACAGGGACATAGACACACTCTTCCCTGAATACAATTTCCTGACCCTTGATTTGAACCAAATTCATCCTCAAAATAGACAGCTCGGTTTGATTCCATCACCCTGGTGGTGTGAGAGGGACAATAGAACTTAGAACCTCTTGAACCAATAGTGTATCCTACAAAACTCCCACTGATTGTATTCGGATTCAGCTTCTTAGATTTAGGGTTATAAGGCCTTACCTCAGCTTTGCATCCCTAAACGTGAAAAATAACGCAAAATCGATTTCTTGCCTGACCACAACTCGTATGGCGTCTTTGGAACCGACTTGCTAGGCACTTGATTCAAGATATAAGCAGCAGTCCTTAATGACTCACCCCATAAAAACTCTGGTAAGCTAGAATGAATTAACATACAACGTACCATATCAAGAAGTGTGTGATTTCTTCTTTCAGCAATTTCATTCTGCTGGGGTGTACCTGGCATTATATATATCTTGCATCAATGCCACGTTCGTGCAAGTATCTGGCAAACGGCCTGGGGTTCCTTCTAGTTTCATCATAACGCCCATAATACTCTTCACCTCTATCAGAATTGACAACTTTAATCTTCTTTCCCTTTTGAAGCTCAACATTCGTCTTGAAAATCTTAAGGCATTTAAAGATTCAGACTTCTCACGAATGAGCTCAATATGACCATATCGGGAAAAATCATCAATGAAGGTAATGAAGTATTTATAGCCGCCCATAGCAGGTGGGACAAAGGACCCACAAAAGTCAGTATGAATAAGCTCCAATACATCTGTGCACTTATTTGACTTACCCTTTCTAACCTTATCAGTTAACTTTCCCTTTTATACAATCAACACAGGCAGTGAATTCAGAGAAATCGAGATCTTGAAGTACACCATCTTTCACCAATCTCTCCATTCTATCTCTAAAAACATGGCCCAAACGTTTATGCCAAAGCATGGATGATTTCAATTCTAATCTTGCACGTTTGGAACCAACAACAACATTAAGAGAAGAAGAAGAAGGACAAGAGGGAGAAGTAACAGGAACAACACCAAGCAAATCACGCTTATATAAGTTTCCACACAAAATTCCATTTCCAATCAACATAGAGTCACGATACAAAGTCAGTTTTCCAGGTCCAAAATGAAGACTATAACCGAGTCTATCCAAAATAGATATAGAGATCAAATTCCTCCTAATAGAGGGTAAATAAGCAACATCTTGCAACTCCAAAAAATACCCAGTATTCAGCTGCAGATTAACAGTCCCAAAAATTCAACCACCAAGTGTTTGAGGGCACATCAATAATATTGGATTCCAAACAAACCATCACAAGACAATTACCTTTCTTCTCTAAGTGAGCTTTGAGCTTTCGGCAATCGGCTTTCTTATGCTCGAAGCATTGACAAAAGTTGCACTTCCCTTTGAAAAACTCATTCTTATGACCAGTTGAAGAAGAGCTTGCTTGTCCATTTCCCTTAGGATTGGTGGCTTTCTTCTTATGAAACCTTTGGTCACTAGAGTTGTTGGGAGTGAACTTTCTCTTGTGAGAATTGTTTGGATTGGTCACCATGAAGATACTTCTTGCTCTCCCCTTTTTCATGTCCTCTTCTTCTTTGGCAAGAATAGCAGTCATCTCCTCAATGGTCCACTGCTCCTTTTGAGCATTATAGCTTGATCTGATCGAATCAAATTGAGAAGGAATGGTTTCCATCACAAACCACACCATGTAATCCTCACCAAGATCCAATCCCATGCCCTTGAGCTTTTGGTAACAACCCATGAGCTTGTCAATGTGAGCTCTAATGTCACCCGTATCAGTGTAATTAGTCTGATGGAACAAAGTCAGACATTCATTTTTTTCTCACTCTTTGAGAATTTCTTGTACTTCTCCTTGATCGCATTGAGAAAATCTTTTGCAATCTTAGTTTGGGGAATACTACCATAAATAGACTTATCCATGTGATATCTCATAAGCATCAGACAACAACGATTGGAATGCTCCCAATCCTCATAGGACTTTCTATCCTTTTCAGTGGTATCATTATTAGGTTTCGGAGGTGCATAAGTTCTCAAGGCCAAATCCACTCTCATAAGAGTCAAATTCATCACGAGAGATTTTACCCACTACTTGTGGTTAGTTCCGTTCAGCGTCAACATGACAGAGGTTCTTGGATTGCTTAAAGCTAATGAGGAACAAGAGCAATAACCATTAAATGCATGTTATAGCATAATCATGCCATTTGTGTTCTCTTCTCATAAATAAATGATCGCAAAATAACACATGATCATTATGCATGCTAGAGTTCTCACACAACTTAACAAGATGGAACTCATACACAGGTAAGAAAAATCTATTAAATATTATAATCAAATGCATTAATTTACTATCGAAAGGATAGATAAATTGTGATTCATAATATTTAATAATTTTCTTCACCATATTACGCATCTTTAATAAGCAACCATCATCGATAGGATAATTAATTACTCATAAAGATCTCAATGTTATTTGGAGGAAAATACAATACTTAAATAAATTAATATTTAAGTGTTCCTCATCACCAAACAATTTCCCATGCTTAATCTTACGATAGGCAAGAAAATAAGCATTAATTGTTGAAATAAATCACAAAATTTATGCCACAATACTAAAATTATCAACCAAATATGAATTAAATTCATGCAATTAGTATTGTACATGCCAAGAAATAATAGAGAATTAAAAAATATGAGAAATTGTGGAAAATGGCCCAAAATGGGCCACGCACGCGCCCCCACGCGCCCTGAGATTTTTTTTTTTTTTTTACTGATCGTACGACATGTCGTTTTGGAAAAACGACATGTCGTTTGGTGGATGAACGACAAGACACAGGATCAAAACGACCCGTCGTTCGCGCTGAAGGGGGGCTGAATCGTTATACGTACGACATGTCGTTTTAATAAGACGACATGTCGTTTTTCCTGAACGACAGCCAAATAAGTCAGAAAACGACACGTCGTCTTTCTCGGTTGGGGCTGAATCTTAAGGGCGAACGACATGTCGTTTTTCCCGACAGAGGAAAACGACATGTCGTTTACAGTCGTCCCTGTCGCCCAAATTTGCTCAGTCGGGTCCGTGGGTCTGAAATTCGGATCGGCGCGACCCGGTTCGTGATCCGGCCATATCTCCCACATCCGGTCACCAAATTCGACGCCGTTTGAGGCGTTTTGTCCCATTCTTAATCCTCTATCATTTTCTAATATCCATTTACTCAAAAAACACAAAATAATACATCTAAAATGATGAATCCAAAATGGGTTTTCATTGTTAAATCTCATATATATCTCAATAAAAAAAATATAAAAGATTGTTTTCAAGACATATATGAACACATTTAGAGGATAATACTCATATTCACACAACCTTAAACACATTAATCCGAAAAATCACCACAAATTTCAGATTTGAGAAAATGGGTTTATGGAAAAAAAATTGAGCCCTAAAATCAATAACTTTGGCTCTGATACCAATTGTTAAAATAACGATTACTCATAATCATTAAAGCCAAGATCTAGTATTTATTTAGAGCATCAAATACAATAAAACACATACCTCCCATACCATCCATGTGAGCCATTATCCTTCATTGTCTTCCATGAGAATCACCACCAATCCTTGAGCAAAAACTAGAGAGAGCACTTGTGGAGCTAACCCCTTTTGCCTTTACCATACAAACTCTTATCACCCCTTACCACACATAACACACATATATATATACACATGTTATTACCCTTATAACCCTAAGGGGTTATTAACTAATAGGGCTTTTGAGGTCTTTTATGGTATACTATAATTTAATGGGCCAACTATAGTATTAAGGGTGCTCTCATGTGCCTCTAACATATAATTGAGTTGCTAACCATCCCATTATGGTTATGAGTAACATCAGGCACATAGTTAATGATTGTGTATTATGGAATTAAACCTATAATTGTATTAGTCCATTATAATAATTCTAACAGATAAAACGAACCAGCTCGAATGGCATTTATGGCCGCACGACGATAATCCTCCACCACCTCAAGAATTTCATAGGTTTCCAAGGCTCGAGGCTCAGGATACGATTCAAATGACCCCTCTGGTAAGAGAACTTTCCACTTGTTTGAAATGGCTTTGTTGGTTGAAGATATTGGTGACCCCCCATTGGGTTGATAAACTACAATATCATTGTATCACTCATCAAAGTTTTGTTAATTGGTTTTATTTATTTACATGTATATATGGAATAAAATGAATCATGTGTTCCAAAATAAACAAATGAGTCATGTATGATTTTTTTTTTCACCTTGATGAGAAGCACGGCCAGCATGCCAAAGTTGACAGAAAATGATGGCACCTTGATCATGAACTGCATCCACTATCTTCTTCCATGCCTCAACCTGTTCTTCTTTGTAAATCCCAGGGACATGTGGGAAACTAACCCACCAAAAGAAAAAGAAAAAAAAACGAACAAATCACTCTTAGTACTTCCAAAGGAGAAACATCTATAATAGACAAATACTGTATATGTGCGTGTGCATATATTAATACTTGGATTGGATTACGTTTTATATTAACTTTACGTGTTTGGTAGAAAATTAGAATTCTGTATCAATGAAAAACAAAAATAGTCTGGTCCTACCTCAAACTATAGGCGAATATTAAATAGTTATGAACTTTTTAATTGTTACTTCCTAAGAACTAAAAGCCAACTATATTTATAGAATTGCTAGAATCACCATCGAACAACAAAGAATACTATTATTGTTGCAATTTAATGTTAAAAAGGCTAACTTATTGTACTTAAAATGTGTAGTTTCATATGTCACCAAATAGCAACTATATATAAATAGTAAAACGTACCCAGGTGAGGTGTTGGAGATGGAAGTGGCTTCAGTGATGAGTAATCCTCCGTTGGTGGACCTCTGTTTGTAGTAATCGGCCAGGGCTGGTCCAGGGATTTCATCTATAGCTCTGCACCTTGTCATTGGCGCAAGTACCACCCTGCCCAAGTGCCAACCACACCAAAAGTAAAAGTAAAAGCAAAAGCAAAATCAGTCCAAACCCATATCTAAGTCCTCTGAGTTTTCCAAACTAAGAGAAATCTATCGATGTGGATTTGGGTGACTAACCTGTGGGAGAGATTGAAGTTGCCCATCTTGAAAGGGGAAAACAGGTCAATCCCCATTGTTGAAATGCTTTCTCCCATTTGAGCTGGAGCTCAATTTACAACACTCACAAACAATATTGATCTGTATGCATAAGAAAAAAAAATTAATGATTAAATTGATTAAAAAAAAAAAAGAAAGAGTTATATAGTGCTCTGGCGTCCTCCCCACATAGCAATAATTAACATAATATTGTGTAGTTATTAATAAAAATATCAACACTTGACGTTGACGTAGTAATTCACACATGCCATTTATTATAATATTGACAGTTGTTCGCAAAAACCAACTGTAAACAATTTATATTTATAAAATATTACCTTAATGGCTCGTTTGGAATGCCGCATTAGGTCGTATTGTATTGTATTATATTAAATTAGATTATATATCATATTTTTATATATTTAAGTGTCCATAAAAATTAATACCACATATAGTTTTACATAAAAATATTGCATAAAATACAATTCAATATAATACAATACAATACAATACGACCTAATACGGCGTTCCAAACGAGCCCTAAAAGGTATATATATTAAGCTTTATGTTGTGTTGCTTTATTTAAAAATAATACAATAAATAATTAAAAAAATATATTATTAATTATTATTTGAGATTATTAATATGTATATTCAATTAATGTAAATAATATTGTTAATAATTAAAAGTAAATACTGAATACAATATATGATTGTTTAAGAAATCTTGATAATCTAACTGCAATTTATTCTTAAGTTAATAATATATGAATACTATATATCCAATGAAAATAAGGATATTCCAAACAAGTTGTTAATCCATCCAAAGAGTATGCGCAACTAATTTATGAGCAACACAGATTAGGAACACTCATGGAAATCTGGATAATAAACTTGTAAAAACTTCTAACAATGATCATACAATCATTTGAGTAGGGGACTCTGATAGAAAAGCAATCATAGTTGTAAAATCTTGGTAGCGGACTACAATCTATTATCAACATCAGCATCACGCAAATTTTTGAGAACCTCAATATCCTTTCTCTAAAAACTTGAAGGGACAATAGTGTCTTAATTGCACATGCACAAACAAACTATACATTCGTGGGATGAAAAATAAAATACTGAGGAACTAAATATTATTACAAATTTATAATTTATTTCACTATAAATAAACAAAATAAGCATTAATAGATAGAATTTATAAAAAATACTAACAATAATCACATTAAAAAAGTTTTTCCAACAAAAAAAAAAAGTGAAATAACTTATCTTGTTAAATGCAATTAGTAACATTGAAGAAGATTCACAAGCACTAATTCAATCATTAATAACCTAAATTATAATTGTAGGAATCTAATTTAACTACTATCTGAAAATATTTAATGATGAAAAAATATTTTAAAAAGAATATACAGTCTAAAAAAAAATTAAAATGATTGATAGGAAAAATATATTAAAAATTTCTATATAATTGAAAGGAAAAAACTATTTATAATCAACCGTTTTTATAAATAATAATAAAAAAAATATATATTATAGTAATATTATAGAATAATCGATCAAAATTAAAAATAAATAAAATAATAATAATTAATATTTATAACTTCCTTGCTATGGAGTAGTTTATACCTCATAAATGATTTTTTCTAATGGCTAACCAATATAAGAACAATAACAATATATAGTAATATAATAATAATGGAAAAGTAATTATAGGGATAAGACGAATTTTATAGGTCTAATAATGTAAAAGTATGAATTATATATACAGTACATATATAAATACCTTGGAAAATGATTAATTACTGATAAGAGTAACCTGTTAGCGATCCATGTGGAACTTGAAACTGATACCGCAAGATTGGTATATTAATGAAAAATGGTTCTTGTCATAACTTGTTTCTCTGGGCTTTGGATTCAATTGGGAGTTTGAAGAAAGCAAGCGAAGCAAAATGCTTGCTTACTGGCTCAACCAACTTGATCTGTCCAACCCAATACGACGACGTTTCGAGCCGATCAAATTTGCATTTAGTACAAATCTTGGCGGTATGGAAATTAGATTTCGAGGCTGAAATTTTCGAATTCACCGGAGTTCGATGCCCTGAAATTGGAGTCTTTTTCTCTTCTTCAATTTGTTTCAAATTGGGTTTCAGGTTTTCAGTGAAAGGCTGCGATGGTGTGGGTTTGGACCTTTGAGGCTTTTCGCTATGATATCTGTCTATTAGTAAAAGAGAAATGCTAAGAACAAGTTAAATTTTAAACCATTGCAATTTTTTAATTTCATTCTTAAACTCAAAAATTCCATTCTTAAACCTAAAAATCCTATTGTTTTTCTACAATTGAGAACATTCCAATATTCTTAAACTCAAAAATTCCTTTTTTGGAGAGAAATTACATTAAGAAATTCAATGTAACTCTTAGTCATGGAAGATGAAGAGATTGTTCAACTCGTCAAATAAATTTGTTATACTACTCTTTTGGTCAAAACCTAAACCCATTTCATTGAAAGATTTGATCAGTCGATTGCTGACAAATTTTCCACTTCCATCGTTTCGTTGTGTAAGTCTTTCGATTAACAATGTGGTTTTCCAACGCTAATTCTATTTGGTTCCTGGGAAAAGTTATTATATACTAAGGACTGCCTCCCCAAATGTTGCCAAATTTGATGGACATGTTAGAGCAGTAACTGCTATATCTTTTCTCTGAAAATGATTACTTCCTTGCGACTGCAACAAGTGGTGTGAAGCTCTAAGATTTTTGGCCTACCAGGGGATACCGAAGCATAATATATATATTTAAATTATGCTTTAAATGTATATGATATTAAATTTCTCAATTTCACTGTCATTTTTGAATATAAAACTTTTTTTAAAAAAAATCACCCAATACTTTTTTATAAAATAGATATGGGATATGGAGGAGGTTACAATGGTTACATTTTTATTGTGACCATTATAGTTATATTTTTTTTTAGCCATTGGATTACTATTAAATGGTTGTGATTAATTTGAAAATTAAATAAAAATAAATAAAAAATAATATGTAACCTGATATTAACCTGTTAATTTATTTCCTTTCAAATTTTAATTAAGATTAATTATATTTTAAAATTAAATTAAGTATAATTATTAATTAATTTTTTGTAATTTATTATTAAGTAAGGATCTTTTAGCAATTTATTTTTTTTACACTTAAATTATTTTAATTTTTATAACAAAACTCTTAATAATTTAAAATTATATACATATAATTTCATAATTAAAATTTTATAATTAAATAGCTTAATTGTTAAAATAATTAAGCTAAGGGATTTATATATAAATAAAAAAAAATTATTTATAAATTTTAATTGCTAAAAAAAATCTTCTTAAATATTTATTTAATTACTTAAAAAATAGTTAATTATAATTAATTAATTCTAAAAATGAAACTTTTACTCATTGGTAACCTGCTATTACAGGTAAAAAAAATCGTAACCATATGGTTACAATAAAAATGTAACCATTGAATAGTCACCCATTTATATATATATATATACTAGCAAAAAGCTACGTGCGAGACACGTATACTAAATTTTATGCTAGTTTTTTTCTATATTATTTGAAAATGATAAAATTAAAAATTAAAGAAAAAATATTATTAGCTTATTAGGTGAGATTATTATTATGTGTATAGGAAGATATCATAAATTAATTAATCTTATAATCTTAACTTTAATCAAATAGGGTTCTTGATATATGAACAATGAATAATCACGTAAAAATCAAAAATAATTATTTGAATAAAGAATTCAATATACACAGTTATATATATGAATCCCATTAATCAAAAATAATTATTCAATATATGAACAATTATTTGTCACACTATATGTTTCCCAATAAAGAAATCCACCTCCTCGTAGTCAAAAATAAATAATATATGTAATACAGATCTTTGTAATTGAGTACCTAAAAGAAACAAAACTTCAGTTACCATAATCGGAAAAGGTTTAAGTGAACTAAATAATGACTAAGAAGATCTAAATTACAAAATGAAAATAACATGTCTATATGAGTATGATTTTTTTGCTATATGAGCATGATTGATCTAAGAGAAAATAGATAAACCTATAAACATATAAATATACTTATTAATATTAATTTTGACAAAGAAACAATTCAATTATAAACAATTCGAAATATCAGCTTGACAATTTCAACACACTAATTACTCATTAAATAACCATAATGTATACATTATGATAATTTATTTTATTTGATATCAAATGATAGAGATTATTGAGGTTTTCAATCATGGAAAACACACTATGATCAAAAAGTAATGCTCATTAATTGTATATTTCAAAGAAACCCTAATTTCCATGAATGCCCCTAATAAGATATAAACAATAAAGTTGTAAATTAAAAAAAAAAAAAGAAAGTAGCAAAATTTCAGTTAATATAAGAAATAGAACAAATTAAAGATTTATACAATACTGGAATTTGAACTCTTAGAGGCCATTAGCAAAGGGGCGAAACTCGTTAGATTCCCTAGTAGAACACTACCTTAATGGTCTGAACACAAAAATTGTAGAAATCAAAATATGAATAAATTAATATCATCAACAAAAAGAAAATTAAAGGGAAAAGACTTAATAATTACGTGACAAATAATTATTAATTGAATTAAAAAGTTAAGATTATAAGATTAATTCAAATTGTTGTTCATATATTGATTAATCCCATTAATAAAAAAATAATTCAATATTGAATTATTTTTTTATTAATGGGATTAATCAATATATGAACAACAATTTAAATTAATCTTATAATCTTAACTTTAATTAAATAGGGTTTATAAAAGATGCATAAATAATCAAATAGGGTTAGAAATATAGTAATTAAAGAAAATCTACAACCCTATTTTTTTAAAAAATTTAATGGAATTTATTTTATTTTTATTTTATTATATATAAATAAAAAGTACCATGAATTTCTCATAAACCATTTTATTTTTTATATAAATAAAAAGTGACCCATAAATTTCTCATAAACCAAGAATTTAAAATAAATTATATATATGGGTGTATACAAGAGCCCATTTCGAATAGCTGAATGAATACAACTTCACTAATTTGGATTTGCATCAATCTCTTAGCCTTGAAAGTGAGACAGAATCCAGAAGACATGTTCCAAGATCTTAGGACAGCTATGGGTTAACAAAAATAGTTACTTTCTATTTTTTTTTGAAGGAAAATAGTTACTTTCTATTGGTCCCACTTAGAGCTGTAAATTTGTCACTGTCGTTCTACTCATATTTTTCCATACATTTCAAAACATAAGTCGTGTTGTACCGTGTCTTAAAAATATATGAGTCGTATCGTGTCGTGCCACATTTTTAAATAATAAGTCTAGCATAGCTCGTAGGCCTAACAATTTCGTGTCCCACGTGCTCGGATTTGTATCGTATTTTGCTCGTATTAGCCAATTTTTTTTTTTAAACAGGTCAGCCCATATGTTGTTGAATCTAATTTTCTCACTTAAAAAATTGGGATATTTTCAAAAATATGGGAAAAATGAGTCATCTTATGATAAATATGGCAACAAAACTAAATGCCACAAAATATGGCATTAACTAAGGAAGCAAACTACAAATATGGTTTTTTTTTAAAAAAAACCATATAATAAGTTAAAAACAGAAACTAATTTTAAATGAATAAAATTTACTATTTTTAACCATATATAAACAAAATCTGTACACAATTTTCTCTCTCTTGCGATTCTTTCTCTCTCTACTGCGATTCTCTCTTCTCTCTTTACTGCGATACTGAGATTCTCTCTTCACTTCATCATCTTCTCCGATTCAATTCATCACTTCTCCCTGTCCAAATTTATTCTCTGATTCAAACAAAATTGATCTGAAAAACAGCCATGGCCATGGCCAAACACACAGAAGCAACCTGCAACATCGCACCTGATAAGCAATGAAGCTCTCACCTTAAACCAGAAAACGCATTCTTAAACTCAGAGCAGAGCATCGATCAACCTGCACACATAAAATTCAATCAACAAAATCAAGCCAACACCGATCGTCCCTGTCAACAACGATCAAAATAAAGTACAGGTACACTTATATAAATTCCGCTATGAATATTATAGGGATATATATACTGCAAAAGAAAATTACACCGATTATGTACAATTCCAATTTAAACTTAAAAGAAAAAAAAAAACTAGATTGAAGTAAATTTCATACCAAAACTATATGATCTTGCATTGCTTCATAATGAAATGTCCATACTTAATCTAGATTTAGACTATGAAGTTTCACAAACAAAAAAAAAAAAGGAAAATTAAACAATATGAAAAATTCAGTTTTAGACGTCCACGATCAAAAATGAAAAGATTACTGAAAATTATGAATATAAAACCGGTTTCTAAAAACAATATATATTTTAACTAAAAGTTCTTAAAATGATATTATCTGTTAAACATAAACAAAATATAAAGTAATGTTGGAAACCGGTTTCTGAAATATATAGGGAAACAAACACATATAATTTTAAAACAAAAAAAACAAAAACCGGTTTCTAAATACATTATAAATTGTAACAAACAGTTTTCAAAAATGATATTACCTGTTAAAAATAAACAAATATACAGTCATGTTGGAAACCGGTTTCTGAAATATATAGTGAAACAAACACATTATAATTTTAAAACAAAAAAAAAAAACTGTTTCTAAAAACAATATATATTTTAACTAAAAGTTCTTAAAATAATATTATCAGTTAAACATAAACAAAATATAAAGTAATGTTGGAAACTGGTTTCTGAAATATATAGGGAAACAAACACATATAATTTTAAAACAAATAAAAACAAAACAAAAAAATAAGAAAACCAGTTTCTTAATACATTGTAATTTTTAACTAACAATATTTAAAATACTGTGTACAGGTATGGACTCAATAATGTGTGTGATCAAATATGGAGGGCAATGGAAAGAGGATAAAAAGTATGAAGACAACCTGCTTAAAGCAATGAAATACCAGGTACAATAACTAAATCATAGAAAACAACAGTTATTAAAAAACCTGTTTCTTGATCATGATCAAAAACCGGTTTCTAACACATATCTTATATTTCAAAACAAAAAAAAAAACAGGTCATCGCAATCACAACAATCCAGTTCAAGTAAAGGTGCAAGAAAAAGGTGATTTCACAATCAACATATTGGAAAGAACATGCAGCTGCAGAAGGTTCCAACTAGATGAGATACCATGCTCACATGCAATAGCTGTATTTGCAAAAAGAGGATTAAGAGCTTATGACTATGTTGCCGATTATTACAAAACAGCAACAATGAAGGCAACCTATGAAAGAACTGTACATCCTCTACCAAATGAAAGAGAATGGACTATACCTGAGAGCATGGAAAGAATAGTGTGGCCACCAAAATCAAGAAAACCAGCCGGGAGACCTAGAAAGAAAAGAATAAGATCAAAAGGAGAACCAAAAGTTGTCTTGAAATGTACAAGGTGCGGAAAAGTTGGCCACAACCGAAGAACGTGCAATAACCCACAGCTTTACAAACCACCAAAACAGAATAACAAAAGCAACGAGTCAAAGAAGAATGAATGAACAGCTACAATAGAAATAGATATTCATTGACAGTTTTATAAAAACTGGTTTCTCAGCATTGAATAAAGTAGAACATTATATAATTTTAGTGATTGACAGTTTTATAGAAACTGGTTTCTCAACTTTGAATGAAGTTGAACAGAATATAATTTTTTCACAAGGATACACACAACATTTTTACACTTTTGAAATTTTATCTGTTTACATAATCATTGTTTTAAAGATTTTTTCTAAATATCTTAGATTATTTCAAAAAGGTACATTCAAAAATATAAATTTTATAAAAACAAGAAACCAGTTATTGAGAAAGTATAAATAAACATAAGACACAAAACAACAAAACCAGTCATGAAAATTAACATGAAAATCAGTTTCATACAAACTAACAATAACACACCTCAACCTTAACCTTAAAACCACCCACACACCAAAAATCACAGAGCGCACAAATAACACAAATCAATCTGTAAAAACTGGTTTTTGACATGTTTCCAAAATAGGAATGATCAAATAGAATTTAATATAATATTAATGATAGTAGAATCGAATACCCACACGAATTCATAATCAAAGCATAAAGTGTGTATTTGGCTCTAAAGAGAAGAGAAAAGGTAGCTAAGGGAGAAGAAGTAAATAGGATATATTTCTTGACATACCCTGTATGTGATGTTAATTAGTATTGTTGAAATACAAAATTAATAATTATGATCCTCAAGGTCTTATGAGAGAAAAATAAAGTCATAGCTTAGTGTCTGGCAAAGCAACCATATGAAAACAAACTATCTATGACATATAAAGACTGACAGTGATCAAAAGCTACACTGGACTCACACAAGCAGAAACTATTCAGGAACTAAAAGCAAACAATAAAGTAAAAACATGACATAAAAAAATTAGAAGAGGAACTGAAGGCAAACAATAACAGTACATACACATAAACTTATCATTGAATTCAAAGTCAAACAAGTAAAATTAGAAGTGGAAGACTATTGTACCTGATAAGCTTGGATAACCCAATTGAGATAATATCACTGTAAAAACAATTTCAACACTAAAATTAGAAATAAACTCAAAAGAAGAAAAAAGAGTTTATATCAAAGAAAATTTGAACTAAAAAGATATGCCATTTGCAAATGATGAGCTATAGTTCATACAAATTCAAAATAAAGTCAATATTGATCTTACTGCATGAATTTTAATTTGAACACATTACATAAATATTTATACATAAATAAATTCAGATATTATATATATAGCATATACATACATACTCTTGTGAATATGTTAATGGAGAAGAGAAAAAAAAAACATAGAAAAACACAGAAATTAAGATGGCTTTCATCATGAGAAACTCTTGATAATACAATAATTTTTCTAGCACAAACTTACTAATAAGTACTAATTAAACTATAGTAAGAGATTAATTAACTACTATATATATTAATACGAGTATAGTATGAAAACCTCTACAGCTTAAATCTCTCAAACTCTCTAGCAACTACTACTACTGTTCCTAAAAGCAAAAAAGAAGAAGTGGTAAAGATCAGGGGAAGAAAAAAAAGCCATGGGAGATGATCTTTTCTTGAATGTACAACTTGATGAAGTTGAATGTACAAAAAAAAAGAGTTTATAAAAACAGTTGCAGAGTTTATAAAATTGGAAATGAACTCCAATCTCCGGTCACAAATACATTAGCTAGAATCGATTAGAAAGAAGAACCCTCATCTGAACCCCAATTGCCGCCGGTCACAGCACTACCACCGCCGGTAATGTCTGAAACTCCAATCTCTGATTCCACAAACACCTCCTCAAAGCCAACACTACCTGCCGCAAACCTCCAATCCCTTCCCAAAATCTTCGTCCCCAGTTAACTCACACAACCAGAAAATGAGAGAGAGAAAGAGAGATACCTGGTTCAGTGAAGTGAAGAGGAAGGGAACAACTGAAGTGGAGAACGGCTAGGGCTTTACCTAGCTAAGATTTGGAGAGATGTTGATTTTCCAAGCTAAATAAAACACATCATTTTCAGAGATGAGATGTTAATTTTGCTGCTGTACTAAAATAACCTAAAGAAACTACAAAACACACAATATGGGCTTTTGGCAAAATAGTTCCAGCCGTATGGGCTTTAAAATCCCATAAACTGTTGCCAAAGTTGAAAAAAGCCATATAAAGGGGTCCATAATTAAATATGCCATATTTATCATAAAAGGTTTAAAAAAACCATATACCACGTAAATTCTACTAAAAAATTAGGCCAAGATGCAAAATAGCCTTAAATCTAACAATTAAGTTAATAAATGTCCCTTTTTTAAAAAAAAAATTAACAAAATGTCCTTTTAGTTAAAAATTTGATGATAAAATTACAATTATAACATTGAATAATTAAGTGTTTGGTATAGTTATTTTGCACAATAGTATATCATTTTTATGTGCAATAATATATTAAAAAAAAACTGAAAAGTAGTATATATATATTTTTTGAAATAACTGAAAGGTAGTATATTAGTTTAAGACTGTAGTATATTATTTTAATGTGTTATGGTAATGAACGAAAGACGGAAATTAAAAAATATGGAATATTAGTTTAAGTTTGAGGTATAGTTATATTTCATTAGGAAATATTGTCTTTATGTTTATTAGTATATCATGAAGGAAAGAAAAAGAAAAAAAAACATGTAGAATATTTAAATTAAGTTTTTAGTATATATATATATATTTTTCACTATATTGGTGGTATATTAATTTTTCACTATAGTATTTATGTTTATGATTGCAGAATATAGTTTTTATATGCTATTATATATCGTGGAAATAAATCATTTAATAGTATATTAGTTTAAGTTTATGGTATATTTATATTGGTCTAAGGTATATCGTTTGTATATGATATGTATATCGTGAAGGATATAAAGAAAAAAAAACTATTAAATATTAATTTAAGTATGAGGTATAGTTATATTTGATTGAGGTATATTGATTTTATGTTCATTGGTATTTCATGAAAGAAAGAACAAGAAAAAAAAAACGTGTAGAATATTAAATTAAGTTTTTTGTATAATTTTTTTTTTCACTATGCTGGTGGTATATTAATTTTTGACTATGGTATATCTGCTTATGATTGTGATATATAGTTTTTGTATGCTACTGTATATTGTGGAAAACAATTCATTTAATAATATATTAGTTTAAGTTTATGATATATGTATATTGGTTTAAGCAGTGACGGACCCAAAATTTTTACTTTGTGGGGGCTTATTTATTATTAAAAAATATTTATACCTATATTATAATCACTCTTACTAGATTTATTTAATTTTGTGGGGGCTTTTTACTATTTTAGTCTATAATTATTAAATTAAAAAAATTACATTTAATTTTTTAAAAAGCAATATTTTTGTTAGTGGGGGCTATAGCCCCCATATCAACACTACTAGGTCCGTCCCTGAGTTTAAGGTATATTGTTTGTAAATCATACGATATATTAATAAAAAATTAATTATATGGTTAAATAACATATTAGACATCAACAACAGTAGCAAAATCTAAAAGAATAAAATATATAATACCTTTTATATAATGAAAAAATAGTTGACAAAAATTCAGTAGAGAGGTTTTGATTTATTGTTTTTCATAATTTCTAAGGACTAAAATATATACTACTTTTTATATAATGAAGGGTATTTTAGGTATTAAAAAGTAAAAAAGAACATTTGCTTTATTATTTTAAAAAAGGGACATTAACTATCTATAGAGTTAGAAATAGGACCATTTACTTACATTTCTCTAAAAAATTATATGAAAAAGATATGCATGAAAGCCACTTTCTTAAATTTAAAAGCAAAAATTAATATTATATGGTGGCCAAGTATCCAACACAACAATATTGTTATGGGGCAACAAGGTGCCTAGCACTATTATGATTATGAGGTGTCATCTTATAATTGATTAGCGATTCTCTATAAATTTTCATTAAAATAAAATAAGTGAAACATGATATTAAATTATACAAATAACGATATTACACTTCACTGGTGCTGGTAATGCATCGTCTGCCTTTGCTGCAACTCAACCAATTCCTGTTCCTATACTGCTATATGGAATCACACTCACAAGACAAAGCAATCTCAGTTTCCAATATACTTTAATTATACACTTTCAGAGAAACTAACCAATCACAATTTTCTCATTTGGAAACAATAGATCCTTATATATTGCAATCAAAGGAAATCGAGTCCAAAGATTCATTCAAAATGTTGCTCCTCCACCGCAACTTCTCACGAACGGTGATTAAGCTGCTCAGATCTTCAATCCAAAGTTCTTGAATTGGGAGGTTAAAGATTAATTACTTGTATCATGGTCGACTTCTGTCGTCTATGAATGAGAGTTGTAACACTCTAATCTATAGGAACCCCACGTGTGTGATTTTATAAACTAGTTTAATACTAATAGAATAATTAATTATTAAAAACCGTGATAATATTAAAAACTTGACCAAAATAAAACACTAAAAACGGACATTATAACGGCATAAAAAGTGTGTTTCAGGAATCCCTGTTATAAAAAGTTTTGCTAAAGAAATATGTACGACAACCATAAAATCAAAATACACAGTAGATACAACCAGTTTAAAACAACTCCTGGCAACTCGACACGCAGGTCGGTGAGGTCAATATGTACATTGCTGGAGAAGATTGTCACCTCATAGTTGATCTAGCTTTTCTTTGTCTTTACCTGCACCACATAGCACCCGTGAGTCACAAGGGCTTAGCAAGAAAAGTAATAATAACAATCATATAATTTATTATTCGAATATTGTCATTTATACACAATATGAATCAAACTATCACACTTTGTTCATAAGATGAAATCCAAATCACTACTAACATCTGTCATGAATAAACATCAGTATACAGATATTAGGTAATACAAAATCATTAGACCAATAATAGAATTCATATTCATTTAATCATATAAATTATTTATATATGTTACCTCATAAAGTAACCATCTTCATAACATCACATTGCCTAATCAGGCAAGTCAATGCTTTAATCTGATAATCATGTATTGCATTGCCTAATCAAGCAAGCCCGTGTCTTAGCCTGACATCCATATATCGTATAACTGCATCACCTAATTAGGTGAGCCTGTGTCGAAAACTTGCACCCATATATCATATAATTGCATCACCTAATCAGGTGAGCTCGTGCCACAACCTGACACCAATATATCGCATCGTCTAATTAGACGAGCCCGTACCTACGCCCGGTACTTATCATATGTCACTGACGCCCATATCAACACGTCACTAAGAGGAAATCCTACAACGGTTTCATTTAATGCCATAACCTGTCAATTTTCATATCACTAACGCTGTATCTACACGTCGCCAGGAGGAAACCCTACAACGGTTTCATTCTATGCCATAACCTGGCAATTTTCATATCACTGATGTCGTATCTACACGTCATCAGGAGTATCACATCACCTAATCAAGTGAGCATGTTGTATCACCTAATCAGGTGAGCATGTACCTACGCTCGGTACTCATCATATATCACTGACGCCCGTACTTACGCCCAGTACGTCGCCAGGAAAATTGCATCACCTAATTAGGTGAGTCTGTACACTCATCATATATCACTGACGCCCGTACTTACGCCCAGTACGTCGCCAGAAAAATTGCATCACCTAATCAGGTGAGCCCATATATCACATGCATAATATCATCACATTATCGATACTCAACCAATCAATCTTTTCATTATATAACAATATTAACTATATCTCAATATTAATCAATTCATTGCAATAGTAATTGTATTACACACAACGTACTATGCAGTATAATATACTTTTCTTACCTTTAATCTAAGTTCATACATTTTGGCCAACCCAAGTGGAGAACTATCCCCGATAATCTCGGTCCTATGTCACAGCAACAGTAAACCAATAAATATTTATCCCAAAACACTGCTTAATATTCACATAAGACAATCTAAGATTTTCTACCAAACCCCACGGTATAAATACACTAAAATAAAACTTATATTTTGGCTCTAAAACATATACCATAATGTAGAGCTCGTTGCAAGCTTCGAAATGGTATATAGAACGTCCAAAACAGACACTCGGGGTCAAAAGTTATGACAAAAATAAGATTTCTAATCTCCTAGAAATTTCTAAACTATGAAATACGAAAATCTCAATTTTCGCACTCACTGAAACACTACCAAAACTTATCCAATTCACTCCAAACTTCACAGGGCACATATATGCCATAAATATTACCATCCTTACGTAACAGAAATTAAAATCGAGCCTTAAATGAAAAACGTCATTAACGTTCGGACTAAGCTTTAAAATGTTCCAAACTCAAAATCTAACTCAAAATAACCTCAAATTCAACAAGAAAATATCGAAACTAGTCCTATGACTACCCGAGAATAATTCTATAAGGTCAGAACCTTCATAACTATTCTAATTCACAAAACCCCTATACGAAACCTATTGTTTTTAGCTTAAAACGTAATTAAACCATATCTTAAGTTTTCTCTCTTCAAGGATTTGCTATCCTGCTACTACTAGAACTTAGATCGCTAGGTTTCGGTTTGAAAATCGAAAAAAATGGATAGAAGGAGAAAAAATTTTGTTGAAAGAGGAAGAAGAGGGTTTCGTTCGTACTGTTCGTTTATGTTTCCTGATATCTTATATAATATGTATATATAATAAACTAATGATAAGCTTATATAAATAAAAATAATATTATAGTAATAATATATTAATAATAATATTAATAAAAATTTTATTATTAATAGTGTTAACCAAGGTTTTTGGCAACCAATTAATAAATATATATAAGAAAGTTGTAGAAAGTTTAATGCATGGGATTTTACGTGATTGGGACATTAACGAGTCTTAGTCAACGAGTCTTTGTTATTTATGAGAGTATTTATTACAGAGAATGTTCTTGGTGAATATCTCTCATATTTGCTCTCTTTTATTCTGTTAGGTTATAATTAGCCTATGTCTCGGGTCTTTAAAGTTAGCATTATCTCGTCTATTGGTGTCTTTTGGAGCAGTTTTAAGCTTGATTTTCATTATTTCAGGTTCCCGGAGTGTTAAAGTTCAAATTCAGTCAAATGGCAAAAAACTGGGATAAACTGGAAAAAATTGGAAAAATTCGTCTCCAGAAGCTACAGTAGTCGCGACTTCAATTGAGCCAGGTCGCGACCCTTTTTCCTGGTCGCGACCCTGGTCGCGACTTCGAGGTTTGGCAGAACCTTCGATTTTTGAGGTTTGCCTATAGTCGCGACCAGCTTAAGGGCTAGTCGCGACTTGGTACGGACGTCGTGGTTTTGACCTAATTTTGATTTTTCTCTCAATTGGAGGCACACCACTCATCCCTATATAAGGAATACAACACTGAAGGTCAGAATCAAGCAAAAAACAGACCTAATAGTGGAGGCAAGTGGAGAGGAAGCTATCTTGAAGACCCGGAGCGATACCACCTTCTAGTTTCTTTCTTTTACCCTTTTAATTCTTCTTTATGTTTGTTTTTATTTCTGAATTAATCATGGATGTTTTTAGAGTTATTATGAACTAAATTTCCCAATAAGGGAGGATGATGATTGTTGTTTAAGTTTATGCCTAGTTAATAAATAATTGTCATTCCTTCATCTTATGTGTGAATACTATCTTTATTTGTGTTTAATTCCATGTGCAAGTTTGATCACCTTTTACATGTTTAATGATCTCAATTCGAAATCTGAAAAGTGAGAATTGAGAATGCTAAAATTTGGATAGTCTAGGTTTTGATGTGAAACGAAAGTATTTACATAGCCTCAGTGACTAATAGATTATTGCTTAATGCTGATTTTGTGTTGATTTAATTAAGAAGTTAATTAGAGAACACATTATTTAGAACCTAAAAGATCTGAAAAGAGTTAGGTTAATTTATAATCTGTCATTCACATTGAGATAAGGATAGCAATTAGGTATTAACATTGGTAGCTTAACAATAGGATTCACCTCCGTAATCTCTCATCTTGATTAATCTTCGTTTATTTTCTCTTTAATTTTCAGAGTTATTTACTTTCAAATTGCAAACTTATTATTTTACCGAATAGAATCATAAGTATAGTTCAGTGGTACTTAATCCAATTCCCTGTGGTTCGACCTCACTTGTGTGAGATACTACTTGATTGCGTACACTTGCGTAAAAACCATAAAATTTCGTAACAAGTTTTTGGCGCCGTTGCGGGGGAATTGTTTAAAGATATATATTACATAAAATTATACTAACTTCTACTTTGGTTAATTCTTTTGCTTATTTCCAATTTGTTTCTTTTAGATTAAATTTTGTAATATTATTAAAAATTAAATTTTGTTCTAATTTGATTTTTCTTCTTAGTTTTAGTATTAATTTTGTTGTTTAAATTTTTTATCTTTTTAGTACTAATTTAGTTTTATTCTTTTAATTTTACTAATGTTTTACTTATGAGTTTGAACTGCAAGATAAATCCAGATGCTATATCTTGAGGATTTTGTCCAATAACACAATGAACCATTCTATTCTGCTTGGAAGAGATTTAAAGAGCTTGGAGAGAGATGTTATCCCACTTTCTCAAGTGGATGTTTTACATGGCTCTTGTATAATGGACTTAACGATGAAACAAGAAGCTGGGTTGATTGTGGAGTAGAGGCAACTAGAGCACCTTTATTAATGAGAGGCTATGATGTAATAGATCTGTTGAATGATATGGCAGATTTTGATTACGATTGGCATTGGAATCCATCACTTCAGGGTTGGAGTCACCAATACCCACCTTATTGCCCAAATTCATCCCAACAAACTGAAAAAGAGGAGCAACTACTATCACTTCTACAATCACTTCCAGGAGAGATTAATCGCTTAACTGACATGGTGAGATCTTTATGTGATAATTCAATGACTCATGATTCAGAATGTAATAACTCCAATGATGAAAGTTATGAGAGTTGTTGGTACAATGAAGAAGGATCATTATTTGAATACAAGGAAGATAATGAGCCTACAGTTGAAGATCAAGATCCTTGTGAAAAGGAAATCATTGAATATGAAATCATAAGTGAGGGTATGGATAGCCAAGTGAAGAGTGAGCAACAAGAAGAAGGGTTGTTAGATGAAAGTGTTGAAACTGTGACATTGGAGGATGAGGAAGAACATGACATCATTGATTCAACTGCATCAATGATATTGACAAACAAACCACCAATGGATCCATATATTTCATCAACACCATATTATATCCTCTACGAGCTACGAAAGGCTTCTCCCCAAGCTCATCATCGAAAGTCTTGTGTTGTTGGTGTGGCTTTTGGTTCAAACTCATTACATGCCAAGCTTGAGGGCATTTTTAAAAACAACTTTCAAGTTGTCCAGCATGATGCTTATTACGGGCGTCAACCGCTTGTTGATGTGGCGCTCAGGTAAGTTTCCTTTCCTTTTTCTTTAATGTCACATTGGGGACAATGTCATATTTTAGTTTGGGGGGAGAGCGGTAAAAATTTTAAATTCTGCACTTTAATTTCTGCATTTTAATTTTTCTGTTTTAGTTTTTTGTTTTAGTTAAGGAATGGCAATAAGCTTGACGATAGTTGTATACTGCTGATTAGTGTGATGTGATCTGAAACTGTAAAATAACTGTGTGCTTGATTTTGTTAACTCTTTGGATTATTTTGGATGCTTAGAAACATGTGTTTTTCTGCAAATACTCAATTTATGAAAATTGATATAATTGTTTTACTATGGTTTGTAGTAAGATTGACAGGAAAGCTTAGAACTTACATGTTTATTCTTTTGAGACGAAATCCTTGATAGTGTTCAATTGGAATATGACAAAGGCATTTGTTGGATAGTTTGAGCCTTTCAAGCCTACCATAATAATGTGTATCCCTAGTTAACCTTTTGAGCCTAAACCTGTTATGTTTTTCACCCATTGATTTGAAAAATTTTGCAACCACACTATTAACTTTTCTTCACCATGTTATCCATGATATCATAAGCTACATGATTAGTTTGGGGAAGGAGAAACATTTAGTGTGAGGAAATAGTGAGAGGGAGAAAAACTTGTAAGATTGAGAAGAGAAAAAAAAATTGTGTAATTCAATGTCACTGAAAAAAGAATATGAAAAAAAAACACAATGAAAAAGTAAAAATATGTGTTTAAAAAAAATAAAAAAGAATAAAATATATGATTTCAGTGATGTTGGAAAATAGTAGAGATGTCTTCTATCAATCTTGGTAAATTTGGGAATAGTATGGGGTTTTAGAAAAAAAAACAACAAAGTGAAAAGCTTGTGGGTTCTATTTGTGTGCTTATGATATGTTGAGCCAAAAAAAGATTGTCTTTTACCTATCTCTGAATATCTGAGCCATTATACTTAAGCCTTTAAAAGACCTAATGATTCCGAAGAACACTGTCAATATTAGTGGAGAAAGGTAAGCATGCAAGCTTATGAGTTATCGGATTGTGGAATTAATGGAAAGAGTAAAACTTTTATAACAATGTTTCACATTTGAGTAAATTGTTGCAGTTGTACATAGTGTTATTAATGGAGCATCCGAGTTAATTGTTAGAGTTAGTAGGATCAAAATTCTAGTTTATGCAAGTAGAAAACAGAGCATGAGTCAACAGCATAGTAATTGTCTGATAGCGTAGTTAGTTTTTTTTATCTTACTCGGGGGCGAGTAAGAATCTAGTTTGGGGGATTTTGTTAGGTTATAATTAGCCTATGTCTCGGGTCTTTAAAGTTAGCATTATCTCGTCTATTGGTGTCTTTTGGAGCAGTTTTACGCTTGATTTTCATTATTTCAGGTTCCCGGAGTGTTAAAGTTCAAATTCAGTCAAATGGCGAAAAACTGGGATAAACTGGAAAAAATTGGAAAAATTCATCTCCAGAAGCTACAGTAGTCACGACTTCAATTGAGCCAGGTCGCGACCCTTTTTCCTGGTCGCGACCCTGGTCGCGACTTCGAGGTTTGGCAGAACCTTCGATTTTTGAGGTTTGCCTGTAGTCGCGACCAGCTTAAGGGCTAGTCCTTGGTACGGACGTTGTGGTTTTGACCTAATTTTGATTTTTCTCTCAATTGGAGGCACACCACTCATCCCTATATAAGGAATACGACCTTGAAGGTCAGAATCAAGCAAAAAACAGACTTAATAGTGGAGGCAAGTGGAGAGGAAGCTATCTTGAAGACCCGGAGCGATACCACCTTCTAGTTTCTTTCTTTTACCCTTTTAATTCTTCTTTATGTTTGTTTTTATTTCTGAATTAATCATGGATGTTTTTAGAGTTATTATGAACTAAATTTCCCAATAAGGGAGGATGATGATTGTTGTTTAAGTTTATGCCTAGTTAATAAATAGTTGCCATTCCTTCATCTTATGTGTGAATACTATCTTTATTTGTGTTTAATTCCATGTGCAAGCTTGATCACCTTTTACATGTTTAATGATCTCAATTCGAAATCTGAAAAGTGAGAATTGAGAATGCTAAAATTTGGATAGTCTAGGTTTTGATGTGAAACGAAAGTATTTACATAGCCTCAGTGACTAATAGATTATTGCTTAATGCTGATTTTGTGTTGATTTAATTAAGAAGTTAATTAGAGAACACATTATTTAGAACCTAAAAGATCTGAAAAGAGTTAGGTTAATTTATAATCTGTCATTCACATTGAGATAAGGATAGCAATTAGGTATTAACATTGGTAGCTTAACAATAGGATTCACCTCCCTAATCTCTCATCTTGATTAATCTTCGTTTATTTTCTCTTTAATTTTCTGAGTTATTTACTTTCAAATTGCAAACTTATTATTTTACCGAATAGAATCATAAGTATAGTTCAGTGGTACTTAATCCAATTCCCTATGGTTCGACCTCACTTGCGTGAGATACTACTTGATTGCGTACACTTGCGTAAAAACCATAAAATTTCGTAACATATTCCTATGAACCCAGAATTCTCGACCCCTTTCTCAGTATGTTTGTGGGGTATTTATAGTGTTTTCTAAGGGGGACCCCTAGAACTGAATCACTTGTCTTTCTGTGCAGGTTCAATAGGAGCACATATTCCTAGCAGATACAAAATAGGAAATACATGACTTATACCGTCACTAGCCTTATTAATCACAGCGTAATAGCTGCAAAAGAGGGGTTACGCTATTAGTCATATCGTTTATGGTATTTTCAATACATCTTTCCCCATGCGGCATTAAATGCGAGGTGATTGTTCAATAGAGTCCAGTACCTCCCGGAGCTGCCTTAGTATGGCCCTGGCCTCTGGGAGCATAAAGATCCTTCTCATATCTTTTTCGAGAGTCATCTTCTCAAAGACGCTCCTCTGTTGCCTAAAACTTGGTTGATTTGTTTAAGAGTTGGCCATCTCAGCTCCACGTGTCGTCTTTATACGACTCCACGTATTTTGGGCAAAATCAGGGGCAACAAATAGCTATCTTATTATTTCTTAGTCACTAAGAAATTTCTACTTCTAGGGTATTTGGCTAACTTTGAGTATCCCAAAATACCCCAGTATTTCTAAAATCAACTTATCATAATAATCCCATCAATATTTCTGACTAAAACTATTGTGACATTTTTGGCCTCCAATCGGGTCTCCAAGGTCGACGAACCTGAAAATATTTGTATTTCACAAATAACACATTTTATATTCAAGTATTTTAAATAAATCTCCGTAATTAACAAATTATGCTTATTTATCCACTTATCGGGTCTTCAGGCTTGCCAAACCTGAAGATATTTTTATTCTACATATAGCTCATATTACATTCACACATGCTATATAAATCTCCGTAATTTATAATTATGCTTATTTACTCACTTATAGCAAAATTTAAATTTTATGCTGAAATAGATTAGTAGGATCATAATCCCACCTATTACCTGATTAACCTGTAATATAAATATAAACCCTAATTATTTACCATTAGGCTTATCGGGATATTACAAGAGTCTTCTTACTCGCATGGTTGGATGCAATACTACTAGACAGATCTAGAATGCCTTAGAAAAGCATTTCACTCTTCAAGTCTCTTCCAAGATTTTTGAGTTTTGAACTGAACTTTAGAATCTCAAGAAAGGCTCTCTGTCTTTAAATGACTATCTGCTCAAGGTTAAACACCATGTTGATCTCTTGTCTTTTGTTGGTGAAGTTTTTTTATATCGAGATCATATTGCTACATTCTTCAAAGGATTGTCGAGTGAATGTGGTACTTTCATTATATTATCCAATACTCAAATAAAAGCGTACTTTGTAGCAGAAGTTGAAGCTCTTTTCTTGCTTTAGAGTTACCAATCGAGAAGACTGATAAAGAGATTAATCCTAGTATCAATCTTGTTGTAGCTGAATCAGAAGCAGATTCTAAAACTCTATTGCGACTCAAAAAAAATTCTTGCTCACTTCAACAGAAATTTAAAAAAATTAGGAGCACAAAAAGGTTCTATTCCAATTACCCAAAATTTTATCCTTCTAATCCTTTAGTTTCCATGCTAATTGAGGCTTGTATCTTGACAATTTACCACGAGGTGGATCTTCAACTTACAATTCTAGAAGAGGTATTACCAATGGAGCTAGAGGTGGAAAATGTCCTCTCACTCAGAATAGACCCCAATGTCAACTTTGCCACAAGATTGTCCATACTTTAATCGATTGTTTCTATTGATTTGATAAGAGCTTCACAGGTATTTTTTCAGCTTCAAATCCTCCTTCAATGCAGGCTAATCTGGCTCAAAACACTCAAGGAGATGATGGGGATTGGTATCCTGATTTTGGTGCTACAAATCATTGTACACCTGACCTGCAAATCTCATAACCAGTGATGACTACAATGGTTCAAATCACATCTATGTTGGTAATGGATCAGGTCTGTCAATCCAACACATTGGCCAAACTCTCATTGCATGATCTAATAGCTCTAATAAACCTTTGATCCTTAATAATTTTCTTCATGTCCCATAAATTACTAAGAATTTGTTAAATATCTTAAATTGTACTCTTAATAATAATAATAATGTATTTGTTGAGTTTCGTGCTAATCTTTGTTATGTTAAGGACCAGGTAACCAAGACCATTCTTCTAACTGGGACACACTACAATGGCATGTATACTTTTAATCCATGTCAGTTAAAGGTGTTGCCATTCTCTCAATCCTTATTCAGTCAAGCTATCAACTCCTCAGATCTAGAAACAACTTTCACTGTCACCAATAACTCAAGTAATTCAGAGTCAAGTTCCATGTCTACTCATTATAATAAATCTCTTATTTTAGATTTTGAATTATGGCACAATAGGCTTGGCCATCCATCTGAAAAGGTGGTTCAAGTTGCTTTGAGTACATGTAATATTTCTTGTAATAAAATTTATAGTTTGTCAAGAATGTTGCTTAAGCAAAATTCATAAATTTCTATTTCCAAAGTTTTTTACTACTATTTAATCTGAACATTTATAGTTTATTGTCTATGATTTATGGGGTCCCTCTCATATTCAATCCTGTGATGGCTATAAATATTACATGAGTTTTGCTAATGCCTTTAGCAAGTTTACATGGATTTATCTACTTAAGAAAAAATTAGAGGCTCTTAAGACTTTCCAAACATTCAAAGAAGAAACTAAACTTCAATTAGAAAGAAAATTAAGGTGTTAGAGACTGACTGGGGTGGAGAGTATAGAACTTTTTCTGAACCTCTTAAACAAGTAGGGATAGTTCATAGGCATCTTTATCCTACAACCTATTAACTAAATGGGTTATGTAATGCTCTAACAATTAGGCACGCTATGATTTTACAATAAACATAACCTAATCCCGCTAAATCAAGATTACTAGAAATAAGAGCAGAGTTTAAACTTTAAATTATTTAAGGAATGAAAATATCACTTGTAACTATTTAAATTTTACAAACCATTCTAAAATATTGCACATGTTCCGAGATCCCGTAAAACAATTTACAAAATATTACAAGTCATTTTAACATGTCGACCTAAGCAACAAACCGAGAATACAGATACATCAGCTGGTAGACCCAACACACGTGGTATAGTGTGGCCCGAACATGTATAATCCATCGCCAAGCCCTCGAACTCATGGCTGATCACAAACTGATTTACCCTTTCGTGCACAGTAGAGCACACGTGAGCCAAGCCCAGCAAGATAGTATAAATAACAATATGCCATATATTCACAATTCAAATAATATTGATGCCACCGCATCTAGTGTCTATTTAGCATAGACCTATGTGTTGCTCTCACACGTCTATTTATAATTCAAATACTATTGATGCCACCGCATCTACTGTCTATTTAACATAGACATGTGTGTTGCTCTCACACGTCTATTACAATAAGGCCTTAGATTAATTTATCTCGGTTTTGATTATCAAGTCTAACCTAATTATGCCTTATCCGCATAATTCTTTATCTCAACATATATAGCATGACATTGCATTCAAAATCATTCAAACACTAGAGTAATAACCCTAGACCATATAACCGCTCACTTTAGGGTAATAATCATAATCTCAGTTTCTCACTTAATCATAGCATAATATCAGACATGAGCACCACAACGCTTAACTCTATGTGCTAACGACTGTCTTACCTAATATCATAAGTATGTGGAGATTCTAAACCTTCGGGTGTTCCTGAGCAAGTGCCGATAATCTTAGTCACAATTCTCGAAATTTCACATATGGGGTTAATTCCAAAATTCACTTTCACATAATCACATAATTTGCATTCCAATTGCAGATAAGCACATAGAGCTCGAAACGAGTTTTCCAATAATATAAAGAACGTCCCAAACGAAGTCCCAAATCAAAAATCATGACGAAAACAAAAACTCAAAAATTCTAGAAAAAATAGGACCTCACCGCGGCGAGCAACTACAGGTTACAGGTCTTGTACCAATTAGAAAGTACAATTATTCATACCAATAATAATAATTATTTATTTTTGAAAATCAGGAATAATAATCTTTATATAAATAAATAATTAAAAAAAATAATCACAAGTTACAGGTCTTTTGGTAATGGCGGAGAAGAAAGAGATTATTCCACCTCAATACGACGTTAACGCGAAATGGGATGCCTGTTTGGATGTGACTGTTGAGCGTTTTGGGTACTCTTCTTTGGGTGGAGCCTTCGCGGGTCTTCTTCTCTTCAGGAGACCTTTATCTCGTTGGGCATGTGTAGCTTTTGGTGCTGGAATCGGCATAGGATCTGCATACACACAATGTTCCCAATTATTCGGTGCATCTCCCGCAAAGCAGCCTTCTCCCAAGTTTTCTGAGTCTCCAGATTCTCATCAAGGTCATGACTAAACAGAGGAGTGCATATGCTATTCAAGATCTTGGGTAAATATATATAAACTTCATAATTTCATGATTCTTTTGAATTGTAATGATATTATTTTGTATGAACTGATGAATTCCAATGAACTGGGGAATTTTAATTATTTTTTTAGTCTGAAATTTGGGGATTGTTTTTGTTTATTATTTGGGGATGATGATAGATATTTCTAGGTTAGTTTTAGAGTATACAGAATGTGATGGTTGGTAGATATTTTTTTAATTCTACAATTCCAGATTGTTAAAATGGTAAATGAGAATGGTGAGGGAAGTGTTCATAGATATGGGTTTGGTTTGTTTGTATTCTTTGAGTATGTTATTCATGTAACAATAAGTATTGCTAATGGGTATTCGTGAACACCTCATAAAGATAATATGGCTCCAATTCAATATCAGTTTTATGAATCCCATCCAATTAATCATTTTCCAAAAGAAAGTCTGGTTTTTTTAAGAATATACAGAGCAAATTTTGTCCATTAAACTATTAAAACATATTGATCAAAATAAATTAAAAAAAAAACTTGCATTATTTAAGTGGGAATGATAAATCCATACATACATAAACATTGAGAAAAGCAATTAATAAAGATTGTATATCTCATGCTTTATAAACAAAAATATAGATAAAATTTCCAAATAAATAGCTAGTTCATATTAGACAATGTGACTTAAGACCTGCATACTCCTTGTTAGTTCATACACAGACACTCCCAACATTACCAAAGAAAATAAAAATCAACATCAACATTCAAGTTTCTTTCCATAACATAAATGATTGATCACTACTCATGATGATAATTCATAGATATCACCTAATATTTAAAGACACGATTCACTTTTGGTGCTAAGAAAAGGGTAGTCAGTGTAGCCAACAACAGGATCACTTGTGTAAAAGGTACTTCTATCGTACTTATTCAAAGGTGCATTCAGCTTAAATCTCAATACTAAATCAGGATTTGCGATAAAAAGACGACCAAAAGATACTAAATCAGCCTCATCATCTGCTATGGCTTGCATTCCCAGCTCTCGAGTGTAGCCACCACTACACATGAAGGTTCCCTGGTAAGATTTTCTTAATGCTCTGATTAAGTGGGCATCTTCATCTTCACTGCCGGGTCTACCTGATTCTGTTTTACCAGTTGCAGTGAATCGTGGCTGAGTCACGTGGAGATAAGAGAGCTTTGATCCCTGTTCCAGTTGAAGCTTGTTAAGTCTCTCCACCACTGCTAATCCAAGGCCTAGAGGGTCTGAGTCAAGGGCATCAAGGTGATCGATTGCTGGTGAAATTCTGACACCAACTCTGCTGACACCAATGGCTGATGCCACTGCCTCAACCACTTGGATTAAGAATTTGCAACGGTTTTCAATCGATCCACCGTACTCGTCGGTTCTGTCATTGATCCCATTTTTTAAGAATTGGTCAAGGAGGTAGCCATGTGCACTATGAATTTCAATTCCATCAAAACCTGTACAAACAGGTGTCATTGTAAAAAAAATCAATTTGAAGCAACCTTGTTACAGACAAGAGAATCAATAATACAAGATAGAGGAGATAAAACGAACCAGCTTGAATGGCATTTATGGCTGCACGACGATAATCCTCCACCACCTCAAGAATTTCATAGGTTTCCAAGGCACGAGACTCAGGATACGACTCAAATGACCCTTCTGGTAAGAGAACTCTCCACTTTTTTGAAATGGCTTTGTTGGTTGAAGATATTGGTGACCCCCCATTGGGTTGATAAACTACAGTATCATTGTATCATTCATCAAGTTTTGTTAATTGATTAAATTAATTAACATGTATGTATGTATGTATGTATGGAATAAAATGAATCATGTGTTCGAAAATAAACATATGAGTCCTGTATGATTATTATTTTTTATTTTACCTTGATGAGAAGCACGACCAACATGCCAAAGTTGACAGAAAATGATGCCACCTTGATCATGAACTGCATCCACTATCTTCTTCCATGCCTCAACCTGTTCTTCTTTGTAAATCCCAGGGACATGTGGGAAACTAAACAAAAAAAAAAAGACACAAATCACTCTTAATACTTCCAAAACAGAAACATATATAATAGACAAATACTGTATATGTGTATTTGCGTCACTTGGATTAAATTTTATAATTACTTCATATGTTTGATAAAGGGCCAACTAAAGAACAATGGAAATAGAATTGGTAGAAGCACCATCGAACATTCTACTATACTCATAAAGTGTAACTTCATGCTTTCTTGGTCACCTTAAGATACTAAATAGCAACAATAGTAAAACATACCCAGCGGAAGTGTTGGAGATGGAAGTCCCTTCAGTGATGAGAAATCCGCCTTGGGAGGACCTCTGTTTGTAGTACTCAGCCAGGGCCGGTCCAGGAATTTCATCTATAGCTCTGCACCTTGTCATGGGCGCAAGCACCACCCTGCCCAAGTGCCAACCACACCAAAAGTAGAAGCAAAAACTAAATCAGTTCAAACCCATATCTAAGTTCTCTGAGTTTTCCAAACTAACTAAATCTATCGACTTTAAAGGAATAAAATAATGTAGATTTGGGTGACTAACCTGTGAGAGAGATTGAAGTTGGCCATCTTGAAAGGGGAAAACAGGTTGATCCCCATTGGTGAAATGCTTTCTGCCATTTGAGCTGGAGCTTAATTTACAACACTCGGAAACAATATTGATCTGTATGCATAAGAAAAAATAATTAATGATTAAATTGATAAAAAGAGAAAGAGTTATATAGTGCTCAACATATCATATGATGTAGTTCAGATTTTTTCAACATGCCAGTTATTAATTATTATTATTATTATATTGACAGTGGCTCGCAAAAACAGCAAACAATTATATTTATATAACATATATTGAAAATACATATATGTAAATGCATGAGCCCATTTCAAATAAATGAATGAATACATTGCACATGTTCAAATAAATGTATACTATTTTAGAAGATACAGATTAAAAGAAACAGAAAATAGAAAGTCTCAGTAGCCTAAAATGGACCACTAGAATAACGACTTTCTAACCAAGTGAACAATTTTACTTTGTTCTCTTCAATTAGGCTATGGTGGTACAAAATACAAATGCCTAAACCTAAAGCCATATAGCTAGCTTAGAATCAGGAGACTAAGTTAAATAAAAGTATTTAGTTTCAGAATTTTCTGTTTTTGCAGAGAAATAAAATATGACTGTATTATGCAAAGGGAGGGTAATATGCTGTTGTTGAATCTAATTTGCTCACTTAAGAAACTATGAGAAAGAGACAAAAGCCACTTTTTAGAAATTTAAAAGCAAAAGTCAATGTTATATGATGGGCAAGGGGCAACTATTCAAAACCCCAATGCAAAACACACAAACACAGAAAACAGTATAAAAGTGTAAGATTGATGTACTTTTTTTTCTTAATCTTTGTATCATATTCATATGCACATCTTTATATTAATTAAAAGCAAATAACTCTTACTTCAATGAGAGGAGTTGATTGAATGCCAAACAGGAATGGGTTGGAGGGATCAGATCAGGCTGAGAGAGAAGAATGTGAAAGGCAGAGTGGAGGAATTGAAGGGTTTGGAAGAGAGAGGGTGATGACTGATGTGTTATAAGAGTTAAGTCTTTCATCAATATGTACATATATATATATATGTAATATGGAAAGGTTTTTGAATTCTCTGTTTAAAATTCTATGGGGGACGCTTTGTTAGCAAAAAAAAACTATGGAAGATGCTTTTAGACTACCGACCAACCACTTTATTTTTTTTTTATTGTATTTTTCATGTTTTCGTGGACGGAGAAAAGTAATTATGAATCGTTTCCTTTATCAAAAAAAGTGGTCTATGAATAGTCCATAATAATCACGTTATTATTATGAAAAAAAATGTAATTATCATTTGTATTTTTTACTGTTAGACTACTAATATTGATGTCAGCCCATATGCATGTCGAGTTTCGACTAACTGGTATTGGAAATCTAATTGAACTTTGCTACACATTTCGACTTAATTAATTTTGTAATTTTTTCAAATTTAGAAAAATTTAATAATCAATAATGCAATCGGGCTGTTTAGAATTTATCAATCTTAATTAGTTAGGCTTTGGTTGGTTTGTTTTACGGAGATGTATTCATGGGAGCATGGGAAGCCACGTTAAGGCCAGGATCAACCACTAATTTTTGTTTTATACAGTACATTAAAAAAAAATTAAATCCTATTTTAAATCCTGTGTTTTGTAAAAGTTACCAATTTTACTTTTTATTTTGTTAAATGATAAAATAGACTTTATATTTTTTATATATTGTATTCTCAAAAAAAATAGAAAAATATTTTTATGTTGTTTTTATTTTGTATTTATGTTATTTTTTTTTTATTGCTTTTATATTATTTTAGACTAATTAGGATTTTTGCCGCCTAAACTTTGACATGTACCAAATCATGTCCCCTGAACTTTTAAGGCCATTGAAAATGCCCTCTGAACTATTGAGATTGTTGGATTTAAGGACTTTTGTCTAATTTTATTCAATTTTACTATTTCAATGATTGTTTATGTACTAAATCATGTTCCCCAGACTTTGATATCTACCAAATTATGCCCTTCGAACTTTGACATGCATTAATTATGCCCCCTGAACTTTCATCCATGTTAGACTTTTTTACTAAAATTAGAAAAAAGTCCTTAAATCCAACAATCTCAATAGTTCATGGGGCATTTCAATGACCTTAAAAGTTCAGGGGGCATGATTTGGTACATGTCAAAGTTCAGGGGGCATAATTTGATACATGTCAAAGTTCAGGGAGCAAAAATCATAATTAACCATTATTTTAATAGAACTTTGTAAAATTATAATTAAAAAAATTAAAAAAAATTATAAAAATATAAAATATATATTGACAGTAAAAATGTTAAACTTTAGCCAAAAATAATTTTGTGTAGAAGTCTCATTTAAGTGGCGTTTGGTTGAAGGTAATGAAAAAGAAATAAATTTTATTCCACAAGAGTTTGGTTGTATTTTAAAATATTAGAATGTCATTCTAATAGAATGCTCTTTTCACCATTTTGATGGAATGACTATTCCATTTTAAATGCAAAGAAAGATCATTCCGATGTAACATGAGAAAAAAGTTAATGATTTTTTTATTAATATTTTTTATACATTTTAAATTTAATTCCTTTCTATTTATATTTATATTTTCATTCTTATTCATATATTTTCATTTCTCCTAATCAAACGCCACCGTAGTTTAATCTAAATTACACTTAAATTTCAATTACATAGTACTACAATTTCTAGAGTAAAATAGTTATAAAATAGTTAATTGTGATTTCTACATCAAAATATATCACGTGGTCTCCTTCTTTTTCTTGATTTGGCATCTATTTTTTTGGATTTTTGCAAGTTGTATTGTAGAAGAAAGTATAATTTTTAAAGCGAAAAACTAATAGATTAAAACAAGAATTAAAATTAAACTTCATGATCATTATATAATATATTACTTGATATAGAAGCAAGGTTCATCATATCAATAACTTTTTTGGTGAAAGCTAACCTAACCACATTATAAGCGGCAAAATTACATAATCTCGAAACAAAAAAAAAAATTACAACTAACCAAACAATATGAGAATTGTTTACAATGATGAATATAGTTACAAATATCCTAATTGGAACAGGTTTCCTTTATTGTCTTGATAATTGTCTTAGAGTCGTTCTCAATCATCACAAAATGAAGATTCAACAAGACAACTATCTCCATGGCTAACAAACACGTCGTTGCTTCTCTAATGAACGGGTCAAAGAAGTCAAGAATGTTTGTAGCCACCCACAAAATAGACTCTCAGTGATCCCTCACCAAAGTCACTATGCACTTGGAATCGCAACCAACTTTAACGTCGCAGTTCATTTTGACCCAATCTTTTGGAGGAGGAGACGAAACAGGAGACTCAACAGCCTTAACTGACGTAAACAAACAAGACAAGTAATCAGATTCCCGACATTTCCAAACAACATCTCTCATGGCTCCTGTGGAGGAGGTAGCCCTCCTCCACAAGGGTCAAAAAAACATCAGGCACACCTAACAGCAGATCCCTCATTCTCAATCAACACCTCATCTTTTAGCGGGATAGCTAAATCCATTAGCGAGGCTTTGGCCTTTGCTGGGAAAGAATAGTAGAAAGAAAGAATAAATATCATGACCTTATAAAATAAGCGTGTATGGACAATTTTATTTGTATATATAAATAACAGTAATTACATAGGCGTTTAACTCTAATTATTAATCATATAGATAGTGTAATGTTGATTACATTGTAAAGATATTACAATGTTTTTAAAGTGAAACCAAACAATATTACGATTATAGCAAACCAAAACATGACCTAAATGTAGGAATTTTAGCTATTTCCCAAACCGCCCTACACCAACATTAAATAATCAGTTTTATCCAAGGTCAATTTCGACCTTTAAATTTCCCTGACTTTCTCAAGTCAGCAGAGTCAAAACGACTCCGTTTTGTCCAAGACAAAACCAAAGGATCAAGAATCTTCTCAATCACAATCCTTAGACTTTAGGTTTACTTCGAAACCCTAGGAGAGAGTTTCTCTCTCAGAGAAACTCGATGCCAAACCCTAAACACCATGAAATCCCATAACACAAGCAATCAAAAGATCAGATTTAAATTGATCTGATCTATCCCCAAACATACACACAAAACACAGTAAAGAGAAGGTTAGAAAACACTAGAGATTTTTCCCGAAGTTCACCAAAAATTTGGCTATGTCTCCGTTGAGTTGTTCCTCAGATCTGAGAGCTCGATACTACTACAAAATAATGTTCAGAGTTACAAGGCTGAGATTCCAAGTCACAGGTATGATTTTCGACTGGTAATCTCTTAGTTTATTACATAAATTGTGTATAATCCCTCTTTTCTCTCTCAAACTAACTCTCTTTTGTTCCTTGTACATGTATGAGCTCCTTCTCCTCCTTCTTCAAGCTTAACAACCCTGGATCTTGAAGATAATCACTCAACCACCTTTATTTGGGTTTGCTGCAGGTATATTTATAGCTCTAGGGTTCTAATCTGTTTATGTAGTTAGTTAGTTACAGAAATTAGTTAGGTATGGATTATGACCTAATCCATTCTAACTAATTTCTATTAGGAATTTAGAGGTCGAATGCCAAAATAGGGATTTTGCATGTATTTAATCTTTCTCCTTGTAAGTAAGTAAATATCAGTGTAAGTGGAGGTTTAATCAACACTAAAGAAATGAAATATTCATCAAAAACAAAACATGATTAAGTGAGTGGTCAACAAACAAATTGGCATATTGAAAAAATATTTGTCATTGAAAGCTTATGCTTGGTGGGAGAAGGAAATTTGGAATTGTCTGGGTTCATAATTTAAAAATTGTTTTTAATTTTTAAAAATAAAAACAGATTTTAAAAATTAATAAAGGTTGTTTAGCCAAATTTTTTAAAAATTAAGTTTTGAAAAACTAAATAACAAAAACATCGCAATGTTGTTTTCTATTTTCAAAAACAATACTTTTTGTCTAGCATATTATATTTTATATTTTTTCTCACATACTCGAACCTTGGACCCGAACCTCGAAGCCGGACCCTGACCTGGACTCCGACCCCAGTCCCAGATCCTGGCCTAAACCTCGGACCTGGACCCGTACCTCAAACCCCAGACCTGAACCTAAATCCTGAAGACAGACCCAGACCAAGATCCGGACCCAGATCCCAAACCCGAACCTGGACCTCGAACCCCGGACCCAAACTCGGACCCAGATCCTGGACCCTTGACCCGAACACGGATCCTGAATCCTAGATCCCGACTCGGACCCAGACACGTACCCAAACCTGGACCCTTGACCCGGCCCAAGACTCAAACCTAGCCCCAAGTTCGGGGTTTGGGTCTGGGTCTAGGATCTGGGTCCGAGTTTTGGTCCATATTCCAAGTCCGAGTTTGGGTTTGGGTTCAGGGTCAGCATCTGGGTCCGTGGTCGGGTCTAGGTTCGGGGGGTCTGGGTCCAAGTCTAGTCCAGTCCAGTCCAAACAGCCTCTTAATGTTTCCATGGTGGCTGAAGTTGTATATGCCCATTTTTTTTTTCTTTTTTGATTTAAGACACGTACTGTATTTGTTTTTTTTTCTTTTTGTTTTTATTTAAGAAAATAGGTTAACTCCCTAACAAATAAATAGCATGTGCATCTCTTTTTATTCTTGCCCGTTGACATCACGTTCGTCAGTTAAATGTTTGTTCAATAAAATAGACAAAAGTTAGTGTAAAAGGTAGAATTGCTAGTAGTTATTATAAAAAAATATGAATTTGATTGATATTTTTTTGAAATTCGTGGACAAATTTGCATATTCACATATAATTGAAAGAGTCACCATGCTACAAATTCTAACTTCCCGTTTCAAAAAAAAATTCTAACTTCACTATTTACATTATATTTTTCAAATGTTATGTGCTTGAATTTTTAATTGAAATAAGAACAAAATATATTCAACATATACTGTAAATAATCTTTTTTTTTTAACTATCACCCAATATTTACTATTCTGTCTTTTCAATAGACTATAATAATTATACAACTTAGACTTTGTAACTACACAATAACTTCCAAACGTACCCCCCTTAATTTTCTTATTATAATGTTGCTTAATTGGGCATTTGCCCGGGAAAAATGCGGCAGGAGAGGAGACAATGTCTTATATGAACAACTACAACTAGTCAATGACTATATATGCATATTTGGTAAATGAGAACCAAGACTTCATCTCCATACAATACAATAAATAGTTAATGATATATTCCATATGATATTAACTCAAAGACGTGATCTCCCACTTGCGTTGCTAAGAAAAGGGTAGTCAGTGTACCCAACAACAGGATCCTGTGTGTAAAAGGTCTTCCTATTGTACTTAGTCAAAGGTGCATTCAGCTTAAATCTTAATACTAAATCAGGGTTTGAGATAAAAAGACGACCATAAGACACCAAATCTGCATCACCATCCGCTAAGGCTTGCATTCCCAGCTCCCGAGTGAAGCCACCACTACACATGAATGTTCCCTCGTAGTTTTTTCTTAATGTCCTGATTAAGTGGGCTTCTTCTTCATCACTACCGGGTCTGCCTGATTCTGTCTCACCATAGGCTGTGTATCGAGGCTGAGTCACATGGAGATAAGTGAGTTGCGATCTCTGCTTCAGTTGGAGTTTGTTAAGCCTCTCCACCACTGCTAAACCAAGGCCAAGTGGGTCGGAATCCATGGCGTCAAGGTGATCGATTGCTGGTGAAATTCTAACACCAACTCTAGAGGCACCAATGGCTGAGGCTACTGCTTCAACCACTTGCATTATGAATTTGCAACGGTTATCAATCGAGCCACCGTACTCGTCGGTTCGATCATTGATTCCATCTTTTAAGAATTGGTCAAGGAGGTATCCATGTGCACCATGGATTTCAATTCCATCAAAACCTGTAAAATGAACATGTATGGCCATTATAGAACAACGCGTCAAGACAAATGACGGTGCTTTTGGGAGACCACATAAACTATAGTGCTATTATAGTTGTACTACTATAATAAAAAAGATATCCATTTTAAAAAATATCGTTAGTCTAGAGAATCTTCATCGATGTAGATTTTAAAAAATCATAGTAACATGCTAAAAGTTAAATAAATAAGATTAACACTGACAAGTCCAAAGGCTATATACGCGTTAAAAGAGGGGGCATATTCGTTAGACTAGACTGGTCTTCCTGCTAAAGGGGATAGAATCGCACGAGTGAAAATCATTAGTCAGCGCACGGGTATGACAGTGTGACAAATTCACCAGTGACCTTTTTTGATCTATTATAACATTTTTCCGCTGTAAGTTCAAACTAATTTAAAACAATAAAAAAAAAAAAAGAGGGAGACACTCATAAATAGCAGCTGAGTTCATGACATTCAGTGTTAACAAAACAAAAATAGCAACATTATAAAACTAACCAGCTCGAATGGCATTTATGGCAGCACGGCGATAATCCTCCACCACGTCGCGTATTTCATAGGTCTCCAAGGCCCGAGGCTTAGGATACGTCCCATATGACCCGTCTGGCAATAGAATTCTCCACCGGTTCGAAATGGGCTTGTTGGTTGAAGATATTGGGGACCCCCCACTAGGTTGATAAACTGCAATATATCACAAACTAATTTTTTTTTACTTGAATAAATAATAAACCAATTTTGTTGATCTAACTAATTAGCATATGTATAGAATAAAACGAATATTGCGGTTTGACCAAAAACATAATAAAAAATGAAAGATTGATTTAGTGATTTTATGAGTTTACCTTGATGAGAGGCACGACCAACGTGCCAAAGTTGACAGAAAATGATGCTGCCTTTAGCATGGACTGCGTCCACTATCTTCTTCCATGCCTCCACTTGTTCTTCTTTGTAAATCCCAGGGACATGTGGGAAACTAAAAAAAAAAAAAAACATAAGTGTGAGTGACTTAAATTTATATTGGCTGTATATTTTCGTACAAATTGAAGTTTAGTTATCAACCAAAGCAAATAAATAAATGTAGTTCTACCCTCGAGATATTAGCGACAGTTTTTAGTTATAAGCTTATGTCTAATTATGGGTCCAAGTTCTTATTTCCTAAAGAACAAATACTCAAACTCTCTTCGTACCTTATGGCAACTTTATCATCATTGAAGACTCATTGTGGTACTGATACTGTACATTAAAACATAGGGTAAATAATCTAAGCCACGAGCAGCCATTAAGATTTAAGATAAGAAGTCAATCTCATAGCAATACTCGTGGAAAAGAGGCTAAATCTACTTAAGTCTTAAACTCAATTTGAACAGCGTGGTTCCCAATCTAACGCTGAACAATTAAAAAGGAAAAAACTCCTTACAGTGGAGACAAATTAAGAAACCTACCCGGCCGCTGTGTTGGAGACCAGAGTCCCTTCAGTGATGAGGAATCCACCTTGGGTGGATCTTTGCGTGTAGTACTCAGCCAAAGCCGGTCCAGGGATTCCATTCAAAGCTCTGCATCTAGTCATGGGCGCAAGCACCACCCTACCAACAATAACAGAATCTCATAATTACTCCAAATTCTCACAAGGCCAAATTCCTCAAAATACAGATCTCTAAACCCAGAAAACATAATTAAACACTCCCTTCTCCTCCCCAAATCGATCGGGCTAAAGAAGCTAAACAAAAAAACACTGAAACCAAGCTTGATCGGGTGAATTACCTGTGAGAGAGATTGAAGTTGGCCATCTTGTAAGGGGAAAACAGAGTGATCCTTTCTGGTGAAGTGATTTCCGCCATTGAAGCTGGTGCGGTGGTGCCTATGCACAATTAAAATGAATAATGCTGAGAGAAAAAAGATGTATTAGTATAAATAGTGGAAGTGTTTGATCTAATTGGTCGGTAAGAAAGGCACAATTATCATGTGCTTTCGGAGTCGCAAGTCGGACCTACTGGAAGTGCGTGTCGATGTCAACGGGACCACGTCCCAGACCAGTCAATTACAGTAAAATCATTTTTTTTAATATCCATAGACTCATAGCCAAAACTACAATGGCAGTTTCTCAGATTAAACATTGACTAAACTAAATGCACAGTATTCAGTCCAAAAAAGGAAGTTGATAAACATTCTAAAATCAAAGAGAAAATATCAATGGCAGGAGCGAAGATGGGTGTATAAAATCATATGTAAAATTTAAAAATGTTAAGAAACCTGCTTGAGTGAAGGAGAGTGAATATGGTGAGACCGAGATCCCTTGCGGTGCTCTTGAGAGAGAGATGGGTAATAATAGTAATGGGTAGGAATGAATGGACCACCAACCATTTTTGTGTTTTAATAAGTGATTAAGCTTATAATGAATCAGAGCCATAATGTTAAGGTGATTTTTTTTTTTTTTTTGTTAAATGAGTCCATTTTATTGAAAGACAAAAAACTACAGCAGATTCATTGCCACAGAGGGGGCAATGTCCCTTAACACACCTTGAGAACTAGACTTAGACCCTCTAGCCCAACCTGCTAAGGCATCAGCCACACTATTCTCAGCCCGAGGACAAAAGCAAAACACAACCTTGTCAAAGCACTTACACAAACAAAAAAAAAATCACCTTGAGTGAAGCAGATTCATTTTCATGTTAAGGTGATTATTGTGTGCCTTTTCCTATTCTATTCTATCTATTGGTTATAAAACCCCAGTGATGTTTTTTTTTTTTAATTTTCATTTTGGAACTAAACGAAACTATGAGAATCAAGATACAGTACCTGTTAACGCACAAAAATAAAAAAAAATAAAAAATAAAATAAAAAAGGGCTTTTTTTATAAATATGGAATTTTTTAAATGTATTTTGAAAAATATGGACATTTAATGGAAAAATTTAAAATCTGGAAAAAAAATTAAAAAACTTAAAAAATGGAAAAAATAAAACACCTATAAAAGAATATTTCCATTTATAAAATCCACACCCAGAATATCTAAACTCCATCTATTCTCTATCGTGGCTTGCATTCTTCTATGCAATTTCCTTTATTCTCCTCCAATTTCTTTCCTTCTCCTTTGGTGTGATTATGATTCTTCATCTTAGTGTTCATGTTCCTACTGTCGATGAAGAAAATTAATAAAATCTGAAGTCAAAATAGACAAAGGTAAGAAACTATTGAATTTGATTACATTTTTGACGTAGTTAACCTATTATTTAGGAAAAATGATAAGAAATTTTAATTTTAGGTTTTAATTTTGGTTCTCATAGTAATGTGTTGTGTTGTGATTGTAATTTTTAACAAAAAACCTCTCATATCTTGAAAAAGTTCACCTTGTAGTTCAATCTTAGGGTTTTATATTGCTTCTAAATGTAACCTGGTACATTACATTTGAATATGGCCTGATACTTTACATTTAAATATGTTTGTATTTGATGTGTTGTGGTTGCAATTTATAATAAAAAGAAATATCATGTCTTGAAAAAAGTCACCTACTAGTTCAATCTTAGGGTTTTATATTACTTTTGAATGTAACCTGGTATTTTACATTTGAATATGGTTGTGTTTGTTTTGTTGTGGCTGCAATTTATAACAAAAAAATACCATGTCTTGAAAAAAGTCACTTGCTAGCTCAATCTTAGGGTTTTTTATCGCTTCTGAAAGTAACGTGGTACCTTACATTTGAATATGGCTGAGTTTGTTTTGTTGTGACTGCAATTTATAATAAAAAAAATGTCATGTCTTGAAAAAAGTCACCTGTTAGTTTAATCTTAGGGTTTTTTATCACTTCTGAAAGTAGCTTGGTACCTTACTTTTGAATGGTTGTGTTTGTTTTGTTGTGACTGCAATTTATAATAAAAAAAATACCATGTCTTAAAAAAAAAGTCACCTGATAGTTCAATCTTAGGGGTTTTTATCGCTTCTGAAAGTAACCTGGTACCTTACATTTGAATATGGTTGAGTTTGTTTTGTTGTGGCTGCAATTTATAACAAAAAAATATTATGTATTGAAAAAAGTCACATGCTAGTTCAATCTTAGGGTTTTATATTGCTTCTAAAAGTAACATGGTACCTTAGTTTTGAATATGGTTGAGTTTGTTGTGTTGTGACTGCAATTTTTAACAAAACATACTATGTCTTGCAAAAAGTTGTTAGCCCAAGATATGTTTCCAAGAGGGGGGGGGGGGGGTGAATTGGAAATTTAAACTAATTTCGGAAAATTAAAACTTTTAACACAAAATTATGCAATTAGTCAATTAATCAAGTAAAAGCAAGTAGTATGGCAAGCAATATATTAAGAAAAATAATTAAACTTGTAAAGTAAAGAGTTTAAGGATTAGAAAATGCAAACTCTCGATTTTTACAAGGTTCGGTAGAACTATGCCACCTACGTCCTTGGTCTTCAAAGCTATGGACCTAGCTTTGAGTTCCAATATCGAGCCAAGTTAACGGGCTTGACTAACCCTTACAATCGGGAAATTTTCACCAAGGTATTTCCAAACCTCTTACAATAGTTTCGCACCCCGAGGACTATTAACCTCTTTCTCGGATTGTTGAAGTGCCAATCTCACTATTACCGGGTTGTTTACAAAACCGGTGCCAACCTCACCTCAATCACAATATGGAAATGTGTTTGATATACAAGCTAAAATCACTCTAGAAATATGATGATACAATGGAAACCTAGAGTGAAAAGCAAGCACACTTAAGATGAATAAAATCAAATTTTGGCTCAAAGTGTGTGAAAAGTGTTGGTTTGGATTTCAAACTTAGAAGCTCCTTAATCTCACTTAGATAGGTTAGATATATGTAATAAATGCTCAACCAACTTATTTTTTGAAAGAAAAATCGAGTTTATATAGTGTTTGATAAAAAACTAGCCGTTTATAGCCGTTAGCACGTTTCCCGAGGTGAGGTCAGCCATGAACCGGAAGTCCGGATGGGAACCGGAATTCCGGAGTGATTACAACGGAATTCGGTTGCCATCCGAATTCCGGATGGTGACAGAGGCAAAAGTGCCATTTTTCGGGACTTAAACGCGCATAACTTCTTACTCGATTATCCGATTTCAGAAATTCCAACTTTGTTCTCTTAGTTAAACAAAATGTAATTTAGAAATTCAATCAAAAAAATTTTTGAACTATCGTGTGAGAAAACTTGTTGCACAAGTTAGTGAATGGGCCAAAATTCAAATTTATAAAAACTTAGTGTGCTATGCAAATCACTTTAACAAGACTAAAGTAGATTTATACCATTTAATTTTGAGTAGTCTTGATGTAGATGAGCCTCCTAGCTTGATTTGCATGTTTTTGATCCCAAGTTGACTTTTCCCGAGAGTTGACCTTGACTTTGACTTTGACTTTGACTTTCAGGTTGACTTTTTGACTTTGGGCTTTTGAAGACCTCTTTTGAATAGGGTCTTGAGTTGTTGATCCCTTGATGAATCTTTTGCTCTTGATATGCTTGTTGAATCCATTTAGTGTTGCTTTCAAAAGTTTGGTAAAAATACCAAAATATTTATTTTCTCTTTTAAATTTGCTACAAAATCAATAAATCATTAGTAACAAATAATAATTAAATATTTGTTAATCATCAAAACAAGGAGATCGAAAAGTTTGAGTTAACAATCTCCCCCTTTTTGATGATATCAAATATTTGATTATTTTGAAAGAGAAAGAAAAATTTAAGCAAAGTAAGTTGGATTAGCTCCCCCTTAATGTGTGCAAGAAAAAAAAATTTACCTTTTAATTTTACCTTGCATGAATTTGTAAACTCCCCCTCAATTTTTACTTATGATAAATAGATTAGATACCAAAAAAAAAAAATTTGAGGAGATGCCAAAAAATTAATTAATAGTTGTTCTCCCCCTTTTGATTCATCAAAAAGGGTGACAAGGAATTCACAAAATATAAAAGAAAAGAGAAAAAAAATAATAAAGAATAAAAACAAAGCAACAATCCAATGCATTAAAAAAAAATAACATCCAAAATAACATTCAACACAACAACGAAAAAAAAATAATAAAACAAAGAAAAAGACCAACTAACACAAAGTCAAGAGGCATGAAGCCTTTGCACACAACCAAAAAAAAATAAAAAGAAACTAAATATGCCAAAAAAAAAAATTATGCAAGAACTAGTTTGGTGGGGGGCCAAAGCGATCCATGTATGCCCTCCATTGTGCCATCTCCTCTTGCACATTTGCAAACCCATGAACCATGTCACTCCTCATGGTGTTGATGTCATTGTTGAGGTTGGTGAGTTGTGAGTTGAGATCATTCCTCAAGGTTTGAAATTGGTTGTCAACCGAAGTGTGAAGACGAGTAAAAGCTTCCTCAAGGTTGAATTGGGGAAAGTTAGGCATGGGAGGAGCTTGAGGAGGCATCTCTTCTTCTTCTTCTTCTTCTTCTTCACTTTCACTTGCGGGCAAATTAATTTCTTCATCATCACTCTCCAAATCAATTTGCATTCTTTGCCCTCTTTTGGGTGTGAACACCCATTCATTGTTAAGGAATTTGTAACCCATAGCCTTGAAAGTTTTGGATCCTAGAATGTCACTAGAGGTAGGATCATTTTTCTTTTCATGTAGGGTAGGAATTCCTAAGAGAGGAAAAAGGTAGCTAAGAAGATAACCAAAGGGAAGTGCCTTAATCATATTAGGCTTGTCCACATCAATTATGAATTTTAAAATAAGATAGCCTAGGTTGATGGGTGTAGTTTTGGCTATGATGAGATGCATGAGTAATTGATCAATGGAATTGATCTCATCTTGGTGGCCACTTCTAGGAGCAAGATTTGCAACAATAAATTTGTGGAGAATTTTAGCCTCTAAAGTGAGTTGGTGTCTTTTTGGTCTCATAATAAAAGGGCCATCACCACAAATATTCCTAGAACACTCATCAAAGTTAAAAATGGCATGATTTTTGAGAGAAAAGTTTGGGTTCAAGTAATATGCCACTATTTGGTGCTCCTAACATGTCATTGAGAGATGCTACATTGAGTTCAAAAGCTACTCCTCTAAGGGTTCCTCTAACACCTAAAGGTTCTAAGGTAGGTTTAATGCAAGCATAAAAACCTTGGACTAGTCTAGGATACAATGGAGTATTAATTTGAATAAAAGATGTCCATCCCAGGGTATCAAAATGATGACTAAAATCAACATAATCAAGGCTAGGGAGATCACAAATTTTACCTTTGAGAATCTTCCTAGAAGAGAAATAATTGACAAACTTGTTGTGATCCTCATCATTGAAGAAGAGAGTGGGCTCTTGCCTTGCTTTTGCCCTTATTTCCCTTTGTTGAATTGCACTAGCCATTCTCTTGGGAGCTCTTGAGGATGAGGAAGCCATTAAAGAACACACTTCTCTTTTTTTTTTTTAATTATTGGAAGATGAGAGTGAAGATTTGAAAGAGAGAATTTTAGAGAAAAAGAGAGGAGTGGCTGCTGTATTAGGGTTGAAAAAACTGAATGGGGAAGGAAAAATTCGGTGGTAGGGTTTTAAAAGGGAAAAATCGCATTAAAAAGACAAAAAAGCCCCTTTTTGCTGGTCCTGCGCCATCCGGAATTCCGGATGGTACAACCGGAATTCCGGTTGGTGCAGCAGACCAGAAAATTCCCCCCAAAAACGTCCTAAAAATTCCAATTTTGACCCAAATGACCCCAAACCAATTCTAATACCTTTAATATGATAAAACAAAATTTCTCAAACAAGAAAAACTGAAAAATAATGAAAAATGACGATTTACGGTAAGTTTTTCGAAAATTGCCAAGAAAACTAGAACCGTACCAAAAATGAGTTTTATGCAACGAAATTGAAAAATTCTTTTTCCAGCAGTTTTATAAAATAAAATGTGAGGTGTACAAACTTACGGAATTGAAAAATGTTGAAAAATGAGAGAGTTTGGCGAAAAACACTCTTTTAGGCCTAAAAATCTAAAAATTCAACAAGTGAGGTACCAAAAATTTGTTTCATGCATATTTCAATCAAGATAAACCTATAGGCATACTAAATACATTCAATTTCACATATTCAAGCATATAGACACATAAGAAAATCAAATATGCAAAAATTCACATGTTCACTTGTTTAAAGACAAGTCCAAAGTTCACCAAAAATCCACATTATGACCTATAATCTTGAGTTTTCAACAAGTATGGTTCATATAGGTCAAGTATCAATAAACTTTCTCATATATGCATATAAATCTCATTAATATCATATTTGGAACAATTATGCATAAATAAGTAAGTAAAGAGATATGAAATTTTTCATAGCTAACCAACCTTATATTTCATTTAAGTTGGTCATGCCTAGCTCTCTTCTAATGAAACTAAATCTCTCATCACTAAGAGGCTTGGTGAATATATCCGCTAATTGGAATTCGGTGCTTACAAAGTCTAGCATAATATCACCTCTTTGGATATGATCTCTAAGGAAGTGGTGCCTTATGTCAATATGCTTGGCTCTAGAATGCAATATTGGATTCTTAGAGAGGTTAATGGCACTAGTGTTATCACACTTTATGGGTGTACATTCAAAATCAATATCAAAATCCTTAAGAGTTTGTTTCATCCAAAGTATTTGTGCACAACAACTACCCGCGGCTATATATTCGGCTTCGGTTGTGGATAGAGCTACCGAGTTTTGTTTCTTGCTAAACCATGACACTAAGGAATTTCCTAGAAAGTGACAAGTTCCACTAGTACTTTTTCTATCCGTCTTACAACCGGCAAAGTCGGCATCCGAGTAGCTAACTATTTCAAAGTTTGAGTTCTTGGGGTACCAAAGTCCTAGATTCATTGTGCCTATCAAGTATCTAAATATTCTTTTAACGGCACTCAAGTGGGATTCTTTAGGACAAGATTGGTACCTAGCACAAAGACCAACACTAAACAAAATATCCGGTCTACTAGCGGTTAAATATAATAAAGAGCCAATCATACCTCGATACTTGGTGATGTCCACATTCTTACCGCTTTCATCTTTGTCCATTTTTTTGGATGTGCTCATGGGTGTATTCATGGACTTTGCATTTGCCAAGTCAAACTTTTGAAGAAGATCCTTGATGTACTTAGTTTGACCTATGAATATGCCATCCTTTTGTTGCTTGATTTGAAGTCCAAGAAAAAAGTTGAGTTCTCCCATCATGCTCATCTCAAACTCACTATGCATACACTTAGAAAATTCTTCACAAAGAGCATCATTAGTAGCACCAAAGATAATATCATCAACATAAATTTGTACTATAATAATGTCTTTGGATTTTCTTTTTATAAAAAGTGTATTATCCGCTTTACCCATTGAAAAACCATTTGAAATAAGAAAAGTGCTTAATCTTTCATACCAAGCTCTAGGAGCTTGCTTTAAACCATATAAAGCCTTTTTCAATTTGTAAACATGGTTAGGGTATTTATGATTTTGAAAACCGGGTGGTTGAGAGACATAAACCTCTTCCATAATGTACCCATTTAAGAATGCGCTTTTTACATCCATTTGGTACAAGATAAAATTCTTGTGGCATGCAAAAGCTAACAACATTCTAATGGACTCAAGTCTTGCTACCGGGGCAAAGGTTTCCTCATAATCAATTCCTTCTTCTTGATTGTAACCTTGGGCCACTAATCTAGCCTTGTTACGCACAATGACCCCATGCTCATCTACCTTATTTCTATAGACCCATTTTGTTTCAATCACCGATTGATGTGACGGTCTTGGAACTAACTCCCAAACATTATTTCTTATAAATTGATTTATTTCTTCTTGCATAGCTAGAAGCCAAAATTCATCAACTTCGGCCTCTTTAAAATTCTTTGGTTCAATTTGAGAAATAAAAGCAATGAAATTACACAAGTTTCTAAGGGAGTTTCTAGTAGTGACACCTTGAGAAGGATCACCTAGAATTTGGTCTATAGGATGAGCACTTTTGAATTTCCACTCATGTGGAAGGTTAGAGTTCATACCTTGGCTTTCATTTACCTTTTCCACGGGTGGTTCCTCTTTGGGAGTTTGTGAAGGAGCATTGGAAGTCTCTCCAATTTCGAGATTTTGAACCTCATCTCCCAAACCTACAACATCATCATCTAAACTTTTGCTTGTAGGCGGGTTAGTCTCATCAAAAGCAACATGAATAGATTCTTCAACAACATTAGTTCTTTTGTTATAAATTCTATAAGCTTTACTATGTGTTGAATACCCTATAAAAATTCCAACATCGGATTTTAGCATCAAATTTTCCAAGGTTGTCCTTGGTGTTTAAAATGTAACATTTGCATCCAAAAACTTTAAAATAGCCAATGTTGGGTTTTCTCCCTTTCCAAAGCTCATAAGGGGTTTTATTCATGTTGGGCCTAATGAAAACACGATTCAAAATATAACAAGACGTATTGACGGCCTCGGCCCAAAAATATTTTGGTAATGAAATTTCATTTAGCATTGACCTAGCCATTTCTTGAATTGTTCTATTCTTCCTTTCGACAACTCCATTTTGTTGTGGAGTTCTTGGTGCCGAAAAGTTATGGTTAAAACCATGTTCATCACAAAACAATTCTAAGGCATCATTGTCAAACTCACCACCATGGTCACTCCTAACGGAGGTAATAGAATATCCTTTTTCATTTTGCACATTTTTACAAAATTTGACAAAGTTTTCCAAAACATCACTTTTAAGAGTCAAGAAAATAACCCAAGTAAATCTTGAAAAATCATCAACAATTACAAATGCATAGTATTTACCACCAAGACTAGCAATTCTAGAAGGATGTAACGCCCCGATTATTTTGCCTTATTTTACAAAAATACTATTTTCATGCATAATTTGAAAAGATAAAAAAAAATAATTTAAATACAACAGTGGATTTTAAAAAAAAATCAAAATGCAACAGAGAAGGATCCTTCATTTGTAAAACAAGATACAGTAAGTAAATAATTTTAAATAATGCATTTCCACTGTGTTAGATTTATCAACTGCTTAAAATAAAACTAAGGCACCACCGGCGTTCTAGATCGTTTGTCCGCCCGTAGCCGCTCACAGTATACGTACCAGAACTGACCCTGCTCACTATACATACTTCCCTGTCTAAAACCTGTAGGGGGAAAGTAAGGGGTGTGAGCTAAAAGCTCAGTAAGGAAATGTTTATCAAACAATACCATATAATATCACACATACCATTAATGTATTTATTAAGTTTTAGCATTATCATACATGCTCTTTTATAACTATAACCAAATAACTGTACATATGGAAACCTTTATCATACAAGTCTATATTATTTGTTCACACCGTACACATAGACAGAGATCATAACTCCAATATCATACTCATAACATAATCATATCAATACTATAAATAATAATGTCATTATCACAACATTGGCATATCATAGCCATTACTTACATAACTCGGGCCTAGCCTGACCCTACAATATCCTAGGCCTAATCTGCCCATATAATAACATGGGCCTATGCAGCCCTACCATTGTTATAGGATAGGGTATCTCTATATTCAACAGTAACATCACTGTATCATACCCACCATAACAATCTCATGTTGGAATTTATTTTACCAGGATCTTAGATCTACTCACAAGTATGTTTATTAACATCCTAAATATGAACTTTCTAAAACGATGAAATAAACACATATAAAGTTTAGGAAACCTTACATTGGGTGCAGCGGAATAATATGACTCCTTCCGTTCAGATATCTAGCCCTTGATTCCTTTACGTAGCGAGCATTATCAATATCCCGAACCTGGATCTCTTTCTACGAATCTTTGATCTGAATCTCCTTTCTTGATGATCTTTCTTCACGATCTTCCTCACTATGATTGAGGTATCACTTGATGTGTGTGGGCACTACTCTAATCACTAAGAGGTTCGAAATATTGAGGAAGAAAAGAGAGAGAGTGGCGGCTAGAGAAGAGAGTGGAGGCTCGGAGTTTTTCGATTCGAGAAAGTGTAATTTTCCTGAAGCCTTCCACTTTATCATTTATAGCATTCCTACAGGGCTTGATTTGAATTATATGGCATTAAAATAATGAAAAAATCATTTAAAAAAGATGACATAAGTGGCGGCCCTAGGCTAGGTGGTGGGCCTTATTTTTGCAATTTTGCAATTTTACCACTTTTTGTATCTGATTTTCTCAAAAATGCCAATTTCCTAATTCAATCATTTAAATGCCAATTCTAACTATTTAATAACTATAAATAATTATTAAATAATATTGTCATTTATCATATTTATTAATTGAACCATACAAAGTATCATAATTAACAAATATGCTTTATAAACTCTTTCTTTACAATTTCGCCACTTACTTAGTGAAAATTTCACAAATAGACATAGTCTAATTTGTGAATTATAATTGATTAATCAAAATCGATTACATGAGTCTTACAAACGACATTATCTCGACTAGTGGGGGGACCATGGGTTACTATATAGCAGAGCTTCCAATAAGTAGATCAAGAATTTAGCACTAAAATTCACTAACTTATTAATTCTTCGTTGAATCCACGCATAGAACTTAGAATTGCACTCTCGGTATATAGAATGCTACATATGTTCCACCATATAGACACATCATTAGTTATCCATTGTTATAATCCTAATGTGATCAATGATCCTCTATATGAATGATCTACCTTTGTAAAGGGATTAAATTACGGGTTACACCTACAATGTATTTATTCCTTAAAACACTTGACCGAGTATAAATGATATTTCGGCTAATGTGAAATGAGTACTCCACCATTTATGTTCGTTTGGTCAAGCTCGAAGGAGATCATCCTTTGCTTACTATTCGCCGAGATAGAAGCTATAGATTCCATGTTTATGCTAGCGCTCCCACTCAATTGCACTACGGTGTTCCCAAAATGTACGTATCACCACGACCTAAAAGTAGGCTTAACTAACAAATCAAAGAACACGAATAGCCTTTCAAGATTGAGCCTAATCATATCGGGATTAAGATCATTTGATCTAGGATCAACTAGGCGATATTGACTTGAATAGATATTACGGTAAGTTTAATAAATCTAAGTCAAAGTTCAATATCGGTCCCTTCGATGCATACTCCATGCATCAACCTGAAACTTTACTTTAACCAATGATACTCGGAAAGAACATAGTATTTCTCCAAATACAAGTAAACTCTTGTTGTAGATTATCATATCGGTAAAACCACATGTCGATAAATCTAGGAAACTTTATTCACATAGTCATGTTTACTTTCCAATGTGTTGACGACACAATAAACGGGATCAAGTATGTGAAAAGGGTTTGAGATGAATTTATACATTATGTACATATAATCATGAAATAAATCATGTGAACCATGCAACATTAAATGTTATTTACGATCTATATTAATAAGTAAATCGATTATATTGAAATGAGTTTTATTTAGGGCATAAAACCCAACAAACTCCCACTTGCACTAATATAAAACAAAAAGTGCGTTTCAAATAATCTCGACACCTTGATATACAAATCAAGTGTAGTAGTAGTAAACTCCTCGTAATAGGATACGAAAGGTTGAATTAACCACAACCTTTTTCTCCACTTATTACTCTTCCTTTAATCACAAAATCATTGATAATGTGAAATTCCTCTCTATATGTTTACTCTCTTGGGATCTTGGATTCTATACCTTTGGCAACTACTTTTGGTTAATCGGGAAATTAACACTTTAGTAGTTTAAGGCAATTTGGAATGGTGCCAAAGATGTATAGAACTTTCCTTAGGCGAATAAGTAACTTTCCTGTGACTTTAACATTCGGTCTCTCTGCAGGTAGACTTAGAGAATTCGGATAGGTTTTTACACTTCTCCAAAATCACTATTCCACCCCCGGAGTAACCACCATCTTATCGAAAAGATTTACTAGCACATTGGCAAATTTCGAAATCGATATGGTGTAGTCTAAGAGTTTTAAACACACCACTTATAGACTAACATATAGTTCCTCTTCTTTATCTTAAGATTTACTTGATTGTCTTCCAATGTTCTTCTCTGGATTAATCGATACCTACTCATTACTCCCACTCAACGAGCGGAGTGTACGGTCTAAGGCATACAAAAGCATATCTAAGACCTCTCACTTGTTGATGTAAGAAATTCTTTCATGGCTTTATCTTTTACGGAATAGTTAAGACTTTTCCTTAGATAAATAAAATCTATACCTAAGAAGTTGTGAAGCTTCTATAGATTGCCATTAGAAAGAAAATGCTTGACACATCTTACTAAAGTAAGTTGCTTGCATTAGAGTAAGTAATTACCGGGTATACCACAAGCCATAGGTTTAGATAAACTCGAAACCTATAATACTAGGAACGAGGAAGTTTTGTTATCTCCATAGACTAGACTTATTAACGAAAATTTCCTTTTATGTCCTTGTAATAGAAAACTTTAGGTCATTCCATGTGAATGGATTAAACCATAGTTCTATTGGCTTTCTTCTTAGTTTCTTATCTTGACAATCCATTACTTGTTTAAACTCACAATGGATTTTAATCAATAGTGTCTCCCGAGTCATAAGAAGGTGAGTTCTAGAAACTTCTCCCCTTTACGACAAGGTACGCAGCGAATTATGTCGAAGAAAACTAAATGGTATTAACCTCTTTGGTTGTGACAAGACAACGAGGCGAGTGGGATCATCATATGTCATATAAGATGATAGAACACTTTTGGAATCAAGAATTAAATATCTCCTTTATTTGCTTTACTTGTTTTCCGGACTTAGTCATTTTCTTAGAAAAGTAGTATTTGTTTGAGCAAACACTTTCTTATCTATTGACAATGGGATGGTCCACCCACTAATCACTTAGAATAGCTAAGAAACCATGGTTAACAGTTCTAGCTTTTCTTAAGATTTTGATTAGGTCATCCATGAATCTAGTAATGATTTACATTAAGTATACAACCATTACATCATTCTGAAATTGTATTACCATAGAAGGATTTAGGCAACGACTAGTAACTAATCATCAACATGCAACTCGAAATTTCTGGGGAGGTAAGTTTGGATATAATTCAAAAATCAATTTAATGATCTTTGAGCCCATATCTACTAACTATTTACTCCACCCTATCGATTCGCAAGATCTTTAACCACTTACCTTAATGGTTTTAACCATTCTAGAAATTTATGAAATTTTTCAAACATTTCAAATTTCTTTGCATAAGGTATAATCTAGAGTTATCGTTTTAAGAATACAACGAAAAACTCATATCCACCCCTGAATGTACATTCATCTGCGAATGAGATGAACTACTTTCAGTGGATACGAGCATATTAACTCTTTGCGAGAGATTGATCTTGTCAAATCCACTATGAGACGAGATACAAATGCCATAGATTAAGAAAATGTGGTAGTGTCTATGATGACATAGGTTTAGTTACATCAAAGAGTTCTTAGAATACTTCAAGTGGATCCTGGTCACAGAATACCTAACTCACATTCCATACAGTTTTAATCCATTAATAAAAGATGGATATTAAACACTTGAGAAAGTGTAAGCTGTATTTGTATTAAGGAATTAGAAATTTAAGAAAATTTCTATTTGGAATCTAAAATTAAAGTCGAAAGACTTAAATTTATACCAAATATAATGAGTAATTCTATCTTGGACCGGCCTTTACTAATACAAACTCTAAGTCAGTTTGCCCATACAAGTAGGAGATCTTAAGATTGAGGATTTATATCAATTGGGAATAGAATTTCGGGATTATAATCATATGCGTCATATAAAATGACATGAAATGATTTATAGACCATTCATCCAATGATATGTTTTGAAAGCTAATTCGAAATGAATAAGCTAAGAGGAATTAGGATAATTTCGTTTAAAATAAGAATCCAACGATGCTTCGATTAGCGAAAGTCAAAGTAATCTTATTTATATAATCTTAACTTGTTTCATATCGTAAAAATACTAGTCTAAGGTGTCATCGATTGATGAACGGTAGATGTCGCATGTACAATATTTATCTTTCGAAATCTAACTTTATTATGTATATGCAATGGTGAAAATCCACTAGGGATTTATCTCATTAGATAAACAAGCCAAGTTAGACCAACAATGAAGATTCGAAATTAAACTACAACTTAATAACGAGAAAATAACATGGTTAATATAAATTCATACACAATTCAGAAATTATAAGCATATAGCAAGTAGGAATGACAAGTGAAAATACTAAAACTTACAATCCTAAATAATTTCCAAGGTTTTCAACAAGGCGATATCGGTGTCATAGTTTAGGCGAGAGTCAAAGCTACCATTCATTGAATAGAGTTGTCGGCTCGTCTAAAATGTTAAACATTCTAGCAACCTTTTATTCGATCAAGATTGGAATTCGGCGTTGTCCGTTTAGGCGAGAGTCAAGGCAATTCTATCTTATGAGCTTCCACCATTGTTTCATAATTTGCAAGTCGAAGTATGGTCGCCACCATTAGGGTGATCCATACCATACAAAACACTTACAAACTACTTATCATGCGAGGTTAAACGGTGCGAAATTGCTAATGAACGTTCCTCCATTAGGGAGGATTACTCACTAAAACAAACGCGGTGTAAAACCCACAATGGAGATCGAATGTCTCTTGATAATAAAGCTCATTATTTAAAAAGAGTTGTATTTTCTTTTATTCTCTTTATTTATTCTATTTATTTTAAATATATATTTATTTATTTAAAATTTCCAATTTAGAATGAAAAATTCTAAATATAAATTTTAATTTAATATTTATAAATTTTACTTAGATGGATATGAAAATAACATGAATTATTTCCATCTTAGTAATAATTTCCAATAAATATTTAGAAAAAATATTTAAGTTGTTTCAAAATTAATTTAAATTAATTTACAACTCAAATTTAATTTTCTATAAATATATATTGCATTTCGAAAAATTAAAGTATATAAGAATACAATTTTCGAAAAATGCATATTAAAATAAAAAATAAATCTGGAAAAATTATTCTAATTTAATGTTATTTAAAATTAATTAATAAAATTAATTTACAACAAAAAATATAATTTTCCTATTTAATTAAATATATAAGAAAAATTACAAATATTTAAGTATGATGATGAAAATCAACTTAAATATTAATTTTCTATTTAATTAAATACACTAGAAAAATACTTCAAGCAAAAATATCACCTATCTAGATTTTCCTTTGACTAATTAATTCTATTTCTAATAATATACTTTAATTCAATTTATTTTAAATTAATCAATAAATGAAAAAATCATTGATTTAAGTTGGTCCAAAATTAATTAAAATAATTAATTTACAACTTAATCTATTTTTCAAGATAAAATTCGAAATTCTAGCATTTAAGAAATACAATTTCGAAAATTGATTAATAAAATAAAGAAAAAATATATTTTGAAAATTATTTAAATTTAGTTGAAAAAAATTAAATTTCAACTAAAAATAATTTTCTATTTAATTAAATGTCATGAAAAAGAAATATTTAAGTATGATGATAAAAATCAACTTAGATATTTAATTTTCAAATTAATTAAATGTATTAAATTCAAGAAATAAATAATTAAGTGTAGAGAAGGCTTAATTATTAATCTACAGTTTAATACTAGGAAAAAATATATTTAAAATAAATTGTACCAAATTAATTAATAAATAATTAATTTCACAATTTATAATATTTTCCTATTTAATATTAGAAATAATAAGTAGTCTATAAATAACTATCTAGAAAATATCTTATTTGACTAAGTATCTTTTCCACAAAATTTGAAAAAATATCTAATTTAAGTTGTAATAGAAAAATCTAGAACTTAAATATTTTCAAATTTAAATTTAATTAAATATCAAAAATTAAGTTGTAACCACTTAATTTGAAAAATATTCCATTTTAAGTTAATATTTGAAAAGATATTAACTTAAAAAATATCTAAAGAATCTTAATAGCAAATCTTGCAAAATTCCTCAACTTAATTTTGAAATTTGAAATTCAAAAGATATTCAGATTTAAGTTGGTTAGTTGTAGATAACTAAATATCAACTTAAATAAGAATATTTAATGAAAAATTTAAATTAAGTTCCAGAAAGAATCTAGATGGTTATAATTCTATATTTAATTAAATACAAGAAAATACATATAGTTTAGCTTAGAATAAAAAAATTCTTTAAACTATAATTTTCTTAAATTAATTTCAAAAATAAATGAAATTAATTATGTTGCTAATCAATTTTATTAGGTTAAACTAGTTTAATTAACCTAGTACGATCATTCAAATCGAGCAAATGGGCCTTCACAATTGGGGTGGTTTGTGTGAGGGGAAGTCTTTGAGTTCGGTATGTCGTACCCACTTCATGGCTCCCGAAACTTCTCACCTGAGAGCCCGAAGAGAGGAATTTAACCTTAATAAGAACAATACATTATTAATTGAATAAGCCCGAAACTAAATGGGCCTAAATAAAATCTATCGATGACTATGACATTTTTATTTAGCAACGTGCCTATATCATCATAATAAAATTAAACACATAGGCTCACACGGGCACACTTTGGATGGGTCTATCATGTTGCTAGGTCATACACGGATGAAAGAAGATTGTAAATATACATGTTACAAATTATTATCTTGACCCAAGGGAGCCATCGGATCATTAGATCGCGAAAAGTAACCATGGCTATTTGCGATCAAGTAATAATAGGTTTTAAAAAACTTACAAACAAGCTAAAACACATACTCACTTGCAACGGGGTTAATTTGGATAGTTGGATGTAGGATTTATTTAATTTTAAATAAATATTTAATTTAGAAATTAATTAATTAAATAAATAAAAAAAATAAAAAAAATTTCGAAAAATTTTTAAAAAATTTAAAAAAATTCGAAATTTAAAAAAAAATTAAAATTAAACCTACAATTTTTGAAAAATTAGGTTTCAACCAGCTAAATATCATTTCAAAAATTTGCTAACTACTTTTAAATTTTAAATGTTATTTTATAAATAAAAATTAAATAAAAATTAGAAAAGATAAATAAATATCTTTTTCAAATTTTTAAATATAATTTAAATAAATAAAATAACAAAATTTAAAAAAAAATTAACAAAATATCTTATATACATTTAAAATTACATGATTATAAATATCTTATTTTAAATTTAAATATGGTCGAAAATATCTAAAAAGATTTAATTAAAAAATCTTAAAAGATAAGATATTTTTAAAATATCTTAAAAGATATTATAACTATCTTTAAAAGATAAGATATTTTTAAATATCTTAAAAGATATTATAAATATCTTAAAAGATATTATAAATATCTTAAAATATACGACGCTTAAATTTAAAAAAAAATATAATCAAATTTAAAAATAAGATAGATTTTTAAACGAAGATAGATACTAATTATTCAAATTCAAATTACACTTTAATATCTTGAATTAAATTTAAAAAATATTAAATTAATTCAAAAGATAATTAAATTGAATTAGGAATAGTAATAGTATATATACGAAAACCATACAAAAAAATTGGAAGTTAATTCGGCGAAAAAGTATGAAAAATTGAAGAAAATTGAAAAAATTCGAAACTGTACGGACAGTTGCGATCGCGAAGGAAAGCTATCCAGCACATCACGATTTTGTCAAATCTTGAAAAATCATAACTAATTCAAATAAAATCAAATTGAGTTCTGTAAAAAGGCTAACTTGCTTAATTTTTTCCATACTATCCAATAAAAATAATGCCAGAACCGAAATAACAATTATTTTTCACGAAAATTTCACAATCATCAATCAATCATCGAAATAACACTCAATACAACATGATACCATCCAAAGAACATACAAACAATCGTTTTAAAGTCAAATTTCTTGCAAGTAAATCAATTACCATGGCTGCGAGGCCGGTTGGAATTTATTTTACCGGGATCTTAGATCTCTCACGAAGTATGTTTATTAACATCTAAATATGAACTTTCTAAAACGATGAAATAAACACATATAAAGTTTAGGAAACCTTACATTGGGTGCAGCGGAATAATATGACTCCTTCGTTCAGATATCTACTTGATTCCTTTACGTAGCGAGCATTATCAATATCGAACACTGGATCTCTTTACGAATCTTTGATCTTGAATCTCCTTTCTTGATGATCTTTCTTCACGATCTTCCTCACTATGATTGAGGTATCACTTGATGTGTGTGGGCACTACTCTAATCACTAAGAGAGAGGTTCGAAATATTGAGGAAGAAAAGAGAGAGAGTGGCGGCTAGAGAAGAGAGTGGAGGCTCGGGTTTTCGATTCGAAAGTGTAATTTTCACACGAAGCCTTCACTTATCTATTTATAGCATTCCTCTAGGGCTTGATTTGAATTATATGGCATTAAAATAATGAAAAAAATCATTTAAAAAAGATGACATAAGTGGTAGGCCTAGGCTAGGTGAATTTGGGCCTTATTTTTGCAATTTTGCAATTTTACCACTTTTTGTATCGATTTTCTCAAAAATGCCAATTTCCTAATTCAATCATTTTAAATGCCAATTCTAACTATTTAATAACTATAAATAATTATTAAATAATATTGTCATTTATCATATTTATTAATTGAACCATACAAAGTATCATAATTAACAAATATGCCCCTATAAACTCTTTCTTTACAATTTCGCACTTACTTAGTGAAAATTTCACAAATAGACATAGTCTAATTTGTGAATTATAATTGATTAATCAAAATCAATTACATGAGTCTTACAAGCAACATTATCTCAACTAGTGGGGGGACCATGGGTCTATATAACCGAGCTTCCAATAAGTAGATCAAGAATTTAGCACTAAAATTCACTAACTTATTAATTCTTCGTTGAATCCACGCATAGAACTTAGAATTGCACTCTCAGTATATAGAATGCTCTATATGTTCCACCATATAGACACATCATTAGTTATCCATTGTTATAATCCTAATGTGATCAATGATCCTCTATATGAATGATCTACAATGTAAAGGGATTAAATTACGTTACACCTACAATGTATTTATTCCTTAAAACACTTGACCCCGTATAAATGATATTTCAGCTAATGTGAAATGAGTACTCCACCATTTATGTTCGTTTGGTCAAGCTCGAAGGAGATCATCCTTTGCTTACTATTCGCCAGATAGAAGCTATAGATTCCATGTTTATGCTAGCGCTCCCACTCAATTGCACTACCGTGTTCCCAAAATGTACGTATCACCCTGACCTAAAAGTAGGCTTAACTAACAAATCAAAGAACACGAATAGCCTTTCAAGATTGAGCCTAATCATATCAGGATTAAGATCATTTGATCTAGGATCAACTAGGCGATATTGACTTGAATAGATATTACGGTAAGTTTAATAAATCTAAGTCAAAGTTCAATATCGGTCCCTTCGATGCATACTCCATGCATCCAACTTTGAAACTTTACTTTAACCAATGCTCTGGAAAGAACATAGTATTTCTCCAAATACAAGTAAACTCTTGTTGTAGATTATCATATCAGTAAAACCCTATGTCTGATAAATCTAGGAAACTTTATTCACATAGTCATGTTTACTTTCCAATGTGTTGACGACACAATAAACAGGATCAAGTATGTGAAAAGGGTTTCAGATGAATTTATACATTATGTACATATAATCATGAAATAAATCATGTGAACCATGCAACATTAAATGTTATTTCTGATCTATATTAATAAGTAAATCTGATTATATTGAAATGAGTTTTATTTAGGGCATAAAACCCAACATCTCATACACGACTCAGTAAAATTTAGGGTAGGGTATCTCTACATTCAACGGCCTTATCCCGTATCATACCCCACCATGGTCCCTCACTTTACCTGAGACGTTAGCATACAACATATAACATACAACATAAACCATACACCATACAACATACAATACACAACATACAACATACAACATATACAAGTCATACAACCATAATCTATGTATCAATTCACAAACTCATATTGTGTCCATACCACACATTCTCAGTACCATATACATATTCATAAAAACAAATCATAAGTCATATTTCAATACATAAAGAATCTAAATTTATGCAGATAAACGCATACAAAACTATCTAATTTCCTTACCTCAAATCCCGCTGCTTAAGAGTTGTTATCTCGTCACTACTACCTATAATAAGACATGGGTCAAGGCCCTAATATTAAAATTCGTACTCTTACAGTACAGCAGAAAGATTACTATTTTTGACCAACAACTACACTAATTCAGTAAAAGTTGTCTTCATAAAAATTATAGAAAATTTCATTATCTTTCCAATGATATAAAGATCATTAAAAATGGATTAAAACTGAGAGAGTTATGATTGTTTTACTGAAACTATTTCTGAGAAGGAATATGGAATAACGAATTATACGACTTAGCAAAAATACAAACTTTTTGCATTGAAAGGTTCAGAACTAGAAGATAACATCTTCATGAAAGTTTTAGGAAATTAAATTCCCTTTCCAATGATACCAAAATCTCTGAAATTGGAATTATATTCAAAGAGATATTACAATTTTACCAAAACAGTTTTGGAAGAACAAGATTCAAGAAACGAATTACATGATACAGAAGGAAACTAACTTTTCGACATAGTATAACTCCGAATTCACGAAATGTTTCTTCATGAAACTTATGGAAAATTGAATAAGCTTTGAAACCATATATAGATCATTAAAAATGGACAAGAATTGAGAGAGTTATGGTATTTTAAGTGAAAGTACTTTTTCTGGGAATATGAAAAAAAACGATTTACAATAATATCAGAAAGATGATAATTTTCCACATAGAATATCACCGAAATGGTGAATAGTTTCTTCATAAAAATTTTAGATCATCGAATAAGCTTTCTAACGATATAAAAATCGCTGAAAACGGATCAATATTGAGAGAGATATGACTATTTTACTAAGACAATAATTTTCAGAAAAAAAAAAATAATAAAAAACGAGATTTCATAGTTTAACCTAAAAGTTCACAAAGTTTAACCTAAAAGTTCACAACAATAAGTGGAAGAACTCTCTTACCTCTTGATGACTCTTTTTAATCAGTGCTAGATCTTGAAATCTCAAATTATTAGAATGGTGATGATGATCTCAATGTTATGTTGATGAAAATCATGAGTTGTTTGGCGAAGAGAATGAAACAAGAAGGAAAATTATAAATCTTTGATAGATAGCGAGATGGATAACTTGTAGGGTATAGGATTTTATGAGTGTCTTCTCTAAGAATTGTATAAAGAAAGAGATTGAGATTGAGTTTTATTTTTCTCAGGGTTAGAGGCTCTGCATATTACGTATCAAGAATGTGATAGATTTAGGTTTTATAATCTAATTAAACCCATAAAAGAAAATAATAAAATAACCCATGTAATCTAATACTAATTTAACTCTAAATAGAATAATTAAATAAAAATCTTATTTGTTAGATATAAGTTTTAAATTTGAATTTTAAAACTTAGAGTTTCTATACTAAACTTAACAGGTCGTCACTTTGTACCTTAATTTTGACCCCAATAAAGTTAAAATTACGATAAATCTATTTCTACATAATTGATAGATCTCTGAATTATCTTTCCAACTCCACTGAAATCACCTCAATCCGAGCTCTAGAACTCCAGATATGATCATTTTAGTAAAACAGTTTTTAATCCTGCGAATTTATCCAAACCTACGAATTTTTACCATTAATTAATTAAACTCACTAAATATATTATAAAACCCTAATGGACCTTCATATTGGGCTTTAATTAAACGATTACTTACTCTGTAAAAATACCATAATATTTTACTTTCGTAGTTAATACAACTTTAACTCTCTCTAGAAAATTGGTACAACTACTCTAAGCAATAATATCAACTCACTAACAACACAAAGAAACAAGATAATTATCCTCGCTCAATTAATATCCAAAGAAAAAAAAAATTAAATACTATTTTAATCTGGATATTACATTCTACCCTCCTTAAAAGAAATTTCGTCCTCGAAATTTAACTTACCAACACTCGGGGTGTTGAGTCGTCATGTCTTTCACCACTTACTGCATTACCTCATTATCTACCATATATATGGACCCAATAAACATGCATTTAACCTATGTCTTATCGGTCAATCCATAACACATAAAATATACACAACTTAATTAAGTATTATTATTTCTCTATACATTACTTTAAATACCAAAATATACTCCATCATAATAACTTACATATACATACTTTGAATACATAAGTTTTGCAATCACATGCTCGTAATATATGATAAGTTTTTCTTTCTCTTATGACCATCCTTACATGCCATTAAGAGCGAAATTATTTATTCTTTAATGAGCATCCTTACATACCATTAAGAGTGAAATTATTTATTCTTCTATGAGCATCCTTACATGCCATTTAGAGTCACAGTAATTATTCTCTAAATGAACATCCTTACATGTCACTTGAGAACACATTAAACAATACAAAATAACAAACACAAAGAGTAGGGTAAAAGATCTTATGCAAACTTCTCTTTAATTATTCCCATTCTCTCGTTGAATGTTATTACAGACTAAAATCTTACTCTCTCTCTGTTTTTTTTTTTCCACTGTAAAGCTACGGTGTCATTCTTACAGTTTCATAGTTGTTACTCATCGATAGATACTTTTTCCATGGCACTTGGAAATAAACATGGAATCTCTTTAAAAGGTCTTCTATGTATTAATATTTAACTATCTATCCGACCACCTTTTTGTCTAACGTTCACTTCTTAATTTCCTTTATCCATGCATTCGTTGCACTTGTCATGACTTCCCATTTTCCAAGATAATCGTCTTTGGATCCTTTTGTTGTCTGATTTTTGTATCACTCTATTGTATTTTCTTTGCTAATCTCTCTTATGGTGCTTGGTCCTCCATTACCCCCTTCAATCAAGTTGACTTGATTATGAGATTAGCTAGTTTTGTATACTAACTTTTATCTACTTTGGTATTACATCGATATAGTGATGAAGTTTAAATCTGTAATGCCGATAGATTCTGATAGTTATGTTCAATGATTGCTTCTTCTAATATACCAGCCATCTGAGGTATCACATAACTTCATACTTATCATAGCATTGATTATTCCAGCCATATTCATATCCTATATATATTGTAGCCTTCTTTAATTCACCAAAAAAAAATATCTCAACTTCTTAATTGTACCTCTAAATCTTCCAAATCTCTTAAACATACATTCCAATACTGATTATTTACTTAAGACTATAACATATATGTATTAAAACATAGAAAGCACACTAATAACCCCTTTAAAATAAGTTCAATCCTACCATAGCTTATCGTAGCCCAACTATTTATTATTTGTTGACTTTTAACAATAAGTCAACCATACCAATCTCATAATGTATTGATCATCCAAGTTATCAGGGTAAGGATACTATATATATAATTTGCAAACTATGCCGAACAGACCTTACTCTGTCCATCACTATTATACCTCCTATACCCCTACTTGTATTTGATTTATTACTGGAGACTCACTATTTATAATTCCTTAGTCAGGAATTTTTTTATTCTTACTTCCCATACTACCTTTAAGCACAAGTCAATAATTCGTTCAAGCGTCTCATTTTACATCCAAACGCCACCAAATTATCAATACCTATCTTGTTTTTTTTTTCTTCTTCTAACTTTTGCACTTTCAATTGAACAAGACTTAGTAGTGTGCAATAAGTTAGTTATTGTCAGCTTGAGAGAGTCCTTCCAAAGATCTCTATTACTGGCTTTTTAGATTGAGAAAAATATCTAATATTTTTCCTTTTTTTTTTTTTTCTCTTAACAATTTTAGCTTTTGACAAATCCATAGTCATTTTCTTCTCGGGCACTATAGGGCCTAGAAACACCATCTCTTTTCAGCAGGGCTAGACTTTGTGAGTTTTCCTCTTAGTTTCTCATTAGATGACACTCCAGCATACTTATACTATTGCCCATAATATAAGTCGTAATTGGATTGTAGTATCATTTGCTTACGTTGTGCCTTGAATTCCTTTATGTTGCATGAGTGTATTTTCTAATCCCAACACTTATCAAAAACTTGTATAGTCCTTGACATGCCATGACATTCTTCAATATATGTTACTTTGGTCGTAATTGTGTCTCACTTTTCTCCTGTCTCTAAGTGAGGCCTTCCTAACATTTTCTCATTGAGCTATACTCCACACCATTGTTGTTGTATCAGTGAGTATTTGGAATCTAGGGATGTCACCCTTGAATGTTAATTCCTCCTCTTTCTCAAGTTTGAATTTGCGATCTACTCTCTATAGTTGTTTGTTGTACACCCGCCACAAAGCTGCATCCACAATCTCTTAGTTGTGTAGTTGTGATCAATTTCGAGTAGTCATCCTCTTAGTTGTCTCTCATTCATGTTGTACCCAAATTGTTAGCCGTGCCTGGACCTTTTTTTGTCTTTCTCCTTTGAAAATGTCTCTGTCGAAACCATACACATTTTTCTCTATTATCTCCTCCACCAAGTAGATGACCTTGAGTTTAAAGTTTACAACTTTCCTTCGGTAATCTAATATTTGTTGATGCTCTGCTTATCTCTTAGTGTTTAAGATACCTTCATAAGTTATTACCTCTAGTAATTTTATCATGTCTCTTTCTAACTTCTCATTTTGGATTCTATTCAGCACACTACACTCCTTTCTATATGATGGCATCGTCCTCTCCTGACTCATTTCTATAACATACTTATCTCCAATGTCTTTGCATACAGTACTCATACTTCTTACCATCTAACTTAGGAGTGTGTAACTTATAGAATATCCAACAAGATAGTACCTTCTCCTTAAAGATCTATTATTTCATCCTTCTTAATAAGTAGGTTTCGTAAATTATACTGTCCCAGTCTGGTATAACGTCTACTATTCTAAGTCATCCCTACTTCCTATATGTTGGGCTTCCATTCATGGCTAGGTGTAGAGACCGCTTCTTCAACCATTCATAGATAGGTGAAAATATATGCGTCGGTACTTAGTTGGCTATTGGTACATTTCATTATGTGCTTCAAGTTCCACTACTAGTGTTGGTGATATTTTGCTGAGCCTGTGAAAACTCTTCAACAAATTGTCTTAGTCATGCTCGTAGTCCTTTCAATACCTTTATTAGATCGTTAGCCTTAACTATTATTGGGTTTTCTAGAACATCAACCATCTGTGGGTCAGCGGAACACACATCCTTAGCCCCCACCTCTATTGGTCGTTCTTTTCACATTGATTCTAACTGATCTTCTAGTTTCATGTGTGAGCTCTTACAAGAAAGGTTAATTTAATAGAAACAAAAGAGTTCAATTATAGGGAGAGAAGATTCCATGAATATATCTAAACTTAATGTTGTCAAGCTTAACTAGTAATATTCTATTTATCAAATAAAGTCTTATGAACTCCTAATATAATTTATTCTAAATTTTCAAGAAAGGAACACGGTCCTTCCTAGTTCAATTCAAGACAATAAAGAAATATAAACCTATACATCTTCTTCCTAAGAAGTGTAATCAATCATAAGAGATAGAGGGTACTATTGATGTCTCTAAGCACCACCTAAGATGAGGCTCTAATTATATGTATCACATATAAGACTATTAATGGCAATACTAAGAAAATTAAAACTAACACTTACATAATAATGAGAGGGATCTTTTTCAGTCTTCTGTATGTATACCGTGAGTATCCTTCGGGCTAACGGACGATCGGCTCTGATACCATTTGTAACGCCCCCGCTTCAAGCCTCCATTGGGCCCTTACGCCCACGGAATGAATGGCTCTTATACACGAGTACGTCACTCTGGCTGTTTCATGGACTGATGACTGACCCTACAGACCAACACGAGTGTTTCCAGCGTGCTTTGTCCTCACTCGCACGCTTCCTGGAAAAACTTCCCAGGAGGTCACCCATCCTGAAATTGCTCCCAAGCCAAGCACGCTTAACTGTGGAGTTCTTTCGTGATGGGCTACCGAAAAACAAGATGCACCTTGTTGACATAGGTAGTACCAATCAATCCATTTAAGCTCTCTTCAACTGTGTAATCATCCCACTTGACCTTCCCCAGGCGGTGTGGGATTGTACAGCGCTTACCCGGTATTTCCCCTTACGGATCACGGGACTACTGACTGTCACAATCACCCCCCCTTACGGGGTTCGACGTCCTCGTCGACCACACTTCCGGCTGGGTCAAGGCTCTGATACCAACTGTAATGCCCCGATTATTTTGCCTTATTTTACAAAAATACTATTTTCATGCATAATTTGAAAAGATAAAAAAAAATAATTTAAATACAACAGTGGATTTTAAAAAAAATCAAAATGCAACAGAGAAGGATCCTTCATTTGTAAAACAAGATACAGTAAGTAAATAATTTTAAATAATGCATTTCCACTGTGTTAGATTTATCAACTGCTTAAAATAAAACTAAGGCACCACCGGCGTTCTAGATCGTTTGTCCGCCCGTAGCCGCTCACAGTATACGTACCAGAACTGACCCTGCTCACTATACATACTTCCCTGTCTAAAACCTGTAGGGGGAAAGTAAGGGGTGTGAGCTAAAAGCTCAGTAAGGAAATGCTTATCAAACAATACCATATAATATCACACATACCATTAATGTATTTATTAAGTTTTAGCATTATCATACATGTTCTTTTATAACTATAACCAAATAACTGTACATGTGGAAACCTTTATCATACAAGTCTATATTATTTGTTCACACCGTACACATAGACAGAGATCATAACTCCAATATCATACTCATAACATAATCATATCAATACTATAAATAATAATGTCATTATCACAACATTGGCATATCATAGCCATTACTTACATAACCCGGGCCTAGCCTGACCCTACAATATCCTAGGCCTAATCTGCCCATATAATAACATGGGCCTATGCAGCCCTACCATTGTTATAGGATAGGGTATCTCTATATTCAACAGTAACATCACTGTATCATACCCACCATAACAATCTCATACACGACTCAGTAAAATTTAGGGTAGGGTATCTCTACATTCAACGGCCTTATCCCGTATCATACCCCACCATGGTCCCTCACTTTACCTGAGACGTTAGCATACAACATATAACATACAACATAAACCATACACCATACAACATACAATACACAACATACAACATACAACATATACAAGTCATACAACCATAATCTATGTATCAATTCACAAACTCATATTGTGTCCATACCACACATTCTCAGTACCATATACATATTCATAAAAACAAATCATAAGTCATATTTCAATACATAAAGAATCTAAATTTATGCAGATAAACACATACAAAACTATCTAATTTCCTTACCTCAAATCCCGCTGCTTAAGAGTTGTTATCTCGTCACTACTACCTATAATAAGACATGGGTCAAGGCCCTAATATTAAAATTCGTACTCTTACAGTACAGCAGAAAGATTACTATTTTTGACCAACAACTACACTAATTCAGTAAAAGTTGTCTTCATAAAAATTATAGAAAATTTCATTATCTTTCCAATGATATAAAGATCATTAAAAATGGATTAAAACTGAGAGAGTTATGATTGTTTTACTGAAACTATTTCTGAGAAGGAATACGGAGTAACGAATTATACGACTTAGCAAAAATACAAACTTTTTGCATTGAAAGGTTCAGAACTAGAAGATAACATCTTCATGAAAGTTTTAGGAAATTAAATTCCCTTTCCAATGATACCAAAATCTCTGAAATTGGAATTATATTCAAAGAGATATTAAATTTTACCAAAACAGTTTTGGAAGAACAAGATTCAAGAAACGAATTACATGATACAGAAGGAAACTAACTTTTCGACATAGTATAACTCCGAATTCACGAAATGTTTCTTCATGAAACTTATGGAAAATTGAATAAGCTTTGAAACCATATATAGATCATTAAAAATGGACAAGAATTGAGAGAGTTATGGTATTTTAAGTGAAAGTACTTTTTCTGGGAATATGAAAAAAAACGATTTACAATAATATCAGAAAGATGATAATTTTCGACATAGAATATCACCGAAATGGTGAATAGTTTCCTCATAAAAATTTTAGATCATCGAATAAGCTTTCTAACGATATAAAAATCGCTGAAAACGGATCAATATTGAGAGAGATATGACTATTTTACTAAGACAATAATTTTCAGAAAAAAAAAAATAATAAAAAACGAGATTTCATAGTTTAACCTAAAAGTTCACAAAGTTTAACCTAAAAGTTCACAACAATAAGTGGAAGAACTCTCTTACCTCTTGATGACTCTTCTTAATCAGTGCTAGATCTTGAAATCTCAAATTATTAGAATGGTGATGATGATCTCAATGTTATGTTGATGAAAATCATGAGTTGTTTGGCGAAGAGAATGAAACAAGAAGGAAAATTATAAATCTTTGATAGATAGCGAGATGGATAACTTGTAGGGTATAGGATTTTATGAGTGTCTTCTCTAAGAATTGTATTCAGGCTGAAAGAAAGAGATTGAGATTGAGTTTTATTTTTCTCAGGGTTAGAGGCTCTGCATATTACGTATCAAGAATGTGATAGATTTAGGTTTTATAATCTAATTAAACCCATGAAAGAAAATAATAAAATAACCCCTGTAATCTAATACTAATTTAACTCTAAATAGAATAATTAAATAAAAATCTTATTTGTTAGATATAAGTTTTAAATTTGAATTTTAAAACTTAGAGTTTCTATACTAAACTTAACAGGTCGTCACTTTGTACCTTAATTTTGACCCCAATAAAGTTAAAATTACGATAAATCTGTTTCTACATAATTGATAGATCTCTGAATTATCTTTCCAACGCCACTGAAATCACCTCAATCCGAGCTCTAGAACTCCAGATATGATCATTTTACTAAAACAGTTTTTAATCCTGCGAATTTATCCAAACCTACGAATTTTTACCATTAATTAATTAAACTCACTAAATATATTATAAAACCCTAATGGACCTTCATATTGGGCTTTAATTAAACGATTACTTACTCTGTAAAAATACCATAATATTTTACTTTCGTAGTTAATACAACTTTAACTCTCTCTAGAAAATTGGTACAACTACTCTAAGCAATAATATCAACTCACTAACAACACAAAGAAACAAGATAATTATCCTCGCTCAATTAATATCCAAAGAAAAAAAAAATTAAATACTATTTTAATCTGGATATTACAAAGGACCAAATAAATCAATATGAAGCAATTGCAAAGGTCTAGTAGTTGCAATCTCTTTCTTGGAATGAAAAGATGTTTTAATTTGTTTTCCAAATTGGCATGCATCACAAAGTTTATCTTTAACAAACGGAATAGATGGCAAACCAATAACAAGATCCTTTCTAACCAATTTTGAAATAGAATCTATACTAGCATGTCCTAATCTTCTATGCCACAACCAAGAATTATCATTCATAACGGTTAAACATTTATTTTTACTATCAAAAGAATCAACATCAATAACATACACATTATCCTTCCTTACTCCAAGGAAAATAACTTCATTGGTTGAAACATTTTCAATGGAGCATTTTGAGGATTCAAACACAACATGAAAACCTATATCACATAATTGACTAATACTAAGCAAGTTATGTTTAAGATTATCAACAAGAAGCACATTTTTAATACATGGAGAGTATATGTTACCGATATCACCAATGCCCAAGATTTTTCCTTTTGAATTTTCTCCAAAAGTGACAAAGCCACTTTCCTTGCTTTCAAAGCTTGAAAATCTTGATGGATCACCGGTCATATGCTTTGAACATCCACTATCCAAGAACCATAAGCTTTGGCTCTTTCTTGTTGATTCCTACAAAAACAAGTTCATTTGTTGGCTTTTGGTACCCATATAACTTTGGGTCCATTCATGTTAGTTCTAGAACCCTTTGGTACCCATTTAGTCTTGCCTAGATATGCAAATTTCTTTACATGACAATAGGAAATAGTATGACCATCTCGGTTACAATATGTGCATGTAAAATGAGGTAGACTAGATGATTTCACAAAAAAGTTTCTCAAAAATTTTTGTTTCTTACTAGGATCATAACCAATACCATTTTTTGAAAAACCACATGATTGGTTTCCCACCATGAGATCATAGCCTTCCTTACCTCTAGTGAAGGTATATATGTCATTTTTTAGGCTTCTCACATGGGCTTTCAATTCAACAATTTCTTTCTTATGTGAAGCACATGTAGCACATTGAGATTTAGCTATAAGTTCTTTTTCATTTATTTTCAAAATCTCAATTTCTTTTAAAAGCATGTTGGTCTTCTCTCTAAGGGTTTGGTTTTTAACAAGCAATTTACCAAAATCATCAAATAGTTCCTTAAATGAATTAGACAACTCATCATATGGCATATCTAAGTTATCATCATCATTTTCGCTATCACAATCATTTTGGTTAGAAATGCTTACCCCATCATCAAGTGCCATCATGCACATGTTTGCTACTTCATTCTTTCCTTCTTCTTCGGAGTCCTCTTCGTCACTATTGAGCCAATCCGCCAACATTGCCCTTCCTTTGTATTTGTTCTTCTTTCTCATTGGACAATCCATCTTCATATGTCCGGGCTTCTTGCATTCAAAGCAAATTGGTGGATCATCTTTGATTTTTCTTTCTTTTGAGTCACTCCCTCTTTGTGGCTTCTTCCCAAAGTTCTTTTTGAATTTCATGAACTTTTTGTATTTCTTAGAGAAGAGTGCCAAGTCCTCCATGTCACTACACAAGCTTTCCTCATCTTCTTCACTAATGGCATGGGAGGAGGAAGACTTGAATGCAATAGTCTTCTTTTTCTTCTCAACTTCCTCTTCTTCTTGAGCACTCATGAAAATTTCATGGTTCATGAGTGAGCCAATTAGTTCTTCCAAGGGAAGTGTTGAGAGATCCTTGGCTTCTTGAATGGCAACCACCTTTCCTTGATAAGCCTTGGTGAGACTTCTCAAAATCTTGGTCAACATATCCTTTTGAGTAAGTACCTTGCCAAGAGAGTTCAAACCATTAGTAATTGTAGTGAAGCGAGTATACATATTAGCAATGGTTTCATCCGATTTCATCTTAAAGTTCTCATATTGAGTGGAATAAATTTGAATTTTAGTTTCCTTCATAGCACTAGTTCCTTGATGAGTAACTTCAAGCATTTTCCACATATCATAAGCGGTAGAGGCTTGTTCAATATTTTTAAAAATGTCTCTATCCAAACCACATATAAGAGCATATTTAGCTTTAGCATTTTTAGAAAGCATTTTCTTATCATTTTCATCATATGCTTCATAAGTCTTAATTACCTCAACACCATTTATGACATGTTTAGCAACATAAGGACCACTAGACACAATATGCCACAAATCATAGTCAATAGATTGAAGGTAAGTTTCCATTCTAATTTTCCAATAAGGAAAATCTACTCCATTGAAGTATGGTGCTCTATTTGTGCTAAAACCTTCTAACATGTTATTTTGTGAATTACTTGGAAACGCCATGCTCTAGATTGTGAAATCTAATCAAATAATTTGAGCCCTCGCTCTGATACCAATTGTTAGCCCAAGATATGTTTCCAAGAGGGGGAGGGGTGAATTGGAAATTTAAACTAATTTCAGAAAATTAAAACTTTTAACACAAAATTATGCAATTAGTCAATTAATCAAGTAAAAGCAAGTAGTATGGCAAGCAATATATTAAGACAAATTATTAAACTTGTAAAGTAAAGAGTTTAAGGATTAGAAAATGCAAACTCTCGATTTTTACAAGGTTCGGTAGAACTATGCCACCTACGTCCTTGGTCTTCAAAGCTATGGACCTAGCTTTGAGTTCCAATATCGAGCCAAGTTAACGGGCTTGACTAACCCTTACAACCGAGAAATTTTCACCAAGGTATTTCCAAACCTCTTACAATAGTTTCGCACCCCCGAGGACTATTAACCTCTTTCTCGGATTGTTGAAGTGCCAATCTCACTATTACCTGGTTGTTTAAAAAACCGGTGCCAACCTCACCTCAATCACAATATGAAAATGTATTTGATATACAAGCTAAAATCACTCTAGAAATATGATGATACAATGGAAACCTAGAGTGAAAAGCAAGCACACTTAAGATGAATAAAATCAAATTTTGGCTCAAAGTGTGTGAAAAGTGTTGGTTTGGATTTCAAACTTAGAAGCTCCTTAATCTCACTTAGATAGGTTAGATATATGTAATAAATGCTCAACCAACTTATTTTTTGAAAGAAAAATCGAGTTTATATATTGTTTGATAAAAAAACTAGCCGTTTATAGCCGTTAGCACGTTTCCCGAGGTGAGGTCAGCCATGAACTGGAAGTCCGGATGGGAACCGGAATTCCGGATTGATTACAACCGGAATTCCGGTTGCCATCCAGAATTCCGGTTGCCATCCAGAATTCCGGATGACTGACCAGAGGCAAAAGTGCCATTTTTCGGGACTTAAACGCGCATAACTTCTTACTCGATTATCCGATTTCAGAAATTCCAACTTTGTTCTCTTAGTTAAACAAAATGTAATTTAGAAATTCAATCAAAAAAAATTGTGAACTATCATGTGAGAAAACTTGTTGCACAAGTTAGTGAATGGGCCAAAATTCAAATTTATAAAAACTTAGTGTGCTATGCAAATCACTTTAACAAGACTAAAGTAGATTTATACCATTTAATTTTGAGTAGTCTTGATGTAGATGAGCCTCCTAGCTTGATTTGCATGTTTTTGATCCCAAGTTGACTTTTCCCGAGAGTTGACCTTGACTTTGACTTTGACTTTGACTTTGACTTTCGGGTTGACTTTTTGACTTTGGGCTTTTGAAGACCTCTTTTGAATAGGGTCTTGAGTTGTTGATCCCTTGATGAATCTTTTGCTCTTGATATGCTTGTTGAATCCATTTAGTGTTGCTTTCAAAAGTTTGGTAAAAATACCAAAATATTTATTTTCTCTTTTAAATTTGCTACAAAATCAATAAATCATTAGTAACAAATAATAATCAAATATTTGTTAATCATCAAAACAAGGAGATCGAAAAGTTTGAGTTAACAAAAGTCACTTGCTAGTTCAATCTTAGGTTTTATATTGCTTCTGAAAGTAATATGCTGCCGTACTTTTGAATATGGTTGAGTGTGTTGTGTTGTGACTACAATTTTTAACAAAAAAAAAAAATCATGTTTTGAAAAAGGTCACCTGCTAGTTCAATTTTATGGTTTTCTATTGCTTCTGAAAGTAACCTGGTACCTTACTTTTTGAATATAGTTGAGTTTGTTGTGCTGTGACTATAATTTTTAACAAAAAAAAAAAATCATGTCTTGAAAAAAGTCACCTGCTAGTTCAATTTTAGGGTTTTGTATTGCTCCTGAAAGTAACCTGGTACCTTACTTTTGAATATGGCTGAGTGTATTGTGTTGGGACTATAATTTTTTTTAGAAAGAAACATGTTATTTTAAATTTCTTATAAAGTAACTTGTTAAATGAATTTTATTTTTTCTTTTTGCTTCAGGAAGTGACCTGGCACCTGTAATTTTCTTGGAGAATGAATTTTATTATTAATTTATTATAGAGGATAGTATGAAAGTAACTGCTACTCAAATTACAAAGTGATTGGTGTACATATTCAAGATAATTGTTCATTATTTGATCTTGGGAATTTATTTGATCAAAAACGAAATAAACACTGATTGGGACAATATTGAGATCTCATACCAAGTAGCTAAAAGTGAGCCACCAATCAAGTAACCGTAATTCCAGAAGACTTGCTGATTATACTAATGAAGTTGTTGACTTCATCATTGAAGAAACTACAAGAAACAAAAGAAAAAGGGAGGAAGATAAAACAATCATTGAAACTCACAAGTTGCAAATATTAGTAGAAGGACAATTTTTCAAAGATAATAAATGTTCAAATTTGGACTTTGCTACTTTGTGCAAATAATCTACTACCATGCAAACTGAATTTTGTTTAATGTATTGAGTTATGACAGAGTTTTATGAAGAAAGTAATCTGTTCATTTACAAAATAAATCATGACATCTGTATTAGTAATATACCTAGTTGAGTAACGTGTTAATTTGAAAAGTAACCTAGTTGTTGAATTTTAAATTTTGTTTTTGCTTTAGGAAGTAACGTGGTACTTTTACTTTTGATTTTGGTATAGTTTGTTGAGTTTTGATTGTATTTTTGCTCAAATTAACGTGTTTATTTTTGCTTCAAATTGTAACCTGGCACTTTTACCTATACTTTTTGTATAGTTTGTTAATTTTGATTCTATTTTTGCGTAAAGTAATCACATGTGAATTTTGTAAGTAACCTGAGACATGTATTACTAAATATAGTTGACTGTGTTGAATTGTGACTATTTTTTAATAAATAACCTTGTAATTTGAAAAAGTAACCTAGTAGTTAAATTTTTAGCTTTAATTTTTCTTCAAAAAGTAACATGGTATCTGTAGTGCGTGTTGTGCTATGGTTGCACAAAGTAACGTGTTAATTGGAAAAAGTAACCTGGTTGTTAAATTTTACATATTATTATTGCTTCAGAGAGTAACTTGGTACTGTTAGTTTTAATTTTAATAGTAATAATTAATTCAAATGAAAATCATTCCTTTATAAGTATTTAGAATAAATTTTCAATAATTATTTTTGGGTAAGATTAGTATCAAAAAGTTAATGTAGAATAAAATAATTTAACTAATAAGTCAAATATTTATTTTTCTAATCTAAAAAAAAAAAACTAACGTGAAACACAAATATATATATTAAATTACAAATTTAATATTTTTAACTAAAATAAAAGCAAATTTTTCTAAAAGATAATATAAATCTTTACAAAATAAATTAATAAAATAAAATATGGCTTTATTTCATAAAAACTTGGACATATGGAAATATAATTCCACACAACTAACTTAAATTAGAAAAAAGCCATAGATTAAGTAAAATCATAATTTCTCCATATTTATCAAACTTGAAGAAAAAAATCCATATTCTACATAATTTCCTCAAAAAAAAAAGAGCATTGCTATTAGGCACCAGTGATGCTTAGCACCTTTTCGATATGTCGCGTTGCGATTGGCTAGCGATCTTCCATAAAAGTTATTATATTAAATTATATGTGACCCGATACTTAGTTGGATCAATAGTAATATTGACACATAGGAGGGTGTTAGGCACCACTGGTGCCCTTTAGCATTTCTCAAAAGAAAATGATAAACATGAAGGTTTTTTTTACGTGGTTTTGTAGTTAAAATTCTCTATATTCCACGAGTCAATCTTATTAAATTTCTGATATTGTTCTCTTTACTCTTATGAATTTTTCGTTCCTTATAACTTGTCTCTATTTATAATTACATACTTAGGCAGTTAAGTACAGAGTTGACTGTAATTTTTACAATAATTATCTCCTGAAATTGTGAGGTTTGATTACATATCACGTAATATAAATGCGGTTATTATTTCAATATCACATAGCTGTGATTAATCCGCTTTTACTGGGTCAAGATAATCGTGTATTAAACACGTTTTAAATCGCAACGTCCTGGGATGTCTCGACAGGAACTCAGTACTAATGACTTTGATAGCGAGCTGAAGCTTTTTTCCCTATCTCTCTGAGGTTGATAATGTACGCCTCGTCGCTTCTTCGCTTGAAGGTACAACGCTTCATTTTGACAATCGAATTTCTTAATAACAAAGAGTACTTCAGCAGTTAACATAATTTGAATGTCAGCTTCTGACTCGTCAAGATTATAAATCTCACTGAAAGATGTCAGAAGTTGATTAGTGAAAGTAACAGGAGCGTGCCTTCCTATATCGAGGTAAGCGCCTCGCTTATTAGCTGATTGGGTTCACCCGACTGTTATACTTAGTTTGTATATTGTATATTATACGTTAAGTCTTGTCATAGTTATTATATCTCACTTACGTCTACTCATACGTAATGAGGTTGAGGTCTCGCCTTGTGCATCCAATATCGTATGGTTTCTCGTTAATACACAAGGTAACAGATTGTATATCTTTATCTCGCATAAGACCTTATAGTCTGCAAGTTGAAAATATACTCTGTCACCTCCAAATTTAATGAGTTATTCCATCAAATGTAATTATCGTTACACGCATTGATCCATATATTCTCTTTAATTTGACATGTGTCTTCCAATGAAATAGTAGCCGAATTTCGAGTATAACAGTTGTTATTATATATATATATATATATTTCTATTATAAGGTATATATTTTTTATTATATGATGTATAAATTGTATTGTATAGTACGTATGTCATTTTATTTTAGATCATGCATGTTTAGTTTTTATTTTATTATATATAAAGGTGATATATAATTTTGTAAGTATAGTATAATTATTTTATGGTTGTATATAATTTTGTTAATATGGTATATACAATTTATTTTAATAATATTATATGATTTTATTTTTTATTGTAGGTACATATGTTTTGCTATATGGTATATGATTTTTGTTGTCTATAGTATAACATTTATTTAAGATGATATTTAGTTTCTATTTTATTATATATAAAGTTATTTTGTATGTATATATATTTTAATAGTGGTATACATAATTTTGTTAGCATGATATATATATTTTTTGAGTATTAATTTAGTATTGTTATATTTTTTGATGGTATATAATTTTATTACTACGGTATATTAATTTTGAGTGATACGATATATTAAATATTGTTGACTGTTGTATGTATTTAATGATTTAATATATTTATTCGTTTTTGTTACAATATAATAATATGCAATACTAAAAAATTATATAACTTAATTTAATTATTATATATTTTAAAAAATAATAATTTGAAGTAAATGTATTTTTATAATTTTTATTAGTTAATTTATTATATTTGGTTTTTTTTTAATTGTTTTAAAAAATGAACATTTATTAACTTAATTAAAAATGGGGTAAGTTGAAAAATGCCTCTTTTATTAATCTATTAACCAAATTTACTTCTAATTTTTTTTTTTAATTGAAACATACCTCTTTTTATATGTATTGTACCTAAAATGCCCTGACATAAGAGAGTCACATGGAGAGTATCTTGAAATTAAAGGGGCAAAATTGGTACAATATTAAAAAAAAAAGGTAAAAGTAATAGACTTTAAAAAAGAGGGTAAAAATAAAAGAGTACAATATAAAAAGATATAGAGTCTAATTCTCTCTTTTAAATTTAGAGTTATTTTATATTTCAATGAAATCTAACTGAGCTATCTTGGGCTTGGACTGTTATGGGCTCTATTCTCTTTGAGCCAACTTTTTAAAAAAATTATTTCATAAATACATAAAAATAATAAATATATATTAAAATATGATTGTATAAAATTTTAAATATTTTTTATAATTTTATTTATGAAAAATACGGTAGTTTCATATATACTAGGTAGGAGTTACGTGCCGAGGCACGTAAAGATTAGTTTTAGGTAAAGTTTAGTTATTTTTTTTTATTTCTTCTTATTTAGATTGTATGTAAAGGTATGATCATACGAATAATTTGTTTTATCAAATTAATATTTGTGCTATTATAATTGGTTGGTAAAATATAATTAGGTATATATAAATCATAATAAAATAATACTTATTATTTACTTTTAGAAAATTGGGTATATGAAATACTTGCATACACTACTCCATGTAAATCCATAAATAACAAGTCAAGAGAAAGAAAAACAAGCTCAGCAGCAAGAAAAGTCTCAACACTAAATAAAATAAAATTACTGTAACAAAAAAAAAAAAAAAAGGTAACTTCTTCCTAATCTTCCATTGGTTCAACTGCTTGAATGGTGAACTGATTGTACTTTGAAGTCATTGTTCGGTTTGCATCTACGTACAACTGAATTCTCCATTTTTTGGCTGATAATTGCTTCGTAGTTTTTTGGACAAACAACTTATGTTTCTGTAAAAAAAAATGATTAGTTATAAGTTTTAATGTATTTCTATGTACGAAAATGTATAATTTTTACATATTTATTTTTTTATAGTTACCTCGTCCGAATATGATCTTAATTGAACTGCAGTACATGAGAATATGTTTTCTGCAACATCACCGAACATCACAGCATCTAGCAACTCTGTACCATCGTCGAGTTGTACATATGTCCTTGCACTAATAATTTATACAGAGTATGTAACGGTTAGTATGAATATGCAAGAAGTTCAAATATTAATTATACTATTGTGTAGTGTTCTCTTCTCATATTAAAGATCAAATACGGTTACTTTTGAATTAATACCTGAAATTTAAGAGATTATATAGCACACAGCTTATGAAAATACTAAAATTGATGTCACAGATATAATAATACCCGATCAGCGAATAAGCTCTCTTTCTTATTTGTCTTGAACAAAGCCAGTTGAAACTCTTCCTACAACACAGGTGTAAAGCGAACGAGTTAAAGACTACTTAATCTTAATCACTTTTTAAACCACAAAGGAAGATAACAAACCTTGTTAATTAATCCATCATCGATCACAAAGAACTGGCGATCTTCTTAAAAAGTTCATAAAGCGCTTCAATTTCGCTTACACTGACTGCATTCAATAGACATAATTTTCCATTGTCAATAGTTAGAAACAGTGCAAATAATTTCCAATGATTCCATACTTTAAATTCTTTCTTTCTACATTCAATAAGCAAAGAATATTCATTGATTACTCCTACTTTATACTCTCTCTCTCTTACTTTAGATTCTCACTGTGGAAAAAGGCAAACAATTTGCAATGATTCCTACTTTTTTTCAACAAAAAAGAAAAAGAGGCTCCTCACCTAACCCAAACATTATTTAGGTACTTAAAAAAATAGTCAAACCTCAAAACTTGTTGGAGCAAACCACACAAGATTGAACATTTGAGCTACCCTTCTTGGGTTTTAAACGATTCCTACTTTAAATTATGATAATTTGACAAGTAGATTGAATTATTCAGCAAAAGCAATATAATATATGAAAATTTTCACTAATCTATTTTGGTTGAGAATTCAGAATCATACACGATCTCCCTGCAAGAACGATAAGTCGTCTAGCCCTCTCGATTGGTTATACAAGTCGAGATCAAAGCATCGCAATAGGGAAGCAAATAAATGCTTAAACCCATCTATGCCTTTCCGACATGATATTTTCTCTAAATCAAAACACTCCATATCCGTTCAAAGAAAGCCGATAAAACATGTGTGAGAAATTCATAAATGTCTTGAATTCGATCGATACTACCTTCAAAGTAATGAAAGAGCACAATGAATGAACAAACACGTTAACCATTTCCTACTTCGATATTAAGCTCAACTAAAAAAGATTCTTCGAATTTTCGACCACCAAATATTTTATTTATTTGTCCCTGGAATTAACACAATATGATAAAAGTGTTCAATGTTGAAACAACTTAAACATGTAAATGAGTAAATTTGAGTCCTAAAAGATTGAACTATCATATCATTACTCATAAAATAAGAAATTTTTAGAATCAAATTATTTTCATGTGAAGTATCGAAGATTGTACTCTATATGAACTAAATTGTTAGAACAATGTTAAAGAAGTAAAAGTTGGAATCAACACGGTTGTTCAATGTTGAAAGAACTTAAATATGAAAAAGAGTAAATTTGAGTCCTAAAAGATTGAACTATCATTACTCTTATGAAATAAGAATTGTTTTAGAGTCAATTATTTTCAAGTAAAGTATCAATGTTAAAGATATAAACCAAGCATATTATTAGAACAATGTTAAAGAGAGTAAATTTGGGTCCTAAAAGATTGAACTATCTTCATATATATCATATGAACCAACTTGATTGTTATAACAATGTTAAAGAAGAAAATTTTGAAGCTTTGTTACAAGCTTACCATGTTAACTAAAAATTCCACCATTTAAATTTTGAAGCAAAACTTCAAAAGATTCAAACTTCCACATACCCGAAAGCTTAAATTGCGAGTTCATAAAGAAAAAATCAGATATTATAAACACAAACAGAAGAACAAAAATCGAAGAAACCTATTTCATACAATTAAAGAAGAAATCCCAAACCTATACACAAGAATTACCCATAACCAAGAATTCACCAATTTTTCAAATCTGAATAAATGGAACAAAACCAGGATCCAAGATCCCAATAAAGAAAGCCAAAATCCCATTACGAAAGTACAAAACTTGAAAACGGACAAACGATCCAATAGTGCAAAAGGAAAATTCCCGAGAAAAAGAGTTGAAAAGAAAACCCCCAAAAATGGGTTATCAAAATATTGGAAAGATCATAATGAAAAGAAGAAAAAGGAACTCACTTTTTTGTTTAATGCGTTTGGCTTGAGAGAACAAAAAAGCAAGTGAGTAGAGAGAGTTGAGTCGAGCGTAGCATTAAATTTTCTCTTCTCGTTTCATAAGAAGAAGCTGTTCATCAAAATTAGTTAGACACTGAACAAAAAAAAAAATAAACTTAATAGCATTTTGTATTCTACTAAGAAAGTTAACCAACCTCATCAAATGCCTCAAATATATCAATGCTTGGTTGATGTATGGTACGGACTTCTGATCCTTCCGTATCAACAAGTATTGCGTACGGTCCCTATCACAATGCGTGCTGCTCGTGAATATCAAGCAATTACTAACTGCGTGAGATGAAAACCAAAGTATTGAAGGAAAAAAAATACACAATGTGTAAGTTTTCTTGTAAATTGCTATAACCTCATCGGAAAGAGAAACATGTTACCTTTTGCGATATTGTACCCCAGTAACACGGCCAAGAACAATTTGTATTTGTTGTGTCATGCTTTGCTCGCGCCTAGATAGCTCTAATATCCAAAAGCTTCAAAATACAAAGTACGCCTCCAATCGAGAAAAGCAAAGAGTAAAAATGAAGGAAGGCCGTAACACGATAAAATTCTAATTTGGGTCTCTACTCGATTAAAGCGAACTTATCAATTTCCCTAGGAATCATCGAAGGGAAAGAAAGTTCAAACCAAGTAAAGAAACAAAAATAAAAAACCCAATCAAGTCTTTACCAAACCCACAACCGACCCGGAGAGAGAGAGATTCGTCACGAAACCACGGAAATACTAAAAACAACCTGATTCGAGGAAAAGAAAAACGATCCAAATTTGAATCAGAGGAAAAGAAGAAAGAAACTCACTTGGGAGAAAAAAAAAAGTCTGTAAAGAGAAAACAAACAAAAGTAGGAAAAAACCCAAGTGGGGTTTTAGTTTTTACAGGATCGGATTCTAGATTAGGCTTTGGAGAGATGGTTTTAATGGTCAGACATGTGATTTGCTCGGAAAATTTCTAGCTGACCCACGACAATCCAAGCCTAAGGAAGTTTAACCTAAACAATAAAAAGATCAAATTTTTACGACAGGGCTTGTATCTATAGTTCGAGTTTTTTCTGGTCCGGTAAGATTGCAGTAAAACCAAACCCTAAAACCCTAACTTTCATCCGAAAAGAAACCCCCAAACAACCGGTACTGAAGATCGATGAAGAAAAAACCCAAAGAGAGGAATCTGCGAAAGAAGAGGAGGAACAAGGTGAATGGGTTTATGAGGAGGAGGCTGTGGCGGCCATTTCTGGGTCGCGAAAGAGAGGGATTGAGAAGGTTTAGCTTGTGTTTGTTGGGGTTTGGGGGTTTGTAGAGAGACAGAAGACTCTCTCGTGTAATGAAATGGAAGCCCTAATTTGAAGAATGCTATCCCCAAATCCAATTCAGGGATGAATCCTGTGGCTCGCACGTGCGGTAGGGACGAATTTAACAGAATATTGATTTTTTTGGGGTTAAATTTAACAGAATATTCTTTTATTTGTAAAGAATATTCTGTTAAACCAAGAATTGCCGTTACATAGGCACTTTTAATATATAAAGATATGTATATTTATATTTTACTCTTATCAAGATATTGTTAATTTTTTAATATTTGTATGTTATGTTTTTATATTGTTTTGATGTTATTTTTATGTAATTTCTTTTTTATTTTTGTGTTATTTTTATAAAATACTATAAAAATGTAAAAAAGAACTTTAAATGTAAAAATGTTTAAATTAAAAGAAAAAAAAAGTGTTATTTTATGCAATTATCTCTTTACAAAATCTCATTGTTCAGATAAAAAAAAAATAAAATCTCATCCTGTTTGGTTCTCTATCACATGGAGACTTAAAAAAAGCTATATTGGTGTGCATTCATTTTATACCTACAAATATGAGAACGTGATTCAGTCTAAAAGTGCTCTTTTCATAACCTTTTATTATGTTCTATATCCAAAAACATTATAAAATCCATTTGTTTAAGGATTTTTATTTTTTTTATGTTATTTTGGATTTAAAACTTCTTTTTTTTTTAACCAATCATTAATTTGTTTTTGCATACTAAATATATATCTTATAAAATTAAGTGATCTTGTCTATTTCTAACTAAACAAGTTTTGTGTCAATCCTAAAAGCATACCCAACTTAAATTTAAACTTTTAAGTTATAAAATCCATGACCGAATGGCTATAAACACTGGAAAATGCCTAACTTAAAATTTGTTTAATTTTTTTTAAAAAAAAATTGTTTGATATTGATTTACGTTGCGAATAAAAAACAAAATTTATAGAAGTTAAAACTTAATTTACTGTCTTTTGGCTAAGAATTGTACAAAAATATTGAACACAATTAATAATAATATGCAAAAGAATAATAACTTTTCTGTTTAGTTTCATAGATGCAAAAGAATAATAAGTTTTTTTAATGTTTAGTTTTATAGATATATGTGACCATACGTGTAATTGTTGTTAACAAAATTAATAAATGAAAAATAAAACATTAAATTAAATTAAAGTTAATGGCTGGATGCAAAAACAAATAGATGTCTTCAGTATATTTGTGTAAATTTTGTATGTAAATAAATATCATTATAATTTATATATAAATTAAAATAAATAGGAGGAATTGAAGCATTAACTAATGAAAACTGAAAAAATATGAGTTTATTGAATCACAAATTTATCATATATTTCGCACATTAATTATGATGATGATGATCATCATCATCATCATCTGTAACGGAATGATAACTAAGCTCCAAAGAGGCCATACCTCCTTGAAAGAAAACAATAGTCAAAAAAATATGAAAAACAGCAAAGAAGAAATCTGAAGCAGAGACTACTAATTGAAGACTAGTCTGATAATGAAAATGATGAAATAATATGGAGGCGGACTCATTAAACGAAACCCAACCAATACAAACCATTACAAGAGCCGATGCATTTTTAAAATAGAGCTCTCTATGGGCAGTGACACCCATTATTAATAATCTGTTAAAATTGACGATCCTTCTAATCTCTAAAATTCTTTTCAGAGAAAACATACACAAACTTAAGGGTGCAATCATCCACATAAAGAAGATACATGCTAATTTCAATATTGGCTGTTGTAGTAAGCCGCAACGTATACAAATCTTTAAGAAAATAGCTGCATTGAAAAGAGATACACACCAACATATCCCACAAAAACCAGCCAGCATCCACCACTTCACCACCTTCACCACATCATTATTCTTACTATTACTGTTAATATTATTACTACTCATCATCATATCTCCTCTAAAAAACCACCCCCACAACATATCTTCAGTCATCTCATGAGTCTTATTATTATGCGCCATTATTATAGAAGAAGGTATACAGTGAAACAGAAAACAGAAAGAGAAAGATAGATGGGTACTAGTGCGTACCACCAGTTTGTATTTATAGGCGTAGCTCTTATAATTCAAATTTTAATAAACATGCATTCTGTTACAGATCTTATTTTAATAATGAAATAAAAAATAACAAACTTTCAAATAACCTCCACGTTTCTCTCAAAACAATAATAAAAGATAAATATCACAAATTTAAACTATAGATGTATATTAGCTAGATAGATACCTCCGTAATACCATAAAAATATTATTATATATCTATATTTATTTATCTAGATTATTTATACTTAGTATTATATTTTTAATTTGTATTTTTATTATGTGTATTTTTTTAAATTTTATAAATTAAACAAAAATACTTATTAATTAATTAAAATAAATATATTAATATTATGTATTGAACAATATTTATTAATAAAGAAAAAATAATTTTCACTAGAGTATTGATCGGAAGCATATGTGTCTGTTACCTTCTCCATTTTCTTTCTCTCCGTCCTTCTTTGTCTCGATCTCCTCTAACCATCAAATCAGGAAGCCTTATGAAGATCTTTTTTGTAATACCCGGAATTAAGAAAAAGATTAGCAAAGTCCTAATTAGATAATTATGAATAAGTGAAGAATTATATTATTATATAGTTCAATATATGTGAAATTTTATGAATTTTAATATGTTAAAGACCTCGTTGGTGAGCCATGGGCATTTTGGTAAATATGACCCGAGAGGGGTAAATTGATGAAATTAATTTAATTACGTGCTTAATAGAACTATATTATTATATAGTATGCTTGTGTTTTCTTTTCAGGTGTGTTCTGACAGGTTGGCGCGGTATAGTCACAACCGGGAATTTCGGACCGAATCGGGTTCGGGCTCGAAATGCAATTTGGGATTAAAATGTTGGAATTTTATTTGATATTTGATAATCTGAAATTGGTTTGAAATTAAATGTGTATGAATGTCAAATATGCCCTTCAGAGTGTTTATGCATGTTATTAGCCCTAGGGGCAAAATGGTCATTTGACCATATTTGAGTTATATCTAATAAAAGTTGATTTTTTTTAGGAAATAGATAATTTTCTGGTTGTGTATCCCTCTCACCCGATCTCTCTCTCTCACTCAAACCCTCTCATTTCTCAATCTTTGATTTCTTGAGAAATTGATGTGATTATTGCATGAATTGGAGCTTGATACTTGGGAATTGTTGGAGTTTAGCCTTGAATTGAGATTTGAGGTAACTTTCCTTGGTTAATCTTTATTTATTAGCTGAATTTTTAATAAAGAGGAGCATGAAATAGATGTGGTGTTCTTGATTATGCATGTTGTTAGATTTGATGCTTGATCTTGGTTAATTGAGCTTGTTGTTGTTGTATGCTTCTTTGATGAGTTTGGGCAGAGATGTTATAGTGTTTTCTAGGTTGGATTTTCATATTTTAATAGTGTTATGCTGCTGGGTTTTTATTGTTGATATGTGGGTTGAAGCTCAAAGTTTGAGAGCTTGAAGTTGTGAGTTTTAAGCATGTTTTAAGTTGATTTTTACAAGCTGAAATTGAAGATTTATTATGGGAATTGATGCATGAAATATGTTTATTTGAGCATCTATTGTTTGCTAGCAACCCTATTTGATGATTTGGAAGTTTGGTTGTGATTTGGGATGATTTGGTGTTGATTGGAGGCTGAAAATTCGTGTTCTTGCTACTATTTTGTGGGTTTTGAACCCAGATGCCGCGGCATGGTATTTAGCATGCCGCGGCGCGCTCATTTCTTTCTGCGCAAATCATTTTTTCCAACTTCAAATAGCCATAACTTTGTGATCCGGACTCCGATTTGGGAGTTCTATATACCGTTGGAAAGCTCTTTTTGAGCTCTATCTGAATATTTGAATTTTAAATGCCATGTGAATATTTTATGAAAGTGAAATCAGGGTTAACCCTATTTGTGAAAATCCCGAATTTGTGTGACTAAGATTACCGGCACCTGATCAGGAGCACCCGGGGATTTGGAATCTCTGATATTGCGGGACAACAAGTAAGACAGTGATTAGCACGTAGAGTATGCGCAGTGGCGCTTATATTGAGAATGATATGCATGAATGTTTAGTAACCGGGATTAGGGTTATTATCCTAATAGGAACGGTCTAATAGCCTAGGGTTATTACCCTAGTGATATATGTGTATAAATGCCATGTCATGTTAATTGAAATGAGATTCAAGGATTATGCGTTCAAGGCATAATCAGGTTAGACTCGGTACTCATAGCCGAGATGAACCACTTCTAAGGCCTTAATGTATTTAGACGTGTGAGAGCAACACGTGGGTCTATGTCACGTAGATTTAAATAGATGTGTGAGCGCAACACATAGGTCTACGCCACGTAGACATAAATGGGCATGTTGATATAATAATCAGGTCTGTGATATACAGACATAGGTGAATGGCATATCTATTAAATAGTATGATAAGCATATTATTATTGTTATGATTTATACTGTTTTGCTGGGCTTGGCTCACGGTGCTCTACTGTGCAGGAAAGGGTAAGGCATTAGCCAATCAGCCATGAGTTTCAGGAGCAGAGCGAAGAATGTACATGTTCATGCCACTTCAGACCAAGCGGGTTATGGGTCTATCAGTGTTGAACTTTTGTATTCTATTTTGCCGCTTAGGTCGGCTAGAAAGAAAAGACTTGTAATAAGTTTGTAAATATTTTTGGGATCCCAACTATTTTGAAAAGTTTAAATATATTACAAGTTTATTTTCATTCTATTTAATATAAAAGTTTAAATTCTGCGTTATTTTAATTAGTAATCCCGATTAGGGGATTTGGGTTTCATAAGCATTTTGGGTAGCACGCCTAATTATTTAGGGTGTTACACTTTTCATCTCACAAATCTGGCAGCGAGTCGAAGAGTTGGAGGTGATGATGAAGTTTCGGGAGACTAAAATCATCATGAGCTCTAGTTGCCCTAGTGAGGAAGTTATGGTTAGAGATAACTCAAGAGGTATTTTACGAAGCTTTCTATTTTTTCTATTAAAAGCTTGAACGAGAATTCATTTCAAGGCATGACCGCTATACTTAGACATGAGATTAGTGGGACACTTAGCACTAATTAATTCGACTATGTGATTATTTATACATTTTATGCTTTATAGACCCTATTTTCATGAAAATATGTGTTATGATTATTATTTCTCAATTCTAGAGATTTTATTAAATTATAGGTGTGATATGCATGCTATATGTGAATTTTCATAATTTTACATTTTTATGCCTGGTAATACTAGAAATGGGTCGCGTGACAATTTTAGTCACATAGATACAAATTTGTATCAAGTATTTTATGGGACAATATTGTTGGATATCTTAAAATATCGGGGTTTAACGAAGTAACAGAGTTGGACCATTTTACCCCTAGGGTTACGAGATAACTTAGCGGGGAAGTAAGGACATTTTAGTCTTTTGCCCTAAGTGATTAATCACCTTTTTTAAGCGTTTCTAGGGTTGTGACTCACCATTTTATTGGTGATCATCTGCTTATGAAGAAAACAAAAGGAAAAACAAAGTAAAAAGGAAACCTAAGCCTAAAGTAAAAGTCAAAAGAAAAGAAAAAGGTAAAAACTACCAAATGACCTCATTTTTCTTCCTCTCCTTCGTGGCTTCTGAACTAAGGCCAAAACCCAATATTTTCCACCATTTTCAAGCCTCTCCTTAGCTGGAATTCATCAAGGAGTTCAACCCCTAGCTCCTCCAAACTTCTAAGATAAGACCTAATACTTAAATTGTTAGTTTTCCTAAGTTTTGATTGGTTTTTAGTAGCTGTTTTTAGTAGGTGTTGTGATAAATCTAACACGCAAGTATATGTATCATTTTAACAAGTAATATTTAAGTAAATGAGTGTTGGAATTATTTTACAAGGATCTTAGATTTACTAACAAGTATGTTGTTTAACATCCTAAATATGAACTTTTAAAACGATTATAAATAAACACATATAAAGTATGAGAAACCTTACAGTGGTTGCAGCGGAATATGATGTCTCCTTCCACTCAGATTTTTAACCCTTGTATCCTTTCTGTCGCAGAGTATCACCAAGATTTGAGTTCGAATGTCCTTCTGTTGAATCTAGATTCTTCACGATCTTCAACACTATGATTGAGATACCACTTGATGTGTGTGGGCACTACTCTTTCACTCAAGGGATTCGGTTCAATAATGAAGAAGAGAGAAAGATAGGTGGCGACTAGGTTAGGTAGAAGGCACTCAGATTTTTCTCTGAAGGAATAAGATGCATCCTCTTTTCTTGAAGCCATCACTACTTATTTATAGTATGCCACTTAGGGTTAGGTTAGAATTATTTGGCATTAAAATAATGAAAAAATTAAATAATAAAACCTACATAAGTGGTCGGCCAAGTCTATGGATATTGGGCCCCACTTTTGCAATTTTGCTGTTTTATCATTTCGACATCTCATTTTCTCAAAAATGCCAATTATCAAATTCAACCATTTAAATGTCAATTTCAACTATTTAATAACTAAAATTAATTATTAAACAATATTTTCATTCAATATATTTATTAATTAGACTAATCAAAGTCTCTTATTTAACAAATATACCCTAGAAACTCTTTCTTTACAATTTTGCCCTTGCTTAGTGAAAAAATTCACAAACTAGACATAGTCTAATTTTAGAATTATAATTGATTAATCAAAATCAATTAAGTGAGTCTTACAAGTAGTATTGTCTCAACTAGTGTGGGGACCATGGGCCTATATATCCGAGCTTCCAATAAGTAGACCAAGAACTTACCAAGTAAACTCACTGACTTATTAATTCTTTGTTGCATCCACGCATATGTTAGGCTATTTTTAGCCTACTTTTTGGGTCGCTTTTTATAGTTGTTTTCCTTTTTTATTATTATATTTGGAATAGAATTACTCTTGTTTTCTTTGGTTTCAGGTTTCACACTTGGAATGTATAAATTGATCAAATTTCGGAAAACAACTATCTATAGAATAGACAAAATTCTACAAAAAAATAAAGCTGAAACTTCAAGCTTAAATTTGACTATGTTCTGATCAGATTGTAGAAAAAGTCAAAACATAAAAGTTTTAGATTTCTTTTTCTTCTTTCCAACGCATCTTGAATCAACTCATTTGGAGTTTGTATGTGAAAGTTATGCACATTTTACTGAAAGATGCAGAAGCTGTCAAATTTTGCTTCAGTAGTCGTGACCACCACTTTCCATGGTCGCGACCCTTTTTCATGGTCGCGACCATGGTCGCGACTAGGAGCCAAACAACAAGTTTTTTTTTTCGTATTTTGCGTATGGTCGCGACTAGGCTTTATATGGTCGCGACCAGGGGCGAAACACGAGATTTTTGGCCAGTTTTTGACTTTTTCAGAGGTAGCAACCCTAATTTCTATTTAAGGGGCTCGTGTTTTAGAAGGAAGAGAGGAGAAATTGGACCCTAAAGTGAAAGAAGGAGGCAGAGGAAGTAATGGTGGCGATCCGGAATGCAATCACCAACTAGTTCTTTCTTAAACTCTTAATTTCTATGTTAATTTCTGTTTTAGTTTTGATTATGGATGTTATTATGGATTTTATGAACTAAACTCCTATTTAGGGAGATGATGAATGTGTTGGGTTTTATGCCCTAAATAAAACTCTTTACAATCTGATTAGTTATCAATATAAGAAATTTGAAGTGATTGATGTTTGCATGAATTTTACATGCTAATGGTTTAATATGTTAAATATGTTTATTACATTCATACACACAAAATCAGTTAAATCCAGATCATATGTTTATTCACAATTACAGTATCGTCAACACAGTGGAATGTGGTTGTGATCATATGAATCAAAAGTCTTGGTCCCTGTTTCATCAGTGTTATTGGATTTACACTAATGTGATAATCAGCGATGATGTGTACTTACACTTGGAGTAAGTGTTATGTTCTTTCCAGGACATTAGTAAAGTATACTAGTTTCGAATGTATGGAGTATACATTGGACTGGACCGATATTGCAACTAAGTTAAGATATTACAAACTTACCGTTATACATATCTTTCCAAGTCAATATCAGTAGTTGATCTTAAGATTAAAAGAATCTAAATCCTGATATGCTTGGGCTCAACTCAGGAGTACTATTCATGTTTTTTGATTTATTAGTTAAGCCTACTTTCGGGTCAGGGTGCTACGTATATTTTGGGAACATGATAGTATGATTGAGTGGGAGTGCTGAACATAAATATGGAATCTATAGCTTCTACTGGTGTATAGAAGTCAAGTGATGATTCCCTTCGAGCTTAGCAAATAGAAGTAAATGGATGAGCTCTTGTTTAACTGACTAATTATTAGATCACTAAACACCATTTACAGATAGCTAAGTGTTTTAAGGGGCAAAATACATTGAGGGGTGAGAACGGTAAAGAAATCCCATCTCGATGTAGATCATCTATATAGAGGATCTTTAAATCACAATAAGATTATAACAATGGTTAAATGAGATAGTATATTGATATCAAGAAACATACAATATGCTCTATATAAGTCTGAGAGTGCAATTCTAAGTTCTAAGAGTGGATTCAACGAAGAATTAATAAGTAGGAATTTACTTGGTAAATTTGGTTCACTTATTGGAAGCTCAGCATATAGATCCATGGTCCCCATTCTAGTTGAGAACATTCTGCTTGTAAGACTCATTAATTGATTCGTGATTGATCAATTATAATTCTAAAGTTAGACTATGTCTAATTTTATGAATTTTCACTAAGCAGGGGTGAAATTGTAATGAAAAGAGTTTCTAGGTTTATTTATTTATTAATGGACTTTATATGTCTAATTAATAATTAAATTAAATGACAATATTATTTAATAATCTATTTTAGTTATTAAATAATTAGTTTTGGCATTTAAAATGTTAGAATTGGAAAATTGGCGTTTTTGAGAAAATAGAGATAAAATTTGATAAAACTGCAAAATTAAGTGAGGCCCATTAACACACCATGGCCGGCCACTTAAATATCTTTTTCAAATTAATATTTTCATTATTTTAATGCCAAATAATTCTAAACCTAAACCTAGTAGTTGCCTATAAATAGAATGTGATGGCTCAGTCAAACACACATCTTTGAATAAGCCTTTCTGACAGAATTTTCTCTCTTCAGAAAACTGAGCCTTCCCACTTTCTATACCTTGGTCGAAACCCCCTCTCTCTTTTCTCCTTCATCTTTTTCGACCCTAGTGAAAGAGTAAGTGCCCACACACAGCAAGCAGTAACTCAATCATAGATTGGAAGACTGTGAAGGATCAAACTTGAAGAAGAAGGACATTCGGGCTCAGATCTTGATTATACTCTGCTACAGAAAGGAATCAAGGGTTAGAGATCTGAGTGGAAGGAGACATTAATTCTGTTGCATCAATGTAAGGTTTTCTCAACTTTATATGTGTTTAATTTATCGTTTTAGAAAGTTCATATTTAGGATGTTAATAAACATACTTGTGAGTAGATTTAAGATCCTGGTAAAATAATTTCCAACAGAATGTTGATTGAAATTACTTTTGGTTAATGATAATTTCTATTCCTCTTTTCTTAATTGTGAATTTATCCATATTTGTGTTTAATTACATGTTTAAGATTGATCACCTTGTACATGCTTTATGATCTCAATTCAAAATCTGAAAAGTGAGAATTGGGAATGCTAAAATTGGATAAACTAGGTTTTGATGTGAAACGAAAGTATTTGCATAGCCTTTGTGACATTTAGATTATTGCTTAATGCTGATTATATGTTAATCTATCTCAGAGATGATTAGATAACATGTGATTTAGGACCTAAAAGATCTGAAAAGAGTTAGGTTAATTTTTATAATCTGTCATTCACATTGAGAAAGAGAATAGTAATTAGCATTAACAATTGGGTACTTAAATCAATAGGATTCTTTTTCCTAAATATTCATCCATAATTAATTACACTTTTTATTATTATTATCCTGCTTTTCAACTTTTAGTTATTTAATTATTCAACCTTATTATTGATTCTACCAAATAGAAACAAGAATTCAATTGATTGGTATTTAGCAACAGTCCTCGTGGGAACGATCTCACTTACCTGAGTATTACTTGTTAAAACGATACGTATACTTGCGTGTTGGATTTATCACAACAAGTTTTTGGTGCCGTTGTCGGGGACTGTTTTAGTTAATATCAATATAGTTGAATTCTATTCTAATTTGGTTTCTTTTTATTTAAGTTTATAGATGTTTTACTGAATGTGTTTGACCTGCAAGGTAAATCTCAATGTTATACCTTGTGAATTTTGTCCAACAACATAATGAGCCATTCTATTCTGCTTGGGGGAGATTTAAGGAGTTCGGGGAGAGATGTTATTCCAATTTCTCAAGTGGGTGTTTTACTATATTCTTCTATAATGGACTTGATGATGAAACAAAAGGTTGGGTGGATTATGGAGCAGAGGTTACTGGAGAGCCTTTGTTAAGGAGAGGCCATGAAGTAATAAATTTGTTGAATGACATGACAAATTTTGATTACGATTGGCATTGGGATCCATCACTTCAAGGTTGGAGTCACCAATACCCTCCTTATTGTCCAAACTCACCCCAACCAATTGAAGAAGAGGAGGATATACTATCACTTCCAAAAGAGATTAATCGCTTGGCGGACATGGTAAAAGCTCTATGTGATAATTTAATGGCGCATGATTCAGAGAGTTTTAAGGATAATAAGTCAAATTACGAAAGATATGAGAGTTGTTTGAATATAGTAGAAGCACCATCAGATGAATACATAGAAGAGACTGAGCCTAGAATTGAAGAGAAAGAATCCTTTGAAGTGGTTGAAAATTTGGATACATTGGATACTTGCTCAACAAATGATGATTTCAATTTGGTGGATGAAGAAACATCCATCCTCAATGATGAAATTATTGAAGATCAAATCACAGTCAAGGATGTGGATGGTCATGAGGAAACTGAACAACCAATTGAGAGGTTATTTGAGAAAAGCAAGAAAGAGGTGCCATTGGTGGCAGAAGAATCACTAGTAGTTGTTGATTTGAGGTTGTCAACACCACTATATTATGAACCACCAATGGCCCTTATTTTCCACTAATACCGCATTCTCCATATTGTATTCTCTTCGAGTTACCAAAGGCTTCTCCCCAAGCTCATCATCCAAGGTCTTTCGTTGTTGGTGCGGATTTTGGTTCAACCTCATTACATGTGAAGCTTGAGGGCATCTTCAAAAACAACTTTCAAGTTGTCTAGCATGACGCTTATTATGGGCGTCAACCGCTTGTTGATGTGACATGGACCTAAAGTAAGCTTTCTTCTTTTTAAGTTTTATTTTCACATTGGGAACAATGTGAAAAATTAGTTTGGGGGAGGGGCTTAATTTTAATTTTTTTTTTTATTTGTTTGCTTGTTTAGTTGTTTAGTTAGTTTTTTTTAGTTGTCGTGGTTTAGTGTGTTGTTAATTAAGCCGAGATCAATTTTGTTGCTGTTGTTATTTGTGAAATGTCTTGAAATTTTGAAACTGTGTGCTTAATTCTTTTAACTCTTTGGATTAGTTTGGATGCTTGTAAAGCCTATGTATGGATACAATTTGACAATCTGTGAAATATGTTATAATTGTTTTACTGTGGTTTGTGGTAAGATTGACATGAATAGCTTAGAACTTGCATGTCTTATTCTTTTGAGGCGAAATCATTGACAACATTTACTAGGAACATGATTTAGGTAGTTTGTTTGGATAGTTTGGGCCTTTCAAGCCTACCATAAAATGAATATCCTTAGTGAACCCTTTAGAGCCTAAACCTGTTTTGTTTCTTCACCCATTGAACTAAAAGATGTATCCACACTGTTGTTTTTGTCCTCATTACATTTTGAATGGTATAATAAGCCTTACAATAAGTTTGGGGGAGTGAAATATTTAGTGTGAGGAAGTATTGAAGAAAAGAAAAAATCTTGCGTGATTAAGAAACATGTGAAAAAAAAAAGAATTGTAACTCGGCATCACTTGAAAAAAAAATAAAAAAATCAGAAATAAAAGAAAATTTCATTGATGTCTAGTGATTGGAAAAAAAGTAAAAAAATCTCAATCATGGTTAGTTGTGGGAACACTTCGGGAAATTTTAAAACTATAAGAAGCTTGTGGGTTCTTTTGTGCTTATGATATCTTTAGCCAAAATTGTCTTTTATTTTCCAAATATCTAAGCCATAAATTCTAACCTTAAGAAGTCCTTTTGATTCCGAAAAGAATGTTGTCAACATTAGTGGAGAGAGGTAAGCATGCAAGCATATTGGCTATTGGTTTGTGGACTAGTTTGATGGAGTGAAACCATTATGACATTATTTCGATACTGAAGTTATTTTGTATCTCTACATTGTGTGATAAAATGAGCATCCTAATTAATTGTTCGAGTTTTTGGAATTAAAAAATCTAGTTTAGTTAATTGAAGGAAATTTCACATGAGCCAGCAGTAATATAATTATCTGATAGCTTAGTTAATCGAGTTTTTAGTGTCAGTCTTAGTCTTACTCGAGGACGAGTAAGAATCTAGTTTGGGGGAATTTGTTAGGTTATTTTTAGCTTACTTTTTGGGTCTCTTTTTATAGTTGTTTTCCTTTTTTATTATTATATTTGGAATAGAATTACGCTTGTTTTCTTTGGTTTCAGGTTTCACACTTGGAATGTATAAATTGATCAAATTTTGGAAAACAACTATCTATAGAATAGAGAAAATTCTACAAGAAAATAAAGCTGAAAATTCAAGCTTAAATTTTACTATGTTCTGATCCGATTTTACAAAAAGTCAAAACATAAAAGTTTTAGATTTCTTTTTCTTCTTTCCAACGCATCTTGAATCAACTCATTTGGAGTTTGTATGTGAAAGTTATGCACATTTTACTGAAAGATGCAGAAGCTGTCAAATTTTGCTTCAGTAGTCGCGACCACCACTTTCCATGGTCGCGACCCTTTTTCATGGTCGCGACTAGGAGCCAAACAGCAAGTTTTTTTTCGTATTTTGCCTATGGTCGCGACTAGGCTTTATATGGTCGCGACCAGGGGCGAAACACGGGATTTTTGGCCAGTTTTTGACTTTTTCAGAGGTAGCAACCCTAATTTCTATTTAAGGGGCTCGTGTTTTAGAAGGAAGAGAGGAGAAATTAGACCCTAAAGTGAAAGAAGGAGGCAGAGGAAGCAATGGTGGCGATCCGGAATGCAATCACCAACTAGTTCTTTCTTAAACTCTTAATTTCTATGTTAATTTCTGTTTTAGTTTTGATTATGGATGTTATTATGGATTTTATGAACTAAACTCCTATTTAGGGAGATGATGAATGTTGATTGAAATTACTTTTGGTTAATGATAATTTCTATTCCTCTTTTCTTAATTGTGAATTTATCCATATTTGTGTTTAATTACATGTTTAAGATTGATCACCTTGTACATGCTTTATGATCTCAATTCAAAATCTGAAAAGTGAGAATTGGGAATGCTAAAATTGGATAAACTAGGTTTTGATGTGAAACGAAAGTATTTGCATAGCCTTTGTGACATTTAGATTATTGCTTAATGCTGATTATATGTTAATCTATCTCAGAGATGATTAGATAACATGTGATTTAGGACCTAAAAGATCTGAAAAGAGTTAGGTTAATTTTTATAATCTGTCATTCACATTGAGAAAGAGAATAGTAATTAGCATTAACAATTGGGTACTTAAATCAACATGATTTTTTTTCCTAAATATTCATCCATAATTAATTACACTTTTTATTATTATTATCCTGCTTTTCAACTTTTAGTTATTTAATTATTCAACCTTATTATTGATTCTACCAAATAGAAACAAGAATTCAATTGATTGGTATTTAGCAACAGTCCTCGTGGGAACGATCTCACTTACCTGAGTATTACTTGTTAATACGATACGTATACTTGCGTGTTGGATTTATCACAGCAGCATAGAACTCAGAATTGCACTCTCAGCTATATAGAACGCTCTATATGTTCCACCATATAGACACGCTATTAATTATCCATTGTTATAATCCTAATTTGATCAATGATCCTCTATATAGATGATCTACATTGTATAGGGATTAAATTACCGTAACACCCTTCAATGTATTTTATCCTTAAAACACTTAGCCCCGTATAAATGATATTTCAGCGAAGTGAAATGAATATTCAACCATTTATCTCTGTTTAGCCAAGCTCGAAGGAAATCATCATTTACTTTCTATTTGCTAGATAGAAGCTATAGATTCCATATCTATGTTTAGCGCTCCCACTCAATTGCACTACCATGTTCCCAAAATGTACGTATCACCCTGACCCAAAAGTAGGCTTAACTAACAAATCAAAGAACATGTGTAATACTCCTGAGATTGAACCTAATCATATCAGGATTAAGATCATTTGATCTAGGATCAACTAGGTGATATTGAATTGAATAGATATTACGGTAAGTTTAATATATCTGAATCAAAGTTCAATATCGGTCCCTTCCGATGCATACTCCATGCATCCAACCCAAGCTTTACTTTGACCAATGCTCTGGAAAGAGCATAGCATTTATCCAAGATGCTAGTAAACTATGTTGTAGATTGTCATATCAGTAAAACCCTGTGTTCTGATAAATCTAGGAATATCTTTAATCACACAATCTTGATTACTTTCCACTGTGCTGACGACACAATAAACAAGAATATAAATGTAAAAAGGGTTTGGATGAATTTGTAAATCAAATAGACAAGTAATTGATAACATGAACCAAATAACACACAAATGAATGAAAAATACTTCTGTTTCTTTATTGATATTGAATAATAGAGATTACATTGAAATTGAGTTTTATTTAGGGCATAAAACCCAACAATGAGATCGTTCCCACGAGGACTGTAGTTAAGTACCAATCAATTGAATTCTTGTTTTTATTTGGCAATCGAATAAATAAATTTTGAAACTAAATAAGCTAAGCAAAATTAAATAAAACAAACAAATAAAATGTTTAACAATGGGTGTAAAATTAGGGATATGATTTCAATTGCTTTGATTACCCAATTGTTAATACTAATTAACCATTCTTCTTCCTCCGTTGTGATGACAAATTATAAATTAACCTAAACTCTTTTCAGATCATAAAAGTCCTAAATGTTGGGAATTATTTTACCAGGATCTTAGATCTACTCACAAGTATGTTTATTAACATCCTAAATATGAACTTTCTAAAACGATAAAATAAACACATATAAAGTTAAGAAAACCTTACATTGATGCAGCGGAATAAATGTCTCCTTCCACTCAGATCTCTAACCCTTGATTCCTTTCTGTAGCAGAGTATAATCAAGATCTGAGCCCGAATCTCCTTCTTCTTCAAGCTTTGATCCTTCACAGTCTTCCAATCTATGATTGAGTTACTGCTTACTGTGTGTGGGCACTTACTCTTTCACTAGGGTCACGAAAAAGATGAAGGAAAAGAGGGAGAGAGGTTTCGGCCAAGGTAGAGAGTGAGGGAAGGCTCAGTTTTTCTGAAGAGAGAAATTTCTGTCAGAAAGGCTTATGAAAACTTGTTTTGTGAATGAGCCATCACTTTCTATTTATAGGCAACTTACTAGGTTTAGGTTAGGATTTATTTGGCATTAAAATAATGAAAATATTAATTTGAAAAATCATATTAAGTGGCCGGCCATAGGTGTTGTAATGGGCCCCACTTAATTTTGCAATTTTATCAAATTTTATCTCTATTTTCTCAAAAATGCCAATTTTCCAATTCTAACCTTTTAAATGCCAAAACTAATTATTTAATAATTAAAATACATTATTAAATAATATTGTCATTTAATTTAATTATTAATTAGACATATAAAGTCCATTAATAAATAAATAAACCCAGAAAACTCTTTTCCTTACAATTTCACCCCTGAATAGTGAAAATTCATAAAATCAGACATAGTCTAACTTTAGAATTATAATTGATCAATCACGAATCAATTAATGAGTCTTATAAGCAGAATGTTCTCAACTAGAATGGGGACCATGGATCTATATGCTGAGCTTCCAATAAGTGAACCAAATTTACCAAGTAAATTCCTACTTATTAATTCTTCGTTGAATCCACTCTTAGAACTTAGAATTGCACTCTCAGACTTATATAGAGCATATTGTATGTTTCACGATACCAATATACTATCTCATTTAACCATTGTTATAATCTTATTGTGATTTAAAGATCCTCTATATAGATGATTTACATCGAGATGGGATTTCTTTACCGTTCTCACCCCTCAATGTATTTTGCCCCTTAAAACACTTAGCTACCTGTAAATGGTGTTTAATGATCTAATAATTAGTCAGTTAAACAAGAGCTCATCCATTTACTTCTATTTGCTAAGCTCGAAGGGAATCATCACTTAACTTCTATACACCATAAGAAGCTATAGATTCCATATTTATGTTCAAAGACTCCCACTCAATCATACTATCATGTTCCCAAAATATACGTATCACCCTGACCCAAAAGTAGGCTTAACTAATAAATCAAAGAACATGAATAGCACTCCTGAGTTGAGCCCAAGCATATCAGGATTTAGATTCTTTTCAATCTTAAGATCAACTACTGATATTGACTTGGAAAGATATGTATAACGGTAAGTTTGTAATATCTTAACTTAGTTGCAATATCGGTCCAGTCCAATGTATACTCCATACATTCGAAACTAGTATACTTTACTAATGTCCTGGAAAGAACATAACACTTACTCCAAGTGTAAGTACACATCATCGCTGATTATCACATTAGTGTAAATCCAATAACACTGATGAAACAGGGACCAAAACTTTTGATTCATATGATCACAATCACATTCCACTGTGTTGACGATACTGTAATTGTGAATAAACATATGATCTGGATTTAACTGATTTTGTGTGTATGAATGTAATAAACATATTAAACATATTAAACCATTAGCATGTAAAATTCATGCAAACATCAATCACTTCAAATTTCTTATATTGATAACTAATCAGATTGTAAAGAGTTTTATTTAGGGCATAAAACCTAACACTAAATTGCATACCAACTACTGCATCTCTGAGATAGAATAACATACAATTCACATTAAGCAATAATTTAAAAGTCGCATAAGCTATGTGAATACTCTCGTTTCACATCAAAACCTATGTCCATTCATTTAGAGTATTCTCAATACTCACTTTTTAGATTTTGTATTGAGATCATACATCACGCATAAGGTGGCCAACCAAACACATGTAATAAGCACAAATATGAATAAATCATCATAATAGAGAAAGAAAGAACAATCAAATAGCATTAATCCATAGAATAATCTCAATCAATATCCATCAAATCTCTAAATAGAGAGTTTAGCTAATAATCAAATCTATAATTAAACTAAACACAAATAAAAATATAAAAAATCAAGAGAAGAGAAAGAAACTACATAGAGGGTTGTCGTGGATTGCCCATGCTCGCTCCTAGAGCCTTCTTCTTGTGTTTTTAAGGTTCCATTATGTCTCTCCCTCTATAATTCGCAACTCTCTTTCGTTAAATAGAGTTTTTCAGCCCAAAAATGAGAAAAGAAGAAGTTATCCTTGACTTGTACGGAGTCGATGCTGCGGCGGCCAATAGCCTCGCCACGGCGACTGTAGAAAAGTGAAAAAAAAGGCTTTATGTAGTCCCTTGTCGCGCCCACTGGACCCATTTTTTTCTACTTCGACCTCTCTCACTAAAATATGCATAACTTTCACATACAAATTTCAAATGAGCTTATTCAAGATGTGTTGGAAATCTAAAAAAGAGATCTAAAACTTTTATGTTTTGACTTTTTCCAAAATCGGACTAAAACATAGTGGAATTTAGGCTTGAAGTTTCAGATTTATTTTCTTGCGAAATTCTCTCTATTTTATAGATTATTGTTTTCCGAAATTTGACTAATTTATACATTCCAAGTGTCGAAACTTGAAACCAAAGAAAACAAGCATAATTATATTCTACAAATAATGATAAAGAAGAAAAATAACTATAAAAAAGGCTAATTAGGATTTTTGCCCCTGAACTTTGACATATACCAAATCATGCCCCCTCAACTTTTTTGGCTGTTAAAAATTCTTCCTGAACTATTGAGATTGTTGGATTTAAGGACTTTTGCCCAATTTTATTTAATTTTGTACTAAATCATGATCCCTGGACTTTGATATCTACCAAATCATGCCCCTCGAACTTTGACATTTGCCAAATCATGCCCCTTGAACTTTCATCTATGTTAGACTTTTCTTACTAAAATTAAACAAAAGTCCTTAAATCAAATAATCTCAATAGTTCAGGGGGAATTTTAACTGTCTTCAAAGTTCACGGGGCGTGATTTAGTACATGTCAAAGTTCGGGGGGTAAAAATCCTAATTAGCCTATAAAAAATGACCTGAATACGCTAGAAATAGCCTAACAGTAGGACCTGTTGAAGAAGTTTAGGGAGGTTATGAAAATTTTCTTAAGGTTATTTAGGACTATTTAGAAGTAGCTTGAATTATTTTGGGTGGTTGTGGCAAAAGTTACGCAAGTTTCAGTTCAAAGAACTTAAACTTGAATTGGTTATAATAACTTGAATTTTATTGCGAATTGGATTGAGGTTTCTTCATGAAAAATGTTCACTAAGATGTGTATATGTGCTCTAAAAAATTTGGTAAGGTTTGACTTAGAGTTGGATGAGTTATAAGATTTTCAAACTCGTAGAGGGAGGCTTTGGACCATCCGAATTAGGCAATTTTAGGATGGCCATTTAATTTGATTTTTGTTGAGAATTTGATTGAGATTTCTTCATGAAAAATATTCATTATTATGTTTTTAGATATCCTGCAAAATTTGGCAAGGTTTAGAATAAAATTTAATGAGTTATGTAAGTTTTAAAAACAAGCAGTGGAGTTCAGACCGTTCGATTTAAGCAGAATTTGGGGGTCCATTGTTAAAGCGGACCATTTGTTTTGAGACTTTTCTCGGGACCTCGATTGAGTTTTTTCTCGATACATATGGTATTTACATGATATATATCGATAAGAAAACTTTTAGTTTTGGAATTAAGTCCTCGAAAGTGTTAAGACAATATTTATTGGTTTTTTTGAAATTGTGACTTAGGGCCTTCGATTACCAGGAGTTATTTTCACTCAAGTTGACCGGCACACCTGAAATCAAAATTGAGGTAAGACTACCACAACACACACACATATATATATATATGTACATATTTATGTTTGCCAAATGTATGACATATAGTTAGAACGATAGTTGGTGTATATGATTGCATATTGATATCGTGAATATATATGTTTTTCAATTCAGAAAGTATGAACAATGCTACCAAGACTAGTACACCAAAGTACTGAGTGCATGTGGTATTATGATTGGCTATACTTTTAAAGTATGAACTAGTGCTACTAATACTAGTACGCCAGAGTACTGAGTGCATGTGGTATTATGGCTAGTTGTACTTATAGTATGAATCGATGCTACCAATACCCATACGACTAGAGTACTGAGTGCATGTGGTATTATGGTCAATTGTACTATGTTCAAGAACGTTCGAGACTCATTTATACATGTTTAACATGGTTTATGACTTGTTGATAGGTTTATGGGCGCTTAGCCGCAGGACGATTATATGTTTATGTTTTATGATTTTCTTACTGAGTCTATCAACTCACAGATGTTATGTTATGTACAGGTAAAGGCAAAGTTGTTGTTGAACAGCAGTGAGTTTGGAGCTAGATGAAGATTGTACATATCGAGACAATTCGACCTAGAGTGTTGGATCTTCGGGACAGCTAGGGCTCACAATTTTGTAGTCATTGTGCGACATCTTTTGATTATGTACAGTTGAAAATTGTAGATACGAGATCCTAAATTTTATAAATGTAATTGTACAATTGAAAAGTACTATAACACGCCTAAAACTAATAAGATGTTACAACTCAACTTTGTCCAATTTAATTTCAAACATTATTAATGCTTTATCTTCATATCCTAATGTATCTCTATTTTTTATCTTTGTGAATGGAAATAGTTTAGCTCGTAACTTAGCAAGGAATTCATTAGACTTAGATAAGGAGTGGATTGAGAGAATAATTTCTCATTCTTAACTTTTGTATTATAACTCAGTACTTGTTCATCATTTAATTGAAGTTGCAATCTTTTTTAAAAAAAATACACTACTACAAAAATAGTTTTTCTCGATATTTTTAAACAGTCGTTTTAAGTATTCTCGTCGGTTTCTATAACCGTCGCCTATACGACCGTCGTAAAATGGGCAAAATAGGTGACGGTTTAAAATAATCGCAAATGTGGACTTCCCGACTGTTTAAAATCGTTGCCTATACCCTATTATAGGCGACAGTTTTAAACCGTCGGGAATGTAAAAAAAAAAAGAGAGAGAGAAAAAAATACATATTTTTTTGCCATTAAAATTTGCATTTTAATGGTAGAAAAATCTGTATTTTCTCCTCTTTTTTTTTCCTGCATTAGCTTTATAATTTTATCTAAATTAAAATAAAACAACTAATTAATTTTGTTACAATAACAACTAACTTTAAAAAAATATTAAATTTATACAATAACAAAATAAATATATATAATAAAAAAATATATAAAAATAAATAAATGTATTTAGACCGAGCTCGAAGAGAGAGAAAGAGAGAGAGGGAGACAGACGGGAGGTGGTGGTGGTGCGACGTATGAGACGGAGATGAGAGGGACACCGGCGAAAGGTGGTGGTGGTCCGACGTATGCGATGGAGAGAAGAGGGAGACCGACGGGAGGAGGGGTGGGTAGAGATCGATGGACGAGAGAGATGAGAAGAAAGGGAGATCGAGAGAGGGAGGAAGACGACGAGAGAGGAGGGCGATGATGCAGATGCGTGGGTGGGGTTTTGGAGAGTTAAATTTTTGTTTCGGTTTAAAACCGTCGCCTATAAGGATCCATTAAAAAATCGCATTTTATTAAAAAATATCACCTATTTTGTTTACTATGATTTTAAACCGTTGGGAATACTAAATTTTTCTCGACGGTTTTAAATAGTTACTTAATTTTTTTAGCGATGGTCCCCGAAAAAAATCATTTTTAGGACCGTCGCAAATTCTTATATATGTAGTAGTGATAATGACAACTAACTGAGATTTACGCACCTTGTAATCCACATTTTTTTTGTTTACTTTATTTTATGTACAGCTATTTTTGTGTGTGTTTTGGAGTAATTATTCAGTTTTATCATATGGGCATGATTTTCTATTGGAGAACAGCAAAATATCTGATTCATATAATTTGTTGGTGTGCAACCTTGGCATCGGTTCACCTCACCTCCAACCTGAATTTTTTTAATCCCCTCAAATATAGACAAATTTTGTTTAGATATAACAACCTTTACCACTAGCGCCTAACTTCCCTCCTAATTTATATTTTTCTTATCTCAAAAATGAGCAAGCCACAGCCACTTGATCGATATTGGGATCTAAAACTTTACCAATGATAATAAATGTGTAAGCAAAGATTTATATGACGATTTTGTTAATGAATCTTTGAATAAACGTAAGTAGATCCTTTTCATAATGGCCATCATTGAGAATTGCTGCCCCAATTAGACTCAAAGGTGAGTTGAACTTGAAGATTATTACAATCCTCATGTGTGACAAAAGTCAAGAGTTTTGAATAGGTATGGTAACAACATGATCCATTTCTTTTAATACATTATCACTCTTTTTCTTTCCTTTTCAGAAAAATGTCCAATTCATTAGCACTTTCTAAAAGACTATCCAGAAGGCGTTGTTGAAATACAATGTTAATTTTTGCTGACAAATGTTTTTGGTCAACCCAACAAATTAGAAAACATTAAAAGTGGAGTGATCACTTTGTATTATACCTAAGAAAAATTGTAAATGAAAGTAGCTGGTATTTAAAAATGCATACAAAAAGACAAAAGATAAATGCATACAAAAATGCATGACTTACCCCTTATTAGAAAAGTATATCGAAGAAGACTCGTTGAAACAATCTTACAACAATTTTTTTTAGGGAGTGTTAACATTTTTATTTGTTAATTTTTTAATTATAAAAATAAAAGTAAAATTGTGTTTTTAAAAAATAAAAATGTATTTTATAACTATTTTTTATTTTTTAATTTTAAAAATAGAAAAAAGTGTGTTTTATAACTTTTATTTTTATTTTTATTTTTTAATTTTATTTAAGTCGGGTTCTGAGTCTAGAGCCGACGTTGTGATCCGAGTCTCTGACTGGAGCTAGGGTTGGAGTCCGTGTCCTAAGGTTAAGTTAGGATCGGAATCCAAAATATAGATTAAGAAGACAAAACGGTTTAAAAAAAATTGAAAGTGATTTATTTTTTTAAAAAAAAAAAAAAATATTCTCAATTAAAAAATTAAAAAGTGAAAACACTTTTGTAAACATATTTTTAAAAAATATTTTCACTTTTTAAATTAAAAAAAAAACAAAAAATTGATTAAAAAAATATTACTAAGCACACTCTTAGGTGTTCTATAAAGTTCATTTTTATTTTTATTTTTTTATTTTATTTAAGTTAGGTCTAGGTCTGGGGCTGGGTTCAGGTTCGGGTCCAGAACTGGATTCAGTCGAGGTCGGGTTTAGGTCTGGGGCTGGGTTCAGGTTCGGGTTCAGAACTGGATTCAGTCGAGGTCGGGTTTAGGTCTGGGTCCGGGTCTGGTCGGAATCTAAAATATTGATTAAGAAAATAAAATTGTTTAAAAAAATATTGAAAGTAATTTTTTTTTTCAAAATTTTTTAAAATTTGATTTTTAATTAAAAATTAAAAAATAAAAATAGTTCATAGAACATATTTTTAAAAATTATTTTTACTTTTCTAATTTTAAAATTAAAAAAAAATATTAGGAAACGACATATTAATTATTTTTTTTTTTACTTGGGCATTCAAAATAGAAAAATACCAAAGGAGACAATATCTCATATAAACAACTTACAATCTCATCACTGTATAATAATTATTGCAAATTTCTCGAATTTGTTTCACTCGTTGACTCACTTATAATTTCATATTGTTGTCTACGTATTTGAATTTGTATCTGGCATGTTACATGATGGTAAAATAAAACTAAAAATTGCTGGTAAAAGCAAAATAAAATATATAGATTGTGAATCTAAATTATCCAAATATAAAGTAAAAAAAGAAAGTTCGATTTTAATTGCGTAATCAAATAATTAATGCCAATCAAAATATTTTTTCGAGAAAAAAAAATATAAAACAAGAGCAGTGCATATTTTTTTAATGGGGCTGGAAGAATGGCATAAAGGTACTTGAAACCAACAATGATTCTGTCACGTTGGCTATCAACTCATAGCTAACCAAAGTGGACCCTATGGAGTATGGACCCTCCTCACACCTCATTCTCTCCCTCTTCAAACACAAACTTGTTCACAAAAAAGGCTTGCTTTTCTTGCATGCCTCACATCCACGCACAAAAACCACTCACTTAATAATAAATAAATAAATAATATAAAGTATGATAAGATTAATAAATATATTCATTTATATAATTAATTACTAATAATTGAGCAGAGGTGATATGCTTTTTTGTTATTTATTTATTTATTTATTATTATTATTAGGGTTATTTGCGGCATAACCTCCTTAAGTGGTCAGGTATTTGCAACTAACCCTCAATTCTAAAATTTTAGTGGTAAAACTTCCTAAACTGATATTCTGTTAGCAATTAGCCCTTTCCGTCCATTTTTAGCTGTTAAGTGTCATGTTGTACTATCCTACGTGGACAATGTGTACACATGGAATAATGGTATTGGTCCACGTAAATAAATATTTAAAAAAAAATAAAAAATTAATTATTTTAATTAAAAAGTTTTTTTTTTAAAAAAAAAATCAAATAAAAAAATCTTTATTTTTTCTTAATACATTTTCAATTTTTTTTTTCCGAGAACCTTCCACCGTCTTCTTCATCTCTCTCTTTCATCATCTTCTTCTCCATTATCTCCCAACACCACCACCATCACTACCACTACCCACCATTATCAAAATCATCCACCAGAATTACCATCACTACCATACAAACACGATCAGTAGAGGTTTTAATTTATTTTTTTTTTTTAAAAAAATAGATTTGAAAATATTTAAAAAATTCAAACATAAACCCATATGTCAACACAAACAAACAACACCTGCCTACATTTCATATCCAAATCTCATGAAACAAACAAACCCAAAAAAAATAAATAAATAACAAATCACAAATAAAAAAAAAATAACCTACATCTATCATTGGAGCCATTAATACGCACCGAGAAAAAGAGGAACAAAAGGTGTGATGAGATCCGGAGAGAAGAAAAGGGGTGTAGCGAGATCAGGGGATTTCGAACTTGGCGAGGCCATCAATGGCTGAGCCGACGGTGGTCGGATGTGGCCCATCACAGTCACGCCGAGAGGAATGTGAGAGAGAGGGGACGAGAAACCGAAGAGAGCAAACGATGAGGAGCCATTACTGGCGGTCGATGGAGATCTGCAAATCAGATCTAAGAATCTGAACCAAAGAAAAATTAAAAAGAAGAGGGAGAGATCGAGACAGATGAAGAGGGATGCCATTCGTGGCTTCTATTTTTGCTGTGGATGGACGGAGACAACCCTTCGGCGTTGGGTCAAGCTAAACGCAGAGAGAGAAAGAAAGAAAGAAATCGGATGGTGGTTTGGGGTTGGCTGTGGATGGACGGAGACAATCAGATGGGTGGCTGTGCTGTGCGATAATGAACAGGGAGAGGGTGATGCGGGAGGGAGATGTGGTGTGATAATATTAGGGTTTTTTTTTTGGCTAATTAGTAATTTTTCCCCCCGAATTTTGACATGTACTAAATCGTGCTCCTGAACTTTTTTGGCCGTTAGAAATTCCCCTGAACTATTGAGATTGTTAAATTTAAGGACTTTTGTCTAATTTCATTCAATTTTACTGTTTCAGTGATTGTTTATGTACTAAACTATGCTCCCCAAACTTTGATATCTACCAAATCATGCTCCTCAAACTTTGATATGTACTAAATCATGCCCCTTTAACTTTCATCCATGTTAGAATTTTTTACTAAAATTAGACAAAAGTCTTTAAATTTAGCAATCTCAATAGTTCGGGGGAATTTTTAACGGCCAAAAAAGTTCAGGGGGCACGATTTAGTACATATCAAAATTTGGAGGGAAAAATTACTAATTAGCCTTTTTTTTTTAGTTTTTAATTTAATTATGTTTTTCTTTCAAAAAAAAAAATTAATTATGTTTTACATTTTATTTATTTCAATTTTTTTTTTCCCAATTTCAAATTATTTTTATTTTTTTAAAATAATTATTTATGTGGACCAATAAAATTGTGACATGTGTACACTGTGTACACGTAGACATTCCAACATGGCAATTAACAGCCAAAAATAGACGGAAATGTCTAATTGCTAACAGAATATCAGTTTAAGAGGTTTTACCACCAAAATTTTAGAATTGGGGGTTAGTTGCAAATACCTGACCACTTTAGGAGGTTATGCCGCAAATAACCCTTATTATTATTTTGTTTTGCTTAAAGGGGTCCAATCCAATTAAATCGGGGAACAAATACAAAATTAATTTAAGGGAAATAAGACCTACCATGATAATCAATAACTCCTTTTGAAAAACTCAATAATTAATTTATATAAAAAAAAAATCAATAATTAAATTTAAAAGTTTAACAACTGGGATATAAATTATAATTCCAAATATAAATACATGTACATTTGTACATCATAAATAAGCTACCATAGAAATGTATACATTGCAATACTACATACTCTCTTTTTCTATATTCTCTTAAAAAATTCGGCCTACCCATTTTTATGTATTCTTTATATAAATATATATATATATAATATTTTTGGGTATTTAAAAAAATTCTTTAGTTTATTTTTTTTTTATATTTATGTATATTGTAGTAATTATAAATTATTTTAAATTTTTCAATATTTTACTTAATATCTTAAATAATTATAACTTACACATAATCATAAAAAAAAATTAAATTAATAAATCTTTCTAAATGCGAAAGAGTTAAAAATGGTACCAATACACCTATTTTTCTAAAAAATTTCCTAGAAGATTTTAACATAGTAATTTTGTTAATAATTATGAATATTATTGGGGACAAAACAAAGAAGAAAAACTTGCATAAATAATGGATAGGAGGAAGCAAACACAACAAGAAGGTAGGTCCCCTTGATCGAAAGAGTTAAGAGACAATCCACACTTTGTTTTTATATATTACATTAATTACATCGGGAACGCTCATGCCAATTGCCAACCTCTTCTCTTCTATTCACACATAAATCTTTCAACTCTTCTCATTCGTCCACGTGCTAAAAGGAGAGCGATCAAGTTCGTTGGCCTATGCCACGTCAACACACCCTACTGGTTGCAAAAACTTTCTTCTGCAAATAAAAAAGAAAAAGCCTCATTGCGCGCCGTGAGTATATAATACTGTTATTAAATTTATTTTAATGGAACTATTTAGATAAAGCCTAAAGAAAAGGGCTTTAAAAAATTAAAAATTTTGAGTCAATAATCACTCAAAGAAAAAAAAAAAAAAAAAAGAGGGCAAGACTCAAAGAGAGGGATTTGGGTGGGGTTCATTGGATGCTTTGTTACCAAACACGAACAGTGTTTAATGTTTATCATCTTAAACACAGACCATAACTAAACAAGGAAGAAGAAAAAGGAAGAAGAAGAAGAAGGGTGGCTTGGAGTTAGAAGGCTCTGTTTCTTGTTTTTCTCTTTGCTTTTTTTTCTGATTTTCTAATTTTCGACGCTAACGAGGCTTCCATTTATAAACACCCTCCCACTTTGCATAATAATTATTATATTTATTACTTTAATACCAATTTTTTTGCTCTACTTTTAAGGGACCCTAGTTCAGAACTAGAGGAACTTTGTTATGGCCGCCTAAGGCTTTCATCATCATCATTTCCATCTCTTCCTATATTTATATATATTAATAGTTTTCTGTACGCACCTTTCTCTCTCTAGAATTATCATTCTTTCTGTCTCTCTTCAAGTTTCAGACAGCCATACTCAGGTGAGTTTGGGGTTTTTCTTTTGGGTCCAATTTTCTATTTTTTTGTTCCTTGTCTATTCTTCATGTGTGCTGTTTTTTTTTTTAGTATATGTGATCTGGTTGTTTAAATGTTTAGGATATTAATTTGATGAATATCTTTCATCGGTTTGAAATTGTGGAGTTATTGATTGTTGGATTATTGAATTTTTATTATTTTATTCAGTTCCGGAGTTTGGAACGGGTGAAACTTATGTTTTCAAAGAGCTAGATTAAGTTTTATTGATCTGTTTCACAAATGAAAATCAGTTATCAATTTTGCTATGGAGATCAGATATTAAATCTTCCTGATATGATATTCTAAGAAAATGAAAAAAAAAAAAATCACCTTTAGAAAAGTCACTCAATTCTCTTTGATTGATTATTGTAAAGTGATAAATAGTTCTGGGTTTTGATAGTTTATGGGTTTTTTTTTTTTAAGATTCTGATGTTCTAGTTATTTCTTTTTTTAGATATTGTCAAGTTGGATTTTTGTGACTATAAAAACTTTTTGGTAGGTGGAAGACCTAAAAATGGCTAAGAACGAAGATTCAGGTAGCCCTGGTTGGGGTGCTTCCTTTTTTATGCAAACAACGGAAGATGTTGCCAGAGCTTTTGCCGCTGCTGCGGCAGCAGCCACTGCCCCACGTTCCCCACGGCCATCTGTGATATTTTCATCGAAGGATGAAAATGGTGGTGGCCAATTTCAAAAAATTCAACGCCAAGTTACTAGTATCCTGAAAGGCTTCTCACAGCCTCGTGAAGTAAAGCGTGTAACCTATAATCCAGAAGATTTAACTAGCCTGAAGCGTCAATGGGCAAGCTTTCAGTTGCAGTACTTGGTACGGTATTCTGTTTTAAATGAGTTAGTATCATGCTCTACTTTTTTTTGGATGTGAAACAATTCAAGGAAAAAAAACCTAGCTCAAAGACATGTGTGGGATGATGACTACTTGTACATTGTTTTGATATTGCCATTCATCAACCAGTGGAAGCTATAGCTGCATAATTTTAGCCAATAGTGTTTATGTAACCCTTGTCTTATTTAAGTGTGCAGGACCACAAGTCTTATAAGGAGCCAACACGGCTTTTCGAGAGCATGGTAGTTGTTGGCCTTCACCCTAATTGTGACATTCAAGCACTTGAGAGGCAATATGTTGGAAGAAAGGCTGAAGGTTCTGGCAAGTTACGAAATACACTTAGTTATCAGAATCAATCACGCGTAGAACCCAATATTGAACCTCAGGTTGGGCTTTTGTGGCCAAAATATTCAATTTGATTGTCTGCTATTGTTATTTGGATGTGCTTTGGGTATTCGATACAATTGATCTCTTTCCCTTTCCAGGTCTTGTTTGTTTACCCTCCAGAAAAGCAGCTACCACTGAAATACAAGGATCTTCTTTCATTTTGCTTTCCTGGAGGTGTTGAGGTCAGGCACTTGTTTTGTTATTAAGATGACACTATTATTATAAAATTCTGAACTTCTGGATGATTTTCAGTATTAAGCTGTGTATAATCATTGTCATAAATGATTAAAATGCTATAAATATATATATATATTGATGCTTTAATTTTAAAAGTGTCTGGCAGTCAATTGGTCAGTTGTTGACTTGTAGTTTTATGTTTACTATCTTAGACGTTAAATATCTTTACTTTTGGCTGGTCAGTTTGTATTTTATGTACTTTAGTTATGGAAGGTTAATTTGAAATTGTGTAGGTGATTATAGCTTTGTTGGTCAAAATTTCAGGTTCATGCTGTTGAAAGAACTCCTTCCATGAGTGAATTAAATGAAATTCTTCTTGGGCAGGTATTTTGCTTTTGCTCCTATTATCTTTTCAAGAGTTATCTTAAAATTTACTATGTTTCCTTCTTGTACCTCTTCCATACCAAGTTTCCTCCCTGTTACTATTCATGAGCTTGTAAGGTTTCTCAATATAACTTGTATTACTATAGTATTATATATTCACTTTGATGAGTTTCTTGAATCGATGGCATTGGCCATCTAACGTACTGGTTGAGCGGAAATTTCTTAAGTGTTATAATGCAGCATCATCACATACCTGGAGTGTTAAACTCATATGTATGATTAAATAGTTGGGAATAGGTATATAGACTAGATGCTTAGTCCTTACAGATTTTAAACACGCACCTGAGCACCATTGAAATCATTCACTGTTAGAATTACATAAAGAGAGCTACAAGAACGAGGCTTTATAACTTTACTAATGAATTTGATATCCTGTCCTAAGCGTTACATCTGATTAATGAAAATTTCCATTCACTTAACCTATTTTATTCAGGTGTTACTTAAAAATCTAAGTTGTAAGACTGATTTCATTGGTAATGTTATGATGCAGGAACACCTTAAACAAAGCGATCTGTCATTTGTATTCCGGTTACAGGTAAGATATAAAAAATTCTTTTGTATTGATACTCTTTTTTAAATGATGATGCATTTAATTCCACAACTGTCTTTAGGTTGCTGATTCGACATTATATGGATGCTGCATGTTAGTTGAAGAATTAGTACAAAAACCTTCTGGGTTGCTTTCTATAATTTCAGACAAACAACCTTCGTATCCTCCTTTGAGTCGTCATATGCTAACCACTCGTAGATGTTACTGCATTCTCTCAAGGCTCCCTTTTTTCGACTTACACTTTGGTGTATTGAATAGGTGTGTGTTCACAGTTTATTGAATGATGCAATGTTTCTTTTACAATTTTTCAATGTAATCCTTTCATGTATATCAGTTTCACATGTATGTTTTTCATTCATGCATTTACTTATTCGACTTTTATCTCGATTATCCTACAGCATCTTCACAGAAGAAAGGCTAGAACGACTGACAAAAGGTCTTGGTGGTTTAGATTTTGAATCACCAGAGGACTATAGCAAGGATGAAAATATAGATGAAAGTACAGAAGAAACTTCTGACAGTGTCTCAGTAGATGATAGAGCTGCAGAGGATGTGTTCAATGGATCAGCTGAGCATTCCCAATGCAAAGATTTTGAACCTGGAGCAGTTACAAATGATGGGAGTCACCTAGATTGTCAGACACTTGACAATGATATGGACTTGTTGAAGAAAAAGATTAAGGATAATGTTGTTTCTGTTGAATCTGAAACCAAGTTGGTGACAGCCAAAAGAGAATCTAGTGGTGCAAATGGTGAAGATTGTGATGACTATGTAGATATTATTGCATTAAATAAGCAAGCAGTGGAAAGCCGTTTCCCAAATGCTGTTCTGCCTCTCCTGCGCTATTATCAATATGAAAGCTCTGAATCTTCACCCAGGTAAATAAGTCCTTGCATCTTTTATCTCTTTCAAATACACTTTTTCCGTACATTATGTGATGGTGATTGATTTTTTTGTAGCATGTTCTTTTTATCTCCCTTTCTTTCTTCTCCCCCCTCCCACCTATGGCCTCCATCTCTTTCTCTCTTCGGTTTAGAATGGGGGTGAGTGAAGGGGGACATGGTCAGTTGTATGTAACAAGGATATCTATAACTGTATTATGCAGTTTTCAGGGTTCTCCTTGCGAGGACAGGAATTTTCGGAGTGATGTTGATGATACTGAGACAGAAGAGGCATCTTTCTCTGGCCAAGATGATTCTAATGATCTCAATGGCATTTTGGAATGGGCTAAGGTAGGTTTCTTTCATATGAGATGTTTAGGCTATTAAGCACTTAGAACTTTATTTTGTGCTTTAAGTTGTAGTTTTACATTACCTTCTTCAATCAATTTCCAGGCAAATGATCATGGATCACTACAAATCATATGCGAGTATTATCAGCTGCGTTGCCCTGCAAAGGGTTCAACTCTTCGATTTCACCCCTTGGATCATTTGCATCCCTTGGAATATCATAGATTAGAAGAAACAGTCATACATATTGGTGGTTCAACTATTGATTTGAGGTCATGCACTACAAGTTTAGAACTTGCTGAGGTAGATTATAATAACGAAATTAGTCTTTACCGATTTCTGTCCCTGGAAGATTTGTTTCAGACTATATTTTTGTCATATGATTCTTTATAAAAATTTCCTTAATCTAAACTTGATTGCATTGTTTGTTTTGTCAGGCACATACAGCACTCTTGGTTGAGGAGGAAGCAAATGCTTTGTCTACTTGGGCAGTTGCATGCATATGTGGCTCTTTACGACTTGATAACGTTAGTTTCCAAATCTATATTCAGACTTACCTTTCTTTCAGTAAATGATTCTCTTAGATTTAGTTTTCTAGATTTTTAAGGTGCATGCAGTTTGGTTGAATTTATATGTTTACTCTATTTTAATAGTATGGATCTCTTTAGCTTTCTAGATTTTTAAGGTGCGTGCAGGTTGATTGAATTTAAGTGTTTACTTTTTTTCAATAGTATGGATTCTATCTCTCTCTCTCTCTCTCTCTCTAATATAAATTAGGTTATTGATTCTCATTGCACTTTGCAGATATTAACTTTGTTCGCTGGCGCACTTCTGGAGAAGAATATTGTGGTGATCTGTTCCAATTTGGTTCGTCTCATTTTCTTTACTGAGTTACACCATTGTTTAATAAATATATAAGGTTTCAATGGACTTGCCATATTGTTCTGAAGTTTGGATTATTTAGCCTTGCTGAAATAGGGTTGTGTTACGCACTGAGAAGTGTATAGCATATTTTTTGGGGTTCGAAGTAACTGCAAGCTAGGTCATCAGAATCATAGTTGCGCTTGTGTAAAATGTCTTATAGTTGATCAAGTACAATTCTAGTCACACACACATCCATTGTTTGATGATTTGAGACAGGTTTGAAATGGGCATTAAGCTAGTGTATCATATTAGATGTTAGTGATACTGCTTAGATCATATTTTTGACTGCTTCACTCTCTCTTTATTTCCTATTAGAAGTATTCCATCTCAGTCTTCCACTTCATTTCATTTCATTTCATTTGTCTCAGTTATTTCAGTTTTTTATTGGAAACCTGACAACTTTTGTATTGTGATGCATACAGGGTATCTTATCTGCTATAGTATTGTCAATTATCCCTCTGATCCGTCCTTATCGGTGGCAAAGCCTACTAGTGCCGGTAAACTTTATTTAGTTTTTGTTACTTTTTCTGAGCACTGAGCAGGTAATTCTTTAGTAATATGCTTGGTCTTTTAACTATTATTTGACTTAAACCATGCTCTTAATATCCCAGGTTTTGCCAAACGACATGCTAGACTTTTTGGATGCACCCGTCCCTTACATTGTGAGTTGTTAAACCATGAATGTTGGATATAGGATTTCCATACAATCATTATATAATCTAGTGTATGCTTTTGGTTTATTTAGGTTTAACTTTAACAGGCTTGTAGTTGAATGCTTGTCACCAATTCATGGTCAAGATTAATTTTGAAGGGGACCTTTATCGGCTCACTTATGTCTAGATTAGGAACAAATAATTGTAGTGCTACCTCCTTAAGAAAAGGAAAATAAAGTTATAGTTCTGCTACTACTACTACTGCTACTGCTGTCTTCATTCTTTATGATATCTAAATGTTACTGCAATGTATTATAGGTCGGTGTGAAGAACAAAACCAATGATGTGCTATCAAAATTATCCAATTCAGTTGTGGTTGATGCCAACAAGAACCAGGTACGTATTTGGATGAAATACTTTATCCATCTTTTTTCTTATTCACGAAGCAAATGGAAAATGATTACTTAAAAATATTCTCGGAGGCCTTCGTCAATCTGACATAATGTATGTATATTGATGACTATGCTGTCAGTATGGTGTATATTGATGTGTTATTTTTGGCCAAAAATAGGCTTTACACCTTTCTTCTTTCAAAATTAATCACCGTTTGATATGGTGGATGGGTAATGAGTACATGTTCATGAATGCTTGTTTAGGTTCCAAACTTTGTACCATTGTTTTTTTCTTTTGGCAAATGTGATTAATGCTTATATTAAGATAGTTCAAGTATAAAGATTCTTTTTTCCCCATTGCTTTTTTCTATAGGTGAAATCGCCTACCATACCTCAGCTGCCTAAACAAAAGGAATTGTATGCATCCCTAAGTCCTTATCATGCAAAGCTCGTTGGAGAAAGTTACTTGGGGAAGAAAAGACCAATATATGAATGCACAGATGTACAGGTGTGATCTCTTGCTTCATCTACATGAATAATTTTGTGTTATGTAATAAAGTGGAACCAAGAGTCACCATTGTTGTCTGAAGATCTACAAATACAATGAGTTGGTTTTAAAATGAGTACTAGAAAACTCTCCTGCTTGTATGAATTGTTTGTTCTGGTTGGAAAACAATACTGAATGTTCAGTTCTCCTAGTAAATGTCTTAGAATAGTAGTTTGTGTCTGGGAAATTTTGTTGGTGTTAATTTCCGGGAAAACTTGGTGAAGATTCCAATCTGAAATTTTCACGTTGCATGTAGGTTGAAGCCGCCAAGGGATTCTTATCAGTGCTAAGAGATTACTCAGATTCACTTTGCTCAAACCTCCGTCCCCACACAATTACAAATGTACAGTCCAATGATGATAAGGTTGGTCTGCCTGCTCTGCTGTATTTCTGCAAAAGAAAATCATAAATGATATTTCCGAACAAACATTGTCTTAAACTCTGCAATGATGAAGACGTTTATGTGTTGAATTACAAAATAGATTCATTAAGTAGTGACATCATTAAAAGAAAAAAAGAGAGACAAACTATCCTTATTACAAACAAATAACGGAACAAATCAACTTAAACCTGACGATGTGTTTTGTGGAGTGGTACGCAAATAAAAGAAGCACGATACATCAATTTGTGACTTACAAGACCATTTAATTATGTTGGAGTAGGAGTGAAAAATAAATATTGTAGCTTTTGTTTTGGATGTAATAATTGTTACAGTTACGCATACAAAGCAGGCATGCACAATCATATCACACTAAAAATTTCTATCTTATTTAGCAGAGAACAGAATTTCTGATACTGTGTTTCTTCAATGTTAAGGTATCTTTACTCCTGAAGGAGAGTTTCATCGATTCATTCCCTAGTCGCGATCGACCATTTATGAAGGTATGCTCTTGCATAATCTTACTTTCTTTGTGCTAATTTTCCAAAAATTTCCCGAAAGAAGGTTCGGGGGGTTTGGTTTATACTCTTAGTCCTGTTCCAATAATCTGATATGTAAGCTAATACTGATTCTTCTTTTTGTTTGTGTTTTTTAATACATGAAGCATTTTGTGGACACGCAACTGTTTTCTGGACATACAGATCTTGTGCTTTCTTTCTTCCAAAAGGAATAGTACCGACCATACAAGGGTTAGCCTTTAGAGTTATATTTTATGTTGTAACTTGAACGTAAGTTCAGTGATGCTACTTATCTTAAGGTATAGGGTTAAAACAAAAATTCCCTACCTTGAAATGTTCTTCTCAGCTTTTTTGCCACTATCGACTGATTGATTTGTGTATGGCAACCTAGTTGTGAAGGCTTGTTTTGCAGCCTTTCGTTAATATCATAAGATATATTTGTATGGCTTTTTTATATCATAAAATATTTGTATGCAAGAGAATATTCCCAACTTAATGAAAATTACAAGGGTGGTGTATAGTATCTCGTCCATGCATACATTGAGAAACCCGTACTTTAATTATTTATTTATGTATGTATACATCTATACCATAACTCTGAAACTCAACTTTGATTTTTGGTATCATATGAATTTTAAATTGGAGAGTTACCGTGGCCTTAGATCGGTTTCATGTTGATTTGAACACTGAAAAGTGAAAATTAAGAAACCTATTAGCTTTTCCTTTGTAACTTTGAAGGTTTTAATATAGTAAAAGGCAAGGGATTGAAACTGAAAAGTAACGTGGTGTGGATGTGGGTAGCAAGATATGAAAAGGGAAAGATACATTCATAGAAATGTGTGGGACCCAGCCACCCAGTGACCATGAGGTTATTTAGCCAGTTGACACAGTGTGGGGTCTTTTGTACGAACATAAAGAAAAGTAGTTTGCATGTGTTTGGCCTGCCAAGGAAGAGAATGGCTACAGTTCCAGGGAGTGCATTGCTCTGCTCTGCTCTTCTCTGCACTGCACTGCTTTTCTACTACTGCCAAAGTTACCAGACAAGAATATAATAGTTTCACCCAATTTTAATTGCATTCACTAATGTTAATTCTTTTACCCCCTTTAAAACTTTGTTTCTTTCTTGCATTTTTTTTAATTACATATATTAAGTCTGAGGTTATGCTCCCTATCGTATACAGAAAAAGAAAGAGATTATTTGTACTGATGCAGGGTAAAATTACAGTATCATAATATTAACAAGTGACCTTCTAAAATCACATCATTTAAGTTTGTATACTCCTTTTATGTTTAGCTGAACCCTTTCTTTTCTTTTCTTTTTTTATTCCCTTCAATGATGAAAAAAGGGATAGCTGACTGAAGATAAGAGACACAAATTTTAAGGATAATTATTTATGAGAAGATAACTCAGCATTTTAATTTGTAGTTGGGTGACATGAAAAATGTATCTATATCAAATTGAATTGATGTCAGCAATAAATGCCTTTTCAAAGGCATAAACCCAAGCCCAAGAGATGAACAATCATATCATGATATACCACATGGTTAAATGTTTTGTACTAATAAAAGATATGATAAAATTTACAGTACAGTTTAATATTTAAGATAGAAGATCAACAATAACAACTAATCCCATTTAATCAACTAAACAACCATTTACCCTAATCAATATATTTTTTTTTTTGGGTATTATTTTTAAAATATAAAGGTAAATGCAATAAATGAAGATGTAAAAAGAAGGTAAGGTTTTAGGGTATGTTGGGGGGGTCCAGTTTCAGGCTTATCAGTAAAAACCTGAAAAAACACACCTGCTCTGAGTCACATTTTCTAAATTTCCCAAATTGAAAAAGGTCAAAAATGTAAGTGGGAGCTATTGGGAAGGAACTGAGGTATGGAACAGAAAAAGTAAAAGAGTTAGTAGTAAGTAGTAAAAGCCCAAAACCGTACACAAACCTCATCTTAAGATCAGAATAGCCACATTGGCTTCAGACACCAACTCAAACACTTCTAGTTATAAATATGTAATAATTTTTTTTCTTTTACTTTTTTTTTTTAAATAATATTTTTATAAAAATCATGTCTTTTTCTCTTTTGATTTTGAAAAAAAAATATTAGTTTATTCACTTTTGCTTTATAGTTTATGGGTTTCCGTAGAGATGTCAGAGACAAGAGCTGCCACAGAGGCAGCTTAGGTGCAGTCTGCAGAAGCAGAAGCATCAGAGAGGTGCAGTCACAATATGAGCAGAGAGAGAAAGAGAAGAGAGAAGAGAGAGAGAGAGAGAGGTGGCATGCAGCAGCACTATAATCAGAACCATTAGTTTTATCCGTGTACAGAAGATTCTGCAGCTCCATGGTCCCTGAAATAAATATACCTACTCTACTCCAAAAGCCATCTCTACTAATAAATTCACTCCCACAAAACACATCTTCTGATACACTTATTTTTATCTGAACTCTGAAACTGTCTCTCTCTCTCTATCTCTTTCTTTCTTTTACTGCACTGTTTTAAGTCTGAAACAAGTTTTCTTTTGGTTGGAGTTTAGTTTTAATTTCTGTTTGTAGCTAAGGATGATGAGTGGAAAGACCAGGTTTCCCTTCACTGCATCTCAATGGCAAGAGCTTGAACACCAAGCTCTAATCTTTAAGTATATGGTTTCAGGAATTCCCATCCCACCTGATCTTCTCTTCACCCTTAAAAGAAGTTACTTGGACTCTACAGCAGTACTACCTTCAAAGCTTTTCCCTCACCATTCTCAACATGGTAATGGTAACTTACCTTCATTTCTCTCTTTTTTTTTCTCTTTATTACATTTTTAGATAAAAAGTGCTGAAAGGGTTAATGGGTTTTGATTCTTTTTGAATTTTGTTTATGGTGAATTAGTTGGGTGGAACTGTTTCCAAATGGGGTTAGGAAGAAAGATAGACCCTGAGCCAGGGAGGTGCAGAAGAACAGATGGCAAAAAATGGAGATGTTCTAAAGAAGCTTTTCCTGATTCAAAATATTGTGAAAGGCACATGCATAGAGGAAAAAACCGTTCAAGAAAGCCTGTGGAAGTTTTGAAAACAACTGGGACAAACTCCAATCTCTCAAATCCATCAACACTTGTCTCATCAAACAAGAATCTGTCTAATAATTCACTTTCTTCACTGACATCACTTCCATCTGAATCCCAAAACCGCCATCTTCACCCTTATCATAACCCCCATCTTGATCATCAACAACAGCCTTTTAGTGTTTATAACCACAGTTCATCTTCTTCTTCAAGGCCTAATGGAATTGGTTTGTCATCACAAGATAGCAACACATCATTGCTATTCGACTCTGGGTCTTACTCTAATGCAGACTTAAGGTTTGTCTATGCAAAAAAAATAATAATAATAACAAACTCAACTTTTTTGTTTAAAGTAGTTTCTTTTGGGTTGTGACTGTGATTGATTGCTTTCCTTGTTGGAAAGAAAAAGCAGGTATGTTTATGGGCTTAAAGATGAGGTTGATGAGCATTCATTCTTTTCAGAAGAACCTTCAAGAACTCATGTAAGAGATTTATCTATGGATGAGAGTTGGCAACTCACACCACTAACAATGAGTTGTTCTTCTTCTTCTTCTAAACAGAGGAGTTGCTCTGGTTTACAAAGTGAGCATTCTTATTTGCAGCTTCAGAGTTCTAATCATTGTGATTTGAGGAGAAATGATGTGAAAATGGAGAGAAAAGAAGCAACACAGAAAACCATTCACTTCATTGATGAATGGCCTGTAAAAGAAAAGGATTCATCATGGCTAGAGTTGGATGACAAATCATCAAACAGTGGATCTGTCTCCACTACCCAGCTTTCAATTTCGATTCCCACCTCTTCATATGACTTTCCCATCTTCAATACTTGTAGAACTCATAATGGTAACTCATCTCAATATGTTTCTTTACCAAAACATTAATTGGTTAATTTTCACTTACTTTTATTTGGTTTGTCTTTATTACTAATCTTCTTTTGATGGCCCAGTTGAGAATCATGGCTACAAATTCATTTTGTTTTGTTTTGTTTTTTGTTTTGCAATGCAGGTGATTGAGTTTTCATCTTACTGGGTTTCAGAGAAAGAAAGAAAAAAAAAAAAAGAAAAAAGCCAAAGTTGTACTTAACTGGTGGTACTGTTTTTTTGTGTGAGGTTAGGGACATTGGTCTCTCCTTTGTTTTTTTTTTTTTTTTTTTTTTGTTTAGTTGAATGAACAGGGCTTGAACTGGACAATGTATGTTTAACAAAGAATCCAATGTTTCTCTACATTTATTTTTATTTTATTTGGCTTTGGCTCTATTGTCTTATTTCATACTTTGACTGCAATGAGTCGACCGTACTATTTTATCTGTCTAACATGACTTGGTTTATTCAATCTTTGATGTTCATAAGTTTATTGTGTAGTGTAGACTCTTTTATAACCACAACTTAAGGACCCCATTTTGGACTCCATTTTGTAATGTCTGACTCACCTAAACTAATGTTTGTAAAGAGTCAAATAAAAGTTGTTGCCCCCATCAAACTATATCAAAATGACATTAATTGCTTGTTTACTCTTCACTTTCCATACAACATTGAGGCAAAGAGACACAGCACCAAACAAATCCCTTTGTTGGAGACAATTGCTAGATCCATTCAACAGCTTTAGACTTTAGTTCATCTTTACTCATATATATTATTATTATTATTATTATTATTTATAGTGTGTGGTAACTAATGATACAACTTTCAATAGTAAAAAATGTGACCACCTCCACATTATTAATCATATGTACTTTTATTTTTTTGAGGGTGAATACGGTACTATTCTTATTTGAGGAAGGTTAAGAAACTCTACAATCCTGTGTAAATGTTTTACGAAATGGACAAATCATAAGTGAAATTTATGCCTTAAACATTACTAACAATTTTTTTTTTTTGTTATTATTTCTTATTTTTTAAGTTAGCTTGAAGATAGAGTTGTGGAGAAACTTCTTTTTTGTTTGGGGTGCATTCAAGTAGCTTAAAAATGACTCCACATCACATGTTCTTCTACCGTGGTCTAAACTCAAAAGATAACAGGCAGAAAATGCAACTCAATTTGAACTAAAAAGAAAAAAAAAATGCAACTCAAAAGATCATTATTCCAAGTACTGGCTTGTACGGAAGCCCGTGAAAATCCCTCATCATATATCAAATCCTTTCATAAGTTTCTGCTTTCTTTTCTTTGATAAATTAAAGATGATCAAAGGATATACTTTATTAAAACAAAAATCACTTCACACGGAAATTCCTCCAACATTTGTTAGTTGTTACATGGGAATATGCATTTGATTTTGACGTAACCTGAAGTAGTGTAATAGCCAATTAATAAAGAGAGAATAGAACGGTTTTAACTTCTTTACTTAAAAATAAATAAAAGGAGAGATATAGAGAGAGAGACTTATAAGAGTGAAAAAAAGGTAGCCAAAGTGACCGTGTTTTTAAGTTAAGTAGATATTCTTGAAATAATTATTGTCTCTGAGCAAAAGCCAAGCCAAATAGAGTAAGAGAAGTTCTGACAAAAAGAAGACAAGTCCAAATGCTTGTGCTGCATCTGATGGTGGTGGTGGGAGTGAGTGAGTGGGTCACTCTGTGGTTGCATTAATCCAAAAAGAGGAAAGCAGTGCTGTCAATCTTCACACTTCACACATCACAATTCAGAGTCTTTACTCTTTACAGGTTTAAAAGGCTTCCGCACTAGTCAGTCTCAGTAGGCAGACTCCTTATCTGGTTCTCCTGTCCTACATCACCACCCAAGACTTTGTCCAACAAAAAACAAAGGAAAAATGCAACACTTTTTATGGACAGGAAACTTTCCTGTAATTATAGTAATTATTTCCATTTATTATTGTTTTGTTTTAATAGCTAAGAAAAGTGCCATTAGTAATTTAGGATACTACAGCATGAGCATCTTACGTTAAGGAAGATGAAATAATTTGCTAGGCCATTTGGTCGTCTCAATGGAAAAACTATGGACTCTGAAGAACTCTTTAAGGAGACAAAACTTGATATGAGCCATACACTGCTAAAGTGAATGTTGTTTCTATTAAAATATGAGTTTCAAAGTTACAAAAAGGAGTATTTAAATAAATGAACTAATACAAAAGAGCAACTATTAACAATGTAACAGTTTACAAGGAAAGTCTTCCACCTTAGATAGGTTTGTTAATGGCCTTGTGTAGTTCAAGATGGCAGATCTCAATCCTCGTCGTTAATTTCACCTTCTTCCCCAACCTTATCATCTTCTTTGATCTCACCATCACTCCCCTGCATCTCTGGTCTCTCTAATTGCCCGTCATCATCAGACTCCGACCATGCCCGCCTCCGCCGACTTGCGTTTGAATTAGGTGCAACCTTTACAGTAAAAAAAATCAGAAATAATGAAGGGAAAAAAAAATATGCATTTTATCAGACAGAGGCAAGGTGTTTTAGACTGGCACAGTCATCAACTCAGCATAGGACCAGTCTAATTCCGCCCAGAAAAGTAAGACTGGCTTATGTACCAAAAAAACATTTTGTTAAAAGCTGAAAGCAGAGAAAAAGTTTTTCACCTCTTCCTCAGCATCAGAATCTTCTAGCCCTGCTGCTGCAAGAGGATCGTGGGCGTTTTCTTCTGCATAATCCTCATGGTCATTTGTCTGAGCAGGCTCCCCATAATTCACTTTGGTGTCATCATACTCTGGTTCTTCCTGATCATCCACCATCTCTGCTTCTGCATCATCTGCTTCATAACGTGACCTTGAGCTCTTGTCCTTCTTTCTCCTCTTTCCACCCTTTCTCCTTTTCTTCTCACTATGACCACCCTCCTCATCATCGACCTCTGTTCTATCCCTTCGCTTAGAAGATGTGCTGCTCTTCCATTGTTCCTGAAGATTGACAAAGTATATGCATAAGTTTAGAAAGAAAAAATTGTTGCCAATGTTTACAAGTATTTCATTCAACTTTTAAGTTAGTTTTTCATATATTAAAAGAACAGAAATCCAAGATCTATGATTTCCCTAGATCAACTATGATCTATGATCTGTCCCTGGAAAAAATGTCAAGTGCTCCCTCACACAAGCAGGTATCTTTTCATTATACCTTCCAATTTCTTGTAATGAAACAAGCAAACGTAATTTGTTCTAGTGTCTAAGGTTGAGAAAAAAAATTTGCAAGCCAGCTACTTTAGTAACTCAAGAGATGACATATCTTGGAGTATATTAAGCTTCTTAAGCATGTTGGTAATATAAATCAGAACATTTACCTTTACTCGTTCAAAATGCTCCTCCTGTTGCCTCACCTGCTTTAGCTCATCCTCTCGCATTCTCCTTTCCAACTACCCACACAGAGGTATCAGTAACGTGTTAAAATTTTGACTACTAAATATATCTTTACTGCGATATATATATATATAATATATACGAAACATGATCAGCAAACCTGAAATTTCCTTTGTTCTTCAGCCTTGCGACGGGCTTCCTCAGCCAATGCCATTTGTCGAAGAGCTTCTTGTTTATGCCGGTTTTTCTGTTCTTCATGTTCAGCATTTTTTAGGTGAACTCTTGCAGCTTCAAGTAAGTGCTTACAGTACTCAACATGAGTGTCAATTTTCTTTTCATCGAACCCATAAAAGTGAAGGTTTGAAGCAGCAGAAGCAGACAACTGTTTAAATACACGAACAGCATTTCCAAGCTCTGAAACTGTTAGGCGCACCTGTAATTTCACAAAAGAAAAGAGACGGAAATAAAGCTGAGCTCCAATAAACATAAGGCCAAATATATAATAAACTAGTTGATGGAGTCACAGCCCCAAACATCTCAAAGAAAAGATTAGCAATATGATTCTTTAGGTACATATAGTAGCAAGTTCAGTGAGCCTATCACTACAAAATTTCAAGCATCTAATCTTACTTCCAAATTATAAGAAATATGAAACCAGTATTGAGGCATCATAAATTGTAAAAATGTGAATTTGCTCACTGCTGCACAAATTTCAGAATTTCTTCTGCTAAAAAACTATCCTGCTCAAAATGTTCCTACCAAAATATAATGACATAACATCTTAAAATCATTGTATGTAAAGCACTTCTCACACACCATCATATGATGATATGACATGCAAAGTACATGTTGAACACCAGATCATAGTAGAGATGAAAGAATTCTGTTTGACTAATTATCTTTTCTGTTTAAATACACTTGGTGCTTAATGAAATCAGGCTAGGCATGTAGCGGAAACAAAAGTAAAAGCATGAGCAACTAAAAACAGAGAGAAAAAGAAAGGCAACCTCATCTGCCGTTCTCTTTTCTTTTTGTAGTGTCAGGGCAGAGAATTTCTGCATTACAACACCCGCATCAAACCTCAGTGCGTAATTTGAAGGTGCCAAATGAATGGCTCTCAGAAGTGTCTTTTTGCAGTCTTGCCACTGTTCAGCTTCATAGTGAGTGCGAGCTAAATAGAGAAGAATCTGAGAGTCTGTGTTATAAAAAAACTTCCTCAGGCAATTCTGATACTGCAAGAAGTGGCATGACACGCAATCACTAAAACGTACAAAGTAAAAAACAACATAAAGATGCATACTAAAATATGATGCAACAAACTGACCATTTTTACAGCCAACGAAAAATTTCCCTGAGCAAAATAAACATGTGCTATATTTATCCAGACATCTGGCATCTGAACAAAAATGCTTCCACTTGCAGCTTCTTGAACCTAAAATAATTAAAGACATAAGTAATACTGTAGCAGAAGTAAAACTTGAAATCACACATTTCAAAACCAGGGCCCTTAACCATGGAAAATTATACACGCGAGCCCAAAAAAAATTGTCACACTAGCCGCTTCTTGAATTTACATATAAAAATACTGTAACAGAAGTAAAACTTGAATCATACTTTTCCAACTATGATTAGCAAGGCCCTTTAACATGGAAAATATGCATAAAAATAGTTTACCTGGGTGAAAATATCTTTTGAAACATCAAAGTGACCCTTTTCTGCATATACCACTCCAGCACCATTGGCAGCATACAAATTGGCAGAATGTTGAGCCAGAACCTACAAGTAAATAAAAGTTGAGTGCTAAATACACATGATCGTGTGGTCTGTTCACAATGATATATAATATTAAAAAAAAAAATCCCTCCAACCTGAACTCAAACAAAGGATGTTCTTGATCACTGAAGAAATAATATTGAATGCATGGAAAGAAATGAGGATAGAAAATATACACGAGAAAGAAAATAAATGCTCACTTACCTTAGTGTAAAGTTCCTTAGCTTTTTCTAAATGTGTAGCTTCCAACTTAGGATTTCTTTTCTCATTACGAACTGCTGCAAAGTAGTTCCAGTTTCCCTACAAATTCCAAAAGGCACTTGTGAGTTGAAGATAAATGCTTGATTAACTACTAGAATATCAAAAAGGTTTCATGTGTCTTCACAAAGGTAGGTATTCCATGAGACAGTAAGAAATCTCAGATATGTATACTCTGGATAACATACGAACCAGAGAAAGTGTATCATAGGAATCCTTCCCCGCTGTTGCTTCACTAGCAGCGCGCAAAGTCTCTTTTGCCTTGACCCAATCATCATTCTTCAATTCTAAGTCTCCAAGCATCGATAATACATTTGGGCATTTTCCATTAACCTTCAGAGCATCATTGACCTAACATAGAAGTTATTTTGAGTAATGTTTTAGAGAGAGAGAGAGAGAGAGAGAGAGAGAGAGAGAGAGAGAGAGAGAGAGAGAGAGAGAGAGAGAGTGGGTAATAGGGTTCACAAATAACAACCAGTTCAATACTCAATTGAATATTGTTTCGAGTTTTTGCAATAGCAGCAAGCCTTAGATAAGCATCTACGTAATCTGGATACTGCAAAAGTGGAAAACACAAGTTAAACAAAAACTAACCTTCATAGGCAAGTACTACAAAAACCTGCATGAACATACCAATTAGTCACCTAAATATCAATAAGGAAACAAACTGATCAATCAATCATTTCATTGCTGACAAACACTTCTGCTATGAAAAAAGATTGTGACATGAAATGCTCAAATTTTCATTGCTATTAAAATCAAGTTACAATTCTTCTCTACTTACAGTATTAATGTAACATTTAAATTACTTTTACACTTGTCTCTCCAAATGAACCTACAATCTTTGGGAGGTAGATACCCTAGGAATAAGGGCCCCGAGACAAATCAAATTCCTGACCTCATGGAGCAAACCTGAGCTGACCACTTGACCCACCCTTCATAGATGCAATATTATTACTATAATTATTATTTATTAAATTTAAAATTTTTGGTCCTGGCAGTTCAACCAGGAGACCTCCAACTGGCCCTAAGGTTTTTGAGTCTGTGGTGGTTTGAGCCTTGGAATAAACGCCTACCAGCACTTTCCAACACTCCTTACCATTAGACCATTGCTTGGGGTTATAGATGCGATATTATTTATCATACACGTTAAAACAACTCTTTTCATGGACATGAAAAATGTAGAGAACATAGCTACCTTGAACAAGATTAGTCGGTACAACGTGCTTGCAGTTTCAGAGTTATGTAACTGCTCAAATAATCTTGCCATATTAAATAGTGCCGTAACTTTATTCCAAGGTAAGTCGACAACACGACCTTCATTCTCAAGCTGCTGAAAGAAATGTGTGTCCTTGAACTGGAGAGTGGAAGCACTAGCATCAACAGGTGGGGATTTTTCTTTACCATCCATGAAAGCAAGCCATATTCCATCACCCAATGCCTCCCTGAAAGTTTGTTCAGCAAGCTGATAGTGGAAGGAAATAAATTAATGTCATTGAACTGTTTTAGCATTAATATAAAATTCAAGAAGGTAAAAAGCTTATCAAACCCACACAAAAGTAACATAAAAAGTCCTTTAAACAAATCATATCAATAGGAAATTGCTCAAACCTCAAATTCTCCTCTTTCAAAATGAAGAACTCCAAGATTATTGAGCACTTCAATGGGTGTTTCTTGACCTCCCTTTTTCAAAAGCATACGAGCCTGTAAAATATTTGGGAATTTTATTACCCCTCCACAAATAGAAGAGACCTACATCGTACAGAAGTAAAAATGAGATCCTTACAGTTTTTAGGGCGTCTAGAGCAGCTACAGGGTCAGATGAAATCAATAATTCTCCCAGGTCAAGAAATGCCTGCAGTACAGTAAGACAAGTAAAAAAATGTTAAAAAGGAAAAAGTATATATGCAATAAAGGAGTTATTGCAACAAAATCTTCAAGACTCTCATAATACCTCAAATCACAGATCTAAAATCAACCATAATTTATACACCAAAAAAAAAACAAATTTCTAGTAGATACATAGATCCATGTCACCCATCACCTGTCATCTGTGTTAATGTTATTCTAATGTTGTCAACCATTTCAACAGTGTGAAAAAAAAAAAAGAGAGTAAGAAAGCAATTGTATGGACAAATCCAAACCAAACAAAAACATATTATTCATTACTTGTACAAACATTGTACAGTTAAAGAGGACCATCCATAACCTTTAGGAGTCGAACAACATGGAAACTGGACACTAGGGAAGCGTCTGAGTCATACAAACAGGTTCTCAGCACACCAAATTTTAGTAGAAACATGACTAAAAGAACTTGTGTTAAACCAATAAAGACATGATTATTCACCTGGGCATCACGTGGATCAATTTTCGTAGCCTTTCTCATAAATTCATGTGCCTTTTCTGTCTGTCCAAGCTGGAAATATATGTGCCCAAGTACCTATTGAAAAATAAACAATCCATTCTAGTCATAAGAGCAAAACTAGATATTATTTTTTATTATTGAAATATCATTACAAAAGAGTTTTCTAAAGGTATTCATTTTAACTCACTTTCAACGTCTCACAATTATCAGGGTAGACCTCTAAAACCTTTTCAAAATTTGACAATGCACTTTTAAAATCTCCCAACTTCAATTGCACCTGGCCCAATCCTGTCACCAGAAGTCCATTAAATTAAAGATGAGGAAAAGTGACTGGAAGAAAATGCATTACAAGACAAAATTCTACATTGTTAGTCACATTCTGGTTTGATTTTATTAAAAGACGAGAACATTGAAGGTCTAAATCCATTGTGGCCAGCCCTTGTACTATTTTAAATACATCTTTTTGCATACACATCTGTATGCATTTCTAAAATACAACGAAGCCAACTTCACAATTAAACATTTGTAGGGCTTAGGCATGTTGAATTTTTTTCCCATAAAGAGAAGACCTAACTTAAACATGAAATTTTCATGGCCAATAGGAGCAAAAGTACCACCAAGAAATCAGAGTTGCCACGCAAAATTCATATAAATCCTTAGCTTATTTATATATGAAAAAAAACAACCTTTAAGACCATGTCAACACATCAACACAAAGAGTACACCAAGAAGCAGAGATTATGGTACTGACCGTAATAAGGAAATACAAATTCATGGGGTTTATTGACTTCCTTGACAGATGCCATGTAATACAGTCCAGCCTTTTCATAGTCCCCCTGGCATCCAGGAAAAAGAACATCATTAGTAGAATATCGTATTTGGAAAGGAAATGTCAGAAGAAGAGTAAGAGAAAGAGGAAAGATTTCTTCAAAGGCAAAATAATAGTGACAATACAAACACCCAGTCATCACATGAAGAAACTAGTGCACTGAAACGATTTTTATTAAAAAAAGAATGCCCAAGAGTTTAGGAAATTAGTCATGATCTCCCAGCAAGTACAACTACACCATAGCAATAAAATGTTGATAAAGGTCCTTTTTCTGTTTTTCTATTATTTTTAAGAGGAAAAAAACACCAACAACCGCAACAACTAACCTTGCTATGGTATGATCGCGCTAAATTATAGTAAGAGTGTGACTTTGTCGGTCCATGGTTGCTAACAGCAAGCGCTGTTTCAGTGAGTTGCTCCACCAAAAAATGTTGTCCCGTGAAGAAAAAGTGATTTGCTAAGTAATTTAGTGCCATTGCACAGTAAGGATATACATCAAAAGCTCTCTGCATTTTCTCCATTCCTTTTCTAATTCCATTAGCTGTTAGACAGCAGTAAAATTAAACTTCAGAACATAAAGAATTGATTTGAAAACAAAATAATGACTAAAAGATGCTTGTGTAATTCAGCATAAGGGAAATAACATGCTATTTATTTACTTTACCAACCAACCTTCATTTGTATTCAAATCCATAATTGCCAATGCTACAAGAGCCTCAACATTTTCTGGATCTAACTGCAAGTTTAAAAGATTTATTTATAGATGACTTCATCAGATACACATAAATGATTTAACTACATCACTTGGCAAATGGTTAAATGTCAACTTGCCTGCAAAACTCTCAGAAATGCCTGCCGAGCTTTTTCAAGCTGACCCAACTTATAACGACACAGTCCTATGCCAAGTCTTACAGCAGCAGGACAATTGGGATATACTAGCAGGGCCCTCTTTGCAAAATTCAGATAATACTAATCAGAGGTAATATCTTTTTTTCTACAAGGAGATATATAAACATTTATGTTTATGACAAATTTTGTATACTTGTCTCATCCCAAATACAGACCTTGTACAAATCCAAGGAATCAGAAAAGCGTCCACGGTTGAACTGAACACATGCCTGCAAAGTTCAGGACGTATTAGAAATAAGCTAGCTTTGAGTTCATACTATTTTGCTCTTTTCAAACTATAAATTAGTATATTTTTAATATCCCCAGTCTAAAAAAAAAAGATCACATACATTCAAGATTTCCCAACAAGGGCATTACCTGCTTTCTCAAGTTTTGAGATTTTTTAAAATGACTAGTTAAAACCTTAAAAATTAAAATGAATGAGGAATTGAAAATAAAGCTTTGAGATTAACCAAGTTTCAATACTTTAGTGACCATAATACATGAAAATTAGGAACTACAAACACTTCAGAGCAAGTCAACGCCTAATGCAACTAGCAAGAAGCTCTTCAAGAGAGTCATGGTTATAATGTCAGGCAACTTTTTTTTGTCGGGTGAGCATCATCAAAAATCTTCTTGTATCAAAAAATAAGACTTCACTAAACTGAAAAGTAATTACATAAAGAACAAGATGTTCCTGATCATTAAACTACACACTTGCAGTTGTAATCAAAGAGAATTTAAAAAGCTAACAATTGCATCTCTGTATGTATAATAAGTACTGGATATCCAAATCACTGATATTAAGGAAAAAAAAAAACTATGTCACACAGAACAAATTTGCATACTTGACCCAAGAGAGCAGGAACATTATCACGGTCTCCATCCAATACAATCTTGAATGCAGAAAATGCTTGTTCTACTTCACCCTTGGCCAATAAAAGCTGACCTGCAAAAGAAGTCAGGTTATAACCTTTAAGTGCAGGCATATTCAGGCATGGGTCGCACACCTCAGCTTTCAATAATTTAGAAAAATCGAGTTTTTTCAACTCATCCACCTCAAATTGAGACTGCAAAGCAACTAAGTATGTCATACAGATTTAAAGAAAAGTATGCCAAAACTAATAATACAAGTACAAGTCATGGTTTAATTTGGGAACAATATACAGTTAAGACGATTATGTCAAACTGGTAATCTCTCACTGGAACTTCTGGATCAGCAACAGCAACAGTCGTATCAAAAATTAGTGTCTACATTTAAAACCTTTAGATGACGGAATTCTATTGAAACTGTGAAAGTTTTTGTCTTTGGTCTCATTAATATGAACAAGAATGAAATATTGAATAGCAAACAATACATTGAAGTAAAACTTTTGTTGTATATGAAGAAATAAGTTTGAACCCACCTTTTCCAACCCAAGTAGAAGGCTCGTGCATGTCAATTCTTGACGCTTTATTGTAGTATTGGGTTGCCAAAATGAAGTGCTCCTCCTTTTCTCTATGCTTAGTCTCAATTTTTCCAAGGTAACTATAGTAAGCCCCTAAAGCATTTAAGATTGCAATTCTCTCGTATCTAACATCAGCATAGTACTCATCAATTTCTGGAAGAAAGATTAGACGGGCATAAGCATTACAACAACCAAAAATTAAAAGTAAAAGACAACAATGAAAATTAAGTGCACCCGAGTAATACTGGAGAAATGGGAACAGAATTAACGAACAGTAATGAGATTATAAGAAAAATAGAAAGAATTCTAGAGCCATGTGGAATACCAGGACTGGACCCTTCCTCCAAAATTTGGCGGAACTGTTCAAGTTTTCCTTGCTTAAAGTACTCCCTCTGAACAATTGAAACGTTTAGCCCATAAATTGAATATTAAGTTTAATCAACAGGTAAGCGTCAGAATTTGAAAATACAGAAAATTATCAGGACAATAATAATAATAATAATAATTAAACGAAGAAGCAAGAAGTAACCGCGATGATGAGCCATAGATCAAGAGGGGCTTGCTCGGCCTTGAGGATGTCTAGAATATCAGAAGCGTCCCTCGGGAGCTGATCGAGAACCACTCTCACTTCCTCCTCCGAGTTCTGAACTGGTATGTACACTGAAGCCATTATTTCCCAAATTGCCAAACCCTAATGGAGTGAGTGAGCAGGAGTGAGTTGAATCCGAATCGGAGTTTGGATCTTCTTCCTTACTCCCTTCCTCCTATTATTTTTCCACAATAATAATCTTCTTTTCTAAACATTCTAAATGGTCAAGACTTTTAGGATTCTTGGCGGGTTTTAGTTAGGTTTCCATTCTCAATATTCAATTTCACTATTTTTTATAAAATTAAAATATTAAAAAAAAAAAATTGTGGTATAGTTCCTCTAAATAAAAAAAATTTCAAAAATTTCTTATCATTCCTAAAAAGTTGTGGACTCACAAAAGCTGGTCCTGGAAGGTTTTATTGTCCTTCTAAGAAGGATTTTCAGGAAAGTTAGCCCTCCTTAGATAGCTAGTTGTTCCTTCTGAAAGTTAGTCCCGGATAGTTCTAACTGACTTTTTCCTATTCAGGAAGGTCTTTTAGCGAGTGCCTTGAACCGTGACTCCAGAAGTTGTCATACTTGTTCCAGATGCACTTTTACTTAGCCTGACGTGGAGACTTCGCCCAAAAGAGAGTTAGTTAACCTCGATTCTTGCAGCCACCGATTTTAGAATCTTGATCCTAAGCCTATATATGACACCCTCACTTATCACTTCAATACGACGATCAGATTGAGACTGAAAAATAAAAAGAGAAAAGATTGAGAGGTAGAGAGAGATACAGAGAAGAGAGAGAGAGAGAGAGAGAGAGAGAGAGAGAGAGAGAGAGAGAGAGAGAGAGAGAGAGAGAGAGATAGAGAGAGAGAGATTGGGTTTGGATTTTGTAAGAAGAATCTTATGTAGATGAAGAAAATTCTTGGGTGAGAAAGTGAGAATGAAAACATTTTGAGAGAACTCATCAGAGAATTGATCTCGACTGTATTGTATCTGTTCTTGCCCACTCAATAAAGAAGATTTTGTGGTGTTTCAATACCGGAGTAGAGTCATAGATCACATTAATCTGTTGGACTTGAACCAGTGTATATATTGGTGTTGATTTTTGTATTTTTTTTCTTTGCCTTAATTGTTTTCTAGTTTTTCTTACTTTGTTCATCCCTATTTTTTCTCCGATTATTATTTTTGATCTATTAATCTTGTCATTGCTAATTATTTGATTATTTAGAGTTTACTTGATTTGATTTTACACCTTTGGTTGTAATTTTCCCATAAATCAGAGTTGGTAATCGATTAAGAACGCAGAATTAAGATTCTTTCCACTGCAATTCTTGAAGAAACTTTGAATGCCATCAATGCCGAAATTTAAATTGGAGAAATTCGATAGAACAGGAGACTTTGCGCTATGGAGAGAAAGTTTGAAAGGAATCTTATTACACCAGAATGTATCCAAGATTCTTGGAGATGAGAAACTCTTTGTCAATAAGAAACAAGAGGAAAAAGCAAAAATAGAGGAGATGGTGTACTACACGATCATCGTGTATCTATCAAACAATATTCGAAGAAAACTCATCGTAGAGAAGATGACGAAAACTTAAAACCATCAATAGCTAGCAAGATCATTTTGCTAGAATGGTTATACGATTTTAGAATAATTCCTTTATTTTCTTTTATGATAATATTAATAAATTAAATGAGATTATTGTAGGATTGGTTAATATAAACTACAAGGTTGATGAAGAAAGTCAGGCCATCATTTTTCTAAGATCGCTTCCAATTGCATATCAAGAAGTAAAGGTTGTTATCAAGTATGGCAGAGACATGATTGCATTGGAGGATGTACGTGTTGCACTAAAATCGAAAAATTTTGAATTACAATTGGAAAAAGAATCCAAGAAAGAAGAAGTGTACTTGGCAAGATGAAGATTGCCAAGAAAGTAAGTTCAAAGAGTAAATACCATCACTCTCAATCAAGATCAAAATTCAGAGAGAAGGAAACAAGAAAGTGTTACTTCTGTGGAAGGTCTGGACACTTGCAAAAATTTTGTAAGAAGTACAAGGAGCAATAAGGCTTCAACAAATCCCACAATAGAGATAGGAAGGACGACTGACATCATCACCACGAGAAGGATTCTACTGCAATTGCGAATGATAGTGATGACTGCTCCACGAATGGAGAGTTGTTCTCTATCTCGGAGTCCTTGTTGCGATATTTAGCACACGCAAGTGTACGTATCGTTTCAAGTAGTAGACTCACTAGGAGTGAGGTCGATCCCACAGGGAGTGGAGTTAAGTACGTTAAAATTAAACTTTTACTTCTATTTGATTAAATAAAAGATAGGAAAAATAATGAAGTATAAGAAAAATAGTTGGAAGCAACGATTCGAGAAAATTGATAGTTAATAAACTAGGGTGTTGATTTCAATTGTTTTTGTTGAATATGGCTTAATATGATTATTTTCCTAATATTAATTCCTATGCAATAGCAGGTTTACTAAGGTAATTTATAGTCTTCTCAGATATATAAACCTCAATTACATGCAAACTTTCTACTCTCGTGATAAATTTAACATGCAACAGGCATTAAACACAGAAACCCTATAAGCTATCTAAACCATATAGGTACTCTCGTCCTATATCGAAATTCAGTTCTATTCTACTATAGCATATTTGACACTCACTTCTCAGATCTCGCATCAAAATCATAAACAGTTAATTGGTGGCCAGAAAATTAAAAGTAATTAAGCACAAATAAAATAGAATACATATAAATTAGGAGGAAAATAAATCATATTAAAACCATAAAACAATGTTAAACAATATCCATCTAACCCTAATAAAAGTGTTTAGTTACTCATGTTCAATGAAGCACAAATACACATATTAACTGATAGAAAAGAGATGAAAAATAAAGAAGAGAAGAAAAGAAGAATGCTGAAAAACCCTGAACAGTATGTCTCCAGTATTGTAGCTGATCTCTCTACTCTGTATCTGAACTCTCACTTTCTTCTCTCTGAAATTGCTTGCCGAAATCAACTCTCTTCTGCTCTTTATATAGGCATTCAGGGCCTAAAAAGATGGAAAAACGCACATGTTAAATGCCTATTCGAACTAGGAAACCCCCAACACCCACGTGAGATAAAAATACGATTTTTGTGCTATTTAGGGAGGCGGGCCGCGGCATGCTAAAGCCATGTCGCGGCCCGTGTTGGAAGTGATTTTTCTGCTGCGTCGACTGATAGTATTTTGGCCATAACTCTCTCAATATTGCTTAGAATTGGACGATTCAAGATGTTCCGGAAAGATAGAAGAGAGATCTATAACTTTTATGTTTTGACTTTTTCCAAAATCAAATCAGAAGACAGTCGAATTTAGGCTTGAAGTTTCAGCTTTATTTTCTTGCACAGTTTTCTCTATTTTAAATATCATGATATTTTTATCTTTTTCCCATCTTTTTCTCTGATATTTTTCTAATCTTCTTCTATTTTAAATCTGCAAAAATAAAAGATAACAAGCGTAAAAATGCTCCAAACACGATTAAAACTCAATTAAAAATATACTAAACTTAATCTAAAATTAATACTAAAAATAACCTAACAGTCCTCAATGAACATGGAGTGAATTCTTGACTCCGGATACACTTATCACATGTGTCTAAGTCGAGAGTCATTTTTTGATTATAAATTAGTTGATGGAGGTAAAATTCTAATGGGTAATGATCAATCATGCAAGGTCATTAAAACTAGGAAGGTAGCCATCAAACAGTATGATGGTGGAATCAAGGTTCTGACGAACGTAAGGCACATCCCAGAGCTTAGACAAAACCTCATATCCCTGGATGCGCTTAAATATGAAGGATACAGATACAAGTCCATGCACATAATCTTGAGGATCACCAAAAGTTCTTCGGTTATAATGAAAGGTGAAAAGATCAATGGTTTATACGTTCTCTAAGGGGAAAACATCCCAACTGAAGAAGCAAGTATGGTGAAAGGGCTAGAATCAGATATGCAACTGTGGCATCATAGACTTGGACATATCAGTGAACAAGGCCTCAAAGAACTGCACAAACAAGGTATAATTGAAAAATTAAATTCTTGTGCCTTACCATTTTGTGAAGCTTGTATTTTAGGAAAACAACAAAAGCTGAAGTTCACTCCAGCAAGGCATACAACTAAAAAGATACTCAAATATGTGCACGCTGATCTATAGGGCCATACAAGGTGACTGCTCACTCCGGTAAGCAATATTTTCTTTCAATAGTTGATGACGATAGTAGGTGTGTTTGGACCTATTTGCTAGCAACTAAGGATGAGTGCATGGAATAGTTTACAATTTGGAAAACTCAGGTGAAAAATCAAACACATCTTAAAATTAAGAACCTTAGGACGGATAATGGGTTAGAGTTTATTAACTCCAAATTTGACAAGTTATGTCTATAATTTGGAATCACTAGGCATAGAACCATAGTGAAGACCCCTGGGCAAAATGGTGTTGCTGAAATAATGAACCAAACCTTGTTAAACAAAGTTAGATGTTTACTGTTCACTTCCATTAAAAAAATCTTTTTGGGGGGAAGCTCTAGCAACAACAACCTACCTTATAAATATAAGCTCAAATAGAGTGATAGACTTAAAAACACCTTATCAAATGTAGTACAACAAAACCCTCAACCTAACGCATTTAAGAACATTTGGGTGTATAGCATATGTACACCAATCTATTGATAAGTTGGAACCTAGATCTGTGAAGGGAACTTTCCTAGGTTAATTTTAACACGCAAGTTTATGTATCGTTTGAACAAGTATTACTCACAAAAGTGAGGTCGATCCCACGAGGATTGTACTTAAGTACATTAAAATTAAACTCTTACTTCTATTTGGCTAAGTAAAATTTGAGATAAAATTAAACTATAAAACAATAAGAATAATAAAACTCAGGAAGCAAGTAAATTAATAGGCAAATTAACAATGAATAAAGGTTAGGGCTTTCGATTTCAATTGTGTCTATCGATTATGGCCTAATATGATTATCATTCTATTACAAATTTCTATGCAATAGCAAGTTTACTAAGGTAATTTATAGTATTCTCAGATATATAAACCTCAATTACATGCAAATTTTCAACTCTCGTGATAAATTAAACATGTAACAGGCATTAAACACAGAAACCCTATAAGCTATCTAAACCATATAGGTACTCTCGTCTTATATTGAAATTCAATTCTACTTCACTATATCATAATTGACACTCACTTCTCAGATCTCGCATCAAAATTATAAAGCAATTAATTGATGACTAGGTAATTAAAAGTAATTAAGTACGAATGAAATAAAATACATAGAAATTAAGGGAAAATAAAATCATATTAGAACCATAAATCAATATCAAACAATATCCATCTAAACCTTAATGAATTGTGTAGCTACTCATGTTCATCGCAGTAAATTCACACATATTAAAAAAAAAAGAATAGAGAAGAAAATAGGGAAGAAAAGAATGTTGAAAACTCTATTGAGAAAGCCTCCAATATTGATTTTGCTCTCCAAAATTCGTACTCCTTGATTGCTTGTGATTTCCTACTGAATTGCCTATTGAAAACTATTGAAGTCCACTTCTTTTATAGCCAAAAGATGCTGAAAAAACCTATTATGCTTAAGATTAGAATGGGCGGTGAGTTTTCTGTTGCGTCAACTGATAGTATTTTAGCCGTAACTCTCTCGATATTGCTTGGAATTAGACGATTCAAGATGTTCTGGAAAGTTTAAAAAAAAAAATCTAGTACTTTTATGTTTCAACTTTCTCCAAAATCTGACCAGATCATAGTCGAATTCAGGCTTGAAGTTTCAATTTTATTTTTTTGCACAATTTTCTCTATTTTATAGTTCCATCTTCCTGTGAGATCTTTTTATCTTTTTTTCCATATTGTTCCTCTGATATTTTTTAATCTTCTTCTATTTTGAATATGAAAAAATAAAAGATAAAAAACATAAAATTGCTCCAAACAAGAGTAGAACTAAATTAAAAACACACTAAAAATTAACCTAAAAATAATACTAAAAACAATCTAACATTATGCCTTAGGAACCAAGGGGTATAGAATCTACATTTCGAATAAGGGTAAACTAAAGGTTGTGATTACTAGAAATATTGTTTTCAATGAGCTGGAATATCCCCACTTGACCTCCGGAAAAGGTAGTCTGTCTCCATGTAATACAAGAAAAATAGGAAATAAGAACACTATATGCATGAAAGTGGATTATGGAACGAAGCTCCCTGAAGAAGGTTCATAAACAGAAACTAGTGTGGAATTGGAAGACAATGTTCAGATAGAAGTCGATGCAGAGCCGGAAGATAACAAAGACTAAACTGAAGTTTTAGAAGGATTAAGACAAACAAGTTTGGAAGGTTATCAGTTGGCACGTGATAAAACCTTGAGAGAGATTCACCCTCTGGCAAGGTTTGCAAAAGCAGACTTAATAGCATTTGCACTGGCGACAGTACAGCAAGCTGAAATTGAAGAACCTGGAAGCTACGAAGAGGCAATTTCAAGTGGAAACAAGTTAAAATGGCTTCAAGCCATGGATGAGGAGATGGATTCACTCCAGAAAAACAAGACTTGGGTAGTTGTACCAAAGTTGGAGAATAAGAAGATTGTGGAGTGCAAATGGATTCTCAAGGTAAAAGAGGGATCAACAAGAAAGAACCAATAAGGTTCAAAGCCAGGTTAGTGGTTAAAAGTTTTACTCAGGTGGAAGGTATAGACTACACTGAAATCATTTCACATGTGGTAAAGTATAAGACAATAAGATTGATGTTATCTTTAGCAGCTCAAATGAAGTTTGAAATTGAACAACTTGATATCAAGACTGCCTTTCTAATGGATTCTTAGATGAAGAGATCTACATGGAGCAACGACTTGGGTTTTTAGGTGGAAGGGAAAGGAGTTGAATTGGTGTGCAAGCTTAACAGATCCCTATATGGTTTGAAACAGTCCCTAAGGCAATGGAATAAACGTTTTGATATTTATATACAACAAATTGGGTTCAAACGATCAACATATGATCACTGCTTGTATTTCAAGAACCTAGAGCAATCTGCAGTCATGTTCTTATTGCTCTATGTAGATGATATGCTCATCATGAGCAAGGATAAATCTGTGATCAAAATTATCAAAGCCAAGCTTAAAAGAGTTTGAGATGAAGGAGCTTGGACTATTTAAAAAGATACTTGGTATTGAGGTTTCAAGGAACTGGAAGGAAGGGACCATTAGCTTGAAGCAGTTCAGGTACATCAAGAAGGTTATGCAAAAGTTCAACATGGAAGATGTAAAGAGTACATCCATTCCGTTAGGGTGACAGTTTATTTTTTCGGAGGAACAATGCCCTAACAGTGCAAAGTAGAAAGAGGAAATGAAGGATGTACCCTATGCTATGGTCTTAGAATGTTTAATGTATGTGATGGTGAGCACCAGACCGGATATGGCTCATGCTCTAAGCATCCTAAGTCGGTTCATGTTCGATTCGGGTATTAAACATTAGAAGGCCCTCAAATGGTTACTAAGGTACTTGAAGGGCACTTGCGATTATGGTTCGACCTATGAGAAAAGAAAAGGAGAATTGGAGTTAAAAGGATTCGTGGATGCTGATGTTGTCGAGCAAATTTCGCAACACCAAAAAGTATGATTTAATCGATAAGACAGGGAATTATTTGAGAGATGACAAGTGCGAGTATTCAACCTAAAATGGCGAGTACTCGGATGGGAATGCGAGGATAAACAACAAGGCTGGAAAAAATAAATAAGACGATGAATTATAGTGGTTCAGTCAGATTTTGTTCTGCTTAGTCCACTGTAGCAAAGGATTCGTAGGTCCATTTTCATGGTGGATCACCCCTTTATATACAAAGTAGGTGTCCAATCGGTTACATGAGGATCACATTTATTGTTAATCCATTATTTACACATTGAATTGCAATGACTAAACTCAAACAACGTTAACATTAATAAATGTATGACAGTTACTAAATTCATCAACGTATGCGTCTTTCGCATCTGCGAGCTGACCGTTCATGTTCCGTCTGTTGAGCTCGTAGGGTCGCCAATACGTTTGGAACGTCTGCGTCATTAGGTAATCGCCCTTTGTAGACGTCGCATGTTGAAGCTAGTAACATCTGGTCATGCGAACTTATATTGGTCTGTTAGGGCTATTGGGTCGCTGGGACCAAAACCGCATCACAGGGCATTGGTCTCTATACTTGTCGCGGAGGTATAGAGGGGGACACTCGCACATGTTCTGACATATGCGAATTGGATCTACCCTGCATGATGAGAATTATGGTTATGCGGTGTGACTTAAGTCGCACCTACAGTATCTCGCTATTTTTATCCTGCGCGAGGTCTAAACTTCGAGAAATCTCTCACGGACATTCAGCCTTCATTGGAAATCTGAATACACGTGTCCTTTAAAGAGGAGTCTGGTCTCGAGTTTCTAGGTGAGAGAAATCTCACTATAACACATGCCCCTAGTTTCGCGACGTGACTAGAGCGGTCACTGAGGGAAACTATTACTCGAGAGACAGGTGAAAGGTTGTCACGAGGAGGTGACCTTTTGGTTGTCCCATCGAGGGTTTCGAAAAATGACGGCTGTAATAATTAATTTTTATTATCTCTAGGATGCCACGTCACAAAACCCTTCGGTTTTCGTGTAGGCGTGGCCATAATTGGCCGTTAGATTGGGCGACCTTAGGCATTCTGACTGCCACGTGTCATGATCCCAATTAATAAGGGATATGGGTATTTAAGCGCTTTGATACGAATCAAATTTCCCCATTTTCCCTCTTTTCTCTTAACTTCCCTCTAGTTCATACACTTCAGAAAAAGTTCATCCCCAGATTTCTGCCAGCTTTCACAACATTTCCAATTTCAGACGTGATCGAGAGCAGTTTGCAGGAATCAAAACTAAAGGTTAGTTTTCTGCATTTTTCGTTTTTGTTTTTAGAGAAATTGCGCTTTACTTTCTGGGTTTGGATGTTTTTTTTTTTTGAAGACTTTTTAGGAGTGTATGCTAGTGGGTATTTATGTGTTTTGGGTCAATGAAACTGGGCAATATTCATAGTATAGGGCCTGTAAATTGACATAACCGCATACAATTCATAGGCACTGATCCACGTCTCGAATGCTCGCGGACATTCGGATGAACAATTTGAATGTTCGCGGGTGTTCGGATGAACAATTTGAATAATCGCATGTTTCCAAGACTTATTTCCGCTTAACTATTAGCTAGATCTTTTAGGATCTTTACATGTCGCGGGCTGAGTGGTGAGAGTATTAATTGCCATTCCAAATGGTGGGTGTGTCACAGTATTCTAATGGCTATATATGCGATTATATGCCCCTTGAGATACTGAGATACACCTAGCCATTTGTTGACGTGCGTTAATGCTCGAATGACCGTACTCTTTGGTTGATAGGTAGTCTCGAAACGGTGGGAGTCTCCCAGTAACTTCAGGGTTATGCTCGAAAAATGCATACCTCTTGAGTCACTGGGATACGCCCAGCCGTTTCTGGAGGTATACCGCACAACCGAGGATGCGTGAATTACTTGCCCAAAGATAGTTATATTTCTTCTCGCATGTTGATAGGAGGGTCAGTTTTCGCATAGAGCTTGACCTTCCTGTCGAATGCGAGTTTTATAATCTACTGCGGGTGAGATCACTTACCTTTATTTTTTCACACATCCATCACGCTGAAAAGATCTTCTATCTTTCAGATGAGCGATCTATCGGATAGCCAGCAGCTCGGCTTAGGAGGTCGCGCCTTTGACGGGGAGTCGGACCAAGAGAGAGACAGTTTTCTCCCTACGGACATCTCCGAAATGGAGGCTGCGGAGATAGAGTTAGGTCCGATGTCTTCTGTAGACATCGAGAGGATGGTACAGGAGCTCGCTGAACCTGGGACAATCGATATCCGAGATAGCGAATCCACAGTGTCAGCACGCGACTACCTCATACATACGAGACATGCTCCCGACATCGAGGTCGAGGAGGTGGAGGAGGAATGGACCACTCCGGTCCGTGAGTCAGGTGGGGAAGAAGAGGAAGCGGAAGGGAGTGGGACGGATTCGGTCGACGACTCCCAATTGAATGAACCCTTCTCATGCGAAGATTTAGTCTCGAGGGTCGCCAAATCTGACTTCACCACCTTCGTGAGGTTGAATTTGTTGCGACTTGCGTTTCAACGTCCCAAACCATCTCAGAGAGCGCATCTTCCGTTCACCAACCCTGCGATCATCCCTACAGAGGACGTGGTCATCTCAATACCCATTCTTCGATGTGGTGTATCGGTCCCATTTCATCCTTTCGTCGCAGCCATTCTCAGGCGATATGACGTACCGCCCTTTCAGCTAACGCCCAACAGCTATCGCACTGTACTAGCTTTCTATGCGATGTACATGGAGTATGCCCATAGGGCACCGTCAGTAGAGGAGTTTAGTTACTTCTATGACATAAAGAGCGTGGGTCTTCATAACGGCTTCTATTGCTTTAGTAAATGGGCGACTTCTGAAATAAACGGTGTCGAGGGGATGGTATCGAACATGGGTGACTGGAAGTCGAAGTGGTTTTACGTTTTTAAGGTTCCTGGGATTAGAACTGACTTTAATCGCAGACCCAGTATGTCGCGTATATGTTGACTTAGATATAATTTTTACTTTGTTCTCTGAGATCTTTTGCTAACTCGCTTTTTGTTGTTATCGCAGATAGACCAGCTCGACCAACTCTTGACGCGACTAGAAAGGAGACAGCTGAAATTCTCGGGAGTCTTCCGGTACAAGATCGCGACTGGCGATTACTGTGCACAACTGCGAAGTTGCGAGAACACCAGCTGATCCCTGAGAACGCGAGTCTTCAACGGGAGCCAGTATATGAAGAACCATCTGAGAAGCAGCAAGAGCGGATTGACAAACGTCTTTCTAAGCAAACTCCTCGGCAAATTTCAGGTAACTCGTCTTTTTGCTATAAACTGACGGGTAGGATTGTGATTTTTTACTTATCTGTCCTTTATGCTTGTAGACATGACTTTTTTGAAGTCTGCCCCCGTCCTGAAAATCAAGCAAAAGGGTGGAACACCGGCGACTTCGCCGGTTGTCGCCCAAAAGAGGAAGAGTGATGTGATGGCTTCGCTTGTCGCAGATTCTTCCAAGAAGTTGGCCAAGACTACTCAGGATAAGGGGAAGAAAGTCGTCATCGACTCTCCAGTTCGTGCTCGCGACTTCCTGGCCATGCAGGAAAAATTCCTGACTGAGATCCCTTACGAGGATCTCGTTGCTCGATCTACTGAACTGGCCGCGCAATCCATGGCTTTGTTCATAAAAGTCGCGGCTACTCCTTCTAAGGAAGCCGACTCGCTGAAGAGGCAGAACGCCCATTTTCAAGAAAATATAAAGAAGCTGAAGCAGGAGGTGGCGAGGATTGAGGAACTTAACAAGGCCAAGGAGAAAGAGCTCGAGGAACTCAGCAGGGCAAAAGAATAGGCGGAGCTCGAGGTGAAGAAGTCGCAGACAACGATTGCCGAGATGACTCGCGACTTGGAGGCTGAGAAAGAGAATGGGAAGAAACAGTACGATCAGGCTGTGTCTGATTATATTTATACCACTCTTTCTAAAGTCCCCGACTTTGACTTCTCGCTTTTTGGAGCTGAAGCTGCTGAGATGGCTGAAGCCTTTCGTGCCATGTCGCCTACCCAGACTCAAGGTGGGGGAGGCAACCTTCCAGACGAGGTCGAGGGCGTACAGGCTGAAGAGGTCGAGAATGAGGTCGTCAGCAAGGTCGTGGACGAGGCTGCTCCTGATGAGACTACTACTGCTGCTCCAGATGCTTGATTATCTTCCAATTTATGTTGTTGTTTAATTTCACTCTTCTCTTTTTTTTATATATATGCGGTACATGGGTACTCGCACTTATGTACTTGAACAAATTTATTTTACCTTTTGAACAAATTTCTATCCTCGCGGGGATAGCTTACATTTTAATATTTACGCAGTACACGGGTACTTGCGATTTTATATATTTTTAACTTTGATTACAGCTTGGTGTAATCGCAATTATATATATATATACGACTTTAATTACAGCTTGGTGTAATAAAGTAGGAGAAACTTTGAAGTTGGTAAAGTAAATTTAAATTACTCGAAAAACTTAGTAAGTAGTTTTATTCATGCAATTAGTAGTACATGCGGGCATACATCCCCCTATACTTAGGATTATTTTTTTTTTTAACAAAAAATATCTAAGTATAAGTACTCGTATTAACATAATCGAATAACGCGAATATCACTGATAATAAAATTTCAAGCTCTCGCTATTCCATGCTCGTGGAATCGCGGTTCCATCGAGTGTTGCGAGTCGATAAGTGGCATCACCAATTTGATCTGCGATTATGTATGGTCCTTCCCAATTGTCCCCAAAGACTCCATGAGATGGGACTTTGGTGTTTGGCATTACCCTTCTAAGGACCAAGTCTCCTACTCGCAGAGTTTTTATCTTTACTTTGGAGTTAAAGTATCTTGCTGTTCGTTGTTGATAAGCCGCGTTTTGTAGTTGCGCTTTATCACGCTTTTCTTCCAAAAGATCAAGGCAAAACAACTGATTCTCGTTATTCTGCGAGATATCGAAAGCATCTCTGCGTAAGGAACCTGCCCCAACTTCTACCGGCAACATGGCCTCGCACCCGTAAGAAAGCGAGAAGGGTGTTTCGCCAGTTGTAGATCGAGGGGTTGTATTGTAAGACCATAGGACTTGCGATAATTCATCTGGCCATGCCCCTTTGCGATCTTCTAATTTTCCCTTTATGGTGTGCTTAATTATTTTATTGACTGCTTCAGTCTGTCCATTACTCTGCGGGTAAGCGACTGCGGAAAAGGCTTTTTTAATCCCTAAATCATCGCATAGCTGTCGCATTTCTTTACAGTCAAACTGTTTTCCATTATCTGAAATGAGTTTGTGCGGAATGCCAAAACGACAAATGATGGAAGTGTAGACGAACTCGCGTAACTTCGTCGCAGTGATGGTTGCGAGTGCTTTCGCTTCAGCCCACTTCGTGAAATAGTCAACCGCGACTACAGCATATTTGACTCCGCCTTTTCCCTTGGGTAACTCACCGATTAAATCAATTCCCCATATTGCAAAGGGCCAGGGACTCGTGATAGAATGGAGGTTACTCGGGGGTTGGTGTGTGTAAGTGGCTATTCGCTGGCATCTATCACACTTTTTTGCAAATGCGAGGGCATCTTGTCGCAATGTTGGCCAGTAATATCCTTGTCGCATAATTTTTAAGGCAAGGGAATTACCTCCAGTATGATTTCCACAAATTCCCTCATGCACTTCACGCAGTATGTAACCGCAACCTTCTCCGCCGATACATCTGAGAAGTGGTTGACTAAAACTTCGGCGATACAAACTCTGGTCATATATCACATAACGGGCTGCTCGTTGTCGCAATTTCCTTGCTTCTATTTTATCGTCAGGTAGGAGCCCCTTGTCAAGGTATGTGAGGATAGGAGTCATCCAGGTAATCTCCTGAACGTCATCGATCTTCATGATTGTTTCTCGATCTATGGTTGGATGAGACAATACATCTACCGGAATTACATCGAGTAATTCGGCTTCTCTGGTGGAGGCCAGTCGGGCCAATGCGTCTGCGTGGGCATTTTGAGTACGCGGTACTCGAGACACAACTACATGTTTGAACTTCTGCATTATTTCACGAACGATGGCTAAGTATTTAACCAATCTTCCGCCTCTCGCTAGGTATTCTCCACTCACTTGACATACCACGATTTGAGAGTCGCTAAATGCTTGTAGATATTCGACTTTCATCTCGAGAGCCAATTTCAGACCTGCGATTAAAGCCTCATACTCGGCTTCATTGTTAGATGCAGAGAATTCAAAACGTAGAGCAGCGTGTACCTTGAAATTATTGGGACTGATTAACAAGATCCCGCTGCCAGAACCTTCATTATTTGAGGCTCCATCGACATACAATGTCCATACCTCTTTGCCCATCATGGCGATGTCATTTCCACCCTCTACAACCGCCACCTCTGTGCTTGGGAACTCAAGTATAAAATCTGCCAGGGCTTGCCCCTTGATCGCAGTTCTTGGTTTATACCTGATGTCGAACTGACTCAACTCCATCGCCCACTTTAACAATCTCCCCGATGCCTCTGGCTTTGCCAAAACCTGTCTTAAGGGGAAGTTTGTCAAAACTTCAATGCTGTGAGCCTGAAAATAAGGTCGCAATTTTCTTGAGGATATTATCAAGGCGAAAGCCAATTTCTCCATTTGAGGATAACGCGTCTCGGCGTCCAATAATCGCTTACTGACGTAGTACACCGGGTGTTGACGTCCTTGGTCCTCGCGGACTAGTACTGAACTGATCGCGTACTCGGAGACGGCTAAATAAATAGACAAAACCTCTCCGGGCAATGGTTTTGATAGAATTGGAGGTTGCCCCAGATGCGTTTTTAACGCTTGAAAAGCCTGCTCGCATTTCTCATCCCATTGAAACCTCTTGTTACTTTTCAAAATCTGAAAAAACTCTTTACACTTGTCAGAGGATCTGGATATGAAGCGGTTTAAAGCCGCGACTTTGCCTGTGAGGCTCTGAACCTCCTTTGGCTTAGTCGGTGACGGCATTTCTATCAACGCTCTAATCTTAGCAGGATTGGCTTCTATTCCTCGCTGATTTACCATAAAACCAAGGAATTTTCCGGAACCCACTCCAAAGACGCATTTTAAGGGGTTTAGACGCATCTTATATCGTCGCAATATGTCGAACATGGCCTGTAAGTGCGTAATATGATCCTCCGCATGTTGCGATTTTACGAGCATATCGTCAACATATACCTCCATTGTCTTTCCAATAAGATCTGCGAACATCATATTCACTAGCCTTTGATAAGTCGCACCTGCGTTTATTAAACCAAAAGGCATTACCTTGTAACAGTATAATCCTCGATCAGTAATGAACGAGGTATGTTCTTGGTCTGGTTCGTACATCGGGATTTGATTGTATCCCGAGTATGCATCCATGAAGCTTAAAAGTGCGTGACCTGCAGTGGCATCGACAAGCTGGTCAATGCTAGGAAGAGGAAAGCTGTCTTTGGGACAGGCTTTGTTCAAATCTGTAAAGTCAACGCATGTACGCCATGAGCCATTGGGCTTTGGCACGAGTACTGGGTTAGCTAACCAGTCGGGGTAAAATGACTCCCGTATAAAGCCGCGAGTGCAAGGAGGCGGTCAACTTCCTCTTTCAGCGCTTGGTACCTCGCGGGGTCCATTTTGCGGCGCTTTTGTCGGACACCTCGCACTTCTGGGTCAATGTTCAAGCGATGACACATGACCTGTGGAGATATCCCGACCATATCTGAATGTTTCCAGGCAAAAATGTCAAGATTTTGTTTTAGAAAAGTCGTCAAGCGTTCTCGCAACTGTATATTTAATCTAGAACCAATCTTTAAAACCTTATTATCGTCCATAGGATCTATAGGTACCTCGATTGTGTCTTCCGCGGCTTGGGCTGCGGCGGTGTGATCAAGGATTCTTGGGTCCAAGTCTGGGTTGTCCACGTGCGGTACCTCCTCGATCCTGAGGATCTCCTGGCGAGGTGGTGGTGCATTCAAAAGGTAAATAACATTAACTGTCCTTTTTTCTGCGAGCTTGACAGCTGCATTGTAACATTCTCGAGAGTCAGATTGGACTCCCCTCACTGATCCTACTCCAGAGGGAGTGGGGAACTTCATTGTTAGATGATAGATCGAGGTTATGATCTTCATCTCCTTCAGAATTGGCCGTCCAATCACGGCGTTATACGCTGAGTATTGGTCGATTACTGCGAAGTCGGCCATCGACTTGGCAGTTATTGGGGCAGTCCCCAAAGTGATTGGGAGTTTGATCATTCCTTTGATTGTTATGACATCTCCCGAGAAGCCATAGATGCTCGATGTCATAGGCCGCAAATCCTTTTCTTGTAACCCCATTTGCTTGAAGGCTTGGAAGTTCAGTAAATTCACCGAACTTCCATTGTCGACCAATATGCGATGGACGTTGTCTCCACCTATATTGGCGACTATCACGAGTGCGTCAGAATGCGGGTGGTGGACCCATCTCGCATCGCTCTCCATAAAGACAATGTCCTCGCATTCTTTCTTGAAGAGCTTTTCCGGCCGTTCACCAAGATTGTTTACATTGGTTAACGGCCTCTCCTTAGCTTCTCTAGCATACCTTTCTTGTGACTTGCGAGAGTCGCCTGCGATGTGCGGTCCTCCGATTATGGTTAAAATGTTGCGAGGCGTTCTCGAGCCACTCGCGTTCTGACTATCTTCTTTGCCATCCGCTTGGGGATGTCTTTCCTCGTTTCTCTTATATTTGTCGAACTTTCCTCTTCTGATCAGTTCCTCAATCTCGTCCTGCAAGACCCAACACTCAAGGGTAGTGTGACCGATGTCTTTGTGGTACTTACAGAACTTTTTGGGATCTCTTCGGTCGCGATTTCCCCTGATGGGGGGCGGCTTCTTGAAGACGCCGTTCCTTTCCTCAATCGCATAGATATGGTCTCGAGGTACGGCAAGTTCGGTATAATTGACGAAGCGAGGTCCCCCTTTTCTTTTTGGCGAGGACTCCTTTTTTGGGGGTGACTTGGCCAACTTCGGGCTCCGTGGTTTGCGTGGACTGCGTCTTCTGGGGCTTCGGCCCCTGGAATTCTTTCCTCGCGGACTGCGGGACCGCGACCGCGGTATGGGCGATCGCCGTTTGTTCTTGCCCTTCTCTAACTCCGCCAAGGAATTCTCGATTCTCTTATGAGGTTCGGCCGTGGCGAAGAACTCTACCAAGGATTCTGGCCTTCGGGCCTGTAGCTCTTTCCAGAAGTCGGTTCTTGGCAAGATACCTGTTATTAGCATGCAAACAAGCGAAGACTCGGGGGCCTTCTCAACCTTCGTTACTTCGGCGTTAAAACGCTTGAAATAATTTTGCAAAGACTCACCAGGCTCTTGTTTGATATTGGCCAAAGTCGTATAGGGTGGCCTATATGTCATCGTGGCCTGGAAATGTGTGAGGAATAAGTCGACGAAGTTCTCCCACGTCGATATCGATGCCTCTGGTAATTGGGTGAACCAATCATGGGCATTCTCCTCGAGTGTGGCCGCGAGAATGCGACACTTCGCAAGTTGCGGTACCTGGTCCACTTCCATTATAGTGTTAAACTTTTCTAGGTAATCTAACGGGTTAGAAGTACCTTTATATTTGAGGGATTCGGATAAAGGAAACCCCTTTGGAAGTTGAGCCTGTCGCACTTCTACGGTAAAAGGCGAGGTGCCGTGCAGCTTGTATATGGGCTTACGCTGCTGCTCGAGCATCTTCAAGGCTTGCAGAAGCATACTTTGATCGATTCCTCCTGTCGCAGGGGTTGGAGTTGCTACAACAGCGGGGCTCGCGGCCACTGCGGCAAGGTTCGAGGGGATATTAATCCCAGTGGTCGCGATCGGCGCGATAGGCGGGTTGTTAACTGTATTGACACCCTGATCGCTCGTATGGGGATCATGGAGCGTCTCCGTGTTATGCGGGCCGCGGGAGCGCGCCCTAAAGACTGCGTTGAGATGATCACGCAGATCACCTCGGTGTACACGATAGTGTCCTCCTTGCTGTGTCTGCACAGAGCCAGACCTCGTATACCTGCTCGGAGTGCGGCCATGCGAGGATGAAGAGGCTGACTCTGCGTCGTTATCTCGAGGTGGACGACTGCGAGGGTTGCGGCGCTCAGGATCCTCGTCGATTTGCGCGCTCTGGTTAGGCAACCTTGCAGATTGGTCTCTTGACGTCGGGTGATTCAAGTCTAAGATTTCAGGATCAGTTCTTCGTTCCCTGCGTGCACGGTTAGTTTGACGTCGGGAAACTGTTACCTGAGGGTTTTCGTTGCGAATGGCAGGGACCCGAGGAGGGCGTCGAGCTCGGCTCTGACCATCTACCTCGGCTTGTAGTGCTCGCGGTCGATCTGGATTGCGGCGTATTGATCGGTCGTGAGCTGGACCACTCCTTCGGACACGACCGCCGGGGTGACAGGGGGAAAGTGCATGGTTGCTGGTGGTGTGGACGTGCCTCCGACTTGAGGACCAGTTGTTTCTGGAAATAGGTTGAGTGGTCTGATGTTGCTCCTCCCTACCCCGCCGTTGATGACGTCTACAGGTGGCACTCCGGCTCCAGGTAATGGTACGCTCATCATTCCGATATTGATGGATTCGTTGTTAGCTCCATTAGCGTGATTTCCAGCCATGATGAGTGGTGTTCTTTGAAGTGAATAGAATCTTACAGTCGGTTCCCACAGACGGCGCCAAATGTTGTCGAGCAAATTTCGCAACACCAAAAAGTATGATTTAATCGATAAGACAGGGAATTATTTGAGAGATGACAAGTGCGAGTATTCAACCTAAAATGGCGAGTACTCGGATGGGAATGCGAGGATAAACAACAAGGCTGGAAAAAATAAATAAGACGATGAATTATAGTGGTTCAGTCAGATTTTGTTCTGCTTAGTCCACTGTAGCAAAGGATTCGTAGGTCCATTTTCATGGTGGATCACCCCTTTATATACAAAGTAGGTGTCCAATCGGTTACATGAGGATCACATTTATTGTTAATCCATTATTTACACATTGAATTGCAATGACTAAACTCAAACAACGTTAACATTAATAAATGTATGACAGTTACTAAATTCATCAACGTATGCGTCTTTCGCATCTGCGAGCTGACCGTTCATGTTCCGTCTGTTGAGCTCGTAGGGTCGCCAATACGTTTGGAACGTCTGCGTCATTAGGTAATCGCCCTTTGTAGACGTCGCATGTTGAAGCTAGTAACATCTGGTCATGCGAACTTATATTGGTCTGTTAGGGCTATTGGGTCGCTGGGACCAAAACCGCATCACAGGGCATTGGTCTCTATACTTGTCGCGGAGGTATAGAGGGGGACACTCGCACATGTTCTGACATATGCGAATTGGATCTACCCTGCATGATGAGAATTATGGTTATGCGGTGTGACTTAAGTCGCACCTACAGTATCTCGCTATTTTTATCCTGCGCGAGGTCTAAACTTCGAGAAATCTCTCACGGACATTCAACCTTCATTGGAAATCTGAATACACGTGTCCTTTAAAGAGGAGTCTGGTCTCGAGTTTCTAGGTGAGAGAAATCTCACTATAACAGCTGACTATGCCTCAAATAGAGATACCAAAAAATAATCACTTCTTACGTTTTCTTGACAAACCAGAGTTGTATAAGTCGGAAGGCCCAATTACATTATGTGATTGCTCTTTCCACCACATAAGCAGAATTCATGGCAACTATGAAAGCATTCAAGGAAGCTTTATGGATTTTGGGAGTTCTTTGTGAATTAAAAGAAATTAAAGGGGGAGTAATTGTGTATTCAGATTGTCAGTCACCCATCCATTTTTGTAAGAACCCAATTCATCATGAAAAGAGTAAATATATAGATATAGGACTCTACTGGAGTAGAGAAAAGATAGAAGAAGGGCTTGTTGATTTAGAGAAGGTCGGAATAGAAGATAATCTTGCTAATGTTAGGACTAAGTTCTTAATCGTAAACAAGTTCAAGCGTTGCTTGAACTTGATCAATCTCAAAAGTTAGTATACTAAGATTACTAGAACACCAACCATGATGGATGCATTCTTTCTTCTTCATCATCATCATACTCTTAATTTGAAGTAACTAGGTGAAATTTGTGGTATTGTTCCTCCAAATGAAAAGGACTCCAAAGGTTTCTTATTATTCCTGAAAAGTTGTGGACTCGCGGAAGCTGGTCTTAGAAGGCTTTCTTGTCCTTCCGAGAAAGATCTTTAGGAAAGCTAGCCCTCCTTTAGAAATGAGTTTTGGATTGCTAGTTGTTCCTCCTAGAAGATAGTCCTGGATGGTCAACTCCAATTGGCTATTTCCTATCTAGGAAGGTCCTTCAGCGAGTGCCTTGAACCGTGACTTTGAAAGCTCTCATACTCGCTCTCGGATGCACTCTTACTTCTTACATGGAGACCTCACTCAAAAGAGAGTTGGTTAAGTTATTTATTCCCTAACTAACTTAACAACCTCGATTCCTACAGCCATCGCCTTTAGGATCTTGATCCTAAGCCTATATATACCACTCTCACTTATCATTTCAATAAGACAATCAGATTGAGACGGAAAAATAGAAAGAGAAAAGATTGAGAGGTAGAGAAAGAGATGTACTAAGGGTGTTCATAAAAATCGAAAAACTGAAACTGACCAGACCGTAATCGAATTTTCGATTCCACGTCATCACCGAATTTGGCAATCGGTTTCGGTTATGGTTTTTTTGACATGGTGGTCGGTTTCGGTTTTTGAAATAAAAAATAGTTAAACTAAAAAACTGCCAAAACTGCCAAAAATTGCCAAAAACTATATAAAACTGCCAAAAACCGTCCAAAACTGCCAAACCGAAAAACCACTAAAAACTTATTTTCATCTGAAATTGCCCTGTCATAATTGGCAACAAGTTGTTCTTGAAACAGATAGTCTGGTGTGCGTACAAGCTATTCAAAGTAACATCCCTATGACGTCTCAATTTGGTTTACTTGTTGTTGATGTTCGAAATATGTTATTATCATTGAAAAATATTGAATTATTTTTTGTTAAACGATCTACGAAGAAAGTAGCTCACTGTCTTGCCAGGAGCTCTTGTTTCTCTTCAGGTCGTGCACTTCAGTTGGAGAATTGTTCCTCTGAAGTGTGTTCGATTGTTTTAAGTGATTGTTTTGCTTAATAATATGCTACTGATTTTATTCAAAAAAAAAAAATTATACTAGTTTGTTTAACCTTTTTTTCTTTCTTCATTCTCATATTCTTAAAAAAAAATTATACATAAAAAAATAAAAATAAAGTATATTCTAAATATTAAGGTGAAAAAATTAAAATAAAATTTAGATAAAATTTTATTATATAATGATTAGAAAATTTATACATGATTTTTTTTAAAGAAAATATATGAAAAAAATATAAAATAATTATTAAAATTAACACAAAAATAATTTTAATAGATTGATTCTTTAAAATTAATTTAAGTTACTTTTTTATGTGGGGTATATTTATATATAAATTTACATGGGTAAATAAAATATTTAATTATTATTATGTCTTATTTTTGATTAACTAAAAATAAAATAATAATTTTCACATAAAATAAAATATATGAAAATTATCAACGAAAAATATGTATTAATAAAAATAAAAAAGTATGAAAATAAGTTTCAATGCATATAATTAATGTATATGTATTTTTACTTAAAACATATAATATGTATTTTTTCTGTATTTCCTCTCTCTCCCTTTATATATACACGTATACATTTATTATAAAAATTTAAAGGGGTCATGGCCACTGCATGACATAAGGATATTTCGCCACTGATGATATTGAATAGTTAGCAGCGGAGCTTTCAGCAAATACAATCCATATGGTATCAAAGGCAAGGTCATCTGAGCTAAGAGCAATCTTGGTATTTTTTGAACTCTAGCTCTTGAATTTTTAGCCAATTGGCCTGAGGCACAAAATGAAAGGGTACGGGTACGCAAAACAACCGTGCGAGTTAACATTAACACCATCCATCAAATGTTTGGCATGCCAAGAGAGGAAGAAATTCTTATGGAGGAAACATATAGACAATTTATGAAAGAAAAGTTTGACCTTGTGGACTTGGCGGAAACAGTTGGTTTTCAGGGGTTGAGATTGCATGAGGTGGATGAAGAACCCCAAATGCTTTATCGATGTGAACTGAACCAAGTGGCTCGCGCTTGGATGTTTTTTGTAAGTGCTAGGCTTATGCCTAGTAAGCATTTATCGGATTTTCCGTTGGATAGACTCCGAATTGTTCATGCAATAATGAAGGGAATCTATGTGCCAGTTGGAGGTATAATTTTGCAGAGTTTTGATAACATGGTCAAAGCCACTGCACATACAGGATTTGGCCTAGCAGGAATTATAACTGAGTTGTGTGTTGCGAATGGTGTGCCACAATATCCTTATGATAATCAAGTACAACCACAACGGAATATTGATTGGACAATGGTGCGCAACCTAAAGCCCCCTCATCCATATGGTCAACCGCCTCCTCCTCGTCGTAATCCGCAGCCAGAAGTTCATGTCCCCGAGGAAGAGGACAATCCAAATGAAGAAATGCCTCAAGCGGTTCCCACATCCACTCCTCTTGATGCGGGGATGCAACATATCCATGCTCAACTCAACTACATTATCCAGCAAAACAATCATATCCAGAGTTACATGGTGCGAAGAAGTGAATTTGATGAAAATCAAGTGAGGCAGTTCAATCATTTAATTGATTCGTGGAGTCTTGGGGTCGAGGACCCGAATTACTTGGCATATCCTCCTCGTTTTCAACCCTATGATCAGCCACCACCACCCAACCCCTTCTGATGGGGGTTCAGGTAAGTCCTTCTCACCTTGAGTATAATAGCACACTGGGGACAATGTCATATTTAGTTTGGGGGGAGAGACTTAAAATTTTTAAATTCTGCACTTTAATTTTTGCATTTTAATTTTCTGTTTTAGTTAAGGATTGGCAATAAGCTTGACGATAGTTGTATACTGCTGATTAGTGTGATGTTTTCTGAAATTGTAAAATAACTGTGTGCTTGATTCTGTTAACTCTTTGGATTAGTTTGGATGCTTAGAAACATGTGTTTATCTGCAAATATTCAATCTGTGAAAATTGTTATAATTATTTTACTATGGTTTGTGGTAAGATTGACAGGATAGTTTAGAACTTGCATGTTTATTCTCTTGAGACGAAATCCTTGATAGTGTTCAATTGGAATATGATTTAGGCATTTGTTGGATAGTTTGAGCCTTTCAAGCCTACCGTAATAAGATGTATCCCTAGTTAACCTTTTGAGCCTAAACCTGTTATGTTTTTCACCCATCGATTTAAAAAAAAAAATTGCAACCACACTATTAATTTTTCTTCACCATGTTATCCATGATATCATAAGCTACATAATTAGTTTGGGGGAGGAAAAACATTTAGTGTGAGGAAATAGTGAGAGGGAGGAAAAATTTTGTAAGATTGAGAAGAGGAAAATTGTGTAATTCAATGTCACTGAAAAAAAAAATGAAATATGATGAAAAAAAAAACACAATAAAAAGTAAAAATATGTGAGAAAAAAAAAAGAAAAAAATTTTCAGTGATGTTGAAAAATAATAGAGATTTCTTCTATCAATCTTGGTAAATTCGGGAATATTATGGGATCTTAGAAGAAAGAAAAGTAAGAAGCTTGTGGGTTCTGTTTGTGTGCTTATGATATCTTGAGCCAAAATTGTCTTTTGCATATCCCTGAATATCTGAGCCATACTACCTAAAGCCTTGAAAAGACCTAATGATTCCAAAGAATACTGTCAACATTAGTGGAGAAAGGTAAGCATGCAAGCTTATGAGTTATCGGGCTGTGGAACTGTTGGAAAGAGTAAAACTTTTATAACAATGTTTCACATTTGAATAAATTTTTGCAGTTGTACATAGTGTTATAAACTGAGCATCTAAATTAATTGTTAGAGTTGGTAGAGTTGAAATTCTAGTTTGCGCAATGGAAGAGAACAACACATGAGGCAGTAGTATTGTGATTATCTGATAGCGTAGTTAGTAGATGAGTAGTTAGTTTTTTTTCTCTTACTCGGGGGCGAGTAAGAATCTAGTTTGGGGGAATTTGTTAGGCTAAAATTAGTCTAAGTTTCGGGTCATATTTTCGGTCAGTTTTCACTCTTTGTTTCTAGTTTTAGGGCTGTATTACGATTGATTCTTTGGTTTCAGGTCCTCGGGCATTTAAAGAAAGTATGTTCAAGAATGGAGGAAAAGTTGTGAAAGAATCGAGAAGAAAATCCAAGATTGGTGTCGTTGCCTGTTCCAGTCGCGACGGGGAATTTGCCAGTCGCGACGGGAACTGGCAGAGACATCTCCAAGGAGTCGAAGTGTAACCCAGTCGCGACTGGGATTTTGCCAGTCGCGACGGGAAGAGGCAGAGAGAATTTCGAGACAGATTTGTTTAACCCCGTCGCGACGGGGGCTTTGCCAGTCGCGACGGGGACCCAGTGACGGGATTTTTGGGCAGTTTCGTAATTTCACGAATTTTAAAGATGAGAATTGGTTTAAATAGTGAGGGTTCGTGAAAATTGTGGGAGATTCAGAATTGGAACCCTAGAAACAAAGGAGGAGGCTAGAAGAGCGGCTTGTGGCGACCCGGATCAATTGCTTCAACTAGTTCTTTCTCTTCTCTTTAATTTTTCTATGTTCTTTTCTATTTCAATGTTAATTATGGATTTGATTATGGATGTTTTGAACTAAACTCCTATTTAGGAAGAATGATGAATGTTGTTTAAGTTTTTCCGAGTTAATGAATAATTGCCATTCCTCCATCTTGATTGTGAACACTATTCATATTTGTGTTTAATTTCCATGTGCAAGATTGATCACCTTTTACATATTTTATGATCTCAATTCAAAATCTGAAAAGTGAGAATTGAGAATGCTAAAATTGGATAGTCTAGGTTTTGATGTGAAACGAAAGTATTTACATAGCCTTTGTGACATTTAGATTATTGCTTAATGTTGATTTCATGTTAGTTTAATTAAGAGATTAATTAGAGAGCATGAGATTTAGAACCTAGAAGATCTGAAAAGAGCTAGGTTAATTTATAATCTGTCATTCACTTCAAGAGAAGGATAGCAATTAGACATTAACATTGGTAACTTAACAACAGGATTCGTCTCCCTAATCTCTCATCTTGATTAATATTCACTTGTTTCTTTAAGTTTCTTGAATTTCTTTCTTCCTTTTTCAATCATAAATACTTTTGATTTGCCAAATAGAATTATAAGTATAGTTTAATAGTAATTAATCCAATTCTCTGTGGTTCGACCTCACTTGCGTGAGTATACTACTTGATTGCGTGCACTTGCGTAGTAATTAATAATTTTCGCAACAGAGTTTTGCGAATTAGAATAGTTATGAAGGTTCTGACCTTATAGGATTGTTCTCGGGTAGTCATGGGACTAGTTTCGATGTTTTCTTACTGAAATTGAGGTGATTTTAGGTTAGAATTTGAGTTTGGAACTTTTTATAGCTTAAATCCGAACATTAGTGGCGTTTGCCAATCAAGACCTCAATTTTAGTTTCTGTTGCGTAAGTATAATAGTATGTATGGTATATATGTGCCCTATGAAGTTTGGGGTGATTTGGACAGGTTCTGGTAGCGTTTCGGTGAGTGCGTAAACTTGGAAAATCACGTTTTTACCCCTAAAAAGCTGATCAACTGATTTTGGAACCGGTAAACCTGTTGTGGCCAACCGGTTTACCATTTCGGGCAGCCTCGGGAACTCGATAATCGTATTTTTACCATAACTTTTCACTATCGGGTATCTGTTTTGGACGTTCTATATACCGTTTCGAAGCTTGCGACAAGCTCTACCATATGGTGTATGTTTTAGAGCCAAAGTATAAATTCTATTTTAGTGTATCTGAACTACGAGGTTTGGAAGGAAACCCTAGGTTTTCCTTTGCAACCGTTAGGCAGTGTTTTGGGATAAACACTTATTAGTTTATTATTGTTATGACTTAGGGCCTGGGATCATCGATCGTAATCTAAGTAGGCCAGCCAATATACCTGAATCAGAGCTTGAGGTAAGAAAAGTATATTGTACTGTATAGTACGTTGTACGTAATACAATTAATATTATTATGAATTGATTAATATTGAGATATAGTTAATATTGTTATATAATGAAAAGATTGATTAATTGAGTATTGATAATGTGATGATATTATGCATGTGATATATGGGCTCACCTGATTAGGTGATGCGATATACCTGGCGACATACCGGGCGTAGGTACGGGCATCAGTGACATATGATAAGTACCGGGCGTAGGTACAAGCTTGTCTGATTAGGCGATTACTCATGGTGACGTGTAGATTGTTGGGAATATTTTACCAGGATCTAGTTTTACTAACAAGTATATTGATTAACACCCTAAATATGAATATCTCTAAAACAATGAAATTAAACACATAAGAGTTTAGAAAACCTTACATTGATTGCAGCAGAATATAATGACTTTTTTCGCTCAAGATCTATAGCCCTTGATTCCTTTCCGTCGCAGGGCATTATTGAGATTTGAGCCTGGATCTCTTTCTCTCATTCGGGTTTGGTTACCACCGTCTTACTCACTATGATTGAGTACTTGACTTGCTATGTGTGGGCATGACACTCTTTCACTAAGGGTTCGAATGGTGAAAAACAATGAAGGAGACTGAAATCACTATGGAAGGAACTCTCTCATCTAGGTTGAAGGCAATAGTTAAATTGTCAAAAGTGGATGAGTGAGAGCATCATGTTCCTTTTATAGTGTTTCAACTAGGGCTTAGGGCTGAATTATATGGATTAAAAAAGAATAAAATATTGGGCAAAAAATCACTTAAGTGCCATCCACTTAAAGGACCATACTCTAGTTACAATTTGCCACTTTATTTCAACCACTCATTCTTCTTTCAATAATACCATATTTTCTAATTCAATTCTATAAATGCTAAAACTATTTATTTAATAATTATAATTAATTATTAAATAAAATTATCATTTATTTAATTTATTAATTAGACCATACAAAGTTTCTTAATTAATAAATTAACTCCAAAACTTCTTTTCTTCACAATTAAGCCATTGCTTAGTGAAAATTCATAAATAAGACATAGTTTAATTTTAGAATTATAATTGATTTAAAATCAGTTAACTGAGTCTGCAAGCAGTATTATCTCAACTAGTGAGGGGACCATGGATCTTATAAAATAATATAACAATCCCCCAGTAGATTAAAATGTGTGACACACTTGTAACATTTATTTAATCAATCAAAATATTATATCAAAATATAACATTCCTCCACTTTAATTGAATAAATACACACTTTCAAAAAATTCATGCTTAGGTGCATTAAGTAAAATATCTTTCGACTTGAATTTTACCTTAGTGTAGTTACCACAAAATTTGATAAAATTTTGGTTGTCGTAGCATTGAACCACTATTCCCTTAGTACAAACTGGTGATAACATACACACCCTCGCTAATGCTCACTTGAGACCGCATGTCTCGCTCTTGCACCGTTAATGGGCACGTGCAAAATTCCAATTCATGGAGTCTCTAGAGAATAACTCCCAATTCTCATAAGAGGCGGCACCACCTCTAGTCCATATAGGTGGAGTTTTAGTGTCTCATCACTCTTTAGACACTTTTTAAGCTTAAGTGAGTTTTCTTAAGCTTACGCTCCATTAAAAAACTTTTTCGATTTTAGCCCTTAATTTTTACCACATGTATTCATCCATAGATGGGACAATTGAGTACCACATTCACTCTATTGACTTGTTATTACCTATTGAACTTAAGACTAGATTTTTACAAGCGTTAAGATAGGTTACCATCAATAAGTAAAACATTAAGGAAGTTTAAATCCCATCCCTAAAAAAATCATGCTTTCATCTTGTACGGAGATTAAACAATTTGTTATAACATCTCACTATTGATTCCATGTGAATCATGCATGCCAAATATAGTGTTCACTTTGTGACCACTTTTCTCCTTAAGTACTTAAGGTTTGTAAATTTAATCATAAAAGATTAATTTTCACACAACTCAAATTCTCAATAATTTTGATACCAATCATATCAAAATTAAATACTAATTTAGACACCAAACATGTTTAAATTGTACTTTATTTTAAGACACCAAACATGTCTTAAACTTTTCACATTAGAGTATCACCCCCACACTTTCACATTTCACTATTAAGATAATATCTTGATTTTAAAATATAGAATACCACTTTGTCTCTATAGCTCTTTTAATTAATTTCCTTCTTGAAATTATTTTCACTAAACTTTGACATCAAATAGTCAAAATTTTCACATATGCACATAGCCAAACTTGATTTAGAATTTGAAATCAAAATCAAATAAATTAATCAACAATATCACAACACATTTTGATTAAATTTGTGGCTCACCCTCACATTTATACCGTAAAGTGTATATAAAATATCACATTTGTGTATTTTTTCTCTTGAAATGACTCTTTAACATCACTTTGAAAAATAACATTTGACATTTTTAGTTTTCTCAACAAAACTAAAATATCAAACTCATATCACCACTTACAAAAATAATGTGATTAATTTTTTTACTTATAATTTTAAGGTTATCTCCTCGTTGAGATTAGCCCAAAATTATACCAAATTTAATAAAATTCTCATCAATTTTGCCTACAATTTTGATTAATTAAGATTCAAAATTGTTTCTCCAATTTTGTTATCTTTTCACAATATTTGAATCCACATTGATTCATTTACTTTGAGTCCAAAATTTCTCTTCCAATTTATGGCTCATTTCACAAGTTTAGATTAATTTTTGATCAATTTGTTCTTGCTATGACAAGACAATTCTCATAAGTGTAACTCTCATAGTTGACTTTTCTTAATTCATAAAATGAGATAATTATCACTTTAAATTCTCAAAGAATGTAACTTCTCACAAGTTACAATTTCTTTTCTCAAAATTACTATTGAAAAAGAAAAATTCAAATTCTCTTTATTCACAATATATATGATAATAATCTCCACATCAATAGTAATAAATAATATTATATTACTATCAATATTATTATCATATGCATTATATAATTTGTATATTAATGTACAAAATTAATATATGACTCCCATACATGAATTATAACTTTCAAATAATGATTCTATGCCAACTAATATAATATGTATGTAACATACAAAATATTAATTATATAAACATATATGTTATATCTTTCATATACATATAACATATATACTTTAATATACATGCATAATATATATTATATACACATAATATATATTATATATACATATTTCATATAAATACATAGAACTAATTATTTCTATATATTTAATCTCACAATATATATGTATATTATATTATATCTCATCATATATGCAATATATATAACTTATATTCATGTTATATCTTATATATCTCATATATATACTCATATAAACATGTTATAAATTTAAATATCATATTTTATGGATGATTTTCATACAAAATTTTTATCCTTGTATTCTCAAAATCTTGATTCCTCTTCCATTGAAAATAGATAAGCTTTTGATTATTAGAGATTTTATTGCAATGGAAGAAAATCAAGACATTACAACTCTATTGTAATACAATACAAAGACCAACAAAGAGATTAAATAAATGTTACAACAATATTGCATGTATATATGAAATGTAGAAGAAAAAGATTATAACACATGTAATATAATATATGTATATATGTAACAAGAGAATAATATATATATATGTATACACTCACTTACAACCTTGAGTGTAGATTAGTAGGGATCACCATGACTTGAACAAGGTATTACACCTTTGTCCAAAAGCTTATTTTCCCTATCTCTAAGCATTAAGGGAACTCTCATGGAAATAGCTTCAGAAATTATAAAGCCTTTTAGGATTTTATAGCAAAGTGCTTTCTTGATAGAAAACTTGATCTCTCTCAAATGAGCACCAGAGACCTCATTTTATAATATTTAGGTGATCACACTTAGAATTCAAATACACAATCCTCATTTCTTTCATATAGTTTGTAACAACTATATTTCATAACATTTGAATTCCATCATTAATTGTGTAACATCTCTTCTATTATACAAAATATGATCAACAAAAAGAAGTTACAAAAAATAATTAATCTTGTAATTCCTCTCCATATTACAAAATGTAGGTTACAATTTTAAGTTAAATAAATTATATGTTACACAATTTATTTACCAAACACTTAATGTATATTATTCACATAATATATTACCACATTTTAATCTACACTTATTATATTATAAAATAATAGAACATGTTATAGTGTGAATTTTTCACCTAGAAACTCGAGATCAGGCTCCCATAAGGACGACACGTGGACTCACTCTCCTCAAGGATTACTGAGCTGTTAGAAGGAGACCGCTCGAGGATAAACCTCGCCTAAACCAAACTCAGCGAGATGATGTGACCCTGATAGAGTCTAGTCGCATTATTACGCCTCGCATGACGTAGGACCAAGATGGAAATGTTCAGGTCTCGCATATACTAAGATATATGCGATGTCTTTGAAGACTTATCCTGCGACTTAGTAAAGACCGTTTCTTTACGTTTCTTTACATAGCAAGTTAGTCCAAAAGACTTAATATGCTCGATGATCCGATAAGGACTCGCACGTCCTAGATCATCGACGCTGTCAACGTATCCACATATGCGACTCAATTAGGATGCAGATAGCTAAGTACGAGACTCGTTAGTCTCGATTAACAAGAGCACACCCTAAGTTTGCGAGCTTGTGTGAGCAAATGAACAGATAACTTGCACTATGAAAGTCGCATACGTTGCTGTATTTAGTAAAACGAATTTAAATTGTTCTTCATTTATTTTATTTTCGTTTTTCTTAATTTGATGCCAATATTCAAAGTAAAACGGTTTAATAATCAATTAAGTTCTGTGTAACCAAAGACACTTGCTTTGTATATAAATGAGTGATCTAACATGAATAAAAAAAAAGATAGAAAATCATGGGATAATTGCGGCAAAAGTCCCCAAAAACTTAGGGTTGATACGGATTAATCCCCAACCTCGAAAATTGGCGTTAAAAGTCCCTAAGGTCGCCATTTTTGTAAGTCCGTTGGTCCTCAATTTAACAGATCTGTTAAATACGGACAAGAATGCCACGTGTTTAAATCTTATTGGACCAACTCATAATTTTAATTAAAAAATAATTTAAAATGATTTAAATAATGAATAAATTATTAAAAAATAAAAAATAAAAAACTTTAATGTTTTTTTATTTCATTTTTTCTTTCCATTTATTTTATCTTGGACTTAGTCTTCTTCATCAAGCACGCACAGTCCACAGACCTTTCTTCATCAACCAACAATTTTTACTTGCAAGTTGTATTTCAAATCTTCTTTCTTTCTTGCCTTCCACCACCACTAATTTAAACTCCATACTGGAGGTTGGCTCTGGTGACTTCGAAATCGCCCAGGTCGAAGCCATGGCGCGTGAGGCTTCGACAACGGGGATAGCTACACACAAGGGCCAAACATCACGGGCAGGGCCAAACATCACGGGCAGAGAGAAGTGGTAGATCTGTTCAGATCTTGTCGACGGCGAGTGGCGGTAGTCCACCTTTTCTGATCAGATCTCGCCGACAGAGACCGCCGTGGATGATGACAGTGACGACCACTCTCTGAATCCCACTCCAATGCCATCATCGACGTCCACCGCAAGAAGAGGGATGAAGAAATTGAGGCTGGGTAGTAGGTACCAAATCTTTTAATGCCAGTTTTGTTTTGTTTTGTTTTTGTTTTTTTTTCTTGGTTTTGTTTTGAAAAAATTATTAGATCTTTTTGTATATAAGTGACAGAACCCCAAAGAACAGATTTGGGCTTTTGAATTCGATGGTATGTCCCTTTACCAGATTTGAGAATTGTTTTTTTTCCTGAAAAAATTGGTACAAATTTAGTTTCGTTCTAGTGGTTTGAGCTATGGTTCTTGACCTTGGATGAGCTATTTGAATTTTATTGTGCAATTTCAGATTTGAGTTTTTACCCAGCTTTCTTGATTGGTTATAACAAATTTTGATAATTGAATTCGTAATTGGTGGTTGTGGTGGCACTGTGATGGTCATGGTAGTATAATGTGTGAAGAAGATTGAAGAAAAAAAATTAAAGAAAAACCATCTGGAAAAAGGAAAAATAATTGGAGAAGAATTGAGAAAAAAAAAAAAAAAAAGGAAAAAAAATTATTATTATTTTTTAATAATTTTTTTTTGAATAAATTATTTATTATTTTAATTATTTTAATTTTTTTTAATTAAAATTATGGCTGGCCCAATAATATTTGAACACGTGGCATTCTTGTCAGTATTTAACAACTCTGTTAAATTGGGTACCAACGGACTTACGAAAATAGCGACCTTAGGGACTAATGCTGCCAATTTTCGAGGTTGAGGATTAACCTGCATCAACTCTAAACTTTTGGGGACTTTTGCCGCAATTATCCCGAAAATCATTGCAATAGTAGACTAAGCAGACCGTGATCTAACACTATAATTCTCTTGTGTTCATTATATTTTCTAGTACGTCTATGCCTGCTCTTTGAATACTCGTCATTCTAGATTAAGTACTAGCACATTTTCATTAAATAATTATATTTTTATTTTTATTCGGTGTTGTCAAAATTCCTCCAAGAACATAAAATTTTTTGTGTAAATCAAACTCTCTTAATTTAATTCTTTCTTATTTTTCATCTTGTCAAATTTGTTAAACTAATAATGTAAATAACATTTATTCTGTATTATTATGATAATCGCAAAACTATCAAAGTAACAATTAGAATAATTAAAACTGTAATTTTTTTTAAAAAAAAAATAGTACACGACTAATTCCCCATTTTTTTGTTGTAAAATTATTTTAATAATAAAAATTTTGATGCTAGTTTTACAAAACACTCTACTTTTGCACTTCTATTCTCTCCAATTTCATTTCATCGGAGAAAATTATACACACACCGAATCAAAGCGTGAATTTTCTCCACTCTGCTCTGGTTCTCCCTTTGTCTTCAACCAATTTGTAAGCTTTTCATCTTGAGCCAAAATTATTTCAGGTCTTTGTTCGATTCCCTATATGAAATTTTGAATTGGTTAGGTTTCGGGACTGAAGGCCATGTCAGCGATCAACGCCACTAATGGTGAAGATCTCGCTCGCTACTTCCTCGATCGCTCTCGACTAAGCTTGGCTCGAGGTCTATGCGACATGGACGAGGACGAAGAGGCTCCTACCGAGCTCAACACCATTAACAGCTCCGGTGGATTCCTTGTTGTCTCTCCCGATAAGCTTTCGGTGAAGTACACTAATGTTAATCTTCACGGCCACGACGTCGGTGTCGTTCAGGGTAATAGACCGGCTCCGGTGAAACGGCTTGTTTACTATTTCGAGATTTTTGTTAAGGATGCCGGAACTAAGGGTCAAATCGCAATTGGTTTCACTAGCGAGAACTTCAAGATGCGGAGGCAGCCTGGGTGAGAATCGTATTTCTTTACTTTCGGTGTTGGTTGAATATTTGGTTTAATAATTTTGCTTTGGTTGATTGCCGGGAAAGTGAAGTGAGAAAAAGTGGGCTTCTGAGAATTTATTAATTGGGCTTATCCATGCTCATCGACGGAAATACTAATGCAAAGTTTTTGGTTTCGTTGTGATCAATGAGCTGATTATTGCAATCTTTTTGTTTTTGTTAATTTAAACTATTTGGTTCTGGGTTTGCGTGTAAAAATACTGTTTAGGTTTGTAGAGATTAGAGACATGGTTAACCTATTTTTTTATTACAGCAAGCCTATGTAGTTTCTTCATGTATTTGGTCAATACTCTTTAGTTATTTGGACTAAATTTCAAAATAAACCGCAACACTAATGGAGCAAATTGATTGCTAAGTAGGAAAGTAGAACAGAAAAGGCAAACTCAAGAATTTGAGTTCAGCCCTTTGTGTTCATGAGGCGAATCTTTCTTTTAGTAGACAGTTCCTTGTATATATTGGTTATATTTCACTTTTTTGATGAACATATTTATTCGTAGATGGGAGGCAAACAGTTGTGGTTATCATGGAGATGATGGAAATCTTTATCGTGGACCAGGCAAGAGTGATGAATTTGGACCGACGTACACTTCTGGTGATATAGTTGGGGGTGGTATTAACTATGCATCACAGGAATACTTTTTTACGTAAGTTAATTGATTTCTTAGTTCATTTATTCTGGAAGAGATTTTATTTGTCGAATTTGATTTTGGATGCATTTACCGTTTTGTTTGTTGTATTTTATTAACTGTTCTCTGCCTTAAAATTCTGTACTTCTCTTTTGTGTTGATGCCAGTAAAAATGGGGCTGTAGTAGGGACAGCTTTCAAGGAAGTGAAGGGTCCATTGTTTCCTACCATTGCTGTTCATAGTCAAAATGAAGAGTAAGATAAGGCTTATCCTTTTTCAAATAATTAATCTTCTTATTGCTTGAAAGTAGTTAGTTTTTAATTACTACATATTTAGGAGATAAGTTTTAGATTTTGTTTGTGAATTTCAAATTCTGATTATGGTTTTTTTTTTTGTGTGTGTGGAATAATTCCTGGCAACTTCTTTTCTATGATTCTAGTTTTGGCTTGAAAGTAAGTTTTACCTTTTAACTAATAGGTTTTACGTGTGATCTTCCAGGTGTTAGAATTGTGGTTGAGTTGATGATTCTTTACATGCTATCCTGATGCATTATTGCTTACCACATCACACATGCCATTTATTCGATCATAATTATTTTGCTAGTGCAAACGAGAATGATTTTCTTAAATACGTGTTTCCTTTGCAGAGTGCAGGTTAACTTTGGGCAGAAACCTTTTGCTTTTAATCTTAAGGCAAGAGATACTTTCTTTCCTCTGTTTTTTTTATTTCTATACCTTTATTCACGATATGATCTAATCTACACAACTCAAGCGTGGTCCCTGAAAGAACTCCATGTTACTAAATGAGAATGTCTTGATTTAACGTCAAATTTTTATTTTCCTATAGACGTGTTTGTTGAGTATACAGATTTTCTTCTTGCTGTCTTCTTATTTGTAATCAAGTTCAGATTCAAGATGGTCTGCAAAGCGAAACAAAATCTGCCATATCTGATATAGTAGATTGCTCTCTAAGTTTGTAAATTGTGTTTTCCTTCTAATTTGATCATTGTTGTATGATTAGGAGTTTGAAGTACAAGAGAGGATGAAGCTACAAATGACAGTTGATAAAATGTCTTTACCAACAAATGTTAGTCATGGGTAAGTTTACTCTAGCTCTTTTGAGTATGAACTAACCAGTATGTCCAGTTTTTTGTTTTAGGGCTCGTTTGGTATAACGTATAAGAGTCGTATTGTATTAAATAACAAGAATACTATGTTTGGATAAAACTTTGTATTGTATTAATTATTACAACTATGAATTTCAATACAATGTGAATTATATTATTTAATACATAACAAATGATCTGTATTAGCTTATATAATAATATTTACAAAGGGTATGGGGTTAGGGACTCGGACTCGGTAGCAAACACGGACTTGACCTCGGACTGGGACCGGATCGAGACTTGGACTCGGATCCGGACCTCGGACACAAACCCAGACCCGACCTCGGACCTAGACCTGGATCACGACCCCAACTTGGACCCCGGACTAGGTCCAAGGTCGGGGTTTGGGGTTCTGGTTCGGGTCGGGGTTTGTGGCCGAGGCCGGAGATGGGATTCGGGTCTAGGATCGAGGTCGGGGTTGGGGTCAAGTTTGAAGTAAAGAAAGTATAATTTTACAATATCTATTAATGCAAATCAATGCCAAACATTGTATTGTATTAAATAATATTAATACAACACAATACAAAACGGTATACTAAACGAGCTCTTAGTATTTACAATATCTGAGGACTTCAATGTTGAAGTGAAGCTCATCCATAATGTCCTCTATACATGTTAGTACTGAGTTTGACATTTGCATTTGCTAACCAGACTTGTGCGCTCATATTTGCAATATTATGGCTATGAAGATACACTTCATTCTTTTGACACGGCTACTAAAAGTACTGTTCCTCCAATATACATAGCTCAAGAAAATGGGTTTGATGAGCATGATATAGTATATGCATTGAGTCAGAGAAAGATTCTCAGACAGGTTTGTAACTACTTGGTGAATTTTGTCATATTTCTTAGCTGCTTATAATTGAATTGTTTGAAGTCATAATAGTCAAGCTCTATTGACTTTGCCCTCATTCTCTTTCCCTTATATGTATAGTAGTATCCTATTCATGCTCATTCCCAGCACCCCCTCATTACAATAGCCCATATACCTCATTATTTATTATATTCTACCCATATGTGGGGTCTAATAAATTGATATACTTACAGATAACAAACATAAAGTATATTATGAGGACTTATGAAGTGTGCTTTATTGAATTAAAAAAGGAAAAACAGTATCCACAGGTAATAGAGAGACCTGGTTCTCTCCTAGAGCCAAGGTTTGAAACACAACACCAAATATTAACTCCAGCACGCTCAGTCTTTCTATTTGTCCTATGAAACCTTCCCAAAGTAATCTGATTTTAGACAAATACACTTTCTAAAACCAGTCCCTATTATTCCCAAATAATACTCCAGTTAACATCACCTACGTCTTGCATTATACTAGGCCTATCATATGCAAGTACATGTATCATGGGATTTGATCACTATTCTTTAATAATATACCTTCCATTTTGCAATTTTCTTTCCTTCGTAAAAATATATTGGTTTCTAATATGATATTGTTTTGATGTGCTTGTTTGAATGAAGCTAATTAGGAATGGAGATATTGATGCTGCACTTGGAAAACTTCGTGAGTGGTATCCCCAGATTGTTCAGGTGACTTTATATTTTTGCTCCTTCATTGCAATATGCATCTTACATTACAAAAGAGACTTACCACTTTTTTCATATCCATATTTCCAGCTGATGTAGTTCTGCAAATATAGTCTTACACAATGCATTTTCTTTTCCGATGAGATATATTTACTTAGACTTGAATTTTGGACTACTTTCAATTATTGCTCACCCAGCCCACCCAAGAAATTGAGCTACTGCCATGTGGAACTATGTTGTGCATTAGGGCCATATGTTTCCAGGGGAGAATATTCTATTTTTCAGTCTTGTTCTGATTGGGTTATGGTGATCTTATCATTCATCATATGGTGATCATCGTGAATGGCATCTTAGCAGTAATTCTAATTGATTACTGAATGGAGTTCCTTGTTTTGCAGTTGTCATTACACTTTCATGTTGGATTCACTGATACATCTCACATTTTCTAATCCATGTTCTGATTGTGACACACCATATTGTTTCTAAACTTTGATTCTTTGCACTCTTTATTTGATGATTTTATGTCATTATTAACCTTATCAGAATTTGTTAATTATAACGAGTCACTTTTTCTTTCTGCAGGATGATAAATCAGCAACTTGCTTTCTGCTTCACTGTCAAAAATTCATTGAATTAATTCGAGTATGATTTTATTCTGTTGTCTTAAATACCTTGAATTTACTCTTACAGAAAGTCAAGTACTCTTTATCCTGATATTTTTGCAAATAAATAAATAAAGGTGTATCACTGCATCTCTTGGATTCCTATTTCCTGTTTGCTGTTACTGTCACTTAAAATTAAATTGGGAACATGCATTGTCATTCTTTCGGGTCCATCTTATTTGTTTCTTCAAGTATATATTTATTCTCGTTGAGTGTAACTATGATAATTAGGTTGGAGCACTAGAGGAGGCTGTGAAATACGGAAGAATGGAATTGGCAAAATATTTTGAGTTCCCTGAGTTTGACGATCTAGTTAAGGTTAGCAAATTTTACTTGTTACTCCTCTCTCTCTCTCTCTCTCTCTCTCTCTCTCTCTCTCTACATAAAATCCTCATTTTGTAGGACTGTGTTGCTTTGTTGGCATATCAACGGCCACACGAGTCTTCAGTAGGGTACCTTCTCGAAGAGACACAACGTGAGGTTGTGGCCGACACTGTTAATGCAATGATCTTGTCAACGAATCCTAATATGAAAGATTCCCAAAGTTTCTTGCATTCGTACCTTGAGAGGCTACTCAGACAGTTGACTGCGTGCTGTTTGGAGAGAAGATCTTTAAATGGGGACCAAGGTGAAGCTTTCCATCTGCACAGCGTACTCGATAGTAATAAGGCCAAGTGCTAGCTGATCTTAATGCTCATCGCATACCATGTACACATGCACAGACGACCTTTCTTATTTTGTTGCCTATCTGACTGGATTCAGCGCTTAATTTGCTTTACCGAATGCCCACTCGTACCTAGCCGATCTGAAGGAGTGTTGTACTCATCGTGAAGAATGTAAGCTTCGTAGTTCACCATTTTGAAGCCTCAGATCAAGAGATCTGGGAAATGTATGTACTGTAGAATTCTGCGTTATGATCTCTGGATTACCACAAGGACGTGTACAAAATCTGTTTGGGGAGCTACATTGGAAATGTGTTGGAATCAAACTAAAATCGAAAAGATTGTATCCTTTCTGAATGAAAATGTGGGAACTAGAGGTCTTAAATCTGAATCTCCAGTTTTTTTAATTTTTTTTTTTGATATAGGAAATCAGTTTTAAATTTGTTTTGTTTGTTTGTTTCTTTTGTTGTTTTTGATGAAATTGCGTTATCTTAGACGTTATAGTTTTAATTGTTGATCACTCCAAAAAAGAAATCATTTTCCATTAGGAAAACCCTGTTTCTCTCCCCAAACTGCCGAAGGTCATTCTTTTGTTAATAGTTTGACATTTTTTATTCCTTTCGGATTTTTGGATCTTGTGCTTTTCCGAATGTATTTTTTTTTTTTTTTTTTTGCTGAAGTTCCGACTGTATTTATTAAAAACAATATAATCAATATGTATTTTGCTCTTAAATTTTATTATTTATAAGATTTTTCCACTGAATTGTTTAAAGATGTTATTATATATATAGAGCAAAACTATGGTAGGATTTAGTAAAAGTTTTCTACTGGTAGGGTATTTTTTTTAACTATTGATTTTACATCGTTTGGTTATTATGGTGTAAGATGTATACTTTTATGATACATTTAACTGTATGCAATAAATTTTTTTTATTTTCTATAATAATATTTATTTAAAAATATTAGATATTAATATTTAGAAAAAGGACCATTTGTTGAAATTTATTTTAGATCTACTCACAAGTATGTTGTTTAAACACCCTAAATATGAACTTTCTAAAACGATAAATTAAACACATATAAAGTTAAGAAAACTTTAAATTGATGCAGCAGAATTAATGTCTCCTTCCACTCAGATCTCTAACCCTTGTATCCTTTCTGTAGCAGAGTATAATCAAGATCTGAGCCCGAATGTCCTTCTTCTTCAAGTTTGATCCTTCACAGTCAGTCTTCCAATCTATAATTTATTTACTGCTTGCTGTGTGTGGGCACTTACTCTTTCACTAGGGTCGAAATATATGAAGGGAAAAGAGAAGAGAGGGTTTCGGCCAGGTATAGAAAGTGAGGAAGGCTCAGTTTTTCTGAAGAGAGAAATTTCTGTCAGATTACTAATGAAAGCTTGTGAAAGCATGTGATTTGACTGAGCCATCACTTTCTATTTATAGACAACTAATAGGTTTAGGTTAGGAATTATTTGGCATTAAAATAATGAAAATATTAATTTGAAAAACCAAGTGGCTGGCCATGGTGTTATAGTGGGCTCCACTTGATTTTACAGTTTTATCAAATTTTATCTCTATTTTCTCAAAAACGCCAATTTTCCAATTCTTACCTTTTAAATGCCAAAACTAATTATTTAATAACTAAAATAGATTATTAAATAATATTGTCATTTAATTTAATTATTAATTAGACATATAAAGTCCATTAATAAATAAATAAACTTAGAAACTCTTTTCTTTACAATTTCACCCCTGCTTAGTGAAAATTCATAAAATTAGACATAGTTTAACTTTAGAATTATAATTGATTAATCACGAATCAATTAATGAGTCTTACAAGCAGAATGTTCTCAACTAGAATGGGGACCATGGATCTATATGCTGAGCTTCCAATAAGTGAACCAAATTTACCAAGTAAATTCCTACTTATTAATTCTTCGTTGAATCCACTCTTAGAACTTAGAATTGCACTCTCAGACTTATATAGAGCATATTGTATGTTCCACGATATCAATATCCTATCTCATTTAACCATTGTTATAATCTTATTGTGATTTAAAGATCCTCTATATAGATGATCTACATCGAGATGGGATTTCTTTACCGTTCTCACCCCTCAATGTATTTTGCCCCTTAAAACACTTACCTACCTGTAAATGGTGTTTAGTGATCTAATAAATAGTCAGTTAAACAAGAGCTCATCCATTTACTTCTATTTGCTAAGCTCGAAGGGAATCATCACTTTACTTCTATACACCAGTAGAAGCTATAACTTCCATATTTATGTTCAGCACTCCCACTCAATCATACTATCATGTTCCCAAAATATATGTATCACCCTGACCCAAAAGTAGGCTTAACTAATAAATCAAAGAACATGAATAACACTCCTGAGTTGAGCCCAAGCATATCAGGATTTAGATTATTTTAATCTTAAGATCAACTACTGATATTGACTTGGAAAGATATATATAACGGTAAGTTTGTAATATCTTAACTTAGTTGCAATATCGGTCCAGTCCAATGTATACTCCATACATTCGAAACTAGTATACTTTACTAATGTCCTGGAAAGAACATAACACTTACTCCAAGTGTAAGTATACATCATCGTTGATTATCACATTAGTGTAAACCCAATAACACTGATGAAACAGGGACTAAGTCTTTTGATTCATATGAACACAATCACATTCCACTGTGTTGACAATACTGTAATTGTGAATAAACATATGATCTGGATTTAACTGATTCTGTGTGTAAACATAATAAACATATTTAAACCATTAGCATGTAGAATTCATGCAAACATCAATCACTTCAAATTTCTTATATTGATAACTAATCAGATTGTAAAGAGTTTTATTTAGGGCATAAAACCCAACACCCTTATAATTCTCTCTATTACAATATTGTTCATCGATCTTTACAGCAAATCCCTCTCTACATCAGACTATTTCTTTGTAGCCAGCCCAATCGGACGGCGACCACACGGAGATCCCATGATGACCCCACGACAAACCAACAGAGACCCCACAGCTAACCCATTGCGAACCCACGAACCTGGTGTATAGTTTTGATTCGTCTTCAACTAGTTTTCGTCTTGTAATAACTCTATTTGCCCTTATGAAACACTAATGAGTGGCTTCGACAAACGAAAGTGTGACAAACGAATGTGTGTGAGTAGGATTGAAATCTCTGCAAACATATTTCTATGTTACTTTATTAAAAAAAACTCAAAACCACTATTTGCACCTGATCTTTGTTTCTGCCTTTGCCACTCTCATTCTATCTATTCTTGATGTATGCTAATCGTGTACCCTCACAAGAACACAACCACCCCCTTTCGTGAGTTGCGCCATCTGAGTTTGGCCTACAATGCCATTTTCTTAAACCAAATCCAGCTGTGTTAGAATATAAAGTAATAAATTTTGCAGTCAATTCTAAACTATCAAATACATGACCGACCAAATCTTCAGTTTTGAGAGCAAAAGAATTTATGAAGATACCAAACTTTGAAAAAAGGGAGCTCAAATCTTTCAAAAATGCAAGTGCATCTCATGCTAATTCCTTGGCCAAATGTGTGCCTCACCAACCTTTGTGCGCTAGAAAGATTGAAAAGTAATTATGGTCCCCAGCTACTACATGAGGATAATCTGCTACCTATGTTTCATAAAAATATATACTATAAAAAATTTCTTGACTTGTGATTGAACTATTTTCTTCTCTATACCATGGGGTAAGAACTACTGGTCTTACAATAGAGTTTCCCTATATATATATATTTTAGCTTAGCTTTGAACGATTAGTAAAATCTCAGATTATGTTAAATTATTAAAAAAATTATCCTTAAAATTAGCTCAACAACAAACTGTATTTCTTCTTGGATCCTTTACACTAAGATTGGCCTTATCAAATATATCTCTACTTGATTGCTTAATTCCTCATTTGTTGGTAGTGGTTTTTTGATCGACGATCTTAGATTTTGAGAAATATTCTCTCGGAGAAGCAATTCAGTAGAGTTTTGACAAGCTAGCGTGATCAAGAACGTGTATTCTGTTTGAATATTGGGGTCCTCTATTTATAGGTGGGAAAGTATGATGCACACTCTTCGGTCTTTTCGTCGATTATTGTTCTCCTACTTCCTTGCATGTTTTGTCGTTAACTCTATCTCTTGAGCCCAATCACTCAATTCTTGGTGAGCTTTGTTCTTCCCATGATCCTCGACTTTTATTTTTGTTTTAATTAGACGATGTGTTTTTATCCTCTCCTACCATGTCATTAGTTAGTTTACTTTTGAAATTACTTTTATACCCTTTGGATTAATTTTAACTCTTACAATTGCTCTTTGATTCTATAATTTTTGAGCTCTTAATTATTATATCTGAGCTCAGATGTTGTGGAATCAGAACTAGGGGTGTTCATCCGATTCAATCTGTACTTTTTTGGTTAAACAACATTCAATCCGCACTAAGTGCGGATTTCATATTTTGGATCCAATCTGATCCGCATAACAGTTTAAATCCAATCCGCAATAGTGCGGATTGGATCGATTATTTTGGATCGGTTGCTTTTTTTTTTTATGATAAATTATTTAATATTTCATAGAAAAAAAATAAAAAAAGACAATTGTTTCTTAATCTTTAATAATAATCTATTTCCATCTCCATTTATATATAAATCAAACCAATATACATTTATGTATATACTTATCTTTAGATTTAACACTAAAATATATATATGTATTCATTATTAAAATAAATAAGTTAGTATATATATTTAAATTTATGTATATGTGTCTATGTGAATAAGAATAATTTTTCTGGTGTTTTTTATTATAAAATAAATAAATTACACCAACTTAATATATTACTAAAAAAAGATTAAGAAATTAGAAGTTTGTGTCTTTTTTTAATATTACTAGAAAATTAATATATATTATATATTATAATTTTTTAAAAAATATATATAATTAAGTGCGGATTGGATTGGATCAGTTACTTTTTGAGGTCGAACAACATCCAATCCGCACAAGTGTAGATTTTAGATTTTTCAATCCAATCCAATCCGCGCAAGTGCGGATATATCCGCATTTTACGGATTAGATTGGATTGAATCGTGCAGATTGGATTGGATCAGATACTTAGTGAACACTGTTGGAAATTATTTTACCAAGATCTTAGATCTACTCACAAGTATGTTTATTAACATCCTAAATATGAACTTTCTAAAACGATAAATTAAAAACATATAAAGTTTAAGAAACCTTACATTGGGTGCAGCGGAATATAATGACTCCTTCCGTTCAGATATCTAGCCCTTGATTCCTTTCTGTAGCAGAGCATTATCAATATCTGAACCTGGATCTCTTTCTCTGAATCTTTGATGCTGAAACTCCTTTGCTGATGATCTTTCTTCACGATCTTCCTCACTATGATTGAGGTATCACTTGATGTGTGTGGGCACTACTCAAACACTAAAGTAATTTCGAAATTTAAAGTAAGAAGAGAGAGAGTGGTCAGCTAAAGATAGGGAGAGAGAAGGCTCAGTTTTTCTGAATAGAAAAAAGTCAGAAGAAAAGTGTGTTTTTTCTGAAGCCTTCACTATCTATTTATAGCATTTCACTAGGGTTAGATTTGAATTATATGGCATTAAAATAATGAAAAAATCAATTTAAAACACAACAATAGGTGGCCGGCCATACACTAATGGATTGGGCCTTGGGCTTTGCAATTTTGCAATTTTACCACCTTTTGTATCTGATTTTCTCAAAAATGCAAATTTCCTAATTCAATCATTTAAATGCCAATTCTAACTATTTAATAACTATAAATAATTATTAAATAATATTGTCATTTATCATATTTATTAATTGAACCATACAAAGTATCATAATTAACAAATATGCCCCTATAAACTCTTTCTTTACAATTTCGCCCTTACTTAGTGAAAAATTCACAAATAGACATAGTCTAATTTGAGAATTATAATTGATTAATCAAAACCAATTACATGAGTCTTACAAGCAATATTATCTCAACTAGTGGGGGGACCATGGGTCTATTTAACCGAGCTTCCAATAAGTAGATCAAGAATTTAGCACTAAAATTCACTAACTTATTAATTCTTCGTTGAATCCACGCATAGAACTTAGAATTGCACTCTCAGTATATAGAATGCTCTATATGTTCCACCATATAGGCACATCATTAGTTATCCATTGTTATAATCCTAATGTGATCAATGATCCTCTATATGAATGATCTACACTGTAAAGAGATTAAATTACCGTTACACCCTACAATGTATTTATTCCTTAAAACACTTGACCCCGTATAAATGATATTTCAGCTTATGTGAAATGAGTACTCCACCATTTATGTTCGTTTGGTCAAGCTCGAAGGAGATCATCCTTTGCTTACTATTCGCCAGATAGAAGCTATAGATTCCATGTTTATGATAGCGCTCCCACTCAATTGCACTACTGTGTTCCCAAAAAGTACGTATCACCCTGACCAAAAGGTAGGCTTAACTAACAATTCAAGGAACACGAATAGCCTTTCAAGATTGAGCCTAATCATAACAGGATTAAGATCATTTGATCTAGGATCAACTAGGCGATATTGACTTGAATAGATTTTACGGTAAGTTTAATTAAATCTAAGTCAAAGTTCAATATCGGTCCCTTCCGATGCATACTCCATGCATCCAACCTGAGCTTTACTTTAACCAATGTTCTGGAAAGAACATAGTATTTCTCCAAATACAAGTAAACTCTTGTTGTAGATTATCATATCGCAAAACCCCGTGTCCGATAAATCTAGGAAACTTTATTCACATAGTCATGTTTACTTTCCAATGTGTTGACGGCACAATAAACAGGATCAAGTATGTGAAAAGGGTTTCAGATGAATTTATACATTATGTACATATAATCATGAAATAAATCATGTGAACCATGCAACATCAAATGTTATTTCTGATCTATATTAATAAGTAAATCTGATTATATTGAAATGAGTTTTATTTAGGGCATAAAGCCCAACAAACTCCCACTTGCACTAATATAAAACAAAAAGTGCGTTTCAAATAATCTCAACACCTCGATATACAAATCAAGTGTAGTAGTAGTAAACTCCTCGTAATAGGATCTGAAAGGTTGAATTAACCACAACCTTTTCTCCACCATTACTCTTCCTTAATCACAAAATCATTGATAATGTGAAATTCCTCTCTATATGTTTACTCTCTTGGGATACTGGATTCTATACCTTTGGCAACTACTCTTGGTTAATCAGGAAATTAACACTAGTAGTTTAAGGCAATTTGGAATGGTGCCAAAGATGTATAGAACTTTCCTTAGATTGAATAAGTACCTTTCCTGCAGCTTTAACATTCAGTCTCTCTCTGGTAGACCTAGAGACTTCAGATAGGTTTTTACACTTCTCCAAAATCACTATTCCACCCCCAGAGTAACCACCATCTTATCAGAAAGATTTACTAGCACAAAGGCAAATTTCGAAATCTGATATGGTGTAGTCTAAGAGTTTTAAACACACCCTTATAGACTAACATATAGTTCCTCTTCTTAATCTTAAAATTTACTTGATTGTCTTCCAATGTTCTTCTCCTGGATTAATCTGATACCTACTCATTACTCCCACTCAACAGCAGGTGTCTGGTCTAAGGCATACAAAAGCATATCTAAGACCTTTCACTGTTGATATAAGAAATTCTTTCATGGCTTTATCTTTTCTGGAATAGTTAAGACTTTTCCTTAGATAAATAAAATCTATACCTAAGAAGTTGTGAAGCTTCTATAGATTGCCTTTAGAAAGAAAATGCTTCAGCATCTTACTAAAGTAAGTTGCTTGCATTAGAGTAAGTAATTACCAGGTATACCACAAGCCATAGGTTTAGATAAACTCAAACCTATAATACTAGGAACAGGAAGTTTTGTTAAGTCCATTGAATGGACTTATTAACTAAAATTTCCTTTTATGTCCTTGTAATAGAAAACTTTAGGTTACTCCATGTGAATGGATTAAACCATAGTTCTATTGGCTTTCTTCTTAGTTTCTTATCTTGACAATCCATTACTTGTTTAAACTCACAATGGATTTTTAATCACTAGTGTCTCCCAAGTCATAAGAAGGTGAGTTCCTAGAAACTCTCCCACTACGACGAGGTACCGTGAATTATGTCGAAGAAAACTAAATGGTATTTATCTCTTCGGTTGTGACAAGACAACAGAGGTAGTGGGATCATCATATGTTATATAAGATGATAGAACACTTTTGGAATCAAGAATTAAATATCTCCTTTATTTGCTACTTGTTTTTCAGACTTAGTCATTTTCTTAGAAAAGTAGTATTTGTTTGAACAAACACTTTCTTATCTATTGACAATGGGATGGTCCACCCCTAATCACTTAGAATAGCTAACAAACCATGGTTAACAGTTCTAGCTTTTCTTAAGATTTTGATTAGGTCATCCATGAACCTAGTAATGATTTACATTAAGTATACAACCATTACATCATTCTGAAATTGTATTACCATAGAAGGAATTAGGCAACGACTAGTAACTAATCATCAATATGCAACTCGAAATTTCTGGGGAGGTAAGTTTGGATATAATTCAAAAATCAAATTAATGATCTTTGAACTGCATATCTACTAACTATTTCTCCACCCCTATCAGTTCGCAAGATCTTTAACCACTTACCTTAATGGTTTTAACCATTGCTAGAAATTAATGAAATTTTTCAAACATTTCAAATTTCTTTGCTAAAAGGTATAATCTAGAGTTATCGTTTTAAGAATACAACGAAAAACTCATATCCACCCCTGAATGTACATCCATCTGTGAATGAGATGAACTACTTTCAGTGGATATAGGCATATTAACCCTTTGCAGAGATTGATCTTGTCAAATCCACTATGAACAAGATACAAATGCCATAGATTAAGAAAAATGTGGTTGTGTCGTTTTGATGACTTAGGTATAGTTACATCAAAGAGTTCTTAGAATACTGCAAGTGGATCCTGGTCACAGAATACCTAACTCATATTCCATACAGTTTTAATCCATTAATAAAAGATGGATATTAAACACTTGAGAAAGTGTAACTGTATTGTATTACGGAATTAGAAATATAAGAAAATTTCTGTTTGGATTCTAAAATTAAAGTCAAAGACTTAAATTCAACCAAATATAATGAGTAATTCTTTCTTGGACCAGCACTACTAATATAACTCTAAGTCTGATTTGCCCATACAAGTAGGAGATTTCTAAGATTGAGGATTTATATCAATTGGGAATAGAATTTCGGGATTATAATCATAAGCGTCATTTAATTTCTTAAGAGAAAATATAATGACATGAAATGATTTATAGACCATTCATCCAATGATATATTATGGAGCTAATTCGAAATGAATAAGCGAAGAGGAATTAGGATAATTTCGATTATAAATAAGAATCCAACGATGCTTCGATTAGCGAAAGTCAAAGTAATCTTATTTATGTAATCTTCTTGTTTCATATTGTAAAAATACTAGTCTAAGGTGTCATCAATTGATGAACAGCTAGATGTCGCATATACAATATTTATCTTTCGAGATCTAACACTATTATGTATGTCTAATGGTGAAAATCCACTAGGGATTTATCTCATTAGATAAACAAACATGTTGGACCAACAATGAAGATTCGAAATTAAACTACAACTTAATAACAGAAAATAACACGGTTCAATATAAATTCATACACAATTCAGAAATTATAAGCATATAGCAAGTAGGAATGACAAGTGAAAATACTAAAACATACAATCCTAAATAATTTCCAAGGTTTTTCAACAAAATGATACAGTGTCCCGTTTAGGCGAGAGTCAAAGCATCATCCATTGAATAGAGTTGTCAGCTCATCTAAAATGATAACCATTCTAGCAACCTTTTATTCGATCAAGATTGGAATTCAGCGTTGTCCCGTTTAGGCGAGAGTCAAGGCAATTCTATCTTATGAGCTTCCACCATTGTTTCATAATTTGCAAGTCAAGTATGGTCGCCACCATTAGGGTGATCCATACCATACAAAACACTTACAAACTACTTATCATGCGAGGTTAAACGGTGCGAAATTGCTAATGAACGTTCCTCCATTAGGGAGGATTACTCACTAAAACAAACGCGGTGTAAAACCCACAATGGAGATCGAATGTCTTAATAATAATCAAGCTCATTATTTAAAGTGAGTGGTATTTTCTATTATTCTCTTTATTTATTCTATTTATTTTAAATATATATTTATTTAATTAAAAATTTCCAATTTAGAATGAAAAATTCTAAATATAAATTTTAATTTAATATTTATAAATTTTACTTAGATGGATATGAAAATAACATGAATTATTTCCATCTTAGTAATAATTTCCAATAAATATTTAAAAAAAATATTTAAGTTGTTACAAAATTAATTTAAATTAATTTACAACTCAAATTTAATTTTCTATAAATATATATTGCATTTTGAAAAATTAAAGTATATAAGAATACAATTTTCGAAAAATGCATATCAAAATAAAAAATAAATCCTGGAAAAATTATTCTAATTTAATGTTGGCCCAAAATTAATTAATAAAATTAATTTACAACAAAAAATATAATTTTCCTATTTAATTAAATATATAAGAAAAATTACAAATATTTAAGTATGATGATGAAAATCAACTTAAATATTAATTTTCTATTTAATTAAATACACTAGAAAAATACTTCAAGCAAAAATATCACCTATCTAGATTTTCCTTTGACTAATTAATTCTATTTCTAATAATATACTTTAATTCAATTTATTTTAAATTAATCAATAAATGAAAAAATCATTGATTTAAGTTGATCCAAGAATTAATTAAAATAATTAATTTACAACTTAATCTATTTTTCAAGATAAAATTCGAAATTCTAGCATTTAAGAAATGCAATTTCGAAAATTGATTAATAAAATAAAGAAAAAATATATTTTGAAAATTATTTAAATTTAGTTGAAAAAAAAATTCAACTAAAAATAATTTTCTATTTAATTAAATGTCATGAAAAAGAAATATTTAAGTATCATGATGAAAATCAACTTAGATATTTAATTTTTCAAATTAATTAAATGTATTAAATTCAAGAAATAAATAATTAAGTGTAGAGAAGGCTTAACTATTAATTTCTAGTTTAATACTAGGAAAAATATACTTAAAATAAATTGTACCAAAATTAATTATTTAAATAATTAATTTCACAATGTATAATATTTTCCTATTTAATATTAGAAATAATAAGTAGTCTAGAAATAACTACCTAGAAAATATCTTATTTGACTAAGTATCTTTTCCACAAAATTTGAAAAAATATCTAATTTAAGTTGTACTAGAAAAAATCTAGAACTTAAATATTTTCAAATTTAAATTTAATTAAATATCAAAAATTAAGTTGTAACCACTTAATTCAAAAATATTCCATTTTAAGTTAATATTGAAAAGATATTAACTTAAAAAATATCTAAAGAATCTTAATAACCAATGCCTAAAATTCCTCAACTTAATTTTGAAATTTTGAATTCAAAAGATATTCAGATTTAAGTTGGTTAGTTGTAGATAACTAAATATCAACTTAAATAAGAATATTTAATGAAAAATTTAAATTAAGTTTCAGAAAGAATCTAGATGGTTATAATTCTATATTTAATTAAATACAAGAAAATACATATAGTTTAGCTTAGAATAAAGAATTCTTTAAACTATAATTTTCTTAAATTAATTTCAAAATAAATGAAATTAATTATGTTGCTAATCAATTTTATTAGGTCAAACTAGTGTAATTAACCTAGTACAGTCATTCAAATCAGGCAAATGGGCCTTCACAATTGGGGTGGTTTGTGTGAGGGGGTGCTGGGTTCAGTATGTCGTACCCACTTCTATGGCTCCCAACTCTCACACAAGGCCCAAAAGAGAGGAATTTAACCTTAATAAGAACAACTGTTATTAATTGAATAGGCCCAAAAACTAAATGGGCCTAAATAAATTCTATCAATAACTATGATAATTTATTTTAGCAACAACAACCTATATGTATCTATAATCAAATTAAACACATAGGCTCACACAGGCACACTTTGGATGGGTCCTATCATGTTGCTAGGTCATACACAGATGAAAGAAGATTGTAAATATACCTGTTACAAATTATTATCTTGACCAAGGGAGCCATCAGATCATTAGATCTGACAAAAAGTAACCATGGCTATTTGCAATCAAGTAATAATAGGTTTTGAAAACTTACAAACAAGCTAAAACACATACTCCTGCAACAGGGTTAGCTGGATAGTTGGATATAGGATTTATTTAATTTTAAATTAAATAATTAATTTCGAAATATTATTAAAAAAGATTTTCGAAAAAATTAAAAAAAAATTCGAAAATTAATTAAATATTTAAATTTAAAATTAAACCTACAATTTTGAAAAATTAAGTTTGAACCAACCTAAATATCATTTCAAACTTTGCTAACTACTTTTAAATTTTAAATGTTATTTTATAAATAAAAATTAAATAAAAAATTAGAAAAGATAAATAAATATTTTTTTCAAATTTTAAATGTAATTTAAATAAATAAAATAACAAAATTTAAAAAATTAGCAAAATATCTTACATCTATTTAAAATTACATGATTATAAATATCTTATTTTAAATTTAAATAAGGTCAAAATATCTAAAAAGATTTAAAAAAAAAATCTTAAAAGATAAGATAGTTTTTAAAATATCTTAAAAGATAAGATATTTTTAAAATATCTTAAAAGATATTATAAATATCTTTAAAAGATATTATAAATATCTTAAAAGATAAGATATTTTTAAATATCTTAAAAGATATTATAAATATCTTAAAAAATCTGACCTTAAATTTTAAAAAAAAATATAATCAAATTTAAAAATAAGATAGATTTTTAAGCAAAAAGATAAATACTAATTCTATTCAAATTCAAATTACACTAAAAATTTAAATTAATTCAAAATAGTAATTAGAATTGAATTAGGAATAGTAATAGTATATATACAAAACCATACAAAAAATTGGAAGCTAATTCCATGAAAAAGTATGAAAAATTGAAGAAAAAAGGAAAAATTCGAAACTGTACGGACAGTTCTGCGATCGCAGGAAACTATGAGCACAGCCTCGATTTTGTCAAATCTTCAAAAAATCATAACTAATTCAAATAAAATCCAAATTGAGTTCTGTAAAAGGCTAACTTGCTTAATTTTTTCCATACTATCCAATAAAAATAATTCCAGAAACGAAATCACAATTATTTTTCACGAAAATTTCACAAACATCAATCAATCATCAAATAACACTCAATACAACATGATACCATCTAAAGAACATACAAACAATCGTTTTAAAGTCCAAATTTCTTGCAAGTAAATCAATTACCATGGCTCTGAGGCCAGTTGTTGGAAATTATTTTACCAGGATCTTAGATCTACTCACAAGTATGTTTATTAACATCCTAAATATGAACTTTCTAAAACGATAAATTAAACACATATAAAGTTTAAGAAACCTTACATTGGGTGCAGCGGAATATAATGACTCCTTCCGTTCAGATATCTAGCCCTTGATTCCTTTCTGTAATATAATGACTCCTTCCGTTCAGATATCTAGCCCTTGATTCCTTTCTGTAGCAGAGCATTATCAATATCTGAACCTGGATCTCTTTCTCTGAATCTTTAATGCTGAAACTCCTTTGCTGATGATCTTTCTTCACGATCTTCCTCACTATGATTGAGGTATCACTTGATGTGTGTGGGCACTACTCAAACACTAAAGTAATTTCGAAATTTAAAGTAAGAAGAGAGAGAGTGGTCAGCTAAAGATAGGGAGAGAGAAGGCTCAGTTTTTCTGAATAGAAAAAAGTCAGAAGAAAAGTGTGTTTTTTCTGAAGCCTTCACTATCTATTTATAGCATTTCACTAGGGTTAGATTTGAATTATATGGCATTAAAATAATGAAAAAATCAATTTAAAACACAACAATAGGTGGCCGGCCATACACTAATGGATTGGGCCTTGGGCTTTGCAATTTTGCAATTTTACCACCTTTTGTATCTGATTTTCTCAAAAATGCCAATTTCCTAATTCAATCATTTAAATGTCAATTCTAACTATTTAATAACTATAAATAATTATTAAATAATATTGTCATTTATCATATTTATTAATTGAACCATACAAAGTATCATAATTAACAAATATGCCCCTATAAACTCTTTCTTTACAATTTCGCCCTTACTTAGTGAAAAATTCACAAATAGACATAGTCTAATTTGAGAATTATAATTGATTAATCAAAACCAATTACATGAGTCTTACAAGCAATATTATCTCAACTAGTGGGGGGGCCATGGGTCTATTTAACCGAGCTTCCAATAAGTAGATCAAGAATTTAGCACTAAAATTCACTAACTTATTAATTCTTCGTTGAATCCACGCATAGAACTTAGAATTGCACTCTCAGTATATAGAATGCTCTATATGTTCCACCATATAGGCACATCATTAGTTATCCATTGTTATAATCCTAATGTGATCAATGATCCTCTATATGAATGATCTACACTGTAAAGGGATTAAATTACCGTTACACCCTACAATGTATTTATTTCTTAAAACACTTGACCCCGTATAAATGATATTTCAGCTTATGTGAAATGAGTACTCCACCATTTATGTTCGTTTGGTCAAGCTCGAAGGAGATCATCCTTTGCTTACTATTCGCCAGATAGAAGCTATAGATTCCATGTTTATGATAGCGCTCCCACTCAATTGCACTACCGTGTTCCCAAAAAGTACGTATCACCCTGACCAAAAGGTAGGCTTGACTAACAATTCAAGGAACACGAATAGCCTTTCAAGATTGAGCCTAATCATAACAGGATTAAGATCATTTGATCTAGGATCAACTAGGCGATATTGACTTGAATAGATTTTACGGTAAGTTTAATTAAATCTAAGTCAAAGTTCAATATCGGTCCCTTCCGATGCATACTCCATGCATCCAACCTGAGCTTTACTTTAACCAATGTTCTGGAAAGAACATAGTATTTCTCCAAATACAAGTAAACTCTTGTTGTAGATTATCATATCAGTAAAACCCTGTGTCTGATAAATCTAGGAAACTTTATTCACATAGTCATGTTTACTTTCCAATGTGTTGACGGCACAATAAACAGGATCAAGTATGTGAAAAGGGTTTCAGATGAATTTATACATTATGTACATATAATCATGAAATAAATCATGTGAACCATGCAACATCAAATGTTATTTCTGATCTATATTAATAAGTAAATCTGATTATATTGAAATGAGTTTTATTTAGGGCATAAAACCCAACAAACACCTCTAACGAGAACCCAAAAAATCTTTTCCACATGTGTTTTAATGTCGCAAACATTCAGTTTAGTAATCATTTTAAACATTGGGAAACTAATGTTGCTTTTTCAACTTACCCAAATATTTTAGTTTATTTTTTTTCTTTAAATTTAAATTGACAATTTTTAATCAGGTAAATCACATCAGTTTGAACTTCCCTGCTGCTTTACTTTTGACCTTGCCTTCCTTCTCCAAGTTTTCCCTTTGATTTTGTCTCCCCTGCTATTCTATTCTTCTTCTTTCTAAATATTCTTGCGATTATGGCTTCTAAAGTTACTAAGGGTAAATTTTGATGAATTGCCTAGAAGTCTTCCCCTGTGATTGACCCTAACAACATGACAGAATACGAAGCAACTTTTGATAAGATTCGAGCATAATATCTTATTGCTGATGGTGTTTCTTTCCAGATGTTGAAAAAATTCAAATTGTCCAAAGGTTTGAAAAACCTTGAAGTGGACAAGGGTAATATTTTGGTCAGTAAAAAGTACATAGAACTATTGCGTTTCCTGATTCCTCTGTTACTGGTATATGTCATTTCTTTTACTGGAGCTTCTATAATTCAACTACTTTCCAATTTTGTTGAAACGGTTCCAGGTTTAGCTGCCTTGAGCGCTCTCAAAGGAACAAATTTTTTAACATCAGAGTTCTTTGCATGCTTTTGCAAAACAACAAGCTTGGCTCGATTCGTCACCTTGTATATCTCTATCAAGGGCCCAATTACACGATTAACGGTCAACCATCTTCTAAAGAAGAGTGGGATGCTTTTGTATTTGTAGTAGGTGAAAATTGGCTCCCTAAAGTTGTTTGTAATAAGAAGTTTATTGTGAAGAATTAGTTGGTACAGGCAATTCATTGGCCTGTTGGAATCCTAATATAAAATCACAAACATATTCTTTACATGAGAATTATCCAACATATTAAGAAAGTGTCTTACCACATTGATACCATTTTAACAAAAGAAGTAACCTTTTGTTTGCCCATCCTTTGTTCGAACATTGAATTAGAAATCTTGGCCTTTAACATTTTAGCTCACTTGAAACAGTTATCTATTTTGTCTTTACCTCAGACTAGCTCTTCTGGTCTTTCTTCCTTGGCAACTTCCAATGTTGGTGCTCTTTCATCTTGTTTAGCTTCCCCAAATCATTAGACTTCTGTCAACCTTCCTTTAATTACACCTGCAACAATTCTACTTCGATTATTCCTTTATCCTCTTCACAAGTCCCCCCATTATTCCTCAAGGGGTCAAGACTTCTCGAAAGAGAACTTGAAACTCAAATGGGTCAAGCTTATTTGGATGCGAAGAAACCCAAAAGACCTCCTCACTTATCAAGAATGGGTCGTCTTCAACGACATTGCCAAAATTACACGGTAGCTTTCTTCTGAGCCTGACATTTCTACTGTTTACAATGCTCTTGTTGCTCCTAGTTCATCCACCATCCTTACGGGGTTGTTAACTCCATCTTCTAGATTAAATCATCATTTTCCTCATCAAAAGAATTTGTGTAATATTTTATATAGCCCTACTCCTATTTAGTCCATCCTTTCTGATTCTATAGTCGTTCACATTGAAAGTCAAATCAGCATTCCTGATAATAGGATTGTATCGACTTATGCACTTTCAGATGCTAAAGTTCTTCAAAAACATCTTCATGGTAGTGTAATGGACACTCCTACTTATTTTCCTTATGAATTGGGCAATAGTCCTTCAATCACTGCTATGCTCCATAATTTTTTAATCTTCCCAACCTTTAAAGTTCTTAGTAATTTCAACAATGCATTCAACATTCCTTTCGCCAATTGCTACATTCAATTGACAAGGTCACTAAATTTCCATTCAGTTCAACCTTCTCAACCTCTTCCCCTAGTATATCTTGTTGACTAGTGGAAATTATTTCGGTAACTTCTAATACCTTGGGTAATTCCATTGCCCCTAATTCTTCCTCTTCTTCTATAGTTATGATTTCAGACTCTAAGCAAATCATCGTCTCTATAGCTAAATCCCCATCCATTCCCAATCCTCTGCATTCATCCATTGATTCAAGTTCTCATGAGATCGCCACTGTTTCAAAATTAAACCCACTAGAGCTATGCTTTGCTGAGACCGACAACGAAAGGTGGTTTCGATCAACTCCGAAAAGAGACTGAGTGTAGTCTTGCAACTATATGATTTTGGACTTGCTACTGCTAGAACTTATTTTACTGGGATTTTAATTTACTAACATGTATGTTGATTATAAGCATTATAATCATCCTAAATATGAACAACTGTAAAACGATAATTAAACACGTATAAATTTGAGAAATCTTGCATTGGTTGCAGTAGAAATAATATGACCCCTTTCGTTCTTTACTCTAACTATTGTTTCTTTCTGCCGTAAAGTTATAACAAGTACTGAACATGGATGCTCCTTTGAATTGTTAAACACCTTCTACCAGGGCCGACCTTGAAATTTAGTGGGCCATAGGAGAAAAATTATTTTTGGACCCTTATTTAAAAAAATATGGTATTTTTCAAAATTAGCAAAACATTATGTAATTTTAAAAGGAGAAGATTTTTGTTGGGCCCCTGGGCTAGGTGAGCCCTAGGCACAAGCCTAACTCGCCTGTGCCCAGGGCCAGACATGCCTTCTACACAGTCTTCCACACTAATCTGAGTATTGTCTAGAATTGTATGGGAAATATCTCAACACTAAAGCACACAATTTTTAGAGAGAGAGAGAGAGAGAGAGAGAGAGAGAGAGAGAGAGAGAGAGAGAGAGAGAGAGAGAGAGAGAGAGAGAGAGAGAGAGAGAGAGAATTTCAAATTTGATAAAAGAAAAAAGAGTTTTTTCTAATTCAGATCTCATAAGTTTTTGGCAGATAAAAGTGTAATGAGCGCCTCTTGAATTAAAACCTTTATATTCATTTTATAGGGTCTCTCTAGGTTTAAGGTTTTAGAATAGAATAAGGTTTAGAATAAGATAGTGGACCAAAATTAAACCCTTGGCCAAAATTCACAAGTGTGGCCCATGGATTTGATTTTTGCCACTTTGTTACATTAAATAAAACTTTCTTATCTTATTATTTTTTTTTGAAAAACTAATTTTCCTAATCTAATTATTTAAATGTTAATTTTATCTATTTAATAATTATTAAACTAAATTATTATTTTAAATATATTTATTAATTAGACTCATGTAGTGTCTTAATTAACTAATAAACTCTTATTTCTCTTTTATTTTCAAATAAGCCGTTGCTTAGTAATATTCATAAACAAGATATACTCTTCTTTAGAATTCTAATTGATTTAAGAAAGTAATATTGAGTCTACAAGGCAATATTATCCCAGATAATGTAGGGACCATGCACTTATGTAACCAAGCTCCCAATAAGCAGTTCCCAAAATTTATGAATAAATTTTTTAACTTATTAATTCTCCATGACTCCACTATAGATTCAAACTGTTGGATTTTATGCCCTAAATAAAACCCATTTCAATATAATCAGATTTATTAATTAATAAAGATAAAAAATCATTCTATGTTGCATGATTTACATGATTTATTTCATGATTATGTTTAATATACAAATTCTATTAAGTCCAGAACATATATAAATATGTATATATTTGTTCATGATTATATTGTCGTTAGCACAGTGGAATATAATCATGATTATATATTCAAAAGTTTAATTCTCATGATTTGTCAGTTCACTAGATTTAGACTGACATGATAATCGGCGATAAGGTATACTTACACCTTGGATAAGTCTTATGTCCTTTTCAATGCATTGATAAAGTTTACCAGTATCGGATGTATGGAGTATACATTGGAAGGGACCGATATTGATCTTGGTAAGATATCATAAACTTACCGTTATATCTTTTTAAGTCAATATCAATGGTTGATCTTAAGTTTATGGATCTTAATCCTGATATGGTTAGGTTCAATTTTAGTTGTATTATTTATGTTATTCAATTTGTTCGTTAAAGTCAACCAATTGAATCTTCTCGTGACTTATAGATTAAGGACATGGTAGTTCAATTGAGTGGGAGCGGTGATCATATATATAGAATCTATAGCTTCTATAAGTATTTAGAAGTGAGATGATAATTTCCTTCGAGCTTGGCTGAATAGAGATAAATGATTGAGGCCTCATTTCAGTAATTATATTAGTTTACGAAGTATCATTTATAGGTAGCTAAGTGTTTTAAGGATAAAATATATTGTAGGGTAAAACAGTAAATTTGTCCCTATTCAGTGTAGATCATCTATAGAGGATCTTTGACTATTATGATTGTAACAATGGATAATCATAACGTATATATATCGTAGTACATATAGAGCGTTTTATATAACTGAGAGTGCTATTCAATTCCAAATATGTAGTGGCACAAGGCGGAATTAATAAATTAGAGAATTTACTTGGTAAATTCTAGTCTACTTATTGAAAGCTCAATTATATAGGTCCATGGTCCCCTCACTAATTGAGATAATACTGCTTGCAAACTCAGTTAATTAATTTTAATTAATCAATTATAATTCTAAAATTAGACTATGTCTTATTTAAGAATTTTCACTAAGCAAGGGCTTAATTGTGAAGAAAAGAGGTTTTGGGGTCAATTTATTAATTAATGGACTTTGTATGGTCTAATTAATAAATTACATAAATGATAATTTTATTTAGTAATTAATTATAATTATTAAATAAATAATTTTGGCATTTATAGGATTGAATTAGAAAATATGGTATTATTGAAAAGAAGAATAAGTGGTTGAAATAAAGGGGCAAAAATCTAACTAGAAATTGGTCCTATTAGTGTACGGCTATAAGTAGATTTTGCTCAATATTTTATTCTTTTTTAATCCATATAATTCAGCCTTAAGCCCTAGTTGAAACACTATAAAAGGAACATGATGCTCTCACTCATCCAACCATTGTCAACTTGACTATTCAACCAACCTAGACGAGAGAGTTCCTTCCTTAGTGCTTTCACCTCCTTCATTGTTTTTCACTATTCGAACCTTAAGTGAAAGAGTGCTATGCCCACACATAGCAAGTAAAGTACTCAATCATAATGAGTAAGATGGTGGCAACCAAACCTAAAGGAGAGAAAGAGATCCAAGTTCAGATCTTGATAATGCTCTGCTACAGAAAGGAATAAAGGGCTAGAGATCTTAAACAGAAGGAGTCATTATATTCCACTGCAATCAATGTAAGGTTTTCTAATCCCTTATGTGTTTAATTTCATTGTTTTAGAGATATTCATATATAGGATGTTAATTCAACATACTTGTTAGTAAATCTAGATCTTAGTAAAATATTCCCAACACAAGCTTACACTCTTGATTACATAGAACACTCTATATACCAAATACAAATACACTATTATTATCCATTGTTTCAATCTAAACAATCAATGATCCTCTATAGACGATTTACATCGAGCAAGGAAAAATTTACCGTTTTTATCTTTCAATGTATTTTATCCTTAAAACACTTAACAATTTATAAATGATATTCCAGTAAACTAATATAATTACTGAATGAGTACTTCACCATTTAAACTCGTTTAGCCAAGATATACAGAAATCATCGTTTCACTTTTAAGAGTTTATAGAAGCTGTAAATTCTATATTTACGATTAGCGCTCCACTCAATTACATTACCATGTTCCCAAGATGTAAGTATGAGCTAGTCCTACAGGTAAGCAGGTAAAGAACAAGTCAAAGAACCTGAATAGTACAATTGGCCTAGAACCTAATCATTTCAGGATTTAGACCATCAATCTAAGATCAACTAAGTGACATTGACTTAGAAAAGACATTACGATAAGTTTATGATAAATTTTCCACTATTAATATCAGTTCAGTTCGATGTATAACTAATACATCTGATACAAGCTTACTTTGCTAATGCCCTGAAAAAGACATTCCACTTATACAAGTGTAAGCAAACTACATCGCTGATTATCATGTCAGTGTAAATCTAATGCACTAATAAATCATGAGACCAATATAGTTTATATCATATAGTCCCAATTAAATCATGAATAATAATACGATAACGATTTACTAGAATTTATATATCAAACATACGATCATGAAAGTAACATGTGAACCAAGCAATATACGAAATAATAATGAAATAGCATCTATTTTTTTTTAATGATAATGAAATTAAATTACATTAAAATTAGGTTTATTTGGGGCATAAAATTTCAACAACTACTAGTTTAAAATTTCATTCCGTCATTCATAGTCCTTCAACTAGGGTTTCATCTAACTACTCAAACCGCTCAAACTGCTCGCACCATAAAAAAATATCGTTTAAAATTCTTTGCGGTGCGGTCGCGGTTTGAATTTTTTCTAAACTGCATGGCGTGGTACGATGCAGTTTGTAGTTTTGAATTGTTAATATGCAGTTCAAACTGCACCGCATCACATATTATAAAAATAAATTTTTTTATATTTATTTAGGTCCATATGTGAAGACTCAACCCAAAATCTACTAATTATTGTATTGTTGAAACTTGAAACTTTTTTTCATATTTGTTTTCAAGCCTTATTGTATTTTTGACAAGTGTTGCTCAAACTTTGTTGTATTTATGATACTTTAATTATTTGGTGGTAGTCCAAACCGCAGAAACTGCAGAAACCGCACCACAACAGTTTTTGTAGTTTTTTAGTTTCGCGGTGAGGATGTAGTTTGGAAAATTTGAAAAATCACATGCACAGGTTAGTTTGAAAAAATAGTCAAAAACCACACCACCCACACCGCGAACACTCCTACCTTCAACTGAGCATGAAGCACGTGTTGGAATTTATTTTACCAGGATCTTAGATCTACTCACAAGTATGTTTATTAACACCCTAAATATGAACCTTCTAAAACGATGAAATAAACACATATAAAGTTTAGGAAACCTTACATTGGGTGCAGCGGAATAATATGACTCCTTCCGTTCAGATATCCAGCCCTTGATTCCTTTCTGTAGCAGAGCATTATCAATATCTGAACCTGGATCTCTTTCTCTGAATCTTTGATGCTGAAACCTCCTTTTTGCTGAAAGTCTTTCTTCACGATCTTCCTCACTATGATTGAGGTATCACTTGCTGTGTGTGGGCACTACTCATACACTAAGAATTTCGAAATTCAAGAGGGAAGAGAAAGAAGAAGTGGCAGCTAAAGATAGGGAGAGAGAAAGGCTCAGGTTTTTCTCTGAAGGAAAAATAGAAAATTTAAGTGTAATTTTCCTGAAGCCTTCACTATCTATTTATAGCATTCCACTAGGGTTAGGTTTGAATTATTTGGCATTAAAATAATGAAAATATCAGTTTAAATTTCCTACAAAAGTGGCTGGCCCTATACTAGTGGATTTGGGCCTCACTTTTTGCAATTTTGCAGTTTTACCTTTTCTGCATCTGATTTTCTCAAAAACGCCAATTTTCTAATTCAACCATTTAAATGCCAATTCTAACTATTTAATAACTATAAATAATTATTAAATAATATTATCATTTATCATATTTATTAATTGAACCATACAAAGTATCATAATTAACAAATATGCCCCTAAAACTCTTTCTTTACAATTTCACCCTTACTTAGTGAAAAATTCACAAATAGACATAGTCTAATTTGAGAATTATAATTGATTAATCAAAACCAATTATATGAGTCTTACAAGCAATATTATCTCAACTAGTGCGGGGACCATGGGTCTATATAACCGAGCTTCCAATAAGTAGATCAAGAATTTAGCACTAAAATTCACTAACTTATTAATTCTTCGTTGAATCCACGCATAGAACTTAGAATTGCACTCTCAGTTATATAGAATGCTATATATGTTCCACCATATAGACACATCATTAGTTATCCATTGTTATAATCCTAATGTGATCAATGATCCTCTATATGAATGATCTACACTGTAAAGGGATTAAATTACCGTTACACCCTACAATGTATTTATTTCTTAAAACACTTGACCCCGTATAAATGATATTTCAGCTTATGTGAAATGAGTACTCCACCATTTATGTTCGTTTGTGTTGGGTTTTATGCCCTAAATAAAACTCATTTCAATATAATCAGATTTACTTATTAATATAGATCAGAAATAACATTTAATGTTGCATGGTTCACATGATTTATTTCATGATTATATGTACATAATGTATAAATTCATCTGAAACCCTTTTCACATACTTGATCCTGTTTATTGTGTCGTCAACACATTGGAAAGTAAACATGACTATGTGAATAAAGTTTCCTAGATTTATCAGACACAGGGTTTTACTGATATGATAATCTACAACAAGAGTGTACTTGTATTTGGAGAAATACTATGTTCTTTCCAGAACATTGGTTAGAGTAAAGCTCAGGTTGGATGCATGGAGTATGCATCGGAAGGGACCGATATTGAACTTTGACTTAGATTTAATTAAACTTACCGTAGAATCTATTCAAGTCAATATCGCCAAGTTGATCCTAGATCAAATGATCTTAATCCTGTTATGTTTAGGCTCAATCTTGAAAGGCTATTCGTGTTCTTTGATTTGTTAGTTAAGCCTACTTTTAGGTCAGGGTGATACGTACTCTTTGGGAACACGGTAGTGCAATTGAGTGGGAGCGCTAGCATAAACATGGAATCTATAGCTTCTATCTGGCGAATAGTAAGCAAAGGATGATCTCCTTCGAGCTTGACCAAACGAAAATAAATGGTGGAGATCTCATTTCACATAAGCTGAAATATTATTTATACGGGGTCAAGTGTTTTAAGGATAAAATACATAGTAGGGTGTTACGGTAATCTAATCCCTTTACTGTGTAGATCATTCATATAGAGGATCATTGATCACATTAGGATTATAACAATGGATAACTAATGATGTGTCTATATGGTGGAACATATAGAGCATTCTATGCGTGGTTTCAACGAAGAATTAATAAGTTAGTGAATTTTAGTGCTAAATTCTTGATCTACTTATTGGAAGCTCGGTTATATAGACCCATGGTCCCCCCACTAGTTGAGATAATATTGTTTGTAAGACTCATGTAATTGGTTTTGATTAATCAATTATAATTCACAAATTAGACTATGTCTATTTGTGAAATTTTCACTAAGTAAGGGCGAAATTGTAAAGAAAGAGTTAATAGGGGCATATTTGTTAATTATGATACTTTGTATGGTTCAATTAATAAATATGATAAATGACAATATTATTTAATAATTATTTATAGTTATTAAATAGTTAGAATTGGCATTTAAATGGTTGAATTAGGAAATTGGCATTTTTGAGAAAATCAGATACAAAAGGTGTTAAAATTGCAAAATTGCAAAAAGCATGGCCCAATCCACTAAGTGCATGGCCGACCACCTTTGTAGGTATTTTAAGTTGATTTTTTCATTATTTTAATGTCATATAATTCAAATCTAACCCTAGTGGAATGCTATAAATAGATAGTGAAGGCTTCAGGAAAATAACACTTTTCTTCTGACACTTTCTGAATCAGAAAAAACTGAGCCTCCTCTCTCTTCTCTAGCCGCCACCCTCACTCTCTCTTCTTCCTTGATAATTACAAATCCTTAGTGATTAGAGTAGTGCCCACACACATCAAGTGATACCTCAATCATAGTGAGGAAGATCGTGAAGAAAAATCATCAGCAAAGGAGATTCAGCATCAAGGATTCAGAAAGAGATCCAGGTTCAGATATTGATAATGCTCTGCTACAGAAAGGAATCAAGGGCTAGATATCTGAACGGAAGGAGTCATTATATTCTGCTGCACCCAATGTAAGGTTTCTTAAACTTTATATGTGTTTAATTTATCGTTTTAGAAAGTTCTTATTTAGGATGTTAATAAACATACTTGTGAGTAGATCTAAGATCCTGGTAAAATAATTTCCAACAACTGGCCTCAGAGCCATGGTAATTGATTTACTTACAAGAAATTTGGACTTTAAAACGATTGTTTGTATGTTTTTGGATGGTATCATGTTGTATTGAGTATTATTTGATGATTGATTGATGTTTGTAAATTTTCGTGAAAAATAATTGCGATTCTGTTTCTGGAATTATTTTTATTGGATAGTATGGAAAAAATTAAGCAAGTTAGCCTTTTACAGAACTCAATTTGGATTTTATTTGAATTAGTTATGATTTTTTGAAGATTTGAAAAAATCGGGGCTGTGCTGAAATTTTCCTGCGATCGCGAAAACTGTCCCTACAGCTCACAATTTTTTCGTTTTTCTTCGATTTTTCATACTTTTTCATGGAATTAACTTCCGATTTTTTGTGTAGTTCTATATTTATACTATTACTATTCCTAATTCAATTCTAATTATCATTTTGAATTAATTTAATATTTTTTAAATTTAATTCAAGATATTAGTGTAATTTGAATTTGAATAGAATTAGTATCTATCTTCTTGCTTTAAAAATCTATCTTATTTTAAAATTTGATTATATCTTATCTTATTTTAAATTTAAAAATAAGATATTTATAATCATGTAATTTTTAAATGATATAAGATATTTTGCTAATTTTTTAAATTTTGTTATTTTATTTATTTAAATTACATTTAAAATTTGAAAAAGATATTTATTTATCTTTTCTAATTTTTTATTTAATTTTTATTTATAAAATAACATTTAAAATTTAAAAGTAGTTAGCAAATTTTTGAAATGATATTTAGGTTGGTTGAAACCTAATTTTTCAAATTTCTTTTTAAATTTTCGAATTTTTTTTTTATTATTTAATTAATTTTTTTCGAAATTAAATATTTAATTTAAAATTAAATAAATCCTACATCCAACTATCCAACTAACCTTGTTGCAGGAGTATGTGTTTTAGCTTATGTGTAAGTTTTCAAAACCTATTATTACTTGATTGCAAATAGCCATGGTTACTTTTTGCCAGATCTAATGATCTGATGGCTCCCTTGGTCAAGATAATAATTTGTAACAGGTATATTTACAATCTTCTTTCATCTGTGTATGACCTAACAACATGATAGGACCCATCCAAAGTGTGCCTGTGTGAGCCTATGTGTTTAATTTGATTATAGATACATATATGTTGTTGTTGCTAAAATAAATTATCATAGTCCTTGATAGAATTTATTTAGGCTCATTTAATTATTGGGCTTATTCAATTAATAACAGTTGTTCTTATTAAGGTTAAATTCCTCTCTTTTGGGCCTTGTGTGAGAGTTGGGAGCCATAGAAGTGGGTACGACATACGGAACCCAACACCCCCTCACATGAACCACCCCAATTGTGAAGGCCCATTTGCCTGATTTGAACAACTGTACTAGGTTAATTACACTAGTTTAACCTAATAAAATTGATTAGCAACATAATTAATTTCATTTATTTTGAAATTAATTTAAGAAAATTATAGTTTAAAGAATTCTTTATTCTAAGCTAAACTATATGTATTTTCTTGTATTTAGTTATCTACAACTAACCAACTTAAATCTGAATATCTACAATTAATTGTTATAATCCTAATGTGATCAATGATCCTCTATATGAATGATCTACACTGTAAAGGGATTAAATTACCGTTACACCCTACAATGTATTTATTCCTTAAAACACTTGACCCCGTATAAATGATATTTCAGTTTATGTGAAATGAGTACTCCACCATTTATGTTCGTTTGGTCAAGCTCGAAGGAGATCATCCTTTGCTTACTATTCGCCAGATAGAAACTATAGATTCCATGTTTATGATAGCGCTCCCACTCAATTGCACTACCGTGTTCCCAAAATGTACGTATCACCCTGACCTAAAAGTAGGCTTAACTAACAAATCAAAGAACACGAATAGCCTCTCGAGATTGGGCATAATCATATCAGGATTAAGATCATTTGATATAGGATCAACTAGGCGATATTGACTTGAATAGATATTACGGTAAGTTTAATAAATCTAAGTCAAAGTTCAATATCAGTCCCTTCCGATGCATACTCCATGCATCCAACCTGAGCTTTACTTTAACCAATGCTCTGGAAAGAACATAGCATTTTTCCAAATGCAAGTAAACTCTGTTGTAGATTATCATATCAGTAAAACCCTATGTCTGATAAATCTAGGAAACTTTATTCACATAGTCATGTTTACTTTCCAATGTGTTGACGACACAATAAACAGGATCAAGTATGTGAAAAGGGTTTCAGATGAATTTATACATTATGTATATATAATCATGAAATAAATCATGTGAACCATGCAACATTAAATGTTATTTCTGATCTATATTAATAAGTAAATCTGATTATATTGAAATGAGTTTTATTTAGGGCATAAAACCCAACAGCACGTTGCAATGAACTTAGTACTAAGATTGAAGAGTTGACCTCTGCTTTAAAGAAAGCCCAAGAGGAATTTCCACTGACCCATATTTTCAAAAACGAGTTGGGCGTAGCTCAAAAATCTTGCAAAGAATCTTATGTGAGTGTTACAGTTTTTGAAGAAGACATGAGAAGAAAAGATGAGATTTGAAGGAAAAAGATGAACAATTTTCACTAAAGGAGAAGGAAATCTTCTAGTTGTCTGAAGTAGTTTCCAAAGCACAGAGACAAATGGCTAGTAAAAAAACGATACAAAATCGCACAGTTTTAGATGAAAAGCTCAAATTGCAAGACAAAATTTGTTTACCACATACATAATGTCAGATGCAATAAGATAATTGCATGCTGATGTAGATATTTTCATATGGCTAATTAGGATTTTTACCTCCTGAACTTTGACATGTATCAAATTATGTCATTTGAACTTTTAAGGTCGTTAAAAAAGTTTCATGAACTATTGAGATTGTTGGATTTAAAGACTTTTTTCCAATTTAGTAAAAAAGTCTAACATAAATGAAAATTCAAGGACATAATTTATTAAAGTTTGAGCAACATGATTTGCTAGAAGTCAAAATCTGGAGAGATAATTTAATACATAAACAATAACTGAAATAAAGTATTTTTAACGACCACACAAATCTAAGGCCACGATTCTAACTATAAATTTTGCAGACCACACAATTTGCTATATACACAACAAATTTGAAGTTATCAATCAACAAATAAAATAAATTTAATTTTACCATAAATACATACTATTAGAATATTTTTTCATAAAAAAAACTCTTTATTTTTTATTTAAATATTTCTTAATATAAATAAGTCATAAACACATGATATTGATAGCATATTAAAATTAATTGGGCTTTTCGCATCCAGAAGTACGGATTTATTCGGATAGACTCTTTACCGGATAACATTTTGTTTAATGACCACGAGGTCTAATTTGTTTCAATATATATCTACGCTTATTTCAAAAAAAAAAAAAATAGCATATTAAAATTACTATTTATTTTTATTAAAAATGTAAATTAAATTAAATAATATGTTGATAATGTTAAAAATCCTATTTATTGGTTGAAATAAATCATTTTCAAACTTGTACATTAAAACTTGTACTTTCCAACAATAACGACCCATTAAACAAGCAAAAAGAAACTATAAACAACTTTTTTTTTCTTTCGAAATTGAAACTATAATAATTTACACTTTAGTTAATAATTTTTTTTTCTTTCGAAATTGAAACTATAATATGTTAGAGATTTTATAACAATGGAAGAAAATCAAGATTTATTACAACTCTATTGTAAAATAATACAAGGACTAAAATAAGAAATTGATTAAATATATGTTACAATACATATATATACACTATATATATTACATATATATATGAAAGGTAGAAGAGAAGATTACAACACATGTAATATAATATATGTATATATATAACAAGAGAATAATATATATATAAACACTCACTCACAACCGATTAGTAGGGATCACCATGACTTGAACAAGGTATTACACCTTCCAAAAGCTTATTTCCCCTATCTCTAAGCACTAAGGGAACTCTCTAGGAAATAGCTTTGGGAATTATCAAGCCTTAGGGTTTTCTAGCAATGTGCTTTTTTTGATAGAAAACTTCATCTCTTACAAATGAGCACATTAGACTCCTTTATATAGTGTTTAGGTGATCACACTTAGAATTCAAACTCACCATCTCATTTCTCTCATATAATGAGCATTAATATAGTTTGTAACAACTATATTTCAAACCATTTGAATCCTATCATCAAATTGTGTAACATCTCTTTTATTACACAATATTATGATCAACCAAAAGAAGTTACAAAAACAATTAACTTTGTAACTCTTCTCCATGTTATAAAGTGTAAGTTACAATTTTAGGTTAAATAAATTATATGTTACACAATTTATTTACCAAATACCTAATACATATTATTCACATAATAATATATATTACTACATTTTAATCTACACTTATTATATTATAAAATAATATAACAATCCCCCACTAGATTAAAATGTGTAACACACTTGTAACATTTATTTAATCAATCAAAATATTATATCAAAATATAACATTCCCCCACTTTGATTGAATAAATACACACTTTCAAAGAAGTCTTGCTTAGGTGCATTAGGTAAAATGTCTTTCGACTTGAATTTTACCTTAGTGTAGTTACCACAAAGTTTGATGAAATTTTGGTTGCCGTAGCATTGAACCACTATTTCTTTAGTACAAACCGGTGATAACACACACACCCTCGCTAATGCTCACTTGAGACAGCATGTCTCGCTCTTTACCAGATTAATGGCCATGTGCAAAATTCCAATTCATGGACTCTCTAGAGAATAACTCCCAATTCTCATAAGAGGCGGCACCACCTCTAGTCCATATAGGTGGAGTTTTAGTGTCTCACCACTCTTTAGACACTTCTTAAGCTTAAGTGAGTTTTCTTAAGCTTAAGCTCCATTAAAAACCTTTTGGTTTTAACCCTCAATTTTCACAACATGTACTCATCCATAGATGGGACAATTGAGTACCATATTCACTCTATTGACTTGTTATTACCTATTGAACTTAAGATTAGATGTTTACTAGTGTTAAGATAGGTTACCATCAATGAGCAAAACACTAAGGGAGTTTAGGTCCCATCCCTCGAAAATTCTTGCTTTAATCTTGTACGGAGATTAAGCGATTTGTTATAACCTCTCACTATTGATTCCATGTGAATCATGCATGCCAAAATATAGTGTTCACTTTGTGACCACTTTTCTCCTTAAGTACTTAAGCTTTGAAAATTTAATCATAAATGATTAATTTTCACACAACTCAAATTCTCAATAATTTTGATACCAAACATATCAAAAATACACCAATTTAGACACCAAATATGTCTAAATTCTCATATTTTATTTTTAGACACGAAGTATGTCTAAACTTTCTCATATTAGAGTATACACCCCCACACTTTCACATTTCATTATCAAGACAATATCTTGATTTTAAAATATAGAAGACCACTTTGTCTCTATAATTTTTCTTAAATTTAATTTCCTTCTTGAAATTATTTTCACCAAAATTTGACACTAAATATGTCAATATTTTCACATATGCACATAGCCAAACTTGATTTAGAATTTGAATTCAAAAACAAAAATATCAATAATGTCTCATCACATTTTGATTAAATTTGTGGTTCACTCCCACATTTCTACCATAAAGTGTATATTAAATATCATATTTTTGTATTTTCCTCTTGAAATGACTTTTTAAGGTCACTTTGAAAATACTATTTGACATTTTTAGTTTTCTCAACAAAACTAAAATATCAAATTCACATTACTACTCATAAAATAATGTGATTATTTTTACTCATAATTTTAAGGTTATCTCCTCATTGAGATTAGCCCAAAATTATACCAAAGTTAACAAAATTCTCAACAATTTTGTTCACAACTTTGATCATTTAAGATTCAAAATTGCTTCTCCAATTTTATTATCTTTTCACTATTTTTGAATCCACATTGATTCACTTTATTTTGAGTCCAAAATTGCTCTTCCAATTTATGGCTCATTTCACAAGTTTGGATCCACTTTTAATCCATTTGTTCTTGCTATGACAAGACAATTCTCATAAGTGTAACTATCATAGTTCACTTTTCTTATCTCATAATATGAGATGATTATCTCTTATAATCCAATAAAAGATGTAACTTCTCAAAAGCCATCTTTTATTATCTCATAAAGTGAGATGTTCACCACCAAATTGAAAAAAAATTTAAAATATTCTTTATTCATAAAATAGATGATAATAATTCTCACAATAATAATAAACACTATTTTACTACTATCAACATTATTATCATGCTATGTAACTCATATATTAATATAATATGTATGTTACTAATCAACATCTTATATGTAACATACACATAATATCAATATTAAATTCACAATATTAATGTTACATATCTCATATATATCATGTATACTATAATATATATATCATATACACATAATATATACATTAATTAGACAACTATATATATTACATACCTCACACATATATAATATATATACACATTAATATACATGATATATATTATATACACATATTTCATATAAATACATAGAAAATAAGTATTTCTACATATTTAATCTCACAATATATATTATGTCATATCTCATCATATATGTAATACACATAACTCATATACATGTTATATATTATATATCTCATATATATACACATACAAACATGTAATAAATTCAAATATCATATTATATATCACTATATATTATATGATATAAACTCATAATCGTCACATATATATAACTCATATATATGTTATATATATTACTATCATATGAAATAGTAAATCACATAATATACACCACCATGCTCACCCATGAATGGTTTTCACATAAAATCTCTTATCCTTGCATTCTCACAATCTTGATTTATCTCCTCTTCCATTGAAAAGGAATAAGCTTTTGATTGTTAGAGATTTTATAACAATGGAAGAAAATCAAGATTTATTACAACTCTATTGTAAAATAATACAAGGACTAAAATAAGAAATTGATTAAATATATGTTACAATACATATATATACACTATATATATTACATATATATATGAAAGGTAGGTTATAAGACATTACAACACATGTAATATAATATATGTATATATATAACAAGAGAATAATATATATATAAACACTCACTCACAACCTTGAGTGTAGATTAGTGGGGATCACCATGACTTGAACAAGGTATTACACCTTTGTCCAAAAGCTTATTTCCCCCTATCTCTAAGCACTACAACTCTACAGGAAATAGCTTTGGGAATTATCGCCTTAGGGTTTTCTGAATGTGCTTTTTGATAGAAAACTTCATCTCTTACAAATGAAAGACATTGTAATTCTTTATATAGTGTTTAGGTGATCACACTTAGAATTCAAACTCACCATCTCATTTCTCTCATATAATGAGCATTAATATAGTTTGTAACAACTATATTTCAAACCATTTGAATCCTATCATCAAATTGTGTAACATCTCTTTTATTACACAATATTATGATCAACCAAAAGAAGTTACAAAAACAATTAACTTTGTAACTCTTCTCCATGTTATAAAGTGTAAGTTACAATTTTAGGTTAAATAAATTATATGTTACACAATTTATTTACCAAATACCTAATACATATTATTCACATAATAATATATATTACTACATTTTAATCTACACTTATTATATTATAAAATAATATAACATAATAATTTTACGTTTTAGTTAATAAATCAGTCCATAAAAAGCAACAAAATCTAATATAATAGCTATGTATCATTTTCTTATTCGAAATTGAAAAAACAAGTTTTGCATTTTAGTTATTAAATCAGTCCACAAAAAGCAACAAAATCTAATCGCTATATCATATCACAAAACGTATATGTTTCCTCTTACTAAAAGGTTCTCCTTTAAACAAAAAAAAATATAGATAGTTTTTTTTTTTTTATTTATTTTTTTAAAAGGAAAAATATAGATAAAATGTATAGAATGGAAACCGAGAACACCTTTCTTTCCTTTTTCGACTTCTTTTTTTTTTTAATACCGAAAATAACGGATGATCTCGTTACAATTATTTATTAAAAAAAATATTTATTGTTCAGAGGTCTAAATATATTCTTCATTTTTAATATATATTGATAAAAAGTATTTAATTATTGGGATGTTTAATAATATTTATATTTGAAAGACCGACGAAATCAAAATCGTCTCTCTTCCTCTCCACTATAGATTCGATACCACTTTTGTCCTCCTCTGTACGGATTTCTCGTCAGTGGCCACCCAACAATATACCTCAATATTCTCCGTTTTCATCATATAATATTTCGATTTATACATTTATTTATTTGCAATTACACTTAAAAATATCATTGAATTAATTTTAGCTTCTCGTTGCATTGTTTGGGAGATCCATGAGTTTTGTTGAAAATCAGGTACTATTTGTTTAATTTTGATCGGAAGTGAAGGTTGAGGACGGGTTGAGGTGAGTTTTCGGGACCTGCGTTACAGGTATTTCTATTCTTGACTGTTTTAAAACTTAATTATGTGATATGTATAACACCGACACGAATAGATCCACTTTGAACTTTATTTTGATTCTTCGACCAATGTATCGAAAGTTTTTGGCTCTTGTTTTTTTTATTTTGGGAGGAGTTTATATGGGATGACTCATTTGATCTGTAAAATGGGTTTTGGGGTTAGCTCTGCAATTGATAATGATAAGCTCTCTGTTTTGTGAAATGGGCATGTGATTTTGTTTTTCCAGTTTTTCAGTGGAAGATGAAAAAACTCACTTTCTGTGAATTGGGGTTCGTAAAGTTTTATTTTTTCGGACCTAGGGACACGATTGCAGTTGATAATCTATGATAATCTCTTGCCTTGCCTTCCTTCGTGTGTCAGTGTGCATGTGCCCTGTTTGTGTTTGTGTTTTTTTTGGCATGTTAGGTTAGACAATGGACTGAGTGTTCTTTTTTGTGCATTCGTTTCATGTGCATCTTATGTTTGTTATATCATTTTTTTTTTTAAAAAAAAACGAGACAGAAAAAGAATGCAATAACTCATTTATTTTAAGTAGTTTTACCATGGATTTTCATCTATCTGTTTTATTTATTTATTTATTTTGTAGAATGAAAGGAGGTTTTTATGGACTAAGGGCTAAAGAGCTGTCTCTGGTTACCATTTTACTTATGTGCACGACTGTTTTTGTGCTGACATGGAAGAGAACCCCGCTTCTTACCCCTTTTCCACCCCAAGGTGGATTGCAATTGACTCCAGGTTAGCTTACATAGAAGTATGTATTGTATTAATTTTTTTTTTTGAAATTTTGGTAAGTTCTTTTTGTTCACAAACAAGTTATTGCTTAATGTATGCTATAGTTAGGATTGATGATGCTATAGTTAAAGTCTGTTTTAAGTAAATTTAGAAATGGTGCAAGAAGTGTATATTCAATAATAGCAGACTAGCAGTGCTCTGCTTTCGTAGGGGTGTGTGATTAATGTTATTAGTCCTTTTTGTATTGAGAATGATTATCTTGAATGCTCCTGCAGTTGGCTTGGGTAAAGAAAAAGTGGCAATTGCAGTAGAAGATTTTAAAAATGAAAAACTTGGAAAAGAAGAAATAGGAAACCAAGTAACAGAGAATGGAAAAGCGAAAACAGAAATTGAAAAAACTGGAAACGTAAAAACAGAAACGAATGATAGTGAAGTAGTAAGGACGGAACTTGAAGAAAAGGGAAAAGAAGAAAATGAAAGGAGAGCAATTCCAACTCTAACAAGTCCTGTGCAAGGGTCTTCCAAAAGCAGTAAAATTGTGAGTGGCAATGATTTGTCACTTCCCATCAATAATAAAGGTAATATATTGACCTTTTGCTTTCTCGGCATAAAATCTTAAATAGATAGTTCTTTGTAACCACGGACCCTGTTTCACTGATAGGCTCCACACCTACAAATTTATTTGGGGGAAAGAATGGAGAGCATTTGAAGTTTCTCCTTCCATCTTTTTCTCTCTTTATTATTACTTTATTTTGTATGTTGTTGTTCCCACTTTATTTTATCAAATACTAGTTCCAAATGTGTCTTTTAATTTTGTGTGCTTACATTAACGTGTCAATCTAGCTAGCTTGATTTTGTCTAAGGCAATCATTTTTGTTTAGTTTTAAATAATTGGGTCATTTTGCTAGTGGTGTTATTGATTTGCCATTTGGACATAAACTAGATAACATTATTTTTTAAAAAAAATCCAGAAAATGAAATCACTGATCAGTCCTACATATTTTTATGTCTTAGTGATGCTTTTTCTTCTGTGTCATGGTTCGTGTTTCTGGTTTATTTGGATGCACATAGTGGTGGTCAGTGAATGTTAAGAGTGACTAGAAACCTTTATTTTCGTCCTTGTTATATTGCTGAGTGATGTCTATTGTTTGTTATGTTAGCCTGCAATTATGGAAATGGAAAATGGGTTGTAGACCACAACCGGTCTTTATATTCAGGGTTCGGCTGTAAGCAATGGCTGTCAGGGATGTGGGCTTGCCGGATGACACAACGTACAGATTTTGCTTATGAGAAACTGCGGTGGCAACCAAAAGATTGTCAATTGGAAGAATTTGAAGGCTCAAAGTTTCTAAAAAGGTACTAGAACATTCTAAAAATGTTTTAATGTAGAGGTTAGAAATTCATGTGGATTATGGTTCAAGGTTTTGTACAAAATCATTGAATCTGACCTAACTTCCCTTTTTTGGTTGCTCAGTCTAGCTTGCTGAGATGACATATGCAGAAAGATTGGTCCTTCACACTTTTCTTCCTAATGTAACTTTTTATGCGCTCTAATTATTATGGCATTGAGTTAGGGTGGTGGGGTGGGGTGGGGTGTGTGCGTGTGTGTTCCTGTTGTTGCCTTATGCTCAAGGCCTCTGCACATGGTATGACAACCGAAAGATTACACAAATCACAATCTCAGTGGAACTAATTTTTTGTTGTGGGTGTGCATGATTTTCTCTTTATGAGAACAGATGCTGTTGTTCAGTACTTTATGTCACATTAGATTACCTCCTTCCTCACCGATTTTGATTTTTTGACTTATGGAGTTTTCTTGTAGATCTGCCTCCACATCTAATTCCACGTGTCCTTTTTTAAGTTGTATTTGAGTAGCCAATAATATGCAGGAATATGATGTTTGCATTGTTTTTTACAGGATGGAAAATAAAACTTTGGCTTTTGTTGGAGACTCACTGGGCAGACAGCAGTTCCAGTCTCTAATGTGCATGGTGACGGGTGGTCATGAGAGGGATGATGTCATTGATGTTGGGGAAGAGTATGGAATTGCCCGTGCTTATGGCAATGCTCGGCCTAGCGGGTGGGCATATCGATTCCCCAGTACTAATACCACCATTCTCTACTACTGGTCAGCAAGCCTCTGCTATATAGAGCCCATTGACAAGTCAAATCCAAATACAGAATATGCCATGCATCTTGATCGTCCTGCAGCATTCTTAGTTCAAAATATTCACAGATTTGATGCTTTGATTCTGAACACGGGGCACCATTGGAATCGTGGAAAGATCAATGCAAACCGCTGGGTAATGCATGTTAGAGGTGCACGGAACACTGATAAGAATATACAAATGATTTGGAAGGCAAGAAATCTGACAGTTCACAGCGTTATCAAATGGGTGAACTCCCAGTTACCTAAATATCCTAATTTGAAGGTCTTTTATCGATCTATCTCACCTAGGCATTTTGTTGGCGGGGAATGGAACACCGGGGGAAGTTGTGACAATACCACTCCCATGTCCATAGGCAAGGAAGTAGAACGAGATGAGTCTAGCGATTCTGTTGCTGCAGCAGCGGTGAAGGGAACAGGGGTTAAGCTGTTGGACATTACGGATCTGTCCCAGCTTCGGGATGAGGCTCATATATCCCGGTTCCACAGTTCAACCGGATCATCTGATTGTCTGCATTGGTGTTTACCAGGCCTTCCGGATACATGGAATGAAATTCTTTTTGCACAATTATAGCCTTTTTTGGTTGATTCTAAACCACAATATGTTTCCATAAGATGCCCTGAACAGCAGCAGGTAAAATGGAAGTCTGTGAATGCTTTACTGCCCAAGACAATTGAAGCAACGAATGGAGAAGAAAATAGCAATCGTATAAGTCACAGGTATTTGTTGATTGAAAGTAACGACCATGCTAGTCCCCACGGTCTTGGCATTAATATTATATTCATGTCTAGCTGTAGGTAGTTAGTGAGCCATACCTACCTCGTTCCCGGTTTTGCTGATTCTGGTGTTTCTCTAGTTGCTGGAGTTGGAGACACTAGAGAGAACAACCATGTAAGTTTTTCTCAACTTTCAACCAAACATCAGGTTGATGATTTGGTCGTTTTTTCTGTTTAGGAGGAGAAAATACAGATTTTAGGACATTCTGAATTTCACTACCCTTAAATTTTATCAAAATGTACGATAAATGTGTAATTTATTTTGTGATTATGTTCTATTCATGTTCATTTTTCAAAATACTCACTATTTCACTTTTTATTAGCTGTAGACCTTTGTCCTTCCTTTGAAAATTCTCTGACATTAAAACCATTTGATTATCATATAATTTTAATTTTGATTACTTTACAGTTAACATATGTACTCCTTGGCCTAGGAGCACGTGTATGTATCTTTCTTGACTAACTTTTGCTTTTCTTTCTTTAGAAGAAACCATTGTAAATTGCAAACAGTTTTTAAAATAATTCAAAAAAAATTATTTAATGATAGAGAAAGATCCAACTGTCTAGTCAAACTTAACGAGTTTTATGGGAGGCGTAACTGGCCTGCTAAGAATATGACCCAAAACATCATCCACGTTATGTATGAATTTAATTTTTAGGGATATTTGTGGCATAAATACCACATTTATATATTATATTTTTTTTTACTATTGTTAGAGTATCTAATGGAGATGCAAATGAGTGATGTAAATGCAAAATATAGCTCACTTTATTAAAATTTTATGGTGATTCTACAATGCACCCCCTTAAAATGGATGTATTGATGCACCCTCTACTTGTTTCGGTATCTAGAAAAATTTTTTAGTCTAATTTTTTTAATATTCATGTACGTTATAACTATTTATTATATCCTACAAAATTTTAAGAACTTCAGAATAATTTACAATATAGAAAACAATATTCAAAAAGTCTATTTTACACGCGTATAAAATAAAATAGTCACCCGTGCAACACACTGCTTGAACGCAATTTTCGGCGTGTTAAACTTTTTTAAATTTCTTAAAATTTTGCAGGATGACTTAAATAAGTATAATTTACATGACCATGAGAAAAAATTTGACTAAAAAATTATTTCGAATACTAAAACAGATAGAGATGATCGGTGTATCCCTTTTAAGGGGGTGTATTATAGAATTTCCCAAAATTTTATATTGTGATGCAAATATATCACATAATAAAAAGTGATTTAAATTTAGATCCAAATATAGCATGTAAAATTTACATTATAATAAATGCTATATTTTTATATTTATTATTATGCTATTTTTAATATTTTATTATTAATTTTAGTTAACAAACTCTTTTACATTAAATGATTTGTATTATTATAATTAAATTTTATATTTATTTTTGTATTATTAGTATTATTTTATATTTTTTTAATAAATTATTAAGTGGATATTAAATGACATTAAAATTTTAAGCTAATTAGGATTTTTGACATGTACCAAATTATGTCCCCTGGACTTTTAAGGTCATTATTAATGCCTCCTGAACTATTGAGATTGTTGGATTTAAGGACTTTTGTTTAATTTCATTCAATTTTACTATTTCAGTGATTGTTTATGTACTAAACTATGCTCCCTAGACTTTGATATCTACCAAATTATGCCCCTCGAAATTTGACATGTACTAAATTATGACCCCTGAACTTTCATTAGACTTTTTTTTACTAAAATTAGAAAAAAGTCCTTAAATCTAACAATCTCAATAGTTCAGGGGTATTTTTAACGACCTTAAAAGTTCATGGACATGATTTGTTACATGTCAAATTTCAGAGGGTAAAAATCTTAATTAGCCTAAATTTTACATCAAGATTTTACAATTATGCATTGAAGCACAATAGTAAAAGATGATGTAAAAATTATCAGAGAATCACTTTTTGTGTCAAATATACTTTAACTTTTAATCCAAGTGTCGCTAAATCTTATTAAATGTGACTATATATACACGTGCCAAATAATTAATTGTCTACTTTCAATAAAAATTTATTAAATAATTTTAGAGTTAAAAAATAAAACTAATTCTTTCCAAAAAAAAAACTAATTAATAATTATTTAATTATAAAAATTAATTGATTTCAAAAAAAAAAAATCATATTTCTATTATTCTTTTTCTCCATATTTTAATTTTATTGTTATTTATTTTATGATTATAAAAATAAAAATGAGTTGGATAGTTTAAGATTATTTTAACATGTGTTATTTTACTTACCGAATCATCAAAAAAACATATGTATAAGTGTATGAAATTAAAAAAAAAAATAATATATATCACAAATACAGATATTTGCAGCGAAATTTTTTTAAAATTTATAATTGTTACATATATGACTCTAATAAAAAAAAGTGGCGGCAAAAATATCTTATTTTATAATTTTGTTGCAGACGTATCATTTTTTAGCTATTAAGTGTCAACTCAAAAATGTGTGGTGACATATTATTAGACTACGTATTAAATAAGCTAAAAAAATATATCGTGTGTTTCTGAGCTGACATTTAACAAGTTTAATTGACATTTAATAGCCAAAAAAAGGTACGACTACAACAAAATCATAAAATAAAGTACTTTTGTCGCCATTTTATTTTTATTAAAATTACATTTGTAACAATTACAATTTTACAAAGATTAGAGGAGTTATTTGTGAGAGTAATTCCTCTCACAAATATCCCTAATTTTTATTTAGGGGAGCAATTATAGTAGAAACACTTCTGTTCTCTATATTTGGAAAGGTTGTACTTAATCCTTTTATATAATGATTGTAGTCTTGTATAGTAGGCATTTCACTATTTTTTTTCTTTCTTTTTTTCCTTTTTAAATAATTTTTTTTTTGGAAGACCTTTTTAAATAACTTAACTGTGTATTAAAAAAAAAGAGAAAAGCTTGCAACAAAAATTACTTCTACTGATAAAGGTGAAAGTAGTGTTAAATTATAATTTCTATATTTATGCAATCTATATCAACGCCTATAACATTTTAGAAATTCTAACTTAATCACATTATTAACTCATCAATATCTTTTATCAATGAAGAAAAAATTATTCATCAATAGAGAAAAAAAAACTCATCAATCATACAGTCCGAGTGATGTGAGCTGGCCCATCTGATTAATAATAATGGCTTAAAATATCTTAGTGTGTGATGATGGGTAAGACCACTATTAAGCCACAGGAAAAAAAAAAGTTAGGGGTTACATCATTTCTTAATTATTGGTGCTTTTATAATGTATTAGGCACATTTTAATAGTTTTAAAGAAAAAATTGCACTTTCCACAAAATGACATAAAATACTAATTTTTGTAAAATTTTTACATTTTATATTTAAAGTTTATTTATTTATTTATTATATTTTTACGATAATTTATAAAAAATATAAAAAATAACAAAAATATCACATAAAAGTAATAAAAAAATACAACATCAAAGTAATAACAAAACAACATAAAAAATAAGTTAATTAAGATTTTTACACCCTGAATTTGATTAAATCATGCCCCTTAAACTCTTAGGCTATGTTTGGTAGGAAGGATAGAGAGTTTAAAAAGGAAGGAAAGAATAGAGGAGTGGAGTAATCATTTGTTTTGTTTGGTAAGGTAAGAAGGAAAGATAATAATTTTCAATACTTTTGTTTGGTATTAGAAGGAGAATTAAAAAGATGGAGAGTGATTTGTTAATAAAATTACTATTTTGTTAATAAATATAAAATAGGTATGTATGAGAGAGAAAGTAAATTGTCAATTTTCCCACTTTTTTTTCACCCTCTCTCCTACAATCGGTCCAATAAAGGGAGGAAACAAATTGGTGGGCCCTCCAACACTTCTCTCCATCACTTCTCTCCTCTCCACTTCTCTCCATCCATTTATCCATCCTGCCAAACACATAAAAATATAATCCCTCCTCTCCACACTCCCTCCATTGCTCTCCCTCCCTCCTAAAAATCCTCCTGCCAAACACACTGTTAAGGTTGTTAAAAATGCTTCTGAACTATTGAGATTGCTAGATTTAAATTTTTTTTTTCTTTTCAATTTTAGTAAAAAAGTCTAACATGGATGAAATTCCAGTGGCTATGATTTAGTAAATGTCAAAGTTGGAGAGGCATGATTTAGTAGATTTCAAAGTTTGGGGAGGATGGTTTAGTATATAAACAATCACTGATATAGTAAAATTGAATGAAACTAGACAAAAATTCTTAGATCCAACAATCTCCATAATTCATGATAATTTAGTTATGTGAAAGTTCAGAGGACTAAAATCCTAATTAGCCTAAAAAAGAATATACAAATAATAAAAAAAAAATAACACAAAATACATCAAAAGAATTATATTTGATGTAAATAAAATTTAAAAAATAGTAACAATATTAAAAACTCCGTACAAACCATATTTTTATAATTTTATTTTTATTATTTTTGTATTTTTTTTTTATAATTATCCCAACTAAAAACTCAAACTTATACCATAAACTAAAAGTAAATCCACTAATTAAGATATTGCCTTATTAAGATTCTTGGGAGTGAATCAGTTGAAGTCCCACACGTTCCACCGGCCCAAACAATTAAAAAAGGAAAAAAAAGAAAGATAAAAGATATGACAAGCACACGTGGTTCCACATGGTACCTGCCACACTGGAATTTTCCTCCAAACGCTCTCAACATTCTAACGTTCGAACTTCTAGTCATAAAGTCCAAAATTAATATACGTTCCTCAACGGCAATATAGCCTGATCACGTCCACGTGTCACAATACTGTTGGATCATACTTTTGGCGTTTGGCCAGCTAGACCTTCTCCCCCGAGCTTGTGTGTATCGAAAATGAATACAGTACACTAGTACAGATAAAAAAAGAAAAGAGAAGCCTTTAAGCTTAGCTTACATTTCAAGGAAAGCATACCATTCATTCATATTATTTCATTTCATATCCGTTGAAGAATAATACCTCATATTCCAAATTAAATATATACATTTTCTTTTTTTTCTTTCTCCGAACCCAACAAAAAAAAAAAAACCTAAAAAGTAATCTTTATTTTCTTGATTGTCCGTACACATGGCGGAGGAATTCGACAAGGCTGTGGAAGATGGTCTCAGGCTTTCTAAGCGGCTTTACTTCGGGAAAGACAGAGCAGTGGCTCCACCGAAGCCGTTGCCGTCGATGATGAAGCCGGGGACTCACTCATACCTGCCGACGGCGCCGATGGTGTATGCGGTGATCTACGACCCGGCTATTGTGGACAATCCAGATATTCCGAGTTACCAGCCGCACGTGCATGGCAGGAGTGATCATCCGGCGCTTATTCCGTTACATATGCACGGGATTGAGCTGGAGGTGGATTGTAATTTGGACACGGCGTTTGTGAGGGTCGTTGGATCTTGGAGGCTTCATTGTGTTATGGGTAGTAAGAGCTGTAGCTGTCGAGTTGTGATCCCCATGGGTGACCAGGTGCGTAAATTTAATACTGGAGAATTTTGGAATTTCGAAAGTCAATGCGTGAATTTGGTGTTAGCTTACGCTATAGCTACCTAAAAGTATTTGGGTCCCAGTTTAGATTGTAAAGTAGGAGTTCTGGGCCAACTTTGGTCCTTCATGTGGTTGAAAATGCTGAAGCTAGTTGCTGTTCCTAAGGCTGAAACCGAAAACGATAGTGTGATTCAATATGAATTAGTCCTAATTTTTAATTTAAAGAATATGAAAACACGAGGAGTTTTCTTAAATTTAGTTTGCTTGCTGGGTATTGTTAAATTTTCATATTCACTAGTTTTTGTTTTTTGTAAGAATAATAGCTCTATTGTCTCTCTCTTTGTTTCGTCACTGACAAATGTAGTCCTTTTTGTTTGTTTTTACTGTTCTCAATGTGTTTGTATTATTTGGCTAACAGGGTTCAATTCTAGGTGTTGAGGTTGAGGTGTCTAGAAAATCCTATCGTACGCAACTGGTAAAATTGGAAGACGATAAGGATACAGAAAAGTCATCTTCTACATATGGAGGTTTCCTGAAGCCCCATATATTTACCATGACAGTTCCACAGGTACATACTTGTAATATTTTACTGCAAATTCATTCTTTAAGTTGGTTTCTTCTGTATCTGGGAATACATTAATTCATTTTTTTTTTACTTAAAAGAAATCAATTCTTGTTCTCCTTGAAGGTTGACGGGGGTTCCATTCTCTCTATTAGCATGAGTTGGTCTCAGAAATTAGTGTACAATGATGGTCAGTTCACTTTGAATGTACCCTTTACATTTCCCGACTATGTCACTCCTGTTGTAAAAAAAATTTCAAAGAAAGAGAAGATCGAATTGAATGTGAATGCTGGTACTGGAACTGAAGTGTTATGTCAGGCAGTCAGTCATCCTTTAAAGGTGCATTTTTATTAAAATTCTAAGGTCCTTTTATCTTTGTAATAGTCCTATTTTTCTTATTTAAATTCCTGATTTTTCAGCAAGTAAGGAGAAATGCGGGAAAAATGGGATTTTTATACGAATCTGAAATCTATTCTTGGTCAACTACAGACGTTAGCTTCTCATACTCAGTAAGACTCAACTTTACTTTTGCTTCCACTTCATCTTGATGTTGCTATATACCTACGTTATACAGTGGTGGACCCAAATGGGTCCTAGGCAGTTCAATTTTTTTTTAATATGCAATTTGATTTGTATTTTAGCCCTTTATGTATTTTACACCACATCCCCCCCTCCCCCCCGCCCTCTTAACATATAATAACTATTAAATTTAGGCCCTTGATAGAATAAAGTTTAGAGTCGGCCTTCTGATCACTATATGGCTACTAACTTGTTCAATGATGGTCCTTTACATTGTAAAACCACTTGAAACTAACTGCAAAGGGATATTCAGAAGTGCATTTTTATTTGGATGTGTGCAGATTCCAAGCATTCTTATTCTAGTTTGTTTATGTGTCTTAGGTTTCTTCTGATCACTATATGGCTACTAACTTGTTCAATGATGGTCCTTTACATTGTAAAACCACTTGAAACTAACTGCAAAGGGATATTCAGAAATGCATTTTTATTTGGATGTGTGCAGATTCCAAGCATTCTTATTCTAGTTTGTTCATGTGTCTTAGGTTTCTTCAAGCAGCATTCATGGTACTGTTTTCTTGCAATCTCCATTAGTTCATGAAGCTGATCAAAGAGAGATGTTCTGTGTCTATTTATTTCCAGGAAATCAGCAGAGTAGGAAGGTTGGTTGGTCCTATACCTCATTGAACTCTTATTTCTTTGGTTATTATATTTTTTTTTGCCAATATATTTTCCAATTTCTTTTGATTGTGTAGGTATTCAGGAAGGATATAGTATTTGTTGTTGATATAAGTGGAAGCATGCGAGGAAAGCCAATTGACGATACCAGAAATGCACTCTCTGACGCTCTCTCTAAGCTTGATCCAGAAGATTCATTTAGCATCATAGCATTTAACGGAGAGATTTTTCTGTTCTCAACATCAATGGAAGCAGCTACAACGGAGGCCATTGAAAGGGCCACTGAGTGGATGACTATGAATTTTATTGCTGGTGGTGGCACCAATATATTGCTTCCTTTAAACAAGGTATGTTTTTCTTGTTCTCTTCAACTGGGATTCACCATATAATACCTTCTTATTCTTGGTTGCACACGCAAGTGGTGCATTATTTGTATGCAGGTTTAGATAGATAAAAATCTGGCATTATTTCAAGGTCTTTCTGAAGTCTTTATGGTTTTCTGATTGTCCATTTCTGATTTTCCATGCATGTTTATATGCTCTGGAAATAATTAAGTTAAAGGAACTAGGATGATGTTTTGTGCACCAATACTCTTAAGAACATTAGACAATAGAACAGTGAAAATTAGCCGAACAGCCAAGCAAGCCAAGAGTTGGTATTTTTGAATAAAACCAGTTGTGGAAATGAACAAACTATTGCTCCTATCGGACCCTATGATGCAGTGAGTGAGTACTCAATTCATGAATTCCCACAACTACCCCCTTACTCACCTATATATACCATCCAATTCCCCAGTCATTATTACAATTGCTTAGATACCCTTTTCCATCTACTATACTCTCATTCTACTCATCCTACCGATCCTGGGATCTACCATAGGACCATTTACGTTACAAGTTTAAGGTGCTTTATAAGCCTAAAACTGCTATAATTCAAGTCCTTGTTATGTAAATTTCCATCTGGATTAGACTACTTGATATAGGGGAAGTTAACTTTTATTAAGTAAACAGCTAAATCATTATTCTTTTTTGAATCAGCATACAAATATTGGCTGAGTTGTGCTGGGCTTATTTTCATTCTTATTTTTGCTTTAGGCACTAGAAATGCTATCAAATCCTCGGGGTTCAACTCCGATAATTTTTCTTGTCACTGATGGGGCTGTTGAAGATGAGAGACAAATATGTGATATCGTGAACAATCATGTTGCAGAAATGGGATCAAAATGTCCACGTATATACACCTTTGGCATAGGTAATGGTTAATACACTTTCTGTAACAATTGTTTCCAAATCAGACTCTTTCTTATGATTTTAAGTGGCTTCACAAATTTTCATTTCCACTCTAGGTAGATAACCTGAATTTCTTTAAGCGACACCATGGGGCTTGGTGTTGTTGTTGAAGTGTTAAACTCCTTTGTAATTTTTCATCTATGTTTGATAATAGGCTCATTTTGCAACCACCATTTTCTGCGGATGCTTGCATTGATCAGCAGGGGACAATATGATGCTGCTTATGATGCAGGCAAGTGTTTTCTTCTTTATATCTATATTAGCTTTTTTAACTTATGTAGAGAAGCTTGAAAACTTTTACCCTCTCCTTGGAATTTGGATTTTAGCGAGGAAAGTAAGTTTATGAGAAAGTTCGAGAGTTAAGTTCAATGTAATTTTATAAAAATTAGAACATTTAATAAAGTCTCTTATAGATTTTTTCTCACCAAAGACTTTCTTGAAAAAATTGAGTTCTGAACAAAGCCTAAAGTGTTCTGAATTAAAGAATCAGGACTTCAAATGGTGCATTTCAAAGCTAATTATCCATGAAGCTTGTTGCTTTGATTGTTGGTTTTCTTAAGTGAAGACCGGGGATCTGTCCGAATTTGGTTATGTGCTGATTATCTTTCCTGACTGACAGATTTGGTGGAAGCTCGATTACAAAAATTATTTACTAGAGCTTCATCTTTGCTTCTTTCAAATGTAACATTTGACGCATTGGATAGTCTTGGTGAAGTTGAGGTATGTATTCTGACCTTCATTTTCCATTTTTTTATCCATGGTAAATAAAAACGAAATCATGCTTCAACCTGTTCAAATGTTTATGTTTCACTACATCTTTTTAGTGGTTCTTGCTTACCTGCTGTGTGTTCTATATTGACTAAAAACTGGCTCCCTTCGATCACTTTGTTAGGTGTTTCCTACTCGAATACCAGACCTTTCGTCTGAGGATCCACTAGTTGTATTTGGCAGATATCAAGGAAAATTCCCCAACTCTTGTAAAGCTAAAGGTGTCTTGGCCGGTTTGAATAGTTTTGTAATAGATTTGAAAATACATAATGCAAAGGACGTACCACTTAACAAGGTAAGGCATCTAATATTTAGCCACCTTTTTCATATTTTAGTTTCTAATTGTCGTTGTTTAGTAATTTGGTGTTTTGTTTTGGTCATAATAGATATTTGCAAAAGAACAGATTGATCAGCTTACTGCTCGGGCATGGTTTACAGAAAATAAAGAACTCGAGGATAAGGTTTGTTGCTTGATCCTAACAATAACCCGTAAAGACGTAAAAAATAAAAAATTACTAATAATTTGATGATGTTACAACATTTAAGTCATAATTTTTTTTCTAATTCCACATCTACATGACCAACAATATTACTTTATCGTGTGTAGAAGACTTGGCATGAAATGCTTTTAAAAGTTCACTATTTCCTGTAAAATAAATACTGTTCCTCTTATTTGACAGATTTCCAAAATGAGCATACAAACTGGGGTAGTATCTGAGTATACTCGGATGATTGTACTTGAGACAATAGGGAAGAAAATTCAAGATGGACTACAACAGGTACTCATATAACTATTGTTACACTATACAAAATAATATCTAATTATAGTTTTTTGTACTGCTATGTGGTTTTCCACCAAATGCAATAAATTTGTTACAATTTCTATTATCAATGTTATTATTGTTATAAACCATTGATTTTCTTTTTCTAATGAACCCAACCATCTCAAAAATACAAAAAACAAGCAGGTACCAAAGAAAAGCCTACCCCCAAAAAAGGCAGCTGCTGAAAAACAGAAGGTGATACCAATGCCAAGTCTATGTATTGGCTTTGGAAACTTGACTGCAACGGCTGAAAACGTTCCTCCAGGATGTGAAGAAGCAAAACTTCCTGAAGTTGCGGAAATGTTCGTGAAGGCAGCTTCGAGTTGTTGCGGCAACATCTTTAGACACTGCTGCTGCATGTGCTGCATCCAATGTTGTTCCAGGATGAACGACCAATGCGCAATCGTACTAGCCCAGATATGTACCGCACTGGCAATATTTGGCTGCCTTGAATGTTGTTCATTATGCTGTGCCGATAACGAATAGAAAATTCAGTCCGAACAGATTATTTTATTGTTACAAATAGTTTTTACACTTGTAATAGAGATGTGTAATGTAAATGAAAATGAGGCTTCGTGACACTGGTTCAACACTTGTATAATCTTGAGTCTAATCCTCTTCAACATGTTCCTCAATTTTTAACTCTGTCTCTTCTTCTTCTCCGGAGTCATCTGATCTGTGGTGGAAGGTCTCTTGGATCTTCGTTACTCCCTTCTCCACAGGTCCCATTGCTTGATTTATAGTCAATACAACATCGCTCACAACCTGTCAAATTGGCATTATTTAAGATTTAAGCCTATATATGTATATATATATATATATATCTTGTTTTTTCAAGAGAAAATAGTTGTACTTACATGGTGACCACCTTCAAGAACTATGTCCTGAACACTCTCGGTCACACTAGTTCCAGGAGCTTCAACCTTAATTTCTTGCTTCTCAAGCGCAGCTGGGGTGTCATTGTCACCATCTTCTAATTTAACTTCTCTGCTTGATTCAGCAGTGACACTCCAATGCTTGATAGCCGGTACATAGTGGTACCGCTCCGTCGAAAAGACATACATATGAGCAACAGCTGCAATAGCCATCTGCCAAGCCAGTAAACATAAACCTGCATCATCTTTGCTTTAGGAGTATAATAGCAAAACCAGACATTTCACCTCATTAATAAGGCCAAGACCAACAAGGACATATTCTAATCAGATTATGAAAGTGCACTATCTTATATTAACAGAACAAATAAAGGCAAGCCAATGTAGAAAAACAGAGTTGGTAAAAGAATTTAGTGAAGGGACTCACTTCTATGCAAATCAAGAAATCCTGCAATCCACTCTGTAATTCTCCCTGTTTAGGTATAGCTCCAAAAGCACGCAGTAGAGCAATAGCTACACCTTGCCACCAAGTGGCAAATACAATAGCCTTGAAACTTATGAACTTTGCAAGTGGTTTTATTGGTTGAAGTCTTTCATGAGTTACATTGTAGAATTGCACAAGGCAATACAGAGCCCACATCTGGCTGAAATTTAGTACCACTGCTAGGTAGGGATATCTACAACAAAAGTTAAGATGTCAAAACTAGAACTTGTTATGTTAACTTGAAAATTAAAGTTAAAAAAGGCTCATTAAATTTTGTTTTCAGAAGGGTTAATGATAATAATGAGAAACCTACCCATAATACCACTTAAATTCTCCATCACCATAAACGCCTAGGAGCTCCAACAATAATGCTAAGAAGGCACAAACGGTTTTCAGAATCATCTGAGCTAATGAAAAAAACAATATATGAGAATAAAGATTTCTTTTTAAGAAAAAAGAAATGATGAAGAAGCTACTTACATATTGTACAAGGCCAAATTTCTCGATTGTTAACAACTCCTTTCCAAGAACACATGGTCGAGTGAAGAAGTTCCAAAACGACCTATTTCTCTCATTAATATGATTTTCACTTGCCTCTTCTATCAATGGTTTGTTCAGCAGTTTTCTTGATTCATTTTCAAGTTCTTCTATGACACTTCTTTCTCCTCCTTCCATGGTTGTAACAATTAAACAATAATACTACCAATAATAAAAGAAACACAAAATAATATATTATAATAGACCCCAAAAAAGAAGATCATGATAGAGTGAGTTACCAAGACAAGCAATCAAATAGCTTCCAAAAGAATACAAGGCAAATGCTTCATAACAGTTTCTTAAAATGTCACAGGCCAAAGAAAACTTTGGATTCCACAAAGATATGACCTGTTAAGAGATTTTAACATAATTAATCAGTTCTTAGAAGCTTAATAACATACAAGCAATTGAATATATATATATATAATTAAAAATCTTACTGATTCAGTGGCATAAGCTGGTACTATGAAAAGAACAGCAACAATCCACTTTTGTTCCTGAAAAATCACATCAAAATTAATCCTTTGTTTCTTCATAATGAAATATCAAAATTAATGGTAGAGAAAGAGGAACTAACTGGGGGATTAGTATATGATCTGAGATGTTGAAATATAAGAAAGATAGAAAGAGAGAACGCCACAAGAGCGAAGCAACTTGCCACTATGAGTCCTGGTTCATGGATTTTCCTATACATTATTTCACTTTCAGACACTGATGAATAATAATCATCATTATTTATCACCATTTCCATTATTTTTCATCAAAAACAAAATAGTTTTTCATTAAAATGATAATGTAAACCGGTTTGTATAAGATAGTATTGGTTGCTGTGACTTTGACAAGTGTACTATCTATACTCAAGACAGTTATCCTGTGATCCACTAGACGAGCCTGTTCCGACACGTGTACTTTAATCCAAAGTCAGCGGTCAAGTCCACACGTGTATAAATGATTGATGTTCCCTTCTGTTTATGGTTTTCTTTGCTTCAAGTCAAGTTGATGTCGTTTACGGTTATTCTGTTGTCGTTTTCAATTTTGACGATCAGCTGTTTACTCGTTCATTTTAATGTTTTATTTTGGCTTCTGAGTTCTGATTATTTCAATGTCACTGTTTTTATTCGGTTAATTAAATATTATACCAGTACTTTATTCAGGCTTGATGAATAAATTTAAACGTGTAAATTGCGGTCCAAAGTTTTGAGTTTTTAGGCGTGAATTTTTTAACGGCATAAGTACTTAATATTTGTAAAATTATAATTTTTTTTTATTTTTTCTGTAAAAAAAAATAGAAATAATTGACACTACACGTTTCTGTTCAACCCAATGATATAGAATCTACCATTTGGGCTTTATATGTGCTTTTTTTAAAAATAATAACAGAGCATGTACGGATGAAACTCGAGAAAAATTACTGTTTTACAAATATTGAGTACTTCTACTGCTAAAAAAATTATTAAGTTTATACCACTAACAAACCCAAAATTTTAAGTACTTATGCTCCTCATAGCCATCACTATCTTATCCATCGGAAACTATATCAACATCTCCATCTTTCTTGAGATTATAGTTCTTTAAGATTGGACAGTCAAATGAGTACACGAAGCATATTTTCTTGAACTTGGAATTCTGTAGTTGCCTTTAATTGAATTGTTCTGACCCTTGTTTTTCTTCTTTGGAGCATTTCCTTTGATCAACAATCCATCATCAACACTTTCTTCTTGTTGTTCTAATTTTTCAATTCCTTTGACAATAATGCATTCTGAATTTCCTTCTCTAATGTCAATGAATCCTTACCATATATCATGGTATCCACAAAATGCTCATAACTCTCTGCAGTGGGAAATTCAGTACTATGATTACTTGATCTTCGTCCTCGACTGTGATTCCAATGTTTTCCAGATTGAGTATCACCTTATTGAAATTATCAAGATGATCTTCAATAGTCTTTCCTGCTATCATCTTAAAAAAAATACAACTTTTGTTTCAAAAATAACCTGTTAGTCAGTGATTTTGTCATATATAGAATCTCTAGTTTCAACCATACTCCAACTACAAAATCTTCTTTAGGCACCCTCAAAAAGTTGTCTTAGAGGCTCAATATGAAGGCACTATGATTCTTTTCAAGAATGTCGATTTTCTCTTTTGGAGTCAATCCCTCTGATAGATTTTATTCTCCAAGTAAAGCAGCTTGTAAACCTCATTGATCGCAAGTAGAGCTCGCCACAATCCAAAGTTATTTTTCTCTGTAAACTTCTCTAGATTAAACTTAGCATTCCTTATTTCTTCTTGGATCGATCTTTAAGAATCTTGAAAGCTTTGAATCCAATTCTTGATCTCCAAGCTTTGATACCACCTGTAAGAAAAATGCATATGATCTCACACGGCAAGAAATCTCCAATGAACACACTCGAAATATTCCATAGATCCAAAGGCACAACCACAAACTGAGTTAGTAAAAATTCTCTATATGTTTTATTGATTGTGTAATAGGAAGAAGAAATTAGAACGAATAAGTAAAATAAATAGATTGACGAGTTATAAAATTAATACCCTAGATTCCATTATTGATATTCAAAATTATTGTTTGCTTACTTTAATATTTTTTATAGTTAAATTATTTTTCTTGTTTTAATAATATTCCTTAAATTTTTGTTTGTAGTAGAAAAATAATTATTGGTACTTAGTAATAATTTTCGTATAAGATGATACTCAGGGCCGTCTCAAGGTGATGAGAGGCCTAGGGCGAAATTTGAAACAAGGCCTTTTCTTTTAATAAAATTTTTTAAAAAAATTAATTAAATTTTGACACAACATCAATTTTAATTCTTTTATCTCTATGTAATAAATAATATTTTGTAATGTAAGCTAACTCGATCAAGTAATATTTAATTATTAAGAACATCTCTATTGAAGTGCTATATATTTTAGCAAATTTGAAAGAAAAAAATAATATGTTTAAATTATATATATTTTAAAAAAATATATAATAAATATAAATTTTATTTATTATTAACAGTATCATTAAAAATGTACGTTAATATTTTAAAATTAAAAGTACTTTAATATATTTTTTTTAATATAGTGTAATACAAATATTTAAGTTATAATATTGTTATTTATTTATTTTTGAAATGCTAAGTAAAACTTTTCAAAAATAATAGTATAAAAGGTGTGTAATCAAAAAAAAAAGAGTATAAAAAGTGACTAAGGTGAGGATCGAATCTTGAATCCTCAAGGCCAATTAAAGCTCCACTTATCATGTGTACGACATGTTTTTCATGTAATTTATTAAGTTAAATATTTATATATTATACGTTTTTATATGTGTATATATATTAATTTTAATTTTTTCGGGGCCTCCAAAATTGTGGGGCCTGGGGCCGAGGCCCCGGCTGCCCCACCCTCTGGCCGACCCTGATGATACTCATGCTTAGGAACTTTATTACTAAAAACGATACATACACTTATAGTATAGATTTTACCTATCAAAACGCAAGGTTAATAATCACGTTTCTTTGGATTCTTTCTCTGGCCTAGTTCTTCGGGATATTAGTTGTAATCAGTGGCGAAGCGAGAAATTTGACTGAGTAAGGACTTGAATAAATATTAAGTCAAACAATAGTATTATTTTGTTTTTTTTAATAAAGTGTTATTTTTTTTTATTATTTGTATTGGGTTATTTTTAAAATGGGCTTGATTAAAATGAGAGTAGGCTCATGAATCGTGATTAAGATATTGAGTAAGGGCTTTTGTGAATCGGGCTTTAATAAATTTAGTGAAGTGAATTAATATATGTATATATCTACATGTGAAAATTTTGATCTATATATTTGAGTGAGGGCTTAAGCCTACATATGGGCTAAAGTCCCTCCGTGGTTTTAATTTTACTCTTTTTTAGTTAGTCTTTTTCATTGTTCTTAAAATGTTGTTCCCTACACCCTTGTTGCTTTAGTAAAGTTTGATAGCTAAATTATCCAAATTATATTCAGAACATTATTATGATTGATGTCGTTGATCAATAAATGATCTTGTACCCCTTCTCTCATTCTTTTGAGTTTGTAGCTCTAAAGAGTGGTTTATTGATTTTTTAAAAAAAAGTGCTTTTCGATTGAAAACTTTGTATTTTAATAAAAATGTTGCTGCTCTAAATAATCATTTATTTTGTAGTCAATTACAGTATATGTTAATTTTTTTTTTACTTCTAGTTATAATAATATTTAGTTAATTATATATAGTTTAAATATATTATCATTTTATTTTATTATTTTTGACAAAATCATTTTATCATATTAGTTAAACTTATTATTATATCTTTTAATTTTGTGGCAAAATTTATTAGCCATTATAGGTAGTTAGAGAGAGAGAAAAAAAATGAGAAATATATACACATTAACTTTAGATTAATTTACAAGTTTTTATATTTCTTTCTGTCTTTCTTTTTCTTTAAATTGTTCTATAATAAATTCATGAAGTATGTATTGATGATGAAATGCAGCGTATACCACAGTTCATGATTATATTACGTACGGTACCAACTTTATTAATTAGTAATTATATATTTAATTTAAGGACATGGTACTAATTTGATTGGCACAGTGTGACTCTTTATTCGAACTCTAATCTACCAATTGGCATTGAGCATAGTTAACATTAATATAAAACTTTTGTTTTATGCGAGACATTCCATTTTGGGGAGTTATCTCTAAATATATATATCACATGCTTGGTTGGCTATATCTACTAGTGGACTTGTTTATTTATGTATTTTTCTAGGATGGAGAATCATCTCTTCTAATTCCTAAGTTTTAACTAAATTACATCTCGATGAATTCATTTTTGGAGAAGTCCCCCACACAATAACTTAAAGAATTAAGAAAATTTCAAATAAAATACACGATGATACATATTCATATATAGTCAGCATCCTGATAAAAAAAAGTTGCTAATAATAAATGTTTCTTTTATTGGCCAATGTTGTAATTTGTATATATATATACTAAATACTAATTTTGGAGAAGGGGGCTGACACACTTGAAAGGGTCATCTTTACACTAATTAATGAGGGAGTTTATAATATTAATTATTTATGTCCATACACATAATTTATAATGGTGTATATATATTTATATATATTATATTCGTATTGTTGTCATGGACCACAAGTTTCCAAGTCTTATATGCTGCAGGATATAATATATTCTATATATACGTAAATGATATATGCTATATATAATACAGGTTTATAGAGTTGATTTACAGATAGATAGCATAGCATAATATTTACGTATAGCATATATACTACTAATAATCAAAATGGCTTGATGTGGTAATTAGCGTGTTATAAATGTTCACACACACTGTCTTGATTTTTGTCGAAACTATGAGGAGTGCTAATTAAGGAAAATTCTCTTTTATACACTCTAGCTCTTATCTTTTTTTTATGTCTATAATAATAATAATATAGTAATAATGGATCTCAAATACATTGACAGTGACACACCCATCTCCATGGCCTGGCCATATTATTATATATATTATAGATAGCATGGATCCCTTTTAAGTGTAGTGTGAAGTGAAGTTATAATAAGAAGATGTTAATAATAGGAGAGACAGGTGCATGGAAGAAAGAAATTAAAGGTAGCTTAGGGGCGAGGTCCAATGCTTAATATTAATTTGATCTTATATATAATTGAATATTGATATTAATATTGGGCACATTGGTCAAACATAGACCAATCTATTTGAGACAGATGTTGGTCGGATATAGTCCGATGAATAGTAACGCAACGGCATGTTTGACACATGGCAAACTAACTCTTCTTTTTGCCTGTTTTGCCGTGCTAACCAAACCCAAACCCAAACCCAACTTTTCTTTTATTGGCTAATTCCACTTATTCTTCCAATCCCTATGTGACATGGTCATGGACAACTTCACGTGCATGCATGCTTCCTTACCTTAATTTCTAGTGTACATTTCTATATTTACAGATAGTAAATGCATCATTAATATAACCAAATATAATTTTTTGTCCCATAATCTTCTATAGAAGTATATATTTGACAATTTAGATTTGCGTTGTGATCATGTACAACCTTAAGTAGTCACTTTAACCTGCAGGCCCGCTGGGTATATGGGCTGGCCGGGGACATTACACTTATCTCCAATCTGTGTTTGTTTGTAATGTAATGTAATGTAATTTTAATTTTAGTTTATGTTTTTATACTATAAAAATGTATAAATATCATGTATTAATTGTATATAAATTGGGTTTTGTTATTAGGTATTAGTGCTGTTAAGTATCTAATATCACCACAAGCGTGACCGGCTCTAGATTAACGCGGGCTAGGCCCTTACTTAAGGTCACCTATTTTAGAAGTCTAAATAAAAAATATATAATTTCTAATAAGGTTAATTTATTTTATAATAAGAACTCAATTTTTTTTCTAAGGCTCTAAGGTACTTCTAGCAAAATAGTTAGGGATATTAATTATATAAAAATTATAACATTAAATTAAGTAGGAGTTAATTAAATATTTAATTTTATTGACAGCGATATGACATATCTTTAGTTCTTTTTTTTCCTAATAATTTATATCAAAAATATTTTTTCTATTGTATTATAATTATTAAATGGAAAAAAAATTAAAAACAGAGAGCCATCCCTGCCCTGTTTACATTTCTATAGCCATGCCCAACTATTATTATTTATATAAGCACAACACAAGTGGGGAGGTGGAAACTTGGGGAGATTTTGTAGTACATTCTCCAAGGATTTTCTTTGTTGGTCTTATAATCATATTATTCAAGATGCAATTTCAATTCACCCCTCTTTTGAGGGATTTGCACGGTCAACTTTGTGTCAAAAAATTCTGTAAAGAGATTGATTTCATTTGAAGTGATACCAATTAATTAAAATACAAGTAATCACTATATATATCTATAACACATTAAGGCTAGAAATTAAGCTGCCAATGAACATATAACTTTGGATATCAAAAACATAATTAATGATTGATAATAATGAAAATAACACTCCTATTATATATAATTGCCTCCTATAAATATAAATATATACTCATAAATCTAGTGAGATTAATTGAATTCTGGATTGCTCCCATTTCATCAAAACAAAAAACAAAAAAGCAAAAAACAAAAGAGCTGGATTGTCATGGTTCGGTTAGCAAGGGACATGCATGGCTACAGAAAGTATGGGCTATACGTTATAATATGTTATATTATATATATACATATTAAATTTATCGACAAGAATAATGCTATGCACCTTCATCATTATATCCAACACTCATAATAATTGACACATGTTCAATTAATAATCACTTATGTAATTAAAAATAGAATAAGATCTGATAAAGCTAGCTAATTAGAGTTTATTATAATTTTTTAATTAACACTCTCTAAGAATACGATATCAATTGTTCGAGTTTAATTTGATTGTAATCCCTACTATATATACTACGCATGCATGATGCATCTCCAAAGAAATTCTCTAAAAATAGCATTTTTAATATAATAAAGGGTGAAATATCAAAAATATTACTCCAATCAACCATTCTCATTTGGATTGGATAACTGATCTCTAAATATGAAATTTTATTCTATATATTAGCTCAAATAAGAAATACGGTTAGAATGAAGTTAACTATTTTTTAATATTTTTTATTTTAAAAAAACTTTTTTATATATAAATATATTATTTACACTCAAACATTTTCATATAGCTAAAAAAATATATACGTATTTTTTTTAATAAAGCCAATTAAATATTACATACTGCATGTTGTGTGTATATACGAAGTATTATTTGTCTATAACATTATTATAAAAAAAAAACAATAATAAATAATAAAGAGCACCCTAAACCCTAAACACAATGAAAGCATTATAATTTGAAGAAGTTGGTGGATGCAAAAATACATGGTTTTGGAAATAATTATTTAATTTTTTAAATTAATGAAAAGGGTTAGTGGAAAAAAGAGAGGAGAGTTAGAAAAGATTAAAATTGGAAGAAAAAAAATAAAAGATAATAAAGAAATGAAGCGACAAAGTGTTTGTGGAAACTTGAACCATGGACAAAAACCAGCTAGCCTTGGGTTTTAGACTTTCTCACTCTCACATACATAATATCACATCTCTTACTCTTACTGTATTTAAGCATTAACCACCTCAACTCTCAGTGGCTTATGAGATCTGATCTCTCATCAATTTCTCAAGCCCAACATTTGCTATATACTCTCTGCTCTAAATGAAGGTAACAGCTTAATTAATGATATTCTTGATTTTGATCTTAATTATTTTATAGATACATATATTCTGTTGTGATTCTATATATATAAAAGTTGTGTTGTTATAATATGAAGAAATACCATTTTTGTTTTTACTGCAGATATTAAGTTGGATGCAAAGCAAGCTCAAATATGGCAAACATAATGAGAACAACTGCAAGAAAACAATAACCTCAAAACCGTTTCCCCGTAAGCACATTTATATACATTATACGTATTTATATATATGTCACCGAAACAAGTTGAAAGAAAGTGCTTATACTTATAAATTAATATATAATTAATTAAGCACATTTAATTAGCAGTCAAATGGGTAATTGGCTCCAACCCATATAGTTTCATTAATTCAAACCATTTCACGAGAGATGAATGGGAGGATTAATCTCATCATATCTGAATGAATCTACCTTGTTGTTTGTTTCGTTTCAGATATTTTTTACTATTGAAAACCTAACTTTGGCTCAGAGTTTGAAGATATATATCAAATTTAGGGTAGTATCTCTAAAATTGTATACACCGAGTTTGGTTCTATTTCTTTGGTTTCGTTTTAAAGTATAATTCTAATAGAATAAAATAGTGGAATGATTATTCTATTTCGAAATGGAAAGAAAAATCATTCCGATGCAAGATAAGAAAAAACTTAATAATTTTTTTTATGTTTTTTAAATTTGATTTCATTCCATTCCTATTCATATTCCCATTCTCATTTCTATTTCTATATTTTCTGATCAATACTTTTGCATTTGATCGATTATTTGTTGTGTGTAGAGGCACCAGTACCAATATTAGTGCAACAAGCTGAAAATTCATCAGGGAAAGAAGAAGTGAATGATTGGCTTTATGGATTGCTGGCAATTGGGACATTAGGAAATAATGACATCAATAAAGAAGATCTCTATAATTCTGATCCTCATCATCATGAGACCATTAATAAACCACCACCACCATCATCATCATCATCTTTATTATTAAGAGACCCAAAATGTGAGGCTGATGATGATGATGAGGAGGAAGATGGAAGCTTGGAGCTACAAATTGATTTGAAGTCATTAATATTGATGCATGATAAGGAAGCAGCAGCAGGTGCTACTGGTGATCATCCCTCCTTGGAAAGATTTCTAAGTAGACAATCACAATCAATTTTGGAACTCTGTAAGAGTACTAGTAATAATACTAGTGGTACAACCTTAGCTCTCAACAGAGGAAAAGATGTTACTACGGACAACACTACAAAAAATGCAATTGTTGGCAAGAAATCCTTTTCTTTTCTTCTTAAGAAGATTTTTGTTTGTTCAAGTGGCTTTCCTAACTCACCTCCCACTCCAAAATCTCCCACTTCAGAACAAAGAATGGAAAAGGTAAACCAAATACGATCAAATATTTAATTAATCAATTACTTATGTCATATTTACATACTATATATGCTTTTTAAATAATTATTGAATTTGATCGAAAATGATGTAGTTTAATAATTTTTTTTACTTCACATAATTGATGGTTATTTAATCTGATTAATCTAATTCAGTTTTTAGATACTTTCACATTAATTATTGGCATTAAATTTACGAAGTTGGGTGTCCATATTAGAAGTGTATATATGCATATGTCAGCTAGCATTGTTATTTATTAGTTTGTATCTAAAACATTATAATTAATTTGACTTGTTACAGATACTAAGAGCAATACTTCACAAGAAGATATATCCCCAAGGTTCAAGTAATCCATCATTGTCTATGAAAAAGTACATAGAGAATAGACATAATGAAGACGACTTAACTGATGAACAGAAAAATGCAGTACTCAATGGAAGCAAATGGGTCAAAACTGATTCTGAATGTAATTAAGCTTTTACAACATTATTACCATATACATGCCTATTTTCTTTTATGCATTTTATCTAATATATATGTGAAAATCGACTTCTTTCTAATATCACTATTATTGAGAAAGCTTCCCTCAGATTGTCGAGCATACCCATTTTGCAAAAGATTATCAAAAAGAGATTTGTGCAAAGTAACTTAAAAATAATTATCTCGCCGAACACTTGCTTCTTGTGTTTGACACCTTATTTTTACAGTCACTTTGCACAATACATTATTTAGATAATTTTTTCTTTTTTGCAAAATGACATTCTCAACAATCTGTTTAATTAGCAAAAAAAAAAAAAAAGCATTCTCAACTCAACAATCTCGATAATATCTATATTTAGATTTCTCACACTCAGTAAAATATTTTAGAGAGACTATTTTGCAAAATAATTACTCGTTATGATTTATCATATATATTTTTATGTGAGTTGAACCATTTTCTTAATTTTATTGTAGACATTGTTTTAGAGATATAAGCTTAGCTGACACGTCATCATCGACAGCTAGGCTTCGGAGAATACAGGGTAAAGATATTATTTCATTGAAATCATTTCAAAAACTTAATTATGATGATTATTAATTAAGGGAGCAAGTTACCTATCTCTTCTTCTAATAGATCAATCTCTACAACATATCAATGCAGGTTTTAAATAGAAGTTCAAACCCATATTGTTGGAGGAAGTAATTAATTGGAGGTGCAGTAATTTGGGATCACCAAAGAATTGTTTACACACCTTATGATATATAAAAAATAATATCATTATGTACGTATAGTTATATATATATATGTGATATAGTGAAAAGGCAGGTGACTTTACTTTAGCTTGTCTTTTCATGTAACTAATGTAAAATAATAATTCATAATAAGCTCCGATCGTGGAAAGGAAGCTATTAATATTGTGCTCTCTCATTCACAATAAAATTAAAATTGTATACAACCATTTCCAAAAGTTTCTTATTATAACGGACTGTGAGGGGGCGTAATTAAGAAAAACAAAATTCAACCCTTACACTAAAATTAATATTATATATTTATAAATATTATTTTTTTTATTACAAATATATTTCATAACTAACTAAAATATATACATTTATTTCGGAGGGGCGATTATCCTACACTTTTATGTAGATTTATTACTGTATAATACTTACCATTGAATAATTTTCTCTGAGAGGAGGTGTGTAAGAAATTTTTTAGGTAGTATGAATTTAAGAAATGAATTTTTGTCTAATCATTTTTAGACCAAAGTATATACATATTCACATATATTAATATATTATTCAATCAATATATAATGAAAAATGCTTATGATCAATTTTGTGTGATATTTGAGGGATTGCAAGTGTCACACACTTGAGTCAATATGATTCCCCATCGGTGATCAGCTAATTAACAAGAATAATTTATAACCGGCATATTAACAATTAACAAGAATAATTTATAGTGAGTTGCCTACATATATACAAGAAAAGCAAATAAAAATTCATGTTTTGATGTTGGAGAATTAAAGTAGCTAATTACCAGTTACCATATATATATATAATGGACATACTTAATTTTTCAGAAAATTGTATGCTTTGATAAATTTAAAATTTTAAAATACATCAATTTGCATGTTTTATAATATTGAGTAATACTGTTTGTATTAACTAGAAATTTTGTCCCCCTTCAAAATAAATAAATTTTGGTAAAGGATCCAACATGTGATATATATAGTAGATAAATGTATAAACATTGCAGTGGCGCCGTACTAAAAGTGCATGCATATATATAATATAATTAAGGAATATTATCACATTGAATTGTTACTCGTCCTTAGCCCCTTAGGGTGCCTTGGGAGACATTAATATATGATGGACCACTCATAACTTTCTTATAGAATAATAACCTATTTAAAAGAGATAGTGCAATGTGTCATATTACTAATAATGATGCGATTATTATCCAATTTTTTTATTTTAATTTAATAATTATTATAAAAAAATTCTAATCACTCATAATATATCATACTAATATTAATTATAATATATCATAATATATCAAAAAAAAATATTGTACAACTAATTAGGAGTGTTTACAAACCGCCCACACTATATACTACACCACACAAAAAATGCGGTTTAAAATATCCAAGAGAATGTTTTTTTGGGTATGAATTGGAAAGGAGGTCGATAGATATAAATGTTTGTATGCTATCACACAACACTGGTTTGTGCATTTGATTCTCGGTCAAATTTTTTTTCTTTCATACGTGATCAACTATGAAATAAGAGCTAATTATCTAGAGATAATTACATAAAATATTATTTTTTTTAAAATTTTTTATATTATTATATTTTTTATATATTTTTACGGTATTTTATAAAATTACATAAAAATAACATGAATTAACATTCAAACAATAATAAAAAAATAACATAAAAATGATAAAAATTCAACAACAAATTAATAAGGGTACAATATAAAAGTACATCAAAAGACCATATTTATATAAATAAAATCATAAAAATCGTAAAAATGGTTAAAATTCCGCATAATTGTATTTTTGTATTTTTGTATTTTTTTTTTTGTTTTTGTGTATTTTTGAACTAATTCCAATTATCTAAGCTTAATTTTAGGTATCATTTAGATTTGGGATTGTGTCTTTTTAAAATATATATATATATATATATATTTATATGTTTTGCTCATATTTTTTTAAAATATATATAGGAAATTTTACACAAATATCCCTATATATATATAACCTCACCAAATCTATAAATGGGGAATATGATACATCATTATTAAAAAAAAGGTTAATTATGATTTTTTTCTCCCCAAACTTTGACATGTACCAAATCATGATCACTAAACTTTTTTGGCTGTTAAAAATTCCCCTAAACTATTGAGATTGTTAGATTTAAGGACTTTTGTCTAGTTTCATTCAATTTTACTATTTCAGTGATTGTTTATGTACTAAATCATGCTCCCCAGACTTTAATATCTACCAAATCTTTTCCCTTAATTAAACTTTGTTATGTATTAAATCATGCCTCTTGAAATTTCATCCATGTTAGAATTTTTTTACAAAAATTAGACAAAAGTCCTTAAATTTAATAATTTCAATAGTTCAAGGAGAATTTTTAACGACCAAAAAAGTTTAAGAGTATGATTTGGTACATGTCAAGGTTCGGAAGAAAAATTCCTAATTAGCAAAAGAAAAAAAAAAAAAAAAAAAAAAAAAGAAGAAGAAGATATATCAAGATTTGGGTAGGAGGCTCGGAGCTCATTTTTACCATTGGGCCGTAATATCGATCATGGGCCGAATTATAGCATGGAGACCATCTATTATCGGTTTGTTTGGAAAAATGCAATCAACAATGACTGGAAAATATAAATATTAAAAAAAAAATCCTGAAAATCAATGATTCAGATTCATCTACAATTATTGAGCTGTCTCCGTGTCACTGTTCTGATGACCTCTATGAGTCTATAGTACAGCATGAGTCACCAACATGTGACATGATCACTATATCATTTAGTTTTTTTTTTTTTTTTTAATTAGTATTTTGGTAATCTTAACTTTTTACGCGAGGTACCAAAGTTATATCTTATAGTATAAGAGTCTTAATAATATTGCGAAATTTATATACTATACTAATTTTTGTTATTATTTTATAAAAATATTGCTAAACGTTATTTTTTTACTTTTTTACTGTATTTTTTATAAGTTTCATATTGCAGTATACTGTGTTAAGTTTTCACTAGTGTTCTACTGGTGTTTCATAGTTTTTCTACTGTTGTTTTGAGTTGTTTTGTTCTGTGTTTTACTGGTGCTTAAATTCCAGTATTTTTATAAATTTCCCATAATATTTAACAAAATATAATTTTTACAATAATATAATTTTTTTCATTATTTTGTTTATTCAACCTTATCGTGAAATAAGTTACGTAGTAGGTGAAAGTATGCCCAACGAAAATATTTTTAAAAATACTTAATTATATGAATATATTTTTGACATTTTTAATAAATGCTAACATAAAACAGAATGTCATACAATGACATTTTTAATATCTTTTCTTTTTTATTTTTTTTTAATTATTTTGTCTTAAAGTGAAAATTTAATTATTTAATATATATTAAATAATAATATAATATTATTTTAATAATTTTTAGAGTTGCTTATCATTAGAATATTTTAAAACAAAAAGCGCTAAAAATAATGCAAAAAATACATAAAATAAAATATTATATTTTAGGTCATACATTAAAAATACTTAAAGTAGATGCAAAATAAATTCCTTTTTACTTTAATGATTAAAAAATAAAATATAAATATAAATTATTATATAAAAAAAAAAAAGACTTTTCTTCTATTGTTCATTAATATAGAAGGGATGAAGGGTATTTACTTTGTATTAATTTATCAATAATCATTCACCACTTTACTTATTCATAATAAAATTAAATAAAATGTGATGGAAAAACTATATTACTGTAAAAAGTTATATTTTGATGGATATTATTAACAAGACGTATACTATATGAGCACAACTTAGTAGTGTAAAAAATTAAAAAAATTAAAATACTAATTATTCTTTTTTTTGCTAAACAACTATATCATTAAGTTAGGCCATCTCCAATAAGAGATGTAAAGATTTTGTTATATTTGACAAAAAATAATTTTATGATATATTTGCATCAATTTTTAACATTATACTTTAATATACAATTACAAAACTTGATGCAAAATTTAATACTTTTATTAAAAGTATAAAAAAATGGATTTTTTTACACCACATACTAAAATTTTAACTTTTTTACCGTGGGGCAGAATTTTTTTTAAAAATATTGTATTTTTTTTTTCAAAAATAAGTTTTATAATGTGTACTGCGTTAAGTTTTCACGATTATTTTTTAGTTGTTCCACTGTTATTTTAATTGTTTTGTTTTGTTATTTTACGATTATTTTATAAAAAGATAATATTTTTGTAAAAATCCTTAAACAAATAATAACTCTATAATTAGTTTTATTATTATATTATATAAAACAATAAAGAAATAAATATAAAAGATTTATAATATAATGTAATAATTAAATTTAATAATAAAATATAAAAAAATAGTATAAAAATAAATATAAAAGTACTACATTTATTTTGATATAAATTTTACATATTGTCATATTGTGATCTAAATTAGATCAAATTTTACTATATGACAAATTTAAATCACATTTTACAATATTATTGGATTAAATTTTTTACAAGATGAATTATATTTTAGCAATTGATTAACAATTTAAATTTCTAATGGAGATGCTCTATGTTGCTAGAATTGTATAAAGTGAGTGTATAGTAAATCTGAGACCATAGAATTGAGCGTGATATTTAAAAAAAAAACTCACAAAGTTCAATCGAAAAATTTGTGAATAGTAGAAACTGATAAACAATGGCTGAAAGGTTCTAAATGGAAGCTAAAGGTAAAGATAACACTTTTAATTTCTCTAATACCATATTAGAATTATAATATAAGAGTGTATGATAAATTGTATATCTCAAAATCATGAAAGAATCGCTCTTAAATCTAATATACTATATGGCAGCCGATTTTGTGCCCATATGTGCAAAACACGGATTGGAATCCGTTGTACGGCAGGGGGGTCCCACCGTACTTTTAAATGTTTTTTAATTTTTGAAATTTTGGTGGTAACCGGTTGTTGTAGGTGTGGTTACCGGTTGGGAGTTTATTTTTTTAATTAAAAAATAATTAGGTACGAAAAAAGTACAAAATGGTACTGTTTGTGTTAGTTAGAGTACAAAAAGGTACAACAGTCTTCACTGTTCCTGGCAGTTGATGGTACGAAAACACTGTAGGCAGTGGGTCCATGTTGTCGGATTGAGGCTATTTTGGTATTTTCCTTCATTCATAGGATCATATGTATTTGTGGGATGGTAATTAAGTACATTATATCGAGTACCGTGTACATTACTTGTTTCTGCGTGATGTTTAGTAAAATTAGTGTACATAATATCACGTACCGAGTACAAAATTTCACGTATCGAGTACGTTCATTTACGTTTCGTAGTATATTGTTTAGAAATTTTTTTTTAAGTGATGAAATTATTTGTTGTTATACATTGAGTTTTTAGTTGGTGTAATTTTTTAATTGTAAATATTTCGTATATTAAAAATTACCACAAAAATATATTTTTTCACCTTATAAGATTGAGTTTTTTTTCCTAGGCATAATTTAGTTGTTCGTCAATAATAATTTTGAGATTTGGTGAAGATGAGAAAATTACCTTAAACACGCCAAACATAACAAGAAGTATATAAATGTAGAATTTTTGAAGCAATAAGTAGAGTCATAAACGTTAAAACAACAATGGCTAAAAGTAGCTAGTTATAAGAATGACCATAGTAAGACTCTTGTGTGGAGGAAGGCGGTCCCGGGAAATACGCGTTGGAGTGGTCATTGAATGAGTCAGATGTTGGTTGATTGTTTGGAGGTTGTCGCCCCTGAGATCCAGTGTTATGTTGACGATTTGGGCACCGTCGATAATCATGGTCTGATGAGCGACAAATGCGACAATGTCTTGAGTTTCTTGGGATCTGCTCCCTGTTTGGTCCTTCCCTTGTATTTCCCGTACCCTTTGTTCTCACAACTTCGGGGTCTTTAATAATGTTGGGGTTGCTACGATATCTTCCAAGTTGTGGCGTCTCTCCTTCCGGATTGGAATTCAAGTCAAATTCTTCAACAGGCATCAGGCGGAGTGGGGACTAGCTCAAACACGTGGAGCTCTTAAAAAGCTTCAACAGTTGTGTCAGGCAAGTGGAAAAATCCTGGAGGAAGTGGCTTCATGAGCTACACGCTGGAAAGATATATGTATATCAATTCAGTTGTTGTTGTGATTTGGACTGAGGCATGGGCCTTTTGCATTGAGTGAAGCCCAATATATATTAAAATCATAGCTAGTGAATGTTGGTTGGCCGTACATAACGAAAACATGTTCCATTGACATGATAAATGATAAATGCAAAATGGTGGTGGGCTTGTTTATGACTTTTATGTCATTCCTTTTTGGTCTTCCATGTTGAGCTTTTTCTCTTTTGTGATTCACTTTGAGCCACTAGATTTTAACCTTATTTTCTTTTCCTTTTCTTTGCAAGAATACCACTTTTCAAGAATTCTAATATTTTATCATTTTGCTCAAATTTGAAAAATAACACAAAAATTAAAATAAATTAAATATTTCAAACTAAAATAAATTTATTATTAAAACCATGGAATACTTAATTTATATTAATTGCATATGCATAAATAAAGGCTTAAAATGTACAAATTTGAGTTTTAATCACAACCCCCAACCAGCTTATTGCTAGTCTCTAGAAATTTAAGCGAAAGAATAATAATGTCAACATAATATTTTTTAGGTCAAAATTTCTAAAAATGACACAAATATTCAAGCAAAATATTAGTAACAAACCAATAAGAACTATAAAATTACTTTGAATAAATCTAGAGTTGTGAGCGTGTGCACCAAACTTAAACCTTCTTACCGCAAAACCATAGCGCATAAAAACTTTTGAAATAGTATACCAAGTAAAAGTCTCAACTCCATTAGCCTCACAGGTTAAAAATATTTATTCATGGCTAAGGATTTCACTCATGGAGTTAGAAAATGAAAAGTGAGCACTCGGAATGGATAAATCAATTTAGGACAAACATTTGAATAAATATTGAAACGAAGATAGGTTATGAATTATTTAGACAAACCACCATAAGAGTACCACAAACCAGCTTTTCGGGATTTTTTTGAACGAAAATAGACAATCTTTTACATTTATTTTAGGAGCCATAACAAATGAAAAATTAAATGCAAACTTTTTTCTTCTTCATTTTTTCATTTTTTCTTTTCTTTCTTTCTATTTTTTTTTTGAACAAGAGGCAACATATTAGATATAATGATGGAAATGTCGCTCTTTTTTTTTTTTTTTGACTAAGAGGCAACATATAATAGTAGAAATGTTGCTCTTGTATCATTTTTTTTTTTTCAACAAGAAAATAATTACAAAAAGGCTCCCTAATAAGATTTGTCTATAAAAATTATCCCTTAAAGCAAAATCCAATCAAACCCTAGTACCATTTCCAAAATAATTATAACCATTTCTAAGAATCAATAAAAATTCAAAAATTATTTTCTCAAATCTCGCCACTCACAAAAACATAAACACTTAAACTTGGTAGCTTTTCTAAGCAAATATGTGCTAACAACCATCTTACCACAAAGTTTGGCATGTGCTTTGTATAACTCTAGAAAAATTCTAAGTAACAAAGATAGCAAATATTGACTTGAAAATAATATTTTAAAAGAATAAATGAGTAATTTGTGAAAAATTTGACCATGAAAATATTAATATGACAAAATTTAATAAGCATGCTTGAATATGCTCACCACCCCCAACTAAAATCAGACAATGTCCTCATTGTTTAAAGATATATACATGAAATCCATGATGAGAACACTTATGAGAGTGAGCTGATGCAAAATGACATGATATTGATTCTTAGAAAAATAAAACTGAAGGAAGAAATAAACAAACAAAACAAAAGTGAAAACATACCGAAAAATAAAAGAAAGCAAGGAAAGATAGAACCTGATTAGTCTTGGCAAACCAGAGACAAGTCTCCTCAGGTGGGCTTACCAACTCAATATTCTTGACTATCCAGTATCAAAAATGAATTTTCTTTTATCCTGTGTCTCAAAAATAGAAGCATTAGTTACATTTTCAGGAAAAAGAAAATGGTCATTGTCTAAGTCACAGAGGAAATAGTGTAAATGACTAGGTAAAAATAATTTTATAATTTCCTTAACGACTTTGTCTATCACATCAATATGATAGCATTTCTTTTCATCCAGAATTAGGGGAAGAATGGTAGAATGAGAAAAAGCTTCATTTCAGATAGTGGTGATATCATCCTCCTTTACGAATAATGTGGGTACCACATCAGTATGGTAACCCTCATATGTACTCAGTAGAATGGATTCTTCAAAAATTTCATCACTAGAGGTAGAGGTGACACTTACCTCGTCAAAATTGTGAAAGTTGGCACTTGAGATTAGTGCTTTACTCACTGGTGGTGGAGGAAAACCATTAACATGTGAACTTACCAGGTGATCAGAAAATTTGCTCAATTCCTGCTTTATTTGTTTCAACTCAGCAAGTAAGTCTTTCATCATCTCACAATTTTTCACCATAGATGCTTGTAACTCAACAATAGTGTCACTGAGGGAACTATTGTATGGATGTTGGGAGTTATAAGAATACGAAAGATCTTCCTTTTCACAATTCCACTCATATAATGGATTATAGTTGTACTCAGGCTTCCAACTATAATCATCAAGACTATTCTGATAGAAAGAGTTGTAGGATTGTTCTTCCATGTCATCATAAAGATGTGCAAAAGATGGCGTATGTTCACAAGGACGTAGTCGATGAGACTCGTACCAAGCCTTCCACGTTTTGGAACTATCACTCTTATAAAAAGAATAGTATTGGAAAGCTTCCTCCCCGTCACTAAATTCTAGTTCGATAAAATTACTAGTACCTTCAGTAGCACTAGAATTTTCATTTAATGAAGCAAGATATAATGGATACAAATATTCAAATCGGCGATGATCTTCTTCATTCATATTTTTTTTAATTAGTATAAAGTTCAAATATGTAATAATTTAAGGGTATATACATGAGATATGAAATTCCGTATTTTAATATTCCCAGTTTGATTATTTAATTAAATGATTAATTAAATGCGGAATAATAAAACTGGTACTGAAAACAGTTTTCTGTAGTTACAGAATGCAACTCTGTAACTCCGCAGAAACCTTAAAAACAAACAGTGCATAAAAGTAAAAACACACAAGATTTTTGTACGTGGTTTCAACAATCCTTTCAGATTGTTACTAGTCCACGGGGCCACGCCCAGAGATAAGATTCATTAGATCGGTATCAAAAATACAAAGTAATTGACTTATGCATAAATAGACTCCCTCTTATTGTATGCCGCAAGCTTGATGTATTCCACCTACTAACCGAATCTTGATAAAACTCCAAGATCTCGAACTCCCTTCGATCACCTTGAAGAGTGCTTGAATCCTCCCGATTCAAGGCTTAAAGGCTATCTCCCGAAAGCCTATACAACCATCTCCCGAAGGTTGTGTGCTTGTATCCTCCCGATGCAAGACTTCAAAAGCAATCTCCCGAAAGCTTGTAAATACCCTTCTCCCGAAGGTGCACTGATGTTCTTCTTCGTTGTAGACTTGAATACAGACTCAAGACAATACAAACAACAAATAAACAGAGTAAGAGTAGAACGACTCTTCTCTACAAATCAAAGACTCTCTTTTCTAAAGATATGAATGGAATTCAAAGATACAAGAGAGGTACCAAGAGAGGTACTAAACAAAGACACTCTTTCCTTAAGATATGAAAGCAATTCTAAGTGTATGAAAGAGATACAAAACCTAGCAGCTATAAGATGTATTTATAATGAATATACATCTCATAGACAGCTTACATTCGGTCTGAACAAGACCTCAACCCACTAGAAACTTCCCTAAAATAATTCTTCAATCAGTCCAGGAATTTCCGTTTCTGTACCTACAGAATCGTGGGCAGTAACTACAACTTTCCTTTTATAGAAAAGGAAAGTTTAGCTCCGGTTTTCTCTTCAAGAAACCTGATCTAAGAAAATGGGAAACTCAACACAAGATCAGATTACACAGCTGGTTAGATAAAAACGAAATGGGTAACCAAACTTACCATTTTTACCTTTTTTCCAAAAATAGGAAAGCTAGAAAACTTTCCTTTCAAGTTTGAATACACCAAATAGGAAACCATATTAATGTATACCAGCCGAAAATATACAATAAATAATAAAATATTTTTGTCAATTAAATATGCCAAAAATGGAATTAACAATCTCCCCCTTTGGCACTTTGATTGACAAAACATTTTATTATGAGAAAACCTGCATCAAGTGTTAGAAACCAAAGCAAATAGCTTTTTAAAGATACAAGAGTATAAAAAATACTCCCCCTGCATGAAAGCTCTCTAACACATAAAACAAAGAACTTTTTTTGGACGGAAAAGCTTGCAAAGCGAAGAACACAACTTTTTAAATGGAAAAGTGTTAAACCACAAACAACTTTTTAAACGGAAAAGTGTTAAACCACAAACAAGCAACTCCCCCTAAAACCAAGGGTCCAGAGTTGTAACAAAGAGTTCAATGAATCCAAAAAAAATATGACTACTCCCCCTTTTTGTCTATCAAGGAGCCAAAGATAACAAAAACAAACATGAACAAAGTCATAAATTCAAATAAACATTAATAAAAAGCAAAAGATAAAAGATTGAACCACTTATTCATCATCATTGGGTCGGAAGTATTTCATGATGCTGTCCATCTTCCTAAGAAGCAAGGCCTAACTTGTCTCCATTCTTCCCAAACGCAAGTTGAATTCTGCCATTTCTGTAGGAGCAGAAGTGGAAGCAGATCCAGCAGCAGGATCAGTTGTAAGACCAGGGGAAGCAGACCGAGCCTTTCTTTGAGCAACTTTTCCTTGAGGAGGCTTCTCAGGAATTTTGAAAGTGGTTCCAACAGCAGGCATCTCAATTGATTCATTCTCAAGAATCAATTCCTCTTGATCAGATAAAATTTTATAGATTAAGTGAGGAAAAATGAGATTGAGCCTAGGTTTCTTACCCTTTCGAAGAGAGACAATTTGCTCCCAAATCATGTCAGCCAAATCAATTTTAGCACCAATTGAAACTTTATACAAAAAGAAAGCAAGTTCATTTGAAACATTTACCGGATTGGAGCAAAGAAACCAATTGGATAGGGCAAACCTCATGAGAGCAGCATGTTGATAGGTGAGTTGAGACATATGCATGGTGTCGGAGAGTTTAATTTCATTATCACCAGAGAGATAACCGAACACCTTTTGACGATCAAACTCCTCATCAGTTGGCTCAATTCCCATAGGCAAATTGAGAGCCTCAGCAACATCCTTCACAGTAAAGGAATACCAGTGTCCTCTGACAAAAACTTTGCCAAACATGAAAGAGTCCTCATCGAGAAACTCATCAGTGATGTTAGCATAAAATTCCTTCACAATTCTATCCACATACCCATCAAAACCGATCAAGGTATCTACCCATTGTCTTTCTTTCAACATGTTATACACTCCAAAAGGCTTATGAGCAATAACATTACAATTTTTCTCCACAGTAAAATTCCTATTCTCATAGAATTTCATATCTCTAGCATGATCATTATAACAAAAATAATGAGAGTGGGGCTTGAAGTTATCAAGAGAAATACCAGAGGGCCTCTTTCTTTTCTGTGGAAGAATAGGATTTGTAGAGACAATGGGCCTTTTTCCTTTGTCCTTCTTTGGAACAGCAGGAGGGACTGGAACAGATTCTGTAGTGACAGGCTCAGTTTCTGGTTCTTCACTCTCGGATCCAGAATCATCAATAACAGGAAGATCTTTGGGCACAAATTCTTCACTTGAATCGGACAAGCCCTCTGAATCATGATCCTCCTCACTTTCTTCTGGTTCAGAATCTGAGGAAGAGACCGAAGGGGGATTCTCCTTGAGATTTTTGCCCTTTGAAGATGAAGAAACCACCTTTTTCCCTTTGGATGCAATTTTAGGTTTAACCACTTCAAGCTTTTTAGGAGTGGAAACCTTGGACCTAGTTCGAGAACTCACCGTGGGCAAAGTCACCAAAGTTTGGTCGACATTAGGAGCACCATTCGAAGAAGAGGACTTCGACAATGTGTGATCGGATGAATGGGATTCATCATGATCACCCAACCCAGGTGTTGGAGAGGCAATAGGTGAGGCACCAACAAGAGGAGATGAGAAATTTGCCACTGATTTTCGAGCTTGGGTCTTCGATTTCTTGGCAAACTTCGTCGGAGCAGAAGACGAACCAGAAGCTCCAGTTGCTGGTGCAGGCGGCGCAGGCGGAGTCACCGGTGAAGCAGAAGCAGATCCACGAGTGGGCTTCTTGGATGGTTGGGCATTCTTAGTTTTGGCCATTTTTTCTTTGAAACCCTAGAACACAAACCCTCTTACACTTTGAACAATGTTAGACCTTTGAGAAAAAAAAAAGAAGGAGAAGAGAGAGTGGTGATCGTGGGTTTATGGGTAGTTGAGAATATATAACTTTCAATTTTAAATACCCAATTAAAGAAAAAAAACTTAAAAGGAAGGTAACTTCCTTACCTTTGACCCACGTGTGGAGAGGAAAAAGGAAACCAAAAAAGGTTTTTCAAAATTTTGGTCAATGTTTCCTTAAATGGAAAAAGGAAACCTACAATCCCCACAAAATCTAAGAATTTAAAAACTCTTACCAAAACCGAAATTGCCACCAAAAAGGAAACAAAAAAATAATTAATTATTTAATTACAAGTTTCCTATACACACCAAAAAGACCCAATCTCCACAAATAAAGGAAACATTCTAAAATAAATACAATTAAAACATGTTTCCATAAAATGAAAAAATAAAAGAAAAAAATATTTACAAGGATTCGAAAATGAATTCGACAAAGAAAAAAAATATGCCCCCCTTTTTCTTTTATTTTTTCAAGCAATGCCCCCCAAAGAAAAATTGCACATAAAGAACAAGAGAACACACCAAGACACAAAAAGCACTAATCACCACTTAAGAGCAAAAATTGTGTCTAAGAACATGATGAAACATAACAAAAAATAACAAAATTTTTAACAAAGCTCACTTGACAACTCGATCACGAACCTTTTTTTTATTTTTTTTATTATTATTTATTATTTATTTATTTTTTTGAATAAAAGACAGAAAAATAAAATAACCTTGATATTTTTGCAACTAGAATTCACAATGTCCATTTGTCTTTGTCCCTGATGAAAAAATCAAACTCATAAGAATAATCAGAAATTATTTTATCAAACTAATGAAGTAATAGAATGAGGTCATACCGGTTCACAGGAAAAATTGACTCCATCACCAAGAATATTAAAGCACATCAAACAGTATGTAATAGCTTTATAACACCATTTTCGAGAATAAACAAATTTTACCACAAACTGTGTCAAGCATTAGTGTGTGAAAGTGTAAGCAGGGAACATTGCCCAATTTGTCAAAAAGACTTTTTCTGATAAATTGTACCCATAGGAGACGCTGTCACACTACCTCAATGGTAGCCCTTTTCAATGGTAGCGTATCTTCTACATAACTCCTAATTACATAGTTCCAACTTACTCAGAGATGGCTTTCACACATTGAGATAGGTAGCTCTATTCATCCAATGGAGCTTGAACACACAGTTTTTGAACAACATTATTCGAAAATGGTAGCTTACATAACACTGTTTGATGAACCTGAATATTCCTGTGAGGAGTGGACAATTTTCCTGACAAACCTGTATGACATCATAATATTACAACATTAGCAATAAAATAATGACTGAAATTCTTATAAGGTTGAAATTTTCTTCTAGGACAAAGACAAGACATTATGAACTCTAAGACAACTCAAATATCAAGGACTATGAAAAAATAAAAGCATTAAACAGTACAAACCCCTAAGGACTTCCTTAGAGACATAAATCGGACCGAGTCAAGAGCTTTAGTAAAAATATCTGCAATTTGTTTGCTAGTTTCAACATATTCTAAGACAAGAATTTTATTTTCCACAAGCTCTCTAATAAAGTGATGACGAATGTCTATGTGCTTTGTGCGAGAGTGTTGAACAGGATTCTTCGAAATGTTTATAGCACTAGTGTTATCACAAAAGATGGTTAAAGTTTTCAAATCAAACCCATAATCAGCCATCATTTGTTTCATCCATAACAATTGGGTACAACAACTACCCGCAGCAATGTACTCAGCCTCTGCTGTGGACAGAGAGATTGAGTTTTGCTTCTTGCTATGCCATGAAACCAAATTGTTTCCAAGATAGAAACATCCACCACCAGTACTTTTTCTATCATCAGCATTACCTGCCCAATCAGCATCACTAAAGCAAACAAGGTTAGAATTAGTGTCTTTTGAAAACCAAATCCCAAAATCAATAGTGCTATTTACATAGCGAATGATTCTTTTCACAGTAGAAAGATGGGATTCCATGGGATTTGCCTGATAACGTGCACAAACACCAACACTATAACAAATGTCAGGACGACTAGCAGTAAGATAAAGCAAACTTCCTATCATACTTCGATACAAAGTTTGATCTACCTTTACTCCTTGTTCATCTTTGCTTAATTTCAAAGTTGTGCTCATGGGAGTGTTGGTATGTTTGGCTTTCTCAAGACCAAACTTTTTCACCAAGTTCTTTGCATACTTGCTTTGAGGGACAAAAGTTCCCTCATCTGATTGCTTTACTTGAAGACCGAGAAAATAAGTGAGTTCACCTACCATACTCATTTCGAACTCCTTTTGCATTTGGGAAACAAAAACCTGCACTTCAGAGTTAGAGGTAGAGCCAAACACAATATCATCAACATATATTTGAGCAACAATCACATCAGAATTAATGTTTTTGATGAAAAGTGTTTTATCAACATTTCCTCTCTTGTAATCATGAGAAAGCAAGAATTCAGTTAGACGCTCATACCAAGCACGTGGTGCTTGTTTTAGACCATACAATGCCTTGTCTAACTTATAAACATGATTAGGAAAATGTGGATCCTCAAACCCTTTAGGTTGTTCCACATACACTTCTTCTTTTAACAGTCCATTCAAAAAAGCGGATTTGACATCCATTTGATACAATTTAATACCAAGAATGCAAGCTATGGAAAGAAGTAACCTGATCGATTCCAGTCTAGCTACTGGAGCAAATGTTTCATCAAAGTCAATACCCTCAACTTGAGTGTATCCTTGGGCAACCAACCTTGCCTTGTTTTGAATGATAGTGTCAAACTCATCACTCTTATTTTTGAAGATCCACTTGGTTCCAATGATGTTCACAAACGGTGGTCTTGGAATCATTTTCCAGACTTTGTTTCGAACAAACTGATGAAGCTCATCCTGCATAGCTAAAAACCAATCTTCATCCATTAAAGCTTCTTTTACAGATTTAGGTTCTAAAGAAGAAATAAAACATAAAAATTGAATTATATTGGCATATTTTCTTCTTGTAACCATGCTCTCATCCAAGTTTCTGAGGATGAGATCTGAAGGATGATTCTTTTTAACCCTGGAGGATGGTTCCTTCTGTATTGGATCAGTGATTGAATTTAAAGGATACTCGGATTCTTTTGTTGTTGGATTTTCTGTAGCAATGCATTCTCGCACAAGAACCTCGACGATCGCTTCGAAGCTTCGTCAGTTCCTTTTCCTCGACAAAGAGCTTTTCAAGCAAATCTTCAATCTGTTCTTCTGTGGAAAACTCAGAAAAATATTTTAGATCATCAACAACAACATTAGCAGATTCCATAAAAGTTTGGGTTCTCATGTTATACACACGATATGCCCTACTATTTGTGGAATATCCTAAGAAAACACCTTCATCACTTTTGGAATCAAATTTACCAATGTAATCACGATCTCGTAAAATATAACACTTACATCCGAACACATGAAAGTGACTTACATTTGGTTTCTTACATTTCCAGATTTCATATGGTGTTTTGTGAGTACCTGGACGCAAGAATACTCTGTTGATGGTATAGCAAGCAGTGTTAATGGCTTCGGCCCAAAGGCGCTTTGTGAGCTTCTTGTTATTCAACATTACTCTAGCCATTTCTGTTAGAGTACGATTCTTTCTTTCAACCACTCCATTTTGTGGAGGAGTTTTAGGAGCAGAAAATTCATGAGAAATACCGTTAGCTTTACAAAATTAATCATATACGGTTTTTTCAAATTCCTTACCATGATCACTCCTAATCCAAACAATTTTGCCAATGTTACAATCTTTTTCAACTCGTAATTTCAAACACAGAGATTGGAAAGCTTCAAAAGTATCAGATTTTTCTCTCAAAAAATCCACCCATGAGAATCGAGAAAAATCATCAACACAAACAAAAATATACCTTTTACCATTTAAGCTTTCTACCTGGATTGGACCCATTAAGTCCATGTGCAAGAGTTCGAGAACTCTAGAAGTATTCACATCTGGGACACTCTTGTGAGAAATTTTCAGTTGCTTACCTAACTGGCATGGACCACATTTTCCCAATGACGCTTTACCTAATTTAGGTAATCCTCGAACAATCCCTGAAACAGATAATTTTTTCAGATTTTTAAAGTGAATGTGACCAAGTTTTTCATGCCATAGGTCAGTAACATTTTCAATGACAGAATGACAAGTGGCATGCGTAGTGAGTGTATAACAATTATCACTAGATCGCAGCCCTTGTAACACAATTTCATCAAGAATATTGTATACATAGCAATGATTGCTATCAAAGCTCACAGTATAACCCTGATCACAAATCTGACTAATGCTAAGTAGATTAGCTTTTAGTCCTTCAACCAACATGACATTTTTTAGTTTAGGAAGCCCTTCGAACTTGAGAGTTCCCATTCCTATGACTTTACCAGTAAGACCGTTACCAAATGTAACTTCTCCACAGTGCATTGGTCTTATGTTCACAAGAAATTCTTTTTCACCTGTCATGTGTTTGGAACAACCACTATCAAAATACCACATGTTAGAAGCAACAGTTTTAAAACAAGTAGAACCTACCAAGCATTTGTTTTTGACAACCCATTTTTGTTTTTGTAAAACATGTTTATTTCCAATGTAATTAGATTTAAACATGTTATGCATGATTATGCATTTAGGTCGAATGTGACCTTTTACTCCACAAAAATGGCAAATAGGAATGAAACGTCTTCCTTTCCCTTTGAAATTGTCAAACTTACCGTGCTGCTTCTTTTCTGTAACAACAGAGTGCTTTGCTGTCGAGACAGAAACCTGCGAGGTAGAAACAGTTCTTCCAGAAACAAAACTATTAGTGGTATTAGACACAGGTTGATTTGGAACATAACCCAGCCCAGCATGATTGGTTTGGCCAGATTTTTGAATTTTTTTAAAGATGGTGGAACCTGGATTTAACATTTTAACATTCTTTTTAATGTTATCAATTTCCTTGGTTAAAGAAATAATTTTTGACTCTTTTAAAGACAATTCAGATTCACAACATTTGAGTTTATCTTCCAACTCATTAATGTTGTTACACAAAATTTTATTATCTTTAACCAGGGAGCGATTTTCAGCACTAGTTTCCAACCACTTACCAAACATTACCTTGTAGGATTCAACCATGGACTCCTCATCAATTTCTGACTCATCTGATTCTGCTCTGGCTTCGTCCGTGTTGTCATTGATCAGGATATTGTTCAAGCAAATGCTTTTTCCTTTTTCCTGCAAATTTCTTGACAAAATACTTGTTAGGACAACTTTTTCTTTTTCATCCTCACTACTCTCAGAATCATCACTCTAAGTAACATTCAATCCCTTTTTATTTTTCTTTAAGGTATTAGCACATTCGGATTGAGTGTGACCAAAACCTTCACATTCTCTGCATTTAATACCTTTTTTATTGTTAGATGAAAAAGGTTTAGAGGGAATGTTACCAGAAATGTTACCTTTTGGGTTCTTTGAAAAGAACTTTTTATTTCCACCAGATTTCATGAATTTTTGGAAATTTTTTGCCAATAGAACCATTTCATCATCATTTTCATCATCAGAAACAATATTTTCAGAAGCATTAAAGGCAATACCTTTGCTTTTCTCATTCGAGAGATTTTGCTTACTCTTTTTCTTGATTTGTTGATTCAACTCAAAGGTTCTTAAAGATCCCATGAGTTCCTCAACCTTCATCTTGCCAAAATCTTTTGCCTCTTCCATTGCAAGCAATTTTGTATCAAACCTGTCAGGAAGAACTCGAACAATTTTTCGAACCAAGACAGATTCATCTAGTTTTTCTCCCAAGGCAAAAAACTCATTAGAAATATCAGATAATCTTTCATAGAAATCATTTAAAGTTTCAGTATCTGACATTCTCAATTCATCAAATCTAGTTTGTAGCATGGTAAATCGTGATCTCTTTACATCAGCAGTACCTTCAAATTGAATTTGAAGGATTTCCCATGCTTCTTTTGCAGATTCACAAGATGAGATTAATTTAATAAAACCTTCACCAACACCATTAAAAATAGCATGTAAAGCCTTATTATTATAACTGCGATGCTTTTCATCTTCGGTGGTCCAACCGAGTTCGCATTTTACCCGAGTATTACCTTTTTCATCATTTTCAGTAGGTTGAGACCAACCTGTAAGAATAGCTCTCCATGCTTTCTCATCTTGCGATTTGATGAAAGCTCTCATCCTGACCTTCCAATAAGGATAATTCGACTCATTCAATAGAGGAGGTCTAGAGATGGAACTTCCTTTGCAAACAAAGACATCTCACACAAAACAAGTTAAACTAATAACCTCAAGATCTCACTAAGAATTTAGTGACTTGCTCGATACCAATTGAAATTCCGTATTTTAATATTCCTAGTTTGATTATTTAATTAAATGATTAATTAAATGCGGAATAATAAAACTGGTACTGAAAACAGTTTTCTGTAGTTACAGAATGCAACTCTGTAACTCCAGAGAAACCCGTAAAAACAAACGATGCATAAAAGTAAAAACACACAAGATTTTTGTACGTGGTTTCAACAATCCTTTCGCATTGTTACTAGTCCACGGGGCCACGCCCAGAGATAAGATTCATTAGATCGGTATCAAAAATACAAAGTAATTGACTTATGCATAAATAGACTCCCTCTTATTGTATGCCGCAAGCTTGATGTATTCCACCTACTAACCGAATCTTGATAAAACTCCAAGATCTCGAACTCCCTTCGATCACCTTGAAGAGTGCTTGAATCCTCCCGATTCAAGGCTTAAAGGCTATCTCCCGAAAGCCTATACAACCATCTCCCGAAGGTTGTGTGCTTGTATCCTCCCGATGCAAGACTTCAAAAGCAATCTCCCGAAAGCTTGTAAATACCCTTCTCCCGAAGGTGCACTGATGTTCTTCTTCGTTGTAGACTTGAATACAGACTCAAGACAATACAAACAACAAATAAACAGAGTAAGAGTAGAACGACTCTTCTCTACAAATCAAAGACTCTCTTTTCTAAAGATATGAATGGAATTCAAAGATACAAGAGAGGTACCAAGAGAGGTACTAAACAAAGACACTCTTTCCTTAAGATATGAAAGCAATTCTAAGTGTATGAAAGAGATACAAAACTTCCATGCCTATAAGATGTATTTATAATGAATATACATCTCATAGACGGCTTACATTCGGTACGAACAAGACCTCAACCCACTAGAAACTTCCCTAAAATAATTCTTCAATCAGTCCAGAATTTCCGTTTCGTACCTACGAATCGTGCGTAACTACAACTTTCCTTTTATAGAAAAGGAAAGTTTAGCTCCGGTTTTCTCTTCAAGAAACCTGATCTAAGAAAATGGGAAACTCAACACAAGATCAGATTACACAGCTGGTTAGATAAAAACGAAATGGGTAACCAAACTTACCATTTTTACCTTTTTTCCAAAAATAGGAAAGTTAGACAACTTTCCTTTCAAGTTTGAATACACCAAATAGGAAACCATATTAATGTATACCAGCCGAAAATATACAATAAATAATAAAATATTTTTGTCAATTAAATATGCCAAAAATGGAATTAACAAGATATTCCTAGGCCGATTGGGAAGGTTGCCAAGGTACCGCTTCGTCCCACACTTTACTAGAACTCCCCGGGGTTGCTAGAAAGTGTAGAGGGTACTCTACCACAAACCTTTAAAGTCAATCTTTCTTAGACAGAATATTCTCAATTTTACCACTTTTATCATTACACATTTGTTTTCAACACTAATTTTTTTATTTTAATTTTTTTTTAAGAAAGGAAATAAATAAAATAAATAAATAAATCTAAACTAAGAAATTAATTCTAAACTTTAAAAATAATTTACTTAAGAATAAAAAAAAACTAACACAAACTAACGTTTATTTTTTTTTCATTTTTTTTAACTATAATAAATGTATTAAACAAAAAGAAATAAACTAATTTATAATGTGTACAATCTAAACTTTAAAAAAAAAAAATAGAACAAGGTTTTTTTTTTTTTTAAGGAAACAAAAGGAAAAAAACTATATATTCTAAAAAAAACTATGAACAGGATAAAAGATTGGTTTTTTTTTAATATATATTTTTTTTAAAAAAAATAAATAAACAAAGTAACAAATCAATTATAAAAAAAACTACTTTACTAACCTCTTGGAGCGCAGAAACCTCCCCGGCAACGGCGCCAAAAATTGATGTCGCCCAATTAGTTACACTGCGGTCGCGGTAGTAAACGGGCTATATGTCGTATCCACAGGGAGGTAAATTACCACTAAAGATTAGTATAAATAGAAAATGATAGAAATGTGAATGACGTAAAAATAATAAAATGATGAGTGAAAGAGTGTGATCAGATAAAGAGTTTGGTAAGGTAGAAATATAGTTATGCAAATCCTATTCTAATACCGATATTAATTCAAAATACAGTTGTAATTCTACACCATTAATTACAACCGGAAGATATATATGTTATGAGCACAAATTAAATAATCTTGAATAAATTGAATCTCACCTCTAACTTAACAGCTTATCATATTATATATCAAAAATCGACAAAATACCACTATTGGCAGAATGCAGTAAACGACATAAAATATAATAAATATACCAAAATATTAATAGCCTAACTTACATAAGAAAAACATGACTGAACTTATATAAAAGATACTATTAACTTTGGAAGAAAAATTAGAAGATGAAGAACAATTTAATTAAAATGGGATATGGAGATGAAACACAAAAGAATCAATATCAATAATAGAAATGAGAATTACAAAAGCTACACTCTAACCTCACCAATATTTCTAAAATAGTTCACTCATTTTTGTCACTAAAATAAGTAAAATAAAATAATAATAAGAGAGAACAAGATGAAAAAGTGTATTTCTCCTCTAAAATCTGATGCCTTTTACACTCTTATGGACTCTTATTTATAGAGAAACTTTACTCCAAGATCCATATATTTCGTGTATAAAAAAAGGTGGAGAAAGTGGCATGAAAAGTTGATGAAATGGTGTTATAGGCATCAGGCGGAGTGGGGACTAGCTCAAACACGTGGAGCTCTTAAAAAGCTTCAACAGTTGTGTCAGGCAAGTGGAAAAATGCTGGAGGAAGTGGCTTCATGAGCTACACGCTGGAAAGATATATGTATATCAATTCAGTTGTTGTTATGATTTGGACTGAGGCATGGGCCTTTTGCATTGAGTGAAGCCCAAAATATATTAAAATCATAGCTAGTGAATGTTGGTTGGCCGTACATAACGAAAACATGTTCCATTGACATGATAAATGATAAATGAAAGATGGTGGTGGGCTTGTTTATGACTTTTATGTCATTCCTTTTTGGTCTTCCATGTTGGGCTTTTTCTCTTTTGTGATTCACTTTGAGCCACTAGATTTTAACCTTATTTTCTTTTCTTTTTCTTTGCAAGAATACCACTTTTCAAGAATTCCAATATTTTATCATTTTGCTCAAATCTGAAAAATAACACAAAAATTAAAATAAATTAAATATTTCAAACTAAAATAAATTTATTATTAAAACCATGGAATACTTAATTTATATTAATTGCATATGCATAAATAAATGCTTAAAATGTACAAATTTGAGCTTTAATCAATGTGACATATATATATATTTAAAACTCAGCCAAGTACGGTTTTATAATAAAATAATAATTTGAACACTTAAAGTAAATAACAAATCCTTCAAAACCCTAAAGAACCATTTTAAATAATTTTTATTAGTTTGTATTGGAATACTAATTTCCAACAATCAGTTGACATCTGTAGGATGTACTACCTTCTTTAAAAACATAAAAAATACAAATTTAGGGATATTATTATAACACAAACCTTTGAAGTCAATATGAAAGAAAATAATGTTTTAATTTAAATATACATTTTGACTGGGTTAATATCAATAAAACTTAAATTACCTTTGTTTAATTTTTGTCTTTTGTTAATAAAAACTCCTACAGTACGTATGATGTGACATATATATATTTAAAACTCAGCCAAGTACGGTTTTATAATAAAATAATAATTTGAACACTTAAAGTAAATAACAAATCTTTCAAAACCCTAAAGAACGATTTTAAATAATTGTTATTAGTTTGTATTGGAATACTAATTTCCAATAATCAGTTGACATCTGTAGGATGTACTACCTTCTTTAAAAACATAAAAAATACAAATTTAGGGATATTATTATAACACGAACCTTTGAAGTCAATATGAAAGAAAATAATGTTTTAATTTAAATATACATTTTGACTGGGTTAATATCAATAAAACTTAAATTACCTTTGTTTAATTTTTGTCTTTTGTTAATAAAAACTCCTACAGTACGTATGATGTGACATATATATATATTTAAAACTCAGCCAAGTACGGTTTTATAATAGAATAATAATTTGAACACTTAAAGTAAATAACAAATCCTTCAAAACCCTAAGGAACGATTTTAAATAAATGAGGAGGATTTTTTTTTGTATTTTAAAATAATAAATATTTTAGTAATATTTTTCCATCAATCCATATACGGTCAAATCAGTAGGTTGTACTATCTACTTGGCTATATATAGTACTTGTGGATGTGATTGTGTTGTGTAGTCTTTTCAAAAATTAAGAAATAATAATTAATACAAACTGGTACAGCTAAAGATGGGGTGATATAACACCAATATAAATCTGATTTTGTCAATGCATTGAAAACCGTAAGTTCAACATACCCAACCAACTAATAAATTTTCCTTGAAAGACGTAATTTGAACCAACCTAATAACCGGTTTTGTTATGGTTTGGTTGAGTTTGGTTAGAAAAATCAAATATTTAAATAAGTGAAATGTTGTCCCATCCCTAAAATTGTCACATGTAGCAACAAATATGCCCATATTATGTCCAAATAAACATGTGTGGCCAAATGAATAAGAAATTAAATTATGATGTTTACTAATAATCAAAACTCAATTTGTGAGTACTACAAACCAGCTCAGTTAATAATGGGTACGTGTAAGAAATTAGTACAATTTGTGAGAAAAATAATTGTTATTAGTTTGTATTGGAATACTAATTTCAAATAATCAGTTGACATCTGTAGGATGTACTACCTTCTTTAAAAAACATAAAAAATACAAATTTAGGGATATTATTATAACACAAACCTTTGTAGTAAATATGAAAGAAAATAATATTTTAATTTAAATATACATTTTGACTGGGTTAATATCAATAAAACTTAAATTACCTTTGTTTAATTTTTGTCTTTTGTTAATAAAAACTCCTACAGTACATATGATGTGACACATATATATATATATTTAAAACTCAACCAAGTACGGTTTTATAATAAAATAATAATTTGAACACTTAAAGTAAATAACAAATCCTTCAAAACCCTAAAGAACGATTTTAAATAAATGAGGAGGACCTTTTTTGTATTTTAAAATAATAAATATTTTAGTAATATTTTCCCATCAATCCATATACGGTCAAATCAGTAGGTTGTACTATCTACTTGAATAACTTAAAAAAAATAATTACGTAGAAATATGTTATTACTATAAAGATACCTTCATTATTTGTTAATTAATTATGATAAACTATTTTTTAAATGATACATGTATATTTTTTGTGTACCGAAGGGTGCAAAGTTAGTTAATATTTTTTTCATCTCATTTTATTTTTATCTGTTTTTGTCAAATTAAATAGATTATTTAACTTATTCTGCTAATTTTGTTCTTAATAAAAGTGCAGAATTTATTAAAAAGAAAATCAAGTAATATAGTAGTATTATGGAACCAATTAATTATTATTATTATTTTAGTACGTAAATTGATTAATTATCATTATTATTTGATACTGTAAATATACATTGTATTGAGATGAATTTGTACATATACTATAACATCGGGACTCTTATTACATGAGGAAGCAATTTGACCTAAGAATGTAAAAAATGCTGACATTTGCCTCCCGCGTATCATTTTGTTCGAGAGTCTGGCGCACCGTTGTGTCAAATATGATAACACTCATTCCAAAGTGGCCTTGTCGACTCGGGAGGTTGAGGTTCGGTAGGATGACATCTTTGGGTGGCCGTATTGGAAGTAGTTCCGTCCACCCTACTCCACCCATCCGAAACCTTCGTCAACCGTAGTGACTCCGGTACCCCAAAGCTAACTTGACTACATAGTGTGTATTACTGGGCCCGTAAACACCGCAAGTCACAGTGTGAGTAGTACGAATGGTTGAGTGTCACTCTGTACAACCCTAGGTTGAACTGGATTAGGTGAGTTCGTTGGAAGAGTAGTGAGTCCAGTACCCCACATCTAACTTGACTACATACTGTGTGTCACCAGGCCCGTAAACACCGCAAGTCACAGTGTGAGTAGTACGAATGGTTGAGTGTCACTCTGTACAACCCTAGGTCGAACTGGATTCGGTGAGTTCGTTGGGAGAGTAGTGAGTCCGGTACCCCAAAGCTAACTTCACTACATACTGTGTGTCACCGGGCCCGTAAACACCGCAAGTCACAGTGTGAGTAGTACGAATGGTCGAGTGTCACTCCGTACCACCCTAGGTCGAACTGGATTCGGTGAGTTCGTTAGGAGAGTAGTGACTCTGGTACCCTAAAGATGAGTTGACTACATTCTCTGTGTCAACGGGCCCGTAAACACCGCAAGTCACAGCGTCAGTACTACGAATGGTTGAGTGTCACTCCGGTCAACCCTAGGTTGAACTGGATTCGGTGAGTTCCGCTCAGTAGAACCCTAGCCGGAGAGGATGTTCAGTGAGTTCGTGAGGAGGATAGTGACTCCGGTACACCAATGGTAACCTGAGTACTTACTGTGTGTCACATTAACCAAAAAACACCGCCAGTAATAGTGTGAGTACTATGAACGGTTGACTGCCGCTCAGTAGAACCCTAGCCGGAGATGATGTTCAGTGAGTTCGTGAGGAGGATAGTGACTCCGGTAGACCAATGGTAACCTGAGTACTTACTGTGTGTCACATTAACCAAAAAACACCGCCAGTAATAATGTGAGTACTATGAACGGTTGACTGCCGCTCAGTAGAACCCTAGCCGGAGAGGATGTTCAGTGAGTTCGTGAGGAGGATAGTGACTCCGGTACACCAATGGTAACCTGAGTACTTACTGTGTGTCACATTAACCAAAAAACACCGCCAGTAATAGTGTGAGTACTATGAACGGTTGACTGCCGCTCAGTAGAACCCTAGCCGGAGAGGATGTTCAGTGAGTTCGTGAGGAGGATAGTGATTCCGGTACACCAATGGTAACCTGAGTACTTACTGTGTGTCAGAGATACAGATAGTAATAGGATGTTCATTGTTACCTGTTCGAATATTTTTGAAACAAGGATGACATTGTTACCATAACGAACCCCTCGTGAAAAATTGTAATTTTTAAAAAAATATTCTGACATGTAATTTTCGGCTTCACGATGGAGACAGAGATAGAAACAGGATGTTCACTGTATCAGTCCCACAGAGACAAGTGTATCCCAGTGTAAGGCCATCTCCAATGGGCCTGCATAAACCAAAAAATAGGGTGATATTACACTAAAAGCATGTCCAACCGGACGGCATTTGCAACATCAATTTTGGGTTTGTCTACAGTGTCCCACCATATTTAGGTTGGCACTGTAGACAACACTAAACGTTTTTTTTTTACTTTTTAATAATTATATAATATTAAAAAAAAACTAAATAATTATCAAGAAATATTAATCAAAACTTTTATAAATGTATTTGTTTATATTTTTATATTTTTAAGTGTGCTAAAAATATATTAGGGTGTTTGCAGTGTGGGTAGTGTAGTTTTTAACCTTTTTTTTTAAACCAATCCATACATGCGGTTTTTCCAATTTCTCAAACCGCACTCGCACCGCGAAACTAAAATCGCAGAAATCGCACCGCGAAAATGGGTGCGATGCGGTACAGTTTTTACGATTTGGACTATTACCAATAATTAAAGTATCACAAATACAACAAAACTTGAACAACATTTGTCAAAAATACCATAAGGATTGAAAATAAATATAAAAAAAAATTCAATAAATGTAAATTAAAATATTTAATATTTACTAATATTATTTAATGGATTTAACAAATATTTAGTATTAAAATATTCTTATTATATTAATAAAATAATAGAATAATAAAGAATATAATATTTGGTGTAATTTTTAGTGTTGTGGTTGGAATTGAAAAAAAAAAAATTAGTGTTGAAATATTAGATTTTTGGTGTTAATATGGGACGTACACTGTTCACTCGAGGGACCTTGTCAATTCACACAACACTAAAATATTATTTTAAAAGAAAGGACTGCTTGTGACATGACATGATACGCTTCCCAACGAAACAATCAGCCATGCCCTATTATGTTGTACGAATTAGGTTTCGAAATTGGGGTTTATTTTGGCACCAAGATTGATCAAGTTAAAGGTGAATGTGAGAAAGTTTTAAAAAATATATTCATTTTCCCACCACTAACTCATTTAGAATGTAATTTCCCATATATAAACAGGTGCCCCCTTTCCTTGTGAGTAACACACATTATCTCCACCATAGTTAGAACAAAAAAAAAATTTGTATACCTCACAAATTATAATACATCGAACATGGTGGCTGGTGGTGGAGAAGAATCATGCGGGTTCGATGGGGGTGGTCCGCCTTAGAGAAATTCACTTCAGGGACACCCCATTGCTACTGTGGTGATCTAGCTTATGTTTGGACTTCTAGTAGTAGAGCAAATCCTGGTCGTCGATTCTTCGGATGTCCACACTATGTAAGAGTTTTGTCTTTTTAGATTCAAAAGTACTTCTCATTTATGTTTTCTGTACTTAGGCAGCCATGATAAACTAATAGGGTTATTTTCAACTCAGGAGAACGAAAAGTCGAGGATGTGATTACTTTTGTTGGATCGATAAATCACATGTTAAGAGAAGTACAGATGCTACACCTGGATTGCGAAACCAAATCAAGATTTTGGAAGAAGATAAGAAACGCAATGAGAATGTTATTAGAAAATTAATTTTTATCATTTTTATTTGCCTTTTCATCATTTTCCAACTTATATTGCGTTAAAGATATGAGTTGTCGCAAAATGAGTATGTTTTGTATATCTTATGTTCTCAAAACTAATGTTTAACTTAATTGTGTAGAACTTAATAGATACGTGTGGATGATGACGAAAATTACATTTGGTATGAAGTACCCGCGATCTTTCCTATCAATTCCGAAATCCACGAAAGTCACATTCTTCGACCTATTCTCCTCAAACAAAAGGTCCAACGTCGACAACTGCAAACATATACAATTAGTTAGATTCAATGAAGAATGAGTTCACATCAAACAATGAAACTTTGCAACTTTACCATTTCTTTCGTAGCGTCCACACGATACTTCTCATCCATTGCGGTGTGTAGGGAGTCCAGAAATGAGACAACCTTGGACTTCATATTAACTTCGGCATCAAACCAATGTGGTGCACCTTCTAGAGTCAACACCGGCACAAACATCTACAATTGAATAGAGGAACAATAAAGTCAAAAATAAATTGAAATTACAGACCATATAGATATTCGACACTACAATGACCAATATGCATCGCTAACATATCTCAGTTTTCAAAATTACAATTAAGAACGACCATGTGTATATGATGAAGTACCTTGACGCATTTTTAGAAGTTGTCTTCGTAAAACAGTTTTGACCATTCCCGGTCTTTCGCAATCCTCTTCACATTAAACGAACCGAGAGTTTTTTGCTGCAAAAGCATTGTTCATCTTGTCAAGTAACAGAAATTACAACCAAACTGAAGAATTACAAAATTTAAAATAAGTTGTACAGCAAAGCAATTACCGAGATGCGAGTGGGCATGTACCAAACACGAGGTTGGTCAGCTAATCGACTATCACGTTCGTACTTGTTCATTAGTATAGAAAAACAGTCAATGATCTGCAACAAAATGAAATATGATTTACACATGTACAATAAATGATACATATTTAGTAACTACTTTGACACTTACGAATCCCTCAACTTCTTGCAAGGGTCGCAACGATGCCATGCACCTCCTATCCACTTCAAACTTTTGAAATTTTGCAAGCACATATTTGATTCAATTGTAATCAATGTAACTGTTATTAAAAATTTCTACAAGTATATGATAATGAGAGATACGAAAATAACATTTACTTACCCCGGATCTAATGTGTTGCTAAAAACAAACTTGTAAAACCCATATTGGTTACGGGGGATCGCTTCCTTCGTCTTGAAAGGCCCGACAACAGTTCTGCCCGACTCAATAAATTGCTCGTAGGCCTTATCGTTGAAGTCATCCTCAATTAAAGGCACATTCTCCGAATGTGTCTTCTTTGATTTGACGAGGGCTTTGCCTTTATTCCAGAAAGACGCCACTTCGACTATATCAAAGTCCTCATCGTCGAAGGTCTTATGTGCAGCACCTTCATCTTCAACAGATTTTGTAGCAGATAGTGAAGGCGTACTTACAGATTCCACCACATTTTCCTCGGATAGACCAACAACATTAGTCTTCGAACGGACAGGGGACTTCAACGGGGACTCCTCCACGGCCTGGCTGCACTCTGCCTTCTTCCACACTTCCGCAGCAGCATCCTCCTCCAACTCTCGGTCAATACCACCTACACCTTCTCCTTTGTCCATAAATTTCAAAGAAAATGATCTCAACTGAGACTTTAACTCATTGGAGAAGTACTCCTTCAACTCGTTCATAGAGCTGACAAAGTGGTCACTGCTCTTTCTTCCTTCCGAGTCGGAGTAGTAGTTGGGCAGTATTACGGGATTCGAAGTGAGCGTTATCTGTTAAACATAACAAATTAAACAAATTTAATTTTTCAAACCCAAAATAATTAATATCAACTGAAATCACATTACCACATTATAACCAAAATTCGATGTACCTTGTCGTTGTTGGGACCCCCATTGTCTTTCACAAATTTGTAAGCGGACTTACATTGTTTACTATCCCGAAAATCAACGGGGAGCACTGTTCGGTCGACATATCCAAAGTTCCACTCCACGTGAGTCAAGTACACCAACTGTGACAAACAAACAATGTATTAGGAATACATTCGACTAATAAATTACAATATTATATTATAAACTTAATAAACACATTTACATAAATGAAAGATAACAAAATCAATGTACCTGGAGGAATAAGGTGCAGCCAGACACATTCTTCGTGGCCTTATTTCGGAATCTGAAAATTGAGTTCATCAGATACCTGAACTCGGCAGTTGCCCAGTTCTTGTGGCGAATGTCCCTGGTAACCTTAAGGGAGTGCAAGTACCCCGAAGTGATATCGCAGCCCGTTTTTGGTGCAAGGACTGTACCTATGACCACCAAAGAAAATTTAATCAGAAATAGGCTGTCTGCCTCAACGCACTCCAACAAAGATTTCTCCAACCCTGTCAACGACACGGTGTACTCGACAACGTTCAATATCTCCTACAGATATCGAGTGTCACAATCACCCTCGGTGACTACAGGATCCCCTCCGTCGTCCACCCCATAACATCTCCGAACATCGCGGTAGATAAGTGAATTTTCCTCCCATACAAATCCAGTATGCTACTAGTTGGTTCAACATGTTTGATTAACCAACTCACTAGTCGGGTGTCAATGTATGGTGCATCCTCTCTGATGAATGATCCAAATCCAGCATTTTGGATCACATCTTTCTGCTCCAGGTTCAGGTTCTTGCAAATCCTAATTAAACGGTTGAAGGAGCATCGACCGTACACAGATGCTTCTTCACTTTCAGGAGCAACCTCTTCCTCATCCACCTGCACTTTCTTCCCCTTGCCATCAGCTGCCTTTGGTTTCCTCCCCCTTGTTGGCACTGCCTTCTTAGCGGGAGTAGGGTTAGGGTCATAGCTTCTCCACTCAGACTTCTCCTCGTTGGTGAAACCTTTATATTGCACTTTCAATTTGTCGGTATCCTGTAATATGAGGCAAACTTACATCAACTACAGAGTACATGGAAAGAATCTTAAAGTATGTCAAACAATTACGATGAATTACGGACAATTGACATAAAAAAATTGAGTGACATCAAACCTCTTTCTCAGTTAATCCCTTCTCAGCTACTCGAAGGGCTTTGTAGTTCGCATTGCTACATATGGACATAATTTCAATCAAATATATAATAAAATAAATGTTAAACATCATTCACACGAGTAAACAACTATCCATCATTCAAAACTTAGAAGAAATTTCTCCAAGCAACCGCATTATCGTTCGGCTCGGGAGTGACATCCTTCTTTACGGGTTCATTTCCCCATTTCCTTTTGCGTTTCCCAGCCATGTATGATGAACCTAACCAAATTAAAGATAAACAAATTTAAACGTTAAGGACTACATATTTCAGCAAATACACTATATAAAAAAAAAATAATTGACCAAAACACAATGAAAATCGTGCATTGTAATCACCTAAAATCACATAAAATCAACTTAACCATTTGGCATTGAAAAAATTCAGATTTCAAACACACATTTCATGCTTCTTGCATGTTACACATTAAAGTACATTAAAATGATGTGAAACTCTTTTTAACTAAATGATTTCCAATACTTAAAAATTATACGAAACAAAAAGCATTCCCAGAATTCAGACTTCAAACACACCATGCACATCAGATAAAAACATATGATGTTTGACACACAAAAAAGTTTGCTTCCAAGCAATTGATGAACTACTCCAAAGAATCTACACCTTGCACAACCAAAACAATGAACAAAATAAAACTTAACCAACAACTGCCATACACAATAATGAACAGAACCATATTTGTGAAATAGGTCTAAACGGGCTTATAAAAAAAATTCTCAAACAAGAATTAAATGAGGTAAAATCCAAGTTTTTTTACACACAAAATGGACTGAATTGAACAACAATTACTAAATCCATGAAATTGTAATACTTAATTGGCCATGAATTAAACCTTTTTGGCTAACACTTAAATCATCAAGATCAGAGCCAAGAGGGGTCAATGACATGTACTATGAATATAATCACGGGTTTCCCTCTCTTTGTACGACCAAAGCCAAAAAAAAAAAACTCAACAATGCTTAACCAATCTCGGTACCTTGTACCTCTTAATTCATAATGAACAGAGAACAAAACAAGTTCGAAAACATTTAATATCAGAATTAACAAAACAATGCTTAACTACTAACTGTCATAACCAATTTCAATAAATTCTCCGATAATTGATTTACACAAAAAAAATCAAAACTGTCATATTTTTTATCAATACTGTATCTCATTAACTCATGAATCTTATGTCTAAACAATCAAATTTTTCAAAACGAATTTATGACAATAGGAAAATCCAAACTAAAACTTGTAATTACATTACAACAATCACTCACTACCCAACAGATAACAAAAAAAATCACATTCCATTGTTTCTTTACCTAACTCAACACATGACAACCATCACCATTCCATTGTTTTCCTTACTTTCAAAAAAAAAAAAAAAATTGGGTCAATATAGGGCAGCCGAGGGTAAAACATTTGGGTAAAATAAATACACACCAAAATGACCAAACACGTGAATCCAAAATACTTTCACAATAAAATTACCAAATTACCAAACAAAATTGATTTTCGAAAACAATTATATTTCAGCAACACTGTACATACCAATGTTTACATAGCTTTTCTTTCTTTCATTACATTCTTTTGTTAAAATTGTTTCACTGTATTAGGATTGTTAATCCTTCTGTTCATGATTCAAGAATCATGGCAGTGACAATGGTGAAAACAGAGAATGAAATCCAATCTTCAATAACTGAATATATTGAGTATTATTGCATATATTCAGAGTACAATAGAAGAGTACTTTATATAATGACTACACACCATAACCAAAAAAAATTAAATGCAATCTTCACTAACTGAAAAATAACAACCACTTACAGTGATGAACTAACTCTAACACACTCTGAACAAAGACCCCTAAATACACAGGGTATAAATTAATCCAAAACACTTTCACAATAAAAAAACAAACAAAAAGGGTACACACATGTACCTTCGATTTTCAGAAATCTGAGAATCAAACCTTGTTCACGAAGCAGATTTAATGCATGTACAAAGGATTAAAATTACTCAATAAACCAAAAATGGAACACAAAAACAAAATTAAATGCACATACACGGTTGAAGAACAACACTTCTCTTTACAAAAGTTTAAATCTTTCTTTAACAATGTTAGACAATTTTTCACATCCCCAAACTAAAGAACGAACAAACATGCAAAAGAAGAATAAAATTGCTACATTCGGAGAAACTTACTTGTACACCGAGGTCGGAGACGGAGCCGGAGAACCAGAAAACGAAGTACAGTAACTCCGAACGTACTGCAGTTTCCCCCCCAAACTTTAAAATAATTTTAATCACTACAACAAAATGTGAAGAAGAAGAAGGAACTGTGAAGAAGAAGAAGAAGGAAATGTGAAGAAGAAGACGAAGAAGGCAATGTGAAGAAGAAGAAGAACGAAATGTGCCCTAATAACCCATGAACCCACTATTTAGAGTATTTTCAAAATTGGTAACTGTCACCCGTACATCAAACGTCAAACGTCAAATGTCAATCGGTGTCAGTTTTTAAAAAATTAATTAATTAAAATTAAAAAAAAAAAAACAAACCGGTTACCATTTTCCCCCCTAAATACCCCTACTTTAACCCCAGCCATTAGATCATGCCCCAATTCAATCCAACGGCTACAGTACAATCAGGGATTGTATTCCTTATTTTGGCATAACGGGACCAAATCCTATCCCTATATTATATATGCATTTAGTTTGCACACAAAACTATGGAACTATTCCTAATATAAATTTGTATGAAACAATTAAAATCGTAAAAGTAAAAAATACAACAAAAATCCCAATCAATTACTAAAATTCATATTTTAGTAAAATGTATATAAATACACATTTTTAAAAAAATAAAATGTATATTTTACTAGAAGTCTCTTTTCTTTCTTCTTTTCCTTTTGTTTTGAAAGAGCCTCTCTTATCTTAACTTTTTTATTTTTAGAAGTGTCAACTAATGATATGAAATTATGTGACTTTAAAATGTTCCCAAAAGGAAAATAAGAAATAATGTGAGGAGAAGTGCACTTGGAGTTGGAGTGGTGTTTATTTGTGATTGAAATTAAGATGGTAAATCGGTTGGAGTTGGAGTTGGAGTGGTGTTTAATTGTTAACTCATTTATTGGTTTGGTTGAGTTAACCCTCTTTTTTAACGCATATATATTGCATATACATTTATGAAAGCATATGTAAAAAATGAAATAATAAAAAATTTAATTTTTAATGAAAAAAATAAAAGTAAAGAAAAGCTAAAAAGAACAGAGAAAATAAAATTATACATAGTGTGATCTAGTTATTTTTCTTCTCTTTCAAGGTTTTTTTTTTTTTTACAAACTTCCCATGAGCAACCCAACACGTTAATAGAGAGAATGGTCATCTACTACTCTCTCATAGCTATCTTCCTTATCCCTTCTTTCTTTTCTTCCTATTTCTTTTCAGAGTTGGTGGTTGTGTAAGTGTCTTTGGGGTTTGGTTGTGTCGTTGACTTCCCTTGGTATTGTGTGTTTGTGTCTAATTCTGCCCTGGGTCTTAGGTTCTCTGCCCTTTTCTTTGGTTTATTTTTCATTTGTTTCCTTCTTGTTGTCGTGGTTGTGGGGTATCCCTGGTTTGTGGGGTAGGGGTTGGTAAGGGTGTGAGGGAGTTGGTGAGGTTGGTTGTTTGGTGGCTTGTCTTTCATTGTTTGCTTTCAATGGCTTTAGTTAATGCCACCAACATTTCTACTAATGGAAGGTGTTATTCCTTTGAGGAAGCTTCAGTCAAGATCAGTCCGTGTGCCTCTTCTCAGCAAGCTTTATCCACCTTTTGTCTTCTTGGGAAAGTTGTGGCCCCAATGGTAATTAATGAGGCCACTATCATTGACTTTGTGGAAAAGGTTTGGAAGTTTAATGTGACTGTTGTAGCTTTGAATGATGGTGCTAACAACCATAACTGTTTTGAGTTAGGTTTTTTAAGCACTGAAAATCGCTCATGGGCACTTGAACGTGGTCCTTGGTGTATACGTGGATACACTTTTATCTTGAAAGCTTGGGCACCTAAGAAGGAACATTTTGACATGTTTGAAAATGTTAGAATTTGGTTACACATTTTTAATCTCCCGAGAGACTATTTCTCCATTGATAATGGTAAAATCTTGGGGACTAAAGCCGGTTCAGTGATTAAGGTCGATTTAGACAAAGGCAATCCGGCCCTATGGAGCAAGTCTCTCAGAGTTTTGATTAACCTCAATGTTAACCTACCCTTGTTTTCAGGTTGTTATTTTGATCTGGAATCGGGCATCCAAAGGTGGGTTCAATTCAAGTATGAGAGATTGGGGATCTTTTGTTATAACTGTGGCAAGTTAGGTCATCAAAGAAGAGGTTGTCACCTTGCTTCTCCAGTTACGGTTTCAAGCCTGAAGGGGGTTCCTTTCCCTTTGTTTGGGCCATGGCTGTCTATGGATTCTTCTTACCTGGATGTCTTTTCGGGTGCAAAGTCCTTCAATCCAGCTTCGTCGTCGTCGGCACAGGTGGCTTCTGGTTCGGTTCGTGGGGGAAGTCGACCGTTGGCCTTGGTCTCTGGTGCGAAGGGAGCGGTTCGACGGACCCCTGTTTCTCGGTTAGCGAGTCGCACAGTGATGGCGGCGGGTCGGAGCTCGCTGGGCGAGGGGAAGGCTCGATACAAGATGTGGGTTCCCAAAGCTGGCTCTGCCTCGTGCATGCCAGAATTTGCCATTACGGGTAATATGGCTTCTGGTCGTACTCTGCGTGATGGAAAGTCGACTGAAATGTTGCCTTTTATTAATTCAAAATCAGTTGACCTAAGGAAGATGAGTGGGAAAGAGAAAGACTTTCTAAAGGGAGCTATTGGGCCGGCTTTCTCTTCTATTGGGACGGGTTCAAAAGTGGATCATTTTAGAGATGGAGCTTTTTCTGGTGGGCCTATTAATAGGTGCAATGAGTCCATTTTAGCTCTTAATGGAGCCGAGCCCACTATGGAGAACCAAAAATCACCTTTGCCTTTGCTAAAGGCTCAGAGGCCGTGTATTACCTATGGGCCGGGTGGGCTCCCTGATTTTAAAAATAATATTAATTTTGCTAGTTGTGAAACACCAAACAAGACCATTTCCATTGAGAGTTCTACTTGTGGCCAAGAAGTTAATTTTCATAATGATGAAACTCTTGCCTTATCCTATTTTTTTCAAGCTCAAGAAACGCTTCTTCATGACCTCAAGAAGTTTGGAAACCTGGACTTATATGAGATTAAAACCATAGGTGGTGACATTGGGGTCCCTACTCCTTCGGAGGTTAATGAAAGAACCACTCCTTTCAAAAAGAGAAAGTTTGACGGGGCGTCGGCGTCTCTTTGTTCTCGGCCATGGAAGATCCCTCGCCACCATCCAGGGGTTGTCAGGGACTTTCCCTGGGACTCAGACGTCAAGGCTATTGCTACTAATGATGTGGAGGAGGAGCCAACGGAGGATGCCTCCTTATCCAACAGTGACTTCTTGGGATCGGATGAGTGGTGCTCAAAAGGAAAAAATGTGATCTCAGCTAGGCCGATGGTCGGTACTTTTGTGGTTGATGATTCTGGATCATTTGGGTCTGCCCATTCTCATACCCCTGTGGAGGAGGCTCCTACTCCTCCACAGGAGCCATGAGAGGAATCGCTTGGAACTGTAGAGGGTTAGGGCAGACCTCTACAGTTCGGGAGTTGAAGTCCCTGATTCGGTTGCGCTCCCCAGATTTCATCTTTCTGACCGAACTCAAAGTAGATGCTACTTCTTTGGTACGTACACTTCACTCGCTACATTTTTACTTTCATATTGCTGTTCCAGCTATTGGTAGTGCGGGAGGTATTATTTTGGCCTGGAAAATAGGGTTTGAGTTTGAATGTATTGCCTACTCCCAAAATCATATTTCGGGTATTGTCTATTCGGATCCCCCAGCTCATCCATGGCTTCTGTCATGTGTTTATGGTCCCCCTTACTTCCATGCTAAGAAATCCTTTTGGGAGAGCTGTATGAAAATAGGGGACAGATTTGGTGGTCCTTGGCTCATATTGGGTGATACGAACTTTGTCCTGAGTGAATATGAACGAGTTGGATCTAAAGGAAGAGACCAATTCATTCCGGTTATTTCCAGCTTGGTGAATTCCAGGGGTCTGGTCAATATGGCTATCCAGGGAGACTGTCTGACCTGGGATAACCACCGCTCCGGATCCAACCATGTCAAATCGGCCCTGGATAAAGGGCTTGCGAATGGAGCGTGGATTAGTCTTTTCCCAAAGGCGGCTCTCTGCTCTTACCAGACCTCAAATTCAGATCACCGTCCTCTGTGCCTACTCTCTGGGGGTTTGGAGGACAAAATCCGAAGGAGTTTTAAGTTTGAGGAAGCCTGGACTAGGGACGAAAGGAGTCGGCTAGTGGTGGACTCCGCTTGGAAGTCGGTTAGTTACAACTGGGCACCGGCCCGGATCTTCAAGAAAATTGGGGCTACTAGAGTCGCTCTCTTACACTGGAACAGGTCCCAATTTGGAAAAATTGACACTATGATTCGTGATCTGGAAAGGAGACTGGATCATATTCAAAAGCTCCCGGTGGGCTCTAGAGATTGGGAGACTGAAAGAAATCTCAGGAGCTCTCTTAATGAGGCCCGTGTTCGGAAGGACCTAACTGGAAGCAAAGGGCCAGGGTCTCTTGGCTGAAAGAAGGTGATAAGTGTTCTAAGTTCTTCTTTCTTTCTGCCTCTATCAGAGGGAGAAGGAATGCCATTGAGTGCATTCTCAACAAAAACAATATGTGGATCAATAAGAGATTGGATATAGGCAATGAATTCATGGAATTTTTCCAAGGAATTTTCACGGGGTTGGAAACTAACATTGAGATGAATTGCACTGACTTAATCCACGATAGACTTTCTTTGGAAGACCATTCTGAGCTCATTAGACAACCCTCTCGCGAGGAAATTAAGGCCACTCTGTTTTCCATGAGTAATAACAAAGCCCCGGGACCAGATGGAATGTCTGTATTGTTCTTCAAACACTATTGGGGATCTGTTGAGAATGATTTCTATGAAGCGGTCTTGGATTTCTTCCATTCAGGACGTATGCATAAAGGTGTTAATGCTACCAATATTGTCCTTATCCCTAAGGTTCAGAACCCGAAGAGACCAAGCCAGTATCGTCCAATCTCTCTCTGCAATGTGGTTTACAAGGTAATATCCAAGATTATTGCTAACAGAATCAAACCAGTGTTACCTAAACTCATCTGCCCTACTCAAGCAGCTTTTGTTCCTGGGAGGAATATCCAAGATAATAATGTGATTGCCCAGGAAATTATTCACTCATTTAATAGGAAGAGAGGAAGAGAAGGTCTGTTTGCTATTAAGATTGACCTTATGAAAGCCTATGATAAGATGAGTTGGAGATTTATTGATCATGTTATAGACTGTTTTGGGGTGCCATCGGAATTTCGGAATTGGGTTTCTCAGTGTATATCTACCACCACTCTCAACATTTGCATTAATGGAGGCCAATTTGGAAAGATTATCCCCTCGCGTGGTCTTCGCCAAGGGGACCCCCTTTCTCCCTACCTCTTTATTTGGGCGGCGGACATATTATCTAGGCTTCTGGAAGATGCCCAAGCTAAGAAATCTATTAGTGGCATCAGGCTGAGTAGGGGAGGCCCTTTGATATCTCATATTTTCTTCGCTGATGACCTCATTCTGGTTGGTAAAGCCAATCTTGAGGAGGCCAAAGGATACTGGGATTGTCTTGAGAAGTTTTGCTCCTGGTCTGGTCAGAAGGTGAATAAAATGAAGACTTCCATTTTCTTGAGTAAGAATACCCCCAATAACATGAAGCAAGGGATCAAGGCTATGCTGGGTATTGGATCTCCGGAAGGAAATGTCAGGTATTTAGGCCTCCCTCTTTTCAGATCGAGACAAAAGGATGCTGATTTTAACTTCATACTAGATAACCTGACTTCAAAATTACACGGTTGGAAAGCTAAGACTCTTTCAAAAGCGGGAAGAGCGACGCTTATCAAATCCGTAGGCCTTTCTCTACCTATGTATGCAATGCAAACTACTAAGCTTTCCAACCGTCTAGCTACGAAGATTGACAGTTTGGTCCGTGACTTCTGGTGGGGCTCTGAGAAGGGTAATCATGGGCTATACCTGAAAGCTTGGGACAAACTGTGCCTCCCCAAGTCTTTAGGGGGGCTGGGGTTCCGGAAATCAAAAGAAATGAACCAGGCTTTCCTGGCTAAATGGGGGTGGAACCTTCTGACAGGAAACCAATCCTTATGTTGTCGGATTTTGGAAGCCAAATATCTTAAGGGCCGACACTTTTTGGACTGTAAGCCGAAAGCTTCGGACTCGTGGTTTTGGAAGAATGTGACTAAAGCAAGATCTATTATTCGCAAAGGGGCCTGTAAGCGAATAAAGGATGGCAAGGATACTAAGGTTTGGCATGACCCTTGGATAGGCCATTTGAAAGGCTTTTTACCCCGGCCAAGAGGCCCCTTACTGAAGGAGGATTTAAGAGTCGCTGATCTCCTGCTACCGGATGGGGGTTGGGATATCCAAAAGCTTAACAGCTTATTTGATAATGAGATTATTTCGGCTATCTTGAAAGAAGGTAGTCCTTCAGGCATAGGAGAGAACAATTGGTGCTGGACCTTAGAATCTAATGGCTACTTTTCTAGCAAATCAGTCTATAGGGCCCAAGCTGCAGATCGCGCGAGTTCTTGTGAGGTTGCCCCAGCCTTATGGAACAAACTGTGGAATAGTAAAATCCCTGAGCGGCTCAAGGTTCTTTGGTGGTGTATCCTCTCTAAGGCTCTCCCTGTCCGTGAGATCATAGCAAGAAAATTTCCTATTGAGGATGACAGATGCCCGTTGTGTGGAGCAACAATCGAAACCATGGAGCATCTTTTCCTGTCTTGTGACTTTGCCTCCCGTTTATGGAGGTCAACCCCTTGGGGTATCTATTAGAATGTGGGATTGGGTCAAGTTTTTATGGGACCTAAAAAGCAAAGGCGTTAATGCTGACGAGGCTTTCCTGTATGCTTCAATAATAATTGATAAGATTTGGCAAACGCGGAATGATAAGGTACACAACAATAGCTCTGTTGATATTTTTAAATGCATTGACTCTATCCGTTTTTCCTTTGCAGATCACCAAGCTTACTTACTCCCTTGCCCCAAGTTGTGACCGTCCGATGTTTGGTGTCCTCCCCCTCAGGATTGGTTGAAGTTGAACTGTGACATCAGAGTAGGAATGGATAGCATGTGTGCAGCTGTGGTTGCAAGGGATCATGTTGGCAAGGTGATCGAGGTGACTACTTCTAAGTTGGAGTTTGCTGATGCTCTCTGCGGGGAAGCTGCGGCGTGCTGCTTGGCCTTAGAGGCGGCTAGGACTCTTGGTTTCCATTATATTATTGTTGAGAGTGATTCGAGGGTAGTGATCAACGCCCTCAATGGGAAAGATTCCCCTTGGGAGCTTGAGAACTACGTCTCCTTTTGTAATAGAATTGCTCCCTCCTTTATCGGTTGTAGTTATGAACATGTGAGTAGACTTTGTAATTTTGCGGCCCATAATGTGGCCAAGTGGGCTTTTTCCCTTCAGAGGTTTGGTACTTTGCTGCCGACCTCCTTGCCCGACTATATTTTCTGTAATGACCGACAGGTCTAACTGTTTTATGCTTATATATTGCACGCTTTTCTTCAAAAAAAAAAAAAAAAGTGATCTAGTTATTTTTCTTCTCTTTCAAGTTTTTTTTTTTTTTTGACAGAAAGTTTAAATATAATATAATTTCTTTATAAAATAAAAATATGATTTATGTTATAAATATTAATAATTATGTGGATGTCCAAATCTTTTATTTATTACCATTAATTGTAATCAACATTCATCTTTTTCTTAGTTTCCCTTTTCCTTAGTTTCTTAATATCTCACTCTTGTATTTGTATAAATAGGGGTTCACCCCATTGGAATAAACAACTCAGAAATTCTCATTCACTTTCTCTTTCTCTCTTCATCTTCTTCTTCTTTCTTCTCATCTACTTTATATTATTTTATATTATTTTATATTATTTCATAACACGTTATCAGCACGAGTCTCTGCCCAAGCTTCAAGCATGAATCTCTGCCTAAGACCCAATGTAAGTATTTTGTTAAAGTTCTTGAATTATTTCAAAGTCACGATACACTAAATATATATTTATATATATACTCATCTGACTGAAACAATTTCAAGAATCATTTGGTTTCCTTTTTCTTTTTTATCTATATATCTATATATTATATATGTATGTATATGTTTTTATATATTTATTATTAATTTCATATATATATATTATGTTCTTACCATTCATAATATTTACAATATATGTGTGCCTATGATATGATAGAGAAAATCTATATAAATTATACATATATCCAAAAGATTATGTATTATCGATAAAATATTGCATATATCCTAAAGATTATGCATCATCGATAAAATATTGCATATATCCTAAAGATTATGCATCATCGATAAAATATTGCATATATCCTGAAGATTATGCATCATCGATAAAATATTGCATATATCCTGAAGATTATGCATCATCGATAAAAAAAAATTGTATATATCCTGAAGATTATGCATCCTCGATAAAATATTGCATATATCTTGATGATTATGCGTCCTCAATAAAATCTTGCATATATTCTGAAGATTATGCAAACGTAATATTCATTATATAGTTGATGGATATATAATGAAAGAGATGAATACATATTTATATATATGTTCTTGTATTCTTTGAGGACAATGAAAAGTAATCTAATATCGATATAGATTTTGACAAACATTTCCTGAAGTAAATGTTTTATATTTGTCAAAAAAAAATGATTGTATTTATGTAAATACAACTAAAGAATCATTAAAAATGATTATTATTGATGCAATTTTATAGTGGGTTTTGAATACCTAAAAAGAATGTTAAGAAAATTGCATTGAAACATCAAAGTATAAGAATAACAATGAGCATGACTAATGTTATTTAAATACATGAGACATGTATTTATTGTTCATCATTCCCTGCAGAGAATGATACGAATTGAATTCAATTACTTTTAAAGGTTACTCGTATTAGTCATGTTATTATACATTGTTATTACTTGCAATGTTGGAAATTATTGAATCTGACATATATTAAAGATTAAATTTTGCATACATCTTGGAGACTATGTAAAAATTGCATTCATATATTCTTTGAAATATTGTTAAAGAAATTGCTGAGTAATTTCTTTTTATATATGAACAAGTAATAAATTTTTAAGAAATTTATAATAATGTTCTACTTGTTCAACGTCATTCCCCGAAGTGAATGTAATGATTTTAAATAATCAATGACATTGTTTGCTACTCAAATATTTCCAGAAGAAATTGGAAACAACCAAAAGATGAACTACCACACACAATCAAAGTGCATAAAATCTATATATCATGTGTGGAATTGAATAATAGTAGTCGCGTACCTGTAGTACGGACACACTTATAATCAAGATAAAAGTATACTTGATTATTTAATAGAATGTGAATTGTACAAACTTATTGTACATTTAGAATATTTAAATATCATTACCTAAAGAGAATGAATAGGCATGAAATTCTATTTCAAAGAATATAGATTTCACATATATTGGTAATGCCAGAAGCAAATTAATATATACATATTTTATTATTTCTTAAAATCAATAGTTTCAAACTATTGTTGGTACAGAATATGTATATATAGTTACTATTTAATTCAGTTTGCATATTCCCAAAAGTGGATATATAATTTACTAATATTCGTTAGTGATTTAATATAATCAAAGTGATAAAGAATCACAAAATGATTATTTGAAAAGCTTCCTGAAGAAGTCTTACATACAATTGCTACTTGGAGTAGTAAAATATATTTGTACGTACCTGATGTATAACTTTTATCTAGTTATGAAAGTAATAAGAAATAGCTTATTGTATGTACTGGTTGTACATTTAAATATATAATATACCAAGTCATGATAATTAGACTGATGAATAGTCTATTAATAAATTAGACGACTTGTTAAAAAGATACCAGGAAAAATGAATGATATATTATGGTTATATCTATTTAACCATTACAATAACATGATGAAGTTGTCATGTATCTTTAAATTATACACATCATTGAATTGATGATAGTGATTCCTGAAGAAATATAAAGTTTGATAAACATAATAGTGACTCCTGAAGAGTGTATATGTTTTGGAGAATAATATAATTATATTATTCGTGTATATAAAAATGAAACTTGTAATGATTATGTTGTAATGAATTTACATTACCTTTTGAAAGTTTCATTGAAATACAAATTATAGTGAACTTGAAGTTCATGAATTGAATTTTTTGACATGATCAATCATATGCAATAAATTGTCAAAGAATTTGACTAAATTTTGTTGAAGAACCAGAAGATTCTTCTCATTGTTAATTTATAAGGCTCAAAAGAAGAATGTGCATATATTTGCACATAGAAAATATTTAAATTATATTTCTTTAACAGTCTTAAGCCATTATTAGATTTTTATTGCATAGTTTCTTATCGATGTGATAAGATTATATGATCATGCATTTACAAAATGTGTAATTTATGTATTTCTAATTATACACGTATGACTCATTCTTAGAAATGAATTAAGTTCATAAGTATTGAACTTGAAACTGAAGTTATTGAACCTGAAGTTCAATGTCATATAATATATATGAGTTTAAATAGATATTGATTCATTGTGATATATTGAAATCCCTACAGGTGTATTAATATTATTAGATATCACAATTTCTTAAAATTCTCTCGATCAGGGGGAGAGAAGCAGTTGGGATCGATGATAATTTTTGAAAAATGATCCTTGCACAAAGTTATAAGAACGATATAGTTCAAAATGATATATACCAACTGCAAATCAATATTACTCAAAGTTGAGATAGAATGAGTTGAAAACGCCTGAAGCGTAAATGAACAATATAGAAATTATTAGTAAATGTTCATTTGATTTGCCCTGAAGTTGTTAAATCTAGAGGTACTCATGGAGATACCTTAATGTTATAAAGCATTAAAATGATAACCGTGATGAAAACGGTACTCGAAAAGACTCCCAAGAGAAGTTAGACATAACACATTTGATCATAATTGAATCCCTGAAGTGATTCTATATAGGTACCTATAAATGATAAACATATTTGAAAAATATGTAATTTAAAGAGATCTCTATAAGTTATGTCAATATGGGAGGAAATTATCATTTATTAAAAATTTTGTCGACAATAAATATTGAATGTTTGCATATGCAATAAACTAACATGAGATAGCAAGGATCATGGTATTAGATTTGTCGAGAATCATCGACATACATTTTGATTTTTGGCCAAAATATTATGACGCAATCCAGGCAAATTTACTCACATAAAGTGAAGTAAGACCTGTAGGGTGTGCAAATAAATATTTCTAATGAGAAATTTGCATATATGTATTTGTACATAATGAATTGTTGTACAAAGTTTGCATAGACATGAGATTGATTGAAGTAAGGCTTAAATATTGAGAAAATATAATCATGATTTGATTATAGCCTGGAATATATTTTATGAGGATTTATAAGCGTCACATAAATGTTGCAACAAAAGGTTATTTATTTGGAGCTCCTAATATAGTGAGAATGTGAAATAAGCCTTATCTAAAAATTCTAGAAGAATTTAATACATGTCTTAAGTGATATAAATTCAAAGTCGCGCGCACTATATGACAAAGATCTTTGTATGAAATAAAGACATGTAAGTAAATTATTATTTGAAAAATACCTATGGTTGTCTATGCAATATAAATACGTAAATTATACGTTGTGATAGACTCTTTAAGAGTTTTTGATTAATTGAAGAACAAACTTTTATTTCTTTTGTATTTCGAGAAATATTAATGTATAAAGTTTGTTCATTAGTATTGAAGTCCTGAAGTACTTCATATGTATTAAGAATTATAGATATATGATCATTTGATATGGAAATTAAGATCATAAAACAAGATGGAATAAATATATGGTCTTGGAGTACCATCATTGTCACAAATGAAAATTTGTAGTACCATTAATGTGTTATGTTCATATCTACTTAAAATTTTAAATTTTCGTATGAACAAAGTTGTGTACACACATGAATGATACAATTAGTTGGATAAAGACTAATGTTCCACGAACCCCTCATCTATAATTTAGAAGTCCATGCATACTCTGGAAGAGTTATAAAAAAATATATGATCAAAGATTGTATATGGTGATATTTTAAAAGTGATAACAATAATCTTATGAGATCTATTATCACCAAAAGAATTATGGATCATATGTGCATGAGGGGGAGACATATTCATGTTGCACTCTTTTTCCCTTAGCTTAGGTTTTGTCCCAATGGGTTTTCCTGGCAAGGTTTTTAACGAGGCAACTTGCAAATAATTATGAATATGAAATATATATTGTACTCTTTTCCCTAGCTCAGATTTTATCCCACTGGGTTTTTCTGGCAAGGTTTTTAACGAGGCAACTATAAATCATGTTAACATACTTGCATTTTATGAAGCAAGTAGAGAATGTGTGTGAGTGAGAACATTGACATAGCATATTCGGGAAACATATGGATTGCACTCAATAAAGAAGTATCTACCCAAGCAATTCTCTATGGATAATACTGCTTGCATCGTTCAACTAAAAGGAGGTACATTGAAGGAGATAGAGTTAGAACACATTTCACGAAATTCTTCTTTATACGCTTCAAGAAAATGCATATTGGTGTTCAGCATATTCAATCAAGTGTCAATCTTACAAACTTATTCACAAAGTTATTACCAACATCAACATTTGAGAAGACGGCAGACAAGATCGAAATTCGTCGATTAGAAGATCTCCACAAATGCCTAAATAAGGGGGAGGGAGTTAGTTTACACTATACTCTTTTTCCTTTGACCAAGTTTTCAGCAAGATTTTTAATAAGGCAGCTATTATGGACATCCAAGGGGGAGTGTTATAAATATTAATAATTATGTGAATGTCCAAATCTTTTATTTATTACCATTAATTGTAATCAACATTCATCTTTTTCTTAGTTTCCCTTTTCCTTAGTTTCTTAATATCTCACTCTTGTATTTGTATAAATAGGGGTTCACCCCATTGGAATAAACAACTCAGAAATTCTCATTCACTTTCTCTTTCTCTCTTCATCTTCTTCTTCTTTCTTCTCATCTACTTTATATTATTTTATATTATTTTATATTATTTCATAACAATTTAAAAATATTGGTCGATTTAATTCAGCGGTTTAATTTTATTTTTAACCGATCCAATATATAAATTTGACGAGTTATATTTTTATGAAGTTTTTCAACTGTTTAGTTAGAACAGCTTATTCGAGTTAACAGTTTACGAAAATTTATATACTAAATCAAACCAAACAAATCCTAAATATTCTTCACATAAAAATAAACTTGAGAAATAATAAGTACAAAAGCAACCCAAAAATAAACCACACGTTATTCCCCATATTAACCCTGCATTCCCTACTTTCTTTCTCTTTGTCTTTACAAAAAGTCAAAGGGATGGCAAAGTGGGACCCAATGCTTCCATTTAGGTTCTTACAAATGTCATCGTCACACAACACACTCAGAAAGAGTTGAGGATTTTACATCATTATTGTACATTCTACATTTTTATTTGGTACATTTTTTAAATGAAAAATGCAATAAATATATTTTGTTGAGCAAATAACAAGTCTCAATCTTTCTTTCAAAAAAAAAAATAAATAACAAGTCTCAATCTGAGTCTTTGCTTTCATATTTCATTTTTTTTCTTCTTTCTGTGGATTGTAGTAAAATTTGTGTTAGAGAGAAAAGCCGGCAAATGCTTATGCCATTGGAGGTGGTTTTGGATGGTTTTTGGTGGCTTTTTTCAGTACCTAAATAGAAAGATTATAGCTCCATCCATGTCTTTGGCTGCCTCCGACGACATTTTCCTTTCCACTTCACTCGCAAGCTATCTTGATAGTACTCTCTCTCTCTCTCTCTCTCTCTCTCTCTCTCTCTCTCTCTCTCTCTCTCTCTCTCTCTCCAGTTATTTGCCCATGTTATTGATCTGTGTGTTAGATGAGAGGTTTAGAACTACAAACAATGCAAAAGGGTATTTTTTTTCAAAAACAGAAACTAAAAGTAATACGTTTTAATTAATTAATTTTTTTGGTACAATTGCTTTAAGGATGGTTTATTTAGATGTTAGATTTAAAATGAACTAGTTAAACCAATTAAGGGATAGGATGAAGCTATGCCACTTGTTGGTTGATTATTACAAAATCTTTGATTTGGTGTTTCTGAACTGATTTGAGTGTCAAAATTTGAGTCTTTTGTTTTTTACGTTGCCCAGTTGTGGAAATGGATTTAGGAGAATGGGAATGGAGTTAGTGGCAGGGCTTTTTTGGTGTTTGCATTTTGTTTTTGGGGCCTCAAATACAAACACCAAAACAATCAAAATGACAACATTAGAAGAGTACCTAGAGTTGTATGTGAACAGTGAACTAGTAGATCTTAGTGTTTTAGTTTTGCTTTATGACAATACTGTTCTACTTCTTGCAGAGAAACTTCTTGTGTTGTTGAGAGATGGGAGAAAGCTTTTGGGTTTACTGAGATCTTTTGATCAGTTTGGTAATGTATTCATCCCACATTGTCATGCTTTCTTTTGTTATTCTTTACTTATTTGCTGATTTTGCAGTTTTCTTCTTCATGGACAGCTAATGTAATTCTTGAAGGTGCTTGTGAACGAGCTATTGTGGGTGATATTTACTGTGATATCCCATTAGGTCTATATGTAATTCGAGGTGAAAATGTGGTGTTGATTGGAGAGCTGGTATGGGCAATTTATCTTTCTTTCTTACTTTTTTTTAATCAGTTTTAGAAACTTTTAAACCTTGTCAATAGTTAAGTTAGTATCCTATTCACAGGACTTGGATAGGGAGGAGCTTCCTCCACATATGACTCAGGTCTCAGAAGAAGAGATAAAAAGGGTAAGATTCACTGTACATTTAAGCTTGAATGTCCCATTGATATTCATGGAATGTGCTCTTTTAGAATATGAGCAGTCTTTCTTGCTACTTTTGTTTTCAAACTCTTAAGTGCAATATTTTGTTTCTCCTCAATCAGGCTCAGAAAGTAGAAAAGGATGCTAGTGATCTTAAGGGTACCATGAGAAAGAGAATGGAGTTTCTTGATTTTGATTAATTCTATTATGGGTAACTATTGTATTTTTCATACATGGGTGAAATGGTCAGTGAGAGTCTGAGACTAAGCAGATCAATTTCACTTCAAGAGGAGGGGTTTCAGAACAAAGCTGCAACAGCATTGGGGACTCGATTTACAGATGATGGGGAAAAGTATGCAAATTTTGTACCTCTTGGAGGCAATTTGTGGTGTCTATTTCCTCTATTGCATGTTATTTTTTACTTGATACATGCCATTCATGTAATTGGGTCTAAATGCTCTGTTTTATTTCTTTTTCTTTCTGTTTGTATTGTTTGAATTGTCCAGCTTACCTTGATGGGGTTGTGGGATGGTTTTATTTCTGGCACTCAACCCAGAGTTGTTATGGGAACTTAAATTTTACTACTATGTAGCCAGATCTTTTACGCCAGACTCAGATACCAACCCATTTATGTTTTGTGATCTGGGTTTTATTTCCACGGAGATGACAAGCTTCTGAAATGGATGGTTCCCTCTTTGGGTTTAGAATTGTTTTCGTTTGCAAGTTATGAACTGCCCTCGTCTCCTAATTAAAGTACAGTAAACAAATATATTAACTTCAAGTAATGATTGTCACCAAGGAATGCAACGCATCAAACTCTAATACAACTTTCTTAACATTTCAATCAATAATTCACTTGTCACAACAATTGAGCAATATGTATATTGTATATTTTATATTGGTACAATAGTTCAGATAGGTTTTATTCCTCTTGGGACATACCACCAAGGAAGCATAGCGTAGCATCACCCAATGCAACCCAACAAAGAGAGGTGCTGGTGCATTCTTCAATGAAGAAAAACTTCAGCTCATTCAGGAAAGGTAAGCAAAGAAATGAGAGGCTCACTCTTGGGAAAGCGCGCCACAAGCTCGGAACGTTTGGCTAGCTCAAAATCATCAAACTGGAAGGCAGGTGCGCAGGTGCAGCCCACGAGAGAGTAGTGGCTCTCCCCATCTCTTGTAGCAGCTTTGAGCAGAGTTCCATCTGTACCAATGCTAAAGTCTTTAGTTGGAAATGCACCAAACCACACATTAGGAGGCACTGTACACTGAGGTTGCTGATTATCTCCAATCAAATCTGGTCCAAGGCAAGTTAATTTGACCTCTCCATCTTCCTCATTCATTTCCACTATCTGAAACCAAATCATCATGGGTGTTAAAGAAGTTCATAGTCTCTAAATGCTTAGATGCATAAGTTATGGAGAAGCAAGTATGCCACTTTACTAACCGTAATAGGCTCTCCCAAGTAGAAATGCCAAGTTTCTGCACATGGGATTCGATGAAGTTTTGACACATTCCCAGATGGTAATAAGAAGTAAATGCATGAGTTCACAGCCCGTTCTACCTTATCTATTAATAGACATTAAGATACTATCCATAACACATTCATAGTTCATACTACTAAGAAAACTGAAGACCAACAAATAAGACAAATGGATTATGTGATTGTCAATAACATTAATAAACTATCGAATAAAAAACTATACGTAACAAAAACACAACTTAAAGCAGAATCATAAGAATCAATTTTATAAAAATAAATGAAAACCAACATAAGAAATTGTGGAAATAAATTCAAAACGATTTAGTTAGATGGTAAAGATGAATACAAGAAAGAGAGAAGAGTGACTAACATTGGGGTGGGAGTTGAGACTTTGAGAGCATAACAGAATTGTCTCTGAAAGTTTCGAAGTAGAATCCACCTTCTTCTGGGTGTGGAGCCAGATTCAATTTGGCCATAATTTGTGAAGCAGTAGCCATCGATATTCTCTCTAATTTCTAGGAATGAAAATATTCTGTCACTAATATTATGCCTACCTAACACACCCTCTCTTCTTTCTGTCTTTTTTTTTTTTTCTTTTTGAAAATTGACTTCATCAAGTTAACGTCCAAGCCTGCAAGGAAGAAATCCACGTGTTAACGCTATATATCCTAATCCACGTGGCTTCACTACAGTACCCTTGTATAATTGAAAAAGAAACTTTTTTTTAGTGCTAGTATTGACCTGTCAAGATATGCTAGTGGAAGCATCTCTAATTCATGTGTCAAGATATAGACTATGAAGGATTATAAAATATTATGTATTACATAAAAATTACAAAATAATTAGAGAAGAACAAGAACAAAAACACTTAATAACACACAATGAAATCTTTTTCCTAATAATCATATAAACCTTAGGGAAATTTTAGATATGCTCTTAAAATTTGTGAAGCTTCATACATTTAATCTAGTGTCTAAAAATAAATATATCCTCGGATTTTTATGTTTCAACATTATATTGTAACTAGTATGTTTTCAACTTGTCTGCTAAGTGAATAATATAACTTTAATTTATTAATAAGATTTTCACACTTATATAAACATGAATAAAGTGTTTAACTGTTATCAATGTTAAATTGCATTTAATGATCACCAATACAAAGGATTTATTTATTCATACATTTGTAATTTTATATTTGTCTTTTATAATTTAACGAATTTACACTAAATTATTTATGATTTAAAATTATATTATAAAAATCACACATTCCATTTAAGACTAATTTTAACAGCATAACAATAAATAGTCTTAAAAGCTATTCAAATCTAGTCTTATCTATGCTAACATTTTGGTACATTCAAAATCTTATTAGATAATTTCCTAATGAAAAATTTCGACAATAATTCAGTCATCAAGATTCATTATTTTTTAATTACAAAACTCAAAAAATATACCAAAAATCTTAATTAAAATCTATTATATATACAGTATACTCGAAACTACGATAGAGATGATGATTAATACTTTATATACGGACTTTCAAATTCTAAGAAAGAGAATCTTTCGAAGACAACGTTGTATTAAACTTTAACAACAAAACTTTTCAAATTGTATTTCTGAAAATTTATTACTTTACGATCAAAAGTGTTATTATATATTTTATTACATATAAAAGAAACTTAATTATTTAAAATATATTTTATATTTCTCACCTATCCATTATAATCGTTTTTTGATAACCTTAATGTCATAATCATGCAAAAATTCTTTTGAAAAAAATAGAAAGCTCATGCAAACTTTTTTTTTTCTTTTTAAGAAATTCACTATATATGATGGTAGTTGATAAAACTATATATTCCAAAATCTCAATCAAAAGCACATCAAATTAAAAGTACATTAGGAACACATCTAAAAGCAATTAAACATATGGAACTCCCACACTAGGCTTCCTTTTATTGTACGTCGTTATCGTTTGTATGGGTTCGATTCAAATAGAGTTTTCAATACCACTCTCAATTGCTTTTATTATTTCCTTGAAGTTTTCTTCGAAACTAAAATCAAATGTAAATGCCCGCTAGATTTTTAATGCTCGCTTGCAACTGGTTTGGAAGAAAACTGGTAACCGATATATATATATTTATTTTATATGTACGTTTTATGTACGTTTTTCACATGCCACATTTTTAATTCTTTGTGTATTAATGTGTTATTATGATTTACAGTTGCTTGCTATAGCTGCAGCTAAAAATATCGTTGGATGGTGTATTATCTCACTGTTTGATCGTAAAGTAATAAATTTTTAGAAATACATTTATAACATACATAGATAACACCTTAGGTATTTTTAAACCATGTGGGACTTTAAGTTTATATTTGTAGTAGTTTATTTCTAAAAATATGAAAATGACACAAAATTTTAAAAATACAATGAAAAAATATTGATATCACCTAAATTTTTTTGTGTTTTTCTTTATATTTATACAGAGATAATATACTCGTGCACATGAATTAGAGATTCTTAAACTTAAACTGGATGAAAAATTAGTTTAAATGGATGATTTATCATTTTTTTTCTATAATTAATTAAACTCTAATTATTTTTAATGAATAATCATTGTTAAAATAACACATGAAAAAATTGAAGAACACTAATTACAAATAAAATCTAAAAACTTTTAAAGGCAATAACGAGGATGAACTAAAATTTTAAACAAGGAATAAACATTGGAAGCTCAATGATATTCAAACAAAAAATTTCTATTTTTTTTCCTGCAAAGTATATAAAAATTCTAAAATTTTAATAAAGAATATATATAATATGGTAGGCTAGATAGAAAATGCGTGTTAAGAATGTGGAAGTGTGAAGTAAGTAAGATAGAGTAAGTGTATAAGATGTATGGATTTCTAACTACAAATTAATTAATTATCATATTTTTTACTACAAGCCGCAAAAATAAACATATTTGTAGTTTCTAAAGCTAAAAGTGTCACAAATATAAACTTAAGAGTATATCTAATAAAGTATTAAATTGGTAAAATATTGCTATATTTTAATACTTTTCAACAAAAGACTATGCAATGGTTGTTGTATATTGTGTCAAATTTGACCAATGATATAAAACATTTATAATGGAGTGCTAAAAAGGGAAATTTGATTTTTTATGCTTACATATGGTTAAAATTTTTTTACGGAATATGAATGAAGGATTGAAGCATCTGACCGGGCTCTGGAGATGAATACCGAAAGAGCTTACCGGATGCACCATCGACCTCAGATAGCTGGACCGGGCGGTGGAAGAACTAAAAAGAAAAAACGTAGTAGCCTAACCGAAGTTTTTATTCCAGCCAACTATATAGAGTTGAAAATAGAGTGGAAAACTACGCTTCAAAATCAAGAATTTTTTTTTCTAAACAAATAATAACTAATATTTGTAGGATATGACAACTTTTATGATATCCCTGAAATACTCCTATTTACATCACCCCCATTTACACCATCGGACCACCCATCGGGCCACCCATCGGACCCATCGGACCACCATCGGATCAGATCTGTTATCATTTTTTTTTTTTTTATGTTTTTGTACATACAAAAGTAGCATCAGGTGACCATCGGACCCCATCGAACTACCAATTTTTTTTTTCTTTTTTTATGTTTTTGTACTAAAAAAAAGTATGGGGAAATTTGAGAGGGGTATTTTTGGGTTTTAAATAAAGTGGTCATATATTTTCAATGGTGATATGTATTAGTTTAGAAATAAAATATTAGGTATATGTAATTATAGAAAATCAAATTTTCCGCTAAAAAAGTAGTATATTATTATATTTTGGTCGTTTTAAAAAATACTACTGTTATTTTAAAAAGTATAAAAATATTCCTAAAATATTTGGCGTTTGGTAACTCTTTCGTTTTTAAATTTTTTAATCACAAAAATAAAAATTTTTATTTTTATTTTTTAATTTTTTTTAAAAAAATAAAAATATATTCTATAACTACTTTTGTTTTTTTTAATTTTAAAAACAAAAACTCAAAGTGTAAATTTTATTTTATTTTCATTTGTGAATTTTATTTAAGTCGGATCCAATCCAAAATATTAATTAAAAAAAATGTTTACAAAAATTTTGAAACTTATTTTTTTTTTTTGTTTTTAAAATTTAGATTCTTAATTAAAAAATTGAAAAATAAAAAATAATTTTATAAAACATGATTTAGAAAAATATTTTTACTTTTTCAATTTTAAAAACAAAAAATTAATTAAAAATGTATTACTAAACGCGCCCTTAATAATCAATAATTTTACATTTGATTATCTCGTGTAGAGGCACGAGGAGAAGTAGTAGTGCAGCAAGAAAATTCAGCATGGAAAAGAGGAAGTGAATGATGGGCTGGATTGGTGGCAATTGGTACACTAGGACATATTGACATCAATAAAGATCTCCATTAAAAAATCATCATCATCTTTATTAAGACCCAATATTTGAGGCTGATGATGAGGAGGAAGATGGAAGCTTAGAAGCTAGAGCTACAGATTGATACCAAGTCATTAATATTGTTGCATGACAAGTAAGCAGGTGAAGTACTACCTCCCTCCTTGAATGGTTTCTAAGTAGACAACGATTAATTTTAGAACATGAAAAATCAATTAATTATGATGATATTGCTCACTCTAAAACTAGTACTACTAGCGCTTCTCTTCAGCACAGCATTAGCTCTCACCAAAGGAAAAGATGTACTGTGGACGACACTACAAAATAATGCAATTGTTGGCAAGAAATCCTCTTCGTTTTCTCTTAAGACAAGTGATGAATCAGTACAACGCATCAAACTTTAATACAACTTTCTTAACTTTTCAATCAATAATTCACTTGCCACAACAATTGAGCAATATGTATATTGTATATTTTATATTGGTACAATAGTTCAGATAGGTTTTATTCCTCTTGGGACATACCACCAAGGAAGCATAGCGTAGCATCACCCAATGCAACCCAACAAAGAGAGGTGCTGGTGCATTCTTCAATGAAGAAAAACTTCAGCTCATTCAGGAAAGGTAAGCAAAGAAATGAGAGGCTCACTCTTGGGAAAGCACGCCACAAGCTTGGAACGTTTGGCGAGCTCAAAATCATCAAACTGGAAGGCAGGTGCGCAGGTGCAGCCCACGAGAGAGTAGTGGCTCTCCCCATCTCTTGTAGCAGCTTTGAGCAGAGTTCCATCTGTACCAATATTAAAGTCTTTAGTTGGAAATGCACCAAACCACACATTAGGAGGCACTGTATACTGAGGTTGCTGATTATCTCCAATCAAATCTGGTCCAAGGCAAGTTAATTTGACCTCTCCATCTTCCTCATTCATCTCCACTATCTGAAACCAAATCATCATGGGTGTTAAAGAAGATCAGAGTTTTCTCATGAAGGAGTTCTCTTTCAAATCAAATGCTTAGATGTATAAATTATGGAGAAGCAAGTATGCCACTTTACTTACCGTAATAGGCTCTCCCAAGTAGAAATGCCAAGTTTCTGCACATGGGATTCGATGAAGGTTTGACACATTCCCAGATGGCAATAAGAAGTAAATGCATGAATTCACAGCCCGCTCTACCTTATCTATTAATACATTATTAAGATTAGTATCAATTCACAAGTTCATACTACTAAGAAAACAGAAGACTAACAAATGAGATATCAATTTAACATTCTGGTCTTAGAAAACAAAACATTAAACTTAATAAGATAAGAATCAGATTATGGCAAAAAGGAGTATATGATTCTCCAATGTAAGTCAATAACATTAAACATTTGACAAGAAAAAATAAAAAAAAAACCCAATCTAAGGCAGATCATATGAATAAATTTTTTAAAAAAATAAATAAAAACCCAGATAAGATATTGTGGGAATAAAATCAAAACGATCTAGTTAGATGGTAAAGATGAATATAAGAAAGAGTGACTAACATTGGGGTGGGAGTTGAGACTTTGAGAGCATAACAGAGTTGTCTCTTAAAGTTTCGAAGTAGAATCCACCCTCTGGATGTGGATTGAGATTCAATTTCGCCACAATTTGTGAAGCAGTAGCCATCGGTATTCTCTATTAATCTCTATCACTCGCTCAAATTTTCACCCTCCCCTCGTCTACCTAACACACCTTTCTATTCTCCTGTTAAAAATTTATTATATATTATATTATTTGGAAAGTATAGTATAATAAATGGCATAGGCTGGCTGCTCAACTAGAACATAACTCATGGAGTATGACAGAGTACAGTCGTGGTAGACTTTTTCTTTGGTCAATCAACATTAGGCTGTCAAACCCCAACTTTTTTTTTTTTTTTTTTTTTTTGAGATAAATAAAATAGCACACTTTCATAACCCAATTTGAGATAAAGGTAACAACAATTTTTATTTAGAGTGGATAGCAATGGGAACTATATATATGACTTTGGTAGTTTGTTTTGTGGTGAAAAACGAAAATAGGTAATTAACTGTGGTAGAACAAAAATGAAGAGATATGCCAAAGGGTCATGGAGGGTCAAATCCATTTATAAACGGACCGGATTTGAACTGAATTTAAATTTTTGACATGATGAATAAATAAGTCGGTTTACTTAAATTTTAAGCGACATCAACACAAATTGTCCCAACCCTAAACATTTTTTTTTTAAGTAGTGACAAATAAACCAAATAATATCACATTGATTAAAGGACTATACATTCCATAAGAACAAAAGAAAGTATCTAAATCATGTGATTGCCTTGTACATAAAACACTGGATTTCTTTGGTAATTGGGTACGCGATTATTTTATCATGTCACTGAAATTGATAATTTCATGCATTCTTTTCAACTTCTATTTTAGATTTCTTGAAGAAAAAAAAAACTAATCCTTAGATCGATGTTAGTTTTCTATTTGATGGTCATTCGTTGCTAAGCTTTTCCGAGCTAGTATTCTCTAATTTATCTCATTAAGCAAACATTAATTTTTGCATAAAAAAAATTAAGAGCAAACATTGACTGGAAGTCCTAATGAATGCTTCCATATATATGCTTGATTAGGACAATGGAGCAAGCAACACGATGACCTTATGTGGTTGAAATTTTTCCTCATCCAACTTTTTTTCTCCCCAAGTAATATTTGTTGGTGTAATAAAACTCACTTTTTCTCATCAATGTGACTTTACAACCCAAAGATTATTGAAAGAGAAAAGCCACTAACACAACATGTAAGCCCGTACTCTGACAAAAAGAAATAAAAAAACATGTAAGCCAATACGGTTAAAGAAAACTGAAAATTTATAAAGAATGGTGTTAAGATTGCCAACATTCCCCTTCATGCATAATTTGTCCAACACAATTCACACTCAATAAGATAAGAACTTTCTGATCATGAAAATGCTCACTTTTGTCCACAACTCAAGCCCGAAAAACTCCCTTCATAAATCCTTGCAAAGAACTCCCCATCCCAGCTCCAACGGTTTCAGCCAAGTATTTTGCCTGCAAAATTTCAACATAGGGCTTTTATGGATTACAACTTCTAAAAGGCAGCATAGTTAGTGAGTAAACATTATAGTTTTTGTGTATAGACCTCTTGCATGGTTTTCTTGAAATCAAAGGCATCTTTGACACGACCATTCAAGAAAGCCCAAGTATCACGAAAATCTGTCAGAATCAGCAAACTGTCAAATTAGTATATTGCAGAGGAGTGGAACTAACCAATCCGAAACTAATGTATAGGCCAACAGAACAAGGTATCCAAGAGGACCTTGTGAAAATCACACATACCAGTGGAACTATCAGTAAGCATGTAGATCTCAGTTGTCGAGTATATTCCTCCAAGAACAGTGCGCTTTACATACCAATCAATATCAGAGGCCTCATCACCAGCGGCATGCCAGATTTCATCGACAAGCATAGCTCGCTGCTTAAAACTCGTTGGAACATTCATTGGTTGTGCCTATACAAGAAATCTTAAAAAATAAATTTTGTGCCTATCATATTAGTCTCTTTTTTCTTTTTCTTTTTCTGGTGTGTGTGTAGAGTATCATTAATTTATTGAATGAACACCACAACACTAAAAGAAGATCATAAGCAAGGTGATACCTGGATACTAAGAGCCTGAGGCCATTTTGTTATGTATGGAGCTTGCATTTCCAAGCGAATTCTAACAAGCTTGGAGATACGCTCACTAGGTATCAAACTTTTCAAGTCCTCTCCGGAGTCAATTCTATCAATAAGTCTTTGTAAACAATCATCCATGAAAAACTGTAAGAAATAGATGAAATGATATTCAAATTAGTAATGTGGGGAAAATAACACAAGATAAAACTTACAGCAAGCAAGACTACACAATACCGAAAAATGTTCTGTTAAAATTAAGCTTTCAATACATTAGTTCAAAATTGCATGACTAAATAGATGGAAAATAGTATGTATCACTGACTTCCCAATAAAAACACCCATAATTCAGTCTTTATCTTTCATTCTAATTAGCAAAAAGACTCTCTAGTCATTTTTCTTTCTATTTCGCCTCAGCAAGGTTCTGAGAAGACCTTAAAGTTAATAATAGATAATATACACAGGTACTTTGAAGTTGTAGTTTATAATCACAGATAATTAAAAGCGTATTTCAGCATTAGAAGACGAACAAAACTCTCGTAAAATCTAACATTATAGTAAATAGCTAACATAAGAGTACGTATAGCTATAACATTTTACTAGATAACTGTAATAATAGTATGTAATTTATGTACAGAGAAAACAGAAGAGAAATAATCATAATACTAGTATAACACGGATGGGTCATAATTAATCAAATTATATACAAATATAACGAATAGTTAGTGCCTAAACATAACTACCAAGAAAAATTCTTACAACTAAGGGAAAAAGTGAATTCAACCAGTAAAGTAACACAAAATGAAATTTGGCAAATGGGATGCGTGGATGCTATACAATATACATACATACATACACAAATAAATAATTATAAATAGTAATACCTCCACTAGAGCAGCCTCTTTCCTGGGAAGTGACCCAATTATAGCGGGAGACACACCGGCGTCTCTGGCACCTGCAACCATTGCAGCTTCGGTCCACCCCAACTTAAGCTGCACCAACTCATCCCAAACGCTACAATTAAAAATTCACCCCCAATTTTGACTTTACATATACAAGATCCCATTTCCAAATTCGAAAATGCATAATAATAATAATAAATGAATAAAAGAATTACGGACCACATGGAAAAGGGAAGCACGAAGCACCCTAGCTTGCTCCTCTTGGTAATCCGGTATCGGGTTCTGGCTGCGATGGTGGGAAGCATCCTGAGCAGACCAATCCGAAGAAGAGGAGGTGGAGGAAGCTGAATCTGAAGAGTTAGTGTTTTGAAACTTATGGTGATGGTGGTGTTGGTGTTGATTAGGGGTTTGATTGGGGAACGATAGAGAATCTACGGAGGAGAAACAACGAAAGGGAGGGAATCGATAACGGGAGGTGCCATTGCCGGAAGCAGAAGAAGCGAGAAGTAATCGCTTGGCTGCCGTACGATACATTAAAACGACGTCGGTTAGAGAAGTGGAATGAGATGTGAAGTGTGCAGTAGTGAGGTTTTGGAAAGAAAAAGATGATTAATAGGATCCTTGGTAATTATAAGGCGTTTCCTCCACGTAGCCTAGTTTCTGTGCTTCCACTTGTACTCTCATTTGGCCGCAGGCCAAGTCTAATATACCGTGATCAATTTATGATGTCCCCAAAAAAATATTAATGCATATACTATTTTTTTAAAAAAAAATTGCTGCATTAATTTTTCTGTTTTTTTTTTTTTTTTGAAAGACATTAATTTTTCTGTTAGTTTTTATGCAAATTGCTATAAGAATTTTAATTACAATTTAAATTACTTTGTCAGTTGTTATAGAGTTTTTTTTATGTAAAATTTTGTAAAAAAAAAATAATAAAAAAAAAAAACTCTAAAAAATTTTTCATGATACTAGATTATGTTGCAAAATGTTTTTTTTTTTTTTTGAATGGAATATGTTGCAAAATAGTTGTTGTATTGGAATAATATTGAAGGCATGTTCTCCAAATAAACAATTTGACATTCCTTGGAAATTCAAGAGATCAAAGGTTTTTCCACCAAATTAAGAGGGTGGAGTTAGAAGAAGAAGATAGGTCTATCTCATGAAGAAACAACCACATAACATGACTTATTACAAATACATATAGATTCTACCAAACTTATGATAGGCTGTGAATTACAGTAATTATTGTTTGAATTAGTTATCTTGCCCACTTGACCAATTAACCATATGTAAAATTAATTCCAAAATGAAAAAACAAAAATTCAAGCTTTACAATTTTGAAGAAAGGTCCACACTCCACAAAATCCCAACCTACAAAAATTAACTATACATCTAGCTACTAATTAAATAGTTAAAATTATTTCCCCTCTCTCCAATTGAAAATCTTGAAAATGATAACCAATAAGATTCCACAGCCTCAACACCAATTGGGTCAGCCATAGCTTCAATTACCTAACTTATATAATAAACAAGAATCATGTACTTTCTTTCAAAAAAAAAAAAAATCAAAATTCAAAACTATATATGCACAATAAAAAGAAAGAAAAAAAATGTTCATCATCATCATTATGATCACATGGATAATGCATACCATAGAAATGAACAACTAGATCTTCTTTGATCATTGAAGATCAAACTTGTACTTCTTCTATCCTTCTAATGGCTTCTTTCATATCAATTCGTTCTTGTGGATTACTCTCTACACAATCAGCTCCAACATGAAGGAGTTCAATCATTTGGTTAACCGCATTGGAATTAGCAGCATTCCCAGAAGCGATTTCCGGGTCAAGCAACTCTGTCTCCCTCTCCACAGTCTTGTCTGCCGAAGAAACCCACTGAACGATGTCAATTCCGCCTTTGCCTTTGTTGAGATACTGAGAAGGGAATTTCCCAGTAAGGATTTCGAGAATGAGAATGCCGAGGCAGTATACATCGGTCTTTTGTGAGACTCTCTGGTACTTGACGTAGTCTGGGGTTTTGTAGGCGAACATGGATTGAGCTGCGTTGGTGGGACTCATCAAGGGGTGAAACGCATAGTCGCTTAGGACTGGTTCGTGGTCGTGGTTCAAAAGGACATTGCTGGACTTGAGATTCCCATGGGGAAGGTCGTAGTTTGAAAACTCTGTATACAGAAATCCCATTCCCCTTGCGATTCCTTGGATTATCTTTAGACGAGTTGGCCAGTTGAGCTCTGCATGACTGGTTCCCCGGTCTCCTAAATTTTATAAATTGTTAGTAAATTATGATTACTCTAATTAACTTTCACACGACACACCAACACCACTTTGATTTTGCCTATATTTTAAGGAGTTCAAAACACAATAGTTATAGTGATTTTTAATATCATTATGAAACTTTCATATGATATTGAGTTTGCACTACTCATTTAGTATTATTTTGTTTAATTTCAATATTCTTACTAGTTATTTTAATATCAAAATTATATATTTTAGTTTAATAAATCATATTGATTGTCTAGTTGTCTTTTTTTTCTATAAGATATTGGATCAGGGATGTTTCCTTAATCTCGATAATAAACTTGTAATATTAGCTAACAATGATATTTAAATATTACAAGTTTGTTATTAAATTTTGATGAGCCATTTTAATCACACACAAAAAATCAGAAGAGTGTTATGAGATTAAAACCCATGACCTTAGACATTATGTCATCTACCTCAACCAACTAAACTATGAATATTTGTTGTTTATAATACACTTAAATTTTAGTTAAATAAAAGTTTAATAATTTTTTTTATTTTTTTATTTTGGTTTCTCGAAAAGTGTGGGCCCTAGGTGCGTGCCTAGCCCGCCTATGCCTAAAGCCAACCCTGTATATAGATTAGTTTCTTATACTTTCGGATGGATGAAGAATATTGAAATACTTTTCATATTCTATTTAAGATTCTTAATTTTTGTAATTCATGTTAAATTGTTGGATATTGTTATATAAGGGAATCATTTTTTTATAATATTTTTTCAATTTTTATAATTTGTGATAATTTAGTAGTTGCTCCAATCATTTCTATTTCACTTATGTAAATTTGGATTATGATTTAAATTTTTTGATTGATTGCTATGTGAGCAATTTTTAAGTGTAAAAATTAAAAAACCTTAATTGAATATTCATTACTCCGAAAATCTTTGGAGTAATGATTATGTGAAATAATATGATATTATGTGAAGATATCTCTTACCATGCATAACGTATAAGAGGCTGCCTTTAGGAATGTACTCGGAGACTAACAATTTCTCTTCTCTCCGGTAATGGTAAGCCAACGGAGTCAATATATTCCGGTGGCGGAGTCCACCGAACCGCCTCATCTCGGCATCAAACCCGTCTCTTCCTAATCTATTCATCTCCCTCATCCGCTTCACCGCCACAGACAGCCCGAACGACATGACAGCCTTATAGGCCGACCCTAACCCGCCATTACCAAGAACCTCCGCCGCGGCTTTCATCAAGTCAGATAACCCGAAAGTGCCCTTTTCGTCGTTCACCATTATCAAATCAGTCATGGACCCGCTCTTCCCGTGTTGCGAATCTCCACCATCACCACCACCACCACCACCACTAGCAGATCTCTTGGAATCGCTGCCCTTTTGGGTGGATGAATCCAAATTCCTTCGGTTAGAGCTGGGCACGTGAACTTCGACCACGTCGTCCGTGGTTTCCCTCCCTAGCTGACTAAAATCGTCTTCAATATTGTTCTTTGAGCTAAGCAGAGCATATATTAAGACAATGACCATTGCAGCCACGACTCCGCCGACGACTAATTTGTTGTCATTTGAGTAATTTTCGGTAGCTGGCAGAGCCGGCGATTGGGTTGGTACCGTGGAGCAAACTGTGTCCAATGGTTTACCGCAAAGACCATTATTTCCAGCGAAAGCACTAGCATTGTAAGAGGAAAAGATGGCCGGGATTTCACCCTCGAGCTTGTTATTGGATAAGTCAAGTGAATTAATGCTCTGTTTAAAGACAGGAATCGAGCCTGTGAATTGGTTGTTCTCCAAATGAAGTTCTATGAGATGAGTTAATTGTCCAAGAGATTCCGGCACGTTTCCGGTGAATTGATTCTCGTTAAGCCAAACTTTCTTAAGCGAATTTAAATGGGAGAAGAAATCAGAAGGAATATCACCGGAAAAAGCATTCCCGCTAAGTAACAGAGATTTCAAAACTCCAAGCTTGCTGAACTCCGGTATTGGACCGGAGAAGTTATTATTCATGAAACTAATTGTTCTAAGGCCCGAAATCTGATTCAAGGCATCAATATCGATTTTCCCAGAAAGACCCATGTTAGTGAGATGGAGACCGGTAATGATTCCGTCAAAACACATTACCCCTGCCCACCGAGACGAACAAGGGGAAGAGTTAGGAACCCATGAAGCGAGAGCATTGGTTTGTGTAAAGGAGTTTTTGAGTTTGAGAAGGGAATCACCTTCAGAAAGTGAATGGGAGAAAGGAATGAAATAGAAAAGAGGAATGAGGAAGAGGAGAGAAGGAACAGCGGCCATTGATGAGCTGAGCCGGTAATGGTGACACAGCTCGAGATAGAAACGGAGCCGCTGTTCGTAGATAATGCTTGGTGGTGAGTATGTTTTGGTGATTTTTGCTTAGACTGTTTTTGTTGGATAATCGAAATGTGTGTCATTTTTGGTGAAAGAGGAATGTGATTGAGGAGTCTTGGCTTTGAGAAAAGGGAGTTGGTCAGGAAACTACCCTCAATTTCATGCCTTATTCTAATAATAGATTTCTTTTGATAAGTACTCTAATAATAGATTTTGGAAAGAGAAAGACATTAGATTCTTGGGTTGATAACTCTCGTTGACCAATTCAACCTCATTAGAGACCTTTCCTTTTATTAACAATGTGTCTCAATCTCCTTCAATTCTGCAACTCATTTTATCAAATCTCAAGCTCAGATGAAAGCCTCTTCTTTTGGTGTCCAAACTATAATTAAGATCCTTAAAAAGAACCAATAAAAAAACAAATATGCAAGGCTTGAAGAAAAGGGTGAAGCCAAGACTCAAGACTAAGGCATTGTCTTAGATGCTTCGGTATTTAGTATTTACAATTACAATTTACTCTGTAATCTGTATGCTTTGATTGAGAGAAAAAAAAAATGATTAAAAGTTAAAAATTACATACATACAACTTAACTTAGGCAAAAACACTGAGTTTTCTTCTATGATTCAACATGCCATCTACTGTGAAGTGAAAGCCTGCCCAAAAGAATAGTTATTAATTTTAGAACAACACAAACACTAAATACAAGCCAAAACAATAGTTAACGATTGTTACCGAAAATATGTTGCAGTGACCAGGATCAGCAATGTGAGCCATCAAATTGTCAATGGGATCTTTACCAGTATAAATAGCTTGGAACCAAAAACCCACAAAAGCCAGCATGGCAAGACGCCCATTCTTGATCTCTTTGGTTCTCAAAACCATGACAGGCTCCGGAGACCCTCTTCCCCACATAAACGGGTCAAACCAAAGCCCACCCGGGTACCCAACATCGGGCTTTGGGTTCTTCTTGTGGGGCATTTTGGGCTCAATATCAACGCAGCCTGGGTTGAGCATGTCAGCCCATCTTCGACCCTCAACCCAGCCCATTAGTACTAATTGAACCACAAACAAAGTGGTTTGGTCCGCAAAATATTCTCTGGCTCCAGCTTCGTACCATGAGAAGTCTTTGATGAATCCTAATCTTTCAAACCACTCAGGGATAAGGATTCCAGACACACCCAGCATTGCCCACCTGGCGTGCATCAGTTCAGCTTGTGCGAACCATTTTAGTAGTTCTGGATCAGACCCTGCAAATTAAACCAATTTCACCACTATTTTTCTATCAAAAAATTAAATAAAATTATGGGGAAATTTTCACTCAAATTTACGGTTGAGAAGAATATATGAGTACCTAATCCAAGTGGGTCAAAGCCAAAGTCCCCAGGAAGGCTTTACAAAAAAAATAACAAAATTAAAGAAAAAAGTGAGAATTATGGCAAATGTGATAAATTTTTTTGAATATGTTATAAGGAGAAACTTGGTGACCTTCCATCGAGCCATTCAGGAGGTGAGCTACCAGGGAACCATAATGGCCTATCTGGAGGAAGTGGTTCACAAACACTCGATACTCCTTTTGTTGCATTAACCCTAGTTGTCCCTAACAACGATTTGGAAGTGATTTTTGGTGAGGAAATTTTCAATGGAGTTCCCCTGTTTCCAAACAGAAAGTAAATATGGTAAAGATTATAGAGAAGTGTACTTGAAAAAGTGAGACAAAGTTAGTGTTGTGTAGAAAAATGTGACCTTTTTGAGACGATTGAGAGAGCAGTAGAAGCTATTGCCAGGGCCATGTTCTTAAGCAATAATGATTATTGAGGATTTGAACTTCGAACTTTGAAGGAAGATTGGATAATTCATGATAGGGTGTGTGTAGTGTAGTAAGGTAACGTGTACGTGGCACAACTTGTGGAATGAAAGGAGAAGAACCGTTGGGTTTCTGATTGGGCCAACGGCCCAAATCTTTGCTGCCTATTACATTGATTTTGGGCCCAACTCAACTTCTCATGTAAAAAAGTTAGATCCATTGATTCAAATACTATATTTTTGCTGCCTATTACATTATTAACGTTATTTTTGTAAAAACTTACCTAATATAGTATATTCCTAAAAAAATCCCTATATTTTTTCTTAATTGTTTATATATAAAATTCTCTCTTCAGTTTTAATTGCAACATGATTTATTTAATTAAGTTTCCCAATGATTCATATTGTATGAACTACTTGGAAAATGATTGGCTTCACTTAGAAATGAAAACCACAGTGGTTATATTAAATAAGTGAACTATGATGGAAAATGTGGAGATGGAGTTGGATTTGGTCGTAGAATATTTTAAATTTTATTTGAATAAGTGAAATTGAGTTAGTTGGGTTATATATGTAGGTAGCTAATCCACTGCTTTCTTTCAAATTAATGATAAGATTGGAGATGGAGATGGTAACCTCTCACCAGTCACCACTCTCCCCCACTTCTCTAATTTGATGTTTCAATAGTTTTACTATTATGTCACCTTTCTTCACCAAACATCACACGTATATCCTAATTAATAATTCTAATCAAAATTAACTATTTAAAGATAATCAAACCCTTATCTTCAGATATGACCATCTAGGTCAACGTTTATTTAAGCAACTATAATCAATGACTATTCAGCAAAAGTAAAAAAATAAAAGTCTACCAATGACTAAGGATAAGTAGCACAATCCATCAAAACCAACACACATACAATTTGAAATCTCTTGATTTTTTTTTTTTATATATATATACATATAAAAGAAAGAAAGAAAAATAAGAGGTTTTCATCCATGGAAAGCAAAATAAATTAATATGATTATGTTGGAATTTAATGGTCTAACATGAGAAAGGATACCTTAGTTGGAGTAGTTCCTATTCAATTATACATATTCTTAGTTTTGGAATAAAATAGACAACTCACCCGTAAAAGCATTATTCAAATCAAGAATCAAATCAAAGTATTATGTATTTTTTTTCTTATATCAAAATATATTATTATTGTTTGGGTGATTTTTTTTAAATGCTTAATTATTAAAAAAAAATGCTAACCTCAATTTTTTTTTGGTAGTTTTTTAGGGTAAATATCATTTTGGACTCTGTGTTTTGTAAAAGTTATCAATTGGACCCTCTATTTTGTTGAATGACAAAATAGACCCTATATTTTCCAAAATAGTAAAAATAAGATGTTGAACTCAATTTTCAACAATTTTATTTTTTTAATATAACTAACTTTAAGACAATTTCTAACACGAATAGATATAGAAAATATAATTATTTTTGCCATAATATCTTTAGATCAGATTATTATTAAGTTTTATTTTGACAAAAAATTAGTTCAGGGTCCTATTTGTACAATTTTAAAAAATATAGGGTCTATTTTGTCATTTAACAAAACAGAGAGTCTAATTGGTAACTTTTACAAAACACATGGTCCAAAATAGTATTTACCCTTTGTGTGGGCGGGAGGAGGAATCTTTTGAACACTTATTTCTTACCTGTGATGTGGCTTACCATGCCTGGAGATCTTCTCCTTGGGTATTTATCCAATTTGTGACACTGGTATCCGTACGTGGAATTGAGTCAAATTCATTTGGGACCTTAAACACAAGGGGATTGCGGCGGAGGAGGTTTTCCTGTATGCATCTCTGGTGGTTGATACAATCTGGCGCACCTGAAACGACAAGGTACATAATAACATTATAGTAGGCGGGAGGAGGAACCTTTTGAACACTTATTTCTTACCTGTGATGTGGCTTACCATGCCTGGAGATCTTCTCCTTGGGTATTTATCCAATTTGTGACACTGGTATCCGTACGTGGAATTGAGTCAAATTCATTTGGGACCTTAAACACAAGGGGATTGCGGCGGAGGAGGTTTTCCTGTATGCATCTCTGGTGGTTGATACAATCTGGCGCACCTGAAACGACAAGGTACATAATAACATTATAGTAGACGTGAAGAAGTGTATTGACTCTATTCGATTCTCTTTTGCATATCTACATGCTACTATTTTTCCTACCCCTATTTCTTCCCTGAAGGAGAGCTGGTCTCCCCCCCCCCCCCCCCTCAAGATTGGATCAAACAGAATTGCGATGTTAAAGTGGGGCTTGATAGCATATGTACATCGGTTGTAGCCAGAAACCATCTTGGTAAGGTTGTTTGGGTTCAAACGGCTAGAGTTGTTTTTTCTGATGTGATGTGTGGGGAAGCGGCGGCCTGCTGTTTGGCCATTTCTGCAGTGTTGGATGTAGAAGCCAAGTTTGTTATTGTGGAGAGCGACTCGAGGGTAGTTATCAATGCTCTTATAATGGGAAAGAGACTCATTAAGCTATTGAAAACTATGTCTCTTTTTGTAATAGCTACTCTCATTTATTTACTAGTTATATTTTCTCGAATATTAGCCGGACATGTAATTTTGCTGCTCATAATGTAGCTAAGTGAGCGTTTACCCACAAAAAATTAGAGTTATTCCGATATCTACTATTCCAATTAACATATTGACCGCGAGGTCTATTTTTCTATTAATCAAACTCAAAGTACGCTTTATTTTAAAAAAAAACACACTCAAGAACTCAGATCAATGATAACAATTTGCAACAAACACAGTTCGAATTAATGAAATATAAACAAAATGGATCAAAAATAAAAAACAATTTGAATTGTACGTTCAATGCAGTAGTAGAGAAACCTTTGCTACTGGATTTAATTTACAAAAAAAACTTACTCTTTAATGGTGAAAACACTAACTCGAACTACTTACAAGACTATATACTCTCATTATATTTAATTCTCACAGTTGAGTTAACCATCAATACACTTCTATAATTGTAGTAAGAACTAAGTAATTTTGAATCTAAGAGATTTATATAGATATCTTAAGATGTGGTGAGAAGGAATGTGAAAATAGAAAATAACTAACTTGACGTCTTATTAACCTTATTGCATTAACTAATTGTTCAATTCGAGTGGTCAAATCACACAACATATAATAATAATAATAATAATAATAATAATAATAATAATAATAATAATAATAATAACATTTTTATTAGTATTGTAGTAGGAATGAAAAATAAAATAATGTTAAAATTAGTTATAATTCAAAATAATTTAGTTTGGAGTTTGTCTTACTAGATAAACCTAACGTAAATAGTCCAAGAGCTAATACTTTGAAATAATAGTAATATTTCACTTAAAATTATGTGCCTATTAAATTATATAACTATTAAGTTACTTTTGGATTAAAAAACAAAACATATATTTTTTAAATTTTTAGAATAAAAAAAATTACAACGAAGGTTTATTGATTTTCTAACCAACCAAATAAAATATGTTACTTTGCTAATAAAAACAGAACAAATGAAATATGTTTTTCTTGTTTAGTCAAAATGTTAATTTATATTTTTTTATGTTAATTACGATTTTTGCTCTTTAAATTTTAATATATATTAAATCTTACTTTTAAAATTTTCAATGTCATTAAAAACTTTCTCCAAATTTTTGGATTATTGGATTATATAAATTCTATTCAATTTTACTAGTAGACGATTAACTTGGACAAAAATTCTATTAAAGTTAGAGTTTACGATATCATGTCAAAGTTTCAAGAGTATAATTTAATACTAGATAATCATTACGTTAGACGACTATTAGTAGAATTGAATTAGTTCTTGAATTCAATAATTTTAATAATTTAATTAGGAGAAACTTTTTATGATTTAAAAGTTTGGAGATTGTAATTTAATACATGTAAAATTTTGAAGGATGGAAATTCTAATTCTATTTAGTTATAAATATACAAGTCATTAATTTTTCTTTTTGCTTTTGATTCTCATATGAATTAAAATTCTTGCTTTAAAAAACAAATTACATAAATTGTTAGTTTTTGTAAAGTTTTCACATTTTACATTCAAAGTTTTTTTTTAATTTTTTTTTTATTTTTACATTTTAAAATATATACTTTTTTTTTGTATTTTTATGAATTTCCACATATAACAACTCGCATAGTAATTTAAATCGCAACTAAAATCTACATAACAACCCACATAGAAATTATCGGAACAACCACCAAAGCAACCTAAATCATAAATTTTTTTAAAAAAATTAAAAAATAGTATGTGATGTATTCTATAAAAATACAATAAAATCAAATGAAAGTGAGAAAAGCAATATCAAAATAACCAAACAAATTATATATAAATAATAAAAAATTAACAACAAAATAAGGAGAGTACAACATAAAAAAAAATATTTAAAGACTTTATTTTATGTAAATAAAATTTTAAAAACCTTACAAATATTTAAAATTCTATATTTTTTTTTGAAATAATCTCCAAAAAAAAAAAAAATCAAAATCAATTTTTTTCATGTAAAGGTGGCATAACATATGACAAAGGTCATGAAATTTTGATGGGACCCGCTATGACTAACCACTGTTAATCCATCCGAGTCTCTAAACAAAAAAATCTTGGCCAAGTCTCAATCTTGATTAGAGAAGAGAAGAGCCTTCCCTTTAAAAACACTCAAATTTTCAGTAAGAATCTAAACTCTACCACACTCTGATCATTAACACCTCACCCACCAATTTTACGAAACTATTACTATTTCTTAACAATTCCCATCAATCTTTTCTATTTGCAAACAAAAAAATTGGATCCCCAGATCCCATATTCTCAATATCTTACTCACCCAGATCGTAAATCACCATTTTTCTTGTCTTGTCAAGCATCGACTGACCCCATTAAGTTTCTCAGGACGGAATCCGTTTTCAAACTTTCGGTCTTTTCATCATGGTAGAGACCGTACCTGCAGGGCGGTTCCACCACCAGAGGTTGGACATCCGACGATGGATTCCGGCGTTCGTATCCTCGCATAGGACCCTCTTCACTACACTCTGGGTCTTCGTTTTTTTGTCACTTTTCGTTTGGCAGAGGAATTTGATTGATGGGTTTTCGTTATTCGGACGAACCGTGACGAAACCCATGCCTAAGCTTCGACCGGTGGCATTCAATTTGACGGATTTTGGGGCTGTGGGTGATGGGGTTACTGTGAACACTGAGGCCTTTGAGAGGGCTGTTTTGGCTATTTCTAAGCTTGGCAAGAAAGGAGGAGGCCAGCTTAATGTGCCGCCTGGTCGGTGGCTTACTGCCCCTTTTAATCTAACTAGTCATATGACTCTTTTCCTTGCCGAAGATGCTGAAATACTTGGAATTCAGGTGAGTTCTTGTTCTTGTATTTAAATGTTTTTCTTTATTTTAGTAAAGTTTGCCTTTTTTGGGGGGCAATGTTATGCAAATGCCCCTAGTGATTATTAGTAGCATTTACCATGTTCGCGCTATTGTTGGCTAATGTTGCTTTGTAAAACTCTCTGATAACATATCGGTTTAGCTTTTTTCAAACAAACATGTAGTTCTAGCTTTGTTAAACACTTTGAGAATATTTAAGTTATAATGCTTGCTATAATACAGTTGTGAAACTGTTGTTGAATAGAAAATATTACCAAATAACGAAAAATTATGTATAGTTTTATATGTGTTAGTGGAACTGCTCATATAGTAGTGTAAGTAATGGGATTCACTCTTTGTGCAAAATGACTGAAAGTGTGAAGTTTCAATACACAAGTTTCATTATGCTGAAGTTTCCAATTGTACATCTTTTTTCGTTCCAGTTGATGAGATTTCTATCTCTTTCTCTTATTCTTTTTTTCCTGATCAATACACATTGTTAGAGTTGGTACTGATGTTACAAGTGTTCTCTCGTATTATATGTGAAGGATGAGAAGTATTGGCCACTTATGCCTCCACTGCCTTCATATGGGTATGGGAGAGAGCACCCTGGGCCTCGATATGGGAGTTTGATTCATGGCCAAAATCTTAAAGACCTTGTTATTACAGGTAACATATATTTCTCTTTTTTGGGGCATACAGTTTTTTACTTCTGGACTTCTAGTACCTTTTTAAGCAAAAAAGGAAAAAGAAAGAAAAGGCTTGTAGTACCAAAAATGAGTTACATAGTAAGCTGATCGTATGAACATTGATTTGATGAGAAGTTCATCACTTCCAACATAGTAAGCTGATCATATTATATTTTGTAAGCATATTTCATATATGTTTGACATCAGATTTTGGCATTCTATTTGAGTTTGTGGATAGAGGTAACCTATTTGTTTGGTTGTGGAGTGTCGCAAATACTTGCATCCATTGAACCATCATTTCTTTTTCTTTAGCCTAATGAAAGCCGAATAAATATTTTCTGAAAATGAAATTATGGTCTTTTACCAGTTTCCTCACTCCACCCCTACTCATAAGTCTTAGTAGCAAGAAGTAGGGAAAAGCTGTCATCTTGCATTTGACTATCATGTATCAGGCATTGATTAATTTCTTATATATGTTATACCCTTTATTAGGAAGGTAGGCAAATATTTTTCTGTAAACACTTTTATTAGGAAGGTAGGCAAATATTTTTCTGTAAACACTTTTATTAGGAAGGTAGGCAAATTCAGCGTACTGAAAAAAAAACCCCTTTATTATTGCTCTGAAATATAAAAATGCAAGATAAGATGGGAAAATTCATCCACCAAAACAGCCCCCTGGCAGAAAGCAAAAATTACAGTAAAAAAACTGTGAAATATAAAATGAACTTCTTATCATTGTGCAGCCATAATACCAGATACTCAGCTTGAAATTATTCCACCCGCCGCCTCTCTACCTTCTTTTCTCTATTCTCAAAAATCCTTCCATTTTGTTCCAGCTATTATACCCCAAAAAAAAGACAGCTGCTGAAACAAGTTGCCTTTAATCTGAAGCAACCATACTTCCAAACACTGAACTGAAATGCACCAAAATAACCTGAACTCCTTCGGACTGTATACCAAATGTGCAATGAAATTGAACAGCACTGAGAAGTATGATCCACCAACTCGACATATTAATTCTTAAAAATTAAGTTTGCCATTTTCCTGTTCCCTATATGTGTCTTTAAATCTTTGATTTATGAAATTTTCTGATTTTGGCTTATATTCATTGACCAACAGGGCATAACGGTACCATAAATGGGCAGGGTCAAACATGGTGGAAGAAGTATCGCCAAAAGCTGCTCAACCACACTAGGGGACCACTTGTACAGATCATGTGGTCAAGTGATATTGTAATTACTAATATAACATTGCGTGATTCTCCATTTTGGACACTTCATCCTTATGACTGCAAAAATGTAACCATTAGAAATGTTACTATTTTGGCCCCGGTATATGAAGCTCCAAACACTGATGGGATTGATCCTGGTAAGCTGGCTTCTGCTTCTTAATTCAGTTTCATGTAACATAAGCTTAGCATTAGTCCTATCGCCAGTGGTATTATACAAGCACTCAAAAGTCAAAACTTCTTCATTCCTCTGTTTGGGATGATATTACCAAATACACTTATAGTAATGTTACAGTGGTATGTCTATCTAATGTATCTATTGACTATTGCGTATTAATTAGCTCCAAATTTGCATGGCAAACAGATTCTTGTGAGGATATGGTAATTGAGGATTGTTATATTAGCGTTGGAGATGATGCAATTGCTATAAAGAGCGGCTGGGATCAATATGGAATTTCTTATGGACGGCCTTCAAGGAACATACTCATCAGGAATCTTGTTGTTCGCTCCATGGTCAGGTCAGTTTTATATTTTCCCTTGTCCTGTCTCTGTCCAAATGCTGTTACACTGAGGGAAAATGTCATAAAATGACTTGTACTTTTTCTTCTCCTAACGAAATCCACGGTATGTTAAGAAACATAGGCGAACTCCCTTAAATTTGATTTTCCTTATTACAGATTGACTGATCTTTTCATTCAATCTAATCCCCAAAAAGAAATGTCTGCCTTAGTGGTTTAAATGAGATTTTACTGTTTTTCGGTAGCCGATAGCTGTTTAAAATTAATATATCACTCGTTAGATCATTTTAATTCTAAAAAATATTGTTTGAGAACTAGTAATAGGTCAATGCTAAATTGAATACAAGTATAATCTACCCTTCAATAAGAGCAATTATTTTAATGAGATCTTGGGAAGTCAAATTACAAGCTTCTTATAAGTAAAAAAACAATCATGAAATACCAAGTTATTTTAGGCCAATATATATGATGAAACTCTTGTTTTTCCCTTTTCACTTATTAAAGAATTTTTAAGTAAACATATGACTTCTTCATTTTAACTTGTAATGCATGTTCTATATTCTTTTTTTAGCAATTTTTTTATTTCTTGACTAGAACATTGCCACGCCTTCTCCTTGGATGTCTTTTAGGTCAAGTCTCTTGAAGCCAATATTTATCTTTAATTAAATGCAGTTTGGGCCATGTTTTACATCCCCTAATACACGAAATGTTTCACTATAAGAGAAGTTTGAACTTTGAACTAAAAAAATTGGTGGATTAATCCAACTTTCATATTTATAACAAGAGAATAACTTGAATCCGTTTTGGCAACAATGCAACAGTGCTGGCGTATCAATAGGCAGTGAGATGTCTGGTGGGGTTTCAAATGTGACAGTGGAGAATCTCCTCGTGTGGAGCTCAAGGCGCGCTGTCCGCATCAAAACAGCTCCAGGAAGAGGTGGATATGTCCGCCACATAACCTACCGCAACCTAACATTCGACAATGTTCGCGTGGGAATTGTTATAAAGACAGACTACAACGAACACCCCGACGACAACTACGATCGGAAAGCTTTCCCAATTCTCGAGGACATAAGCTTCACAGGTGTCCACGGACAGGGTGTTCGAGTTCCTGTGCGTATCCATGGAAGCTCAGAAATTCCAGTGAGAAATGTGACTTTCCGGGATATGTCAGTGGGACTGACCTACAAGAAGAAGCATATTTTCCAGTGTGCCTTTGTGTACGGGCGAGTAATAGGAACCGTCTTCCCTGCCCCTTGTGAGAATCTCGATAGGTACGATGAGCAAGAACGGTTGGTTAAGCGCTCTGCCTCCCAGAACTTGACAGACATAGATTATGATTTTTGACATGACACAGAGCCTTAAGACAAAGCACAACATGAGCATTTGGCAACGTTACGGAATGTAGTTTAGATGTATTGTTCCTCTTCTTTTTTTTTGTTTTTTATAAAATTAAAAAATGATGTACATAGGGTAAATATTCCTGTTGATTATTACGCTTCCTTTTTTCTACTCACACAATGTACTGTTTTGTTTTCATTTTCCACATCAATTTTCATCTCCAGAATAGATAATGAGCATGAATAATTCATCTTATTTTTATGTTTTGGCCACATAAATTGAAATAATAGGGGACCATTTCCCAAACTAGTCAATGCATACAGAGCAGAGTGTGCAGTTAATATTACATATGTACTACTATTTTAAGAGTTAGATGTGAGCAATATTAGCAAGCAAAGCAGGCCATGATTGGTTGAGTGTGGCCTTGGAATGGACGTGAAACATTAAATCTTGTTAGGACCACATCAATCTTATGTTGTCATCACCACTTTAATTGTATGTTATATCATTCCCCACCTCGTACAATGCAAGTTGCATTACCCATCCCATGAAATAGTTACAAATCATTTTCGTTTGCATTTGTTTTATTCTTTAAGAAAAAACAAAATGTGCATAATTTGTATATGGTTGGTTTGTGTAGAATGTGTCACTCTATAACCAAATGCTCAAAACTATTATGAAGGATAAAAATATTTTTTTCATTAAATGCCTGAAATACGAAAAATATAGGTGCAAAACATTTGTGAAATTGTAGAAACGAAACCAAAAATTGATGTAAATGGGTCAATTCAATATTTTTACAATGAGCCAAGTTGCAAAAAGAGGTCATACAGAATGAAGGAAAAAAAATATAAGAACAAAACGAAGAATGAAAAGAACCCAAATTAAAACAGGAAAATGATGACTGCAAATTGCAATTAGATCAAAAATACTTTGAACGATGTTCGGTCAAAACACCACTCACTCATCTTTGTTTTGGTTTTTGTTTTTATTATTTTTGTACATTTTGGCTAATTAGTTAAGATAATATTAAAAAATACTATTGGTGTATAACACCCTCCTAACTTAGGACCCTAATTGAAATCCCTATGACCCTATTTTTTTTCTTCTGAATATTTGATCTCATTTTATGGTCTTGTGATTTTTATGATATTTAATCTACTTAAATTAATATATAAAATATTTCTTTTTGTGTAATATTTTTTGGAACAAGCAAAATTAAACAGTTTAGATCATTATATTTTCACCATTCAAAAATATTTTTAAAAAAAATTATAAAATTATCGAAGAAGTATTGCAATTTCCAACTTTATCCAAAATACTAAAAACACACCTAGATTTTTCAATATACATATTCATCTATTTTTGTATTTCAATCACAAATCACTCATAGAAAGAGAATCTTCATTGGAAAAAAAAAACATATAATAACTATAGATAGACATTTTATTTTACTTTTGTAGTCTTTTAATTATCATCGTTACTACTTTAATCAATGATTCTATGAGTAAGTGTATATATCTTGCTAAAAAAGTAGGCCCTTAACAATAACTAGAAAAAAATTCTCATGAAAATTAATGTCTAATTGCTAAACGTGAATAATTTAACATAACTGGTTGAATTATAAGAAGAACTATTCTTTTATATATAAATATGAGATTTTTTCTATTATAAACTTAAAATGTAATAAATTTACATTTATGACCCTAAAAAAGGAAATAAACAAAAATAGAAACTATAAAGTTGTTAATTACAAAAATGCCGGCCAAGCAAAACGGAACACCATCTTCTTCGTGACCCAGCCGCACCCTTCTTCGTGACCCAGCGATCCAACCCCAACAACCCAATCTCAACCATCTTTCTTCCAAAACCAGCAAAATCAAAATCTAAAAAAATGTAGAACTCCTAGGAAACAAGCTGAATCCCGAAAATCCAAAATCAAAAACGAAAAGGAAAAAAAAAAAACCAGGAAACCTCCATTGATGTACAAAAAAACTCAAAAACAACAATCATTGAACAAAGAAATCGCGATCAGAGGAGAAGAACCGAGTAGAAGGAGAGCTGGAAATCAAAGAAACTCACCCATGATTGAATCAGAAGGAGAATTGAAGGTAAACAAATTTTTTCAGGAACGTGAAAACATCTTTTAGTGTAGATGAATAGTAATTTGATATTAATTGATGAAAACCGGATTAAATTGAAATAATAATGAAATATTGATGAAGCTGAGAAAAAAACAACAACGGTTTGCATGAAAATAAACATTAACGCATATAAATAATTGCTACAGTGTTTTATTCTGAAAACTGTTGTTTACAAGTTGTTTTACAGTGGAATAATAGTTGTTTGGGATCTACAAACTAGAAAATATGAATCTATTGTTATTAATTACTGATTGCTTTTAAAATAGTTGTTTGATAGTTGATTTAAGCTATATAAATAGTCGACAAATTTGAAAGTGTTAGATGCATAAGTTATTCCGGAAAGAGTTGTTTATTGGTTGTTTTGACAGATTAAAATAGTTGTTTGCAACTACAAAAACTGAACCAAGTAAATAATTTACATTATTTCAGGAAACAGAACCATTACAAATATTGGTGCAGAGCAATGGGCATTGGGATGACAACAAAAACTATGTTGATTATGAATCAAGTGGAGAATTAATTTCGACCAAGTGCACTTTTGAGGAACTAATGAGAATAATGATGGAAGAACTCCAATGCAACCATGAATCAACACAACTACAACTGAAATATCAACTGAAGGAAGGAGGCCAACCACTACAAATCAAGGATGACAAAAGTCTGTTGTTCTACATAAAGCTATTAACGAAGGAGGTTGATTTCACAAGGTACCCATTGTGTGTGAACAAAACCAGTAACACGGCACCACCTAACCAAACAATGGTGTGAAACAATATGATCATGGAATCGTATGAGAACAACGCGGCACAGGAAGACTTGCAGCAACCTGGAAACAACACGGCAACAACTTCCAAGCAACAACTATCTGCGCAGACGATGGGATCTGGTGAAGTTGATACATTTTTCCTAGAAACGAATAGCAGTGTCATCGAATCAACCATACAACAACCGAGAAAACAACGAGAGAAAAAACTACGGCGGTAGATGAAGATTTTGACTTCACCGACTATGCAAAGCTTGTGGTAACGAGAAATGGTACAGCAACTAGAAAACAACCAGGAAGAAGAAGAGGAAGTGGACAACACAGAAATGATGATCATCAATGACAAACGACATGAAACAATAGAGAAGGGGCAAATTTACAAGGACAAAGAAACATTGATAAGTACACTATGCTACTTTGCAATCAAGAAGACATTTCAATACAAAGTAGTGAAATCTTGCACAAAAGAATACAACATAGTGTGTTTGGACACAAACTGCAAATGGAGTTTAAAGGCTACAAAAAATGGAAACACAGAAACATTTATAATAAGGAGCTACGAAGAAGAACACACATGTGCAGTTACAATAAGATTTGGAGATCAACGACAAGCTACATCAAAGTTGATAGCAGATTTTGTAAAACCAAAATTCTTGAACACGAAAACAAAGTGCGGCCCCGAGACATAAAGACAGAAATGAAAGACAAATACGGAGTAAAGATGAATTACATGAAAGCATGGCGTAGTAAAGAGCGAGCACAAACCCAGCTACATGGAAATGCTAAAGAGTCGTACAATCTCTTGCCAAGATACCTGTACATGCTACAGAAAACAAATCCAGGTAAAAAAAATTTAAAAATTTTACTTTGAAAATATTTGTGAAAAAACAGTTGTTTTTGCGTTGTTATTTCGTTGAGTACATGTTGTTTGACAAAATCCTGTTTGATTAAAATTCAGGAACATTAATAGACATAGAGAAAGATGATGATGACGAGTTTCAAATATGCATTTGTTGCATTGAATGTCGCTATAAAAGGTTGGCCAAACTGCAAACCAATCATCGTGGTAGACGGTACATTCCTAAAGGCCGCGTATGGAGGCACGTTGCTCACTGCCAACACACAAGATGCAGAATCGAAAATTTTTCCACTAGCATACTGCATAGTTGATTCTGAGAACGATAAATCGTGGGAGTGGTTCTTAAAAAAAATAAAAGAAGCATTCGGGGTTCGAGAATGTCAATGCCTAATATCAGACAGACATGAAAGCATCATCAAAGCAACTAGGAAAGTGTTCCCTGAAATAACACATGGCTACTGCATCTTCCACCTCTTGTCGAACCTCAAAACAAAATTCAAGAAAAATGCAAAGCATTTCAGAGTGCCATTCTTTGCAGCTGCAAAAGCTTACACAGAAATGGAGTTTGAATTCCATATGAGGGAGCTAGACAACTTGGATAAGCGCATAAGACCGTACCTGGAGAAAATTGGCCATGAAAAATGGTCAAGGTATCATTCGAGAAAACAACGGTGAAAACTAATAAGAAGGATAAAATTAATGATATGTTCACATATTTAGAGCGTTGTATTTGCGTTGTTTTTGCGTTGCGTTTGAGTTTTTTTTCAAAAGTAGAACTATGACAGAAACTGTCCAAATTATAGGTACTCTACCATGACATCAAACATAGCTGAGGCACTGAACTCAGCAAATTTAGCAGCAAGGGAAACACCAGTGACAACATTAATGGAGTGCTTGAGGGCACAAATGCAAGAGTGGACATACAATAATAGAAAGGAGGCACAAAAATGCACAACAAGGCTGACACCATCATCTGAGAAAAAACTCATAGGGAACTATGTACGATCATTGCGACTAACGGTAAGTTCGGATTATCGTTCGCATAAAGTAAAATAAAAACGCTTGTTTTTGCATAGTTTTTTGGTTGTTTTAAAGTTGGTTTAAAACATGCAGGTGAAACCAGCAAACCAGAACCTGTTTGAGGTGATAGATGAAGACAGAACAAGAATAGTAAACTTGAAGGAGAAGACGTGCACATGCAATAGATTTCAAAAAGATGAAATGCCATGTAACCATGCAGTCGCCGTCATGAAGGACTTGAACATAAACACATACAACTACTGTGCACAATACTACACATCAAAAGCATGGCTGCAAACATATGAAGAAACAGTATACCCAGTTGGAAACGTAAGAGAATGGGAACTTCCAGAATTTTTTGAAGAAATCATAGTGTTGCCTCCAAAGGAGAGAATCAAGTCTGGAAGGCCGAGGAAAAGAAGAATGGCAGCAGCTTGGGAAACAAAGAAACAAAACAAGTGTGGCAAGTGTGGACAAAAGGGACATAACAAAAAGACACTGAGAAGAATTACGGCATAGAAGTGGAAACAACTACACATCAACCAAAAAACAACTATATTAAAACATTTAGAAAACACATACTGCATATTACGATTGGTTGTTACATACATTTTTTTATTGTGATTTTTTATGTGGAGAGATATTGATAATAGGGAATTGGTATTATTATCATTAATATACAAAAGAACATCAAATATTATAGTTAAATAATTAAATGAGTGGAAGAAGGTTGAAATTAATAAGAAGGAAAAATAAACTACATAAAGTGATTACAAATGCAATTTAGTTGTTTGTCAGATGGTTGTAATAAGGTTGTTAATAGTATGCTGTCATGACTAAGAGTAAATATAAAGATTAAAAATCCAAAAATATGAACAAATTAAAAACCAATTCCAATTAAGAAAAAAACATGATAGAAACAACAACTTGTCTATGATTATGAACATAATCTGGTAATAGAAAAAACAAAAGCTACATAAAAAAAAGTAGTATTTCCAACAACAACCAATAGATAACTAAGACAAATTCTTCTTTGGACCCTTTGGAGGAGCCTCATCTTCACTATCAATAAATTCCACTTCTTTCATGCAAGCATACTTATAGAACAACACAGCAAGCCTATCACGGTGTTTCTCAACATCAAATATGGGAGGAATCGGTTTCATATCAATAAAGTATTCGGCGAATGATGCAACGAAACAACCACAGTCACTGCAAAACAACCAAAAAACAACGAGAAAAACTTAAAAAAGGAAAATAACATTACAAATTTTAAAAACATTTGAAAATAAAAAATAAAAACAACTTACTTCGAGGTTTGTTGAGGCAAACCATCAACCTTAACAACTTCGAAAGGGTCTAAACAAACCGGTTTGTTTTCCTTTTTGAACTCATCAAACAAAGCAAAAAAGTGGGGCAACAACACCGCAAATGGCTGACAAGCTTTGATAGCAGCACTATCTTTCATAGCAGTCGACAAGGAGTTGTACATGTACATACGCCTTTCCTCAATATTCAATCGACCAAGAATCCAATGTGATCCAGTCTCCATATGGATGATAAAGAAAACATGATCGCACAAATGCCAAGGGGAACCACATAACATTTTTCTACCTCTTATATAATCAGCAATGGCATGCTGGGCAGTTATCAAAGAAAGATTTTTTTCTGTGCAATAAATTTTTCATACAAAGCATGAATGGTTTTGAAGAATAAGCAATCGGTGGTTGTGAACTTAACCTTTGGCTCCTTTGCATACTTTCCTTTTTTACGTAGATAGTAAAAAATGATGTCCAGATGCTAAACAATAAAAAATGAGAAATGTTCGAAAATCAGAAAATGAATTATATTTCAACAACTAAAAAACAACCAACAAACAACCTGAATAAAACTATAGACTGAAATTTTTGAAAAAAATCAAAAGAAAAAATAATTTAACTTACAGAATTAGTCAAACATTGGCCATGATATGCAAGCTTGTGGAACCACATCTTGGTTGCAACATCTTCCACGCCAAAACGAAAAGGGGGAACAATCTTATCCTTACCCTTCAAGTAAACCTTCTCCTTGTCATGCCTAACATTTAAAAAAAAAAAATAATAAAACATAAATAGTAAAGTAAAAAACAAAAAATACAAAAACACAACAAAAATGCTGAAAATAAACACTTACGGATCTTTCTTCGATCGACGTCCTTCACCAAGCCACAAGTCAAAATCAATATCGTCTTTATGTTCTACATCTTCACCAATCTTATCATCGAGAGGACACAACCCAGCCACATACTTAACAACTCCATAACCAGAACCATCTTTAGAACTAGAAATGGAAGAGTCATACTCCATAAACGGAGACGTCAGCGCTATGGGTTTCTTAGATTTCCTCTTGTCAACAAGAGGAGTTTCTTCAACGGGAATTGGGTCATCTTCAAGTTCAATGTTAGAATCAACATTGAGACCTGTTGCACCCATCTAATATATTTTTTCCACAAAAATGAAAGAAAATAGACAGTGTTAAACACAAAAAGTATGAAGAAACTAAAAAACAACCAAAAAAAAAAATATACCTCAAAACAAACAAGACGACGATCCGTAACCTCAGCATTTTCAGAAACTGAAATCTGTTTACAAGGATCACCACCAATTCCATCTGAAGACATCTGTTTATATATGGTATTAAAAAGGAATTAGAGCATGGTTAAAAAATAACAACCTTTACACAACCAAAAAACAACACAAAAGCAAAATTACCATAATCTCAACTGCTTTTACACCGGACTGAACAGTAGCCTCAACATCTATTTGAGTAGGGCCGTCATTGAAATCAACGAAATTCTTGATACAGAAAATAAAGGAAAAAGAAAATGGAAAAAAGTGAAGTTATTTTTTGTGAAAGACTTCAACAACTAAAAAAAAACTACATAACAACTTAAAAACAAAATAAAAACAACAAGTAAAATAAGAAGACCAACAATAAATTGCGAACAACATAATCTACAAACACAGCCATATAAATAACATAATAAATACAAATAAATAGTCTGAAAAATAGTTGCAAATTTCTGAAAAATAAAACATAACAAGAGACATAACAATAACATAGAATTACAAGAGCACTACCTAAAACGGACTTACAACAAAATAAACCACACAAAGTAACTAAAACCTAGTTACATTGTCTACTTATCTACCTTCTCCTCACTATCAGTGGATTCATCATCACTGCCATTATCATTTTTTTCTTTTGAGTCAGAATCTTCATCGGCTTGACCATCCTTCTCTTCACCTTCACTACCCTCCCCTTCTTCATCACCCATAACATTCTCTTCTTCATTTTCACCAGTTTCTTCAGATTCATTTAAATCAAAATCTGCTTCATCACCACCTCCATCATCATCATTGGAAGAGTCACTGCCTTTTTCCTATATTGAAATTACAAATTAAATTAGTATAAAACAACTTAAAAAAAACCGAAAAACAACTATTGAAAAACTAAAATACCTTGGCATAGGAATCGGCAAAAACAGTAGAAAATTGTGTCTGCATTGAAGCCATCTGAGCACCAAAAGAAACAAACTGTGCAGACACAAACTCTTTCAACTCAACCAAATCAGATGAAATCTTCTGTTGGGAAGTATGCAACGAATCGATCTTGACCTCCAACCCATGAAATTTCTCAGAAAAGGCATCAAGCTTGACAGAAATGTCACTCTGAGCAACAGTTGGCTCTTCGGGAAGAGGAAGACTCTTGTAAGAGTTGTAGTCGGTGTCGAACTTGAAACTGCTTCGGTCAAAGCTTTGAACTCACCAGCCGTGGGCCTCATATTTGAAAGTTGCAGCTGATCAAAAAACACCAAAATTAAAATTTCAATTATGAAGATTATTAATAATGAAAAACAACACAAAAACAACTACTGAAAAACCAAATTACAACAAACAGATATACCTTATCTTTGGAAACATCAAAGATAGTAGTCTTCAAAACTTTGAAAGTAGGTTGACTATTGCATGTCCACTGAGTGATCCTTGGAATACGAGAGCTTTCCTTTTGGCAGTACTTACCTTTCATGTACTTACAACACTCGTAGAACCAAACTTGAAGAACATGAGGACAACCAATCAAAGTGTAAAAAACACTCGGCCTCTTTCCCGAACTCCTTGCCTTCCTAACACCCTCAACCTAACTATCAAGCTTACCCTTCAATGAGGAAATAGTCAATTCAAAAGAACTCCGGCCCCAAGCAAATTCATTGTACCTCCCACTATCTACAACATCTAAAATAGACTTGGGTACATTTTTATGCTTAGTGCCACTAAGCAAGAACCACTCCACGAAATACAAAACGCCAACTTCACAAAGCATCCTCATCGAATCACCCCACCTCTTGGTGGTAAAACATTCCTAACGATTCCTTAGTGATAGAGGACGAAGTTGGCCAATATCTTTCACAAAGACTATTAACCTCTTGCTTAAAATCTAAGACACTACAGTCACCTTCACAGTCTAACCCAGTAATCAATGCAAATTCCTCAATGCTAAACCTAAGCCTAACACCGCGTATCATTACCCACAACTCAGCATCATTAGGTTGCTGAACCTCCCGGAGCAACAACCCATGAAACACTTGGGGTTGAACTTTGAAATCGGGAAGGTTAAGGAAATGACCAAAATAGGTTTTTGAAAACATTTCAAGCTGTACATCTGAAAGACAAGACTTAATGTTCTCTATCACCTGGAAAGTAGCAGTGGAAAAGGCTTTCGCAATAAATAGATTCTTCTGGTCATAAATATAATCTCATTCCTGTATCAATATAAACAAAATAAATCAGGACAAAAACAAAAAAAAACTAAAAAAAAAACAGAAAACAAATAATAAAAATAATTTTTTTTTTTTAAAAAAAGGACACCTTAGGGGGATTTTTCTTTGGTAGGTCAAATCCTTCAACCTTCACTGAGGTCCTAGCATGGACCTGCAAAAAAAAAGAAATACAAAAGCAACAATTCTTAGATACAATAACAATGAATATATAAAAATGTAGTAACCAAATTACAGCCAATAAAAAACCTAAAAACAACGTTTATGAAACCCTTACAGTATGATAAATGTAAGAGATAAACAACTTTCAAAAAAATACAGTAACAACACTGTCACAACTTAAAAAAAAATAACTAAAATATTAACAACACTGTACAAGCTCGTTGTTATGAAATTTCGAAAATGGTAGTCGATAATAGTAGTGTGACAAACAACCGAGAAAAAACTGACAATAAACATATAAAAAACTAAAGAATAAACAACACTGAAAGATCTTGTTGCAATTGAAATTAGTAAAATGCTTCTCAATACCAATAGTGTGTAAAACAACCGAAAACAAATTCACAATAAACATATAACCAACCAATGGGGAAAAGCAATTCAAAACTGTAACAAAATACGAATTGAACTGGGCAATTTTTCAACAACCAAACAACAACTGAATAAAAACAACAAAACAACATCAACCACAATACATGACAGAAATACATAAAGAACACCAAAAAAACATAAAAACATCCTAAAAACACCTAAACCAGTGACCTAAAAAGCTCATGTAAAAATTAACACAATAAAATGAAACCAAGCAAATTTAAATTACCTTTGATTCAACTTTGGGCTTTTGGTCCTCACCATGCACTTCATCCTCAAAATCAGAATCTGAGGAAACCTAGAACAAAAAATGGGGAAAACTTTAAATCATCAAATGTAACACCACAAATAAAACAACCAGAAAAAAACTAAAGAAAAATTTAAAAACAACAAAGAGAAACTTACATCGCGTGCAGACTTGGAAATTTTTGCTCTCTTAGTCTTAGGAGCATCGGCTTTAACAGGAGGGGCTCTTTTCTTAGTGCCCGATGTCTCTGGAACATCAGCCACTAAATTTTTAGCAATTTTTTTTAACCCCATCTTAGGTTCGACTTTGGAAGTAACAGTTGGAGCCTTCTTCGATTTTTTAGAAACTTTCTTCGCCGGAGATGGTGATTTCGAACCACTTCTAGTGGTTGCCATTTATATAGAGAAAATATAGTGGAGGATGACAATGTAGGTTGAGGAAAACGTGGGTGAGGGCTTGGAGAAGGTGATCGTGGGAAGAAGAAATTGGTTAGGGCTTGATAATGGTGATCGTGGGAAGCTCGGTTTGAAGAGTGGAAGAATCAGATAAATGAAAAATTCAAAAAAAAAAAAAATAAGAAAGGAGTTATGAGGTGGCGTGCGTGTACGTGTGTAAGGAAGAAGGGAAAAGGTAAAATTGTAATTATTAAACTTTTTGAAAAGTAAAATTGAAAAATGTAAAAGTTAAAAAAGTTTAAAAAACCGTGTATGGATAAAAATGTAAAAAAGGTGTCAATTTTGACATGAGGTGTAAAAATCTCTATAAATATATATATATATTTATATGGATGCACTTTTAATGGGTATTATCCATGAATGGGTAATATTAAAAAATTTTGAGTTTTTATGATTAATTTAGAAAAATTTCTCATTTTTACATTATATGGGTTGAGATTGGTCCATCAGCTGAAAATAATAATAATAAAAAAATGGCAAAAAAGTGATAAAAAAAAAAAGTTGAATTCGACTTAAATATTTTACATCTAAACATATTTTTTATGTAGTGTAAAAAAAAGGTATTTTTTGATATTTTTTTTTTAATTAAGTAGCTAAATTAAGCATAGAAATTTAAATTTCTCTTTTATTATTCGCTATCGGACTAATATTTAATGGTTTAATATTTTTAAAATTAATATTTATAATTAAATTTGTTTATTACCCATTAATGAGTATTACCCATTAAGAATCATTTCATACATGTATTTAAATTTTAATATATATATATATATATATATGGGTATACTCTTAATGTGTATTATCCATATATGGGTATTTTATTCTTGACCATTGGATCAAATATCTAATGGTTGATATTTATAATCATTAATTAAATATTAAAAAATTAATATTTCCTATTTTGTTATTCTCTATATTCCTAAAATAGATAAAACTATTAATAGAAATAAAAAATTGATAAAAGGAATTATTATTTAAAAAATAAAACACACTAAAAAAACTAACAAACTATTTTTTTTAATAAAAATTATTTTAAAGATTAAAAAGAAAAATGTATATATTTATCCTTTTATAAAATTTCTTCAAACTAGAATTCTAAATTGCATTACTGAAAACAAAAAAAAAAAAATAATAATTTTAAGCTTTAAACTGTAATACATATAAAATGTATAAAAAATTTTCTAAACCTAAAATCTTTAATTTTATAATAATTAACAATTATTTTTATGTTTTTATTTTTTAAAAAAATACTTGAGCTTACCAAAATCTATAAGAACAAAACCAATGAAGAAAATTTTAACAAAAAAAAAAAATAAAGGAACAAAAAAGTGTCATAAACATTATTGAATAATGGCAATTGCCAATACAAGAATTTCAGCACGAAAAAATTATATTTGACCCCTAGACAAGATTATCATCTTCCAATCCTAAAAATATAAATATTGAACAATAGTACCTCTTTAGTTATTCTAGGAGAATGATGCATGGTAATATTAAAAAAAAATCATTGGATAATAATAATATTTCTCTAACAATGATAGCCTAAGTAAGAACTAAGAAGTATTGTAGCGTTTTATTTTTAAGAGTATGAATAATATTAAGACAACTGGATTCCACAATCAAGCTCTAATTCTCCTAATAAAAAAACACATTAATATACATGTAAATGATTTTTAGTTTTACAATAATAAATTATTAATAGACTCACAGTTTTTAATTAATTTTTAAAAATAATTTATAATTTTTTTTTTCAAACTATTAGTTGTCATTATTATTTCCAATTTTATAAAAAATAAATATAATTTTTTTTAAAAAAAAATAATTGTTAGAAACTTGCCATAAAAGGTTATTAGATTGTTAACTTATTGATTTTTTTAGTTCCCAATGGGTATTACCCATTAAAAAGTGTTCCATATATATACATATATGAGAATTTTTCAATAATATACGTCATTTATAAATTAATTACAATAATAACATTACCTAAAATAATTGAAACAATTAACGTGACACCTCAGCCTAAATAACCATAACAATAAATTAAAGATGCCTGAAAAAAATCATGTCCAAACCATTTTAATCAAATAAATAAATAAAAAAATTTAAACCTGATAAAAATTAGCCCTGTTCTCCCATATCAATCCTTATTGGTATCATTAGTAACTATGGTATTTTTTCCTTTATATATATCAAAACTATTCCAGAAATTAATAAATTATAAGTAAAAAAAATCACATAATATTTTAATTAAATTTGTAGACATCTAAGTTATCAATTAAATATTTTAAAGTTACAATATGATAATAGGCTATATAAAAAGACTACTATGTAAACATCATATATGAAAATAGTTTATTTCAATATGTCAAAATAAACTAATAAGTTTATATGGCATATACGAGTATAGACATATATTATATGTGAAATAAATTTATGAGCAAGAAGTTTCATCATATTTAAATCTTTGACAAGTACATATATTGTTACTATATAAGACATATTACAATCATGTGTTTTGTATACAACTAGATTTGATATCTCAACTTGAAAAAAAAAAAATAGACTAATTAGTTTGTTATTTTATAGACACACATTGTGTTTGAAACAAAAAAAAAAATTGTTGTTCCAATATACACGAAAAATAGACTAATAAGTTTCTTGGTTTATATCATTATGTTTCATTATAGTTTACTCTGTATTACAAAAATAAAATATTGCTCCCCAACAAATGATAAATAGTAAGTTTATTAATATATGTAATTGTAGGCTATATGAAATGAAATGAATTGTTGTTCCAATATACAAAAATAAAAATAAAATTTGTTTCAATATGTCAAAATAAACTAATAGATTTATTAACATAACTAATAGTATGTTTTATGTATTAATTACTTAGTATGATTTATGCTTCTTATGTATATCAGTTTTGTAAACCAATATCATGAATATATTCAATATTTAGTTTGAAAATAAAAAGAAAATTACAATATGTATTAATTACTTAGTATGATCTGTTGGATAAATTCCCATACTATTGTCCCATAAATAAAGTTACAAGGAAAATAAATTAGACCTCTTTATAAAGCCTCAACAGACCATTATAACTCATAGAGTTGTCGGTTCTGTTTTCCTAGGCTTAGGTCTTTTATTTCTTTACAATAAAAGGAAGCAAACAATATATATCAAGACTCTAACAAACTCTCAGCTATTCAAGGAAAAATATCTCAACAGAATATAGTTATTTCTCAGTTCAAACAACACAGCCAGCAACAACAAAAATATTATAAATAAGTGGTTCAACCTTCCACTTTGTACAACACAATCATTTCGGCCAGCAGAGGGAAAAAAAAGGGCAGCAGCTGTGATTTTCTCTTGTAACCCACCTCAGAAACAAGGGAGAAAAATATAGAGAGTTAGTGAGAGATATTGTAAGAAAACAAAGAGAAATAAAGAGAAGAGAAAGAGATTACCTGCTGTGATTTATAGCATGGAATCTCCATGAACTTGTAACCGGTTTTGACAATCATAGTGAAGAATCAAGCGTCTTTGAGGAAAGCTTGACGGAGATGTACTCTTGATTTCAAGGGGAACTCCGAGATCAAACTTTGTTGTGTTCTCCTTTATTTTTCTGTAGTGTTTTCGGGTTTTCTTTTCTATAACCAACAAAGATCATTTTAGATCTTTGTTGTTACTAGTGTTTCGAGTTTCTCTTTGTGTTGCAGGTTTTGAAAGAAAACTAGTTACAGCCATGAAAGCTACAACCATAGCTTGAAGAAAAGGGTGTCTCGGCTGGGTTTTATATCTGCAGCAAGAAGGTTGAAGGGAAGGAGAAGAGGAAGCTCGGCTGGGTTGTTGTTGCTGCAGCAAGGAGAAAGAAAGGAAGAAGGTGTTTTCGGCTGGGCTGTAGAAGAAGGAGGTGAAGAAGCTTTACTAGGGTTTTGCTTGCTGTTCAAAGAAAAGAGAAGAAGGAGAGAAGAGGAGTGTGTTGGGCGGCTGCATTTGTTTGAAGAAGGAAATAAGTGTGCTAGGGTTTTCTAGGAAAAGAAAAGAAAGCTTTTATATTAAATAAAGGCATCAGATTTTTGAAAAGATAAAATCTGATATTCAAAGGGGCATATTCGGTTTTGTGAAAGCATATTCCCTTTGGATCCGCACCAAATTAAAAAGACAAATTTACCCCTCAAATCTGAACGTTGGGTGTTGGGTGTAGGGGGCATCTCGGGAATGCTAGCTATTTCCTACAGTGGTATCAGAGCTCGGGGAAGCAAGAAGATTCAACAACACCTGGAAACAACGTCAAGAAACAAGAAAGATCATCAAAATATTTAAGAAGCAAAATCTGAAATTATCAAGAAAAGGAAAACTCTAACCTAAACTTTGTCTTGTTACATTCTTACTTTTATTATCTTGTTATAACAATTAAACATGAGTAATATTAGAGTGGATGTTGACAAGTTTGATGGATCGGGGGACTATAGGATTTGGAGGAAGAAGATTAGAGCTCTTCTTGCTCATAACAAATTACTTAGGATTCTTAGTGAACCCATAGAATGGCCAGAAAATACTTCTAAATGTACACAAGAAGAACTTCTTGAAACTGCTACTGGTTTAATCATTTTTAACTTGTCTGATGCTATTATCAGGTTAGTTGATAAAGAAGATACACCAGCAAAAATATGGAAAAAGCTTGAAGATCAGTTTCAAAAGAAATCTTTAATCAACAAGATTTTTCTTAAAGAAAGGATATTTGGTTTCAAGATGAGCACTAGCAAGACTCTTGATGAAAACCTAGATGAATTTCTAAGGTTACATATTGAATTGGCTAATTCTGGTGAAAATGAGGCTTTAAGTGATGAGAACCAAGCCATCATCATCTTAAACTCATTACCCGAATCCTACAAAGAAGTGAAGAATGCCATTAAATATGGTAGGACAGAAATTACTTTAGAAGAAGTAATTTCAGCCTTGAAGTCAAAAGACTTGGAGATCAAGAATGAGAAGCATGGAGGTTCTAATGGAGAAGTAAACTTCAGTAGAGGGAGACCCAATCAAAGAAAACATGGACACTACAAAAGTAAAAGTCACAGTAGAGATCACCACAAAGGAAAGAGTCACAACAAGGGAAGATCAAACTCAAAAGAACCAACTGATCCTACGGGATGCTACAACTGTGGCAAGCCAGGGCATTTTAAGAGAGATTGTTATTTTCTAAACAAAGGCAAACCAAATAAATATAAAGGACAGGGAGAAAATTCTAACTCTAAACCTAATTTTCATAAAAATAACCAAGCTAATTATGGTGATGGTTATGAGAGTGTTGATAGTGGTGAAGTATACATTGCTGCATCATCTTTTAAAGATGATTGGATTTTAGATTCAGGTTGTACTTTTCATATGACTAATGACAAGAGTTATATGTTTGATTATAGGGAATCAAAGGAGGAAAAGTAATCCTTGGAAACAATCAGACTCGTGAGATTAAAGGCTCGGGATCTATCAGATTTAAAATGTATGATGGGATAGTAAGAACCCTAACAGCAGTGAGGTATGTGCCTAATCTTTCTAGAAATTTAATTTCTATTAGTGTGCTTGATGATTTGGGTGTTGTGAGTAAGGTAGAGGCAGGTCATATGAAGCTTAGTAGAGGAGCATTAACAATCATGAAAGGAATAAAAAATGGTGGACTTTACTACCTACAAGGCTCTCCTATTTCAAGCTGTAACATTACAACTCACAACGACAAAGAAGAAGAGACAGCTACTCTATGGCACAGAAGATTAGGGCATATAAGTGAGCGAGGCTTGCATCTCATGAGTGAGCAACAACTGTTGGGTAAGGATAAAGTGAGTAAACTAGACTTTTGTGAACATTGCATACTTGGAAAGCATCACAGATTAAAGTTCACAGCAGGTACTCACAACTCTAAAAGAATACTTGAGTATGTACATTCTGATTTATGGGGTCCAGAAAAAATCAGCACTCATGGTGGTTGTTCTTATTTCTTATCTATAGTAGATGATTATTCTAGGAAAGTATGGATATATCTACTTAAGAATAAAAATGATGCTTTTACAAAATTCAAACATTGGAAATTATTGGTTGAGAACTTAACTAATGAAAAGCTGAAAACTATAAGAACTGATAATGATTTGGAATTTTGTAACAATGAATTTGACCTCTATTGTAAAGAAAATGGCTTGCAGCGACATAGAACAGTGAGGATTACACCTCAGCAAAACGGGGTGGCTGAAAGAATGAACCGCACCATACTAAACAAAGTAAGGTGTATGCTACTTCAGTCAGGATTATCTCAAGGGTTTTGGGGAGAAGCTGCCTTGACAGCAGTTCAACTAATAAATAGAAGCCCATCAAGAGCAACTGAAGGTAAAACTCCCGAGGAGAAATGGTCAGGTAAACCTCCAAACCTTTCTCATGTGAAAGTTTTTGGATGTGCAGCTTATGCACATCAAAGCATAGGAAAACTTGAACCTAGGGCTTTAAAGTGTGTTTTCTTAGGGTACCCCGAAGGGGTAAAAGGGTATAGACTTTGGGTAAAGGAAAAAGGGGGATTTAAAACTATGAATAGTAGAGATGTTATATTCCAAGAAAATATTTTTCCTTGTTTACCTAATGAAAAGTCTAGTGCAGGAATGGAAGATACTAACCCTGCAGGTACAAACCTAGAAGTTAAAACCAGTTCTAATCAGGTGGAACAAAATGAAGACACACCGGGAATGGTTCAGGTGGAACCTAACCAAAGCTAGCAGCCCATGAACAATGGTCAAGGGGGAAGAACTGATGCTCAACAAGAGATCAGGGATGAAGACACCGAAGAGGACCTTACAAACTATCAGTTGACAAGGGACAGATCTAAGAGGACTCCGAAGCCTAATCAGAAATTCAGCTACAACATTTGGAGTGAAAAATTGGCTTATGCTCTTCTAACAGATTTGGAAATGGATGATATGGAACCCAAGACTTATAATGAGGCAGTAAATGGAAAGAATTCTAAGGAGTGGAATAAGGCCATGGATGATGAGATGGGATCTCTCAAGAAGAATAAGACTTGGGTTGTGGTACCAAAACCCGAGGGTAAAAGTATTGTGTCTTGTAAGTGGTTGTTCAAGCACAAGGAAGGAAGATCTAAAGATGAGCCTATAAGGTTCAAGGCTAGGCTAGTGGCTAAAGGTTTCACACAAAAGGAGGTATTGACTTCAATGAGATTTTCTCTCCGGTGGTGAAGTATAAAACGATTAGAGTGGTCCTAAGCTTAACTACTTAGTTTGACATGGAGATAGATCAGATGGATGTTACCACTGCCTTTCTCCATGGGGAACTGGAAGAAGAAATATACATGACCCAACCAGAAGGGTATGTAGAGAAGGGAAAACCTAACCATGTTTGTAAACTGGTTAAGTCCTTGTATGGACTCAAGCAATCCCCTAGGCAGTGGAATAAAAGGTTTGACACCTTTATGATGAAACAAGGTTTCTCAAGGAGTTACTATGATGCATGTTTCTATCACAAAGGAACTGACATCAACACGGTCATCTACTTGTTACTTTATGTAGATGACATGCTTATCATAAGCAAGGAAAGATCTCAAGTGGATGAGATGAAGAAGCAACTCAAGGCTGAGTTTGAGATGAAAGACTTGGGGATAGCATCTAAGATACTGGGTATCACTATAAAGAGGGACAGAAAGTTGGGCAAGTTATTCTTGACACAAGAGGACTACATTCAAAAGATTATAGAGAAGTTTTCAATGAAAGATTCAAAGAAAACTTCTCAGCCAATAACTAGCCAGTACACTTTGACAAAGGAACAATGTCCTAAGACTGAAGCAGAGAAGGAAGCAATGAGTAAAGTGCCTTACTCAAGTGCTGTTGGGACTATTATGTACTTAATGGTTTGTACAAGGCCAGATCTGGCCTTTGCCATAAGTACCTTGAGCAAATACATGGCAAACCCAGGAAAGATTCATTGGCTTGCAATGAAATGGGTTTTCAGGTACCTAGTAGGAACACCTAAGGTTGGACTAATCTACAAGCAACAGAAGTTCAGCACCAACATAGAAGGATACAGCGATGCCGACTATGCCGGGGACAGAGACAGCAGAAAGTCTACTTCATCTTACATGTTCCTACTTGGAGGAAACTGTGTGAGTTGGAAAGCCCAACTCCAACCTGTGGTTGCACTTTCAACAACAGAATCGGAGTACATATCAACCACAGAAGCTATTAAAGAAGCCATATGGATGAAAGGACTTTTGACAGAGATCAAGTTACTTAAAGAGGTTCCTAGAGTGTACTCAGACAGTCAAAGCTGTGTACACTTATGTAGGAACCCTGTGTTCCATGACCGAACTAAACATATAGAGATTAAATACCACTTTATAAGGGACAAGGTGACTCAAGGTGAAATACAAGTGGAAAAAGTTCCTACTGAGGAGAACCCAGCAGATATGGGAACTAAGGTGGTCACTCTCAACAAGTTCAAACATTGTATGAACCTGTTGGGAGTTGACACAGGATGGTAAATGGACACATATTCAAGCAATGACCCTCAAAGACAGCAACAAGTAAATAAAGCAAAGGCAGAAAATTTTTTTGGACTGCTCGTATGGAAATTTAGGTGGAATTTGTTGGATAAATTCCCATACTATTGTCCCATAAATAAAGTTACAAGGAAAATAAATTAGACCTCTTTATAAAGCCTCAACAGACCATTATAACTCATAGAGTTGTCGGTTCTGTTTTCCTAGGCTTAGGTCTTTTATTTCTTTACAATAAAAGGAAGCAAACAATATATATCAAGACTCTAACAAACTCTCAGCTATTCAAGGAAAAATATCTCAACAGAATATAGTTATTTCTCAGTTCAAACAACACAGCCAGCAACAACAAAAACATTATAAATAAGTGGTTCAACCTTCCACTTTGTACAACACAATCATTTCGGCCAGCAGAGGGAAAAAAAAGGGCAGCAGCTGTGATTTTCTCTTGTAACCCACCTCAGAAACAAGAGAGCAAAATATAGAGAGTTAGTGAGAGATATTGTAAGAAAACAAAGAGAAATAAAGAGAAGAGAAAGAGATTACCTGCTGTGATTTGTAGCATGGAATCTCCATGAACTTGTAACCGGTTTTGACAATCATAGTGAAGAATCAAGCGTCTTTGAGGGAAGCTTGACGGAGATGTACTCTTGATTTCAAGGGGAACTCCGAGATCAAACTTTGTTGTGTTCTCCTTTATTTTTCTGTAGTGTTTTCGGGTTTTCTTTTCTATAACCAACAAAGATCATTTTAGATCTTTGTTGTTACTAGTGTTTCGGGTTTCTCTTTGTGTTGCAGGTTTTGAAAGAAAACTAGTTACAGCCATGAAAGCTACAACCATAGCTTGAAGAAAAGGGTGTCTCGGCTGGGTTTTATATCTGCAGCAAGAAGGTTGAAGGGAAGGAGAAGAGGAAGCTTGGCTGGGTTGTTGTTGCTGCAGCAAGGAGAAAGAAAGGAAGAAGGTGTTTTCGGCTGGGCTGTAGAAGAAGGAGGTGAAGAAGCTTTGCTAGGGTTTTGCTTGCTGTTCAAAGAAAAGAGAAGAAGGAGAGAAGAGGAGTGTGTTGGGCGGCTGCATTTGTTTGAAGAAGGAAATAAGTGTGCTAGGGTTTTCTAGGAAAAGAAAAGAAAGCTTTTATATTAAATAAAGGCATCAGATTTTTGAAAAGATAAAATCTGATATTCAAAGGGGCATATTCGGTTTTGGGAAAGCATATTCCCTTTGGATCCGCACCAAATTAAAAAGACGAATTTACCCCTCAAATCTGCACGTTGGGTGTTGGGTGTAGGGGGCATCTCGGGAATGCTAGCTATTTCCTACATGATCTATGCTTAATATGTATATCAGTTTTGTAAACCAATATCATGAATATATTCAATATTTAGTTTGAAAATAAAAAGAAAATTATAAATACCATTAATAATTGTAAACATATCAGTTTTAAAAAATGTTATTAATGGTGAACATCTAACACTTGATATGAAAGCAATAAAAAATATTGAAATTTTAAGGCATGCTATTATCAACTAATCAATTACTTTAAGAGTATTCTTAATATCTTAAAAACTAATATCAAGTAATAATAAAAAATAATGTTTGCAAATTATTAAGGTTATATTAACAAAATTATATTATTCTAAAAACTTTAGTAATTATTATTTTTATTTTGTATACTATTTAGTTTGTATATTAATGTATTTTAAAATATATTTAGTTCACAATATTATCAATATTATATCTTTATATATTAAAAGTGCCTATCTAACGACATTTCTTCGTTTAACAGAATATACTTAAAAAATAGAAGAATATTCTGTTAAATTTAACGATTACGTTTGATCTCCCGTTAATAAATAAACCCAATAATTAAACCCAAAAAATTAAACAATCTTTTAAATATTAATAATCTCTTTTTAAATTAAAAAAATCATCTTACCCCCATCTCTCTCTCTAACAAACCTATCTTGGGAGAATATTAATAATTTTTTTTATTTATCTTTTAAAAAAGTGTAATATAGATAAAATGTCTAGAAAAGATAATATAAATGTGAGACTGTATATGAGTATTTACCTTATATGTTTGTGCTTATTTTTAGTTTTATTTTTAATTTTACCACCGAGAGGAGAAGGTTGAAAAATATTAGAATATGAAAATATTATTGAAACTTATTAGTAATTTGCAAAGAATGTGAAAGTCTATAAATATATAGTTGTGTAGCTATTATTAAATATGAAATGAGATAATAGAACTTTTTTCAATTAGAAGATTAATGTACATTTTACTATTAATAACATACATTATTATAACACAACTATGTTTTACTTACTAAATATACTGACACATATTTTATTTTTATAAAACAAATTGTTCAAATAATTATACTATTTTAATTATTAATTAAAATAAAAAACTAAAATATTAAATAAAACTAACACTACGTGGCTTGGCACGTAACAATCACCTAGTATATATATGAGATATATGAAATGTTATAACATGACCAATAAAAAGAATTAAAGACCAATAAAAGTGAGATAAATTAAGAGAGAGAAGGAATTTACTCTCGTGTGTGTTATAACGTGAAATTCAATACCTTAGTCTACGTTATTTATATATATATTTTTTGAAATTACGTTATATATCTTAAAGTATAATGACTAACGATATTTTTATAAATTAGATCATAATTTAGTGTGTAGATGTAATTTTCCCTATATATTTATATATTTGATGTCTTTTTTTTCTTCTGAATATTTGATCTCATTTTAAGGTCTTGTGATTTTTATGATATATTTAACCTACTTAAATTAATATATCAAATATTTCTTTTTATGTAATATTTTTTGGAACAAGCAAAATTAAACAGTTTAGATTATTATATTTCCACCATTCAAAATTATTTAAAAAAATTAAAAAATTATCAAAGAAGTATTGCAATTTCCAACTTTATCCAAAATACTAAAAACACACTTAAATTTTTCAATATACATACTCATATATTTTTGTATTACAATCACAAATCACTCATAGAAAAAGAATTTTCATTGGAAAAAAAAAACAAACATATAATAACAATAGATAGACATTTTATTTTACTTTTATAGTCTTTTTATTATCATTGTTACTACTTTAATCAATGATTCTATGAACTAGAAAGTATGAAAGGAAGTCACAAATGCCTTATTTACATATAAGAGTAAGTGTATATATATTGCTAAAAAAAGTAGGTCCTTAACAATATAACTCAGAAAAAAAATTCTCATGAAAATTAATGTCTAATTACTAAACGTGAATCATTTTTTTTTTAATAAAAATCAAAAACTTTATTAATTAAGAATTTCGTTCAAAACAATAAAACGTGCTTCGGCAGAACAATCCTCTAATTAAAGCACACAACCTGTAGAGAAACAAGAGTCTTTTACCAAACAATGAGCCAACTTGTATGCAGATCGTTTAACAAAACACAACTCAATATATGAAAAAACTAAAAGCAAATTACAGACATCTTGAAAAAGTAAACCAAATTGAGAAATCATATAAAATTACTTTGATAGCTTTGACACAGACTAAGCTATCAGTTTCCAAAATAACGTGGTCCCATGGATGATGTGCAATCCAACTTAAAGCTTCTTTGATGCCTATTATTTCTGTAATTTTAGGTTGAACACTCCCAATCTTTCCCTTAGTGAAAGCTTCTAGCATATTACCATGATGATCCCGAGCTACGCAACCCACACCAAACCGACCCTCCTGATCAAACAAAGCCCCATCAACATTAACTTGTAACATAAGTGCATACCAATGCTCAGAATGTCGCACCCCTTCATTCAAAGGAGACAAAGAAAGACCCTTTCTGCCTTGAGCACATTTATACTGATCAAGCATGTTTTTCGCTGATGCAACAATATTTGATGCAACCCAACTCTTTTGTTGCCAAACAAAATCATTCCGTGCACGCCAAATAGCCCAACTCACCACAGCCGCTTCCTCCATCTCACTAACACGTCCCATAACAGCAGTATAGCCAACTGCTAAATGTTGGTGAGCCGCCCCCAACATCCACCGAGCTGCGATTCCAGGCAGCAGTAGCAAACTCACACTCCACCAAGGCGTGATACACAGTTTTTGAAGCAACATTGCACAAAGGACAAGCAACATGAACAGGGACATGACGTTTTTGAAGCTAAAAACACGTTGGAAGGACACCCGATGCAGCTCTCCATAAGAAGTTATTGACCTTTGGAGGAACATTCAACAACCATAAAGTCTTCCAAAAACCTGTATTGTCATCCACACTTCAAGCTCCTTTTGTTTCCTGCAAGAACTTATAGGCACTTTTAATTGAATACTGGCTACAAGAAGTTATTGACCTTTGGAGGAACATTCAACAACCATAAAGTCTTCCAAAAACCTGTATTGTCATCCACACTTCAAGCTCCTTTTGTTTCCTGCAAGAACTTATAGGCACTTTTAATTGAATACTGGCTACAAGACTCAAACTTCCAACTTCAACCATCTCTAACAGTAGAGTCACTAAGTTGAATGCTAAATATCAAGTCTTGGTCAAGAGCCACAAAGAGATCTCTTACTACATCTTCATCCTAGGCCCGAGTATCCATCTGAAATAGGCAACTAACAATATTTTTTATATATAAAAAAATATCACTGAATATAGTATTTATCTAATTATCAAAACTTTATTATTAAATTATGATTTAGTAAGGGAAATTTGATTTTTTTATGCTTACATATACTTAAAAAAATTTCCCTAAACTCATAATATTTGATATTTGTGGAATATGACACATTTTATAATATCCCTAAAATACCCCCTATTTACGTCAACCCCCTCTCTCTTCTTCTCTCTTTTATTTCACTACACTGTCGAGCCATCGGGCCCCATCGGGCCCACCATCGTTCCCACTATCGAGCCCATCGGGCTATATAAAAAATTCTATTTTTTTACACAAGCATCGGGCCCACCATCGTGCCCACTATCGGGCCCATCGGGCCATATCAAATTCTATTTTTTTACATAGGCATCGGGCCCACCATCGGACCCATCGGGCCTTTGTCTTCCTCAATTTTCGTGTGATATCATCTGACCGTGTCGGGCCTGCATCGGGCTGCATCCGACCCGACGAAATCAAACCTCAAACACAGATTTTGCCCAAATCACATCCGACGAAAAAAAAAGATCTGAAGGCTTGCCTTCGATATCTCCGTTCGAAGCTCAGTGGTAGAGGGTTGGAGTCGGGTCTCACGGTGGTCAGTGGTTTAGGTACGCGGTGATTTGGTGCTCGGTGGTGGTGATTTGGTGATTTAGTGAGGGTGAGATGATGAGAGAACAACGAGAGAGATAGAGGAAGAGAGAGAGTTGAGGTTTGAAAAATGAGAGGAGTATTTTTGGGTCTAATGTAAAGTGGTCATATTTTTTTAATTTTGAAATGCATAAGTTTAGGAAAATAATTTTTTAGTAACTATTGAGTATAATATAAATACCCACAAATTACTCACATATAAACATTAACGTGGGAGTTATAAGATAAATCATTAATTTAATATTTTTCTCATCATGTTTCTATTATGTCATTACATTTCTTTTCATCGATCTTATTATATCATATAATTCTATAAGGACTCGTTTGGTAGGCAGCATACATGTCGAATTATATTAAATAACAAGTAATATTATATTTAAATAAAATATTATAGTTGTATTAATTATTACAGCCATAAATTTTAATACAATATGGATCGTATTATTTAAGTCATCCGTAATAGCTTTTATTATAATATTTACAAATATTCTGGGGTCGGAGACCCCTACCCTGGTCTCGGTCCCGAACTCCGGACCTGGACCCAGACCCAAGGCTGACCCTGGGAATATATAGGCCAAAGGCTATTTAAATTTTGAGGTCCTCACTCTTAGAAATATATATATTATAAAAGAAAAAAAAAAAAAAAAAAAAAAAAAAAAGAGTGTTGTGGGACTAGAACCCTACCATTGTTTAATGTGTCATGCACTCCGACCAAGCTGTGAATATTTTTTGTTTACAATACATTTAATTTTACTTAAATAAAAACCTAATAATACCTTTTATTTTTTATATTGGGCCCTCATAAAGTGTAGGCCTGGACTGGCCTTGAATTCTCGGACCTGACCCTAGACACGACCCCAAAGCCTGAACCCAAACCAAAACCCCTGACTCAGCGTTGAACCCGAACCCCAACTTGGACCCGTAGAGGCGTCTCAAGGTGTTGAGAGGCTTAAGGGAATAAACAATATTTTTTTTTTACTTCGCCATATTTAAACGAGACCTTTTTTACAAAAATTAAAATAAATTTATTTAAATTTTGACACAATATCAATTTTAACTCTTTTATCTCCATATAACAAATAAGTTTTCTCACCTCGTTAGTTAACATAAAGTACTATTTGATTATAAGAACATCTCTATTGAAGTGATATATTTTAGCACTTTTGAAAAAAAAAATACTATGTAAAAAAATTTGTCAATTTTTTTCTAATCTATGTTAACAATTATATAAATTTAAGATGACAGATAATAATTAATGAATATATTTTTTATTTAAGTTATAATATTGTCATTAACTTCCTAAGTTATAATATTTTCGTTAGTTATTGTTTTAAAAAATATTTGATTTATTTATTATTATCGTGATAATTTTTTTTTTCAATTTATACTTAAAAATACTACTGTAATACCCGGAATTAAGAAAAAGGATTAGCAAAGCCCTAATTAGATAATTATGAGTTAATTGAGGAATTATATTATTATATAGTTCAATATATGTGAAATTATATGAAATTTAAAATGTTAAAGACCCCGTTGGTGAGCTAGGGGCATTTTGGTAATTATGACCCGAGAAGGGTAAATTGTTGAGATTAATTTAATTACGTGCTTAATAGAACTATATTATTATATAGTATGCATGTGTTGTCTTTTCAGGTGTGTTCTGACAGGTTGGCGCGGTATAGTCACAACCGGGTGTTTCGGGCCGAACCGGGTTCGGGCCCGAAATTCATTTGGGATTGAAATAATTGGCATTCTTATTATTGATGAATAATCTGAAATTATATTGGATTTATGTGTGAATAAAATGGCTAAATTGCCCATGTGAGTGAATATGTATGTTTTAAGCCCTAAGGGCAAAATGGTCATTTGACCATAAGTGATTTACTTGAACCAAATTGATTTTAGACAGTAAATGAAAGAAATTCTGGGTTCTTTCTCTTTGTCTCACCCGACCCCTCTCTCTCTTTTTCACTCAAAACCCTCTTTGCATTCAACTTGGATTTTGGAAGGAAAATCTTGGTTTTGGCTTGATTTGGAGCTAGAGTTTGGAGGAAGATTATTGCTCTTGCTTTGGTGTGAATTGAGGTAGTTTTTACAGATTTTCTAATTGAGTTTCTTCTTGAATTTTATGGTGGTAAAAGCATGTCTTGAGTTGTGTTCTTCTTGTGATTGCATGTTCTTAGATGTTATTGTGATGTTGATGAATTGAGTGTGTGATTGCATGATTTGGTTGAGAATTTTATTGTTGAGCATGGATTTTGATTATAGGTTATTTTCCAGAGTGGATTCATGTGTTTTTGGGATATTTTCATGGCTGAAATTGGGTTGAGTTGTTGGAAGTGAACTCTTGTTCAAGAGCTTGGTTTTGCCATGGTTGTGCATGAATTTTGTGATTTTTTTTATGCAATCAAAATTCTGGGATTTAGATGCATTTGAGTTGTGATTTTTGAGCCTTAATATGCGTTTTTACCCATTGTTTGGTTGGGGTTCGAAATCTAAGAAAAGTTGGCATGTTTAGGCCTTAAAAATGGAGTTTTGGGGTGTTCTGAACCCAGTCGTCGCGACGGGATTTTTGGCCGTCGCGACTGGGTTTGGCAGTGAGAAATTTTGTTTTTCTCAATTTTGTTTTGGCCATAACTTTTGACTCGGGACTCCGTTTGGGATGTTCTTTATATCGTTGGAAAGCTCGTTCCGAGCTCTATTTGATTATCTATGTTTTGAATGCCATGTTTATATTTTTGAAAGTGAAATTGGGGATTAACCCTATTTGTGAAATCCCAGATTGTGTGACTAGGATTGCCGGCACCTGATCAGGAGCACCCAGGGGTTTGGAATCTCTGTTATTGCGGGACAACAGGTAAGACAGTAGTTTGCACGTAGAGTATGCGCGGTGGCACTTATGTTGAATGTGATATATGTGAGTAATTGCAACCAGGATTAGGGTTATTACCCTAACATGAGCGGTTTAATAGCCTAGGGTTATTACCCTAGTGATATATGTTGTGTAATACTATGCCATGTCGGATATATCTATATATTGGAATTATGAATTATGCGCTTAAGGCATAATTAAACTAGACTCGGTAAGCTAGTACCTTGAGTTTAATTTTAATGCGGTCTAGGGTTATTACCCTAGAATATTATGAGTCCAGTGAAAGCATGAGTCAGGGTTGATACTCTTAGTAAATGTCATCTAAGTATATAGAAATGTATTATATGCGTGATTACATAGTATGCAAGTTAGGGTTATTACCCTAAGATTATATATGTTGTAGTAAACATTGAATACACGCATGTATGTTAGAAGTTATGTGTTTAAGACATAACTGGGTTAGACCTGGTATATATCACCAGGATAAATCACCGAAAGAACGTAATACATGGATTACGTATATACATGAATAGGGTTATGCGAGCAAGGCATAACCAGGTTAGGCTCGGTAAATAGAACCGAGGTAAACCCTACTGAGGCCTTATTGTATATAGACGTGTGAGAGCAACACGTAGGTCTACGCCACGTAGACATAAATAGGCATGTGAGCGTAACATGCAGGTCTATAGCAAATAGACAAATAGTGCGGTGACACTAATAATTATGTGTTACATATTGAGATTAAGGGTTATGTGTCAAGGCATAATCAAGTTGGACTCGGTATCTAGAACCGAGATGAACTATTCTAAGGCCTTATTGTAATTAGACGTGTGAGAGTAACACGTAGGTCTACGCCACGTAGATATATATAGATGTGTGAGCGCAACACATAGGCCTACGCCACGTAGACATAAATAGGCATGTGAGTGTGACATGCAGGTCTGTGACACACAGACATATATGAATGGCATTACTGTTTAAATAGCATGATGAGCATATTATATTTGTTATGATTTATACTGTCTTGCTGGGCTTGGCTCACGGGTGCTCTACTGTGCAGGAAAGGGTAAGTCAGTGGCTGATCAACCATGAGTTTGAGGAGCAAGACGAAGAATGTACATGTTCAAGCCATATCAGACCAAGCGGGTTAAGGGTTATCAGTGATGAACTTTTTGAATTCTATTTTGCCGTTTAGGTCCGCTAGAAAGAAATGACTTGTAATAACGTTTGTAAATATTTTTGGGATCCCAATTATTTTAAAAGTTTAAATATATTACAAGTTTATTTTCATTCTGTTTAATATAAAAGTTTAAATTCTGCGCTATTTTGATTAGTAATTCCGATTAGGGGATTAGAGTTTCATAAGTATTTTGGGTAGCGTTCCTGATTATTTAGGGCGTTACAACTACTATATACTATATATTAGAGTTGTTGACCGAGGTTTTCGGCAACCGATAAAATATTATAAGATTATAGAGCTGTAAGAAATTTAGAGAATGATTTTTACGTGGTTCGGGCGTTAATGAGCCTTAGTCCACGAGTCTATATTATTTATGGATGTCTTTAATACAAAGAATGTATTTGGTGAGTGTTTCACCCTTATAAATACAGAGAATGTTCTTGGTGAGTATTTACTCTTTTTGCTCTTATGCAACCCAAGATTCTCGACCCCATTTAATGAGCTTTGATGGGGTATTTATAGTGTTTTTGGTGGGGTGATCCCCAGAATTATTGTACAAGTGTATCTGTAAGTATCCATAAAGTTGGGCATTCCCAATGAATATACCATGAGTAATGCATGGTCAAATCCCTAGGTGCTGTAGGGCTTTTATGTGGAATGTCCTTATTGTCTTTTGACTGATGTGACTCTTCACAGTGTAGCCGTCGATAGACTTAAATGATCATTACTTCGTAGCTGCGGATTGGGGGTTGTGCCGTCAGACTTTATTGCGTGTAGCAGTCCCAACACGCTTCCTCCCATGCGGCATTAAATGCGACTTGATTGCTCAGGGGAAGTCTGACACCTCACGGAGATGCCTTAGTGTTACTTGGGCTTCCGGGAGCGTATGGGGCTCCCTGTGTCTTCTCCGGGAGGCATGTCCCGGATGCTGCCTTATTACATAAAGACTTAGCAAATAGTTTGAATGCTAAGTTGTTTGATCCACGTGTCCTTGTCTGGTTGGTCCACGTATATTGGACAAAATCAGGGACAACAAGAGTAATTTTTTTAAAAAAATAGTACTAAATATAATATTTACTCTTTATCAAATATATATGTCCAAAATATATATATTATTGTTTTTGGTAATTCATTTTTATTTTTATTTTTTGAGAAAACAATCACAACACCTCTTTACACAGTAAAAAAAATATATATATATAAAAATATTATGCTCTTATTTTAAATCAATAAATAAAAAAAATAACCCTTAAAACCTCAACAAATTTAAAGAATTAATAACTATATGCATAATTATATATGTAACAGAATTAAAAAAAAAAAAAGTAACAATGGTGAGGATGAAATCCAAGACCCCAACATCAATATTCATTTTAAGTTCCAACTAACTACTTGAGCTATAATATTTTCATGCAATATCTTAAACTAAAATTTATAGGGTAAATACTATTTTAAACCTTGTATTTTGTAAAGGTTATCGATTGGACTCTGTGTTTTGTTAAATGACAAAATAAACCTTGTATTTTTCAAAAAAGTAAAAATAGTTACATGAGCTTAATTTTTGACAACTTTTTTTTAATATAACCAACTTGAAGATAATTCCTAATACGAACAGATACAGAAAATGTAAACAATTTTGTCATAGCACTTCTAGATCGAATTATAATTAAATTTTACTTTGACAAAAAATCAATTCAGGGTCCTATTTGTACTATTTTAGAAAATACAAGGTCTATTTTGTCATTTAACAAAACAGAAGGTCCAATTAATATATTTTACAAAACACATGGTCCAAAATATTATTTACCCTATAATATTATATTTCGTTTACACATATACATAATATTAATAATATAAATTTTAAGTTTTTGGGGCCTATAAAATTGTGGGCTAGGGGCTTAAGTCTCGGTTGCACCACGTCTTTAACGTTCCCGCTTCAAGCCTCCATTGGGCCCTTACACCCACGGAATGAATGGCTCTTATACACGAGTACGTCACTCTGGTTGCTTCATGGACTAACGACTGGTCCCACGGACCAATCCAAGTGTTTCCAGCATGCTTTGTCCTCACTTGCACGCTTCATGGGAAGTTTTCCCAGGAGGTCACCCATCCTGAAATTGCTCCAGGCCAAGCACGCTAACTGTGGAGTTCTTTCGTAATGGGCTACTGAAAAACAAGATACACCTTGTTGATATAGGTAGTACCAATCAATCCATTTAAGCTCTCTTCAACTATGCAGTCACATACCTACACAGTCTCAGAATCATCACACTTGACCTTCCCCAGGCGATGTGGGATTGCACAGCTTACCCGGTGTTTCCCCTTACGGATCACGGGACTACTGACTGTCACAATCACCCCCCTTACGGGGTTCGACGTCCTCGTCGACCACACTTCCGGCTGGGTCAAGGCTCTGATACCATTTGTAACGTCCTCGCTTCAAGCCTCCATTGGGCCCTTACACCCACGGAATGAATGGCTCTTATACACGAGTACGTCACTCTGGCTGCTTCATGGACTAACGACTGGTCCCACGGACCAATCCAAGTGTTTCGAGCATGCTTTGTCCTCACTCGCACGCTTCATGGGGAAATTTCCCAGGAGGTCACCCATCCTGAAATTGCTCCAGGCCAAGCACGCTTAACTGTGGAGTTCTTTCGTGATGGGTTACTGAAAAACAAGACGCACCTTGTTGATATAGGTAGTACCAATCAATCCGTTTAAGCTCTCTTCAACTGTGCAGTCCCATACCTACACAGTCTCAGAATCATCACACTTGACCTTCCCCAGGCGATGTGGGATTGCACAGCTTACCCGGTGTTTTCCCTTACGGATCACGGGACTACTGACTGTCACAACGTCATATTACTACCCGACTCCGGCCTCAGACCCAGCCCCATATTTGGACTTGGCCCTAGACCCGAACCCAGATCCCAAAACATATTCAGATTCGGACCCCAAACTTCAGACCTGGACCTCGACATAGACCCGATCGAACACGAACTGAAGACCTGTACCTGGACCCCGACTTGGCCTCGACCTCGAACCCGACTCTAGACCGGACCTAAATGGAATCAGAGTTGTGGTCAAATTTATAGTACATAATATAATTTCACACAAACTATTAATATAAACTAATACCAAACATATTATATTAAATAATATTAATATAAACAACACAGTAGAAGCATTGTTTATTGTAAATATCAAAGACCATAATTAAAGCAAGCTAACGTGATGGCAAAACCAGAGACGAATTTAAAAGCATTTCATCCGCACTAATAATGTTTACATGGGCAGCCATAACCATTGTGGCAAGCAGCACTAAAATTATTAATCATGACAATATATTAATTAGTCTGTCTATGATATACACTATTAAATATATAAAATATTATGACACGTTTAGTTTACCTTAGTTTCTAAGATTCCTATTGGATTAGTATAACATGCATGCATATATAGAGATGCATATATACATATATAAAATTAATTGCATATGCATGTGATTAGATACATATTACTTGGTGGTTGTCCAAGTTTTTGGATTCAAGTTTCAAACTTGTAGTCTCTATAATTGTGTACTATTCTCTATTGTTCTCTTCATCCTAACTCATTCACCAAACACAATTATTTGGGTCCACAAAAATTTTGGTACATATATAATAATATCTGTCATCTGATACCTTCATAATAAAATCTTCATCTCATAATACTGTATAGAAAACAAAAAATTGTGCTCCACAAATTAAATAGTTATTTTCTTACACTTATAATTTGTAAAACATTATCTTCTTTAATTACATTATTTCAGACATCTAACACATTATTTTGCCTGAACTAGAAACAATGCTATTTTTCAAAAATAGATATATTTATAGACACATCCTATATCAATTTATTCTTTCAATTTATATATCAATTATTTTCACCAAATACTTAAAACAAAACCTATATTATTATGATGTGAAAGGTAGGCGAGATAAAGTTGTTGGTGAATTTGTTAGTTCCATCTCAAATGGATACACATGGTCTATATTTTTCAGCTTATATATAATAATATTATTCAATAAGAGTTCCATTAAGGGTATGAAGATGTAATACTTTATGCATACTATTTTGATCAAACACTTATGATTCACGTGAAAACACTAGTATAACATCAAGCTAACAACTTAGGTGGTCCATATATATGAGATATATTTCACTGCAAATTTAAAACATCAATATTACTTCTAACTGAATTTAATGATAACCTTAGATAGGAAGAAATAATTCATAATAAGCCCTTACCTTATCTACACTACACTACACTACACTACGCTTATCTAATGAGACATGGCATGTGACAATACTAATTTGGCAAGGGAAATTTCATTTTTTGCCCTTAATAATATATCTCATATCAAATTTTATACCCCTTACTAATTTATACAAAACAATTCCACTATTTTCAAATTCTACCCAAAATACCCCTTACATTTAATTTTCCCACTCTCTCTTTCCCTCTCTCTCTGTCTTTCCCACTCTCTCTCCGACTTTTCCTCTTCGTCCCTGCCCAAAAACAAAACAACCGAACAACCAAATCGAACCCGACGACGACGACCACGCATACGCCGAACCCAACAACCCTCTTCTTCCCACTCGATTTTTCCCTCTCTCTCTCTATCTATCTCGGTCTTGAATTCGACCCGTGCTCGTGGAAACCACCACGAACAGTCGCCAACACAGGCCATCGCCAGTACCCGTGCTCGTCGAAACCCAACACAGGCCATCGCCACCACAACCACGGACCGTCGCCACCACCACAAAGCTCAGTCAAAGGTAAGTTTTTCTTTTTCAAAAAAAAATTAATTTTTTAATAGATTTGGATGTGAAATATTGCATGTTGTTGAAATTAGTGGAATTTTTGTATATTTTGTGCTCTTTCTTGTGGTAGGTTGTATATGTTGGATATGTTTCAATGGTGTTTGTGTGTTTTTACATCGTTATCGATGAAATGTCGATAGGATATCGATAGGATATCGATATATATAGGTTTCTGTTTATGTGTTTGAACATTGTTGTCGACAGGTTGTCGACATAATGTCGACAATTTGTCGATGGTTTACCTTTGTTTGATGTTATGTAGTTTTGCCATGTGATGTCGACAATTTGTCGACTATTTGTCGATAGTTTGTCGATAATAAGTTGTAGTTGATTCTTTTGGTAGTTTGCTGTTAGAATGTCGACAATTTGTCGACAGTATGTCGATAGGTTGTCGATAATAAGTTGTAGTTGATTATTGTGGTAGTTTACTGTAGAATGTCGACATTTTGTCGACAGTATGTCGATAGGGAAGTTAGAGTTGATTCTGTTGGTAGTTAATTGGTACAATGTCGACGATTTGTCGACTGTATGTCGATTGTATGTCGACCAGTTATGAATGTTTGATAATGTCGACAGAATGTCGACATGATGTCGATGTTATGTCGACATTTCTTAACTTTTTTGACATTTAAATTTGTTTGGTCTTTGATTTTTCAGATGGCTCCCAGACTCATTATTCCAGCACCCGAGCATTTCACTGGCCGCGTCACATATAGGGGCACTGGAATTTTTGCAAAAATCAAAGCTCGGTTTGAGGAGTTCAACCTTAATAACACGGCGAAGGAAAGCCGTTTCGGGAGCTTCTGGAATGCCGTACCACTGACATTCTCCTCGGTGTTATTTCACCAGCTGATGCTCCACAAAATGAAAGTGGATGCTCAGGAGGAGTTGAGGATGAGGTTTTATGTTGGTCGGAAGGAGGTCCGATTCGGGGTGCTGGAGTTTGCACTCATTACGGGTTTGGACTTCTCCTCGGGGCCAACAGGATAGGAGAAGGCTGCGCAGGTCGCGCGCTCGGGGTCAGACCGATTGATCAACAAATATTTCAACCGGTCTGATAGTGTGAAGACAGAAGCACTCCAACTTCAGTTCACAAACTGCCAGAACCCGGAAGACTTGTACAAGCTCGGCTTGTGCTTGTTTGTGGAGTCAGTGCTTCTGGGCCGCGAGGCCAACGCGCTGATCACGCCTCACATACTTAGATATGTGGAAGACCTCGAGTTCTTCTTCCGGATTCCTTGGGGGAAGCACTCATTCGCCAGACTCATGCACTCGCTTCAGAAAGACATGTTGAAACAGAAGGCCAACTACGAGAAGAAGCTGAGTTCGGATGTTCAGCACGAGTGCAAATACACAGCATATGGCTTCGCACCTGCAGTCCAATATTGGGCGTACGAGGCCATTTTGGAGGTTGGCAAGAGGTATGGCACGAACCACGGGATTCGGTTCCCCAGGATGCTTAGCTGGACGAGCAAAGGCGATATTGGGAAGAAAGACGTCAGCGCATTATTTTCTAGACGGGTATGATTTTCACTTATGTTCTGAATAATTATTTAACATAAATGCTTGTAATAAATGCTAAATGGTTTTATTTTGATATTTTTTAAACCATAAACAGAATCTGGAAGTGGTGAAGGGGCTACTTCCACGGACAGAGGAGGAGGCATTTGTGAGGACAATATCTTACGATGGTGTGGAGAACCTGGTTGATGATGTTGTGGATGACACAGAGGCTGAGGCAGGTAGTCAGGTACCAGAGACTCAGGTCCCAGACACTCAGGAAAGAGACACTCAGGTACCAATTTCTGGAACTTTTTTTTATGTCTTTATTTTTTATTATTTTTTTTATATAGTGGAGGGTATATCGTATGCTTACCGTATTTTTTTGATATATATTTTTTCAGGCCACTGGTTCAGAACCTCAGCCCAGTGCACCATCTGCATCAGGCGTTCGGGGTGCCGAGTACACTGATTTAGTGGCTCGGTTGGATAGGATCGAGGCTGACACTCAGGGTCTGTATGCTGCTCATGTCGAGCTGAAGAAGGCATACGAGACCAGCCATGTAGAGCTGAAGGGTGGTCAGAACGTAATTATGGAGCAGCTCAGACACATATTGGCCATGTTGAATCGTCCGCCAACGACAGCTTCAGCACCGGAGGCCCCAGCAGATCCATCTACCCCACCACCAGCTGCTTCACCCCCAGTAGAAGAGGATGAGGTCTTCCCCGACGATTACGATCCTTATGAGGGAGCTCCAGCGACTCCGATCGAGGCACAACCTCTTATCCATGTACATGACACCGAGTCGCAGGGTGAGATTCTGTCCATAGAGGCACAACCTGCAGTGGTTAAGAGTCGGAAGAGGAAGAGAAAGCCTCCTGTATGGTTCGGTGACTATACGGAGATGAAGAGGAGACATAGGCCATCTTCGACTTTTGATCCACAGGAGCCACGGATGAGAAATTGTTAACCACTTTCCGAAAGTGGTGTGTTGGACTCATTCCGAACCACCGACTTCGGGATTTGAGAAGTGGTGATTACGGTCCAGGATTCTTTTGGATAATGCTCACACCAAAGGAATGGCTTACAGATGACGTAAGTAAAGTATTTTATAATATTACTTCACTTTTCAACTTTATGTACAATGCAATTAATATATTTTTTTGTGTAACTGACATTTCCCTTTATATGCAGCATATAGATGCAGCAATGCATATGCTGAGGAGGCGACGCACCGACTATCCACTGACATTTCCTTAGAAGGGTATCATTCTCTTCACATTCGTGACCGCCATGATCAGCAGTGCATGGACGAGCCACAAGGGTCCGAGGAAAAACTTTAAATGGGAGGATTATATCCTGGACTACTGCACAGGGGCTCATAAGGTATTGTTTTAGTAAGATTTTAAATGTCAATTGTTTGGGAAGATTATTATGGTTTGTTAATTGTTTCGTTGTTCTCTGTAATTACAGTCCCAAGTCTTTGAGAGATGGAGGGGTAACGAGTTTATTTACTTCGTTCTGAACCTTCCCACGGCAAGGCACTGGGTCACAGTTGAAGTCGACATAGAGCTGTGGAAAATTAATGTCTACGACTGTGATTCCAGCGTCTGTCATTGGACCGCCATGGAACCCATCATGAAGGATTGGGCAGAACTGCTGCCCTCGCTAATCCTTGCAACCGGGGAATTTCCACATAACAACCAGATCATGGCGTTAGCTAACGGTGACATCACGGTGCTTCCAAAAATGCACGCGACTCGAGCCACTCACGACTTAGTTCCGAAGTCAGCAACCAGGTACATAGCGATAAAAAAGTACTATAGTATTGAAATATGTTTTACGTTAGACTGACTTTACATTTTATTTTGCATTTAGTGGTGATTGTGGTGTGTATTGCATTGAGTATGTGGAGCATCTCATGATGCAGCGTGGATTGACCGATGTGACGCCAGACCGGATAGCCATGTTTCGTCAACGGTGGTGTGTCGATTTATTTTACCAAAATGTCGGCTGATTATATGTGTAATTATTGGGACATTGTATATTTTGTGTAATTAACATTACAGTTATGTATATATAGATTTTCTTTTCGTTCAAATTTTGATAATTATACGTGGTTTCAAATATAAAATATCAACATTATTCAACAAAAATAACTATTAAACCTAAAAATAATTAAAATATTTGAAAAATATTCAACCTCAACAAAAATAACTATGACAAAATATGCATCATTACAATATATCAAATTTCCCAACGAATACGTACAAGACGCCTCAGATGCGGGCTTTGCATGTTGCTCTGTTGTGGCCTGAACTGTCACAGCGGCTGCAGTTTCGTGGTACAGAACCTTTTTTATCACCAGACGGGAAACGGTTCTCCCGTCTTCTTCCAGCGTTGCTTTTTCTTGGACGACCTACAGGCTTCTTTTCCACAGGTACCCCAACTTTCATATTCTTGATGTGTTCTGGGAGAACCCAATCATCCTCGTCACCAGCAAGATTGATGGTATCATCGTAAATCTTCCTCCACGTTTCTTTTGAATAATAAGGTGAGCAAAGCGTGTACACACTTGTGTTCGTTTTCAATGCCGCGGCACATGCATGAAGGCAAGGGAGTTTCAATAACGTGAACACGCCGCAGGTGCATGTTCTTTCAACTAGATTCACATCACCACCTCTTTCACCGTTAGGTCCCCTACCAACGTTATACAAATTGGCTCCATTTCGTTGGACGCGCCTGTACCTTGCATTTTCATGAATTTTTGCCAAGTTTTTTTCGAAGAGCGTGGCCAAAGGGGTGGCACATTTGTCAGCATTTTCGAGGCGATCAGCGAACCACGATTGGAGTGTGAACCTGATAAATTCAACCAAAGTAGTTATTGGATATTTCCTGAATTCTTCTGTGACACTATTGAAGCTTTCAGCAGCGTTGCTCGTCATGATGTTGTATCTATCGCCCAAACAATAAGGGTGAGCCCACTTCTCAAACCCTATACTCTCCACATATGCAGCAATGGCCGGATTCATCTTTCTAAGCTTCTCGAACTCTCTATCGCATTCAGTCTTCGACCATGCGTAAGCAACATTATATATTTGGTTGTGAAAAGCATCAGTCTTGAATTTGGCGTTCACGTTCATAACAATGTGGTGATAGCATGCACAGTGGACTGCTTCGGGAAAAACGAGTTCAACAGCATGATCAATGCTTTGATGCCTATCTGACACAAACAATAAGTTCTCAACCACGCCAATTGCTACCCTCAACTTCTGTAAGAAATACGTCCAGGAGTCGTTATTCTCACTGTCAACGATACCATAAGCAATCGGCAACAATTGGTTGTTCGCATCGTATGCCACAGCAACTAACATTATACCGCCGTACTTCGTCTTCAAGAAGGTGCCATCGATACTCAAAACAGGACGACAAAAAGAAAAGCCCCTTCTACATGCACCGAGTGATATAAAACAGTACTTGAACCGCTCATCCTCTAAGTACAAGTCAGTAATGGTACCTGGATTCTTCTGTTCCAGCATGTACAAGTACCCAGGAAGCTTCATGTATGAAAACTCAGGCGTACCCCTAGCATACGTAAGTCCCATCTCCCTGCACCTCCACGCCTTCACATAACTCATACTGATACCGTAGTTGTCAAACATGTCCCTCTGTATGTCTTTAGCCTTGTACTTAGTTCCGTCTTGGGTGTACTTCCCCTTAATAAGGTGGCCAACTACCCATGGTGCTGCTTGACGGTGATCTGAACGTCTCGCATTCAAGTTACATGTGTGTTCATTGTGAAATACAGTGACCTCAAAGTTGTCAGAATGCATCTTCTTCCTCCCCTCAATCTCCATTTACAATCTGGAGCCTTGCATGTAACGTACAACACATCAGGGGATGACTTCTTCACCATCCACTCGAAATTGTTATTAAGGGCAAACCTACCCACAACTTGTCTCAGTTCTTCCTTGTTTTCATAAAAATTACCAAGCTCTATCACCCCTGCTTCCTTACTTTGTAAACAAGTAGTTAGCTCATGATTTTCCATTATATCTTCCTTTGTCCACATGGGAGCTTTGAACTTGGTACAAACTTCGAAAGAGGAGAACGTTGAGAACGTTGCATGACGAGCATGTTCTTCGCCGCCTGGTCGACTACTGCTAGTTCCAGGTGTAGTGCGATTTTCACTACGAGGTTGTCGTTCTCGCTGTGTACCTTGGTTACTCGGTACACACTCTAACCTCAACAATGGTCCCGCTACGGGTTCATCGACTGCTAAATCATGCTCATCGTCCATATTCAAATCTACAATAGGATCATTATTGTAGAAGGGTGTATCGAACTCTTCAAACTGATGAAATCCTGTCGCTTCTTGTTCTTGCCCTACATTGGTCGGAACATCAAAATTGGTCGGAACCTCTAAATTGGCCGGAACCTCCTCATTCACACCAATCCCAACATCTGTTTCGGGAACGCAAGACCCTACCACACTCCGAGGGAGAGGATTAGTAGGCGGCGTAGGCTCCGAATTCCCAACTTTTCTCACCTTGGTCACGAATAATGGCATAAACTCTGTATTTGACATTGTTGCCCTCATCTCTAAAAACGTTCTCAGTTGGCGTTCTCTCTTAATAACCTCTGGCGCAACCATTTTTCCCTTCATGTACAGGGAACAAATCTCCAACTTTAAATCATACGCTACCGGATCAACTTCCAACTCTTCATATAAAATTTGTCGCAGTTCTTGTAGGGTTGTCTCGGTTGTAACTGTCAACGTCAAGCTGCTATTTGCTTTGTAGATCCAATTATAATTCTCACATAACCAAACACCATCGTACGATACAACAAGGAACACTTTGTCTCCTGCAATTGCAAACCAAAAAAACAAGGTGAGTAAAGGAAAAAACACCCAAAAAAAATAAAAATCGACATCCCATCGATATCAATAGACATAATGTCGAGAAGCACAACATCAGAAATTAGGGCACTGAATGTCGACATTGTGTCGACATATTATCGACATACAATCGACAACAACAACAACCATGCTCGTCATCGACATAATATCGACATACCATCGACATTCAATCGACAATTAAAAACGGTTGCACATTTAATGTTAATAAATTTTACCTACGTTCCCAACAACCCTTCCCAACTGAAACGTTGCATGTCAGACACGTGTCCTATCGACAACATATCGACATGAAGTCGACATGTCGTCGACAAATGTGTTAGCAGTGACACTTAATTGGCATGTTGTCGACATGATGTCGACATAGTATCGACATTCAGTCGACAAATACGCCATTTCATGCGTTTTCCCTGTACAGTTACGCATTTAATGACCATTAAATTTTCATACATTCCCAACATTTTTACTGCTCTATAAAAGCAAAGGGAAATCTTATTCATAAGTGCTCTTGTATTCTACCTATCTCTTACTCTTAAAAATTTCTCTTATTCTCTTAAGTTTGAAATATGGCCCCAAGAAAGAACGGCAAATTCCCCATCCTAACTCCTAAAGAGCTGAAGCAGGAGCCTGATGTTGGCATAATTACTCCTGCAATGCAGAAAGTTTTGGACGCCGCTCGAGCTTTCGAAAGAGAACGAAATGGTAACGAGTTCAGGTTCATGCAACTTGAAAGAGAATTTTGCAAAACTGGTGTATGGCCGGCTCCACCACACAGGTTCCCAGAAGGATGCCGTCGTTGCAAACTGGGCATCTTCAACGGTAAACCGGTGAAGCCTGGAACATTATGCAAGTATTGCAAGGCTCACCCACAAGCCAAAGAATTTAAAAAAAAATAATTTCTTATGTTATGGTTTGTGGTGAGTTTTATTTAATGTTTGTTTTTTTTTATGAACTTTTATTTTCTGTTTTTTTTTTTTATGTTTTTTTATGTTATTTTTAATGAACTTTATTTTATGTTAATGTTATGTTATGTTTATGTTTTATTCACGGTATTTTTCCATTGCATCGATATTTTGTCGACATGATGTCGACAAAAAATCGACAACTTCTTAAAAAAAGAAAAATGCTTGTTGTCGACAGAATGTCGACAAAAATGTCGACAAAATGTCGACAAATAGTTAATACCATGTTGGTTGCATGATGTCGACAACATGTCGACATAATGTCGACATAACGTCGATAATGGTCGTCACTGACCTTTCCTTTGTAATCATCGACAAACCATCGACATATCATCGACATATCATCGATAACACTGGAAAACCCAGAAATCGACTGAAAACCAGATCTGCCAGATCTCAACAATTTCAGACCAAAAAACAGCAGTTCCAACAATAAACACACGTATAACAATTTTAAACTACATAAAGTCAAACAAAATGCTTAAAATACAACTTACCCATTATAATGGTGTAAGATTCTTGAGTGATGTTGTATTGTGCTTCGGTTTTCCACCAACACCCACCGAGAAAACAACCATTCAACAGCAAATAAAGAGAGTGGGACGGATAGAGGGAAATTTTTTCATAAATTTTTCAATTTTTTTCTAGAGAGAGAGAGTGGTGCACGAGAGAGAGGGAAGAGGGAAGAGAGAGAGAGAGAAATACCACTTTCAGATTTTAGCTTTTTTTTTTTTTTTTAAAAAAAAAAGGGTAAAATGGGATGTTCATGTAATTAATGGACTAAATTTGTACAAATTAAGGAAGGGTATAAATTTTGATATGGCTTGTATTATTAGGGTCAAAAATTGAAATTTCCCTTTGGCAACTAGTGTTTTTCAACGCCTTTGGCTTGATATATAATTAGTAAGTAGTGTTATACCTTTTTTTAGACGTATATATTTTTATTTTTACATTTTAAAGTAATTTTTTTTTTTCATTTTTACGAAATTTCACACAAAAAATTTTCAACCTAAATCACAACCAAAATTCGTATAGCAACTCACTAAAAAATCACAAGAGAAATTACCGGGGCAACCCAAACCATAAATTTAAAAAAATAAATAAATAAAAAATAGTATATGGTCGTGATTTTTCTTTTTCATAAGCAGCAAATGAAACGAGGCCAATTATATTACACATGTAATCAACAATTCTTATCTGAGTAGGTTTGAATATTTTGGTCAGGTTTGACTCGGACCCGCCCAACCCACTCAGACTCAACTCGGTCAACCCATTTGTTTGGGAAAACCTATTTTCTATGAGCGGTCAGATCCAGCCCGACCAACTCTTTTGTGCGAGTTTGGGTTGGACCCGTACCCGCCTACAAACTTGGGTGGCTTTTTTTTTTATCCAACAGCCCAATTATTATTTTTTATGATTTAAAATATTTAAATAATGTATTTTTTATATAAGATTTTTGTAAAAATTATATGTATGTATATGTATAACAATGAAACTAAAAACTAAAATATAAATATGATTTTTTATATTATTTTGTTTCTTATATATTTTATTTATTAAATTGGAGATAAAAAAATTAAGGTTATGTATCTATGTGTATACTATATTAGTGTATAATCATTATTTTATAAATGCTTATGTCTTATATGAACATTAAATGTATAAATACTTTTTTAATTTAAATATTTTTATAAATATGGATATAATATGTATGGATTATAGTGGACAATAACTAGTACAGTATGTATTAATGGACTATGAAGTATGGACTTTGAATTTTTAGTCACAATTTATTTTAACATTTTTCGTTTTTATAGTTTAACGAATGATTTGTTTAATCATTGGATTTATGTCCCTACTTTGGATTTGAAATATTTTTTTTATTGAATGGGTGAAAAAAAAAGTTGAGCGAGTTAATCGGGTTAACCCGTTGATTCGGCCAACTCGATCAACCGAACCCGCGGACACGCAAACCCGGGAGCTCGAAACCCGTGAACTTAAATCCTTTGAATGGGTAGGTTCGAGTTCCATTTTTAGACCTGAAACCCGTGAACCTGAAATCTAGTCACCCGCCCAATGTTAAGCCCTACCCGATGGATGACACCTACACTTCCAAGACCCAAAATCAACTCACGGGCCCATTTGTTAGACCTAAACAAAGGAATGGGCCAGCCCATAAGCAAAGTCGGACTACGACTCTAGGTCAGCTATAACCATGTCTCGATAAAGTCAGACATCTTTGTTCCTGGAAGGATGACTCTCGTTAGAGAGGGAGAGACTCAGAGAAACACAACTGGATACCCTTAAGGGTATTCCTGAAGGAGTAGTCGAAGAGGTATCCGGATGCAGTCCTACGTGGCACCCCTTTGATACCAGATCCCACACAATGAGGAGTTTATCCTTGTGTTAAACTTGGGAAAGGCGCACATCGCAAAAACAACATACATTTTGTCCAACGTCCACTACTTTGACATTTGTTGTAAGGGATCGGTGGCACATGGCCACCTGTCAATATCAAACAATACTATGTTATACGTTTGACAGTCACCCCTCAATTGGGCCTCATATACCCAGCCCAAAGTCAATATTATAATATATTTTACTCCATCTATGAGCTTATTTTCATGTACAAAACCCTAATCGGTCTGGGTTCACCTGAGAACCCAGTTTTAGCCTATAAGATAGGGTGTTATCCCTTCATATAAAGGGTTACAAATTTTGGCTAGAAACTCTGCAAAAATTTGGTAAGCACTCTTGTGCAAAATACTCCATAGCCGAAAAGAGTAATAATATTGACTCGTGGACTAAGGCGCATTAATGCTCCAACCTCATAAAAATCATTTTCTTCTTTATTTATTAAAAAAAATTTCTTAGCTTAATCTATTATTAATTTGATTTTTAAAAATCTCTGTAAATATTTTAGTGCTTTTATTGACAGCTGAGGAAAGTATTATACATTGTTATCATCTAAAACATTGGTTACAACTAGAAACTTGGTATTCAAGCCAAACGCTCATCAAGATCGTGACGATGCTATTGATGACGACCTAAATTGTCCCCTCTGGTGGACACTCAGACAGGCGTCGCAGGGGATGGTGAAGCGTCAGAAGTAGCTACTTGTCTACCTCGAAAAGGCCAACACCAAGAAAAATACGTTGAAGAGACTCCCATCAACCCAGATGAATAAGAAGGCTAAGATGAGGGCCCAAAGGATGACTACGACAAAAGCCCTAATAAAGATTATGAGGAGTATTATGAGGAAGACCCAGAGGTGGTGAGATTAAGGCAAGTAGTTGCAGACCAACAGAGGAAGATGGCGGAGTAAGAAGAAGCAACATGCCAGATACAAGCTACTCTCTTACAGTTTCAAAACATGGCAGCAAAAGGGAACCTTAACGTCGAAAACCCACAAGTGAGAAAGTTTAACCATCCTAGGGTTGGACCCTCTAATTCAAAAAATGACAAGGGGAAGGCCAAAATGGCATAGCCCCAGAAGAAGAAATATCGACCAAGGCTTGCATATGACGCTCCTAAGGACGACAAAAATAAAGTCAACCCACTTGTGCAGAAAGAAAGGGTCGTCCATGGCCAAGGGCTAGACCTTTTAATCGATCTGCATACCAGAGCTTAGTGGAACGATAGGCACAGTGCTTAGGTACCAGAGCCTAACATTGGGGGAAGGAAAAACCACCCCCAATATTTCTATTCACTAGATCCCAAAGATAGCATGTCAATGACCAAGGCTCTTGGATTTTCCCATTAACACTCAAATCTCGGGCATTTGAAGTATTCATCTGATTCAAAAGTTTAGTTGAAAATCAATTCAACTTACCAATAAAGGTTGTCCAAGCGGATGAAGGAGGTGAATATAGACCATTTGAAAGATTTCTCAATGACCAAGGCATCAAATTTTAGGTTGTCTTGTCCACACACACACACATGAGCAAAATGGAAGAGTGGAAAAGAAGCATAGACATGTCACTGAAACCGGTTTAACTTTGCTTGCTCATTCTGGACTTGACATGACTTATTAGTGGCATGCATTCCAATGTGCTGTCTATTCTATTAACAGAATGCCAACTTCTGTCATTGGCAACATTAGCCCTTATGAGTGTCTGTTCTTGCAGCAACCTGACTACAAAATTCAAAAGCCATTTGGATGCTCTTGTTTTCCTCACTTAAGGCCTTATTCTCTTCATAAAATGGAGTACAGATCAGAGGAGTGTATCTTTCTTCGATACTCTCTGTAAAGCCCGCTTAGTTAATTTGGAAATTAGCAGTTGTTTATGATTAATTATGAAATTATTTATAGCTATTTAAATAATTTATTATACTGTTATTTATGTTATTCAGTAGCATGCATATTTTGTAATTCCGGTGCCCGGTATTTTGGAACTCGGCGTTTGGCTCAGTAGAAATCACAACTTAGTATGTTAGTAGTTTGGGGACGGGTTTTAGACATTGGAAATGTCGGGAATGGCCGGGAATTTAGAATTTCCCAAAAATACCCCTTTAGTATGATTTATGTGATTTTATGGTGGAGGGGCAAAATGGTCTTTTTGCCCCATTAGTGTTTTGTCTTTTAGTGACTTTTTATTTGAAAATTTAAATGTTTAAGTGTTTAATTGTTGGCTGAATAAAATGGGATTTTATAGCTTTTATTTCATTTTTTCCCAAACTTAGAAAAATTACATTTTCTCAAAGAAAACTCTCTCAACTCTCTCTCTCTCTCTTTTCGGCCATTTGGGGCAGCAAGAAGGGTGATTTTTCCTCTTCAATTTCAAGTAATTTTCAGCTAGTTAGAGTGTCTCTAATCAAGGTAATTCTTGTCTAGCTTTTTCTAATTTGTTTTCTTGAGATTTTTATGAAAATTGATGAAATGCATGCTTGATTATTTGTTGTTGTTGCTGCTGAAATCTGGTTGTTGTTTCTGTGTTTAAGCTTGTTAGATTAGGGTTGTTTAAGTGATTTTGAAAGCATGTTAGATAGGTTGTGCAAAGCTTTAAGTTTCTATGCAAAAGTTATGATTTTTGAAGAAATGTTGTGTAATCTGTTACTATGTTGTTGCTGTTGTTCTTGCTTGTTTTCAGAAGCTTATTCATGCTTATTTAAGTAGAATTAACCAGGTTTTATTGCATGTTTGTGGGAATTGCTCAAGTTTGAGTTTAGAACTCAAAGCTTGAGCTTTAATGGCAAGTTGTGTATCTGTGAATTCTGGGTTAGTTTGATGCCTTAGATTTGTTCTTTGGGGTATTTAGAGCAGGTCTGGAAGGTTTGGAACCAATTGGGTTTGATTTGGTTGAATTAGGAATTTTTGAAAAAATTCCTGCGAGGAACTGGAATTCCGGTTGTGCAACCGGAATTCCGGATGAGGGTTCAGTAATTCCCGAACGGAATTAGGTTGGGCAACCGGTCTGCCGGTTGGGGAATTTTCAAAACCCGTGTTTTTCCTCGTTTTTATGTTTTACGGGGTATTGCCATGCTTTTTATCGATAGGGAAACTTTTAGTTCCTAGTTTAAGTCCCCGGGAAGTGATTTAGTGTGTCACTTATAGCGTTGTGATTTTTATGGTTTAGGAGCCGATCCGTCCGTCAGCTCGGCTTCGATTCCGGTCGGGTTGACGGCACACTTGAAATCGGAATCCGAGGTAAGATTAGTATAACGGTATGCATATGTAGATTACATGTTTAGCGTGCATGTAGGAAGCTGCTAGATTACATTAGTTATGTATATAGGCTTCGAACCATCCAACCTGTCACGTCGGTACGAGTTTGGAGTATGACCGGCGGCCGGAGTATGACCGGTTTGACCGATCAGCCGACACTTGGTTGGTGGTTCCGTGCTATTGACGTATCTCGTCGGTACGAGTGGAGTATGACCGGCGGCGGAGTATGACCGGTTCGACCGATCGGGAGGATATAGTAACACGTCGGTACGGTGGAGTATGACCGGCGGCGGAGTATGACCGGTTCGACCGATCAGGTTGTTACGTGTCAATAGTACCGTCCCTATGAACGTTCAGAACTCAGTACCATGTTGGACATGGCAGTAGTGGCTCAGTACCATGTTGGACATGGCAGTAGCGGGACTCAGTATCGTGTTGGACACGGCAGTTAGAATTATGTATGAGTATTATTATGCTTTTCTTACTGAGTCTGTCGACTCACAGTTCTACGTTTATGTGTAGGTAAAGGCAAGGCTAAAGCTGATGGACCGTGAGCGAGCTTATGAGATTGTACATGTCGGGGCGTTTAGGCCTGGAGCGTACGATCCTCGGGACAGCAAGGCTGATTTTTGTAACCGGTCGTTAGACGACCTTTAATTTTTGTAACAGTTAAACAGTTAAAACTTTTTGTAAATAATTTTATAATCGGGATCCCGAGTCTTTTGTAATATTGTTTTATAAGTTTAATTAAAAAGCAAAATTTTAATTAATCACGTTTTTCCATAAACCTCGTTGATTAGCAACGAGCTGCACAGTACGTTTAAAAATCACGTAATACGCCTAAGTTAGTTAGGGTGTTACACTCTCCCAAACATAAAGGCTATTTGTGTGAAAATAAAGATGGTAGGATCTTTGTGGCTCGAAATGTGGTGTTCAATGAATCTCATTTTCCTGCATTTCACACCAACAACACAACACAGGTAAATTCCAATGCTTCTCTCTTTTCCTATTGCTTAAATTTTTACTCAATCTGAACAGTATTTACCTCACACTAATATTCCATCTGTTGCTGTCATTGAGCACAATGATTCTGTTCAATCATCTACTGCTCCCTTGACCTCAGATAATTCCTCCAGTGGACACACTACACCATTACACCAGACCCTGTCACCCTCAAATGCTGCTAGTATTTCCACTGGTTCATCATCTGTTCCATCTTATCCTAGCAGTGCTTCCTCTGTATCTCATCACACTGCCTCACCTGACCCTATACAAAGTATGCCTCCTTCAACTGCTGCACCTCAAAGGACACATTCCATGACAACAAGATCTTAACATGGCATCTATAAACCCAAGGCATACATGGCAACAAAGCATAAATTTCTCGAATCTCTTCTCCCTCGAGAACCTAAGTCTCTTAAATCTGCTCTTTATGATCCTGCTTAGAATGCAGCTATGCATAAGGAAGTTACTGCTCTTAAGAAAAATCGTACATGGACACTTGTACCTTATCAACCTCATATGCATCTCGTAGATAATAAATGGGTTCATCGAATCAAATTGAACTCAAATGGCAGTGTGGACATGTTCAAATCTCGACTAGTTGCCAAGGGTTATCAAAAAGCACCAGAGATAGATTATGCTGAAACTTTCAGCCCTGTTAGAATGGTGCTAACTCTTGCTATTTCATTTCAATGGGAAGCCAAGCAATTAGATGTCTCTAATGCTTTTCTCAATGGTGTACTGGAAGAGACAGTCTATATGCTACAACCAAGAGGCTTTGAAGACCCAAATAAACTAGATCATGTTTTTCATTTACACAAAGCCATCTATGGCCTTAAACAAGCCCCTCGGGCTAGGAATGACAAACTAAAGACTACTCTAATTAATTGGGGATTCACTGCATCAAGAGCAGATTCGTCTCTGTTTGTCTATGGCTCAGGACAAAGCTTGATAATCTTTTTAGTATATGTGGATGATATACCCATTACTGGACCTAATACTACTCTCATTACCAAATTAATATCTGATCTTAACCACTGCTTTGAACTAAAAGATCTTGGTGCTATTTATTATTTCCTTGGTGTTGAAGTTCACATGACCAAAGAAGGAATATATTTGTCTCAAAGCAAATATATATCAAATTTGCTTGTCAAGGTTCATCTTGAAGGAGCCAAACTTTGTTCGAATCGCACTAGCAGTGCACATAAACTTTCTCTATATGAAGGGATATCTTTTGAGGATCAAACCTTATACAGAAGTGCCTTACTTGCTTTACAATATTTGACTCTTACCAAGCCTGATGTGGCCTTCATTATCAACAAACTATCACAATTTATTCTTGCTCCAACTAGTGTGCATTGGGAAGCATGTAAGCGTTTACTCAGATACTTAAAAGGGACAATAAATGAGGGATTATTACTCAAACTAGCCTCTAGACTCTCTTTGCAAGTTTACTTCGATGCTAATTGGGCAAGTTCACTTGATGACAGGCGCTCTACTGGTGGTTATGCAGTCTTTTTTGGACCAAATTTAATCTCTTGGTCTGCTAAAAAGCAGTAGGTGGTTGCTTGATCATCCACAGATTTTGAGTTTAGGGCTCTGGCCAATGCTGCAGCAGAGATCAAATGGCTTCTTTCTCTACTTTCTGAGTTGCATATTACACCTTAAGATGTTCTAATTATTTGGGTTGATAATCAAGGTGCAGCTGCTCTTGCAACCAGTCTTATTTTTCATGCCATATGCAAACATATAGAGATTGACTTACACTTTGTCCGTGAACAAATAATGAGGAAAGAAATCTCAGTTCGACATATTCCAAGTGTTAATCAGGTTGCTGACATTCTCACAAAGTCTCTACCTAAGGAACGATTTCATTATCTTGAAGGTAAACTCAAAGTGATTTGTATACATTTTCCTTTGAGGGGGAATGATAACCAATAAACACGTGTTAGTTTTATTGGTTAGCTTAATTTGTTATTTCAGTTGATTTCTTGTAACAGAATCTGTTATTATAGAATTCATTTGCCTTGTACAAATTTTACTATAAATAAAGTGTTCCTCCTCAATTTTAAGCAAGCTAGCATTCTTGGTTCTGAGGCTTTTCTCTCTTTCACTCTCTCTCTCTCTCTCTCTCTCTCTCTCTCTCTCTCTCTCTCTCTCTCTCTCTCTCTCTCTCTTATTCATTATTTACACTCTATTTTAGAGTTTTTAGAAGTACATTATTATCAGCATGATAGGGGCTCAATTGTGTATTCTCTTACTCTATCAAGGTCATATAATAATAAAATGATATTCATCGATACTTCTTTGTGTATGCCTCTATGTTATCTATGTGATGCATGTTTGTTGCTTTTGTTAGGCTATTAAATGTCATTTACTTATGTATTTATTTATGGATTGTATGAGATTTATCATTAGAATGACTTATATTGTGTTTATCATACTTGTAGTTACACTCGACATGTGAAATAGCCTGCCCATGACATTGTAAACGTCATGAAAATAGTTATTTAATTTGCTATTGAATCCCATTAATGTTGCTTTTTTATTTTTGGCAACAAGAGATACTATTTGTATCTAATAATAATGCATGTACAAATTTGGCCTAAGGAGATTTATCCAGACGTGGGTCAGGGTGTGATTGACCAATTGAGGATGTCTTTTCAAAAAAGAAATTGACTAGTCTGCCCATACAAGTACCAGGGCCACAAGTATGTACCAGAGCCCCAGAAAGTTCTACCTAGTGTACTGTACTTTTGGGATTAATACAGATCAAAGGGATCCTCACCTCCCTAAGAAAACGTGGGTAAGAAAACCCATCTAATACTTTTTTAATGGGTATTATTGAATAGGTCAAAGACTTGAATATCAGTAGTAGATGCCTCTGAAGGTTAATCCCAAAGCGAAATTAATTGACAATTCAGCAAAAACGGTCGCGTTTGGTCGTTTACACCATTCGATAGGGGCAAGTTTTGTAAATTATGTGGAAAATGAAGGGTTTTTCTTAAAGAAAAAGCAAGAAGAAAAGATCAACCTAAAGATCACGTGGCCTAAAACAAAGCAATCAATGAATAACGTTAATGGGCCCACCCGTGAACTCACAATAATAAAATTTTATATTTTTTTAAAAAAAGAAAAATAAAACTTGGGATTCAAAAATCCAAATCCACACTTGCACTCATAGATGTGGGACCCAACCTCATACGTTACTTATATTACATTATTTTAAAAGGAAAAAAAAAAAAACAAAGGGTGGGCGCCACCACGTTAGTATCACGAGGAAATTACTATCTCTCCCTGATTATCCGATGGGATTGTGACACGTGTCTTTATTCGATGTTTTGTGTTTGCATGTCCACTTGTGCACTACCATAACCAGTTAACCACTTCTCTTTGTTTCCGCGTTTCCCACGCGTATTTCTAACCTCTCCTCCACACCTCTATTCTATCTCATCTCATCTCTCTCATTTTTCTTTTTATTATTATTTTAATTAATAATTATATAAAAATAAAAATAGTTATTAGATTTTCTCTTAATAATTCTTCCTTGTTATCGTTTGAAATGATTTTTGTGCTCCCTTTTTTCACACATTACTATTATACGAAAATTGAAAATTTTTGCAATACAGCTGTAATATGAATCTTCACGTGTGTCGATTTTAGTAGGTGATATTAAATTATTTCAAACTTTCCAATGAATTACCCACTCAATTGTTCTTTTAAATCCTATTCCTCTACCAAAATTCTAATTTAAAATATTTTTTCAGAGAATTTAGTATGTATTAGATATGAGAAAATAATAAAAAGATTGGTAAATCTACTCTACTATTTAAATAGATGAAAAATAAAAGGATGAACAAATAAAAGTGTATCCTAATAATGGTCGAATTGGAGCATATGTGTTTGTGTTTTATGATTAAGTGAATGTCCCTTGATAAGCTGCAACTGACATTTTTATTAATTAATAATTAATAAATATAGAAATCAAAACGAGTGTGGCCCCCACTTAGGTTGCATTGGTAAACTGCGGAGGTCGGTATGTAGATGAATCAATACGGCGCATAACGCCGTCATCACCGAAGTCGACTGTGTATGGGCCCACCAGCCCATTGCCAACTGACACAGAATCCCAAACCTTTATACACAAGTTTTCCTGAAATTACGATTATACCCTTGCATGTATTAAACTTAAACTAGGTCAAGTCTGACAAGAGGGATTAGGGCGTGGTGGACCAATCGTAAAGAAAAGTCTAGACCTACAAAAATAGTCGACCAAGTTAATGTTTTTTCAATTAATCTATCTTTTCAGGAATTTCAGAAAAAAAATAAATTACTACTGTTAAGTGTTCATAATACTCCTTTTTTTTTTCTCCTCGTGAATGTATTATTTGATGGTTAATTAAGATTTTTATTCTTTAAATTTTTTAAATTTTATTATGTATTAAATTATGTTTTTTGAATTTTTTTAACGGTTAAAAATAAAATATTTAGATTTAAAAAATTTTATCTAATTTTATTATTTTAATAATTCTTTATATACAAAATTATACTTTTGATATCTATCAAATCATAATTCTTGAACTTTAATATATACTAAATCATTCCTCTTATTTTTTTTACCATAAAAATTCTTAAATTTTAGTTCAATAAATTATTTTATTTGGTGTCTTTACACAGTTACGGTAATGTAGATATGGATCAGACTAAAATTAAATCAAGCTGACTATAGCAATGTGAATTAGTGGAGCCAGGAGTCACGTCAGGGGTTTGAGTTCAATAACTGGAGAAACACGTTAGAAATTGGATTGGATAGGAAACTATTGTACCAAACGATACTAAGAGAAATAATGAAAGAGATATCATTGCATTATTGGAAAATATTGGCATAATGGTGTGAAAGGTGTTATGATATTTAATTAGAAGAAGTGCTGAATCGAGTTTAAACATGTCGTTTCATTGTGGACAGTTCAGTTCAATGATATCAGGTTGAGGATCAATACAACTTGTCCCCAAAATTACAACTTCACCTAACGCGCCAAAACAATTTAACATCTCCAAATAAGTGTGATGCAAATTTAGTACAAATGTTATATTAAATTTGGCACTAACGTATTTTTTATAGCCATAAATAATACATAATTTTATTATTTATTTTTATATTATTTTATCAATATATTTAAGTTATAACATTAATTGTGAATTATTTGTATATTTTTTTATTATTTTTTATACTTTCAATAAAAATATTATATTTTGTTTTATTATAGCAATGTTAGTCTAAATATTGAGCAACTTTGGCCATGGCACCCCTTATTTTTTAAGGCTCAATTTTCACACTCATTTTTGTTGGGTTTTTCTTATAAAACATTATTTTGACTTTTATGATCATTTTCGTTATTATGTAAAAACTTAAGAGGATGTTGTTATTAAATATTTTAGGTGTGATCAAGGTGGTGAGTATACTTTAAATAAATTTATTAATTCACTTGCTTTTGATGGCACTGTGTATCAAATTTCTTGTACTAATACGCCTGAACATGGATGAAAGAAAGCATAAGCACATTGTTGAAACTACTCGCTCTCTTTTGTTGTCATCTTTTGTTCCTAGTCAGTTTCGGGGGTAGTTCTAACTGCAATTTACCTAATTAATATGATTTCGTCTTCTGTCATTTTAGGTTTGTCTCTTTTTAGGAAACTATATGGTTGTATTCCTGTTTATTCTTCTTTAAGAGTCTTTGATTTTACTTGTTTTGTGCTTCATCCTAGTGTAGAGCGTGCAAAGTTGTCATCACACTCTGCACTTTGTGTATTTCTTAGTTATGGAGAAGGGAAAAAGGGATATTATTGTTTTGATCCAGTTTCTCAAAAATTGATATCTCGTCATGTTGTTTTTCTTGAGCATATATCTTTCTTTACTATTCCTGACACTCCTCATAATTTGACAAAATCAGATCTTATTCACATTGGCCCATTCTCTGAGTCTGAGTCTGAATTATCCATTACTCTTACAGTTCTTTTTTCCTCTTCATTACTCTTGCATGCATTATGTTGAAAGGTCTCGAGAATTAGACACTGGTACTTTGCAACCTAAAATCACTCCTCCATCAGATATTGGTACTTCGCAGCCTGAAATCGCCCATCCCCTCCTTCTGTAACTGTTCCAAATCTTCCTGAGATTGTGGACCCTCCTCCTCGCTATCCACTAGGGTTGTACATCGGTCGGTTTGGGCAGTTTATCCTATATATTTTCTAACCCAATCTAAAGTTTGGGGTGCTAAAATTTAAGTGCAACCCGCCCAATTTAAAATAAAAAAATCTGTAAACTGACCAACGATTTGGGCGGTTAACCTGCCCAAACCGGCCAAACTTTTTTTTTTAGTTTCAAAGTCAAAATCAATAAAAATTAAAAAGATAAATTAAAAATATTACATTTCACCAAAGTACAACACAATATATATGACTTTAAAACTAACAATTAAGTATATAACTTTATACTATTATATATTTAATCATTTATGTTATATATAATAAAAACTAAAAAGTTAAAAAAAATTAAAATTCAAAATTGGGTTGGTCGGTTTAATTGGGCGGGCTGGACCTATTTTCAATCCAATTAACAGATTGAGCGGTTTGTAATTTTTTCGGGTTATTTCGATTTGTAATTTTTATCGGGTTTTTCGGTTTCGTTTGGGCGGATTACAAATTTTTTGTACAACCCTACTATCCATAGCGCATTTGTAAGTCTACTCGCCAATTAAATTTTATACTCTTCTTATTTTACTTTATTTTTAGCATCTATTCATTGTCTTTCTGGGCCTTTATCTTATAAAGAGGAAGTTATTGACCCCCTTTGGCAGCGTGCTATGAATGAGGAACTCTTTGCTTTGCAAAAGACTCATACTTGGGATTTAGTACTTTTACCTCCTTGTAAGCATGTTACTGGTTCTCGTTGGAGGTATAAAATCAAGACCAAGTCTTATGGATCTATTGAACGGTACAAGGCTTGATTAGTGGCTAAGAATTTTTCATAACAATATGGTATGGACTTTGAGGAGACTTTTGCTCCTGTTGCAAAAATAACTATTGTTCGTACTCTTATAGCAGTGGCATCAGTTCATTAATGGACTATATATCTCAAATAGATGTTAAGAATGTCTTTCCAAATGGTGACTTACATGAGGAAGTACATAATTCCTCCTCCTGGTGTTTCTCATAAGTAAGGCGAGGTTTGCAAGCTAAAAAAAATCTTGTATAGTCTTAAACAAGCTCCCCGAGCATGGTTTCAAAAGTTCTCTACTATTATTTTGTTTCTTAGATTTGTTTCAAGTGATCATGATTCAACTTTATTTGTCAAGTGCACATCTGCAGGTCGTATTCTACTTTCCTTATATGTTGATGATATGATTATTACATGGGATGATTTACAGGGAATTGAAATATTAAAGTCAAAATTAGCTTCTCAGTATTTGGGTCTCTGTGTTTATTTTTTGGGTATTGAAGTTGCCTTCTGTCCATAAGGCTATCTTTTCTCTCAATCAAAGTACACTACTGATATTGTTGAGTGTGCTCGTCTTATTGATACTAGAGTTGTTGACACTTTCTCCGAGTTGAATGTTTAGTATTCTCCTTTCGATGGATCTCCTTTGGAAGATCCTACTTTGTATCGTAGCATCGTTGGCAGTATGGTTTATCTCCCTATTACTCATCTAGACATTGCATATGTTGTTTATATTTCCCAAATATCTAGGCTGACCTCGTCATCGTGTTCGAAAGAGAGAGTAAGAGTCTCCCTGACACTGGATTCAACGAAGTCCATCACTTCTTTGCCTTTTGTAGACGCCATAAATAGCCACTGACCAAACGAACAAGGACTAGCAGTGTATTACCAAAGCAAACACAGGGAATGCAACACTCCCAAGATCTCTCAAGGAGGATTAATATAAAAAGAGAAAACAAGGTTACCATACACTTAGCTAACACTGTATGGGGAGCATTTTCAAATTTTTTCTTTGTTACAATTGTGCTCCAATACACAGTAATATTTTATGATGCAAATTATAACAAAAATTAAAATAACATTATTGATTATCAATAAATTAAATATTTAATCTTTTAAAAAATAGATTAAATATTTAAAAAAATTGCTAATAGATATTACTATTGTCTAGCGATTAATATTATATTGATATTGTTGTAATTAAATATGAGCTCCTGTATAACTTATTTTTTCATTAAAAAAAAAAATACTCATATTTGTAATAATAAAATAATCCATAACAACAAAAGTGTGTGAGTAATTCTAGAAAAGAAGCTTGTCTTGAAGAGCCATATTTTCACGAGGAATTTTGTGTGCAATCACATGGATGGACGATATATATATACCATCTCTCCAAACTGTACTTTTCCCTAATTTAATTATTAAGATTTGAATACTAAAAGTGAGATTTTTTTAATAGACCCACCCGGGGGGACAAAAGCTGTGAATCTAATAGAATCAAAGGACCAATATCGAAATTAACAGAGTTAAAATGTGGCCGTTAAGTAACCCCAAATTTGCAAAGAACACGTGTTGAAAATACCAAACGGAGGAGAACGACAGGTTAAAATATTAATATACAGAAGAACTGGGAAACTGCACAGAACCACGCCTTGAAAGGAAAAATAAAACCACATATATTCCTCGTGCTTTAACTCGAGCCCCCCAATTAAAATAATCAATTTCATTAAATTATTATTCATTTTTTAAATAAATAAATAAAATATAATATAAAGTTTCTGAAAGAGAGAGAGAGAGAGAGAGAGAGAGAGCGAGTTGTATACGTACACATATACAATATATATATAATAGATGTCGAAGGGGTTGAAAATGGAGGTATATTAAGACCAGATATAGATGCAGAGTTTTCTTCAAGCACCAACATCCATAAAACTTTTTTAATTAAGGGATTCAATTCTTCACTCAAGTCTTTTCAGTTTTCTTTTTTATCTCGGAAAATATGTCGGTCTCATCAGAAAACACAGAGGTTTCCGCCCACAAATCCGCTAGGTTTTCTGAAAAGCCCAGTTTCTCTCAGAAGTGTAGTATGTTGAGTCAGTATCTGAAAGAGAAGGGTAGCTTTGGAGATCTAAGCTTGGGGATGGCACGCACAATTGAACCAAACGGTAACTGTTGATTTTTTTTTCTTTTATAATTTCTACCTTTCTTCTTTGAGTTGGTAAAGCATAATTTCGTATTGGTTTGTCTGTTTTCTTTTTTTCCGGTTATGATGAGGATAGACTAATTTTGGGTTTGAATCTTATACGGATTTTTTTGCTAGTTTTAGTATTAAATTGGAATTATTATATGAAACTTTAATGATGATAATCAGCTAGATTGTGTAATAGGTAGTAGGAACAGGAAAAGATTTTTTTTTCTCTTTTTCTAAATTAAAATTGACTAATTTAGGAAGAGCATAATTATCCGGAAATGTGGATTTTTCATTTTTTTGGTTATTTAGTATTAAAATTAAGCAATTTTATTTATTATTTGTTCTTATCTTGCATGTCCCCGAAATTCTCTGATCAAATTGACAAATTCCACTTTGGTTGTTTGATATCTGTAGAACTCTCCTAGTTTTCCTGCTAAGTACTCTTAAGTCTTAATTGACTTTCTTTTGGGTGTACTATTGATAGAACTCGCTTTTGGGCTATCTTTTTTCTGGTTTCTGTTAGAGACCCATCTTAGATTTGATTAACATGTGATTAAAAATTCACTTGCGACATGTTGTAGACATTACAAGATCTGATATATGTTGTTGATTGTTCTATTTTACAGGGGCAACAATGAATTTTTTTCCAGCTATGGAAAGCCAAACATACACAGCAGCATCACGAGACCTCAAGTTCATGAATTTGTTTCCTCAACAAGCTGGTTTTAGTTCCCCTCGTCCTGAGCGAGAAGCCCCCAAGATGGCAGATTATAGGTACGCCTGGTTGTTTGCTGAGTCAATAACTTAAAGCTTTTAGTGTATTGAAACTTAAACATTTGATATAACTTTAGACTGATTAATGCTTTGTTCGATATGATAACAGTCTGAACAAGCCTGCCACAGGAGAGCTTGAAAGATCCCAAATGACTATCTTTTATGGTGGACAAGTGATTGTCTTGAATGACTTTCCAGCGGATAAGGCAAAAGAATTGATGCTTTTGGCTAGCCAGGAGAGCTCCCACAACCTCACTGCCCAGGCCTCTAACCAGGCAAAGAGCAACAACGCCTTCCCATTTAACATGACAAAGAATCCATTTGATTCTGGTGTTTCGGTTCCTCCAAGTCCGACTGTTGTTCCTAACTTCGTCGGTAAAGCAATTCAGGAATCTGTTCAGCCGACCCCAAGTCCGAATGTTTGCGGTAAACTTCTTGAGCTTGATTAGTGTTTTTGCCCATCTTTACAAATGCAATTGAATTTGTTTGCTAATTGATTCTTTGCTCTTCTATTGCAGATCTACCAATTGCTAGGAAAGCTTCACTTCACCGATTCTTGGAGAAGAGAAAGGATAGGTAGGCATCAAAACATAATCTGCAAAATATATATTTTTCTTTCTATTAGAATTAGGATTAAAGAACTACAGAGACAAGAGTGAATTGTTAGGCTTCATTAGCTACTCGCAACCAATTTTTTCATTAATAATAATAGCATCATGGTGGGGCTTTGTACCATAATATTTATGACCAAAAATGGAAGTAGTTCTTTTCTTGATTGGCCTTTTGTGTTTATGTTTGGTTCATGGGATTAACCATTTGTTTGCTTTTTTGTTAACAGAATCAATGCCAGAGCACCATACCAAATCCCAGAATTAGCTGCATCAAAGTCAACTGAAGGCAACTCATGGCTAGGCTTGGCTGCACAGAGAACACAGTAGTTTGATCTCATATATTATATGAAATATTAGGCTTTTCATAATTTAAGCCTTCTATCTTTCCGATTTTGCTGGGTTTAGGTCTACTGCTATTTTTCTCAGTTCTGTTTTATTTTCATTAATATAATAATTAATATATTTTTTGAACCATCTGGCTCTGGTGGACTGGAGCCTGGTTTTAGATCTAAGTATCTAACTCTTGTTTAATCTTAGATTCTGTAATTAAATTATAAATCAAAAGATTTTAGTTACTACTGGTAGATTTGAGTGCTTTCAATTTATTCTATGACTGTTATTCTTTATGAATGATTGTATTGTATTGTATCCCCTGACTGGATGAAAGAGATGAACAAGTAATCACATATTTTATGCTTGCCTTCTTTGAATTTGAACAAGATATAGGTTTTGAGTTGTTTACTGATCTTTAAATTTTCTTCTTTATTTTATTTTTGGTACTTTGGGTGAGAAATTATTTGGAGTGCCTTGAACACTACCTTTTGATTCCTGCCATTATTTTATGCTTCTAATAGGGAACAAAACGAATGTATTTTCTTTTGATAATATTGAAAATAAATAAATTGTTTTTTTATAACTCGTATCTTTCAATAAAGGTACCAAAATTATTAGATAATAGTGAAAATACTTTCCAACCACTCCCACCATCATTTGACAAATTAAAACATGGGGAATGGTATGAACAAAGGGTGTTTCTTTCTTCCATAAAATCCCAAATTTGTCACTTTCAATTATTGATTTGTAGTTCATGTTTTCAAAATAAAGAACTCTGCAAATTTTTTATTCTCCATTATAAAAATGAAACTAACTTGACCATTCCTTCGTTTGGATCAACCATGGACCATCAAACACCTCCTCAATGTTTTATTTAATAAATTATAAGATTTATATTTATTAATGTCAAATATGCACGCGGACTGATTATTTGAACACCGAATAGTTATTATTATTAATGACATGTGAACAAAACATATTATTATTATTATTATTATTATTATTATTATTAATGACATGTACGACTTTTATTTCTTCATTTTTTAGGTCACTTATTGATTAGTTTAGGGCATCTTAAAATATAGCACGCACAGTTGATTATTACTAAAAATTAATAGGAATGGCAGACACTAAAAAAGTCCACACACTCCACATGCATCACAAGTCAATAGGCCAGGAAAATTAGGTGTACTAGTTTTTTTTTTTAGAAGATTGGTGTAACATTTTATATTAAATTTAATCACGTTATTCACGTATATTTGTAAACCTCGAGATAATGTTTCTTTTCTTTTTTTTTAATTTAAGAACAAAAAATAAATAAATGGCCCAACAAGTAACAACCAGTAGTGGATGGTGTAAATAAATGTTAATGAATTGAATCAATTGGTCACATGGTAAGTTGTATGTGGTAGGGTCGAGCTTTTGTTTTGAGTTTTGACCATTTCTTTTCTTTCTTTCTTCTCTTTTCGTAATAGTATCTTTTTAATTTTGTTAATATTATAGAACATGTGTGTTTTAGCCTTTTAGAACGCGTTTGCTTGTAGATATATATTATATCTCAAAAAAAAAGACCAATATAAAATATAAATTTGTATTGTTAAAGGCTAATTCTATGGTAGGCTAGGGTGTATTTAATTAATACCAACCCAACTATTAGTGACTATTTAGAGCATAGATTTTGTATTAATTAACGTCAAATGTACGTTACTTTAACACCAAATTTGTCACTCACATAATAATATAGTATTTTAGATATTTTTGGATAAATTTTTATATTTTTTTTTGTACTATTTCATCTAAAGTAGATCATATTTTGTACCTAGCCTTAAGGCACCTAATTCTCTCTCATTAAGTAGGTGCGTGGTTTTGCTATATTTTTTTTCTTTAGAGAGAAAACATATTATTTAAGATAAATCAACTATTACAAAAAAAAATTTGAAATCTTGGATAAGCATTCGTCTAAATATACTCTCCTATAATAATAACAGAAGTAGCCAGTGCATGGACAACATCATCCCCATACTGCAAAATGGCATTACAAGAACCACCACCAACATTGGCTGTTAAAAAATCAACATCCAAAATAATAGAATTTAAACTAACAATTCAATGAGTATTATTCACCCCGCCCACAACCACAATTGAATCATAATTAATACTAACAAGATTAAATTCAAAATAGTGTGCCAACATTAGCCCCATCCTGATAGCAAGAAGTTTCGCCACATTAACACTAAAGTCTCCCAAGAGTCTCACTACCCATGTCAACCAAAAAAATCCATCATCACCTCGAATCACCCCTAACCCCAAAAACCCCCTATCAGGTATCACCGATGCATTTGTGGCCACGAGAAACATCCAGCAAGCGGCGTAAACCACTGCACAATTCGACAAACTATCGACGCTAAAGAAGAACATTCCATCAAGAGTCCACGCCGATGGTGCTCGTGAAATTCCATCAATTGGTTTTCGGCAAGCTCTGGAACAACATTAATTTTTTATTGAGTACCACAAAACAACATTGAATTTTTATCATACCACAACCACCACATCACCATCATTACAAACTCAAAGCTCTCCCAAAATAACTCTTCAGAAAGGAAAATCAAAACCTTTTGTAGCAAACCCTAGCCACATCGACATAACAATGGCCAAACCCTAGGTGAACCCACGTAGGATGTGGAATAAAATAAAATAGCATTGCATGTTCCAGAGTTTCAGCAACTAGTTCTTCACATATCGAGCACAAAGTCAAAACTTGAACCTTTCAGGACATAAGTTGTGTTGCTACTGGTAAGGCTGAATAAAATATTCGCCACATAAAGACCTTAACTTTAGGTGGCACACCAAGGTTCCAAATCCCATTCTACCATCGTACCAATTTAGTTGAATTACCTATTCTCTCTTGAGAAAAAATGGAATCTATAACACCCTACTATATTAGACACGTTATTGTATTATTCTAAGCATTAATGCACTCCTTTGCTAATTAAAGAATTTTTTAAAAAACGTGAATAATTAAAACTTTCATAAATAAACTAAAACTTATATAAATATATTTTTAATACATATTTTGGGATCCCGATTTAAAAGCTACAAAAGTCGTCACTTAGTCACCCTCAAAATAAAGCCTAGCTCTCTCGAAGATCTGATCACTCTAGGTCTAACCACCTCGATATGTATAATCTTCATCTAGTCTGAGCTCATTGTAGTTCAGTCTTTACTTTGTCTTTACCTACACATGTAAATAATATATGTGAGCCGACAAATTCGGTAAAACAAGTATAAACATAGCATAAATATAAACTATATTATAATCAGGCGCCCATACACCCAATTACAATCCTATCCCGCGTTCTACACGTACTAGGTCTGGAATATTCGTACGACAAAGCTTAATATATATATATATCTATTGATATCTCAGTGCAACTCTGTGTATACCTCGCCAATATCCTCCAAAATTCACAGACTAATCTTGCTTAACAAACTAGGAATGGGAAGAATTACAAAGGTACAAGTGATAACTAGTCCATTAAGGAAAGTACACCTTTGCCAAAACCTGATGAGAGGAGGTGGTTGTACAAAAAGGTACAATAGGTATGAGTAGTGGAGATATCACCATATTGCTAGTACGAGTTGACACTAGACCAACGCAACCTCCACTACTCCCCCTGGCACACTGATCCACAATGTACCATGAGGACATTGTCCCTCAAATTCTAGTACTACTCGTATTTCAGAGCCAATAGAGTTTACTTGGAAGTATAAATACATCATTTGAATTCTTGTGAAGGCGGTTGGAAAATATCACTTCTAAGAGAGTTTCGATATTAAATAGAACATTATTCTTTACTCCATTGTCGCGTAAATGTGTCCAAATCTTCTTTAAATATTTCATCTTAAGTTCTAAATATTTAATCTTCTGACTTAAATTTAGTTGACGAGTTTTTACCATCAAGATATAATAATATATGTTAGGAAATGTATGATTGAAATGAATATGAAAATTAAATTTTATCCTCCATTGACAATTAAACTTTATTTATCTCTCTTTTTTCTATTCATTTACGATTGTTTTTTCTTCCAATTTTGTTGGTTGAGCTCAATCAATCTTTTTTTTTTTTTTTTGGATATCTTTGATGTTGAAGATAAAAGGGTTTAATATATGAAATTTCAGATCACTCAATTAAACAGGTTTTATTTTTCTCAGCATTATGGAGTTTACGTGCGAGGTTGCTGGTGTGAGATTTAGTGTTACATTTTATTTTATGGAGATGTATATTGGTAATCTATTGCTAAAATATAAGGCCCGCTTGACACATCTTTTAGAAAAGTTAAAAGTTACTTTTTGAAAAACTGTGATAAAAATGTGTTTGGTAAACAGTTAAAAAACAGTTTTTTGAAAAAAATTTAGAGAAGCTACAACTAAAAGCTAAAACTGCTCAAATCCAACTTTTAGAAAAAGATGTTTTGATTAAAAGACTATATTAAATGTTTTTTTTTGTACTAAAACCATATTTACTTATTTATTATATATTAAAAAATAAAAAATAAAAATAAACTAATAATACTAAAATAAATAATTATTAAATCTATTATTTTCTTTTAAAAAATAATTTATATTTTATTTTAATATTAACAAACAACACTAACCTAGAATTTTTCTTATATACTTGAGTTTCTAATTTTTTTACATTTGATAAAACATAATAAAAAAAATACTATAAATTATTTTTATCAAATGCATATAAATTTATATTTGAAAAAAAAATTAAAAATATATAAAAAGTAAAATATTATATAAAATAAGTTTTGACATATTTGTTATTATAGTATATTAGATTGTAACATTATCATTATTATTATAATAAATCTTAGCAACTCACAGTTCTTTGAAATTTATAATTTACCAAATACTCAGCTCAGTTTTTTTCCACAGTTTTGCTACAGCTATTTTTTCTCATGACACAACTACAGCTGCTTTTTCCCACAACACAAATGTGCTAAACTGTCCCATAGTCTATCTTGTTAAAATTTATTCTAATGGTGTGTAAAAAGTTAATCCAAATTTATCATATAGCAAAAATTAATCAAAATTTTAATTACAATATAACATGATATAAAATTTTCATCCCAATAAATGTACTATTTTAATATTTTATTATTAAATTTAATTATTACATTAAATTATAAACTATGTATATTTATTTTTATTATTTTATATAATAAAATTATTATTTTTTATATTCTTAATATAAATATTTAGTTGCCATTTAGTAACACTTTTTTAATCAGTTTTCTGTTTTTAAAATTGAAAAAGTGAAAATATTTTTCAAAAACATGTTCTATAAAACTGTTTTTGCTTTTCAATTTTTTTAATTGAGAATCAAAATTTTAAAAACAAAAAAAAATCACTTTCAATATTTTTTTAAACAGTTTTTTTTTTTTTTCTTAATCAATATCTTGGACTTCGATCAGACCCAAACCCAAATTCCCCCACGGCCCTGGCGCTGAACCCGGCCTCTGACTTGGACCCAAATCCGACTCCGGACTTAAACCTGACATAAATAAAATCAAAAAATTAAAATGAAAATGAACTTTACAAAACACATTTTTGCTTTCTGTTTTTTAAATCTACAAACAAAAGTGGTTACATAACGTATTTTTATTTTTCAAAAGCAAAATTTTTAAAAACAAAAAATATACTTTCATTTTGTGATTAAAAAATTAGAAAATAACACCTTAATTTTTCATCAAATTTTATAATTATGTCTCGCACAATACTACAATTGATACAAATATATTAAAAAGTTAGTTTTTGTGTCAAAGATAACACAAGATGTTGCACCCCAATAATAAACTTTCAATTGAGATTGGGCCTTAGCCCATTAGTCTAATACAAAATTTATAAGTTCTAAAAAAAACAGATTTATATTGGTCATCCTTTCTTTTTGAGAAATTAATAGAGAAACTTACAAAAAAATACTGGAATTTGGGTTAATTTTTACAAAAATACTGTCACACAGAATTTTTTTTCAAAAATACTGTATTTTTATAAAACACAAAGCAAAACAACTCAAAACAACAGTAGAACAACTAAAAAACACCAGTAGAACACCAGTGAAAACTTAACACAGCATACTGCAGTATGAAACTTATAAAAAAACACAGTAAAAAAGTAAAAAATACTGCTTGACAATATTTTTGTAAAAAAATAGCAAAAATTAGTATACCATGTAAATTTCTCAATTAATATTATACATCAAACTTTATGTATGCTATATATATATGGGAAATTTATACCCTCCCATTTTTCTGTCATTTGTCGTTGAGAAAATTACATTATATATTTATTTTATTTTATTTATTTTTATTTTTCATATTCTTTAAACTATACCCACTTTTATAAATGATATTCTCATTAGATCTCTTAAATTAATGTAAAGTATATGCTAAACTTAAATAGAAAGTAAAAATATTTTGGACAGCCTACTTAAAAAGGTGAGTATATTTTAATAAAATATAATATAAGAGTATTTTTAATTAATGGATACAAAAAAAAAAATATTTTTCAATTTATCTCTTTGTCGTTTTTATCCCAAAATTATATTGATCCATCTAATTTACATATTTAAGTGCACCTTTATTCTTATTCTTTTTCTTTTTTTAGATAGTTGTACTCAAATTTCATATATATATATATATATAGATATAAATATATATACTAGTCGAGGAGCACATAACAGAGGCATGTACCGCTCGTTAAAATCTGTGAATTATAATCATATCTCTTACTTTTATCAATTATATTTAAAAAATTATTAAAAATTTATATTTAAACAATGACATAGTATGTTATAGATTCGCTTGTTGAAGGTAAAATCATCCGTTATTGTCCTGTCTAAATATAAGCTCATCTAATTTTTTCCGCTATTATCTATTAATAAACAAAGTTTATTAGAAAAATAAAATAACAACTAACAAAAATTTATAAAAGAAAAACAGAATAGTAACAAAAAGATTATTATCATATGTATAGTTATATAATTTTTTACACTATCATATATTTACTAATAAACAAATAAGAAAAAAAATAAAGATAAAAATAAGTAAGTAAAATTCAATAAAAAAAAATATAGGAGAAAAAAGATGGTAAAAAAATATACAAAGACTTAAAAAAATAGTATTTTAAAAAAATAAACGGATTAAAAAATAAAATAAGATTTTTTAAGAAAAAAGCAAAAAAAAAAATGGCATTTTTCATAAATACTGTATTTTGGGATAAGTTTTATATATATATATATACTGCCACACAACAAATATTACAAAATTACTGCCCTGGCTTTTTTTTTTTTCTTTTACCGAAAATCACTAACGACACCTCCATCTTTCACACATACTGACAAAATTACCACAACACGAGAACACTTGGAAAATAACCATTAATTTCAGCGAGATAAAGTAAAAACAGTGAAATCGACGTCATATAAACACCTAACAGCTTCATCAAGACCAAAAATCAACGAATAAAAAAAGTTAGACACTTAAACCCATCCAAATTCTTTTGAATGCGAAATTAAAAATAATGGTCAAACATAGATCTCGAATTCAATATTAAAAACTATATGTAACTTCTGAAGTTGTATTTATATACATGCGTAATTGAAATAAATGTTGATTAATATACATTATTCCTGAGAAAAAAAATCGATTAGTAATTTGCATTGAATTTTAAAATATCTAACGTTATTTTAGAGTCGTTCTTTGTTAATTACATGTATTTTATTGGAAATTAGGGATATATATAAAAATTGGACACCCAAATAATAGTTGGACCACCGAAACAAAAAGAAGAAACGTCGATGGTTTTTTATACTGTTGTTTTACTATTGTTGTATGTTTGTTAAAATGTTAAATTGTTAAAATACTGTCAAAATATTGCAGGTTATGAAATCTATACCAATTCTCTTGAAGAGTAATGGACGATGAGAAGAAGAAAAAAATTATATCAATTATTAAGCTAGTGGAGAATTCATACTAAAATATTGTAAGTATGAAGAGCTCGTAATCTTTATCGTGCGACCCCACAAAAATAACCGTACAAATTCAGTACTAAGCAAAAGATGGAATATCACCTATTAAAATATTCAACAATGTGTGCCTCTTCTTTTACTTACAACTGAAGATCAAAGAAACTGATTTCACCACATATCCATGATGCATCAACACACTAAACAACAGCACAACAACTACTCCAACACCAATGTTCACATAAAAAATAATACGAGATCAACAAAATGTGGGATGCTTGAGAATAACGCGCCAACAACCGAATCATACCCACTGGAACAACTAGCATAGAAAGAAGGAGATCAAAACAGAAGAAGGTGACTACAACCAATTCAACATAGTTGACTATACAAATTTTGTTGTTCAAGAAATGGTAGAAAATTGGAAAACAACAGTAAAAAATAGATCCAAAGGTTGACATCAACAACGCAAAGCTCATAACAGATAAATTCCACCCTGAAGTTGAAAAAGGACAGGTATACAAAGACAAAGAAACACTCAAGAGGGTACTAAGCTACCATGCAATCAAAAATAACTTCCAATTCAAGGTATGGAGGTCGTGCTCTCAATAATACAGTCTGAAGTGTGTTTATGAAAGATGTAATTGGTCTCTACGAGCATTAAAAAATAGGCCAACAAATACATTCATAATCAGGAGGTTCTCAAACATCCACATTCGCCCAATAAATGTTAGATGAAGATCAAAGGCAAGCAACAACAAAATTTGTAGAAGAATGCATGAAACTTAAGTTTCTAAACAAAAAGACAAAAGCAACACCATTAGATATAAAAGGAGAATTGAAACACAGACACAAAATTAAGATGAACTACACGAAAGCTTGGAGAAGTAAATAGCATGTTGAAAATGACTTAAGAGGAAATGCTAATGAATCATACAACGTGATACCAAGTTTCTTGCACATGGTGTAAAAAATAACTGTGGATCAGTTGTGGATTTGAAAACAGCAAAAGACAATAGTTTGCTATTTGATTTTATAGCTTTGGATGCTTCGACAAAAGGGTGGAAAACATATAGGCTGATAATAGTGGTCGACGGTACATTCCTGAAAGCAGCTTACGAAGGAAACATTGACGTGTTGCTTATGTGTTGCTTATTCCAAAAATGATAAATGTTGGAAATGGCCTTTAACAAAAAATAAAAGAAGCATATGGTGTGACAGAAAAATTGTGTGTAATGTCATACAGAAACGAGAGCCTGATCAAAGCAGCAAGAGAAATATACACACAAATTACACACACATACTATGGATATCACCTGCTGAACAACCTTAAAACAACCTTTAAAACACATGTTGCTAAGTACAACTAGCCATTCTTTAGAGCAGTGAAAGCGTGCACAGAAAGACAATTTGAGTACCACATGGCAGAACTATATGGCTTGGACAAACGCATAAGACCGTACTTGAAAAAATTCAGTTATGAGAAATGGTCAAGGATTCACCGTGAAAAATAAGAGATATTCCACCATGACATCAAACATAGTAAAATCACTAAACTCGACAAATTTAGCAGCAAGGGAGCTTCCAATTACAATATTATTGGAATGCTTGAGATCATTAGTGCAACAATGGATACATAGTAACAGGACAAAAGTACAAAACACATTTACTATAGTGACACCGCCTGGAGGACAAATACTTCTGAAAAAGCTACACATACTCATTGAACCTAGAGGTGAGATTTAGATTATGCAATTTGAATTGTTAAACAAAATTATTCTAGAGCTATCCTGGTTTTTCTAGCATTTTTTTAGAGTTGTCCCACTATTGTTCTCTATGTATAATTAATGTTGGTTTCAAATAACACAGGTAAAATCAACCACTGATTATTTGTTTGAGGTAACCAGAATAAAGGAATCATGGACAAAAGACCTCAAATAGAGAACATGCACGTGCAACATGTTCCAAATCGATGAAATGCCCTGTGGACATGTTGTGGTTGTATTGAAGGAGATGAACATGGACACATACAAGTACTGCTCACATTACTACACAAAGAAAAATTGGTTAGCAACTTATGAAGGAACAGTGTACCCAATAAGATACCAAAGTGAGTGAGATGCACCACAAAATGTGAAAAGACGTAATAGTCTTGCCTCACATTGAAAGGGTCTAATCTAGAAGACCATAAAAAAAGAGGATGGAAGCTGGCTTGAAAAAGAAACAACATAACAAGTGCAACAAATATGGGGAGCTAGGGCACAACAAGAGAACATGCAGTAGAAGACATAAAAAATAAAGAGAACAAGAACAACTTAAGAACAGCAGTGGAACAATGGTGGGAAAACAAAAAGTACATTTGAGCATAGAATACTAAAGAAAAGAATTTGCATATGAGTTTCATTATTATTCTATTACTATTAAAAGGGATGCCAATGATTTATTTACGTACTTTGTAGAATTTTTAAACTACTTGGATACTACATGGAATTGAGATATGAATGATATGATAAATTGTGATTGGTTTTTTTTTTTTATTAAATGATACTGTCAATGTTTAAAAATTGAGTAGATTAAGGATGTTGAAGAACATCATAAATTGATATGGGTAAACAACGGTAAAATAACCTTAAAACAATCATAAAACAATGACAAAAAAAAAATAAGAAACAAAAATATATAAAATTAAGCGTAAATAATCTAACAGAAACATGATTTAACATGAAGTACAAGAAAATAGAAATAACAATACTAGAGAAATAGGATAAAAGACAACAAACATCTATAATCAAATATGAGAAACAAGATAAGTCATAGGCTGATGAGACTCGCAGTGCATCAGTTTCAACTCGAGTGATTGGAAAATTTAACTGGGCAACCCAGTTGAGGCCATGAAAGAGGGCCTTAGCTTCCATTTCGTCCGATCTAAAACATCCTTGGACTGGTTTAGAAAAAATAGCAATCACTTGACCTTCATGATTCCGAACAATTGTACCAACTCCAAAAACCTTCGTGACTGTGTCAACGACATCATCAACATTAAGCTTAAGGCCATGGAGATCAGTTGATTTCCACGGGATACCATCCATCGATCAAGAAATATAGATTGGAGTTGAGATTTGTGCAGGTTGAGGTTTAGAAAGATTATTGGCTTTGTGATAATTATCCAAATATTGACTCATGGATGTCATCAGATGTGCCTTTTATTAAGGACATGGCAACTCAAATGATGTCTAAGTTTCAAAAATATTGGAAAGAGATTCATGGGCTTATGTGTGTGGCGGTTGTTTTAGACCCGAGATACAAGTTTATGTTGCTCGAATACTATTTCCCTGTAATCTATGGAGATGAGCAATATGTAACTCAAATTACAAATATTCGTGAGCTTTGTTGCGAGTTACTGGAGGAGTATGGGTCTAAGTTTCCTGATTTGAGAGAGAGAAGGGTTCAGGTAGACAATGTATCATCTTCTTCGACACGGCGAATGGATGCTCTTTCTAACTTTGACAGATATGTTAGAGCTTCCTATCGAGTAGAAAATATGAAGTCTGAACTAGATTTATATTTGGAGGAGAACTTGGTACCTAGGACTGAAGAGTCATTTGATATATGCAATTATTGGAAGGTGACGGGCCTCAAATACCCTTTGTTGAGTATGATTGCTAAGGATGTGTTTGCTGTGCCTGTTAGCACTGTTGCATCAGAATCTTCATTCAGCACTGGTGGTAGACACGTGAGTCCTCATCGATCGAGACTTCATCATTCTACATTAGAAGCATTAGTATGCACACAGAATTGGTTGATGACTGACAAAAAAGGTAAATATCATTAAATAAATAATTATATATATTTGTGTATATGTTTCATAATTAGTATTGATTTTGTTTTTTTTTTTACAGTAACAATAAATGATGAAGATGTTGATGTTGATCCAACAATGGTAACTAGTTCAGTTTTCGTAATTTATCAAAAAAAATTATCAATTTTTATTATTAATATTTTTCTTTGTTTTTTTTTTCAGGAGCCTTACGTTGTTGATCTTGATGATTAGAATATATGTTGTTTTATTGTTAGTTTTTATTATTAATGTACTTTGTTATTAGTAATATGAATGTAATTGATATTTCAACTCAAATTATAATTAGGAAATTTGTTTAGAACTTTATTTTTTGGGTATTGTTTAATTTTAATATGAACATCTTTAGAAATTTATTTTTAAGTATGTCTTTATGAATCCAAGAGATGTTTGTTTGTTTGTTTTGTTTGAAAAGTAATATATAAATAATATTATATATGTGACATAGTGTGAGATGAAGAATCTGTGTCACATATTTCAATCTCAACTTTTGAATATTACCATTTAAAAATAAAATCATGATTTGATCCAATAATTAAAGATAAATTAACAAAATATATGCTATAGCCTATAGTGAATTTTGTTGCATGCAATGCATTACTAAATATCTATATAAAGCCAACATATTCTTTTTTTCCATCGATTTATATGGTGAAAAGTAATTTTTAAATTTACTCGGTTAGTAAAAAAAGTTTATTAAGGAATATAAAAAAAAAAAAATAATAAGAGAATATATATTTTTATTAAAAAAAAACTCTTAATGTTAAATTTGATAAATTTTAAAATAATTATAAAATATAATTAAATACTTTAATTGATTCAATAAATTTTCTTATAAAATTTTAGGAAAATATTTTTTTCTTAACTTATAAAGTCACTTATAATATAAAATTTGAAGAAGTATAAAAAAAAAAAAAAAAAAAATCGGGTCAAACCCGACCCAATTGGGTCGGGTCGGGTCAGACCCAATTAATTGTTTAAGGTAATCGGGGCGGGGCGGGGCGGGGCAAAAGCTTGTCGGGGCGGGGCGGGTCAGAAGCGGGGCGGGGCAGACCCGCCCCATTTGCCATTCCTAGCCTTAGCCCATTAGTCTAATACAAAATTTATAAGTTCTAAAAAAAACAGATTTATATTGGTCATCCTTTCTTTTTGAGAAATTAATAGAGAAACTTACAAAAATACTGGAATTTGGGTTAATTTTTACAAAAATACTGTCACATAGATTTTTTTTTCAAAAATACTGTATTTTTATAAAACACAAAGCAAAACAACTCAAAACAACAGTAGAACAACTAAAAAACACCAGTAGAACACCAGTGAAAACTTAACACAGCATACTGCAGTATGAAACTTATAAAAAAACACAGTAAAAAAGTAAAAAATACTGCTTGACAATATTTTTGTAAAAAAATAGCAAAAATTAGTATACCATGTAAATTTCTCAATTAATATTATACATCAAACTTTATGTATGCTATATATATATGGGAAATTTATACCCTCCCATTTTTCTGTCATTTGTCGTTGAGAAAATTACATTATATATTTATTTTATTTTATTTATTTTTATTTTTCATATTCTTTAAACTATACACACTTTTATAAATGATATTCTCATTAGATCTCTTAAATTAATGTAAAGTATATGCTAAACTTAAATAGAAAGTAAAAATATTTTGGACAACCTACTTAAAAAGGTGAGTATATTTTAATAAAATATAATATAAGAGTATTTTTAATTAATGGATACAAAAAAAAAAATATTTTTCAATTTATCTCTGTCGTTTTTATCCCAAAATTATATTGATCCATCTAATTTACATATTTAAGTGCACCTTTATTCTTATTCTTTTTCTTTTTTTAGATAGTTGTACTCAAATTTCATATATATATATGAATATATATACTAGTCGAGGAGCACATAACAGAGGCATGTACCGCTCGTTAAAATCTGTGAATTATAATCATATCTCTTACTTTTATCAATTATATTTAAAAAATTATTAAAAATTTATATTTAAACAATGACATAGTATGTTATAGATTCGCTTGTTGAAGGTAAAATCATCCGTTATCGTCCTGTCTAAATATAAGCTCATCTAATTTTTTCCGCTATTATCTATTAATAAACAAAGTTTATTAGAAAAATAAAATAACAACTAACAAAAATTTATAAAAGAAAAACAGAATAGTAACAAAAAGATTATTATCATATGTATAGTTATATAATTTTTTACACTATCATATATTTACTAATAAACAAATAAGAAAAAAAATAAAGATAAAAATAAGTAAGTAAAATTCAATAAAAAAAAATATAGGAGAAAAAAGATGGTAAAAAAATATACAAAGACTTAAAAAAATGGTATTTTAAAAAAATAAACGGATTAAAAAATAAAATGAGATTTTTTAAGAAAAAAGCAAAAAAAAATGGCATTTTATATATATATATATATATATATATACTGCCACACAACAAATATTACAAAATTACTGCCCTGGCTTTTTTTTTTTTCTTTTACCGAAAATCACTAACGACACCTCCATCTTTCACACATACGGACAAAATTACCACAACAACACGAGAACACTTGGAAAATAACCATTAATTTCAGCGAGATAAAGTAAAAACAGTGAAATCGACGTCATATAAACACCTAACAGCTTCATCAAGACCAAAAATCAACGAATAAACAAAGTTAGACACTTAAACCCATCCAAATTCTTTTGAATGCGAAATTAAAAATAATGGTCAAACATAGATCTCGAATTCAATATTAAAAACTATATGTAACTTCTGAAATTGTATTTATATACATGCGTAATTGAAATAAATGTTGATTAATATACATTATTCCTGAGAAAAAAAATCGATTAGTAATTTGCATTGAATTTTAAAATATCTAACGTTATTTTAGAGTCGTTCTTTGTTAATTACATGTATTTTATTGGAAATTAGGGATATATATATAAATTGGACACCCAAATAATAGTTGGACCACCGAAACAAAAAGAAGAAACGTCGATGGTTTTTTATACTGTTGTTTTACTATTGTTGTATGTTTGTTAAAATGTTAAATTGTTAAAATACTGTCAAAATATTGCAGGTTATAAAATCTATACCAATTCTCTTGAAGAGTAATGGACGATGAGAAGAAGAAAAAAATTATATCAATTATTAAGCTAGTGGAGAATTCATACTAAAATATTGTAAGTATGAAGAGCTCGTAATCTTTATCGTGCGACCCCACAAAAATAACCGTACAAATTCAGTACTAAGCAAAAGATGGAATATCACCTATTAAAATATTCAACAATGTGTGCCTCTTCTTTTACTTACAACTGAAGATCAAAGAAACTGATTTCACCACATATCCATGATGCATCAACACACTAAACAACAGCACAACAACTACTCCAACACCAATGTTCACATAAAAAATAATACGAGATCAACAAAATGTGGGATGCTTGAGAATAACGCGCCAACAACCGAATCATACCCACTGGAACAACTAGCATAGAAAGAAGGAGATCAAAACAGAAGAAGGTGACTACAACCAATTCAACATAGTTGACTATACAAATTTTGTTGTTCAAGAAATGGTAGAAAATTGGAAAACAACAAGAAAAAAAATAGATCCAAAGGTTGACATCAACAACGCAAAGCTCATAACGAGATAAATTCCACCACCGAAGTTGAAAAAGGACGGTATACAAAGACAAAGAAACACTCAAGAAGGTACTAAGCTACCATGCAATCAAAAATAACTTCCAATTCAAGGTATGGAGGTCGTGCTCTCAATAATACGATCGAAGTGTGTTTATGAAAGATGTAATTGGTCTCTACGAGCATTAAAAAATAGGCCAACAAATACATTCATAATCAGGAGGTTCTCAAACATCCACATTCGCCCAATAAATGTTAGATGAAGATCAAAGGCAAGCAACAACAAAATTTGTAGAAGAATGCATGAAACTTAAGTTTCTAAACAAAAAGACAAAAGCAACACCATTAGATATAAAAGGAGAATTGAAACACAGACACAAAATTAAGATGAACTACACGAAAGCTTGGAGAAGTAAATAGCATGTTGAAAATGACTTAAGAGGAAATGCTAATGAATCATACAACGTGATACCAAGTTTCTTGCACATGGTGTAAAAAATAACTGTGGATCAGTTGTGGATTTGAAAACAGCAAAAGACAATAGTTTGCTATTTGATTTTATAGCTTTGGATGCTTCGACAAAAGGGTGGAAAACATATAGGCTGATAATAGTGGTCGACGGTACATTCCTGAAAGCAGCTTACGAAGGAAACATTGACGTGTTGCTTATGTGTTGCTTATTCCAAAAATGATAAATGTTGGAAATGGCCTTTAACAAAAAATAAAAGAAGCATATGGTGTGACAGAAAAATTGTGTGTAATGTCATACAGAAACGAGAGCCTGATCAAAGCAGCAAGAGAAATATACACACAAATTACACACACATACTATGGATATCACCTGCTGAACAACCTTAAAACAACCTTTAAAACACATGTTGCTAAGTACAACTAGCCATTCTTTAGAGCAGTGAAAGCGTGCACAGAAAGACAATTTGAGTACCACATGGCAGAACTATATGGCTTGGACAAACGCATAAGACCGTACTTGAAAAAATTCAGTTATGAGAAATGGTCAAGGATTCACCGTGAAAAATAAGAGATATTCCACCATGACATCAAACATAGTAAAATCACTAAACTCGACAAATTTAGCAGCAAGGGAGCTTCCAATTACAATATTATTGGAATGCTTGAGATCATTAGTGCAACAATGGATACATAGTAACAGGACAAAAGTACAAAACACATTTACTATAGTGACACCGCCTGGAGGACAAATACTTCTGAAAAAGCTACACATACTCATTGAACCTAGAGGTGAGATTTAGATTATGCAATTTGAATTGTTAAACAAAATTATTCTAGAGCTATCCTGGTTTTTCTAGCATTTTTTTAGAGTTGTCCCACTATTGTTCTCTATGTATAATTAATGTTGGTTTCAAATAACACAGGTAAAATCAACCACTGATTATTTGTTTGAGGTAACCAGAATAAAGGAATCATGGACAAAAGACCTCAAATAGAGAACATGCACGTGCAACATGTTCCAAATCGATGAAATGCCCTGTGGACATGTTGTGGTTGTATTGAAGGAGATGAACATGGACACATACAAGTACTGCTCACATTACTACACAAAGAAAAATTGGTTAGCAACTTATGAAGGAACAGTGTACCCAATAAGATACCAAAGTGAGTGAGATGCACCACAAAATGTGAAAAGACGTAATAGTCTTGCCTCACATTGAAAGGGTCTAATCTAGAAGACCATAAAAAAAGAGGATGGAAGCTGGCTTGAAAAAGAAACAACATAACAAGTGCAACAAATATGGGGAGCTAGGGCACAACAAGAGAACATGCAGTAGAAGACATAAAAAATAAAGAGAACAAGAACAACTTAAGAACAGCAGTGGAACAATGGTGGGAAAACAAAAAGTACATTTGAGCATAGAATACTAAAGAAAAGAATTTGCATATGAGTTTCATTATTATTCTATTACTATTAAAAGGGATGCCAATGATTTATTTACGTACTTTGTAGAATTTTTAAACTACTTGGATACTACATGGAATTGAGATATGAATGATATGATAAATTGTGATTGGTTTTTTTTTTTATTAAATGATACTGTCAATGTTTAAAAATTGAGTAGATTAAGGATGTTGAAGAACATCATAAATTGATATGGGTAAACAACGGTAAAATAACCTTAAAACAATCATAAAACAATGACAAAAAAAAAATAAGAAACAAAAATATATAAAATTAAGCGTAAATAATCTAACAGAAACATGATTTAACATGAAGTACAAGAAAATAGAAATAACAATACTAGAGAAATAGGATAAAAGACAACAAACATCTATAATCAAATATGAGAAACAAGATAAGTCATAGGCTGATGAGACTCGCAGTGCATCAGTTTCAACTCGAGTGATTGGAAAATTTAACTGGGCAACCCAGTTGAGGCCATGAAAGAGGGCCTTAGCTTCCATTTCGTCCGATCTAAAACATCCTTGGACTGGTTTAGAAAAAATAGCAATCACTTGACCTTCATGATTCCGAACAATTGTACCAACTCCAAAAACCTTCGTGACTGTGTCAACGACATCATCAACATTAAGCTTAAGGCCATGGAGATCAGTTGATTTCCACGGGATACCATCCATCGATCAAGAAATATAGATTGGAGTTGAGATTTGTGCAGGTTGAGGTTTAGAAAGATTATTGGCTTTGTGATAATTATCCAAATAGTTGATCGCAAAAGTAGCTAGGTATGACACATCTCAACCTAAACTACCATGGAGTACTTTGTTTCACTCAGTACAAATCACCCACATGATGTAGATTATTAATTCCATCTCTGCCTGAGTGTGGACAATGGAGAGATAAAATAAATAATCACCATTTACCATTTGTCGAGCTTCCCTGAAATCATGATGTAAATGAAAATACTTCCACACCTATTTAGCATACCGACAATTGAACAAAGTGTGCCCAATCGATTCCCAACCATGGACACATCTGGAACAAGTAGTCAAATCAATAAGTTATTTCTTGTATAAGTTTGTAGCCACTAGAAGGGCTCCTTGGATGGCTTTCCACACAAATATTTTAATTTTGGAAGGTAAGTTTAAATTCTAAAAAAAATTCCACCAATTGTTGTACAAATTTGAGGTCGCTTCTTGATCAGATTCTTCCAAGGTGGTGGCCAAATGGAACCTCGACTTCACTGTGTAGATTCCAATAGTGGTGAAATTCCATATTAGTCAGTCAAGGGTTGAGAAGAAACTCAAAAGGATAGTAAGGATACGATCCCCATCAATTGGTTTGAAATAGTCGTTTAAGAGCATGATATTTCCATTCCCTTTTATCAGTAATAAGGTGCCTCAATGTAAGTGATGGAGGTCTTGTATATGAGAGAGGACAAAATTCACTATGGTCCGGGATCCATAGATTTTTAACAATGTTAATTCGGTAACCATTCCCAACTTTGAATCGGAGACCTTTGAGTAGCAGTTCTCGTCCCCAACAAATGTTATGCCATGTAAGTGAGGGAGAGTGGCCAATACATGCTTCCAAAAAAGTGTTATTTGGAGAAGTAGTTATTCTTTAATAATCGACTTAGTAGTCAGTCAAGCGCTTCAAAGATTCTCCAAGATTTTTTGGCCAATAAAGGTTGATTATAATGCATAAAAGAACGGACCCCCTTCAAATTTTTATATGCATAAAAGTTTCCAGTACTTCTAATGTATTTTAGACCCATTTTGGTTTGATTCCCACCAAAAGTTTTCCATCATCGCCTCTAGTTGGTTACACTGATATTTTGAAAATCGAAAACAACTCATTACATATGTAGGAATCGATTGTACCACCGCTTTTAAAAGAACTTTGTTACCTCCAATCGCGAAAAGTTTTTCATTCTAAGCAATAAGCTGTTTCCAAATATGCTCTTTGATATTGCTGAAAAGTTCTTTTTTGTCCCTGCCAGATCAAGAAGGAAGTCTAAGATATTGTTCATGGCACTCATTTATTGGCATACCCAAAGCCTGGTAAAAAAATTCTTGACAGTCAACATCGTATTTGGAAGGAAGGACATGACTGATTTCTGAGTGTTAAAAAATTGACCCAAAGCTTTGTGGTAAATATCAAGAACCCTCTAAATAGCAAGTGCTGAATTGTTAGTTGCATGACTAAAGAAAATGTTGTCATCCGCAAAAAGAAGGTGTGACACTGATGGTGCATGACGAGTGAGGCACAATCCTTTAAGATTGGCAATTGCTTCCTCGTGTTGCAGCATCCTTGAGAGGCCTTCTAAACAAATTAGAAATAAATATGGCGATAACGAATCACCTTGACGTAGTCCTCTCTTTGGTGTAACATCCCGAACTACCTCACCATTAAGGGAGAAAGAGAAACTGGTAGGTGATAAGCACTTCAAAATCAAGTCGATCCATCGAGCATCAAAACCTTTTTTTTTCTATTACAACTACAATGTATACCCACTCCACTCAATCAAAAAATTTACTCATATCCAGTTTTAGAGTAAAAAAACCTATTTTTTCCTTTTGTCTTGTGTTTGAGATGATGAACCAATTCAAAAGCAATGAGGATGTTGTCCATAATGAGTTTGTTTGTGAGGAAGTCACTTTGAGTTTTTGAGATAGCAAAAGGAAGTACTTCTTTGAACCGAATGACTAGCACTTTGGAGATTAGTTTGTAAAGGTTATTACACAAACTAACTGATCTAAACACCACTACAAAAATCATATTTCGCAACACTTTTTTTTAATTAAAACAAATTAAAAGACAACACTTATAAAAGTGTTGCTTCCTAGACTGTTGCTAATAATTAAGACTTTTGACAACACTTTATAAGTGTTGGTTAAGATAGTATTTTATTTTCTTAAAATATAAGTTATAGCAACACGTTTGATTCAAGTGTTGCTATATGTTATTATTATTATTATTATTATTATTATTTCTAGTACCATATTCATATTATTTTTGATTTAAATAAATATAAAAAATATATAAAATATTCAACAATATCTTAATAATTTTTTTTTTATTAATTAATTAACTGAATTTTACAATACAATTCTAATATTAATAAATATCAAATTGCCTTATAAAATCTAAATACAATTTATTCAATTATAAAATTAATAAATTCAAACACTCTTTTTTTTCTTACAAATATCTAACTATATATCAATATATATGATACATATCTTACATATAAATTCATCTTCTAGCACTGTAACTCCCTTCACCTACGATGGAGAAGCTGTCTAATACCAATATTGTATCGTCTCAGTCATAGTTAATCCATGTCGTATGTTGGCTGCACTTTGAAGAAAAAAGACTCATCAATAAAAAATATCATCTAACTTATATATAAACATGATTTCATTTCATAAATACTTCGAAAGCTTAGATAAAATAAAAATTAGACAAATTCTTTCACTATGGAACAATCAAGAATAACATAATTATCCATACAAAATTAATTAAAAGTTAAATTTCAGTAAAAAAACTACAAACTAGAAGCTAGTGTTGAAGCTTTGAATTTGTTTCAGTAAAAATTAATATATAAATATATAACTATGATTATTAAAGAATATAACCATATAACTAAAGTAAATTTTTAAGACTCAAAACTTAAACCATTAAAGTAGTGATATTAATTTGGTATATCAACATGTGAAATGAATCTGGATTTATAATATTTACAAGTTTAATTAAGTTGAATCAACATAGATCAATTGAGTTACCTTGATGATTATGAAGATGCTTAACTTTCTTTCATCTTTGTAGGTTAGACAAAAGACTCATTAGTGTTAGAATTAATAATGATCGTATTAATAGGAAGAAAATGACTTAGTGGGTGAATCATACACAACACTTTCTAAAAGCAGTTATCTCTTTTCTAATATTCAGTTTATTTTTTAATTAAAATATAAAAATTATAATTACTGACACTTTTTTTAAAAAATATGGTGTATTTTATTATAGTGCAATATGAGATAACACTTATTTTAGAAGTGTTGTCTGATGACATTTAAGTTTATTATACAATTATATTTTTTTTTTAATTTGATACTATTCTGCAACACTTATTTTATAGGTGTTTCTAAATAAATAATATAATAAAATTGTAACACTTTTTATTTAAGTATTGCTAAAAAGGTGTTGCAAAATATATATTTTGTAGTAGTGAAAATCACCCATTCCACTTTTTTTTTTTTTTAACTTTTGGAATAAAAGTGACTATAGACTTGTTAAGCCTTTCCATGTCGTGACCATTATTAAGGACTCCCGAAACCACCTGTGTAACTGAAGAACCAACAGTCTCTCAATAATGTTGATAGAACATATCAACATACCATCACTTCATGGGCCTTTGTTTGGACTAATAGACTATAGAGCAGAATAAACTTTAACACTTGTAAATAGTTGTGTGATAGTTGAATTTATTTCAGCAGTGATCGTTGTTGGGATTGTAGAGATAGTATGAGATAGAGCTGGAATATTTATAGGAAAGGCAGTAAACATGTAACGCCCTAACATTTAGGCACGCTACCCAATATGATTAAGAAACCCTAATCCTCAAAACCGGATTACTAATAAAATAAGCGTGGAAATTAAACTTTTAACGAAAACAGAATGAAAATAAACTTGTAATAATTTTAACCTTACAAACAAAAGTTACGTATTTCGGGATCCCAAAAATTATTTTACAAAATATTACAAGTCTTTTCCCTTAGCCAACCTAAGTGGCAAAACAGAGTTACAAAAGTTTCAACGCTGGTAGACCCCAACCGGCTTGGTCTAGTGTGGCTCGAACATGTACATTTATCGCCCAGCTCCCACACTCATGGATGATTAGAAACAAATTTACCCTTTCCTGCACAGTAGAGCACCAGTGAGCCAAGCCCAGCAAGACAGTAAAATATATCGATAATCATAAATACACATCACATAAATATTAATGCCATTTTATTTTTGTCTGTATGACACAGACCCACGTGTCACGCTCACACGCCTATTTATATGTATGTGGCATAGACCTACGTGTTACGCTCACACGTCTATTTATGTCTATGTGGCATAGACTTACGTGTTACGCTCACATGTCTATCTACATTAAGGCCTTAGAACGGTTCATCTCGGTTCTAGTTACTGAGTCCAACCCGATTATATCTTGAACACATAATCTTTTACTTCAATATACATTTATATATATCATGGCATAACAATTACATATTAATAATTTACTTGGGTAGTAACCCTAAGCCAATAAACCGCTCACTTTAGAGTAATAACTCTAATCCCGGTTTCTAGTTTCTCATATATATCACATTCCATATAAGCGTCATTGCGCATATCTCTACGTGCTAACTACTGTCTTACCTGATGTCCCCCAAATATGGAGATTCCAAATCCCTGGGTGCTCCTGACCAAGTGCCGGTAATCCTAGTCACAATTCCGGGATACACAAGTATAGGGTTAATCCCAAAATCCATTTCCACAAATTATAAACTGGGCATTTAAATTCTAGATATTCACATAGAGCTCGGAACGAGCTTTCCAACGATATAAAGAACGTCCCAAACGGAGTCCCGAGTCAAAAGTTATGACCAAAACCAAAACCCGAAGAAAATACAATAAGCTGCCAAAAATGGTCGCGGCTACTGGGTTTAAAAACCCAGGAAACCCAGTTTCCAGCCACGAAAATGCATCCAAAAACACCAATTTTCATGCTATATCAACCCACAATCATACCAAACTTTCACCTAACATAAACCAAGTAATTAGAGAGGAATTACACCTAATTCACTCTCCAACAACACCAAAAACCAGCAACAAATTTCAGCCCCAAAATTAAACCAATTCAACACAAATTTTCGTATAATTCAAAACTAACTAGCAAGTTCTAAAATAGGGCATTAAAATACATAAAACATGCATTAAAATCCAACCATATACCCCTCAAAATTCAGATTTAACATCATCTAAACTAAGCTCCAAACCAAGAGCTTAAATCCATAAAACTCCAACAATAAAGACTTGCTCATCCAAGTCAAAATCTCAAGCTTCAAGCAAAAATAACTTCAGAGCTATAAATCATAATATAAACACAAAATATAACTCAATTTATCACACCCAAAGCTTACCCAAAGCAAAGATCAAGAGTTTAAGACATCACAAGTTCATAACATCAAGAACAACCCAATTAACACATACATGCAATTCAAGAACTTGAAAATCCCCACATGCTTCACCTGTTGGGTTTTATGCCCTAAATAAAACTCTTTACAATCTGATTAGTAATCAATATAAGAAATTTGAAGTGATTAATGTTTGCATGAATTTTACATGCTAATGGTTTAATATGTTTATTACATTCACACACACAAAATCAGTTAAATCCAGATCATATGTTTATTCACAATTACAGTATCGTCAACACAGTGGAATGTGATTGTGATCATATGAATCAAAAGAAAAAATCCATGTTTCATCAGTGTTTTGGATTTACACTAATGTGATAATCAGCGATGATGTGTACTTACACTTGGAGTAAGTGTTATGTTCTTTCCAGGACATTAGTAAAGTATACTAGTTTCGAATGTATGGAGTATACATTGGACTGGACCGATATTGCAACTAAGTTAAGATATTTCAAACTTATCGTTATATATATCTTTCCAAGTCAATATCAGTAGTTGATCTTAAGATTAAAAGAATCTAAATCCTGATATGCTTAGGCTCAACTCAGGAATGCTATTCATGTTCTTTGATTTATTAGTTAAGCCTGCTTTTAGGTCAGGGTGATACGTATATTTTGGGAACATGATAGTATGATTGAGTGGGAGTGCTGAACATAAATATGGAATCTATAGCTTCTACTGGTGTATAGAAGTCAAGTGATGATTCCCTTCGAGCTTAGCAAATAGAAGTAAATGGATGAGCTCTTGTTTAACTGACTAATTATTAGATCACTAAACACCATTTACAGGTAGCTAAGTGTTTTAAGGGGCAAAATACATTGAGGGGTGAGAACGGTAAAATTATCCCATCTCGATGTAAATCATCTATATAGAGGATCTTTAAATCACAATAAGATTATAACAATGGTTAAATGAGATAGCATATTGATATCGCGGAACATATAATATGCTCTATATAAGTCTGAGAGTGCAATTCTAAGTTCTAAGAGTGGATTCAACGAAGAATTAATAAGTAGGAATTTACTTTGTAAATTTGGTTCACAAGCTCAGCATATAGATCCATGGTCCCCATTCTAGTTGAGAACATTCTGCTTGTAAGACTCATTAATTGATTCGTGATTGATCAATTATAATTCTAAAGTTAGACTATGTCTAATTTATGAATTTTCACTAAGTAGGGGTGAAATTGTAAAGAAAAGAGATTCTAGGTTTATTTATTTATTAATAGACTTTATATGTCTAGTTAATAATTAAATTAAATGACAATATTATTTAATAATCTATTTTAGTTATTAAATAATTAGTTTTGGCATTTAAATGGTTGGAATTGGAAAATTGGCGTTTTTGAGAAAATAGAAATAAAATTTGTTAAAACTGTAAAATCAAGTGGGGCCCATTATCACACCATGGCCGGCCACTAATTGTGGAAATTCAAATTAATATTTTCATTATTTTAATACCAAATAATTCCTAACATAAACCTACTAGTTGCCTATAAATAGAAAGTGATGGCTGAGTCAAAACAACACAATTCATTAGTTATCTGACAGAAATTTCTCTCTTCAGAAAAACTGAGCCTTCCTTATTTTCTATACCTTGGCCGAAACCCTCTTCTCTTTTCCTCTTCCTAAATTTCGACCCTAGTGAAAGAGTAAGTGCCCACACACAGCAAGCAGTAACTCAATCATAGATTGGAAGACTGTGAAGGATCAAACAAAGAAGAAGGACATTCGGGCTCAGATCTTGATAATACTCTGCGACAGAAAGGATACAAGGATTAGAGATCTGAGTGGAAGGAGACATTAATTCCGCTGCATCAATGTAAGGTTTTCTTAACTTTATATGTGTTTATTTTATCGTTTTAGAAAGTTCATATTTAGGGTGTTAAACAACATACTCGTGAGTAGATTTAATATCCTAGTAAAATAATTTCCAACATCACCATCATCCAACAACAATAAATTGGGATAAAAATCAGATTTCTCAGCTTGGAAAACAACCCTAAAACTTGCTAACAACATAGGTGCAAAACCCATAATTAAACAAGTTCAAGTTACAAAGAAATCACCATTAGCTCCCCTTTTCCACCCTCATGCATTCAAAGCCCAAAAACATTACCCTCAACAAATTTCAGCAAGGGAAAAATTAAATTTAAGACAGTAATTACTACCTCAAATTATAGCAAGAACAATCCCCAACACCTCCAAATTCCAAGCTCCAAAAGTTAGCAAAAATTCAAGCTCTTTCTCAACAAAAATCAAAACTTGGAACAGAAGTTTAAGGAGAGAGAAAGAGAAGTTGGCTGGGTGTGAAAAACCAGAAAATACTATCTTTTTTTTTTTTACAAATAATTCCATTTACTACAAATAATACATGTAGGCCAAATTACCATATTGCCCCTAGGGTCATATAACACACTTAAAAGCATTCAAGGACAAAATGGTCATTCATATCACAAATAAACTCAAAAAAATTTCAGATTATTCACACATAAATAAAATGCCAATAATTTATCCCAAAATAATATTTCGGCCCCAAACCCGGTTCGGCCCGAAATACCCGGTCGTGACTATATAGCGCCAACTTGTCAGAACACCTGAAAAAGGACACACCAGATATACTATATAATAATATAGTTCATAAGCACATAAATAAATTAAATTCACAGTTTTACCCTTCTCGAGTCAAAATTACTAAAATGCCCCTGGCTCACCAACGGGGTCTTAACATGTCATTTCTCAAATTAATTCTCATATAATAAATTATATAATAATATAATTCTACAATAATACTCAATTAACTAGTTAGGGTTTTGCTAATCCATTTCCTTAATCATAGGGTGTTGCTCCAAAATTCGCCCAAAATACGTGGACCAGTTGAGAGGGGACACGTGGATCAGATAACTTGGAAAGATTTGCTAAGTCTTTTTATGCCACCAGGAAGCGCTATTAGCATGGGTCCCGGAGGAGACACCCGGAGTACAAGGTACTCCTGGAAGCTAGTATAGCGTGAAGGCCCTCCGGGATGTGTCAGGTCTCTCCCGAGAAATCAAGTCGCATTTAATGCTGCATGGGAGGAAGCGTGTTGGGACCGTAACACGCAATAAAGTCCGACAAGACAACCCCCCGAACAGCAATGGGCGACAAGAATGATCATTTAAGTCTAGCGACGCTACTCGCGAAGAGTCACGTCAATCATAAGACAAAAAGGACATTCTCCATAAAAACCCTACAACACCTGTGGATTTCGACCATGCATCACCCATGGTATATTCATCTAAATGCCCAACTTTATGGATACTTACGTACACATGTAAGAACAATTCTAGGGATTACCCCACCAAAACACTATAAATACCCCTCAAAGCTCATTTAATTCGGGTCGAGAATCTTGGTTGCAAAAGAGCAAGAAGAGAAAAAAACTCACCAAGAACATTCTCTGTATTTAAGAGAAAAACATTCTCTCAAGTGTAGTAATCTCGTATTAAATACATCCATTAATAGTGGGCTCGTGGACTAAGGCTCATTAACGCCCCAACCACGTAAAAAGTCTTCATCTCATTTTCTTACAGCCTCCTTATTATAATTATATTTTAATAGTTGCCGAAAACCTCTCAACATTTTGGTGCTTCTTATCGAGAGCCGAGGAAAGCCGCTTCATAACAAGCATTTAACTTCACGACAATGGTGGAGACAAGAGCTACACGTCATCCTCGCCCTCTAAGACGCTCAAGATCCCAATGAGGAAGATGTAGCCTCGGGCGCAGAGGAGTCCGAGGAAGAAGAAGAAGAAATAGTTCCCGATGAAAACTGCGAGGAACACCTCGACGAGTATGCCTATGACGGAGGAAACTACCAAGAACTGGTGCTCCTCCGACAAAAAGCTATCGATCATGAAGCTGAGATCGAAGCTCAGAAAGCGCAAAATCAAAAGATGCAGGAAGTGATGCTAGCCATGCAGAAAGCCATGGAGGCAGCTTGCATTCACGTGCATCCCAAGGCGATGGCCGCTGGACTCGACGGGGAGCCAAGAACGTCTTCGCCTAATTCCCAGCAAAGAAAGGCCTAGGGAACCTAGCCCTATAAGGCACCCCGCCGAGGAAAACCAAACAAAAACCCTACTTCGCCCCCGGTCGAAAGAAAAGGTGCAGGATCCGCGAAAGGTCCGCTTCTGATTTCCCAAAGTGGAAAGGTCCGCAGAGGGGCAAGCCCCAAAGGGGGAGTCTTGGCCCTCGTAGATCGAGGGGACCGAAAAGCGTTTCCGTGCACCAGAACCGTGGGTAGAGGAAGAAGAGGACAGAGATGTCCACCCATTGATCCGAGAAATCAAATCAATGGGAATCAAGGTGACCTCCGGATCACCTCACCAAAAAAGATACAGCCCGTAGTCTCCTGCATCGTAAACGAAGGGATTATGCGGCGTAACTTGCCATACTTCGAAAAGATATTGCCCGAGTCTCCCGTGAGGCGTAAGGGAGACGACCCAACCCTGGACAAAGGAGGATCGGGAGCCTCGCGCCAAACATATCCCGGAGGCGAGCTCCCTAAAAACTTCAAGATGCCCGAAATGGCGGCATATACCGGGAACTCCGACCCCATGATCACTTGTCACGATTCAACCGAGTCATGATGCTCATGCGTGCCGCAATGACGCCAAATGCCTATGCTTCCTCTCACTCGAGCGGACGTTAGAGGAATGGTTCAAGAAATTGGAACCAGATCTTGGGTTGTTGGAACAAACTCCAAACCAACTTCCGGAGACAATTTGTCGGCGCGTGAAGGTCAACTTCGAGGTGAGTGCCTCGACCAACATCAAGCAACCGCCCACCGAGACCTTGAAGAATTACATCAAGAGGTTCCGAGAGGAAGCCTCGAAGACCAAGAAGGTCGACGACGGACAACCGCCTTGCGCTTCTCCAAGGTAGAATCCGCACCGGGACTCCCTTCGGAACGAATTACGCAAGAAGGCGTCGCTAGCCTTCAGGACTTCCCGAAGCGAGTCCAAAAATATATTAACCTCGAAGAAGCTTCCGCATCGTGGCTTACGGAGGCTATTATCCCACCGGATAGCAGGATATATGCGCAGAGTATCGCCTTCGGCATCGTCCCGACCGCGACCCCTCCGTAAGTGGCATACGCTTCGAAGCATACTTCGGATACAGCTGTGGCCAAGTTTTGCCCCCGCATCTTCCCATTACGCAACCCGTCCGGGTGAAGAATGGACGGACTCCTTCACAAGCCGCCCCGACCGCTAGCTTAACAGTGCCCTACCTGTGGGTCGAGCGAGCAAAAGGTCTTCCAAAGGCAAGACCCGAACGGGAGAGAAGCGCAAAAGAAGGGGTACACACCCCAATACACCCAAGACATACGAGCTCACTGACTCTCGTGAACGTGTATATTTTGCCACAAGGCAGAATACGCACTACCGTGAGACCACAGCCTATCGTACAAAGACAGCCCCGAGAGATCCAAGTAAAAGGTGCGAGTACCACAATGACATTGGTCACAAAGACTAATGAGTGTAAAAATCTCAAAGACGAGATTGAGAATTTGATCCGTTTGGGCCACCTCTACGAGTGGATCAAAAATAGGTTGCCCCACCTTAATCCACGGTGTGGGGTGGGTATGCCTTCGGAACACTGTGGGGTACAGCGCAGAGTATTGCCTCGCCGCTCCCCGCAGTGACACCCGCATATACCCGGACTACCGCCCCGCCTAATGGACGGGTAGCCATGATCTCCTGAGGTCCCCATATCGGAGGAAACACTCGCAAGGAGCGAAAGAGATATGCCGAGGCCCCAAGACACAAGGAGGTGCGGAGGTCACTCAACTCCCGCTCAAAGGCCTCGCTAATGGACCAACCCATAACGTTCACTAAGAAGACGCCAAGACGCGTGCGTTTTCCTCACCACGACCCGTCGGGCCGCGAGACCCCCATCGCAAATAAAGTGGTGGCTGTGGTCCCGATTGACAATGGAAGTTCCGTGAACTTGCTCTTCAAAGAAGCCTTCACCGCGATAGGGTTGACCGACCGGGATCCCTCTCCAAAGGGATCGGCAGCCTCACGGGTTTAACAGACAACGCTAATCCCGATGGGAAAAGTCGGGCTCCCCACTCCAGGCTCCTGATACTTCAAAGCACATTCAAGTATTGCACCTTCGTGGTGGTAGACCGTCCAACGCCTACAACGCAATCTTAGGCCGACCGCCCTCGTCGACTTTGGTGCAATTACTTCAATCCGACACCTATGCCTAAAATTCCCTACCTGTGAAGCCGAGTCAACGGTGAGGGGAATCAAGGCGAGGGCTACCAATGTTACAATGTTGCCACCCACTTGCCAAGCACTATGGTCCGGGGCCCCCCGAGATAGAGAATGAAGAGGACGAGTTGGATCCTCGCATAGGATCCGAAAGGGACGTAGAACCAATGGAGGACGTCGAAGAAATACCAAAGGTGCGACGACGACTCCACTAAAGTACCTGACAGGGAGGAGCCCTCGGATCCGGAGGAAAAGATAAAATAATAAAACACCGAAGGGCGCCATCGACATTTTCGCATGGCGCCAAGAGGACATGACCGCATCACTCATGTCATCACCCATGTACTCAACGTCAACCCGGACATGCCCCCCGTACAAGAAAAGAGACGCCCGCTCGACTCCTATGAAAGCCGAGGCCTTAGAGAAAGAGGTGGACAAACTTTTTGTCCAATGGCATGATCCGCGACGTATACTATCCGAATGGTCGGCCAATCCTAGCCCCGGGTGCCAGCCGAACGCAAGACTTGGCGGTTTGTATAGATTTCTGCGTATCTAAACAAAGCTCGCCCAAAGGATCGCTTTCCGCCGCCCAGATCGACTGCATGGTAGACGCCACGTCCGGATTTAAGTCGTTGTCTTTCATGGATGCCTATGCAGGTACAACCAAATAAAAATGCATACGGCATCAGAGTGCACTAGCTTCGTGACCGATAAGGGGGTATATCGTTACCTAGTCATGCCTTTCTGATCGAAAAACGCCGGAGCAACCTATCAAAGAATGGTTAACGGATGTTTAAAAGCCTCCGGGACGAAACATGGAAGTATATGTAGACGACATGCTCGTCAAATCCAAAGCATGCAACAGCCATGCAAACGACTTAGAGGAATGTTTCGAAGTCGTCCGAGATACGCATTAAGCTCAATCCGAAAAATGCACCTTCGGGGTCAAGCTCGGGAAAATTCTTGGGCTTCATAGTCGCCCAAAGGGGATCGAGGCGAACCCAGAAAATCCAAGCTCTCCGGACATGCCATCCCCCAAGAAACATAAGGACGTGCGTAGTTTGACCGAAAGGTAGCCGCACCGAGCCGCTTTATCTCACGTCCACTTTGACAAGTGCATACCCTTCTTCAACATACCGAAGAAATGCCAAAAGTTCGAATGGACAGTATGAATGCGAGGAGGCATTCAAAAGGTTAAAAGACCACATGGCCATACCTCCTATCCTATCAAAACCCGTCCTTGAGAAGACTTGTTCCTTTACTTGGCCGTCTCCGAGCACGCTGGCCGCCGCACCGGTCCGGAGGAAGAAAAATTCAGCACCCCGTGTACTATGTTAGCAGCGCATGGTAGTGGCCGAGACAAGGTACCCGCTTATTGAAAAATTAGTATTCCGCCTCCCCGATGACATCAAGGAAGCCGAGACCATACTTCCAAGCCCATCCGATCGTAATCTTGACCAATCATCCACTCACGTGAAGTTCTCCGAAGCCCGAAGCATCCGGAAGGCTCCTCAAGTGGGCGATGGAGCCGAGTCGCCGACTTACATTACGTGCCCCGGATTTCCATAAAAGGCCAAGCCTTGCGTACTTCATCACCGAATGTAATGAAGCCGAGGCGATACCCAATACACCGGAGCCACCAATCCCCACTTGGAGAGTATTTGTGGATGGAGCTTCTAATGAGAACGGTTCAGAGCCGGAGTGGCTGCGATATCACCCACCGGATTGCGCTCTGTGCAAAGACTCCGATTCAACTTCACGTCTTCGAATAATGAAGCCGAATATGAGGCCCCGATAGCTAGGCTAAAATTGGCTAAAGTCCGTAGGAGCCAAGAGGTGGAAGTCTACACGCGATTCTCACCGGTCGTAAACCAAGTTTCCGGAGAATACCAAACTCGCTTGCGGCGAAAGGATGGCCGCGTACGTAACAATAGTCCGAGAACTACTCCACGAATTCACTGACTATAAAATAGAAAGAATCCCCGAGAAAAGAACGCTCACGCTGACCGTCCGGCTAAGTTAGCCTTGGAGCAAATCGAAGAGCTTCGGGGGTAGTATCAGTGGAACGCTGCGAGCCAAGCATCAAAATAAAAGAGACCACACAAACGGTTGGGCAAGAACCCAACTGATGGTCCCCATCATAAAATACATAACCACGTGTGAGTTGCCCCAAGAGAGGGCACCGTCTCGAAAGATCTCGCATCGTGCTCATCGTTATGTAATGATGGATCAAATTCTCTACCGGAGAGGACTCAGCATGCCTTATTTAAGGTGTGTATCTGACCGAAGCTAGACAAATCATGCCGGAGGTCCATGAAGCGGTTCTGTGGAGATCATACCTGAGGACCCAGCCTTCTCAAAGAAAATATCGAGGCAGGGGTACTTCGCCAACAATGAAAAAAGATTGTATAGACTATGTCCAAAAGTGTGACTCGTGCCAAAGGTACGCGAACATACCGAGAGCTCCTCCAAATGAGATCACTTTCGATGACACTGCCCTTCATGGCCCTGGGGAATAGATCTCACCTGGATCTCTACCTACAGAAAAGGAGGGGTAAAGTATGCACAAGAAGCAAGGACTACTTCACCAAGTGGACAGAGGCCGAGCCCATGAAGACAATAATCTGCTAAGAAGGCGTTGGACTTTGTTATCAAAAACATAAGGTGTCGATACGACTCGCCTCACAAGATAGTCTCGTACAATGGAAAGCAATTTGATTGCGAGGAATTTACCGACTTTTGCAACCAACACGGAGTGGTAAAAGCTTTCATGCAGAGTCCGCCTCAAACAAACGGCCAAAGCAAGGCCAATAAAATCCTAAAGGTCATCTTGAAAAGAAGGCCTCGTAAAAATAACTGCGGCCGAAGAATTGCCAAGGGTATTGTGGGCCTACCGGGACGACCCCCTGTAACCACAACCGGCCATTCGCCGTTCTCAATGGCGTACGGTTGTGAAGCAATGGTCCCGTGGAAACATTATTCCCATCCCACGTGAGGACGACTTATGATCCGCCACCAATCGTGCCCTCGCTCCAAGAGGCTCCGGATCAAGTCGAAGAACTCCGGATGAGTCCCAAATACGATGGCCGCTTATCAAAAGAAGGTGACCAAGTATTTTAACTCCAAGGTTAAAAATAGAAAATTCGCTATTGGGGATATGGTCCTAAGAAGGGTTTTCTCACCACCCAAGAACCCGAGCTGGGGGTACTGGACCAAATTGTGGGAAGGACCATATGAAATCGAGGACGAAATTGGTTCCGGCACTTACAACCGAAAAGAATGGACTCGAACTACTCGTCCCAAGAGCCTCGGAATGCCGATCACCTCAGAAAATATTACCAATAGCGAATTAAACTTAGATTTTGTTCAAAGGGTTTGTACCGTCCAAATGTATGCCTCCTCTATATTAAATAAAACTGAGTGCCTTAAAAACAAAGTTTCTATGCCACTCAGGGGGGTACTAGGGTATACCGCACGGACAAACAAAAAACAAACTAAGTAAAATATCCTGACCCAAAGGGCAGGTCAATCTAAGTAAAATATCCTGAGCCAAAGGACAGGTTAAAACATATAAGTGTGATAAAGATCGCATATATAAAAAAAAAAAATATATCCTAGCCCAAAGGGCAGGTCATATACATGTAAATGGCCCGGGGACAGGCCTTAAGATATAATCGTCTCCCCTTCAAATAAAAGCTGCCGCCTATATGTAAATTGTTCTAAGGCAGCAGCAAATATGTACAAACAAAAAAAAAAGAGAAGTTATAAGAAGAACGGGTAGAATCTGGGTCAATAATACGGCAGCTCAGTCAGCCCGCGGTGGAAGACGAGGTCCAATCCGTGCCTCAAGCACAACATCAAGCTTCTTCTTCTTTTCCCGAAATTTGGCAATCATGTCCTCGGGTTTGGGATAAAAAGTAAGCTTGATACTCTGATCATTGGTGGCCCAAGCCATGTAGACACCATCATCAAAGCGCTTCGGGCACCGGGCGCAGGAAACAGGAGAAAGGAGCTCCCTCTTGGCCTTCCTGGTAGACTAATCTTTGTAATCCCTGAGCTCCTTCAACTCCGCAGCTAGAGCGGCCTTGGATTCGATATCCGACTGGTGAGTCTCCTCTAGAGACCTCACCTTGGCGGCCATTTCATCCAAAGCCTCCCCCGGCTCCTCCCGAGATCTCGCCCGGCCTTCTCGACAGCTCCTGGCTCGAGCCCTTAGTTCCTCCCGATGATGGGCCTCCATCCTCGTCTCTCCGCCGGGCCTCGTCCCCGGATCATGGCCTCCGCCCTCGAGCTCCCTCCGTGGGCCTCCTCTTCCTTGGCCTCGGCCGCTGCCTCCTCGGCGCCTGCAGCCTCCCGGTAGATCCGCTCTCCGCCGTGAGGTCTTGGAGGACCTTCCCCGACGTCGTTCATGTCCCCAAAGCCTGGGTGACAGCGAAGCCATGGTTTATGATGTTCCCGGAGAGGCGACTGTACCCCTGAAGCAGCAAGTCCGAACCATAACGAGGTATAAGGAAAAATTTCTCAAAGGAAGAAAACAAAATACCAAAAACAAAAAGGAAACGCAGAAAATTGCAAAGTACTTACCATCGTGAGAGAATGGCCGAGGTCCCGGACCCGGAAGATAGAGTTCAGTGGAAGCACAAGTGGCAAACCGCTGGGCGCGCAGCGTGTAAGCTGAGAAGCGAACTCACCGGTCAGCACCGCCGCAAAGGGAGCCAAAGTGGGCTCCTAAGAGGGACGGAATCCGCTGCGTGGTCCGTATCGAGGTTCCACGGATCATGATAGGGCCGGTGATCGATGCTCGCCTCAACCCCGCCGCAATCCTCCTAAGGGCCTCCACTTCTAAGATACCCCGGAGTACTCGTCCATAGCGTAGTTGTGTTTGGCATGCGAAGCTCCCGCTCACCTCATCCCCCGGGACCTGGGGTAAGATCACGTGGGAGGAGCAGATTTTCCTCCACCTGGGGAAACCCCGCCGTCTAGTGCCATGAGCAGGAGTGTCCGCCCTCCGAGGCCTCTTCGGCCGTCCGGGCAATCATCTTGCCCTTACGCTTGCGAATCGTAGCCACTTCGGCTCCTCCTCGTCCTCCTCCGCTACCACCGAGGAGGGGCTCGAGGCTCTCCGCACCCTCGCCGCTTCCTCCGAGAAGTCCCACCCTTCTCCTTGGCCTTCTCCCCGGAAGCACCTCCCCGTCATCCACTAAGTCAATGGTTTCTGGGAGCGTCGAAGGAACCTTCAAGGAAGGAGCCGGGGAGAGGGGTGAAAGCCGGGAGGAGCCACGGAGTATGAACCCCGCAAGCCGTTCCAGGATGGCATCCATGGAGGTACCGTTCCAAAAATAAGCGAGTGTTAGAAGATCGTGAGGAACCGCTTATAAAAGATGCGCAAATAAGCTACTCCTACCCGAACTTCCTAATTCGGCCCTAGCAAAGTCCCGAACTTTAATGGGCCGGGCAAAGATCATCTCCAAGATAACCGTCCGAGGGCCGAAACCAACTCGGACGCTATGTAAGCCGACGGACCCGGGAATAGGTTCCGGAGGCCGGCGCCCATCCCGGACCGACCTAGTGTAATCTCCTAAGTTCGTAAAATAAAATTCCTTCAAATGATCTCACCGGCCGACGCATCTTAAGCCTACTGGAGACGCTCGTCGAACCCTATGGGCCTATGACCGGTATATTCATCAACGAAGGAACATAGCCGAATTATCGTGAGACTTACCACCGCACCGAAGCAAGCAAGACCGGAGCACCCGAGTTTGGTTCTGGGGGCCGAAGGCCGAGGCTCGGAAGTTCGATTCTCGAAGAACCTTCAAGACGAAGGGCCTCCCGGCCAAGGACCCCCAATCTCTTCGAAGTATCTTGTCAAAAAATTTAGCCTCGGACTTCCCGCCAATGGCTTGGCCTCCTTCGCACCACCGACTCCCCACGCGAAGCCCTCTCCCGTAGGCACTCGGGCCTTAGAATACGCCTTCTCCCCGGGGCCTTCCGCAGAGGTAATCTTGGTACTTCTTCTCTCGCCGTAGCAATGAGCTCATCCCGAAGGCCTTCTCCGCAACCGCGCCTCTCACATTGGGGCGATGACCTCGAGGTTGGAGTCATCCACTCGATTGATGAGAAAGGATAAGTTTAGCCTTCCCCGCAATTCTCCGTGGTGACTGTGCCCCCGACATCAAGATCGAGATGGTCGTAGGAGGCGAAGGCTTCGGGCCCTTCGAAGGAAAGCCCGAGTGGGAAGCGTCCGTTGGTAAGGTGGGATCCGCACCCACTCCGTAAGAAGCTCCGGGTGGTCCACGGCCCCGAACCCGACGAGAAGAAAAGCGTGGCGTACTCCCTTAACATGAGTCTCCGGCTTCTATTATATGGAACCATCCCCTCGTTGAAGGTGGTGGATCCGAACCCATAAAAACCATCCTTAAGTTTGTCCCCTTTCGGGACGATACAAGTTCATAAAAATATAAAATTTCCGCCGGCCGGAGACCCCCGGCGCGTGTAAAATGAATAAGCCCGAGAGCGTGCGGTAAGCTTCGAGGAATAAGCTGGTATGGCGCAAGGCCGACAAATACAAGAAAATTCACAAAGTAATCTCGAGCGGGAGCATGGCACCGCCATCAAATGGGTCCGACTCCAAGCCCCGAAGCCGTCATAGTTGTGATTAGGCGTCTCCGAGTCACGAGGAGGCCGGTGGAAGGTCCCCGAGGTAGAGGGTTTGATCCCGCCCACATTAATAATGTTCTCCACTGGTGAGGACAAGTCGTGTCGACCGAAGCTCGCCGCTTCCCGGCCTGGGCCAGACGGACTCAGTACTTCTCCCGGGCGACGGTCCCAAAGAAACCTCCTCCAGAGTGGCCATACTTTTCCCTTTCTTCTTAGAAGATTTTGAGCCGTGGCGACATTTTGTGTTCGAGAAAAACAAAAGGGAAAAAGAAAAACCCAAAGAAGCCAGTCCCATACCAAACCCTAAATCAAGAAAGGAGCGGGGGTCCCCTAACCGCCGGAAAGAGGCCCTCCGACACGTGTCACCCGGGAAACTCTCGGAGAGAATCCCTCAACAAGTGTCGGGTGCAATGAAATCGCGTAAAGTGGTTTCGCAAAAAAAAAAAGAAAAAGCCATCTTATGCCCTAAGCAACTGTTAAAAGAAGAACACATGGCCTTCTCCAAACAGAACTGTATAAACTACAACAGGGGCATGATGAATGGCGATTCCACAACTAATGCAGTAAACATAAAACAGAACTTGAAGAACTTAAACACTCACACACCCAAAAGCCTCTAAGTACGAACCCAGAAAACGAACGAAGTAAATATAAGCATGTTATTATCTAAGGATGCAAGAAACTTACATGCATCGTTGAACCTGGGGTACCGAATGTGGATGAGTGAAAGTCGAGAAGAATCCGGCGAAGTCAAACGCCGAAGGCCGAAAGAAGTGTTTAAGTATTAAAGCAACAGTGCTACTTTGAAATTTTCTCCGGGGAAATTCGAGCGTAAATGGCAAGGAATGGAAAGTAACCGAAATGAAGGAAAGGTGGTGGCTTTTATAGGCAAAAAGGTATGAGGAACAGTGCGCTTCACCTACCAATCGAACGGTGGGGGAAACGCACGATTCGAATTCCCAAAGATCAACGACCGTATCAATCTACCATTAAGGCGGTGGAAACGTTTGAGTATCCGTCCGACACCATCAATGCGCCGCATCAATCATGGGGCGTGAAACGAATCGCCTCTCGCAAAAGTGAATCGCCGCATTTAATGCCATTATCGACACACCTCCACGCGCCCCCAAGTCGTATCGAAGACCGAGGAGGCTACCGGAAACATTCCCCCGCAAAAAGCATGTCGCCGCATTAAATGACATCATTTAATTTGCCCCCACGCGCTCGAGGCTCGAGCTAGGAAAACGAGGGGTCAACCGGAGACACTTGAACAAGCCTTGGTTTATTTTTACTAAGTAAACAAGGCTTGGGGGGTAAATGTTGCTCCAAAATTCGCCCAAAATACGTGGACCAGTTGAGAGGGGACACGTGGATCAGATAACTTGGAAAGATTTGCTAAGTCTTTTTATGCCACTGTGAAGCCGCTATTAAAGCATGGGTCCCGGAGGAGACACCCGGAGTACAAGGTACTCCCGGAAGCGCATATAGCGTGGGCCCTCCGGATGTGTCGTGTCTCTCCCGAGAAATCAAGTCGCATTTAATGTCGCATGGGAGGAAGCGTGTCGGGACCGTAACACGCAATAAAGTTTGATCAAGCACAACCCCCGAACAATAGCCGCTACAAGAATGATCATTTAAGTCTACCGATCGGCTACTCCGCGAAGAGTCACGTCAATCATAAGACAAAAAGGACATTCTCCATAAAAACCCTACAAGACCTAGGATTTGACCATGCATCACCCATGGTATATTCATCGGAAATGCCCAACTTTATGGATACTTACGTACACATGTAAGAACAATTCTAGGGATTACCCCACCAAAACACTATAAATACCCCCTCAAAGCTCATTTAATGGGGTCGAGAATCTTGGTTGCAAAAGAGCAAGAAGAGAAAAAAACTCACCAAGAACATTCTCTGTATTTAAGAGAAAAACATTCTCTCAAGTGTAGAATCTGTATTAAATACATCCATTAATAGCAGTGGCTCGTGGACTAAGGCTCATTAACGCCCCAACCACGTAAAAAGTCTTCATCTCATTTTCTTACAGCTCCTTATTATAATTATATTTTAATAGTTGTCGAAAACCTCGGTCAACATAGGGTATTACAAAACATATCTTCAAAATAAGTTAAAATGATTGTAGCCAATCATCCTTCGAGCTTTCAACAACACCAACAACATTAATCAAGGATTTGATCGTGCTATTTGCTTTGCGAGACGAAGCATGGGCATGATAAAACTTTGTATTTTGGTCACCGCATTGAAGTCAATCAACTCTTGATCTTTGTTTCCAATACTTCTTCCTATTCGAAAAGATCATCAAGAATACTCTCAGAATCTTTGAATTCTGTCACAGCAGCATGTGATCGCATAGGTTCATTGTTTAGTGCAGCCACCTTTTTCTGTATTTGTGCAATGTTTCACTTCGTATATCTAAGCTTTTGGGTATGCCAACATTGTAAAGATTCTGTAGAAACTTGAAGATTCAACATAAAGTGGTCCACAACCTGATCTGAACCTGGGCCTATCCAGCTTTGCTTAATTAAAGCAGTAGCTTGTGCATCATTTAACCAGATTTTTTCGAATCTGAAGCGTGTTTTTTTGTGTGGCTCTGTAGCTGAATGGATTGGTACAACTTGAACACTAATGGCACAATGATCCTAATGATAGTAATCCAAATGTTGTGTGATCAAAGGCTAAAACGGAGAATTCCATTTGTCATTTACAAAATACCAATCGAGCCTTTCTTTGATTGTGTCCATATGATGTTTGCTTTTAATCCAAGTGTATGGATCTTCTTCAAAAGGCAACTCTGAAAGTGAGCAATAGTCAAGGGTGCTTCAAAAATTATCCATTTGCACTTCATTCCTTAGAGCTCCACCTATTTTATTTTGATTGGAAAGGATTTCATTAGAATTGCCAATGACCATCCATGGAATTAATGGAGCCACAACAAGTATTTTTTTTAAAACAGTCGAAGTTTCTAGTCTTTTGTGAATTTCAGGTGCCCCATAGAAGCCAATAAAGTGCCAAATAGAGTCATTACCGAAAGCCATATAATAATCAAAGAAGTTTGCATTGAAATTTAAAATAGTTACATTTACATCATCCTTCCATAAGAGCAGTATGTTAGAATTTATAAAACACTCTAGAAATACAAATAATCACAGATCTAATCATATTTCTAAAAGTGCTTTAACATAAAAAACTCCAAATCATATTTTATAGAACTTTTGCCAAATTAAAAGAGAAAAAAATGATAATAAGATGAGCGGAAGTACTAACCTGAAACCAGAAGGTTATGATCTTCCAAGAATACACTATTTTTCTAAAATATTTTCTCTGATGGGGAAGGAGAGAATACAGAAAAACCTTGTGTTTCTTGGGGACCACTGCCTATTTATAGACTCATCTTAGAATGAGTTTTTGAGTATTTATAATTTGGTCCCTCGACAAATTATAAATTAACTTATGATATCTACACATTATTTACATCACAATTTAATACCTTTTTGATACCTATAACATAATTGGTCACTTAATTTTGTATCACACTTTATAATAGCATATATATTATACATATGTGCCCACGATATAATTTTTAATCCAACACAGTATTGCTCCCCCTAGACCATCACGTGGGACATCAAGTCGAGTACTAAAATTTAAAGCTTGACGAAAATGAGAAACAACATCAGAACTAAGTTTAGTTTCAATAATAAATAGTACATGAGGAGATCGCTCATTGACAAGCAAACGAAGGTGTTGGAATGCGCTAGGATTCCCCAAGCCTCGCGCATTCTAACTAATAATTTTCATGGCGAGTTGCAGGGCTTGAAACCAGCCTCCACATCTTTGTCAAAAGAGCCAGATTAATCCACTTCTGTATTAGAAACGAAATGGTTCTGTTCATCTTCAATAGACAAAGGAGAAGAGAACAAATGTGGTTGTAGCGCCCTGCATCTTTTGAGGGTCTTTCTTAAAGAAATTTCTTCATTGAGTCTTTTGTTGTAGCGATTAGGTGACTTGTTCTCTTTATCTTCATTCAGACAGTAGTAGTATGCATGATTGAATCAGTGGAAACAACAATGGGTTGATCGGTAGGCCTATTCACAAAACTAGTTTCCATTGGGTGCATATAGGGTGGATTGGGTAGGAATGTTGTAATGATACTTGGCAAGGAACCAAGATCTAGTATGTAAATATTGGATAAATCAGATTTTTTTTGTCTAGTGGTTGTGGTGGTTGATGAGGGAGATTGTCTTGATTTTGGTGTCTCAATTCCCATGGTTTTTGGAGCAAAATTAGTCAATTTGCTGGTGCAAAAATAACCTTAATAGATTGTGCAGGTACTGAAATGGAAGTAGAGATTTCTTGAGCAATTTGACATATCTTATTGGTAGATTGATGAGAAATTGTGCCTCCATTTCTAATAACATTACTATGTGTATGTTGATCTATAGAGCATTGGGGTTGTTGTGAAGATTCTCCTTGTAAAAGATACTGTGGAAATGGTGTTCTTCTATTCGGAAGTTGTGCAATCGCTACAGTTAATGAACTTCAGGCCATACGTGTGAGGAGTGGCCAAGCATTTCCTTTGGAAAAATCGATTATGTATCTGTCATAGCCATTCATAGGAAGGGCCGAGCCTTTCAATTTTGACCAAAAGGCAATTCTGGTTCAATTCTGTTATTAATTTTTTTCCATCCACTCCAAACATTTTTGAAATGGATGACTAAGATGCCCACATTTCATACACCATTCGGGTAGCCTTTCATAATGAAACTCAACCCGAAATTCTTCCCTAACTTTCAAAAGTTCGATCATACGACCCCTTAACAAAGGCTTCGTCACACCCAATTTAACTTTGATTCTCAGAAAAGGGCCCCAACCTTCTTCAAGTGAATCTTCATGCATTTCAAGAAATTCACCTATGATATCTCCAAGTGCTTTAGCCAAAGCATTAGACTTACTAAAAAAAACAAAGCCTATAACATTGGACTCAAAAAAGGGACTAAATGAGATCTGCAGTTGAGACATTCTGCAGAGCACGTGGCATGTATAACACAATATGATGATTTTGAAAATGAAAAGGCTCCCTAAGGAGCACTCTGTTGGGTTTTATGCCCTAAATAAAACTTTTTACAATCTGATTAGTTATCAATATAAGAAATTTGAAGTGATTGATGTTTGCATGAATTTTACATGCTAATGGTTTAATATGTTTATTACATTCACACACACAAAATCAGTTAAATCTAGATCATATGTTTATTCACAATTATAGTATCGTCAACACAGTGGAATGTGATTGTGATCATATGAATCAAAAGACTTGGTCCCTGTTTCATCAGTGTTATTGGATTTACAATAATGTGATAATTAGCGATGATGTATACTTACACTTGGAGTAAGTGTTATGTTCTTTCTAGGACATTAGTAAAGTATACTAGTTTCGAATGTATGGAGTATACATTGGACTGGACCGATATTGCAACTAAGTTAAGATATTACAAACTTACTGTTATATATATCTTTCTAAGTCAATATCAGTAGTTGATCTTAAGATTAAAAGAATCTAAATCCTGATATGCTTAGGCTCAACTCAGGAATGCTATTCATGTTCTTTGATTTATTAGTTAAGCCTACTTTTAGGTCAGGGTGATACGTATATTTTGGGAACATGATAGTATGATTGAGTGGGAGTGCTGAACATAAATATGGAATCTATAGCTTCTACTGGTGTATAGAAGTCAAGTGATGATTCCCTTCGAGCTTAGCAAATAGAAGTAAATGGATGAGCTCTTGTTTAACTGACTAATTATTAGATCACTAAACACCATTTACAGGTAGCTAAGTGTTTTAAGGGGCAAAATATATTGAGGGGTGAGAACGGTAAAGAAATCTCATCTCGATGTAGATCATCTATATAGAGGATCTTTAAATCACAATAAGATTATAACAATGGTTAAATGAGATAGCATATTGATATCGTGAAACATATAATGTGCTCTATATAAGTCTGAGAGTGCAATTCTAAGTTCTAAGAGTGGATTCAACGAAGAATTAATAAGTAGGAATTTACTTGGTAAATTTGGTTCACTTATTGGAAGCTCAGCATATAAATCCATAGTCTCCATTCTAGTTGAGAACATTCTGCTTGTAAGACTCATTAATTGATTCGTGATTGATCAATTATAATTCTAAAGTTAGACTATGTCTAATTTTATGAATTTTCACTAAGTAGGGGTGAAATTGTAAAGAAAAGAGATTCTAGGTTTATTTATTTATTAATGGACTTTATATGTCTAGTTAATAATTAAATTAAATGACAATATTATTTAATAATCTATTTTAGTTATTAAATAATTAGTTTTGGCATTTAAAAGGTTAGAATTGAAAAATTGGCGTTTTTGAGAAAATAGAAATAAAATTTGATAAAACTGTTAAATCAAGTGGGGCCCACTAACACACCATGGCCGGCCACTATTTGTGGAGTTTCAAATTGATTTTTTCATTATTTTAATGCCAAATAATTTCTAACCTAAACCTAGTAGTTGCCTATAAATAGAAAGTGATGACTCAGTCAAATCAGAAGTTTTCAATAATCTTTTCTAACAGAAATTTCTCTCTTCAGAAAAATTGAGCCTTCCCCACTTTCTATACCTGGCCGAAATCATCCCTCTCTTTTCCCTTCATCAATTTCGTGACCCTAGTGAAAGAGTAAGTGCCCACACACAGCAAGCAGTAACTCAATCATAGATTGGAAGACTGTGAAGGATCAAACTTAAAGAAGAAGGACATTCGGGCTCAGATCTTGATTATACTCTACTACAGAAAGGATACAAGGGTTAGAGATCTGAGCGGAAGGAGACATTAATTTAGCTGCATCAATGTAAGGTTTTCTTAACTTTATATGTGTTTAATTTATCGTTTTAGAAAGTTCATATTTATGGTGTTTAAACAACATACTTGTGAGTAGATCTAAGATCCTGGTAAAATAAATTCCAACAACTGGCCTCAGAGCCATGGTAATTGATTTACTTTCATGAAATTTGAACTTTAAAACGATTGTTTGTTATTTGGATGGTTTCATGTTGTATTGAGTGTTATATGATGATTGATTGATGTTTGTGAATTTTCGTAAAAAATAATTGAAATTTTGTTTCTGGAATTATTTTTATTGGATAGTATGGAAAAAATTAAGCAAGTTACTTTTTTACAGAACTCAATTTCAATTTAATTTGAATTAGTTATGATTTTTTGAAGATTCGAAAAAAGATAGGGATGCTGAGCATCACCCACTCGCGCGCGGATTCAGACAAGCACGACCGTGCATTGCTGTCTGAACCCTTCATGCGCGCGCGGATCTCATGTCTGAAGCCTCCCTACGCGCGCGCAAGAGGCTGCAACCTCCCCTATTCTGCCGAGGTTTCTCGGCTGTCACCAAGGGACGCGCGCGCGGACAGTATGCTTGGCATACTCTCCGTACAGCTCCCTAAATTTTCGTTTTTCTTCGTTTTTTCATGCTTTTTCATGGAATTAACTTCCGATTTTTTGTGTAGTTTTGTATTTATAGATTTACTATTCCTAATTCAATTCTAATTATCATAATGAATTAATTTAATATTTTTTTTAAATTTAATTCATGATATTAGTGTAATTTGAATTTGAAATTAGTAAATATCTATCTTTTTGCTTAATTATTTATCTTATTTTTAAATTTGATTATATCTTATCTTATTTTTAAATTTAAGGTCAGATATTAAATTTTTAAAATTAAATTTTTTTTAATATTTTGACCTTATTTAAATTTAAAATAAGATAACTATAATCATGTAATTTTAAATCGATGTAAGATATTTTGCTAACTTTTAAATTTTGTTATTTTATTTATTTAAATTAAATTTAAAATCTGAAAAAGATATTTAATTTATCTTTTCTAATTTTTATTTAATTTCTATTTATAAAATAACATTTAATTTTTAAAAGTAGTTAGCAAATTTTGAAATGATATTTAGGTTAGTTGAAACCTAATTTTTCAAAATTGTAGGTTTAATTTTAAATATTTTTAATAATTTCGAAATTTAAATTAATAATATTTTTTTTATTTTTGAAAATAAATATTTTTTTTAAAAATTTTTTTCGAAAATTAAATTTTATTTATTTATTTATTTAATAATTTATTTTCGAAATTTATTTATTTAAAATTAAATAAATCCTACTTCCAACTATCCAGCTAACCTTGTTGCAGGAGTATATGGTTTTAGCTTATGTGTAAGTTTTCAAAACCTATTATTACTTGATTGCAAATAGCCATGGTTAACTTGTTGACAGATCCAATGATCTGATTTTAACTTATGGCTCCCTTGGTCAAGTTAATAATTTGTAACAGGTAAATTTTACAATCTTCTTTCATCTGTGTATGACCTAGCAACATGATAGGATCCATCCAAGTGTGTACCTGTGTGAGCCTATGTGTTTATTTTATTATATAGATGCATATAGGTTGTTGCTAAATAAAATGTCACATTATGATAGATTTTATTTAGGTCCATTTAGTTATTGGACCTATTCAATTAATAACTGTTATTTATTTTAAGGTTAAATTCCTCTCTTTTGGGCCTTGTGTGAGAGTTGGGAGCCATAGAAGTGGGTACGACATACTGAACCCAGCACCCCCTCACATGAACTACCCCAATTGGGAAGGCCCATTGCCTGATTTGAATAACTGTACTAGGTTAATTATATTAGTTTGACCTAATAAAATTGAATTAGCAACATAATAAACTTTTAAAATATATGAAATTTATTTTCATTTTAATATTTTAAAGTTAATTTTAAGAAAAACACTTTTAGTTTTAGATATTATTTCTAGATAAACTATTTGTATTTTTCTTGTATTTAATTAAATATAGAATTTTAACTAACTAGATTCTTTCTGGAGCTTATTTAATTAAATATTCCTCTTTAAGTTATAAATCAGTTATATCAACTAATTTTTTCATATCTAACTTAAATTTGAATATTTTATTTAAATTTTAAACTAATTTGAGGAATCCTAGGCATTAGTTATTAAAGATTCTTAAGATATTTTTTTAATTAATATCTTTTCGAATATTAACTTAAAATGGAATATTTTAGATATTTTTTAGGTTAATATCTTTTCGAATATTAACTTAAAAAGATATCTTCAAATTAAGTGGTTATAACTTAATTTTTGATATTTAATTAAATCTAAATTTGAAATTATTTAAGTTTTAGATTTTTTCTATATAACTTAAATTAGATACTTTTCAAATTTTTGTTGAAAAGATACTTAGTCAAATAAGATATTTTCTAGATAGTTATTTCTAGACTACTTATTATTTCTAATATTTAAATAGGAAAATATTATAAATTGTGAGATTAATTATTTAAATAATTAATTTTGGTACAATTTTATTTAAGTATATTTTTCCTAGTATTAAATTAGAAATTAATAATTAAGCCTTCTCTACACTTAATTATTTATTTCTTGAATTTAATACATTTAATTAACTTGAAAATTTAAATATCTAAGTTGATTTTCATCATGATACTTAAATATTTATTTTTCATGACACTTAATTAAATAGAAAATTATTTTATGTTGAAATTTAATTTTTCAACTTAAATTTAAATAATTTTCAAAAATATATATTTTTTTATTTTATTAATCAATTTCGAAATTTGCATTTTAATTATGCAATATTTTCGAATTTTTTATTTTGAGAAAAATAGATTGAGTTGTAAATTAATTATTCATTTTAATTAATTCTTGGGCCAACTTAAATCAATGATTTTTTTTATCTATTGATTAATTTAAAATAAATGAATTTAAAATTATTTATATATTATTAGAAATTGAATTAACTAGTCAAAAGAAAATCTAGATAGGTGATATTTTTGCTTAATGTATTTCTTTTCTATTTTTATTATTTTTTTTTCGAAAATTGTATAATTATACTTAATTTTTCGAATACAATAAATATATTCTCAAGGAAATTTTTAAGTTGCAAATTAATCTAATTTAATTCAACTTAAATTAATTTCCTTAATATTTATATATAAGATTATTGCTAAGATGGAAATAATTAATTTTATTTCAATCACCATCTAAGTATAATTTTATAAATATTATATTAAATTCTTATTTTGAATTTCAATTCTAAATTTTGAATTTAATGAGAGTATATTTATTAGAATAATAAAGAAAATACATTTTAAAGAATGAGCTTTATTATTATTAAGATATTCGATCTCCATTGTGGGTTTTACATCGCGTTTGTTTTAGTGAGTAATCCTCCCTAATGGAGGAACGTTCATTAGCAATTTCGCACCGTTTAATCTCGAAAGATAAGTAGTTTGTAAGTGTTTTATATGGTATAGATCACCTTAATGGTGGCGACCATATTTGACTTGCAAATTGCGAAACAATAGTAGTAGCTCATAAGATAGAATAGCCTTGACTCTCGCCTAAACGGGACAACGCTGGATTCCAATCTTGATCGAAGAAAAGGTTGCTAGAATGTTTAACATTTTAGATGAGCTGACGACTCTATTCAATGGATGGTACCTTTGACTCTCGCCTAAACGGGACACTGATATCAGTTTATTGAAAAACCTTAGAAATTATTTAGGATTGAATTTTTTTTTAAGTATTTTCTCATATCATTCCTAATTGCTATGTGCTTATAATTTATGAATTGATTTTGTGTTAAACCATTATTAATTTCTATTTGTTGATTTCTATTATTTTGTAGTATCCTGTATTATCAAAATGAATCCCATGTTATCACTGTTGAATGAAAACAAGCTGAATGGATCTAACTTTAATAAATGGAATGAGAACATTAATATTGCTCTCATATGAGAAAGTGCCTTGTTTGTTTTAACTGAGCCGTCACCTGAAGTGCCTGGGGACAATGCTTCCAAAGCTGTGAAAGAAAAGTATGAGCGTTGGCAGAAAGCAAATGACAAAGCTCTATACTTTATGCTCTCTAGCATGGTAGACACCTTCAAAACTCAGTTTTCTAAAACCGAGAAGGCTGCTGAAGTTATGACGAAGTTAAATGAGCTATTCGGTAAGGCATCACTTCAGTCACGCTTTGACGCGACTAAGAAGTACATTAATGCACGGATGGAACCTCATCAAAACGTGCGTGACCATGTTCTCCTAATGTCAAGTTATTTCTAAGAAGCCCAGGATCATGGTGCTGAAATGGACAGTGCTACTCAAGTAAGTCTTATCTTGAATAGCCTGACTCCAGCATTTCTACCATATACATCAAATTATGTCGTGAATAAGAAGGAAATTGACTTTCATGAATTAGTCAATGACCTTCAAACTTATGAAAATTTGATTGGAGGACCCAAGAAGAAAGGGAGTAAACCTCACAATCCTGGGAATGGTAATGGGACGAACAAACCTGAAGCAAATGTTGCCTCTGCTTCGAAGCCCAAATCGAAGAAGAAGTGGAAGAACACCAAGAAGCGAATAAAAGCCATGAAGAATAAAAAGGCTGCTCCTTCTGGTGATGCTACACTTAAAGGAAAGTGTTTCTACTGCAATGAAAAAGGTCATTGGAAATCGCAATGTCCTAAACTTCTTGCAAAGAAACAAGGTATTTCTATTTATAAATTTTAAGAGTTTTAGTGAATTGTTATCCAATTGGATTTATGATTCTGGACTAACTTTGTTTATTTGTTTCCTGCTTCTTTTAGGCCAAGCTACTTGAACTCAGATGAGTTGGATCGGAAAGCTGGACCAAGGGTGAAATCGTCCAGATGAAGATGAAGCTCTTCAATTTATTTTTGAATTAATTGTTTTAGTTTAAAGACAATTTGGATTTCAAATTTTAGTTAGGGATATTTATCCCTGTTTTTCTCATATTGTTCCAATACATTTTTTTTTATTATTAATAAAGTTTCTTTATTTTCGAAATTCACCATTGCAATTTATGAGAATGAGCTTCATTTATTTTATCTTCATCAATTATTACCACATTATATTTATATGTTTGTATGTGTAAGTGTTATTGATACAAATTCTATAATATTTACAACTCTTCATAAAGTTATATTAAATAAACACTAGAAACTATTTCTATGTTTATTAATAATTGTTCATTCTAATACAATTATTAAGAATTTGTTTAATTAAAGGATCTTTTGATCTGATAGGGGTGGAGAAAAGTTAAGAAAACTATGCAGTTCAACAATCTTTTATATCTAATGAACTCGGGATAGTATTCAACTCCACATAAACTCTATCACACTTAGAAAATAATGATCTTTACAACCTTTAGGGGTGGATCATAATCTCTATATACTTAGGGGTGGAGGTTATCCACAAGTACCCTATATGTATATTCTTAGGGGTGGAGTCTATTCCACAATTCCCTATGTGACACATATTTTCTTTAAACATGGAAGTAATATAATGAGTTAGCTATTATCAATATAAATTCTTGATCTTGATTGTATGTTTCATTTCGATTTTACTGTTGCAAGTAAAAGTTTGATACCTATGAAAGTTCTTTGGAAAAGTTTCACACTACCTTAATTGAGTGGGAGAATTTTAAAGTTCTATACCCTTCTTCATCAGGTTGATATTTGTGATAGATACTTAAGAACATTACTGAAAAGCAAATTTAACCATTCACATGGATAGGAATAGCTTATCATAATTATGAGAATAAGATAAAGAACTCTAGTTCAGTCCATTCGAATGACTTGAACCCAGAATTCTTAATCCTCATAAAATTTTATGGTATCTTAATTTTGATTACTTTATCTCTGGCATGTATTTTTCACTTCAAGTACTAGTCTGCTATGTTGATGACTTAGTCTTAACTTAAAGTTTCAAGACTAATACAAAAGTGACAACTAGATAACTCTCCAAACAATCAGAGGTTAAAAGTATTATTTAACCAGACATCTGCTATTGAGTGGGAGCTATCTGAGATGTAATCAAATAGGGAACATTAGAAGATATTCAAGAAAGATTTATGAAAGTGATCTATATGTTAGAACTGTGTATCAGTTGTCCTGGTGTCTCACCAACTCATTTCGAGATTTCATGAGATGGTGTTTACTTTGGGGGTGGAGGAATTATTGTATAATAATTCAAGCTCTACCAGAGAAGAACTATAACTTTGTGTATTCGAAAATCCAAGAAAGTTATATTGCTGAAGAAAAGTCTACACTGTATTATCTCAATTACATATTTTAAAATATGAGAGATATGTCTTCTGTTTATTCAGATGTACTTTTAAAACAGTAAAGATTTCAGTATCCCTTGATGAGTAAAGCATATAGTAAAGGATGTTTCATAAGAGGGGTGGATTCAAATATACTACACTTGATCTGAAGATCAAGACATCAGATTGACCTATTTGCACAGTTTGTTTTATATTAGTGCAAGTGGGAGTTTGTTGAGTTTTATGCCCTAAATAAAACTCTTTACAATCTGATTAGTTATCAATATAAGAAATTTGAAGTGATTGATGTTTGCATGAATTTTACATGCTAATGGTTTAATATGTTTATTACATTCACACACACACAAAATCAGTTAAATCCAGATCATATGTTTATTCACAATTATAGTATCGTCAACACAGTGGAATGTGATTGTGATCATGTGAATCAAAAGACTTGGTCCCTGTTTCATCAGTGTTATTGGATTTACACTAATGTGATAATCAGCGATGATGTATACTTACACTTGGAGTAAGTGTTATGTTCTTTCCAAGACATTAGTAAAGTATACTAGTTTCGAATGTATGGAGTATACATTGGACTGGACCGATATTGCAACTAAGTTAAGATATTACAAACTTACCGTTATATATATCTTTCCAAGTCAATATCAGTAGTTGATCTTAAGATTAAAAGAATCTAAATCCTGATATGCTTATGCTCAACTCAGGAGTGCTATTCATGTTCTTTGATTTATTACTTAAGCCTACTTTTAGGTCAGGGTGATACGTATATTTTGGGAACATAATAGTATGATTGAGTGGGAGTGCTGAACATAAATATGGAATCTATAGCTTCTACTGGTGTATAGAAGTCAAGTGATGATTCCCTTCGAGCTTAGCAAATAGAAGTAAATGGATGAGCTCTTGTTTAACTGACTAATTATTAGATCACTAAACACCATTTACAGGTAGCTAAGTGTTTTAAGGGGCAAAATACATTGAGGGGTGAAAACGGTAAAGAAATCCCATCTCGATGTAGATCATCTATATAGAGGATCTTTAAATCACAATAAGATTATAACAATGGTTAAATGAGATAGCATATTGATATCGTGAAACATATAATATGCTCTATATAAGTCTGAGAGTGCAATTCTAAGTTCTAAGAGTGGATTCAACGAAGAATTAATAAGTAGGAATTTACTTGGTAAATTTGGTTCACTTATTGGAAGCTCAGCATATAGATCCATGGTCCCTATTCTAGTTGAGAACATTCTGCTTGTAAGACTCATTAATTGATTCGTGATTGATCAATTATAATTCTAAAGTTAGACTATGTCTAATTTTATGAATTTTCACTAAGCAGGGGTGAAATTGTAAAGAAAAGAGATTCTAGGTTTATTTATTTATTAATGGACTTTATATGTCTAGTTAATAATTAAATTAAATGACAATATTATTTAATAATCTATTTTAGTTATTAAATAATTAGTTTTGGCATTTAAAAGGTTAGAATTGGAAAATTGACGTTTTTGAGAAAATAGAAATAAAATGTGATAAAACTGCAAAATCAAGTGGGGCCCACTAACACACCATGGCCGGCCACTATTTGTGGAGTTTCAAATTGATTTTTTCATTATTTTAATGCCAAATAATTCCTAACCTAAACCTAGTAGTTGCCTATAAATAGAAAGTGATGGCTCAGTCAAATCAGAAGTTTTCAATAATCTTTTCTGACAGAAATTTCTCTCTTCAGAAAAACTGAGCCTTCCCCACTTTCTATACCTGGCCGAAATCATCCCTCTCTTTTCCCTTCATCAATTTCGTGACCCTAGTGAAAGAGTAAGTGCCCACACACAGCAAGCAGTAACTCAATCATAGATTGGAAGACTGTGAAGGATCAAACTTGAAGAAGAAGGACATTCGTGCTCAGATCTTGATTATACTCTGCTACAGAAAGGATACAAGGGTTAGAGATCTGAGCGGAAGGAGACATTAATTCTGCTGCATCAATGTAAGGTTTTCTTAACTTTATATGTGTTTAATTTATCGTTTTAGAAAGTTCATATTTAGGGTGTTTAAACAACATACTTGTGAGTAGAGCTAAGATCATGGTAAAATAAATTACAACACACTCTACTCTTATTCCTTTCATAGCCAAATGTGAGTACAAACATATCAGGTGGTTTTTTAGCAATCTTGGAGTGGAACCTCCCATTCCAATGGTCCTTCATTTGCTTCTGCAAAATGGAAAGATAGTCATGCTTAGTGGTAATAATTCGAGCAACTAGGAAACAATCCATAATAGAAGCAACATTCTAATCGTCATCCTCATCATCAATGGTAATTGTTAACTTTTCTTCTTCAGATAGGCGCATGATGCCTTTCATTTTATCGGTGAGTGAATTCATTGCAACAGATATGGAAAAAAATGGATGAAATTTGGATTGAAGAGAGCAAGAAGTTCTTAAAAACTTAGAAAAATGGCTATAATGAACCATCAAAGGACTAAAATCTTTTCACGAGCAAATTCTCAAAAATAAAAAAAAAAAAGAAATTTGAACGATTAAGAATTAAAAAAAGAGGAGTGCTACAGCCAATCTCCTATTACAACCTCTTAGTTAATCTCTACACTCAAAAACATATGCCGATATATTTTTTTTCAATTTTTTTTACAGTGGTGTTCGTTATGCTTACAACATCATTCCTGTAAATTTTTGAAAAATTTCGAATAGTTTACAGTGCCAAAAATACGTTTGATGTTTTTTGAACATGCATGGTAAACTAGAATATCGGGAACTATATTTTTGGCACTGTAAACTATTCGAAAATTTTTAAAAATTTACGGGGATGATACTGTAACTATAACGAATATCGCTATTAAAAAAATTAAACAAAAATTTCGACATATAGTTTCGAACGTAAAAATTAACTAAAAAATTGTAATAAGAAGTTGTAATTAGCACTCCTCGTTAAAAAAAAAAATTGGAAATTAATTTTGTAGGTAAAATTCGATGAAAATTCACAAAACAAAAATGCTAATTATATATTTCTTTGATTGAATATTGGGTGGTAAGAATGTAGTAACAGGGGCATTAAATTTCCTAACGATTACAAAACAAGACTTTTAATTACAAAAACACCAACGCGCGGCGCGTGATCGTGTCGGTAAAAGTTGTAATAACTTTTACATTCCTCGAAGGGCGAGTTTATATAAAACTCCCATCACAGCAAAAACACTTTTTTTTTCACATTTCTTCTCTTCTCCTCCCACCCATCGCCTTGTTCTTCCTTTTCTCTCTCACCCTCTCAGAGGGATTTTTTTTTTTCCTTTTGTTTTTTTTTTTTGTTTTATTTCTTTTTTCTTATTGTATTTTAGTTTTATTTTTAAAAATTTATTTTCCTTCCTCTTTCTCTTCCAAATCTTGAACTGAAACCCTAGAAAACTCGATTTCCCTGTAAAGTTTCCGCTTGCTTAGAGAAATCTCAGCCTTGGTGGGTCTGAGGAAGAAGAAGATGCAACCACAGAGGCTGAAACAACAAGCGATCATGCAACAGTCCTTGTATCACCACCCTGCTGTTTTGGCTGCTCCCCAGGTTTCGCTCTATTCTTTTCTCTCTGGTTTTTTTTTTTTTTTCATTTTTTAGGTATTTAGAATTTTATTTTTTATTATTTTTTGCTGTTGTTATTATGCTTGATTTCATTTTTTCGTAAATAATAATTTATTGTGTATTTATCTTTTCTGTGCTTTGATCAGAATTTGGGCAGATTGTATGTTAGGGTTTGTTTTGTATATTTACGGATTTTTTTTTATTTTTTTTTCATATTATGCTTACTGCGTTAGGAGGTGACGCAGTTTCCTTTGAGTTATTATTGTTTCCCAAGGATTACGCAAATATGACGCCTCAATCGATGGCTTAAAGAATTATGGAAATTATTTTACTTTAATTCTGGGAGGTTTTAAATTTTTATTTTTAGTGTTATGATTAGGTTTATTCATTTGTTTGTATTTATCCTGTAGATGTAGCTGTGAGGAATTTAGGGAATTTTCTATTTCTTTTTGTTCTTTTTTTTTTTTTTTACTTTTTTATTTTTGCAGATAGAGCCTATCTTGAGTGGAAATCTGCCTCCTGGGTTTGATTCAAGTCAATGCCGCAGTGTGTGAGTGTTGTATAGACATTTTCTTTCTCTTTTTTCCTTTTTCTTTTCTTATGTTTTTCTTTTTTTAGGAAATGAGTGTTCTTCTAGGAGCGTTTTGTTGTTAAGTAGTTAGTTTTTTAGATTAAAAATATGTATATACATTTAATATAGTTCCTTAAAGTAATTGCCAACCTTGATGCTCAAGGGCATATCATATATTTACATATTTTATAGATACTTTTAAAAATATTTTTTATGTTATCAACATCTCCCCAATTTATGTTGTGTCCGTATATTTCAGTTTGGCTTTCGAGTTCATCTGTGTTAAATTTATGAAAAATGTAGGTACGTAGGTAACATCCACCCGCAGGTCACTGACACAGATCTTCAGCAAGTATTTTCTACTGCTGGTCCCTTGGAAGGATGCAAGCTTATCAGGAAAGATAAGGTGATGCTGTTTGTGCTTATTTTTTCTTTTGTGTTTGATTAACAAGTTAGCAACAATTTTATAATCTTGCAGTTGCTGTGAAGATTCTTTGCTCTGCGCAAGTTGCTGTGTCTATGTTCTCATTTTCTATTGTTTATATTTAGTTGAGGCTTTTGCGGCCTCAGCTTTTTGATAGTTTGCATTTGACTCATTTACATGGCTCTTACTTTTATGCAGTCATCTTATGGTTTCGTTGACTACTTCGATCGTAGATCAGCAGCTTTTGCTATTATAACTCTTAATGGGAGGCATCTGTAAGTAGAGATCTTCACTGGTTTTTTTGCCAGACTTTTTTTTTGTAAAAATTTATTAGTTATTTGACTCTAAGCTAACATGTTATTTCTTCCTCATTTTCTTCTTTTCTTTCTTTTTTCTAGGTACGGCCAGCCTATTAAAGTTAATTGGGCATATGCAAGCAGTCAGAGAGAAGATACATCAGGTTTGAAAGGAACCTGAATTTTTTATTACAATGTTTAACTTTATCCCTTTCTTTAAATCAATATGATCTTCCTTTTTTTCTTTTAATTAATCTATATTCTTCAAAAATTTTGCATACAGGTCATTTTAATATTTTTGTTGGTGATCTTAGTCCCGAGGTTACTGATGCTACACTGTTTGCTTGCTTTTCTGTTTATCCCAGTTGTTCGTAAGTTTCATTTCTGCTGTTTACTCTATTAGTTTTTCTACTAGTTTTTAGATTTTGAGAAATACTTTAATTCACCTATATGATAGAAACAGATGCTTGAGTAAGCTAACATCGGGACATATTAATTAAAATTTCAGAGATGCAAAGGTTATGTGGGATCAGAAAACTGGGCGATCCAGGGGTTTTGGATTTGTTGCCTTCCGTAACCAACAGGTAGTTGAATTTACAATTTATTTTTTGGGAGTTACTGTTAAACTTTAACTTGTTATTGGACGTTTATCTTTTGAATCATATCATGAATTCTTTGTTTCTTTGGCAGGATGCTCAAAGTGCAATAAACGACTTAAATGGTGAGATGAATTCATTTTTGTGTGTGAAAGCAGTAGATGTACTAGTTTTATTATTTATCGTTCAGACATAACGTCAAGTGTTAGTTTAATTTCTCTCACCCTCCAAAAAATACCCAACGGTTTGTTGGACAGTTTTAGACCTGTGAATGAGATTTTCTTCTGAGAAGAAATATAGTTAAGAAACTTTTGTACAACAAGCTGACTTCTGCATCTCAAGATTTTTTTTAATTTGTTTTTGTCCATTAAAACTTTATCAGGGGCCTCTCCTTTCTTTAAGACTTGTTAGATCTTTACTCATTCTGTGTGTAATCATGATGTTTTATCAATGGATTGATGTTTAGATTTTAACCATTTATTTGCTGGAACATTTCAGGAAAATGGCTTGGAAGTAGGCAGATCAGGTGTAACTGGGCCACAAAAGGTTCTACTACCAGCGAGGACAAGCAGATTTCTGATTCTAAGAGTGTTGTGGAGCTAACCAATGGCTCATCAGGTGAGCCTTTTCGAACCTCTTATGACACTCGTGAGTTCTGTTGTGGGTTTGGACTTAGGATTTGATATTTTTATCTCCTATTTTCTTCCATTGCCCATAATTGTTGGAGAAGTTTCTTGGGTATAGCAATTAATTTGTCAAAGATTAGATTCCATCAGCTGTAATCTATTGAGGCCCTTGTTTGATAATACTTTTGGCTACATACTCCCTATTTTCTCTTACAATTTAACATTTTGGAAAATTTTGTGACATTGCCCCCACCCTTGTCTTTAATTATATTTGTGCTTTTCATGTTCTCAGAAGATGGTCAGGAGATAGCTAGTGAGGATGCTCCGGAGAACAATCCCCAGTATACAACCGTGTATGTTGGCAATCTTGCTCCAGAGGTATGGATTGACGATCTCTGTTACAATCACTAAATTTATTATGTTCATGTAATCATAAACAAGTGTTGAATTAGAAGACTTTTAAACGAAGAGTTTTAGGAACCATAGTGTGAAATTGTTCAGATGACAATGCATAGACTTAAGAAAAGAGATCTTTGGAAGTGCTGTTAAAAAGAATCTGATTTAAGTTTGGATAAACAAGTCCAAGGATTATGTGTAAGAAATGTTTTAGATGAAACTATTATCAAATGGGTTAGTCTGGCATCATGTGATAGTAAAACACCACCGCCTCACTTTCCTTTCTTTTAACAGGACATTTTGAAAGATGGATTTTCTTGTAAAAGTGATTTATTAAACAATCTTCCATATTTGTTGTTTCAATGCAAGTTTTAGTTGAGTTCTTCCAGATTTTCCTAAATGTTTAGTTACAACTTTTTGAAGGTCACTTCAGTTGACCTCCACCGTCACTTCCATGCCCTTGGTGCTGGAACTATTGAAGATGTTAGAGTGCAACGAGATAAAGGGTTTGGGTTTGTGAGATTCACTACACATGCTGAAGCAGCAATGGCTATCCAGCTGGGTAATGCTCGTATGTTGTATGGCAAAACCATTAAGGTATGCTCTATAATTTTTAGGCATCTTCAGAGATGGAACTTAGTTTTGTTTTGAACTTGGTTGGTCTGTTGGGATCACTAGTTCTTATGTGTTGTGATTTACAAATGGCATTATGATGTATAAGTATTTGTCATGTACTCTACGTATGCTCATTGTCATAAATCTTACTGTTACAGTGCTCATGGGGGAGCAAACCGACTCCACCAGGGACAAACTCTGCTCCTCTTCCCCCGCCAGCAGCTGCAAGTATGCCAGTTTTCTCCGCAGCTGACCTTGCGGCCTATGGAAGACAAATGACATTAAGCAAAATGGGTGGTGCTCAAGCGCTTATGCATCCCCAGAACCAGCACGCTCTCAAGGCAGCCATGGGGATGGGTGCAGGAGGTAGTCAGGCTATATACGATGCTGGCTATCCAAATGTAGCTACAACCCAGCAGCTCATGTATTACCACCAGTAATTTCATGCAGGAAAGGTAGTTGGCTTGATGAAATAAGTTGCTCAGATTTGACTGTAGGATAATATATTATGATTTTTCCTCTAGTTTTTCTTTCCTTTTTTTTAACTGTTTTTTTTAGATTGCTGTATTTGTATTACAAATATACCTCATCTGAGTGCGTGAACAGGTTGTGTGTTTCTATTTTCCCTGTTGGGATTGTGACTTATTGGAGCTTTGGCTAAAATTATTACTGAATCTCTGAATGTGCCATAACTGAAGAAACTCTCAAATAAATAAAATATACTAGTAATAAATTCTATGGGTTTCTCTTCTGTAAAGAAAGGATTATGTTCGTACATGGTTTTCTTTCTCTATCAATAAAAATAAATATACTAGTAATGTGGAATCTTCACACGAATTTTTGACGTCGTGCATGTTTGAATTGGTTTTCTAGAGCGCAAAAAAAACTACCCACTACCCACCAATTTCGAGCTCTTAGCATTTCTCATTAACAAGTCTATTTTGCAACGTCGAGCCAATATTTTTCTCCATAAAAATCATTAAATGTTTTTTTGATTAATAAAATCATTGAAAATTATTATCTACATCTATACAAATGTTTTTCTTTTTCTTTTCTGAAAAGAACGCGAGTAAGATACATAAAAAGCTAGACCAGACCCTCTTCTATTTCAACTTAAATTTCACATCGAAAAATGGTAATTGGTGTTAAGTGCAGTGCTGTCAAACATGGCCCCATTGTGGACAAAAGCGAAACGTCTTTGTCGACCTATAAGTGCTCTGTTTCTTGTTCATACGATTTACCTGCTACCCTTTATTTTTGGATACAATAAAACTCAACCAAATTACCTAAACAATCTACTGATATATAAACGACAAAAAACCAAAAGGGTAGCAATAGTTTACTATTTTGCTTCGATAGCTCGAACTTTTAGCTTTCTGGTCCATAACGTGGTCGTTTTCCGATCAACACCAGACTCAGTTCATTTCTGTTTTTTAACCATTGATGCCATAAACCAGTAGAAATAAAGACTCCTTTTCATAACAGATGTAATATATTAATTTCTTTTTATTAACAAAAAGGGCAAGTAATTCTCATTACAGTGCAAAATTTTCTTATCTCTCTCGTTTTTTTTTTAGTTTTTCTTTGGTAGGATTTAGTTAGCCGCATAAAGCTGATTGATTCTCGTATTATGTTTATACAATATTGTAACCGGTTTAGAAAGTGACTAAAGTTCATAATGGCCTTTTGGTTTCCTCTTCTTCTACTAAATGGCAACGATACCAGTTGAGAAGATTTCGCCTTTGCCATAAGACGATGATGATGATGATGAAGCTGATACATCAACACCTCTTCTGGCCTCTGATCTGCACTGTTTTTCTTTCCTTTCATCACTCAAAATTTGACTTGCACGACACTCTGGACTACAAAACGCTTTCTCTCCTCTGTTAAAAACCCAAAGAGAATAATAAATCAGTTGAGCTCATATTCAATCAATTTTCTTACTATTATCACTATAAGATTTTAGAATATGAATTTGGTTTGTATTGTTAGTTCTTTACCTGTACATATATATGTCCTTGCCGTGGAGTGTTTTCCGGCACAAATGACAACAACTGAGAAAATCCGAGGTGGGAAATGAACAAAATTCTTCACCGGAGATCGCTGACGGCGAATCAAAAATACCCTTTTGGTTACTACACCGACCCAGATCGATTTTCAGGTGATTTTTTCTTCCATATTCAACACCATCGTAATAGACTTTGGTAAACGTTTTGTCATTCGGTAACCGACAAGTGACGTAAGTGTAACTCTCTTCGTCTAATTCTTCGCAAGCTCTGAACTTGTCCCCGTTACTGACTATATTCACCGGAATTGGATTCGACCGATTTAAATTCAAGCTGCAAATCGCGTACTTGGCTGGAAAATCTCTTCCACTGTCGACGGAGGATTTTTCCAAAGCAGCTACAATTCCCAACCCAACTCCGCCAAGATCGTAGTTTTTCAAACCACGAGGAGATTGCATCTTGAGATCTAATGGGCTTCTTGGACTAGTCCCGATTTCAATGGAGCCGGCGCGGTGGCCGGGAACAAGAAGCTCGGAAAGTTTTCCGATCATTGGTCTAGCTCTTTTGGTCAAGTTAACCATATAAATTGAACGGAAAAAAACCAATTAAGAAGAAATGGAATTGGGAATGAGAAAGAAAACGTTTTGTGTTTATATTTTCTTTTTGTTACTCTGAAATGGGTTTTAAGGGTCTTAAAGCTTTGTGAGTCTAATTTATGATGAAGTGAAAGAGTGGGTGGGATTTAAGCCCATGGTTTGTTTTTGCTTTGGAATTATATGAGTCATGATTTGTTCAAGTTAGACCAATTAATCATTTAATTGCTTTTTCTTTTCTCAAAAAAAAAAAATACTATTTTCTTTTTGCAATAAAATTATTTTAAAGAGGTCAGTTATCAAATGGGGCCCATCTTGATATAAAATAAAGTTGTCCATTTGTAATGATTGGGACCCATTCTCGGGATCTGGCCCACCACGGGTCTTGTTCGGCGACAATAAAGATTCCTTTTAGGAATTTGGACCGTTAGACCATTTACACGTGTTAATCATCCAAGGGTCAGTAGTTTTAGTAGCAATTATTGCTAAACCACTGAGAGGACCTATGTAAGCCCACTAAAACTGGGTGAGGCCCACTAATTTTGTGTTTGATAACGACTCGGCCTGCCCTCAAATGTGGGTCTCTGTACTCTCCCTCTCTAACTTATTGTACTGGACTTCTTTTTCTCAAAATTACAGAAACACCCTTTTACCTTTTTTCTTTGAAAGTGAAAGCCATTACAGAAACATCCTTTTACCTCTTTTCTCTTTTTTCATTTTTCTTTCACTTTTCAAAAAAGAAAAAGAAAATAATAATAATAAATTCACTTCACGTTTATGTCTTTATTACACTTTTTTCTTTGCTCCATCTTTTTTTTCCTAAGAAAGAATAAAAAGAAAAAACAATGCAAAATTGCTCCATGTTCCCCAAATTTAAAAATTTACAGGAAATATAATGTAGTTTCTTTCGAAAATTTATAATTTCAATTACTTCCATCTATAATTAATGTAAAATTTATATATTTTTCTAAATAACTATTATTATAATTCGGGGAACCTTTTTTAACAAAAAAAATAAAAAAATCAGAGGGCAAATTTATATAAGGGTATAGGCTATGTTGAAGGAAAAAAAATCACATTTATACAGAATTTTATTTAAATTATTGTATAAAATATAGATTTTACATATACCCTAAGTATCTACCATACATCTATCAAAAATAAAAAAGTATATAACTTTTTTGTAGAAAAAATAATAATACTAATTTTCTCTACATTTCTATAGACTATAAATAAATTTACAGAAAAAAAAGTATATGAGTAATTTGTGGTGTAACTACTAAAATTTAATTTTTATTTTTAAGTAAATTTTTAAATATTTTACGGTCATAATACTTAAAAATTACATTTTTAGAATTTCTCGTCATTTTTTATTGGTATATTTAAATTAATTAAATGACCTAAAAATCATAGACTATCATCACATGGCTATTAACTTGACTCTTAATGGCTAAGTACTTACAAAAATTATAAAAAATATTATTTAAATATTATTACCGTTAAAAATATAATTTAAATATTTATTCATAATTAAAATTAGACTTAAAATAGTCATAATACAAATTATTTTCAATAATATTATTTTTATATAATTATAGTTTTTGTATAGTTATTGGCTTGAGACTTTGTGTGAGGGACTCGGGTCTTGTCTCAATTATGGAAGACCATTATGACTTGATTAAGCTTTTGAGCATATAATTACTTCTATGTATTCTATATATATATATATTACCATTTTTGTTAATAGAATAATCCACTTTAATGTTCAAAGATTATATTTCTATTCCTATCTTATGATTTTATGTTATGTTACAATTTAACTTTATTTTTTTAGTAGTGGAGCATCTCGGAATAAAAACATAGACAATTCATTTAGAGATGAATTTCCACTAAACAAATAACTTTATATTAAAGAAAAGCCAATATTGGAACCACTCAAGAAAACCTATATTGCGTATGAATTAATAATTTCAGTTTGCACTAACTTATCTATAAAAGATTTGATACAAATATTCATGTATCTATTAAAAATAAATTAAACAAAGAGATCATGATGGTAGTATTTTTTTTATTAATATTTGTGAGTAGACCATAAAATATTATAATTTAATGTGTGATTTAATTTCTAATATTTATGTTACATTAAATTATAATATAATTTTTTTTTTTGAATGTAGCGCAAATTTAAATTTACTATACATATATATATATTTTTTTTTTATCTTATATTAATGTGTTTACATAGCATAAAAATTTTTATTTTTAATATTGCAATTACTCATTATACATATTTTTTTAAAAAAATATCTTTCTATTATCATATTTGTTATTATTATTTAAAAGAAAAATAAAAAGTGTATGATATTTTAAAAATTATTAAATTAAAAATATTAAGGTTTTAAATTAAAATAATAATTTATACTATTTTTGAATATTATTAATTTTTTTTTATAAATATCACTTAAATTAAATATTTTTAATAAAAAATAATTTTATTTGTTAAATAATATAAAAAAAATTAATTATATAATTAAAATAAAAATTAAAAATATAATTAAATATAAATGTATTTTACTTAATATTAAGAGAGTATATATGTATATATTTTATTCTCTCTAATAAATAATTATTTCTCTTTCAAGATGTCATGACTCATGATAGATATGTTCTTATTAGGGATAATTGTGTCATTTCCATAGTAGCAAAGCCAGGTGGTCCAAACTCCAAGAAGAATGATACTTTGATAAAAGTGTCATCAAAACAATGAGCCAGGTTCGGATTACTACTAAAAAGACAAGAAAATTCCGGGCCCACATCACGTGGAAATGGGACACGTGCGAAACAACCATTCGCAGCTTCATTGTAAGCCACGTGCTTCAGAATTGGGCCGAAGTTAGAGCTTGCCCAGTGACAAGGACCTCAGTCCACAGAGTACACTGTAGCTGGGCTGGGTCATTGGCCCATAAGATGGGGAAATTTCAATTATTAATATATTAATGTTAAGGATAATAACAACCAAATTTTTTATATTATTTATTTTGTAACATTTAATTTTTTTTTATTTAAAATTATTTAGTGTTTAATATTTTACTGTTGAAGATTTGACACAGTTCACCTCTTATTGTTTGATAAAAAGACACATAGCAGCATCACATTCCCTCAAATAATTCTGATTAAATAATTATTAACATATATTTTAATGTGTTAAATAATTTAAAAATCAACAAAGAAAATCATTAAAAATAAAAAAATAAACAAAAAATATCTTAAAATCATGAAAAAATTAGAAGAAAATCAATAAATTAAAATTTTAAATATAAGCTCTGAAATTATATTTGTTTTAATTTTTTATTTTGATATTGTATTTTTTTGTTTTACTTATAAACATTTGATGATTTTTAAATTATTTAATATCCTAAAATACATTTTAATTTATTTTTAATAATTTTTAAATTAGAATTATTTTTGAGTCAGTATGATGCTAACATGTGTTTTTTTAGTCAAAATTAATACTAAACAGGATTAAATTTTACAAAATAAATTATTCATAGAGTTTATTATTATTATTATTTTTATTGACAGAATAAACTATTAAATAAAATTACTAAATGTACTTTTTAAATCTAACATTACTATAATTTTCAAGTTTAGTAAAAACTTCTCAATCCATTTTCATTTAAAAAATATATCTTAGTTTTTTTACTTAATATTTTATTTTGTTTATAAAAAATATTTTATTTTTCATTGTATTGAATCTTTATAAATATATTATAATTATAATATATATATATTTTTTTTGAAACAATAATATTTATTATTAGAACAATACAATGATACAATTTTCTCATTATGTAAGTATAAAAGTACGTGTATTTATTAGACTTTTGTTTTTTAAAAAATTATTTTTCTCAAATGTATAGTTAAGAACCTTCATATATATAAATATATATATTTTATTTAAATAATTTTCTCAAATCATCCTTAATAATTTATTGAGGTGCACATTTGTTAAGAAAAAAGAATATATAATGTAAAACGAAATATAATAAACATGTAGAATATTTTTAATTTGATGTATATGTATGTGTCATCTATACCCAAATTATATATATACATATATTTTAGTCTCTTTATTATTGTACATATAATAAATTATATATATAAGTACACCTCCCTTTATTATATAGTATTATTATACATATATTTTTTTTTTATTCTTATTAAAAAAAAAAAAAGAAACTAATCCCTAAATTTGAAGTGTGGAGATGTCGACACACCCTCTCCTACTCTTTTTATTTTCTATTTTAAAAGTGACCCCATGGATTAACTTATTAAGTGAGCTAATCAATCAATGTTTGATTGGGTTATTCTATAATTTCTCACTAGGTCCCATTCACCTCTACCCCAATTATTCCCCATTAAATATAATTTTATTTTCTTAATATATATCCTTTTGTTATGATTTAACTTTAATTGGTGTTTGCCCATAATAATTAGACGTGGTTCATAATACCCCACAGATGAGATATATATAATATAGTTTTTATTTTTGAAAATTAATTTACCATTGATAGTAATTTTCAAAATGCAATCATATGCTATAAATTAAACCTAAGCAAAATGAGATTAACGTATGAGTGAAACTTTTCTTCTTTTTACACAGCTTTTAAAATAATCACCTACATTAATGAAGTTTGTTTTCTTTATAAAACTAACCCACCATTTGTATGTACTTATCAATAAAATAGTAAATTTTTGTTTCTTTTCTTTTTTTGTCATTGGAGGAAATAAGTAACTTAAAGAATGTAGATATTTTGTTTCAAAAAAAAAAAATGTAGATATTTTTCGTTTTTAAAATAATAATTGGAAGGAAATTAAAAAAAAAAATCTAAAGAAACAGTATTATACATTGTTCCTATACATATTCATAAGATATTTTAATTGTTTAAATTTATTGGTACATTTATTTCGTATTTAATTTATGGATTTATAGTCATACATTTGTTTGGTTTTTTTTAATAAATTATGAAATTTTATTAATGGCAATTAAGATAAAGAATATATTCTGTTTTATCTACTACTCAGAAAATATAACAGTAGAAAGTGTTACATGTTCATTTAACCTTGTAGCTTCAGCAACCAACTATTGTCTAAGATACAAAATTACACTAACAATCCTTTCAATTGCAGAGAACTTATTATTACTGACTACTAAAAATAATTTGATGGTGAGACATTGAACAATAATTAAAAAAACCAACAACAAAACAAACCACTAAAACACTCAAAATTATGTTACAGAGACAAGACTAAAATACTCAAAATCATATAATGGAGACAAGACTAATTGCAGTAGCTAAAATAAAGAATTTAGTAAAATTACACCTTCAACAAATGAGGTAAATAGTGAGCTAAAATAACTCATAGCTATTTCTTTAGCTATATGTAGCTTAATAAATAGTGGTGAGCTAAAAATATTATATATTATTTTATCTTTCTCTCTCATTTTTTTTTTTAATTATTTCACTATTTTTTTTGTCTTTTTTTTTAATTTAATTGATAAAATATATGTAAAATATAATATTTAAATAACAGAAAAAAAAAATTATAAAGAAATTGATGTATGGTGTAATGTAAATTTGTAAATCTTGTGAGACAAAATAAAAATAAAATAAAATTTTAGTAATGTATTTTAAAAAGTAAAGTAGAAATGTTATCGACAACTTTTTAAACAATTTATGCAGTATGTATTTTTTTTTTTTTTTTGATGAATGTGTAGGAGTAAGTTTCGCGAACGAATATAATACCACCCTGAGAATTCACTATTAGCCAATTACTGTCTTTATTGTAATTTTAGAAGAAAGGCCCCAAATAAAAACTCCCAAGAAATAGGCTTAAAGGAAAAGGATGAGAAGTTTTATTGATCAACAAGCTCATTGAGAAAGATGAATACAATGTGATACTTTGACTACTATATTTTGTTAATAACTTTCCATAAGGACTATTTATTTATTTAACCAAAAGATGAGTCACCATATAGTTGATTTAGAACAATAAATAAACTAGCGCAATAAAAAGTTGAAAAATTATGTCTAAAATAAAATTATGTTTTAACATTATGTGTAAAATTATTTATTCATTTATAATTTGGAATTTAAATTTATTCTCACGCACTTTTTTAGCTTTTATATGTCATTTTTTTTTGTAAGGATGTATATTTCACATTTAATAGAATTCAAATGTAATTATTTTCCCATTCACAAAAATTTCTCATATTCTCCTACTCCCTTTTTATTTTCATCGAACACTAATATTATTGATTAAAACTCCAATTTAATAAACTCTCGAATTTCCAAGTATAATTATTTTTTCTCCCTTTCCATATTTTTTTTGTTATTTTTTCTGAATATTTATATAAAGTTCTCTTTTAAAATTTATATATATATATTTTAAAAGGGATTAAAATTTATAGTTCTATAGAGGAAAAAGTCCCTTTAAAATCATCAGATTAGCCACTCTTATGTCTTATTGTCATACAATTAAGAATTCATATATTATATAGAGAAATTCAGGAGGACCACTCTATTGATCACTACAACTAACATCACAATCAACCATAATCATACAAAACAATATAATTTTATATTTTCTTATTATAACATCTTTTTATACGTAATACACTGTACCTTATTAAATAAATGTTTAAATTTCAACCAACCACTCTATGTTCAACAATTGTTGCTTTCCACATTAAAATAACAAGTGTTGCTTTTGAAATAACCCTACTTAATTTTTCTTCCTTTCTTTCTACAGAGATATTAAAATAGAATTGCCTTTCGTCTATGTAATGAAATAATTGACTTTTTCTTTATTAATTTATTTTATTTATTTTTATTCATTGATTTAAAAATTAACAATATATAGAAAGACATGATGAATAAGTAGCTCTTAATATTTTATCTAATATATATTAAATGCAATATTGTTGAAAAACTCAAATCAAATCCATATTTTTATACTAATGTATATGTCTACTTCTATACTTAGCAAATTTATTATTATGTTGAGATTGATTGATATAGACAAATATTATAAATTTATAAGGAAAATTTTGAGTTGAGTTGGTGTGGGATAGCTAACTAAACTTAATAAAACACTTGAGACCATCTTCGAATTCATTGAGATGGTAGGCCAAGCGCACATTATTGACAAAGAAAAGTATTTTTAAGTACTTGTAACTTATATAGGGTGTGTTGTGTACAAAATTATTTTTGAATATTTTTTAAATATAGAAATTGAAATATATTTTTTTTTTTACAAAAATTAAAATCTATTTTGCTTTAGGCAAAAAATAAAAATATGTTTTTTTTTTTTTATTATTTTACATCGTAGCAGGGGCGGAAACACTTTAAAGGGTGAGATGGTCCTCGCCCCTCCAAAATTTTTGAAGATAATGAATTTATAATATATATATATGTATAGTTATTTTTTAATTAACTATTATAAACATATATATATATTTGGATATATAATAAAATGAGATTATATATCTATTCTATATAAAGTGTGCCTATATAACCGAATTCTTGGTTTATGAGAAATTCGTGGGAGACTTTTTATTTATATTAAAAATAAAATGATTTATTATTAAAAATAAAATAATTTATGAGAAATTCATGTGTCACTTTTTATTTATATTAAAAATAAAATAATTTATTATTAAAAATAAAATAGTTTATGAGAAATTCATGGATCACTTTTTATTTATATATAATAAAATAAATAAAATAAATCCCATTAAATCTAAAAAAAATACAATTGAGTTTTTGTTGTTGTACATTTATGATTTTTCTCTTCTTCTTCTCTTCTTCTCTTCTAGAATTACCATTTTCCTATAAAAACACTCACTAAAAGAAAAAGTTATATTTTAGCACATACAGTATAACTAAGAAGTCATAAAATTTATAATTTTGTCTTCTGTTAAATAAAAATAATAGCAACTTGAAGCATTATTATAATTATGCTGCTTTGTACATGCTGCGACAAAAAGGAATGTCAATCTTATTAATTTTTCCATGTTCTAGCTATTAATGCAAACCAGAAAAAGAAAAACATTTACTAAAACCCACCAAAACTTATCATAATTAAACTTGAGGCATTAGATGCAAAAAAAAAAAAAAACAAATCAGAGAGTACATTACAACACTGTTTTTGATCACGTGCTCATAAATTAGAAGCACAATTAAATATATTAGCGAAATAGTGACTAACATCCAAATTTCAGAGTTGATGTAGAACTTTAGAAGCACAATTAAAGTTTTATATTTACTTTATAAAACTTTTGTTTTAATATCTTACTATTATTAACACCATTTAATTTGGATGTAGAAAAAATATTTTTGGATTGAGGCGGCAATAAAAATAATTGATACTGTCCAGAGTTTTTATACATGTTATGTGACGCATGTCATAAAAAAATAGATTTATACAATCGCAATGAAAAAATTATATATGACAAGCCATCATGCAGCCAGGATGGATTTCTTACACCACGGTATATTACAAAAAACATATGATGTTATTGAAATTAAGTTAAAATAATAATAAGAAAAAGATACTAACAATCTTATTATGCATATTTTACAGTGCTATAGCATATGTTGAACTTGATGACAATACAAAGAGCCTATCTGCTGTCATGTTCGCAGATATTGTGGAAAAAATATTTTCGTGTACTGCTGCCCAACTAATGAAATATACCGCAAAGGTGTAATTTTAAAAAAAATAAAATAGTTTTACATCCCTTTCATAAATTGATTTTTTTAATTAAATAAGCTATGCACACCATGTCTAATCATTTTAAATGAAAATACATCACGATTTGTAGGAACACCGCCGCTTTGTCGACACTACCATATTTAATTTATCAATGAAAAAATGGACAATCCAGATATATGCGGACCCGGCTAGAATGAAAAGTGCAAAATACAAAAATTACACTATTGTCTCTATCGAAGCAAATGAAGATTGAAATCCACCAATGACTATTATTAGTTTTCTTATCTACAATTTTTAGACAAAATGCTATCTTCAATTATCAACAATTTAGAGATTGATTTTTAATTTTCTTTATATCTTACACCCATTTAAGTAATGTTTCTTTAAGTATTAGAACATCACCCTTTAATTTATTTTTGGATTAACTTAAGAACATATTTAAATCATCAAGTTTTCTTAAACACTAAATATATTACATTCGGTATTCACTTTTAATTGACAACATTATAAACTATAATATTTAAATACACATAATAATAATCTCACCTAATAACTAATAATATTTTTTCTTTAATTTTTAATTGTATCATTTTCAAATAACATTAAAAAAAACTAGCATAAAATTTAGTATACGTGCCTCGCACGTAATTTTTGCTAGTATACAAATACACACGTATATTTAGCAACTTAGTTACTACCTTTGAATGTGATGAAAGTATATTTATGGAAATATAAGATAAATACTAGTGTTTCTTTATTTAAATATAATTACAAAATAACTTTTTTCATTTTTTTTATAATTATGGACATTGTACATATTTAAAACCACTTGTAAATTTTTAAAAAAATCTTAAATATTCTACAATACTAAAAATAAAGTTTAAACAACTCATGATTACCACACATATAAGAGAAAAAAATATGAGTACAACAAAATATTTTAATCTTTTTTTATCCAAATTATTTTCATGATTACGTAGGTTGTATTTATTTAGAGTCATCTATAAACTCTTACAACAATTTGAATTGTTTACAGTGCTAAAAATAAGGTTAAAAAAATTTGTTGCACGCATGATTATTTTTTTTTTAATTTGTTTGGTAAATAATTGTTTGAATTTTATTTTTTGGCACTATAAATTATTCAGAATTTTTTAAAAAATTACAAGTAATACGAGAAAACTACAAAGTACGCGATCATGAAAAAAAATAGACTAAAAAACTTTCTTAGATGTCAAAACGAATTTTTTAGCTAGAGGTGTACTATAAATTTTTTCAAATAAAAATTAATAGTTGGCCCCCATAGTAATTAGGTCCTGGCTCCGCCCCTGCATCGGAGCACCATCACTATAGATAAGAATAGAAAGTATGGATGGTGAAGTTAGAAGAGAAAAAAAATAGTATAATGGGTATGAATAAAAATTATGCCTATTTTTTTTTTTTAATTTCAGTACGCTTGCGTTCAAAAAATTAATATACACCAAATATATACATATAGATTCAAATTTCCTATTTACAACACTACTTTTATCTCGTAGTTGTATGTATGTCTTTTAAATTTTTATACCTATTTCATTTTAGCATATGTATTGGTTCTTTTCATGGGGTATATTGAGAAATACCTCTTTTATTTATCAATTAACCAAAACTACCTCTAATTTTATATTTAATTGAAACATACCTCTTTTTATATGTATTGTACCTAAAATACCCTGATATAAGGGAGTCACATGGAGAGTATATTGATGTGACATGGGTAAAATCGGTAAAGTGTTTAGAAAAAGAGGTAAAAAATGATAGGTTTTAAAAAAGAGGGTAAAAATAAAAGAGAATAATATAAAAAAAGTATAGAGTATAATTTCATCTCTTTTCATTTGGTATTTGCACAACAAAGTCTTTAAATCAGCCCATTTCAGTATAAAAAGAAGTCTTTGTTTTTAGTTTTTCTATCTTGTTTTAATAAATGATGAAATTTTATTAATAGCAATTAATTAAAAAAAAATAGTCTCAATTCAATTTGGACATCTTCTCCGTTGGAAACATGATCATGAGGATTATAATTAAAAAAAAAAAAACTAATTAATTAACCGTCTAATTCTCAGATCGTTTGACAAAAAAACTAAAAATAAAATCAAATTAAAAAGATTACAACATCACAGTTAAATTCAAGAACACATAATATATTCAGTTTCATCTACCACTTAGAAGACACAATATTAGAAACTGTTGTAGTAGATTCATTCAACCTCGCAACTTGAGCATTCAATACTATTGTGCAAGGTACATAACTGTACTACTAACAATTCTTTCAGTCGCAAAGAAATTATTAATCTCAACCACTTACAGTAATTTGATAACGAGTCATCGAAGAACAAAGAATATCACAAACTAAACAATACCATGTCATAAAGACAATACTAAAACACTCAAAATTATGTCACAAGGACAAGACTAATCGTAGTAGTGAAAATTGAATCGCAATATTAAAACACCCAAGCTGCACCTATGCCTATGAAAGGCTAGCGGGCCTGGCCGAAAAAAAAAAATAATAACCTCATATAGCTATAAATTTAGGAACAAGAAACCCTAATTTTTTAAAGGTTTTTTTATTTTATTTTTACACTTCAAAACAATTTTTTTTTTTCATTTTTACGAAAAAATTACATAGCAATCAACAGAGCAACATAAATCCCAAACAAAATCAACATTGCAATGTACATAAAAACCACAGAGCAACCCAAACTGTAATTTTGGCAAAAAAAAAAAAATTAAAAATAGTATATAGGATAATTCTCCCATTTTCAATTAGCCTATTTTAAACTGCTTTTAGTTATCCAAAATTAAAAAAAAAATTACCAGTATTAAGAAACGAGATTTCATATTGGGATTTTTTCAAAAAAATGGGAAAATATAGTAGAGTTTTACTTTTTTATGACATAAATAAATAATACACAAAAATATAGGATTAAAAATAATTAAAGTTTAAAATATGGGGAAAAAATAATAAATGAATTTGATAAAACTTGTAATAATAAGGTTCGCTGGAAAAGTCATTGGGAAAATCACCAGCGGTGGAAAACTTGTTGGTGTCAGAAAAGATACCGGAAAAGTTAGTGTCACAGGAAAAGTTATCGGAAAAGTCACTAAAAAAGTCACTATCGCCAGAAAAGTCATCGTCGCCGAAAAAAGTCACTGAAAAAATCACCAGAAGTAAATATCTTAGATATAAACAAAAATAATACTGGTTCTATAACAAAATAAATAAAAATAAATAATTTAAATCGGTTATAACATAATTATAACTAGTTTTGTAACATAATGAATAAAAACAAATAACACAAAATAACTCAAATCAGTTATAATTAAAATAGAACCGGTTCTATAACAGTGTTATAATGAATAAAAATAAATAACACGAAATAACTCAAGGCGGTTATAACTAAAATAAAACTGATTATATAGCATAATGAATACAAACAAGTAACACGCAATAACTCAAACCGATTACAATTAAAAAATAAAGAATAAATTAGTTCCTAAAATACGGAAACATAAATAAAAAACAAAACTAGTTCTATAACAAAATACCTCATAAAACCGATTATAATTTCTTTTAAAAAATAGGAATCAATTCTAAAAAACATTGAGGCATAAATATGAAAAGAACCAGTTCCATAACAAAATAAATAAACACAAATAATAACACACAATAACCCAAATATAATATAAAGAAACTGGTTATATTTATCAAATATTTAAAAATTTGAGACAAAAAAATTAATTCCGTAAAGCAACTAATATAAAAATTCACACACAAAAACCAGTTAAATAAAATAACTTAAACAAAAACATTCATTCAACATGCTCCAACCCACCAAATAATTACACCCATACCATATCTACACAAAAAATACTCATTCATTATGTTATATAACCGTAACTATTTTAGTTATAACTGGTTTGAGTTATTTCGTATTATTTGTTTTTATTCATTATAATAGTGTTATAGAACTGATTCTATTTTAATTATAACTGGTTTGAGTTATTTTAAGTTATTTGTTTTTATTCATTATGTGATAGACCGATTATATTTCAATTATAGTTGGTTTGAATTATTTTGTATTATTTATTTTTATTCGTTATGTTATAGAACCGGTTCTATTTTTATTTATATCTGAGATATCTATTTCTGATGACTTTTCTAGCGACACTAACTGTTTCAACGACTTTTCCGGCACTAGTGACTTTTTCAGCACCGGTAACTTTTTTGGCGTTTTTTTCGGCGCCAGTAACTTTTCTGACAAAACTTATTATTGTTTTAAAAATAAAGGATTTCCATTTTTTTTACAAAAATATGCATAAAAAATCCCATACAAATATATAAAAAAAAAAAACCATAATCTCATTGTATTATTGATCTGTGCCATAAAAAAAAGTAAACTTTTATAATTTTCTCCTAATTTATACTTTCATATTTGCATCAAATTATGAGAGTTGAATCTGTGATTGCAGCCCACTTGATAAAAAAACAGGTGGGCCATATGTAAATGTTTGAATAAAGCCAATACGCTGTTTGAAAATTTTACAATACACGTACGGAACAAGAATAAAAAATAAGAAACATTGTTGCTCAAATTTCAGTAGATTTTTCCTTTCAAAAAAGAAAATTCAGTAGTTTTTTTTTTTTTTTTTTCTTCTAAGGACAAATAGAAGAGAATTAAACATCAGAAAATAAAAATGAAGCAAGTTGAACATTGTCCCCAGTCACATCCTTGTCTACCACTCTCTCAGAGAAAACTAGGGGTGTTCATCCGATCCAATCCGCACTTTTTTAGTCAAACAACATCCAATCCGCACTAAGTGCGGATTTTATATTTTGGATCCAATCCGATCCGCATAAGAGTTTAAATCCAATCCAATCCAATCCGCAATAGTGCGGATTGGATCGGTTACTTTAGATATCAATTATTTTTTTAATAATAAATTAATTAATATTTCATAAAAAAAAAATTAAATAAAGACTATTGTTTCTTAATCTCCAATAATAATCTATTTCCATCTTTATATATACAAATTAAACCAATATACATATATATATCAATATATATATACTTATCTTTAGATTTACACTAAAATATATATGTATATAATTACTAAAATAAATAAGCTATTATATATATATTTAAACTTTTGTGTGTACGTGTTTATGTGAATAAGAATTATTTTTCTTGTATTTTTTATTACAAAATAAATAAAATGCACCAACTCAATATATTACTAAAAAAGATTAAGAAATTAGAAATTTGTGTCTTTTTTTAATTAATATATATTACATATTATAATTTTTTAAAAATATATATAATTAAGTGCGGATTGGATTGGATCGGTTACTTTTTGAGGTCAAACAACATCCAATCCGCACAAGTGCGGATTTTAGATTTTTCAATCCAATCCAATCCGCACAAGTGCGGATATCCGCATTTTGCGGATTGGATTGGATTGGATCGTGCGGATTGGATTGGATCGGATACTTTGTGAACACCCCTAGAGAAAACCAATCACATTGTGAGTCATTAGAACCCATTTAACCAAATTATGGGCAGGTGTCCAATTTTAGTAGTTAAATGGGCTACATATATGTCTTGAGGCCCATTATCGACTTAGTGGTATTGGACAACTGGACTTTCTCAAACCTTAAAAATACAATAAATCTTATAAAAACTTAAAAATATGATAGCAGTTTGTAACAATTTTGTAACCACTTGTAATAATTGGTTATTTATAATGTATGATTTGTAAACATCAATTATAAAAAAGAATCATTATTACAAATTTGTAAAATATTTACACATAAATTCTGTATTTATAATTCTACCCTTATATATATTTATAATCTTTCCAAATTTCATATTTTTATTTTATTTTCTTCAAAATATTAGACATTTTAAAAAATGATCCTTTATCTAAGTAGTAGTCCTTGCCTTTTAGATTACTATTATTCTTTCAATTAATTCATATCACTTTCACAATGAAACACGAGCCATGAAGTATAAAGATTTTTATTTTAAAAAGAAAGAAAGGGAAAAGATCAGTCCAAACTTACCCTATAGCTAGTGTATTGTTATTTAAATTAAATGAGTAATAAAATGGAAAAGAAATTTATGAAACAATGGGAATCATTATTTATATTAAGGTGAATAGTGACATATATATCTAAAGTTTTGAGTTGATAAGTTGTATATTGTTAGGCTATTTTTAGCCTATGTTATGGATCCGATTTATGTGCATTCTTAGCTGTGTTGGGACGGAATTACGCTTGTTTTCTATGTTTTCAGGTTCTTTGGAGTAAAAGAGGTCTCGGGTGCATAAATTCACTGAAAAACGTGCTGAGCCGAAGAAAAACTTCATTTTATGAGTTTTTGCATATCTGGCCGCGGCGATGAAGAGTCTCGCCGCGGCGAGATACGAGAAACAGAAAGTGCCTAATTTTGGCACATTCTCGCCGCGGCGAGAGGAAGTGTCGCCGCGGCGAGATCCCGTACGGACCGGGGGTAATTTCGTCCATCGAACCCTAAATTTCAAGTATAAATAGAAAACTGCGATTGGAAGTCAGAGAGAGCGATTTGGAACCCTAAAACACAGCTGAGAGCGGCAGGAAGAGCGTAGAGATTCAAGTGAAGATCCAGAATTCACCCTTAACAGTTCTTTTCTTTATTCCTCTTTAATTTATTAATGTTGAATATTGCTATAGAAATGGTTATGGATTTGTTTCTGAACTAAATTTCCCATTTAGGGAGGATGATGATTGTTGTTTAATGTTTTCCTAGTTAATGTTTAATTACCATTCCTCAATTCTTGTGTGTGTGAAATTATCTTAATTTGTGTTTAATTTCATGTTTAAGATTGATCACCTTGTGCATGCTCTATGATCTCAATTCAAAATCTGAAAAGTGAGAATTGAGAATGCTAAAATTAAGATAATCGATGTTCTATGTGAAACGAAAGTATTTACATGACTTATGTGACGAGTAGATTATTGCTTAATCTTTGATTTCATGTTAGTTTAATTAAGGAATTAATTAGATAACATGTGATTTAGAATCTAGAAGATCTGAAAGGAGCTAGGTTATTTTATAATCTGTCATTCACCCCAAGAATAGGATAGTAATTAATCATTAACAATTTGGGTAAACAACAACAGGATTCTCCTCCCTATTGTCTCATCTTGCTCAACTTTAAACTGTGTTATTAAGTTTTCTGAATTTCTTCCAAATTTTACTGTTTTTAAACCATAATTACTTTTGATTTACCGAATAGAATCATAAGTATAATTTAGTGGTACTTAATCCAATTCCTGTGGGATCGACCTCACACGTGTGAGATTTTACTACTTGATTGCGTATACTTGCGTAGCGTTTAAAAATATAGCAACAAGTTTTTGGCGCCGTTGCCGGGGAATTGTTTAAAGATTAATATTACATAAAATTATACTAACTTCTACTTTGGTATATTTTCTCTTGCTGATTTTTCTAACCTTTTTCTTGCAATATTTTCTTTATTTATCTCAGGAATCCTAAGTGCATGCGCCGTCAAGGACAATCAGTCATATTACCAGTTGATCCTGAAATTGAGAAAACCTGCAGGAAGAATCGAAAGAACAAGAGGCAAGAAAGAGTTTCAAAGAATCGCCGAAACATCGTAAATCATGGCCGCCAATGTGAACAATAATGTTGGGAACAATGGGCGTAATAATGGTAATAATGGAGGCGTCGTGGAAGATCAAGCTAATGGCCGAAGCTTGAGAGATTACATTCTCCCTACTCGACGGGAGTGCGGTCATGTATTAGGCCACGGCAAAGGTGGATGCAAACAACTTCGAGATCAAACTCTCGCCATCCTTCAAATGGTGCGGTCTTCGGTTCGGTTGGTGGTCTCCCTTCGAAGATCCTAATTTGCATCTCTCTAACTTCATGGAACTTTGTGAAACTTTTAAAGTTAATGGAGTTAGCGACGATGCCATTAGATTGAGGTTGTTTCCATTCTCTCTCGAGAGAACGAGCCAAGAGTTGGTTGAATTCTTTGCCACCGAATTCTATTGCTACATGGAATGATCTCGGCAACAAAATTCTTGTCAAAGTTCTTTCCTCCAGCGAAGTCTGCAAAGCTGAGAGGAGAAATTAATAATTTCTGCCAACAAGATAATGAATCTCTCCATGAGGCCTGGGAGAGGTTTAAAGATCTGATCAGGAAGTGTCCCCATCATGGTATAGAGAAGTGGATGCTGGTTCACAACTTCTACAACGGGTTGGTTGGTAATACTAGAACTCTAATAGATGCAGCAGCTGGCGGAGCTTTTATGAGAAAGAGTGCTAATGAGGCATATGATCTATTGGAGGAGATGGCTCTAAACAACCAGCAGTGGCCAACTGAAAGGAGTCAATCCAAGAAAGTAGCTGGTGTGTTAGAAGTCGATGCCATCACAAAGTTAACAGCTCAGGTTGAGGCATTGACTAAAATCATTGCAGGGCAAGCTAAGCAAGCCCAAATTGTTTGTGAGTTATGTGGAGGAAGTCATCACTTTTCGGAGTGCCAAGCAGATGTGGATGATTTGCCAATGGATGAAGCTAAGGCCATTGGGAATTTTTCACGTAACAACAACAACAACAATTATGGGTTCAACCGAATAACAACCGAAGAAATAGTGGGTTCTATCAACAAAGAAATCGAACCAACGGTTTAATCGGCAACAATCCTGCGGTGGAAGTTCTAGTTTGCGGACAGATTCTTGCTCCAATTCATGACCGAAACTAGATCTTCAATTAAAGACACACGGACTCGGATGGGCCGCCTAGCAACTCGGGTAGCAACCCGCCCTCAAGGAAATTTGCCTAGCACCACTGAAGTTAATCCTAAAGAAAACTGCAAGGCAATTACCCTGAGGAGCGGTAAGAAGTATAATGGGCCTGAGTTACCACAACCAGTTGAGGTAGATGTAGAAATAAATGCTCAACCAGTGCCAACACCAACACCGACAGCAGAGAAGGCTACTGATAGCCCAACACCACCACAACAGTCTCCACCGATTAGTATTGATCATCATGTAAAGATGCCATATCCTCAGAGGCTGAGAAAGTCAAGCTTAGACAAGCAGTTCACCAAGTTTCTAGAAGTCTTCAAAAGACTTCACATTAACATTCCTTTTGCTGAAGCTCTAGAGCAGATGCCAAGTTATGTGAAGTTTATGAAGGAAATTTTGTCAAAGAAGAGGAAGATGGAAGACTATGAGACAGTGGCTCTAACTGAAGAGTGTAGCGCTATTCTACAGAAGAAACTCCCTCCAAAACTCAGAGATCCAGGGAGTTTCACTATTCCTTGTACTATTGGTAAAATTGAAGGGATAAATGCACTATGTGATTTGGGAGCCAGTATTAACTTAATGCCCTTGTCAGTGTTCAAAAGATTGCAGCTAGGTGAAGCAAAGCCAACTACTGTAACTCTTCAATTGGCAGATCGATCGCTAGCTCACCCTAGAGGAGTCATTGAGGATGTGTTAGTAAAGGTGGACAAGTTCATCTTCCCAGCTGATTTCATTGTTCTGGATATGGAAGAAGACAGTAATGTTCCTATCATTCTGGGGAGACCTTTCTTGGCAACAGGGAAAGCACTAATTGATGTTCAGAAAGGAGAGTTAAAGCTAAGGGTACAAGGAGATGAAGTTGTATTTAATGTACTCAAAGCAATGACCTATCCTACAGCTAGTGACAACTGTTTTGCAATTGATGTGGTGGATCAGTTGGTGGAGACAAAGACACATGCTGAAGATCCTCTTAATCTGACTTTGGTACAAGAAGAGGTGGTAGAACAAGATGGTAAGGAAGCTTTTGAATATGCTATGTGGCTCGATTCTTATGGACCGCTGAATAGAAAGTATTACGAAGAGTTAGGAGTCATACCAACAAAGCCTACCCCATCTACTGAAAAGCCTCCTCAACTAGAGTTAAAAGTCCTACCAGAGCATCTCAGGTATGAATATTTGGGTGAAAATAAGACACTTCCTGTTATTGTGGCTTCTTCCCTATCTTCTGTAGAGACAGATAAGCTATTACGGGTTTTAAGGAAGCATTCAAAAGCCATTGGATGGACTCTAGCAGATATTAAAGGGATCAGCCCTTCAACTGTAATGCATAGAATCTTAATGGAGGAAGGAGTGAAACCAACCATTGATGCACAACGTAGATTGAATCCACCAATGAAGGAGGTTGTCAGAAAAGAAGTTTTGAAGTGGTTAGATGCCGGGGTAGCGTATCCTATTTCAGACAGTAAATGGGTGAGTCCAGTTCAAGTTGTTCCAAAGAAAGGAGGGATGACGGTGGTGAAGAATGAGAAGAATGAACTCATCCCAACTAGAACTGTCACGGGATGGAGAATTTGCATTGACTACCGAAAACTCAACAAGGCCACAAGAAAAGATCACTTTCCACTCCCATTCATTGATCAGATGTTAGACAAGTTGGCAGGACAAGAGTACTATTGTTTCCTTGATGGATACTCAGGGTATCACCAAATAGCTATAGCACCGGAGGATCAAGAGAAAACAACATTCACATGTCCATATGGTACTTTTGCTTTTCGACGAATGCCATTTGGGCTATGTAATGCTCCAGCAACATTTCAGAGGTGTATGATGGCTATATTTTCAGATTTAATAGAAAAGTGCATCGAGGTGTTCATGGATGATTTTTCAGTGTTTGGCTCATCGTTTGACCAATGTCTGAGTAACTTGGAGTTGGTTTTAGCAAGATGTGAAGACTCTAATTTGGTGCTGAACTGGGAAAAGTGCCATTTCATGGTTACAGAAGGAATAGTGCTGGGACATAAAATCTCAAAAGAAGGTATTGAGGTTGACAGAGCCAAAGTATCTACAATTGAGAACTTGCCTCCTCCAATTTCAGTGAAGGGAGTTCGAAGCTTTTTAGGTCATGCCGGGTTTTATAGAAGATTTATCAAAGATTTCTCCAAAGTGGCCAAACCGCTATCCAATCTTCTTGCTAGTGGAGTTCCTTTTGAATTTGGGAAAGATTGTCTTGAAGCATTCCAAATTCTCAAGGAGAAGTTAATCTCAGCACCGATTGTGACTACACCAAACTGGGAACTACCTTTTGAAATCATGTGCGATGCAAGTGATTATGCTATTGGAGCAGTCTTGGGACAACGGGTTGACAAGGTATTCAGAACCATTTATTATGCAAGCAAAACCTTGAATGATGCCCAACTAAACTACGCTACTACAGAAAAAGAGATGCTGGCCATAGTATTTGCTTGTGACAAATTTCGACCCTACTTAATTGGTAATAAAGTGATAGTGTATACAGATCATTCAGCAATCAAATACTTGATGACTAAGAAGGATGCCAAACCACGACTGATTCGATGGGTTCTTCTTTTGCAAGAATTTGATCTAGATATAAAAGACAAGAAGGGTACTGAGAACTTGGTGGCAGATCACTTGTCAAGACTAGAGCTGGAAGAAAGTCAGAATACAAAAGAGGTACAAATAAATGAACAATTTCCCGATGAACAACTCTTTAGTGTGAGGGAAAGTCTGATGGTACCATGGTATGCTGATTATGTTAACTTCTTGGCTGCCAATATCACTCCTCCTGAGCTATCTCGTCAACAACTAAAGAAGTTCTTTTCTGAGGTGAAACATTATTATTGGGAAGAGCCAATCCTCTACAAGCACCGTGCGTATCGGATAATAAGAAGGTGTGTGCCCGAAGAGGAGATGTATTCTATTCTTAATCACTGTCATGCTTTACCATGTGGGGGACACTTCAGTGGAACTAGAACAGCTGCCAAGGTGTTGCAAAGTGGATTCTTTTGGCCAACACTTTTCAAGGACGCTAGTACTTTTGTGAAGGCATGTGATCGTTGTCAGCGTACAGGAAACATCTCAAGGAGAAACGAAATGCCTTTGACAGGAATCTTGGAAGTTGAATTGTTTGATGTATGGGGGATAGATTTTATGGGTCCTTTTCCTTCATCGTTTAGCAATTTATACATCCTATTAGCTGTGGATTATGTGTCAAAATGGGTGGAAGCTGCAGCCACACCAGCTAATGATGGTAAAACAGTCCTTCGGTTCCTTCAAAAGAACATATTCACTCGGTTTGGAACTCCCCGAGCAATCATAAGCGATGAAGGGAGTCACTTTTGCAACAAACAATTCGAAGCACTCCTTTCGAGATATGGTGTTCGTCATAGAACAGCTCTACCTTATCATCCGCAAAGTAATGGCCAAGCTGAGATTTCTAACCGGGAAATAAAGATGATTCTGGAGAAAACGGTGCAGAGATCAAGGAAAGATTGGTCAAGAAAGTTGGATGACGCATTGTGGGCTTATAGAACAGCGTTCAAGACACCAATCGGGATGTCACCATATCGGTTGGTGTTTGGAAAGGCTTGTCATCTACCGGTAGAGCTAGAACACAAAGCTTATTGGGCAATGAGAACTCTAAACATGGACTTAAAAGCTGCTGGGCAGAAAAGACTACTACAGTTGGATGAGTTGGAAGAATTTCGAAATGAAGCATATGAGAACGCCAAGATTTACAAGGAAAGAACTAAGAGATGGCATGACAGAAATCTAGTCAGAAAAGAGTTTCAACCTGGTCAACAAGTTCTACTCTTTAACTCAAGGCTAAAGTTGTTTCCTGGTAAATTAAAATCAAGGTGGTCAGGGCCATTTACGGTGATCAAAGTGTTTCCCTACGGAGCAGTGGAACTAAAAGGTGAAAGTCCTAATACTTTCAAAGTAAATGGACAACGATTAAAGCTCTACTTGGGAGGTCAATTTGATCAAACCAAGTCCGCCATGATTCTGGCGCCACTTTGAAGATCTCGATCAACGTCTAGCTGAGTGACGATAAAGTTAGCGCTAATTGGGAGGCAACCCAAGTTTTCTTTTGATTTAGTTGAACTCTCTTTTTAAGTTTACTTTTATTTTTCTTGATGTTCATTCTGTTTCGTTACTGAAAAAAAAAAATAAAAATACAAAAAAAAATTTTTTGGTTTTTGGTCAGTGGCCGCGGCCATGAAATGTCTGGCCGCGGCCAGAATTGTTGGACAGAAAGGAGCATATTTTCGACATTTCTCGCCGCGGCGAGGGGACATGCCGCCGCGGCGAGAATGGACTTACAGAACCACCCAGTTTTTCACGAATTCTCGCCGCGGCGAGGGTATAGGCCGCCGCGGCGAGATTGCCAGATTTCCCTTTTTAAATCCCAAAAACCCTAACATTTCAAAATCACACCTCATTCAAACACTTTCTTCTCCCAGCCGAAAACCACCTCTTTTCACCCTAATTTCTTCATCTAATCCCATTCAAACCAATTTTCCTCAAAATCACCCATAAACTTTCATCCCAAATCATCATAATCTCTTATTTCTCTCATCTAACACTCTTTTCCTCTAAAAATCCATTCCAAAATCCCTAAACCTCACCCAAATTTCAGAAAAATCACTATTCATCTTCTTCTTCCCTAAAGCTTCAAGGTTCTCATCAATGGAGGTTGACTAAAGAGTGATTTTCATTGAGGTATTGATTCTAAGACTTCCATTCCAATTTTTATTGAAAAATTTCTGAATTTGTTGGATAGTTTTGAATTATTTGGTGGATATTTGGGATTTTTGCTATATACATTGTTGAAATTGATTGTGTGAATAGAATTGGGTTAAATTGAAAGGGATTTTAATCCCGGGAAGTCAATTTTTAAGGGGAAGTGCTGTCAAAATTTTGAAAAATCTTGAAAGTTAGAAAAAATTTGGGAGTTATGGGTCCAAAGAGGTCAAGGGTTAATGAAGAGGGAGCTTCATCATCCAACCCATCTAGGGGACGCCCTAACCTTGATAGAGTTAGGTTTGCCAACGTGGAGGCTCAAGAGAGGTTTTTAAAATTGAAAGATAGGGCGTTCATTGAAGATAGAGGGATAGACATAGTCAACCTAAGCCAAACTGCCAATATTCCCCCTGCTTTTGCATCTATTAGGGATCAAATCCTACAGAGGCAGTGGACTAAGTTCGTCGATGTCACTGAGCGTGGTAATCAAACTCTAGCTTTGGAGTTTTTAGCCAACTGGCCTGAAAGAGAGGAGGGAAAAGTTAGAGTTAGGGGGGTTAGAGTGCCTGCTACCGTAGACGCTATTCATGCCCTTTATGAGCTCCGAACTTTCACTTATGAAGAACAACAATTGAAACAACAATTCTATAATAGAAGTACGAATTATGTGGATATGGCTGAGACTCTAGGGTATCCTGGCCTTAGGTTCCATGAGCTTAGTGGAGTACCATACCAATTATACCGATGTGAACTCAATCCAGTGGCCAAGGCTTGGCTATACTTTGTTAGTGCAAGGCTGCTCCCCAACAAGCATTTTTCTGATGCTCAAATGGACAGACTTAAATGGGTTTACGGTATTATGAAAGGGTATAATCTGAATGTGGGGGATATTGTTCGAACAACCTTTGATATTATGGTTGAGGGATCTTCCGGTGGAGGACTGGGGTTGGCTGGAATAATCACTGACCTCTGTGAGAAACATGGAGTACCACAGTACTCATATGATACAAAGGTACCGCCCCAGCGTCCTATTACTTTGGCGACTGTTCTGCGCTTCAAACCTCCTCACCCTCATGGTCAACCGCCAGTTCAAGGAGGTCCTCCGGCAAGAGAAGAAGAGGAACGTGAGGACATCGAACCACCACGTCTTGTCGGGCCTCTTGACCCTGCCATGCAGTACACTCACAATCAGCTGAATTATCTGATTCAGCAGAACATTCATATGCAGAATTACATGGCCCAGAGGAGTATCTTCGATGAGCAGCAGGTGGCTCAATTGAACACCCTTGTCACGAGGATGAACATCGGTGTGGATGATCCAAACTATTTTCCCATGCCACCCCGTTTCAACCCGTATGACCAGCCACCGCCGCCGAACCCCTTTTAAGGGGCTCAGGTAAGTTTCTCTCCTCCTGGTTTATTTTCACACATTGGGGACAATGTGCATTTTAGTTTGGGGGGGGGAACTTAATCTATTTTTTCGCGTTTATTTGTTTTAGTTTAGTTTGTTTTAGTTTTTTTTTAGTCTTGCGTGATAGCTAAATTGAAAAATGGATTGAATTGTTGTTATTCACTTGTGCAATGGATTGAAACATAACTGTGTGCTTGACTTGCAACTGTTTGAATTAAATTGGATGTGTGCTAGGAAGTGATTCATGTAGGTTTAAAACATTTGCTATTCTCACATATCACTTGTGTTCTATTTGGATTGTGGAATGATTGATTGAACATGGAATAGAATTTGTTTGACATACTCTCTTGAAGCGAAATCCTTGATGATTTTTGTTTGGAAAATGATTTAGGCAAATTTTCTTTGGATCGATTGAGCCTTTCAAGCCTACCTGAAAAAAATTTTCCTTAGTATACCCAAAGTTGAGCCTTAGCCTGTTTTAAAATTTTTCACCACTTCACGGAGCTGAATTCGTTATTCTAAACTCTTTTTCACCCTGAACATATTTTGTTATGCCATAAGCCTTGAAACAAGTTTGGGGGGGGAATAAGTGCTGTAAGTGAAAAAAAAAAAATATATAAAGTGTAGGAATGAGAGATTGAAAAAAAAAATAATAAGAATATTGTGTGTTGTGCCTATGAAAAAAAAAAAAGAATAAAAATGTGTCTTCTTGAAAAAAGTTAAGAAAATTATGAGGTGCACACACAAGAAAAAAATTGCAATCTCTTATTTCTGTTTTTGGGATATATGGAAAGAAAGCAAAATAAATGTCTAGGCTTGCTTGGTTAATAGTGCTTATGGTATAGTATAGCCTAAATGACTTCTCATCTACCCATGTACCTAAGCCATGTGATTTTAACCGAAAAAGACCTATTGATTCCAGGTAGAAATTTGTCAACATTAGTGGAGAGAGGTATGTCATTCAAACTTATTGATCATGTGTTAGTGGGATGTTGGAAAGTTAGAACAGTTGTGATATTGATGGGAATTGCGATGCTTTATGTTTGTATGAATTACTTACTTGTAAACTGCACATTCAACTTAGTTCTTAGAGTTGGCAAGTTGAAATTCTGGTTATTGAAGGATTGAAGTTGTGCAGGTGGTGGTAACAATTTAATTGTTGGAAAGTTCAGCTATCATTTTTAGTTTTTTTTTTTAGTTTAGTCTTAGTCTACTCGGGGACGAGTAAAGAGTCAGTTTGGGGGAGTTTGTTAGGCTATTTTTAGCCTATGTTATGGATCCGATTTATGTGCATTCTTAGCTGTGTTGGGACGGAATTACGCTTGTTTTCTATGTTTTCAGGTTCTTTGGAGTAAAAGAGGTCTCGGGTGCATAAATTCACTGAAAAACGTGCTGAGCCGAAGAAAAACTTCATTTTATGAGTTTTTGCATATCTGGCCGCGGCGATGAAGAGTCTCGCCGCGGCGAGATACGAGAAACAGAAAGTGCCTAATTTTGGCACATTCTCGCCGCGGCGAGAGGAAGTGTCGCCGCGGCGAGATCCCGTACGGACCGGGGGTAATTTCGTCCATCGAACCCTAAATTTCAAGTATAAATAGAAAACTGCGATTGGAAGTCAGAGAGAGCGATTTGGAACCCTAAAACACAGCTGAGAGCGGCAGGAAGAGCGTAGAGATTCAAGTGAAGATCCAGAATTCACCCTTAACAGTTCTTTTCTTTATTCCTCTTTAATTTATTAATGTTGAATATTGCTATAGAAATGGTTATGGATTTGTTTCTGAACTAAATTTCCCATTTAGGGAGGATGATGATTGTTGTTTAATGTTTTCCTAGTTAATGTTTAATTACCATTCCTCAATTCTTGTGTGTGTGAAATTATCTTAATTTGTGTTTAATTTCATGTTTAAGATTGATCACCTTGTGCATGCTCTATGATCTCAATTCAAAATCTGAAAAGTGAGAATTGAGAATGCTAAAATTAAGATAATCGATGTTCTATGTGAAACGAAAGTATTTACATGACTTATGTGACGAGTAGATTATTGCTTAATGCTGATTTCATGTTAGTTTAATTAAGGAATTAATTAGATAACATGTGATTTAGAATCTAGAAGATCTGAAAGGAGCTAGGTTATTTTATAATCTGTCATTCACCCCAAGAATAGGATAGTAATTAATCATTAACAATTTGGGTAAACAACAACAGGATTCTCCTCCCTATTGTCTCATCTTGCTCAACTTTAAACTGTGTTATTAAGTTTTCTGAATTTCTTCCAAATTTTACTGTTTTTAAACCATAATTACTTTTGATTTACCGAATAGAATCATAAGTATAATTTAGTGGTACTTAATCCAATTCCCTGTGGGATCGACCTCACCTGTGTGAGATTTTACTACTTGATTGCGTATACTTGCGTAGCGTTTAAAAATATAGCAACATATATAGTTAATAATTTTTTTTTGACAACATAATTACTCAATATTAATAAAATTAATTTTTGTTCAGTTTTGTGAGTAAAAACTTAATTAATGTGTTAAACAACACACATTGATAGCAATTTTATCCAAAATCTCATTAACCCATATGGATAGGGTATTATCCATTGAATTAGGATTCAAAGTAAGGTAAGAGTATGAAAACATGTACCTAATGTGGGTATAAGGTAGGGTACGTATATAGACAGGGGTGAAGATAGGATTATTAGGGCTGGTCTTAAGCTATTTGGTGTTTAGTGTTAATAGATACTACATAATGAGTATGTATTATCAATAATAATCAACAACAAATTATGCTCATATAATTTTAGAGCATTAAGATAATAATAAACATATCTCCAATCTTGACTTTAATCTCTAATTATCATGTTGATTACACTTCTTTGATCTACACATATAAAAGAGAGCTTGTGATGAACACTACTCTTCCATTCTCTCTACACTATAGCCACAATTATCCCACCTTAAAAACCAACAAAGAGCACAACCCTCTTTATAAGAAATTATGGACCAATTAGGCCTATATGCCCAATGTGAGAGAATTAGTTGTCTTAGCCTAATAGGCTAACCAAAGACATTAATTTAAAGCATGTCTACTACTTTATGTCCATCCTATTATGGCCTAATAGTAATACTATACATTACTGATTATATAGTTATCATTATATGATAATACTAGTCACCAACACTTAATTATATTAGTCCATATAAAATATTATAATATTTAGGTCTTAATAGGTTCTTTTGGGCATTTAGACTAATAGTTTTATAGTCAAATAACATTATTTAAATTTGTTTGGTGTAGTGGTAATTTATTTTTAAAAAAATTTAAGGAAGTCACAAGTTCAACACAACACATTTTAAATTTTTTTTGTTCTTTTTTTTTTTTTTAAAAAAAAATAAACTAAAATAATATTTTTGTGATTTAAACTACTTAGTAACAATGTGTAAGGCGAAAATATAAAATTTTATTCTATAAAGATCACTTTAACCTAATTAAATATATTTTATATCTAATACTATAATTCTTATTAAAATTTGAAGTGTTGACATGATATAAATATGTAATTGCTCCACTTTAATTTTATTTCCACTACAACAGTTTTTTATATTACCGACGGAGGCATCCGCCGGTATTAATAGGCCAGACGCCGGTAATAATTAATACCGGCAGAATCCGCTGGTAATAATCCGCTGGGATTAATTGGTCGCTATTAGTGGTTATTAGCAACGAAAATGGTATTCCGCCGGTAATAATATTAATACCGGCGGATTAATAGCGGTGGGATCCGCTGGTATTAATGTCTGCACTTTTACGCGCAGATGCATTAATACCGGCGGACCCCAATCATTGTTCCGCCAATATTAATATTTTTAAATATTAAAAAAAAGCCATTATTCTAATTATTTAATATAATTAAATTAATTATAATAATTATTTTATACATAATAATTATTTCATAAATATATTATTAATTAGAAATAAAACATTAAAATTAAGAAATTAAGCATTAAAATTAATTTGTCCATTACAATATAAAGTATATTATCTTAAATAAAATTAAGAAATTGTCTTTAAATAAACTTTAAAACATAAAAATTGACATAATTAAAAAAACCTAATTATCATTATTCAAATCGGTATACTCTAAAAATTCATCTGCATTCGAGCTAAGTCTTGAACCATCAAGATTATCACGGGATTGAGCAGGCGGGGTAGGGTAATAAGGTTGTCCAGTCTGCGGTGTTGGTAAGATCTCCACATATTGTCGAGGCTGCGGACGAACCAAAATTGGTTGTTGCTGTTGTTGCTGACTCTGCGCACTGAAAAACTGACCATACATAGGCTGTTGTGGAGATCCTCTAAAATTTCACAATGTCGTCCAAGACTTGTCGATTGTCATCTAAAATTTTATAAAGGCATATAAGATTTCATGTTATGACACAATTTTAAAATATTTTATATCATTTTATGAAATAAATTATTCATCATTTAAGAGTTATTATATTATTAATTAATTATATTTTATTTTATTTTTAAGTTATTATTACTTTAATTTTTTTATATTTATTTATTATAAAAAATTAATTAAATAATTATTTTAAAAATATTACTTTAATAATTTATTAAATTTATTTATTATTATTATTATTATTATTATTATTATTATTATTCATTACTTCAAATTTATGACATATTAAATTTTCAGTATTTTTTTAAAAAATAAATTATTATTTTTAATAATTTAAAAATTATTTTACTATTAATTAATTAAATTAATTTTTCATATTTATATTTCTAAGTAAGTATTACTTTATATATATATTACATTTTTTTATTTAAAAAATTTATAACTAATTTAATTTATTTTTATTTTATTTTTAAAAATTTATTCTTTCAAATTTTTTATATTTATTATTCATGATTTTTTATATTACTCTACTTAATTATATTTTTGTATATTTATTTTTCAAAGCACTTTTAATTTATAATTTTCTTCATGTTAAATCTTTATTATCTATATACTACAATATTACATAATTATTTTAAAATATTATTTTTATTATAATTAACTTTTTAAGTAATTAATATATTCTTATTCTAATTTTTTTAAAAAAAATTAAAAAACATTACATAATTAATTATTTAACAAGCTTATAATTTTGTAACTATTCAAAATTCTAAATATTAAACAAAAATACACATTTATTATTATAAAATACATTTATTACTATATAAACTTAAAATCTAAAATTTTACAAATTTACACATTTAAAACTTTTAAACAATATATAATATATATTATATTTATTATTATATAAAAATTTACATATTTATAATTTTTAACAATATATTATATATACATATAATATAATATATACACTGTTTAAAAATTATATATGTATATATATACATATAATATATTGTTTAAGAATTATGCATTTGTATATAACACATATATCATACATACAAAAAATTATATATTTACACATACACAAAAAAATTACTAAACATTTGCATAAAAACTACAAACATAAAATTATATATTTACAGATACATTTGCATAAAAATTTACACATACACAGATATATAAATGTAATATACCAATTACTAAACATTCAAAGATTGAAAAAAAAAAAAAAACAAACCTGTAAATTTTTCTGCCAAGCTTTTACTCCTCCCGCGTTTTCAGTTTCCGTTACTGTTTCGAGCAAAATATCTCCTCCAAAACTTCAAGCATGAAGAAAAAATTAATAACTATCAAAGAAAAATAAAAATAAAATGGAAAAATAAAAAAACCATAGTGAAAAACACATTACCTGTAAAAAAAATGATGTTGCAATGGCGCTTCACGGTGGCAAACAAGCGGACTATGGCGGAGGAGGACGACTCGGAGGAGGGAACTATGGCAGAGGAGGGTCGGGCTTAGGGAGGAGGAGGAGAAGGGTCGGAGTGGGGTGGTGTGAAATGGAAGGGAAATGGAAAATATTTTCTGAGTTATGGGGGGGATTATATAGACATTTATTACCGGCGGGGGGATTATATAGACATTTATTACCGGCGGGACCCGCCGGTATTAATAAAACGGTCAGAATCCCCTGACTTATACCGGCGGAACCCGTCGGCAATAATCCGCCGGTATTAGTCTTTTCAAAATTTGGGCGGTAAAAATCCCGCCCAAACTATTAGAGGTAAATTTTCTGCCGGTAATACTAAAGTTCCGCCGGGAATACTAAATTTAAATAAATATTTACTTAATTTTTAATTATTCAAAATTAATACCGGCGGAATGCCTTTTCTGCCGGTAATAACCCCTTTAAGACTGTCGGTTTGGCTCCGCCGGTATTACTTCCGCCGGTACTGAGTAAAAATGTTATGGTGTTCTAACTTCGTCCATATATATATAAATAGTATGAAAAATATATAAAAACATGATTATATAATACTTTATTATTATTATTTTAATTTAGTAATTATACTTTTTTGACTAATTTTATATAGAATAAATACTTATATATATAAGTGTTTTTTAATGTCATTATTATTATTTTTTTTTTTATTTCTTAAAATTTATTAGGGTAGGATTTACTCGTAGGTACCCTACTCGTAAAAAATAATAGGGGTAATGAGATAGGGTATGAGAAGAATTTTTTTTAAAGGTAAGGTCATGAAATAAATATACCCTGCCAATATCTTGCCCATTATCATCCTTAGACATATATAAGACCTAAATTTTAAATAATTGTAACTCATAAAAATATGTAATATCAGTTATTTATACATTTTTCTTTAATAAATTATCTCTCACGAAATTAAAAGAAAAATAAAATTTTACAAATATTAAGAACTAATAATACTAAAAAATTATAAGATTTATATTAGTAATAAGCTCAAAATTTTAGATATTTATGTCACAATTAACTCTACTGACTAAGGATTGTTTACTGGAATGAGAATTATAATAATATTATTGTGTTTAATTCATTGGGAGACCTAATTGAAAAGCTTACTTGACCTAATTATCCTGTTAATTAAGTGTGAAGTGAACTCATTAATTAGAAACTGCTCCCAAGAATTAAAAAAAGAAAAAAAAATAGGAAAGGGAGCCAACTCATTAATACAACTTAATCTGAATAAAGCTTAATCAAAAAATCTGATTAAAGTTTTATACTTAATATCTTCTTTGCTACACGACTCCTGAAGGCTCGGTATTTTCTTACTGGCTCTTTTCTTACAGCGGAGATTGGTTCTAATCCGAGTTTCGTCTGGCGTAGTATTTTTGAAGCTCGAGATTTGGTAGCGGCAGGGGTGCGTAAGAGTGTTGGTGCGGGTCTCTCGGTTAGCATTTTGTCAGATCCTTGCCTTGCTGAGATGGATCATCATTTTATTGAGTCCACACACCCGGGGTTAATTGGAAAAACAGTTTCTAGCCTTATGAGGATCGATGAGCGAGCTTGGGATGTTGAGATTCTTGAAGATTTTTTCGAGACGCGTGATAGGTTGGCTATTCTCTCTATTCCCCTCAGTTCTTCCATTCATGAAGATGCATGGTATTGGAGCTTTGAAAAGTCGGGGCTGTACACTGTAAAGAGTGCCTATCGGTACTTGGATGATTTAAAAAATGGCTTTTCTACCGACAACTCTGCTGGTTTTTGGAAGAAAATCTGGGCTCTAAACATTCCGCCGAAGGTGAGAAATTTTATTTGGAGAGCTGCTTCTAATGTGTTGCCTACGTGTGCTCAGTTGGTTACAAGACATGTCCCGATTAGTGGCATCTGTCAGTTGTGTAACAGCAGCAATGAAACAATTTTTCATGCTCTTGTTGGTTGCTCTTTTGCTCGCTCTTGTTGGCACCGGTCTTGTGTGGATATTGGTAGCTGGTTGGAGATGGCCTTCTCGGCCTGGTGGTCTAATTTGTCACACAGGGTCAGTGAGCATATGTTGGAAGAGGCAGCTATGGTTGCTTGGGGCATTTGGCGAGCTAGAAACGATGTAGTTTGGAACCAGAAATCTTCAAACGCTGCTGGTGTTGTTCTCTCGGCTAGGCGTACTCTTGATCAATATCAAATTGCTCAATCTTCGAAAAATGATTGTTTATTATTTTTTCGTGGTGATGAAACAGTTGTTGAGCATTGGAAACCTCCTAATTTTAACCAGATCAAGGTCAAAGTCGATGGTGCAATTTTTGAGTAGTGGGGGCGTTATGGTGTTGGGTGTACAGCCCGTGATCATGAAGGTAAAATTGTGGCTGCTTTCAACAAATCTTTTAAAGGTCGGGTACAACCCGAGATGGTTGAAATCATTGGCATCAAAGAGGCTCTTAGTTGGATTGATAGTTTTTCTTAGGGTGATGTTGTTCTTGAGACAGATAGTTTAGTTTGTGTTCAAGCTATTTTAAGTTCTCTTTCTACGCCTTCTCAATTTGGACTTATTGTTTCTGATTGTAAGTTTTTGCTTACTCGTTTGTCTTTTGTTTCTGTGTGTTTTGTTAAACGATCTTCAAACAGAGCCGCTCATTATATGGTGCGAGCTTCTTGTTTCTCCACAGGTCGTACTATCCAGGAGGGTTTTCTATCTCCTGAGTTAGTTGCCATTGCTTTGGCTGATTTCTCAGTTTAATGAATACTGAAATTTTTATTCAAAAAAAAATATCTTCTTTGCTGAATCATTAAAGTCTTAATTAGTTCAATTGTAATAACAACTTAACATGAACTATTATAAGTTGGACCTTGAAGTGAGAAAGTCAAATATTATACACAGCATATTTGATTTAGAAAATATATATCTATACTAATTAAAGCTAACAGTACTGTAATAATAAAATTAAGCTCTGTACGTATTGCTCAAATTCTCTGTTCTCGTGGTCCTGCAGTACTACTCTATTTCAATAAAATCAAACAAAGCTATAATTCTGGCTTTGCTGTCGTTGTTGTACCCGTTTGGGGGCCTATTCATTTTTCGCCGCCGACCTCAGGCACGAGCCAAACCAAATCAGTTTATAAACCTCAGCCAAATATTGTCGTTTATATATATATATATTATATTAATTAGTAATTACCTACTACTTCACGTATTTGATGTTTTGTCATGCTTTATGGTCAAATTACTGCAACTTTAATGAGAGTATCAAATTAAACGTTTAAATTACATATTGTACATACTTACTTGTTGTACTGAAAATGTTAATACAAAGACGGAACTTAAAATTGGTCGGAGATTTAAAGATAGGCCCAAATAAATGGTGAAAAGCGAAATGCCGGTGGCAGGAGATTTAGTTATCAATGTCATTTTAAGTTTGGATTAGAGGACGGTACGGTGTACACTAGAAGAAAAAGAAAGTCTGTGAATAAATAAATAGGATGAGTGATTTGTTTTAAGCCGTTGGAATGGGAGGTAGAGATGTTTTGACGTGACGAGTTACCTGCCACGTGGACAATGATGCATGAGACGAGTGGCTCAAATTAATCAATCAAATTGTGTCCTAAACTTGGTGTATATTCTCCCACAAAAAAAACTTGGTGTATATTATTATATATTTCCGTTCTAGTTTGACATTTGTAACTGATCAGTTTTGATTCTAACCAAAATAAAATTTAAGGTTATAAAGAATAAAAATATAAGAATAATAAAAGGAATGAATATAGAAATAGGAATAATAATGAAATTAAATAAAATGTATAAAAAAATTAATAATATTTTTTTATTTTATATTGAAATTACTATTTTTTTTAGATAAAATAATTATTCTATCAAAATATATAATGGAAATTCAATTGTTTAATATATAACTAAATAAAAATGTGGAATATCGTCTCCCATTGTCTTGCGGCCCTCAATGCTCTGGACAAGAAGAAACTCCCAAATTGGAGGCTGGCTCCGATTCTTTGATATTTTGAATTATCTTGCTCTGTTTCAAGGATTTAAGTGTTGTTTTTGCAAAAGAGATAATTTAAAGTTTGTTAATGATTTGGCTGTCCAAGCCACAGTGGTGAGATCAAGGATCTTCGTTGTATTGGGGAGGAATCGTCTCTTTCTTTTTCTAGAGTTATGAACTATTTTATTACTTTTAACTAAACATCACTTAAGTTAGGACACAATTTTAAACAACAAATTTCAGTTCGTGAGAACTCATTGTACCTAACACCCTTATCGTATAATATTATTATTGATGTAATTTAATATTGAGTCTTTAGTATACTTATTATGGAAAATAGTACCTCATTATTGTATTAGACACTTTTTGCAATACTCTCCATGGTATAGACTTAAGAGTGCCCATCAACAGACCCAATCATAGGCATAGGCGCGCTAGGCTTGTGCTTAGGGCTCAATTTTTTTCCTTTATTAAAATTATATATTTCTTTTATTAATTTTGAAAAACACAACAATTTTTTAAATAAGGAACTAAAAATATCATCAGTTAAGGTTACATTCGATTACTACTTAGCTATTAAAGGGCTAGCTATTGTTGGTTTTTTTTATTTTTTTTAATTTGTGAAATCACGATGATAAATTTTAGAATTGTTTAACATTGGAGATGACCTTAGAGTACATGAAACACCGAGTCCAACCAATATTTCTTTAAGAGGAAAATGTGAGGTGATGAAGAGGTGGCGATTTAGGTCACGACACGCGAGTTTGACGCGAAGACAAGTTGAGATTTACGGGTACTACACGATATAAAAATTATATGGGTCGTGTTCATGTTTGTGTTTTATCAGTCTTTCGTGTTGCAAGTCATATTCATGTTAGTCATTTAAAATAAATTTAAGAACACACGACATGATGACACTAAAAATAACAATTTAGCTTACAATCCACCAACACGATATGAGATTATGTGGGTTCGACATGACACAAAATTTATTCAAGTCCTGAAGGTCCAATAAATTGAAATGTCGGATTGCAAATATTTAATTGTGATCCATCTAATTAAAAAAAAATTAAAAATTAACCCAATTATGATTTTATTGGTTTAGTCGAGTTAACTCGTTCAAATCGATTTTTATTATTATTGTTAGTTTTGTGTTCAATAATTAAATTTTAACAAAATAAATATATGTTATAGTGTAAATTAATAAAGATTGTAGTATTAATAAGCGGTTTGCAAATTTGTTTGAACACCTACTTTCTGACAAAAATTCTTTTTTGACACAACGGTTGGTGATAGGTACCTTTATGGGCGATGTTATGCTGACAAAATGCGGTGCCAGTTAAAGCCTTTCTGCAGATTGAATATGAATATTTTGACTATTTTTGAAGAATCGGAAAAGAAGAATGGAACTGAATTTGAACTTTATTAATTAATTGTAAAATAAATGGAAAATGGGCAAAGCTTTATTAAATTGAAGAGGTACCTTCCTTTCCTTAATTCTTCTACTTGACTATCTATGGTGAGTATGAATGATAACATGGTCCGCTAAGCTGACTGTAAATGCCATATTTGAGTACTATTAAGGGTCAGTTTGGTACAGCTGTGTTGTAGAAAAAAGCAGCTGTAGCTGTACTGTGAGGAAAATCAACTGTAGCAGAATTGTGGAAAAAAGTTGAACTGAGTGTTTGGTAAATTATAATTTTTAAAGTGCTGCGACTTGTTAAGATTCTATTATAATAATAATAATATTTTAATCTAGTTCATTATAATCACAAATATATATAAAAAAAAAATCTATGTTATATAAAATTTTTATTTTTTATATATTTTTAATTAATTTTTTTATAGTATAAATTTATATGCATTTGATAAAAATAATTTTTAATATCTTTAAATTATATTTTTATCACTTGTAAAAGATAAAATTGTAATTTATAAGAAACATAAATTGATATTGTTTGTTAATACTAAAAATATAAATATAAAATATTTTTTAAAATAAAATAAAAAATTAGAAATTTAAATATTAATTATTTATAAATATTTTTTCATTTAAAAATATTTTTATTTTTTATAATATATAATAAATAATTAAATAAATTTTTAGCAAAAATAATTTATTATAGTGTCTTTTGATCAAAACAGCTTTTTCTAAAAGTTGGGTTGTACCAACTTTAGCTTTTAACTGTAGCTTTTTCATAAATTTTTCAATAAGTTGTTTTTTAACTGTTTACTAAACACTTTTTTGTCACAGCTTGTTTGAAAAACAGCTTTTAACTTTTCCAAAAATTATGCGAAAAGAGCCTTAAGTTGGTAGATTCAATTAGCTTTTACAAATCACACAACAGTCTATGACCAACTTGTAATTAAATTAAAAGTCACTTATTTTAATAACATAATGGGTCCTGTGTTAGTACTATTATTTTTGCACGTGTTTAATTTTCTAGAATAAATTGTATAACATATCATATCATTGAAGGGTCCACACATTGTGCAAATGGGATTGTGTTTTTATTTTATTTTTTCTGAAAAGTGTGTCCATCCAAATTAAATGAATCTAATCCTTATCTGTTTATGCGGGTCCAAACTGATTTATAGAAAATTGCACATTAGAGTTCAATAATAATACTTGCTACAAAATTACAAAATGTATAATAATGTCTTTACATTTTGATTACAAAAAATAATTGCTATTAAAAAAAAACCAAACGCACACAATTTATATGAAATTGTGGAAGATGATACTATTGACTGAAGGATGTTCCGTACTAAAATTGGTCCACCCAAACCCGAATTTAAATTACTCCGGGTGAAATAACAAGTCAATGAGATTCGGAAAAAATCTAAAACATGATCCGAATACTGACCCGTAAAAAAATTAGATAGTATCTAGAGTATTTCTTTTCTTTTCCTTTGTTTTTTTTTTATAATTATGTATATTTTTTCAGAAATTCCAGAGATATGAATCCTGAACTAGAACGCCATCGAAGGAATTATCTTCATAATCGATAGTTGGCATCGGCGGTGCGTAAAAATCGCCAGTCAGATCATCAAAACCCGGAAACAACCCGTAATCCGTAGCGTAATTACCCGAACCCATATTCGAGAACAAATCCATATACGACACGTCAGTCGCCACGTCACTGTCGAAGTGAGCCATTCCACTTCCATCCGACACTGATGGCGATGGTGACTCCATCTGTATCAGCTCCGGCACGGTTCGATCCGAATGGTGGTGGCTGTTCGAAGCCTCCGAGTTCGCGAACCTCGCCGCCTCAGCCTGGATCTCGGTCGGCGTGAGAGACCTGCCGCCGGCAATCTCCGGCGGATTGTCGGGGAAGTTGAACTTGGCTGACCTGCCACGCAAGCAAAAAAGAGCAGCGTCGAATGCACGCGCCGCCTTCTCGGCGGTGTCGTAAGATCCCAACCAAATCCTCTCACGGCTGTTTGGTAGTCTGATTTCAGAGACCCATTTCCCCCACTTCCTCTTCCTTACGCCCTTGTACCTTAAATCATTTCTCTCTGATTCGGGCTGATTCTTCTCAATAGTGTTTTGTTTCACCATTTTTTCGTTTTTCTTTTGTTTGATTTAGTAAAGTTGTTGTTTGTATTGGTTAAAAGTAACAAATAATAATAATAATAATAATATAATGAATAAATCCCGTGATGATGAGATAATTGTGATTTAGAACAGAAGAGTGGCTCGTGTGTGGGGAAACAAAAGAATTTGTTATGATCAGTATTGTGTTTGGTTTGGTGGTGTTATGAATTGAAGTTTTTGCGGCTCGGGAATATTTATACGTGAGGGTTATTTTAGAGCGTGTTTTTAGTGTGCTGGGACTGAGAGCTTTCAATTTTGAAAATGTTGACTGATGGGTCAACTCTTAATAGGCGCGTTGGGACAAGAAGCAGCAGCCGTAAAGCATCAGAAATAGGCTATTTAACAAAATTAAAATACAAGCAAACACGTGTAAAGGACTGAGATACTGTGACGTGGCTTACGCGGGGTGGGGGAGCCTTTGATCCACGTGTGACTTTGTTTTTTCTTTCTTATACCCTTTCGATCTTATTTCATCAGTAAATTTTACACTCTCCTTTTTGTAAAATCTGCTAAAATATTAATAGTAAAATTTACAAAATAATTTAAATTTATTTTATGCAATATAAATTTAGGATCGTTTTGAGATAGAATAATTGTTTATGGTCTTACACTGCAATTTATAACTATTTTTACGAGCAGTTATTTTTGCTAATAATAAATGTTTTTATAAAATCTATTTTTAACTCTTCCTATTTTTGATAAGTATAAATATTAAACTATTTTTTTTTTGATAAACAAAATGATTATATTGTTATAAATCATGTATGTGAATGTAGTGTAGTAGACGTAGTACAGATGCTTTTATTGATATCTTTTTTTTGTTTGGGTCAATGGTTCAAATACACCGTAACTCTTCATGAGAGGGATTATATTGACACATGATTCTCAGAATTGTCTAAGCTATCAAAGGAATGAGGAAAGAATTTGCGCCACGTAATTCCCTTTTTGTTAAGTAAAAAAAAAAACTTGTAAGTGTTCTTTTTTATCCACCCCCTTACAACATAAACCAATCAACCACCATTAGCCACTTTAGAACAACCTATCAAACTAAATTCAATCATTTCTGTGAACTCTCGCCTCTGCTTATGACAATATATTTTACAAATTTGACTAAAGAATGCACAGTTTGCATCTACTTGTCCTAAAAACCTTTCTTCGTTATTCAAAGTGGACTTCACTCAGGCATTGAAGACCAAAATGTATATTTCTTTCCTCAACATGCTTTTTTTGCTTCTTCTAATAATCAAGTTCTGCACACTTTTATACTTGTTCTTTTAAGTTCCAACCCCTACCCAATGTAGATATTGCACTTACTTGGATATTTCCTTGATTAGTCTGCCATTACTGTCTTCAAAACTAGCTAGGTTAAAAATATTTTCTAGCAATAATAAAAAGGTTAAAATTAAAACATACATTATACAATTTATAATTTAAATCAAATTTATGCATTATGATGATATAATTTTTAAATAATTATATAGTGCGTATCAATATAAATGTTTGACATATATAAGGGTATGTATATAAATAATATATATTGGTAATTAATTGAGAGAAATAGATGATATTTTAAATTTGTTAACGAATTAATAGTTTAGAGAGATTTATATTGTCAAAATTTAAGCTTAAAGAATTAAAGAATTAAATGTAAGTGAGATTAGTCACTCTATTTTTGTTGAAAAGCGAAGTTCCACTTTCAATAATAGCATGCAATTGGATGTTATTCATGATTTTATTTTATTTTTTTTTTTTACAAAAAAGGTTAATCACTTATTTATGTTTTAATTAAGGTTATCAATTAATTTACCTTACATAGAATCTTACCATTTGTCTTTTATTTTTATATAAGAAATTAAGTAACTAAAAACCTATAAAACTTGAATTATAACAATTTATGAATATGTTAAATATCGTTTGACTATAATAGTTTTATTTTTAGAGAAAATGCTTAAAAGTATTAGTGGTGCTTAGTACCTTTTTATGTGTCTATATTGCTATTGGTTTAAATAAGTATCGGACTCTATATAGTTTAATATAATAATTTTTTAGGAAGAATCACTAGCCAATCACTAAGCGACAATCTAGAGGTGCTAGACACTACTAATCACTACAAAAAATCTTATTTTTAGTCACAACAAAATTTGTGGCTAAAAGTAAAATAGTTGCGACTAATTACAAATCATCACTCTTATGTTGTGACTAAAAAGTCTGTGGCTAAAAGTATTAGTCACAAAAATCACAAATTGTTGTGACTAAATGTGTTTTTAGTTACAATACTTGTTGTAACTAAAACTAAATTAGTGACAACTTGTATCTAAATACTATTTGTTGTGACTAATTAAAGTCATATTTAGTCACACAAAATTTATATTGTGACTAAAAAATTGTCACTAAAAGTAGTTATTTTTTTTGTAGTGAATGTCTAATAACAATGTTCAGAGACGCATTCTAAGCCAATTGAAAATTAGAATCTTGGCAAATATTACGGTCGAGCTTCTTTTGTTACAATATTTTTTTGGAGTTAATTTTAAAATTAAAATCAGTATAACAAAATGGTGAATCGGTGATTAATTAGTTTTGTCTTGAGGTGGCCTATAAATTAAAGCATTATTAGAGTTCTTCCAAATGTTTGTCTACTTTATTCTTAAAAAGTATCACTAAATTTTATATATTTTATTTTAAACTTTTACATTAAGAAACATTAATTTTTTTTTGGAATTTTATGTTATTTAAATATTTATTTATTTATTAAATTAATGTATGTTTATATTACACATATATCTTTTTTAATATATATTATCAAATTAACTTAATTTATATAAATAATTATGTTTTATTATATATTATTGCGGGGGGGGGGCTTTATGGGATATCTCATCCCTAGTAAATTAAATATAAATATGTGAAATCTAATATTTATTTAGACCATTAATATTATGATTATGATGCTCTTTAATCTCTTTTTATAAATTTAAATGGCCTTTGAGGTTGTTAAAATTCTTTGGAAAATTAAATATAGATTGTTTTTATTGGATTTATTAGTGGAAATTTTATTTCTTATATATATATTTTAATTTATCCATAACTCAATAATGAAATGAATTATGGTATATTCACTGGAATTGATACTATATATCTTAATAACCTTAAAAACACAAAATACCTCATAGTTACCTACCCAAAACAAAAACAGAAATAACCCTTTACAATCTTAAACTTTGTAAGGAGAACATAGTATTTATTAAAATAATGATCAACTAGAATATTAATAGTATAATTTATCGCCTAAACAATACATGTCATAGTCAATTATACTATCTAAAAAAGTTTCAATATTTTATTTTTATTTTCCTACAAAGAATGGAATAAAAAAAGAAGTTTAGAACTAATTAAATAAAGTTATAGTTTAATATACCACGTTTCAAAGGGGTGAAATTAATAAAATAAAGGGCATGAAAAGTGTTTTAGATAGTAGCAAATGGCAATTAACTAGAGTGTTTGAAGGTACTAAGTTGCTTCTTCTATAGAAAAAAAATAGAAAAATAAAATAGATAATAATGAAAAAATAAAAAAGTCTTCTCACAAAAGGCCAACAGAGATTATGTCACCACACACATAAGCATCATAAAAAAGGGTCAAGTTCGTCATCAACAAAGTTTCATGGGTCATTTTCACACGTGTCATATCAAATGTCAAACCAGAAGAAAAGACTGAACGACATTCAAAACTAAGTAACGACTAACGCGTGGAGCTTGGTGGTTAGAGCCTTTAACCGCGGGGACTCATGCGACGCCGTTTTATATTGCTCCGACGACGTTACTTTCTCTTGCCCACCGTTTCATATTTTTATTTTATACGAGACAACTTATTTTTTTGTACTTGTACATTTTTTTGCTTATAAAATTTGTATTTCACTTTTCCTATACGATATTCACAATCAAAATAAAATAATGTAATAATATAATAGAATAAATAGAAAATAGTCAAAATTAATATTTATAATATGTTGTTATCCTTTTAAGTTAAGCTATAGTATATGATAATTATTTTGTAAGATATATTTCAGTGTGAATAATTTCTAATAAAGATAGATTACGATTGATAGTCTTCTTTCTTATTTTAGTCAATTTTCCACGAGTGCAATTAACACAAGTAACACAACCATAATTATCAAGAGGAGGAAAAATTTTAGCTCGAAGTAATCGATCAATTCTTTGTTTGAAAATATAACGCCATCTATTATATATGTCATAATAATAAATATGTTTTCTTAATATAAGAGGACATGCTAAGGGAGTCAATAACAATTTGTAAAGACCATCAGAATAAAAAAATTTAATAATTTTCAGTCAAACATAATGTCAACAATGTGATTGGCAAAAAATAAAAGAATATTTTTGTTTAACTAAAAGCGGAAACGAAACTAAATTTCTATTAAAAGTAGGAACATAGAAGGTATATTATTCAAGACAATCTTAACTCTAAACTGTAATTGAAGAATAAATTTGCCAACATAGTGAATATCAAGTCCAACATAAGTGCTCACTTTAAGTTTTGACTCCCTCTCACTTGACTTCCTAAGATCCCTTAGCCCCTGTTGTGCTTGCTTCTTTTATAATTTTTCTTATCCTTTGTTGGGCTTGAGTTGAGAAACATAGTGTTTTCCTCGGCTACATACTGAAAAATAAGATCACTGACACTTCATGTGTTATTATATTATAAGTATGTTGTATGTTGTCTTGATAAGGCTAAAAGAGACAGAAAATGCATGAAGAGCACGATAAATAATGTAAGAGTCACAAAGATGAATATTATGATCTTTCAACTTGGACTGAACATTCATAATTTTCAAAATAAAATCGCTCACTCCTTTTGATTCATCATACTTAATGGTTGTCATTTCATCCATAAGATATCTAAGTTAGACATTTTCACTAATGTCATATAGTTATTTTTTTATAGCATTGAAAAACTATTTCGCATTTGTTGTGTCTGGAAAGTCACTAAATAACTGTTAAGAAATAGAACTTTTCATAGCAATGCACTAAGACGATTTGACTTTTCTCATTGTGTATGGATAGTATTCTAGGCAACAGTGTTGATATCAGTAAAATCAACAGTTTTTTCTTCTCGCAGGCATAAGTCCAAATTTATTATGCCAAAAGTAATTTTCACATCTTGTTTCTATGCCTTAAAGTTGGACACATTTCGATTTCAGATGGAAGCATTATTGTTGTTCACGGAAAGAAGACCAAAAATTCAAAAACTTAAAACTTGATCAAGTTATATGAGAAATGCAATTAGAAAATATTGTAGAGTCAATCAGTCATTATAAACTCCCCTTTGGGGTGAGAATATAACACACACATGACCTACCTTCATAAAATTAACAATAAAGAAAAAATACATATCAATTAAGAATTTATTACATTTGGACAAATAAATTGTTGGGTTTTGTGCCCTAAATAAAACTCATTTCAATATAATCAAATTTACTTATTAATAAAGATCAGAAATAACATTTTATGTTGCATGGTTCACATGATTTATTTCATGATTATATTTAATGTATAAATTCTATTAAGTCCAGAACATATGTATTTGTTAATGATTATAGTGTTGTCAGCACAGTGAAATATAATCATGATAATATGTTTGAAAGTTTCATCCCTGATTTGTCAGTTCACTGGATTTAGACTGGCATGATAATCAGCGATAGGTATGCTTAGACCTTGGATAAGTGTTATGTCCTTCCCAGGGTATTGACAAAGTTTACCAGTATCGGATGTATGGAGTATACATCGGAAGGGACCGATATTGAACTTTGATTAGATATTGTAAGTGTCATGTCTTTGTGTGGCAAATTATGTAAATACTTTTGGTTTAGTATTTCTGCTTCAGTATTGTATGTATTCCATGTGGTAATTTTCCAATTTTTAGTTCCCATTCGTTTCTTTTCGTATTGTCTATCTCGGGTTTGGGCTGTTGTGTTTTTACTATTGTTAATGGACTTGGACTTCATGAAATATAGCTCTAAGGGTGTTTTTCGTCTTTTTCACTAATTGGTAATAAATATCTTTTTACCATACTTTGATTTCACCCACCTTGTCAATCAAACTATTCATCTTCCTAAGCCAAGGTCATCTTCTTCGTGGATCCCTCTGTGTATTGTGCTTACTGTGAAACAATGGGCAAAAAGGCTGGGCGTCTTGTCAAAATGTCTGCATTGTCTGGTGATGGTTCGTCGTCCCCCTCGCCAACAGTGGAACCTCGCTTGTCTCCCACTAGGTCTGAATCGCCTCCATGCACACCAAACCTAGGTAAGACTTCTTCTTCTGTAAGTCTTCCAAGACGTTTTACATGCTCCATGTCCATTCCTTTTGGGTCGCCTAAAGACCATCCTCCCCCATCTACCACGTTACCCAACCCTCTCCCTGAGTCTGACTCGTCTCAGCCCCCCTGTCGAAGCCAAAACCGAAAAGGAAAACTGTTTCCTCTGATGTTACTCCTTCGTCAGTGTCTAAGAAAATGAAAACTCCTCAACCTAGTGTGTCTGAGCCAAACATAACTAATGCACCGTTTTACTCCAATGATAAGTTGCTTAGATTTCAAGAAAATGTTTGTCGTCGTCCACTGTGGCCTGAATATCGAGTTAAACTCAAGTACTTGTTAGGTTTTATGCCCTAAATAAAACTCCATTTCAATGTAATCTATTTTATTCAACATCAATAAAGAAATAGAAGTATTTTTCATTCATTTGTGTATGTTTTGGTTCACTTTATCAATTGCTTGTCTATTTGATTTATAAATTCATCTTAAACCCTTTTCACATACTTGATCATGTTTATTGTGCTGTCATCACATTGGAAAGTAAACATGACTATGTGAATAAAGTTTCCTAGATTTATCAGACACAGGGTTTTACTGATATGATAATCTACAACAAGAGTTTACTTGTATTTGGAGAAATACTATGTTCTTTCCAAAACATTGGTTAAAGTAAAGCGCAGGTTGGATGCATGGAGTATGCATCGGAAGGGACCGATATTGAACTTTGACTTAGATTTAATTAAACTTACCGTAAAATCTATTCAAGTCAATATCGCCAAGTTGATCCTAGATCAAATGTTCTTAATCCTGTTATGATTAGGCTCAATCTTGAAAGGCTATTCGTGTTCTGTGATTTGTTAGTTAAGCCTACTTTTAGGTCAGGGTGATACGTACATTTTGGGAACACGGTAGTGCAATTGAGTGGGAGCGCTAGCATAAACATGGAATCTATAGCTTCTATCTGGCGAATAGTAAGCAAAGGATGATCTCCTTCGAGCTTGACCAAACGAACATAAATGGTGGAGTACTCATTTCACAAAAGCTGAAATATCATTTATACGGGGTCAAGTGTTTTAAGGATAAAATACATAGTAGGGTGTTACGGTAATCTAATCCCTTTACAGTGTAGATCATTCATATAGAGGATCATTGATCACATTAGGATTATAACAATGGATAACTAATGATGCGTCTATATGGTGGAACATATAGAGCATTCTATATACTGAGAGTGCAATTCTAAGTTCTATGCGTGGATTCAACGAAGAATTAATAAGTTAGTGAATTTTAGTGCTAAATTCTTGATCTACTTATTGGAAGCTCGGTTATATAGACCCATGGTCCCCGCACTAGTTGAGATAATATTGTTTGTAAGACTCATGTAATTGGTTTTAATTAATCAATTATAATTCACAAATTAGACTATGTCTATTTGTGAAATTTTCACTAAGTAAGGGCGAAATTGTAAAGAAAGAGTTAATAGGGGCATATTTGTTAATTATGATACTTTGTATGGTTCAATTAATAAATATGATAAATGACAATATTATTTAATAATTATTTATAGTTATTAAATAGTTAGAATTGGCATTTAAATGGTTGAATTAGAAAATTGGCATTTTTGAGAAAATCAAATACAAAAGTGTTAAAATTGCAAAATTGCAAAAAGCAAGGCCCAAATCCACCAAGCCATGGCCGGCCACTTTTGTAGGAATTTTAAACTGATATTTTCATTATTTTAATGCCAAATAATTCAAACCTAACCCTAGTGGAATGCTATAAATAGATAGTGAAGGCTTCAGGAAAATTACACTTCTGAATCAGAAAAACCTGAGCCTTCTCTTTCTTCCTTGGCCGCCACCCTCTCTCTCTCTTCTTCCTTTGAATTTCGAAATTACCTTAGTGATTAGAGTAGTGCCCACACACAGCAAGCAATACCTCAATCATAGTGAGGAAGATCGTGAAGAAAGATCATCAGCAAAGGAGTTTCAGCATCAAGGATTCAGAGAAAGAGATCCAGGTTTAGATCTTGATAATACTCTGCTATAGAAAGGATACAGGGGTTAGAGATCTGAACGGAAGGAGTCATTTAATTCCGCTGCACCCAATGTAAGGTTTCTTAAACTTTATACGTGTTTATTTCATCGTTTTAGAAAGTTCTTATTTAGGATATTAATAAACATACTTGTGAGTAGATCTAAGATCCTGGTAAAATAAATTCCAACAGTACTTTCCTAGGATTAAGGAGTTAATTGAAAAACGTGGGTGGTCCTTGTCTGTTACTCATCTCCAACCCCCAAATGAGAACCTGGTCAGGGAGTTTTATGCCAACTTAGATGAGAGCATTCTAAATAAGAAAAGTCAGTTCCTCTATCTTGCTGATATTAGAGGTAACAGGTTTCGGTTTGCCCCCTCAACAATTAGTTGTGTCCTGAAAATCAAAACCATCACCCATCCCACATTTAATGATGAGTATAAGCCTGAGGTTAAGGATGTAGGTGCTGAAATTACTGGCAATCCCAACTTTGTTTGGAATGGAAAAGAGTTACCTGTCACAGTTCTCTCAGAGTTTTACAGGGTCCTTCATAAAATTTCTATGTCCAACTGGTGGGCAAATTCACATATTTCCACGATCAACTACAACACAGCTAGATTTCTGTATGCCTTAGGCACTGGTGTGAGCATTGATCTTCCAACTCTCATGTATGATCGTATTATGAGTTCTGCCTCTGCCAAGAGTATCAAGCGTACCCTGCCTTATCCCAGCTTGATTAACAGAGTTGTTAAATGAGGCTCTCCAGTTGTTTATGAGCAAGACAAATTGCTACCAGTACCAACCATTGGTAAGTCGTTTACTCTTGTGCATAGCAAACCACTTCCACTGTCAGTCATGGATGTACCTGCTGCTTCCACTTCCTGGCAATCTCAGTTGATCACCTCAGTTACTGATCTGGCCACTTCCTATGCTCGTGATCAACTCAGGCAACGTCGCTTTGAAAAATCAGTCATTGATGTTCTCACTGCTATGGCAAATGTCCTAAAGGAATCTGAAGCTTCTCCAGCTATTCATTCTTAGGGGATTGTGTCTAGCTCCTCTGCTGATGGGTCTGACTAGAATAAGGCCTCTCCTGGCCTCTCTCCATCTCATGCAGCAATAGATCCATCTGCTGAATAAAGCCATCCACAGACTTCTGCAGACCTTCAAGTACCTTTATCTACTGATATTCAAGGTGCTCAGGTTGTATCTCCATCAGCTGGTCTTGAAAGGGAGATTGATTCATGGTTTGTGCAGGGTGCGAATATTGAGGCTGGTATCCAGGGGGAGACTTCGCATACTGCTATTGTCCAGGGGGAGCCTTCAAATGTGGCAGCTGTTCAGGGGGAGATTTCCACTGTGGCTTAGTCATCTGCTCCTGATGGTGGTGACTCGAGGATTCTTGGTTCCTGTGCTCCTCTGGTCTCTTATTCCAGCAGTGATTGATTATGGTCATCGAGGGGAAGTTATTTTACCTTTTGATAAACTTTGTACACAGAGTTAATATTTTGGGTGTGCTGTGTGTTTTTGTATGTTTGTGTATGTCTAAACATTTGTTTGTCTTTAAGTGTTTTGTCGTTGATCATAATTTGCCAAGGGGGAGATTGTAAGTGTCATGTCTTTGTGTGGCAAATTAGGTAAATACTTTTGGTTTAGTATTTCTGCTTCAGTATTGTTTGTCTAACATCTTTTCTGTAGTTAGTTGCATCTGATTTCACTAAGTTCATTTTAGTGCCATGTCAGCTTTCTGCGTGTTTGTTAGTTTGTGCCAGCTGTAATTTGCTGGTTGGTTAGTTAGTCAGTTTTTATTATCTTTAGGATATAAATTCTGTTATATCTATTGTTCTAACTAACTCTCTTTGGTTAGAATCATTTTCTTGATTCTTGCTCTACTAGGGCACAATATCTCTTTGTTTTGTTCTGTTGATTGCAGAGAGAGAATCCAGAGATCTTCCTGAGGTTGAAGATGGAGTTCGAATCTGCTTGATCTGAAGGGAGTTCAGATTACTATGCTGAAGGTGGTTCAGCTGTGTGTATGCTAAGTGTTCTTATGTACAGAGATCTTAATGAGTTTAGATCTCAAAGCTTGAGGTTGTTCAAGTGTTAGGTAACTTTGTATAAAAGTCAAATTAGATTACATTGTTTGATTTGATGAATCAGAACTGGAATTTGTAATTGAATTGATTTTATAGTGGAAGTTACTGTACCCGGTTCAAGGGAACCCAAGCACTACTCGGTTGGAATGTGTTTCCAATCCAGAGGAAGCTTGTAAATTCTGTGTTCTTTGATTTTAAATTCTGTTCATAACATAGAATCAATCTGTAGAGAATTATCAAATAGATCTCGTAGTAATTAGGACTTTCGGATATGTTAAAATTTACCGTAATATCTATTCAATTCAATATCACCTAGTTGATCCTAAATCAAATGATCTTAATCTTGATATGTTTAGGTTCGATCTCAAGAGTATTATTCATGTTCTTTGATTTGTTAGTTAAGCCTACTTTTAGGTCAGGGTGATACGTACATTTTGGGAACATGATAGTATAATTGAGTGGGAGCGCCAAACATAGATATGTTATCTATAACTTCTATAGGTATTTAGAAGTGAAACGTTTCTTTTGAGCTTGGCTAAACAGAGATAAATGGTTGAGTACTCATTTCACTTCGCTGAAATATCATTTATACGGAGCTAAGTGTTTTAAGGATAAAATACATTGAAAGGGTGTAACTGTAATTTAGTCCCTATACAATGTAGATCATCCATTAGAGGATCATTGATCAAATTAGGATTATAACAATGGATAATTAATAACGTATCTATATCGTGGAACATATAGAGCGTTCTATATGACTGAGAGTGCAATTCTAAGTTCTATGCGTGGATTCAACAAGGAATTAATAAGTTAGTGGATTTACTTGGTAAATTCTTGATCTGCTTATTGGAAACTTGGTTATATAGGCCCATGGTCCCCATACTAGTTGAGACCATACTGCTTGTAAGACTCAGTTAATTAATTTTAATTAATCAATTATAATTCTAAAATTAGACTATGTCTAGTTTATGAATTTTCACTAAGCAAGGGAAAAATTGTAAGAAAAGAGATTCTAGGTTTTATTTGTTAATTAAGAGACTTTATATGTCTAATTAATAAATATATTAAATGACAATATTATTTAATAATTAATTTTTAGTTATTAGATAATTGGAATTGGCATGTAAGTGGTTAAATTAGAAAATAGGCGTTTTTGAGAAAATGGGATGGAAAAATGACAAAATGGCAAAATTGCAAAGTGGGCCCAATCCACTATCCATGGCCACCACACTTAGTGTATTTTACCATTTATTTTTCTATTATTTTAATGCCAAATAAATCTAACCTAAACCTAGGTGGTTACCTATAAATAGGTAGTGATGGCTTCAAGAAAAAGATGATGCATCTCATTCCTTCAGAGAAAATTCTAAGCTTTCTTTCCTATACCCTAGCCACCACTTTCCTTCTCTTTTCTTCTTCAATTTTCGAACCTTGAGTGAATGAGTGAGTGCCCACACACATCAAGTGGTATCTCAATCATAGTGTGGAATATTGTGAAGAATCCAATCAACAAGAACGAGAATCAGACTAAAGAAGGAGAGAAAGAGATCCAGGTTCAGATCTTAGTGATGCTTGTTGCGAAAATTATTAATTACTACGCAAGTGCACGCAATCAAGTAGTATACTCACGCAAGTGAGGTCGAACCACAGAGAATTGGATTAATTACTAAACTATACTTATAATTCTATTTGGCAAATCAAAAGTATTTATGATTGAAAAAGGAAGAAAGAAATTCAAGAAAATTAAAGAAACAAGTGAATATTAATCAAGATGAGAGATTAGGGAGGAGAATCCTGTTGTTAGTTTACCACAATTGTTAATGCCTAATTGCTATCCTTTTCTTGAAGTGAATGACAAATTATAAATTAACCTAACTCTTTTCAAATCTTTTAGGTTCTAAATCACATGTTCTTTAATTAATCTCTTAATTAAACTAACATGAAATCAGCATTAAGCAATAATCTAAATGTCACATAGGCTATGCAAATACTTTCGTTTCACATCAAAACCTAGATTATCTAATTTTAGCATTCTCAATTCTCACTTTTCAGATTTTGAATTGAGATCATAAAACATGTAGAAGGTGATCAAGCTTACACATGGAATTAAGCACAAATATAGATAATTTCACAAATCAAGATTGAAGGAATGTCAATTAATCATTAACTAGGCAAAACTTAAAACAACATTCATCATCCTCCCTAAATAGGAGTTTAGTTCAAAACATCCATAATCAAATCCATAATTAACATTGAAACAGAAAATAGCATAGAAAAATTAAAGAGAAGAGAAAGAACTAGTTGAAGCAATTGATCCGGGTCGCCACAAGCCGCTTTTCTAGCCTCCTTCTTTGTTTCTAGGGCTCCCAATCTGAATTATCCCTAATTTTCACGAGCTCTCTCTATTTAAACCAAGTCTTATCTTTAAAATTCGTGAAATTACGAAACTGCCCAAAAATCTCGTCACTGGGGTCCCCGTCGCGACTGGCAATGCCCCCGTCGCGACGGGGTTAAACTTTGAAACTTCGAGATTTTCTCTGCCAGTTCCCGTCGCGACTAGCATGTTCCCTGTCGCGACTGGAACAGGCAGCGACACAATTTTTGGTTTTTCTTCTCGATTCTTTCACCACTTGTCCTCAATTCTTGTTCATACTTTTTTTAAACACTCGAGGACCTGAAACAAAAGAATCAACCATAAAATAGCCCTAAAACTAAAAACAAAGAGTGAAAACTAACCGAAAATATGACCCAAAACTTAGACTAATTTTAGCTTAACAAATTCCCCCAAACTAGATTCTTACTCGCCCTCGAGTAAGATAAAAAAATAAATACAACTAACTACTAATTTACTAACTACGCTATGAGATAATCATAATACTACTGCCTCATGTGCTGTTCTCTTTCATTGCTCAAACTAGAATTTCAATTCTACCAACTCTAACAATTAATTTAGATGCTCAATTTGTCACATACTGCACAAACACAAGATGACTTCACAATCGAAACAATGTTAAAATGGTTTTACTATTTCCAGCCATTCCACTACCCGATAACTCATATGCTTGCATGCTTACCTCTCTCCACTAATGTTGACAACATCCTTTCGGAATCAATAGGGCTTTTTGAGGTTTAGAAAGTATGGCTTAGATATTTGGAAAATGAAAAATAATTTTGGCTAAAGATATCATAAGCACAAAAATAACTCACAAGCTTCTTCTAATTTCAAATTTCCCAAAGTGTTCCCATAACTAACCACGATTGAGAAATTTTTTTTTTCTTTTTTGTTTTCAACATCACTGAATTTTATTATTTTTCTTGAATCATGTTTTTTTTTTTCAGTGATATTGATCTTACCACATATCTCTTTTTTCTCAATCTTGCAAGTTTCTTTTTTTTTTCTTTTTTTTTTTCTATCTTCTCACGCACACCATGTATTTTGCTACCCCAAACTAATTATATAGCTTATGATATCATTGATAAAATAGTGAGGACAAAATTAACAGTGTAGATACATATTTCGGTTCAACAGGTGAAGAACAAAACAAGTTTAGGCTCAAGAGGGTTAACTAAGGATAATCATTTCATGGTGTTATAGTGAGATTTCTCTCACCTAGAAACTCGAGACCAGACCCCTCTTTGAAGGACATGTGTATCCAGACTTCCAGTGAAGGCTGAAATGTCCAGGAGAGGCTTCTCGAAGTTTAGACCTCGCCCAGGATAAAACCAGCGAGGTATCGCGGATGCGACTTAATTCATACCGCATAACCGTAATCCTCATCATACAGGGTAGACCCAACTCGCATATGTCAGAACATGTGCGACTGCCTCCCTCTATACCTCCGCGGCAAGTATAGAGGCCAATGCCCTATGATGCAATTTTGGTCCCAATGACCCAATAGCCCTAACGGACCAATGTAAGTTCGCATGTCCAGATGTTACCAATTTCAGCATGCGACGTCTGTAACGAGCGATCATCTAAGGACGCAGACGTTCCAAACGTACGTGCGACCCTACGAACTCAACAGACGGAACACGAACGGTCAACTCGCAGATGCGGAGGACGCATACGTTGATGAGTTCAGTAACTGTCATATACTTATTAATGTTAACGTTGTCTGAGTTTAATCATGACAATTTAATGTGTAAATAATGGATTAACAATAAATGTGATCCTCATGTAACCGATTGGGCACCTGCTTTGTATATAAAGGGGTGATCCACCGTGAAAATGCAGCTACGAATCCCTTGCTACAGTGGACTAAGCAGAACAAAATCTGACTGAACCACTATATTTCATTGTCTTCTGTATATTTTCCAGCTCTATTGTCTGTTATCGCATTCCTATTGGAGTACTCGCTGTTTTAGGTTGAATACTCGCATTTATCATCTCTCTAACAATTCTATCTTTTACCAGCTAAATTACACTTCTTGGTGTTGTGAAATTCTAGTAACAACATTTGGCGCCGTCTGTGGGAAACTCTGATTGTAAGAGTTTATTTACCTCAAAGAACATCACTCAACATGGCTGGAAATCACGCTAACAGAGCTAACAATGAATCCATCAACATTGGAACAATGAACGTACCATTGCCTGGAACCGGAGTGCCGCCTGTAGACGTCATCAACGGCGGGGTAGGGAGGAGCAACATCAGACCACTCAACCTGTTTCCAGAAACAACTGGTCCTCAAGCTGGAGGCACGTCCACACCGCCGGCAACCATGCACTTTCCCCCTGTCACCCCGGCGGTCGTGTCCGAAGGAATGGTCCAGCTCACGACTGATCAATACGCTGCAATCCAGGATCAGCTGCGAGCACTACAAGCCGAGGTAGACGGACAGAGTCGCGCTCGACACCCTCCTCGGGTCCCTGCCGTTCATAATGAAAACCCTCAGGTAACAGTTTCTCGACGTCAAACTAACCGTGTACGCAGGGAGCGAAGAACTGATCCTGAAATCTTGGATTTGAATCACCCGACGTCGAGAGACCAATATGCAAGGTTGCCTAACCAGAGCACGCGAACCGACGAGGATCCCGAGCGCCGCAACCCTCGCAGTCGTCATCTTCGAGATAACGACGCAGAATCAGCCTCTTCATCCTCGCATAACCGCACTCCAAGCAGATATACGAGGTCTGGCTCTGTGCAAACACAGCAGGGAGGACGCTACCGTGTACACCGAGGTGATCTGCGTGATCATCTCAATGCAGTCTTTAGGGCGCGCTCCCGCGGCCCGCGCAACACGGAGACACTCCATGATCCCCATATGGGCGAACAGGGTGTCAACGCAGTTGCCAACCCGCCTACCGCGCCGATCGCGACCACAGGGATTAACATCCCTTCAAACCTTGCCGCAGTGGCTGCGAGCCCCACTGTTGTAGCGACTCCACCTCCTGCGACAGGAGGAATCGATCAAAGTATGCTTCTGCAAGCTTTGAAAATGCTCGAACAGCAGCGTAAGCCCGTATACAAGCTGCACGGCACCTCGCCGTTTACCGCAGAAGTGCGACAGGCCCAACTTCCAAAGGGATTCCGTTTATCTGAATCCCTCAAGTATAAAGGTACATCTAACCCGTTAGACTACCTAGAGAAATTTAACACCATAATGGAAGTGGACCAGGTGCCGCAACTCGCGAAGTGTCGCATTCTCGCGGCTACGCTTGAAGAGAATGCCCATGATTGGTTCACCCAATTGCCAGAGGCATCGATATCGACATGGGAGAACTTCGTCGATCTATTTCTCACACACTTCCAGGCCACGATGACGTATAGGCCACCCTATACGACTTTGGCGAACATCAAGCAAGAATCTGGTGAGTCTTTGCAGAATTATTTCAAGCGTTTTAACGCTGAGGTAACAAAAGTTGAGAAGGCTCCCGAGTCTTCGCTTGTTTGCATGTTAATAACAGGTGTCCTGCCAAGAACCGACTTCTGGAAAGAGCTGCAGGCCCGAAGGCCAGAATCCTTGGTAGAATTCTTCGCCATGGCCGAACCTCATAAGAGAATCGAGAACTCCCTGGCGGAATTGGAAAAGGGCAAGAACAAGAGGCGATCACCCATACCGCGGTCGCGATCCCGCAGTCCGCGAGGAAAGAATTCCAGGGGCCGAAGCCCCAGAAGACGCAGTCCACGCAAACCGCGGAGCCCGAAGTTGGCCAAGTCGCCTCCTAAAAAGGAGTCCTCGCCCAAAAGAAAAGGAGGACCTCGCTTCGTCAACTATACTGAACTCGCCGTCCCTCGAGACCACATCTATGCGGTTGAGGAAAGGAACGGCGTCTTCAAGAAGCCGCCCCCCATCAGGGGAAATCGCGACCGAAGAGACCCCAAGAAGTTCTGTAAGTACCACAAGGATATCGGTCACACTACCCTTGAATGTTGGGTCTTGCAGGACGAGATTGAAGAATTAATCAGACGGGGAAAATTCGATAAGTATAGAAGAAACGAGGAAAGTCATCCCCGAGCGGATGACAAAGGAGAAAATCAGAATGCGAGTGGCTCTAGAGCACCTCGCAATATCTTGACTATAATCGGAGGACCACACATCGCGGGCGACTCTCGCAAATCCCAAGAACGGTATGCCAGAGAAGCCAAGGAAAAGCCGCTTACCAATGTGAACAATCTTGGTGAACGGCCAGAGAAGCTCTTCAAGAGAGACTGCGAGGACATTGTCTTCATGGAGAGCGATGCGAGATGGGTCCACCACCCGCATTCTGACGCACTTGTGATAATTGCCAATATAGGTGGAGATAACGTCCATCGCATATTGGTCGACAATGGAAGCTCGGTAAATTTACTGAACTTCCAAGCTTTCAAACAAATGGGGCTACAAGAAAAAGATTTGCGGCCCATGACATCGAGCATCTATGGCTTCACGGGAGATGTCATAGCTATAAGAGGGATGATCAAACTCCCAATCACTTTGGGAACTGCCCCTATAACTGCCAAGTCGATGGCCGACTTCGCAGTAATTGATCAATATTCGGCATACAACGCCGTGATTGGACGGCCGATTCTAAAGGAGATGAAGATCGTAACTTCGATCTATCATCTAACAATGAAGGTCCCCACTCCTTCCTCGGAGTAGGATCGGTGAGGGGAGTCCAATCGACTCTCGAGAATGTTACAACGCAGTACTCGTAAAGCTCGCAGAAAAAAGGACGGTGAACGTTATCCACCTTTTGGACACACCACCACCTCGCCAGGAGATCCTTCGGATCGAAGAGGTACCGCATATAGACAAACCAGACTTGGATCCGAGAATCCTTGATCACACGGCCGCAGCCCAAGCCGCGGAAGATACAATCGAGGTACCTATAGATCCTATAGACAATAACAAGGTTTTGAAAATTGGTTCTAGATTAAATAAACAATTGCGAGAACAATTAACGACTTTTCTAAAACAAAATCTTGATATTTTTGCTGGAAACATTCGTATATGGTCGGGATATCTCCACGGGTCATGTGTCATCGCTTGAACATTGACCCCGAAGTGCGAGGTGTCCGACAAAAGCGCCGCAAAATGGACCCCGCGAGGTACCTAGCGGCGAAAGAAGAAGTTGACCGCCTCCTTGCTCGCGGCTTTATACGGGAGTCATTTTACCCCGATCGGTTAGCCAATCCGGTACTTGTGCCAAAGCCCAATGGCTCATGGCGTACTGCGTTGACTTTACTGATTTAAACAAAGCTCGTCCCAAAGACGGCTTTCCTCTTCCTAGCATTGACCGGCTTGTCGATGCCACCGCAAAGCCACGCACTTTTAAGCTTCATGGATGCATACTCGGGATATAATCAAATCCCGATGTACGAACCAGACCAAGAACATACCTCGTTCATTACTGATCGAGGACTATACTGTTATAAGGTAATGCCCTTTGGTTTAATAAACGCAGGTGCGACTTATCAAAGGCTAGTAAATATGATGTTCGCAGACCTCATTGGAAAGACAATGGAGGTATATGTTGACGATATGCTCGTAAAATCGCAACATGCGAAGGACCATGTCACGCACCTACAAGCCATGTTCGGCATATTGCGAAGATATAAGATGCGTCTAAACCCTTTAAAATGCGTCTTTGGAGTGGGATCCGGAAAGTTCCTCGGTTTCATGGTAAATCAACGAGGAATAGAAGCCAATCCTGCGAAGATTAAAGCGTTGGTAGAAATGCCATCACCGACTAAGCCAAAGGAGGTTCAGAGCCTCACAGGCAAAGTCGCGGCTCTAAACCGCTTCATATCCAGATCCTCTGACAAGTGTAAAGAGTTTTTTCAGATCTTGAAGGGTAACAAGAGGTTCCAATGGGATGAGAAGTGCGAGCGAGTGCTTTTCAGGCGTTAAAGACGCATCTGGGGCAACCTCCAATTCTATCAAAACCGTTGCCCGGCGAGGTCTTGTCAATTTATTTAGCCGTCTCCGAGTATGCGGTCAGTTCGGTACTTGTCCGCGAGGACCAAGGACATCAACACCCTGTGTACTACGTCAGTAAGCGATTACTAGACGCCGAGACACGTTACCCTCAGATGGAGAAACTAGCCTTTGCCTTAATAATATCGTCAAGAAAATTGCGACCTTATTTCCAGGCTCACAGCATTGAAGTTCTGACAAACTTCCCCTTAAGGCAAGTTTTAGCGAAGCCAGAGGCATCGGGGAGAATATTAAAGTGGGCCGTGGAATTGAGTCAGTTCGATATCAGGTATAAACCAAGAACTGCGATCAAGGGGCAAGCCCTCGCGGATTTTATACTTGAGCTACCGAGAACAGAGATAGCGGTTGTAGACGGTGGAAATGACGTCGTCATGACAGGCAAAGACATATGGACGTTGTATGTCGATGGGGCCTCAAATAATGAGGGTTCTGGTAGTGGGATATTGTTAATCAGTCCCAACAATTTCAAGGTACACGCTGCTCTACGTTTCGGATTCTCTGCATCTAACAATGAGGCCGAGTATGAGGCTTTAATCGCAGGTCTGAAATTGGCCCTCGAGATGAAAGTCGAATACCTACAAGCATTTAGCGACTCTCAAATCGTGGTATGTCAAGTAAGTGGAGAATACTTAGCGAGAGGCGGAAGATTGGTTAAATACTTAGCCATCGTCCGTGAAATCATGCAGAAATTCAAACATGTAGTTATATCTCGAGTACCACGTACTCAAAATGCCCATGCAGACGCCCTGGCCCGACTGGCCTCCACCAGAGAAGCCGAGTTACTCGACGTAATTCCGGTAGACGTATTGTCACATCCAACCATAGATCGAGAAACAGTCATGGAGATCGATGACGCTCAGGAAATTACCTGGATGAGTCCTATCGTCGCATACCTCGACAAGGGGGTCTTACCTAATGATAAAATAGAAGCAAGGAAATTGCGACAACGAGCAGCCCGCTATGTGATATATGACCAGAGCTTGTATCGCAGAAGTTTTAGTCAACCACTTCTCAAGTGTATCAGTGGTGAAGACTGCGGTTATATACTGCGAGAAGTACATGAGGGAATTTGTGGCAATCATACTGGAGGCAATTCCCTTGCCTTAAAGATCATGCGGCAAGGGTATTACTGGCCAACATTGCGACAAGATGCCCTCACATTTGCAAAAAGGTGTGATAGATGTCAGCGAATAGCCACCTACACGCACCAGCCTCCGAGTAACCTCCATTCTATCACGAGTCCCTGGCCCTTTGCAATATGGGGAATTGATTTAATTGGCGAGTTACCCAAGGGAAAAGGCGGAGTCAAATACGCTGTAGTCGCAGTTGACTATTTCACAAAGTGGGCTGAAGCAAAAGCACTCGCGACTATCACCGCAGTGAAGTTGCGCGAGTTCGTCTACACTTCCATCATCTGCCGTTTCGGCATCCCGCACACGCTCATTTCAGATAATGGAAAACAGTTCGACTGTAAAGAAATGCGGCAGCTATGCGATGATTTGGGGATTAAAAAAGCCTTTTCCGCAGTCGCTTACCCGCAGAGTAATGGACAGACTGAAGCAGTCAACAAAATAATTAAGCACACCCTAAAGGGAAAACTAGAAGATCGCAAAGGGGCATGGCCGGATGAATTACCGCAGGTCTTATGGTCCTACAACACGACCCCTCGATCTACAACTGGCGAAACACCCTTCTCACTTTCTTATGGGTGCGAGGCCATGTTGCCAGTAGAGGTTGGGGCTGGATCCTTGCGCAGAGACGCTTTGGACGTCTCGCAGAACAACGAGAATCAGTTACTTTACCTTGATTTTTTAGAAGAAAAACGTGATAAAGCGCAACTACAAAACGCGGCTTATCAACAACGAACAGCAAGGTACTTTAACTCGAAAGTTAAGATAAAACCTCTGCGAGTAGGGGACCTGGTCCTAAGAAAAGTAATGCCAAACACCAAAGTCCAATCCCACGGAGTCTTCGGAGACAATTGGGAAGGACCGTACATGATCGCAGATCAAATTGGTGATGCCACTTATCGACTCGCAACACTCGATGGGACCGCGATCCCACGAGCATGGAATAGCGAGAGCTTGAAATTCTATTATCAGTAATATTCGCGTCCTTTGATTCGAGTACTTATACTTAGACATTTATTATTCCGCATAATTCCTAAGTATAGGGGCATGTATACCCGCATGTATTACTGATTGTTTTAATAAAAGTGCCTGTTAAGTTTTTTCTACTTTGTTACACCAATTTGTAATTAAAGTCGCATATATATATATATCGCGGTCACACCAAGTTGTGGTCAAAGTTGAAAAAAAAATCGCAAGTACCCATGTACTGCGTAAATATTAAAATGCATACTATCCCCGCGAGGATAGAAATTTGTCCAAAAAGCAAGAGGAAATTCTTTAAGTACAAAAGTGCGAATACCCGTGTACCGCATATATAAAAAAAAAAAAAAGCAAAAAAAGAGTGAAACTAAGATAGAAAATAATCAAGCAGCGGGAGTAGTCTCATCAGGAGCAGCCTCATCCACGATCTTGCTCACAACTTCATTCTCGACCTCCTCAGCCTGCACTCCCTCGGTTTCATCTGGAAGGTTGCCTTGAGTCCGGGTAGGAGACATCGAGCGAAAAGCTTCAGCCATTTCAGCAGCTTCATCCCCAAGCAGCGAGAAGTCGAAGTCAGGGACCTTAGAGAGAGTAGTATAAATGTAATCAGACACAGCCTGATCATACTGTTTTTTCCCACTCTCTTTCTCAGCCTCCAGGTCGCGAGCCATCTCAGCGATTGTGTCCTGCGACTTCTTGAGCTCGAGCTCTAACTGTTCTTTGGCCCGGTTGACTTCCTCGAGCTCCTTGTGAAGTTCCTCCATCCTGGCCACCTCCTGCTTCAGCCTCTTTATGTTTTCCTGAAAATGGGCGTTCTGCCTCTTCAGCGAGTCAGTTTCCTTCGAAGGCGTGGCCACGGCTTTCATAAACAAAGCCACAGATTGTGCGGCCAGTTCAGTTGATCGAGAAACAAGTTCCTCATAAGGAATCTCGGCCAGTAATTTTTCCTGCATAGCCAGGAAGTCGCGAGGGCGAACCGGAGAATCAATGACAACCTTCTTCCCCTTATCCTGAGTGGTCTTGGCCAACTTCTTGGAGGAATCTGCAGCGAGCGTAGTCATCACATCGCTCTTCCTCTTCTGGGCGACGACTGGTGAAGATGCCGGTGTCCCACCCTTTTGCTTGATCTTCAGGACAGGGGCAGACTTCAGGAAAGTCATGTCTACAAGCATAAAAGACGGATAAGTAAAAATCACGACTCTACCTATCACGTTATAGCAAAAGGACGAGTTACCTGAAGTTTCTCGAGGAGTTTGCTTGGAAAGCCGTTTATCTATCCGCTCCTGCTGTCTCTCAGATGGTTCTTTATATACTGGCTCCCGTTGAAGACTCGCGTTCTCGGGGATCAGTTTGTGTTCTCGCAATTTGGCAGTCGTACACAGCAATCGCCAGTCGCGATCTTGTACCGGAAGACTCCCAAGAATTTCAGCTACCCCCTTCTTATGAGCGTTAAGCGTTGGTCGAGCTGGTCTATCTGCGATGACAACAAAAGAACGAGTTAGCAAAAGATCTCGAAAAACAGAGTAACAAACTTCATCTAAGTCAACAAATATGCAACATACTGGGTCTGCGATTAAAGTCGGTTCTGATCCCAGGAACCTTAAAAACGTAAAACCATTTTGACTTCCAGTCACCCATGTTCGAAACCATCCCCTCAACCCCGTTGATTTCAGAAGTCGCCCATTTACTAAAGCAAAAGAAGCCGTTATGAAGGCCCACGCTCTTTATGTCATAAAAATAACTAAATTCCTCATCGACGGAGCTCTATGGGCGTACTCCATGTACATCGCATAGAAGGCTAGAACAGTGCGATAACTGTTGGGTGTTAGCTGAAAAGGCGATACGTCATAGCGTCTAAGAATGGCTGCGACGAAAGGATGAAATGGGACTGATACACCACATCGAAGAATAGGTATTGAGATGACCACGTCCTCTGTGGGGATGATCGCGGGGTTGGTGAACGGAAGATGCGCTCTCTGGGAGGGTTTGGGACTTTGAAACGCAAGCCGCAACAAATTTAACCTCACGAAAGTGGTGAAGTCAGATTTGACGACTCTCGAGACTAGGTCTTCGCATGAGAAAGGCTCGTTCAGTTGGGAGTCGTCAACCGAGTCCGTCCCGCTCCCTTCCGCTTCCTCTTCTTCCCCACCTGACTCACGGGCTGGAGTAGTCCATCCCTCCTCCACCTCTTCGACCTCGATGTCAGGAGCCTGCCTCGTATGGATGAGGTAGTCGCGTGCTGACACTGTGGATTCGCTATCTCGGATATCGATTGCCCCAGGTTCAGTAAGCTCCCGTACCATCTTCTCGATCTCCACAGAAGACATAGGACCTAACTCTATCTCCGCAGCCTCCATTTCGGAGATGTCCGTAGGGAGAAAACTGTCCCTCTCCTGGTCCGATTCCCCGTCAAAGGCGCGACCTCCTGATCCGAGCTGCTGGCTATCCGATAGATCGCTCATCTGAAAGATACAAGATCTTTTCAGCGTGATGAATGTGTGAAAAGATAAAGATAAGTGATCTCACCCGCAGTAAACTATAAAAGTCGCATTCAACAAGAAAGTCAGACTCTGTGCGAAAACTGACCCTTCTATCGATATGCGAGAAGAAACGTAACTATCTTTGGGCGAGTAATTCACGCATCTTCAGTTGTGCGGTTTTCCTCCAGAAACGGCTGGGCGTTTCCCAGTGACTCAAGAAGTATGCATTTTCGAGCATAACCCTGAAGTTACTGGGAGACACCCACCGTTTCGAGACAACCTACCAACCAAAAAGTACGATCATTCGAGCATTAACGCACGTCAACAAATGGCTGGGCGTATCACAGTATCTCAAGGGACATATAATCGCGTATATGGCCATTAGAATACTGTGACACACCCACCATTTGAAAAGGCAGTTAATACTCTTACCACTCAGCCCGCGACACGAAAAGATCCTAAAAGGTCTAATCAACAGTTAAACAGAAATAAGTTTGGAAACATGCGATTATTCAAGTTGTTCGACCGAACCCTCGCGAGTATTCAAATTGTTCATCCGAATATCCGCGAGCATTCGAAGACGTGAATCAGTAGTGATCAGTTTTTTGCGATTATGTCAATTTACAGGCCCTACACTATGAGTATTACCCAGTATCATTTACCAAAACACATAAATACCCACTAGCATACCTTCCTAAAAAGAGTTTTCCATGAACACCCAAAACCAGAAACACATTTTCTTCAAAAAACAGAAAACGAAAATGCAGGGATTTAGAAGCTAACCTTTAGTTTCGATTCCTGCGGTTGTTCTCGATCACTTCTGAGAATGAAAATGCTGTGGGAAATGACAGAAAAGTTGGAATGAATTTCTTTTTTCTGGGGTGTATATACTGGGGAGAAGTTAAGAGAAAGGAGGGAAAATTGGGATATTTGATTCGTATCAAAGCGTTTAAATACCCCTATCCCTTATTTATTGGGATTGTGACACGTGGCAACCAGAATGCCTAAGGTCGCCCAATCTAACGGCCAGCTATGGCCACGCCTACACGAAAACCGAAGAGTTTCGTGACGTGGCATCCTAGAGATAATGAAAATTAATCATTACAGCCGTCATTTTTCGAAACCCTCGATGGGACAACCAAAAGGTCACCTCCTCGTGACAACCTTTCACCTGTCTCTCGAGCAGTAGTTTCCCTCAGTGACCGCTCAAGTCACATCGCGAAACTAGGGGCATGTGTTATAGTGAGATTTCTCTCACCTAGAAACTCGAGACCAGACCCCTCTTTGAAGGACATGTGTATCCAGACTTCCAGTGAAGGCTGAAATGTCCAGGAGAGGCTTCTCGAAGTTTAGACCTCGCCCAGGATAAAACCAGCGAGGTATCGCGGATGCGACTTAATTCATACCGCATAACCGTAATCCTCATCATACAGGGTAGACCCAACTCGCATATGTCAGAACATGTGCGACTGCCTCCCTCTATACCTCCGCGGCAAGTATAGAGGCCAATGCCCTATGATGCAATTTTGGTCCCAATGACCCAATAGCCCTAACGGACCAATGTAAGTTCGCATGTCCAGATGTTACCAACTTCAGCATGCGACGTCTGTAACGAGCGATCATCTAAGGACGCAGACGTTCCAAACGTACGTGCGACCCTACGAACTCAACAGACGGAACACGAACGGTCAACTCGCAGATGCGGAGGACGCATACGTTGATGAGTTCAGTAACTGTCATATACTTATTAATGTTAACGTTGTCTGAGTTTAATCATGACAATTTAATGTGTAAATAATGGATTAACAATAAATGTGATCCTCATGTAACCGATTGGGCACCTGCTTTGTATATAAAGGGGTGATCCACCGTGAAAATGCAGCTACGAATCCCTTGCTACAGTGGACTAAGCAGAACAAAATCTGACTGAACCACTATATTTCATTGTCTTCTGTATATTTTCCAGCTCTATTGTCTGTTATCGCATTCCTATTGGAGTACTCGCTGTTTTAGGTTGAATACTCGCATTTATCATCTCTCTAACAATTCTATCTTTTACCAGCTAAATTACACTTCTTGGTGTTGTGAAATTCTAGTAACAACACATGGTAGGCTTGAAAGGCTCAAACTATCCAACAAATGCCTAAATCATATTCCTATTGAATGTTGTCAAGGATTTCGCCTCAAAAGAATAAGACAGGCAAGTTCTAAGCTATCCAGTCAATCTTACCACAAACCATAGTAAAATAATTAAAACATATTTCACAGATCATCAAATTGCATTCTTACACATGTTATACAAGCATCCAAACTAATCCAAAGAGTTAACATAATTAAGCACACAGTTATTTTGCAATTTCAGAGCACATTACAATAAACAGCAGCACACAATTATCCTCTAGCTTTTTGCCCATTCCTAACTAAAAACAGAAAATTAAAGCAGAATATTAAAAATGCAGAAAATAAACTTTTTAAATCCCTCCCCCCAAACTAAAGATTCACATTGTCCCCAATGTGACATTGAAGAAAAAGGAAAGGAAACTTACCTGAGCGCCACATCAACAAGCGGTTGACGCCCGTAATAAGCGTCATGCAAGACAACTTGAAAATTGTTGTTGTACTTGCCTTCAAGCTTGGCAAGTGATGAGTTTGAACTAAAATCAGTACCAACAACATAAGACTTTGGATGATGTGCTTGGGGAGAAGCCTTTCGTAGCTCGTAGAGGATATAATATGATGTAGATGAAATATATGGATTCATTGGTGGTTTATCAGTCAATATCATTGATGAAGTCGAATCAATGATGCTATGTTCTTCTTCATCCTCCAATGTCACAGTTTCTACACTTTCATCTAACAACTCTTCTCCTTGTTGCTCACTCTCTACTTGGCTATCCATACCCTCACTTGTGATTTCATATTCAATGATTTCCTCTTCACAAGGATCTTGATCTTCAATTGTAGGCTCATTATCTTCCTTGTATTCAAATAATGACCCTTCTTCATTGTACCAACAACTCTCATAACTTTCATCATTGGAGCTGTTACATTCTGAATCATGAGTCATTGAATTATCACATAAGGATCTCACCATGTCAGTTAAGCGATTAATCTCTCCTGGAAGTGATTGTAGAAGTGCTAGAAGTTGCTCCTCTTTTTCAGTTTGTTGGGATGAATTTGGGCAATAAGGTGGGTATTGGTGACTCCAACCCTGATGGATCCCAATGCCAATCGTAATCAAAATCTGCCGTATAATTCAACAGATTTATTACATCATAGCCTCTTATTAATAGAGGTGCTCCAGTTGCCTCTGCTCCATAATCAACCCAGATTCTTGTTTCATCGTTAAGTCCATTATAAAAGAGCCATGTAAAACATCCACTTGAGAAAGTGGGATAACATCTCTCTCCAAGCTCTTTAAATCTCCTCCAAGCATAATAGAATGGTTCATTGTGTTGTTGGACAAAATCCTTAAGATATAGCATCTGGATTTATCTTGCAGGTCAAACTCATAAGTACAACATTAGTAAAATTAAAAAAAAAAAACTAAATTAGTAATTAAAAGATAAAAATTTGAAACAACAAAATTAATACTAAAACTAAAAAGAAAAACCAAATTAGAACAAAATTTAATTTTAAATAATATTACAAAATTTAATTTAAAAGAAACAGATTAGAAATAAGAAAAAAAAATTAACCAAAGTAGAAGTTAGTATAATTTTATGTAATATCAATCTTTATACAATTCCCCGGCAACGACGCCAAAAACTTGTTGCGAAAATTATTAATTACTACGCAAGTGCACGCAATCAAGTAGTATACTCACGCAAGTGAGGTCGAACCACAGGAAATTGGATTAATTACTAAGCTATACTTATAATTCTATTTGGCAAATCAAAAGTATTTATGATTGAAAAAGGAAGAAAGAAATTCAAGAAAATTAAAGAAACAAGTGAATATTAATCAAGATGAGAGATTAGGGAGGAGAATCCTGCTGTTAGTTTACCACAATTGTTAATGCCTAATTGCTATCCTTTTCTTGAAGTGAATGACAAATTATAAATTAACCTAACTCTTTTCAAATCTTTTAGGTTCTAAATCACATGTTCTTTAATTAATCTCTTAATTAAACTAACTTGAAATCAACATTAAGCAATAATCTAAATGTCACATAGGCTATGCAAATACTTTCGTTTCACATCAAAACCTAGATTATCCAATTTGAGCATTCTCAATTCTCACTTTTCAGATTTTGAATTGAGATCATAAAACATGTAGAAGGTGATCAAGCTTACACATGGAATTAAGCACAAATATAGATATTTTCACAAATCAAGACTGGAGGAATGTCAATTAATCATTAACTAGGCAAAACTTAAAACAACATTCATCATCCTCCCTAAATAGGAGTTTAGTTCAAAACATCCATAATCAAATCCATAATTAACATTGAAACAGAAAATAGCATAGAAAAATTAAAGAGAAGAGAAAGAACTAGTTGAAGCAATTGATCCGGGTCGCCACAAGCCGCTCTTCTAGCCTCCTTCTTTGTTTCTAGGGCTCCCAATCTGAATCATCCCTAATTTTCACGAGCTCTCTCTATTTAAACCAAGTCTTATCTTTAAAATTCGTGAAATTACGAAACTGCCCAAAAATCCCGTCACTGGGGTCCCCATCGTGACTGGTAATGCCCCCGTCGTGACGGGGTTAAACTTTGAAACTTCGAGATTTTCTCTGCCAGTTCCCGTCGCGACTGGCATGTTCCCTGTCGCGACTGGAACAGGCAGCGACACAATTTTTGGTTTTTCTTCTCGATTCTTTCACCACTTGTCCTCAATTCTTGTTCATACTTTTTTTAAACACCCGAGGACCTGAAACAAAAGAATCAAGCATAAAATAGCCCTAAAACTAGAAACAAAGAGTGAAAATTAACCAAAAATATGACCCAAAACTTAGACTAATTTTAGCCTAACAATGCTCTGCTATAGAAAGGAATCAAGGGCTAGCTAGAGATCTGAACGGAAGGAGTCATTATGTTCCGCTGCACCCAATGTAAGGTTTCCTAAACTTTATATGTGTTTATTTCATTGTTTTAGAATTCATATTAGGATGTTAATGAAACATACTTGTTAGTAAATCTAGATCCTGGTAAAATATTTCCAACATAAATTTCATAAACAATATATATTAAATCAAGCTAATAATAATAAGTATATATTTAAATTATTACCTTAGGTTAATAATTAAAATATACACATTTAATGTTAACTCACTTCATGGAATATGAACTAATATATATATATATATATATATAATTCTACTAACTTTGGGCAAGTATTAATACCTACAATCACCAAAATATATAATATTTTTGACAGCATATAAAATTTTCTGATAAAATAATCATTGAAAATTAATAATTTTCTGACAAATTTCTAAAAAGATATATATAAATTGCTTGTAATATATTTATAATCAAAATATTAAATGTCTACCATAATATATTATTTTTCCATCAAACAATCAAGTTTTATAATTTTACAATAACAAATAATAAAAAGATGTGAAAGTAAGAATATTGGTAGAGATTACATAGTCAAGATAAATCAAAATAAGAGAGTGATTGTCAAACGGAACAAGAAGAACCCCAAAAAAATTTCTATGATTTACGAATTTTGAAAAATCATCCAAAATTATTTGTAATAATTTTTTAACTGCATAATTATAATTAAATTAATAATAGTTATTAAAATAAGTCAAAAATTAATTAAAAATCATCAAAAATTAGAAATTAAATTCTAATAATGCTGGAAAAAAATTGTCAAAAACGGAGTCACAAAACTACCTCACTCTCTCTCACTCTCCAGCAACCGCAAGTGGGCTTCGTCCCAGGTAGGTTGTCTTCAGCCTCCAACTGCTCCAAAATAGGTCAAACAACCCGGGTAAGACCCAGCGTGTCCGATGGAGGTTTTCTAACCAAAAAACATCACGAAAACAGTGGGAAATTGAGGGATTTTGCTCGATTTTCTCAATCTAATCTATGGATTCAATTTCGAGTATAAATGATGGGCAATATGATAAATGTGATTGTGTAATCCAAAAGTTTCAAAACAAAGAATTTAACATAAATACTATTGATTTTTCAACTAAATAGGAAATTGAAATATGAAGAAATAGTGGAGAATCGATTATTCATAATCAATTTCAGTTTATAATCAATAGAATTAAAAAATTTAAAATTAATTTTATAATAAAATTATATAAACAATACAACTTTAAATATGAAATTCTCATAAATATCAAACAAAATTTAGCATGCAATATATTAATATAAAGATAATTTCATGAGAAATAAAAGCCCTAACATTATAGGATCAAAACATAAAAATTTCAACATAAAATAATAACAAAATTAATATGTAATTGAAGAAAATTAACATATGCATATCAATTGCTACATAAATTATAGTGCCTAAACTATATAAGTAAGCAATTTTATACCAAATGTTAGAAAACTACTAAACTCAAGATATAAAATTGTAAACAATATAAAACACTACAATATATATAATAATTAATTAGATATATATGTATCTGATTGATCCATATCAATTATTGTAATTTGATAGGTACTATCAACTAAGTCCTTTCTCCCTATATCTCTAAATCAGAAGTTTTTTTATTTATCTGATTATCAAAAGAGTCTATAATCATGATGAGACAATATGTATTTATAGAGTTAAGGAGAATTATATAACTTTAATTAAACTGGGTCTGCTCATTAAAGATTTCAGTTAACTAGAAAACTTCATACTTCTACTTCAACTAAATTTTATACACACAGATGCTAAGTCATTAACTATTAATCACCAACAATATGGACTAATTGTCAGGGTTTATAAAACAATTAAGAAATATATAAATCACAGATCTAAACATATTCATAAAGTGCTTTAATATAGAAAACCCTAAATCATAAATCTATAAAGCCTTTGCTAAATTAAAGAAGAAGATGATGATAAAAGATCAGCGGAAGCACTAACCTGAAGCCATTGTTGGAGATTGCAGAGAAGGTTTTGATCTTCCAAGAATACACTATTTTCTAAAGTATTTTCTCTGATGGGGAAGGAGAGAATACAGAACCCTTGTGTTTCTTGGGGACCACTACCTATTTATAGAGTCATCTTAGAATAACTCTTGAGTATTTATAATTTGGCCCCTCAACAAATTATAAATTAACTTATGGTATCTACACATTAATTCCATGACACTTTAATACCCTTTTGATACCCATAACATAATTGGTCACTTAATTTTGTATCACACTTTATAATAGCATATACATTATACATATGTGCCCACAAAGGATTTTTAATCCAACAATCTCCCACTTGGGCAACATATGTTACCTGATAAATGTATAACCTTATGAGCTCAAAATTTGCTATTATGTAAAGGTATTCACAACAATCTCGTCCATCAACTATACCCATATAGGATCAAAGCGATTTTCGTCATATCAATCATGACTAAACCCATCAATGGTCACATATACAAATATAGCCAAATGACATAGATCAATCATGGATGTGTAGCATGGAAATTACATGCAATGTGAACCGAACATGCCTATTTCCAACTGGTCCTCCTTAAACCAAAGTGAGGTCAAACTTAAACATAACAAAACAGAGTGAATAAACTGAAAACTTTATTTCTGATCAGAAAATAACCAAATACATAAATGTCTTAAACAAACATAAAGCAAAGAGAATACAAACTCCCACTAAATCATGATATCCTCAAGTAATACTACACCATATGAGCAGTGTGCTCATGAAAGACCTTGGGTGGTAATCCTTTTGTGAGCGGATCCGCTATCATGGAGTTTGTCCCAATATGCTCTATGGAAATCTGTCCACTCTGCACTCTTTCTTTCACAACTAGGAACTTTATGTCAATATGCTTTGACTTGGATGAGCTCCTATTGTTATTGGAATACAGCACTGCTGATTTATTGTCACAGAATATCTTAAGTGGTCTTTCAACATTCTCCAAAATACGCAGCCTAGTGACAAAGTTTCTCAGCCATATTCCCTGATTTGATGCCTCATAACATGCTACGAATTCGAGTTTGCCATAGTGGAAGAAGCTACAAGTGTCTGTTTGACACTTTTCCAGGATATAGCTCCTCCAGCTAACAAGAAAATGTAGCCTGATGTAGACCTTCTGCTATCTTGGCATCCAGCGAAATCAGAATCAGAATACCCTACGACCTCCAAATGATCTGATTTCCTGTATGTGAGCATGTAATCTTTTGTTCTCTGAAGATACCTCATAACCCTCTTGGCTGCTATCCAATGGTCCATACCAGGGTTGCTTAAATATCTGCCTAACATCCCAACAATGTACGCAATATCTGGACGCGTACATACCTGAAGATACATTAGACTCCCTATAACTGATGCATAGGGAATCTTTTTCATTTCCTGAATTTCAAGGGCTTTTAGGGCATTGTCTAAGGCTGAATTTGTCTCCTTTAGCAACAGGGGTATCACCTGGTCTACAATCTTGCATGCCAAATCTTTTGAGTACTTTATCGATATAGCTCTTTTGTGATAATCCAAGAATACCCCGAGAACGATCTCGACGTATTTGAATTCCTAATACAAAAGAGGCGTCACCAAGATCTTTCATCTCAAATTGCTTAGATAAAAATCTCTTGGTTTCGTGCAATAAGCCTATATCATTAGTAGCAAGCAATATGTCATCGACATATAGAACCAGAAATATGTATTTACTCCCACTGAACTTGTGATATACACAATCATCAATAATATTCATCTCAAAACCAAATGAGATAATTACTTGATGAAACTTGTGATACCACTGACGAGAAGCTTGCTTGAGTCCATAGATGGATTTCTTTAATTTGCAAACCATATTCTTTGGGTCACCAACCACAAAGTTTTCTGGTTGCTCCATATAAATTGTCTCATCAATGTCGCCATTGAGAAACGCTGTTTTAACATCCATCTGATGTAACTCAAGGTCAAAATGAGCAACAAGTGCCAATATTATCCTAAAAGAGTCTTTCGATGAAACCGGAGAGAAAGTCTCTGTATAATCAATGCCTTGTTTCTGAGTATAGCCTTTTGCTACAAGACGTGCCTTAAATCTCACCACATTACCATATTCATCCTTCTTGGTTTTAAGTATCCACTTACAACCAATTGGTTTTACACCTTCTGGTAATGGGACAACTTCCCAAACTTTATTGTCTTGCATAGACTTATTCTCTTCATCCATGGCATTAATCCACTTTTGAGAGTTAGAACTTTTCATGGCCTGATGCAAGTTGATTGGATCATCTTCCATCATTCCAATTTCATCCTCATGTTCTTGAAGAAATACAAAATAGTCATACCGAAATAGCATTTCTTCTCTCTCTTGTGGACCTCCTTAATGGCTCTTGTTCTTGAGGGTGTTGAATTTGTTCTTCTGGAACAATAGCCTCATTTTGATTTGGGAGTTGTTCAACATTATCTTGTTGAGGTTCCGAATTCATTTCTTGATCAATGACAGGTGTGGAAGCCTGAACATTGTCTAAAATGATAGTAGGAACTGAGTTTGAATTCAATTCCTCCTCAAAAACAATGTCTCTAACCTTATTTCTCCCCCAAATTCAACATCCTCGAAAAATGTTGCGGTTCTGTCTCAAATATATTTCGCGTGGGATCATAAAACTTATAGCCCACTAGATCGCTCGGAATAACCAATAAAGTAGCTGCTAATCGTTTTGGAGTCCAATTTATTTTCATGTGGCCTATAAGGCCTTGCCTGTTTGGACATCCCCAAATGTGAAAATGCTTTAGACTAGGCTTTCGACCTGTCCAAAGCTCATAAGGTGTTTTCGCAACTGCTTTACTTGGTACTCTATTCAGAATGTAAGCTGCTGTCTTTAATGCTTCTCCCCAGAGGGACTCAGGTAAGGTAGAATGAGCGATCATGCTCCTTACCATATCCTTAAGAGTCGTATTTCGTCTCTCAGCAACACCATTCATGCTAGGTGATCCTGGCATGGTGTACTGTGGGACAATACCACATTCCTCTAGGAATTTAGCAAATGGTCCTGGACGTTGTTCACCTGAGCCATCATATCTACCGTAGTACTCACCACCACGATCAGATTTGACGTTCTTAATCCTTTTGTTGAGTTGATTCTCAACTTCAGCTTTGTAAGCTTTGAACACGTCCACAGACTGAGATTTTTCATGAATGAGATATAGGTACCCATAACGTGAGTAATCGTCTATGAATGATATAAAATATTGTTGACCATTCCAAGATGCTGTAGGGAATGGCCCACAAATATCTGTGTGAATCAATTCTAAGACTTCTGAAGCTCTATTGGCACCTAATCTCTTAGTTTTGGTCTGTTTTCCCTTGATACAATCTACACAGACATTGAAATCTGTGAAGTCAAGAGACTCTAAAATGTCATCAGACACAAGACGCTCAATTCTACCTCTTGAGATATGACCTAAGCGTTTATGCCATAATGACGCTGAATTTTCTTTATTTAATTTGCGTTTAGTACCTCGTGATTCCACATGCAAGGTTTCATTATAGGATGCAATTGTTTCTAACAAATAAAGATTGTCATAAGTATTCAAATAACCGGTTCCAATAATATTTGAATTTAAAGACAAAGTAAACTGATTGTTTCCAAATGAACAACAATATCCAAATTTGTCCAACAAAGAAACAGAAACTAAATTCCGCCTAAAAGACGGCACGACAAAAGTGTCTTTCAAATCCAAATAAGAACCAGTTCCTAATAACAATCTGAAATGCCCAATTGCTTCCACTTCCACCGATTGACCATCGCCCACAAAAATGTATCTTTCACCATCACTTGGCTTTCGGTAGCTCAGGCAACCCTGCATAGAAACACTTATGTGAGTAGTAGCACCAGAATCTATCCACCAAGTGTTTCTAGGTACTGAAACTAAATTAACCTCAGAACAGACCAAAGCAAGATTAATACCTTTCTTTACACGCCATGCGTGATATTTGGCACAATCTTTCTTCACATGTCCAGGTTGGTCACAAAAGAAACAACCACTTAGAATCTGTTGTTGTTTCTTTTGAAGCTGGACCCTTAGCAGCTTCATTCTCAAATTTCCTTTTCTTGCCCTTATCCTTAGGGGTAGTGGCCAAATGAGCACTTTCGGTTTTGTCCTTTTTCAACCTTTCTTCCTCTTGCACACAATGAGAAATAAGCTCGTTGAGAGTCCATTTCTCTTTTTGACAGTTGTAACTAATTTTAAATTGGTTAAACTGTGGAGGAAGCGTTAACAAAACCATGAGTACAAGTACATCATCTGAAAGCTCAATCTTAAGTGTCCTTAATCTTGAGACAATATGATGCATTTCCATAATGTACTCCCTTACATTTCCTTGACCCTTATACTTCATGTTCATTAAAGAACCAAGAAGTGTTGTCATTTCAACCTTATCGTTTTTAGCAAAACGTTCCTCAATTTGTTCAAGGAAATTCTTAGCCATAGTAACCCCTTCGGATTCTGTGCCCCAAAAGGCTTCTGGAATGCTGTGTTTCATAATCATTAGACTCATGCGATTTGAACGATCCCACCTCTCAAATTCCCTTTTATCATCATGGGAACTTTCCTTAGTGAGAGGTGCAGGTTGTTCATTCCTTAGTGCATGGTCCAAATCCATACATCCCAGAACTATAAGTAGGTTCCTTTTCCAATCCTTGAAATTGGTCCCATTAAGCATAGGAATAGAATTAATGTTAAGCGAGATATTGAAGCAAAGAAGATGAACTAGCTGAATATAGAACAAATAAAACAAGCTCACATTAATATGCATAATTAAACAATAAATTCAAAATTTGGTTAATCCCATCTCAAGATACCAAACACACATTAATATCAAGTCTTTGGACAGTAATATTAACTGTAAGCGGTACTCTTGGTGTAGCAATCAAATATTGACAATAAAACTGTGTCAAACAATAGATTAATCTTTGGACTAACGTATTGCTTACACAAAATACCTTATAATTGTCACACATTTATCGCCACAGGTATGTTTGAAATCTAGCAAAATATTCACTTACCTTTGGGCTAGTCAATATAAGCATTAATTACAAACATACAACCATCCTAATATTTAAATAAATTAATCTACACAAAAGAGGTCACTTTGGCGACATATTATTTCAATTAATTTACTTAAAATATTAGTCATAAACCAACACCAAAATTTGAATTAAACTGTTTAAACCAAAAATATATATACTAAATTATACATTAATATATATATATATATTACTGTGTACTGAAATAAAACTTCAAGTATATAATCAATAAAGAATGAAAAATTGGACTTTTCAAATCCTTAAACAAACAACGAATCAATTCATTCGTTGAATATAAAAACTGTGATGGTAGGCACTGAAGTACAGGTCAGACCAAACATATACCATATGGCTGCAGCATAAATACCATAAAAAAAAAACGATATATATAACAGTAAATAACAAAATATACCCAAGCCAGCCGCACCGTATACCACAAAAAATTCATAAAACAAATATTGATAATATATATTCAATCAAAATCTGGAACATCGAATGACGTCTTCCGAAATCAAAGAAACAATCAATCCCTCCAAAGATTTACAGAACAAATTAAATACATATATATGTATTACCACATACTGAAGCCACAAAATTATATCGGCAAAATTGTTCAAAAATAAATAAAAAACCTTAATTTTCAAAATCCCCAAATTTCATAAACTAAATCATCAGATCTTCAATTAATTCAACAAAGATGGCTCTGGTACCACTTGTCAGGGTTTATAAAACAATTAAGAAATATATAAATCACAGATCTAAACATATTCATAAAGTGCTTTAATATAGAAAACCCTAACCTGAAGCCATTGTTGGAGATTGCAGAGAAGGTTTTGATCTTCCAAGAATACACTATTTTCTAAAGTATTTTCTCTGATGGGGAAGGAGAGAATACAGAACCCTTGTGTTTCTTGGGGACCACTACCTATTTATAGAGTCATCTTAGAATAACTCTTGAGTATTTATAATTTGACCCCTCAACAAATTATAAATTAACTTATGGTATCTACACATTAATTCCATGACACTTTAATACCCTTTTGATACCCATAACATAATTGGTCACTTAATTTTGTATCACACTTTATAATAGCATATACATTATACATATGTGCCCACAAAGGATTTTTAATCCAACACTAATACTATGTAATCAATCTAAATTTTAATAAAACTAATAAAAATTAATTTGAAGTCAAATAAAAATCTAATATTTGAGCCTTCGAGTTCTCTTGGTTTTGGATTGCCTTTATGAAATGCCATTTTTATTTTTATAGCAAACTAGTGTGGAAGCACGTGCTTCGCACGTGAGTGACTCTTAAAATTATTTAGGTATAGCTATTTTGAGAAATAATTCGTATTTCATTTTTTGAACTTACAACACTATAAAATTGTATCATTTAAAATATACACCATGTTAAAAAAATTTAGTATTTTAGTAGATATAATATTATTGTTAACTATCATTCTTTTTTATCATCTAAAATTTGATGCGGCATTGTTAATTAGTATTTTTTTCTCTCAGACATTATCTACTTCTAAAGCATGTTTCTTAGAAAAGAAATTAAAAATTAAATAATTTTTTTATATATTTTATTATATTTTTTTTTAAAAAAAACACTCTTACCTAAAGTATATTTTGATCAATAAATATATTAATTGTTGATTTAGATGAAAAACTTGCAGCTTTATTTTTTTTTTTTTATACTTAAGTAAAGAAATTCGGTAGGCAATACATAAATATGAGTTTGTAAATATAAAATCGTTTGAATCTAACTATTTAAGTATATATAAAATTTTAGGAAAAAAATTAAATATACCTAGAAATGTTTTTGAATTTTAAAAAAAATTATAAAAATGGGCATAAGTTAACAGACTGTTTTTGAACCTTGTTTCCAGCATGTTAAATTATTCTGAATTTATTAAAAATTTGCAAAATTTTTTTTAAAAACTACAATTTACATTGTCATATAAAAAAATTAAAATTAAAACTATCTAGATATCGAAAATACGAAATGAGTGTTTGGTACACTTAATTTTAGAGAGTATAACATAGAATTTCTCTAAATTAATTATATTGTTGTTTTATTATTATTTTTTATTATCTATAGTTGTATGTTTATTTATTTTTTTGATAAGTTTACTTTGTGACTTTAATTATAAATTTAATAGAATGAGAATATAATGTTATATTTTTTTTATTTAAGTAATAATTATTTATCAATAGTATTATTATAGTAGAAAAGTAATCACATATATAATAAACTTGTTTTATGTTGTTAAAAAATAAATAAATATGTTTTATATTTTTTATAAATAGATTATTTAGAAAAAAAATCTTTAATATATAATGAGAGAGAAATACATTAACTCCCTAAAAATTATTGAGGGACTTTTTTGTAAATTAATTGTTGGAGGACTAAAATTTTCGACACCAAAAAAATATCATGTACATGAATTATATGAATAAATAAAAGGTTTTTTTTTTACACATAATAAAAACCTATTTGTTCAAATAAATAAATAATAAATGAAGACTATTTTTGTAATTTAACTATGAATGGCCCAAGGAGAACTATTCTCCTTTTTATAGTAGTTATAGATCTACTAATGAATTAAATAAAATTTCAAACAGATCAAATAGTCGAATCAACTAACATAATTATGAAGTGAATATTCTCTGTTTATTAGTGAATTGTATAGCAAGCTGTTGCATTATTTTATTTTGAAAATACAAACAAAACTTCAGTTAAAAGAAAACATAGATAGGGCCGTAATTAGGAAAATGGGAGCCAAAAGAATATAAATTATGGGACCCTTAATATACATTATAATTAGATAATATATCTATATATATTTTTTTTGAAAAATAGTAGTTTTATTAAAGCAAATCAGCTACAACATGTCACAAGTTTGATTATCTTCTTTAAACACTTTTGTGATGGAAGGCTAAGGGGAGACACAAATCTATCACTTTTCGATTTATAACATGATATATTTATATATCTATAACTATATAAATGTGTCAATAATTTTTAGGCTTTACATATTAAATTACTATTTTAACCTTTTATTTTATGTTTTCATCAAAAAAATTTGTAGTTTAATATAAATTACATTATATTTTGATATTTTTTTTTAATTATCAATTAATTCCTATTGATAATTATACATTAGCCAATAATCATCTAACAAATCAATATATAAATAATCATATAATACAATATACATATATTATAATTATTTAATCATAAACATTACCATTAATTACAAAAATTAATAGAATATTCTAATTTTTTTATATAATTATAATAATATATTTTTAATCATTATAAATAATTATTATATTAGCTAATAATTATATAATAAATCAATATAAATAATTATACTTATATTTTTTTGAATAAATAATTATATTTGTATTAATTATAGAAATAATATACATATATTATAATTTATGTATAAATATTATTAACAATTACAAAAAATTAGTAAAATAATGATATTTTTGTATAATTATTAAAATAATATAATATTTATAATACATAGCTTAATAATATAATTACAGTAGAACCTCTATCCAATAATACACTTGGGACCAAGAAAATAATATTCTAATTGAGAGGTTATAACTAAATAGAGTTACACTTAAAAAAAAAAATCAAAATATCAAAAAATATCAATGTAACAAAAATACCAATAAACAATTCTTAATACTATATTATATTAAAATTATTTTCGAGTACATATAATATTTATACATGTACTATAATTTGAAATAAAATTATTAATTCTACATAAATAAATTTATAAAATATATGTATATATTTTTTTAAGATGTAATTATTCTCTATATAGAGGTATATTTTATTAATACGAGACTTAAAAAATGTATAACTAATTACAATATAGAGGTTATTCTTATTTATAACTAGCCCAAATTGGGACTTTATTTTTTTATAACAAATTAGAAGTTATTCTTGAATAGAGTATTCTTAAATAGATGTTCTACTGTATTTATAAAATATATAATATAAAAATATTGTATTTTATAATTTTTTTTTGGGTGAATATCATTTTGTACCCTCTATTTTGCAAAAGTTATCAATTGAACCCTCTGTTTTGTTAAATGAGAAAATGGACCATGTAATTTCCAAAATGGCAAAAATAAGACTTTGAGCTCAATTTTTAATAATTTTATTTTTTTAATATGACCAACTTTAAGACAATTTTTATTACGAACATATATAGAAAATGTAACCAGTTTTGTCATAACATCTCTAGATCAAATTATTATTAAGGGTGAGTTTGGAAGTAACTGTGTAATTCTTAGGCAGGGTAATTACTAGGATGGTAATTAAGTGTGTTTGGATATGAGGTGGTAATTACATATGAATTCCTAATATCTTGTTTGGCAAAATAGTTAGTAATTACATGGGAAAATAATAGTTTTTAGTAGCTAATGTTTAATATGGAAAGTTTTTAATAATTACACAGTGTAATTACATTCAATTCTCATGGGGGGCCATGAGAATTGGAGAGTGTAATTGGAACCCCTCAATTACTTCCAATTACACAGTTTCAGTGTAATTACATGGTCAGACAAACATGCCAAATTGTGTAATTACCTTCAATTACACACAAATCCAATTACATTGTGGCTTTCCAAACGCACCCTAAGTTTTAATTTAACAAAAAATTAATTCATGACCCTATTTATACAATTTTGGAAAATACAGTGTCCATTTTATCATTTAACAAAACAGAATGTCCAATTAATAACTTTTACAAAACATAAAGTCCAAAATAGTATTTACCCAATTGTGATTAGTTCACGTGCGGAGCACGTATTATTTCACTAGTTATTTATAAATAAAATATGGTGGCGTTTGGTAACACTTTTTTAATCAGTTTTTTGTTTTTAAAAGTGAAAAAGTGAAAATATTTTTCAAAAACATGTTCTATAAAACTGTTTTTACTTTTCAATTTTATAATTAGAAATCAAAATTTTAAAAACAAAAAAAATCACTTTCAATATTTTTTTAAACAGTTTTTTTTTCTTAATCAATCTTTTGGATTACAACCAGACCCACACCAAAATCCCCTCCTCACGGCCTTGGCGCTGAACCCGGCTTCTGACCCGAACCCGAATCCAACCCCGGATCTTGACCCGACTTAAATAAAATTAAAAAATAAAAATGAAAATGAACTTTACAGAACACACTTTTGTTTTCTGTTTTTAAAATTGAAAAACAAAAGTGGTTACAGAACGCATTTTTATTTTCTAAAAATAAATTTTTTAAAAACAAAAATTTTACTTTCATTTTGTGATTAAAAAATTAAAAAACAAAAGTGTTACCAAACGACACCTATATTTTTTTTAATTGTCAAAGTCTTGTAAAATGAGATTACGTCTTAAGCACGGATCTATTTTGCCTACTCAGAAAATTAACAATAATACATATTATTAATACAGATCTATTATTAATTATTATTATTTAAAATAAAATTCAGGTGGTAAAATTAACATGGACACATACTTACCATAAAGTTTTAATGATTGACCACTTTATATCACTATTTGAAACAGGAATAATTGACACTTTAGATAGTCCAAATCCAGTAACCAATCCATCCCTCATGAAATTAAACAATGAATAAATATGAAACTGCAAAAAACGAGGTTTTCTCATTTTGTATTTTTTATTGCAACATTGAATAAATGGCACAATATAACTTTTGAAAAATTGTTGATTATAACTAATTATATTATGAATATCAACAGAAGTAATGTGAAATTGGTGAGCATGCTTAGGCTACTACTGCTCGACAACCTACGTACCAACTAACCCCACAACCTCACTCATATATGTAGATATGGTAAGACTGTTAATTAGTGCTTGGTTTCAAGATACAAGACTCAACTACGTAGATGATCGATTAGTGATTTCAAATTCGAATTTTAGCACTAAATTTTATTCCTTACCATATATAGCTGTAAATAATTATGTCTCCGGTCAGTTGGACCCATATTTTGAAAAGTTTGCAGTAATATAAGTTATGTTGTGCTGGCTCATAAAAAAATATAGATCGTGTCGTGACAACATTTTAAAGATAGGCCCGACACGACTTACAAGTCCATATTTTTATATCGTGCTTAGATTCGTACTGTGGCTCTTATACACGAGTACGTCACTCTAGTTGCTTCATGGGCTGATGACCGACCCTACAGACCAACACGAGTGTTTCCAACGTGTTTTGTCCTCACTCGCACGTGGAAAAACTTTCCAAGAGGTCACCCATCTTGAAATTACCTTAGGTCAAGCACGCTTAACTGTAGAGTTCTTTCGTTATGAGCTACCGAAAAACAAGATGCACACTGTTGATATAGGTAGTACCGGTCAATCCATTTAAGCCCTCTTCAACTATGTAGTCCCATACGTACACAGTATCAGAATCATCATACATAACCTTCCCCAGGCGATGTGAGATTGCACAACTTACCCGGTATTTCCCCTTACGGATCACGGGACTACTGACTGTCACAATCACCCCCCTTACGGGGTCTGACATCCTCTTCGACCACACTTCCGGATAGGTCAAGGCTTTGATACCATTTGTAACGTTCCCGTTTCAAGCCTCCATTGGGTCCTTACACCCACATAATGATGGCTCTTATACACGAGTACGTCACATTGGCTGCTTCATGAGCTGATGACCGACCCTACAGACCAATACGAGTGTTTCCAGCATGCTTTGTCCTCACTCGCACGCTTCTTGGGAAAACTTCCCAAGAGGTCACCTATCCTGAAATTACCCAAGGTCAAGCACGCTTAACTGTGGAGTTCTTTTGTTATGGGCTACCGAAAAACAAGATGCACCTTGTTGATATAGGTAGTACCAATCAATTCATTTAAGCCCTCTTCAACTATGTAGTCTCATTCCTACACAGTCTCAGAATCATCACACATGATTTTTCCCAAGCGATGTAAGATTGCACAGCTTACCAGGTATTTCTCCTTACGGATCACGGAACTACGTACTAATTGTCACATTTTTAAAAATGTTGTACACATTATCATATTTAAAATTAATTAGAATAATTACTTAAATATTTATATAATAATTAAATACACATTATTATTATTATTATTATTATTATTATTATTATCCCAACAAGAGCTCATTTCTATAAAGGGCTACTCAACCCATGTGAAAAGAGTGACTCTAAGGTCTATTCTATTGGTAACTTTTTAAGTTAAAAGACTTTCAAATAGTTTTAAAGATCACTTTTTTTAGGCCAAAAACGGTAGGATAAAAAAAAAATCACTTCCCATTCAAGAACGGGAAACATTGAAATTTAATTTCATTTAGATATCGCAACAACTCTAGTTCGGTTACAAATGTGAGATTTTGAGTGGGGTTATTATTATTATTAAGAATAATTAACTTTTTTAGTCCCTGTACTTATGACACTATACTATGATGCCCCTTAATTTATAAGTGTAGTTAAAAATACCCCCTAAAATATATCAGTTGGAATAGTATAATCCTTCTATCTAATTCTGTTAAAATTGACTAAAGTTGACTGTTAAATTAATAATGTGGCATTATACATAGATAGTAGTTGAAAAATTATATACCATTAGGAAAATAAATTACAAGTCATAAAAATTACAATCACAGGAAAAAAAAATAAAAAATAACATCCCAAAAAATAGAATATCATTACCTTAATTTTCCAAAAATCCCATGTTCTTTCTAGTGATATCCATCTCTTCAAATACTGTAGAATCCTAATTTTACACCTTTTTCTAATTTGAACTGCTAAAAAACGATTGGAATTATTTTAATAAAATTATTTTTATTAAATTTTTTTTAAAAGGTTATGAAATCATTTTTTAATCATCTTTCATTGTCAGTTATTATGCCACCTCATAGTCAATTTTTCCTCTAAAAAGAGATGAAATTACTACTCTATCCTTTGTTATAATACCACATCATCAATACAAACAGTATTTTTAAACAAAATAAACAGAAGGACTAAATGTATGCATATAAAATTATACAAGGACTATTTGTAACAAGCTGAATAGATTAAGGGGCATAATAGTATAGTGTCATAAGTACAGGGGGTAGAAAAGATAATTATTCTATTATTAATGTGTATTTTTTGAGCTATGTCTATTCGTTCTTACGTGTCGTATTTTTGGGCTTGTAGTATCGTGTCGTGCTTAAGCCTATTCTTTTCGTGTCGTGTCGTACAAATTTGTAGCTTTGTGTTGTGTCATGTCCAAGCCTATATTTTTTCGTGTCGGGTCATGCTCCCTAGATCGTGCCGTGTCATAAAGTCTAGCTCGTATTTACAATATTAATATTCCTTACTTCTTATAGTTATAAGCTAGCATTAATGGTTTTGGAAAAAGAACATTGTTATTAGGTACCAAGGTGTGTGACATTAATAAGAATTAGCTATTTATAAAATAGTTAGTAATTTTTTATAATAATTATTAAAATAAAATAAATAAAATCTAATATTAAATTGTACAGTAATTATATAAACTTTATTGTGGTGCTACTGCTGGACACCATGACATTTAGCATTGAAAACTAGCATAATAATATCACCATCCATGTGTTAGCCTAAAAATTGAATTTGATAATGGAATATAATTAAACAAAAAAGAATGAATAGTATATAATTTCATTTTATCTATATGAATAGCGACTAGCAATATAATTATTTATTTCTTCACAATTATACTTTGTATTTTTACTTATTTTTGTTACGCTTATACTTTTAACTCTTATATTAGTAGTGTTTATTTTAATTTTTTTTTCTTTACATATCTCTCCCTTTCTTTCTTCTTCATTATTTTATGTTTGAAAACATATTAAATCTAAATTTTATAACAGAAAAATAGATCGCCAATTTTGTATGCTATAAATATAAATATATTGATATATTTAGCATAGAGAATGGACTTCTCAATACTAAATATTAAATGGTATCATATAGGAATAATTACATAAGATATTTTTTTTTATATAAAAAAATTTCATTTTTACATTTAAAGATTTTTTTTTTGTTACAATTTTAAGGCTTTTTATAGAAACAATACGAAAATAACAAGAAAATTAGATAAAAGTAACAACAAAAAATAACACATAGATAACAAAAAATCAACAACAAATTAACATAAGTACAACATAAAAATAACGTATTTTTTTGTAAATAAAATCAATAAAATTGTAAAAATGTTCAAAATTATGTGAAACCGCATTTTTGTAATTTTCTTTGTTGTTTTTGTGAAATAATCCCTATCGTATATACAAAGTCAACCCTAGGCATAAGCGGGCTAGGCTCGCGCTTAGGGGCCACTCATTTTAGGGGTCCAAAGAAAAAAAATATCTTTTAAAAATTATATATATATTTTAATAATTTTTCAAAATACCATTTATCTTTATAGTAAGAGCCCAATTTTTTTTTTGGTTATGAACCATTTCAACTCCGAGTCGTGCATATATAAATACCATATGTTGAATAGTGGTGTACTCCTTTTTTTTGTTCCAAGGAGTCATGTCATGTGTTTATGCTGAACTTGAGATGAATTTTTGTGTATATTTGTATAGATGCAAGTGTTTGTCTCTCATAATAGTGGTGTTGTTGTTGTCCCATACTCATTCACTCTTACATACTTTGGTAGATTGTATTGGGTTAAAAATTGTATAATAGTTGGTGAATCATTAATATGCTCTAACTTGTAATATATTAATCAGCTGTAACATGTAATGTAATCAATTTTTTATATTAGGAAAAGCGTTATATATTATTGGATGATAAGTAATCTTCCAATAATTTGTTCTTATGAAATAGTTAGTATAAAAAGAAGGGGTAAGTTGAAAAATGCCTCTTTTATTCATCAATTAATCAAATTTACCTCTAATTTTATGTTTATTTGAAACATACCTCTTTTTATATGTATTGTATCTAAAATACCCTTACATAAGAGAATTACATGGAGAGTATCTTGAAGTGATAGGGGTAAAATTGGTACAATATTTAAAAAAAGAGGTAAAAATAATAGATTTTAAAAAAAAAGGTAAAAATAAAAGAGGACAATATAAAAAGGGTATAGAGTGTAATTTCCTCAAGAGGACTTGGACTTTAAAAGGCAAGCAAGATGTTGAGATAAGGGAGTGTCAAAGTTAAAGCCCATTATAAAGAGCATATATTAAAGCCCATTAGATTAATAGTTCTTGTAAGCCCATGTGTCCAGAATCATCTACATTCAACATGCCGTTAGTTGAGTAACCAAAATGGAAGTGATCCTCACACGCCGACTTTCGTTGGCGCGTGATGAGTCACGCTGCTGACATTCATATGCTACAATATTTGAGATTTTTTTTTTTTAATTATTTTGATGGCAATACAATATTTGAGATTATCATGAGTAAAAAGCATTTCCATGTGATGCAAAATTAAATTATAGTTTACTCAGTAGATGATATAAATTTGAGCTATTTGTTTTAGCCTATTTGTGGGATCATTTTTTAAAGTTATTTTTCTTTTGTTGTTATTTTTTAGACAATTTTACGCTTGTTTTTTTATGTTATTTTAGGTTCTCAAGGTAAGTTCATTGTTGGTCGCGACAAGGATAAGATATAATCGTGGCGAGGAGCTTTGGCAGAATTAATATTATTGACTCACTACATTCGCCGCGGTGAGACTATCTGTGGTCATGGCGACACCTACGAGACAAGATATTTTCATCTTTTCTCAATTTTAAGTTGTAAAATTGAGTTTTAATAGCGGAGTTTCGAATTTTTAAGAGACTAATTCAGAAAAGAACCTTATAAACAAAAGAAGAAGACTCTTGGAGCGAGCGTGGTAATCTGATCGAGTTCTTCACCCAGTTTCTTTCTCTTCTTTTTAATTTCTTTATGTTTTATTTTGTCTTTAGTTTAAACATAAATTTGAATATTGAGATTATGAACTAATTATTCAATTTAGGGATATGATGAATTTGGGATGGTTTTATTCCAAAAGTTAATGTCATTTGCTATTTTTTCTTTCTAGATTATTGTAATTAGTTCATATTTGTTTGAATACATATTTTAGATTGACCACTTTTAACATGATTTATGATCCTAATATGAAATTTGAAAAGTGAATATTAAGAATGCTTTAAATGAACAAACATAGGTTTTTATGTGAAATGAAAGTATTTACATAGCTTATATGTGACTTTTAGATTATAAATTAATGTAAATTGTATGTTGTACTATCTCAGAGATGGATTAGTTGACATGCAATTTATGACCTTTATGATCGGAGAAGAGTTTAAGTTAATTTATAATCTATCATCATATAGGAGGAAGAAGAATAATCAATTAACATTTTCTCATCCATAATTAAACGACCTTTATTGTTATCTTGAATAATCTGTCAATTGTTACTATCCCCTCTCAAAGATTATTTTTCAACCAAATAGAAACAATGAAACACAAGTCTAATTTAGTGGTAATCAATTTCAATTCATGTGGGTACTTGAGACATGCTCTTTGTAGTTTAATAATTTTTGTAACAGACACATAATAAATATTGTGCTAAATTTGTTACAATATTTATGATACAAAATTTACATCATATTATTTTGTATTTATCAATTTTTATTATTTTATTAGTATATTTATGTTTTTTTTTTTCAATTATGAATTATTTATATTATCTTTTTTATTATTACCTTACATTTTTTTTGAAAAGGATCATTATTTTATTAACCTTTTAACCTCAGTTATTAAACAAGGCAACAACTTGATTGGGACATCCCCCAAACCAAAGCCACGATTAGAAAGTGAACTAAAAACTTATACAAACTCATAAGCAACTACGTTCATTGAACGTTTAATAAAAACCAAAGCAACATGCTTCAACTCAACAAGCAAAGAAATACAATCTTAAATGATTAAACCAAAAGTAGAATTCATTTGAAATGGGTTCCTAATAGCTTGTATAACTAGCAAGCAATCAGATTCTAAGGTTGTGTTCTGCCATTTATTCTCCTTGATTCAAGCAATTATTTTGTTTGCTACGTGTGACAAAATTTGACAGAAAAATTAATTTACAATACTGTGAATAGTTCAGAGATCATTTTTAACGAGTTAAAAAGTTCAAGGGTACAATAATACATAAATCATAATTTGAGGAAAAAAATATCCTAAATAGCTTTAATTATTTATACAAAATATTTATATAGTAAATTTTGTTGCACTTAACAATTTATTAAAAATAATTTATATATAAAAATACTCACAATATTAAATTTTTAATTAATTTAATATTTAAATTGTATTTACATAAATAGTTAATTATAAAAATATATAATAATTAGGTGGGGTTTGGTTAGAGATAATGAAATAGAATTAAATAGAAAGGAAATAATTTTCATTCCATTTTTTTTTAAGAAAGTAATCAAACTTTATTAACTTTCAAATTCAGCAACCAAACACGGAAGCAATTTAGTTGGGACATCTCCATACTAAAAATACGATCAGGATAAGAAATAGCAGCTTTAGCAATCGTATGAGCTACTAAATTTGCTGACCGTTTCACAAAAGAAATAGTAACACCCCTTAAATTCACAAGCAAGTTTTGCATTCCATTCTTTTGTTTGGTTACATATTAAAATATTGGAATATCATTCTAATAGAATGATCTTTTCATTATTTTGGTAAAATAACTATTCAATTTTGAAATGGAAAGAAAGATCATTCTAATGCATGATGAGAATAAATTTAATAATTTTATATCAATTTTTTATACATTTTAAATTTTATTCCATTCTATTTTTATTCCTATTCTCATTGTCATTGTCATTCCTATTCTTATGATTATTCGTCTTATTCCATTCAAACGTCACTTTAGTGTTGATATAGAAATATGGTAAATACGCGCTCGCAAGATTATCGAGATAAATAATGAGTTAAGTAGTAATGAAGAGAGACACATAAAATTTATTTATGGCAATTCATACCATGATAATAGAATTAGTTTTTATTTCTGATAAGAATTACCAAAAAAAATTAACTAAATATCTCAAATGTTTAGAAGAAGAAAGTAGAAAAATGCTCTCACCTTAATTTTTTTTTTAGAGAGTCACCTTAATTATTTTTAGTTGGTAGTCTTCATTTCTTTTTTGAATGAGTGAAGAGAGCGTGTAGAAAAGTGCGCGTGAGAGTAGAGCTCACTCACTTACTCACTCACTTGGTTCTAGAAAGGTCTTTTATCGTTTGATAAAACCTTGGTTTCTTTCTTTGCTAGGGCATACTAACACTATCAGAAAAGGGTTTTATCTTCATCATCTTCACTCTCCCAACCCAACCTAATCTTTAACACCAAGCTCCTATTTTTATTTCAGCTTCAAGGTATTTCTTCCTTCTAATTTTCTCTATTCAGATTCTTTCTTGCTCAATTTTTCTTCATTTCCTCCATTAACAATTCAATCAATTCAAGGTTTCATTTCTCAGTTTTTTTTTTTCTTGGAACTCAAAAGGGCTTGTATTTACTTTTTATAGTTTTCCTTTATTGACGGTTAGCAGACTCTGAAATGGCGACTGCTCAGCTCACCGCTTCCTCAATTTCGGGTAGGAGTTTGCCTTCGTTCGAAGGGCTTAGACCGTCTTCCGTTAAGTTCGCCTCTGCTGGAAATGTCAAGTTAGTCGGAGTTAATCAGAGGTCTTTCAGGGGTCTCGTAGTTAAAGCTGCCACCGTCGTTGCACCTAAGGTAGTTTTCTTTGCCCAAATTGAGCTCGTTACCGGTAGTCTTTTGTTTGAATTTTTCTAGTGTACCAATTTTGTTCACCCATTTGTGGATTTGTGCTGGTAATTTTTGTATCTAATTTATTTCTGCTGAGTTTGTTGGCTTTGTTGCGATGTGCATGAAATGAAAGTGTGCTGTGTGAAACGATGTACGTGATGTTGAGCGTGTTTGAACATAAGGAAAATGGTCTTATGAAGAGTCTTTATCATTAGGCTTACATCTTTTTCCACATTAAGTATGGTTTATGAAATTGTATTTATATTTCAGTGCCATAGGTCTACAACTTTGAGGGTCTCATATCATAAATTCAATAGTGAATACGTTGTGCACGATCTGAAATATGCTAAAATTGTTTTTTTTTTCTTTTGTATATTATCTTACATGTAAAATGTGATTTCAAATTTCAGTACACATCAATTAAACCTTTGGGTGACCGAGTTCTCGTGAAGCTCAAGACCGCAGATGAGAAAACTCAAGGTGGAATATTGCTTCCAACCACAGCTCAATCGAAGCCTCAAGGTGGAGAGGTTGTTGCTGTTGGAGAAGGCAGGGCAGTTGGGAAGGCAAAAGTGGAAGTCAGTGTGAAGGTAATAGATTTGCTTAAAAAATTTTGATAAATGCTTTCTTTTTTTGAGTAATAAAAGACTTTCTTTTGTGACCCTTGAATGCTTTTTTCAAGTAGGCTGGCAGCCAAGTTGTTTACTCCAAGTATGCTGGGACAGAGTTGGAATTCAATGGTTCAAAGCATCTTATATTGAAGGATGATGACATTGTTGGTATTCTTGAAACTGATGATGTCAAAGATCTCAAGCCCTTGAATGATAGAGTCTTAATCAAGGTTTGTTACCTGGCAACTTGACCTATTGTAATCTCTTTTCATATGATTATTTAATCCTCTGAAGCGCCATCTTTTATTAAATGAAGTTGCATTGGAAAAATGTACTGTTGTTGGTGTACAATGGTAATGACACATTTAAAATATGTGCTTTCAGATTGCAGAGGCTGAGGAGAAGACAGCAGGGGGCCTGTTGCTGACTGAAGCAAGTAAGGAGAAGCCCTCTATTGGCACGGTGAGTATTCGTTATTGGATTTGAATATTCTTTACTACTTGTAATAGTTCACTCTTGGAAATGAGATTGTTGATGATGGTTGCTATTTGTTTTACAGGTAATTGCAGTTGGACCTGGTCCTTTAGATGAGGAAGGGAACAGGAAACCACTGTCCGTCGCACCTGGGAACACTGTCATGTACTCTAAATATGCAGGGAATGACTTCAAGGGCAAAGATGGTGACTACATAGCTTTGAGGGCGTCGGATGTTATGGCTGTGCTTTCGTAGTTTGTCTCAGATGTCTCTCAATAGGATTTGCTGCACACCTTGTATTGTCTGAATTTTGTGGCGGAGTTGAGATTTTTCTTCTAAAGGAACGTTAATTTTTTTATGTAGCACAAATTATAGCACATTTCCAATATAATGGTAGAGTTTTTGTGCCGTTGAAACCTTTGTTTTAGAAAAAATGGGATGAATAAAGCGAAATTAAGAATTGGAATTATCAAGTATATCTACACGATTCATAAGGTGGACTAATAGTGAAACACTAATAGCAAGTGGTTTACACACGATGATAGGATTACTGTGGAGCAATACTCTCTCCATACTCTGTCCTTCGAATAAGACTGACATGCAATTAATTGTTAACCTTTCTAACGTTATAACACTTCACTATATATGATCAATACATAACTCAGTTAAACTAATGCACTTCGAGAAATTATTATTATTATTATTATTATTATTATTATTTTGCTGCATGCAATAGTTGACTTTGAAGTTATTTCAGTCCAAAGCAAGTGCTTAGAGCTTTGTCCCATACTTAAAGTTTCTCACATTTATAGATCAGCAATTAAATAATGTAGTCTTCCTTGTTTTGCTATAATTTTGCAGGAGGGTTGTGTTCCTATAATGTAGTCTTCCTAATGCAATATTTGAGATGTTAATATATTTATCAATCTTCCATCGTTATTCCATGTTAATTTACTTATTCCTTCAGGCGGTTATAGACTCTGTATTCAAAATAATAAGTCAGCATTGCAGTTGGATTGAAGACCTCGTGTTACAAATCAAAAGGAAAAAAAAAAAAACAGGCCACTAATGTTTAAGGTTGTCACGTTAGGATAATATACAAAAAAAAAAGGTCTTCAAATTTTGATTTACTGAACAGAGTGAAATGGCGAAGGATCTAGCTTCAAAATAACAATGGTAAAATAAAAAGTTGATAATTGTATTAAGTATTTCTTCCAGAAGTCATAAATAAATGTAGGGTTACAAGCTAAAAACTTGTATTCCGACCACTATTGAATCAGAGGAAGGTTTAGTTGTTGTGGTCAACGTGGGAACGTCAAGAGATGGCCAAAAAAAAGAGCCATATATCACAAAAGAGTCCTACTGTTACTGCATATTTGACCAGTGACTGTTTAGTACCCCACAGCATTTACAAACTGATTAAATCAATCTAAAAATAGTTAGATGGCTTATATATTGTACACCATTTTCAGCCCAGAATAGTGCATGTGCAACTCCCAAAATTCCATTTTTCTTGGTGTAGTAGCACGGCAAACAACCATTCCCTGCCTAAAAAGCTAAAAGCAATTCTTTCTCCTCACCTATATGATTAAGATAATCGGCCCACCCTCGTGTGTAAATGACATACTGGTGGATCAGAGCTTGAATCCTCACTGGTGAAACCATGTGTGATGAGATTCAATGAACCTTTCAATCATTCCCTAGCTGCGTTATCATTGCCTTGTATGAAAGGGCTCATGTCCGCGAGTATCACCGGGGGATGCCAAAGTGAAGGGCTACACTTCATGAGAGAAGATACATAGTTCCTAACGATTAAATGAGGCTGCAGACGTATCCTCGTACTGTCCTCTCCATGCGTTTCCGCTGTCAGTTCCACTACAAGCTTGGTTGGAAACTGGGACCTGACCTAAATCTCCATCCAAACTCATTTGCTGTACCTCGACAGATGACAGTATTTTTATACTTTGAACACAGCTTACGAATTCCCTGAAAGCAATTCAATAAATCATATCTTAGAACAGAAACCTAAAATGAGAAAAACATTAGCTACTACTGCAATTGGTGGGTTCTCGACTTACTGCCATGGATCATCACCAACAAGAAGAATGTCATTTTCGTGGTCTACGTAGACTAGCTTCCAGTCAGTCCTCTGTGGATCTTCTAGTTGCCCTTCAATCCCAAACATGCGAGCCAAGTCGTGTCTAAGTTCATCATACCCTTTATAGCGGGTGACATCAATACATCTTCCCACAGAACCACGCTTTTGAACCTACATCAGTTGGAATAAGAGTGAGAAAATGAATCTTATGCACCATATACTAAAAGGGTGGACAAAATGCAGCAGCAGAAAATAACTAAATACCTTCGTGTATGTTCTCATTCGTTGAGCTTGGTTAGCCCACAATCCATTGCTCAAAACCCCAGCATCATTGATGGCAACATCGCTTGAGCATCCAGGCTTGAAACTCATGTTTGGCACCCCAAACGACTGAGAGCTGATTGCAGCAGTGGACAACTCAGTCTCAATATCTCTTGGAGCGCCGCCACAATTAGAAAGCAAGTTCTGAAGATCTTTCTGAGAGTCATACCCTCTAGACAGCAAAGTATCCGGTGTCAACCCATCAATATTAGCTCCAAAAGAAAGATTGTTACGATGATTTGATTGGACATCACCATCCAGACAGAAGGTGGGAAGTGGGAAACTTTGCTGGATTGTGCTAGCATCCAGGTATGAAGTCCCGGAAGAGGAAGCTTCCAATTGATCTGGAATACTTCCTTTATATTTAAGCTGCTCTGGTCCTTTTAAACCTGGGAATTCATGTTTAATCCGAATGTCTGACTTGCTTTGAAGCTCTTGAAGCAAATTGTTAGCAGGTTCCGCCACAGGATCTCCAGCCAACATGGCTTGTCCATGCTGGTTTCTGTTCAAAAGGTTTGATGGGGAAATTTGACAATTATTAGTGGATGGAGAGGTCGAACAAGATGGAGCATCTCCGTCTGTAAGACCAGAGTTGGCTCTGATTGCCAGCAGAGGTTTGTGCTGGCTCTGAGGTTGGCTAGAAGGAATCTGTTGTGATTGTGTTAGTGTTGAGGTGGAGAAGTTGTTGATGTTCAAAGGCTTTTCTGTTGAAAAGCTGTTGCTGTTCAATGGTTGCTGATGTTGAGAAAGAGGCGTCAATTGTAAATGCTGATTTTGCTGGTTCCCCTGATGTTGGAGCAGTTGAGGCTGCATATGTGAACTTGTAGGAGAAAGTAACTGCTGCTGCTGTTGCTGTTGCTGAAATTTTTGAATAAGCTGTAACTGAATCTGCTGTTCTGAAAGTCCCTGTTGTGACAATTGTTGTGATTGTGACTGCTGCTGTGTCCTCTGAGGCAGGTTATGCTGTAAAAACTGAAGTTGGTTTTGTTGTAAATGTGTAGGCTGTTGCGGCTGCTGTTGCTTTTGAAAGAGATTTGATTGCAACTCCATTTGTTGCTGATACTGCGAGTCCATTGGAACTGATGTCGACTGAACTGAATTCTTGCTAGAGTACCCACTTTGCTGGGATTGGGCATTGCCTGTGCCTAACTGTTGTTGTTGATGCTGAGAGAACATAGCTGGTTGCTGTAAATTTTGATTAGGAATCTGACTAGTTGCACCAACACCATTACTAACAAGTGGTTGACATATCTGTTGCTGGTTTGACTGCTGCTGCTGTTGCTGAAGCTGTTGATGCTGTGGAGGTTCTTGATGCTGCTGCCGCTGCTGCGGCAACTGCTGGTGTTGTGCGTGATTCTGCAGCTGTTGGTTTGGAGGAGTCTGTAATAACTGCTGTAGCTGCTGCTGGGAGTAATTTGGCTGCTGTTGGTTAGCAGGAGTCTGTAATAATTGATGCAATTGCTGCTGTTGTTGCTGTTGCTGTTGTTGTAGTTGTTGCTGCTGCTGCTGCTGTTGTAGTTGCTGCTGCTGCTGTTGTTGCTGTTGCTGTTGCTGTTGCTGCTGCGGCCATGAAACTGGTGACTGCTGCATTTGGTTTGATGGAGTTGCCTTACTCAATGGGGTAATTGCCCCAGACATGACAGGGGCTTGAAAACTAAGTAACTTGGATGGATCATCGGTACTGAGGTTATTTTGCATGCCAGCTGAAGAAACCATCGATGGAAAAAATCCAGACTGCCCAGCAGAAAGCTGATTATTTTGCTGCATGTTCATCCATTGCACTAAACTCAAGCCAGGAAAAATTGTGCTCGAAGTATCCTTCATGCCAAAGTCATCTCCCAGCCAAGGCATAGCTCGCTTAAAAGCATTTTCCATCTCAGATTCATCATCTGCAAATACATTCTCTTAAATCATCATCAAGTTCGAAGACACAGGACTCTTGAGAATCTAGCATAAGGTTTTAATGTTTTTTTACCTGGCATCCCAGGTTGTTTGAGGAACTTGGGTCTGAAAAATGGAGGTGGACATATGTAGAAAGGAGTTACAACAGGTTCAACTTCCCAGAGTGAAACTCTGCTGGGCCGTTCACCGGCTGTTGACTCATCCCACCCAACCTATAAAAAGAACGATTGTCAGAAACACGAAATGTCTGAATAAAGAAATGAGGAGCTAGGCTAGTTCCCTTTCAAGAAGAGTAGTACATCAAATTTAAATGCAGATAAGTAGATAGATAAAACTCCAAGATTTAAATGCTTGTTATCAAAATTCTCTTAAACCCTACAACTATTTCACTTTAAAACATCTTCATCGAATTACAATTTGAGAAAGCACAAACAACCTCTTGCTTTGTTAATAGAAATCCAAAAATAACAACTACTTAGGTTATCGGGTCTACACATTCCCGTGAACCTTAAAAATAAATTTACCATACCTGAAGATTTCGCCATTGTGAAGATTTCCATCGAAGAGAGTCCAAATCACTTATACCAGTGACAGTACCCATGTATCTGCGCACTCCAGACTCTTCGGTCTCAAACATCATTCTGAATCGCATGCCAAGCGAAACTTGTGTGTACATTGCTTTATTGTATTTTGCTAATGGTATCACAAACTCAGAAGGGCTTGCCCTATTAAAGTCAAACAATTGTTTTTTTGTCAGAATCATTTCCTGCATGGCATATACCAAATGACAATCATGAATAAGAACTGTTGGTGGTACCTGGGGTTGTAAAAGATTGTAAATGGGCTGTTGTTTGCAGCAGCATGAGCAGCGGCGGCTAAAATTCCAATATGCATGCTATCACTGGAAATCACTGATGAAGAGAGAGCAGGCTGTTGTCTTGTAGCACGCCTTATACCCAAAAGTAACTGTGATTTTTCGTCCCTTCAGAAACAAATTTGTTTCAATATATAGTGTGAGAATATATTGTATCTAGCTAGAAATATCATTTTACAATGTATTCGCTTGCTACCTTATAAAAAGAACAGAATCTCCAGCAAAGAGTCTTTTAGTGCTAACAAAGACGCTCCAACCTGTAGTCAGCAGATGCCTCTTTGGTTGGCCTGAATGCATAAAGGAAGAATGAATTAGTAGAAGGTTTAATTTGATAAACATATTGGTGAGAATCCGCTAAAAAGCAGTTACACGGCTAAACAATAAAGCTCATAAAGCACTAAGAGTAGAATATATCAGCATAATGAGCAAATACCGCGATAGATATGCCTGAATGTCCATGTATTATCATGCAAATCTCGAGCAACTAGTTCTTGAGCAGGTGGTTGCATTGAGTAATCCTATCAAACATTTCATTCAGTGACCAGTGGAAAAGAGTTTATACAGAGGGATGGGGATGAGTAATATTTTACAAGGACTACATACCAAAGGTGGAAAGATCTTCTCAGCTGCACGTCGAGGCACCGAAAACCCACCATGGGTACTTGTGTCACTTGCTGTAAGAGTTTTACAGAAAAACTCAGAAGGTTGTCTGTTTTGTTTGAGACCCATATCAGATGCCAGTAACGCTTCCCTGTCAGGCTGTACACCAGAAATTTTAGATATCTATGTAAGAGAACATGCTTATATGTGAAAAGAAAATGCTGTAAGCTGTGCATTGATTCAGAAAATGAACGGCTGACCTACTTTATTTACAGGCTGTAGTGTCATTTGTGCATAAACCTCATCTGTTTCCAAATCAGCCTGATGCACAGATATATAACAGCAGATATTAGAAAATAATCCACCTGAAAAAAATTGCAAAGGCAGTATGTATCCATATGTTTTTTCTTTCTTTTCATGAACGTCTCGGATCACTTGCTATCTTGAGACTATACTACCCATGGGTGAGACTGTCTGCAAAGCTCGAGACCATAACTCAAATGTATCATATAACCATTTTATGACCGAGACAGAGGTAGCAAAAAGGAAGTTCAATTGAACGTAAAGTTTTACACCCTTAAGGAAGCTACAGAAATCACCTTCTGGTGTGGGTGGACAACACACACAAACTCTCTCTCCCTCCCTTTCTTAGTCACACAAATATCAATAACGAAACACCTTTTATAATTCATGGGAGATTATGCTAGAAAAGACAGTGAACAAGTCCCATACATGTAATGTCACATTGTGGAGCATGCAAATCAATTTTGAAGGAAGGTTGGGGTAGTTAGGAATAAAATCAGTCTCCTTCTGCATTGATGCTGCAACCTGCAAATATAATACATTAGGAAACCAATCTCAAGAAACAACAATACTTAAAATACAAGAGATAACAGCATACTTGTTCGCTGTGGCCTTGCGGGAAATAAACCACGAGACTTCCAACAGGAGGCAAAGAAACGAGTGGCCCAGCACAAGCATGCCATAATTCTGAATTGATATTCTTCCTCTCTCCTGTTTCCAAAATCAAATAACACCTTACAAGTTATTATGACACAATAGTGATATCAAGTTCCAATCTACTAAATTTTTTGGCTAAAACAAACTAGCAGGTAAACAATTTATTAAACAGAATTTGCAATTAAAGTTCTTGGTTTTGAATGCTTTTTGTGAAATGTCTTACTAAAGGTGAAGGTAAATATTATTCATATTTCATACTCCTCATTTATTACAAATTATTTTCTGAACATTTAGAAGCAAAACAGTCTGTCTCATCATCATTACAGCACATATAAGAGAAACGTTGAGTAGAGCTTATCACCATTGAGACAAAAAAAAAAAGAAAAGAATCTTCCTAATGGAACACAAAAACTTCCAAAATATTGCAGAGAAGAAAAGTAGCTTCCAGGCTAAGGAAAGATATGCATATAGCATATGTATAAACCAACGGCTGCATTTTAGAAATGAGAACCAGAAAACAAAATACTTAAATCAAGACCATAAAAAACCGCACACAATACAAGAGGAGACGCCAATACAATGGACATCACAGAATTATAATGGGACCAAAATATGTCATCCACTACTGGATTACCTTGATCAAAGCTGTCTTAGATCACCCCACAACACACAAAATACCATATTTTGTGTTCCATTCGTTCAAGAAATAAACTATTACAAAAGTAAATTACCAACAAAGCCTTGGGAAGACTCAGATAAAGGGAGCAGAAAAGAAACAAAAAATGTTACAGAATGCTTAAAATCCTTACCTTCTCCAGCAGAAGCCAAAAACCCGTTTGGAGGAGCCTTCATGCTGGCAGATAAGATTTGTGACTTGTTCAGAAATCAATTAACTTCTCTCAAGTTCTTTACCATAAAGATGGTTTATCTCTGACCCAATTACTCAAATATTGCAGTATCACTAATTCGAGTAATCAACACGAAGATCACCTTTAATGTTTAAGCAACCAATGAGAAAAAAGACGAAGAAGAAGAAGAAGAAGGAGAGAGAGAGAGAGAGAGAGAGAGAGAGAGAGAGAGAGAGAGAGAGAGAGAGAGAGAGAGAGAGAGAGACACCCACAACTCACTTTTCTAAATCCAGGTGATGAAACTTCAGCTCTCAACCCAAAATTCAAGAATCAGCTACTTTTTCTCCGAGCTTTTCATCCACCAAACGGAATAAGCTCAACATTAGCTTTTCATTCCAGTCACTTTCCCAGTATCCAAACTCAAACCTTTAAAAGGAATTTTTCCTTTTTGTATTCTAAACTACAGCTAGGAAGAGTTGCTTACACTTCTCAGTTCCTTTAAATATCCGTAATGGAACTTTTCCCATCTACCCAGATAGATGAAATTATAAAAGAGTAAAAGGGGGAAATTTTTTCAGAACTGTCTAAGTGAAACATTTGAACCCACGAAGTGACTCAGTATATTCTGGCAGTGTAGATTCCATTTCCAGCCATAAACAGAATCCCAACTGAAAATCAAAGCCCACCTTCGAAAAAACAAAAATCTGAACTCATTTGCCAAAACAGAACAAAAAGAAAACAAACCCACGGACCCAAACCCACCGAGCAGGCAGCAGAGACAATTTTCAGAACAGAAAAAAAGGGTATCAAAACATTGAAACTGGGGAAAACGGACGAAGACCCAAAAATGGAAAAATCATTTGTGAACGACAATCAAACGAAAAATTCTCTTTTGCTCGCTCTCCTCTCCCCTCCCAAAGAAAATTAGAAAATAATAATAATAATAAAAGGGTTTGTTCTTGGGGAAGAGTGGATTTGTGAACAGGGAGTTGTCGACGAGATCAAGGTGGAATAGACTGACTTGTCGCCGAGAAATCAGAGGTCGACTAGCAAAGCTCAGACAGCTTTTTCTTTTCTATGACTTATTAATATTTATGTCAAACTCTACAACCCGACATCACATACTCTCTTCTCTTTTACTTTATTATTTATATATATATTAATAGTGAAATGATTACAAAGATGTTAAATTTGTGAAAGTGATTAAGTATTTGTTTAGTTTAAACAAAAAATATTTAAGTTTTAATTAATTTTACATTATTGAGGGATGTACTATATAGTATAGTGTGTTATGCTGAACACAGACAAGATTCCCACCGCATTTCTTTTGTTTAATATTAATAAGTAAATTATTATTTTGTCAAATTCTATCCAAATTTACATAAGATTCCTCTCAAATTCGCATTTCGCACAGTGAAATTGATGGTGTCAACTGTCCAATGTCCATCTTACTTGTTCCTCATTTGTTCTCTTTTCATTCGCCTCTCAACAATAATAAAAAGTATTTTTATTTTGGAGTGTAGTCTTATAAAAAAAAATTATTAGATACAATGACTATAGAGAACTAACATCATGTTTCTTCTTGGTGTAATTCCGATATAATTAGCATTACAATTTTATTATTTTGTTTTAATTTTACAAATTAAAATTATAAGATGTTTTGTATATTTTTACATTTTTTTTTTGAAACCATAATACCATTCTTCTATTTTATTTTATTTTTTTGATTAAGAGGCCTAGTACCAGCCAAAGGAAGCAAACAAAGAGCGCAACACACAAACAGAGAACAAAGAAGCTACAAACAAGCAGCAAACAGAGAGAAACTAAAACGAACTTGCCTGCAGGAACAAGCAGTAAACCAAACTAACAACTAAACTAGCTAAACTAAACTTAAAACCAAATTAAAATAGATAAGTAACCGAATCAGCCATCCACCAAGGGAGAAGGTGGGAAACCGAAAAAATTGGGTGCCTCAAAACTCCCAAATAGTTGAGAGTGCAGGGCCCTTTGAGCCGCATTGTGGGCTACACGATTGTGATTTCTGGGGATCCAACTGATCTCCCACAGGTCAAACTTAGTAAATAACTCATTGAACTTGGAGGCAATGTCTTTGATGTTGTAGTGAAGCTTGTCCAAAGCATTGTTATCTATTGAAATTGCAGATACAGCCCCAGCCGAGTCACACTGGAAAATTATGTTCTTGTGGCCGAGCTTGATGGCGTTTTCAGCTCCCCAGCAAAGGGTAGCAAGTTCCCCTGCTTGAGGTTCACTATACTGAATTCGGGTTGTGTGTATGCTTGTGATCTCCCCCTTGTCATTTCTAAAAATTGCCGCTCCAACCGATTAAGCTTGGTCGATCGCTACATCGGTGTTGCATATGAACCAGCCCTCAGGAGGAGGCAGCCACTGCATCATCGGAGCTGGGCCACATTGAAGGGTCTGAAAAGCCTTCTGAAGCCGATTATCGATCAGCTGGAGGATTATCTTTGTGGGCGTGCATTGTTGTTGGTGAACCACCTTGTTTCTTTCGCTCCAAATCTTTTCGAAAATTATTGCAGCCCCCTTAAGGAATGCATGAAGGCTGGTATCTTTTGGTCTGTTATCGGTGATTTTGAACCAGTTTATCCATTCCTCCCAATTGGAGAAGTTGAAGGAGCAAGTCCTAATACTCCAACAGCAGTCAAACCACAAGGAACGAGCCAGATGACATTTCCAAAAGATGTGCAACGAGTCTTCAACTACCAAAGAACATAGAGGACAATTGGGATCATTAAGGCCAGCAAAGAGTTGTAGTTTACCTCGAGTTAATAGGCAATTGGAGAGTATTCTCCACCAAAGCATTTTAAGTCTCGAGTGCATCTTAGTTCCCCATAAAATCCACCATTTTTCATTACTAGTGATTCCTTGATCAAGGTTTTTTATGGTTCGGTAGGCTGAGCGGATAGTGAATTTGCCATTACTTTCAGGAGTCCACAACCAAGAGTCTTCCACTGGGTGGTTTGGTTTGGTGATATTCAAAATTCTTCTGGCGTCTTCTGGCTGGAACCATTGGTGGACAAGGTCCTCCCTCCAGGTGAAGTTGTGTATAAAGTTGCACACTAAACTGACGCCCTGAGTTGCATCAAGCCTCGGTTGAGGTTGGAGATTGCCTAAGGGAATCCAAGGGTGAAACCAAATGGATGTTGATTCACTGTTTCCAATTTTCCGGCACATACCTTTGTGAAGTTGATTCCGGGCTTTGAGAATTGCCTTCCAAAGCACAGAGTCGGAAGCTTGAGGGTCAAGGTCAAGGAAGTTGTGATTCTTGAGATATTTAGCACCTAAGACATGCTTCCAAAGGCTTGAGTCATCCGTCAACACTTTCCAAGCCCATTTCATGAGAAAAGCTTGGTTGGTTGCCTCCGTAGTTCTAAATCCAAGACTCCCATGGGTTTTTGGTTTGCAAAGGGTCTCCCAAGCAACACAATGTAGCACTCGCTTTTCTTCTGTATCACCCCACCAGAAGTCTCTAAGGGCTTTATCAATTTTGTTGGCAGTGGTGGTGGGAATAACATCTGAAGAAGCAACATAATTAGACAGAGTTGAGCCGACTGATTTGATAAGGCATGCTCTTCCCGCGCTAGAAAGGAGTTTGGCTTTCTAACCCTTGATACGCAACAAAACCCGGTCCACCAAGTTGTTGTAGTTACTCGTTCTTCTTGAAGTATTGAAGAGCGGCAGTCTTAAGTAGGTCACCTTTTCAGTCATTTGCTTCATTCTTAGGATTTCCTTGATTGTTTGGATTCGCCCTCGGGGCACTCCACAAGAGAAGAAGACTGAAGATTTATGGAGGTTAATTGACTGTCCTGACCACTCACAGTAAGTGGCCAAGCATTCCTTGAAGGCTTTAGCTTCCTTCGTAGAGGCTTGCCCAAAGAGCATGATGTCATCAGCGAACATAAGGTGATCGATAGTCGGGCCGTGTCTACCCACCTTGATCCCTTTAATCTGGCCTCTTTTTTCCTTATCCAAAAGAAGGCGGGAAAGCGTTTCAGCCGCAAGTATAAACAGAGACGGGGAGAGAGGATCTCCTTGTCGAAGGCCTCGGGGCTTGATCTTACCCGCTATGGAACCATTTAGGAGGAGCTTGATTTCTTGCACAGAAATACAGGCACGGATCCATCCCAGGAAGGGATTAGTAAACCCCATATTCGAAAGAATTAGCAGGATGAAGTCCCAGTCCATTTTGTCATAGGCTTTCTCTAAGTCAAGCTTGATCATCATAAAGCCTCTATTATTTTTCCTCTTTTTCATAGAATGGACTATCTCTCTTGCAATCATCGAGTTCTCAGCAATGCTTCTGCCTCTGATGAAAGTCGCTTGGTTCGGGGAAATAATTCTTGGGAGTATCCCACGTAGTCTCGAAGCAATGATTTTCGAGATGATTTTGTAGGAGACATTGCAGAGTGCAATCGGACGGTAGTCTTTGGTTGATAAAGGAGCTTCATTCTTTGGGATTAATACAAGGGAGGTATCATTGATGAAGCCTGGCAGCTCCAAATGAGTGAAAAAGTGGGTAATTATTTCAAAAACGTCCTCACTAACGGTATTCCAATGATGCGAGTAAAAGCTTGGGGGGAGTCCATCCGGTCCCGATGCCTTATCTTTCCCCATCTCTGAGATCGCCGCGGTGATTTCCTCAGGATTGGGTATGGCATTTAGGAGCAAATTATCCCCATCCGTCAGATCCTAGGAAGGGAAGATTAAATTCGAGCTAGGCACTTGGAGCGAGACTTGCTTCGAGAAAAGATCATTATAGTAGTTGAGGAAGCATTTTGCAATTTTGGCTTGGTCTCTAATCCACTCACCATCGACCGAGTTTCTAATGCATTGGATGTAGTTTCTCCTCCTTCTCACGATAGTAGATGCCATGAAGAATTTTGAGCACATGTCTCCCTCGGAGAGCCATTGAACTCGGGATTTTTGGCGCCAATGGATTTCATCTCTAAGGAGCGCTTCAGCAGTTCCTTCTTTGCAGAGTCTATATGAGATATATTATCAGGCGACTTTGTTTCCAATTCCCTGAGAGAGGAAGAGGCTTCATGAATTTGCTGCTTGAGATCCTTGAAATGAGTTTTATTCCATCACATCAGCCTCGGCTGGTGTTTTTGGTCTTACGGTGGAAGTTGATCATGGGGTTGGAATGTAGTCTTTTCATCCAGGCTTCCTTGACTACCCAACAGCATCTAAGGTCCCTAGCCCACATGTTTTCATACTTGAATAATCGGCCTTTGCACATCACGCCACCGTTTGTGTCGAGAAAAATAGGTCTGTGATCTGAAACCGAGGATGAGAGTTGATTTACTATGGCAGCCGGGAATAACATTCGCCAATCCGTGGAGGCAAGGCCCCGGTCAAGTCTGGCCCGTTTGAGAGACCCTGCACCTGGGGAGCGAGTATTGCCCCTAGACCAAGTGTAATCCGAACCAACGAACCCCAAATCAATTAGGCCGGTGCGATTCACCATTCTTCTAAAGTCAAATGCATAACGGGAGGAGTTACTGCTGTTAGCATAGTTGATACATTCTGAATCTTGCAAGGTGCCATTTAAATCGCCTACAATAAGTATTGGGGTTGTTGCTAGGAGAACCAAGTCTCCAATTGAGCGCCATAATTCATCTTTGTCCGTGGCATGAGGGGGGCCGTAGGTACCCAAGACCAGCCATTTTCCTCCTTGGGGGTCAGAACTAATTTTTTCGACAATAACTAACTTATTTGCTGATAGAATTTTGCATTGGACCCCTTTTAACCAACATAATCCAAGACCCCCAGATAAACCAATAGGCGGGATATAATGAATCCCAGTAAAATGCAGCTTATTACAAATTGCAGTGAACTTACTTTGTGGTATGCGAGCTTCAGAGATGAGAAGCATATCGGGTTGATGCTGACGGATGAGAGCCGTCAGTTGATGAACTGTCGTGGAACTCCCGAGTCCACCACAGTTCCAAGCGAGGATTTTCATGGCGATTGTGGAGACTTTTGCGGGCAAGTCTTCGAAGCCCCAAAACAAAAATCCACATCGCTGGTGTGAGCATTGTCTGGCAGTTCTTGTAATCGGCAGGAAGTGGTTGGGTTAGCTAATTTCTCAATCACCACAAAGTGATTATTTAGATCAATTTTCAGGTCAAAGTCTTTCCCGTGCCACTGGTTCTTGATTGAAGAGAAGAAACCTCCTTTCGCCTTAGATGCTTTCGTTTTGAATTTCTTAGGTGTGGAGGAAAGCTTAGCCGTAGTAGGAATCGTTTTTCCTTTTCGTTTCTGAGTAGGACTGGTTTCGGTCTCAGGATTAGGCGTGGTTGCTTTTCTGGGTCTTCCTCGACGCCTGGGAGTGGTAACTACAGAAGCTTGACCAAGAGCAAAAGTGCCAGTAGGTTGGGGATTACTTAATGAGTCGCTGTACGAGGTTAATGAATTCTGAGATTCATTAATGATTTCTTCATTACTCTTGTCTTCTGAGGTGGGAGAGAAAGCCTTTTTTCCATTATTTGGCATTGGTGCTAGGCTGAGTAGGATACCGTCCGAGGCCTTCCTTTTCCTTGGGCCCTCCAAGTGTTCTTGGACCCTAAAGTCCTCAATGTTGAGGATGGGGTTGAAGAGTTGAGGCTCACGGTGGAACTTATCCACTGTTAGGGATCCAAAGAGAAGTTCTCGGGCTTTGTCTTGGGCCCAACATTCATTTGAGGGCCATGGGACAATTTGGGCCTGAGTGCCTAATATTGAGGCCTTATAAGGAGAGAGGCAACCTTTCTTCACTTCGTTGGATGGGGCCATTCTGTTTTGGTTCAGATTAGCATCAATCGGGGAAGAGGAAGCAGAGGCACGCTTCTCCTCCATATGGTTACTATGTATACACCTTTCCAAAGGTTTCCTGTTGTTTCCCACAGAAATGGTAAGGTCCTCTTTTATCATTGCAATATCATTGTCTTGCTTTGTGAGGAGATTATTGCCTTTTGAACTGGAACCCTTTATGGTAAACGTTTTTGTCCTTTTGTCTTCAGAGGGTGTTGCAGCATCAATAAGCTCCTGGACATTGACTTGCTTTGAGTTTTGTCCAAAAGGGGATATTTCGCCTATACCCGGAAGATAAACCATAGGCAGTTGGGTAATGACCATCACCGGCTCGTTCCCATCATTGTCTTCATCGGACTCGGCCACTATTCTTCGCTTTGACGGGAGTTGCATTCTGCATTCACGCATCTCCACCTCCTCCCGGTTACGAATGGCTTTGTGGACCTTAATTTGGTTGCATAGAACAGGATCCTTCCCTAATCTCTTCTGCAGGACCCAATCTTGGAACCACTTAGCTAAGGGGGTGGTGAATGTGGATTTTTCTTTGACATCATTCCCTAACCAAGTTCCATATAACGGGTAGAAATTGCCTAGACTGTCTTTAACGACAGTAGGAGCTTTATAGCATGAACTATGTTCATGTGAAAGCACACCACATTTGAAGCAGAGTTTTGGGAGTTTCTCGTATTTATATTGGATCCAGAGATCCTTCAGTTTTTGTCACCGAAGGAAGAAGCCACAGAAAATAGGTTTGTTGATGTCAATGGTTGCTCTGAATCTCAGGGTACTTAATCCAACAGCATCTTCAATTCTTGCTGGTAGTTCGTCGACCGGTGAGGCCTTGGCAGCCATCTTCTGAAGATTAGAAAGGTTCCCGTAAAAGGGTGGGATACTCTCCACATTAACCCACATCGGAGTTTTGTCAAAACGGACCTTAGCTGGGGTGAGCTAGGCGGGCCAGGGCATGAGCACCATGAGCGCACCGCACACGAACCAGGGCCTGCGGGCTAGGACATTCATTGCATCTTCTCTTATGGCGAATGTGAATTGGAGAAGACCATCCTCTATTTCCTTCCATTTCCAACCTTTAACTGCCTTCCATGAGAGGTTCAATGAGCCTTGTATTGCAGCTTTTCCAAACTTGAATCTGTTAATGATCTTTCCTAAAAGCACTTGATTTGTTTCTTGTGGTTCATCTACTTCACCCGGATTGAGGGTGAAAGTAATGTCATCGGGAGATATCTGTTGTAACGCCCTAATGCTAAGGCACGCTACAGTGCTTTTTCAATTATTGTGCAATCTTTGCTAATCAAAGAAATTCCTCAAAAAACGTGTCAAATTAAAACTTTTGCATTAAATACTAAACTTTGTAATTTAATAAAATATTTACAAGTGCCGGGATCCCGTTTTTTAAACTTTATAAAATTTACTTTTCAAGCATACATTCCAAAATACACAGAGCTACAGGTCGCACAGCGACTTTCAAAATACAACTCCCAGATGTCCCGAGACCGAACACTCCAGGTCGCGCTGCTTGACATGTACAATCTCACCCGAGCTCAGGTTCACTCCTGTTCAGCCTTCGCCTTTCCTTTACCTACACAAGGAAGCAGAAACTGTGAGTCAACAGACTCAGTAAGAAATGCATATAACATATCATATAATTTCCGACCTGTAAATAGGCGCCCATACACCTATTTACAGAGCTTAACAGATGAGTATGAACGTTCTAACTAGGATACGACCATGTACCATATACCACATGCACTCAGTATACCTTCGTACTAGTGTAGGTAGGGTATGACCGCACCTTGAGTACTATCAAGTGTTGTACCACAAACACCTTGTACCTTCCCGTACAACTGCTGGTAACACTATATCGTACTTCTAAACATCATACACCTTACCAATGCACTCCGTACCGCAACCGTACAAGTGTTGATAGTGTATGAATCACAACAAATAAGCATGTATACATATTAACACATACATACATTCAGATAATCACATCATACATTATACACAGTTCTTACCTATTTTCTGAATTCAAGTGTGCTGGCCGACCTGAACGGAATTTCTGTGCTAGATGGATGCCCTAATCACATTTTGAAACCAGGTAAGTCACATGATTAAAACTCTAATCCCGGGAACCCAAAATCAAAACCCTAGGTTCTGCTATACTCTAAAGGGGTTATTCTAACTCTGGAAATGGGGAAACACCCAACTGAGGCACTGAAATGGACAAAAATTGAGAAAACAAAGTGTTCGGGATTCCTGCCAAAAAGCTGCCAGGTTTTGTAACTTGCAAACCGGCTGGCCGGTTTGCACCCGCAATGTCCCAAATCATTTCATCTCTTGCTCAATTTTCCACCAAATGTTACCAAACTTTCCAGAGTACCTATTCAATGCATATACAATAAAACCCAGCCAGTATTTCACAGAAAAACAAACCAAATCAATTTATGCCATTAAAGCTCAAAGCTTTGAACTTTAAACCTAAAATTGCATAAAACCATCAACACCCACTAAAACCAGCAGCTAGGACTTAGAATCAACTCAACTAAACCCTAAAATTCGAATTCTAAATATAAGAAAACCTAACAGCCACTAAACCTAGAAATCTCACATTCAACCTTCCATAAAATTCAAGAACTAGAGAGGGATAAGACTAGGGCTTACCTTAGCTTCAATACCCTTGAATCTCTACTGAATTCCCAGCAAAAGAAGCAAAGAACTCCCCTGATTTCTCCTTGGTTTGGTGCAGCTCGAAGGGAAAGAGAGAAAGAGAAGGAATTCTCCAATTTTTGGTTTTTCTTTCTTTTTTTTTTAATTAAGTAAATGATTTACTTAACTCATTTTGGCTGAAAAAAGAATGCTAGGTGTCAACTAAAGGGACAGCCACCTATTCCACTTAATAGCAAAAGACTAAAATGCCCTTTAGACTTAAAACTAGGGTATTTTTGAAACTAGGGGTAAAATGGTCAAATTCCATAACCCCGCTCAATCCCGATAATTTATTTTCTCTAAATTATTTCCCACTATGAAATAGGGTTCTAAACTTACCCATGTGATCAATCTAGCCATCCATCGCATTTTCCGTTGTCGCCGAGTAAAAATTGCAAAATTAACATATTTCACATATAAACTAAATAATACCCCTAGAGTTTAATAAAATCTCCAGAATTGAGAAATTATAACTCTAATATTTATTTCTAAATATTGGGGTCCACAATTAAATTAATTCACAAATAATAATAAAATAATAAAAATTAGTGCTAATTGCCTTTACTAATCCACATTACTAGAGCGGTCATTACATCTGTATAGAGTCTTCGAAAAGATTACTAATTCCTGAGGAATCCATTACGTTGACAATGAAAAAACGCATGTGTAGGGTAATGCAGAGCAAGTCTCTATAAATTTCCAAGAAGTGAGCTCCTAGAGAGAATTTTGGTCTCATCATAATACCATTCTTCTATTACCAATTACTATATTCACTCCATTCTCGGCCTTAAACTTTTATTTGAATAGTAGACCTTTTAAGCAAACGTATCAGTATGGGAATTAATGTTTGAAAAAACAAAAATTAAGAAGCAGCATAAATAAAAATGAATAAGTTATAATGAAAATTTGAGGGTAGCATGTCAAGTTGTCAACCTGGTGTTGAGCACCATATAAGTCAGTCTCAATTTTTAGGAAAGCATAAATTATAACTTAATTATAAGTGCAGATTGTATTATTATAATAATTTAAAAATGTACACAAATTAATATTACCAATTGAGTGAGGGCTTTGCTGCCATAATAACTCCACTCTTTTCTCATTATTGAAAAATGTGAAGTAAAATTTTAGGTATACATTCCATTGAGAATTGGAGATCTAATCTTACGATATCTAGCGACTTGATACAATACCATAAAGAACAAAAAAAATGTATATGGAAAATACTTATTTTAAACTTAGGTAATGGACCGAAATTACACAATGAAGTATCTGAGATTCTTTTGTGAAAAAACATAAGTTCATTAACAACAAAAGATGAGAGACACAGGGGAGACTCCCTCCCCGATACACAAACCAGCATCCAGGCTAGAGATTCTAGCTCTTGTAGCTAAACCATCCGTAAAGGAATTCAAGTTCCAACAAACAAAGGAAAACTTATTAAACTTCTTAATTAAATCTAAAACTACTAAAAAAACATGGAGGACACACTAACTTAGAAAAACTAGTAACCAAAATTAGGGAATCAGAGAAAATATGAATGTTGTTCCAAGAGTTTTCTAGGGCCCAAGAGAGTGCCAAATGCACTGCCGCAACTGCTGCCTCCAAAGCAAAATAAGTTGTAGTATTAGAAGAAATATGAGCCCAAGAGCTATCTTCAAAATTAGTCTTGACAACAGCCAAACCAGCAACTCCATTTAACCAGAAAGCATCAGTGCAGATGACAATCGCCATGCCATGCCTACTAAGCAAAGTACCAACTTCATTTAACTTAGCCGTTAAAGTTCGCTTGCTAAAATCCTGCAACTCATAAAACTCAGAAAAGAGAGTATTCATTTTCCTACAAAAATCAACAACATTTAAAATACCTCCTTTTAACCACAAAAGGTTTCTCCGTTTCCAAATCGCCAAAACCACACACCCAAAATAAGTGATGCACCAGCTTGAAGCTTGGAAGAGCCATAATAAAGGCTTCAAATAACTGCATCACTAAATCGCTAGGAATTAAATCAATTCTACAAGGGATCAGACCAGAAAACCAAACGGCCTTAGCGAAAAATGCAATCACGAAAGAGGTGCAGACAATTTTTCACCATGTTTTCACAAAGAAGACAATTCATTTCCAGAAGAAAGGGCAATCTAGATTTGGTAGGAAGAGCTTCATTGAAAACACGCCAGATCATAATGGAAACTCAAGGATGTATATCCGGATGCCAAATCCACTTCCACACATTCTTCGTAGGGGAAAATCTAATCTATTGATCACAAAGATAGGCACCTTTAACCAAAAAACAACCATTCCTGCTATGCTTCCAAACCAGTTGATTGTCAAACTCCATAGGGATCCTAGGAATTTGCATGATATGAGCGGCTAAGGAGTTACCAAAAATCTGCACTATTACCTCCTTGTTCCAAACAGAATTAGAGGAAATATCAGCAACTGATTGCATTGCAAAATGATTCAATATCAAGCTTTCCATCAAAGCTTTAAAATCATCGAAGTTCAGGAAGGGAATCCACGGTTGGTGCCACACATCAATGGTCCTTCCATCAGCAGCCAACGTAAAAGCACCTTTCAAGATAACTTCACGAGAATCCAGAATGCACTTCCAAGTATAAGAATCCCTAGCTTTGTGCTCCACTGACCAAAAAATTTTATACCTACAATACTTAATGAGTAAACAAGAAACCCATGGCTTATTATCCTTCCTTACCAAGCTCTAAGCCAATTTCGAAAGTAGGGCTTTGTTTACATCTTCAAATTTCCTCAGACCCAGACCCCATGTGCCTTTTGTTGACAAATAAAATCTCAAGGTCTCAACACCATGAATCTTTCCTTATCTGCATTTCCGATCCACCAGAATTTCCTCATGAGAGCATCTAAATCACGACAAATTGAAATTGGAACCATGGAAGTAGACATAGGGTGCACAGGCAAGGAGGCAGCTACCGATTTAATCAAAGTGAGACTTCCTGCTAAGGATAATGATTTGAGCTTCCACCCTTCCAATCTTTTCATCATATTATCTTTAAGCTTTTGGAAATCCTCATTTTTCCTTCTCTTAGGGCTCGTTTGGTACGCCGTATTGTAATGTATTGTATTGTATTGTATTGTATTAGTATTATTTAATACAATACAATGTTTGGTATTGACTTGTATTAATTGATTGTGTAAAGTTATAATATATTTTTATTACACTCGATCCCAACACAACATACGGGTTGGGTACCGAGTCTGGGTCCGGGTTCGGGTTTGGGTTCGGGTCTGGGTTCGGGTCCTAGGCTCCGAGTTTGGGTCCAGGTCCCTGTTTGGGTCTAGGGTCCGGGTCCGAGTCCGGGGTCAGGGTCCGGGTCCAGGGTCGGGTCCGTGTCCGGGTCAGGGTCCGGGTCCGGTCTGGGGTCCAGGTCCGGGTCCGAGTCTCGGGTCCGGGTCCGAAGTCCGGGGTCCGTGCTTGGGTCTGGGGTCCGGGTCTGGGTCCGGGTTTGGGTCTGGGGTTCGGGTCCGGGGTCGGGTCCGGGTCCGAGGTTGGGGTCCGGGGCCGGGTCCGTGTCCGAGGTCAGGGTCCGGGGCCGGGTCCGATCGGGTTCGGGTCTGAGGTCTGGGGTCTGGGGTCCAGGTCCGGGTTTAGGTCTAGGTCCGGGTTTGAGTCCCGGGTATGGGGTATGGGGTCTGGGGTCCCAGGTTCGAGTCCGGGTCCGTGTTAGGGTCCGAGGTCCGGGTCCAGGTCTAAGGTCCGGGTGTGGGTCCGCGGTCGGGTTCGGGTCCGGATCTGGGTCTTGCCCGGGGTCCGGGGTCCGGGGTCCGGGTTTGAGATTGGTGTTGACCCCAAATCCTTTGTAAATATTATAATACAAGGTAATACGGACAATTTATTATGTATTAAATAATACAACATACATTGTATTAAAAAATTTAGTCGTAATAGTTAATACAATATATTACTTAATCGAAACATAATATTATTTATTATTTAATACCATACGACCCTTATACAACGTACCAAATGAGCCCTTAAAGAAAAATGGATTTTATAAGATGTTTCTCATCACCAGTCACTTGCTTGATGTCCAAAAACTTCAATGAAGAGTTCCTTCAACTACTGCTTAGATTGTTTGAGAACAGTACACTAGATTTCGACTTACTACAAGCATGGCCAGACCATTTCTCATATAAAGAGATGCAATTCATGAGCTCATTTGCTTTCCCTTCATTAGCACGACAAAACAAGATCGTGTCATCAGTAAACATAAGGTATGAAATTGGCGGGGTCGAAGAACCAATTTTGATTCCATATAAGGTTTTTCTCCTATCAGATCTACAGATGATTTTTGAGAGAATTTCCTGCCATAGAATAAAAATGAAGGGAGAGAGCGGGTCCCCTTGCCTAATCCCTCTTTGGGGAACAATTTTCTTGAGAGGGCTTCCATTTAGAATAATCGAGTACGACACACTTGTAATACATCCCATGATAAGCTTACAACTTCTTACATCAAAACCATTCGCTTGAAGAACCCAATGAATGAAAGGCCACTCCATCCTGTCATAAGCTTTAAGCATATCTAACTTAATTGCCATCAGACCTCCTTGGCCTTTTTTTTGTCTAATCTTGTGCATGATTTCTTGAGTTAAAATCAATGACTCAGTAATCCACTGACCAGGAATAAAAGTAGCCTGCATTGGGGACACTAAATCATCCATAAATGGTCTCATCCTATTTGAGATGATCTTTACAACAACCTTGTAGAGGAAATTACAAAGACTAATAGGTCTAATTTGATCAATTTTCTCAGGATTTAACAACTTAGGGATAAGGCATACAAGTGTATAATTCAAACTTGGTTCGATCTCACCCTTTGGAAAACCTCCTGAACAGCTGAACAGAAACTGTCTCCCACAATCTCCCAATACTTGTGGAAGAAAGATCCATATAGTCCATCTGGCCCAGGAGCCTTAAGAGGGTGGAAGCCAAAGACAATATTTTTTTATATCGATAACATCAGGCACCCAAACAATACTGTCATTTGTCTCCATATCAAGCTTATTTGGAAAAAGCTCATCACAATCCACAGGTGTAGATGGTCTAGCAGACCTCCCATTGTTGTCCTTAAAAGCCCAAATCTAGTTCCTTCTTCTACGAACAACAGTCGCAACATGAAAGAATCTAGTATTCTATTTCCAAGTTTGAGCCAGATTTCCCTCCATTTCTGTCTAGTCATGTCCTCCTTATGACGCCACGCAATTTGCAGTTGCATTTGAATCCTCCTTCCTCCTTTACTAGATTCATTAAAGCACTTATTAAACCATCATTCAAAGCTCCAAAAGAATACATTCAAGCCTCTAAATTCAGCAGTGTCCACTTGCACCTATATCAAAAGTATAATTTGTGACTCATGAAATTTCACTCGAACTCCCTCACAATGGATGGCACAGGGTTACACCCACATCCACTTTGATACTATTCGTCTTGCTCTAAATTGTTATGACAAGAAGAGACTTCCAGTTACCGCTCGTATTGGTCTTCTTGATACTTGAATGAGGAAATATCATAATGCAAATATAGCTACTATTGAAAATACTTTAAGTACTAGAACAGTGCTCATCACTTTGTATCCTAATTTCAACATGTCTCTTAGAGACAATTGGCTAACTAATGCTTTCAAAGTGGAAGTGCAAACAATAAGAGTAGACTAAGACCCAACTTCTCTTGGCGCCACACTCCATTATTATATGGCATATTGACTCCAAGATAATGTTCTTGATCTTAACATCCATCAAACACAAGACACTTTACTCATCTCAGTTGATTACAAACAAGTACCGATCTACACACATGTCATAAAGCAAATGACCACTGAAAAACTCATAAAACTTTTACCCAAATTGTGTGTCACGAAATATGAAAAGCTTCACAAACCACAACCCATGGTTCAAACCACAACTGAGCCTTCCTACCACACAAAAGAAAATGGATTTGTTGAAACTATTTTTAACAGAAGTTAAACAAAATCACCTAGATGTTTTCTCACCCAATATGTCATCACACCCATCCAGCCAACAGATGCAAAGATCATGTACTTCGATTCACAAGGAAAGCTAATATATGCTTTTGAATCCTCAAACAGGCATAAACTAGGATGTTTGTAACTGCCAAAGTTGTCTTGAAGATGATGAGCCCTCACGGCGTCCCACTCCAAGAAAGCAACTCAAGGAAAAGCTAAAAAAGAGAAACAAAAACATTTGTCTAGTAATATTTCCATTAATAAACAATGGCACACCCTTCAACTTGATCCCTTCCTCAATAGAGATCTCCACGAGGAAGTTTACATGACCATACCTCAAATATTACTCTACCTAATTCTATTTGTGCAGATAGAACTTGTAAAGACCGCTTAGCTTTAATTTAGAATTAGCAGATAATTAGGGTTAATTATGAAAATTAGTTATTAATTCTAAATTATTAATCTATGATGATTTATTTGAATTCAGAATGCATTTTATATGTCATATATTGAAATTTCATATTTTTGCATGTTCAGTGCCCGGCAACATTGGAACGCGGTGTATGGCTCAGTAGAATCACATCCTAGTATTTTTGTTTAGCGGGGCAGTTTAGTTAGACATTGGGAATGTCGGGATTAGTCAGGAATTTAGAATTTCCCAAAATACCCTTAGTACCCCTTTTATGTTGTTTTAGTGTGGATGGGCAAAATAGTCATTTTACCCCATATGTAGTTTGTTCTTTAATGGACTATGTTATACTTAGTAAATGTGAATTTTAATTAATTCTTGGCTGATCATTTTAGTTAAACCAACTCATGTTATTTCATTTTACAAAAAATTAGAAAAGTAAGGAAAAATCTTTTTCTCTCAAGCTCTCTCTCTCTCTCTCGATTTTTCTTGGGGCTGCTAGGGTTGGATTTTGCCCCAGTAATTCAAGTCTTTTTCAGCTGATTGTTAGTAAATCCAAGCCAAGGTATAGCTCTTGCACCTCCTTTGTGTTTTCTTGAAGTTTAAGAAATGTGTATTTTTGCATGCTTGGTGATTATGTTGCTATGGCTGCTGTTAATGTTTTATGTTGTTTTCTAAAGCTTAATTGTGTTTAGATATGTAGATTTAAGCAGGTTCTAGTGGTTGTTGGTTGGTTTTATTCAAATTTAGAGTTTAAACTCAAACTTTGGTTTTTAATGGTGAAATGGTGATTTAGCTGTTGTGGTTGTTGTTTGTGTTTGGGTTTGTTTTCTGATGTTGGATTATGTTTATTTAAGTTGTTTTTAGTTGATTTGGGGGCTTGTGGTGAGAGTTGTTCAAAGTTTGAGCTTATGAGCTCAAGCTTTGCTCTCACATGGCAAATCTTGTTTTTGAGCTTGTAGCAGTGTTTTGTTGCTTTGTTTATGTTCTTTGGGTTCTTTGGAGCAGGTCTGGAGATTTTGATATGGTTTGGGGTTGATTTGGTGAAGATATGAATTTTTTGGTCATTCTTGCACTGAATCGAAATTCCGGTTCAGAGAGGCCTGTAAGAATCGGAATTCCGGTTGGCTTACAAGAATTTTTCCCAAAACCAGAATTTCAGTTGGGGAACCAGTTTATCGGTTGGGGCAATTTTGGAAACCCTAGTTTTTTCCATTTTTGTGTTATTTAGGGTATTGCCATGTTATTCATGGATAGGAAAACTTTTAGTTTCAAGTTTAAGTTCTCGGGAAGTGATTTAGCGTGTCACTTATCAGTATTGTGATTGATGTGATTTAGGAACCTGTAATTCGCCGAGCAGTTGTTCCACTCAGGTTGACCGGCACACCTGAATTCAGAATCGAGGTAAGATTAGTATAACAGTATGCATATGTATTTACATGTTTAGCGTGCATGTTAGTAAGCCTGTTAGATTACATTAGATATGTATGTTGGCTTTCGTGCTATCTGACAGTATCACATCGGTACGACTAGAGTATGACTAGCGTACCGAGTATAGGCTGATATTATGGTCGATAGCACCGTACTATTTGACAGTATCACATCGGTACGGCTAGAGTATGACTAGCATACCGAGTATAGGCTGATAGAATATCACATCGGTACGGCTAGAGTATGACTAGCGTACTTAGTATAGGCTGATATTATGGTCAATAGTATCGTCGTACGAACGTTCTAGACTCGATACCGTGTGGGACACGGGGATTAGGGTTATGGTTAGGGGTATGGGCGTCTGATCATAATCCGGGATATATGTATGTTATATGATTTATGCTTTTCTTACTGAGTCTGTCGACTCACAGTGCTATGTTTATGTATAGGTAAGGGCAAGGCTAAAGCTGAGGAACCGCGAGAATGAACAGATGAAGATTGTACATGTCGGGGCGGTTATGTCTGGAGCGTACGATCCTCAGGACATCAGGCTTTTGTTGTTAGTCGCTGGGCGACAAATATTTTGTAAAGGAATAGAAATCTTTTGTAAAGTATTTTGTAAACGGGATCTCGAAATATTTTGTATGTAATATTATAAGTTTTTAATTAAATAAGCAAATTTCAATTAATCACGTTTTTCATTAACCTCATCGATTAGCAACGAGCTGCACAACAAGTTTAAAATCACGTTAACACGCCTAGGCTAGTTAGGGTGTTACAGAACTATAGTGTGCAAACTACACAAATTTATCTACGATCTCAAGCAATCATCCAGATAATGGTACAGAAAGTTATCTGATACTCTTATTCTTCAAGGCTTCACCCAATCGCAAGCAGACTACACATTGTTTACCAAAGGATCTAACAATAATTTAATTGCTCTTTTTGTGTATGTCGACAACATCATAGTCAAAGGCCCTAGTCTGCCGCTTCCCCACTAATTACAAGACTCATTACACACTCATTTCAAACTCAAAGCTCTCGGACTCTTAAAATATTTTTTGAATTTTAAAATTGCTCAAGCACAAGAAAGACTCTTTCTGTCTCAACAAAAATACACTCTAACTGCTAGAAGATATAGGATATATTGGAAGCAAACTTGCTAAGACACCAATGGACCCTCGCATTAAGTTAGATGATCAACAAGGAACCCATCTTGAGGATCCGTCCTCATATCGACAACTCATTCACCTACTATATCTTACACTATTTAAGCGAGATATTACATGTGTGATCAACAATCTCAGCCAGTTCATGTCGCAACCTCGCACTCCACATATGTAAGCAATACATTATTTGTTTCAATATTTAAAAGGCAGCCCAGCCCAGGGGCTTATTTTATACTCGACCAAATCTTCTCTGCATCTCCAGAGTTTTCAGATTTTGACTAGGCCTCATGTCTTATTACTAGGTGCTTCACCACTAGATTTTGTATCTTCTTAGTCGACTATCTCATTTCATGGCGTACGAAGATAAAACCACAAAAGCTTTGCTGAAGCAGAATACTGCGTTTTGGCTGCCACTAGTAGTAAAGTGACATGCTTACAATATTTGCTCAAGAATTTCCATATCTCTCAATACACCCTAACTTTCATATGTTGTGATAACCAATTCATCATTCATATTGCCAAAAATATTATCTTTTATGAATGCACCAAATACACTGAGCTAAACTCTCAATTTCATAAAGCAATAACACTTATTTTTTTTTCTCAAACTTTCCTTCTTCCTCAATACATATATATCATAATATCGTATATAGACAGAAAAAAGTTGTAATTATAATTTGGTTATGGTGTGCAGAATACTTCTTCTCATGTCATCTATGTTTGTTTGGAGTTAAAGACAAAATCGATTTTTATGCTTGCTGATGTAGCAGCCACTTGATGGTAGTCTATTAAGCATTATTTATTGTGAAATTAGTTACAAATCATATTTTACAATATTCTTTTAGAACAAACCATATATTTTACAGTGTTGAACACGATTAATCATACAAAGATCTTCATACGTTTTCCATTAATCATGCTCTTGTAAGTTGTTCCTAATATATATACATATATATTTGACTTTTTTAATAGTTCTCTGAACATAGCTTAGTGTTGCATGCTCATATATATATATATATTATTTTTGTGATATTGACCCTATAAAAAACAATTTACTTTTAGTGATAATTTTTTAGTCACAACAATTTTTTTTTTGGTGATTAAATGTGACTTTTAGTCACAATAAAAAATTACTTGTGACTAAAACATAGCATTTAGATATAATTTGTCACAATTTAGTTTTAGCCACAATAAATATTGTAAGTAAAAATACATTTAGTCACAATAAATTATAATTTCTATGACTAATATTTTTAGTCACGAACCTTTTTACTTAAGAAGAACGATTTATAATTAATCACAATTTTTTTACTTTTAGTCACAAATTTTATTGTGCCTAAAACTAATTTTTTGTAGCGATGATTGCACAATAGATATTATAACATTTTATGTTGATCAATTTAAATAACTAATAATAAAACACCATTAATTAACTAAATTGCACTGTCGTGTGAATCTTGATAATGGTACGTACCATTTTAGATTTTATTTTTATAAAAATTACCAATTAGATCTTCTGTATTGTTAAATGACAAAATGAACCTTATATTTTTTAAAATAGCACAAATAGGACCCTAATTAAACCGATTTTTTTGTCAAAATAAAACTTAATAATAATCTGATTTAGAGGAGTTATGATAAAACTAACTACATTTTCTGTAAACCGTTCGTATTAAGAATTGTCTTTAAGTTAGTTATATTAAAATAAATTATACAAAATTGAGTTTAAGGTCTTATTTTACTATTTTAAAAAATTTACAGAGTCTATTTTATCATTTAACAAAATAAAAGATCTAATTGAACAACTTTTACAAAACACAAAGTCTAAAATAGTATTTATCTCCTTGATAATCATTTAATTTTTTTCACCTATTTTACGCTATGCAATATACATACGTTTCTTTCATTCAATAAAATTTATTATTTACTCTACGAACATGCTTAAATTAATTTATAAGCCGCAAGATGAAAAATGCGACTTACATATATATGGATGCAGGGAAATGTTATAATAACATAGAGTAATTTGCAGTATAAATAACTAAATTTAACTTTCAGTTGCAAATAAATACTTAAGTTTAATTTTTGACAGTAATAATACCTAAGTTATAGTTTTGGAACTCTATGTAAGTAACTAACCGTTAAATATTATGTTATCCACATATCGTTTTTTTATTGGTATATTTAAATTATTTTTTTAAAAAAATAAAAATTTAATGACTTGGACCAATAAGGAATTGGCACGTGGTAATTTACTTAACAATTAACAGTCAGGTACCTACAAAAGTTCCATAATTATAACTTATGTATTATTACCGCCAAAAATTAAATTTAAGTATTTATTTGTGATTGAAAGTTAAACTTAAATATTTATGCGGCAAATTACTCTAATAACATGTAATATATATACATATATATGGGTATGCTCTTAATGGGTATTACCCATGTATGAGTATTTTATTCTTGACTATTGGATCAAATATCTAATGGTTGATATTTATAATCATTAATTAAATATTAAAAAATTAATATTTCCTATTTTGTTATTCTCTATATTCCTAAAATAGATAAAACTATTAATAGAAATAAAAAATTTATAAATAGAATTGTTATTTAAAAAATAAAACACACTAAAAAAATTAACAAACTATTTTTTTTTAATAAAAATCATTTTAAAAATTAAAAAGAAAAAAAGTGTATATTTATCTTTTTATAAAATTTCTTCATACTAGAATTCTAAATTGCATTACTGAAAATAAAAAAAAAAATTAAACTTTAAACTGTAATACACATAAAATGTATAAGATTTTTTTTTAAACTTAAAATCTTTAATTTTATAATAATTAACAATTATTTACATGTTTTTATTTTTTTTTTTAAATACTTGAGCTTACCAAATCTATAAGAACAAATACAAAACCAATGAAGAAAATTTTAACAAAAAAAATGAAGGAAGAAAAAAGTGTCATAAACATTATTGAATAATGGCAATTGCCAACACAAGAATTTCATCACAAAAAATTATATTTGACCCCTAGACAAGATTATCATCTTCCAATCCTAAAAATATAAATAATGAACAACACCTCATTAGTTATTCTAAGAGAATGATTCATGGTAATATCAAAAAAAATCATTGGATGGTAATAATATTTTTCTAACAATGATAGCCTAAGTAAGAACTTAGAAGTATTGTAGCGTTTTATTTTTAAGAATATGAATAATATTAAGACAATTGGATTCCACAATCAAGCTCCTATTCTTCTAATAAAAAAAAATACATTAATATACATGTAAATGATTTTTAGTTTTACAATAATAAATTATTAATAAACTCATAATTTAATAAAATAATAAAGTAGTAATTTTAATTAATTTTTAAAAATAATTTATATTTTTTTTTCAAATTATTAGTTGTAATTATTATATTTTCCAATTTTATAAAAAAAAATATTTTTTTTAAAAAATAATTTTTAGAAGCTTACCATAAAAAAGTTATTAAATTATTACCTTATTAATTTTTTTTAGTTCCCATCAATGGGTATTACCCAGTGTTCATATATATATATTTAAAGGCACACAATTTGTTTTAGAACATTAGATAAATTTATATCATTGTTTTAAGTGTTATTATTATTATTTAAGTACATAAAGTAAACTTTAGTTTACTCTTGAAACCTTTAATTTTAAGCTCTAACAAATCTAAAAGAATGTCTTTATAAATTGTGTAACTTACATATGAAATTGTTGGTTGAAATATAAAATGGAAAATACAAAATAATAGTACGACTAAGATAAGAAAAATTTACGTACGTACGTTGTTTAAGAAGTTGAACTATATCTATCAAATGTAATACATTTAGAGCTAAATATAAATAATTGTAATCATTGACTCATTGGAAAGACAACGTTAACTTGTACAAAAAATTAGTGTGTATGTGGCAATTGCGAGTCAAAAGGTGTTTGTTTCACAAATAAAACATGGATTTTTTTTTTTGAAAAAAACAATAGGGAAAGTGATTTAGTGAATGAGGGGTTGTTGGGTTTGGGTATTAAAATTTAAATATATATTTGTATATAATTTGATGGGTGTAAATAAATATAATATAAGATTCTTGACCCATACAAAAAAAAAAAAAAACGGAGGAAAGTGAAAGGAATTTTTATAAATAGAGGTCAAGAAAGGCCACTAGCCGCAAAAGCTGGGGATCTTCACATGTCACATATATTATACGGTGAATCCTACTTTTTGAACATTATCATTATACTCTTATAATAAACTTTATCCTAAAAATATATTTCATATCATTTTTGGTAAAAATAAAAAATTAAGATACATACAATTATGACTCTATGGCTTAAAAAAAGATATAAAATAATAAATAAATTATGTATATAGAGAGTTGGTGACAATTAATGTAGACTACAAAATATGAAGATCCTGAAATTGAGCGTGTTCATCATAAAACGACGTAGGGACATCGTAACTTTACCTTATTATTATTATTATTATTATTTATGTTTTTATATATTAATTAATTTGATCTCTCCTTCTCATCTTCCCAGAAAAACAGCAACTGCTTTTTCCCTAACTCCCATAAGTACAAACAAATATTGTTAAAAATGTAAACTATGTAATTATTGGTTTTTTTTTTCATTTTATTTTGTTGGTGGGGTATATTTTGGTACGTTAGAGCATCTCAGACTCAGAGTATCAGAAAAAATAGTCTATTATTATAGTTTAGCACATTTAAAAAAAATTATGCTCCAATAATATTTTAAAAAATGTATTAAATTTGGCACATACTAAAAATTTTACTAAATTTAACACAGATATAATTAGGGGTGTTCACAAAGTATCCGATCCAATCCAATCCGCACGATCCAATCCAATCCGATCCGCAAAATGCGGATATCCGCACTTGTGCGGATTGGATTGGATTGAAAAATCTAAAATCCGCACTTGTGCGGATTGGATGTTGTTTGACCTCAAAAAGTAACCGATCCAATCCAATCCGCACTTAATTATATATATTTTTTAAAAATTATAATATGTAATATATATTAATTAAAAAAAGACACAAACTTCTAATTTCTTAATCTTTTTTAGTAATATATTGAGTTGGTGCATTTTATTTATTTTGTAATAAAAAACACAAGAAAAATAATTCTTATTCATATAGACACATACACATAAAGTTTAAATATATATATACTAGCTTATTTATTTAGTAATTAGATACATATATATTTTAGTGTAAATCTAAAGATAAGTATATATATATTGATATATATGTATATTGGTTTAATTTGTATATAAATAGAGATGGAAATAGATTAGTATTGGAGATTAAAAAACAATAGTCTTTTTTTAATTTTTTTTCTATGAAATATTAAATAATTTATTATTAAAAAAGTAACCGATCCAAAATAACCGATCCAATCCGCACCATTGCGGATTGGATTGGATTGGATTTAAACTCTTATGCGGATCGGATTGGATCCAAAATATGAAATCCGCACTTAGTGCGGATTGGATGTTGTTTGACCAAAAATGTGCGGATTGGATCGGATGAACACCCCTAGATATAATATTGTGCCAAATTTAACTTACAATAAATGATACTTTTTATAATGCCACTAATTTTAATAATTCATTTACTTTTACTAAACTTCATATTTTTTATTTACCATTGTACCATTATTTAAATAATGAAAGAATAAAAAATAATATATTTTTTTTTGTATGTTCTCTATAAAATATGAAATAACTATCCGTATAATTAATTAATTATTTTATTTTATTTTATATATTGTGCATTTGAGTACAATTATAAATAGTGAGATAAATATAACACAAATTTATTTTTTGTGCCAAATTTAATACAAAATTTAAATTTTCTATTAAAAATGGTCTTAATCTTATATGGTAAGACTTTTAACTTAAATAAGCTTTATTTGTTCACAGTGCATATCGAAATATATTATGTTAGAGTAATGTTAATATACTGTTATTAGTAATAATTTGAAATTAATTAAAAACCAAATTAAAGAAAAATGTTTGATGATTAAAATACTCATTGTTCCATACCGCGCTTGATTTTTAAATCCACAATATCTAGGATGGTGTATATATTATTCTTATGTATATTAATAAAGAAAAAGGACAAAATGGGACAATCATTTTTGGAGGGAAAAATAAATTATGGATCATGTCATTATTAATTTCAGTGCGCACTCTTTTAATTAATTGCAACAAAGTTTTTCCTTTACTTTTCCTAATAATAAAGAATTAAGTTATATTTGCTTGTAATTATTGTTTATACAAACTTTAATGTGTTGCAGAGATAAATTTTGATAATAATTAAAAGGATATATACAATGCAATAATTGATGAGGGTCCAGGTAGAAGGGCCACTTGGATTAATTTATAATAAGCCGAAAGTGGCACAGTAATTATAAAAGAGACAAAGATATATCAAAATAATATATTTATTTTTTTTGAGAACTATATATACAGATCATATATAGCTAGCATATATATTATATATATAAAGATATAGATAAATACATAAATATCCAGAAACGTCCACTTAATTATGACGTTTTTTAATCTTGATCGTATATATATAGAGGTAGTTATTAGTTATATATTTTTCAGCTCTTCCATCAAGTAATTAAATGCATGCATTAGATCAATTGGAGTCGTGTGTAAGTAAATTAGGGGTTTTCAACCAAATTTACAAACTGCTCAATTTCATTAAATTGTCCAAACTAAACTGAATAAATCGAGAATAATTAAATACAATTTGAAATAATACAATAAAAATTCAAACCAGCCAATAAATATATTAGGTGATTTATAAATTATTCTAAACCGCTCAATTAACTCAAATAAATCGAATTAAACAGACTTTTATATTTTTTAATAAAAAGTATATATAATATATTACATAAATTACATTTTTTTTAATAACGTAAATTACATTTATTAGTTAAATTATTTTGTATTTAAAGTTTAGACGTTTTAGTGTTTAACTTAAAACTTAGACTTTATAGTTAATAATTTTTATTGTGTTAGGATATTAAAGTTGAAGTTTAAAATCTATACCATATTATTATATTTTTTTAATTATTTTATTCAATTATTTTATATTTACTCAATTATATTTATTTTATATTAAAGTTATTAAAATTAATTTAAACTATAGTATAGTATTTTTTAAATTGAATTATAAAATATCTTTTTATTTTTTAAATCTAATTATTTGATGAATACTAGAAACTAACAATAATAATTATAAAAAAAAAAAAGTGAAGAATGGTTTGGACGGGTTAACCCGACTAAACCGACGAAATCATTGGACAGGTTGAACTTTTTTTAATTTTTAATTTGGCAAGTTACAATTAAATATATGCAACCCGATATTTATATTGAGTTAGTAAAAATATGCTATAACCCGACCAAACCGACTTACGTACACCTCTAATATAAACACTTACATTTTATAAGGACAATTAAGACTCTTAATTAATAGGACAAAATATTATAAATAAGAAGAGCAATTTGTTGTATATAATATTAAGTTTAATTTCTGGTTACAAAATTTAAGTTTAATTTATTTTATATTAATAATATTTAAGTTATATTTCTAAAAAAATTGTAGGTACTGACCGTTAAGTTTTAAGTTATTATCCATGCATGTATCATTTTTTTTCTTTGATATATTTCAGTGAAAAAACTTGTGTTAAATTATCATCATTTTTATGTTATTACTAATGTATATATGATTAAAAATATAATTCACAAAACTTACAATAAATATTTTTTTCTTGCAAAAAGAAATTACAACTAAAAGTTCTTTTTGTTATCGTAGCTGATCGAATTTATCATGATCGTAGAAGTTCATTTTCTTCAAATTATTTGATATAGTTTTTTTTTTTTTAAAATATATGTATTGCATATATATATATATACTTAGCTGTATTTTTAATTTTAATTTTCGTTATGTGTATTTTTAAAATTTATAAATTAAAAAAAAAACTTTTATTAATTTTTTTTTAATTTAAAAAACAATATTTAAAGTTTTGAAAATTTAAGAAAAATAATTTCTCAAAAAAAATTGAAAAAAATAAATGTAAAGTTTAAGAATATTAAAATTTAATATACTCCTAATATTAAAAATAACAATAAAAAAATAATGTTACAAATAATTTATTAATATTTATAAATATATAAATTAATTTAAAATTTATATAAGTTAAATTAATCTAAAACAAATAATATTAATATTTATATATTTAAATTAATTTCTAATTGCTTACCCAAATTTTGACGACGATGACGTGTCAAGAATAGCATCGCGTGACACAAAAATACCGGGACTAAATTAATGAAGAAGGTGTAAAGTCATGACTGTTGAGATGCCCTCTCAATTTGGGTGGTTGTTCTTCTCCCCCACTAAAAACTTGGGTCTTGGGGGGGTCACCTAACGATGGTGGTCGTCACCCCCCTCTCAAGTTGGGTCTTGGGGGGGTCACCTAACGATGGTGGTCGTCACTCCCCTCTCAAGTTGGGTCTTGGGGGGTCACCTAACTATGGTGGTCGTCACCCCCTCTCAAGTTGGGTCTTGGGGGGTCACCTAACTATGTTGGTCGTCACCCCCCTCTCAAGTTGGGTCTTGGGGGGGTCACCTAACTATGGTGGTCGTCACCCTCCTCTCAAGTTGGGTCTTGGGGGGGTCACCTAACTATGATGGCTGTCATCCCCCCCAACGAGGGTCCCGGGAGTGTTACCTCCAAGTATGGGCTTAGTCCTCAAAGGTGGTTTACAACCATGTCACACCCATAAGGGACCCTCGTCATCAGTGGCTCCTTCAAATGTTCAAATCCTGCGAAAGGCTCAAAGACAGTTGTCAACCCACAAAAATAGCGGGATAGTATCCTAAAAATCAGACTCCAACCGCCTCCGAAAATCAAGGAGATGGTTGAGATAGCTCCGCGTTGGTCGCGTCTCCTGAAGCGAGAAGCACCGACCCCCCTCCCCTATATAAGGTGTTGCTCCTAAAATCGCCCAATATACGTGGACCAGTCAGGAAGGGACACGTGGCTCAAAATGCTTGAGAGAGAACTGCTAAGTCCTTGTATGACACCAGGAAGCGTTATTCAAATGGGTCCCGGAAGATGCACCCGGAGTACAAGGTACTCCCGGAAGCGAACATAGCTCAAAGGCTCTCCGGGATGTGTCAGGCCTCTCCCGAGACATCAAGTCGCATTTAATGCCGCATGGGAGGAAGCGTGTTGGGACTGTACACGCAATAAAGTCTGACGGCACATCCCCCAAACAGCAGCGCTACAGTAATGATCATTTAAGTCTAGCGACGGCTACTCTGCGAAGAGTCACGTCAATCATAAGACAAAAAGGACATTCTCCATAAAAACCCTACAGCACCTAGGGATTTGACCATGCATCACCCATGGTATATTCATCGGAAATGCCCAACTTTATGGATACTTACAGACACATGTGTAAGTACAATTCTAGGGATTGCCCCACTAAAACACTATAAATACCCCCTCAAAGCTCATTTAATGGGGTCGGAGAATCTTGGCTGCTTAAGAGCAAACAGAGAAAAAACTCACCAAGAACATTCTTTGTATTAAAGAGAGAAACATTCTCCCAAGTGTAAGATCTGTATTAAAGACATCCATAAATATCAGTGGCTCGTGGACTAAGGCTCATTAACGCCCCAACCACGTAAAAAGTCTTCATCTCGCTTTCTTACAGCTCATTATCATATTCATATTTTATTAGTTGCCGAAAACCTCGGTCAACATTTTGGTGCTTTCATTGAGAGCTGAGGAAAGCTGCTTCGCAACAAGCATTTAACTTCACAACAATGGTGGAGACAAGAGCTACACGTCACCCTCGCCCTCTAGAAGATGCTCAAGATCCCAACGAAGAGGATGTAGCCTCAAGGGCAGCAGAGGAGTCCGAGGAAGAAGTTCCAGATGAGAACCATGAGGAACACCTTGACGAATACGCTTACGATGATGGAAGCTACCAAGAACTGGTGCTCCTCAGACAAAAAGCCATCGATCACGAAGCTGAGATCGAAGCTCAGAAAGTGCAAAATCAAAAGATGCACGAGGTGATGTTAGCCATGCAAAAAGCCATGGAGGCCGCTGGCATTCACGTGCATCCCAAGGCAGTGGCCGCTGGACTCGATGGGGAGCCAGCTACGTCGTCGCCCAATTCCCAGCAGCAAAGGCCCAGGGAACCTAGCCCTATAAGGCACCCTGCTGAGGAAAACCAAACGAAAAACCCTACTTCTGCCCCTGGTCGGAAGAAAAAGGCGCAGGATCCGCGCAAGGTCCGCTCAGATTTCCCTAAAGGGAAAGGTCCGCAGAGGGGCAAGCCCCGAAGAGGGAGTCTTGGCCCTCAGGATCGAGGGGACCGAAAGAGCGTTTCCGTGCACCAGGAACCGGGGGGTAGAGGAAGAGGAGGACAGAGATGTCCACCCGTTGATTTGAGAAATCAAATCAATGGGAATCAAGGGGACCTCCGGGATCACCTTGATCAAAAAAGATACAGACCCGAAGTCTCCTCGGGTACTGTAAACGAAGGGATTATGGCAGAGCTTGCCAGCCTTCGAAAAGATATTGCCCGAGTCTCCCGGAGGCAGAAGGGAGATGACTCCGACTCGGACAGTGAGGACCGGGAGCCCTGCGCCAAGCATATCCTGGAAGCGGAGCTCCCTAAAAACTTCAAAATGCCCGAAATGGCGGCATATACTGGGAACTCCGACCCCAGTGATCACCTGTCACGATTCAATCGAGTCATGACAGTCATGCGGGTCAGCAATGACGCCAAGTGCCTATGCTTCCCCCTCACTCTGAGCGGTTCGGCGGAGGAGTGGTTCAAGAAACTAGAACCAGGATCGGTGGGATGTTGGAACAAACTCCAAACCAACTTCCGGAGACAATTTGTCGCCGCTAGGAAGGTCAATTTGGAAGTTAGTGCCTTGACTAACATCAAGCAACTGCCCACCGAGACTTTGAAAAATTACATCAAGAGGTTCCGAGAGGAAGCCTCGAAGACCAAGAAGGTTGACGACGGACAACAGCTTGCGCTTCTCCAAGCAGAATCCGTACCGGGACTCCCTTCGGAACGAATTACAAAGAAGAAGGCGCTGCTAGCCTTCAGGACTTCCAGAAGCGAGTCCAAAAATATATTAACCTCGAAGAAGCCCAGATCGTGGCTTACGGAGGCTATTATCCAACCGGGATGGCAGGATACATGCCTGGAGTATCGCCCTCTGCACCGTCCCGACCGCGACCCCTCCGGTTAGTGGCATACAGTTTTCTGCCACCCCCGGGTACAACTAAGGGCAAGCTCTGCCCCCGGCATCTTCCCATTACGGCAATCCGTCCGGGGTGAATGGACGGGCTCCTTCACAGGCTGCCCCAACCGCTAGCTTAACAGGCCCCACTCAAGGGTCTAGAAGCAAGAGGTCTTCCAAGGGCAGCACCCGAACGGGAGAGAAGCGCCAAAAGAAGGGGTACACACCCCAATACACCCAGTACACAGAGCTCACGGACTCTCAGGAACGTGTCTATTTTGCCACAAGGCAGAATACTCATTACCGGAGACCCCAGCCTCTGTACAGGGACAGCTCTCGGAGAGATCCGAGCAAAAGGTGCGAATATCACAATGACATCGGTCACAGCACCAACGAGTGTAAAAATCTCAAGGATGAGATTGAGAATCTGATCCGGTTGGGCCACCTCTATGAGTGGATCAAAAATAGGTTACCCCACCTTAACCCGGGGCCGGTGACCGGGGGCATGCCTTCGGGGACACCAGGGGGTACAGCAGGAGTATTGCCTCCAGCTGCTCCCGCAGGTGACACCCAGCATATACCCGGACTACCGCCTCGGCCTAATGGACGGGTAGCCATGATCTCCGGAGGTCCCCATATCGGAGGAAACACTCGGAAGGAGCGAAAGAGATATGCCGAGGCCGCAAGGCACAGTGAAGTGTGGGAGGTCACTCAACTCCCAGCTCAAAGGCCTCGGCTAATGGACCAACCCATAACGTTCACGGAAGAAGACGCCAAGACGGTGCGATTTCCTCATCACGACCCGCTGGTCATAGAGACCCCCATTGCAAATAAAGTGGTGGCCAGGGTCCTGATTGATAATGGAAGTTCCGTGAACTTGCTCTTCAAAGAGGCCTTCACTGCGATAGGGTTGACCGACCGGGACCTCTCTCCTAGCGGATCGCAGCTCACAGGGTTTAACGGGACAACTCTAATCCCGATGGGAAAAGTCAGGCTCCCAGTTACCCTGTGCCCGGACACTCCGCAGAGCACGTTTAAGTATTGCACCTTCGTGGTGGTAGACTGTCCAACAGCCTACAACGCAATCTTAGGCCGACCGGCCCTCGTCGACTTCGGTGCAATAACTTCTATCCGACACCTATGCCTAAAATTTCCTACCCAGGAAGCCGGAGTCGGAACGGTAAGGGGGAACCAAGGAGAGGCCAGGCAATGTTACAATGTTGCCATCCATTTGCCAGTACTCATGGTCCGGGGGCCCCTTGAAGTAGAGAAGGCTGAAGAAGACGAGTTGGATCCTCGTATAGGATCCGAAAGGGTCGTAGAACCAATGGAGGACGTCGAAGAGATACCAGTGTGCGACGACGACTCCACCAAAGTACTCCGGATAGGGAGAGGCCTAGATCCGGAGGAAAAGGATAAAATAATAAAAACACTGAAGGGCGCCATTGATGTTTTTGCGTGGCGCCAAGAGGACATGACCGGCATCAGCCCTCATGTCATCACGCATGTCCTCAACGTCAACCCGGACATGCCCCCTATACAACAAAAGAGACGCCCGCTCGACTCGGCGAAAGCCGAGGCCTTAGAGAAAGAGGTGGATAAACTTTTGTCCAACAGCATGATCCGCGACGTATACTATCCGGAATGGCTGGCCAATCCGGTCCTGGTGCCCAAGCCGAACGGAACTTGGCGGGTTTGCATAGATTTCACAGATCTAAACAAAGCCTGCCCAAAGGACTGCTTTCCGCTGCCCAGGATTGACCAGATGGTGGACGCCACCTCCGGATTTAAACTGCTATCTTTCATGGATGCCTATGCTGGGTACAATCAAATAAAGATGCATACGGCAGACCAGGAGTGCACTAGCTTCAGGACCGATAAGGGGGTATACTGTTACCTAGTCATGCCTTTCGGACTGAAAAACGCCGGAGCAACCTATCAAAGAATGGTTAACCGGATGTTTAAAAGCCTCCTGGGACGAAACATGGAAGTATATGTAGACGACATGCTCGTCAAATCCAAAGCATGCAATAGCCATGCAGACGACTTAGAAGAATGTTTCGAAGTCGTCCGGAGATATGGCATGAAGCTCAATCCGAAGAAGTGTACCTTCGGAGTCAAATCAGGAAAATTCCTGGGCTTCATAGTTAGCCAGAGAGGGATTGAGGCGAACCCGGAGAAAATTCAAGCTCTCTTGGACATGCCATCCCCCAGGAAACATAAGGACGTGCAAAGTTTGACCGGAAAGGTAGCCGCGTTGAGCCGTTTTATCTCACGATCCACGGACAAGTGCATACCCTTCTTCAACATACTGAAGAAATGCCAAAAGTTCGAATGGACGGACGAATGCGAGGAGGCATTCAAAAGGTTAAAAGACCATATGGCAAAACCTCCTATCCTATCAAAGCCCGTCCTTGGAGAAGACTTGTTCCTTTACTTGGCGGTCTCCGAACATGCGGTCAGTCTTGCATTGGTCCGGGAGGAAGAAAAGGTCCAGCATCCCGTGTACTATGTTAGTAAACGCATGATAGGAGCCGAGACGAGGTACCCGGTCATCGAAAAACTGGTATTCTGCCTCCTGATGGCATCACGGAAGCTGAGACCATACTTCCAAGCCCATCCAATCAGAGTTTTGACCAATCATCCACTCCGGCAAGTCCTCCAGAAACCTGAAGCCTCCGGAAGACTCCTCAAATGGGCAATGGAACTGAGTCAGTTTGACTTGCACTACGTGCCCCGGATTTCTGTAAAAGGCCAAGCCTTGGCAGACTTCATCACCGAATGTAATGAAGCCGAGGCAACAGCCAATACTCCGGAGCCACCCATCCCCACTTGGAGAGTATTTGTGGATGGAGCTTCAAACGAAAACGGTTCGGGGGCCGGAGTAGCTATGATATCACCCACTGGGTTGCGGCTCCAGGCAAAGACTCCGATTCAACTTCACAGCTTCGAACAATGAAGCCGAATATGAGGCCCTAATAGCAGGGCTAAAATTGGCTAAAGCTGTGGGAGCCAAGAGGGTGGAAATCTACAGTGATTCCCAGCTGGTCGTAAACCAAGTATCCGGAGAATACCAAACCCGCGGCGAAAGAATGGCCGCGTACGTAACAATAGTCCGGAGCGCTCCACGAGTTCACGGACTACAGAATAGAAAGAATCCCCCGAGAAAAGAACGCTCATGCGGACTGTCTGGCTAAGCTAGCCTCGGATAGTGAGATCGAAGAGCTGGGGGTAGTACCCGTGGAACGCTTGGCAGAGCCAAGCATCAAAATAAAAGAGACCACACAAACGGTTGGGCAAGAACCCAGCTGGATGGTCCCCATCATAAAATACATAACCACGGAGTGAGTTGCCCCAAGAGAGGGCACCGTCTCGAAAGATTCGTATCGGGCTCATCGTTATGTAATGATGGACCAAATTCTCTACGGAGAGGACTCGGCATGCCTTATTTAAGGTGTGTATCGGACACGAAGCTAGACAAATCATCTTGGAGGTCCACGAAGGGTTCTGTGGAGATCATACGGGAGGACCCAGCCTCTCAAAGAAAATATTGAGGCAGGGATACTTCTGGCCAACAATGAAAAAAGATTGTATAGACTATGTCCAAAAGTGTGACTCGTGCCAAAGGTACGCGAACATACCGAGAGCTCCTCCAAATGAGATCACGGCGATGACAAGCCCCCGGCCCTTCGCGGTACGGGGCATAGATCTCATCGGTCTCTACCTACGGGAAAAGGAGGAGTAAAGTACGCAATAGTAGCAGTAGACTACTTCACCAAATGGACAGAGGCTGAGCCTATGAAGACAATAACCGCTAAGAAGGCGTTGGACTTTGTTGTCAAAAACATAGTGTGTCGATACGGCTTACCTCACAAAATAGTCTCAGACAATGGAAAGCAATTTGATTGCGAGGAATTTACTGACTTCTGCAACCGACACGGAGTAGTGAAAAGCTTCTCCGCGGTAGCCCGGCCTCAAACAAACGGCCAAAGTGAGGCGGTCAATAAAATCCTAAAGGTCACCTTGAAAAAGAAGCCGCCGGCTTGTAAAAATAACTGCCCGAAGAATTGCCAAGGGTATTGTGGGCCTACGGACGACCCCGGAACCACAACCGGTCACTCGCCGTTCTCAATGGCATACGGTTGTGAAGCAATGGTCCGGTGGAAACATTATTCCCATCCCACAGAGAACGACTTATGATCCGCCACTAATCGTGCCCCGCTCCAAGAAGCTGCGGATCAAGTCGAAGAACTCCGGGATGAGTCCCAAATACGGATGGCCGCTTATCAAAAGAAGGTGACCAAGTATTTTAACTCCAAGGTTAAAAACAGAAAATTCGCTATCGGTGACATGGTCCTAAGAAGGGTCTTCCCAGCCACCCAAGAACCCGGAGTGGGGGTACTTGGACCAAATTGGGAAGGACCATATGAAATCGAGGACGAAATCGGCTCTGGCACTTACAAACTGAAAAGAATGGACGGAACTACTGTCCCAAGAGCCTGGAATGCCGATCACCTCAGAAAATACTACCAGTAGCGAATTAAACTTAGCTTTTGTTTAAAGGGTTTGTACCGTCCAAATGTATGCCTCCTCTATATTAAATAAAACTGAGTGCCTTAAAAACAAAGTTTCTATGCCACTCAGGGGGGTACTAGGGTATACCGCACGGACAAACAAAAACAAGCTAAGTAAAATATCCTGACCCAAAGGGCAGGTCAAGCTAAGTAAAACATCCTGACCCAAAGGGCAGGTCAAGCTAAGTAAAATATCCTGACCCAAAGGGCAGGTCATAAACATGCGCAAAAAAAAAATAAAAGGCGTAAGTATGAAATCCTGAGCCAAAGGACAGGTTGAAATATATAAAGTGTGGAAAAAAGATCGCACATATATATATAAAAAAAATATATATAATAAAACATCCTAACCCGAAGGTTAGGTCATACACATATAAATGGCCCGGGGACAGGCCTTAAATTGTCTCCCCTTTAAATAAAGAAATTTGCACAGCAAGTAAAACATTCTAAGGCAGCAGCAAATATGTACAAAGAAAAAAAAAAGAGTTATGAAAAGAACGGGTATAATCTGGGTCAATAATAGGGCAGCTCAGTCAGCCCGTGGCGGAAGACGAGGTCCGATCCGTGCCTCAAGCTCAGCATCAAGTCTCTTCTTCTTCTCCCGAAATTTGGCAATCATGTCCTCGGGTTTGGGATAGAAAGAAAGCTTGATGCTCTGATCGTTGGTGGCCCAAGCCATGTAGACACCATCATCAAAGCGCTTCGGGCACCGGGCACAGGAGACGGGAGAAAGGAGCTCGGCCCTCTTGGCCTTCCTAATAGACTGATCTTTATAGTCCCGAAGCTCCTTCAACTCCGCAGCCAGAGCGGCCTTGGATTCAATATCCGACTGGTGAGTCTCCTCTAGAGACTTCACCTTGGCGGCCATTTCGTCCAAAGCCTCCCTGGCCTCCCGAAGGTCCCGCCTGGCCTTCTCGGCAGCCTCAGTTTGAGCCCTCAGCTCCTCCTGATGATGGGCCTCCATCCTGCCTCTCCGCTGGGCCTCGGCCTGGATCATGTCCTCCGCCTGAGCCTCCCTCCGGATGGCCTCCTCCTCCCTGGCCTTGGCCCTCTCTTCCTTAGCCTTGGCCGCAGCCTCCTGGCGCTCGGCGGCCTCCTGGTAGATCTGCCTCTCCGCAGTAAGGTCTTGAAGGACCTTCTTGACGTCGTTCATGTCCCCAAAATCGGACAGAGCGAAGCCATGGCTTATGATGTTCTTGGAGAGGCGACCAGCCTCAGCTGCAAGCTGAGCCATAAGGGGATGTAAGGAAAAATTCCTCAAAGGAAGAAAACAAAATACAAACACCAAAAGTACTTACCACTGTGAGGGAATGGCTGAGGTCCTGGACTTGGAAGATAGAGTTCAGAGAAGCACAAGTGGCAAACCGCTTGGGCGCACAGCGTGTAAGCTGAGAGGCGAACTCACCGGTCATTTCCGCAGCAAAAGGAGCCAGAGTGGGCCCTAGGAGGGGACGGAACCAGTCTGCCAAAGGATCCAGGTTGAGGTTCCACGGATCATGATATTCCGGATGGTTAATGCTCGCCTCAACCTCCGCCCGCAGGATCCTCCTAAGGGCCTCCACATCGGCATATCCCCGGGAGTACTCATCCATAGCGTAGTTGTGCTTGGCTATGCGAAGCTCCTGCCTCGCCTCATCCCCCGGAATCGGGGTGAGCTCAATGCGAGGAGGAGCAGGATTTTCCTCCATTGGAGACACCCCGCCGTCTAGGCCATGAGCGGGAGTGTCGGCCCTCCGAGGCCTCTTCGGCTCGTCTTGGGCAATCATCTTGCCCTTGCGCTTGCGGATCAGAGCCACTTCTGACTCCTCCTCGTCCTCCTCTGCTACCACTGGGAGAGCTTGAGGGTCTCCAGCACCCTCGGCGGCTTCCTCCGAGAAGTCCCATCCTTTCCCCTGGCCTTCTCCCGGAAGCACCTCCTCGTCATCCACCAAGTCGATGGTTTCGGGAGGAGCGCCGGAAGAAACCTTCAAGGAAGGGGCCGGGGGAGAGGGAGTGAAAGCCGGAGGAGCCACCGGAGTATGGACCCCAGCCAGCCGTTCCAAGATGGCATCCATGGAGGTACCTGTTCCATAAAAACACGCAAGTGTTAAAAGTCCGTGAGACACTACTTACAAAGGGGTGCAGCAAATAAACTACTCCTACCTGGACTCCCTAGTTCGGCCCTAGCAAAGTCCTGAACCTTAATGCTGGCAGCATCATCTCCAAGGTAACTGTCCGAGGGCCGAAACCAGCTGGACGCTATGTAAGCCGACGGACCTAAGGGAATAGGTTCCGGAGGGCCGGGGCCCATCCGGGACCGACCTAGGTAATCTCCTAAGTTTGTAAAATAAAACTCCTTCAAATGATCCCCCCACCGGGTCGACGGCATCTTAAACCTACGGAGACGCTCGTCGAACCCTATGGGCCTACGACTGGTATATTCATCAACAGAAGGGACATATTGAATTATCAAAGGAGACTTACCACCAGCACCAGAAGTGCTAGCACCGGGAGCGCCCGAGTTTGGTTCGGGGACTGAAGGCTGAGGCCGGGAAGTCTGGTTCTCAGAAGAACCTTCAAGACGAAGAGGTCCTCCGGCGGAAGGACCTCCAATCTCTTCTTGAAGTATCTTATCAAAAAATTTAGCTTCGGACTTCCCGCCGATAGCTTGGCTCCTTCGCACCACCGGGCTCCCCACACGGAGCCCTCTCCCAGAGGCAGCCTGGGCACTGGAATACGCCTTCTCCTGGGCCTTCCGGTAGAGATAATCTTGGTACTTCTTCTCTGCCGTAGCAATAAGCTCATCCCGGAAGGCCTTCTCCGCGACTGGCGCCCTCACGTTAGGGCAGATAACCTTGGAAAGGTTGGAGTCATCCACGGATTGGTGAGAAAGGATAAGTTTGGCCTTTCTGCAATTCTCCGTGGTGACCAAGCCCCCGACGTCAAGATCGGCATGGTCGTAAGAGGCGAAGGCTTGGGCCCTTCGAAGGAACGCCTGAGTGGTGAGCGTCCGCTGGTAAGGTGGGATCCGCACCCACTCCGTGAGCAGCTCCGGATGGTCCACGGCCCTAAAACCGGAGGAGAAGAAAAATCGGTGGCGGTACTCCTTAACATGAGTCTGCCTATTATACGGAACCACCCCTTCGTTAGCAGGGTGGATCCGGAACCCATAAAAACCGTCCTTAAGTTTGTCCCCTTTCTTGGGGACGGATACAAGTTCGTAAAAATATAAAATCTCCGCCGGGCTGGGAGACCCCCAGCCGCGTGCGGCATAAAAAATAAATAAGCCTGAGAGCAGGCGGTATGCTTGAGGAATAAGTTGGTATGGCGCAAGGCCGACAAAAACAAGAAAATCAACAAAATAGTCCTGGAGCGGGAGCATTGCGCCGGCCATCAGATGGGTCTGACTCCAAGCCCCGAAGCCATCATAGTTGAGGTTGGGTGTCTCCGAGTCACGAGGAGGCCGGTGGAAAGTCCCTGAGGTAGAGGGTTTGATTCCAGCCACGTTAATGATGTTCTCCAGCTGGTGAGGGCAGGTCAGGGTTGATCGAAGCTCGGCCGCCTCCCAGCCAGTGGCGCGGGACTTGTACCCTTCCTGGGCAACAGGTCCCAGAGAAACCTCCTCCAGGGTGGCAATACTCTTCCCCTTCTTCTTCGAGGACTTTGAGCCAGAAGCAGACATGATATGCTCTGAGAAAAACGAAAAGAAAAAACCCAGCAGTTAGGCCCCATATCAAACCCTAAACCAGAAAAAAGGGAGTGGGGGTCCCCTAACCGCTGGAAAGAGGCCCCCTCCGGACACGTGTCACCTGGGAAACTCGAAAGAGAATCCCTGAACAAGCGTCGGGTGCAGTAAAATCACAGTAAAAGCGGTTTTGCAAAAAGGAAAAGAAAAGGTCTTCATATGCCCTAAGCAAATGCTAAACGAAGGATACACGGCCTTCTTCAAACAAAACTGTACGACTACAACTAATACAGTGAAACGTAAGAGCAGGACTCAAAGAGCTCAAACACTCACACTCCAGAAATCTCTGAGTACGAACCCAGAAAACAAACAAAATAAATGTAAGCTTGCTAGAGTCTAAAGATTCGAAGAACTTACAGTTGATTGTTGAACCGGGGGTACTGGGTATGATTGAGCTAGAGTTGAGAAGCACTGGTGAAATCGAACACTAGAAGATTACAGAAAATGTTCAAGTGTTAAGGCGGTTTGTGCTACTTTGAGGAAATTTTCTCTCTGAGAAATTCAAGCAAAAATGGTAAGGAATGGAAAGTAACCAAAATGAAGGAAAGGTGGTGGCTTTTATAGGCAAAAATGCATGAGGAACAGGCGTCTTCACCTACCAATCGTACGGTTAGGGAAGCAAGCGATTCGAATTCCCAACAGATCAACGGGCCAGATCAATCCGCCATTAAGGCGGTGCAAACGTTTGAGTATCCGTCTGACACCATCAATGCGCCGCATCAATCATGGGGCGTAAAACGAATCGACCTCTGCAAAAGTGAATCGCTGCATTTAATGCCATTATTAGGCACACCTTCACGCGCCCCACGGCTTATCATAAGACCGAGGAGGCGGCTGGAAACATTCCTACGAACAAACGTATTGTCGCATTAAATAACACCATTTAATGTGCCCCCCACGCGCTCGAGACTCGAGCTGGGGGAAACGAGGAGCCAACTGGAGATACTTGGACAAGCCTTGGTTTATTTTTACTAAGTAAACAAGGCTTGGGGGGTAAATGTTGCTCCTAAAATCGCCCAATATACGTGGACCAGTCAGGAAGGGACACGTGGCTCAAAATGCTTGAGAGAGAACTGCTAAGTCCTTGTATGACACCAGGAAGCGTTATTCAAATGGGTCCCGGAAGATGCACCCGGAGTACAAGGTACTCCCGGAAGCGAACATAGCTCAAAGGCACTCCGGGATGTGTCAGGTCTCTCCCGAGACATCAAGTCGCATTTAATGCTGCATGGGAGGAAGCGTGTTGGGACTGTACACGCAATAAAGTCTGACGGCACATCCCCCAAACAGCAGCGCTACAGTAATGATCATTTAAGTCTAGCGACGGCTACTCTGCGAAGAGTCACGTCAATCATAAGACAAAAAGGACATTCTCCATAAAAACCCTACAGCACCTAGGGATTTGACCATGCATCACCCATGGTATATTCATCGGAAATGCCCAACTTTATGGATACTTACAGACACATGTGTAAGTACAATTCTAGGGATTGCCCCACTAAAACACTATAAATACCCCCTCAAAGCTCATTTAATGGGGTCGGAGAATCTTGGCTGCTTAAGAGCAAACAGAGAAAAAACTCACCAAGAACATTCTTTGTATTAAAGAGAGAAACATTCTCCCAAGTGTAAGATCTGTATTAAAGACATCCATAAATATCAGTGGCTCGTGGACTAAGGCTCATTAACGCCCCAACCACGTAAAAAGTCTTCATCTCGCTTTCTTACAGCTCATTATCATATTCATATTTTATTAGTTGCCGAAAACCTCGGTCAACATAAGGGGTCACCCATGACCTGGGAGAGGAGATCCGCAATCTGAAACACTTAGAAAAATAAACACTTCTCATTCTTTGCAATCAAGAGCCTGTTCTTGACTTTTGCAACTCAGATCAATAAAACTCAAGGGGAGTAGGCTATTACCGACATCCAGGACTGAACCTCTTTAAATTTCGGTGTCTTTTATTTACATTTATTGTGAATTCTGGTGTTATTAATTGCATTTATTATTGTGATTTTAGTTTAAATCTCATTTATTACGACTCCGCGTCGGTTGACTAAAAATCCAGTCAACACTAATAAATAACATTATATTTATATATATATTTATAAAACTTATTAAACTAACACAGTTAAATTTAACAATCGTAAAATAGATACATCAATATATGAAGATAAAGATATATTGATTAAATTTTCTTTGAATCTTGGATTTAAGGAGAAAGAAATTAATTAAAAAGATTCTTGCTTTCAAAAAATAAAAATTAAAAAGATTTTATTTTCTTATGTTTAGATTGAATATATAAATTAAAAATTTTATTCTTCAAAAATCAAAACATGATGTAGTATAATTTATGAAATTTGATCAATAAATATATAGAAAAACAAAACAAAAGGTCTCAATTATCAAATTTATTGAAAATATTTTGCTTATCTTTTTCTCATAAAAATTTTCCTAAGTAAAATCTAAGGTCCAAACAAAATCTAGAAAATTCTCATCAATAATTTATTTTCTTTCAAGAAGTTCTTGCAAAAAAAGTATTTTTTTTTTTAGTCTTAACGAAACATGTGAAATTAATTGTCTATTTTATTGTTATATTACACGCTAATTAATGAATTTTTACTGTTATTTTATATATATCTATTCTATATAAAGTGTGCCTATATAACTAAGGTACCGTTTGGTAACACTTTTGTTTTTTAATTTTTTAATCAAAAAATGAAAGTAAAATTTTTGTTTTTAAAAAATTTATTTTTGAAAAACAAAGATGCGTTCTATAACCACTTTTATTTTTCAATTTTAAAAACAGAAAACAAAAGTGTGTTCTGTAAAGTTTATTTTATTTTTATTTTTTGATTTTATTTAAGTCGGGTCTAGGTCCGAGGTTAGATTTGGGTTCAAGTCAAAAGCCGTGTTCAGCGCCAGGGCCGTGGGGAGGGGATTTGGGTTCGGGTCTGGTCGTAATCCAAAAGATTGATTAAGAAAAATAAACTGTTTAAAAAAATATTGAAAGTGATTTTTTTTTTTTGTTTTTAAAATTTTGATTTCTAATTATAAAATTGAAAAGTAAAAACAGTTTTATAGAACATGTTTTTGAAAAATATTTTCACTTTTCTACTTTTAAAAACAGAAAACTGATTAAAAAAATGTTACCAAACGCTACCTAAAATTCTTAGTTTATGAGAAATTCTTGGTTAATTTTTTTTTTATTTAATAAAATAATAAAATATTATTTATATATAATAAAATAATAATAAAACAAATCACATTAATATTTGAATTGATATTAAATATTTGAGAATCACAACCCATTTAATTTAAATAAAACAACCGCATATCTCTCTAACAAACTGTATATCCCCAAATTTTGATTAAAGTTTTCTATTAAAAAATAACAATTTTTTTTTGCTGAGGTTAACGGAGTTAAATCCCCAATTTATTTTTATCTATAATTTTATTTTTTCAAATCTCAAACACAGTTTATAGCATGCCAACTCATAGAATTCTCAATTTATATCACATGAAGCCACTGTATATCGCATGAAGTTCAAAATGACGAGGAAGAAGGTGAGAGATGAAAATCAAAATCATCTTCAACCATTCTATGCCTAACTTATGAAATTAAAGTTTCAATCAACTTGATTTTCAATCGATAACGATGAGTAGACGACAGGTGAACGATTTCAGATGAACGAGACCAGCACATTCGCCCAAATTAAAGATTCAATCGACTTGATTTTCAATCGTCAACGATGAGTCGACTTGATTTTCTGCTCTAACTGCGCCAAGTGTTCCCCAAAGGTAATTACTTTCCACATATTCATTCGATTTTGATTAGGGATGTTCAAAAAGCTTGTGTTTATGATAGTAAAATTTTGATTTATAATTTATTTTTGGGGGTTTCGTAATTATGGTTCTTCTTTTCTCAGCCATTCCTTATTCTGCAATTTCTATTTTGTTAATTCAATTTTCGCTATGGAGGTATTTGCCTTTTTTTTTTGGTACAATTTCATTGATTAGATTTCAATTAAAGGATTTGTTGTAAGTGTATCAATCGTTAAATTAAGAGCTTTTTTATTAAATTGACAATGCTCATTTTTTTTCTTCACTTTTTGATCAATTACATTCTGTGTTAGAGGCAATAATCTTGAAGTTTGACCCGACACATGAAGCCTTTGTGGCATTTCATGCTGTAGTTCATTTCAACTGTATAATTTTTAATAATTTGAATATTACTAAGAAAAATTCAATCTGGTTAGTGCTAAGAAATTTGAATTTTGTATGGAAAGTTATGGAATAATAGCGAGCATATATAGTTTTTATTCTTCATCATCTTTATTCTTATGTCTCAACTCATATTACAGTTTTTTCATTCTTCATGCCCTGTCAATCTAAAACCCATATTGTGAATTTGTCTCTACTTGACTACATGAATTTGGTCAGCTCAAGAGAGTTTCGGATCTCTCCCTCACTTTTAATTAATTATTCGTATAATTGCAGGTTTTGAATTCGATACCGAGACCCTCACTCTCTCCCTTTACATAATTTTTTGAGAATTTTTACCAGTGAGTTTTTTATAAGATGATGTTTCAGGTTGACATTATATGTGGAAATCAATTAAGAATTTGTAAATGTACATTTTTTTTCCTCTAAGGAGTGAATTGAGGGTGTTGATTTTTTTTATTATTATTATTGTCCCTATGTCTCTTTTATTTGTCGTTTATATTTAGAGCTTTCATTGATTGATACAAAGATGAATTATTTACCTTTTTCATATGCTTTTATTGTCTCTAAGCAAAGGAAGATTAAAATCCACCCATTAAGAGTATCTTTATTTTTCTTATCTACAACTTTTAGGCATATGTTATCTTCAATCATCAATAATTTAGAGATTAATTTTTAATTTTCTTTTTTATTTTACACACATTTAAGCTGTGTTTGCTTTAGTATTTGAACATTAATTTTTAGTTTATTTTTGAATTATCTTAAGAACATATTACAGTTAAATTATCAAGCATTCTTAAATACTAATATATTGCATTCAATATTTACTTTTAATTGTCAACATTATAAATTACATTATTTAGATTTACATAATAATAATCACTTAATAACTAATAATTTTTTTTTTCAATTATTAATTGTATCACTTTTAAATAAAGTAGATTATACCTAACATATAAAATTTAGTATACGTGTCTCGCACGTAATTTTTTACTTGTATATATATATAAGGCTAATTAGTAATTTTCCCCCCTAACTTTGACATGTACTAAATCATGCCCCCTGAACTTTTTTGGCCGTTAAAAATTTCCCCTGAACTATTAAGATTGTTAAATTTAAGGACTTTTATCTAATTTTATTAAAAAAATTCTGACATAGATGAAAGTTCAGGGGGCATGATTTAATACATATAAAAGTTTGAGAGGCATGATTTGGTAGATTTCAAAGTCTGGGGAGCATGATTTAGTACGTGAAACAGTAAAATTGAATGAAATTAGACAAAAGTCCTTAAATTTAACAATCTCAATAGTTCAAGGGGAATTTTTAACTGCCAAAAAAGTTCAGAGGGCATGATTTGGTATGTGTCAAAGTTTGGGGGAAAAATTGCTAATTAACCTATAAATAATTGTAATTATGCTTTTATGTTTTTTTTTTTTTTTTTGAATGAATGTTTTTTATGATTTAAAAGCAAATTATATCATAATATCCACGTCTAATCTTATATACAGATATTCATTCTTTTATTTATTTTGTTCTTTAAACATAAAAATTATTCAATAATAATAATAATAATTGAACGCCTTTATATATCATAAGTAGCGTAAGTAGGCGTTGTTGTTGAGTGTAAGCCGTGTGTTTTATATGTTTATTTTATTTTTGCTGCATTATTGGTATTTTTCTTAATACAAGTTTTAATTTTTTAGAACAAAAGGAATGTATTAGTAAGTTTGATTAGGCCTAACTAATTATTATATTATATGATATATCAAAACAGCTATAGCCATATATATAGTCATAGACATAGATATATGAGAGAGAGAGAGAGAGACAAAGAAGAAGATTGTAGAGAAGAGTGGAAAGGGAATTGAGTATAAATAAATTAGAAAAAATTGCATCTAACAACTAAAATTTGAAATTAATTGCCATAATATTGTTATTCAATTAATTTGCACATATACCGTTTCTTCAATTAATTTTATTGTAATACGTATATACCTATAAAAATGCATATATTTTCTTTCCAATTACACTGACCCATATTCTTTACTTTTGCTTTCTTTCTTTTTTTTTTTATACTAATTTTTTTTTCTCAATGCATGTGTACTGACCATTTTTTCTCTCTCAATATATATATGACATATCATCATATATACAATTATACTCTTATTTTCTCATGCCATCAAATTATTTCTTTTTTTTTTCCACACATATGTAATAAAACAAATAATATTATTAAAAAACAATTTATTTTTAAAGATTTCTCTTTTTTATTTTATTTTTTTAATTTAAAAAGTTTTTTTTTTGGCTACACGTCGAATTTTTTGGTCTAAAAATTACATCACTGCAATCTACTCTTTAATGCGATCATTTTAATATGCGGGAAGCATATATTTTTTTACCATTATCGAAGAAGATAACCAAAATCAAAAGTAACATTTTACTTTCTTTATCTTTGGTTACTCATTAATATTTAGTTAACTAATAAGTAAACAATGTTTAAATCAGTATACATCAAACAACTTCATAAGTTACTTAAAGTATTTTATTTTTTATATTTTGTTAATAAATGAATAAACAATATTTTAATTTAAATAAAATTTAATGTATCAAACAATTTAATAAGTTACTAAAAAATATATTTGTTTATTTATATTTAAACATTACAATATAACTTTATTTTTATAAAACTATTTTAATAATAAATTGAATAGTATCTAAAACATCGTATGAGTTACATTAAAAAAAAAAAGCAACCTCAATGTATCTTTTAGAATAAAATAACATAATATAGCCTAAAAATATAAAAAAAAAAAACAAAAAAGTTTCTTTTAATATTAGTCGTCTTTTTAGGAGATAAAAAAATATATGTTTTTCACATATTAAAATAATTATTTTATTATTTATATGTGTAAAATTCTAAAATAAATTTTTAATAGAAAAGTAACTAATTGATATCTTATTCACATCAAAAGTAGCTAAATGGTTGCTTTTCACAAAACTCCTAAAAAGCGAAAAAAATCTGAAAATGAGATTTTTTCAGTTTTTTATATTTTTCGGTAATTATTTTAAATTTCGGTATATATGCTGACGTGGCACAGCGGTATTTGTGCAAATAATTTTCTTAAAGGTATTTTTATAAATAAAATAAATTTTAAGTATAATATTGAAAACTCCCCAATAAATTAACCCCAGCCAGCCCAATGTATATATTTTATAACATATAAATATAGGTGTATATATATATGCATGTGAAAGTCTGCAGCTTTTGTCTCTCAGAACTCCGACCAAAATATTTGGCTTTGTGGTTCTGCTATCTCTCTTTTATATACACATAACATAACCCAAAACTCTCTGACCCAACTCTCTCTTTACTTCTAATTTCTCTATTGTACGGACGGACTACATTACATTACATTAAATTATTCATTTTCATTTTGTATATTATTATTAAATTAATATTATAGTTTATTAATTTCGAGTAGTTCTCTTCTTCTACATATAGCATATATAGCTGGTTCGGTTCAATGCAAATGCCAACTTCTTATACAAATAAAGAATATATAATGTACATTAATTAAGTAGATGATTTGACATTTACATGATATTGAATTTTAGATGGAGCTTAATTAATTAATTAATTAATTACTATGATTATTGATGTGGAAATTAACTACTTGTATATATATCTCTGTGTACATATGATTGACTGGTTTTGTGAATGTTTTCGCCTAAATTCATGCACTGACATAAATTAATAATGTCCTAAAGATGAAAAGATTGTTTACCTAATTGTCTAGCTACACCTACATATATAGTATTTCATATTTATTTCTTATATATACACCATGCATGTTAAAGTTATGTACAGACATCTATAGATATATGGTCATCTTTGTAATGCATTAATGTACTTTATAACCTACGTTATTAATCCCGATCAACTTTGTATCAGCAAAGTAATTAAATAGACTCTTTTTATCAATTTTAGTATTTAGAAAAATATTTTAGTCTAATTAATTTTTTATAGTCGTGCACTTTATATAATTATTTAAGATATTTTATAAAATTTTAAAAGATTTAAATTAATTTACAATATAGAAAGTAGTATTCAAACATATGTCTATTTCACATACATATAAAATAAAAGAGTCATGCGTGTAATAAACTGTTTGAACCATATTTTTGGCATGTTAAATTTTTCTAAATATCTCAAAATTTTGTAAAATATAACGTACACGATTATAAAAAAAAAAAATCTCTAAATAAAAGTGCATGATCAATATATCTTTTTTAAAAGGTAAATTATAAAATTTTGTTATAATATATTAAATAAGATCTATATGTAATATAATATCTTACCATTTAATAGGGCTGGGTGTTTAAAAATATAGGTTTATTTTTTTATTATTATTTTTCTTGAATGGAAAATATAGGTTTATTTTGGTTTTGTTAATTAGGAAAAACGTAAATATATTAAATTAAATTCCATAAAATATATATAGCTAGCTAGATATATTAATATTGTTTAATTTAATATCATACGGCAAAAAAATGGTGCATGCACACAGCAAAAATCTTCGATCATGATCTCATATATATATATGAAAAAGTTACGATCGAGACGTGAATTCAATATTACAATATTGGATTGTACTATATATAGGAGGAGAACAAGAAAGGCCTAGGAGACAAGAAAATGCAGATAATTAATATTTATTTTTCAAAAATAAAATATATGAAAAAACTTGTCGATCTTGATCATAATTCGAGAAAAGACATTACAATGGGTTTACTAATTACGTTCTATATATGATGTTATTATATATATAACTATATTAACAATCATACAGTGATTATCGCTTATATGTTGGCAAAAATTAATTAATATATATTATGTAATTATATTATTTTGACATTAACAATTAGTCATGCATCACCTATTATATTTAAATTTCACAATTGACACACACTAAAGTTTCTACAAAATGGACACTACTTATTTAGACATAATTAAAAATTAAAGAAAAAAAAATACTCTCATCCATATATATACTAATAAACATTTTCAATTAATTAACAAATTATTAATTATTATTTTGTGACACTACAAAAAATCTTACTTTTATTCACAACAAAACTTGTGACTAAAAGTGAAAAAATTGTGACTAATTTTAAATTATCATTCTTAGATTGTGACTAAAAAGTCCGTGGCTAAAAGTATTAGTCACAAAAATTACAATTTATTGTGACTAAATGCATTTTTAGTCACAATATTTGTTGTGACTAAAACTAAATTAGTAACAACTTGTAACTAAAGACTATATTTTAGTCACAAGTAATATTTTGTTGTGCCTAAAAGTCATATTTAGTCACAAAAAAATTATGTTGTGACTAAAAAGTTGTCACTAAAAATAACAGTTTTTTGTAGTGTGAGATTATCGAATTACTTGCACAAAAATTGTTATCATGAACTATTTTTCAAGATATGAAAAACAAAATCTGTAAAATTTATCTTTATATAAATATATAGACGATTATACTGGTGATCAGTATTTAATAAATAAAAAGCTAATTGGATATATATATATATATATGAGTAATTTATATATAAATACTTAAGTTTAACTCTGATCACTTTCAATAAATATTTAGATTTAATTTTTGTCGGTAATAATACTTAAGTTATATTTTTAAAACTCCATAGGTACTTGAAAGTTAAATGTTAAATTATTATCCACTTATTATTTTTTTATTATTGATATATTTTAAATAATTTTTTTTCAAAAAAAAAAAATAATGATATGGACCAATCATGGTTTGTCACACATTGCAATTTACTTAACACTTAACAACTAAATATTTACAGAAGTTCTAAAAATATAACTTAAGTATTATTACTGTCAAAAATTAAACTTAACTATTTATTTTAAACTAAAGTATTTATACCATAAATTATTATATATGTATATATATGAAAATGATTATGGAATATTTATGGAGATGTGGAAAGGCATGAGCAATAATAAGAGGAGGCAGATCCAACAGGATGATTGGAGTTGTAATTATAATTTTAACAATTATATTAATTGTGCCGTAAGCCGTGGCGTTGGATTGGGATTAATAGAATTAATTAAGATCCAGGCTGCTAAGCACATGGCTTTTCCTTAATTAATCATATAATATAATATTATTATTACAAAAAAGAAATTCCGACAAGGTGAAGAACGAACTCATTAATTAGCAGGCTTATTGTCCTTTCCTATATAATTATTATTATAATTTATAATTAAGCTAATTAATTATAGGATTACTTTGGTAATATTTATTATGAGTTTTTATACATGCCTGCAGGGATGGGATGTTAGTAAATCTTAAGACAACGACATGACATGCATGATCTCCTTTTATTCATTTCTGTCCACCCGCCCATATATATGTATACTCACTCATATAATATATATCTTATTTACACAAAATAATATTTATATCACCTAATATATATATACACGTAACTTTGATTCCCTAAATCATATTCTTATACAATTTCATTTAATCTGTTTTTATAGTTATATATATTTATTGATTCTTACTAATGTATGAAATTTGTTGGGAAATTGGACAATAGATCATATTTAATATTTATCTCAAATTATTGTTTTAATTCACATAGATTTATTTTTAAGCACTCTTCAAAAGGTCTTATACTAATAAAAATATTGTTATTATGCATTAGAGGATAAATGTAAATTTTCTTTAAAATTTATTTAAAAAATACACTATTTTTTTTTATCAATAGAAAAACTTGGGAGGAACAAGGTCCCTTCCCATTGTTATAGATCCGTATTTACTTATTTACAAATATATATATTTTTTTCTATTTTAGCTAATGTGAAATTTAAGTGGCACACACAATAAAATTAATTATTCTATGACGTTATAGGTACGTAGCAAACTATTTAATTAACAAACAACATAACGAAAGTATATACCAAAATATTTTATTAGTGTGGCTTATTTTTTTATGATGGAGTACTCTTTATTGTAATCATAGCAAGTTCTCTTTAATTTTTTAAAAATTCGTACGGTGCATAATTTAGGATTCAAATAGTAAAAAACTATATAAGAAAAAATAGTTTATAATGCATTAATTAATAGCCAATTCAACACAATTTTTAAAAAGGTTAAAAATTGTTTTCTGAAGAAGTTGTGTTACAAAAATGTTTGGTAAACAATTAGAAATCACTTATTGATAAATTTATGGAGAAATTAAAATTAGTACAACCCAATTTTTAGAAAAAATAATTTTGATAAATTTGATTAAAACATAATATATTCCTAAAAATAAAACTATATGAAATAAATTACTATTAATTATAATAAAATAAATAATATTTAATTTTTCATTTTGTTTTAAAACTATATTTTATAGTGATCATTAGATATTTTTTTAGTTTCATAAACTTATGCTAATTACAAACCAAATGCATGAATCTATTGTTAACTAGAATTATATATATATTTTTAATGTGATTATCATAAATATTATAACATTGTTATTATAATTAAAATTTTAATAATTTACAACACTTTTAAATTAATAATTTACTAAACATTTAGCACAACATTTTTCCATTACTCATTTATAGTTATTTTTCTCACAATACAATTACAATTATTTTTTCCCACAGTTAGCACAATTATGTCAAACTGACCCTACCAATATTCAAATCCACTTCAATGTTTTAATTATATACGTACCTTACTATATTAATTTTAAAAAGCATTATAGTAGTGCCAAGTACCATCCATTGTGCGGATTGGATTGAATTGGAAAATTCAAAATCTGCACTTGTGCAGATTGGATAGTGATTGATGTGTAAAAATAATCGATCCAATCCAATTCATACATATTTATAAAAAAATTAAAAAATTATATATACAATTAATATTTCAATGTAAAAAATAGCAATTTAAAAGTCTAATACATATAATACAATTATATTTCAAAACTTATAATAGATCAAATGGCTATTCTATTCTTATATATAATTTTTTTTTTACATCCAATTTAAAAAATAAATTAAACATTTCTTTATACATATAATTTCACGTACAAAAAATCTTACTTTTAGTCACAACAAAACTTGTGACTCAAGTAAAAATTGTGACTAATTATAAATTATCAATTTTATGTTGTGACTAAAAAGCCTGTGGCTGAAGGTATTAGTCGTAAAAATTACAATTTGTTGTCACTAAATGTACTTTTAGTCACAATACTTGTTGTGATTAAAAGTAAATTAGTGACAATTTGTATCTAAAAACTATGTTTTAGTCACAAGTAATTTTTTATTGTGACGAAACGTCACATTTAGTCACCAAAAAATTATGTTGTGACTAAAAGTTTGTCACTAAAAGTAGCTATTTTTTGATAGTATTTTTTTCTTCTTTTAAATTTGTTATTTTATTTATTTTAATTTATTGTTGGAGACATAACTAATACATATTTTTTTTCATAAATATTAAATAATTTAATATAAAAAAAATAACTAATTTAAAATAACCGATCCAATTCGTATTTTTGCGGATTGAATTTGAACTATTGTGCGAATTAAATTGAATCCAAAATGTGAAATTCTTACTATTGTAATCAAAATAATGCAGATTGAATTAAATAAAGAGTAGGAGTGTTTATAATTAATTACGTACCTTATACCGGTCAGCTTTAGGTACAATATCAATATGAGTAGATATATATATACACGCATATATGCTTAGATTGTTGTAACATGCATTAATTATGCAGCGTACTACGTCGTCTTAAAATAATGTATGAAAATATACAATATTAGCTAGTTACTGCAGCCTGGAAAATGTTGTTGGTTCACGCAAAACTTTTGTGTGTGTTTTTGGGATTAATGTAAAAGAGAGAGAGAGAGAAATATTGATGATGTTGATTATTGAGCCACTAAGGTCACTATCCAGGTGATTCAACGATATCTCTAAACTTTCTTTGGTTAGGATTATAATATCCACTCAGAAAAGAATAGCCACAATAATATATTCATTTTTTTTTTTTACTAATTGCCATATTATATATAAATTAAATGTGGGGCATATTTTGAAAGCAGCAGGCATATTAAATATTGCACTATCAATTAAAACAGTGGGGTTCGATCAATCAACTTCCATTGATCCAATATTACAAGTTGAGGATATATATAATGTATATGTATAGATATAGATCGATCAATAGAGATTGGACCTTTGGATCGAAGTAAGTAATGTATGTGATGATCTGCAACCTATGCATGCCTTTCTTTCTCCTTCTAGATCTCTATTTTTATTAATTCCAATATATATTCCAAACCTCCTTTTCCTTATAATTTCTTTTCTTATTAACCATTTATATTATTTATATTTATATTGTTTATATGAAGTATCGAGCCAAAGCAATACACCCTTATTTATTCTTATTTAAAATTTGATTTTACACACTTTTAAAGTATAGTGATGAGGACTTGGGAGATTAAATTAAATGAGAAAAGCACTACATATATAAAAAAAAAAATAGTTATAATAAAATTTGTGATTAAAAATAAAAAAAAAATTGTGACTAATTATAAATTATTATTCTTGACTAATTAAAAAATTCATAGCCAAAAGTATTAATCATAAAAAAAATATAATTTATTGTAATTAAGACAGATGACAATTTGTGTCTAAATATTATATTTTAATCTCAAGTAACTTTTTATTGTGAATAAAAATTAAATTTAATTATAAAAAAAATTATGTTGTGACTAAACAGTTATTATTAAAAGTAATGTTTTTTTTAGTGAAAAATTAATAATAGTTAGATATGTATTATCAAGAAGATGTTAATTTCGAAAAAATATTAATTACAGCTAAACAACAATTTGAATTTAAATATTATCCATTTATTAATATGAAAAAATAATTGTTTTATTATAACTATAAAATGACATATGTAGTCACAATAATTAAAAAATTACCACTAAAAATGTAAATATTATTTACGTTTTTAATGGAGTGATATATAAGAAGGTATATATATATATGGATAATAAATATATATATGTATATTAAATGAGAATTGGGTTTTCAATTTGCATATATTCATGCATGGTAAAAAAATCAGCATCAAAACTCATTGAGAGAAGGCGCACATGCACTGTTTTCATATATATATGGGGCTTTGAAATATATTGCTTGGACTAATAAACTTAATAATGCAATCATCTCTTGTTTCAATCATCAATATTATATATTTAGCTTTTTTTATTTTTCCTACAAATCAATTCTATCCCTTTCAATAAGACAACAGCAATAAGTCATAATCATTAATATAATAATTGATCAAATTACCCCCACCTTTGCCTACCCTCAATATATATATATTTATGTATTAATCCATATATTAATTCTCTATAGTACAACTACAAATTTGGATAAAAAAAGTAGTTTTAGCTCCTGAAGAATATGATCATATATATTTATATATAGTACCCCTCTTGTTACCGAATTAGTATATATAACAAGTACTATAAAAAATTATCTACAAATATATTGAGTACAATAAACTGATAATACATAAAAAAAAAATAAACCCTAAAGAGGAAGCAAAAGAACGAGATTCACGGCCTGAAAATGACTGTTTAAAGGGAAGGTTCCCTTGAAAAGTAGTGTCCCATGTTGTAAATATTAATAAGGAATTAATAATAATTAAGTTAAATTAATAATAATTAATTTCCATATATCTAAGCATTGTCAGCTTACATTTGCCACACCTCCACGCTTCATTTCTTCCCATATTCTCAACACAACACTTTTAATTAATTCAAATTTTAATTAAAAGATCATTTTTAATAAAAATAAATTAATAAAACGCCGACAACCCCAAAAATAAATAAATAATTGAGGGGTGACACTGACATATATGTACAAATATATATACTGTATATATGTATTTATTTTTTAGACTTTGGCTACACAAGTCTTCATGCAGTAGTAATAATTTACTAAAGGCTATTATTGTCAGTCACGTGGGGAGTTATTATTACTGTGGTTTTATTAATTTCTTCTTCTGATAATACTTGAATTATTATTGTTATTAATTATTCTTCTGATTCCATTGCTAGCAGGGAAAAGAGCAAAAACATCATCATTACTTCGACCATTAATATTTCAGCAAAAGTTCGTCTTTATTTTTTTTTAAACAATTAAAATATTTATGATTTAATTTTTCCACATTAATATATAAAAGTGATGAAAAGAAGATATGCTGATAAATTGTTGTTGCTGTTGCTATTACCTGTTAAAATTAATTATTAACAACAATTAATTGATCATTCATTAATTGGAAGACTTCGGTTCCTCAAAGTATATATGTATTTATATAAATTCATCAACTTATCTTTGTCTTAAGAGTAAATAATCTAACTAAACCATGTTTCTAATATATACTATAATATTAAAAATTTACAATGAATTAAAGCTCCAGATAAATTAATAATAATAAACTATATAATGCATATACAATAATAGTAGACTTTTCTATCAAAGTCAAGACAATATAATATTCAATTGTTAGACAATATATTTATGACTCAAAATTTGAGATTTTGACTAGTATCTGCTGTAATAGAAACTTGACACAGTTGTTTTAAGGTATATTCGTATTTTATTATTATTATTATTATTATTATTATTATTATTATTATTATTATTATTATTATTATTGTTATTATTATTATTATTATTATTATTTGTTGTTGTTGATTCATAATATCAATTTACGGGACTAATTTTCATGCTTGTTATTGTTATGGTCAACAAGTTCAAGAAAGAAAAAACAAATACTTTTTTTTTTCAATGGCCGGGGATTTTTTTTATTATCACATTCAATTCACATATACACAAAAAAGTGTCTACATACTCTAACTAATGTTGTATATACTAAATATATATATGTGTGTGATTCAATGAAAAATTGTGAAAATATGTACAAAGCTAGCATATTGTGCAAGTTCCATTAATGAATCTAACATAATAAAATAGCTATATATAGGTTAAAAATAAATATATATTGTTTTAGATCATGATATCTATACAGTGGTGACTGAAGATTTAAATGTGGGGTTAATTTTTTTTGGCAGACGCAATAATAAATATAAAAAGAAAAAAAAAATTATTCTTAATGTGATTTGAACTTTTAAATTCTATTTTAAATGTAATCTAGCTTAATCATTATATCAAAGTTAAAATTATATTTATAAATATATTTTTTTATTATAAATATATATCGTAACTAACTAAAATATATATATATTTTTTTCTCGATTTTGTTTACGAGCGATTACCCCGCCTCGTTTCTATGTAGACTTTGTCTCTATATATATAGAATCATAGATGCTCTATATATTGTCAAGCAATTTCCGATTAATGTTGCCTAGCTTAGAAGAGAACCGTACGTAGTACTATGAATATACAATTTAATAAAAGTACCAAGTACAATGTACACTAATATTTAAAGAATAACCAAATTAAAAGCCAATTCTTTTTGGTGTAATAACATCTTAATTAAATATTGTGCATGTTATATATATATATCTACCTAATAATATTATTAATAATTAATAACGTAATGAGCCCAACAATAGTGTGTGGTGTAATTATAAACAATTGCATTATATATAAAATAATGTAAAGTAATGCATTATAGATTAACTAATTCAATATGGTTAAATTTGTTTGCTTCATTATTACATATATTTGTCCTTGTATTGTGTCATATAATATTATATATATACTAGCAATTTTTGGTTATATATAAATTTCCCAATTAATTAAGTCAAGTCAAAATTTAAATAGTACGTTCATGTGTCGTCGTTAAATTGTATATGCATCTTTCAAAGCATTAAAAAGACCAGTTAGTTGAAACTTGAAACAACAAATAATGCATTAATTGTATATATCAACATCAAAGAATGTCGCATATACACCTATATATATGGATCTGACTTTAATGTATATATCGTTAATTTAATATTTATATATATCATCAAACCCAGAATGAAAATTCCACACTTCATCATCATAAGTAGGTTCCACTCATACTAGTGGTGGAAACAACGATGATATACATATATACATACATATATATATAAATAAATAAAAGCAAAATTATATATTTATCTTCTTCTTGTTATTTAAATTGTTAAATTTCTTTGAAAATATATGGAGCTGCTATTGGTTGGCTAACCATGTGCAACCAAAAGAGTACAAACACCGGTAATTTATATAAAAAAAACTATATATTTATTATATAATAAAGATGATCTATATTTATATTTTCATATTTAATTAAATTAACCCATCTTATGATTAAACCTTTATTTACGGTTTGCATGCGTTGTCTAATAAGTTTTCCAGTAAAAAGTAGTTCTTTAATCATCATTAAGTCACAACATAAATAGTTTGTTTTGCTATATAATATTGGTATTGCACGAAATTAGGAATAACTAATAAATAAATAAATAATTAAATTTAATAATGATGAGAGAGATATTGGATCAAACGGCCATAGTTGAATGTTGATGAGAGAGAGAGAGAGAGAGAGAGAGAGAGAGAGAGAGAGAGAGAGAGAGAGAGAGAGAGAGAGAGAGAGAGAGAGAGAGAGAGAGAGATGTGTGTAAGTGTGAGTTGATATAACACCGTAACAACAATGATGGACAGCCTAACATAAATGAATGGGTCAAGTTCACAATAATAATATAACTTCATACCAAACATGAGAAGTGAGTTTTTCTATGCTATTTCTTTAAATCATTGGTCATAATAACCATCAGATCATAATTTTCAGTATAGCATTTTTGGCCAACATTTCTATCCTTTTTTCTTTTTTGGCTTTTACTGATTAATTTATATAAGGATAATTTCCTTTTTATATATATATAAAAAAAATAAAATAACCAAGTACGGTCATATTCGAATCATAATGCTTCAAGACAATATTGACTTTATGCAAAAACAATAATTAAAAGAAAACACTATTTAGAATTGTTGTTATTTATGTATTAATCTGTCCCCGAATTTTCAGTGTGTTAAAAATAGCTTTTAAATTATTCAGGTATTATAAATTAGATATTTTTGTCAACTTCTCTAACATATACGTGGTAATGGTAAATAAAATAATGACATGAGTCTTTAGCCAATTGTTATATCATTGTCCCGTTAATTCCACGCTAATTAATTTAAAAGAAAATAATTAGTTTTTTTAATTTAATTTTATCTAATTTTTTTAATTATTAATTGATTTTTAGTTTAATAATTTTTTAAAGGTGTATAATTTTTTTATGTTAAATTATATATGTGACGCTGATATGGTAATTTTTTAAGTATCCGTGTTATCATTTTGTTTGCTTAGCTATATGACAAATTTTGACAAAATGACTAATTTATAATACTGTGAATAGTTTAAAGATTTTATAATGAGCTGAAAAATTTATAGGGCACAATAATACATAAATGATAATTCAAGAGATAAAAGTCCTAAATAATTCTAATAAAAGGTAATAAATAATCAAGGTTTTGAACAATAAAGTAATTTATTTTGCTGTGTTATTTGATGTTTTTTTAAAAACAACACTTGAAGGTGTTTTTTGAAAAAAAATGATAAAATTAAATTTGAAGTGGTATTTCAAAATAAATGAAATATTGTTGGTCATAAAAGGTTTAGGTCAGAAGAATGTGTAGTATAATAATGGCATAAACATAAGTTTACTTATATATATAGATATATGCATATAATAATATCTTGATATTTATTTATATATGAATATATATGGTAATATTTAATACTTATCTTAATTGATTTATGTAATTGTATAAGGTCTAACTGTGTGTCGACTTGCATAATTAAATGAGAAACTTTATTAATGAAAACTTTGTTTCAAACTATCCAGATTTATATGAATTTGTAGTTTCAACGGATTTTAAAGCTGTTAATTTGAATTATTCTCCGATTTTTCTTCTTGATAATTTTTGTAATTTAATGTCAATTTGTTTCCTTTTTTCATCCATGACCTAAGGTGTAATAATATTTCAGAAGTTTGATTAAAATATTAGATTATAACTGATGCGACAAATATAAGAGCGAATTTATTTGTATTAAGTTAATTTTTAGTTTTCTAATCATTGAATAATCTTCTAATATGAGTATTCTTGATACCACGTAAAAATTTGCGTTTGTAATTATTTATTTTATGTTCATTTTATATTCTATGTGTTAATTTGTTTATTAATCTTAAAGAGTTTCTGTTCTAATATTTTCTGTTTTTATTTGAATCATTCATAATACTACTGGTTAATTATTTAATTTAAATAATTAAAACTTGACCATAATAAATAACAGAATTTCAGTTTTAAATTGCATTTAGTATTGATTAGAAAAAGTAACATCTGAGTTGATGTACTATCTTTTGTATAATTGAGTTTTTTTTTTTTAACAGACCTTTTCTCAAAAAAAAAAAAATTCTGTTTTTTTAAATTTGAAATATATACCTATGTATACATATGTCTGTCTTTTTGACATATTTAATTATTTTGTTATTATCTAAGCATTTGAAAGAAAAAAAGTTATGAAACATGAGAACACTACCAAAAAAAAATTAATTTTAGTCACACTAAAATTTGTGACTAAAAATAAAATAGTTAATTATAAATTATTATTATTATTATTGTATTGTGTAAATTTGAAACCTAAATTTTAAAAGAAAAATTTATTTACACCCCAAAACTTATAGATACACTATTTTAATAATTTTATTTTATATAAAATATATATCCTTAATTTATAATAATTTTTTATTTGTAACCCAAAAATTATAGATACACTATTTTTATAATTTTTATTTTATATAAAATATATGTCTTTGATTTATAATAGTTTTTTCTTTTAAAAAAAAGGCATTCTTAAAAATATACCTATCAAATAAAAATAAATTATATTTTAAATGTTATAACAAAAAAAACAAAAATTATATAAAATTTTCTTAGAAAAAAATAAAAATAAAAATTAAAAATTAATTATAAAATTATAAATAAAAAATGACCTAAAATAAAATTATTATAAGTACTGAAGTTAACATAAAATAATAAAATAATATGGTGATTGAAAAAAAATTAACAAAAAAAATATATATTAACAGTGATTTTTTAAAATTATTTTTTAAGATTAGGGATGCACTTATAATTTTGTGAGATACAAATACAACTCGGTTATCTTATAATATCTTTTTTTTTATTATTTTTTATACAAATTTGTTAAATGACCCTCCTTAAATTATTTCTTTGCACTTTGGCCCCCTTTCTGCCTCCGTCCCTACTATTAATCAACTTCAACTTGAAGTTCGGTTCGAGTATATTACTTCAAAAGAGTAATATTCCTTCCTCCTACAAGAAAAGTTTCCAGTTCTGTAAAGAAAAAAAAATTAGAAACGTAGAGAGAAAAAATTTGTGGGAAAACTAATATATTATATATATAAAAAAAATCACAAAACAAATAAAATAATAAATTGGCTCCCGACAACAAGGACGGTAAGTGGGCCTAGTGAAGAATGACTGGGCTGTGTAGAAAATTAATTTTGGCCCACAAATGTCTTGTGATTAGGTGTGGTCGTGGGCCCAATAGGAATCCGACCAGAGAATGCTAAATTCACCTGACGTGGGGGTATGGACACCTCATTGCATCACCGCCGTGTCTAAGAGTCCTCCACTCGTCAACCTGGAATCTGGATCAGATTTCTACTGCCTCCCATCTCACACACCAATCGCAATTCATTCATATAGTTTAGTATTAATTTCACTATTAGTTAATAACAATGTTCTATTTAAAAAAAAATTGGAAAAATTAATTTTTATTTTCAATTTTTACAAAGACTTTTCTTTTATTATTATTTTTGATAGATTCCAAACAAACTTTCTATAAAGACTTGAGTTATAAAATATTTTATAAAAAAAAATGACCCAAAAATACTTAAATTAGTAAAAAAAAAATTGTAAATTAACTTCTTAAATACGTTAATTAAATTTCTAATATCATGATTACTTTTATATTTTAACTGTTTTTACATAGGTGATTAACAAGAACAAAATATACTATTAATTATTTGAGTACTTTTCCCGTTAATTAATTATAATAACATCTTCCCCAAATATTTTGTATAGATAGTTACACAAGACTACATCAACATTAAGCTGTAATTATCTTAAGATATGATATTAAATACTTTGATGTTGGAGACTTTAATAATATTCTTTAACATCATATGCAATATATATATATATATACATATAAAAGTAAAAATAATACAATCCAGTCTATTCAACAATGGTCCATGATAATGAACAATTTAGATCAAACATGCTTCCCCCTTTGAATTCAAAATCTTAATCATGTAGTAGTGGAATAATAATAGTGAATAAATAACTAACTAGTCACTTCTAATTTATGACTCAACCTAATTTTGAATGTATTTGTTAAAGTGCCTAACACTCCGTCCAAACTAATTTAAATATAAGTAAATTTGACAAGAGAGATTAAAAGGCTATATAAAACTTTTTTTTTTGTTTAAGATGGTAGATGTGAGGAGGTGATCATGAATATACATTTACCATTAATGAATACACAATTGGTAGAGAGTGTCCTTCAATGCTCTAACTAACCAAACCATGATTTAGGAAGCATGCAACATTATGAAGAGACAATATATTAGGTGGACCTAAAGTAATCTTAATATATAACCATTAAAAACAATGTCTTATTACAATGGAAATTTAGGAATTTGGACAGTTTTAGAGGATAGGATCAGGGCCATGGTAAGCAATAAGCCACATGATCCTGTCGAGTTTAGATCCAATCCAACCATTTATTTGATTTTAATACAAGCTGATCTTGTCTTCTTTTTCTTCTCTTTTTGTCTTTTTTTTTTTTTTAATTTACATTTATATAAACTTGAGGTAAGACTTAAGGGTACATTTATCATAAATAGAATGAATTGGTAGTCCATACTCCATAATAAGATTAGGCTATGATTGAACCATACATTAAGAAACAATGAATCTAAAACATTTTGAAAAAAAAAACTAAAACTTCAACTCAAACGACATAAAGATATCTATAAACTCACTTATAACAAACAAAATTGTATAGCAGAACAAAATTTGAAGCTTCTCTATGATCCTCATAAGCATGTCAGCTTTGAGATGAAAGAAAAGTATTACCCTTGTTAGATACGCAATAAGGATCGTCCACAATCCAAGCAGGTGATTCTTTTGCTTTGTCAGCTTCCACAAACACAGTTATCTGATCACCACCACTTTATAAAGTGGGTAATGGTGAAGCTGCGTCAGCAAATATTGCTATATATGTATAGGAAAGAGAGGAGGAATTGTCCACCACCAGCGTGTGTGTGTGTGTCTCTCTCTCTCTCGAGCTTTGCTAATTCAAGTTATCAATTCAGCTGTTCCGACATTAAGCTTTCTTAAAAACTTTTCTCTTTTTAGGTGGTTGTCGCCTTTGCTTTTCGTCTCTCTTCCTCTTCGCTTGCTTTTGAATTGATTTGTTCACCAATGAAGGTTGTTCTCTCAATGCAAAGCTTTTTGCAACATGCCCCAGGTGAAGCTTTTTCACCATGAAGATTTTCTTTAGCTCGCCACGGTGAGCTGTGTATGCACGCACCCATGAGCAAAATGCGTTCTGCGCCAGAGTCTTCACATTTGGCTGAGAAAACATATCAAAGATATGTTACTGCAGAGCAAAAACAGATAGACTTGGATTCTTTTTGAATCAGACACCTGCTACTACTGGGTTTAGATGAGTCCCTTGGTAAACTTATTAAATAAACAAAACCAAGAAATGAAAGCCTGACCCAACTATTTAAGTCAGCAATGATTCTCAGCTTAAAATAAAAGAAACGTGATTACACAGAATCTGTTAAGTGAACTAGATATTATTGAGACACGAACATTAAAACATAAAAAATCAGATATACATGAGACCAACTTGCATACATCCTTACCTGAGATGAGAATGCCTCAAGTGCTTTTTGCAAACCAGCCACCCAAGGATGCAAGTCTACAGATATAAAACTCCTGGCACGATGCTTCTCATTGTGGATTGGGAAACTATCCAACACTTTCGATAGGGGGTACTCTGATAGTGACACGCCATGTTTCTCCAAGTGATTTAAATATTCCATTTCAACTGGCTGTAAAAAGAGTAAGGAGTCTCCTTTTTCGCCCAACCGAGCAGTTCTCCCTACCCTGCAGTGTGATCAACATTAGTTCTAGTATACCCTCTCAGTGCAATTTCAATGGAGACAGTGATACTCCATAGACAAGAATGTTGATAAACACAGCCTGAGCCTAAGGCAATTCCAAGTTCAAAACTTGGATCAAGTCAAGCAGCACTTGGAATACTTGCTAAAAACTCAAGTTGCATGAAATACTCTACAATTTGTGTTGGTAATTTTCATATGGAAGAGCTAGTAGCACCCTAATTCCCACTCTCTCCGCTCAACGTTTGAATTGTGGAATCTTATTGCCAATATCAAACAGCATCTAGAGAGAACTGGGGAGAAAGTGAGAAAAGGAATGCTACTAACACTTCTCTTCTTATATGATATCATATGAGCATGTGGGCTCAAGGACATCTAAGCACATACTTTAAACAATGACAGGTCATATGAAACTAATAAACCAACAGAAATCTAATACAAAAAATTCTTGACATTTATTGCTAAAAGAAAAAAAAAAAAACAGGAGACAAAAGTTCATATTTTAGAAATAAAGAAAGATTACCTATGTACATATTCTGTAGCATCACCAGGAGAATCATACTGTATGATACATTTTACTTGTGGAAAATCTAGCCCTCTAGCAGCAACATCTGTGCACAAAAAGAGAGCCGATTTGTCTGTCTTGAATGCCTGAAATGTGGCTGTTCGATCCTCCTGCTTCATATTCCCGTGTAGCCGCAAGGTATTACACGTGAGAAACTTCTGTTTGACTTCTGCTTCTGCCCGTGAGAATTGGAACTCACTCAACAGTGTGTAGTGAAAATCTACAGCATCACATGTTGAAAAGAATACCACAATCTGCAAAATAAGTATGTGAGTGAAATTGATGTGGAATATAAGACTACTAGGCCAAACCATAATAAGAAAATAATTATTGCATCTAGTGAAAGAAAATGAGCAAGTTCAAACTTTTTAATTCACCTTTTGGGATGTTGCTCTGTCAAAAAGATGCTTGAGAATGGAAAGAAGTACAGCAAGCCGTGAATTACATGGTGCTGCGAAGAAAATCAATAGTGAAACTCACATCATGAAATCATTTAATGTGTCAATAAAACATAATACTAGCACGAACCTTTGACATATTTTTGATTTAGTTGAGATGGGAGGTTATAATCTGCAGCAGGACCTGTTATTTTAAGTGGATGTTCTGAGGCATCCGTATCAAATATTAAATGTTCTGGTAATGAAGTAGACCGCACCCTTTTATCATCCAAACCGATCATAACAGGATTTTCTAAGCTCATTTTAGCCAGATTATTGACTTTGTCATTTAAGGTAGCTGATAAAAGCAAATTCTGCCTCTCAAATTCAGGTACACATGAGACTGTTTTGTCCTTCCTTGAGTCCAATATGTCTAGTATTTCTGCTATTTCTTTTCCAAATCCAAGTTCCAAAATCCTGTTAAATGGGGATTTCCACAGTAAAGTACAACAAGTCATAATCAATAATCATACTTTCTGGGAGCAGATATAAAGCAATTTTCACTGGTATATCATACCTGTCTGCTTCATCAAATATAATCCAACGCAACTTTGAGCGCATGAATGATGATGTATTCTTTAGATGATCTAACAGTCGTCCAGGAGTTGCAACAAGAATGGATATGCCTGAAAAAGACCACACGGAAGTGAGCATCTGCTTGAAAGGACTGGTAAGGTAAAAACTTTTTTTATTAAGAGGCTCAACAAAAAGAGAACCCAGTAGAGAAAACATAACAACCAATTAATAAAGTAATAATTTTATGTATCATGCTAGCTAAAGATGGAAACATTCCCTCCCACAAATCCTCAAGTAAAGGATGAACAAAAATTGGCTAATGAAAGTTACAGTGTTATGCATGTATCCTGTACCTTTCCGCAGCCTGGATTTCTCTTTTGACCTGTTTTCACCACCCATTACATAACCAGGTACAATCCAGTGAAATCGATGCAGTAACTTCTGCAGAATTTCGTGCACCTGCAGGCATAGCTCACGCGTTGGTACAAGAACCAACGCTATGAAGAAATATTAATTTAGAATCTTACTAAAAGGAGGGCTGCATAAACAAATAATAGAGAGATCCCTTTGTTCCTTTTAGTAATAATTTGGATACATATACGACTTCCTTATGGCTAAAACAAAATAATTAAGGACTCTCCACGAATCAAAAGAATAACACCCACATTCAATAATTACAGTTTTGGTTCTAAATTCACCAACTAGATAAGCAAGCTTCATTGTATTTATCTGACAAAATAAAACGAAAAATTGACCCACTACACCAAACAACACACTCTTACCAAAAGTTCCATCAGACCTCTGAATACGAGGATTGTAATTCTGCAAGTGATGGATAACAGGAGCCAAGTATGCAATTGTTTTTCCAGTGCCCGTAGAAGCATTAACAAGTCTGGAATATGCTCCATTAAAGAATACCAAAAATACAGTAGAAAAAGAAACAAAGCAAATACTTTATAGATACAAACATATATATGTATATAAATATATTAAGAGAGAGAGCATTAGCAGTGATGAAACACAAGGATACACATGACGGCCGGAAAGAATAACGGGAATGGCCTGAGCCTGCACTTGGGTGGGAGCTTCGAATCCCAACCGTTCTAATTTTCCAAAACAAGAAGGAATAGTCGTTAGCCTTAATGAATATGAAGCTTATTGTCATACAAATGAATCAAAACTCTCGTCCCAATTATAAAACATAAAAGGTCACCTCTTTTCCAGAAAATTAGTTAATTAGAGATGACCCACGTTACAAAAATAGCAAAATGAAAAACCAAATTCAGTTTATCTGAAGATGAAAAGGACAGAGAGAAAAAAGAGCGGACCTCGAAGCTGATCACATAAGTTAGTGTGAAGGCCGAGACTGGAGAAAGAGCAAGTGGCAAAGACGTCGCCTTTAGTTTTGTTATTCTTTGTATCTTCTTCTGTTTTGAGGGCTTTGGGTCTCCTGACCGCCATTGCCAAAGGTTGAAGCTCTGGTTTTGCGTGGTTCCTAATCTACCACAGCTCCTAAAATTGTACACCGTACTCCGCCGTAAAGGAAAAGCGGACAAGGGTTTCTTCTCTACACTTAATTCTCATATAGTGCTACACGACGTCGTTTTGCAGTTAAGAATAATAATAATAATAATAATAATAATAATAATAATAATAATAATGGTAAATAATATTTTGGACTCTGTGTTTTGTAAAAGTTATCAATTGGAACCTGTGTTTTGTTAAATGACAAAATGGATCCTGTATTTTCTAAAATAGTACAAATAGGACCCTGAATTAATTTTTTGTCAAAATAAGTTTAATTATAATCCGATCTAAAAGTGTTATGACAAAAATGTTTATATTTTTTGTATTTATTTGTATTATGAATTGTTTTCAAGTTGGTTGTATTAAAAAAAAAAAGTTGTCAAAAATTAAGCTCAGGGTCCTATTTTTACCATTTTAGAAAATACAGGGTCCATTTTATCATTTAACAAAACACAAGGTCCAATCTGTAACTTTTGCAAAACACAGGATCCAAAATAGTATTTTTTCTAATAATAATAATTGGAATATTTTTAAATACCCAAAAATAATAAAAAAATTAATTTACCTGTACAATTATTTTAGTAATTTTTTTCAATTTTATACTCTAATTTAGTTTTTTTTTTATATATATATTTACGAAAATTCACAAAAAAAACTCAAGCAACTCACGAAACAAGTTAAATCTTAATTAAAATCCACATAGAGATCATTGGAATAATCTAAATTATAAATTTAAAAAGAAAATAAAAATTAATATGTAGACTAATTCCCTATTATTTTAACAATTTTACAAATTTAATTTAATTTTTCATAAAATTACGAATGTTGTTTCAAAAGTAATATTATTTTTGTTTAAAGAAAAAGTAATATTATTTTTATATAGTTACTTCATTAAAGATATAACTAAAAAAAATAAATAAATATGTAGATATTTTGTAAAAATATAATTTTAAGTTACTTCTGTTAGAAATACTGTAAATTTGTATATAGCCCTAATTAATTCATGAGAATCAAACAATAGGATTAAGGAATAGCGGAAGCGTACCGGAGTCCATAGAATCGATTTTGTAATGATCTTTAATTGGTATGATCTTCCAATTTGCATCAAACCTTTCTCTGAAACTTTTTCTCTTGGTGATGGGGATACAAGAGTGAAAAGATACGATGCAAATGGGGACCATTACCTGTTATATTACCAATAGACAAAACTGTTGGCAATATTTTTGACTATTTCTATTTGGCCTCTCATCAATATAGAAATTGTCCTTATGGTATCCACATATTAAAATCATAACAATCATGCCCTTAAGTCATAAACTTTATTCCAAAATGGACCACATCAATTTGACTTATTTATTTGATGACCCAACACACATTTTACATATACAATTGTGACCCCAATAAATTCTAACAATCTCCCAGTGGGTCACATATGTATACATAAAAATGTGTTAACCTTATTGAGCTCATAACTTTGTCATCATAACCATAGGCATGTGCAATCTCGTCCATTAACTATATCAACATAGGATCAAAGCGATTTTCGTTGTATCAATCACAACTAAACCCATCAATGGTCACATATATCAACATAGCCAAATGACATAGATCAATCATGATAATGTGGTATGAAAATTACATGCATGGTGATCTATTTATGTCAATTTTCAATTGGTCCTACTTTACTTTATGGAGATCAAAACTTTAGCTTAAATGTACAAAGTGAAATAAACTGAATAACATAATTTCTTATCAAAAAAATATCCAAATACACATGTTTCATGAAACAAATAAAACACACAAAAGACAAACTCCCACTGAATCTAGATATCCTCATAATCTAAAACACCCATATGAGCAGTGTGCTCGTGAAAGACCTTGGGTGGCAAACCCTTAGTAAGGGGGTCTGCAATCATGGAGTTTGTACCTAAGTGTTCTATACAAATCTGTCCACTTTGTACCCTTTTTTTTACAACAAGGAACTTGATGTCAATGTGTTTTGACTTTGTCGAGCTCCTATTGTTGTTGGAATACAATACAGCTGACTTATTGTCACAATACAACTTAAGTGGTCTTTCAATTCCATTCACAATACGCAGCCCTGTGACAAAGTTTCTCAGCCATATACCATGGTTGGATGCCTCATAACATGCAACAAATTCTGCTGCCATGGTGGATGAAGCTATGAGTGTTTGTTTTGCACTCCTTCATGATATGGCTCTACCACCTAACAGACATATGTAGCCCGAAGTGGATCTCCTACTATCTTGGCATCTCGCAAAGTTGGAGTCAGAGTATCCAATGATCTCAAAGTGATTTGACCTCCTATATGTGAGCATGTAATCTCTTGTTCTCTTCAAATATCTCATAGCCTTTTTGGTTGCTTTCTAGTGATCAATTCCTGGATTGCTTAAGTATCTGCCTAACATTCCAACAATGTATGCTATATCTGGACGCGTACAAACTTGAGCATACATTAGACTCCCAACAGCCGAAGCGTAGGGAATCTTTTGCATTTCTTGAATTTTAAGGCTTCCTTTAGGGCATTGTTTAAGACAAAATTTATCTCCTTTAACGACAGGGGTACTACTTGGTTTACAATTTTGCATGCCAAACCGTTTGAGTACTTTATCGATATAGCTCTTTTGTGATAATCCAAGAATACCCCGAGAACGGTCTCGATGTATTTGAATTCCTAAAACAAAAGAGGCGTCACCAAGATCTTTCATCTCAAAATGCTTCGATAGAAATTTCTTGGTTTCGTGCAATAAGCCTATATCATTAGTGGCAAGCAATATGTCATCGACATATAGAACCAGAAATATACACTTACTCCCATTAAACTTATGATACACACAATCATCAACAGCGTTCATCTCAAAACCAAATAAGAGAACCACTTGATGAAATTTGTGGTACCATTGACGGGAAGCTTGCTTGAGTCCATAGATGGATTTCTTCAATTTGCAAACCATATTCTTTGGGTCACCAACCACAAAGTTTTCTGGTTGCTCCATATAAATTGTCTCATCAATGTCTCCATTGAGAAACGCTGTTTTAACATCCATCTGACGTAACTCAAGATCAAAGTGAGCAACAAGTGCCATTATTATTCTAAAAGAGTCTTTCGATGAAACCGGAGAGAAAGTCTCTTTATAATCAATGCCTTCTTTCTGAGTATAGCCTTTTGCTACAAGACGTGCCTTAAACCTCACCACATTACCATTTTCATCCCTCTTGGTTTTAAATATCCATTTACAACCAATTGGTTTTACACCTTCTGGTAATGGGACAACTTCCCAAACTTTATTGTCTTGCATAAACTTATTCTCTTCATTCATGGCATCATTCCACTTTTGAGAGTTAGAACTTTTCATGGCCTGATAAAAGTTGATAGGATCATCTTCCATCATTCTAATGCCATCCTCGTGTTCTTGAAGATACACTATGTATTCATTTGGATTAATAGCATTTCTTCTTTCTCTAGTGGATCGTCGCAAAGGCACTTGTTCTTGAGGTTGTTGAGTTTGTACCTCTGGGGTTTGATTGACTATGTTTGGTTGCTCTTTATCTAAAACTTGATCAATATTAGGAATGGAATCCTGAATATTGTCAAAAGCAACTATTGGAATAGGAATCAACTCATCCTCAAGAGGAGTGGTTGATTCTAAATCCTCCTCAAAAACAAAGTCTTTAACCGTAATTCTCCCCCCAAACTCAATATCCTCAAAGAACTTTGCAGTTCCCGTTTCAAATATATTCTTTACTTTGGGATCATAAAACTTGAAACCCCTAGATCGTTCAGAATATCCAATAAAGTAGCTGCTCACAGTTTTGGGTTCCAACTTCTTTTCATTTTGTTGCTATAATTTATAAACGCTACGCAAGTATACGCAATCAAGTAGTAAATCTCACACAGGTGAGGTCGATCCCACAGGGAATTGGATTAAATACCAATAAATTACACTTATGATTCTATTCGGCAAATCGAAAGCAATTATGATTTAAAAACAGTAAAATATGAAAGTAATTCAGAAAACTTAATAACACAATTGAAAGTTGAGCAAGATGAGATAATAGGGAGGAGAATCCTGTTGTTGTTTACCCAAATCGTTAATGCTTAATTACTATCCTATTCTTGGAGTGAATGACAGATTATGAAATAACCTAGCTCCTTTCAGATCTTCTAGATTCTAAATCACATGTTATCTAATTAATTCCTTAATTAAACTAACATGAAATCAGCATTAAGTAATAATCTACTCGTCACATAAGTCATGCAAATACTTTCGTTTCACATAGAACATCGATTATCTTAATTTTAGCATTCTCAATTCTCACTTTTCAGATTTCGAATTGAGATCATAGAGCATGCACAAGGTGATCAATCTTAAACATGAAATTAAGAACAAATTAAGATAATTTCACACACAAGAATTGAGGAATGGTAATTAAACATTAACTAGGCAAAACATTAAACAACAATCATCATCCTCCCTAAATGGGAAATTTAGTTCAGAAACAAATCCATAACCATTCCTATAGCAATATTCAACATAAATAAATTAAAGAGGAATAAAGAAAAGAACTGTTGGTGGATGAATTCTGGATCTTCACTTCAATCTCTGTGCTCTTCCTGCCGCTCTCAGCTGTATTTTAGGGTTTCTGATCGCTCTCCCTGACTTCCAATCGCAGTTTTCTATTTATAACTAATTTTTAGGGTTCGTCGGACAAAAATACCCCTGACCGTACGGACGCTCGCCGCGGCCAAAAGTGGTCTCGTCGCGGCCAAAAGTGCATCAAAAAACCACGTTTCTGCCCAGACTTTCTAGCCGCGGCCATGGAAATATCGCCGCGGCGAGATGGAATTTTCAGCTTCGACATCTTTTAGTAAAATGAGCATAACTTTCTCATACAAACTCCAAATGGGCTGATTCAAGATGCGTTGGAAAGATAAGAAAGAGATCTAAAACTTTTATGTTTTGACTTTTTCCAAAATATGATCAAAACATAGTCGAATTTAGGCTTGAAGTTTCAGCTTTATTCTCTTTTAAAATTTTCTCTATTTTATAGATCACTGTTTTCTGAAATTTGTCCAATTTATACATTCCAAGTGTTGAAACCTGAAATCAAAGAAAACAAGCGTAATTCTATTCCAAAAATAATAATAAAGAAGAAAAACAACTATAAAATGTGACCCGAAACTTAGGCTAAAAATAGCCTAACAAATTCCCCCAAACTGAATCTTTACTCGCCCTCGAGTAAATCTAAAACTCAAACTGAAATTAAACAATGCAATCGATAACTAAACCTTCAATTGATTGAACTCCCACTACCACCTGCACAACTTCAAGCAAATCAATAACCAGAATTTCAACTCAATAACTCTACGAACTAACTTGGATGCATAATTCAGAAGTAAGCAATTAATACAGGCACAAAACATCGCTTTTGACATTCATATCACAACCATTCTACACTTTCCGACATTCCGCTAACCCATGTTCAATAAGTTTGGATGACATACCTCTCTCCACTAATGTTGACAATTTTTGCTCGGAATCAAAAGGTCTTTTTCGGTTATAATAGCATGGCTTAGGCAAAACGGGTAGATGAGAAGTCATTTATGTTACATTATACCATAAGCACAATTATACCAAACAAGCACCCACACTTATCCATTTTTTTCTTTTTCATATATCCCAAAGAAGATAGTAAGAGATTGCATATTTTTTCCTATGTGCCTACCCCATTGTTCACAATTGATTCTCAAGAAGAAATTATCACATGTCATTTTTCTCTTTTTTTTCTTCTTTCTCTTTTTTTTTCAATAGAGGCACAACACATAACAACTATTCAATTTTTTTTTTTAATCTCTTACTGCAAAAATTATTCCCCCACTTACAACAATTTATCCCCCCCAAACTTGCTTAAAAGCTTATGGCATAATAAGGTATGTTGAGGGTGAAAGTAGTTAAAGATAACGAATTCAGCTTAGTTAAGTGGTGAAATTTTTTTTAGAATAGGCTAAGGCTCAACTTTGGGTATACTAAGGATAAAACTTTTTTAGGTAGGCTTGAAAGGCTCAATCGATCCAAAGAAAATTTACCTAAATCATTTTCCAGACAAAAAAAATCAACAAGAATTTCGCTTCAAGAGAGTATGTCAAACAAATTCTATTTCATGTCAAGCCAAATCATTCCACAATCCAAATAGAAAAAAAAAAAGTGATATGCGTCAAAAATAAATGTTTTACATCTAAATGAACAACCTTCTAATACACATCTAATTCAATTCAAAAAGTTATGACTCAAGCACACAGTTAAGATTTCAATCCATTGCACATGTGAATAACAGTAAGTCAATCAATATTCCAGCTCAGTTATCAACACATGACACTAACAAAAACAAAAACTACACTAAAAAAACGAAAACATAAACTGAAAAACTGAAAAAAAAAAAATTAAATCTCTCCCCCCAATCTAAAGATGCACATTGTCCCCAATGTAACATTAAAGAAAAAGGAAAGGAAACTTACCTGAGTGCCACATCAATAAGCGGTTGACGCCCGTAATAAGCGTCATGCAAGACAACTTGAAAATTGTTGTTGTACTTGCCTTCAAGCTTGGCAAGTGATGAGTTTGAACCAAAATCAGCACCAACAACATAAGACTTTGGATGATGAGCTTGGGGAGATGCCTTTTGTAGCTTGTAGAGGATATAATATGGTGTTGATGAAATATATGAATTCATTGGTGGTTTATTAGTCAATATCATTGATGAAGTCGAATCAATGATGCCATGTTCTTCTTCATCCTCCAATGTCACAGTTTCTACACTTTCATCTAACAATACTTCTTCTTGTTGCTCACTCTCCACTTGGCTATCCATACCCTTGCTTGTGATTTCATATTCAATGAGTTCCTCTTCACAAGGATCTTGATCTTCAATTGTAGGCTCATTATCTTCCTTGTATTCAAATAATGACCCTTCTTCATTGTACCAACAACTCTCATAACTTTCATCATTGGAGTTATTACATTCTGAATCATGAGTCATTGAATTATCACATAAGGATCTCACCATGTCAGTTAAGCGATTAATCTCTCCTGGAAGTGATTGTAGAAGTGATAGTAGTTGCTCCTCTTTTTCAGTTTGTTGGGATGAATTTGGGCAATAAGGTGGGTATTGGTGACTCCAACCCTGAAGTGATGGATCCCAATGCCAGTCGTAATCAAAATCTGCCATGTTATTCAACAGATTTATTACATCATAGCCTCTCATTAATAGAGGCGCTCCAGTGACCTCTGCTCCATAATCAACCCAGTTTCTTGTTTCATCATTAAGTCCGTTATAAAAGAGCCATGTAAAACATCCACTTGAGAAAGTGGGATAACATCTCTCTCCAAGCTCTTTAAATCTCCTCCAAGCAGAATAGAATGGTTCATTGTGTTGTTGGGCAAAATCCTCAAGATATAGCATCTGGATTTATCTTACAGGTCAAACTCATAAGTAACACATTAGTAAAATTAAAAGAAAAATAAAACTAAATTAATACTAAAAAGATAAAAAATTGAAACAACAAAATTAATACTAAAACTAAAAAGTAAAACCAAATTAGAACAAAATTTAATTTTTAATAATATTACAAAAATTAATCTAAAAGAAACAGATTAGAAATAAGCAAAAAGAACCAAAGTAGAAGTTAGTATAATTTTATGTAATATCAATCTTTATACAATTCCCCGGCAACGGCGCCAAAAACTTGTTGCTATAATTTATAAACGCTACGCAAGTATACGCAATCAAGTAGTAAATCTCACACAGGTGAGGTCGATCCCACAGGGAATTGGATTAAATACCACTAAATTACACTTATGATTCTATTCGGCAAATCGAAAGCAATTATGATTTAAAAACAGTAAAATATGAAAGTAATTCAGAAAACTTAATAACACAATTGAAAGTTGAGCAAGATGAGATAATAGGGAGGAGAATCCTGTTGTTGTTTACCCAAATCGTTAATGCTTAATTACTATCCTATTCTTGGAGTGAATGACAGATTATGAAATAACCTAGCTCCTTTCAGATCTTCTAGATTCTAAATCACATGTTATCTAATTAATTCCTTAATTAAACTAACATGAAATCAGCATTAAGTAATAATCTACTCGTCACATAAGTCATGCAAATACTTTCGTTTCACATAGAACATCGATTATCTTAATTTTAGCATTCTCAATTCTCACTTTTCAGATTTCGAATTGAGATCATAGAGCATGCACAAGGTGATCAATCTTAAACATGAAATTAAGAACAAATTAAGATAATTTCACACACAAGAATTGAGGAATGGTAATTAAACATTAACTAGGCAAAACATTAAACAACAATCATCATCCTCCCTAAATGGGAAATTTAGTTCAGAAACAAATCCATAACCATTCCTATAGCAATATTCAACATAAATAAATTAAAGAGGAATAAAGAAAAGAACTGTTGGTGGATGAATTCTGGATCTTCACTTCAATCTCTGTGCTCTTCCTGCCGCTCTCAGCTGTATTTTAGGGTTTCTGATCGCTCTCCCTGACTTCCAATCGCAGTTTTCTATTTATAACTAATTTTTAGGGTTCGTCGGACAAAAATACCCCTGACCGTACGGACGCTCGCCGCGGCCAAAAGTGGTCTCGTCGCGGCCAAAAGTGCATCAAAAAACCACGTTTCTGCCCAGACTTTCTAGCCGCGGCCATGGAAATCTCGCCGCGGCGAGATGGAATTTTCAGCTTCGACATCTTTTAGTAAAATGAGCATAACTTTCTCATACAAACTCTAAATGGGCTGATTCAAGATGCGTTGGAAAGATAAGAAAGAGATCTAAAACTTTTATGTTTTGACTTTTTCCAAAATATGATCAAAACATAGTCGAATTTAGGCTTGAAGTTTCAGCTTTATTCTCTTTTAAAATTTTCTCTATTTTATAGATCACTGTTTTCTGAAATTTGTCCAATTTATACATTCCAAGTGTTGAAACCTGAAATCAAAGAAAACAAGCGTAATTCTATTCCAAAAATAATAATAAAGAAGAAAAACAACTATAAAATGTGACCCGAAACTTAGGCTAAAAATAGCCTAACACATTTGGCCTATAAGGCCTAGCCTCAGTTGGACATCCCCAAACATGAAAGTGCTTAAGGTGCTTTAGTTGGTACCCTATTCAAAATGTAGGTTGCTGTCTTAAGTGCCTCTCCCCAGAGTGATTCTGGTAAGGTTGAATGACTGATCATACTCCTTACCATATCTTTAAGAGTACGGTTTCGTCTTTCAACAACACCATTCATGCTAGGAGATCCCGTCATAGTGTACTGTGGGACAATTCCACACTCCTCTAGATATCTGGCAAAAGGTCCTGGACGTTGTTCACCTGATCCGTCATATCTGCCATAGTACTCACCACCACGGTCAGACCTGACTTGCTTTATTCTTTTGCTAAGTTGATTCTCAACTTCAGCCTTAAAAGATTTGAACACATCCAAGACTTGAGACTTTTCATGAAGTAGAAATAGGTACGCATATCTTGAGTAATCATCTATGAATGATACAAAATATCGTTGACCATTCCAAGAAGGTGTAGGAAATGGCCCACAAATATCTGTATGTATCAACTCTAAGACATCGGTAGCTTTTTTCACACCCAATTTCTTTGTTTTGGTCTGTTTGCCTTTGATGCATTCAATACAAACATCAAAGTCTGAAAAATCAATTGAATCTAAAATTCCATCAGACACAAGTCGCTCAATTCTAATTCTAGAGATGTGACCTAACCGTTTGTGCCATAAGGAACTTGATTTTTCATTATCCATTTTACGCTTAGTACCACGTGATTCCACATTCAAGGTTTCATTATAAGAAGCAACAGTGTCAAGCAAATATAAGTTGTCATAAACCATAAGTGAACCAGTTCCAACAATATTTGAATTAATAGATAAACTAAAGCAATTGTTTCCAAATGAACAACAATAACCCAATTTGTCCATACAAGAAACAGAAACCAAATTCCGTCTAAAAGACGGTACAACAAAAGTATATATTAAGTCCAAGTAGTAACCAGTACTTAACAATAACCTAAAATGCCCTATTGCTTCCACATTTACCGACTTGCCATCTCCCACATAAATGCTTCTTTCAGCATCATTTGGCTTTCGGTAACTCAGGCAACCCTGCATAGAAACACTGATGTTAGTAGTAGCACCAGAATCTAACCACCAAGTGTTTCTTGGTACTGAAGCTAAATTTACCCCAGAACAGACCAAAGTAAGAAATGTACCATTCTTCGCTCGCCATGCAATATACTTAGCACATTCCTTCTTCATGTGTCCTTTCATGTTGCAAAAGAAACAGCCATCATCACTGTTGGTTTGAGTTTGTTTCTTATGTGCAGGACCTTTATCCTTAGCAGCCTCATTCTTTCTTTTCTTGCCCTTATCCTTAGAGGTGCTTGCCAAATGAGCACTTTCAGTCTTCTCTTGCTTCAATCTTTCTTCCTCTTGAACACAAAATGAAATGAGCTCATTAAGTGTCCACTTCTCCCTTTGGCAGTTGTAACTGACCTTGAATTGACTGAATTGTGGAGGAAGAGAGATAAGCACTAAATGCACAAGCAAGTCATCAGAAAGCTCAAGCTTTAGTGCCTTCAACTTTGAAGCAAGGTGAGACATTCCCATAATGTACTCCCTTATATTTTCCTTGCCCTTAAACTTCATGGAAATAAGTTTCTTCAAAAGAGTACTTGTTTCCGCCTTATCGCTTTTTGCAAAGCGCTTCTCAATTTCAGCAAGAAAAGTTGTGGCATCAGTGACCTCCTCGGACACCGCACCCCTAAAAGCCTCAGGTATGCCGCGCTTAATGACCATAAGACTCATGCGGTTTGAACGGTCCCACTTCTCATAAATCTCCTCCTTTGCTCGGAGGTACTGGTATCCGTAAGAGAAGCAGGACGATCCATCCTTAAAGCAAGGTCAAGATCCATGCAGCCAAGAACAATAAAAATGTTCTCCTTCCAGTCCTTAAAGTTATTACCATTAAGGACCGGTACCGAATTAAGGTTAGCAGATACATTAGCAACAGCTGAAAAGAACAATACAATTACATAAATAACATGCTCATATAAGAATCCAAATAAAACAATAAATTCAAATAATGGTTAATCCCATCTCAAGATACCAAACACAACATTAATATTAAGTCTTTGGACAGTAATATTAATTGTAAGCGGTACTCTTGTTGTAGTGATCAAACATTGACAATAAATTATGTCAAACAATATGCAATCTTTGGACTAACAAATTGTTTACATAAAATACCTTATAATTGTCACACATTTATCACCACAAACATGCATGAAATTCAACCAAATATTAACTCACCTTTGGGTTTGTTAATAAATTTATGAATCACATACACACAATTATCATAATATTTTTATTAAATTAATCTACACAAAAGAGATCACTTTGGTGATATTTTGTTTCAATTAATTTAATTAAATATTAGATATCCTTAATAAATTCTAAACCAAAATTTGAATTAATTGTTACTGAATTATTATTATTATTATTATAACTTAAAACTATTATATATTTTAATAAAATAATAATAATAATAAAACAAAAGAAAAAAAACAGAACAGAATGCAATGAATGCAATGCATTCTCTAATACATGATATCGATGCATACTCGCATCAGTAAAAGCAAAAAACCAAAAAAGAAACATATATACATTAATCGCATATGTATGAATTGAAAATACTGTAGATTTGTTAAGAATGTTATAATTGTGTATGTAAACCTATAATATACACATTGTTATTCAAATATTTTACGTTATAAACGATTTTTTTATATAGAGTTTAAATTTTATATTGATGATTGTTATTTAGGGTGGGTATTGGTGTAGTTTTTTTTTTAATTTAAAAAAAGATTGTTTAATTTTTTGGGTTTAAAAAAAAATCGTGTAAGCCTAATCTGTTAAGCTAATCGTGTAACAATATTAATATTAATATAGATAATAACCATATGTGATAAATTACAGAGAAATAAGAAAAATATATACACTCAACACTGTACGATTATAATCGAAAAGATATAATCCTAAATGGACAAACCAACATATATATATATATGAACGGATATATATATTCGACAGTACATTTATACTGAACCGAATACTAATTGCAAAAAGAATAATTTAATGGAAGATCAATATTACTATAAATTCTCAAGAACTAATTTAGGGATGCTTTTGATACTACATGTTAGAAATACTGTAAATCTATATATAACCCTAATTAATTCATGAGAATCAAACAATAGGATTAAGGAATAGCGGAAGCGTACCGGAGTCCATAGAATCGATTTTGTAATGATCTTTAATTGGTATGATCTTCCAATTTGCATCAAACCTTTCTCTGAAACTTTTTCTCTTGGTAATGGGGATACAAGAGTGAAAATGCAAATGGGGACCATTACCTGTTATATTACCAATAGACAAAACTGTTGGCAATATTTTTGACTATTTCTATTTGGCCCCTCATCAATATAGAAATTGTCCGGTATCCACATATTAAAATTATAACAATCATGCCCTTAAGTCATAAACTTTATTCCAAAATAGACCACATAAATTTGACTTATTTATTTGATGACCCAACACACATTTTATATATACAATTGTGACCCCAATAAATTCTAACAACTTCGTGTAAAAATCTCAAATTTTTTTTTTTTTTTGAATAAAAATCATAAGATTTATTAATTAATAAATTCGTTCAAAATAATAAAACGCACTTCAGAGGAACAGTCCTCCAACTGAAGCACACGACCGATAGAGAAACAAGTGTCTCTTGCCAAGCAATGAGCCAACTTATTTGCAAATCGTTTTACAAAACACAAATTGTGAAGGCATAAAATACCGCTCTGAATTGCTTTGACACACTAAGCTATTTGTTTCCAACATGACTCTATCCCACGAATGAGTTGCAATCCAACTCAATGCTTCTTTAATTATGCCTATTATCTTAGCAATTTCGGGTTGAACACATCCAATCTTCCCTTTCTTGAATGCTTCTACCATAGCACCATGATAATTATGAGCTACACAACTCATGTCAAAAGACAAGACTTGAACCAGAAAAAACTAAAAGGAAAAGACTAAAAAACTATGTCAAAAGACAAGACTAGAGAACCATGTCAAAAGACAAGACTAATGGAAAAATTAAATTAGTTTCAAAATGATCACAACATTAAATTTGCGGCATAAATACCTAAGTTTTACTCCGAGTAGCAGATAAGTCCCTAAGTCGTATTTTTGGCGGTAAAAATACCTTCTGTCACTATTGTGGAACTTCCGTAGGTACCTCTCCGTTTTCTGCCATATAATATGCCAAATGGCATGCCATGTCATTAAAATAAATGCCACATCACTCCCACCATTAACAATAAACATTGCCACATCATATACCTTAAAAAAACTAATAAAATATTTTCAAAAATAAAAAAACACTATTAAAAAAATAAAATTCATGTAAAAAAAAAAACTAAAATTAATTAACCACTCTCTTTCTCTTTCACCATTTTCGTCTCCTGCTACCTCTCTCTCTCTCTCAAAATATCTCAAAGTCTCAACCCTAAAATGGAAGAGACGATCTGTACCCAGTGGGTATGAAGATCATTAATGGCCATTTCTCTATGTCGGTGAGTCAACATAGGTACTGACCTTATCGTTGTCTTCTTCTCCCTTCCTCACCATTTTCCTCTTTCTACAGTTGTTGCTGTTGATGGTGGGCATCAGAGTTTGGTGTGGGTGTTCGCCGACGGCTGGAGACGAGAAGTTCGACATCGACGGTGCCGACTTCGACGGAATCGGCATCGACAGGCTAAGAAGATCAAAGCCCTAATTTTTTGTTGAAGCCTAGATCTTCGTCTTAGTCTAGCACCACCGCTTCTTCATCTCGTATCTTCGTGTCAATCCACCGGTGTTTTTTATTCTTCTCTTCGTGTATTGATTTTTAATTTTTAATATATGGATCTAAGTAATAGCTACCATTTTTAGTTTGGGATCTGAAATTTTGTGTACTGTATTAGTTTTGGTCTATTTATGACTGCCCAAAAATACTAATATAATAGTTATAAGTATTTGAATAAATATTTTAATGTGGTCTGTTTAGTTTGTGATTTGAAATTTTGTGTACTGAAATTTTAAATAAGTATTTTAATGCAACTGTTTACGGCTGCCCAATTGAGAGCTTGAAAATGAGGAAGAAGACAGGCTTCATAGTTGTGGGATGGAGATTATCTACCTCCAGACCACATTTTTTAAGCAAATAAGGTCTCTCGTTTCATCAATCAAAAAAAAAAAAGGATGAGGAAGAAGACAGAATAGAAGAGAGAGAAAGTATGTTTACTTTAAGTTTTAAATTTTATTATTATTATTTTGTATTTTTCTTTTAATTTTAAATAATTTTTAATTGAATTTTTATTTAAAATATTTTTTTAGAAATTAAATAATATGGGCCAATTAAATATTGCCACGTATACATCTATTTGACATATACAATGATATTTATTGATATTTTTTTTTTTTGACGCGGTGATCCAGATCACACATGATTAACAAAGCAGCAATCCACAATCGGCGGCGGCACCTCCTCGAACCAGGATAGCTCATTGTCTAACCGAAGAGCATGTTTTGCCAAACCATGTGCTGCAGAATTCATATTCCGAGCCACATGGGACAAAACTGCTCCCGGGAGTTTAGACAATAAAGCTATGACATCCTCAAAAAGCACACCCAGCTCGTTGAAAAAAACCTTTCCTTTGTTTATAGCTGTGACTAGAGACAGAGAATCGGAAAAAACCTCTTTAATTTGGATTCCGCATGAAAGAGCCCAATTAAGTCCAAACAAAAGTGCCAAGGTCTCCGCTTGTAAAACAGAGATACTTCCTGAAGACATAACAAACCAGAAAACACCACAATGAAAATTATGAGTCAAAGTTAAAGGCAAACTACCACAAGAGACGTAACCCCAAAACGATAAAATCAACAATGCTAAGAAAGAATAAAAGGAAAAAACTAGCCAAAGGGATAACCCTTTGGCTAGTAAAAGAACACCATAAAACATAAAATAAACATTTTCCCCGAAAAAGGGCAAAAACATATTAGTCTTGGTACATTCAAGCCTGATACAAGTGCACTCCAAAACTAGCCTACCAATGATTAACTAATCAGTCTAAAAATACCTATCCACATTATATAAGCACCACCAGGTACTGCTCAATCACTTAGCTAGAAGCATATTTTAAAACTGTTACATCAGACCTAGCCCTTTTAGCAATTAAGATATAAAAGACCATGCATCATCTGAAACATATAGAACCAGACCTAATACTATTCAAACATAAAACCGCCCCTTGTATAACGTTTGGAAAACCTGTTCAAAACACTATGCTATAAAATTTAAGGTTAATACAAATCGAAAAAATTTCCTTAAAGATAAAGATCTGTCTACCTTTGAGAGGCTTGCAAACTGCTGCCCTTACCCTTCTATCTTCTGAAAGGATAATAGCCCCTAAACCAACTGAACTTGTATTATTCAGTACTGCTGCATCAACCATAAGTATTGTATGTCTCTGTTCTTCTTGTGGATCCCTATGTAGAACTTCTGAACTATTTCTATTTCTTTGAATAGGAAGGCTACTAACCTTGGCTCCTTCACGAGCAGATACAACAGTTCCATAATAACTGTCAATCCAATTAACAATCTGTTGTGGTTGTCCTAAATGTTGACCATGAGTAATTTTGTTTCTCTCCGTCCATATGGCCCAAGCACTAATAATAATTTTCTCAAACAAATCCTTTTCTACCACCTCAGCAGCATATAATATCACATTTTTAAAATCAATTACCTCTCTCACCTCATGTAGAAATGTAAACTCCAGAAGTTTCCAAATTTCTTGTGCAAAGGGACACCAGAAAATAGCATGAGCATTAGACTCTCCTCCAAATCCACATAACTCACATGAATTATTAGAAACTATTTTTCTTTTTTCCAATCCAATACGCGTTGGCAAGATTTCATGGAAACCCCTCCACGCAAAATGTAAAATTTTCCTGGGTATTTTTAATCCCCAGAATTGCTTCCACCATGTTGAGAACACATCACTAGCTGATGAGGGTAATGACTTATCCAAAGTCATCGCAGTGTTATATCCACTGCCTACAGAATAATTACCATGATTAGTATAATGCCAAAACCACGCATCTTCATGATTGAATGGACTCAACGGGATGGAAGAAATACATTCTGCATCTGGAGGATTAAAGTGTTGTTGTATTATGGTAAAATTCCAACATCCAGGTGACTCAATAAGATCTGACACTCTTGCCACCTCATACGCTGGAGCTGAGCTAGGAAGGAAAGAAGGTGGTCTTGGTAACCATGGGTCTCTGAATGTCCTTGTGTCTTTACCATTTCCTATACTCCGTCTAAGACCCTTTAATAACAAATCTCTACCCCATAGAATTCCTTGCCAAGTTGGTGACGGATATGATCCCTTTTCTGCCTGTAGAATATTCGTGAGCCTGAAATATCGTGCTTTCAAAACTTGAGCCAATATTGATTTGGGGTTCATTAAGATCCTCCATGCCTGTTTTGCCAAAAGAGCTTGATTATATTGGCTGAACCGTCTAAAACCTAAACCTCCATCACTCTTTGGTTTACAAATCTTATGCCAAGCTCTCCAATGAATTTTATGTTTGTTGTCAACTGATCCCCACCAGTATCTTGCTATCAATTTTTCTATCTCTTCCCCGATACCCTCTGGAATTTTAAAACAGGACATTTGGTAGGTGGGCATTGCTTGGATAACAGCTTTGACCAGTACTTCCTTACCCCCTTGTGAAAAAAGCTTTGCCTGATACTCATGAAGTTTTGCCCATATTTTATCCTTTATTGGTCTGAAAATCTCAGTTTTGTTCTTTCCACCTATCATAGGTAAACCCAAATATTTTTCAATGGCCTCCGTTGTCTGCATATTTAAGGCTTCTGAATACAGTTTCCTCATTTCTTCCTTTGTATTTGACGAAAAACAGAGAATAGATTTATTGAAATTTATTACCTATAAATTCGAAAGAAAGAATTAAAACATAAAGTTACTTATCCAACTTTTAAATCAAATAACATTTGGTTATTAATATAATAATGAAACAAAATTCCAAATACCCATACTACCAACTTTTTACCTGTCCTGAGCATCTTGAATAAACTGCGAAAATTTGTTGGATTGAATGCAATGATCCCTCATTAGCCGCCAAGAAGAGTAAACTATCGTCAGCGAAGAATAGATGACTAATAGAGGGAGCTTCTCTCGCCACTTTTAGACCAAATATCTCTTTCTTGCTTTCTGCCTGCTTAATTAAAGCCGAGAGACCTTCTGCACAAATGAGGAACAGATAAGGAGATAATGGATCACCTTGTCTTAACCCTCTATTTGGAATAACTTTTCCATAAATGGTACCATTAATTTGGAAGGAGTAGGATACAGTTGAAACGCACTTCATAATAATATGAACCCAATCTGCCTTAAAACCCATCTTCAACATCATCATCTCGATAAATTTCCATTCTACTCTGTCATATGCTTTGCTCATATCTAACTTCATAGCCACATAACATCGCCTACCATCTTTCCTCGCTTTTAGGTTGTGCAGGCATTCATAAGCAATGAGAACACTATCGGTAATGAGTCTTCCAGGAACGAAGGCACTTTGGTTCCCACTTATAACTAATGGTAAAAGAATCTTGAACCTATTAATTAGCATTTTAGCGATTATTTTATATGAAACATTACATAAACTAATCGGTCTAAAATCACTAATCGAATCAGGATTCTTGACTTTAGGAATAAGAGTAATCAAAGAATCATTAATAAGTGTCATATCAGCTACTCCCGATAAACAATCAAGAATTGTTAATGATATTTATTGTTAATGATGGGAATGATGTGGCATTTATTTTTAATGATATGGCATGCCATCTGGCACATTACAAGACAGAAAACGGAGAGGTACCTACGGAAGTTCCACACTAATGACGGAAGGTATTTTTACCGCCAAAAATATGACTTAGGGACTTATCTGCTACTCGGAGTAAAACTTAGGTATTTATGCCGCAAAATACTCTAAAATTAATTAAGGAATGAACTCTTTTTAATTCTAACCTCATAAAAAAATTAATTAGAATTAAACTAATAATAGTAAATTAATAAATGAAAACAAAAATCTAAAACGGAGGACGTCGTTGAGCCGAACCGAACCACTCTTAGACGACTGCTCTTGAACCCCTCACAGAAAAAGACGTTGATGTGGAAATGAGAAAAACTTTGGCATCAATCAAGAAGATCAATACAATAATCTTCTCCTTTGGTAATATCTTGTCCTTAAGTTTATTGTCTATACTATTACCTCAGGCTTGCCGAAAAACTCTTCAATTTAGATTGTGTGTGCATGAATTCTTGAATGGGAGAGATGGTGGACAACCAATAAAACAAGCGAGAGAGAGAGGAGGCGATTCAAATATGATATCACCCATTTTTTTTTTTAAGTCATATCTCAAATTAATTTTAATAACAAAAATATTTGTAAGTTTTGTATTATCATTTTCTTGTTTGCAAAATCATCGTTATTTTATGAAATAAAAATTCTAGCTACAAGTTAGAAAAATATCTAATATTAGTTTAGACGGTAGCTCTTGGAATTATTGGATGAATAGTAAAAATTTTATTTTTAATTGGATAATTTGTATGTGTGATTGGTGGAGTTGAATTAAAATAACCAATTATTTTACAAATACACAAAAATATTTAAAAAAATTACTAATATATGATTTAACAGAATTTTAAATATTTTTACGATTTTTTTGATTTTATTCATAGAAAATATAGTATTTTTATGTTGTACTCTTGTTAATTTATTTTGATTTTTTGTTATTGTTTTGATGTTATTTAGATGTTATTTTCATGTTACTTTTATGTAATTTTCTTGTTGTTTTCATGTTGTCTCTATGAAAAACTATAAAAATGTAAAAAAAAAAAAAAAACTAAACATAAAAATATAATTTTTTTTTTATAAAAAATAGTACCTCATGTAATTATCCCTTAAAATAATACGTGAAACAACTAATAAATTATAAAGTATTGTATCGGTGTGATGTTGAGCACCTTAAAATATCAAATAACAATAGTCTTTTACAAAAAAAAAAAATAAAAATATCAAGTTGTCCAAACTTATTACTAATTAGCTTTTAAGAAGACATCCATCCTAGTTAGGGATACACACGGGGCGAGAAGTTGGCAGGGAGTGCTCCCCCGTCTCCATACCCGTTAAGAATTTTAATTCTCATCCTTGCTTATTTTCCATCGGGGATGGGGCGGGAAATTCTCTATTGGGGGCAGAGAATCCCCTAATAAAAAAATAAAGTTTACAATAAAATTTCTAATATACAAAAATATTAAAATATATAAAAATTAAAATATTACACATTAATTATTATCCAAAATACAACTTAAAATTCACAAAAAAGATACTAATATACTAAAAAAAATATAAACATAAATTATAAAATACTAAACGGGTTATTGTCGGGGCGAGGAGTGTGATCCACGTTCCCGCCCCGTTTAACATTCGGGGACAAAAAGTAATCACCGTCCCCGTCTCGTTTTCCATTTAGACGGGGAATTCTTGCCCCATTAGGGGCGGGTCCCCGCGGGTTCCATCCCTTTGGGGAAAATGTGCATCCCTACTCCTAGTAGGTTTTTGTGGTATAGATGTTTTATCAATTCTTAACGCAAACACACAAACTTTCATAATTTGGATTATAAATTGGGCACTAATAGAGCTAACACAAGAACTCTTTTAGTTGAATCAAAATTGAGCTCGCACTACTAGTGTACAAATTAAAGCTTTGTATTTTAATTCTTTAACCAAAATTGGCTTTTAGTGTTAAAAAGTTTAATATATAATAAAAAATTGTAATTTCTCCTTGTGACATTAAGGTTTCATATTAGTCAAAATTATTTATTATAAAAAAATTAATTTTTTATATTTTTTTAATATTTTAATTTTATATCTCTTTCTTTAGAATAAAAAAATGTATTTTATGTAAAACAAAAATTAATTAGTAGAGGGTAAAACTGTGTTTGATGGCTAATGGGGGAGAGATCTTGGGATTGGGATATATGGAAGTTATTCAATAATATGTTTGATGCTCAGAATAGGGATTTGATTATTGGTATTCAGTTGAGTGACACTACTTACTAAGAGTGATGATTGGTATTTGAGTAATGAGGCTTCTGGCCTTTATTTTGTTGAAAGCGCATACAAGTTTCTCCAATCTATTGTAGAAGATTATCCGCTTGTAGAAGACGATTGCAGCTCGAAGAAGTTATGGCAGCTGGCAGCGCCTTCTAAAATCCTTCATTTTTTGTGGAGAGCTTGTAAGGAATGTCTACCAACTAAAAGAATGTTTGTTTTGGTGTAATTAAGACTCGAATAGAATGAAGATTACAATTACAATGTTTAATTAAACCTTTTAATTTTTGTAATTCTTTTATATTGTAATGAGTATTACGCTACTTGCATGAATTCTTATGTGTATGACTCAGAGATTATAATTACTAATATATTATAAAAAGATTTTTCTATCCGTCTTTTTATTACTTCTTTATACAATGTAGTTGACAAGAAAGAAAATGAATACATTTTGATCAAAACATTAATTATTCAATTTTATTTTTATACCAAACCAAATAAAAAAATTTGATTACAATATTTATTACAAAATAAATTAAACATAGTAATAGTAATCCTATTACTATTACCATTACATTCTATTATTACTATTTTTGTTACTATTACAATTACATTCTAGTAAACCAAACGCTACTAAACTATAACTGTAGGATTTTCTTGGTGAAATTCCAAGTTTGCCCTACACCACTCAAGCAATATGTCAAAAAACGACAGGGACAAAATTGTCCCAGAAAATCAATTAAAACAATTGACTCACACGACAACGAAACCTTGGTCGTTTTCACCTGCACGATAATGGACCTTGTCGTTCCTTACCTGCACGACAAATCGTTTGATCAAAACGATTTGTCGTTTTGCTTTGAATAAAACCAAGAGGAATCAGAGCTAACCCTAGCTCATTTCCTCTTTCGAACCTTCGAGAGTTCTCAGACTCTCTCTCTCTCGTTCTCTCCTTTCTCTCTGGTTCTCAAACCCTAGAACCAGAGATCTAACTCGATCTAAAGATCGATCTTACCCAGAAAACTTCCCAGAAACACCACACAACACACACAAAGTTAAAGCCAAAAAGTAGAGTTAGAAAGAAACAAACACCAGAAATATAGAGGTTCGCCCTAGAAATTTAGGGGTACGTCCTCTGATGAGCTCGCCTTGAAGATCGACCTCAGATCTTGCACTATATCGAAGAAATGTTACATCAGGTGAGAAATCCAAGTCACAATCTTTGACTGGTATTTCTGATTATCTCTCTCTTTGGTTTTTCTGTGTTTATCTCTCTATATTTTTCTATTCTCACTCACTAACTCTCTTTTTCTTTCTTTGCATGAACTTGGAGCAACGTTTGGAGCTGAGTACTCCCAGATCTGGTAAACTAGGGCTATGGTTTTCTAGTATCTCTCAACTGAGAGATTGGTAAGGCTCCAGTCCCTTTATATATGTGTAGATTAGGGTTGATCAAGATCAGGGAGTTAGTTACAATTTCGGTTGTAACTAACTACCAGATCTTGATCCACTAGAGGCGAAGCCACATAGGATCTGTTCTGGTATTTATTTATTTTTATTTGTATTTCTTCTCTTCTTTGTAAAACTGTAATAATAAGTATTACAGAGGGATCTAATTTAACAATTTCCACCTTAGATCTCTCCTGGAATGCTTATTATTATAGTGCTTCGTTCTTCAAGGGTCTTAGCTCATAGTGGTAATGGTCATCCACCATTACCAACCCCTAACAAGTCCAAGCAGTGCTTGAACTTAGTTAAGGGTAGCACCTTAGTACCGATATCAGAAGGATTCTCTTCAGTGGGAACTTTCTCTATCTGTACAACCTTCTGTGTCAATTTATCTCGTATAAAGTGATACTTAATTTCCACATGTTTGGTTCTGTCGTGAAAGACAGGATTCTTACACAAGTGGATACAACTCTGGCTATCTGAGTAGATTGTAGGTTCTTCATCTAGTAATTTCAGCTCTTCTAGTAGTCCTTTAAGCCAAATAGCCTCTTTAATAGCCTCTGTAACAGCTACATACTCAGATTCTGTTGTAGATAATGCTACAACAGGCTGCAGTTGTACTTTCCAGCTGATACAGTTTCCCCATAGTGTAAAGAAATAGGCAGAGGTAGATTTTCTACTGTCTCTGTCTCCTGCATAGTCTGCATCACTGTACCCAGTGATCATTCTACTGTTGTCCCTTCTCTTTTAGTTTAATCCCACTTCTGTAGATCCCAATAGGTATCTTAGCAGCCACTTCATAGCCTCCCAGTGTTGTTTACCTGGGTTTGCCATGTACTTACTTAGTACACTAATGGCATAGGCTAAATCTGGTCTAGTACTGACCATTAGGTACATCACAGATCCCACTGCACTTGAATAGGGCACTTCACTCATAGATTCTTTCTCAGTTGTAGTTTTAGGGCATTGATCTTTGCTTAGATAGTACTGATTGGTCATAGGTTGCTTAGTATGCTTTGCATTAGCCATAGAAAAATTTTCTAAGACTTTCTTTATGTAGTTTTTCTGATGTAGCCTTAGTGTCCCATGTTCCCTGTCCCTAGAGATGTTAATGCCTAGGATCTTAGCAGCCTTGCCTAAGTCCTTCATCTCAAATTCTTCCCTTAGCCATCCCTTCATTAGGTCAATTCTGGTCCTTTCCTTGCTCACAATGAGCATGTCATCTACATACAGAAGTAAGTAGATGACTTCACTAATTTTAGTGCCTTTGTAGTATAGACAGGTATCATAGTAGCTTCTAGTGAATCCTTTCTTGATCATAAACTCATCAAACCTTTTATTCCATTGCCTAGGTGACTGTTTAAGTCCATACAGGGACTTAATCAGTTTGCAAACCAAGTCTTCCTTGCCTTTTTCCTCATATCCCTTAGGTTGTTGCATGTAGATCTCTTCCTCAAGTTCCCCATGTAGAAATGCAGTAGTTACATACATTTGATCAACTTCTAGGTCAAATTGAGTAGCTATGGTAAGTATAATTCTGATGGTTTTATACTTAGCCACAGGTGAGAATATCTCATTAAAATCAATTCCCTCTTTCTGTGTAAACCCTTTAGCCACTAGTCATGCCTTAAACTTCTTAGGATCTGCCTCTGTAAGTCCTTCCTTGTGTTTGAAAAGCCATTTGCATGAAACTATGCTCTTTCCCTTAGGTTTCTTCACTAGTATCCAGGTTGTGTTCTTTCTCAGAGATTCCATCTCTGTGTCCATTGCCTTGGACCATTTCTTGGCATCTTTATCAGTCATAGCTTCCTCATAGGTCTTAGGTTCTGTCATTTCCACTCCCATAGCACAAAAGAATGCATAGGCTAGCACTTCTTCCCAAGCAGTAAAACTGAATCTATGTGTAGGTCTAGGAACCCTTCTAATTCTGTCTCTGGTTAGTTGGTAATCTTGTATTGCCTCAGTTTCCTGTCCTTCTTCAGGAATAGGTTCCACCTGAATGTTTTCATCCTGAACTATGTCATTTCCTTCCAAGTTTTCATCTTCCTGAGTGTTTTCCACCTGTTTTGGTTCCACCTGAACAGTATTACGTTGAGTGTTCCTTGTTTGCATGTCCACAGATGTGCCTGCTGGGTTAGTGTCTAAAGTAGGACTAGATATAGCATTATTATTAGTAATACAAGGAAATAAGTCTTCCTTAAAAATAACATCCCTACTGTTTATAGCTTTAAACCCTTGTTTCTCTCTTACCCATAATCTGTAGCCTTTAGTGCCTTCAGGATAGCCTAAGAACACACATTTGAGAGCTCTAGGCTCCAATTTACCAACACTCTGATGTGCATAGGCTGGACATCCAAATACTCTTAAATTTGAGAGATCAGGGGGCTTACCTGACCAGATCTCCTCTGGTGTCTTGAATTCAATGGCACTGGATGGACTTCTGTTCACCAGGTAGGCTGTTGTTAACACAGCTTCTCCCCAAAATCCTTTAGTAAGTCTAGATTGCAACAATAGGCATCTGACCTTGTTCATCAAGGTCCTATTCATCCTTTCTGCTACCCCATTCTGTTGAGGAGTGATTCTCACAGTTCTGTGCCTTTGAATTCCAACAGAGCCACAGTACCTGTTAAATTCATCACTGCAAAACTCCAAGCCATTGTCAGTTCTTAGGGTTTTAACCCTTTGATTAGTTAAATTTTCCATTAGAGTTTTCCATTGTATGAATTTAGATAGTGCCTCATTTTTATGTTTAAGTAAAAATACCCAAACTTTCCTAGAATGGTCATCAACAATTGACATAAAGTATACATTGCCACCATGTGTTGGAGTTTTCTCTAGTCCCCAAAGATCAGAGTGAACATACTCCAATATATGCTTAGTTTTATGAATGCCAGTTTTAAACTTTAACCTATGATGTTTACCTAGGACACAGGATTCACAGAAATCCACTTTACTTACTCTGTCCTTACCCAGTAGCTTTTGATCACTCATGATTTGTAGGCCTTTCTCACTGATATGCCCCAGCCTTCTATGCCATAGAACAACTATTAGGTCTTCTGGATTGCTAGTGACTGCAGTATTACATTGAGTCACTGGTTCTCCATCTAAATAGTAAAGTCCATCATGTTTGTGCCCTTTAATAATTGTCATAGCTCCCTTACTTAGCTTCATTGAACCTGCTTCAATTTTGCTAACAATACCCATGTCATCTAGAACACTTATAGAAATTAAATTTCTAGCAAGATTAGGGACATACCTTACACCAGTTAGGGTTCTGACAATTCCATCAAACATTTTAAAACTGACATTACCTGAACCTTCTATATTGCATGTATTGTTGTTTCCCAATATTACTTTGCCACCTTTAGAATCCATGTAGTCAGTTAGGATTTCCCTAGAGTTTGTCATGTGAAAAGTGCACCCAGAGTCCAAAATCCAATCATCTTTGAAAGATGTAGATGCAACATAAACTTCACCACTGTCATAGCCATCTGAATAGTTTGCTTCTTGTTGCTTGTCACTTTGTTGTTTGTTTTGATCTGATCTCTCTGAGAACCTGCCCCCTTTCTTGTTCTTGTATTTGTTGTTGTAGAAATAGCAGTCTTTCTTGTAGTGTTCAGGTTTTCCACAATAGAAACAACCTGTAAAATCACCAGATTCTCTTGATGGTGATCTACTCTTCCCTCTATTTGAGTTTCTGTGATGATGTGTGCTATTACTTCTACCTCTGTTCTGGTAGGGTTTCTTGTGAGATGGCCTTCCTCTGCTTAGGTTTATTTCACCATGTCCAGAATTGGATTTCTCACTCTTCATCTCTAAGTCTTTATATTTTAGGGCAGAAATGACTTCATCAAGTGTGATTGAAGTCCTTCCATACTTGATTGCTGTCTTTACCTCTCTGTATGAATCAGGCAATGAATTCAAAATGATTATTGCCTGATTTTCATCACTTAGAGCTTCATTCTCCCCTGAATTTGCCAATTCAATATGCATTCTGAGAAACTCATCAACATTCTGATCTGGGTTTTAGTATGTGTAAAGACCGCTTAGTTTAATTTGGAAATTAGCAGTTAATCACGTTTAATTATGAAATTATTTATAGCTATTTAAATAATTTATTATGCTATTATTATTGAATTCAGAGATGCATTTTTATGTCATGTAGTAGTTTGCATAATTTTGCATTCGGGTGCCCGGTATTTTGGAACTCGGTGTTTGGCTCAGTAGAAATCACAACTTAGTATGTTAGTAGTTTGGGGCAGTTTATTAGACATTGGAAATGTCGGGAATGGCCGAGAATTTAGAATTTCCCAAAAATACCCCTTTAGTGTTATTTATGTGGTTTTAGTGTGGAGGGGCAAAATGGTCTTTTTGCCCCATTAGTATTTTGTCTTCTAGTGAGTTTATTAATTAAAAATTAAGTGTTCTTTTAATTATTTGTTGGCTGAATATATGAGGGGTAATGACTCTTATTTTCATTTCATTCAAAAATTCTAAGTTAAAGAAAAATAGAAAATTTTCAAAAAGCTCTCATTCTCTCTCTCTTTTCGGCCAAGACTTGGGCTGCTAGGGCTGGGTGTTTTTGCCCAATTCTTGTGATTTTCATCTCCTCTTTTTGTAATCCAAGTCAAGGTTTGATCACTTGTAACTTCTCTTTGTGTTTTCTTGAGTTTTAAGAAAGTTTGGTGTAATGCATGCATGAATTTTTTAATATTGTTGCTGCTGTGATCTTGTTGTTGTTTTCTGAGATGTAAGCATGTTGATTAGAGTTTAATTAAGCTTCTTGTAATGCTTGATTGTTAGGTTATTTAAAGTTATGATTTTTCTATGCAAAAATATGGTTTTCAAAGTAAAATGTCTTGAATCTGTTGTTGTGATGTTGTTGAGGTTTGTTATTGTTTTCAGAGGCTATTCTAAGCATGTTTAAGTAAGTTTAGATTGATTTGATTGCATGTTAGCTAGGTTTGCTCAAGTTTGAGTTTAGAACTCAAAGCTTGAGCTTTAATGGTGATTTTTGATTATGTGCAATCTGGGTGGTTTTGATGCCTTAGAAATGTTCTAGGGGTTATATGGAATAGGTCTGGAAGGTTTGAATTGATTTGGAGTTGATTTGAGCAAGATATGAATTTTTGAGTTTACTGCCTGCGAGGAACCGGAATTCCGGTTGTGCATCCGGAATTCCGGATGGGGTTCTGAATTTTCCCAGAACCAGAATTCTGGTTGGGCAACCGGTCTACCGGTTGGGGGAAAAATTCTGAAACCCTAGATTTCCTCGATTTTATGTTTTAGGGGGTATTGCCATGCTTTTTATCGATAGGGAAACTTTTAGTTCCTAGTTTAAGTCCCCGGGAAGTGATTTAGCGTGTCACTTATAGTGTTGTGATTTTTATGGTTTAGGAGCTCGTAATCGCCGCGTTAGCTTAAAGTTCCAATGTTGATTCCAAGACACCTGAATTCAGAATCCAGGTAAGATTAGTATAACAGTATGCATATGTAGATTACATGTTTAGCGTGCATGTAGGAAGCCTGTTAGATTACATTAGTTATGTATGTTGGCTTCGAACCATCCAACCCTGTCACGTCGGTACAGGCTGGAGTATGACCGGTTCGACCGATCAGGCTGACACTTGGTTGGTGGTTCCGTACTATTGACGTATCCCGTCGGTACAGGCTGGAGTATGACCAGCAGCTGGAGTATGACCGGTTCGACCGATCAGGTGGATATAGTAACACGTCGGTACAGGCTGGAGTATGACCAACAGCCGGAGTATGACCGGTTCGACCGATCAGGCTGTTACGTGTCAATAGTACCGTCCCTATGAACGTTCAGAACTCCCGCACCGTGTTGGACACGGCAGTAGTGACTCAGTACCGTGTTGGACACGGCAGTAGTGGGACTCAGTATCGTGTTGGACACGGCAGTTAGGGTTATGATCAGGGGTATGGGCGTCTGATCATGACCGGGTTTTATGTATGAATATTATTATGCTTTTCTTACTAAGTCTGTCGACTCACAGTTCTACGTTTATGTGTAGGTAAAGGCAAGGCTAAAGCTGATGGACCGTGAACGAGCTTGTGAAGATTGTACATGTCGGGGCAGTTAGGCCTGGAGCGTACGATCCTCGGGACAGCAAGGCTGATTTTTGTAACTAGTCGCTAGGCGACAATTATTTTGTATGAACAGTAAACTTTTGTAAATGATTTTATAATCGGGATCCCGAGTCTTTTGTAATAATATTTTATAAGTTTAATTAAAAAGCAAATTTTTTAATTAATCACGTTTTCCATAAACCTCGTTGATTAGCAACGAGCTGCACAACATGTTTAAAAATCACGTAATACGCCTATGTTAGTTAGGGTGTTACAATTTGGTATCAGAGCCAGGTTGTCTTCCGAAGATCGTCACGACATGTACAATCATCATCAACAGTTAGCTCGTTTCACGGTTCAGTAAGCCTTTATTGCTTTAGTAGTTTATTTTATTCAGTTATGAAAAAAGAAAAGCCTGTTAGGAAGCATGTTAGTAGCCTGATAGTAGAATAGGCGCATGTTTCGTTTTTATTTCCAAATTAAGCGGCATTAGTAAGCTCTCCTTAAATACGACCTGATATGCCAACTCTTGGTTTCGCAGGCGGTTCTAACTAGATGGACGCCAGGCGGACTACCAGGAGTCAGGTTAACTCTGTAGGGTCGAATCAAGGTCAGGGAGCTCAGTTTCCCCCACCTGTTAGGGGCCGAGGTAGAGGTCCCCGAGGCAGGGCTCGTGGTCGGGGTGATGAGAACCCGTCACAGGCTGCCCAGGCTCCCCCAGCCGATCAGGGAGCCCAGAATTGGGAGGTTCGGTTTGCTGAGATGCAAGCCCAGATAGAAGAGCAAGACCTCGAGATTCAGAGGTTGACACAGCAGGGTGCTCCTGCAGTTCCACTGCCCGTAGTTCCAGTGGCACCTGCCCCTGTTGCCCAGGCCGAGATAGTAGTGGCGGCCAATAGATTGGAACCTTTGTACGAGCGGTTCCAGAAGCAAGCACCTTCGGTCTTTCTGGGAGGTCCAGACGTAATGAAAGCCGAGCAGTGGCTGACGGTGATCACCAAGATTCTGAACTTCATGGGTGTCACCGGTAATGACAGAGTGGTGTGTGCCACTTTCCAGTTCCAGGAGGACGCTCTGGTCTGGTGGGACATGGTGTCTCAGATTCACGACGTCACCACCATGACCTGGGAAAGGTTCTAGGAACTCTTCAACGCCAAGTATTACAATGAGGCGGTCAGAAGCGCCAAGAGGAAAGAGTTCGCTCACCTGACCCAGCGTGAGAATATGAGCGTAACTGAGTATACTACTCAGTTTGACCGGTTGGCGAGGTTAGCCTCGGGAATTGTGCCAACCGACTTCAGCAAGAAAGAGAAGTATCTGGACGGGTTAAATGCGAAGATCAAACACGATTTGATGATCACCACGGACGACAACACCACCTATGCTCAGATGGTGGAGAAGGCACTGCGAGCTGAGGGCGCAGTTGGGTGTATGTCGGAGTCAGCTAGTACTCCGGCGAGTGGCGGGGCTCCTACCCCTCCTGCATCAGGCTTTAGCAGGGGGAGTAGTGGTTCGGCCATTGATCAGAGGAAGAGAGCACCCACTGCTTCCGGTGGCTCGAGTCAGAACAAGAGGTTCCGGGGGACCCAGAACAGAGGGAGTCGTCTGGTGGTACCGAGACCCGATTCTCCTATCCCGAGTGCCCTAGGCCGCAAAAGGCACCATCGGGGTGAGTGCAAAGGTCGTGGCCGCTTTCACCGTGGCATGCCCCGGACACTTCAAGAGGACCGTCCCCGGCTCCGATCGGAGGCACCGAGAGCTCCGGCGATACCCACTCCGGCCCGGGGTGTTCGCCATCACTCAGGCTGATGCAGATGCCAGCCCATCAGTTGTCACAGGTCAGCTTTCTGTTAATAACTCGCTTTACTCAGTGCTGTTTGATTCTGGGGCTACACATTCTTATGTGGCGGCCAGAGTCTTTAGTAAATTGGATAGACCGTACGATATATATATGAAACAGGGTTTGGAACCCTATTACCTGGCGGAGACTTGGTTATCTCCAACAAGTGGATTAGGTCTATGCCGATCAGGATAGATGGTAGGGAGTTAAGTGCTGATTAGATAGAGATGAGTTTAGTAGAGTTCGATATTATTTTAGGAATGGATTTCCTATCTAAATATTCGGCGAGCATTGATTGTAAAAGGAAGATGGTGATCTTCCAACCGGAAAGTGAAGAACCATTTGTGTTTGTTGGTTCAGTTCAGGGATCTCGGATCCCGGTGATCTCAGCCATGTCAGCTAGAGAATTGTTACACGGCGGATGCTTAGGGTTTCTGGCCGTGGTGGTGGACACCACTCGGCCAGATACCATTCGGCCAAAGGACATCAAGGTGGTTCGGGAATTTTTGGATGTTTTTCCCGAAGAACTTCTAGGGTTACCACCTCAGCGGGAGATTGACTTCGTGATAGACTTGGCACCAGGGGTGGAACCGGTTTCCAAAGCCCCGTATAGAATGGCTCCAGCTGAACTTAAGGAATTAAAGATTCAGCTCCAAGGGTTGCTTGACATGGGGTTTATTCGGCCCAGTGTGTCACCCTGGGGAGCCCCGGTTTTATTCGTCAAGAAGAAAGATGGATCTATGAGGATGTGCATCGACTACAGAGAATTGAACAAGCTGACGGTGAAGAATAAATATCCGTTACCTAGGATCGATGCTTTGTTCGATCAGCTTCAGGGGAAGACAGTCTTTTCTAAGATTGATCTCCGTTCGGGTTATCATCAGTTGAGAATCCGAGAGGAGGACATTCCGAAGACGGCTTTCCGCACTAGGTATGGACATTACGAATTTCTGGTTATGTCGTTCGGACTAACCAATGCTCCTGCAGCATTCATGGACTTGATGAATAGAGTATTCAAGGATTTCCTCGATATCTGTGTGATTGTGTTTATCGACGACATCCTCGTGTACTCTCAATCAGAAGAGGAGCATGAATTACATCTTCAGATGGTATTGCAACGGCTTCGAGAACACAAGCTTTATGCCAAGTTCAAGAAATATGAATTCTGGCTATCTCAGGTGTCCTTCCTAGGGCACATTGTGAGCAAAGATGGGATCAAGGTAGATCTCGGGAAGATCGAATCCGTCAGGGATTGGCCGAGACCGAAGACAGTGACAGAGATCAGAAGCTTCTTGGGTTTAGCTGGGTACTACCGTAGGTTCGTGGAAGGGTTCTCAAAAATTTCAATGCCCCTAACCGAGCTTACAAAGAAGAATCAGCGATTTATTTGGTCAGACAAGTGCGAAGCTAGTTTTCAGGAGCTAAAGCAGAGGTTGATTACCGCTCCAGTGCTAGTTTTGCCTTCAGACAAGGAGAAGTTCGTAGTTTATTATGACGCATCCAAACAGGGTTTGGGGTGTGTATTGATGCAGGCTGATCGGGTTATCGCTTATGCCTCCCGTCGGTTAAAGGATTACGAACAGCGATACCCGACTCATGATCTAGAGTTGGCCGCAGTGGTTTTCGCATTGAAGATTTGGCGGCATTACCTTTACGGGGAAAAGTGTGAAATCTATACCGACCATAAAAGTCTCAAGTATTTCTTCACTCAGAAAGATTTAAATATGAGACAAAGGCGTTGGTTGGAATTAGTGAAAGATTACGATTGTGAGATCCTCTATCACCCTAGAAAGGCCAATGTAGTGGCCGATGCCCTGAGCAGAAAGGGTCTCAGGCAAGTAGCTAGTATGGTTCAGATCTCACCTCAGCTAGCAGAGGATATGGTTAGATCCAGCATTGAGTTTGTGGTAGGTCAGCTTCACAACTTAACGCTGCAATCTGACCTGTTGGAAAGAATAAAAGTCGCTCAGATGACGGATCCAGAGTTAGTGAAGATCAGAGATGAGGTGTTGGCTGGTCAAGCCAAGGATTTTTCAGTGTCAGATAACGGGATGCTTTTGTATAAAGCTAGGGTTTGTGTTCCAAATAGTGTGGAACTTAGGAATGAGATCTTTGAGGAGGCTCATTCTACCCCGTATTCTCTGCATCCCAGCACCACTAAGATGTACCAAGATTTGAAACCGTACTTCTGGTGGAGCGGTATGAAGAAGAATTTGGTAGAATTCGTATCGAGATGCCTCACTTGTCAGCAGACTAAGGCTGAACATCAGAGACCAGCAGGGTTGTTGCAGCCTCTAACCCTACCAGAATGGAAGTGGGAAGATATCACGATGGATTTTGTGGTCGGGTTACCTAGGACCACAGGTTTGTTTGATTCCATCTGGGTAGTGGTGGATCGATTCACGAAATCTGCTCATTTTCTGCCGGTTAGAACAACATTTACAGTGGATCAGTTGGCAAAGTTATATGTCAGAGAGATCGTAAGACTTCACGGGGTACCGAAGTCTATAGTTTCGGACAGGGATCCGAAGTTCACCTCCAAATTTTGGCAAAGTTTGCAACGAGCAATGGGTACAAAGCTGAAATTTAGTACAGCATTCCATCCTCAGACAGATGGTCAGTCCGAAAGGACAATTCAGATATTGGAGGACATGTTGCGAGCCTGTGTTATGGATTTCGAAGGCTCATGGAATAAGTATCTACCGTTGATAGAATTTTCTTACAACAACAGTTACCAGAGTACGATAGGGATGGCTCCCTATGAACTGTTATACGGTAGGAAGTGTATATCTCCCATTCATTGGGATGAGACAGGGGAGAGGAAATACCTAGGTCCAGAGTTAGTGCAGCGGACCAATGAGGCAATAGAGAAGATAAAAGCTAGAATGCTTGCCTCACAGAGTAGACAAAAGAATTACGCAGATCCGAAACGCAGAGATGTTGAGTTCCAAGTAGGGGACCATGTGTTTTTACGGGTATCTCCGATGAAGGGGATCAAACGTTTCGGGAAAAGAGGCAAGTTATGCCCTAGATTTACAGGACCTTTCGAGATTCTCGAGAAGATAGGTCAAGTCATGGGCGGACCCACATTGTAGCGAGGGGGGGCAGTCGCCCCCCCTGAAAAAAAAAATCGAGAAAAAAATGTATATGTATTTTAATTAGTTACAACATATATTTGTATTAAAAGATGATATTTATAGATATAATAGTAATCTTGGTGTAATGGTTAAGCTAGTTGGTAAATAGGTTAGAGGGTAAAGGTTCAAACCCCACTAACCACACTTTATATTTTCTTTTTAAATTTATTTACGCCCCCCCCTCACTTTAAATTCTGGGTCCGCCACTGGGTCAAGTGGCATACCGGTTAGCATTGCCTCCAGCTCTATCAGCAGTTCACAATGTATTCCATGTCTCGATGTTGAGAAAATACGTTTCAGATCCCTCTCATATACTGAGTTATGAGAGCCTTGAGCTGCAGCCAGACATGACTTACGAAGAACAGCCAGTGCAGATCCTGGATAGAAAGGATAAAGTCCTTCGGAATAAGACCATAGCATTGGTCAAAGTTCTCTGGAGAAACAGCAAGGTGGAGGAAGCCACCTAGGAGCTAGAGTCAGATATGAGAGCTCATTATCCAGAGTTATTTAGGTTAGATTTTGGGGACGAAATCCTTTTAAGGGGGGGATAGTTGTAAAGACCGCTTAGTTTAATTTGGAAATTAGCAGTTAATCACGTTTAATTATGAAATTATTTATAGCTATTTAAATAATTTATTATGCTGTTATTATTGAATTCAGAGATGTATTTTTATGTCATGTAGTAGTTTGAATAATTTTGCATTCCGGTGCCCGGTATTTTGGAACTCGGTGTTTGGCTCAGTAGAAATCACAACTTAGTATGTTAGTAGTTTGGGGCGGTTTATTAGACATTGGGAATGTCGGGAATGGCCGGGAATTTAGAATTTCCCAAAAATACCCCTTTAGTGTTATTTATGTGGTTTTAGTGTGGAGGGGCAAAATGGTCTTTTTGCCCCATTAGTATTTTGTCTTCTAGTGAGTTTATTAATTGAAAATTAAGTGTTATTTTAATTATTTGTTGGCTGAATATATGGGGGGTAATGACTCTTATTTTCATTTCATTCAAAAATTCTAAGTTAAAGAAAAATAGAAAATTTTCAAAAAGCTCTCATTCTCTCTCTCTTTTCGGCCAAGACTTGGGCTGCTAGGGCTGGGTGTTTTTGCTCAATTCTTGTGATTTTCATCTCCTCTTTGTGTAATCCAAGTCAAGGTTTGATCACTTGTAACTTCTCTTTGTGTTTTCTTGAGTTTTAAGAAAGTTTGGTGTAATATATGCATGAATTTTTTAATATTGTTGCTGTTGTGATCTTGTTGTTGTTTTCTGAGATGTAAGCATGTTGATTAGAGTTTAATTAAGCTTCTTGTAATGCTTGATTGTTAGGTTATTTAAAGTTATGATTTTTCTATGCAAAAATATGGTTTTCAAAGTAAAATGTCTTGAATCTGTTGCTGTGATGTTGTTGAGGATTGTTATTGTTTTCAGAGGCTATTCTAAGCATGTTTAAGTAAGTTTAGATTGATTTGATTGCATGTTAGCTAGGTTTGCTCAAGTTTGAGTTTAGAACTCAAAGCTTGAGCTTTAATGGTGATTTTTGATTATGTGCAATCTGGGTGGTTTTGATGCCTTAGAAATGTTCTAGGGGTTATATGGAATAGGTGTGGAAGGTTTGAATTGATTTGGAGTTGATTTGAGCAAGATATGAATTTTTGAGTTTGCTGCCTGCGAGGAACCGGAATTCCGGTTGTGCATCCGGAATTCCGGATGGGGTTCTGAATTTTCCCAGAACCGGAATTCTGGTTGGGCAACCGGTCTACCGGTTGGGGGAAAAATTCTAAAACCCTAGATTTCCTCGATTTTATGTTTTAGGGGGTATTGCCGTGCTTTTTATCGATAGGGAAACTTTTAGTTCCTAGTTTAAGTCCCCGGGAAGTGATTTAGCGTGTCACTTATAGTGTTGTGATTTTTATGGTTTAGGAGCCTGTAATCCGCCGCGCAGTTAAAGTTCCAGTCAGGTTGACCGGCACACCTGAATTCGGAATCCAGGTAAGATTAGTATAACAGTATGCATATGTAGATTACATGTTTAGCGTGCATGTAGGAAGCCTGTTAGATTACATTAGTTATGTATGTTGGCTTCGAACCATCCAACCTTGTCACGTCGGTACAGGCTGGTGTATGACCAGCAGCCGGAGTATTACTGGTTCGACCGATCAGGCTGACACTTGGTTGGTGGTTCCGTACTATTGACGTATCCCGTCGGTACAGGCTGGAGTATGACCATCAGTCGGAGTATGACCGGTTCGACCGATCAGGTGGATATAGTAACACGTCGGTACAGGCTGGAGTATGACCAGCAGCCGGAGTATGACCGGTTCGACCGATCAGGCTGTTACGTGTCAATAGTACCGTCCCTATGAACGTTCAGAACTCAGTACCGTGTTGGACACGGCAGTAGTGACTCAGTACCGTGTTGGACACGGCAGTAGTGGGACTCAGTATCGTGTTGGACACGACAGTTAGGGTTATGATCAGGGGTATGGGCGTCTGATCATGACCGGGTTTTATGTATGAATATTTCTATGCTTTTCTTACTGAGTCTGTCGACTCACAGTTCTACGTTTATGTGTAGGTAAAGGCAAGGCTAAAGCTGATGGACCGTGAACGAGCTTGTGAAGATTGTACATGTCGGGGCGGTTAGGCCTGGAGCGTACGATCCTCGGGACAGCAAGGCTAATTTTTGTAACTAGTCGCTAGGCGACAATTATTTTGTATGAACAGTAAACTTTTGTAAATGATTTTATAATCGGGGTCCCGAGTCTTTTGTAATATTATTTTATAAGTTTAATTAAAAAGCAAAAATTTTAATTAATCACGTTTTCCATAAACCTCATTGATTAGCAACGAGCTACACAGCATGTTTAAAAATCACGTAATACGCCTATGTTAGTTAGGGTGTTACAGTATGACTCATCTTGAACCCAAAGATCCTCTCCTTTAGGTAAATCTTATTAGTCAAGGACTTCTGTTGAAACTGTTCTTCAAGTTTCTTCCAAATCTTGGCAGGAGTCTCTTCTTTATCAACCAATCTGATAATGGCATCAGAAAGGTTTAAAATTATGATTCCAGTAGCTGTTTCTAACAGCTCTTCTTGTTGTATCTTTGAAGTGTTGTCTGGCCATTCAATAGGGTCTTCAAGAATCCTTAGTAATTTCTGTTGAGCCAACAAAGATCTAATCTTTCTCCTCCAGATTCTGTAATCACCAGATCCATCAAAATGATCAATATCAACTTTGATATTACTCATGTTAGAAAAATCAAAATTAAATTGAGTTGAGTTTAAGAAAATTGATTGATTATCAGTTTGTGGAATTTCCACAGGTTTTCCACTGTCCACAACTTCTTGTTGTGTTTCTCCTTCTTCTCCCAACCTTTGTCACTTTCTTGATCCTTTCTTGAGTTGATTTAAGCTTGAACCAAAGCTCTGATACCACTGTAGGATTTTCTTGGTGAAATTCCAAGTTTGCCCTACACCACTCAAGCAATATGTCAAAAACGACAGGGACAAAATTGTCCCAGAAAGTCAATTAAAACAATCAATCCACACGACAACGAAACCTTGGTCGTTTTCACCTGCACGACAATGGAACTTGTCGTTCCTTACCTGCACAACAAATCGTTTGATCAAAACGATTTGTCGTTCTGCTTTGAATAAAACCAAGAGGAATCAGAGCTAACCCTATCTCATTTCCTCTTTCGAACCTTCGAGAGTTCTCAGACTCTCTCTCTCGTTCTCTCCTTTCTCTCTGGTTCTCAAACCCTAGAACCAGAGATCTAACTCGATCTAAAGATCGATCTTACCCAGAAAACTTCCCAGAAACACCACACAACACACACAAAGTTAAAGCCAAAAAGTAGAGTTAGAAAGAAACAAACACCAGAAATATAGAGGTTCGCCCTAGAAATTTAGGGGTACGTCCTCTGATGAGCTCGCCTTGAAGATCGACCTCAGATCTTGCACTATATCGAAGAAATGTTACATCAGGTGAGAAATCCAAGTCACAATCTTTGACTGGTATTTCTGATTATCTCTCTCTTTGGTTTTTCTGTGTTTATCTCTCTATATTTTTCTGTTCTCACTCACTAACTCTCTTTTTCTTTCTTTGCATGAACTTGCAGCAACGTTTGGAGCTGAGTACTCCCAGATCTGGTAAACTATGGCTCTGGTTTTCTGGTATCTCTCAACTGAGAGATTGGTAAGGCTCTAGTCCCTTTATATATGTGTAGATTAGGGTTGATCAAGATCAGGGAGTTAGTTACAATTTCGGTTGTAACTAACTACCAGATCTTGATCCACTAGAGGCGAAGCCACATAGGATCTGTTCTGGTATTTATTTATTTTTATTTGTATTTCGTCTCTTCTTTGTAAAACTGTAATAATAAGTATTACAGAGGGATCTAATTTAACAATAACTAAAGACTAAACAAGTAAATGTTGATCTCATGTACCCATTTTGTTTCATGTGTTATTTGATTGTGAATTTGCTTGATCATGTCAATTCGACTACTTAGTGTAATAGTTTATGATTATGTCAATTGGTTTTTTGGGTTGTTTAATGGAAAGCAGCTAGATGTTGTGATTGGGGCTGCTATGATAAGTTGGAGAATTCGGAAAGCCCATAATGATTTGTTTTGGCAAAAAAAGTCTTGTTATGCAGCAGAAGTAATGAGATCGGCTCGTATAGTTCTTGACCATTGGAGGAATGTTCAATCTCAAATTTTGGGGCCATTAAATTATTAGCCACTGATACAAATAATGTAAAGATTAAAGCGAATGTTGATAGAGCTATTTTTGAAGCTTAACAAAAGTATGGTTTCAAATGTGTAGCTTGTGATCCCAATAAATGATTGCTCGAGGCTATTTCAACTAGCAGGGTATGGTATGGTTTCATCCTAAAATAGTTGAAGTAATAGGTTTTTTAGGAGGTGCTGAGTTGGATAAAACATAAATGTTAGGCTAATGTGGTCAATCGAATCAAATGCAATAGTTGTGGTTCACCCAATCAACAATTCAATCCAAATGCCTTCTTCAGTTTGACTTGTTGGTGAGTGGTTGTCATCTTAAAATAATGCTATGATATCTTTTGTTAAATAATTTACACATAGGGTCACTGAGTGTTGCTAGAGGATTTTGTTTCATGTCATATTGTATTTTTAATGAGCTGAATCCTGTGGATTTAAGAACATTGTAATGCCTGATTGTGTTCCTAATGAATGGTTCAAATTTACCATTAAAAAAAAATAAAAAAATTAGTAGAGTATTTTGATAAAAAAAATTCCAAATTTAACTTTTCAGACTAATTTAAGTGGGCTTATTGCTTCTCGCTGGATTTTAACTGTAGAAGCCCACATACATTTACTGGGCCAGACTAATTCTCAATCGGACTTTCTTCCCATTTGAACCGGCGGCGACGGTATAGGGCACGTTACCGTGTGGAGCTTCTGAGCCAGACCAAATCTCCTGAATTCTAACGCAGCCTGTACTACTACATACACCGGTGAGCCTTTCTAGCTCATTTGCCTTACGCATTATTCGCTTTTCTTTTACTGGGTTTGATTAGGGTTTTCCATTTCAATTTGGGGAAACATTATAAGCATTCAAGCAACTGGTAATTAATTCTCTAGCTCAGTTGCTTTTAGTTTAATTTCTTGTAGTTTGATTTGGGTTCATTCTATTTAGGACAAAAATCATTCCCAAACTGGTTCTGGTATAAATTTTCATTAAAAACTAAAAAAACCGTGGTTGAGTGTTTTAATTGAAAATCTTGTGTTGTGAAAGTTAACTCTTTTAATTTTGAATCTTGGTTTGTTTTGTTGGCGCTATTATTAGATGGGTACAGGAGACGAGGTTGTTGAAATTGATAGCTTGGAGAGGGGTCTGTTATCGGGTACTGATAAAAATGGAGCTGAAGACGATGATGTGTTGTATTCTGCTTCATTCCTAGAGATGGAAGATAATTTTGTTAGATACCAAACAGCTCAATGGGTTCTATACTCGTTGCTTTTGATTCTGGCATGGGGAATTGGCTTGTTCATGCTGCTTTATTTACCTGTTCGTAGGTATATACTACGGAAGGATATCCGATCGAAAAAACTCTACCTTACTCCAAACTCCATTGTCTATAAAGTGAGTTTGCTAATTGGATATGTACACTAATTTCTTTTAACCAATCTTGATAGGATTGGTGTACAAATGTTTTTAAGTGATTGTACTGCATTTAAGTACTTTCTTTTAACAAGAAAATGAATGCATGTTTTAAAGTGATCATTACTCCGTACCTTAAATAGATTGTAGCTTATATTTTGTACGAACTTTTGTCAATGTTTGATTAAATCATGCTCATTTTGTTACATTTTAATAATGCCATCTTGATGCAGTTCAGGTTGCTAGGCCAGTGCCATTTCCATTTTTTGGGGCATTAAAGAAAGAGAAGTATATTTTGTTACCATCAGTTGCTGACATAGTAATTGAGCAAGGTAAAAATGTTGGTGTGTTTTCTTTTACTACCTACACTTGTTATGGTAATGTTGTTATCTTCTGCTGTTATTTCAATGAGTATTTGATTGAAGAATTAAATTATGATGGGTACGGAAAAACTTTGTATGTTGACAGTCACATTTGAACACCTAATTTGATTGTTTTATCTTAAATGCCGTTGAATAGGAATTCAGTCTAACTTGGTTCCTCATGAAACAAATCATATGAGAATGTAATATCAAATTCAAAAGTTTTCTCGAAGTGAAATCTAATTTATACTGTTGCTAAGCAATTTGAAAGTTTGTCAAATAATTTACCCAAATTTTAAAAAGTATAATGGAAATGTTCCAAACTATAATCTTTTTACTCTTTGTAGTTATTAAATAAAGATGTGGTGTTCCAGGCAGGCAGGGGAGGAATCTCATGTCCTTTTTCCTTGTGTTAATTCATCAGCATTCGTTCTGTCATGCTTGCTAACCTTTAACGATCTCCGATCTCTATAACAGGATATCTTCAGTCTCTGTATGGTGTTTACTCACTTAGAATAGAGAATGTTGGGTTAAGAAGGCCACCGAGCGATGATGTTAAAATCCAGGGAATTGCAAATCCAAATGCTTTCAGAAAGGTACTCATAGTATCAATTTGTATAGTCTTGTGGCTCAATTTTGACAAACATGACTTTATCTTTTTTCCTCTTCCTTTCAGGCTGTTTTGATGCGGCTTTCGAATATGAGGAATGAAGTTTTCTCTAGACAAGTTTCCACAATTGATGATGTCCCAAATTTGAGGGTAAGGGATGCATTAGATACTTGTTATGCCCACCTTTTTTTCCTTCTTTTTTCTGTACCATGTTATGGCGACATTGTAGTTTGAGAAATATAAGAAGAAAAAAAATCATAATGTGTAAAGAACAAGTATATTATGTAAACAATAAGAAAATGTTACTTCATAGATAAAAAAAGAAATTATTTGGTTGAAGTTGGAGTTGACATTTTAGAGACAGAACAAATAGAATATGAGCCTTGTCTACAATTTCTATTTGTGCAACCGAGAGGCGAGATCTGGGCACATGTTGTTGTTTCATTAGAAACCTAGTGTGGATGTTCAAACTGTTTCTTCTTCTACCTTTTTTTTCTCAATGGTGTTTACTTCTTTTTTCTTTAAATTCTTCCTTGGCTCAGTTGCAGGTGTCCCCATCGAAATCTCTCAGGCAAGATTCATTTTCTCATCCAGGAGATCTAATTCTACTGCAGAAGCTAGAGGAGGTTGGAACTTCTGTCAAGGTAGAGAGCCAACTTTTGGATTATTTAATTATAATCTTTGCCCCACTTTTCTGACATTGGACATGTTTTTCTTCATTATTGCAGAGAGTTCAAACTTTAATTGAGGAGCAACGCCCTGAGACATCAGAGCACAGGGATTAAAGTGAGTTTAAAAAATGTACACATTTTCTTTATGACAAAATTTGTTTGCACTCTCTCGTTTCAGTCTACTTTCATGAGCTCCTTTATCATAGTTTAAAAGCACTACAACAAACATCATCAAATGTGGCTTAAAAAAAATCAGTATTACATAGGAATTCATGAAATCAGTGACATTTGTTAGATCCCTAAAAAAGTCTTAATGACATAATTATCTGAAATGTCACTATATATTATCTTTTAATGTATGATTTATAGTGACATTTTAAAAACGTGAGTATGGCTTATTACTAATTTAATATGGTTTGGTATTAACATTTGATTTTAATATTTGTATCCAACCAAATGATAATAGTTACTATTATAATAAGTAATAGTTTTTATTATTTAAATATGAATTTTATTTTTGTAAAGGATAAATATATATAACAATACTTTATATCCCATTCTAAAGTAAACCATCTGTACTTTATACTAAGTCTAAATAAGGAACTGTTTGATACAATATAGGACTACAGTACTTAAATTATTTGATACAATAATTGACCAAAATTTGAATGGGTATATTTATTTGTCTTCATTGCAGTTTCATCTTTCGTTGATTCCACTATTCCTCCACATCTTCATAGTGGAGTGAAGAATATTCTTATATGTATAGATTATAGTGTATGAAATGACTAAATATGTATACACGTATTCTATGAAAGATTAAGGTAAAAAAGAAGTTTGATCGTGGAATTGTACATGAAAAATTTAAGTTTTTTCAAGTCATAAATGAACTTGGAGAAGATGATAAGGAAGGGAGATTAAGAAAACATTTTCAAAATTAAATTGAGAAATCACAACACAAGTATTTTTGTTTCCTTCTTAAATTTCAGATGGGAAATTAACATGGTATACTAATTTTTGCCTTTTTTTTACAAAAATATTGCCAGGCGGTATTTTTTTTTTTTTTATTGTGTTTTTTTATAAGTTTTATACTGCAGTATACTGTGTTAAGTTTTCACTAGTGTTCTACTGTTGTTTTGAGTTGTTCTGCTTTGTGTTTTACTGGTGTTTTATAAAACACAGCATATGACAGTATTTTTGTAAAAGTTAACCCAAATTTCAGTATTTTTTGTAAGTTTTCAGATAGTTAGTCTAAATCTTTTTGAAAATTTAAACTGGTGATTTGAATGTTGAACTTGACTTATTACATAATTGTTTATTATTAAAAATAATTAAAAAAAACGATGGTGTCGTGGCATTATATCTATTCCACAGTGACATTTTTTGTTTTATTACTGATATTTGTTTGTGTACTCTAAGCAGGATGTAGAAGATAAGATACAATATCCATTCAAGACTACAATTTCATCCTAGATTTTGTTTTTGTTCTTGGCTTGTCATTTATTTTTCATGTATTTTATTACTACCAATAAAATATTTTCATATAAATGTAAATTTAGTGATGTAGCCATGGTGTTCTTCTTAAAAAAAAAATGGTAGTATTGTGAATCCAAACACTACTCACTCATAGTCACATATAATATTTTTTGAATTTAAAAAGGGATTTGGTTGAATCTGTGGAAAACTTGCCTCGTTATGATCGAATACGTAATCCATAGAAGGAGATAAACTAGTGGCACTCAATGGAAAACTAATATTGAGATTTGAGAGTACACTGCTAAAAGTGGGTCCTCCTGTGTTTTTTGGCTCAAACTAGTATATAACTTCTGAAATTAAAAGTGGTCCTAGATATATATATTTATAGCTAGAAAACCTCAGTTTTAAGGAGTTTGAAACATTCTATAACGATGATGATGATGAAGAATTGATTTCTATCCACTCATGTACCATTCTAACAAATCTTTCAAGACTTTTTTTAGAGTCATTGGTAATAACGAAGTCGAATACTTTTTGTGACTTTAAGAATATGAAATGAAAGGGACTTAATTGTTCTCCCACTCCTAGACTTGTAGTACGTACTACTCATCACCCTCCTATTCCTAATTCCTAATCTCAATATAAAATAATGATTCATATATAAATTGGGTTGGGGATTATGTGCTTCATAAAGTACAATTTACATTATATAAATGCAATTATATCACATCTATAAGAAAATCTCTTACATCAATTTATTTTATATATAAAAATTAGTTACATCTAAAAGCTTTGCACGTGTATATAACTAGTACCCTCTCGGGTCATTGGTAGAGGATATAATAAATTCGTTTTTCAGTTTTTTAAGGAGTGTTCCTTATTTATGTTTGTTGGTCAACCACTAGGCATGCTCTTAATTTGGATAGATGAGAATATCTCAAAAATTGATCTTTAGTTTTTCAAGATTGTATGTCATTTTGATTATTATGAATGAAGCTTTCATTGTTTCAAAAGAAAATTCTCCCATAAAAAATCATTTAATGGTTGATGTTTATTTTGGTTGGGCAGGGCACTAAAGGATGTCTAATTGGATATAACTAAATACCTTGGATAACCAAAAAGAAAAAAGTAAATATTGAATGAAAAGAAAAGTGGTTGGCTGTCGTTCTCCTTAGGTTGATGAGTTTTCCTAATATGTACTTTTGTAGACTGTGTCGTTTGTGTGAATATCAAATTTAGGAGATAGTTTAGTTGAGAAGATGGGGTTGGCTTACCAGTTTTGACTTCATAATATATACTCACAAGTTATAGTTTGTTCTTATTATATGTAATTGGTGAGAAGATATATCACCAAGAATAATGGAAAGTGATTCATAGTAACATAATACATATTACATAACTCCACATATAGCATTCCATAAAAACTTGCCTAATATATTCACTATCTTTCCTACTTACGTACCCTTTACATTCTTTCATCAAAATTTCCAATTTTCTCAACACTATCTAGAAAAGAATTAGCTTGACTCATTCAACCTACTCAAACTATATATATATACATACAAGGCATATAGATATTGCTGAGTACGTAATAATAAGTTTGTATATATATGTGTGTGTTGACAACACTAGCACGTTTATGCATGGACAACTAAACAAACACAAAAAGAATTAATGTCAATTTGACAATTTTGGTTATTAAGTGTTTTTTACATGATCAATATTTTTGAAATGACGAATAGTAGAGTTGATGGAAGTATAACAAATCAACCATGCATGGCCGGTGGCCAATCATTTATACTATTAATTAATTAAATAATAAACAATCAATAACATATATTAAAAACAAAAACAAAGTGTGAAACTATTTACAGCCACACACACACATGATATGATACACCCCTCCCTAGTCTTTTGGAGAGTGGGCTATGCATTATCGGAATTGACATGAAATTTAATTTAAATTAAACCAAATATATTGGATCATCACATCAAATCATGACTTGTGGTTTTCAATTACCGACATATAAATTATTTATTATACTAGAGGTATCAATTATCATTGTAAAGAAGAGGGGACTTCCCGTCTTGAAAATATCTCCCTTACATTAATCTTAATTTTTTTTTAATGCCGCTAATATTAATTAAATTAACCGCGCGAAAAAGCGGGCTATATTATCTAGTTCAATATACTTAAAATAATTTGGGTTACGTACGTAATGTCCTAATTGAGTAAACCATCGGTGTGATACACGTTGATTTTCTACTTTAATGTCAAACTTTTGACAATATACATATAAACTTGATAGTAACCCAAAGCCTAGCTAGTCTTTATATAGATTTATAGCAGTAATGGACATTGAAGAAAAATATATATAGTGACGGATATGTAAGGTACTATTCAATAAATTATTGGATGGTCCCCTTATATTAGTGAATTTGTCTCTTGAAAATATTAGCAGCCAGAAATTTTAAATCACATTATGGTATGTAGTAGCTAGTGCAACTATGTAACTGTATAAATAATATATTAGACAAAGTTTAATGATCTCAAATCATAACTTTATATAGGTAAATATTTTTATTTTAAAATTGGTAAAGAAATCACATTTAAATACTATTTCTTATTTATATTATTTTTTGTTATATATAATTTTAAAATTAGAAGCATACTATTTTAATATCATGGTATATATATGATTCTATATTAATTTTTTTAAAATATTTTTTATTTTATAGTTATGTCGAATATTTTTTTTTTGATTGTTAGGTTGTTTGTTAATTTTTTGTTTGGGTTTTCATTAATTTTGGTTTTATTAAAATTTGAATTGATTAAATAGTTCTTTACGTTATCTCATATTGGTAGTGATTAATAGTTAATGAGCTTAACATCTGTGTGTAAAATTTGTGTGAGCTTTTCTACTTAACTGAAACCTTTGATGAGTAGGCTCATTCCAACTTGGATTCTGTAGCTAAGTCTCTATATTATCTCATTACAATTGTATATTTTTGATAATCAGATATATAAAACTGTTTCTAATTTAGAAATCTAAGAAATCGATATAAATCAATCAGGTATGTATACCTAATTATTATCTATTATTGTTATGTTCTATAGTATATACAAATTAGTATCTTGAATTTATTATTTATTTTTCTAATGTGGCATCCGAGCACCAATTGTATATGATTTATGACCTATAATTTATATAACAATTGATAATTATCTATAGTTACATATTAATTTCGTAATAATTAAAGGTTAAATTTTTTGTTTTAAAATCTTAAAACTTTAGGAGTTTAATTCCTCATGAAATTATTTTCTTTTGATATATTATTTGCATAAAATTTTTAAGTATTTTCTGGAATTTTAAGTTTAAAGTTTCGAGGTTTATGTGATTATGTTATGAAATTGATTTTGGGTAGTCTGATTCTATTGAATATAAACTAAAATTGATTTTACATATCTCATTAACAATTGTTTAACAAGTAACTCAACCAAGGGTGATTAAACTAACTAAAGCTAATCGTAATAGGCTAACACACACCTGAGAATTTTTTTTAATAAAAGAATATTTTTGACATTTGTTGTATATTGTTAACACTATAAAAAAGACCATTAAGTCATAAATTTTTTGATCAAGAAGGAAGAACTTCATTAATCAACTGAACAAATACAGCCACCAATAAACAAAACAGTACCCAAACACAAACTCCTTACAAGGAGCAATAGACCCAACTACACTAGCACTAACTACTTTGCAACTTTAACATATATCTTTTCTCAAGAGTAGTTAGCTTTCTAGTGTTCACAATTTGTAATCTATATTTTACTGTATTCTTTACATCATTCACTACACCACCAACAGATTTAGAGAAGCCATTAAAGATACATCTGTTTCTATTGAGCCAAACATTATAAACCACAGCTGCCAAAATAGAAGCATTGATCCTGTGCAGAGAGCCTTTCCCTCTCAAAGCTAACCAAATACACCACCCTGCATAGTCAGTCGGCCAGCCTTTGTAACCCATCCACTTGAAAATCAAATCAAGAACCCTGTTCGACAACTCACAAGAAAAGAAAAGATGCTCATGGGTTTCCAAGGCAACTTCACACATGGGGCACAAGGTAGAGCTTAGCTCAATCTGAAAACGAGCTAACTTGTCCCTTGTGAGCAGATGAGAGTTAACCACTTGCCAAAGGATAAATCTGTGTTTTGGCACAATGGTTGAACTCCAAATAGCTTTATGGTAATTGACCTGTTTTCGAACTAGACTGGTATTGTATAACCAGTTAGTCTTGAACCGACCCTTTGCCCCTGCTTTAAGGATATCAGCTTCCTTAAATTTCTCCCTCAAATGGCATAATTTGCGCCAGTACCAGCTTGTGTCAGACTTGAGATCATAATCCCAAAACCCCCCTGATTTCAGATAGATATTATCAATCCATTTAACCCATAAGAGATCCTGCTTAGTTGATATCGCCCAAACATACTTGGCCAAGATTGAATGATTCCATTTGACTCCATTTTTAAATCCAAGGCCACCATAAGCCTTTGGCAGACAGACTTTCTCCCAAGAAGCAACATGAATCCTGCTTCTATTACCATTTAAACCCCAAAGAAAGCCTCGACACAGTTTCTCAACCTCCTTGGTAACACTATGAGGAAGAACAAATATACTCATCCAATAATTCCTAAGGCCAAGTAAAACAGAGTGAATTAATTGAGCCTTACCAGCAAAAGAGAGATGTCTGCTCGACCAAGTATGAAGTCTCTGTTTGATTTTATCCACAATGATCCCACAGTCCTCGGCTTTCCATTTTGAAGGTCTTAATGGAACACCTAAGTATTTGAGGGGGAAAGTGCCCTCTGTTAGGTGGATTCCATCAATGATAGCTTGCTTTTCCTCAGATTTCACACCTCCCAAATAGATTTGGGATTTGCTCGAATTAATATGAAGGCCTGAAACCAAGCTAAAATCCTCAAGAACCTGCTTAAGCACCAAAACCGAGCTTTTGGAACCTTTGCTGAACAGAATTAAATCATCAGCAAAACAGAGATTTATAATCTTAAGCCCTTTGCACAAAGGATGATACCTGAAGCTTGAGCGAGCAGTTGCCAATTGGAGACTTCTCGTCAGATACTCCATTATGAGAACAAAAAGGAGAGGTGAAATAGGATCTCCCTGCCTCAACCCTTTTTCCCCTTTAAAGCCACCTTGCACTCTACCATTCATGACCAGAGAATAAGTAGTAGCTCGAAGACAACCCATAATCCACTTAACAAACCTTGAAGGTATGTTGAAAGCATTGAGTAAGTCTTCCATGAAATCCCAACTCACAGTGTCATAGGCCTTGCTAATGTCAATTTTAATCGCGCACCTGGGAGAAACATTTTTCCTTTTGTAATTTTTCAAAAGATCCTGGAGAATCATGACATTATGGGCTATAGATCTACCTTGGATGAAAGCCCCTTGGTTTTGATTAATCAAGTGAGGCAGAACCTTTGCAAGTCTAGAACAAAGAAGCTTCGATATACATTTGTATAACGTAGTACAGGCACAGTCTATAGTCCACGGCCCTTGTTGGATTTTCATGCTTGGGAATGAGAGTAATTAGGGTTGAATGGAGCTCCTTAGGCATAAAACACCGTAGCAAAGAAATCATTCACAAGAAGACAAAATTCGTACCCCAAATCATCCCGAAAAGCTTGAAAACCAGCACTAAACCCATCTGCACCAGGAGCTTTTGTGTCAGGTATGCTGAAGAAGGCATGTTTAATTTCTTTATTAGTGAAGGGTTGAATAAGATCAATCTGCTGCTTAAGCTCTAGCCGGGGTCCCTGATCAATGCAAGCTAAGTTCAGCTTAGAATCGGCTAAGCTTCTACTCCCCATGTAGCTTCGAAAATGAGAAACAAAATGATCAACCACTTTGGGAAAGTAGTCAATAATAACACCCTGCTCATTAGTATAAGAAAGGATTCTATTCTCCATTTTCCTTTTTTTCAAACAAGCATGAAAGAAGGAAGTATTCTCATCACCTTTGTGGAGCCAAGAAACCTTACTCCTTTGCCGCAAAAAACTGTGGTACATCTTCTCTTGGTTCAAAAACATGACTGTGGCTTGCTTCTCTTTTTCAAGATAAGTTGGGTCCTTCGGGTGAGCCTGAGCAAGAAGCCTGGCCTCAAGAAAATCATCTTTAGCTGCTTGGTAAGTCTTCCCAATATCTCCTATAGAGTCCCTATTGAAGATCTTGAGACAGTGCTTTAGACGCATGAGCTTAAGATAAATAGCAAGCAAACCCCTGGCTACCATAGGCTTCTTCCAATTTTGGAGAACTGTGGATTTAAAATCAGCATGATTAGACCAAAAGTTATAATATCTGAAAGGCACATACCCAATTTTGTTAGACACCATAGTAGTTATGGTGCAAGAGCAATGGTCTGAGACAGTTTCCCAACTAAAAGGCGCTTTTGAATTGGGAAAACTATCAAACCAATACTCATTGGCAAAGGCATGATCAATCTTCGAGTAAATACGACTCTGCCCATCCTGGTTATTTGTCCAAGTATACTTTGATCCATTGAAAGGAATAGAATCAACATGTGCTGACATTAACCACTGGCAAGGATCACTCGTATCACTGAGCGTAATAGGATTTCCACCCACTCTGTCATCAATTTTAAAAACTGCATTAAAATCTCCCAGAATAAGCCACGACTTTACAGAAACTTTAATTTGGTCAGATCCGCCCATAGAGTTTTCCTTTCCTCAGAAGTGTTGTATCCATAGATGAACGTAGCACAAAAAGCTTCTTCACAACCTGACATTTGGATGAAACAGTGAACCAATTGAGAAGATTCAGCAATAACTAAACTTCGAACATAGCCTTTTCTCCAAACAATCAAAAGTCTTCCTTCTATAGTTGCACTTGTGTAATAATCCCAATTGACAAACCTATTATCCATCATCTCTTTAATCTTATTCTCTTTGAGTTTGGTCTCTAAAAAAGCACCAACTCCTACTTTATTAACTTTACAAAATTCAGCAACAACTTCTTGCTTCTCCTTATTGTTAATACCCCTAACATTCCAACAAGCTATCTTGCAACTATCCATGGGGTAATTGAGTAGAAATCTTGTGCCCTTCTTGCTCAAGATCTAGATTAGCTTCCTCCCTACTGCCTTGTTGTAAAGCACTAAAAGAATTCATAACTACCTGCTGCTGCTGTAATTCATCATTACCAGTCAGATTTTTCTTAATATTTCCCTGAATAGTCTTCTTGGGTTTATGCCAAACCCCCTGACCATTAACTTCAGCTTTAGGTTGCACCTGTGTGGGTTCATCCAACTTGTTCTCAGGTTCAGAAACCGAATTAGAAACCACATCAGTAACCTGCTGCTGAGCAAAACCTGGTTTCGGTTTATCCTTAGAAGTCAACTTCTTCTTCATCTCATCCTTACGACAATTCGCCATTATGTGACCAAACCCGGAACATGTTTTACACTTGACAGGCAGCCATTCGTAATCAATTCTTTGTTCAAGAAGTTGGCCATGTTCATTAAGATATTGAAAGGATCTAGGAGGGGAATCCGTTATATCCATCTCAACCAAAATACGAGCAAATTGAATCCTAGTGCGATCCTTAGTATGTTGGTCTACCATGATAGGTTTTCCAATCGTACTAACCAAAGCACTAAGACTCTTGTTTCCCCAATATTGGAGCCCCAAATCATGTAGCCGAATCCATAAAGGAACAGACCTCACTAACTTAACAGCATTCAAATCAGTTGTCCAAGGTCGAACAATGACTGGTTTCCTATCAAATTGCAAAACACCTGCTTCTAGAACCTCATCCCTAGTCACCTCATCTTGAAATTTCACCATAACCAGCCCCTTTGACATCCTAGCAATCTGAACTATCCCAAGATGACCCCAAACTCTTTTTAGAAAACCTTCAAAAACTGTTAATGGGGGATTAGCACCCAGTATCATACAAATCACAGCCGAATTCCATGATTCAGATTGTTCCCTAACTTCCTCAACATCAACTTGTGCAATTTTTACACCATCTTGAAATAAAGGTTCAGTAAAAGAGAGTTTTGAATCACGGGAGGTTACCTTTTCTTTGGCAAAAGATTGCCACAGGCTCTTGGCAGAATCTTGAAACAACTCCTGACCACCATTACCACCCTGTTCATATTCCACTTCTTTAGCCCAGCTCGAACTGACCTGGGGAGTATGAAAATCCGGTAATCCAGGAGAAAAACGAATCTCGGTCTGACCTAATCCCTCGCCCAAGTCGTCGACGGCTTCCTTAAACACCTCAGAACCCTTCCCAGTAGAATCGCAATCATCCTCAGCTGGAGAAACAGGTCGGTCACCAGCTCTATCAACCTTACTGATAGGCTTTCGAACTTGCCTCTTCTTCTTCGCCATGGGAGAAGCAGAGCAAGCTACGCGCGCTAAGTCATAAATTTTATTGTGACTAAAAATAAGATTTTTTTGTATAATGATACATCGTAAAGTTTATATTTATGGTCCCTCAAAAAAAAAAAAGTTTATATTTATGGAAATTGATTTAATTATCTATTTAAAATAAATTATATATTTAAGAGATATAATTAAAAATGTGATAAAATTGTAGTCAAAATTGGATTGATAATTATTTATATATTTTTATTGGAGGATGTTTAGTTGATAGTCAAACTCATATATGTTTATTTAGTTTGTAAACTTAGTATACTTTAACTAGGGAACTAATCCGCGCTTCGCGCGGTTTTTTACAATAGTTTTAAATTTTCGTAAGCTAAATCATTGTATAAAATTAATAATATAATATAATGACAACACAAATTTTTGAACTCATACTTTTAACAATTGAACCTGCTCACACATAATATTCATATATTTTATCTATATATGTTAGGATTGTTAGATAAATTAACAATTAACCCAAGATCTATTTGTATATAACATAGAACACAATAATAAGATATAATAATTAGGTATGTGTACCTGATTGATCCATAGCAATTATCTCTGATTGATCCACAGCAGTTACTCCAATTCGATAGTGCAATACTATCAACTAAGTCTTCCTCCCTAGATCTCTAAATCAGAAGCAGTTTATTTTCTCTGATTATCAAAAGGTATACAATTGTGATGAGACAATATGTATTTATAGAGTTAGGGAGGGACTTAGCTACAAAACCCTAGTTGGGCTGGGCCTGCTCATCAAAGGCTTCAGTCAACTAGAAAAGCCCACACTTCTGCTTCACCTAGACTTTACTCACAGATGCTAAGCCCATTAACAATTGATCACCAACAACATGGGCTAACACAGCAAAGAACTATCCAATCAACCCAAGTTTTAATAAAACCAATAAAATTTAATGTAAGCCCAAATAAAAGTCTAACATTCTCCCACTTGGGCTACATTGATTTTAATACATATATATTATATATCAAAATAATTTTATTTGAAAACGACTCATGGGTTGAACAACAGGAAAACGTTTGTGGCCATTTAAAAAAAAAATGATAGTTCTCTGATAGCATCTCAACATACCGGTCCAATTTAACCTTTGATAATGAACTATGACAGTCATATTGTTTTTAGCTCAACAAAAGACATTCATAATCACAAATACCAAAGTATTAAATCGACATGGTCAATAAGTCTAGTAGTGTGGTAAGGAATTATGTTCAACATGTGATCAATATAAAATAACATAATATCCTTATCAGTCCTCAATTTCACTGATACCGTGATGCTTAATAAATAAGCCAGTAAAATTAAACATACACAACTTAATAAATAAGTCAGTGTCACTAAATTTGCTTAAGAATTAAGCCAACAAAATATCATTGTCATTAAGCAAATATACTTAATATACAATGATCACAACAAGATATGAACTACATGCTTTCAATTCAATTATTCTCGAGAATATAACAAAACCTAACTGAAAGCATAAACATCCAATAATCAAAAAGTATTGGCCCACAAAGTAGTTCATAACATCAACAAGTAAATTACATATAAATGTAATCTCAAAAGATAAAATAAGAAACTCCCACTAACCCAAAGGAACAAAAGATTATAAAATGCTCATATGAACAACATGTAATCAAACAATATGGCACTTAATCCTTTGGTTAGAGGATCTGCTAACATCAACTTGGTCTTTCAATATTCTGTCACAATATCTCCTTTCTTGACCAAGTCTCTAATAGTGAGATACTTTATTTCCATATGTTTAGAAGCACTACTAATCTCATTATTCTTTGAAAAGAAAACAACAATATTATTATCACAATAGATTAGTATAGGAGAGGAAATAGAATCAACTAGCCGTATCTCTAAAATCAAATTCTTTAACCATAAAGCTTACAAAGATGCCCCATAACATGCAACAAATTTAACATACATAGTAGATGATACGATTAAAGTCTATTTAACACTTTTTCAAGAAATAGCAGCACCAACAAAAGTGAAAATATAGCCAGAAGTTGACTTTAAATCATCTACATAACCACCAAAATCAATTCGAATAACCAACAACTTAAAGATTGTTGACATGCTTATACACAAGCATAAAACTCTTCGTTCTATGCAAATATCTCAAAACTTTCTTGGCTGCAACCCAATGATCATGGCCAGGATCAGATAAATATCTCCTAAGAACATCGACCATGAAAGCAATATCAGGTCTAGTGCAAACCTAAGCATACATCAAACTCCCTACTGCACTTGCATATGGGATATTCTTCATTGCTTCTCTTTTTAAGTCGTTCTTAGGACAATATTGCTTAGTAAATTTGTCCCTTTCAAAATAGGAACGAAACCAGCTTTACACAAATCCATGTTGAACCTTTTGAGCACACGATTATTGTAAGCTTCTTGAGGTAAGCCAAGAAATTTTCAATTCTTATCATGATAAATCTCAATCTCCAAAACTAAAGATGCCTCTCCAAGATCTTTCACATCAAAATTGGTAGATAGAAAACTTTTGGTCTCATTTAGTAATGACAAATCACTGCTGGCAAGTAAAATATCATCTACATAAAGAACAAGAAAAAATATGATGACTCCCACTGATCTTCATATAAATACACTAGTCAAACTTGTTCTCGATAAAACCCAACAGTGTCACAACCTTATCAAACTTCAAGTACCACTGGTGAGATGCCTGTTTGAGACCATAAATGGATCATTTCAATTTGCAAAACAAATTGTCATTTCCATTTTCCTCGAAGCCTTCAGATTGAGACATAAAAAATTTGCTCACTCAATTCTCCATTCAGAACAATAGTTTTAACATCCATTTGATGCAACTCTAAATCAAAATGCGCAACTAAGTCCATAATAATTATGAATGAATCTTTAGTAGAAACAGGTGAGAAAATTTTGAGTGTAATCAATATCTTCTCTTTGAGTAAAGCCTTTAGCCACTAAACGCGCTTTAAACCTTTCAATCTGTCCCTTTTTATCCCTTTTAGCCTTTAAAATCCACTTACAACCTATTGGTTTAAAACCATCAGGTAATAAAACTAGCTCCCATACACCATTTTTCTTCATGGAGTCGATCTCATCATCCGTAGCTGCTAACCATTTTGAAGATTGTGGACTATTAAGTGCTTCACTAAAAGTGACAGGATCCACAAAATGATCAATATCATATTCTCCTTCTCCAAGATAAACAAAATTATCATGACACTTTGTTGACTTCTTTTGTCTCTGAGATCTTCTTAGAGGAGGTACTTCTGGAATAACTTCTCTTTGTTGATCATTGTTTTGAATAACATCTTCCACAACTGGAATTTCTTCAATAACAGGATTCTCATTAACAATAGGAGCTTCATCATTAATAGGCCCTTCATCAATAATAGGACCTTCATCATCTTCGATATCGGGAGCAATGTATTCATCAACAATGGGAGCATTACCAACTGGAGTAGGATGGAGACTACTATTATCATCTCTTGAAAATGACATAGGAATACAAATTCCTTTAGAGGACTCCCCCATTTCAAGAGATGTTGAAGGAATTTTTTCAGCAACATCAAATTCCAGAAATTTAGCAGTCTGAGATTCAACAATTCGCGTACCACGAGTGGGACAGTAAAAGCGATAGCCTTTCGAGCGCATTGGATAACCAATGAAATAACAGCGATTTGTTTTCGGATCTAACTTTTTCAAATTAGGATCATAAATCTTTACTTCAGCTGGACAACCCCATACTCGAAGATGATTCAGACTAGGCTTCCGCCCAGTCCACAACTCAAAAGGGGTCTTGGGAACAGATTTACTGGGAACACGATTTAAAATATAAGTTGCAGTCATAAGTGCTTCACCCCATAAAAACTCTGGAAGATTTGTTCTACTCATCATACTTCTAACCATATCCATGAGAGTGCGATTTCTCCTTTCAGCAACGCCATTTTGCTCAGGTGAACCAGGCATAGTGTATTGAGCAACTATACCATTTTCTTGTAAGTACTCTGCAAAAAGCCCCATGTGTTGTCCAGATTCTGTATAACGACCATAATATTCTCCTCCACGATCAGAATGAACAACTTTGATGACTCTTCCTAATTGTTTCTCAACCTCATTTCGAAAAATTTTGAATCCATAACGAGAAAAATCATTGATAAAAGTGATAAATACTTGTTTCTGCACAACGTGGTGGAATAAGGTCCACTAATGTCAGTGTGGATAATCTCTTATAAAGAGTGACTATAGATAGCAGTCTGCTTTCTTATTTTAGTCAATTTTTCACAAGTACAATCAGCACAAGTATTCCAACCAGAAACATCAACAAGAGGAAGAATTTTAGCTAGAAGGAATCGATCAATTCTTTCTTTAGAAATATGACCCGATCTATCGTGCCATAATAATAAGGATGTTATCTTAATATAAGATTTCTTATCCACAATATTCACAGCATTGAAAAAGGAAGCTAATGAAGTCAATGATAATTTGAAAAGAATATCAGAGTAAAAACAGTTTCCAATTATTCGGAGTCAAACATAATGTTAACACTATAATTGGTAAAACGAAAAGAAAATCATTGTTTAACTAAACGCGGAAGCGAAACTGAATTACTTTAAAAGTAAGAATCAAGAAAGTACTGTTCAAGACAATCTGAACACTAAACTGTAATTCAAGAATAAATATGCCAACATAGATAACATCATCGCTAACATAAGTGACACTTTAAGCTTTGAATCCTTCTCACTTATCTTCTTGAAATCCCTTAGCCTCTGGTTGTTGTTGTTTCTCTTCATATTTTCTTTATCCTTTGTTGGGCTTGAGTTGAGAAACATAGTTAGCGGATTCATTCTTCTCCCTTTTAAGCTTGCTTTCTTCAGCTACACACTGAGAAATTAGGTCGCTGATAGTCCATGTTTGATTGTAAGTGTTGTAGGCTGTCTTGATAAGGCTGAAAGAGGCAGGAAGAGCATGAAGAGCTCGATGAATAATGAAAGAGTCAGGAAGAGGAATATTATGATCTTTCAACTTGGACTGAACATTCACCAATTTCAGAATAAAATCTCGCACTCCTTTTAATTCATCATACTTAATGGTTGTCATTTCATCCATAAGATGTCCAGCTTCAGCGTTTTCTCCAGTGTCGTATAATTTTTCTACAGCATTGAAAAACTCTTTGCCATTTGTAGTGTCTGGCAAACCACTCAATAGATGTTCAGGAATGGATCTTTTCATAGTAAGAAGACTAAGACGACTTGACTTTTCCCATTGTGCATGATGAGTTCTCTCGGCGGTACTGGAGCCGTAAGATCGCAGTGTTTTTCTTCTCGTAGGCACAAGTCCAAATCCATTATGCCTAAAGTAAATTCCACATCTCGTTTCCATGTCTTGTAGTTGGAAGCATTCAAAATATGGATGGAAGCATTATTGTTGTTCACAGAAAAGGAGACTGAAAAATTCAAAAATTAAAACTTGAATAAGCAATATGAGCAATGTATTAGAAAATATTGTAGAATCAACTGGTCATTATAAACTCCCCTTTGGGGTGAGAATATAACACACACATGATCTACCTTCATGAAGTTAACAACAAAGAAAAAATACATATCATTTAAGAATTTTATTACCTTTGGGCAAATAAATTTCTTAAAAATATGTATTAATTCAAACAAAAAATAATAATAAATTTATATATTTAAATTATTACCTTTGGGCAAATAATTAAAATATATACATTTAATATTAACTCACTTCATGGAATGTGAACTAATATATGTAAATACTACCTTTGGGCAAATAATTACACATATAGTCAACCAAAAATATAATATTTTCTTCAACATGTGAAATTTGGTGATAAAACAATCATTGAAAATTAATAATTTTCAACCAAATTTCCAAAAGAGATATATAACTGATTTTATTATATTGATAAGCAAAAAAATAAAGTGTCCACCATAACACATTATTTTTGGATCAAACAACCAAGTTTTATAATTTTAGAACAACAAATAATCAAAAGATTTGAATATAAGAAAATTGGTGGAGACTACATAGTCAAGATAAATCAAATAAGAGAGTGACTATGTCTAATGGAACGAGAAGAAACCCAAAAAATTTTCTATGATTGACAAATTTCGAAAAATTATCAAAAAATATTTTTAATAATTTTTTAACTACATAATTATCATTAAAATAATAATAATTATTAAACGGAGTCAAAAAATTAATTAAAAATCATAGAAAAATTAGAAATTAAATTCTAATAACGCTGAAAAAAAAATCGTCGAAAACGGACCTCCCAGCCGGCCCCACGCGCCCCCACGCGCCGCCTGCGCGAGTGGGCTTCGCGGCTGGGACCTTCATCTTCCTCCAGCCGGTCCTGCAATACGGGTCACGTGACCCGGTTCGGCCCAGTCGGGTCTGGCGGTGTTTTCCGGCCAAAAACTCGACGAAAACACCGGAATTTGGATGGGTTTTGCTCGGGATTGAATTTCTAATTGATCTATACTACTAATTTCGGGTATTAAAGACTAAATGGGTAGATCTATGGCTAAAAACAATCCCAAAATTGAAGAACACAAAAGAAAAAAAATTGCAATGCTAACCTTAGTTAAATCCGAAATTAATTATGTAGGAACATTGATAAACAATTAATTATGAGAAATCTATTATCAATTTTAGATCAAAAAACAATAAAATCAAAATACACAAATATAATTTCATATTATAATCATATAAACCCTAAAACTTTAAATTTAAAATTCTCTTAATATACACAATGATTTTATGCATATAATATATCAATTGAAAGAGAATTTAACGATCAATAAAACCCCTAAAGTTTTAAGATTTATAAACAAAAAATTACACATAAAATAATAACGAAATTAATATGAAATTATGGATAATTAATATATACAAATTAATTATACTAATTATAGGTTCTAAATCATATACAATAGGCAATCTGATACCACATGTTAGATAAATTAACAATTAACCCAAGATCTATTTGTATATAACATAGAACACAATAATAAGATATAATAATTAGGTATGTGTACCTGATTGATCCATAGCAATTATCTCTGATTGATCCACAGCAGTTACTCCAATCCGATAGTGCAATACTATCAACTAAGTCTTCCTCCCTAGATCTCTAAATCAGAAGCAGTTTATTTTCTCTGATTATCAAAAGGTATACAATTGTGATGAGACAATATGTATTTATAGAGTTAGGGAGGGGACTTAGCTACAAAACCCTAGTTGGGCTGGGCCTGCTCATCAAAGGCTTCAGTCAACTAGAAAAGCCCACACTTCTGCTTCACCTAGACTTTACTCACAGATGCTAAGCCCATTAACAATTGATCACCAACAACATGGGCTAACACAGCAAAGAACTATCCAATCAACCCAAGTTTTAATAAAACCAATAAAATTTAATGTAAGCCCAAATAAAAGTCTAACAAGGATGTTATTAGATTATGTAATAAAACAAAATTAAATTAACTTAATATATAAATTTTTACTCATCAAATTTAATAAGATATTGATATCGATGTATATCTTGGTAGGATTTTTTTTCAAAAAATAGTTGATCATCACTAATAATAATGTTACATATAAATAGTATTTATGATAATCCACAAATTATAGACTCTCCAGAACTTTTATCTCATTTCTTTGAGAAAAAAAATAATTAGTTAAATAGTATATATAATATTGAAAACTCTTGATAATAAATGATTTTATGGGTATTTTTAAAAGTAGTTTACAATATGTATATGCAATTTAATAATAATAGTGATAGTTACTAAAAATAAGAAGAAATTAACATTGGTCTATTAATAAATAGTTTTATTATAATTTTTTTTTTCATGTACTTTTTTTTCTGGTAAAAAATTTAAAATTTAACATAGAATAGTAAAATTAATAAAATTTTTTTTTAATTAAAGTGAAAACTATTTAGCATTTTATATATAAAATATATATATATATTTTTCTCTTAAAAAATATTTAACTAAAAAATAGATAAATTCTAATTGATAAAAAAATAATAACTCATTACGACCAAAGTAGATTTTTTTAATTAATTATTAGTTGAAAGTCAATTTACAAATTATTTATTTAGTAACTGAAAAAATAAATTATAAATAGATAATTTGTAAATGCACTAACATTTTATTAGCTTACTTATTTCAAATCAAAAATTTGTTCATGCTACTTGATATTTCAATCTTATCATTTTGACAATATTTTATGGTCTATATAAATATATATACTCATATATGTGCATTATTGATTTTTGAACTTCTCTATGCAATTCAAAAATATAATGATTTTTTTAAAATAAAAAATAAAAAAACAAAAGAAATAACTGATTTTGAGTTAATTATATTATTTTATATACTACATTTTCTAATGTAATTAAAAAAAAGTTGTTGATATGGATGGTATAGATGGATTTATTTTTTGTGGGAATATGGATAGACTTTTGATTTACATATTAATTATATCATGATTGATTCTGAAGAATGATATTAACTTTTAGATGTTATATTTGAAGTGGAATAAACACAAATGTGTGTATATATGTATATTGTATAGTAATTTCTTTATATATTCATTTCATTAATAAAATAGTATTGTGTGGTCTATGTACATGCCGATCCTAGGCATAGACGGGTTTAGGCCCGCACTTAGGGTTCACTCATTTTAAGGGTCCAAATAAAAAAAATATCTTTTAAAAAACATACATATTTTTTAATAATTTTAAAAAATATCATTTATCTTTATAATAAGGGTCCAACAATTTTTTTTTGCTTATAGCTCATTTTAACTCATAGTCTGCCTTGTCTATATATATATATTATTCTTATTATATAAGCATATGGTACTTATAATTATTAATGATTGTATCTATTTATACATATGTAATACATTGTACTATGTATTATGGTTCTTATAAATCATAATTATATATATATACAGTAGAACCTCTATTTAAGAATACTCTATTCAAGAATAACCTCTAATTTGTTATAAAAAAATCAAGTCCCGATTTGGGCCAGTTATAAATAAGAATAACCTCTGAATTGTAATTAGTTATACATTTTTTAAGTCCCGTATTAACAAAGTATACCTCTATATAAGAATAATTACATCTTAATAAAATATATACATGTATTTTGTAAATTTATTTATGTAAAATTAATCATTTTAATTTAAATTATAATACATGTATGAAATTATATTTACTCTAAAATATTTCTATTATGATATAGTATTAATGATTATTTATAATTATTATTGTTACATTGATATTTTTTGGTTTTTTAATTTTTTTTTTTCTAATGTAACTCTATTTAGTTATAACCTCCCAATTAGAATATAATTTACTTGGTCCTAAGTGTATTCTTGGATAGAGGTTCTACTGTATATACTTTTCTTTCTTAATAATGTAGTCTAATTAAATTAGTAATGTAATTAGTAATTAAAAATCTCATAATTACTCCTTACTAAATTAAAAGAAAAAAAGAATATCATATTTATTGTAAAAGATAATATTAATATTAATCTCTTTTCATTTTCTTTTTGTTATATATTACTAAATGTTAAATATAAATAATTAGAAAAAAAATAAAAAAATAAAAAAATAAATTATTAAAAGAAGAGAATGCTACATCATTTTTCAAAGATAAATATGTAATTGTATTTAATTACAATAAAAATAAATAATAAAGTAGATTAGAAATAATGTGGCCAAAAACAAAACATACATAATATATAAAGTTTGTGAAAGAAAGAGAGATAGAGATATGAAAAATAAGAAGTTTGAGAATTTATACCAAAAACATTTTAATCTATCACTTATAGAATTACATAAATATAGATAATAGAATACATACATTATATATACACACAATTATTTAAAAGATAACAAAAAAGAAAAAAAAAATGAAGAAATTGTACCGTAATGAAATTTGTCAATGAAGCTATTGTATTTTGTATTTCACTCTTAACTTGTTGTGATTATCATTTCTTCAAATCTATATGTGTATATATAGTGATGAAAATACAAAAATATTCAAAGGAGTTATGGGTAAGTGAAAAGGTTGTAACTTAAGTTTTTATATTTATGTATAGTGATAAATATGCAATAAAAAAATATTTTATGAAGAAGTGGGAAAGTTATAACATTAAATTATTTATTATTATTATTAATTATTAATTAATTATACTTTTTTATAAATATATGAATATAAAATAATAAAAAAATAAAAACTTTTACAAAAAAAGAAAATAGTGATAGAATGATGTAGAGTGCCACCTAAACCTCTATTGTGCTTTCCTTTATTTATATATATAGATACTAATGATTGATGGCTTGTTAGATTTTTAGTTAAGGTTGTTGTTAAGATTTTTTTTTTAGTTTATTGTAAATGGATTGGTCAGCTTTTGTTTTTTTTAATAATCTTGGTATTTGAACTATATTTTCATATAATAGACAATTATTCGAGTTGCCTTGTTGACTATGAATTTAGTCAATTGACACGGAGTCTGACTAAGATTGACTCTTGCTTATGACTATCACGTATGGAACGATAATAAATGTAAAAGACACCCAAATTTATTGAGGTTCGACCCTTTTGTTTAGGTAATGACCTACTTCCCTTTTTGTTGTATTCACTCTTGAGATAATACCAAGCAGATTACAGGTTGAAATCTTATAATTTCTAGATAGGCTATCTTTAGTATTACGATGTGTTTGGCATGTGAGAAGTATATGAGAGAGAGAGAGAGAGAGAGAGAGAGAGAGAGAGAGAGAGAGAGAGAGAGAGAGAGAGAACTATATTGCTATAGTGTTTTTGAGCGTACTTGCCCTTTATACTTGCAGCATAAGTTATGAGTGTGTATCTTGCCCTTTATATAGTAGTAGGCCCTACAAGTTGTATATAGATATATCCCTAGAAAATAGAAAAGTTACAATGTATATTTGAAATACAAAGTAAAAAAATAATAATCCCTAAAGAATAGAGTTGTTATTTGTTGATGGAGAGTCCATATCTTTGTGGACAGTTTGAGCTGTTCTAAAGTCGTGAGAATGCTGAGGGCGAGTTGGAAGGCTTGTGAGAAAAACATAAGTATTGGTGAATTTCCGTGCACTTGGCCGGCCAGCCCTGTTGAAGGTTGCCCAGTGCTTAGAAGCTTTTCCCCACTTTTCCTCTTATTTCATGGCTCCTAGAACAAGAAACTCATCCATCATCGCCGCTTCTGTTAGTAGTCATTACAAACTCTGACCGTCATCCCTAGTCAAGACGATTCTTCCGTTAATGCTATCATCTTTGTGTTGGATTTTATGCCCTAAATAAAACTCATTTCAATATAATCAGATTTACTTATTAATAAAGATCAGAAATAACATTTTATGTTGCATGGTTCACATGATTTATTTCATGATTATATATATAATGTATGAATTCTATTTAAGTCCAGGACATATGAATTTGTTAATGATTATAGTGTTGTCAGCAAAGTGCAATATAATCTTAATCATATGTTCGAAAGTTTATTCCCTGATTTGTCAGAACACTGGATTTAGACTGACATGATAATCAGCGATAGGTATTCTTACACCTTGGATAAGTGTTATGTCCTTTCCAGGTCATTGGCAAAGTTTACCAGTATCGGATGTATGGAGTATACATCGGAAGGCACCGATATTGAACTTTGATTAGATATATTAAAATTTACCGTAATATCTATTCAATTCAATATCACCCGTTGATCCTAGATCAAATGATCTTAATCCTGATATGGTTAGGTTCGATCTCAAGAGTATTATACATGTTTTTTGATTTGTTAGTTAAGCCTACTTTTGGGTCAGGGTGATACATACATTTTGGGAACATGATAGTATAATTGAGTGGGAGCGCTGCCATAAATATGGAGTCTATAACTTCTATAGGAATTTAGAAGTGAAACGATGATATCCTTCGAGCTTGGCTAAACAGAGATAAATGGTTGAGATCTCATTTCACTTCACTGAAATATCATTTATACGGAGCTAAGTGTTTTAAGGAGAAAATACATTGAAGGTGTAATGGTAATTTAGTGACTATTCAATGTAGATCATTTATTAGAGGGTCATTGATCAAATTAGGATTATAACAATGGATAACTAATGACGTATCTATATCGTGGAACATATAGAGCGTTCTATATGATTGAGAGTGCCATTCCAAGTTCTAAGTGTGGATTCAATAAGGAATTAATAAGTTAAGGAATTTACTAGGTAAATTCGGTTCGACTTATTGGAAGCTCGGAAATATAGGCCCATGGTCCCCATACTAGTTGATGTTGGTATTATATTTATCCAGGATCTTAGATCTACTCACAAGTATGTTGATTTAACAACCTAATATTGAACTTCTAAAACGATGAACTAAACACATAAAAGTTAAGAATAACTTACAGTGATTGCAGCGGAATTAATGTCTCCTTCCACTCAGATCTCTAACCCTTGATTCCTGTCTGTAGCAGAGTATAATCAAGATCTGAGCCCGAAAGTTCTTCAGTTGGATGTGATCCTTCACAGTCTTCCAAACTATAATGAGGTACTGAATGATGTGTGTGGGCACTTCTCTCTCACTAGGAATTTCGAAATTTTCTCTCTTGTTTTCTCTCTTGATTTCGTGTGACACACTTTGCAAAGCAAAGTTTTCTCAAGCAAGCACAAGCACACCAAGAGAAGAGAGGGGGCGGCTATAAATAGGAAAAGGGAAGACCACAACTTTCCAAATATACAGTTTCCTCTTTTGCTGTGTAATTGAATAACTGTCTTATTTAGTGTGATTCACCACTTTCCTATTTAGGCTAGGCTTTGATTAGTAATTAAATGACAAATTTTTTTAAAAATAATAATTGGGAAATATGTAATCATGTGGCCGGCCATGGTGTGTATGGGCCTCACATAGATTTTGCAGTTTCCTCAATTTTATTTCTATTTCTCAAAAAATGCCATTTTTCCAATTCTAATCATTTAAATGCCAAAACTAATTATTTAATAACTAAAATAGATTATTAAATAATATTGCCATTTAAAATTAATTATTAATTCAGACATGCAAAGTCTCATAATTAATAATTAAACCTAGAAACTCTCTTATTTACAATTTCATCCCTAAACTGTGAGAATTCACAAATTAGACATAGTCTAACTTTTAGAATTATAATTGATTAATCATAAATCAATTATAGAGTCTTACAAATAGTATAGTCTCAACTAGAATGGGGACCATGGATCTATATTCTGAGCTTCCAATAAGTTGAACCGATTTACCAAGTAAATCCCTAACTTATTAATTCCTCGTTGAATCCACTCTTAGAACTTGGAATTGCACTCTCAGACTTATATAGAGCATATCATATGTTTCACGATATCAATATGCTATCTCATTTAACCATTGTTATAATCTTAATGTGATTTAGAGATCCTCTATATAGATGATTTACATCGAGACGGGACCAATTTACCGTTTACACCCCTCAATGTATTTTGCCCATTTGAACACTTAGTTACCTGTAAATGATGTTTTACTGATCTAATATATAGTCACTGAAACAAGAGCTCATCCATTTACTTCTATTTAACTAAGCTCAAAAGGAATCATCACTTTACTTCTATACACCAGTAGAAGCTATAGATTTCCATATTTATGTTTAGCACTCCCATTCAGTTATGCTATCATGTTCCCAAAATATATGTATTATCCTGACTCAAAAGTAGGCTTTAACTAATAAATCAAAGAACAAGAATAGCACTGCTGAGATTGAGCATAAGCATATCAGGATTTAGATTCTCTTAATCTAAGATCAACTTCTGACATTGACTTGGAAAGATACAACGGTAAGTTTACAATATCTTTAACCAAGTTCAATATCGGTCCAGTCCAATGCATACTCCATGCATTCGAAACCAGTATACTTTGCCAATGTTCTGGAAAGAACATAACACTTACTCCAAGTGTAAGTATACTTCATCGCTGATTATCACATCAGTGTAAATCCAAAACACTGATGAACAGGGACCAAATCTTTTGAATCATATAATCACAATCACATTCCACCGTATTGACGATACTGTAATTGTGAATAACTATATGTTCTGGATTTAACTGATTTTGTGCATATATCAAGTATATGTATTAAACCATAAACATGTAAGATACATGTAATCATAATTCACTTCTAAATTGATAACTAGTCAGATTGTAATGAGTTTTATTTAGGGCATAAAACCCAACAAACTCCCACTTGCACTAACATAAAACAAGTTGTGCATTACAATCAATCTTTTGTCTTGATCCTCTGATCAAGTGTAGTATATTTGAATCCACCCATATGTCTGGAACCAGGTTCATAAGACTCATGAAACCTCCCTAATTTATGCTTTACTCATCAAGTGGATATCCGAAATCCTTACCGCCCATTAAGTACATCCGAATGACCGTAAGACATATCTCTCAAATTTTAAAATTTGGAATTGAGATAAAGCAAAGTGTAGAATTTTCTTCAAGTAAAATAACTTTCTGGTAATTTTGAATTTACAAAGTTATATCTTCTCTGATGAAGCTTGAATTATTATAGATGGGTTTTAACACTCTTCTATAATGATTCCTCCACCCCCAGAGTGACCACCATCTCACAATGAGTCGGTGTGCATATCAGGATCACTAATGCATAGTTCCTTATATAACATATATGTCACTTTTGTAAATCTTTCTTGATTGTCCCCTAATGTTCCCCATTTGATTACATCTCAGATGGCTCCCACTCAATAGCAGATGTCTGGTTAGAAACTTTTAACCTTTTACTATTGTTCCTGGGAACATCTCATTGTGACTTATTATCTTAAGCTGAAACTGTAAGTTTCTTTAAGATTAGGTCAACAACATAGCAGTCTAGTATTTGAAGTGTAAAATACTTGCTAGAGATTTAAGCAATCAAATCAAGATACCATAAAATGTTATGAGAAATAGACATCTTGAATCAGTCTTTCGAATAGACTATGCAAGAATTCTTCTATCTTACTCTCATAATTCTGATAAGTTGTTTCTATCCATGTGAATGGTTAGACTTGTTTTTATCAGAGGTGTTCTTAAGTTCCTATCACAATTATCAACCAAACGAAGATGGGTAAAGAATTTTAATATTCTCCCACTCAACCAAGGTAATGTGAAACATTATCAAAGAACTTTAATGGTATCAATAACTATTACAATAGTAAATCTAAACTGGAACATATAATCAAGATCAAGGATTTATTCTGATAATAGCTAATTTATTATATTATTTCCATGTTTAAAAATATGTGTCACAAAGGGTACTGTAGAATAAAGTCCACCCCTAAGTTTATAGAGATTATAGTCCACCCCTAAAGGTTGTAAATCTCTAAGTGTGATAGAGAGTTTGTGGAGTTGAATATAATCCAGAGTTCATTAGATATAAAAGATCGTTTGAACTGCATATTATTCTTAACTTTTCTCCACCCCTATCAGATCAAAAGATCTTTTTATTAAACAAATTCTCAAATAATTGTTTTTTGGAACTAACAATTATTCATAAACATAGAAATAACTTCTAGTGTTTATGTAGTAATAACTCTGTAAAGAGTTTAAATACCTTTTGAATTTGCATCAATAATAAAAATACATACACATTCAAACAAAATAAATATAATAATTGGTAATAGATAAAATAAAGAACTGAAGCTCAACTCATAAATTGCAATATAATTGAAAAAGATATTTTATTATAAACCCAAAAAATTGTTGGCAATATTTATGAGAACCAAACAGGGAATTAAGATCCCAAAACTTGAAATCCAAATTGTTTGAAAAACTAAACAATTAATTCAAATGAAAGAGCTTCTTCTTTATTGTAGACAATCTCCATCCACTATCCAGCTTTCTACTCCAACTCGTTAAGACAGCACCCGAGTTTAAGAAGCTTTAACTATAAGAAGAATAATAAACAGGGTTAGTAGTCCAGAATTAATAATCCAAAAGGATAATAATTCACTAAAAACACATCAGTTTATAAAGAAAATACCTTGTTTCTTTGCGAGATACTTAGGACATTAGGATTTCCAATGGCCTTTCTCAATAAGTAAAGAGAAACACTTTCCTTTGGTGTATTGCCGTAAGCTCCAGCATTTTTGTTCCTAGCCGCATTCGCAGCTTCGAGCTCGCTTCTTGGCATTTTTCCACTTCTTCTTATGATTGGATTTGGAAGTAGAAGCAACAAGTTGCCTCGTGACTACTTGTCTTATTACCATTTCCAGAATTCTGAGGTTTATTCCCTCTTTTCTTGGGACCTCCAATCAAATTTTCATATGTCTGAAGGTCATTGACTAAAGTATGAAAGTCTTGTTCCTTCTTATTCATGACATAATTTGATGTGTAGGGCAGAAAATCTGGAGTCAGACTATTCAAGATGAGACTCACTTGAGTAGTCTGATCCATTTCAGCACCATGATTCTGGGCTTCCTGGAAATAACTAGCCATCTGGAGAAGGTGATCACGCACATTCTGATGGGGTTCCATCCATGCGTTGATGAATTTCTTAGTCGCGTCAAAACGAGACTGGATAGATGCCATACCGAATAGCTCAGTTAACTGCGTCATGATTTCGCAATCGTGATGTTGTTTGCAAACCTTGTTTTCAAGGTGTCAACCATGCTGGAAAGCATGAAGTAACGAGCTTTATTGTTAGCATTATGCCAACGCTCGAACTTCTCTTTCACAGCTTTGGTTGCATTGTCACTTGGCTGCTCAGGGGACGGCTCAGTCAACACAAACGAGGCACTTTCACCTATGAGAGCAATATGAATGTTCTCTCTCCACTTTGGGAAGTTAGACCCATTTAGCTTATTTTCAGTTAAGAGTGACAACATGGGATTTGACATTGCAATTCAGGATACTACAAGATAACACATAGATATCAATTATGGTTTATCACAAAATCTTATTTAGAAATTATCAGCATACAGCAAGTAGGAATGACTAGAGAAAATACAAAAAAAAAAAAAAATTCACTCCTAAATAATTTCCAAGGTTTTCAACAAACTGATATCAGTGTCCCGTTTAGGCGAGAGTCAAAGCTATCATTCATTGAATAGAGTTGTCAGCTCATCTAGAATAGCAAACATTCTAGCAACCTTTTATTCGATCGAAAAGAGAATCCGACGTTGTCCCGTTTAGGCGAGAGTCAAGGTCATTCTTATTTCATGAGCTTCTACCATTGTTTCATATGTTTGTAAGTCTTATACAGTACCCACCATTAGGGTGATTAATACCAATATAAAACACTTACAAACATACTTATCTTTCGAGATTAAACGGCGCTAACTTGCTAATGAACGTTCCTCCATTAGGGAGGATTACTCACTAAAACAATAGTTATGTAAAACCAACAATGGAGATCGAATATCTCAAAATAATAAAGCTCATTATTTAAAATGTATTTTCTTCTATTATTTATTTATTTTAAATCTATATATATATTTATTAAATTTTAAATTTAGAATAGAATCTAAATAAAATTTAATTTAATATTTGTAAAATTAAACTTAGATGGTTAAGAAAATAAAATGAATTATTTCCATCTTAGTGTTAATTTTCCAACAAATATTAAGAAAATTACTTAATTTAAGTTGTATTAATTTAAATTAATTAGCAACTCAAATTAAAATTTTCTACAAATATATATATTGTATTTCCAAAATATACAATTTTCGAAATACATTTAAAATAAATCAAACTTTACTTAGAAAAAATACTTCAAGCAAAAATATTATCCATCTAGATTTTCTTGACTAATTAATCCAATTTCTAATAATATATTTCAGTTCCTTTATTTTAAATTAATCATTAAATGAAAAGATCATTGATTTAAGTTGATTCAAAATTAATTAAAATAATTAATTTACAACTTCAATCTATCTTTCAAGATAAATTCTAAATCATCTTGCATAATTAAATGCAATTTTGAAAAATGATTAATAAAATAAATAGAATATATTTTGAAAATTATTCAAATGTAAGTTGTTATGGAAATACCCAACTTAAAATAATTTTCTTATTTAATTAAATATCATGAAAATAACAATATCTAAGTATCATTATGAAAATCAACTTGGACATTTAATTTTCAATTTAATTAAATGTATTAAATTCAGGAAATAAATAATTAAGTATAGAGAAGGCTTAATCATTAATTTCCAATTTAATATTAAAAAAAATATCCTTAATTGAATTGTACCAAAATTAATCATTAACCAATTAATTTCACAATCAATGATATTTTCCTATATTAGAAATAATAATTAGTATGGAAATAACTATCTAGAAAATATCTCAATTCCACTAAGTATCTTTTCAAGATCTGGAAAATGTCTGATTTAAGTTATTATAGAAAGAATCTATAATTTACAACAAAATTTTCCAAACATCATTTAATTAAATATCAAAATTAGGTGGTAACTACCTAATTTAAAGATATTCCCTTTTTTAAGTTTAAAACCAACTTAAAATAATATCTTTTAAGAATCTTCAATAACTAATTCCTAGAATTCCTCAGCTTAATATTATTATCAAAATATATTCAAATTTAAGTTATTATGAAAAATTAGTAATTACTAATTCATAACTTAAATAAGAATATTTAATGAAATAATAAAAGTAAGTTTCAGAAAGAATCTAGTTAGTTAAAATTCTTTATTTAATTAAATACAAGAAAAATACAAATAGTTTATCTAGAAATGAAATTCATTAAACTATGTTTTTCTTAAATTAATTTCGAAGAAATTAATTATGTTGCTATTCAATTTTATTAGGTCAAACTAATATAATTAACCTAGCACAGTTATCCAAATCAGGCAAATAGGCCTTCACAATTGGGGTTGTTCATGTGAGGAGGGGCTGGGTCCAGTATGTCGCACCCACTTCTAAGGCTCCCAACTCTCACACAAGGCCCAAAAGAGAGGAATTTAACCTTAAATGAACAACTATTATTAATTGAATAGGCCCATTAACTAAATGGGCCTAAATAAAATCTATCAGGTGATGACATTTTATTTAGCAACAACAACCTATATGTATCTATAATAGAAATTAAACATATAGGCTCACACAGGCACACAGATTTGGATGGATCCTATCATGTTACTAGGTCATACACAGATGAAAGAAGTTTGTAAAAATTACTTGTTACAAATTATCTACTTGATCTATCATCAATTGAACCAAGGGTTAAAATCAGATCATCTGATCTGTTAACAAGTTAACCCTGGCAATTTAGATCAAGTAATAATAGGTTTTAGAAAAACTTACAAACAATCTAAAACACATACTCCTGCAACAAGGTTAGATCTGGATAGTTGGATGTAGGATTTATTTAATTTTAAATCTATATTTCGAAAAATAAAATTAAAAATTAAACCTACCATTTTGAAAAATTAGGTTTTGGGTAACCTAAATGCATTTCAAAATTAAATTGCTAACTTTCCTCTTAAATTTCATGTTATTAAATAAATCAAATGATAAAATAGAAAATGGTAAATACATACCCTTTTTCTTATTTTACAATTTAATTTAATTGAAAAATAACAAAATTAAAAAGTTAACAAAAATACCTTATTTCCTCTTTTAAAATTATCATGATTATTCTGATCTTATTTTAATTAAGGTCAAGTTACCAAAAAAAATTAATATCTGACCTTAAAAAAAAAATAATCAAATTTTAAAGGAAATAAGAAAAGAGGTAAGCAAAACTTGATTTTTCCATTTTCAAAATCAAATTGCACTAATATCTAAAATTAATTTTAAAAAATTAAAATTAATTTATTTCTGATAATTAGATTTGAAATTTGAAAAACAAAAATCAACATACAAAACTACACAAAAAATCGAAATTTAATTCCATGAAATAGCATGAAAAATCGAAGAAAATGAAGAAAATAGCACACTGTACGGATGGTATGCGTTGCATGATTTGTCTAGCTTTAGGGTCCGATACACACCTTAAATAAGGCATGCTGAGTCCTCTTCGGTAGAGAATTTGATCCATCATTACATAATGATGAGCCTGATACTGAATCTTTCGAGACAATGCCCTTTCTTGGGGCAACTCACCTTTTGTTATGTAATCTATGATGGGGACCATCCAGCTGCGTTCTTGCCCAACCGTCATTATGGCCTCTTTTACTTTGATGCTTGGCTCTGCCAAGCGTTCCACTGGTACTACCCCCAGCCCTTCGATTTCACTATCTGAAGCTTACTTAGCCAGACAGTCCGCATGAGCGTTCTTTTTCCGGGGGATTCTTTCTATTTTGTAGTCTGTGAACTCGTGGAGCAGCTCCCGGACTATTGTTACATATGCGGCCATTCGCTCGCCGCGCGTTTGGTATTCTCCCGATATCTGATTTACGACCAACTTGGAATCACTGTAGACTTCCACTCTTTTGGCCCCTACGGCTTTCGCTAATTTCAGCCCTGCTATTAGGGTTTGATATTCTGCCTCATTGTTCGAAGCTGGGAAGTCGAACCGTAGGGCCGCCTGGAGTTGCAGTCCGGTCGGGGATATCATTGCCACTCCTGCTCCGGATCCATTTTCATTGGAGGCTCCGTCCACAAACACTCTCCATGTGGGGACCGATGGTGCTGGCACATTTGCGGTTGCCTCGGCTTCGTTGCATTCGGTAATGAAGTCTGTCAAGGCTTGGCCTTTTATGGAGATTCGGGGAATGTTGTGTAAGTCTAATTGGCTTAATTCCATTTCCCACTTGAGGAGCCTTCCGGATGCTTCAGGTTTTTGGAGGACTTGTCGGAGCGTGTGGTTGGTTAGTACCTTGATCGGGTGCGCTTGGAAGTATGGTCTTAATTTTCTTGAGGCCATCAGGAGGCAAAATACCAGCTTTTCGAAGATGGGGTACCTTGTTTCTGCTCCTATCATGCGCTTGCTAACATAGTACACGGGATGTTGAGTTTTCTCTTCCTCCCGGACTAGGGCAGCGCTGACCGCGTGCTCGGAGACAGCCAAATATAGAAATAGGTCCTCTCCGAGAACAGGTTTTGACAGGATAGGAGGCTTGGCCATATGTTCTTTCAGCTTCTTCAATGCCTCCTCGCATTCGTCCGACCACTCAAACTTTTGACACTTCTTTAGTATGTTGAAGAAAGGGATGCATTTGTCTGTAGATCGTGAGATGAAACGGCTCAGGGCAGCAACCTTTCCGGTTAGACTCTGCACATCTTTATGCTTTTTGGGGGATGGCATGCTCAGGAGTGCTTGGATTTTTTCCGGGTTTGCCTCAATTCCCCTCTGGCTGACGATGAAGCCCAGGAACTTCCCTGATTTAACCCCAAAGGTGCATTTCTTTGGGTTGAGCTTCATGCCGTATCTCCGGACTACCTCGAAACACTCCTCTAAGTCGTCTTCATGGCTATTGCATGCTTTGGACTTGACGAGCATATCATCTACATAAACCTCCATGTTTCGTCCCAGGAGGCCTTGGAACATCCGGTTGACCATTCTTTGGTAGGTCGCTCCGGCGTTCCTCAGTCTGAAGGGCATGACTAGGTAACAGTATACCCCCTTATCGGTCCTGAAGTTAGTGCACTCTTGGTCCGCCGTATGCATCTTTATTTGATTATACCCCGCATAGGCGTCCATGAAGGATAGTAATTTGAATCCAGAAGTGGCGTCTACCATCTGGTCGATCCTGGGCAGCGGGAAGCAGTCCTTTGGACAAGCTTTGTTTAGATCAGTGAAATCTATACAAACTCGCCAAGTTCCATTCGGCTTGGGCACCAGGACCGGATTGGCTAGCCATTTCGGATAGTATACGTCGTGGATCATGCTGTTAGTCAGAAGCTTATCCACCTCTTTCTCTAAAGCCTCGGCTTTCACCGAGACGAGAGGACGTCGCTTTTGTTGGACTGGTGGCATGTCCGGATTGACATTGAGGACGTGGGTGATGACGTGGGGACTTATGGCAGTCATGTCCTCTTGGCGCCATGCAAAAATGTCGATGGCGCCCTTCAGTGTTTTTATTATTTTTTCTTTTTCCTCCGGATCTAGGCTCTTTCCCAGCTGGAGTACTTTGGTTGAGTCGAGGTCGCACACTGATATTTCCTCGACATCCTCCATTGGTTCCACAATTTTTTCGGACCCCACACGGGGATCCAACTCATCTTCTTCAGCTATTTCTGGCTCGATGGTTTCCCGGACCATCAGCACGGGCACGTGGGTTGCAACATTGTAACATTGCCTTGCTTCCCCCTGGTTTCCTCTCACCATCCTGATTCCAGCTTCCTGGGTAGGGAACTTTAGGCACAGGTGCCGGATGGACGTGACCGCGCCAAAATCTACCAAGGCCGGTCGGCCGAGGATCGCGTTGTAAGCGGTCGGGCAGTCCACCACCACAAAAGTGCAATACTTGAATGTGCTCTGGGGGTGTCCAGACACAAGGTGACTGGAAGTCTCACTTTTCCCATTGGGATAAGCGTCGTTCCATTAAACCCTGTGAGCTGGGAGCAACTGGGTGAGAGGTCTCGGTCCGTTAGGCCTATTGCAGTGAAGGCCTCCTTGAAGAGCAGATTCACGGAGCTTCCGTTGTCGATCAATACTCTGGCCACCACCTTATTAGCGATGGGAGTCTCGATAACCAGCGGGTCATGGTGAGGGAAGCGCACCATCTTGGCGTCTTCTTCCGTGAACGTGATGGGTTGGTCCATCAGCCGGGGCCTCTGAGCTGGGAGTTGAGTAACCTCTCAAACCTCATTGTGTTTCACGGCCCCCGCGTACTGCTTTAGCTCCTTGCGAGTAGTTCCTCCAATATGGGGACCTCCGGAGATCATGGTTACCCCCCGTTGGGTCTAGGCGGCAGATTGGGGATGTGCTGGGCATCGCCCGCGGGAGCAGCTGGAGCCAATGCTCCTGCTGCACCCCCCGGTGTTCCCTGGGGCACACCCCCTGTCGCCTGGCCCAGATTGAGGTGAGGCAGCCTATTCTTGATCCACTCATAGAGGTGGCCCAATCGGATCAGGTTTTCAATCTCGTCTTTGAGATTCATGCATTCATTGGTGCTATGACCAATGTCGTTGTGGTACTCGCATCTTTTGCTTGGATCCCTCCGGGAGCTATCTTTGTACAAAGGATGCGGTCTCCGATAGTGCGTATTTTACCTAGTAGCAAAGTACACACGCTCTTGAGAGTCCGTCAGCTCCGTGTACTGGGTGTACTGGGGAGTGTACCCCCTTTTTTGGCTCTTCTCCCCCGTCCGGGTGCTGCCTTTGGAGGATCTCTTACTCCTCGAGCCTTGGGAAGGGCCTGCTAGGCTAGCGGTTGGAGTGGAGTGCGAGGGAGCTTGTCCATTGATCCCCGAGGGATTTCCAAAATGAGATGATGCGGGCGCCAAGGCTTGGCCTTGACTATACCCGGGATGGCAGAGAACTGTATGCCGCTTATTGGTGGAGCCGCGGTTGGGACAGTACCCGAGGGCGGTGCTCCGGGCATGTACCCTGCTATCCCGGTGGGATAGTATCCTCCATAGGCCACTATCTGGGCCTCTTCAAGGTTGATATATTTTTGGACTCTCTTCTGGAAGTCCTGAAGGCTAGCAGCCCCTTCTTGTTGTAATTCGTTCCAGAAGGGAGCCCCTGTACGGATGCCTGCCTGGAGAAGCGCAAGCTGTTGTCCGTCATCAACTTTCTTGGTCTTCGAGGCCTTCTCTCGGTACCTCTTTATATAGTTTTTCAAGGTCTGGGTGGGCAGTTGCTTGATGTTAGTCAAGGCACTGACCTCCAGGTTAACCTTTCTTGCGGCGACAAACTGTCTTCGGAAGTTGGTCTGTAACTTGTTCCAACAGCCCACGGATCCTGGTTCCAGTTTCTTGAACCATTCCTCCGCGGACCCACTTAAAGTAAGTGGGAAGCACAGACATTTTGCGTCATTACTGACTCTCATGACCGTCATGACACGGTTGAACCGCGACAAGTGGTCGCTTGGATCAGAGTTCCCGGTATAAGCTGCCATTTTGGGCATCTTAAAGTTCTTGGGGAGTTCCGCCTCCAGGATGTGCTTAGCGCATGGCTCCCGGTCCTCGCAGTCTGAGTCGAAGTCATCCCCTTTTTGTCTTCGGGAGACTCGGGCAATGTCTTTTCGAAGTATAGCGAGCTCCGCCATAATTCCTTCATTCAACGTACTCGTGGAGACTGCGGGCCCGTATCTTTTTTGGTCAAGGTGATCCCGGAGGTCACCTTGGTTCCCATTGATTTGATTTCTCAGATCAACGGGAGGACACCTCTGTCCTCTTCTTCCTCTACCTCCGGGCGCTTGGTGCACGGAAACGCTTTTTCGGTCCTCTCGATCCTGAGGGCTAAGACTCCCTTTTTGGAACTTGCCCCTCTGCGGACCCTTCCCTTTAGGGAAATCTGAGCGGACCTTTTGCGGATCCTGCGCCTTTTTCTTTCGCCCAGGAGTAGAGGTAGGGTTTTTCTTTTGGTTTCCTTCAGCGGGATACCTTATAGGGCTAGGCTCCCTAGACTTCTGCTGTTGGGTACTAGGCGAGGATTCCTCTAGTTCCTTACCGAGTCCAGCAGTCATTGCCTTGGGATGCACGTGAATGCCAGCCGCCTCCATGGCTTTTTGCATGGCCAGCATCACTTCTTGTATTTTTTGGTTTTGTGCTTTTTGGGCTTCGATCTCAGCTTCGTGATCGATAGCTTTTTTCCTGAGAAGCACCAACTCTGAGTAGCTGCCTTCATCGTAGGATAATTTATAAAATGTGATTGTATCTTTTGATATTAATTCTTAGATCTACTCAGACTTGATTATATTTATCTAGGATCTTAGATCTACTCACAAGTATGTTGGTATTATATTTATCCAGGATCTTGGATCTTAGATCGATCTCAGCTCTGATACCAGTTGTTGGTATTATATTTATCCAGGATCTTAGATCTACTCACAAGTATGTTGATTTAACAACCTAATATTGAACTTCTAAAACGATGAACTAAACACATAAAAGTTAAGAATAACTTACAGTGATTGCAGCGGAATTAATGTCTCCTTCCACTCAGATCTCTAACCCTTGATTCCTGTCTGTAGCAGAGTATAATCAAGATCTGAGCCCGAAAGTTCTTCAGTTGGATGTGATCCTTCACAGTCTTCCAAACTATAATGAGGTACTGAATGATGTGTGTGGGCACTTCTCTCTCACTAGGAATTTCGAAATTTTCTCTCTTGTTTTCTCTCTTGATTTCGTGTGACACACTTTGCAAAGCAAAGTTTTCTCAAGCAAGCACAAGCACACCAAGAGAAGAGAGGGGGCGGCTATAAATAGGAAAAGGGAAGACCACAACTTTCCAAATATACAGTTTCCTCTTTTACTGTGTAATTGAATAACTGCCTTATTTAGTGTGATTCACCACTTTCCTATTTAGGCTAGGCTTTGATTAGTAATTAAATGACAAATTAAATTGAAAATAATAATTGGGAAATATGTAATCATGTGGCCGGCCATGGTGTGTATGGGCCTCACATGGATTTTGCAGTTTCCTCAATTTTATTTCTATTTCTCCAAAAATGCCATTTTTCCAATTCTAATCATTTAAATGCCAAAACTAATTATTTAATAACTAAAATAGATTATTAAATAATATTGCCATTTAAAATTAATTATTAATTCAGACATGCAAAGTCTCATAATTAATAATTAAACCTAGAAACCCTCTTATTTACAATTTCATCCCTAAACTGTGAGAATTCACAAATTAGACATAGTCTAACTTTTAGAATTATAATTGATTAATCATAAATCAATTATAGAGTCTTACAAACAGTATAGTCTCAACTAGAATGGGGACCATGGATCTATATTCTGAGCTTCCAATAAGTTGAACCGATTTACCAAGTAAATCCCTAACTTATTAATTCCTCGTTGAATCCACTCTTAGAACTTGGAATTGCACTCTCAGACTTATATAGAGCATATCATATGTTTCACGATATCAATATGCTATCTCATTTAACCATTGTTATAATCTTAATGTGATTTAGAGATCCTCTATATAGATGATTTACATCGAGACGGGACCAATTTACCGTTTACACCCCTCAATGTATTTTGCCCATTTGAACACTTAGTTACCTGTAAATGATGTTTTACTGATCTAATATATAGTCACTGAAACAAGAGCTCATCCATTTACTTCTATTTAACTAAGCTCAAAAGGAATCATCACTTTACTTCTATACACCAGTAGAAGCTATAGATTTCCATATTTATGTTTAGCACTCCCATTCAGTTATGTTATCATGTTCCCAAAATATATGTATTATCCTGACTCAAAAGTAGGCTTTAACTAATAAATCAAAGAACAAGAATAGCACTGCTGAGATTGAGCCTAAGCATATCAGGATTTAGATTCTCTTAATCTAAGATCAACTTCTGACATTGACTTGGAAAGATACAACGGTAAGTTTACAATATCTTTAACCAAGTTCAATATCGGTCCAGTCCAATGCATACTCCATGCATTCGAAACCAGTATACTTTGCCAATGTTCTGGAAAGAACATAACACTTACTCCAAGTGTAAGTATACTTCATCGCTGATTATCACATCAGTGTAAATCCAAAACACTGATGAACAGGGACCAAATCTTTTGAATCATATAATCACAATCACATTCCACTGTATTGACGATACTGTAATTGTGAATAACTATATGTTCTAGATTTAACTGATTTTGTGCATATATCAAGTATATGTATTAAACCATAAACATGTAAGATACATGTAATCATAATTCACTTCTAAATTGATAACTAGTCAGATTGTAATGAGTTTTATTTAGGGCATAAAACCCAACAGTTGAGACCATACTGCTTGTAAGACTCAGTTAATTGATTTTAATTAATCAATTATAATTCTAAAGTTAGACTATGTCTACTTTGTGAATTTTCACTAAGCAAGGGCGAAATTGTAAAGAAAAGAGTTTCTAGGTTTATTTGTTAATTAAGAGACTTTATATGTCTAATTAATAAATATATTAAATGATAATATTATTTAATAATTAATTTTTAGTTATTAAATAATTAGAATTGATATTTAAATGGTTGAATTTGAAAATTGGCGTTTTTGAGAAAATGAGATGTAGAAATGATAAAACAGCAAAATTGCATAAGTGAGGCCCATTATCCAAAGCCCATGGCCGACCACTCTTATAGACTTTATCATTTATTTTTTCATTATTTTAATGCCAAATAATTCTAACTTAAACCTAGGTGGTTACCTATAAATAGATAGTGATGGCTCTCATTCACACTTAATTCTGTCAGATGAAAAGTTGAGCCTCCTATTCTTCTCTCTATAGGCCGAACCACTTCCCTTCTCTTTTCTTCTCTAAATTTCGAACCTTGAGTGATAGAGTAGTGCCCACACACATCAAGTGGTATCTCAATCATAGTGTGTAAGACTGTAGGAGATTCCAAACAATAAGAAGGAGATTCAGCATCAAAGGAAGGAGAGAAAGAGATCCAGGTTCAGATCTTGGTGATGCTCTGCTACAGAAAGGAATCAAGGGCTAGAGATCTGAACGGAAGGAGTCATTATATTCCGCTGCACCCAATGTAAGGTTTCTTAAACTCTTATGTGTTTATTTCATTGTTTTAGAATTCATATTAGGATGTTAAAGAAACATACTTGTTAGTAAATCTAGATCCTGGTAAAATATTTCCAACACTTTGACGTTGTTTCTCTATCGAGTCTCCTCTGCCTGTGACCTCTCTATCGAAAATGATCGGTGCTACTCCTTCCACGTTTGATCCTTCCACTTTTGGTGTGCTCGGCTCCGGTTACGTTGTCGATCTTCCCAGTTCTGGAATGATTGGAAAAATATCTACAACTCCGTTCGTTTCTTACTCTACTTCGACATCGACATTCATGGCATCTCAGACACATATAACTATGCTTCTGCCATCTTCTTCATCTGCTCCGATCTTGGCTCTGACTGTCCCACTGATGACTTCCATTCCTTCTGGCACCACTAGGAATCCAACTACAACCTTCACCTATCTGCCTGTCCAAAATCCTTTCCTTGATGGTAACAATCCTTTTCTTTGACATCAATGCCAAATGCCTTTTACTGACAACTCTTTGTTTACTGTTAATCACGACTTACTTCATGTCATTTTTTATCGACCTTTTCATGATGAACGTACTCCGTATCATCTGGGAACTAAAGATCACCAAAATCACTTTATTTCTCTTGACTGGTCAAGAAAATTTACAGTCATGGTAGCGAGCAACTTTGATCAATATTGCTGCCAAGAACAAGAATCCTTTTATTGAATGTACTATACCTCGTCCACCACCAAATGATTTCTCTCTTTCCTCTTAGGATATTTGCAACAACATGGTTATGTCATGGATTCTTCAGTTTGTGTCCCGTGAGATCGCTGCTAGTATCATGTTCAAAACCACCGCTCGTGAGATGTGGACCAACCTTCATGATTGCTTTAATTAAAGCAACGATCCCTATATTTTACAACTCAAAACCTCCATCAACAACGTTAAACAAGGTGATAACTCGGTTACCACCTACTTCACCCAGTTACAAGCTCTTTGGGATGAGCTCAATGAATATCAACCAAATATCCCTTGTACTTGTGGTTGTTCAACAAGCGCCAGTGTTGTCTTGGCAACACTGGCGTTGTTCCTGCTACTTCAACCAAACCAAATCCCAACCAACCTTACTGAACCAAGAAACCTCAACTTACCTGTTCCAACAGCCTTAAATTGGGCCACCTAATTGAGAAATGCTACTTCCTTCACGGCTTTCTCCCTGGATATGGCGACAAGAAAAAGACCACCACTATTGCTCGGGCAAATCACGTATCTGTGACCACCACTCCAGACCCCTTTACGGTTGGTTCTTCTCTACTTCATCTTGATCAACAGTTGAATTCTCTTCTCAATCAACAAATTCAAGGCACTCAATCCACCAATAAAAATCTCCTCAATCAACAAATTCAAGGCACTCAATCCACCAATAAAAATCTCCTCGTGGTTTTTAACATCTTCGGCAATAACAATTTTCCCCTTTTTTATGGATAGTTGATAGTGCTACTCATCATGTATGTCATTCTCTTTATTGCTTTACATCTCTTAATAAAAATATTATTGCTAACTTGGTTACTTTACCCAATGGTCATCAAATTCACATCAACAAATTTGGAACTGTGAAAATATCTGACCAACTTATATTAATTTATGTCTTGTATATTCCAGAATTCAAGTTCAACCTATAAAGTGTTAATGCTTATCTTGAACATTGTGCCAATAAACTCACCTTTACTTTTGATCAATGTTTGATTAAGAATTCTTTCTTGACTTCTACAATTGGGACAACGAAGAAAGTTAGACAATTGTATTTCTACATACATGATCATCATTTTCTCACTACGGACATTTCCTTTTTTTGCAAACACTACATGTAACTTGAAGGATCCATGCCATTTTTGCTTTGGCCATCTTTCTATGAACATTTGTACTATCTTAAATAATCATTTGCAAGTTTCTAAGAAACCATTCAATTTTATGTATTCCATATGTCATTTTGTAATACAAAAGTGGCTTCACTTTACTTCTAACAATAACTTTGCTACTTCTTCTTTTGATTTAATACATCTTGATATATAGAGTCATTTTCACATTACTAATATTGAAGGATACAAATATTTCTTAACTATTGTTGATGATTATTCTCGCTATACTTGGGTGTACATGCTTACTTCTAAATTTGATGTTTCATTCATTATTCTTCAATTTTTTTCTCTTATTGCAACTCAATTTTTAGTCAAAAAGTTGTTCGATGTGACAATGCTAAAGAATTAAATTTAACAGCCTTCTATGCCACAAAAGGAATTTCAACCAATAATTCTTGTGTTGGTCATTCTCAACAAGACTCTGTTGTTCAGCAAAAACATCAAAACACAACTTAAATATTGGTAGAGCCTTATCATTTTAATTTCATTTATCTTTACCTCATTGGAGTTATCTTATTTATAAAATTGTTTACCTTATAAATCTTACTCCATCTAAATTACTTAACAAAAAGACTTCTTTTGAGATCCTCTATAATAAAGCTCCCACTTATGACCACCTCAAAGTTTTTGGTTGTCTTGCTTTTGATTCAACATTGGAAACCAAACGACACAAACTCTCTCCAAGATCTCGCCCTTATATCTTTATCGGTTATCCTTTGGGTATGAAAACTTATACTCTTTTAAATATTGAAACTCAAGAGATCATTCAATCCATAAGATGTTTATTTCTATGAAGATATTTTTTCACTTTTGGAAACAAACTCTAAAACCTCGATAAATGAACTATTCTCACATTCTTTACCGCCTTTTACACGACAGTCACATACTCCTTCCAAGGAAAATTCCCCAGTTCCCAACACTGATGAAACTTCATCTTCTTGTTTGTCAACAACACAACTAACCCTATTCTTGATGAAGCACCATCCACACCCAGGAACATCCCGACTATTTCTCCAATTACTTCAAAAATAGGATGAACATTATCCAAATCTAAATGTCTTTCTGATTACATTTGCAATACTACTGTTGTTTCTTCTACTGCTAACCCTATTTATAAATATTTGTCTTATAATAAGTTAACGCAACACTTTCGAGCAGCGGTCCTTGTTGCCCATTCACTAGTTGAACCCACCAACAACAAAATTGTAGTAAAAGATCCCATATGGCAAAAAGTCATGGACACTAAAATTGATACACTTGAAGCCAACGATACTTGGATCGTCGTCACTCTCCCTGACAAACACCATGACATTGGTTGTAAATGGGTATACAGAATTAAATACATTGCTGATGACTCTATTGATCGATTCAAAGCACGATTGGTTGCCAAAGGCTTCAATCAAAAATAAGGTATTAATTACTTTCACACCTTTGCCCCAGTTGCAAAGTTTAATACCTTAAAACTACTGCTCGCCATTGCGGCCATTAAGAATTAGTCTTTGTACCAACTTGATATCAACAACGCCTTTCTTCATGACGACTTAAATAAAACTGTCTATATGACACTCCCTAAAGGATACAGACCCAAGGGATAAATTCCCCCAAATGTTATTTGTAAAGTAACCAAAAGTCTCTATGGTTTGAAATAAGCCTTTAGACAATGATTCACAAAAGTCAGCGATTATCTTCTATTTACTGGTTTCACTCAATCTCTCTCGGACCACACCTTGTTCATTTAAAATGATAAAGGCGTCTTTCTCGCTCTTTTAACATATGTTGATGACATTGTGGTTACCTCCAATAATGATGTTGTTATTATTTCCTTTTAAACAACAACTTAACTCAGTATTTCAGCTTAAGGACCTTGATCCTTTACGTTTTTTCTTAGGTTTGGAGATTGGTCGTTCTTCCTCCAGAATTTCTATCTCTCAACGACCATTCACCTTACAACTTTTGACTGACACAAGTTATTTAAGAGCTTTCACTGCTCCCACTCTAATGGAACCTAACATTCAGCTTTCATTCGATGTTGGAAAACTATTAGAAAATCTGAAAATCTACTACAACCTCATTGGTAAACTCATTTACTTAACAATTACACGCCCAGATATTTCTTTTGCTGTTAACAAGCTAAGTCAGTTTTTATTCAATTCCAGAGCTCCTCATCTCACTGCTGCTCATAGAATATTACAATATCTTAAAAGCACCTCTGGCCAAGGGCTTTTTTTCCCTCAACATCTTCCACTAACTTATTTGCTTATACTGAAACTGATATGTTAAATACAAACTTTTATCTTAAGATTTTTTCAAATGCCGATTAGGCTTCATGCAGTGACACTAGAAGGTCCATTTCTGGCTATTGTGTCTTCTTTGGTAGATCCTCAATCTCTTAGAAATCAAAAAAGCAGTCCACCATCTCTCGTTCATTCGCTAAAGCAAAATACAGGGCTATGGCCAATGCCACTTGTGAGATTACCTGGCTATGAGCCCTCCTTCAAGACTTTGGCATCCATCACAAAGATCTTGAAATCCTTTATTGCGATAATACATTTGCCATCCACATTTTCGAGAACCCCGTATTCTATGAACGAACAAAGCACATCAAGATTGACTGCCATGTCGTCCGAAAGAAGGTTCAAGAAGGCACACTAAAGCTAATTCATATCACTACTAAAAAAATATTATTGATATTTTTACCAAACCTCTTTTTTCGTGACTTTTTTCATACACTTGTAACCAAAATGAACTTAAAAAATTTATATATTTCGTCTTGAGAAAGGGTATTAGGTTTTTGACCCAATACATTCGGCCCACTTCTTCTTTCATGGGCCCATTCCCTTTATCTCTTATATATATATACTTTATCTTTGTAACTTAATATGCATTTCAAACGTGAATATTATATAACAGATACAGGAGTTCCTTCATGCAAATAAGATTAGATATTAATTTACACCAATAACAACATACCACATCTTTTGGTGTCCCTTAGAATTTCACTTCTATTTTTCTCTTAAAAAAATGGATTTGATTAAGTAATGGCCTTAAATCTTTCAATAGAATGTAGATTGCGTTCCATCTTGAAAAACAGGCACCTAAATTGAATTGTTATATTTTAAGTAATGGCCTTAAATCTTTCAATAGAATGTAGATTGCGTTCCATCTTCAAAAACATGCGCCTAATGAATTGTTATATTTTATAATTTGATTGTAATTTTGATTTGGAGTGATAGAAAAAGTTGAAATTGATGATGACGAGGAGGAGTAACCGTATAAGGTAATTTCATTCCTATTTGATTCTTAATCTTAGCTAGTTTGGTTCCGTACGACTCATGCTGAAACATCTATGGTGTGAAAAATATTCGTATATACGTGTAGCAATGTAATACTATACTGCATCTGCATGTATTTTCTCATTCAGTTACATACTAAATATCTCATATCTAATATTTTTTTTACCACAAAACAAGTTATAAACAAATTGGAATATGCCATTACCAAATCACTATAATTTTTTTTTTTTTAAAAGCAATTAAAAATGAGAGGGTGAAATAGGTGGATACAATGAATATTCTACTTCTGAATGAGATACTTTCTTGTAAATATCTCACTATAAATGCATGTGATGTGAATTTTTTTTCTACACCTCCATTAAATACAAAATAAGGGGTATTATAGTCATCTCAAGTCATGACTACTATAACTTCTAATTAGACTGTGCCTACTAGTACTGCCCTAACAAAGGGAGTAGTTCCTTCTATCAGATTTGATATTGATGGGAGCAATCTTAGCCGTCCAAGACTATTATCAATTCTTCAATATAAATATAATAACAATTTTTAATGTATATTGACTCATAATAAATAAGCATAAGCATAGTAGTTCCGAAAAAAATATAAATATATTATTTTTAAATTTATCTCCTGAAGAATAAAAAAATGTGACAAGCCCTTGGCACATTGTACTCGTAGTAAATTTACTAATTTATTTATTTTCATTTTAATATTAATATAAATAATTATTCTCTTTTTATTTTTTTTTTGGAAAATATAAATAATTATTCTGGTGATTGATGTTTTTGTATATTTGTTTGTAATATAGTGCTGTGTGTGTGTCTCAGAACGAAACACTGAGAGAGAGCACTTGGCTTTTAACTTCAGAGGACGACTCAGATTGCCCAAAACTTGGCGTCTTTGAACGGTTTCAAATAAATAACTCAGAAAGAGAGAGAGAGAAGAGAGAAGAGAGAAGAGAGAGAAAGAGGAGAGAGAGAGATCGAATGCGACCCTCTATTCCATTCGCTTCTTCGTCTTCTTCACCATTACATTAACAGTTACTGTACCTATTAGTTCTTGAAGAAGAAAAAAAAACAAACCCAACTTCGTATTTGCTTAGATTACCATTCTGAGCTCCGTTTCCAGTGGTGGGTTCGCTGAAAAATCGAGTCTTTTCATTTGGGTATTCGATTTTACCATCTGGGTCTTCTTGCTTTCTTTCCATGGCGGCCTCTTCAGTTACATCTCCTCTCTGCACGTGGCTCGTTGCGGCGGCTTGCATGTCGTCGGTCACGTGCGATAGGGACCATTCCTCTTCGACCCCATCTATGTCTCGCTCTTCAAGGAGACTCAGCAAGTGGGCTCGGAGAAGGAAGGTAGTAATGGCTCAATGCAGTAGTGGGAGCTCTGAATTCAACAAGAGGGGATTTTTGATTCCGTCCTTTAGTGGATCCAGCATTCAAGGTCTAATGAGCTCTTGCCTCGCTTTTGAGCCCTGTAATGACTACTACAACTCCACTGGACTCTCTTCTTTAAGCTCCAATGGATTCTCCTCGCTCTTCAGATCCAAGGATGTTGCCCCTACCAATCGCAGACAGAGGCGGATTAACCGAGCTGCCTATTCTGGTATTTACTTTTCATCAATGTTGTGCTGTTTTACTTTGCAAGCAACTGTATAAATGTGTATCTATCTATCTATATATATATTTTAATTCGTTTCTTTCTTATTAGTTCTGATTGTGCCATGTCTTTCATTTTTTCATCTGATTGTATTTTAGAGAAAAAAAAATTCGAGACATTTTCAGGTCTGTTTGGTTTTTCACGGGGCCCGAGGCTTGGTTTATTGTTTGCCCTGTGTTTTGCAGTGTTTTATTTTGGAGCTACTCTAACTAAACTACTATAGTTTATATCTAAAAGAATAAACAAATCTTTGAAAATCAGCTCTGCAACTTGAGTTACATTTCATTTGACATCATAGAGAATTGAAGAAGATTTAGTATTTTGTTTTCCATTGGGTACCTTTCTAAAAATTTAAATTTTAACTCTAGTGAAAATTGTATTGGCTTGTGTATTTGGAAAAGGTTTACCTGTCATGCAACCGGGTTTGGATACTATACTAGTGACATGCTGTGTATTGAAATAGAATAAGGTTGATGCTGAAAGGTTTACCTTTTGCACCTTTCAATTTCAGGGGAGACAGTTTCTGTTGCTGTGCAACCCACCGAGGAGGTTACTGCAAAGAAGAAACCTTTTACAAAGCAGAGGCGAGTAGTTGTAACTGGGATGGGCGTGGTGACTCCCCTAGGTCATGAATTAGATACCTTTTACAATAATTTGCTTGAGGGTGTCAGTGGCATAAGTGAGATAGAGACCTTTGATTGTGCTCAATTTCCAACGGTAAATCATATAGTGAAAAATGTCTTTAGCTGGTGCTGGCTCTATGTATGTATCGTTTTGATTATTTTCTTTCTCTTCAGAGAATTGCAGGAGAGATAAAGTCGTTCTCGACCGATGGATGGGTTGCACCAAAACTATCCAAGAGGATGGATAAATTTATGCTCTACATGCTTACTGCTGGCAAGAAAGCCTTAGCTGATGGTGGAATTACAGAAGAGTTAATGAATGAGTTAGATAGGACTAAATGTGGTGTTTTGATTGGCTCTGCTATGGGTGGCATGAAGGTAAATTGATCATTCTCTGTTTTTATTGTAAACAATAAGAATAGAGACCAGATTTAGGACTGAGTGAACTAGTAAACATAAAATGTGTGAGATCTTTTCCCAATAAGCACCAAATTGTTATTGGCTTCACTTTTGAACTTTCATGTGAATAACATAAAGTAGCTTTATCTCATCTCTCTGTTCTTATTAGAGTGTGATTAAATATCAAGCTAATTTATTATCTAATATTGTTTTTGAACAGGTTTTTAACGATGCAATTGAAGCTTTAAGGATTTCATACAGGAAGATGAATCCTTTCTGTGTCCCTTTTGCTACTACAAATATGGGTTCTGCCATGCTTGCAATGGATCTGGTCAGCTTGAATTTGATATTGTTGCTATTTCATTGCATGTCCTGACCCTGATGATTGCTAGAGTTTTGTAGTAACCACTTTATACAATGAATTGCAGGGATGGATGGGTCCAAATTATTCAATCTCTACTGCTTGTGCTACAAGCAACTTTTGTATCTTAAACGCAGCTAACCACATCATTAGAGGTGAAGCTGTAAGTGTTTGGCCTCTATTGCTAGTTATTTGCAAAATTTATTGTAAGGTTTTGACTATGTAATTATTATTGTGAATAATAGTATTACTTAAACTTTGATGCAGGATCTGATGCTTTGTGGTGGCTCAGATGCAGCAATTATACCTATTGGTATTTTTTTCTTCCCTCATATTGCATATTTGTCATTTCTACTAAGAATGGTATTCGATTCCTGACCTATTACCTATTGGTATTTTCTTCTTATGGCAAATGGATTAATCTTAGTTTTGTACCACCAAACTCAATGCAGGCTTGGGGGGCTTTGTGGCTTGCCGAGCACTTTCACAACGAAACAGCGATCCAACCAAAGCTTCACGTCCTTGGGACACTGTAATGTTTTCTTAAACTCTCCTCTTTCATGCTCTCTACAGCCTATGAACATTCGTTGCATGTAAGAACAAATTTAAAATATTAAGTTTGAGGAACAGCCATTTTTAGTTTGTGTTGCAAGTGAAGTAACTTAAATAATGCCTTGAAGATTAATTTCGCCAGAACTATGCATCATCTGTTCACATTTTAAACTTTGTCGTAAATAAGTCGGGTTTTTTTGGATAAGAAATTGTAACTACTAACTTGTGAGGCCATAATGAAGAATATGGATTTAAGTTTCTTAACTGCTTTGTTTCTGAAAATTTGACAGGGGAAAAGAAACCTTAATCCTGGTTCTTTTACTATCTCTCATTTTCTCTTTGTCTCTCTCTTTCATTCTCTCATAAGTTGTGGTGGTCATTATTGAACAGAACCGAGATGGATTTGTCATGGGGGAAGGATCTGGAGTTTTACTTCTTGAAGAGTTAGAGCATGCCAAGGTATTCGTTCAACTCAATAAAAAAACATGGAAACTTTGATTCTGCATTTTGAAACTAGCACTTTTTGATTTTTGAGTCTGTGTTCCAATTTCCACGAATGTTTTTCAATTTTGCAGAAGAGAGGTGCTAAAATCTACGCTGAATTTCTTGGTGGAAGCTTCACATGTGATGCATACCACATGACTGAGCCACATCCTGATGGTAATTTGTTTGGTCTAAAATAACAATCCTCTTCACGAGTATTTTGCTTATATACGTGTACAGAAAGACAATTTTGTTTAAGATAACAATCTTCTGTCATCAGTATTATGCATGTGTGCATGTACATGGACAATTTTCTTGGTTCTCTATTGTTGTCATATGTGCATCTACATTAATGCGTATATTTTGGGGGGACCAAGTTCCAAGTTAATTTTTACATGTTTGGTGGATTTTTTTGATGAGAATTTAGAGTTTAATGTTTTTCCCACCTACATTAGGGGCTGGTGTAAAGCTCTGCATAGAGAAGGCGTTAACTCAGGCTGGAGTAGCCAAGGAAGATGTAAATTACATTAATGCACATGCTACATCCACACCAGCAGGAGATATTAAAGAGTACAAAGCTTTGGTTCATTGTTTTGGCAAGAATGCAGAGGTAATTTGATTGCAAAATACAAGTAACTCGCCCATTTTTTTCCGCCCATCACTAAACTAAATATTCTACCTCTTGTAGATAAAGCTAAACTCGACAAAATCCATGATCGGTCATCTTCTTGGTGCATCTGGCGCTGTGGAAGCTGTTGCAACGATTCAGGTATTAATTTACATGATAGTTTCAATTCAAATAGTAAGAGTAATGATTTTCTGGTTTTCTTCATATGAAACACTAGTCTGCTTGTAGAAAGTTTTTGACTTCTTGATTGGATATGCAAATGTGTATTACACCTTTGGTTATAAAATGGTGGCTTGTTTGGCATGATATTCTGTTTCCTTTCCGCAGGCGATAAGAACAGGATGGGTTCATCCAAACATCAACTTGGAAAACCCAGATGACGGTGTGGTATGTAGCCTTATCCCAGTCTATTTTTCAGCTAACATGATGTCCCTTTACGATGCTAACAAGATTTTAACAGTTGTATACAAGCATGTGATTATATGATGTATTTGAAGAAATGCCCCTTCTTTAATCGTCTTAGGGATCTCTTCCTTCATTATTCTAAAACTGTTGAAATTATGCCCTCCCAGATTGTTCCCCTAGGGACAAACATACCCATTCATGTGATTTGAAAAGTCTGTATATATTGACCAATGCAATTAGCCTTGGGGAGACATGCATGTTGGTTAGAATACATCTCAAATTTTGCGCTTCATGGACCACCAATTTTCTTCAATATTTTTCGCAGTAGTTCTCAAAGTCCAGGCATATATACCTCTAGATATTAAGGGTTTTTGTGCTATTACAGGATAGAAATTTGCTAGTGGGATCAACTAAAGAGAGGCTAGACATTAAAGTGGCACTATCAAATTCATTTGGTTTCGGTGGTCATAACTCCTCAATCTTGTTTGCTCCTTTCGAATGAAACAGACCCAAGTGGGCTACTACTACCTTGATGTAATCACGCACAAGGTATGATCCTAAACCTGTCTCCTATTCTTTTCTGAAGAGACTGGATGTGTATATTGATGAGCTACATGTTCAATGATTTAGTGTTGGACTTTCAAAATCGTCAAAAAAGGAAGAACCATGAAGATTCATGATGAATATCATAGATTCATAACATAGGAAAGCATGAGCTTATTTTACGTAGGGAAAGCTTGTACCTGAAACTACATTATGTCTTGGGTTGTGAAGTGGATATTAATAATGGGATGGCTATGTCTTGCAGTTACCGATAGAACGCATTTGTATCTGATCTTCTCTTTGGTTGGAATGGGTGCATACTACTACTACTACTACTACCATGCTAACCAAATTTGGTTCCACAGCCACAAGGAATAGAAGTATCAAAGACAAACCATGCTGAATGGAAATGAGAGATACACAGCTCACAATATTTTACCCATTGGAACATTGTTGTCTAAAAAATTTTCTCTTTCCTATTTTCATAAAGTAGAGCCCATACAAGGCTTGTGATCTAATCGATGTTAGCTATGTGTTTGGACTAAAGCTAATATACAATACTGGTTTTTTCCTTGGTTTTTTGCTTCCTTATACAGGTAGATGGCCGATCAGACTAAAGGCAGTTATTTTGAGAAAAGTAGGAAAAAATTATGACATCCCAAAATGCACTAAACAAAACCATTTCTTTCCTGTTTTTTTTTATCCTTGGAAGATGAAACCATCTGATTTACATTCATTTTATGGTACATTTATGTTCTTGTATTTGGCAAAGTTCAACAAAAAATCAAAAGCAGAACACTATTGAATGAAAGCATCACATTTCTAATTGAAAAGCCAACCAACTCAAATAAAACATCATGGAAAGATAACTGAGTTGAAGGAATACTTTCTTTTCTCTACAAGTTTTCATGTGAACATATCTCAAAACACAACACATTCCTCGGACAACATTATAATTACAATGTGTACTCCAAACAAGTAAAGAAAAAAAAAATTCTTTCAAAAAAATACAAGTAAAAAATTAATTAATAACCACACATTCGATGCAGTTGTCAAAAATTTGAGTACCCATTTGTACTCCAGTAACTATTGGTAAACTGAAAAGGGAAAAAGAAAATTACAATCTTAACAGCTCTAATTATTTAATAAGGCATTTGATTCAAGACAATATGATTTCACAATGGTGCCTCACTTGCTTTTCTTCTTACCACTTTTCTTGGCTCTTCTTAAACTTCAAGCCTCCAGAGGACAGCAAGCTAGAGGCACTTTTCCCTTCAAGCCTCTTTGTCATCTTCACCACACTAGCCATTCCTTTCTTTGCAGATGCCCGATGTTCTGGTCTGCGGCTCATCATCTTGCGATCAAGTGGCCAATATGCATATGGTTCAAGTTTGTCTTTCTTCTGCAAATCTCCACCAGCCTTCTTGTTAGCATACTCGTTCCCTGTGTAAGCCCATCCAGAGTCTGATGTCTTCTGCCGCTTCTGAGTTTTCTTTGTGCTTGCAGACCGTCTACTACCTGCTTCACTCTTCCTATCCGATTCAGGTTCAAAGGATTTTTCCATTTTCTGGTTTCCTTCTTCTTGAATTATCATGCGTCCATCAGCGTCAAATTCTGGCTCATTGTCCGATACATTTTTTCGTTTCAGGTTTTCTGTTGATCGAAGAGCTGATCTTGTTCTTTGTCGATCAAGCAAGTCAAGTGGCTCGTCATCTTCTATTTGACCAACCAAATGCCCTGGCAAGTTCTTATTCCCTCTAGCTCTAGACCTGAAAAATAAGTAATTAATAAGTATTAGGTCTCAAGGAAAGATCAGATAGTCAAAAAGTGATTACAAGATGAGAGGATGCAACTATATGGAATCCTATCATTTGGATAGTAATCTAAAAACCAACTACACAAATATTTTTAATAACGCAGTTGTGCTTGCCAAAGATGAATTAACAAAACCGCAGAATCAAAAAAAAAAAAACCGCAGACTCTACTGGCTAAATTTCTAAGCATTAATTGTCAGTTTAAACATTCTGGGGATGGATTACCAATACCAACCCTCTGATTTTAAAATAACAACTATTGGACGTACTTTACTGAAATCCTTTATTTATTGAAAATAACATTCTTGGGATGTATTACCAACCCTCTGATTTGAAAATAACAACTCTTTACATACACCAAAATATTAACAGCATAAAATCACAACTGACCGCTTTAAAGATGCTTTAGATTTTAATTGTGAGGAAGCCTTTCCCCGCCTGCCAGAAACTGTCTGGTCATCCATGTACTCTAACTCACTATTTTCCGTTTCCTCATCACCAAAATCAGAAAATATTTTGGTATGGTTCCACCTGCTCTGCCTGAAATGGTATTAAAAGAAGAGTTAGATAAGTCTAAGTGAGCAGTTCCACAACAGCATTTTCACAGCATTTTTCCTTCACATACTTCACAGTTAGATGAAAATAATCAATTTTTAAATTGGTTGGAGGTACTGATATGGAATGGAAAAAAATTAATTTTATTTCATTCCTTTATTTGGCTGTATTTAAAGTATTCTAATGTCATTCCATCTTTTTACTCTACTTTGGTGGAATGCTATTCCATTTTGAAATAGAAGGAAAAACCATTACAATGCACAATATGAAAAAATTTAATAATTTTTGCTATACATTTTAAATGTTATTCCATTTGTATACCTAATCCTATCCCTCTCATTCCTATTCCTGTGTTTTCGTTCCTACCAACCAAATGTACCCTTGCTGTTTTTCTACCAATAACAATATTCACATTACTCAAATGCACAACTTAAAAATTAGTCCCTAGGGTAAAAGATACTTCGATGGCTTTGTATAGTTTCAACAGTTGGAAAACATTGAACAGATGCATTTGTCACCAATAAGTTTCCTGAGATACAAAATTTCATAGCACATCATAACTGATAAAAATTAGTACCTGGATGTAGTGGCTTTTGAGAAATGAGATTTAGCTTCTTCAGACGGAGCAGCCAGTTTTTTCTCCTTTCGTTCCTTGATCTTAACAAAACAAGTTTTAAACATCTTACAAATATGTTTGGGAAAAATTAGTAACGTTAGAAAATTATGTAATTAAGTATACCTTTCGTATATTGGTAAGGAGTTTCATGTGCTCTTCAGGCATCACAGCCTTAACAGCATCAAGTCCACATTTTTTCACTAGCATTTCCAATAGAAGCTTAACCTGAAAACATGCAAAATGACCAACAAGTCAAGAATTTGTACCACTAGTTCAGTAAAGCACAAGCTTAAGGACCGTCATATGTCATCAAGGAATATCATGCTGGGTCAAACCTACCTTAGCTTTGAAGTGTGTTTTAGTATCATCTTGCCACATCATCAAGCCTTCAACCATGCCCTTCAAGTGTATTTGTAGTGCCTCAGCTTTTGACTTAGCCACTAGAACCTTCAGTAAGCCTAAATTAGCCTGCACAATAAAATTATTAAGCAATATTTAGACCAAAAAAAAAAAAAAGAAGAGAGAAAGCAAATAATATATAAGAAACAATAACAACCAATTGAAATGTTTAAAAGAATAGTCATCATTTCTGTAGACGAAAAAAGAAAATCTGGGACAAATTACAGGCAAATAACAAATCCTCTATAATCAAAGTTTAAACTATAAGATTTAAAAGGCCTTTCAAAATTGTTCGAATTATACAAAGATGAGAGGAAACAAACTTTGACTATTTCTCTGTTCTTTCTCCGAAGGAGTAGAAATGTGGATGGAAGCAAATTGCAAGCAGTCGAAACAAGATCAGAAAACTCATAAACCAATCGTGCCAAGCCTTTCACTGCAGCACTTATCATATGAGGAGTCTCCCCAGCCAAGCCTCCAGCTACCTGTGAAATTGAAATAGCAAGTTTTTTATTATATGGACAATGTTACCTAAAGACCAACAATACAGGTCACCCAGAAATATTACACAGTTAAAAGAGAATTAACAATACCATGTTAAAAAACTGATTCAAGTTTTCTCTTTTTCCCCCTTTATCTTCATCTCCAAAAGCATGGCCAATCTCGACAACAATATCATACGCTCTGCTTCTTGTTTTTTTATTAGCCTGCAAAAGTAAACTTAGTTTTCAGAAAGGTTGCAGTAGTACTAAACAATTCACATCATGATGGTAAAAGAGAGTGAAAAAAATCCCAAACATTTTCAGTACCTAAAATGACACACACACAAACAAAATGCAATATGCATTTAAAAAATATGATACCAAATTTACGCCTACATAGCACCTGCTGTATCATATTGATAAACTTTCAAGACTTATCAAAAAGAATGGAATGCAGACATCACATGCAAAAACAGACCACAGATGTCCACATCTGTTGTTTACAGATCATATGTAACAGTAGAACTAACATGGGTTTGATGAAGCCCAGATTAGTATAAGTTCACAGTTTCAATTAATTTAAAAAAGATATGAACATTACCTCTTTAAGTGCAAGAATTATTTCAGTTAGGAATGATCCTATGATGTCACGCCGCCTCTGCTCAGTATTGACCTATAGACAAGGGCACAAGTTTAAGGAGTGAGGCATATATACTTCTCAAATTCAAACCTAGATCAATTTTGTAGTGAAAGATTTTATGATACATTGGTGCATCTTAAATTGATAATAATCATTTACAGACCTTGGATACATGAACTATCAAAAAGTACAGACAATCAAGCCTATGGCGTTTTGCAGAAAAATTGCATGAAGGCAGCACTTCAATCATAAGTTGAAGTATTTCATCAAGCTTCGAAGCAAGGAATGCATCACTGGTCTGCCAAATAAACAGTGCAACAATATCGAGAGTTAGTAAACTGCAATTCATTTATTAATAATAGAGTCCATGTGATAGCAGAGATGACAACTTTCACATACAGATGTTAAAATCAGTAAACCATGAACCCATTAGATGTCATAGAATGTAGCTATGGATGAGCATGATTAGCAATTGTGAGTGATATTCATTACTCAAAAAGCTTTTTGCATACCTTGAGAATAAGTGACAAGACTTTGTAAGCCTTCTTTTGTATTAATCCTTCACCATCCTGCAGTCAGAGATAGTTAAGCTACTGCTTCATTTCCAATTAATAGAGAAAAGGAGCTCCCTCCATAAACAACCAAGCCAAGAAAAGCACAGGCAAATGGACATACCTGAAGTGCAGGCTTTATCGCAGTGAATAAAAGCTTAACCTCTTCAGAATTTAAACCAGGTAAAAGTGAAGCAGCCAGGTCAAGAAGTTTCCCCCTGTAATTAAGATACAGAAGTTACTAAACTAACAGAAACTGCAGTTATCTGTTTTGAAGTCACGAAATATGTTCACAAAGACCCAAGTTATACAAACGAGTGTACATCAGACTGGAGATAACAAGACAAGAAATGGCAAAAAATAGAGCAAAAAGAATAAAAATAAAGAACCTCATAGCTGAAGGGGAACTTTCATCTGATGGCTCATCAATGGCCATGGAATCAGACTTCTTTGAATATTCTGCTTTTCCAGCATTTTGAGTGACCTTCAAAAGCTTTTGCATTGTGTTTTTAAATAACCTTGACACAACTCCTTTATCTGATATTGAAGCAAACTCACCTATAGCAGACTGTTTTTGGAAAATGCAAAATATATAATTAGTCCAAAATTTTATTATCAATCTTGCCATATATATGCAACAAGTTAAGCAACCAATGCTCTTTAGAAGGCAAGAAATTCTAGATATTGCTAGGCAAATCTAGTAGGAATCTGAACCGCAAACCATGGTCCAAACTAGTAACCTACCCTTGGGGTCAACAATTGGTTCTAATAAAAAATAATGATAATAAATTTGCTCTGCCACATGCAATGTTTTGAAAGGCGGAAACGGGTTCTGAGGCGCTTGCCATAGTACCACGAGGCGTAAGCCTCAACAATAAGAACAAAAAATTCATAAACATTATCATAAAATTCATAAGAAAAAACACATAATTTCATAATAAAGTCATAAAATTCATGAAATTACTATAGCTACAAGTCTTAAAATATAACTAAAGGCATAAAAGGTTCAAAATTAAAATCCTAATTAATAGACAAATGATAAATTTGAAGTCTAAAGTTTCAAACATAAAGATTAAAAGACACATTCCATGTTCCAAGGGAGAGAGGAGAGCCTTGTGTTGGTGTTGCTGCTGTGTGAGTGAAGAGAAGGGAGAGTATCGTGCAAGGCAAGTCGTGGAGGATGATGGAAAATGATGAATGTTTAGGGTTTTTTATTTAGTTTTCGGCTTTTAAAATTTACAAAATAAAACTCAAAATAGCCCAAGAAAAGTTCAAAAAAAGCTCAATTAAACTCTTTTAAAAAGGCTCACTGACCATTAAAAAAAAAGGCCCACTGAAACTCTTTAAAAAAAACTCAATTAAACTCTTTAAAAAAAGGCTCAAAACAACTCAATTAGCTGAGGCATAAGCCTCACACGCCTCAGAGGCTTAAGCCTCAAGGCGTACGCCTCACAAGGCCGAGGAGTAAGCCTCATGGACAATGACTGAGGCCTCAAAGGCGTTTTTTGAACACCTCGTTCCGAGGCGCGCCTCAAGGCGTACGCCTCAAACACCTTTTAAAACATTGGCAACATGATTGTTATGTCCTACCCTTCACGAGTTAATGGTTTGCTTTAAGAAAATGGATATCTCCAGTGGCCCAGATAAATGCCATCAAGCACAAATAAAATTTGGTTCAAACAAACCAAATGTTTCAAAGAGATAGAACAAGTACCTGCAAAGAACCTCCATCATCTTTTCTAGATTTGAGAAAAATAGTTGATAGAACAGGCAATAAGTCACGAGCAGATTCCTTCAACGCACTTAAGTTATCTGCTGCAACATGTGGGGTGTAGTAAGACATCACACGTTGTCTTGCAGCCGGTTCAGTGTCATTCAAATCAGATTCATCATTCTTATTTTCCAGAATTTTTTTATTCTGTAAGATAAGACTCTGCAAACTAGAGCATATTATTCCACGAATATCAGTTTCTTCATTAAGGGCACTGCACAAATCTTCCACCAAATCCTTGAAACTTTGGGCAGTATCAAAAGGATAGTTGCAAAAGGAAGGCAACAATGACCACAAAGAGTACACAAGTGCATCCACACCCCTAGAAGAATAAACACGGCCTTGAAGCTCAAGCTGACGCAAAAAAAAAAGTAAATAAATAAATAACAAATTTGAAAAAAGATCACTAAGAAAACAATGAGCATTTGTATGAAAAGTTGCAAACCTTTTCAGATTTAATTTTCATCTGTCTAACCATATCCAAAATCTCCATAAAGTAACTTAAGTGAGCACCAATAGTATACTGCTTCAGAATTGGAAAGAGCCAAACATTCACCTCTGCTAGGTCTTCTGCCTCTAAATTAAGAGGTAGAAGTCCCAAGAAAGTTTGAGGACCCATTGCACCAAGGGCTGTTCCAAGGCATTCGTGGAGCTGAATTGTAATGAAATCATTAATTGAAGCTACATAGATATAAACAAACTAACAAACAGCTAACATCGTAATCTTTCTGTCTTTTTTTCCTTTTTCTAAGATCAAAACAACGTAGTGAATCCAACTTAAAACAAGAAACACCAAATTTCACAGCCATTATAGACCCAGATGAAAGCATAAAGTACTGAACAACGAGAAATATGAAAGACAAGAACATCATGGCTATAAATTTTATAAGATCTTTGTAAATGTTAGTTTACTGACAAACATGTTAAAACAACAGCAATATCAAATAAAGAGATTCAAAGCACTGGTCAAAAACTAAAGAATACATTCACGGAAAGACTCTTCCTTCTTGTTTTTCTCATCAATAGTTAGTTTTCATTTGAAAGGACAAAAAAAAAAGTAGATCACCACATTTGGAATTGAATGCCATCAAATCATGTTTGCAAGTTTGTGACAAAATTTTAATTAAGGATGACAGTCCCTTGCTGATATATAGCTTGTAATAGTTGAACTAAACCATACATAAAACAGAAAAAGGATAACGACAATAAATAGTCTACTAAACTTGAGGATTTAAAATAACAATCATACCTGTTTCCTCTTAGAAAACTCTTCATCAGGCAACTTCTGCATCTCTGCCATGCTCTTGAGAATTCCCCTCATAAGATAAGAAGAATCAAAACCTGCAAGAAGAATTATTTATAAACGTTTTCTCCATAAACTAGATTTAACAAAATCAGAAAAGATGATTTAATAGATCACTAAAAAAACACAGAAGTAAAGGATAAAGCAATAATATTACCTAACTTATCAAACAGTGATGAAATAACTTGAAACGAAGGGTCCAAAACATCTAAGTAATGATATCCAAGTAAGCTCTCTATAATTGAGCACACTTTTTCAATGATGGTTGGCCCAGACGTCCTGGAACCCACACTTAAATTCATCAATTTAAATGCATCCACCCCCTCCTTTATCAAGCTTTCATCGATACACTTATGTATCAAACTCTTCAATGTAGTTACGGCTGAATGTGTAGCTTCTTCATGTTCAGAAACTAATATATCTGCCACAAAATTCCACTCTTAGAAAAGTATTACAATGCATAAAACCCAGCAACATATTAAATTAAAAACAGTTTAAGCTTGAAAAAAAGTTCAAATAATCAAACTCTGAAAAACCTCTGAGAGCATTGAAGACTACAGGAAGTTTAACAATGCAGAGCTGTCTATTACGAGAATAAACTTTGACCATTCCAGCATCAAGCAAACGAGCAGTGAATGTCAGGGCATCCACTGAGGTCTGATTAGAGGTGACAGAAAGAGCTAGTGAGCACAACACATCAAGCAGTGTCTTAGAAGAAACCTCAGAATCTGGATTGAGGCAGAGCAAAAGCAAACAATCTGTTATGTGCCTTGATAATTTGGGGTTATGCACTGCGAGAAGAGGTTTAAGATGTTCGAGTATCTCGGTTGTGTATTTGGATGGCATAAGAGGAAGACAATCTTTCAAAGCGTCCAGAACATGTAGTACCTCCTGGGCTCCTCTAGGACCATCACTGCTGTTTGGATTTGAATCCATAGCAAAAAGAAGAAACCTTTTGAATAAAACAGTAAGCTCTTCACTTGCTTGAGCTCCCAAAGATTTCCCTCGAAATTTTTCCAACACATGACGAAGACACAACTGAACTTGCCTTCTTACCTGTTACAAACCCAATTGGGATACGCATTCAGAACCCGAAACTACATTGTTTAATTTGAAATTAAATTGAAAAACACAATATTTGAAAAAAAAAAAAAAGGATAATTGACCTTAGGGCGCGAATCGGTGACGAAGTTCATCAAAATTCCATACAACTGAGACACGTCTGACCAACTAGAAGCCTCTTTGATGATTAAAAAATGTGTAATGCATTTCAATCCAGCGATTATGGAGCCCATTGTTGACGATGACAGCTGAAGAACACGAACCATAGGTCCCGAAATCAATTCCTCTTTCTTCCTGACGACAGCAACAGGGACTCGGGGAAGGAGAAGCGAGAGAATTGTGAGGAAGGACTCCACAACGTGACTCGGTGGGTTGGGCTCCGATAATAAACGATTCAGTGACGACCACGTAGTACCGAAGTAGGCCACCGGGGAGGATGGCATGTTCTGGTCCTTAAGCTCCTGGGACATGGTGCCTATGACCGCGCAGAGGTTTTGGTGCTCCTCTTGAGTGGAGTCACTGAATCGCGCGAGGATGGAGTTGCAGAAATCTCCTTGGTCGATGGGTCCGTCAAAGGGGCTGGTAAGCCCCTCCTCTAGCTCAATGCCTTCCATGGTGAGTAGCCTTAGGAGTTGCAGAGAAACCCTATTTGAACTAGGGTTTATGGACTCCCAATGCGTGAGCAAATTAATGAGATAAATTAAAATTAAGGTGGTATGATGTTAAACCCTATTAACAAAGTTTAAACGAAAAAACAAAACCAAGTTATATTATTATACTCACCAGATAAAAATAACGTGTATTTTCTTGATAAATTTTTCTAAATAATTATTAATAACAATTAAAAATTTATATTTATAAGTAATTATATCAAAAAACAATATATCTTTTAAAAAGTCAATAAATAAATAGAATTTATCATATGAACTATGATTCTTGAGATTTGCCTCTAAATTTCTTTTTTTCAAAAATTATAATCTAATTAGAAAAATTGTTACAAATATGTCTTTAATTATATTTTTACTCATTTTTTAAAACAATTAGCATAAAGGTGAGATAAATGTAGTATAGTTCAAGAGTAGAAAAATGGAAAACTTTGATTTTAGAAAAAAGAAAAAACAAAAAAAGTCTAGAAAAAAAAAATTATATGTATGCTTTTTAATTTTTTTTAATATTACGTATTATAATTTGCTGTTAATTATATATTAATTTTACTGCAATATTTTTTATTTTTTAGAAAAATATCACATTTTTTTTATTTTCTTAAAATATAGTAATAGAAATATATATATTTTTTTATAACTACAGTGACAGTGTCACAATAGTGACTCTTTAAGAAACATAAACACACATAAACACGTTTTTCATTTTACTAATGTTTATAAGGAAAACAATAATATAAAAGTATTTTTTAAAAAAATTTGTGTATTGAGTAAAAAAAATAAAGTTTTTTACACCACATATTGAAATTTCAAAAAAAAAAATCATTTTTATTGTGGGGCGAAATTTTTTTCAAAAATATTGTGTTTTTTTTTTCAAAAATACTGTGTTTTTTTTAAAAAAAATACTATGTAAATTTCATAATGTGTATTGTGTTAAGTTTCACTGTTGTTTTTATTTGTTCTACTGTTGTTTTTAATTGTTCTATTTTGTTGTTTTACAGTTGTTTTATAAAAAGACAGTATTTTTGTAAAAAAATTCGTGTGGTAGTAAAATTGTAAATTTTAACCCAAAATCTAGTATTTTTGTAAAAATCCCTAAAAAATAATAATAAAAAGATATGTTTTTAGGTATGTGCAATAAATTTAAATTTAAATTGCAATGTAAAAAAAAAAATTATGTTATATATAGCCACATTTAATATAGGGTAAATACCATTTTGGACCCTGTGTTTTGCAAAAGTTTTAGATTGGACCCTGTGTTTTGTTAAATGACAAAATGGACCCTGTATTTTCTAAAATAGTAAAAATAGGACCCTGAGCTTAATTTTTGACAACTTTTTTTTTTAATACAACCAACATGAAGACAATGCTTATTCTTAATACGAACAGATACAAAAAATGTAAATTGTTTTGTCATAACACTTTTAGATCGGATTATAATTAAATTTTATTTTGACAAAAAATCAATTCAGGGTCCTATTTGTACTATTTTAGAAAATACGGGGTCCATTTTGTCATCTAACAAAACACAGGGTCCAATTGGTAACTTTTGCAAAACAGAAGGTCCAAAATAATATATGAGAGATATGTAGAACAATACTTTCTCTTATATAGCCACATTTGGTAATATAAATATATTTTTTGGGTAACTCCAGTAGGTAGCAGCAGTGTCACTATAGTGATTTTTTAAGAAAAATAAACACTTTTTCTATTTTATTAATATTTATAAAGAAAAAAATAATAGAAAGGTATTTTTTTTTTTAGATGTGTGGATTGAGCATAAAAGATGATAATAGATATGTTTTTTAATACATGCAATGAGTTTAAATTTAAATTGCAATGTAAAACAATACTTTATATTATATAGGGATATTGACGGCTAAACTACCTGAACTTTACAATTTGTAACACTTAACCACAAAAACTGAAATTTTAGCGGTTAAACTACCTAAACTCCCATTCCGTTTTGCTCTGTATACCTCCGTCCAAAAATCACAGTTAAGTACCGGTGGACTGTCCACGTGTACACACTTGTACACGTAGCAAAATTTTAGTGGTCCACGTAATATTAGTTTTAAAAAATAATTATAAATATTAAAAAAAATTAAAAAATCAGAAAAAGAAATATTAATTTTTTTAATTTAAAAAAAATTAAAAAATGATTTTTTTTTACTTTTTTTTTTCTCTTTTTCTTTTTCTTTTTCTTTCTTCTTCTTCTTTCTTAATACTTAATGAGTAGCAATGTGATTTCTCAAATTGCCAGCATGAACATAGTTACCTTAGTTGAAACTGGTATGTTTAGCTTTGGTGTCTTTTCTATTTGATTATTTTAAAGAGCAAACTTAGTGGTTGATTGTAGAAGGGGATTTGGGAAGTGAGAATTTTCTAAGCTGTGGAGATTCTAAATCTGGTTAAGTGAGTTGTGTGAAGTTGAATGTTTGGCTTTTGTGATAAAGACTCTTTTCAAAGTAAGATTCCAATCGAATCCAAACCAGCGAGTCTGATTTGATTTTTTTTTTGTGGGGTTGACTGTGTTTATATCAATGTTTGCAAGGAGCAAGATATCGAGGATTAGGAAGAATGGAATGGAATCAATTGTAAGAAAAATTTTGCAGCTTTATTCTGTACCATAGAAAAATTTGAAAAGAAATTACCTGACGAATAAAGCCTTCAAGGGTGCCTAGCTTACCCATGGCCATAGCCATTTGACCCATGTAATTTGCTACATTCCCAGAGGAACTGGAGGAACCAAGAGATCCGCCGGTTAGGTTTGAAGGCTCCGGTGGTGAGACGAGAGAGAGAAAGAGAGAAAGGGGGTCGCTGGGGTTGGGGTTCAAGGCCGGTGGTCACGGGGATTTATGGTTGAGGCTGTGAGGTCCTAGGGATGGAGGGTTTCTGCAAAAAAAAGAAGAAGAAGAAGAAGAAGAAGAAGAAGAAGAAGAAGAAGAAGAAGAAGAAAGAAGAAGAAGAAGAAAAAAAAAAAGTAAAAAAAAAATTAATTTTTTAATTTTTAAATTAAAAAAAGTAAAAAAAAAAAATCTGATTTTTTAATTTATTTAAATATTTATAATTATTTTTTAAAACTAGTATTACGTGGACCACTAAAAATTTGCCACGTGTACAAGTGTGTACACGTGGACAGTCCACCGTGGCACTTAACTGTGATTTTTGGACGGAGGTGTACAGAGCAAAACGGAATGGGAGTTTAGGTAGTTTAGCCGCCAAAATTTTGGTTTTTGTGGTTAAGTGTTACAAACCGTAAAATTCAGGTGGTTTAGCCGCCAATATCCCTATTATATATAGTCACATTTAATATAAGATAAAAGATAAGAAAGATATGTAGAACAACACTTTCTATTATATAACCACATTTAGTAATAAAAATATATTTTTTTGGTAACTACAATAAGTAGCGGCAACGTCGCAATAGTGATTCTTTAAGAAACATAAACACTTTTTTTGTTTTATTAATGTTTATAAATAAAATAAAAAGATAATTTTTTTTAGATGTGTGGATTGAATAAAAAAATGATAATATAAAGATATTTTTTCAAATATGTGCAGTGAGTTAATTTTAAATTGTAATTTAAAAAAAAATACACACATTAAGTTATATATATATATATAGCCACATTTAATATAATATAGAAGATAAGAAAGATATGTAAAACAACACTTATGTTATATAGCCACATTTAATATAACATAGATATATTTTTGAATAAATAATAGATTTTTATTAATGACAATTAACTAAAATAATAGTCTACAATCTAATCGGACATCTTCCCATTGGAGACACGACCTGGATTAAAAGAAAAATGAATCAAATAATCAGCCATCTAATTTTCAGATCGTTTGACATAAAATCAAATAAAAAATTGCAGCATCACAATTAACCTTAAGAATATGTATATTATGTTTCATCCAAAGACACAACAGTAAAAACTATTACATCAGACTCATTCAACCTCGTAGCTTGAGCACTCAATTATTGTGTAAGGTACGTAACTGCACTACTAACAACTCCTTCAATCATAAAGAACTTGTCATTTCCAACTACTAACAACGATTTGATGACAAGTTATCAAAGAACAAAAAAGAACCGACAACAAAACAAAACAAAACAAAACTATATCACACAAACAATACTAAAACACTTAAAACTATGTGTAATATCCCGGAAAATACTATGATATTTAATTGGGCATATTTTATTAAATATGCAAAATATTCTGGTAATGAAGTAAGATTATGATCTTACTTAGGTTAATTAATGTGAGTTTAATAAATAATTAATTAAAGCGTAATTTATTAATTACGGAGATTTTATTGGAATATGTGGGTATCGTGGATACCATTTTTTTTTTTTTGAAATAAAAGGTTTTCGGGTCCGGTGCCCATAGGAACTCGATGGAGTGGTCACATATGTCACGATAAAAATGTAGGGTTTGGAATGGGAATTTACCGAATTAATTTGGAAAGTTAAGTTGTCGGTTTGGCAGATTTACTAGAATTACCAAAATACCATAGGGTTAGCTTTAAGTAAAAGGTTATTAGGAGGGGTATAATGGTCATTTGTTAATGTTAGAAATGTGTTTTGTCCTATGTTAGCTAGTGGCTGATTTCATTAAATATTTTAAAAAATAATAATAATAATAAAAATAAGAATAATGAAAATAAGGGGGATAGCTTTGTTGAGTTGGAAATTAGAAGAGTTAAGGAGTTATAACTCATATTCTCCTCTTTTCCTTTCGAGCAGCCAAGGATTCAGCCTAGAGCCAAGGAAAATGTTCACCAATTCTCTTCGATTTCTAGCTCATCTTCTTCCAATTCGGTTTAGAAGCTTTGGGGGTAAGTTTCTTGTCACATGAACTTAAGATTTCTTAGTTTTTGAATTGGTTTTGGGTTAGGGTTTTATAACTTTATAGCTATAGGATTAAAATAATTTAATGTTGTAATTATAAGACTGAATTAGAGTATATTGGTATTGGGTTTTGATGATTTTTGTGGCTGCTAGGTTGGTAGCAGAAATTTTAATATTGTAGGGTTCACTTTGGGTTTTAATGTGATAATTGATGGAACATGATGAACTGTGATGAAATATTGAATTGTATACCTTGATTTGACGCCTATAAATTGTTCTGGAAGGTTTCATTAGGTTTGGATGACTTTTGGTTCGGTTTTGGGGCAAAACCAAGTTTTCCCATTTCTGCAGCAGGGAAAACCGGTAAACTGGTTTCACAGGTGCTGTGAAAACCGGTTAACCGGTTTTGGTAGCAGGGGAAGAAAACTTTGGTTTTTAGCCTCGAAACCAGTTTTGTTCGGGGTATTTTTCAGAGCTTAGATTTGGGTATTTTAGTAACGTATAAGCTATTTTGAACCAGTGGAGAGTTAGAAATTTGTCTGGTTATGGATATAGGGTTTGTTTGGAATATGGATGAGTTGTTTATCGAATTTCCTTGTCGTGAAATAGGACTCGGGATTGTCGTGCTTTATTCCATTCAGGTCGGCCCGCATCTTTAATTTCTGGACCGAGGTAAGAAAAGTATTATGCATCGTTTTGTGGTTGATGATTATAATTGTGATAGTTTCGATTACAGTCGAGATCCTGATATGTGTATGTTGTGACTTGATTATGATTGAGGAAAGAAGGTATGGAACGATTATTATCGTTGTGACTCGATTATGATCGAGGGAAATAATATGAAACAATTGTTATCGTTGTGACTCGATTAGGATCGAGGGAAATGATATGGAACGATTATTATCGTTGTGACTCGATTGTGATCGAGTAAAAGATACGGTCATTACCGTAATGAGTAATTACTCGTTGAAACTACGGATAGGTTTCTTACTTATCGTTTGCGTTAACGGGCAACGATAGTGACATATATAGCTCGTTGATAACGAGTGGTAAGGATGCTTTATGAAGCATTGAGTATAAGTGATTATAGTATTGTGTAAGTAGAGTGCTTAATGAAGCACTGATATTATGCAATTACAATGATATATGATTAGAGTGCTTTACAAAGCACTGAGATTATATTGCAATGGATTGAACGAATGTCTATTTAGTGGAAAGGTGAAATTGATAATTATGAGTTGCTGTGATTATTCTTATAATGTGTTATGAATGTATTCGCATAGATGTACTGATATGTATATGCATGTTGAATATGTAGTGATCCACTAACATGCATACTGTGTTGTAAATGCTAAGTACTTACTATACTTTTTGTCTAGTAGCTTTTCTTGCTAAGTCATTGTGACTCACGATTGCTTCGTGGTGCAGGTAAGAAGAATTGGAGTTTTGTTCGGCCATGAGTCAAAGGTCTCCTAACAGTGTACATATCAACCGTGTTGTCTTGGCTTTTGAGAAGCAGGATCAACCTTTTTCTAAGATTGGATGTATAAGTAATAACGGTTTTGTAACTAGTAGAGAAAAAGATTTCATTAGCAGGGGATCCCCATATTACGACAATATTTAGAACGAACGTTTTTCTTTTAATTTAATTAAAAGTTTTAATTAAGCCACACTTTTTTCCTAAACTAATAGATTAGTTATAATAAGATTGTAAAAGCACACACGTGACGTTCCTGAGAGTCAATGCGTTACTCTATGCCACAAAGACAAGACAAAAACTCTCAAAACTATGTCATCGAGATAAGACTAAAACACTCAAACCCATGTCATATAAAAAGGTTGATGGGCCTAGCCAGAGAAAAAAGACAACCTCTAATATCTATAGATTTTGAAACGAGAAACTAGGGGTGTACGTCGGTCGGTTTGGTTGGTTTACGTTCCATTTTATTCAACCCAACGTAAAGATCGAGTTACAAATATTTAAATACAACCCGCCCAATTAAGAAAAATAAATAAACTTGTCCAAACTGAGCATTAATATTTTTTTTTCACATTCAATTGTTATATTTTAGTTAATTGTGATAATCAGACAAATATATAGATTGAATTAAAAGTTTAAATCAACCACCATGAAAAAATATAGTGGTTTGAAATATGTATATAGATTATATTATATGTAAATTATATATAATAAATATATATATATAAAAATCTTCTTAATTGGGTTGGTCGGGTTAGTTCGAGTTGATTGGGCGAGTTGATATTATTTTCAACCCACCTAATATAAAGATTGGACGGGTTATATTTTCATCAAGTTTTTCTGTTTGTATTATTTATTGAGTTATCTCGATTTGGTTTGAACAATTTGTTCGGCTTAGGAAGTTTACAAAAATTTATGTACAACTCTAGGAGAAATCCTAATTTTCTCCTATTATTTACCTTTGAGAGAGATGTTTTATTTTTTTATTCTAATAAATTTATATAGTAGTCTAATTAGATTTTGGGAATATATTATATGCATGTCTAAAATTAATGTTGGTATGTTTAATATTAATAAATTAGATTTTAAGTAGTTTAAACTTCTTAAATAGATACTTTTTATTGCAATTATATCGGTAACACATGAATGCATAAGTAAATTGTTTTTTTTTAATGAAAATATTTACAACAATTTTGATTTTTCTAAAAAGAAAAATAAGAGAATAAAATTTAACAAGAATCATAATTCAAGGAAAAACAACCATATATTTTTTTTTTGAATGGGAAAAACAACCATATTTATTCTTCTTAAATTGTGTAACTTCACTCGGATAACCGATGAGTTAAGTTACATTTTTTTTTTGAGAGAAAAAGGGGGGGTTTATTCAACTGAAAATAACATAGTTGGAAATCACAACAGGACACCCCTCCCTAAGTTTGAAATCATGAACAAGATCATTACATCTAGCAGACTTTGCCAAATTATCAGCTTGTATATTGTCTGATCTATTGAAATGGACAAAAGTACAATTCTGAAAATCCTCAAGCTTACTCCAAATCTTGATCGCCATCGCCCTTGTTTTCCAACATGGAGGTAATTTACGCACTATCAAAGCTTGCACCAGGAGCAAAGCATCAGATGCAATGGCTATGGAACAGAAGCCACATTCTCGACTCAATTGCATGATAAGTGAAATATTCTCCTTTTAAAACCAATTCTTTATCTTTCCTTTTGCTAGATTAAAAGCCAAGCTATTAACATTCTATGAAATGATATAAAAAAATAATAATAGTAATAATAATAATAATAATAATAATAATAATAATAATAATAATAATAATAATAATAATAATAATAATAATAATAATAATAAAGTATGATTGTGTAATAAGTGGAATTTTTTTATTAAAAATATAAAATAAATAACATACTTTTTTTTTAAAGAAATCATATAATTTTATTAATAGCAATCTGTGACTAATAACCTAATCAAAACACATCATTTGTTGGAAACCTAACTAGAATCAGAATAAAAAAAATGAGCCAACTAATTAGTCGCCTGATTGTTAGATCGTTTTACAAAAGAAACTAAAATTAAATTAGATGAAAAAGATTGCAACGTCGTAATTAACATTAAGTCACTTATATTTAGTTTACTCCACCACTCAAAAAGACATGAAAATGAATCTATTGCAGCAGGTTGATTTAACCCCTTAGCTTAAGCATTCAACTATTGTATAAGGTACGTAACTACACCCCTAGAGAACTTATTATTACCAACCAATAATAACAATTTGATGGTGAGGCATCAAAGAACAAAAAGACAAACCAACAACAAAATAAAATAAAACAAAATCATGTCACAGAGACAAGACTAATCGCAATAACCTAAATAAAATATACTCAAAACTATGTCAAAAAGACAAAAACAATTACAGTAGCAAAACCATAGACCTCAAGCAAGCCAGCATAGGGACGGTCAGCAGGCCTAGCTAAAGAAAAAATAATATCAGATGGCTAAGGATTTAGGAAAAGAAATCCTAACAGACAATATAAAATATTTAGAGAAACCCAAACATGAGATAACTAATAACATGCTTTACAAAGTATGGGTACGTCTATATTATATTAAGAATGAGACTCTTGGTACTGGTGTAAAGAATCTTTTGGACTCTATTCAGTAAAGAGTGCTAAGCTCATCCAGGAACTTATTGGTCATTGGAATTGTTAGAATATACTTAAGTTGTATATTAGCTGTAGGAATTAGGAATAATTGTAATTACTTAGTTTCTTATTTCTATCCTAGTTTCATTTTTAAGTTTCTCTAGGTTTGTATATAATACTTGTTATTCTATTGAATTATACATAATTTTCATTCACCATTTTCTACATGGTATCAAGGCAGAGTTTAGGATTGGGATTTAAAATTCAAAATTACGGTTCATCATAAATTGGGGTTTGTAATTAGGATTTCATTTTCTTCATTTTCAAGGGTCATTTTTTGAAAACCCTAATTGGAGTGATCTTTTATTCTCACCGCCCATTCAGAAATCTTGCCTAGCTGTCGATTTGCCAAACTCGAAGTCTGGTCACCAAAATCCTAGCACGTGCAGCTCACGCACCACCCATTGTTGTTGTCAGCACCGCCCATTGTTGCTGTCACGCACCCCACGCGCCAGTGCGTGTGGGCGCATCCAACATTTTTTCTAACGGTGGTCGGTCTCCAATCCTTTTTCGGCTCCTCTCTCGACTATTCGCATCTATTTTATACTCGTAAGTTCTGGTTTGGTATTTCTCTTTTCTTCGTGTTTGAGTACGCCTTATATGCTTCGTTGATTTGTGCTTGTAAAGATTTGGGATCTCCTATTTTTGTTGTGAGATTTTGAGTGTTAGCTCAGTATCTCTTTTTGTTCCCAACTTGTGGTCTTAATATGTTTGCCCTTTTATCGGATTTATTGGTTGGTTTGTTGTTTAAGTTAGTTTGGTGGGACAAACATAATATTTGTAATGGCTTCTAGAATGCTAGTTCTTATTTCTATGATTGAATATGTCAAATTCTTACAGTATCAGGAGTCTCTTAAGTATTCATCTTCTTCTATCACTACTATTGTTTATTCAGGTAAATCAAATTCGTGTCTTCTTTCCTTATCTTCCAAATGGATCATTGATTCTAGTGCTATAGACCATATAACAGGTAATACTAGTTTATTTTATAATCTTCAACCTCACGCTTCCACTTCTACTATTACCTTAGCTGATGGGTCACCATCTCATGTTGTTGGGTTTGGTATAATTACTCATACTTTAATGCTTCATTTGTCATCCATCTTATATATACTTAATTTTTCTTTTAATTTGATCTTTGTTAGCCAACTTACTTGTGATCTTAGCTATTGTATATCTTTTTTCTCTTGATCATTGCTTATTTCAGGATCTTATGACGAAATAAATTATTAGTAAAGGACATGAATCTGGAAGCATCTACATTCCTGATACAATGCTTCACGAACAGTTTTAGGTATCAAAATAGAATCAAGAGAACCACCTCTGCCTATTAAAGTGTACTCCAAGAGTCCCACCCATCTGCCTCCTCTGCTTCTTATTTCATGTCCTGCACCTACTTCTTTGTCATCAGATCTGGACCCTAGCAATGATCCTCCCATTGCACTGCGTAAAAGTAAACACAAATGTACCAATCCTATTTCTTCTTTTATTTCTTATAATCATTTGTCCTCATCTTCTTGCTCCTTGGTTGCTTCTCTTGATTATATTTCGATACCCAAAAATGTTTATGAAGCATTATCTCATTCTGGTTGGCTTGATGCAATGATAGAAGAGATTAATGCTTTAGATGCGAATGGTACTTAGGACTTGGTTATTTTACGTTCAGGAAATCACGCCATAGGGTGAAAATGGGTATTCGCGGTCAAAGTTAATCCAGATAGAACAATTACTCGATTAAAGGCTCTTCTTGTTGCTAAGGGTTATGCTTAAACCTACGGAGTCGACTATAGTGATACTTTTTCTCTTGTTGCTCAACTAACATCTGTTCGACTTTTCATTTCCATGGTGAAAACTCACCATTGGCCTTTGCATCAACTTGATATAAGAAATACTTTTTTTCATGGAGATCTTCAAGAAGAGGTGTATATGGAGCAACCTTCTGTGTTTATTTCTAAGGGAGAGTTAGGGCGAGTTTTTTGTCTTAACAAATCTTTATATGGTTTGAAACAAAGTCCTTGTGCTTGTGATAAGTCGTTATTTTATCTTATAAATATGGCCAATTTATGTATTGCTATTCTTAAATTGATTCTTTAAATTATTGATTAGTGTGATTTTAATTTGCTAGGCTATTTTTAAGACTAATCATGCATTTGGAGTCATTTGGAAGAATTTTAGTACATTTTGATGGAAAATAGTGGAAGCCGACGAGCTCGGTCTTACAAGACATGACTTAATTGTAAATTTTGACAACCTTAGAAGCAAAACTGAACTTGGAGCTGAACATAAAAGTTATATATCTAGTTCTCAAATTTTCAAATCATCTTGAATCGTCCAATTCCGAGCTGTATTGAAGAAGTTATGGCCGAAATACTAATCTGAACATACAATAGAATTTTTTTTAGCAACAAGTCGTGGCCATGACGAGCCTCAACCTTCGCCGCGACAAGAGCACGATTCCAGATTTTTCCAAATTTTATCTTTTTTAGATCATAAGATTTTTATGGAGTATACATAGGACTTTTAGTGTTCGTTTTTAGCAACTTTTAGATTGCGTTTTTAAGAGAAAAACTCGTAAAAGGTGGAGAAGAGGGAGATTACATCATCAATTATTCATTATTCTAGTTCTTTTCTTCTCCCTAATCTCTATAGTTTTTAATAATGATTATACTTATGGTTATAGTTGTGATTATGAATTAGTTTCTTTTTAGTTAAGAGTTATTTCAAAACTATAAAACATAAATTCTTGGTTGTTAATAATGAATGTTATTCTTGATTTTTCTCATATTAAATTGTTTTTATTTTTCTATTTAAATGTTATGAATATTGCGAATTCTTGTTAGGTGTGCAACTAATTAAGGTTTAATTTGTATTGTTCTATTATCATCTTAGAATTACTTCTCACCTAATAGTTTAGAATTCTAAGTAGAGTGATAGTTTGCAATTAATATCAATGTCAAAGGTATTATGGATTGTGATGAAAAATAGAACCTAAGTTAAATGAATTATATGCTTCATTGATTTGTTACCTAGATTAACTTATCTCCATAGAAATTAATATTTACCCAGGTTAAATGGATTGCATATTTCGTAGATCTATTGCTTAGTAAAAAGATTTGATTATTGAGTGATTCGCTGTAACTAATTGTAGTAGGAAGATTGGAATAAGTGATTATCTGCGGGGTTAATAGTTTAATTTTAGAATAAAATATAATATTATCATTATTGTTCTTGATTGATTGTTGGAGGTGGAGAATAATTCTTAACTGCTTTTAAAATCGTAATTGTTCTTGATTGATTGATTTGTTTTCCTTTTATGCTATTAATTGCAACTCAAAACTCTCATTCAATTTTTGTTTGATAGTGAATGATAAATTAATCATAGTCATCGTGGGATCGACTCGTACTTACTTTTATACTGAAATTATTAAAAGTATTGGAATAAAATAATTAGTAAATTTGTTGTGGCATACGATATGCATCAGCTTGGTTTGGTAAATTTAGTCAGGTTGTTGAGAAATGTGGATTGTTAAAAAGTATGTCAGACAATTTTGTGCTCTATAAAAGATTTACTGCTGGTATCATTTTGTTAGTTGTGTGTGTGGAAGACATTGTTAATACTGGAAGTGATACTAAAGGCATCTCATCCCTTAATACTTTCATTTCATACCCAATTTCACACGAAGGATCTAGGGGTGCTCAAGTATTTCTTGGGAGTTGAAGTCACTCAGAGTAAACAATGTATTTTTCTATCTTAAAGGAAGTATGTACTTGATTTGTTAACTGAGACAACAAAAATTAGGAGTCAAATCTTATAGTACTCCAATGAATCCAAGTGTGCATCTTACAAGTGATGGGGAACCATTTAAAGATCCTGAGAAATATTGCAAATTGGTTGAAAGTTTAATTATCTGACTGTGACTCATCCAGACATTGCATTCTCAATTAGTGTTGTGAGTCAGTTTATGTCATCTTTAATAATTCATCATTGGGTAGCATTATAACGAATTTTGTGTTACTTAAATAAAGCAATAGGGTGAGGTATATTTTACAAGGATCATGGACACACCCAGATTGAGTGTTTTTTCGGTACGTATTGGGCAAGTTCCAAGGTATATAGAAGATCCACTTTAGGTTAGATCAACTTTCATCTAAAAATGGCGACCTATTTTTGAAATAAGACGGTCCAAAATTCTCTTGTCTAATCTTAAAAAATTCATATCTCTCTCAATCTTGAGCCAAACCTTATAAATTTTTTTAGAGAACCTATACACATCATAAGCATCATTTTTCATGAAAAAACCTCAGCCAAATTTCCAATAGAAATCAAGTTATCAAGCATGAGCAAAATTTGAGTTCTTTGAACTCAAATTTGTATAACTTTTTCTACAACTAGTCAAAACACTTCAAACCAATTCTAATCAGTCCTAAACAACCCTAGAAAGGCTTTTCTAGCCTCCCTAGATCCCCTCAACAAGTCCTACACAAAACAACCACTTAAAACCAACTAAAACCCTAGAAAATTAATGAATTCTGGTTAGAGTTTACCTTAGATTGCTTGGGAGGATGGATGAGAGGTTTCTTCTAGATATCCTTGGTTGAAATAAGCTTCGAAAATGGAGGAAAGCTTGTTGGATCATACTAGTTTTGGAGAGTTCAAAAATGGAGCGAAATGATGAAGAAGAAATGTGAGTTTTGACTTTTCTTCACTTCGAATTTCTTTTGATTTGATTTCTATCTTAAATCTTTCCAAGCTACTGGTCACCAGAAATTTGATGAGTCACAGCCACTTTCCACTCAAAAATAAGGTGACTAATCAAAGGACGAAAAGACTAATATGCCCTTACTTCCCCGCTAAGTAACCTCGTAACCCTAAGGGTTTAAAATAGTCCAATACTATTACCTTGCTAAACCCCTATATTTTAAAATCAACTTATCATAATAATTCAATTGAAATCACACTCTAAAATCGTTGTGACATTTTTTGCCTCCGATCTAGTCCCTAAGGTCGCTAAATCTAAAAATATATTTATTCCACGAATAACATATATCATACCTACATATTCTAATAAAATCTCTATAGTTAATAAAATACGCTTATTTATCTACTTATGGTAAAATTTCTTAATAGAATCATAATCATACTCATTGTACCATAATTACTGCATATTTATATAATAAGTCTTAATTATACATAATTAGGTTTCCAGGTGATTATAGGAAAGTTAAAATAAGAAAATAATTTGAATTAGGGGTGTTCATTCAATCAATCTTGCACTATTTTGCTCATAGTGCATTTCGATTCATACTAAGTGCGGATTTCATATTTTAGATCCAATCCAATCTGCATATTAACTCAAATCCAATCCGCAAAAGTGGTGATCGAATTGGTTACTTTTTAATATTAAATTATTTAATATTCAATAATTTTATTTACATAACTAACAACAAAATATATCAAACTATTGTTGTTTTATGTTTTAAACAATAAATTAAAATAAATAAAACAAAAAATAATAAATTAAAATGAAGAAAAAAAATTATATGAATAAAGTAATGTTTAATTTTATTTTAGATTATATTCTTTTGTATAAAAAAAATAAAATATACATTTGATTTTATTAAGTTTTAAAATATATTTGTATCATACGATTTTTAAAGTACAACTTTTTGTTGGGTTTTGTGCCCTAAATAAAACCCTTTACAATCTGACTAGTTATCAATATAAGAAATTTGAAGTGATTTATGTTTGCATGAATTTTACATGCTAATGGTTTAATATGTTTATTACATTTACACACAAAATCAGTTAAGTCCAGATCATATGTTTATTCACAATTACAGTATCGTCAACACAGTGGAATGTGATTGTGATTATATGAATCAAAAGACTAAGTCCCTGTTTCATCAGTGTTTTGGATTTACACTGATGTGATAATCAGCGATGATGTGTACTTACACTTGGAGTAAGTGTTATGTTCTTTCCAGGACATTAGTAAATTATACTAGTTTCGAATGTATGGAGTATACATTAGACTGGACCGATATTGCAACTTAGTTAAGATATTATATACTTACCGTCATATCTTTCCAAGTCAATATCAGTAGTTGATCTTAAGATTAAAAGAATCTAAATCCTGATATGCTTAGGCTCAACTCAGGAGTACTATTCATGTTCTTTGATTTATTAGTTAAGCCTACTTTTGGGTCAGGGTGATACGTATATTTTGGGAACATGATAGTATGATTGAGTGGGAGTGCTGAACATAAATATGGAATCTATAGCTTCTACTGGTGTATAGAAGTCAAGTGATGATTCCCTTCGAGCTTAGCTAAATAGAAGTAAATGGATGAGCTCTTGTTTAAATGACTAATTCTTAGATCACTAAACATCATTTACAGGTAGCTAAGTGTTTTAAGGGGCAAAATACGTTGAGGGGTGAGAACGGTAAAATTAACCCATCTCGATGTAAATCATCTATATAGAGGATCTTTGATCACAATAAGATTATAACAATGGTTAAATGAGATAGCATATCTATATCGTGGAACATATAATATGCTCTATATAAGTCTGAGAGTGCAATTCTAAGTTCTAAGAGTGGATTCAACGAAGAATTAATAAGTATAGATCCATGGTCCCCATTCTAGTTGAGACTATACTGCTTGTAAGACTCAATAATTGATTTGTGATTAATCAATTATAATTCTAAAGTTAGACTATGTCTAATTTGTGAATTTTCACTAAGCAGGGGTGAAATTGTAAAGAAAAGAGATTCTAGGTTTATTTATTTATTAATAGACTTTATATGTCTAATTAATAATTAAATTAAATGACAATATTATTTAATTATCTATTTTAGTTATTAAATAATTAGTTTTGGCATTTAAATGGTTAGAATTGGAAAATTGGCGTTTTTGAGAAAATAGAAATAAAAATTGTGAAAACTGCAAAATCAAAGTGGGGCCCATTACACACCATGGCCGACCACTTAAGCATGATTTTCCAATTAATATTTTCATTATTTTAATGCCAAATAATTCCTAACCTAAACCTAGTAGTTGCCTATAAATAGAAAGTGATGGCTCAGTCAAATAACAAGTTTTCAATGCTTTTTGTCAGAAAATCAGAAAATTAACTTTTTCAGAAAACTGAGTCTTCCCTCTCTCTCTCTATAGCCGAACTAAACCCTCTCTCTTTTCTTCTTCATAAATTTCGAAACCCTCAGTGATAGAGTAAGTGCCCACACACAGCAAGTAGTACCTCAATCATAGATTGGAAGACTGTGAAGGATCACACACAAAGAGAAGGACATTCAGGCTCAGATCTTGATAATACTCTGCGACAGAAAGGATACAAGGGTTAGAGATCTGAGTGGAAGGAGACATTATTCCGCTGCCATCAATGTAAGGTTTTCTTAACTTTATATGTGTTTATTTATCGTTTTAGAAAGTTCATATTTAGGGTGTTAAACAACATACTTGTGAGTAGATCTAAGATCCTGGTAAAATAAATTCCAACACTTTTTACATTAAAATATTAATTATATATATTTTTTAAAAGGGATAATTGCGACAAAAGTCCCCAAAAACTTGAGGTTGATGCCGATTAGTCCTCAACCTCAAAAATTGGCGGTGAAAATCCCTAAGGTCACACTTTTGGTAAGTCCGTTGGTCCCTCAATCTAACTGATCCGTTAAACTCAAATAAAATACCACATGTCAACAAATTATTGGTACAAATCATATTTTTAATTTAAAAAAATTTTAAAAATAAAAAAAAACTAAAGAAATTAATTTAAAATCATAAAAACTAAATATATTATCTGTTGGGTTTTATGCCCTAAATAAAACTCATTTCATATAATCAGATTTACCTATTAATAAAGATCAGAAATAACATTTTATGTTGCATGGTTCACATGATTTATTTCATGATTATATGTATATAATGTATGAATTCTTTTTAAGTCCAGAACATATGGGTTGGTTAAAGATTATAGTGTTGTCAGCACAGTGGAATATAATCTTTATTATATGTTCAAAAGTAGATTCCCTGATTTGTCAGAACACTGGATTTAGACTGACATGGTATAATCAACGATAGGTATTCTTACACTTTGGAAAAGTGTTATGTCCTTTCCAGGACATTGGCAAAGTTTACCAGTATCGGATGCATGGAGTATGCATTGGAATGGACCGATATTGAACTTTGAATTAGATTTTGAAACTTACCGTAAATATCTATTCAATTCAATATCATAAGTTGATCCTAGATCACATGATCGAAATCCTGATATGGTTAGGTTCAATCTCAAGAGTGTTATTTGTGTTCTTTGATTTGTTAAGTTAAGCCTACTTTTGGGTCAGGGTGATACTTACATTTTGGGAACACGGTAATGCAATTGAGTGGGAGCGCTAACATAAATATGGAATCTATAGCTTCTATTTGGCAAATAGAAGTAAAGGATGATTTCCTTCGAGCTTAACCAAACGAAGATAAATGGTGGAGATCTCATTTCACTTAGGTGAAATATCATTTATACAGGGTTAAGTGTTTTAAGGATAAAATACATTGTAGGGTGTTACGGTAATTTAATCCCCCGTACAAAAGTGTAAATCATCTATATAGAGGATCATTGATCACATTAGGGTTATAACAATGGATAACTAATGACGTGTCTATATCGTGGAACATATAGAGCGTTTCTATATGATTGAGAGTGCAATTCCAAGTTCTAAGTGTGGATTCAATGAGGAATTAATAAGTTAGGGAATTTACTTGGTAAATTCGGTTCGACTTATTGGAAGCTCGGTTATATAGACCCATGGTCCCCATACTAGTTGAGGCCATACTGCTTGTAAGACTCAGTTAATTGATTTTAATTAATCAATTATAATTCTAAAAGTTAGACTATGTCTACTTTATGAATTCTCACAGTTTAAGGATGAAATCGTAAAGAAAAGGATTTTTAGGTTTAATTATTAATCAAGAGACTTTGTATGTCTAATTAATAATTATTTTAAATGACAATATTATTTAATAATCTATTTTAGTTATTAAATAATTAGTTTTGGCATTTAAATGATTAGAATTCGAAAAGTGGCATTTTTGGAGAAATAGAAATAAAATTGAGGAAACTGCAAAATCCAAGTGAGGCCCATATTCCCTCTATGGCCGAGCACTCCCTTTGTGTTTCCCAATTATTATTTTTATTTTTTAATTGCCATGTAATTGCTAATCAAAGCCTAGCTATAATAGGAAAGTGGTGGATCACACTAAATAAGGCAGTTAATTGATTACACAGTAATTAAGGAAACTGTTTTATTTGGAAAGTTGTGCTCTCCCTTTTCCCTATATAAAGCAACCTTGCTCTCTTCTCTTGTATGGATGAAAAGCCACGAAATTGAGAGAGAAAAAGAGAGAAAATTTCGAAATCCTTGTGAGATGAGTAGTGCCCACACACATCAAGTGGTATCTCAATCATAGTATGGAAGACTATGGAATTTCTGCATCAAAGAAGGAGAAAAGAAGATCCAGGTTCAGATCTTGGTGATGCTCTGCTACAGAAAGGAATCAAGGGCTAGAGATCTGAACGGAAGGAGTCATATTATTCCGCTGCACCCACTGTAAGGTTTTCTAACTTTATATGTGTTTATTTTCATTGTTTTAGAATTCATATTAGGTTGTTAATCCAACATACTTGTTAGTAAATCTAGATCCTGGTAAAATAATTTCCAACAACTGGCACCAGAGCCATGGTAATGATTTACTTTCATGTAATATGAATTAAAACGATGATTTGCGTGTTCTGTGTTGATTTGGATGGTTTCATGTTGGTTTATGTGCTTATGTGATGAATGTGAATGTTGTACGAAGTTTTTCCATGAAATATATTTTTTTAATTGTTGAAAATATTTTATTTGGATTCCTTGTGAAAAATTAAGCAATTTTGTTTTTTACGGAACTCGATTCCGATAAAAATTGAAAAAGTTATGAATTTTGGAAAATCGGAATTTCCGGTATGCATGGATGCTCAATCGCACGCATCACGCGCGCGCGAGCACCCTGCTATCTGCCCGTGAAAATCCTGCCAGCGCCCATGTTTCACGCACAAGCACCCTGCAACGCCGAGAAACCTCGGCTTGGTGCATTACCTCCGCGCGCGTAGGAGGCTGCGTGCAGCCTTTACGAAGTGCACGTGCGGCCTCACCAGGCGATTTCCCAAAAAGTTGTGATTTTTGGGGTTTTTCCCCAAAAATCCAATTTTTTCATGGGATTGTTTCCCAAAATTCATTTTTCCAATTTTAAATATTTATAAATTGAAATGTTTCCAATTTTAAATATTTTCAATTTGGAATTTTTCCAATTTTAAATATTTCTATTTTGGATTGTTTCCAATTTTTAAATATTTCCTATTATGGTCAGATTTAAAAATTTGTTAACTTCTTTAATATTTATTTATTATTTAATTATAAGATTAGATATTTTGATATTTAAGATATTTTAAATTAAAAGATAACTTTGTCTTTTTATTTAAAATATTATAATAAAATTATCTTATATGACAAATTAAATAATTAATAAATTTGAAATTAACATAGATATTTTTATAGATATACTTACCATAATGTTTTTCAAATTCAAAAATTTGTTATTTTGTTAAATATTTAATTATTTATAAATTATAAGTATAAAAATGATATTTTTTCTATATATATCATTTTTCCTTATTAGAAATTTATAAATCATACCTTAAATATTTAAATAACATAGATATTTTTGTAGAGATTTGAATATTGCTTAATTTGAGATATTTTGACATATAATTATGGTAATTATTATTCATTTATTATTTTATTCCTAAAATAATAATTATCTAACCAAATCTATTTTATAATGGGTTTATTTTATTAAATTATAAGATCTGAAAGTGATATTGAAGATTCTTTCCTTTCAAATCATTGATCTTATTAGATATTTAATTTAATTTGATTCAAATAAACCTAGATATTTTAAAATTAGTTTCCTTTATTTGGTTAGTTTAAGAATAATAATTTAATTATATTAATATCTTGATTCACATCTGTTACATGGACAATGTTTGTTTATTTATATTGTTTATTCAAATTTTTTTTAACAAACCTATTATTTATCTGATCTAAATTGCTATGATTAACTTGTTGAAAGATCATGATCCAATGATCTGATTTTAATCATAGTCCAATTGACGATAGATCTTATAAATAATTTGTAGCAGGTAAATTTCATACTTCTTTCATCTGTGTAAACCTAGTAACATGATAGGGCCCATCCAAATTATTTGACCTGTGTGAGCCTATATGTTTGCTTTTGGGCTTAGATGCATATAGGAAGCCCATTTAAGTTTTTACTAAGGAAATGGACTAGGTTGCTAAAATAAATTTTGACATAAGGAAATTTATTTAGGCCCAATTAGATTTGGGCTTATTCAATGAATAACAATTGTTTATTTTAAGGTTAAATTCCTCTCTTTTGGGCCTTGTGTGAGAGTTTGGGGGCCATAGAAGTGGGTACGACATACTGAACCCAGCTCCCCCTCACATGAACTACCCCAATTGTGAAGGCCCATTTGCCTTATTTAAATAATTGTATTAGGTTAATTATATTAGTCTAACCTAATTAAAATTGAATTAGCAACATAATTAACTTTTAAAATATATGAAATTTATTTTTCATGTAATATTTTAAAGTTAATTTTAGAAAAACACTTAGTTAATGATATATTCTAGACAGTTTTTTCTAGTACTAGTTATTATTTCTAATATTAAATAGGAAAATATCATTGATTGTGAAATTAATTGTCTCATAATTAATTTTGGTACAATCTAAGTTTAGTATATTTTCCTAGTATTAAACTAGAATTAATAATTAAGTTTCCTCTTTACTTAATTATTTATTTCTTGAATTTAATACATTTAATTAAATTGAAAATTTCAATATCTAAGTTGATTTTCATCATGATACTTAAATATTGTTATTTTCATGTTATTTAATTAAAGTTGAAAATTATTTTAAGTTTGGAATCTTATTTCAGAATAACTTAAGTTTGAATAATTTTCAGAATATATTTTATTTTATTTTATTAATCATTTCCCAAAATTTCGAAATTACATTTCTTTAATGTAGAAATTTCGAATTTTATTTGAAAAATAGATTAAAGTTGAAAATTATTTATTTAATTTTAGACCAACTTAAATCAGTAATTTAAAATATATTATAATTAGAAATTGGATTAATTAGTCTATGAAAGTCTAGATAGATATTATCTGTTTTGCTTGAAGTATTTTTCTAGTCTATTTAATTAAATAGAAAATTAATATTTAAGTTGATTTTTTAATCATGACACTTAAATATTTGAAATTTTTCTTAGATATTTGATTAAATAGGAAAATTATATTTTTTGTTGAAAATTAATTTTTATTAATTTTGGGCCAACATAAAATTAGAGTAATTTTCCAGGATTTATTTTATTTTATTTTAAAGCATTTTCGAAAATGCAATATATATTTATAGAAAATTAAATTTGAGTTGTAAATTAATTCAAATTAATTTTGAAACAACTTAAATTGAATAATTTTCTAAATATTTATGGAAATTATTACTAAGATGGAAATAATTCACGTTATTTTCATATCCATCTAAGTATAATTTATAAATATTACATTAAAATTTATATTTGGAATTTTTCATTCTAAATTGGAAATTTTAATTAAATAAATATATATTTAAAATAAATGGATTAAAATAAATATTAGAAGAAAATACCAACCCTTCATTAAATAATGAGCTTTATTATAAGGATATTCGATCTCCGTTGTTGGTTTTACATAGCTATTGTTTTAGTGAGTAATCCTCCCTAATGGAGGAACGTTCATTAGCAAGTTAGCACCGTTTAATCTCGAAAGATAAGTATTCTTATAAGTTTTTTATATAGTTTATGATCACCCTAATGGTGGCGACTGTATAAGACTTGCAAGAATATGAAACAATGGTGGAAGCTCATAAGATAGAATAGCCTTGACTCTCGCCTAAACGGGACAACGCGGATTCAAATCTTGATCGAATAAAAGGTTGCTAGAATGTTTGACATTTTAGATGAGCTGACAACTCTATTCAATGAATGGTAGCTTTGACTCTCGCCTAAACGGGACACTGATATCAGTTTGTTGAAAACCTTGGAAATTATTTAGGATTGTATGTTTTAGTATTTTCACTTGTCATTCCTACTTGCTATGTGCTTCATAATTTCTGAATTGTGTATGAATTTGTATTGAACCATGTTATTTTCTGTTATTAAATTGTAGTTTAATTTCGAATCTTCATTGTTGGTCTAACTTGATTTGTTTTTCTAATGAGATAAATCCCTAATGGATTTTCACCATTAGACTAACATAATAGTGTTAGATCTCGAAAGATAAATATTGTATACGCAAGGTCTAGCTGTTCATCAATTGATGACACCTTAGACTAGTGTCTTACAATATGAAACAAGAAGATTGTATAAATAAGATTACTTTGACTCTCGCTAATCGGAGCATCGTTGGATTCTTATTTAAAACGAAATTATCCTAATTCCTCTTAGCTTATTCATTTCGAATTAGCTTAATGACATATCATTGGATGAATGGTCTATAAATCATATAAAGTCTTATTTTCTCTTAAGAAATTAGATGACGCATATGATTATATTCCCGGAATTCTATCCCAAAATGATATATATCCTCAATCTTAGATATCTCCTACTTGTATAGGCAAATCATAGAGTTAGATTATTAGTGGTGGTCCAAGAAAGAATTACTAATTATACAGTTACACTTTCACAAGTGTTTCATAACCATTTTCTATCAATGGATTTAAACTGTATGAGTTTAGTATTCTGTGACCAGAATCCACTTGCACTATTCTAAGAACTCTTTGATGTAACTAAAGTAAGTCATCAAAAGATACAACCACATATTTTATAAATCTATGGCATTTGTATCTTGTTCATAGTGGTTTTGACAAGATCATTCTCTGCAAAGAGTTAATATGCCTATATCCACTGAAAGTAATTTCATCTCATTCGCAGATGGATGTACATTCAGGGGTGGATATGAGTTTTCGTTGTATTCTTAAAACGATCACTCTAGATTTTACCTTATGCAAAAGAAATTTGAAATGTTTGAAAAATTTCATGAATTTCTAGCAATGGTGAAGGTAAGTGGTTAAAGATCTTGCGAACTGATAGGGGTGGAGAAAAAGTTAGTAGATATGCAGTTCAAAGATCATTAATTTGATTTTGAATTATATCCAAACTTACCTCCCCAGAAATTCAAGTTGCATATTGATGATTAGTTACTAGTTGTTGCCTAAATCCTTATATGGTAATTTCAGAATGATGTAATGGTTGTATACTTAATGTAAATCATTACTAGATTCATGGATGACCTAATCGAAAGAAAAGCTAGAACTGCTAACCCTGGTTTGCATGTTTGTTAGCTATTCTAAGTGATTCGGGGTGGAGCATCCCATAGTCATTAGATAAGAAAGTGTTTGTTTAAACAAATACTACTTTTCTAAGAAAATGACTAAGTCTGAAAATAAAGTAGCAAATAAAGGAGATATTTTTTCTTGATTCCATAAGTGTTCTATCATCTTATTCATTACAAGATGATCCCACTACCTCTGTTGTCTTAACACAACTGAAGAGGTCTATACCATTTAGTTTTCTTAGACATAGTTCACGGTACCTTGTCGTAGTGGGAGAGTTTCTAGGAACTCACCTTCTTATAACTTGGAAGACACTAGTGATTAAAATCCATTGTGAGTTTAAACAAGTAATGGATTGTCAAGATAAGAAACTAAGAAGAAAGCCAATAGAACTATGGTTTGATCCATTCACATGGAGTAACCTAAAGTTTTCTTTTACAAGGACATGAAAGGAAATTTTCGTTAATAAGTCTATTCAATGGACTTAACAAAACTTCCTGTTCCTAGTATTATAGGTTTGAGTTTATCTAAACCTATGGCTTGTGGTATACCTGGAAATTACTTACTCTAATGCAAGCATGAGATGCTGATGCATTTTCTTTCCAATGGAAATCTATAGAAGCTTCACAACTTCTTAGATATAGATTTTATTTATCTAAGGAAAAGTCTCAACTATTCCAGAGAAGATAAAGCCATGAAAGAATTTCTTGAATCAACAGTGAGAGGTCTTAGATATGCTTTAGTATGCCTTAGACCAGACACCTGCTGTTGAGTGGGAGTAATGAGTAAGTATCAGATTAATCCAGGAGAAGAACATTGGAAGACAATCAAGTAAATTTTAAGATTAAGAAGAGGAACTATATGTTAGTCAATAAGGGTGTTTGTTTGAAACTCTTAGACTACACCACATCAGATTTCGAGACTTGCCTGTGTGCTAGAAAGTCTGCTGATGAGATGGTGATTACTTTGGGGGTGGAGTAGCGATTTTGGAGAAGTGTAAAAACCTATCTGAAATCTCTTGGTCTACCAGAGAGAGACTGGATGTTAAAAGTTGCAGGAAAGATACTTTTTCAGTCTAAGGAAAGTTCTATACATTTGTGGCAGTGTTCCAACTTGCCTTAACTACTAGGGTTACTTCCTGAATAACGAAAGAGTAGTTGCCCAAAAGTATAGAATCCAGTATCCCAAAAGAGTAGACATATAGAGAGGAATTTCACATTATCAAGGATTTTGTGATTAAGGAAGAGTAGTGGTGGAGAAGAGGTTGTGTTTAATTCAACCTGTCAGATCCCATTACGAGGAGTTTACTACTACTACACTTGATTTGTACATCAAGGTGTTAATGATTATTTGAAATGCACTTTTTGTTTTATATTAGTGCAAGTGGGAGTTTGTTGGGTTTTATGCCCTAAATAAAACTCATTTCATATAATCAGATTTACTTATTAATAAAGATCAGAAATAACATTTTATGTTGCATGGTTCACATGATTTATTTCATGATTATATGTATATAATGTATGAATTCTTTTTAAGTCCAGAACATATGGGTTGGTTAAAGATTATAGTGTTGTCAGCACAGTGGAATATAATCTTTATTATATGTTCAAAAGTAGATTCCCTGATTTGTCAGAACACTGGATTTAGACTGACATGGTATAATCAGCGATAGGTATTCTTACACATTGGAAAAGTGTTATGTCCTTTCCAGGACATTGGCAAAGTTTACCAGTATCGGATGCATGGAGTATGCATTGGAATGGACCGATATTGAACTTTGAATTAGATTTTGAAACTTACCGTAAATATCTATTCAATTCAATATCATAAGTTGATCCTAGATCACATGATCGAAATCCTGATATGGTTAGGTTCAATCTCAAGAGTGTTATTTGTGTTCTTTGATTTGTTAAGTTAAGCCTACTTTTGGGTCAGGGTGATACTTACATTTTGGGAACACGGTAATGCAATTGAGTGGGAGCGCTAACATAAATATGGAATCTATAGCTTCTATTTGGCAAATAGAAGTAAAGGATGATTTCCTTCGAGCTTAACCAAACGAAGATAAATGGTGGAGATCTCATTTCACTTAGGTGAAATATCATTTATACAGGGTTAAGTGTTTTAAGGATAAAATACATTGTAGGGTGTTACGGTAATTTAATCCTGTACAGTGTAAATCATCTATATAGAGGATCATTGATCACATTAGGGTTATAACAATGGATAACTAATGACGTGTCTATATCGTGGAACATATAGAGCGTTTCTATATGACTGAGAGTGCAATTCCAAGTTCTAAGTGTGGATTCAATGAGGAATTAATAAGTTAGGGAATTTACTTGGTAAATTCGGTTCGACTTATTGGAAGCTCGGTTATATAGACCCATGGTCCCCATACTAGTTGAGGCCATACTGCTTGTAAGACTCAGTTAATTGATTTTAATTAATCAATTATAATTCTAAAAGTTAGACTATGTCTACTTTATGAATTCTCACAGTTTAAGGATGAAATCGTAAAGAAAAGGGTTTTTAAGTTTAATTATTAATTAAGAGACTTTGTATGTCTAATTAATAATTATTTTAAATGACAATATTACTTAATAATCTATTTTAGTTATTAAATAATTAGTTTTGGCATTTAAATGATTAGAATTGGAAAAGTGGCATTTTTGGATAAATAGAAATAAAATTGAGGAAACTGCAAAATCCAAGTGAGGCCCATATTCCCTCTATGGCCGAGCACTCCCTTTGTGTTTCCCAATTATTATTTTTATTTTTTAATTGCCATGTAATTGCTAATCAAAGCCTAGCTATAATAGGAAAGTGGTGGATCACACTAAATAAGGCAGTTAATTGATTACACAGTAATTAAGGAAACTGTTTTATTTGGAAAGTTGTGCTCTCCCTTTTCCCTATATAAAGCAACCTTGCTCTCTTCTCTTGTATGGATGAAAAGCCACGAAATTGAGAGAGAAAAAGAGAGAAAATTTCGAAATCCTTGTGAGATGAGTAGTGCCCACACACATCAAGTGGTATCTCAATCATAGTATGGAAGACTATGGAATTTCTGCATCAAAGAAGGAGAAAAGAAGATCCAGGTTCAGATCTTGGTGATGCTCTGCTACAGAAAGGAATCAAGGGCTAGAGATCTGAACGGAAGGAGTCATATTATTCCGCTGCACCCACTGTAAGGTTTTCTAACTTTATATGTGTTTATTTTCATTGTTTTAGAATTCATATTAGGTTGTTAATCCAACATACTTGTTAGTAAATCTAGATCCTGGTAAAATAATTTCCAACATTATCTACATATCCCTTTTTTTCTTAAAAATTATTTACATATCTTATTACTGAAAAAAATGGCAGCCTTCGTCTCCCACCTTAAATCTCACCCCATCAACCCCAGATCGTCTCATCTGAAACTCGCAAGCCCAAGCCTAAGCTCCATCCATTTGTAAATCGCAGCACCCTGATTTTAGAATTTTCTCTTAGTTTAAACCCATTTTCGGATCTCGCAAACGGTAGATCTGAGCTAAGTCTTGGTGGGTATCATCGCCGACCGGGTATGGAGTTTGAATCTATCCATCTCTGACGTTCAAAACTACGAATCCATATAAGGTGTACTACCTTTTGTTCGACTACTCATTCATAAGGTAAACTTTTATGCTCATATGCTATTTAGATGGTTGATTTTATATTTTGATTTGTTGCATAAAGGGGTCAACCAAAGGAATGATAAGAAGATGGGAAGGAAAGGAAATTGGTTTTCTAATGTGAAGAAAGCTCTCAGCTGAGGTTTGAAAATTTTCAGTTTCCTTTTTTCTTTTTTCATTATTTCATTTCACATGTGTGCTGCTTTTGCAATCATGACAACCCCCCCATTGTAGTTGCCCCAGCTGCACCGGGCGAGCCTATGGTCATCGCTACTCGGACAGCCCCAGTGGTTGGCAGTCACCATGGATTAGTTTTAAGCTCAGGACCTACTGCAAAATAGGAATATCATATTGAGGCTTGGATCTGATGTCGGAGCTAACGAAGATGCAACCGACAATGGATTGGGATCGAGACGTCAGAGCTTGGGAAGAAGGTCGAAGCTAAGGAAGAAGGGTGGAGAGGTCAATGGAAGGGGATCTGGGGAAGAAGATGACAAGAAAAGAAAAAATGAAATAAATAATTTTATTTTTTTAAAATATATAGTTTTTTTTATTTTTTATTTTATTTAAAATTTTTTAATTAAATTATTATTTAAACCAATTAAAAATTGACACGTGTCATTTTATTTGGATTTAACGGTTCAGTTAAGTTAGGGACCAACGGACTTACAGAAAGTGTGACCTTAGGGATTATTACCGCCAATTTTTGAGGTTGGGGACTAATCGGCATCAACCTCAAGCTTTGGGGGACTTTTGCCGCAATTATCCCTTTTTAAAATATATATTAATTTATGTGGATTGAATTGGATTAATTACCTTTACATATAAATCAATATCCATTCTGCACAAGTGTAAATTTTAGATTTTCTATCCAATCTAATACGCACAAGTGCAAATATCCACACTTTGCATATTGGATTGGATCATGCGCATAAGATTGGATTGAATATTTTATAAACACTCCTAATTTAAACCAAAACAAAACTAAGAACTGTTGTGGACATTGTCCCACATATAATAAATGGTAAAGAATTGAGCCATATATAAGAACATGGACTACTCCACTCATTGCCAATTAGTTTTGAGATGGAACCTCATGATTCTCAACAGAGCCATATCCCTTGCAGGCAAGTGATCCTATCCGATCCGCACCTATACAGATATGGACCATGTCCACTCTGATACAGTTCAAGATTGATGAGCAAAAAATAGCCATCATCTTGAGGGGGAATGATGTGGACATTGTCCTACATAGAATAAATGGTAGAGAATTGAGTCATATATAAGAACATGAGCTACTCCACTCATTGTCAATTGGTTTTGAGATGGAACCCCATAATTTTCAACAAGAACCATATCTATATTAGAGAAAGCTTAATCTATGAACAAAAATATTTACTTCTAGTTCAAGATTCAATAGGGCCAATCATCTATATTTATATATATATAAATATTTGTAGTAGCTTATAGTTACCCCAAAAATAACATCTATAGAAGCAAGCTAAGAGGATAGAAAATGATTGCACATGTCACAATCAACAATATTAATTGATAACTTTTGTCTATGATATTTAATAAAATTAGAGTCCTCCATTGTTGCTATGTGATGTGTTCCTTCACACCTTAACCCAGTTAAATAATCATCTATTAAAACTATAAAAATTTGAATAACCATTTAATTTTAAAGGAAGATGAAATTACCATCCATCCTAACCCAAAAAGAAAGAAACTGGAAGAAATACATTACCTTAAGGAGATATGAAGAAAAAATCAGAGCTTTCTCATTATGGTGAAGGAGAATATCATGTGAAAGATTCCTTGAGCATTCTCAAGAAAAAGAAGATGCCCCATGTATTGTGAAAGTAGAGTTCTTTGTAAAAATAATCAATTTTTTTTTGTTATAATATTTATTAAGCTTATTAATTGGTTATTTTTAAATTTTCAAAAAAAAAAAAAAATAATATTAAAGAGGGCATTTTGGTCATTTTAAAAATTTATTCCATTAAAATTAAGTTGAAGAGACCTTAACCATCTTCAATGAGAGAGATGTAAAAGTTGAGCTATATTTTGTACAAAAAGTAGTTTTGTAATATTTTTACATCAATTTTTATTACTGTACTCCAATACATAATTGTAATCTTGATACAAAATTTAATATATTATTTAATGCTTATTTAATAATTTATTAAAAAATATAAAATAATAATAATAATAATACAAAGTTAAATGTAAAATTTAATAATAAAATAATAATAATATGCAAGTTATTAATGCAAAAGAGTATGTTAGCTTAAATTTAATAATAAAATATTAAAAATGACATAATGACAAATATAAAAGCGTAGCATTTATTGTGATATAAATTTTACATCATACTACAGTAGAACCTCTATTCAAGAATAATCTCTAATTTGTTATAAAAAAATGAAGTCTCAATTTGGGCCAGTTATAAATAAGAATAACCTCTATATTGTAATTAGTTATACATTTTTTAAGTCCCGTGTTAATAAAATATACCTCTATATAAGAATAATTACATCTTAAAAAAATATACATATATTTTATAAATTTACTTATGTAGAATTAATAATTTTATTTCAAATTATAGTACATGTATAAATATTATATGTACTCGAAAATAATTTTAATATAATATAGTATTAAGAATTGTTTATTGGTATTTTTGTTACATTGATATTTTTTGATATTTTGATTTTTTTTTTTCAAGTGTAACTCTATTTAGTTATAACCTCTCAATTAGAATATTATTTTTTTAGTCCCAAGTGTATTCTTAGATAGAGATTCTACTGTATATTGTAATGTAAATTTGAATCACTTTTGATTATATGAGATTTTTGCATCATAATTTAACACAGTTAGAATACTTTTAACAAAATTAACTATATTTTATATTTGCATGATTTATTTGTATCTCTCTTGGAGATGCTCTTATTTTATTTATAAAAACTCGGGAATCTTTTGTTGCATTTAGCAAAAGTTCAATATCTGAACCACTTAAGTAGTAACTTTCTAAAGCTCTTATTATATTTATTTTAATTTGATACTTAATTAATATAAATAAAGTCAATTAGAGTAGAGATGCAATCTAGATCACTTGTTCTTTGAAAGGAATTTGTTTATAGTTAGACGGTCCAATAAAATATTAAGCAACACGTTATCCCGTTATAACACAACACTACCCAATTACATGCACAATCTACAATAATAAATAATTTGGTCTAGATATTCATAATAACAAAATCTTTATATATTAAAAATGCTTATCTAACGGCATTTCTTCGTTTAACATTTTCTTGGTTTAACAGAATATACTTAAAAATAAAAGAATATTCTGTTAAATTTAACGATTAGGTTTGATAACAAATAAACCCAATAATTAAACCCAAAAAATTAAACAATCTTTTAAATATTAATAATCGCTTTTTAAATTAAAAAAATTATCTTAGCCACATATCTCTCTAACAAACCTATCTTGGGAGAATATTAATAATTTTTTTATTTATTTTCTTTTAAAAAAAATATAGATAAAATGTCTAGAAAAAATAATATAAATGTGAGACTGTATATGAGTTGTCCCTTCTGCAATTACCTAAAAAAGATAAAATGTATAGATAAATATATATATGTGAGACTGTATATGTAAGAGAATTTAATTAAAAAAAAAATAATATAAATAATTACAGAAGGGGCAACTCATTGCTATCGGGGAATTTAGTTTTATTTTTAATTTTACCACCAACAGGAGAAGGTTAAAAAATATTAGAATATAAAAATATTATTGGTGTTTATTAGTAATTTGCAAAGAATGTGAAAATCTATAAATATATAGTTGTGGAGCTATTATTATTAGATATGAAATGAGATAATAGAACTTTTTTCAATTAGAAGATTAATGTACATTTTACTATTAATAACATACATTATTGTAACACAACTATGTTTTACTCACTAAATATACTGACACATATTTTATTTTTATAAAACAAATCGTTCAAATAATTATACTATTTTAATTATTAATTAAAATAAAAAAAATTAAAATATTAAATAAAACTAACACTACGTGGCTTGGCACGTAACAATCACCTAGTATATATAATAAAAGAAAATACGTCTATTATATACAGAGAAATAATTTAGACAAATAGTAATGGAAACCCCTTTAAAAAAAATGGAAATATATATAATATCGACATAAAATTAATGACGTTCATTGAAATACCAACCACACGTACAATTATTCTATAACTATTAGGCATTATTAAAATATGGATAAATTTGAACTATTATAATTGTACCATATATTTGACAATCCTCATTACAATTACTCCTTAATTACCTAATTAGTCCTCACTATATGAAATAATTATACTTTATCATTTTTATATATATATCATATAATATAATAGATACAGGTTGAGAAATATTAAATAACAAAACCTACAAACAGAGGCAGTGGCACACAGTACGGAGTAAGTAGTAGTAGCAGTAGTCCGCTAATTGCACGACTGAAAAAACAAAAAACGTACAAACAATCACATAAAGTAGCAATAATAATAATAAGGGTGGCGAAACGGTGCGTTTTGGTTGTGAATAATAATAGGGCCATACCTAACTGCCACGACTCTCGTCCAATCGATTGATCATGTAAAGGGCGTTACTGGTGACTCTAGCAACGTTAGTGATCTTCCTCTTCACCTCGCTCTTCATCTTCATTCCCAGCTCTTCAAACCCTTCAAGACACGTGTCCTCGTTCGTCAAAGCCGCGCTAACCCACGTCTGCGCGTTGCTCATCTGCCACCGGAAAGTCTCCCACCGCAGGTGCTGAAGTTCCGACAGAGTCTTGCTCAGTTCCTCCACCGAGTCCGAGATCTGCTCAACGCAATCTCCCAGCGCCGATCTCTGCCGTTTCGATCCGAACGATCCCTTCGCCGTTCGGCTTAGAAACTTCGAGACTCGGCTTGCGCGAGCCAAGCTCACGTTGACGGCGGCTTGAGCTAGATCCCGAGGCGTTCTGGCGGGACCCGCGTAGGTCGAGAGTGTACGGAGGCAGAGATTCGGGTAGTTAGCGTGAACGCAGGATGTACGGACGAGATCCGATGCCGGAGTTTGGGGGTCGTGTTGGTGGTGGTGATGGTTCTTGCCGGTGACGGAGTACGGCGGCGATGAGAGAAGAACGATGGCGAATAGAATGAATGGGAGGAGAGACATTGTGAGTAGCGTTGGGAGTGTAATAATATGTCACTGAGTGAGAGTGTTTGGTCTCTTCATTTGAGTTTTCCTTTTATAAATAAATTAAATAAAATTAAAATGGAGAGGTGTGGCACAAGTTGAGCGGTGGGTTGTTTTATAGTTTTTTTTTTTTAATTATATTTTTGGATACTGTTTGATGGTCTTGGGTGGTGATTTACAATATTGCCCCTACAGAGATATGTTGCTATTAATGGCATTTAACAACTGTGTCTCCTTACATTTTAATCAGTACAGTAGAAGATATTATTAATAATGTCATTTTATGATGTATACATATAATATTAGAGCACATTTATGTAATTTATGGTTGATAGAAAGAAATAAAATACTTAATTTTATTTTATCATGGTCGATAACACGTATTTAGCAAAAGTATGAGTTACAACATGTTAAGGATATTGGTTAGTTTACAGTTAGTTAATCCTGTTAACTAACTAAGGTGTTAGTTGAGTGTGTTTGTAGAGTCTGTTAGAGGGTTGTTATGTCATTTTGTACTCTGTTTTTCAATAATACACTTTTCATCTCTAAAAGATATTAAATCCTCACACAACATTAATAGGTGTAGAGCAATATAAAACTAGCTAATACCATTAAAATTATTATAATTATGAACTATGTCTTGTAAAACAAGAGCCAAAGACAAATCCAGAGAACACTTGATTAATCTTCAAAACAATTTTCAGACACATAATTTTATCAAAGCCAAGGAAGGAGGACATTTCTGATAGCCATTGCTTCAGCCACTATTTGTGGATTATACACAAATTAAATATTTATGTATATTTTTCTTTTTAGTAATACGATTATTATCTATATATATTAATAATTTATACTAAATGTTGTTCAGAAAAGATTATTATAAATTAAAGTTAATCTAATTCATATTTTTGTTTATATAACTATTTTTTTTTTTGTTATCTCTATAATCTATAACTATAATAAAGTACCAAAAATTTTAGTCCTCTAATTATTAATTTATCAAAAAGTCCTTTAATTATTTTGAGGGAGTTAATATCTTTCTCTCACTATATATATTATTAAAAAATTCTCTCAATATAATTTATTTCTAAAAATATACATAAAACAAATTTATTATGTGATTGCTTTTCCACAATAATAATATATGATAAATAACTATTTACTTAAATAAGGAGATATAATATTATATTCTCATTCTCTTTAATTTATAGTTAAAACTAAAAATAAACTTACCAAATATAAATAAGTATATACAACACAAAAAATTATGAGATATTAAATATATAATCAAAGATAATAATAAAACAACACTATAATTAATTTAGGGAAATTTTGTAGTCCACTCCCTAAAATTGAGTATATTAATGCACTTCTTTCATATGTTCGTTATTTTCAATGTTTAGATAGTTTTAAACTTTTTTTTAGAGGATAATGTACATTGTAATTTTTTTAAACATCCTAAAATTTTTCAATAAATTTAGAATTATTTAATATATCGAAAACAAAGTTTACATAATTTGTTACGCCTGTCTCTTTTATTTTATATGCATGTGAAATTGAACATTTGAAATTTTAAACCATACTTTCTGTGTTATAAATTATTCTAAATTTTTTAAAAACATAAAAGTATATCTTAAATAACTATATATACATCTAGGGCCGGCCCAAGCATTGGGCAGCTTGGGCCACTGCACAAGGCCCCAAAATTAAAAAGGCCCACTTTTTTATATCCCTTTATATATACTATATATAATATAAATATAATAAATATAATAAAAGTTACCACATACCACTAACGGACGGAAGAAAAAAAAAAAAGAAAAAGTCAATACAGTACACTATACAGTACACTACACACACTTATCCAATGCTTGCTAAATTAAAAACTAAACTAACACAATTATTTATGGTTAGTTTTAGCCTAATTTTATGGGATTTTTTTTTTTTGAAAATTTTAATTTGTTGGACTTTTAAATTTTCAACCGTTACATACACTACACATCATTTATCTTTTTTTTTTTTTTTTTGAATTGGAAATATGAAACTATTATATATAGTTGTAGAGATTGTTTTAATTTTACACACTTTTTATATATTTTATTACTTTTGCTCATGATATATTTGCTCTCATATTTCATTACTCTTTCTCCTTCAAATTATCAATTGGTTTGCAATTTGCATAGAACTTAGAAGAGGCCAAGAAGAAATATATATATAACAGGTACACATATATATATTTTTTAATTATTATTTTGATTAATTGTTGTTAATTTCTATATATATTTATATGCAATAGTTTAGGTTTTTATTTTATTTTTTCCATTGCAATTATTGTGGATTTTTTTAAGTTTATTTTTCCTACCTAAAATAAGTATGTCTAGTAGAAAATATCCATCAGGTAATGAAAAACTTAAAAAGAAAAGAAGAATAGAAAGTTTAATTAACTCTCAGAAAGGAGCTTTAGAAAAATTTGTTGTGACTAATAAAAAAGATGAAAGTAATTCAAATGAAAAAATTAATGAACAATTAAATAGAGAAAATTTGGAGGTTAATAATGAAATGTGTGATGATGTGATGGATGATGGAGAATGTCAAGAAAATATTGAAGAGAGCATGGAAATTAGAAATCTTAAAAATGATTTAGATTATATTTATGATCCAGGAAATTGGGAAAATCGTGATAATAAATTAATAGAATTATTAGTAGAAAATGGTCCAATAAAAGTAAGTGACATCGAATTCCCGAAAGATGAAAATGGTAGACATTTTTCTACTTCTTATTATATACGAAAGTTGTCAAATGGAGAAAAATATGATAGAAAATGGTTAGTGTATTCAAAAAAATTTAATAAGGTTTATTGTTTTTGTTGCAAAATTTTTGGTACAAAATCTAGTGCGAATCATACGTTTCAATTAGTCAACAGTGGAACTAAGGATTGGAGGCATCTAAGTGCTATGTTGAAGAGTCATGAAATAAATAATGAGCATATAGTTAACATGAGTATTTGGTTTGATTTAGAATTGAGATTATCAAAAAATAGAACAATTGATAAAGATGCTCAAGAAAGACTTAACAAGGAGAAAGAACATTGGAGGAATGTTTTAGTAAGAATAATTGCTATTGTCAAAAATCTAGCAAAAAATAATTTGGCCTTTCGGGGAAGTAATGAAAAAATTTACCAAGAGAACAATGGAAATTTTTTGAGTTTAATTGAAAGGATTATTTGAATTTGATCCAATAATGCAAGAACATGTTCGACGTATTCAAAATAGTGATATTCGTAATCATTATTTGGGACATAGAATTCAAAATGAGTTGATACAATTGTTAGCAAGTGAAGTGAAAAATACAATTTTGAAAAAAATCAAAGAAGCAAAATATTTTTCAGTTATACTTGATTGTACTCCTGATTTAAGTCATCAAGAACAAATGTCTCTTATACTAAGATTTGTAGATACTTCAGTTAGTCCCATAAGAGTGGAAGAATATTTTTTGGGATTTTTGAAAGTAGATGATACTTCAGGAAAAGGTCTATTTACCGAACTTATAAGAGAAATTGAAAGTTTGAAACTTGACATTAATGACATAAGAGGGCAAGGATATGATAATGGGTCCAACATGAAAGGAAAACACCAAGGTGTACAAAAAAGATTATTAGAGATAAATCCTAGAGCATTATATACACCTTGTGGTTGTCATAGTCTTAATTTAGTGATTTGTGATGTTGCTAATTCTTGTGTTAAAGCTGTAACATTTTTTGGTGTTTTACAACGTATATATTCATTATTCTCTTCTTCACCTAAGAGATGGACCATATTGAAAAATAATATATCTACGTTAACTGTGAAATCATTGTCTCAAACCCGTTGGGAATGTCGTATTGAAAGTGTTAAGGCAATTAGATTTCAAGCTCCAAAAATAAGAGATGCTTTGCTTGAACTAGCAGAATCAAGTGACGATCCTAAAGTAAAGAGTGAAGCTAAGTGTCTAGCAACTTTTGAATTAGAGAATTTTGAATTTTTATTGGGCATGACTATTTGGTTTGATATTTTATTTGCTGTCAATTCAATTAGTAAAAATTTACAAAGTCAAAATATAGAAATTGACAATGCTATAAATCAGCTAAATGGTCTAGTTTCTTATTTTGAAAATTATAGGAAAGAAGGATTTGTTTCAGCTATGATTACAACTAAAGAAATTTCAAATGAGATGGGAATTGAGCCTAAATTTTGTGAAAAGCGTGTGGTTCGTAGAAAAAAACAATGTGATGAAAATATTGGTGATGGTGAGATAGTAAAGTCTGCCGAAGAATCATTTCGGATTGATTATTTTATTTTCATGGTTGACCAAATTATTTGTTCACTTAAAAATAGATTTGAACAGTTTCAAGAGTATGCAAATATTTTTGGATTTTTATTCAATTTGAAAAACCTAAAATCACTTGATGAAAATGATTTAAAATATCAATCTTTAAATCTTGAAAATATTTTAAAATACAATGGAATTTCTGATATTGATGGTTGTGATTTATTTTCAGAATTAAAAGTGTTGAGAGAAATTTTTCCAAATAAAAGTGGTAGTTCAATCGAGATACTTGATTACATAAAAAAAATTGATTCATTTCCAAATGCATTCATTGCCTATAGAATATTACTAACAATTCCAGTTACAGTTGCATCGGCAGAGAGAAGTTTTTCAAAATTAAAATTAATCAAGTCTTATTTAAGAACGACTATGTTGCAAGAGAGATTGAGTGGATTAGCTATGTTGTCAATTGAAAATAATTTGCTAGATAAACTTGAATACAATGATTTGATTAACAAATTTGCATCCCAAAAAGCAAGAAAGATAAATTTTTAGATGAATCAATCTGTGTTATTTTTTTCTAATAATTTTGATAAACTAATGTTATTATTAAGTTTTATAGATTGGAGATTGTTCGATATGACAAACTTGAAGAAGGAAGACATACTTTTGGGATAGATCGATCAACAAATTTGAATAATATTTTTATTGTACTTTTATTTAGAATATTTAAATTTACTAAATAAATGTAAACGAATTTATGAGGTATTGGTTTTTTTAAGTTAAATTTATGAAGTATTGATTAATGATTTTATTTTTAATAAAATGCCCAATTTTAATTTTTCGCCCAAGGCTCCCAAATTGGTTGGGCCGGCCCTGTATACATCATCATACAAAAATGAGATTTAATTATTTAGATATTATAAACAAGAAAAGAGTGTATATATAGATATACTTATTTTTTAGGGGTGTACTATAAAAGTACCTTTTAATTTATGTAGAGGATCTAAAATATTTGAATATGAAAGTCTAAATTGAAAATAATAAAGAATACAATTTCTATTTAAGATCTATTTTTGATAGAATAATTAGTATTTTTTATCATTTGAACTTATTACACTATGGAATGGCGCCCCTAAATATATGGATTGTTAACATTTCTCATTAGAATTACAAACTTCTTATCACACACTTCAAAACAGCAAGACGAATATTTTGATAGTATACACAGCCATTTTTCACAGCAAGATAATTAATACGATCTAAAAGTCGGCACCATAAATCTAGTACTACATTTATTACTTACCAAATATCGATTCGCCTCCAACCAAACAAGGTTCATCATAGATATAAATATTACATATATATATATATATACTAGCAAAAACTACGTGCGAGGCACGTATACTAAATTTTATGCTAGTTTTTTTCTATGTTATTTAAAAGTGATACAATAAAAAATAAAAGAAAAAACATTATCAGTTATTAGGTGAGATTATTTGAATAAAGAACAATAAATAATCACGTAAAAATAAAAAATAATTATTTGAATAAAGAATTCAATATACATATTTATATATATGAATCTCATTAATAAAAAAGAATTATTAAATATATGAACAATAATTTGTCACGCTATATGTTTCCCAATAAAGAAATCCACCTCCTCATAGTCAAAAATAAACAATATATGTAATACAGATCTTTGTAATGAAGTACCTAAAAGAAACAAAACTTCAGTTAGCATAATCGGAAAAGGTTTAAGTGAACTAAATAATGACTAAGAAGATCTAAATTACAAAATGAAAATAACATGTCTATATGAGTATGTATATGAGCATAATTGATCTAAGAGAAAATAGATAAACTTATAAACATATAAATATACTTAATATTAATTTTGACAAAGAAACAATTCAATTATAAACAATTCTAAATATCAGCTTGACAATTTCAACACACTAATTACTCATTAAATAACCATAATGTATACATCATGATAATTTTATTTTTTTGATATCAAATGATAGAGATTATTGAGGTTTTCAGCCATGGAAAACACACTATGATAAAAAAGTAATGCTCATTAATTGTATATTCAAAGAAACCCTAATTTCCATGAATGTCCCTAATAATATATAAACAATAAAGTTGTAAATTAAAAAAAGAAGTAGCAAAATTTCATTTAATATAAGAAATAGAACAAATTGAAGATTTATACAATACTGGAATTTGAACTCTTAGAAGCCATTAGCGAAGGGGCGAAACTCGTTAGATCTCCTAGTTGAACACTACCTTAAAAAAATTAAATGATGTGGAGGTTTTTTTATGTGTTTCTGTTTCGATATGTTCTTTTAAAACACCATAAATTGTAAAACAAGCCTAACAGTTGCTTAATGTTTCCTTAGCTTTAACGTGGCACCCACTTCTTAGATTTGCTTTTTTTATCTTGTATATTTATGTATCTTTGAGATTTAACGGAAAAGGCTCTATTGCCTTGAGATTTAAACCACGTTTGATTTTCTTATTATTTACAGGGTCGGCATGCTTTGGTCTATGATATAAATACAACAAATGAGACTTGGGAGTGGGTTGACCTTAAGGAGGTAACAATTGTGTTTTAAAATATTGGTTCCTGAAGAATGTTTCAAGATACAAGTATGATGGGTTTTTTACATTATAGACGATTTGTTCCAAAACATAATAGAACTAACCAATTTAGGTTAATGATCTGGCTTCTGATACGTCCATATTAAAGATGATTGGGGGTGTGCGGTTCTGTAAATGCTATGAAATAATTTTGTAGTTAGTCTGTGAATATTGCAATGAAAGTGTTGGTTTGACCTGGCAATTTTGTGGTTACAACTTACAAGAATTCTTGACAAGGTTGTTGAATAGTAAACCAATATAAAACTTGTTTTACTCTGTTGAATAATATGAAAGATAATTCATTTTTTCACCATGTTTAAAAATAAATACAAATTTGATGAGCATATTACTTTTTTTTTCTTTTTTTAATTGAGAGTCTCATAGTATCAAATCCCGGGTTGTTTTTTTTTTTAAAATGTGTTGTGATTCTCGAATATTTAGCATCAAATATCAGTTCAAATATTAATGGAATTTGTTTTATTATTATTTTATTATATATAAATAATATTTTATTATTTTATTAAATAAAAATTAAAAGTCACCCAAATATCAGTTCAAATATTAATGGGATTTGTTTTATTATTATTTTATTATATATAAATAATATTTTATTATTTTATTAACTAAAAATTAAAAGTCACCCATAAATTTCTCAAAAACCAAGAATTTTAGTTATATAGGCACACTTTATATAGAATAGATATATTTTGCATCAAATAAATAAACGGAATCCTCTATTATTAATTAATGGTAAATTTACACAAAATAACAAATTTCATTTATTTTTTACATTTTTACTGTTATATAGCAGTTTTTTCTTTTATACTTTTTCCCTTTTTCAATTATACATTTTATAAGCTATGAAATTACATTTATACGGTTTACACACAATTTTCTAGCTCTCTTTCTCTCTTCTCCTCCTCATGCTCACGAGCCTATCTCCAAACTTTTATTCTTCAATCGCAATACTGCACCTCAAGCAAAACTCATCTATGCCCTCTACTGTTGCTCAAGGCCCATCTCCAACCACTCACTCTCCATCTTCATGTAACTAACTATTCATTTTCTTTTCTTTTATTTGTTTGATTTTTGGAAATAGATGCTTAGATTTAGATGTTATTGTTGTTTGTTTTGTGTAAATTAGTGAATCGTTTCAAATTCTAGTGTATGCATATATATTGTGGGAGTTTAGATTTTTTTGGTACATGTATATATATAACAAATTTATACATCTGTCATCTATTTGATAAAATATCTAAGAGAGTTAAACTTTTATTATATAAATTAATGAATGGTTATAAACTCTGTTCTATACATATATTATATTGGGAGTTTGAATCTTTTGTGTGTGTATATGTATATAAATAAAGATATTATATATGTATATAAGACACGCATACTATATATTTGATGAAATACCCAAAAGAGTTGGGTTTTCATTAGTCTAATGAAAGAGGACATCTATAATAGTATTTTTTTCTTGTTGAGTTGAGCTTTTAGTATTGTTGTTATGGTATTATTTTTGTTGCTCTAAGTCCATAATTATTAGTGAGTTTTATGTACATATTTTTAATTATTATGTTGATATATCGTTGTTTATTAGTTGTTTAAAAATGCTATCATTTTTTTGTGGTGTTGTGTTTGCTACAGCTGAATATAAAAAATTGATTCCTATTGCTGATGAACTTTAAACTCATTGGAATGCTATCAATCAGAGATAATTGCTATGGATCAATCAGGTACACATACCTAATTATTATATCTTATTTGTTGAAAAAATTGACTTAGTCAACTATATTTTATGAATGAAAATTAGTGGGTTTTTATCCCACATTGATTTTGAAGTAAAATGTTGGCAAATTATAGGCTATATATAGAGCCTTTTGCTGTTATTTTATTTTTTACATCAAATCTTGTTTTAATAAACAAGTTATAACATAAACAATTAAATCTTCCTTTGAAGATAATTGTTATTGTTATAAAATTTTCTTAAATACTCTTTAGAGTAATTAGGTTATAGAGTTCGGGCATATTTAGTTCGCCAAAAGTAAAAGGTGGTGCGCCTTGTTATTTTATTCTGTTGTATCCTGGGAGACAGACGCTGTTGAAATTCTCTAGCACCAACGGGAGAAGGCGAATCTGTTTTAAGGAAACTGTGTGCTACACAGGCCTCAGATATTCTCCAATTGGAATTGCGTTCACGGTTAATTTTCTTTATCTCTATAAATTATATAGTGTTTATTTAGCATATTAATAGAATTATATTATTTGTATTTTATCATCAAGTTTATATCAAAATATTATATTAGTCCCGGTAAATTGTGCAACAATCTTAAAACAGACTAGCTTTAATATAGTATTTGATAATTAGATATAATTTTGTGATATATGTTTTATCATAAATGTTAGAAATATCTAAAGTTTTGATGATATAAATATATCTATTAATATGTGATATATGGTGGTAAATTATTACGGATTGTGATATCCTGTCTAGAAAGATTGGCTTTAAGGTCTGTGATAGAGTGTCCTCCATTACTTGTTTAAAGAACCCCGGGGAGTTCAAACAAGTGTGGGACGAGAGATACCTTGGCAACCTTCCCAATTGGCCTGGGGATTGAACAAACTCAAAGAAATATTCGACGAGAGGTTAAACCACGAATGGTTGGGTTTAAAACCCTTCCAGGTTTTTCCTGAGAATTATCTTTAGAGTATAAATTTGTTTCCGTTGTGAGGAAACTAACACTATTTTTGGTTACTTGATTTCAGTAAAGAATGACTACTGAAAAGGATCAAGATAGTAGAGGTAATGAAGTAATGGCTGAGACTCATGGTCTGGCAGCTCAAACTCATACACAAAGAGTTCCGGAATCTGTTCCAATGAACCAACTTCGAGTGTTGGGGAAAAACCGGAAAAATTCACGGGACCAAATTTCAAGAGGTGGCGGCGAGAAGATGCTCTTCTATCTGACTACCATGAATCTTGCAAAATTAGTCACTGATGACGAACAAGTGCTCAAAGAAGATGAAAAAGACACTAACGTCATCAACGCTGTTAAAGCTTGGAAGAAAGATGATTTTCTATGTCGTAATTATATTATGAATAGCTTAGAAAATAATCTGTATGAAGTATATCTTACAAAGAATACGGCTAAGGAACTGTGGGAGTCTTTAGATCGAAAATATAAAGCGAGGATGCTGGCACAAAGAAATTTGTTGTTGGTCGTTTCCTTGATTTTAAAATGGTAGATTCCAAAACTGTGATTAGTCAAGTTCAGGAATTTCAAGTGATCTTACATGAGATACATTCTGAGGGAATGATTCTTAGTGAGACCTTCCAAGTGGCTGTGATGATTGAGAAGCTACCCCCTTCGTGGAAGGAGTACAAAAGCTATCTTAAACACAAGCGAAAACAGATGACTATTGAAGAGTTGATTATTCGACTTCGTATCGAAGAAGGTAACAAGAACTCTGAGAACAAAAGTTATAGTCAGGATGTGGCTAAAGCCAATCTGATGGAGCAAGGTCAAAACTCCAAAGGGAAGAAAAACTTTAAACCCAATAATAAAGGGGTAAAGTTGGGACCAAAAGGTGGTATCACCAAGAAGCAGTCCAAATTCCTTGGTAAGTGCTTTAATCGTAATAAGTTGGGTCACAAGTACGTAGGCTGTAGGCGCCAAAAAGCATAACAATCGTGAAGCCAATATGGTAAAAGACATGTCTAAAGATGATGATATACATCTATCGGTAATGGTCTCAGAAGTAAACCTAGTGAAGTCTAATCCAAGAGAATGGTTGATTGACATTGGTTCTACTCGCCATATATGCTCAGACAAGAGTATGTTCAAATCTCTTGAACAAGTGAATAATGGAGAGAAACTCTTTATGGGAAACTCTGCCACGTCTGAGATAATGGGTTAAGGTAAAGTGATCCTGAAAATGACTTCTGAAAAGGAACTGACTCTCAACAACGTGTTGTATGTACCAGAAATCCGTAAGAATCTTGTATCTGGTTCACTTTTGAGTAAACATGGATTTCGTATGGTAATTGAGTCAGATAAGGTAGTGTTGTCTAATAGTGGAATGTATGTAGGAAGGGGTTATGTAACTGATGGGTTGTTTAAACTCAATGTAATGGTTGTTAAACCAGTTATCAATAAAGTTAATAACGCTTCTACTTATTTGCTTGAGTCTTCCAATATTTGGCATGGTAGACTAGGACATGTTAATTATAACACTCTACGGAGATTAATTAACTTAAATCATATACCTAATTTCCACATTGATTTAAATCATAAATGTGAAACCTGTGTTGAGGCAAAACTAACAAGGTCTTCCTTCAAAAATGTTGAAAGGAATAATGAACCCCTTGATTTAATACATAGTGATATATGTGATTTAAAATTTGTTCAAACAAGGGGAGGCAATAAGTATTTTATTACTTTTGTCGATGATAGCACGAAATACTGCTATGTATATTTGCTGAAAAGCAAAGATGAGGCTATAGAGAAATTTATACTCTATAAAAGTGAAGTTGAGAATCAACTAAACAAAAGGATTAAGGTGTTAAGAAGTGGCCAGAATTGGTGAGTATGAATCACCGTTTGGTGAAGTTTGTGCTAAACATGGAATAATTCATGAAACCACGGCACCTTATTCGCCTCAGCAAAATGGAGTTGCAGAACGGAAAAATCGCACATTAAAAGAAATGATGAATGCGATGTTAATTAGTTCTGGATTGCCTCAGAACATGTGGGGAGAAGCTGTCCTGTCAGCTAATCACCTTTTAAATAAGGTACCCAAAAAGAAAGAGGATAAGACCCCTCATGAGTTATGGAAAGGAACTAAGCCTTCTTTCAAATACTTAAGAGTGTGGGGGTGTCTTGCCAAAGTGGCTGTACCTTTACCTAAAATGGTAAAGATTGGTCCAAAAACTGTTGATTGCATTTTCATTGGTTATGCACTTGATAGTACTGCTTATCGGTTTCTTGTGCATGAATCACAAATCTCTGATATACACAAAAACACGATAATGGAATCTAGGAATGCATCTTTCTTTGAAGATGTATTTCCATGTAGATCCAAAGAGGAATCGAGTTCATTAAAACGAACACATAAGGCTATTACTGAAAATAGTCAGGATCAAAACCATGAATCTGAGGATGAACCTAGACGTAGCAAAAGAATTAGAACAGAAAAATCTTTTGGTCCAGATTTTCGACCTATTTGCCAGAAGGTGAACCTCAAAGTTATGAAGAAGCTATAAATTCTTCTGAAGGTTATCTATGGAAAGAAGCCATAGATAATGAAATTGAATCTATCTTTGCAAAATCACACTTGGGAGGTAGTAAATCTTCCTCCAGGATGTAAGACGTTAGGGACTAAGTGGATTTTCAAGAAGAAAATGAGAGCAGATGGATCAATTGAAAAGTATAAGGCACGACTTGTAATTAAAGGTTATAAGCAACGAGAAGGCCTTGATTACTTTGATACATATTCTCCTGTGACGAGAATAAATTCCATTAGAATGATACTTGCTATTGCAGCTATACGCAATCTCGAAGTACATCAAATGGATGTGAAAACAGCTTTTCTAAATGGGGATTTAAATGAGGAAATTTATATAGAACAACCCGAGGGTTTTTCCAACCCAGAACATGGAAAAGTTTGTAAATTGGTGAAATCTTTATATGGATTAAAGCAAGCACCAAAACAATGGCATGAGAAATTTGACCACACTATGATGGCAAATGGATTCAAAATCAACGAATGTGACAAATGTGTTTATGTCAAAGAAATAGATAATGACTATGTCATCCTATGTCTTTATGTTGATGACATGCTCATTATAGGAAGCAATGATAAAATGATCAAATCTATTAAAAATTTGCTGAAATCCAAATTTGACATGAAAGATATGGGCCTAGCAGATGTTATTTTGGGAATTCAAATCTCTAGAACATCTGATGGACTCATTCTAAGTCAGTCACATTATGTGGACAAAATTCTTGAGAAATTCAACAAGGAAGATACTGGTGTTTCCAGAACTCCTATTGATTTAACTCTACATTTGTTTAAAAACAAAGGTGAGAGTGTCTGTAAAGCCCGCTTAGTTAATTTGGAAATTAGCAGTTATTTATGTTAATCAGGAAATTATTTATAGCCATTTAAATAATTTATCATTGTTAATTATGAATTCAGATATGCATAATTATGTCATCAGCAGTTTTTTATATTTCGCATTTCCGGTGTCCGGTATTTTGGAACGCGGCGTTTGGCTCAGTAGAAATCACAGCTTAGTATGTTAGTATTTTGGGGACGGGTTTTAGACATTGGGAATGTCGGGAATGGCCGGGAATTTAGAATGTCCCAAAAATACCCCCTTTAGTATGATTTTCATGGTTTATGGTGGAGGGGCAAAATGGTCTTTTTGCCCCATTAGTGTTTTGTCTTATGTGAGCTTTTTATTTGATAAATTAAATGTTAAATGTTTATTTAATTATGTGTTTTGTGGGCTGAATATAAGGAAATGTTAAAGCTTTTATTCATTTTTCCAAACTTAGAAAAAAATCACATTTTTCTCAAAGAAACTCTCTCAACTCTCTTTCTCTCCTTTCGGCCACTTGAGGCAGCTCCTAGGGTGATTTTTTTCCTCTTCAAATTCTAGTAGATTTCAGCTTGTTGTGTGTCTCTAATCAAGGTAAATCTTGTCTTGCTTTTCTATTTAGTTTTCTTGAGATTTTAAGTAAAAATGGATGAAATGCATGCTTGAATAGTTGTTGTTGTTGCTGCTGAAATATGATTGTTATTTTGAGTTTAAGCATGTTAGTTTAGGGTTGTTTATGTGATAAAGAAAGCATGTTGTATTGATTGTTTAAAGCTTTTAGTTTATATGTTAAAATAGGTGATTTTTGAGAGAAAATGCCATGTTTTGTTTCTGTGAATTGCTGGATGTTTCTGTTAGTTTGCAGAGGTATTTTTATGCTTAGTTTAGTAGAATTAAGCTTGTGGATTGCTTGTTTATGTGGTTTTGCTCAAGCTTGAGTTTGGAACTCAAAGCTTGAGCTCCAATGGTGAATTTTGCATGTGTGGTTTCTGGGTAGGTTTGATGCCTTGGAATTGTTATTTGGGGCATATAGAACAGGTCTGGAAAGTTTGGGACCAATTGGGTTTGAATTGGTCAAGTTAGGAGATTTTTAGTTGGCTGCCTGCGAGGAACCGGAATTCCGGTTGAGCATCCGGAATTCCGGATGGGGTCCTGAATTTTCCCAGAACCGGAATTCCGGTTGGGCAACCGGTCTGCCGGTTGGGGATTTTTCAGAACCCTAGTTTTCCTCGTTTTTGGGTTTCTAGGGGTATTGCCATGCTTTTTATCGTTAGGGAAACTTTTAGTTTCAAGTTTTAGTCCCCGGGAAGTGATTTAGCGTGTCACTTATAGCGTTGTGATTTTTATGGTTTAGGAGCCAGTAATCCGCCGTTCAGCTTCAGTTCCAGTCAGGTTGACCGGCACACCTGAAATCGGAATCCAGGTAAGATTAGTATAACAGTATGCATATGTAGATTACATGTTTAGCGTGCATGTAGGAAGCCTGTTAGATTACATTAGATATGTATTTAGGCTTCGAACCACCCAACCCTGTCACGTCGGTACGAGGTGGAGTATGACCGACGGCCGGAGTATGACCGGTTCGACCAATCAGGCTGACAGTGGGTTGGTGGTTCAGTGCTATTGACCGATCCCGTCGGTACAGGCTGGAGTATGACCAGCAGCCGGAGTATGACCGGTTCGACCGATCAGGAGGATACTTGTCAATAGTACCGTCCCCTGAACGTTCAAAACTCAGTACCATGTTGGACATGGCAGTAGTGCTCAGTACCATGTTGGACATGGCAGTAGCGGGACTCAGTATCGTGTTGGACACGGCAGTCAGTTTTATGTATGATATTATTATGCTTTTCTTACTGAGTCTGTCGACTCACAGTTTACGTTCATGTGTAGGTAAAGGCAAGGCAGTTGCTGATGGACCGTGAGCGAGCTTATGAGATTGTACATGTCGGGGCGGTTAGGCCTGGAGCGTACGATCCTCGGGACAGCAGGGCTGAGATTTTTGTAACTGTCGTTGGACGACTTTCATTTTGATGTAAAAGTTAAACAGTTAAAACGTTTGTAAATATTTTTATAAATCGAGATCCCGAGACTTTGGTAAAATGGTTTATAAGTTAATGAAAAAGCAAAATTTTAATTAATCACGTTTTTCCATAAACCTCGTTGATTAGCAACGAGCTGCACAGTACGTTTAAAAATCACGTAATACGCCTAAGATAGTTAGGGTGTTACAATTTGGTATCAGAGCCGCCAGGTTGTCTTCCGAAGATCGTCACGACATGTACAATCATCATCGAGATTAGCTCGGTTCACGGTTCGGTAAGCCTTTATTGCTTTAGTAGTTTATTTTATTCGGTTATGAAAAAGAAAAGCCTGTTAGGAAGCATGTTAGTAGCCTGATAGTAGAATAGGCGCATGTTTCATTTCTAATTTCCAAATTAAGCGGCATTAGTAAGCTCGCCTTGAATACGACCTGATATGCCAACTCTTGGTTTCGGAGGCGGTTCTAACTAGATGGACGCCAGGCGGACTACCAGGAGTCGGGGCAACTCCGTGGGGTCGAATCAGGGAGAGGGAGCTCGGTTTCCCCCACCTGCTAGGGGCCGAGGTAGAGGTCCCCGAGGCAGGGCTCGTGGTCGGGGTGATGAGAACCGCCACGGGCTGCCTGAGCTCCCCCGGCCGATCGGGGAGCCCCGGCGGGAGTTGCGGTTTGCGGAGATGCAAGCCGGATCGAAGAACAAGACCTCGAGATTCGAGAGGTTGAGACGGCGGGGTGCTCTGCGGTTCCGGTGCCGGTAGTTCCGGTGGCACTGCCCTGCTGCCCCGAGGCCGAGATAGTGGTGGCGGCCCATAGATTGGAACCGATTGTATGAGCGGTTCGAAGCAAGCACCTCCGGTATTCTGGGAGGTCCGGATGTGTCGAAAGCCGAGCGGTGGCTTACGGTGATCACTGCAGTCGAACTTTATGGGTGTCACGGTAACGACAGAGTGGTGTGCGCCACATTCCAGTTCCAGGAGGATGCCCTGGTATGGTGGGACATGGTGTCTCAGATTCATGATGTCACCACCATGACACAGGAAAGGTTCCAGGAACTCTTCAACGCGAAGTACTATAATGAGGCGGTCAGAAGCGCCAAGAGGAAAGAGTTCGTTCACCTGACCCAGCGGGAGAACATGAGTGTCACTGAGTATACTACTCAGTTTGACCGGTTGGCGAGGTTAGCCTCGGGAATTGTGCCGACCGACTTCAGCAGGAAGGAGAAGTATCTGGACGGGTTGAATCCCAAGATCAGGCATGACCTGATGATTACCACTGACGACAGCACCACCTATGCTCAGATGGTGGAGAAGGCACTGCGAGCTGAGGGCGCAGTGGGGTGCATGTCAGAATCAGCCAGTACTCCGGTTAGTGGCGGAGCTCCTACCCCTCCTGCATCAGGCTTCAGCAGGGGGAGTAGTGGTTCGGCCATTGATCAGAGGAAGAGGGCACCCACTGCTTCCGGCGGCTCGAGCCAGAACAAGAGGTTCCGGGGGAACCAGAACAGAGGGAGTCGTCCTGGTGGTAATGAGACCCGATTCTCCTACCCCGAGTGCCCTAGCTGCAAGAGGCATCATCGGGGAGAGTGCAAGGGGCAGGGATGCTTTCATTGTGGCATGCCCGGGCACTTCAAGAGGGAATGTCCCCAGCTCCGGCCAGAGGCACCGAGAGCTCCAGCGATACCCACTCCAGCCAGGGTGTTCGCTATCACGCAGGCTGATGCAGATGCCAGCCCATCAGTTGTTACAGGTCAGATTTTTATTAATGACTCGCTTTATTCAGTGCTGTTTGATTCTGGGGCTACACGTTCTTATGTGGCGGCCAGAGTCTTTAGTAAGTTGGGTAGACCCTTTGATAGATATGAATCAGGGTTTGGAACCTGTTACACAGCGGAGAATTGGTTATCTCCAATAGGTGGATTAGGTCTATGCCAATCAGGATAGATGGTAGGGAGTTAAGCGCTGATCTGATAGAGATGAGCTTAGTCGAATTTGATATTATTTTAGGAATGGATTTCCTATCTAAATATTCGGCGAGCATTGATTGTAAGAGGAAGATGGTGGTCTTCCAACCGGAAAGTGAAGAACCGTTCGTATTTGTGGGTTCGGTTCAGGGATCTCGGATCCCGGTGATCTCGGCTATGTCAGCGAGAGAACTATTGCACGGTGGGTGCTTAGGGTTTCTGGCCGTGGTGGTGGACACCACTCGGCCAGACACCATTCGGCCAGAGGATATCAGTGTGGTTCGGGAATTTTTGGACGTTTTTCCCGAAGAACTTCCAGGGTTACCACCTCAGAGGGAGATTGACTTCGTGATTGACTTGGCACCAGGGGTGGATCCGGTTTCCAAAGCCCCGTATAGGATGGCTCCAATCGAACTTAAGGAATTGAAGATTCGGCTCCAAGGGTTGCTTGACATAGGGTTCATTCGGCCCGGTGTGTCACCACAGGGAGCCCGGTTTTGTTCGTGAAGAAGAAGGATGGATCTATGAGGATGTGCATCGACTACGGGGAGTTGAACAAGTGACGGTGAAGAATAAATATCCATTACCTAGGATCGATGACTTGTTCGATCGGCTTCGGGGAAGACGGTCTTTTCTAAGATTGATCTCCGTTCGGGTTATCATCGGTTGAGAATCCGAGAGGAGGACATTCCAAAGACGGCTTTCCGCACTAGGTATGGACACTACGAGTTCTGGTTATGTCATTCGGACTAACCAATGCTCTGCGGCATTCATGGACACGATGAATAGAGTATTCAAGGATTTCCTCGATATCCGTGTGATTGTGTTTATCGACGACATCCTCGTGTACTCTCGGTCGGAAGAGGAGCATGAGTTACATCTTCGGATGGTGCGCAACGACTTCGAGAACATAGACTCTACGCCAAGTTCAAGAAATGTGAGTTACGGTTGTCTCGGGTGTCCTTCCTAGGACACATTGTGGGTAAGGACGGGATCAAGGTGGATCCGGGAAGATTGAATCCGTCGGGGATTGGCCGAGACCGAAGACAGGTGACGAGAGATCGAAGCTTCTTGGGATTAGGCGGGTACTACCGTAGGTTCGTGGAGGGGTTCTCCAAAATTTCAATGCCCCTAACCGAACTTACAAAGAAGAATCGGCGATTTATACGAGTCGGATAAATGCGAAGCTAGTTTTCGGAGCGAAGCGAGAGATTGATTACGCTCCGGTACTAGCTTTGCCTTCGGACGAGGAGAAGTTCGTGGTCTATTGTGACGCATCCAAACGGGGTTTGGGGTGCGTATTGATGCAAGCCGTCGGGTTATCGCTTATGCCTCCCGTCGGTTAAAGGATTATGAACGGCGATACCCGACTCATGATTTAGAATTGGCGCGTAGTTTTTGCGAAGATTTGGCGGCATTACTTGTATGGGGAGAAGTGTGAAATCTATACCGAGCCATAAAAGTCTCAAGTATTTCTTTACTCGAAAGATTTGAACATGAGACAAAGGCGTTGGTTGGAATTAGTGAAGGATTATGATTGTGAGATCCTTTACCATCCCGGAAAGCCAATGTAGTGGCCGATGCCACGAGCGAAAGGGTCCGGGCGGGTAACTAGCATGGTTCGAGATCTCACCTCGGCTAGCGAGAGGATATGGTTAGATCCGGCATTGAGTTTGTGGTAGGTCGGCTTCACAACTTAACGCTGCAATCGATACGTTAGAAAGAATAAAGGTTGCTCGGACGACGGTCCGGAGTTAGTGAAGATCCGAGATGAGGTATTGGGCCGGTCAAGCCAAAGACTTTTCGAGTGTCGGCTAGTGGGGTGCTTTTGTATAAAGCCGGGGTTTGTGTCCCGAACGGCGTGGACTTGAGGAACGAGATCTTTGAGGAGGCTCATTCTACTCCATATTCTCTACATCCGGCACCACCAAGATGTACCAAGATTTGAAACCGTACTTCGGTGGAGCGGTATGAAGAAGAATTTGGTAGAATTCGTTTCGAGATGCCTCACGTGTCGGCGGATCAAGGCTGAACATCGGAGACCGGCGGGGTTGTTGCGGCCTCTAACCCTACCGGAATGGAAATGGGAGGATATTACGATGGATTTTGTGGTCGGGTTACCTAGGACCACGGGTCTGTATGACTCCATGCGGGTAGTGGTGGACCGATTTACGAAATCTGCTCATTTTACGCTGTCGAACAACATTTTCGGTGGATCGGTTGGCGGAAGCCGTACGTCGGGGAGATAGTAAGACTTCACGGGGTACCGAAGTCTATAGTTTCGGACGGGGATCCGAAATTCACCTCCAAATTTTGGCAAAGTTTGCAACGGGCAATGGGTACGAAGTGAAATTCGGTACGGCATTCCATCCTCGGACGGATGGTCGGTCAGAAAGGACAATTCGGATATTGGAGGATATGTTGAGAGCCTGTGTTATGGACTTTGAGGGTTCATGGAGCAAATATCTACCGTTAATAGAGTTTTCATACAACAACAGTTATCAGAGTACGATAGGGATGGCACCCTATGAACTGTTGTACGGTAGGAAATGTAGATCCCCTATCCACTGGGATGAGACAGGGGAGAGGAAATACCTAGGTCCAGAGTCAGTTCAGCGGACCAATGAGGCAATAGAAAAGATAAAAGCTAGAATGCTTGCCTCACGGAAGCGGACGGAAGAGTTACGCGGTCCAGAAACGTAGGGATGTTGAGTTCCGAGTAGGGGACCATGTGTTTTTGCGAGTATCTCCGATGAAGGGGATTAAACGTTTCGGGAAAAGAGGCAAGTTATGCCCTAGGTTTACAGGACCTTTCGAGATTCTCGAGAAGATAGGTCAAGTGGCATATCGGTTAGCATTGCCTCCAGCCTTATCAGCAGTGCACAACGTATTCCATGTCTCAATGTTGAGAAAATACGTTTCAGACCCCTCTCATATACTCAGTTATGAGGGCCTTCAGCTTCAGTCAGACATGTCTTATGAGGAACAGCCAGTGCAGATCCTGGATAGGAAGGATAAAGTCCTTCGGAATAAGACCATAGCGTTGGTCAAGGTTCTCTGGAGAAACAGTAAGGTGGAAGAAGCCACCTGGGAGCTTGAGTCAGATATGCGAGCTCAATATCCAGAGTTATTCAGGTTAGATTTCGGGGACGAAATCCTTTTAAGGGGGGGATAGTTGTAAAGCCCGCTTAGTTAATTTGGAAATTAGCAGTTATTTATGTTAATCAGGAAATTATTTATAGCCATTTAAATAATTTATCATTGTTAATTATGAATTCAGATATGCATAATTATGTCATCAGCAGTTTTTTATATTTCGCATTTCCGGTGTCCGGTATTTTGGAACGCGGCGTTTGGCTCAGTAGAAATCACAGCTTAGTATGTTAGTATTTTGGGGACGGGTTTTAGACATTGGGAATGTCGGGAATGGCCGGGAATTTAGAATGTCCCAAAAATACCCCCTTTAGTATGATTTTCATGGTTTATGGTGGAGGGGCAAAATGGTCTTTTTGCCCCATTAGTGTTTTGTCTTATGTGAGCTTTTTATTTGATAAATTAAATGTTAAATGTTTATTTAATTATGTGTTTTGTGGGCTGAATATAAGGAAATGTTAAAGCTTTTATTCATTTTTCCAAACTTAGAAAAAAATCACATTTTTCTCAAAGAAACTCTCTCAACTCTCTTTCTCTCCTTTCGGCCACTTGAGGCAGCTCCTAGGGTGATTTTTTTCCTCTTCAAATTCTAGTAGATTTCAGCTTGTTGTGTGTCTCTAATCAAGGTAAATCTTGTCTTGCTTTTCTATTTAGTTTTCTTGAGATTTTAAGTAAAAATGGATGAAATGCATGCTTGAATAGTTGTTGTTGTTGCTGCTGAAATATGATTGTTATTTTGAGTTTAAGCATGTTAGTTTAGGGTTGTTTATGTGATAAAGAAAGCATGTTGTATTGATTGTTTAAAGCTTTTAGTTTATATGTTAAAATAGGTGATTTTTGAGAGAAAATGCCATGTTTTGTTTACGTGAATTCTTTGGATGTTTCGTTAGTTTGCGAGAGGTATTTTTATGCTTAGTTTAGTAGAATTAAGCTTGTGGATTGCTTGTTTATGTGGTTTTGCTCAAGCTTGAGTTTGGAACTCAAAGCTTGAGCTCCAATGGTGAATTTTGCATGTGTGGTTTCTGGGTAGGTTTGATGCCTTGGAATTGTTATTTGGGGCATATAGAACAGGTCTGGAAAGTTTGGGACCAATTGGGTTTGAATTGGTCAAGTTAGGAGATTTTTAGTTGGGCACTGCGAGGAACCGGAATCTCGGTTGAGCATCCGGAGATCTGGATGGGGTCACGAATTTTCCCGGAACCGGAATTAGGTTGGGCAACCGGTCTGTGGGTTGGGGATTTTTCAGAACCCTAGTTTTCCTCGTTTTTGGGTTTAGGGGTATTGCCATGCTTTTTATCGTTAGGGAAACTTTTAGTTTCAAGTTTTAGTCCGGGAAGTGATTTAGCGTGTCACTTATAGCGTTGTGATTTTTATGGTTTAGGAGCCGATGTCCGTAGTTCGACTTCAGTTCCGGTCGAGTTGACGGCACACTGAAATCGGAATCCGGGTAAGATTAGTATAACGGTATGCATATGTAGATTACATGTTTAGCGTGCATGTAGGAAGCCTTTGTTAGATTACATTAGATATGTATTTATGCTTCGAACCACCCAACCCTGTCTCGTCGGTACGAGGGGCCGGAGTATGACCAGCGGCGGAGTATGGCCAGAGTTCGACCGATCAGTGACAACGGTTGGTGGTTCGGTGCTATTGACCTATCCGTCGGTACGGTGGAGTATGACCAGCAGCCGGAGTATGACCGGTTCGACCGATCAGGAGGATACTTGTCAATAGTACCGTCCCCTGAACGTTCAAAACTCAGTACCATGTTGGACATGGCAGTAGTGCTCAGTACCATGTTGGACATGGCAGTAGCGGGACTCAGTATCGTGTTGGACACGGTAGTCAGTTTTATGTATGATATTATTATGCTTTTCTTACTGAGTCTGTCGACTCACAGTTTACGTTCATGTGTAGGTAAAGGCAAGGCAGTTGCTGATGGACCGTGAGCGAGCTTATGAGATTGTACATGTCGGGGCGGTTAGGCCTGGAGCGTACGATCCTCGGGACAGCAGGGCTGAGATTTTTGTAACTGTCGTTGGACGACTTTCATTTTGATGTAAAAGTTAAACAGTTAAAACGTTTGTAAATATTTTTATAAATCGGGATCCCGAGACTTTGGTAAAATGGTTTATAAGTTAATGAAAAAGCAAAATTTTAATTAATCACGTTTTTCCATAAACCTCGTTGATTAGCAACGAGCTGCACAGTACGTTTAAAAATCACGTAATACGCCTAAGATAGTTAGGGTGTTACAGTGTCTCTCAGGTAGATTACTCAAGAATTATTGGAAGTCTAATGTACTTAATGAGTTGTACAAGACCTGACATAGCCTACACAGTTAGTAAACTGAGTAGATACACGAGTAATCCAGGTCCTGACCATTGGAAAGGAATAACAAGAGTATTGAGGTACTTACGTTTTACTCGAAGCTATGGGCTGCATTATACAAAATATCCAGCAGTACTTGAAGGGTATTGTGATGCTAGCTTGGATATACGATATAAAAGACTCTAAGTCTACGAGTGGATATGTGTTCACACTCGGTGGTGCAGCGGTGTCATGGAAATCTTCTAAACAAACGGTCATAGCTAGATCCACGATGGAATCTGAGTTTATAGCGTTAGATAAATGTGGCGAAGAAGCAGAATGGCTTCGTCAATTTTTAGAAGATATTCCAAAATGGCCAAAACCTGTGCCTCCAATTAGTATACATTGTGATAGTCAATCTGCAATTGGTAGAGCACAGAGTAATTTATATAATGGCAAGTCTAGACATATTCGTCGTAGACATAATACCATTAGACAACTACTCTCAACTGGAATTATCTCTGTTGACTATGTAAAGTCAAAAGATAATATTGCGGATCCACTAACCAAAGGGTTAAATAGAGAGTTAGTTGAAAAATCATCAAGGGGAATGGGGCTAAAGCCTATGAATGAATAAGTCAATACAGTTGATACCCAACCTAGTTGACTGGAGATCCCAAGATCTAGGTTCAAAGGGACAACTAAAACTGTAAAGACTATAATGGATCACTGTGGGGGTTATCCTCAAGTCCATTCCTATGATGCAACAGTGATACTCGTAAGGAAAGGTTAAGCTATGCTTTTAATGATTCTTATGCGTCGAAACGTCGAGCAGAGTAATACGAGTTACTCTTAAATAAGTAATTACCTATGTGAGAGAGAAGATGGGCCGCTTCTATAGGAATTGATTAAGGCTTAATTTCTAGAATATCTCTTGCAGAACCAGGGAAATGTTCAGGGCCAAAACGAACATATTAGTGAGAACTAAAGTATGCCAGGAGAGATTCCTGTGTGTGGTATATCATCGTTTACATGAACGGCAGAAAAGTTCAAGGACATCGCGTCTACTGAGCAGCTAGTAAAGTAAATGTACTCACACAAGGGAAGGTTCAAAGGGTAAAACCTACCTATCCTATGCAGGTTTCAAACGTTGAACTCTATTATAAGGTCTAACCATCTGTTGGTTATTCTCGAGTCATTTTTCATTCATGTGGGGGATTGTTGAAAAAATTGACTTAGTCAACTATATTTTATGAATGAAAATTAGTGGGTTTTTATCCCACATTGATTTTGAAGTAAAATGTTGGCAAATTATAGGCTATATATAGAGCCTTTTGCTGTTATTTTATTTTTTACATCAAATCTTGTTTTAATAAACAAGTTATAACATAAACAATTAAATCTTCCTTTGAAGATAATTGTTATTGCTATAAAATTTTCTTAAATACTCTTTAGAGTAATTAGGTTATAGAGTTCGGGCATATTTAGTTCGCCAAAAGTAAAAGGTGGTGCGCCTTGTTATTTTATTCTGTTGTATCCTGGGAGACAGACGCTGTTGAAATTCTCTAGCACCAACGGGAGAAGGCGAATCTGTTTTAAGGAAACTGTGTGCTACACAGGCCTCAGATATTCTCCAATTGGAATTGCGTTCACGGTTAATTTTCTTTATCTCTATAAATTATATAGTGTTTATTTAGCATATTAATAGAATTATATTATTTGTATTTTATCATCAAGTTTATATCAAAATATTATATTAGTCCCGGTAAATTGTGCAACAATTATTGTGCTCTATGTTATATACAAATAGATCTTGGGTTAATTGTTAATTTATATAACATGTGGTATCAGATTGCCTATTGTATATGATTTAGAACCTATAATCAATATAATTAATTTGTATATGTAAATTATTCATAATTACATATTAATTTCGTTATTATTTTATGTTGAATTTTTTGTTTTTAAATCTTAAAACTTTAGGGCTTTTATTCATCGTTAAATTCTCTTTCAATTGATATATTATATGTTTGAATTCATAGTCTATATTAAGAGAATTTTAAGTTTAAAGTTTTAGGGTTTATATAATTATAATATGAAATTATAATTTGTGTGTTTTGATTTTATTGTTTTTGATCTAAAATTGATTATAGATATCTCACTATCAATTGTTTATCAATGTTCTTAAACAATTTATTTCGGGTTTCAATGGAGAATTGATGACACAAACTATTTTTTTTAAGTTCTTAATTTTCGGATTGCTTTTGCCATGAAATCTAGAGATTTAACCTTTAATACCCGAAATTAGTAGCGTAGATCAATTAGAAATTCAATCCCGAGCAAAACCCATCCAAAATCCCCACTTTTCGTCGATTTTTTGGCCGGAAAACACCGCCAGACCCGACTGGGCCGAACCGGGTCACGTGACCCGTATTGCAGGTCCGACTGGAGGAAGAAGAAGGTCCCAGCCGCGAAGCCCACTCGCGCAGGCGGCGCGTGGGGCCGGCTGGGATGTCGTTTTTCGACGTTTTTTTTTCAGCGTTATTAGAATTTAATTTCTGATTTTTCTATGATTTTTAATTAATTTTTGACTCCATTTAATAATTATTATTATTTTAATGATAATTATGTAGTTAAAAAATTATTAAAAATAATTTTTGATGATTTTTCGAAATTTGTCGATCATAGAAATTTTTTTGGGTTTCTTCTCGTTCCATTAAACATAGTCACTCTCTTATTTGATTTATCTTGACTATGTAGTCTCCACCAATTTTCTTATATTCAAATCTTTTGATTATTTGTTGTTCTAAAGTTATAAAACTTGGTTGTTTGATACAAAAATAATGTGTTATGGTGGACACTTTATTTTTTGCTTATCAATATAATAAAAGCAATTATATATCTCTTTTGGAAATTTGGTTGAAAATTATTAATTTTCAATGATTGTTTTATCACCAAATTTCACATGTTGAAGAAAATATTATATTTTTGGTTGACTATATGTGTAATTACTTGCCCAAAGGTAGTATTTACATATATTAGTTCACATTCCATGAAGTGAGTTAATATTAAATGTATATATTTTAATTATTTGCCCAAAGATAATAATTTAAATATATAAATTTATTATTATTTTTTGCTTGAATTAATACATATTTTTAAGAAATTTATTTGCCCAAAGGTAATAAAATTCTTAAATGATATGTATTTTTTCTTTGTTGTTAACTTCATGAAGGTAAATCATGTGTGTGTTATATTCTCACCCCAAAGGGGAGTTTATAATGACCAGTTGATTCTACAATATTTTCTAATACATTGCTCATATTGCTTATTCAAGTTTTAATTTTTGAATTTTTCAGTCTCCTTTTCTGTGAACAACAATAATGCTTCCATCCATATTTTGAATGCTTCCAACTACAAGACATGAAAACGAGATGTGGAATTTACTTTAGGCATAATGGATTTGGACTTGTGCCTACGAGAAGAAAAACACCGCCGATCTTACCGACTCCATCTGTACCGCCGAGAGAACTCATCATGCACAATGGGAAAAGTCAAGTCGTCTTAGTCTTCTTACTATGAAAAGATCCATTCCCGAACATCTATTGAGTGGTTTGCCGTACACTACAAATGCCAAAGAGTTTTTCAATGCTGTAGAAAAACTATATGACACTGGTGAAAACGCTGAAGCTGGACATCTTATGGATGAAATGACAACCATTAAGTATGATGAATTAAAAGGAGTGCGTGATTTTATTCTGAAATTGGTGAATGTTCAGTCCAAGTTGAAAGATCATAATATTCCTCTTCCCCGACTCTTTCATTATTCATCGAGCTCTTCATGCTCTTCCTGCCTCTTTCAGCCTAATCAAGACAGCCTACAACACTTACAATCAAACATGGACTATCAGTGACCTAATTTCTCAGTGTGTAGCTGAAGAAAGCAAGCTTAAAAGGGAAAAGAATGAATCTGCTAACTATGTTTCTCACCTCAAGCCCAACAAAGGAAAAGGAAAATTCAAGAATAAAAATGATGGTGCTACTAAACAGAATGGTAATGGTAAGGAGCATAAGAATAAACAGAAGAATAACAATGGAAAGTCCAAATACTCTAATGTGAAGTGTTACTTTTGTGAAAAATTGGGGCATCGGAGAACGGACTGTCACAAATTTAAGACTTGGTTAGAAAAGAAGCAAGCACAATCAGGTAATCCATTGGCATGTGTTTGTTTTGAATCTAATCTAGTTGATGTTCCTATTGATTCTTGGTGGTTAGACAGTGGTGCTACTGTTCATGTTTCTGCTTCCTTACAGGGGCTAAGGGATCTCAGGAAGCCAAGTGAGAGGGAGTCCAAGCTTAAAGTGGGCAATGATGTTGGAGTTGACGTTATCTATGTTGGAACATTTATTCTTGAATTACAGTCTCGTGATAAGATTATTCTGAACAATACTTTTTATGTTCCTACTTTTAAAAGGAATTTAGTTTCGCTTCCGCTTTTGGTTAAACAAGGATATTCTTTTCATTTTGCAAATGATAATGTTGACATTATGCTTGACTCTCGAATTATTGGAAATTGCTTTTATTCTGATGGTCTTTACAAGTTGTCATTGGCTCCTTTAGATTCCTCTTTTAAAGTTGTGAATACTGTGGGTAAAAGACCTCATATTAAGGATACATCCTTATTGTTATGGCACAAAAGATTGGGTCATATTTCCAGAGAAAGGGTTGATCGTTTAATTAAATCTGAAATACTTCCTCCTCTTGATGCTTCTGATTGGGATACTTGTGTTGATTGTACTCGTGGAAAATTAACTAAAACAAGAAAGAAGACTGCAAACCACAGTCAATCTTTATTGGAAATTAACCACACAGACATCAGTGGTCCTTATTCCACCACGTTGTGCAGAAACAAGTATTTTATCACTTTTATCGATGATTTTTCTCGTTATGGATTCACCTATTTAATTAAAGAAAAATCTGACGCCCTTGATAAACTCAAAATTTTTCGAAATGAGGTTGAGAAACAATTAGGAAGAGTCATCAAAGTTGTTCATTCTGATCGTGGAGGAGAATATTATGGTCGTTATACAGAATCTGGACAACACATGGGGCTTTTTGCAGAGTACTTACAAGAAAATGGTATAGTTGCTCAATACACTATGCCTGGTTCACTCGAGCAAAATGGCGTTGCTTTGAAAGGAGAAATCGCACTCTCATGGATATGGTTAGAAGTATGATGAGTAGAACAAATCTTCCGCAGTTTTTATGGGGTGAAGCACTTATGATCGCAACTTATATTTTAAATCGTGTTCCCGGTAAATGTTCCCAAGACCCACTTTTGAGTTATGGATAGGCGGAAGCCTAGTCTTAATCATCTTCGAGTATGGGGTTGTCCAAATTGAAGTAAAGATTTATGATCCTAATTTGAAAAAGTTAGATCCGAGAACAAATCGATGTTATTTCATTGGTTATCCAATGCGCTCAAAAGGCTATCGCTTTTCTTGTCCCACTCGTGGTACGCGAATTGTTGAATCTCGTAATGCTAAATTTAAGGAATTTGATGTTCTTGAAAAAATTCCTTCAACATCTCTTGAAATGGGGGAGTCCTATAAAGGAATTTGTATTCCTATGTCATTTTCAAGAGATGATAATAGTAGTCTCCATCCTACTCCAGTTGGTAATGCTCCCAGTGTTGATGAATATATTGCTCCCGATATCGAAGATGATGAAGGTCCTATTATTGATGAAGGGCCTATTAATGATGAAGCTCCTATTGTTAATGAGAATCCTGTCATTGAAGAAATTCCAAGTTGTGGAAGATGTTATTCAAAACAATGATCAACAAAGAGAAGTTATTCCGAAGTACCTCCTAAGAAGATCTCGAGACAAAAGAAGTCAACAAAGTGTCATGATAATTTTGTTTATCTTGGAGAAGGAGAATATGATATTGATCATTTTGTGGATCCTGTCACTTTTAGTGAAGCACTTAATAGTCCACAATCTTCAAAATGGTTAGCAGCTACGGATGATGAGATCGACTCCATGAAGAAAAATGGTGTATGGGAGCTAGTTTTATTACACGATGGTTTTAAACCAATAGGTTGTAAGTGGATTTTAAAGGCTAAAAGGGATAAAAAGGGACGATTGAAAGGTTTAAAGCGCGTTTAGTGGCTAAAGGCTTTACTCAAAGAGAAGGTATTGATTACCTTTGAAACTTTCTCACCTGTTTCCACTAAAGATTCATTCAGAATTATTATGGCCTTAGTTGCGCATTTTGATTTAGAGTTGCATCAAATGGATGTTAAAACTGCTTTTCTGAATGGAGAATTGAATGAGGAAGTCTATATGTCTCAACTTGAAGGCTACAAGGAGAAAGGAAAAGAACACTTAGTTTGCAAGTTGAAACGATCCATTTATGGTCTCAAACAGGCATCTCGCCAGTGGTACTTGAAGTTTGACAAGGTTGTGACATCGTTTGATTTCGTAGAGAACAAGTTTGATCAGTGTATTTATATGAAGATCAGTGGGAGTCGTTATATTTTTCTTGTTCTTTATGTATATGACATTTTACTTGCCGGCGGTGATTTGTCACTACTAAATGAGACCAAAAATTTTCTCGTCTTCCAATTTTGATATGAAAGATCTTGGAGAGGCATCCTATGTTTTGGGGATTGAGATCCATCGTGACAGGAATCGAAAAGTTCTTGGCTTATCTCAAGAAGCTTACATTAATCGTGTGCTCAAAAGGTTCAACATGGATTTGTGTAAAGGTGGTTCTGTTCCTATTCTGAAAGGGGACAAGTTCACTAAGCAGCAATGTCCTAAGAACGACTTGGAAAGAGGAGCAATGAAGAACATCCCTTATGCAAGTGTAGTAGGGAGTTTAATGTATGCTCAGGTTTGCACTCGACCTGACATAGCTTTTGTAGTCAATGTTCTTGGGAGATATTTATCTGATCCTGGCCTTGATCATTGGGTTGCAGCCAAGAAAGTTTTGAGATATTTGCAAAGAACGAAGAGTTTTGTGCTTGTGTATAAGCAGGTTGACAATCTTCGAGTTGTTGGTTATTCAGATTCAGATTTTGGTGGTTGTGTAGATGATTTAAAGTCAACTTCGGCTATATTTTCACCTTGGCGAGTCTTGCTATTTCTTGGAAGAGTGTCAAACGGTACTTTGATCACATCATCTACTATGTATGTTGAGTTTGTTGCATGTTATGGGGCATCTTTGCAAGCTTTGTGGCTGAAGAATTTTATTTCGGAGATACGAGTGGTTGATTCTATTTCCACACCTATGCTAATCTATTGTGATAATAATGCTGCTGTTTTCTTTTCAAAGAATAACAAGATTAGTAGTGCTTCTAAACACATGGAAATAAAGTATCTCACTGTCAGAGACTTGGTCAAGAAAGGAGACATTGTCATTGAAAATTGCAAGACCGAGTCGATGTTAGCTGATCCTCTAACCAAAGGGTTAAGTGTCGTGCTGTTTAATAAACATGTTGTTAATATGGGCATTTTAGAATCTTTTGATCTTTTGGGTTAGTGGGAGTTTTGTTTTCTATTTGTTTTTAGAAATTATTATTTATAATTTTCTGAATAAAGTTATGAACTACATTTTATGTTTCAATATTTTTTATTATTGAATGGATATGTTTTCAATTATGTTTTGTTGTGTTCTCGAGAATGATTGAATTGAAAGCATGTGGTTCATATTGTTGTGATCATTGTCTTTTAAATTTATTTGCTTATTGACAATGATATGTTGTTGGCTTAATTCTTTAAGCAAGTTTAGTGACACTTACTTATTTTAAGTGGTGTATGTTTAATTTCACTGGCTTATTTATTAAGCATCACGGTATCAGTGAAATTGAGGACTGATAAGGATATTATGTTATTTTAAATTGATCACATGTTGAACATAATTCCTTACCACACTACTAGACTTATTGACCATGTCGATTTAATACTTTGGTATTTGTGATTATGAATGTCTTTTGTTGAGCTAAAAACAATATGACTGTCATAGTTCATTATCAAAGGTTAAATTGGACCGGTATGTTGAGATGCTATCAGAGAACTATCATTTTTTTTAAGTGGCCACAAATGTTTTCTTGTTGTTCAACCCATGAGTCGTTTTCAAACAAAATTATTTTGATATATAATATATATGTATTAAAATCAATGTAGCCCAAGTGGGAGAATGTTAGACTTTTATTTGGGCTTACATTAAATTTTATTGGTTTTATTAAAACTTGGGTTGATTGGATAGTTCTTTGCTGTGTTAGCCCATGTTGTTGGTGATCAATTGTTAATGGGCTTAGCATCTGTGAGTAAAGTCTAGGTGAAGCAGAAGTGTGGGCTTTTCTAGTTGACTGAAGCCTTTGATGAGCAGGCCCAGCCCAACTAGGGTTTTGTAGCTAAGTCCCCTCCCTAACTCTATAAATACATATTGTCTCATCACAATTGTATACCTTTTGATAATCAGATAAAATAAACTGCTTCTGATTTAGAGATCTAGGGAGGAAGACTTAGTTGATAGTATTGCACTATCAAATTGGAGTAACTGCTGTGGATCAATCGGAGATAATTGCTATGGATCAATCAGGTACACATACCTAATTATTATATCTTATTATTGTGTTCTATGTTATATACAAATAGATCTTGGGTTAATTGTTAATTTATATAACATGTCCCTAGATCTCTAAATCAGAAGCAGTTTATTTTATCTGATTATCAAAAGGTATACAATTGTGATGAGACAATATGTATTTATAGAGTTAGGGAGGGGACTTAGCTACAAAACCCTAGTTGGGCTGGGCCTGCTCATCAAAGGCTTCAGTCAACTAGAAAAGCCCACACTTCTGCTTCACCTAGACTTTACTCACAGATGCTAAGCCCATTAACAATTGATCACCAACAACATGGGCTAACACAGCAAAGAACTATCCAATCAACCCAAGTTTTAATAAAAACCAATAAAATTTAATGTAAGCCCAAATAAAAGTCTAACATTTTGGTCATTTCTATTCTTTCTGTAGAATGAAGCAAGTCAAGTACATTAAAAGTGTATAAGAAAATGTCTCAAGTTTCTAAAGAATGGTGAAGCTAATATACACGAATTAATGATTAAATAGTTAGTTTGGTTTTGATTTTATACACTGAAGAGCAACAATTTAAAAACGTTATTTTTATATTTTGTTAAACTTTTATTTAGTTAACAACACATAAATCTTGTATAAGATATTGAACATTATATATAATTTGTTTATATTTTAGTGGATTTAGCAGCAATTTTATTATGTTTTAATTTTTGCATCAGGTATTGATAAAAATTAAGAAACTTTTAAATTCCAAAAACTAAAATTCAACGTAAAAACAACATAAATACAACATGTTTTAAAAGTAAAGGAAACAAACAACGTCTTTGCAACTTTACAACAACTGCAAAACAACACAAAATGTTAATATTAAATATTTATTTGTAATCAAAACATGAGACATTAGTGTCATCATCGATATTCAGTAGCGAGTAGCATTTTCTTACTTAATAGTGTGGTTGTATGTATATTGATGCATGATTATAATTTAGTGGTTGTATCAATATAATAAATAATTTTTCTTTATATTTACAAAGTTTTTCCTATCAATGCCCTCTTGATTCAAAATCAATATAATGTTTGTAATCATATTATTTCTCGTGTCTCTATACCAATTTTAAATGTAAAAGATGAGATGAGATTTTATTTTAAGATGTAAAATTCTAAAAATTTTATATGTTGAACATATAGTGTAGTATATAAAAAACTCATAACAAACTTTACAATAACATGAAAATATTTTGTTTTTATATAATATTTTTAAGTTGACCTTAAAATATTGCAAAAACAACCGAAAAAGAAGCTTCATAACAACATAAAAACAACTTATTTATTCTTTTTAAACATTTAATAGATTTTATTTTTGTTGGCTTTCAACTTTTTCAGTTTTTTGTTTCCCTTTTTAACGTTAAAAATTATGAAAATATTGATCATACTGCTTAAAAACAACTTATTCTCTTTAAATTTAGATGGGATGAGTCAAGATATTGTTGGCGACACAATGTTCTTTCTCTCTCTTTATTCTTATCTTGGCCAACACACTTATGAAAATATGTAGAGAATTGTCTCTTTTATCTATTTTTTATTACTCTTATGAAAATATGGCATTCCTTGATTTTGTGTTGTTATTTGGTTGCCTGCGCATCTTTTTATTTCAGAAATGTAGAGAACAACATAAACAAAACATGATAACAACGTGAAAACAACATAGTAATGTATTAAAATTTTATCACACTCATTATTCTCATTATACTACTCTAAAATTCAATTTAGTGGTTTTCTTTCAAGATTTTTCATAAAATTATTAAAAAAAAACACTAAAAATATATGTGAATCAACAAAACAACAACAATTGATGAATAAAATAATTAAAGCAAAGGAAAGATCAAATTTGTTCCCAAATTGTTTGGGCAGCAAGTCAGTGTTCATGGAAATCTCCCATTTGCTCATCTTCTCTTGTCGGTATTCATGGAGGCCCTCCATTAGATTTTACATGTTGAAATGATAGTGTGATGTAAACAACTCATAACGAACTTTACAACAACATAAAAATAACTTAGTTTAACATAGTATTTTCAAGTTGAACATGAAATGTTGCAAAAACAACGCAAACAAAGCTTCACAACAATATGAAAATAACTTATTTACTCCTTTAAAATATTTTGTAATTTTTATTTATTTTTTTTTTCAACTTTTTAGTTTTTCATTTTCTTTTTCAATGTTGAATTGTGGAAAGATGGATCCTACTAATGAATGAACAATTTTATCATTTTTTAGATGAGATGAGTCAAGATGTTGTCGATGATACAAATATTCTTTTCTTCCTCGTGGTCAACACATTTATCTCTTTATTTCATTTTTTATTATTCTAAATGAAAAAGTCATCCTCATTGTATTTGTCTTTGTTATTGTGTACCTTGTATAATTTTTATTCTGCGATTATGGACAACAACCAAAAGCAAACATGACAGCAACGTTAAAACAACATAATTTATTTTGAAATTTTAACACGCATTTACTGTTCTGGTTATACTACCCAGAAAATTTAATTTACTGGTTTTTATTTGAGATTTTCCAAAATACTAAAAAAATACTGAAAATACATGAACAAACATAAGTATATGTGAAGCAACTAAATAACAACAACTCAGTAAGAAAATAACTAAATCAAACACACTAAACAACATTAGATTTGTTTTTTTATTAAAAAAAAAACAGATTTTTTGGGCAAGTAAGCATTGAAGGAGATCTCTCCTTAATAGTTGATCTTTTCTCTCTTTAGCTTTTATGGAGATCTCTCATTGTTGGTAGCTCTTACCATGGCTGAATATTGAAGCAAAGCTTCTCACTGACATCCATGGAGATTGAAAAAAGCTTCTCATCAGCGTTCATGGTGATCGACAAAGCTTCTACATCGCTGGTGGTGGTGTTGACTTCAGATCTAGGATTGTTTGGAGAATGAAGCTTCACCGATTATGGAGGAGCTGACTTATTTTGGAGGAGAAGAAGTCATTTTGGGAAAGTTTGTAGTTACCGTATTTTTGAAAAAGAAAGTTTTTGTTTTCTAATTTTGTTTATTTTTCTAAATAGCAATAAAAAGGTAAACTTTAGACCTAATAAAGGTATAATAGAAAAAATCCCTTAATTAATTTTTTTGTAGAAAGTTGTCAATTTATGGTTCTGATCATCCCAACTGATAACCCTAGTGTTTGGTTGAAAGTAATGGAATTTGTAATGTAATTAAAGTTCCCATTACCATTTACCATGTTATGTTTTTAATTTTTATTTTTGTTGTCATGATGAGATGCAATGTAATGCCTATTATATTGGAGGGAAACTTACAAAAATACTGTTTTTTTACCAAATGTTTTCAAAAATACTGGGACACGACAAACTTTACATTTTTACTGTCCAAGCCCATTTTTATTTCTTTTATACTGTCCAGACCCAATATATTTACTTTTATAATGTAAACAGTAACAAAACACAAATGACACCTCTCCTTCGTGGTTGGGGACGGACAAATCAACACTGGAATCATAGAAACACCAGGATAAAACCATAAAATCTGGAAAAGAGAAAAAATTACTAAATCAACAACAAATTACTGTTTTGTAGTGTTATTTTACTGTTGTTTTAATATGAAAAAAATGCCACGTAAATGAAATATTGTGAAAAATGACAGGACATGGAATCTATACCAGTTCTCATAAAGAGCAATGGACAATGGGAAAAAGAACATAATTATTTCAAGAGAATGTGACAATGCTCGAAAACAACACAACAATACTTAAAAATAACACAGCAACAACAGAATCATACACATTAGAACACCAATTGGAAGAAGGAGGAGAGTAAAAAACAAGAGAATTTGAAAACGACAAATTTGACATAGTTGACTATGCGAAGCTGGTTGCTAAAAAAATGGTAGAAAAACTTGAAAACAACAGTAAAAAACTGTTGGGTTTTATGCCCTAAATAAAACCCATTTCAATATAATCAGATTTACTTATTAATATAGATCAGAAATAACATTTAATGTTGCATGGTTCACATGATCTATTTCATGACTATATGTACATAATGTATAGATTCATCTGAAACCCTTTTCACACACTTGATCCTGTTTATTGTGTCGTCAACACATTGGAAAGTAAACATGACTATGTGAATAAAGTTTCCTAGATTTATCAGACACAGGGTTTTACTGATATGATAATCTACAACAGAGTTTACTTGCATTTGGAGAAGTTCTATGTTCTTTCCATAGCATTGGTTAAAGTAAAGCTCAGGTTGGATGCATGGAGTATGCATCGGAAGGGACCGATATTGAACTTTGACTTAGATTTAATTAAACTTACCGTAAAATCTATTCAAGTCAATATCGCCTAGTTGATCCTAGATCAAATGATCTTAATCCTGTTATGATTAGGCTCAATCTTGAAAGGCTATTCGTGTTCCTTGAATTGTTAGTTAAGCCTACTTTTAAGTCAGGGTGATACGTACTTTTTGGGAACACGGTAGTGCAATTGAGTGGGAGCGCTAGCATAAACATGAAATCTATAGCTTCTATCTGGCGAATAGTAAGCAAAGGATGATCACCTTCGAGCTTGACCAAACGAAAATAAATGGTGGAGATCTCATTTCACATAAGCTGAAATATCATTTATACGAGGCCAAGTGTTTTAAGGATAAAATACATAGTAGGGTGTTACGGTAATTTAATCCATTTACTGTGTAGATCATTCATATAGAGGATAATTGATCACATTAGGAAAATAACAATGGATAACTAATGATGTGTCTATATGGTGGAACATATAGAGCATTCTATATACTGAGAGTGCAATTCTAAGTTCTATGCGTGGATTCAACGAAGAATTAATAAGTTAGTGAATTTTAGTCCTAAATTCTTGATCTACTTATTGGAAGCTCGATTATATAGACCCATGGTCCCTCCACTAGTTGAGATAATATTGCTTGTAAGACTCATGTAATTGGTTTTGATTAATCAATTATAATTCTCAAATTAGACTATGTCTATTTGTGATTTTTTCACTAAGTAAGGGCGAAATTGTAAAGAAAGAGTTTATAGGGGCATATTTGTTAATTATGAAACTTTGTATGGTTCAATTAATAAATATGATAAATGACAATATTATTTAATAATTATTTATAGTTATTAAATAGTTAGAATTGGCATTTAAATGGTTGAATTAGGAAATTGGCATTTTTGAGAAAATCAGATACAAAAGGTGTTAAAATTGCGAAATTGCAAAAAGCAAGGCCCAATCCATTAAAGCTATGGCCGGCCACCTATTGTAGTATTTTAAGTTGATTTTTCCATTATTTTAATGCCATATAATTCAAATCTAACCCTAGTGGAATGCTATAAATAGATAGTGAAGGCTTCAGGAAAATAAGACTTTTCTTCTCACACTTCTGATTCAGAAAACCTGAGCCTTCTCTCTCCCTATCTTTGGCTGACCCTTCTCTTTCTACTTCCCTCTTCAATTTCAAAAATCTTAGTGTGAGAGTAGTGCCCACACACATCAAGCAATACCTCAATCATAGTGAGGAAGATCGTGAAGAAAGATCATCAGCAAAGGAGTTTCAGCATCAAAGATTCAGAGAAAGAGATCCAGGTTCAGATATTGATAATGCTCTGCTACAGAAAGGAATCAAGAGCTAGATATCTGAACGGAAGGAGTCATATTATTCCGCTGCACCCAATGTAAGGTTTCTTAAACTTTATATGTGTTTAATTTATCGTTTTAGAAAGTTCTTATTTAGGATGTTAATAAACATACTTGTGAGTAGATCTAAGATCCTGGTAAAATAATTTCCAACAACTGGACTCAGAGCCATGGTAATTGATTTACTTGCAAGAAATTTGGACTTTAAAACGATTGTTTGTATGTTCTTTGGATGGTATCATGTTGTATTGAGTGTTATTTGATGATTGATTGATGTTTGTAAATTTTCGTGAAAAATAGTTGCGATTTTGTTTCTGGAATTATTTTTATTGGATAGTATGGGAAAAATTAAGCAAGTTAGCCTTTTACAGAACTCAATTTCGATTTTATTTGAATTAGTTATGAATTTTTGAAGATTTGAAAAAATCGGGGCTGTGCTGAAATTTTCCTGCGATCGCGAAACTGTCCGTACAGTTCACAATTTTTTTGTTTTTCTTCGATTTTTCATGCTTTTTCATGGAATTAACTTCCGATTTTTGGTATAGTTTTGTATTTATACTATTACTATTCCTAATTCAATTCTAATTATCTTTTTGAATTAATTTAATATTTTTAAATTTAATTCAAGATATTAGTGTAATTTGAATTTGAATAGAATTAGTATCTATCTTCTTGCTTAAAAATCTATCTTATTTTAAAATTTGATTATATCTTATCTTATTTTAAATTTAAAAATAAGATATTTATAATCATGTAATTTTTAAATGATATAAGATATTTTGCTAATTTTTTTAAATTTTGTTATTTTATTTATTTAAATTATATTTAAAATTTGAAAAAGATATTTATTTATCTTTTCTAATTTTTTATTTAATTTTTATTTATAAAATAACATTTAAAATTTAAAAGTAGTTAGCAAATTTTTGAAATGATATTTAGGTTGGTTGAAACCTAATTTTTCAAAAATTGTAGGTTTAATTTTAAATTTAAATTTTTTAAAAAATTTCGAATTTTTCAAATTTTTTTTTAAATTTTCGAATTTTTTTTATTATTTAATTAATTATTTTCGAAATTAAATATTTAATTTAAAATTAAATAAATCCTACATCCAACTATCCAACTAACCTTGTTGCAGGAGTATGTGTTTTAGCTTATGTGTAAGTTTTCAAAACCTATTATTACTTGATTGCAAATAGCCATGGTTACTTTTTGCCAGATCTAATGATCTGATGGCTCCCTTGGTCAAGATAATAATTTGTAACATGTATATTTACAATCTTCTTTCATCTGTGTATGACCTAGCAACATGATAGGACCCATCCAAAGTGTGCCTGTGTGAGCCTATGTGTTTAATTTGATTATAGATACATATAGGTTGTTGTTGCTAAAATAAATTATCATAGTTCTTGATAGAATTTATTTAGGCCCATTTAGTTTTTGGGCCTATTCAATTAATAACAGTTGTTCTTATTAAGGTTAAATTCCTCTCTTTTGGGCCTTGTGTGAGAGTTGGGAGCCATAGAAGTGGGTACGACATACTGAACCCAACACCCCCTCACATGAACCACCCCAATTGTGAAGGCCCATTTGCTTGATTTGAACAACTGTACTAGGTTAATTACACTAGTTTAACCTAATAAAATTGATTAGCAACATAATTAATTTCATTTATTTTGAAATTAATTTAAGAAAAATTATAGTTTAAAGAATTTTTATTCTAAGCTAAACTATATGTATTTTCTTGTATTTAATTAAATATAGAATTATAACCATCTAGATTCTTTCTGGAACTTAATTTAAATTTTTCATTAAATATTCTTATTTAAGTTATATTTAGTTATCTACAACTAACCAACTTAAATCTGAATTATCTTTTGAATTTCAAATTTTCAAAATTAAGTTGAGGAATTTTAGGCATTGGTTATTAAGATTCTTTAGATATTTTTTAAGTTAATATCTTTTCGAATATTAACTTAAAATGGAATATTTTTGAATTAAGTGGTTACAACTTAATTTTTGATATTTAATTAAATTTAAATTTGAAAATATTTAAGTTCTAGATTTTTTCTAATACAACTTAAATTAGATATTTTTTCAAATTTTGTGGAAAAGATACTTAGTCAAATAAGATATTTTCTAGATAGTTATTTCTAGACTACTTATTATTTCTAATATTAAATGAAAATATTATACATTGTGAAATTAATTATTTATTAATTAATTTTGGTACAATTTATTTTAAGTATATTTTTCCTAGTATTAAACTAGAGATTAATAAGTAAGCCTTCTCTACACTTAATTATTTATTTCTTGAATTTAATACATTTAATTAATTTGAAAATTGAATATCTAAGTTGATTATTATCATCATACTTAAATATTTCTTTTTCATGACATTTAATTAAATAGAAAATTATTTTTAGTTGAAATTTATTTTTTCAACTAAATTTAAATAATTTTCAAAATATATTTTTCTTTATTTTATTAATCAATTTTCGAAATTGCATTTCTTAAATGCTAGAATTTCGAATTTTATCTTGAAAAATAGATTAAGTTGTAAATTAATTATTTATTTTAATTAATTCTTGGATCAACTTAAATCAATGATTTTTTCATTTATTGATTAATTTAAAATAAATTGAATTAAAGTATATTATTAGAAATTGAATTAATTAGTCAAAGGAAAATCTAGATAGATGATATTTTTGCGTGAAGTATTTTTCTAGTGTATTTAATTAAATAGAAAATTAATATTTAAGTTGATTTTCATCATCATACTTAAATATTTGAAATTTTTCTTATATATTTAATTAAATAGGAAAATTATATTTTTTGTTGTAAATTAATTTTATTAATTAATTTTGGGCCAACATTAAAATTAGAATAATTTTTCCAGGATTAATTTTTTATTTTAACATGCATTTTCGAAAATTGTATTCTTAAATACTTTAATTTTTCGAAGTGCAATATATATTTATAGAAAATTAAATTTGAGTTGTAAATTAATTTATATTAATTTTGTAACAACCTAAATTGAATATTTTTCTAAATATTTATTGGAAATTATTACTAAGATGGAAATAATTCATGTTATTTTTATATCCATCTAAGTAAAATTTATAAATATTAAATTAAAATTTATATTTAGAATTTTTCATTCTAAATTGGAAATTTTAAATAAATATATATTTAAAATAAATAAATTAAATAAAGAGAATCAAAGAAAATACAACTCACTTTAAATAATGAGCTTGATTATTATTAAGATATTCGATCTCCATTGTTGGTCTTACAAAAGTTAAATGTTTTCAATATAACCTCGAGACGTTAGACTTCGTCCCCCTATGGATGGTTATTCGTTGAACGCATTTAACACCGTAAGATTTCATTTGATAAGTATTTTGTGAGTTTTCGTCTCTATTTAGACTCTCCCCTACGGTGACTACTTAGAGATAAACTCATAAAACATGAAACAATGGTGGAAGCTCATAAAATGAGAATAACCTTGACTCTCGCCTACCGGGACAACGTTGGATTCTTATTTTGATCGAATAAAAGGTTGCTAGAATGGTTTCTATTTTAGATGAGCTGACAACTCTATTCAATAAATGATGCTTTGACTCTCGCCTACCGGGACACTGTATCAGTTTGTTGAAAACCTTGGAAATTATTTAGGATTGTATGTTTTAGTATTTTCACTAGTCATTCCTACTTGCTATATGTTTATAATTTCTGAATTGTGTATGAATTTATATTGAACCATGTTATTTTCTGTTATTAAGCTGTAGTTTAATTTCGAATCTTCATTGTTGGTCTAACATGTTTGTTTTTCTAATGAGATAAATCCCTAATGGATTTTCACCATTAGACATACATAATAGTGTAAGGTCTCGAAAGATAAATATTGTATATGCAACATCTAGCTGTTCATCAATTGACGACACCTTAGACTAGTATTTTTACAATATGAAACAAGAAGATTACATAAATAAGATTACTTTGTCTTTCGCTAATCGAAGCATCGTTGGATTGTTATTTATAAACGAAATTATCCTAATTTCTCTTAGCTTTTCATTTCGAATTAGCTTTAAAAACATATCATTGGATGAATGTGTTGGGTTTTATGCCCTAAATAAAACTCTGTTTCAATGTAATCCAGATTATTCTATATCAATAAAGTAACAGAAGTAATTTTTCATTCACTTATGTATGTTTTGGTTCACTTAATCAATTGCTTGTCTATTTGATTTATAAATTCATCCAAACCCTTTTCACATACTTGAACATGTTTATTGTGTTGTCAACACAGTGGAAAATAAACATGACTATGTGAATAAAGTATTCCTAGATTTATCGAACCTTTGGGTTTCACTGATATGACAATCTACAACAGAGTTTACTTACATTTGGAGAAATGTTATGTTCTTTCCAGAACATAGGTTAAAGTAAAGCTCAGGTTGGATGCATGGAGTATGCATTGGAATGGACCGATATTGAACTTTGAATTAGATTTTGAAACTTACCGTAAACATCTATTCAATTCAATATCATAAGTTGATCCTAGATCACATGATCTAAATCCTGATATGGTTAGGCTTAATTTCAAGAGTGTTATTCGTGTTCTTTGATTTGTTAGTTAAGCCTAAAAACTTTAGTCTGGGCAATACATACATTTTGGGAACACGGTAGTGCGATTGAGTGGGAGCGCTAACATAAATATGGAATCTATAGCTTCTATCTGGCGAATAGTAAGCAAAGGGTGATTTCCTTCGAGCTACCAAACGAGATAAATGATTGAGTACTCATTTCACTTAGTTGAAATATCATTTATACAGGGTTAAGTGTTTTAAGGATAAAATACATTGTAGGGTGTTACGGTAATTTAAGTCCCTTTACAGTGTAGATCATCCATATAGAGGATCATTGATCACATTAGGATTATAACAATGGATAACTAATAATGTGTCTATATGGTGGAACATATAGAGCATTCTATATACTGAGAGTGCAATTCTGAGTTCTATGTGTGGATTCAACGAAGAATTAATAAGTCAGTGAATTTAAGTGGTAAATTCTAGATCTGCTTATTGGAAGCTCGGATATATAGACCCATGGTCCCCTCACTAGTTGAGATGATATTACTTGTAGGACTCATTTAATTGATTTTAATTAATCAATTAAAAATTCTCAAGATAGACTTGTCAGTTTGAGAATTTAGCACTTATTAAGGGCAAAACAGTAAATAGAGATTTTGAAGGGCATATTTATTAATTAGGAAACTTTTATTAGTTTCATTATTAATAAAATAAATGATAATATATTATTTGATAATTATTTTTTAATTATTAAATAATTAGATTTATCATTAATATGGTTGAACAATGGAATTGGCAATTTTTCACAAAAAAGGGAAACTATCAAGTGTAGGAAAAGGAAAGTTGGAAAAGAGGCAAGCCTTGTTTCCACATTGCCTAGGCCGGCCCCTTTACCTTCCTTTTCCCTTTGATTTTCTCAGTTCAAAATGTCAATCATAGCCCTTGGTGGTCTTCTATAAATAGAAGGCAAATGCTTCAGAGTTTCATACATCTGTACAACCTTTTCACAGCATTATTCTGAAAGAATTTTCTCTCAGAAAATTCTCTCTGAGCCGCCACCCTCTCTCTCTCTCTATTCCTTCACTGTTTCGAAATGTATGAGTGCTAGAGTAGTGCCCACACACATCAAGTAATACCTCAATCATAGTGAGGAAGACTGTGTAGATTTCAGAGATAACAAAGAAGGACTTTCGGGCTCAGATCTTGATTATACTCTGCTACAGAAAGGAATCAAGGGTTAGAGATCTAAGTGGGAGGAGACATATATATTCCGCTGCAATCACTGTAAGATTTCTGATACTCTTATGTGTTTAATTTCATATCGTTTTAGAACTTCATATTTAGGTTGTTAAATCAACATACTTGTGAGTAGATCTAAGTTCCTGGTAAAATAACTTCCAACAACTGGTACCAGAGCCATGGTAATTGATTTGCTTGCAAGAAATTTGGGCTTAAAACGATTTGCTTGTTTTTTGGATGGTATCATGTTGCTTTGAGTGTCATATTGATGTTTGAATGTTGTTTGTGAATTCTGGGAAAAATGGTTACTGTTTTTATTCTGTAATTATTTTTGTTGGACAGTTTGGAAAATTCTAAGCAATTTACTTTTTTACAGAACTCGATTTCGATTTAATTTGAATTAGTTATGAATTTTTGAAAATTGGAAAAATCGGGGTGATGAGCAACATGATCACGCGCGCGGAATGGCTGCTTGCAGCCTCCCTGCGCCGTGATTTCTCGGCCAATCACCCCAGATCTGCGCGCGGATGGCCATGCACAGCATGCCTTCCGTACAGTTCATCCAATTTTCTAATTTTTTCGATTTTTCATGCTATTTCATGAAATTAAATTCCGATTTTTTGTGTAGTTTTGTATGTTGATTTTTGTTTTTCAAATTTCAAATCTAATTATCAGAAATAAATTAATTTTAATTTTTTTTTAAAATTAATTTTAGATATTAGTGTAATTTGATTTTGAAAATAGGAAAAAAATCAAGTTTTGCTTACCTTTTTCTTATTTCCTTTCAAATTTGATTATTTTTTTTTTAAGGTCAGATATTAATTTTTTTTTTTTGGTAACTTGACCTTAATTAAAATAAGATCACAATAATCATGATAATTTTAAAAGAGGAAATAAGGTATTTTTGTTAACTTTTAAATTTTGTTATTTTTTAATTAAATTAAATTGTAAAACAAGAAAAGGGTATGTATTTACTTTTTTCTATTTTATTATTTAATTTATTAAATGACATGAAATTTAAAAGGAAAGTTAGCAATTTATTTTGAAATGACATTTAGGTTACCCAAAACTTAATTTTTCAAAATAGTAGGTTTAATTTTATTTTATTTTTCGAAATAAATGATTAAAATTAAATAAATCCTACATCCAACTATCCAAATCTAACCTTGTTGCAGGAGTATGTGTTTTAGATTGTTTGTAAGTTTTCTAAAACCTATTATTGCTTGATCTAAATTGCCTTGGTTAACTTGATGATAGATCAGTTGATCTAGTTTTAACCAAAGGTTCAATTGACGATAGATCAAGTAAATAATTTGTAACAGGTAATTTTTACAAACTTCTTTCATCTGTGTATGACCTAGCAACATGATAGGATCCATCCAAATGTGTATGCCTGTGTGAGCCTATATGTTTAATTTCTATTATAGATACATATAGGTGGTTGTTGCTAAATAAAATATCATAACTGATAGATTTTATTTAGGCTCATTTAGTTGTGAGCCTATTCAATTAATAACAGTTATTCATTTTAAGGTTAAATTCCTCTCTTTTGGGCCTTGTGTGAGAGATGGGAGCCTTAGAAGTGGGTGCGACATACTGGACCCAGCCCCCCCTCACATGAACAACCCCAATTGTGAAGGCCCATTTGCCTGATTTGGATAACTGTGCTAGGTTAATTATATTAGTTTGACCTAATAAAAGATTGATTAGCAACATAATTAATTTCATTGTTCCTTGAAATTAATTTAAGAAAAACATAGTTTGAATAGTCATATTTTGGAAAGCTATATGTATTTTTCTTGTTTTTTATTAAATATGGAATTATAACCATATAAATTCTTTCTGAATCTTAATTTTATAATTTCATTAAATATTCCTATTTAAGTTGAGATTTAGTTAAATCTATCAAATCAACTTGGACTTGAATATTTTTGAATTACCTATTATAAATTAAGTTGAGGAATTTTGGCAATTGGTTATTAAGGTTCTTTAGATATTTTTTAAGTTGATATTTTCTAAATATGGGAACTTAAAATGGAATATCTTCTAAATTAAGTGGTTACTACTTAATTGGTAATATTTAATTAAGTCATTGTTTGAAGAATATTTTAAGTTGGGTATTTAGATTCTCTAAACAACTTAAATAAGATATTTTTCAAAATTATTCCATTTTTGAAATTTAATTAAAGTTTTTACTTTAATTTGTAATATTTCATTATTGAGATATGGAATATAAATGATTAAACAAAATACATGTTTAAATAATGAGCTTTAATCAAAGAGAAATTCGATCTCCATTGTTGGTTTTACATAGCTATTGTTTTAGTGAGTAATCCTCCCTAATGGAGGAACGTTCATTAGCAAGTTAGCGCCGTTTAATCTCGAAAGATAAGTATTCTTATAGGTTTATTTATATGGTTCATGACCACCCTAATGGTGGCGACTATGTAAGGCTTATAAGAATGCGAAACAATGGTAGAAGCTCATAAGATAGAATTGCCTTGACTCTCGCCTAAACGGGACAACGCTGAATTCCAATCTTGATCGAATAAAAGGTTGCTAGAATGTTTGACATTTTAGATGAATTGACAACTCTATTCAATGGATGATGCTTTGACTTTCGCCTAAACGGGACACTGTATCAGTTCTTTGGAAACCTTGGAAAATAAACTATGTTAGATTTAGTATTTTTATAACATAAGTGATTGTTTATTTTCTGAACGTGTGTATGAATTTATAGAACCAAAACCTTACTTCTGTTTATTGATATGTTGTAGTGCCAATATGAATAACCCTCATCCCGATCCACTCCTAGTTAGTATCTTTGCGAAAGAACTCAATAGTGTGAAAATGCATCCTGGTAGTTGCATTAACTCGCACCTATTGTTGATGAATCTGAAATTCCAAAAGGCAAATCTACCAGGAATCGATTTATCAAAGGAACAATGGGTAAAACTCATACTTTATAGTCTTCCTCAGGAGTATAACAGTTTTGTTCTATATTATCTATTGAACAATCCTAACTCCTCCGACATGGACAAACTCGAGTCTGAGTTGAGGGCCCATGAGCGGGATCTGATTGCAATGAGACCTCCTAGCATTGCAAGCTTTAATCAGAGGAAGAAGATTAAGCATGAGGGCTCCAACAAAGCTGCTTCTTCAAGTACAAATGTCAGACATCATGTTCTATGTGCGAATTGTAATGGAAAGGGACATAAAGAAGAACAATGTCCCAGGCTTCTAGACAATTCACACGAAGGTGATGCTTTTGTATTTGAATCATGTGTTTTAGAGAACGACAAATCCTCCTGGATTGTTGATTCTGGATCTACTAACCATGTATGTTCTTCATTGCAGCTGCTTGAAACTTGGGAGAATCTTCACCCAGATGAGTTAAAGCTTAAAGTTGGAAATGGCGAGTTGGTATCAGTTAAAGCAAGAGGAACAGCCCGAATCAAGTTTAATTCTAAGAAGTTTTTACTTTAAGAGAATGTTTTATATATTCCTAATTTTAGTAGAAACTTGATTAGTGTTTCATGTTTACAGACACAATTTTATATATTGAATTTTTCGAGTTCAAATTGTTCAATTTCTCGTAATGGATTTCATATATGTGTTGCAAACATGGAACGAGGGCTTTATGTTTTAAGACCTGATACTCAAATCTCACTAAATCTTTGAACTTTTCAATGTAGCTAAACCTAGAAGCCTTAAGAGAAAAGAGATTGATAATGATGATCAAACTTATCTATGGCATTTACGTTTAGGTCATATAGGCTTTGATAGACTCAATAGGCTAACCAAAGACGGTCCATTGAAAAATGTCATCTTAGGAGAGCTGCCAGTCTGCGAGTCTTGCCTAGAAGGAAAAATGACCAAACGTTCTTTCTGCAAAGGGAGAGCGTGCCAAAGAACCCCTAGGGTTAGTACATTCAGATGTTTGCGGACCGTTGAATGTAAAAGCCAGAGGAGGTTATGAGTATTTCGTCACTTTCATTGACAATTTCTCTAGATATAGTTTTCTTTACCTAATGCAAAAGAAATCTGAAACGTTTGAAAAGTTTCAGGAATTTCATGCTTTGGCTCAAAACCAATTAGGTAAAACATTAAAGATCTTGCGAACTGATAGGGGTGGAGAATATATGGATATGCAGTTCAAAGATCATTTAATTGAACTTGGAATTGAATACCAATATATCGCCCCTAGCACTCCACGGCGGAATGGAGTTGCGTAAAGAAGAAATCACACTCTCTTAGAAATGGTTAGGTCTATGCTTTGAGTTACTCAACTCGGCTACTACGTCATACGGGGATATGCTATTCAAATGGCAAACGATATTTTAAATGTTGTTCCATCTAAAGCAGTCCCTAAGACACCCGTCGAACTATGGAATGGTCGCACACCTAGTTTGCGCCATTATAGGATTTGGGGGTGCCCTGCTCACGTCTTAAGAAAGAAAGAAGGCAAACTGGAATCGCGAATTGAGGTTTGCATGTTTGTCGGAAATTCTAAAGAGACTAGGGGTGGACTATTCTATAGTCACAAGGATAACAAAGTGTTTGTCTCTACAAATGCTACTTTCCTTGAAGACAACTATATGAAAGACAACAAACCAAAAAGTGAAATTGTATTAGAGGAAATGCTCACAGATACTGTTCCTTCAAATGTACCATCTTCTTCTACTCAAGAAGAGGAACATCCCACTCCCTCAGTTGTAGCAGGCGAGAAAACTACTACTAAAGCTCCTGTTCAGAAAGTCACCGCTCCTCGTCGTAGTGGGAGGGTTTCCACAAAACCATCTCGTTATGGCTTGGATGGTGAAATCAATATGGTCGTTGGTGACGGTATTGATGACGACCCATTGACCTATAAACAGGCAATGGCAAGTCCACAACGGAAGCGATGGTCAGCCGGTATGGATTCAGAAATGGATTCCATGAAAAAGAACAAAGTCTTGGAATATGTAGAACCACCTGAAGATTTTCGTCCAATTGGATGTAAATGGGTCTACAAGAAGAAAAGAGGTGTTGGAGGCGAAGTCGAAACTTTCAAAGCTAGACTGGTCGCCAAGGGTTATACCCAAAGAGAAGGTGTGGACTATGAGGAAACTTTTAGTCCTGTTGCCATGCTCAAATCCATCCGAATTCTTCTCTCCATAGCTGCCGCTTTAGATTATGAAATCTGGCAAATGGATGTCAAGACAACCTTTCTTAATGGGCTTCTTGAAGAAACCATCTATATGGAGCAACCAGAAGGTTATGTTCTTCCTGGGCAGGAGAATAAAGTTTGCAAATTAAATAGGTCTATATATGGGCTTAAGCAAGCTTCTCGCTCATGGAACAAAAGGTTTGATGAGATCATCAAGACCTACGGCTTTCATCAGAATGAAGATGAACCTTGTGTTTACCAACTCAAGGAAAACCAAGTAGTAGTATTCCTGGTCCTTTATGTTGATGACATTTTGATCATTGGAAACAATGTCAAGAAAATGACTCACATCAAGGAATGGCTTGACACTCAATTCGACATGAAAGACTTGGGTGAGGCAGCCTATGTTCTTGGTATTCAGATTGTCAGAAACGGGAAGAACAGATCCCTTGCTCTCTCTCAAACAACTTACATTGACAAAGTTCTTGAGAGATTTTCCATGACCAATACCAAAGGGGCAAACATGCCCTCTAGACATGGTATCCGTCTATCTAAGGAACAGTGTCCTATTGATCCTCAAGAGATAGAAGACATGGCAAGAATTCCTTATGCTTCTGCAGTTGGGAGTCTAATGTATGCTATGCTATGCACTAGACCTGACATCTGCTATGCAGTTGGAATCGTGAGCAGGTATCAGTCAAATCCAGGAAGGGTACATTGGAACGCGGTTAAGTATATTTTGAAATACTTAAAGAGTACAAGAGATTATGTATTAGTCTACAAGGGTGGTGCTTTGAATCCCTTAGGCTATACAAACTCAAATTTCTAGGGATGTCTTGAAGACAGGAAATCTACATCTGGGATGGTGTTTACTCTTGGGGGTGGAGCAGTGGTTTGGAGAAGTGCTAAACAAACTGCGATTTCGGATTCTACCATGGAGGCAGAATACATAGCTGCGGCTGAAGCAGCTAAAGAGGTTGTCTGGCTTAGGAAGTTCTTCACCAGTCTTGGTGTAGTTCCTGGAATGGAAAGGCCTCTAGTCCTGCTTTGTGATAACACTGGAGCTATAGCCAACAGTAAGGAACCTCGGAGCCACAAGAGAAGTAAGCACATAGAAAGAAAGTATCATATTATCAGAGAATATGTGGCAAGAGGGGATGTACTGGTGGAGAAAGTGGATACGCAGGATAACTTGGCTGATCCATTCACCAAAGTCTTGGCAGTAACTTCATTCGAAAAGCACCGTCAGAATTTAGGATTAATTGAAATGTACTGATTTGTTTTATATTAGTGCAAGTGGGAGTTTTTTGTGTTAACTCAAACTTTTCGATCTCCTTGTTTTGATGATTAGCAAATATTTGATTATTATTTGTTACTAATGATTTATTGATTTTGTAGCAAATTTAAAAGAGAAAATAAATATTTTGGTATTTTTACCAAACTTTTAAAAGCAACACTAAATGGACTCAACAAGCATGTCAAGAGCAAAAGATTCATCAAGGGATCAACAACTCCAGACCCTATTCAAAAGAGGTCTTCAAAATCCCAAAGTCAAAAAGTCAACCCGAAAGTCAAAGTCAAAGTCAAAGTCAAGGTCAACTCTCGGGAAAAATCAACTTGGGATCAAAAACATGCAAATCAAGCTAGGAGGCTCTTCTACATCAAGACTACTCAAAATTAAATGGTATAAATCTACTTTAGTCTTGTTAAAGTGATTTGCATAGCACACTAAGTTTTTATAAATTTGAATTTTGGCCCATTCACTAACTTGTGCAACAAGTTTTCTCACACGATAGTTCAACATTTTTTTTGATTGAATTTCTAAATTACATTTTGTTTAACTAAGAGAACAAAGTTGGAATTTCTGAAATCGGATAATCGAGTAAGAAGTTATGCGCGTTTAAGTCCCGAAAAATGGCACTTTTGCCCTTTGGTCGATCATCCGGAATTCGGATGGCAACCGGAATTCCGGTTGTAATCAATCCGGAATTCCGGTTCCCATCCGGACTTCCGGTTCATGGCTGACCTCACCTCGGGAAACGTGCTAACGACTATAAACGGCTAGTTTTTTTTATCAAACACTATATAAACTCGATTTTTCTTTCAAAAAACAAGTTGGTTGAGCATTTATTACATATATCTAACCTATCTAAGTGAGATTAAGGAGCTTCTAAGTTTGAAATCCAAACCAACACATTTCACACACTTTGAGCCAAAATTTGATTTTATTCATATTAAGTGTGCTTGCTTTTCACTCTAGGTTTCCATTGTATCATCATATTTCTAGAGTGATTTTAGCTTGTATATCAAACACATTTCCATATTGTGATTGAGGTGAGGTTGGCACCGGTTTTGTAAACAACCCGGAAATAGTGAGATTGGCACTTTAACAATCCGAGAAAGAGGTTAATAGTCCTCGGGGCTGCGAAACTATTGTAAGAGGTTTGGAAATACCTTGGTGAAAATTTCCCGGTTGTAAGGGTTAGTCAAGCCCGTTAACTTGGCTCGATATTGGAACTCAAAGCTAGGTCCATAGCTTTGAAGACCAAGGACGTAGGTGGCATAGTTCTACCGAACCTTGTAAAAATCGAGAGTTTGCATTTTCTAATCCTTAAACTCTTTACTTTACAAGTTTAATTATTTGTCTTAATATATTGCTTGCCATACTACTTGCTTTTACTTGATTAATTGACTAATTGCATAATTTTGTGTTAAAAGTTTTAATTTTCCGAAATTAGTTTAAATTTCCAATTCACCCCCCCTCTTGGAAACATATCTTGGGCTAACAATTGGTATCAGAGCAAGGGCTCAAATTATTTGATTAGATTTCACAATCTAGAGCATGGCGTTTCCAAGTAATTCACAAAATAACATGTTAGAAGGTTTTAGCACAAATAGAGCACCATACTTCAATGGAGTAGATTTTCCTTATTGGAAAATTAGAATGGAAACTTACCTTCAATCTATTGACTATGATTTGTGGCATATTGTGTCTAGTGGTCCTTATGTTCTTAAACATGTCATAAATGGTGTTGAAGTAATTAAGACTTATGAAGCATATGATGAAAATGATAAGAAAATGCTTTCTAAAAATGCTAAAGCTAAATATGCTCTTATATGTGGTTTGGATAGAGATATTTTTAAAAATATTGAACAAGCCTCTACCGCTTATGATATGTGGAAAATGCTTGAAGTTACTCATCAAGGAACTAGTGCTATGAAGGAAACTAAAATTCAAATTTATTCCACTCAATATGAGAACTTTAAGATGAAATCGGATGAAACCATTGCTAATATGTATACTCGCTTCACTACAATTACTAATGGTTTGAACTCTCTTGGCAAGGTACTTACTCAAAAGGATATGGTGACCAAGATTTTGAGAAGTCTCACCAAGGCTTATCAAGGAAAGGTGGTTGCCATTCAAGAAGCCAAGGATCTCTCAACACTTCCCTTGGAAGAACTAATTGGCTCACTCATGAACCATGAAATTTTCATGAGTGCTCAAGAAGAAGAGGAAGTTGAGAAGAAAAAGAAGACTATTGCATTCAAGTCTTCCTCCTCACATGCCATTAGTGAAGAAGATGAGGAAAGCTTATGTAGTGACATGGAGGACTTGGCACTCTTCTCTAAGAAATACAAAAAGTTCATGAAATTCAAAAAGAACTTTGGGAAGAGGCCACAAAGAGGGAGTGACTCAAAAGAAAGAAAAAGCAAAGATGATCCACCAATTTGCTTTGAGTGCAAGAAGCCCGGACATATGAAGATGGATTGTCCAATGAGAAAGAAGAACAAATACAAAGGAAGGGCAATGTTGGCGGATTGGCTCAATAGTGACGAAGAGGACTCCGAAGAAGAAGGAAAGAATGAAGTGGCAAACATGTGCATGATGGCACTTGATGATGGGGTAAGCATTTCTAACCAAAATGATTGTGATTGCGAAAATGATGATGATAACTTAGATATGTCATATGATGAGTTGTCTAATTCATTTAAGGAACTATTTGATGATTTTGGTAAATTGCTTGTTAAAAACCAAACCCTTAGAGAGAAGACCAACATGCTTTTAAAAGAAATTGAGATTTTGAAAATAAATGAAAAAGAACTTATAGCTAAATCTCAATGTGCTACATGTGCTTCACATAAGAAAGAAATTATTGATTTGAAAGCCCATGTGAGAAGCCTAAAAAATGACATATACACCTTCACTAGAGGTAAGGAAGGCTATGATCTCATGGTGGGAAACCAATCATGTGGTTTTTCAAAAAATGGTATTGGCTATGATCCTAGTAAGAAACAAAAATTTTTGAGAAACTTTTTTGTGAAATCATCTAGTCTACCTCACTTTACATGCACGTATTGTAACCGAGATGGTCATACTATTTCCTATTGTCATGTAAAGAAATTTGCATATCTAGGCAAGACTAAATGGGTACCAAAGGGTTCTAGAACTAACATAAATGGACCCAAAGTTATATGGGTACCAAAAGCCAACAAATGAACTTGTTTTTGTAGGAATCAACAAGAAAGAGCCAAAGCTTATGGTTCTTGGATAGTGGATGTTCAAAGCATATGACCGGTGATCCATCAAGATTTTCAAGCTTTAAAAGCAAGGAAAGTGGCTTTGTCACTTTTGGAGACAATTCAAAAGGAAAAATCTTGGGCATTGGTGATATCGGTAACGTATACTCTCCATGTATTAAAAATGTGCTTCTTGTTGATAATCTTAAACATAACTTGCTTAGTATTAGTTAATTATGTGATATAGGTTTTCGTGTTGTGTTTGAATCCTCAAAATGCTCCATTGAAAATGTTTCAACCAATGAAGTTATTTTCCTTGGAGTAAGGAAGGATAATGTGTATGTTATTGATGTTGATTCTTTTGATAGTAAAAATAAATGTTTACTTAGAATTTATGAATGATAATTCTTGGTTGTGGCATAGAAGATTAGGACATGCTAGTATGGATTCTATTTCAAAATTGGTTAGAAAAAATCTTGTTATTGGTTTGCCATCTATTCCGTTTGTTAAAGATAAACTTTGTGATGCATGCCAATTTGGAAAACAAATTAAAACATCTTTTCATTCCAAGAAAGAAATTTCAACTACTAGACCTTTGCAATTGCTTCATATTGATTTATTTGGTCCTTCTAGAATTGCTAGTCTTGGTGGTAAATACTATGCTTTTGTAATTGTTGATGATTTTTCAAGATTTACTTGGGTTATTTTCTTGACTCTTAAAAGTGATGTTTTGGAAAACTTTGTCAAATTTTGTAAAAATGTGCAAAATGAAAAAGGATATTCTATTACCTCCGTTAGGAGTGACCATGGTGGTGAGTTTGACAATGATGCCTTAGAATTGTTTTGTGATGATCATGGTTTTAACCATAACTTTTCGGCACCAAGAACTCCACAACAAAATGGAGTTGTCGAAAGGAAGAATAGAACAATTCAAGAAATGGCTAGGTCAATGCTAAATGAAATTTCATTACCAAAATATTTTTGGGCCGAGGCCGTTAATACCTCTTGCTATATTTTGAATCGTGTTTTCATTAGGCCAAACATGAATAAAACCCCTTATGAGCTTTGGAAAGGAAGAAAACCCAACATTGGTTATTTTAAAGTTTTTGGATGCAAATGTTACATTTTAAACACCAAGGACAACCTTGGAAAATTTGATGCGAAATCCGATGTTGGAATTTTTATAGGGTATTCAACACATAGTAAAGCTTATAGAATTTATAACAAAAGAACTAATGTTGTTTAAGAATCTATTCATGTTGCTTTTGATGAGACTAACCCGCCTACAAGCAAAAGTTTAGATGATGATGTTGTAGGTTTGGGAGATGAGGTTCAAAATCTCGAAATTGGAGAGACTTCCAATGCTCCTTCACAAACTCCCAAAGAGGAACCACCCGTGGAAAAGGTAAATGAAAGCCAAGGTATGAACTCTAACCTTCCACATGAGTGGAAATTCAAAAGTGCTCATCCTATAGACCAAATTCTAGGTGATCCTTCTCAAGGTGTCACTACTAGAAACTCCTTAGAAACTTGTGTAATTTCATTGCTTTTATTTCTCAAATTGAACCAAAGAATTTTAAAGAGGCCGAAGTTGATGAATTTTGGCTTCTAGCTATGCAAGAAGAAATAAATCAATTTATAAGAAATAATGTTTGGGAGTTAGTTCCAAGACCGTCACATCAATCGGTGATTGGAACAAAATGGGTCTATAGAAATAAGGTAGATGAGCATGGGGTCATTGTGCGTAACAAGGCTAGATTAGTGGCCCAAGGTTACAATCAAGAAGAAGGAATTGATTATGAGGAAACCTTTGCCCCGGTAGCAAGACTTGAGTCCATTAGAATGTTGTTAGCTTTTGCATGCCACAAGAATTTTATCTTGTATCAAATGGATGTAAAAAGTGCATTCTTAAATGGGTACATTATGGAAGAGGTTTATGTCTCTCAACCACCGGTTTTCAAAATCATAAATACCCTAACCATGTTTACAAATTGTAAAAGGCTTTATATGGTTTAAAGCAAGCTCCTAGAGCTTGGTATGAAAAGATTAAGCACTTTTCTTATTTGAAATGGTTTTTCAATGGGTAAAGCGGATAATACACTTTTTATAAAAAGAAAATCCAAAGACATTATTATAGTACAAATTTATGTTGATGATATTATTTTTGGTGCTACTAATGATGCTCTTTGTGAAGAATTTTCTAAGTGTATGCATAGTGAGTTTGAGATGAGCATGATGGGAGAACTCAATTTTTTTCTTGGACTTCAAATCAAGCAACAAAAGGATGGCATATTCATAGGTCAAACTAAGTACATCAAGGATCTTCTTCAAAAGTTTGACTTGGCAAATGCAAAGTCCATGAATACACCCATGAGCACATCCATAAAGATGGACAAAGATGAAAGCGGTAAGAATGTGGACATCACCAAGTATCGAGGTATGATTGGCTCTTTATTATATTTAACCGCTAGTAGACCGGATATTTTGTTTAGTGTTGGTCTTTGTGCTAGGTACCAATCTTGTCCTAAAGAATCCCACTTGAGTGCCGTTAAAAGAATATTTAGATACTTGATAGGCACAATGAATCTAGGACTTTGGTACCCCAAGAACTCAAACTTTGAAATAGTTAGCTACTCGGATGCCGACTTTGCCGGTTGTAAGACGGATAGAAAAAGTACTAGTGGAACTTGTCACTTTCTAGGAAATTCCTTAGTGTCATGGTTTAGCAAGAAACAAAACTCGGTAGCTCTATCCACAACCGAAGCCGAATATATAGCCGCGGGTAGTTGTTGTGCACAAATACTTTGGATGAAACAAACTCTTAAGGATTTTGATATTGATTTTGAATGTACACCCATAAAGTGTGATAACACTAGTGCCATTAACCTCTCTACAGAATCCAATATTGCATTCTAGAGCCAAGCATATTGACATAAGGCACCACTTCCTTAGAGATCATATCCAAAGAGGTGATATTATGCTAGACTTTGTAAGCACCGAATTCCAATTAGCGGATATATTCACCAAGCCTCTTAGTGATGAGAGATTTAGTTTCATTAGAAGAGAGCTAGGCATGACCAACCTAAATGAAATATAAGGTTTGTTAGCTATAAAAAATTTCATGTCTCTTTACTTACTTATTTATGCATAATTGTTCCAAATATGATATTAATAAGATTTATATGCATAGATGAGAAAATTTATTGATACTTGACCTATATGAACTATCCTTGTTGAGAAACTTAAAATTATAGGTCAAAATGTGGATTTTTGGTGAACTTTGGACTTGTTTTTAAACAAGTGAACATGTGAATTTTTGCATATTTGATTTTCTTATGTGTCTATATGCTTGAATATGTGAAATAGAGTGTATTTAGTATGCCTATAGGTTTGCCTTGATTGAAATTTGCATGAAACAAATTTTTGGTACCTCACTTGTTGAATTTTTAGATTTTTAGGCCTAAAAGAGTGTTTTTCGTCAAACTCTCTCATTTTTCAACATTTTTCGATTCCGTAAGTTTGTACACCTCACATTTTATTTTATAAAACTGCTGGAAAAAGAATTTTTCAATTTCGTTGCATAAAACTCATTTTTGGTACGGTTCTAGTTTTCTTGGCAATTTTCGAAAAACTTACCGTAAATCGTCATTTTTCATTATTTTTCAGATTTTCTTGTTTGAGCAATTTTGTTTTATCATATTAAAGGTATTAGAATTGGTTTGGGGTCATTTGGGTCAAAATTGGATTTTTTAGCACGTTTTTAGGAAAAAAATTTTCTGGTCCTGTACCAACCGGAATTCCGGTTGTACCATCCGGAATTCCGGATGGCACGGGATCAGCAATAGGGGCGTTTTTGTCTTTTTAATGCGATTTTTTCCCTTTTTAAACCCTACCACCGAATTTCTCCTCCCCCATTCAGTTTTTTCAACCCTAATTCAGCAGCCATCCTCTCCTTTTCTCTAAAATTCTCTCTTTCAATTCCTCACTTTCATCTTCAAATAATTAAAAGAAAAAGAGAAGTGTGTTCTTCAATGGCTTCCTCATCAAGAGCTTCCAAGAGAATGGCTAGTGCAATTCAACAAAGGGAAATAAGGGCAAAAGCAAGGCAAGAACCCACTCTCTTCTTCAATGATGAAGATCACAACAAGTTTGTCAATGATTTCTCCTCTAGGAAGATTCTCAAAGGTAAAATTTGTGATCTCCCTAGCCTTGATTGTGTTGATTTTAGTCATCATTTTGAGACCCTAGGATGGACATCTTTTATTCAAATTAATACTCCATTGTATCCTAGGCTAATCCAAGGTTTTTATGCTTGCATTAAACCTACCTTAGAACCTTTAGGTGTTAGAGGAACCCTTAGAGGAGTAGCTTTTGAACTTAATGTAGCATCTCTCAATGACATGTTAGCAGCACCAAATAGTGGCATATTACTTGAACCCAAACTTTCTCTAAAAAATGATGCCATTTTTAACTTTGATGAGTGTTCTAGGAATATTTGTGGAGATGGCCCTTTTATTATGAGACCAAAAAGACACCAACTCACTTTAGAGGCTAAGATTCTCCACAAATTTATTGTTGCAAATCTTGCTCCTAGAAGTGGCCACCAAGATGAAATCAATTCCATTGATCAATTACTCATGCATCTCATCATAGCCAAAACTACACCCATCAACTTAGGCTATCTTATTTTAAAATTCATAATGGATGTGGACAAGCCTAATATGATTAAGGCACTTCCCTTTGGTTTTCTCCTTAGCTACCTTTTTCCTCTCTTAGGAATTCCTACCCTACAAGAAAAGAAAAATGATCCTACCTCTAGTGACATTCTAGGATCCAAAACTTTCAAGGCTATGGGTTACAAATTCCTTAACATTGAGTGGGTGTTCACACCCAAAAGAGGGCAAAGAATGCAAATTGATTTGGAGAGTGATGATGAAGAAATTAATTTGCCCGCAAGTGAGAGTGAAGAAGAAGAAGAAGAAGAAGAAGAGATGCCTCCTCAAGCTCCTCCCATGCCTACTTTTCCCCAATTTAACCTTGAGGAAGCTTTTACTCGTCTTCACACTTCGGTTGACAACCAATTTCAAACCTTGAGGAATGATCTCAACTCACAACTCACCAACCTCAACAATGACATCAACACCATGAGGAGTGACATGGTGCATGGGTTTGCTAATGTGCAAGAGGAGATGGCACAATGGAGGGCATACATGGATCGCTTTGGCCCCCCACCAAACTAGTTCTTGCATTATTTTTTTTTTTTGGCTTATTTAGTTTCTTTTTATTTTTTTTATTTTTTTTGGTTGTGTGCAAAGGCTTCATGCCTTTTGACTTTGTGTTAGTTGGTACTTTTTCTTTGTTTTTTTTTTTGTTGTTTGTTTGTTGTGTTGAATGTTATTTTGGATGTTATATTTTTTTTAATGCATTGGCTTGTTGCTTTGTTTTTATTTTTTATTATTTTTTCTCTTTTCTTTTATTTTTTGTGAATTCCTTGCCACCCTTTTTGATGAATCAAAAGGGGGAGAACAACTATTGATTAATTTTTGGCATCACCTCAAATTTTTTTTTTGGTATCTAATCCTTTTATCATAAGTAAAAATTGAGGGGGAGTTTACAAATTCATGCAAGGTAAAATTCAAAGGTAAATTTTTTTTCTTGCACACATTAAGGGGGAGCTAATCCAACTTACTTTGCTTAAATTTTTTTCTTTCCCTTTCAAAATAATCAAATATTTGATATCATCAAAAAGGGGGAGATTGTTAACTCAAACTTTTCGATCTCCTTGTTTTGATGATTAGCAAATATTTGATTATTATTTGTTACTAATGATTTATTGATTTTGTAGCAAATTTAAAAGAGAAAATAAATATTTTGGTATTTTTACCAAACTTTTAAAAGCAACACTAAATGGACTCAACAAGCATGTCAAGAGCAAAAGATTCATCAAGGGATCAACAACTCAAGACCCTATTCAAAAGAGGTCTTCAAAATCCCAAAGTCAAAAAGTCAACCCGAAAGTCAAAGTCAAAGTCAAAGTCAAGGTCAACTCTCGGGAAAAATCAACTTGGGATCAAAAACATGAAAATCAAGCTTGGAGGCTCTTCTACATCAAGACTACTCAAAATTAAATGGTATAAATCTACTTTAGTCTTGTTAAAGTGATTTGCATAGCACACTAAGTTTTTATAAATTTGAATTTTGGCCCATTCACTAACTTGTGCAACAAGTTTTCTCACACGATAGTTCAAAAAAATTTTTGATTGAATTTCTAAATTACATTTTGTTTAACTAAGAGAACAAAGTTGGAATTTCTGAAATCGGATAATCGAGTAAGAAGTTATGCGCGTTTAAGTCCCGAAAAATGGCACTTTTGCCAGCGATCGGTCATCCGGGAATTCCGGATGGCAACCGGAATTCCAGTTGTAATCAATCCGGAATTCCGGTTCCCATCCGGACTTCCGGTTCATGGCTGACCTCACCTCGGGAAACGTGCTAACGTCTATAAACGGCTAGTTTTTTATCAAACACTATATAAACTCGATTTTTCTTTCAAAAAACAAGTTGGTTGAGCATTTATTACATATATCTAGCCTATCTAAGTGAGATTAAGGAGCTTCTAAGTTTGAAATCCAAACCAACACATTTCACACACTTTGAGCCAAAATTTGATTTTATTCATATTAAGTGTGCTTGCTTTTCACTCTAGGTTTCCATTGTATCATCATATTTCTAGAGTGATTTTAGCTTGTATATCAAACACATTTCCATATTGTGATTGAGGTGAGGTTGGCACCGGTTTTGTAAACAACCCGGAAATAGTGAGATTGGCACTTTAACAATCCGAGAAAGAGGTTAATAGTCCTCGGGGGTGCGAAACTATTGTAAGAGGTTTGGAAATACCTTGGTGAAAATTCCCGGTTGTAAGGGTGGTTAGTCAAGCCCGTTAACTTGGCTCGATATTGGAACTCAAAGCTAGGTCCATAGCTTTGAAGACCAAGGACGTAGGTGGCATAGTTCTACCGAACCTTGTAAAAATCGAGAGTTTGCATTTTCTAATCCTTAAACTCTTTACTTTACAAGTTTAATTATTTGTCTTAATATATTGCTTGCCATACTACTTGCTTTTACTTGATTAATTGACTAATTGCATAATTTTGTGTTAAAAGTTTTAATTTTCCGAAATTAGTTTAAATTTCCAATTCACCCCCCTCTTGGAAACATATCTTGGGCTAACAATTGGTATCAGAGCAAGGGCTCAAATTATTTGATTAGATTTCACAATCTAGAGCATGGCGTTTCCAAGTAATTCACAAAATAACATGTTAGAAGGTTTTAGCACAAATAGAGCACCATACTTCAATGGAGTAGATTTTCCTTATTGGAAAATTAGAATGGAAACTTACCTTCAATCTATTGACTATGATTTGTGGCATATTGTGTCTAGTGGTCCTTATGTTGCTAAACATGTCATAAATGGTGTTGAAGTAATTAAGACTTATGAAGCATATGATGAAAATGATAAGAAAATGCTTTCTAAAAATGCTAAAGCTAAATATGCTCTTATATGTGGTTTGGATAGAGATATTTTTAAAAATATTGAACAAGCCTCTACCGCTTATGATATGTGGAAAATGCTTGAAGTTACTCATCAAGGAACTAGTGCTATGAAGGAAACTAAAATTCAAATTTATTCCACTCAATATGAGAACTTTAAGATGAAATCGGATGAAACCATTGCTAATATGTATACTCGCTTCACTACAATTACTAATGGTTTGAACTCTCTTGGCAAGGTACTTACTCAAAAGGATATGGTGACCAAGATTTTGAGAAGTCTCACCAAGGCTTATCAAGGAAAGGTGGTTGCCATTCAAGAAGCCAAGGATCTCTCAACACTTCCCTTGGAAGAACTAATTGGCTCACTCATGAACCATGAAATTTTCATGAGTGCTCAAGAAGAAGAGGAAGTTGAGAAGAAAAAGAAGACTATTGCATTCAAGTCTTCCTCCTCACATGCCATTAGTGAAGAAGATGAGGAAAGCTTATGTAGTGACATGGAGGACTTGGCACTCTTCTCTAAGAAATACAAAAAGTTCATGAAATTCAAAAAGAACTTTGGGAAGAGGCCACAAAGAGGGAGTGACTCAAAAGAAAGAAAAAGCAAAGATGATCCACCAATTTGCTTTGAGTGCAAGAAGCCCGGACATATGAAGATGGATTGTCTAATGAGAAAGAAGAACAAATACAAAGGAAGGGCAATGTTGGCGGATTGGCTCAATAGTGACGAAAAGGACTCCGAAGAAGAAGGAAAGAATGAAGTGGCAAACATGTGCATGATGGCACTTGATGATGGGGTAAGCATTTCTAACCAAAATGATTGTGATAGCGAAAATGATGATGATAACTTAGATATGTCATATGATGAGTTGTCTAATTCATTTAAGGAACTATTTGATGATTTTGGTAAATTGCTTGTTAAAAACCAAACCCTTAGAGAGAAGACCAACATGCTTTTAAAAGAAATTGAGATTTTGAAAATAAATGAAAAAGAACTTATAGCTAAATCTCAATGTGCTACATGTGCTTCACATAAGAAAGAAATTATTGATTTGAAAGCCCATGTGAGAAGCCTAAAAAATGACATATACACCTTCACTAGAGGTAAGGAAGGTTATGATCTCATGGTGGGAAACCAATCATGTGGTTTTTCAAAAAATGGTATTGGCTATGATCCTAGTAAGAAACAAAAATTTTTGAGAAACTTTTTTGTGAAATCATCTAGTCTACCTCACTTTACATGCACGTATTGTAACCGAGATGGTCATACTATTTCCTATTGTCATGTAAAGAAATTTGCATATCTAGGCAAGACTAAATGGGTACCAAAGGGTTCTAGAACTAACATAAATGGACCCAAAGTTATATGGGTACCAAAAGCCAACAAATGAACTTGTTTTTGTAGGAATCAACAAGAAAGAGCCAAAGCTTATGGTTCTTGGATAGTGGATGTTCAAAGCATATGACCGGTGATCCATCAAGATTTTCAAGCTTTAAAAGCAAGGAAAGTGGCTTTGTCACTTTTGGAGACAATTCAAAAGGAAAAATCTTGGGCATTGGTGATATCGGTAACGTATACTCTCCATGTATTAAAAATGTGCTTCTTGTTGATAATCTTAAACATAACTTGCTTAGTATTAGTCAATTATCTGATATAGGTTTTCGTGTTGTGTTTGAATCCTCAAAATGCTCCATTGAAAATGTTTCAACCAATGAAGTTATTTTCCTTGGAGTAAGGAAGGATAATGTGTATGTTATTGATGTTGATTCTTTTGATAGTAAAAATAAATGTTTAACGAATTTATGAATGATAATTCTTGGTTGTGGCTTAGAAGATTAGGACATGCTAGTATGGATTCTATTTCAAAATTGGTTAGAAAAGATCTTGTTATTGGTTTGCCATCTATTCCGTTTGTTAAAGATAAACTTTGTGATGCATGCCAATTTGGAAAACAAATTAAAACATCTTTTCATTCCAAGAAAGAAATTTCAACTACTAGACCTTTGCAATTGCTTCATATTGATTTATTTGGTCCTTCTAGAATTGCTAGTCTTGGTGGTAAATACTATGCTTTTGTAATTGTTGATGATTTTTCAAGATTTACTTGGGTTATTTTCTTGACTCTTAAAAGTGATGTTTTGGAAAACTTTGTCAAATTTTGTAAAAATGTGCAAAATGAAAAAGGATATTCTATTACCTCCGTTAGGAGTGACCATGGTGGTGAGTTTGACAATGATGCCTTAGAATTGTTTTGTGATGATCATGGTTTTAACCATAACTTTTCGGCACCAAGAACTCCACAACAAAATGGAGTTGTCGAAAGGAAGAATAGAACAATTCAAGAAATGGCTAGGTCAATGCTAAATGAAATTTCATTACCAAAATATTTTTGGGCCGAGGCCGTTAATACCTCTTGCTATATTTTGAATCGTGTTTTCATTAGGCCAAACATGAATAAAACCCCTTATGAGCTTTGGAAAGGAAGAAAACCCAACATTGGTTATTTTAAAGTTTTTGGATGCAAATGTTACATTTTAAACACCAAGGACAACCTTGGAAAATTTGATGCGAAATCCGATGTTGGAATTTTTATAGGGTATTCAACACATAGTAAAGCTTATAGAATTTATAACAAAAGAACTAATGTTGTTTAAGAATCTATTCATGTTGCTTTTGATGAGACTAACCCGCCTACAAGCAAAAGTTTAGATGATGATGTTGTAGGTTTGGGAGATGAGGTTCAAAATCTCGAAATTGGAGAGACTTCCAATGCTCCTTCACAAACTCCCAAAGAGGAACCACCCGTGGAAAAGGTAAATGAAAGCCAAGGTATGAACTCTAACCTTCCACATGAGTGGAAATTCAAAAGTGCTCATCCTATAGACCAAATTCTAGGTGATCCTTCTCAAGGTGTCACTACTAGAAACTCCCTTAGAAACTTGTGTAATTTCATTGCTTTTATTTCTCAAATTGAACCAAAGAATTTTAAAGAGGCCGAAGTTGATGAATTTTGGCTTCTAGCTATGCAAGAAGAAATAAATCAATTTATAAGAAATAATGTTTGGGAGTTAGTTCCAAGACCGTCACATCAATCGGTGATTGGAACAAAATGGGTCTATAGAAATAAGGTAGATGAGCATGGGGTCATTGTGCGTAACAAGGCTAGATTAGTGGCCCAAGGTTACAATCGAAGAAGGAATTGATTATGAGGAAACCTTTGCCCCGGTAGCAAGACTTGAGTCCATTAGAATGTTGTTAGCTTTTGCATGCCACAAGAATTTTATCTTGTATCAAATGGATGTAAAAAGTGCATTCTTAAATGGGTACATTATGGAAGAGGTTTATGTCTCTCAACCACCCGGTTTTCAAAATCATAAATACCCTAACCATGTTTACAAATTGAAAAAGGCTTTATATGGTTTAAAGCAAGCTCCTAGAGCTTGGTATGAAAGATTAAGCACTTTTCTTATTTGAAATGGTTTTTCAATGGGTAAAGCGGATAATACACTTTTTATAAAAAGAAAATCCAAAGACATTATTATAGTACAAATTTATGTTGATGATATTATTTTTGGTGCTACTAATGATGCTCTTTGTGAAGAATTTTCTAAGTGTATGCATAGTGAGTTTGAGATGAGCATGATGGGAGAACTCAATTTTTTTCTTGGACTTCAAATCAAGCAACAAAAGGATGGCATATTCATAGGTCAAACTAAGTACATCAAGGATCTTCTTCAAAAGTTTGACTTGGCAAATGCAAAGTCCATGAATACACCCATGAGCACATCCATAAAGATGGACAAAGATGAAAGCGGTAAGAATGTGGACATCACCAAGTATCGAGGTATGATTGGCTCTTTATTATATTTAACCGCTAGTAGACCGGATATTTTGTTTAGTTTTGGTCTTTGTGCTAGGTACCAATCTTGTCCTAAAGAATCCCACTTGAGTGCCGTTAAAAGAATATTTAGATACTTGATAGGCACAATGAATCTAGGACTTTGGTACCCCAAGAACTCAAACTTTGAAATAGTTAGCTACTCGGATGCCGAAGCTTTGCCGGTTGTAAGACGGATAGAAAAAGTACTAGTGGAACTTGTCACTTTCTAGGAAATTCCTTAGTGTCATGGTTTAGCAAGAAACAAAACTCGGTAGCTCTATCCACAACCGAAGCCGAATATATAGCCGCGGGTAGTTGTTGTGCACAAATACTTTGGATGAAACAAACTCTTAAGGATTTTGATATTGATTTTGAATGTACACCCATAAAGTGTGATAACACTAGTGCCATTAACCTCTCTAAGAATCCAATATTGCATTCTAGAGCCAAGCATATTGACATAAGGCACCACTTCCTTAGAGATCATATCCAAAGAGGTGATATTATGCTAGACTTTGTAAGCACCGAATTCCAATTAGCGGATATATTCACCAAGCCTCTTAGTGATGAGAGATTTAGTTTCATTAGAAGAGAGCTAGGCATGACCAACCTAAATGAAATATAAGGTTTGTTAGCTATAAAAAATTTCATGTCTCTTTACTTACTTATTTATGCATAATTGTTCCAAATATGATATTAATAAGATTTATATGCATAGATGAGAAAATTTATTGATACTTGACCTATATGAACTATCCTTGTTGAGAAACTTAAAATTATAGGTCAAAATGTGGATTTTTGGTGAACTTTGGACTTGTTTTTAAACAAGTGAACATGTAAATTTTTGCATATTTGATTTTCTTATGTGTCTATATGCTTGAATATGTGAAATAGAGTGTATTTAGTATGCCTATAGGTTTGCCTTGATTGAAATTTGCATGAAACAAATTTTTGGTACCTCACTTGTTGAATTTTTAGATTTTTAGGCCTAAAAGAGTGTTTTTCGTCAAACTCTCTCATTTTTCAACATTTTTCGATTCCGTAAGTTTGTACACCTCACATTTTATTTTATAAAACTGCTGGAAAAAGAATTTTTCAATTTCGTTGCATAAAACTCATTTTTGGTACGGTTCTAGTTTTCTTGGCAATTTTCGAAAAACTTACCGTAAATCGTCATTTTTCATTATTTTTCAGATTTTCTTGTTTGAGCAATTTTGTTTTATCATATTAAAGGTATTAGAATTGGTTTGGGGTCATTTGGGTCAAAATTGGATTTTTTAGCACGTTTTTAGGAAAAAAAATTTTCTGGTCCTGTACCAACCGGAATTCCGGTTGTACTATCCGGAATTCCGGATGGCACAGGATCAGCAATAGGGGCGTTTTGGTCTTTTTAATGCGATTTTTCCCTTTTTAAACCCTACCACCGAATTTCTCCTCCCCCATTCAGTTTTTTCAACCCTAATACAACAGCCATCCTTTCCTTTTCTCTAAAATTCTCTCTTTCAATTCCTCACTTTCATCTTCAAATAATTAAAAGAAAAAGAGAAGTGTGTTCTTCAATGGCTTCCTCATCAAGAGCTTCCAAGAGAATGGCTAGTGCAATTCAACAAAGGGAAATAAGGGCAAAAGCAAGGCAAGAACCCACTCTCTTCTTCAATGATGAAGATCACAACAAGTTTGTCAATGATTTCTCCTCTAGGAAGATTCTCAAAGGTAAAATTTGTGATCTCCCTAGCCTTGATTGTGTTGATTTTAGTCATCATTTTGAGACCCTAGGATGGACATCTTTTATTCAAATTAATACTCCATTGTATCCTAGGCTAATCCAAGGTTTTTATGCTTGCATTAAACCTACCTTAGAACCTTTAGGTGTTAGAGGAACCCTTAGAGGAGTAGCTTTTGAACTTAATGTAGCATCTCTCAATGACATGTTAGCAGCACCAAATAGTGGCATATTACTTGAACCCAAACTTTCTCTAAAAAATGATGCCATTTTTAACTTTGATGAGTGTTCTAGGAATATTTGTGGTGATGGCCCTTTTATTATGAGACCAAAAAGACACCAACTCACTTTAGAGGCTAAGATTCTCCACAAATTTATTGTTGCAAATCTTGCTCCTAGAAGTGGCCACCAAGATGAAATCAATTCCATTGATCAATTACTCATGCATCTCATCATAGCCAAAACTACACCCATCAACTTAGGCTATCTTATTTTAAAATTCATAATGGATGTGGACAAGCCTAATATGATTAAGGCACTTCCCTTTGGTTTTCTCCTTAGCTACCTTTTTCCTCTCTTAGGAATTCCTACCCTACAAGAAAAGAAAAATGATCCTACCTCTAGTGACATTCTAGGATCCAAAACTTTCAAGGCTATGGGTTACAAATTCCTTAACAATGAGTGGGTGTTCACACCCAAAAGAGGGCAAAGAATGCAAATTGATTTGGAGAGTGATGATGAAGAAATTAATTTGCCCGCAAGTGAGAGTGAAGAAGAAGAAGAAGAAGAAGAAGAGATGCCTCCTCAAGCTCCTCCCATGCCTACTTTTCCCCAATTTAACCTTGAGGAAGCTTTTACTCGTCTTCACACTTCGGTTGACAACCAATTTCAAACCTTGAGGAATGATCTCAACTCACAACTCACCAACCTCAACAATGACATCAACACCATGAGGAGTGACATGGTGCATGGGTTTGCTAATGTGCAAGAGGAGATGGCACAATGGAGGGCATACATGGATCGCTTTGGCCCCCCACCAAACTAGTTCTTGCATTATTTTTTTTTGGCTTATTTAGTTTCTTTTTATTTTTTATTTTTTTTTTGGTTGTGTGCAAAGGCTTCATGCCTTTTGACTTTGTGTTAGTTGGTACTTTTTCTTTGTTTTTTTTTGTTGTTTGTTTGTTGTGTTGAATGTTATTTTGGATGTTATATTTTTTTTAATGCATTGGCTTGTTGCTTTATTTTTATTTTTTATTATTTTTTCTCTTCTATTTTATTTTTTGTGAATTCCTTGCCACCCTTTTTGATGAATCAAAAGGGGGAGAACAACTATTGATTAATTTTTGGCATCACCTCAAATTTTTTTTTTTGGTATCTAATCCTTTTATCATAAGTAAAAATTGAGGGGGAGTTTACAAATTCATGCAAGGTAAAATTCAAAGGTAAATTTTTTTTCTTGCACACATTAAGGGGGAGCTAATCCAACTTACTTTGCTTAAATTTTTTTCTTTCCCTTTCAAAATAATCAAATATTTGATATCATCAAAAAGGGGGAGATTGTTAACTCAAACTTTTCGATCTCCTTGTTTTGATGATTAGCAAATATTTGATTATTATTTGTTACTAATGATTTATTGATTTTGTAGCAAATTTAAAAGAGAAAATAAATATTTTGGTATGTTTACCAAACTTTTAAAAGCAACACTAAATGGACTCAACAAGCATGTCAAGAGCAAAAGATTCATCAAGGGATCAACAACTCAAGACCCTATTCAAAAGAGGTCTTCAAAATCCCAAAGTCAAAAAGTCAACCCGAAAGTCAAAGTCAAGGTCAACTCTCGGGAAAAATCAACTTGGGATCAAAAACATGCAAATCAAGCTAGGAGGCTCTTCTACATCAAGACTACTCAAAATTAAATGGTATAAATCTACTTTAGTCTTGTTAAAGTGATTTGCATAGCACACTAAGTTTTTATAAATTTGAATTTTGGCCCATTCACTAACTTGTGCAACAAGTTTTCTCACACGATAGTTCAAAAATTTTTTTGATTGAATTTCTAAATTACATTTTGTTTAACTAAGAGAACAAAGTTGGAATTTCTGAAATCGGATAATCGAGTAAGAAGTTATGCGCGTTTAAGTCCCGAAAAATGGCACTTTTGCCACTGGTCAGTCATCCGGAATTCCGGATGGCAACCGGAATTCCAGTTGTAATCAATCCGGAATTCCGGTTCCCATCCGGACTTCCGGTTCATGGCTGACCTCACCTCGGGAAACGTGCTAACGGCTATAAACGGCTAGTTTTTTATCAAACACTATATAAACTCGATTTTTCTTTCAAAAAACAAGTTGGTTGAGCATTTATTACATATATCTAACCTATCTAAGTGAGAATAAGGAGCTTCTAAGTTTGAAATCCAAACCAACACATTTCACACACTTTGAGCCAAAATTTGATTTTATTCATATTAAGTGTGCTTGCTTTTCACTCTAGGTTTCCATTGTATCATCATATTTCTAGAGTGATTTTAGCTTGTATATCAAACACATTTCCATATTGTGATTGAGGTGAGGTTGGCACCGGTTTTGTAAACAACCCGGAAATAGTGAGATTGGCACTTTAACAATCCGAGAAAGAGGTTAATAGTCCTCGGGGGTGCGAAACTATTGTAAGAGGTTTGGAAATACCTTGGTGAAAATTTCCCGGTTGTAAGGGTTAGTCAAGCCCGTTAACTTGGCTCGATATTGGAACTCAAAGCTAGGTCCATAGCTTTGAAGACCAAGGACGTAGGTGGCATAGTTCTACCGAACCTTGTAAAAATCGAGAGTTTGCATTTTCTAATCCTTAAACTCTTTACTTTACAAGTTTAATTATTTGTCTTAATATATTGCTTGCCATACTACTTGCTTTTACTTGATTAATTGACTAATTGCATAATTTTGTGTTAAAAGTTTTAATTTTCCGAAATTAGTTTAAATTTCCAATTCACCCCCCCTCTTGGAAACATATCTTGGGCTAACATGTTGGGTTTTATGCCCTAAATAAAACTCTGTTTCAATGTAATCCAGATTATTCTATATCAATAAAGTAACAGAAGTAATTTTTCATTCACTTGTGTATGTTTTGGTTCACTTAATCAATTGCCTGTCTATTTGATTTATAAATTCATGTAAACCCTTTTCACATACTTGAACATGTTCATTGTGTTGTCAACACAGTGGAAAATAAACATGACTATGTGAATAAAGTATTCCTAGATTTATCAGAACACTGGGTTTCACTGATATGACAATCTACAACAGAGTTTACTTACATTTGGAGAAATGTTATGTTCTTTCCAGAACATAGGTTAAAGTAAAGCTCAAGTTGGATGCATGGAGTATGCATTGGAATGGACCGATATTGAACTTTGAATTAGATTTTGAAACTTACCGTAAACATCTATTCAATTCAATCATAAGTTGATCCTAGATCACATGATCTAAATCCTGATATGGTTAGGCTTAATTTCAAGAGTGTTATTCGTGTTCTTTGATTTGTTAGTTAAGCCTAAAAACTTTAGTCTGGGCAATACATACATTTTGGGAACACGGTAGTGTGATTGAGTGGGAGCGCTAACATAAATATGGAATCTATAGCTTCTATCTGGCGAATAGTAAGCAAAGGGTGATTTCCTTCGAGCTTAACCAAACGAGATAAATGATTGAGTACTCATTTCACTTAGTTGAAATATCATTTATACAGGGTTAAGTGTTTTAAGGATAAAATACATTGTAGGGTGTTACGGTAATTTAAATCCCTTTACAGTGTAGATCATCCATATAGAGGATCATTGATCACATTAGGATTATAACAATGGATAACTAATAATGTGGCTATATGGTGGAACATATAGAGCATTCTATATACTGAGAGTGCAATTCTGAGTTCTATGTGTGGATTCAACGAAGAATTAATAAGTCAGTGAATTTAAGTGGTAAATTCTAGATCTGCTTATTGGAAGCTCGGATATATAGACCCATGGTCCCCTCACTAGTTGAGATGATATTAGTTGTAGGACTCATTTAATTGATTTTAATTAATCAATTAAAAATTCTCAAGATAGACTTGTCAGTTTGAGAATTTAGCACTTATTAAGGGCAAAACAGTAAATAGAGATTTTGAAGGGCATATTTATTAATTAGGAAACTTTAATTAGTTTCATTATTAATAAAATAAATGATAATATATTATTTGATAATTATTTTTTAATTATTAAATAATTAGATTTATCATTAATATGGTTGAACAATGGAATTGGCAATTTTTCACAAAAAAGGGAAACTATCAAGTGTAGGAAAAGGAAAGTTGGAAAAAAGGCAAGCCTTGTTTCCACATTGCCTAGGCCGGCCCCTTTACCTTCCTTTTCCCTTTGATTTTCTCAGTTCAAAATGTCAATCATAGCCCTTGGTGGTCTTCTATAAATAGAAGGCAAAGGCTTCAGAGTTTCATACATCTGTACAACCTTTTCACAGCATTATTCTGAAAGAATTTTCTCTCAGAAAATTCTCTCTGAGCCGCCACCCTCTCTCTCTCTATTCCTTCACTGTTTCGAAATTTATGAGTGCTAGAGTAGTGCCCACACACATCAAGTAATACCTCAATCATAGTGAGGAAGGCTGTGTAGATTTCAGAGATAACAAAGAAGGACTTTCGGGCTCAAATCTTGATTATACTCTGCTACAGAAAGGAATCAAGGGTTAGAGATCTGAGTGGAAGGAGACATATATATTCCGCTGCAATCACTGTAAGATTTCTGGTACTCTTATGTGTTTAATTTCATATCGTTTTAGAAGTTCATATTTAGGTTGTTAAATCAACATACTTGTGAGTAGATCTAAGTTCCTGGTAAAATAACTTCCAACAGAATGGTCTATAAATCATTTCATGTCATTCTATATTTTCTGTTAAGAAAATTAAATGACGCTTATGATTATAATCCCGAAATTCTATTCCCAATTGATATAAATCCTCAATCTTAGAAATCTCCTACTTGTATGGGTAAATCTGACTTAGAGTTAAATTAGTAGTGGTGGTCCAAGATAGAATTACTCATAATATTTGGTATAAATTTAAGTCTTTGACTTTAATTTTAGAATCCAAATAGAATTTTTCTTATATTTCTAATTCCAGAATACAATACAGTTACACTTTCTCAAGTGTTTAATATCCATCTTCTATTAATGGATTAAAACTGTATGGAATATGAGTTAGGTATTCTGTGACCAGGATCCACTTGCAGTATTCTAAGAACTCTTTGATGTAACTAAACGTATGTCATCAATAGACACTACCATTTTTTTAATCTATGGCATTTGTATCTTGTTCATAGTGGATTTGACAAGATCAATCTCTGCAAAGAGTTAATATGCCTATATCCACTGAAAGTAATTCATCTCATTCGCAGATGGATGTACATTCAGGGGTGGATATGAGTTTTTCGTTGTATTCTTAAAACGATAACTCTAGATTATACCTTAAGCAAAGAAATTTGAAATGTTTGAAAAATTTCATTAATTTTTAGCAATGGTTAAAACCATTAAGGTAAGTGGTTAAAGATCTTGCGAACTGATAGGGGTGGAAAAATAGTTAGAAGATATGCAGTTCAAAGATCATTAAATTGATTTTTGAATTATATCCAAACTTACCTCCCCAGAAATTTCGAGTTGCATATTGATGATTAGTTACTAGTCGTTGCCTAAATCCTTCTATGGTAATACAATTTCAGAATGATGTAATGGTTGTATACTTAATGTAAATCATTACTAGATTCATGGATGACCTAATCAAAATCTTAAGAAAAGCTAGAACTGTTAACCATGGTTTGTTAGCTGTTCTAAGTGATTAGGGGTGGACCATCCCATTGTCAATAGATAAGAAAGTGTTTGTTCAAACAAATACTACTTTTCTAAGATAATGACTAAGTCTGAAAACAAGTAGCAAATAAAGGAGATATTTATTCTTGATTCCAAAAGTGTTCTATCATCTTATTTGATATATGATGATCCCACTGCCTCTGTTGTCTTGTCACAACCGAAGAGATCAATACCATTTAGTTTTCTTAGACATAATTCACGGTACCTCGTCGTAGTGGGAGAGTTTCTAGGAACTCACCTTCTTATGACTTGGGAGACACTAGTGATTAAAATCCATTGTGAGTTTAAACGAGTAATGGATTGTCAAGATAAGAAACTAAGAAGAAAGCCAATAGAACTATGGTTTAATCCATTCACATGGAGTAACCTAAAGTTTTCTATTACAAGGACATAAAAGGAAATTTTCGTTTATAAGTCTATTCAATGGACTTAACAAACTTCCTGTTCCTAGTATTATAGGTTTGAGTTTATCTAAACCTATGGCTTGTGGTATACACAGTAATTACTTACTCTAATGCAAGCAACTTACTTTAGTAAGATCTTTGAAGCATTTTCTTTCTAATGGCAATCTATAGAAGCTTCACAACTTCTTAGGTATAGATTTTATTTATCTAAGGAAAAGTCTTAACTATTCCAGAAAAGATAAAGCCATGAAAGAATTTCTTATATCAACAATGAGAGGTCTTAGATATGCTTTTGTATGCCTTAGACCAGACACCTGCTGTTGAGTGGGAGTAATGAGTAGGTATCAGATTAATCCAGGAGAAGAACATTGGAACACAATCAAGTAAATCTTAAGATTAAAAAGAGGAACTATATGTTAGTCTATAAGGGTGTGTTTAAAACTCTTAGACTACACCATATCAGATTTCGAAATTTGCCTTTGTGCTAGTAAATCTTTCTGATAAGATGGTGGTTACTCTGGGGGTGGAATAGTGATTTTGGAGAAGTGTAAAAACCTATCTGAAGTCTCTAGGTCTACCAGAGAGGGACTGAATGTTAAGGTTGCAGGAAAGGTACTTATTCAGTCTAAGGAAAGTTCTATACATTTTTGGCATCATTCCAAATTGCCTTAAACTACTAGTGTTAATTTCCTGATTAACCAAAAGTAGTTGCCAAAGATATAGAATCCAGTATCCCAAGAGAGTAGACATATAGAGAGGAATTTCACATTATCAATGATTTTGTGATTAAAGGAAGAGTAATAGTGGGGAAAAGGTTGTGGTTAATTCAACCTTTCAGATCCTATTACGAGGAGTTTACTACTACTACACTTGATTTGTATATCTGTTGGAAATTATTTTACCAGGATCTTAGATCTACTCACAAGTATGTTTATTAACATCCTAAATATGAACTTTCTAAAACGATGAAATAAACACATATAAAGTTAAAGAAACCTTACATTGGGTGCAGCGGAATATAATGACTCCTTCCGTTCAGATATCTAGCCCTTGATTCCTTTCTGTAGCAGAGCATTATCAATATCTGAACCTGGATCTCTTTCTCTGAATCTTTGATGCTGAAACTCCTTTGCTGATGATCTTTCTTCACGATCTTCCTCACTATGATTGAGGTATCACTTGATGTGTGTGGGCACTACTCTCACACTAAGATTTTCGAAATTGAAGAGGGAAGGAGAAAGAGAAGGGTCAGCCAAAGATAGGGAGAGAGAAGGCTCAGGTATTCTGAATCAGAAGTCTCAGAAGAAAAGTGTGTTTTTCCTGAAGCCTTCACTATCTATTTATAGCATTCCACTAGGGTTAGATTTGAATTATATGGCATTAAAATAATGAAAAAATCAACTTAAAATACCTACTAAGGTGGCCGGCCATACACTTAGTGGATTGGGCCTTGCTTTTTGCAATTTTTCAATTTTAACACCTTTTGTATCTGATTTTCTCAAAAATACCAATTTCCTAATTCAACCATTTAAATGCCAATTCTAACTATTTAATAACTACAAATAATTATTAAATAATATTGTCATTTATCATATTTATTAATTGAACCATACAAAGTATCATAATTAACAAATATGCCCCTATAAACTCTTTCTTTACAATTTCGCCCTTACTTAGTGAAAATTTCACAAATAGACATAGTCTAATTTGAGAATTATAATTGATTAATCAAAACCAATTACATGAGTCTTACAAGAAATATTATCTCAACTAGTGGGGGGACCATGGGTCTGTATAACCGAGCTTCCAATAAGTAGATCAAGAATTTAGGACTAAAATTCACTAACTTATTAATTCTTCGTTGAATCCACGCATAGAACTTAGAATTGCACTCTCACTATATAGAATGCTCTATATGTTCCACCATATAGACACATCATTAGTTATCCATTGTTATAATCCTAATGTGATCAATTATCCTCTATATGAATGATCTACACAGTAAAGGGATTAAATTACCGTAACACCCTACTATGTATTTTATCCTTAAAACACTTGACCCCGTATAAATGATATTTCAGCTTATGTGAAATGAGATCTCCACCATTTATTTTCGTTTGGTCAAGCTCGAAGGAGATCATCCTTTGCTTACTATTCGCCAGATAGAAGCTATAGATTCCATGTTTATGCTAGCGCTCCCACTCAATTGCACTACCGTGTTCCCAAAAAGTACGTATCACCCTGACCTAAAAGTAGGCTTAACTAACAATTCAAAGAACACGAATAGCCTTTCAAGATTGAGCCTAATCATAACAGGATTAAGATCATTTGATCTAGGATCAACTAGGCGATATTGACTTGAATAGATTTTACGGTAAGTTTAATAAATCTAAGTCAAAGTTCAATATCGGTCCCTTTCGATGCATACTCCATGCATCCAACCTGAGCTTTACTTTAACCAATGTTCTGGAAAGAACATAGTATTTCTCCAAATACAAGTAAACTCTTGTTGTAGATTATCATATCAGTAAAACCATTGTGTCGATAAATCTAGGAAACTTTATTCACATAGTCATGTTTACTTTCCAATGTGTTGACGGCACAATAAACAGGATCAAGTATGTGAAAAGGGTTTCAGATGAATCTATACATTATGTACATATAATCATGAAATAAATCATGTGAACCATGCAACATTAAATTTTATTTCTGATCTATATTAATAAGTAAATATGATTATATTGAAATGAGTTTTATTTAGGGCATAAAACCCAACAATATCAAGGTGTTGAGATTATTTGAAACACACTTTTTGTTTTATATTAGTGCAAGTGGGAGTTTGTTGGGTTTTATGCCCTAAATAAAACCCATTTCAATATAATCAGATTTACTTATTAATATAGATCAGAAATAACATTTAATGTTGCATGGTTCACATGATTTATTTCATGATTATATGTACATAATGTATAGATTCATCTGAAACTCTTTTCACACACTTGATCCTGTTTATTGTGCCGTCAACACATTGGAAAGTAAACATGACTATGTGAATAAAGTTTCCTAGATTTATCAGACACAGGGTTTTACTGATATGATAATCTACAACAGAGTTTACTTGCATTTGGAGAAGTGCTATGTTCTTTCCAGAGCATTGGTTAAAGTAAAGCTCAGGTTGGATGCATGGAGTATGCATCGGAAGGGACCGATATTGAACTTTGACTTAGATTTAATTAAACTTACCGTAAAATCTATTCAAGTCAATATCGCCTAGTTGATCCTAGATCAAATGATCTTAATCCTGTTATGATTAGGCTCAATCTTGAAAGGCTATTCGTGTTCCTTGAATTGCTAGTTAAGCCTACTTTTAAGTTAGGGTGATACGTACTTTTTGGGAACACGGTAGTGCAATTGAGTGGGAGCGCTAGCATAAACATGGAATCTATAGCTTCTATCTGGCGAATAGTAAGCAAAGGATGATCACCTTCGAGCTTGACCAAACGAAAATAAATGGTGGAGATCTCATTTCACATAAGCTGAAATATCATTTATACGGGGCCAAGTGTTTTAAGGATAAAATACATAGTAGGGTGTTACGGAAATTTAATCCCTTTACTGTGTAGATCATTCATATAGAGGATAATTGATCACATTAGGATTATAACAATGGATAACTAATGATGTGTCTATATGGTGGAACATATAGAGCATTCTATATACTGAGAGTGCAATTCTAAGTTCTATGCGTGGATTCAACGAAGAATTAATAAGTTAGTGAATTTTAGTCCTAAATTCTTGATCTACTTATTGGAAGCTCGGTTATATAGACCCATGGTCCCCCCACTAGTTGAGATAATATTGCTTGTAAGACTCATGTAATTGGTTTTGATTAATCAATTATAATTCTCAAATTAGACTATGTCTATTTGTGAAATTTTCACTAAGTAAGGGCGAAATTGTAAAGAAAGAGTTTATAGGGGCATATTTGTTAATTATGATACTTTGTATGGTTCAATTAATAAATATGATAAATGACAATAGTATGGAAGACATCCTTGTGAGATGAGTAGTGCCCACACACATCAAGTGGTATCTCAATCATAGTATGGAAGACTATGGAATTTCTGCATCAAAGAAGGAGAAAAGAAGATCCAGGTTCAGATCTTGGTGATGCTCTGCTACAGAAAGGAATCAAGGGCTAGAGATCTGAACGGAAGGAGTCATATTATTCCTGCTTTGGACCTTTGTAAGGTTTTCTAACTTTATATGTGTTTATTTTCATTGTTTTAGAATTCATATTAGGTTGTTAATCCAACATACTTGTTAGTAAATCTAGATCCTGGTAAAATAATTTCCAACACCCCCCACTAGTTGAGATAATATTGCTTGTAAGACTCATGTAATTGGTTTTGATTAATCAATTATAATTCTCAAATTAGACTATGTCTATTTGTGATTTTTTCACTAAGTAAGGGCGAAATTGTAAAGAAAGAGTTTATAGGGGCATATTTGTTAATTATGAAACTTTGTATGGTTCAATTAATAAATATAATAAATGACAATATTATTTAATAATTATTTATAGTTATTAAATAGTTATAATTGGCATTTAAATGGTTGAATTAGGAAATTGGCATTTTTGAGAAAATCAGATACAAAAGGTGTTAAAATTGCAAAATTGCAAAAAGCAAGGCCCAATCCATTAAAGCTATGGCCGGCCACCTATTGTAGTATTTTAAGTTGATTTTTTCATTATTTTAATGCCATATAATTCAAATCTAACCCTAGTGGAATGCTATAAATAGATAATGAAGGCTTCAGGAAAATAAGACTTTTCTTCTGACACTTCTGATTCAGAAAACCTGAGCCTTCTCTCTCCCTATCTTTGGCTGACCCTTCTCTTTCTACTTCCCTCTTCAATTTCGAAAATCTTAGTGTGAGAGTAGTGCCCACACACATCAAGCAATACCTCAATCATAGTGAGGAAGATCGTGAAGAAAGATCATCAGCAAAGGAGTTTCAGCATCAAAGATTCAGAGAAAGAGATCCAGGTTCAGATATTGATAATGCTCTGCTACAGAAAGGAATCAAGGGCTAGATATCTGAACGGAAGGAGTCATATTATTCCGCTGCACCCAATGTAAGGTTTCTTAAACTTTATATGTGTTTAATTTATCGTTTTAGAAAGTTCTTATTTAGGATGTTAATAAACATACTTGTGAGTAGATCTAAGATCCTGGTAAAATAATTTCCAACAAAAACTAGATCCAGAAATCGACATCAACAACGCGAAGCTAATAACAGACAAACACCAACTAGAAGTTGAAAAAGGTTAGGCATACAAAGACAAGGAAACACTGAAGAAAGTTTACAGCTACTACGCAAACAAAAATAACTTCCAATACAGTTTTTGAAAATATATTTAATTGGGTTTCAGTAAGAAGTTTTTTAATATCTTCAATAACAGAGTAATAACCAGAGTTTATAACTCTGGAATGGTAGTATTCCGATCGGGTGTACCTGAATTTTCAATCCTATAAAAAAAATAAGAAAACACTACTAAAACAACCTAAAAAAAAATAAAGAACATAAAAACAAGCATAAAAAAACTCTGGAATGGTAGTATTCCGATCGGGTGTACTTGGATTCCCAATCCTATAAAAAAAATATAGGAAAACACTACTAAAACAAAACTAAAACAACACAAAAAAAAAATAAAGAATATAAAAAATAAGCATAAAAAACAATAAACAAAATAAGCCATAAGAGCCATCAAAAGATACAATACTACTACTCACAAAACCAGAGCTAACTATAACCCCAAAAAAGAAAAAGAAAAAACATAATTAGTAAAAACAATAAAAACCCAGTAAAATTTATGTCGTTCTAGAAAAAATAAATAAAGAAAAAAAGAGATTTTTTTTACTTAGAAAGTTTGAGTTGTCTGTTGTTCTTCTTCTTCCTCTGTATTGTTCTTCTTGAAATAGATTTTTTCAATTTTTTAAAATATTTTATGTGCTTATGTGATGAATGTTAATGTTGTACGAAATTTTTCCATGAAATAGATTTTTTCAATTTTTTAAAATATTTTATTTGGATTCCTTGTGAAAAATTAAGCAATTTTGTTTTTTACCGAACTCGATTTTGATAAAAATTGAGAAAGATATGAATTTTGGAAGATTGGAAATCATGGTTGCTGTATGCAGCCTATCCTGGCAGTTCCCTACAAATTGCGAATTTTTGAGGGTTTTTCCCCAAAAATCCAATTTTTTCATGGGTTCGTTTCCCAAAAATTCATTTTTCCTTTTCTTAAATATTTCTAAATTGAAATGTTTCCAATATTAAATATTTTCAATTTGGAATTTTTCCAATTTTAAATATTTCTATTTTGGATTGTTTCCAATTTTTTAAATATTTCCTATTATGGTCAGATTTAAAAATTTGTTAAGTTCTTTAATATTTATTTATTATTTAATTATAAGATTAGATATTTTGATATTTAAGATATTTTAAATTAAAAGATAACTTTGTCTTTTTATTTGAAATATTATATTAAAATTATCTTATATGTCAAATTAAATAATTAATAAATTTAAAATTAACATAGATATTTTTATAGATATACTTACCATAATGTTTTTCAAATTCAAAAATTTGTTATTTTGTTAAATATTTAATTATTTATAAATTATAAGTATAAAAATGATATTTTTCTATATATATATATCATTTTTTCCTTATTAGAAATTTATAAATCATATCTTAAATATTTAAATAACATAGATATTTTTGTAGAGATTTGAATATTGCTTAATTTGAGATATTTTGACATATAATTATGGTAATTATTATTTAACCAAATCTATTTTAAAATTGGTTTATTTTATTAAATTATAAGATCTGAAAGTGATATTGAAGATTCTTTCCTTTCAAATCATTGATCTTGTTAGATATTTAATTTAATTTGATTCAAATAAACCTAGATATTTTAAAATTAGTTTCCTTTATTTGGTTGGTTTAAGAATAATAATTTAATTATATTAATATCTTGATTCACATCTGTTACATGGACAATGTTTGTTTATTTATATTGTTTATTCAATAACTTTTTTTTTAACAAACCTATTATTTATCTGATCTAAATTGCTATGATTAACTTATTGACAGATCATGATCCAATGATCTGATTTAAATCATAGTCCAATTGACGATAGATCTTATAAATAATTTGTAACAGATAAATTTTGTACTTCTTTCATCTGTGTAAACCTAGTAACATGATAGGGTCCATCCAAATCATTTAACCTGTGTGAGCCTATATGTTTGCTTTTGGGCTTAGATACATATAGGGAGCCCATTTTAGTTTTTACTAAGTAAATGGACTAGGTTGCTAAAATAAATTTTGACATAAGGAAATTTATTTAGGCCCAATTAGATTTGGGCTTATTCAATGAATAACAATTGTTTATTTTAAGGTTAAATTCCTCTCTTTTGGGCCTTGTGTGAGAGTTGGGGGCCATAGAAGTGGGTACGACATACTGAACCCAGCTCCCCCTCACATGAACTACCCCAATTGTGAAGGCCCATTTGACTTATTTAAATAATTGTATTAGGTTAATTATATTAGTCTAACCTAATTAAAATTGAATTAGCAACATAATTAACTTTTAAAATATATGAAATTTATTTTTCATTGTAATATTTTAAAGTTAATTTTAGAAAAACACTTAGTCAATGATATATTCTAGATAGTTATTTCTAGTACTAGTTATTATTTCTAATATTAAATAGGAAAATATCATTGATTGTGAAATTAATTGTCTCTTAATTAATTTTGGTACAATCTAAGTTTAGTATATTTTCCTAGTATTAAACTAGAATTAATAATTAAGTTTCCTCTTTACTTAATTATTTATTTCTTGAATTTAATACATTTAATTAAATTGAAAATTTCAATATCTAAGTTGATTTTAATCATGATACTTTAATATTGTTATTTTCATGTTATTTAATTAAAGTTGAAAATTATTTAAGTTTGGAATCTTATTTCAGAATAACTTAAGTTTGAATAATTTTCAAAATATATTTTATTTTATTTTATTAATCATTTCCCAAAATTTCGAAATTGCATCACCTTGATGCAGAAATTTCGAATTTTATTTTAAAAATAGATTAAAGTTGAAAATTATTTATTTAATTTTGGACCAACTTAAATCAGTGACTTTTTCATTTGATGGTTAATTAAAATAAATGAACTAAAATATATTATAATTAGAAATTGGATTAATTAGTCTATGAAAGTCTAGATAGATATTATCTGTTTTGCTTGAAGTATTTTTCTAGTGATATTTAATTAAATAGAAAATTAATATTTAAGTTGATTTTTTAATCATGATACTTAAATATTTGAAATTTTTCTTAGATATTTAATTAAATAGGAAAATTATATTTTTGTTGAAAATTAATTTTTATTAATTAATTTTGGGCCAACATAAAATTAGAGTAATTTTCCAGGATTTATTTTATTTTATTTTAAAGCATTTTCGAAAATGCAATATATATTTATAGAAAATTAAATTTGAGTTGTAAATTAATTCAAATTAATTTTGAAACAACTTAAATTGAATGATTTTCTAAATATTTATGGAAATTATTACTAAGATGGAAATAATTCACGTTATTTATCTATCTAAGTATAATTTATAAATATTAAATTAAAATTTATATTTGGAATTTTTCATTCTAAATTGGAAATTTTAATTAAATAAATATATATTTAAAATAAATGAATTAAAATAAATATTAGAAGAAAATACAACCCTTCATTAAATAATGAGCTTTATTATTATAAGGATATTCGATCTCCATTGTTGGTTTTACATAGCTATTGTTTTAGTGAGTAATCCTCCCTAATGGAGGAACGTTCATTAGCAAGTTAGCACCGTTTAACCTCGAAAGATAAGTAATCTTGTAAGTTTTTTTATATAGTTTATGCTCACCCTAATGGTGGCGACTGTATAAGACTTGCAAGAATATGAAACAATGGTGGAAGCTCATAAGATAGAATAGCCTTGACTCTCGCCTAAACGGGACAACGCGGATTCACATCTTGATCGAATAAAAGGTTGCTAGAATGTTTGACATTTTAGATGAGCTGACAACTCTATTCAATGGATGATAGCTTTGACTCTCGCCTAAACGGGACACTGATATCAGTTTGTTGACAACCTTGGAAATTATTTAGGATTGTATGTTTTAGTATTTTCACTTGTCATTCCTACTTGCTATGTGCTTCATAATTTCTGAATTGTGTATGAATTTGTATTGAACCATGTTATTTTCTGTTATTAAATTGTAGTTTAATTTCGAATCTTCATTGTTGGTCTAACTAGATTTGTTTTTCTAATGAGATAAATCCCTAATGGATTTTCACCATTAGACTAACATAATAGTGTTAGATCTCGAAAGATAAATATTGTAAATGCAACATCTAGCAGTTCATCAATTGATGACACTTTAGACTAGTGTTTTACAATATGAAACAAGAAGATTGAATAAATAAGATTACTTTGACTCTCGCTAATCTGAGCATCGTTGGATTCTTATTTAAAACGAAATTATCCTAATTCCTCTTAGCTTATTCATTTCGAATTAGCTTAAAGACATATCATTGGATGAATGGTCTATAAATCATATAAAGTCTTATTTTCTCTAAATTATTTTCTATAAATCATTGGATGACGCATATGATTATATTCCCAGAATTCTATCCCAAAATGATATAAATCCTCAATCTTAGATATCTCCTACTTGTATAGGCAAATCATAGAGTTAGATTAGTAGTGGTGGTCCAAGAAAGAATTACTAATTATACAGTTACACTTTCACAAGTGTTTCATAACCATTTTCTTTCAATGGATTCAAACTGTATGAGTTTAGTATTTTGTGACCAGAATCCACTTGCACTATTCTAAGAACTCTTTGATGTTGATGTAACTTAAGTCATCAAAAGATACAACCACATATTTTATAAATCTAAGGCATTTGTATCTTGTTCATAGTGGTTTTGACAAGATCATTCTCTGCAAAGAGTTAATATGCCTATATCCACTGAAAGTAATTTCATCTCATTCGCAGATGGATGTACATTCAGGGGTGGATATGAGTCTTCGTTTTATTCTTAAAACGATAACTCTAGATTTTACCTTATGCAAAAGAAATTTGAAATGTTTGAAAAATTTCATGAATTTCTAGCAATGGTAAGTGGTTAAAGATCTTGCGAACTGATAGGGGTGGAGAAAAAGGTAGTAGATATGCAGTTCAAAGATCATTAATTTGATTTTGAATAATATCCAAACTTACCTCCCCAGAAATTCGAGTTGCATATTGATGATTAGTTACTAGTCGTTGCCTAAATCCTTCTATGGAAATAAAATTTCAGAATGATGTAATGGTTGTATACTTAATGTAAATTATTACTAGATTCATGAATGACCTAATCGAAGTCTTAAGAAAAGCTAGAACTGCTAACCTTGGTTTGCATGTTTGTTAGCTATTCTAAGTGATTAGGGGTGGAGCATCCCATAGTCATTAGATAAGAAAGTGTTTGTTTAAACAAATACTACTTTCTAAGAAAATGACTAAGTTTGAAAATAAAGTAGCAAATAAAGGAGATATTTTTCTTGATTCCAAAAGTGTTCTATCATCTTATTTTACAAGATGATCCCACTGCCTCTGTTGTCTTAACACAACTGAAGAGGTCTATACCATTTAGTTTTCTTTGACATAGTTCACGGTACCTTGTTGTAGTGGGAGAGTTTCTAGGAACTCACCTTCTTATAACTTGGAAGACACTAGTGATTAAAATCCATTGTGAGTTTAAACAAGTAATGGATTGTCAAGATAAGAAACTAAGAAGAAAGCCAAGAGAACTATAGTTTGATCCATTCACATGGAGTAACCTAAAGTTTTCTGATACAAGGACATGAAAGGAAATTTTCGTTCATAAGTCTATTCAATGGACTTAACAAAACTTCCTGTTCCTAGTATTGTAGGTTTGAGTTTATCTAAACCTATGGCTTGTGGTATACCTGGAAATTACTTACTCTAATGCAAGCATGAGATGCTGATGCATTTTCTTTCCAATGGAAATCTATAGAAGCTTCACAACTTCTTAGATATAGATTTTATTTATCTAAGGAAAAGTTTCAACTATTCCAGAGAAGATAAAGCCATGAAAGAATTTCTTGAATCAACAGTGAGAGGTCTCAGATATGCTTTAGTATGCCTTAGACCAGACACCTGCTGTTGAGTGGGAGTAATGAGTAGGTATCAGATTAATCCAGGAGAAGAACATTGGAAGAAAATCAAGTAAATCTTAAGATTAAGAAGAGGAACTATATGTTAGTCAATAAGGATGTTTGTTTAAAACTCTTAGACTACACCACATCAGATTTCAAGACTTGCCTTTATGCTAGAAAGTCTCCTGATGAGATGGTGATTACTTTGGGGGTGGAGTAGCGATTTTGGAGAAGTGTAAAAACCTATCTGAAATCTCTTGGTCTACCAGAAAGAGACTGAATGTTAAAAGTTGCAGGAAAGATACTTTTTCAGTCTAAGGAAAGTTCTATACATTTGTGGCAGTGTTCCAACTTGCCTTAACTACTAGGGTTACTTCCTGTATAACAAAAGAGTAGTTGCCCAAAAGTATAGAATCCAGTATCCCAAAAGAGTAGACATATAGAGAGGAATTTCACATTATCAAGGATTTTGTGATTAAGGAAGAGTAATGGTGGCGAAGAGGTTGTGTTTAATTCAACCTGTCAGATCCCATTACGAGGAGTTTACTACTATTACACTTGATTGGTATATCAAGGTGTTAATAATTATTTGAAATGCACTTTTTGTTTTATATTAGTGCAAGTGGGAGTTTGTTGGGTTTTATGCCCTAAATAAAACTCATTTCATATAATTAGATTTACTTATTAATAAAGATCAGAAATAACATTTTATGTTGCATGGTTCACATGATTTATTTCATGATTATAGGTATATAATGTATGAATTCTTTTTAAGTCCAGAACATATGAGTTGGTTTAAAGATTATAGTGTTGTCAGCACAGTGGAATATAATCTTTATTATATGTTCAAAAGTTGATTCCCTGATTTGTCAGAACACTGGATTTAGACTGACATGGTATAATCAGCGATAGGTATTCTTACACCCTGGAAAAGTGTTATGTCCTTTCCAGGACATTGGCAAAGTTTACCAGTATCGGATGCATGGAGTATGCATTGGAATGGACCGATATTGAACTTTGAATTAGATTTTGAAACTTACCGTAAACATCTATTCAATTCAATATCATAAGTTGATCCTAGATCACATGATCGAAATCCTGATATGGTTAGGCTCAATTTCAAGAGTGTTACTCGTGTTCTTTGATTTGTTAGTTAAGCCCAGTTTTGTATCAGGGTAATACGTACATTTTGGGAACACGGTAATACAATTGAGTGGGGGAGCGCTAACATAAATATGGAATCTATAGCTTCTATTTGGCAAATAGAAGTAAAGGATGATTTCCTTCGAGCTTAACCAAACGAAGATAAATGGTGGAGATCTCATTTCACTTAGGTGAAATATCATTTATACAGGGTTAAGTGTTTTAAGGATAAAATACATTGTAGGGTGTTACTGTAATTTAATCCTGTACAGTGTAAATCATCTATATAGAGGATCATTGATCACATTAGGGTTATAACAATGGATAACTAATGACGTGTCTATATCGTGGAACATATAGAGCGTTTCTATATGACTGAGAGTGCAATTCCAAGTTCTAAGTGTGGATTCAATGAGGAATTAATAAGTTAGGGAATTTACTTGGTAAATTCGGTTCGACTTATTGGAAGCTCGGTTATATAGACCCATGGTCCCCATACTAGTTGAGGCCATACTGCTTGTAAGACTCAGTTAATTGATTTTAATTAATCAATTATAATTCTAAAAGTTAGACTATGTCTACTTTATGAATTCTCACAGTTTAAGGATGAAATCGTAAAGAAAAGGGTTTCTAGGTTTAATTATTAATTAAGAGACTTTGTATGTCTAATTAATAATTATTTTAAATGACAATATTATTTAATAATCTGTTTTAGTTATTAAATAATTAGTTTTGGCATTTAAATGATTAGAATTGGAAAAGTGACATTTTTGGAGAAATTGAAATAAAATTGAGGAAACAGCAAAATCCAAGTGAGGCCCATTTCCCTATATGGGCCGAGCACTCCCTTTGTGTTTCCCAATTATTATTTTAATTTTTAATTGTCATGTAATTGCTAATCAAAGCCTAGCTATAATAGGAAAGTGGTGGATCACACTAAATAAGGCAGTTGATTGATTACACAGTAATTAAGGAAACTGTTTTATTTGGAAAGTTGTGCTCTCCCTTCTCCCTATATATAGCAGCCCTTGTTCTCTTCTCTTGCACATCTTTGTATGCATGATAAGCCACGAAATTGAGAGAGAAAAATAGAGAGAAATTTCGAAATCCTTGTGAGATGAGTAGTGCCCACACACATCAAGTGGTATCTCAATCATAGTATGGAAGACTATGGAATTTCTGCATCAAAGAAGGAGAAAAGAAGATCCAGGTTCAGATCTTGGTGATGCTCTGCTACAGAAAGGAATCAAGGGCTAGAGATCTGAACGGAAGGAGTCATATTATTCCGCTGGACCCACTGTAAGGTTTTCTAACTTTATATGTGTTTATTTTCATTGTTTTAGAATTCATATTAGGTTGTTAATCCAACATACTTGTTAGTAAATCTAGATCCTGGTAAAATAATTTCCAACACCCCCCACTAGTTGAGATAATATTGCTTGTAAGACTCATGTAATTGGTTTTGATTAATCAATTATAATTCTCAAATTAGACTATGTCTATTTGTGATTTTTTCACTAAGTAAGGGCGAAGTTGTAAAGAAAGAGTTTATAGGGGCATATTTGTTAATTATGAAACTTTGTATGGTTCAATTAATAAATATGATAAATGACAATATTATTTAATAATTATTTATAGTTATTAAATAGTTATAATTGGCATTTAAATGGTTGAATTAGGAAATTGGCATTTTTGAGAAAATCAGATACAAAAGGTGTTAAAATTGCAAAATTGCAAAAAGCAAGGCCCAATCCATTAAAGCTATGGCCGGCCACCTATTGTAGTATTTTAAGTTGATTTTTTCATTATTTTAATGCCATATAATTCAAATCTAACCCTAGTGGAATGCTATAAATAGATAGTGAAGGCTTCAGGAAAATAAGACTTTTCTTCTGACACTTCTGATTCAGAAAACCTGAGCCTTCTCTCTCCCTATCTTTGGCTGACCCTTCTCTTTCTACTTCCCTCTTCAATTTCGAAAATCTTAGTGTGAGAGTAGTGCCCACACACATCAAGCAATACCTCAATCATAGTGAGGAAGATCGTGAAGAAAGATCATCAGCAAAGGAGTTTCAGCATCAAAGATTCAGAGAAAGAGATCCAGGTTCGTATATTGATAATGCTCGCTACGTAAAGGAATCAAGGGCTAGATATCTGAACGGAAGGAGTCATATTATTTCGCTGCACCCAATGTAAGGTTTCTTAAACTTTATATGTGTTTAATTTATCGTTTTAGAAAGTTCTTATTTAGGATGTTAATAAACATACTTGTGAGTAGATCTAAGATCCTGGTAAAATAATTTCCAACAAAAACTAGATCCAGAAATCGACATCAACAACGCGAAGCTAATAACAGACAAACACCAACTAGAAGTTGAAAAAGGTTAGGCATACAAAGACAAGGAAACACTGAAGAAAGTTTACAGCTACTACGCAAACAAAAATAACTTCCAATACAGTTTTTGAAAATATATTTAATTGGGTTTCAGTAAGAAGTTTTTTAATATCTTCAATAACAGAGTAATAACCAGAGTTTATAACTCTGGAATGGTAGTATTCCGATCGGGTGTACCTGAATTTTCAATCCTATAAAAAAAAAATAAGAAAACACTACTAAAACAACCTAAAAAAAATAAAGAACATAAAAACAAGCATAAAAAAACTCTGGAATGGTAGTATTCCGATCGGGTGTACTTGGATTCCCAATCCTATAAAAAAAATATAGGAAAACACTACTAAAACAAAACTAAAACAACACAAAAAAAAATAAAGAATATAAAAAATAAGCATAAAAAACAATAAACAAAATAAGCCATAAGAGCCATCAAAAGATACAATACTACTACTCACAAAACCAGAGCTAACTATAACCCCAAAAAAGAAAAAGAAAAAACATAATTAGTAAAAACAATAAAAACCCAGTAAAATTTATGTCGTTCTAGAAAAAATAAATAAAGAAAAAAAGAGATTTTTTTTACTTAGAAAGTTTGAGTTGTCTGTTGTTCTTCTTCTTCCTCTGTATTGTTCTTCTTGAAGATATTCTCACTGAGATATGCTCTCTTCACCAAGAGAGCCTCCACACTCCATCATCGTTTCAAGTTTTTTCGCTCAGCACACCCGCAAAAAATTTCTCTCTCTATATATCTTACTTTTCTCTCTCAAAACTCAAGTAAAAAAATGAAAGAAATGAATGAGCTTTGTAAGTTTTTGAAACATTGAAGAATAGAGAGAAGAGTTTTATGTGAAGTTCTTGATTGATGATCTTTATCTTGACACCAATCTCAAGAATTTTTCTATAGACATCAACCCACAAAAAGAGATAGAGAGAGAAACAAAATACATATATAAGTTTGGGAATGTGGATCACGTGGGTGGGTTGTCTTCAATTTCAAATTTAAGTAAAAATAAAGTTGTCTCATCACTCAACTAAACACATAAAAAGTTATACATATAAATAAATATATAAATTTTTAAAAATGAAATCATGTGAGTGATTGGACTTAAATTTCAAATTTAAGTAAAAAAATAAAATAAAAAATTTAACATAAAAGTGATGTAAAAGACATCAATCAACTTTTACAAACCTCTTTTTTATATATAAACACACATATATATATTATTAAGTTAAATTAATTAGACTTACTCAAAATTAAAAAAAAAAACACAGTAAAAAAGTTATAATTATCGTGTAATAGTAAAAAAGAAATAAAATGGGAAAAATCAGTATAGGGTGTAAATTTCCCTATTAGGGGTGTGCATAAATCGATCAAATCCAATGAGAACTGACCGATCCAATTACAACCGACCTCCAAACATTGGATATCCAATTGTGATCGGATCGGATTGGATATTATTTTTAAATATCCAATTGGATCGGATCGGATGGTGGATTGGGTGTCTAAAAATCCAATACATCCAACATCCAATCAAACTAATTAGTATTTTCATTTAGTTTAGATGAGTAATTAGATTTTATATTGTTATACGTCAAATATATATATGTATATATAAAAATTAACATTAAAGTTTTACTCTTTTTTTTTTCTTGGATTGGATGGATCTAGTCCAATCCAATACATACTGGATCTAAAATATTGGATGGATCCGATCCGATCCGATCCGATCCGATCCAAAAAGTATTAGGTCTAAATATTAGATAAACTAAAATTAAACAAATAAATTTATATGAAATACATCCAATGGATAAAACCGATCTATTGGATGACGAAATTAATTAGATCGGATCGGATGATAAAATCTAATATCCAATATATGATTGGATCGGATCTGGATAGGCCTAAAAACATTGGATGTGATCCAATAAATACCCTTATTTCATATATTGGATGGTGTAATTGTCATCACATGCATAAGTGAATGTAATGAGAATTACATTGTTGCTTTTAATAAAATAATACATTTTAACTAAACAAAGTAATTATAAAAAATGACTTTAGTACCCTTGCATAACTTATTTACTAAATTAAAGTAGGAATATTTTTGACAATATATATTTTATTCTATTATATTCTTATACTAAACCGAATACAAATGAAATTTAATCACAATGTTCATTCCAGCAATAAATTATCAATCTTTATTATCATTTTTATTTTATTTCTACGTCACCTTAGCACATACACAATTAATTAAAATAATAAGAAGGAGAAAATGAATAAAAACAAAAAGGAATACCCCTTTTCCTACTCTATATTGTCTTTCTTTATACATGTCTCCACAATATACTCTAATAAATGATCATATAGCCAAATCAAGCAAATGTTTAATTAAAAGAAAAAGATACATTAGGTTCCACGCTTTTCAAACAAACAAACAAAATATATGTATATATATAGGTTTCACGTGTACATAATAATGTATTATATGTATAGTACAAAATTAATCACACTTTTGCCAAGTGCATGGTTCTAGTGGTAAAAGGTAAAATATGATATTAATAGTTATGCATATATAGAATAAACTTAGTGATTGTGTGTTTTGTGTTTTGTTATGATTTGATTTTTTGCTACTGTAATTAGTCTTGTCTTTGTAATATGGTTTTTAATATTTTAATTTTATTTTTGTATTTTGTAATATGGTTTTGAATGTTTTAGTTTTGTCTGTGTGATATAATTTTATATTATTTGTTTTGTTATTGGTTTTTTTTGTTCTTCTATGACACGTCATCAAATCGCTATTAGTAGTTAGAAATAACAAGTTTTCTACGACTGAAGGAATTGTTAGGAGTACAGTTATGTATCTTGCACAATAGTTGAATGCTCAAGCTACGAAATTAGATTAATAAGTATGTTGTAATAGTTTCTACTGTTGTGTCTTTTAAGCGATAGATGAAACTAAATATAAGTATTTTTAAGGTTAACTGTGATGGTGCAATCTTTTTAATATGATTTAATTTTTAATTTTTCAATTAAACGATCTGATAATTAGACGGTTGATTATTTGACTTATTTTTCTAATTCTAATTATAATCGTATCTCCAATGAAAAAATAATGTCCTAATTAAATTGTAGAATATTATTTTAATTGATTACTATTAATAACATAACATGAACTTTTTTTTTAAAAAAAAAACATATGCAGCTAAAGAATAATTGTTCAAAAAAAAAAAAAGCTAAAAAATAATAATAAAGTAAGTTAAGTAAAATGTTCATTTTGTTCTCAGAAATATCGAAATATCTCTTTCATATAAACAAAAGTGACACAAGTTCTATTCCTTTTATAATTTGATCAAAATCAAAATGTAAGCCATAAATTTTCTTTTAGGACAAATAACTTTTTTTTTTCCTCTTCAATTATCGTTCGTACTTGTAGATCAGAATTTATTTCTCTTATAATTTTTTTGTGTGGTAAAAACAATCCCCTCAACTATAGCACCTATTAAAAACTTGCTTATCTTGCTGCCACGTATTGTCCTTTTTTTTAAGGAATAATTTGCCCATGTGGTGATAGACATATTTACAGTACATTTAATCAACTAAAATTTTAATATATTCTTTAAATTTATTAGACCACTATTTGTATATGATTTTTTTGTTTTGATTCTTAAATAGGATATTATAGCATACAAAAGTATGCGGCAAAAGAGATTTTGCAATGATTATGATAGTTCGTATGAGATTTTCGCTATAAAACAAATTGAAAGGTAAATAAGAAATAAGATGATGACTAAGTATAATCACCTAATCTAAAAAAAAAAGTAAAAATTGTATGAATTATATTATGTTGATGAGACATGTTTTCTCAGTCTTATTTTTTTCTCCTTCGTAATTTTTGACTTTTTGCATAGTGTTAATTAATGCTGATGACCATATTAAATGAGTGAAATTCACTATAAATAGGTAATAAAAGAAAGAAATAAAAAAAAAAAAAAAAGATTTTGGTACATTGACAAACAATAGAAATTTTGTTTTAAATAATAATAATTTAATGTGCTCACCAGACCAGAGGGATCCAATAATGGTAGATAGAGAGAGGAGAAATTAATAGAAAGTAGATAGAACTGTTAAAGAGCTCTTTTCAAAAGAAGAAAAAAAAGATAGAAGCTGGACAGCTGGCAAGGGAAGATTAATGTGCAGGTATTTTCATGGATATATTGGTTTGGTGGCATCAACTTATAAATTCATTTTCTTCAATTAAATGTTTTAAGATATTATTTTATATAAAAATCCATATTATTTTCTACTACTGTGGGTCCATTTTTCACTATATATACTACTATTACTACTACGGTTTATAATTAAATACACAAATCAATTTATAAATATATTATTGAAAGCACAAGTTTGGATACCTGATATTCCGATAGAATAATTTGAGGTTGGATTGTGATTATTGCTGTAAGTTTATGCGTCTCCGGCTAAGTACGCATTTATTTGTGTTCTTTAAAAAAATAAGTCGTGTTGTGTCATGTTACAAAAAAAAATATAGCTAGTGTCGTGTCGTGTTATATTTTTAAAAGAAAGATCTGACATGATCCGTAGGCAGGCCCAGCCCTAGGCATAGGCGGACTAGGCCTGTGTGCCTAGGGCCCACCCAGCCTAGGAGCCCAAAATTTTTTTTCCTCTTTTAAAATTATACATTTTTTTTTACCGATTTTGAAAAATACTACATTTTTTCTAACATAAGGGCCCAAAATTTTTTTTTTCCCCTATGGCCCACTTTATTTTAGGGCCGGCCCTGCCCGTAGGTTTAGTATTTTCATACTGTGCTCGGAGTCGTGTTGACTCGTATTTCTTAACAGGCCAGTTAATTTAATTTCACATACTGATTTAAATTCGGATAATTTACATGTACATACGTCTTTTGTTTTTTATTATCAATAATAACTTAATCTATCACTATATTAATTTTAACGTTCATTTCTAACGTTTTTTAAATTATTATACTGTTTTACATTTTATAACTTAACTAACAGTGATTTTTTCATTTGTTTTTTATTTAAAAGACAGACTTACATAATTAAAAAAATTAAATAACTATACATAAAAAGAATAAAATAAAATAAATTTTTCTTTCTCTCTTCTCTCCAACTTCAAAAAAAAAAATCTTTCTCTCTCTTATTTTTTTAAATAATAAGATACTATAATATACCAAAATAAATTAATAGATTTATTAGCATATACGATGATAGACTATATGAAAAGGCTACTATATAAACAAAAGAATGAAAATTTATTTCAATATGCCAAAATAAACTAATAAATTTATTTAGCATATATGAGTATAGGCATATATGCCAAATAAACTTATGAGCAAGATATTTAATCATATTTGAGAAATCATATATTGTTATCTAAGTTTACTAGTAACACATGTTGCAGTCATGTACTTTGTATACAACTAGATTTGATGTCTCAACTTAAAAAAAATAAATGAATTAGTTTATTATTTTATAGGCACGCATTGTGTTTGAATTAAAAATGAATTGTTGTTTCAATATACGAAAAATAGACTAATAGGTTTATTGGCGTATATCGCTATGTTTGATTACATAGTTTACTCTGTATTGAAAAAAATAAAATGTTGTTCCAACGACAATAGAAACTAGTAGGTTTATTGAAATATATAATGGTAGGCTATACAAAATGAAATGAATTGTTGTTCCAATATACGAAAAAGAAAAATGAAAATTTATTTTAGTATGCCAAAATAAACTAATAGATTTATTAGCATACACGATGATAGACTATACGAAAAGGCTACTATGTAAACTAAGAAAATAAAAATTTATTTTAATATGCCAATAAGTTTATTTGACATATATGACTATAGGTATATATACCAAATAAACTTGGCGAGCAAATTGACACGTTCATCATATTCAAATTTTTGATAAGTGCATATATTGTTATCCAGGTTTACTATGTAAGAAATGTTACAGTCATGTACTTTGTATACAACTAGATTTGATGTCTCGACTGGAAAAAAATAGACTAATTATATACTCATTAGTTACATTTTAACAATGCATACAAATAATTATAAAAATAACAAATTTATAAACAAGTAACATATTAGTATTACGTTAATTTACCAATGAAAATATCATTGGTCACCATAAAAAAATTTCCAACATTAGAATATTTTTTATCGGCATCTTAAGCAACTAAAAAGTTTTTCATCATAAAAAAAAAAGTTTTTTTCTTCAATAAAGTAAGGTAACTAATAAATGAATGAATCATTTTTTTAACTGTGTGTGAAAAAGTAACATCATAATTACTTCATTTTAGGTATCAGAAGCAACTAAATAGTTCCTTTTCATTATGGTGACGATGGAAAAATATGTATATGTTGTTACAAGTCAAAATGACCACACTATTATAAACTTGAAGGTTACTCAATGCATTATTATAACATAAAAATAACTAATTAATTACTAAGATGTATATAAATAATTTGTTTTGGAGACAATTAAAATATATCTCAAATTATTTCATATAAAATGATAGTTTTTTTCTCTTATATAAAGTAACTTATTGGTTTCTTAACAATATCATAAGTAACTTAAAAGTTACTTTTATAATGCAGATCAAAATTAAAATTTTGGAAGGCATATTAGTTCGGTATTAAGATATTACTTAATGATACGCTTTTCTTCAAAAAAAAAAAAATATTACTTAATGATGTAGCAATGTATTTTCTTAAGATTTTTTTAAAATGTATTGATGATAGCTTATTAGTTTTTTGAAATAAACTTGAAAGTTACCAAAATATATCTTAAATAATAAGATTCCATTAGTATAACTTAAAAATAATTAGCTGGTATCTTACAATGTAAAAATTTACGTTTTGAAGGTAATCAAAAATTATCTCAAAAATATGATCTAAAAAAATTTATAAATAAAAGTTACCGATTTGTATTTTACCATCATCATAAGAAATTAAAAAGTTTTTTTTTTTAATCCAAAATGATATATTTAGTTAGTCAAAAAGTAACTATGTTGTGTTTGAGAAATAACTTAATTATTTTTTAATTTGGATATCAAAATTTCTATGTAATTACATTTTAATACTATTATGTTTACTTTATATTTGATTAATACAAAATAACTACGTACTACTCACACGAAAATTATAAAAGTGACTCTCTTAATAAAAATAAACATATAACATATGTGGTTAAAAAATTCCATTAAAGTTATTATGTATTATACTTAATAGTAATTTTTTAATAATCTATGCAATTTATATTTTGGTATATTTTATTTTTATGTCTCTAAAACAATTTCTAAGTTTTTTTTTCTTTTAAATATTGTAAGCAAGCAACTAAATGTTTGCTTTTTCATTTTGGTGATAGTGACGCCTGATGCTATGTATTCTAATGGACTAGCAATTGAATTCGGTGCATTAATTTCCTCATCCGATATTATTTGGCTGACGTGTAACGTCATAATTAGCCATTTAAATATTATAAGGTATAATTATAAAACAATCACTTTATTCGTATATATATATAAAAATCCCTTTAAATTCCTGCTTTATTCTTTTTATATTTTACTTTTATAATTATTAAGTTATATGTACATATTTCAAAATTTTAGTGATATATAACTTTTGAATAAATTTTATAAATTATCGTATAAAAAAATTATTAATACATTATTAAAATTTGTATATTTACTTATAAATACTTAAATTTTTATATAATATTATATAAATAAATTAATATATATAATCTTAATTTTTTATATTTTAATAGTTTTAATTGTAGAATTATAATATTTAGTATTATATTTAAATTTTATTATTATTTTAACTTATTTTTAATTGATAAATTTATATTTTATTATTATTAATAATAAATATAAGATTTTTTAATATGTACAGTGGTGTGCTTTTTGGATTTGTAGTGTTCTTTTCGGGTTAATTTATTCGTGCTTATGTATTGTGTTTTTTGTACTTCTCATTTCATGTCGTGCTTAAGAATACATTTTTTCGTGTCGTGTTGTGTCAATTTATAATATTGTATTATATCGTGTCCAAACTCATATTTTTTTGTGCCTAATCATGCTCGTGCCTTCTGAACTTGTGCTAGTTTCGTATAGTATCAAAATGCTCTTTTACAACACTAATTGATTGTGATATACATATGTACACACATGCATATATATATATATATATATATATAAATATATTGGAAAAACAAAGCATGTGCAAAACAGTCTGCCAGAGGGCTCCATTGATTTCCAACCCTAGAACTTGCACAGATTATTAATTCGCATACTCTTTCCCAATTCGCCTCCTTCCTTCACATGCTTTCCTCCATATACAATTCTATATATAATTATTATTATTTATAATTATATATATTGTAAGATTAATTAATCATTTTATAAAACGATCTTGATGATATATATTGTTTCTATTATTAGCCTCATTTAATTCTTGACAAGATGTTAGAAAATATACGTAATCAATATCTTAAATGAAAGTTAAATTTTACGTATACGTATTACACACATCATCAATTAATATACGGACGGAATTTGATCAGGATCTGACTATATATTTTTCCATTTAATAATTAATTAATAAGTCATTATTAGGAGATCAGGAATAGGAACATTTATATAATAAGATAAATGTGATAAATATTCTAAGATATATTAAACAGTGTATTTGTCTGGTTAAACTAAAACATCATCAAAGTGTGTTACATAATATTAGGAGTTATTATAAGGAAAGAGGGCGTATATAATAATATATATTATAGTTAGTAGCTAACAGCCCCAAGATATTAGGACAATAAAATTTAGTGGTGCTTCTTCACAAGGGCGCTATATGGTGGTGTGGGAAGGTTTGATGACATATAGGTGCATGGTCCCATCCCATATGGGCCATGAGAGAACTGACTACATATATAGTCTCATGGCCATATGGTGACTGGTGTGGGTCGAGGGAGCTTAGCTGGGCCATGTTGATAAAAGTTTAGGGAGGGGTACATGCAGAGAGTTGCATGTGATTCTCACGTGTCTTCGTTGCCCATTACCACTAACATAGACCCTACTGCCACCTATTTTTATACATAATATAATAACACAGAAATTAATGGCCACCATTCCTCAAATTGGACTAGCTAGCTAGCCAGTATAAGGGTCCCTTCCCATATTTATTATTGTTATAGGTTAAGATCTACTACGTACTGAAACTACTTTTTTTTTTTTGTTGGATCAAAATCTGGGTTGTTTATCTTTATCAAGCTTATTGATTTATTATTTACCAAGTAGAAGTAGTAGTGTGTAATATTATATTTCAAATTTATATCTTCTTTTTTGATTTAAGCGTTGATATATTACAATCATGTTTTACCTGGGAGTCGAACTTAGGACCTCCAAGACACACACCCACCTATGGCCACTTGAGCTAGCCTCAAGTGGTTAAAATTTATATCTTCTTGAAACTGTGGTGTGGATATAGTTTATGAGAGTTTTTCACAATTTTTTCCACATCCTACTTTGGTATGGAAATTCTACCATTGGGCTGGGATGTGCCCCACAGGTACACTCTTCTCTATTGCGGAGGGAATTCCTCGCTTAAACTAGAAATGGGACGGGAACCAGGATAGAGATAATTTTTTATCCCCGAAATTTAAATGGAGTGGGCCGGTAGAGGGGAAACCAGAAATAAAATTTAGGTAGAGCGATTATTAATTTTTATAATGAAATACTAATGTCATCTATATGGTGCCTACCACTTTCTATAAAGTATCATAAACTATTGATACAATTTAATATGAAATACTACTTATTTTATTTTCAATAATGATCATAAAAAATCAATAACTATTTATAAAGTAAGTATCACATCATAGTAAGTACTAATAAGAATTATAATACTTAATTACAATGCTTATTCATACATTATATGGACTTCAATGTTTAATAAAAATTATAGAATTTACTATAATAAAATATAAAATAATAAAAATTATGTTAAATGGGGTGGTCCGGGATGGGAATCGGGACAGTTTGATTATTTATTTTTTTTTGGTTGTATTTTCAATTATTTTTTTACGAATTTTCATAGCATATTAGTCTTTTTTTTAACATTTTATTTTATTTTGGAGATTCTCCAGTAGTTTATAGTATTTTCAATTATTAATGGAATTTAATATTGAATTCTACTTATTTTGTTTTTAATAATAATTAAAAAACTAATAACTATTTATAAAGTGTTACTTCATGATAATACCAAGAATCATAATACTTGATAGCAATATCTATTCATATATTATATGGACTTTTTTTTTTTGAGAGAAAGATCTAAGTTTTCATTCAACAAAGAAAAAACATACCAAAATTCATTACAAAGCTTAACAATAAGCAAAAGCAAATCAATACCAACAAGGACGAACGAACGGAAACAAGGCTAATAGACCGACCAATCGAGATCGATATATCATAGTCATTTTCAAGTACCATACCACCATAGATGAAAGGTAAAGAACTAAAACAAGAATACAAACCCTTAAATCTCTAACAAAAGAAGATCCATTACTATACCAAAAACTTAAACTAAAAAGACAACATATAAAGCAGTAGATCTAAAAGTAGATCTTAAATAATTAACATCTATAAATAAAAACAAGACCATAGAACCCACACCAACGGGAGAGGAAGAGACAACCCGCCACCAACAAGCTCTGGGTGCCGGAGGGAAGGCAGAACCCGACCGTCCCTCCATCTCAGCCCGTCCCCGAGCTTAAAAGGAAAGGAAGAGCTAGAGCCAAAAATGCAAAATCTGGCAAAGAAAAAGCGTCTGACATTGTTGGAGGTCCATTGGTGCCACCTTCGAACCTCAGCCGCTATAGACCATGAAGCCCTGAAAACCTTGACCTCCCCTCGACGGTGACTTCGAAAAATCTTCACTGTTGCCGGCTTCTCCTTGTTTGTCGTGCAAGGAACCATGACCACGAGTACCACCATCCCTCTCGGCTAGAGAACACCAACCGCACAGCCAGACTGGTGGCTAGGTCTCTAGCCGAGCAAGGAAAAGAGAAAGAGATGGGCCGAGATGGGGATGGGGACAATTTAATTTTATTTATTTCTTTTATAATATTTAAATTTTTTTTATGAATTTTTATAGCATATTAGTATTTTTTTAGGCAATTTTATTTATTTTGGACAGCATTTAATAGTTTATAATATTAACATAACATATTCTTTTATTAATCTTTTATGTAATCACTTTTTCTTAATAACTAATTTTGTTGTTGAGAGTCAAATAATACATTGGTTATTGAATAGAAAGGAATTTCTTTCAACTAAGAAATCTCATTTTTTATCTGTAGTGCATATCATCTCCAGCTCTCAGAGTATCTTTGTGAGTGGAAGATTGATTCAGGATAATGACATCACTAGTTTTAAAAGAATGCATTGTATGAGAAAGATATGCACTACAGAGTTCTTGATTGCTTGTTTTTTTTTTTCCTTTATTATAGAGAGTGGTGTCGAAGTTGTTGTTAATTCTGCCCATTTTTTTTTTCTGAGAGTGTCTCCAGAATGAGATTGTTTTATAGATTTATTAGGTCATTGTTATTTGTCTTTTTAGGTGTATATTTTCTACATGTAATGCGAAATAGTAATATCGCAGCACATGGGTTAGTAGCATGACATATATTATCGAGGAAATAATTGTTGCTCCAGAATTCGCCCAAAATACGTGGACCAGTCGAGAGGGGACACGTGGATCAGATAAACTTGGAAAGATTTGCTATGTCTTTGTGCGCCACCAAGAAGCGCTGTTAGCATGAGTCCCGGAGGAGGCATCCGGAGTACAAGGTACTCCGGGAAGCTAGTATAGCGTGAAGGCTCTCCGGGACATGTCAGGTCTCTCCCGAGCAATCAAGTCGCATTTAATGCTGCATGGGAGGAAGCGTGTTGGGACTGCAACACGCAATAAAGTCTGACGGCACAACCCCCAAACAAGAGAATGGCACAGAATGATCATTTAAGTCTAGCGACGGCTACTCTGCGAAGAGTCACGTCAATCACAAGGCAAAAAGGACATGCTTCATAAAAGCCCTACAGCACCTAGGGATTTGACCATGCATCACCCATGGTATATTCATCGGAAATGCCCAGTTTTATGGATACTTACAGACACATGTGTAAGAACAATTCTAGGGATTACCCCACCAAAACACTATAAATACCCCCTCAAAGCTCATTTAATGAGGTCGAGAATCTTGGGTTGCAAAAGAGCAAGAAGAGAAAATACTCACCAAGAACATTCTCTGTATTTATGAGAAAGACATTCTCTCAAGTGTAGAATCTCCATTAAATACATCCATTAATAACAGAGGCTCGTGGACTAAGGCTCATTAACGCCCCAACCACGTAAAAAATCTTCATCTCACTTTCTTACAGCTCTTTATTATAATCATATTTTAATAGTTGCCGAAAACCTCGGTCAACATTTTGGTGCTTTCATTGAGAGCTGAGGAAAGCTGCTTCACAACAAGCATTTAACTTCACGACAATGGTGGAGACAAGAGCTACACGTCATCCTCGCCCTCTAGAAGACGCTCAAGACCCCAATGAGGAAGATGTAGCCTCAAGGGCAGCAGAGGAGTCCGAGGAAGAAGAAGAAGAAATAGTTCCCGATGAAAACTACGAGGAACACCTCGACGAGTATGCCTATGAAGGAGGAAGCTACTCGGAGTTAGTGCTCCTTAGACAAAAAGCTATCGATCATGAAGCTGAGATCGAAGCTCAGAAAGCGCAAAATCAAAAAATGCAGGAAGTGATGCTAGCCATGCAGAAAGCCATGGAGGCAGCTGGTATTCACGTGCATCCCAAGGCGATGGCCGCTGGGCTCGACGGGGAGCCAGCGACGTCTTCGCCTAATTCCCAGCAGCAAAGGCCTAGGGAACCTAGCCCTATAAGGCGCCCTGCTGAGGAAAACCAAACAAAAAACCCTACTTCTACCCCTGGTCGGAAGAAAAAGGTGCAGGATCCGCGAAGGGTCCGCTCGGATTTCCCTAAAGGGAAAGGTCCGCAGAGGGGCAAGCCCCAAAGAGGGAGTCTTGGCCCTTAGGATCGAGGGGACCGGAAAAGCGTTTCCGTGCACCAGGAACCAGGGGGTAGAGGAAGAAGAGGACAGAGATGTCCACCCATTGATCTGAGAAATCAAATCAATGGGAATCAAGGTGACCTCCGGGATCACCTTGACCAAAAAAGATACAGGCCCGTGGTCTCCTCGGGTACTGTAAACGAAGGGATTATGGCGGAACTTGCCATACTTCGAAAAGATATTGCTCGAGTCTCCCGGAGGCAGAAGGGAGACGACTCCGACTCGGACAGTGAGGATCGGGAGCCTTGTGCCAAACATATCCTGGAGGCGGAGCTCCCTAAAAACTTCAAGATGCCGAAATGGCAGCATATGCGGGAACTCCGACCCCGGTGATCACTTGTCACGGTTCAACCGGGTCGCCAGCCGAGTCATGCGGGTCAGCAATGACGCCAAATGCTTGTGCTTCCCCCTCACTCTGAGCGGATCGGCAGAGGAATGGTTCAAAAAATTGGAACCAGGATCGGTGGGTTGTTGGAACAAACTCCAAACCAACTTCCGGAGACAATTTGTCGCTGCCAGGAAGGTCAACTTGGAGGTTAGTGCCTTGACCAACATCAAGCAACTGCCCACCGAGACCTTGAAGAATTACATCAAGAGGTTCCGAGAGGAAGCCTCGAAAACCAAGAAGGTCGACGACGGACAACAGCTTGCGCTTCTCCAAGCAGGAATCCGCACTGGGACTCCCTTCTGGAACGAATTACAGCAAGAAGGCGCTGCTAGCCTTCAGGACTTCCAGAAGCGAGTCCAAAAATATATTAACCTCGAAGAAGCCCAGATCGTGGCTTACGGAGGCTATTATCCCACCGGGATAGCGGGATACATGCCAGGAGTGTCGCCCTCGGGTACTGTCCCGACCGCGACTCCCCCGGTAAGTGGCATACAGTTCTCTGCCACTCCCGGATACAGCCAGGGTCAAGCTTTGGCCCCGGCATCTTCCCATTACGGCAACCCGTCCGGGGTGAATGGACGGACTCCTTCACAGGCTGCCCCGACTGCTAGCTTAACAGGCCCTACCCAGGGGTCGAGGAGCAAAAGGTCCTCCAAGGGCAGCACCCGAACGGGAGAGAAGCGCCAAAAGAAGGGGTACACACCCCAATACACCCAGTACACAGAGCTCACGGACTCTCAGGAACGTGTATATTTTGCCACAAGGCAGAATACACACTACCGGAGACCCCAGCCATTGTACAAAGACAACTCCCGGAGAGATCCGAGTAAAAGGTGCGAGTACCACAACGACATTGGTCATAGCACCAATGAGTGTAAAAATCTCAAAGACGAGATTGAGAATTTGATCCGTTTGGGCCACCTCTATGAGTGGATCAAAAATAGGTTGCCCCACCTTAATCCAGGGCAGGTGGCAGGGGGTATGCCTCCGGGAACACCAGGGGGTACAGCAGGAGTATTGCCTCCAGCTGCTCCCGCAGGTGACACCCAGCATATACCCGGACTACCGCCCCGGCCTAATGGACGGGTAGCCATGATCTCCGGAGGTCCCCATATCGGAGGAAACACTCGCAAGGAGCGAAAAAGATATGCCGAGGCCGCAAGACACAGTGAGGTGTGGGAGGTTACTCAACTCCCGGCTCAAAGGCCTCGGCTAATGGACCAGCCCATAACGTTCACGGAAGAAGACGCCAAGACGGTGCGTTTTCCTCACCACGACCCGCTGGTCATAGAGACCCCCATCGCAAATAAGGTGGTGGCTAGGGTCCTGATTGACAATGGGAGTTCCGTGAACTTGCTCTTCAAGGAAGCCTTCACTGCGATAGGGTTGACCGACCGGGACCTCTCGCCTAGTGGATCGCAGCTCACAGGGTTTAACGGGACGACGCTAATCTCGATGGGAAAAGTCAGGCTCCCAGTTACCCTGTGCCCAGATACCCCCCAAAGCACATTCAAGTATTGCACCTTCGTGGTGGTAGACTGTCCAACAGCCTACAACGCAATCCTAGGCCGACCGGCCCTCGTCGACTTTGGTGCAATTACTTCAATCCGACATCTATGCCTAAAATTCCCTACCCAGGAAGCCGGAGTCGGAACGGTGAGGGGAAATCAAGGAAAGGCCAGGCAATGTTACAATGTTGCCACCCACTTGCCAGTACTCATGGTCCGGGGGCCCCCTGAGATAGAGGAGGCTGAAGAGGACGAGTTGGATCCTCGCATAGGGTCCGAAAGGGTCGTGGAACCAATGGAGGACGTCGAAGAAATACCAGTGTGCGACGACGACTCCACCAAAGTACTCCGGATAGGAAGGAGCCTGGATCCGGAGGAAAAAGATAAAATAATAAAAACACTGAAGGGCGCCATCGACATTTTCGCATGGCGCCAAGAAGACATGACCGGCATCAGCCCTCATGTCATCACCCATGTACTCAATGTCAACCCGGACATGCCCCCTGTACAGCAAAAGAGACGCCCGCTCGACTCGGTGAAAGTCGAGGCCTTAGAGAAAGAGGTGGACAAACTTTTGTCCAATGGCATGATCCGCGACGTATACTATCCGGAATGGCTGGCCAATCCGGTCCTGGTGCCCAAGCCGAACGGGACTTGGCGGGTTTGTATAGATTTCACAGATCTAAACAAAGCCTGCCCAAAGGACTGCTTTCCGCTGCCCAGGATCGACCAGATGGTAGACGCCACGTCCGGATTTAAGCCGTCTTGTCTTTCATGGATGCCTATCTTTGGGTACAACCAAATAAAAATGCATACGGCGGACCAGAGTGCACTAGCTTCGGGACCGATAAGTGGGGTATCTTGTTACCTAGTCATGCCTTTCGGACTGAAAAACGCCGGAGCAACCTATCAAAGAATGGTTAACCGGATGTTTAAAAGCCTCCTAGGACGAAACATGGAGGTATATGTAGACGACATGCTCGTCAAATCCAAAGCATGCAACAGCCATGCAAGCGACTTAGAAGAATGTTTCGAAGTCGTCCGGAGATACGGCATGAAGCTCAATCCGAAAAAATGCACCTTCGGGGTCAAGTCGGGAAAATTCCTGGGCTTCATAGTCAGCCAAAGGGGGATCGAGGTGAACCCGGAGAAAATCCAAGCTCTCCTGGACATGCCATCCCCCAAGAAACATAAGGACGTGCAGAGCTTGACCGGAAAGGTAGCCGCACTGAGCCGCTTTATCTCACGATCCACGGACAAGTGCATACCCTTCTTCAACATACTGAAGAAATGCCAAAAGTTCGAATGGTCAGATGAATGCGAGGAGGCATTCAAAAGGTTAAAAGACCACATGGCCAAACCTCCTATCCTATCAAAACCCGTCCTTGGAGAAGACTTGTTCCTTTACTTGGCCGTCTCCGAGCATGCGGTCGATCGCACCGGTCGGGAGGAAGAAAAAATTCAGCACCCCGTGTACTATGTTAGTAAGCGCATGGTAGGGGCCGAGACAAGGTACCGGTTATTGAAAAATTAGTATTACGCACTCCGATGGCATCAAGGAAGTTGAGACCATACTTCCAAGCCCATCCGATCAGAATCTTGACCAATCATCCACTCCGGCAAGTTCTCCAGAAGCCTGAAGCATCCGGAAGACTCCTCAAGTGGGCGATGGAGCTGAGTCAGTTCGACTTACATTACGTGCCCCGGATTTCCATAAAAGGCCAAGCCTTGGCAGACTTCATCACCGAATGCAATGAAGCCGAGGCGACAGCCAATACACCGGAGCCACCAATCCCCACTTGGAGAGTATTTGTGGACGGAGCTTCTAATGAGAACGGTTCAGGAGCCGGAGTGGCTATGATATCACCTACTGGATTGCGGCTCCAGGCAGCACTCTGATTCAACTTCACAGCTTCGAATAACGAAGCCGAATATGAGGCCCTGATAGCAGGGCTAAAATTGGCTAAAGCTGTAGGAGCCAAGAGAGTGGAAGTCTACAGTGATTCTCAGCTGGTCGTAAACCAAGTTTCCGGAGAATACCAAACTCGCGGCGAGCGGATGGCCGCGTACGTAGCCATAGTCCGAGAATTACTCCACGAGTTCACGGACTACAAAATAGAAAGAATCCCCCGAGAGAAGAATGCTCATGCGGACTGTCTGGCTAAGTTAGCCTCGGACAGCGAAATCGAAGAGCTGGGGGTAGTACCAGTGGAACGCTTGGCGGAGCCAAGCATCAAAATAAAAGAGACCACACAAACGGTTGGGCAAGAACCCAGCTGGATGGTCCCCATCATAAAGTACATAACCACAGGTGAGTTGCCCCAAGAGAGGGCACTGTCTCGAAAGATTCAGTATCAGGCTCATCGTTATGTAATGATGGATAAAATTCTCTACCGGAGAGGACTCAGCATGCCTTATTTAAGGTGTGTATCGGACCCTGAAGCTAGACAAATCATGCTGGAGGTCCATGAAGGGTTCTGTGGAGATCATACGGGAGGACCCAGCCTCTCAAAGAAAATATTGAGGCAAGGGTACTTCTGGCCAACGATGAAAAAAGATTGTACAGACTATGTCCAAAAGTGTGACTCGTGCCAAAGGTACGCGAACATACCGAGAGCTCCTCCAAATGAGATCACTTTGATGACCAGCCCCTGGCCCTTCGCGGTCTGGGGAATAGATCTCATCGGGTCTCTACCTACGGGAAAAGGAGGGGTAAAGTATGCAATAGTAGCAGTGGACTACTTCACCAAGTGGACAGAGGCTGAGCCTATGAAGACAATAACTGCTAAGAAGGCATTGGACTTTGTTATTAAAAACATAGTGTGTCGATACGGCTTGCCTCATAAAATAGTCTCAGACAATGGAAAGCAATTTGATTGCGAGGAATTTACTGACTTCTGCAACCAACACGGAGTGGTAAAAAGCTTCTCTGCGGTAGCCCGGCCTCAAACAAACGGCCAGGCGGAAGCAGTCAATAAAATCCTAAAGGTCACCTTGAAAAAGAAGCTACTGGCCTGTAAAAATAACTGGCCTGAAGAATTGCCAAGGGTATTGTGGGCCTACCGGACGACCCCCAGAACCACAACCGGTCACTCGGCGTTCTCAATGGCATACGGTTGTGAAGCAATTGTCCCGGTGGAAACATTATTCCCATCCCACAGGAGGACGACTTATGATCCGGCCACTAATCAGGCACTGCTCCAAGAGGCTTTGGATCAAGTCGAAGAACTCCGGGATGAGTCTCAAATACGGATGGCTGCTTATCAAAAGAAGGTGACCAAGTATTTTAACTCCAAGGTTAAAAACAGAAAATTTGCTATTGGGGATATGGTCCTAAGAAGGGTTTTTCCAGCCACCCAAGAACCCGGAGTGGGGGTACTTGGACCAAATTGGGAAGGACCATATGAAATCGAGGACGAAATCGGTTCTGGCACTTACAAACTAAAAAGAATGGACGGAACTACTGTCCCAAGAGCCTGGAATGCCGATCACCTCAGAAAATATTACCAGTAGCGAATTAAACTTAGATTTTGTTCAAAGGGTTTGTACCGTCCAAATGTATGCCTCCTCTATATTAAATAAAACTGAGTGCCTTAAAAACAAAGTTTCTATGCCACTCAGGGGGGTACTAGGGTATACCGCACGGACAAACAAAAACAAACTAAGTAAAATATCCTGACCCAAAGGGCAGGTCAAAAAATATGCGCAAAAATAAAAAGCATAAGTATAAAAACCCTGAGCCAAAGGACAGGTTAAAATATCTAAGTGTGACAAATAAAGATCGCATATATATATAAAAAAAAATATATCCTAGCCCAAAGGGCATGTCATATACATATAAATGGCCCGGGGACAGGCCTTAAAATATAATTGTCTCCCCTTCAAATGAAAGCTGCCGCCTATATGTAAATTGTTCTAAGGCAGCAGCAAATATGTACAAACAAAACAAAAAAAAAAAGAGTTATAAGAGAAACGGGTAGAATCTGGGTCAATAATACGGCAGCTCAGTCAGCCCGCGGAGGAAGACGAGGTCCAATCCGTGCCTCAAGCGCAGCATCAAGCTTCTTCTTCTTTTCCCGAAATCTGGCAATCATCTCCTTGGGTTTGGGATAAAAAGTAAGCTTGATACTCTGATCATTGGTGGCCCAAGCCATGTAGACACCATCATCAAAGCGCTTCGGGCACCGGGCGCAGGAAATAGGAGAAAGGAGCTCGGCCCTCTTGGCCTTCCTGGCGGACTGTTCTTTGAAATCCCTAAGCTCCTTCAGCTCCGCAGCTAGAGCGGCCTTGGATTCAATGTCCGACTGGTGAGTCCCCTCTAGAGATCTCACCTTGGCGGCCATTTCATCCAAAGCCTCCCTGGCCTCCCGGAGATCTCGCCTGGCCTTCTCGGCAGCCTCGGTTTGAGCCCTTAGTTCCTCCTGATGATGGGCCTCCATCCTGTCTCTCCGCTGAGCCTCCCTCCGTCTGGCCTCCTCTTCCTTGGCCTTGGCCGCTGCCTCCTGGCGCTCGGCAGCCTCCTGGTAGATCTGCCTCTCCGCTGTGAGGTCTTGGAGGACCTTCCTGACGTCATTCATGTCCCCAAAGACTAAGTGTTAGTCTCAGTTACTCGTTTTGTATCTTACTGCAAGTCTTTTACTGAAGGATGTTACTGTATGTTCAGTTACCTCTTTTACTCATTTCATTGTTTGTAATCTGTTACTAACAGATAGGAAAGTTAGTTGCTATTGTTTAGGTAAGTTAGTTAATACTGTTAAGTTAGATAGTTTTGTTAAGACCTGTAAGTCGGTTCTCTCTAGGCTATATATACTTGCTTCCTTTCTTTGTAATTAATTCAATCAATCAATAAAGCTCAATTCATTTTTCTTCATTCCGCAATATGGTATCAGAGCGGGAAAGGAATGCTTTCCCTTGATCCAATTTCTCGCCGTGCTTCTTCTCCGGCGACGCTACATCAAGAACTCTGTTCTGTTCTGTTCTTTCTTCTATCTTCTCAGTTTCTGTTCGAAAGTTATTACTGCTGAAGTTTCTGCGAATCTTGAATGGCAACTGATGATCAAAGCTCAAATCAGGGTATCGACAATGATGGAATACCTGCCATGGTTGGAGATGCCTCCAATTCGACTTTTCAAGCTCACCTGAATCAACAAGTGATTCAACAGAGAAGCCACCTTGAAGATCCTTCACATCCGTACTATTTGCACCATGGTGACAATCCTGGTAATGTGCTGGTGTCTCAACTTCTTACTGGTCAAGACAATTACATGTCTTGGAGTAGAGCCATGATCTTGGCTATTTCAGTCAAAAATAAACTTGGCTTCTTGGACGGTACCATCCCTAAACCCTCTCCTTCTGAAACTGTTATGTACAATGCTTGGTTTAGGAATAATAACATTGTAATTTCTTGGATATTAAATTCTGTGTCTAAAGAAATTTCATCTAGCATTTTATATGATGAATCCGCTGCTGCTATATGGTCTGATCTTAAGGTCCGATTTCATCAAAGAAATGGTCCTCACATATACAATTTAAGAAAAAGTTTGATGAACTTGAAACAAGAAAATCAAACTGTGAGTATGTACTATACTAAATTGAAGACCATTTGGGAACAATTGTCCAACTATAGACCAGCATGTGTTTGCAATGGATGTACTTGTGGTGGTGTCAAGAAACTTCAAGAACACCATCACATGGAACACATAATGGCTTTTCTCATGGGACTTTCTGATTCCTTCTCCCAAGTTCGTGGAAGTATATTGATTATGGATCCCCTTCCAGAAATCAATAGGGTCTTTCACCTTGTTACTCAAGAGGAAAACCAGAAGGGAAATCTTAGCACACATTCTGAACCTAATCCTGGAATTGCTTTTGCCTTTCAAGGAGATAAATCCAACTCAAACAGATCCGATCCTCAAGGAAATAAATCTCATCCACCCAAGAAAAATAGGCCATTTTGCACTCATTGCAACATCCTCGGCCACACCATTGAGAGGTGTTACAAGATCCACGGGTATCCCCCTGGATACAACAAGAACAAACCAAAAGACGCTGCTGCTAATCAATTGCAGACCAACCAAGAAATCAGCAGCAAACCAGTGGAAAACCAGACCTTGCTGCCTCAATTAACTGCTGTGCAATATCAACAACTCCTCAATTTGTTGGCTGGACAGCAAGCTAATATTCCCAATCCTGAAACTAACAATGGTACAGGTAACCAAGGTATTGTGATGTCTAACATAATTGATTTTCAAATTAATGATTCATGGATCTTAGACTCGGGGGCAACAAGACATGTTTGCTCTAATATAAAATTGTTCCAATGTGTATACAATGTCACACCTACAAGATTACTTCTCCCTAATGGGAATTTTATTTTTGTCCATCAAAGTGGATGCATTCTTGTCATCGGAGATAAGATTACATTGCAAAATGTTCTCTTTGTGCCAGATTTCAAGTACAATATAATATCTGTAAGTTGCTTGATAAATGATAATCATGTGAAGGTTAAATTCACCATTAATGAGTTCATATTGCAGGACCTTGCCAACAAGAAGAGGATTGGCAGAGGTAATTGTGCAGATGGTTTATACATTCTGGACCAAAAAGCTGCTAGTTATCCTATTTTCAATGTAACGGCTGAAACTTGGCATGCTAGGCTGGGACATCTATCCAATAAATACTTGAAATTGTTAGAAAATAATCTCAAATGTAATACTTCTTTGTTGCATAAAGATTCACCATGTTACATTTGTCCAAAAGCTAAGCAAAAGAAACTCCCATTTCAAAATAGTGGTAAATTTGCTTGCAAAATTTTTGATCTTGTGCATTGTGATATTTGGGGTCCTTATCATGTACCTTCTCATTCCAATTTTAGATTCTTTCTCACTCTTGTGGATGACCACTCTCGATTTACTTGGATTTATCTTTTGAAACATAAGTCTGATGCTTTAAATGTTATTCCTCAATTCTTAGCTTATGTTCAAACTCAATTTGGTTGCATGATTAAAACCTTTAGATCTGACAATGCTCCCGAGCTAAGTTTTAAAGATCTTTTCTTAAAAAATGGAATTTTACATGATTTTACTTGTGTTGAGACTCCTGAACAGAACGCCATTGCTGAAAGGAAACACCAACACCTACTCAATGTTGCCCGAGCCTTATATTTTCAGGCTCATATGCCCATAAAATTCTGGGGAGAATGCATCTTGACAGCTGCCTTTTTGATCAATCGCACTCCATCTCCAAATTTACAAAACAAAACTCCCTATGAATTATTATTCAAAAGACAACCTGACTATCAACATTTAAAAGTATTTGGTTGTCTGGTTTTTGCCTCTACACTCACTGCTCATAGGACCAAATTTGATCCTAGAGCAAGAACTTGTGTCTTCCTTGGATATCCTCAAGGAGTGAAAGGTTATAGACTTTATGACATTAATAATCACCAAGTTTTTATCTCAAGAAATGTTGTATTTCATGAGCACATATTTCCTTTTCTTAAATTAAATATTGATGAAACTAATGTTGATCCTTTCACTACCACGGTTGTCCCCTCTAATAATGTTTCAAAAACTATTGTTGAGGATTACCAACACATTGCTACTGATATACCTGAGTCTAGTTCATCTGCAGAAAAGGAAAATAATACGCCCTGCGGGTGCGGATAGTACACCGGCGAACCTTTGCAGAAACACAAAGAAATGCCTGTAACAATCGCAATGATACAGCAGTGGATATCCCTCGCAGAAGCACAAGAACCACTCGACCTCCTTCCTACCTTAGAGACTTTGAATGTCATTCTGCAATACAGGATAAATCATCTACTCCTCATGCTTTAAATAAATACCTTTCTTATGCTAGACTAACCGAATCATATAAAGCTTTCATACTTGCAGTCACATCTTTAAAGGAGCCACAAACATATAAACAAGCAATTCATTTTAAACAATGGCTTGATGCTATGAATGCTGAGCTCACTGCCCTCAGAAACAACAAGACTTGGAGTGTTGTTCCTCTCCCACCAAATAGAAGAGTTATTGGTTGTCGTTGGGTTTACAAGATTAAACTCAATAGTGATGGTTCCGTTGAAAGATTCAAGGCTAGACTTGTTGCTCAAGGGTATACGCAACAAGAAGGCCTTGATTTCTTTGATACTTTTTCACCTGTGGCCAAAATGGTCACCTTTAAACTCCTCCTTGCTATATCCACTATTAAACAATGGCATACTTTACAAATTGACATAAACAATGCGTTTTTGAATGGAGACCTCAATGAAGAGGTTTATATGGCCTTACCACCTGGTCTAACCGTGTCTAATGATGTCCCTACAGGTACTAATCTCGTTTGTAAACTTCACAAATCCATCTATGGATTACGACAATCGTCTAGACAATGGTACAAGAAACTCACATCAGCTCTTTTACAAGAAGGTTTCACACAATCAAAGGCTGACTATACTCTCTTCACAAGAGGCAAAGATGACAAATTCATTGCTCTACTTGTTTATGTGGATGACATTGTCATCACAGGCCCCAACATTGAAGCCTTACATCAACTTCAAAACACTTTACACCAGCAGTTTAAACTCAAGGCTCTCGGTCAGCTGAAGTATTTCCTTGGCTTCGAAATTGCCCGTGCTTCTCATGGTCTTTTCATCTCTCAACGGCAGTATACTTTGCAACTCCTTGAAGACAATGGATACATTGGTTGCAAACCTGCCAAGGCCCCCATGGATCCAAGAACTCGACTTGATGACCAACAAGGAGAACCTTTGACAAACCCTTCAACCTATAGGCAATTAATTGGAAAATTACTCTACCTCACACTCTCAAGACCCGACATTACCTATGCCGTCAACACATTGAGTCAATTCATGGCCAATCCTAGAACTCCTCATATGCAAGCCGTTTCTCATCTCCTTAGGTACCTTAAAGGGAGTCCTGGACAAGGGCTGCTATACCCCAGAAATTCCTCCCTTCATTTAAGAGGATTTTCAGATTCGGATTGGGCATCTTGTCCAATTACCCGAAGATCTACTACTGGATTTTGTGTGTTCATAGGAGATTGCTTAATCTCTTGGAAAACTAAGAAGCAACCGACTATTTCTAAAAGCTCTGCTGAAGCAGAATATAGAGCTCTCGCTGCCACGACAAGTGAACTTACATGGCTCCAATACTTACTACAAGATTTCCAAATTCAACAAGATACTCCTGCCTTTATTTACTGTGACAACCACTCTGCTATACATATCGCCAACAACCCCACTTTCCACGAACGCACCAAACACATCGAGCTAGATTGTCACTTCATTCGTGACAAAATCAACAATGCAACTATCCGTCTAATTCCTGTCTCCAGCAACTTGCAATTGGCTGATGCTTTCACCAAACCACTGCCTTCCACAACCCTCGCAACACACATCAACAAGATGTCTGTATATAATCTATACAGTCCATCTTGAGGGGGGGATATTAAAGACTAAGTGTTAGTCTCAGTTACTCGTTTTGTATCTTACTGCAAGTCTTTTACTGAAGGATGTTACTGTATGTTCAGTTACCTCTTTTACTCATTTCATTGTTTGTAATCTGTTACTAACAGATAGGAAAGTTAGTTGCTATTGTTTAGGTAAGTTAGTTAATACTGTTAAGTTAGATAGTTTTGTTAAGACCTGTAAGTCGGTTCTCTCTAGGCTATATATACTTGCTTCCTTTCTTTGTAATTAATTCAATCAATCAATAAAGCTCAATTCATTTTTCTTCATTCCGCAATAGTCGGACAGAGCGAAGCCATGGTTTATGATGTTCCTGGAGAGGCGGCCAGCCTCAGCAGCAAGCTGAACCATAACGAAGTATAAGGAAAAATTTCTCAAAGGAAGAAAACAAAATACAAACAACAAAAAGGAAACGCAAAAAATTGCAAAGTACTTACCACCGTGAGAGAATGGGCGAGGTCCCGGACTGGAAGATGGAGTTCAGGGAAGCACAAGTGGCAAACCGCTTGGGCGCACAACGTGTAAGCTGAGAAGCGAACTCGCCGGTCATCTCCGCGGCAAAGGGAGCCAAAGTAGGCCCTAGGAGAGGACGGAACCAGTCCGTTAAGGGGTCCAGATTGAGGTTCCACGGATCATGGTATTCCGGGTGGTTGATGCTCGCCTCAACCTCAGCTCGCAGAATCCTCCTAAGGGCCTCCACTTCGGCATACCCCCGGGAGTACTCGTCCATAGCGTAGTTGTGCTTGGCTATGCGAAGCTCCTGCCTCACCTCATCCCCCGGAATCGGGGTAAGCTCGATGTGGGGAGGAGCAGGATTTTCCTCCATCGGGGAGACCCCGCCGTCTAGGCCATGGGCAGGAGTGTCGGCCCTCCGAGGCCTCTTCGGCTCGTCCTGGGCAATCATCTTGCCCTTACGCTTGCGAATCAGAGCCACTTCAGGCTCCTCCTCGTCCTCCTCTGCTACCTCCGGAAGGGCTTGAGGCTCTCCTGCACCCTCAACGGCCTCTCCCAGAAGCACCTCCTCGTCATCCACTAAGTCAATGGTTTCGAGAGGAGCGCCGGAAGGAACCTTCAAGGAAGGGGCCGGGGGAGAGGGGGTGAAAGCCAGAGGAGCCACGGGAGTATGAACCCCGACAAGCTGTTCCAGGATGGCATCCATGGAGGTACCTGTTCCAAAAAATAAGCAAGTGTTAGAAGTTCGTGAGGAACCGCTTATAAAAGATACAGCAAATAAGCTACTCCTACCCGAACTTCCTAATTCGGCCCTAGCAAAGTCCTGAACTTTAATGCTGGCAGCATCATCTCCAAGATAACTGTCCGAGGGCCGAAACCAGCTGGACGCTATGTAAGCTGATGGACCTAAGGGAATAGGTTCCGGAGGGCCGGAGCCCATCCGGGACCGACCTAGGTAATCTCCTAAGTTCGTAAAATAAAATTCCTTCAATCGATCCCCCCACCGGGTCAACGGCATCTTAAATCTACGAAGACGCTCGTCGAACCCTACGGGCCTATGACTGGTATATTCATCAACGGAAGGAACATAGCGTATTATCAAGGGAGACTTACCGCCGGCACCGGAAGTGCTAGCACCGGGAGCACCCGAGTTTGGTTCGGGGGCTGAAGGCTGAGGCCGGGAAGTCTGTTTCTCGGAAGAATCTTCAAGACGAAGGGGCCCCCCGGCGGGACGATCCTCAATCTCTTCTTGAAGTATCTTGTCAAAAAATTTAGCTTCGGACTTCCCGCCAATGGCTTGGCTCCTTCGCACCACCGGACTCCCCACGCGAAGCCCTCTCCCAGAGGCAGCCTGGGCCTTAGAGTACGCCTTCTCCTGGGCCTTCCGGTAGAGATAATCTTGGTACTTCTTCTCTGCCGTAGCAATGAGCTCATCCCGGAAGGCCTTCTCCGCAACCGGCGCCCTCACATTGGGGCAGATGACCCGTGAGAGGTTGGAGTCATCCACGGATTGGTGAGAAAGGATAAGTTTGGCCTTCCTACAATTCTCTGTGGTGACTAGGCCCCCGACATCAAGATCGGCGTGGTCGTAGGAGGCAAAGGCTTGGGCCCTTCGAAGGAAAGCCTGAGTGGGAAGCGTCCGTTGGTAAGGTGGGATCCGCACCCACTCCGTGAGAAGCTCCGGGTGGTCCACGGCCCTGAACCCGGAAGAAAAGAAAAAGCGGTGGCGGTACTCCTTAACATGAGTCTGCCTATTATACGGAACCACCCCCTCGTTAGCAGGGTGGATCCGGAACCCATAAAAACCATCCTTAAGTTTGTCCCCTTTCTTGAGGACGGATACAAGTTCGTAAAAATATAAAATTTCCGCCGGGCTGGGAGACCCCCAGCCACGGGCGGTGTAAAAAATAAATAAGCCTGAGAGCAGGCGGTAAGCTTGAGGAATAAGTTGGTATGGCGCAAGGCCGACAAATACAAGAAAATTCACAAAGTAATCTTGGAGCGGGAGCATGGCACCGGTCATCAAATGGGTCTGACTCCAAGCCCCGAAGCCGTCATAGTTGTGATTAGGCGTCTCCGAGTCACGAGGAGGCCGGTGGAAGGTCCCTGAGGTAGAGGGTTTGATCCCAGCCACATTAATAATGTTCTCCAGCTGGTGAGGACAAGTCAGGGTCGATCGAAGCTCGGCCGCTTCCCAACCAGTTGCACGGGGCTTGTACCCCTCCTGGGCAACGGGTCCCAGAGAAACCTCCTCCAGCGTGGCCATACTTTTCCCTTTCTTCTTCGAAGATTTTGAGCCAGAAGGCGTACATTTTGTGTTCTGAGAAAAAACAAAAAGGGAAAAAGAAAAGTCCAGCAGTCAGGTCCCATACCAAACCCTAAATCAAGAAAAAGGGAGTGGGGGTCCCCTAACCACTGGAAAGAGGCCCCCTCCGGACACGTGTGACATGGGAAACTCTGGAGAGAATCCCTGAACAAGTGTCGGGTGCAGTGAAATCGCAGAAAGTGGTTTTGCAAAAAGAAAAAAAAGAAAAAAAAGAGAAAAGCCATCCTATGCCCTAAGCGACTGTTAAACGAAGAACACATGGCCCTCTTCAAACAGAACTGTATAACTACAACAGGGGCATGATAATGGCGATTCTACAACTAACGCAGTAAACATACAGCAGAACTCGAAGAACTCAAACACTCACAGAAGCCTCTAAGTACGAACCCAGAAAACGAACGAAGTAAATATAAGCATGTTATTATCTGAGGATGCAAGAAACTTACAGTCGATCGTTGAACTGGAGGTACTGAATGTGGTTGAGTGAGAGTTGAGAAGAACTGGCAAAGTCAAACACCGGAAAACTGAATGAAGTGTCTGGGTATTAAGACAGTTCGTGCTACTTTGAGGAATTTTCTCTCTAGGAAATTCGAGCAGAAATGGCAAGGAATGGAAAGTAACCGAAATGAAGGAAAGGTGGTGGCTTTTATAGGCAAAAACGCATGAGGAACAGGCGTCATCACCTACCAATCGCACGGTGGGGGAGACGCACGATTCGAATTCCCAAAGATCAACGGATCAGATCAATCTACCATTAAGGCGGTGGAAACGTTTGAGTATCCGTCTGACACCATTAATGCGCCGCATCAATCATGGGGTGTGAAACGAATCGACCTCTGCAAAAGCGAATCGCTGCATTTAATGCCATTATCAGACGCACCTCCACGCGCCCCCAGGTTCGTATCTGAAGACCGAGGAGGCGGCTGGAGACATTCCTGCAAAAAGCAAATCGCTGCATTAAATGACATCATTTAATTTGCCCCCACGCGCTCGAGGCTCGAGCTAGGGAAACGAGGAGTCAACCGGAGACACTTGAACAAGCCTTGGTTTATTTTTACTAAGTAAACAAGGCTTGGGGGGTAAATGTTGCTCCAGAATTCGCCCAAAATACGTGGACCAGTCAAGAGGGGACACGTGGATCAGATAAACTTGGAAAGATTTGCTATGTCTTTGTGCGCCACCAAGAAGCGCTGTTAGCATGGGTCCCGGAGGAGGCATCCGGAGTACAAGGTACTCCGGGAAGCTAGTATAGCGTGAAGGCTCTCCGGGACATGTCAGGTCTCTCCCGAGCAATCAAGTCGCATTTAATGCTGCATGGGAGGAAGCGTGTTGGGACTGCAACACGCAATAAAGTCTGACGGCACAACCCCCAAACAGCAGCGCTACAGTAATGATCATTTAAGTCTAGCGACGGCTACTCTGCGAAGAGTCACGTCAATCACAAGGCAAAAAGGACATTCTTCATAAAAGCCCTACAGCACCTAGGGATTTGACCATGCATCACCCATGGTATATTCATCGGAAATGTCCAGTTTTATGGATACTTACAGACACATGTGTAAGAACAATTCTAGGGATTACCCCACCAAAACACTATAAATACCCCCTCAAAGCTCATTTAATGAGGTCGAGAATCTTGGGTTGCAAAAGAGCAAGAAGAGAAAATACTCACCAAGAACATTCTCTGTATTTATGAGAAAGACATTCTCTCAAGTGTAGAATCTCCATTAAATACATCCATTAATAACAGAGGCTCGTGGACTAAGGCTCATTAACGCCCCAACCACGTAAAAAATCTTCATCTCACTTTCTTACAGCTCTTTATTATAATCATATTTTAATAGTTGCCGAAAACCTCGGTCAACAATAATGATAAAGTTTTAATTATTATTGGAAGAGAATTGCTAAAAAAATATTATTGGTGCCTAACACATTTCTCGACATCATAGTGCTATTAGTGTAATTAAGTATTAAGTCTTATATAACTTAAGAAATTAATTTTTAAAGAATATTACTAATTAATTGTGGAGCGTCACCTATTAAAAGTGGTGCGCTACTAGTACCCAATAATAACACTCTTAATCTTATGGCACGTTTACTACACATTATTTAGAATCAGAATAAAATAATTGAGAACTATACAACATAAATAAAGAATAATCGAAATTAATATTTATAATATGTTGCTTACTAAAATTGCTTGGAAATAGAATAATAGTGATTTATTTTGTTTATTTTATCATGAAACGTAATGAGAATGCTTAAATTGATTAAATTAGCCTTTTGAATTAAACTATAGTACATAGTAGTTATTTTGTAAGATAGGGATATTTGAAAAGATATATAAAATTGTTATTATAAATTTAATGTTAAAAATAAAATAAAAATAAATAAAATTCATTATCTGATATTTTTTAGAAAATTAGTTAAAAAAAATTCTCTATTTCTTTTTCTTTATTTAATTAATCTTTTTTTTTTAATTTAATAAATTAAATAAATAAATGTAAGAGAATGATTTCTCATTTATTAGTAAACATGTTATTATTAGAAATAATACGACTTTTTGTAGTGATAATTAATAGCCAAGAAACTTTATGAAACGTGGTATAATTAATGTGTTGTTTCATCTGAATATAAAATATGAATGGATCGAAGTGTAACAATAATAAATATACCACACATAAAGATTTAATACATGAACTGTAAGACTGCTGTCATTGACATCTAAAATTATCAGTTTGCACAAATCTTGAGGTACATAACAGCTATATATAGCTTAGCAGATTCAAATTATCATCTGATAAACGATTCCCAAACATTATTTTCTTACAAATTAAATTAAACTCCAAATTTAATTTAATTTCTTGGCAACCAATATTAAGTTAAGTTAAGGTAGTTGATTGACTTTTGTTTTGTTTTTGTTTTAATTCTTTAATTTATTTTTACATTAATTTCGAATACTTTTTATTTTATTTTAATAATTTTCTAAAAAGTAATGTATATATATACATTTTTTTTTTTTTACATTAAGAAGTTTTTACCTATATTTTATCAAATACTTAAAATAAATTTAATTATATACATTTTTAGAATATGCAAATAAAAAATTGGAAAAAACAAGTTTATGTTAAAAAAAATATAAATAAAGGATAGGTTTTTAACAAAAATAACTAAGTAATATATAGACATATATTTTTGGGATCGTGTGATGGAACGAGAAAGAAAGTGGAAATGAAGAGATGGTACTTGTTGGCGACAAGCCTCTACCATCGAGAAAGGTGGGTGGCGAATCGTAGAAGTTTCTTTTATATATATATATAATTTTTTTAATTTTTAATAAAATAAAATTAAAAAGGCTTTAATAATTTTTTATTATTTAAATGATGTTTAAATAATTTTTATGGTGTGGAGCAATAAACTTTTGTCATGTAGTAATGTTTTAAATTATAAATAGAGCTGTTAAATTAGGTACTTACGGACTAACAGGAATCTCGAGCTTGGGGACTATAACTGTAATTTTTTTTAGATTAGGAACTTATCTGTATTAAAATAATTTTTTTAAGGACTTATGCTGTAATTTAAATGCGTGACATTCTTCGATGCAACTAACAAATCTATTAAAATAAGGACCAACAGACTTATAAAAATCTCGAGTTTAGAAACTTTTGCCTTAATTTTTCCAAAAAAGTTTCACTATAGTGTAGAATTTGTGTGTCTAAATATGGTTATTTTGAATACTTTGATAATTAATAAATAATAAGATTTAAGAAAAAAAAATATATAAATGTAGGGGCTTTTTCATTTTTACATTTCAAAACAGTTTTTTTTTTTTTTTTTTTTGTATTTTTACTGAATTCTACATGAAAACCTCTATTGCAACTAGCGCTGCAACCTAAATTGCAACAAAAAATCGTATAGAAACTCCTATTGCAATTAGTGTTGCAACCACTTTAGAAACTCAAACTGTAAATTTAAAAAAAAAAAAGTTAAAAAATAGTACATGAGATAATTTCCCTAAATATAAAAATATTTTCTTAGCAAATTATCATATTTTTTAAAGATTTGATTTTGATTATGATAAGTAGTTTGTATGTATTTTTATTTTTTAATTTATGTTAGTTTTTTTCTTTTTGCATTTTTTAGAAAGTACATACTTATACAGATATGTTTTAAATGTTAGATAAAATATTATATATATATATACTAGAAGAAAGTTACGTGCAAGGCACGTATATTTAGTTTTATGTTATGTATTCTATAATTTAATTAAGAAAGATTCAATAAATAATCATATAATTTAAAATGATTTAAAAACTAATTTTAATTAGTGTGTGGGGTTATTTGAAAATCAATAGTGAAAAGTCAAATTTAAAATTTGCAGAAAGAGAAGAGGAGAATGGAGATTAGCTTGAAATATATTTAAAAAACAATAATGCTACACACTTACTACGGACACTTAACTCGAGCCGGTAATAATAAAATTATAAAGAATAGGAGTAGCAGGCATATAACTGGACATATGAAAGAAAGAATATAAAAAACAAGAAATATGATAGCTTCCAAATAATATTATAACAAAAGCAATGCTCTCCAAATTTATCTTAATATCATTCTTCTCTTGAAGCCTCTCATCAATCTCATAGTACTTCATGATAGATTCAACAAAATATATGTGTTTATGTATATTTGGATTCAAAAAAATATATGTGTTTATGTATATTTATTTCTGGAAAGAAATCAGTAAACATATATTTTCAACAAATTAACCCGATAAACTCAAGAGCCACATATATATATAGCTAAGTATTCAAATACAATTGTAAAATCTAAACTTAAAACAAAATCAAATGGACAATTCATGCTCAACTAATAAAGCTATATACATACTGTTATGATTACATCAACCCAAATATTCTTACTTGCTATAACCGAATTATAAAAATTAAAAAGTATAATTTGAGATATATAGACTAAAATCATCCAAATAAACAAATAAATTAGTTACACATAGAATTATAAATGATACTTTTTTTAGAGTGTGTTTGAAGCTTATGTGAGATTTTTTGGATCTCTTCACTACTATTTTTTATCTCTATTTTTTTTTTTGTATAAATATATATGTATATAAAAAATTTATATTAAAAAAATGAAAAATATACGTACATATATTTTCTTGTTGTTAATTAAATTCAAAATAGTATAGTAATAGAGAAAATTTAGAAATTAGATTTTTATTATGAATTTTTATTTATTTAAAATAATTAACTTTAATAAAAAAAAATTAGAAAAAATGAGAACGTACAAGATTAGGTATATATATTTTATTGGTTTTAATTAAATTCAAAATAGGATAGTAAATTTATGGTTTAAATAATATCACATGAGAACAATATACAATATTGTGTATATATAAATAATATCAGTTCAAATATCAAATATCAGTTTAAATTTTTATTTTATTATTTTATTAAATATAAATAAAAAGTCACACCCATAAATTTCTCATAAACCAAGAATTTAGTTATATAGGCATACTTTATATAGAATAGATACATAAAACTTACTATTTTTTTTTAAAAAAAATATACATTATATTTTAGAAAATTATGAAATTAAATTTAATAAAATAATTAATAATAGTATAGTGGCAAAAATAAAAGGAAATTTTCAAAAATACTTTTTTTCTTATATTTTATTTACAATTTTTTAGCCTAAAGTTTTTATTTACAAAAATATACTTGTAATTTTAGAATTACAAAAATACATTTAAAAAAAAAAAAACCAATTAATAAACAACAAAAAATTAACCTCACAACAACTATAAATCAACTATAAAATAAACATAAAATCACAAGAAAATAACCTCATAATAGCTATAATACAACTATAAAACAACTAAAAAAATAATTTATTATTTCTACTGAAGATGTATTTTTGTAAATAAAAAAGTTCAAAGTGTAAAAATAAATTTTTTTCCGTGTTAATGCATTTTTGTAATTTTTTTTAAAATTTTTTTGGTTTATTATGTAAATTTTTTAAAAAATAAATTAAAAATTGATATCTTTTGTGGTGGTGATTTATATTGAGAAAATTAGGCTGTATACCTCTTTTAACTTGTAGTATTTAAATTTTACCCTCTCTTTCTATATCTTTCATTTCTACCTTTTTTTTCAGCCACTATACCAATTTTGCCCTTATCTCCCTTCCTCTCCAACTTGCCCAAACTCCCACTGAAACCTAAGCATCTCAAAATCCTCTCAGATTTTTGCTATTGCTATTGCTTTCCGATTTTTTCAGTTGCTATGGAGGAATTCGTAACTTATAGTAAGGGTATATTTGGTAGTTAATTATAAAATAGGGTATATTTCAATTAAATTTATTTTAAAGTTATTTTTGGTGAATGTGTAATAAAAAGAGGTAATTATTAATTTATCCCTATTATATTTTGTGCAAAAAAAAATTTAGCATGATTTCCAGTATATGTCAAATTTTTCTCCCATTAATACATTACTGTTAAAGTTTAAATTTATAAAAATAAACTAGAAAAACGTATTAGAGGGCAAAGTACATCAAACCAAGTAAGAATACATTGAATGGTGAGTTTAGAAAGCCACTATATGATTGGACTTGGGTGTAACTCAATATAATTACTCAATTTATTTTGTTTGTCTTATCATCTAATATTTAACACCATCTTCGATGATAGATATAAAGATTGTGTTATATTTGACACAAAAAGTAATTTTGTGGTAGATTTACATCAAATTTTAGCATTGTGCTCCAATGCACAATTGTAAAATTTTGATGTAAAATTTAATATCTAATTAATATTTTTATTAAAAAAATAAAACTAATAACTTTATTATCAATTTTATTATTATTTTAATATGTAAGATAATAAAATAATAATATAAATACTTCATAATTTAATTCCATAGTTAATTATACAAATAAAATAATACAAATGACATAAATGTAAATAAAAAATTAGTACATTTATTGTGATGTAAATTTTACATCATAGCAAATGTTGTGCTAAATTTAGTAAAAAATTTGCTATGTGTCAAATTTACATTACTTTTTGGCACATCATTAAAGTATACTTTTTGTTAAATGAGATAAATTTTAGTTTTACACCATTTATTTGTATCTCCATTAAAGATGCTCTAAAGGGTACTAATTACACTCTTAATTAGCTTAGCCCTCTAGGAGAATTGAATGTAAGTAAATTTTTTATGAATTACTAATTATTTTGTAAATAAGTCAATAAAATATAGGAAAACAAAAACTACAGTATATAACAAAAAATATTTGTTTTTTCAATGTAAATGAAGGGCAGAATTTATTTTCATATTATTAATTTTGAATGAATATATTAATAAGGAAATAATGCACCCATTAAAAAGGGATATAATGATACATGTTTATCTGTTTTAGTATTTGAAATAATATTTTTAGTCAATTTTTTTTCTCATGGTCATGTAAATTATAGTTATTTAAGACATCCTGCAAAATTTTAAGAAATTTGGAAAAGTTTAATATGCTGAAAATTGCGTTCATACATTATGTTGCACGCGTGATTATTTTATTTTATACGCGTGTAAAATAGGCTGTTTGAACATTGTTTTCTACATTGTAAATTATTCCGAATTTCTCAAAATTTTGTAGGATATCTTAAATAGCTATAACGTACATGGATATGAAAAAAAATTAGACTATTTTTTTTTGAATGCCAAAATAAATAGAGAGTGCGTCAGTACGTCTCTTTTAAAGGGGTGCATTGTAAAATTATCAAATATTATATATGTGAATGTGATATTAATTTTGAATGAATATATTATAAGAAAATTCTACAATGCACCCCCATAAAATGGATACATTGATGCATCCTTATCTATTTTAGCATCCGAAATAATTTTTTAGTCAAATTTTTTCTCGTGGTCATGTACGTTATAGTTATTTAAGACATCCTGTAAAATTTTAAGAAATTTGGAAAAATTTAACATGCCAAAAAATACGTTCAAACAGTGTATTGCATGCGTGACTATTTTATTTTATACGCGTGTAAAATAGACTGTTTGAACATTGTTTTCTATATTGTAAATTATTCTGAATTTCTTAAAATTTTGTAGGTTATCTTAAATAACTATAACATACATGAATATGAAAAAAAACTAGACTAAAAAATTTTTCTGGATGCGGAAACAAATGAAATGTGCATCAATATATCTCTGTTAAGGGGTTACATTGTAGAATCATCCTATATTATATATGTGAATGTGAATTCATCAGGATTCATGATATATTATCATACATATACTTAATTTGCTGTTAATTTTTTTTTTTTTTTTAATTTTACACAATGTACTTAAATTCGGTTTACAGTTTTTCATTTTTCTTACAGATTTTTTTCCTTTGTATTTTATGAATTATGTTTTTTTTTACAGGTTTTAACTTTTTTTTTTCTTTTTCCTAAAATACTAACGTGAAAACAATTTTATTCTAAAATAACAAAAAATAAAGAACTCTGTATTGTTGTTTTTCGTAGCAATACCATTTTCAATATATAGCAAAAAAAAAAAAAACATTCCATATTTTTTTGTTTTAAGAAAAGATTAAAATCACTAAAAATATATAAATATTATCATTTTTAAATATTTATAAAATAATTCCTTATTTTTTTCATAGTGGGCTGCTGCCTTGTTATATGGGTATGTCTAGTCCACATACTAATAAAATTTGGGCCAATTTAGCGTAACTCGTTGAATATCAATGATTTGTTCTCAATCACATATTCGCATCCATGTACATTGGTAACATGATGTCACCTTACATCATAGCTCGCAATTTGCAGAGTGGTTTGGTACCCAAACGGGAGAGGTGGCATTAGACCATGAGAGGCTGGAACAGCAAGATGCAATCGTGCTAGTTTTTATTAGAATTAATTCCATATTGTTAATGTATTAAAGTAAATTACCATATATAAAATGAATCAGTTATTTTTTGTATTACTAATTAGTTTTGAGATGAATCAAAATTACTTGTAATCTATTATGAATTTAAAGTATCGTCAGTCTAAAAAAATTATTTGTGAGTAATTGTGAACCTAAAATAGTGTCCATCTAAGAAAACTAGTGCTATTAGAAGGAGTAGTTTTCCACGGTACTTAATAATATTTGTACACGTAATTATCACATGTGTCGTGATCAAGTACAAGGAGAATTAAATAGCATCGATTTATAAATAACATCAAAATCAAATTAAATTAAATAAAAAGCATATAGGTATGGTTGATAAACGATGGTCGATAATTTCAAGGCAACTTAGAAATTGAAAGAGCTTAAAAGGCAACACGTCCAAACTTGGAGGGGAGTGTGCTGTGTGTGAACTGTGAAGTAGTGAACAATCACAGAGTGAGTCATCAATCAATGAAAGCCTACTTGTCGGGTATGAGGATTGTAAATATATTTTGCTTTTGTTTTCTCATTAAAATAATATTATTAATAGTAAAAATAGAATGGCTTATTTTGGTACGTACGTACAATTTAATATTGAGAATTTGAGAAGTTTCGTATATTTTAATATAAATTAAAAAATAGTGTAAATGAGATACTAGCAAATTACATGATGAGTAACATTACTGTGTGGTTTATATATTGATTTATGAGTAATTTGTAATATAAATATTTAAATTTAATTTTTAATTGTAAATAAATACATAAGTTTAATTTTGTCGGTAATAATACTTAAGTTATATTTTACTGAAACTTCTATAGTGACCTGTCTATTAAATGTTAAGTAAATTGCCACGTAGTAATTCTTAATTGGTCAATGCCATTAAACTTTTTTTTTAAAAAAAAAAATAGTTTAAATATACCAAGAATTAAATAACTTGTGAATAATGATATGACATTTAATTGGCAAGTACTTACGCAGTTCCAAAAATATAATTTATGTATTATTGCCGCTAAAAGTTAAACGTAAATATTTATTTACAACTAAGAATTAAACTTTATACCGCAATCACTTTATATTTAAATATTTATATACCAACTACACTCAATTTCATACTAATTACAATTTACATAATAGACTAAAAATTTGTTTAAACTTACAAAAGTACATTAACAAAGAAAAAATTTATTTACAAAAATAAAGTAAAAATAATAAATATTTTTTTGATTATTTTATAGTTTATTTATAATTGTTTATTATAGTTATTATGAAATTATATTTTTTTTGATCATTTTTTGTTGTTATATAGTTTATTTATAGTTGATTTATAATTATTGTAATATTAATATCTCGTTATTTTTTAATTATTTTTTACTTTTGTTAAGCAAAATGTATTTTTTTTAACTTTAAAAGATGTATTTTTATAATTAAAATTTTTAAAATATAAAATTATAAAGAAAACATTGAAAAATAATATTTATGAATATTCCCCTAAATTTTATCTAGTACTATAGCTCTAATTCGTCTTGTACTCTGTATTAACACTATTTGATTTGGTTTTTATGTTAATATAATTTGATCGAATGAATGATTAGGTGTGATCTATATTATATTAGGTGGAGATGCTCAATATTGAAAAACATTATTAATAGTTATATAAAAATTTTGATGTGACAAAAACAATTAAATATATTGGAATCTTCAACATTATTAATACATTAATTACACATACATAATAAGATTGATAAGTGATTAGGTGATGATCAAGTTCCAACCAATTACATACCAACGTTGATTATCAAAACATGTAACACATATATAGTTATATGGGATAATTATGGTTACCAATTAGGATATCGTTCTTGTATATTACATAAAACCAAATCTAGCTTGTAATATTGTTTCCTAATCTTACATACATATAAGGTGTTTTCTTCTTCTAATTATTAATTATTGCCCTTATTCATGAGCTTGTTGGTTGCCTGTACACGACTTGATCTTGTATTTTAATGAAATTTTGTCACATATATTTCAGATTTTTTGTAACAAAGCTAGCTAGCAACCATAATATAATATATACAGAGAAATAACCCAAAAAAATCCAACCCTTTGCATTGGATTAATATATTAACGGATATATAACATTAATCCATCAATTTTTTCATAACAAATATTTACAATTTAATTTAGCGACTTTTATTGATTGATTACCCTTCTTCTCCTCTTCTGCCTGTACTACATAACAACTACCCTGAATGAAACGCAGCGTTTCCAGTTACTCCTAATAATTAATACGGCGTCGTTGCAGTTTTCCTTATTAGGCTGCTGCTACTACTTATTCTACAATAATCATCATCCCATAACCGAACCACATTGCCGTTAAGCTCCGTCAAATCCTGGTAACGGTACCAACTCTTCTCATCCAATCTCCTCTTCAACATTGATCTCTCCCACCAACCACCAACACCGCAGTTATCGTCGCCACAATACTCCTCAACCACCACCGTCTCGACTCCGCCGTCACTCTCCGTCAGCTCGCCGTTATTAATCTCGTAATACAAACTGAATTTCCGTCCCTTTGTCAGAACTACGTTATCAGCTCCATTATCTTCCGCCACGTGTCCAGAAACAGAAGCAGAAGCCAAAGCCGAAGCCGGCTCAGTTGGTGGCGGCGCAGACGGAGTGATTGAGCACCGATCATCACACGAAGGAGATACTCCTGGTGGTCCGTCTACGGCGGTGGCTCTGATTTTCCAGAAGCTAACGGCGGCCGTTAAGACGGCGACCCACGTCCATAGATTATTAACGAAGGTGAAGAAACCAAAGCTGACGTAATTGAAAACAAGAGCTTCGAGAGGGGAATCCAAGACGTTCATTTTTCTCTTTCTCTCTCTGTGTTTTGTCTAGTGAGATTATTTTTGAGAGAGAAACAGAAAAATACTTTTTCTAATTTATGGTTGAGAATTATTTTTTGTTCGTTGTTGTTTTTATTTTGGTGGAGCAGTTGGGTTATTTATTGAGGTGAAGGAAGAGAAAGTGAGAGAAAATGTGAGCCGTTGGATCAAACAAGTGGGATTTAGGATCCGAATAGAGATGCCGGGAATCGAGAGCCAAGATGCCGAAATGCTGATCGCCAAAGTTAGTAGATTCGAATATATGTATAAATTTATCCCTTTTATTTCTTATAATATTAAACAAAACAAATATATTTATGATTAGTTAAGGACACGTGGCAGGTCAGAAGTTTGTCGTTCTATTCAGCTTCACTCCTCTCATATCATATATACTACATAGCCACAAGATACGATGTAGATCAAACTATATATGGCTAATAATATAGTGAAGTTGGGGTTGTTGTGTTTTATGTCTTTTTCATTATTGCTTCTTACAATATTCTCCTTTAGGCTATGTTTGGTAAGGAGTGAACGTATAAAATTTGGAGAATATGATGAACACAGATATGGGGGCGGTTAGAAAATGATGGAGGAAAAAAAGAGAAATATTAAAAGGTATTAATAGTGCCTAATTACTTGTGAAATGTAATTTTGCTACAACTCAATATCAAATCTTACTTGTTTTACTTTAATAAATATTATAAAAATTACTAATTAATTATAGGATGATACTTCAGCGCTAGACACCACCATGGGTGCCTTGTGGCAATGCTTAGGAAAAAATTCTCATATTATAGTTACTTTTCATGACACTCCCGACAACTATACTCTACTCGATTGTTTAAAATTTTAAACGTATCCACATACAAAAATAATTATTAAAATTTAATAATTAATAATATATGTTAAAAGCAATAAATAGTATTCTATAAATATTAAGCGTGAATAGTAAATTTTAAAGAAATTTTAAAATGAAGAAAGAGTTTAGAGTACTGATTTAGTGGTATCAGTGATACTTGTCAAGGAGAACTCTTAAGTATTGTTCAGATGGAAGAATGTACTTTCTCCTTAAATATCTAGGGGTTCACTTGAGACCTACCAAATGGAAGGCCTCTAATTGTGGAACCATTCCTTATAAAGTTCATAAAATTTTCATAATTGGGCTAGTAAGAACATTTCTTTTACAAGGAGAGCTCTTCTCATCAATACTCTCTTATTGGGAATCATAAACTCTTGGATAGGTATCTATTTTACCTCAAAAAATTATGGCTGCCATTGATAAATATTGCATGGACTTTCTTAGGGCACAAATGGTACTCGTAGCAAGGTTCATCTTGTTTTTTGGGAGAAAGTTTGTAACGCCCTATTGCCAAGGCACGCTACAGTGCTTTTTCAATTATAGTGCAATCTTCGCTAATCGAAGAGTTTTCTTGAAAAACGTGTCAAATTAAAACTTTTATATTAATTAATAAACTTTATAATATATTATAATATTTACAAATGTCGGGATCCCGTTTTTAAATTTTTTTAAACTTTATATCCCAAAATACACAATTTACAAGTCGCTTAGCGACTACAAAATATAACTCCCAGATGTCCCGAGACCGAACACTCCAGGTCGCGCTGCTTCGACATGTACAATATCACCCTAGCTCGGGTTCACTCCTGTTCAGCTTTTGCCTTTCCTTTACCTACACATGAAAGTAGAACTGTGAGTCAACAGACTCAGTAAGAAAAGCATATAACATACCATATAACTTTCGACTTGTAACTGGGTGCCCATACACCTATTTACAAGGCTTAACAAATGATTAAGAACGTTCTTAATGGTTGGTGCTATTGACCATGATATCACCCACTACCAGAACTATGATCGCACTGCGGGACCGGCACTATGTTCGTACTGTTATGATAGCATTAATAGCACCCAAGAGTACAATTGGCCATGATATCACTCTTAACGATCTTGTGCCGTCTTCTTGAGCAACCGACACAATTGTTGTGCCGCTATGATAGCGCCAATTAATACTCTCTGAGGTGAATATCACTCTTAACCAGTACGATGCCTGTACTGCCGAACCGACACAATTGTTGTGTCGCTATGATATCTCATATAACACGCTATATACAGTTCTTACCTGTTTTTCGAATTCAAGTGTGCTGGCCGACCTGAACAAAAATGCTCGCGCTAGATGGATGCCCTAACCACATTATTTGCAACACAGATGAGTGACTCTCTAAATCATCTCTCGGGGACTTAAACTTAAAACTAAAAGTTTCCCTATCAATAAACCACATGGCAATACCCTAAATATCTCAAAATTGGGAAAAACTAGGGTTCGGAAAATTCTCCCAAGTGAATGGTCCCAACCTAGGAGTCCAAAACCGGACACCAACCGGCCGACCTGCTGGGACAGTGTCTCAGAATCCTGGCCGACCGGGTACCGTGGCCGGGAACACAAAAACCAACCCCCTTAATTCAATACAATCCCAAACTTAACCAAACTCTCTAGGGTACCTATACAATGCATAAACAACCATTTCCAACCAGAATTTCACAGAATAAACCAAAGAAACTTAACTTGCCATTAAAGCTCAAAGCTTGAGTTTCAAAACTCAAGCTTGCTTAAAACTAACACCATACACCAAAATCAACAACCAGAACCTTTAATCAAACAATATTGAGCATAAAAACTGAACCCTAACCATTTCTAAACCTAACAGCCCTTAAAACCCAATTTCACATATTTAACCTAAACTTAAATTCAAGAACTAGGCTAGGAGTTGCTAGAGCTTACCTTGAGTTTAATTTCTAGTTGAACCCCTTGCTGAAACACAGAAATTCAGCAGCAAATCTCCCTTGCTTGCTTCAGCCGAAAGAGGAAAAGAGAGGAAAGGTTAAGTTGATTTTTATACTTTTCTCCTATTTTCTCTAAATGGAATAAAGATTAAGGAAAATCCATTTTCCCTTGCTGAAATTAGCTTGGCTAGGTGTCAACTAACCAAGAAGCCACCTATCCATTACTTAATAAAAAGTCCAAATTGCCCTTTGACTCAAACTTAGGGTATTAACCAAAACTAGAGGTAAAATGGTCAAATTCTATAACCCCGCTCAATCCCGATAATTTATTTTCTCAAAAATATTTCCCACTATGAAACAAGGTTCTAAACTTACCCTGTGATCAATCTAGCCATCCATCGCATTTTCCGTTGTCGCCAAGCAAAAATTACAAAAATAATATATTTCACATATAAGCTAAATAATACCCCTAGAGTTTAATAAAATCTCCGGAATTGAGAAATTATAACTCTAATATTTATTTCTAAATATTGGGGTTCACAATTAAATAAATTCACATATAATTATAAAATGACAGAAATTAATGCTAATTGCCTTTTCTAATCCAATTACTAAGGCGGTCATTACAAAGTTCGTCTTTCCAAAAGGTATGGTGGCATTGGCTTTAGGGAAAAGAAAAAGTGGAATATTACTATGATGACCAGGTTTCTTTGGGCCATTTTAAACAAGCAAGATAACCTTTGGTTTAAATGGATTAACTCCATCTACCTCAAAGATCAAGACATATGGTCAGCTCCTCTAAAAAATGATTACATTTGGTATTTTAAAAAGCTTTTGAAGCTTAAGAATACTATAAACAAACTTGCCTTGCATCGTTTTGGGATTTAGGGGAAATTCAAAGCTAAAACTTTCTATCTCTCCCTAATCTCGACTGAAAATTTTAATTATGCAACAGGTATTTGGTATAAACTGTGTATTCCTAAACACATATTCATAGCTTGGCAAATGTTACGAAAAATATGAACAATACGCAAGTGTACGTAATCAAGTAGTAAACTCACACAGGTGAGGTCGAACCACAGGGAATTGAACTGAATACCACTAAACTAGATTTATGATTCTATTTGGGAGATAAAAAGAATTTTAATAAAGTTTGAAATAAAGATAATCAAGAAAATTAAAGAAAGCAGTAAAGTTTTTTAATTAAGGATGAGAAATTAGGGAAAAGAATCATGTTGATTTAATTACCCAATTGTTAATGTTAATTACTACTCTCTTTCTCAATGTGAATGACAGATTATAAAATTAACCTAACTCTTTTCAGATCTTTTAGGCCCTAAATTACATGTGTTGGAAATTATTTTACCAAGATCTTAGATCTACTCACAAGTGTGTTTATTAACATCCTAAATATGAACTTTCTAAAACGATAAATTAAACACATATAAAGTTTAAGAAACCTTACATTGGGTGCAGCGGAATATAATGACTCCTTCCGTTCAGAGATCTAGCTCTTGATTCCTTTCTGTAGCAGAGCATTATCAATATCTGAACCTGGATCTCTTTCTCTGAATCTTTGATGCTGAAACTCCTTTGCTGATGATCTTTCTTCACGATCTTCCTCACTATGATTAAGGTATCACTTGATGTGTGTGGGCACTACTCTAATCACTAAGGATTTCGAAATTCAAAGGAAGAGAAAGAAGAAGTGGCAGCTAAAGATAGAGAGAGAGAAGGCTCAGGTTTTCTGAATCAGAAGAAGTAGAAAATTTAAGTGTAATTTTTCTGAAGCCTTCACTACCTATTTATAGCATTCCACTAGGGTTAGGTTTGAATTATTTGGCATTAAAATAATGAAAAAATCAGTTTAAATTGCCTATAAAAGTGGCTGGCCATGCTTAGTGGATTTGGGCCTCACTTTTTGTAATTTTGCAGTTTTATCTTTTCTGCATCTGATTTTCTCAAAAACGCCAATTTTCTAATTCAACCATTTAAATGTCAATTCTAACTATTTAATAACTATAAATAATTATTAAATAATATTGTCATTTATCATATTTATTAATTGAACCATACAAAGTATCATAATTAACAAATATGCCCCTATAAACTCTTTCTTTACAATTTCGCCCTTACTTATTGAAAAATTCACAAATAGACATAGTCTAATTTGAGAATTATAATTGATTAATCAAAACCAATTATATGAGTCTTACAAGCAATATTATCTCAACTAGTGGGGGACCATGGGTCTATATAACCGAGCTTCCAATAAGTAGATCAAGAATTTAGCACTAAAATTCACTGACCTATTAATTCTTCGTTAAATCCACGCATAGAACTTAGAATTGCACTCTCAGTATATAGAATGCTCTATATGTTCCACCATATAGACACATCATTAGTTATCCATTGTTATAATCCTAATGTGATCAATTATCCTCTATATGAATGATCTACACAGTAAAGGGATTAAATTACCGTAACACCCTACTATGTATTTTATCCTTAAAACACTTGACCCCGTATAAATGATATTTCAGCTTATGTGAAATGAGATCTCCACCATTTATTTTCGTTTGGTCAAGCTCGAAGGTGATCATTCTTTGCTTACTATTCGCCAGATAGAAGCTATAGATTCCATGTTTAAGCTAGCGCTCCCACTCAATTGCACTACCGTGTTCCCAAAAAGTACGTATCACCCTGACCTAAAAGTAGGCTTAACTAACAATTCAAGGAACACGAATAACCTTTCAAGATTGAGCCTAATCATAACAGGATTAAGATCATTTGATCTAGGATCAACTAGGCGATATTGACTTGAATAGATTTTACGGTAAGTTTAATTAAATCTAAGTCAAAGTTCAATATCGGTCCCTTCCGATGCATACTCCATGCATCCAACCTGAGCTTTACTTCAACTAATGCTCTGGAAAGAACGTAGCACTTCTCCAAATGCAAGTAAACTCTGTTGTAGATTATCATATCAGTAAAACCCTATGTCTGATAAATCTAGGAAACTTTATTCACATAGTCATGTTTACTTTCCAATGTGTTGACGGCACAATAAACAGGATCAAGTATGTGAAAAGGGTTTCAAATGAATTTATACATTATGTACATATAATCATGAAATAAATCATGTGAACCATGCAACATTAAATGTTATTTCTGATCTATATTAATAAGTAAATCTGATTATATTGAAATGAGTTTTATTTAGGGCATAAAACTCAACAAACTCCCACTTGCACTAATATAAAACAAAAAGTGCGTTTCAAATAATCTCAACACCTTGATATACAAATCAAGTGTAGTAGTAGTAAACTCCTCGTAATAGGATCTGAAAGGTTGAATTAACCACAACCTTTTCTCCACTATTACTCTTCCTTTAATCACAAAATCATTGATAATGTGAAATTCCTCTCTATATGTCTACTCTCTTGGGATACTGGATTCTATATCTTTGGCAACTACTTTTGGTTAATCAGGAAATTAACACTAGTAGTTTAAGGCAATTTGGAATGGTGCCAAAGTGGTATAGAACTTTCCTTAGACTGAATAAGTACCTTTCCTGCAGCTTTAACATTCAGTCTCTCTCTGGTAGACCTAAAGACTTCAGATAGGTTTTTACACTTCTCCAAAATCACTATTCCACCCCCAGAGTAACCACCATCTTATCAGAAAGATTTACTAGCACAAAGGTAAATTTCAAAATCTGATATGGTGTAGTCTAAGAGTTTTAAACACACCCTTATAGACTAACATATAGTTCCTCTTCTTTATCTTAAGATTTACTTGATTATCTTCCAATGTTCTTCTCCTGGATTAATCTGATACCTACTCATTACTCCCACTCAACAGCAGGTGTCTGGTCTAAGGCATACAAAAGCATATCTAAGACCTCTCACTGTTGATATAAGAAATTCTTTCATGGCTTTATCTTTTCTGGAATAGTTGAGACTTTTCCTTAGATAAATAAAATCTATGTCTAAGAAGTTGTGAAGCTTCTATAGATTTCCATTAGAAAGAAAATGCTTCAGCATCTTACTAAAGTAAGTTGCTTGCTTTAGAGTGAGTAATTACCAGGTATACCACAAGCCATAGGTTTGGATAAACTTAAACCTATAATACTAGGAATAGGAAGTTTTGTTAAGTCCATTGAATGGACTTATAAACGAAAATTTCCTTTTATGTCCTTGTAATAGAAAACTTTAGGTTACTCCATGTGAATGGATTAAACCATAGTTCTATTGGCTTTCTTCTTAGTTTCTTATCTTGACAATCCATTACTTGTTTAAACTCACAATGGATTTTAATGACTAGTGTCTCCCAAGTCATAAGAAGGTGAGTTCCTAGAAACTCTTCCACTACGACGAGGTACCGTGAATTATGTCTAAGAAAACTAAATGGTATTGATCTCTTCGGTTGTGACAAGACAACAGAGGCAGTGGGATCATCATATATCAAATAAGATGATAGAACACTTTTGGAATCAAGAAAAATATCTCCTTTATTTGCTACTTGTTTTCAGACTTAGTCATTATCTTAGAAAAGTAGTATTTGTTTGAACAAACACTTTCTTATCTATTGACAATGGGATGGTCCACCCCTAATCACTTAGAATAGCTAAGAAACCACGGTTAACAGTTCTAGCTTTTCTTAAGATTTTGATTAGGTCATCCATGAATCTAGTAATGATTTACAACCATTACATCATTCTGAAATTGTATTACCATAGAAGGAATTAGGCAACGACTAGTAACTAATCATCAACATGCAGCTCGAAATTTCTGGGGAGGTAAGTTTGGATATAATTCAAAAATCAATTTAATGATCTTTGAACTGCATATCTACTAACTATTTCTCCACCCCTATCAGTTCGCAAGATCTTTAACAACTTACCTTAATTGTATTAACCATTGCTAGAAATTAATGAAATTTTTAAACATTTCAAATTTCTTTGCTAAAAGGTATAATCTAGAGTTACCGTTTTAAGAATACAACGAAAAACTCATATCCACCCCTGAATGTACATCCATCTGCGAATGAGATGAACTACTTCAGTGGATATAGGCATATTAATTCTTTGCAGAGATTGATCTTGTCAAATCCACTATGAACAAGATACAAATGCCATAGATTAAAAAAAATGTGGTAGTGTCTATGATGACATAGGTTTAGTTACATCAAAGAGTTCTTAGAATACTGAAAGTGGATCCTGGTCACAGAATACCTAACTCATATTCCATACAGTTTTAATCCATTAATAGAAGATAGATATTAAACACTTGAGAAAGTGTAACTGTATTGTATTCTGGAATTAGAAATATAAGAAAATTTCTGTTTGGATTCTAAAATTAAAGTCAAAGACTTAAATTCAACCAAATATAATGAGTAATTCTTTCTTGGACCACCACTACTAATACAAACTCTAAGTCAGATTTGCCCATACAAGTAAGAGATTTCTAAGATTGAGGATTTATATCAATTGGGAATATAATTTCGGGATTATAATCATATGCGTCATTTAATTTCTTAAGAGAAAATATAGAATGACATGAAATGATTTATAGAACATTCATCCAATGATATGTTTTGAAGCTAATTCGAAATGAATAAGCTAAGAGGAATTAGGATAATTTCGTTTATAAATAAGAATCCAACGATGCTTCGATTAACGAAAGACAAAGTAATCTTATTTATGTAATCTTCTTGTTTCATATTGTAAAAATACTAGTCTAAGGTGTCATCAATTGATGAACAGCTAGATGTTGCATATACAATATTTATCTTTCGAGATCTTACACTATTATGTATGTCTAATGGTGAAAATCCATTAGGGATTTATCTCATTAGAAAAACAAACATGTTAGACCAACAATGAAGATTCGAAATTAAACTACAACTTAATAACAGAAAATAACATGGTTCAATATAAATTCATACACAATTTAGAAATTATAAACGTATAGCAAGTAGGAATGACTAGTGAAAATACTAAAACATACAATCCTAAATAATTTCCAAGGTTTTCAACAAACTGATACAGTGTCCCGGTAGGCGAGAGTCAAAGCATCATTTATTGAATAGAGTTGTTAGCTCATCTAAAATAGAAACCATTCTAGCAACCTTTTATTCGATCAAAATAAGAATCCAACGTTGTCCCGGTAGGCGAGAGTCAAGGTTATTCTCATTTTATGAGCTTCCACCATTGTTTCATGTTTTATGAGTTTATCTCTAAGTAGTCATCGTAGGGGAGAGTCTAAATAGAGACGAAAACTCACAAAACACTTATCAAATGAAATCTTACGGTGTTAAATGCGTTCAACGAATAACCATCCATAGGGGGACGAAGTCTAGCGTCTCGAGGTTATATTGAAAACATTTAACTTTTGTAAGACCAACAATGGAGATCGAATATCTTAATAATAATCAAGCTCATTATTTAAAGTGAGTTGTATTTTCTTTGATTCTCTTTATTTAATTTATTTATTTTAAGTATATATTTATTTAAAATTTCCAATTTAGAATGAAAAACTCTAAATATAAATTTTAATTTAATATTTATAAATTTTACTTAGATGGATATGAAAATAACATGAATTATTTCCATCTTAGTAATAATTTCCAATAAATATTTAGAAAAATATTCAATTTAAGTTGTTACAAAATTAATATAAATTAATTTACAACTCAAATTTAATTTTCTATAAATATATATTGCATTTCGAAAAATTAAAGTATTTAAGAATACAATTTTCGAAAATGCATGTTAAAATAAAAAATTAATCCTGGAAAAATTATTCTAATTTAATGTTGGCCCAAAATTAATTAATAAAATTAATTTACAAAAAAAATATAATTTTCCTATTTAATTAAATATATAAGAAAAATTTCAAATATTTAAGTATGATGATGAAAATCAACTTAAATATTAATTTTCTATTTAATTAAATACACTAGAAAAATACTTCAAGCAAAAATATCATCTATCTAGATTTTCCTTTGACTAATTAATTCAATTTCTAATAATATACTTTAATTCAATTTATTTTAAATTAATCAATAAATGAAAAAATCATTGATTTAAGTTGATCCAAGAATTAACTAAAATAAATAATTAATTTACAACTTAATCTATTTTTCAAGATAAAATTCGAAATTCTAGTATTTAAGAAATGCAATTTCGAAAATTGATTAATAAAATAAAGAAAAAATATATTTTGAAAATTATTTAAATTTAGTTGAAAAAATAAATTTCAACTAAAAATAATTTTCTATTTAATTAAATGTCATGAAAAAGAAATATTTAAGTATGATGATAAAAATCAACTTAGATATTCAATTTTCAAATTAATTAAATGTATTAAATTCAAGAAATAAATAATTAAGTGTAGAGAAGGCTTAATTATTAGTCTCTAGTTTAATACTAGGAAAAATATACTTAAAATAAATTGTACCAAAATTAATTATATAAATAATTAATTTCACAATGTATAATATTTTCCTATTTAATTATTAGAAATAATAAGTAGTCTAGAAATAAATATCTAGAAAATATCTTATTTGACTAAGTATCTTTTCCACAAAATTTGAAAAAATATCTAATTTAAGTTGTATTAGAAAAAATCTAGAACTTAAATATTTTCAAATTTAAATTTAATTAAATATCAAAAATTAAGTTGTAACCACTTAATTTGAAAATATTCCATTTTAAGTTAATATTTGAAAAGATATTAACTTAAAAAATATCTAAAGAATCTTAATAACCAATGCCTAAAATTCCTCAACTTAATTTTGAAATTTGAAATTCAAAAGATATTCAGATTTAAGTTGGTAAGTTGTAGATAACTAAATATCAACTTAAATAAGAATATTTAATGAAAAATTTAAATTAAGTTCCAGAAAGAATCTAGATGGTTATAATTCTATATTTAATTAAATACAAGAAAATACATATAGTTTAGCTTAGAATAAAAAATTCTTTAAACTATAATTTTCTTAAATTAATTTCAAAATAAATAAAATTAATTATGTTGCTAATCAATTTTATTAGGTTAAACTAGTGTAATTAACCTAACACAATTGTTCAAATCAGGCAAATGGGCCTTCACAATTGGGGTGGTTCATGTGAGGGGGTGCTGGGTTCAGTATGTCGTACCCACTTCTATGGCTCCCAACTCTCACACAAGGCCCAAAAGAGAGGAATTTAACCTTAATAAGAACAACTGTTATTAATTGAATAGGCCCAATAACTAAATGGGCCTAAATAAATTCTATCAAGAACTATGATAATTTATTTTAGCAACAACAACCTATATGTATCTATAATCAAATTAAACACATAGGCTCACACAGGCACACTTTGGATGGGTCCTATCATGTTGCTAGGTCATACACAGATGAAAGAAGATTGTAAATATATATGTTACAAATTATTATCTTGACCAAGGGAGCCATCAGATCATTAGATCTGGCAAAAAGTAACCATGGCTATTTGCAATCAAGTAATAATAGGTTTTGAAAACTTACACATAAGCTAAAACACATACTCCTGCAACAAGGTTAGCTGGATAGTTGGATGTAGGATTTATTTAATTTTAAATTAAATATTTAATTTCGAAAATAATTAATTAAATAATAAAAAAAATTCGAAAATTTAAAAAAAAAAAATTGAAAAATTCAAAATTTTTAAAAAAATTTAAATTTAAAATTAAACCTACAATTTTTGAAAAATTAGGTTTTAACCAACCTAAATATTTTTTCAAAAATTTGCTAACTACTTTTAAATTTTAAATGTTATTTTATAAATAAAAATTAAATAAAAAATTAGAAAAGATAAATAAATATCTTTTTCAAATTTTAAATGTAATTTAAATAAATAAAATAACAAAATTTAAAAAATTAGCAAAATATCTTATATCATTTAAAAATTACATGATTATAAATATCTTATTTTTAAATTTAAAATAAGATAAGATACAATCAAATTTTAAAATAAGATAGATTTTTAAGCAAGAAGATGGATACTAATTCTATTCAAATTCAAATTACACTAATATCTTGAATTAAATTTAAAAAATATTAAATTAATTCAAAAAGATAATTAGAATTGAATTAGGAATAGTAATAGTATAAATACAAAACTATACCAAAAATCGGAAGTTAATTCCATGAAAAAACATGAAAAATCGAAGAAAAACAAAAAAATTGTGAACTGTACGGACAGATTTGCGATCGCAGGAAAATTTCAGCACATCCCCGATTTTTTCAAATCTTCAAAAATTCATAACTAATTCAAATAAAATCGAAATTGAGTTCTGTAAAAGGCTAACTTGCTTAATTTTTCCCATACTATCCAATAAAAATAATTCCAGAAACAAAATCGTAATTATTTTTCACGAAAATTTACAAACATCAATCAATCATCAAATAACACTCAATACAACATGATACCATCCAAAGAACATACAAACAATCGTTTTAAAGTCCAAATTTCTTGCAAGTAAATCAATTACCATGGCTCTGAGGCCAGTTGTTGGAAATTATTTTACCAGGATCTTAGATCTACTCACAAGTATGTTTATTAACACCCTAAATATGAACTTTCTAAAACGATGAAATAAACACATATAAAGTTTAAGAACCTTACATTGGGTGCAGCGGAATATAATGACTCCTTCCGTTCAGATATCTAGCCCTTGATTCCTTTCTGTAGCAGAGCATTATCAATATCTGAACCTGGATCTCTTTCTCTGAATCTTTGATGCTGAAACTCCTTTGCTGATGATCTTTCTTCACGATCTTCCTCACTATGATTGAGGTATCACTTGATGTGTGTGGGCACTACTCTAATCACTAAGGATTTCGAAATTCAAAGGAAGAGAAAGAAGAAGTGGCAGCTAAAGATAGAGAGAGAGAGAGAGAAGGCTCAGGTTTTCTGAATCAGAAGAAGTAGAAAATTTAAGTGTAATTTTTCTGAAGCCTTCACTATCTATTTATAGCATTCCACTAAGGTTAGGTTTGAATTATTTGGCATTAAAATAATGAAAAAATCAGTTTAAATTGCCTATAAAAGTGGCTGGCCATGCTTAGTGGATTTGGGCCTCACTTTTTGCAATTTTGCAGTTTTACCTTTTCTGCATCTGATTTTCTCAAAAACGCCAATTTTCTAATTCAACCATTTAAATGCCAATTCTAACTATTTAATAACTATAAATAATTATTAAATAATATTGTCATTTATCATATTTATTAATTGAACCATACAAAGTATCATAATTAACAAATATGCCCCTATAAACTCTTTCTTTACAATTTCGCCCTTAGTTAGTGAAAAATTCACAAATAGACATAGTCTAATTTGAGAATTATAATTGATTAATCAAAACCAATTATATGAGTCTTACAAGCAATATTATCTCAACTAGTGGGGGGACCATGGGTCTATATAACCGAGCTTCCAATATGTAGATCAAGAATTTAGCACTAAAATTCACTAACTTATTAATTCTTCGTTGAATCCACGCATAGAACTTAGAATTGCACTCCCAGTTATATAGAATGCTCTATATGTTCCACCATATAGACACATCATTAGTTATCCATTGTTATAATCCTAATGTGATCAATGATCCTCTATATGAATGATCTACACTGTAAAGGGATTAAATTACCGTTACACCCTACAATGTATTTATTCCTTAAAACACTTGACCCCGTATAAATGATATTTTAGCTTATGTGAAATGAGTACTCCACCATTTATGTTCGTTTGGTCAAGCTCGAAGGAGATCATCCTTTGCTTACTATTCGCCAGATAGAAGCTATAGATTCCATGTTTATGATAGCGCTCCCACTCAATTGCACTACCGTGTTCCCAAAATGTACGTATCACCCTGACCTAAAAGTAGGCTTAACTAACAAATCAAAGAACACGAATAGCCTCTGGAGATTGAGCCTAATCATAACAGGATTAAGATCATTTGATATTGACTTGAATAGATTTTACGGTAAGTTTAATTAAATCTAAGTCAAAGTTCAATATCGGTCCCTTCCGATGCATACTCCATGCATCCAACCTGAGCTTTACTTTAACCAATGCTCTGGAAAGAACATAACACTTCTCCAAATGCAAGTAAACTCTGTTGTAGATTATCATATCAGTAAAACCCTATGTCTGATAAATCTAGGAAACTTTATTCACATAGTCATGTTTACTTTCCAATGTGTTGACGGCACAATAAACAGGATCAAGTATGTGAAAAGGGTTTCAAATGAATTTATACATTATGTACATATAATCATGAAATAAATCATGTGAACCATGCAACATTAAATGTTATTTCTGATCTATATTAATAAGTAAATCTGATTATATTGAAATGAGTTTTATTTAGGGCATAAAACCCAACAACATGTTATCTAATCATCTCTGAATTAGACTAACATGTAATCAGCATTACGCAGTAATCTAATTGTCACAAAGGCTATGTGAATACTTTCGTTTACATCAAAACCTAGTTTATCCAATTTTAGCATTCTCAATTCTCACTTTTCAAATTTTGAATTGAGATCATAAAGCATGTAAAAGGTGATCAATCTTAAACATATCAATAAACACAAATATGGATAAATTTCACAATCAAGAAAGGAGAAATAGCAATTATCATTAACTAAAGATAATGTCAATCAACAATCATCATCTCCCTAAATAGGAGTTTAGTTCATAACATCCATAATCAGATCCATAATTAAAATTGAAACAGAAAATAACATAGAAAAATTAAAGAGAAGAGAAAAAACTAGTTGAAGCAATTGATCTGGGTCGCCACAAGCCGTTCTTCAAGCCTCCTCCTTTGTTTCTAGGGCTCCAAATCTGAATGAATCCCAATTTTCACGAACTCCCTCTATTTAAACCAAGTCTCATCTTTAAAATTTGTGAAATTACGAAATTGCCCAAAAATCTCGTCACTGGATCCCCGTCGCGATGAAGGCTTAAGCGAATTTTCCAAAACCCTCTGCCAATCCCCGTCGCGACGGGGATATTGTCTCGTCGCGACGGGATTAGGCAGCAAAATTTCTTGTTTGTTTTTCTTCTCAATTCTTTCACCATTTGTCCTCAATTCTTGTAAATACTTTCTTTAAGCACCCAAGGACCTGAAACAAAAGAATCAAGCGTAAAATAGTCCTAAAACTAGAAACAAAGAGTGAAAACTAACCGAAAATACAACCCAAAACTTAGACTAATTTTAGCTTAACAACAAACGATCAATGACCAACTTTTTACTTGAGTTCACTTTAGTAAGCTTTTGGAGCTCATTTCTTGCTTATGTCCTATTTGTGGAGCTGATATAGAGACACACCAACACTTATTATTTTATTGTCTCTTTACAAATAAAGTCATCCCAGAGATTACGACTTGGTTGGCTTTAATTCGTTGGCCAAAGGATTTTGCTGAGTGGAGGCATCAGAGTATGAATCACCTCTCAAATTTGATGGAAGTTATTTGCAATGCCACTATTTCTACTGTCTTCTGTTCTATTTAGTGTAATCGTAACAAGTGTGTCTTTGAATTTGTTTGTAACTCTATAAAAACTATGAGTAGTTCTGTTAAGCTAGCCATTAAAGTTAGGCTTTATAACTGAACTATTGAGATTGTAAAATTTAAAGAATCTGCCCAATTATGTTCAATTTTACTAATACAACAATTGTTTATGTATTAAATCATCTCTCCCAAACTTTCATCAATGTCAGGCTTCTGTTAGTAAAATTGGACAAAAATCATTGAATTTAAAAATTTCAATGATTCAAGGGGAATTTTTAACGGTATAAAAAGTTCAAAACATATGATTTGATACATATTAAAGCTCAAAAAAGCAAGCATCCTAATTAATCAATTAGCCTTAAAATAATACAAGAACTTATACATTCACACACTAAAAGAAAAAAGAGAGAGACGGAGAATACAAATTCAAAAACAACAAAATACAATAAAGAAGAGTTTTCATTTTTTTGACAAAATTTTTCAAAAGTATTACCTTTTCTTCTTTTATTTTAAAAAGACTATTTTATGGTAAAAATTTAAAAATAAAAAATATTAAGAAAACACTGCTCACCTCTTGCTCTAAATTGTGTTTTTTTCCATACTTTTTGATTTTTTTTTTGAATTTTTCTCATAAAATAACTTCATTTTTTTAAAAGAAAAATATACTTTTACTCACAATGTATAAAAACTCATAAAATATGTAGTTTTTACTATAATTTAACGATGAAAAGACTAGACTTAAACAAGTTTGAAAGATTTTGTCCAAAAAACTTACTCCCTTTGAAATACTTCTCAAACTAAAGGGAAACTTACAAAAATATTGGAATTTTGGTTAACTTTTACAAAAATACTCACACGGAAAACTTTTCAAAAGTACTGTGTTTTTATAAAACACCAATAAAATACAAAACAGAACAACACAAAACAACAGTAGAACAACTAAAAAACATCAGTAGAACAACAGTGAAAACTTAACACAGTATACTGCAGTATGAAACTTATAAAAAAACACAGTAAAAAAGTAAAAAATATTGCCTGACAGTATTTTTGTAAAAAAAATAGCAAAAGTTAGTATATCATGTAAATTTCTCAAACTAAAAAGGGAATGCTTTTAAGAGATTGTGGAAAGAGAAATGTAAGTAAATAGCCCTATTTCTAACTCTATAGATAGTTAATGTCCTTTTTTTAAAATAATAAAGCAAATGTCATTTTTTACCTTTTAATACCTAAAATACCCTTCATTATATAAAATGTATTATATGTTTTATTCCTTTAATAGAAATTATAAAAAACAATAAATCAAAACTTCTCTATTGAATTTTTGTCAACTATTTTTTCCATTATATAAAAGGTATTATATATTTTATTCTTTTACATTTTGCTGTTGTTGTTGTTGTCTAATATGTTATTTAACCATATAATTAATTTTTTAGTAATATATCGTATGATATACAAACAATATACCTTAAACCAATGTACATATATCACAAACTTAAACTAATATACTATTAAATGAATTGTTTTCCACAATATACAGTAGCATACAAAAATTATATATCACAATCATAAGCAGATATACCATAGTCAAAAATTAATATACCACCAGCATAGTGAAAAAAAAAATTATACAAAAAACTTAATTTAATATTCCACAAGTTTTTCTTTTCTTGTTCTTTCCTTCATGAAATACCAATGAACATAAAATCAATATACCTCAGTCAAATATAACTATACCTCATACTTAAATTAATATTTAATAGTTTTTTTTTTCTTTATATCCTTCACGATATACATATCACATACAAACGATATACCTTAGACCAATATAAATATACCATAAACTTAAACTAATATACTATTAAATGATTTTTTTCCACGATATATAATAGCATATAAAAACTATATTCTGCAATCATAAGCAGAAATACTATGGTGAAAAATTAATATACCACCAATATAGTGAAATATATATATATACTAAAAACTTAATTTAATATTCCACATGTTTTTTTTTTCTTTTTCTTTCCTTCATGATATACTAATGAACATAAAGATAATATTTCCTAGTGAAATATAACTATACCTCAAACTTAAACTAATATTCCATATTTTTTAATTTCCGTCTTTCGTTCATTATATACCATAGCACATTAAAATAATATACTACAATCTTAAACTAATATACTACCTTTCAGTTATTTCAAAATATATATATACTACCTTTCAGTTTTTTTTAATATATTATTGCACATAAAAACGATATACTATTGTGCAAAATAACTATACCAAACACTTAATTATTCAAGGTTATAATTGTAATTTTATCATCAAATTTTTAACTAAAAGGACATTTTGTTAATTTTTTTAAAAAAGGGACATTTATTAAGTTAATTGTTAGATTTAGGGTCATTTTGCATCTTGGCCCTTGGGGAAATTATACTATATACCCATTTTACTTTATTTGTTTTAATTATTACTTTTATTTTCATATTGTTAAGATATATCTACTTTTATAGATGATATCCCCATTAAACCTCTTTGGTTAATGTAAATTAGTATTAGACTTAAATAGAGAGTGAGGGTATACTAAGTAACCCACTTACAAAAGTGAGTATATTTTAATAAAATATAATATGAGGGTATTTTTAATTAATAGAAACATAAAAAAAAAAAGTATTTTTCAATTAATCCATTTAAGATTTAGGTCTTAGTTGGTTGGACTTTTAAAAGTTGCTTTTGAATATCTGAAACTCTAAAAACACTTATATTGCTGGCTTGGGTAACCATTGAATGTCAACTTTTAACTCATGAAAGTTCTTTTAATATAAGTGATGAAGAATTTTCTAAGAAACTAAAAACAAAAAGTATTAACTTTAGCCAAATATGACCATAGTGTTCTTAATTTATGATAAGTACTACTGGCGATTTCCAATTTATGAATGAAATAGGTAGAGGAAATAAAGCTACACTTATTAGATTAATACAAATGTTAGAATTCTAACGTGGTTAGAAAAATAACCAACTTTTAGAAAACTGCTATATTTGAATGCATTTTAAAATTTAAAGAATATAATATTTGGTGTGAAACTAAATTTTTTAAAAATATATGTCAAGTATAGTAATTAATCACAATATTTATTAATTAATTTCTAACTTTTTTTTTTTTTTTAATGTGTGGTGGATTTTTTTTTTTTAAAATATTGTATTTTTTTTTTAAAATACTATATACTGTGTTAGGTTTTCACTGTTGTTCTATGATTATTTTTTAGTTATTCTATAATTTTTTAATTGTTTTACAGTTATTTTATAAAAAGACAATATTTTTATAAAAAAAAATTCGTGTGACAGTAAAATTGTAAATTTTTACACAAAGTCCAGTTTTTTTTATAAAAATCTCAATATAAAACAAAACAATCCCAACAAAAACGAGGGACATCAAGGCCAAAATGTTGCCCAAACCAGGTGCACATATTATTCTATAAAAGGGGCTTTTCTGTATTTTTATGGTTTTTAAGTACAAGTTTGTAAAAATATGGTTTTTTCTCAAAAAAATTATTCTATATGAAAATTTTAGAAAAAGTTAAAGAAATATGAAAAAATAATATAAAGTTCCTAGTTACTCCATAATTAGTTACCCCCTGATTACTATAAATTTATCTAGTTATACCCTTAACTTGATTTTCCTATAGTTTTCAACTTTTTTTTTTTCTTTTCAATTTTCCCATAAAATAACATTTTTGAAAAAAAAAAAAATCATATTTTTGTACAAAAAAAATATAAAACTCATAAATTTGTATTTCCTCTAGTATTACAACACAAGAAAAAAAAAAAAAAAAAAAAACTCTAAATAGTATAGTTCAAAAGAGAAAGAAAAAAAAAGAGAAAAAAGTTAAATAGAAAATTCACACAAAGTATTTAAATTATATATATTTTACATTTTTATAATTATATTTATCTAAAAAATAACAAAAAAAAACATTTTTATGAATAAAATATCTGTAAATATGTTAAAAATTAGGGGTGGCAAAACGTGTTATCGTATCGTGTTTGTGTCATATTTTATGTGACCCATTTCTATATTTCGTGTCAGGTGTACAGACCCATTTTCTGACTCCTGTCTAATTTTCTCAACCGTAAACCGACTCGTAAAAAATCGTGTTGACCCACTTTAACCCGTTTTGTTATTATTGAAGCTGGAATTATAAAAAAAATATCAAATTTAGGTTCCATTAGAAAACTTAGATATATTTATGTATATATAATTTATTACTGTTTGATAAATTGCACAATAGTCTTATTGAACTCGGATTCACTTCCTCCAAGTTTGACAGGTCACTATTTATTCTTCACACATCCTCATCTACTACACTGATACTGGCTTATGTAGATGATATGGTCATTACATGAAGTGATTCTAAGATTATTGCCAACATTATTACTGTTGGGCTTTGTGCCCTAAATAAAATCCATTTCAATATAACCAGATTTACTTATTAATAAAGATCAGAAATAACATTTTATGTTGCATGGTTCACATGATTTATTTCATGATTATATACATATAATGTATGAATTCTATTTAAGTCCAGAACATATGAATTTGTTAATGATTATAGTGTTGTCAGCACAGTGGAATATAATCTTAATTCTATGTTCGAAAGTTTCTTCCCTGATTTGTCAGTTCACTGGATTTAGACTGGCATGATAATCAGCGATAGGTATTCTTACACCTTGGATAAGTGTTATGTCCTTTCCAGGGTATTGGCAAAGTTTACCAGTATCGGATGTATGGAGTATACATCGGAAGGGACCGATATTGAACTTTGATTAGATATATTTAAATTTACCGTAATATCTATTCAATTCAATATCACCTGATTGATCATAGATCAAATTATCTTAATCCTGATATGGTTAGGTTCGATCTCAAGAGTATTATACCTGTTCTTTGATTTGTTAGTTAAGCCTACTTTTGGGTCAGGGTGATACGTACATTTTCGGAACATGATAGTATAATTGAGTGGGAGCGCTAACATAAATATGAAGTCTATAACTTCTATAGGAATTTAGAAGTGAAACGATGATATCCTTCGAGCTTGGCTAAACAGAGATAAATGGTTGAGATCTCATTTCACTTCGCTGAAATATCATTTATACGGAGCTAAGTGTTTTAAGGATAAAATACATTGAAGGTGTAACGGTAATTTAGTACCTATTCAATGTAGATCATCTATTAGAGAGTCATTGATCAAATTAGAATTATAACAATGGATAATTAATAGCGTATCTATATCGTGGAACATATAGAGCGTTCTATATGACTGAGAGTGCAATTCCAAGTTCTAAGTGTGGATTCAATAAGAAATTAATAAGTAAGGGAATTTACTTGGTAAATTCGGTTCGACTTATTGGAAGCTCAGTTATATAGGCCCATGGTCCCGATACTAGTTGAGACCATACTGCTTGTAAGACTCAGTTAATTGATTTTAATTAATCAATTATAATTCTAAAGTTAGACTATGTCTAGTTTATGAATTTATCACTTATTAAGGGTGAAACTGTAAAGAAAGAGTTTATAGGGTATATTTGTTAATTAAGAGACTTTGGTTCGTCTAATTAATAAATATAATAAATGACAATATTATTTAATAATTATTTATAGTTATTAAATAGTTAAAATTGATATTTAAATGGTTGAATGTGAAAACTGGCAATTTTAAGAAAATGGAATACATAAATGATAAAACAGAAAAGTTGAAAAAGTGAGGCCCATTTCCATATGTCATGGCCGGCCACATGCATAACTTTTATCATTTAATGTTTTCATTATTTTAAGGCCAAGTAATTCAACCTTAACCCTATGTGGTATTCTATAAATAGAAATTAATGGCTTCAGGAAAGTAACACAATGGCATCTCATTCCTTTCAGAGAAAAATTCCTGAGCCGCCACTCTCTCTCTTTCTTCTTCTTCTTTGTTTCGAAATACCCTAGTGATAGAGTAGTGCCCACACACATCAAGTGGTATCTCAATCATAGTATGGAAGATTGTGAAGAATCTAATCAACAAGAAGGAGAATCAGCATCAAAGGAAGGAGAGAAAGAGATCCAGATTCAGATCTTGGTGATGCTCTGCTATAGAAAGGAATCAAGGGCTAGAGATCTGAACGGAAGGAGTCATTATATTCCGCTGCACCCAATGTAAGGTTTCCTAAAATTTATATGTGTTTATTTCATTGTTTTAGAATTCATATTAGGTTGTTAATGAAACATACATGGTAGTAAATCTAGATCCTGGTAAAATATTTTTAACAATTACTACTTTGAATTCTCAATTTTCTCTCAAGGATCTCGGGGATCTAAGCTATTTTCTTGGCATTGAAGTTCAATCTACTCCACAGGGGCTTCATCACTCACAATCAAAGTACATAAGGGACCTGCTTATAAAAGCTCAAATGGAGGATGCAAAACCTCTTCCCACTCCCATGGTGAGTGGCTGTTGGGTTTTATGCCCTAAATAAAACTCATTTCAATATAATCTGATTTACTTATTAATATAAATCAGAAATAACATTTAATGTTGCATGGTTCACATGATTTATTTCATGATTATATGTACATAATGTATAAATTCATCTGAAACCCTTTTCACATACTTAATCCTGTTTATTGTGCCGTCAACACATTGGAAAGTAAACATGACTATGTGAATAAAGTTTCCTAGATTTATCAGACATAGGGTTTTACTGATATGATAATCTACAGCAGAGTTTACTTGCATTTGGAGAAGTGCTATGTTCTTTCCAGAGCATTGGTTAAAGTAAAGCTCAGGTTGGATGCATGGAGTATGCATCGGAAGGGACCGATATTGAACTTTGACTTAGATTTATTAAACTTACCGTAATATCTATTCAAGTCAATATCGCCTAGTTGATCCTAGATCAAATGATCTTAATCCTGATATGATTAGGCTCAATCTCGAGAGGCTATTCGTGTTCTTTGATTTGTTAGTTAAGCCTACTTTTAGGTCAGGGTGATACGTACATTTTGGGAACACGGTAGTGCAATTGAGTGGGAGCGCTAGCATAAACATGGAATCTATAGCTTCTATCTGGCGAATAGTAAGCAAAGGATGATCTCCTTCGAGCTTGACCAAACAAACATAAATGGTGGAGTACTCAGTTCACATAAGCTGAAATATCATTTATACGGGGTCAAGTGTTTTAAGGAATAAATACATTGTAGGGTGTAACGGTAATTTAATCCCTTTACAGTGTAGATCATTCATATAGAGGATCAGTGATCAAATTAGGATTATAATAATGGATAACTAATGATGTATCTATTGTTGAAAATTATTTTACCAGGATCTTAGATCTACTCACAAGTATGTTTATTAACACCCTAAATATGAACTTTCTAAAACGATGAAATAAACACATATAAAGTTTAGGAAACCTTACATTGGGTGCAGCGGAATAATATGACTCCTTCCGTTCAGATATCTAGCCCTTGATTCCTTTCTGTAGCAGAGCATTATCAATATTTGAACCTGGATCTCTTTCTCTGAATCTTTGATGCTGAAACCTCCTTCTTGCTGAAAGTCTTTCTTCACGATCTTCCTCACTATAATTGAGGTATCACTTGCTGTGTGTGGGCACTACTCATACACTAAGATTTTCGAAATTTGAGAGGGAAGAAAGAGAGAGTGGGTTCGGCCAAAGATAGGGAGAGAGAAGGTTCAGTTTTTTCTGAATCAGAAGTGTCAGAAGAAAAGTGTAATTTTCCTGAAGCGTTCACTATCTATTTATAGCATTAGCTAGGGTAAGGTTTGAATTATTTGGCATTAAAATAATAAAATATCAGAGGGAAAAACCCTACGAAAGTGGCCGGCCCTACAAAGTGGATTTCGGCCTCACTTTTTGCAATTTTGCAGTTTTATCTTTTCTGCATCTGATTTTCTCAAAAACGCTAATTTTCTAATTCAACCATTTAAATGCCAATTCTAACTATGTAATAACGATAATAATCTTTAAATAATATTGTCATTTATCATATTTATTAAATGAACCATACAAAGTATCATAATTAACAAATATGCCCCTATAAACTCTTTCTTTACAATTTCGCCCTTACTTAGTGAAAAATTCACAAATAGTGCGGGGACCATGGGTCTATATAACCGAGCTTCCAATAAGTAGATCAAGAATTTAGCACTAAAATTCACTAACTTATTAATTCTTCGTTGAATCCACGCATAGAACTTAGAATTGCACTCCCAGTTATATAGAATGCTCTATATGTTCCACCATATAGACACATCATTACTTATCCATTGTTATAATCCTAATGTGATCAATGATCCTCTATATGAATGATCTACACTGTAAAGGGATTAAATTACCGTTACACCCTACAATGTATTTATTCCTTAAAACACTTGACCCCGTATAAATGATATTTCAGCTTATGTGAAATGAGTACTCCACCATTTATGTTCGTTTGGTCAAGCTCGAAGGAGATCATCCTTTGCTTACTATTCGCCAGATAGAAGCTATAGATTCCATGTTTATGATAGCGCTCCCACTCAATTGCACTACCGTGTTCCCAAAATGTACGTATCACCCTGACCTAAAAGTAGGCTTAACTAACAAATCAAAGAACACGAATAGCCTCTGGAGATTGAGCCTAATCATATCAGGATTAAGATCATTTGATCTAGGATCAACTAGGCGATATAGACTTGAATAGATATTACGGTAAGTTTAATAAATCTAAGTCAAAGTTCAATATCGGTCCCTTCCGATGCATACTCCATGGATCCAACCTGAGCTTTACTTTAACCAATGCTCTGGAAAGAACATAGCACTTCTCCAAATGCAAGTAAACTCTGTTGTTAATTATCATATCAGTAAAACCCTATGTCTGATAAATCTAGGAAACTTTATTCACATAGTCATGTTTACTTTCCAATGTGTTGACGACACAATAAACAGGATCAAGTATGTGAAAAGGGTTTCAGATGAATTTATACATTATGTACATATAATCATGAAATAAATCATGTGAACCATGTAACATTAAATGTTATTTCTGATCTATATTAATAAGTAAATCTGATTATATTGAAATGAGTTTTATTTAGGGCATAAAACCCAACATCTATATGGTGGAACATATAGAGCATTCTATATAACTGAGAGTGCAATTCTAAGTTCTATGCGTGGATTCAACGAAGAATTAATAAGTTAGTGAATTTTAGTGCTAAATTCTTGATCTACTTATTGGAAGCTCGGTTATATAGACCCATGGTCCCCGCACTAGTTGATATAATATTGCTTGTAAGACTCATGTAATTGGTTTTGATTAATCAATTATAATTCTCAAATTAGACTATGTCTATTTGTGAATTTTTCACTAAGGGCGAAATTGTAAAGAAAGAGTTTTAGGGGCATATTTGTTAATTATGATACTTTGTATGGTTCAATTAATAAATATGATAAATGACAATATTATTTAATAATTATTTATAGTTATTAAATAGTTAGAATTGGCATTTAAATGGTTGAATTAGAAAATTGGCGTTTTTGAGAAAATCAGATGCAGAAAAGATAAAACTGCAAAATTGCAAAAAGTGAGGCCGAAATCCACTATGTAGGCCGGCCACTTTTGTAGGGTTTTTCCCTCTGATATTTTCATTATTTTAATGCCAAATAATTCAAACCTAACCCTAGTGGAATGCTATAAATAGATAGTGAAGGCTTCAGGAAAATTACACTTTTCTTCTCACACTTCTGATTCAGAAAAAACTGAGCCTCTCTCTCTCTCTCTCCCTATCTTTGGCCGAATCCACTCTCTCTCTCTTCCTCATTGAGATTTCGAAATTCTTTGTGTATGAGTAGTGCCCACACACAGCAAGTGATACCTCAATCATAGTGAGGAAGATCGTGAAGAAAGACTTTCAGAAAGAAGGAGGTTTCAGCATCAAAGATTCAGAGAAAGAGATCCAGGTTCAGATATTGATAATGCTCTCCTACAGAAAGGAATCAAGGGCTAGATATTTGAACGGAAGGAGTCATTTAATTCCGCTGCACCCAATGTAAGGTTTCCTAAACTTTATATGTGATTATTTCATCGTTTTAGAAAGTTCATATTTAGGGTGTTAATAAACATACTTGTGAGTAGATCTAAGATCCTGGTAAAATAATTTCCAACAACTGGCCTCAGAGCCATGGTAATTGATTTACTTACAAGAAATTTGGACTTTAAAACGATTGTTTGTTTGTTTTTGGATGGTATCATGTTGTATTGAGTGTTATTTGATGATTGATTGATGTTTGTGAATTTTCGTGAAAAATAATTTTGATTCTATTTCTGGAATTATTTTTATGGATAGTATGGAAAAAATGAAGCAAGTTACTTTTTTACAGAACTCAATTTCGATTGAATTTGAATTAGTTATGATTTTTTGAAGATTCGAAAAAATCGAAGCTGTGCTGAAATTTTCCTGCGATCGCGAAAACTGTCTGTATAGCTCACAATTTTTTCGTTTTTCTTCGTTTTTTCATGCTTTTTCATAGAATTAACTTCCGATTTTTTGTGTAGTTCTGTATTTATACTATTACTATTCCTAATTCAATTCTAATTATCATTTTGAATTAATTTAATATTTTTTAAATTTAATTCAAGATATTAGTGTAATTTGAATTTGAAAATAGTTAGTATCTATCTTTTTTGCTTAATAATCTATCTTATTTTTAAATTTGATTATATCTTATCTTATTTTTAAATTTAAGCTCAGATTTTAATATTTTAAATTATTTTTTTTTAAATAATTTGACCTTATTTAAATTTAAAATAAGATAACAATGTCATGTAATTTTAAATAGATGTAAGATATTTTGCTAACTTTTAAATTTTGTTATTTTATTTATTTAAATTACATTTAAAATCTGAAAAAGATATTCATTTATCTTTTTTTATTTTTTATTTAATTTTTATTTATAAAATAACATTTAATTTTTAAAAGTAGTTAGCAAATTTTGAAATGATATTTAGGTTGGTTGAAACCTAATTTTTCAAAATTGTAGGTTTAATTTTAAATTTAATTTTTTTTTAAAAATTTCGAATATTTCAAATTTTATTTTAAATTTTTGAAAATAAATATTTTATTTATTTTATTAATTATTTTGAAATTAATTATTTAATTTAAAATTAAATAAATCCTACATCCAACTATCCATCTAACCTTGTTGCAGGAGTATGTATTTTAGCTTGTGTGTAAGTTTTCAAAACCTATTATTACTTGATTGCAAATAGCCATGGTTACCTTTTGCCAGATCTATTGATCTGATGGCTCCCTTGGTCAAGATAATAATTTGTAACAGGTATATTCACAATCTTCTTTCATCTCTGTATGACCTAGCAGCATGATAGGACCCATCCAAAGTGTGCCTGTGTGAGCCTATGTGTTTAATTTCATTATAGATGCATATAGGTTAATGTTGCTAAATAAAATGTCATAGTTCTTGATAGATTTTATTTAGGCCCATTTAGTATTTAGGCTTATTCAATTAATAACAGTTGTTCATTTTAAGGTTAAATTCCTCTCTTTTGGGCCTTGTGTGAGATTTGGGAGCCATAGAAGTGGGTACGACATTCTGAACCCAGCACCCCCTCACATGAACCACCCCAATTGTGAAGGCCCATTTGCCTGATTTGAATAACTGTACTAGGTTAATTAAACTAGTTTAACCTAATAAAATTGATTAGCAACATAATTAATTTCATTTATTTTGAAATTAATTTAAGAAAATATAGTTTAAAGAATTTTTATTCTAAGCTAAACTATATGTATTTTCTTGTATTTAATTAAATATAGAATTATAACCATCTAGATTCTTTCTGGAGCTTAATTTAAATTTTTCATTAAATATTCCTATTTAAGTTGATATTTAGTTATCTTCAACTAACCAACTTAAATCTAAATATCTTTTGGATTTAAAATGTCAAAATTAAGTTGAGGAATTTTAGGCATTGGTTATTAAGAATCTTTAGATATTTTTTAAGTTAATATCTTTTCGAATATTAACTTAAAATGGAATATTTTAGATATTTTTTTAAGTTAATATCTTTTCGAATATCAACTTAAAATGGAATATTTTCAAATTAAGTGGTTACAACTTAATTTTTGATATTTAATTAAATTTAAATTTGAAAAATATTTAGGTTCTAGATTTTTTCTAATACAACCTAAATTAGATATTTTTTTCAAATTTTGTGGAAAAGATACTTAGTCAAATAAGATATTTTCTAGATAGTTATTTCTAGACTACTTATTATTTCTAATATTTAAAAGGAAAATATTATACATTATGAAATTAATTATTTATATAATTAATTTTGGTACATTTTATTTTAAGTATATTTTTCGTAGTATTAAACTAGAGATTAATAATTAAGCCTTCTCTACACTTAATTATTTATTTCTTGAATTTAATTAACTTGAAAATTAAATATCTAAGTTGATTCTCATCATCATACTTAAATATTTCTTTTTCATGACACTTAATTAAATAGAAAATTATTTTTAGTTGAAATTTATTTTTTCAACTAAAAATATATTTTTTCTTTATTTTATTAATCAAATTTCGAAATTGCATATCTTAAATGCTGGAATTTCGAATTTTATTTGAAAAATAGATTAAAGTTGTAAATTATTTATTTTAATTTTGGACCAACTTAAATCAATAATTTTTTCATTTAATGATTAATTAAAATAAATTGAATTAAAGTATATTATTAGAAATTGAATTAATTAGTCAAAGGAAAATCTAGATAGATGATATTTTTGCTTGAAGTATTTTTCTAGTGTATTTAATTAAATAGAAAATTAATATTTAAGTTGATTTTCATCATCATACTTAAATATTTGAAATTTTTCTTATATATTTAATTAAATAGGAAAATTATATTTTTTTGTTGTAAATTAATTTTATTAATTAATTTTGGACCAACATTAAATTAGAATAATTTTTCCAGGATTAATTTTTTATTTTAACTTGCATTTTCGAAAATTGTATCCTTGAATACTTTAATTTTTCGAAATGCAATATATATTTATAGAAAATTAAATTTGAGTTGTAAATTAATTTAAATTAATTTTGAAACAACTTAAATTGAATATTTTTTTAAATATTTATTGGAAATTATTACTAAGATGGAAATAATTCATGATATTTTCATATCCATCTAAGTAAAATTTATAAATATTAAATTAAAATTTATATTTAGAATTTTTCATTCTAAATTGGAAATTTTAAATAAATATATATTTAAAATAAATAAATTAAATAAAGAGAATGAAAGAAAATACAACTCACTTTAAATAATGAGCTTGATTATTATTAAGATATTCGATCTCCATTGTTGGTCTTACAAAAGTTAAATGTTTTCAATATAACCTCGAGACGCTAGACTTCGTCCCCCTATGGATGGTTATTCGTTGAACGCATTTAACACCGTAAGATTTCATTTGATAAGTGTTTTGTGAGTTTTCGTCTCTATTTAGACTCTCCCCTACGGTGACTACTTAGAGATAAACTCATAAAACATGAAATAATGGTGGAAGCTCATAAAATAAGAATAACCTTGACTCTCGCCTACCGGGACAACGTTGGATTCTTATTTTGATCGAATAAAAGGTTGCTAGAATGGTTTCTATTTTAGATGAGCTGACAACTCTATTCAATAAATGATACTTTGACTCTCGCCTACCGGGACACTGTATCAGTTTGTTGAAAACCTTGGAAATTATTTAGGATTGTATGTTTTAGTATTTTCACTAGTCATTCCTACTTACTATATGTTTATAATTTCTAAATTGTGTATGAATTTATATTGAACCATGTTATTTTCTGTTATTAAGTTGTAGTTTAATTTCGAATCTTCATTGTTGGTCTAAGATGTTTGTTTTTCTAATGAGATGAATCCCTAATGGATTTTCACCATTAGACATACATAATAGTGTAAGATCTCGAAAGATAAATATTGTATATGCAACATCTAGCTGTTCATCAATTGATGACACCTTAGACTAGTATTTTTACAATATGAAACAAGAAGATTACATAAATAAGATTACTTTGTCTTTCGCTAATCGAAGCATCGTTGGATTCTTATTTATAAACGAAATTATCCTAATTCTTCTTAGCTTATTCATTTCGAATTAGCTCAATAATATATCATTGGATGAATGGTCTATAAATCATTTCATGTCATTATATTTTCTCTTAAGAAATTAAATGACGCATATGATTATAATCCCGAAATTCTATTCCCAATTGATATAAATCCTCAATCTTAGAAATCTCCTACTTGTATGGGCAAATCTGACTTAGAGTTTGTATTAGTAGTGCTGGTCCAAGATAGAATTACTCATTATATTTGGTATAAATTTAAGTCTTTGACTTTAATTTTAGATTCCAAATAGAAATTTTCTTATATTTCTAATTCCAGAATACAATACAGTTACACTTTCTCAAGTATTTAATATCCATCTTCTATTGATGGATTAAAACTGTATGGAATATGAGTTAGGTATTCTGTGACCAGGATCCACTTGCAGTATTCTAAGAACTCTTTGACACTACCACATTTTTTTTAATCTATGGCATTTGTATCTTGTTCATAGTGGATTTGACAAGATCAATCTCTGCAAAGAGTTAATATGCCTATATCCACTGAAAGTAGTTCATCTCATTCGCAGATGGATGTACATTCAGGGGTGGATATGAGTTTTTCGTTGTATTCTTAAAACGATAACTCTAGATTATACCTTTTAGCAAAGAAATTTGAAATGTTTGAAAAATTTCATTAATTTTTAGCAATGGTTAAAACCATTAAGGTAAGTGGTTAAAGATCTTGCGAATTGATAGGGGTGGAGAAATAGTTAGTAGATATGCAGTTCAAAGATCATTAAATTGATTTTTGAATTATATCCAAACTTACCTCCCCAGAAATTTCGAGTTGCATATTGATGATTAGTTACTAGTCGTTGCCTAAATCCTTCTATGGTAATACAATTTCAGAATGATGTAATGGTTGGGTACTTAATGTAAATCATTACTAGATTCATGGATGACCTAATCAAAATCTTAAGAAAAGCTAGAACTGTTAACCATGGTTTGTTAGCTATTCTAAGTGATTAGGGGTGGACCATCCCATTGTCAATAGATAAGAAAGTGTTTGTTCAAATAAATACTACTTTTCTAAGATAATGACTAAGTCTGAAAACAAGTAGCAAAGAAAGGAGATATTTAATTCTTGATTCCAAAAGTGTTCTATCATCTTATTTGATATATGATGATCCTACTGCCTCTGTTGTCTTGTCACAACCGAAGAGATCAATACCATTTAGTTTTCTTAGACATAATTCACGGTACCTCGTCGTAGTGGGAGAGTTTCTAGGAACTCACCTTCTTATGACTTGGGAGACACTAGTGATTAAAATCCATTGTGAGTTTAAACAAGTAATGGATTGTCAAGATAAGAAACTAAGAAGAAAAGCCAATAGAACTATGGTTTAATCCATTCATATGGAATAACCTAAAGTTTTCTATTACAAGGACATAAAAGGAAATTTTAGTTAATAAGTATATTCTATGGACTTAACAAACTTCCTGTTCCTAGTATTATAGGTTTGAGTTTATCTAAACCTATGGCTTGTGGTATACCTGGTAATTACTTACTCTAATGCAAGCAACTTACTTTAGTAAGATGCTGAAGCATTTTCTTTCTAATGGCAATCTATAGAGGCTTCACAACTTCTTAGGTATAGATTTTATTTATCTAAGGAAAAGTCTTAACTATTCCAGAAAAGATAAAGCCATGAAAGAATTTCTTATATCAACAGTGAGAGGTCTTAGATATGCTTTTGTATGCCTTAGACCAGACACCTGCTGTTGAGTGAGAGTAATGAGTAGGTATCAGATTAATCCAGGAGAAGAACATTGGAACACAATCAAGTAAATCCTAAGATTAAGAAGAGGAACTATATGTTAGTCTATAAGGGTGTGTTTAGAACTCTTAGACTACACCATATCAGATTTCAAATTTGCCTTTGTGCTAGTAAATCTTTCTGATAAGATGGTGATTACTCTGGGGGTGGAATAGTGATTTTGGAGAAGTGTAAAAACCTATCTGAAGTCTCTAGGTCTACCAGGAAGGGACTGAATGTTAAAGTTGCAGGAAAGGTACTTATTCAGTCTAAGGAAAGTTCTATACATTTTTGGCATCATTCCAAATTGCCTTAAACTACTAGTGTTAATTTCCTAATTAACCAAAAGTAGTTGCCAAAGATATAGAATCCAGTATCCCAAGAGAGTAGACATATAGAGAGGAATTTCACATTATCAATGATTTTGTGATTAAAGGAAGAGTAATGGTGGAGAAAAGGTTGTGGTTAATTCAACCTTTCAGATCCTATTACGAGGAGTTTACTACTACTACACTTGATTTGTATATCAAAGTGTTGAGATTATTTGAAACACACTTTTTGTTTTATATTAGTGCAAGTGGGAGTTTGTTGGGTTTTATGCCCTAAATAAAACTCATTTCAATATAATCAGATTTACTTATTAATATAGATCAGAAATAACATTTAATGTTGCATGGTTCACATGATTTATTTCATGATTATATGTACATAATGTATAAATTCATCTGAAACCCTTTTCACATACTTGATCCTGTTTATTGTGCCGTCAACACATTGGAAAGTAAACATGACTATGTGAATAAAGTTTCCTAGATTTATCAGACATAGGGTTTTACTGATATGATAATCTACAACAGAGTTCTTGCATTTGGAGAAGTGCTATGTTCTTTCCAGAGCATTGGTTAAAGTAAAGCTCAAGTTGGATGCATGGAGTATGCATCGGAAGGGACCGATATTGAACTTTGACTTAGATTTATTAAACTTACCGTAATATCTATTCAAGTCAATATCGCCTAGTTGATCCTAGATCAAATGATCTTAATCCTGATATGATTAGGCTCAATCTCGAGAGGCTATTCGTATTCTTTGATTTGTTAGTTAAGCCTACTTTTAGGTCAGGGTGATACGTACATTTTGGGAGCACGGTAGTGAAATTGAGTAGGAGCGCTAGCATAAACATGGAATCTATAGCTTCTATCTGGCGAATAGTAAGCGAAGGATGATCTCCTTCGAGCTTGACCATACGAACATAAATGGTGGAGTACTCATTTCACATAAGCTGAAATATCATTTATACGGGGTCAAGTGTTTTAAGGAATAAATACATTGTAGGGTGTAACGGTAATTTAATCCCTTTATAGTGTAGATCATTCATATAGAGGATCAGTGATCAAATTAGGATTATAACAATGGATAACTAATGATGTATCTATATGGTGGAACATATAGAGCATTCTATATAACTGAGAGTGCAATTCTAAGTTCTATGCGTGGATTCAACGAAGAATTAATAAGTGAGTGAATTTTAGTGCTAAATTCTTGATCTACTTATTGGAAGCTCGGGTATATAGACCCATGGTCCCCGCACTAGTTGAGATAATATTGCTTGTAAGACTCATGTAATTGGTTTTGATTAATCAATTATAATTCTCAAATTAGACTATGTCTATTTGTGAATTTTCACTAAGTAAGGGCGAAATTGTAAAGAAAGAGTTTTAGGGGCATATTTGTTAATTATGATACTTTGTATGGTTCAATTAATAAATATGATAAATGACAATATTATTTAATAATTATTTATAGTTATTAAATAGTTAGAATTGGCATTTAATTGGTTGAATTAGAAAATTGGCGTTTTTGAGAAAATCAGATGCAGAAAAGATAAAACTGCAAAATTGTAAAAAGTGAGGCCGAAATCAACTATGTAGGGCCGACCACTTTTGTAGGGTTTTTCCCTCTGATATTTTCATTATTTTAATGCCAAATAATTTAAACCTAACCCTAGTGGAATGCTATAAATAGATAGTGAAGGCTTTAGGAAAATTACACTTTTCTTCTCACACTTCTGATTCAGAAAAAACTGAGCCTCTCTCTCTCACCCTATCTTTGGCCGAATCCACTCTCTCTCTCTTCCTCATTGAGATTTCGAAATTCTTAGTGTATGAGTAGTGCCCACACACAGCAAGTGATACATCAATCATAGTGAGGAAGATCGTGAAGAAAGACTTTCAGCAAGAAGGAGGTTTCAACATCAAAGATTCAGAGAAAGAGATCCAGGTTCAGATATTGATAATGCTCTGCTACAGAAAGGAATCAAGGGCTAGATATCTGAACGGAAGGAGTCATTTAATTCCGCTGCACCCAATGTAAGGTTTCCTAAACTTTATATGTGTTTATTTCATCGTTTTAGAAAGTTCATATTTAGGGTGTTAATAAACATACTTGTGAGTAGATCTAAGATCCTGGTAAATTAATTTCCAACAGTGGCTGGAAGTTGTTTGCTCATGGCCATGAACCGTTTGACAATCCTTAACTTTACAGATCGATTGTGGGAGCCTTGCAATATCTGTTAATTGCTCGGCCTGAGCTATCCTTTAGTGTTGACAAGGTGCGTCAGTTCATGAAAACTCCTTTACAACCCCACTGGCAAGCTGTCAAACGAATCCTTAGGTACCTCACTGGCACAACCGACTATGGCTTACATATTCACAAGTCTATATCGAATGATCTAGTTACTTTTTGTGATGTTGATTGGGCATCAGATCCTGATGATAGGCAATCAACTTGGGTTTTGCTATCTTCTTAGGGGGAGACTTAATCACTTGGCAATGTAAAAAGTAACAAACCACTAGTCGATTGAGTACAAAAGCAGAATATCGAAGCTTAGCTAATGGGGTATCTGAACTTACTTGGCTTCACTCCCTTTTTAGTAAACTTTAGATTCCTCAGTCTAAGCCTCCAATTGTTTGGTGTGACAAACATAGCACGGTTCTTCTTGCTGCTAATCCCGTCTTGCATGCTCGAACAAAACATATTGAACTTAACCTTTATTTTGTTCGAGAAAAAGTTCTTCGCCATCAAGTCCAAGTCAAGCATATTCTTGCCACAGATCAGTTTGTAGACGGGCTCACCAAATCTGTCTCAAGCCATAATTTTCCTATTTTTTTATCCGAACTCACAATTGTAAGTCCTTCCAATTATGAGTTTGGGGGAAGTATGTAACGTCCCCGCTTCAACCCTCCATTGGGTCTTTACACCCACGGAATGAATGGCTCTTATACATGAGTACGTCACTCTGGCTGTTTCATGCACTGACGACTGACCCTACAGACCAACACGAGTGTTTCGAGCGTGTTTTGTCCTCACTTGCACGCTTCCTAGGAAAACTTCCCAAGAGGTCACCCATCCTGAAATTGCCCCAGGTCAAGCACGCTTAACTGTGGAGTTCTTTCGTGATGGGCTACCGAAAAATAAGATGCACCTTGGTGATATAGGCAGTACCAATCAATCCATCTAAGCCATCTTCAACTGTGTAGTCCCATACCTACACCGTCTCAGAATCATCCACTTGACCTTCCCCAAGCGGTGTGGGATTGTACAGCTTACCCGGTATTTCCCCTTACGGATCACGGGACTACTGACTGTCACAATCACCCCCCTTACGGGGTCCGACGTCCTCGTTGACAACACTTCCGGCTGGGTTAAGGCTCTGATACCATTTGTAACGTCCCCGCTTCAAGCCTCCATTGGGTCCTTACACCCATAGAATGAATGGCTCCTATACACAAGTACGTCACTCTAGCTGCTTCATGCACTGACGACTGACCCTACAAACCAACACGAGTGTTTCTAGCGTGTTTTGTCCTCACTCGCACGCTTCCTAGGAAAACTTCCCAGGAGATCACCCATCCTGAAATTGCCCCAGGTCAAGCACGCTTAACTGTGGAGTCATTTCGTGATGGGCTATCGAAAAACAAGATGCGCCTTGCTGATATAGGTAGTACCAATCAATCCATTTAAGCCCTCTTCAACTGTGTAGTCCCATACCTACACAGTCTCAGAATCATCCACCTGACCTTTCTCAGGCGGTGTGGGATTGTACAGCTTACCCGGTATTTCCTCTTACGGATCATGTGACTACTGACTGTCACAAAGTATTAGGGCCTCCTTGTTAGAGTTGAGTTGAGTTAGTTAAAAGTTTGTTGCAAGTTGTTAGTGTGTATCTCACTTACTGTTATTTGTTTTAGCTCAACTGCTCTGTTTTTAGTTAGGATATAAAGCTACCTTGTACTCTGTACATTGATGAAATACACAATAATAATACAATGATCTCTTTTACAATTTTTTTGCTCTTTCACTCACCTTCCTCCTCCTTTCCATCTTTCATTCTTGTCTTCGACGTTCTTGCAGCCATGAGTAGAAGGATTAACAATCCTAATAATCATGTATTCTAACATTCTTATACAAATTAATAAAATAAAAATCATACACAAGTAAAAACAATCTATTACTTAAATATTATAATTAAATACATTAATTTACTATCGAAAAAATAGATAATTATGATTCATAATATTTAATAAATTTTTTTCTCCATATTAAGTATTTTTAACAATCAATTATTATGGATAGAATAATTAATTAGTTGTATGGATCTTAATGTAACTTTTGAAGAAAGATAAAAAATTTAAATAAATTAATATCTGATTATTCTTCATCATTAAATAATTTTTCATGTTTAATCTTACCACTGGTAAAAAAAATAAACACTAATTGTTGAAATATATAAACAAATAAATATAAATTTATCCCACAATAAAATCCATTACCAAAAATATGAATACAGTGTAGTCTTGTTTTAATTATGTGGGGTTGTTTAAATCTATATTATTTTCTAGCTGTTGTTTTATTTTGTTAATAAGGTCTCTTATAGGGGGTCATTACTTTCTTCAATGATGTGATGATTTCGTTGCTTTGCCATGATTTTTGGATCGAGGTCCGTTTATGATCTATGCCATTTTTGAATGATTGAAGATTTTGTAGATTAATTAGACATTCCTTTCTTAAAAAAAACAAAATGAAAAACTTATTGAGAAGCTTATACCAATTTTAATTTTTGTTATAGCAAAAATTATTGTTTTTTTTTAAAAAAAAATTATTTCTTGTAATATTGAATAATGAGACTAATTAAATTTTCGTAAATTTTTATTAATGAAATAAAATGATTTTCCAAATATATTAGTATAGGTAGCAAAATAGATGGCTTTATAAATTGAGTTGAAAATGATGAAAACAGATAAAATGGCAAGGTCTGTGATGGTCGTTTTATTCAAAGTTTGTTGCCGTTTTGACCTCCCCAGATCATCAACGTAGATTGAATGGTATATGAGTTTCTGGAATATTTGATTAGTGGCCAATTGAAGAAAGGCACGTGTAATTTAATTATGGAATTCAATTCAAAATACTCATGCTGATGTGTGTGTGGGTCAAGACTGAAGACCGAGGGACCCAAGAGAATTAAAGAGAGTATTGTGTAGCCGGCGGAGATTCATATTAATGCCTACACTCTAATTTTCTCCCACTTTCCAACTAAGTCTCGTTAAAAAACCTAACAAGAACAATAAGTGTCTAGCACTCTGTATTTTAAAAATTTATGTATTTTAATGTAATAACTTTTAGAGAGTATTTAGCCAATCGCGAAGTGATATATATAGAAATTGTTAAATAATACTGATCCCTAATAATAATATTTTTTATATAATAAATATTGCTATGAGACACTAAGTATAAGTAAGATTTAATATTAAGTTACACCTGAGATCACATCTCAATCTCACGAAAGAACTAGACATTCTAAGTGTTAGTATTTTTGTTATATATTGCAACAAAATGTTCTCCTCTACTACTACCAACTCTAATAAAGGCACGTGTTAAATACCATCATAAACTATTAATTTACTAGTACTAGTATTATATAAGTATAAGACAAGTAAGAGTATTTATTGGACCATATTTGATATTTTTAAGAATATTTATATCCAATTTAATTATTTATTAGATGTTAAATTTTATCATCCGATTTAATAAATTTCAGTCATCTAATTGATTCAACATCCATTAGATATTAAATTAGATCGGTTCTATCCATTAGATGTATTTTTGTATACTTATGGGTTTACTTTGGGTTATCCAATATTTTAGATTTAGTATCTTTAGATCAGATCGCATCCATCTAATATTTTAGATCCAGTATTTATTAGATTAGATAATCTAATCCAACAAAAAAAATCAAATTTTAATGTTAATTTTCATATATACATATATTTTTTTTACATATAATAACATAAAATCTAATTACCCATCAAAACAAATGAAAATATTAATTAGTTCGATTAGATGTTGAATGTATTAGATTTTTATACACACACCCGACATCCAATCCGATCCAATTGAACATTCCAAACAACATTCAATCTGATCTGATCACAAATAGATATCCAATGTTTGGTGGTCAGTTGTAATTAGATCGGTCGATTATCATTGGATTAGATTGATTTCTGCACACCTCTATGCTAAAGAGCACCTATGGTATTGTGAAGTGTAATATCGTTATAGGTATAATCTAATATCAAGTCTCCTTTATTTTACTTTAATAAAAATTATAAAAAACCGCTAATAAATTATATGACATCATCTTACAATGGTACTGGGCACCTTGATACCTCATAATAATATAATGCTTTATAAGTATCAAGTTCTATATATTTTTATGTAATAATTATTATAAAATATCATTTGTTCGCATGCAAGTAATTGCCTTGATGGTGTTGGACATCAGTGATACTTAATAATTGCTCTTAGAAATTTATTCATATATAGCCTTTATTCTTTTTTTTTTTTATTTAATGATTAGTAACATTGTTTATCAAATTAAAATGTAATAGTTGACAAATAAATGATAAATACTATTTTGGACCCTATATTTTGCAAAAATTATTAATTAAACTCTCTCTTTGTTAGATAATCAAATAGATCCTGTATTTTCTAAAATTGTACAAATAAGATCATGAACTAATTTTTTATCAAAATAAAACTTAATAATAATCTGATCTAGAGATGTTATGATAAAACTGATTACATTTTTTTATCTATTCGTGTTAGAAATTGTATTAAAGTTGGTTATATTAAAAAATAAAATTGTTAAAAATTAAGCTCATGATCCTATTTTTACCATTTTAAAAAATATAGGGTCTATTTTGTCATTTAACCAATTGGTAATTTTGCAAAACACACAAGGTCCAAAATGGTAATTACCTACAAATAAATCGTGTTAGTAAATTTTTTTTTTTTTAAAAAAAGGGCCTTTTTATTTATAAAAGCCAAATGCTTTTAAATAATTTCTAAGAGCATCTTTAATAGAGTGTTATAAATATGGTGTATATACTTTTTTAACTTACATGTTCATAAAATTGAACTTTAATAATAGTATATAATATGATTTAAATTTGACACATACTAAAAGTTGTGCCAAATTTAGCACAAAATATAAAATAAGGTAAATTCTATATCACAATAAATATCACTTTTTTTGATTACTTTTTGACACTAATTAATGTAATTCATGACTTTTTATATTTTTATTTATATATTTAATATAGTTTTTATATACTTTCAATAAAAAAATTAATGTTTTGTTGACTTTTTTTACATCTTTCTATTTAAGTAAAATTTATTTTACTCTTAGTGTATTGAAGCAAAATTATATAATTTGGAAAAAATATAATATTGGCCCATTTTTTGAGCTAAATTTAGCACAAATTTAGAGAAATTTTTAATAATATACATATTTTGTATCAAATTTACAATAGTGACATTACTACTAATACTTACGTGTCACGCTTGCAGACCTCAGATTTCGCACGTAGGAGATCGAGACACAGCCCCAGGGCTCAAGTTTAATACTTGAATTCCTTTTTTTTTTTTAATTTTTTTTTTCATACGTCTTTAAAAAAAAAAAATTTAGTTACTAATGATGTTGATAAGTGTTTGCTGAGATTTTCAAAAACTGATTATGATTATATTAAAACTAAAGAAATAGATAAAAAAGAAAAAAACAGAGAATCAAGACTAGAGATTTTAGGTGGTTCGAGGATTAATGACTTTTAGTCCACGAGTTAATGTTATTTAGCTAGACAAACCTTTGAATATTAAACAGATATTTTTGTCAAGTTTATAAATCCTAGAGGTATATCTGGTGACGCCCGGCCCATGAGCCATTGATCTTCTCTAACGTGGATGACACATCATGTTGATAGTTGTCAAAATGTATCCTACTTTTGTGAAAAATAAAAATACATTAATACTTGATTGACAATTACCTTGTATCCTTATTCGGAATATCAGATTTTCAAACAAAATCTTGAAAACAAAGTCCTAAGATATTGTGAGATATAATAATAAATAAGCGAGAAACTATGTCCAACATCCAGATACTCATTAATTACTCTCTCGAAAGCACTACTTGGTTTTATCTAGAAAGCTTCTTCACTGGACCTATACCTCGCATGGACAAGGTGTCTATTAAGCATTTGGATGTCTTGACATCGATAATGGGTTCATTTTATTATCTTGAGTGGGCCTATAGTTGTGCCTGTATAAGCTGAAATAAAGTCTTGGAATTACATGTATCCTCCTTATGGAAACATAGATAACATTTACTATCTAAGCTTTCGGAACTCTGAGATTTCGAAGGCTTGCAATCTTCATTCCAGATGGCATGGAGGACATGTGGATACTTAAAAGGTGAAGACCTTTTTGAATTCCAAGTAGCCAGGCTATGGTTGACAACTTCTTGTTTTTTGAAATAGAGTGACACGTGACATTATTTCTTTGGCTCGTGAAGACTCCATATTGAAGGAGCACGTGTAATGTGAATTTACGAAATAGGAACTGATCATGTCAACGAGTGCCCTGAAGAAAAGATCATTATTCAAATATCTCGATTCCAAACAATGTATTAAATGCAAACTTGACAGTTTTTCGGGACTGTCAGAAGTATTTTTTTAAATGCAATCTGAGCCATTAAATTAGGGGCATGCAGATGCCATTTTGGTCTTATAAATAACATAGAAACAATCTGTTTACTATTTTTGCCCATGTTTTCAATTGTACTCCTATACTATTTATTAAAAATATATAATAAAATATTGAATGTATATATATATATGGAACACTTCGCATATCCATGAATAGTTACTAAACAAATTTAACTATAAATATTAATTTTAAAAATAATAAACAATCAAATTTTAATCTAATAACGAATATTAATAGAGAAATTTGAATTTCTACCTGTTAATTCTATTTTTGGCATATTCAATTGACAAAAATATTTTATTATTCTTTGTATATTTTGGCTGGCATATATTGATATGGTTTCCCTATTTGTGTATATCTAAACTTGGAAGGAAAGTTGACTAGCTTTCCTATTTATGGAAATTGAGGTAAATATGGTAAGTTTTGATTACACATTGATTCTTTGCTAACCAGCTGTTATTCTGATCTTGTGTTGAGTTTCCCATTTTCTAAGATCAGGTTTCTTGAAGAGAAAACCGGAGCTAAACTTTCCTTTTCTATAAAAGGAAAGTTGTAGTTACTGCCCACGATTCTGTAGGTACAGAAACGGAAATTCCTGGACTGATTGAAGAATTATTTTAAGGAAGTTTCTAGTGGGTTGAGGTCTTGTTCAGACCGAATGTAAGCTGTCTATGAGATGTATATTCATTATAAATACATCTTATAGCTGCTAGGTTTTGCGTCTCTTTCATACACATAGAATTGTATTCATATCTTAAGGAAAGAGTGTCTTTATTTTGTAAAGAAGAGTTGTTCTACTCTTACTCTGTTTATTTGTTGTTTGTATTGTCTTGAGTCTGTATTCAAGTCTACAACGAAGAAGAACATCAGTGCACCTTCGGGAGAAGGGTATTTACAAGCTTTTGGGAGATTGCTTTTGAAGTCTTGCATCGGGAGGATACAAGCACACAACCTTCGGGAGATGGTTGTATAGGCTTTCGGGAGATAGCCTTTAAGTCTTGAATCGGGAGGATTCAAGCACTCTTCAAGGTGATCGAAGGGAGTTTGAGCTCTTAGAGTTTTATCAAGATTCGGTTAGTAGGTGGAATACATCAAGCTTGCGGCATACAATAAGAGGGAGTCTATTTATGCATAAGTCAATTACTTTGTATTTTTGATACCGATCTAATGAATCTTATCTCTGGGCGTGGCCCCGTGGACTGGTAACAATCTGAAAGGATTGTTGAAACCACGTACAAAAATCTTGTGTGTTTATACTTTTATGCACTGTTTATTTTTCTGGGTGTTTCTGGAGTTACAGACTTGCATTCTGTAACTACAGAAAACTGTTTTCAGTACCAGTTTTATTATTCCCTATTTAATTAATCATTTAATTAAATAATCAAACTGGGAATATTAAAATACGGAATTTCAATTGGTATCAGAGCAAGTCACTAAATTCTTAGTGAGATCTTGAGGTTATTCCGTTTAACTTGTTTTGTGTGAGATGTCTTTGTTTGCAGAAGGAAGTTCTATCTCTAGACCTCCTCTATTGAATGAGTCGAATTATCCTTATTGGAAGGTCAGGATGAGAGCATTCATCAAATCGCAAGATGAGAAGGCACGGAGAGCTATTCTTACAGGTTGGTCTCAACCTACTGAAAATGATGAAAAAGGTAATACTCAGGTAAAATCTGAACTCAGTTGGACCACTGAAGATGAAAAACTGTCTGGTTATAATAATAAGGCTTTACATGCTATTTTTAATGGTGTTGGTGAAGGCTTTATTAAATTAATCTCATCTTGTGAATCTGCAAAAGAAGCATGGGAAATCCTTCAAATTCAATTTGAAGGTACTGCTGATGTAAAGAGATCACGATTTACCATGCTGCAAACTAGATTTGATGAATCGAGAATGTCAGATACTGAAACTTTAAATGATTTTTATGAAAGATTATCTAATATTTCTAATGAGTTTTTTGCCTTGGGAGAAAAACTAGATGAATCTGTCTTGGTTCGAAAAATTGTTCGAGTTCTTCCTGACAGGTTTGATACAAAATTGCTTGCAATGGAAGAGGCAAAAGATTTTGGCAAAATGAAGGTTGAGGAATTCATGGGGTCTTTAAGAACTTTTGAGTTGAATCAACAAATCAAGAAAAAGAGTAAGCAAAGTCTCTCGAATGAGAAAAGTAAAGGTATTGTCTTTAATGCTTCTGAAAATATTGTTTCTGATGATGAAAATGATGATGAAATGGTTCTATTGGCAAAAAATTTCCAAAAATTCATGAAATCTGCTGGAAATAAAAAGAACTTTTCATAGAACCCAAAAGGTGACATTTCTGGTAATATTCCCTCTAAACCTTTTTCATCTAATAATAAAAAATGTATTAAATGCAGAGAATGTCAAGGTTTTGGTCACACTCAATCCGAATGTGCTAATACCTTAAAGAAAAATAAAAAGGGATTAAATGTTACTTGGAGTGATGATTCTGAGAGTATGAGGATGAAAAAGAAAAGGTTGTCCTAACATGTGTTTTGTAAAGAAATTTGCAGGAAAAAGGAAAGAGCATTTGCTTGAACAATATCCTGATCAATGACAACAAGGAAGAATCCAGATCCGAATTAGATGAGTCAGAAATTGATGAGGATTCCATGGTTGAATCCTACAAGGTAATGTTTGGTAAGTGGTTGGAAACTTGTGCTGAAAATCGCTCCCTGGTTAAAGATAATAAAATTTTGTGTAACAACATTAATGAGTTGGAAGATAAACTTAAATGTTGTGAATCTGAATTGTCTTTAAAAGAGTCAAAGATTATTTCTTTAACCAAGGAAATTGATAACATTAAAAAGAATGTTAAAATGCTAAATCCAGGTTCCACCATCTTTGAAAAAATTCAAAAATCTGGCCAAACCAATCATGTCGGGCTGGGTTATGTTCCAAATCAACCTGTTTCTAATACCACTCTTGTTAAAACTAATAGTTTTGTTTCTGGAAGAACTGTTTCTACCTCGCAGGTTTCTGTCCCTACAGCAAAGCACTCTGCTGTTACAGAAAAGAAGCAGCACGGTAAGTTTGACAATTTCAAAGGGACTGGAAGACGTTTCATTCCTATTTGCCATTTTTGTGGAGTAAAAGGTCACATTCGACCTAAATGCATAACCATGCATAACATGTTTAAATCTAATTACATTGGAAATAAACATGTTTTACAAAAACAAAAATGGGTTGTCAAAAACAAATGCTTGGTAGGTTCTACTTGTTTTAAAACTGCTGCTTCTAACATGTGGTATTTTGATAGTGGTTGTTCTAGACACATGACAGGTGAAAAAGAATTTCTTGTGAACATAAGACCAATGCACTGTGGAGAAGTTACATTTGGTAACGGTCTTACTGGTAAAGTCATAGGAATGGGAACTCTCAAGTTCGAATGGCTTCCTAAACTAAAGAATGTCATGTTGGTTGAAGGACTAAAATCTAATCTACTTAGCATTAGTCAGATTTGTGATCAGGGTTATACTGTGAGCTTTGATAGCATTCATTGCTATGTTTATAATATTCTTGATGAAATTGTGTTACAAGGGCTGCGATCTAGTGATAATTGTTATACTCTCACTACATATGCCACTTGTCATTCTGTCATTGAAAATGTTACTGACCTATGGCATGAAAAACTTGGTCATATCCATTTTAAAAATCTAAAAAAATTGTCTATTTCAGGGATTGTTCGAGGATTACCTAAATTAGGTAAAGAGTCATTGGAAAAATGTGGACCTTGCCAGTTAGGTAAGCAACTGAAAATTTCTCACAAGAGTGTCCCGGATGTGAATACTTCTAGAGTTCTCGAACTCTTGCACATGGACTTAATGGGTCCAATCCAGGTAGAAAGCTTAAATGGTAAGAGGTATATTTTTGTTTGTATTGATGATTTTTCTCGATTTTCATGGGTGGATTTTTTGAGAGAAAAATCTGATACTTTTGAAGTTTTTCAATCTTTGTGTTTGAAATTACGAGTTGAAAAAGATTGTAACATTGGTAAAATTGTTAGGATTAGGAGTGATCATGGTAAGGAATTTGAAAATACCATATATGATGAATTTTGTAAAGCTAACGATATTTCTCATGAATTTTCTGCTCCTAAAACTCCTCAACAAAATGGAGTGGTTGAAAGAAAGAATCGTACTCTAACAGAAATGGCTAGAGTAATGTTGAATAGCAAGAAGCTCACAAAGCGTCTTTGGGCCGAAGCTATTAACACTGCTTGCTATACCATCAACAGAGTATTCTTACGTCCAGGTACTCACAAAACACCATATGAAATCTGGAAAGGTAAGAAACCAAATGTAAGTCACTTTCATGTGTTTGGATGTGTGTGTTATATTTTACGAGATCGTGATTACATTGGTAAATTTGATGCTAAAAGTGATGAAGGTGTTTTCTTAGGATATTCCACAAATAGTAGGGCATATCGTGTGTATAACATGAGAACCCAAACTGTTATGGAATCTGCTAATGTTGTTGTTGATGATCTAAAAGATTTTTCTGAGTTTTCCACAGAAGAAGAGATTGAAGATTTGCTTGAAAAGCCTGCTGCTGAGGAAAAGGAACCTGACGAAGCTTCAGAAGCAGTCGTCGAGGCTACTGTGTAGGAATCTGTTGCTACAGAAAAACCAACAACAAAAGAATCCGAGTATCCTTTAAATTCAATCACTGATCCAATACAGAGGGAACCATCCACCAGGGTTAAAAAGAATCATCCTTCAGATCTCATCCTCAGAAACTTGGATGAGAGCATGGTTACAAGAAGAAAATATGCCAATATAATTCAATTTTTATGTTTTATTTCTTCTTTAGAACCTAAATCTGTAAAAGAAGCACTAATGGATGAAGATTGGTTTTTAGCTATGCAGGATGAGCTTCATCAGTTTGTTCGAAACAAAGTCTGGAAAATGATTCCAAGACCACCGTTTGTGAGCATCATTGGAACCAAGTGGATCTTCAAAAATAAGAGTGATGAGTTTGGCACTATCATTCGAAACAAGGCAAGGTTGGTTGCCCAAGGATACACTCAAGTTGAGGGTGTTGATTGTAAAGCCCGCTTAGTTAATTTGGAAATTAGCATTTGTTTATGATTAATTATGAAATTATTTATAGCTATTTAAATAATTTATTATACTGTTATTTATGTTATTCAGTAGCTTGCACATTTTGTAATTCCGGTGCCCGGTATTTTGGAACTCGGCGTTTGGCTCAGTAGAAATCACAACTTAGTATGTTAGTAGTTTGGGGACGGGTTTTAGACATTGGGAATGTCAGGAATGGCCGGGAATTTAGAATTTCCCAAAAATACCCCTTTAGTGTGATTTATGTGGTTTTATGGTGGAGGGGCAAAATGGTCTTTTTGCCCCATTTGTGTTTTGTCTTATGTGAGTTATTAAATGGAATTAATGTTTAATTTAATGATTTATTATGGCTGAAAAGAATTAGTATTTGTGACTTGTTTCATTTTATTCTTTTTCTAAAAAAAAACACTAAGTTAGAAAGTTAGAAATTTAAAAGAAAAGCTCTCTTTTCCTCTCCATTTTCGGCTGGGTATTGGGGATTCAAAGGCTGGGTTTTTCAAGCTTGATTCATCACATTTTTAGGAACTCTTGATTGTGGTATGTAATTCTTACTTGTCCTTCTTTGTATTCTTGGAATTTTTGATAAAAAAATGAGTAAATGCATGTTAAATTGGATGTTGTTGCTGCTGTATTCTGTGGTTATTTTCTGAGGTTAAAAAGCATGATTTTTAGATGTTAATTAAGCTACTTGTGGTGTATGATTCCTAGGTTGAGCATGCTAGAATTTTCTTATGCAAAAGTTTGGTTTTCAAAGTAAAAATTGAGAAATTGGTGGCTGTAGTTGTTGCATGAACTAGGTTTTGTTTTCTGCAGTGTTTCTATGCTTGATTATGTGATTCTAAGCTAGCTTTGAGGCTTGTGAGTGAGCTTTAGCCAAGTTTGAGTTTTAACTCAAAGCTTGGAGCTCACATGGTGATTTTTGCTTCTGAGTATTCTGGGTTGTTTTGAGGCCTTAGAAATGTTCTAGGGAAGGTTTAGAACAGGTCTGGAAAGTTTGAATCAATTTGGGGTTGAATTGGTCGAGTTATGATTATTTGATGTTGCTGCCTGCGAGGAACCGGAATTCCGGTTGTGCATCCGGAATTCCAGATGAGGGTCCTGAATTTCCCAGAACCGGAATTCCGGTTGGGCAACCGGTCTACCGGTTGGGGAATTTTCAGAACCCGTGTTTTTCCTCGTTTTTATGTTTTTAGGGGTATTGCCATGCTTTTTATAGATAGGGAAACTTTTAGTTCCTAGTTTAAGTCCCCGGGAAGTGATTTAGCGGGTCACTTATAGCGTTGTGATTTTTATGGTTTAGGAGCCCGATGTCCGCCGCTCGGCTTCGGTTCCGGTCGGGTTGGCCGGCACACCCTTTGAATTCGGAATCCGGGTAAGATTAGTATAACAGTATGCATATGTAGATTACATGTTTAGCGTGCATGTAGGAAGCCTGTTAGATTACATTAGTTATGTATATAGGCTTCGAACCATCCAACCCTGTCACGTCGGCACAGGCTGGAGTATGACCAGCAGCCGGAGTATGACCGGTTCGACCGATCAGGCTGACACTTGGTTGGTGGTTCCGTGCTATTGACCTATCCCGTCGGTACAAGCTGGAGTATGACCAGCAGCCGGAGTATGACCGGTTCGACCGATCAGGAGGATACTTGTCAATAGTACCGTCCCTGTGAACGTTCAAAACTCAGTACCATGTTGGACATGGCAGTAGTGGCTCAGTACCATGTTGGACATGGCAGTAGCGGGACTCAGTATCGTGTTGGACACGGCAGTTAGAATTATGTATGAGTATTATTATGCTTTTCTTACTGAGTCTGTCGACTCACAGTTCTACGTTATGTGTAGGTAAAGGCAAGGCTAAAGCTGATGGACCGTGAGCGAGCTTGAGAAGATTGTACATGTCGGGGCGGTTTGGCCTGGAGCGTACGATCCTCGGGACAGCAAGGCTGATTTTGTAACTGGTCGTTAGACGACCTTTATTTTATGTAACAGTTAAACAGTTAAAACCTTTTGTAAATAATTTTATAATCGGGATCCCGAGTCTTTTGTAATATTGTTTTATAAGTTTAATTAAAAAGAAAAATTTTAATTAATCACGTTTTTCCATAAACCTCGTTGATTAGCAACGAGCTGCACAGTACGTTTAAAAATCACGTAATACGCCTAAGTTAGTTAGGGTGTTACAATTTGGTATCAGAGCCGCCAGGTTGTCTTTCGAAGATCGTCACGACATGTACAATCATCATCAGCAGTTAGCTCGTTTCACGGTTCAGTAAGCCTTTATTGCTTTAGTAGTTTATTTTATTCAGTTATGAAAAAGAAAAGCCTGTTAGGAAGCATGTTAGTAGCCTGATAGTAGAATAGGCGCATGTTTCGTTTTTAATTTCCAAATTAAGCGGCATTAGTAAGCGCTCCTTGAATACGACCTGATATTCCAACTCTTGGTTTCGCAGGCGGTTCTAATCAGATGGACGCCAGGCGGACTACCAGGAGTCAGGGCAATTCCGTGGGGTCGAATCAAGGACAGGGAGCTCAGTTTCCCCCACCTGTTAGGGGCCGAGGTAGAGGTCCCCGAGGCAGGGCTCGTGGCCGGGGTGATGAGAACCCGCCACAGGCTACCCAGGCTCCCCCAGCCGATCAGGGAGCTCAGAACTGGGAGTTACGGTTTGCGGAGATGCAAGCCCGGATCGAAGAACAAGACCTCGAGATTCAGAGGTTGAGACAGCAGGGTGCTCCTGCAGTTCCAGTGCCCATAGTTCCAGTGGCACCTGCCCTCGCCGCCTGTGCCGAGATAGTGGTGGCGGCCCATAGATTGGAACCATTATATGAGCGGTTCCGGAAGCAAGCACCTCCGGTTTTCCTGGGAGGTCCGGACGTGATGAAAGCCGAGCAATGGCTGACGGTGATCACCAAGATACTGAATTTCATGGGTGTCACCGGTAACGACAGAGTGGTGTGTGCCACGTTCCAGTTCCAGGAGGACGCTTTGGTCTGGTGGGACATGGTGTCTCAGATCCATGACGTCACCACCATGACCTGGGAAAGGTTCCAGGAACTCTTCAACGCAAAGTACTACATCGAGGCGGTCAGAAGCGCCAAGAGGAAAGAGTTCGCTCACCTGACTCAGCGGGAGAACATGAGCGTCACTGAGTATACTACTCAGTTTGATCGGTTGGCGAGGTTAGCCTCGGGAATTGTGCCAACCGACTTCAGCAAGAAGGAGAAGTATTTAGACGGGTTGAATGCCAGGATTAGGCATGACTTGATGATCACCACCGACGACAGCACCACCTATGCTCAAATGGTGGAGAAGGCACTGCGAGCTGAGGGCGCAGTGGGGTGTATGTCAGAATCAGCCAGTACTCCGGTGAGTGGCGGAGCTCCTACCCCTCCTGCATCAGGCTATAGCAGGGGGAGTAGTGGTTCGGCCATTGACCAGAGGAAGAGGGCACCCACTGCTTCCGGTGGCTCGAGTCAGAACAAGAGGTTCCGGGGGAACCAGAACAGAGGGAGTCGTCCTGGTGGCACTGAGACCCGATTCTCCTATCCCGAGTGCCCTAGCTGCAAGAGGCACCATCGGGGTGAGTGCAAAGGTCAGGGATGCTTTCATTGTGGCATGCCCGGACACTTCAAGAGGGACTGTCCCCAGCTCCGATCAGAGGCACCGAGAGCTCCAGCGATACCCACTCCAGCCAAGGTGTTCGCTATCACGCAGGCTGATGCAGATGCCAGCCCATCAGTTGTCACAGGTCAGCTTTCTATTAACAACTCGCTATATTCAGTGCTGTTTGATTCTGGGGCTACACATTCTTATGTGGCGGCCAGAGTCTTTAGTAAATTGGGTAGACCCTATGATAGATATGAATCAGGGTTTGGAACCCTGTTACCTGGCGGAGAATTGGTTATCTCCAATAGGTGGTTTAGGTCTATGCCAATCATGATAGATGGTAGAGAGTTAAGCGCTGATCTGATAGAGATGAGTTTAGTCGAATTCGATATTATTTTAGGAATGGATTTCCTATCTAAATATTCGGCGAGCATTGACTGTAAAAGGAAGATGGTGGTCTTCCAACCGGAAAGTGAAGAACCATTTGTATTTGTTGGTTCGGTTCAGGGATCTCGGATCTCGGTGATCTCGGCTATGTCAGCGAGAGAATTGTTGCACGGCGGTTGCTTAGGGTTTCTGGCCGTGGTGGTGGACACCACTCGGCCAGATACCATTCGGCCAGAAGACATCAGAGTGGTTCGGGAATTTTTGGATGTTTTTCCCGAAGAACTTCCAGGGTTACCACCTCAGCGGGAGATTGATTTCGTGATTGACTTGGCACCAGGGGTGGAACCGGTTTCCAAAGCCCCGTATAGGATGGCTCCAGCTGAACTTAAGGAATTAAAGATTCAGCTCCAAGGGTTGCTTGACATAGGGTTCATCCGGCCCAGTGTGTCACCCTGGGGAGCCCCGGTTTTGTTCGTCAAGAAGAAAGATGGATCTATGAGGATGTGCATCGACTACAGGGAGTTGAACAAGCTGACGGTGAAGAATAAATATCCATTACCTAGGATCGATGACTTGTTCGATCAGCTTCAGGGGAAGACGGTCTTTTCTAAGATTGATCTCCGTTCGGGTTATCATCAGTTGAGAATCCGAGAGGAGGACATTCCGAAGACGGCTTTCCGCACTAGGTATGGACACTACGAGTTTCTGGTTATGTCATTCGGACTAACCAATGCTCCCCGCAAAGATTCATGGATCTGATGAATAGAGTATTCAAGGATTTCCTCGATATCTGTGTGATTGTGTTTATCGACGACATCCTCGTGTACTCTCAATCAGAAGAGGAGCATGAGTTACATCTTCAGATGGTACTGCAACGGCTTCGAGAACATAAGCTTTACGCCAAGTTCAAGAAATGTGAGTTCTGGTTGTCTCAGGTGTCCTTCCTAGGGCACATTGTGAGTAAAGATGGGATCAAGGTGGATCCCGGGAAGATTGAATCCGTCAGGGATTGGCCAAGACCGAAGACAGTGACAGAGATCAGAAGCTTCTTGGGTTTAGCCGGGTACTACCGTAGGTTCGTGGAAGGGTTCTCCAAAATTTCAATGCCCCTAACCGAGCTTACAAAGAAGAATCAGCGGTTTATCTGGTCAGATAAATGTGAAGCTAGTTTTCAGGAGCTGAAACAGAGGTTGATTACTGCTCCAGTGCTAGCTTTGCCTTCGGACAAGGAGAAGTTCGTAGTATATTGTGACGCATCCAAACAGGGTTTGGGGTGTGTATTGATGCAAGCCGACCGGGTTATTGCTTATGCCTCCCGTCAGTTAAAGGATTATGAACAGCGATACCCGACTCATGATTTAGAGTTGGCCGCAGTGGTTTTTGCACTGAAGATTTGGCGGCATTACCTTTACGGGGAGAAGTGTGAGATCTATACCGACCATAAAAGTCTCAAGTATTTCTTTACTCAGAAGGATTTGAATATGAGACAAAGGCGTTGGTTGGAATTAGTGAAGGACTATGATTGTGAGATCCTCTATCATCCCGGAAAAGCCAATGTAGTGGCTGATGCCCTGAGCAGAAAGGGTCCCGGGCAAGTAACCTGTATGGTTCAGATCTCACCTCAGCTAGCAGAGGATATGGTTAGATCCAACATTGAGTTTGTGGTAGGTCAGCTTCACAACTTGACGCTGCAATCTGATCTGTTGGAAAGAATAAAAGTCGCTCAGATGACAGATCCGGAGTTAGTGAAAATCCAAGATGAGGTGTTGGCTGGTCAAGCCAAGGACTTTTCAGTGTCAGACAGTGGGATGCTTTTGTATAAAGCCAGGGTTTGTGTTCCGAACAGTGTGGAACTTAGAAATGAGATCTTTGAGGAGGCTCATTCTACCCCGTATTCTCTGCATCCCGGCACCACCAAGATGTACCCAGATTTGAAACCGTACTTCTGGTGGAGCGGTATGAAGAAGAATTTGGTAGAATTCGTATCGAGATGCCTCACTTGTCAGCAGATTAAGGCTGAACATCAAAGACCAGCAGGGTTGTTGCAGCCTCTAACCCTACCAGAATGGAAATGGGAAGATATTACGATGGATTTTGTGGTCGGGTTACCTAGGACCACGGGTTTATTTGATTCCATCTGGGTAGTGGTGGATCGATTTACGAAATCTGCTCATTTTCTGCCGGTTAGAACAACATTTTCAGTGGATCAGTTGGCAGAACTGTACGTCAGAGAGATAGTAAGACTTCACGGGGTACCGAAGTCTATAGTTTCGGACAGGGATCCGAAGTTCACCTCCAAATTTTGGCAAAGTTTGCAACGGGCAATGGGTACAAAGCTGAAATTCAGTACAGCATTCCATCCTCAGACAGATGGTCAGTCCGAAAGGACAATTTAGATATTGGAGGATATGTTGAGAGCCTGTGTTATGGACTTTGAAGGCTCATGGAGTAAGTATCTGCCGTTGATAGAATTTTCTTACAACAACAGTTATCAGAGTACGATAGGGATGGCTCCCTATGAACTGTTGTACGGTAGGAAATGTAGATCCCCTATCCACTGGGATGAGACAGGGGAGAGGAAATACCTAGGTCCTGAGTCAGTACAGCGGACCAATGAGGCGATAGAGAAGATAAAAGCTAGAATGCTTGCCTCACAGAGCAGACAGAAGAGTTACGCAGATCCGAAACGCAGTGATGTTGAGTTCCAAGTAGGGGAACATGTGTTTTTACGGGTATCTCCGATGAAGGGGATTAAACGTTTCGGGAAAAGAGGCAAGTTATGCCCTAGATTTACAGGACCTTTCGAGATTCTCGAGAAGATAGGTCAAGTGGCATATCGGTTAGCATTGCCGCCAGCCTTATCAGCAGTTCACAACGTATTCCATGTCTCAATGTTGAGAAAATACGTTTCAGACCCCTCTCATATACTCAGTTATGAGAGTCTTCAGCTTCAGCCAGACATGACTTATGAGGAACAGCCAGTGCAGATCCTGGATAGAAAGGATAAAGTCCTTCAGAATAAGACCATAGCATTGGTCAAGGTTCTCTGGAGAAACAGTAAGGTGGAAGAAGCCACCTGGGAGCTAGAGTCAGATATGAGAGCTCAATATCCAGAGTTATTCAGGTTAGATTTCGGGGACGAAATCCTTTTAAGGGGGGGGATAGTTGTAAAGCCCGCTTAGTTAATTTGGAAATTAGCAGTTGTTTATGATTAATTATGAAATTATTTATAGCTATTTAAATAATTTATTATACTGTTATTTATGTTATTCAGTAGCTTGCATATTTTTTAATTCCGGTGCCCGGTATTTTGGAACTCGGCGTTTGGCTCAGTAGAAATCACAACTTAGTATGTTAGTAGTTTGGGGACGGGTTTTAGACATTGGGAATGTCGGGAATGGCCGGGAATTTAGAATTTCCCAAAAATACCCCTTTAGTGTGATTTATGTGGTTTTATGGTGGAGGGGCAAAATGGTCTTTTTGCCCCATTAGTGTTTTGTCTTATGTGAGTTATTAAATGGAATTAATGTTTAATTTAATGATTTATTATGGCTGAAAAGAATTAGTATTTGTGACTTGTTTCATTTTATTCTTTTTCTCAAAAAAAACACTAAGTTAGAAAGTTAGAAATTTAAAAGAAAAGCTCTCTTTTCCTCTCCATTTTCGGCTGGGTATGGGGATTCAAAGGCTGGATTTTTCAAGCTTGATTCATCACATTTTTAGGAACTCTTGATTGTGGTATGTAATTCTTACTTGTCCTTCTTTGTCTTCTTGGAATTTTTGATAAAAAAATGAGTAAATGCATGTTAAATTGGATGTTGTTGCTGCTGTATTCTGTGGTTATTTTCTGAGGTTAAAAAGCATGATTTTTAGACGTTAATTAAGCTACTTGTGGTGTATGATTCCTAGGTTGAGCATGCTAGAATTTTCTTATGCAAAAGTTTGGTTTTCAAAGTAAAAATTGAGAAATTGGTGGCTGTAGTTGTTGCATGAACTAGGTTTTGTTTTCTGCAGTGTTTCTATGCTTGATTATGTGATTCTAAGCTAGCTTTGAGGCTTGTGAGTGAGCTTTAGCCAAGTTTGAGTTTTAACTCAAAGCTTGGAGCTCACATGGTGATTTTTGCTTCTGAGTATTCTGGGTTGTTTTGAGACCTTAGAAATGTTCTAGGGAAGGTTTAGAACAGGTCTGGAAAGTTTGAATCAATTTGGGGTTGAATTGGTCGAGTTATGATTATTTGATGTTGCTGCCTGCGAGGAACCGAAATTCCGGTTGTGCATCCGGAATTCTGGATGAGGGTCCTGAATTTCCCAGAACCGGAATTCCGGTTGGGCAACCGGTCTACCGGTTGGGGAATTTTCAGAACCCGTGTTTTTCCTCGTTTTTATGTTTTTAGGGGTATTGCCATGCTTTTTATAGATAGGGAAACTTTTAGTTCCTAGTTTAAGTCCCCAGGAAGTGATTTAGCGGGTCACTTATAGCGTTGTGATTTTTATGGTTTAGGAGCCAGTAATCCGCCGCTCAGCTTCAGTTCCAGTCAGGTTGACCGGCACACCTGAATTCGGAATCCAGGTAAGATTAGTATAACAGTATGCATATGTAGATTACATGTTTAGCGTGCATGTAGGAAGCCTGTTAGATTACATTAGTTATGTATATAGGCTTCGAACCATCCAATCCTGTCACGTCTGCACAGCCGGAGTATGACCAAGAATGAGTATGACCGGCTCGACCGATCAGCCGACACTTGGTTGGTGGTTCCGTGCTATTGACCTATCCCGTCGGTACGAGTGGAGTATGACCAAGAATGGAGTATGACCGGTTCGACCGATCAGGAGGATACTTGTCAATAGTACCGTCCCTGTGAACGTTCAAAACTCAGTACCATGTTGGACATGGCAGTAGTGGCTCAGTACCATGTTGGACATGGCAGTAGCGGGACTCAGTATCGTGTTGGACACGGCAGTTAGAATTATGTATGAGTATTATTATGCTTTTCTTACTGAGTCTGTCGACTCACAGTTCTACGTTATGTGTAGGTAAAGGCAAGGCTAAAGCTGATGGACCGTGAGCGAGCTTGAGAAGATTGTACATGTCGGGGCGGTTAGGCCTGGAGCGTACGATCCTCGGGACAGAAAGGTTGATTTTGTAACTGGTCGTTAGACGACCTTTATTTTATGTAACAGTTAAACAGTTAAAACCTTTTGTAAATAATTTTATAATCGGGATCCCGAGTCTTTTGTAATATTATTTTATAAGTTTAATTAAAAAGAAAAATTTTAATTAATCACGTTTTTCCATAAACCTCGTTGATTAGCAACGAGCTGCACAGTACGTTTAAAAATCACGTAATACGCCTAAGTTAGTTAGGGTGTTACATTGATTTTGATGAAACATTTGCTCCAGTAGCTAGACTGGAATTGATCAGGTTACTTCTTTCCATAGCTTGCATTCTTGGTATTAAATTGTATCAAATGGATGTCAAATCCGCTTTTTTGAATGGGCTGTTAAAAGAAGAGGTGTATGTGGAACAACCTAAAGGGTTTGAGGATCCTCATTATCCTGATCATGTTTATAAGTTAGACAAGGCGTTGTATGGTCTAAAACAAGCACCACGTGCTTGGTATGAGCGTCTAACTGAATTCTTGCTTTCTCATGATTACAAGAGAGGAAATGTTGATAAAATACTTTTCATCAAAAACATTAATTCTGATGTGATTGTTGCTCAAATATATGTTGATGATATTGTGTTTGGCTCTACCTCTAACTCTGAAGTGCAGGTTTTTGTTTCCCAAATGCAAAAGGAGTTCGAAATGAGTATGGTAGGTGAACTCACTTATTTTCTCAGTCTTCAAGTGAAGCAATCAGATGAGGGAACTTTTGTCACTCAAAGCAAGTATGCAAAGAATTTGGTGAAAAAGTTTGGTCTTGAGAAAGCCAAACATACCAACACTCCCATGAGCACAACTTTGAAATTAAGCAAAGATGAACAAGGAGTAAAGGTAGATCAAACTTTGTATCGAAGTATGATAGGTAGTTTGCTTTATCTTACTGCTAGTCGTCCTGATATTTGTTATAGTGTTGGTGTTTGTGCACGATATCAGGAAAATCCCATGGAATCCCATCTTTCTGCTGTGAAAAGAATCATTCGCTATGTAAATAACACTATTGATTTTGGGATTTGGTTTTCAAAAGACACTAATTCTAACCTTGCTTGCTTTAGTGATGCTGATTGGGCAGGTAATGCAGATGATAGAAAAAGTACTAGTGGTGGATGTTTCTATCTTGGAAACAATCTGGTTTCATGGCATAGCAAGAAGCAAAACTCAATCTCTCTGTCCACAGCTGAGACTGAGTACATTGCGGCGGGTAGTTGTTGTACCCAATTGTTATGGATGAAACAAATGATGGCAGATTATGGGTTTGATTTGAAAACTTTAACCATCTTTTGTGATAACACTAGTGCTATAAATATTTCTAAGAATCCTGTTCAACAGTCTCGCACAAAGCACATAGACATTCGTCATCACTTTATTAGAGAGCTTGTGGAAAATAAAATTCTTGTCTTAGAATATGTTGAAACTAGCAAACAAATTGCAGATATTTTTACTAAAGCTCTTGACTCGGTCCGATTTATTTCTCTAAGGAAATCCTTAGGGGTTTGTACTGTTTAATGTTTTTATTTTTTCATAATTCTTGATATTTGAGTTGTCTTAGAGTTCATAATGTCTTGTCTTTGTTCTAGAAGAAAATTTCAACCTTATTAAGAATTTCAGTCATTATTTTATTGCTAATGTTGTAATATTATGATGTCATACAGGTTTGTCAGGAAAATTGTTCACTCCTCACAGGAATATTCAGGTTCATCAAACACTGTTATGTAAGCTACCATTTTCGAATAATGTTGTTCAAAAACTGTGTGTTCAAGCTCCATTGGATGAATAGAGCTACCTATCTCAATGTGTGAAAGCCATCTCTGAGTAAGTTGAAACTATGTAATTAGGAGTTATGTAGAAGATACGCTACCATTGAAAAGGGCTACCATTGAGGTAGTGTGACAGCGTCTCCTATGGGTACAATTTATCAGAAAAAGTCTTTTTGACAAATTGGGCAATGTTCCCTGCTTACACTTTCACACACTAATGCTTGACACAGTTTGTGGTAAAAATTGTTTATTCTGGAAAATGGTGTTATAAAGCTGTTACATACTGTTTGATTTGCCTTAATATTCTTGGTGACTGAGTCAATTTTTCCTGTGAACCGGTATGACCTCATTCTATTACTTCATTAGCTTGATAAAATAATTTCTGATTATTCTTATGAGTTTGATTTTTTCATCAGGGACAAAGACAAATGGACATTGTGAATTCTAGTTGCAAAAATATCAAGGTTATTTTTCTGTCTTTTAATCAAAATATAAAAAAAAAAAAGGGTTCGTGATCGAGTTGTCAAGTGAGCTTTGTTAAAAATTCTTGTTATTTTTTGTTATGTTTCATTATGTTCTTAGACACAATTTTTTGCTCTTAAGTGGTGATTAGTGCTTTTTGTGTCTTTGTGTGTTCTCTTGTTCATTATTTGCAATTTTTCTTTGGGGGGCATTTTTTTAAAAAAATAAAAGAAAAAGGGGGGCATATTTTTTTCTTTCTTTTCAAATTTTTTTTTTGAATCCTTGTAAATATTTTTCTTTTATTTTTTCATTTTATGGAAACATGTTTTAATTGTATACTCTATTTTGTGTTTCCTTTATTTGTGGAGATTTGGTCTTATTTTAGGAAACTTGTACTTAAATATTTAATTATTTTTAGTTTCCTTTTTGGTGGCAATTTCGGATTTGGTGGGGTTTTTATTTCTTAGATTTTGTGAGAATATTTGGTTTCCTTTTTCCATTTAAGGAAACATTGACTATTTTTGAAAAACCTTTTTTGGTTTCCTCTTTTTCCTCTCCCCACGTGGTAAGTAAGGTAAGTAAGTTACTTTCCTTTTTTTCCATTTTTTTCTTATTGGGTAATTAACATCAATTGTTATATATGCTCAACTACCCACTCACCCACGATCATCACTCTCTCTTCTCTTTCTATTTTTTTTTCTCTCAAAGGTCTAACATTGTTCAAAGTGTAAGAGGGTTTGTGTTCTAGGGTTTCAAAGAAAAATGGCCAAAACTAAGAATGCCCAATCATCCAAGAAGCCCACTCGTGGATCTACTTCTGCTTCTCCGGTCACCCCGCCTGCGCCGCCTGTTCCAGCAACCGGAGCTTCTGGTTCGTCTTCTGCTCCGACGAAGTCTGCCAGAAAATCGAAGACCCAAGCTCAAAAATCAGTGGCAAATTTCTCCTCTCCACTTGTTGGTGCCTCTCCTATTGCTTCCTCACCACCTGGGTTTGGTGATCATGATGAATCCCATTCATCCGATGACACATTGTCGAAGTCCTCTTCTTCGAATGGTGTTCCTAATGTCGACCAAGCTTTGGTGACCTTGCCCACGGTGAGTTCTCGAACAAGGTCCAAGGTTGCCACTCCTAAAAAGCCTGAAGTGGTTAAACCTAAAATTGCATCCAAAGGGAAAAAGGTGGTTTCTTCATCTTCAAAGGCCAAAAATCTCAAGGAGAATCCCCCTTCGGTCTCTTCCTCGGATTCTGAACCAGAAGAAAGTGAGGAGGATCATGATTCAGAGGGCTTGTCCGATTCAAGTGAAGAATTTGTGCCCAAAGATCAACCTGCTGTTGATGATTCTGGATCCGAGAGTGAAGAACCAGAGACTGAGCCTGTCACTACAGAACCTGTTCCAGTCCCTGCTGCAGTTCCAAAGAAGGACAAAGGAAAAAAGGCCCATTGTCTCTCCAAATCCTGTTCTTCCACAGAAAAGAAAGAGGCCCTCTGGTATTTCTCTTGATAACTTCAAGCCCCACTCTCATTATTTTTGTTATAATGATCATGCTAGAGATATGAAATTCTATGAGAATAGGAATTTTACTGTGGAGAAAAATTTTAATGTTATTGCTCATAAGCCTTTTGGAGTGTATAACATGTTGAAAAAAAGACAATGGGTAGATACCTTGATCGGTTTTGATGGGTATGTGGATAGAATTGTGAAGGAATTTTATGCTAACATCACTGATGAGTTTCTCGATGAGGACTCTTTCATGTTTGGCAAAGTTTTTGTCAGAGGACACTGGTATTCCTTTACTGTGAAGGATGTTGCTGAGGCTCTCAATTTGCCTATGGGAATTGAGCCAACTGATGTGGAGTTTGATCGTCAAAAGGTGTTCGGTTATCTCTCTGGTGATAATGAAATTGAACTCTCCGACACCATGCATATGTCTCAACTCACCTATCAACATGCTGCTCTCATGAGGTTTGCCCTATCCAATTGGTTTCCTTGCTCCAATCCGGTAAATGTTTCAAATGAACTTGCTTTCTTTTTGTATAAAGTTTCAATTGGTGCTAAAATTGATTTGGCTGACATGATTTGGGAGCAAATTGTTTCTCTTCGAAAGGGTAAGAAACCTAGGCTCAATCTCATTTTTCCTCACTTAATCTATAAAATTTTATCTGATAAAGAGGAATTGATTCTTGAGAATGAATCAATTGAGATGCCTGCTGTTGGAACCACTTTCGAAATTCCTGAGAAGCCTCCTCAAGGAAAAGCTGCTCCAAGAAAGGCTCGGTCTGCTTCCCCTGGTCTTACAAATGATCCTGCTGTTGCATCTGCTTCAACTTCTGCTCCTACAGAAATGGTAGAATTCAATTTGCGTTTGGGACGAATGGAGACTAGTCAGGCCCTGCTTCTTAGGAAGATGGACAGCATCATGAAATACTTCCGACCCAATGATGATGAATAAGTGGTTCAATCTTTTATCTTTTGCTTTTTATTAATGCTTATTTGAACTTATGACTTTGTTCATGTTTGCTTTTGTTATCTTTGGCTCCTTGATAGACAAAAAGGGAGAGTAGTATTATTTTTTTGGATTCATTGAACTCTTTGTTACAACTCTGAACCCTTGGTTTTAGGGGGAGTTGCTTGTTTGTGGTTTAACACTTTTCCGTTTAAAAAGTTGTGTTCTTCGGTTTGTAAGCTTTTCCGTCCAAAAAAAGTTCTTTGTTTTATGTGTTAGAGTGCTTTCATGCAGGGGGAGTATTTTCTATACTCTTGTATCTTTAAAAAAGCTTTTTGCTTTGGTTTCTAACACTTGATGCAGGTTTCTCATAATAAAATGTTTTGTCAATCAAAGTGCCAAAGGGGGAGATTGTTAATTCTATTTTTGGCATATTTAATTGACAAAAATATTTTATTATTCTTTGTATATTTCGGCTGGCATATATTGATATGGTTTCCCTATTTGTGTATATCTAAACTTGGAAGGAAAGTTGACTAGCTTTCCTATTTATGGAAATTGAGGTAAATATGGTAAGTTTTGATTACACATTGATTCTTTGCTAACCAGCTGTTATTCTGATCTTGTGTTGAGTTTCCCATTTTCTAAGATCAGGTTTCTTGAAGAGAAAACCGGAGCTAAACTTTCCTTTTCTATAAAAGGAAAGTTGTAGTTACTGCCCACGCTTCTGTAGGTACAGAAACGGAAATTCCTGGACTGATTGAAGAATTATTTTAAGGAAGTTTCTAGTGGGTTGAGGTCTTGTTCAGACCGAATGTAAGCTGTCTATGAGATGTATATTCATTATAAATACATCTTATAGCTGCTAGGTTTTGCATCTCTTTCATACACTTAGAATTGTATTCATATCTTAAGGAAAGAGTGTCTTTGTTTAGTAGAGAAGAGTTGTTCTACTCTTACTCTGTTTATTTGTTGTTTGTATTGTCTTGAGTCTGTATTCAAGTCTACAACGAAGAAGAACATCAGTGCACCTTCGGGAGAAGGGTATTTACAAGCTTTCGGGAGATTGCTTTTGAAGTCTTGCATCGGGAGGATACAAGCACACAACCTTCGGGAGATGGTTGTATAGGCTTTCGGGAGATAGCCTTTAAGTCTTGAATCGGGAGGATTCAAGCACTCTTCAAAGTGATCGAAGGGAGTTTGAGCTCTTGGAGTTTTATCAAGATTCGGTTAGTAGGTGGAATACATCAAGCTTGCGGCATACAATAAGAGGGAGTCTATTTATGCATAAGTCAATTACTTTGTATTTTTGATACCGATCTAATGAATCTTATCTCTGGGCGTGGCCCCGTGGACTGGTAACAATCTGAAAGGATTGTTGAAACCACGTACAAAAATCTTGTGTGTTTATACTTTTATGCACTGTTTGTTTTTCTGGGTTTCTCTGGAGTTACAGAGTTGCATTCTGTAACTACAGAAAACTGTTTTCAGTACCAGTTTTATTATTCTGTATTTAATTAATCATTTAATTAAATAATCAAACTGGGAATATTAAAATACGGAATTTCACTACCCTTAATTTAACTACTTAATCAAAAAAAAATTTAAAAAATATCTCTTTTCACATTACATTAACAATATGTTCATTCAAAAAAATAATATGTTCATATAAATATATAAGTCAAACTCAACTTTTACTTATCTTTTTTTTTTGCTAAAAAATATTTTTAATTTTTTTTTTCAACCGGTGGAACAATCTCAGTCCATATGATGGAAAAATGAAAGATTTCTTATATTGGATAGAAAAATTAAACATAAAAACTGTGATTTTTCTAATTTTACCCATTAAGAGTATATATACATTAGGGATAAGTTGAAAAATGCCCCTTTTATTAATCAATTAATCAAATTTACCTCTAATTTTATATTTATTTGAAACATACCTCTTTTTATAAGTATTGTACCCAAAATACCCTGACATAAGAGAGTCACATGGAAAGTATCTTAAAGTGAAAGGGGCAAAATTGGTACAATGTTTAAAAAAAGAGGTAAAAATGATAAACTTTAAAAAAGAGGATAAAAATAAAAGAGGTCAATATAAAAAGGGTATAGAGTGTAATTTCCTCTATATATTAAGGAAATTTACCTATTATACTGAACTATACCAATTATTTTCTGTTTTTACCTTTGTTTTTTTAAATTTTCAATTCTATAAATTTTTATTTACATTAATATCACTTTATTAACTTTTAAAATTATCACTTTTACGTTTTGTTGCTACCCTATCAAAAAAAAAAAAAAAAAAACTGTCTTCTTCCTCCTCTTCAGATCTCCTCCTCCCATCCCTCGCCTCTACCTGGAAACCACCATTATTAAACCCCAAAATCTCTCACTCTCATTCATGTGTATATATACATCTATCACTTGGAATCATTAGTAAATGTTTGTAACGTCGTCCATTTTATTTCTGATAAGAGATTTGCTGTCTGATTATATAATACTAAGAACTTTTGTCTGTCTAGCTAGGTGATATTATTATAATAAGAGGTTTGAATCTTGCTATATAGCTTGCTAAAATATTTGGAGTATAATAATATTGTTGAGACCGAATTGGTATGAATAAAATTTAAAATTTACAGTTAAATTGAAAAAAAATAACCAAAACCAGAATAGGACACAATGTTGTATTTAATTTATTTATACTACAGATATATATAATATATAGATATTTCATTATTGGGGTTTGAATTTAAAATTGATAATTAATGAAAATAATAATCAACCAGTAGTACACAGGCCACTACTGTTCATGAGTCGCAAAAGGTTTGCAGTCCTTTGAATTTGAACTATTTCTCATGAAATTAAAGTTGCCCAAGCTCGATCGAGCTCAACTTCCATAGTATATATACAATATGTATAGTCCACACACTAACGAAACAAATTATAATACATAGGACTATGTATAAATTAATTGCCTTGTTCAACATTAATTACTACATATGGTTTTTGATCATATCATATATATATATATTAAAAAGTAGAAAAAAATAGTGAAATTATTTGTAAAGCTAGCTAGCGCTGTATGTATAACTTCGAATCCGAAATTCTGACTCCATATATATAAATAATATATAAATCTTGAATATAGTTGAATTAATTGGTTGGAAATAAAAAAGACTAAGAATTTGATGAAGAGAGACGTGTAGTGTACTCCTCATTTTTCAAGATTCTATGTTCTAAACATAGAACAAAGAATATATATATTATTAATATCACTTAATTAATGGAACTGTAAAGAATTATCTATATCAATATAGTAGTCATGACTCTTTCATTTCCACCAAATTTCTTTTGTTTTTTCTTGGATGTTTCCTCTCATTAATTAATTAATATTAGCATATATGTATATATACGTACCAACCACAGAGAATAACTATTATATTTTGGAACATTAATTATATAACTAGTTTTTATATATAGCTATTATATATTTTAATTCTGTAAATAATTATTGTTAGTTATGTAAATGTTATATATAAAAAGTAAATTAAGTAATTCAATGTATATACGCTGACTAAATCACAACACATGCAAAATGAATTATTTATCTATTTTATATATAGGACTAATTAAAGCCAATTAATTTACATCAGGTTGGTTGGCTGTTGATAACAAATCATACGGATTAGTACCCAATTCGATCGTTTTCTTGATTAATATATGGGTAAATACCATTTTGGACCATGTGTTTTGCAAAAGTTACAGATTGGACCCTGCATTTTGTTAAATGACAAAATGGACCCTATATTTTCTAAAATGGTAAAAATAGGATCCTGAACTTAATTTTAGACAACTTTTTTTTTAATACAATCAACTTGAAGATAATTCCTAATACGAACAGATACAAAAAATGTAAACAGTTTTGTCATAGTACTTTTAGATCGAATTATAATTAAACTTTAAAAATCAATTCAGGGTCCTATTTGTACTATTTTAGAAAATACAGGGTCCATTTTGTCATTTAACAAAACACAGGGTCCAATTAGTAACTTTTGTAAAATACAGGGTCCAAAATAGTATTTACCCTTAATATATATGCAGTGGTTCTACGTACTGGTCTCCTATGTATATATAATTAATAATATTCCCTCATTGTTCAAACAATATTTGCCCCAAAACTTATAACACTACTATATAGATCGCTTCCCTTCGAATATAGAACTTGTTAAAATTTCTCTCAAGATGTAACAATTACAAAATTACTTTTCTTTTTTTGTTAAGCTTCATTTTTCTTACCATTAAAATTAATATTTTTATTTTTTGAAATTTGATTAACACTAAGTTTCGCCCCTTTTAAAGAAAACATTAATTTTAAAATTAACAAATTTATATTAATTCCTAAAAATTATAGCTAGAAAAATTGATAAATTCTTAAAATTAATATTAATAAAGAATAAACTAAAAAAAAAAAAAATCAAATTTACCTAAAACAAATCTAAATAATAAAAAGATAACTATACAGGAAAAAGACTACCTAACTAATTAAGTTATGTAATAATAGGTAGTTTTGTTTTGATTTTGTTGTTGGCCGTTGGCTTTCCTAAGTTAAGTTGTTTGTATTTGTTTTTGTTGATTAATGAAAATTTTCCTTCTTGATAAAAAAAAAATCTAATTATTCTTAAAAAAATATTCAATTTATTCACAAACACATGTAGTAAACAATCAAACAAAACTTATTAAAAATCAAATAAAGGTTGCAAGAGCAGCTCCAAAGAGACTGCAAAGTCATGGTATGGTGTATGTATTTGATCCAAGGAGGTTGCATATCATGCAACATTTTATAGGTTTCTCTACAGTGGTGCACGACATATGTCGTGCACTGTAGTCACGGCATTTTTTTTTTTTTTAGTTTTTTTTATAATTTAAATAATATTTATATATATATTTATATTATTATATTTATAAAATTAAGAATTATTTGTTGGGAAATTTTTTAATATACATTTTTAAAAGTGATGTACGAATCTACTCCTATTTATTTCGGCACCAGATAAACTTTTTTAGTCTATTTTTTTTTATATAGTAGTATATATTATAATTATTTAAGACATCCTGTAAAATTTTAAAAAAATTTAGAAAAATTTAATACGCCGAAAATAATGCACTTCTTTAAAAGTGGTGCACTGATTTACTCATATCTGTTTCGGCATTCGGGAGACTTGTTTAGTCTTTTTTTTATGGTCGTGTACATTATAGTTATTTAAAACATCCTGCAAAATTTTAAAAAATTTTAAAAAATTTAACATGCCGAAAATAAAATTCAAACTTTCTGTTGCGTGACTCTTTTATTTAGAAGAATACATTGTAAAAGCACCTTATAATATTTTTTTTGTGTAAATTTAAATGTGAATATTATGTTATTGCAATATGATATTTTAATTTATCGAATTTCGCCGATTTTACAGTATTATTGTCTTTAATCACATTAGTAAGTTTATTTAAATTATTAGTTAAATAAAACAATTGTGGTAATTTTTGTTAATTAATATGATATTTTTTTTTATTTTATTAAAAAATTAATATAATAATAAGGAATATTTTTTTAGTGTAATTTTTGGTGTTGTGGTTGAAGTATAAATAATTTTTGACACCAAATTTAGTGATAGTGTAACACCAAATTTAGTGTATCCTTGGAGATGCTCTAAACAAACTAAAATTTTGTCAAACTTTTATTTTATTTTATTTATATTTAAAACTCATATTTTAAAAATAAAAAAATATTAAAAATTAATAAAAATATAAAATTATTTTAAAAAATTAAAAAATTAAACTAAAAAAATTTATGTTTACGTAAGAAAATCTAGTTTTCTAGAGTAAAAAATTTCAAACTTGGGCCCATGAAATTAAACTTTTACACATGCAAGTCATGAATTTTTACTATAATTTTTTCATATCTAAATGATTTTAAATAAAAAATAATTATTTTTTTTTTAAATTGCTTAAGTGATTTTAAAATTTTGGTTTTCTTTTTTTTTATTTTTTTAAATCATTTAAAATGATATTTTTTAAGATTTGAATTAATTTTTTAAAAGAAATATATATTGAATTTTTTTTTTCATTTTTTTAAAAGGGAGTACGATTTGATAGTATTAAAAGTTTGGGGGACAAAAATATTAATTAACAATGATACTTTAGCATTTAAATTTTAAATGACAAAATGGGACAGGACTTAATAAATTGACTAAGTTTTTGTAAATTTAAGAGTTTGTGGGAAAATATTAACAAGTCATATATTTTAAGAAGGGAAATTTGATTTTCTATACTTAGAAAATCAAAATTTTTTTTCCCTAAACCAAAAATTTAAAACCTAAAAAAACTATACCTTTTTTTTTAAAACCCCAAAATTACCCCCCTCACAATATTCTCTCTCTCTCTGCATCATCTCTCTCTCCCTCTATCTCACCCCAACCGCCCAACCGCCCACCCTCACCCGAACCATCCTCACCCACGTCAACCCCAACCCGAACCACCCTCACCCCCGTCGACCACGAATCCCAGGCCCCCCATCACCGGCGGTCGAAGCCCACGAATCCCAGGCCCCCTCTTACCGCCGGTCATCGAAAGCCAAAAAAAAAAAAAAAAAAAAAGGAAAAAAAGCCCCAGGTCTGATGGTCGGACCATGGGGTCCGATGGGGTCCGACCAATCGGACCCATCGGACCCATGGTCCGACCATCGGCCCCCTCTCTCTAAGTCTCTCATATCGAATGAAGAAGGAAAAAAAAAAAAAAAAAAAAAACCGGGTCCGATGGTCGGACCATGGGTCCGATTGGTCGGACCCCATGGTCCGACCATCGGACCTGGGGTGTGGGATTCTTGGGACCGGCCGAGATAGAGAGAGAAAGAGAGATGCTGTGAGAGTTTGGGGGTATTTTTGGGGTTTTGAAAAAAAAGGTATAGTTTTTTTAGGGTTTAAATTATTGGTTTAGGAATCAAATTTTTTGATTTTCTAAGTATAGAAAATCAAATTTTCCTTTAAGAATTATGATTTGGTAGTTTATTTATAAGTTTAAAGAATAAAAATGCTACTTATTAATATGCAGAGAAACAATAACTTTTATTGTACAATTTACAATTTGTTGTATATACTATAATGATTTGTATAATTGAATCCTTGGTGATGTTGTCAAAGTAAAATAAAATACGTGATATATAAAGAATTAATTAATTAGTTAGATAGTTAAAAATTATAAAAGAATTAATTGACAGAGGTAATTAGAATTAGAATTGTTTGATTTATTAAATCTTAAATTTTAATGAACTAATAAGAAAAACTTACATATCCCACACCTACAAGAAAATATATATGCCCCCAAAGTATGAATCATTTTCCATAGATAATCCACTAAAAAAGAAACTAATATTAGCTGTTTATTAATTTCAATACATTATAAAAAAAAAAATTGTTGTATATGGAGGTATAATATTTTTCATTTAATTATTATTCAAAAAAATATTTTTTAAAAATATTTATTTCTTATTAATTTATTCAAACTACATATTTGTATTATAGCAATACGATCTACAAGTACAAACTAGGGCTGGGTTGTTAGAATTAATATTGTGGACTAATATAATCATAGGTTTAATACCATAAATACAATTATTAACTATGTGTCCAATATTTATTCACTACCATAATGGGATGGTTAATAATCATATATTATGTTAGAGGCACATGAGAGCACCCTTAAAAGTACTATAATTGACCCATTAAATTATAGTATACTATTATTGGACCACTTAAGCCCAATTAGTAAGTAACCCTTTAGGGTTAGAGGGACATGAGATATATATATATCTCTTATGTGAAGAAGTGGTTTAGAGAGGTTAATGGTAATAGGTAGAGAAGAGGGGATAGCTCCACATTGTGTTCCTCTCTAGTCTTGAGATATGATTGATTCTTGTTGGAGATTCTTGGACTTGGCTCACATGGATGCATCAATGGGAGGTATGTATGCTTATTATATATTTTTTTGGATGCTCTAAATAAATACTTGGATCTTGGTTTGATGATTATGAGTGATGATGATTAATTAGTTTACAATCTTTTGTATTTCAATGCTCATAATCTGTGTTCGAAATTAACAATTGGTATCCAGAGCCAAAGCTATTAATTTTAGAGCTCCATTTTAAAGAAAAAAAAACCCATTTTATAAATCTGAAATTTATTATTTCATTTGTTTGTTTGTTTTTTTTTTTTCGGATTAATATGGTTATTGTTGTGTAAATGTGAGATTTATTTTTTCAAATGGGTTTATATATTTTTGGATGATTATTTTTCATTGTTATGGAGGTGTTCATTAATGGAGAAACCCATTTTCGAATATGTATTTTATGGGTAATATTTATTTTGTGAAAATGGATGAAATGGATGTTGGAAATTGATAGAGGATTGAAAATGGAACAAAACCCCTCAAACGGCGTCGGTTTTGGTGGCCGGAGATGGTCTCTACGACCGGGTCACGAACTGGGTAGCGCCGATCCGGCTTGCAGACCCGCGGACCCGTGGGTGGGTTTTTTGGGTGACAAGGACGACAAAAAACGACATGTCGTTTGCCACTGTTGGGCAAAAATGACATGTCGTACGCCCTTTGGTTCAGCCCCACCGAGCAAAAAACAACGTGTCGTTTTTGGGCCTTTTGGATGTCGTTCAGGGAAAACGACATGTTGTTTCCAAAAAACGACATGTCGTACACACGAACTCGCAGCTCATTTGCAGCGAAAAACGACGGGTCGTTTCGACCCAGCTGCCTGTCTTTTCACCAAAACGACATGTCGTTTTTCATAAACAACACGTCGTACGTCTGTTTTAAAAAAAAGGAGGGAAGGCGCGTGGGGGCGCGTGCAAGGTCAAACTTTGGGCCATTTTTCACCAGTTTATTCCATTTTTAACATTCTATCATTCCCACATCTTAATTTTATGCTTAATATTAATTCATGAATTTATTCATAATCTTAGTTGTTAATATTATCTTGTTATGGCATAAATTAATGTTTATTTAAACAATTAGTGCTTATTTTCTTACCTATCGTAAGATTAAGCTTGGAAAATTGTTTGGTAATGAGGAACATTTAAATATTAAGTTATTTAAATATTGTATCTTCCTCCCATATAAGATTAAGATCCTTATAAGTATTTAATTATCCTATCGATAATAATTGCTTGTTAAGGATGCTTAATATGGTGAAGAAAATTTATTAAATATTATGAATCGCAATTTATCTATCCTCTCGATAGTAAATTAATGCATTTGATTATAATATTTAATAGATTGTTCTCACCTGTGTATGAGTTCTACTTTATTAATTTTGTCTAAGAACTCTAGCATACATGATGATCATTTGTTATTTTGCGATCATTTATTTATGAGAAAAAGAGCACAAATGACATGATTTTGTTATAACATGCATTTAATGGTTATTGCTCTTGTTTCTCATTCAGCTTTAAGCATTCCAAGAACCTCTGCCATGTTGACACTGAATGGAACCAACCACAAACAGTGGGTAGAATCTCTCATGTTGAATTTGACTCTTATGAGAGTGGATTTGGCCTTGAGAATGGATGCACCGCCTAAACCTGCTGATGATGCCACCGAAAAGGATAAGAAATCCTATGAGGATTGGGAGCATTCCAATCGCTGTTGTTTAATGCTTATGAGGTATCACATGGATGAGTCCACTCGTGATAGTATTCCTCAGATTAAAAATGTAAAGGATTTTCTTGCTGCCATTAAGAAAAAGTACAAAAAGTTCTTAAAGAATGAGAAAAATGAGTGCTTGACTTTGTTCCATCGCACTAATTATGCCGATACGGGTGATATTAGAGCCCCCATTGACAAGCTCATGGGTTGTTACCAAAAGCTCAAGGGCATGGGATTGGATCTTGGTGAGGATTACATGGTGTGGTTTGTGATGGAAACCATTCCTTCTCAATTTGATTCGATCAGATCAAGCTACAATGCTCAAAAGGAGCAATGGACCATCGAGGAGATGACTGCTATTCTTGCCAAAGAAGAAGAGGACATGAAAAAGGGGAGAGCAAGAAGTATCTCCATGGTGACCAATCTAAACAATTCTCACAAGAGAAAGTTCACTCCCAACAACTCTAGTGACCAAAGGTTTCATAAGAAGAAAGCCACCAATCCTAAGGGAAATGGACAAGCAAGCTCTTCTTCAACTGGTCATAAGAATGAGTTTTTCAAAGGGAAGTGCAACTTTTGTCAATGCTTCAGGCATAAGAGAGCTGATTGCTGAAAGCTCAAAGCTCACTTAGAGAAGAAAGGTAATTGTCTTGTGATGGTTTGTTTGGAATCCAATATTTTTTGGGACTGTTAATCTGCAGCTGAATACTGGACATTTTTTGGAGTTGCATGATGTTGCTTATTTACCCTCTATTAGGAGGAATTTGATCTCTGTATCTATTTTGGATAGACTAGGTTATAGTCTTCATTTTGGAACTGGAAAACTGACTTTGTATCGTGACTCTATGTTGATTGGAAATGGAACTTTATGTGAAAAGTTATATAAGCTTGATTTACATGAAGTTGTTCCTATTACTTCTCCCTCTTGTCCTTCTTCTTCTTCTCTTAATGCTGTTGTTGGTTCTAAACGTGCAAGATTAGATTTGAGATCTTCCATGCTTTGGCACAAACGTTTAGACCATATTTCTAGAGATAGAATGGAGAGATTGGTGAAAGATGGTGTGCTTCAAGATCTTGATTTTTCTGATTTTACTGCCTGTGTTGATTGTATAAAAGGAAAGTTGACTGCCAAGGTTAGAAAGAGCAAGTCAGACAAATGTGCAGATGTGTTAGAGCTTATTCATACTAATATTTGTGGGCCTTTTGTTCCACCTGCTATGGGTGCTTATAAATACTTTATCACCTTCATTGATGATTTTTCTCGATATGGCCATGTTGAGCTCATTCGTGAAAAATCTGAATCTTTAGATGCTTTCAAGATTTTCAAGACGAATGTTGAGCTTCAAAAGGGAAAGAAGATTAAAGCTGTCAATTCTAATAGAGGTGGAGAGTATTATGTGTTGGAATTATTTTACCAAGATCTTAGATCTACTCACAAGTATGTTTATTAACATCCTAAATATGAACTTTCTAAAACGATGAAATAAACACGTATAAAGTTTAAGAAACCTTACATTGGGTGCAGCGGAATTAAATGACTCCTTCCGTTCAGATCTCTAACCCTTGTATCCTTTATGTAGCAGAGTATTATCAAGATCTGAACCTGGATTTCTTTCTCTGAATCCTTGATGCTGAAACTCCTTTGCTGATGATCTTTTTTCACGATCTTCCTCACTATGATTGAGCTATTGCTTGCTGTGTGTGGGCACTACTCTAATCACTAAGGTAATTTCGAAATATGAAGGAAGAAGAGAGAGAGAGGGTGGCGGCCAAGGTAGAGAGAGAAAGGCTCAGGTTTTCTGATTCAGAAGTGTAATTTTCCTGAAGCCTTCACTATCTATTTATAGCATTCCACTAGGGTTAGGTTTGAATTATTTAGCATTAAAATAATGAAAATATCAGCTTAAAATGCCTACAAAAGTGGCCGGCCATGGCTTGATGGATTTGGGCCTTGCTTTTTGCAATTTTTCAATTTTAACACTTTTGTATCTGATTTTCTCAAAAATGCCAATTTTCTAATTCAACCATTTAAATGCCAATTCTAACTATTTAATAACTATAAATAATTATTAAATAATATTGTCATTTATCATATTTATTAATTGAACCATACAAAGTATCATAATTAACAAATATGCCCATATTAACTCTTTCTTTACAATTTCGCCCTTACTTAGTGAAAATTTCACAAATAGACATAGTCTAATTTGTGAATTATAATTGATTAATCAAAACCAATTACATGAGTCTTACAAATAATATTATCTCAACTAGTGCGGGGACCATGGGTCTATATAACCGAGCTTCTAATAAGTAGATCAAGAATTTAGCACTAAAATTCACTAACTTATTAATTCTTTGTTGAATCCACGCATAGAACTTAGAATTGCACTCTCAGTATATAGAATGCTCTATATGTTCCACCATATAGACGCATCATTAGTTATCCATTGTTATAATCCTAATGTGATCAATGATCCTCTATATGAATGATCTACACTGTAAAGGGATTAGATTACCGTAACACCCTACTATGTATTTTATCCTTAAAACACTTGACCCCGTATAAATGATATTTCAGCTTATGTGAAATGAGTACTCCACCATTTATGTTCGTTTGGTCAAGCTCGAAGGAGATCATCCTTTGCTTACTATTCGCCAGATAGAAGCTATAGATTCCATGTTTATGCTAGCGCTCCCACTCAATTGCACTACCGTGTTCCCAAAATGTACGTATCACCCTGACCTAAAAGTAGACTTAACTAACAAATCAAAGAACACAAATAGCCTTTCAAGATTGAGCCTAATCATAACAGGATTAAGAACATTTGATCTAGGATCAACTTGGCGATATTGACTTGAATAGATTTTACGGTAAGTTTAATTAAATCTAAGTCAAAGTTCAATATCGGTCCCTTCCGATGCATACTCTATGCATCCAACCTGAGCTTTAGTTTAACCAATGTTCTGGAAAGAACATAGCATTTCTCCAAATGCAAGTACACTCTTGTTGTAGATTATCATATCAGTAAAACCCCGTGTCTGATAAATCTAGGAAACTTTATTCACATAGTCATGTTTACTTTCCAATGTGATGACAACACAATAAACAAGATCAAGTATGTGAAAAGGGTTTAAGATGAATTTATAAATCAAATAGACAAACAATTGATAAAGTGAACCAAAACATACACAAATGAAAGAAAAATACTTTTGTTTCTTTGTTGATGTTGAATAAAATAGATTACATTGAAATGGAGTTTTATTTAGGGCATAAAACCTAACATTATGGGCGTTATGATGAAACTGGAAGGAGCACCGAGCCTTTTGCCAAATACTTGCAAGAATGTGGTATTGATGCAAGATATACAATGTCAGGGACACCCCAACAAAATGGAATTGCTGAAAGAAGGAATTGCACACTTCTGGACATGGTACGTTGTATGTTGATTCATTCTAGCTTGCCAGAATTTTTATGGGGTGAGGCATTAAGGACTGCTGCTTATATCTTGAATCAAGTGCCTAGCAAGTCTGTCCCAAAGACACCATACGAATTGTGGTCAGGCAAGAAACCGAGTTTGCGTCATTTGCATGTTTGGGGATGTAAAGCTGAAGTAAGGCCCTATAACTCCCAATCTAAGAAGCTTGATCCGAAGACTATTAGTGGCTATTTTGTAGGCTACACTATTGGTTCGAGGGGTTCTAGATTCTATTATCCTTCTCACACCACCAGGGTGATAGAATCAGATAGAGCTGTCTATTTTGAAGATGAATTTGGTTTAAGTCAAGCGTCAAGAGAAATTGTGTTCAGTGAAGAACGTATTTATGTCCCTGTACCTGTTGCTTCCGCTTCCACTCCTACTATTGATCCCGTGATTGAACAAATTCCAACAGAAGCTCATTATGAACCTCAGAATCATATGCAAGATGAAAATCTTGATATTGAGGGTGGTGAAGTTGTGTTGAGAAGATCAGAGAGAGCTCGCAAACCTGCTATTCATGATGACTACCTTGTCTATTTGCAAGAACATGATTATGTTGTGGGAGATGCTTCTGAACCAGTTACTTATCAAGAAGCCATGAGGAGTCCTCAATCTAAGTTATGGTTGAATGCAATGACAGATGAGTCAAGTTCCATGTCGCGAAACAAAGTATGGAATTTAGTTGTCCTACCGAAAGGTTGCAAACCCATTGGGCGCAAATGGGCTTACAAGATCAAATATGATTCAAGTGGGCAGCCAATAAAGTATAAAGCTAGACTTGTTGCTAAAGGATATAGCCAGAGAGAAGGTATTGATTTCAAAGAAACATTCTCACCTATCTCTACCAAAGATTCTTTGCAAATCATCATGGCTATGGTTGCTCATTTTGATTTGGAACTTGAACAAATGGATGTGAAAACTGCCTTTCTAAATGGAGATTTGTATGAAGATATCTACATGACTCAACTTGTTGGTTTTAAGGAGCCTGGAAAGGAGCATATGGTTTGCAAGCTCAATAAGTCTATTTATGGACTTAAACAAGCATCAAGACAGTGGTATCTCAAGTTTGATGCAGTTGTCACTACAAATGGTTTCATGGAGAATAAAGTTGATCAGTGTATATATATGAAGGTCAGTGGGAGCAGCTTCATCTTCCTGGTACTGTATGTTGATGATATTTTGCTTGCTTCTAATGATAAAAATATGTTGTCTGAGACAAAGCAATTGTTATCTGACCATTTTGATATGAAAGACCTTGGTGAGGCTTCATATGTACTTGGGATACAGATCCTTCGGGATAGAGCTAAAGGTATTCTTCAATTTTCTCAGAGAACTTACATTGATCGAATTTTGAAAAGATTCAATATGCATACTTGTTCACCTGGAAAGGCACCAATAGTGAAAGGTGATAAATTCTCAAAGGGCCAATGTCCACAAAATGACAAAGAGAGAGATGAAATGAAAGTGGTTCCTTATGCATCAGTTGTGGGTAGCCTGATGTACGCTCAAGTATGCACACGCCTTGATATTTCTTTTGTTGTTGGCGTGTTGGGTAGATACTTGAGTAATCCTGGACTTAGCCATTGGAAAGCGGCTAAGAAGGTCATGCGGTATCTTCAGGGTACCAAGGATCATATGTTGACTTATCGGCGAGCTGACACTCTTGATATATGTAATATCCAGTTTAAAATAGTATTTAATTTCTCGTTTGAATATTAATTGTGCGAGGATAATTATTTCATTTATTTGTGTTGTTAGTGAGTTGATATTATTGCTTAGAGTAGTTGTACCATTTTTTAAAGAAAGTTAAAGTATTAACTACGAAAGTAAAATATTATGATATTTTCATAAGTAGGTAATTGTTTAATTAAAGCCCGATATGAAAGTCCATTAAGTTTTTATAATATATTTATTAGATTTAATTAATTGAATAAGTTTGGTATTAAATAATATTATTATTTGATTAATGTTAGAAAAATCGTAAGTTTAGAGAAATTCGCAGGTTTAGAAAATGTTTTACTAAAATGACCATATCTGGAGTTTTATAACTCCGATTGAGGTAATTCTAGTGGCGTTGGAAATATAATTTAAAGATCTATAAATTTTGTAGAAATAACCATATCATAATTCGTAATTTTTTTAGGTGAAAACTAAGCCCTAAAGTTACAAGATTTAGAGGTTACAATTTAAATTTAAAAGTAAGATATTTGTTTATTTAATAATTTATCATATTATTATTGCTATTATGTTAATATTATTATTATTCATAAAACTAAACCTAATAAGAGTCAGAATAGTATAGGTTTCATTAACCCTAAAATTATATCGTTCTATTCTTCCCACCTATCTGAGCAAAACTAACCCTAAAATTTTCAAATCATCTTTCCATTACATCCTTAGCCAAATCTATACCACTCTTCACTCTCATCTTTGATCACCATCATCTTATGTCTATCGATCTAAGCAGCTTGATATATTTGAGGTAAGAAACTCTACATTTACTTATTTATTGATCACAATAGGAGAATATTCGTAGGTCTCATTTTCTTATTTTTGAGAATGAAAGATGTCTCAGTAAAACTGCCATATCTCTTTAAATACTCATCCGATTCTCGCAATCTTGGTGTCTATAGAAAGCTTATTGAATTTCCCATAATTTTTATGAAGAAAGGTTTTACTGAATCGAAATTTATATATGTCAAAAATTAGTTTTTCTACGCTGTTTGTTGTAAATCGTTTTTTTATAGTTTCTATATAAGTCGTCTCAGTAAAATTCAAATATCTCTCTGAATAATGATCCGATTCTAGCAATCTTGGTACCGTTGAAAAGATAATTCGATTTTCAAAATGTTTTATGAAGAAACCATTCACTAATTATTGATTATTCTAAGTCGAAGTTATTGTTTTATTGCTGTAGTTTGAAATCCATTTGTTTCAGGATTTCTAGAAAACTGTTTCGGTAAAATATTTATATCTCTTACGTTATAACTCCGATTCTAAAGATTTTAGTGTCATTAGAAAGGGAATTCGATTTTCTAAAACTTTTATGAAGAGAGTATTATCTGATTTGGAATATTTCAGTATCAAAACTTTGTATTTCCGATGTCTACTGTGATTCGTTACTCCATATTCCTTCTCAGAAATAGTTTCAGTAAAACTATCATAACTTCCTCAGTTTTAATCTATTTTTAGTGATCTTTATATCATTGGAAAGATAATTGAATTTCCTATAATTTTTATGAAGGAAACTTTCACTGAATTCGTGTAATTATTCGTCAAAAATAGTATTCTTTCTGATGTACTGTAAGAGTGCGAATTTTAATGTTAGGGCCTTGACCCATGTGTTATTATAGGTAGTAGTGACGAGATAACAAGTTTAAGCAGCGAAATTTGAGGTAAGGAAATTAGATAGTTTTGTTTATGTTTATTTGCATAAATTTAAATTCTTTATGTATTGGAATATGGTTTATGCTTTGTTATTATGAATATGTATGTGGTACTGAGAATGTGTGGTATGGACACAATATGAGTTTATGAATTGATATATTGATTAGGGTTGTTTCGACTTGTATATGTTGTATGTTGCATTCATATATTGTGTGTTGTATGCTGCAAGTTGTATGCTAACGTCTCAGGTAAAGTGAGGGACCATGGTGCGGTATGATACGGGGTAAGGCCGTTGAATGTAGAGATACCCTACCCTGCATTTTTCTGAGTCGTGTATGAGATTATTATGGTGGGGTATGATACGGGATAAGGCCGTTGAATGTAGAGATACCCTACCCTACATTTGTCCGATTTGTGTATGACATTATTATGGTAAGGTATGATACAACGACAATGCTGTTGAATATAGAGATACCTTATTCCATAGCAATGGTAGGGCTAAATGTGCCCAGGTTATTGTTGGGCCATTTAAGCCCAAGTTGTGTATGGAGTGGCTATGATACGCCACATTATGGTAAAGATATGATATGATTAAAATAATTATTATATGTTATTGCTATGATTGTGCTATGAGTATGATGTCAGGGTTGTGATCCCTACATATATGTAATGGTTTCGTTTAGTACAAATATATGGTATATGATATAGCTTTCCATATCTGGAGTTATTTAAGTTACAATTATGAGCTAAGGTATATAATATTGTTAAGACTGGATACGTTAATATCATAAAGAATCGTATTATTGTGAATTTTAAGATATGTTTAGTGTATTGAATGCTATTGTATGTTAAGCATTTCCTTACTGGGCTTTTAGCTCACCCCCCCTTACTTTCCCCTACAGGCAGTAGACAGGGAACATTGAATGTAAGTTTGATGAGTTGGGTCAGTTCTGGTATGTATACTTCGAGGGGCTATGGACGAGCAAACGGTCTAGAACGCCGGTGGAGCCTTGGTTTTATTTTTTTATAGTAAAGTAATCTGAGCTCAGTGGGATGTTACAAATTTATTTATTTATTTTTTTTTTGCACTCAACTACTTATTTTGTTTTTAATATGAATGATCATTCACCTTTTTGCATATTTATTTTAAAACCCACTGTGTATTTCCAAACAGCTTGAATCTTTTTAGTTAATGCATCAAAATTAGTATTTTGTAAAATAAGGCAAAATATTAGGGCGTTACAGTTGGTATCAGAACCGATCGTTCCTTAGCCCGAAGGATACTCACAGTATACATACAGAAGACTAAAAAGATCCCTCTCACTATAACGTAAGTGTTAGTATTAATATACTTAGTATTGCTATTAATAGTTTTATATGTGATACATAGATTTTTATTAAAATATGTTTCCTAGAATTAGAGCCTCATCTGTAGTGGGTGCTTAGAGAAATTAAGAGTATATTACCCCTTATGATTGATTACACTTTTTACAAAGAAGATGAATAGGTTTTATATTTCTTTATTACCTTGAATTGAATCTAGGAAGGACAGTGTTCCTTTCTTGAAAATTTAGAATAAATTATATTAGGAATTCATAAGACTTTGTTTGATAAATAGAATATTACTTGTTAAGCTTGACAACATTAAGTTTAGATATGTTCATGGAATCTTTTCTCCCTATAATTGAACTCTTTTGTTTCTTTTAAATCAACCTTTCTTGTAAGAGCTCACACATGCAACTAGAAGATCAGTTAGAATCTTTGTGAAAGGAACAACCAGTAGAGGTGGGGGCTAAGGATGTGTGTTCCGCTGACCCACAAATGGTTGATGTTCCAGAGAACCCAATAGTAGTTAAGGCTAACGATCTAATAGAGGCATTGGAAGGAATGTGAGCATGACTAAGACGATTTGTTGAAGAGTTTCCACAGGCTCAGCACAATAGATCACCAACACTAGTAGTAGAACTTAAAGCACATAATGAAATGTACCAATAGCCAACTAAGTACCGATGCATAGAATTGCACCTGTCTACAAATGGTTAAAGATGAAGTCTCCACACCTAGTTATGAAAGGAAGTCCAACCTATATGTAGTAAGGAATGATTTAAGATGGTGGATGCTATACTAGACTAGATAGGGTATTTTATGAAACTCACTTATTAAGAAAGATGAAAGAATAGACCTATAAGGAGCAAGTTCTATCTTGATGGATATTCTATGGATACACACCCTTAAGTTAGATGGTAAGAAGTATGAATATTGTATATGAAGACTTTAGAGAAAAGTCTATTATACAAATTAGTCCAAAGAGGACTATGCCATCACGTAGAAAGGAGTGTAGCGTACTGAACAAAATCTAGAATAAGAAGTTAGAAAGAGACCTGATATAATTTTTTTTTTTAAATAATGACTTATGAAGGTATCTTGAACACCAAGAGATAAGTAGATCATCAACAAATATTAGATTACCGAAGAAAAATTGTAAGCTTCAAACTCAAGGTCAGCTACTTTGTGAGGAGACAATAAAGTAAAATGCGCATGGTTTCGATAAAGAGAATTTCGAAGGAGGAAAAAAAAAAGATTTAGACACGGCTAACAATTTGGGTACAACATGAATGAGAGGCAACACAGAGGACAACTATACAGAACAATTCAAACTGGACAACTTAGAGATCATGGGTACAGCTTCGTAAAGGATGAAAAAAAAATAAACAACTATAGAAAGTAGATCATAAATTCAAGACTTGAGGAAGGCAAGAGACAAGTGAGACACAACTAGGACTAAAGTGATACATCTAGAAGAATTTCATGGAACGACAAGGACCATACGAGTTTTTGTGAAGTGTTGGGATTACGAAATGATCAAGCAACATAAAAGGCACAGAGTATGCAAATGATACTACAATCCACTCATGATTTGCTTTGTGGACAATAGTATGAGTATGTTTAAGTGAATAGAAGCAAATAAATAAATAAAAAAAAAAACTTACAAAAGTGTTAATTTTGGTCAAGAGAGGTGGCGTTTCTATGCTATATAGTGTTAGAGGGAAGAATGACATCAGATCTGCCAAAAGTTAAAGTTGTCAAGAGCTAAGAATTCAGACAAATATTTGAAACTTTCTCGACCTAGAGGGCTAGTAATGGAGCAATATCCTAGAGGAACATACTAAGATCGAATAAGACAATAGCCATTGTTTGGAAAATAACTAAAGTTTATCTAATTGGAAGTGAGGAACTTATAAGGAAAGTGAAAGGGATGTATATATTGATAACATATATGATTGCATTCAGATATGGAATGAAGATGCTTAAGTGAAGTATGGACTTATTTTTAAAGGTAGTTTAGGAAGTACGAGTCAAAGAGCCCTGACTAAATAATTATAAAAAGTGAGTCTCTAGTAGCAAATCAGATACAAGTGGGGTGAAGGAGGTATAATAACGATGAACAGAGTAAGGTCTGTTCGGCATGATTTGTCAATTATGTATATAGTATCCTTACCCCGACAACTTGGTTGATTGATATGTTATGAGATTACATGATAAACCTATGGTTAAATAGTAAATGATAAATAAATAATTGGGCTACCTAACCTATGTTAGGGTTGAACTCGTTTTAAAGGGTTACTAATGCACTTACGATATTTTAGCATATATGATCTTACTTAACTAAAAGTAGATGGTCTGTACTCGAATGTAAGTTGGTTTTAGATTTTAGAGGTCTTAACAGTGCAATTAAGAAGTTGGAATTTATTTTGTGAACTATAGAGGTCTACAATATGTAAGACATAAATATGGTTAGAAAAATATATGGTATTATAAATATGAAAGTGATGTGATACCCAGAAGGTTAGTATAATAGAAGAAACAATCATTGAACACAATTACACATATCTATCAGCATTGCAGATTTAGACTTCATCAGTATAGCAATGTAACACCACCTGATGAAATGTGGAGGAAAGTAGGACAAATGGCTGATACTACTGGAAGGGTTCCTCTTTGGATAATAGGTACTGTAACTGGTGTTCTGGTGATCGGTTTACTCAGTATTTTCTTTTATGGTTCATATTCTGGATTAGGGTCATCCCTTAGTTAATATTTAGTTAATAAATAATAAAATGAAATATAGATGCTTATGGGCGATATCTAATGAAACTGTCGCTGGAATTGAGATCTCATTCAAAGAGAAAGATACCAAATATTTGGAGTATCTTTTTGTATTATATGGATGATCCGATCCGCAAGGACCATGATTGGGAATTGCTTGATCGTCTTTCTTCGAGGAGGAGACAAAACATAATCAACTTGAATTCGTCACAGCTATTTGAAATCTTAGTGAAAGACTGAATTTGTTATCTCATGTTTGCCTAGAAGATAAAAGTTAGTGTGGAAAACTAGATAATCTCATAATCAAGTCAACTTGGTTGAAAGGAGTAATGGAGGACCAAGCACCATAGGAGAGATTAGCGAAGAAAATACAATAAAGTGATACAAGAAAGAGACTACAAAAGAAACCAACTGCGGTTACCTAGAAAAAATGGGAAGGCATGACAAGTGCAATGAATACATGGATAAAGGATATCAAGAAGTGAATGTTAGACAAAAAAAAAAAGTGGTCGAAATGGATCATTAAAATATTTATATATAGAAGACCTTTTAAAGAGCTTACATGTTTATTTCCAAGTGTCATGGAACAAGTGTCTATCGATGAGTGAGTAACATCTATGAAATTGAAAGAATGACACTGTAGCCTTACAGTAGAAAATCAAGTAGAGAAGTAAGATTCTTATACGTAGTAACATTTAACTAAAGAATGGGAATGATTAAAGAGAAGTTTGCATAAGGTCTTCTACCCTACTCCTTGTGTTTATTATTTTGTATTGTATAATGTGTTCTCAAGTGACATGTAAGGATGTTCATTTAGAGAATAAATAGTTTTACTCTTAATGGCATATAAGGATGCTCATAGAAGAATAAATAGTTTCACTCTTAATGTCATGTAAGGATGGTCATAAGAGAAGAATTTTTTTTTTTTTTTTAAATATTACGAGCATGCTATGGCAAAACTTATGTATTTAAAGCATGTATATGTAATTTATTATGATAGAGTACGTTTTGATATTTAAGTAATGTATAGAGAAATAATAATGCTTAATTAATAAATTATTTGTATTATATGTGTTATGGATTGATCGACAAGATATAAGTTAAATGCATATTTGTTGGATCCATATAGTAGATAAGGAGGTAATGCGGTAAGTGGTGAAAGACATGAAGACTCAACACCCCGAGTGTTGGTAAGTTAAATTTCGAGGACGAAATTTCTTTTAAGGAGGGTAGAATGTAATATCCAGTTTAAAATAGTATTTAATTTCTCGTTTGAATATTAATTGTGCGAGGATAATTATTTCATTTATTTGTGTTGTTAGTGAGTTGATATTATTGCTTAGAGTAGTTGTACCATTTTTTAAAGAAAGTTAAAGTATTAACTACGAAAGTAAAATATTATGATATTTTCATAAGTAGGTAATCGTTTAATTAAAGCCCGATATGAAAGTCCATTAAGTTTTTATAATATATTTATTAGTTTAATTAATTGAATAAGTTTGGTATTAAATAATATTATTATTTGATTAATGTTAGAAAAATCGTAAGTTTAGAGAAATTCGTAGGTTTAGAAAATGTTTTACTAAAATGACCATATCTGGAGTTTTATAACTCTGATTGAGGTAATTCCAGTGGCGTTGGAAAGATAATTTAAAGATCTATAAATTTTGTAGAAATAACCATATCATAATTCGTAATTTTTTTAGGTGAAAACTAAGCCCTAAAGTTACAAGATTTAGAGGTTACAATTTAAATTTAAAAGTAAGATATTTGTTTATTTAATAATTTATCATATTATTTGTAACACCCTAACTATCTTAGGCGTATTACGTGATTTTTAAACGCACTGTGCAGCTCGTTGCTAATCAACGAGGTTTATGGAAAAACGTGATTAATTAAAATTTTGCTTTTTGATTAAACTTGTAAAACATAATACAAAAGACTCGGGATCCCGATTATAAAAATATTTACAAAAAGTTTCACTGTTTAACTATTACATCAAAATAAAAGTCGTCTAACGACAGTTACAAAAATTCAGCCTTGATGTCCCGAGGATCGTACGCTCCAGGCCTAACCGCCCCGACATGTACAATCTCATAAGCTCGCTCACGGTCCATCAGCTATAGCCTTGCCTTTACCTACACATGAACATAAACTGTGAGTCGACAGACTCAGTAAGAAAAGCATAATAATATCATACATAATTCTAACTGCCGTGTCCAACACGATACTGAGTCCCGCTACTGCCATGTCCAACATGGTACTGAGCTACTACTGCCATGTCCAACATGGTACTGAGTTTTGAACGTTCAGGGGACGGTACTATTGACAAGTATCCTCCTGATCGGTCGAACCGGTCATACTCCGCCTTCGGTCATACTCCACTCGTACCGACGGGATAGGTCAATAGCACTAAACCACCAACCAAATGTCAGACTGATCGGTCGAACCGGTCATACTCCGGCTGCTGGTCATACTCCAGCCTGTACCGACGTGACAGGGTTGGATGGTTCGAAGCCTAAATACATAACTAATGTAATCTAGCAGGCTTCCTACATGCACGCTAAACATGTAATTCTACATATGCATACTGTTATACTAATCTTACCTGGATTCCGATTTCAGGTGTGCCGGTCAACCCGATCGGAACCGAAGCCGAGCGGCGGATGCGGCTCCTAAACCATAAAAATCACAACGCTATAAGTGACACGCTAAATCACTTCCCGGGGACTAAAACTTGGAACTAAAAGTTTCCCTATCGATAAAAAGCATGGCAATACCCCTAAAAACCTAAAAACGAGGAAAACTAGGGTTCGGAAAAATTCCCCAACCGGCAGACCGGTTGCCCAACCGGAATTCCGGTTCTGGGAATTACTGAACCCTCATCCGGAATTCCGGATGCACAACCGGAATTCCGGTTCCTCGCAGGCAGCCAACTAAAATTCTCATAACTCGACCAATTCAACCCCAATTGGTACCAAACTTTCCAGACCTGTTCTAAACACCCCAAAGAACAAATCTAAGGCCTCAAAACCACCCAGAAAACACAGAGGCAAAATTCACCATTAAAGACCAAGCTTTGAGTTCCAAAACTCAAACTTGGTTAAATCCACTAACATACATCCAAACCTATTTAATTCTACTCAAATAAGCATAATAACACCTCTGAAAACACACAAGAACATCCAGCAACTTCACAGAAACAAAATGAACCTTTTCTTTCAAAAATCACATATTTTAACATAGAGACTAAAAGCTTTGAACAATTCTAACTAACATGCTTCAACACAGCTCAATTTAACTTCAATTAACATGCTTTAACCCACATAAATTAACACAAAACCACAGCAGCAACAGCAACAATAAATCATGCAAGAATCATCACATTTTCATCAAAATTTCAATAAAATTCAAGAGAAAACCAAAGAGCTAACCTAGCTTGAAGAATGCTTGGCTTTGGATGAGAATCCACTAAGAAATCAAAGCAAAAATCCCCCCTTTGCACCCACATGCACAGCCGAGAGAGAGAGAGAGGAAAAGAGAGAGAGAGTTTTGAGTGAAATTTGGAAATTTTCTTTCTTTTTCTAACTTAGTGATTTTTTTGCTAAAAATGAAAATGAATAAACTATATGCAATAAACATTTCAGCCAAGAATACACATAATTAAATATTTATTTTTCAAATAATACACTCACATAAGACAAAACACTAATGGGGCAAAAAGACCATTTTGCCCCTCCACCATAAAATCATGAAAATCATACTAAAGGGGTATTTTTGGGACATTCTAAATTCCCGGCCATTCCCGACATTCCCAATGTCTAAAACCCGTCCCCAAATTACTAACATACTAAGTTGTGATTTCTACTGAGCCAAACGCCGAGTTCCAAAATACCGGACACCGGAAATGCAAAATATAAAAACTACTGATGACATAATCATGCATTTCTGAATTCCATAAATAACAGTAATAAATTATTTAAATAGCTATAAATAATTTCATAATTAAACATAAACAACTGCTAATTTCCAAATTAACTAAGCGGGCTTTACAACTATTCCCCCTTAAAAGGATTTCGTCCCCGAAATCTAACCTGAATAACTCTGGATATTGAGCTCGCATATCTGACTCTAGCTCCCAGGTGGCTTCTTCCACCTTACTGTTTCTCCAGAGAACCTTGACCAATGCTATGGTCTTATTCCGAAGGACTTTATCCTTTCTATCCAGGATCTGCACTGGTTGTTCCTCATAGGTCATGTCTGGCTGAAGCTGAAGACTCTCATAACTGAGTATATGAGAGGGGTCTGAAACGTATTTTCTCAACATTGAGACATGGAATACGTTGTGCACTGCTGATAAGGCTGGAGGCAATGCTAACCGATATGCCACTTGACCTATCTTCTCGAGAATCTCGAAAGGTCCTGTAAACCTAGGGCATAACTTGCCTCTTTTCCCGAAACGTTTAATCCCCTTCATCGGAGATACCCGTAAAAACACATGTTCCCCTACTTGGAACTCAACATCCCTGCGTTTCGGATCTGCGTAACTCTTTTGTCTGCTCTGTGAGGCAAGCATTCTAGCTTTTATCTTCTCTATCGCCTCATTGGTCCGCTGTACTGACTCAGGACCTAAATACTTCCTCTCCCCTGTCTCATCCCAGTGGATAGGGGATCTGCACTTCCTACCGTACAACAGTTCATAGGGAGCCATCCCTATCGTACTCTGATAACTGTTGTTGTAAGAGAACTCTATCAACGGTAGATACTTACTCCATGAGCCTTCAAAGTCCATAACACAGGCTCTCAACATATCCTCCAATATCTGAATTGTCCTTTCGGGTCGACCATCCGTCCGAGGATGAAATGCCGTACCGAATTTTAGCTTCGTACCCATTGCCGTTGCAAACTTTGCCAAAATTTAGAGGTGAATTTCGGATCCACTGTCCGAAACTATAGACTTCGGTACCCGTGAAGTCTCACTATCTCACGACATATAACTCTGCCAACTGATCCACTGTAAATGTTGTTCTGACCGGCAGAAAATGAGCAGATTTCGTAAATCGGTCCACCACTACCCAGATGGAATCATGCAAACCCGTGGTCCTAGGTAACCCGACCACAAAATCCATCGTAATATCCTCCCATTTCCATTCTGGTAGGGTTAGAGGCTGCAACAACCCTGCTGGTCTCTGATGTTCAGCCTTGATTTGCTGACAAGTGAGGCATCTCGACACGAATTCTACCAAATTCTTCTTCATACCGCTCCACCAGAAGTACGGTTTCAAATCTTGGTACATCTTGGTGGTGCCGGGATGCAGAGAATATGGAGTAGAATGAGCCTCCTCAAAGATCTCATTTCTAAGTTCCACACAGTTCGGAACACAAACTCTGGCTTTATACAAAAGCATCCCACTGTCTGACACTGAAAAGTCTTTGGCTTGACCAGCCAATACCTCATCTCGGATTTTCATTAACTCGGATCCGTCATACGAGCGACTTTTATTCTTTCCAACAGATCAGATTGCAGCGTCAAGTTGTGAAGCTGACCTACCACAAACTCAATGCTGGATCTAACCATATCCTCTGCTAGCTGAGGTGAGATCTGAACCATGCTAGCTACTTGCCCGGGACCCTTTCTGCTCAGGGCATCGGCCACAACATTGGCTTTTCCGGGATGATAGAGGATCTCACAATCATAATCCTTCACTAATTCCAACCAACGCCTTTGTCTCATGTTTAAATCTTTCTGAGTAAAGAAATACTTGAGACTTTTATGGTCGGTATAGATCTCGCACTTCTCCCCATAAAGGTAATGCCGCCAAATCTTCAGTGCAAAAACCACTGCGGCCAATTCTAAATCATGAGTCGGGTATCGCTGTTCATAATCCTTTAACTGACGGGAGGCATAAGCGATAACCCGATCGGCTTGCATCAATACGCACCCCAAACCTTGTTTGGATGCGTCACAGTAGACTACGAACTTCTCCTTGTCCGAAGGCAAAGCTAGTACCGGAGCAGTAATCAACCTCTGTTTCAGCTCCTGAAAACTAGCTTCGCATTTATCTGACCAGATAAACCGCTGATTCTTCTTTGTAAGCTCGGTTAGGGGCATTGAAATTTTGGAGAACCCCTCCACGAACCTACGGTAGTACCCAGCTAATCCCAAGAAGCTTCTGATCTCTGTCACTGTCTTCGGTCTCGGCCAATCCCTGACGGATTCAATCTTCCCGAGATCCACCTTGATCCCATCTTTACTTACAATGTGCCCTAGGAAGGACACCTGAGACAACCAGAACTCACATTTCTTGAACTTGGCGTAGAGCTTATGTTCTCGAAGCCGTTGTAGTACCATCTGATTGAGAGTACACGAGGATGTCGTCGATAAACACAATCACACAGATATCGAGGAAATCCTTGAATACTCTATTCATCAGGTCCATGAATGCTGCAGGAGCATTGGTTAGTCCGAATGACATAACCAGAAACTCGTAATGTCCATACCTAGTGCGGAAAGCCGTCTTCGGAATGTCCTCCTCTCGGATTCTCAACTGATGATAACCCGAACGGAGATCAATCTTAGAGAAGACCGTCTTCCCCTGAAGCTGATCGAACAGGTCATCGATCCTAGGTAATGGATATTTATTCTTCACCGTCAACTTGTTCAACTCTCTGTAGTCAATGCACATCCTCATAGATCCATCCTTCTTCTTGACGAACAAAACCGGGGCTCCCCAGGGTGACACACTGGGCCGAATGAACCCTATGTCAAGCAACCCTTGGAGCTGAATCTTTAATTCCTTAAGTTCAGCTGGAGCCATCCTATACGGGGCTTTGGAAACCGGTTCCACCCCTGGTGCCAAGTCAATCACGAAATCAATCTCCCGCTGAGGTGGTAACCCTGGAAGTTCTTCGGGAAAAACGTCCAAAAATTCCCGAACCACTCTGATATCCTCTGGCCGAATGGTATCTGGCCGAGTGGTGTCCACCACCACGGCCAGAAACCCTAAGCACCCGCCGTGCAACAATTCTCTCGCTGACATAGCCGAGATCACCGGGATCCGAGATCCCTGAACTGAACCCACAAATACAAACGGTTCTTCACTTTCCGGTTGGAAGACCACCATCTTCCTTTTACAATCAATGCTCGCCGAATATTTAGATAGGAAATCCATTCCTAAGATAATATCAAATTCGACTAAGCTCATCTCTATCAGATCAGCGCTTAACTCTCTACCATCTATCCTGATCGGCATAGACCTAATCCACCTATTGGAGATAACCAATTCTCCGCCAGGTAACAGGGTTCCAAACCCTGATTCATATCTATCAAAGGGTCTACCCAACTTACTAAAGACTCTGGCCGCCACATACGAATGTGTGGCCCCAGAATCAAACAGCACTGAATATAGTGAGTTGTTAACAGAAAGCTGACCTGTGACTACTGATGGGCTGGCATCTGCATCAGCCTGCGTGATAGCGAATACCCTGGCTGGAGTGGGTATCGCTGGAGCTCTCGGTGCCTCTGGTCGGAGCTGGGGACATTCCCTCTTGAAGTGTCCGGGCATGCCACAATGAAAGCATCCCTGACCTTTGCACTCGCCCCGATGGTGCCTCTTGCAGCTAGGGCACTCGGGATAGGAGAATCGGGTCTCATTACCACCAGGACGACTCCTGCCGTTCGGTTCCCCCGGAACCTCTTGTTCTGACTCGAGCCGCCGGAAGCAGTGGGTGCCCTCTTCCTCTGATCAATGGCCGAACCACTACTCCCCCTGCTATAGCCTGATGCAGGAGGGGTAGGAGCTCTGCCACTAATCGGAGTACTAGCTGATTCTGACATGCACCCCACTGCGCCCTCAGCTCGCAGTGCCTTCTCCACCATCTGAGCATAGGTGGTGCTGTCGTCTGTGGTAATCATCAGGTCATGTCTGATCTTGGGATTCAACCCGTCCAGATACTTCTCCTTCTTACTGAAGTCGGTCGGCACAATTCCCGAGGCTAACCTCGCCAACCGATCAAACTGAGTAGTATACTCAGTGACGCTCATGTTCTCCCGCTGGGTCAGGTGAACGAACTCTTTCCTCTTGGCGCTTCTGACCGCCTCATTGTAATATTTCGCGTTGAAGAGTTCCTGGAACCTTTCCCAGGTCATGGTGGTGACATCGTGAATCTGAGACACCATGTCCCACCATACCAGGGCGTCCTCCTGGAACTGAAACGTGGCGCACACCACTCTGTCATTACCGGTGACACCCATGAAGTTCAGAATTTTGGTGATCACCGTCAGCCACTGTTCGGCTTTCATCACGTCCGGACCTACCAGGAATACCGGAGGTGCCTGCTTCCGGAACCGCTCATATAAAGGATCCAATCTATGGGCCGCCACTACTAACTCGGCCTGGGCAGCAGGGGCAGGTGCCACTGGAACTATAGGCACTGGGACTGCAGGAGCACCCTGCTGCCTCAACCTCTGAATCTCGACGTCTTGCTCTTCGATCCGGGCTTGCATCTCCGCAAACCGTAACTCCCAGTTCGGGGCTCCCTGATCGAGTTTGGGGAGCTGGGCAGCTGTGGCGGGTTCTCATCACCCGGCCACGAGCCCCGCCTCGGGGACCTCTACCTCGGCCCCCGGCGGTGGGGGAACCGAGCTCCTCGTCCCTGATTCGACCCTACGGAGTTGCCCTGACTCCTGGTAGTCCGCCTGGCGTCCATCTGATTAGAACCGCCTGCGAAACCAAGAGTTGGCATATCAGGTCGTATTCAAGGCGAGCTTACTAATGCCGCTTAATTTGGAAATTAGAAATGAAACATGCGCCTATTCTACTATCAGGCTACTAACAGCTTCCTAACAGGCTTTTCTTTTTCATAACTGAATAAAATAAACTACTAAAGCGATAAAGGCTTACTGAACCGTGAACCGAGCTAACTGCTGATGATGATTGTACATGTCGTGACGATCTTCGGAAGACAACACAGCGGCTACGATACCAAATTGTAACACCCTAACTATCTTAGGCGTATTACGTGATTTTTAAACGCACTGTGCAGCTCGTTGCTAATCAACGAGGTTTATGGAAAAACGTGATTAATTAAAATTTTGCTTTTTGATTAAACTTGTAAAACATAATACAAAAGACTCGGGATCCCGATTATAAAAATATTTACAAAAAGTTTCACTGTTTAACTATTACATCAAAATAAAAGTCGTCTAACGACAGTTACAAAAATTCAGCCTTGCTGTCCCGAGGATCGTACGCTCCAGGCCTAACCGCCCCGACATGTACAATCTCATAAGCTCGCTCACGGTCCATCAGCTATAGTCTTGCCTTTACCTACACATGAACATAAACTGTGAGTCGACAGACTCAGTAAGAAAAGCATAATAATATCATACATAATTCTAACTGCCGTGTCCAACACGATACTGAGTCCCGCTACTGCCATGTCCAACATGGTACTGAGCTACTACTGCCATGTCCAACATGGTACTGAGTTTTGAACGTTCAGGGGATGGTACTATTGACAAGTATCCTCCTGATCGGTCGAACCGGTCATACTCCGGCTGCTGGTCATACTCCAGCCTGTACCGACAGGATAGGTCAATAGCACTGAACCACCAACCAAATGTCAGCCTGATCGGTCGAACCGGTCATACTCCGCCGTCGGTCATACTCCACTGTACCGACGTGACGGGGTTGGATGGTTCGAAGCCTAAATACATAACTAATGTAATCTAGCGAGGCTTCCTACATGCACGCTAAACATGTAATTCTACATATGCATACCGTTATACTAATCTTACCCGGATTCCGATTTCGTGTGTGCCGTCAACCCGACTGGAACCGAAGCCGAGCGGCGGACATCGGCTCCTAAACCATAAAAATCACAACGCTATAAGTGACACGCTAAATCACTTCCCGGGGACTAAAACTTGGAACTAAAAGTTTCCCTATCGATAAAAAGCATGGCAATACCCCTAAAAACCTAAAAACGAGGAAAACTAGGGTTCGGAAAAATTCCCCAACCGGCAGACCGGTTGCCCAACCGGAATTCCGGTTCTGGGAATTACTGAACCCTCATCTGGAATTCCGGATGCACAACCGGAATTCCGGTTCCTCGCAGGCAGCCAACTAAAATTCTCATAACTCGACCAATTCAACCCCAATTGGTACCAAACTTTCCGCACTCGTTCTAAACACCCTAAAGAACAAATCTAAGGCCTCAAAACTACCCAGAAAACACAGAGGCAAAATTCACCATTAAAGACCAAGCTTTGAGTTCCAAAACTCAAACTTGGTTAAATCCACTAACATGCATCCAAACCTAGTTAATTCTACTTAACTAAGCATAATAACACCTCTGAAAACACACAAGAACATCCAGCAACTTCACAGAAACAAAATGAACCTTTTCTTTCAAAAATCACATATTTTAACATAGAAACTAAAAGCTTTGAACAATTCTAACTAACATGCTTCAACACAGCTCAATTTAACTTCAATTAACATGCTTTAACCCACATAAATTAACACAAAACCACAAAGAAGAATAAAGAACAATAAATCATGCAAGAATCATCACATTTTCATCAAAATTTCAATAAAATTCAAGAGAAAACCAAAGAGCTAACCTAGCTTGAAGAATGCTTGGCTTTGGATGAGAATCCACTAAGAAATCAAAGCAAAAATCCCCCCTTTGCACCCACATGCACAGCCGAGAGAGAGAGAGGAAAAGAGAGAGAGAGTTTCTTTTGAAATTTGAAAATTTTCTTTCTTTTTCTAACTTAGTGATTTTTTTGCTAAAAATGAAAATGAATAAACTATATGCAATAAACATTTCAGCCAAGAATACACATAATTAAATATTTATTTATCAAATAATACACTCACATAAGACAAAACACTAATGGGGCAAAAAGACCATTTTGCCCCTCCACCATAAAATCATGAAAATCATACTAAAGGGGTATTTTTGGGACATTCTAAATTCCCGGCCATTCCCGACATTCCCAATGTCTAAAACCCGTCCCCAAATTACTAACATACTAAGTTGTGATTTCTACTGAGCCAAACGCCGAGTTCCAAAATACCGGACACCGGAAATGCAAAATATAAAAACTACTGATGACATAATCATGCATTTCTGAATTCCATAAATAACAGTAATAAATTATTTAAATAGCTATAAATAATTTCATAATTAAACATAAACAACTGCTAATTTCCAAATTAACTAAGCGGGCTTTACATTATTATTGCTATTATGTTAATATTATTATTATTCATAAAACTAAACCTAATAAGAGTCAGAATTGTATAGGTTTCATTAACCCTAAAATTATATCGTTCTATTCTTCCCACCTATCTGAGCAAAACTAACCCTAAAATTTTCAAATCATCTTTCCATTACATCCTTAGCCAAATCTATACCACTCTTCACTCTCATCTTTGATCACCATCATCTTATGTCTATCGATCCAAGCAGCTTGATATATTTGAGGTAAGAAACTCTACATTTACTTATTTATTGATCACAATAGGAGAATATTCGTAGGTCTCATTTTCTTATTTTTGAGAATGAAAGATGTCTCAGTAAAACTGCCATATCTCTTTAAATACTCATCCGATTCTCGCAATCTTGGTGTCTATAGAAAGCTTATTGAATTTCCCATAATTCTTATGAAGAAAGGTTTTACTGAATCGAAATTTATATATGTCAAAAATTAGTTTTTCTACGCTGTTTGTTGTAAATCGTTTTTTTATATTTTCTATATAAGTCGTCTCAGTAAAATTCAAATATCTCTCTGAATAATGATCCGATTCTAGCAATCTTGGTACCGTTGAAAAGATAATTCGATTTTCAAAATGTTTTATGAAGAAACTATTCACTAATTATTGATTATTCTAAGTCAAAATTATTGTTTTATTGTTGTAGTTCGAAATCCATTTGTTTCAGGATTTCTAGAAAACTGTTTCGGTAAAATATTTATATCTCTTACGTTATAACTCCGATTTTAAAGATTTTAGTGTCATTAGAAAGGAAATTCGATTTTCTAAAACTTTTATGAAGAGAGTATTATCTGATTTGGAATATTTCAGTATCAAAACTTTGTATTTCCGATGTCTACTGTGATTCGTTACTCCATATTCCTTCTCAGAAATAGTTTCAGTAAAACTATCATAACTCCCTCAGTTTTAATCCATTTTTAGTGATCTTTATATCATTGGAAAGATAATTGAATTTCCTATAATTTTTATGAAGGAAACTTTCACTGAATTCGTGTAGTTATTGGTCAAAAATAGTATTCTTTGATGTGCTCTAAGAGTGCGAATTTTAATGTTAGGGCCTTGACCCATGTGTTATTATAGGTAGTAGTGACGAGATAACAAGTTTAAGCAGCGAAATTTGAGGTAAGGAAATTAGATAGTTTTGTTTGTGTTTATTTGCATAAATTTAAATTCTTTATGTATTGGAATATGGTTTATGCTTTGTTATTATGAATATGTATGTGGTACTGAGAATGTGTGGTATGGACACAATATGAGTTTATGAATTGATATATTGATTAGGGTTGTTTCGACTTGTATATGTTGTATGTTGCATTCATATATTGTGTGTTGTATGCTGCAAGTTGTATGCTAACGTCTCAGATAAAGTGAGGGACCATGGTGGGGTATGATACGGGGTAAGGCCGTTGAATGTAGAGATACCCTACCCTGTATTTTTCTGAGTCGTGTATGAGATTATTATGGTGGGGTATGATACGGGATAAGGCCGTTGAATGTAGAGATACCCTACCCTACATTTGTCCGATTTGTGTATGACATTATTATGGTAAGGTATGATACAGCGACAATGCTGTTGAATATAGAGATACCTTATTCCATAGCAATGGTAGGGCTAAATGTGCCCAGGTTATTGTTGGGCCATTTAAGCCCAAGTTGTGTATGGAGTGGCTATGATACGCCACATTATGGTAAAGATATGATATGATTGAAATAATTATTATATGTTATTGCTATGATTGTGCTATGAGTATGATGTCAGGGTTGTGATCCCTACATATATGTAATGGTTTCGTTTAGTACAAATATATGGTATATGATATAGCTTTCCATATCTGGAGTTATTTAAGTTACAATTATGAGCTAAGGTATATAATATTGTTAAGACTGGATACGTTAATATCATAAAGAATCGTATTATTGTGAATTTTAAGATATGTTTAGTGTATTGAATGCTATTGTATGTTAAGCATTTCCTTACTGGGCTTTTAGCTCACCCCCCTTACTTTCCCCTACAGGCAGTAGATAGGGAACATTGAATGTAAGTTTGATGAGTTGGGTCAGTTCTGGTATGTATACTGCGAGGGGCTATGGACGAGCAAACGGTCTAGAACGCCGGTGGAGCCTTGGTTTTATTTTTTTATAGTAAAGTAATCTGAGCTCAGTGGGATGTTACAAATTTTTTTTCTTTTTTTTTTTTTTGCACTCAACTACTTATTTTGTTTTTAATATGAATGATCATTCACCTTTTTGCATATTAATTGTAAAACCCACTGTGTATTTCCAAACAGCTTGAATCTTTTTAGTTAATGCATCAAAATTAGTATTTTGTAAAATAAGGCAAAATATTGGGGCGTTACAATATAGTTGGGTTTAGTAACGCCGATTATGCAGGATGCGTGGATGATAAGAAATCCACATCAGGCTACATTTTCATGATGGCTGGAGGAGCTGTTTCGTGGAAAAGTGTCAAACAGACACTCACAGCATCCTCAACAATGGAGGCAGAGTATATGGCGTGTGTTGAGGCTACTTGTCAGGCAATATGGCTGCGGAACTTCATTTCAGCATTGGGTGTTATGGACTCTATCTCGAGGCCGCTGAAATTGTATTGTGATAATTCCGCAGCAGTAGCTTTCTCTAGAAATGTTAGAAGTACTTCCCGTTCTAAACACATTGACATAAAGTACTATTTTGTTAAGGAGAAAGTTACAGAGTCTCTTATTTCCATTGAATACACGCCTAGCACTGGCATGTTAGCAGACCCACTAACGAAAGGCTTACCCATATGTGTATTTTTGGAGCATGTTGCTCGAATGGGATTGTTAGGAGCCTAGCTTGTTGAGCTCAGTGGGAGTTTTTCTATTATGTATTGAACATGCTAGTATCTTGTATGGAATGCTTATGATTTGTGTTTTTTGAACATGCATAATGATATTGTAGTCACTTCTAGTTATTGTAGACATATGTATGTATATATGTGTTGTTTATTGAAGTGACAGGTACAAAAGGAGATGAATGCGCATAGTCTCAATTTTGTTGTACCTCATGCATGTTTGGTTTGATTGTTAATGATTGTTATTGGATTAAAATGTCTTCAAGGTCAATTCATACATAATATATGTATCCCATCGATATGATATTATGTACGTTTTATTTGGTTATCTTATATGTGGTAGACAATGTTATGGTAGTTGATTATATTGTCCAAGTGGGAGAATGTTAGAATTAATATTGTGGACTAATATAATCATAGGTTTAATACCATAAACACAATCATTAACTATGTGCCCAATATTTGTTCACTACCATAATGGGATGGTTAATAATCATATATTATGTTAGAGGCACATGAGAGCACCCTTAAAACTATAATTGGCCCATTAAATTATAGTATACCATTATTGGACCACTTAAACCCAATTAGTAAGTAACCCTTTAGGGTTAGAGGGGCATGAGATATATATATCTCTTATGTAAAGAAGTGATTTAGAGAGGTTAATGGTAATAGGTAGAGAAGAGGGGATAGCTCCACATTGTGTTCCTCTCTAGTCTTGAGATAGGATTGATTCTTGTTGGAGATTCTTGGACTTGGCTCACATGGATGCATCAATGGGAGGTATTTATGCTTATTATATATTTTTTGGATGCTCTAAATAAATACTTGGATCTTGGTTTGATGATTATGAGTGATGATGATTAGTTTACAATCTTTTATATTTCAATGCTCATAATCTGTGTTTGAAATTAACATGGGTAACAAATTAAAATTTGGATGTCAACTACGAAGATGAAAAGCATGCATGTAATAAGCAAGGCAAAAATATCTATTATTTTCTTAAGGCAACTAATAGGGTAAATTTATATATCATATTTTAGGTTTAGTTTTTAAAATTTTCTTAGCATTTTTATATATATTTTCGTTATTATTTTTATTAGATGTAGGGTTGTTGTATATTTAGGTTTCCATATGATATATATATAAATGGGTTAGAATTCTTCCTAGCGACGGATCATGTAGTTGGGTCAGCTCATTCATAAAGGGAAATTTACACCCACTACTGATTTTTCCCATTTTATTACATTTATACTGTGCCACGCTGGAAACAACATTTGTACTGTTTTTTTTTTTTTTGGCAGTTTACTGCCTTGAAACTTTAGCTGTGTAAGGGATTTATCATTGCCACTTATCATTCCAGAGTACATAATTCATTACCAATTGCTTCATTGCTTCATTTTTCCAAAATATTTTATTATAATAATAATAAAATAAGAAATAATGGGTAGTTGTGTCTCCCCACATCAAAATTTAAATTTTTTTATTTTATTAAAATGATTGATTTGGATGTGAGATGTGACAACTCTCACACACACTACTCAATAAAGCTAACCCTTTCATCAACTTTATCTATTTATTTATATTTTTCACTCTAAACAAAAACCATAACCATGTTACAATTCTTTTTCACCTTTCTCTGCAATCCCTTTGACTCTCTACATCCCTCCCCCAAGAAACCTCAACCTCTTTGTTGAAAACATGGAAGATGCTCTCAGAGAGTCCAAACCTTACACTGATAGACTCTTCTCTAGAGCTCGCCGTGTATGGTCATGGATCTTATCTTGGGTTTTTTGTGGACCAAGAAGAAGAACAAGGTAGAAAAAACACACACACACAACAGAATTTTCAATTTCAAATCATTACCCTTTTGTATATACAACTCAAGTTTCAATTTTTTTTTTGGGTTAATTTTGTTATTATTGATAATAATAATAATAATAATAATAATAATGGTGTGTGTGGACTATGATGGAGTTTTCTTCTTGTGTGGGCATCTGTTTGTTTGTTTTTTTTTTCTTTTTATTTTGTTAATGTAAAATTTGCCCACATATGAATGAGCAATAGTTATAATTTGGTTTGTGTAAAGTTGAAAACTTTAGTTTGTTTTTGTGTGTTTTATTATTTATCAAATCATGAGATGTTTGAAACAAAGTAAAAGATGCAAACAGCCAAAAGAAAGTTCAAAAGTCTCCCAAATCTGATAAGGTTTTTTTTTCTATTGTTCTTGTGTTGTTTTAAGAGTTTTTTCAAGTTGATTATATTTCCTATTTCTTTTTTTTTTCTTGCATGTTTTTTTTTGTTAGTCTTTTTAATGTTTTTTTATGCTTGTTGTTTATGTTCTTTAATTTTTTTTTTTTTTGTGTTGTTTTGGTAGTGTTTTCTTATGTTTTTTTATAGGATGGGAATCCAAGTACACCCGATCGAAATACTACCATTCCAAAGTTTTTTTATGCTTATTTTTTTATGTTCTGTATTTTTTTTTTGTGTTGTTTTAGTAGTGTTTTCTTATGTTTTTTTATAGGATTGTCACATTCTCTTGAAATAATTATGTTCTTTTTCCCATTGTCCATTGCTCTTTATGAGAACTGATATAGATTTCATGTCCTGTCATTTTTTACAATATTTCATTTATGTGGCCTTTTTTTCATATTAAAACAATAGTAAAATAACACTACAAAACAGTAATTTGTTGTTGATTTAGTAAATTTTTCTCTTTGCCAGATTTTATGGTTTTTCCCCGGTGTTTTCATGATTCTGGTGTTGATTTGTCCGTCCCCAACCACGAAGGAAGTGCCGTTTGTGCTATGTTACTGTTAACAGTATAAAAGTAAATATTTTAGGTCTGGACAGTATAAAAGAAAAAAAAAGGCTTGGACAGTAAAAAAGAAATAATTGCCGTGTGGCAGTATTATTGTAAAATTTGAAAAAAAAACAGTATTTTTGTAAGTTTCCCTTCATAAAACCCCTTTAATATCCAAGTAACTTAACCTATGTACAACCTCATGAATATCATTCCCATAGGTTTAGATATTTTTATTAGCCAACCTATAATGATGACCGTTTTGGTCATTCTGTAGCTATTGTCGGTCCCTGAAGTTCTAAATCAGTATTCCCTGGAGTTTTTCTTTATTGTCAGAACAAGTTTTTTAAAATAAAACCTTATTTATCTTACAATTTTAACTTCATATGCAACCTGTCTTCCTAGTACTCTTTATATAGTTTATTAGTGTTTAAATAATAGAGTTTGATCCTCAAAGTTTTTATGGTGATTTACTTAAGAATTCTTGTATTAATTTATGTAGCTCTCTTTTTTGAGATATAATCTAGAATATGTTTCTTTTATGATCATTAATTTTTTGCATCAAAAATTTATATGGAAGGTGGGTTTGTGGTGATGGGATTTGAGACGAAACAAAGTCATCTTATTCGTTCCTAGAAGCAAAATTGTAGAGGTATTTGCCAATCAATTAATTGAGATAGGTTTAATGTGTCATTTTGATTTCTGAGTTGACACATCTTCACATAACTACCTAATTTTATATTTAGGATTCGCCAGTAATTTTGTGAACAACTAGGTATATTAGGATAATTTGAATACATGTGGTGGTGATTATGCATTTAAAAATGGGTGCTATTGTTATAGTGTAGGCCCATTTTGAGAGGAGACGTTAAAAAGTTTGATGTCTCTATGAATATCAAGGGTGGCAACCTATATTTTGGCTTTCTTTTTTAGTAAAAATTTGTTTGCATCACAATAGGTGTCATATTGCTAGCTAGTAACTATTGGTGTAATTTAGTTCGAACTCTATATATTTTAATTTAATAAATAATATATAAAACTGCTAACCCCTCATAAAACGCCACATGCCAGTATAATGTTGAACACCTTAAGGTACGTAAGAATCACCAATGGTGACATTCTTTTAAGAGTGTCAAAAACTTTCACATCACTTAAAAACATATTATTTTATTTTATCTCTTTTCCATATTATTTTTGGCACTTTTTGTTTAAAAATAATCTAATGGTAAGCATCTCTAAAAATTATTAAAATAATATATATTATAATTTAATACATATTAAATAAATAATTTTTCTTATGATCAAATAATTAATAATAAAAAAAATAAGAAAGAAAAGACAAACAATGTTATGGTATATATGACATTCTTTTATAGCATTTTTTTTTTTCATTCCAATGGTAATCATCAATTAAAAAATATTAAAAATGTATTCATGTCATCAAACATCCTTCATAGATGCTCTAAGAGCATCTCTAATAATACATTATTTCACTAAATTGGTGTAGAATTTTGACACTATTTCACTTCAATAGCACACCAACTTATGCATCAAATTGGTATGCACCAATTTAATTCTACAGTACTATTAATGGAGTTGGATTTTGAATTTACACCAATTTGATGTATAATTTTTTTTTTTTTTGCATTCTAACCTTTATTTTATTTTAGGCTAATTAGGATTTTTTTCTCCCGAATTTTTACATGTACCAAATCATGCCCCCTGAACTTTTTTTTTCCGTTAAAAATTCCTGTTGAACTATTGAGATTGTTAAATTTAAGGACTTTTGTCTAATTTCATTCTGTTTCAGTGATTGTTTATGTACTAACCATGCTTCCCAGACTTTGATATCTACCAAATCATGTCCCTCGAACTTTGATATGTACTAAATCATGCCTCCTGAATTTTCATACATGTTAGAATTTTTTTACTAAAGTTGGACAAAAGTTCTTAAATTCAACAATCTCAATAGTTTAGGGGCATAATTTGATACATGTCAAAGTTCAGAGGGAAAAAATCTGAATTAGCTTTTATTTTATTTTAAAATATAATCGTACATTTTAATCTTCAAATTAAAATTTATCACAAAAAATAGTTTATTTAAAACACTAACATATTTAAAAATAAAAAATAACAATGAAAAAATACTAATACTAATAAACTCTAAGTTATAAAACTAAAAAAGACAACATTAATTCAGTAAAATAATAATTTAATAGTCAAATTAATCACTTGTGGATCTTAACCTAAAGAATATAAAAATATTGGCTATATGGACTTCAAATATTTTGAGAATGTTGATATTCTTGAGATGCTTGACATTGGTGAGTTCTTTTTTGCATAATCATTTTTTGTTCATTTTGGAATTAATAATCGTGTATATTAGGATTAACTATATAGAACTTCAATAATTTTTTTAAAACAAAAAATTATATTGTTTAATTGATTTAATACATATTTTATATTACTAAATTATTTTAAGATTTTAAATTCTTATTAGTAGCCCTGATATAATTTTTACTAATTATTTCATAAATTAGTTATTTTGAATTATAAATGTTATTAATATTAAATGGGAGATCTTTTAAGTAATAGATATTTATTGAGGACTATTAAGTAGGGATTGAGTAAAATACCTATTGATAATGATAATAATTTATAATCTTTGATTTAATGTAATGGCTCAAATTAACTCTTGAAAACTACACTATAATTAATATATTTATTTATAAATAACTTTGAATAATATTAATTATAAATTTAACTAAAAATCCAAACCTATAACTCCAGACCATAATGTCTACTAAAAATTTAATTTTAATTATATATATTTTTTAATTTTAAATTTATAATATTTTAATTAAATTTATTTTAAAACAATAACTATACTTATAGAAAACTCTAACATGTTCAACTTATAATAATCAATATAAGTACTCTTAAAACAATTAAAACGTCATGAGTTCAATCCTTTAAAAGTAATATTTTTTTTTCTTTATTTATATTTAATTTAAAATCCAATTAATTTAATAATTTCAAAATTTTATCATATTGTATTAATTAATTTACTTTTCAAAATTATAATGTTCAATGTATTTAAAAATTTTAGGTATAAAATTAATTATTTACTTTAATTACATTATTTATATAATCATGCATAAATTAATAGTAAATAATACATATTCATAATATATTTTTTCTTCATCAACTTAGTTCAATGTATTTAAATTTTTTAAATATTAAATTAATTATTTTTTTAATAACACTATATCTATATAAATTATGCATGTACTAGTTAGCTAGTAGTATACATTTATATAGTTGGAAATAGTTAATGCACATTATCCTATCTCTTGTTAAGTGACATGAGTTCAAGTCTTGGCACCTTCATTTAATAATTTTATACAATTTATTTTTTGCATATTTCATTTATTTCGTTTTTTTGAAGAGTTTTTTATCTCCTCTTTATCACTCTCAATAACGGTAATCATACAATCCATTCTGCACTATTTTGAGTGCATTCGATTTGTGCTAAGTGAGAATTTCATATTTTGGATTCAATCCAATCCACATAATAACTCAAATCCAATCCGCAAAAGTGGGGATTAGATTGGTTAGTTTTTAATATTAAATTACTTAATGTTTCTTAATTTTTTCACATAACTAATAACAAAATAAAAATAAATTATTATTATTTTATGTTATCAACAACAAATTAAAATAAATAAAACAAAAAATAGCAAGCACAAGGGAAAAAAATTATATGTATAAAGAAATGTTTAGTTTTATTTTACTGTGTGTAATTGCATAGCAAATAAATTACCACTGTGTGTACTTACATAACAAATATATTTTATAATAATAAACTATTATATTTGGATGATATTAATGTCTTACCACACGTTTTATAATTATCCAAAGTTGTCATAGACTACCAAATTTAGATGAGATCGACAGTAATTGAGATCGTTCAGATATTTTTTAGTGCAAAACTTTTCATCTATATTTATTATGTATTTTTATTTGACAAAATTTATATTCAATTTTTTGTTTGACAAAATTTTTCATTTTATTATTATTATTTCATGTGTTATTTTATTGTTCACTATTATACTTTATGTAATACAATTATCAATATATATATATATATTAACAAATAAAAATTTAAGAATTTCCACCACAATAATTATAAATTTTAAAAAATTTATAATATTAAAATTGTTCCAAACCCTAAACCCTAATATCACTAGATCATAAAATGTAACCAGATTTATCATAATATCTCTAGATCGAATTATCATTAAGTTTTATTTTGATAAAAAATCAATTCAGGGTCCTATTTGTACAATTTTAAAAAATATAGGGTCTATTTTGTCATTTAATAAAACAGAGGGTCTAATTGGTAACTTTTGTAAAACACGGTGTCTAAAATGGTATTTACCCATATATATATTAACAAAAAAAATTGAAGATTTCCCACCACAATAATTACAAACTTTAAATTATTATAGTATAAAAATTGTTTTATACTAATAATGAAAAAATATTGAAGAAATTTAAATTATTGTTTGGAAAAAAAATCAAATTATTCAATTAATTTAAAAACTTAAATTAAAAATAATAAAAAGCATGTTTTTATAAATGATTGAACTTATGACATTATAGTTGATGTAAGAGAATTTTACCACTTACACTATGATTATATTATTGATTGTATTGATTATTTTAGGATTAAATAACTTGAATATTTTGTACTCTTTTAGCTATAATTATTGTTGAGTAAAAAATAAAATTAATATATAAATTCAAAATTAAAAAATAATTAATTAAAATTATAATGTAAATAAGTAAGAAAAATTATAGGTTTGGAGTTAACTTTGGAGTATTGTTAGTTGGATCTAATTATTAATAATTAAAATTAATTATAAATAAAAAATATTAATTACGGTGTAGTTTCTAAGAGTTAATTTAAGCCATTTGATTAAATCAATAGCTAAAAATTATTATACCTATCAATAAGTAAAATGTACAATACTTACTGTATTAGCTCTCATATTTATTTAATTAGTAGAATATTTAGTGTGAATTATTAGAGTTGTTTTACTAAAAAATAAAAGAATTTACATTAAATTGGTGTAGATACCACAGGAAATTAGTGTGAGATGATCTAATAATAATACTCTTTTTAGTATGTGATGATGGCCTTTGGGGCCTCACCGCTCTTAGCTTATCGGGAAAGCTTCATGTTGTAGGTGCTAATCATATTGTTTCATGACTCAAATTCATATAAATTAAGCTGCTAACATGAGTCAGATTTGTAAAATAAGGTGACAAGGAATGAATTAAGATGAAAAAACTTAAAATTGTTATTGCATGCTATAGAAAAAGTGGCCACTATATAATTAATTTTCTTTGTCTTGTTTATTTATTTTATACATGGTTTTGGTGGTACATGGGTCATGATCCATACTCGTAAGTGTTATATGCAAGTTTAGCCTACTAAGTACAAACTTGATCTACACATTAAGAAGGTCTCAAATTGTATCATTTCCCCAATTTGATCGTGTTCAAACTACTTAATAATAATTGTACACGAGTTTAGAAAAGAAATTTTCATTAACATGATTTCTATTTTTTTTTTATTTTATTTTTAAATTTATAAGATATATATCCTCCCAAATATTTTATTGTATTTTATGCATTTTGGAGATTAGTGTAGCTAGGTGATTGCTCAGCATATATGAGGTTTTATATCTTAATAATTAAAGTTGGTAATTAGTTGAAAGGAAAAATGGCGGCATAAAATTCCAAAAAGTTTATTTGATGTAAATAAATCATCAATCTCAAAAAATTACGGTAATAATCCTCAAGCTCCCTATTTTTGTTTGTCCGTTAGTTTTTATTTTGACTGATTCGGTAGTACACTACAAATTTTTTTTCTTTTGGTCACTACAAAATTTGTGATTAAAAGTGAAAAAATTGTCACTAATTATAAATTATGATTTCTATGTTGAGACTAAAAAGTCCGTGGCTAAAAGTATTAGTCACAAAAATTACAATTTGTTGTGACGAATTGTATTTTTAGTCACAATACTTGTTGTGACTAAAACTAAATTAGTGACAACTTATAACTAAATACTATATTTTAGTCACAAGTAACATTTTGTTGTGACTAAAAGTCACATTTAGTCACAAAAAAATTATGGTGTGACTAAAAAGTTGTTACTAAAAGTAGCAGTTTTTTGTCGTGGTAGCTTTTAAAAATGACACGTGTTGATTTGTCGAATTCGACAAGAGAAATCAAGAGTGTGAGATCTCAGTGAGGGAGAGATTGAGAGGGTGAGTGGTGAGTTTTTCCTGACTGGTTGACAAGATCGGGGATGCAGCCTAGCTAGGTCAAGTTGGGGGTGGATCGGAGGTCGTAGGGGTATGGGTCAGGTTAGGTTGGATGAAGAAGACGAAGAATGAAATATAACGAAAAAAAATAATTTTTATGATTTTTAAATAATTTATTTATTTATTTAAAATTATTATTTTGAATAATAATATTTCAACGTATGTATTGAACTAGTTAAAATAAGGACTAACAGACTTATAAAAAAAAATATAACTTTAGGAATTATTGCAGCTAATATGAACTTATCTACATTAAAAAAAATTTAAGAGACTTTTACTAATATAGTCTTTTATTATTATTATTATTATTTTAGAGAGCTATACATAATATATATTTCAATCGGATTTTATTGCATTATTACTTACTTATTATATCAATTTTTGTTAGCTGTTGTTATACCCGAAATTCGGCCAGAGGAGAACACGTGTTAAACTGGGAGAATACGAATCAACAAATATAATGATAATCATATTCGAAAATGGAATAACTCATTAAATGCGGAACTGACAGGGTATATTATAACTTGCTGATTGTAAGGTCTTAAGCGAGATAAAGATATACGAATTGTTGCCTCGTGCGTTAATGAGAAACTATATGACATTAGTAGTGCAAAGCGAGGCATCAATCTCACTACGCATGAAGAAACATAGACGAGACATGACTGTTAAGGCACTTAGCGTATAATACACATTATACAAACTAAGTATAACAGTTGAGCGAATCCAAACAACGAATAGCGAGGCATCCATCTCGCTATAGGAAGGCACATTCATGGTACCTTCACTAATCAGCTCCAGACATCTTTCGAGGAGATCCACATCCGTCGAGTCAGCTCTCTCAAATAGAAGCTGACATTCAAATGATGTTGACTGCTGAAGTTCACCTTGTCACCAAGAACTGCGATTGTCAAATGGAGCGTTATGTCTTCAAGCGTAAAAACGACGAGATTTACATTATCGACCTCGAAAAGACATGGGAGAAGCTCGAGCTCGCTACCAGGATTATTGTTGCTATGTTCTCAGCGAGATGCCCAGAACGATATGCCTTACAACGTATTTAATACACGTATGCATTGACCCAGTAAAAGTGGATCAATCACAGCTGTGTGATTTTCAAATAATAATCGCATTTATTTTACGTGGGACGTAATCAAATCCCATAATTTTAAGGGATTATTGTTGTAAGATATTAGTTCGATTTGTAATTAACTGCATTCCGATGTAACTACAAATAGGGGGAGGTTACACTGAAAAATGGACGAAAAATCTTTAAGAGAAAAAGCCCTAATAATTGTATCAGAAATATATAATAAGATAGACTCGTGGACTATGCAGAATTTTAAATGCAAAACCATGTAAAAAAGCTGTGTTCCTATTTTTTCTTTACTACTTTTATTTTCTGTGCAAATCCATCACAATTTAGGCTTTAATATAGTTAATGAAAATCTACATTAATAGCTGTGAAATGAAGACAGATCATATATTATTTTCGGGATGAATAAGATGAAAAATTAAAAAAATATTTTTTTTAAAAAAAAAAAGATTTCCAAAACTATTTAAGACTATAAAAATACAAATTTATATTAATTTTTAGAAAATACGCCTCTCTCTCTCTTATAAAGAAAAATACACGTCCATGCTCAACTTAAATCATGAGTCTGCTATTAGTTAAGCATGCCGATTTTATCTAAAATGTTTTGTTTGTATTATATATTTATACTTTTTTGGTCAATAAAGTAAGGAGTATTTTATCAAGCTTATGCTTAGAACTTTTAATTGTTTCTATAAAGCTTCAGGCCTTTAACCTAAGGTCATCTCTAATGGTAAAATTTAAATTTGATGTTAAATCAACACGAAAAAATTACTTTTTCAACGTTAAATTTTTTCTCAATTCTAATCATAATACTAAAAATTACACCAAATTTTATATTATTTATTATTTTATTAATATAATAAGAATATTTTAATACTAAATATATATATAATTATTAAGTTTTTTTTAAAAAGTATTATTTAATTAATAATTTATTTTTTAAAAAATAGTGTGATCTACAGTGTCTCACTAAATTTAGTGGGACATTGTAGACAAAATCATTTATGAGTATAGTTTTAGTGTCTCATTAAAGTAAATATAGTGTGAAACTATACTATTTAGTATTTTAGAGTCTGGTTTGAGATGCCCTAATGTTAGCAAAATTATTGTTTATTGCTCTGGTATGCCTAATAATGAGATTCAGCACATTCTGGAGGTTATACCAAAGGCATTTTACCTTTTCAGTATCTTAGAGTCCCTATATGCTTTAAGAAAATTTCAAAAGCTGATTGTGATTGCAACACTGAAAAAATGGTGGCCAGGATTTCTATTTGGAGTAAATTTTTAAAGTTTAAAAGAGATTTTTTTTTTTACTTTTATTGTAAATGCTATTGTGTACAAAATTTGAGAAACTAGGAATATTGCTATTTAGGAGGCTAAGATGTATAAAGTTTCTATAATTGTAAATAGATAAAATAGAAATTTGTGGTAGATTTTTTCTTTTTAAAAAAGAGAAAATTAGTAAAGAAGATAGAATTCTCAACTAATTTGTACAGATTGAACAGTTTTGTAATAAGCTTACTTTGGTTGTATACATTTACCAAAAAAAAAAGTAAGGAGTATATTTTTGTATAATATGTGTATGCATGTATGTGTTGTGTATCATGTAGTCGTAAGTTTAAACATCCAGGCGGGCGTAATTTGGCAAAATGAAATATCTATACATATACGTATATACATGCTCTTATTTTGACGTGGTGGCATGTAATTAATCTCACAAGAATTGGAGAGACGCGTATATAAATATATATAATAACATAATATGCATCTACAAAAATATATGATGGCCTTATTATTAGATACTCACTATTTTATTATACATGAGAAAAGATAAGGTACCTTCTTCAAACAATACACAAACTTAATTAAATTTGATTAAATGAAACTATGAGAGAAAATTCGATCAATAATTTTAATATTAATAAATACCTATTTCGATAATTAATTTAATGCATTATATATAAACTATTATTTAAAACTACATACGTACAAATTATTTGGTCATTATGTGTATAGTAGTTTGACCAAATTAATATCAAGATATTATTGTTTTATTTATATGTAATGGTATAATATATTATAAAGGAGGATCAAATACTATATTCGCGGTCTTAATTTGAAGGTAGAAAGAAATTCAATTCTTGCCACACTACCCATAATAATCAAAAGAAAGTCACTTAATTAGAGGGAAAGTTCCCAAACTTAACAAACCAATTTCCACATTACGTATACGTACATACACACATATATTTATGTATGCATGTATATATATACATTGAAAATAATATATATCATTTTAATTAGGCGTCCAATTACAATAATATTATTCCAACACTTTCACAGACATATCAAAGTCTATTTCACGTGCTTCTGAGCTTGACCCAAAACTCTCATGCAACTCCTATATATAGATCACCATGCTCTCACAACAAAAACCCACCCCAACCCAAATATCAGTACTATAGAAATTCACTTTCTCTCTGTCTAAATATATATCTGCAAAAACCAAAACTAATAATCTCATAATAATCAATCTAAGTAGTACTGTTAATATAATAATATATAGAAATGGCTCGTACTCCTATTTTTTCTAAAATCGGGATAATAGGAGCTGGGGTTAGTGGTATAGCTGCAGCCAAACAGCTGAGACACCATGATCCCATAGTATTTGAAGGGAGTGAGACGATTGGAGGGGTGTGGAGCCATTGCTCATACAGGTCCACTAAGCTCCAATCGGCTCGCCTAGACTATGAGTTTACGGATTTCCCATGGCCTGGTGCAGAGAGAGAGGAGTCTAGCTTTCCTTCCCACCTTGAGGTGTTGGACTACCTCAACTCCTACGCTCGTCACTTTGACATCCTCAAATGCGTAAGGTTCAATTCTAAGGTGGTGGGGCTCCGCTACCTTGCCGGAAAAACTAGTGAAGAACCCGCCGATCTCCGCGCTACACCACCGGAAGAATACGGCAGCCTCCTCTCGGGTCACCCCGTTTGGGAAGTTGCTGTCCAGACCAACAATTCGGACGATATTCAGGTAGATATATATAGTCATATGTATACACATGTGGACATATTTATAATCTATTAGAGGATAAAATGATCAGTTCAAAAATAGGTGTACCGATGATGCACTATATTTTCGTTTTCTCGATATCTGAATATAGTTATTTAAAATATATTATAAATTTTTTAAAAATTCAAAACAATTTTTTGAATATCTTATTTACAATATATTAAATTCTTTTGATCTTTTAGAAAATTGACAAGATTATGTCTTAAACAATATATTACAACGATTTACATATTAAAAACATAAAAAGAAAGTGCATCAATACACACATTTTCCAAGTTACATCATAATTTTTTTTATAATAAGTTAGAGACTAGTTGCACCCGTAAAAGTGGATGTTGGTATCCAAATAATTATAATTATAATTTTTTATATATAGAGTATAATTCTTTGTTATCATACAAATTCTAAAATATTATAATACAAAATTTATTTCATATACATATGTATAAAGTAAAGAAAGTTTTGGTCATTGTAATTAGTTTTTTTTTAAGATCTCAAGTTGAGATTGAAATGATTTGTTTGAGCTATATATAATTTCTTGTCAAAAAAAAAATTAGTTAAATTTTATTTTCGTGGTGTTAAATTATTTTAAATTTTTAGAAGAAATTTTTTTTCAAAGATATCTTGATTAAATCGATATTAGAAATACAAAGTACGCCTTGGTACACCCGATTTTGGAGTGAACCATAAAATTTTCCAATAATATTATGTCTTTTTAATTTATTGATGTAGAAAAGATGTTAAGAGATGGCGCGAAATTAAGAATTGGTCAAATATATAACCAACCTTGCTTTTATATTACACTAATATCGTGGTACGTACTACAAACCGTACGTGCGGGAGGCGCAGCCTGCGCCATATCATGTCACACAAACTAAATTACGTACATATATATACACACACTGAATTATGTATATGTCACATATATTGAACTAAGAAATAATTAATAAATTCACTGATGATGATTATAAGGTAACTAATATGATAATAATTGGATGTTGACAGCTGTACAATTTCGAGTTTGTGGTGGTGTGCATTGGAAGGTACGGAGATGTAGCGAGAATGCCAGAGTTTCCAGAGAAGAAGGGACCTGAGATATTTGGAGGAAAAGTTTTGCATACAATTGATTACTGCAAACTTGACAAAGATGCCACTTCTGATCTCATTAAGGATAAGAAAGTTTCTGTTATTGGCTTTAAGAAATCTGCTATCGACTTGGCTTTGGAATGTGCTCTACAAAACCAAGGTACATGCTTACCTACCTACTTACCACACTAAAATATATGTAATATATATTTTCCCAAAGCATGAGAATTAAGTACTACAGAAATTTCTGATTAATTTCCTTTTAACTTCCGATCGATGCAATTAATTAATATTGTACACTAATCTTATTTTTAGTGTTTCATCATCCAATTTTATTTTTAAATGACGATATCGTTAGACTTTCATACATGATATTGTGGAAAAAGAAAAGAAAAATTGGACTAAACTTTGGAATAAAAAAGAGAACTGGTAAAAAGTAAAAGCAAAAAAAGGGAATATATATCTGTATATTTATGAAGATGACCCTTGTTTTCCACGTTATGGTTAGGAATTTTTTTGCATGAAGTCTTAAGTGCTATTATAACAACATATAATTTATTAAATAGAGTATCGAATGAAATTCTTTTTTATATATATAATGTAAATAAAAAATAATAATTTTGATCTTACACTTTTATTAGGAGTGACCCATTTAGAAATGGCACGTACTTGTTCAAAACCGGTGTTTTAAGGAAATGGATCGACTGCTTTGACCGATATAGAAACTGCCCACGTTTTTTAAAACTATTCTAAAAATATAGAATTATTATATGCACGAATTTGACTTAACAAAAATTCAGATGATAAACTAGTCATGATAAAAGACAGAAGAAATATACAAGTTCTGATTTTTCCCACATATTTAATAAATCATAACTAAGAACAGAAAGTACCATGATATTATCATCATTAGATAATCATACACTTAGCTGTTCAACTCGCTGAAAAAGACCTCTTGATTTGTCTACGTACGTATACAAATAGTTGGCCACGTATGGAGAACTCTTTCAAACACACCCCGTTTTGTTATCTCTGTTTTTTTATTTTATTTTATTTTCTAAACTCATGAAATCATGAGCCAAAAAGTCAAAACGATATTTCATAATTGATAGTATACTCACATCAATTTTTTTTTGGTAAGGAGGCTCACATCAAAAATTTTAAATATTCTTTATAGACAAATTGTGTCTCTAATAAACGTCAAACAATATATTGAAAAAAAAAACTATATAGCGCATGCATAGGGACCAGAATGAAAAAATGTTTTGCGGATGAGAAAAAATATATATCCTTTTCAATCTATCAATAATACTAATAATATTTCTTCCCAATCATATAGTATAATTACCTAAAGAGTTGATATATATATAGTTCGTATTTATTATTATTATTATTATGAAACTGAAACTGATTTTTTTTTTTTGGCTCAATAGGACCAGAAGGGAAACCATGTACAATGGTAGTAAGGACTCTGCATTGGACAGTTCCCCATTACTGGATTTGGGGTTTACCATTTTTCCTTTTTTATTCCACAAGGTCTGCACAGTTTCTCCATGAAAGGCCCAACCAGAGCATTTTGAGGGTCCTCCTTTGCTCTCTTTTCTCTCCATTAATGGTAATAACAAGCTAACAATTATTTATAATCAACTCCCTTGAATAATTTTCTGAAAGTAATGTACAGAGTTCATATGTATATATGTATTGATGATGTGATGTTAACTGAACGATATATTATATATCTTGACACAGAGGCAAGCAGTTTCAAAGTTCATAGAATCTTATCTGCTAAAGAAGCTTCCTTTGGAGAAGTATGGACTAAAACCAGAACACCCTTTTGTGGAAGACTATGCATCTTGCCAGATGGCTCTTATGCCAGAAAAATTCTTCCCAGAAGCTGATAAGGGAAAAATTGTGTTTAAAAAAGCATCAAATTGGTGGTTCTGGGAGAAAGGAATCGAGTTTGAAGACAAGTCGAAAATTGAAGCTGATGTTGTAGTCCTTGCAACTGGCTATGATGGAAAGAAAAAGCTTAAAGCTATCATACCAGAGCCATTCCGCAGCTTATTGGACTACCCATCTGGTCTTATACCACTATACAGGTTAAAATTACTAAAAAGAAGAAACCTTTTGATATTGATTTTCATATTTTGTTACAAGTTTATTTATCTCTGTTTTTTACAGGGGTACAATCCATCCTTTGATCCCAAACATGGGATTTGTAGGCTATGTCGAAAGTATTTCGAATCTGCATTCATCTGAATTGCGTTCGATATGGCTATCTCGATTGGTGGACAAGAAGTTTAAGCTCCCAGCAGTGTCAACAATGCTTGAAAGAACACTTAAGGAGGTGGAAGTTATGAAGAGAACAACAAGGTTTTACAAGAGGAACTGTATTTCTACTTACAGTATCAATCACAGTGATGAAATATGTGAGGAAATGGGGTGGAATGCTTGGAGGAAAAAGACTTGGTTATCTGAAGCATTTAGCCCATATCGCAGTCAAGACTATTTTAACTGATAAGATTGAAATTAAGTTACCATACCATAAAATGCAGTCAAAAAGTTTCTGCAGCATTTAGTTTCTAAGTATTAAGCTAAGCTTACTATGTACTATGAGATGAGTCTAAGAGTAGAGGAAGAAAAGAAGAGAAAAAAATAAATTTTAGGGAAAGTAAATGCATATATAGTGTATCCAGCCAAATTAATGATATTATCTAAATAATATTGACTTTTAAAATCTCCAATGGCATTTCTCTTTCATGTTAGAATTTAATAGTGCCGCCCACTAAACATGTCTTTTGGTTGAGTTGAGCACTAGAGTAGATTGTGAAAATTGACAGAAATCAGCTACTTGCAGATTTGTCAATCAATTGGTGTGGAAATATGACCTCATGGTCGGCTAATATTAGCTAACAAAGGCAAATAGGACCACTAAAATGGAGCAAAACAGGAAACATACTTTATAATCCTAGGAACCTATAGATGCAGCTCATTTGGACACAGTTCGGCCGCCGTGGTAGATTTGGTGTCCCCTATAAAACTCTATGGTGGAGTTTGGTTGTATCGTGAACATTATCCCACATAGAATAAATAGTAAAATATTGAGCCATATATAAGAATATGGACTATTCTACTCATCACCAATTGGTTTTGAGATTAAATCTCATTATTCTCGACATGGTAAGAGAACCCTAAGAGATTTGGATGAAAGAAATAGAATAAAATTTGAAGATACATAAAAGAAATTATTAAATATTTTCTCAATCCACCAAAATGATAGAAAAATTATTAAAATAATATTCTAATACTTTAAGATGCAACCAAATAAATAAATTAAAAGTTGATTTTTTTTCCTAATCTTTCTATTTCTTTACTTCTAACCAAGCGTCACTTAGTGATTAGCCAAAGTATTGACTAAGAGCATCTCTAATTGAGACAACACCAATTATTGTCAAAATACACACATTATTATAAGATATTTTATTATTATTTTCTCTCTCATTTCTCTTAAAAATACTATGGTCTCACATTATATTGAATTAATGAATTTTTAAGTAAAAAAAATAATATTTTTTTAATAAAAAAATTAAAAAAAGAGAAAAAATGTCTTGTGTCCATTGTATATGTTGACCGCATTACATATACACATGTGGCAAAACCACTCAAATAGACAACCCCATTAGAGATTAGAGATGCTCTAAGCCATTACCTTTCAGGATTAAAAAGAAGAAAGACAAATAAATGGTTACCATTATTAAGTTGTTTGTTTTTTTGTTCCTGATGAATTTAACCAAAATCATCTGCTTGACTACATATTGAGCAGAAAATGATCATTGCCTTTATTCAAGAAGGTTCAAACATTGACAGCTCTAGTTTTAGATGAGATAAGATTAAATCATACATACTGATATACTTGTCTACATCAATGGCAAAATGATTCACAGCTGAGAAGATGATACAAAATTAAACAAGAGGACATATTCATTAAATGCTTTTAAGTATTTTAAGAGTCTCAATGTGCTTAATTTTCAGGTTGGAACTAGTTGTTATAAGTGGCAGAGCCAGAGACATATCCTAGTGGGCGTAATAATTTTTTATTTTTTATATATTTTTTTAAAAAAGAGTACTATCATTAAAAAATATATATATAATTTTTAATGGAATATTGTAAATTTTATTGAGAAAAAAAATTAAAAACAAAAATGTGAGGTGTTCATACAATACCCAATCTATCTAATGATCTAACTTAATTCCTTCTGCTAAGTGCGGATATCTATACTTGTGTGAATTGGATTATAAAATCTAAAATTTATATTTGTACAGATTGAATGTTGATTCACATGTAAAAGAAACTGATTTAATCCATCCACACATATTTATATATAGTTTTTAAAATTATTAAATATACAATTAATGTAAAAAAATAATAATTTAAAATTTTAATATATATTATGATACAAATAGGTTAAATACTATTTTAGACCATATATTTCACAAGTTAGTAATTGAACCCTTTATTTTATTAAATAATAATTTAGACCTCATATTTTTCAAAATGGTACAAAATAGACATTGAATTCAATTTTAATCAAATTATAAAACATAATAATAACATAAGATTATTTTTGTTATAAATATTAATAATTATGTGGATGTCCAAATCTTTTATTTATTACCATTAATTGTAATCAACATTCCTCTTTTTCTTAGTTTCCATTTTTCTTAGTTTCTTAATATTTCACTACTCTTGTATTTGTATAAATAGGGGTTCACCCCATTGGAATAAACAACTCAAAAAATTCTCATTCACTTTCTCTTTCTCTCTTCATCTTCTTCTTCTTTCTTCTCATCTATTCTATATTATATTATATTATTTTATAACATGTTATCAGCACGAGTCTCTGCCCAAGCTTCAAGCATGAGTCTCTACCTAAGACCCAATGTAAGTATTTTGTTAAAGTTCTTGAATTATTTCAAAGTCACGATACACTAAATATATATTTATATATATACTCATCTGACTGAAACAATTTCAAGAATCTTTTTTTTTTATTTTATTTTTATCTATATATTATATATGTATGTATATGTTTTTATATTTTTATTATTGATTTCATATATATATATATTATGATCTTATCATTTATAATATTTACAATATATGTGTGGCAATCATATGATAGAGAAAATCTGTATAAATTATACATATATCCAGAAGATTATGTATCATCGATAAAATATTGCATATATCATGAAGATTATGCATCATCGATAAAATATTGCATATATCCTGAAGATTATGCATCCTCGATAAAATATTGCATATATCCTAAAGATTATGCGTCCTCAATAAAATCTTGCATATATCCTGAAGATTATGCAAACGTAATATTCATTATATAGTTGATGGATGTATAATGAAAGAGATGAATACATATTTATATATATGTTCTTGTATTCTTTGAGGACAATGAAAAATAATCTAATATCGATATAGATTTTGACAAACATTTCCTGAAGATTATGCGTCCTCAATAAAATCTTGCATATATCCTGAAGATTATGCAAACGTAATATTCATTATATAGTTGATGGATGTATAATGAAAGAGATGAATACATATTTATATATATGTTCTTGTATTCTTTGAGGACAATGAAAAATAATCTAATATCGATATAGATTTTGACAAACATTTCTTGAAGTAAATGTTTTATATTTATCGAAGAAAAAAATGATTGTATTTATGTGAATACAACTAAAAAATCATTAAAAATAATTATTATTAATGCAATTTTATAGTGGGTTTTGAATATCCAAAAAGAATGTTAAGAAAATTGCATTGAAACATCAAAGTATAAGAATAACAATGAGCATGACTAATGTTATTTAAATACATGAGGCATGTATTTATTGTTCATCATTCCCTGCAGAGAATGATACGAATTGAAGTCAATTACTTTTAAAGATTCCTCGTATTAGTCATGTTATTATACATTGTTATTACTTGCAATGTTGGAAATTATTGAATTTGACATATATTAAAGATTAAATTTTGCATACATCTTGGAGACTATGCAAAAATTGCATTCATATATTCTTTGAAATATCGTAAAAGAAATTGTTGAATAATTTCTTATATTTTTATGGATGAACAAGTAATAAATTTTTAAGAAATTTATAATAATGTTCTACTTGTTCAACGTCATTCCCCGAAGTGAATGTAATGATTTTAAATAATCAATGACATTATTTACTACTCAAATATTTCCAGAAAAAAGTGGAAACAACCAAAAGATGAGATACCACACACAATCAAAGTGCATGAAATCTATATATCATGTGTAGAATTGAATAATAGTGGTCGCGTACCTATAGTACGGACACACTTATAATCAAGATAAAAATATACTTGATTATTTAATAGAATGTGAATTGTACAAACTTATTGTACATTTAGAATATTTAAATATCATTACCTAAAGAGAATGAATAGACATGAAATTCTATTTCAAAGAATATAGATTTCACATATATTGGTAATGCCAGAAGAAAATTAATATATACATATTTTATTATTTATTGAAATCAATAGTTTCAAACTATTGTTGGTACAGGATATGTAAATATATAGTTACTATATAATTCAGTTTACATATTACCAAAAGTGGATATATAATTTACTAATATTTGTTAGTGATCCAATATAATCAAAGTTAGGACTGTTCATCCGATCCAATCCGTACTTTTTTGGTCAAACAACATCCAATCCGCGCTAAGTGCGGATTTCATTTTTTGGATCCAATCCAATCCGCACAATAGCTCAAATCCAATCCAATTCAATCCGCAAAAGTGCGGATTGGATCGGTTACTTTGGATTGGTTACTTTTTAATATTAAATTATTTAATATTTATGAAAAAAAAAATATTTTTTTTCACATAACTAGCAACAAAATAAAACAAATTATCGTTATTTTATGTCTACAACAACACATTAAATAAATAAAATAACAAATAACAAATTCAAAGGAAGAAAAAAAATTGTATATATAAAAAAATATTTAATTTTATTTTAAATTGTATGTAAAAAAAATATATAAGAATAGAATATAAATTTTTTTTATTAAGTTTTGCAATATAATTGTATTATATGTGTTAGACTTTTGAATTACTATTTTCTTTACATTAAAATGTTATTTGTATATATAATTTTTTTAATTTTGTTATAAATATGTGTGGATTGGATTGTATCGGTTACTTTTACATGTCAATCAACATCCAATCCGCACAAGTGCGGATTTTGAATTTTCCAATCCAATCCGCACAAGTGCGGATATTCGCACTTTGGGGATTGGATTGGATTGGATCGTGCGGATTAGATTGGATCGGCTATTTTATGAACACCCCTAATCAAAGTGATAAAGAATCACAAAATGATTATTTGAAAAGCTTCCTGAAGAAGTCTTACATACAATTGCTACTTTGAGTAGTAAAATATCTTTGTATGTACCTAGATGTGTAACTTTTATCTAGTTATGAAAGTGATAATAAATAACTTATTATATGTACTTGTTGTACATTTAAATATATAATATATCAAGTCATGATAATTAGACTGATGAATAGTCTATTAATAAATTAGACGACTTGTTAAAAAGATACCAGGAAAATGAATGATATATTATGGTTATATCTATTTGACCATTACAATAACATGATGAAGTTGTCATGTATCTTTTAAATTATACACATCATTGAATTGATGATAGTGATTTCTGAAGAAATATAAAGTTTGATAAACATAATAGTGACTCACTACAAAAAAAAAAAAGGATATTCAGCTACAAAAAATTTGGTAGCAAATAATGCCTATTTGGTAGCTATTAAACTTTTTGCTACTAACTTTTTTTGGTGGCTACTTCGTAGCTAATACTCTGTTGCTGAAAGTTTTTTGCTACCAAGACAATTTGTAGCAAATTTGTTACTAATATTTTTGTAGCAAAAAATATCTAATCTAGTAGCAAAATAATTACTTTGAAAGACTACTAAAACCTTTTTTGCTACTACATTTTGGTAGCAAATCACTTTAAAATTGGTAACAAATACAACTTTAGTACTTAAAAATATAATAATTTTGCTACTGAAATTTTGTTGCAAAATAAATTTAAATTAAATTATATGTGATTTTCCAACCAAATTTATATTTAATATTTAATTTTAATTATTCCATTAATGCAGAATTTCTAACTATATATTTATAGAATAATTAAAATAGCAAAACTCATTTTAATAGAATTAATAACTTATATATATATATATATACAATTGAATTAGTAAATTGTTGATAATACAAAATCTCTAACATAATTTAAAATATATAACATACACAAATCTATAAAAATCTAATCAATCTTGGATGTTGGCTTATATCCGATCGACCAATCTATTAGGACTTCCCCAAACATTTTATATTTGCTATACAATATATTGAGCCCTCTTGTGATGCGTGGACTCTCACAACACCAATTGACCAGATCATGAAGGGTATACGGCTGCAGGGTTGTCGGGTTGTGAAGGTAAACACCTAAACCAGATATCAAGTAAATCCTTCCAAATAGCAACTTCTAGATAGAAAGTAAACAAGTAAATCCTTCGAGATAGCAACTTCTAAAATTACTACACCAAATAAGAGCACCTGAATAAGATGAACCACAAAACATGTCACAAAAAACAGCTGACTGGCAATAGGCTGATAAAAGACTCCTGAAATAGCTGACTAGGCTATTAAAAGACATCAGGTAATGTATAACATACTATATGTCTAATCTAGATCATCAAATGCATTTAACAAAGCAAGAGTTCTAGAATATTAAAGAGTCTCCATGGATTGCAGATTCAATGGCAAGTGTTGCACTAGTGCTTCTAAGAGCATTAGCAAACACCACCCTTTTTTTTTTTTAAATAGGGAAACCTTAAAGTTCCAGCATTTAAAATAGCAAAAGAATGAGATATAATAAAAACTAACATAAAATTAAACTCATTGGTTAATTAGATTAATAACAGAACAAAAAAAAATATTAAACAGTGAGGCTTTAATATTATAGGAGGAGACCAGCCATATATGGGAGTTAACAACAGTTTGGAGAAAACCAACAAAAGTAGAGTTTTCAATGGACTATAAACCACAACATGAGATAACCTAAGCCATTTTACAGAATTAAGAAGTAAAAAATATAAGCCACAAACTTAAAACTTATCTCCAAAATTGATTAGATACAAGTAATGTAACCAATATTTGCATCAAAATAATTAGAGAAAGAGGATAAACTTCATTCCATATTAAATTGCAGCAGAACTAAAAGAGGAAAATGAAACACAAAACTTAAATGAGCAACTGTTACCAAAGCCTACAACTGATGCATGATCAAATAATGTTAAAACACATATTTTCAAGTATTTATATTGCCATAAACAGTCTCAACCTCGTTGCTTGAGGTTGCCCTGCTTTCGGAACAGAATACACGAGAGCTTAACAAAACTGAGTTTTGTGACAAGTACCTGAATCTGAATGCCCATGATTTGGATGAAATGTGTTCAACCATTGCAGCCACCATTTTCCTTTTTCACAATAAGGAATGTGCTTGCTCTGTAAGATTATTTGCCACAATACCAGCAAACAAGCTCAATTCAGTTCAAACAGCCTTACAGATACAAAATATGCCCAACAAAGAGTCAAAGACCTAATACAACCACAAGAAAACCATTATACTAAATGACTATTTGAAAACTATTATACAAGAGCAGCAAACAAGCTCAATTTAGTTCAAACAGCTCTAAACTACAAGAAAACCATTATTATATACTATGATATGAGTATTTGAAGAATAGATGATCAACCACCTTATATAGAATCAGAAATTCATCTCATGTAGGTAACAATCTCAATATACTAAGTCAGGTCCAATAAGTTTGAATAAAAATTCATTACAGCTCTAAATTACACTGAAAACAGTAAAATGGGAAATTAAGAGCTCACCAACCATAATGAATTTTCCCAACTACACATTCGAGTAAGAGCACAGCAGTGACTCACTCTCATCAAAACTCAACTATCTGGACCCACCATCAGCAATGAGATGGAGAAGGTGGTTTTGGGTTTCTAGGCTCGGCTCCAATGGAGATGGTGGGATGATATCTGGTTTTGACATGTCATAATCATATCATGAAATTGAAACTTATCATCTTTCGTAAAAAAAGCCCAATTAAAAATATCTATGGAGAATATATTTAAAAATCTATTAATTTATTTTTAAATTAAAAATTATACCTAAAAATAATTAAACCACAAATGTAGAACATTTTAGTTATAAAATTTACCAAAAATTTTAAGAATATTGAATTTAGTTTATCCAAAACTAAAAAATTTAAAAAAAAAAAAAAAAGAAACGTATATACAACAAACAATCCTTATACACAGTAATTTAAATTTAAATTTCCAAAATGATAAGTATCCCACAAAACAAGGTTAAAAAATAACAAAATTACAAATAAGTATTTCAAAAATTAAAATTTAAATTTGATTTTAAATATATACCGTGTACATACATTAATTTTTATCATCATTTTTTTTTCATTACTCTATTCACAGTTAACAATATTCACTGTATTTTTTTTCTCTCAAAAGAAACTTAATTTGCCTCAACAGTCTCAACAAATCTGAAGAGCAATTCAGTGCCATAGTTGTTAAGGTATGAGCTAAATGATATTTGATATATATCATGATTGACATTATAATCTTGCATTGATTAGATTGTTAATTAAAAAATCCATTCAGGTGTTTCAACTGGTGAGGTGTTTCAAAGAATTTCAAAAAGGATACAAGGAGTCAGTACACACAAACAGGTTTGAATAAATTTCTATACTATTTCACTAAAACAATATGCATTGAAACCAACTAGGAAATATAGAATTGACATGGATTAATTATCTTCGTTTTCGAATCTGTATAGTTGTTCTTTCTTGGGCTAATGAATTTACAATCTTCTAAATTAGAAATAACATGAACAGAGATAAAAATAAATATTTAAATCTGAATCATATATTTAAACAAAATATGCCTCAATAAACAATTAACAATCATCATGAACCTTGGAAATTTTTCATCAATCAAGATACTAAAAATATACTTCAATAAAAATCTACTAGCCGCAACATAGTCGCTGCAATCCAAAGCCACAATCGAGCGACATTGTACCAAAATCTACAACTGCCAAAGCCATTCCATAACTATAAAGGCCAAAGAACCAGATTTTAGTAGGCAAAGGACAAGAAAAATTCAAAACCCACCAATATATTCCCTCAAATTGTTCTGTTTAATCTATCCAAACCCAATATAGCTTTAACCAAATAAATAAACCATACCTTAGAAGCATTTACGGTGACATCCTTGCCGTCGAATAATAATAGACTTGTTTGTTGAAAAGATACAAATAATAATCTGTTGAAAATAATAAAAGTTCATTGCATATGCATTGAACTCCCGTCAGACAGATGAACTGATGACAACTATTTGTCTTTTCAGAAAATATAGTAAACTCAACCCTCATTATTATCATCCAATAATATATATATATAAAAACAAAAAACCGAAAATATAAGCTACGCAAAATAAAAGCATCTCTAGCGCTAGATTCAAGCTGTTTCACAAATTATGCCCTCCCTCCCTATTAATTTTTTTGCCGTGTTAAAAATCAAGCAACATTTTGAGCCCGTGCTGCTATTGGATCGAATTGCAGAGCCCAAAGTCATTTTTTGAGTCATTACACTGTGAAGTGTGATTGATTTCTAAAATAAAATCTAGAAACAAAACTTAGGGTTTTAGTTTCTAGAATTGTAGAAATAAGTTACATGCTCCAAGAAGTGAAGAATCAACACAATAATTAGAGTAAAGAGTAAAAAAATTGGGAAGAAGAAAATCAAACCTTTGCCCATTGAGAGATATAGGTTTCGGTCGTACTCCTGCGAAAAATGTTGCTGTGAAAGCAAGGTGAAGATAAAGAGAAGGATTCTCAGTAAAACTAACTTCTTGGCCCAACATAGAAGCCGTCAGAAGCGAACCCACAGCCACTGTCCCCACCGCTAAATCTCTTGAACTCCCCATATTTCGTGCTGCCGTTCTTCGCCGAAGTCGAACAGAGCAGAACGAGCACTGCCTGAGCTGCCGTTCTTCGCCGAAGTCGAACAGAGCAGAACGAGCACTGCCTGAGCTGTCGTTCTTCGCCGAAGTCGAACAGAGCAGAACGAGAGGGAGAGACTGAGATCGATTTTAGGTTTAGGGTTGATACATGAGAGGCAGATTTAGGCTGTTTAGAGTTTAATTAGGCAAAAGAATGAGAGAGCTAGAGCAGTTGTCGACTAAGTAAAACAAAGCGAGTATATATATCGAGCAGTTTAGGGATACAGCTGCTATCGTTGATACAGCTGTATGTACTCTTTATTATTATTATTATTATTATTATTATTATTATTATTATTATTATTATTATTATTATTATTATTATTATTATTATTATTATTATTATTATTATTATTATTATTATTATTATTATTATTAGCCTACTAAAATGTAATCTATTTTAAAAAATATTTTTTTAACAAAAAATAAATTGAGTGACATTATTTAAAAAAAATATAATATGCTCTTTATTTTTAAATGACAAATGTAATTAATTACTAAAAAAATTAGAGTACCATAACTTTTAATTTTTAAAAATAGTAGCAATTAAGTATATATATCTGAAATAAAAATTAGTATTATATTCTTTATACTTAATTGTGTAGCACTTATTTTTGAGTTGAAATTATAAACTATAAATTATCAATTATAAATATAAATATGAATTTATTTGTACACTTCAACAATAAATAAGAAATATTAGATCGTCACTTTAGTTGTGCCAATAAAATTTATACACTATGGTGCCGTTTGGTAGCAATTATGTTTTCTAATTTTTAAATTACAAAAATGAGGTAGAATTTTTGTTTTTGAAAAACAAAAATGTGTTCTATAACCACTTTTGTTTTTTAATTTTAAAAGCTGAAAAACAAAAGTGTGTTCTGTAAAATTTATTTTTATTTTGGTTTTTGATTTTATTTAAGTCGGGTCTGGGTCCGGGTCCGGATCGGGTGCTAGGTTCGGTACCAGGGCTAGGGCCGAGTTTGGGTCTGAGTCGGAGTTTAAAACATTGATTAAAAAAGTGTTACCAAACGGCACCTATAATTATTAATAACTAAAGAATATTTGATAGGATTTTTTTAATTTTACACTTGAAAATAATTTTTTTTTTGTATCTTCACATTATTTCACATAGAAACCCTCATAGTAATTGAACAACCTAAATCGCAACAAAAATTCACATATAAACTACCAGAGCAACCCAAACAAAAAAATCATATTATTTATTATTATATTATTTTATATACTTTTTCAAACACAATATAATATTTATCAAAATTATTAATATTAAATATTTTTTCTTGTAGTATAATTCATCGTGTTTATCGGAAGATAAAATAAAAAATGATAGATAAGAACTGGATTTTCCAAAAGGATAGATTATCGGAGGAGTTTTTCAATGGACTTAAAAATTTTCTCAAATTATCATCCTTTCACTTGAATGATGAAAATAAGATTCGATGTCCATGTGTTTCATGTATGAACTTATACTATTATGACTTGGAGACGATTGAGCGCCATATATTTGTAAGAGGATTTTATACAAAATATGTTTTATGGGAGTTCCACGGGGAAGATATCACAGAAATACACGAGGATGAAGAGAATGCAGAATCAATCGTTGAGGAAGACAACACATTATATGATAGTGATGATGAAGATGATGACGATATGATACCAGCATTAGAGGATTTAGCTAATCAATCTCATTGAAATAGTGATTTTGTGAACCTTGGAGATTCAAATGGCGACAACAATGCAAGAAAATTCATTACCTAACTTATTTGCTGAAGCTGAAAAGGAGTTGTACCCCGGATGCACAGTATTCTCGAGCTTAACATTTATTGTTAATCTAATGCACATTAAAGTGATGTGTGATTGGAGTAACAAATCATTTGATCTGTTGTTGGACTTACTTTGGAAAGCATTTCCCAAAGACAATAAGATTCCACGGTCATATTACGAGGCTAAGAAGATGTTGCGTGATCTTGGTTTAAGATATGAAACCATTCATGTATGTAAGGACAATTGTGCTTTATTTTGGAAAGAGAATGAAAATGCTGAAAGATATCCTGTATGTGATCATGAACGATACAAATTTCAAGGAACTAAAGGCAAGAAGATCCTATACAAAAAGATGCAATATTTTCCCATAACTCCACGTCTACAACGACTTTTTATGTCTCGCCATACATCAACTGATATGAGGTGGCATAAGGAAGAACGTGTTGATATTGATGGTGAACTTAGACACCCAGCTGATGCAGAAGTCTGGAAGGATTTCGATCGACAATATCCTAATTTTGCTTAAGAAATTAGAAATGTTAGGTTGGGATTTGCAACAGGTGGATTCAATCCATTCGGTGATTTATCAAACGCACATAGTATGTGGCCAGTGTTGCTAATGCCATATAACATGCCTCCATGGAAATGTATGAAACGAGAATTCGTAATGATGGCATTACTAATTCCAGGACCCAGTGCGCCAGGCAAAGACATAGATGTCTTTTTACGACCTCTAATTGATGAGCTCAAGGAATTATGGGAAAATGGGGTGCGTACTTTTGATATTGTTGACCAAGAATATTTTACAATGCGTGCTGTGGTATTATGGATGATTAATGATCTTCCAGCATATGGTACTGTGTCTGGGTATAGCACTCAAGGGTATAAGGCTTGTCCTGTTTGTGAGGAAGACACATCTTCATTTCGAGTAAGAGGAAAAACATGTTTCATGGGTCATCGTCGATATTTGAGTCTGAACCACCAATGGCGCAATGATAAAGAGTACGATGGCACAATTGAAAGACGTTCGGCTCCAAGAATTTTAACAGGAGATGAAATCTTGGACAAAGTAAAAGGTTTATGGAAATGTAGGCCAGGGAAAAATGATAAGATCATTAAGGAAGATAAGCAACAAATGAAGGATGCATCTTATGAAAACAAAACAAACTGGAGGCGAAACTGGCCTAAGTTAAAACTAAGACATAATTTGGATGTGATGCATATTGAAAAAAATATATGTGAGAGTGTGGTCGGTACAATATTTAGTATCGATGGGAAGTCTAGGGATACTGAAAAGGCAAGACTTGATTTACAAGACTTAAATATTCGGAAGTAGCTACACATGAAAAAGAAAGGGAATAAATGGTTGAAACCAGTAGCATGTTATACACTATCGGCAAAGGAACGACAAGAATTTTGTACGTTCATAAAATCTGTAAAATTTCCTGATGGATATGCAGGAAATATTTCTCGAAATGTTAACATGAAAGATGGAAAATTATTTGGGTTGAAAAGTCATGATTGTCATATCTTACTGCAAAGGTTGTTACCTATTGGTTTAAGGCCATATTTGAATAAAAAGGTGATGGATGCAATTGCTGAGTTATCATTGTTCTTTAGAAAACTATGTGCGAGGACATTAAATGTGAAAGACTTAGACGAATTGGAAGAGGGCATTGTACTTACCTTATGTAAATTGGAAAGTATTTTTCCTCCTGCTTTCTTTGATGTGATGATTCATCTTGCGGTGTATTTGCCATTAGAAGCTAAGTTGGGAGGTCCAGTACAAATGCGATGGATGTATTCAATCGAAAGGTATCATAAATTGTATTTTAGTTAAATTTGTATTATTCGATAATTGTTGAGTACAATATTTTAAAATTATACATTGAAAACATAATAAATTTCAGGGAATTAGGTCATTTAAAGAAATATGTAAAGAACAAAGCTCGACCTGAAGGTTGTATTGCTCAAGGATACATTATTACCGAGGCATTAAATTTTTGTTCCATGTATCTTCGTGGAATAGAGACACGATTTAATCGCCCTGATCGTAATTCTGAAAACCTTGGCGTCAGAAAAGAATCTACCTTGTCTATATTCAACATGCCTACAAGACCATTTGGCAAACAATCATCTTTCACACTAACTCAAGAGGAACGAAACCAAGTTCAATGGTACATTTTGAATAATTGTCCTGAGTTAGACACATACTTAACGTAAGTTAATTTGTTTTTTCTTCCCAAATATTATAATATTTATGTTTTAGCATAAAATTAATATTTCATAGTACTTGTTATGAAAACAGAGAACATAGATTATTCTTACAATCTCAAGGATTTTCCGACATTGACCAAGTACAAAAAAATGAATTTTCAAGATGGTTTGAAAATAAAGTAAGTATAAAATATAAATTAAAATATCTTATAACATAAATTTGTGTTTGCATCATAAAATGACAATATGAAATTTGAAATATTCAAAGATTAAAAAAATGAACGAAACAACTTCTGGTCAAGCAGTAGAAGATTTGTATGCAATTGCAGTGCAACCTGATTTGTTGGTTTGTTCATATGATGGTTGTATGATTAATGGAGTTCGATATCATACAAAAAGTCGAGATGAAAAACGTACAACTCAAAATCATGGTGTTTTGGTTGAAGCAGAATATGAAGGAAAAATGTGTAATTTTTACGGCGTCATTGATGAAATTTGGGAAGTACACTACCTCTATTGGAATACAGTTGTATTGTTCAAATGTTCTTGGTACAATACCAATGGGAATAAAATGTATACTGAGTATCATTTTACTAGTATAAACATTAGCTCAAAATGGTTTGAAGATGAACCATTTGTTCTTGCTAATCAAGTATGTTCAGTCTTTTATTTAGATGATATTAAAAAAAATAAAGATTGGAAAGTAGTGCAGAAAGTGAATCATCGCCACATTTGGGATATACCACCAAAGCCAGATCATGGTGAAGATGATGATGAAGATCCCACTATCATCGGTTCTGAAGCATATCAAGAAGAATTTTCGAATAATATTGATTTAAATTTTGATTCAACAATAAGTAATATCAATCTTATTCGGGATGATATCGAAGATATAGAATGTGATGATGGAGTATTTAGTGATATTCCAATAAATCACAATGATGATACAGAAGAAGAACCGTAACTTGATGATTCTGAAGATATAATATTGAGTGATAAAACTAATTAAGTATAAAGTGCGTCAATTTTTTGTTTTTTTAATTTTTCAATATAAAAATTTGTTACATGCAATACTAATTAATTTTGTATTTTTCAGCTTTACAGTCATGTCAAATAAGAAGTCACGTGATCTACCATTAAGCCGTACAAGGTCATTTGGTCCAAAGAAGACACATAATAATGATTCAACATCTACAAAATCTCCACCTCCTCTGCCTTGTTCTCCAAATGAAGATTCAACAACACCGTCTGATGATGAAATTCAAGAATTGTTAGGTAAGACCGTTCATACATGCATGACTTAATTAAGATAATATATACATAAATATAGTTATATCACAAATTATATTGTAATTATGGACAGGGTCAAAGAAGAACACCCGTGGCCCTACTCGTGGGGATGGAGTTAGACGTTCATCAAAAAATGATACAAGTAAGAAAATAATTTCTTATAGGAAAGGTGAACTTAGAGTGTATGGGCCAAATGCAACTATATTTGGAAACACTGTTGGTGTAAAAGTACGTCATCATGCTCCACTTCAGTATAGTGGTTGGGCCAAAATTCCTCCAGAAGATAAGAAAGCTGTATATGCTCGCATCATGGTATACATATTTATAATACAATTTTTATGTACATAAAGCTATAATTTTATGATTTATTTAATAATTATCTTTCTTTTTAGGACATCTTTGACATAGATTTTAAAAAAGATCCATACCTCGAAACTATTTGCAATCACTATTGTCAAGAGAGATATAGGGGCTACCGTAACAAATGCCACAGTAAATACAAATCTCTTATCGAGGAAGGTAAAAATCCATTAGAAAATCGACCTAAAAAGTTGGTGCTAATAGACGAAGACTGGGAATGGATGTGTAAAAACTGTTTTTCTAATGAAGAATGGAAGGTATCATAATATTTCTTCAATTTGTACACATTTAATACTTTTAAATTCTTAATACTGACATGAAATATGTTATGTAGAAAAAGTCACCGTGTGTTCTAAAAATAGAGCAAAAGTTTCTTTTATGCATTCTGGTGGAACAAAATCCTTTATTCAATACTTACATGAAGAGGTAGTATTTTTTTTTCGTATAATAGCATTAAAATATTATTATATTTTAATTTTATTTATTATTTAAATGTATTACAGAAATCAAAACAAAGCATAGGTGATGAAGTACAACAACAAACTATGAAGTGTGGAGAGATCGAAATGTTTCGAAAAACTCATTATACGATTGAGAATGGATGGATCAAAGGAATAGCCAAGGAAAAATATGTATGTTAACTTTAAAAGTTAGTAATTTTATTTAATCGTTTTTGTAAAAGTAATAATTCATTATTTTATTGTTATTGTAGAATGAAATGGTTGAGTTGCGACGAGACAAACTTATTCAATTTGAAGATGGCTTGCTACTAGTAGTTGATGAGGCTGCTATGTAACGTTCTCGCTTCAAGCCTCCATTGGGCCCTTACACCCACACAGACTCATGACTATTATACACGAGTACGCTACTCTGGCTACTGGTAGTACCAATCAATCCATTTAACCCCTCTTCAACTGTGTAGTCCCATACCTACACAGCCTCAGAATCATCCCACTTGACCTTCCCCAGGCGGTGTGGGATTGCACAGCTTACCCGGTGTTTCCCCTTACGGATCCTGGGACTACTGACTGTCACAATCACCCCCCTTACGGGGTCCGACGTCCTCGTCGACCACACTTCCGGCTGGGTCAAGGCTCTGATACCATTTGTAACGTCCCCGCTTCAAGCCTCCATTGGGCCCTTACACCCACACAGACTCATGACTCTTATACACGAGTACGCTACTCTGGCTACTGGTAGTACCAATCAATCCATTTAAGCCCTCTTCAACTGTGTAGTCCCATACCTACACATCCTCAGAATCATCCCACTTGACCTTCCCCAGGCGGTGTGGGATTGCACAGCTTACCCGGTGTTTCCCCTTACGGATCCTGGGACTACTGACTGTCACAATTTTTTGTAACGTCCCCGCTTCAAGCCTCCATTGGGCCCTTACACCCACGGAATGAATGGCTCTTATACACGAGTACGTCACTCTGACTGCTTCATGGACTGATGACTGGCCCTACAGACCAACACGAGTGTTTTCAGCGTGCTTTGTCCTCACTCACACGCATCCTAGGAAAACTTCCCAGGAGGTCACCCATCCTTAAATTACCCCAGGTCAAGCACGCTTAACTATGGAGTTCTTTCGAGATGGGCTACCGAAAAACAAGATGCACCTTGTTGATATAGGTAGTATCAATCAATCCATTTAAGCTCTCTTCAACTGTGCAGTCCCATACCCACACAGTCTCATAATCATCCCACTTGACCTTCCCCAGGCGATGTGGGATTGCACGGCCTACCGGTGTTTCCCCTTACGGATCCCGGGGACTACCGATCGTCACAATCACCCCCCCTTACGGGGTCCGACGTCCTCGTCGACCACACTTCCGGCTGGGTCAAGGCTCTGATACCATTTTGTAACGTCCCCGCTTCAAGCCTCCATTGGGCCCTTACACCCACGGAATGAATGGCTCTTATACACGAGTACGTCACTCTGGCTGCTTCATGGACTGATGACTGGCCCTACAGACCAACATGAGTGTTTTCAGCGTGCTTTGTCCTCACTCACACGCATCCTGGGAAAACTTCCCAGGAGGTCACCCATCCTTAAATTACCCCAGGTCAAGCACGCTTAACTGTGGAGTTCTTTCGAGATGAGCTACCGAAAAACAAGATGCACCTTGTTGATATAGGTAGTATCAATCAATCCATTTAAGCTCTCTTCAACTGTGCAGTCCCATACCCACACAGTCTCATAATCATCCCACTTGACCTTCCCCAGGCGATGTGGGATTGCACAGCTTACCCGGTGTTTCCCCTTACGGATCCTGGGACTACTGACTGTCACATGCTATATATAGGCAGGTGTTAGGTGAAGGAAAATACGGTTGGTTACGAGGTTTAGGTCCTACACCTGGAAAAAAGATCTCAGTGGAATTATCATCCAAACATAAAGAGATTGAAGAAGAACGTTTGGACAAATTAGAGAAAATCATTGAAGATCTAAGGAAGAATCAAGATAATAATGTTGCAAGAATCGTTCAAGAGAATATGAAAATATTCTATGAATCACAACAAGGCAGATTATTAGAGGAACGATCATCAGAGTCACCAATCAGAATTCCATCAATGGTTTTATTAGAACATAAATTTACTCTCACATATTTTTTTTTTCATGTCTTTAAAATAAATTATAACAATTTTTTTTTTTGATCCAGGATAAACAAAATAGTTTTTTCACGCAACTGGAGCCAAGTAAAGAAAAAGATCAACCCTCATCTTCACAAAAATCCACTAAATCGTCCTCAAATTTAGAAGAAGTGCGAGATTCTCCAATTAAATTTGAGATTCCTAAGGACACTCCAAAGGGTGTAAAAGCTGCATTACTAGTTGTTCGATTTATAAAAGCTTCACACACTTTTTCCATGGTCATGGACCCAGAAATTTTGGATAATGATGAATATTTACATATTTCACCTATTGATGTAATTCATCTAGGCACTATGAAACGGATTGGAGCTGCTTGCATAGTATTTTACATTAGGTTAAAAATTTATCTTTAAATTACACTTAATGCACTAAATAATATTTTTTCCTTATTAATCTAATTGTAATATTTAGGATCTTACATGAAAAGTTGGTGAAGGCAAATCGAGCACAATATTTTCGTTTCTTTCATCCAATTTTAGCTTTGGATTCATGTCAAGCACAAAATGCAATGACAATGGCAGATCGCATGGAAGGAACAGAAGCGGGACAATTTTGGTTGCTTTCTGTTAATATTGGGTAAGAATTATTTAGTTAACTATTTATGTTATCAATATATTTGACTTACATATAATATCTTACTTTGGTGGTCAACAAAGACCATTGGATGCTAGCAATTATTGATGTATTGCGTGAAACATGTTATTGGCTTGACTCAATTGGATTACCCCCGCCTAATAAAATTAAATCTCTAATGGCAATGTAAGTTAAATAATATTATGGTTTAGTCTATTTAATTTTTATTTTTTAAATTATTTTAATATTTCTTTTGTTTATTAGGACTTTTGATTACTACAATGCTTCCAGTAATAGGCAGCCAAAAAAGTCTGGCATTACATGGAAATCTATAAAAGTAAGTTGTAAAATAAAATTACATTAATATAACAATATAGTAATTATTCTATAAATTTTAAAATATTTATGTGTTTTTATTTCATAAATATGTGCAGTGTCCTCAACAAATATCGGATTTTGAGTGTGGATATTATGTAATGAGATACATGCGTGAATTTTGCATGAATTCTAGACCTATCAATTGGCTAACCACTCAAGTAAGTTATATATATATATATATATATATATATATTTGGGGTATATACACTATGATAAAATATTTTTCTATTTTATTATAAATACTACTATATGAACTAATACTTACCTTACTCATTGCAGTGGAATGGGAAAAAAACTTATACAAAATAAGAAATTGATGAAATTCGTTTGGAATGGGCTGACCAATTTTTAGAAGAAATTACAGAAGATGAAGTGCTTTAATTGAGTGATCACAATAAAAGAAATATTGTTATTGTGTTATGCAAACCTTTCAGTTTATTAATTTGTTTTAAGGTAGTAAGTGCTTTTTTTTTCCCTAAGATGCTTTTATCTATGTTGGTTTCTTTGAAATTTTTACTGAAGCTTATTAGAGGGTCCATCTAGTATCTTTGTTTCAACAAAGTTATATATATCCTATATGACTTATGTAGTTGTTTATTACATTATTTTTCTTTAATTTTTTTATGGCGTTTATAATTTTTTAAATTTAGTTTATCTTGTTCATTTATTATAAATTTAATTATTTCTTTTTACCTTTCTTTAATATTAGAACAAAATATAATTTATATACATATTGTTTTTTAAGAAAATATAGATTAATTTTTTTAATTTGGAGCACAAGTACAAATTTAATTATGTTTTTATGTTTACTTTTCTTACATATATATTATATTATATTCTACATTTATTAATTAGTAATACATAAAACACTTTAACTAGAAATATTTATTTGCTAGTGTAAAAATATGATATAATTTAGTAGTAATAAATTTATAATTGCAATAAATTCTAATATACACAAAATGCATCAACTTTATATTTTACGCCAATATAAAATTTTAGCTACAAAAAATACTAGTAGCTAAAAGTATTCATATGCCACCAAAATTTTTAGTAACAAGCATATTTAGTGTCATTTTGATTAAAACTCATTTTGCTACTAAAATTTAGTAGCAAATTTTTATTTAGTGCTCATAATGTTAGCTACCAAAGATAATTGTAGCTAAAAATATAAATTTGCTACTAAAATATTTGGTAGGAAACTCATATAGTATTTTTTTATTAGAACTTGCTACAAAATCATTTTGCTACGAAAATTTAGTAACTAATATTAATTAACTGCTACCAACTATATTTGGTAGCTAAAATTTTGTTGCTAAAAAGTTGGTTTCTTGTAGTGACTCTTGAAGAGTGTATATGTTTTGGAGAATAATATAATTATATTATTCATGTATATAAAAATGAAACTTGTAATGATTATGCTGTAGTGATTTTACATTACCTTATGAAAGTTTCATTGAAATACAACTTATAGTGAACCTGAAGCTCATGAATTGAATTATTTTGACATGATCAACCATATGCAATAAATTGTCAAATGATTTGACTAAATTTTGTTGAAGAACCAGAAGATTCTTCTCATTGTTAATTTATAAGGCTCAAAAGAAGAATGTGCATATATTTGCACATAAAAAAAAAATATTTAAATTATATTTCTTTAACAATCTTGAGCCATTGTTAGATTTTTATTGCATAGTTTCTTATCGATGTGATAAGATTATATGATCATACATTTACAAAATGTATAAATTTATGTATTTCTAATTATACACGTATGACTCATTCTTAGAAATGAATTAAGTTCATAAGGATTAAACTTGAAACTGAAGTTTATTGAACCTGAAGTTCAATGTCATATAGTATATATAAGTTTAAATAAATATTGATTCATTGTGATATATTGAAATCCCTACAGGTATATTAATATTATTAGATATCACAATTTTAAAAAATTCTCTCGATCAGGGGGAGAGAAGCAGTTGGGATCGATGATAATTATTGAAAAATGATCCTTGCACAAAGTATATAAGAACAATATAGTTCAAAATGATATATACCAACTGCAAATTAATATTATTCAAAGTTGAGTTAGAATGAGTTGAAAACGCCTGAAGCGTAAATGAACAATATAGAAATTATTAATAAATGTTCATTTGATTTATCCTGAAGTTGTTAAATATAGAGGTACTCATAAGTATACCTTGATGTTATAAAGTATTGATGATTAAAATGATAACCGTGATGAAAACGGTACTTGAAGAGACTCCCAAGAGAAGTTAGACATAACACATTTGATCATAATTGAATTCCTAAAGTGATTCTATATAGGTACCTATAAATGATAAACATATTTGAAAAATATGTAATTTAAAGAGATCTCTATAAATTATGTCAATATGGGAGGAAATTATCATTTATTAAAATTTTTGTCGACAATAAATATTGAATGTGTGCATATGCAATAAACTAACATGAGATAGCAAGGATCATGGTATTAGATTTTTCGAGAATTATCGACATACATTTTTTTTTGTCAAAATATTATGACGCAGTCCAGGCAAATTTACTCACATAAAGTGAAGTAAGACCTGTAGGGTGTGCAAATAAATATTTCTAATAAGAAATTTGCATATATGTATTTGTACATAATGAATTATTGTACAAAGTTTGCATAGACATGAGATTGATTGAAGTAAGGCTTAAATATTGAGAAAATATAATCATGATTTGATTATAGCCTGGAATATATTTTATGAGGATTTATAAGCGTCACATAAATGTTGCAACAAAAGTTATTCATTTGGAGCTCCTAATATAGTGAGAATTTGAAATAAGCCTTATCTAAAAATTCTAGAAGAATTTAATACATGTCTTAAGTGATATAAATTCTAAGTCGCGCGCACTATATGACAAAGATCTTTGTATGAAATAAAGACATGTAAGTAAATTATTGTTTGAAAAATATGTATGGTTGTCTATGCAGTATAAATACGTAAATTATACGTTGTGATAGACTCTTGAAGAGTTTTTGATTAATTCAAGAACAAAATTTTATTTCTTTTGTATTTCAAGAAATATTAATGTATAAAGTTTGTTCATTAGTATTGAAGTCCTGAAGTACTTCATATGTATCAAGAATTATAGATATATGATCATTTCATATGGAAATTCATACAACAAGATGAAATAAATATATGGTCTTGGAGTACCATCACTGTCACAAATAAAAATTTATATTATCATTAATGTGTTATGTTCATATCTACTTGAAATTTTAAATTTTCGTATGAACAATGTTGTGTACACACATGAATGATACAATTAGTTGGATAAAAGTAATGTTCCACGAACCCCTCATCTATAATTTAGAAGTCCATACATACTCTGAAAGAGTTATAGAAAATATATGACCAAAGATTATATATGGTGATATTTTAAAAGTGAGAACAATAATCTTATGAGATTTATTATCACCAAAAGAATTATGGATCATATGTGCATGAGGGAGAGGCATATTTATGTTGCACTCTTTTTCCCTTAGTTCAGGTTTTGTCCCACTGGGTTTTCCTGGCAAGGTTTTTAACGAGGCAACTTGCAAATAATTATGAATATGAAATATATATTGTACTCTTTTTTCCTAGCTCAGATTTTGTCCCACTGGGTTTTTCTGGCAAGGTTTATAACGAGGCAACTATAAATCATGTTAACATACTTGCATTTTATGAAGTAAGTAGAGAATGTGTGTGAGTGAGATCATTGACATAGCATATTCGGGAAACATATGGATTGCACTCAATAAAGAAGTATCAACCCAAGTAATTCTCTATGGATAATACTGCTTGCATCGCTCAACTAAAAGGATGTACATTGAAGGAGATAGAGCTAGAACACATTTCACGAAATTCTTCTTTATACGCTTCAAGAAAATGCATATTGGTGTTCAACATATTCAATCAAGTATCAATCTGTCAAACTTATTCATAAAGTTATTACCAACATCAACATTTGAGAAGACGGCAGATAAGATCGAAATTCGTCGACTAGAAGATCTCCACAAATGCCTAAAAGAGGGGGAGTTAGTTTACACTATACTCTTTTTTCTTTGATCAAGTTTTCAGCAAGATTTTTAATAAGGCAGTTATTATGGACATCAAAGGGGGAGTGTTATAAATATTAATAATTATGTGGATGTCCAAATCTTTTACTTATTACCATTAATTGTAATCAACATTCCTATTTTTCTTAGTTTCCCTTTTTCTTAGTTTCTTAATATTTCACTCTTGTATTTGTATAAATAGGGGTTCACCCCATTGGAATAAACAACTCAAAAAATTCTCATTCACTTTCTCTTTCTCTCTTCATCTTCTTCTTCTTTCTTCTCATCTATTCTATATTATATTATATTATTTTATAACAATTTTACATTTTTTTTTTCATCTATTCGTCTTAGAAACTTGTTTTATGTTAGTTATTGTAATGACTGCACATTTATAAATGGAATTGGGAAATAATTGATATTTATTAGTAAATTAATAAATATGTATGATTATACGTGCATTAATAGAAATTAAACCCTATTATCAAAGATAGGTATTTTAGTGAAATAATTTCTCAATTACGGAGATTTTATTAAATTATATCACTACAAAAAATCATACTTTTAGTCACAACAAAATCATCATTCATATGTTTTGTGACTAAAAGGTCTGTGGCTAAAAGTATTAGTCACAAAAATTACAATTTGTTGTGACTAAATGTAATTTTAATGACGATACTTGTTGTGACTAAAACTAAATTAGTGACAACTTGTATCTAAATATTATGTTTTAGTCACAAGTAACATTTTGTTGTGACTAAAAATCACATTTAGTCGCAAAAAAATTATGTTGTGATTAAACAGTTGTCACCAAAGTAGCAGTTTTTTATAGTGTATGTCATGCATGTTATTTATAAATTATGAAATTTTTATGTTTTATACCCGATAACAGTAAAATTTGACGATTCGTTCATTAGAGTCACTTAGACATGGTTCAATATCTTAGAATTAGCAAGGTAGGATTTATAAACAGTTAGAATATTGGTGTTATGCGAGACAAATAATTATGACCATTTTACCCCTAAAATTAAAGATTTCTTAAAGATAAAGTAAGGGCATTATGGTAATTTTATTCACTTAAGCTTTATTTGGTTTATAGTTATAGTTAGTTTAGTGGATTTTAATATGGGGAGTTCTATTTGTACCCCATAAAATGATAAATACACCCTATTATTAAAAAAATATAAGCTTAAATAATTTTTAAAAATTACTCTTAATATTTTTTTTTTAAAAAAAAAAAATCCTCACATTATTTTATGTTAATTTTAATATTTATTTTGATTTCATTTAACTTATCTATATATTTTTTTATTCTTTTCCAAGAAAATTTCATATAATTTTTTGTCATAATATTTAAAATATAATGTATTTTTAGTTGATAGGTATATTTTTTAAGAATATGAATTGGAAAAAAAAAAGTTAAAAAAAACTTAATATAATTAAAAATATAAATTTTATATAAAATAAAAATTATTAAAATGGGATGGTTTTAACAAATGTTTAGGTAATTTCACTTTTAATATAAGAATAAGGGATTTATGTTGAATTAAATAAAAAAAAAAAAAGAACTTTTGAGATAAAAACAAAATCAAGTTATACTCTTTCTCCTCACTCATACTGTAACGCCCCCGCTTCAAGCCTCCATTGGGCCCTTACACCCACGGACTAATGGCTCTTATACACGAGTACGCCACTCTGGCTGCTTCCTGGATTGATGACTGACCCTACAGACCAACACAAGTGTTTCCAGCGTGCTTTGTCCTCATTCACACGCATCCTGGGAAAACTTCCCAGGAGGTCACCCATCCTTGAAATTGCTCCAAGCCAAGCACGCTTAACTGTGGAGTTCTTTCGAGATGGGCTACCGAAAAACAAGATGCACCTTGTTGACATAGGTAGTACCAATCAATCTATTTAAGCTCTCTTGAACTGTGTAGTCCCATATTTACACAGTCTTTGAATCATCCCACTTGACCTTCCCCAGGCGGTGTGGGATTGCACAGCTTACCCGGTATTTCCCCTTACGGATCACGGGACTACTGACTGTCACAATCACCCCCCCTTACAGGGTCCGACGTCCTCATCGACCACACTTCCGGTTGGGTCAAGGCTCTGATACCATTTGTAACGTCCCCGCTTCAAGCCTCCATTGGGCCCTTACACCCACGGACTAATGGCTCTTATACACGAGTACGCCACTCTGGCTGCTTCCTGGATTGATGACTGACCCTACAGACCAACACAAGTGTTTCCAGCGTGCTTTGTCCTCACTCACACGCATCCTGGGAAAACTTCACAGGAGGTCACCCATCCTTGAAATTGCTCCAAGCCAAGCACGCTTAACTGTGGAGTTCTTTCGAGATGGGCTACCGAAAAACAAGATGCACCTTGTTGACATAGGTAGTACCAATCAATCTATTTAAGCTCTCTTGAACTGTGTAGTCCCATATCTACACAGTCTTTGAATCATCCCACTTGACCTTCCCCAGGCGGTGTGGGATTGCACAGCTTACCCGGTATTTCCCCTTACGGATCACGGGACTACTGACTGTCACACATACACACACACACACACACACTCTCTCTCTCTCTGCTCTAGAAAACCCAAGGAAAGAATTAACCTTTAAAGACCAGAATTTCATCCATTTCAGTTAAAGATTTAGCAAGATTTTTGAAAGAAATTTGTTTAGAAACACCAAGGTAAACCCTAGTTCATTTCTCTCTTTGAAATTTCAAGTTGAGATTGGTTTTGACGTATGTTTTTGAGAATTCAGTTCTATTAGGGTTTGGGAAAGTTAGAAATAGTTTTAGGGAGTATTTTATGGTGTTGTTTGATGTTAATTGTGTAAGAGCACTCACATGAGATGCTTTAAAAAAGAAATAGTTTTGGGAAGTTAGAAATAGTTATTGTTCTTAATTTATTAATTTTTGTCATTACTAATTATTTGATTGTTTAGAGTTTAGTTGATTTGGCCAAAATTAGTGTGGAGTAACATGAATATATCAGAATATTTTTATTTAAGGAAATATATTTCTATTTAAAGAAATAAATTTCTATTTAAGGAAATAAAATAAATAATTGATTTTTTGATAAATGAATATTTTATATTCATTGATCTGGACAAAATCAATTATGTAATATTCTATATATGGTCAGATTTCTATATTCATTACCCGATTTGATTTCCTGAATTAATTGTCAAAATGATTTGACAATTAATGTGGCGCAGATACTGATGGAGTATCTCACCTATAAATATAGGATCTCGGTCCCCGAGCTCCTCACTCATTCTGTTCATAACAACAAATTCTATCTAAAGAGAGTTGAGAGAGCGAGGAAGCCCGATTACCCACATCAATTGGTTTCTTTTGCAGATCAAGCTTATGTGGGACTGAAGCTCAAAGATTCAATAGCTAGAGGTATTTCGATCCTATATTCATATAGTGTATATGTTCATTTATTCCGCATTTTATATATACTCATTCATATATTTCAGTTTATACATTTAAATGTCTAACAGTTGGTATCAGAGCGGATTATATATCTCTGCCTTGATTTATTTTGAGTTTTATATATCTATATATATACATACATTTACAGGGTTCTTCATTTATAATATAATATATATTTTATATATATACACTTTCATATTATATAATCCCGATTATATATATATTCATACTCAATTTTTTATATATACATATATATACATTCATATTCATATTCATCTTCATATGTATACATATATATTTATATTTATCTTCATATATATAATATATATAATTCTGATCATATATATATATTTTAATTCAATCTACGTATATACATATATGTATTCATATTTTAATTTTGTTTATATTACATATATACGTAAGTATTGTTGTATATATATACGTATATACATTTTTTTTTATATATGTTTATATATATTATACGTTTAATATATGATTTTATTGCATAAAAATTGTATGTGATATGTTTATGATATTTTTATGCGGTATATACATTATATTCGTGTGTATATATAAACATAAAAAAATTGGAGTTTTTGGTCCGTTGGTTGTTTTATTCATTTTTCTTTTTTCGGTGTTTATTTCGAATTCTATATACATCACTATATTCATATAGTATTATAGATCGATCTAAACATGTGAAAAAATCATTGAAATTTGAAAATTTATTTTTTAAGAACTCATATGGACTAGAAATTTTTTATTAAAATTAAAGTCCAATTTTTACATGTTTTAATTGCCTAAAACCGACATGAATCTCTTTATTTATGCATGGAGATTCAAATGGGAGTGATTCCATGAATTTTTATCGTCGGAATTCGTTTTCCTGTTAGGGTTTGGGTCGAGGCAGTTTTTTTTTTTTTTAAAAAAAAAAGGGAAAATTTCAAATTTTTATAAATTTTTATTTATTTAGAATATTAATTATTTTCTTATTTTGTGTTAATTTAGTCAATAAATTACATTCATTCCATTTCCATTTTTAATTTAATACATATATTTAGAATTAATATGTTATTTAGTATAAATTGAAAATGGAAATTTGTTTTAAATTGGTAATTAATTACATGATTTATTTAGGCATGTAATAATTGTGCATTTAATTATTTATTACCAAATTTATGTAATTTATTGTTTAAATTAATAAAAGTTGAAAAATTTGCCATTAAGTATATTCTTTAATTTTGCATTTAATTCATATCATATAATTAATTGTACTAATTTGTATATTTACCTTATTTATACAATTGATTATTAGTACAAATATTTAAGATATTATATGGTCATAAATGCATAATTAATTATATATTATGGAATTAAGCATTTAATTTATTATCACACAATAATTGTATTAATTTGTATTTATTTGGCAAATTTATTTTTAATATAATTAATTTTGATTTGTACGATTTAAATACTATACATAAATTCCTTTTATAGTGCTAGATATATTTAGAAATATTCAAACATTAAGATAGGTTGAATATTTTTTATAGCACATTAAGTTTCATAAAACTTTATAAAATTATTCATAAAATATTCATAAAACTTTCCTAAAATGAATAAAATATGAATAAAATGTAAGTAATTTTGTGGTTTGACATAAGAAAACATGAATCTGGGACAAATGCTCGTATTTAGAACGGTTTTTAATGATCTTCGGACAACCACACTAGGAGCACTAATCTCGGTGATTGTTTATTATGTTAATAACGAAATTACTTTTAGGTAGAGCCCAATACCTAATGTCAAAGTGAAAATCTATATAATTAGGGAGTAGCCACAGCATCCTTATTTGTATAAAATTATATATTAATTAAAATTCACCTTAATAGACATAACTTGTAATTAATTATATAGGTATAATAATTTTACCTCACTGGGATTTTATTATATTTGTATAATTAATTAGGATAATATGTTAAATTAAATTCTCTTAATTTACCCCACAGGTAGTTATGGGGATTTAATTTAATAGTGTCATCACAAATTTAATTAAAGATAGATAATAAACCTTCATTTTTCTAAACTAATTGTTTAATTAAATCTATCATAAAGTTCATCTAATTTTATTAAATTTAAAATTTAGCCCACAGGCAATTTTGGATTTAGTAAAATTTTAATCTTCAGTTTATACTTTGGTGTCTAGTGAACCACATAATTTTAAATAATTAGGGAGTAGCCACAGCATCCTTAATTATATAAAATTATATACATTAAGTGGATCAAGATCATATAATGGACATGAATTATGTGAACATAATAATCTTACCCTACAAGGATTTATTAGATTTACATAATTAATATGTTAAATTAAATACTCTTAATTTATCCCACAGGAAATTATGTAGATTTAATTTAATAATTTTATCATAAAGTATAAAATTTTGAAACATTTATAAATAATTAAGTGTTTCATACCTTTTATTGAGATAGAAATATTAAACTTTAAGTTTTTCATAAATTGTGTAAATCTATCATAATCTATATCTAAATCTAATCTTATTAAATTAAAAATTTAGCCCACAGACAATTTTTGTTTAATAAGATTTCATATGTAAGCATGTTTATTCATTGGTAAAAACATGATTCATTTAAACCTCAAAACTATATATGTAATTTTATTACATCACTATTCATAAATTTCTTCCATACCAGTAGAAATTTCCAAAAATTTATTCTGATAACTTAATTTAAAATGTACAGTTTTTACTTTATAATTAAGAAAAATAAATCACACTTTATTATCACCAATAAATTTTAATTTATTGTGTATGAATACATTCTAATATAGTTAATGTGATTATTAACACATAGTGGATTATTTTAGATTGTTATTCCACATTCATAATTTCTTGTAAGGTTTACAAATAAACCTAAGAAAGTCAGTAACTGTGAGCAAATCTTATCCTCAGACAAGATAAGTTCTCACATTTAGAAGTTTAAGGAACAATCAATATAGTAGTGACTTTGTTTTAAAATTAGCAAAGACCTTTATGTTCCAAGCTTCTTTTGAAACTTGATTTAGACACATTTAAAGGTCTTTACTACAAAATGATGTCACTCATAAAGATATGCAAGTTCAATCTGACAATAAAAAATGTGTTATTGATAAGAATTCTTCTACATTATAGCACCAAAAATTATGGAACATATCTCCATAAATAGAATAAATGTTAGTAAATGGTGAAGATATTCATTAAACTTGATTTTACTAACTTTACACTACTACAAAAACCCCCTTTAGAGGCGGTTTTTAAGCCCTTTCAGCGTCGGTTTTCGCGAAATTCGCTACCGACGCTGATTCAATGGCTGGAGGTATTTCGATCCTATATTCATATAGTGTATATGTTCATTTATTCCGCATTTTATATATACACATTCATATATTTCAGTTTATACATTTAAATGTCTAACAGAATATTCCCAAACACTCTTTTATTGGCTAAACAAGACAAGTTGAAAACTTGTGATAGGCTACGTAAGATTGGGAAAGCAATGTCCCCAAATTTGTTTGATTTGTGGACTTGACAGTGAGGATGTGAGTCATCTTTTTTTTTCTTGAGCTTATAGCCGTACTTATATAAGCCAAATCAAGAATTGGTTAGATTGGAAGGCTAATGCCACTGAGTACTTGTGGACAATTATTGCGATGGTTGGGGCATAGTAAAAGTCTATATCATCTTTTAAGAGGAAGGATTTTGTGGGTACTCTTGCAGCAGTTTATCACATTTGAAGAGTTGAAAATGAGGCTATTTGCGATCAATGTAAAGTCATTACTTGTATAGTGAATAGAGTCTAATATGATATTATTCATAGAATCACAGGATATTCAAACACAATTAGGAATCTTATAGATAATGATTGGTTCACAATTCTTCATGTATAATTTCTTTTTAGTTGTCTGGTTTTAGTTTTCTCTTTTAAGCAAAGATTGGTATCCATAAAAGTTTATGAGGTGAAATAAATATTTTTTATTTACCAAAAATATATATATTTAATTTATGGAACATTAAATAAAATATTAAAAACTAATATATAAAGTTTTAATTTGTAAGAAACTGGAAGAGGCAAATGACCCACTCCTTCCTCCCCAAAAGAGAAGTCAGTAGAAAAGAAAAATAAGGAAAATTTTAACAGAGTATCTAAACTTGTACTTTTTTGGTAGGATTTTTTTTTATATATATTTGCAGTATGAATTGTTTTTAAGTTGGAAAATAACGTTATTTTTACGTTATAGAAATATAATATAACGTTAGAGCAACATAAAAATAAAATTTTTTAAAATAACAAAACAATAATAATCTTGTATTTTTGTAAAAGAAAAATAATAATCGACAAAAAGAAACCCATAAAAACCTAAATTTTTTGTTACTTTTGGTATTATAAAATAATTTTAAAAAATAATGATATGTTGAGAAATAAAAGCCAAAAGCCCAAAAGAGAAGCCTAACTCTTAAAATTGGGGTCAGAAAAATCACTAGTCTTATTAAATTAAAATATAGAAATTTATAAAAATACTAGAATTTAAGTTAATTTTTACAAAAATACTCACATGAAAATCTTTTCCAAAATACTATATTTTTATAATACAATAATTTTTTTGAAACACAAACAACAACTAAAAACAACATCGAAATAACTAAAAAAACAACCGTAAAACAACAGTGAAAATTTAACAGAATACACAGTATTTTTTAAAAAAAAACACAATATTTTTGAAAAAAAATTCGCCCAACATAAAGTTAAAAAAATTAAAATCTCAGTATATGGTGTAATAAAATATTGGGATTATTTCACAAAAACATAAAAACAATAAAAAAAATTACAAAAATATGGTTTCACGGAATTTTAAACATTTTTATGATTTTTTTTATTTTATTTACAGAAAATACGGTTTTTTTATGTTGTAATCTTGTTAATTTGTTGTTATTTTTTGTCGTATTTTGAAGTTACTTTTATGTAGTTTTCTTGTTGATTTTATGTTGTTTTCGTGTAATTTTTTAGAAAACCGTAAAATTATATAAAAAAAAATATTCTTTAAACGTAAAAATATAAATATTTTATTAAAAATTGTGCCTTATGTAATTAATCCTAAAATATTCTAAAGTTCCATGATATAGGTAGTGACGTAAACCATAACCCAACAACAATTAACAAAGAATATTTACAAATTCACCTCATTTCGTAAAATTGGGTTTCTAACCCATAAATTCATAAAATTTCAGCAACCAAACGCATTTAATTAAAATTTTAAAATTATATATGAATCTATTTTTATTAATTTTAAAATTAATATGTACCTTTCTCTTTAAAGTAAATAAAATTTCTATTAATAGATAATCTGAACATTGATATTAAATAAAAATAGGTTAACCAACTATTTATAAAAAAACATCATTTTCAACTAAATAACTTATGAACTTGAGCATTTAAACAATACACGAAAAGAAGTTCATATATCGGGGCTGGCCGCCAGCGTTTAAAACTAACGTATACCCTTTTTTTTATAATTAAATGCCATCACATACCTATTATTTTAGTACGTACAAATTATTTGATTATGGGCTTATGCTCTAATATTATATTATATTAGTATTATTTAATTAATATAATATTATGTTTGGTTTGATTTGTATTAATAGATTGTGTAATGTTATAATATATTTTCAATACACTCGATCTTAACACCGACTACGGGTCAGGTCTGTTCTAGATACATGTTCCAGATTTGGGTTCAGGTTCAAGTTCGAATCCAAGTCGGAGATTGGAATTCACCTTGAATCATTTGTAAATATTATAATACAAATTAATATAGACTATTTATTATGTATTAAATAATACCTTGTATTAAACATTTTGATCGTAATAATTGATATAATTTATCCGAACATAATATTTGCTAGGATAGATCGTTAGTTAGAAATTCAGTTGTAACTAACTCTTCATCCAGCTGAGTCTTCCACAACTATTGTAACAAACACTGGCAGACCTAGAATAAAGTGAGAGGGGCCTATTTTTTTTGGGGTAAGTGAGGAGGGCAAAAGTAAACTTAAAAAGAAAAAAAAAAATATGCTTTTGGTGGGATTAGAATCCTTGTCTTCTAATCTATATGTTAAGTAACTTAATTATTACAAAGTTAATATTATATTTATAAATATATCTTTTATTATAAATATAAATAGTAACTAACTAAAATATATTTTTTTTTCTGACTTTTTTTAGAGACGACTGTCCCGTCTGGCTTATACGTAGTCCGCAAATTTTGTACTTTAGATCCAATATATAAAATGATTGTGCTCATCTCTCTTTCATTTTCTTCATTTGTCTTTTTTCTCACTTTTATAAAATATTATTTATTATTTAATACAATGTAACTTTTATAGAGCATACTAAACTGCTTAATATATATAGTTTAACCAAATATCAAGGTATTATTGTTTTACTTCATATATACACTCGGGATTTCCAACTAAGTTTTTCGTCAAACTAAAAAATATACAAACTTAGAATATGAGTAATTACAAAAAAGTCCACTGCTTATTAATATTATGATTATATTATTTTTAAAAATTTAAACAAGCTAATTGAGGCCAAGTAAACAACCAACTTAAGCAAAACTACTCATAAAAGATATAGATAAGGAAAATGAACTGCCATACCAAATAATTATAATAATATGATAAAAAAGAAAAACCGTATTGATTCAAATAAGATACGCCTAATTTATTACTTTTAAGACTAAAACTTATTTTTGAAGTCGGCTTCCTAACGCAAGGCATCAATATTATTTGGGCTAAAAGAAATTGCCATGTCGAAATGACAACATGCCTTACGAAATTGCTATCTTTTTTTTTCTAATAAATATAATATACATTTTAATTAATTTGATCAATTATAATAATATAATAAGTATTATTTTTTGACAGGTATAGAACGTAATAATATGTAATTGACTAATAATTTGTAATTAACTAATAATTTTTAGGTTAATTAAGATTTTTTTCCCCGAACTTTGACATGTACCAAATCATGCTCTTTGAACTTTTTTTACCATTAAAAATTCCCCCTGAACTATTGAGATTGTTAGATTTAAGAATTTTTGTCTAATTTCATTCAATTTTACTGTTTCAGTGATTGTTTATGTACTAAAACATGCTTCCAGACTTTGAAATCTATCAAATCATGCCTCTTAAACTTTGATATGTACTAAATCATGCCTCTGAACTTTCATCCATGTCATAATTTTTTAACTAAAATTATACAAAAGTACGTCCTTAAATTTAACAATCTCAATAGTTTAGAGAAAATTTTTAACGGCAAAAAAAATTCACGAAACATAATTTAGTACATGTCAAAGTTTGGAAAAAAATTCCTAATTAGCCTCATTTTTATGTTCAAATGCACCAACCTATCATTAATTCTCTTATACATTATTGATTATTCCAACACTTTCACCAACACGTGAAATATTGTTTCACGTACCCAAAACTCTCATGCAACTCCTATATATATCACAATGCTCTCACAACAAAATCCCACCCCAATTCCAACCCAGACGTCATTACTAAATAAATTCTCCAAAAATGGCTCCTACTTCTCCTATTTTTACCAAAATTGGGATAATTGGAGCTGGAGTTAGTGGTATTGCAGCAGCCAAACAGCTGAGACACCATGATCCCATTGTATTTGAAGGGACTGATACGATTGGAGGGGTGTGGAGCCATTGCTGCTACAGCTCCACTAACCTCCAATCGACTTACAAAGACTACGAGTTCTCGGATTTCCCATGGCCTGCTGCTGCAGTGAAAAAGGAGTTTAGCTTTCCTTCCCACCTAGAGGTCTTGGATTACCTCAACTCCTACGCCCGCCAATTTGACGTCCTCAAATGCGTAAGGTTCAATTCTAAGGTGGTGGCGCTCCGCTACCTGGGCGGAAAAACTACCACTGACAAAATGGATACACCGGAAGAATATGGCAGCCTCCTCTCGGGTCACCCCGTTTGGGAAGTTGCTGTCCAGACCAACAACTCGGACGAAATTCAGGTATGTTATATTAAATGTAACTATATGAGTAGGTGTTTATTTTTTTTTTAGATTTTTTTAATAAACATTACATATATTTAAAAGAATGTTTGTCTATTATTATTTTCTTTTACCAAATCCATCGTTTTCATTTTTAACAATAAAATGGAAAATATATTTCTATTATTTGCCCAATCAATATTGTGATGACGCTCTTACCTATTGTACTTGCAAAAAAAAAAAAAAAAAAAAAACTTTCCAGTACTATAAAAAAATGTATGATTAATAATTTTTTAAAAAAATAATGAAAAGTAATATAAAATTAAGAATATTACGGTTCAATTAAAATTATAATTAATAATAAATTTTATATATAAATAGTATTTAAATTAATATTTTTTTAATAAAAATAATATTATTTATTAAATAAAATAAAAAATTTTAATTATATAACTAAAAATATATATAAAAACAAAAGAAAAACTAAAAACATATAACTAAATTATATGCATACATTATTTAACACATGATACCATATATATTAAAATTAAAAAGTATATCTTTTTATATTAAATATAATTATTTAAAGAAAATTATTAATTAACGGTTTTTTTTTCATTAAAGTTAACAGTTTAAACTAATCTGGTTAAATTAATCAATTACCTTTAGATCTTGTTTTTATATGTTAAATTATTTTGAGTTCTTTTTTTCAAAAATTTGTAACACGCACGTCTTAATACAAACATTTTCATATAAAAAAATAAAATTGTCTCGATGCCAAAAATATTAGAAAGAAATTCAAAAAATAAATAACTCTAACTATTTTCTTTACCGTAAAAACATTTGACATTCCCTTTTTACTTGCGTCAGCCTCTTTTTTTCTTTTCTTATGTCATACTAAACTTTCTTTTGCGTGCGTCAATCAATTTTTATTTTTTATTTTTATTTCATTCTCTCTCTTATCTATTACAAAAATTGATCGTACCATTAATTATTTGAATTTAAGAATAATAATTATTTTTCAAGGTAATTATTGTTATTTTTTTAGATTAATTACTTTTTAAATTATAATTTTAATTTAATGTTATTATGTGTGTTTTGTTAGTTAAGATAAGATGCAATTACGTTGTTATTTATTTATTTATTTAACATTTTTTGTATTACTTTGAAACTTGATTAAAAGTGTACTAAGTTGATAGAAAATATAATAAATTATAAAATTATTTATTAACAAAATTAGTATTATTCTTTTTTGGTGATATAACTTTGTGATATTTAAGATACTATTTTATTTAATAAAATAAAACAAAACAAAAAAAGATACCAGTTTGTCTTTTAATTTTTTTAAAAAACTTAATAAAATAGTTTGATAAAATTAATTTATTTAGAATACTATCCAAGAACAAAGTATATGAAATAATCAAATACTTTTTAGTATCTTAAACAAATTACTTTTTAGTAGCCTATTAAATTTGATTGGCATATCAATTTTTTTCTAATTACAAAATTTATTAATTATTTTTCTTTTAAAAAAAAAAACTAATAAATTACATTTTATTTTAGTCATATAATCAGTGTAAAAAAAATAGCTTTGTAAACTTTGTCAAGAAACAAAAAAAAACTCTGTACAATTTAAAATAAATTATTGAAAAAAAAAAAAGATAAGAATTGCTACGCGGCACCAGAAGTGCGGTGCCGAACACCACAACTACCTAACAGTGACTTAATACAAAATTTATTTATAATATTTTTTTATTAATAATATGGGACCCACAACCATTTTGACCCTTCCCATCTAAATAATAAGCCCACGCGCACCATCTGCCAATAAATTATTTTTCAACATTTTTTTTAATATTTAAATGTTTATCCATGTTTACATAATTTTCATTCTTTTTACATATTTTTTAATTCTTTTTTAATTTTTTTCTTTACATCAAATTCTTTTTATTACTTTTTTAATCTCAAACATTCTTCTTAAAAAAAAATTCTCAAACTTTTTAGTATTTTTATATTAAATGCTTAATATTAAAAAAAATTCATTATTTTATTTTTCAATACATGTATATTGTATTTTTATAATTTTTACTTTTTCATTTTGTTATTTATGATTTTAGACTAAAGATTTTCCGAAAAATCAAAATTGCATTCATATAAAAATTAATATAATTTGAGATATATTTTATATAAAATAAAAATTATAAAAATAAAATATATTTATATATTTTTAAAGTGTAAATAAAATTATTCACATAAAATTGTTAAGATAATAAATATTTTCATTTTTCGACAGTGACAAGAACCTTGACCTTCTCTATCAAATGCATAACTCCCTATAAAATACATATTAAAGTAGTCATTGAAAAGTAAACTATACTACTAAATAACAAATTTATATATAATGTTCATAAAGTTTTGGAATTGACATCATTCTAAAAAATATACGTGGAGTATTACTGCATAATAACATCTCCCACAGTCATAAGATATATAGGCTTCGGTACATATTATTATATATCTTTAGGATGATCATGAGAAATTAATCTTTGGGTCTTGGTAATACATTGTTTGGCTTGAAGTTGCTTGGTGCGGCATTCCATCGCTCAATGTAAGTGTAACGCCCGTATTTTATAATAATAATAATATTATACGAAGTCTAAATTTTTCATAATTAATATATTTAATAATTATACGGATCGGGATCCCGAGTAACAAAATACTAGTTTAAAGTATTTTACTAATATGTACATATACACATATATTTTTTTTTTTAAAATTTAGCGGACAAGCACCCTCAAAATACAGACTCCAAAATATTAATAAACCGAAACCCTCCAGGTTGCACTGCCGCGATATGTACAATCATGCCGAGTTCCGCCTCACTGTTCCTCCAGCTTTGCTTTTCCTTTACCTACACAAGGTAGCAAACTGATGAGTCAACAGACTCAGTAAGATATGCAAGAATTAAATAAAAGTAACACGTGACCAGCTTTATGGTTAAGCTGCCCTGAGCTTAACTACGAAGCTCACCAAATGATTAAGAACGTTCTTAAGGGTAGTACGACTACTGTACCATATGCACTAAAGTACCAACTTTGTACTTGTGTTGGTAGAGCCCTAATTGTACTCCCGAGAATTTACTAAGTGTTGTACCACGAACACGACGTACCCAGGGTACTCGTGACGGTAACACCGTAATTATATTAACATCCAAAACAAGCATAAACATTTATATATATATTCTTACGCTATCTTACCTCGTTCCGTGCTCAAGTGTGCCTGGCCACTCGAGTGGAAGTGCAGCTCGACGTTTAACAGGGCCCTAAACCATAATGTTCAAAAACCGATGAGAGACTCGCTAAAATACATATCGGGGATTTAAAATACAAACTAAGCTTAACCCTATCGATGAAAAGGATGCTAATACCCTAAAACACCTAAAAACGGGAAAAACTAGAGTTCGGGAAAAAGCCCCAACCGGCAGGCCGGTTCCCAACCGGAAGTCCGGTTCTGGGTCACCAACCGGTCGACCGGTTGCCACAGGTCCCCCAGAACCGCCGGTTCGTTCGTGCCGGGAACCCGAAAATCTCCCTTGACCTCAAAATCCAACCAAACTTCACCAAAATTTCCAGAACACCTGCATACTGTATTTACAACGTTTTCCAACCAACAAATCCCAGAAATAACCACTAAGTCAAGATATGCCATTAAAGACCTAAGTTAAGGTTTTATGCTCAAATTAATACAATACCTAAATCAACCACCCAAATCAGTTGTTATAAACCTTAATTAACCCAAACCAAACCTAGAATTTGATCCCTAAGCATCTCAAATCAAAACAGCCACTATCACTCAAAACACAAGCTCAAACTAAGAAGAAAACTTAAATAAACATGTTCTAGGGTTCTAGGATTTTACCTTAGCTTCAAGAGTGCTTGATTCCCTAGTTGATTGCAGCAAAACAAAGAAGAAGAATTGAATTTCCTTCTGGTCTAGGCTGGCCGAACAAAGAAAGAGAGGAAATGGAATGAATTTCCTCAATTTTGGCTTTTTCTCACACTTCCTTAATTTTCAAATGAAAAGGATTTATCTAATCCTTTGCTGAATTCATTAAAATGCTAGGTGTCAAAAGGTAGGGCAGCCACTAATCCACTCCTAGGAAAAGACTAAATTACCCTTTAAATCAAACTTAAATATTTTCCAAGATTAGGGGTAAAATGGTCAAATACTAATCCCCGAAAATTCTAACGCCTCTACTATTTAACAATAATACTCCGATAATAATCTAAATTATAAAATGCAACTCTCTAGGCCCAACGTCGCTTTCCACAGCTTCCGAACACAATCACAGAAATTAGGTAATTAAATATAAAATAGCATAAAAACACATATGATATATAGAATATATTTCTAAAACATGCATTCCATAATTATTAATACATAAACCTTAAATAATTAATAATACAGAGTACTATTCATAGGCGGTCTTTACAATTATCCCCCCGTTAAAAGGATTTCGCCCCCGAAATCTACCTGAATAACTCAGGATACTGGGCTCTCATCTCAGATTCCAATTCCCAAGTGGCTTCTTCCACTTTACTGTTTCTCCAAAGTACCTTGACCAATGATATGGTTTTGGTTCGGAGAACCTTTTCCTTTTTATCCAGAATTTGCACCGGTTGTTCGTCATATGATAAATCAGATTGCAATTCCAATGCTTCGTAACTTAGAACATGCTTTGGATCAGACACATACTTCCTTAGCATGGAGATATGAAATACATTATGCACTGCTGATAATGCTGGAGGTAAGGCTAACCTATAAGCAACTTGCCCAACTTTTTCCAGAATTTCAAAAGGTCCAATGAACCTAGGGCTCAATTTACCTTTCTTTCCAAAACGTTTGACTCCCTTCATCGGGGATACTCGTAAAAAGACATGATCACCAGGTTGGAATGTAACATCCCGCCGCTTGGGGTCTGCATAACTTTTCTGCCTGCTTTGTGAAGCAAGCATTCGAGCTTTGATCTTGTCTATTGCTTCATTTGTCTTCTGAACTAATTCAGGGCCCAAGTATTTCCGTTCTCCTGTTTCGTCCCAATGAATTGGGGAACGACATTTTCTTCCATAGAGCAGCTCATAGGGAGCCATTCCTATGGTACTTTGATAGCTATTATTATAGGAGAATTCAATCAGAGGCAAATACTTAATCCATGACCCTCCAAAATCCATGACACAAGCTCGTAACAGGTCTTCGAGTATTTGGATGGTTCGTTCAGATTGCCCATCTGTTTGAGGATGAAAGGCTGTGCTGAATTTCAAATTAGTTCCCATAGCCTTTTGTAAACTCACCCAAAACTTTGAGGTAAATTTAGGATCCCTATCTGAAACGATTGACTTCGGTACTCCATGAAGACGGAGAATTTCTTTCACATACAAATCAGCATACTGATCCACTGAATAGGTTACCTTAACAGGTAAGAAATGTGCTGACTTTGTAAAACGATCCACCACAACCCAAACTGAGTCGTACATTCCTGTGGTTCTAGGCAAGCCAACCACAAAGTCCATCGCAATGTCTTCCCACTTCCATTCCGGAAGTGTTAATGGCTGAAGTAACCCCGCCGGTCGTTGATGCTCAGTTTTAATTTGCTGACAGGTTAAGCATTTAGTGACATAGTCCACTACATCCCTCTTCATCCCATACCACCAGAAATAGGGCTTTAAATCTTGATACATTTTGGTGGTTCCTGGATGTAATGAGTAAGGGGTAGTATGAGCTTCTTCTAAAATTTCTTTTTTAAGCTCACTGAAATCTGGGACACACACCCGTGCTTTAAACAACAACATTCCATTGTCAGAAATGGAGAAGTCCTTAGCTTTGCCTGCTAAGACATCTTCTCGAATTTTAATCAATTCTGAATCTTCTAACTGAGCCCTTCTGATTCTTTCCAGCAAATCTGACTGAAGTGTCAGATTGAATAGTTTCTCAGTTACTAACTCAATGTTTGCTCTAGTCATTTCCGAGGCTAGCTGAGAGGAAATCATAATCATGTTGGATATCTGATCAGGTCCTTTTCTACTTAAGGCATCAGCTACAACATTTGCCTTTCCAGGATGATACAGGATTTCGCAGTCATAGTCCTTCACCAATTCTAACCACCTTCTCTGTCTCATATTCAAATCCTTCTGAGTGAAGAAATACTTGAGACTCTTGTGGTCAGTATAGATCTCACACCTTTCACCATACAAGTAATGTCGCCAAATTTTCAAGGCGAACACCACTGCTGCAAGTTCTAGGTCGTGAGTTGGGTAACGATGCTCATAATCTTTCAGTTGCCGAGAAGCATAAGCTATGACTTTATCTGCTTGCATCAACACACAGCCTAAACCCTGCCTTGAAGCGTCACAATACACCACAAACTTTTCTTGATCAGAAGGCAAGGCTAGAACAGGAGCTGTAATCAATCGTTGCTTCAGCTCTTGAAAACTCTTTTCACACTTATCTGACCATATAAATCGCTGATTCTTCCTAGTTAACTCGGATAACGGCATCGCAATTTTGGAAAATCCTTCCACAAAACGTCGATAATAACCCGCTAAACCTAGAAAACTTCGAATTTCAGTGACTGTTTTAGGTCTAGGCCAATTCTTCACCGCTTCGATCTTTCCTGGATCAACCATAATTCCATCTTTTCCAACAATATGCCCCAGAAAAGACACTTGTGACAGCCAAAACTCACACTTTTTGAACTTTGCATAGAGTTTATGATCTCTAAGTTGCTGCAAAACCATTCGAAGATGTTGCTCATGCTCCGCTTCTGACCGAGAGTACACAAGAATATCATCGATAAATACAATCACAAAATTATCGAGGAAATCCTTGAATACCCTATTCATGAGATCCATAAAAGCTGCCGGTGCATTTGTTAACCCAAAAGACATAACCAAGAATTCATAGTGACCATACCTGGTCCGGAAAGCTGTCTTCGGGATATCCTCTTCTCGAATTCTCAATTGATGATACCCAGACCTCAAGTCAATTTTAGAGAATACAGTCTTGCCCTGAAGTTGGTCAAACAAATCGTCAATTCTGGGCAGAGGATATTTATTCTTAATGGTTAACTTATTCAGCTCCCGATAATCAATACACATACGAAGAGTTCCATCTTTCTTCTTCACAAATAACACAGGGGCTCCCCAAGGTGACACACTAGGCCGAGTAAACCCTAGATCCAACATCCCCTGGAGTTGTATCTTTAGTTCTTTTAATTCAGCAGGTGCCATTCGGTAGGGTGCCTTTGAAACAGGTTCCGCTCCAGGAATTAAATCAATGATGAAATCTATCTCCCGCTGAGGTGGTAATCCCGGCAACTCCTCTGGAAATACATCCAGAAATTCCTTAACCACTTTAACTTCTTCTGGTCCAAGTAACACAGGTTTACTGGAATCCACTACCACTGCCAGAAAACCAACACATCCATCTCGTAATAAATCCCTAGCTTTCAACGCTGAGATACTAGGGACACGAGAACCTTGGACCGAGCCAACAAAAACAAAAGGTTCCTCATTTTCTGGTTCAAAAGTCACCATTTTCCGTTTACAATCAATACTAGCAGAGTATTTGGACAAAAAGTCCATACCAAGTATAATATCAAATTCGGACAATGGTAACTCCACGAGATCAGCACTCAATTCTCTACCTTCAATTCTAATTATTACTGACCTAATCCACTTTCTTGAAATAATTAATTCTCCATTAGGCAACAGGGTTCCAAACCCCGTCTCAAGAATATCACTAGGTCTATCAAACTGATCAAGAAGTCTTGATGACACATAAGACCGAGTAGCACCCGAATCAAATAAAACAGTATAAGCAAAACCATTGATTAGAAGCTGACCTGCAACTACTGAAGGACTGGCAGCAGCATCAGCCTGAGTTATAGCAAAGACACGAGCAGGTGCAGGTACAGGTTTGACCTCGGGCTTCGGTTCTTCTTTCCTCAACTGAGGACAGTCTTTCCTGAGATGTCCCACCGAACCACACTGAAAACAGGCTCTCCGGTTACAAGCCCGGGGATGATGTTTCTTACAACGCGGGCACTCAGGATAAGAATAAGTCTGACGTCCTCCTCTATTCTGGTTTCCTCGAAACGTTTTTCCTTGCCCTGAACTTCCCGAAGATGGAAAAGTTCTTTTCCTCTGCTCAAGAGTAGAACCCCCACTTTCTTTTTCAGGACCTGACATAGGGAGAGTAGTAGGCCTACCAACACCAGATGACTCTCGGGTTTCTTGTAAAAATTTAACTGCTCCTTCAGCTCGAAGAGCCTTATCAACCATTTCTGCATAGGTTGTGGTATCACTTGTTGTAATAACCAGGTCATGTCTGATTTTGGCATTCAGCCCAGCCAAATACTTTTCTTTCTTGCTGAAATCTGTTGGTACAATTCCGGAGGCCAACTTGGCCAAGCGGTCAAACTTGGTGGTATACTCAGTCACTGACATACTCTCACCTTGTACCAACTCAATAAATTCCTTCCGCTTTGCACTGCGGACCGCCTCGTTGTAATACTTGGCATTAAACAATTCTCGAAACTCTTCCCAGGTCATTCTAGTCACATCCCTAGTGAGGGATACCATTTCCCACCAAATCAGGGCATCCTCCTGAAATTGGAACGTGGCACATGCCACCCTATCATTTCCGGCTACTCCCATAAAGTTCAATATTTTCTCAATAACAGTCAACCACTGCTCCGCCTTTAAAACATCAGGGCCTCCCAGAAATACTGGAGGCGCTTGTTTTCTGAACCTCTCATACAAAGGCTCCATGCGGTTACCAGCAACATGTTGCTCAGCTGGCACCGCAGGGACTACAGGAACCGCAACAGGCGGTTGCAGGGGAGGCTCAACAGGGGCATCCCGTTGCCTGAGTCGCCGGATCTCTTCTTCTTGTTGCTCAATTCTAGTTTGCATTTCAGCAAACCTTTGTTCCCAATCAACAGGGGCCTGAGGTGGATTCTCCTGTCCACCTCTCGGAACTCGACCGCGGCCTCTACCGCGACCACGGGGGTTTTGGGGATTTCTACCACCCCGACCACCTCCGGTCTCAACCAATTCACCCTGCCTTCTAACGTTTCGCTGGTCGTCCATTATTTAGGACTTAGCCTGCGAACCCACAAGGCACGTAGGTCAGACAGTGGTCAAAATACTTTCAAGACCGCAATTAAAATTTAAAACATCTTATTTAATCATATATATATAACACAACATATCTTAAAATAGTTCGCAAACAGGAATAAAGCTTACGGAACCGTGAGTTGAACTCGACACTGGCCTTGATTGTACATATCTTGACGGTCTTCAGTGAACAACCCAGTGGCTCTGATACCAAACTGTAACGCCCGTATTTTATAAAAATAATAATATTACTCGAAGTCTAAATTTTCTTAATTAATATATTTAATAATTATAAGGATCGGGATCCCGAGTATCAAAATACTAGTTTAAAGTATTTTACTAATATGTACATATACACATATATTTTTTTTTTAAAATTTAGCGGACAAGCACCCTCAAAATACAGACTCCAAAATATTAATAAACCGAAACCCTCCAGGTTGCACTGCCGCGATATGTACAATCATGCCGAGTTCCGCCTCACTGTTCCTCCAGCTTTGCTTTTCCTTTACCTACACAAGGTAGCAAACTGATGAGTCAACAGACTCAGTAAGATATGCAAGAATTAAATAAAAGTAACACGTGACCAGCTTTATGGTTAAGCTGCCCTGAGCTTAACTACGAAGCTCACCAAATGATTAAGAACGTTCTTAAGGGTAGTACGACTACTGTACCATATGCACTAAAGTACCAACTTTGTACTTGTGTTGGTAGAGCCCTAATTGTACTCCCGAGAATTTACTAAGTGTTGTACCACGAACACGACGTACCCAGGGTACTCGTGACGGTAACACCGTAATTATATTAACATCCAAAACAAGCATAAACATTTATATATATATTCTTACGCTATCTTACCTCGTTCCGTGCTCAAGTGTGCCGGTCAGCCTGAGTGGAAGTGCAGCTCGACGTTTAACAGGGCCCTAAACCATAATGTTCAAAAACCGATGAGAGACTCGCTAAAATACATATCGGGGATTTAAAATACAAACTAAGCTTAACCCTATCGATGAAAAGGATGCTAATACCCTAAAACACCTAAAAACGGGAAAAACTAGAGTTCGGGAAAAAGCCCCAACCGGCAGGCCGGTTCCCAACCGGAAGTCCGGTTCTGGGTCACCAACCGGTCGACCGGTTGCCACAGGTCCCCCAGAACCGGAATTCCGGTTCTGTTCTGTGCTGGGAACCCGAAAAATCTCCCCCTTGACCTCAAAATCCAACCAAACTTCACCAAAATTTCCAGAACACCTGCATACTGTATTTACAACGTTTTCCAACCAACAAATCCCAGAAATAACCACTAAGTCAAGATATGCCATTAAAGACCTAAATTAAGGTTTTCATGCTCAAATTAACACAACACCTAAATCAACCACCCAAATCAGTTGTTATAAACCTTAATTAACCCAAACCAAACCTAGAATTTGATCCCTAAGCATTTCAAATCAAAACAGCCACTATCACTCAAAACACAAGCTCAAACTAAGAAGAAAACTTAAATAAACATGTTCTAGGGTTCTAGGATTTTACCTTAGCTTCAAGAGTGCTTGATTCCCTAGTTGATTGCAGCAAAACAAAGAAGAAGAACTGAATTTCCTTCTGGTCTAGGCTGGCCGAACAAAGAAAGAGAGGAAATGGAATGAATTTCCTCAATTTTGGCTTTTTCTCACACTTCCTTAATTTTCAAATGAAAAGGATTTATCTAATCCTTTGCTGAACTCATTAAAAGGCTAGGTGTCAAAAGGTAGGGCAGCCACTAATCCACACCTAAAAAAAGACTAAATTACCCTTTAAATCAAACTTAAATATTTTCCAAGATTAGGGGTAAAATGGTCAAATACTAATCCCCGAAAATTCTAACGCCTCCACTATTTAACAATAATACTCCGATAATAATCTAAATTATAAAACGCAACTCTCTAGGCCCAACGTCGCTTTCCACAGCTTCCGAACACAATCACAGAAATTAGGTAATTAAATATAAAATAGCATAAAAACATATATGATATATAAAATATATTTCTAAAATATGCATTCCATAATTATTAATACATAAACCTTAAATAATTAATAATACAAAGTACTATTCATAGGCGGTCTTTACAGTAAGACCTACTTAATTACGACAAGAATACAATTAATTAATTAGCTTTTCAATTCTATACTTACAAATATATACAAGGAAAATAGAATGAAACTTATACATATGATCAATAAAAGTAAGATTGTAAAGACTGCGAGTAAGATCCATCCAAATGTTTAAAATCTATTAACTCATTTGGAAGTGATATATATAAGGTGTCATTGTTTCCATATGTTGTTCCTAAATTCAAAATTTTAGTAGAAATATATTTTTATATAAACATAAATTCAAAATAGAAATTTTAAATAATCGTTTACCTGTAAGATCATTTTTTCTTATAAATCATGGGTAATACATTGAGTAGAAATTGTGGATACATCTTTCCCTTTTGTAGCAATATCATCTACAATACTTTCTTCATTTGAAACCTTTAAGAAAAGAAAAAAAAAATACTTTAGTCTAAGAAAATATAAAAAGAAAAAGTCAAAGAATATATTTAAATTAATAGTACCTTAATTCTTTTGCAATGGGTGTCGACTTTCTTATTATCTGGCACTTTTTTCTTCATAGAAACAATTTTCTCCAACTTAAAAATTTTACGCTTTTTTGGTGGTCGTTCATGTCTTCGTACAACTTTAGGACTATGAATTACATGATCTTCTTGCTTATCACTATCTTTTCTTTTTATTGGCAATCCATTCATCACATTCCAAAACATTGTACAATTCTCATTAGATTCAACAACCCAATTAGCAACTTCATAAAATTTCTTTTGCAACTATCATACCGTTGGATTTCAACATTTCCATTCCAATAACCATTATGGTTGACATTGATCATTGTGTAATATCATTTTATATCTTTCCTCCATCGTGCTACAATATACTTTTCTGGCACCTTTTTGATGTGTTCTTTTACTAAAATTGACAATGAATGCTTACAAAGAATTCCTTTAAATTCAAATAGTCGACAAGCACAATTGACCTCACATGTCTCTCTATTGAATTGAACTGTGTAAACCCTTTCTTTTTGTATACCTCCAACAAATAAAGTCTCAATCTCATCAAATACCCCATCCTTTTCACCATTACAAGAAATATTACAGTAAATCTTCCCAACTAGCTCATTTTGTAATTCTTTATACTTGGAATGAGTATAGATCATTTGAAATTGCTTCTCTATCTCAAATTGTGTTACACAAGGGATTTGTGTGCTAAAAAAATTAGAAATCTGTAAAATTTTCTTTTTCAACTTTGTCTCTCAAGGAAATGTCATATTGTTCAACAAATTGCTTCATGATGTCTTCAATGATGTCTTCAATGAGTACTTTACATACCAACCCAAAATATTTTTTTTCACGAATGTTGGAACTCATCGACGTCTTTCCTTAAACAAATCACTTAACCACTCATTGTTTGAAAGTTTAAACTCATTCATAAAATTTTTCTTCAAATTCTTCTACTGTTATGGAATCATAAACCACAATTTTCAAGGCATTCTTTATTTGTTCATATGCATTGTATCCCCTTAAATTTTCAGGTATATTTTTCAGTAATTATACCATAAACACCAACGATGTCAAGTTGCGAGAAATACAACTTCCATAGCCTTTTTCATTACTTTGTCTTGGTCTGTAATTATAGCAGGTGATTCACATTCATTCATGTATATAAAATCATGTGCTGAACAACCAAATAAATGTACTAGTATCCGCATTTGATAACAATCCACACCCCAACAATATTGAGTGCCCATGGTGATTAACTTCTACAAACAATGCAAATGGAAAATCATATTTATTTGTCAAATATGTTGTGTCAAATGTAACTACATCATCACCAAACTCTTAAAATAAGGCTTTGCTCCAAGAATCTACCCAAAATATATATTTGATTCTACCATCATTATCTAAACCTATCATGTAAAAGAAGCCAAGATTCTTAGGTTACATACTCATAAAATAATCATGAATGGCTTTAGCATCTCCAACCCCCAAACGTAAATGCCTAGCTTTACCAACAAAATTTCTGCAATCTTTTTCTAATAAGAGTGATACTTTATCATGACCTCCAACTTCAACTACAAATGTTTAGAAATTTTTGCCACACTATAACCTTAGCACGATCGTTTAATTCTAACTTTATTTTTGCTCCTATCCCTATTTCTTTATTGCATGTATACAATCTTGATTTATGAGGACTTAGACAATGATTATGCTCAAGCATATAACAAAAATTAATTTTGCATTGCCTATCTTCATACAAAGTACACATTAATTCTTGCTTTGTAATCCGATATTGTTTGAGGATTAGGAATAAGAAAATTTTGTTTCTTATTGAGTTGAGATTTCCTATCTCAAGAACATGAAAGACAAACAAATTTCATTTTTCCATGTGTTAAATTACGACTTGTTTTCTTCTTAACACCAAATCCTTCTTGTTTCCATATAATTTATAGTACAAAATCAAATCATCCAATGAATCAAACTTCATTCCTATCTTAGGTGTTTCCACACTATCATTCAAATATTTCATTGTGCTTTCAACTTTTTTCTCACTAATATCTTCATTACTAGACAAACAAATATCTTCTTCTTCTAGTGACATTTGAAACTCTGTATATGTTCCTTTAAAAAAGTTGATACATAGCTAACTAATTACTAATTAACATATAATTAAAAATAAAACAATGTGTAAAGATAATCTCATGCAATCATGGGCATATATATATAAAAAATAATAAAACTACATATATACACGAAATAATTGACCATAAAACATTCTTAAAACAAAATCATTTATTAATATACGTACTAATTATGAGTTTAAAATTTTTATTTTTACAATGAATAAATTGATAAACATCTTAAAGTTCTTACTTTTACTTTTTCTTATGTAATTTCTCCACTTGTAATTAATTTATTTTGGTTTCTTCAGTATCTAAATATACAAAATATATGAGATAAAAAAATAGTAAAAACAAATTAACTAAAATAGCTAAATAATTATTTTCAAAAGAAAAAGAAAAAAATAATAATCAACAAGTCACTTACAGTGGAATTATAGAATTGATGATCAATAGCAAAACTTGTAGAAGAAGAATAAAGAGAGGAAAAAGACGAAGAGATGAAATATGTAAAAATATCCAAAAGCGCGTGTGGTTATATTGAATAGAAAAGAGTAAAATTGATTGTGGGGCCCATATAATTTAGTAAACAGAAATAAAAATTAAAATAAAATTAATTTTTTGTCCACATTTTGACATAAGTGGACTGCCACCTAATTGTGGTGTTCGGCACCTCCGGTGCCGTATAGCAATTCTCAACAAAGATACATCATGTCAATATTATGTTATTATTTTTTTTAAAAAAATAAGAAAAGAAAAAGGAGAGAGTCATCATGTTTCTCGCGCCCCAAATCTATCACTTCAAGTCTTCAACCCATTTAAAAAAAAGTCTGTCATTTCAAGAAAAAAAAATAAGACACTCTTTTTTTTCTAATCTAATCTAATTTGACCGATTAAATTCAATTTAATAAAAAAAAAATAGATATCTAATTATATTTCGATTGGATTAGATTAAATGCTAAAAGTTAAATTTTAATTAGATTAGATGTCAATTTCAAAATTCAATTAAAAATCAATCCAATCTAATTATATAATAAAAAATATTAAAATATATATTAATTATATTTTTATTAATTTTTTTGTTTGTTTGTTGAATTTGTAATACTTTTCGTTATTTTGTGTGTTTATTTTAATGATATTTTGTTCTATTTTATTATTTAAAAATATTGTTATTTTAATTATTTAAAATTTTTAGCTACATTACACTTGTAAGAATAGTATGTTTAGAAATTATTAAATTTAAATAAAATGTGATACTTAGTTTTTACGTATTTTTTTATATATATATTTTTAAGTTAATATTGAAATTTAGGTGTGTAATTGGATATCCAATTAAAAAACTGATCCTGGATTAGATTTTGAGGTCTAATTAGATTGGATCGGATAATGATTTTCCAAATACAATTACTGAATCAATTGGATCAAATGATAAAAAAAAAAGTTGAATTGGATCGAATGACCACCTTTATTACACCATATATGAAATTGCAGCTAGAGCAATATCAATATTTATTCATGAAGTTAATAAAATATATAGTGATCAATATAAATTATACATACTATAAGCCATATTATCGTATTATTTTATTTTTAATATTTATAGAGAATATTTTATATATATATATATTGGTTTTCAATAAAAATCACCTCTGTAATTTGAAATAATTTAAATGATCGGATCTGATCAGGTGATCATACTATTATTAGGCATATTCCCATGAATAATAAGTTCTATTGATTTTTAAATAACAAAGTATATATGTATATGATGATTGAGTATACAAGTGTGGCTCTATTTCCTTAAAATACACGGCACAAAATAAGTATGTATAAAGTATATTTTAAAAAATTTATAATAATATCCATAAATTAGGCTCAAACAGTTATAGGTACGGAATAAAAAAATATAAAAAACATGCTAACTGTTTGAATTAATCTTGCTTTGACATACTAAATATAATATTTTGGAAGATTACTTTATATATTATTTTTTAAAATTTTAATTTGAAAATTTACGGTTTAAGTTTCTCCGATAATTTATATGTGAGTTGTTATATGGATTTTAATATTGCGATTTAAGTTGCTACGTTGGTTGCTATAAGAGTTTCTGTATGAAATTTCAAGTACGAAAAAAATTGTTTTAAAGTGTTAAAATAAAAAAAACTCCTAATATTTTTGTCAAAATCCATACTTAGTAAAAACTACAAAAGGTACTAATTTATTATTTTTCAAAACATAAGATATGAAAAATGTATTTTAGCAAAACATAGGATATCAAAATGAGTGTTTACCCCTTAAATAACTATTATATGTACATACATTAGCATAAAAAAAAGATTAAAATGATTTAAATATAAAAAAAAATGTTGTGCGTATACCAATTTTTAGGGATGTACCATAAAATTTTCTTTAATTTATTTTGTTTTTTTTTTTTTTGGAAATGGATCTTTATTCATTTTTTAAGGTATATAATTAAATAGAGAATGTTAAGGGACATTTTATGGTGTGAAGCATCATAAGATGTAGCATATTGTTATTGGTCTAAATCATTATCGAATTTCATACAATAGGCTAAATCAGAATGATTTTGGACACCATATATGGTACCTATAATACCAATTAATGCTCATATAATTAATCCTTTTTAATCGCAAAACTAAGAATTGGTCAATTATATGTAACGTTACGGCACTCTAGCAAACAAAATATATATAACGTTACTTGCTTTTTTACACAAACGCGATACGTACAAACCGTACGAGCGGTAGCAGCCTACGCCATATTATTGATTGTATATTCATTAATCAAAGTCTAAAACCATATGTTTGTCAAAAAAAGAAGTCTAAAACCATATGTGGGTATGACCAAATTATGTAAATATATATACGCACTCAAATATGTACATGTCACATATGTTAGAGATATTATTATAATGGAAGATAAACTAAGATATATACAACTCAATTGTAAAAATAATACAAGGATAATAAAAAAGATTGATTAAATATATATTACACAATACACATATATACACTACATATATTGCATATATATATGAAAGGTAGAAAGGGAAGATTACAATACATGTAATATAATATGAAGAAGAAAAAGATCAGTCACTTACAACCTTGAGTGTAAAATAGTAGGGATCATCACGATTTGAACAAGGTATTACACCTTTGTCCAAAAGCTTATTTCCCCTATCTCCAGGAACTCTTTAGGAAATAGCTTTAGGAATTATCAAGCCTTAGGGTTTTCTAAAAATGTGCTTTCTTGATAGAAAACTTCATCTCTCTCAAATCAAAAAAGACCTTTTTTTATAATGTTTAGGTGATCACACATAGAATTCAAAATACACACCTGATCATTTCTCTCCCATAAATGAGTATTAATCTATTTTGTAACAACTATATATCATAATTTTGAATTCTATCATCAATTTTGTGTAACATCTCTTTTATTACACAAAAATATGATCAACCAAAAGAAGTTACAAAAATAATTAATCTTGTAACTCATCTCCATATTACAAAGTATAGGTTACAATATTAGATTAAATAAATCATATGTTACGCAATTTATTTACTAAACACTTAATATATATTATTCATATAATAACATATATTACCACATTTTAATCTACATATTGTTATATTAAAATATAACAACTAATATGATAATAATTGGATCTTGGCAGCTGTACAATTTCGAGTTTGTGGTGATGTGCATTGGAAGGTATGGAGATGTAGCGATGATGCCAGAGTTTCCAGAGAAGAAGGGACCTGAGATATTTGAAGGAAAAGTTTTGCATACAATTGATTACTGCAAACTTGACAAAGATGCCACTTCTGATCTCATTAAGGATAAGAAGGTTTCTGTTATTGGCTATAAGAAATCAGCTATCGACTTGGCTTTGGAATGTGCTCTACAAAACCAAGGTACGTGTACTCAGAGTTCGTCTTGAAATTTAGTGGGCCATGAAGAATAATATATTTTTGAACCTTTATTTAAAAAAATGTGATATTTTTTAAAATGAGTAAAAAAAATGTGTAATTTAAAAAAAAAAATAAACTTTTTTGGGCTTTGAATACAAATTTAAGCCGCTTATATCTAGGACCGGCCCGACCTGCTTATACCTACCTACTTACCACGCTAAAATATGCAATATATATTTTCCCAACGCATGAGAATTATGTGCAGAAATTTCTGATTAATAGCCTTCTAACTTCCGATGCAATATTATACTAATATTATTTTGAGTGTTTCATGAGTTCCGATCCAATTATATTTTTAAATGAGGATATCTTTAGACTTTCATATATGATATTGTGGAAAAAGAAATAGAAAATTGGACTAAAAATAGAACTATTGTAAAAAGTAATAAAAACAAAAAAATATATCTGTATATTTATGAAAGATGACCTTTGTTTTCCACGTTATGGTTAGGAATTTTTTTTTTGCATGCTGTTTGTTCTTAAACACCAGTATATGATATGGTTAGATTATATATAAAGTCATGAAATAAAGTTTCACTTTTCTTATTTTTTGGAAAGTATTTTTCTTTTATAATATTGTAAATTGAAACAGAATTGCTAAAGGTTTTATAGTGAGTAACATTTTTATAAGGTATGATACAATTCAATATTAGTTATTTTAATTTAATAAATATTATAATAAACTGCTAACTAATTATAAAATATTATATCATATTAGATATCTTGGTGCATTGTAATAATGCTTGAAAATATACTACTTTTGATCTTAATTTTAGTGCCACGCTTTTAGTAGGAGTACCCCATTTAGAAAAGACAAACCGATGTTTTAGAGATAGCATTATAATGGGCACTAGCAGTGTGCTCAACATCTTTTATAGGTGACGCTCAATAATTAGTTAACGATATTTTTTAAAAATTATTTTCTTAAATTATATAGAACTGACAGTATAACATCGAGAAAGGTGCTACATGCAAAAAAAATCTGTCAGCCTCTCTTAAAATAAAAATATGCACGTACCTATTTGACTCAACAAAAATTCAGATGATAAAGATCAGATAGAAGAAAAATACAAATTCTGATTTTTGCCACATATATAAATTATACATATACATATTTTGTAAATCATAACTTGCAGAAGAAGAAATGTGCAATATATAACCATCATTAGATAATCAATCATAATTAGCAGTGTTTAATTCACTGAGAAAGACCTTGTCTACGTATGTATATACTACAAGTACATTTGACCACGTATGAAGAATTCTTTCGAACAACCCCCCATTTGTATTACTTTCATTCTTTCTAAACTCCTGAAATCATGAGTCAAAAAGTCGACTATTTTTGTTTTTGAAAGTAATAAAATTTTAAGCATAAAGACAAAGTACATACTTACCTAAGAGATGATAATATATTATTACTTTTTATTCTATTATTATTATTATTATTATTATTATTATTATTATTATTATTACACTGAACCTTTTGTTTTGTGGGGTTCAATAGGATCAGAAGGGAAACCATGTACATTGGTAGTAAGGACTCTGCATTGGGCAGTTCCCCATTACTGGATTTGGGGTTTGCCGTTTTTCCTTTTCAATTCCACAATGTCTTTACAGTTCCCCCTTGAAAAGCCCAACCAGAGCATTCTAAGGCTCCTCCTTTCCTCTCTTTTCTCTCCATTATTGGTAATAATTACCAAACTATTCTTTAATCAATTCCCTTGAATAATTTTGTGAAACTAATGTATAGAGTTCAAATATTTATGTATTGATGATGTGATGTTAATTGAATGTGTATATATATACATCTTGACACAGAGGAAAGTGGCTTCAAAGCTCATAGAATCTTATCTGCTAAGGAAACTTCCCTTGGAGAAGTATGGACTAAAACCAGAACACCCTTTTGTGGAAGACTATGCATCTTGCCAGATGGCTGTTATACCAGAAAAATTCATCCCAGAAGCTGATAAGGGAAACATTGTCTTTAAGAAAGCATCAAATTGGTGGTTCTGGGAAAAAGGAATCGAGTTTGAAGATAAGTCGAAAATTGAAGTTGATGTTGTAATCCTTGCAACTGGCTATGATGGAAACAAAAAGCTTAAAGCTATCATGCCAGAGTCATTCCGCAGCTTAGTGGACTATCCATCTGGTCTCATACCACTCTACAGGTTAAACAAATAAAAAGGAAGAAAACGTTGAACATTGAGTTTCATATTTGTTACAAGTTTATTTATCTTTGAATTTCTTTTCTCTGTTTTTTACAGGGGTACTATCCATCCTTTGATCCCAAACATGGGATTTATAGGCTATGTCGAAACTGTTGCGAACCTGCATTCATCAGAAATGCGTTCCATGTGGCTGTCTCGATTGGTGGACAAGAAGTTTAAGCTCCCGGGAGTGCCAACAATGCTTGACAAAACACTTAAGGAGATGGAAGTTATGAAGAGAACCACCAGGTTTTACAAGAGGAACTGCATTTCTATTTACAATGTCAATCACAATGATGAAATATGTGAGGAAATGGGATGGACCGCTTGGAAGAAAAAGACCTGGGTATCTGAAGCACTTAGCAAATTCCGTAGTAGAGACTATTTTAACTGATAAGATTGACATAAAGTTACCATATACATAAAATGCAGTCAAAAAGGCTCTGCAGTGATTTAGCCAAGCTTATTATGTACTATATAGTAGTGTATCCAACAAATTAATGTAAAATCTAAATAATATTGACTTTTAAAATCCCCAACCCCCCAAATAAAATAATAAAGACTTCGGTTTACTTGGGAACCAGAGTAGATAGTAGAAATAGATGAAAATGATCAGAATTCAGAATTCAGCTACTTGCAGATTGGCCAGTCCAATGGTCTGCAATAGTAGTTAACAAAGGCAAATAGGACCACTAAAAGGGAACAAAACACAACACATACGTTGTACTCTTAGGATTAGCAAGCTATACATGCAGCTCATTTGGACACAGTTCTGCCGGCTGCCATGGTAGATTTGGTGTCCACCCTCAAAAGTCAAAACTCTATGTGATTGGCCAAACTGTTGACTAAGGCATTACCTTGCAGGATTAAAAAGAAAAAAGACAAATAAATCATTAGCAACAACTTTTATTTTTTGTTCCTGATGAATTGCACCAAAATATCTGCTTGACTACACATTGAACAGAAAATGATTGCATTTATTCACATACGAAAGAAGGTTCAAACATTGACAGCTCTAGTTTTAGATGAGATAAGATTAAATCATACATACTGATATACTTGTCTACATCAATGGCAAAACGATTTACAGCTGAGAAGATGATACAAAATTAAACAAGAGGACATATTCAAATGCTTTTAAGTATTTTGAGAGTCTCATCAATGTGCTTAATTTGTTAGACTATATATATAGTGTATGTAATATAGCATATACAAATGATATGAAATGCGAAAAACAAACTGTAATCATATCAATAATATATGCAATGAAAGGATCGATATACCTCCAGCCATTGAATCTTTGAGCTTTAGTCCCACATAAGCATGATCTGCAAAAGAAACCGATTGATGTGGGTAATCGGGCTTCCTCGCTCTCTCAACTCTCTTTAGATGGATTTTACTGTTATGAACAGAATGAGTGAGGAGCTCGGAGACCGAGACCTTATATTTATAGGTGAGATACTCCATCAGTATCTGTGCCACATTAATTGTCAGAATATTTTGACAATTAATTCAGGAAATCAAATCAGGTAATGAATATAGAAATCTGACCATATATAGAATATTATATAATTGATTTTGTCCAGATTCAATGAATATAAAATATTCATTTATCAGAAAATCAATTATTTATTTATTTCCTTAAATAGAAATTTATTTCTTTAAATAGAAATATATTTCCTTAAATAAAAAATATTCTTATATTCTCCCACTTGGTCAGCATTTAAACTAAAACATTCAAACCCAAACGTTCCTCATTATATAATAAACATACGAATCATAGCGACATGTCCTCATTATAAGTCGAGTATTATCTTCCATGTATTACGATATATTTATTATATAACAATGTACTTTATGTGACAATGTACTTAAGTGAATAAACCCCAACCCTTATGTTTATTCAGGTCCTCTTACGATAATTTTCTCAGATGAAATTAAGGTGCACATAAATATGAGAAAATATCGAAATTAGAGTTTCATTGAATAATTTTTGGTTGTACAAATAAAAAACTGCATATGGGTTAACTGAATCCCACATTTACTTTATGATCCTTGAATTTGTGTTGCGGCATGCCTTTAGTCACGAAATATGCGATCACCCAATTCAGTTTGCGTGATTAATGACCACTTATCACACATTTTTATGGCTAAATACTTAATGTCGATATGCTAACTTCGACTAGTACTCTTATAGTTATTAGCCATAAATATTGTAGCTGAATTTATCGCAAAATTTTCTTAATGGCCTAATGAAACTGTAATTCTGAACTCTATGCCTACTATGAAACTTTATAATACATCATACGAGATGTATCCTCAAACAATAAATGAATCTGACTTCTATAGTGGAAATAACAATCAAGATTCTCTACAATATAACTTACTGGCAATCTTAAGGTCGTAATAAAATATTAATTTACGTGAATCAATACAACCAGTGAAGTACGCTAGAATCTAATTGGTTAACTATATTTCCAGATGGTCAATTCATCTTAACAAAATATGTATGAATATAATTTCAGTATCTTAAAAACACCTCATCACTTTGTATGAAGAATAAAGTGGTCTTAAATTTAGTTATTCTGATACTACTTAACGATCCTGAAACAAATGTAATGCAAAGTCTTATTCAGACTCTTTAGGCTTCTAAAATAGAAGCAAATGAATGTTCTTAATTTATTCTCACTCCAGATCATTTTTCAGATGCTGGTTTGAGTTGAATTTATCACACTTAAAGATAAAAGTTATATCAGATCAATAATACATAATTTTATTTAATCAGAGATGTTGTGGCTACTCTCTAATTAATTAAAATTATATATATTATTTATATTCCTTATCTCAAAATAATAATTTGAGATATGAATTATTTCAACTTATATAGAAAACTTTTATCATCATTTGCAAGTAACATATTGTCTACGTATAAAACAAATATTACTCCCACTAACCTCTTGGTATATAATTATTCCCATAATTCTCTTTTCAAACCTAAAGGAAAAGATGATATAATACCAATTTGTGAGATGTTTGTTTTAATCTATAGATAGACACTTTAAGCTTGCATATGTTCACCACTTATTAGAAGAAAATCTTTATGGCAGTATGTATACCTTCTCCTCTAGTTCATTGTTTGGAATTGATTAATGAATTGAAACGAGCAACAAATGCCAAGGTCTATAATAGAATCTTTTATAAAAACAAGCGAGAATGTAAATCTCCTATGTTATTGATTCTTAGTTCAAAATGAACTTTTTAGCAATGAATATATTTTATATCTTTATGTTTCTCAATGTTGCCTAATGAATATTATTGGTGAAAAAATCTATGCTTAATTAATGTTCTCCACCCCATTGGCAACTTTACTAAAGATAAATTTTATTGCTATTTAAGATATTCATTTCTTCATTCATGGCATATTGTACTACAACTTCAATTCTTTATCATTCTATAATTTAATTTGTGTCTCAAATTAATATTGTAGTTGAACTCTTATTGTACAAAATGTAATCACTAGAAAACATTGATCTTATTGTTCTAATAAGTCATCTTAAGGATGGACCAACAAACTCTTAAAAGAGCAAATGGTTCAATATGCATGTTATTTTAGAAATTATAAGCAATTACTAAATAACATAACTTATTAGAATTTTATCAATGACTTGTAGATTATTAATGATTAGTTATGAATTCTCAATAATCATTAACCTTAAGGGTTGTTGTGAATCATAATTAATCTAACACTTGAGGTGGAAGTTTGAGAAAATATGAATGATCTTTCTCAGAAACTAGGTTCCTAGATAGATCACTCCCACTGATCAAGTCAATTCTTAATTCCACAGTTCTAGTGTTGTGAGATGGATAATAAAATATGTAACCCTTAAACCTTATAGCTTTTTAAATGAAATATGCTCATTTATGGTTTAAGGCCCAGATCTTCTTTGACAATTGTACTCTAACTATATATATGGATATTTATAAAATGTGTACATGTCATCAAGTCGGTTTTCAACCTTATCACAACTCAAAATATGTTTGAGAAACAACTTTGGTTAGAACACGATTCGATATGTACACCCCATTAAAGAGTATCAATAGAGAAAGATTTAGGAAAGTTCGGAGTTTGCTATGTAGGCTCCACCCCATGTCCAAAAAATGCTTAGTTTCTTAAATCTGTTACACACTATGATTTAGGTGTACCAGGCATATGTATTGGGCAATGAATCCATACTTTTAAAGAAACTTTACAAATGGACTGGGAGTTTATCCATACTCACGAATTTTAATGTAGTATTCTCCATTTTATATTTGATCTCACTATCTTAATATGCAAAATGCACTATTTCTCTACTTAAGATTTAAATGTCTTTGAAACATATAAATCTATACTTTTGTAGAAAAATAATTTATGTGAGTAATCATTAAAAAGAGATGCAAAATTTGAGTCCATGTCTTCAAAATTAATTGACTTGTATGATTTCTAATATGATAGAATTCTAATATGCACCGATTTTGATGCTATAATGTAGAAGAATTCTTATTAATAACACATTTTTTATCGTCAGATTGAACTTGCATATCTTTATGAGTGACATTATTTTGTAGTAAAGACCTCTAAATGTGTCTAAATCAAGTTTCAATAGAATCTTGGAACATAAAAGGTTTTTGCCAATTTTAAACAAAGTCACTACTATATTGCTTGTTCCTTAAACTTCTAAATGTGAGAACTTATCTTGTCTGTGGATAAGATTTGCTCACAGTTACTGACTTTCTTAGGTTTATTTGTAAACCTTGCAAGAAATTATGAATGTGGAATAACATTCTAAAATTATCCACTATGTGTTAATAATCACATTAACTATATTAGAATGAATTCATACACAATAAATTAAAATTTATTGGTGATAATAAAGTGTGATTTATTTTTCTTAATTATACAATAAAAACTGTACATTTTAGATGAAGTTATCAGAATAAATTTTGGAAATTTCTACTCGTATGGAAGAAATTTATGAATAGTGATGTAATAAAATTACATTTATAGTTTTGAGGTTTAAATGAATCATGTTTTTACCAATGAATAAACATGCTTAAATATGAAATCTTATTAAACAAAAATTGCCTGTGGGCTAAATTTTTAATTTAATAAGATTAGATTTAGATGTAGATTATGATAGATTTACACAATTTATGAAAAAACTTAAAGTTTAATATTTCTATCTCAATGAAAGGTATGAAACACTTATAAATGTTTCAAAATTTTATACTTTATGATAAAATTATTAAATTAAATCTACATAATTCCCTGTGGGATAAATTAAGAGAATTTAATTTAACATATTAATTATGTAAATATAATAAAATCCCTGTAGGGTAAGATTATTATGTTCACATAATTCATGTCCATTATGTGATCTTGATCCACTTAATATATATAATTTTATATCATTAAGGATGCTGTGGCTACTCCCTAATTATTTAAAATTATGTGGTTCACTAGACACCAAAGTATAAACTGAAGATTAAAATTTTACTAAATCCAAAATTGCCTGTGGGCTAAATTTTAAATTTAATAAAATTAGATGAACCTTATGATAGATTTAATTAAACAATTAGTTTAGGAAAATGAAGGTTTATTATCTATCTTTAATTAAATTTGTGATAACACTATTAAATTAAATCCCCATAACTCCCTGTGGGGTAAATTAAGAGAATTTAATTTAACATATTATCCTAATTAATTATACAAATATAATAAAATCCCTGTGGGGTAAAATTATTATACCTATATAATTAATTACAAGTTATGTCCATTAAGGTGAATTTTAATTAATATATAATTTTATATAAATAAGGATGCTGTGGCTACTCCCTAATTATATAAAATTATATTTTCACTTTGACATTAGGTATTGGGCTCTACCTAAAAGTAATTTTGTTATTAACATAATATACAATCACTGAGATTAGTGCTCCTAGTGTGGCCGTCCGAAGATCATTAAAAACCGTTCTAGATATGAGCATTTGTCCTAGGTTCATGTTTTCTTATGTCCAACCACAAAATTACTTACGTTTTATTCATATTTTATTATGAATATTTTATGAAAAATTTTATGAAGTTTTATGAACTTTAATGTGCTAAATAAAATATTCAACCTATCTTAATGTTTGAATATTTCTAAATATATCTAGCACTATAAAAGGAATTTATGTATAGCATTTAAATCATACAAATCTAAATTAATTGCATTAAACACAAATTTGTCAAATATTTTAAATACAAATTAATACAATTAATGTATGATAATAAATTAAATGCTTAATTCTATAATATATAATTAATTATGCATTTATGACCATATAACATCTTAAATATTTGCACTAATAATTAATTTGTATAAATAAGGTAAATATACAAATTAGTACAATTAATTATATGAAATGAATTAAATGCAAAATTAAAGAATGTACTTAATGACAGATTATCAATTAATTCAATCAGTAAATTACATAATTGGTAAATAAATATAATAATTGCGCACTTAATTGTAGAATAATCAAATATTGACATTCTTAAAATATCACAATTATTGTAATTACATGTAAAAATAAAGCATGTAATTAATTTACCAAGTTAAAAACTTTCCATAATAATTTATTACTAAATAACATATAATATATAAAGATATATGTTAAATAAGAATGGAAAGTTTAAACAAATGTAATTTAATTGACTAAATCAATAAAAATAAGGAAATAAAATAAAATTCCAAAAAATAAATCAAAATAATAAAATTTCGGAATTTTCTTAAATTTTTCTTAATTTTCTTTTTTTTTTGTTTTGAAAAATCTGCCCTGAAAATCGTTTTTTAGCTACAATGAAGGCTGGCTGCTCACACGGGAAAACGACACGTCGTTTTCCACAAGAGGAAAAATGACACGTCGTTTTATGAATCTGAAGGCTGCTTCAGAAGACGAAAAACGACATGTCGTTTAAACAAACAACAGCAGCAACAATACTTGAAAAACGACACGTCGTTTTCCACAAGGGAAAAACGACATGTCGTTTTAGCAAACGACAGCAGCCAAAAAAACTTAAAAACGACATGTCGTTTTCGAGAAACGACACGTCATTTGGGTCGTCTTCTTCAGCCAACCCGGGTCATTTTGACCCGTTTTTCTGCATGTGGGTTCGACGGACCCGACCCAAACCCAATCGGTTTTTAATCCCAAAATGATCCAAATGAAAAAAAAAAAAAAAGAGAGATCTATGTGGATTTTATGCATCTAAAACAAGTAAAAGTCGATTTTAATTCCAATGAAGATGAGTTGGGTCCAAAGGTGTTCTTCAAAAAAAATTCCAGATTTTGATGTTTATTCAAATCTTTTTCATGCACGAAATCACTCTATAATTTTATATGAATGTGATATTGCAATAAAGATTTAAAATATACACCCAAAAAAGATATATATATATAAATATATATATATTTTTTTTTTCTTAACGAAGAACGAAACTTAAAACTTTATGTATATATACATATATACGTATACAATATATATCACATAAAATTATCAATCCAATATGAAATATATATAATGAAAATATATATAATCATACATAAATATATAAATATATATATATGAAAGATGTATATATATATATGAATAACTTTTATGCATATGGATATATATGTATGTATATGAAAATATATATATATGAACTGAATATGAATGTATATATATAAACTGAATGTATATATAAACAGAATGTATATGAATATATATATAAACTGAATGTATATAAGTATATACGTATGAAAATGTATATATATAATATGAATATATATATATGAATGTATATACGAAGAACACATATATAACATATATATGAATATCGAGTGTATATACGTGTGTGTATATATATATATGAAACTCAAATACAATCAAGGCAGAGATAAAACCGCTCTGATACCAACTGTTAGACTATATATATAGTGTATGTAATATAGCATATATAAATGATATGAAATGCGGAAAACAAACTGTAATCATATCAATAATATATGCAATGAAAGGATCGATATACCTCCAGCCATTGAATCTTTGAGCTTTAGTCCCACATAAGCATGATCTGCAAAAGAAACCAATTGATGTGGGTAATCGGACTTCCTCGCTCTCTCAACTCTCTTTAGATGGATTTTGCTGTTATGAACAGAATGAGTGAGGAGCTCGGGGACCGAGACCCTATATTTATAGGTGAGATACTCCATAAGTATTTGTGCTACATTAATTGTCATTATATTTTGACAATTAATTCAGGAAATCAAATCAGGTAATGAATATAGAAATCTGACCATATATAGAATATTATATAATTGATTTTGTCCAGATTCAATGAATATAAAATATTCATTTATCAGAAAATCAATTATTTATTTATTTCCTTAAATAGAAATTTATTTCTTTAAATAGAAATATATTTCCTTAAATAAAAAATATTCTTATATAATTTTCAAGTTGGAACTGGTTGTTATAGGTGGCGGAGCCAGAGACATATTCTAGTGGTCGTAATAATTTTTTATTTTTTTATTTTTTTAAAAAAGAGTACTATCATTAAAAAAAATATAATTTTTAATGGAATATTGTAAATTTTATAGAGAAAATAAATTAAAAACAAAAATGTAAGGTGTTCCAATACCTAATCTACCTAATGATCTAATCTAATTGCTTATGTAAAGTGCGAAACTTATGTAAATTGGATTAAAAAATCTAAAATTTATATTTATACGGATTGAATGTTGATTCACATTTAAAAGGAACTGATTTAAATCCATTTACACATATTTATATGTTTTCTAAAAAATATTAAATATACAATTAATGTAAGAAAAAAATAATTTAAAATTTTAATATATATTATGATACAAAAGGCTAAATACTATTTTAGACTATATATTTTACAAGTTACTAATTGAATTATTTATTTTATTAAATAACAATTTAGACTTCATATTTTTCAAAATAGTACAAAATAGACATTAAACTCAATTTTTATCAAATTATAAAACATAATAATAACATAGCGTGGATGTGTTATGATAAGATTATTTACATTTGTTGTTTTCAACTATTCGTCTTAGAAACTTGTTTCATGTTAGTTATTGTAATGACTGCATATTTATAAATGGAATTGGCAAATAATTGATATTTATTAGTAAATTAATTAATATATATGATTATATGTGCATTAATAGAAATTAAGCTTTATTGTCAAAAATAGGTATTTTAGTGAAATAATTTCTCAATTACGAAGATTTTATTAAATTATATGTCATGCATGTTATTTATCAATTATGAAATTTTTATATTTTATTCCCGATAATAGTAAAATTTTAGTGATTTTTTATATTTTTATATTTCTCCTCACTCCCTCACACACTCTCTCTCTCTCTCTCTCAGCCCTAGAAAACCCAAGAAAAGAACCAACCTTCAAAGACCAGAAATTCATCCATTTCATTTAAGGATTTAGCAAGATTTTGGAAGGAAATTTGTTTAGAAACCCCAAGGTAAACCCTAGTTCATTTCTCTCTTTGAAATTTAGAGTTGAGATTGGTTTTGACGTATGTTTTTGAGAATTCAGTTCTATTAGGGTTTGGGGAAGTTAGAAATAGTTTTGGGGAGTATTTTGTGGTGTTGTTTGATGTTAATTGTGTAAGAGCACTCACTTGAGATGCTTTAAAATAGAAATAGTTTTGAAAAGTTAGAAATAGTTTTGAAAAGTTAGAAATAGTTATTGTTCTTAATTTGTTAATCTTTGTCATTACTAATTACTTGATTGTTTAGAGTTTAATTTATTTGATTTTGCACATTTAGTCGTAATTTTCCCGCAAACATAAATAAAATATATTAAATTTAGCCAAAATTAGTGTGGAGTAACATGTGTTAGAATTATTATAATGGACTAATACAATCGTACGTTTAATTCCATAATACACAATCATTAACTATGTGCCTAATTTTGCTAATAACCATAATGGGATAGTTAACAACTTAATTATGTGTTAGAGGCACATGAGATTGGTTTTAACAATGAAGAAACCCATTTCGGATTCATCATTTTTTGATGTATCATTCTGTGTTTCTTGAGTAAATGGGTATTAGAAAATGATAGAGGATTAAAAATGGGACAAAACGCCTCAAACGACGTCGAATTTGGTGGTTGAATGTGGGAGAAATGGTCCGGTCACGAACTGGGTCTCGTCGACCCGAGTTTTAGACCCACGGGCATTTTTCTGGGCAAAAGAGACGAGAAGAAACGACACGTCGTTTTCAGTCCAGAAAATAGCTCAAAAACGACTTGTCGTTTTTCTGGTGTCCTAAAATCCCACAAAAAATGACAAGTCGTTTTTGGTGTCCTGATCCCCTTAAAACGACACGTCATTTTTTGTCTCGAAGCCCTTCAGCGAACGACAAGTCGTTTCTTGTCTCCGGTCTGCTACATGTCGTTCGACCAAACGACATGTCATATTTCCAAAACGACATGTCGTATGGTTCCTTAAAAAAACAACAACAACAGGAGCGGGGGGTGCGTGCAGGGGTGTTTTTGGGCCATTTTTCACCATTTTCATGTTTTTTTTAATTCTCTATTATTTTCTATATGTACAATACTAATTGCATGAATTTTATTCATATTTGGTTGATAATTTTAGTATTGTGGCATAAATTTTGTGATTTATTTCAATAATTAGTGCTTATTTTCTTGCCTATCGTAAGATTAAGCATGGAAAATTGTTTGGTAATGAAGAACACTTAAATATTAATTTATTTAAGTATTGTATTTTTCTCCAATTAACATTAAGATTTTTATAAGTAATTAATTATCCTATTAATGATGGTTGCTTATTAAAGATGCTTAATATGGTGAAGAAAATTATTAAATATTATGAATCATAATTTATCTATCCTTTCCATAGTGAATTAATGTATTTGATTATAATATTTAATAGATTATTCTTACCTGTGTATGAGTTCTATCTTGTTAATTTATTTGACAACTCTAGCATGCATAATGATTATTTGTTATATTTTGCGATCATTTATTTATGAGAAGAGAGCACAAATGGCATGACTATGTCATAACATGCATTTAATGGTTATTGCTCTTAATTTTCATTAGCTTTAAGCAATCCAAGAACCTCTGCCATGTTGACGTTGAGCGGAACTAACCACAAGCAGTGGGTAGAATCTCTCATGATGAATTTGACTCTTATGAGAGTGGATTTGGCCTTGAGAATTGATGCACCTCCAAAACCTACTGATGATACCACTGAAAAGGATAGAAATTCCTATGAGGATTGGGAGCATTCCAATCGTTGTTGTCTGATGCTTATGAGGTATCACATGGATGAGTCCATTCGTGATAGTATTCTCCAAACTAAGATTGCAAAAGATTTTCTCGATGCAATCAAGGAGAAGTACAAGAAATTCTCAAAGAATGAGAAAAATGAATATGCCTGACTTTATTCCATTGGACTAATTATGTTGATTCAGGTGACATTAGATCTCACATTGACAAACTGATGGGATTAGATCTTGGTGAGGATTACATGGTGTGGTTTGTGATGGCAACCATTCCCTCTCAGTTTGATTCAATCAGATCAAGCTATAATGCTCAAAAGGAGCAATGGACCGTTGAGGAGATGACTGCCATTCTTGCTAAGGAAGAGGAGGACTTGAAAAAGGGAAAAGCAAGAAGCATCTCCATGGTAATGAACCCAAGCAATTCTCAGAAGAGAGAGTCCACTTCCAATAACTCTAGTGACCAAAAGTCCACTTAGAGAAGAAAGGCAGTGACAAATCGAAGAAGGTCGAATAGTTCGGAAGAGTACATGGAAGACGATACTAAGTCAAAATAGAGTTTTTTAGGACTGTTAGACTACAGTTAAATACAGGACATTTTTTGGAATTGCAAGATGTTGCTTACTGGCCCTGTATTCGGAGGAACTTGATTTCTGTATCTATTTTGGATAGACTAGGTTATAGTCTTCTTTTGGAACTGGAAATCTGATTTTGTATCGTGACTCTATGTTGGTTGGTAATATGAAAGTTTATGTGGAAATTTATATAAGTTTGATTTATATGATGTTGTTTTTGTTACTTCTCCCTCTTGCCTTCCTTCTTCTTCTTCTTCTCTTAATGCTATTGTTGGTTCCAAACGTGCAAGATTAGATTTGATATCTTCCATGCTTTGGCATAAACGTTAGGGCCATTTTTAGATATAGAATGGAGAGATTGGTGAAAGGTGGTGTACTCCAGGATCTCGATTTCTCTGATTTCACTGCCTGTGTTGATTGTATAAAAGGAAAGTTAGCTGCTAAGGTTAGAAAGAGTAAGTCAGACAGGTGCACAGATGTATTGGAGCTTATTCACACTGACATTTGTGGGCCTTTTGTTTCACCTACTATGGGCGGGTATAAATATTTTATCACCTTCATTGATGAATTTTCTCGGTATGGTCATATTGAGCTCATTTGTGAGAATTCTGAATCTTTAGATGCCTTTAAGATTTTCAAGATTAATGTTGGGCTCCAAAAGGGAAAGAAGATTAAAGCTGTCAATTATTATAGAGGTGGAGAGTATGATGGGCGTTATGATGAAACTTGAAGGAACCTCGGCCGTTTTCCAGATACTTGCAGGAATGTGGCATTGATGCAAGATATACAATGCCAGGTACACCCCAACAGAATGGAATTGCTGAAATACAGAATTGCACACTTCTTGATATGTGCCTAGCAAGTCGGTTCCAAAGACGCAATACGAGCTGTGGTCAGGCAAGAAACCGAGTTTGCATCATTTTTCACGTTTGGGGATGCAAAGCTGAGGTAAGGCCTTCTAACCCTAAATCTAAGAAGCTGGATCCGAAGACTATCAGTGGGAGTCGTATAGGCTACACTATTGGTTCAAGAGGTTCTAGGTTCTATTGTCCCTCTCACACCACCAGGGTGATGGAATCAGACTAAGCTGTTTATTTTGAGGATGAATTTGGTTCAAGTCAAGGGTCAAGAGAAATTGTATTCAGGGAAGAGCGTGTTTATGTCTCTATAGCTGTTGCTTCCACTTCTGCTTCTAATCCTACTAATGATCTTGTGATTGAACAAGTTTCAATGAAAGCTCATGGTGAACCTTAAGATCCAGTACAAGAAGAAAATCTTGATTTAGGGGACGATGAAGTTGTGGTGAGAAGATCATAAGAGCATGTAGGTTTGCTATTCCTGATGACTATCTTGTCTATATGCAGGAACATGAGATTGATGTGTGAGATGATTCTGAGCCAACCAGTTAACAAGAAGCAGTGAATAGTCCTAAATCTACATTGTGGGTGGATGCAATGAAAGAAGAACTGAGTTCTATGTCACAAAATGAAGTTTGGGAGTTGGTTGAACTACCCAAAGGTTGTAGACCCATCGGGTGCAAATGGGTGGATAAGATCAAACGTGACTCAAATGGGCAAGTAGAGAGGTACAAGGCTCGACTTGTGGCTAAAGGCTAAAGTCAGAGAGAGGGCATTGATTTCAAAGAAACTTTTTTGCCTATTTCCACCAAGGATTCGTTGTGAATCATTGTGGCTATTGTTGGGTTTTGTGCCCTAAATAAAACCTATTTCAATATAATCAGATTTACTTATTAATAAAGATCAGAAATAACATTTTTATGTTGCATGGTTCACATGATTTATTTCATGATTATATGCTGCATATAATGTATGAATTCTATTTAAGTCCAGAACATATGAATTTGTTAATGATTATAGTGTTGTCAGCACAGTGGAATATAATCTTAATTATATGTTCGAAAGTTTATTCCCTGACTTGTCAGTTCACTGGATTTAGACTGGCATGATAATCAGCGATAGGTATTCTTCAACCTTGGATAAGTGTTATGCCCTTTTCAGAGCATTGGCAAAGTTTACCAGTATTGGATGTATGGAGTATACATCGGAAGGGACTGATATTGAACTTTGATTAGATTTGTTAAAATTTACCGTAATATCTATTCAATTCAATATCACCTGTTGATCCTAGATCAAATGATCTTAATCCTGATATGATTAGGTTCGATCTCAAGAGTATTATACATGTTCTTTGATTTGTTAGTTAAGCCTACTTTTGAACAGTCAGGATGATACGTACATTTTGGGAACATGATAGTATAATTGAGTGGGAGCGCTAACATAAATATGGAGTCTATAACTTCTATAGGAATTTAGAAGTGAAACGATGATATCCTTCGAGCTTGGCTAAACAGAGATAAATGGTTGAGATCCCATTTCACTTCCCTGAAATATCATTTATACGGAGCTAAGTGTTTTAAGGATAAAATACATTGAAGGTGTAACGGTAATTTAGTTCCTATTCAATGTAGATCATCTATTAGAGGGTCATTGATCAAATTAGGATTATAACAATGGATAACTAATAGCGTATCTATATCGTGGAACATATAGAGCGTTCTATATGACTAAGAGTGCAATTCCAAGTTCTAAGTGTGGATTCAATAAGGAATTAATAAGTTAGGGAATTTATTTGGTAAATTCGGTTCGACTTATTGGAAGCTCGGTTATATAGGCCCATGGTCCCCATACTAGTTGAGACCATACTGCTTGTAAGACTCAGTTAATTGATTTTAATTAATCAATTATAATTCTAAAGTTAGACTATGTCTAGTTTATGAATTTTCACTAAGCAAGGGCGAAATTGTAAAGAAAAGAGATTCTAGGTTTATTTATTAATTAAGAGACTTTATATGTGTAAACTAATAAATATATTAAATGACAATATTATTTAATAATTAATTTTTAGTTATTAAATAATTAGAATTGGCATTTAAATGGTTAAATTGGAAAATTGGCATTTTTGAGAAAATGGGATTGAAAAATGACAAAATGGCGAAATTGCAAAGTGAGGCCCATTATCCTTGTCATGGCCGGCCACTATGCAAGTAATTACCATTTATATTTTCATTATTTTAATGTCATACAATTCTAACCTAAACCTAGATGGCTTTCTATAAATAGAAAGTGATGGCTTCAGGAAACAATGACTTGCATATTATTCCTTCAGAGAAAATCTCCTAGCCGCCACTTTCCCTTCTCTTTTCTTCTTCATATTTTTCAGTCTTGAGTGATTGAGTAGTGCCGACACACATCAAGTGGTATCTCAATCATAGTATGGAAGATTGTGTAGAATCCAATCAAGAAGGAGAATCAGCATCAAAGAAGGAGAAAAAGAGATTCAGGTTCAGATCTTGATTATGTTCTGCTACAGAAAGGAATCAAGGGCTAGAGATCTGAACGGAAGGAGTCATTATATTTTGCTGCACCCAATGTAAGGTTTTCTTAAACTCTTAGATCCTGGTAAATCTGGTAGTAAATGCTCTGATACCAGTTGTTGGAAATATTTTACCAGGATCTAGATTTACTACCATGTATGTTTCATTAACAACCTAATATGAATTCTAAAACAATGAAAATAAACACACATAAAGTTTAGGAAACCTTACATTGGGTGCAGCAGAATATAATGACTCCTTCCATTCAGATCTCTAGCCCTTGATTCCTTTCTGTAGCAGAGCATCACCAAGATCTGAACTCGGATCTCTTTCTCTCCTTCTTTAATGGTTCGATTCTACACAATCTTCCACACTATGATTGAGATACCACTTGATGTGTGTGGGCACTACTCTTATTCACTCAAGGTTCGAAATTGAAGAGAAGAAGAAGAAGAGAGGGTGGCGGATATCAATAGAATAAGAGGCTCAGGTTTTTCTCTGAAAGAAATAAGATGCAAGTCCATAGTTTCCTAAAGCCATCACTTTCTATTTATAAAATGCCATCTAGGTTTAGGTTAGAATTGTATGGCATTAAAATAATGAAAAATATAAATGGTAAACCGTATACAAAGTGGCCGGCTATATATGGATAATGGGCATCACTTTACAATTTTGCCATTTTATCATTTCTCAATCCCATTTTCTCAAAAATACCAATTTTCTAGTTCAACCGTTTAAATGCCAATTCTAATTATTTAATAACTAAAAATTAATTATTAAATAATATTGTCATTTAATATATTTATTAATTAGACATATAAAGTCTCTTAATTAACAAATAAAACGTAGAATCTCTTTTCTTTACAATTTTGCCCTTGCTTAGTGAAAATTCATAAAGTAGACATAGTCTAACTTTAGAATTATAATTAACTGAGTCTTACAAGCTGTATGGTCTCAACTAGTATGGGGACCATGAGCCTATATAACCGAGCTTCCAATAAGTCGAATCGAATTTACCAAGTAAATACCCTAACTTATTAATTCCTTATTGAATCCACACTTTGAACTTGGAATCGCACTCTCATTCATATAGAACGCTCTATATGTTCCACGATATAGATACGCTATTAATTATCCATTGTTATAATCCTAATTTGATCAATGACCCTCTAATAGATGATCTACATTGAATAGGAACTAAATTACCGTTACACCTTCAATGTATTTTATCCTTAAAACACTTAGCTCCGTATAAATGATATTTCAGCGAAGTGAAATGAGATCTCAACCATTTATCTCTGTTTAGCCAAGCTCGAAGGATATCATCGTTTCACTTCTAAATTCCTATAGAAGTTATAGACTCCATATTTATGTTAGCGCTCCCACTCAATTATACTATCATGTTCCCAAAATGTACGTATCACCCTGACCCAAAAGTAGGCTTAACTAACAAATCAAAGAACATGTATAATACTCTTGAGATCGAACCTAACCATATCAGGATTAAGATCATTTGATCTAGGATCAACAGGCGATATTGAATTGAATAGATATTACGGTAAATTTTAATATATCTAATCAAAGTTCAATATCGGTCCCTTTCGATGTATACTCCATACATCAGATACTGGTAAACTTTGCCAATGCCCTAGAAAGGACATAACACTTATCCAAGGTGTAAGAATACCTATCGCTAATTATATCAAGCCAGTCTAAATCCAGTGAACTGACAAATCAGGGAATAAACTTTCGAACATATAATTAAGATTATATTCCACTGTGCTAATAACACTATAATCATAAACAAATTCATATGTTCTGGACTTAAATAGAATTCATACATCATATATTTAATCATGAAATAAATCATGTGAACCATGCAACATAAAATGTTATTTCTGATCTTTATTATTAAGTAAATTTGATTATATTGAAATGGGTTTTATTTAGGGCACAAAACCCAAATAATTCCCACTTGCACTAATATAAAACAAAATGTGCATTTCAAATAATCTCAACACCTTGATATACAAATCAAGTGTAGTAGTAGTAGATTCCTCGTAATAGGATCTGACAGGTTGTATTAAACACAACCTTTTCTCCACCATTACTCTTCCTTAATCACAAAATCCTTGATATTGTGAAATTCCTCTCTATATGTCTACTCTCTTGGGATACTGGATTCTATACATTTGGCAACTACTTTTGGTTAATCAGGAAATAACACTAGTAGTTAAGACAAGTTGGAACGGTGCCACAAATGTATAGAACTTTCCTTAGACTGAATAAGTACCTTTCCTGCATCTTTAACATTCAGTCTTTCTCTGGTAGACTAAGAGACTTCAGATAGGTTTTTACACTTCTCCAAAATCACTACTCCACCCCTAGAGTAATCACCATCTTATCAGCAGACTTTCTAGCACAAAGGCAAGTCTCAAAATCTGATGTGGTGTAGTCTAAGAGTTTTAAACACATCCTTATAGACTAACATATAGTTCCTCTTCTTAATCTTAAGATTTACTTGATTGTCTTCTACTGTTCCTCTCCTGGATTAATCTGATACTTACTCATTACTCCCACTCAACAGCAGATGTCTGGTCTAAGGCATACTAAAGCATATCTGAGACCTCTCATTGTTGATTTAAGAATTCTTTCATGGCTTTATCTTTTCTGGAATAGTTGAGACTTTTCCTTAGATAAATAAAATCTATGCCTAGAAGTCGAGAAGCTTCTATAGATTGCCATAGAGTAAGTAATTAACCAAGTATCTTACTAAAGTAAGTTGCTTGCACTAGAGTAAGTAATTAACCAAGTATACCATAAGCCATAGGTTTAGATAAACTCAAACATATAATACTAGGAACAGGAAGTTTTGTTAAGTCCATAGAATAGACCTACAAACAAAAAATTTCCTTTCTTGTCCTTGGAATATTAAAATTTTAGGTTATTCCATGTGAATGGATTAAACCATAGTTCTCTTGGCTTTTCTTCTTAGTTTCTTATTTTTGACAATCCATTACTTGTTTAAACTCACAATGGATTTTTATCACTAGTGTCTTCCAAGTCATAAGAAGGTGAGTTCCTAGAAACCCTCCCACTATGAGAAGGTACCGTGAATTATGTCTAAGAAAACTAAATGGTATTAACCTCTTCGGTTGTGTCAAGACAACAGAGGCAGTGGGATCATCATATGTAGAATAAGATGATAGAACACTTTTGGAATCAAGAAAAAATATCTCCTTTATTTTCTACTTTATTATCAAACTTAGTCATTCTCTTAGAAAAGTAGTATTTGTTTAAACAAACACTTTCTTATCTAATGACTATGGGATGGTCCACCCCTAATCACTTAGAATAGCTAACAAACATGCAAACCATGGTTAACAGTTCTAGCTTTTCTTAAGATTTCTATTAGGTCATCCATGAATCTAGTAATGATTTACATTAAGTACTCAACCATTGCATCATTCTGAAATTGTATTACCATAGAAGGATTTAGGCAATGACTAGTAACTAATCATCAATATGCAAATCGAATTTCTGGGAGGTAAGTTTGGATATAATTCAAAAATCAATTTAATGATCTTTGAACTGCATATCTACTAACTATTTCTCCACCCCTATCAGTTCGCAAGATCTTTAACCACTTACCTTAATTGTTTATCACCATTGCTAGAAAATTCATGACATTTTTCAAACATTTCAAATTTCTTTTGCATAAGGTAAAATCTAGAGTGATCGTTTTAAGAATACAACGAAAAACTCATATCCACCCCTGAATGTACATCTAACTGCGAATGAGATGAACTTACTTTCAGTGGATATAGGCATATTAACTCTTTGCAGAGATTGATCTTGTCAAAACCACTATGAACAAGATACAAATGCCATAGATTTAAAAAAATGTTGTTGTAGTTAGGGGTGTTCATCCAATCCAATCCGTACTTTTTTGGTCAAACAACATCCAATTCGCACTAAGTGCGGATTTCATATTTTGGATCCAATCCGATCCGCATAAGAGTTTAAATCCAATCCAATCCAATCCGCAATAGTGCAGATTGGATCGGTTATTTTGGATCGGTTATTTTTTTAATAATAAATTATTTAATATTTCATAGAAAAAAAATTAAAAAAATACTATTGTTTCTTAATCTCCAATAATAATATATTTCCATCTCTATTTATATACAAATCAAACCAATATACATATATATATATATCAATATATATGTACTTATCTTTAGATTTACACTAAAATATATATGTATCTCTTACTAAAATAACTAAGCTAGTATACATATATTTAAATTTATGTGTATGTGTCTATGTGAATAAAAATTATTTTTCTTGTGTTTTTTATTATAAAATAAATAAAATGCACCAACTCAATATGTTACTAAAAGAAGTTTGTGTTTTTTTTTTTTGATTAATATATATTATATATTATATATTATAATTTTTTAAAAATATGTATAATTAAGTGCGGATTGGATTTGATCGGTTACTTTTTGAGGTCAAACAACATCCAATCCGCACAAGTGCGGATTTTGGATTTTTCAATCCAATCCAATCCGCACAAGTGCGGATATCCGCATTTTGCGGATTGGATTGGATTGGATCGTGCGGATTGGATTGGATCGGATACTTTGTGAACACCCCTAGTTGTAGTCTTTTAATGACTTAGGTTTAGTTACATTAAAGAGTTCTTAGAATAGTGCAAGTGGATCCTGGTCACAGAATACTAAACTCATATTCATACTGTTTGAATCCATTGATAGAAAATGGTTATTAAACACTTGTGAAAGTGAAACTGTATTATGAGTAATTCTTTCATGGACCACCACTACTAATTTAACTCTAAGTTAATTTGCCCATACAAGTAGGAGATTTCTAAGATTGAGGATTTATATCATTTTGGGATAGAATTTCGGGAATATAATCAAATGCGTCATTTAATTTCTTAAGAGAAAATATAGAATGACATGAAATGATTTATAAACCATTCATCCAATGATATATTATTGAGCTAATTCGAAATGAATAAGCTAAGAGAAATTAGGATAATTTTGTTTTAAATAAGAATCCAAAGATGCTTCGAGAGTCAAAGTAATCTTATTTATACAATCTTCTTGTTTCATATTGTAAATACTAGTCTAAGATAGATGGACAGCTAGATGTTGCTTTTACAATATTTATCTTTCGAGATCTAACACTATTATGTTTGTTTAATGTTGACAATCCATTAGGGATTTGTCCCATTAGAACAACAAACCAAGTTAGACCAACAATGAAGATTCGAAATTAAACTACAATTTAATAAAAGAAAATAACATGGTTCAATATAAATTCATACACAATTCAGAAATTATTAAACATATAGCAAGTAGGAATGACAAGTGAAAATACTAAAACATACAATCCTAAATAATTTCCAAGGTCTTCAACAAACTGATACAGTGTCCCGTTTAGGCGAGAGTCAGTGATACCATCTATTGAATAGAGTTGTCAGCCCATCTAAAATGATAAACATTCTAGCAACCTTTTATTCGATCAAGATTGGAATCCAGCGTTTTCCCGTTTAGGCAAGAGTCAAGGTTATTCTATCTTATGAGCTTCCACCATTGTTTCATACTTTTGTAAGTCAAATACAGTCGCCATCATTAGGGTGATCAATACTAATATAAAACACTTACAAAATTACTTATCTTTCGAGATTAAACGGCGCTAACTTGCTAATGAACGTTCCTCCATTAGGGAGGATTACTCACTAAAACAATAGCTATGTAAAACCAACAATGGAGATCGAATATCCTAATAATAATAAAGCTCATTATTTAAAGTGTATTTTCTTCTAATATTTATTTTAATCAATTTATTTTAAATATATATTTATTTCATTAAAATTTCCAATTTAGAATGAAAAATTCTAAATATAAATTTTAATTTAATATTTATAAATTATACTTAGATGGATATGAAAATAACATGAATTATTTCCATCTTAGTAATAGTTTCCAATAAATATTTAGAAAAATATTCAATTTAAGTTGTTTCAAAATTAATTTAAATTAATTTACAACTCAAATTTAATTTTCCTATAAATCTATATTGCATTTCGAAAATTGAAGTATTTAAGAATACAATTTTTGAAATTGCTTGTTAAAATAAAATAAAAATAAATCCTAGAAAAATTATCTTAATTTTATGTTGGCCCAAAATTAATTTACAACAAAAAATATAATTTTCCCATTTAATTAATTATTAAAGAAAAATTTAAAATATTTATGTATCATGATGAAAATCAACTTAAATATTAATTTTGTATTTAATTAAATACACTAGAAAAATACTTCAAGCAAAACAGATAATAACTATCTAGACTTTCATTGACTAATTAATTCAATTTCTAATTATAATATATTTTAGTTCATTTATTTTAATTAATCATTAAATGAAAAAATCATTGATTTAAGTTCGTCTAAAATTAAAATAAATAATTTTCAACTTTAATCTATTTTTCAAATAAAATTCAAAATTTCTGCATTTAAGAAATGCAATTTCGAAATTGTGGGAAAAAGATTAATAAAATAAAATAAAATATATTTTGAAAATTATTCAAATTTAAGTTATTCTGAAATAAGATTTCAAACTTAAAATAATTTTTAATTTTAATTAAATAACATGAAAATAATAATATATAAGTATCATGATGATAATCAACTTAGATATTTAAATTTTCAATTTAATTAAATGTATTAAATTCAAGAAATAAATAATTAAGTATAGAGGAGACTTAATTATTAATTCTAGTTTAATACTAGGAAAAATATACTTAACTTAGATTGTACCAAAATTAATTATTAAACAATTAATTTCACAATCTATGATATTTTCCTAATTAAATATTAGAAAATATAATTAGTACTAGAAATAACTATCTAGAATATATATCATTAACTAAATGTTTTTCTAAAATTAACTTTAAAATATTAAAATAAAAAATAAAAAATAAATTTCATATATTTTAAAAGTTAATTATGTTGCTAATTCAATTTTAATTAGGTTAGACTAATATAATTAACCTAATACAATTATTTAAATAAAGCAAATGGGCCTTCACAATTGGGGTAGTTCATGTGAGGGGGAGCTGAGTTCAGTATGTCGTACCCACTTCTATTGGCCCCCAACTCTCACACAAGGCCCAAAAGAGAGGAATTTAACCTTTAAATAAACAATTGTTATTCATTGAATAAGCCCAAATCTAATTGGGCCTAAATAAAATTACTTATGTCAAATTTTATTTTAGCAACCTAGTCCATTTACTTAGTAAAAACTTAAATGGGCTTCCTATATGCATCTAAGCCCAATAACAAACATATAGGCTCACACAGGTCAAATGATTTGGATGGGCCCTATCATGTTACTAGGTTTACACAGATGAAAGAAGTACAAAAATTTACCTGTTACAAATTATTCATAAGATCTATTGACAATTGGACTATGATTAAAATCAGATCATTGGATCTGTCAACAAGTTAATCATAGCAATTTAGATCAAATAAATAATAGGTTTGTTAAAAAAGTTTTGAATAAACAATATAAAAATTAAACAAACATTGTCCATGTAACAAATGTGAAATAAGATATTAATATAATTAAATTATTATTCTTAAACTAACTAACTAAATTTTGAAAATTTAGGGTTGTTAAAACAAACCTTAAAAATCTCAAAATTTAAAATTCAAAAATGAAAACTAATTTAAAATATCTAGGTTTATTTGAATTATTTTTATCAAATTAAATTAAATATCAAATAAGATCAATGATTTGAAAGAAAGAATCTTCAATATCACTTTCAAATCTTATAATTTAATAAAATAAACCAATTTTAAAATAGATATGGTTAGATAGTTATTATTTTAGGAATAAAATAATAAATAAATAATAATTACCATAATTATATGTCAAAATATCTCCAATTAAGCAATATTCAAATTTCTACAAAAATATCTAAGTTATTTAAATATTTAAGATATAATTTATAAATATCTAATAAGTAAAATGATATAAAATAGTAAAATATTATTTTTTTTAAAACTTATAATTTATAAAAAATTAAATATTTAACAAAATAACAAACTTTTAAATTTGAAAATATTATGGTTAAAATATCTATAAAAATATCTAGGTTAATTTCAGATTTATTAATTATTTAATTTGTCATATAAGATAATTTTAATATAATATTTTAAATAAAAAAGATAAAGTTATCTTTTAATTTAATATACGTTAAATATTAAAATATCTAATCTTATAATTAAATAATATATAAATATTAAATAAATTAACCAATTTTTAAATCTAACCATAATTTAAAAAATAAAATAATCAATTTCTAAATTTAAACCTCAAAATATCATGATTAATAATAATTACTAAAAATAAATATTATTAATTGAAATATGATATTTAAGTTTAAATATATTTAAAAATAATATTTTATTTTAAATTTGGGGTTTTAAAATTGGAAAAATCAGATTTTGGGAAACAATCCCATAAAAAATCGGATTTTTGGGGAAAAATTCCACAAAAACGATGTTTCATTAACATCCTAATATGAATTCTAAAACAATGAAATAAACACATATAAAGTTTAGGAAACCTTACATTGGGTGCAGCAGAATATAATGACTCATTCCGTTCAGATCTCTAGCCCTTGATTCCTTTCTGTAGCAGAACATAATCAAGATCTGAACCTGGATCTCTTTCTCTCCTTCTTTGATGCTGATTCTCCTTGTTGTTGATGGATTCTTTACAATCTTCCACACTATGATTGAGATACCACTTGATGTGTATGGGCACTACTCTATCACTAGGGTATTTCGAAATTGAAGAGAAGAAAAGAGAAGAAGAGGGGCGGCTAGGAGGCTCAGGTTTTTCTTTGAAAGAAATAAGATGCATAACTGAGTTTCCTGAAGCCACCACTTTCTATTTATAGAATGCCATATAGGTTTAGGTTAGAATTGTATGGCATTAAAATAATGAAAAATATAAATGGTAAACCCTATACAAAGTGGCCGGCCATATTAGTGGATAATGGGCCTCACATTGTAATTTTGTCATTTTGTCATTTTTCAATCCCATTTTCTCAAAAATATCAATTTTCCAATTTAACCATTTAAATGTCAATTCTAATTATTTAATAACTAAAAATTAATTATTAAATAATATTGTCATTTAATATATTTATTAATTAGACATATAAAGTCTCTTAATTAATAAATAAACCTAAAATCTCTTTTCTTTACAATTTCGTCCTTGCTTAGTGAAAATTCATAAAGTAGACATAGTCTAACTTTAGAATTATAATTGATTAATTAAAATCAATTAATTGAGTCTTACAAGCAGTATGGTCTCAACTAGTATGGGGACCATGGGCCTATATAACCGAGCTTCTAATAAGTCGAACCGAATTTACCAAGTAAATTCCCTAACTTATTAATTCCTTATTGAATCCACACTTAGACCTTGGAATTGCACTCTCAGTCATATAGAACGCTCTATATGTTCCACGATATAGATACGCTATTAATTATCCATTGTTATAATCCTAATTTGATCAATGACCCTCTAATAGATGATCTACATTGAATAGGAACTAAATTACCGTTACACCTTCAATGTATTTTATCCTTATAACACTTAGCTCCGTATAAATGATATTTCAGCGAAGTGAAATGAGATCTCAACCATTTATCTCTGTTTAGCCAAGCTCGAAGGATATCATCGTTTCACTTCTAAATTCCTATAGAAGTTATAGACTCCATATTTATGTTAGCGCTCCCACTCAATTATACTATCATGTTCTCAAAATGTACGTATCACCCTGACCCAAAAGTAGGCTTAACTAACAAATCAAAGAACATGTATAATACTCTTGAGATCGAACCTAACCATATCAGGATTAAGATCATTTGATCTAGGATCAACAGGTGATATTGAATTGAATAGATATTACGGTAAATTTTAATATATCTAATCAAAGTTCAATATCGGTCCCTTCCGATGTATACTCCATACATCGGATGCTGGTAAACTTTGCCAATACCCTGGAAAGGACATAACACTTATCTAAGGTGTAAGAATACCTATCGCTAATTATATCATGCCAGTCTAAATCCAGTGAACTGACAAATCAGGGAATAAACTTTCGAGCATATAATTAAGATTATATTCCACTGTGTTGACAACACTATAATCATTAACAAATTCATATGTTCTGGACTTAAATAGAATTCATACATTATATATATAATCATGAAATGAATCATGTGAACCATGTAACATAAAATGTTTTTTACCAGTTGTTGGAAATATTTTACCAGGATTTTGGAATATAATCCTGGTAAATTGGATTTCAAATTAATGCTGGAAATATTTTACCAGGATTTGTAACAATGCTCTGATACCAGTTGTTGGAAATATTTTACCAGGATCTAGATTTACTACCATGTATGTTTCATTAACATCCTAATATGAATTCTAAAACAATGAAATAAACACATATAAAGTTTAGGAAACCTTACATTGGGTGCAACGTAATATAATGACTCCTTCCGTTCAGATCTCTAGCCCTTGCTTCCTGAACCTGGATCTCTTTCTCTCCTTCCTTTGATGCTGATTCTCCTTCTTGTTGATTGGATTCTACACAATTTTGAGTTGTGTGTGTATGTGTTTGTGCTAATTTCTGGGTAGATCGATCTGTTTTTGATCAAGAAGAGATCTGGTTCTAGGGTTTGAGAACCAGAGAAGGAGAGAGAGTTTGGTAGAACTCTCGAAGGTTCTTTGACATTTCTAAGCTAGGGTTTGCTCAGCTTGCCTTGTTTTTGTTCAAAGCAGAACGACAAATCATTTTGGCTAAAACGATTTGTCGTGCAGGAGGAAACGACTTGAGTTCTTGGTCGTTTAGTTAATTTCGTGTATTAATTTTTCTGGGACAGTTTTGTCCCTGACGTTTTTTTATCATTATTGAGTTGGTGTAGGGGCATTCTTTGAAATCACAAGAAAAATCCTACAGCTCTCATGGATGGTATGGGAGGTATGTGTTTTATTGCCTTTTGATGCTCTAAATAAATACTAGATTTTGGCTATAATGATTATGGATTATTATTTGGTTTATGCTTTTAAATGCTCATAATTGTTTTTCAACAACATGAATATTGTCAAACACTCTTTTATTGGCTAAACAAGACAAGTTGAAAACTTGTGATAGGCTACATAAGATTGGGATAGCAATGTCCCTAAATTTGTTTGATTTAAGGACTTAACAGTGAGGATGTGAGTCATGTCTTTTGTTTCTTGAGATTATAATAGCCATACTTATATAAGCCAAATCAAGAATTTGTTAGATTGGAAGACTAATGCCACTGAGTTGTGGACAATTATTCTGATGGTTAGGGCAATTATGAAGGATTTTATGGTTACTCTTGCAGCAATTTATCACATTTGAAGAGCTGAAAATGAGGCTATTTGGGAGTGTAAAGTCATTACTTGTATAGTGAATAGAATCAAATATGATATTATTCATGAAATCACAGGATATTCAAACACAATTAGGAATCGTATATATAATGATTGGTTCACAACTCTTCATGTATAATTTCTTTTTAGTTGTCTGGTTTTAGTTTTCTCTTTTAAGCAAAGATTGGTATCCTGTCCATAAAAGTTTATGAGGTGAAATAAATATGTTTTATTACCAAAGATATATATATTTAATTTATGGAACATTAAATAAAATATTAAAAACTAATATATAAAGTTTTAATTTGTAAGAAACTGAAAGAGGCAAATGACCCCCTCCTTCCTCCTTCTACTGGGAGTAGAGGAGTTGGACAACTCCATTCGAAGTCAAAAGCCCAAAAGAGAAGTCAGTAGAAAAGAAAAATAAAGAAAATTTTAACAAAGTATCTAAAATTGTACTTTTTTGGTAGGATTTTTTTTTTTACATTTTTACAGTATAAATGTTTTTTAGTTGGTAAATAACGTTATTTTTACGTTACAGAAATATAATATAACGTTAGAGCAAATAACACTTTTTTAAAATAACAAAACAATAATAGTCTTGTTTTTTGTAAAAGAAAAATAATAATCCACGAAAAGAAACCCATAAAAACTTAAATTTTTTGTTACTTTTGGTATTATAAAATAATTTTAAAAAATAATGATATATGTTGAGAAATAAAAGCCCAAAGCCCAAAAGAGAAGCCTAACCCTTAAAATTGGGCCAGGAAAATCACTAGTCTTATTGAATTAAAATAAAGAGGAAATTACACTTTATACCCTTTTTATATTGTCCTCTTTTATTTTTACCCTCTTTTTTAAAGTCTATCATTTTTACCCTTTTTTTTAAACATTATACCAATTTTGCCCCTGTCACTACAAGATACTCTCTATGTAACTCTCTTATGTCAGGGTATTTTGGGTACAATACATATAAAAGAGGTATATTTCAATTAAATGTAAAATTAGAGGTAAATTTGATTAATTGATTTAAAAAAGTGGTATTTTTCAACTTACCCCTAAAATAAAAATAATTATATAAGACACCATTTTTTGTAAAATATTTACTTTTTTACGTTCAAAGAACGTTTTTTTTATATTTTTACGGTTTTCCAAAATATAACACGAAAACAACATAAAATCAACAAGAAAACAACATAAAAGTAACATCAAAATAACAACAAAAAAACAACAAAAAATAACATACATATAACAAAAAATTAACAACAAATGAACAAAATTTAAACATAAAAGACCGTATTTTATGTAAATAAAATCAAAAAAATCGTAAAAATATTTAAAATTCCGTGAAACCGTATTTTGTTGTTTTTTTTGTTGTTTTTGTGCATTTGTGAAATTATCCCATTAAAATATGGAAATTTACAAAAATACTTAAAGTTGGGTTAATTTTTACAAAAATATTATCACATGGATTTTTTTTTTCCAAAGTACTGTGTTTTTATAAAACAACAATGAAACACAAAGCAGAACAACTAAAAATAATAGTAAAACTACTAAAAAACAACCGTAGAATAACAATGAAAATTTAATACAGTACACAACATAAAATTTACACATTATTTTTTTAAAAAAAAAAACATAGTATTTTTAGAAAAAATTCAGCCCCACAATATAAAAGTAAAAAAGTTATAAGTTTGAGTATGTGGTACTTAAAATATTCTACAATTCCATGATATAGGTAGTGACGTAAACCATAACCCAACAACAATTAACAAAGAATATTTACAAATTCACCTCATTTCGTAAAATTGGGGTTCTAACCCTTAAATTCATAAAATTTCACCAACCAAACGCGTTTAATTAAAACTCAACATTATCATAGTTTAAAAAATAATTCTATCTTTAAATTATTTAATCTAATATACATTTAAAGAATCAAAATCCCAAAGAAAAATAATCATATTTTCACCAAGAAAAATACTTAATAAACATAATAATGAGAGAACTCCCCTCATTATGATGATGAAAGAAGTTAACGAAGAGGATAGAATGACCAATCTAAAATTTTTGTTTGAATAATTTGTGGCTTAAATACTTAAGTTTAACTCCCAGTTGTAAATAAATACATAAGCTTAATTTTTGGTGGTAATAATACCTAAGTCATAATTTTGAAACTCATGTGTAGGTACCTAGTTAAATAAATTGTCACGTGACAAATTCTAATTAGTCCAAATCATTAAATTTTTATTTTAAAAAAATTAGTTCAAATATACCAATAAGAAAATGACACGTGGATATTATAGCTTAACATTTAACGGTTAGGTACCTACAGAGTTCTAAAAATATAACTTAGGTATTATTTCCACCAAAAATTAAACTTAGGTATTTATTTGCAACTAAGAGTTAAACTTAGGTATTTATCTGCCAAATTATTTTTTTTGTTTTGTGGAGACTTATTGTTATAAAAAATATTTATATTATTTTAAATAAAATTATAATTATTTTGTGGGAGTTTTTTTATTATTTTGTTGTAAACGTATTTATTTAAAAAGAAAATATTTAATTTTTAAAATATATATTTTAGAGTAATTTGCGGTGTAAATACCTAAGTTTAATTTTGAATGTAATAATACTTAAGTTATATTTTTGAAACTTCTGTAGGTATCTAGTTGTTAACTGTCAAGTGGTCATTATTCACGTGGTTATTCACTTGACACTTAATAGCCAGACACTTACCGAAAATTTAGAATTATAACTTAAATATTATTACCGTAAAAGATTAAACTTAAATATTTATCTGTAACTGAAAATTTAAATTTAAATATTTACACCACAAATTATTATTATTATTTTTATTCGAGCTACAACCCCGCGCCAAAACAAAAAAAGTGTGTCTATCTCTAGAGGTAAAATATTTATGATTTTTTTTTTTTGAAGTAAACTTGTGTTTCTTTAAGATAGGCAAATAAAGTACAAAGCAAACAAGTTATATGGAAGATAAAAGACCATTCTAAATCAACTCATTATCTAATCCTAATCCTATCTTTGCAACACTATGGGTCAATATGAAATTTTGATTATATATGAATCTTTGAGGGAAAGTGTAACGTCCCCGCTTCAAGCCTCCATTGGGTCCTTACACCCACGGAATGATAGCTCTTATACACGAGTACGCCACTCTGGCTGTTTCCTGAATTGATGACTGACCCTACAGACCAACACGAGTGTTTCCAGCATGCTTTGTCCTCACTCGCACGCTTCCTGGAAAAACTTCCCAGGAGATCACCCATCCTGAAATTGCCCCAGGTCAAGCACGCTTAACTGTGGAGTTCTTTCGTGATGGGCTACTGAAAAACAAGATGCACCTTGTTGATATAGGTAGTACCAATCAATCCATTTAAGCCCTCTTCAACTGTGTAGTCCCATACCTACACAGTCTCAGAATCATCCCACTTGACCTTCCCCAAGCGATGTAATTGGATGTTAAGTAACTTAATCATTACAAAGTTAGGGTGCGTTTGGAAAGCCACAATGTAATTGGATTTGTGTTTAATTGGAAGTAATTACACAATTTGGCATGTTTGTCTGACCATGTAATTACACTATAACTGTGTAATTTGAAGTAATTGAGGGGTTCCAATTACACTCTCCAATTCTCATGCCCCCCATGAGAATTGGATGTAATTACACTGTGTAATTACTAAATACTTTCCATATTAAATATTAGCTACTAAAAAATATTATTTTCCCATATAATTACTAACTATTTTGCCAAACAAGATATTAGGAATTCATATGTAATTACCACCTCATATCCAAACACACCTTCCATTTTAAAATATAGTGTAATTACTAAACTGTGTAATTACCACCCTAGTAATTATACAGTTACTTCCAAACACACCCTTAATATTATATTTATAAATATCATCTTTTATTATAAATATACATGTAACTAACTAAAATACATATATATTTTTTTCCTATTATTTTTAGGGCGACTGCACTTATACGTAGTCCGCAAACTTTGTACTTTGGATCCAATATATAAAATGGTTGTGCTCATCTATTTTAGTAAATCTCTTTTATTTTCTTCATTTTGTCTTTTTTTTTTACTTTTATAAAGTATTATTTATTATTTAATACAACGTAACTCTTATAGAACGTACTAAACTGCCTTATATGTATAGTTTAACCAAATATGAAGGTATTATTGTTTTACTTCATATATACACTCAGGATTTCCAACTAAGGTTTTCATCAAACTAATAAATATACAAACTTAAAATATGAGTAATTACAAAAAAGTCCACTTATTAATATTAGGGTAAATAGCGGCAAAACCCCAAATACTTTCGTTTTGGTTTCACTAAACCCCCAAAACCAAAATTTTTGCGGGTAAACCCCAAAGCCAGGAAACTGTTAGCAATTTAACACTTCCGTCTAAATTTAACTGTTTGTTGGATTGTCCACGTGGACACAATACACACGTGGCCCAATTTTATTGGTCCACGCAAATAATTATTTAAAAAAAATAAAAAATTAATTATTTTAAAAATAAAAAAAAATCTTTTTTTTTTCTTTCTTCTTTTTTCATTTCTTTCTTTTTCTTTTTCTTTTTTTTTTCCTTTCTTTTTCTTTGACTATGAACCCTAAACCTAAATTCTTCCCACCCACCCACCCACCACCCACCACCATTCCTTCCTTACCACCACCACCACCATCTTCTTTTTCTTCATCTTCTTCAGTCATCTGCTACCACCACAACCATCCAAATCACAAAAAAAAAACAACAAAATCAAGTTCAAATCAATTCAAACAAATTCAAATTCAACAAATAAACAAACACACACATATATATACACGAAATCTTAACCCCAAAATTAATATTTGAAAATCCTAATTTTATTTCCCCGCAACTATTTGAAAACCCTAAATATAAAGAGTAAGAGAAGAGACCGGGAAAGAGAGAGAGAGAGAGAGAGAGAGAGAGAGAGAGAGAGAGGAGATCGATCCGAGCTAGCTTGGTGGTCCCCGACATCCTCCTCCACAACCACGTCGAAGCTACATCTTTGTTCGCCGGCTTTAATGGCGGATCTGAGATGGAGGAGATGGTGGGTGGTGGCTTTAATGGCTTCGAAGTCGGCGGAGGAGGACGAGGCCGGAGGAGGACGACGCCAGAGGAGGTTGGGCTGCCTGCTGGTGGTCTTGGGCTGCCTGCTGGTCTTGGACGCTAGCTGCAGCCACAATGGGTTGAAGATGGTTGTGGGCTTGTGTACATGCGAGAGAGAGAAAGAGAAGAGGGTATATGTGTGTGAGAAAAGACAAAAAAGAAGGAAAAAGAAAAAAAAAAAGAAAAAAATTTATTTTCTTATTTATAATTTTTTTAAAATTTTAAATTAATTTTATTTTATATTTTAAATTTTTTAAATAATTTTTTACGTGGACCAATAAAATTGTGCCACGTGTTTATTATGTCCACGTGGACAATCCAACCTGACAGTTAACAGCTAAATTTGGACGGAAGTGTTAAATTGCTAACAGTTTCTTGGTTTTGGGGGTTTACCCGCAGAAATTTGAGTTTTGGGATTTAGTGAAACCAAAACGAAAGTATTAAGGATTTTGCCGTCATTTACCCTTAATATTATGATTATATTATTTTTAAAAATTTAAACAAGCTAATTGAGGCCAAGTAAACAACCAACTTAAGCAAAACTACTTATGAACTGCCACACCAAATAATTGTAATAATATGATTGAAAAAACCACATTGATTCAAATAAGATACGCCTAATTTATTACTTTTAAGACAAACTTATTTTTGAAGTCGGCTTCCTAACGCAAGGCATCAATACTTCAATAGTATTTGAGCTAAAAGAAATTGCTATGTCGAAATGACAACATGCCTTACGAAATTGCTATCTTTTTTTTTTTAATAAATATAATATACATTTTAATTAATTTGATCAATTATAATAATCACAGACGGACCTACTCTTATCAATGCGGGAGCTATAGTCCCATTAATAAAAATATTGTCTTTTAAAAAATTAAATGTATTTTTTTTAATTTGATAATTATAAACCAAAATAATAAAAAAGCCCCCATAAAATTAAATAAATATAGTAAGAGTGATAATAATATAAGTATAACTATTTTTTAATGATAAATAAGCCCCCACAAAGTAAAAATTCTGGGTCCGTCACTGATAATAATAGAAGTATTATCTTTTGACAGGTATAGAACGTAATAATATGTAATTGACTAATAATTTGTAATTAACTAATAATTTTTAGGTTAATTAAGATTTTTTTCCCCAAACTTTGACATGTACCAAATCATGTTCCCTAAACTTTTTTTGTCGTTAAAAATTCCCTCTGAACTATTGAGATTGTTAGATTTAAAGATTTTTGTCTAATTTCATTCAATTTTACAGTTTCAGTGATTGTTTATGTACTAAAACATGCTTCCAGACTTTGATATCTATCAAATCATGCCTCTTAAACTTTGATATGTACTAAATCATGCCTCTGAACTTTCATCCATGTCAGAATTTTTTAACTAAAATTATACAAAAGTACGTCCTTATATTTAACAATCTCAATAGTTTAGAGAAAATTTTTAACGGCAAAAAAATTCACGAAGCATAATTTAGTACATGTCAAAGTTTGGAAAAAAATTCTTAATTAGCCTCATTTTTATGTTCAAATGCACCAACCTATCATTAATTCTCTTATACATTATTGATTATTCTAACACTTTCACCAACACGTGAAATATTGTTTCACGTACCCGAAACTCTCATGCAACTCCTATATATATCACAATGCTCTGACAACAAAATTTCACCCCAATTTCCCAACCCAGTCATTACTAAATAAATTCTCCAAAAATGGCTCCTACTTCTCCTATTTTTACTAAAATTGGGATAATAGGAGCTGGAGTTAGTGGTATTGCAGCAGCCAAACAGATGAGACACCATGATCCCATAGTATTTGAAGGGACTGATACGATTGGAGGGGTGTGGAGCCATTGCTGTTACAGCTCCACTAACCTCCAATCGACTTACCGAGACTACGAGTTCTCGGATTTCCCATGGCCTGCTGCAGTGAAAAAGGAGTATAGCTTTCCTTCCCACCTAGAGGTCTTGGATTACCTCAACTCCTACGCCCGGCACTTTGACGTCCTCAAATGCGTAAGGTTCAATTCTAAGGTGGTGGCGCTCCGCTACCTGGGCGGAAAAACTACCACTGACAAAATGGATACACCGGAAGAATATGGCAGCCTCCTCTCGGGTCACCCCGTTTGGGAAGTTGCTGTCCAGACCAACAACTCGGACGAAATTCAGGTATGTTATATTAAATGTAACTATATGAGTAGGTGTTTATTTTTTTTATAGATTTTTTTAATAAACATGACATATATATATCTAAAAAAGTATTTGTCTATTATTATTTTCTTTTACCAAATCCACTGTTTTCATTTTTTAACAATAAAATGGAAAATGACTAGACCCCGAATTTTTACTTTGTGGGGATTTATTTATCATTAAAAAAATATTTATATTTATATTATAATCACTCTTACTATATTTATTTAATATTGTGGGGGCTTTTTTATTATTTTAGTTTATAATTATCAAATTAAAAAAAATACATTTAATTTTTTAAAAGGTAATATTTTTGTTAGTGTGGATTACAGACCCCACATTCACAAGAGTAGGTCTATCCCTGATTATTTGCCTGATCAATATTGTGATGACGCTCTTACTTATTGCACTTACAAAAAAAAAATCTTTCCCGTACTATTATTTTATAAAAAAATAATAATAAAAAAATGTATGATCAATAATTTTAAAAATATTAATGAAAAATATTATAAAATTAAAAATAAGGTAAATTGCAGCATAAATACTTAATGTTTCAGATTTTATACACTTAAATACCTAATGTTTATTTTTGGAGGCAAAAATACCTAATGTTACATTTCTCTTACACCGTTATTACCACTTCCGTTAATTTATCATAAATATAGACACGTGAATGGCTCAAATGCATTACATTTATTTATTTTATTTTAATATTTAATATTCTTAATATCAAAAACTAAATACTACTTGTTTAAAAAAAATAAGAGAGATGCAATACTAAATTACCATAGCTGAGTGAAACAGTGCAATATATGGAACATGATTATCGAATTAAAGTACCAATATTATATGAAAATTGTTATGAGAACTGATTTTTTTTTTTTTTTGGAATATGTAGCATTTAGTTTCTGATATTAAAGATATTAAGTTTTAAAATAAAATAAAAATAAATGTAATGCATCTGAATCCTCCACGTGTCTATATTTATGAGTTAACGGAAATAGTAGTAACGGTGTAAGAGAAATGTAACATTAGGTATTTTTGCCTCCAAAAATAAACATTAAGTATTTAAGTGTATAAAATCTGAAACATTAGGTATTTATGCCGCAATTTATCCTTAAAAATGTTACGGTTAAATTAAAATTAAAATTATAATTAATAATAAATTTTAAATATTATTACAATTTTTTTTATATATAAATAGTTCTTAAATTAATATTTTTTAAATGTAAAATAATGTTATTTATCAACTAAAATAAAAAAATTAATTATATAACTAAAAATTTATATAAAAACAAAATAAAAATTAAAAATATATAACTAAATTATATGCCTACATTATTTCACACATGATACCATATATATATATTATAATTAAAAGGTATATATATCTTTTAGTTATTTAAAGAAAATTATTGGTTAACGGTTTTTTTTTTTTAAATTCTTTTTATTAAAGTTAACCGTTTAAACTAATTCGGTTAAATTAATCAATTACTTTTAGATTTTGTTTTCTATATGTTAAATTATTTTGAGTTCTTTTTTTTTTTCAAAAATTTGTAGCACGCACGTCTTAATTACTGATACATACATTTTCATATAAAAAATAAAATTATCTGGATGATAAAAATTTAAATATGGAAGGATCCAATAAAGGGGAAGTTTTAATTTTATACGCAATATTAGAAAGAAATTAAAAACTAACTCTCACTATTTTATTTACCGAAAATTAAAACATTTTGACATTTCCTTTTTACTTGCGTCAGCTATCAGCTGTCTTTTTTTTTCTTTTTTTTTTATGTCACACTACTACAAAAATTCTCTTTTGCGTGCGTTTTTTTATTTTTTATTTTTATTTCATTTTCTCTCTATTACATAAAAAAAATTGATCATACTATTAATTATTTGAACTTAAGAATAGTACATCATAAATTATTTTTCAAGGTAATTATTGTTATTTTTTTAGAATAATTACTTTTTAAACTATAATTTTAATTTAATGTTATTTTGTGTGTTTTGTTAGTTAAGATAAGATGCAACTACGTTGTTTTTTATTTATTTATTTAACATTTTTTGTATTACTTTGAAACTTGATTAAAAGTGTACTAAGTTGAAAGAAAATATAATAAATTATTTTCAAAATTAGTATTATTCTTTTTTGGTGATATAATTTTGTGATATTTAAGATATTATTTTATTTAATAAAATAAACAAAAAAAAAAAGATACCAGTTTGTCTTTTAATTTTTTAAAAAACTTAATAAAATAGTTTGATAAAATTAATTTATTTAAAATACTATGCGAGCACAAAGTATATGAAATAATAAAATACTTTTTAGTATCTTAAATAAATTACTTTTTAGTAGCGTATTAAATTTGATTGGCATATCAATTATTTTCTAATAACAAAATTTGTTAATTAAAATTTTTTTAAAAGAAACTAATAAATTACATTTTATTTTAGTCATTTAATCAGTGTAAAAAAAATATAGCTTTGTAAACTTTGTCAAGAAATTAAAAAAACTCTGTAAAATTTTATAAAAAAATAATTGAAAAACAAAGGATGAGAATTGCTATGCGGCACCGGCGGTGCCGAACACCACAACTACCTGACAGTGACTTAATACAAAATAATATTATTTAGTTTATTTATAATACTTTTTTATTAATTATATGGGACCCACAACCATTTTTGACCCTTTCCATCTAAATAATAAGCCCACGCGCACCATCTGCCAATAAATTATTTTCAACATTTTTTCTAATATTTAAATGTTTATTCATGTTTACATAATTTTCAATTACCAGTAGTATAGTCATTTTTTTTTTATTTTTTTTACATCAAATTCTTTTTATTACTTTTTTAATCTCAAACTTTCTTCTTCAAAAAAAAAAAAAAAAATTCTCAAACTTTCTAGTATTTTTATATTAAATGCTTATATATGAAAAAAATTCATTATTTTATTTTTCAATACATGTATATTGTATTAATATTCTTATAATTTTTACTTTTTCATTTTGTTATTTATGATTTTAGACTAAAATTTTTCCAAAAAATTAAAATTCCACTCATATAAAAATTAATATAATTTGAGATGTATTTTATGTAAAATAAAAATTATAAAAAAAAAGTATATTTATAGATTTTTAGAGTGTAAATAAAATTATGATAACTATCCACATAAAATTAACATAACAAATATTTTCATTTTTCGGGACCTTCTCTATAAAATGCATAACCTTATCTATAAAATGCATATTAAAGTCATTAAAAAGTAAACTATATATACTACTAAATAACAAATTTATATATGATGTTCATAAAGTTTTGAAATTGACATCATTCCAAAAAAATATACATGGAGTATTTTACTTTATAATAACATCTCCCAGTCATAAAATATATGCTTCGGTACATATATATTAGTATATATTTTTAGGATGATCATGATAAATCTTTGGGTCTTGGTAGTAATACATTGTTTGGCTTGAAGTTGCTTGGTGCGGCATTCCATCACTCAATGTAAGACCTACTTAATTACGACAAGAATACAATTAATCAATTAGTTTTTCAATTCTATATTTATAAATATATACAAGAAAAATAGAGTGAAACTTATACATATGATAAAGTAATTACCTTGAGTATTTTACAAAGTCGGGTTTCAAAAATTTGGTCTAAATTAATAAGATTGTAAAGACTGCGAGTAAGATCCATTCAAATGTTTGAAATTTATTAATTCACTTGGAAGTGATATATAAGGTGTCATTGTTTCCGTATGTTGTTCCTAGATTCAAAATTTTAGTGTAAATATATTTTTATATAAACATAAATTCAAAATAGAAATTTAAATAGTTGTTTACCTTTAAGATCATTTTTTCTTGTAAATCATGGGTAACACATTGAGTTGAAATTGTGGATACATCTTTCCCTTTTGTAGCAATATCATCTACAATATTTTCACTACGTTGAGTAGTTGACATACTAGCCCAAAATATATCTTTCAATGCTAGAACCCATCGACCTTTTTCCTTAAACAAATCACTTAACCACTCATTGTTTGAAAGTTCAAACTCATTCATAAAATGTCTCCACTTTTCTATAGCCTTTTTCATTGCTTTGTCTTGGTCTATAGCAAGTGGTGCACATTCATTCATGCGTATAAACCATGTTCTGAACAACCAAATAAATGTATTAGTATCATCATTTGATAACAATCCACACCCCAACAATATTGAGTGCCCATGGTGATTAACTCCTACAAACAATGCAAATGGCAAATTATATTTATTTGTCAAATATGGTGTGTCAAAAGTAACTACATCACCAAACTCTTGAAATAAGGCTTTGCTCCAAGAATCTACCCAAAATATATTTTTGATTCTACCATCATCATCTAAATCCATCATGTAAAAGAAGCTAAGATTCTTAGATTGCATACTCATAAAATAATCATGAATGACTTTAGCATCTCCAACCCCCAAACGTAAATGCCTAGCTTTATCAACAAAATTTCTGCAATCTTTTTCTAAGAATAGTGCTTTATTATGACCTCCAGCTTCACTACAAATGTTTGGAAATTTTTTGCCAAACTATAACCCTACACGATTGTTTAATTCTAACTTTATTTTTGCCCCTATGCCTATTTCCATATCGCATGTATAGAATTTTGATTTACGAGGACTTAGACAATGATTATGCTCAAGCATAATAGAATTAATTTTGCATTGCCCATATTCATACAAAGTAACATTAATTTTTGCTTTGCAATCTGTTCTTGTTTGAGAATTAAGAATAAGAAAATTTTGTTTCTTGAGTTGAGATTTCCTAGCTCAAGAACATGAAAGGCAAACAAATTTCATTTTTCCATGTGTTGAATTACGACTTGCTTTCTTCTTAACACCAAATCCTTCTTGTTTCCATATAATTTATAGTACAAAAACAAATCATCCAATGAATCAAACTTCATTCCTATCTTAGGTGTTTCCACACTATCATTCAATTCCATTGTGCTTTCAACTTTTTTCTCACTAATATCTTTATTACTAGACAAACAAATATCTTCTTCTTCTAGAGACATTTGAAACTCTCTGTATATGTTCCTTCAAAAAAGTTGATACATAGCTAACTAATTACTAATTAACATATAATTAAAAATAAAACAATGTGTAAAGATAATCTTATGCAGTCATGGCACTACAAGAAATCCCATCATTAGCGGCGGGGGTATTAGCGGCGGAGCTCCTCCGCCGCTAATAATGGGGGTATTAGCGGCGGAGGCCCTCCCCCGCCGCTATTGCCAGGCTGAATTAATTTTTTTTTTAAAATATTAATAGCGGCGGGCTGTCCGCCGCTAATGCCCGCCGCTATTACTATTAGCGGCGGGGTCCGCCGCTAATACCCCGCCGCTAATAGGTGGGCGGGAAAAATCCCGCCCATTTTGATTCAAACTATTAGCGGCGGGGTATTAGCGGCGGACCCCGCCGCTAATAGTATTTTATTTTAAAAAAAAATAAAAAAATTAATAAAATGTTATTAGCGGCGGGGTCCGCCGCTATTGCCCCGCCGCTAATAACACTATATATACCCCATCAGACCCCTCATCCCCATTTTTCCATTTTCTTTCAAAAAATTCCCCAAACCGCTCCTCCTTTCCCCTTCTCCCATTTCTGAAATTTCCACCGCCTCCATCTCCGACGCACCACCACCCCGACGCACCACCACCCCGACGCACCACCACCCCGACGCACCACCGGTTATTTTAGGTAAGTATTGTATTTTTTTTTTATTATTTTAGATTTGTTATTATATAGTTTTAGGTTTTAGATTGGTTTATATAATGTATATTTAAATTTTGAATGTTATATATTTAAAGTTTTAAATAATCTGTGTAGGTTTTTATATAGAAAAATCTGTGTATATAGAAAAATGTAGGTTTTTATAATCTGTGTAGGTTTTTATAAATGTAGTTTTTTATATAGAAAAATCTGTGTATATATATATATTTTTGTATATAAAATTGGTTATATTTACATATAAATATATATATAAATCTGTGTATATATATATTTACATATAAATCTGTGTATATATATATTTTGGGTATATATATAATCTGGGTATATTATATATATATATTTGTATATAACAGTTTATATATATATGTATATCGTAGTGTAGTATATATATTGTATTGTATTATTATGTAAAGTATAAAAATTATACATTATATATATATATATTATATATTTTGTATATATTATTTTTGTAATGTAATAGTGTATATATTTGTGTATATACACTATTATATTATTTTTATTATTGTATATTGTATATTTTGTATATTGTAATATAATAGTGTATATATTTGTGTATTGTATATTTTGTATATATTATTTTTTTTATTTATATATTTGTGTATATAAAATATATAGTATTGGGTTTTTTTTTAAAGAAAATATAGATTATATGTTAATGTATATATAATTTATATATTGTAACAATATTGTATATTGTATTGTTGTTATTTGTAGGTTTTTTAATTAATTTTAGTAATTAGTAATTTGTAATTGTTTGTATTTGTTTATTTTATGTTAGATTTTATTGATATTAAATTGATTTGTTGTTAAGTTTGCTAAAATTTGAGAAGTAAATTTAGCAAATTTAGAATATTGAAAAAAATTTAAAAAATTAGAAAAAAAAAATATTAGTTTGTAGCTTAATATATACATAATAAGATTTTTTTAAATAATAATATTTCAATTTTTTATTAACTTAATAAATAATATAAATATTAAAAGTTAAAAAGATTAATTAGAAGATTTGATTTATTTTTTTAATTTTTATTAAAATTTAAATTAAATGGATTAACTTTTATTTGAATTTTAAAAAATAATTTTTTTTGTATTTTTATGGTGGTAAAAATTAGTTATTTTATATTTATTTTAATTTAGAAAATAAATTTTTTTTATATAAATGATAAATAATTCAAAAATTTAAAAATTAAAAATTTAAAATTTAGTAATTTAATGAATTTTTATAGTGTAATATGTAAAATGAATTTTTTTATAATATAATTAGTTTAACTTTTTATAACTAATTTTAAGTTTCAAAAAATAATAATTCATTTAAAATTTAATTATTTGATATTTATTTAAATTTTGAAAATAAATTTATTTTTTTATAAATAATAAAAATAACACAAAAAATTAAAAATTAATAATAAAGAACAATAATAATTCATATTTATAAATAAATTAAAAATATATCATAAATTTTGTACTCATAAAATTTCATAAGACTTTACAAAAATTTAAAAATTAATAATAAATAACAATAATAATTCATATTTATAATTATATTTAAAAATATATCATAAAATTTATATTCATAAAATTTCATAATACTTTACAAAATTCATATTTATAATTATATTTAAAAATATATCATAACTTTTGTACTTATAAAATTTCATAAAACTTTACAAAAATTTAAAAATTAACAATAAAGAACAATAATAATTATATTTAAAAATATATCATAAAATTCATACTCATAAAATTTCATAAGACTTTACAAAAATTTAAATATTTAATACTTCATTTGTCGTCTAAATTGTAGATGGCGACAATTGATAAGTCTTGGACCAAAATCAGAAATCGTGGTTGCCATGAATTTTGGAATGGTCTACAAGCCTTTTTAGCAATGGCATCAGAACATAAGGATTGTGATGGACGAATACGATGTCCTTGTGTGAGATGTATAAATAGTAGGTTTGAAAAAATAGATAGGGTTAGAGCACACGTATTTGATCGAGGTTTTATGCAAGGATATGACAAGTGGATTTATCACGGGGAGCCTGAGGATGCCGTCGTTGATGTAGCGATTCTTGGATGTTGAATCAGAGGATGAAATGATTCCTATTTTGGAAGATTTCTTTCCCTCGACAACTGAGGCACAAGGAGAAGATGAACAACCAACCACAAACCCACAATTTGATGACTTATTTGAGGAAATTGAAGCTGAATTGTATCCCGGTTGTGATTGGATTTCATCTCTTAACTTTTTAGCAAAGCTATTGCATTTAAAAGTTAGGGGAAAAATTCCTAATAACATCTTTGAAGAATTATTGAAGCTTTTAAAGTTTGCGTTTCCGAAGGAAAATAATATTCCATCAACTTACTACGAGGCAAAAAAGAGATTGAAGAAATTAGGCTTGGGTTATGATAATATCGATGTCTGTTTGTATAATTGTTGCTTATTTTATAAGGAGAATGCATCCAAGGAGGCTTGTCCAGTTTGCGGAACTAGTCGTTGGGTTACTTCCGAGAACGGGAAAGGAAAAAAAGTTCCTTGCAAAGTCATGCGATACTTTCCGTTGACACCTCGACTTAAAAGATTATATAGTTCGAGGATTACAGCGAAAAGCATGATATGGCATCATACTGGAAAATCAAAAGATGATGGGTTGTTGCGACACCCGGTCGATGGTTTAGCTTGGAAAGACTTTGATGCAAAACATCCCGATTTTGCAAGGGACCCAAGAAATGTTCGACTTGGGTTAGCTGCTGATGGATTTAATCCATTTGGCAACATGAGTCTTGCATACAGCATGTGGCCAGTGGTGTTGGCTAACTATAATCTACCACCTTGGTTATGTATGAAAGATAATTATTTCTTGCTATCTACCCTAATTCCTGGTGCAAAATCTCCAGGTAAAGACATGGATATATTTTTAAGACCTTTGGTGGATGAATTAAAGGAGTTGTGGAATAATGGGGTAGCAACGAGAGATAGTTCGACCAACTCAATGTTCACCATGCGTGCTGCGCTTTTGTGGACAGTGAATGATTTTCCTGCTCGTAGTAGCTTGTCTGGGTGGAGTGGTCAAGGTTATAAAGCTTGCCCTACTTGTAATGAAGACACGACGTCCATTCGAGTGATCGGGAAGACATCATATGTTGGTCATCGAAGGTTCTTGCCAAGTAACCATGCAATGAGAAGGGATACTCGATTTGATGGTAAAGTTGAAAGAAGACCTCCTCCAAGACGATTTACTTGTGAAGAAATATTATCACAAGTTAATGCTCTCGAACCCCAAATTCCCGGACATCATGAAAATTTTGGGGGCGTGAAACGTAGAAGAGTTGCAGAAAATTATAATTGGAGGAAAAAAAGTAATTTCTACGAGTTGGAGTATTGGAGCACGAATATTTTAAAACACAACATTGATGTCATGCATGTTGAGAAAAATGTGTGTGATAGTCTCCTAGGAACCATCTTGGATAATGATAAATCAAAGTACACAACCAATGCGCGCCATGATTTAAAGAAGATGGGTATTAGGGAATCGTTGTGGATTTATGAAGATGTAAATGGGAGGCAAATGAAACCGCATGCTCCTTATGTTTTGACTCGTGAGAAAAGACAACTTTTTTGTCAGTTTGTTAAAGGAATAAAGTTTCCCGATGGCTTCTGTTCAAATTTAAAGAGCAAAGTTTCTCCAGATGAGTCTAACATTATTGGGTTAAAATCCCACGATTGTCATGTCATTATGCAGCGAGTATTAGCGGTTGGTGTCCGTAAATTTCTACCTCGTGACACTGCAACAACTATTACTCAGCTGTGTAATTTTTTTCGACAGTTATGCTCTAGAACTCTAAATGTAAAAGATATGGAGGATGCTCAAAATAATTTAATTCTGTTATTGTGCAAGATGGAATTGATTTTTCCTCCAGCTTTTTTTGACATTATGATACACTTGGTATTGCATTTGCCTGAAGAAGCGATATTGGGTGGCCCGGTCTTTATGAGATGGATGTATCCTTTTGAAAGGTACATGAAAAAATTGAAAAATTATGTGGGAAATAAAGCACGTCCTGAAGGGTCAATTGCAGAAGGTTATGTTGCTGATGAGGCAGTAACTTTTTGTTCAATGTACTTTAAAGGGTGTGAAACAAGATTTAATCGGCTTGATCGAAATGAAGATGCGCCTTCTGTTTGTCGCTATCTCTCAGTTTTTAATTCTCAATCTCGTCCTTTAACTAGCGGACTTATCAAGCCTCTTGATCATACCGCCGTGAAAAAGCCGAGTGGTACATTCTTCAAAATTCTCTGAAATCCAAGCTTACTTAGAGTAAGTTTGTTACATTTTTATAAATTATTTTATTAAATTTTTAGTTTTTATTTTCTATCTCCTTCTATCGTATCTTGACATTATCATACTTCACAGTGAACATTTGGACAAGATCAAGCATGAAAATCCTAATGGTAATCACGATGCATTGCATAGGCAAACTTTCCGTCCGTGGTTTCACAAGAAGGTATAACGACAAAATTGTTAAGTTTTAATTCAATCATTTATATTCCTCTCATATTAATACATTTTATGTATTTAGATATATGAGCTGCACAAGCTTGGAACTTTACAAAATGGTGATGAGTTACTCGCTCTCGCTTCCGGGTCCGATTACTTAGCAACATTTTACGAAGGTTGTGTAGTGAATGGTGTTCGGTTTATTGCATCAAAGCGAGACCAAAAGCGGAAGACACAAAATAGTGGTGTTACTGTTGCTGGAACAGAAGGGTTTAATTATTACGGCACACTTGAAGATGTAATCACTATATCTTATACTGGTGCATTTACAGTGTCATTGTTTGAATGTAAATGGTATAACACTAATCCATTAAGAAAGAAGACAATCACTGAAAATAATATAACTAGTATAAATACTCGTGGACATTGGTATCAAGATGAACCGTACATCCTTGCCAACCAGGCAAAGCAAGTTTTCTATCTTGAAGATCCACTCAGAGGTCGCGATTGGAAGGTTGTTGAAGATATTAGCCATCGACAAATTTGGGACATTACTGACAACGAAGATGAGACTGATGTAGATGTTGTTAGTGATTCTAACTCTGCCAATTTTGTGTTGACAGTTGATCTTGGAGAGTTGATTATGCAATCGAATGAACCTCCAGTAATTGTTGAATCGTCCGATCAGTTAGTGGATTCTGAGATAGAGAATAATGAACTGGATGAGAATTATGTTGCTGAAGAAGTAGATGATTTACTAGTTGAACATGTAGAGGATGAAAATGTAAACTTAGTGAATGATGGAAATGATAGTGATTCTTCAGTGTAACTTTTATTTTGTAAACATTCGTTACTAAAATTTTTTACAATTAAAGGAATATTTAATTTCTTTCGTATTGACATTTTAAATACTTATATTTCAATTATGTGTTTCACATTTGTGAATTCTTACGTTTTTTTCCGTCTTCAAAGTAAAGTAAAATGTCAGCTACGTTAGCGACATCCCACGGTGGGGATGGTGATGGCAGGGATCCCCCTGATCCTTCTAGGGTACCGTCGTCTTGCGAAGCAGGTTTTCATATTTTTTCAAATCTACAATTGTTCTGAAAATAGATAGTGAATGTATGATTTACTAATAAAATAATTTTTCCCTCGAATATATATAGTTCCACCTCCGGTCAGAAAGGTTCGTGGGGTTGCCGCAAACGCTAATCTCGAAAAAAAAAGGAGAGAAGCTGGTAAGCCCTTACCGGTGGAGGTAGATCTTGAAACCGGCAAAGTAGTTGGCACTGAAGCCAGCAATTATGTTCGATTTCTTGGCCAACAAGTGAGCATGTTGTGCCCGGGTGGTCATCTAAATTTTTCCGATGTACCCCAACAATACAAGGATCAAGTGCTCAATCGAATCAGAGTGAGTGATTTTTAATTATTAAAGGTTGTAATAATTTTATGTCCTCATTTACAAATTAACATAATTTTAAATTATTTTATTACATAGTACTACTTTGATATCGATGGGAATCCCCACCGAGACCTACTTATGGGGACTTTATATTCGGTGATGGCGGAGCGGTATAGTGAGCGAAAGACGCTCAGACACAAGCATTTCAAACAACATTACAAAAAACCAGAAGATTGGGACACAGTTCTCAAATTCCCCCCTGACTACTTGAATACTGAGACTTGGAAACCGGTTTGCGAATTGTTCGTTAGCGAGGCATTTTTGAATCGTTCAACTAAAAATAAATCGAATCGGCAACTAATGAAATATCCAACAACGCAAGGCACAAAATCGTTGGCGTCCATACGCCACGGAATGGTATGTATTAATTCTTTAATTGTTAAATGTTTCATACAAAAAAATTCTTTAATAGTTAATAATATTTTTTTCTTATAATAAACTAATTTAATTGTTTATATTTGTATAGGGGGGTACTCCTGGAGAGCATGTAGTTGACGCATGGAAGGAGATCCATGTGAAAAAACCGTCTGGAACTTTCGTTAATGAATTAGCTGCAAAAGATTATGTAAGTGATTAAAATGATTTATTATTAAAATTTATATTTTATATTAATTACATATTCTAATAATTTTGATTTAAATAGGAGGAACTGATCAAGGAGCTTGATAGGAAGCGACTTGAACGACAATCCCGGAGCGATGCGGGACCGAATCCGAATACGATGCGGTTATCGGTTTGACGTAATGGAAACGATTCTAGGCCAAAGATCCGACTATCAAAGCAGGCGTGGGTAAAAGGCTCAAGGGCAAAGGAAAGTAACCAATCCCTCAAACTCAATCAACGGTGCCTCCCCAACCAACTATCGAAATGATGAGCACCATGGCGTATATATTCTCGCCTATGCGTGCCACTTGGGGGGTAATTTGACGCCCGAACAACGTGCCCTAATATTTAACCCACGCTTTGACAATTTCGTTCAAACGTATAGTCAATCGCGGTCGCACGGTGGTTCGTCTTCTCGTAGTCATGCCGCTCCTCCGAACGGCAACAACAACCTCCTACGCAACCACAATTTCGGCCTTCCTCGCAACAACAATTCCAAAATTTGTCACAAAGAAGAATTTGAAAATTTTTTGCGGCGACGACCCCAATCTTTTCCTCGGCAATTTCCTCAACAAAGAATACCGCTTCCGCCAATGGGAAATCGGTTCTTATACCGAACACCGTCGTAGTCTCCTCCGCTCTACTCAAACTTTCGTCGATTTTGGATTATTTGGGAGTTCATCGCAGGAGAACCAATTTTTTTCAACTCCCATTTTCAACCAAGCTGAGCTCGGTAATTTGACGCTGGGTTTATCATCAGACCAAGCGTATGTGCCTTCTCCGCCACGGGCTTCGGGGACTCGTACCGAAAATAATCCAGATCAAGACTTCATAATTAGAGACTTGAATGAAGATGTTAATGAATAATTTATTTATGTTTTGTAATAATTTAGTTTAATTTTGAGACAATATTTTATTAGGATTAATATGTTAAAGTTAATTACTTTGGAGACAATTTTAAATTATTAATAAATTTTATTAAATTGTTTTAATTATATTAATTAGATTTATTTATTAAATATTTAATTAAATTGTTTTAATTATATTAATTAGATTTATTTATTAAATATTTAATTATTTATTTATATCTAATATAAATAAATTTTTAAAAATAATTAATATTTTTTTTTATTATACGGAGTTTTAGCGGCGGAGCAATAGCGGCGGGACCCCGCCGCTATTGCCTGTGTCAGTCTCGAAACACGAAACTGACACAAAGCAATAGCGGCGGGGTCCCGCCGCTATTGCTCCGCCGCTATTAATAGTATTAGCGGCGGAACCAATTTTTGGCCGCTAATACTATTAATAGCGGCCAAGCAATAGCGGCGGACCAATAGCGGCCGAGGTCCGCCGCTATTGCCCTTTAGCGGCCAAAATCTGGAGCAATAGCGGCCGAGGGGCCCGCCGCCATGGCACTGCAAAAAATTATTATTTTTAGTGATAACTTTTTAGTCACAACATAAATTTTTTGTGACTAAATGTGATTTTTAGTCTCAATAAAAAGTTACTTGTGATTAAAACATAGTATTTAGTTAAAAGTTGTCACTAATCTAGTTTTAGTCACAACAAATATTGTGACTAAGAACACATTTAGTCACAACAAATTGTAATTTTGTGACTAATACTTTTAGTCACAGACCTTTTAGTCACAACACAATAATGATAATTTATAATTAGCCACATTTTTCTTTTATCTTTGGTCACAAATTTTGTTGTGACTAACAGTAAGATTTTTTGTAGTGTGGACATATATATAAAAAAAAAAAAAACTACATATATACACGAAATAATTAACCATAAAACATTCTTAAAACAAAATCATTTATTAATATACTAATTATGAGTTTAAACTTTTTATTTTTGCAATTAATAAATTGATAAAAACCTTAAAGTTCTTACTTTTACTTTTTCTTATGTAATTTCTCCACTTGAAATTCATTTATTTTTGTTTCTTCAGTATCTAAATATATACAAAATATATGAGATAAAAAAAATAGTAAAAACAAATTAACTAAAATAGCTAAATAATCATTTTCAAAAGAAAAAAAAAAATAGAATCAACAAGTCACTTACAGTGGAATTATAGTATTGATGATCAATAGCAAAACTTGTAGAAGAAAAATACTAAAGAGAGGGAAAAAGACGAAGCGATGAAATAGGTAAATATATCCAAAAGCGCGTGTGGTTATATTGAATAGAAAGAGTAAAATTGATTGTGGGGCCATATAATTTAATAAACAGAAATAAAAAATAAAAAAAATAAAAATAAAATTAATTTTTTGTCCACAACATAAGTGGACTGCCACCTAATTGTGGTGTCGGTGCCGTATAGAATTCTCAAGAAAATACATCATATCAATATTATCTTATTATTATTAAAAAAAAAAAAAAAAACGAGAGACTCATCATGTTTCTCGCGTCCCAATTCCAAATCTAATCACTTCAATCATTTAAAAAAAAATGTGTGTCACTTCAAAGGAAAAAAAAAAAGATAAGAGATTTTTTTTTGCTAATCTAATTTAATTGAACGGATTCAATCTAATAAAAAATGAGATATTTAATTACAATTAGATTAGATGTTAAAAATTAAATTTTAATTAAATTGAATGTGAATCTCAAAATTTAATTAAAAATCGATCCAATTTAATTATATTTATATATGTTAAAAAATTATTTATATAATAAAAAATATTAAAAAATATAATATATATTAATTATATTTTTATTAAATTTTTTTTGTGTATTGAATTTGTAATTTGTTTTGTGTATTTATTTTAAAAATATTTTGTTCTATTTTATTACTTAAAAATATTATTATTTTAATTATTTAAAATTTGTGTCTACGTTACACTTGTAACAATAGTATATTTATAAAATATTAAATTTAAATAAAAGGTGATACTTAGTTTTTACTTTTTTTTTTATATATTTTTAATTTAATATTAAAATTTAAGTGTGTAATTGGATATCTAATTTAAAAACAGATTGGATCGGATAATAAATTTTCAAATCCAATTACTAAATAAATTGGATCAGATAATGAAAAAAAAGTTAAATTGAATCGGATGCTCACTTCTAAATTATTACACCATATATGAAATTGCAGCTACAGCAATATCAATATTGATGAAGTTAATAAAATATATAGTGATCAATATAAATTATACATACTATAAGCCATATTATCGGATTATTTTATTTTTAATATTTATAGGGAATATTTTATATATATATATATTTATTGGTTTTCAATAAAAATCACCTCTGTAATTTGAAATAGTTTAAATGATCGGATCTCAGGTGATCATACTATTATTAGGCATATTCCCATGAATAATAAGGTATATTCTATTGATTTTTAAATAACAAAGTAATGTATATGATGATTGAGTATATACAACTGTGGCACAAAATAAGTATGTATAAAGTATATTTTAAAAAATTTATAATTATATCCATAAATTAGGCTCAAACAGTTATAGGTACAGAATAAAAAAAATAAAAAACATGCTAACTGTTTGAATAAATCTTGCTTTGACATACTAAATATAATATTTTAGAAAATTATTTTATATATTATTTTTTTATTTATTTTTTAAAAAATTACAGTTTGGGTTACTCTGATAGTTTCTCCAATAATTTATATGTGAGTTGCTATACGGATTTTGATTAAGATTTAAATTGCTCCATTAGTTGCTATATGAATTTCTGTGTGAAATTCTTAAAAGTACGAAAAAAAATTATTTTAAAGTAAAATTAAAAAAACTCCTAATATTTTTGTCCAAATCCATACTTGGTAAAAACTACAAAAGGTACTAATTTATTATTATTCAAAACATAAGATATGAAAAATTAATTTTAGCAAAACATAAGATATCAAAATGAGTGTTTACCCCTTAAATAAATATTATATGTACATATATTAGCATAAAAAAAAAGATTAAAATGATTTAAATATATAAAAAAAAAAAAAAGTTGTGCGTATACCAATTTTTAGGGATGTACCATAAAATTTTCTTTGATTTTTTTTTTTTTATTATTTTTGGAAATAGATCTTTTTTCATTTTCTAAGGTATATAATTAAGTTGAAAATGTTAAGGGGCACTTTATGGTGTCAAGCATCATAAGATGTAGCATATTGTTATTGGTGCAAATCATTATCAGATTTGATTTCGTACAATACTCACAATGATTTTGGACACTATATATGTTCCCTATAATACCATTCAATGATCATATAATTAAGGAAAATTTACAAAATTATTAGAATTTGAGTTAACTTTTACAAAAATCACACGGAAAAAAGTTTTCAAAAATACTGTATTTTTTTAAAACACCAGTAAAACACCAGTGAAAACTTAACACAGTATACTGCAGTATGAAACTTATAAAAATTATAGTAAAAAAGTAAAAAATACCGCCTGACAGTATTTTTATAAAAAAAATAGCAAAAATTAATATATCAGGTAAATTTCCCTATAATTAATCTTTTTTAATCGCAAAACTAAGAATTGGTCAATTAATATGATTAAGGTAACTAATATGATAATAATTGGATGTTGACAGCTGTACAATTTCGAATTTGTGGTGATGTGCCTTGGAATGTATGGAGATGTAGCGATGATGCCAGAGTTTCCAGAGAAGAAGGGACCTGAGATATTTGAAGGAAAAGTTTTGCATACAATTGATTACTGCAAACTTGACAAAGATGCCACTTCTGATCTCATTAAGGATAAGAAGGTTTCTGTTATTGGCTATAAGAAATCAGCTATCGACTTGGCTTTGGAATGTGCTCTACAAAACCAAGGTAAGTGTACTTAGAGTTCCTCCTGAAATTTAGTGGGTCGAAAAAAAAAAATAGTTTTAAGCCTTTATTTAAAAAATATGGTACTTTTCAAAATAAGTAAAAAAAAATGAATAATTTTAAAAAGGAACATATTTTTTTAAGCTCTAAACACAAATCTAATCTGGTTATGTTCAGGACTAGCCCGACTTACTTATACCTACTAACCTATTTACCACACTAAATAAAATATGTAATATATATTTTCCCAACGCATGAGAATTATGTGCAGAAATTTCTGATTAATATCCTTCTAACTTCCGATGCAATATTATACTAATATTATTTTTAGTGTTTCATGAGTTCCGATCCAATTTTATTTTTAAATGACGATATCTTTAGACTTTCATATATGATATTGTGGAAAAAGAAATGGAAAAATTGGACTAAAAATAGAACTATTGTAAAATGTAATAAAAGCAAAACAAATATATCTGTATATTTATGAAAGATGAACTTTGATTTCCACGTTATGGTTAGGAATTTTTTTGCATGCTGTTTGTTCTTAAACACCAGTATATGATATGGTTAGATCATATATAAAGTCATGAAAGTTTCACTTTTCTTATTTTTTCGAAAGTATTTTTCTTTTATAATATTGTAAATTGAAACAGAAATGCTAAAAGTTTTATGGTGCCTATTTTTATAAGGTATAATACAATTCAATATTTGGTCTTAGTTATTTTAATTTAATAAATATTATAAAAAACTGCTAACTAATTATAAAATATTATATCATATTAGATATCTTGGTGCATTGTAATAATGCTTGAAAGTATACTACTTTTGATCTTAATTTTAGTGTCACGCTTTTAGTAGGAGTACCCCGATATTTAGAAAAGAGAAACCGGTGTTTTAGGGATAGCATTATAATGGGCACTAACAGTTTGCTCAACATCTTTTATAGGTGACGCTCCATAATTAGTTAACAATATTTTTTAAAAATTATTCTCTCAAGTTATAAGGACTGACAGTATAACATCGAGAAAGGTGCTACACACCAAAAATGTCTGTTAGCCTCTCTTAAAATAAAAACATGCACGTACCTATTTGACTCAACAAAAATTCAGATGATAAACTAGTCATATTAGATCAGATAGAAGAAAATACAAGTTCTGATTTTTGCCACATACATAAATTATACATATACATATCTTATAAATCTTAACTTGCAGCAGAAGAAATGTGCAATATATAACCACCATTAGATAATCAATCATAATTAGCAGTTCAATTCACTGAGAAAGACCTTGTCTACGTATGTATATACTACAAACATTTGACCACGTATGAAGAATTCTTTCGAACAACCCCCCATTTGTATTACTTTCATTCTTTCTAAACTCCTGAAATCATGAGTCAAAAAGTCGACTATTTTTGTTTTTGAAAGTAATAAAATGTTAAGCATAAAGACAAAGTATATACTTACTTAAGAGATGATATATATAATTACTTTTTATTCTATTATTATTATTATTATTATTATTATTATTATTATTATTATTATTATTATTATTATTATGACACTGAACCTTTTGTTTTGTGGGGTTCAATAGGATCAGAAGGGAAACCATGTACATTGGTAGTAAGGACTCTGCATTGGGCAATTCCCCATTACTGGATTTGGGGTTTGCCATTTTTCCTTTTCAATTCCACAATGTCTTTACAGTTCCCCCTTGAAAAGCCCAACCAGAGCATTCTAAGGCTCCTCCTTTCCTCTCTTTTCTCTCCATTATTGGTAATAATTACCAAACTATTCTTTAATCAACTCCCTTGAATATATAATTTTGTGAAACTAATGTATAGTGTTCAGATATTTATGTATTGATGATTTGATGTTAATTGAATGATGTATATACATATATATACATCTTGACACAGAGGCAAACAGCTTCAAAGTTAATGGAATCTTATCTGCTAAGGAAGCTTCCCTTGGAGAAGTATGGACTAAAACCAGAACACCCTTTTGTGGAAGACTATGCATCTTGCCAGATGGCTGTTATACCAGAAAAATTCATCCCAGAAGCTGAGAAGGGAAACATTGTCTTTAAGAAAGCATCAAATTGGTGGTTCTGGGAAAAAGGAATCGAGTTTGAAGATAAGTCGAAAATTGAAGCTGATGTTGTAATCCTTGCAACTGGCTATGATGGAAATAAAAAGCTTCAAGCTATCATGCCAGAGTCATTCCGCAGCTTAGTGGACTATCCATCTGGTCTCATACCACTCTACAGGTTAAACAAATAGAAAGGAAGAAAACGTTGAACATTGAGTTTCATATTTTGTTACAAGTTTAGTTATCTTTGAATTTCTTTTCTCTGTTTTTTACAGGGGTACAATCCATCCTTTGATCCCAAACATGGGATTTATAGGCTATGTCGAAATTGTTTCGAACTTGCATTCATCAGAAATGCGTTCCATGTGGCTGTCTCGACTGGTGGACAAGAAGTTTAAGCTCCCGGGAGTGCCAACAATGCTTGACAAAACACTTAAGGAGATGGAAGTTATGAAGAGAACCACCAGGTTTTACAAGAGGAACTGCATTTCTATTTACAATGTCAATCACAATGATGAAATATGTGAGGAAATGGGATGGACCGCTTGGAAGAAAAAGACCTGGGTATCTGAAGCATTTAGCAAATTCCGTAGTAAAGGCTATTTTAACTGATAAGATTGACATGAAGTTATCGTATACATAAAATGCAGTCAAAAAGGCTCTGTAGTGATTTAGCCAAGCTTATTATGTACTGTATAGTAGTGTATCCAACAAACTAATGTAATTCTAAATGATATTGACTTTTAAAATCCCCAACCCCCAAAATAAAATAATAAAGACTTTGGTTTACTTGGGAACCAGAGTAGATAATAGAAATAGATGAAAATGATCAGAATTCAGAATTTAGCTACTTGCAGATTGGCCAGTCCAATGGTCTGCAATAGTAGTTAACAAAGGCAAATAGGACCACTAAAAGGGAACAAAACACAACATATACGTTGTACTCTTAGGATTAGCAAGCTATACATGCAGCTCATTTGGACACAGTTCTGCCGGCTGCCATGGTAGACTTGGTGTCCACCCTCAAAAGTCAAAACTCTATGTGATTGGCCAAACTGTTGACTAAGGCATTACCTTGCAGGATCAAAAAGAAAAAAGACAAATAAATCATGAGCAACAACTTTTTTATTTGTTCCTGATGAATTGCCCCAAAATATCTGCTTGACTACACATTGAACAGAAAATGATTGCCTTTATTCACATATGAAAGAAGGTTCAAACATTGATAGCTCTAGTTTTAGATGCGATAAGTTTAAATCATACATACTGATATACTTGTCTACATCAATGGCAAAACGATTTACAGCTGAAAAGATGATACAAAATTAAACAAGAGGATACATTCAAATGCTTTTTAGTATTTTGAGAGTCTCATCGATATGCTTTTCAGGTTGGAACTGGTTGTTGTAGACGAGTTGGACAACTCCATTCTTGTCAAGAACATATGTCTCTCTCCCAGGCAATGTTCCAAACAGATCCCCCGGCACACCCCATTCTTTCCTCACTTTGTTACCTTCATCGGCTAGTAATGTGTAAGGAAGTTTATATTTCTTTGCGAACGCCTACATACAGAAGAACATTTACTTTTGCCATAAGAATTCAAGCATGAGTAGCTATTATGACAAGTTTAAACTTTTCCATTATCACAAAACTATATAACTAACAAGTAACAAGTCTTTGTATTTTTCAATTCAATTTGTTAGTTTTGAGCTTAGTAACAGCTTAAGACATTCTACATTTAAATTAATCATAAGAAAACATATCTTTGGTGCCATCTAACTAGAGTTTTCAGGTACACGCATATCAAGTGACAATTGGATATTATGAAGTTCAAACAATTTAAAATACAGTGTGGAATTGATGACTCAGATTTGGGTTGCGACAAATGACAAAGAAAATCAAGTAGTTTTGTATTACCTTGTGTGAGTTTACATCATCACCACTAATACCGACTACCGCTGCTCCAGCTTTCTTAAACTTCTCATAAGAATCCCTGAAAGCACAAGCCTGTAGAAAATAGTAACCGTTCAGACAATGCTATATGCTAAAGCACACCATTAAAATTAATGAGTGGTGGCAATATTTTACAGTGATTAAAGACACTAAATTTCTTTAATAGTAGACAAGACAGAGTCCAGCTTGCCACCAAACCAAACATTAAAATATGGCAATGTTCTATGACATAGTATGATAATTATGCATTTCAAATTCAAAGGGTACCCATATATAAATTCATATAATGTATAAGCACCTGTTTAGTACAGCCGGGAGTCTCATCAGCAGGGTAAAAATAGACAATCACAGGTTTCCCTTTGAATTTGGAAAGGCTCACATTCTTTCCATCCTGATCTTTCAAGGTAAAGGGTGGTGGTGTCGAACCCTTTTTCACCTAAAGTAATAAAAAAAACCAAAAACCCCTCAATTATTATTGATGAACAAAAGTGGCAACTCCAGTAAAATATGCAAAAAGAAAGGTAATGTACCTTGGCGAAAACGACATTCTTGGTGGAAGAGGAAAGTGGGAGTGTAGTAGATGTAGAATAGGAGAGCTTGGTGCCATAAAACTGAGAGTGAGATGATTTGGAGAAGATTTTGAGGTTTTGGGAAAATAAGTCTTTACGAGTTTGGGGAGGGAGCACAGGTGGGAGTGAGTGCTTAGGGAGAGAAAGTGAAGCCATTAGAGAATGTATGTGAGAAGGAGAGAAAAGAGAAGAAATTTATCTAAATTGTTATGATTTGAAGATATTGTTGTTTGTTTGTAGTTGGTGATTTTAATCAGATTATGTTTGGAGGAAGATAAGAGAAGAAGAAGAAAAGAAGAAGATTGGCTTTTCTATGTGGACGATTTCTGACCCCTTATGCTCTCTTCTCCACTTGCATGTTTTTGGGTTTGGCCCTTTTTTTTTGGGTTCATTAAGTTAAGAAGACTAGTAATGTGAAAAAAGCTTTAATTTAAGAAAATTTACTATGTTAATATAACATATTGGGTAATTTCACAATACACCCCTTTAAAAGGGTTGTGCTAATGCACCCCTATTTGTTTTGGTATTTAGAAAAACAATTTAGTCTATTTTTTTTTTTTATATTCATGTACGTTATAGCTATTTAAGACATCCTACAAAATTTTGAGAAATTCAAAATAATTTACAATATAAAAAACAATGTTCAAACAATTTATTTTACACGTGTATAAAATAAAATAGTCATGCGTGCAACACACTGCTTGAACACAATTTTCGGCGTGTTAAAATTTTCCGAATTTCTTAAAATTTTGCAAAATGCCTTAAATAACTATAATCTACGTGACCATGAGAAAAAATTTGACTAAAAAACTATTTCGGATACTAAAACAGAGAGAGATGTATCAGTGTATCCCTTTTAAAGGGGTGCGTTATAGAATTTCCCTAGCATATTATGTTGCACACATTTTGCCCGCACCCCTTATAAGTGATGTACCGATGTATCCCTATCCGTTTCGACATCTTAGAGACATTTTTAGTCTAATTTTTTTTATGGTCTTGTACAATATAATTATTTAAGATATCCTGTAAAATTTTTAAGAAATTCAACAAAATTTAATACGCTAAAAATAAGGTTCAAACTGTCTGTGTTTAAATATTACTCTCTAAATTATAAATTATTCCGAATTTCTCAAAATTTTACAGAATATATTTAACAATTATAACATGCATGATTATGAAAAAAATTAGAGTAAATTTTTTTTTCTCGATGCCAAGAAAATATGGGTATATCGGTGCACCCATTGAGAAATTTACCAAACTAACCATTTCAAATATTAGAATTTGTAAAATAATTTCACTTAATTTACTTTATGCGACCATGATAGTCACACAATGTAAATCTATGGTCAGTTTGCGGTCGCACAATATAATTCATAGTCATTTTTACGACCATAAAAAGTTATTATGTTAATATAAATTTTTGTGTTAAATTTTTTTGTAAAATTATCTTGCTAATGAAATTTTTCATAAAAATTATTTTTATAAAGTTAAGGTCCTACAATGTACCCCTTTAAAAGAATGTATTGATGCATCGTCTATTTTGGCATCTAGAATAATTTTATAGTCTAATTTCTTTTTTATATTTGTGTACGGTATAATTATTTAAGATATCCTAAATTTTTTTAAAAAATTTAGATCAATTTACAATATAAAAAAAAAAAATTTAGATAATCAATTTTATATGCGTCTAAAATTAAATAATCACACTTACATCACAATATTTAAATCATATTTTTATTGTATTAAATTTGTCTAATTTTTTTAAAATTTTATAAAATATTTTAAATAACAATACATGAAAAAATATTTAACTGAAAAATTATTCGAGACATTATAGACATATAAAGTTATTCATATTTTTCATAAATAGAAACGACGTACCGTTTCATTAAAGAAACGACGAAGTGGACGTAGGGCAACTAAATTCCAATTCGGAACCTAAAACCCCTGTTAGCTCAGCCCTAACTTAGTCAGTCACCGGAGAGTTATGCTGTGACCTTTGTAATTGTAGCTATGGAGGGAATACAGAAGATGATTCGCAATGTTACAAAAGACTCAAATTTGGGGTCGTCTTCATCATTTGAAGCATCTCGTTTGAGCGAAGGACTCTCTTCCGCCTTATCTTCTTCAGACCAGCCCCGCGTTCTGGTCACCAGATCTTCCAGGTTTCCAATTCTCAATTCCCATTGCCTTTAATAATTTCCCCTTCACTTTACTATTCTTCCTATTCTTCAGTGTAGGGATCAATCTAGCATTAGGTTAGGACAGGTTTAAGGAAAAGTCTACAATTTGCTGATGATTGATATGTAGGTTGGAATAGATTTCCTATAAAGATCAAATTGGGAGAGCCAGTACTCCAAAAATGAATATTATATAGGTATAGGAGAATCAGGATCAGTATAATTAACATTGAAAAAGAAAAAAGAAAACCCAAGTTTGCATTTTGTATACTAGATATTCCATTTTTTCAAGTACATTACTAATAGAAGGGACTAGTGTTTAATTGAATGATTTGCTTTCTCATCCGTGAAGTGAATGATTGAATTATTTGTTATATTTGTACTTTGGCAACGTTTCATATTAAGGAGGACATATTTTGTTCCTTCTTACCGATAATTTTGTTTTTATTTTTTTTGGGTTTTAAATTTACTGCAAAAAAGTTTGTGTTGCAGGGTGATACATGTCTTGTTATCCAGCAAAGTTGAAGTTTTGTCACACGTTTTTACTTGACTTCTTATTATGCTTGTTGTTGTTGTTGTTATTAGTTTTTTTCTTCTTTGGTTGAAATTTCGATTGTGGAATGTTTTGATTGCAGCCGGGTGGTGTCACTGTGGACATGCTCAAAACTTTGTGCTATATGTTTTACTGTTGGAGTAGTTGTGGGTTACACTCTGAAGCGTCGAGTACGACGCTGGGCTTCTAAGCTTCTTAAGCGGTTGAAAGATGAATGAACACTATTATTTGATCCTCTTTATGATGTTCAGTTCTAAGTTTACTTTAACAATTAGATTGTTCTCTTAATTGTAAACATTTACGTAACAAAAACATGCGATTTGGATACAGTTTTTCTTGTTATTTATCATTAGAGCGGTTTACTGGTGATTTTTGGTTACTCTTTTTTTTTTTTATCTATATATACTAATAAATTAATAATGTGAGGTCGAGGATAAGTTTAAGCAATTATCTCCTCATCATTCTCTACTCAAGCTTTTATGTTGTAATTTTTAGCCTCGGATTGGATCATAAAATATAGATTGTTTTAATGATGACAAAGCTGAGCTTTTCTATACCCACCGTTAAGTCTTTGCCTCTCTTTAGTGGATGTTTATGGTGCTGAAAGTAATGTTCTTTTTGTATGTTGTTGTAGTAATGTATGCCTCCAAGTTCAAGGTACAACACTTCATTTCTATATTACGAATAATTAACATTGTGATATGCGATTAGTGATTGGCAGGGTAAGAATATTGAACAGGGGAGGAACTATATATCTCATTGTTTTCTCTTGTCTCAGACAAAAATTACTGAAGCAATGCCAATAGCTACAATTGTTGAACAAATCAGTTCTATGCTATTTTTTTTTTAATATTATATTGTTTATAAATAAATGCGGATTCTAATGAGCATGCCAGATTTCATAACTACTGACACTCGATTATGTGTAATTGCTCTTTCTTTTTACACTTTGGTTTATTATATCTAAATCTTGTTCGTTATAACTTGTATACAAAAATGGAATTTACATTTTCAGCTTACTACCGTTGTACAAATATATTTATATGATATTATATATATATATTATATGAATCATTTGAATGATTACAATTAAATAGCAGCTTGGTGCTGATGGCGAACATTTAGTTTCAGAAATACTCCTTGTGGAACTCATAACGGGTGGATGTCTTTTGAGTCATCTCATGCGATAGCTGTTGCAGTTCTTTTGCCAACACTGGCATCCCACAATAGAAGACCCCTGCAAATATAAGAAAGTTACTTGGTAAAACATCTCTTGGTTTACATGAGTTACTTGGCCTGATTTTTTTAAAATAAGGGTGGCATTTTGTTCACAGTAATTTTCTTAATCTAAAAATTATATATGGTATGGTCTTTGCTATGCTCATCATTTTTGTATGGTAGTTAACTAAACTTTAAATTATCATTAGAAATTAAATGACCTTTTAGTTCTATGACAAAAGCATTCATGGTATTTAATTCTCAAACGGAACATCTGACATTTTGAGCTTCGTGGAACTTTTTTCAGTCTTGTTATATTATTTGGCTCATCTTCATATCTTTTATTAGCAGGTGATGTGATGGGTTGTTGAAGCAGATGGATAGTTAAGAACTATGTAGCCTACATGCCGACTTACACTTATATTTAAACCACACATGCTCAAGTCAGATTGTTGAATGAATTTACTCACCTACTGTCGAATACGGATGCTTTGATGCAATTTTGGTAAATACTTCTTTCCAATTTGGTCTTGCGAAGTGAGTCCTCACCTGCAAGAAACCTTTGTCAGCACGCTTTTGAATTGTTTTGTTAATGTCGAATTGTTTTTATAGGGATAAAATTAAATTGATTGAGCATCTATGAAGTTGCAACACAATTCTGATAAGAATGCATACTCGGGTGCCAGAGAGGATGTCAAAGCCATGTTTTGCATGGTTGAGTGCTTGGACCATGGTGATAAGGGTCGATCTTGCATCACCCTCTTCATAAACACTAGTAAGGTAGTTGTGCATCTCAATCTGACCCTGTTATTGAGTTTGTTTGACAAAAAAAACAGAGTTAGTCACTTGAAAGCTTATTCATTTCGAGTAAAAGCCAGTTTAGCTGAAAATTTGAAATTTAAATTACTTTATGATCCATTTCTGCAACATCATCCATGACTCCTTTAAACCATTCAAAAGAGCCAGGTTCTCTTGTAACCCAGTAAAAATGGGCATTTGTAGTTCTCTGCGATTTCTTCTTCCCTCCAGGTGTTATATTTGACGAGGTGAAGCTATTTAGGCTATCATCTGATGTACTAGCTTCCGTATTTGAATCCTAGGACATGGATACATTGGGTGCAATTAGGGGAAGTAAAAGTCAATACAAAAGTTATATAGACACTGTAAAAAAGGAGACATGAAACGCGTACTTGCTCTTCTGCTCTTGTATTGTTTACAAGATCTCTAAGGATGCTTATAAAAGGTGTAGCTCCAATCCCAAGCCCCACCAGCAGCAAGACATCATAGTTTCGATAATCTTGTGCTGGTGCCCCGTATGGGCCATCAACAAGCAATCTGGGTTGGCTGCATTTGATGTTCTGTTTTAATATTTCTAGAGATAAGCAGAACCTAAAATATTTGTAGGTAAAGTTACTTGAAGAATATACCTTCTCTGATATGAAACTCCAAGCTGACCAAAGTGAGCCCTACCAATCACAGCGGATGGATCATTGCCTTCAGTAACAACTCGTTTCAATTCTTCTGTCCAGTCTCCCACTGTTCTGATGTGAACACTTAAATAGTCGTCTCCTGGGGCTGAGGTAATTGAAAATGGGTGCCTGCAAAGAAGAAAGTGGTGACGATTGGTTTGACGTGTGAATTGTAGACAGAGTCATAAAGGACAATGAATTTCTTATCTGATGAGACTCACCATTCAAATTGAGAGATTGGTGGACATTGTAGAAATATATACTGCCCACTTTTGTACTTGAATCCGGGTGGCTTGGACATGATTAAGTTGAAAACTTGCCCTGGTAGCACTGAGACCTGTCCAATGTCATCATCTATGTTAGTTTCATTGGTAAGACGTTCTGAACATCTTACATAAACAAATATAGTTTGAACTTCACCTTCAATATTTTCACCGAATAATGCTCTGATCTACATGTTCGCAGGCTCCGCTCAGCTACATACAATATCAATGGAACAGAGATGTACATCCACGTCTGGACAATTAACAAAGGATCAACTTGCAGTTCCTCTTCCGTTTATATAAATACAGAACAAAACCAAGAAAATCTTACCGATTTCTGATACCACTCGTGTGCCAAATACAGGCATTGCCCGTGGACTACTAGCAAAATGTAGACGAAAGCAAACAGGTGATGAGAGTACCAGAATGCATTGAAGCCTGTCAACTTGTTCAAAGGCGCTGGCAATTTCACCACGTTTCTACGGAATCGACGAGCAGCAAGCGTGAACGCAACGATCATGAACACCACCATTAGAATTCCAGTCACACCCTCTGGACCTGTCAAAAGATCTTTGTACGTCGGCTGTACGCCATGAAAATCGGAGGATATGACTGCAAATCTTTCTGGCGGTGAGTTTACCAGCCTAGGAAAATCGCACGTTAAGTGGTTCCCCGCATGGAGAGTGATTCCGACGGCTATACCACACGCAATTAACTGCATGACAATTGACAAAAGGTCTAAAGTTACCTTTCTGTGAGAATATTACAGCATAACTTCCATAAGTATGCATTGTTTTTCCCTCATATAAATAATGACGCTGCTACAATATAATCTACTGACAGTAGGCACTGCCATTTTAATAAATTTAATCAAAGTATAACTTACCTGTCCCATGAGACAGAAATTATAGTTGGCACACAAAATCGAAACCTTCTTTTAATACACCTTAATACTTTTTACCCAGTCATTATAAGATGTTACTTTGCTCCTAAAAGAGGAAAAATTATTCTGGGTCGTGTGTAATAAGTGTTGGTGAATAATGTTTTATGGACATGATAACTTTTTCTTACCTTGTGAAAGTTGATGTTGTCGTCGAAGGGGACAAAGGACCTAGCTCTAGTGGATCGAAGCCAAGTCAGTGTATTTCGACATACGGGTAAGAGGATAAGTGCCATGTTGAGCTTAAGAGTTTCAGCAGCGCCTTTGGCGACCGGCAAGCAATAGCCCATTACCTGAAACGCCGCCATATGGCTGTATTGGTAGAATTTCCAGTAAAATAGGCAAGTCATTGCGGTGATCCAAAGCAGAACTATCCACCCTCTTTGCCAATTTTTCATAACAAGATACTGAACTCCCCAGTTAATTCGCCGTGCCAGGTTCTTGGGCCTAAATTTTGAACCCAAGTTTTGGCTCCAGCCCACACTTGCTATGCTCAGTGACCTGCTGTAGTTCATGTAAGTGTCCCTTTGTAATAGCAGTTCCTCCAGCTGCCATAACTGAAATGAAGGACAATGTATCCATGAGCGTAGTTACAATTGCTTGTGAGTGCTCACCCTTTAGTCCTTTAGCACACCACGTGTACGTATTCAATAAAAGTTTTACTTTTTTTATTTGTTATATGTTTTGCTAAATACCTTCTTTTAATACACACATCTAAACAAAAGTGTGGCGTGTTGTAAATACCTCAATATATCCAAGGTTTTCGGGGTCAAGTTCTTCCATTATTAGCGAAGCATATTCTTCAGCTCGTTCTTTTAGCTGACTAAGCTTGTTTGCGGAAGCACTTAGCATTATGAGCTGAGATTTCGAAAAGAGACAAATGGAAAACAATCGATAATTAGATCTTACTGACTAACATATAATTTGATATCAAATTTATTTTTATTGTAAGAAATGAAGAAGCATGGACTTGTTGTACAAGTTCCATTTTATAACTATGCTTTATTTGTAGAAATTATTAGTGTTTCTATCTGAAATCTGATTTTTCGTAATTTTACAATTAAATCTCAGTAATTTACACCCCTAGAATATACATTTTAGACAAATATATGGAGAGAGTGAAAGAAGAACTGAAATAATAGAAATACAGATGTCAAATACAGCTAATAGGACATATTAAACTTATTTTGTTTAAAAAGAAAAGCGCATAAATGTTAGGTGAGAAATGTGACTCGTATTTGTTTAGGAAAAATAAGGCGGCATCTTAATATACGAATTAAAAATTTAATCTTACCTCCCGCACTTCATTTCTTGTGATTCGTCCATCTTCGTTGCTATCCGCCCTAAAATATATAATATTAACTAATTAAATGAGTGATTCTTTCAACAATTAAATGTGATCATAATATGAAAATTATTAGAACATGGAATCTTTAATAAACAAATAAACAAAATCCGGTGAAAAATAAACAATAATTGAACGGATTGAGCATATTCGCTGCAGTGTTTACCACCGTTGATTTGTTTGATGCAAAAAGAACAAAGAAAAAGGAAAACAAATCCAACGGCTGGGAAAGAAAAGACTGACATTTCAAAAAAGATTTGAAGTCGCGCGTCAAAGCTCTGGTCGGAAATCTGTAACCAGAAATCGTGAAGCTCTTCTTTGTTTATCCTATCAATCCTCTGTCGTCTTCTTCTTACCAATGTATCAAATATTCCTACTGCGAACTCCTTCGAATCCAACATTCCTTCAATTCACACAGACAACACATTAATATTGATTATATATGCATGAATATAATTTTCTCAGTAACCAATTTAACTAATACTTAATTCAATTTCGTTATCTACCTATGCATTCACCGAAGTCTTCTCTAGAAAGTAATCCGTCTTTAGCGAGCGAGTTGAACTTGGACTCAACTCGCTTCCACAACTCATCGGCGTTTTTAGCACCTGTAGTACTTTTATTGATAAATCTGAGACCGTTCAGAGCTCTTTGAGCAGTCGATCTCGACCGTTGAAGTTTCGCCTTGATTCTTCGAGCGTCACGAGCTGTAATTGGAGCCACCGCAGCTTGATCCTCTGTGTCCGAAGCAATCGACGAGGCCGCAGTCGATCTCAGCCACGGAAATTTCCGGCGAATACTTCTCGACGCATTCGAGAAACTCCTAACAATTTTACTTCCTCCGGCACTCACCGCAGAAACTGAAGCGGCCTCATCGGCCGCGGCGGCGACGGGAGTCCTAGTTGGAGTCCCTGTTGTCGTTGGAGCAACGCTACAAACGACAATGGAATCATCGTCGTTTAACTCTAAGGTGACCTCCACAAGGTCTTGCTGAGAGCTTTGGCGGAGGTCGTTGAGGAACACAGACAACATTGCTCCGCCGACTTCATAGCTGTCAGCTTCTTGATCTAACTCCGGCTCTAAATCGTCCGGGAGGTCAAACCCACGGCTGTAACTCGACAATTTCGAACTACTGCTTCTCCCAAATGAAGCTGGTGATTTCATTATTCTCTAATTACTTTCACCCAAATTATTCCAAACACATATATATATACATACATACATATATATTATATATATCTTGTGTGAGAGAGATTGATATACAACTGGTTGTGAAGATAGAATTCCCTCTTCTTTTGTTTTTGCTCTCTGTTCTCCCTTTTTGGTCTCTAAAATGTTAATGCTAAGGGAAGCAGAAAACAGAGGCTTGGCTCACACGTTTGAGCTTAAATGGCCAAAATTAAAATTAAAATTAAAATAAACAAACAAGACAAACACTTCTCAACCGATCGCAACACACAATTTCAACGCTTTCTGGCTAAGTCGTGCTTCTCTCTCTTGTTGAGTAGGTGGAGTTTTGCTCTTGGAATGAAAAATTCCTCTGTTTTTAATAATAATAGTACCTAATTTGAATTTTTAAAACTGAAAATAATAAGAAATTTTCACAACAAAAGGAAGCTATATATATAAATTGAATTCAATTATGAGACATTTTTGAATATTATAAGAAATTAAGGTGTGGGGAGAGTGTTTAGTGTTTTTGGTATTATTATAAATGATGAAGACTATATGAGAAAGAAGAGAAGACTACTGAACTGAAATTTTAAAGTATATACATATATATATTTGTAGGTGTTATATATATAAATAGACATGGTCTAATGCTTCTTTATCCTCAAACTACGCCATCGACTGCGCCACGTATCTTATATCTAGCTACCGGGAAATCTATTTTTATTCATCAATATATATATTTCAACAACAAATTAACAGTTATATTAATTTAATTAAGTATATATATATATACAAGAACAGCCAACAGGGCTCCCTATGTAAAAATTTCTAGAGATAATAGAGAAGGTGATGTATGGAAATATATTACATGTCAATAATCGATATATATGTTACAAAGAATAGGGATATATACTTGTATATATTCATTCATATAGGAGAACAAGTCTCAAATGTGGGTAGGGTGAAGGATGCGACTGCGACCTATGGAACTATATCAGTACCTTATTATTTCACTTCTCCTCGGCGATTCTCTCTATAGCTAATTCTGTATAAGATGATCAGTAATTATATAAATTTAATTTTTAATTATAAATAATCACCATATATCTCATGTGTGAGTGTGACCTTTCTTTATGTGCATTAATTGATCAAATAATATATAGTTTATTATTTGGTTTTCTCATAAAAAAATATATATATTGTATGTGCCACCATGCATAAAAGGTTTGTATACGTAGGCCACAGTAATTATTAAAACCTTAATATTAATGTGGCAGCGGTAAATGTTAAAAAGATAAAGTACAAAGCTAGAGTTAACCTAATTGTAGAATGTGTGTTAATGTCATATATATCTCAAGATTGAGATGTATAGTACTATAGACTATAGTCTATATATACATATCCCTATTGGCTACTGCGAAGAACAACAAAACATGATCATTTTATATATATAAAAATATATATAAGAAAATTTGTTTACGTTTCATATTAATTCGAACGAGGAAATGGAAAACAAAATTCACGTCTATGTGAATATACCATATGTCGTTTTGTAAATTAAGAGTAAGAAGATCCAATATTATATAATTAAAAGTTAGCTAAATGATAATTATTCAAACTATATAAACTAGAGCAAGCAATTAATTAGCACTTACGTTACCCTTAATTAATTGGATTTAGTAAAAGTAACACCACACAATTATACTAACAAACAACAATATATGTCATGTGTCACTAATTTTTGGTTTGTTATCTAACCAAACTATATAATTTCGACAGATATTTATATGTATATATAATATATTATATCATGCATGACTTCCAAAATTTAACACACAGAAAATCAAACTACGAAAATTAAAAATTGAAAAGTTTAACCAATTAATTACATATAAAGTATTCTAGCCTAATAATAATAATATTAATTATAGTACTGGTGACTCGTGGATCTTTGAATTGAAAAAACTGAAGCTTGACTAAGCTAGCTAGTAGCAGAGACACACAAATTATTAAGCATATATATATATATATATATATATATATATACCCTACTACTTAATATTCTCTAAGATATGTTACAAATATATAACCAATGAGCTTAAGCTAGCTAGCAAAGTATATATAACTATATATAATATATAAGTTGTATAAACTATATAATGCCAGCTGGCGGTAGATAATAAGTGGATATTGTTTTTCCAAATTAACACCTTCCAACTTGTTATACTAAATATAAATATATCCTGTCTGTCTCAAAACCAGCAAAAAGAGAAAATCACAATTATTATCCATTTCAATTATTATTAGTTTTATGTTAATTAAGAAAAAAAAAGAGTATTGTTTTTCATTGTTGTCATTATTAGAATTTTCATTATAATTTCTATCGAGTGGCAGCTATTCCAAACCTTGACTTGAGATCTAACTACATTAAAGGTTAATTTGTATATATAAAAGCTTATGGGGTGTGCACACAATATTCAAATATAGATTAACGAGTTAGGTGTATTTTTCGGCCTCTTGCATAAAATTCCCGTATATAAATAGAACTCTTCTTATTATATATATGTTACCAATTATTTCAATTTGCATGATTACAATACGTATATACTACAATATACCTGCATTATTAGTGCCAGTTTTGTTTTCTTGCTTCTATAAGTAATTTAATTATGTTTTTAATTATATGCGTTTCTTTCTAATTTGGAATGATGAATTAGCTTATTAAAAAATCCGTACGGAAATTGTAAGTACCTTGACAGTTCACACACACACAAAAAAAATAAAGAACGATAAAAAAGAACAAAATAAATAAAACAGAAAGCGAATTTCCATATTATAGTTTATTTGAATTTTGTGATTGGGTAGGACATTTTGTTAAAGAGCGATGGTGTTGGTAGGATCTTGCTTGCATGCTTAATTAATTGTGTCAAAACAAAGAAATATATATATATATATATAAATATATATTGGACATTGGTATTAATTAGATATATTTTTAATATTATATTTATTATTAGATGGAAAGCAAGAGAAACCGTGTCCTCAATTTCATATTACTTAGTCTTGTAATTTACATATTGGCCAGATCAGTTCGTGTCTTCCACTCCTGCCCTAACTCAACAAACTATATATAGAGAGGAAATTTCAAGATCATAATTAAATATGAAAAATAAATAAATAAATGTTATTACTAGTACTATTTGGTGAGGTTAATATAGGTATACCTCATAACGACATCTTTCAGTTAACAACAGCCTACACTAGCTAATATATACCTTCTTTAATATGTATTATTAAAAACGTAACTATATGTAGTCAAATGAATTATAAATACATATATATATATATATTTTGACGTGATAAATACATATATATTATATATTAATAATTGAAAAAAAATGCTTTGTTTACATATATCTACATTTTCAAAATGTTTTCCTTTTTCGTTCTCTCCCATACTTCAATTAAATTCAATATTATTTGATTGGCTATTAGAATGTATACGTAACTTGATCTTAACGAATTTTGAAAGGGGGCATTAATTGCGACATATATGTCATGAAAATTAATTTAATATTACAAAAATGACATAATTTGTCACTATTTATGTCATGCAGCAATATTTAAATGACATAAATTTTGTTTTGTGAATTACATGTTTAAGTTATAAGTTAGTATCATGCTATATATATTTTCATATATGATCATGTTCATGATCTGATCTTGATCAAAATTAGTCAATCAAAATGTTTTATAGTATATAAACCGAGCATTTTATTTTTTTTTTCTTTAAAAAAAACGTACAAGAAGATGAAAAAACTAAGATTACTTAAAAGGCACTTATTATAAAACATAATCTAATAATAAAATAGCAAGTCTTACCATATTTTCAGGATTAGTGTTGTTTTTCTCAATATCTTAAAATATTATTTACATGAGGTGTTGATTTTTTTTTTTTTAAAGAGAGCTCGTATACCGTTATATATATAATATACACATATATTCCATTTACAATATAAAGCTATATCGATCTTAGATCATCATTAGATATGTTTCTAAAAATATATATAAAAAAATTGACTAACTACTTAAGTAGACTTTGAATTCAAGTTAAACTAAATGACTCGTGTGTAAAAGGATCATCATATTATACATGATGTATATATATGATGACTAATAAAGGCTTTAGCCAGTAGTCTTTGTCGTTAACTAATCCATGCATGAACATATATAAATGCAGTACAAAGCAGTACTGTACAAACAAAACTAAAGGCGGCAGCACCAAGCCAAACCCCCTCAACTACAAATATATATCAATTAAAGTACGTCTCAATTGCACAAAGTGAAAGGGAAAAAAGTAAATAAAATTCTATAATTCATGCAATTGTGGTAATCAATAATAATTTATTTGTACTATCCCACACAAATCTTTAGAGCAATTGTGGTTTTTTTTGTATCGAGACATACCTTCCAATTTTAAGGTGAAGGTTGGTGTTGCGAAAATCGTGTAATTGATCGATCGTATATATAATCATTATAAATTATAATATTATATAAACCATGCATGCATCGATCGAGAGAGATTAATTATATATTGACGAGTTTCTAGTATATATACTGAGCAAAATTTGTCGTTTTGAAAACACATTTGCCGTACGTTACTATTAAGTAATGCTTAATTAATTAGCTAGCGTACGTAACATTATAATAAATTATACTACCAAGAGTAATTAAGTAAAATACTTATAATATAAATATGTATATATGTATCTACCGGTTAACCATGTTTATGAATGCTGGGCTTCCTGGTAACACAACAACTTCTAATGGCCAGCCTTAATAATCAAAAGCTTGTCCAACAAGAGGAAATTAGGCAAAGCTTAATTTCTCACGGACACAATTAGCAACATCATGCTAAAGATATAGGTCCACAATAAAAACACAGTCCTAAGATAGAGCTCTGCTGGAATCCTATGTTTGCTATTAATCTCCACCTGTAGCTTCAGGAATCCTCGTCGAGCAATAACGTTGTCAAACCCAATATAATGTCCCAATCTGGCTGGCTCCAACAGCCAAACCATATTCTTCCAAGGTTAGATAAAGTGTAGGAATTAATTCCATGAATCTCTCCACTCAAAAAACCGCCTTCTCCATGTCAACTTTATGCCATTGACCATCCTTTTGACCATTAATTCCTCAAGTTCAGCAGCAAATGTTGAGTAAGAAATTTACAGCATTTTATTATTATTGAAGAATACTTGTACAAAGTTAAAACACTTAAGATACAAATGACTCTTAAGGCACTCTTAAAATTTTACACACTTTTGAATTTGTTACCCACACTTTGGACTCTCTATTTGCTTCAAATTGCATTTTGGTACACAGCATACTTCTTTTTATGGGTACAAGTGATCGGTATTTTTGAAACTCATTCAAGGTTTTCTTCGTACTTTCTAGAACATTCTAGATCAGTAATGACTCTTAATACTCCCCCTCATTACCGAATCCCTTTAGACTTCTTCTTGTTTGATGAGTTTTAATTGAGATCTCTGAATATATATTTTGAAAACTTGATCGTGCTTACACTTTAAGTAAATATGTCAGCAACTTGATCATATCCATATGCTAATTTTAGTTACAACTTGTATTTAAATGCTATGTTTTAGTCATAAGTAAATTTTTATAGTGACTAAAAGTCATATTTAGTCACAAAAAAAGTATATTGTGATTAAAAGGTTGTCACAAAAAATGATCTTTTTTTGTAGTGGTATTTTAACATACCTCATTACTCGTTGAATTGCTTCCAACTGAGATTTCTTTGGCTTTTGCATGTATGTGCTTAATACTCTAATCGCATAGGAAATATCTGGGCAGGTCAATGTAAAGTAGATTCAAATATAGGCTAATTAGGATTTTTGCCCCTTAAACTTTGACATGTACCAAATCATGTCCCCTGAACTTTTAAGATCGTTATAAATGCCCCTTGAACTATTGAGATTGTTGGATTTAAGGACTTTTTTCCAATTTCAGTAAAAAAGTCTAACATGAATGAAAATTCAGGAGACACAATTTAGTACATATCAAAGTTCGAGGGGCATAATTTGGTAGATATCAAAGTCTGGGGAGCATGGTTTAGTACATAAACAATCAGTGAAATAGTAAAATTGAATAAAATTAGGCAAAAGTCCTTAAATCTAACATTCTCAATAGTTTAGGGGGCATTTTTAACGACTTTAAAAGTTTAGGAGGCATGATTTGGTACATGTCAAAGTTCAGGAGGCAAAACTCTTAATTAGCCTAAAATATATACACCTACAAGTTGACAATACATGCAACTCATTTTCCATACTGAGCACAGAGTTTGGCATTTTATTCCATGGGTATTGATATAAATTTTTAAGCAAGCATTCTAAAATTTTGAAATAAATTCTTTGCATATTTTTGTTGGTGGAGAAATAAACCTTTCTTGGTGCGATCAACTTCTAAACTAATAAAGTGTTTAAGTTCTTCAAGCTTTTTTGAAAATGCACTGACAGATTCTACTTTGCTTGATGAATTTCTACTTCATTAGGTCCATCGATGATGAGATCATCCACGTATACCAACACCACTGAAATTTTAGCATTTTTTATTTTGACAAATAAACTAAAATCTGCATGTGTTAGTGTGTATTCGCCTTTCATTAAGAACCCCTACAATCTTTCCATACCATACTCTTGGTGCCTACTTCAATCCATACAATGTCTTTTTCAACTTTCAAACATGATTAGGGTAAACTCTGTCCTCAAATCCTCTTGGTTGGATCATATATATTTCTTGATCCAACTCTCCATGCAAGATGCATTCTTCACATCTATTTGTCAAAGTCTATTTGCAAGAATATAGGCTTTACATCTTTAGGCTTTGGCACTAACTCTCAAGTTTAATTTTTTCCAAGAGCATTTACTTCTTCTTCCATAGCTTTTACCCAGTTGGAGCTTTGACATGCATCTTCATATGTTAAAGAGCTCTTTTACTGTTGGAAATTATTTTACCAGGATCTTAGATCTACTCACAAGTATGTTGTTTAAACACCCTAAATATGAACTTTCTAAAACGATAAATTAAACACATATAAAGTTAAGAAAACCTTACATTGATGCAGCGGAATTAATGTCTCCTTCCACTCAGATCTCTAACCCTTGATTCCTTTCTGTAGCAGAGTATAATCAAGATCTGAGCCCGAATGTCCTTCTTCTTCAAGTTTGATCCTTCACAGTCTTCCAATCTATGATTGAGTTACGCTTCGTGTGTGGGCACTTACTCTTTCACTAGGGTCACGAAAAAGATGAAGGGAAAAGAGAGAGAGGTATTTCGGCCAAGGTATAGAAAGTGGGGAAGGCTCAGTTTTCTGAAGAGAGAAATTTCTGTCAGAAAGATGATCTGAAAACTTGTGTTTTGACTGAGCCATCACTTTCTATTTATAGGCAACTACTAGGTCTAGGTTTAGAATTATTTGGCATTAAAATAATGAAAATATTAATTTGAAAAAACAACATTAAGTGGCCGGCCTAGGTGTTAGTATTGGGCCTCACTTGATTTTGCAATTTTATCAAATTTTATCTCTATTTTCTCAAAAATGCCAATTTTCCAATTCTAACCTTTTAAATGCCAAAACTAATTATTTAATAACTAAAATAGATTATTAAATAATATTGTCATTTAATTTAATTATTAATTAGACATAAAAAGTCCATTAATAAATAAATAAACCTAGAAACTCTTTTCTTTACAATTTCACCCCTGCTTAGTGAAAATTCATAAAATTAGACATAGTCTAACTTTAGAATTATAATTGATCAATCACGAATCAATTAATGAGTCTTACAAGCAGAATGTTCTCAACTAGAATGGGGACCATGGATCTATATGCTGAGCTTCCAATAAGTGAACCAAATTTACCAAGTAAATTCCTACTTATTAATTCTTCGTTGAATCCACTCTTAGAACTTAGAATTGCACTCTCAGACTTATATAGAGCATATTGTATGTTCCACGATATCAATATACTATCTCATTTAACCATTTTTATAATCTTATTGTGATTTAAAGATCCTCTATATAGATGATTTACATCGAGATGGGATTTCTTTACCGTTCTCACCCCTCAATGTATTTTGCCCCTTAAAACACTTAGCTACCTGTAAATGGTGTTTAGTGATCTAATAATTAGTCAGTTAAACAAGAGCTCATCCATTTACTTCTATTTGCTAAGCTCGAAGAGAATCATCACTTAACTTCTATACACCAGTAGAAGCTATAGATTCCATATTTATGTTCAGCACTCCCACTCAATCATACTATCATGTTCCCAAAATATACGTATCACCCTGACCCAAAAGTAGGCTTAACTAATAAATCAAAGAACATGAATAGCACTCCTGAGCTGAGCCCAAGCATATCAGGATTTAGATTCTTTTAATCTTAAGATCAACTACTGATATTGACTTGGAAATATATGTATAACGGTAAGTTTGTAATATCTTAACTTAGTTGCAATATCGGTCCAGTCCAATGTATACTCCATACATTCGAAACTAGTATACTTTACTAATGTCCTGGAAAGAACATAACACTTACTCCAAGTGTAAGTACACATCATCGCTGATTATCACATTAGTGTAAATCCAATAACACTGATGAAACAGGGACCAAAACTTTTGATTCATATGATCACAATCACATTCCACTATGTTGACGATACCGTAATTGTGAATAAACATGTGATCTGGATTTAACTGATTTTGTGTGTATGAATGTAATAAACATATTAAACATGTTAAACATATTAAACCATTAGCATGTAAAATTCATGCAAACATCAATCACTTCAAATTTCTTATATTGATAACTAATCAGATTGTAAAGAGTTTTATTTAGGGCATAAAACCCAGCATTTACTTCTTCCTTCACCGATGATGTATTTGCATATACTTTGGATTTGACTTTGGCAACCGACTTAACCTTCCTAAGTTATATATTTTGAGAACTCCTGATGATTCATCTTTATTTGGTGAGCTTTGATGGTCGCCTGTTTTCCAAAGACTCGAAATAGCTTTATGTTCTGTCTGCTCATTGGAACCTAGCTCTAAGTGTTCCTTGTCATGAGGGTTTGCTCTCCCTACTCATCTTTTTTCTTTCAAAAGAAGTTTTTCTTCAATATTTCTTCTTAACTAAGAAGTACAACCATTTGAGGAGAGCACCATGAAGACGCTTCATCAAATGCGTAGGATCGAAACATTTCCACTATTTTCCTTAATTGTCATATCCCACAAAATGCACATGATAACTTTTTTATCAAATTTACTACGGATGTTATTCGGTATGAATATATCATTAAGGTAGAATAAATATTATTCTCAATTATATGTTTTAATTTTATATTTTATTTTAACAATTATAGATATAATTTTAGATCACAAGCTCAAAAATATTATTTAGTTCAAACATGTCACTGTAAAAAAACAACTCCTTTTAGTGACAACTTTGTAATCATAACATAAATTTTTTGTGACTACTTTTAGTCACAACAAAAAAATTACTTATGACTAAAACATAATATTTAGACACAAGTTCTTACTAATTTAGTTTTAGTCTCAACAAATATTTTGACTAAAAATACATTTAGTTACAACAATTTGTGATTTTTGTGACTAATACTTTTAGCTACGGATTTTTTAGTCATATCATAGGAATGGTGATTTGTAATTAATAACAACTATTTTACTTTTAGCCACAAGTTTTGTTGTGACTAGGCCCGGCCCTGGCATAGGTGGGCTAGGCCTGTGCCTAGGGCCCACCTAGCCCAGTGGCCCAAATTTTATTTTCCCCTTTTAAAATTATATATTTTTTTTTACTGACTTTGAAAAATATCACATTTACATAAGGGCTCAAAAATAATTTTTTTTCTTGTGGCCCGCTTTTTTTTAGGACCCGCCCTAGTTGTAACTAAAAGTAAATTATGTATATTGGCTAAAGTATATAAAATTGAACCTATTAAAGCAAGCGCCATGCATGCACAACTTGATTTGATACATAACATACGTACGTGTAAAACTTACAAAGTATTATTGTTTTTATGTTATTAGTAGCAGCAACCTTCTTTTTTCCTTTTTCAATCCTAGAGTCTTTACTTAATTATAATATAAGTAGACCACTATTGAATTTCGTTTTCATCAAGCGTCAATATTGTTAATATAGTAATTAAAAAAATGAGATTAGGTAAAATTTTAATTAAAAAGGCATAATGACACGAACTTTTTGTTTTTATTTTTATTTTTATTTTTAAAGAACAAAAAGGTAGAGTTGCTGAAAACTAGAGAAGGTTAGAATCCTAATTTGGATTTATGTTTTGACGTGATTCACATGAGTAGTTTTTAGTTTACGAGTCAGACTCAATATATAGCTAACTAACAAATATTAGCCTCCATGGTCCACACAAAACAAATATAAATAAATAAAATGGAAATAAAAGAGTCTAAATCGCCTGCCCGAAATGACAACCAGGTATATTAATAATTCTAATTTATTGATACAATATAATTATTAGTATTAATTATTAAAATGTTGCTTCTTTTAATATTATTCTTGTTTTTAAAACACCATATCTCAACTTAACTAATGAGACCAATTTACTATCTGACTAAAATACTAAACACTTGTCGTGGAAAGAGATAACAAAACCGAAAGCTCAGAAGTTTAATGTGTAGTCAGTAGTGAATATAAATTGTTTTTTTGGATAAATTTTCTTTTTGATGACTGACAGTTCCAATAGTTAATCTATTAACCAAAAATTGTTTCCATCATCAACAACATCACATATATTAAAACGTGAATGACTTTGTTTTCTTTTTTCTTTGTTTTTTTTATTATTTATTTTTTGACAATTTTTTCCACGATAATTAAAACGTGGATGACTATTATTTGTTAAAATTTAAATCATTATTACTTGCAATAGCATCCAATGCATAATATTTTCCACCACAACAGCAATTCTGTTAATTATTAGTATTAATAATAAAAACCTGAAAGAAAATGAATTTAATTGGATACAATAACACCAATATTTTCAAATAATAAATTCATGACGTTAAATTGCTTAAATTAATATCCAACCTCTCTTTATATACTAACATGAATGCATGGTTAGAGTTATAGTTTTTATTACCTAATTATTAATTTAAAAAATAATTATAAAAAAATTAAATTTTAATACAATTTAATTATATTTTTTAAATATAATTTTAATTTATTTATAAAAAATATATCTTGCTAATTTTATTAAATAATAAAATAAATAAATAGTACTTTTAAATATTTTAAACAATATAACTAATATTATAAATTAATTGATTATATATTATAACTTCTAATTCAAATGTAAATTAAGATTTATGCAAGAAAAAAATAATTATTTAATTTTATTAATACTATTAAATTAATTTAGATATTTAAATTTAATTTTTTGAAAAAATAATTAATTAATTAATTTAAAAGTATTAGTTTTAACAGTTAACTTTAATGAAAAAACATTAAATTAAGAATTTTCAGACATTTACTGTATCTATATACATATATTATTATTTTATTTTATTTTTTTGAATATTATTATTATATTTGTACGTATTAGAAAGTTGGTAAAAGGTTGGCTCTGCGATTCCTGTAACACAAAATGACGGTTCATCTGAAACAAAGTTGGATTTCTTGGCTGAGATTTGTTCTTTATTAATTTCAAAATTAACTATCTCAGAAAGCAAAAGGCAAAAGGCCTTGGTCATGTCGTTGTCGTTTTGTTTCATAGCTGAAGCCACAGCCGACGTTTACTTGTCGTTTTATAAACACCAAAGGCAAGTTTTTTCAATTATTTTTATTTTATTTGAAAGGAGAGAAAATACAACAACAAACTACCCCTTACGTACCCTTTTTGACTTTACTTAATAAAACACTCCAATAGATCATAGTTTCTTCTCTATACAATACAACTACAAGTGTATATATATAACAATAGGAGTAAATAATTGGTCTTTACTACTTTTGTTGAATTAATTACTTTGGAAAGCGATGTAGGGTTCGATAACTTTCTACCTATAGTAATTATTGTTAATATTAATTACTTTCTTTTGAAGGCATGCACTTCACAACTTCACGGATGATATGGGCATTATTCTATGAAAAATATTGTCCATAAAAAAAAATTAAAATTTCACCAAATTAAATAACAATATTTCTACGTGTCATTATAATAATTAAATTAATACCTACAAATTTAAACAAATAAGAGCTAATAATTTTTTTTTGAAGGAATCATTATTAATAAATTAATGATAGAGAATAGAATCGAATCGAATATTATATTCTTCTAGCTAATACATATCTCAGTTCTCACAAATAACATTTAAGTCCATTGATATATATATTTTTTTAAAAAAAATGTAGCTAGAAATCGTACCTAGCTAATTGTTATTCTATTTGTCATAATTAAAGCTAAATAATGGTGGAGTATCTTCATCTCACATAAGAGAAATTTTGAGCTAAAACATTATTATTTGGTCTCAAAACTTTATTAACTATACTATTTTAATTTGAAGTAAAAGTCATACTCGTTAATTTCAACATGCAGGGTTAACGTAAAAAAAAAATACTGCCTAATTAACGAAGAGTAAAAATAAAATAATTTTGCAACTTCTTTAGTCGAAAATGTAAAACTCTGTTTTCACAAGCTACATTAATGTTGCCCCCAATTTTCAAAATATTAGATTTGGTGACCAAAGATTTTCAAACTGTACTTAAAACTCGTACAGAATCTGTACCACAAAAGATCAATAACTTGACGAAGTAAAATTGGGTAAGAAAAAAAAAAATTAAAATAGTAATAAGAGATGCCTTGTTTGTACTTATTCCCTTTTGGCACTGAAACGAAACCAAGAAACATTCACAAGCATGATGAATTACGTTAGTATAGTTTAGCATTTAGGTGTGATGTATAAATCATCCAGAAGAGTATCTAATTCAGATGTATTTTATGTTTATATTATTGGACTATTGAGACAGTGACACTTAATTAAGAGACTAAACCAAACATTTTATTACACTGAAAAAATTTCGAAGACAAATGAATTTTTATTAAAATCTATCATCATGTTGATCAGCCTAGTTGATAAGGCTACCCACTTAGTCCTTAATAATGAAGCAAACCAAGCAGAGTTAAGTGCCTCTGTTTTCAAAGTTGTTTTGTCCAATTTATCCACTTTGCAATCAAAATTATGCCAGAAAATTAAGCAAAAAATAGTGGTGAAAACCGTTCTCAGAGTCAACACAAAGGAGGGAGTGAATTCAATCATATATATATTTACTAGTTGCTAGAAAATGAAGCAAAAATTTGTGGCAGACAGGCCTGTATAGACCATTCTAGGTTCGACTTTAGAATTTGTGGCACCAAACAAAACTTAGTGTAAGTGGCTTAAAGCAGCCCACTGAGAAACTTGATTTTAGTATATGTTGTCTTATTACAACAATGGTTAAATTATATTTTCTGCAACTACAAACGTATTGGTAAGTTAAGTTGCACTGTCACTACACGAAATCCAACTCTGAGAGATCAAGCATGGAGTAAAATTAACTCAATTGGTTCAATGACACTGCAAGCAATGAGTATGATATCATCTTCAAGATTTCACCGACATATAAATGGAGGCTTAAGAACTATAACCCATTATTTTATTTTTATTTTTTCAATTTTTTTTTATCTATATATATAAAACAAATATATACACATTTATATATGCAGAACATGGTTTCTTTTAAGTGCCTCAAACAAAAACTTAGGGTTGAGGTTTTCAATTGTGAGATTAGTACCAACAGTTGTTGAGCTAAATAGAAAGCCCCAAAGCTATTAAGGCCTACCCCACCTTCCATATGTTTAACACATATGGAGGCCTTAATAAGTTGGAATTGGTCTGTAACGCAATACATCGAAACTAAATCATCAATCATGCCTTTTTTTTTCGGAATTGTGAGATGGAAAAAAAATAAAGTTTCTTATTGTGTAAACCATAAATGGTCGGGAAAATCCCTTAATAGTCATGAGAACTATTAAACTATATTTCTACATGGTATACTCAACAGTATAATTTAAAGCAACAAAAGAATTTGGAACCCCAAATAAAGGGGAATAAAAAGAAAAAACAAAAAGTTGCCAACAGAGGCATAATATTATTGAATCATTAGAATACAGGAGCTACAAAAATGGGATGACTGCATTTATAAAACTTTGACCACTCTCTTATGTATTGCTTTATCACGTCTAGTGTGGTTTTGGGACATACCCATCAACAGCAAAGTTGCGAGTAGCGGCGGGAATAGCTAAACGAACTCCATCTAGTTCGGGTTTTGCAATTACTTGGCAACCGAGACGAGACCTATAAAATATTAAAGATGATTTTAATCTTTGCTTAACAACATCAAAGTATAGAGGAATGAAATTACTAGGCAAGTTTGTGCTCTCACGTTTCTGTGAGTGCAAAAGCCAAATCCAACATGTCATTCTCCTCATCTGTTGGCTCCTCTAATTTATTATAGTACTCCATATCCTACATTATAAGCTTCATAGATTAGCATTGAAAAGCAAAAATTTGCGGATAAAGAAAAGAAAAACAAGTTAACAAAGCAGGAATATTTATATCGCCAAACATACCATCACTATCACATGACAAGTTGAACATGCAAGTGAGCCTTCACAAGCTCCTGATATCAAATTTGAAGTAGATTGTTAGACTTATATACATGAACTAAGAACATGCTAGCATTAGAATAAGTCAATTCTTATGGTGGAAAACAAGGGATGTGCAATAACTAAGAACTCGCTAGGATTAGAATAAGTCAATACTATGGACAATAGTAGTTGCTGAATAAACCAAAGTGGCAAAAAAGGAACAATGCACTACACTACTTTAGACAGGCATCAGAAAGTTCATGCCTTCAAGTTCAATGTCATTTTGATGAGCAGCTTCTAACATAGACATTCCAATTGGAACCTTTATATGCTTTTCCTCTCCATCTTTATCCACAAATGTCACAGAAATCCTGAGAAGACATAGAGAATGGGGAAAAAAACTAAGAAAACTGCAAATCTCAATCAGACAATAATGTGTTTCACCAAGAATATTTATGCACCTTATTGAATTGATGTATATTACAGTCAGGGACGGACCCATTAAAATTGATGTGGGGGCTATAGCCCCACTAACAAAAATATTGCCTTTTAAAAAATTAAATGTAAATTTTTTAATTTAAAAATTAAAGGCAAAACTAGTAGAAAAGCCCCCACAAAATTAGATAATTTTGGTAAGAGTGATTATAATGTAGCTATAAATATTTTTTTTAATATATAAGCCCCCACAAAGTAAAAATTCTGGGTCCGTCACTGATTACAGTGAAATCATAACAAAATATTTGAGGCTTAAATTAAAAAGAGAGTAACAGTGCAAATTACACCAACTTTAATATCCAATTGAAAACTAATTTTCAATGTCTACTACAGATGATACGAGACAAATTTCTTAACTATATCCTTCAACTAATAGTGCCTCCTGAAAAACTATGTTACTCTGTATAGTGAAACCAAACAATGAAAGACAGCAGGATTACAAAGTATCATGAATCCATGTCTTTACAATTACAATCACCTTAGTAATCTAAAACCAGAGAAACTTACTTTTCTTCCTGACCACTCCCTTCCGGCAAAGGATTCTTATCTGTTGCTGAAGAAAAATGACAACTTTTCTGAAAGATTGCTCCCCTGGAAACCTTGTTTTCTGACTGTTTAAAATGTTTCAAAATATTAACAAGGCACAAACGTCATGAAGATCGGAAATAAAGGATAACTTTAATCTCTCTCAAAAGTAAAGACACCTAAGTCAACATAACTTTTATAAGTGTATGCAGCACAGTATACGTATCAATATACAAATAATGCTTTCTTTCCAAACTCACTCCCCAAATTACTATATTATTGCAAACACTTCGGTATGGATTTTTTTCAGTCTTTTGTAAAAATCAACTTTACACTAGTGACTAACCTCATTGTAAAAACCAAACCAGGATTTTGAGCACAGCTAGTGCAAAGCAGTGCAGCAAAATACAATGCGTGTCTGTGTATATAAGCTTGTGTCTGTTTATATATAAGCCTTAAAAAACATATACAACCGTTCACTTTCAATGACCACAGGCAACGAATAAAGCCCAAAAGAACACAAATCATAGACGATATAACAACAAAAAAAGGAGTAGAGAAATACATTTGCTACTTCCAAAAGGCAAAAATAAGATAACTAACCAGTTTTTGTAAGAATTGGCAACAACGGCTCTGCGTATATCTATCTCTACCTACTATACTAGTTTTTCCTGACATAGAGAGAGAGAGAATAAAACTGTAGTTGGCAAATGGAAAATAATTATTTCCCCACAAATTCTATGTGGTGCGTCAATTATTTACTAAGTACTTACTTCAAATAGAATCAGAATGTGATCAAAAGAAGCCGAAATCGTTAGAAGAAGAAGAAGAAGAAATTGGGAATTGGGGCTTGAGGATTACCTCTTGATAGCTCCTTAACCATCCAAATTCCAACTCTTAAAAATTTGGAATTGAACATAATCGTTGAAGCTCAGCGAGTCACTACTGGACCTGAACAAATTGAAAACTAAGAAATTAAAGTTTTTTCTTCAATGATTTTATACCAAAACAACAAGAATAGAGCCCGTGTATGGAGTTTTCTAACGAAAAAACGAGCAATTTTGAAATTTCACATTCTCCATACCATAGAAAGAATTGGCCGAAACGGAAGAATGAAGATAAAGAAAGGGGTACCTTAAGCGATTCAACGGCTGAGATATTAGCAAACCACGAAACTGAAGGTGTCAGATAACGAAGAAAACCTTCTTCAAAGGGTGGTATGAATCGGGGGCGCGAAGCTTCCACTCCAGAATAACCCTACAAATTTTTTCTTCAAAATAAACAATTAATTGCCATATAATATTTAATAAATACAGCTACTTCCATAGAAAAATATTTTTCTTGGGCACAAATTATCTAGTATATTATTTATTTTTTAAAAAAAATTTACGGTGTTATTTCGGTAATTTTTATAATTTTTATGTGAGTTATTATATAAATTTTAATTACAATTTAAATTACTTCATTAATTGTTATGTGAGTTTTTATATAGATTTTATAAAAATATAAAAAGAAAAAGTAAAATATAAAAAATAAATAAATAAATAAGTATCAAAGGTTAATAAAAGTATAATTTTTCTCAATAGTATCTTAAATATAACACATGCTAGCCTCAAAATTTAAATCATTAGGTCTTAATGAAAATTATTATGGGTTAGTTTTAAAAAAAAAATTAATAAATTTAAAACATAATTTGTATTGATAAAATTTGACCAAAATTATACAATTTCATTTATATTAAATATTTATGCTTAAAAGTTCAAAATTTTAAATACTTATGCCACAATTATCTCTATTTTTATATAATACTATACTTAATTTGAATTTATATCAAAATATTATATATTTATACAAATTGGTACTATATATATAAAAAAATATTATTTAATACAATTCAATATAATACAATGTAAGACCGTGAACAAAACTTAAGTTTTAATATAATATAATACATAACATGAATGATGAGCTCCAAACCTCACTAACTATAAATTCACAAGCCAACATACATCTCATAAGTGGAGTTGTTGGATTAAAATTCTATCTGGGCACATATGTATAATGTATATGCTATTATAACGTGTGATACAAAATTAAGTGACCAATTATATTATGGGTATCAAAGGGTATTAAATTGTCATGAAAATAATGTGTAGATACCATAAGTTAATTTATAATTTGTTGAGGGGCCAAATTATAAATACTCAAAACTTATTATATAATAAGCCTATAAATAGGTAGTGGTCCCCAAGAAATACTTGGGTTTCTGTTTTCTCCCATTAAAGAAAATACCTAGGAAATAGTTTATTCTTGGAAGATCAAAACTTTCTCTGCAATCTCCAATAATGGCTTCAGGTTAGTGCTTCCGCTCACTTTCATCATCTTCCTCTTTTGTAATAGTTCTATAGATTTATGATCTAGGATTTTCTATATTAAAATACTTTTTAGGAATATGTTTAGATATGTGATATATATATCTTGAATGGTTTATAAATCCTAACATCAGCTACTTTAACTTACAACAAATATAAGAGTGATAATTTGTATTTACGAATTATATTCTTGTCGTGTTGATATTTAAATTTTACAAGTAAATGTCCAACCTAAGCTCGTCTCATATATTAGTTATGTCAAAAATTAAAACTCATACGCAATCTTGTTATAAATGAGTAGCTTGACACAATTCATATAATATGTTTACATAAATGATAATAATTAATTTTAATCAACTTATCAACCTATTAATATATATATGTTTACAATTCTTTTAGCCATTTAGCATGTTTTATAATATATTTAGAGTAATTTGCGGTAAAAATACCCAACTTTAACTCGGAGTTGCAGATAAATACCTAACAAAAGTTTTTGGCGGTAAAAATACCTTCTGTTAAGGTTTTGGAACTTCCGTAGATGCATAAGATTAAGTACGAATAAGCGTCCAACTGTCATTCTCTTATTGGTCCACATCATTAATTTGTATTTTTTAATTAAAAATTCATTTAAAAATTTAAGAATTAAATAAAAAGTATTTTAAAATCAAACAAAAATAATAATATACATTAATAATTTATATTTTAATTAATAATCATTAATTAAATCCCTAAACTAATGCCACATGACATCTGGGTAAACTTGATGTAATTAAATTATAATTAAAAAAAAAGTATCTGAACCTCAAACGCCAAATCTCACACTTCTTCGTTCTTCTTCTCTCTTTCTTTTCTTTTGAGGTTTAGATCCACTCAAACGAAATCGGTCGACTCAAATGCAGGAGAGACAAACAGATGAATCGATCGATTCAAACGCACGGGAGAGACGCCTGGGAATTGGAGAAGCTTCGAACAAAACTGGAGGAGATCAAATCTCAAAGCCCTAGAAATCCCCAATCTCCACCATAGCAGACGAACCTTCACCTGAAAAGAAACCTCACTGGTAGAGATCCTACTAAACAGGACCCAGATCTGAAAGCTCACCATGGTGAAAGGCTCTCGACGTACAGTTCAGAGTTTTCTGCATTTGAAAAAAAAAATCTGAGTTTTTTTACTACAAAAATGGTGAATGTTACCTACCCAAACAGTAAGTGTTCTACGTGTGAAAAAAAATTGGTTTTTGTTAGGTAAGGGAAAAACTAAATCTAAAAATCTGAGATTTATTTGTTGGTAGCGAAGATTTTTTATTTGATTTCGGATTTTGGATGAACTTTCAGAGTTCATATTTATTTGTTCTTCATAGTGCTGGGTTTGCGTTTATAGGTTTATGGTTTTTATGTGTAAGTTTGTATTTTTTTCTTGGTTTTAGGTTTTGATTTTGTGTGAGTTTGTTAGATTTATATGTATGAAGAATGATTTTGTATATTAGTTTCTGTTTAATTTGGGATTTGGAATCAGGTTAATGAATTTGATTTTGAATTAATTTGATTTTGATTTTGTTGTGATGGAAGTTTGAATTTTTTGGGTTTGTGATTTTTACATTTTCATTACTTTTAATTTAATTTTAATCATTGTATGTTTTTATTTATCAATTTAAAATACGAATTTTAATATATATTATTATTTTTATTTGATTTAAAAATATTTTTTTATTTAATTCTTAAATTATTAAATGAATTTTTAATTAAAATATTAATTAATGATGTGGACCAATAAGAGCATGACAGCTGGACCCTTACCTGGCATTTAACGGCCAGGTACCTACGGAAGTTCCAATACCTTAACAGAAGGTATTTTTACCGCCAAAAATTTTTGTTAGGTATTTATCTGCAACTCCGAGTTAAACTTGGGTATTTTCACCGCAAATTACTCATATATTTATGAATTAATATATTCATGACCTAAAATCTCACTTAGCGGGCAGGAACTGATTATCTCCCAACTATAACACAATTACAAACCAAAAGGGTGGAGGTTAGTGCACTTCGTCCTGTTTGTAAGAATGAAAATGAAATTATCCTCCATAGCTTAGTAACCTGTCAATTTATTAAATTTTGTTGGAATAGAGTAGGAATCGGTACAAACATAGTTTTGGGGGCTGGTTTTCTAGACTGGTGCAAGTTGGTTTTTAAACAGTCGGACAATGAGAGGATATGTTTGATAACTTCACTTTGTTGGGCTATTTGGAGAGCTCAAAATGATGTGGTTTGGAAAGGGAAAACTGTGGGAATCTCACACATTTTTGCTTCTATAATAGCTTATCTTAATCAATGAAGAAGTGCTCAAAGTTCTACCTTAGGTCATCTGAGACCTGTTATCAGCCTGGAGATGGTGCTGAGCGCTGGGTTTCACCTAGACAAAATAGAGTTAAGGTCAACGTAGATACAACCCTATTTGAGATGAGTCACAACTTCGGATTTGGCCTAGTTGCTAGGGACAGCAATGGTGTTCTTCTTCAAGGTCGTACTGTTTTAGCTCTTGGCCAAGTGAAACCGGCTTTAGCCGAAGCAATGGAGGTTCCTGAGGCTTTGAGCCGAATCAAGTCATCTCCACGGCATCATGTAGTTCTCGAAATAGACAGTCTAGTAGTGGTTCAAGCATTGCAAAGTTCAGTAGAAATGATTTCTTTATTTGGTTTGGTTATTAAAGAATGTAAAGAATAGGTTATTACTATGAGAAATGTTTCTAATTATTTTGTTAAGTGATTGGCCAACTTAGTAGCTCACTCCTTTGCTCGAACTTTTAATTTAGGCTAATTATGACTGAATTTTGACATGTACTAAATCATGCTCCCTGAACTTTTAAAGTTGTTAAAAATGCCCCATAAACTATTGAGATTGTTGGATTTAAGGACTTTTGTCCAATTTTAGTAAAAAAGTCTAATATGGATGAAAGTTCAGGGGACATGATTTAGTACATATCAAAGTTCGAGCAGGATGATTTGGTATATATCAAAGTCTGGAGAGTATGGTTTAGTACATAAACAATCATTGAAATAGTAAAATTGAATGAAATTAGACAAAAATTCTTAAATCTAACAATCTCAATAGTTCAAGGGGTATTTTTAACGACTTAAAAGTTCAGGGACATAATTTAATACATGTCAAAATTTAGGGAGAAAAAATCATAATTAACCTTTATTTTATATCCTGATTGTATCAGTTTGGGGATGTCCCAACTAAGTTGCTATACTTAAAAATATGCTATTTTTGTGTCATTTTTGAGAATAAGCTTGTCAATCGAAAATGATATGTACCCTAGCCCATTTAAGAAAAACACAAATTTATTCATTTCGTCTCCTCTAACTAAAAAGTACCTCCATATTCTTTATCTTAGCTCTTTAAAAATACAGTATACAATAGATATATTATTTTACATAAATTTTACAACAATGAATAGTGTTGCTCTACATGTAAAGCAGCTCTAAATTTATTTTATTGGTTTCTTTAATTTTATTATTTTTTTATATTTATGTATATATAATATTATATATTTAAAATAAATAAAATATATAAAAAGATTTAATATAGAGAAAGAAATAGAGAAGATGATCATGATGGATACTATAATGTAAAAGTTTATTGTAAAATAGATAAAATAAAATTTTAATAAGGTATTTTAAAAGATAGAATAGATAAGTTGTTGTGAGTGCTCTAATAATTTATAGTATATTTTTGGTACATGAGGATAGGTCGGGGTATTAAACAAAAAATATGTTTTTAAAAGATTTATATATAAGACTTAAAAAATGGGTACTTTTAAGAAATAATTACATTTTGTTTTTCAAAAAATATAGTGGTAAAATTTAAAATATTTTAGTGATGTATTTGAAGGATAGAGAAGAAAAATTCTTGTGAGTGTCCTAATAATTTATAGTATAAATATATTTTTGAAACTTTTATAATATAAGATTAAAAGAAAATTGGGTATTTTTAAGAAATAATTATATTATTTTTTTTTCAAAAAAATATAGTGGTAAAGTTTAAAATATACATATTTTTAAAAATGTAAAAACTTTTGAGGAAAAGAAATTTTTTGCATGAATAGATTTCTCAAATTATTCACATAATAAAACGACAATAACTCAAGAAACGACAGTGGAATATGAAAACGACAGCACTAATAAGAAAAAAATTCAAATTTTGGAGATGCGGGGTATCGAACCCCGTACCTCTCGCATGCAAAGCGAGCGCTCTACCATGTGAGCTACATCCCCTTTGATGTTTTTCTGTTGTTTTTTTGTTATACATCGATAAACAATAAAAGATGTTCATAAATTTGCAAATCTCGATAGCATCGTAGTTATTACTATTGACTTCTATTTATTCTTTATAAAAAAATAGATATAAATTTTGAATGTGTGAGGCAAAATGATTTGAATGTTCAATAGTTGATTAATATGTGTTATGCATAACACATTAATACAAAAGATTCAAATAATTTCTCTAATTATATTTTTGGATTAATAATTAGACCGATTATGTAATAGTTGTTTTATAATTGAATCAAACATTATATATATCAATATAATTGAGAAATAGGCACATAAACATAAATAAAAATAAAGAATAACTTGAATTTGCTACTAGTTTTGAAGGGTTTTACTATTAAAATATGAGCTTGGAGGATTAAGTACAAGTTGAGTGATAGTTAAGAGACTTTAGCCACAAAAAACTCATAATTTGGTTTGAATCTTGAGTAATTTTTTTTTTTTTTACAATTTCCCATAAAAAAAATATTATAAATTTTGAAATAATTTTTATATTTTTAAAATAATAATATTAGGTGTATCAATATAAATGTGACATATGTACAAAAGTATACACATAAATAGTCTATATTGGCAGCTAACCGTAAAAAATGGATGACACTTTAAATTTGCTATTAGTTCAGTAGTTTGGAGGGTTTTGCCATCAAGATTTGAGCTTAGAGAATTAAGTGCATGTAGAGTGATAGTTAAGAGGGTTTAGCCGTAAAAAACTCATAATTTGGTTTGGATCTTGAGTAAAATTCTTTTTATTACAATTCTCCATTCAATTCAAACTGATAATCAAAGTGAATTCTTCAACACTAAAACGAATACAACGATTAGCAATGTTCGTTCAAAATTTCTTCCCATTGGACTGTTGCACCTCTCTTAAAAGAATAACATGGACCACATGAGGGTAGAGTTTATACGAGGGAATGTCTACAAATTTACCAAATTAAGTAGCACGAAACAAAGTCTTGATATTTCTTGAAAGAGTGATATTAAGCTTCTCAATGACATTGTAAGTGCAAGAGTGACCACTTTCGATTTATAGTGATCAGATTCAACGTACTTATACTTCCATTCCTGAAATCAAATAATAAAAATATCAAAAATAAAAGCAAATGGTAAGCACAATATAAAAAAAAATTACAATACAACTATTAGCAAACTGTTAGCAAACAACTCCATACCAAACCTAAACCTCAAAAAATACAAATGATCATTACAAAATAAAATCCAAAATGAATGAAAAAATACACCAATAAATAACTATTTATGTCGAAAAAACTAAATGTAACAATATTCTAAATCAGTAAATCTACCACTAATATAAAAACAAAACAAATAAAATATATAAATTTCTAGAACCAAAATCACATGTAAAAACACTAAAAAAAACAAAGGTAAAATTTCTAAATTATGGAAAAAAAAAAAAAAAAATGAAACCTTAGGCATTTCATTGACATTGTTCTTCCCTTTTCTAACTTCTAGTATAGAACTCTTATCACATTCATTTCTCTTTAACTTCTTCTTCAAATGATGACCTGCATGTTTTATTACTGGTTCAATAAAATCTTCGTCAGAGTGATCTTCTTTCACAATAACCCATTACAAGAAACCAACTTTTTAGCAACAAAAGTTTAGCTACCAAATGTAGTTGGTAGCAGTTAATTAATATTAGTTACTAAATTTTCGTAGCAAAATGATTTTGTAGCAAGTTCTAATAAAAAAATACTATATGAGTTTCCTAGTAGCAAATTTATATTTTTAGCTACAATTATCTTTGGTAGCTAACATTTTGAGCACTAAATAAAAATTTGCTACTAAATTTTAGTAGCAAAATGAGTTTTAATCAAAATGACACTAAATATGCTTGTTACTAAAAATTTTGGTGGCATATGAATACTTTTAGCTACTAGTATTTTTTGTAGCTAAAATTTTATATTGGCGTAAAATATAAAGTTGATGCATTTTGTGTATATTAGAATTTATTGCAATTATAAATTTATTGCTACTAAATTATATCATATTTTTACACTAGCAAATAAATATTTCTAGTTAAAGTGTTTTATGTATTACTAATTAATAAATGTAGAATATAATATAATATATATGTAAGAATAGTAAACATAAAAACATAATTAAATCTGTACTTGTGCTCCAAATTAAAAAAATTAATCTATATTTTCTTAAAAAACAACATGTATATAAATTATATTTTGTTGTAATATTAAAGAAAGGTAAAAAGAAATAATTAAATTTATAATAAATGAATAAGATAAACTAAATTTAAAAAATTATAAACGCCACAAAAAATTGAAAGAAAAATAATGTAATAAACAACTACATAAGTCATATAGGATATATATAATTTTGTTGAAACAAAGATACTAGATGGACCCTCTAATAAGCTTCAGTAAAAATTTCAAAGAAACCAACATAGATAAAAGCATCTTAGGGAAAAAAAAAACACTTACTACCTTAAAACAAATTAATAAACTGAAACGTTTGCATAACACAATAACAATGTTTCTTTTATTGTGATCACTCAATTAAAGCACTCCATCTTCTGTAATTTCTTCTAAAAATTGGTCAGCCCATTCCAAACGAATTTCATCAATTTCTTGTTTTGTATAAGTTTTTTTCCCATTCCACTGCAATGAGTAAGGTAAGTATTAGTTCATATAGTAGTATTTATAATAAAATAGAAAAATATTTTATCATAGTGTATATACCCCAAATATATATATATCTATATATATATATAACTTACTTGAGTGGTTAGCCAATTGATAGGTCTAGAATTCATGCAAAATTCACGCATGTATCTCATTACATAATATCCACACTCAAAATCCGATATTTGTTGAGGACACTGCACATATTTATGAAATAAAAACACATAAATATTTTAAAATTTATAGAATAATTACTATATTGTTATATTAATGTAATTTTATTTTACAACTTACTTTTATAGATTTCCATGTAATGCCAGACTTTTTTGGCACGCCTATTCTTGGAAGCATTGTAGTAATCAAAAGTCCTAATAAACAAAAGAAATATTAAAATAATTTAAAAAATAAAAATTAAATTAGACTAAACCATAATATTATTTAACTTACATTGCCATTAGAGATTTAATTTTATTAGGCGGGGGTAATCCAATTGAGTCAAGCCAATAACATGTTTCACGCAATACATCAATAATTGCTAGCATCCAATGGTCTCTGTTGACCACCAAAGTAAGATATTATATGTAAGTCAAATATATTGATTACATAAATAGTTAACTAAATAATTCTTACCCGGTATTAACGAGAAAGCAACCAAAATTGTCCCGCTTTTGTTCCTTCCATGCGATACTTGCCATTGTCATTGCATTTTGTGCTTCGACATGAATCCAAAGCTAAAATTGGATGAAAGAAACGAAAATATTGTGCTCGATTTGCCTTCACCAACTTTTCATGTAAGATCCTAAATATTACAATTAGATTAATAAGGAAAAAATATTATTTAGTGCATTAAGTGTAATTTAAAGATAAATTTTTTACCTAATGTAAAATACTATGCAAGCAGCTCCAATCCGTTTCATAGTGCCTAGATGAATTACATCGATAGGTGAAATATGTAAATATTCATCATTATCCAAAATTTCTGGGTCTATGACCATGGAAAAAGTGTGTGAAGCTTTTATAAATCGAACAGCTAGTAATGCAGCTTTTACACCCTTTGGAGTGTCCTTAGGAATCTCAAATTTAATTGGAGAATCTCGCACTTCTTCTAAATTTGAGGACGATTTAGTGGGTTTTTGTGAGGATGAGGGTTGATCTTTTTCTTTACTTGGCTCCAGTTGCGTGAAAAAACTATTTTGTTTATCGTGAATAAAAAAAAAATTGTTATAATTTATTTTAAATACATGAAAAAAAATATGTAAGAGTAAATTTATGTTCTAATGAAACCATTGATGGAATTCTGATTGGTGACTCTGATGATCGTTCCTCTAATAATCTGCCTTGTTTTGATTCATAGAATATTTTCATATTCTCTTGAACGATTCTTGCAACATTATTATCTTGGTCCTTCCTTAGATCTTCAATGATTTTCTCTAATTTGTCCAAACGTTCTTCTTCAATCTCTTTATGTTTGGATGATAATTCCACTGAGATCTTTTTTCCAGGTGTAGGACCTAAACCTCGTAACCAACCGTATTTTCCTTCACCTAACACCTGCCTATATATAGCAGCCTCATCAACTACTAGTAGCAAGCCATCTTCAAATTGAATAAGTTTATCTCGTCGCAACTCAACCATTTCATTCTACAATAACAATAAAATAATGAATTATTACTTTTACAAAAACGATTAAATAAAATTACTAACTTTTAAAGTTAACATACATATTTTTCCTTGGCTATTTCGTTGATCCATCCATTCTCAATCGTATAATGAGTTTTTCGAAACATTTCGATCTCTCCACACTTCATAGTTTGTTGTTGTACTTCATCACCTATGCTTTGTTTTGATTTCTGTAATACATTTAAATAATAAATAAAATTAAAATATAATAATATTTTAATGCTATTATACGAAAAAAATACTACCTCTTCATGTAAGTATTGAATAAAGGATTTTGTTCCACCGGAATGCATAAAAGAAACTTTTGCTCTATTTTTAGAACACCGTGACTTTTTCTACATAACATATTTCATTTCAGTATTAAGAATTTAAAAGTATTAAATGTGTACAAATTGAAGAAATATTATGATACCTTCCATTCTTCATTAGAAAAACAGTTTTTACACATCCATTCCCGAGTCTTCGTCTGTTAGCACCAACTTTTTAGGTCGATTTTCTAATGGATTTTTACCTTCCTCGATAAGAGATTTGTATTTACTGTGGCATTTGTTACGGTAGCCCCTATATCTCTCTTGACAATAGTGATTGCAAATAGTTTCGAGGTATGGATCTTTTTTAAAATCTATGTCAAAGATGTCCTAAAAAAGATAATTATTAAATGAATTATAAAATTATAGCTTTATGTACATAAAAATTGTATTATAAATATGTATACCATGATGCGAGCATATACAGCTTTCTTATCTTCTGGAGGAATTTTGGCCCAACCACTATACTGAAGTGGAGCATGATGACGTACTTTTACACCAACAGTGTTTCCAAATATAGTTGCATTTGGCCCATACACTCTAAGTTCACCTTTCCTATAAGAAATTATTTTCTTACTTGTATCATTTTTTGATGAACGTCTAACTCCATCCCCACGAGTAGGGCCACGGGTGTTCTTCTTTGACTCTGTCCATAATTACAATATAATTTGTGATATAACTATATTTATGTATATATTATCTTAATTAAGTCATGCATGTATGAACGGTTGTACCTAACAATTCTTGAATTTCATCATCAGATGGTGTTGTTGAATCTTCATTTGGAGAACAAGGCACAGGAGGTGGAGATTTTGTAGATGTTGAATCATTATTATATGTCTTCTTTGGACCAAATGACCTTGTACGGCTTAATGGTAGATCACGTGACTTCTTATTTGACATGACTGTAAAGCTGAAAAATACAAAATTAATTAGTATTGCATGTAACAAATTTTTATATTGAAAAATTAAAAAAACAAAAAATTGACGCACTTTATACTTAATTAGTTTTATCACTCAATATTATATCTTCAGAATCATCAAGTTACAGTTCTTCTTCTGTATCATCATTGTGATTTATTGGAATATCACTAAATACTCCATCATCACATTCTATATCTTCGATATCATCCCGAATAAGATTGATATTACTTATTGTTGAATCAAAATTTAAATCAATATTATTCGAAAATTCTTCTTGATATGCTTCAGAACCGATGATAGTGGGATCTTCATCATCATCTTCACCATGATACGCTTTGGTGGTATTTCCCAAATGTGGCGATGATTCACTTTCTGCACTACTTTCCAATCTTTATTTTTTTTTAATATCATCTAAATAAAAGACTGAACATACTTGATTAGCAAGAACAAATGGTTCATCTTCAAACCATTTTGAGCTAATGTTTATACTAGTAAAGTGATACTCAGTATACATTTTATTCCCATTGGTATTGTACCAAGAACATTTGAACAATACAACTGTATTCCAATAGAGGTAGTGTACTTCCCAAATTTCATCAATGACGCCGTAAAAATTACACATTTTTCCTTCATATTCTGCTTCAACCAAAACACCATGATTTTGAGTTGTACGTTTTTCATCTCGACTTTTTGTATGATATCGAACTCCATTAACCATACAACCATCATATGAACAAACCAACAAATCGAGTTGCACCGCAATTGCATACAAATCTTCTCTTGCTTGACCAGAAGTTGTTTCGTTCATTTTTTTTATCTGTGAATATTTCAAATTTCATATTGTCATTTTATGATGCAAACACAAATTTATGTTATAAGATATTTTAATTTATATTTTATACTTACTTTATTTTCAAACCATCTTGAAAATTTATTTTTTTGTACTTGGTCAATGTCGGAAAATCCTTGAGATTGTAAGAATAATCTATGTTCTCTGTTTTCATAACAAGTACTATGAAATATTAATTTTATGCTAAAACATAAATATTATAATATTTGGGAAGAAAAAACAAATTAACTTACGTTAAGTATGTGTCTAACTCAGGACAATTATTCAAAATGTACCATTGAACTTGGTTTCGTTCCTCTTGAGTTAGTGTGAAAGATGATTGTTTGCCAAATGGTCTTGTAGGCATGTTGAATATAGACAAGGTAGATTCTTTTCTGACGCCAAGGTTTTCAGAATTACGATCAGGGCGATTAAATCGTGTCTCTATTCCACGAAGATACATGGAACAAAAATTTAATGCCTCGGTAATAATGTATCCTTGAGCAATACAACCTTCAGGTCGAGCTTTGTTCTTTACATATTTCTTTAAATGACCTAATTCCCTGAAATTTATTATGTTTTCAATGTATAATTTTAAAATATTGTACTCAACAATTATCGAATAATACAAATTTAACTAAAATACAATTTATGATACCTTTCGATTGAATACATCCATCGCATTTGTACTGGACCTCCCAACTTAGCTTCTAATGGCAAATGCACCGCAAGATGAATCATCACATCAAAGAAAGCAGGAGGAAAAATACTTTCCAATTTACATAAGGTAAGTACAATGCCCTCTTCCAATTCATCTAAGTCTTTCACATTTAATGTCCTCGCACATAGTTTTCTAAAGAACAATGATAACTCAGCAATTGCATCCATCACCTTTTTATTCAAATATGGCCTTAAGCCAATAGGTAACAACCTTTGCAGTAAGATATGACAATCATGGCTTTTCAACCCAAATAATTTTCCATCTTTCATGTTAACATTTCGAGAAATATTTCCTGCATATCCATCAGGAAATTTTACAGATTTTATGAACGTACAAAATTCTTGTCGTTCCTTTGCCGATAGTGTATAACATGCTACTGGTTTCAACCATTTATTCCCTTTCTTTTTCATGTGTAGCTGCTTCCGAATATTTAAGTCTTGTAAATCAAGTCTTGCCTTTTCAGTATCCTTAGACTTCCCATCGATACTAAATATTGTACCGACCACACTCTCACATATATTTTTTTCAATATGCATCACATCTTATGTCTTAGTTTTAACTTAGGCCAGTATTCTAACTCCCACAAAATACTTTTTCGCCTCCAGTTTGTTTTGTTTTCATAAGATGCATCCTTCATTTGTTGCTTATCTTCCTTAATGATCTTATCATTTTTCCCTGGCCTACATTTCCATAAACCTTTTACTTTGTCCAAGATTTCATCTCCTGTTAAAATTCTTAGAGCCAAACGTCTTTCAATTGTGCCATCGTACTCTTTATCATTGCGCCATTGGTGGTTCAGACTCAAATATCGACGATGACCCATGAAACATGTTTTTCCTCTTACTCGAAATGAAGATGTGTCTTCCTCACAAACAGGACAAGCCTTATACCCTTGAGTGCTATACCCAGACACAGTACCATATGCTGGAAAATCATTAATCGTCCATAATACTGCAGCACGCATTGTAAAATATTCTTGGTCAACAATATCAAAAGTACGCACCCCATTTTCCCATAATTCCTTGAGCTCATCAATTAGAGGTCGTAAAAAGACATCTATGTCTTTTCCTGGAGCACTGGGTCCTGGAATTAGTAATGCCATCATTACGAATTCTCGTTTCATACATTTCCATGGAGGCATGTTATATGGCATTAGCAACACTGGCCACATACTATGTGCGTTTGATAAATCACCGAATGGATTGAATCCATCTGTTGCAAATCCCAACCTAACATTTCTAGTTTCTTTTGCAAAATTAGGATATTGTCGATCGAAATCCTTCCAGACTTCTGCATCAGCTGGGTGTCTAAGTTCACCATCAGTATCAACACGTTCTTCCTTATGCCACCTCATATCAGTTGATGTATGGCGAGACATAAAAAGTCGTTGTAGACGTGGAGTTATGGGAAAATATTGCATCTTTTTGTATGGGATCTTCTTGCCTTTAGTTCCTTGAAATTTGTATCGTTCATGATCACATACAGGACATCTTTCAGCATTTTCATTCTCTTTCCAAAATAAAGCACAATTGTCCTTACATACATGAATGGTTTCATATCTTAAACCAAGATCACGCAACATCTTCTTAGCCTCGTAATATGACCGTGGAATCTTATTGTCTTTGGGAAATGCTTTCCAAAGTAAGTCCAACAACAGATCAAATGATTTGTTACTCCAATCACACATCACTTTAATGTGCATTAGATTAACAATAAATGTTAAGCTCGAGAATACTGTGCATCCGGGGTACAACTCCTTTTCAGCTTCAGCAAATAAGTTAGGTAATGAATTCCTTGCATTGTTGTCGCCATTTGAATCTCCAAGGTTCACAAAATCACTATTTCTATGAGATTGATTAGCTAAATCCTCTAATGCTGGTATCATATCGTCATCATCTTCATCATCACTATCATATAATGTGTTGTCTTCCTCAACGATTGATTCTGCATTCTCTTCATCCTCGTGTATTTCTGTGATATCTTCCTCGTGGAACTCCCATAAAACATATTTTGTATAAAATCCTCTTACAAATATATGGCGCTTAATCGTCTCCAAGTCATAATAGTATAAGTTCATACATGAAACACATGGACATCGAATCTTATTTTCATCATTCAAGTGAAAGGATGATAATTTAAGAAAATTCTTAAGTCCATCGAAATACTCCACCGATAATCTATCCTTTTGGAAAATCCAGTTCTTATCTATCATTTTTTATTTTATCTTTCGATAAACACGATGGATTATACTACAAGAAAAAATATTTCATATTAATGTAGAGAATACTAGAGCAATACCAATTATAAATTATGGTAGAAGAAGAGGAAATATCTATCTATGGATCAACATTGGAAGTAAGAAATTTTAAATAACAAAAAATTAAAATCACAATTAAATCTAATTTTATTAATTTTTTTCCATGTGTGATTGAATTTCTGACTTAATAAACACTACAATTTTTGTTTATAAAAGTTAATACATTTAAATCAAAATTTAAAATATTAAAAAGAGAGTAGACCAAATATGAATGAGATTTACATAAATATTTGTTTTTTTTAAAAAAATCAACATAAGCATTTAATTTTTGATAATTCCTATTTTTTTAAAAAAATAATAATTATGATCATATTTCTAGTGCATGTTTGACATCGTGATTAAGAATTATTTTTAGTTTTTAAAAACATAAAGTTTGTTTGACCTTATTTTTTAGAAACAGTTTTTAAAAAATAAAGTTATAAAAAACAAGAATTTTAAAAATAACTTTTTTGTTTTTTTTAAACAAAATCACTTTTGGACAATATTATTTTTAAAAAATACTAACTAAATGTGATGTGATATGTGATATGTGTTTAAAACTTTAAAAATTATTTTGTTCTTATTTCTAAAATGATACTTTTGAAAACTGTTGACCGAGATTTTCGACAACTATTAAAATATGATTATAATAAAGAGCTGTAAGAAAGTGAGATGAAGATTTTTTACGTGGTTGGGGCGTTAATGAGCCTTAGTCCACGAGTCTCTGTTATTAATGGATGTATTTAATACAGATTCCACACTTGAGAGAATGTCTTTCTCTTAAATACAGAGAATGTTCTTGGTGAGTATTTTCTCTTCTTGCTCTTTTGCAAACCAAGATTCTCGACCCCATTAAATGAGCTTTGAGGGGGTATTTATAGTGTTTTGGTGGGGTAATCCCTAGAATTGTTCTTACACATGTATCTGTAAGTATCCATAAAGTTGGGCATTTCCAATACATATACCATGGGTGATGCATGGTCAAATCCCTAGGTGCTGTAGGGTTTTTATGAAGAATGTCCTTTTTGCCTTGTGATTGACGTGACTCTTCGCAGAGTAGCCGTCGCTAGACTTAAATGATCATTCTTTATGCTTATTTTTGTTTGGGGGTTGTGCCGTCAGACTTTATTGCGTGTTACAGTCCCAACACGCTTCCTCCCATGCAGCATTAAATGCGACTTGATTGCTCGAGAGAGACCTGACACATCCCGGAGAGCCTTCGCGCTATGCAAGCTTCCGGGAGTACCTTGTACTCCGGGTGCCTCCTCCGGGACCCATGCTAACAGTGCTTCCTTGTGGCGCACAAAGGCTTAGCAAATGTTTACAAGTTATCTGGTCCACGTGTCCCCTATCGACTGGTCCACGTATTTTGGGCGAATTCTGGAGCAACAAAAACAAAAAGCAAAAAAAAAAAAGTTTAGTTGTACATGGATTAATACCTTATTTTTTTTAAGGCTAGTCCAGTATATCTCTAATTTTAAAATAATAATAATAATAATAAATAAAATAATAATTAAAGAAGCTAGCTATAGCTTTACCACACAAACCCTAAACTCCCAAAAGCTAAGCCTCCCCTGCCGCCTAACCTAAACCTAAAATCCCTCTCAAAGCTCCCTTCTCGTTTGCTCCATTCGCCTGCACAGGCAGTGCTCGAGTGGTCACAAAGCTCTCTCTTATTCTTTTGCCTAAACCATAAACACATCCTAAATCTCCCTCTGCTAAAATTGCTGTCTTTCCCTCTCATCTCTGCCTAAATCTCCCTCTCATTTATCAAACACTACACCTAAAACTGCTCTATTTCAGCAAGTTACTTCAAATGGCAGCGAGGCTCCTGTAGTCGACCAGGAGGATGTCACCGTTGCTGGCGATTCGACGACGCGTGACGAATTAGCTAGTGCTGCGGTGAAGCTTCAGAAGCTTTATAAGGATTATCAGGTCAGTAGTAATTAGGTTAGGCTATAGCTATCATTCTCTAATTATTTTAAGGCTATAGCTTTACTACTGTATGGTTTTAGTTTTTAGATAACTCATCTTAAACTTTACTGTATTCTCTTGCTATCATTCTTCTAGATTTGCAAAGATAAAGATGAAGCTGAAGTATGGTTTAGTGGTTTAAAAGCATTGATATCCCGTGGTCATCATCGAAAATGGAGAAATGAGTTTAGGAGTGATGGAATCCCATCAGAGGCAAATAAACCTAGAACATACACGAGGAGGAGTTCTCCTTTGCACTCTCCCTTCGGTAATTATGCATTATTGATTATATCTTGGAAATTTTTTTCGACTCTGTTTCTCTGTTTCTGTGATTGTGATGATATTGGGGTTGATAAATTTGTGCTGGGTTATTTTGTTTAGTTGCTTATTTTGTTTATATGATTAGATTTTGTTGCTTCTGTGTGGATATATTATGCTTGTAATGAGTCTTTTGACTTAATGAGGCAAATTTAGTTATGACAACACACACAATTATCTAATACTTTATGCCTAAGAAAACGCTCCACTATATTCTAAACTAATACATATTCTTTTGAAAAGTTGAAACAATTTTTTTCAATACAATTGTTCTGATTGTATTCTTTTTTAAAGGATTAAGAGTTTCTGTTTTAAAAAAATAGGATAGAAATTTATTCAAACCTGTTTGTATGTACCCACTCCTTGTATCCTTTTTGAAATTCTTTGAAACACCTAACCTGTTGAAACACCTGAAAGGATTTTTTAATTAACAATCCAATCAATGCAAGATTATAAAGTCAATCATGATATATATCAAATATCATTTAGCTCATACCTTTATACAACTATGGCACTTAATTGCTCTTTAGATTTGTTGAGGCTGTTGAGGCAAATTAAGGTTTTTGAGAGAAAAAAAAATCGTTAACAGTGAATGTGAATAGAGTAAAGAAAAAAAAATGACGATAAAAATTAATGTATGGTATATATATACATACACGTATTTATTTAAAAACCAAATTCAAATTTTAATTTTTGAAATTTTTGTTATTTTTTAACCTTGTTTTGTGGGATACTTATCTTTTTTTGAAATTTAAATTTAAATTATTCTGTCCAGATTGTTTGTTTATAATTAATGTTTTTATCTTATTTTAAATCCTATAATAAATTTTTGCTAGGATATACGTCTTTTTTTCCTTTATTTTTGGATAAATTAAATTTAATATTCTTAAGTTGTTTGTTAATTTTATAACTAAAATGTTCTACATTTGTGGTTTAATTATTTATAGGTATAATTTTTAATTTAAAAATACATTAATTAAACTGAAAAATTAATTTTTGATCAAAAATTAAACTGAATTTTTGATTTAATTTTTGTCACCTACTGCTGCTATGATGACGTTTCTGCTGTGAAAAAGGTTGGATGTTGCTCTGCATAGTTTGTGGAATAAAAAGTCCTAGTGTTTGTTGCTCTACATTATCTGGTGCATCAATGTAGTCATTTGTTGTGGTTATCTGTTGTATATATTCCATGAGAGACATTAATCTTTGTAGTGTTATCTCTTCATGGCCATCAATCGATATAGTGGTATTGTTGGCATAAGGCTTAAGTTTATGGCTATGTGAATGGTTTGGTGACATTCTCCTTTTCATATGCAGATAGTATATTGAAACAAATTGGTTATGAAAATCATATGAAAGTTGCCACTTGTGACTATTCCAAGCTATATTTCCATTGCCAAGAGTTTAAATGCTTTGCTAGGTGAGTTTTGGATTATCCCATGCTTAAATTGATATGATTATGCTCTCCCACCTCTCTCTAGCATAAAGTCTCACACCATGAGTTTACATTGTTCTTTTCTGCAGAAGTCTAAGAATTCAAACTAATATATGTGGTAGAAAAATTTCTCTAAGTTATTTGTCCCATATATGCATAAAATTTGTCATGATGCTAGTTTAATGTAGACATAACTTGTTTTCTTTTACCTTTTTGTTTGGTTTACATGATAAATTTTTTATTCCTATGTAGGGTGACATTCTGTAATTTAGTATGAGCAAGGATCCCACCTGTGTAGGAGAAATTCTTCTCTTTAATAAAGAGTGAGTTGCTCTATATGCTAGTTAATAGAATACCCTGCATTACATGCCTAATCAATTTTATTTTTCTTCATTATCTCTACATAAGAATTTTCCAGTCTAATTTACAGCATTGGTTCTAGTGTTGAGAGGAAGTTCTTATTTATTATGGGTTTGCAGAAAATTTCATGGCAGAGGCTTGATGATCTCTTGCCAACAAGTGGTAATATTATTTATTGTGGGAACACTGGCCTAAATCCTTATACAGTGGCCCCTTATCTCCGATTTTGGGATCTTTTATGATTTTATTAGAGTGATGGCTAATGATTTTCAGTATGATTAACAGTACAAATCATTGGATCTGAAAGTTATAAAATGGCACATTTTTCATTCTCTTCTCAGTCCAGATATATAGTTTTTTCTTATTTCTTGAAGCTCATATTAAAACAGAACATAATGCTTTATATATATTCTTCAGAGCTTATTTTTTCTGGCATTTGTCTTTGTATTATTACAGATGACTGGTCACTTGGCTACACTTCAATTTCTGGAGGGGAAGACTTTTGCATTGGGGGTCATCGCTTGAATGTCGTTTTTTCTCCGAATGGAACTCTGCTACAATTGTGAGTATTGGCCCGCCAAAGGAAGAGAAGAAAGATGGAAAGAAGGATATGTCCAGTGAAAATGCATGGGTTAGAATGCTCCTCAACTCATTGTCAAGTCAGCAAAGTTGTAAGGTAACTCAGCTAATCTATCACATATAAAGAGTCTCAATTTTTTTCAGGTACTTCTCCTTGGAAGCTGTTGTTTGAAAGATCAAGAACTTGAAAAAAAACTAAGGTTGCCAATCGAGGAAGGTACGTATCCTACTGTTAGCTCAAATGAAAAGTAAAGCAGCAAATTAGTTAGCTTAAATGAATATACACAGTTGGTCACATTAATTATACTACTGCTAGTGCTCTAATATAAATAATACTGGAAATACATTACATACTTATCCATTCATTTGTGTATATACATTCATATATAAATATAGTACACATTTGACACTTGACAATATATTTATTTATGAAATATGAAAGTTGGCTAACTAAAACGTTTATAGCTTTTATGGAATACTTGTTTTGATTTATGAACTCCGTAACTTAACCATATTGTATAGTTTCTTGTTTTCTCTATTTTGCTAAGGTGTTGCTAATCTTAGAAATCTTGTTGCCGCTGCTGTTACCCAGAGCTTTCCTTCAATCTAAATTGGACTCCGACGGATAACAATAGTAGATCAAGAGGTAAAGAATTTTACCAGCATTATAGAGTTGTGTGATTATTTTGTTCTAGCATCTCTTAGCATTGATATGATTAATTTGTTGATTGCACAAATCTTAAGTAACTGTAGCATGAAATTTATTTATTTAGTTCATTCCTTACTACTAGTTATTTATCCGACATCAATGATGCTATGGTATATGTGGTAGGGAGCTAGTAATCTAGTTTTGGTAGAATCTGGATTGTAGGAATCATGGAGCAGGAATTCTCGAAGCAGCGATGCCTTCTTGATGGTCTAACTGTAAAATTTTGTGTGCATGCAAAACATTACAACGAAGTAGTTCTAATTTTTTGAATTGAATCATCTTTACGGCAATCTGTACTTGATAACATCCATTTTAACTTTCATTTCTGCTGTGTGAACATGCCAAATTGTGACTTTTTCTTGTTGTTTCTACTTTCTATTTGTATCAGTTTGACACTTTGGTAAAGTTCTAATTTCATGGTACCATGGTTTTTGTCTCTTTATTCATTGGCTAGAAATGTAGAAGCTGCATTTTCATCTTACAGTACCAAATAACATCAGTTATTTTATTTTTATTTTTGCTTAATAAAAAATAACATGAGGTTTGAGTTTGTTATAATGATTTTTAGGTCAATTTTATGTATCAAAACAATTAATTTGTGTTACACTTACACCTATCACCTATGACTGGTGATTTTTGTTGAAGGAATGTGTAGTTTTCTGAATCAATTGTGTTACTGTCATGTTTCTTTTCTATGATTACATGATGATATGTAATATACTAAATTTTTTGGAAGCATGTATCATTCTTGATCATCTCTGTGATGCGGAAGTTGTCTTTTAGATTGATAGGAACCACTAGCCTATACGGAAAATATAAGAACAAACCAGCAAGAAAGATAATGAAGTTCATGAAATCTCTCTGTGTTTATTAAAGAAACAACAAGAACATTACCATAAAAAGTGGTTGGTATTTGAGAGATCACCAGCTCTCTAAACAGCAAATGCTCCACTCTTTTTTGGTTTTTTTTTCTTAGCCAATGCAGAAGTCAATGCAAAATCTCCATGAACTCCTCCCTCTCCATAGTCCATTCTTATGTACATTTTTCAAACATGTTCACTAACAAACTCCATGATCCAAGACCATTATTGCCATACAACAATCTACAGAAATTACTCCAAGTGTCTTGATGACCAACATTACCAACCCAGATTCTCTTATTCTATATGTTAAACATCTTTAAGGGGGGTATAGTTTTATATGATATCATCAGTATTAAGGTCAAAGATTTCACATTATATTGTGTTTTTTTCTTCTTTTTAATCTGTTATGAAAGTTTCCCTGTTTCAGCTTGTTGCGAGGAATTCGGTTGCTGCTAATTCAGTATGCAATTTGTGAATTTGTTAAAAAGAAAGATTGAAAACGGGAACATTTCAAGTGTGATGTAGCCTCTATGTATACACACTAGGAAAATAAGAATAGAAGTTAGGAGAATTGAGTCAGATAATCAGATAATGACTTGTAATTCTTGAAAGCTACGGATTCTAGTTTACGTATGTATCATAATAAGACGGTTTGTTTCTTTTTATTCATCATTCGTAGTAAAACATAGATGTGCTGCTCAACTGTACCATAATATAATAGTATCCATGCACTGTGATAGATCCATTTTGCTTATGTTCATTTTTCTTTTTTAAACAACAACATTTTTGTTTTATTTTCCAGTTTTACTCGTCAAATTACGCAAAGGGTTGCTATTGCTGGTGCTTTAGCTGTCAGTTCAAAATCTTAGCAGTGGTCAGAAGCAAAGGGTTGCTATTGCTGGTGCTTTAGCTGAAGCATGTAAAGTTCTCTTGTTGGATGAGCTTACAACATTTTTGGATGAAACTGATCAGGTATAAATCTATGTTGAATGTAGTGTCATGGCCTGTTATAATATGTCCATGTTCTGGTCTTAGTTAACAGGTAGCTCAGTTTAGTGCTCTCTTCATACATGGTCTTAATCTTCATATATGACCAAATCCTTTTACGTGTGTTATTTATTATTTTTTTATGACACCAGCTTGGGGTAATCAAAGCAGTAAGGAACTCTTTAGATAGTTCCGAAGAGGTTACAGCATTATGGGTGACACATCGCTTGGAGGAGCTTGAGTATGCAGATGGTGCAGTCTATATGGAAGATGGGAGAGTTGTCAAGCATGGAGATGCAAAAACCATTTTGGAATTCATTAAAGGCAGGCAATCAGCATATATCAAACAAATCAATTCTTGATTAAAAATTTGGCTCTCCTGCTATTTAAAGTCACTGTTTTCTGGTAAATATTTATAGACATTTTACCATAGTTTTGTGAATATTTATAGATTCTTTACTGTTCTGGTATATTTTTTTTTCTTCATGCTGTTGATTTCCTGCTTTTCTTTCCCTAGGTCTTCATGTTTTTCGAATCACCTGGGGCATGCGTACCTTAGCGTAACTAGCTTTAATGCCACTGTGTTGATCATAGATCAGCTTTCATTGTAGAGTTAAAATCAGGGAAAAGACTTTGAAATTCAACCCTTGTTTTTCATGTCCTCTAGTTAAACCAAGTCCCTTTATGTAGACTGTTAATTGAGTAATTTCTTTTCATGTTGTTGTTGGTTTAGGTGTTGACCTTCAGAACCCAACAGCCCTTATTGCAGCCGAATACCTTGATCTGGTCAATTACACACGAAGAGTGTTGTGGGAGTCTACACTAATGGCATCACAAGAGGGCTCAATCTATTGTATAGCAAATAAAATGTTTGGTGAAGTACTAACAGAATTGGTCGGATATAAGCCAACATCTAAGATTTATTTGATTTTTTTAGATTTGTCTATGTTATATATTTTAAATTATGTTAGATTATGTTAGAGATTTTGTATTATCAACAATTTACTAATTGTATGTATATATAAGTTATTAATTCTATTAAAGTGAGTTTAAATATTTTAATAATAATTTTTTTAATAATTCTACAAATATATAATTAGAAATTTGCATTACTAGAATAATTAAAATTAAATATTAAATATAAATTTGGTTGAAAAATCACATACAATTCAATTTAAATTTATTTTGCAACAAAATTTCAGTAGCAGAATTATTATATTTTTAAGTACTAAAGTTGTATTTGTTACCAATTTTAAGGTGATTTGCTACTAAAATGTAGTACTAAAAAAGTTTTAGTAGTCTTTCAAAGTAATTATTTTGCTACTAGATTTGATATTTTTTGCTACAAAAATATTAGTAGCAAATTTGCTACAAATTGCCTTGGTAGCAAAAAACTTTCAGCAACGGAGTATTAGCTACGAAGTAGCCACCAAAAAAAGTTAGTAGCAAAAAGTATATTAGCTACTAAATAGGCATTATTTGCTACCAATTTTTTTGTAGCTGAATATCCATTTTTTTGTAGTGTTTATCTTTACTTTTTTTACACAACAATTTCACACCTATTGTTGCAGGCTTAGAAACATTGGTTTTTTTTCACAAAAAGAGATGGAGAAGAGGAGGAACGGGTGATAACTATTGATATGGAATTTGATATACGAAAAAAAAAACAATAAATAAAAAAATTTGTTAATTCCATTTTTGGCATATTTAATTGACAAAAATATTTTATTATTCTTTGTATAATTTCGGTTGGTATACTTTAATATGGTTTCCTATTTGGTGTATTCAAACTTAAAAGGAAAGTTGTCTAGCTTTCCTATTTTTGGAAAAAAGGTAAAAATTGTAAGTTTGGTTACCCATTTCGTTTTTATCTAACCAGCTGTGTAAATTATCTGATCTTGTGTTGAGTTTCCCATTTTCTCAGATTAGATTTCCTGAAGAGAAAACCGGAGCTAAACTTTCCTTTTCTATAAAAGGAAAGTTGTAGTTACTGCCCACGATTTTGTAGGTACAGAAACGGAAATTCCTGGACTGATTGAAGAATTATTTTAGGGAAGTTTCTAGTGGGTTGAGGTCTTGTTCAGACCGAATGTAAGCTGTCTATGAGATGTATATTCATTATAAATACATCTTATAGTAGCTAGGTTTTGCATCTCTTTCACACACTTAGAATTGTATTCATATCTTAAGGAAAGAGTGTCTTTGTTTTGTAGAGAAGAGTTGTTCTACGCTTACTCTGTTTATTTGTTGTTTGTATTGTCTTGAGTCTGTATTCAAGTCTACAACGAAGAAGAACATCAGTGCACCTTCGGGAGAAGGGTTTTACAAGCTTTCGGGAGATTGCTTTTGAAGTCTTGCATCGGGATGATACAAGCACACAACCTTCGGGAGATGGTTGTATAGGCTTTTGGGAGATAGCCTTTAAGCCTTGAATCGGGAGGATTCAAGCACTCTTCAAGGTGATCGAAGGGAGTTCGAGCTCTTGGAGTTTTATCAAGATTCGGTTAGTAGGTGGAATACATCAAGCTTGCGGCATACAATAAAAGGGAGTCTATTTATGCATAAGTCAATTACTTTGTATTTTTGATACCGATCTAATGAATCTTATCTCTGGGCGTGGCCCCGTGGACTAGTAACAATCTGAAAGGATTGTTGAAACCACGTACAAAAATCTTGTGTGTTTTTACTTTTATGCACTGTTTGTTTTTCTGGGTTTCTCTGGAGTTATAGAGTTGTATTCTGGAACTACAGAAAACTGTTTTCAGTACCAGTTTTATTATTCCGCATTTAATTAATCATTTAATTAAATAATCAAACTGGGAATATTAAAATACGGAATTTCAAAATTGTAGAATGGAGCTTCAATTGTAGTTAGAGATTGTAATGGAATAATTTTTAGGTGAAAATCATTGTTTTGATCGTGCTGAAATAAATCAAAATGAAATCTGGAAAAAAAGTATAGCAAAGAGAAGGAAAAAGGTTGAGTGTCATTGTAGATGAATAACATCATCAATGCATGCATGATGTGTGCAATATGGTATTTTGGTAAATAATTTTTTTTATTTAGTTAGTTTATCGAAACTTGTGAAAGTATATTTGTAATATAAGTTAATATTTGTATTTTTTATGTAAATTATATTTTATTGATTATTTAAAAGATAGAGAAGAGAAATCATTGTGAGTGCTCTAATAATTAATAGTACATTTTTTGGTACATGTGGATATGTCGGAGTATTAAACAAAAAAATATTTTAAAACATTTATAATATAAGAATTTTTTAAAAAAATTGGGTATTTTTAAAAAATAATTATATATCTTCTTTTTCAAAAAAATATGGTGATAAAATTTTGAAATATACATATTTTTAAAAAAGGCTTTTTTTTTTTTTTTTTTTTTTTTATAAATATGGAATTTCTTAAATGCATTTTGAAAATATATGGATATTTAATGAAAAAACTTAAAACCTAGGAAAAAAAAAATAAAAAACTTAAAAAATGGAAAAAATAGAATACCTATAAAGGATATTTCCATTTATAAAATTCAAACCCAAAATATCCAAATTCACCTATTCTCTATATCGTGCGATTCTTTCTTCTTCTCCTCTGATTTATCTTCGATTTCTTTCCTTCTCCTCTGATTTTTATTTGATTTCTTTCATTCTCCTTTGAGGTGATTATCATTCATCATCTTATTGTTCATGCTCCTACTGGCGATGAAGAAAATCAATAAAATTTGAAGTCAAAATAGACAAAGGTAAAAAACTATTGAATTTGATTACTGATAACTCTAAGATTTAGAGTTATTTTCATATCTTTAAGCTTGAATTTAATGTGAATTGTAGAGCAATTAATGTCTATACTATGTAATTGTGTTTAGTTTGTTGTGTCTTTGTAATAAATGGAAGTGTGTGTGTGTTAGTAAGTGTTAAATAGACTTATGTTATTGTTTTTATGTGTTTTAAGCAGAAAAAATACAAGAATAGGTATTTGGAAATATTTGGGACAAGGAGAAAAAGGAGCAGAAAAATGATCATTGCTGACTGGCATTGCTATAGCAATCATCGCGTAGCAATTTGTCAGCCCAGTAAGTTTATTTTGGCAGATAGTCCAGCTGGCTTTAATGAAAAGAAAAACGAGCTGAGGTGGCGGAATTTGGCTATTGACTCATCAAACATGTGGAAAATGAAGGACAAGTGGGTGGTGACTTGGATTTCCAATTAGGGTAAACTTTGGTACCCTAATTGGGGGGCAAGAAGGAAAAGAGGAGGATAATAGATATGGGGGCTGCACTTTGAAAGAGGAGTACGAAAATTACAGCAGAAAAATAGAAAAGTACAGAGAAAGAGAGTACAAAGAAGAAGAAGATTGAGAAGAGGGAGAAGAAGGCAACTTCCAAAGAAAGGATTTGAGCTCACCACTCATTTCTCTTGCTCTCCACTTCATTTTGTATCATTTTCTCCTCTCTAATTTGCTCTTTAACTCCATGAACAATTTATTTTCTGGTTTTTTGTTTTTAATTTCAGCTATGAACTAAACTCTTTGAGATTTGGGTGGTTATGAACCCTTGTATGGACTAGTGTTCTTATTTTGCAATGATGAAGCAATCTTGTCTTAGTTCAATTAGTTGTGATGAAATGTTGAATGAATGTTAATTTTTGGCCATTTTTAACATTTAGCAAGCTAGATCTTACTTGGAAAAGCAAGACCTAGTTGAACCCCTCTAATTGATGCATGATTTTTACCTTTTCTTTTAGGTATTAATTAGTAGTGAAATAGGAATATTTTGCTACCATGCATAACTAAAGATTTGATATTTTATTGGACTATTTGTGATCTAATCTGATGTAGGATTGCATTGTTGAGATTATGAATAGTATATTGCAAGTTTTGGAAAAAGCTTGCTGGTTTTTTTTGAAATTTGTTAACTCTGCCAGGATTGTTGAGTCATTGCTGGGTCATTGCTGTATCAACTGGGACATACAAGTGGAAATTAATCACCCAAGTCTAATTTCCAAATCTGAAATTACCACCATTTTAATTACTTTTAGCTTCTCATTTTTAGTTTATTTAGCTTAAAAAGTTAATTCTCAAGTTTAGAATCAAGGCTATAAATTTTTCTCGTGCATTAATGTGTGACTTTATTTTATTTTTATTTGAAATTCTTGGAATTACTTTTAGTTGATTTAACATTATTTAGTAAAAAGTCCCTGTGGAGACGAACTTTGATTACTTATCATTGTATTACTTGTTTGTGATTGTGTACACTTGCGCAATTATAAAGCAATATAATTTTCACAACAAGTTTTTTGGCGCCGTTGCCGGGGACTTTAAGTTCTAAATTTTGTTTTATCAACTAATTGACATTCTAAGAATTTTTTGTGCTTCTAATCTTGCTGGTTTGTCTTTGAAATCTCAGGTATCTATAGTGTATGCACCAACAAGAGGACTTTGAACTTGCTCCTATTGATCCCGAGATTGAACGCACATTCCGAAGAAGAAGAAGGGTTCAAAAGGCTAAGGGCCGAGACATCATGGCTGAAAATTTTGATGATGATGGGGTTGCTCCACAAATTGTTAATCCCATCATATTGGCAGATGATCGAGCAAGGGCTATAAGGGAGTATGCAGCCCCCATGTTTAATGAGCTCAATCCAGGCATTGTGAGGCTTGAAATACAAGCACCGCAGTTTGAGCTCAAGCCTCTAGGGTTTCTCTCTAGGGTTTCTCTCTAGGGATTCTCATGTGACACGTGTCCGGAGGGGGCCTCTTTCCAGCGGTTAGGGGACCCCCACTCCCTTTTTCTTGATTTAGGGTTTGGTATGGGACCTAACTGCTGGAATTTTCTTTTTCCTTTTTTGTTTTTCTCAGAACACAAAATGTCTGCTTCTGGCTCAAAATCTTCGAAGAAGAAAGGAAAAAATATGGCCACGCTGGAGGAGGTTTCTCTGGGACCCGTTGCCCAGGAGGGGTATAAATCCCGTGCGACTGGTTGGGAAGCGGCCGAGCTTCGATCCACCCTGACTTGTCCTCACCAGCTGGAGAACATTATTAATGTTGCTGGGATCAAACCCTCCACCTCAGGGACCTTTCACCGGCCTCCTCGTGACTCGGAGACGCCTAACCATAACTATGACGGCTTCGGGGCTTGGAGTCAGACCCATCTGATGGCCGGTGCCATGCTCCCGCTCCAAGATTACTTTGTTAATTTCCTTGTATTTGTCGGCCTTGCGCCATACCAACTTATTCCTCAAGCTTACCGCCTGCTTTCAGGCTTATTTATTTTTTACACCGCCCGTGGCTGGGGATCTCCTAGCCCGGCGGAAATTTTATATTTCTATGAACTTGTATCCGTCCCCAAGAAAGGGGACAAACTTAAGGATGGTTTTTATGGGTTCCGGATCCACCCTGCTAACGAGGGGGTGGTTCCGTATAATAGGCAGACTCACGTTAAGGAGTACCGCCACCGCTTTTTCTTTTCGTCCGGGTTCAGGGCCGTGGACCACCCGGAGCTTCTCACGGAGTGGGTGCGGATCCCACCTTACCAGCGGACGCTTCCCACTCAGGCTTTTCTTCAAAGGGCCCAAGCCTTCGCCTCCTATGACCATGCCGATCTTGATGTTGGGGGCCTAGTCACCACAGAGAATTGTAGGAAGGCCAAACTTATCCTTTCTCACCAATCCGTGGATGACTCCAACCTCTCACGGGTCATCTGCCCCAATGTGAGGGCGCCGGTTGCGGAGAAGGCCTTCCGGGATGAGCTTATTGCTACGACAGAGAAGAAGTACCAAGATTATCTCTACCGGAAGGCCCAGGAGAAGGCGTACTCTAAGGCCCAGGCTGCCTCTGGGAGAGGGCTTCGCGTGGGGAGTCCGGTGGTGCGAAGGAGCCAAGCCATTGGCGGGAAGTCCGAAGCTAAATTTTTTGACAAGATACTTCAAGAAGAGATTGGGGATCGTCCCGCCGGGAGGCCCCTTCGTCTTGAAGATTCTTCCGAGAAGCAGACTTCCCGGCCACAGCCTTTAGCCCCCGAACCAAACTCGGGTGCTCCCGGTGCTAGCACTTCCGGTGCCGGCGGTAAGTCTCCCTTGATAATTCGCTATGTTCCTTCCGTTGATGAATACACCAGTCATAGGCCCGTAGGGTTCGACGAGCGTCTTTGTAGATTTAAGATGCCGTTGACCCGGTGGGGGGATCGTTTGAAGGAATTTTATTTTACGAACTTAGGAGATTACCTAGGCCGGTCCCGGATGGCCTCCGGCCCTCCGGAACCTATTCCCTTAGGTCCATCAGCTTACATAACGTCCAGCTGGTTTCGGCCCTCGGACAGTTATCTCGGAGATGACGCCGCCAGCATTAAAGTACAGGACTTTGCTAGGGTTAGGAAGTTCGGGTAGGAGTAGCTTATTTGCTGTATCTTGTATAAGCGGTCCCTCACGGACTTCTAACACTTGCTTATTTTTTGAAACAGGTATCTCTATGGATGCCATCCTGGAACAGCTCGCCGGGGTTCATACTCCCGTGGCTCCTCCGGCCTTCATCCCCTCTCCCCCGGCCCCTTCCTTGAAGGTTTCTTCTGGCGCTCCCCCCGAAACCATTGACTTAGTGGATGACGAGGAGGTGCTTCCGGGAGAAGGTCAAGGGAAAAGGTGGGACTTCTCAGAGGAAGCCGTTGAGGGTGCAGGAGAGCCTCAAGCCCTTCCGGAGGTAGCAGAGGAGGACGAGGAGGAGCCTGAAGCGGCTCTGATTCGCAAGCGTAAGGGCAAGATGGTTGCCCAAGACGAGCCGAAGAGGCCTCGGAGAGCCGACACTCCTGCCCATGGCCTAGACGGCGGGGTCTCCCCGATGGAGGAAAATCCTGCTCCTCCCCACATCGAGCTTACCCCGATTCCGGGGGACGAGGTGAGGCAAGAGCTTCGCATAGCCAAACACAACTATACTATGGATGAGTACTCCCGGGGGTATGCTGAAGTGGAGGCCCTTAGGAGGATTCTGCGAGCTGAGGTTGAGGCGAGCATCAACCACCCGGAATACCAGGATCCGTGGGACGTTAATCTGGACCCCTTATCGGACTGGTTTCGTCGCTTCCTAGGGCCTACCTTGGCTCCTTTTGCCGCGGAGATGACCGGCGAGTTCGCTTCTTAGCTCACCCGTTGCGCGCCCAAGCGGTTTGCCACTTGCGCTTCCCTGAACTCCATCTTCCAGGTCCAGGTTCTCAGCCATTCTCTCACGGTGGTAAGTACTTTGCAATTTTCGCGTTTCCTTTTGTTGTTTGTATTTTGTTTTCCTCCTTTGAGAAATTTTTCCTTATACTTCGTTATGGTTCAGCTTGCTGCTGAGGCTGGCCGCCTCTCCAAGAACATCATAAACCAGGCTTCACTCTGTCCGACTTTGGGGACATGAATGACGTCAGGAAGGTCCTCCAGGACCTCACAGCGGAGAGGCAAATCTACCAGGAGGCTGCCGAGCGCCAGGAGGCAGCGGCCAAGGCCAAGGAAGAGGAGGCCAAACGGAGGGAGGCTCAGGCGGAGGCCATGATCCGGGACGAGGCTCAGCGGAGAGACAGGATGGAGGCCCATCACCAGGAGGAACTAAGGGCTCAAACCGAGGCTGCTGAGAAGGCCAGGCGAGATCTCCGGGAGGCCAGGGAGGCTCTGGATGAAATGGTCGTCAAGGTGAGATCTTTAGAGGAGACTCACCAGTCGGACATTGAGTCCAAGGCCGTTCTAGCTGCGGAGTTGAAGGAGCTTAGGGATTTCAAAGAACAATCCACCAGGAAGGCCAAGAGGGCCGAGCTCCTTTCTCCTGTTTCCTGCGCCCGGTGCCCGAAGCGCTTTGATGATGGTGTCTATATGGCTTGGGCCACCAATGATCAAAGTATCAAGCTTACTTTTTATCCCAAACCCGAGGAGATGATTGCCAGATTTCGGGAAAAGAAGAAGAAGCTTGATGCCGCGCTTGAGGCACGGATTGGACCTCGTCTTCCTTCGCGGGCTGACTGAGCTGCTGTATTATTGACCCAGATTCTACCCATTTCTTTTATAACTTTTTTTTTTGTTTGTACATATTTGCTGCTGCCTTAGAACAATTTACATATAGGTGGCAGCTTTCATTTGAAGGGGAGACAATTATACTTTAAGGCCTGTCCCCGGGCCATTTATATGTATATGACCTGCCCTTTGGGCCAGGATATTTCTTATGCGATCTTTATTTGTCACACTTATATATTTTAACCTGTCCTTTGGCTCAGGGTTTTTATACTTATGCTTTTTATTTTTGTGCATACTTTTGACCTGCCCTTTGGGTCAGGATATTTTACTTAGTTTGTTTTTTTCTGTTCGTCCGTGCGGTATACCCTAGTACCCCCCTGAGTGGCATAGAAACTTTGTTTTTAAGGCACTCAGTTTTATTTAATATAGAGGAGGTATACATTTGGACGGTACAAACCCTTTGAACAAAATCTAAGTTTAATTCGCTACTGGTAATATTTTCTGAGGTGATCGGCATTCCAGGCTCTTGGGACGGTGGTTCCGTCCATTCTTTTTAGTTTGTAAGTGCCAGAACCGATTTCGTCCTCGATCTCATATGGTCCTTCCCAATTTGGTCCAAGTACCCCCACTCCGGGTTCTTGGGTGGCTGGAAAAACCCTTCTTAGGACCATATCCCCAATAGCGAATTTTCTGTTTTTAACCTTGGAGTTAAAATATTTGGTCACCTTCTTTTGATAAGCAGCCATCCGTATTTGAGACTCATCCCGGAGTTCTTCGACTTGATCCAAAGCCTCTTGGAGCAGTGCCTGATTGGTGGCCGGATCATAAGTCGTCCTCCTGTGGGATGGGAATAATGTTTCCACCGGGACCATTGCTTCACAACCGTACGCCATTGAGAACGGCGAGTGACCGGTTGTGGTTCTGGGGGTCGTCCGGTAGGCCCACAATACCCTTGGCAATTCTTCAGGCCAGTTATTTTTACAGGCCAGTAGCTTCTTTTTCAAGGTGACCTTTAGGATTTTATTGACTGCTTCCGCCTGGCCGTTTGTTTGAGGCCGGGCTACCGCGGAGAAGCTTTTTACCACTCCGTGTTGGTTGCAAAAGTCAGTAAATTCCTCGCAATCAAATTGCTTTCCATTGTCTGAGACTATTTTGTGAGGCAAGCCGTATCGACACACTATGTTTTTGATAACAAAGTCCAATGCCTTCTTAGCAGTTATTGTCTTCATAGGCTCAGCCTCTGTCCACTTGGTGAAGTAGTCCACTGCTACTATTGCATACTTTACCCCTCCTTTTCCCGTAGGTAGAGACCCGATGAGATCTATTCCCCAGACCGCGAAGGGCCAGGGGCTGGTCATCAAAGTGATCTCATTTGGAGGAGCTCTCGGTATGTTCGCGTACCTTTGGCACGAGTCACACTTTTGGACATAGTCTATACAATCTTTTTTCATTGTTGGCCAGAAGTACCCTTGCCTCAATATTTTCTTTGAGAGGCTGGGTCCTCCCGTATGATCTCCACAGAACCCTTCATGGACCTCCAGCATGATTTGTCTAGCTTCAGGGTCCGATACACACCTTAAATAAGGCATGCTGAGTCCTCTCCGGTAGAGAATTTGGTCCATCATTACATAACGATGAGCTTGATACTGAATCTTCCGAGACAGTGCCCTTTCTTAGGGCAACTCACCTGTGGTTATGTATTTTATGATGGGGACCATCCAGCTGGGTTCTTGCCCAACCGTTAGTGTGGTCTCTTTTATTTTGATGCTCGGCTCTGCCAAGCGTTCCACTGGTACTACCCCCAGTTCTTCGATTTCACTGTCCGAGGCTAACTTAGCCAGACAGTCCGCATGAGCGTTCTTCTCTCGGGGGATTCTTTCTATTTTATAGTCCGCGAACTCGTGGAGCAGTTCTGAGACTATTGCTACGTACGCGGCCATCCGTTCGCCGCGAGTTTGGTATTCTCCGGAGACATGGTTTACGACCAGCTGAGAATCACTGTAGATTTCCACTCTCTTGGCTCCTACAGCTTTAGCCAATTTTAGCCCTGCTATCAAGGCCTCATATTCGGCTTGATTATTCGAAGCTGTGAAGTTGAATCGGAGTGCCGCCTGGAGCCGCAATCCAGTAGGTGATATCATAGCCACTCCGGCTCCTGAACCGTTCTCATTAGAAGCTCCGTCTACAAATACTTTCCAAGTGGAGATTGGTGGTTCCGGTGTATTGGCTGTTGCCTCGGCTTCGTTGCATTCGGTGATGAAGTCTGCCAAGGCTTGGCCTTTTATGGAAATCCGGGGCACGTAATGTAAGTCGAATTGACTTAGCTCCATCGCCCACTTGAGGAGTCTTCCGGATGCTTCAGGCTTCTGGAGAACTTGCCGGAGCGGATGATTGGTCAAGATTCTGATCGGATGGGCTTGGAAGTACGGTCTCAACTTCCTTGATGCCATCAAGAGGCAGAATACTAATTTTTCAATGACCGGGTACCTTGTCTCGGCTCCTATCATGCGCTTACTAACATAGTACACGGGGTGCTGAACTTTTTCTTCCTCCCGGACCAGTGCAGCGCTGACCGCGTGCTCGGAGACGGCCAAGTAAAGGAACAAGTCTTCTCCAAGGACGGGTTTTGATAGGATAGGAGGTTTGGACATGTGGTCTTTTAACCTTTTGAATGCCTCCTCGCATTCATCTGACCATTCGAACTTTTGGCATTTCTTCAGTATGTTGAAGAAGGGTATGCACTTGTCCGTGGATCGTGAGATAAAGCGGCTCAGTGCGGCTACCTTTCCGGTCAAGCTCTGCACGTCTTTATGTTTCTTGGGGGATGGCATGTCCAGGAGAGCTTGGATTTTCTCCGGGTTCGCCTCGATCCCCCTTTGGCTGACTATGAAGCCTAGGAATTTTCCCGACTTGACCCCGAAGGTGCATTTTTTCGGGTTGAGCTTCATGCCATATCTCCGGACGACTTCGAAACATTCTTCTAGGTCGCTTGCCTGGCTGTTGCATGCTTTGGATTTGACGAGCATGTCGTCTACATACACTTCCATGTTTCGTCCCAGGAGGCTTTTAAACATCCAGTTAACCATTCTTTGATAGGTTGCTCCGGCGTTTTTCAGTCCGAAAGGCATGACTAGGTAGCAGTATACCCCCTTATCGGTCCTGAAGCTAGTGCACTCCTGGTCTGTCGTATGCATTTTTATTTGGTTATACCCAGCATAGGCATCCATGAAAGACAGCAGCTTAAATCCGGACGTGGCGTCTACCATCTGGTCGATCCTGGGCAGCGGAAAGCAGTCCTTTGGGCAGGCTTTGTTTAGATCTGTGAAATCTATACAAACCCGCCAAGTCCCGTTCGGTTTGGGCACCAGGACTGGATTGGCCAGCCATTCTGGATAATACACGTCGCGGATCATGCCATTGGACAAGAGTTTGTCCACCTCTTTCTCTAAGGCCTCGGCTTTCACCGAGTCGAGCAGGCGTCTCTTTTGCTGTACAGGGGGCATGTCCGGGTTGACATTGAGTACATGGGTGATGACATGAGGGCTGATGCCGGTCATGTCTTCTTGGCGCCATGCAAAGATGTCGATGGCGCCCTTCAGTGTTTTTATTATTTTATCTTTTTCCTCCGGATCCAGGCTCTTCCCTATCCGGAGTACTTTGGTGGAGTCGTCGTCGCACACTGGTATTTCTTCGACGTCCTCCATTGGTTCCACGACCCTTTCAGACCCTATGCGAGGATCCAACTCATCCTCTTCAGCCTTTTTTATCTCAGGGGGCCCCCGGACCATGAGTACTGGTAAGTGGGTGGCAACATTGTAACATTGCCTGGCCTCTCCCTGATTTCCCCTCACCGTTCCGACTCCGGCTTCACAGGTAGGGAATTTCAGGCATAGATGTCGGATTGAAGTAATCGCACCAAAGTCGACGAGGGCCGGTCGGCCTAGGATCGCGTTGTAGGCTGTTGGACAGTCTACCACCACGAAGGTGCAATACTTAAATGTGCTCTGGGGGGGTATCCGGGCACAGGGTAACTGGGAGCCTGACTTTTCCCATCGGGATTAGCGTCGTCCCGTTAAACCCTGTGAGCTGTGATCCACTAGGCGAGAGGTCCCGGTCGGTCAATCCTATCGCAGTGAAGGCTTCTTTGAAGAGCAAGTTCACGGAACTCCCATTGTCAATCAGGACCCTAGCCACCACTTTATTTGCGATGGGGGTCTCTATGACCAGCGGGTCGTGGTGAGGAAAACGCACCGTCTTGGCGTCTTCTTCCGTGAACGTTATGGGCTGGTCCATTAGCCGAGGCCTTTGAGCCGGGAGTTGAGTAACCTCCCACACCTCACTGTGTTTTGCGGCCTCGGCATATCTTTTTCGCTCCTTGCGAGTGTTTCCTCCGATATGGGGACCTCCGGAGATCATGGCTACCCGTCCATTAGGCCGGGGCGGTAGCCCGGGGATATGCTGGGTGTCACCTGCGGGAGCAGCTGGAGGCAATACTCCTGCTGTACCCCCTGGCGTTCCTGGAGGCATACCCCCGGCCACCTGCCCTGGATTAAGGTGGGGCAACCTATTTTTGATCCACTCATAGAGGTGGCCCAAGCGGATCAAATTTTCAATCTCGTCTTTGAGATTTTTACACTCGTTGGTGCTATGACCAATGTCATTGTGGTACTCGCATCTTTTACTCGGATCTCTCCGGGAGCTATCTTTGTACAACGGCTGGGGTCTCCGGTAGTGCGTATTCTGCCTTGTGGCAAAATATACACGTTCCTGAGAGTCCGTGAGCTCTGTGTACTGGGTGTATTGGGGTGTGTACCCCTTCTTTTGGCGCTTCTCTCCCGTTCGGGTGCTGCCCTTGGAGGACCTTTTGCTCCTCGACCCCTGGGTAGGGCCTGTTAAGCTAGCAGTCGGGGCAGCCTGTGAAGGAGTTCGTCCATTCACCCTGGACGGGTTGCCGTAATGGGAAGATGCCGGTGCCAAAGTTTGGCCCTGGCTGTATCCGGGAGTAGCGGAGAACTGTATACCACTTACTTGTGGAGTTGCGGTCGGGACAGTACCCGAGGGCGACACTCCTGGCATGTATCCTGCTATCCCGGTGGGATAGTAGCCTCCGTAAGCCACGATCTGGGCTTCTTCGAGGTTAATATATTTTTGGACTCGCTTCTGGAAGTCCTGAAGGCTAGCAGCGCCTTCTTGCTGCAACTCGTTCCAGAAGGGAGTCCCAGTGCGGATTCCTGCTTGGAGAAGCGCAAGCTGTTGTCCGTCGTCGACCTTCTTGGTCTTCGAGGCTTCCTCTCGGAACCTCTTGATGTAATTCTTCAAGGTCTCGGTGGGCAGTTGCTTGATGTTGGTCAAGGCACTAACCTCCAAGTTAACCTTCCTGGCAGCGACAAATTGTCTCCGAAAGTTGGTTTGGAGTTTGTTCCAGCAACCCACCGATCCTGGTTCCAGTTTTTTGAACCATTCCTCTGCTGATCCGCTCAGAGTGAGGGGGAAGCACAAGCACTTGGCGTCATTGCTGACCCACATGACTGTCATGACACGGTTGAACCGTGACAAGTGATCACTGGGGTCGGAGTTCCCAGTATATGCCGCCATTTCGGGCATCTTGAAGTTTTTAGGGAGCTCCGCCTCCAGGATATGTTTGGCACAAGGCTCCCGATCCTCACTGTCTGAGTCGGAGTCGTCTCCCTTCTGCCTCCGGGAGACTCAAGCAATATCTTTTCGAAGTATGGCAAGTTCCGCCATAATCCCTTCGTTTACAGTACCCGAGGGGACCACGGGCCTGTATCTTTTTTGGTCAAGATGATCCCGGAGGTCACCTTGATTCCCATTGATTTGATTTCTCAGATCAATGGGAGGACATCTCTGTCCTCTTCTTCCTCTACCCCCTGGTTCCTGGTGCACGGAAATGCTTTTCCGGTCCCCTCGATCCTGAGGGCCAAGACTCCCTCTTTGGGGCTTGCCCCTCTGCGGACCTTTCCCTTTAGGGAAATCCGAGCGGACCCTTCGCGGATCCTGCACCTTTTTCTTTCGCCCAGGGGTAGAAGTAGGGTTTTTTGTTTGGTTTTCCTCAGCAGGGTGCCTTATAGGGCTAGGTTCCCTAGGTCTTTGCTGCTGGGAATTAGGCGAAGACGTCGCTGGCTCTCCGTCGAGCCCAGCGGCCATCGCCTTGGGATGCACGTGAATACCAGCTGCCTCCATGGCTTTCTGCATGGCTAGCATTACTTCCTGCATTTTTTGGTTATGCGCCTTCTGAGCTTCGATCTCAGCTTCATGATCGATAGCTTTTTGTCTAAGGAGCACCAACTCCGAGTAGCTTCCTCCGTCATAGGCATACTCGTCGAGGTGTTCCTCGTAGTTCTCGTCGGGAACTATCTCTTCTTCTTCTTCCTCGAACTCCTCTGCTGCTCTTGAGGCTACATCTTCCTCATTGGGATCTTGAGCGTCTTCTAGAGGGCGAGGATGACGTGTACTTCTTGTCTCCACCATTGTTGTGAAGTCGAATGCTTGTTATGTAGCAGCTTTCCTCAGCTCTCAATGAAAGCACCAAAATGTTGACCGAGATTTTCGACAACTATTAAAATATGATTATAATAAAGAGCTGTAAGAAAGTGAGATGAAGATTTTTTACGTGGTTGGGGCGTTAATGAGCCTTAGTCCACGAGTCTCTGTTATTAATGGATGTATTTAATACAGATTCCACACTTGAGAGAATGTCTTTCTCTTAAATACAGAGAATGTTCTTGGTGAGTATTTTCTCTTCTTGCTCTTTTGCAAACCAAGATTCTCGACCCCATTAAATGAGCTTTGAGGGGGTATTTATAGTGTTTTGGTGGGGTAATCCCTAGAATTGTTCTTACACATGTATCTGTAAGTATCCATAAAGTTGGGCATTTCCAATACATATACCATGGGTGATGCATGGTCAAATCCCTAGGTGCTGTAGGGTTTTTATGAAGAATGTCCTTTTTGCCTTGTGATTGACGTGACTCTTCGCAGAGTAGCCGTCGCTAGACTTAAATGATCATTCTTTATGCTTATTTCTTGTTTGGGGGTTGTGCCGTCAGACTTTATTGCGTGTTACAATCCCAACACGCTTCCTCCCATGCAGCATTAAATGCGACTTGATTGCTCGAGAGAGACCTGACACATCCCGGAGAGCCTTCGCGCTATGCAAGCTTCCGGGAGTACCTTGTACTCCGGGTGCCTCCTCCGGGACCCATGCTAACAGTGCTTCCTTGTGGCGCACAAAGGCTTAGCAAATGTTTACAAGTTATCTGGTCCACGTGTCCCCTATCGACTGGTCCACGTATTTTGGGCGAATTCTGGAGCAACAAAAACAAAAAGCAAAAAAAAAAAAGTTTAGTTGTACATGGATTAATACCTTATTTTTTTTAAGGCTAGTCCAGTATATCTCTAATTTTAAAATAATAATAATAATAATAAATAAAATAATAATTAAAGAAGCTAGCTATAGCTTTACCACACAAACCCTAAACTCCCAAAAGCTAAGCCTCCCCTGCCGCCTAACCTAAACCTAAAATCCCTCTCAAAGCTCCCTTCTCGTTTGCTCCATTCGCCTGCACAGGCAGTGCTCGAGTGGTCACAAAGCTCTCTCTTATTCTTTTGCCTAAACCATAAACACATCCTAAATCTCCCTCTGCTAAAATTGCTGTCTTTCCCTCTCATCTCTGCCTAAATCTCCCTCTCATTTATCAAACACTACACCTAAAACTGCTCTATTTCAGCAAGTTACTTCAAATGGCAGCGAGGCTCCTGTAGTCGACCAGGAGGATGTCACCGTTGCTGGCGATTCGACGACGCGTGACGAATTAGCTAGTGCTGCGGTGAAGCTTCAGAAGCTTTATAAGGATTATCAGGTCAGTAGTAATTAGGTTAGGCTATAGCTATCATTCTCTAATTATTTTAAGGCTATAGCTTTACTACTGTATGGTTTTAGTTTTTAGATAACTCATCTTAAACTTTACTGTATTCTCTTGCTATCATTCTTCTAGATTTGCAAAGATAAAGATGAAGCTGAAGTATGGTTTAGTGGTTTAAAAGCATTGATATCCCGTGGTCATCATCGAAAATGGAGAAATGAGTTTAGGAGTGATGGAATCCCATCAGAGGCAAATAAACCTAGAACATACACGAGGAGGAGTTCTCCTTTGCACTCTCCCTTCGGTAATTATGCATTATTGATTATATCTTGGAAATTTTTTTCGACTCTGTTTCTCTGTTTCTGTGATTGTGATGATATTGGGGTTGATAAATTTGTGCTGGGTTATTTTGTTTAGTTGCTTATTTTGTTTATATGATTAGATTTTGTTGCTTCTGTGTGGATATATTATGCTTGTAATGAGTCTTTTGACTTAATGAGGCAAATTTAGTTATGACAACACACACAATTATCTAATACTTTATGCCTAAGAAAACGCTCCACTATATTCTAAACTAATACATATTCTTTTGAAAAGTTGAAACAATTTTTTTCAATACAATTGTTCTGATTGTATTCTTTTAGTGATTAAGAGTTTCTGTTTTAAAAAAATAGGATAGAAATTTATTCAAACCTGTTTGTATGTACCCACTCCTTGTATCCTTTTTGAAATTCTTTGAAACACCTAACCTGTTGAAACACCTGAAAGGATTTTTTAATTAACAATCCAATCAATGCAAGATTATAAAGTCAATCATGATATATATCAAATATCATTTAGCTCATACCTTTATACAACTATGGCACTTAATTGCTCTTTAGATTTGTTGAGGCTGTTGAGGCAAATTAAGGTTTTTGAGAGAAAAAAAAATCGTTAACAGTGAATGTGAATAGAGTAAAGAAAAAAAAATGACGATAAAAATTAATGTATGGTATATATATACATACACGTATTTATTTAAAAACCAAATTCAAATTTTAATTTTTGAAATTTTTGTTATTTTTTAACCTTGTTTTGTGGGATACTTATCTTTTTTTGAAATTTAAATTTAAATTACTCTGTCCAGATTGTTTGTTTATAATTAATGTTTTTATCTTATTTTAAATCCTATAATAAATTTTTGCTAGGATATACGTCTTTTTTTCCTTTATTTTTGGATAAATTAAATTTAATATTCTTAAGTTGTTTGTTAATTTTATAACTAAAATGTTCTACATTTGTGGTTTAATTATTTATAGGTATAATTTTTAATTTAAAAATACATTAATTAAACTGAAAAATTAATTTTTGATCAAAAATTAAACTGAATTTTTGATTTAATTTTTGTCACCTACTGCTGCTATGATGACGTTTCTGCTGTGAAAAAGGTTGGATGTTGCTCTGCATAGTTTGTGGAATAAAAAGTCCTAGTGTTTGTTGCTCTACATTATCTGGTGCATCAATGTAGTCATTTGTTGTGGTTATCTGTTGTATATATTCCATGAGAGACATTAATCTTTGTAGTATTATCTCTTCATGGCCATCAATCGATATAGTGGTATTGTTGGCATAAGGCTTAAGTTTATGGCTATGTGAATGGTTTGGTGACATTCTCCTTTTCATATGCAGATAGTATATTGAAACAAATTGGTTATGAAAATCATATGAAAGTTGCCACTTGTGACTATTCCAAGCTATATTTCCATTGCCAAGAGTTTAAATGCTTTGCTAGGTGAGTTTTGGATTATCCCATGCTTAAATTGATATGATTATGCTCTCCCACCTCTCTCTAGCATAAAGTCTCACACCATGAGTTTACATTGTTCTTTTCTGCAGAAGTCTAAGAATTCAAACTAATATATGTGGTAGAAAAATTTCTCTAAGTTATTTGTCCCATATATGCATAAAATTTGTCATGATGCTAGTTTAATGTAGACATAACTTGTTTTCTTTTACCTTTTTGTTTGGTTTACATGATAAATTTTTTATTCCTATGTAGGGTGACATTCTGTAATTTAGTATGAGCAAGGATCCCACCTGTGTAGGAGAAATTCTTCTCTTTAATAAAGAGTGAGTTGCTCTATATGCTAGTTAATAGAATACCCTGCATTACATGCCTAATCAATTTTATTTTTCTTCATTATCTCTACATAAGAATTTTCCAGTCTAATTTACAGCATTGGTTCTAGTGTTGAGAGGAAGTTCTTATTTATTATGGGTTTGCAGAAAATTTCATGGCAGAGGCTTGATGATCTCTTGCCAACAAGTGGTAATATTATTTATTGTGGGAACACTGGCCTAAATCCTTATACAGTGGCCCCTTATCTCCGATTTTGGGATCTTTTATGATTTTATTAGAGTGATGGCTAATGATTTTCAGTATGATTAACAGTACAAATCATTGGATCTGAAAGTTATAAAATGGCACATTTTTCATTCTCTTCTCAGTCCAGATATATAGTTTTTTCTTATTTCTTGAAGCTCATATTAAAACAGAACATAATGCTTTATATATATTCTTCAGAGCTTATTTTTTCTGGCATTTGTCTTTGTATTATTACAGATGACTGGTCACTTGGCTACACTTCAATTTCTGGAGGGGAAGACTTTTGCATTGGGGGTCATCGCTTGAATGTCGTTTTTTCTCCGAATGGAACTCTGCTACAATTGTGAGTATTGGCCCGCCAAAGGAAGAGAAGAAAGATGGAAAGAAGGATATGTCCAGTGAAAATGCATGGGTTAGAATGCTCCTCAACTCATTGTCAAGTCAGCAAAGTTGTAAGGTAACTCAGCTAATCTATCACATATAAAGAGTCTCAATTTTTTTCAGGTACTTCTCCTTGGAAGCTGTTGTTTGAAAGATCAAGAACTTGAAAAAAAACTAAGGTTGCCAATCGAGGAAGGTACGTATCCTACTGTTAGCTCAAATGAAAAGTAAAGCAGCAAATTAGTTAGCTTAAATGAATATACACAGTTGGTCACATTAATTATACTACTGCTAGTGCTCTAATATAAATAATACTGGAAATACATTACATACTTATCCATTCATTTGTGTATATACATTCATATATAAATATAGTACACATTTGACACTTGACAATATATTTATTTATGAAATATGAAAGTTGGCTAACTAAAACGTTTATAGCTTTTATGGAATACTTGTTTTGATTTATGAACTCCGTAACTTAACCATATTGTATAGTTTCTTGTTTTCTCTATTTTGCTAAGGTGTTGCTAATCTTAGAAATCTTGTTGCCGCTGCTGTTACCCAGAGCTTTCCTTCAATCTAAATTGGACTCCGACGGATAACAATAGTAGATCAAGAGGTAAAGAATTTTACCAGCATTATAGAGTTGTGTGATTATTTTGTTCTAGCATCTCTTAGCATTGATATGATTAATTTGTTGATTGCACAAATCTTAAGTAACTGTAGCATGAAATTTATTTATTTAGTTCATTCCTTACTACTAGTTATTTATCCGACATCAATGATGCTATGGTATATGTGGTAGGGAGCTAGTAATCTAGTTTTGGTAGAATCTGGATTGTAGGAATCATGGAGCAGGAATTCTCAAGCAACTGATGCCTTCTTGATGGTCTAACTGTAAAATTTTGTGTGCATGCAAAACATTACAACGAAGTAGTTCTAATTTTTTGAATTGAATCATCTTTACGGCAATCTGTACTTGATAACATCCATTTTAACTTTCATTTCTGCTGTGTGAACATGCCAAATTGTGACTTTTTCTTGTTGTTTCTACTTTCTATTTGTATCAGTTTGACACTTTGGTAAAGTTCTAATTTCATGGTACCATGGTTTTTGTCTCTTTATTCATTGGCTAGAAATGTAGAAGCTGCATTTTCATCTTACAGTACCAAATAACATCAGTTATTTTATTTTTATTTTTGCTTAATAAAAAATAACATGAGGTTTGAGTTTGTTATAATGATTTTTAGGTCAATTTTATGTATCAAAACAATTAATTTGTGTTACACTTACACCTATCACCTATGACTGGTGATTTTTGTTGAAGGAATGTGTAGTTTTTTGAATCAATTGTGTTCCTGTCATGTTTCTTTTCTATGATTACATGATGATATGTAATATACTAAATTTTTTGGAAGCATGTATCATTCTTGATCATCTCTGTGATGCGGAAGTTGTCTTTTAGATTGATAGGAACCACTAGCCTATACGGAAAATATAAGAACAAACCAGCAAGAAAGATAATGAAGTTCATGAAATCTCTCTGTGTTTATTAAAGAAACAACAAGAACATTACCATAAAAAGTGGTTGGTATTTGAGAGATCACCAGCTCTCTAAACAGCAAATGCTCCACTCTTTTTTGGTTTTTTTTTCTTAGCCAATGCAAAAGTCAATGCAAAATCTCCATGAACTCCTCCCTCTCCATAGTCCATTCTTATGTACATTTTTCAAACATGTTCACTAACAAACTCCATGATCCAAGACCATTATTGCCATACAACAATCTACAGAAATTACTCCAAGTGTCTTGATGACCAACATTACCAACCCAGATTCTCTTATTCTATATGTTAAACATCTTTAAGGGGGGTATAGTTTTATATGATATCATCAGTATTAAGGTCAAAGATTTCACATTATATTGTGTTTTTTTCTTCTTTTTAATCTGTTATGAAAGTTTCCCTGTTTCAGCTTGTTGCGAGGAATTCGGTTGCTGCTAATTCAGTATGCAATTTGTGGACTGTTAAAAAGAAAGATTGAAAACGGGGAACATTTCAAGTGTGATGTAGCCTCTATGTATACACACTAGGAAAATAAGAATAGAAGTTAGGAGAATTGAGTCAGATAATCAGATAATGACTTGTAATTCTTGAAAGCTCTGGATTCTAGTTTCTGTATGTATCATAATAAGACGGTTTGTTTCTTTTTATTCATCATTCGTAGTAAAACATAGATGTGCTGCTCAACTGTACCATAATATAATAGTATCCATGCACTGTGATAGATCCATTTTGCTTATGTTCATTTTTCTTTTTTAAACAACAACATTTTTGTTTTATTTTCCAGTTTTACTCGTCAAATTACGCAAAGGGTTGCTATTGCTGGTGCTTTATTTTGTCAGTTCAAAATCTTAGCAGTGGTCAGAAGCAAAGGGTTGCTATTGCTGGTGCTTTAGCTGAAGCATGTAAAGTTCTCTTGTTGGATGAGCTTACAACATTTTTGGATGAAACTGATCAGGTATAAATCTATGTTGAATGTAGTGTCATGGCCTGTTATAATATGTCCATGTTCTGGTCTTAGTTAACAGGTAGCTCAGTTTAGTGCTCTCTTCATACATGGTCTTAATCTTCATATATGACCAAATCCTTTTACGTGTGTTATTTATTATTTTTTTATGACACCAGCTTGGGGTAATCAAAGCAGTAAGGAACTCTTTAGATAGTTCCGAAGAGGTTACAGCATTATGGGTGACACATCGCTTGGAGGAGCTTGAGTATGCAGATGGTGCAGTCTATATGGAAGATGGGAGAGTTGTCAAGCATGGAGATGCAAAAACCATTTTGGAATTCATTAAAGGCAGGCAATCAGCATATATCAAACAAATCAATTCTTGATTAAAAATTTGGCTCTCCTGCTATTTAAAGTCACTGTTTTCTGGTAAATATTTATAGACATTTTACCATAGTTTTGTGAATATTTATAGATTCTTTACTGTTCTGGTATATTTTTTTTTCTTCATGCTGTTGATTTCCTGCTTTTCTTTCCCTAGGTCTTCATGTTTTTCGAATCACCTGGGGCATGCGTACCTTAGCGTAACTAGCTTTAATGCCACTGTGTTGATCATAGATCAGCTTTCATTGTAGAGTTAAAATCAGGGAAAAGACTTTGAAATTCAACCCTTGTTTTTCATGTCCTCTAGTTAAACCAAGTCCCTTTATGTAGACTGTTAATTGAGTAATTTCTTTTCATGTTGTTGTTGGTTTAGGTGTTGACCTTCAGAACCCAACAGCCCTTATTGCAGCCGAATACCTTGATCTGGTCAATTACACACGAAGAGTGTTGTGGGAGTCTACACTAATGGCATCACAAGAGGGCTCAATCTATTGTATAGCAAATAAAATGTTTGGTGAAGTACTAACAGAATTGGTCGGATATAAGCCAACATCTAAGATTTATTTGATTTTTTTAGATTTGTCTATGTTATATATTTTAAATTATGTTAGATTATGTTAGAGATTTTGTATTATCAACAATTTACTAATTGTATGTATATATAAGTTATTAATTCTATTAAAGTGAGTTTAAATATTTTAATAATAATTTTTTTAATAATTCTACAAATATATAATTAGAAATTTGCATTACTAGAATAATTAAAATTAAATATTAAATATAAATTTGGTTGAAAAATCACATACAATTCAATTTAAATTTATTTTGCAACAAAATTTCAGTAGCAGAATTATTATATTTTTAAGTACTAAAGTTGTATTTGTTACCAATTTTAAGGTGATTTGCCACTAAAATGTAGTACTAAAAAATTTTTAGTAGTCTTTCAAAGTAATTATTTTGCTACTAGATTTGATATTTTTTGCTACAAAAATATTAGTAGCAAATTTGCTACAAATTGCCTTGGTAGCAAAAAACTTTCAGCAACGGAGTATTAGCTACGAAGTAGCCACCAAAAAAAGTTAGTAGCAAAAAGTATATTAGCTACTAAATAGGCATTATTTGCTACCAATTTTTTTGTAGCTGAATATCCATTTTTTTGTAGTGTTTATCTTTACTTTTTTTACACAACAATTTCACACCTATTGTTGCAGGCTTAGAAACATTGGTTTTTTTTCACAAAAAGAGATGGAGAAGAGGAGGAACGGGTGATAACTATTGATATGGAATTTGATATACGAAAAAAAAAAACAATAAATAAAAAAATTTGTTAATTCCATTTTTGGCATATTTAATTGACAAAAATATTTTATTATTCTTTGTATAATTTCGGTTGGTATACTTTAATATGGTTTCCTATTTGGTGTATTCAAACTTAAAAGGAAAGTTGTCTAGCTTTCCTATTTTTGGAAAAAAGGTAAAAATTGTAAGTTTGGTTACCCATTTCGTTTTTATCTAACCAGCTGTGTAAATTATCTGATCTTGTGTTGAGTTTCCCATTTTCTCAGATTAGATTTCCTGAAGAGAAAACCGGAGCTAAACTTTCCTTTTCTATAAAAGGAAAGTTGTAGTTACTGCCCACGATTTTGTAGGTACAGAAACGGAAATTCCTGGACTGATTGAAGAATTATTTTAGGGAAGTTTCTAGTGGGTTGAGGTCTTGTTCGTACCGAATGTAGCCGTCTATGAGATGTATATTCATTATAAATACATCTTATAGTAGCTAGGTTTTGCATCTCTTTCACACACTTAGAATTGTATTCATATCTTAAGGAAAGAGTGTCTTTGTTTTGTAGAGAAGAGTTGTTCTACGCTTACTCTGTTTATTTGTTGTTTGTATTGTCTTGAGTCTGTATTCAAGTCTACAACGAAGAAGAACATCAGTGCACCTTCGGGAGAAGGGTTTTACAAGCTTTCGGGAGATTGCTTTTGAAGTCTTGCATCGGGATGATACAAGCACACAACCTTCGGGAGATGGTTGTATAGGCTTTTGGGAGATAGCCTTTAAGCTTTGAATCGGGAGGATTCAAGCACTCTTCAAGGTGATCGAAGGGAGTTCGAGCTCTTGGAGTTTTATCAAGATTCGGTTAGTAGGTGGAATACATCAAGCTTGCGGCATACAATAAAAGGGAGTCTATTTATGCATAAGTCAATTACTTTGTATTTTTGATACCGATCTAATGAATCTTATCTCTGGGCGTGGCCCCGTGGACTAGTAACAATCTGAAAGGATTGTTGAAACCACGTACAAAAATCTTGTGTGTTTTTACTTTTATGCACTGTTTGTTTTTCTGGGTTTCTCTGGAGTTATAGAGTTGTATTCTGGAACTACAGAAAACTGTTTTCAGTACCAGTTTTATTATTCCGCATTTAATTAATCATTTAATTAAATAATCAAACTGGGAATATTAAAATACGGAATTTCAAAATTGTAGAATGGAGCTTCAATTGTAGTTAGAGATTGTAATGGAATAATTTTTAGGTGAAAATCATTGTTTTGATCGTGCTGAAATAAATCAAAATGAAATCTGGAAAAAAAGTATAGCAAAGAGAAGGAAAAAGGTTGAGTGTCATTGTAGATGAATAACATCATCAATGCATGCATGATGTGTGCAATATGGTATTTTGGTAAATAATTTTTTTTATTTAGTTAGTTTATCGAAACTTGTGAAAGTATATTTGTAATATAAGTTAATATTTGTATTTTTTATGTAAATTATATTTTATTGATTATTTAAAAGATAGAGAAGAGAAATCATTGTGAGTGCTCTAATAATTAATAGTACATTTTTTGGTACATGTGGATATGTCGGAGTATTAAACAAAAAAATATTTTAAAACATTTATAATATAAGAATTTTTTAAAAAAATTGGGTATTTTTAAAAAATAATTATATATCTTCTTTTTCAAAAAAATATGGTGATAAAATTTTGAAATATACATATTTTTAAAAAAGGCTTTTTTTTTTTTTTTTTTTTATAAATATGGAATTTCTTAAATGCATTTTGAAAATATATGGATATTTAATGAAAAAACTTAAAACCTAGGAAAAAAAAAATAAAAAACTTAAAAAATGGAAAAAATAGAATACCTATAAAGGATATTTCCATTTATAAAATTCAAACCCAAAATATCCAAATTCACCTATTCTCTATATGGTGCGATTCTTTCTTCTTCTCCTTTGATTTATCTTCGATTTCTTTCATTCTCCTCCGATTTTTCTTCGATTTCTTTCATTCTCCTTTGAGGTGATTATCATTCATCATCTTATTGTTCATGCTCCTACTGGCGATGAAGAAAATCAATAAAATTTGAAGTCAAAATAGACAAAGGTAAAAAACTATTGAATTTGATTACTGATAACTCTAAGATTTAGAGTTATTTTCATATCTTTAAGCTTGAATTTAATGTGAATTGTAGAGCAATTAATGTCTATACTATGTAATTGTGTTTAGTTTGTTGTGTCTTTGTAATAAATGGAAGTGTGTGTGTGTTAGTAAGTGTTAAATAGACTTATGTTATTGTTTTTATGTGTTTTAAGCAGAAAAAATACAAGAATAGGTATTTGGAAATATTTGGGACAAGGAGAAAAAGGAGCAGAAAAATGATCATGGCTACTGGCATTGCTATAGCAATCATCGCGTAGCAATTTGTCAGCCCAGTAAGTTTATTTTGGCAGATAGTCCAGCTGGCTTTAATGAAAAGAAAAACGAGCTGAGGTGGCGGAATTTGGCTATTGACTCATCAAACATGTGGAAAATGAAGGACAAGTGGGTGGTGACTTGGATTTCCAATTAGGGTAAACTTTGGTACCCTAATTGGGGGGCAAGAAGGAAAAGAGGAGGATAATAGATATGGGGGCTGCACTTTGAAAGAGGAGTACGAAAATTACAGCAGAAAAATAGAAAAGTACAGAGAAAGAGAGTACAAAGAAGAAGAAGATTGAGAAGAGGGAGAAGAAGGCAACTTCCAAAGAAAGGATTTGAGCTCACCACTCATTTCTCTTGCTCTCCACTTCATTTTGTATCATTTTCTCCTCTCTAATTTGCTCTTTAACTCCATGAACAATTTATTTTCTGGTTTTTTGTTTTTAATTTCAGCTATGAACTAAACTCTTTGAGATTTGGGTGGTTATGAACCCTTGTATGGACTAGTGTTCTTATTTTGCAATGATGAAGCAATCTTGTCTTAGTTCAATTAGTTGTGATGAAATGTTGAATGAATGTTAATTTTTGGCCATTTTTAACATTTAGCAAGCTAGATCTTACTTGGAAAAGCAAGACCTAGTTGAACCCCTCTAATTGATGCATGATTTTTACCTTTTCTTTTAGGTATTAATTAGTAGTGAAATAGGAATATTTTGCTACCATGCATAACTAAAGATTTGATATTTTATTGGACTATTTGTGATCTAATCTGATGTAGGATTGCATTGTTGAGATTATGAATAGTATATTGCAAGTTTTGGAAAAAGCTTGCTGGTTTTTTTTGAAATTTGTTAACTCTGCCAGGATTGCTGAGTCATTGCTGGGTCATTGCTGTATCAACTGGGACATACAAGTGGAAATTAATCACCCAAGTCTAATTTCCAAATCTGAAATTACCACCATTTTAATTACTTTTAGCTTCTCATTTTTAGTTTATTTAGCTTAAAAAGTTAATTCTCAAGTTTAGAATCAAGGCTATAAATTTTTCTCGTGCATTAATGTGTGACTTTATTTTATTTTTATTTGAAATTCTTGGAATTACTTTTAGTTGATTTAACATTATTTAGTAAAAAGTCCCTGTGGAGACGAACTTTGATTACTTATCATTGTATTACTTGTTTGTGATTGTGTACACTTGCGCAATTATAAAGCAATATAATTTTCACAACAAGTTTTTTGGCGCCGTTGCCGGGGACTTTAAGTTCTAAATTTTGTTTTATCAACTAATTGACATTCTAAGAATTTTTTGTGCTTCTAATCTTGCTGGTTTGTCTTTGAAATCTCAGGTATCTATAGTGTATGCACCAACAAGAGGACTTTGAACTTGCTCCTATTGATCCCGAGATTGAACGCACATTCCGAAGAAGAAGAAGGGTTCAAAAGGCTAAGGGCCGAGACATCATGGCTGAAAATTTTGATGATGATGGGGTTGCTCCACAAATTGTTAATCCCATCATATTGGCAGATGATCGAGCAAGGGCTATAAGGGAGTATGCAGCCCCCATGTTTAATGAGCTCAATCCAGGCATTGTGAGGCCTGAAATACAAGCACCGCAGTTTGAGCTCAAGCCAGTGATGTTTCAAATGCTCCAAACCGTGGGGCAATTCAGCGGGATGCCAACTGAGGATCCTCACCTCCATCTCCGTTCATTTTTGGAGGTGAGTGATTCTTTCAAGATCCAAGGAGTGAGTGAAGAGGTGTTAAGGTTGAAGCTATTCCCATTCTCACTACGAGACCGAGCTAGATCATGGCTCAACACTTTGCCGCCTGATTCTGTGACCAATTGGAATGACCTTGCTGAGAAGTTTCTGAGGAAATACTTTCCTCCTACTAGAAATGCAAAATTCAGAAGTGAGATCATGTCTTTTCAGCAACTTGAAGATGAGTCCACAAGTGATGCGTGGGAGAGGTTTAAGGAACTTTTGCGAAAGTGTCCACATCATGGCATTCCACATTGTATTCAGATGGAGACTTTTTATAATGGCTTGAATGCAGCTTCTCGAATGGTGTTAGATGCATCGGCCAATGGTGCTATTTTGTCGAAGTCTTACAATGAAGCATTTGAGATTTTAAAGACCATTGCAAGTAACAACTACCAATGGTCCAACACTAGAGCTCCAACAAGTAGAAAAGTGGCGGGGGTCCTTGAGGTAGATGCAATAACGGCTTTGACAGCTCAAATGGCTTCCATGACGAATGTTTTGAAAAATTTGAGCATTGGGAACGCTAAAAGTATTCAACCAGCTGCTGCCATTCAAAGTGATGATGTCTCATGTGTGTTTTGTGGAGAAGGGCATGTGTTTGAGAAGTGTCCATCTAATCCGGAGTCCGTTTGTTACATGGGAAATCAGAATTTTAACAGAAACAACGGGGCATTCTCAAATTCTTACAATCAAGCATGGAAGAATCATCCTAACTTATCTTGGGGGGGTCAAGGAGTAAGCTCAAGCACCGCACCAGCCCAAGGAAGACAAGCATATCCACCGGGTTTTTCACAACAACCGCGACATCCACAACATGCTCAAAATTCCCAACCAAGTTCTTTGGAGAGTCTAATGCGGGATTATATGGCCAAAAATGATGCGGTGATACAAAGTCAAGCTGCCTCTCTTCGAAACTTAGAGTTGCAACTTGGACATTTGGCCAATGAATTAAAAGCTAGGCCGCAAGGTTCTTTGCCTAGCGACACGGAAAATCCAAGGAGGGATGGGAAGGAACAATGCAAATCCATTCACTTGAGGAGTGGCAAGCATCTGAAAAATTCCGAGGAGGAAATAAAGGGTAGTGGGGAGCCCACTTCAATCCAAAACGACGAAAAATTGAGTAAAAAAACTGCCCAGGAAATTGCTGATACCAGACCAGTTGATACAGCATCGGGTCAGCAATCTGACAGTCAGCAATCCGCACCAGTATGTACTAAACCACCCCTTCCATTTCCTCAAAGATTTCGGAAACAGCAGCAAGATGGGCAATTCAAGAAGTTTTTAGATGTGTTGAAACAGCTCCATATCAATATTCCCTTGGTGGAAGCATTGGAGCAAATGCCGAACTATGTCAAGTTCTTAAAAGACATTTTGACGAAGAAAAGGAGGTCGGGGGAGTTTGAAACTGTAGCTCTTACCGAAGGATGCAGCGCCATGTTGAAAAGTAAGATTCCACCGAAGTTGAAGGATCCGGGTAGTTTTACAATCTGACAGTCAGCAATCTGCACCGATGTTGGAAGAGCTTTATGTGATTTGGGTGCAAGCATCAACCTCATGCCTATGTCGATCTTTAAGAAGTTGGGTATTGGTGAAGCACGTCCTACAACTGTTACATTGCAACTTGCTGACAGGTCCATGGCCCATCCGGAAGGAAAAATAGAAGATGTTCTAGTACAGGTTGACAAGTTCATTTTTCCAGCTGATTTCATCATCCTAGACTATGAAGCTGATAGAGATGTGCCTATTATCTTGGGTCGACCGTTCCTTGCTACCGGGAGAACTCTGATTGATGTGCAAAATGGGGAGCTCACAATGAGGGTGAATGACCAAAAAGTCACCTTTAATGTGTTCAATGCTATGAGATTTCCGGATGAGATAGAAGAGTGCTCCCGCATAAGTGTAATTGACTCGATAGTGGCTGAAAAATTTCACAAGGAAGCTTGGAAGGATGAGAAATTTATAAGTTCTTTTGATGAGCTTGAAGACTTGAGTGAAGATGAAGACAACCAAGTTGCTTGGGTGGAGCCATTGCAACCTATGCCTAAATTCAAGAAGCCCTTTGAATCTTTGGAGTTGAAGGAAAGTAATTTTAAGCCTCCAAAACCCTCCATCCAAGAACCACCGAAGTTGGAGTTGAAACCCTTGCCAAGCCATCTGAAGTATGCCTATTTGGGGGGAGAATGACACGCTACCAGTTATTATAGCATCAAACTTGGTAGTTGAAGATGAAGGTGCCTTGCTAGAGGTGTTAAAAAAGCATAAGAAAGCAATCGGGTGGACTATGGCGGACATAAGGGGTATTAGTCCAACGATTTACACGCACAAGATACTTTTAGAAGTTGGTTGTAGCAATTCTGTTGAGCATCAGCGTAGATTGAATCCCGTCATGAAAGAAGTAGTGCGAAAAGAAGTGATCAAGTGGCTAGATTATGGTATTGTGTACCCAATTTCGGATAGCTCATGGGTTAGTCCTGTTCAATGTGTACCCAAGAAAGGAGGAGTCACGGTGGTGGCTAATGCAAACAATGAGTTGATTCCTACTCGAACCGTGACCGGTTGGAGGGTGTGTATGGACTACCTTAAGCTAACCAATGCTACTCGGAAGGATCATTTCCCGCTGCCATTTATTGACCAAATGTTGGATCGTTTGGCGGGAAAAGAGTTTTATTGCTTTCTTGACGGATATTCGGGTTACAATCAGATTTCTATAGCACCAGAAGATCAAGAGAAAACCACCTTCACTTGTCCATATGGTACCTTTGCCTTTAGGAGGATGCCATTTGGATTGTGCAATGCTCCCGCGACTTTCCAAAGGTGTATGATGGCTATTTTCTCGGATATGGCTGAGAGTATTTTGGAGATATTCATGGATGACTTCTCTATCTACGGGGATTCATTTGGGGTTTGTTTGGAGAATTTGGAAAGAGTGTTAGCAAGATGTGAAGAAACCAACTTGGTGCTTAATTGGGAGAAATGCCACTTCATGGTTCAAGAGGGTATTGTGTTGGGTCACAAGGTGTCTAGCAAGGGGATAGAAGTTGACAAGGCAAAGCTAGAAGTGATTGAGAAGTTACCAGTCCCTACCACGGTGAAAGGCATAAGAAGCTTCCTTGGACACGCGGGTTTCTATAGGCGCTTCATTAAAGACTTTTCTAAGGTGTCCAAACCCTTGTGTAACTTGCTGGAACAAAATAGACCATTTGAGTTTACCGCTGAATGTAATGAAGCATTTTTGAAGTTGAAGACAGCTCTTGTTACGGCCCCCGTGATTGTAGCACCCGATTGGTCATTGCCCTTTGAGCTCATGTGTGATGCAAGTGATTTTGCCGTTGGGGCTGTTCTTGGACAGCGGAAGAATAAGATCTTTCATTCCATTTATTACGCAAGCAAAACTCTTGTTGATGCCCAAATTAACTACACAACTACTGAGAAAGAGTTGCTAGCGGTGGTTTTTGCCTTTGAGAAATTCAGATCGTATCTTGTGGGAACCAAGGTTGTTGTGTATACTGACCACTCGACAATCAAGTATTTGATAACCAAGAAAGATTCTAAACCGAGGCTTATTCGTTGGGTTTTGTTGCTACAAGAGTTTGACTTGGAAATTCGAGACAGAAAAGGGACAGAAAACAAAGTAGCGGATCATCTCTCTAGGTTGGACACTAACAATCACAGCAGCCACTTAGAGGGAGAATTACGAATTCAAGACTCATTCTCAGATGAGCAACTGCTAGTGGTAGAGCAAACACGGGTACCATGGTATGCAGACATTGTCAATTACTTAGTTGGAGGTGCCTATCCACCTGATTTTACCAAGCAGCAGCTCAAAAAGTTTCTTCATGATAGCAAGTTTTATTTTTGGGATGAGCCATACTTGTACAAGCAGTGCCCAGATCGTATTATGCGAAGATGTGTGCCAATGGGTGAAGTTAGAAGCATCTTGGAGCATTGTCATTCAGCTCCTTATGGTGGCCATTTTGGTGGACAACGCACGGCGGCCAAGGTTTTTCAATCCGGGTATTATTGGCCTTCTATTTTTAAAGATGCTCATGCTTTTGTTCAACAATGTGATCGCTGCCAGCGAGTTGGAAATGTCTCCGCCAGGAATGAGATGCCTCTTAATTGTATTTTGGAGGTGGAGTTGTTTGACGTTTGGGGTATCGACTTTATGGGACCTTTCCCACAATCCTTTGGGAATCTCTACATTCTAGTGGCGGTGGATTATGTGTCAAAGTGGGTGGAGGCAATTGCTAGTCCCAAGAATGATGCTCGAGTGGTTATGAAATTCCTTCATAAACATGTCTTTACAAGGTTTGGGACTCCTAGAGCTTTGATAAGTGATGAGGGAACACACTTTGTGAACAAAGTGTTGGCTGCCCTCTTGGCAAAATATAGTGTAAAACACAAAATTGCTACTGCCAATCACCCCCAGACTAACGGGCAAGCTGAAATATCTAATCGGGAAATTAAAGGCATATTCGAGAGGGTTGTAAATCCCAACAGAAAAGATTGGTCCCAATGCCTCGATGATGCACTTTGGGCGTATAGGACAGCATATAAAACTCCTCTAGGCATGTCTCCATATCGCCTAGTTTATGGGAAGCATGCCATCTTCCCGTGGAGTTAGAACACAAGGCGTTTTGGGCACTAAAAAATCTCAACATGGATATTTCAGCGGCTGGAGAAGCAAGAAAATTACAGCTGAACGAGTTGGATGAATTGCGTTTGTTTTCATATGAGAATGCTAAATTGTACAAGGAAAAGACAAAGAGATGGCATGATGATAGAATCAAGGAAAGAGTTTTTGCAAAAGGACAAGAAGTGTTACTCTTTAATTCAAGGCTCAAACTCTTTCCTGGAAAATTAAAGTCCCGTTGGTCTGGCCCGTTTACTGTCCAAGAAGTGACTCCTTTTGGTGCGATTACAGTGAAAGATCAACAATCCGGGAGGGAATTTAAAGTGAACAGGCAGCGGCTGAAACACTATTGGAGAGGCAAGGTCAACCGAGAGAAGACCTCGATTTCTTTGAAAGATGCTTGATCATTGTAATTTGGGGTGCCTAAAAAAAAAAAAGAGAAAAAAAAAACAAAAAAATTTCTCAGTGAAAGGCACCCCTTGAAAAAAAAAAGAGAAAGAAAAGCAAAAGAAAAAAATATATATATAAAAAAAAAACAGAAATTATATATATACTATAATTAGCTCTAAATAATTGTCATGGTGAAATTTAGATTGTGTTCTTTTCTGTGTGCAGAGAACCTAGTGAAAAAGGCTGTGGAAGTGAAGAAGTTTTGAATTGGGCAAAATCATTAAGTTTGGGGTGGCAGGTTGCTGTTCAGTTGCTATAGCAAAAGCTTAGCAAGAAGTGTTTTGGTACTAGGCTGATCAAACGAACTGGGGTTTGAAAAAAAAAAAATAAATAAAGTGAATGGTCTGTCAGAAAAAAAAACATGTGATTGCCATGTTGTTCATGATGCAATCATTGGACAATTCTATTTTTGTTCATATAATCATTTGGGGTGTACTTAGTTTTGAATTGAATGAGCCCAATTGATTTTGGAGATACAAAGACCACACTTTAATCAGTTTGGGCCTGATTTTTTTTGGTCAACTGGGCCCCAGCCAATGTTGACCCGCCCACTTAGCATTCAACCCTAGACTGCATCCATCTTCATCATCACATTCACTTCCCTCTTCTCAGCCGTTTGCCATTCACCTGAGCCCGTAGCCACCAAATCGCAACCACCCTTCGATTTCGCCTGAACCCCTAGCAACCCGAACCTCACTCAAGGCTCACCACCAAATCGCACCAGCTCGCCTAAACTCGACAGACCAAGCTTCCACTCACCATTCGAATTGCACCACGATTCCCCCTGCAACCGTTCAACTCAGCTTCACCATCAACCAAGTCGAAATCACCCGAAGCCACTACGAACCAAGTCTCCATTCGACTACCACTCACAAACCCAACCTCTGTTCACTCATATCAGAACCACGACCTATGCCCAGCTACAACCCGACACCAGTCAACCAACGTCCATTTCCCCTGAGACCGCACCACCAACCTCCAGCAGCTCGCACGAACCAGCTCACACTCAACGGATCCACCTGACTTCGAAGCCACCCAGCTGAGCCATTTCAGTCGGCACTTACATCAACCCGAGTCAAGACACCGGTTCAAGCTAAGTTTTGATTGGGTAAATTAATTTGAAAGTTATTTTGGGTTGTAGTGCATACTTGGTGGCTGTAGTGGACTGCTAGTATTTTGTGAATTGCATAATTGGAAGTGATTTTGTGATTTAAGTGTGGTAGCAGTGTGATAATTTTGGTTTGGATGGTTTGAGTTGGATTTTGGTGGAATTGTTTAAGAATATTGGGCTGAAAAAAAAAATAACAGGGATTGTGAACAGAGTGATGCGTGGAAGATGGTTTCTTTGGTATAAAGGAGTTGATTGGGTTACATTGATAGTTTGAAATTGGGGTTGTAACTTGGACATTGTTGGTGTGCATTTGAATTTCAAACTATTCTCTGCAGTGGCTTTTATGATGGTGATAATTAGTGAGATGGTGTTGAATTGGAATTTGTTGTAGTGTTGGGAATATTGCCAGTTGAACAGATTAGTGTTGGATAAGTTGGGCATTGACTGAGTTGCACAGAGGAAGTTATCATGGCCAAGTACTACATGGAATGTGTGTAATGTGTCCAAATCTGACTTAGTGTGGTGTGGTCAAAGAGGTGTGACTTTTGAACAAGATTGGGTTAGGGACAGTGAAGTGCATTGTAAGAGTTCTTCTTGTGTTGAGGGGTAGCAGTGAGTAAGAAAGCAAAGAAGAAATTCAGTGTGTTGGGGTAGTGTGCAAGTGAAAAGAAAAGAAAATGCCAAAAGTTAAGAAGACCGCCAACAAGAATAAAAAGAAATCACTGCATGAAATTCCTAAGTTTCATTGCCCGGCAGCTGAGACAAAGTATCACGAGAAGGTGGACAATCGGGAATTTTATATGGAGCGTGGATTAGTAGCCGATATTGAGGATATTGATGAGTTGCCCGAATGGGTCAGTGCCACGGTTCATAAGCGAGATTGGGGACTTTTTGTCCAGCAAAGAGAGCCGGCAGTCATGGAAGTTGTCAAGGAATTTTACGCCAACTTCCTATCCCAAGAATGGCCCACTGTAGTGGTGGTGCGTGAAGTCCCAGTCTCATTTTCAGCTGCAGCAATCAACAACCTATTTGGGTTAGACTCTGTCGAGTGCCAATACTCCGCGCAAAAAGGGCAGGTGAGCGACGAGACTGTGGGTGACATGATGCCGATGCTTGCTAAGCCAGGGTCTGAATGGGGTTTCGATAATTATGGCAATCTTCGATTTCGGCGCACTGACTTGGAGCACGAGTTGAAATGTTGGTATACATTCGTGCAAACTGCCCTCTGCCCCACCTCACACGATTCGACCGTCAGCAGAGACCGAGCCTGGATGCTCTATTGCCTTAGAATGGGTTGGGATGTTGACGTAGGGGCTGTCCTTGCCCAAGAGATTGCTGATTGTGCACACAGGGGGAAGGGGAAGTTATTCCTCCCTGCTACCATCACTGCTCTTTGCCGCAAGGCAGGTGTACCCATATGGAAGGAAGAAGGCGCCCTGAATCCTCGGGGGCCTATCAATTTTGGTCCACCTCGAGCTCCGAAAACAACGCCTACCCCAGCGACGTCCTCAGCCACGGAGCCTCCCGTAGATCGCTTTGCTCGCTTTGAGCAAGTGCAACAACAAATGTGTGGCCGATTGCACGCGATGTGGGATTATGAGCAGAAGCGCGACGCCGTCATGGAACGTGCATTCAAGAGGACTACGCCCCGTTTTGATCCCAAGTTCCCGGACTTCCCTCAGCACGTTCTAGACCCGTGGGGAGGGCCATCAGCTTCGAACACAGAGGAGCCCCACGAGGACTCCGAGTAGAGGGAGTTTTCTCATACCTAGGCTATTTTTTTATATTTGTCTGTTTTGTGTTGTTTGTTTTTCGATTGTATTGTGCTAGTTGTGTGTTGTCTTTTGTGCTTGGAACTTTTATTCTATGTTGTTTATGTGGTTGTTAGTTTGGCATTGAGAGTTTTCTTTTGAGTTTTTCTGTGGCCTAGTGTTCTGCTCGATGATGATACTTTCCGCCCATTCCATTATTGTTGCTGCCTAATTTTACTTGTTGCCTTATCATGCTGCATTGTTGGATATTGTGGATGTTTCTCTTTAGTCTCTCCTCACTAGTTTATACTTGTATTTATTCCACCATGCTTTGTCTTTCTCATACGATTATTTCACATGTCATTTTAGCATCTAGAATTAGTTAGTGCATCTCCTTGAAGCGAAATCCTAGTTAGACTTGTCCCTTAGAAATGATTTAGGCCTTCCTTGGACGTTTGAGCCTTTCTAACCCTCCCTATCAATCAATTTTTCCCTAGTCACCCAAGTTTGAGCCGTTAGCCTCGTTTTGTTGTGCAATCCAATCACACATATCACATCCATCCTAAATTGCATTTCCACATCTGTCCTAGCTTAATTGCTCACTTGTCAAGAGCCAAGTTTCACATTAAGTTTGGGGTGAGTGCGGTGAGTGTAATTTGTGGCGAGCTAATTTAAGATTATACTTTTAGCCACATTGGGGACAATGTTGGGTTGTAAGTTTGGGGTGGGGGAATTAGCTCACAAGGTATATTAGTATGAATTTTTTTTTAATTAACTTTCTCTTGCTATATATAAGTATAACATAGTAATGAATTCTTTTCTAACCAATATATATATATAAAAAAAAAATCAGCAAAGAAAATAGAAAAAAAATATATATATATATATATATATACTTGCAACTAAGTTTGGGGTGTTCCACCCATTTTAGTTTTAAAAAAAAAAAAGAGAATAAACATAGCAAGAGAAGTCAATTTTAATATCAAGTACTTGTGAGTATAATGAATTAGGGAAGTGGGTCAAAAGAAAAAAAATCATAAGGAAGAGGCTCGGTTTTTGACAAGTGAAGTGGTTAGGTGTTGAGCTAGCTTAAATACATCCTTTACCATACCCTAACCCAAGCCTAACATTACAAGCCTAATAAAGTCCTATTGATCAAGGGGATAAGTTTACACTACATTAGTAGAGAGGAGTGCACTAATCCAACTTATGGAGCTTAAATGAATGAAAAAGAAGAAAAAAAAAGTTTAAGGTATAGTTGTAGAAAGTTCAAAGTTTAGGTGGGATATACTTGTATAAATTGTTGATTAGGTGACTTTTGGGAAATATTAATGTTATCCAATGACAAAAACTTTAAAGGGGCAACATATAAAGTTACGGCAAGCAATTTCCTATTCCATTTAATTCCATTTTTTCTGAGAGCATCAATGTTCGCTAGGCCAACTTGAATTTCTTTGAAATCTCTCATTTGTCTTGTATGTTGAGTCTTTGTGTAAAAATTTTTTGTTGTGTTTTATTTTGTTTAGTTTGTATTGTCATTGCTCGAGGACGAGCAAGATTCTAAGTTTGGGGTGTTGATAACTCTAAGATTTAGAGTTATTTTCATATCTATAAGCTTGAATTTAATGTGAATTGTAGAGCAATTAATGTCTATACTATGTAATTGTGTTTAGTTTGTTGTGTCTTTGTAATAAATGGAAGTGTGTGTGTGTTAGTAAGTGTTAAATAGACTTATGTTATTGTTTTTATGTGTTTTAAGCAGAAAAAAATACAAGAATATGTATTTGGAAATATTTGGGACAAGGAGAAAAAGGAGCAGAAAAATGATCATTGCTGACTGCATTGCTATAGCAATCATCGCGTAGCAATTTGTCAGCCCAGTAAGTTTATTTTGGCAGATAGTCCAGCTGGCTTTAATGAAAAGAAAAATGAGCTGAGGTGGCGGAATTTGGCTATTGACTCATCAAACATGTGGAAAATGAAGGACAAGTGGGTGGTGACTTGGATTTCCAATTAGGGTAAACTTTGGTACCCTAATTGGGGGGCAAGAAGGAAAAGAGGAGGATAATAGATATGGGGGCTGCACTTTGAAAGAGGAGTACGAAAATTACAGCAGAAAAATAGAAAAGTACAGAGAAAGAGAGTACAAAGAAGAAGAAGATTGAGAAGAGGGAGAAGAAGGCAACTTCCAAAGAAAGGATTTGAGCTCACCACTCATTTCTCTTGCTCTCCACTTCATTTTGTATCATTTTCTCCTCTCTAATTTGCTCTTTAACTCCATGAACAATTTATTTTCTGGTTTGTTGTTTTTAATTTCAGCTATGAACTAAACTCTTTGAGATTTGGGTGGTTATGAACCCTTGTATGGACTAGTGTTCTTATTTTGCAATGATGAAGCAATCTTGTCTTAGTTCAATTAGTTGTGATGAAATGTTGAATGAATGTTAATTTTTGGCCATTTTTAACATTTAGCAAGCTAGATCTTACTTGGAAAAGCAAGACCTAGTTGAACCCCTCTAATTGATGCATGATTTTTACCTTTTCTTTTAGGTATTAATTAGTAGTGAAATAGGAATATTTTGCTACCATGCATAACTAAAGATTTGATACTTTATTGGACTATTTGTGATCTAATCTGATGTAGGATTGCATTGTTGAGATTATGAATAGTATACTGCAAGTTTTGGAAAAAGCCCTCTGGTTTTTTTTGAAATTTGTTAACTCTGCCAGGATTGCTGAGTCATTGCTGGGTCATTGCTGTATCAATTGGGACATACAAGTGGAAATTAATCACCCAAGTCTAATTTCCAAATCTGAAATTACCACCATTTTAATTACTTTTAGCTTCTCATTTTTAGTTTATTTAGCTTAAAAAGTTAGTTCTCAAGTTTAGAATCAAGGCTATAAATTTTTCTCGTGCATTAATGTGTGACTTTATTTTATTTTTATTTGAAATTCTTGGAATTACTTTTAGTTGATTTAACATTATTTAGTAAAAAGTCCCTGTGGAGACGAACTTTGATTACTTATCATTGTATTACTTGTTTGTGATTGTGTACACTTGCGCAATTATAAAGCAATATAATTTTCACAACAATTACATTCTTGACGTAGTTTACATATTATTTAGGAAAAATGATAAGGAATTTTAATTTTAGGTTTTTATTTTGGTTCTCATAGTAATGTGTTGTGCTGTGATTGTAATTTTTAACAAAAAAACTCTCAATTCTTGAAAAAGTTTACCTTGTAGTTCAGTCTTAGAGTTTTATATTGCTTCTGAATGTAACTTGGTACCTTACATTTGAATATGGCTTGATACCTTACATTTGAATATGTCCATGTTTGTTGTGTTGTGGCTGCAATTTATAGCAAAAAATACCATGTCTTGAAAAAAGTCACCTGCTAGTCTAATCTTAGGGTTTTATATGTTGCCTCTGAAAGTAACCTGGAACTTTGCATTTGAATATTATTGTGTTTGTTTTGTTGTGGCTGCAATTTATAGCAAAAAAAAATACCATATCTTGAAAAAAGTAACCTGGAAGTTCAATCTTAGGGTCTTATATTGCCTCTGAATATAACTTGGTACTTTACATTTGAATATGGCTAGGTTTGTTTTGTTGTGGCTGCAATTTATAGCAAAAAATACCATGTTTTGAAAAAATTTACATGCTAGTTCAATCTTAGAGTTTTATATTGCCTCTGAAAATAATTTGGTACGTTACATTTGAATATGGTTGTGTTTATTTTCTTGTGGTTGCAATTTATAGCAAAAAAATACCATGTCTTGAAAAAAGTCACATGCTAGTTCAATCTTAGGGTTTTATATTGCCTCTGAAAGTAACCTGCTACTTTACATTTGAATATGGTTGTGTTTGTTTTCTTGTGGCAGCAATTTATAGCAAAAAAATACCATGTCTTGAAAAAAGTCACCTGCTAGTTCAATCTTAGGGTTTTATATTGCCTCTGAAAGTAACCTGGTACTTTACATTTGAATATGGTTGTGTTTGTTTTCTTGTGGCTGCAATTTACAGCAAAAAAATACCATGTCTTGAAAAAAAATTACCTGCTAGTTCAATCTTAGGGATTTATATTGCCTCTGAATATAACCTGGAACTTTACATTTGAATATGGTTGTGTTTGTTTTGTTGTGACTGCATTTTATAACAAAAAAAATACCATATCTTGAAATAGTTACCTGCTAGTTCAATCTTAGAGATTTATATTGCTTCTGAATGTAACCTGATACTTTACAGTTGAATAAAACTGTGTTTGTTGTGTTGGAAAGAAACATGTTATTTTAAATTTCTTATAAAGTAACTTGTTAAATGATTTTTATTTTTTCTTTTTGTTTCAGGAAGTGACCTGGTACTTGTAATTTTCTTGGAGAATGAATTTTATTAAAGCATTAATTCATTATAGAGGAGAGTGGAATGAAAGTTAACTACTACTAAAATTACAAAGTAACTGGTGTACATATTCTAGAAAATTGTTCATTATTACAGAAAAGGCTAAATTGCTATGAGTTTTGTTCTGCTTACTACAAAACTAAAACAATGAAAGCAATTTATTGCAGAAACAGTTTATCATTTGCCACATGAGGATGAATGGAGTCTACCAGAAAAATTGGACATACTTGTCCTACCTCCGAAAGGAAAAATTCCTCCCGGTAGACCAAGGAGGAGAAGAATAAGAGTACGAGGAGAGCCAAGAGTGGTTATGAAGTGTGGACGATGTGACAAATCAGGTCATAATAGGAAAACGTGCAGAAATCGGCCACCTATGGAGAAGCCACACAAGCAAACCAAAACAAGAGAATGATTCATTTAGTTTTACTTAATGACGTTGCTCGTTATATTCATTCATAAAAAAGGAACAAGTTACTATGGACACCATACTACATAAGGTTGTAATGATTTGTTACATTCTTTACTTTGGGAAAACATTAGTTCTTTTGCTTAAACGAATATTGATCAAACTTTGAATACATTTTCAAAAAATAAAATAAAAAATGAAGAAGAAAAAAAAGTAACCTAGTGTATTTGTTTTGTCATGCTTTACAAGGTAACCTAACTATATAAGAAAGTAACTTAATATCAATATTTTGAAATTCAATTAAGTTTTATTAATTAACCTGGTACCAATAAAATTTTAATTTATTCAGATTTATTTTTGTTTCAAGTATAATTTAATTTTTTTTACTTATAAAAATTGATGTCTTGATTTAAGAAAAAAAAGTAACTTAGTATGTCTATTATGATTTATAAAGTAACTTGGTATATAATACAGTTCATCATCTGAGCTTAGCTACTAAACCCAATTTTTGTTACTGAGAGTCATTGAAACAAAAATTAAAAGACAACTATTCATTGAAAAAGATTAGGAAAATTATCAAAGAAAAGAGCTTCCCTACAAGGTTGTAATGGACACCATACTACATAAAGTTGTAATGATTTGTTACATTCTTTATTTTAGAAAAATATTAGTTCTTTTGTTTAAATGAATATTGATCAAACTTTGAATATTTTTTTTTAAAAAAAAAATAATAAAAAATAAAGAAGAAAAAAAGTAACCAGGTGTGTTTGTCATGCTTTACAAAGTAACCTAACAATATAAGAAAATAACCTAATGTCTGTATTTTGAAACTACATGTAAAAATATATATACATATATTGACTTTAAGAATAATTCATGCTTCCTATTCCTAAGAGAATAATTCCAAATTAATTAAACGACTTTCACTAATGACACTGCTTCCTATTCCTATTGCTTGCAAAAATTCATCGATCCTACATCGCCTGAAATATTGCAGGTCTGTGTTCGAATTCGACTTGCACATTTATTTTTATTTTTTAAGAAAAAAAATGTTTTAATGGGAGAATAGTAAGGTAAGAAGCAGAGTGTGGAATCGAACCTGAGCAACCAAATCTCCGTCTGAACAACTCGATTCGCCTGAGGAAAACTCGCACCACCAACTATGCCGGAATCGAACCACTAGCTTCGCCGAAAAAGGGAATCGAACCCTAACTCCGCTTGAGAAGAAAATCACACCTGCCTGAGAAGGAAATGAGTGAAGATAGGAGAAGATGGAGAGGTGAAGATGGAAATGGGGTTTAGAACAAGCTTAGCCTGAAAGTGGTGAAGCCTGGAGAAGATAAAGAGGTGAAAATGGAAAATAGTTTTCTATATCTGGAAAAAAATTAAAAAAAAAAGTTAAAAAAAGGGGAAAAAAAACCACATAATAATTTAAAATAAAAAAAATACCAACACTTACCTAAAACTAAAATTTATTCGTATATATCTAAACATTTAATAAAAATCCATATTACAGGTATTTTCCTCTTTTAAAAAATATTTGATTAGTTTGTGATTCAAAAATTGTGTTTTTTAAAAATGTGTTTTGGAAATAAAAATTTAAATTTTGTAAGTGAAAATTTGTTTCTAAATATGTGATTGGTTGTAGTGTGATTTAATATTTTTGAGTTTTAAAAAATTGAATATGTGATTAGTTGGGAATCTCAAAATAAAAAAGTAAGAGAATAATTAGAGAGTTTTTGGATTTAATGATTTGAAAACACAAAAAATATAAAAAATGGTGTTTTCATTTTTTAGCCTAAAACTCAAAATAGTATTCAAATTTTGTTTTTGAAAACACTCAACCAATCAAGAATTCTTAAGTGGACCTCTACCATTTTAATTTTCAAAAGCCTAAAATAGTTTTCAAATCCTAAACCAATCTAAGTAAACTTTTGAGAAAAATATATATATATATCTAACGGCATTTCTTGGTTTAACATTCTTGGTTTAACAGAATATACTTAAAAATAAAAGAATATTCTGTTAAATTTAACGATTAGGTTTGATCTCCCGTTAAAAAATAAACCCAATAATTAAACCCAAAAAATTAAACAATCTTTTAAATAAACAATCTTTTAAATATTAATAATATCTTTTTAAATTAAAAAAATCACCACATATCTCTCTAACAAACCTATCTTGGGAGAATATTAAAAAATAAACCCAATAATTAAACCCAAAAAATTAAACAATCTATCACCACATATCTCTCTAACAAACCTATCTTGGCTTAAAAAAATAATAATAAAAAAAAGATGAAATGGGCTGTAATTAGTATTTACCTGTTTGTGCTTATTTTTAGTTTTATTTTTAATTTTACCACCAAGAGGAGAAGGTTGAAAAATATTAGAATATGAAAATATTATTGGTGCTTATTAGTAATTTGCAAAGAATGTGAAAGTCTATAAATATATAGTTGTGTAGCTATTATTAGATATGAAATGAGATAATAGAACTTTTTTCAATTAGAAGATTAATGTACATTTTACTATTAATAACATACATTATTATAACACAACTATGTTTTACTTACTAAATATACTGACACATATTTTATTTTTATAAAACAAATCGTTCAAATAATTATACTATTTTAATTAGAAATTTTTACACCAAAAATCTGTTTTGCACATTTTATTACTGTTTTACTCCTACACGCGTACATCAACATTTTTACTTACCATCTTTATTTTATTACAATAATACCACTTACACACCATTCTCATGCACAGACACATGTGTCATCCCCATCACACATCAATCAACTTCCACTCTCTTCTTTCTCTTTTTTTCTTTTCTATCACACATCAATCAACTTCCACTCTCTTCTTTCTCTTTTTTCCTTTTCTTTTCATTTGATTTTGGATTTTCTTTCAGTTTTTTTTTTGTTTGGAAGATCAATAACCTCCATTGTTGAAGCATAACTACTCATTATTCATCACGATTTTTTCTCTCTCATTTTTTGTTCTTCCAAAAAATTTCAACTCTCACTCAACCCACGATTTCTCAAGTTTTTTTCCCTCTCAGTTTATTCTTGTTTCAAATTTCTTTATAAAATGGTCATCACTCGTTCATCCTCATCTCTTTCCCCAGTTCAGAAAAAAAAAATCGAAAATGGGCTTGAAATCTTTGGCTAACAAAGCAAAGGGTAAACGTCCGATTGTTGAAGAGAAGAAATCGAAGCTCAATGTGGAGGAGCAAATGGTTGAAGAAATTTCTAGTGAAAAAGCTAGTGCCTCTGCCGAAGTTTGAACAGAGGTTGGTTTTCAGTTTCATTTTCGTTTCCCCCCATTTTAAACATTTTCTTGTATTTCCATTTCATCGTTTTGGTTTTTTCTGGTTTGTGATATTTTAGGTTTTTCATTTTAAAATTTCGTTTGGTTTTCTTTGGATTTTTAGGACTTTATTTTTGTTTAATCAATTTTATTTTGTTCTTGGGTTTGGCATTTTAGTTTGATTCTTATTATTTTCGTTCCATTTTTGTTGTGTTTTATGTTCTGTTTGTGTTTCTAGTTTTTTTTAGATATTTTGAAACATTTGTTTTTGTTTTAGTGTCTCTAATCAGTGGGTTTTAGTTTTTTTTTTCTAGTTTTTTAATAGTTTAATATGTTTATGTATGATGTGTTTTGGGAATATTATTAGGTATAGTTGTTTGCTGTTCTTTTTTAGGTAACAATTCGATTTAGATGTTTGTAGTTTATATTCGTAGAGTTGTTTCTGCTTGTCAGTTTGTTTTTAGTTTTTTTATAGTTTTATTATAGTTTGTATACTTGTTTATTTACAATTTATATTTATTGCTGTTAATAAACTATAATAAAACTAAAATGAAACTATTAAGAAACGTTTAAATTTATTTCAGAAACTAACTATTTCTCAAAGTGTTTTCTCCTTTTCTTATTTCCAAAATAAATTCTTGCAAACAATTGAATTAAACTAATATAAAATAATGATGCAATCGTAGAATCAACTTGAAAAACCACAACACTTAATTCAATTTAATATAGTTGTGGTCATTGTGCTTTTTCATCAGTTTTATTTGAATCAGATCAATTGAATTAATAGTTGTATTTTTCTCGCTTTGGTTTCATTTTGGTTGTTTTGCAGTTTTGAAACGAGCGCGTATTTTCATCTTCATGGTTCGCTCTGTACAGCTGAAGGCTTAGTGCATGTGGTATTTTTGTAAATATTTGTATGTGGACTGTATAAATGTTTAATGGGCCGGCCCAAAGTATTTTTGTAATTTTTTTTCCTTTTTTGTATTTTTTTGTTTTTTTCCCTTTTAATTATTAATTAAAATAAAAAACTAAAATATTAAATAAAACTAACACTACGTAACAATCACCTAATATATATATATATATATATATATATATATATACAAATTAATACAAAATTACTCAGTCGTCTCTTCTCTACACTCCATCAATATAACCGACAAAAATTGTTCACACTTACCCTACCAAATTAAGGAATTAATTTAATCACCAATTAATTCTACTAAATGTAGTTATTATAATTAAGAGTGTAGTCAAAATAAATCATTTCAACACAGCTCCATTTCCGAACAAATTAATATGCCACTTTTGGATCACCACTAGTATATATATATATATATATATATATATATATACATTTTTTTGCATGGATCTCTCAAATTTCTCACATAAAAAAGGACAATAGTGGAACGGTATAACAATATGAAAAAACGACAGCAGTAATAAGAAATTAATTTAAAAAATTTGGAGATGCGGGGTATCGAACCCCGTACCTCTCGCATGCAAAGCGAGCGCTCTACCATGTGAGCTACATCCCCTTTGATGTTTTTCTGTTGTTTTTTTGTTATAGATCGATAAACAATAAAAGATGTTCATAAATTTGCATATCTCGATAGGATCGTAGTTATTACTGTTGGCTTCTATTTATTCTTTTAAAAAAATATATAAATTTTAAATATGTGAGGCTATCTTTTTCAACATCTCCATCTTAGTGTTGCCTGTAAAAATCTTTACACTTTCTACTCTTGGCTTTTATGGAAGTTCCATAGTTACTTTCGTATTATCTCTTTAAAAGCATGAAACGAAGCCGTTCACCTTTTCATAGTGTATAATATAATTTAGTTTATAGTATAAAATAAAACTAACATCATATTAAAATATTCTTAAGAAAAAAACATAACATTATTAAACTATAGAATGAGTTATTTTAATAGCAAAAATAACCGAAGCCTTAATAAAGGAAAAATTGAGCCGAAAGTTTCTTGTTTCTCTCTAATAAACTAACATTGAATTTGAAGTTAAACCAAATTAATTAAGGAAACGATTATTCTTGTTAGTACTCCATATTATATTAATAAGTAAACTAATCCAAATTGCTGGACCTACTCGTACTAAGATTCCTCCAGAGCACGTGGGGTCTAAAGGCCACTTTTTTTTTTTTTTTTTTTTTTTTTTTTAATGGAGGTTCTAAAGTCCAACTTCAAAAAGCTCTCTCTCTCTAACACAAAATAAAATAAAAATTAATTATAAAAAAAATTTAGAGGAGTACTAATGTTAACTTTTTATTATAATTTTTTAGTCCGTATTTGAATATACATATTAAAATATTTTTTTTTCAATTTTTTTGTGTGGAGGTGTTTGTGATGCTTACAACATAATCCTTGTAATTTTTTAAACAATTTCGAATAATTTACCGTGCTAAATATACTTTTGAAATTTTTTAAACATGCATAATAAATTGAAATATCAGAAATTCTGTTTTTGATATGGTAAACTATTAAGAATTTTTCAAAAATTTTAAAGGATGATACTGTAATTATAAAGAATAGTACTATGAAAAAAATTGAAAAAATATTTCGATATCTAATTTTGGGTGTGGAGGTTTACTAAAAAGTTGTAATAGAATGTTATAATTAACACTCCTCAAGAAACTAATATTAAAATTAGGCCAATTAAGATTTTTGCGCAGAAGGACATTTATCAAATTATCTCCTGAAGTTTTAAGATAGTCAAAAATCTTCCAAAACTATTGAGATTATTAGATTTAAGAATTTTTGTCAAATTTTAGTAAGAAAGTCTAATATAAATCAAAATTCAAAGAACATGATTTGATACTTTTCAAAATTCGAGAAACATGATTTAGTAAATTTTAAAATTTGAGAAACATGATTTAGTATATAAACAATCGTTAAATTAGTAAAATTGAATGAAATTACACAAAAATTTAAAGGTATAATTTAATATAATCCTAATTATCCTTAAAATTATGAACACCTACTAAAGTAATACTAAACCGACTATTTAAAATTAAAGCTCGTTCTATTCTCTATAAAGACCTTTCTCCTTCAAGCTATATATAACAACTCATTTCATTATCCAAATGTATTGTTTTAGTAATATTTAATTAATTGATAATTTGCATCTTCGATTATCTCTTTCGTTTTCTTTAGTTGGCTCTTGGAAGTTGGAAAGACAAAACAGTTGGGTTATTGTTTGGTTAGGAAGAAAACCCGAGAAAACAGCCACATCCACCAAAAGCGTCGGTCCCCGCTAGCGATAAAGAGAAAAAATTTCTCCGAAAATTACTGCAAAATTATCCCAAAAAAAGAAGGGAGATAAAAAACTTACCTTATTTTCCAAAATTCGCTTTTGTTAGGAGATATATCTTTAGATATACTTACAATTAGCCATTATATTATTTCTTTGAAAACACAGAGAAAAAACAGAGGAACTGGTAGGACATCTTTCGTTTCCTGTTCATTTCGGAGAGCTTCTTCCGTGGCTCCCATGGTCTTTCTTCTTCGGGTTCGCAGCTGATGTCTTCGTTCTTCTCCAGGTATTTGCTTAAATTCTCTTTCTTTTATCATTGGAATGAATGGTACTGTATTTAAAAATTCAGAATTTTTGACTTTTGTAATAACCATACACACATGTCTAGATCTGATAAGAATATTATAGTTCTCAGATCTTAGTTTTGATTTGAATCTCGCCATTCCTAATATTAATGAAATTTATCAAAATTGGAATCCCCTGTTTCTAATAATATTATTTATAAAAACGACATTATAAATGGTTGAAAAAAAAGAAGAGATTTTTAATTTTGTTTTTGGGTGTTTCATGGCAGTGGAAGAAGACGAAAGTTTCAGCTCTGAACTTCTGGATTTCTGGGATTTGGTGTCGAGTGACCCGAAACGACGTCGTTCATTATCACCACCTTGTTGTATAATCTCTTATTATTACTATTAAAAGCCATGGACGACAATGGGAGCACCAAATTGAACGGCATACGACAGATCGTTCGGCTCAAGGAAATCCTCCAGAAATGGCAATCCGTTACACTTAATGTCCAAACCCCAAAGCCAAACGAGGAACCCCGGAAAGAGCAGGTGGAAGAAAACACCAATGGCGGAGGAGGAATATCTCCGGCGATCAATAGGAGGTTGACAGAGGTGATTTGCTGCGATTCCGACGAGGAGAGCTGTCAGAGCCCGGAGCCACCGCCGGATGTGCCGAAAGGTTACTTGGCGGTGTATGTGGGACCGGAGCTTCGGAGGTTCATAATACCCACCAGTTATCTTAGTCATTCTTTGTTCAAAGTGTTGTTGGAAAAAGCTGAGGAGGAGTTTGGGTTCGACCATGGCGGTGGTCTCACCATCCCTTGTGAGATTGAGACTTTTAAGTATCTACTTAAGTGCATGGAGAATCATCATAAGTCTTCTCCTCCACACCATAACTCCTCAGGTAATAGTTAATCATTGATTACTCAAATTAGTTACATATATTCAACTTTTTTTTTTTTAATTTATTAATGCTAATGAGAATTATGGATTGTCTAACATAGGTATTAACGTAGTAAATTATTATATGTTGATAAAATAGTAGTAAATTATACAAAGTATTACTATAGTTATTACATTAAATATTTGTGATCTTATATCAAATTGCATTAATAATGTTATCTCACTATGACATATTGTAGTGATAATAATAGTTTTACGACACTATTGCATACATATAGAATATTAAGTAACTAATAGTGTCTTATAATTAGAAATCCTTAAGAATCTATGATCACCTTTCATAAGCTACTAGTGCAATTCAAGATGATTAGAGCATTTTTATTTCTAATAGAGTATAAAAAAAGGTAGTATATTGTTATATTTTAACAAAAATTATTATTCTAATAGTGTTTTAAAATATGTGTTAAATTTGGCACATATTAAAAGTTGTACTAAATTTAGTATAAAATATAGCATTATCTCAAATTTAATTTAAATGCTACTTTTATTTATTATTATGCTACTAATTATTAATTCATTTAATTTGCAAAACTTTACATTCTATATTTACTATATTACCATTATTTAATTAATAAAAGAATAAAAAATTATAATTTTATATATTCTCAATAAAATATTATATAATCATCATCAATATAATTTTTTTTTTTTTTTATTTTACATCTTGTATATTGAAGTACAATTGTAAATAGTAGGCCAAATATAGTACAAAGTTATTTTAAATGTTAAGTTTAACAAACTTTTTAAATCTTCAGATGGTGTTATATCCCAATATATTTTAATTTGAGAATTACTATAGAATAATAACTACTCATAAATTCCCACTTTATAGTAGTGTGGGTTGCCTATATAATAGCAATTATATGTAAAGATACTCTTATTTTTTTGGACCATCTTTTAATTTTAGTGTAAATTTTCCAAGGCAAAATTCAATGCGAAGAAAAATAGTAGTTTACTACGAACTCTTTGAATTTGTTCAAAATTTTGCACCGTACAGTAATTAAAGCTGTTTAATTAGTTGAAAATTGAGTCTTATTATTGAACAATCAGTATAAATACATTTGAATTAAAAGTGGTATTTTCGTAAACATATTATTAATAATTACTCAAGATATATGTACATTTATAAATCATAATTTGTAATTTTTGGTTTGGTCTTGTTTTACAGCTGGAAGCTCGTTCATTGAAGAGTAAATATAGTTATGATTTTTCCGTTCCTTGTTGTAACGATAATCATCCAGGTTTTTGGGGCTGATTTTCTGGCGTAACACATGGTTAATTTCCAATGTATGCAAATGCAAATATAATTTTCATCTTTCATTTTTGGTTTTGTGTTCTATATAATAATTAATGTACGAGGAATATATATATATAAAATTATATATAGGACTACATGCAAGTACTCTATAGCTATAGAAAGTTTAATGAGTATAGTTGAGTGTGACTGACGACATGCGTTTTGATGATGATAATATAACTCTAACCTGTGTCTGATATTGATGATGATGATAGTTTGAGTGTCTGATGGAAATTGTACAATGAAACACATATTCTTAATTTGCCCTATTTTTCTCTTATTGATGTTTATTTTCTCTTCAAATCTTCGTTCGCAAACAATAAAAAATTAAAAGAAAAATTGTTTTTAGTTTGAGATTTAGTTCTCTGGCTTTATCATGTCCATGTGTATATGTATGTATAAATTATATATTCTGATTCCTTCTTTTCCGATCAAATCATATGCATGAGCTGTCTTTAATCCAACTGAATTAATTATCTCTCTAAATTAAAAATATTTTAATCAACATTTGAACATAATTTGTCTAAATTAAATATGTATATTCAACAAATTCTCTGTCGTATCCGCTTGCACATGCCGCAAAGATTACACTATATACATATAGCTAGTGAAAGACCTAATAGTATATAATACATATTTTTTTATATATATGCAAATAATTAATTTGTTACAATTAATTAGCAAACTAGGCTAGAAGGAGAAGACTCGACTTTAAGCTTGGATCGTGTAGTCAAATAACTTAGCATCACAGTACATGATGGAGCTAATTACAATCAGTGACAGTGACGATCCAGAATTTTTATTAGGTGGGGGTTTAATTGTTATTAAAAAAAATTTTAGGTCTACTTTATTTAATTTATTTATTTTTGTAGGTTTTTTTTTTTTTTTTTTTTTTAATTTTTTATGCTATAATTATCAAATAAAAAGAAAAATATTTAATTTTTTTAATGTATTTTTTTTTTCACTGGGGGCTACAGCTCCCACACCAATGTAAGTGTGTCAGTCCTTGATTACAATTTGTATTTTTTTTATCTACGGCGATATAGGTATAATCTATTTAGAAAATAGTTAGGTAGAGTCACGAAAAATATTAATTTGTACATGCAAATATATATTTTTTATTATGTATCACTCTATTGTTTTATACTAATAATTAATTAATTCCTTTTATATTATTTTTATTTCTTTTTTAGTTACTAATATTCAATATTTTAGATCGATCCTTAAGTCTCATTTACTAAAAAATCTTCAAATGAAGTGTTTTACATGGATTTTTTTTTTTAATGAAATACTTCTGCAATATTTTTGTTTGGTATATAGTGAAATTTGAAGATTGAACATTATTGAAATTCCGTATTTTAATATTCCCAGTTTGATTATTTAATTAAATGATTAATTAAATGCGGAATAATAAAACTGGTACTGAAAACAGTTTTCTGTAGTTACAGAATGCAACTCTGTAACTCCAGAGAAACCTTAAAAACAAACGGGCATAAAAGTAAAAACACACAAGATTTTTGTACGTGGTTTCAACAATCCTTTCAGATTGTTACTAGTCCACGGGGCCACGCCCAGAGATAAGATTCATTAGATCGGTATCAAAAATACAAAGTAATTGACTTATGCATAAATAGACTCCCTCTTATTGTATGCCGCAAGCTTGATGTATTCCACCTACTAACCGAATCTTGATAAAACTCCAAGTGCTCGAACTCCCTTCGATCACCTTGAAGAGTGCTTGAATCCTCCCGATTCAAGGCTTAAAGGCTATCTCCCGAAAGCCTATACAACCATCTCCCGAAGGTTGTGTGCTTGTATCCTCCCGATGCAAGACTTCAAAAGCAATCTCCCGAAAGCTTGTAAATACCCTTCTCCCGAAGGTGCACTGATGTTCTTCTTCGTTGTAGACTTGAATACAGACTCAAGACAATACAAACAACAAATAAACAGAGTAAGAGTAGAACAACTCTTCTCTACAAATCAAAGACTCTCTTTTCTAAAGATATGAATGAAATTCAAAGATACAAGAGAGGTACCAAGAGAGGTACTAAACAAAGACACTCTTTCCTTAAGATATGAAAGCAATTCTAAGTGTATGAAAGAGATACAAAACTTAGCAGCTATAGGATGTATTTATAATGAATATACATCTCATAGACAGCTTACATTCGGTCTGAACAAGACCTCAACCCACTAGAAACTTCCCTAAAATAATTCTTCAATCAGTCTAGGAATTTCCGTTTCTGTACATACAGAATCGTGGGCAGTAACTACAACTTTCCTTTTATAGAAAAGGAAAGTCTAGCTCCGGTTTTCTCTTCAAGAAACCTGATCTAAGAAAATGGGAAACTCAACACAAGATCAGATTACACAGCTGGTTAGATAAAAACGAAATGGGTAACTAAACTTACCATTTTTACCTTTTTTCCAAAAATAGGAAAGCTAGACAACTTTCCTTTCAAGTTTGATTTACACAAATATGGAAACCATATCAATATATGGCAGCCAAAATATACATTAAATAATAAAATATTTTTGTCAATTAAATATGCCAAAAATGGAATTAACAATCTCCCCCTTTGGCACTTTGATTGACAAAACATTTTATTATGAGAAAACCTGCATCAAGTGTTAGAAACCAAAGCAAATAGCTTTTTAAAGATACAAGAGTATAGAAAATACTCCCCCTGCATGAAAGCTCTCTAACACATAAAACATATAACTTTTTTTGGACGGAAAAGCTTGCAAACCGAAGAACACAACTTTTTAAACGGAAAAGTGTTAAACCACAAACAAGACAACTCCCCCTAAAAACAAGGATCCAGAGTTGTAACACATAATCCACAAAAATAAGTACTACTCCCCCTTTTTGTCTATCAAGGAGCCAAAGATAACAAAAACCATGAACAAGGACATAGTAGTTTAAGCATTCACAAATAAAAAGCAAGAGATAGAGAATTGAACCACTTATTCATCATCATTGGGTCGGAAGTATTTCATGATGTTGTCCATCTTCCTGAGAAGTAATAGGCTTGACTTGTCTCAATTCTCCCCAAACACAAGTTGAATTCAGCCATTTCTGTAGAAGCAGAAGCAGCAGCAGGTTCAACAGTAACACCAAGGGAAGCAAGGTTGTAAGTCGACTTTCAAGCTTTGGTCTTCGACTTTCTGGCAGTTTTCATCGGAACAGATGACGAACCAGAAGCTCCGGTTGCTGGTGCAGGCGGCGCAGGCGGAGACACCGGTGAAGCAGACGCAGATCCACGAGTGGGCTTCTTGGATGGTTGGGCATTCTTAGTTTTGGCCATTTTTTCTTTGAAACCCTAGAACACAAACCCTCTTACACTTTGAACAATGTTAGACCTTTGAGAGAAAAAATAAAAAGAGAAGAGAGAGTGGTGATCGTGGGATTATGGGAAGTTGAGAATATATAGATTTCAATTTTAAATGCCCAAAATAAAAAAACTGAAAAAGGAAGGTAACTTCCTTACCTTTGACCCACGTGTGGAAAGAAAAAAGGAAACCAAAGAAAGGTTTTTCAAATGAGGTCAATATTTCCTTAAATGAAAAAAGGAAACCATATCTTCCCACAAAATCCAAGAAATAATAACCCCACCAAATCCAAAAATGCCACCAACAAGGAAACCAAAAATAAAATTAATTATTTAAGAACAAGTTTCCTATATATACCAAAAAGACCAAATCTCCACAAATAAAGGAAACATTCTAAATAAATAAATACAATTAAAACATGTTTCCATAAAATAAAAAAAATAAAAGAAAAAATATATACAAGGATTCGAAAATGAATTCGAAAAAAGAAAAAAAATATGCCCCCCTTTTTCTTTTATTTTTTCAAAAAATGCCCCCCCAAAAAAAATTGCAAATAATGAGCAAGAGAACACACCAAGACACAAAAGCACTAATCACCACTTAAGAGCAAAAATTGTGTCTAAGAACAAAATGAAACATAACAAAAAAATAACAAAATTTTTAACAAAGCTCACTTGACAACTCGATCACAAACCTTTTTTTTTTATTATTATTTTATTTTTTATTTTTTTTTAATTAAAAGACAGAAAAATAAAATAACCTTGATATTTTTGCAACTAGAATTCACAATGTCCATTTGTCTTTGTCCCTGATGAAAAAATCAAACTCATAAGAATAATCAGAAATTATTTTATCAAACTGATGAAGTAATAGAATGAGGTCATACCGGTTCACAGGAAAAATTGACTCCATCACCAAGAATATTAAAGCACATCAAACAGTATGTAATAGCTTTATAACACCATTTTCGAGAATAAACAAATTTTACCACAAACTGTGTCAAGCATTAGTGTGTGAAAGTGTGCAGTGGAACATTGCCCAATTTGTCAAAAAGACTTTTTCTGATAAATTGTACCCATAGGAGACGCTGTCACACTACCTCAATGGTAGCCCTTTTCAATGGTAGCGTATCTTCTACATAACTCCTAATTACATAGTTCCAACTTACTCAGAGATGACTTTCACACATTGAGATAGGTAGCTCTATTCATCCAATGGAGCTTGAACACACCGTTTTTGAACAACAACATTCGAAAATGGTAGCTTACATAACACTGTTTGATGAACCTGAATATTCCTGTGAGGAGTGGACAATTTTCCTGACAAACCTGTATGACATCATAATATTACGACATTAGCAATAAAATAATGACTGAAATTCTTATAAGGTTGAAATTTTCTTCTAGGACAAGGACAAGACATTATGAACTCTAAGACAACTCAAATATCAAGGATTATGGAAAAATAAAAGCATTAAACAGTACAAACCCCTAAGGATTTCCTTAGAGAAATAAATCGGACCGAGTCAAGAGCTTTAGTAAAAATATCTGCAATTTGTTTGCTAGTTTCAACATATTCTAAGACAAGAATTTTATTTTCCACAAGCTCTCTAATAAAGTGATGACGAATGTCTATGTGCTTAGTGCGAGAGTGTTGAACAGGATTCTTAGAAATGTTTATAGCACTAGTGTTATCACAAAAAATGGTTAAAGTTTTCAAATCAAACCCATAATCTGCCATCATTTGTTTCATCCATAACAATTGGGTACAACAACTACCCGCAGCAATGTACTCAGCCTCTGCTGTGGACAGAGAGATTGAGTTTTGCTTCTTGCTATGCCATGAAACCAAATTGTTTCCAAGATAGAAACATCCACCACTAGTACTTTTTCTATCATCAGCATTACCTGCCCAATCAGCATCACTAAAGCAAAAAAGGTTAGAATTAGTGTCTTTTGAAAACCAAATCCCAAAATCAATAGTGCTATTTACATAGCGAATGATTCTTTTTACAGCAGAAAGATGGGATTCCATGGGATTAGCCTGATAACGTGCACAAACACCAACACTATAGCAAATATCAGGACGACTGGCAGTAAGATAAAGCAAACTTCCTATCATACTTCGATACAAGGTTTGATCTACCTTTACTCCTTGTTCATCTTTGCTTAATTTCAAAGTTGTGCTCATGGGAGTATTGGTATGTTTGGCTTTCTCAAGGCCAAACTTTTTCACCAAATTCTTTGCATACTTGCTTTGAGTGACAAAAGTTCCCTCATCTGATTGCTTCACTTGAAGACCGAGAAAATAAGTGAGTTCACCTACCATACTCATTTCGAACTCCTTTTGCATTTGGGAAACAAAAACCGCACTTCGAGTTAGAGGTAGAGCCAAACACAATATCATCAACATATATTTGAGCAACAATCACATCAGAATTAATGTTTTTGATGAAAAGTGTTTTATCAACATTTCCTCTCTTGTAATCATGAGAAAGCAAGAATTCAGTTAGACGCTCATACCAAGCACGTGGTGCTTGTTTTAGACCATACAATGCCTTGTCTAACTTATAAACATGATCAGGAAAATGTGGATCCTCAAACCCTTTAGGTTGTTCCACATACACTTCTTCTTTTAACAACCCATTCAAAAAAGCGGATTTGACATCCATTTGATACAATTTAATACCAAGAATGCAAGCTATGGAAAGAAGTAACCTGATCGATTCCAGTCTAGCTACTGGAGCAAATGTTTCATCAAAGTCAACACCCTCAACTTGAGTGTATCCTTGGGCGACCAACCTTGCCTTGTTTCGAATGACAGTGCCAAACTCATCACTCTTATTTTTGAAGATCCACTTGGTTCCAATGATGTTCACAAACGGTGGTCTTGGAATCATTTTCCAGACTTTGTTTCGAACAAACTGATGAAGCTCATCCTGCATAGCTAAAAACCAATCTTCATCCATTAAAGCTTCTTTTACAGATTTAGGTTCTAAAGAAGAAATAAAACATAAAAATTGAATTATATTGGCATATTTTCTTCTTGTAACCATGCTCTCATCCAAGTTTCCAAGGTTGAGATCTGAAGGATGATTCTTTTTAACCTTGGAGGATGGTTCCCTCTGTATTGGATCAGTGATTGAATTTAAAGGATACTCAGTTTCTTTTGTTGTTGGATTTTCTGTAGCAACAGATTCCTGCACAGTAACCTCGACGACTGCTTCTGAAGCTTCGTCAGGTTCCTTTTCCTCAGCAGCAGGCTTTTCAAGCAAATCTTCAATCTGTTCTTCTGTGGAAAACTCAGAAAAATCTTTTAGATCATCAACAACAACATTAGCAGATTCCATAACAGTTTGGGTTCTCATGTTATACACACGATATGCCCTACTATTTGTGGAATATCCTAAGAAAACACCTTCATCACTTTTAGAATCAAATTTACCAATGTAATCACGATCTCGTAAAATATAACACTTACATCCGAACACATGAAAGTGACTTACATTTGGTTTCTTACCTTTCCAGATTTCATATGGTGTTTTGTGAGTACCTGGGTGCAAGAATACTCTGTTGATGGTATAGCAAGCAGTGTTAATGGCTTCGGCCCAAAGGCGCTTTGTGAGCTTCTTGCTATTCAACATTACTCTAGCCATTTCTGTTAGAGTACGATTCTTTCTTTCAACCACTCCATTTTGTGGAGGAGTTTTAGGAGCAGAAAATTCATGAGAAATACCGTTAGCTTTACAAAATTCATCATATATGGTATTTTCAAATTCCTTACCATGATCACTCCTAATCCTAACAATTTTGCCAATGTTACAATCTTTTTCAACTCGTAATTTCAAACACAGAGTTTGGAAAGCTTCAAAAGTATCAGATTTTTCTCTCAAGAAATCCACCCATGAGAATCGAGAAAAATCATCAACACAAACAAAAATATACCTTTTACCATTTAAGCTTTCTACCTGGATTGGACCCATTAAGTCCATGTGCAAGAGTTCGAGAACTCTAGAAGTATTCACATCTGGGACACTCTTGTGAGAAATTTTCAGTTGCTTACCTAACTGGCATGGACCACATTTTCCCAATGACTCTTTACCTAATTTAGGTAATCCTCGAACAATCCCTGAAACGAGTATAATTTTTTCAGATTTTTAAAGTGAATGTGACCAAGTTTTTCATGCCATAGGTCAGTAACATTTTCAATGACAGAATGACAAGTGGCATGCGTAGTGAGAGTATAACAATTATCACTAGATCGCAGCCCTTGTAACACAATTTCATCAAGAATATTATATACATAGCAATGATTGCTATCAAAGCTCACAGTATAACCCTGATCACAAATCTGACTAATGCTAAGTAGATTAGCTTTTAGTCCTTCAACCAACATGACATTTTTTAGTTTAGGAAGCCCTTCGAACTTGAGAGTTCCCATTCCTATGACTTTACCAGTAAGACCGTTACCAAATGTAACTTCTCCACAGTGCATTGGTCTTATGTTCACAAGAAATTCTTTTTCACTCCGTCATGTGTTTGGAACAACCACTATCAAAATACCACATGTTAGAAGCAACAGTTTTAAAATAAGTAGAACCTACCAAGCATTTGTTTTTGACAACCCATTTTTGTTTTTGTAAAACATGTTTATTTCCAATGTAATTAGATTTAAACATGTTATGCATGGTTATGCATTTAGGTCGAATGTGACCTTTTACTCCACAAAAATGGCAAATAGGAATGAAACGTCTTCCTTTCCCTTTGAAATTGTCAAACTTACCGTGCTGCTTCTTTTCTGTAACAGCAGAGTGCTTTGCTGGCGAGACAGAAACCTGCGAGGTAGAAACAGTTCTTCCAGAAACAAAACTATTAGTGGTATTAGACACAGGTTGATTTGGAACATAACCCAGCCCAGCATGATTGGTTTGGCCAGATTTTTGAATTTTTTCAAAGATGGTGGAACCTGGATTTAGCATTTTAACATTCTTTTTAATGTTATCAATTTCCTTGGTTAAAGAAATAATTTTTGACTCTTTTAAAGACAATTCAGATTCACAACATTTGAGTTTATCTTCCAACTCATTAATGTTATTACACAAAATTTTATTATCTTTAACCAGGGAGCGATTTTCAAAGACTAGTTTCCAACCACTTACCAAACATTACCTTGTAGGATTCAATCATGGAATCCTCATCAATTTCGACTCATCCGATTCGGACCGGATTCTTCCTTGTTGTCATTGATCAGGATATTGTTCAAGCAAATGCTTTTTCCTTTTTCCTGCAAATTTCTTGACAAAACACTTGTTAGGACAACTTTTTCTTTTTCATCCTCACTACTCTCAGAATCATCACTCCAAGTAACATTCAATCCCTTTTTATTTTTCTTTAAGGTATTAGCACATTCAGATTGAGTGTGACCAAAACCTTCACATTCTCTGCATTTAATACCTTTTTTATTGTTAGATGGAAAAGGTTTAGAGGGATTGTTACCAGAAATGTTACCTTTTGGGTTCTTTGAAAAGAACTTTTTATTTCCACCAGATTTCATGAATTTTTGGAAATTTTTTGCCAATAGAACCATTTCATCATCATTTTCATCATCAGAAACAATATTTTCATAAGCATTAAAGGCAATACCTTTGCTTTTCTCATTCGAGAGATTTTGCTTACTCTTTTTCTTGATTTGTTGATTCAACTCAAAGGTTCTTAAAGATCCCATGAGTTCCTCAACCTTCATTTTGCCAAAATCTTTTGCCTCTTCCATTGCAAGCAATTTTGTATCAAACTCCGTCGGGAAGAACTCGAACAATTTTTCGAACCAAGACAGATTCATCTAGTTTTTCTCCCAAGGCAAAAAACTCATTAGAAATATCAGATAATCTTTCATAGAAATCATTTAAAGTTTCAGTATCTGACATTCTCAATTCATCAAATCTAGTTTGAAGCATGGTAAATCGTGATCTCTTTACCTCGCCAGTTCCTTCAAATTGAATTTGAAGGATTTCCCATGCTTCTTTTGCATTCACAAGATGAGATTAATTTAATAAAACCTTCACCAACACCATTAAAAATAGCATGTAAAGCCTTATTATTATAACTGCACGCTTTTCATCTTCAAGTGGTCCAACCGAGTTCGCATTTTACCCGAGTATTACCTTTTTCATCATTTTCGTAGGTTGAGACCACCCTGTAAGAATAGCTCTCCATGCTTTCTCATCTTGCGATTTGATGAAAGCTCTCATCCTGACCTTCCAATAAGGATAATTCGACTCATTCAATAGAGGAGGTCTAGAGATGGAACTTCCTTCTGCAAACAAAGACATCTCACACAAAACAAGTTAAACTAATAACCTCAAGATCTCACTAAGAATTTAATGACTTGCTCGATACCAATTGAAATTCCGTATTTTAATATTCCCAGCTTTGATTATTTAATTAAATGATTAATTAAATGCGAATAATAAAACTGGTATCGAAAACAGTTTTACGTAGTTACGTAATGCAACTCGTAACTCCAGAGAAACCTTAAAAACAAACAAGGCATAAAAGTAAAAACACACAAGATTTTTGTACGTGGTTTCAACAATCCTTTCGCATTGTTACTAGTCCACGGGCCACGCCCAGAGATAAGATTCATTAGATCGGTATCAAAAATACAAAGTAATTGACTTATGCATAAATAGACTCCCTCTTATTGTATGCCGCAAGCTTGATGTATTCCACCTACTAACCGAATCTTGATAAAACTCCAAGTGCTCGAACTCCCTTCGATCACCTTGAAGAGTGCTTGAATCCTCCCGATTCAAGGCTTAAAGGCTATCTCCCGAAAGCCTATACAACCATCTCCCGAAGGTTGTGTGCTTGTATCCTCCCGATGCAAGACTTCAAAAGCAATCTCCCGAAAGCTTGTAAATACCCTTCTCCCGAAGGTGCACTGATGTTCTTCTTCGTTGTAGACTTGAATACAGACTCAAGACAATACAAACAACAAATAAACAGAGTAAGAGTAGAACAACTCTTCTCTACAAATCAAAGACTCTCTTTTCTAAAGATATGAATGAAATTCAAAGATACAAGAGAGGTACCAAGAGAGGTACTAAACAAAGACACTCTTTCCTTAAGATATGAAAGCAATTCTAAGTGTATGAAAGAGATACAAAACTTAGCAGCTATAGGATGTATTTATAATGAATATACATCTCATAGATAGCTTACATTCGGTCTGAACAAGACCTCAACCCACTAGAAACTTCCCTAAAATAATTCTTCAATCAGTCCAGGAATTTCCGTTTCTGTACATACAGAATCGTGGGCAGTAACTACAACTTTCCTTTTATAGAAAAGGAAAGTCTAGCTCCGGTTTTCTCTTCAAGAAACCTGATCTAAGAAAATGGGAAACTCAACACAAGATCAGATTACACAGCTGGTTAGATAAAAACGAAATGGGTAACCAAACTTACCATTTTTACCTTTTTTCCAAAAATAGGAAAGCTAGACAACTTTCCTTTCAAGTTTGATTTACACAAATATGGAAACCATATCAATATATGCCAGCCGAAATATACATTAAATAATAAAATATTTTTGTCAATTAAATATGCCAAAAATGGAATTAACAATTATGAAACTAAATTTTTAAATATATTTGACTGTACAATTAATTAATCAAATAATACTAATTTTTTTACCACTACAGTTCGTATGACTCTGTTAGTATGACGTCTTTCGATAAATATTATAAGGTTATTTATGTTGTATCAAGATACATATAATTTGTATTCACCAATCAAGATGCAATTAACACTACTACAAGACTGAGTTTTAGTGACATTATTTAGTGACTCGCAGAAAAGTGCGGGTCACTAAATGAATGAGGGTGAGCTTTAGTGACATGCACATAAGGACTTTAAAAATTCGGTGTTAGTGTCTTTTAATTTGCGTCACTAAGAATATGATGGGTCACTAAAGAATAACCTCCATAATTTCTATTGTTTTTTTTTTCATAAAAAAATGTTGACTTATAGTGACACTCCAAGCGTGACTGCATACACGTGTCTCGACTCACTTGACGCGTCACTATATCATAACTTTTTAGAAAAATAATCAATATATTTTTATATATACCCATGCCTTTAAAATTATAATTAATAAATTTATTAATATATATACTGATATATTAATTATCAATACCCATGCCTTTAAGATTAATTATCACGCATGGAAATTTGAAATGAAATCTAATATACATTAAAAAAATTAATGTTGATTGATGTAATTGAAAAAGAAATTTTTTTATAATAAATTAGTATTGAATATAAAACCAATTTCTCTCTCTCTTTATCTTCCTTACATCAAAACCCTAATTTATTTTTTATCATCGTTCTTATCATCTACATAAAAAAGAGAAAGTGATATATATATATATATATATCACATTGATGAAACGAAAAATATTAATGCAGAATGTTTTTTTAGAAAAAAAAATTTCTGTAAAATACTCCATTTAAAGATTTTTTAGTAAATAAAGCTTAAAGGTCGACAATATTGAATATTAATTAGTAACTTTATTTATTAAGAGTCATCAAATTATTAAAAAAAAATAATAATATAAAATTAAGAAATTAATTAATTATTGGTATAAAATAAAAGAGTGAGACATAAAAGAAAAAAAAAATATATCTCCACCTAGCCATTGATTTAATTAAAGGGAGCTAATATACAATAGATCAAATTTTGATTTTGACTTTATTACACATTGAAAATATACAAACATTAAAATTACATAAATTGAGCTCCCTTATGTAGATTTATTAAAGTCTTTTTTTTTTTCCCCTTTTTTGCTGAATAAATTTAAGGGAGGAATTATTGGCATGTTTAAGATTGGGAGGCTGGATAAACCACTTGTTGTCTTAGATGAAAGTCACGCTCATAAAAAAAATAAAAAATAAGAGAGGTTGGCATTCAACGTTTAAGATTTGGAGGCTGGATAAGCCACTTGTTGCCTTGGATGAAAGTCATGCTCATAAAAGGTTTGATTTCTTCATCTGTTAGCATTTTTGCATATTTGACACGCCCAGAAGTATTTGCTCCAGGTCCCATGCACTTGTACTCTCCATAATACACATCCCTATATACATTTCAAACATAACATCTTCATCGTTTCGTTTCATATTTAATATGCATGCAGATAAATAGCGATAATTAATAACAAAATAGAGTAGACGTACGTACTTTTTGGCTTGCGCTTGAATAGGCCACATGCCATTAGACCAGCCATTAACATCGATATGGGGTCCCATGTAAGTATATGCAAATATCACTCTCGGCATATCTTTCCAAGCTCGACCTAAATAAGTGTCACCCTCAGCTATGATTTTGCAATGAACAAAAGTGAATCCACTGTTTTCGGACACCATTGTCCTTGCTTGGGCTGTGATAACCCCTGTTTGCTTAGCAACCGATCTTATAGTTGTGTTCTACATCAAGTACCATCACTTAATTATAAATCTCATCATATATATATAGGTAGGCAATAAATTAAAATATATAAAGTACTATAATTAATATGCATACCAAGTAAAGGGATTGTCCATTGCCGAAGATGAAGTCAACGGTGCCTTCAATGTAGCAATCTCTAAACAAATGTCTACCTTTGTCATCGCACAATGTGTCTTGAAAACCTATAAATTTGCAATTGTGAAAAGCTGCCTTGTCTCCTGATATCCTCAATGCTACAGCCTGTTCTCCGTTGAGTTTTCCCTTTGGTTTTGGAGCTGAATTCTATGTATATATGTACCATTAATATATAATCAGTTTAATTAATTATTATAGATGATATATTATAAACCACTTAAGGTTAGCTCAAGTGACATTAGGAAAGTGCGTGTGTGTTGGAAGTTTTGAGTTCGAATCTCAATATAATTGTAATATATAAAACACTTAAATAAAAAAAAATAGATGATATATTATATATATTAGTTTAATTTTAACAAGTTAAGTACGTACTGCTTTTTCACTCCCATGCTGCATCATATATGATAAATGTGATAAAAGCAATATGGGTTATAATTAGCCTTTAATTTAGAAAGTTATAATATCTTCCAGTACAAGTTAACTATATATATATATATGTCACTTACGTATTCGTATACGATCCCATATCATTTTTATCGTGCAAGACACATATCGGTTCATATACATATATAGATAGGAATACGATTTTGTTCGTGATGTACTTTCACGAAATGTATTATGTGATGTACGACAACCGTTAGATGGAGAAGTTATTTGATCTGAGGGCTGTGGTTGATCTAGGATAATTAAGGTTAAAAAATGGTAATGTAACCTGAGATCCATCTAATATATCCTGCGACTCATCTAATGTACTATTAAATACATTCCGTGAAAGTCGTGATAAAATCGTGTCCCTATATAGATATATATATACATATCATGATGATGATTACTTGATGACTAAGCATATGCATGAACACTCACATATGCTTAGTCATGAATTCCGTATGTGTTGTGTCCTATTAATCTTGCAGTTCTTTTATCTAAAAACAGAAAAACTGCATGCACCTAAAACATTAACGGTATGTTTTAATTACTTTTCGAAATAATTGTCATCAAATAAATAATATGATTGATTAAATAAAGATTGATAATATCATTAATCCACGTACCACAAAAGCAATATTAGCAGCAACAAAGTAGTGAGACTCAACCGCAACTGTGGCACTATTCCAAGTCCCAAACTTTTGTGCAGTGCCATCAAACGTGATTACTGGCACATTATCCTCATCTCCGTAAAAAGTCACAAATGATTTGGACCTATCTACCGTTATACGCTCACGGTAAACCCCACCTCCAATCCACACTATCACCCTCCCAGTGTTCCCTGATGGAATACTTTTAACGGCGTCTGTGATTGTCTTGAAGTCACCCATGCCATCTTTCCTGACCTTGACAATCTTAACGGCATTCTCCGCAGCCGTTAGTACCTTGTCAAGGGTGACCTTATTATTTATTGTCTCACTAACATTTCCCTTGTCTTTCTCGTAGGCTTTCATGTTGTGATCAATCCAATCGTCTAGCTTTGATTCATCCGACGGGATGAGGTTTGGTTTGGCCAAAATTGGTGTTATTAACTGTACGGCCAGGATTACCAACGATATTACTTTAAGAGCCATAATATATTATTTATGGTGGTTAATTTTTTTCTTCTAATTAAATGGAGCCAAGTTATGATATTTATAGTGGTTCGTATAGAGGGCTAAATGAAGCTTTTTGTGATTGTACGTTATCACTTGTTATTTAGCTAAAACGATACCTTCATGTACAGATCGCCTCCTAAAAGATTAAATTAAGGAATTTGATGAGTTTGATTTTGGGAATTAATTAGTTGTGTGTTGGAAGAGTACTTGTATGTGTCAGCTAAACCAGATTTTGTTACTAAGTGTGGGTTGTGATTGTGAATTGCTTGTACAAGGCTTGGTGGATTGTGTTTTATAAAAACAGCTACCTTCCAATATTTATTGTTTTTATTTTGATATTATACATTGTTTAACATATTTTATCACATAGAATTAATTAAATACCTAACATATTGGTGGTGTACATACGAATTCTCCTATTAAAAAATTGTGTCTTATACTGTGTTAAACATCAACTAATTTAATTTATATTAAATATTATGTTAACTACTATTGTTGACATTATTAGTGGTTTAATTTTGAGCATTGCTATTAGGCACAAGTGGTGTCTAACACCTTCTCGACATGTCGCGTACTGTGATTGGCTAGCGATATTTTCTAAAAACTATTATATATATTAAAATATATAGGACCCGATAGTTAGTTGGACTAATAATGATATTTATACATAGGAGGATGCTAGACACCGTGCCCTTTAGCATTTCTCTTTAATTTTTTTATAAATAAAAAATTAATTAATGTGTCAAATTTTAATTAATTTAATTAAGGAGGAGATCTTAATTCGTGTACATAATGTACTAGTAATAATAACTTCGAATTCGTGTCTGTAGGAAATGAGCTGGCATTCCGAAAATGCCCCTACACACAACACCCAACAGTCACATTCTAGGGGTATTGCTGTCTTTTTACTTTGGTGCGGATCCAAAGGGAATATGCCTTCCCAAAACCGAATATGCCCCCTCTTTTCAAGATCAGAATTAATTTCAAAACTCTATTGCATTTAATGCAATATAAAAGCTTTCTTTCCTTTTTCAAAACCCTAGAAACACTATTCTCTCTTCACACAACAAACCAGCCGGCCCTATCACTCTCCTTCTCTCCTTCTTCTCTTTTCTTTGAACAGCAAGCCAAACAAAAAAAAAAACCCAGCAGAGTTCTTCTCCTTCCTTCTTCTACAGCCCAGCCGAAACACCACTTTCTCTCCCTTTTTCTTTGCTGCCAAACAGCCCAGCCGAGACTCCCTTTATTTCTCCTCTTCTCTTTCAAGCTCTTCAAGAGCTTTCACACATAAACCTACAAAAATAGACAAACCAGAAATAATAACAAAGATAAAATAATCTTTGTTTGTTGATGAGAGTAGACCCAAAAGTTATGTGCAGAAAAATAAAAGCAAAAGACAAAAAAAATTGATTTCGGAGTTCCCCTTGAAATCAAGAGTACATCTCCGTCAAGCTTCCCTCAAAGACGCTTGATGCTTCACTATGATGTCAAAACCGGTTACAAGTTCATGGAGATTCCATGCTACAAATCACAGCAGGTAATCTCTATTCTTTCTCTCTTTTCTTCACTTTATTTTTCTGATTTACATAACAATATTTCTCACTAACTCTCTCTATTTTTCTCTCTTGTTTCTGAGGTGTGTTTCAAGAGAAAAATCACAGCTGCTCCCTTATTTCTCTGCTGGCCGAAATGTGATGATATCCAAAGTGGAAGGTTGAACCACTTATTTATAATGTTTTTGTTGTTGCTGGCTGTGTTGTTTGAACTGAGAAATAACTGTATTCTGTTGAGATATTTTGCCTTGAATAGCTGAGAGTTTGTTAGAGTCTTGATATATATTGTTTGCTTCCTTTTATTGTTAAGAAACAAAAGACCTAAGCCTAGGAAAACAGAACCGACAACTCTATGAGTTATAATGGTCTGTTGAGGCTTTATAAAGAGGTCTAATTTATTTTACTTGTAACTTTATTTATGGGACAATAGTATGGGAATTTATCCAACAAATTCCACCTAAATTTCCATACTAGCAAATTCAACGGTTTCGCCTTTGCTTTATTTACTTGTTCTTTGTCTTTGAGGGTCATTGCTTGAATATGTGTCCATTTACCATCCCGTGTCAACTCCCAACAGTTCATACAATGTTTGAACTTGTTGAGAGTGACCACCTTAGTTCCCATATCCGCCGGGTTCTCCTCGCAGGAACTTTTTCCAAACTTGTATTTCACCTCGAGTCACCTTGTCCCTTATAAAGTGGTATTTAATCTCTATATGTTTAGTTCGGTCATGGAACACAGGGTTCCTACATAAGTGTACACGGCTTTGATCGTCCGAGTACACTCTAGGAACCTCTTTAAGTAACTTAATCTCTGTCAAAAGTCCTTTCATCCATATGGCTTCTTTAATAGCTTCTGTGGTTGATATGTACTCCGATTCTGTTGTTGAAAGTGCAACCACAGGTTGGAGTTGGGCTTTCCAACTCACACAGTTTCCTCCAAGTAGGAACATGTAAGATGAAGTAGACTTTCTGCTGTCTCTGTCCCCGGCATAGTCGGCATCGCTGTATCCTTCTATGTTGGTGCTGAACTTCTGTTGCTTGTAGATGAGTCCAACCTTAGGTGTCCCTACTAGGTACCTGAAAACCCATTTCATTGCAAGCCAATGAATCTTTCCTGGGTTTGCCATGTATTTGCTCAAAGTACTTATGGCAAAGGCCAGATCTGGCCTTGTACAAACCATTAAGTACATAATAGTCCCAACTGCACTTGAGTAAGGCACTTTACTCATTGCTTCCTTCTCTGCTTCAGTCTTAGGACATTGTTCCTTTGTCAAAGTGTACTGGCTAGTTATTGGCTGAGAAGTTTTCTTTGAATCTTTCATTGAAAACTTCTCTATAATCTTTTGAATGTAGTCCTCTTGTGTCAAGAATAACTTGCCCAACTTTCTCGTCCCTCTTTATAGTGATACCGCATCTTAGATGCTATCCCCAAGTCTTTCATCTCAAACTCAGCCTTGAGTTGCTTCTTCATCTCATCCACTTGAGATATTTCCTTGCTTATGATAAGCATGTCATCTACATAAAGTAACAAGTAGATGACCGTGTTGATGTCAATTCCTTTGTGATAGAAACATGCATCATAGTAACTCCTTGAGAAACCTTGTTTCATCATAAAGGTGTCAAACCTTTTATTCCATTGCCTAGGGGATTGCTTGAGTCCATACAAGGACTTAACCAGTTTACAAACATGGTTAGGTTTTCCCTTCTCTACATACCCTTCTGGTTGGGTCATGTATATTTCTTCTTCCAATTCCCCATGGAGAAAGGCAGTGGTAACATCCATCTGATCTATCTCCATGTCAAACTGAGTAGCTAAGCTTAGGACCACTCTAATCGTTTTATACTTCACCACCGGAGAGAAAATCTCATTGAAGTCAATACCTTCCTTTTGTGTGAAACCTTTAGCCACTAGCCTAGCCTTGAACCTTATAGGCTCACCTTTAGATCTTCCTTCCTTGTGCTTGAACAACCACTTACAAGACACAATGCTTTTACCCTCGGGTTTTGGTACCACAACCCAAGTCTTATTCTTCTTGAGAGATCCCATCTCATCATCCATGGCCTTATTCCACTCTTTAGAATTCTTTCCATTTACTGCCTCACTATAAGTCTTGGGTTCCATATCATCCATTCCTAAATCTGTTAGAAGAGCATAAGCCAATTCTTCACTCCAAATGTTGTAGCTGAATTTCTGATTAGGCTTCGGAGTCCTCTTAGATTTGTCCCTTGTCAACTGATAGTTTGTAAGGTCTTCTTCGGTGTCTTCATCCCTGATCTCTTGTTGAGCATCAGTTCCTCCCCCTTGACCATTGTTAATGGGCTGCTGGATTTGGTTAGGTTCCACCTGAACCATTCCCGGTGTGTCTTCATTTTGTTCCACCTGATTAGAACCGATTTTAACTTCTAGGTTTGTACCTGCAGGGTTAGTATCTTCCATTCCTGCACTAGACTTTTCATTAGGTAAACAAGGAAAAATATTTTCTTGGAATATAACATCTCTACTATTCATAGTTTTAAATCCCCCTTTTTCCTTTACCCAAAGTCTATACCCTTTTACCCCTTCGGGGTACCCTAAGAAAACACACTTTAAAGCCCTAGGTTCAAGTTTTCCTATGCTTTGATGTGCATAAGCTGCACATCCAAAAACTTTCAAATGAGAAAGGTTTGGTGGTTTACCTGACCATTTCTCCTCGGGAGTTTTACCTTCAATTGCTCTTGATGGGCTTCTATTTATTAGGTGAACTGCTGTCGAGGCAGCTTCTCCCCAAAACCCTTGAGATAATCCTGACTGAAGTAGCATACACCTTACTTTGTTTAGTATGGTGCGGTTCATTCTTTCAGCCACCCCGTTTTGCTGAGGTGTAATCCTCACTGTTCTATGTCGCTGCAAACCATTTTCTTTACAATAGAGGTCAAATTCATTGTTACAAAATTCCAAACCATTATCAGTTCTTAAAGTTTTCAACTTTTCATTAGTTAAGTTCTCAACCAATAATTTCCAATGTTTGAATTTTGTAAAAGCATCATTTTTATTCTTAAGTAGATATATCCATACTTTCCTAGAATAATCATCTACTATAGATAAAAAATAAGAACAACCACCATGAGTGCTAATTTTTTCTGGACCCCATAAATCAGAATGTACATACTCAAGTATTCTTTTAGAGTTGTGAGTACCTGTTGTGAACTTTAATCTGTGATGCTTTCCAAGTATGCAATGTTCACAAAAGTCTAGTTTACTCACTTTATCCTTACCCAACAGTTGTTGCTCACTCATGAGTTGCAAGCCTCGCTCACTTATATGCCCTAATCTTCTGTGCCATAGAGTAGCTATCTCTTCTTCTTTGTCGTTGTGAGTTGTAATGTTACAGCTTGAAATAGGAGAGCCTTGTAGGTAGTAAAGTCCACCATTTTTGATTCCTTTCATGATTGTTAATGCTCCTCTACTAAGCTTCATATGACCTGCCTCTACCTTACTCACAACACCCAAATCATCAAGCACACTAATAGAAATTAAATTTCTAGAAAGATTAGGCACATACCTCACTTTGTTAGGGTTCTTACTATCCCATCATACATTTTAAATCTGATAGATCCCGAGCCTTTAATCTCACAAGTCTGATTGTTTCCAAGGATTACTTTTCCTCCTTTAGATTCCCTATAATCAAACATATAACTCTTGTTATTAGTCATATGAAAAGTACAACCTGAATCTAAAATCCATTCATCTTTAAAAGATGATGCAACAATGTATACTTCACCACTATCAACACTCTCATAACCATCACCATAATTAGCTTGGTTATTTTTATGAAAATTAGGTTTAGAGTTAGAATTTTCTCCCTGTCCTTTATATTTATTTGGTTTGCCTTTGTTTAGAAAATAACAATCTCTCTTGAAATGCCCTGGCTTGCCACGGCTTGTAGCATCCCGTAGGATCAGTTGGTTCTTTTGAGTTTGATCTTCCCTTGTTGTGACTCTTTCCTTTGTGGTGATCTCTGCTGTGACTTTTACTTTTGTAGTGTCCATGTTTTCTTTGATTGGGTCTCCCTCTACTGAAGTTTACTTCTCCATTAGAACCTCCATGCTTCTCATTCTTGATCTCCAAGTCTTTTGACTTCAAGGCTGAAATTACTTCTTCTAAAGTAATTTCTGTCCTACCATATTTAATGGCATTCTTCACTTCTTTGTAGGATTCGGGTAATGAGTTTAAGATGATGATGGCTTGGTTCTCATCACTTAAAGCCTCATTTTCACCAGAATTAGCCAATTCAATATGTAACCTTAGAAATTCATCTAGGTTTTCATCAAGAGTCTTGCTAGTGCTCATCTTGAAACCAAAGATCCTTTCTTTAAGAAAGATCTTGTTGATTAAAGATTTCTTTTGAAACTGATCTTCAAGCTTTTTCCATATTTTTGCTGGTGTATCTTCTTTATCAACTAACCTGATAATAGCATCAGACAAGTTAAAAATGATTAAACCAGTAGCAGTTTCAAGAAGTTCTTCTTGTGTAGATTTAGAAGTATTTTCTGGCCATTCTATAGGTTCACTAAGAACCCTAAGTAATTTGTTATGAGCAAGAAGAGCTCTAATCTTCTTCCTCCAAATCCTATAGTCCCCCGATCCATCAAACTTGTCAACATCTACTCTAATATTACTCATGTTTAATTGTTATAACAAGATAATAAAAGTAAGAATGTAACAAGACAAAGTTTAGGTTAGAGTTTTCCTTTTTATCAACTTCTTGATAATTTCAGATTTTGCTTCTTCAATGTTTTGATGATCTTGCTTGTTTCTTGACGTTGTTTCCAGGTGTTGTTGAATCTTCTTGCTTCCCCGAGCTCTGATACCACTGTAGGAAATGAGCTGGCATCCCGAAAATGCCCCTACACACAACACCCAACAGTCACATTCTAGGGGTATTGCTGTCTTTTTACTTTGGTGCGGATCCAAAGGGAATATCCTTTCCCAAAACCGAATATGCCCCCCCCTTTTCAAGATCAGAATTAATTTCAAACTTTATTGCATTTAATGCAATATAAAAGCTTTCTTTCTTTTTTCAAAACCCTAGAAAACACTATTCTCTCTTCACACAACAAACCAGCCGGCCCTATCACTCTCCTTCTCTCCTTCTTCTCTTTTCTTTGAACAGCCAGCCAAACAAAAAAAAAAACCCAGCAGAGTTCTTCTCCTTCCTTCTTCTACAGCCCAGCCGAAACACCACTTTCTCTCCCTTTTTCTTTGCTGCCAAACAACCCAGCCGAGACTCCCTTTATTTCTCCTCTTCTCTTTCAAGCTCTTCAAGAGCTTTCACACATAAACCTACAAAAATAGACAAACCAGAAATAATAACAAAGATAAAAATAATCTTTGTTTGTTGATGAGAGTAGACCCGAAAGTTATGAGCAGAAAAATAAAATGCAAAAGACAAAGAGATTGATTTCGGAGTTCCTCTTGAAATCAAGAGTACATCTCCGTCAAGCTTCCCTCAAAGACGCTTGATGCTTCACTATGATGTCAAAACCGGTTACAAGTTCATGGAGATTCCATGCTACAAATCACAGCAGGTAATCTCTATTCTTTCTCTCTTTTCTTCACTTTATTTTTCTGATTTACATAACAATATCTCTCACTAACTCTCTCTATTTTCTCTCTTGTTTCTGAGGTGTGTTTCAAGAGAAAAAATCACAGCTGCTCCCTTATTCCTCTGCTGGCCGAAAGTGTGATGATGTACAAAGTGGAAGGTTGAACCACTTATTTATAATGTTTTTGTTGTTGCTGGTTGTGTTGTTTGAACTGAGAAATAACTGTATTCTGTTGAGATATTTTGCCTTGAATAGCTGAGAGTTTGTTAGAGTCTTGATATATATTGTTTGCTTCCTTTTATTGTTAAGAAACAAAAGACCTAAGCCTAGGAAAACAGAACCGACAACTCTATGAGTTATAATGGTCTGTTGAGGCTTTATAAAGAGGTCTAATTTATTTTACTTGTAACTTTATTTATGGGACAATAGTATGGGAATTTATCCAACAGTGTCCGTACATACCTTTTGTTCAAGAATTACACGTATCTACTTACAATTAGTAAATGTTACTTACAATTAGTAAATGTTTGCTATTACGCATATATTTTGGTCTATTCTCTCTTAATAAATGTTCCCTGATGTGGTATTAAGACATAATTTAATGTACATAATTTAGAGGTAGTTTATACGAAAAGGGGAGGTCTCTCAAGTACACTTTTTAATTATTTAAACCATTTTTTATTTTTAAATTAAAAAATATATTTAGTAAAATTATTTCTATTTTTAATTTTTTTTAGAATATATAAGAGTCAAAATTTTGAAAAAAAATATAAGATACTTCAAAATTTTATTTAAACAATTCTTTTAATTATAGTCTTTTTTTTAATATCAATATTCATGAGAGCTAAAGCTTATTGTATATAATACTATGTAATTACCTTGTTTGATTGAATAAGAGAAATAATTTTTCCAATTTGTTTATTCTTTCAACTTGATCTTTATTCATACATGAGGCTGTATTGTATTGTACGTAATATTTTAGATTAAATCGCTCTTTGGTGAACACCAAGTGACTCTTCAAGCCACACCAATGGTGCGACAATCTTAACACTGTACTATTGACAACAAATTCAGATTTTCATGCTCGCACCTAGCATATTGAGATGGATCTTTACTTTGTAAGAGAGAACGTTTTGAATAAAGAACTTGAGATCATACATGTCCCAACCTATAATCAAATCGCAGATTGTTTAACCAAGGCAATTTTCCAACTCTAGATTTCTTATTTTTAGAGAAAAACTCAAGATTGAAAGCTCTTCTACCTTGAGTTTGAGATGGACTATATTGAGCACAGTTAATTGACTAACCATATAGAAGTTAGTTATAGAACTGTTAGTTTTAGTTCAACTGAGCTAAAATTTATTGTATATAATACTCTGTAATTATCTTGTTTAATTAGACAAAAAAAATTATTTTTTCAATTTGTTTATTCTTTCAACACTCCTCACTCAAATAAATAAAAAGTTACTAAATAATAATTATTGTAAGCAGATTATTTTTAAACACAATCTATTATTTAAAATTTTTTACTAATTTTTTGAACTTCTATCTCTAAAGTAAAATTTATTTCAGCATTAAATTTTGTTAAATATAATTACTTTATTCATATTTTTTCTATTTACAAAATTTTAAAATTTACCACGTGCTTTGTGTATCTTCACAATTTGATTGATATATATTTTTTTTTTATTTAAGATTGATTTATAGATAGTTTTCATGATATGCATGCAAGAGAAATGTTGTAGATTAATTAATTTAATTATACGTTGTGAATTTTGTTTAATAATAATTAAAGTTTAAGAAATTGGTCTCTTTCGTTATGTAAGAGCATTTCCAATAAATATGTAAATAAGTAGTGAAAAGTTAAAATATAACTCATTAATTTAACAAAAGTGTGCTCCAATGATATGCCAAAATATGATGTAAATTTGACATATAACAAATTTTGTACCAAATTTAATACAGCATTTGTTACGATGTAAAATTTACACCACAATAAATGCATTACTTTTTATTTACATTTATGTCATTTTTATTATTTTATTAGTATATTTAACTATGTCATTAACTTATGAAATATTTATATTATTTTTTATTGTCTTACGTATATATTAAAATAATAATAAAATTGATTATAAAATTATTAGATTTTATGTTTTTTAATAAAACACTAATTAGATATTAAAATTTTGCAATTGTGTATTAGAACACAAAGCTAAAATTTGTTGTAAATTTACTACAAACTTATTTTTGTGCTAAATATAGAACAATTACAGGTCTAATGACTTCGGTGCAGGCTTCTTTTGTTCTGCTTGTTAATAGAGTTCGATTGTGCAACCGCAATTTCATTGAATAGAGGCAACTCTAAATACGTGTCCACTATTAGCATTGTACTATATTATATAAAATATATGATATTTCTCATGAATTGTAAAAAAAATTTCTATATAATTCAGTTTATTTTCAATACTTCAGAGACAATGTGATGATGCATGCATATGCTTAAATTTAAAGTTCTTTTTTATGATAGATATATTTCAATTTTTATGGGAAATTTCGTACGTTAACTTAATAATCTTGTTAAGCATTTTTTGAGGCCATTAAATTTATATTTAGATCCATCAAAATATATCCCTTGAATATATCATTATTATATCTCGTTGATCATAATCAAATGTTTGATATATCAATAAATATGAATGGCAAAAAAAGTAGAAAATTTGATTTTGATGAGTTAATTGCACATTAGTATATAGTGATCAAATATCAATTGTATACAAATTGTAAGCAGAGAAGAGAAAGTTGCATCAATTATAACCCCTTAATTTCATGATTACAGGATTAAATTCAACGTTTAAGGTGAGGAGGCTCCATAAACCACTTGTTGCCTTGGATGAAAGTCATGCTCATAAAAGGTTTGATTTCTTCATCAGTCAATTTCTTTGAATACTTGGCACGTCCAGAGGTGTTAGCTCCCGGTCCAGTGCACTTGTACTCTCCGTAAAACACAGAACTGCATTTACAAAGAAGCAATCAGTATATATGGAATTAATTAATAATAAAAACCACAAAATAATATGTGTATATATAGAGTATACGCACTTGTTGTTTCCTGAAGCTTTGGTAGGTGCTCCCATGGCGTTGGACCAGCCATTACCATTGATATGGTTGCCCATATCAGTGTAGGCAAATATGACTCGAGGCATCTCCCTCCAAGCTCGACCCAAGTAAGTGTCACCATCGGCTATGATTTTGCAATGAACAAAGGTGAATCCACTGTCTTCAGTTACACTGTCCCTTCCTTGGGCTGTGATAACTCCTGTGTTCTTGGCAACCGATCTTATGGTTGTGCTCTATATGTAATAATTAATAAAAACACATATAATCAATTTATAATGTAATTAAATAATAGCCATGTGTATATATATGAAGAGATATTATTAATTAATGTGTAAATACCAAGTATAGGGATTGTCCATTGCCGAAGATAAAGTCTACAGAGCCTTCAATGTAGCAATCTTTGAATACATGTCTACCTTTATCATCACACAAGGTATCTTGATAGCTTACAAATTTACAGTTGTGGAAAGCTGCCTTGTCACCTGATATTCTCAATGCCACTGCTTGTTCCCCACTTTTATTACCCTTTGGCATTGGAGATGAATTCTATACATACAATACATACCCTTAATTAGAATATATATATAGAAGCAAGTGTGGACCTAATGATATTAATTCCCTAATTTTTTGAAAGAGAAATGCTAATTAAGGACATCTTAAAGAGGTGTGAAACAGTTTTCAAGTGTCATTTTAATGTAATAAATGATGTCAAAAATTATTAAGCACTCAGAACCTTTTCTCTAAAAGAAAGAAACTTTAAAAAAATTTAAAAACCTACTAAAAACTCGCTACAACAGATATTTTAAAAGTTCTTTAAAATTATATTTATAAAAAATTATTTATTAATTTAAACATATTTTATTAATTATTTTAAATTTTAATAATTATTTTTGTACGGAGATATATTTATATATTAATATTATACATTTGAAATGAATAAAAATATAATAAATTTTTTAAAAAATTAATAAGATATTGATAATGAATTTTAAAAACGTGTTATAAATTAAAAAAAAAATAGAGTTTTGATGATGTATTTTAAAATAGAAAATATAAAAATATAAAAGAAGATATAAAATCATAAATATATGCATACATACCACGAATTGAATATTAGCAGCAACAAAGTAATTAGACTCAATGGCTACGGTGGCGCTGTTCCAGGTTCCAAATTTAGCGGCGGTGCCGTCAAAGGTAATTACGGGGACTTTAGCTGCATCTCCATAAAAGGTGACGAAGGGTTTAGTCCTGTCCACAGTTATATGCTCATGATAAACCCCAGGACCAATCCACACTATAACCCTCCCTTTGTTACCAGATGGAATACTTTTAACGGCGTCAGTAATAGTCTTAAAATCTCCTGACCCGTCTTTCCTTACCTTAATAACTTTAGAGGCTTTCTCAGCATCGGCCAATACCTTGTCGAGGGCGTGATCGTTCTTCCCTTGCTCGTGGGCTCTCATGTTGTGATCAATCCAACTGTCCAGCTTTGATGAATCTGCCGGAATGATGCTCGGGCTGCCACAGGTTCCGATCACCTGTAAAGCCAAGACTAGTCCTCCAATGAAAAACATCACCTTCAAAGCCATAATTGGCAATTATGGCTTTGATTTTTATTGATGTGATGATACTCTTCGATGAAGCTTTTCTTTGGAGATGATATTGATGAAATAATAGAGCCTTAATTTGTTGTATATATAATGGTACGTATGGATTCATAGTTGTGGTGATGAGTAATTTTAGGTTTTAATTTTCAGCACAAGGAAAACAAATGCTATAGATAGTGTGTGTACTGTTAATCTTTTTCGGAGCTCCATATATTATTTTTATTATTATTTTTCTTCTTTGAAGGAAGAGATGTGATAATCAAATTAGTTTTTTGTACCTAACTATTACAAACAATTATACTTAAAAGGGATTTGTTTGTGTGATCGATCTCATTACAAATATGTCTATATTTCTTTATTTTTTTTATATATGATCATTTTCTTCATATCTATTATTTGGGTATTTTGCCAATATAAAATTATAATATTATATCTTTATAAACAAATATTCACTGAATTCATAACTTACGAGTACAACACCTTAATAAAAGGCCCAAGTTATATAGGGGTGCTTATAAAATAGAGAAATTTACAAAAATACTGGAATTTGAGTTAATTTTTACAAAAATACTGTCACACGGAAATTTTTTCAAAAACATTGTGTTTTTATAAAACACCAGTAAAACACAAAGCAGAACAACTCAAAATAACAGTAGAACAACTAAAAAATACCAGTAAAACACCAGTGAAAACTTAACACAGTATACTGCAGTATGAAACTTATAAAAAAATACAGTAAAATAGTAAAAAATACCGCCTGACAGTATTTTTGTAAAAAAATAACAAAAATTAGTATACCATGTAAATTTTCCTATAAAATACTTAATCCAATCAAATCGGTTTTATCCAATTTACAAAGTGCGAATATTTGCACTTGTGCAAATTGAATTAGATTAAAAAATTTTAAAATTTACACTTGCGTGGATTAAATATTGTGTGAGAACTCTGAATTTTAAAGTTCTATTAGAAAAATAGAAAGAGAAAAGTCAACTGAGAGAAATAAAATGATGAAGAAGGTTAATGGTGGAAATGAAGCTCAACCTTGCACGTTCGGCTTAGCCAATCTATTTATATGCCAATTAATTACAATAACAGGTCAACAATAATTTATAATAGACTAACAGACCAATTAACAAAATTCTAACTAATCATTTAACTAACTTTAATTAACACTCTAATTCAGTTAGTCTAAGATCCCCCCTCAAGTAACACTAGTCTAGACTCTAGACCAAGTGTTAACTTGTCATAAGTGGTAGTTGGAAGTGGCTTTGTTAAAAGATTTGTATTAATATTCAGAGGCAACATATCAAACATCAGTTGTTGAGTAAGGATTCTGTCTTGGACAGAATGAATGTCAACTTCAACATGCTTTGTGCGAGCGAAAGACTGGATTAGAGGCTAATGAGCCTACACCAAGATTTTTCACACCACAAGATTGGATAATGAGAGGTGATTATGCTTAATTCAGTGAGAATAGATTGAATCCAGATGAGTTTAGAGGTTGTCAGGGTCAAAGCTCGATACTCTGACTCGGTACTTGATCAGGCAATAATAATTTGCTTTTTAGAACACCGACTGATTAAATTTCCTCCCAGAAAGATGCAATAACCAGATGTTGATCTCTTGTCATCATGACACCCAACCCAGTCTGCACCAGCAAAACCTTGTAGATCAAATACTTTGGCTGGTTTGAAGAAGAGACCAGCATCCAAAGTGCCAGCAAGATACCTTAGCACTCTCTTGCAAAGGCTATATCAAGCCTTGTCATTGTTAGGTATTGTGTAGATCACCTATAACACTTCCGTACATGGTTTTGAATTTTGCATAAGAGTGCCTGCGTGAGCAGTGAGTTTGTGTTTGTACCCAAAAGTGAATGTTTGAATACTTATACTCGCAAGTGCACGAATCATTTCAGAATATAATATTTATGTAAGTACGAGGTTGAACCCATAGGAGTTGACTAACATCAAAATAAACTTTTTCAAATAAAGCAAGAATATTCTAACCTAGTTCCAAATATTTGATGAGATTTTGATTTCGAAATATAAAAGACAATTAATAAAAAGATTTAAGATTAAAAATGAGTGAGTATGAAAAATAATTTTTAAATAAGATGTGTAAAATAAGATTATTAAGAGATTAGATTCCACAAAATGCAACTTCAATAGTATTTATAAGTATACTGATTCCCAAGTTCATATGTAGTTAAAATAAATCAAATTATATTTTCTATTTAAGCACAAGTTATTTTCAAAAAGGTAAAATTTTTCTTCACTTAAATAAGATATAATTTCTAAGTATTAAATGTGTTACAATTTAATGAAACTACACAAAATTTAAGAAACTATGTGTAGGCAAAATATAACACTTATATTCTAAAAATTAAATATAAACAATTTAATGAAAGAAATTTAATCAAATAGTATTATACTTTTGCATAATAAAGAACTAAGTGAAAAATTACTTTAACAATAAAAAAATACATGATATTGAAGATGAAAAATACATATTTTTGATAAGAAAAATTCATGAACTTTGTAGCATAAATGGAAAATTAACAATTTGGTTGTGGAGCACATTGGAATTGGTTGTGGCTTTGAGCAAGGAGTTGGGTTTTGGCAAGATCCTCAAGAAATCAACTCAAGATCACCCTTGTTCTAAAGGTAAAATGTCCTAACACAGTCAAAGATTTTAGACTAATTACTTGTTGCAATGTTATTTACAAAATTACAACTAAGCTTTTGAGTGCTAGAATCAAATTAGTGTTACCTAATATTATCTCTAACTTACAAGGAGGTTTTATTAAAGGTAGCTTTATAGGGCACAACATCATGATTTGCCAAAATCTGGTAAGACATTATGGTAGGAAATCCAACAAACTAGGGTGTTTGATCAAATTGGATATCCAAAAGGCCTATGACATAGTTGAATGAGAATTTATAGAAAAAATACTATATGGGCTACAATTTCTTGTCCAATTTGTTAAATTGATTATGCAATGCATCACAACACCTAGGTTTTCTCTTATGTTCAATGGAACTTTACATGGTTTCTTTGAATCTAAGAGAGGCTTAAGGCAAGGGGACCCTATATCTCCATTACTCTTTGTAAATGGAACATAATATTTGTCAAGACTGATGGGGAAAGTTGGGGACAAGGAAGACTTCTGTTTTCATGATAGATGTGCTGAACTTAAATTGAATCATCTTGCTTTTGCAGATGTGTTGTGATATTTTGCACACGCAAGTGCACGTATCGTAACAAGTAGTAAACTCACCAAGAGTGAGGTCGATCCCACAAGGATTGTAGTTAAGTACGTTAAAATTAAACTTTTACTTCTATTTGGTTAAATAAAAATTAAGAAAAAAATTTAAAATAAGAAAACTAGGAAGAAGCAAATAATTAAAGAAAATTAACAGTTAATAAAAACTAGAGCTTCGATTTCAATTGTTTCTATTGGTTATGGCCTAATATTATTACTTTCCTATTATTAATTTCTATGCAATAGCAGGTTTACTAAGGTAATTTATAGTATTCTTAGATATATAAACCTCAATTATATGTAAATTTTCTACTCTCGTGATAAATTTAACATGCAACAGGCATTAAACACAGAAATCCTATAAGCTATCTAAACCATACAGATACTCTCGTCCTATATCGAAATTCAGTTCTATTCGCTATAGCATAATCGACACTCACTTCTCAGATCTCGCATCGAAATCATAAAACAGTTAATTGATGGCCATGCAATTAAAAGTAATTAAGCACGAATGAAATAGACTACATAGAAATTAGGAGAAAATAAATCATATTAAAATTTTAAAGCAATATCAAACAACATCCATCTAACCCTAATCAAGTGTTTAGCTACATACATGTTCATGGAAGTAAAATCACACATATTAACTTTAAGAAAGAGAAGAAGATAGAGAATAAAAGAATGTTGAAAATGCTCTGAAGAATGCCTCCAAAATTATTGTTGATCTCTCCAATTTGCATATGTATTCTCTGTTTATTTCTCTCTGAAATTGCTTGACTGAAATCAACTCCAGTTCACCCTTTATATAGGCTTTCAGGGACTAAAAAGATAGAAAAATGCACATGTTAAATGCCTATTCGAATTAGGAAACCACCAAAACCCACGTGAGACAAAAAAAAATATGATTTTTCTGTTGTTTAGGGGGGCGGGCTGCGGCATGCTAAAGCTGGGCCGCGACCCGTGTTGGAGTTCGACAGTGATTTTTCTACTGCGTTGACTGATAGTATTTTGGCCATAACTCTTTCGACATTGCTCGGAATTGGACGATTAAAGATGTTCCAGAAAGATAAAAGAGAGATCTAGAACTTTTATGTTTTGACTTTTTCCAAAATCTAATCCGAAGATAGTCGAATTCAGACTTGAAGTTTCAGCTTTATTTTCTTGCACAATTTTCTCTATTTTAAAAATCATCTTTTTATGAGATATTTTTATCTTTTTTCCCATCTTTTTTCTCTGATATTTTTCTAATCTTCTTTTATTTTAAATCTGAAAAAATAAAAAATAACAAGCGTAAAAATGCTCCAAACACAGTTAAAACTCAATTAAAAATATAATAAACTTAATCTAAAATTAATACTAAAAGTAACCTAACAAGATGATGTTCTTTTATTTTGCAAGGGGGATTTAAAGAGTGTTCTGTATGTGTTCCAAGCTTTGAAGCTGTTCTCTATAACTTCAGGGCAGCAACCTAATCCTAATAAAACTACAATTTGTTGCAGCAATATGCAGAATACTGATGTAAACCAGTTGTTGCAGCTCTCTGGTTTTTCAAAACAAGACCTGCCTTTAACATACTTGGGGATCCTGATCAATGCAAAGAGAATTTCTGGCAAGGAGTGTGAGATTCTTACTAAAATAATTTATTGCTTCCATTCATGCCAGCTGGTATTGGAAGAAGCTAGTGGCTTTAAATGACCAAGTAAGGAGCTTGACTGATGAAAATGAATTTGCTGTACAAAAATATTCTATAGCAGTAGGCTATAAATTCCTCATGTTATATTATTTTTAATATAATAATATGTAGATTAAAATGTGGTAATATATAATATTATGTGAATAATATATATTAAGTGTATGGTAAATAAATGTGTAACCTATAATTTAACCTACACTTTTGTAACCTACATAGTAACTTGGAGAGGAGTTACAATTTGTTGTCATTTGTAACTCTTGTGTTGATCACACATTATTAGTGTAATAAAAGGGTTGTTACACAATTTGGTTTAAGGATTTTAAAATTATGATGATATAGTTGTTACAAAATGTAATACTCATTTATGGGAGAGAAATGAGGTGGTATTTTGAATCCTAAGAGTGATCATCTAAACACTATATAAAGGAGTCTAATGTGCTCATTGAGATGAAGTTTTCTATCAAGAAAGCACTTTGCTAGAAAACCCTAAGGCTTGATAATTCCCAAAACTATTTCCTAGAGAGTTCCCTTAGTGCTTAGAGATAGGGGGAAATAAGCTTTTGGACAAAGGTGTAATACCTTGTTCAAGTCATGGTGATCCCCACTAATCTACACTCAAGGTTGTGAGTGAGTGTTTATATATATATTATTCTCTTATTATATATATACATATTTTATATTGCATGTGTTGTAATCTTCTCTTCTACCTTTCATATATATATATAATATATAGTGTATATATATGTATTGTAACATATATTTAATCAATCTCTTATTTTAGTCCTTGTATTATTTTACAATAGAGTTGTAATAAATCTTAATTTTCTTCCATTGTTATAAAATCTCTAACAATCAAAAGCTTATCCCTTTTCAATGGAAGAGGTGATAAATCAAGATTTTGAGAATATAAGGATAAGAGATTTTATGTGAAAACCATTCATGGGTGAGCATGGTGGTGTATATTATGTGATTTACTATTTTATATGATAGTAATAATATATATATATGAGTTATATATATGTGACATATATGTGATTATGAGTTTATATTATATAATATATAGTGATATATAATATGATATTTGAATTTATTACATGTTTGTATGTGTATATATATATGAGATATATAATATATAACATGTATATGAGTTATGTGTATTACATATATGATGAGATATGACATAATATATATATTGTGAGATTAAATATGTAGAAATACCTATTTTCTATGTATTTATATGAGACATGCATACATAATATATGTTATATATGTGTATATAATATATATCATGTATATTAATGTGTATATATATGTTATATATGTGTGAGGTATGTAACATATATAGTTGTGTAATTAATGTATATGTGTGTGTATGATATATATATGTATATTATAGTATATATGTTATATATATGAGATATGTAACATATATATTATAAATTTAATATTGATCTTATGTGTATGTTACATATAAGATGTTGATTAGTAACATACATATTATATTAATGTATGAGTTATATAGTATGATAATAATGTTGATAGTAATATAATAGTGTTTATTACTATTGATGTGAAAATTATTATCATCTAATTTGTGAATAAAGAATAGATTTGAATTCTTATTCAATTTGGTGGTGAACATCTCACTTTATGAGATAATAAAAGATGGATTTTGAGAAGTTACATCTTTTATTGGATTATAAGAGATAATCATCTCATATTATGAGATAAGGAAAAGTGGACTATGAGAGTTACACTTATGAGAATTGTCTTGTCTTAGCAAGAACAATAGATTAAAAGGGGATCCAAACTTGTGAAATGAGTCATAAATTGGAAAAACAATTTTAGACTCAAAAATAAAGTGAGTCAATGTTGATTCAAAAAAAAAAAAAGTTGTGAAAAGATAACAAAATTGGAGAAGCAATTTTGAATCTTAAATAATCAAAGTGGTGAACAAAATTGATGAGAATTTTGTTAACTTTGGTATAATTTTGGGCTAATCTCAATAAGGAGATAACCTTAAAATTATGAGTAAAAATAATCACATTATTTTATGAGTAGTAATGTGAGTTTGATATTTTAGTTTTGTTGAGAAAACTAAAAATGTCAAATGGTATTTTTAAAGTGGCCTTAAAGAGTCATTTGAAGAGAAAAATACACAAAAGTGATATTTTATATACACTTTATGGTAAAAATGTGGGGGTGAGCCACAAATTTAATCAAAATGTGTTGAGACATTATTGATTAATTTATTTGATTTTGAATTCAAATTCTAAATCAAGTTTGGCTATGTGCATAAGTGAAAATATTGACATATTTAGTGTCAAAGTTTTGGTAAAAATAATTTCAAGAAGGAAAATTTTTTTTTTTAAAAAAAAAAAAAAATTATAGAGACAAAGTAGTCTTCTATATTTTAAAATCAAGATATTATCTTGATAATAAAATGTGAAAATGTGGGGGTGCATACTCCAATATGAGAAAGGTTAGACATATTTGGTGTCTAAATTAGTGTATTTTTGATATGCTTGGTATCAAAATTATTGAGAATTTGAGTTGTGTGAAAATTAATCTTTTATGATTAAATTTTCAAAGCTTAAGTACTTAAGGAGAAAAGTGGTCACAAAGTGAACACTATATTTTGGCATGCATGATTTACATGGAATCAATAGTGAGAGGTTATAACAAATCGCTTAATCTCCGTACAAGATTAAAGCATGAATTTTCGAGGGATGGGACCTAAACTCCCTTAGCGTTTTGCTCATTGATGGTAACCTATCTTAACACTAGTAAAAATCTAGTCTTAAGTTCAATAGGTAATAACAAGTCAATAGAGTGAATGTGGTACTCAATTGTCCCATCTATGGATGAGTACATGTTGTAAAATTGAGGGTTAAAACCAAAAGGTTTTTTAATGGAGATTAAGCTTAAGAAAACTCACTTAAGCTTAAGAAGTGTCTAACGAGTGGTGAGACACTAAAACTCCACCTATATGGACTAGAGGTGGTGCCGCCTCTTATGAGAATCGGGAGTATTCTCTAGAGAGTCTATGAATTGGAATTTTGCACATGGCCATTAACGGTGCAAGAGCGAGACACGCGGTCTCAAGTGAGCATTAGCGAGGGTGTGTGTGTTATCACCGGTTTGTACTAAAGAAATAGTGGTTCAATGCTACGGCAACCAAAATTTCATCAAACTTTGTGGTAACTACACTAAGGTAAAATTCAAGTCGAAAGACATTTTACCTAATGCACCTAAGCAAGACTTCTTTAAAAGTGTGTATTTATTCAATCAAAGTGGGGGAATGTTATATTTTGATATAATATTTTGATTGATTAAATAAATGTTACAAGTGTGTTACAAGTGTGTCACACATTTTAATCTAGTGGGGGATTGTTATATTATTTTTAATATAATAATATGTAGATTAAAATGTGGTAATATATAATATTATGTGAATAATATATATTAAGTGTATGGTAAATAAATGTGTAACCTATAATTTAACCTACACTTTTGTAACCTACATAGTAACTTGGAGAGGAGTTACAATTTGTTGTCATTTGTAACTCTTGTGTTGATCACACATTATTAGTGTAATAAAAGGGTTGTTACACAATTTGGTTTAAGGATTTTAAAATTATGATGATATAGTTGTTACAAAATGTAATACTCATTTATGGGAGAGAAATGAGGTGGTATTTTGAATCCTAAGAGTGATCATCTAAACACTATATAAAGGAGTCTAATGTGCTCATTGAGATGAAGTTTTCTATCAAGAAAGCACTTTGCTAGAAAACCCTAAGGCTTGATAATTCCCAAAACTATTTCCTAGAGAGTTCCCTTAGTGCTTAGAGATAGGGGGAAATAAGCTTTTGGACAAAGGTGTAATACCTTGTTCAAGTCATGGTGATCCCCACTAATCTACACTCAAGGTTGTGAGTGAGTGTTTATATATATATTATTCTCTTATTATATATATACATATTTTATATTGCATGTGTTGTAATCTTCTCTTCTACCTTTCATATATATATATAATATATAGTGTATATATATGTATTGTAACATATATTTAATCAATCTCTTATTTTAGTCCTTGTATTATTTTACAATAGAGTTGTAATAAATCTTAATTTTCTTCCATTGTTATAAAATCTCTAACACCTCACTCCCTCACTGAACAAGCTGCATTGGAGTAAGGAGGTTTGGGCTCGATTAAATGCACCTAAACACTATTTTATCCTATGGATGGCTATGCATAGCAGGGTGAAGACAAAGGATAGACTGGTGAAATTTGGAATCCAAATTGAAGAGAAATGCTGTCTCTGTCAAGAAGAGAAGGAATCGGCAAAGCACCTGTTTTTTAAATGTAAATACTCAGAGGAGTATCTCCAAAGGATCAATGATTGGCTGAATTGGAAAGCAAGGAGTAACTGCTTCTCTTAGCTGATCAGGTGGATTGGCAAATTCAGAACCAGTAACCTTAAAAAGCAAATTCTGGCTGCAGCTTGTGCTTCAATGGTTTACAACATTTAGAAAGCCAGAAATGCTAGAATTTGGAAGGAAGAGCAGCTATTACTGAGCAGATTATTAGTTGGGGAGACAAAAGAGAGTCTAAAACTACGAATTACAATGTTCCAGCCTAAGAAAATCAACCATGAAGACAAAGAGTGGGTGCAATCATTGTAAATATATGGGTAGTAATAATAACTATACTTTGAAGATCAAAAGATGTAAATAGTGATGATATGTTTCTTAGGGCCTCTAGTTGAGGTGCCTCTAGGTTGTACAAAATTGGTCATGTGCAATACAATTTCCTGAGTTATAAAAAAATGTATTTTTAGTTACAATACTTGTTGTGACTAAAACTAAATTAGTGACAACTTGTATGTAAATATTATGTTTTAGTCACAAGTAAATTTTTGTTGTGATTAAAATCACATTTAGTTACAAAATATTGATGTTGTGACTAAAAGATTCTCACTAAAAGTATTTTTTTTTGTTTAGTGATGACTACTCAACCGAGCATGAGAAATCCACTTTAACAACCGCGAGAGAGAGTGTGTGATTGAGCTCACCACCCAATGTAACTATAATACTTTTTTTAAAAGCTTAGAGCATCTCCAACCTATACACTAAATTTGGTGTCACACTATCACCATAGTGTCAAAAACTATTTCTACTCTAACTACAACACTACAAATTATACTAAAAAAATTATTTCTTATTATTATATTAATTTTTTAAAGGTACTTCTACCATGCACCCTTCCAAATAAAAGAGTCACGAGTGTAAGAGACAATTTTAACCTTGTTTTCGACATATTAAATATTTTTAAAATTTTACAGGATGTCTTAAATAACTATAACGTACAAGACTATAAAAAAATTAGACTAATATGTTACTATAATTCTTTTTATTTTAACCACAATACTAAAATTCACACCCAAAAAATACATTTTTTAGTATTATAATATTTTTTGAATAAAATATAATATATATACAAAGAAGTTATAAAATAATAATATCATTAATAATCTATAACTATATAAAAGAGAGAATGTAGTTTTGGGCTTCCTACATTAAATTACAAAATTATCCTTATTTACTTTGTTTATTATCATTAAATCCAAATTAATATTGTAGTGAGTTATTAGTAAAAGAAAAAAAAAGAATTATTTGTTATAAATATTAATAATTATGTGAATGTCCAAATCTTTTATTTATTACTATGAATTGTAATCAACATTCCTCTTTTCCTTAGTTTCCCTTTTTCTTAGTTTCTTAATATCTCACTCTTGTATTTGTATAAATAGGGGTGTTGGGTTTTATGCCCTAAATAAAACTCATTTCAATATAATCAGATTTGTTTATTAATATAGATCAGAAATAACATTTAATGTTGCATGGTTCACATGATTTATTTCATGATTATATGTACATAATGTATAAATTCATCTGAAACCCTTTTCACATACTTGATCCTATTTATTGTGCCGTCAACACATTGGAAAGTAAACATGACTATGTGAATAAAGTTTCCTAGATTTATCAGACACAGGGTTTTACTGATATGATAATCTACAACAAGAGTTTACTTGTATTTGGAGAAATACTATGTTCTTTCCAGAACATTGGTTAAAGTAAAACTCAGGTTGGATGCATGGAGTATGCATCGGAAGGGACCGATATTGAACTTTGACTTAGATTTAATTAAACTTACCGTAAAATCTATTCAAGTCAATATCGCCTAGTTGATCCTAGATCAAATGATCTTAATCCAGATATGATTAGGCTCAATCTTGAAAGGCTATTCGTGTTCTTTGATTTGTTAGTTAAGCCTACTTTTAGGTCAGGGTGATACGTACATTTTGGGAACACGGTAGTGCAATTGAGTGGGAGCGCTATCATAAACATGGAATCTATAGCTTCTATCTGGCGAATAGTAAGCAAAGGATGATCTCCTTCGAGCTTGACCAAACGAACATAAATGGTGGAGTACTCATTTCACATTAGCTGAAATATCATTTATACGGGGTCAAGTGTTTTAAGGAATAAATACATTGTAGGGTGTAACGGTAATTTAATCCCTTTACAGTGTAGATCATTCATATAGAGGATCATTGATCAAATTAGGATTATAACAATGGATAACTAATGATGTGTCTATATGGTGGAACATATAGAGCATTCTATATACTGAGAGTGCAATTCTAAGTTCTATGCGTGGATTCAACGAAGAATTAATAAGTTAGTGAATTTTAGTGTTAAATTCTTGATCTACTTATTGGAAGCTCGGTTATATAGACCCATGGTCCCCCCACTAGTTGAGATAATATTGCTTGTAAGACTCATGTAATTGGTTTTGATTAATCAATTATAATTCTCAAATTAGACTATGTCTATTTGTGAATTTTTCACTAAGTAAGGGCGAAATTGTAAAGAAAGAGTTTATAGGGGCATATTTGTTAATTATGATACTTTGTATGGTTCAATTAATAAATATGATAAATGACAATATTATTTAATAATTATTTATAGTTATTAAATAGTTAGAATTGGCATTTAAATGGTTGAATTAGGAAATTGGCATTTTTGAGAAAATCAGATACAAAAGGTGTTAAAATTGCAAAATTGCATAAAGCAAGGCCCAATCCACTAAGTTTAGGGCCAGCCACTTTTGTAGGAAATTTAAACTGATTTTTTCATTATTTTAATGCCATATAATTCAAATCTAACCCTAGTAGGAATGCTATAAATAGATAGTGAAGGCTTCAGGAAAATTACACTTTTCTTCTGACTTTTTCTATTCAGAAAAAACCGAGCCTTCTCTCTCCCTATCTTTAGCTGACCACTCTCTCTTCTTCCTTAGAATTTCGAAATCCTTAGTGATTTGAGTAGTGCCCACACACATCAAGTGATACCTCAATCATAGTGAGGAAGATCGTGAAGAAAGATCATCAGCAAAGGAGCTTCAGCATCAAAGATTTAGAGAAAGAGATCCAGGTTCAGATATTGATAATGCTCTGCTACAGAAATGAATCAAGGGCTAGATATCTGAACGGAAGGAGTCATTATATTCCGCTGCACCCAATGTAAGGTTTCTTAAACTTTATATGTGTTTATTTCATCGTTTTAGAAAGTTCATATTTAGGATGTTAATAAACATACTTGTGAGTAGATCTAAGATCCTGGTAAAATAATTTCCAACAACTGGCCTCAGAGCCATGGTAATTGATTTACTTGCAAGAAATTTGGACTTTAAAACGATTGTTTGTATGTTCTTTGGATGGTATCATGTTGTATTGAGTGTTATTTGATGATTGATTGATGATTGTGAAATTTTCGTGAAAAATAATTGTTATTTCGTTTCTGGAATTATTTTTATTGGATAGTATGGAAAAAATTAAGCAAGTTAGCCTTTTACAGAACTCAATTTGGATTTTATTTGAATTAGTTATGATTTTTTGAAGATTTGACAAAATCGGAAATGTCTTGATAGTTTTGCGATCGCAGAACTGTCCGTACAGTTTCGAATTTTTCCTATTTTCTTCAATTTTTCATACTTTTTCATGGAATTAGCTTCCAATTTTTTGTATGGTTTTGTATATATACTATTACTATTCCTAATTCAATTATAATTATCATTTTGAATTAATTTAATTTTTTTTAAAATTTAATTCAAGATATTAGTGTAATTTGAATTTGAATAGAATTAGTATTTATCTTTTTGCTTAAAAATCTATCTTATTTTTAAATTTGATTATATTTTTTTTAAATTTAAGGTCAGATATTTTAAGATATTTATAATATCTTTTAAGATATTTATAATATCTTTTAAGATATTTAAAAATATCTTATCTTTTAAGATATTTATAATATCTTTTAAGATATTTTAAAAATATCTTATATTTTAAGATTTTTTAATTAAATCTTTTTAGATATTTTGACCTTATTTAAATTTAAAATAAGATATTTATAATCATGTAATTTTAAATAGATGTAAGATATTTTGCTAATTTTTTTTAAATTTTGTTATTTTATTTATTTAAATTACATTTAAAATTTGAAAAAGATATTTATTTATCTTTTCTAATTTTTTATTTAATTTTTATTTATAAAATAATATTTAAAATTTAAAAGTAGTTAGCAAATTTTTGAAATGATATTTAGGTTGGTTGAAACCTAATTTTTCAAAATTGTAGGTTTAATTTTAAATTTAAATATTTAATTAATTTTCGAAATTTTTTTTTAATTTTTTTTATATTTTTTTCGAAAATCTTTTTTAATAATATTTCGAAATTAATTATTTAATTTAAAATTAAATAAATCCTACATCCAACTATCCAGCTAACCCTGTTGCAGGAGTATGTGTTTTAGCTTGTTTGTAAGTTTTTAAAACCTATTATTACTTGATTGCAAATAGCCATGGTTACCTTTTGCCAGATCTAATGATCTGATGGCTCCCTTGGTCAAGATAATAATTTGTAACAGGTATATTTACAATCTTCTTTCATCTGTGTATGACCTAGCAACATGATAGGACCCATCCAAAGTGTGCCTGTGTGAGCCTATGTGTTTAATTTTATTATAGATGCATATAGGTTAATGTTGCTAAAATAAATTATCATAGTTATTGATAGAATTTATTTAGGCCCATTTAGTTTTTGGGCCTATTCAATTAATAACAGTTGTTCTTATTAAGGTTAAATTCCTCTCTTTTGGGCCTTGTGTGAGAGTTGGGAGCCATAGAAGTGGGTACGACATACTGAACCCAGCACTCCCTCACACAAACCACCCCAATTGTGAAGGCCCATTTGCCTGATTTGAATGACTGTACTAGGTTAATTACACTAGTTTAACCTAATTAAAATTGATTAGCAACATAATTAATTTCATTTATTTTGAAATTAATTTAAGAAAAATATAGTTTAAGGAATTTTATATTCTAAGCTAAACTATATGTATTTTCTTGTATTTAATTAAATATAGAATTATAACCATCTAGATTCTTTCTGGAACTTAATTTAAATTTTTCATTAAATATTCCTATTTAAGTTGATATTTAGTTATCTTCAACTAACCAACTTAAATCTGAATATCTTTTGAATTTCAAATTTCAAAATTAAGTTGAGGAATTTTAGGCATTGGTTATTAAGATTCTTTAGATATTTTTTAAGTTAATATCTTTTCGAATATTAACTTAAAATGAAATATTTTCAAATTAAGTGGTTACAACTTAATTTTTGATATTTAATTAAATTTAAATTTGAAAAATATTTAGGTTCTAGATTTTTTCTAATACAACTTAAATTAGATATTTTTTTCAAATTTTGTGGAAAAGATACTTAGTCAAATAAGATATTTTCTAGATAGTTATTTCTAGACTACTTATTATTTCTAATATTAAATAGGAAAATATTATAAATTGTGAAATTAATTATTTATATAATTAATTTTGGTACAATTTATTTTAAGTATATTTTTCCTAGTATTAAACTAGAGATTAATAATTAAGCCTTCTCTACACTTAATTATTTATTTCTTGAATTTAATACATTTAATTAATTTGAAAATAAAATATCTAAGTTGATTTAATCATCATACTTAAATATTTCTTTTTCATGACATTTAATTAAAAAGAAAATTATTTTTAGTTGAAATTTAATTTTTCAACTAAATTTAAATAATTTTCAAAATATATTTTTTCTTTATTTTATTAATCAATTTTTCGAAATTGCATTTCTTAAATGCTAGAATTTCGAATTTTATCTTGAAAAATAGATTAAGTTGTAAATTAATTATTTATTTTAATTAATTCTTGGATCAACTTAAATCAATAATTTTTTCATTTATTGATTAATTTAAAATAAATTAAATTAAAGTATATTATTAGAAATTGAATTAATTAGTCAAAGAAAAATCTAGATAGATTATATTTTTGCTTGAAGTATTTTTCTAGTGTATTTAATTAAATAGAAAATTAATATTTAAGTTGATTTTCATCATCATACTTAAATATTTGAAATTTTTCTTATATATTTAATTAAATAGGAAAATTATATTTTTTGTTGTAAATTAATTTTATTAATTAATTTTGGGCCAACATTAAATTAGAATAATTTTTCCAGGATTTATTTTTTTTTATTTTAATATGCATTTTTCGAAAATTGTATTCTTATATACTTTAATTTTTCGAAATGCAATATATATTTATAGAAAATTAAATTTGAGTTGTAAATTAATTTAAATTAATTTTGTAACAACTTAAATTGAATATTTTTCTAAATATTTATTGGAAATTATTACTAAGATTGAAATAATTCATATTATTTCATATCCATCTAAGTAAAATTTATAAATATTAAATTAAAATTTATATTTAGAATTTTTCATTCTAAATTGGAAATTTTAATTAAATAAATATATATTTAAAATAAATAGAATAAATAAAGAGAATCAAAGAAAATACAACTCACTTTAAATAATGAGCTTGATTATTATTAAGATATTCGATCTCCATTGTTGGTCTTACAAAAGTTAAATGTTTTCAATATAACCTCGAGACGCTAGACTTCGTCCCCCTATGGATGGTTATTCGTTGAACGCATTTAACACCGTAAGATTTCATTTGATAAGTGTTTTGTAAGTTTTCGTCTCTATTAGACTCTCCCCTACGGTGACTACTTAGAGATAAACTTATGAAACATGAAACAATGGTAGAAGCTCATAAAATGAGAATAACCTTGACTCTCGCCTACCGGGACAACGTTGGATTCTTATTTTGATCGAATAAAAGGTTGCTAGAATGGTTTTTATTTTAGATGAGCTGACAACTCTATTCAATAAATGATGCTTTGACTCTCGCCTACCGGGACACTGTATCAGTTTATTGAAAACCTTGGAAATTATTTAGGATTGTATGTTTTAGTATTTTCACTAGTCATTCCTACTTGCTATATGTTTATAATTTCTGAATTGTGTATGAATTTATATTGAACCATGTTAATTTCTGTTATTAAGTTGTAGTTTAATTTCGAATCTTCATTGTTGGTCTAACATGTTTGTTTTTCTAATGAGATAAATCCCTAGTGGATTTTCACCATTAGACATACATAATAGTGTAAGATCTCGAAAGATAAATATTGTATATGCGACATCTAGCTGTTCATCAATTGATGACACCTTAGACTAGTATTTTACGATATGAAACAAGAAGATTATATAAATAAGATTACTTTGACTTTCGCTAATCGAAGCATCGTTGGATTCTTATTTATAAACGAAATTATCCTAATTCCTCTTAGCTTATTCATTTCGAATTAGCTTCAAAACATATCATTGGATGAATGGTTTATAAATCATTTCATGTCATTGTATTTTCTCTTAAGAAATTAAATGATGTATATGATTATAATCCCGAAATTCTATTCCCAATTGATATAAATCCTCAATACTAGAAATCTCCTACTTGTATGGGCAAATCTGACTTAGAGTTTGTATTAGTAGTGGTGGTCCAAGAAAGAATTACTCATTATATTTGGTTGAATTTAAGTCTTTGACTTTAATTTTAGAATCCAAACAGAAATTTTCTTATATTTCTAATTCCAGATACAATACAGTTACACTTTCTCAAGTGTTTAATATCCATCTTTTATTAATGGATTCAAACTGTATGGAATATGAGTTAGGTATTCTGTGACCAGGATCCACTTGCACTATTCTAAGAACTCTTTGATGTAACTAAACCTATGTCATCAAAAGACACTACCACATTTTTTTAATCTATGGCATTTGTATCTTGTTCATAGTGAATTTGACATGATCAATCTCTGCAAAGAGATAATATGCCTATATCCACTGAAAGTAGTTCATCTCATTCGCAGATGGATGTACATTCAGGGGTGGATATGAGTTTTTCGTTGTATTCTTAAGACGATAACTCTAGATTATACCTTTTAGCAAAGAAATTTGAAATGTTTGAAAAATTTCATTAATTTCTAGCAATGGTTAAAACCATTAAGGTAAGTGGTTAAAGATCTTGCGAACTGATAGGGGTGGAGAAATAGTTAGTAGATATGCAGTTCAAAGATCATTAAATTGATTTTTGAATTATATCCAAACTTACCTCCCCAGAAATTTCGATTTGCATATTGATGATTAGTTACTAGTCGTTGCCTAAGTCCTTCTATGGTAATACAATTTCAGAATGATGTAATGGTTGTATACTTAATGTAAATCATTACTAGATTCATGGATGACCTAATCAAAATCTTAAGAAAGGCTAGAACTGTTAACCATGGTTTGTTAGCTTTTCTAAGTGATTAGGGGTGGACCATCCCATTGTCAATAGATAAGAAAGTGTTTGTTCAAACAAATACTACTTTTCTAAGGAAATGACTAAGTCTGAAACACAAGTAGCAAATAAAGGAGATATTTATTCTTGATTCCAAAAGTGTTCTATCATCTTATATAACATATGATGATCCCACTGCCTCTGTTGTCTTGTCACAACCGAAGATATCAATACCATTTAGTTTTCTTCGACATAATTCACAGTACCTTGTCGTAGTGGGAGAGTTTCTAGGAACTCACCTTCTTATGACTTGGGAGACACAAGTGATTAAAATCCATTGTGAGTTTAAACAAGTAATGGATTGTCAAGATAAGAAACTAAGAAGAAAGCCAATAGAACTATGGTTTAATCCATTCACATGGAATAACCTAAAGTTTTCTATTACAAGGACATAAAAGGAAATTTTTGTTTATAAGTCCATTCAATAGACTTAACAAACTTCCTGTTCCTAGTATTATATGTTTGAGTTTATCTAAATCTATGGCTTGTGGTATACACAGTAATTACTTACTCTAATGCAAGCAACTTACTTTAGTAAGATGCTGAAGCATTTTCTTTCTAATGGCAATCTATAGAAGCTTCACAACTTCTTAGGTATAGATTTTATTTATCTAAGGAAAAGTCTTGACTATTCCAGAAAAGATAAAGCCATGAAAGAATTTCTTACATCAACAGTGAGAGGTCTTAGATATGCTTTTGTATGCCTTAGACCAGACACTGCTTGTTGAGTGGGAGTAATGAGTAGGTATCGATTAATCCAGGGAGAAGAACATTGGAAGACAATCAAGTAAATCCTAAGATAAAGAAGAGGAACTATATGTTAGTCTATAAGGGTGTGTTTAAAACTCTTAGACTACACCATATCAGATTTCGAAATTTGCCTATGTGCTAGTAAATATTTCTGATAAGATGATGGTTACTCTGGGGGTGGAATAGTGATTTTGGAGAAGTGTAAAAACCTATACCGAAGTCTCTAGGTCTACAGAGAGAGACCGAATGTTAAAGGCTGGCAGGAAAGGTACTTATTCGGTCTAAGGAAAGTTCTATACATCTTTGGCACCATTCCAAATTGCCTTAAACTACTAGTGTTAATTTCTTTGATTAACCAAAAGTAGTTGCCAAAGATATAGAATCCAGTATCCCAAGAGAGTAAACATATAGAGAGGAATTTCACATTATCAATGATTTTGTGATTAAGGAAGAGTAATAGTGGAGAAAAGGTTGTGGTTAATTCAACCTTTCAGATCCTATTACGAGGAGTTTACTACTACTACACTTGATTTGCATATCAAGGTGTTGAGATTATTTGAAACGCACTTTTTGTTTTATATTAGTGCAAGTGGGAGTTTGTTGGGTTTTATGCCCTAAATAAAACTCATTTCAATATAATCGATTTGTTTATTAATATAGATCGAAATAACATTTAATGTTGCATGGTTCACATGATTTATTTCATGATTATATGTACATAATGTATAAATTCATACGAAACCCTTTTCACATACTTGATCCTATTTATTGTGCCGTCAACACATTGGAAAGTAAACATGACTATGTGAATAAAGTTTCCTAGATTTATCAGACACAGGGTTTTACTGATATGATAATCTACAACAAGAGTTTACTTGTATTTGGAGAAATACTATGTTCTTTCCGAACATTGGTTAAAGTAAAACTCGAGGTTGGATGCATGGAGTATGCATCGGAAGGGACCGATATTGAACTTTGACTAAGATTTAATTAAACTTACCGTAAAATCTATTCAAGTCAATCTCGCCTAGTTGATCCTAGATCAAATGATCTTAATCCGTATATGATTAGGCTCAATCTTGAAAGGCTATTCGTGTTCTTTGATTTGTTAGTTAAGCCTACTTTTAGGTCAGGGTGATACGTACATTTTGGGAACACGGTAGTGCAATTGAGTGGGAGCGCTATCATAAACATGGAATCTATAGCTTCTATCTGGCGAATAGTAAGCAAAGGATGATCTCCTTCGAGCTTGACCAAACGAACATAAATGGTGGAGTACTCATTTCACATTAGCTGAAATATCATTTATACGGGGTCAAGTGTTTTAAGGAATAAATACATTGTAGGGTGTAACGGTAATTTAATCCCTTTACAGTGTAGATCATTCATATAGAGGATCATTGATCAAATTAGGATTATAACAATGGATAACTAATGATGTGTCTATATGGTGGAACATATAGAGCATTCTATATACTGAGAGTGCAATTCTAAGTTCTATGCGTGGATTCAACGAAGAATTAATAAGTTAGTGAATTTTAGTGTTAAATTCTTGATCTACTTATTGGAAGCTCGGTTATATAGACCCATGGTCCCCCCACTAGTTGAGATAATATTGCTTGTAAGACTCATGTAATTGGTTTTGATTAATCAATTATAATTCTCAAATTAGACTATGTCTATTTGTGAATTTTTCACTAAGTAAGGGCGAAATTGTAAAGAAAGAGTTTATAGGGGCATATTTGTTAATTATGATACTTTGTATGGTTCAATTAATAAATATGATAAATGACAATATTATTTAATAATTATTTATAGTTATTAAATAGTTAGAATTGGCATTTAAATGGTTGAATTAGGAAATTGGCATTTTTGAGAAAATCAGATACAAAAGGTGTTAAAATTGCAAAATTGCATAAAGCAAGGCCCAATCCACTAAGTTTAGGGCCAGCCACTTTTGTAGGAAATTTAAACTGATTTTTTCATTATTTTAATGCCATATAATTCAAATCTAACCCTAGTAGGAATGCTATAAATAGATAGTGAAGGCTTCAGGAAAATTACACTTTTCTTCTGACTTTTTCTATTCAGAAAAACTGAGCCTTCTCTCTCCCTATCTTTAGCTGACCACTCTCTCTCTTCTTCCTTAGAATTTCGAAATCCTTAGTGATTTGAGTAGTGCCCACACACATCAAGTGATACCTCAATCATAGTGAGGAAGATCGTGAAGAAAGATCATCAGCAAAGGAGCTTCAGCATCAAAGATTTAGAGAAAGAGATCCAGGTTCAGATATTGATAATGCTCTGCTACAGAAAGGAATCAAGGGCTAGATATCTGAACGGAAGGAGTCATTATATTCCGCTGCACCCAATGTAAGGTTTCTTAAACTTTATATGTGTTTATTTCATCGTTTTAGAAAGTTCATATTTAGGATGTTAATAAACATACTTGTGAGTAGATCTAAGATCCTGGTAAAATAATTTCCAACAAGGGGTTCACCCCATTGGAATAAACAACTCAGAAATTCTCATTCACTTTCTCTTTCTCTCTTCATCTTCTTCTTCTTTCTTCTCATCTACTTTATATTATTTTATATTATTTCATAACACGTTATCAGCACGAGTCTCTGCCCAAACTTCAAGCATGAGTCTCTGCCCAAGCTTCAAGCATGAGTCTCTGCCCAAGCCCCAATGTAAGCATTTTGTTAAAGTTCTTGAATTGTTTCAAGGTCATGATACACTAAATATATATTTATATATATACTTATCTGACTGAAACAATTTCAAGAGTCATTTGTTTTCTTTTTTCTTTTTATCTATATATCTATATATTATATATGTATGTATATATTTTTATATGTATATTATTGATTCATATATATATACATATTATGTTCTTATCATTCATAATATTTACAATATATGTTTGCCTATGATATGATAAAGAAAATCTATATAAATTATACATATATCCTGAAGATTATGTATCCTCGATCAAATATTGCATATATCTTAAAGATTATGCATCATCGATAAAATATTGCATATATCCTGAAGATTATGCATCCTCGATAAAATATTGCATATATCCTGATGATTATGCGTCCTCAATAAAATCTTGCATATATCTTGAAGATTATGCAAACGTAATATCCATTATATAGTTGATGGATATATAATGAAAGAGATGAATACATATTTATATATATGTTCTTGTATTCTTTGAGGACAATGAAAAGTAATTTAATATCGATATAGATTTTGACAAACATTTCCAGAAGTAAATGTTTTATATTTGTCAAAAAAAAAATGATTGTATTTATGTGAATACAACTAAAGAATCATTAAAAATGATTATTATTGATGCAATTTTATAGTGGGTTTTGAATACCTAAAAAGAATATTAAGAAAATTGCATTGAAACATCAAAGTATAAGAATAACAGTGAGCATGACTAATGTTATTTAAATACATGAGACATGTATTTATTGTTCATCATTCCACTGCAGAATGATACGAATTGAAGTCAACTACTTTTAAAGATTGTTTGTATTAGTCATGTTATTATACACTGTTATTGCTTGCAATGTTGAAAATTATTGCATGTGACATATATTAAAGATCAAATTTTGCATACATCTTGGAGATTATGCAAAAATTGTATTCATATATTCTTTGAAATATTGTTAAAGAAATTGCTGAGTAATTTCTTTTTATATATGAACAAGTAATAAATTTTTAACAAAATTTATAATAATGTTCTACTTGTTCAATGTCATTCCCCGAAGTGAATGTAATGATTTTAAATAATCAATGGCATTGTTTGCTACTCAAATATTTCCAGAAGAAATTGGAAATAACCAAAAGATGAGATACCACACACAATCAAAGTGCATGAAATCTATATATCATGTGTGGAATTGAATAATAGTGGTCGCGTACCTGTAGTACGGACACACTTATAGTCAAGATAAAAGTATACTTGATTATTTGATAGAATGTGAATTGTACAAACTTATTGTACATTTCGAATATTTAAATATCATTACCTAAAGAGAATGAATAGACATGAAATTCTATTTCAAAGAATATAGATTTCACATATATTGGTAATGCCAGAAGCAAATTAATATATACAGATTTTATTATTTCTTGAAATCAATAGTTTCAAACTATTGTTGGTACATGATATGTAAATATATAGTTACCATATAATTCAGTTTGCATATTCCCAAAAGTGGATATATAATTTACTAATATTTGTTAGTGATCAAATATAATCAAAGTGATAAAGAATCACAAAATGATTAGTTGAAAAGCTTCCTGAAGAAGTCTTACATACAATTGCTACTTTGAGCAGTAAAATGTCTTTGTATGTACCTAGATGTGTAACTTTTATCTAGTTATGAAAGTGATAATAAATAACTTATTATATGTACTTGTTGTACATTTAAATATATAATATATCAAGTCATGATAATTAGACTGATGAATAGTCTATTAATAAATTAGACGACTTGTTAAAAAGATATCAGGAAAAATGAATGATATGTTATGGTTATATTTATTTGACCATTACAATAACATGATGAAGTTGTCATGTATCTTTTAAATTATACACATCATTGAATTGATGATAGTGATTCCTGAAGAGTGTATATGTTTTGGAGAATAATATAATTATATTATTCGTGTATATAAAAATGAAACTTGTAATGATTATGTTGTAATGAATTTACATTACATTTTGAAAGTTTCATTGAAATACAAATTATAGTGAATCTGAAGTTCATGAATTGAATTATTTTGACATGATCAATCATATGCAATAAATTGTCAAAGAATTTGACTAAATTTTGTTGAAGAACCAGAAGATTCTTCTCATTGTTATTTATAAGGCTCAAAAGAAGAATGTGCATATATTTGCACATAGAAAATATTTAAATTATATTTTCTTAACAATCTTGAGCCATTGTTAGATTTTTATTGCATGGTTTCTTATCGATGTGATAAGATTATATAATCATGCATTTACAAAATGTGTAAATTTATGTATTTCTAATTATACACGTACGACTCATTCTTAGAAATGAATTAAGTTCATAAGGATTTAACTTGAAACTGAAGTTTATTGAACCTGAAGTTCAATGTCATGTAGTATATATGAGTTTAAACAAATATTGATTCATTGTGATATACTGAAATCCCTACAGGTATATTAATATTATTAGATATCACAATTTTTAAAAATTCTCTCGATCAGGGGGAGAGAAGCAGTTGGGATCGATGATAATTTTTGAAAAATGATCCTTGCACAAAGTATATAAGAACAATATAGTTCAAAATGATATATACCAACTGCAAATCAATATTATTCAAAGTTGAGATAGAATGAGTTGAAAACGCCTGAAGCGTAAATGAACAATGTAGAAATTATTAATAAATGTTCATTTGATTTGCCCTGAAGTTGTTAAATCTAGAGGTACTCATGGAGATACCTTAATGTTATAAAGTATTAAAATGATAACCGTGATGAAAACGGTACTCGAAAAGACTCCCAAGAGAAGTTAGACATAACACATTTGATCATAATTGAATCCCTGAAGTGATTCTATATAGGTACCTATAAATGATAAACATATTTGAAAAATATGTAATTTAAAGAGATCTCTATCAATTATGTCAATATGGGAGGAAATTATCATTTATTGAAATTTTTGTCGACAATAAATATTGAATGTTTGCATATGCAATAAACTAACATGAGATAGCAAGGATCATGGTATTAGATTTGTCGAGAATTATCGACATACATTTTGATTTTTGGCCAAAATATTATGACGAAATCCAGGCAAATTTACTCACATAAAGTGAAGTAAGACCTGTAGGGTGTGCAAATAAATATTTCTAATGAGAAATTTGCATATATGTATTTGTACATAATGAATTGTTGTACAAAGTTTGCATAGACATGAGATTGATTGAAGTAAGGCTTAAATATTGAGAAAATATAATCATGATTTGATTATAGCCTGGAATATATTTTATGAGGATTTATAAGCATCACATAAATGTTGCAACAAAAGATTATTTATTTGGAGCTCCTAATATAATGAGAATTTGAAATAAGCCTTATCTAAAAATTCTAGAAGAATTTAATACATGTCTTAAGTGATATAAATTCTAAGTCGAGCGCAGTATATGACAAAGATCTTTGTATGAAATAAAGACATGTAAGTAAATTATTGTTTGAAAAATACGTATGGTTGTCTATGCAATATAAATACGTAAATTATACGTTGTGATAGACTCTTGAAGAGTTTTTGATTAATTGAAGAACAAACTTTTATTTCTTTTGTATTTCGAGAAATATTAATGTATAAAGTTTGTTCATTAGTATTGAAGTCTTGAAGTACTTCATATGTATCAAGAATTATAGATATATGATCATTTGATATGGAAATTAAGATCATAAAACAAGATGGAATAAATATATGGTCTTGGAGTACCATCATTGTCACAAATGAAAATTTGTAGTACCATTAATGTGTTATGTTCATATCTACTTGAAATTTTAAATTTTCGTATGAACAAAGTTGTGTACACACATGAATGATACAATTAGTTGGATAAAGACTAATGTTCCACGAACCCCTCATCTATAATTTAGAAGTCCATACATACTCTGGAAGAGTTATAGAAAATATATGATCAAAGATTATATATGGTGATATTTTAAAAGTGATAACAATAATCTTATGAGATTTATTATCACCAAAAGAATTATGGATCATATGTGCATGAGTGGGAGACATATTCATGTTGCACTCTTTTTCCCTTAGCTCAGGTTTTGTCCCACTGGGTTTTCCTGGCAAGGTTTTTAACGAGGCAACTTGCAAATAGTTATGAATATGAAATATATATTGTACTCTTTTTTCCCTTAGCTCAGATTTTGTCCCACTGGGTTTTTCTGGCAAGGTTTTTAACGAGGCAACTATAAATCATGTTAACATACTTGCATTTTATGAAGCAAGTAGAGAATGTGTGTGAGTGAGATCATTGGCATAGCATATTCGGGAAACATATGGATTGCACTCAATAAAGAAGTATCAACCCAAGCAATTCTCTATGGATAATACTTCTTGCATCGTTCAACTAAAATGAGGTACATTGAAGGAGATAGAGTTAGAACACATTTCACGAAATTCTTCTTTATACGCTTCAAGAAAATGCATATTGGTGTTCAACATATTCAATCAAGTGTCAATCTTACAAACTTATTCACAAAGTTATTACCAACATCAACATTTGAGAAGATGGCAGACAAGATCGAAATTCGTCGATTATAAGATCTCCACAAATGCCTAAATGAGGGGGAGGGAGTTAGTTTACACTATACTCTTTTTCCTTTGACCAAGTTTTCAGCAAGATTTTTAATAAGGCAGCTATTATGGACATTCAAGGGGGAGTGTTATAAATATTAATAGTTATGTGAATGTCCAAATCTTTTATTTATTACCATGAATTGTAATCAACATTCCTCTTTTCCTTAGTTTCCCTTTTTCTTAGTTTCTTAATATCTCACTCTTGTATTTGTATAAATAGGGGTTCACCCCATTGGAATAAACAACTCAGAAATTCTCATTCACTTTCTCTTTCTCTCTTCATCTTCTTCTTCTTTCTTCTCATCTACTTTATATTATTTTATATTATTTCATAACATTATTAATAATCTATAAATATATAAAAGAGGAAATGTTGTTGTGTGTTTCTTACCTTACAAAAATGACCTTACTTTCTTGTTAATTGCTATTAAATCCAAACTAATATGATAGTAAGTTATTAGTAAAAATATATATTTTCTTAGTATTCTTTTGAAAAAGTATTCTCTTAAAGTAATTTTTTCAATAAAATATCTAGAACTCAAGAAGTCACTACAAAAAAAAGGATATTCAGCTACAAAAAAATTGGTAGCAAATAATGCCTATTTGGTAGCTATTAAACTTTTTGCTACTAACTTTTTTTGGTGGCTACTTCGTAGCTAATACTCTGTTGCTGAAAGTTTTTTGCTACCAAGACAATTTGTAGCAAATTTGCTACTAATATTTTTGTAGCAAAAAATGTCAAATCTAGTAGCAAAATAATTACTTTGAAAGACTACTAAAACTTTTTTGCTACTACATTTTGGTTGCAAATCACTTTAAAATTGGTAACAAATACAACTTTAGTACTTAAAAATATAATAATTTTGCTACTGAAATTTTGTTGCAAAATAAATTTAAATTGAATTATATGTAATTTTTCAACCAAATTTATATTTAATATTTAATTTTAATTATTTCAATAATGTAAAATTTCTAATTATATATTTGTAGAATAATTAAAATATCAAAACTCACTTTAATAGAATTAATAACTTATATATATATATATATACAAATTCAACTAGTAAATTGTTGATATATAATACAAAATCTCTAACATAATTTAAAATATATAACATACACAAATCTATAAAAATCAAATCAATCTTGGATGTTGGCTTATATCCGACCAATCTGTTAGTACTTCCCCAAACATTTTATATTTGTTATACAATAGATTGAGCCCTCTTGTGATGCCATTGGTGTGGACTCTCACAACACCAATTGACTAGATCAAGGGTATACGACTGCAATAAGGGCTGTCGGGTTGTGAAGGTAAACACCTAAACCAGATAGCAAGTAAATCCTTCGAGATAGCAACTTCTAGATAGAAAGTAAACAAGTAAATCCTTCCAAATAGCAACTTCTAAAGTTACTACACCAGATAAGAGCACCTGAATAAGATGAGCCACAAAACATGTCACAAAAAATAGCAATAGCCCGATAAAACACAATTTATACAGCATACTAAACGATTCCTAAGTCAATTCCCACTTTTTTTTTTTTTGAGGAAGAATGGTTTGAAATTAAAATACCCACGCAGTGAGAGACAAACATGCTTAACAGTACTGAAATACTATTATCGAAAAGAGATATAGTTAACAAACATAAACATCTCCAACAATGATAAAGCTAGTTGCGAACTTCTTAAAACAGTACACAAATCAAAACAAATTAACTAGTCAGCTAAAAATAATAGGAGGCTTTATGAATCATGCGAGGGCCTTATTTTCTGTACAGTATACAGACCAAGGCATGACTTCTAACTCTCCACCTCTGCAAATACAGTTACTGAGACTAGGACTATTGTAGTGTCCAGTTTCACTAAATTGGTGGCCATAATTTTGAATACAGTAAAATATCTTCATTTCAAATAAAATGGACACATAACATTTAAATCTCTAAACACACAAAAAGAAACTACACTCTATTTTCTTTTCTAGCTATTCATAAAAATCTTCTTTGCCCCATCTTTTTTTTTTTTTAACAATGAAATTGCAAACGTTTAATATAAGATATTGGATTGGACATATTACACGCTAACATTAACACTCAAATCTCATGATTCACAAAATGCAAATGACAAGAGAGAGCTCTCCAAACAAAAGCCGTTACCAAAATTGGAGACTTAGCTCTCTATCTGACATTGATTAGGGCATGGCCAAACCAATGAACCATGCTATTCGTGCCTACCACCTAAACCTAAACAAACAAACAACCCATCTTTGCCCCTTCTTTGTACATTTTTAGTAGCAAAATATGTTTCTAAATGAGATGCTCACCAAATATTCTACTTGAAACAATATAACCGAGTTCTCCAAACATTTCCAAGACTTGTGTGTTTAAATAATACTAAGTAACGCATGAGAGAGTGAATAAGAAGACAAGATAGAATCAATTTATATTTCTTATTCAGTTCAACCAGATCTAAAACAGACAAATTGCTTAGATACAGAGATCAATACCAGTGCATATAAATATCTTGAAACACTAGAGTTCATCGAATAGAATATAGGAAGTAAAAGTCATTTCATGTCCCTTTCTTTGTCTTTCCTTGTTTGGGAAGACACCCAATAATTTAGACGATTCAATATGCTAATGCACATAAGAGGTTATTTTTTTTTTTGAAAGAGGAGAAATCTACTCTTGTTACTAATTAGCATAAATTCAATAAGTTGATCGGTAACCTAAACCATCAACAAACACAACATACAACACACAATAATAAAAGCACAACATTTTCACACGAAGATGATCACTACTAACAGGCCGACATGATGATGATTACTTTACTAATCTAACACACAAATAACACATTTTATTTAAACTTAAAAGTGAGATAGATTACTGAAATGTGTAAATTTTCTAGCCATCATTGATCAGCTCAGCCAGATTGCACCAATCCAGAGGAAAATAGATCATGTACAGCAATGCAAGATCTTTTGACAGAATCGTAGTATTCAGCCCAATTAGTTTAGAACCAATAACACAAAAGCCCAATTAAAAGTATATATATTTAAAAATTTATTAATCTATTTTTAAATTAAAAATTATACCTATATTAACCACAAATGTAGAACATTTTAGTTATAAAATTTACCACAAATTTTAAAAATATTGAATTTAGTTTATCCAAAAATAAAAAATATAATAAAAACTTATATACAACATACTGTACAGAGTAATTTAAATTTAAATTTCTTAAAAGATAAGTATCCCACAAAACAAGGGTTAAAAGATAACAGAATTACAAATAAGCATTTCAAAAATTAAAATTTGAATTTGATTTTTTATATATGTGTATGTACTATACATTAATATTTATCATCATTTTTTTTTCATTACTCTATTCACGGTTAACTATTTTCACTTAATTTTTTTTCTCTCAAAAGAATCTCAATTTGCCTCAACAGTCTCAACAAATCTGAAGAGCAATTCAGTGACATAGTTGTTAAGGTATGAGCTAAATGATATTTGATATATGATGATTGACATTATAATCTTGCATTGATTAGATTGTTAATTAAAAAATTCTTTCAGGTGTTTCAACAGTTTAAGTGTTTCAGAGAATTTCAAAAAGGATACAAGGAGTTAGTACATACAAACACAAACAGGTTTGAATAATTTCTATCCTATTTCACTAAAACAATATGCATGAAACCAATTAGGAAATATAGAATTGACATAGATTAATGATCTTCGTTTTCGAATACGTATAGTTGTTCTTTCTTGGGCTAATGAATTTACAATCTTCTAAATTAAAAACATGAACAGAGATAAAAATAAATATCTTAAATCTGAATCATATATTTAAACAAAACATGCCTCAACAAACAATTAACAATCAACATGAACATTGGAAATTTTTCATCAATCAAGATACTAAAAATATACCGCAATAAAAATGTACTAATTAGCCGCAACATAGCCGCTGCAATCATGGCCCTCTATTTGCTGCTGTGACCACTCGAGCACTGCCTGTTTAACTAGCCTCCTTCCATCCTGCATAAGCATCAATAAATTGTGAAAATAATATATAATATATAATTGTAAAAATAAAATTATTATAGATAAAACTTTGTAATTGCTGATTTAACCAAAAGTTCTGGAAGCAGACAAAGAAAACAGAGTGAGCTTGTTCACAGTTTTCCTAATAAATTTCTTCTGAAAAATCAAAAGACAGACATTCACTGAGAAGTTCATAAAGATCCAATAAGTTGAAAAACCCAACAGAAATATTACTAAATTCACACCCTAAAATATTAGGACTGGACAGACGTCCTAAGATCAGAGATTCTATTCAAATGGGTCAACTCCAAATCATAGATATATTAAACTTGAGGTAATTAGCCATGGCAGCAATCAAGCTAGATTTCCCAGTACCAGGAGGACCAAACAACAAATACCCACGTTTCCAAGCACTACCAACTCTCTTGTAAAACTCTTTTCTCTTCACAAATCTATGCAAATCATCAACTAACTCCTTCTTAAGCTTCTCGTCCATAGCCAGAGTCTCAAAAGTCGAAGGGTGCCAAAAATCGATCGAGTCCCACGAACCCTGCAGAGAAAAAAGCTTCACTTTCTTCTTCTCTTCGCTTAAATTTGTGTGTGTTAGGACTGGATAGATAGATTGATTTTGAGAAAGAAATATACAGAAAATTAAATAAAATAATGTGTAGTGGTGTGTACACACAGATATATATATATAAATATATATATGTGTGAATTAGTGATAAAATACCTGGAGGAAGAAGTTTTGGTTGATGTGAATTAGTGGTGTACTCGACAATTGATGTTCTGTTAAGCACTGTTTTTGTTCAGCTCTCCACTTTCTTCCTCCCTTTTTATATTCTCATTCTTCTCTTTTCCACTCACAACTCACAACTCAAGCTCTAACTCTCTCTGTCTAAGCACAACTCTCCCTTAGCTCTCTCTAGATCTCTCTCTCTCTCCTCTTGTGTTTCTTTTTCGAAGAAGAAAAATAAAGCAATTTATACCTCAACTCAACCCTTTCAAGAAAAAAATGGGAAGAATAAGAAACAACTATTAACATAACTACGCTTCTACGCCATGTTAATTTGAACATTGTTTACCGATTTTATTCTTCGTTGTGAAGAGTGACAGAATCTTTAAGCCGGGGCATAAGCCGGTAAGTATGACTCTAAGATCAACTGTTTGGGAGAAGGTGATTTGATATCAACAATCAAGTAAGTAAATTTCCATTGATTATCTGCTTTGTCTTTGTACATCTCGGCAAAGACTTTCCCGGCTCCATTAGGTCCACGAATATAAAAGTTCACCTCTACATGCTCCACACCCTCTTCATCGGTCCATGCCCTGTTGGGAATGCGTTGGCGAGCAGCCCGATTTCTACTTTCTTGACCATATCCCGTGATAGGGTAACCAACTCTAACCCTGACCTCAACATCATCTTGAACTCTCTTTAGAGCCTTGCCAAATATCTCTCTCCTCTGTGTTTCCTTTCTCTCTTTTCTCATACGAAAATGGGTTCATCGATCTGGGCTTCGAGTTTTCATCACCTTGGCTCTATTGGCCACCTCATGCATGGCCCAAGCCCCATCATCACCACCAACAGCCTCACCACCAACCGCCCCACCACCAACCGCTACACCCCCAACCGCAACTCCTCCCACCGCCACACCCCCAACCTTTTCTTACTCTGGCTTTCAAAGCATCTATGTTAGTTTCTGGTTTAGATTTCCTGCTCCATACTTTGTGACTAGACGAGAGGGAGAGATTGAGAGCGATTTTAGGTTTAGGAATTTAGAAATTTAGGCAGCCGTGCACGATAGATCGATTTTAGGTTTAGCTTTTGGGAGTTTAGGGTTTGTGTGTGTTAAAGCTAGCTGCTAGCTTCCTTCTTATTTTATTTATTATTATTTTTTAAAAATTAGACCTTTTACTAGCCTTAAAAAACATTAGGAAAATTTACCCTAATACTCTTATAAATATTACTAATATATTATTTTCAAAAACAAATAAATAATTACTAATATATGATGCATAGTTTAATATACCAACTTTTTCGTATTAAATAACTTAAATAACCACATTTAAAATTTCATTAAAAAAAAAACCACATTTAAAATTTAATTACTATTTTATTGGACCTATTTATTTAGTAAAATCTGTATTTATTTTCCATTTTTATACTTTAATTTTTTTTTTGGACATTTTTTTTTTCTTCAACAGAATTAATTACATCTAAATCTATATCTTTTGAGATGCTTATATATTATGTGGTAGCTACTTTTTGAATTTCAATTTATAATACATAATAGTAGATATTTTTTTTTTTAATTTATATGCTCTTATTACATAAATTATACCTCTTAGTAACCTACGTATAGATATAGTATAAATTAATCAATTTAAAGTAAAACTATTACTTTTTGGTATCCAACTAAAATAAAAATAATACCAAATGATTTCTATATAAAAAATATTAATCTATACTTAATAGTATCTAAATTAAAATAATAATCTGTGCAAAAAAAAAAAAATTAAAAAAAAACTACTAATTAGTATCTAAACGCTAACCTACTAATTTTTTTAAGGAGGTAATATACTAATTGGTATCTAAATATATACACATATAAACTAAATTAGTATTTAATTTGGATTAAATACTACTTAATAGTAAAAGTATATATATTATATGTATATTATGCTTAAAAAATGTCTGTAAGGAATTAAAATTAATATTAATTGTATGTAATGTAATAATTGAGTGAAAAAAAATATTGAATTTCAATAAAACATAATAAACATAAATCTATGATTAATGTTAAATAATTATTATTTTTCTCTCTCTTTTTTGTCAACTATTAAAATTGTTTTTTTTTTCAAAGAATCAACTTCTATCAATGAAATATATAAAAGGAAATATTTATAATATAAAGGTATAAAAAATTAATTTTTAAAATTTATTTAAGGAATGTTGTACTGATTCTAATAAATTTAAGAAATCTTTATTTTTTAAATTACATAAACTATATTTAAAATTTTAATTTTTTGTAACTTTATTTTTTGAAAACTGTGTCTAAAAAACAAGGTCAAAGAAGCTAATTGTTTTGAAAAAATAATTTAATGTTTTTATTAACAAAAAATAATTCTTAATTATGATGTCAAACATGCACTAGAAATATGATCAGAATTATTATTTTTTTTAAAAAATAAGAATTATCAAAAATTAAATGCTTATGTTGATTTTTTAAAAAACAAATATTTATGTAAATCTCATTTATATTTGGTCTAATATGTTTTTAATATTTTAAATTTTGATTTAAATGTCTTAGTTTTATAAACAAAAATTTAAGTGTTTATTAAGTCGGAAATTCAAACTCTTACATTTCTCTCGCTATGGACATTGTTATTTAAATTTCTTACTTCCAATGTTAATCTATAGATAGGTACTTCTCTTCCTTCTACCATAATTTATAATTGGTATTGCCCTAGTATTCTTCACATTAATATTAAATATTTTTTGTTGTAGTATAATCCATCGTGTTTATTGAAAGATAAAATAAAAAATGATAGATAAGAAGTGGATTTTCTAAGAGAATAGATTATCGGTGGAGTATTTCAACGGACTTAAGAATTTTCTTAAGTTATCATCCTTTCACTTGAATGATGAAAATAAGATTCGATGTCCATGTGTTTCATGTATGAACTTATACTATTATGACTTGGAGACGATTGAGCGCCATATATTTGTAAGAGGATTTTATACAAAATATGTTTTATGGGAGTTCCACGGGGAAGATATCACAGAAATACACGAGGATGAAGAGAATGCAGAATCAATCGTTGAGGAAGACAACACATTATATGATAGTGATGATGAAGATGATGACGATATGATACCAGCATTAGAGGATTTAGCTAATCAATCTCATAGAAATAGTGAGTTTGTGAACCTTGGAAATTCAAATGGCGACAACAATGCAAGGAATTCATTACCTAACTTATTTGCTGAAGCTGAAAAGGATTTGTACCCCGGATGCACAGTATTCTCGAGCTTAACATTTATTGTTAATCTAATGCACATTAAAGTGATGTGTGATTGGAGTAACAAATCATTTGATCTGTTGTTGGACTTACTTTGGAAAGCATTTCCCAAAGACAATAAGATTCCACGGTCATATTACGAAGCTAAGAAGATGTTGCGTGATCTTGGTTTAAGATATGAAACCATCCATGTATGTAAGGACAATTGTGCTTTATTTTGGAAAGAGAATGAAAATGCTGAAAGATGTCCTGTATGTGATCATGAACGATACAAATTTCAAGGAACTAAAGGCAAGAAGATCCCATACAAAAAGATGCAATATTTTCCCATAACTCCACGTCTACAACGACTTTTTATATCTCGCCATACATCAACTGATATGAGGTGGCATAAGGAAGAACGTGTTGATACTGATGGTGAACTTAGACACCCAGCTGATGCAGAAGTCTGGAAGGATTTCGATCGACAATATCCTAATTTTGCAAAAGAAACTAGAAATGTTAGGTTGGGATTTGCAACAGATGGATTCAATCCATTCGGTGATTTATCAAATGCACATAGTATGTGGCCAGTGTTGCTAATGCCATATAACATGCCTCCATGGAAATGTATGAAACGAGAATTCGTAATGATGGCATTACTAATTCCAGGACCCAGTGCTCCAGGCAAAGACATAGATGTCTTTTTACGACCTCTAATTGATGAGCTCAAGAAATTATGGGAAAATGGGGTGCGAACTTTTGATATTGTTGACCAAGAATATTTTACAATGCGTGCTGCAGTATTATGGACGATTAATGATTTTCCAGCATATGGTACTGTGTCTGGGTATAGCACACAAGGGTATAAGGCTTGTCCTGTTTGTGAGGAAGACACATCTTCATTTCGAGTAAGAGGAAAAACATGTTTCATGGGTCATCGTCAATATTTGAGTCTGAACCACCAATGGCGCAATGATAAAGAGTACGATGGCACAATTGAAAGACGTTCGGCTCCAAGAATTTTAACAGGAGATGAAATCTTGGACAAAGTAAAAGGTTTATGGAAATGTAGGCCAGGGAAAAATGATAAGATCATTAAGGAAGATAAGCAACAAATGAAGGATGCATCTTATGAAAACAAAACAAACTGGAGGCGAAAAGTATTTTGTGGGAGTTAGAATACTGGCCTAAGTTAAAACTAAGACATAATTTGGATGTGATGCATATTGAAAAAAATATATGTGAGAGTGTGGTCGGTACAATATTTAGTATCGATGGGAAGTCTAAGGATACTGAAAAGGCAAGACTTGATTTACAAGACTTAAATATTGGGAAGCAGCTACACATGAAAAAGAAAGGGAATAAATGATTGAAACCAGTAGCATGTTATACACTATCGGCAAAGGAACGACAAGAATTTTGTACGTTCATAAAATCTGTAAAATTTCCTGATGGTTATGCAGGAAATATTTCTCGAAATGTTAACATGAAAGATGGAAAATTATTTGGGTTGAAAAGCCATGATTGTCATATCTTACTGCAAAGGTTGTTACCTATTGGTTTAAGGCCATATTTGAATAAAAAGGTGATGGATGCAATTGCTGAGTTAACATTGTTCTTTAGAAAACTATGTGCGAGGACATTAAATGTGAAAGACTTAGATGAATTGGAAGAGGGCATTGTACTTACCTTATGTAAATTGGAAAGTATTTTTCCTCCTGCTTTCTTTGATGTGATGATTCATCTTGCGGTGCATTTGCCATTAGAAGCTAAGTTGGGAGGTCCAGTACAAATGTGATGGATGTATTCAATCGAAAGGTATCATAAATTGTATTTTAGTTAAATTTGTATTATTCGATAATTATTGAGTACAATATTTTAAAATTATACATTAAAAACATAATAAATTTCAGGGAATTAGGTCATTTAAAGAAATATGTGAAGAACAAAGCTCGACCTGAAGGTTGTATTGCTCAAGGATACATTATTACCGAGGCATTAAATTTTTGTTCCATGTATCTTCGTGGAATAGAGACACGATTTAATCGCCCTGATCGTAATTCTGAAAACTTTGTCGTCAGAAAAGAATCTACCTTGTCTATATTCAACATGCCTACAAGACCATTTGGCAAACAATCATCTTTCACACTAACTCAAGAGGAACGAAACCAAGTTCAATGGTACATTTTGAATAATTGTCCTGAGTTAGACACATACTTAAAGTAAGTTGATTTGTTTTTTCTTCTCAAATATTATAATATTTATGTTTTAGCATAAAATTAATATTTCATAGTACTTGTTATGAAAACAGAGAACATAGATTATTCTTACAATCTCAAGGATTTTCCGACATTGACCAAGTACAAAAAAATGAATTTTCAAGATGGTTTGAAAATAAAGTAAGTATAAAATATAAATTAAAATATCTTATAACATAAATTTGTGTTTGCATCATAAAATGACAATATGAAATTTGAAATATTCACAGATAAAAAAATGAACGAAACAACTTCTGGTCAAGCAGTAGAAGATTTGTATGCAATTGCAGTGCAACCTGATTTGTTGGTTTGTTCATATGATGGTTGTATGGTTAATGGAGTTCGATATCATACAAAAAGTCGAGATGAAAAACGTGCAACTCAAAATCATGGTGTTTTGGTTGAAGCAGAATATGAAGGAAAAATATGTAATTTTTACGGCGTCATTGATGAAATTTGGGAAGTACACTACCTCTATTGGAATACAGTTGTATTGTTCAAATGTTCTTGGTACAATACCAATGGGAATAAAATGTATACTGAGTATCATTTTACTAGTATAAACATTAGCTCAAAATGGTTTGAAGATGAACCATTTGTTCTTGCTAATCAAGTATGTTCAGTCTTTTATTTAGATGATATTAAAAAAAAATAAAGATTGGAAAGTAGTGCAGAAAGTGAATCATCGCCACATTTGGGATATACCACCAAAGCCAGATCATGGTGAAGATGATGATGAAGATCCCACTATCATCGGTTTTGAAGCATATCAAGAAGAATTTTTGAATAATATTGATTTAAATTTTGATTCAACAATAAGTAATATCAATCTTATTCGGGATGATATCGAAGATATAGAATGTGATGATGGAGTATTTAGTGATATTCCAATAAATCACAATGATAATACAGAAGAAGAACCGTAACTTGATGATTCTGAAGATATAATATTGAGTGATAAAACTAATTAAGTATAAAGTGCGTCAATTTTTTGTTTTTTATTTTTTCAATATAAAAATTTGTTACATGCAATACTAATTAATTTTGTATTTTTCAGCTTTACAGTCATGTCAAATAAGAAGTCACGTGATCTACCATTAAGCCGTACAAGGTCATTTGGTCCAAAGAAGACACATAATAATGATTCAACATCTACAAAATCTCCACCTCCTGTGCCTTGTTCTCCAAATGAAGATTCAACAACACCATCTGATGATGAAATTCAAGAATTGTTAGGTACAAACATTTCATACATGCATGACTTAATTAAGATAATATATACATAAATATAGTTATATCACAAATTATATTGTAATTATGGACAGAGTCAAAGAAGAACACCCGTGACCCTACTCGTGGGGATGGAGTTAGACGTTCATCAAAAAATGATACAAGTAAGAAAATAATTTCTTATAGGAAAGGTGAACTTAGAATGTATGGGCCAAATGCAACTATATTTGGAAACACTGTTGGTGTAAAAGTACGTCATCATGCTCCACTTCAGTATAGTGGTTGGGCCAAAATTCCTCCAGAAGATAAGAAAGCTGTATATGCTCGCATCATGGTATACATATTTATAATACAATTTTTATGTACATAAAGCTATAATTTTATAATTCATTTAATAATTATCTTTTTTTTTAGGACATCTTTGACATAGATTTTAAAAAAGATCCATACCCTGCTAACGAGGGAGTACCGCCACCGCTTTTTCTTTTCTTCTGGGTTTAGGGCCGTGGACCACCCGGAGCTTCTCACGGAGTGGGTGCGGATCCCACCTTACCAACGGACGCTTCCCACTCAGGCTTTCCTTCGAAGGGCCCAAGCCTTCGCCTCCTATGACCACGCCGATCTTGATGTCGGGGGCCTAGTCACCACGGAGAATTGTAGAAAGGCCAAACTTATCCTTTCTCACCAATCCGTGGATGACTCCAACCTCTCACGGGTCATCTGCCCCAATGTGAGGGCACCGGTTGCGGAGAAGGCCTTCCGGGACGAGCTTATTGCCACGGCAGAGAAGAAGTACCAAGATTATCTCTACCGGAAGGCCCAGGAGAAAGGATACTCTAAGGCCCAGGCTGCCTCGGGGAGAGGACTTCGCGTGGGGAGTCCGGTGGTGCGAAGGAGCCAAGCCATTGCTGGGAAGTCCGAAGCTAAATTTTTTGACAAGATACTTCAAGAAGAGATTGGGGATCGTCCTGCCAGGAGGCCCCTTCGTATTTAAGATTCTTCCGAGAAACAAACTTCCCGGCCACAGCCTTCGGCCCCCGAACCAAACTCGGGTGCTCCCGGTGCTAGCACCTCCGGTGCCGGCGGTAAGTCTCCCTTGATAATTCGCTATGTTCCTTCTGTTGATGAATACACCAGTCATAGGCCCGTAGGGTTCGACGAGCGTCTTCGTAGATTTAAGATGCCGTTGACCCGGTGGGGGGATCGTTTGAAGGAATTTTATTTTTCGAACTTAGGAGATTACCTAGGTCGGTCCCGGATGGGCTCCGGCCCTCCGGAACCTATTCCCTTAGGTCCATCAGCTTACATAACGTCCAGCTGGTTTCGGCCTTCGGACAGTTATCTCGGAGATGACGCCGCCAGCATTAAAGTACAGGACTTTGCTAGGGCCGAATTAGGAAGTTCGGGTAGGAGTAGCTTATTTGCTGTATCTTGTATAAGCGGTTCCTCGCGGACTTCTAACACTTGCTTATTTTTTGAAACAGATATCTCCATGGATGCCATCCTGGAACAGCTTGCCGGGGTTCATACTCCCGTGGCTCCTCCGGCCTTCACCTCTTCTCCCCCGGCCCCTTCATTGAAGGTTTCTTCCGACGCTCCCCCCGACACTATTGACTTAGTGGATGACGAGGAGGTGCTTCCGGGAGAAGGCCAAGGGAAAGGGTGGGACTTCTCGGAGGAAGCCGTTGAGGGTGCAGGAGAGCCTCAAGCCCTTCCGGAGGTAGCAGAGGAGGACGAGGAGGAGCCTGAAGTGGCTCTGATTCGCAAGCGTAAGGGCAAGATGGTTGCCCAGGATGAGCCGAAGAGGCCTCGGAGAGCCGACACTCCTGCCCATGGCCTAGACGGCGGGGTCTCCCCGATGGAGGAAAATCCTGCTCCTCCCCATATCGAGCTTACCCCGATTCCGGGGGACGAGGTGAGGCAGGAGCTTCGCATAGCCAAACATAACTATGCTATGGACGAGTACTCCCGGGGGTATGCCGAAGTGGAGGCCCTTAGGAGGATTCTACGAGCTGAGGTTGAGGCGAGCATCAACCACCCAGAATACCAGGATCCGTGGGACCTTAATCTGGACCCCTTATCGGACTGGTTCCGTCGCTTCCTAGGGCCTACCTTGGCTCCCTTTGCCGCGGAGATGACCGGCGAGTTCGCTTCTCATCTCAGACGTTGCGCGCCCAAGCGGTTTGCCACTTGCGCTTCCCTGAACTCCATCTTCCAGGTTCAAGACCTCAGCCATTCTCTCACGGTGGTAAGTACTTTGCAATTTTTGCGTTTCCTTTTATTGTTTGCATTTTGTTTTTTTTTTCTTTGAGAAATTTCTCCTTATACTTCGTTATGGTTCAGCTTGCTGCTGAGGCTGGCCGCCTCTCCAAGAACATCATAAACCATGGCTTCACTCTGTCCGACTTCGGGGACATGAATGACGTCAGGAAGGTCCTCCAGGACCTCACAGCGGAGAGGCAGATCTACCAGCAGGCTGCCGAGCGCCAGGAGGCAGCGGCCAAGGCCAAGGAAGAGGAGGCCAAACGGAGGGAAGCTCAGGCAGAGGCCATGATCCGGGACGAGGCTCAGCGGCGAGACAGGATGGAGGCCCAGCACCAGGAGGAACTAAGGGCTCAAACCGAGGCTGCTGAAAAGGCCAGGCGAGATCTCCGGGAGGCCAGGGAGGCTTTGGATGAAATGGTCGCCAAGATGAGATCTTTAGAGGAGACTCACCAGTCGGACATTGAATCCAAGGCCGCTCTAGCTGCGGAGTTGAAGGAGCTTAGGGATTTCAAAGAACAATCCACCAGGAAGGCCAAGAGGGCCGAGCTCCTTTCTCCCGTTTCCTGCGCCCGGTGCCCGAAGCGTTTCGATGATGGTGTCTATATGGCTTGGGCCACCAATGATCAAAGTATCAAGCTTACTTTTTATCCCAAACCCGAGGAGATGATTGCCAGATTTCGGGAAAAGAAGAAGAAGCTTGATGCCGCGCTTGAGGCACGGATTGGACCTCGTCTTCCTCCGCGGGCCGACTGAGCTGCCGTATTATTGACCCAGATTCTACCCATTTCTTTTATAACTTTCTTTTTTGTTTGTACATATTTGTTGCTGCCTTAGAACAATTTACATATAGGTGGCAGCTTTCGTTTGAAGGGGAGACAATTATATTTTAAGGCCTGTCCCCGGGCCATTTATATGTATATGACCTGCCCTTTGGGCTAGGATATTTTTTTATGCGACCTTTATTTGTCACACTTATATATTTTAACCTGTCCTTTGGCTCAGGGTTTTTATACATATGCTTTTTATTTTTGTGCATACTTTTTGACCTGCCCTTTGGGTCAGGATATTTTACTTAGTTTGTTTTTGTTTGTCCGTGCGGTATACCCTAGTACCCCCCTGAGTGGCATAGAAACTTTGTTTTTAAGGCACTCAGTTTTATTTAATATAGAGGAGGTATACATTTGGACGGTACAAACCCTTTGAACAAAATCTAAGTTTAATTCGCTACTGGTAATATTTTCTGAGGTGATCGGCATTCCAGGCTCTTGGGACGGTGGTTCCGTCCATTCTTTTTAGTTTGTAAGTGCCAGAACCGATTTCGTCCTCGATCTCATATGGTCCTTCCCAATTTGGTCCAAGTACCCCCACTCCGGGTTCTTGGGTGGCTGGAAAAACCCTTCTTAGGACCATATCCCCAATAGCGAATTTTCTGTTTTTAACCTTGGAGTTAAAATACTTGGTCACCTTCTTTTGATAAGCAGCCATCCGTATTTGAGACTCATCCCGGAGTTCTTCGATTTGATCCAAAGCCTCTTGGAGCAGTGCCTGATTGGTGGCCGGATCATAAGTCGTCCTCCTGTGGGATGGGAATAATGTTTCCACCGGGACCATTGCTTCACAACCGTACGCCATTGAGAACGGCGAGTGACCGGTTGTGGTTCTGGGGGTCGTCCGGTAGGCCCACAATACCCTTGGAAATTCTTCCGGCCAGTTATTTTTACAGGCCAGTAGCTTCTTTTTCAAGGTGACCTTTAGGATTTTATTGACCGCTTCCGCCTGGCCGTTTGTTTGAGGCCGGGCTACCTCGGAGAAGCTTTTTACCACTTCGTGTTGGTTGCAAAAGTCAGTAAATACCTCGCAATCAAATTGCTTTCCATTGTCTGAGACTATTTTGTGAGGCAAGCCGTATCGACACACTATGTTTTTGATAACAAAGTCAAACGCCTTCTTAGCAGTTATTGTCTTTATAGGCTCAGCCTCTGTCCACTTGGTGAAGTAGTCTACTGCTACTATTGCATACTTTACCCCTCCTTTTCCCGTAGGTAGAGACCCGATGAGATCTATTCCCCAGACCGCGAAGGGCCAGGGGCTGGTCATCAAAGTGATCTCATTTGGAGGAGCTCTCGGTATGTTCGCGTACCTTTGGCACGAGTCACACTTTTGGACATAGTCTATACAATCTTTTTTCATTGTCGGCCAGAAGTACCCTTGCCTCAATATTTTCTTTGAGAGGTTGGGTCCTCCCGTATGATCTCCATAGAACCCTTCATGGACCTCCAGCATGATTTGTCTAGCTTCAGGGTCCGATACACACCTTAAATAAGGCATGCTGAGTCCTCTCCGGTAGAGAATTTGGTCCATCATTACATAACGATGAGCTTGATACTGAATCTTTCGAGACAGTGCCCTCTCTTGGGGCAACTCACCTGTGGTTATGTACTTTATGATGGGGACCATCCAGCTGGGTTCTTGCCCAACCGTTAGTGTGGTCTCTTTTATTTTGATGCTTGGCTCTGCCAAGCGTTCCACTGGTACTACCCCCAGTTCATCGATTTCACTGTCCGAGGCTAACTTAGCCAGACAGTCCGCATGAGCGTTCTTCTCTCGGGGGATTCTTTCTATTTTATAGTCCGTGAACTCATGGAGCAGTTCTCGGACTATTGCTACGTACGCGGCCATCCGTTCGCCGCGAGTTTGGTATTCTCCGGAGACCTGGTTTACGACCAGCTGAGAGTCACTGTAGACTTCCACTCTCTTGGCTCCTACAGCTTTAGCCAATTTTAGCCCTGCTATCAGGGCCTCATATTCGGCTTCATTGTTTGAAGCTATGAAGTTGAATCGGAGTGCTGCCTGGAGCCGCAATCCAGTAGGTGATATCATAGCCACTCCGGCTCCTGAACCGTTCTCATTAGAAGCTCCGTCTACAAATACTCTCCAAGTGGGGATTGGTGGTTCCGGTGTATTGGCTGTTGCCTCGGCCTCATTGCATTCGGTGATGAAGTCTGCCAAGGCTTGGCCTTTTATGGAAATCCGGGGCACGTAATGTAAGTCGAATTGACTCAGCTCCATCGCCCACTTGAGGAGTCTTCCGGATGCTTCAAAGCTTACGGAGAACTTGCCGGAGCGGATGATTGGTCAAGATTCTGATCGGATGGGCTTGGAAGTATGGTCTCAACTTCCTTGATGCCATCAGGAGGCAGAATACTAATTTTTCAATGACCGGGTACCTTGTCTCGGCTCCTACCATGCGCTTACTAACATAGTACACGGGGTGCTGAATTTTTTCTTCCTCCCGGACCAGTGCAGCGCTGACCGCGTGCTCGGAGACGGCCAAGTAAAGGAACAATTCTTCTCCAAGGACGGGTTTTGATAGGATAGGAGGTTTGGCCATGCGGTCTTTTAACCTTTTGAATGCCTCCTCGCATTCATCTGACCATTCGAACTTTTGGCATTTCTTCAGTATGTTGAAGAAGGGTATGCACTTGTCCGTGGATCGTGAGATAAAGCGGCTCAGTGCGGCTACCTTCCTGGTCAAGCTCGCACGTCCTTATGTTTCTTGGGGGATGGCATGTCCGGGGAGAGCTTGGATTTTCTCCGGGTTCGCTTCGATCCCCCTTTGGTCGACTATGAAGCCCAGAATTTTCCGACTTGACCCCGAAGGTGCATTTTTCGGGTTGAGCTTCATGCCGTATCTCGGACGACTTCGAAACATTCTTCTAAGTCGCTTGCATGGGCTGTTGCATGCTTTGGATTTGACGAGCATGTCGTCTACATATACCTCCATTTTTCGTCCCGTGAGGCTTTTAAACATCAGGTTAACCATTCTTTGATAGGTTGCTCCGGCGTTTTTCGATCCGAAAGGCATGACTAGGTAGCGGTATACCCCCTTATCGGTCCCCGAAGCTAGTGCACTCGGTCCGCCATATGCATTTTTATTTGGTTGTACCCGGCATAGGCATCCATGAAAGACAGCAGCTTAAATCTGGACGTGGCGTCTACCATCTGGTCGATCCTGGGCAGCGGAAAGCAGTCCTTTGGGCAGGCTTTGTTTAGATCTGTGAAATCTATACAAACCCGCCAAGTCCCGTTCAGCTTGGGCACCAGGACTGGATTGGCCAGCCACTCCGGATAGTACACGTCGCGGATCATGCCATTGGACAAGAGTTTGTCCACCTCTTTCACTAAGGCCTCGACTTTCACCGAGTCGAGCGGGCGTCTCTTTTGCTGTACAGGGGGCATGTCCGGGTTGACATTGAGTACATGGGTGATGACATGAGGGCTGATGCCGGTCATGTCTTCTTGGCGCCATGCAAAGATGTCGATGGCGCCCTTCAGTGTGTTTTTATTATTTTATCTTTTTCCTCCGGATCCAGGCTTTTCCCTATCCGGAGTACTTTGGAGGAGTCGTCGTCGCACACTGGTATTTCTTCGACGTCCTCCATTGGTTCCACGACCCTTTCGGACCCTATGCGAGGATCCAACTCATCCTCTTCAGCCTTCTCTATCTCAGGGGGGCCCCCGGACCATGAGTACTGGTAAGTGGGTGGCAACATTGTAACATTGCCTGGCCTCTCCCTGATTTCCCCTCACCGTTCCGACTCCGGCTTCCTGGGTAGGGAATTTCAGGCCTAAATGTCGGATTGAAGTAATCGCACCAAAGTCGACGAGGGCCGGTCGGCTTAGGATCGCGTTGTAGGCTGTTGGACAGTCTACTACCACGAAGGTGCAATACTTAAATGTGCTCTGGGGGGTATCCGGGCATAGGGTAACTGGGAGTCTGACTTTTCCCATCGGGATTAGCGTCGTCCCGTTAAACCCTGTGAGCTGTGATCCACTAGGCGAGAGGTCCCGGTCGGTCAACCCTATCGCAGTGAAGGCTTCTTTGAAGAGCAAGTTCACGGAACTCCCATTGTCAATCAGGACCCTAGCCACCACTTTATTTGCGATGGGGGTCTCTATGACCAGCGGGTCGTGGTGAGGGAAACGCACCGTCTTGGCGTCTTCTTCCGTGAACGTTATGGGCTGGTCCATTAGCCGAGACCTTTGAGCCGGGAGTTGAGTAACCTCCCACACCTCACTGTGTTTTGCGGCCTCGGCATATCTTTTTCGCTCCTTGCGAGTGTTTCCTCCGATATGGGGACCTCCGGAGATCATGGCTACCCGTCCATTAGGCCGGGACGGTAGCCCGGGGATATGCTGGGTGTCACCTGCGGGAGCAGCTGGAGGCAATACTCCCGCTTTACCCCCTGGCGTTCCCGGAGGCATACCCCCGGCCACCTGCCCTGGATTAAGGTGGGGCAACCTATTTTTGATCCACTCATAGAGGTGGCCCAAGCGGATTAGATTTTCAATCTCGTCTTTGAGATTTTTACACTCGTTGGTGCTATGACCAATGTCGTTGTGGTACTCGCATCTTTTACTTGGATCTCTCCGGGAGCTATCTTTGTACAACGGCTGGGGTCTCCGGTAGTGCGTATTTCGCCTAGTGGCAAAATATACACGTTCCTGAGAGTCCGTGAGCTCTATGTACTGAGTATATTGGGGTGTGTACCCCTTCTTTTGGCGCTTCTCTCCCGTTCGGGTGCTGCCCTTGGAGGACCTTTTGCTCCTCGACCCCTGGGTAGGGCCTGTTAAGCTAGCAGTCGGGGCAGCCTGTGAAGGAGTTCGTCCGTTCACCCCGGACGGGTTGCCGTAATGGGAAGATGCCGGTGCCAAAGCTTGGCCCTGGTTGTATCCGGGAGTAGCGGAGAACTGTATGCCACTTACTTGTGGAGTTGCGGTCGGGACAGTACCCGAGGGCGACACTCCTGGCATGTATCCTGCTATCCCGGTGGGATAGTAGCCTCCGTAAGCCACGATCTGGGCTTCTTCGAGGTTAATATATTTTCGGACTCTCTTCTGGAAGTCCTGAAGGCTAGCAGCGCCTTCTTGCTGCAACTCGTTCCAGAAGGGAGTCCCGGTGCGGATTCCTGCTTGGAGAAGCGCAAGCTGTTGTCCGTCGTCGACCTTCTTGGTCTTCGAGGCTTCCTCTCGGAACCTCTTGATGTAATTCTTCAAGGTCTCGGTGGGCAGTTGCTTGATGTTGGTCAAGGCACTAACCTCCAAGTTGACCTTCTGGCGCGACAAATTGTCTCGGAAGTTGGTTTGGAGTTTGTTCCAAGAACCCACCGATCCCGGTTCCAGCTTTTTGAACCATTCCTCTCGCCGATCCGCTCGAGTGAGGGGGAAGCACAAGCATTTGGCATCATTGCTGACCCGCATGATCGTCATGACACGGTTGAACCGTGACAAGTGATCACCGGGTCGGAGTTCCCAGTACATGCCGCCATTTCGGGCATCTTGAAGTTTTTAGGGAGCTCCGCCTCCAGGATATGTTTGGCACAAGGCTCCCGATCCTCACTGTCCGAGTCGGAGTCGTCTCCCTTCTGCCTCCGGGAGACTCGAGCAATATCTTTTCGAAGTATGGCAAGTTCCGCCATAATCCCTTCGTTTACAGTACCCGAGGAGACCATGGGCCTGTACCTTTTTTGGTCAAGGTGATCCCGGAGGTCACCTTGATTCCCATTGATTTGATTTCTCGGATCAATGGGAGGACATCTCTGTCCTCTTCTTCCTCTACCCCACGGTTCTGGTGCACGGAAACGCTTTTCCGGTCCCCTCGATCCTGAGGGCCAAGACTCCCTCTTTGGGGCTTGCCCCTCTGCGGACCTTTCCCTTTAGGGAAATCTGAGCGGACCCTTCGCGGATCCTGCACCTTTTTCTTTCGCCCAGGGGTAGAAGTAGGTTTTTTTGTTTGGTATTCCTCAGCAGGGTGCCTTATAGGACTAGGTTCCCTAGGTCTTTGCTGCTGGGAATTAGGCGAAGACGTCGCTGGCTCCCCGTCGAGCCCAGCGGCCATCGCCTTGGGATGCACGTGAATACCAGCTGCCTCCATGGCTTTCTGCATGGCTAGCATCACTTCCTGCATTTTTTGATTTTGCGCTTTCTGAGCTTCGATCTCAGCTTCATGATCGATAGCTTTTTGTCTAAGGAGCACCAACTCCGAGTAGCTTCCTCCGTCATAGGCATACTCGTCGAGGTTTTCCTCATAGTTCTCGTCGGGAACTATCTCTTCTTCTTCTTCCTCGGACTCCTCTGCTGCTCTTGAGGCTACATCTTCCTCATTGGGATCTTGAGCGTCTTCTAGAGGGCGAGGATGACGTGTACTTCTTGTCTCCACCATTGTTGTGAAGTCAAATGCTTGTTATGTAGCAGCTTTCCTCAGCTCTCAATGAAAGCACCAAAATGTTGACCGAGATTTTAGGCAACTATTAAAATATGATTATAATGAAGAGCTGTAAGAAAGTGAGATGAAGGTTTTTTACGTGGTTGGGGCGTTAATGAGCCTTAGTCCACGAGTCTCTGTTATTAATGGATGTATTTAATACAGATTCCACACTTGAGAGAATGTCTTTCTCTTAAATACAGAGAATGTTCTTGGTGAGTATTTTCTCTTCTTGCTCTCTTGCAAAACCAAGATTCTCGACCCCCTTAAATGAGCTTTGAGGGGGTATTTATAGTGTTTTGGTGGGGTAATCCCCAGAATTGTTCTTACACATGTATCTGTAAGTATCCATAAAGTTGGGTATTTCCAATGAATATACCATAAGTGATGCATGGTCAAATCCCTAGGTGCTGTAGGGTTTTTATGAAGAATGTCCTTTTTGCCTTGTGATTGACGTGACTCTTCGCAGAGTAGCCGTCGCTAGACTTAAATGATCATTACTGTAGCGCTGCTGTTTGGGGGTTGTGCCGTCAGACTTTATTGCGTGTTACAGTCCCAACACGCTTCCTCCCATGCAGCATTAAATGCGACTTGATTGCTCGGGAGAGACCTGACATATCCCGGAGAGCCTTCACGCTATACAAGCTTCCTGGAGTGCCTTGTACTCCGGGTGCCTCCTCCGGGACCCATGCTAACAGTGCTTCCTTGTGGCGCACAAAGACTTAGCAAATGTTTACAAGTTATCTGATCCACGTGTCCCCTCTCGACTGGTCCACGTATTTTGGGCGAATTCTGGAGCAACAGGTAGCTAAAATTTTGTTGCTAAAAAGTTAGTTTCTTGTAGTGAGTATGTATGACAAAGTATCTTATTATTTTATAATAAATTATTAGAAATAATATTAAAAAAATAATTTTGATAAATACATTAATACTTTTGGTAGACAGAGAGTTCTAATTTTTTATATACAATATTAAAATGCATATAAATATATATATTTAGGAAAAAAATTATTTTGTAATATTATTTTTATTAAGATGATAAAAATTTAAGATTAAATTATTTAAATTTTTATTGTCTAATATAAATATTTTAAAAAAAGTTATAACATAATTATATAGTAGGATACATATTTTTTTTTCTTTTTATAAATATCTTTGTGGAGTTTCTTTTTTCAAATTTATTTTTTCTTTTTTTTTTTTATGAAAAAAATACTCAAATTATAGTAAATATTACCAATGGCTTTCTTAGTTGTATTTTCTTATATTTTATATAATTTTCTAACAATGTAAAATTAATTTTGTACAATTTAAAAGTTCTTGTGAAATATATATAAAAAATTTTGACTAATTTTAGCTAATCAAATAAATATTTGTAAGACAACTATAAATTTTTGATTATAAACTATATCAACAAATTGTTTTTAAAAAAATGAAGAGAGTGCAACTGAAGATGCACATTACAATGCTATACAATCTTTTGATAAATTTTGAATAATTTCTTATACTAAAATATAATTTATCTTTATATATTTTATACTATTAAAGAAAAAAACTATCACTAATTAAAATATTAATGTAATTTTTTATTTTTAGTTGCACCACGAAATTCTCTTATATATATAATTAGGGTCTATGTACACCACATAATTCTTCAATATATATAAGGGAAATTTGAATATCTATGCATTAATTAGGGGATAATTTTTTCCCTAATTGAATACATATGAAAATTGAAAATATGTGACAATTTTATCTAAAACCCAATACTATCTCTCCCATAACTCAACCCCATCTCTCTCTCTTCCTCATCTCTCTCTCTCTCTCTCTCTCTCTCTCTCTCTCTCTCTCTCTCTCTCTCTCTCTCTCTCTCTCTCTCTCTCTCTCTCTCTCTCTCTCTCTCTCTCTCTCTCTCTCTCTCTCTCTCTCTCTCTCTCTCTCTCTCTCTCTCTCTCTCTCTCTCTCTCTCTCTCTCTCTCTCAACCGACCGAACCACAACCCCCAATCCCCCTCACCACCGCATAAAACGCCGGCCCCTCACCACCGTGCACAACACCGTAAACACACACCGACGGAGACCCAAAGCACCATCCACGAACCGAACCCACGCCCACTCGACCGAACCCACGCACGCACGCTGTAATACCCGGTAAAAATATACATATATTTTAAATTTTATTTGTTATACAATTTGTGTGAGAATAAGTATTTATTTATTTCTACTAATAGTGAATAGAGACTATTGCTTAAAATAGTATTGATAGATTTCTAAACATAGTTGAAATTATAGTAAGTGTCAAGGTAAAATTATGGTGTTTTTACGAATTAGGATAATTACTCAATTAAAGCCCAATATAAAAGTCTATTATAGATTATTTAGTGGGTTTAATTTATTGTATGAAGTGCATTAAATAACATTATAATGGAATTAATGTTAAAAAAATTCGTAGGTTTGGATAAATTCGCAGGATTAAAAATTGTTTTACTAAAATGATCATATCTAGAGTTTTAGAGCTCCGATTGAGGTGATTCTAGTGGCGTTGGAAAGATAATTCAAAGATCTATAAATTTTGTAGAAATAGTTATATCATAATTCGGAATTTTTCTAGGTGAAAACTGAGCCTAAAGGTTCGAAATAAAAGGCTTACTTTTAAAATTTAAAAATTTAGATATTTGTTGATTTAATAATATTTTAGCATTTTATTATATATTATTATTTTTAGTTAACCTAAACCTATCAGAATACGATATCTCATAATCTTTTTATCAAACCCTAAACTATCATAGTTTTATTTTTCCTCTCCAAACCAATTAGTCAAAGCTTCATTCTTCTTCATGGTTGCTCCTCTCAAACCTTCCACACTTCTTCTTATTTTCTATATTCATTCTTAAAGTTTTGGATTTATAATAAAGGCTTGTGGGCTTGAGACATCAAATAGAAAGTTGTGAAGATGTATGAAATATTTTCTTGCTCAATAATTCTAAATGTTATCTAGGGTTCGGACCTATTATATTTTTCGTTTTCAGAAAAAACAAGTTTCAGTAAAGTGATGATATCTCTCTTGATATTGATTTGTTTTTAAAGATTTTTGTATCGTTAGAAAGCTTATTCGATGATCTAAAATTTTTATCAAGAAACTATTGACCAATTCGGTGTTCTTCTATGTCGAAAATCATCATCTTTCTGCTATTGTTGTAATTCGTTTTCTTTATATTTTCAGAAAAAGTACTTTCACTTAAAATACAATAACTCTCTCAATTATTATCCATTTTTAATGATCTATATATGGTTTTAAAGCTTATTCAATTTACCATAAGTTTTATGAAGAAATGTTTTGTTAATTCGAAGCCATACTATGTCAAAAAATTAGTTTTTTCAATATCATGTAATTCGTTTCTAGAATCTTGTTCTTGCAAAACTGTTTTGGTAAAATTATAATATCTCTTTGAATATAATTCCAATTTCAAAGACTTTTATATCATTGGAAATGGAATTCAATTTCCTAAAACTTTGATGAAGATGTTAGTTCTGAACCATTCAATGACAAAAGTTTGTATTTTTGCTAAGTTGTGTAATTCGTTACTCCATATTCCTTTTCAGAAATCTTTTCAGTAAAACAATCATAACTCTCTCAGTTTTAATCCATTTTTAATGATCTTTATATCATTACAAAGATAATAAAATTTCCTATAATTTTTATGAAGACAACTTTCACTGAATTAGTATAGTTGTTGGTCAAAAATAGTGATCTTTCTGCTGTACTGTAAGAGTACGAATTTTAATGTTAGGGCCTTGAACCATGTGTTGTTATAGGTAGTAGTGACGAGATAACAAGTCTTAAGCAGTGGGATTTGAGGATCTTGTCCTCAACAAGAAAATTTATTGAGGTGCTTGGAGTAGCAAGAAGGTGTTCTTAACAACTGAGGTAAGAAGAGTGGACATCTGTGCACAGGGTGTATGTTGAAACATACAACTGTATTATGGGTTTGTATTTACATGTTTTATGGTAGATTGTTGTTTTATGCTAATGTTAATAGTGTGTGATAGTGATAAGGCTTTTGACTGTTTGTGTGAGGATAACACTTATAGGATAGGTTTTTTGCTGCTAGTGTGAGCACAGCACTGCAGGATATATTTTTGGCTGCTTGTATGGGTTTACTTGCTGGTTATCCTATCATGGGTGAGTAAAACTTGTGATAAGGGATTGCCCTATTGGATTCCGAGTGTGAGAACAGCACAAGGCAGGGCAAGTTACACTTCATGTCTGATTAACATGAGTGGGAGTAGATTATCGTATGTGAGTACAATGTGCGATAAGATACTATGTGTTATATGTGTGAGTATAGCATGCATTATAATTACACTGTGATATGATGTTGTATTGTATGTGAGAATAATGTGTGATATGACATGTTGTTATATGTATGCAAATATGGTATGAATTGATTTGATGTTGTGATATTGTTATACTTATGACTATGTTAACAAGTTGGGGGGGTTATGTCCTACATAGCTCTTCTTACTGGGGGTTAGCTCACGGGTACTCTGTGTGCAGGTAAAGGTAAAACTATACAGTGAGGGTGGCGAGCTCGAGGCATGGATTACATGTTAGGGGATTGTCACGATGTTTTGGTTTAAAAATATTTCATTTAAGATTATGATTCAAATAGTTTTTGTAAGGCTTTATATTTTAAAGTTATGAATAAATAAATGTTTTGTTTTAAAAATAATGAGATCTCATGCTTAGTTATTTTTTATTAAAGAAGTCTTTTATTGTTTTTATTATAAATGGTTTTAAACGGACTAGCGAGTGTGACGTCTCGGGAAATCGAGTCGTTACACACGCCGGCCGAACACCACCAGAGAAGAAGAAGGTCCGATGCTGCGCAAAAATTTCAATTTTTTTGGATTTTTAAGGTCGGGTCCGATGGGCCCATCGGATCCTATCGGACTGGCATCGGGCCCATCGGACGGGGCATCGAGCCCATCAGGCCTCCGACTTCAAAAACCCAAAAAAACCCATCGGACCCCTAAAATTTGGCATCGGGCCCATCGGACGGGCATCGGGCCCATCAGACCCGATTTGGAAAACCCAAAAACATGCCCCATCGGGCAGGCATCGGGCCCCATCGGACCCGATCCCTTAAAAGCCCAGAAAAATTGAAAAAAAAAAAGAGTTTTTGAGAGGGGTATTTTTGGGGTTTTGGAAAAGTGGTCATATATTTTCAATGTAGAAAAGTATTAGTTTAGGGAAAAAATATTAGGTCTATGTAAGTATAGAAAATCAAATTTCCAATATATAATTAGATTTTATGTAGATATATACATGGTGATATATATAGGATCCAAAAGTGAGTGTACTCACATCTTTATTATATTTTATATAGGTATAATTTTATTTTTATAAATGGTGATCTATAATGTATTATTATGTAATTATTTTTTTTTTAAAAAAAATATAGTAATTTATATTTTTTAAAATAAGATTTAAATAACATGTTTTACAGGAGTATTAAAAATAGTAAATACAACTGTAACATATCATATCTTTGGCGCTAAATTTATTTACAATTAATATATATAGAAGCTAAATAGCTAAAGTGTGCATTGTCTTATAAAAGTAATAGAATAATAACTATTTATGTGTTGAAAACACGATATAGATATATATTGTATAATTATTTTTTTGGAGTGTATTTTTAATTTTTCTATGTTTATATATATATTTTTTGAGTGGAGATAGTTTTTACCTTACGAATAATTAACAGTGAGAATTAATATTTAATTAATTATAATAATAGTGATATAATATTTTATAATATTTTGCTCCATGTGCGCAGCACGTATAACTTTCACTAGTAATAAAAAATGAAAGATGGATGCAATTGCTACAATGCTACTATATATGGTGTTAATATTTTACTGCACATTGGAGAAGATTTCCTAGAGCAACTTCAAATTTAAGATTATCTTGGAGATGCTCTTATAACAATTTATTATAGAAGGCTACATTTCTTGTGGAACTAAATTTGGTATTCAAAAAATAGGTGCTCGATATTGCTATCAATAACAATGTTATGTTTAAAAAGTTTTTTTTTTTTTTTATTCAACACAGCCAAGCACAAAATTATATTATGCTTTGATAAATTGAACGGCTCCCATACCTTATTAGTCATTACTCCAGGGGATATGAGCTTGAGGAGGACACAAAACCAAATATCTCTTGTATGTAGTATATGTAGTACAAGTTGAATTATCCATTTTAAAAAAGAATGTATTTGTTATATAATAATATAAAATAATATAAAGTAGATGAGAAGAAAGAAGAAGAATATGAAGAGAGGAAGAAAAAGTGTATGAGAATTTTCGAGTTGTTTATTCCAATGGGGTGAACTCCTATTTATACAAATACAAGAGTGAAATATTAAGAAACTAAGAAAAAGGGAAACTAAGAAAAAGATGAATGTTGATTACAATTAATGGTAATAAATAAAAGATTTGGACATCCACATAATTATTAATATTTATAACACTCTCCCTTGGATGTCCATAATAATTGCCTTATTAAAAATCTTGTTGAAAACTTGATCAAAGGAAAAGAGTATAGTGTAAACTAACTCCCCCTCATTTAGGCATTTGTGGAGATTTTCTAATCGACGAATTTCAATCTTATCTGCCGTCTTCTCAAATGTTAATGTTGGTAATAACTTTGTGAATAAGTTTGCAAGATTGACACTTGATTAAATATGTTGAACACCAATATGTATTTTCTTGAAGCGTATAAAGAAGAATTTGGTGAATTGTGTTCTAACTCTATCTCCTTCAATGTACCATCATTTTAGTTGAGCGATGCAAGTAGTATTATCCATAGAGAATTGCTTGGGTTGATACTTCTTTATTGAGTGCAATCCATATGTTTCCCGAATATGCTATGTCAATGATCTCACTCACACACATTTTCTACTTGCTTCATAAAATGCAAGTGTAACACCCTAACTAGCATAGGCGTATTACGTGATTTTTAAACATGCTGTGCAGCTCATTGCTAATCAACGAGGTTTATGGAAAACGTGATTAATTAAAATTTTTGCTTTTTAATTAAACTTGTAAAATATTTATACAAAAGACTCGGGATCCCGATTACAAAATCATTTACAAAAGTTTACTGTTTATACAAAATATTTGTCGCCTAGCGACTAATTACAAAAATAGCCTCGCTGTCCCGATGATCGTACGCTCCAGGCCTAACGGCCCCGACATGTACAATCTTCATAGGCTCGTTCACGGTCCATCAGCTCTAGCCTTGCCCTTACCTACACATTAACATAGCACTGTGAGTCGACAGACTCAGTAAGAAAAGAATAATAATACTCATACATAAATTCCGGTCATGATCAGACGCCCATACCCCTGACCATAACCCTAACTGCCGTGTCCAACACGATACTGAGTCCCCCTAACTGCCGTGTCCAACACGGTACTGAGTTCTGAACGTTCATAGGGATGGTACTATTGACAAGTAACAGCCTAATCGGTCGAACCGGTCATACTCCGTTGCCGGTCATACTCCGGCTGTACCGACGTGTTACAATATCGGCCTAATCGGTCGAACCGGTCATACTCCGCCGCCGGTCATACTCCGGCTCGTACCGACGTGATACGTCAAATAGAACGGAACCACCAACCTAAGTATCAGCCTAATCGGTCGAACCGGTCATACTCCGGCTGCTGGTCATACTCCAGCCTGTACCGATGTGATACAGTGTCAGCCTAATCGGTCTAACCGGTCATACTCCGGCTGCTGGTCATACTCCAGCCTGTACCGACGTGACACAGTTGGATGGTTCGAAGCCAACATACATATCTAATGTAATCTAACAGGCTTCCTACATGCACGCTAAACATGTATTCTACATATGCATACTGTTATACTAATCTTACTTGGATTCCGAATTCAGGTGTGCCGGTCAACCTGACTGGAACTATCTGCGCGGCGGATTACAGGCTCCTAAACCATAAAAATCACAACATTATAAGTGATACGCTAAATCACTTCCCGGGGACTTAAACTAGGAACTAAAAGTTTCCCTATCGATAAAAAGCATGGCAATACCCCAAATAACATAAAAACGAGGAAAACTAGGGTTCCTGAAATTTCCCCAACCGGTAGACCAGTTGCCCAACCGGAATTCCGGTTCTGGGCATTTTCAGAACCCCATCCGGAATTCCGGATGCACAACCGGAATTCCGGTTCCTCGCAGGCAGATTTTCAAAATTTCATAACTAAACCAAATCACACCCAAACAACCTCAAACCTTCCAGACCTGTTCTATAGGACCCAAATAACATATCTAAAGCAATAACACAACCCAGAATGCACAGAAACAAAAAGTGCCATGTGAGCTCCAAGCTTTGAGTTTCAAACTCAAACTTGGCTAAAGCTCTCCAACAAGCATCAAACCATGATTCAAACTCATATTCAAGCATATAAACACTGCAGAAACTAAAACCTAACTCATGCAATAACTACAACAACAATTCACACAATTTCACTTTGAAAATTCAAGCTTTTTAACAGGAAAATTAACCAACTAGAGCAAGAACAACTAGCATGCATTTCAACCTAACTAAACATACTTAAATCAACATTTTAAACCTAGAAACAACAACAACAACTAGCAGCACCAACATCATCAAAAACACCCATGCATTACTCATGTTTTACATCGTTTTTCAAGAAAACAAAGGAAAATAAGCTAGACAAGAAATACCTCTTCAATGATCACACTAACTTGCTGAAAAATCACTAGAATCCCAAGAGAAAATTTCCTTTTTCTTGCTGCTCAAAGGGCCGAATAGAGAGAGGAAAAGAGAGAGAGTTTCCTTTTGAAAAATTTTCTATTATTTTCTAAGTTTTGAAATTGAGTGAAATGCCACCTACCCACTTATTTCAGGCAAAACATAATAAAATAAAACATATATTTTCCAATTCATTAAGCCACAAAAAGACAAACTAGCAATGGGGCAAAATGATCATTTTGCCCCTTCACGCTAAAATCACATAAATAACACTAAAGGGGTATTTTTGAGAAATTCTAAATTTCGGCCATTCCCGACATTCCCAATGTCTAATAAACCGTCCCAATCTACTAACATACTAAGTTGTGATTTTACTGAGCCAAACACCGAGTTCCATGTTACCGGGCACCGGAAATGCAAAATTATGAAAACTACTGAATGACATAAAAATGCATCTCTGAATTCAAAAATAACAGTATAAATAATTATTTAAATAGCTATAAATAATTTCATAATTAAACGTGATTAACTGCTAATTTCCAAATTAAACTAAGCGGTCTTTACAGCAAGTATGCTAACATGATTTATAGTTGCCTCGCTAAAAACCGTGCCAGAAAACCCAGTGGGACAAAACCTAAGCTAAGCAAAAAAAGAGTACAATATATATTTCATATTCATAACTATTTGCAAGTTGCCTCGTTAAAAACCTTGCAAGGAAAACCCAGTGGGACAAAACCCTAGCTAAGGAAAAAAGAGTGCAGCATAAATATGTCTCCCCCTCATGCACATATGATCCATAATTCTTTTGGTGATAATAGATCTCATAAGATTATTGTTATCACTTTTAAAATATCACCATTACATATTTGATCATATATTTTCTATAACTCTTCCAGAGTATGTATGGACTTCTAAATTATAGATGAGGAGTTCGTGAAACATTAATCTTTATCCAACTAATTGTATCATTCATGTGTATATACAATCTTGTTCATACTAAAATTTAACATTTCAAGTAGATATGAACATAACACATTAATGATAATATAAATTTTCATTTGTGACAATGATGGTACTCCAAGATCATATATTTGTTCTATCTTGTTGTATGATCTTAATTTCCATATCAAATGATCATATATCTATAATTCTTGATACATATGAAGTACTTCAGGACTTCAATACTAATGAACAAACTTTATACATTTAATATTTCTCAATATACAGAAAGAAATAAAAGTTTGTTTTTCAATCACTTATAATATAATCAAAAACTCTTCAAGAGTCTATCACAACGTATAATTTACGAATTTATACTGCATAGACAACCATAGATATTTTTCAAACAATAATTTACTTACATGTCTTTATTTCATACAAAGATCTTTGTCATATAGTGCGCGCGACTTTGAATTTATATCACTTAAGACATATATTAAATTCTTCTAGAATTTTTAAAAAAGGCTTATTTCAAATTCTCACTATATTAGGAGCTCCTAATAAATAACCTTTTGTTGCAACATTTATGTGACGCTTATAAATTCTCATAAAATATATTTCAGGCTATAATCAAATCATGATTATATTTTTTCAATATTTAAGCCTTACTTCAATCAATCTCATATCTATGCAAACTTTGTACAACAATTCATTATGTACAAATATATATATACAATTTTTTCATTAGAAATATTTATTTGCACACCCTACAGGTCTTACTTCACTTTATGTGAGTAAACTTGCCTGGACTGCGTCATAATATTTTGGCCAAAAACAAAATGTATGTCGATGATTCTCGACAAATCTAATACCATGATCCTTGCTATCTCATGTTAGTTTATTGTATATGCACACATTCAATATTTATTGTCGACAAAAATTTCAATAAATGATAATTTCCTCCCATATTGACATAATTTATAGAGATCTCTTTAAATTACATATTTTTCAAATATGTTTATCATTTATAGGTACCTATATAGAATCACTTCAGGGATTCAATTATGATCAAATGTGTTATGTCTAACTCTCTTGGGAGTCTCTTCAAGTACCGTTTTCATCACGATTATCATTTTAATCATCAATACTTTATAACATTAAGGTATCTCTATGAGTACCTCTAGATTTAACAACTTCAGGGCAAATCAAATGAACATTTACTAATAATTTCTATATTGTTCATTTATGCTTCAGGTGTTTTCAACTCATTCTAACTCAACTTTGAATAATATTGATTTGCAGTTGGTATATATCATTTTGAACTATATCGTTCTTATATACTTTATGCAAGGATCATTTTTCAAAAATTATCATCGATCCCAACTGCTTCTCTCCCCCTGATCGAGAGAATTTTTAAAAATTGTGATATCTAATAATATTAATATACCTGTAGGGATTTCAATATATCACAATGAATCAATATTTATTTAAACTCATATATCCTATATGACATTGAACTTCAGGTTCAATAAACTTTAGTTTCAAGTTCAATCCTTATGAACTTAATTCATTTCTAAGAATGAGTCATACGTGTATAATTAGAAATACATAAATTTACACATTTTGTAAATGCATGATCATATAATCTTATCACATCAATAAGAAACTATGCAATAAAAATATAACAATGGCTCAAGATTGTTAAAGAAATATAATTTAAATATTTTCTATGTGCAAATATATGAACATTCTTCTTTTGAGCCTTATAAATTAACAATGAGAAGAATCTTCTGGTTCTTCAACAAAATTTAGTCAGATCATTTGACAATTTATTGCATATGATTGATCATGTCAAAATAATTCAATTCATGAACTTCAGGTTCACTATAATTTGTATTTCAATGAAACTTTCAAAAGGTAATGTAAATTCATTACAACATAATCATTACAAGTTTCATTTTTATATACACGAATAATATGATTATATTATTCTCCAAAACATATACACTCTTCAGGAGTCACTATTATGTTTATCAAACTTTATATTTCTTCAGGAATCACTATCATCAATTTAATGATGTGTATAATTTAAAGATACATGACAACTTCATCATGTTATTGTAATGGTCAAATAGATATAACCATAATATATCATTTATTTTTCCTGGTATCTTTTTAACAAGTCGTCTAATTTATTAATAGACTATTCATTAGTCTAATTATCATGACTTGATATATTATATATTTAAATATACAACCAGTACATATAATAAGTTATTTCTTATTACTTTCATAACTAGATAAAAGTTATATATCTAGGTACATACAAATATATTTTACTACTCCAAGTAGCAATTGTATGTAAGACTTCTTCAGGAAGCTTTTCAAATAATCATTTTGTGATTCTTTATCACTTTGATTATATTAGATCACTAACAAATATTAATAAGTTATATATTCACTTCTGGGAATATGCAAACTGAATTAAATAGTAACTGCATATATACATATCTTGTACCAACAATAGTTTGAAACTATTGATTTCAAGAAATAATAAAATATGTATATATTAATTTGCTTCTGGCATTATCAATATATGTAAAATCTATATTCTTTCTATTCATTCTCTTTAGGGAATGATATTTAAATATTCTAAATGTATAATAAATTTGTACAATTCACATTCTATTCAATAATCAAATATACTTTTATCTTGATTATAAGTGTGGTCGTACTACAGGTACGCGACTACTATTATTCAATGCCACACATGATATATAGATTTTATGCACTTTGATTGTGTGTGGTATCTCATCTTTTGGCTGTTTCCACTTTGTTCTGAAAATATTTCAGTAGTAAATAATGCCATCGATTTTTTAAAATCATTACATTCACTTCGGGGAATGACGTTGAACAAGTAGAACATTATTATAAATTTCTTAAAAATTTATTACTTGTTCATCCAAGAAATTATTCAGCAATTTCTTTTACGATATTTCAAAGAATATATAAATGTAATTTTTGCATAGTCTCCAAGATGTATGCAAAATTTAATCTTTAATATATGTCAGATTCAATACTTTCCAATATTGCAAGTAATAACAGTGTATAATAACATGACTAATACGAACAATCTTTAAAATTAATTGACTTCAATTCGTATCATTCTCTGCAGGGAATGATGAACAATAAATACATGCCTCATGTATTAAAATAACATTAGTCATGCTCATTGTTATTCTTATACTTTGATGTTTCAATGCAATTTTCTTAACATTCTTTTTAGGTATTCAAAACCCACTATAAAATTGCATCAATAATAATCATTTTTAATGATTATTTAGTTGTATTCACATAAATACAATCATTTTTTTTTTTGACAAATATAAAACATTTACTTCAGGAAATGTTTGTCAAAATCTATATCGATATTAGATTACTTTTCATTGTCCTCAAAGAATACAAGAACACATATATAAATATGTATTCATCTCTTAGATTATATATCCATCAACTATATAATGAATATTACGTTTGCATAATCTTCAGGATATATGCAAGATTTTATTGAGGACGCATAATCATCAGGATATAAGTAATATTTTATCGAGGATACATAATCTTTAGGATATATGCAATATTTTATCGATGATACATAATCTTCTCGATATATGTATAATTTATATAGATTTTCTCTATCATATCATAGGCAGACATATATTGTAAATATTATGAATGATAAGAACATAATATATATATATGAAATCAATAATAAATATATAAAAACATATACATACATGTATAATATATAGATATATAGATAAAAAGAAAAAGGAAACCAAATGATTCTTGAAATTGTTCAGTCATATAAGTATATATATAAATATATATTTAGTGTATTTTGACTTTGAAATAATTCAAGAACTTTAACAAGATACTTACATTGGGACTTGGGCAGAGACTCATGCTTGAAGCTTGGGCAGAGACTCGTGCTGATAACGTATTATGAAATAATATAAAATAATATAAAGTAGATGAGAAGAAAGAAGAAGAAGATGAATAGAGAAAGAGAAAGAGAAAGTGAATGAGAATTTCTGAGTTGTTTATTCCAATGGGGTGAACCCCTATTTATACAAATACAAGAGTGAAATATTAAGAAACTAAGAAAAAGGAAAACTAAGAAAAATAGGAATGTTGATTACAATTAATGGTAATAAATAAAAGATTTGGACATCCACATAATTACTAATATTTATAACAGTATTATATATTTTTGTCTCGTCAGTTTTGTTATAGTTAAATAGTACGTACTATATATATTCTATAATTTTTATTTTTAAAATTCTAATATTATATATAGATTTTATTGGCAAAACCATTATTATTATTATTATTATTATTATTATTATTATTATTATTATTATTATTATTATTATTATTATATACATAATATTTTTTTTCTTAAAAAAAAACCCAACTGACAGTCCACTAAATACCAGCTGATCCCTTTTAATTTCTAACCCGAGTTTTACAAAAACAAAAATATTAAATTTTAGGTAAATTTTTATATTTATACTGTCACATGGCAAAATTTACATTTTTACTATCCTAACCTTTTTTTTCTTTTATACTGTAAAGGCCGAAATTAAAAAATGAGGCCTCCATCTTCCATACCCATGAACAGAACCACCGTAAAAATACTAAAATAGCCGAAAAATAACCATTAATTCCAACGCGATAAAGCAAAAACATAAAAACTATTAATATTCGGGTTGTCATGGTTTTTCTAATATTATTTTTGGGTTGTACTATTGTTTCGTATGTTTAGCAAATGTTAGTTTTCAATTACACAGGTTAGTGTACCCAATAGGACACCAAAGTGAGCGGATGTAGCACAAAATGTGAAAGATGTAATAGTCTTACCTCCCATTGAAATGGTAAAATCTGAAAGGCAAATGTTAGGTTATTTTTAGTATTAAATTTAAATTAAGTTTAATATATTTTTAATTAAGTTTTAATCGTATTTGGAGCATTTTGACGTTTGTTATCTTTTATTTTTGCAGATTTAAAATAAAAGAAGATTAGAAAAATATTAGAGGAAAAAGATGGGAAAAAAAGATAAAAATATCTCACAAAAAGATGATATTTAAAATAGAGAAAATTGTGCAAGAAAATAAAGTTGAAACTTCAAGCCTGAATTCGACTATGTTCTGATTATATTTTGAAAAGAATCAATACATGAAAGTTCTATATCTTTCTTTTATCTTTCCGGAACATCTCGAATCGTCTAATTCTAAGCAATATCGAGAGAGTTATGGCCAAAATACTATTAGTCGATGCAGCAGAAAACTCACCTCCTCTTCTAATAATAAACAGAAAAGGTTTTCTAATCCTAAGGAAAATAGGTTTTTTTTTTCTTTAGCGATTTTCATCATATTTTATCATTTTTTGGCTATAAAAGAAGTGGACTTCAATAATTTTGAGGAAGCAATTCAGGATGAAATAAACAGAGAATACATATACGAATTTTAAAGATCAACTGCAATACTAGAGGCATTCTTCAGAGGGTCTTCAACATTCTTTTCTTCTCTTTTTTCTTAAATTAATATGTGTGATTTTGCTTATAAACATGAGTAGCTAAATACTTAATTAGGGTCTAGATGGAGATTATTTGATAATATTTTATGGTATTAATATGATTTATTTTTCCCCAGTTTCTATGTATTCTATTTCATTCATGCTTAATTACTTTTAATTATTGCCTGATCACTAATTAACTGTCTATGATTTTAATGCGAGATCTGAGAAGTGAGTGTCGATTATGCTATAGTAAAATAGAACTGAATTTCGATATAGGACGAGAGTACCTATACGGTTTAGATATAGCTTATAGGGTTTCTGTGTTTTATGCTTGTTGCATGTTAAATTTATCACGAGAGTAAAAAGTTTGCATGTGATTGAGATTTATATATTTGAGATGACTATAAATCACCTTAATAAACCTGCTATTGCATAGAAATTAATAATAGGAAGATAACCATATTAAGCCATATTCAATAGATACAGTTAAAATCGAAGCCCTAGATTTTATTAACTATTAATTTCTTTATTAGCTTAATTGCTTATTTTTTTTACTGTTTTTATTTTCTAGTTCTAATCCTTTATTCATTTTTATTCCACCAAATAGAAGTAAAAGTTTAATTTTAACGTACTTAACTACAATCCTTATGGGATCGACCTCACTCTTGGTGAGTTTACTACTTGTCATGATACGTGCACTAGCGTGTGCAAAATATCACAACAGCCAAAAAAAAAGATGGAAGCTGACTGACAAAAGAAACAACATAACAAATACAGTAAATGTGGAGAGTTGGGAAAAGAAACAACATAACAAATGCAGCAAATGCAAGAGAAGGCATCAAAAATAAAAAGAAGCAGATTAACAAAAAAATAACAGTAGAACAACGAAAGAAAACTGAACATATATTGGAGCATAGGTTGATGATTATTTTATTCATAGCTAAGTAATCTTAATTCTCTGTACAATACAAGTTACAACCTCAGTTATGAATAATGAATTTTCTAATATATATAAATTATTCAATATGAAATATTAATAATTTAACATTCAAGTATATATTAAAATGTTCAACTACTATTTATAATTAAAATGTCTTTAGAGATTTTTTAAAGCATAAACTTTAGCTGACAGGGCATAGGCTGCAAGTGGGTGTTTAGGGAGAAAGAAAATCCAGATGGCATAGTAGCTTAATACAAAACAAGACTAGTTGCTAAAGGCCAATTTCTGGCAATAGTACGACTTTACTAAAACCTTTACACTATGTTTGGTGAGATGGATGGAGAGAATAAATGGTGGAGAGTTGAGGGAGGATAAGGAATACAAGGGAGGGAGAGTATGGTAGTTATCCTTTCAAGTTGTTTGGAAAGAAAGATGGAGAGGTGGAGGGATAAATTACTATATACTTATAAAATCATTTTATTGTCCATTTATTTTATTTTTTTTATATTTTTTTTTTTATGATAGTGTATTTGTAATTTTAAAATAAATTAGAAAGATGAGTATAAATCCTTCCATTTGTGGAAGGATTCAAAATGGTGGGCCCAAATGAATTGTAAATCATTCTACCTCTCGTCTCCCTTCCACAATCCTCTATGCCAAACAAATGAATTTTCATCTCCCACCACCCTTCTCCCTCCTTCCCTCTCCATCCACCATGTCTTCCTCCTTCCAAACACATCCTTAGTCTAGTCATTAAGCAAGGAACCATAAGAGTCATTTTAACAATTGTCTTATCTAATGGATGACAATAAGGGAATTAGATGAAAACAATATATTTTTAAATAGAGAGCTAACTAAAGAGGTCTATATGGCTCAACCTCTAAAATTCATTAATCAAGACTCTCCTAGTTTGGTATGCAAATTAACCAAGGCCATGTATGGACTGAAACAAGCTCCAAGGGCCTGATTTGACAAGCTTAGACGTGCTCTGTAATCTTTTAGATTCACTTCTGCGGGAGCTGATCAGTTCCTTTTCATGTATATGTGGATGACATTCTGATAACATGAAGTTTAGTGGGAATTCTAACACTCTTATCAAAGATCTTAATGCAACTTTTGCATTAAAAGACCATTAATTACTTCCTTGGTATATTCAAGTTCATTATCTTGACACTGGTCTGCATGTGTGTCAAAAGAGGTATATTATGGATCTGTTATGTCGTGCAAAGATGGACTGTACAAATTCTAGTTATCGGGGTATGACAGTGTCTATGTTGTTGATCCTCATCAATACCGCAGCATAGCAAGAGCATTGCAATATCCTGTCATCACAAGGTTAGAAATCGCATATGTTGTTAATAAGGTTTCCCAATTCAAGCATAAACCTCTAGAATCTCACTTAAAGGTGGCCAAGAAAATCTTAAAGTATCTAAAGGGAGCTCTAGATCACTATGGATTACACTTAAAACCTTCAACACTAGTTCTCATAGGCTTTTGTGATATGGATTGAGCTTTGAACTCTGATGATAAAAGATGTACCGCTGGTTTATACATATACTTAGGATTGAATATGGTTTCATGGAGCTCAAAGAAGCAGAAAATAGTCTCTAGATCAAGTACTACCGAAGCTAAATATAGAAGGCTAGCCAATGCTACTGTAGAGATCGTATGGCTTCAATCTTTGCTTGCTGAAGTTGGTCTCCAAAAACTTCTAGTTTTCACCATATGGTGTGATAATCAAAGCAAAATTCTCATGTTTGCAAATCATATGCTTCACTCGAAAACTAAGCACGTTGAACTTGACCTGTATTTCATTCGAGAATGAATTCTCAATCAGCAACTTCTTGTCAAGCATACTCCAGCTCAAGATCAAATAGCAAATAATGTCCTAACCAAATAAAGCTCTCTCTGCCCCTTGTTTCAAGTGTTTAAGAGATAAACTGAGTCTAGCTTCCTTATCTCAACTCAGTTTGTAAGGGTTGTTAAATTGTTTGTTTGTTTGTTAGAATTAGTTAGGAAATTTGTTTTGTACCGTTATTAGTTGTAACTGTTTTAAATTTTAGTTTAGTTCAACCTACATTATATTGAACCTATATTTATATATAGAACTGAAGCTCATTAATTCAGTAATAAGAATACATTTTATTCAATTTCTTCTCTCTCTTTTCCATATTAACCACTATAGCCGGTTTCGTTAGTTAAAATAGGGAAATTTAAAATTCTATACATAATAAACCCTAATATTATTTTTCTAAACCTAAATGTTATACCATAGGCCATATATGACTACATTTCCTATATTCCCATAATACCCCTCACATTTGAACCAAACAATTCCAAAGCTTCTCTCTTTCTCTCTCGCCCAAACGACCACCCACAACCTCCATGGCTCAACCAAAGAGCACGGCTCCGACACCTCCACGACCTCCGACGACCTCCACGACCTCCGAGGACCACCCAACCCCTTCTCTCTTCCTCTCTCTCTCAACCCGTGCAACCCACCGAAAACCAAAAAAAAAAAGAAAAAACAATGGGTCCGATGGTCCGATGTGTCTCATATAATCATATAAGAAATTAAATAATAAAAGCAATAATGCTACATTTGACATTATAAAATAGATATATACAGGGGCGACCCCCCACATATATTGCAATGAAGAATTTTTTTTTTTTTTTAAAAAAAAAAAAGAAAGAATGAACAAAATTTCTAAGAATGAATGATAATATGATGAGATTTCGTAAACTTTATGTCACCGCACGCTGAAATTCTCTCCATCTATAGACTATATATAAACGTAAGACAAGTATCACTTAATTAACACTATATATATATTGTGCGTATGTGATGACAAACATATAGCATCAATTAGCATTAAGAAATTAAAACAAGATCAATGAAGCATGAGTCTTGTCTAGCTAGACAATTTCAAACAGTAACAAATAATGTGGAGTTGGCTCCTCGTGACTATGTATGGTGGAGTGGACATTATAATTATAATTAGAGAAATGCTACAGAGCACCAGTGGTGCTTAGCACCCTCTTATGTGTCAGTATCGTTATTGGTTTAGCTAAGTATCAGGTCCCATATAATTTAATATAATAGTTTTTAAGAAGTACCGCTAACCAGTGACATGTCGAGAAGGTATTAAATATCACTGGTGCCTTATAGCAATGCTCAATTAATTAATATGTACAATAGTGAATTTGCTTGTTTGCTTTTTACACTCATACTAGCTATTTGTTTTGTTTGGCTGTGTATAACAACCATTATTAAATTTAATATCCCTTCCCTTCCTATGGTCTCGAAGACAAAAAATGTTGTGGGCCGTATATATTTAATACAAAACTAATAGCCTAGGTAGGCTAGTACATGTATATTATAAAAAAGGAAATTAATTAAAAACAATAGCAAAGCAAAAGTATATGAATTTGTTTTGTGGATTCATTCATCTGATTCACCTTTGCATGTTCATCTTCCTTTTCTGGCCTATTCTTCAAATGCTTGGTCTCAAAGCTCCGACAAACATCAATCTTAAATTTAAAATTTGTATTGTTCATCTCTCTCTCTCTCTCTCTCTCTCTCTCTCTCTCTCTCTCTCTCTCTCTCTCTCTCTCTCTCTCTCTCTCTCTCTCTCTCTCTCTCTCTCTCTCTCTCTTATATTTTATATATATCATAAAAAAATAATTCTACTTAATCACCTGACTAATTTTGTGAATGGTTTATACCAATTGCTGACTAATTTAATAATTAACATACAATAAAATTTCACTATTTACTTATTTGACAATCTAATGCATAACTAAATTTGCTCAAGAAGATGGTTTAATTAAAAGTTATGTTAATAATTTTTTTTTAAAAAAATGTGTTAATAGTACCATATTTGTCCAAATTTTACAATTATACTCTAGTGTAATTTGGTCAAACTAACTTAAAATTTTAAAAAGTTAACAAAACTTAAAACTTTATTGAAATTATATAAAAAAGAATTAAAAGTTGTAAAATTCATTAATTAGTGGTAAAATAATAAAATAGTAAAAAAAAAATAATATTTATTGAGGTTCAAATTTAATTCATGCTATATTTTATACCATTTTTTTGACATAATATTAGTTTATACCAAATTAATGTTACACATATTTAACATTATCATGAGTAGCATTTTGTTAAAGTGGTAAAATAATAAATATATATCATTTTTATAGGACTCTATTAAAGATGCTGATTATCCATTTTGACATGGTAGATTAGAGAGAGAAAAGTTGATTCCATTTAATTAGTGATGTCTATATATATTACAACACTAATTATTTGAATTATACAGATTCTCTCTTAGATATTAAAATAATTATAATAGGTCTTATAATGATAAAACATTGAACATGGTTATTTCAAGTAATGTCGTAGCCGTTCAAAGTGTTCATGAGTACACACTACGGAACAAATTATAATGATCAATAAACTCTAGCTAATTACAATAATTAAAATTTATTAATTATAGTGTGTGTATAGAAAAAAAAAATGTACTACGATCGAGCAGCTTCTAATATTTCTTTTAAAGAACTTATAAAAATGAAAATGAAAGAAGAAAAGTGGGGTTACATGCATGAACAATTTGCCATGATTAGTGAAATCGGAGACAAAAATTCCATAGGTAACATGGACTCGTGTGTGAGGTGGGCCCAGTAAAAAGGGCCGAAATCCGATTTGGCGGCCCACACCCACGTGGGATGTTCTTGAGCCTCTGACCCAGACACTTCAATGCTTGTTTCAGATGAAAAGACGTATATATCCCCGACCACATCTCTACTCTCCCACTCTCGCATGGACAAGTAGATTTAGAGCATCTTGGTTACAAATTGTTAATCAAAATCAACATCTTCACTAAGCTGTTAAACATGTCATGTCTCAAACATCATGGTATATATTATTTTAATTTATTAAATAATATATAAAATTATTAACCAATTATAGTGACATGTCAATATGGCATTAGGGACTTAAGGTACCAAATAACCATTTACCCTATCTTATTGCAAAAAATATATAAGAGCATTTCGTATTTTCTTTAAGGGTGTTCAAAAGTTGAGGTTTTTTTATTTTTATATTTTAAAATAGGTGTTTTATATTTTTTTGGTACAGAATTCCACATGATGACTCTTATAGCAACTAACAGAGCAACGTAAATTGCAATTAAAATCCGTATAGCAATTCACATAGAAACCACCAGAAAAACTACCAGAGAAACTCAAACCATAAATTTAAAAAAAAAAAAAAATTAGTAGGGTAAATATCATTTTGGACCTTGTGTTTTGTAAAAGTTATAGATTGGACCCTCTGTTTTGTTAAATGACAAAATAAACACTGTATTTTCTAAAATGATATAAATAGGACTCTGAGCTTAATTTTTGACAACTTTTTTTTTTTAATATAACCAACTTGAAGATAATTCCTAACATGAACAGATATAAAAAATGTAAACAGTTTTGTCATAACACATTTAGATCAAATTTTTATTAATTTTATTTTGACAAAAAATTAGTTTAGGGTCATATTTGTACTATCTTAGAAAATACATACAGAGTTCATTTTGTCATTTAACAAAACAAAGAGTCTGATTGGTAACTTTTGCAAAATACAAGGTCCAAAATGGTATTTACCCAATATAGTATATGAAGTAATTTCCCTAAAAAAATTTCACATCACTTATAAATATAATATTTTTTTTTCTCTCTTCTACATTATTTTTGGTATTTTTTGTTTTAAAATGTTCTAATAATAATAAGCACCTATAAAATTATCAAAATAATATTATATTATTATTTAATATGAGGAGTACTAGCTATAACCTTCTATTACAACCTAATTAACCTTCACATTTAAAATCACATGCCGAAATATTTTTTTCAATTTTTTTTTATGGTGGTATTTGTTATAGTTATAGTATTATTCCTGTAAATTTTTAAATTTTTTTGAATAATTTACAGTAGCGAACACAGAGTTTTTGATATTCTAGTTTAATATACGTGTTCAAAAAACTTCAAATGTAATTTTGGTACTGTAAAGTATTCGAAATTTTTTAAAAAAATTACAGATGATATAGTAAGCATAACGAACACCGCTATAAAAAAATTTGAATTGAAAATTTACTAAGAGGTTATAATAAAAAACTGACTAAGAGATTGTAATCAATACACTACAAGAAATGTCACTTTCACCTGCACAGTTCGCTACTGCGCTGGCAAAGAGGTCAAAGTTTTACTAACGTACATTTGCAGTGGCTAAAATTTAAGTTTTACCAGCGTATTTACGTGCTGGAAAAGGTCATTTTTGCCAGCGCTTTTCATTTTATGCTGGCAAAAGTTCTAATACCAACATTAATTTGCCAACACATCACAAGTAAATTCTATTTTACCAGTGCAAAAAGTAATATTTCTTGTAGTGATAAAAAGTTGATGATAGCACTCTTATTTAATATATATATATATTAAATAATTAAATTTAAAGAAAAAAAGAGAAGATATAAAATGTCTTGGCATTTTTTTCACACTAATAATAAGTATTCATTAAAGATGTTAAAAATATATTCATAAAGCATTTATATAAAACATTTCATTGAAGATGCTCTTAATTAATCGTCATCTTCCATCTTCACAATCCTCAACTTACTATTTTTATCTTTTTACAACCCATTCATATTTGCTAATTAATATTTATTATATAATTTATATTAACTAAATACTATAATAACATATAGTAACTCCTGTTTTGGTAACGAATTTGGTTATCTAATAAAGTTTGATTTACCATTCAAAAAAAAAAAAACATATAGTAACTAATCTAACTAATAAGTTTAAATATTCATTATTAAAATACTTAAGCACATATAAGAAGAAGATAAATATGATAGTGATCACACATACTGACAAAAAATGTTTACTAGCTTTGTCTCACTGTAAAAAAATAGGTAATATTTTTAGTGATAATTTTTTAGTTATAATATAAATTTTTTGTGATAAAATGTGACTTTTAGTCACAACAAAAAATTACTTGTGACTAAAATATAGTATTTAGACACCTGTTATTACTAATTTACTTTTAGTCACAACAAATATTGTAACTAACATCACATTTAGTCACAACAAATTATAATTTTTGTAACTAGCTAATACATTTAGCTACGAACTCTTTAGTCACAATAGTATTTAATAATTAGTCGAGTAAAAGTAAAATTTGTTGTAGTCTCTCTATCTCTCACTCTCTCATGGTTCAGGTTAATTACTATAGTATACCCTATTTGGTTGTTTATAATATTCTATATACCACCATTCTAACTCAATAAGAAATAGTCAATATATAACTCTTGTTGGGATCTTCCCACTGAATTTGAACTTATTCCTTTGGCAACCAAATGCCCATCCACTACTGTTGCTAGAATAATGACCAACAAAATAATAATATATATATAATATACATAAGCAGACAAAAAGAAATAAATTAGAAAAATTGCACATATATTGAACTGCAACTATATATTAATTTAAATTCAAGTACACACACATTATTTTTACTTGGCGAAAGTAAACGCAAGAGTCACCACATCTAGACTAGCTATATATATAGATACCTCTATATATATAAAAGTAACATCATCATCCCCCACATGACAAAATAATTTTGCTGCAGTACAACAACAACTACTACTACAACAACATCTTCATGTGCTTCTTTCACAGAGAAAAGACGTTAAGTTGTTTTCACTCTCCAAGTCAGCTCAGCTGATCAAATTAGTCCTCATCAATTGTGCAAAAATAATATAACTCTCTAGCTACGATATTCATCAGCTCATATCCTTTCCATGCTGTCAAATTAAACAATTGGAAAGTATATATAGATAATATTTTAATAAATTAACCAATAATAATAATAAAAATAAAAACTATATACTATAACATTTCGGTACGTAACTCACTAAACTACAAAACAAAACGCGACAAGAGCTTAAAACACGGATGGAGAAAATTGGGGTTTCACCCATATTGATTCTAAGACAAATGTTCTTAGGTCCCACGGCTATACCCTACTTACAGGTTTTATATATGGTACATGTTTTCTCTTCTCTATTCCTTATAGTACCTAAAATTGTTTAATTACTGCCTATATATGTACTTATTACATAATATATAATATTGAGAATTGCTAAAAATACTGGCGGTGTCTAACACTATTGTCGGTATCATATATTATTATTAGTGTAATTAAGTATTGAGTCTCATGTAACTTAAAAAAAAATATCTAATTGCATATGAAGTATTACCTATAAAGAGTACTCAATAATATTTATATATATGCATGGTTGTGAAATATTAATTAAATAAAGATGATAAATATATTAGCTCAATGCTATATTAGTTATATGTTATTTTATATATGGTGCCAAATTATAAACATGACCTAAAAACACAAACAAATTAAAGTAGTCCGGGAACCAAATAAAATAAAAAAAGTAAGTTCCGTGTACACCAAACCCTCTCGACTCGATCATATAAATATATATATATATATATATAGATATTATGTACGTTTTTATTTAGATTGGATTATAACATTTAGTTGGCTTTTATTGGTATATATATATGTATGGAAGCAAGCTAGCTCAAGCAGTGGCCTTTTGGGTTGGCAAGGCAGCTTGGAACCGCGTTCGATCATCACTACTACTGGTTTACATGAACATTAATATTATAACTATATATAAAATGTATTTGTATATTTATAAGTGTCTTCCACTTTAGACGTATAAAGTCTCCTCAATCATCACACTCTGATTAATATAAGGATGTGGCTCTGTTTGTCTAACCAATTAATTATAATATATAATTAATTACTTTAAAGAAAAAGTGCAGCGTGTGGGTACGTACGTATATATATATTATATATGGCATAGAATATGTAAATTTATCGAAGAGAAAAAGCATCTCTAACAAACCTATAATGATTAGTATTGAGAATTAAATAAATATGAGACATGTCTGACTTTATGTGGGGAATATATTAATAATGTAATTCAAGCCCAATCATTAGTGTTCTAAACTACATTGTACGTTTTCTGACTATAAGGGAGGAGTATTAATTAATATATTGTATATTTGTATTCGGGCAGTATTAATATTAATAATAATACAAAATATAGCTATAATCGATTTTGTGCATAAAAGGTATTTAGTCTTATGCGAGGCCAACATAAAAAGTTGACTCATTGCTGTCACTATAATATATGTAAATTTTTTTATACTTAATAGAGACCCTTTTATTTAATCATCTTATATTTCATGCTTTAATATTTGGCTTATAATAATAATTTATATATGATATATTAAATGGGATATGTATAAATATTCAACTACTAAACTAATTAATATTGTCTTCTAATGATGTCCTAATCCAATATAAATCATATGCGCTGGTATATTGGCAATTGATCTCGAACTATATATATATAATACATATATATTGCTATCTTTTCCGCACTTACGACAACAGACGCTGATGACGTTATCGAGCTACTACTTTTATTAAGTTAATTCTTAATTTGTTTCTTTATTAAGTTATTATTATTAAAAATAACCTAAAACAATCATAATACAATATTAACTAAAATGTTATAGCTATACTTATATTAATGATGATGATCAGGTATAGTAATATATATAGTAGTCCCGTCCATATATATGAGTCACACTCACAACCATGTTCAAATATATATTTGTTGTTTAATTGTGCTGTGTCAATTACATGAAACCTTATCTCAAATGACAGAGGTGATGTAACATTTATAGCACTATTGAGGAGTTATTCACATTGAGATTTGAGGTCTGTGAGGACAAGCTCTAAATTGATGTGTCACTTGTCGCATGGACCATCTCAGTTTCCAAAGTTGTACTGGACAAAACTTAATAACCTTGTCTTCTATATACATATATACGTAACACTCACATTAATAAATTATTATAATATTATATATATATAAATATTACTACACCTTATATAGCCAGCTCGTTACATGTCTAATAATAATTTTTATTACCATGCAGAGAGGGTAGCACTAGCAGCAATATCAATGTTATCCTCCCTTATTATTATCTGAAAAAATAGATATGTATCAATGTGTATTTATTTCGATGTTATTTTGTGGTTCTTATTCTGTCTACGTATACTGAATACTGAGCCCCAGCTAGCTTGGGGCTTCCTCTGTTCAGATCTAGACAAAAGGATGCGGATTTTAACTTTATCTTGGATAACCTAACTGCGAAATTGCATGGTTGGAAGGCGAAGACTCTCTCTAAAGCAGGGCGAGCTACTCTTATTAAGTCTGTGGGATTATCTTTACCTCTGTATGCTATGCAAACTACGAAACTTTCCAACAAACTTGCTGCTAAGATTGATGGTTTAGTGCGTGACTTTTGGTGGGGTTCGGAGAAAGGAAATCACGGAATTTATCTGAAAGCCTGGGACAAAATGTGCCTCCCAAAGTCTCTGGGAGGCTTGGGCTTCCGGAAATCTAAAGAGATGAACCAGGCTTTCCTCGCCAAGTGGGGTTGGAATCTTCTGACAGGACATAAGTCCTTATGCTGTCGTATACTTGAAGCCAAATACCTTAAAGGTAAGCCTTTCCTTGACTGCGAGCCGAGAGCCTCAGACTCCTGGTTCTGGAAGAATGTGGCTAAATCTAAAGCATTAATTTGCAAAGGTGCCTGCAAGAGAGTGGTTGATGGAAGGGATACTAATATTTGGGAGGATCCTTGGGTAGCACACTTAAAGGGTTTTATCCCTCAACCAATTGGTCGGGATTTGAATAGGGAGGTAAAGGTAGCTGAGCTCCTTTTGGATAATGGTGGATGGAACCTCCAAACTCTTCACAAGTTGTTTGATCAAGATACTATTTCAGCCATTCTGAAAGGGGGTCCTCCCGCTGGCCTCGGAAATGATAGCTGGTTCTGGACTTTGGAAAGTAATGGTCGATTCTCTTGCAAATCAGCTTATTTGGCCCAGGTTGTGGATAGAGAAAACCCGGGCGAGGTGGCCCCATCTCTGTGGAACAAGCTCTGGAATAGTAAGATTCCAGAGAGACTAAAGGTTTTATGGTGGTGTATTCTGTCTAAGGCTCTCCCTGTTCGTTCGGTGTTACGAAGAAGGTTCCCTATAGAAGACGAAAGTTGCCCCTTGTGTGGTTTGGAGGAGGAGTCTATGGAGCATCTTTTCTTAGCTTGTAATGTTGCCTCTCACTTATGGAGGTCGTCTCCCTGGGGAATTTTTCCTATCTGTGATACCGGTATAAAAATGTGGGACTGGGTTAAATTCTTATGGGATCTCAAAAAGAGAGGCATCAATGATCAAGAGGTCTTTCTTTATGCATCACTCATTATTGACACGATATGGCGGACCCGGAATGAGAAGGTACACAATAACTGTCCTGTGGATATTTTTAAATGCATTGACTCTATTCGTTTCTCTTTTGCAGATCATCATGCTTTCTTGCTCCCTTGCCCCATCCCTCGGCCGACGAGTTCTTGGAGTCCCCCCCCTCAAGATTGGTTGAAGCTCAATTGCGATATCAGAATGGGGTTGGAGTGCATGTGCGCTGCGGTGGTTGCAAGGGATCACGCTGGCAAGGTGATCTGGGTGTCTACTTTGAAGTTGGGGTTTTCTAATGTCCTCTGCGGGGAAGCGGCGGCCTGCTGTTTTGCCTTAGAGGAGGCTAAAGCTCGTGGTGTCCAGTTTTTGATTGTGGAGAGTGATTCGAGGGTAGTGATCAACGCTCTTAATGGGAAGGAGTCCCGTTGGGAGCTTGATAACTATGTCTCCTTTTGTAAAACTCTCTCCTCCTCGTTTATTGGCTGTAATTTTCAATATGTTAGTAGACTTTATAACTTTATGGCCCATAATGTGGCTAAGTGGGCATTTTCCCATCAGAGGTTTGGCGTCGTCCCTATTTCCTCTTTGCCCAATTCGTTATTTTGTAATGACCGCGAGGTCTAACCCCTTTTGTTTAATATAAGCACGCTTTTCTTCAAAAAAAAAAAGAGCCCCAGCTAGCTACGTATATGTATATATGTGTACATCAATATCGATCAATTCAATATGTCTCCATCGTTAATTATGAAGATAAATACATATTTGTTATTTTTAAAATCTTAGTCAAATATAGTATGAAAAGTGATCAAATGGGCACTAGAATACACTTCATTCCACACTTCATCTCTCTCTCAAAAAAAAAAAAACACAAAAAAGAATTAGGCCTTTTTCATAGTGTAGGGTATCTTCCGACCCCAATAATCTTGCAGTAATCTTTATGAGCATTAGTATTTGTCACTCAGTTTCGTTGGATCCTAAAAACATTATTAGTGACAGTAGGACCTTATAGATATACATGAAAATCATACCATAGATATTATACTCCAACTTGTGCAAATTAAGCTCAAACTTAATTTTCACAAGTTGGAAATTGATATCATTTTTTATCAGTAGACAATATGATACTCTGTTCTGAGCAAATATGGTATATATAACCCATTGATTAAATCTTGAAAGAAAGAAAAAAAAAGTAGTAGAAGTAATAGTAAAAATGAAGGGAACTATGTATATGCTCAGTATATAGTATAACGAAGTAACGTATTTAATTAACATTAATACACTATGAAAAAAACAATGGAATTAAGTAACAAAACATTACGTATTTAATTAATCTTAAGAATAATAAACAAATGAGAATATTGAAAGTACAGAGACATTTTCCATATCATCAGCTGACCTGACAACCGGTGATCATATATGAAAATCAAGGTTTAATTTAACCCTAACCGTTCGATCGATCTCCCTCAAATGTCATCTCTCAATAAGTTTTTTTTCTCCCTACTCTCTCTCATAATATCCTATATTTTTACCATTATTGAACTCTGAACAAATAATGTACAACTTTTACAGAGCCGTCCAGACCATCAATTAGTCCTCATTGTTATTTTCTACCCAATCATACAGAATTACTCATGCATACACATATATTTAATTTATATATAATTTTTTTATATCATTCTTTGTTTTTTTTTTCTTCATTTTGAAAATGAGAATAATTATTCTCAGCAAGCGTAAAACTCAACGAGTTCATCCAATGACTCAGGCTGTGGATCAGCGTTCTCGAGCATCCAAAGCAAGTGTTCGAACAAGACGACTTCGCAGGCCACGTTGACGGTATCGACGTCGTCGGAATCATCAGCTGCCGCCGCTGACCTCCCTACGAGTTCCCGGAAGAGCGGATGGTCGATGACCTCCGAGCCGACGAGGTAGCGTCGCCGCGATTTTCCGACGTAAACTGGGTGGAGATCTCTGGAGATGGTACTCGTGCAGGAATCGTCAGCAACTGAGTTCACGCTGCTCGTACGGCTCTGCTTATTGCCGCTGAACGAGTTCAATTTCTTCAGGACAGACTTGATCTTCGTCAACTTTCCCTTTGCCATCTCTGATATCAGGAGTATTTAAACAAACAACCAACGATTTTCCCGAGAAAATGCGAGAAAGTGTTAGTGTGAAAACGAGAGAGAGGGAAGTCTCTTTTCTTTTTAGATTTTGTTTGTTTGATTGGGGAGGGTTTGGAAAGAAGAGGGGAAGGTTCGTTTATAAAGGAGTGAGATAGGGGTATAATAGTGATTTCATATTAAATGCAGTTACAGAGCTGTGGGGCCAACATGAGCGGGACCGAAGCCTGTTTAAGATAAATTTTGAGCCGAAACCAGCTGACTGGTTTTCGGCTTTGGACATTGTTTTTATTTACGAAAATACCCTCTCGTTTTATGTGAAATGACTTATACACCCCTGCTTTCTAACTTTTTATCAATCAGCATCTTTCTTCTGCAGTCGTAATTTTTGCAACAAATTTTGTATTCTTGTGCTTTTCAAGATTTGCATAATCTTTCTAGTTTTTTCACTTGGTGATAATGTGAATAGTGAGACGAAATATTTTCATTACCCAGAAGTTTACTAAATGTAGCAAAAAAAATTCTTCCAACAGACCATTCAATCATAATTCAATACTTGTTTTTTAGCTAGTGTGTACTTGAGAAACTAAGGAATTATAATGGCTAGGGTATACTCTCCTTTTCAAGTGGTAAAAAACTATTATTATATATTATAAGTTACATTCTCAAGGACATTATTTGATTTGTGTATAATTTGATATCTAATCTAAGCCAAATATTCTCACACACCACCAACTATAGATTTTCAAAATGATTTTGAGTGATAATTAATAATAATAATAATAATAATAATAACAACTAGAAACTATAAAGTTGTTGGTCTCCCTTATACTTGATAAATTCCACTCCAAGCACAAATAGAGTATATAATTAATTAATATATTTTTTTTAAATCAAGGAAAACTGTTGGTGAAAGGGACTGCCATGTGCAGAAGTGTTGCCAAGGTTTTCAACCTATTATCCGACTTCAATTTTTATAGTCAAATGTTTTTATCATTTTGTATGAATATATATTTTTTATGATTCTTTTATTACAACATATAGAAGTTTTTTTTTTTTTAATTTATGTAATAACAAAACAATAGAGTACTATATATATATATATATTAATACTATTATTATATATATAAATGACAAGGTGCCTCCCCTCCTCCCATAATCTGGACCAACCGGTGCTAACTACCATATTAAAATATAATAGTGGAATTTTTTCATTAAAAAAATAAATAAAGGAGTTTTGTCGTTTGCTATGTAGTTGTGCTTACTTGTTTGTTATTGTAACACTTTTTTAACTAATGGATTAGTTAAGCATTATATAAAACTAATATTTTTTCTTTATTTATTACAATTATTCGGATGGTGGACATGCTCATGAATGTTTATACTTCTATGTAAAAAATATATTTGCACATATAATTAAGTGATTCGATCCGCTCTAATATTAATCTCAATTATTTAACAACTGTAAGTTTTATTTTGATATTTATAAGTAACAATTAGAATGCTTAATTAAAGGTTTAGATCTTCTTAATTATATATATAATTATAATTTTTTGAAGGATTAATAATATAATCATACGTACCGTAGCGCAATGGTTATTAGACACTAGCTTAAACATATATAGTTAATTATAAATTGGTTATTATTAATTAATAATATATATGCAAGAATGTATTAAATTAAACATATATATACAAATCAATATATATACATATATGATATAATTGTATAAGCTAAGTAAATGGTTCATTATTTTATAAAAATAAAATGCTACATGCATGTTTCATAAGTCATAATTTTTCAACATTGTAAGATAATGTGTTTTATTTTCTTTTTCTCCAAATATAAGTAATTGTCTTTTATTACATATATATTTTTTTTTTTTGAAAGAAAGGAGCCCGCTAAGACAGAAAAACAAAGAAATTACAGGGGTCGTCTCCAATCTAAATGGCTACTTCATCTAACTCAAGAGCTCGGTGAGCTAACTTATCAGCCAGGATGTTAGCATCCCGATTAATATGGGAGAGCCGAGCAGCTGGGAAATAAGATAAAGCATTCTTGATTTGTTTAATAATGTCACCAAAAACCAAAATATCTTTTTTATGACCAGAAAGAGCATCAGTAATGGCTTTGGAAGCAAAATCTCTTCTTTCAGTGCTTTTATTACATATATATGATAACGTATACAGATAAGTATAAAATAAATCTTTTATTTTTCTTTTTCAGATGGAAAAAGATAAGTATTAATTAATGAGGAAAATGATATGGTTAAAAAATTCACAAATATGGATGAAGAATATGCTGATGACGATATGAAAATGCATGTAAATTAAATTATATTATTTTAAATTATGATCATAATAAAAACACTAGAAGACAGTGTAAGGAGGTTAGTAGAAGAGGGAAATAAAATGTTGATAAAGACACATACGGCTGAGTATACCAAATGCATGTGAGCAACACATGGACTCAACTTGTCAGAACTATAAAATATTTATGATATTATATATTCACCATACCCATACATACCTCTCTCTATCTCATTTTCATCATATACAAAACTTATGATGTTATTATTATTAACAAATAACAATAATTATAAAAACAGTGGAAGTGGATGCATACAATACATATCATATATGACCAATATATATGCATGGGTATACATACGTAGCTTATCATGTGTTTCTTGTTTACAACTAAAACATTTATGAAGGGCTAGCTAGGGCTATAGGTAGCACGTACGTACTAGCTAGCTATTGTTGGGGGGGTTTCACACCGGCCTTGTAAGTTGTATATGGATGTACATATATAGCCAATAGTTTTGTTTTAATAAGAATTGTTATTATAAAGTATATTATATGGTGCCGTGCCAATAACACTTTAGTGTATGTAGTACTAAATAATTGAACATTGTTAAGAGGTATGGTGTCTACCATGAAATGTCACTATATAATTAGTTAGTGATCTTTTATAATATTTATTAAACTAAAGTAAGTGAGATCTGATATTAAATTACACTAATAGTGATATTATACTTCATAAAGATGCTAGACATCATAAATACTCTTTAGTATTTCTCTAAATAATATCAAGCGGTACAACAGAAATATACAAGAATTATGGTTAATACCAACGCCACTATTACCAATGTCTAAAAATCCTCATTGAAAATGAGGGTATCAATAACGACATTTGCCTGTCGTTGGGAAAGCTATTCATATTTTTTTTAAAAAAAAAAAAATAGTTAATTAATAACGACTTTTATTTCAATAACGACAATATCGTTATTGAAAAAATCTTCAACAACGACATTGTCGTTGGGAATGCATGTGTTGTTTTTGAAAAGGATTCGTTGTTTTGGGCGGCAAATTTCCCCTCAAAATTGTCCCCAACAACATGCCCCAACGACTATGTCGTTGGTGGCAGACTGACACCAGCGACATAGTCGTTAGGGCATGTCGTTAGGGACAATTTTGGTATAAAAAAAAATTGCTGAGAAAACCCTCATTTTCCCCATCCTCATCAGTTCACTCCGCCTCTCCCCCTCATTTCAGCCCCTTCAACGTTCGAAAAACCCTCATTACTCCGCCTGAAGCTACCTCAGCCACCACCTTCGTCCGCCTGAAGCTTCGCGCGTCAGCCCAGCACCGCCCGCCTCCGCCTGAAGGTTCGTCAGCCCACCACCGGCGGCCATTTTTGAGGTATACCCTCATTTTTAATATGTATTTATAGTACTCGTTTTTGTTGTATAATCTTTTTATCGGTCATACTAATCTTGTATATATATGATGTTCTTTGTTTTTTTTATTCATCTCTTTTCTGTAATTTTTTTTGGAACTGTCATTTGTTTTCTTCCTTTTTTGGTTAATATGCTATATGGGGTTTTACAATTTCAATGACCGAATTTCTTGTCTTTAATTCCTAAATGATATAAATGAAAATATTAAAAGATTCATATAGGATTTAGGCAATATGCTTTAATTTCTCAAATCATTTTTGGGTAGGAAATATATTTTCTAGAATAAATTTTAAGCTTCATGATTTTTGAAATCGTTTTCATGGAGAAAATTTCTATATAATATAATATAAATGTGATAATGCTATTAAGATTAAAAAATATATATATCAAGATAAAAAATATATATATTTTTTATCACATGCCAAAAACGAAAAATTGTGTGTATATATACAATTATATAAAATGATTTTATTATTAAAATTATGAGGAATAAATAGAATAATAATTTTTTTTTTGAAACAGAAATAGAATAATAAATTTTAATCAATATAAAATAATTTTGACCATTGAAAATGATAGTGTGGTGTTAATATATGTAGTTATTACTATATTCAAAGTTGATCTATATATGGGTTGATCTATATATGTATTTGAGATATATGTATGTATTTTTAACAATGTATGTATTTTGTTGTTATAAGTGATTGTAATTTTTTTTTCTTTTTAATATATATGTGAATAATCTGAATTTTTTTTTAGATAATATTCCGAAAATAGTATGTGTGTTTGTATGTGTTTTTTTGTTATTTTTTGTATTGTAATAAATTTTTGATTTATTTTGAAAATTAGTAATATTTAAAAATTTGTAATGTATTTAAAAGTTGTTAAGATTGTATAAATCAGGTTATTAAATTTTTGGGTATAGTTTAAAATATAAATGTAATTCTGCCCAAATTTTAACAAAATTTTGAGATAAAAAAAATAGGTTAACTTAATAAATTTTAATAAATTAGTAATTTTTTTTACAAAAAATATTAAAGTGATAAAAGAAAAATTATAAGTTAATAATTATTTATAAAAATTAATGAAATTAATGGTAAAAGTAAGTAATTTAAGTAAATGAAATTTGTATTTTGTTTAAAAAATAATAATAAATAATTAAATATTTAATAAATAACTTTTATTAGTTGAGAATAGATAATTAATAATTGAATAAGTAATGAATTTAATATTGAATAAATTCTTACAATAAAAAATATTAATAAATAATTATATTTATAAAAAAAAATATATAATATTTTATTAAATAAAAATAATTTAAATAAAAAATTTCGGTAAAATTTTGAGATAATTAAAATTTTGTTATTTTAATAATTTATAATAAGTTAATAGTTTCTTATAAAACTAGTAACAAGTTATTTTTTAAATGGACAATTATTTAAATTAATATTATTTAACAAAATTAGTGAAATAAATCCTAAAATTTAGTAATTGAATTAAAAAGATTTTTTGTATATTTATAAAAAATAGTAATAAATAATTAAATAGTTATAAATAATTTTAATTAGTTGAATATAAATAATTAATAATTGAATAAGTGATAAATTTTATAATTAATAAATCCTTGTAATAAAAAAATTAACAAATAATTTGATAAATACTATAATATTTAATTAAATAAAAATAATTTATTATACTTACAAAAAAAATATTAATGTAAGTTTAGTTTAAAATAAAAGTTAAAAAAAAGTTTCATAAAATGTACCAGTCATACTTGCAGTTTGTGTTTCAGTCGCCAAACAATTCGCAAGTATTGTTGAATATGATGACGCAGTCGCCTCAGACGTCTCATGTGTCAGAGCCTCGGATGCCATAAATGTCACAGATGCCGCAAAATGTTCAAATGTCGACACAAGGGCAGCAATATCAGAACACATCGCAGACGATGCCGACACAACCATGGGAGCAGACATCTCAAATGATGCCGACACATCTAGGACAACAGACTTCTCAGATGATGCCGACACAACAAGGGCAGCAGACATCTCAAATGATGCCGACACTACATGGGCAACAGACATCTCAGATGATGACAAGCTACTACAAATGCCGCCATACTACCCACAGATGCCGGATGTTCCTGGAGATGCTAGTGATGAGGACAATGCTACTACAAACTTCTTTTAGAATATCTATTTTAATTTTACGAACTATCGGTCTAATATGTTTGTTAATATTTTATGAACACTAATTTATATTTAGGTATGCAGTACTATAATGTCTATGACTCACTTTTTATTGTAATATTAGTGACTCTAAATATTTTTTTTTAGTTAAATGATTTCATATCTTAATTAATTCAATAATTTTATATATTAATTAATTAAATAAATAAATAATTAAAAAAAATTAAATTTAAATTAATTATTTAATTTAATAATTTTAATATAATCGTTTTTACCAACGGAGTATTCCCAACGACTTTTTACCAACGAAATGTCCTCATTGATGCGCAATACTGACGAAAACAGGAATTTTTACCAACGAAATTTGTCATCATTAATGTTCCTTTTTCTTGTAGTTAAACTTTATGTATATGCCATGTAATGTAAAGTGGTGTTGAGAATGATCAACAACATTTTTTTTGCAAATATAAGTATATGTATAGATATAAGAGATAATTGTCGTATAACTCTCTAAAAACTCATCATTGATACAGATAAGCCTTTAACTTTAAAAATTAACAGTAATAGTCTTCAAGATTACAATTTTTGTAAGTCCGTAAGTACCCAATTAATCGTTTCTTATTTTTAAATTTACCATGTGTTAAAAGTTTATTGATCCACATCATAAATATTATTTAAAAATTAAAAAAAATATATTTTTTCTTTCTTTTTTTTCTTCTTATTCTTCTTCTTGCTTAATGCCCATATCGTGACTGCTCAACTAGTTACCAAAAATCCACCACCTCCACCACCCTCCACCCATGATATGTTCATCGACCTTTCTCCTGGGATTCATCGACTTCTCAACTGGATGATATCAGTGAAGGTTTCAAGAGTTTTTGAGAAGTTGAATCCCATTGTGGGATCAGATCTCATTAACTTAATCGTAGCTGAAGAAATAGCAGATGGGAGGTGTCGAGATCTGGAACGGTGGGATTCTATCTTCAGAGATTTGGTTTGCAATCGCTCAATGGAGATGGACGAGGTTTTTCTTAAGCTGCGATTTCTTAAGCTGCTATGGAGGAGGCTTCCTGTTGGATGAGAGGTTGCACCGTGGAAGAGATCGGTGAAGCGTAGGCAGAGCTGCAAAGGGAACTGTGTGGACGAAGGCACACCACTAAGGCTAACGATTTGCCCTCTTTCTTTTCTCTCTCTTTTTTTGGATTCATTTATTCAACAATCATTAATTGGATATGATCAAGATCGATTTATAGAACAAGTTCTTCTTGGGGAATCTTCAGGCTTCGAGGGATTGGGGTTTCACTGCGTTGAGGCAATGTAGATGATGCTTCAGTAAGAGAAGTTGAACGATTATGTTGTGGCTTTTAGAAATATGGGTTTGAATTGGAGAGATCATGGTCTATCGTTGAGTGGTTTTGCACAGGGGCTTCGTTGAAGAAGAAGAAGAAGAAGAAAAAGAGAAAGAAATAGGTGGGGTTAGGGTTTTATGGGTTGGAGTTTTTGTACTCGTGAGCTTTATGTGGTCTCTTGTATATTTGAACACTGTGTGGGGGTGGGAGGATGAGGATTGGGTGGGGTGAAGGTTGGGGGTGGGGGATGAGGAAGACGATACAAGAAATAGGAAAAAAATGAAAAATGAAAATAAAAAATAATTTTTTAATTTTTAATAATATTTTTTATTTTTAAATTATTTTTAATTAAAATTATGATTTAGACAAATAATATTTTAACACATGGCATTTTTAAAATAAATTAATGAATCAATTAAGTTAGGGACTAACAGACTAACGAAAATGGTGACCTTAAGGACTATTATCGCCAATTTTTGAGGTTGAAGATAAATCTGCATCAACTCTAAGTTTTTTAAGACTTTTACTGCAATTATCCCTAGATATATATAATGAGTTTCTATAGAGGGACTTTTTTTTTTCCTTTTTGGCCTTCGAGAGAATTTTTTTTTATATTTTGGTATAAAAATTATAATTAATTTATTTATATAATAATATGTATATTGTAAGTATTTAAGATATTTTACTAAATTTTTTAAAAAATTATAATAATTTATGGTGTCGAAAATACGTTTCAAAATAAATTGAATTCATGTTTGCACATGAAAGACCCAAGTTGTTATGGTTACCAAGTTTAATTATCAATTATGATTTTACTTGTTGATTCAATTCGATTATAGTATTTAGATAGTAAAGATATAAAGTTAAAAGCAATATAAACACAGTCGAATTTACTAAAAATAAATTCTAATTGAGTATTGTTTGGGCAAACAAAAAGTAACTTATAATTTACAAGTTTACAACAATCAGATCGTACAAGTTGCAAATTTCCTTACAATAAGCAATTACCCCGTGCCTAGTGGGGGTAAAAAGGATGCCCTACGTCACGGGCCGCCTATTTGGACACCCCAAGTAGGTGGAACGTGCGGCACTTGCTGGCACACCGAGCTAGCAAGTCAGCCTAAACGCGCCTGCAGGCAAACAAGTTCAAAGATTAGGCACGATACATGTCTCGCACATGTTGAGTGCAAACAAGAAGCATGAGCAAGCAAACACAAAGCGTCCCCAAAGACCAATCTCACACAACCCACAAGCAAACATATAGACAAATGACACGCAATGGCCCAACAAAGGCAACAAACAGGCATCACAAAGACCATATAGAAGCATACACAAGAAGCATGGATAAACATCGTTTTATTAATATATGGCCTTGATAGGGCAAGGGAGTACACAGCTGGGCCCCTATCATGCTGGTGACAAGGTGCTTCATAAGTCACCTGGTCACCCCCCCCCCCTAAAGAGCTTATTGGGATTTTAAGGGATTTCCAGGAACATAGATGATTTTAGCTCTGTAGACATATGTGAAGGAAACACAAAGAAAGAAAGCTAAACAACAAAAGGTTCCCAACCCCCATGAGGTGCTTGGTGCTAGACTTGACTAATGATCAAGCACCAAGGCATGCTCATGTTACAAAATGGCCCTATTGTGGGTGTGCCATGGGGCAGCACGCCACATTGGACCGGGTGTATCTTCATCCATGAAGGTAGTTCGACTTTGTAGGATGTTAGGCCAATTTTGGAGATGACTGGAACAGAGCCCTCGTATTTGCGTACGAGTCTGATGTCCTTGTCCTCTCGGAATCTCAATTGTTCTGGCCGCAGTTTGATCAACACTAAGTCACCTGTCTTGAACTCCAAACTTGCCCAAGCTTCGATCTGCCCACTTCTTCATTCTTCGTGAAGCTTTCTCTAAATATGCTTGGGCAATCTCTGTGTTCTTCTTCCAGTCTTTTGTAAAATTAAAGGCCCGCGGATTCTGTCCGTGGTATTCATCCACTGTGTGGGGTAACAGTGGTTGCTGTCCGTTCACAACTTCAAAAGGGCTCTTGTTTGATGAAGAACTCTTCTGAGAGTTGAAACAAAATTGAGCTACATCAAGTAGTTGCGGCCAATTCTTCTAGTTGGCATTGACAAAGTGCCGCAAATACTCCTCCAACATCCCATTGAATCTTTCTGTCTGCCCATCTGTCTGTGGATGGTAGCTCGAGGAGATGTTCATCTGTGACCTAAGAAGCTTAAATAATTTGGACCAGAAGGTCCCTGTGAATCTTCGATCTCGGTCACTTACTATATTCTGGGGTACTCCCCAGTACTTTACTATATGCTTGAAGAAAAGTTGAGCTGTCTCTTCTGCCGGACACTGCTTCGACACTGGGATGAAGGTTGCATACTTAAAAAATCTGTCCACGATCACCAAGATTGCATTCAAGTCTCCAGTCTTCGGCAAACCTGAAATGAAATCAAGCGAGACACTCTCCCATGGTCTGCTTGGGACCGACAAAGGTTCTAACAACCCTGGCGTCTTATGCCTCTCCACTTTGTCTTGTTGGCAGACGAGACAGGTCCTTGTGTAGTCCACCACATCTTCCCGCATCTGCGGCCAATAGTACCCATGCTTCAAAAGGGCATGTGTCCTATGCCACCCTTGATGACTCGCCCACAACGTGTCATGACACTCACTCAGCAGCGTCCTCCTTAGATCGCCTGCCTTTGGAACGAACAACCGCCCACCTTTGGCCCACAATCATCCTCTACCCAAAACTGAGTTGTCTTTCCCTTTCTTGCGAGAGTCATGATGTTCTTTGCAACTGGGTCCTTCTCCAAGTTCTCCTTGATGCGCTCTTTGATTGGTGTACCCACTTGGCTAGCTGACATGCCCGCTAACACCTTTTAGCCGCCAACTCTGCTTTACGACTAAGGGCATCAGCTGCCTGATCAAGACGTCCAGCCTTGTGCTCGAAGTAGAAGTCGAATTCTGCCAAGAATTCCTTCCATCTGGCCTGCTTGGGAGTCAGTTTTGGCTGTGTGAGGAAATGACTAACAGCAGTATTTTTCGTCTTCACCACAAACTTTGACCCCAGCAAGTAATGCCTCCACATCCGTAAACAATGAATAACTGCCAAGAGCTCTTTCTCTTGCGCAGTGTACCGCCTTTCTGCTTCGGAAAGCTTGCGGCTCTCAAATGCCACGGGGTGGCCCTCCTGCACGAGTACCCCTCCTAAAGCATAATCTGACGCATCAGTCTGTACTTCAAAGGGCTTGCATACATCGGGCAAGGCTAATACAGGATCTTCGACCATGGCTTCTTTCAGACTTCGAAAAGCTTCTTCGCACTTCTCAGACCACGTCCATGTAACACCCTTCTTCAATAACTCTGTTAAGGGTGTCGCTCTTCTCGAATAGCCCTCCACAAATCTTCTATAGTAATTGGGTAGACCGAGGAACGAGCGAAGTTATTTCACATTGGTTGGGGTCATCCACTCTTGCATCCCCCGCACCTTTTCCATGTCCATACGGATTTTCCCGTGTTCTACAACATGACCAAGGAACTTGATACTTTTCTGAGCGAAAGAACACTTCTCCCGCTTCACATACAACTGTTCCTTCCTCAACTTCTGAAACACGGTTGTCAAGTGTTCCTGATGCTCTTCTAAAGTGGCACTGTAGACCACGATATCATCCAAGTACACCACCCCGAACTTGTCTAAGACATCATGGAAGACTTTGTTCATCAGTGTACAGAATGTGGCTGGCGCATTTGTCATCCCAAACGGCATGACGCGAAACTCAAACGCCCCATACCGAGTAACACAAGTAGTCTTTGGTTCATCCCCTTCTGCGATCCGAACCTGATAGTATCCTGATCTCAAGTCCAACTTCGTGAAGTATTTTGCTCCACTTAGCTGGTCAAACAGATCCGCGATCAAGGGAATGGGGTATCTGTTGCGCACGGTGACCTTGTAGAGGGCGCGGTAGTCTATGCACAGTCTCAAGGTCCCGTCCTTCTTCTTTTGGAACAACACGGGGGCACCAAAAGGTGCCTTTGAGGGTTTGATGAATTCTGCCTCCAGCATCTCCGTTAGCTGACTCTTCAACTCCTTAAGTTCCGGAGGAGACATTCGATATGCTGCTTTAGCTGGGGCCTTTGCACCTGGCACCAGCTCGATTTGGTGATCAACTCCCCTCCTAGGAGGCAGTCTCTTTGGAAGCTCGTCCCGCATCACATAATTCATCTAACACCTCGATTATAGGTGGAGTGGACTCCTCCACTTTTTCGTCATACACGGTGGGAGCGATGACAAATGTTGGCCTTTTCTTCTTCAGGCCCCTCTTCAGTTGCAGGGCTGATAGTAGCTTGACTTCCGGGGGCTGTCTCACTTTAGCGGGCACCATTGAAGGATTCTCACCCATGATTAGGAGATTCCCTGTTGCTGGAATTGGAATGGCCCCCTTCTCTGCTAGAAACTCCATTCCCAACACCACATCGAAGTCATCCATGCGAACCGCTACGAGGTCAAGTTGTCCCTCCCATCCGTCAATCTTGACATTCACCTTTCTTGCCACTCCAATTGTGGCCATGGCCTTCGAATTGACTGCCTTCATGCGACCAGCATCTTTCTCCAGTTTTAGGCCCACCCTCTTAGCTTCAATTTCAGAGATGAAGTTGTGTGTTGCGCCGGTGTCAATCAATACGCTCTTGGCCTGCTTACCGTTTAAAGTGGCCTCCACAAACATCAATCCCTTCCCAAGGGCTTTCTTCCCTCCGACGCCATGCTTCTTAAGAGCAGCCATTAATCGAACGGCGCTCATGTGCGCACAGTCTTCATCCTCATCATCTTCCCCACATCCTTGCTCCTCTTGAGCAATGGATGCCTTTATGGCGCTCAACTTGGACTGGTGGGGGCAAGCAGTCGCCCTATGTGGGCCTTGGAAAAGCCAACACTTAAGGGGCTTCTTCCCCGTTGCAGCATCACTTTTAGAGGAGGAGCTAGATTCAGGAGTTCTCTTGTCTCCTCCCCCACTTTTACTCGGCCACTGCTTTCCTGACTTCTTGCTCGCGGCATTGTTGGTGCTACTCTGAGGATTCGTCTTCTTTGGCTGCGAGTTCTCAGAGGTGTAGTCAGTCAGTCGCTCGGTTGCAGCTTGAGCAGTGGCGAGATCTGCCACCCGCTGCCTTTGCAGCTCTTGTTTAGCCCATGGTTTGAGTCCTTCAAGGAAGTAGAAAAGTCTGTCAACTTCATTCATATCTTTGATGTCGAGCATCAATCCAGAGAACTTCTTTACGTAGTCTCGGACTGTCCCGACTTGCTTTAGCTCTCTAAGCTGACGTCGTGCGAGGTAGGCGACATTCTCTGGCAGAAATTGGGCATTCAATTATTTCTTGAGGTCTTCCCAAGTGTCAATGGTGCATTTACCATTCTGAATGTCTTCATATTTCGTCCTCCACCACAACTTGGCGTCCCCGGACAAATACATGGTAACTGTTGCTACCTTAGCTTCTTCAGAGTCGGTCCGCACGACCCTAAAGTACTGCTCCATGTCAAACAGAAAGTTTTGGAGCTCCTTGGCATCCCTCGCCCCTCCATAGCATTTGGGCTCGGGTGCTCTCGATCGGCCATACTCCATACCTCCGTGCCCCCCGGTATTTGCACGCTCTGCTGCTATCATGGTAAGATTTAGCTTGGTTGACATTCCTACTAATTCTTCCCGGATGGCTGTGACAGACACGTTACAATCCTCGATCGTATCATTGAGGGAGTCTTGTAATGCAGCCTCCCATTTTGTAGCACAGTGATAGCAGCCAGCATTCCTGCTGTTGCTTGTTCTAATGCCTTGATGCGATCCTCCATCTGAGGTGCACCTGATGTTCCGGTAGCAGCATCTCTTCTCTCGATCGCAGCTACCCTGGCCAACAAGTTAGCATAGTCTTGAGCCAACGAGGCAACTTGTTGTTGTGTCACTGTTGGCCCTGAGTTCTGATTGTTAGGGGCTAGATCCCTGACCCTCTCGTCCAGGCCATCTAATTCCCCTATGTGCCTCTCAAGCTCTTAAATCCTTTGGGTGTTGCTCACCATTACGTCGTGTTACCAAGCTTCCCTTCTCTTGGCTCTGATACCAACTGTCACAGGCCGCCTATTTGGACACCCCAAGTAGGTGAAACGTGCGGCACTTGCTGGCACACCGAGCTAGCAAGTCAGCATAAACGCGCCAGCAGGCAAACAAGTTCAAAGATTAGGCACGATACATGTCTCGCACATGTTGAGTGCAAACAAGAAGCATGAGCAAGCAAACACAAAGCGTCCCCAAAGACCAATCTCACACAACCCACAAGCAAACATATAGACAAATGGCACGCAATGGCCCAACCAGGGGCGGAGCCACATACACCCCTATAGGGGCTGTGGCCCCCCTCAATTTTTAAAAATATATATAATCATATATAAAAAAAATATTAATATATAATTTATCATGTATGAAAGAATTAAAAAATTAGTATTTACTTATTTAAATATAATTTTATTATTAAGAAAATATATACAGTTTTATTTTATATATTAATATAGTAAATTATTATATTACTATTTTATTAGATTTAATTAATTTGTTTTAATTTAAAAATATATTTAGTAAATTATTTAATAAATAGTAGTAAAATTAACTAATTATATTATTCTTAAAATCAATATGAGTATTTTTTCCTTAAGAAATTACAAATCATTATTAATTTTGGTAATATTAAATTAAACTCCGTCAAATTTTAGCGTAACACTCGTATTTAATTTTTAATTTAATGATTTGATTCATTTTTTTAAAAAAATTATTGTATAAAATTTAAAAATGTAGTATTTTTTATGATTGACACGCATCCTTAAAAGGTATTAAAATCACCGAAAATTAAATTTATTATATATTGCACTGTCTCATATTGGCCCCCCCAACATTTTAGTTCTAGCTCCGCCCCTGGGCCCAACAAAGGCAACAAACAGGCATCACAAAGACCATATAGAAGCATACACAAGAAGCATGGATAAACATCGTTTTATTAATATATGGCCTTGATAGGGCAAGGGAGTACACAGCTGGGCCCCTATCATGCTGGTGACAAGGTGCTTCATAAGTCACCTGGTCACCCCCCCCCTAAAGAGCTTATTGGGGTTTTAAGGGATTTCCAGGAACATAGATGATTTTAGCTCTGTAGACATATGTGAAGGAAATACAAAGAAAGAAAGCTAAACAACAAAAGGTTCCCAACCCCCATGAGGTGCTTGGTGCAAGACTTGACTAATGATCAAACACCAAGGCATGCTCATGTTACAAAATGGCCCTATTGTGGGTGTGTCATGGGGCAGCACGCCACACCCTACACTAAAAAAAATCAAATAAAAATATTTATATATAAATAAGTAATTTTATATTTGGAACGTTAGATTGTGATCTCATTCATGCCTGCTATTTTCTTTGTAATAGTTAATTATAAAAAAATATATTGTATATATATATATATATATATATATATATTTGTCACTTTTGAGTTCAAGCATATATATGATCTTTCAAAAAAAAAAAGTTGAAGCATGTTATTATACAAAATCAATATAAAGATAAAAGAAAACTATAGCTTATATATAATATATATAAACTACAAATGGTTTTTGATCAACCAAAATGCTTACCTATATACAGCAATATATTTAAAAATATTGAGATCTGAATCTTTATGGCTTTCACCTGAAAATATTATAAAATATAGTTTAACATTATAAGCTATAATAAATACGTAATATTTTTTTAGAAACAAAAAAATCCTAAATGATTGGAATATGAATCAAACGCCGAATACAATCTTGTCTCGACATATAACAATGTGTTTTATTAATGTGTAAATGATTGACGTTTTTATCCACTTCTCGTAAAATTAAAGATTATACATATAGAATTATATATGCTTATTCCATAATTAATAGAAACTAAAAACTAAATATGTTAAACAATTAGTGAAGGGGGAAAAAGAGCATGTATGGGTTAGTTTGGGTTCCACAGCTGCCAAATCAAGATTCTTCATGTCGTAGTGATGAGAATTAAATATATATTAATGTTTACTTTAAAAGTGAGAATTAAATATAATGATTAAGCTTTTGCCTAAAATCAATGAACATAAATCTAATTAGGATTTAATGCAGATATATATTAGGTATCCAACAGAATCAATTATCTGCAAAATCAACATATATACTGTATTTATTATATGTTTGAAAATAATGTAACATTTTATATGTTCTTACTAATGAATAGCAGTTTGTTGTCTTAGAAAAACAAAACGAAATTAATACGATTGGACAAAAACATGTCTTTGATGAAGAAACATAAAATAATTCGACAATATCAAAACGATATTTAATGTCATGATTATCATTAATTATCAAAAATTTTATGGGCCCAATAAAATTTATAATTTGCATAGCATGTGCTTATAAGATTTACCATGTTCTTAGGCATGTGCCTTATAGGCCCTCATTACCTCAGGGCTATAAGATCAATTATATGTCAGATGATCAAACGGATTAGTTTGTTTTAATAAGTGATCATCAGTCATTAATTAATTAATTGATGATATATACATTATATAAAACATAATGTATACTGGTGAAAAAACAATCTTAGAATTAAAAACAAATTGAATTAATAGTGATATTATACATGGCATAATAATAAGTCTCTTGTCGATCAGTTAACATTATTATTATTAAGCAAGATAGCAATAAAGGCAACCAAAAACAAGAGGTGAAAAACATTGCCATTATAGTGAACATGCAACGGTTTCCCAAAACGAAAAGTGGAAAATTCAGACTATTTTTATTTGTATATAAGTTTCATGTGTATGTATGTACAAATCTTTCAGAATATATATACATTTATTTTTCGAAAGTAAAATTAAAATTTAATAATATGTTTTACTTATAATTTAGTTTAAACAAATAGTTTAGAATAATTACTGGATTTGTCCTTCACTTTTTTGGTATGGCAAAATTAATGAGTATTGTTTTAGCGGGATATTTGCGGCAAAAACCCTTATCATTTTTAATTGTTACACATATAGCTCTAATAAAAAAAATTGTAAAAATACATTAATGTTTTGTTGTAAACATACTCTTTTGACTGTAAATACCAAGTCAGCCTATTAAATACTGGTGATATATCATTGGGCCACATGTTCAGGGCCGGCCCTTGGGTCTCAGGTAAAAATAAAAATTGGGGTGTAAAAGTGAGGCTATTGGGATTTGAACTCTCAACCTCTTAGTTACTCTCAACCTCTTAGTTGTTAAACTAATTGTTGCCCTTGATTTTGTCCAAAATATGTGGACTAGTGTAATGACGACACATGGAGCTGAGAGGCTCAACTCTTAAAGAAATCGACTAAGTCTTTGGCGACAGGAGTGTCAACGAGAAGATAACTCCCGGAGAAGATGGAAGAAGGCTCCACATACTCCCGGAGGCTAGAGCCATGCTAGGGCATCTCCGGGAGGTACTAGACTCTATTTGAACAGTCACCTCGCATTTAATGCCGCATGGGAGAAAACGTATTGGAACTACCATAAACAATATGACTGACGGCGAAACCCCTCTTTTGCAGCTATTACGCTATGATTAATAAGGCTAGTGACGGCTACTTTATGGGAGATCACATCAATCAAGAAGGGATAAAAGATTATACCCACCTAACTCCTAAGATACCTACGGTATATGTCATGTATTTCTTATTTTGTATTTGCTGGGAATTGTTAGGTTATATTTAGCCTATGATTCGGGTCTTTAAAGTTAGCATTATCTCGTCTATTGGTGTTTTTTGGAGCAGTTTTACGCTTGATTTTTATTATTTCAGGTTCCCGGAGTGTTAAAGTTCAAATTCAGTCAAATGGCGAAAAACTGGGACAAACTTGGAAAAAAATTGGAAAATTCGGCTCCAGACGCGTCAGTAGTCGCGACCTCCAGAGAGCCAGGTCGCGACCCTTTTTCCTGGTCGCGACTCTGGTCGCGACTTCGAGATTTGGCAGAACCTCTGATTTTCGAGGTTTGCCTGTAGTCGCGACCAGCTTAAGTGCTAGTCGCGACTAGGTACGGAAATCGCAGATTTGACCTAATTTTGGTTTTTTTCTCAAATTGGAGGCACACCTCTCATCCCTATATAAGGAATACGACACTGAAGGTCAAGGCAAGCAGAAATAGACCTAAATAGTGGATGCAAGTGGAGAGGAAGCTATCTTGAAGACCCGGAGCGATATCACCTTCTAGTTTCTTTCTTTTACCCTTGATTTCTTCTTTTATCTTTAGTTTTGTTTCTAAATTAATCATGGATGTTTTTAGAGTTATTATGAACTAAATTTCCCAATAAGGGAGGATGATGAATGTTGTTTAAGTTTATGCCTAGTTAATAAATAATTGCCATTCCTTCATCTTGTTTGTGAAAACTATCTATATTTGTGTTTAATTCCATGTGCAAGCTTGATCACCTTTTACATGTTTAATGATCTCAATTCAAAATCTGAAAAGTGAGAATTGAGAATGCTAAAATTTGGATAGTCTAGGTTTTGATGTGAAACGAGAGTATTTACATAGCCTCAGTGACGAATAGATTATTGCTTAATGCTGATTTTGTGTTGATTTAATTAAGAAGTTAATTAGAGAACATATTATTTAGAACCTAAAAGATCTGAAAAGAGTTAGGTTAATTTATAATCTGTCATTCACATTGAGATAAGGATAGCAATTAGGCATTAACATTGGTAGCTTATCAACAGGATTCACCTCCCTAATCTCCCATCTTGATTAATCTTCGTTTATTTTCTCTTTAATTTTCTGAGTTAATTAATTTTAAATTGCAAACTTTTTATTTTACCAAATAGAATCATAAGTATAGTTTAGTAGTACTTAATCCAATTCCCTGTGGTTCGACCTCAGTTGCGTGAAATACTACTTGATTGCGTATACTTGCGTAATAACATAAAATTCGTAACAGGAATATGTGCCCCTACTGAACTTGCACAGAAAGACAAGTGATTCAGAGGGATCCCCCAGAAAAACACTATAAATACCCCCCAAACGCACTAAGACAGGGGTCGAGAATTCAGGGTTCATAAGAATTAAAGAGAGAAAATAGGAGTGATACCCACCAAGAACATTCTCTGTAATAAATACTCTCATAAATAACAAAGACTCGTGGACTAAGGCTCATTAATGCCCCAACCACGTAAAAATCCTGTGCATTAAACTTCCTATAGCTTTCATATATAAAATTAAGTTGGTTGCCGAAAACCTCGGTCAACACTAATCAAATTACCATGACTAGGCTACAACATATATTTAACATTAAAATATTATTATTTATTTTATTACTAACTATATTTAAATTTTTTTTTTCGAAATGGGGCCCTGAGCGGCGGGGGCCTAAGGCAGCCGCCTCCTTCCTCTTAGCTCATGGCTGGCCCTGCACATGTTATTGATAATTTAGTATTAAAATATATATTTAAAAAATTATAACTTTTAGTTTTTATATATGTATATATGAAAAACACGTGATTTATTAAGAATTAATTAAGAAAAAAGATTTAGAGATGGGAAAGATGAACGTGAACATAGACCTTTGTTCTCCAAGAAAAATTCTATAGAAATTTTATTTTCTTTAGCAAAAGAATTTTTTAATCTGTAAGTTACTGTTAGAAATTATATTTAGATATACATATGAATCTTAAACTCATGTCAAAATATAAGATTATGAAACAATAAGATGGAACACAAACATGATTCCGTGATGTTGGATACGAGATGAGATTGTGGGTATATGGTCTTCCAAAGACTAATCTTCTCTCTATGGGTTGAGATTAGTCTTGGGATCAAACCCTAATATTCTTTATATAGCAAACTAATTAGAGCCCCATAAACCCTAATAAGTTTACTATTGGCCGGTATTACACATTACAAAGCCCATACCAAATAAGATATTTATTGAGCTTATTTAGTTTGATCACTTATTTAGCCCAATTTAAAATATTAGCTCAAATAATTGTCTTAATTTGTAAGCTCACATATTAAATTATTAAAAATAATCCAACAATCTCCCACCTGGGTTCTAAATTAATTCTAATGACAATTACATTTGATAACTTCATGTGCGCACAAACTTGCTATCTATTCTCTAAACATCTCCTTAAACAATCTTGTCCAACTCCTATACCAATATGAGACCAAAGTGACCTTCGTCGTTATATTTATTGTAACTAGATGCATCAATGATCACCATATCAAATATATTCAATGACATAGATCAAGTATGGATGTGTAACTAGAAATTACATGCAATGTGATCTTACTCATGCCTATTTCAAATCGTCATTTATTCCTTAGTGAGATCAATCCTTAGTCTTTCAAACTTTATGTCAAACCACAATTAACAGATAGCACATCCAGAATAATAAAAATAATAAAACTATCAATTTTATTTTGTAGAAAACTTAACCTACTCAAAGTAGGGTAATAGTGTCAATCATCAAAGTAACTAATATATTGAAAATAAACTCCCACTGAAACTGCACATCCTCAAATAAAATAACACCCATGTAAGCTATATGCTCATGAAAGACCTTGGGTGTTAAAGCTTTAGTTAGTGGGTCTTCTAACAATAAGTTTGTTCCTATATACTCAATAAATACTATCTTACTAATTTGAACTCTATCTTTAACAACTAGAAACGTAATGTCTATGTGTTTAGACTTTGATAAGATTCTATTGTCATCTAAATATAGAACTGCTAATAGATTGTCAAAATATACCTTTAGTGGTCTTTCAATTCCTTACACAACCTGCAGCCAAGGGATAAAATTTGCAGCCATATTGCATTATTAGTTGTTTCATAACAATCTATGAATTTCGTTGCCATGATAGGATGAGATGTGAGTGTCTACTTAGTACTTTTTCATGATATAGCTCCTTCAGACAACAAGTAGACATAGCCAGAAGTGAATCTCTTAGTTTTTTGGCTACCCGCAACATCAGAGTCTAAATACCTAATGATCTCCAAATTTTCAAACTTTTGACAAGTGAGCATATAATCATTTGTTCTTTATAAGTACCTCATGACTCGTTCGGCTGCCTTCCAATGATCTATACCTAGGTCACCTAAGTATCTACCCAACATAATCACTATGTACGCCAAAACTAGATGTGTGCAAACCTCCAATAACCGAAGCATAAGGATTCTCTTTACTCTTTAAATTTTGCTATTGGGGAAATATTTGAGACTAAACTTGTCTCCTTTTGCAACAAGAGTTAGATTAATTTACTCCCACTAAACTTGTGACATACACATCCATCAACAACGTTGACTTTAAATCCGCGTATGAGACAACGATTAGATAAAATGTGATACCATTGATGGAAAGCTTTCTTGATACCATAGATATTGGATCTTGAGTTTACAACTATAGACTTTGGATTACTTGACACCAAATTTTTTGGTTGCATCATATATATAGTTTCCTCAATGTCGTCAATGAGAAAACTGTCTTAATGTATCCATCTGGTGTAGCTCTAAGTCAAGATAAGCTAAAAGTGAGATATTCTAAAAGAATCTTTTGATGACGCTGGAGAGAAAGTTTCTTTATAATCAATGTCTTCCTTTTGTATAAAATCCTTGGTGACTTAACAAGATCCTAAATGTCATTGTCCTTCATGAATTTCATCTCATCATTCATGGCATCAATTCATTTTTGATAATTAACACTTTATTTGACTTGTTGGAAATTGAATGGATCATCTTCCATTGTCCTTATGTCAAACTCATGCTCTTTAAGAAACACAATAAAATAATTTTAAATTGCACTTCCATTGTTCTAGAAGAGCAAACTCAACAACCTCTTGATATTGAGTAGGGAGTTCCATAGGTGAATCCTCATTGTTGTCTTCAAATATTTCTTAGCAATATGTCAATAGGTTGATCATTGTCAAAAAATAACATTTGGTAGAAGAATTTATTTCTCTTAAAAAAAAAAAATATTCCTTACTTTATCTCCCCCCTAAAACACAACATTCTCAAGAAGTCTTACATTTCCCATCTCAAAAACGGACTTGGTTGAAGGATCTTAAAACATTAAACCCTCTCACTTTTTGGATACCCAACAAAAAAATAGTTAATGGTTCTTGAGTCCATTTTGTTTTCATGTGGCCTAAAAAGGCCTTACTTCAGCTGGACAATCCCAAATATGTAAGTGTTTACTACTAGACTTTTTTCCTGTCCATAGTTCATATGGGATTTATTAGCTACCAATTTTCTAGATATTCTATTTAGAATGTAGATTGTAGTCTTAAGTGTTTTTTCCCACAGTGATTTAGGTAAAAAAAAGAATGATTAACCATGCTTCTTACCATGTCCTTAAGCATTTCATTTCATCTCTCAACAACACCATTCATGTGAGATTTCCCTGGTATTATGTATTGCCCAGGTCATGGGTATGGAGTAGAGTTTTTAAAGGGTCACTAGAATGAGATTGGGGAGGATGTGTCTAGAGCTATTTCGGGATTCTTCCAAAAAGAATTCTCCCTAAGCACCTTAATGAACCATATCTCGCATCCCTATAACGGAACACCCCTAGAATGCTATTGACTATAGACCAATTGCTTGCTACAACACGATCTATAAATGCATCTCCAAAATGATTTATGCTAGATTTTTAGAAATTCTTCCTAGTGTGATCAGTAACAACCAGGGCGCCTTTGTCAAGAATTAATAGACAGTTGACACATAATATCTTGATCTTCCAAGACTTACTTAAAGATTATAAAGAGAAAAACAGATATGCTAGATGCATATGATACTGTGGACTGGAAATTTGTTGCTGATTTGTTAAAGGGTCTGTGCTTCCCTTCCAAATTTATCAATTGGATCCTAAGATGTCTTCATGGTGCCTCTTATGTCCTTTAATTGAATGGCCAACTTCAAAGTTCATTTAAAGGTGAAAAAGGCCTTCGCCAAAGTGATTTGATGTCCCCCTTGTTATTTGTGTTGATCATGGAATACTTGACGAGACTTTTGAGATAAAAAACCAAGGAGAAGGGATTCGGCTACCACCCCCTCCGTAAGTCTCTTAAGCTGGCTAATCTTTATTTTGCAGACGATCTTATTATATTTTGCAAGGGCAATTTAAACTCTGTTAGATCATCCATGAAGGATTCAAAACCTTTAGTGTTTTAACAGGTTTAGCGGCCAATAAAATCAAATCTCTAGTTTATTTTGGGGGTGTCAATGATGATTGTAAAAGCAATATTCTTCATATGTTACAAACGTAAGAAGAAAAATTCCCTCTTAAGTATTTGGAGGTTCAACTGAGACCCACCAAATGGTGAGCTTCAGACTGCAGAGTCATTCTTGACAAAGTTAACGGAAATCTTAATAATTGGGCTAGCAAAAATTTGTCTTTTGCAGGCAGAGCGCAATTGATTCACTCGGTGCTCTTGGGTATAAGAAACTTTTGGATGACCTTGTTCATTCTCCCCCAAAAAATTACTATAGTTATTGAAAAATATTGTAGGGATTTTCTTTGGGGATCCAAAGGCAACCAGAGCAAATTTCACATCCCGTCTTGGGAGAAAGTTGTCTCCCCATGAAGTTTGGTGGAATAGGTTTTCGGGAGGGTAGAAAATGGAATGTTGCTTTGATGGCTAAGTTTATTTGTGCAATTGCAAGCAAGCATGATAATCTCTGGGTTTGGTGGATCAATGCCATTTACTTAAAGGGATAAGACTTTTGGTTGATGGCTTTCAAACATGGTGCTAGTTGGTATTTCAAGAAAATTTTGAGGCTTAGAGATAAAATTGACATGAAGATTGTAGTTGAAGATGAAAATAAAAGTAAGTTTAAAACTAAATCTTTTACTTATCTCTTATTCAAGCATATAAAGTAAAGTTTGTTGAAAATGTTTGGCACATGGTAATTCCGAAGCACAGATTCATTGGTTGGTAAGTTATCAACAATTAACTTTTAACCCGTGATCATCTCAGCCGATTCAATTTGATCACAATCGATCTATGCCCTATTTGTGCTAGAGTTCGAGAGACTCATAAACACCTTTTTGGAGATTGTGCGTTCACTATTTCGATTGACCTACTGATCTTAGTGATTGGCTCTCGGCTCCTCACAAAAGTTTTCAAGGGAAGATTGTGAACTCCATTGTTGTTACTGCCATATACTACATATAGTTAAATAGAAATAATTGTATTTTTAATCTTGTTTGTAAAATTACGACTGCACCTTTAGACTTGCAAACCCAAAAAACTCGACCACCCGCCCCAACCCGCTGCCAAAAAAACCGATTACCTAAAAACCCGTGTAGTCGAGTCAGATTGAACTCGAAAAAGCCTCCAATCGGGTTTCGGGTTCAGGTGTGGATAAGTAGGTTTTTTTTTGGTCGGGTTGTAACCCGTAACCCGAACATTTTTTTTAAAAAAAAAAAAGTTAATAATACTTAATCACATATTAATCACATTCAAAAAAAAAGACTATTCAGATTCTATAAAAAAAAAAAGATTATTGGTCGGCTTAACACTTGTCAATACTTAATTAATTAATATTATTCTATTTTTTTAATTTTTGTTTTTTTAAAAAAAAAGACTCTTCATATACAGTAGACACAAGACACAGTATACATTCATATCTATAAAGTTATTCATTTATTACGATGATCAACATATGTATATGTGTAATCAATGCAAATATATTTATATTTATAATATATTATTATTATATATACTTAAATAATTACTTATATATTATATATTATTACTTTTTTATAGGATAGTATCGTATGTATGAGTTATGTTATATATTTTATATAGTATGTATAGTTACATACTATTAGTTGCTTATATTATAAAAATAAAAAAAATAGTATTTTTAAAAATTAAATTTCATTTCAGCCCATAAATTAAACATTCGGACTCATCCCAACAAGACCCGAACCCGACTACGCCCAACCCGAAAAAGCCTGACCCGATACCCAAAAACGAGGTTCGGTTGTGCATTTTCAAGATCCGAAGCCCGGAAACTCGAACCCGACCACCCGAAAACCCGACCCGTGTTCACCCTTATGTAAAACAACTAAGGCTGTGAGTGTTGATTTTAAAAAGGCAGTCAAGGTTAGAGTGTTGGATGTTAGTAGGAGCAGGAAAAGCATATTTGACAATTACCTTCTTAATGTTCTGAATAGTTGGTAGGTGGTTGCTGTGGTAGGGTTGTTTCTTGCTGCCCTTTGTTTGTGTTTGTATTTTGTTAGTAGTTTTTAATAAAAGTATTTTTTTTTGTTAAAAAAAAATACATGATATTAAAGATAAAATAAATTATCTAAAGAAGCAAAAAATCATAATAATGTGTATTATAATATTGAGAAAAAACAAAAAAATAAATACTTAACTAAATATACTAAATTTTATAACCCACTTTAATAATATAAGAACTTAAAAACTAATAACAAAATTAACTAAAAAAAAATTATAAACTATCGTATAGTGTATTCTCTATATTTCTCCAACATAAAATTATTACATTCTAAAATGTTATGCTTTAGGGGTGTTCATTAGACCTGAGACCCGACCCTATATTCGGACCCCGACCTAGACCCGGACTCTAGACCCACCTTAAACTCAAACTAGAGACCTAACCCCATACTTGGACCTCGACCTTGCTACCGGCCCTGGATTCAACCTCGTATCTGACCTCGGAACCCAAACTTGGATCTGGACCTTGGATCCCAGACCCAGACTAGCACTTGAACCTGAACTTAGATTTGGACCCCAACCCTTAACTAGGGTCAGGGTTTGGGGATGGGATCTAGGTTCGGGGTTAGGGTTGGGGTCATGTTTATGGTAAATATAGTATGATTTAAACAACTCGTTAATTGAAGTTAATACCGAACATAATATTGTATTAAATAATACTAATATAATACAATTCAACACAATATCATACAATACAATACATTACAGTACGATGTACTAAACAACCCCTAAAATTTGTGTCACTATCCCTTTTTCATATATGAAGGAAATTAAAAAGAAAAGAAAAGAAAAGAGTTCAACTATTCATAAAGGACTATACAAACTCAAATGATCTGATTTCAGAAGTTCACTTGTTAATATTATGATACTGTATTTTAATCTCTTATCTTTTTCTGTATACGTACACAAAAGGGTTTGGATTTGGCTGAAATAAGGAACATAACCTCATACTTAATATATGTACACAAGAAAGAAAGAAACAACGTTTTAAAGTGGTAAAGGGATTCTTTCTCAAAAAAAAAAGGTCTTGTAAGAGAATTAGCATTAATGGATAGATTGCATTTAAAATTGGGTGAAACTATTACTCTTGTGTGGTAACTTAGGCAGTTGTAGAAAAGCAATGCATTGCACTTTGGAGAGCAGAGTGTAAGCCAAGATCACTTGTCTGAGAAGGTGAGCCCGTGACCGTGACACAGAGCAGAGCAGTGCACTCCCTGGAACTGTAGCTATTCTCTTCCTTTTGGCAAGCCAAGCCAAACACATGCAAACTACTTTTCTTTATGTTACCTTTTAATATATTAAAACCTTCAAAATTCTAGGCTTCTTAATTTCCACGGTAACTCTCCAATTTAAAATTAATATGATATGATACCAAAAATCAAAGTTCAGTTTCACAGTCATGGTATAAATGTATACTACATACATAAATACATAATAAAAATACGTGTTTCTCAATGTATGGACGCGATAGTATCGCTACAATACAAATGCAAATCCATTTTTTTTCATTACCACTCTCTCTATCTGTAGAGTTTCAGAGTATGAAACTTTAAAGAACAGAGTAACAAAACGAGAGAGAGAGAGAGAGAGAGAGAGAGAACAGAGTGTATCAAAATGAGTAAACCCAGAACTTGAGTTCTCTTGTTATTACTGACTGTATTTATATACAAGTGTAAGAAAACAACAGAAATAAAAACAAGAATTAACAGACTAAGAAAACTGTTACAAAGTTAGTTAGAACAACTAACTAACTCACTCAACTATACTGACATCCCCCCTCAAAGTAAATGGTGTTGACACCATTTTTAGTTTGGATTTTAAGTATAGAAATCTTTCTGTTGACAAAGCCTTGGTCAGAACATCAGCTGCTTGATCCAAGGAAGGAACATAACGAACTGAAATGTGTTTGTCTAAAATTTGGTCCCTGACAAAATGAAGATCGATCTCTATGTGTTTAGAGCGTGCGTGAAAAACAGGGTTGGCTACCAAGGCAGTGGCACTTTGATTATCCACCCATATAACTGGAATCTGAACTATAGACACCTGAAGTTCGTGTAACAGAGATCGAATCCACTTGAGCTCAGCTGTAGCATTAGCCAATGCTCTAAACTCACTTTCAGTACTTGATCTTGCTACAACATGTTGTTTCTTAGCCGACCAACTCACCAGATTGTCTCCTAAGAACACCAAGTAACCACCAGTTGATCGACGATCATCTAAGCAACTAGCCCAATCTGCATCCGAGTACACTTGAAGAGTCATAGCAGATGATGGTCTTAGCCATAAGCCATCTTTGACAGTGCCCTTCAAATACCTTAGTAATTTCTTACAAGCCTCCCAATGAGTTGAAGTGGGGGCATGAAGAAACTGGCTGAGCTTGTTGACTATAAACGCCACATCCGGACGAGTGAGAGACAAATATTGCAGGGCACCTAGGGTGCTTCTGTAAAGTTTGATGTCTTCAAACGGTTCCCCCTCTGTTAAAGACAGTTTAATACTTGTACTGGTAGGATTAGGACTTGCTTTTGCTCCCTCCATGTGCAATTTCACTAGCAAGTCAGTAATGTACTTTGTTTGGGACAAGTACATTCCACTGTGATCTATATAAATCTCAACTCTTAAGAAGTAATGAACTGGACCAAGGTCTTTCAATGAGAAGGATTTATTCCAATCCGAGATAAGTTTAGAGATGAGAGTTGTGTTAGGACCGGTGATTAATATGTCATCGACATATACCAATAAAATCACAATATTTGCTCCTGTCCCATATATAAACAGAGAACTATCTGCTCTAGAACCTTGAAAACCCCAAGAGACAAGTGCTTGTCTCAACTTGTCATTCCAAGCACGTGGGGCTTGCTTAAGTCCATATATGGCCTTTTCCAATTTACACACATGAGTGGGGTGATTTGAGTCTTCAAATCCTGGAGGTTGGCACATGTATACAATCTCATTTAGTGGCCCATTGAGAAACGCATTACTAACATCCAACTGAGACACATTCCAATTGTGTGTAACAGCTATAGATAACACAGTTCAAACTGTTGTTGGTCTAACAACCGGACTGAATGTCTCCTCAAAGTCTATTCCAGCCTCTTGTAAGTAACCCTTAGCAACTAATCTGGACTTGTATCGATTTAATGACCCATCTTTATTTAGCTTCACCCTGTGTATCCATTTGCAACCAATGACATGCATATTGGGCTCATAAGGGACCAGCTTCCATGTTTTTTCCTTTTTAAGAGAACATATCTCACTATCCATGGCACTGTGCCATTTAGGATTGGCTAGAGCTGCTTGTAATGATCTTGGTTCAGAGGGTAACAAGGATTCAGGTAAAGGGTGTTTAGTGGCTATGTAAGATTTTGGTTTGGAAATTCCATTTTGTAGTTTGGTGCGCATGGGATGAGTACGGGTAGGTACAGGCAGTGGTATTGATGGACCATTGGTCTCTAGGAGTGGTTGTGTATTTGTGTCTGTAGGTGGTATGGTAATATTTGTTGGTTGGTTGGTCAGAGGTGCTTTGTGGTAAATAGGATGGCTCGGTATTTAAGGGATGTGTATTGGTGTTGACTGGGACAGGTGCTATTATCGGGTTGGGAGATGCAGCAGGTGCAGTGTTTATTTGGCCATTTTGGGAAGTAGTATGGGAAGGAGGCTCAATGTCATTGATTGCAGAATGGTGAGGAGAATGGGAGTTAGTACGAGTACAGTGTACATTATTGGAAACTGAAAACTGAGCAAATGGAAAGATGGGCAGTGAAGTTGCCTGTTCAGATTGTTGTTTTGTGGATGCAGGAAAGAGATTTTCATTGAAGACAACATGTCTTGCAATAAACAGTCTTCCCTCTGAATTTTCACAGAGATATCCTTTGTGTGAGGAGGAGTAGCCAAGAAAAATACATTGTTGAGTGCGAAACTCCATTTTATATCTGTTGTAGGGCCTAAGATGTGGATAACATGCACATCCAAATGGCTTAAGGAAGGAATAATCAGGTTTCTGTCCAAGTAGAGTCTCCATTGGAGTGCTGTAGTTAAGAACAGGTGTTGGCAACCTGTTTATGAGAAACACAGTCGTGTGAAATGCATGCCACCAGTAGTTAAACTCTAAGCCCGATTGAGCAAGGATAGTTAACCCCATTTCTGTAATATGCCTGTGTTTATGCTCAGCACGCCCATTTTGCTCACTGGATTTTGGACAGGGGTGTTGGAAATGGATTCCTTGGTCACTCAAGAATCGTGAGAAAGGTCTGTACTCTCCTCCCCAGTCTGCCTGTACTTTCTTGATGGGAAGGTTGAACTGTTTTTCAACCATTGCTTTGAACTTGACAAATGTTTCTAAGGCCTGAGACTTTTGTGTCATTGGATAGATCCAGGTATATCTACTATAATCATCTATGAAATGAATATAGTAGAGGTATCCATCTTTGGATTTGATGTGGGATGGTCCCCATACATCTGTATGTATGAGCTCAAGGGGTTGAATGGCTTTGGAATCTGTGCTAGAGAATGGTTGTTTGTGGCTTTTGCCAAGTTGGCATGCATGGCAAAAAGAAAGATGTTGAGTGTTGCCTTTGTGGTGAATATTGGTAAGAATCTTGTTGAGTATATGGTGAGATGGGTGGCCAAGTTTTTGATGCCAAACAGTTATGTCATGAGTGGTATTAGTCTGTAAAGCAGTGGGATGATAGGAAGTAGATTCAAAATCATTGTCTTTCTTGATAAGAGTTGAGTTACACATAATGTTTGTGTTTACATTGGGAAACTGTAAAGAACTTGTACAACTCATTGCTGCTGGACAATTACCACTAGACACACCACATTGATATCCTTCTTTAGCCGAATTCTTGGAGCATTCTTCTAGCACATAAAGACCATCTTTAAGATGTAACATCCCCGCTTCAAGCCTCCATTGGGTCCTTACACCCACAGAATGAATGGCTCTTATACACGAGTACGCCACTCGCTGCTTCATGGACTGATGACTGACCCTACAGACCAACACGAGTGTTTCCAGCGTGCTTTGTCCTCACTCGCACGCTTCCTAGGAAAACTTCCCAAGAGGTCACCCATCCTTGAAATTGCTCCAGGCCAAGCACGCTTAACTGTGGAGTTCTTTCGAGATGGGCTACCGAAAAATAAGATGCACCTTGTTGACATAGGTAGTACCAATCAATCCATTTAAGCTCTCTTCAACTGTGCAGTCCCATACCTACACAGTCTCAGAATCATCCTACTTGACCTTCCCCAGGCGATGTGGGATTACACAGCTTACCCGGTATTTTCCCTTACGGATCACGGGACTACTGACTGTCACAATCACCCCCCCTTTACGGGGTCCGACGTCCTCGTCGACCACACTTCCGGCTGGGTTAAGGCTCTGATACCATTTGTAACGTCCCCGCTTCAAGCCTCCATTGGGTCCTTACACCCACGGAATGAATGGCTCTTATACACGAGTACGCCACTCGCTGCTTCATGGACTGATGACTGACCCTACAGACCAACACGAGTGTTTCCAGCGTGCTTTGTCCTCACTCGAACGCTTCCTAGGAAAACTTCCCAGGAGGTCACCCATCCTTGAAATTGCTCCAGGCCAAGCACGCTTAACTGTGGAGTTCTTTCGAGATGGGCTACTGAAAAACAAGATGCACCTTGTTGACATAGGTAGTACCAATCAATCCATTTAAGCTCTCTTCAACTGTGCAGTCCCATACCTACACAGTCTCAGAATCATCCTACTTGACCTTCCCCAGGCGATGTGGGATTGCACAGCTTACCCGGTATTTCCCCTTACGGATCACGGGACTACTGACTGTCACATAAGAGTCCCCTTGAGCAACACCTTCCCTGTTTGCTTGTCCTTGACAAAGCAACATGATTTATGAAATTCAAGAAACACAAAATTGTCATTAGTTAATGGTGATACACTGACCAAGTTCTTAGTAATTGCAGGGACATGAAGTACAGATTGTAATTTTAGAGACTTAGCATTAGATGCAGATAGAGAGGCAAGACCAATATTGGAAATTAGGAGTTTCTTACCGTCTCCAACCGCAAGTCCTTCGGGTCCTGGATAGGCTATTGCTGAGTCGAGATTTCCAATGTCATTCGTGACATGATTTGTAGCCCCCGTGTCGACAAACCAGCCCGAGTCATCCCCAAAGTCAGGAACAAATGAAGCAGCAAAGGCTTGAGGATCGTACTCAAATTCATGTTCAGTGATGAATGCTCGAGGAGGTTGATTCTGAGAAGTGGAAGATGAACCAGGTTTAGGGGTAACCCAGTTCTTATCGAACCGGTAGTGACATACTGGTGTTGTATGGCCATAACGAAGACACAACTGACATAGAGGTCGATTTGGGGGATTATGGCTTCTGTAGTTTGGTTTGGCACCAGTTTTGGGGAACTGTGGTGGGCGATAGGTATTAGTTCTTGAGCCAGTGAATGCTATATTGGCTTGAAGTTTCATGGACTGGTCTGTAAGGGAGCTGTGATGATCCAGGCGACTCTCATGAGAGAGTAATAAAGCCTGTACTTCTTCGAATGTGAGTGAGTCACTACGGGCGGTGATCCCTGAGACGACGGGATCGTACTCTGGTCCAAGACCATTGAGTAGTTGCAGGATGAGATCTTGATCAAGAATTGGAGAGCCAGCCACCGCAAGAGAATCGGCAATGGCCTGGACTTTATCAACATAGTCCGAGATGGTTTGACCTCCTTTTTGAATCGTAGAGAACTGATTCTTGAGCTGAAGCAGTCTTGCTTTAGATTGACTCGAAAATTTTTGTTCAAGGGCATGCCAGACTGCGTGAGAGGAGGAAAAACTCGCGACTAATGCAAGAACACCCTCTGACATGGACGATCGGAGCCATGACAGAAGAAGTTGATCTTTTCTTTTCCACTGATTATATTCAGGGTTTGGCTCTCCGGTAAGAAGATGTTGTAGAGGAGGATTGCCAGCCAACAAGATCTCATCCAGTTCGTGTCCGATTACGGTAGGGATCACCTGAGATTTCCAAGAGAGAAAATTAGTACGATTAAGTTTGACAGTCAAAACAGAGGTTAAGGAATGAGAAAAGGGATTCCAGTTGGAATGCAACTGGTTTGACATTGCAGAAGCAGAAGTTCTGGTGGCCGGAACAGGATCGGAGGAGGTAGACTCCATTGATGACGCTAGTCGAGGGCGACTGATACCATGTAGAGTTTCAGAGTATGAAACTTTACAGAACAAAGTAACAAAACGAGAGAGAGAGAGAGAGAGAGAGAGAGAGAGAGAGAGAGAAAACAGAGTGTATCAAAATGAGTAAACCCAGAACTTGAGTTCTCTTGTTATTACTGACTGTATTTATATACAAGTGTAAGAAAGCAACAGAAATAAAAACAAGAATTAACAGACTAAGAAAACCGTTACAAAGTTAGTTAGAACAACTAACTAACTCACTCAACTATACTGACACTGTCTCTCTCTTGCACTACTCGGACCAACCCACCCCTTTCTCTCCACATACAACCCCCAACACACACCAACTTCTTTTCTTTTCTCAAACTTTTTTCCATTTACATTTTTTCTTTGCTCTCCTCGCATTACCAAACAATAAAAAAAAAAAAAAAAAACACAATGCCAACCCTCCTCCTTTCAGTTCTCTCTCTCTCTAACGGTTTACTCACTATCCTCTTTTCCCAAGAAATTTCATCTTTCCTTTTACTCTCACTAAAGCCAATAGCCTCTGTGTGAACCTCTTTCCATATATGAGAATATAACACAACTTCACTTTCTATCTCTCTATTACTTTTCTGCTTTCATTTTCCCAATTCAAACACGGCAAATATGGCTCTGGCAATCACACAAACTTGTACAATGCCCATTGACAACATTGGAGGGCCTTCATGCTCCCACCAAACCCGTATTCTCCGACTCTTACAAGACTGTACAGACATGTCTCAGTTAAAACAAATACACGCTCACACTTTGCGTACCACTTCCACCGCTAATAATTCCCATACACTTTTCATATATAGTCGAATCCTCCATTTCTCGTCCATGGCTGACACTGCCTATGCCTTTCGGGTCTTCGGTCAGATTGAGAACCCAAATTCATTCATGTGGAACACTCTCATTAGGGGATGTGCCCGTAGCGATAATCACAAAAATCAGGCCATACAACTATATTGTAAGATGTTAGAAGGAGGAGTTGTTAACCCTGATAAATATACTTATCCCTTTGTTCTTAAAGCTTGTGCTTACTTGTTTGCCCTTTCCCAAGGGGAACAATTACATGCCCATGTTGTGAAATTTGGGTTAGGTTCGGACGTTTATATAAGCAACAGTTTGATTCACTTCTATGCCTCTTGCGGACATTTAGAATTAGCTCACAAAGTGTTTGAGAAAATGCACGTTAGAAGTTTGGTATCTTGGAACGCAATGATTGATGCATTTGTTCAATCAGGTGAGTTTGAAAATGCGTTGAAATTGTTTAGGGAGATGCAGAACATGTTTGAGCCTGATGGGTATACAATGCAAAGCATTATAAATGCTTGTGCTGGAATTGGTGCCTTGTCTTTAGGAATGTGGGTTCATTCTTATTTATTAAGGATGCCTAATCCAGCTATGGCTAGTGATGTGTTGGTTGCCTCTGAGTTGATAAATATGTATTGCAAATGTGGATCCTTAGAAATTGCTCAGCAAGTCTTTGATAGAATGTCCAACCGTGATATAACTACATGGAATTCAATGATTTTAGGATTTGCTATGCATGGGCAGGCTAAGGCAGCTTTGGAATGTTTTGCTCGTTTGATCGAAACAGAGGTTTTTAAGCCTGATTCAATCACCTTTGTTGGTGTTTTGAGTGCATGTAATCACACAGGCATAGTTAGTGAGGGGCGTAAGTATTTCGAACTGATGGTGAAAAAGTACAAGATTCAACCCCAACTAGAGCATTACGGTTGCCTAGTTGATCTTTTTGCTCGTGCTGGTTTCATTGATGAAGCTCTGAATTTGGTCAGAAATATGCCAATGAAACCAGATGCTGTAATCTGGAGGAGTCTACTCAATGCTTGTGGCAAGCAAAGGGCAAGTGTTGAGCTTAGTGAAGAAGTAGCTAGACAAATCCTAGAGTCTGAGGATGCTGCTTCAAGTGGGGTTTACGTCCTCATGTCAAGTGTCTATGCATCTGCTAGCCGTTGGGATGATGTTGGATTGTTAAGGAAATTGATGACAAAAGAAGGTATATCGAAAGAGCCGGGCTGTAGTATAATTGAGGTTGATGGAATCACTCATGAATTTTTTGCTGGGGATTCATCTCATCCTGAATGTAAGGAAATATATAAGTTTCTGGATGTTATTAAAGAGCGACTCCAGTTAATGGGATATTCACCAGATTATTCACAGGCGCCTTTGGTTAATGAAGAGGGCGATACGAAAGAGCACTCTCTAGACTTGCATAGTGAAAGAATTGCCCTTGCTTTCGGGCTTCTAAACTCGAAACCAGGCATTCCTATACGCATATTTAAGAACCTTAGAGTATGCAACGATTGCCACAATGTATTCAAATTGATTTCCAGTGCCTTTAATGTGGACATCATCATGAGAGATCGTGCTAGGTTCCATCATTTTACTCATGGCTCCTGTTCCTGCATGGATTATTGGTGAATCCTTTGTTTTTTTAAGATCTAATATTGTTTATATGTACGTGTACTTAAGCTTTAAAAAAATAAGTAAAACTGTATCATGTCTTCTTTGAAACAGCTACAAGCAATGGAAATTTATTAAATAGTAAAACGCTTATATTTCTTTGATAATTTTTTTTTTCTTTTCAACGCCTTAATAAATATAATATTCCTATGCTCAACAGCCTCTTAAGTAGAAAAAGAACATTATGGAATAATATCACCTTCAGCAATGAAATCATGTACAGAATAAAATAATCCTCAATAACCAGTTTCTACCAAAAATACCAAAAAACACGAAGCATGGGAATGAAAATTTGACCAATGAGGGAATGCAAATGCCACAGATGATATCATCAAAATAAAAGTTAAAAAAAAAAAAAGAACAAAAAAAATATGAGAATAGTGTTACAACAAAATTGATTGATCAATAAGCTTCCTTCCCCAAGAGTACTATGTTGAGAATAAGCTTTCAGACTCTAGTGGCGACTCTGAATGAATTCCACACTTGTTAGTTCATCAAAACACAGTTCCTCCACTAACCAATTAATAAAGTCGAACCTTATTGTTAGAAACTAGTTGCTGCAGAAAATAAAAGGAACGAAGTTACCGAAATAGAATCTGGGTTGAGTCGCGGACTAGGTCGCTCTCTTTAAGACGTTCGCGGCACTGCCCAGATTTGTGCAAGCAGACTATCAGCCTCGTCGTCCCCAGGATAAAATAGCCCAGTCGAACACACTGTATCGGAACTCTATTGCACGATAGAGAACCGTCGAAATTAAACACCCAAAACCGACTACTGCTCGAAGCGAAAATATAAATATGTAATATAGTAGTGTGTATATATACTATAATATTTCAGAATGAAAAGTTATATATCTTTCTCCCACTGTTCAGTCGTATTATAGCTGATAGTAGTAGCGGGAAGAAATACGTTACTGGATGGGAACGTTGGAACATGGGATCATGTGAACGATGCAAAAAATCAGGAAGATGCTATAAATCAGGAAGCATCTCTGTTTACTAATTAATCAAACACGTTTTCATTTAAAAAAGAAAATTGTTTTAATTAATTAAATAAATAATAATTTAAGAAATAAAATTTCTCCAAAAAATAAGGTGACACCACACCCGCCAGCTCGGCTCGGTCGGTCGGACGGCGGCGGCGGCGCGCGCGTGTGTGGTGGTCCGGTGTGTGAGTCCTCACCCATGCGCACAAAACTAGGTACCCCTTGGGGCCCAAACCCATATCTTAAACTTGCACTAGTTATACACTTCAAATGAAGTGTTTCTATCCCATGTGGGACTCCTACTCACACACATCATTTTTTAACATTTCACAAAGTTCCAACAATCCCCCACGTGAAATTTTTAAAAAATATCTTTTCGAGCAGTATTTTAAGCAATAAGATTGAGCATAAACAAAGGCATCTTTCGATTTGAACCTTTGCGTTGTGAATACAACTTAGAATATACTAGAGTGACTCGTAGTCTTGAACTCTATCTGTAACGATGTACCACGCACAACCTTTCTTGGGTGTAATCCAAAAGCCTGTGCTTTAATGGACATGCACGTCTATCCCAGTGTAGTGAACGCTCTAGAAATTTGCCCAAATTTCATAGGAAGCGACCCCACTTCCACATTCACGTAGGTGAGTCTATCAAGAGTACTCCTGTAGCTCGGTACTCCACTCTACATAGAGTATAGATCTCATTAAGAGTTTCTATTATCTCAACCTTCTATCGCTTCAGGATTTCATGCTTTACATAGCATGATCTCATCCTTATCACATCATAACTTATTATTACCCATTGAACCTATTTCTTGGGATCTCTAGTCTTATAGGTCGGGTTACCATTATGAGTGACTCATTTATTCTAAGGGCAATAGTCCCATACCTTTTGAGGTTTTAAGAACTTTCTCTCTAGCTAATCCTTTCGTCAAAGGATCGGTTAAGTTTTCATCAGTGAGTACATGATCCACTCTTACTGCTCCAATAGAGAGGAACTCTCTAACAGTGCTATGTTTACGACGTATTTGTTGTCTCTTACCGTTGTAATAACGATTCTGAACTTTTGCAATAGTCGCGGTACTATCGCAGTGGATCAACACAGCCGGTATCGGTCTTTCCCATAAAGGGATCTCAGCTAGCAGGCTTCTCAACCAACCTGCTTCTTCACTAGCAATTACTAGTGCTATCATTTCAAACTCCATGGTGGACTGTGCCAAAATAGTTTGTTTCTTTGATTTCCAAGAAACAGCTCCACCAGCTATACTAAAAATATAGCCACTAGTTGCTTTGGAGTCATCTGATAAAGTATTCCAGTCAGCATCACTGTATCCTTCTAGGACAGTTGGAAACTTCTGATAATGTAATCCAAGATTCATGGTTCTTTTAAGGTATCTCATGACCCTCTCAATAGCATGACAATGCTCTATACTAGGTCTACTGGTAAACCTGCATAACAATCCCACGACATAGGCAATGTTGGGTCTAGTACAGTCAGTAGCATATCGGAGGCTGCCGATTATGCTAGCATACTCTGACTGTCTTACTCCATCTCCAGTGTTCTTGAATAATTTTACACTTGGGTCATATGGGGTATAAGCAGGTTTACAGTTAAAGTAATTATATTTCTTTAGAATCTTCTCAATGTAGTGAGATTGATCTAGAGAGATTCCCTTATCAGACCTAGTAATCTTTATTCCAAGGATTACACTTGCTTCTCCGAGGTCTTTCATATCAAAGTTGGAACACAACATTGATTTTACAGTGTTAACAGCATGAATGTTAGAGCCAAAAATGAGCAAGTCATCAACATATAGACATATGATTGTGCATATGTCATTTTCAGATTTGTAATAGATGCACTTGTCACTTTCGTTCACTTTAAAGCCATTTGAAATGACTAAAGTGTCGAATTTTTCATGCCACTGGTTAGGTGCCTGCTTTAGACCGTACAGAGATTTATCCAACTTGCAAACCTTATGTTCCTGACCAGGGATCACGAACCCTTCGGGTTGATCCATGTAGATGTCCTCTTCTAAGTCACCATTGAGGAATGCAGTCTTCACATCCATTTGGTGCACAATTAAGTTGTGTATGGCAGCTAATGAAATTAAAACTCTAATGGATGTTATCCTAGTGACAGGTAAAAAGGTGTCAAAGAAATCTACATTCTTTCTCTGTCTAAAACCCTTGGCTACCAAACGAGCCTTGTATTTGTCAACAGTTCCATCGGATTTCAATTTCTTTTTCAGAATCCACTTACAACCTATAGTCTTACAGCCAGGGGGTAAGTTTACAACACGCCAGGTTTTGTTGGTCACAAGAGAGTCCATTTCATCATCTACGGCCTCTTGCTAAAGATCTGCATCTAAAGAAGTCAAAGCTTCTTGGAGGTTAGCAGGATCCTCTTCTAAGGTATAAGCACAGAAATTAGAACCAAAATCTTTAGCTAACCTTACTCTCTTACTTCTTCTAGGTTCAGTTTCTAAATCCTTAGTTTGTTCATTACTCCTAATTACTGGAAGATTGCTAGTTGATGCGCCCCCACTATTTCTCAATTTAAATAGAAATCTATCTTCGAAAAAATCAGCGTCATTAGATTCCACTATCACATGCGCATTAAGATCATAGAACCTATAGGCTTTGCTATTAACAGCATACCCTAAAAATACACATTCATAGGCTCTACTTGCTAGCTTAATTCTCTTAGGATCAGGAATACGAACATAAGCTAAACAATCCCAAGTTCTAAAATAGGAAATATTTGGTTGTCTATTTTTCAAAATCTCATAGGGAGAAATCTTGCTTTTAGATTTAGGTACTCTATTAAGCACATAGCAGACAGTTAAGAGAATTTCTCCCCACCAATGAGAAGCAGCACCAGAATTAAGTAAGATGGCAACAATAGATTCAGTAAAGGTTCTATTCTTTCTTTCAGCTTTACCATTCATTTCAGGTGAATACGGTGCAGTTTTATCATGTATAATTCCATGTGAGTTATAAAAATCAACAAAAGCAGTAGAATCATATTCAGTGCCTCTATCACTACGTAGTTTTTCTACTAAGTTGATTCTCAATTTCAGCCACAAATAACTTAAACATATCAAGAGCTTCACTTTTATTTTTCATTAAATACACATAGGCAAAATCAGAACAATCATCAATAAAAGTGATAAAGTATCGTTTTCCATTTCTAGTTAAAACACCATCGAATTCACAAATATTCGAATGAATTAAATCTAGAGGTTCACTTTCTCTAGTTACAGATTTATGTAGTGTTTTTGTGATCTTAGCCTGACTACAAAAGTCACATTTTTCAAAATCATTCAAAGATAATTTAGGGATTAAACGTAAACTACTCATATTTTTAATTATTCGTTTGTTGACGTGGCAGAGTCTAGCATGCCAAGTATTAAAAGAGCACAACAAGTAAACAGAAACATTCACTTTATTAACTTCAACATTCAATTTAAACATGCCTTCAGTAGCATACCCTTTCCCCACAAAAATCTCATTCTTAGTTAAAGTAAATAAATCAGCCCCTATAGTCTGTGTAAACCCCGCTTTGTTGAGGAGATAGCCCGAGACTATATTCTTTCTCATCTCTGGAGTATGCATGACTTCTTTGAGAATCATGGTTTTTCCAGAGGTAAACTTTAATTCCACATCCCCAGTACCAGCAACAATAGAAGTGTGAGAGTCGCCTAACAACACTTTCTTATCCTCGGGTGCAGTTGTCTATGTTTTGAACATCGCACGATCAAAGCAGATATGGCGAGAAGCACCAGTGTCTACCCACCACCCTTCTGATCCACCAATCAGGTTGATCTCTGAAATCATAGTTGTATAAGGCAGCTCTTCAGTCAGGTTAGCCTGCGGAGCAGAACTAGACCTGTTCCGACACTTGCATGCCATATGACCCAGTTTGTGACAGAGAAAGCACAAAAACGGTGCTGGGTCATTCTTATTAGGGGTTGCTGTTGTTTGTTTTGGTTCCTTTGAAACCAATTCTTATTATTATTCCAAGAATTATTGTTACGGTTTGGAGCATGCTTGCGATTCTGATTCTTGAAATTTTTCCCAGTGGGTTTTAGAATCGCACTAGATTTCGTAGTGTTGTTGTTTGACACAACAAGCACTTCTTCTTTCTGGTCCTGTTTACGAGCCTCCTCCTCAATGCGAAGGTGAGTGATCAGACTTTCCAAAGAAAATTCTTTTGTTTTGTGTGTGAGAATACTTTTAAAATTTTTCCAACCAGGAGGCAATTTGTCAATAATAACAGCAATTTGGAATTGTTCATCTAAAGACATACCTTCAGAAATTATTTCGTGAGCAATTTTCTGAAGTTCATGAGACTGACCCTCCACTGATTTATCGTCAGTAATCTGGAATTTGAGGTAGCGGCTGACAACGTACTTCTTAGTTCCAGCCTCCTTAGTGTCGTATTTCTTTTGAAGTGCGTCCCAGATTTCCTTGGCAATTTTGTCAGAATTATAGTAATCATAGAAATTGTCAGATAAACCATTGAGAATATAATTTTTGCACAGAAAATCATTCTCGACCCAGCTTGTCAAATCAGCAGTTTGCTTCTGCTTTTCATCATCCTTTGCAGTATCAGAAACAACAGGTTTTTATCAGTCGTCAGAACATAAGCAACCTTTTTCGTAGTGAGGAAAAATAACATTTTCTGTTTCCATCTTTTAAAATGGTTTCCATCAAAACGAAAAGGTTTGTTTGTATCAATAACACCAAAATTCTCATCGGCAGTCAGACTCTAGTGGCGACTCTGAATGAATTCCACACTTGTTAGTTCATCAAAACACAGTTCCTCCACTAACCAATTAATAAAGTCGAACCTTATAGATATGGGTTCATGATTGGGGCATAGCCATAGGTGAGAATTTACATTAATAGATAGTTGGTACATTGTTGGGTTTTGTGCCCTAAATAAAACCCATTACAATCTGATTAGTTGTCAATCTAAGAAATTTGAAGTGATTTATGTTTGCATGAATTTTTCATGCTTATGGTTTAATATGTTTAATATATGCACAAAATCTGTTAAGTCCAGAACATATATATTTATTCACAATTACAGTATTGTCAACACAGTGGAATGTGATTGTGAGTATATGATTCAAAAGACTAAGTCCTTGTTTCATCAGTGTTTTGGATTTACACAGATGTGATAATCAGCGATGATGTGTAATTACACTTGGAGTAAGTGTTATGTTCTTTCCAGGACATTGGTAAAGTATACTGGTTTCGAATGTATGGAGTATACATTGGACTGAACCGATATCGAACTTAGTTAAGATAATATAATTTTACCGTTGTATCTTTCCAAGTCAATATCAGTAGTTGATCTTAGATTAAAAGAATCTAAATCCTGATATGCTTAGGCTCAACTCAGGAGTGTTATTCATGCTCTTTGATTTATTAGTTAAGCCTACTTTTGGGTCAGGGTGATACGTATATTTTGGGAACATGATAGTATGATTGAGTGGGAGCGCTGAACATAAATATGGAATCTATAGCTTCTACTGGTGTATAGAAGTCAAGTGATGATTCCCTTCGAGCTTAGCTAAATAGAAGTAAATGGATGAGCTCTTGTTTCAGTGACTAATTCTTAGATCACTAAAACTTCATTTACAGGTAGATAAGTGTTTTAAGAGGCCAAATACATTGAGGGGTTAAAACGGTAAATTTATCACATCTCAATGTAAATCATCTATATAGAGGATCTTTGATCACATTAAGATTATAACGATGGTTAAATGAGATAGCATATCTATATCGTGAAACATGTAGAATGCTCTATATAAGTCTGAGAGTGCAATTCCAAGTTCTAAGAGTGGATTCAACAAGGAATTAATAAGTAGGGAATTTACTTAGTAAATTCGGTTCGCTTATTGGAAGCTCAGCATATAGATCCATGGTCCCCATTCTAGTTGAGACCATACTGCTTGTAAGACTCAATAATTGATTTATAATTAATCGATTATAATTCTAAAGTTAGACTATGTCTAATTTGTGAATTTTCACTAAGCATGGGTGAAATTGTAAAGAAAAGAGATTCTAGGTTTATTTATTAATTAAGAGACTCTATATGTCTAATTAATAATTATATTAAATGACAATATTATTTAATAATCTATTTTAGTTATTGAATAATTAGTTTTGGCATTTAAATGGTTAGAATTAGAAAATTGGCGTTTTTGAGAAAATAGAAATAAAAATTGTGAAAACTGCAAAATCCAAGTGAGGCCCAATAACACCTGTGGCCGGCCACTTGATGGGCTTTTTCCAATTAATATTTTTACTATTTTAATGCCAAATAATTACTAACCTAAACCTAGTAGTTGCCTATAAATAGAAAGTGATGGCTCAGTCAAAAATATGCTTTTGTCAGTAATTCAAAGATTGCCTTTTTTCAAAAAACTGAGCCTTCCTCTTTCTCTTTCTATTGCTGACCCTTCCTCTCTCTCTCTCTCTCTCTCTCTCTCTCTCTCTCTCTCTCTCTCTCTCTCTCTCTCTCTCTCTCTCTCTCTCTCTCTCTCTCTCTCTCTCTCTCTCTCTCTCTCTCTCTATTCTTCTTCTCAATTTCGAACCCTCTAGTGATAGAGTAGTGCCCACACACAGCAAGTGGTACCTCAATCATAGATTGGAAGACTGTGAAGGATCACATTCAAAGAGAAGGACATTCGGGCTCAGATCTTGATAATACTCTGCGACAGAAAGGATACAAGGGTTAGAGATCTGAGTGGAATGAGACATATTATTCTGCTGTTACCAATGTAAGGTTTTCTTAACTTTATATGTGTTTAATTATCGTTTTAGAAAGTTCATATTTAGGGTGTTAAACAACATACTTGTGAGTAGATCTAAGATCCTGGTAAAATAAATTCCAACAACTGACCTCAGAGCCATGGTAATTGATTTGCTTGCAAGAAATTTGGACTTAAAATGATTTGTATGTGATTTGGATGGTTTCATGTTGATCTATGTGTTATATGATGATTGATTGATGTTTGTGAATTTTTCGTGAAAAATAATTGAAATTCTGTTTCTGGAATTATTTTTATTGGATAATTTGAAAAAAAATTAAGCAATTTACTTTTTTGCAGAACTTAATTTCGATTTTATTTGAATTAGTTATGAATTTTTTTAAATCGAAAAATATCGGGATGTTGTCAACCCACCTACGCGCGCGGATGAGGGTGATATCCTCGACAGCACGCGCTCAGACACGGTTTTGTCTGAAATTCCTCCCTCGCGCGCGCGAAGAGGCTGCATGCAGCCTCCTGCGCCGAGGACCTTCGGTCATGCACCCCTGCTCGTGCGTGTGGACAGTATGCAATACTGTCCGTACCACTTGCAATTTTTTTCGTTTTCTTCGATTTTTCATGCTATTTCATGGAATTAACTTCTGATTTTTTGTGTAGTTTTGTATTTTTTTTTTATTTTTCAATTTTCAAATCTAATTATCAGAAATAAATTAATTTGATTTTTTAAAATTAATTTTAGATATTAGTGTAATTTGAATTTGAAAATAGGTTATAATCTATCTTTTTGCTTAATTTTTTATCTTATTTTTAAATTTGATTATTTTATCTTATTTTTAAATGTAAGATCAGATATTAATTTTTTTAAAATTAATTTTTTTTTAAATAATTTGACCTTATTTAAATTTAAAATAAGATTACTATAATCATGACATTTTGAATAGAAATAAGATATTTTGCTAACTTTTAAATTTTGTTATTTTTTTATTATTTGAATTAAATTATAAAATCACAAAAGAATATTAATTTATCATTTTTTTATTTTATTGAATATTTAATTTATAAAATAACAATAAATTTTTAAAAGTGATCAGCAAATTTTTGAAATGATATTTAGGTTAGTTGAAACCTAATTTTTTTAAATTGTAGGTTTAATTTTAAATATTATTTTATTTTAATTTAAAAACCGAAAATATTTTTTTTATAATTATTTATTATTTTTGAAATTTAATTATTTAAAATTAAATAAATCCTACATCCAACTATCCAGTTTATCTTGTTGCAGGAGTATGTGTTTTAGCTTATGTGTAAGTTTTATAAAACCTATTATTGCTTGATCTAAATTGCCATGGTTAACTTGTTGACAAATCCAATGATCTGATTTTAACCCATGGTTCAATTGTCAATAGGTCAAGTAAATAATTTGTAACAGGTAAATTTTACATTCTTCTTTCATCTGTGTATGACCTAGTAACATGATAGGGTCCATCCAAATCTGTGTGCCTGTGTGAGCCTATATGTTTATTTTATTATAGATGCATATAGGTTGTTGCTAAATAAAATGTCACACCCTGATAGATTTTATTTAGGTCCATTTTTTTTTTTGGACCTATTCAATTAATAACAATTATTTATTTTAAGGTTGAATTCCTCTCTTTTGGGTCTTGTGTGAGAGTTAGGGGCCAATAGAAGTGGGTACGACATACTGAACCCAGCTCCCCCTCACATGAACTACCCCAATTGTGAAGGCACATTTGCCTGATTTGAATAACTCTGTTAGGTTAATTAAATTAGTTTAACCTAATAAAATTGAGTAGCAACATAATTAACTTTTTAAAATATATGAAATTTATTTTTATTTTAATATTTTAAAGTTAATTTTAAGAAAAACACTCTTAGTTTTTAGATATTATTTCTAGATAAACTATTTGTATTTTTCTTATATTTAATTAAATAAAGAATTTTAACTAACTAGATTCTTTCTGAAGCTTATTTATTAAATATTCCTATTTAAGTTATAAATTAGTTATTTTAACTCATTTTTCTTATCTAACTTAAATTTGAATATTTTTTGAATTTGAAATTAAGTTGAGGAATTCTAGGAATCGGTTATTGAAGATTCTTGAGATATTTTTTAAGTTAGTTTTAAACTTAAAATGGAATATTTTTCAAATCAAGTGGTTACAACTTAATTTTTGATATTTAATTGAATTCAAATTTGAAAATATTTAAGTTTTGGATTCTTTCTATAATAACTTAAATTAGATATTTTTCAATTTTTTTTTGAAAAGATACTTAGTTAAATTGAGATATTTTCTAGATAGTTATTTCTAGACTACTTATTATTTCTAATATTAAATAGGAAAATATTATACATTGTGAAATTAATTATTTTATAATTAATTTTGGTACAATTCAAGCTAAGAATATTTTTTTTCCTAGTATTAAACTAGAGATTAATAATTAAGCCTTCTCTACACTTAATTATTTATTTCTTGAATTTAATACATTTAATTAAATTAAAAATTTTAATATCTAAGTTGATTTTCATCATGATACTTAAATATTTTTTTCCATGATACTTAATTAAATAGAAAATTATTTTAAGTTGAAATTTATTTTTACAACTTAAATTTAAATAATTTTCAAAATATATTTTATTTATTTTATTAATCAATTTTGAAATTGCATTTAATTATGCAAGATGATTTTGAATTTATCATGAAAAATAGATTAAAGTTGTAAATTAATTATTTATTTTAATTAATTTTTGAACCAACTTAAATCAATGATTTTTTCATTTAATGATTAATTTAAAATAAATGAACTAAAATATATTATTAGAAATTGAATTAATTAGTCAAAAGAAAATCAAGATAGATAATATTTTTGCTTGAAGTATTTTTTTTCTAGAAATTATTATTTAAGTATTTCGAAAATAGTATAGTATTATACTTTCTTTTTCCAAATACAATGAATATATTCTTATGAAAATTTAAATTTGAGTTGCAAATTAATTTAAATTAATACAACTTAAATTAAATAATTTTCTTAATATTTATTGGAAAATTAATACTAAGATGGAAATAATTCAATTTATTTTCATAACCATCTAAGTATAATTTTATAAATATTAAATTAAATTCTATTTAGAGTTTTATTCTAAATTTGATATTTAATGAAAATATTATATTATAAATAATAAAAGAAAATACATTTTAAATAATGAGCTTTATTATTATTAAGATATTCGATCTCCATTGTTGGTTTTACATAGCTTTTGTTTTAGTGAGTAATCCTCCCTAATGGAGGAACGTTCATTAGCAAGTTAGCACCGTTTAATCTCGAAAGATAAGTATATTTGTAAGTGTTTTATATGGTATTGATCACCCTAATGGTGGCGACTGTATTTGACTTACAAAATATGAAACAATGGTGGAAGCTCATAAGATAGAATAGCCTTGACTCTCGCCTAAACGGGACAACGCTGGATTCCAATCTTGATCGAATAAAAGGTTGCTAGAATATTTATTATTTTAGATGAGCTGACAACTCTATTCAATGGATGGTAGCTTTGACTCTCGCCTAAACGGGACACTGATATCAGTTTGTTGAAAACCTTGGAAATTATTTAGGATTGTATTTTTTAGTATTTTCTCTTATCATTCCTACTTGCTATGTGCTTATAATTTCTGAATTGGATTTTGTGTTAAACCATAATTGATTTCTATTTATTATTTTGTAGTATCCTGTATAGCCATGTCAAATCCCATGTTATCACTCTTGACTGAAAATAAGCCAAATGGATCTAACTTCCCAAAATGGAATGAGAACATTAATATTGCTCTCATAGGTGAAAGTGCCTTATTTGTGTTAACTGAGTCGTCTCCTGAACAGCCGGGTGACAATGCAACCAAAGCTGTTAAAGAGAAGTTCGAGTGTTGGTAAGGTTTGTTTCGTACCCTGAGTACCACTGAGTGATGTACCACAGACACCCTATACTTTCCCGTACTTGTGCCGGTATCACTGTAATGTACTCTTAAACAATATTCACTATACCAATGCACTGCGACTAACACATAAGCATGCATATACACTTAACACATATATACACTCAGATATTCATATTACATATTATACACAGTTCTTACCTTCTTTCCAGATTCAAGTGTGTTGGTCGACCTGAACGGAAAGTCTCGTGCTAGATGGATGCCCTAATCACATAATGAAATCGGGTAAATCACATGATCAAAACCCTAATCTGGGAAACCCGAACCCACCACTCTAGGTTCTGTTATACTCTCTAGGGATTACTCTAACTCAGGAAATAGGAAAACACCCAACTAAGGCACTGAAATGGACGAGAATTGAGAAAATAGAGCATCCAGGGACCCTTCCAAAACCGGCTAGCCAGTTGTACTGGTAAAACCGGCTAGCCGGTTTACACTAGTTCACCCAAAAACCCTATTTCTTGCTCAAAACTCCACCAAATGCAACCAAACCTTCCAGAGTACCTAATTAGGGTATACACAATAAATCCCAACCAGTAGTTCACAGAAAAACTTAATGAAACTCAACATGCCATTACAGATCAAAGCTTTAAGTTCAAAGCTCAAACTTGCATAAATTCAACACAAAGTGGTAAAACCAGCTACTAGAACCTTTAATCAACCTAAAATGATCATAAAAACCAAACCCTAAGTATTTCTAACCCTAACAACCACCAATTAACAAAATCACATACTCAACCAACCATAAAATTCAAAAACTAAAGGAGCGTGTTACTAGGGCTTACCTTAGCTTCAAGAACCCTTGCATCTCTACTAAATTTCTAGAGAACAGCTAAAAAACAGTTGGTTCCTGCTTGGTTTGGTGCTGCTCGAAGAGAAAGGAAGAAAGAGAAAGAGTTTCTCTTGACTTTTTCTTAATTTCTCTATATTTTCCCTAAAATAAAACTAAGGTTAATTGAATTAACCTTGCTGAATATTTAGTTGCTAGGTGTCACATTTCTAGGCAGCCACCTAACTCTCCATTTAACAAAAAGACTAAAATTCCCCTTAACTTACAACTTAAGCATTTTTAAGACTAGGGGTAAAATGGTCAAATTCCATAACCCCGCCTAATCTCGGTATTTTATTTTTAACAATATATATCCCACTAAGAAATAAGGTTCTAAACTTACACATGTGATCAAACTAGCCATCCATCGCATTTTCCGTTGTCGCCGAGCAAAAATTACAAAAATAAGCTACTTCACATATAAGTCAAATAATACCCCTAGAGTTTAATAAAATTTTCCGAATTGACAAATTATAACTCTAATGTCCATTTCTAACAATAGGGCCCACAAATAATTAAATTCATAAATAATTAAAAAATATCAGAAATTAGTGCTAGTTGCCTTTAATTCTATTCCAAATTACTAAAGCGGTCATTACAATAAGATTATATTACAATGAGTTTTATTTAGGTCATAAAATCCTAACAACGATTTAGGTTGCAATTTAGGTTGCGAAGGGGCATATATAAAATTGCGATATGGTTTAATGGTTATTCAATGTTGTAATTTGTGACTTTATAACTACGATTGCGATATGTTTAATAGTGATTTAGGGTTGCAATATCAATTGCGATTTGTGTTGCAATATCAGTTGCGACTATTTAGTTTTGTTTAGAAAATTAATGGAAACTTCATGTGTTGGTCTTGTAATTTAGGTTGTGACTAGAGTATGGTTGAGATTATTACATGGTTTGATGGTGATTTAGGGTTGTAATTTGGATTGTGATATTTGTTGTCTCTTCAGTTTCATTTTATGAAAGTCTTACGTTGTGCGCTTGAACAATCACAGAGAAGAGAGAATAACTCAGAAGAGGAAGAAGAAGGAGCTGAGATTGCGATATATGATTTGATCATGATTTAGGATTGTGATATGTGTAGCAAATTCCGTTTCGATCAGGAAGAAATCAAGCTTCATTTTTCATAGTGGTGAGCGACTGTGAGTTTTGAGGAAGAAGAAGAATGATATTCATTTTAGGATACAACTTCAAGCTAGGGAGATTTAAGCGCTGGCCCAGGGTTGGCCAAGAAATCTTGTGGGCCAACGCAAAAGAATATTTCTGAGCCCTTATTTAGAAACAAAAATACGGTATTTTTCAAAATCAATAAAAAATTGTATAATTTTAAAAAGAATTTTTTTTGGGTCCTTGGGTTAGGTGGATCCTAGGCACAGGTCTAGTCTGCTTATGCCTAAATTCGAGCCTGCGGTGGACAGAACAAGAATTCATTGCAGAAAAAAAAAAAAAAAAAAAAGTAAGAAGAAAGTGATTTATGAAGAAATTGTAAAATATGAAAATAAAATTTATACTTAAATTTAAAATTAATCAAAAAAATTATGTATAAATGAAATAGTAAAATAATTAACGTAAACATAGAAAAAAAATGATAAAAAAAATATACGTTATCATTTCCTTTTCTTTTTTCTTTTTCATGTGGTAACAAGAGTTTTGTGTGTAACTAACAAGACAATAATTTTAAACTATTTTTTTTTTTAACAAATCATGAAATTTTATATATGAGAATCAATTAAAATAATAATTTATAATTCAATTGAGATACATTTCTCATTAAAGACACGACCATGACTAGAATTAGAAAAATGAGCTTAAAAATCAGCTATCTAATTCTTAGATCGTTTGATAAAAAAAATTGATAAAAAAATTACAACATTACAATTAACTTTAAAAACACTTATATTCTATTTCATTTACCCCTTAGAAGATATAATAGTAAACATTGTTTCAACATCATAATTTGAGCACTCAATTATAGTGTACCTTTTAATTGGAGAAAAATTATTATCACTTATCACTAATTATACAAAGCTTTTCATATTTTTTATGAGCTTTTCATACAAAGTATATCAATTTTTTTAAGAAAATAATTTTGTCATTAATTTCAAAAACATTAATTTAACAATAATAATTTAATAGAAAAGAAAAATAATTACTTAAATTAAATGGTCTAGTTATCTTGTTGGAGGCAAAATGTCTTTGGGTCTCCAATCAAACTCTATTTTGTTCATTTTTCTAACAATAACTATGTTATTCTTTTGAGACATATTTAATAAAACCAAATAATGTTGAATGAAATTAAAATTAATTATGTAATTTACTTAAATATACAAAGAAACAAAATTGATTTAAAAATAATCCTTACGTAAAAAAAAAAGTAATAATTTTTTTTTTATTATTGTTAGTGCTAATACAGTTGAAATAATAACAAATATGTATCTACCTACACATATATAGGCTCTCCCTTGAGATAATTTGTTTTCATCACTCATATCAAACCTTCATTTATAGTAAAAATAACAAGAAGAGGCTTTCAATCTAGGTAACATAGCAAGAAGAAATACTTGATACTCTCTGATAAGTAATAGAAAACTAGTAGTTCAAAATTTTAAAATCTAATAAGTGTAAATGTACGACAAATATAAACTAGTATAATAATTTATAAAATTATATATTATACAAAGTTTTTCATATTTTTTATATATTATACATGTTTAATTTTTTACATAAATTGTAACGCCCGTATTTTTATAAAAATATTAATTTTATTTACAAACGTTAAACGCGGAAAATCATAATGTCGCATTATTATTTAATACTTGAAAATGTTCATAACTGGCCAGTTTTCGTACAAAAGACATAATAAATAATAACTAAAATAATTGCGACATAAATTTAATAACATAAATAAATAAATAGAGCGCCCTAGACCGCCCGCAGTTATATGGCCCTCAGCGAGTTTACACACACAAGCGTCCAAAGTTCCACTCGCCACCGGCATTCTAGACTTTCAGTTACTTTGGTCTGGACATGGTAATTTAATAAGGGTGAGCTACCAAACTCAGTAAGAAAATGTGTGTCAGGTAGTCACATAAATAAAACTTAACTAAAAATGCACATGCACATATATAGACAACTAGCAAAACATAAACTTAATCATATCACTAGTAGCTAATAACTAGGTTCTAAGCTAAATCACATAAAATGATTACGCCCGAATCCGACTTTGGCAAATAAACCCGAGCTATTGGACTAAATGGCAGAGGGTTGGGTTCAGTAAAATCATACCCACTACTAAATGGCCCCCTATCTACCATATAGACCCAACAATCAAGTATTTAACCATTATCTTCTCGGTCAAACCATGTCACATAAACTATAATCTATCTAATTTAAATAATGTCAAACTACTATACATTATTTAAATAACATAACAATCATAACTAAATAATGTGAATCTTATAAACACACTATTTACATACATACTTAAATAACATGAATCTTATAAATACATTATTTAAATATATACCTTTAGCAATGGTCATGCTCTAATACTGTAAACATACATAAATAACATGAATCTTATAAACATATTATTTAAATATATATTATACAGTACATTAAGGGCTCGTTTGGAATGTCGTATTAGGTCGTATTGTATTGTATTGGATTATATATCATATTTTTATATAATACTATGTTAAACTTTAATTTATACTAAAATATTATATATTTAGGTGTCCATAAAAGTTAATACCACATATAGTTTTACGTAAAAGTATCGCATAAAATACAATTCAATATAATACAATACAATACAATACGACCTAATACGGTGTTCTAAACGAGCCCTAAATAACAAATAATAAAGAGTCAGGCAGAAGACCTTAGTTAACTTCTCTTTTACTATTCTCACTCTTTCTATGAAGAATATTACATACAGAAAACTTATGTTTTTCTACTTAATTTCCTTACCTCGAATGTGGAGTTCCAGCCTTGATTGTAATGAGAGTGATCCTTGAGACCCAATAATGAGTTTCTTACGAAAAACCTAAATTTTACACTTATTAATTAGAATATATTATAGTGTTATATATATATTAGAAACGTTAACTCTGTATCTACAAATTCAAAACTATCAAATGATATACCTTAATTTCCAAATGAGATTTAGTGGAGCACTAATAACTTGAATGTGAAATGATAATGATAGTGACGCCAGTATGATGAAATATATATATATATATATGCGAGAGGATAGATGAATGTGACGATATTAGATCTTGAATAGTTTCTAGGCGTATAAAAGTTGGTGTTTAATCTAAGGCTATGGGAGACTAATTAAAGAATGATAATGGTATGGCTTGAGGTGTATCGTGATTTATATATGGGAGTGAAAGTTATGAAGTATATTGCTGATTTATAGTTGTGTGAGGTAGTTGATCTAGCTTAGAGAAAGAGAGAGCTTGGACACTTTTAAGAGTTACTGAGATTGTGAGTGTAAATGGTAATAGTGGCAGAGATAACTAGAGGTGATGAGGGAGAGTATAAGCTTTAATAGTATTTATAGGCTAAGAACTTAACCACACCCTAGATAACTTAACTTTGCTACTAACTCTAGTTTAGATTAACCTCCTAGCCATAAATTCGGCCAATATGGTTCATTGAAGAAGTTCACCCATAAAAAGCTAGAATAAGCGATGTGATTTAGTCCCATTTGTTGAGAGTTTTACTCACACGTGTGGACTTTGATTGACAAAGTTTTTATTTTAGAATTTTTGAATTATCTTCTAGCTACATCTTTTATACATGTATATACAAATACTTTATGTATTTGACCCAAAATTACTTTATCTTAAAGGATTATATATTTATATATATGTGCTACTATTAATACTTTGCTATATTTAACTAAGCTTATTATTCAAAGCTTTTGGCCGGAGCTATATATCACTTAACTACTGCTACTACTATAATTATTACTATCTAACATAGTATAGTAATACATATCACTTCATTATTAAATGGCTAATTAATAATCATGACAATAATAATATTGATAAAACACTTTCCTAATCAAATAATTTCTTAGCAAAGTTTAATTTATAGGAATGACACAATTCTCTTGATAAATACTACTAGGTTAAATACAAATTTTAAAAAATGATTAACTAACATAGACAAATTTCATTCCTTTGACCACGTAAATAATTCTCAAATATATATCATATGTAATTCATCAAGGCACTTCATCTTAATAAAGAGCTATAATTTTGAGCTTTATCTAAAATTATTATATGTTTACTAAAGTATTATAAATTCTTGAAAAATATTATTAATATAGTACTAAGTTCAGAGAATTACTGGATAAAGTAATATATTTTATGTAATCACTATTTCCACATTGAGGTTTCTAGACCAATATAATAGAAAATTAATAACTGAATATTTTGGCTATTACATAAATAAAAATATATTTACATTAGAATAAAAAGTACATCTATATTCTTACTTTGTTTGTTTAAACAAAATGTATGTATACTATAGATTATGGCAGAAAAAATCAGTATTTCAAGTAGAAACTAAAAATACCTAATTAATTGAAAAGTGATCGTACATTTAAGATTCTTTGAGCATAATAAACTTGATCAAAAAATCAGAGCATAATAAAGAAGAAGAAGAAGTATAAAAAATAAGAAGAGTGGAGAACTAATAATGGTTGAGTTTTGAATTGGTGGATTATTAAAATTCATTGTAGCTCAACTAAGAGATTTTGGAGCATAAAATATGAATGAGTTTTGGTTTTGGTTTTGCTTTTGCTATAAAAAAAGAGAGGATAATTAGACGAACGAAGCATTAGGCTGAGGGAATGGAGACAATCTAATATTACAAAACACAATTTTACAAATATACCCTCTAAAACTTCAAAAATTAATGTGAGAAAAGTTTGTATAAGAAAAACTGATTAAAATATCAATAAAACAGTTAAAACGACATTAAAAAGATAAACGATAGTGTGACTAAAAACGATATAATTTCTTTCTTCATCTGTATGTGGCAATTAGATAAGATATTCTAAATTTTTAATTAATAGTACTCATTGATACCTTTTCAAAAAAAAAAAAAACTTGGTACTCATTTAATTAAGCATTATAAATTTGTAGATTTAAAAGATATAGATAAAAGTGTTGAGTTTAAACATGCACTGGTGCATGCACAATTTGCAGCAATTTGATTAATTGGGTTTGCTAGAGGATATTCATGTTTTCTTGTGGAAACGGAAGACAAAGTAATGTCTCAAAAATGATTCTATTTATTTGGCACCCAATTTTATTATTCTCTTTATTTTATATAAATATTTATAAGTTTTTTTTTTTTTTTTTAAATTACACTTTTATTAAGAAGAATAAAAGGTTAATACATATCAATTAAAAAAGATAGATAATCTCACTCTAAGTGCATGCACAACTAATTCATGAATAACCTTATTGGCTCTAGGTGAACATAAACTAGTATATTAGTTTATAAAATTTATATAAAATTATGTATTATACAAAGCTTTTCATATAAGCCTGTTAAATTCAGCAACTGCTGCATAAGCTGCTTCAATAGATAGCAAACGAACCCCAAATCTCTTTGTTATTAGGAATGTAATCAACTTGAAAACTTTAATATTTAAAATAAATATCAATTAGCACACATAAATATAATGATTAATTATATGAGATAGGAATTAACTAATACATACATTAGTGAGTTTGAGTTAGTTAATAACAATTAATCATTCATCTCTATCAAAGTTATCATCAAGTTTGGGTAAATTTGATGGTGGGAGTGTTTTTCTATCCCAATAAGAAAATTCATATTCTCAATAAAATCATATTTATTATTATTCATCTCTGCCATCTGTCAATGGAATCACAAATAAATAAAGTTAGAGATTAAAAGATAAAAAATATATTATTAAAAAAAATAATTTATAGAAGAATACTTTCAACTAATGGTTGAATAGGTCTTGAATCAGCGAATTAAAACCCATTGTAGCCCTACTATGAGGGTTTGGAGCATAAAATGTGTGAGTAATGCGTGAGTTTGCTTTTTTGCTTTTGCTATCAAGAAAGAGAGGATAAAACGAAGCATTAGGTTGAGGGAATGTGGGACAACCTGACGTCACAAAAACACACTTTTTACAAATATACCCAAAAAAACTTCAAAAACGGATTTGAGAAAAGTTTATAGAAGAAAAACTTATCAAAAACATCAATAAAACTAAAAATCCGACATTAATAGGAAGAGTTGAGGAGTCTGAGAACTAATGGTTGAATGAGTTATTAATCGCCAGATTAAAACTCATTATAGCTCTACCGAGAGGGTTTGGAGCATAAAATGTGAGTGAGTAATATGTGAGTTTTGCTTTTGGTTTTGCTAAAAAAAAAAAAGAGGATAATTGGACGAATAAAGCATTAGGCTGAGGGAATAGGGTACAACCTGAAGTCACAAAACACACTTTATATATATATATATATATATATATATACAAATATACCCTCTAAGACTTCAAAAATCTATTTGAGAAAAGTTTATAGAGGAAAAACTAATCAAAACGTAAATAAAACAGTTAAAACGACAATTTGACTAAAAGCGATATAATTTTTTTTTACGTGGCAATCAGATAAGATATTTTTTAGATTTCTAGTTAATTAGGAAATATACCCACGCTTCATACGATTTTTGTAATAATGTAAATATAATTTTAAATTTTATGCTTTGTAAATATAATGTATATTCCTTTTTTTAATTATGATATTATATGTTATTTTATATAATATAAAATTTAAGTGAAATATTTTATAATAATTTATAAAATATTTTATAATATTATAGTATTATATGATTATATTTTTATATATTATTTTAAAATATTTTATAATAATTGTTAAGCTCTAAATTTTTATAATAGAATAAGAATATATGATACAAATTAAAATATATAGTTAGATTTAAAATTATAATTTCTCTAAATGTTAACCATAGAGACCATATCCAATAAGGGAAAAAAGTGGTCCCTACTATAAAATTCTTTTATATTTTTTATTTTTAAGACGATTAAAACTTTGTTCTTCTAATTATTATATGTTGCAATTGAATTAAAAATTTGTACCGTTTTAAAAATGAAAAATATTATAATTTTTTTTAACGTAATATAATTAAAAAAATTGATTTAAAAAATATAATTATAAAAAAAGTTTAAAACTGTGATGTGACTTAAAAAAATGAGTTTTAATTTAGGAATTATTTCACAAATACACAAAAGAAAAAATTACAAAAATTACAAAAATACGGTTTCACTGAATTTTAAATATTTTTACGATTTTTTTTTTATTTTATCTACGAAAAATACGGTCTTTTTATGTTGTACTCTTGTTAATTTGTTGTTGATTTTTTTTGTTATCTGTGTGTTATTTTTTTGTTGTTGTTTTGATGTTATTTTTATGTTACTTTTATGTAGTTTTTTTGTTGTTTCTATGGAAAACTGTAAAAATATATATATATATATAAAAAAAAATAAACATAAAAATATAATTTTTTTTTACAAAAAGTAGTATTTTATGTAATGATCCCTTTAATTTATTGTGTAATTTTTTATAAAAAGAAAAAGAAGAAAAATGAGTGTTTTTTTTTAGGAATGTCAATCTGGGCCATTTTCGCGGGCCGGGACTGTGGCCCGCATTATTCGGGCTTTTATCGGGCTTCGGGCTTGGCCCGGCCCGCATATATTATTTCGGTCGGTACACATGCCCGGTTTTAAAATATTAAAAAAAAAACTAAATCTCTAAAAAAAAATCCCAAATTCTAAACCTAAATCTCAGTTTCAATTTCGACTTCTCTCTCCGTCGACAGAGCCCAGGCTGCCCAACCCAAACCAGTCATCGCTCTCTCTTTCTTCGCCTCCCACGGTGGTCTAGTTCGTGCTCGGTAGTCTCCTGTCCTCGTCATCGCTCAGGCAGTCAGGCTGGTTTTCTTCTCTTCTTCTTCTTCTTCTTCTTCTTCTTCTTCTTCTTCTTCTTCTTCTTCTTCTTCTTCTTCTTCTATTTAAGCTTCAATGTTAACAGGAACACAATGCTAGCTCTTATATACTATTGTGCTTTATGATGCTGTTTTCTGGGATTTTGGGCTCACTTACGAAGTCCCAGTTTGACCATTTTCCCAGCTGAGATTTTGGGCTCATTTATAACTATTTATATATACATTATCTCTTACAAATGTTATATTATTATTATGTATAGGAAGCTTGGTTGGAGAAGAGTAGTGGGAAACTTTGTTTGTTGATATCGTCAAAGGCCTTGAGAATAACTGGAATAGATGATCGAAGGTATTGGAATTACATTCCAACTCAAGAATCAAGGTTAGAAATTCAATTAAGAACTCATTTGTTAAAGAAAATTTCAGTCACAGAATCGGGCTTGCCTTCTTGATTTTTTTTTCTCTCTCTGCTTTTTGGTTAGCTTCTTGTTCTTAGGCTTATTATACAGTAAAAAAACAAGGATCTGTAGAAGTGAGCAGTGAGCTTATAGTAACCAAAATGAGGACAGTAATAGTATAACACCAGGCAAAACTATAACAGTTGTGGATATATATATATATATATATATATATAATTACAATAAAATGCAATAATAATAATGCAAGCAGCCAAATGTAGCTCATTCAAGTCGACATATATCTATAAACCTTTATAAAAAAGAGAATAATTCTTTGGGCTTTTGATAGTCAATTTACAAATATAACCCTCATTGAGCTATAACTAAGGTAACAGCTGTCAACAGCTGTGATAATTTCTATAAAACTTTATTAGCTTTCTTATTATAATTTTTTATTTATTTTTTTCCTTTCAAGGGAATAATATTATTTTATTGTATTAATTTTCTTCTCCCTTAATTATATGCCCTAGATTGGATTTCCACTCCTCCAAAACCCTCTTCTTCCCAAAAAGACCACGATCAGTGCTTCCACACCGCCAACGATGGGGAGTTTAGGGGGTACTGTTTACACGACCACCACCATCGCCACCCACATCAAGAAATAGGGTAGAGAAACACTACTCCCAATCGGATCAACAGGTTTGTCCTTCTAAACACAATATAAAATATTGAAATAAAAAGCTTTAACGAATTCCAATCGATTTTAATCTTTCACTCTTCGCTCCAAATATACCATTTATTTGAGGGATTTTCTTCATTCTATAACTTTTGTTTGTTTTTTCCTTTAATTGCTTTCTTCATTCTATAACTTTTGTTTGTTTTTTCCTTTAATTGCTTTCTTCATTTGCAGACGGATTGGAGGCCGAGTTGATGCAGAGCGCCATGGCTCTTCAACAAGCAAAAAGGTTACTTGCAACAATACTATATGTGGCCGTCGGAATCGTTGCCTTGAATTAGGCAGTTGCCCTTACATGGTCTCTTATGTCTCAGGAGAAACATCTACTTCTGGAGTATTGATAGAGGATGTCCTGCACTTGAAAAGGGAAGATAAATATCAGGAACTTGTTGAGGCATACGTCACTTTCGGGTGAGTTCCATTTCATCTTGTTTATTTGTTATAAATGAAATTTTTGTTAAACTTGATTGGTATTGTTCATTTCACAATTTAAACGTCTGTAGATGATTATGTATCATGAATTATATGCAGTTGTGGAGAGGTTCAAAGCGGTTCATTCCTTGATGTTGCAGCTCCCAATGGTTTATTCTTTGGGCTTGGAATGGAGAAGATATCGTACCTAGCATTTTATCGAGGGAAGGGTTTATAGCAAATTCTTTTTCCATGTGTTTTGGACAAGATGGGGTTGGAAGAATTAGTTTTGGTGACAAGGGCAGTCTCGATCAGCAAGAGACCCCATTTAATTTGAACCCATCACAGTAAGTGGTAAATTCTCCTGTACTTGATGGTGATAACTATTTAAGTTGGAATATTAAATTTTGGCATAGTAGAAGATTTCCATTGCATTGTTATTTTTGTAATATTCTTTTTTTCTTTCTCAAGAAATCCAACATACAATATCAATGTTACCCAAATTCGAGTTGGAACAACTTTATTTGATGGCAATCCGGCCATCTTTTGCTAGAACAGTTCTTTCCAAGGTGGATGGCTAAAATTTCACTTTTTTATGTCTCTAGCTTTCTGTTATGAATGTTCTTATCTAAAAGTTTTGTTCCTTTTGGTCCAGGATCAATTGAGACAAGAACTCGAAATGGATCCTGACTTGCCTGCTGTTTTGGTAATGGGAGGTGGTGAAGGAATGGGACCTATAAAGAAGACTGCAATGGCTCTTCGTGAATCACTTTATCACAAAGAAGCTGGCAAACCAATTGGACAGTTAATTATCATATGTGGCCGAAATAAAACACTTCTATCCAGACTTGAATCTGAAGAATGAAAGATTTCAGTCAAGGTGAGTAGTTGACTGTACTTAGCTTTTTATTTTTTCTTACCATAACTGAGATTAAACTCCAAAACAGTAATATTTCTTTGTCACCCTTTTTTAGATTAGAGGTTTCGAAAACCAAATGGAGAAATGCATGGGAGCTTGTGATTGCATAATAACAAAGGTGACCTACTTAGAAAGACACTCTGCATAGGGTAATATATATATATATGTAGATAAATATATTGTCATGAACATTTCTGATCATTTTATTATTGTTTTTCATAGGCTGAACCTGGTACAATTGTTGAGGCCTTGATTAGGGGGCTTCCCATCATCCTAAATGACTACATTCCAAGACAAGTGAGTGATCATTTTTGTACTATTCTTAAAGATCAATTTTTTTTACACATAATATCTAATTAAATTAATGAAAAAATTAAATGCTCACTACACTTTATCTCTCTCTCTCTCTCTCTCTCTCTCTCTCTCTCTCTCTCTCTCTCTCTCTCTCTCTCTCTCTCTCTCTCTCTCTCTCTCTCTCTCTCTCTCTCTCTTTCTTAAATTGACATTTGGCAATTACATGTATTACAAAATATACACTTGTCAGCCAGCATGTAGTTACAAAACTATTATAAACTAAAACTTGGCAACATGCATGTACTTATAGCATATTCAAATGACAAATAATATGGTTTTTTTTTTATTTTTAAATAACACATATACATATAAATACTACTGCTTAATCCAAATTTCTCATTTGCTTAGGTGAAAATAAAAAAAAAAAAAAGAACTCCACACTTCTGGACACTATTAAAATCAACAAACTTTCATCTAAGCTACTTCAAGATGACGACAATGTAAATTAAATTCTTTACTAATCCATTCATATAGTATTTTAAATGAGATGAATTATGAATGAAAGGCAAGGCAATAAAGATGGTATAGTTCACTTTATTGTGGTTTTGAGTATTTTTCTATTTTTATTGATGAATTGATGCTTGAACACTTAAGGACCTAATCTTTCATCTTTGTTTAGTTTCATCATTTAAATATTTAAAATACTTGTCTGTTTTAGTTCATAGATTCCAACCTTGATTATTTGGGGGTATTTTTCTTTTTTCTTATTTAGTTTATCACTTTTAACAAGATATAAAAATTACAAAAATTATATACACTTTTAAAAATTTCTCACAGGTTGCTAAGTAATAACTTTTATTATTATTATTATTTCATTCATATCTCATATATCTCTTTTAGTATTATATTTTAATTTCTTACTTTGTATGCATTTGATCTTTCCTCCATTTGTAGTGTATAGAACACCTTTACGACAAGGTTCACACGCTAATAACTTTAGACAAGTAAATTTTACACCCACATTTATTTTGCATGCATTTTTTTGCCATGTCATAATAGTTTTAAGAATTTGTATAACCATATTTGCTCTGTATGTTTTTTTGTTCTCATCTCATAATAATTATTTTAATTATATAATATTTTAACTATTTTGAAAATTTAGGCCACAAAGCAATGACTTCAAATACCAACTAATACCTCATATCACAAGAGGTCAAACTAATTGGACAGCCAAGTAATTGTAGTTGAAAAAACTCCTCCACGCCAATCCAGAAACTCTGTCAAATATCAGAATTTGCTTCTAATTGATCCACAGGTAAAAACCAATTAATATATTTTCATTTTACTTACTGCCTATTAATATTGACCTATATTATATATAATGTTTGTAGGAAAACCATATCGAAGCAACTATTTATCAAGCTGATATTCAAGCCTTGCATCAGACATTGCACATGACAAAAGCATACGCAATTTCTAATGCTCATGTCAAAGATTGCAAATTGGATTACAAAAATATGGAGATCTCCAATTGGTCATAACTGGAAAAACTAAAATTAAAGAGCTCCAAGAAAATTATGATGATCTGTTGATGTCTACTTACAACTTTGTGCCTCTTAGTAATATACAACAGTATATTGATCTTCCATCTAAAGAAATTAGTAAGTTTCCACACTTAGCTCCCTTTTTTCACAATATTACATACTTCTACTAATTATAATTTTGGTTCTTCTTAGATTTGATTGCTGCTGTCATAGACATTCGTCCTAAACGTCAAATACACAATCGTCATGGAGAAGCTACAATCCAAGAACTTGTTCTTGTGGATAATGAGTAAGTTATTTCAGATTTCTTTTTATTATATAATATTAATATATTATTTTATTAAATTTTATTATTTACTTTGTAGGTTTAACATAGCTACACTTACAATGTGGAATAATTTTGTTGACAACGAATGTGCTGCAATCTCAAACATCATTCATAAGAAACCAATTATGATTGGAACACGACTCAAAGTGGTTTGCTACAATGGTAATCAAATAATTATTACTTTTTTTTAAAAAAAAAAATTCATACCAAATTATTCTAAAACAAATTTAATCTTGTAGGCATGTCAATATCCACAAAAAACTCAAGCTGCTTTTTAATTGAACCTCAGTTGGAAGTTGCTAAAGATCTTCGTGCCTGGTAAGATATAAATCTATCATATGCTTCCTAATGCTTTCATATAATCACTATTACCTTACTAATGTATGTTTTTTAATGTTTCAAAAATTAGGATAACTCGAAACAACTGCATCCTCAATGAGAGGATCACTCAAAAAGCATATTTTCTTCCTGCAACAAATCTTTCACCTCCTCCTTCTGATCAAATTACTGATATAAGCAAGATAAATGACATGTTAAACATGGTAAACTCCTTTTAACTTCTCCTTTTTTATCATTTTTATTTTGTTCTTTTATTATTTTCTCAATTAGATAACATTACAATGTAATCTCCCATTTCAGCAAACAACTTTCTGGGTCAAAGCAATTGCTAAAGTCACAAATTATGGCCAACCATTTTGGTATATGGCATGTCCCCTTTGTAATGGAAATTACCGGATCCGAATATGGGGAAACTTTTCATCGTACATATTGCAAAAACAATGATCTCAAAGCAGTCCCTAGGTAATTAGATGACTTAGGCATTTTCTCAAGTTTTTTTTCCTTTTCAAATTATATTTTTACTAACACTCATGTCTTGCAGATGCAGAATAGATGTTGAACTAACTGATTCATCAGCTTGGATTACAGCAACTGTATTTGGGGAAATTGTAGAAACATTGTTCTCATGTAATGCAACAACCCTGATGAATACCAAAATTAAGGTTTTCTCACTCAATCCACAAATATCTTTTTACTTAAGATAAAATAATCAGCTTATTCTTTTAAACATTCTCTTACTAATAAATTAAATTGTTATTTTATAGGCAAGTGATAGCATTCCTAACGAACTTCCCGAACTACATGACAACAAAGAGATACTAGCTTACATTAAGGCAGTCAAACAGGACTCCACTGAAAGATGGAAATTCAACATCACTTCGTTCCTTAATACAACTCCACTCTCAAATGAAGAATTAATCTCTAATGCTTCAACTTCCCATCCTAATCCAACTCCACTTGTGATTCTTCCTGAAAAGAAACACAAAGCTACAGCTGACGATGAGGAGAAGAAACATGAAACTACTAACGAAGACGGAAACAACCACAAGGCTTCTAATGAAGATCAGATGCAGTAAAAAGTTTGGGTGTGATAGAATTGCTCTTTTGTTACTCTTTTGAAAATTATTTTGAAAGTTCCATGATAGAATACATATGTAAATAGGCCACTTGTTGGAACACTATATCATAGGCTTCCACTTTTGGAAGCTCTATCACTACTGGATGGAATGAATATGTAAATAAATAGGCCACAACTTAGGAACACTTTAACAATCTTTTGAGTTCCATTACAACTTGAAATGAATCATGTTGCAACATTAAAAATTTTTGCAACCTTAAATTATTATGAAGTAAATTATTATAATGTCAATATTTACATCTTATATGCTATTTACGTGCGGAGCACGTAAAGCCACACTAGTATATGATAAAACTAAATATCTGTGTTTTTGGCTATGTATTTTATTTTATTGTTGTGTATAATAACTTTCCCAACTGGTATGGGAACTGTATATAGCACTCTGCTTGAGCTGCCCTTAAGTTGTGTAATTTGAAAGAGCTAATTACAACAAAGTAATTAATTAGTATTAGGAACTCCATTCTACATTAATTATTGGCTCCATTTGATTTACTCTGTTTTATATTTTTTTATAGGCTTTGGCGTTTTTCAAGTGTTTGAAAAGAATTTGAGTCAAGTGGAAATTTGAATCTCGATTCATCGGAGGTATATATATTTTTTTTATAATTGCTTTATTATATTACATATAATTTTATAGAAGAGTTTGAATATCTTATATATTCATCCATAGTGAAGTAGGTTCTGTGAAATTTGTGTGCTGCGGTGATATAAGGATGATAAATTGTGTGTTATCTGATTATTTATAGTTAAAATTGACAGATGATTAGGTTAATAAAATAGGGAAAATGTTGCCCGATTTTTCGTAGATATGTTTATCATATTTTTAAAGCAATTGCATGGATTAATTGATAGATATGAGAATATGGTGTTAATGTAGGTTAAAATAGAATGTCTGGTCAAATCGATTCTAATTTTGAGGATGATGTTGATTTTGTGCCATCAACTACAAATGAAGTACAATCTGTTAGCAATACAGTAGATGAAACTCGGGAATGGAGAAAAAGAACTTCTGCATGGGATCATTTCACACGGGAAAAAATTGATGGAAAAATTAAAGCGGTTGCAACATATTGCGAGCGTAAGCTGGTGGGAGAAAGTTCTAGTGGGACTAGGCATTTAAATTCTCACGTGAAACCGTGTCCTGTAAGAAAGGCCCAACTTGCCGCCAATCCTAGTGCAACCAAAGCCCTTCGCTTTTTAATTTTGATCCTGATTTAGCAAGGACCAAATTGGCTCAAATGATCGTTAAGCACGAATATCCCTTGTCTATGGTTGAGCATAGCGGGTTTATAGAATATTCAAGCACTTTATGTCCCATGTTTCAAATGGTGTCAAGGAATACAATTAGGTCAGACATTATGAAAATGTATAAAACTGAGAAAGAAAAGTGTGCAAAATTTGGAAAAAAGTAGGAGCGAGAATAGCCATAACCGGTGACATGTGGACCGCAAATCATCGAAGAGGGATATATGGCCGTAATGACTCATTTTATTGATGATTCTTGGAACTTACACGGTCGGATATTGAGTTTTAAGTATGTTCCGTGTCCTCACGATGCTCAAAGACTACTGAGGCCCTAAGATCTTGTCTTAATGATTGGAAAATAGAAGACAAGATCAGTACAGTGACTCTCGATAACTAAACTGCCAATGATTCCATGATTGATCTTTTAAAAGGACAATTTGAGCCTGACAGTTTTATTTTGAAGGGAAAGTTGCTACATGTGCGTTGTTGTGCACATATTTTAAATCTAATTGTCAAAGAAGGCTTATCTGTCATTGGTGATAGTGTTGACAAAATTCGAGACAGTTAAGTTGCTTATTGGTCGGGCACACCAAAAAGACATGAAAAATTTGAAGACACTTTGCTCGTCAACTTGGAGTACCATACACCAAAAAAATATCACTTGATTGTGTAACGAGGTGGAATTCAACTTTTCTAATGCTTAGCACGGCTTTATCCTACAAGACAACATTTGAACGTGCAAGGTGCGGGAGTTGCGTTTGAGGTGTGCCCTTCGGAAATTGATTGGCAAAATGCTCAACAATTGTGTGATAAGTTAGAGTTGTTTCATGAAGTAACCGAATTAATTTCTGGAACAAAGTACCCTACCGCCAATATTTTTTTTCCAAAAATATGTGAAATTAAGACCAACATTGAATCATGGATGTTATCAGAGGTGCCTTTTATTAAGGACATGGCAACTCAAATGATGTCCAAGTTCCAGAAATATTGGCGAGAGATTCACGGGCTTATGTGTGTGGCGGTTGTTTTAGACCCGAGGTACAAGTTCATGTTGCTCGAATATTATTTCCCTGTAATTTATGGAGATGAGCAATATGTAACTGAAATTGCGAAGGTTCGTGAGCTTTGTTGCGAGCTACTAGAGGAGTACGGGTCTAAGTTTCCTCATTTGAGAGAAAGAAGGGTTCAAGAAGAAAATGTATCAACATCGTCTTCAACACGCCGATTGGATGCCCTTTCTAACTTTGACAGATTTGTTAGAGCTTCCTATCGAGTAGAGAATATGAAGTCTGAACTGGATTTATATTTAGAGGAGAACTTGATACCTAGGACTGAAGAGTCATTTGATATATGCAACTATTGGAAGGTGACGGGCCTCAAATACCCTTTGTTGAGTATGATTGCCAAGGATGTATTTGTCGTGCTCGTTAGTTGCTTCGGAATCTACATTCAGCACTGGTGGTAGGCACGTGAGTTCACATCGATCGAGACTTCATCCTTCTACATTAGAAGCATTAGTATGTACACAAAATTGGTTGAAGACTGACAAAAAAGGTAGATATTATTTAACAATTGTAAATATATATATATTTATATACATCTTTTTATTTCTTAATTAGAATTAATATTTATTTTATTTTTTTTAACAGCAACAGTGAATGATGAAGATAATGATGTTGATCCAACAATGGTAATTAGTTAAGTTTTTGTAATTTATCAAATAAATTATTTATTTTTATTATTAATACTTTTTTCTGTTTTTATTTTTTTGCAGGAGCCTTACGTAGTTGATCTTGATGATTAGAAAGTACATTGTTCTTTTTAGTATATGAGTGAGGACATGGATGAGAACAAATTGTAGTGTTTAGTACTTATGGTTGCTAGTTATTATATTTGAGTTTATGGTTGATAGTTATTATTGATGTATTAAACATTGTTAGTAACAAAAGTACAATCTCAAGCTTTCCTCTATTATGCATAATTGAATCACTCATTTATTCATTATAACAAAAATGCAATTATTCATTGAAAACCTTAGTTTCCAACCTTATCTATTATTAAAGTAAAATTGAAAAAAAAACATTACCATCACACCCTTATAATTCTCTTCATTAAAAATAAATTGACTTACATAATTATTATAATATTGATTTTAAAACATAATCAAACAACATAATAGTTCTCCCATTACCCATGACTCAAAACAAGACAAAACCAAAGAAAAAAGAAATCCCTTTTAATAAGGCATGTCATATTGTAATAGTATAATAGTTATAACTAACCACTTCCTAATAATAATAATAATAATTTTTAGAAAGAAAATAAAAAAAAAAGAGGACAAATAATAATAATAATCAATGGTGGGTTTTGATGCATTATCTATTTTCTCATCAAATTTTCTCTCTCTCTAAAATAACATAATATATAAAAAAGGTGTCTATAATGAATTGTCTCAACCACCACCAAAATTAAATACCCAAAACAAAACAAAATAATAAGTATTCTCAAAAAAAAAAAAAAAAAAAAAAAAAACCGGGTCGGGCCTAACCCTACCAATTATCTCGGGCGGGCTTGACCGCTAGGCCAAAAGAAGGCCGGGCCGGCCGCCGGCCAAAAGTGGATGTCGGGCGGGCGGCCCGGATCGACATTCTTAGTTTTTTTACATCAATTAAACATAACATTAATGAATGAGATTTATGTTAAAAAGCAATTCCAATCTCATATAATACACCACATTTTATGGCCACGAACCTCCTTTTATATTTACAAAATGCAATAAAAGTCATTTTATTTTTAAATCCCTATAGATAGAGTATTCTTTTAAATCTTCACATTAGAAAAGTCCTATAAATATATATTTTTTATTTGTAATAAAAGAAGTCTCAAGATAATTTTATTATAATATTGCATCACTTATTTAATTATGAGCTATGCTTTAATCCCATATCAAAATAATAGCGTTATTATTAACTAATATAGGGGCAGATGTATTATTCTATAGGAAAGGATTATTTTCCCTAAACTTAATCGTCAATTTAGCTTCAACTTTTTCTACGCCATAACATGACTATATTCCCCGTGTCGACATTATATTTTCTATGTCGACGATCTCATATAACTTTCCAACACGTGTCATAAGGACTCACCCTCACTAAATAAAACCAAAATTTTGAAATAGATCCCAATATGTAAAATATATATTTTTTTATACGAACGAGCGGTGAGAATTAAGTAATAGTGTCAAAAACGACAATTTAAATAAATATACAAAAGAAAAGCTTAAAAAGGAAATTTATTTTTTTTTTTCTTTTTTTAAAAAAAAGGTTAATAAGGACCGTTGGTGCAACATCCAGAGTCCACACACACGAACCATCCCGGGGAAAAGGGTTCACCACATCCACAACCGACTCGGGAAGGCACTGGGTGGGTCCCACCGTGGCTCGCTTTTTTCTACTATTCAATTCTCACCCACTCACTCCTTTCTTTCCAGAGCTTTCGCGCCCTTCTTCTTCTTCTTCTTCCTTTCTCTCACTTCATTTCTTAGTTCTGCAACTCAACTCAACTGTATGATAACAGAACCACACGTCTTTCTGATTTCCAAACCCTAAATTATGAGCTTAGCCTCCTCATCAAATCTCGGCTCCTTAATCAATTTCAATCCTCGTGATCAGTACTGCTTTCGCTCCTTTTTCTCCCCAAACCCTCTCCAATTTCGTGAATTTCGAGTATACCGTCGCCGGAGACTCAAACGATGCCGGAAATTTCCTATGCGAAGTCAATTGGGGCCTGTCGACGATTTTTTACTGACGTTGACGGCGCAGCTTCCGTCGGCGAAATCGGTGGAGTTTTTTGCTCCGGTGATCGGGTTAGCGTCTGGTTTTGCTCTTTACGCTTCGCGTTTTGGTTACGGGAGGGTTCCGGAAGGTACTGATATTGGGGAGTGGATTATGTTCACCAGTCCGACGCCGTTTAACCGGTTTGTGTTGCTGCGGTGTCCATCGATATCGTTTGTAGGGAGTGAGTTGTTGGAGGATGTGAATGAGAAGCTTGTTAAGGAAGATAGGCACTATGTGAGGCTCGATAGTGGGCGGGTTTTGGTGCATGGCGGTGACCGTGGTTTGGAGGAGAAATTGGAGTATCAGAGAGTGTGTTTGAGTACGGATGATGGGGGAGTGATTTCGTTGGATTGGCCTGCGAATTTGGATCTTAGAGAGGAGCATGGATTGGATACTACTCTGTTGCTGGTTCCGGGTTCGACTCAAGGTAGCATGGACATCAATATACGGTCCTTCGTTTGTGACGCTTTGAAGAGTGGTTGTTTTCCAATAGTCATGAATCCCAGGGGTTGTGCTGGTTCACCTCTCACAACTGCAAGGTAACAGCTTTGCTTCGTTATTACTTATTACTGAGGTTTTTTATTAGTTTATTTCTTACATTTTGATTGGTTTATGTTGAAAGTGCTTTATGAATAACTACTTTGGTGAGCTGAGTATGTTGAACATATATGTGGGTACATACACCATTAGATTGGGAATCATGTGAGAATAGTACGCTTGCTTGTATGTTTTGTCCGCGTACGTGGTTTTTCCGATCCTATTTTATATATTCGCGAAGATTATCAATGGGGATACACAGAATATTCTACTCTTGTATTTTAATCTTTTATATATGCTGGAAAAAAATTTATCCTACCTTTCTGGAGCCAGTAGATTTCTTCCGGGCTTTTTGTTTTTGGAAAACCATATATCTGTTAGTAGGACTTCTCAAACGACTTTATTTTATGTAGGTTATTTACAGCTGCTGACAGCGATGATATCTCCACAGCTGTACATTACATCAATAAAGCAAGGCCGTGGAGTACGTTGATGGGGGTTGGCTGTGGTTATGGCGCAAACATGTTGACGAAGTACCTGGCTGAAGTTGGAGAGGGGACACCGCTCACTGCTGCAGCATGCATAGATAATCCATTTGATTTAGAGGAAGCCACAAGATCCTCTCGTCACATGGCTATTGATAACAATCTCACTAGTGGACTGATAGATATTCTGAGATCTAATAAGGTGGACAACGGAATCTTGACAGTTCAAAAGCAGAAGTCCTAATGTCGTGTCTTCCTTTTATGCCGACCAATTTACAGAAGTCTTTGTAATGGTGCTTGTAACTTATCTACTTGATTGCTTGCTTGATTATGTAGGCAATATTTCAAGGAAGAGCTAAAGGGTTTAATGTTGAAAAGGCTCTATCGGCAAAATCTGTTCGTGATTTTGAAAAGGAAATTTCTATGGTTTCTTATGGTTTTGAAGCCATTGAAGATTTTTATTCGGAATCTAGTACAAGAAATTTGATTGGAGATGTGAAGATTCCTGTTCTTTTCATACAGGTATTTTGTTAATTTTTATTGTTGTCTCCCCCTCAAGTTCTTATAAAATTACAGTTGTCCTTGCTTATATGCTGTTAAAAAACATGGTCGACCAAGCATCCCCACCCCTTCTTCTGAAGTGGTAAGCATTTCAGCAAGAAATGTTTCACGGGCTAGATGATTCTCACAATGTGAGAATTTTTAAAACTAGAAACTTAAGCATTTCAGCAGACTGTAAAGATATACATGAAGAAATACTTTCCCCTACTTCATCTCCATTCTAAATGGAAATATCTGAAAGACAGTGTTGACGTGGGTGCCAAGTACCGAGAATGCGAGAGTTTAAATTTCCAAATCCCTGTAACATGCATTGATGCATACACTTTTATGTCTTTGATGGCCTTCCACATTCACCTATGGTATTCTTCTTTGGGCATGAATTGTCTGGATGTAGTTAAACGCAATACTTTCTTGGTTCTTATGCATAACTAAAAGGCTCTTACTAACATATTCATTATCAGAATGACAATGGTTCTTCACCACTCTTCTCAATCCCACGCAGTTCGATAGCTGAAAACCCATTCACCAGCTTGCTCTTGTGCTCGTGTTTGCCTTCTAGTGGCATCTATGGTGGTAGGTCTGCTATAGCTTGGTGCCAGCAACTTACGATTGAGGTAATGAGATTTGATTATTTAATTGTTTATTTACCTCAGGATCATACGATACCTTATATATAAATATTTAATATATGAAATCATTGTACCTATGACTTGGTATTTCTTTGAGAAAAGTAGATTTGAGCATGTTGATATTTTGACACACACACAACATTCTCTTTTTTAAAAACAAATTGATACAAATAACTTACGATGTTATTGAAAGAATTTAAACCTTTCTAAGTGGTGCATAACAATGCTTTGGTCGGATTATGCTGTATGGGTTGGAAAGACCATTGCATCCTGTCCACATCTACACCGTATCTCTTGGTTTTGAAGTCAATTATCATACCTCACAAAATTTGTTTTTCAAAAAAAGTACAGAACTTGTAAGAGGAGGAAACCTTTAGGATAATGTTTGGCATAGTTGCTAGAGCCAATAACGGGAAAAGGATAAAAAAAATGTTGCTAATATACTTGCTTGTTATTGAAATCGGGCCTCATTATAATAAAAAAACGTTAAAAACAATTAAGTTGGAAAACACAAGAGATGCCACCTCATGCGATATGGGGCATATTTACAATTACAAGTCTATATCTGATATATATTTGGTTCTCTTCATGTATTTTGGGTGGAAGTTGCATGTCAAATTCATTTTTAATTCATCTTCATTTCTGGAAGAGGCTGTGGGTTGGGTGCGATGTGAGGGGAGTTGGAAATTTGATAACTTGAACCATGTATTCTGATAAGCATGTTTGTCTTGATTCAGTGGCTCACAGCTGTGGAGCTTGGACTTCTGAAAGGTCGTCATCCTCTACTTGAAGATGTGGACATTACCATTAACCTGTCAAAAGGGTTAACCTTAAAGGAAGGAAAAGCAACCAAAAATACTAAGAAAGATACCAAGATTTTGGATCTTAGTCCTTCAAATTCTTTAAATAGATATAACACAGATCCTATTCATGAAATAGTTGAAGAAGGGGACACTGCTGCCAGCATGATCGTAAGACCCAAAAAGGAATTGCAGAAAAGACAGGGAGTTGAAGATAAGGGATTGCAGAAAGTGGAAAATGGTGCATTGGAGCAGACTAACACAGTCGATGCAGATATGGTTGAAGATGAGGAAGTCAGTTCAGAGGTTGAAAATGGTGAAGTGCTACAAACAGCACAAGTCATTATGAATATGCTTGATGTAACCATGCCTGGTACTTTAACAGAAGAAAAGAAGAAAAAGGTAAGTACCATTTCCCAATTTATGCTCCTAATGCTACAATTACTTGTCTCTGTTTTTTTTTTTTTTGACATGGACTCTTTATGTTTTTATTATTAGAGTAATATTTATTAGTTTATTTAGTATTGGTGAACAAGCAAACCACAATCTCACACAACCGTCCAACCTACAGCATCTAAAACCACATGTTGTGGTTTGGTAAAATCCATGACAACTCAAATTCCAAGCCTAAGTTTGTAACATGGTTCTTAAATATTGTAGATTTTGGTATTGAAACAAAGTTATACACGCATAATGCTATAGAGTCTAGTGTTTTTTTTAAACAAAAAAAATGTTCTATTGTGTTGACGTTACTATTAAATGATTTTATTTCTTAATTATTTTTATTTGTCGAGAATTTTATTCCTTAATTTCTACATGAAAGTGTTAGTAAGCATTTGTATCACAAATTTGATATATTCTATATGAGCTAACCTTTAAAATTTCAAATGAACAATGTGGGCAGCTCATAACTTCCATTATTGACTGCAGTGTTTGCTTTAGTCTAAACACTGGTGTTTATCTATCAAATATGTGCAGGTCATAACTGCCATTGGTCGAGGAGAGACAGTGATGACTGCTTTGCAAGGTGCTGTGCCTGATGATGTTCGTGAAAAGCTTACAACTGCTGTGTCTGGGATTTTGCGTGCCCAAGGCACACAACAAAAACTAACTGATCTCCTGAATATTTCTCGGAAACCCAGCGTGTCATCAGGATTGAAGCCGAAAATGGATGAAAAATCAACATCAAATGTAGAAGGTTTGTCAGAGGATCATCATCCGTCAGATCAGATGAAAAAGGCAGACACACTGTTAGATAGCTCTGCTAACAATCAACCAGGCTCACAGATGCCATCAGGTGGAACGGAAGCAGAGCTTCCTCAGTCAGATAGCTCTCAAAAGTCTGTCATTTCAGACCAATCTCATTCAGTGGGTAGTGATGGAAACAATACTAACGGTTCTCTCAAGAAAGAAACTAGTGATTCTGGAAAAAGTAACATTGGCGAAGATTCTTCCACAGGACAAGGTGTTGTAAGTTCTGAGATTGTTGAGAAGGAAACAGAAAAAGGGTCAATTGCTAATAACCATGCTGAAAAGAAAACTGAAGAAGCGAATCCTGAAGATCAGAAGGACCAAAATGTGAAAACAGTTTTGGCAGAAAAAAAAGACGATAATAATGCCAAAACTGAAGAGAAATCAGAGCCTGATCAAAATAAGATGACGGCATCTGGAGTGGTAAGTGAAAGCGTTTCACCTTCGGTATCTTCACCTGAGTCTCAATCAATGGAAAAGGAAGAGACTGATAATCAGAAGAAGGACATCAAGCCTGCTCCAGAGCAATCTAAGCCTGCCCCAGAGTCTACTTCTCCAACTTTTAGTGTTTCTCAGGCCTTCGATGCCTTTACTGGGATGGACGATTCCACTCAAGTGGCAGTTAACAGTATTTTTGGTGTGATAGAGGATGTGATATCACAACTAGATGTAGAGCCGGAACATGAAGATAAAGCTAAGGAAGAAGAAAACGATAACCCAATGGAGAATAATATGCCACAAAAGTCAGATGCCACTCCCGTCGACCAAAGTATACAAGCTGATAGAATACATGATTCTGAACATCAAGATATGGAAGAGCAAAATGATATTCCAATCCACAATACGGAACCACACAATTCAGATGCCACTCCTAATGACCGAAGTGCACAGCCTGATAAATTAAGTGATTCTTCTGTTTCAAAGCACCCTAGGAATGCCGAGGAATCCAATCAACACCCAATATCATCAAATGGGACTGATACAAAAGTTTTGAAAGACAGAGATACAGCTAGTTGTTTGGGTAAGGATGCAAATCAACAGAAGGATCAATTAGTTGGTAGCAATCTTCTTCTTAAAAGTTCAGGTAAAATAAAAAAAGTAGATAAAATTCCATCGCACATTACTCCAAATACCTTTGGTAGCTCTTCCTTTAAAGAGAATTTGCATAAATATCATGCCTCAGATATACCTTTAGAATCACTAGATTCAGATGCAACTACTGCTCTTTTGCTCGAGTATATTCCAGAAGAAGGTCAGTGGAAACTACTGGAACAACCAGGAAATAACGGAACTCCTGTTGAAAAAGAAGCTCAAACCAGCTCACCTACAGAAGGGGATGGCAAAGTTATCGAACCATTGTATGTAATATTAGATTCGGAAACACACCAAGAACCAGTAGAAGAGTTTGAAACTAGTTACAAAGAAGAAAATATTGAAATTGATGACAACATATTAGTGGAGTTAACGCTGTTTGTAGAGAAGATAATATTGGATGCCTTGAAGGTTGAAGTTGGTCGCAAGCTAGGTGCAGCTGGTACGGATGAATTTGAACCCAATCTTGCTAGTGATTTGGAACAAGTGGCAAATGCTGTCGCACTATCTGTTCGATATGATGTGAGGCATGCTTTGGTTTCCAATGTTGAATACCTTAGTGTTGATAGTATTTTGGAAGAAGTTGATACACTTAACGGAGAGCACATTGTTGCGGCTATATCTTCTGCTGTTCAGGAGAGCAGTCACCTGAGAAAAGTACTCCCAGTTGGTGTCATTGTTGGCTCTATATTAGCTGCACTGAGAAAAAAATTCAGTGTTGCTACACTGCAGGATGATGACACTCTCAATATTGAAGCCGGAAACATAGGAGAAAAGTATCTTGATAAGATTGAAGTTGCTGAGGCTCAGCATATACCTTCTGAAAAAACTAAGAGCAATGGCCTGTCTGAGGATTTGGTCCCCGAGCAGGAGGAAAATGATGAACCAAATGATGGAAATAATGCATCTGTCATGGTTGGAGCTGTTACTGCTGCTTTAGGGGCATCTGCCTTACTAGTGAACCAACAGGTAATGGTTAAATCTATTAGAATTATGCATATATAAATAGTGTCACATGCTGAATAAAGTCATTGCTTATGTGAGATTTTTAATTAGCTGTACTTGTTTATTTGCTTTATGCTGGCAAAAACATTAAATGTTTGCTGTTGTGAACATCTCTTTAAAGAAGAGTATTTGTTTCCTTCATGTCACTATACAGATATTCGGCTGACATTTTTTTGTTTGTACCATTTGTTTTATTCTTTGATTGATTAGAACGTGCAAGAACTTTTTGAATCCAATGGAAATGATGTTAATTCATCAAAGTCCTCAAACATGAGTGCTGGCAGTCAAAAGGATAAGGTGTCTGAAAAACACCAAGGGAACCTTGTAACCAGTCTAGCTGAAAAAGCCATGTCAGTTGCTAGTCCAGTGGTACCCACAAAGGAAGATGGTGGAGTGGATCAAGAAAGGTCTTACTGCATTACTAGTACATTCCTGAGATATATAAGCTTTTCCATTCTTTCTTCATATTTACATTAATATGTGTAATGTTTTGAGCAGGCTGGTCTCAATGTTGGGAGATTTAAGTCAGAGAGGTGGCATTCTGAGGCTTGTAGGAAAGCTTGCTTTGTTATGGGGTGGTATACGGGGTGCCATGAGTTTGACCAATAAGCTTATTTCAGTTTTTCACATAGCTGAGCGTCCCTTGATCCAAAGGTGAAGTCAATGTCTAATGTTGCAGCAATGTTGGAGAACATTATTGAAGTTCATTTGAACTACCTGGATTTCAAGACTTACTTCTTTGCCCGTATTTTTTGTGTAGGATTCTTGGGTTTGTGTGTATGGTGCTTGTTTTATGGTCACCAGTTGTCATTCCACTGCTTCCAACTCTTGTTCAGGGCTGGACTTCAAAAAGCCCCTTAAGAATTGCTGAGCTTGCTTGCGTAATTGGGCTCTACGTCGCTGTTATGATACTTGTTATGCTATGGGGTAAGAGAATACGTGGGTACGAGAATCCTTTTGAACAGTATGGCCTGAATTTTACATCATTGGCACAGGTATAGATTGGACATATTCTTCGTATCTGGCCACATTTATTTTTTGCAATCATGTGAGCTTCTGATATAACTACATTTCTTTTTCTCTACATAATGATTGTCTCCTGCAAATTTGACAAGCTAGTAGTTATAAGAAAGAAGCTTGATAATAGGATTTAAAGTTTGCGTCCTGTGAGAGGCAAATAATTGGTGGAACCAATTATATGCTAATTTTCTATATGGAACCATTTATTCATCTTCTTTGCTCAAATATAGTTATTCCTTCTGCTTGCAGATTCTAAACTATTTAAAAGGCTTAGCTGGAGGAATTATGCTTGTATTATCAATACAAGCTGTGAACGTAGTACTTGGCTGTGTGAGTCTCTCTTGGCCTTATTCTCCATCTTCCTTTGATGTGTTGACATGTCTCAAAGTGTATGGTCAAATGCTTATGATGGTTGGTAAAGGCATTGCAACGGCAACTGGTGTTGCCCTAGTAGAAGAATTGCTATTCAGGTCATGGTTACCTGAAGAAATCGCTGCTGATCTTGGATACCATAGAGCATACATAATATCAGGGCTTGTGTTTTCCTTAATACAAAGGTATGCTTATTTTTTTGTGCAATTACTTTTTTAAATTTCAAAAAATTATGGGATGTTCCTACACAAAAAATAAATTATGACATTAAATCGAAATGCACAAACATTTCTCACTTTCTTAGTTTTTCAAAAATAATTCCTCATTTGATCTCTTAACCTTAGGTTTGGATATATTTTAGGGATTTTGCAATTTTAGTACTTGTTTGTTTTTAGACCGACTTAGCTGTTGCTTACTTAATATCATTCTAATACTTTGTATACTATAAAGTAATTCTGAATTGTACATATTCACATTGATAAAAGGTTATGCATATATTTCTGTATTCACCAGACTAATTTACAATGACCACAATGGTATTAATTAAACAACAGGGCACTAAAACAAACAACAAAGTATAATTTTATGAATTTCTTTGTATAGAAGTGGTTAAATGTTAATGGGGTTGTCTTGTTAGTGCATTCAAGTATTCTTTTGATATTTTTGAAGAAGAAAAAAAAACACGATTTTTCACTGAACTTGAACAGAACACAATGTTTATACACTAGTGTTCCAGAGAGTATATTATTTTGTCAAGCACAAAATAGTACGTTTGTAGCTCCTCTTACATATTTTGGTCAGTAAAGGACAAATCTCATTATGAGGTGTGGCTAACATGATTATTTAATTGGTAGTTATTGATATTTTTTTTTCTTTTGTTTTCCTGAAAAAAAATACCGTTTGCTTTTTCATACTGTTAATATGACCAAAGCATTTTCTCTTTTGTAGTTCGGTTAAAAAAATGAAAATTACACCAATACGTGATTTGGATTTGACAAAGATTACTTCCTGTGTTTGATTTATACTTACAATTGGTGGTGGAATTTCAGGTCTCTGTGGGCGGTACCAGGGCTATGGCTTCTATCTTTGAGTTTAAGTGGAGTACGCCAAAAAGCACAGGGATGCCTCTCTGTTCCAATTGGAATAAGGGCCGGAATATTGGCATCGAGTTTTGTCTTGCAAACAGGTGGTTTTCTGACTTACAAGCCTAATTTCTCGCTCTGGCTGACTGGGACTCAACCATTCCAACCTTTTACTGGATTATCCGGTTTCGCATTTTCCTTACTGATGGCCCTAATTTTATATCCTAGACAACCTATGCAAACTAAGAGTTTAAAGATTCAAACTCAAGGGTAAAACATCAAATTTTGAATAGTAGGGTGTGTATAATGTGGCCTCAATAGTTAATACCTGTTCTGTTGGTCTTAGTTATTTTCCACGGTTGATGTTGAGAAATATTTTGCAAAATGAGATTAGGAGATTGACAAAATACAGCACAGGAACCATGGTTGTTGGTTTCTGCGAGGGAGTAGTTCCGTTCTAGACTTCTAGTTCTTGCATCTCAACTGGGAAATGCTTAGGCACTTTCTAGTTGGCCAAAATCTCGAATTTGTTGAGGCAAAAAATTTTGAAGTGGAAGACGGAAGAGAAAATTTCATGATGTCTTGGTGGAGGGTGCAAATTGGGTTTGGCTTTGAGTTTTGACCCCTGTACAAGCTCGTCGTCATATGATGATGTATAGTGTATAGTAGTATAGTGTATATTGTACAGTTAGATTCCGACAGCAAATCGAAAAGTTTATTAATTTTTAAATTCATTTATTGGGTCGTGATCCACGCTGCATACAGGAGTCTAGATGGTTTCACATTTACCATAATTTTTATATTTTGGTCGATATAATATTAATAAATTTTCTTTTTACCAATCTGTGATAAGGGTGTTCATCAAACCGTCCGCACCGCAAAAAAAAATGCAGTTTGAAATTTTTTGCGGTGCGGTTTGAATTTTTTCTAATTCGCGCGGTGCGGTTTGCGGTTTTGAATTTTTAATATGCGGTTTAAACTGCACCGCACCGCATACTATAAAAATATTAATTTTTATATTTATTTAGGTCCAATAAGTGAAGGCTCAATTTAAGCCTACTAATTATTGTATTGCTGAAAAGAAAATTTACATGATATATTAACTTTTGTTATTTTTTTACAAAAATATTGTCAGGTGGTATTTTTTATTTTTTTACTGTATTTTTTTATAAGTATCATACTGCAGTATACTGTGTTAAGTTTTTACTGATGTTCTACTGGTGTTTTACTAGTGTTCTACTGTTGTTTTGAGTTATATTGTTTTGTGTTTTACTGGTGTTTTATAATAACACAGTATTTTTGAAAAAATTTCCGTGTGAGTATTTTTGTAAAAGTTAACTAAAATTTCAATATTTTTGTAAGTTTCCCTTGTTGAAACTTGAATTTTTTTTTTTCATATTTATTTTCAAATCTTATGATATTTTTGATAAATATTGCTCAAACTTTATTGTATTTGTGATAGTTTAATTACTTAATGATAGTCTAAACTACATAAACAGTACCGCACTGTACTAATTTTTTTTGTGGAGGACCGCGAAAAGTTAAGAGAGAGAGAGATAATTGGAAAGTAAAACTGATGTAAGGCAAAGCAAAGCTGACATTCAATTTGAATGAATGGGTTAAACACCCAAGTTCAAACATTTGCAAACCCGGAAATGAAATATTACAAACAAATATAAAACTCGACAAGATCGAAAAAGAAAAAAAACAAAAACAAAAACAAAAAAAGAAAGGTAAAAGTAAAGCCTTGATGTAATCACAATCGAGAAAACAATTATTCCTCAAGGTAAAAAAACTCCACTTTGCCAACCAAATTTGCTTCCGCCTCTTATTTACTCATCATCATATCAATCAACCTCACCCTTCGCTTACTCGTCCACAGCAAGGGGAACAGACTCAGCCTAATCACAACAGAAATCAAATCATCACATTCAGAAATTTATAAACTTGTTACTTACTGAACAAAGAAACAATTTTAGAAACTTACCAACTTACGGTACTTAAGAGCATAGAACATTTCAAGGTAACGACGGCTCTCTTGATGGTCAAGGTTAGAAACATGTTTCCAGAAGCCATAAACTCCAGTCAAAGTCAGTAGCCTCTCAGAGTAAATCTTCCATGTGTACCTGTCAAAAAGAGACACAAACCACTCTTAATACCCCCATCAAAGCACTCTAAATAACAAGCGTGAAGGAATCAACTACTCTTATTTTTTTGCTTACTTCTCATAAATACGTTGCAACCCTCCCTCTGAAATTTTGTCCCAGTGAGAAGGGTCAACCTTGCACTTCTCGAAAAACTCAACAAGAGTCTCAGCTGCTCTATCACCATGATAAGGATCAATATGGTAGCCTGATTTTCCATGTACAATGATCTCAGCAGGGCCACCTTTGCAGGTAGCGAAAGTAGGCAAACCACAAGTCATGGCCTCAACAACAGTCAATCCAAAAGCTTCATACACAGCAGGTTGGACAAAAGCTCCCTTGGTATCACAGATGTACCTGTACAGCTCACCATTCCTCACTCTGTTCATCTGAGAAGAAATCCATCTGAACTGTCCATTCAGCTTGTATGTCTCAATGAGTCCATACATCTTTGCCATCTCAGCCTTCTCTTCAATGTCCTTAGACTCCTTTCTCCTGTCACCAGCTACCACAACAAGGTTGACTAGCTCTCTCAGCTTCTTGTTCTTCCCGTACCACTCTACTAGCCCCGTGATGTTCTTAACACGGTCCAACCTCGCCATTGTGAAGATAATGGGCTTGTTGCGGTCCTTCAACACACATCTGTTCGAAAACAATATCAACCAAAGGGTGAGTTCTTAAGTCATGACATGCCATGATCAAATATGGGGAAATCCAACATAGGAATTGGTATAGAAAACTTACATGTGCTCCTCATTCTCGACATCACTGTAGAGAAGCTCTTCGATTTCGGGGTGGAAGTAGGTGAGTCTCTTTTCCGTCTCGGTGTAAGGGAAGTAGATGCTCATGTCAGCTCCAGGAGAGACAATGTTGAACTTGGGGTCGAAAACATCAATACCGTGAACAACTCTGTAGAGTCCGGGAAGAGTGAAAGCGGTGTGGCTCTCGTACTGTCCCACAGTGTCCTTACTGAAAAGGATTGGAAAAATAGAAACAAAGACTGATTTAGTTTCCTGAGATTAAACAACAAGTAAAACCATGCACGAATGAAAGAAAACAGAGGAGAGGAGAGGATTTATCACCTTCCAGCAATCTCTTGGAAGGTACTGGTGATGATGAAATCAGTGTGGTTCATGGCAATGAGATCAGCAGTAAACTGGCAAGAGAAATGGTACTTCTCTTCCAACTTTTTCCAGTAAATATCTGAATCAGGGTACTTAGTTTTCTCAAGGGCATGGGCTATGGTACACTGCAAGTGCATACAAACAACAAATGAGAGTCATAATAAAAAGTCATTTTAAGTTGTGAAACTCAAAACATGTAAAGATAAAAAAAGAAGGCTTAACAAACCTGTGTGACCCCTAGTTTGTGGGCAAGAAGGGAGGCAACGATGTTTCCATCACTGTAGTTTCCAATGATAAGATCAGGCTTGCCCTGCAACTCCTTGGCAAGCTCGTGTGCAACATCCTAAACAACAACCCGAAATACTCTTTTCTTTAGTCTCTCACAATCAATCTAGTGTTCATTCAAGACCAAACAAACAAACAAAAAGAACTCTTTTGTCTTACCTCTGTGTAGGTCTCTAGGTATGGCCAGACTTCAAATCTTGAGATCCACTTGCGGACCATTCCTTTCTCGTCCCTGAATGGCACTCGGAGAATGTGTGTGTGTTCTGTATCGTAAACTTTCTCCAATCGCTGACCACAAGTGGTTCCTACAGCATCAGGGAGGAGCCTAGTGATCTGGATATACAAAACACCACAACCAACCATTAGAAAAAAGAAAACAAAATACAAATTACATGAAAGAAAGTTGGAAACTCTTATGTGACAACTTACAATGAGAATACGAGGTTTAATGTCAAGTCCTTGTTGCTTAATTCTAAGAAGCATCTCATTCTCCAAGGCACGAACTTGGTCCAAGATGTAAACAACCTAGTTGTTGAAGTGAAAAAGTACAAAAAAGTTTTAGAATTTATCAACAAAAAGTTACTTAAATCAAAAGACAAGAGAGTCAAAATCTGTTTTAGCTAACCTGGCCTCCAGTATCAGGGTACCCCAAAACATTGTCTTGAGCAAAGTATCCATGAGGAGAAAGAATGACAACGTTAAACACCATTGGAATTCTGCCAAGGAACTTCTCAAGTGTGCAAGGGTCAGGTGCCTCAAGAAGATCCAAGAGAAGCTGAATCATCTCCAACACGCGCTCGGCGGTGTCACCCCACCCTCTCTCCAAACCAATCTCCTGGAACTTGTGTTCGAATTCAGCGTATGGTGTTTCGGGGGCAAGACTGGTCAGGTACTCCTCTGCCTTCCTTAGAACATGTTGAAGTCCATTCAGGTTGTGAATTCTGTCATTCAGCATCATATTCTGCATAAAACACCACAAACAAAATCAATAACATGAGAAAGCTCTTACCTTCATAGATTTTCTTCAGCAATTCATAGAAATTTTGTATTACCTTTCCCTTGTAGCAGTGAACTCGGAGGAACTCGAGAAGAGGATGCATGCTCTCCTTGTCATGGAAAAGTTTTGCAGAAAGGTGGCGATTGAGAAACTCCACACCATTTCCAATGGACTTGGAAAGAGTTGGACGAGGGAAAGAGGCATTGAATGGCTCAAAGTCCAATTCAAGCACAAAGTTGCCATTGGCGCTGAACACAGTAAAAGAAAAAAAAACCTTTATAAATTAAGAGGATAACAAATCAAAAGGAAAAACCTTTTTTAGATCAAAAAAAGATAAAATCATACCTTCCATCAACAAGCTCTTCCTTGAAATGCAAGTACTCAGAAACCTGCAACTCTTCAATAACAAGAGCATGGACGTTCACTCTAATGTATTCCCACACACCAGGCCTTGGGCGCACAGCAAGAGCAACCCATGGAGGTAAGCATATGGCTTCCTGAGTAAACCAAAAGGGTTGACAAAAGTTTCAAACTTTTACTCAAAAGAACCAAAAAAGAAAAAAACTTTATTCCAGTAATAAAGATCCAACAAGTTTTACCTGAGTGGCTCTCAGAACTTCACCAAAAGCTCCATCCAAAAGTTTCTTCCTGTTCACTTCTGGGATGGCTTCAAACTCAGCAATGATCTGGTGGGGCTGAAGGAATCCCTTTCCTTTGGCCTCGATCCTATAACATCATCCATAATTCTTTTCATGGTTCCATTTATTGAGCTTTTACAATAACAACAAGGGTCATAACACAACTAAGTACCTGGAAAGAAGAGCTACAATTTCGTTTCTGTGAGCAGAGAGAGTCTCATCCAACCTCTCTCGGAGGCTGTGGACACGGGTCAGAGCACGCTCAGGCATGGCTTAAGCTAGCTAGCTCAGTAAGATCAGACAAACCTTAAAACTGCAGAGAAAATCACGGACAGAAGAATTATCGTTATGACAAGATCTAAAAGGTCACTTATGATAAGAAACAATGGATAATAATCAAATTAAAGTCAAAACAAACTTTTACGTAAACGAATTTAATATTCTAGAAGTGTTCAAGTTTTTTTCTAAACAAAAAAACCTACCACTCCCAACAACAACAACCCCCACAAAAATATAACAATTATTAAAATTAGAGCACTATCCCAATACAACAATGGTGATTATTATTATAATTATTGTTATTATTATTATTCTCAATGACCCTTTGCAGCACAACCTCTGTTTTAGATGTTTAAACAATTAGATCCAATCATAAACACAAAAATTTCAAAACCCAACACTTTCAGAGTGGATGACAGAATTAAATTTGAAAGCAATCATTAACAATTTTGGCTTTTCTAAACCAAGTAACGCCATACACGTTGATTAAAAACTACATTTAAGGCAAAGTTGACAGAAAACAACAGATTTGACCGGACAGAATGTTACGTGTAATGATTCTTCCTCCGAAAAAAATGTGTTAGAGCAACACAAATCAAAAGAAAACACCTGTTCTTTTTCTTCGTCAATCCACAGAATTTCGGTCAAAGTAAAATTTTAAGTTACTTAACGAAATATTGAAACAGAGCATCTAGTATGAATAAAACACAGTACCTTCCCAGTTAAACATGGGATTGAAAAACATTGTTTAGAGCATAATGATCGTATAACTTAAACAGGGTCGGTCATTAAAACCAGAGAAAAGAAAACTTGGGATTTTAAAACTAAAGCAGAAGAACATAAACAAAGAGAAGATAAAGTTAAGAGGAAGAGAGTAGAAGAAGGGTACATTAACAGTACAATACCTTAATAAAAACGCAAAGAACAGACGAGAGTAAAAGGAAGTAATACGTAGAAGTGGTTTGCAAAGGCTTGGTTTCTGGGGACATTTATAGAGCCAAAAGCACAAGAGAAATTTCTTTTATCTTTTTTCTTTTTGACAAAAGTGGAGATAATAAATACAACATCAAAGGAAAATATATAATATTTTAATGATTTTTTTAATATATAATATTTTAATGGTTTTTTAAATTTAATATTTGTACACTAATTATTAATAAAAAAAAACATAATTATATTGTTTAATGTATTTTTTAAATTTGAAATTAATTATATAGTTTTAAATTATCATCCTAATCTTTTATATTTTTTTTTTCTTCCATTTAGTTGTCGTTTTTGGATTTTTTTCTTTTTGGACTAAGGGATTATCTTTCTATTTGTTTATTCTTACACAAATATAAACATTCTAGAGTCTATACTATTTTTCTAGATGGTAGTTTAGTAAATGTACCCATAATTGCAATTTATAACATTCTAGAGTCTATACTATTTTATGCAATTTAAAGCGAAAGTACACAAAAAGAAAAATATAACATAGTGGATTTTTTTTTGGGTGGTGTGTTGAGTAATACAACATAATATGATTTTTTTTTCTTGAGTAATATTACAAAATGGATTTAAGTATTTACGCTTTATTTAAAAAAAAAAAAGAAATACATTTCAAAAAATGGAAAAGGAAATAGGAAGCAAATTACGGTTTGGTTGCTTGAACTTTTAGATGGTGTGGTGTGGGGTCAAATAGTTACCTAGGAAGAAGAAAACTCTGAAGAAAATATATTTGGCTTGGAATTTTTCTAGTCTGGTGTTGATCAAAAACTATGACTTACATTTTTGTTATTTATTTATTGCACTTGCTTATACCTAAGTTCATGCTTATCTTCTTCAAGCCCAAATTAAAATAATAGTAATAATAATAATAATAATGTACACCTAATGATGTAACTTTGGTATGTACAAAATATTTGTATTTGTTATACATTACTTTGTATGTTGCATCCATTTTATTCCACTGTAAATGTCAAACTACCTAAGAAAAATAAAAGTACTAAATATATATATAAGAAAAATGACGATGACTGGAACCAAATATACATTATTTAAAGAGAAATGTGGTACTTATCACTTTCTTATATATTAATATTATTATTGGTTTAATTAAATATAAAATATTATGTAATAACTTTAGAGGTGGTAGAGAATATTATTAATTAATCTTAAAAATAACATATTTAGAGGCAGTAGAGACTCCGAACGCTAACAATACTCTTATTAAAATATCAATATTGGGCTATTCGGTCACCCATAGGAAGATTCCTATCCGTGAATAGACCGAAAATATTAAACTACCCAAGTTTCAAGTCTAGAAAATAAAATGTAATATCTCTCTCTCTCTCTCTATATATATATATATACATTAAGAGCATTATAATATTAATTAAATGGGAAAATATAAAAAACAATAAAACAGAGCATTTTGCACTAAAATTCTATTATCTAGTTGAGATGAAAGAGAAAGAGAAGTGTTTACCTTAGGAGGTAGAAGAAGGAAAATATGGAACTGGCTTTAGTGATGAGAATATAAAAATGAAATGAAAGAAAGAAAGAATGGAAGAAAATGGATCTCTAAAAACAGGTTGAACGCAATGAAGGAAAGAAATGAAGGGAAATGAATGAGGTGATGAGGTGAAGAGAGCAATGGGCAAAGGCCCTTTTTATATGAGAATGAGAGGTGGAAACTTCACTTCTTTTTCACATGTTCCACTCCACCTTCCTCTTTTACTTTTTACTATTTATGAGTCTACTACTGGATTATGCAAATCTCTCTTTTTTTTTTAATTGATAATGCCACTCTCTCTCTCTCTCTAGAAAAACAATGATTACCACCACTCTTACCTTCCTGTGGTTTCAGTGTAGTTTTCACTAAACCGCTTAACACATTTTTCCTTATCATCTTTTTTCTTTAATTTTATATATACTACATATATAGTCCCACGTACACTACTTGGTTTTATACTGTTTTAATATTTATGGTTGTAGTGTCAAATTAATACAACACCTGTCCTCTCGCTCTCTTTTTTTTTTTTTTCTTCAATTCTTTAATTAATGAATATTTAAATAAAAAAAAATGGGGTACTAGTTTTTTCTAAAGCCTCTACTCTTGTAATTATTTGACTTATATAATGTTCGGTATTCTTCTGTGTCCCTACTTTCCTTATTATTCAATTCAATTATCCAAAAAAAAAATGATAGTTATAATTTGAAGCACTCTTGTTCTTGTATTGTAGGATATTATATAATATATGTAATAATTTTTTTCTGGTTCCGACATTTAAATTCCAAACCTGTAAACATCCGCCACGTCACCATAATCAGCGGCAATTTTGTCAACTCCATGCATAGTGCTAAGCAAACTCTCTTTTGTACTCTCTTTTACACTCTCTTTCTAATTGAGTGACATGTGTAACAATTTAAATTATGTTTAAAAATAGTTACAATTATGTCCTTATTTAGTTTTTATTAATGATAATTAAAATGATTCATCTCATTTATTTATTTTTTATTTTTTTTAAAACTAATAATTAATCTATTTATTTTTACTGATAATTAAAATGTGTGATTCTATTTACTTGTTTGTTTGTTTTTTAGACAATAAAAAAACTTAATTAAATTATATAATTTTTTTTTATTAAAATTTCATTTTTTTAATAGACAATATGTACCACAATAAATTATTCTTTTAATTTCTTTTATAATAAATATTGGCTATTTACTTTATAAAAAATGGAAAAATATTTCTTTTCATATATTTTGTATCAATTTTTTTTTATTATTTTTCATTCATTTTTTTTTTTTTGCTTCGTATCATTCTTTTAAAAAAAAAATTCTTGTTTTTATTTTTTTACATTCCCTTAAATAGTTCTCAAATTTCTCTCTAATCAAATATGTATATATATGTTAAATCAATTAGTTTTTTTTTTTTTTGTCTATTCATAAAAATAATTTTTTTTTACTTAAAAAAATAAAACAAAAGTAAATCGATCTAACATATACTATTGAATAGGCATAATTATATTAGTTTATTTTTTTTCTTTTATTATTATTTTTTAAATCTTTTCTTTTAATATTTCTTTATATATATATAAAAATATGAAATAAAATAATTTAAAGAATGATACAATATGGAAAAAAAAAAAACTGATGTAAAATTTATTGAAAAAAAAAAAAAGAGTTAGTGTTTTTTATTTTTAATAACATAAAATATTACATATTTATTATAAAAAAGATGCATAGTAGTATACATTATTTAGTAAAAAAAATATGAGAAATTAATAATATAGTCCAAAAAATAAACAAGTAAATGAGATAACACATTTTAATTATTAGTGAAAGTAAAAAGGGTATAATTGTAACTATACTTAAAGATATTTTAAAAAGTTACACATGTCACTCAATTAGGAAGAGAGTGTAAAAAAGAGTGCAAAAGAGAGTTTTCCTAGCACTCCTCATTGAGCTAAGAGCAGCTCCAAGGAGACTGCAAAATCATTATATGGTGTATGTATTTGATCCAAGGAGGCTGCATATCATGCAGCATTTTGTAGATTTCTCTACAGTGCACGGCATAGTCACGGCATCTTTTTTTTTTTTAGTTTTTTTTTAATAATTTAAATAATATTTATATATATTTATATTATTATATTTTGTAAAAATAAGAATTATTTTTTTGAAAATTTTTTAATACACATTTTTAAAAGTGATGTACGAATCTACTTCTATTTATTTTGGCATCCGATAAACTTTTTTAGTCTATTTTTTTTTATATAGTAGTATACATTATAATTATTTAAGACATCCTGTAAAATTTAAAAAAAATTTAGAAAAATTTAATACGCCGAAAATAATGCACTTCTTTAAAAGTGGTGCACTGATTTACTCCTACCTGTTTCAGCATTCGGGAGACTTGTTTAGTCTTTTTTTTTATGGTCGTGTACATTATAGTTATTTAAAACATCCTGCAAAATTTTTAAAAATTTAAAAAAATTTAACATGCCGAAAATAAAATTCAAACTTTCTGTTGCGTGACTCTTTTATTTAGAAGAATACATTGTAAAAGCACCTTATAATATTTTTTTTTTGTGTAAATTTAAATGTGAATATTATGTTATTGCAATATGATATTTTAATTTATCGAATTTTGCCGATTTTACAGTATTATTGTCTTTAATCACATTAGTAAGTTCATTTAAATTATTAGTTAAATATAAAAATTGTGGTAATTTTTGTTAATTAATATGATATTATTTTTTTTATTTTATTAAAAAATTAATATAATAATAAGGAATATTTTTTTAGTGTAATTTTTGGTGTTGTGGTTGGAGTAGAAATAATTTTTGACACCAAATTTAGTGATAGTGCAACACTAAATTTTGTGTCTCCTCGAAGATGCTCTAATAATCAAATTTTCTCTCTTTTTTTTTTATTTTGCTATTTCTTAATTAAACTCCATTAAATATATTTTTTTTAAAAGAATAAGAAATAAAGGAAATAAACGGCTAAAAGGTTTCAGAATGTACGGAGCTTGGTGAGCTTTCGTCAATAAAATGAAGCGAAAGAAATACTTAGATCTTCTGTTCAGAGATGACGTGTAATTTTTTAATTGGATGATCCGACTGCGAATCAGTTTACGATTTCAGATAATTATAACATGGGTGGGTCCCAGTAGCAAAGCTAAACTAAGTATTGGGTGTAAGTGGGTCCCAAGCAATGAAATTGGTGGATAACTTTCATTGAAAAAAAGACAAGCTAATTCCTTCAAAAACTGACGTGGCAACACACACCGACAAAACAAATCAAAAACCTAGTACATGTTTGGCATCATAACTTAAAAACTGTTTTTTGTTTTTAAAAACAGAAAATTGTTTTTAAAAATAATTTAGCTTGTTTGGCCTTGTTTTTTAAAAACAGTTTTCAAAAAACAAAGTTACAAAAAACAAGAATTTTGAAAACAACAAAATGTTGTTTTCTGTTCTAAAAACCAATTCACCTTTGGTGAATATTGTTTTTAAAAATCACTAACCAAACATGACTTGTGTTTTAAAAACTTCAAAAACTATTTTTTGTTCTCATTTCTAAAAATAATTTTTTAAAACAAAAAATAGAAAACAATACCAAACATACTCCTAACCTTTCGGATTTTTCTTTTTTTTGTTGAGGGGACCTAATCTTTGGGATTTGGGTAAAGGAGCAAAGCATATACCATATAAGAAATAATAGTTGCTAAACTCTGCTTTTTTGGATATTCATTGATTATTCAAATCCCAAAATTATAAAGAGATTAATTAAGTTTTTTTTTAAGAGTACATACATACAAGTTGGCTCAAAAGAAAATCCATTGGTTACTTTTCAAACAAAAAAAAAAGTCCATTGGTTATGGTTATAGGTGGTTTTATGGGATCAGTGGTTTTTGTGGGACACAGATTTTATCTGGTTTTGTGGATACATCACGTGTTGGGTGGCATAAATTATATATATTATGTTTTTTTTCAAAATTTTTATTTGAGTGGAATTTATGGTCTTGTTGGGTAGACGACTTTTGGATTTGTCACTTCGGAAAATACTAAACAGCTAAATAATAAAGGTGACGCTATTCTTGTATCTACCAAAAGGGTTTTCATATAAGTTATAACTATACTATAGTCCATACATGTACTATTGTTACTATAAACTTTATCACTTTTAGTTTAAATCAAACAATATATAAAATACTTCTATAGTTATATGACCAATATGCATATATACCATACATATAAGTATATTGGAAATGACAATGCATGTCCCTATAGTGTATAATATAACAACTAAATTAAATTCAATGATAAACACAATGTATGTATGTAAACTCTTTCTTTGGTGAATAGAGAATAGGCTTCAACAAAAATTAGAGCAACCACCCAATTAAAATATCATATTTTGTGGAAAATAAACATCCATAAAAAGTTAAAATCATACGTGCTACGCTTTACTTTTATAATATGTAAGAATTAATTAGAGTGCTTCATTTCACTATTTTTTATTGAACTTCTAAAACTTACAATTGAAATATACACTCGGAAGCCCACTAGGATGAGTAACGCAACTTGTATAATGTTAGAATTAAATTAAAAATTGGTGAAAAATAATTTAAAATATTAGTGGGATTAGGATGTGATGATATTAATTAATCAGTTTTTTTTTTTGACAACATTTTATTCTTAATAAGAATCAGCAAATGCAATGTATCTCGATACATATGATACATGGCGGTATATGTATAAACGGTGTGCCTATTAGAGTTGTAAATACGGTCCGAGTTTTTGACACGACACGAAATTGATACAATTTCGGAGGGTACGAGCATGATCCGACATAAAAAAAAATAAGTTTGAACACGACACAATACTATAAATTGGCATGATACGACACAAAAAAAATAAACTTAAGCATAACACGGCACAAAAGCAAAACAGACTAACCCGAAAGCATAACACGTTAAAAATTCTTATAATAATAATAGTTGTTATAATATGTGCTTCCAAAAAGTATACACATGGCATTCCCAACTCATAATTAATCATCTAAGGTCTGATCAAAAGCCTTATTAAGATAGCGTACCCAAGATATGTACAGAAGGATGGGTCTCACACTGACCTATTTGAGGCACAAGATAATTACACCCAAGACCAGATCTCTCTAGATTCGGAAGGGCGACCTGTCCAAATAAAAATGAGTAGTTGAGACTCTCCGGATGAGCATCTGGGATACATCCAAAAGGGCATTCCAAGAGGCGTTCCGTGAACCTAGTTCAGGATGGCATGACAAAGCCCTCTGACATCGAATTCCATTGAGTCAGGAGATTGTTCCCTGTGCCAAACCCTAAGAGTACGCCCACTACCAAAAGGAAATCCCCCATTAGTCCGACAGACACTAGTACACAAAGACGGCGCGCAGGCATGCCATTTGTCAAATATCGCGTGGTCTCTCCAAACGTACGGATCACCTTCACCCCGTGGGTTGGGCCTTAATTTATGGGTCCAAAGTCAAACATATTTTATGTATTTACCCAATTAGTGTGGGTCATATTACATGCAAATCTTAGAGGATCGCGAATATATCTAAACCTAAATCCTAGCTTATAAATATTATATTATACCCTCATATAAAGAGTTGGAAATTCATTGCATAAACAGTACTATAGCAAGAAACTAGGATTCTTAAGCTTGTAAACTAGAATTTATTAACACAAGAACCACGTAATAATCTCAATCTTTTACTTTCTACTATTTAATTTAATTTTTCAACTCTTACTATAATCAATTTCTTAAAAATCTCAATAAACAACAACAACAATAAAAAATAATACATATGTGTTTACTAATAAATATTAAAATTTTAATCATTATAATTAATTTTTTATATAATTATGTGTAAATTATTGTGAAAAATTATATAAAAATAATTGAAAATATAAAATTGTATATAAACAAGTGACTAACTCATTAATTGTAAAAAAATATATAAGAAAATAAAATCCGAGTCTGACCCGTATAAGATAAAGGGCTAATCCATTTATAAAGAATAGGTCGACCCGAATATAAACACAACACTAAAATATAAGTTGTATCAAGCTTATTCTTTAATATATTAACACAGTATGACACGATTTATATTTTTTTATGAACCAGCACGATATGACTTTTATTATTACGGACTTTTCAAAATATAGACCAAATTAGCACAATACATATTTATTTACTTATCTACAACTATATGTGTATATGTATACAAAATAAATGGTATATATATTTGCTCAATTATACAAATATGCACGAATTAATTGTCACATAATTTTACATTAATATATAAAACAAACTCTTAATTTATTTTTCTTCCGAAAAAAAAAAAAACTCTTAATTTATTTTTTTGGGGTTGGGTGGTGGTAATTGGTATATAGTGGGGGCTATTATATACCTATACATATATGTGTGGGTGTTGAAACTCGTTGTTGGATATTAGGACCAGCCCGCAGCCCCAAAAGCTGCTTCTACAAGTTTTTGTTTACTGCATGTCATTTTCTTATATTTTCCTTATAACTATAGGGTTTGGGGTTATGTTGGTTGTTGGGTACACTTTCTTAATTTCCACATTCATTATATGCCTTCTTTTATGAAATTTCCCACATCATTATTCCGTAAAAAGAACATGGATGCTAAGCTCATACCCAAAAATATAGATTTTGGTTTTGGATATAAGTGATTGTGTATGATAACAAATTTATGAATATGACATAAAACATTGAATAGTGCATAGAGACGTATCCAATTTCTCCATCCAGCTGGCAAAAGTATAATTCTAATAAATTATTCATAAAATTGAAAAATAATTTACAAAAAAAATAAAAAAAAATCAAGTTCTTTTTAATTTTCACCTTAAGCTCAAAATATCTAATTCCTTCCTTTCACCTTTATTGTTGATTTCTCAACCGGTCATCATGCTTTGAAGGGTGAGAATAGATTGGATAGAAATATTATAAAAATTAACCAAAAGAATAAAATAATTTATATGAAAGGCTAATTAGGATTTTTGTCCTTGAACTTTGACATGTACCAAATCATGTCCCCTGAACTTTTAAGGTCATTGAAAATGCCCCCTGAACTATTGAGATTGTTGGATTTAAGGACTTTTTTCTAATTTTAGTAAAAAAATCTAAGATGGATGAAAGTTCAGGGGACATAATTTCGTACATGTCAAAGTTCGAAGGGCATGATTTGGTCGATATCAAAGTCTGGGGAACATGATTTAGTACATAAACAATCATTGAAATAGTAAAATTGAATAAAATTAGACAAAAGTCCTTAAATCTAACAATCTCAATAGTTCAGGGGCATTTTCAATGACCTTAAAAGTTCAGGGGGCATGATTTGGTACATGTCAAAGTTCAGGAGGCAAAAATCTTAATTAGCCTATATGAAAATTTTATTCTATTAAAAATTTGGGATAATTTTACCTTATATCTTTATCTAAATTTGTATTTCCATAGTTAGAAGAAAGATCGAATTGCTCATCCAACTTATTTGCTTCTAATATTTTCTTTTAGAACATAATAATTTTTTTTTCTATAGTTTTTCTCCAATATTTTTAATATCAAATCTAATTTTATTCAAACATGACTTCTATGTGTGTTGGCATCTCCATTTTCCTCACGACTTTTTGAAGCATAGCTAGTGGTCATCAAGTTTTTCTTTTTGAAGTTCTTGATGGAATTTTCTAAATAGTTAATCTTTGCTAAACGAGTCATTGCATTAATATTTTCTCAAAATTAACAAGCTTTGTTAATCATTACATTTCTTTTTAATGACTTAGGTAGACTTTATCTGACTCAAATAAGATGCATAAAAGAGTTTATGGAGAAAGTTAACGTTGCCCAACACCTATAATATCTATTGTATTATAACATTTGTTTTAATATAATAGCTTTTATCCCCAAAAAAAAAATCTTGCCTAACACCAATTACAATTGGAGCCTATGCATAACTGATAAATGTATCCTTTCAAATTTTCATCTTCAACAAAATAAAATAAAACATTGTCAATAGTATTATTTTATTTTTTTAATAAAGTGTTATTTTTTTTATTATTTGTATTGGGCTACTTTTAAAATGGGCTTGATTAGAATGAGGGTAGGCTCATAAATCATGATTAAGATATTGAGTGAGGGCTTTTGTGAATTGGGCTTTAATAAATTGAGTGAAGTGAATTAATATATGTATATATCTACATGTGAAAAGTTTGATGTATATATTTGAGTGAGGGCTTAAGTCTACATATGAGCTAAAGTCTCTCCATCCCTGTATAGAAGTATATTATAGATGAGGTCTTGCTATATTTATGTCACACTACGGCCAGACTGGGCTAAAACGGGCTAGCCCTGCGCCTAGGGCTCACCCAACCAAAGGGACCAAAAAAATATTTTTCATTTAAAATTATACATATTATTTTTAGTAATTTTTAAAAATACCACATATTTTTTTAAATAAATGGCCCAACAATTTGTTTTCTCCTAGGGCCCACCAAATCTTAGGATCAGACTTGCACCAGACTAGACATAGCTTTATGTGGTCAATAAACTATGTCAATTTAGTGTTGGGTTTTATGCCCTAAATAAAACTCTTTACAATCTGATTAGTTATCAATATAAGAAATTTGAAGTGATTGATGTTTGCATGAATTTTAACATGCTAATAGTTTAATATGTTTATAAATTTTATACACAAAATCGGTTAAATCCAGATCATATGTTTATTCACAATTACAGTATCGTCAACACAGTGGAATGTGTTTGTGATCATATGAATCAAAAGACTCGGTCCCTGTTTCATCAGTGTTTTGGATTTACACTAATGTGATAATCAGCGATGATGTGTACTTACACTTGGAGTAAGTGTTATGTTCTTTCCAGGACATTAGTAAAGTATATAAGTTTCGAATGTATGGAGTATACATTGGACTGGACCGATATTGCAACTAAGTTAAGATATTACAAACTTACCGTTATATATATCTTTCCAAGTCAATATCAGTAGTTGATCTTAAGATTAAAAGAATCTAAATCCTGATATGCTTAGGCTCAACTCAGGAGTTCTATTCATGTTCTTTGATTTATTGGTTAAGTCTACTTTAATGTCAGGGTGATACGTATATTTTGGGAACATGATAGTATGATTGAGTGGGAGTGCTGAACATAAATATGGAATCTATAGCTTCTACTGGTGTATAGAAGTCAAGTGATGATTCCCTTCGAGCTTAGCCAATAGAAGTAAATGGATGAGCTTTTGTTTAACTGACTAATTATTAGATCATTAAACACCATTTACAGGTAGCTAAGTGTTTTAAGGGGCAAAATACATTGAGGGGTGAGAACGGTAAAGAAATCCCATCTTGATGTAGATCATCTATATAGATGATCTTTAAATCACAATAAGATTATAACAATGGTTAAATGAGATAGCATATTGATATCGTGGAACATATAATATGCTCTATATAAGTCTGAGAGTGCAATTCTAAGTTCTAAGAGTGGATTCAACGAAAAATTAATAAGTAGGAATTTACTTGGTAAATTTGGTTCACTTATTGGAAGCTCAGCATATAGATCCATGGTCCCCATTCTAGTTGAGAACATTCTGCTTGTAAGACTCATTAATTGATTCGTGATTGATCAATTATAATTCTAAAGTTAGACTATGTCTGAATTGTCAATTTTCACTAAGCAGGGATGAAATTGTAAAGAAAAGATATTCTAGGTTTATTTATTTATTAATGGACTTTATATGTCTAGTTAATAATTAAATTAAATGACAATATTATTTAATAATCTATTTTAGTTATTAAATAATTAGTTTTGGCATTTAAAATGTTAGAATTGGAAAATTGGCGTTTTTAAGAAAATAGAAATAAAATTTGTTAAAACTGCAAAATCAAGTGGGGCCCACTAACACAACCATGGCCGGCCACTATTTGTGGATTTTTAAATTAATATTTTCATTATTTTAATGCCAAATAATTCCTAACCTAAACCTGATAGTTGCCTATAAATAGAAAGTGATGGCTCAGTCAAATCACATGCTTTAACAAGTTTTCATTACATCTTCTGACAGAAATTTCTCTTTTCAGAAAAACTGAGCCTTTCCCACTTTCTATATCTGGCCGAAATCCCTCTTCTCTTTTCCCATCATAAATTTCGTGACCCTAGTGAAAGAGTAAGTTCCCACACACAGCAAGCAGTAACTCAATCATAGATTGGAAGACTGTGAAGGATCAAACTTAAAGAAGAAGGACATTCGAGCTCAGATCTTGATTATACTCTGCTACAGAAAGGATACAAGGGTTAGAGATCTGAGTGGAAGGAGACATTAATTCTGCTGCATCAATGTAAGGTTTTTTTAACTTTATATGTGTTTAATTTATCGTTTTAGAAAGTTCATATTTAGGGTGTTGAAACGAGTAGATCTAAGATCTTGGTAAAATAAATTCCAACATTTAGCATGTCACAACCATGTTCATTGGAGTTGTTTTAAAAGAGTGTTTACATAAATTAAGTTATTTTTAGTGATAATTTGTTAGTAACAACATACATCTTTTATAATCACGAACCTTTTAGCCACAATATAAGAATGGTGATTAATAATTATTCATAATTTTTTCATTTTTTGTTACAAATTTTGTTGTAATTAAAAATAAATTTTTTTTGTAGTAAACTACTAGTTTTTCGGATGCTAATTGAACATGTTATCCTTAATTATGGCAGATGCTCAGTAGGAGGCTATAGTATTTAGCTTTGGTGTGGTAGTCATCCAAAAAGCAAGCAGTAATGAATTACCACTCCGATTGATAAGGTTTAGTGTATAGTGTTTTTTAATCCGACCTTTGTCATTTGTTATGCGATCTTTCACTTTAGGAAAAGCCAAATCTACCAATTAACACATATTGGGGTATTAATCAACAATGACCATAACTTAACTACTAGTCTAGTACCAAATACATAGATACACATCATATATTACAAATCCTTATATATATATATACATTAATTATACATATTCAATAGTGTATGTATCCATTATAACATTATTTATACTTTTATGTGCATGTTTCTTCCCTTTCTTTTTTTTTATAAAAAAAAATAAAAATATCTTCCCCCACCAAAAATTTGGTCTCTCGGCCAAATTAATTATTGAAATATATTTTTAATAGGTATTATTTATGAATTAGTATAGTATTTAAAAATTTGAGTTTTTATGATTAATTTTTCTATCTAATAAAAAAATTATTTATTTTTACATTATAGGGGATGAATTGTTCGGTTGAAAAAAAAAATTAAGATAAAAAAATTTTCGGCAAAAGAAAAGATAAAAGAAAGTTGAGTTTTACTTAAGTATTTATTTATATAAATATATTTTTTAATATAATGTAAAAAGGGATATTTTTTAATATTTTTTTTAATTAAGTAATTAAATTTAGTATAACTTTTTTTTATCATTTGTCATTGTATTAAAATTTTATAATTTAATATTTTTAAAATTAATATTTATAGTAATTATTAATAGGTAATAATCATTAAAAAATTATTTTATATATATATATATAAAGGGAGCTCGAAGGTGAAGGTGGTGAGCAGTTGAAAGTTAAGTTTGGTTTGCCTAAGTTAGTAGGGATTTTTGTGGTAATTAAAGTCAAGAACTACACACTCAATATGTCCCATTAATTAACACGAATCCACCACACATTGCCAAATATAATCCTTCTAATTAAACAAAGTAAGAGAAAAATATTAATTATGAAAATCAGGTACACCAAACCAAACTAATCTTTTTCATTCCTAATTATTCTTGCGCTTCTTAAATTCATGAGTTAAACTATAACTTAATAAATAGCATTTTATTAATTTTAAACCTATATTTTAGGATGACTCATCTAATATTTTGTGTCTATATTATTCATGGAGTTTAATTATAGTCATTTATTTTGCGTATACTGTATATATATGGTAATAAGTGTGGGTAGAAATTTTAGCTAATTTCATGAAATAATTAAGAGTATGGGATGTGTTTGTTTTGGTAAAGCGGTACTTAATTATAAGTAGTTAGTTATCTTGGATATGAAGGAATGCTCTAATGAAAAAAGAAGAAAAAAGGGATATCACTAATGATTATGGGACCACTATAATATAACATGCAATCCACTCAATGCCACTTATTTAAAGGGAAATTTGACATTTTATGCTTAAAAATGTGTAATGGTGTTAAATTATACCATCATCCTAAGAATTTGGTAACTATGCCAATCTTTTAATGGTAACCCCAAAATGCCCTCTCCTCAAACCCAAAAAAATCAGCCCCTCCTTTCTCTCTCTTTCCCTCTCGTTTGATCTCTCTCTCTTTCTTCTCTCACTCTCTCTCTTCTCGCACTCTCTCTCTTTCACTTTGTCTCTCTTTCTCATTGCTCTCTCCGTTGCCGCCGACTGCCGCCGCCTGCCACCTCCACGTCTTGGCCGACTGCCACCTTGAAGATTTTCACCCTCAAAGTCCACCACACTCAACAAAGCAATGGGTAAGTATTTTTCTTAGTAAATAGTGTTGTTTTTTGTTGTATTGTATGGATCTGAACGTTGTTAGTTGTAATATGTGACTTTTGTGTCCTTGAAATGGAGGTAGAGTTTGTGGCTAACCGTGTTTTTTACGGGTTTTTTTTGGTTTTGGCGATTTTATGCGACATAATGCGATGTGTTGTGCGATGTCATGAGAAATCTGAGGTTAGGGATGACATGATCAATTTTGGCGACTTTGTACGATTATTGTACGATTGTATATGCGATATTAATGTTTGGCGATTTGTGTGCGATTTATATTGCGTCGTTATGCGATTTTGTTGATTTCCAGATATTGTGCGACTTTATGCGATTTCTTTCCTTTGTTGTGCGATTATTGTGCGACATCATAACTGGTTTATTTTATGCTAGCTTAAGGCGATGTTGTGCGATATTGTGCGATAGTGTGTGCGATATAGTATGGTATTTTTAAATGTAAGTTTGTTTGTTTTTCTTTGGGACAGATTCATCTGTATTTGTGCGTACATCTTGTATGATGGCGTTTGGACTTTGGAGGGTTTCAACTGGGTATTTGATTCCTCAAAAAGTAAGACATTGATATTGGACATTGACTGTACACTGAAAAAGTTGCATGAAGTTTTGCATGAGGAGTTGGAGGTGGACCCCTTGGTGTTTGAATTGAAGTTAGAAGTTCTTTACATGTACATGAAAGGCACTAAGTTTCCACCTGAGGTTTTAGTGAAAGATAGTCAACTACGAGTGTTCTTGAGCATGAAGGCAAAAATGAGTGTGGACAACTTGTTGCCACTATTTGTGACTAAGGTGAAGAAGAATGTGAATTTGGAGCAGACTCCGAAATGTAACCCCTAGAAGTGTTGTTGGGACCTTTGTCCCGACCGATCTGGGGGTTGGTTTGGACGAGCAAGTTGGCACTAATGTAGATGATGAGAGAGTGGGTATCGAGTTTCATCATTCAGATGAGTTCGATGCTCCCTTTTACAACAATGATCCTGTGGTTGATTTGGGTGTGGATGATGATGTGGCGGCTGATGTACCTCCCCTGAGGATGGAACTAACTCCAAGCAACCAAGTAGAGCGACAAAGAAGACCCCCCGTAGTGAGAATCGCCAAACACCAAGAACTAGTAGCCGGCGAGTCCTTCTAATAGTGCTCCCGTATACGAATTTGAAGTTTCTACTAAATTCAAACCTCTTGTGTGGACAAGGGAAGACATAGGAAAATAATGTGTATACAACATCTCTTAGTGGTACGCCTTCGGGGAGATATATCTTGGCAAGTTGTACAAAAACAAGGAAGAATTGAAGAATGTAGTTGGTAGGTATGCAACGAAAAATAATTTTGAGTGGATGGTAAGTAAGTACGTACCGATGTGTTTTACGTTACTTGTAAGGATGAAAATTGTAAATGGAGATTAAGGGGGAAGAAGAAGGCACTTTGTGACATGTTTGAGGTTCTTGTGTTTCACAACGAACACACATGTAACTTGGATTCTAGACATTCCGATCATGCACAGCAAGACCGTGGGTCATTGGTCACATTATTAAGAACAAGTACACATCCGATGGATCTAACTACAAGGCAAAAGACATTCGAGAGGATATGTTTGATGAATATGGCATCAAGATGAGTTACGAGAAAGCTTGGAGATGTAGAGAGAATGCGCTTATGTACAAGAGGGGTACTCACTGGCGGAATCTTATACGAAATTATATGGTTACATTCTACATGCTTTGGAACGGAATAATCCAGCACTATTACGACATTGTCGGCGAGGATAACCGGTTCAAGTACACTTTCGGTCACTCGATGCTTGTAGGAAGGGATTTAAGTATTGTCGTCTCGTGATTAGTATCGACGGAACATTCTTGAAGACGAAGTATGGAGGAACACGTTGTTAGTTGCTGTTGCGTACGATGCAAACAACCAATTGTTTCCGTAGCCTTTGCAATTGTTGACGATGAGAATCATGACTCTTGGAAGTATTTCTTGCGAAAGTTGAAGGAAGCCATTGGTCGGTTGAAAATCTTATGTTCATATCGGATAGGCATCAAAGCATTGAACATGCCGTTGATGTTGTTTTCCCGAAGCATGCCACTTTGTGCATGCTTCAAGCATATTACTTATGAATGTCAATCACAAGTTTAAGGCCCGATGTATGCAACAAGCAAATATGGCTTAGCCTACGCATGGAACAAGACGGAATGTGATAGGCATTTTGAGGTCTTGAAACGGATGGACCACGCCATTGCTACATACGTCGAGCAAATAGGGTTTGAAAAGTGGGCTCGTCCTTATTGTCCGTGCGATCGGTACAACATAATGACAAGCAACGCCCGAAAGCTTCAACAAGGTGACGAAGAATTCGAGAAAATATCCGCAACTATTTTGGTTGACTTCATCAGGTTCACACTTCAAAATTGGTTTGCTTCTCGTCTCGAAAAGGCTAGTAAGTGCGCTACTCCTTTGGCTACTACTTTTGAAAATGATTTAAAGGATCAACACAAAGATGGTATGTTCAGGAGTGTCCTTCGTAATGGTGCCCAATTGTTCAACGTTGGTACGAGTCCTCAAGGTGAGAGAGGTGGTGATGTGAACTTAGTGGAGAGAACATGCACTTGCGGACTTTTCCAAATGCTGAAAATCCCTTGTCCACATGCATGTGCCGCAGCAGTTAGTCAGAATGTGAGCGTGTACACACTTTGCTCTCCATATTACACTAAAGAAACGTGGAAGAAAACCTACGATGCCACAATTAATATTGTTGGCGAGGAGGATGAGTGGGTACTACCGGAACATATCAAGAACATAAGAATCGGGGTACCAGTGGAGAAAAAACCGATGGTCGGCCTAGGAAAAGCAATGCGGTGTAGAAGGCCGACGAAGCGTCGACCTTGGGTCGGGTGGTAGTGGAACCTCGTCATTGTTCGCTATGTCACGGTTCGAGGCACAACGAGCTACATGCAAAGCTCAAGTTTGAACCATTTCTCCAATTTTTAAATGAATATGTGTTGTATTGCTGGTTGTTGGATATTGTGCTTTTTTCTCCTAGATTAATAATTTTTTGGTTTGTTTACCCATTTTAGGCGACATTATGCGATTACTGTGCGATTTGTAACTGACAGGAGCTAGTTTGTAGTTTGTTTTGTTTTTTGGCGATATCCTGCGATTATTGTGCGATTTTTGTGCGATGTTAACTGACAGGATCTTGATAGGATCTTGTTTTTTGGTTGCTCGTTTCTGTAGTGTCTAGCGATATTTTTGCGATTATGGTGCGATTTTTGTGCGATGTTAACTGACAGGGATCCCGTTTTTTGAGTTTGCTTTGGTTACGTATTTTTGGCGACATTGTGCGATTATGTGCGATTTTTCTGCGATGTGAACTAATCTAGATTTGTTAGTTTGTGTATTTTGGCGATTATATGCGCGATGAATGTGCGATTTTAATGCGATTCCTAGTGAAATAATTTATCAAGAAGTCATCTTCTCACAGGATTTATGAAAAATTTAAAAAAGAAATAAATTGATATAAGCAACAATTTAAATAGCTTTAAATTTACTTGTTATATATAAATTTGGTGAGATTATAATACAATTACAAAAGGGGAGTTTATGTGTACAAGATTAACATTGCAAAAACCTACAAAAAACTACCACGTTAAGTTTTGGTAAAATAGGTCCACACACCACCTATGTCTAAAGGTGAGCATGTTATCATCATGCACATGCTCCAACGACCGATCCAGCATCAAGTGCTCAATGTGCTCCATGGCATACATTCCACAATTGCCACTAAAAAAAAAAACTAAATATTAGCAACAATTAAGTTAAGTAATTCATAATGGAGTGCAAAATTAAATAAATTACTCAAAATATACAAAAGAAAAAGAGATTCACCGTCGTTCGTTTGTGGTACAACCTCCGAGGTAGCTCGTCTATAATGGAGGGGTAGGAGCCGACCGAGATCGCCCCAACTCCACCGGATGTACATAATTATTGTATTGGAAATAACCGCTATCTCGAATTAGATTTGCAAAGAGCTCGCTGTAAGGCTTCAAATATGACTCCATGGCTGCCTCAACGGTGGCACCGATATCAGAATCATATACAATGATCTCCCAGTTCTCGATATCCACCTCCGCCACCCGGTGGCGCTCTTTGGGAAGGTGCAACACAGTATATGTACTCCGCTTTCTCCCAACATGGCAAGTATCCGTGCGGTATCCCCCGCACGTAACTCATGACGCTCTCATCCCATTTGATCTTGCCCCCGTCACCTCACACATATTCCAAAACATGGAAAAGAACCGTGGAGCAGATGTGTCCAAAACTACACCTTTTCGGGTGTAGACTTCGGCACAGGGTCCGTCTTCTTCTCAATAAGTGCGCCATGGCATCAATTTGCTGTGTTCCAAATGAAAACAGTTAGAAAGAAGTCGCATAAAAGTCGCACAACGAATCGCAGGAAATCGCACAGTAAATTACCAAAATTGTTTCAAATAATCGCACAACAATCGCACAAAAATCGCACAGTAATCGCGAACCAACATAAATCAGTTTATAATCGCAAGCACATCGCACTTAAATCGCATAAAGTCGCATAAACCAGATTACATATACAATAAGTATAAATCGCATATAAATCGCATGTAAGTCGCATATAAGTCGCACAAACAATAAAAAACACAATAAATTAATTACGTTAAGAAATAACTTAAAGATCTTCGAGCCATTCGTTCAAGACCATCAACTTCACGAACCACGATCTAGCTGGCTTCGCCGATGTGAACATCCCTAGGACGGCCATTGTCCCTAGCATAAGTGATCCACTTCGGAAGAATTTTACCAACATAGGCGTCCGCCGGTTTGGTGTCTACTACCACGGGCCCATGTCGTTGTTTCTTCTTCCCGTGAAGTCATTCAGAAAAGCCCACAGTGCTTTCGCCAAGCCTACGTAACTCCACTCCATCCGAGTGGCCCTGCAACTCTTCCACATCCCGAGATTCGGTATCACCCAAATGACAATGGCATTTGCGGGAGTAGAAGGAACGTCACATGCCGTCAGTTGCCAATCTTTCCGAAGGTAGACATCATCATCATCATCATATGTCGGCGGTGATGGATGTACCGTCCGTAATGGCTCGGCCGTGTCCGATGGTGTGGGGTCCGATTCTTGTGCCGGCCACGATGGTTGTGTCCTGCTCCGAAGGTCTTCGTAAACAAACTTATCACGGTCGCAATTTGATCCATGATAAGATTCTTCATCTCTTTCGACTTCTCTTGAAGTCACTCTTCATCTCGGTCTAAGTACTCGAATCGCAACTTGCTGCGCTTACCTTCTCCAACCTCTTAGCCAACAAGAGGTAGTTGGAGTCATTGGCGTGGAGCGAGCTTGGGGGCACGATGGCGGGCGTTGGGGGCACGGTGGCGGATGTGGAGGCGTACGGTGCTTCTTTGGGTGGGGATGGTGGAATAATTTTCGACTTTTTCACATAATCCGCCACCCGGGCTCGGCTGGTCCGGAATGCGGTCGAATCTTGCGCCCCGACTTGCGTTTCTTCGACCTCATCCAACCCCATTTCCACCGTGGGGACCTCACCCTCACAATTGCTCTTCCAATAGTCCACCTCCCAATTCTGTGGATACAGAATTTGAAGAACAACCATCCGGAAAAAATATATATTAATTATCGCACAAAAATCGCACACACGTCGCATAAAATCGCGGAAAAGATCGTGTTTGTTTAAAACACAAAAAGCATATTAAACTCGCCCAAAAATCGCAACAAAGTCGCATAACATCGCAGAAAATAGCAGAATACTAGCAGAATCCTATTCAGCATAGTGAAATCGCACAATAATCGCACGAAAATCGCAGAAACTCGCAAAATAAACACGTTGCAAATGAAATAGGTCTAACTCGCACAAAAATCGCATTGATATCGCATAAACTCGCTAAATGAAACAGGCAAATGAAAAACATGTTTAAATCGCACAAAAATCGCATTAAAATCGCATAAAATCGTTGTAAAGCACAATTTAGCAAAAGAAATACCAAAACAACAAAGAAAGTCAGATTGGCATACCCTTTTCTCGAATAGGGTAGCGACATCAGGTTGCTTGACATCATGTTTCAGAACTCTGTGTTGGGGTGCTCCAATTCAACATTCGAGGGAATCTAGTCTCCGCACCGCCCGTACTTCTTCCCCAGAATCCCGCATCACCTCGAAAGGCCCCGATGTTATGTAGCGCAAGTGCATATCCGTAGACATTGTACTTCGCCTGGTTGAGTAATTTTCTTCTCCTTCTTCCTTTCTTCTTATCCTTAGTAGATTTATCAAGGTAGTTCTTCCTCGAGTCGATCATACTTTTACATGGATGACAACAACTTCGATATGAAAGAAGGCCCCACGGATATTCGAAGAACTTCTCCTCGTTTTCTACCAACTTCAGCATATCCGACCATATGTAAACACCCTCGGCCACAGATAGAAGCACTCCTTCAACAAATGCACACGGCCCCACTTGTACACGTCGTCGGCCACATCGCACGCCTCAAAAGCTAGCCAAAGGGTTTTGAAAGTGACCCGTTTGGCATTATCGAGGTAGTCCCGCAATATCCGATCGACTCACATAGTGTATTCAATTCTTCGCCGAGGGCCACCGCTCATCTTCAGTCCCGTAATCAATCCAAACTCAGATCTTCCAAATCTGGCCTCGGTTTTACCCACGTAAAACCACACTTCATCATTCTTTACCTCACTCACTTTCATTTTCCTCAACAGTAGTTGATGCACAATCACCCCGGAGAATTTCAGTTCATTCGCATTCCAAAAAACTCCAAAAGGAGTTTCCTTCACCCTCTCGGTCAGGTTAAAGGCTTCAAACTTTGCTTTAATAGAAGCAAAGTACCCATTTCCTCGAAGTGATACGCCTGTGAAAATGCTCGTGAGGAGAATGAGTTCTGGAGCTATCCGCAAATACAAACAGGGAAGATTATTAATCGCATAGAAATCGCATAGAAATCGCATAACGACCGATGAATGACATACAACATCGCACAAACTCGCACATAAATCGCACATTAATCGCACACCAGAAATAATCCTGGTTGGCAACATATTTGAATATAAATCGCACACCATCGCACAAGGAATCGCTAAAAATCGCACAAATATAAAAATTGCAAACACAATAGCTATAAAATCGCACAAAGTCGCAGAAGAAATCGACAAAAATCGCACAAATATAAAAATTGCAAACACAATAGCTATAAAATCGCACAAAGTCGCACAAGAAATCGACAATAATCGCATAAAAAGACGTTTCCACATTAAATGGTAATTAATGTGACATTTATTATCCCGCCTAACCAACTACTTGATTATGTCGCTAACATGTCGCACATAAATCGCGACATGTCGCGAAAATTGCCAGATTGCTTTTTGCATGACAAACATGTGTACAATTGTGTAATTCAATTTTTACATTTATTATCCCACCTTCCCAACCACTAGTTTTCTCTATAAAAGCCAATTGTCTATCTCATAAGTTACACATATTTTCTTAATTTTTTTCCTCTTAAGATAATTCTCTTAGCAATGTCTACTAGAAGGAACAAGGGCAAATATCCGATTCTTACTCCCGAAGAGATCAGAGCCCGATTGTGGGGAAATTACGCCTCAAATGCAAAAAGTGCTTGACGACATGAAACGTTTTGAAAATGAACGGCTTATGAACGAGTGGAGGTTTCTAAAACTTGAAAAAAAATTTAACAAAACAGGTGTATGGCCGGCTCCACCACCAGGGTTCCCCGAAGGCTGCCGTCGCTGCAAGTTAGGTTATCTAAATGGTAAACAGGTGAAGCCTGGATCTCTATGCAAATATTGCAAGGCTACACTTCGCTTTGAGTCGCAAATGTAATCGTTAAACGTCGCTAAATATCGACTTTTCACTGAATAAATAAAAGTTACATTAATGTCGCTATATGTCGCTAACTTAATCGTGAAACGTCGCTATTTTTCAATTTTTTCCGAACTGATAAAAGTTCTTCCTACATGTCGCTTTGAAATCGCACATAATCGCACGAAATCGCACAAAATAAAAAAAACCCCAAAATCTATCTCCCTAAACTCAGTTTCTTCCCCAAACTCTAAAATTGATAAATTTAAACAAATACATTTCAGTTATATCACAGATGCACAATGTATATGATAAATTGCAAAAAAAAAAGTTAAGTTTAGCCCATACCTGGTTCGTGGATTGTGCTTGGGACGATTTCTCCTCGGAGTGGGTCTCGTGTGGGTCGTGTGGGTAACACTTGGAAATTTCTGATGTCAGTAAAATCGCACAATAAGTCGCAAATAAATCGCATAATGTCGCTAAAAATTCAAGACCTTGACCACATTCTATAAATCGCTCAAAATCGCACAACATCGCATAATATCGCTTAACATACCCAACACAGAAAGTCTACAACTTAATCGCACAAGATCGCACATAAATCGCACAAAAGTCGCAAAAACACAAAACACATGTACAGACTCCAGATACGTCGCACAAAAGCGCACATAGAATCGCATAAAATCGCACAATAACCTAAAAACCCAGAAAAATCTATTGTTCGAAACCCACATTCATCCCACAGTTTTATTGCACAAATTATCCCCAAAAAACATACAAAATAACAACTTTCAATTCAATACCAGATTCAACCACAAATGTATGCATTTTAAAGAAGAAAATTCAAAGAAAAATTCCACGAAAACTAACCTGGATTGCTATGTTCGTGGGATTCGACTGGGTCTCCTTGTTCGCTCGGGCGTCCGTCGATGGGGTCGATTGGAGTGGGTTCGAGGGTTCGTCTGGGTTCAAGGGTTCGGTTCGTGCCCGTGGGTTCGTCGTCGTCGTCGTGGGTTCGTGGGTTTGTGGGTTTGTGGGTTCTGGTCGTACGAGTGGTTGTTTGGTGGTCGGCTTGCGATTTTGGTTGTTTGGTCGTCCGGTGTGGTTGTTGTTTGCGTCATTGTCTGCGGGGAGAGGGAATGAAGAGAGAGAATGTAGAAGAGAGAGAATAGAGTTAGAGGGAATGTGAGAAGTTTGAAAAGACAGGGGTATTTTTGGAAGATAATTAAAAGATAGGTATAGTTTTTTTATGTGTAATAATTGGGTATAATTAAACACCCTATCTAATTTTTTAGCATAAATTATCAAATTTCCCTATTTAAATTAGGACTTGCACCCTATAATTTGGCTACAATTATTATTATTATTATTATTATTATTATTATTATTATTATTATTGAGAAAACTATAAATTTTATGAATTTTTATGTGAAATTGTGTAAAAATATGGTTTTTTCAAAAAAATTATTTTATAGAAAAGAATTAAGAAAAAATTACAAAAAAAAAAAATATGGGAAAAATAGATAAAGGTAACTAATTACTTTAGGGTAACCAGTTACCAGGTATGTTATCCTATAATGTTTCTCCATATATTTTTAACTTTTGTTTAAAAAAAAAAAAGTTCCATAAAATAATTTTTTTTTTTTTGGAAAAAAAACTATATATTTTTACAAATTTATACCTTAAAAACTATTAAAAAAATTATATGGCAAAAAAAAAAATGGTAGTTCAAAAGAGAATTATCGGTTTTTTTCTTAGCATTTTTAGATAGCTATAATTTTAATATTTTATATATAATTATAGCAAGTAAATTTAATTAATTTTTTTTAAGTGTGATTAAGTTATGATTGCAAAATTAAAGTATAAACATTTTATTGCGCGCATGGTTTTTTTTTTTTTTCTTACTTATGTAAAACATATTTTTTTTAATATTTGAAACTCATGTAAACCATATTGTGTTTGTTTGAAGTGACCTGATCTAATATTGTAGAAGCTTAACTATGGAAAAAGCAAAGGCACATTTTCAAAGAAAAAGTCTAACAGAGAAGTTGCCAAAAAAAAAGGTCCCTCCCTCAAACAAAATGGTGTAAAAAAAAACCATTTTCAGTTTAGACATGAGATAGTTGAACCAATCTATGGATAGAGGTTTTGTTAGAGCATCAACTTGATCGAAAGAAGTCTGACAAAATAAAGAATTTGAAGATCAATTTTAATGTGTTTACACCTAGAATGAAACACAAGATTAAGCTAACACTTTGTTATCAACCCATATAACTTGACACTCAGGAAGGAGAAACTTAAAACTCAGTTAAGAGAGATACAAGCCATTTGATTTTTGCAAATGTTTTGATTCAGAATTATTATGGATTTGGTTGCACATTTTGATTCAGAGTTGCATCAAATAGCTGTTAAAACTGTTGTTCTGAATGGAGAATTGAGTGAGCAAGTCTATATGTCTCAACCTAAAGGCTTCGAGGAAAATAGAAATAACAATTTGGTTTGCAAATTGAAATGATCAATTTATGGTCTCAAACAGGCATCTCACCAGTGGTACTTGAAGTTTGATAAGGTTGTGACACTGTTGGGTTTCATCGAGAATAAGTTTGACTATGTATTTATATGAAGATCAGTGGGAGTCATCATATTTTTTCTTGTTCTTTATATAGACGTTATTTTACTTGCCAGCAGTGATTTGTCATTACTAAATGAGACCAAAAGTTTTCTGTCTACCAATTTTGATATGAAAGATCTTGGATAGGCATCTTATGTTTAGGGGATTGAGATCCATCGTGACAGGAATCGAAAAGTTTTTAGCTTACCTCACGAAGTTTACATTAATCGTGTGCTCAAAAGGTTCAACATGGATTCGTGTAAAGCTGGTTTTGTTCCTATTCTGAATTTACTAAGCAACATTGTCCCAAAAACGACTTAAAAAGAGAAGCAATGAAGAATATCTCATATCCAAGTGCAATAGGGAGTTTGATATAGGCTTAGGTTTGCACTAGACCTGACATTGCTTCATGGTCGATGTTCTTAGGAGATATTTATCTGATCCTAGCCATGATCATTGGGTTGCAGCCAAGAAAGTTTTGAGATATTTGCATAGAACGAAGAGTTTTATGCTTGTGTATTAGCATGTCGACAATTTTCAAGCTATTAGTATTCACATTCAGATTTGGTGGTTGTGTAGATGATTTAAAGTCAACTTCTGGCTATATTTTCACTTTTGTTGGTGCTGCTATTTCTTGAAAAAGTGTTAAATAGACTTTAATCACATCATCTACTATATATGTTGAATTTGTCGTATGTTATGGGGCATCTTTGCAAGCTCTATGGTTAAAAAATTTAATTTTAGAGATACGACTAGTTGATTCTATTTACTCTCCTATACTAATCTATTGTGATAATAATATTGTTATTTTCTTTTCAAAGAATAATGAGATTAGTAGTGCTTCCAAACATATGGAAATAAAGTATCTCACTGTTAGAGACTTAGTCAAGAGAGGAGACATTGTGATAGAATATTGAAAGACCAAAGGATTAAGTGTCATATTGTTTGATAAACATGTTTTGATATGAGCATTTTATAATCTTTTATTCCTTTGGGTTAATGGGAGTTTCTTGATTTATCTTTTGAGATTACATTTATATGTAATTTACTTGTTAATGTTATGAACTACTTTGTGGGCCAATAATTTTTATTATTGGATGTTTATGCTTTCAATTATGTTTTGTTATATTCTTGAGAATAATTGAATTGAAAACATGTAGTTCATATCTTGTTGTGATCATTGTATTTTAGGTATATTTGCTTAATGACAATGATATTTTGTTGACTTAATTTTTAAGCATGTTTAGTGACACTGACTTATTTATTAAGTAGTGTATGGTTAATTTCACTGGCTTATTTATTAAGCATCACGGTATCAGTGAAATTGAGGACTGATAAGGATTTTATGTTATTTTAAATTGATCACATGTTGAACATAATTCCTTACCACACTACTAGACTTATTGACCATGTCGATTTAATACTTTGGTATTTGTGATTATGAATGTCTTTTGTTGAGTTAAAAACAATATGATTGTCATAGTTCATTATCAAAGGTTAAATTTGACCGGTATGCTGAGATGCTATCAGAGAACTATTATTTTTAAAGTTGCCACAAATGTTTTTCCTATTGTTCAACCCATGAGTCGTTTTTTAAACAAAATTATTTTGATATATAATATATAGGTATTAAAATTAATGTAGCCCAAGTGGGAGAATGTTAGACTTTTTATTTGGGTTACATTAACTTTTATTAGTTTTATTAAAACTTGGGTTGATTGGATAGGTCTTTGCAGTGTTAGCCCATATTGTTGGTGATCAATAGTTAATGGGCTTAGCATCTGTGTGTAAAGTCTAGGTGAAGCAGAAGTGTGAGCTTTTCTAGTTAACTGAAGCCTTTGATGAGCAGGCCCAGTCCAACTAGGGTTATGTAGCTAAGTCCCCTCCCTAACTCTATAAATACATATTGTCTCATCACAATTGTATACCTTTTGATAATCAGATAAATAAACTGCTTCTGATTTAGAGATCTAGGAAGGAAGACTTAGTTGATAGTATTGCACTACCGAATTGAAGTAATTGCTATGGATCGGATTGAGGTAATTGCTATGGATCGGATTGAGGTAATTGCTATGGATCAATCAGGTACGCATACTTAATTATTATATATTATTATTGTGTTCTATGTTATATACAAATTGATCTTGGGTTTATTATTAATTTTTCTAACATTTGCAAGAGCCCCAACTCACTTTTGTGCTTGATATAGTAGTGAATTTGTCCCCTGATTTTTGTCATTAATATTATTTTACCCTTGACTTTCGACATAGTATTATTTTACCCTTTATTTGATAAATTGAGTATTATTCTACCTTTACTTATAATATTATTAAAAGGGTTAATTGCGGTAAAATTCTCAATAATTTCACTTTACTTGTAATTAACCCTTAAAATCTAAATTTTAGCGCCAAAACTTCTAAAATTACGGTACCGTTAGCAAGTTACAATTTTCATCCAAATTTGAGTGTTAACTACTAGGTTAGATTATCCATGTGGGTACAATGTACATGTGGCATAATTTTATTGGTCTGCCTAAATAATTATATTAAAATAAATTAAAATAAAAAAAATCATTAAAAAAACTTTTTTCTTTTTTTTTTTCTTTTTCATTTTCTCAAATACTCTCTTCTATTTCTCTCTCTCTCTCTCTCGATTATGCAAGTATACCCAAGACCACCACCCAACTGTCGTCGTCGAGGACCACCGAGCCAAGCTTCGTCGTTGCCGAGGACCACCGACCCAGGTAAGTCTCGATCCTCTCTCTCTCTCAGCCCTCTTCTCTTTCTCTCTCGATGATCCAGGTACCATATTTTTCACGACTCAAGTGCCATCGCCGTTTTCGAGGACCACCGAGTCAAGCGCCATTATCAAGGACCACCGGGCCAAGTAAATCTCGATCACCTGTCTATCTCTCTCTCTCTCTCTGTCCTGATCTCCTCTCTCTCTTTCTCTCTCTTTAGATTTAGGGTTATTCATTTTTTTTTTTTTGCAATCTTCTTGGTATATCTGTGTGTAGATATACCTATTTGGGTATTATTGTGTTCTTTGTTTTCAGATATGAGAAAAGATAATAGTTGTGGGAGAAATAAATTTAAGATTTTCAAATTTGAGTTTTAGGACTGAGATTTTCTGTAGATATTCGTGTGTGTTTATTTGTTTGTTGGATTTGGATTTGTTTAAATTTAGTTTAAGTTTGGTTTGAGTTTTGTTTAATTTTTTTTTTGTGATATGGATTTGAAAAATAGGTTGTGGTGATAGTTTTGATAGTGGGGGGTTTATGGTGGCTATGGATGACAGTGGTTTCGGTAGTGGTGGGTGGTGGTGTTTACGGTGACTATAGATGGTGGTGGTGGTGACAGTATATAACTAAAGAAAAAGAATAAAAGAAAAATATTAGAGAAAAAAAATATTTTTTTTTTAGGAAAATATGATATGGTTGAAAAAAAAATATATATCTTTTATATTTTTTATTTTAATTTTTTTTAATATAATTATTTACGTGGACTAATAAAATTGTGCCACGTATATACTGTGTCCACAATTACAATCCAACATGACAGTTAAAGCTAAATTTGGATGGAAATTGTAACTTGCTAACAGTATTGTAGTTTTAGGAGTTTTGCCGCCAAAATTTAAGTTTTGATTATTAATTGCAAACAAATAAAACTATTAAAAGTTTTGCCCCAATTAAACTTTATTAGAATTAAACCTCAAACTAATATTTTTTATCGACTTAATTGTGTTTTCTTAATTATTTTTTAAGGGAGATAATACCCCTATAATTAAGTAAGGCACTCTACCTTTATTAAAAATTAATGTAAAATATGTTTTTAAGACTTATACTTTACTTTTAGTAATTTTTTCCGCTGAACTTTTTTTGACGTTAAAAATTCCCTCTGAACTATTAAGATTGTTAGATTTAAGGACTTTTGTCTAATTTCATTCAATTTTACTATTTCAGTGATTGTTTATGTACTAGACCATGCTCCCCAAACTTTGATATCTACTAAATTATGCCTCTCAAACTTTGATATGTACTAAATCATGCCCCCTGAACTTTCATCCATGTTAGAATTTTTTTACTAAAATTAGACAAAAGTCCTTAAATCTAACAATCTTAATAGTTCATGGGGAATTTTTAACAGCCAAAAAAATTTAGGGGCATAATTTAGTACATGTCAAAATTCGAAAGGAAAAACTAGTAATTAGCCAAAAAATAAATGTGCATGTTAAGAAAAAAATAATTAAAAAGCTTTATTATTTTTTAAAAAATTATAAAAGCAAAATAAATTAAAATACTTAAAATTAATACAAAAAATTGAATTAATAATGTAAAAAAATTGAGACAAAGATTAAGAATAATTTTTTTTAAAAAAATAGTTTAATATTGTTAATGAATGCATCAAAAAAAAGAAATATTTTTAATGAATGGGGTGTTCTTATAATATTTGTGGGGTGCAATTGAAATAAAATCACCCTTTTATAAACCAAAATCAACAAGAGCATTATTCCTATTTTTTTTTTTTTGACAATGAACTTTCATTAAAAATACTCAAAAGTTTATACATAGAGAAAAGATGAAAAATCATCTATCCTAACTAGTTTATCATCCACCCTGAGTGCACGAACTGCTAATTCATGTGTACAATAAACATGAATCAGAGATGCCTCAGGAAAACTGGATAGCAAACTAGCAAAAAAATCTAGGAAAGATCCTACTTTAAAACAAAGAAGAAGGATCTCCTAGAATATACAGTAACTGAAAATAATCAACTAGACTCAAAAGATTTATTAAGTAGCCCAATGCAAGAGACCAATCCAGTGCAACCACTAAAGCTACATAAGTTTAGCTTCTGCTAATCTGCTGTGAACCTCCCTACAAAACCAAAGAAAAATAAATAATAATTAGAACATATTATACCAATGAAAATAATAATAATAATAATAATAATGTAATAGATAAAATAATAAAGATAGAAACTTATCTCCAACTCGAATACTTGAAGAGAGATCTTGTTCAAACTCGTGAAATTTTTGCCAACTCCAAAACATAAAATCTTACGTAATAAACTAACATAACATAATAATATCACCGTACAAAATAACACAACAATAGATAAAAAATACTAACAATATTAAAACAAATAAAAAAACTTATTAAAAGAAAAATTGGATAAAACTTAATGACATAAATGAAAAATTGTAAAAGTGTCATAAGAAAACGAAAAACTAAAATAAAATTTTCAAGACTAAAAATTAAAGCAAAGAATATTTTTCGCAGCATTTGAGTTTATATTTTATCCTCTATCCAACCACTAAATTAAAACTATATTTGAAAATATTAAATATAAATCACCAATTGAAAAATAAATGATAATTATAAATAATTGATAAATAAAATAATTAATGCAAAATTACACCAATTTATAATAATTAATTCATAATAAAAAAACAAAAAAAAACATAATACTATTATAATATAACTGCTAAAAAAATAAAAAATAAATAAAATAAGAATAATTGATATTTATAATTTCCTTAAAAAATTATAGAGGGTAGTTAAAAACAAGAATTTAAAAATAAATAAATAAATAATAATTAAAAATAAAATAACTGCAAAGGTCAATGTTACCATGTTACCATATGATAACCGCAACCACCACATCACCATATAGCTTCCGTCAACCACCATCACCACACCAACTACACTACATTAGACAGTAACCACTAGTAACTGTTCCTTGAGTAACTACCCTGCCCACTGGTGCCATGCAAACAACCACCAAGAGTTTCACATCCCATAGCGATTTGGTGATCACACCTTAACAACAATAGCACTATAATAACAAAATATGAAGATGTTTTTCTAATAAATATAGATAATACAAGGTAAGATCAATAAAAACAAATTTTATGAAAATTCTTATAATTGTGCTGAAAATTCTTCTATACGTGTGGCAAATATCAAGATGAGTAATACATATAATTACTAAATTTTCATATGTAATGTGTAGATAATGACAAAATAGATTTATAATAGTCAAAGAATTTATTAGAGTTTATGAATATAGGAGTTGGAATGAAAAACCTGAACAGAGCTTTGAACCCGATGGTAAGTACCCTTTGATTGATGGCTACATAATTCTTCCCGGCCGACACAGAAGACTAAGCCGCACACAATCAATACTCCGACTTTGCTTTCACCGTCAACCGTGGAAAACATACTACCTATCCATGACGCGCGTTAACCGCCTCTTTCTCTTCTATCTTCACAAATCTCAAACTTCTTCTCTCTCTTTCTCTCAATCGCAAGGGGCACGAGAACTGGGACGGGATGAATTCGGGATAGAATTGATCCAAAAGAATATGCTGAGACTCAGACTTTTTTCTTTTTATTTTCTTTTATTAAATAATTTAGTAGGTTTTGGAGTTTGAAGTCAACAAAAAAAAATTAATGGAAGAAGATAAAGATATCAAGAGTAACTGCCCACAACCACCTCGGGTTTCACGTAAGAATGGGAATAGGAGCCGGAATCACTCCAGAAAGACGGAAGGGAAAACGGATCAGGTAGATGGCGGAGATCGGATCAAGTGCTCCGGCAACTCATGCCGATCGTGTGCGGCGGCGCTCATAGCCGATTGCGTGGCCCTTTGCTGCTGTCCCTTGGCGGTGATCAACTTTTTCACTTTCGCTTTTGTGAAGGTGCCTTGGGCAGTTGGGAAGAAATGTTTCCAGCATTATTCCTATTAAAAAGAAACAAGAGTGCATTGTTAAAAAACGTACAATATATTACATCAAACATATAAATAATATATTAGTTAGTGGCACTACTATTACTTTTAGTAATAATATTTTAGTCACAATATAAATTTTTTGTGATTAAATGTGACTTTTAGTTACAACAAAAAGTTACTTGTGACTAATACATAGTATTTAGTTACAAGTTGTCACTAATTTAGTTTTAGTCACAACAAATATATTGTGACTAAAAATACATTTAGTCACAACAAATTGTAATTTTTATGACTAATATTTTTATTTACGAACCTTTTACTCACAACACAATGATGATAATTTATAATTAGCAACAATTTTTTTTTATCTTTAATTACAAATTTTATTGTGACTAAAAGTAAATTTGTTTGTAGTGTGGAAATATTAACTTAACACATTTATTTATTAAAATATAAAATATTTTACATAAATATATAAAATTATTATTATTATATTATTTTACACGTTTTGAGGTTTATGAAATATTATTATTATTATATAATTTATGAAATATTATTTTTGTCTTAATAAATATTATGTATTTATATTAAAAAAAATAAAGAATTAATCAATACTTTTAATATGTTTTACTAATATTTTGTATTTAATTATATTTCATCAAAAATAATTTAATTTAATTTTCTTTTTTAAATTACTATCATATTTTTTATATTTTATAACCCTTTATATTAAATATTTATCTATTTAATTAAATTATATATAATATTATTTATTGTAATATTTGAAAGATAATATATATAACTTAATATAAAACTAAACATTCACATTTTGTAATAAGAATAAATATATAACGTAATATTAATTTAGTAGATGAAGAAATATTGATATGTAAAGGAAGAGCAAAAAAAAAAATTATTTATCAATCAAGTTTACTTAATTTGGTTAATCCCAAAAACTAATTTTATGACAACTGGTTTGTTTGTGGAGGCATATTGATTATTGATCTCAAATTATTGTTTTTGATTTGTTATTTGGGCAAAAATGTTTTTACTTTTCTTACAATCAAAGCTTAACCACTAGTCACTAATTATTGAACAACTTTTTCTTTACTTTAGTTAGGTACTTGTGACTACTATCTAGAGTCTAGCTAGACTATAAGTAAAATATTTAATTATGATAGAAAATTGTAATATTAGTTTCTTCATTCTTGATCACGTCACTAAAGTTATTAGAAATTAATAATGCAAAAAAGGAAAAGAAAAAATTGTGGCACTAATTAATCATGCAAATTAATAGTAATGGAGAATTCTTGAAATCCAATTGGACATGGTATAAATCTTATTAAGTGGTCATCCCATTTTGTAGTAACAAAGTGAGATGGGTAACTCTCAAATGTCATATCATTCTGCTCAGTCAGATTCAACTTATTTTTAATGCATGTGTTTTGTAATTTGTTTAATTTCACCACAAAATTATATTTTTGCATGTATTGTCTAGCATAACATAGCATGAAAATCATGTTTCTTAAAAATATTTAGTAATATATTTAATTTTTGATAAAACAAATTATTTCAGAAGATCTAAATTTCTTAATCATTAATTATGCAAGAAGTTGACAGTAGGATAAGATGAGATAAAATTATTGTCTCAATTTCTTTTAATTAGGATTAAGTTATCCTATAGTAAATATGTTAATATTAGATAATAGATATAATTTTTTTTTGAGAAAATTAATTAGATATTTTTAGATTAGTTTAGTATTTGAGATAGGGTGAATAGGGTTCCATCTCATGGCTAATTAATAATAAATTTACCCTTTTCTGTACAGTAGAGCACCAGTCAGCCCAAGCACAACAAGACAGTATAAATAATAATATGCATAATAATTAGAAATCACATAATTACTGATGTCACTGCACCTATCGTCTATTTGACATAGACCTATGTGTTACCTTCACACGTCTATTTACAATAAGGCCTTAGAATGGTTTATCTCGGTTTTAATTACTGAGTCTAACCTAATTATGTCTTACGCGCATAATTCTTTATCTCAACATATACAGTATAATATTGCATTCATAATCACTTAAATACTAGAGTAATAACCCTAGATCGCATAATTGTTTAATTTAGGATAATAACCCTAATTTTGATTTCTCACATATCATACACATAATAACATACATGGGCGCCACAACGCTAATCTCTATGTGTTAGTTTACTGTCTTACCTGATAATCCTAGTATGTGGAGATTCCAAATCCTCAAGTGTTCCTGAGCAAGCACTGGTAATCCTAGTCACACGTTCTTAGGATCTCACAAATAGAGATAATCTCAAATTCAATTTCACATATACACATAATTTGAATTCCATTTATAGATTAACATATAGAGCCCAAAACGACCTTTCCAACGATATCAAAAACATCCAAAATGGAGTCTCGAGTCAAAAGTTATGGCAAAAACGAAAAAAATAAAAATTCCCAAGAAAAATAGAGCCTCGTCGCGGCATGCCCAACCTGCTAGGCCATGCCGCAGCTAGGGGCCCTGGAACCCCAAAAATTACTAATTTTCATACTTCTGATTTTACCTTAAATTCATACCAAAACTTATACAAAACCAAAGCATAATCCAATATTAAATTAAAACTGAACCAAATCAAACTAAACTTTGTAATCAATTGAGCATTACACAAAGCTCAATATAACCAACTCACTAACACACAAAACATGCTATAAGGAATTTACATTAAACAATTCTTCAAACTTTGGTACCTAATTATTCAAACACAAACCCCAAAAATTCAAGTATGTTTCTAGATTTTGAACAACAAAATTCCACTCCAAAACCTCACAAAACCTTCAAGATGCATTAAGTATAACACTAAAGCATAAATAAAATAAAACACCCTTTATTCCCTTAATTTTCATAAACATGCATCCATACAACAAGAACATTCAAAAACACAACTCAAAGCTTTGAATACTAGAAATTAAATCAAGTGAAATGGACTAAAGTAATTACCCAAAGTCCTTAAGCTCCAAGCATAAGAATCTCCACACACCTATACCAAAATCAAGCCTTTTCTTCAAAATTGGTTGAAATCACGAATAGAGAGGGTGAAAGAGAGAGAGAGAGAGAGAGAGAGGGGTCGGCTAAGAGGTTCAAAACCCAGAAAAATAAATGAAAAATTAATTTTTTTTTGTTGAAATAGAATTATGTGGTCAAATGACCAAAATACCCCTAAGGCCATATATTACCATACACATATAAACAATGGTAATTTTGTCATTCTGCTCACACACACACATATCACAATAATCATATTTTTTCATTTATCAAATAAATACCATAAATAAATTCTAACAATGTATTTTAGGCCCTGAACCCAATTCAGCCCAAAATACTCGGTTGTGACTATACCGCGCCGACTTGTCAGAAAATACCTACAGATAGACAGAGAAAATATACTATATAATAATATAGTCCATAAGGACCGTATATCATAAAATTATGATTTTATCCTTCTCGAGTCAAAATTACGAAAATGCTCCTAGCACACCAAAGGAGTCTTAAAATATAATAAATCATAACAGTTTCACATATTAAATCATATAATAATATAATTTCTCATTAATACATAATTAACCTAGTTAGGGTTGATAATCTGGTTATTAAACCTTAGGGTATTACAATGATCACATGGTCTGACTCGTCTAGATTGTCTTTCTTCTCAGCACCACTGCCAGTAAACGTGTCTTGGGGATCATCTTCAGCATCATCAGAACTCATTTCTCCTACTTCATTGTCTTCATTTATAGGATCGTCAAGATTTTGGTCTTTACCACGTTGATCCTTGTGGCGACTGGTCACCTCATTTGGATATTCTAAATCTCCAGCCTTAGCGTTAGGATCAATATAATGAAGACCAAATTAGTTTCGGGTGAGTACCATGGTTACTGAATGTAATTTTGGGATGGTATCATTGTTTTTTTCAGCTCTCAATGAAAGTACCAAAATATTTATCGAAATTTTTGGAAAATCAATTATAAGAAATTAGAACTGGAGAAGTAAATAATTCAAAGAGAAAGAACGAGACAACACTTAGAGTTTTTTATGTGGTTGGGTGTTAAATAGTTTTAGTCCACGAGTCGATATTATTATGTATTTTAGCTAGAAAAGCCTTTGGGAATACAATGAGTACATGTTCTTTGTATTTGCTTAAGAAAATACTGCAAGAGTGTTCAACCCTTAATCTGAATTTTTTTTTTTGATTATTTATATAGTTTAAAGAAAATTACACTTAGTTTTTTTTTTCCTCTCATGGGGAGTTTACATGAAAAATATACAAGTTAGGGTTATATTCGTGAGGCCCAGCCTATTAGGAGATAAGTGTGCTCACTAGGCAAATTGAACACAGTCAAGTTGCCATTACCGTGTTCTATAATTGTGGGTAATTAATTGTGAATTAATTACTTGGTCTTTGTTTTAAGTAATTTCTCCTTTTAACTCGATATGATCTTTTGGTCGAGATTTAAGGAGATTTAATTCCTTATTCTATGTGATCTGATAAAAATGGAAACTATGTTAGGCTTTCGGGAACACGTTGTCTGGCCTTTCAAAAAATGTGGTACAAAGACTACTTCTGGGTACGGGCTATCATTGGCAGAAGCTCGTCTGAGCAATGAACGAAGATGCCTTTCCTGGAAGGTCTTGTTGGACTTGGGACTAGTGGGCTTTGGATGCTGACCTAGAGTTTACGTGTCCTTTGTCGAAAATACGGATAACATTAAGTGCAGAGCCGACCCTAAAATATAGTGGGCCATAGGAAAATAAATATTTTTGGGCCTTTATTTAGAAAAATGTAGTATTTTTCAAATCAATAAAAAATAATGTATAATTTTTAGAAACGAATTTTTTTAGGGCCCTTCGACTAGGTGGGCCCTAAGCACGAGCCTAGCCCGCCTATACCCAAGGTCGAGCCTGATTAAGTGTATATATTTTTAGTCCATGTTAGTCTAAAAATGACTCAAACCTATATATAGAAAAAGCGTGTCTACACACTTTGTACCACCATATGAGATAACACTTTATAAATGGTTAATAATTTTTTTTTTAATAGTTATTATTAAATTAAAATATGTGAGACTCGATATAAAATTTTATTAATAACAAACATATGGTAATGTTAGACACTACTTATGCTCTTTTGTAATGTATTTTATGCAAATTTTAAATCATATAAACTATAAAGGGGTATTTGTTATGGGGGAGAAGTGTTGGGATGTAGAGACATTTATAGGAATTCTTTGTTTAGTGTATTCTATTATGTAGGAATGTGGTGGGTTCCAGAGACTTTTAGTGGATAATGTAAAAACCTTTCTACACTAAGTTTCACATTTCTTCACATGTGATTCTCTTGGTCACATTTGCATGCAAACTAAAAAAACACATTTAAAGAATGCTAACCTATTTTGGTTGGGGGAATGAAAACATTAATAAATAATAAAAAAAAAGAATGAGAATGATAATAAGGATAAGGATAAGAATAAAATAAAATAAAATTTAAAATATATTAAAAAAAAATTAGTAAAAGAATCATTAAATTTTTTCTCATGTTACATTAAAATAGTATTTTCTTAAATAGAATAATTCCACCAAAATAGTGGAAATGATATTTCATTAAAATGATATTTCAATATTTAAAATACAATTAAATAAAGAAATGAAATGAAAATTATTTTTTTTTCATTCCATTTCATTACCTCCAACTAAATATCAACTAAGATTATTTGTATACCATTATCTCTACCAACTTTTAACTCTAACCGCAAGTCATTTATTCTCTAATTCCAATACAATCCACCCTATTATTTTTTCTGTCAATAATAACATAAGCAGATTACATGACCCTTTGTTTTATATTCATTACTTTTTCCAAAATAAAGACATCTTTTTTAATTCATAGGTAAACTTCTAAAAACAAATATTTTTCATGACTGCAGACCAACAAAAAAAAACATTCTTAAAGCTGTATTAAATAATAGAGAGAAAGAAAAGAAAAGAAAAAAGTACAATATATTGTATAATATAGACAAACTTACGCTCCCCAAAAAACAAAAAGAAATACCCAAATTCCCTTGTTGGGCTTTCGGCCCGTTTATGGGGACGAAGAGGGCCCATCTCCGGCCCGAATCAGACCCCAAAAATTTCAAATAGTACTTAGTCGTTCGCGAGCGTGGCATTCAATTTTAGCACGTTACGAACGGAAAAAGTAGCCGTTAGTTCTACAGATTTGAGTTCGAAAACCCCCTGAGAATTCACTCCTTCAATCACCACATTCTCCATTTCCCATCAGAGGGGGTCAAAGATTTTCTGCTATCTTTGGCTAAATTTCACCGTATGTCTCTCATTTCTTTCTTTATTTTCTTTTGGGTCTTTCTCTTTTTGTTTCCTTATATATGTTTTCATTTGTTTCTGTTGGGTTATTAATTATTTCTTTCCATTCCAACTTTCTTTGTTCGAAATTTATTTTTCAGGTGAATTTTGACGACTTCACATTAAATTTTCAAGGTGATTGGTGTGTTATAGTACCTAAAATATCTGATCTTGTAATGTGTAAAGACTTGTTCTTTAAGGAAATTTTGAGTTCATTTCCTTTGATTTCTATATTGAAAACATTTTTCCATATTTGGTTATGTCTAAATATGGTCAAATTAAACTTGCCCATTTTATGTTTCTCTTCCATTAAATTATGATTATGATTTTTGGTTTTGAAAATTTTCAGAGAGTTGACTAGTAAGTTAAGATGATGGTTGGGACACCAAGTACACCATTATCTAAGATACAAAGGGCCACCATTTCCACCCCAGGTGGTCCAAGAGTTCGTGAGGAGAAAATATTGGTCACTGTTCGGATTAGGCCACTGAGCCGGAGAGAACAAGCACTATATGATCTAATAGCTTGGGAATGCGTGGATGACCACTCCATTGTTTTCAACAGTCCAAACCATGATAGGGCTGTGAATTCATACACATTTGGTACATTTTTAGGGATTTATCCGGTGTGAGATATAACATTGTTAGAGGAACCCTAGATCTCTCTAGTTTATACAGTTGTTGTCTTACTTTGCTCAATTATACGTGAGGCTTGCAACATTTTCTTTACAATTTATTGTTTGAGTTAACAGATAAAGTTTTCGGGCCTAGTTCTGCAACTCGAAAGGTTTATGAAGAAGGTGCTAAGGATGTGGCTTTATCTGCTCTCACAGGAATGAATGGTGATTTGGATATTTTTTAGCTAGAATTCATATTTGTTTCTGAATCCAATGTTTTTGACTTAATTTTTCTCGTTGCAGCAACAATTTTCGCATATGGGCAGACTAGTAGTGGTAAGACGTATACCATGAGAGGAATCACAGAAAATGCTGTAAAGGACATTTATGAACACATAAAAAATGTAATTTCTATTTTCTATTGTACTTCTTTGTTATTACTTAACAAAATGCCATATCAATTGAGAATTTTAATGGACAGGAGACGGCTTAAGATATTACTAGGTGAATTTGATCTGTTTCTTGTTCTTGGTTGCATGAGAAATCTTTTCTATTGAGCTGGCATGAACTTCTCTTATGTGTATGTTAATTAAAATTTTACAGACCCCTGAGAGAGATTTTACCTTGAAATTCTCTGCCTTGGAGATCTACAACGAGACTGTTGTCGATCTTTTGAATCGTGATTCTGGATCTCTGCGGCTTTTGGATGATCCTGAGGTACTTAGAAGAAATTATTTTATTGAAGTCCGTCCAGAAGAATTATCCTGCAATTTTGTTTAAACTATTATCTTTGTCTTTAAAATGCAGAAAGGGACGATTGTGGTAAAACTAGTTGAAGAAGTTGTAAAGGATGGCCAACATCTGAGGCATTTAATCAACATTTGTGAAGGTAAATTAGGTCACTTGTAATTTTAAGCTAATGAGGTATTGACTTTCCTTGTTAATAACCAAAATTTCTTTTCCAAGCTACCATAACTAACTTCTTTGTTATGCTTTCAAACCATTAGGGGTGAATTTATTGTTATTGATACCCCTTATGAGGAAAATGAATTTTAATGCTTGTATAGTCCTGTTCTTGAAAAATTAAATGCTGTATGAGTATGCTATCACTTGTCGTATGCTGTGTGACTTAGGATAATCTTAGCTTAGCATGTTTGATTGAAGAAAACTAAAACCAGCCTTCCTTTTAATACAAAATCCCTGTTCATTTTCAATGCTTTTATATCTGCAGCTCAAAGACAGGTGGGAGAAACTGCTTTAAACGATAAAAGTTCAAGATCTCATCAAATAATAAGACTGGTATGATGAATCATGTTTTCTCATCGAACAAATTATTTGTGGCCGTAACATTCTTTTCTAATATTCTACCTAGCATGTTCAGAAATTTTATTGCATGCCTACTAGATATGTCCATTCATAATGTTCCCGTTATTTTCATCAGACTATAGAGAGTAGCCTTCGTGAAACTTCAGGCTGTGTGAAGTCCTTCATAGCTAGCTTGGTAAGTTTGCAACATTTCTCCCATTTTTTATAAAAATAACAGCATTTTTCTTTTCTTTTAACTAGAGGGCTGAAACTTTGCAGAATCTTGTAGACCTGGCTGGAAGTGAACGTGCTTCGCAAACAAATGCAGATGGTACAAGATTAAAAGAAGGCAGCCATATTAACCGTAGTTTGTTAACACTTACAACAGTGATCAGGAAGCTAAGGTGAGCATTCAAATGCTGACACTACAAGTAGAACTTCAGTTTGTTAACTTGAATTATTAGCTTATACAAAAATGATTGTAAGAATTAGCTGATATCACGTCCTGGTGTATTCTGACACTTGATGATCATTGATCAATTTGAATGGCTGAACATAGTACTCTTGATTACTTTCCTTATGAGCAGCTTACATTTTGCAGCGGTGGAAAAAAATCTGGACACATACCATATAGAGATTCAAAACTTACTCGAATATTGCAATCTTCACTTGGGGGAAATGCTCGTACTGCAATTATATGTACCATGAGCCCAGCTTTAAGTCATGTGGAGCAAACAAGAAACACACTATCATTTGCAACTAGTGCAAAAGAAGTTACTAATAACGCCCAAATAAATATGGTATAATTGTCAATAGATTTAGAAGCTTGTGTGATAAAGACAAGGCTACCTTACTAACTTAAGTAAAATTTCGTTCAGGTTGTTGCGGACAAGAGGTTGGTCAAGCATTTGCAGAAGGAAGTGGCCAGACTGGAAGCAGAGTTACGAAGTCCAGAGCCTTCTTCATTTTCATGCTTAAGGTCTGTCATAGCAGAGAAGGACATGAAAATTGAGCAGGTATGAATGCTTCTGAATAATTTGTGAAAGGTCATGAATTGATCTAATCATAAGTGTCTGAAATTGCTAATTATTAGTTGAGAATGAAAGCTTTGGTAGTCATGTGGCAACTGCGTGATACCGAAAATGTTTGTATGGAGTGGTTTCGTCATCAGCTTATTCTTATAATTATTGTGTGAAAAGAAATGCTGTAAAAGGAAATGTAATTTCTATCATTGAAATAATAATAATTAGAATGTCAATTTTGCAGATGAAGAAAGAAATGGAAGAGCTAAAGCGAGAGAGGGACCTTGTACAATCACAGCTTGAATCAGAAAGAAAGGCGCACAAAGTCCCAAAGGTGCTGCAGCGATTTTATAGTAGTGTCTTAATGATTGCATGTCTTATATTTATGAAAAATAAATACATCTTCTATGATCTATAGGGAATGAACCAACGTGGGCCTTCTGAAGTGGCCCGGTGTCTTTCTTTTCATGGTGATGATAGTTCAACCTCCACTCCAGAAACTCGGCCAAGAAATGCTGTTCGTAGGCAGGCAATGGTTAGGCAATCAGTTACCTCCACAGATCCATCTATGCTTGTCCATGAAATCAGAAAAATCGAGCAGCGACAGCAGCAGCTTGGTGAGGAAGCAAACCGTGCACTTGAAGTACTGCACAAGGAAGTTGCTTCCCACAGACTTGGAAATCAAGAAACTGCTGAAAACATAGCAAAGTTACTCTCTGAGATCCAGAACATGCAAGTGCCGAACTCAATCTCCGAAGAAATTATGGAAGGAGATCAGGCCAATTTAATAGAAGAGATCAGTAGATTCAAATCCCAAGGAAGCACCATTGAATCTTTAGAAAGGAAGCTTGAAAATGTCCAGAAAACCATAGACCAGCTAGTCACATCTTTTACTACTCATGAGGAGAGTTCAGAGTGCAAGACCCCCTCAAAGAAGAAGAAAATCCTTCCTTTCAACTTAAGCAATAGTGCGAACATGCAAAGTATAATCCGGCCGCCATGCTCACCTCTGTCCTCGTCCTGTCAAGTTAGGGAGCATGATAGAGAAAACAAGGCACCTGAGAATTATGATAGTGTACGCAGTGGTAATTTGTCATGTAAAGTCACCCCGTTAAAGAATGATGAAAGTGGTAATTTCCTTTCATCAAAAGATGGTACTCCGGTTACAAGGAAATCAAATTCAGTTAATGTGAAGAAAATGCAGAAGATGTTCAAGAATGCTGCTGAGGAGAACATTCGCAGCATTAGATCTTATGTAACTGAGTTAAAAGAACGTGTCGCAAAGTTACAATACCAGAAGCAGCTTCTGGTTTGCCAGGTAAAAACTCGCGATTGATGTTTGAAGAAGAAATGAAGCGAAAAAAAATGTAGAAGAATCCCTTTATTTTGCTATGATCTAACTATTTTCATTCCATTTATGATTTTTTAAGGTATTGCAACTAGAGGAAGCAAATGACTCTGGAGCTGAAGCATCAGAGTATAGTGATCCATCTCCTGAGCCATGGCACCTCATGTTTGAGGAGCAGAGGAAGGAAATCATCATGCTATGGCACTTATGCCATGTGTCGTTGATACACCGGACACAATTTTATATGCTGTTCAAGGGAGACCCCAATGATAAGATCTATATGGAAGTCGAACTCAGACGACTAACATGGTTGGAACGACACTTGTCTGATCTTGGCAATGCTAGCCCTGCACTCTTAGGTGATGAGCCTGCAGGTTCCGTTTCAGCAAGGTATTTTTTTAACTGTTTCCATTAGAGCCCCTTTTAAACAAACTTTTCCTTTTGTTATGTTCTGTTAACAAAGTAGTTACGATATGGCTTTCGCAGTATCAGAGCACTCAAACAAGAAAGAGAATACTTAGCCAAGAGGGTAAGCTCTAAACTGACGATAGAAGAGCGAGAAATGCTTTACTCGAAGTGGGAAATACCACCAGGAGGAAAACAAAGGAGGTTACAACTGGTAAACAAGTTGTGGACAGACCCTTATAACATGCAACATATAAAAGAAAGTGCTGAGATTGTTGCCAAACTGGTTGGCTTCTGTGAGTCTGGTGAACATGCTAGTAAAGAGATGTTTGAGCTCACATTTGTATGCCCTTCTGATAAGAAGACATGGATGGGTTGGAATCTAATATCCAATCTTTTGAATCTGTAAACTTGTTGTCTACAACTACACTCTTTTTCCTCATATGTTGCTGTGTAAAGCAATTCTTTTGTTGCAAGCAACATTCTCTGCCCTTATATGAGGTTGTAATTAATTTGCATTTTAATGAAAATGAATAACTTTGTGTCATCTTGGTTTGAATTTAGTTCTGTTTCAGAAGAATTTTTTTAATTTAAGTTACTGCCGATTGACTGAGTTGGGTTCACGAGTGTCCATGGAGAATTATTCAGTTGCGATTGTTTTGTGAGAATGTTCACCCTATTTTTACTCTTAAATATAAAGCAGCAAAATTTTATTATAGGTTGTGAAACACTGCTTTGTATTAGTTTCTTAATAAGGATAGGATAATTATTTTTTTTCCTTCAATCATTATTCACATTTGTTTGAACAGCCTCAACACTACATTGAACCAATACGAAGTAAGAAAATCACTTCTAAAAAAGTGGGAGCGAGGATTTGATAGCATTTGCTATCGGATACAACTAGAATTACTTGGCCACCAAATCACACTACTACTTGCTCATAAAGCAAGTTTGGCCAAAGAATAAACAACACCATTACAAGATACAATGGACAAAATTAACAACTTTAAATCTATTACAATAATCGACAATGTCATCCAACACAAGCCCCAAAGAAATAATAATACACATTATTTATAATTTTAAGAGCAACACTCAAAACAATCAAATTCATTGTCATACCCAAAAAAAGGCATTGAGTCAACACATTGCGAATAGTCAAAGCTTCCGTCATCGCAAGTTCAAAGCAACCCTCCAACCTCCAGCTTGTAGAGGCCCGAGCAATACCCAACTCATCTTGGATCACCATGTCCAATCCAGGCCAATCAATTATGATGCCTCTCTTGCACAATTGTCAACTTCTCCAATTTTAAAATTCAAATTCAGGGTATAAACCATTTTTTGTAGGTTTGTCCATAACGTGAGCTTTTAAATAGCTATCAGTGAAAATGGTTTGTGATCACAGCTGAAAGTTGTTTGTGTTTGTGTGTGTATATACAAAGAGAGAGTGAGTTGAGAGATAGGGAGGGATGTGAAGGTTTTCTGTTAGGACAAAACAAAAGAATATTACTCTGAAGAAACATAACATCTATAAATCTATAAAGAAATATGTCTAAGAATCATATGCCACATTTCCATATTTATTTTATATTGTGTTTATGTATGAATGAAGTTCAACATATTATAGCAACGAAAAGGTCACAGATAATCAATAAAACAAGGGGTTTTTTCATTAGTGTACAACAAAAATAATTATATTACAAAAAATGTGCAAAAAAACACAATTTTAAAAATGTACACATTTGAAAATATATTTACAAAAATTCATACATATTTTTAATTAAATTATAATAGATATATTAATGATTCAACTTTCTATATTTAGATTTGTATAACTACTTTTTATGACTAATTGATATGGTATTAATGAGTAAGCATACTAATTAACAAAATTTATATATTAATAATTAAAAAACATAATAAGATTCTAATTATAAACAATAATATTTAAAATATACAGATGTAATATTTTAAATATAGGATAAAAAAAATAATTAACGATTAAAAATAATAAACAGTTTTAAATTAATAATAAAAAGTGAAAAAAATACATTAAAAAAATAAAGAAAAACAACCCATCAAGTTTAACAAAAACATATATAAATTAAAAAAAAATACTAAAAATAAATAAACAATATTAAAAAAATATTACAACACGATACACAACAAAACATAATAAAAAAACCACAAAACAACAAAAGAAAAAAAAAACTAACAAAGATAAAAATACCAAAGAAAGGACATTTATAGATGGAGCATGAATAATTCTTCCACCAAAAAAATACATTAAAAAAATAAACAAAAACAACCCATCAAGATTAACAAAAACATATATAATTTTTTTTTTTAAAAAAAAAACACTAAAAACAAATAAACAATAAAAAAATATTACAATGCGATACACAACAAAACATAATAAGAAACACCACAAAAAAAAAAAAAAACAAAGAAAAAAAAAACAACTAACAAAGATTAAAATACCAAAAAAAAAAAAACCTTTATAGATGGAGCATAAATAATTCTTCCACCAAAAAAATACATTAAAAAAACAAACAAAAACAACCCATCAAGTTTAACAAAAACATATATAAATTAAAAAAAAAAACAATAAAAACATATAAGCAATATTAAAAAATATTACAATACTATACACAACAAAACATAATAAGAAACTTATACAAATAGTTATACAAATCTAAATATAGAAAGTTGAATCATTAATATATCTATTATAATTTAATTAAGAATTTGTATGAAATTTTGTAAATATGTTTTCAAATATGTGCATTTTTAAAATTGTGTTTTTTTGCACATTTTTTGTAATTATAAAAAATACTTTTAAAATTTATTTAAACAAATTTTTCAATCTCTGTTTTGTATTTTTTTTACACCAATATTCACTTTACTTTCTCTCTCTCTCCACTCAAATAAATAAAAGTTACCAAGGGTATTTATTTATTTTAATTAAAAAAACATTTTAGAAAAAAAAAATAGTTATCAAACCCATTTTTTATTTTTTAAAAACAAAAATATAACTTTTACACACCCTAAAATTTTGTAAGTATAATAAATTAGTAGTGATGAAAATACTCAATAAATAAATACAAAAAAAGTGTGTTATTATTATTTTAAATTAAAAAGTGTTTTAGGCTTCAATTAAAAAGTGTTTTAATATCAAAAAAAAAAAAAAGGGTTTTTTTTTTTTTTATATTTTTACGAAATTTTACATAGAAAATCCCTGTTGCAACTAGCGCTGCAACCACTTTAGAAACCCAAACCGTAAATTTGAAAAAAAAAAAAAAAGGTTAAAAAAATAGTATATGAGGTAATTTTCTTAAATTAAAATAAATTTATTACCTAATCTATAATTTTTAACAAAAATATTTATTAATTATAATATATTTTAAGATGAGCATTATTATTAGATACCAGTGGTGTCCAACAATTTTTATAGGTAGCATCTCATAATTAGTTAGCGATATTTCTTAATATGAGATCTGATATTTAATTACACTAATAGCAATATGATACCGAGGAGTGTGCTAGGTACCACTAATATTTTTTAGCAATTCTCTTTTAAGACTGCACAAAGAGCGGGCCAATTCACTAGTTAATTCATAATCATGTCATTATTTGAATCAAACTTGTATTTTTATTTTCTAAAAAAGTAATTTTAAAAGGGTAAATTGCGGCATAAATACCTAATGTTTCCGATTTTATACACTTAAATACCTAATGTTTATTTTTGGTGGCAAAAATACTCAATGTTACAATTCTCTTACACCGTTACTACCAATATTTAGTTATGGGAGCATTGCAGGGCTTAATTGTTGTTATTAGATTACATATCAAAATCTTTTTTAGGTCTTAGGGTCTTAGTAAGGGGCTTAATTGTTGTTGCTACTAGCCAAAGGGTATTCCCTTTGGCTAGTTCTAGTAATTTTATAGGTGGATCTAGTTGTTTAGTTTCGGTGTGTTGATTGATTTTGATCAGCTTGATAATTTTCTAAGTATAAATTTTTTCTGGTTTTCTGATATTTTTTCAGTTTATCCAGATTTGTTAGCTTTGATAACGGCCATCAACAACAGTGTATTTCAACGAGTTAGAAGTGTTGTTTGAAGATGTTATAGCTTTATTGTCTAAATTTCCGGGGGCAGTTTTGTCCCATGTGGTTCGCTCTGACAATTTAGCGGCCCATGGCTTGGCAAAGCATGCTCTGCGGTTAGACGATGAGCTATCCTGGTTCGAGGAGGATCCAGCGCTGGTGGCAGACGTATGCGTCGTAAATTCATCAGTGATTCTAATCACTTTGTCAAAAAAAAAAAAAATGCTTTACCAATATTTTCCTTTATATAAAAATGATTAGACAACATCATATGCTAACAATGAAAAAAAAAAACTTGTAACAATTCTTAATGTTTTTTTTTTCCATATTATTATTAAGGGTAAATATTATTTTGGATCCTTTGTTTTGCAAAAGTTACAGATTGGACCCTGTGTTTTGTTAAATGACAAAATAGACCCTATATTTTCTAAAATGGTAAAAATAGGACCCTGAACTTAATTTTAGACAACTTTTTTTTTAATACAACCAACTTGAAGATAATTCCTAATACGAACAGATACAAAAAATGTAAATAGTTTTGTCATAATACTTTTAGATTGAATTATAATTAAACTTTAAAAATCAATTCAAGATCCTATTTATACTATTTTAGAAAATACATGGTCTATTTTGTCATTTAACAAAATACAGAGTCTAATTAATAACTTTTGTAAAGCACATGGTCCAAAATGGTATTTACCCTATTATTAATGACATTTTTCGTTATCTTACACATCGTTGAAAGTGGAGGGCATATTAGTCATTTAGACGAGTCTGACTCATTCATTCATAAGGTAGATTTACAAATACCTAAAACCCTTTCGTCCTCCATTCCAATTGCTAGGGCTTCCAATTTAGATTGTGCAGAGGATTAGAGTCAGCTCGAATCGAATCCCAGAAACGAAATTTGAATATATATCAAAAATTAATATGGGGAGAGAAAGAGATGTTGCTCCAGTTCCAAAGCAAGCACCACAGCAACAAGTGGCTCAAATGGTGGAGCAGCTTCTCGCTGTCAATCCCTACAATCCTGAAATCCTTTCTGAGCTTGAAAACTACGTCAATGAGCAGGTTTTCTCAATACATATTTATCTTTATCTCTTGCCAAAAAGAGTAACGGGCTAATTTTTGTTTTGCATTATCATCAGGTTTCATCGCAGACCTACAGTCTTGATGCAAATCTTTGCCTCCTTCGCCTCTATCAGGTATGTATGTTCCACATTTTCGTGCCTCTTAAAGACTCCAACTTTAGAATCTGCTGAGTATTATGTATTCATTTTGGTGCAGTTTGAGCCAGAGAGAATGAGTAGTCAGATTGTTGCCCGCATATTGGTTAAGGTCTGTTTTTTTATTATTATTATTTTATTTTTCTGAAAAATTTTATGATTGACATACCCAAGTAATGTTATTTTGCTTTCTCTATCTTTTTTATGTAGGCCCTTATGGCAATGCCCGCTCCGGATTTCGGTCTTTGTCTATTCTTGATTCCAGAAAGAGTGGTATTATTTCGTTTCCTATCTTATTCCATTTCTTAGTGTATTTGATTTTGCGATATTACATGTGGAATTTGAGTATTGTCAAACTTAGTTTTAATCCCTTGTTGCTTTTTCTTGTTGATCAGCAAATGGAAGAGCAATTCAAGACACTAATTGTTCTGTCACACTATTTGGAGGTATGTTTGTACTACTCTGTTCATTGGTTAGTATGCTTGGATCGGAATAGAAATTTACTTCTTTCCTTTACAGACTGGTAGATTCCGTCAGTTCTGGGATGAAGCAGCTAAAAGTCGTCATATTGTTGAAGTTGTGCCAGGTATGTTGAATTGTAATGGCGCACTTTTCTCGTTTATTGTGGATATTGAGCTTGAGCCTATGTGCAGTGTGCTCCATGTGTGGTAGGTGTATCTGAAACTGTTATTTTAGTTATTAGAATTTTGTTGTAAGTGATAATGTGTTATTGTCTAATAACCTTTAGGATTTTTTTTTTCATTTGCTAGACATGGGAGTCTGTTCATTTTTTTGGGTAAAATAATATTTCAAGAGTAACACTAATACTTCCGGAACACTGGACTGGACTACAACTGTACTGTTATAACATCTGTAATTCAAAGTTTATTTGCAGTTATAGTGGTCATGGCACATAATTTGGAAACTTATACTTATTGATATATACCTCTCTAAGTGTGTGTGTGTGTGTGTCCATCTTATGCTCTAGTTCTCGTAGCTTGTGAGTTTCCCTTCTATAGAAATGTATCTGCTTCTCATTTTCTGTTATGATTCTCTTGTCATCCCTGAGTTTTCTAGATTTTGGATGTAGTTATTTCCTTCTGCAGTAAGGCTCACATGTCCAATTAATAATGCAGGTTTTGAGCAAGCAATTCAAGACTACGCAATTCATGTCCTTTCCTTGACTTATCAGAAGGTTCCTAGATCTGTGCTTGCTGAGGTAGCTTTTACTCATACTTTAGATTATTTGTATATGAAGTACACTTTTTGAGTCTATGCGTAAAGATTCTTTGATTTGCATATGAAGTCCCGTTTTTGAGTCTTTGGCAAAAGTTTTAATGGGGTATTGATGTGTTTGTTGCAGGCTCTCAACATTGAAGGTCTGAGCCTTGACAAATTTCTTGAGCAGCACGTAGCCAATAATGGTTGGATACTAGAGAAGGGTCATGCTAAGGGCCAGCTAATTGTCCTTCCTCGTAATGAATTCAACCATCCTGAACTTAAGAAAAACAGTGCCGATGCCATTCCTTTGGACCATGTTACCCGCATCTTACCTATTCTTGGTTGAGCTATTTTCACCTGGGATCCATCTTTTCTTTTATCTCTCATTTTCTTGTGATTTCAGCTGTCTTTTTTGGATTCTATAGATCAATCATGGTGCTATCTTAACAATTATTTTTCGTAATGCATCAATTTTCCCGGTTCTGTTATAGTCTTTAGAAGCCCGAAACTTTAGGCACTACATTATATCTCCAATGGATTAACGGTTCTTCATTTTTGAGTGTGATTGGTACCTATCAGAATCAGAATAGAGTAATGATTCTAATGAATGATATCTGCACCTAACCAGTCTCACTTTTTCTAATCAAATACATATACGTCTCTTGTTTTATAATGTATTGTTCATATAGAATCTCCAATGGTGTACTATCTTGGTGTATCTTTTTACCAATTTGGTATAGAATCTTATTTTTAGTGTAATACCTCTAATAATTCAACAATAAATATCACATCAAACAAGAGGGAAAAGATATCACATTTTGTATAATTTATATTAATAACTAATATTAACTAATATATGATATAATACACAAGGAAATTCTATAATGCACAATGCACTGCTTAAAAAGAGATACACTAATACATCTTTATTTATTTTAGTATCTAAAATAATTTTAGTCAATTTTTTTTTCATGGTCATGTAAATTATACTTATTTAAGATATCCTGTAAAATTTTAAAAAATTCGAAAAAGTTTAACACGCTAAAAATTGCGTTCAAGCAGTGTGTTGCACGCGTGATTATTTTATTTTATACGCGTGTAAAATAGACTGTTTGAACATTGTTTCTATATTGTAAATTATTTTGAATTTCTCAAAATTTTGTAAGATATCCTAAATAGCTATAACGTACATGAATATGAAAAAGAAAATAGACAATTTTTGTTTTTCATCTAAACAAGTAGAGAGTGAAAAACATCACCCTGTATATGAGATTGAATATGAAAAATTATATCACCCTGTTACATGTTATCAATAAAGAAACTATGATTACACTTCAATATATATTAGAAGAATTGTTTAAATGAAAAGAAAAAGTTATGCACTAATTTAGTATAAATTTAACATCATTTGATGCACTGCACACCAATTTGATGCAGGTATAATAATGTGAAGATTTCATTGGTGGAATGTGTACCATTGAAGATGCTTAAAAAAAAGTACATGTAAGTTGTAATGTTTAAGTGCACTCTTCATAATATATTATAGTAAAAGCTAAAACTAAAAAGATGCGATACATGTTAGGCCAATTCTAATTTTATTTTAAGTGAGAAAAATTTGAAGAGAAAAAAAGTGTTATAAAATATATTAATCAATAAAAATCAGCCTTGCAATAGCACCAAAGGTAGTAATCAACATTTTTTTTCACTTTTACAGTTACTAATTCATCTCCAAATTGGAAAAAAAAAATTACTCTATTTTTAAACATCAGATATAAAGTAATTTTTTTTTTTGGGAAGAAAAATATAAAAATTAATAATCATTTTACATTGAACAATTGAACAATGAATGTTTTTTTTTTTTTGAGATATTTTCTAATCAATTCTTCTATAATATTATATACCAATTCATTATGATAACTTTTTCTTTTCTTTTTTTTTTTTTTTTGTTATCAATGTTATCTTTGTTTCTAAACTCTTTTTCACAAGTCATGGAAATCACCAGTGCCTCTTTCCTGATTAATGGAAGCCGAAAATGACAACCATCTAAAGATGTGAAACACTTGAAAAAGTTAGATATTGCATATCATGTTCACGTGTAAGCACTTGAAAATCAAAAAGTTAGATAGTGAGACAGCAAAAAGGGGGGTTGGGGAAGGGGATCAACACGTTAATCAATATAGGCATAGTTAATCAACAGCAAACTAACAAAGCAAAAATACTCGTCAAGTTTTTGAATGGTTGAATGACGCTTAACAAGTCAAAGAGCAGACTAAAAACTTGAGGCCCCCTAGGTCTTTACTTTAGATAGCTCAAAAGCTCAATTCTACACTATGCCTTATAGACGCTAGGCCCTCATTGTTAGCAGCACCCCACCCCCTCACCATGAATTAGGATTAAGCAATATAAAGAATCATAGACCTGAAATACTAAAAGTTGAGCTCTGGCGAATACGTTGAAAAATATTTACAGTGATTAAGAAAACCTAGTCACCACCAACTGAGGGAAGGAAAAGCTCCTAAAAAGGGGAAGAAAGAAAGGGGAAAAAAATTAACTGTAAACTATTTACTCTTCTGTACTTTTTGTATCGGTTCCGACTGATGTTTTTCACGGTGAAATCAATCATGTTAACTCATCATACATGTGAGCTAGGATTATTGCTTCTACGAAATCATTCTCTCAAAAGAATGTCAGCCTCTTGAGATGTCATTCTCGCTCTGTTTCTGTGCCATGAGGCATTCTATAGTTCCTTATCCGGTGACGCAAGGGAAGATTTTAGCTTATGAATCGTCTATCGGTATTTCCCGAGCATATTGAATCAAATGAAAGAGAATGGTAGCACGAAAATGGTGCGTCGTTTGGGAAAAAAATTATCTTGGGTTAATGGCACAGTGTCTCTCCATAGTCCACCCAATGAACAAAGCTATCAGAATACTCCTCGAGAACATTGGATCTGCGTCCATAAACCACATCTGCTTCTGCTTCAGTTCGTTCTCTCTCCTACATATAAAATGGAGATAGTAAGTAAAACTATTTTGCGTGCGCATTCCAGCACAGTTCCAATTATAAAGATGTAAACAAATGTAAGAGATGAGCTCTGTACGTTATAACAAATCTAATCTCGTAGAACTACCGAAACCTTCCGACGATGTACTAGTTGTCATAACCATACATCATTGGCCAAAGTAATAAATACCACTCTACTAAAGGAAAACTGGAAGTCCTAAGAAATAATAAGCAATAATTCCCATATCATGGCTCCTAAAACAATTTCAAAAACAAAACAATCAGGAGTTTTTTATTTGAACTATACAAAACATGAATCTTAACTTACAGCCACCTTGAGCCATTAATTTCAAGAGTAGCCTCCAATCAATAACACTTTTGAAGAACAGGATTTCCTATGGTATAAATATCATTGGCTGATCATTGTAATTTATGAGCCAACTGGCCCCAATTTACCATTTAACCAGTTATCTCAATACAAAATCACAACATAATTACTCTTTTTGTTCAATACAGCAGATTAAGTACTGACCTTTGAGGTGGATCCACATTCACTTGTGGATGGGGTAGATTCTCCCATTATTCCATTGATGACATTCTCAGATGATAGTCCTTCTATTGGAGAGCTTGTGAGCATTGATGACCTATACATGTTACATATCCAATTATAGCACATTTCAGAATGACAAGAAACAACCCTCCCAAAATTAATCCATCCACGTGTATTTTTTCTGTCCTCCAAAGCAAAATTATAATCAGAGAAGAAAAAATCGACCTAATACTCGTGTTTGTAATTGAGCTCAAATCTTAACATTTAGGATTATTTGTTTCTCCTAAATCTACACACACCATCAATAAATGATTTCCAGAAACTGAATAGAAGATTACCTCTCATAAGGTTCTTCTTCACATGAATTCCCAGAAGAAGATAGCCAGTCCAGGTCAAGAAAGTTTGAGAAGTTTGACATATCATGTTCAACAAAGTACACTTGATCGTTTTCATGGCCGCGATCTCTTTGAATATCCCCAAAAAGTTGTCTGCGAGGCATTGAGGGAGTATACCTACATTGATATTATCATCAGTGTAAGTTTTCAACAAGTGAATAAATCAATTTAGGCCAATTTGACAGCAATCTGCAATAGGAGTACAGTGGTGGAAACCTTGAATAGTTAGTAATATCACTCTCACAGGTTGATATTTCAGGAGATGATTCACTTAGAACCTTCTTGTCTTGTGATTCCTCAGGTAAAACTGAGTCAGAAAATTTATCCTGCTTGCCATTTCTAGCTGATGTGGGTGAGATGCACTGATGAAGAATGTTTCCATCCGATAGAGATCTTTGGAAAATAGACCTAGGACAAAAATAAACAGGTTATAAGAATTTAATGTATAAATGTGACAATAAGACAAAACAATCAAGAAAATAATCTCTAGTGTCCTTGCATCATCTCTTCAAGAATCAATAATCATGTTAAAGCTTGTTTTATCTGAATTCTTTGCATCTCAATGTCAAGCATGTTAAGATACCTTCCATCATCTCTATCCCTCCCAGAATCGTAATGTTGGTCTGAATCTAATTCCCAGAGTGCAGGTTTACCCTGCTGTGGTTGGAAATGCCCAAGGAATCTGCTCAAGATATAAAAACCAAAGAATTACTTCTAATAGAGCAGAACATACATATATCAAATAATAAACCCATAAAAATGCATAACAACATCAATCAACGAACACTAGAAGAGAAAGCCTTTTGGATAAAAGAGTAAGTATTGTAAATGATAGAATAACAAACAGCATGCAGCACACTAATTTTTTCACAACCAACAAAGGCCTTTACCGATCATGAAAAGAAGAGTAAAACGAACTAATTGTTTCTAATGAGGCAGCAACAATGTTTGAACAAGACATGGCCCATAAAACTCAGCAGATAAAACAATTTCCCATTACAGATCTTATTACATTCAGATATCGGAATATTTATTCTAAAAAAAGGACTCCGCTTCCAAGGTGCTAGTTACAAGAATGATACTTAATGTGGTAAACTTACACATTAATAGCATCTTGCTTCTCTGCATCCATGTATGCATTACTGTAATAACGTTGAAGAGTTCTGAAGAATTCCTGAGACTGAGTTGCCGCTTTCCATTGCCCCCTTCTCTGAGAAAATATCTGTTCGACATCACAGTTCAGAAAAATGAAAGCAAATTGAGCACAAGGACTAATAAGGTACCACATCAGATACTACAGAAAACAAAACATACAAGTAAAAGCAAAATAAATGAAAACATTCCAGATAGTGATTTATGTTAAAAAATTGCTAACGCTTGAATAGGAAACATGAAGTTTAGAATTACCTTGTTGTGAGCTGCTGAGCCACCATATTGGTGTGCCAATGTGTCCCCCATTCTCTCATAAAAACTCATCAGGTCCTCAGCCAAAGGATCATTAAGGTCTATCTTTGGATTGTCTATCACTCCCAAAGCATGAAGCTGGTGTCCCAGTGCAGCCAATCCATATGCATACTGTGCAACGTTTGTACGATCCAAGCAATCTATGCAATTGGTTCTCAGCACCCCCCTTTGAAACATGGGTTGCTTGCCTGAATGATTTTCGTTTCCAGTATTGCCGTCTCCAATAGGTTTCACCTCAAACTTATTAGCATCCCCATTATTATTTACGTCATAATGATTTTTGGGGGACAACTCACCATTGTCTACTTCCCTGAATAATCATATTCAAGCTAATGTTAATCGAATAAAACATGAAAATAAAAAATTGCTCATTGACATCTTATGACATTCTAAAGCCTGTAACATAAATGACCCATTTTTTACCCTAAAGACAATAAGAACAACAGGATTTCCTATTCCAAAACACTTCGAAAAAGTTAAGAATAAAGCAACAACAATAACAACCTATATGCTTCACTCAAGGGGAGGAGAAAGAGGGAGAAAGATAAAGAAAGCCAACTAAGCACATGATCACTGGCAGTAGAAACCAAGAATCACAGAACTAAAGGCTATCCCAGACAATGTTGGAAAGTACTGCAACTACAAACAAGTTGTTTACTGACGCATTTTATTGTACACAAGTAAATACAAGCAAATGAGTGAGTGAGAGCAAACTAAAACATGCACTAAGTATGATTTTAAAATTATAAAAATGCTGAAGTTGTATGCTAACAACTGCACATGCAATACATTTTAATATAAAATGTTAAGTTGTTACTTGACATAATATGCAATAAATGTAACTACAACACTTGATGATAAAGGTTTAGAAAATAAATAAACGATGATCCTATTTTTTCAAACTATTATTGCTGCAACATCAAAACAGAGTTTGCCTTACAAATGCAGTTTCTTGAGAAACGAATCAAACTTTAATGAATACAAATATTCTAACACAACAAACGGAAATTTTAAATGTGATAAGACCCCCATTAATCAAATATCAAGAAAAAGAAAAGAAATCAACCATAATAATGAGCTAAACAAACTTACTCAGAGGAAGAGCTCTCAGTAGAGAAGTCAGTTTCCAAGGATGGCGATACTTGACAGTAGAAGAAACCTGTTAGTGTCAATGCATAAGCAGCTACCTTGCCAAGAAGTAGCAAGGCATCTGTAGCTTTGCTGGAAAAGAAAAGGCAAATCTTGTTAATGTGAAATCTCAAAGAGTTAAACATCATATCCTTTACGGGAAAACACCTTAAAACTCTTCGTCAGACGTACCTCCTAGAATGTTTATGCAAATCCCAGTGAAGGAATCTAAGACGGCTTTCTTCAGATAGATCCTTATTGATAAAGTCAATTGCATTTGCAAACTCTGTTCGAAGTATAGACTCTCGAGGCCTCTTTTCTTGTGTCTGTACCAATTAAAATTAAACGAAAAATAAAAGCAACATTAAATCTACATGTTAATAAAGATTATCAATATAACTTAAGTATTCAACTTTTATCATAAAAGCAAGACAATAGGAAAAAAACAACTAATAATATTAGTAATAATACAATGATTACCTTAATCAGATTCAAAATAATTATGGGGTTCCCATATCTCTTGACAAGATTCTCAAAATGAAGTCTAGTAGCCTCATAGTTCTGGTCCTTCTTTGACACTGAAAAGAGACATCTCCATTCATAAAGTCCACAAAAATGTACAATGGTTAAACTTATAAAATCAGTACTTACATATAATATCTGGTTTGATATTCAAACGTGAAGTTTCTTGTGACCAGAAAAGAGGGATTGAGCCGCGATTCTGAACGACAGAACTTATTTGCACAGGAAATCCATCAGGCAGATCCTCAAATACAATCTGCTCAGTCTCGACATCATTAGCTACTCTGCCCTTTTCATTCACACCTCGTTTGAGATACCTACAGACAAGGAAAATTTTATAAGTACACAGATCTGTTTATTGAAAACAACTTTTACCAAAATAAAATCCCTGGATCACATCAGACAGCTAGAATAGTCTCTATAGAATTCCGCAAGAAAAAATAGAAAGTGGGGACAAAATAATGAGTTTGAGGACATATACATCAAATTGTGAAGTGTGTGCAGTGATGGAGGTAGTCAATGAGTTAGCCACCCACCCAAAAGAAAAAAAAAATCATAATTTTGCCCCAATCTTACAAATTCTCCCTTCTACCAGCGTGTGTGTGTGAGTGTGTGAGAGAGAGGGAGAGAGAGAGAGAGAGAGAGAGAGAGAGTATAAAGCATTGTTTCCCTTCTTGAGCAGCTATCTATCATCAGAGTAGAGCCACTCAATGCATGCCACAAAAGCTACATTTTCTTTTCTCCTTTCCCTAATCTAATCAGGATATACTATGTTGTAATATTTAAACTAACCTGGTACCAGCATAATGACGAGAGCGTCTTGCAATGAGAGTCAGTTTAAAGTCACGTCCCGATGCAGAGAGGGAAGCCTATATTTAAATAGCATTGGAGCATTATTCAAAAATCAAATACTGAAAGTTTAAGAAAGGGTAATGGTAATATATGAGACCATAGAATACAAATATAAGAAATTTGAAACGTGTCCAAATATTAAGTCACATCCTATTGAACAAATATAAGCTAAAGTATAATTAGAGTTACACTCATTGTGACATTAAACGCAGGTATATGAAGCAAATATAATATGGATAATTAAGATATAAAATAAGGCAAGAACATGAATTCCAGCAATTTGGATGGATCTTTCCTCAAACGGTTGAAATAGTTCTTTATCTGTATGATATTACTGTATATCAATGGTGTATACGTAACCAAATACCCAAATGTGTATGTGATTGGGCAGGTGTGTGTTACATTAATTTTCACTAATGAACTATTCAACAATTTATTTTTCAAGGTAAAGCTCACCTGTTTGAAAAAGCCGTAGACTAACGCAACTGTCCAGACAGTGTTCTGGAGATGATTCCGTATTCCACGAGTTAAGAACTCATTCCAAACAAACATGGTTTCATAGAGTACATGTCCTGATGTACTAGTGCACATGTTCTTTTGAAGACTACGCATAACATGATATGAGTAGCTGAAGAAGAAGTCCTTCGTAAGGTCCACTGTGCATAGGAGCTTCTTGTATCTATGCCATCAGTAAAAAGAGCACAGAATTCACAGTTAAATTCAAGAGCAAAAGCTTCAGCATCCTTGAATTTTAATAGATAACAACAGTATGTTCAGCCGGCACCTTTACTAACTTCTCCACTAAAATGTTATGAAAAATATAATAAAATTTCTCTGATAAATTCAGAAAATGTCATCCCAGTTAAATGTACTTTCAGCGTGTAATATTGAATTTCACAATGAAGTGAAAAAAAAAAATCAAAAGGCATAACCAGCTAAAACTACATTATTTTCATATGCATTTTAAAATTCAAACAGCAAGGGCAGATGCCTAATTGTAGAAAGGTCTAGAAGATAAGAGAGAAATGGGCAAGTGAAACCAAATTAAAAGGAGAAATGGTGAATCTTTCTAAGCAAATATTCGTAGTTCCACTGATAAGGACCATGGATAAAATAAAATACAGTTGCATGATGAATGAAGTAGAGACCTGTTCTCATTTTTAGAATCTGTGATACTGGCACGAAATGCAGAATTTGAAAGAGGAATCATTTCACTCTTCGACACAGCATATACTGAGTGACCACATATTGCACCAATCTGTCTTCTTTCTGTGATCAGAAGCATGTAATAAGGCCCCAAAAACTTGACGAACCCTGAAAGAAAAAGTTCAAATAAAAAATTGATAAGTTGTTTCTAATGATTAAGTAAATCACAGAAGTAAGAAAACCACATACCAACAATCCCGTAACAAGTAGTAATAAATTTAAGTCCACCTATGGACTTGTTTCCTTCATGTATCCGCCTCAACAGGTCAGAACATTCTAATTCTGTATATGTGGTTGAATCTTCACGAATGTTTAGTTCGGAAGGATCTTGCCGGTCAATCTTTAACACTTTCCAATATGTTCTACTCTTGTCCCTTCCTATCATGTAAAAGTTCTGTAGCAGAAGAACATTAAAAGGAAAAATGTGTAAATCAGTGGAACAAACCAGCTAAAAAGACAAACCAAACAATTAAAATCGCTTAGCAGGTCATACACCCACAGCTTCAATAAACCCTTTTGACATATGTGGATGTGGCAGTGTGCCAGCAAAATACTACAGAATTGAAAATTGATCTAAAAAAAACTGTAAGAAAGAAGACAAGCAATCAGCAAACAAAGAGATGAACTTAAGCCATCTAAACACTATTTAGCTAATAGCAACTCTAAATGCTGATTTGACACATGTAAGATTCATACTTATGCAAAGGTATGGACCTAAACCATAATGAGTTACAAATAGCTACAAATGAAATAAATCAGAACGGACTACTTATGCAAGAAACCAAAATTTTCAAGTGAAAAAAAAATAAAAATAAAAAGTTATGAATAGGATTATACCGATCGAGTTTCATAGAGCCTGAATTTCTGCATATAGGCATGGTCAGGGGGAGGTAGACGCTCTTCTGAATGAATGGAGGGCTCATCATTGGAGGAAGCCATGGATGGTTCAGATCCCCCGAGCCTCCGGCTCAGGGAAAATATCAGCAGAGCATGCAATTATCTAAGCCAAATAGAATTATACAAAAACTATTCAAGTAAAAATTTATTCGCCTAATGAACCCAAACTCAATCCCCATACATATACAATGCAGTTGGGCTGCTTCAAATACAACATTTCCCAGAGCAAAACCCTTTTTTTCTCTTAATTTCTCAAAAATGAAAACAAAACAACCTCTCAACACCAAACTTTGACCTCTTTCCTAATCAAGCTCCTTCTTGGAGCAATCACAAACCAAAATCTGATCCCTCCTTCTTCCCACACACAACACCAGAAATGTTTACTGATCTTCAATAAAAAACTTGTCGCAGATCGAATATTTACAATATATAATTACAAAAAACGAATCTCAATTTGCATCAACAAACAATCCATATATATCTCACATATATATATATCTTCACAAAGAGACAGTGAGAGAGAAAAGAGAAAAAGGAAAAGGTATGAAAATGGAAGCTTTATCTAGAAGAGAAAAAAAAAAGAGATACGAGGAGAAGATCGAGCAGAAAAAATAGGTAATTTGAACTTAAAAAATAATAATAATAAATAAATAAAAAAGAAATAAATGGGAGCTTCGAGAAAGAGAAAAAGGGGAAGAGAGTGAGAAGAGTCGAAAACCAGAGAAGGATAGAGAAAGAGAAAGAGAGAGAAAGAAGAGTCTAATAATTGAGACGAAGGATGACGATGGTATAATTGTAATTATATGCTTGTTTTGGGGTTTTGATTGTTTGATACGATTACAGATTCAGAAGGAAGAAGACCAAAGCTTTTGTTCTCAGATCCAAAGGAGAAACAACTCATCAAAGCCAAGCCACAACTTCGGTCACCGCTACATCCACACATTATTATTTATTATTGAAATTATTTCTTATATTTAATTACAAATAAAATTTAAATTAAAAAAAAAATAGTAATAATTATTGATATGGTTGTTGTTGTTGTAATTAAAAATCAAATAAAATTATGTTATTATAATTTTATTCTCCCCCTGATATTTTCTGTGCTGACTTTTGGCTGCTAATTTATTCATTTCTAGCCGACACATATACCATTGATCACGTTGTTGTAGTACATAATTACCTTATTATTTGTGTAAATTTTTTAAATCTTGTTGTTTACAGTCCTAAAATAGATTCATAATATAAAAATAAGGACATTGTTTGTATAGATATATTATTGATTAAAAATTAGAGTGTAAAGCCAATTCTTAAGGATGAAGCTAAATGGAGTTTTGTGTACAAAAAACAACAACACTAACAAAAACATGTTCTCACGAATCTCACCCTTAAGTTATGTCTAATCTAGCCATTGTAAATGGTAAAGAAACACTAAAATTAATTATATGTATTTTGTGTTTAACCAATTAAAACTAACAACACTCACATGCCACACTACTTTATTTTAGTAATTATTTTAAGTCGAAACTTTCCATTTGTCTAAATTCAAATTCAGATGCAATGGATTTTGAATTTGAAGTGAATTAAACAAAAATTGGTTATGAGTTATGAGAAGCAGTTAAAATTGGCGGGTGAAGCAGGTAATTGAATAACAAAGAGAGGTGTGACTAGTGGCAGTGGAATATTGGGCGGTTAGTTGCATTAAAACTTATTAGGATGCTTTTAATGGGAGAAAATGGAGTACCACCACATACAAACACTATATAATAACATAAAGAATAAGAAAAATTGGAGTATGATGAGATGAGAAAGAATATATATAATTTAAAAGGTTTAATTTAGATTTGATTGACTATAGATACGGTGATGTAGTACTAAATTAAAATCAAAAGAGCTCACACTCTTACACACACACACACAAACAATTTTGGGTTCACACTTAGCACAGTTGCAGTTGCACCCACGACGACGACGACTACTATTGCTAGCTAGCTGTCGTTTTATAATACGTGACTGCCTATCCAATAATTGAATTTCTGTTCACATCCGGGTCGTTTGGGATTTTCATGTGCCCTCTCCTCTCTCTCTATTCTCACCCAACTCTAACTTATTATTATTATTTTACAAAAATAAATAAATAAAGGTTTTCAAATTTATTCAAAACTACTCTCACTTTCAAACTTATATATCACTTATTACCCAACAGAACATAAATGAAAATTTGTGTTTGGTAAATTTGGAAAAGACATAACTACTTATATGCATGCACGTTCAAGGATATAATATGATAGTGTGATAATAAATTGGGTATTTTGTAAATATTAAATTTTAATATTTTCTACTATGTAAATTGGTATTTTGTAAATATAAATTTTTAATGTTTTTTTAATAGAATTGTTTATTGGAATTTTTGAAAACTAGTTATAAAATTAATAAGCTTAAGAAATAAGTAAATTTAAAAAGAAGGTTTGATTGTAGAACTCTAGTCTACGAGTCGATATTATTAAGCTAGAAAAAGCTTTAAAGTATAATTTACAAGTGTTTTTGTCCTAGTTGAAGAACCCTGATTCTTAGTTCTTCTCCCAATAATTTGATTTCCCATCAAGAGAAGGCATACCCACTACCCAGACCAGGTAGGATTTTTAAGGGGTTAACTAGGCCCTCTGATGGGGTAAAATATAATATTTATTGATTTTGGGCCACTTAAATGAGACCCAATTCATGAGGTGAGGATTGTTTAGACAAGCAGGACCATTAAAAGATGACAGGTGTTGGGTGTCGTGCACAGTCCGTACCGAGAAAGTTAGAGAATATGACGTTGGACAAAAACCTGATCTTCTTTTGGTAGCAAGCGCACTCCGCCAGTCTCATGTAGGGGACAAGCTCTGACACTGTAGGGCCCAGTGTCTAGCTGGTTTCATATCAAGTGATATTCGAGAGCCATTTGAGCAACTCTTCGACTACCTGCTACTGGGTCACCTCCTAAAGATGTCTGGATTGCTTTTAGCAAACTCTTCGCGTCAAGGCTGAATGGCCTCTCTCAGACTAGGAGAATTTGGCCTTGTTAGGTTGGTGAATTAGACACACGCCCGGATCTGGAATCGTAACATGACTTTCCCAATGAATTGGATTGTTATCTTGATTGGGCCCAAGCCTGGGTCTACCTTAGCTATTGTTGGGCTTTGTAATTGTACACATCATCACTCTAGAAACATAAATAATAAGAATAAATAGGATTTTTCTCCCTGAACTATGATTCTTGTAGAGTTTTGCTCCTTAAACTTTTCTTAGTTGAAAAAATTTGCCCTTGAACTATGCAAATCATTACAAATATTCTCCTCTAGTTGCATTTTTCTCATCTTTTAAAATAATTTGTTTACGTGACTATAAGTTACAGGATGGCAGAGGGTTGGCCTTCAGGCTTTAGGTGGAGGGGATTATCTTAGAGAGAGAGAAAGGCTAAGTTAGGGTCGGCTCATAAGGTTGAGTTATTCAGGTTTTATATATTAGGTTTTAATGGTTTTCAAAATGGGCCCAAAATCAGTGATGTTTTTGTTTTTTAATATAAGTAAATTATCGTCGATGCACAACCGACGAAAAAAATCCTATATTCGGTGCTAAAAGGTAGGGGTGTTCAACAAAATTTACAAACCGCCCAACCTGAATAAACCGTCCAAACCAAAACGAATAAATCGACAAAAAATACAACCCGAAATTATACAATGAAAATTCAAACCGCCCAATGAATATATTGGGTGGTTTACAAATTATTCTAAACCACCCAATTAACCCGAATAAACCGAATTAAACCGATTTATATATTTTTATAGAAGTGTATATATTATATCACATAAATTACATTTATTAGTTAAACTATTTTGTATTTTAAGTTTAGACATTTTAGTGTTTAACTTAAAACTTAGACTTTATAGTTAATAATTTTTATTGTATTTGGATATTGAAGTTAAAGTTTAAAACTCTACCATGTTTTATTACTTTTTTTAATTATTTTATGTTTACTCAATTATATTTATCTTATATTAAGCTTCTTAAAATTAATTTAAACTATAGTATTTTTTAACTTGAAATATAAATAACATATTTTTATTTTTTAAAAAAATTAATTATTTGAATAGTAAAAACTAACAATAATAATTATAAAAGAAAAAAGTGAAGAACGGTTTGGACGGGTTAACCCCACCAAACTGACGAAATCATTGGGCAGGGTGAACTTTCTCTAATTTTTGATTAGGCGGGTTACGATTAAATATTTGCAACCCGATATTTATATTGAGTTGATAAAAATATGCTATAACCCGACTAAATCGACCGACGTACACCCCTAATAAAAGGTGCGTCTGAGCAAAATCAACGCAAAATTTGACCCCAATAATTTTTTTTTTAAAATAAAATATCATCTTTAGCATCAGTTTTTCGTTTTGGTGTCGAAGTAGCAACTGATGCAAAAAACTATTATTAGCGTCGATTAACAACAGAAGTAAAAAAGTGATGGTTGACTTTTGCGTCAGTCAACGAGTTTGACCAGACATGTTAATCGATACAAAAATCCCTTTTTGTAGTGTGAGACTTTATTCTCGGATTGATCATGCATTTAAGAATGAAGCCTGATTAGATACGTTTCCTGATTTTTGTGTGACTTTTCAATAAAAAAAAGTTTCAAATCATTGCTCTTATGTTATTACTTTCTACTGTCCTACAAAATATTGGAATAAAGCCTTTTTGATTTTACAACTTTTTGATAGAGCATGAGGATTTTAAGCAACTGGTTTATGATATTTGGTGTAAACCAATTTTTGGTAGGAATTTAAAAGTTGTCTATTTAAAAACTGTTTGATTAAAGCACCTCCTAAAAAAATTTAACAGATGATCCATATGAGATGTTGAAATCAATTATCATAAAACTAAATCAATCTTTCAAGAAGCTCTGTATCAAGCTCAAGCTGATTCAGGAGTGGTTTCTTTTATTGAGGTAGAAGCTGAAGTTACTGGAAACTTTAGAACTCAGGTAAGGATGTACCATAGTTTCCTAGTTCAACGCAGTAAGATCACATGACAGAAAAGAGGAGATGACCATACAATGTATTTTCATACATGCATTAAATAAATGAGGGAGGAAAATAGAATAGCCAATTTCATAAATGAGAATTGCTAAATTTTTTACAACTATTCCGAGGTACTAGATCATCCCATCTCATTTCAAGAGCTTCATGGGCAGCCAAAGTTCAACCTCTGTTAAACTTAACTTGAGTTGTTTGGAGGAAGGTAATAAACTTTTGGTGGATCAATAACTATATATGATGAAGCCTTTTACCTATAAAGAAATTAAATCAGCAATGTTCAGTATTTCTAACTCTAAAAGCCCATAACCTCATGGTTATAGTTATGAATTTTTTAAAGTTATGTGGCCAGAAATTGAAATGGTGGTTAGTAATTCTATTCTAAACTTCTTTTCACTGGTAAGATTCTTTATGAGTATAATGGAGTCACTATTTCTCTTGTTCCTAAGTTGATAGCCCTAAAAACGCTATTGATTATAGGTCGATGGCTTATTACACTACCATCTATAAGTGCATCTGTAAGTTACTTTGCTAGAGGCTTGTTGAGATCCTTCCTACTATTGTACATCAAAATCAGAGTACTTTTATTGAGCACAGGTGTATCACCCATCATATCTTAAATCTTCAGGACCTTATAAAAAATTATCGTATGAAAAGTGCTTTTCCTCAATGTGCTATTAAAATAGACCTAAGTAAGATCTATGATACGATGGATTGGTTGTTTCTTGAAAATCTTTTAAAAGGTTTAATTTACTGGTTGGATTATGACTATCCTGAAAGGAACAACATACTTTATAATGATGAATGACTGAGTTCAGGGAAGTTTTAAAGGGGAGAAGGAGCTAAGGCAAGAAGACCCAATCTTTCCTTTCCATTTTGTGATTATCATGGAATACTTAACTAAAAGACTGATGCTTGAAGGTAACAAAAAATCTTTCAAGTTTCATCTTATGTGTAAAAGTCTTTAGGTTATTACAAGCCCGCGTTGCAGATAACCTCATCCTCTTTTGCAAAGATACTAAACAGTTCATCATTTAAAAATAGCTCTTGATGATTTTAGTAGAGTTTTAGGCCTTATGGCTAACAAGAGCAAATTTCAAATCTTCTTTAGGGAATAGTGATGAAGTCAAGGCTGCTATTGTTCAGGATATCGAATTTAAGGAAGATAAGTTTCATCTTAAATACTTGGGGTGTCCCTATGCGTCCTACAAAATTGAGAGTGGAGGATTGTGGTTTAATTCTTAAAAAAATCAAGCTGAGATTGTTAACCTGGGAAACTTGGCATTTGTCCTTCGCTAGTCGAGCTCATCCACTCAGCTTTACTATAACTCAGAAACTACTAGATGAGTATCTTTGTTATACCACAAAGCATTACCAAGGAGATTGAGAGGCTTTGTCGTGATTTTTTATGAGATTTGAATGGTAATAGAAGTAAAAATTCATATAGCTTCTTGGGAGAAAGTCTTCTTAAAGCGTATGGGAAGCTTGGTTTTAAAGATGGTGCTAATTGGAATAGGGTTGTCCTGGCTAAGTATATGTGGACTATCATAGAGAAGCATGACTTTTGGGATTATAAGCTTCAACAAGACTCAAGCTGGTATTGGCACAAATTATGTAATCCGAGACAGATATTCAGTGAAACAAGCATGCAAGTTGTTGGTTGTCATGGCAAATTTAAAGTTGTTAGACTTTACAATAGTCTCATCAATCATCCCCACGTGTCTTATAAGCAAGCAGTCTGGTGTAGGATGAGATTACCAAAACACATATTTCTCTTACTCACTAGTGATCTTCGTATGCAGTTTTGCATTCCTATTCGCTTCCTTTGTCATGTGTGTGGGTTGAGTAACGAGAGCTATGCTCACCTATTTTTTTGAATGTCATTACTCTGCTTAAATAGTAAATTTAGTGTTTGATTGATTGGGGTATAGAGCTTGTAATTTGGATGTTAGTGGTTGGATTGCTTGAATCTGTAATGATAGATCAAGTCATGTGGCTTCACTTGTGAATCCTTTAATAGTAGCTATAGTACTATGTACTACATTTGGATGAATTAGACTGGGTTGTTCGTCAAAGCATTTTGGGGGTCTTGTGTAGAAGTTTAAAATTTGGTGTTTCAGAATCATGTACATTAAGATCACAATTTCATTATTAGTTTTTTTTTTTTTTTTTTTAAAGATTTGTTGCTAAACTTTTAATTGTAAATTTTTATTTATACGTATAATAGGAAAAAAAAAAAATAGGGCTTATCTTTTTTTTTAAAAAAAAAAAAAATGGACCCTGAAAAAATAAGAACTTTGTATGATGGCCTAAACTTTGGGGCGGCCTGGACTCAAAATAAGTATATATGAAAGCTTCTCCTATTTTGTTGTGTATACAGTTAATGGCGGACCCAAGATATAATTTTAGGGTAAGGTAACTAAAATTTGCACTAAAATTTAAAATAATATTTTTTTTTAAAAAAAAAATACATATTACATTTTTTATTTAAATTTTGATTATAGTTATTATATAAATTGGAACAAATTTTAGCATCTAAATAATAATATGAGATTTAAAAATTCTTTTTTTAGTTTTTTTTTTTTATGTTGGAACTTGTGTTAATTATAGATTAAATATAATTGAACATAATTTATTAAGATAACAAATTTTTTCTAACAGAAAAATTATTTGTAGTTTGAATACTCTATGTTAATGTTTTGTATTTTTTTTTCTTTCGAAAAGGTAGATTTATATATATAAATATATATATATATATATAAATAGAAGATAGAGTTCAGGGGAATCAGATTCAAAACCAGATCTTCTGAGTAACGAACAAATACCTATACAAATTATGTTGTCTAATAATTATGTATTATTTCTATCTCTAATTTTATATAATATGTTTTGAAATTTGAGGGTCGCTTAAGCCCTCCATGGGTTACAGGGACGGAGGGACTTAAGCCATTATGTAGGCTTAAGCCCTCACTCAATTTTATAATATATAAAAAAAATTATGTTACATATATGTATTTAAATTTTTGTTTATTATAAATGTGTATTAAATCCTCACTCAATTTGTTCTTGCCCAATTTTAAAGGTAATACCACTAAAATTTAACACCAAATTCAAAAAAAAAAAAAAAAAACAGCACTCTTTTTTTTCTAAGCACATATGTAACACTTTATTTAACATGCTTTTTTATTTCATTCATTTTTATTCAAGCCCTTGAAAAAGAAAATATTCGAACCCTCACTGTTGAAATGAAAGGTCTAGAAGCATCTGGATCAAAGAATAAAGAATATTCTGAAGAATAAAATCAGCAGATTTTGTTACCGTTAATATTGATTGTACCATTGTGTATATTCCTCTGACATCTGTCATGGTCCCATATTAAGGGAATATTATTCTGTTATTCATTAGCCAATAGGATTGCTATTTGTTACTCTTTATTTTGTATATAAAAGGCAGTTGTACACCTCCGTAATACTCAAGTTGGAAAATCAATACTAATCATATCTTCTCCTAATATTGATTCTTGCCCTTTTTATCTTGGTATCAGAGCTAGAAAAGCTCCGTGATTCTCGCCAATGGAGACTCCAACTTCAGCCGAAAAATCCTCCACAAATGAGCCAGCTGTGACCATGACAGCTCTTCCTTCTGAACCTGTCATTCCTGTACCAAACACTATTTCTTCACCTTTTCAAAGCCTTGCACCCCTCACTATTAAACTTGACAGAACTAACTATCCCTATTGGAAATCGCAAGTGCTCCCTGCTCTTAGAGCATATGATCTTGAAGGATATATACTAGGCACTAAACTCTGCCCTCCACAGTTTGTCGACAACACCATTGGAGGCTCCATTCCCGGTGAATCACGGCAAATCAACCTTGGGTACGCTATGTGGCGACGCACAGACCAATCGATCCTAAGCTGGTTACTAAACTCCATCTCTGAATCTATGTTTGGACATGTTGTTGGCTGCCAATCGTCTCATGAACTCTGGGTCATCCTTGACCGACTTTACACCACCAGCTCCAAAGCAAGAATCCTACAACTTCGTTTCCAACTTCAGTCTCTAAAAAATGGAAGTCTCACTATACATGACTATATTCTCAAAATGAAAAATATTTCTGACGGTCTCTCTGCTGCAGGACAACTTCTTTCAGATGATGACTTGATTCTGTACATCTTGGGAGGACTAGGTCATGAATATGAATCTGTGGTGGTCAATTTAACCTCTAGACATGACTCCATCACATTGCAGGAAGTACAATATATGCTACAAAGCCATGAAATTCGTCTGGAACAACACAACAGCACCAATGGTGACTTTAATCCCACTGCCAATCTTGCCGCTCAAATGCGAAGGAATCTCACACTTGGAGGTCAACCCGCTGCTCCCAATCAGTTCTCAAACCGCTCTTTCTCCAACCGTGGAAGAGGACGTGGGAGAGGAAGAACCAACAACAATCGACCTACCTGTCAACTGTGCAACAAAATAGGTCATACAGTTGCTAAATGTTACCATCGGTTTGATCCCAACTTTCAATCACAAACAACCAATCAGCAGCAGCAATCATACCAGCAGGGAAATAACAATCAAAACAACTCTTCCAACGATCAACAAGCTTACTTCACAGCAACTGAGAACAACAGTGACAATGCGTGGTACATCGACAGTGGTGCCACCAACCATGTCACAGCTGAGCCTTCAAATCTGCAACAAAAATCAGATCGGAAAGGTATCACACACTTACTCATTGGCAATGGTTTTCCTCTTCCTGTTACTCACGTTGAATCTAGTTTCATACACAATTCCAATAAACACTTGAACTTGAAAAATATTCTTTGTGTTCCAGCTATCACTAAAAATTTGTTATCTATCTCTCAATTAACCAAAGACAATGCTGTATCTGTTGAATTTTATGTTGATCGCTGTGTTGTGAAGGATCTAACCACGAAGGCGGAGCTGCTGCAGGGAATGCTTAGTAATGGTTTGTATCGGCTAAGACTTGGTGTGCCACTGTCATCATTTAAGTCCAAACCTCCTTTCAATTCATGTTGTTTATTTTCCTCCAAGAGCAGCAAATCTGCCAAGCTTCCTCAGTCTAGTTCAGACAAAGTTAAATCGAGTCCTGTGTCCAGTCCAAAACTTGTTCAGTCACTGTTTGCCGAGTCTTCTTTTAATTATGATATCAATGTATGGCACATGAGGTTGGGCCACCCAAATATCAATGTAATGAAACACATGTTAACAAATGAAAAAGTCTCTCTTCAATCTAATCCAAAATTTTGCAATGCTTGTCACATAGGAAAATCCAAATACAAACACTACAGTGCATCCAACTCAGTCAGTCACTCACCGCTTGAACTCATTCATTCCGATGTTTGGGGTCCATCTCCAATCGAATCAAGAGAGGGTTATAGGTACTATGTTCACTTCATAGATGACCATAGCAACTTTACATGGATTTTTCCTTTAAAATTAAAGTCTGATGTCAAACAAACCTTCATCAACTTTCAAAAATTCGTTGAAAGGAAGTTTGATGCCAAAATTAAAACCCTTCAGTCCGATTGGGGAGGAGAGTATAGGAGTTTAGCTCCTTTTCTTCAGTCTATAGGAGTTCACTTTCGTCATCCTTGTCCACACACACACCCCCAAAATGGTAAATCTGAACGGAAGCACCGTCACATCATTGAAATGGGACTCACACTACTAGCACAAGCCTCCATGCCTCTTAGATTTTGGTGTGATGCCTTCACCACAGCCACTTTTCTAATTAATCACCTCTCCACACCAACTTTAGCTCACCAATCTCCTCTAGAAAAATTGATTAAAGTGACTCCGAATCTGAAATTTTTGAAAGTGTTTGGTTGTGCTTGCTTTCCTCATCTCCGTGACTACAACAATCACAAATTTGCTTTTCGGTCAGCCAAGTGTGTCTTCCTAGGCTACAGCCCCAATCACAAAGGCTATCGTTGCCTTCATCCAAGTGGTCGAATTTACATCGCCCACAGTGTGTCATTCAATGAAATGGAATTTCCATTCGCCACTGGTTTTGGCCTAAACCAGTCCACAACATCACAGTTCACATATTCTCACTCTAACTTTAATTATAATCATTGGTTACCTTTTGTTACAGCTAGCTCTTATGATGACAGCACACCAAGGCTCACCACCGATACTCCTCATTGCTCAACAAGTCCTGCACCAAATCCTTCATCACCATCTTCGGGTTCAGCATCCTCCTCCGATCAGCCTACAAGTCCACAAGCAGTAAGTTCTTTCTCCACTATCCCATCAGAAATCCACCTACCACCTCTGCCTCTTTCCCCTCCCTCACCTCACCTACCCTCCCCTGCTGCCCCTGCCCCGAGTCACCCCATGATCACACGATCCAAGGCGGGAATATACAAACCCAAAACTTACCTTGCCTCATGTTAGGCTATTTTTAGCCTAAGTTTCGGGTCACATTTTATAGTTGTTTTTCTTCCTTATTATTGTTTTTGGAATAGAATTACGCTTGTTTTCTTTGATTTCAGGTTTCAACACTTGGAATGTATAAATTGGACAAATTTCGGAAAACAGTGATCTATAAAATAGAGAAAATTTTAAAAGAGAATAAAGCTGAAACTTCAAGCCTAAATTCGACTATGTTCTGATCATATTTTGGAAAAAGTCAAAACATAAAAGTTTTAGATCTCTTTCTTATCTTTCCAACGCATCTTGAATCAGCCCATTTGGAGTTCGTATGAGAAAGTTATGCCCATTTTACTAAAAGATGTCGAAGCTGAAAATTCCATCTCGCCGCGGCGAGATTTCCATGGCCGCGGCTAGAAAGTACGGCAGAAACGTAGTTTTTTGATGCACTTTTGGCCGCGGCGAGACCACTTTTGGCCGCGGCGAGCGTCCGTACGGTCAGGGGTATTTTTGTCCAACGAACCCTAAAAATTAGATATAAATAGAAAACTGCGATTGGAAGTCAAGGAGAGCGATTTGGAACCCTAAAACACAGCTGAGAGCGGCAGGAAGAGCATAGAGATTCAAGTGAAGATCCAGAATTCATCCTCCAACAGTTCTTTTCTTTATTCCTCTTTAATTTATTTATGTTGAATATTGTTATAGGAATGGTTATGGATTTATTTCTGAACTAAATTTCCCATTTAGGGAGGATGATGATTGTTGTTTAATGTTTTCCTAGTTAATGTTTAATTACCATTCCTCAATTCTTGTGTGTGTGAAATTATCTTAATTTGTGTTTAATTTCATGTTTAAGATTGATCACCTTGTGCATGCTCTATGATCTCAATTCAAAATCTGAAAAGTGAGAATTGAGAATGCTAAAATTAAGATAATCGATGTTCTATGTGAAACGAAAGTATTTACATGACTTATGTGACGAGTAGATTATTGCTTAATGCTGATTTCATGTTAGTTTAATTAAGGAATTAATTAGATAACATGTGATTTAGAATCTAGAAGATCTGAAAGGAGCTAGGTTATTTTATAATCTGTCATTCACCCCAAGAATAGGATAGTATTAATCATTAACAATTTGGGTAAACAACAACAGGATTCTCCTCCCTATTGTCTCATCTTGCTCAACTTTAAACTGTGTTATTAAGTTTTCTGAATTTCTTTCAAATTTTACTGTTTTTAAACCATAATTACTTTTGATTTACCGAATAGAATCATAAGTATAATTTAGTGGTACTTAATCCAATTCCCTGTGGGATCGACCTCACCTGTGTGAGATTTTACTACTTGATTGCGTATACTTGTGTAGCGTTTAAAAATATAGCAACACCTCACTTCTCAAAGAACCTCAACTTCCTGCTCTCACCCTCACCATACCCAACTCTGTGGCTGCTGCCCTTGCCATTCCAGTTTGAAAAAATGCTATGGACATTGAGCACCTTGCATTAATCAAAAACAAAACATACACTCTTGTCCCCCGCCTGCCTCACATGCACATTGTTGACAACAAATGGATTTTTCAAATTAAATTCCACTCCGATGGCTCGGTTGAACGACGCAAAGCGCGTCTCGTAGCAAAAGGTTTCCAACAGCTTCCTGGTGTTGATTTTTTCGAAACATTTAGTCCCGTAGTGAAGCCATCCACCATCCGAGTCATTCTATCTCTTGCTGTCTCTTTTGATTGGGACATTCAACAAATCGACATCAATAATGCCTTTCTCAATGGCACCTTGAATGAAGAGGTTTACATGTCACAGCCCGAAGGCTACATTGATCCCAAATTTCCTCACCACGTCTGCAAGCTTCATCGAGCTATCTACGGCCTTAAACAAGCTCCGCAAGCCTGGTTTGACACTCTCCGCATCTCCCTCATTACTCTTGGATTCAAGAACTCGGTCTCCGATAACTCTCTCGTTTATTACTGTCATGGGGATGCTCGCCTCTATGTTCTCGTCTATGTTGATGACATACTTCTTACCGGCAACAATTCTTCTCAAGTCAAGCACATCATCCGGCAATTGAACTCTCAATTTGCTCTCAAGTCCCTTGGTTCGGTAAATTACTTCCTTAGTTTTGAGACAACTAGGGGGCAAGATGGTCTACACTTGTCACAAACCAAATACTCTCTTGATCTTCTCAAAAAGACTCACATGCTTGGGGCCAAACCTTACCCAACTCCCATGATTCAAAGTAACAAACTTCATCTTCTTGACAGTGAACCGTTTGAAGATATTACTCAATATAGGAGCGTTATTGGTGCACTGCAATATCTTACACTCAGCAGACCCGACATTGCCTATTCGGTCAACAAACTCAGTCAATTCCTTCAAGCTCCCACCAAGAAACATTGGTTAGCTTGCAAAAGAATATTGAGGTATATAGCAGGGACAATTGGTGAAGGCATCCAATTTGTAAAATCAACCAGTTCTGCCATTGAAAGTTACTGTGATTCAGATTGGGCCAGCTCACTTGATGACCGAAAATCCACTTCAGGATACTGTGTCTACTTCGGCTCGAATCTAATTAGTTGGAGTTCAAGAAAACAAAAATCAGTCGCTCGATCTAGTACTGTAGTCGAATATAGAGCCTTAGCTCAAACCTACACTGAGATAATTTGGCTTCAGTCATTGCTCACTGAAATCGGCATAAACCACACCAAACGAGCAATCATATGGTGCGACAATTCAGGTGCTAGACAATTAGCTTCCAACCCTGTTTTTCATGCAAGGACAAAGCACATAGAAATAGATGTGCACTTCATCAGAGATAAAGTTTTAAACAAAGACATAGAAGTGAGATATGTCCCAACCGAAGAGCAAACTGCTGATATTTTAACTAAGTCACTGCCGTATTCAACCTTTCAATACTTGAAGAACAAGCTGACTGTCTCGCCCTCTCCACAGCTCAGCTTGAGGGGGCATGTTGAAATGAAAGGTCTAGAAGCATCTGGATCAAAGAATAAAGAATATTCTGAAGAATAAAATCAGCAGATTTTGTTACCGTTAATATTGATTGTACCATTGTGTATATTCCTCTGACATCTGTCATGGTCCCATATTAAGGGAATATTATTCTGTTATTCATTAGCCAATAGAATTGCTCTTTGTTACTCTTTATTTTGTATATAAAAGGCAGCTGTACACCTCTGTAATACTCAAGTTGGAAAATCAATACTAATCATATCTTCTCCTAATATTGATTCTTGCCCTTTTTATCTCTCACTGAATTGAATTTTTGGCTCCGTCACTGCTGGGTTCTATGTAGGTCTGCCTTTGTATACAGTGAAATATATTAAACAAGTTATTAAGAAGATGTTATAAAGTGTTAAATATATAAAAAAAAAAAAAAAAAAAAAAAAAAAAAAATTGAATTTTTGTGAGCAAATTACTTACACACCTACTGAATGTTGTATAATGTTAAACAACCTATCGATAAAAATATATATTTTTATTTATATATTTGTAATATTTTAGCAAAGGCATAGTATAATGGGAAACAACACATTCAAACTCGTTGTTAGTTGTTACCCTCTCGGGGTGTTTTGGGATAAGGAAATTGCAAATGATTTGGAGTGTGCAGTGTTACGTGGCATAAAAATTAACATTCTTCTACAAACAAAAAAACAACTATGTTATATAATAAGAACAACAACATGCGGTTGATTTTTGTTTCTTAAGCTCGTAGAAATTTACATCCTCGTTTAACACGTGGGATATGATTGTTGGTCACAAACAACAAGAAAAAATCGACCCATATGATGTGGTGCTTAATTGTAAGTGTAATTGTAATATATATATAATTATTTAATTGATGTCAAGCTCAGTGTTAACATATTTAGTTGAATATATATATATATGAGAAGCCAACTAGTTTCTGCCACCTATTAAAAGAGGACTCTTTCTTTTTCGTGTGGGATAGTGATAACTTGGCTGCTCTCACCAACTAATCACACCTTCTTAGACGGCCAAAAATGATAAATATTAGCTTATTGGCTAATTTACTGCGATTTCTTTTTCTTATATATTTTAATATTAATTGATTTTTGATTTTGTTTTTAGTGACACTATTTTTTAATTTTATTTTTGTTTATAAATTTCAAACAGTAATTAAATTTTAATTGAATTATTAATATGTATATATGTATAGAATAGATAACATATTTTGGAGATTTTAATAACACATGTAAACTAAAGATAATTTGTGATAAAATTCTTTTTTGATTTAATTTTTATAGACTTAACTCGTGATTTTTAATTTTGTTTTTGTTTTTAAATTTAAGGCACTTGTTAAATCCTCCTTCAAATATCAATTGTAATTGGTTAAATATCAATTGGAAATCTCTATTCTCTAGTTCCCATATTTTGTTACTTGAAAATTTAGATGACAAAAAAATTAAATATTTTAAAATTATTTGCATCTCTATTTAAATTTGGATTCTAATTTCTCTAGAAAAGCAAAAGAAAAAGACAAATTTTTCTTTGAAGGGTCAAGATATTCTGATTGAATATCAATTTATAAGCTAATATATATAGCAAAGAATCGAAAAATTGAAAATCCCAAAAGGTTTCCATAATATTTAAATATAAATTGACTTGGTTTTTTGATTACCTAATATTTTAGTCTTATATGTCTTAATTTTGATGATCAAATTGCATTTTCTAAAACTACAGATAGAATTGGCCTTTCTTTTTATTCTCTTTGAAGAGAAATCGAAAATGACATTTGGTGTCAGGTTTTTATGACAAGTAATTAAAATAATACAGAAAAATTGTATGACTTGCATTATTTGAATATCTTTTGTTTTTGAAGAAAAAATCATTGATTTATTTTGTTCATATTATCAAAACCTTAACGTCTTACTCTTATTACATCCAGATATAATTAGAAAAACTACAAGGGGCTTAACGATAACGTTAACGCTTTTATTTTATATATTGTAAATAAATAGTACAACATAAGTTGTCAATTTTTAATCTAAAAAATTATTGCATACAAACCCTAATAGGTTGACATATTCGTGATTAAAACAAACACCTCATATACAGCTTGTACACAGCTACAAACCCCTAATTGTGTATTGTTTATTCGACTCAAGAACATAACTTGTGCCTTTCAACAAACGAAGCACATGTCCAAGCCCACATGTCGTTTGATCATGGAAACTAAGCAAAACCATCCAAAATGCCTAAGGTAAAACTAAATGGGATGGCCAAGTGGAAATACCATTTTGTAATAATTAATAGTGATTCGGAGATAGCTATTAAAGACTTATGGCATGATTACTTAGAAGGGAATGTGAATGAATGGTATGGTATTGATTCCAGTTTACTAAATTTTAAAAAGGGAAAAACTAGTGGGACCCACACAAATTAGGGAGAAAACAAAAGAAAATGTTCTCCCCAATTTTATAGAGAATGTCATTCCCTTTCCTTACTTAATTTATTTTAATTTTAATTTTATTAATTAAAAATGAAAAAGACAAATGTATCCTTAAAAATTTATAAACAGAAAATAATTACATGTTCTAATAATGACAATTTTGTCAAATTAAAGCATGCCGATTACCTTTCTTAGTTATGTAAACAAAATAATATGATTTGTTTCTTCATTTAGTAAACATCATAATAAAATATTGTTTCTGATTATTTTCTATTTTAAACCGATACATTTCTCCCATTGATTATTCTGATTCCAATTACAGTTTAGTAAAAGCGCCATTAAAGTTTTGTAAGGGATTGGTTTTGCCTGGAGCATTAATAGAGGGTGGTTATTTATTTATTTATTTTGTAAAACAAGGATAAAAGTAAACTTTTAAATAAAAAAAATATTTTTGGTAAGATTTTAACTCTTACCTTTATCTTATATGTAATATACTTTTAACTATTATCCCGAAACTAATAATATATCTATAAAATAAATATTATTTTTTTATTACAAATATATGTCATAACTAACTCAATTGCAATAAATACTCTACTTTGCTTTTATGTGGATCTGCCCTTGATTGTAATAGTCTCTTTAAGTATTTTTTGAGTTGTAATTTTGTTTTAATTTTTAAACTTTATAATTTTACTGTTCATAATATAGCTAACTGGGTATAACATAACTCATATGGTTAAAGTGCTAACTATACAAACTAATATCATTTGTAATGATTGTGATTGAGGCCTAACTATTTTTTATTAATGAACGTTATTTCGAAAAAGAAAAGAAAAAAAAAAAACCCAAAAGATGACCAAATCCAAAGTCCTATTATTATTATTATTATCATTTAACATTGGAGGAAGGGTATTTGAACTTGAGACGTTCTCATTGTGAGGAGAAGCACATAGGTATATGTATTATTATTTATTCTTCTTATTATATGCACTAGTAATAATGGTTTTTTTTTTTTATAGTTAAGTTTGAGGGTAATTATGGTTATTGGTCAAGTATATCTGCTATTGTGAGTTGGGCCTGGTGGAAGAAGAGGTGTTTGAGATTATATGGGCCGACAGAGGAAGTGGGCCCATAGCCAATTGTTGGTGGATTCTCTGGGTTGCATGGACAGAATCCCACCACACGTAATCATCCACGTCGGGGCATAACTGGTATTCTGTGATGTTCTTTCTGCCTCCGCAGCTATAGATGCCTCCGTACGGTCCAGTTCCACAACAAGCCTTTACTCCGTCCTTAAAACCTTCATAGTCAAACATTTAATCATCATTACCACAATTTCATATTTTCATCATTTCATTTATCATATATATCATATCATATATACACCCCTAAAATGGAAACGGTTTCACCCACCATATCATGTTTTAATATTAATAATATTTTGTTGGCCAAGTAATTTTTTTTATATAAGTTTGGCGATTTACCATTTGAAATTTATTTTAAGTACTAAAAATTATTAATAATTTTTTTAAAATAGAATGTTTAATTTCCAGTCAGTCAACCCAATTTATAGCAAGACTTTGAATACTAAATCTCGATAACAAAAATGTTACTTAAAATAATACTAAAACAAATTTCACTTATAATTCCCACGTATTAAAAGGTGCAGTTATATAATATATAATACACTAAATAATACCGTGTTTGGTGGGATGGTTGATTCTATCATATAACCAATCATAGAAATTGGAGTTGCTATACTTAAACCCTTTAAGCAAGAATTCAAGACTTGTGAGCACAGATCTAAGGGCATTGTTATGAGCTGAAGCAAGAGCAGAAGCCTCTTCCAAACAAACTCCTTGTCCTTCACTTGCTTTTGGGCTTAGAGCTCTAAATATTGGTAAGCACCCAAGAGGACAAAGGCTCAGAAACCCAAATTTCCTACCTCCTTTCTCGTACAACACCTAAACCAAATCCAAACAGAGAAAACATAAAACGACATCGAAATTCATGTCGTTGGTTGTTGGACTATGGAAACGACAATATATTATACCTGCACTGCCTGAGTCAAGTTCCCAATGACCATACCCACGTATTGCTCAGGGTTATATAGTTCTCGTGTCTTTGGATTACCTAAATAACCTGCCATGTAGTCATTACTTCCAATACTAATGAAATAAACTGCTTCTGTTATCACTTTTTGTGCTGACTCTTCTCCCAATTTCTCAACCAACCACTTTTCCACCTTTTCAAAACTTTTCAGCTGGGTTGGAAGATCAATAACCTTTACACAAATACAAAATTATTATTAACAAATATATACTACACCTCAAATTTTTCTATCTCTACAGGGAACATTAAAAATATTGAAATTTACCAATCCTTGATTGGTTTCTGGGAGTACACCAGCTCCACCAGAGGCGAAATTAACACCGTTGATGTAGTCAGCAGAGGGCTGTAAAAATGGAGGAATAATGGGTAGATTTGCATATTCAGCTGCATAAAAATATATAAAATTACATCAAATTTTTTTGGCTATAAAATCAAAATAATATGTATCATATATATTTGGATGTATATGAAATTGTTTACACTGCACAAACCGTCCATACTATTAGTGACTGATTTAGAATATTTACTTTGTGAGAGCTTATTTATCATTAAAAGAAATATTTATGCTTATATTATAAACACTTTTATTAGATTTATCTAGTTTTGTTGGAAATTTTCTTATGATTTTGATCTATAATTATTAAATTAAAAAAATTACATTTAATTTTTAAAAGACAATATTTTTGTTAGTGAGAACTATAGCCCCACATGAATACAAGTAAGTCTATCTCTACGTACCATACTAAACTGCATATAAAATGCGGTTTAAAATTCTTTGCAGTGTGATTGTAATTTAAATTTTTATACCAAGCAGTGTGTTGCGGTTTACAGTTTTAGATTTAATAATTAATTACGGTTTAAAATACGTAAACAACACTATATATTATAAAATTATTACTAATTTTTTACAATAATATCGTATTTTTTTTTCATGTAAGAATAATTATATATAATATATAGGAATAATTATATAAGGCACCATTTTTTTGTAATATTTACATTTTTACGTTCAAAAAATGTTTTTTTTACATTTTTACGGTTTTCCAAAAATTAACACGAAAACAACATAAAATCAACAAGAAAACAACATAAAAGTAACATCAAAATAACAACAAAAAAACAACAGAAAATAACATACACATAACAAAAAATTAACAACAAATGAACAAAATTTCAACATAAAAGACCGTATTTTAAGTAAATAAAATCAAAAAAATCGTAAAAATATTTAAAATTCAGTAAAACCGTATTTTTGTTGTTTTTGTGCATTTGTAAAATTAACCCTAATATATATGTATATTGTATTATTTTTTAAAGATAACTTAATATATTGATTTAATGATTAGTATATGTTAAAATCTTATTAAATTGATTTTTAAATTTTTATTATAATATTTTATAATAATAATAATATAAATCATTCAAACTGCACTGCTGTGTGATATTTGTAATTTGAAGATCTCGCAGTGTATTTGCGTTTTAAAAAATTACAAAAACCAAATATGTACCGGTTTGGTTTTGAAAAAAATTACCGTAAACACTTCTAATATATATGCGTACCTATAAAATCAACAATGATGCGGCCATCGCAGAATCGTCCGGTTGGGGATTTGAAAAATCCGTTTTGACCGTATGGCTCGTAATTTGCTTGGTTCTCAGCGATGGTTTTGATATAATTATTGTTGCCGGGATCGACTGTGGAGTCTCCGAAAATGAACATTGGACTACAAAACACACCGTTTCCTGACACAGAAAGTAAAAGAAGAACACTGATGATTAATTTATCTAAGCTAAACCAATAACTAAGTATAAACTTTGCCATTTCGGATGAATGCTACTAGATAGATAATACTAACCAAATTATTATTATATATACATATAAATAGAGATAATTTCAAATAAAAAAAAACACATACAACAAATCTGAACTTTGAACCAACGGTTTATACAATGTGACGGCACTCTATTTTACTATATTATATTGAGAACTACTATTAATAGAACATGGAAGAATCTATATTATATTGATGAGAAAAAGGTCATTTCGGATCAAAACCGCTCTCTAATATTGATGGGAAGAATCTATATTGATATGAAAAATGCCATTTCTAGTAAAGTTATATAATAAGAGAGTCTTTGACAAGAGTTGTTCAAAATAATTTGATTATAAATAATATTATGAAAGAGAATATGATTGTAGGAAAATATGTAAACTGTGTTTGACTGTGTAGAGTAAGTTAATATGTAATCATATTCTTCTTAATTAAATTACACCGTTTGGTTAAGTACATGAATCTTATATATTATTTTTAAAAATTAAAATAATATTTCTTTATTATATCTATTTAATGTTAATTATACATAAAAATAAAATAATTATTTATTAAAAAAATATATTTATTAATTAGTAAATATTAAATTTTATTATATTTTTATTAATTAAAATAAATATTTCTATATATTTTATCATTATGTTATTTATTTTTGTTTGCTATATCATTTATGTACACTATTCGCATAAAAAATTATATAGAATGAATATATATATTATTGTTAATGATATAAAATTAATTCAGTAAAAGAAAAACTGATTTCACAAACTATATATATATCATAATATTTTGTTTATAAAAAATATAATATTACTAGTAATTAAATTTATTTATTAATTCAAAAATTCTATTCAAATTAATATAACAAAAGGTAATAATTCAATGCTATCTTTTTTTAATGTGTCAACATTACCATAGTTATATTACTAATAAGAGAATAACATTTCAAGGCTAAACTCTCAAGACAAACAAGATAATGTTTCACATTACCATTCACTTACTAGTATTAACTCATTCCAAACAGCCTCTATGTATAAAGTGTTCGATAAATAATTTAAAATTAGTTTATTGTATAATTTATGAGATAATTCAAATATATATATAGAGAGAGATATAGCTAAAAATTAAATTTGGTACAACCAAACTTTTAAAATACATATTATAATTAAAAAAAAAATTACGACATAAATATTGAAATTTATGAATTTGTTACTAATTAATAAGTACCTAAATTTAAAAAATAACAGCAAGAATACTTAAATCTTTAAAATAAAGAATTTCATTAGTGCATAGGGCTCTATGAAATGGGGTTAACATTTCAAACCAATTTCATTAAAATCATTATCCAAAATGAACAATGACTATATAACATTATTTATTTATTTATTTTGGAAAAATGTACTTTATATTATAAAATAATATAGAATAATATAAAATAAGTAAGAAGAAAAAAAGAAGAAGAAGATTAAGAGAGAAAGAGAAAGTGAATGAGAATTTCTGAGTTGTTTATTCCAATGGGGTGAACCCCTATTTATTCAAATATAAGAGTGAAATATTAAGAAACTAAGAAAAAGATGAATGTTAATTACAATTAATGGTAATAAAAAAAAGATTTAGACATCCACATAATTATTAATATTTATAACACTTCCCCTTGGATGTCCATAATAATTGCTTTATTAAAAATCTTGATGAAAACTTGATCAAAGGAAAAAGAGTATAGTATAAACTAACTCCCCCTCATTTAGGCATTTGTGGAGATCTTTTAATCGACGAATTTTGATCTTGTCTGTCGTCTTCTCAAATGTTGATGTTGGTAATAACTTTGTGAATAAGTTTGCAAGATTGACACTTGATTGAATTTGTTGAACACCAATATGCATTTTCTTGAAACGTATAAAGAAGAATTTGGTGAAATGTGTTCTAATTCTATCTCCTTCAATGCACTCTCCTTTTAGTTGAACGATACAAGCAGTATTATCTGTTGGAAATTATTTTACCAGGATCTTAGATCTACTCACAAGTATGTTTATTAACATCCTAAATATGAACTTTCTAAAACGATGAAATAAACACATATAAAGTTTAAGAAACCTTACATTGGGTGCAGCGGAATAATATGACTCCTTCCGTTCAGATATCTAGCCCTTGATTCCTTTCTGTAGCAGAGCATTATCAATATCTGAACCTGGATCTCTTTCTCTGAATCTTTGATGCTGAATCTCCTTTGTTGATGATCTTTCTTCACGATCTTCCTCACTATGATTGAGGTATCACTTGATGTGTGTGGGCACTACTCTAATCACTAAGAGAGGTTCGAAATATTGAGGAAGAAAAGAGAGAGAGAGTGGCGGCTAGAGAAGAGAGTGGAGGCTCAGGTTTTTCTGATTCAGAAAGTGTGTTATTTTCCTGAAGCCTTCACTATCTATTTATAGCATTCCTCTAGGGTTTGATTTGAATTATATGGCATTAAAATAATGAAAAAATCATTTAAAAAAGCTACAAAGGTGGCCGGCCATACACTTAATGGATTGGGCCTTGGGCTTTGCAATTTTGCAATTTTAACACCTTTTGTATCTGATTTTCTCAAAAATACCAATTTCCTAATTCAATCATTTAAATGTCAATTCTAACTATTTAATAACTATAAATAATTATTAAATAATATTGTCATTTATCATATTTATTAATTGAACCATACAAAGTATCATAATTAACAAATATGCCCCTATAAACTCTTTCTTTACAATTTCGCCCTTACTTAGTGAAAAATTCACAAATAGACATAGTCTAATTTGAGAATTATAATTGATTAATCAAAACCAATTACATGAGTCTTACAAGCAATATTATCTCAACTAGTGGGGGGACCATGGGTCTATATAACCGAGCTTCCAATAAGTAGATCAAGAATTTAGCACTAAAATTCACTAACTTATTAATTCTTCGTTGAATCCACGCATAGAACTCGAATTGCACTCTCAGTTATATAGAATGCTCTATATGTTCCACCATATAGACACATCATTAGTTATCCATTGTTATAATCCTAATGTGATCAATGATCCTCTATATGAATGATCTACCCTGTAAAGGGATTAAATTACCGTTACACCCTACAATGTATTTATTCCTTAAAACACTTGACCCCGTATAAATGATATTTCAGCTAATGTGAAATGAGTACTCCACCATTTATGTTCGTTTGGTCAAGCTCGAAGGAGATCATCCTTTGCTTACTATTCGCCAGATAGAAGCTATAGATTCCATGTTTATGCTAGCGCTCCCACTCAATTGCACTACCGTGTTCCCAAAATGTACGTATCACACGACCTAAAAGTAGGCTTAACTAACAAATCAAAGAACACGAATAGCCTTTCAAGATTGAGCCTAATCATATCAGGATTAAGATCATTTGATCTAGGATCAACTAGGCGATATTGACTTGAATAGATATTACGGTAAGTTTAATAAATCTAAGTCAAAGTTCAATATCGGTCCCTTCCGATGCATACTCCATGCATCCAACCTGAGCTTTACTTTAACCAATGTTGGAAAGAACATAGTATTTCTCCAAATACAAGTAAACTCTTGTTGTAGATTATCATATCGGTAAAACCACTGTGTACGATAAATCTAGGAAACTTTATTCACATAGTCATGTTTACTTTCCAATGTGTTGACGGCACAATAAACGGGATCAAGTATGTGAAAAGGGTTTCGAGATGAATTTATACATTATGTACATATAATCATGAAATAAATCATGTGAACCATGCAACATTAAATGTTATTTACGATCTATATTAATAAACAAATACGATTATATTGAAATGAGTTTTATTTAGGGCATAAAACCCAACAAACTCCCACTTGCACTAATATAAAACAAAAAGTGCGTTTCAAATAATCTCAACACCTTGATATACAAATCAATTGTAGTAGTAGTAAACTCCTCGTAATAGGATGCGAAAGGTTGAATTAACCACAACCTTTTCTCCACCATTACTCTTCCTTTAATCACAAAATCATTGATAATGTGAAATTCCTCTCTATATGTCTACTCTCTTGGGATACTGGATTCTATACCTTTGGCAACTACTTTTGGTTAATTAGGAAATTAACACTAGTAGTTTAAGGCAATTTGGAATGGTGCCAAAGATGTATAGAACTTTCCTTAGACTGAATAAGTAACTTTCCTGCAGCTTTAACATTCAGTCTCTCTCTGGTAGACCTAGAGACTTCAGATAGGTTTTTACACTTCTCCAAAATCACTATTCCACCCCCAGAGTAATCACCATCTTATCAGAAATATTTACTAGCACATAGGCAAATTTTGAAATCTGATATGGTGTAGTCTAAGAGTTTTAAACACACCCTTATAGACTAACATATAGTTCCTCTTCTTTATCTTAGGATTTACTTGATTGTCTTCCAATGTTCTTCTCCTGGATCAATCTGATACCTACTCATTACTCCCACTCAACGGCGGGTGTACGGTCTAAGGCATACAAAAGCATATCTAAGACCTCTCACTTGTTGATGTAAGAAATTCTTTCATGGCTTTATCTTTTACGGAATAGTTAAGACTTTTCCTTAGATAAATAAAATCTATACCTTAGAAGTTGTGAAGCTTCTATAGATTGCCATTAGAAAGAAAATGCTTGAAAGCATCTTACTAAAGTAAGTTGCTTGCATTAGAGTAAATAATTACCGGGTATACCACGAAGCCATAGGTTTAGATAAACTCAAACCTATAATAGTAGGAACAGGAAGTTTGTTAAGTCCATTGAATAGACTTATAAACAAAATTTCCTTTTATGTCCTTGTAATAGAAAACTTTAGGTTATTCCATGTGAATGGATTAAACCATAGTTCTATTGGCTTTCTTCTTATTTTCTTATCTTGACAATCCATTACTTGTTTAAACTCACAATGGATTTTAATCACTAGTGTCTCCCAAGTCATAAGAAGGTGAGTTCCTAGAAACTCTCCCACTACGACAAGGTACCGTGAATTATGTCGAAGAAAACTAAATGGTATTAACCTCTTTGGTTGTGACAAGACAACAGAGGCAGTGGGATCATCATATATTATATAAGATGATAGAACACTTTTGGAATCAAGAATTAAATATCTCCTTTATTTTCTACTTGTTTTCAGACTTAGTCATTTTCTTAGAAAAGTAGTATTTGTTTGAACAAACACTTTCTTATCTATTGACAATGGGATGGTCCACCCCTAATCATTTAGAATAGCTAACAAACCATGGTTAACAGTTCTAGCTTTTCTTAAGATTTTGATTAGGTCATCCATGAATCTAGTAATGATTTACGTTAAGTATACAACCATTACATCATTCTGAAATTGTATTACCATAGAAGGAATTAGGCAACGACTAGTAACTAATCATCAATATGCAACTCAAAAATTTACGGGGAGGTAAGTTTGGATATAATTCAAAAATCAATTTAATGATCTTTGAGCTTGCATATCTACTAACTATTTCTCCACCCCTATCAGTTCGCAAGATCTTTAACCACATACCTTAATGGTGTTTAACCATTGCTAGAAATTAATGAAATTTTTCAAATATTTCAAATTTCTTTGCATAAGGTATAATCTAGAGTTATCGTTTTAAGAATACAACGAAAAACTCATATCCACCCCTGAATGTACATCCATGTGCGAATGAGATGAACTACTTTTAGTGGACATAGGCATATTAACTCTTTGCAGAGATTGATCTTGTCAAATCCATTATCAACAAGATACAAATGCCATAGATTAAAAAAAATGTGGTAGTGTCTATTGATGACATAGGTTTAGTTACATCAAAGAGTTCTTAGAATACTGCAAGTGGATCCTGGTCACAGAATACCTAACTCATATTCCATACAGTTTTAATCCATTAATAGAAGATGGACATTAAACACTTGAGAAAGTGTAACTGTATTGTGATTACGGAATTAGAAATATAAGAAAATTTCTATTTGGAATCTAAAAATAAAGTCAAAGACTTAAATTTATACCAAATATAATGAGTAATTCTATCTTGGACCGACTAATATAACTCTAAGTACGATTTGCCCATTACAAGTAGGAGATTTCTAAGATTGAGGATTTATATCAATTGGGAATAGAATTTCGGGATTATAATCATAAGCGTCATTTAATTTCTTAAGAGAAAATATAGAATGACATGAAATGATTTATAGACCATTCATCCAATGATATGTTTTGAAGCTAATTCAAAATGAATAAGCTAAGAGGAATTAGGATAATTTCGTTTATAAATAAGAATCCAACGATGCTTCGATTAGCGAAAGTCAAAGTAATCTTATTTATACAATCTTCTTGTTTCATATCGTAAAAATACTAGTCTAAGGTGTCATCAATTGATGAACAGCTAGATGTCGCATATACAATATTTATCTTTCGAGATCTAACACTATTATGTATGTCTAATGGTGAAAATCCACTAGGGATTTATCTCATTAGATAAACAAGCCAAGTTAGACCAACAATGAAGATTCGAAATTAAACTACAACTTAATAACGAGAAAATAACATGGTTCAATATAAATTCATACACAATTCGAAATTATAAACATATAGTAAGTAGGAATGACAAGTGAAAATACTAAAACTTACAATCCTAAATAATTTCCAAGGTTTTCAACAAGGCGATATCAGTGTCCCGTTTAGGCGAGAGTCAAAGCTACCATTCATTGAATAGAGTTGTCAGCTCGTCTAAAATGTTAAACATTCTAGCAAGCGTTTATTCGATCAAGATTGGAATTCGGCGTTGTCCGTTTAGGCGAGAGTCAAGGCAATTCTATCTTATGAGCTTCCACCATTGTTTCATAATTTGCAAGTCAAGTATGGTCGCCACCATTAGGGTGATCCATACCATACAAAACACTTACAAACTACTTATCATGCGAGGTTAAACGGTGCGAAATTGCTAATGAACGTTCCTCCATTAGGGAGGATTACTCACTAAAACAAACGCGGTGTAAAACCCACAATGGAGATCGAATGTCTACATAATAAAGCTCATTATTTGAAAAGAGTTGTATTTTCTTTTATTCTCTTTATTTATTCTATTTATTTTAAATATATATTTATTTATTTAAAATTTCCAATTTAGAATGAAAAATTCTAAATATAAATTTTAATTTAATATTTATAAATTTTACTTAGATGGATATGAAAATAACATGAATTATTTCCATCTTAGTAATAATTTCCAATAAATATTTAAAAAAAATATTTAAGTTGTTACAAAATTAATTTAAATTAATTTACAACTCAAATTTAATTTTCTATAAATATATATTGCATTTCGAAAAATTAAAGTATATAAGAATACAATTTTCGAAAAATGCATATTAAAATAAAAAATAAATCCTGGAAAAATTATTCTAATTTAATGTTGGCCCAAAATTAATTAATAAAATTAATTTACAACAAAAAATATAATTTTCCTATTTAATTAAATATATAAGAAAAATTACAAATATTTAAGTATGATGATGAAAATCAACTTAAATATTAATTTTCTATTTAATTAAATACACTAGAAAAATACTTCAAGCAAAAATATCACCTATCTAGATTTTCCTTTGACTAATTAATTCTATTTCTAATAATATACTTTAATTCAATTTATTTTAAATTAATCAATAAATGAAAAAATCATTGATTTAAGTTGATCCAAGAATTAATTAAAATAATTAATTTACAACTTAATCTATTTTTCAAGATAAAATTCGAAATTCTAGCATTTAAGAAATGCAATTTCGAAAATTGATTAATAAAATAAAGAAAAAATATATTTTGAAAATTATTTAAATTTAGTTGAAAAATTAAATTTCAACTAAAAATAATTTTCTATTTAATTAAATGTCATGAAAAAGAAATATTTAAGTATGATGATAAAATCAACTTAGATATTTAATTTTCAAATTAATTAAATGTATTAAATTCAAGAAATAAATAATTAAGTGTAGAGAAGACTTAATTATCAATCTCTAGTTTAATACTAGGAAAAATATACTTAAAATAAATTGTACCAAAATTAATTATTTAAATAATTAATTTCACAATTTATAATATTTTCCTATTTAATATTAGAAATAATAAGTAGTCTATAAATAACTATCTAGAAAATATCTTATTTGGCTAAGTATCTTTTCCACAAAATTTGAAAAAATATCTAATTTAAGTTGTACTAGAAAAATCTAGAACTTAAATATTTTCAAATTTAAATTTAATTAAATATCAAAAATTAAGTTGTAACCACTTAATTTGAAAATATTCCATTTTAAGTTAATATTTGAAAAGATATTAACTTAAAAAAATATCTAAAGAATCTTAATAACCAATGCCTAAAATTCCTCAACTTAATTTTTTTTTTGAAATTTTGAATTCAAAAGATATTGATTTAAGTTGGTTAGTTGAAGATAACTAAATATCAACTTAAATAGGAATATTTAATGAAAAATTTAAATTAAGTTCCAGAAAGAATCTAGATGGTTATAATTCTATATTTAATTAAATGCGAAAATACATATATTTTAGCTTAGAATATAAAATTCCTTAAACTATATTTTTCTTAAATTAATTTCAAAATAAATGAAATTAATTATGTTGCTAATCAATTTTATTAGGTTAAACTAGTTTAATTAACCTAGTACGATCATTCAAATCGAGCAAATGGGCCTTCACAATTGGGGTAGTTTGTGTGAGGGGGTGCGGGTTCGGTATGTCGTACCCACTTCTATGGCTCCCAACTCTCACACAAGGCCCAAAAGAGAGGAATTTAACCTTAATAAGAACAAGTTGTTATTAATTGAATAGGCAAAAACTAAATGGGCCTAAATAAATCCTATCAAGAACTATGATATTTTATTTAGCAACATTAACCTATATGCATCTATAATAAAATTAAACACATAGGCTCACACGGGCACACTTTGGATGGGTCCTATCATGTTCTTAGGTCATACAGATGAAAGAAGATTGTAAATATACTGTTACAAATTATTATCTTGACCAAGGGAGCCATCAGATCATTAGATCTGGCAAAAAGTAACCATGGCTATTTGCAATCAAGTAATAATAGGTTTTAAAAAAAAACTTACAAACAAGCTAAAACACATACTCCTGCAACAGGGTTAGCTGGATAGTTGGATGTAGGATTTATTTAATTTTAAATAAATATTTAATTTCGAAATTAATTAATTAAATAAATAAAAAAAAATTAAAAAAAATTTCGAAAATTTTTAAAAAAAAATTTAAAAAAAAATTCGAAATTTAAAAAAAATTTAAAATTAAACCTACAATTTTTGAAAAATTAGGTTTCAACCAACCTAAATATCATTTCAAAAATTTGCTAACTACTTTTAAATTTTAAATGTTATTTTATAAATAAAAATTAAATAAAAATTAGAAAAGATAAATAAATATCTTTTTCAAATTTTTAAATGTAATTTAAATAAATAAAATAACAAAATTTAAAAAAATTAGCAAAATATCTTATATCTATTTAAAATTACATGATTATAAATATCTTATTTTAAATTTAAATATGGTCAAAATATCTAAAAAGATTTAAAAAAAAAATCTTAAAAGATAAGATATTTTTAAAATATCTTAAAAGATATTATAAATATCTTTAAAAGATAAGATATTTTTAAATATCTTAAAAGATATTATAAATATCTTAAAATATCTGACCTTAAATTTAAAAAAAAATATAATCAAATTTAAAAATAAGATAGATTTTTAAGCAAAAAGATAAATACTAATTCTATTCAAATTCAAATTACACTAATATCTTGAATTAAATTAAAAAAATTTAAATTAATTCAAAATGATAATTAGAATTGAATTAGGAATAGTAATAGTATATATACAAAACCATACAAAAAATTGGAAGTTAATTCCATGAAAAAGTATGAAAAATTGAAGAAAAAGGAAAAAATCCGAAACTGTACGGACAGTTCTGCGATCGCAGGAAACTATCAGCACAGCCCCGATTTTGTCAAATCTTCAAAAAATCATAACTAATTCAAATAAAATCCAAATTGAGTTCTTTAAAAGGCTAACTTGCTTAATTTTTTCCATACTATCCAATAAAAATAATTCCAGAATCGAAATCACAATAATTTTTCACGAAAATTTCACAAACATCAATCAATCATCAAATAACACTCAATACAACATGATACCATCCAAAGAACATACAAACAATCGTTTTAAAGTCCAAATTACATGTAAGTAAATCAATTACCATGGCTCTGAGGCCAGTTGTTGGAAATTATTTTACCAGGATCTTAGATCTACTCACAAGTATGTTTATTAACATCCTAAATATGAACTTTCTAAAACGATGAAATAAACACATATAAAGTTTAAGAAACCTTACATTGGGTGCAGCGGAATAATATGACTCCTTCCGTTCAGATATCTAGCCCTTGATTCCTTTACGTAGCGAGCATTATCAATATACGAACACTGGATCTCTTTCTACGAATCTTTGATGCTGAATCTCCTTTGCTGATGATCTTTCTTCACGATCTTCCTCACTATGATTGAGGTATCACTTGATGTGTGTGGGCACTACTCTAATCACTAAGAGAGGTTCGAAATATTGAGGAAGAAAAGAGAGAGAGAGTGGCGGCTAGAGAAGAGAGTGGAGGCTCAGGTTTTCGATTCGAAAGTGTGTTATTTTCCTGAAGCCTTCACTATCTATTTATAGCATTCCTCTAGGGTTTGATTTGAATTATATGGCATTAAAATAATGAAAAAATCATTTAAAAAAGCTACAAAGGTGGCCGGCCATACACTTAATGGATTGGGCCTTGGGCTTTGCAATTTTGCAATTTTAACACCTTTTGTATCTGATTTTCTCAAAAATACCAATTTCCTAATTCAATCATTTAAATGTCAATTCTAACTATTTAATAACTATAAATAATTATTAAATAATATTGTCATTTATCATATTTATTAATTGAACCATACAAAGTATCATAATTAACAAATATGCCCCTATAAACTCTTTCTTTACAATTTCGCCCTTACTTAGTGAAAAATTCACAAATAGACATAGTCTAATTTGAGAATTATAATTGATTAATCAAAACCAATTACATGAGTCTTACAAGCAATATTATCTCAACTAGTGGGGGGACCATGGGTCTATATAACCGAGCTTCCAATAAGTAGATCAAGAATTTAGCACTAAAATTCACTAACTTATTAATTCTTCGTTGAATCCACGCATAGAACTCAGAATTGCACTCTCAGTATATAGAATGCTCTATATGTTCCACCATATAGACACATCATTAGTTATCCATTGTTATAATCCTAATGTGATCAATGATCCTCTATATGAATGATCTACACTGTAAAGGGATTAAATTACCGTTACACCTACAATGTATTTATTCCTTAAAACAACTTGACCCCGTATAAATGATATTTCGGCTAATGTGAAATGAGTACTCCACCATTTATGTTCGTTTGGTCAAGCTCGAAGGAGATCATCCTTTGCTTACTATTCGCCAGATAGAAGCTATAGATTCCATGTTTATGCTAGCGCTCCCACTCAATTGCACTACCGTGTTCCCAAAATGTACGTATCACCACGACCTAAAAGTAGGCTTAACTAACAAATCAAAGAACACGAATAGCCTTTCAAGATTGAGCCTAATCATATCGGGATTAAGATCATTTGATCTAGGATCAACTAGGCGATATTGACTTGAATAGATATTACGGTAAGTTTAATAAATCTAAGTCAAAGTTCAGTATCGGTCCCTTCCGATGCATACTCCATGCATCCAACCTGAGCATTACTTTAACCAATGTTCGGAAAGAACATAGTATTTCTCCAAATACAAGTAAACTCTTGTTGTAGATTATCATATCGGTAAAACCTGTGTCGATAAATCTAGGAAACTTTATTCACATAGTCATGTTTACTTTCCAATGTGTAGAAGGCACAATAAACGGGATTAAGTATGTGAAAAGGGTTTCAGATGAATCTATACATTATGTACATATAATCATGAAATAAATCATGTGAACCATGCAACATTAAATGTTATTTACGATCTATATTAATAAACAAATCGATTATATTGAAATGAGTTTTATTTAGGGCATAAAACCCAACAAACTCCCACTTGCAATAATATAAAACAAAAAGTGCGTTTCAAATAATCTCAACACCTTGATATACAAATCAAGTGTAGTAGTAGTAAACTCCTCGTAATAGGATGCGAAAGGTTGAATTAACCACAACCTTTTCTCCACCATTACTCTTCCTTTAATCACAAAATCATTGATAATGTGAAATTCCTCTCTATATGTCTACTCTCTTGGGATACTGGATTCTATACCTTTGGCAACTACTTTTGGTTAATTAGGAAATTAACACTAGTAGTTTAAGGCAATTTGGAATGGTGCCAAAGATGTATAGAACTTTCCTTAGGCTGAATAAGTAACTTTCTGCTGACTTTAACATTCGGTCTCTCTACGGTAGACCTAGAGACTTCGGATAGGTTTTTACACTTCTCCAAAATCACTATTCCACCCCCGAGTAATCACCATCTTATCGAAATATTCTTAGCACATAGGCAAATTTTGAAATCGATATGGTGTAGTCTAAGAGTTTTAAACACACCCTTATAGACTAACATATAGTTCCTCTTCTTTATCTTAGGATTTACTTGATTGTCTTCCAATGTTCTTCTCTGGATCAATCTGATACCTACTCATTACTCCCACTCAACGGCAGTGTACGGTCTAAGGCATACAAAAGCATATCTAAGACCTCTCACTTGTTGATGTAAGAAATTCTTTCATGGCTTTATCTTTCCGGAATAGTTAAGACTTTTCCTTAGATAAATAAAATCTATACCTTAGAAGTTGTGAAGCTTCTATAGATTGCCATTAGAAAGAAAATGCTTGACATCTTACTAAAGTAAGTTGCTTGCATTAGAGTAAATAATTACCGGGTATACCACAAGCCATAGGTTTAGATAAACTCAAACCTATAATAGTAGGAACGGAAGTTTGTTAAGTCCATTGAATAGACTTATAAACAAAATTTCCTTTTATGTCCTTGTAATAGAAAACTTTAGGTTATTCCATGTGAATGGATTAAACCATAGTTCTATTGGCTTTCTTCTTATTTTCTTATCTTGACAATCCATTACTTGTTTAAACTCACAATGGATTTTAATCACTAGTGTCTCCCAAGTCATAAGAAGGTGAGTTCCTAGAAACTCTCCCACTACGACAAGGTACCGTGAATTATGTCGAAGAAAACTAAATGGTATTAACCTCTTTGGTTGTGACAAGACAACGAGAGCGGTGGGATCATCATATATTATATAAGATGATAGAACACTTTTGGAATCAAGAATTAAATATCTCCTTTATTTTCTACTTGTTTTCAGACTTAGTCATTTTCTTAGAAAAGTAGTATTTGTTTGAACAAACACTTTCTTATCTATTGACAATGGGATGGTCCACCCCTAATCATTTAGAATAGCTAACAAACCATGGTTAACAGTTCTAGCTTTTCTTAAGATTTTGATTAGGTCATCCATGAATCTAGTAATGATTTACGTTAAGTATACAACCATTACATCATTCTGAAATTGTATTACCATAGAAGGAATTAGGCAACGACTAGTAACTAATCATCAATATGCAACTCAAAATTTCTGGGGAGGTAAGTTTGGATATAATTCAAAAATCAATTTAATGATCTTTGAACTGCATATCTACTAACTATTTCTCCACCCCTATCAGTTCGCAAGATCTTTAACCACATACCTTAATGGTGTTTAACCATTGCTAGAAATTAATGAAATTTTTCAAACATTTCAAATTTCTTTGCATAAGGTATAATCTAGAGTTATCGTTTTAAGAATACAACGAAAAACTCATATCCACCCCTGAATGTACATCCATCTGCGAATGAGATGAACTACTTTTAGTGGATATAGGCATATTAACTCTTTGCAGAGATTGATCTTGTCAAATCCATTATCAACAAGATACAAATGCCATAGATTAAAAAAAATGTGGTAGTGTCTATTGATGACATAGGTTTAGTTACATCAAAGAGTTCTTAGAATACTGCAAGTGGATCCTGGTCACAGAATACCTAACTCATATTCCATACAGTTTTAATCCATTAATAGAAGATGGATATAAACACTTGAGAAAGTGTAACTGTATTGTATTCTGGAATTAGAAATATAAGAAAATTTCTATTTGGAATCTAAAATTAAAGTCAAAGACTTAAATTTATACCAAATATAATGAGTAATTCTATCTTGGACCGACTACTAATATAACTCTAAGTCTGATTTGCCCATACAAGTAGGAGATTTCTAAGATTGAGGATTTATATCAATTGGGAATAGAATTTCGGGATTATAATCATAAGCGTCATTTAATTTCTTAAGAGAAAATATAGAATGACATGAAATGATTTATAGACCATTCATCCAATGATATGTTTTGAAGCTAATTCAAAATGAATAAGCTAAGAGGAATTAGGATAATTTCGTTTATAAATAAGAATCCAACGATGCTTCGATTAGCGAAAGTCAAAGTAATCTTATTTATACAATCTTCTTGTTTCATATCGTAAAAATACTAGTCTAAGGTGTCATCAATTGATGAACAGCTAGATGTCGCATATACAATATTTATCTTTCGAGATCTAACACTATTATGTATGTCTAATGGTGAAAATCCACTAGGGATTTATCTCATTAGATAAACAAGCCAAGTTAGACCAACAATGAAGATTCGAAATTAAACTACAACTTAATAACAGAAAATAACATGGGTTCAATATAAATTCATACACAATTCAGAAATTATAAACATATAGTAAGTAGGAATGACAAGTGAAAATACTAAAACTTACAATCCTAAATAATTTCCAAGGTTTTCAACAAGGCGATATCAGTGTCCCGTTTAGGCGAGAGTCAAAGCTACCATTCATTGAATAGAGTTGTCAGCTCGTCTAAAATGTTAAACATTCTAGCAACCTTTTATTCGATCAAGATTGGAATTCAGCGTTGTCCCGTTTAGGCGAGAGTCAAGGCAATTCTATCTTATGAGCTTCCACCATTGTTTCATAATTTGCAAGTCAAGTATGGTCGCCACCATTAGGGTGATCCATACCATACAAAACACTTACAAACTACTTATCATGCGAGGTTAAACGGTGCGAAATTGCTAATGAACGTTCCTCCATTAGGGAGGATTACTCACTAAAACAAACGCGGTGTAAAACCCACAATGGAGATCGAATGTCTCTATAATAAAGCTCATTATTTGAAAAGAGTTGTATTTTCTTTTATTCTCTTTATTTATTCTATTTATTTTAAATATATATTTATTTATTTAAAATTTCCAATTTAGAATGAAAAATTCTAAATATAAATTTTAATTTAATATTTATAAATTTTACTTAGATGGATATGAAAATAACATGAATTATTTCCATCTTAGTAATAATTTCCAATAAATATTTAAAAAAAATATTTAAGTTGTTACAAAATTAATTTAAATTAATTTACAACTCAAATTTAATTTTCTATAAATATATATTGCATTTCGAAAAATTAAAGTATATAAGAATACAATTTTCGAAAAATGCATATTAAAATAAAAAATAAATCTGGAAAAATTATTCTAATTTAATGTTGGCCCAAAATTAATTAATAAAATTAATTTACAACAAAAAATATAATTTTCCTATTTAATTAAATATATAAGAAAAATTACAAATATTTAAGTATGATGATGAAAATCAACTTAAATATTAATTTTCTATTTAATTAAATACACTAGAAAAATACTTCAAGCAAAAATATCACCTATCTAGATTTTCCTTTGACTAATTAATTCTATTTCTAATAATATACTTTAATTCAATTTATTTTAAATTAATCAATAAATGAAAAAATCATTGATTTAAGTTGATCCAAGAATTAATTAAAATAATTAATTTACAACTTAATCTATTTTTCAAGATAAAATTCGAAATTCTAGCATTTAAGAAATGCAATTTCGAAAATTGATTAATAAAATAAAGAAAAAATATATTTTGAAAATTATTTAAATTTAGTTGAAAAATTAAATTTCAACTAAAAATAATTTTCTATTTAATTAAATGTCATGAAAAAGAAATATTTAAGTATGATGATAAAATCAACTTAGATATTTAATTTTCAAATTAATTAAATGTATTAAATTCAAGAAATAAATAATTAAGTGTAGAGAAGACTTAATTATCAATCTCTAGTTTAATACTAGGAAAAATATACTTAAAATAAATTGTACCAAAATTAATTATTTAAATAATTAATTTCACAATTTATAATATTTTCCTATTTAATATTAGAAATAATAAGTAGTCTATAAATAACTATCTAGAAAATATCTTATTTGGCTAAGTATCTTTTCCACAAAATTTGAAAAAATATCTAATTTAAGTTGTACTAGAAAAATCTAGAACTTAAATATTTTCAAATTTAAATTTAATTAAATATCAAAAATTAAGTTGTAACCACTTAATTTGAAAATATTCCATTTTAAGTTAATATTTGAAAAGATATTAACTTAAAAAAATATCTAAAGAATCTTAATAACCAATGCCTAAAATTCCTCAACTTAATTTTTTTTTGAAATTTTGAATTCAAAAGATATTCAGATTTAAGTTGGTTAGTTGAAGATAACTAAATATCAACTTAAATAGGAATATTTAATGAAAAATTTAAATTAAGTTCCAGAAAGAATCTAGATGGTTATAATTCTATATTTAATTAAATGCAAGAAAATACATATAGTTTAGCTTAGAATATAAAATTCCTTAAACTATATTTTTCTTAAATTAATTTCAAAATAAATGAAATTAATTATGTTGCTAATCAATTTTATTAGGTTAAACTAGTTTAATTAACCTAGTACAGTCATTCAAATCAGGCAAATGGGCCTTCACAATTGGGGTAGTTTGTGTGAGGGGGTGCTGGGTTCAGTATGTCGTACCCACTTCTATGGCTCCCAACTCTCACACAAGGCCCAAAAGAGAGGAATTTAACCTTAATAAGAACAACTGTTATTAATTGAATAGGCCCAAAAACTAAATGGGCCTAAATAAATCCTATCAAGAACTATGATATTTTATTTAGCAACATTAACCTATATGCATCTATAATAAAATTAAACACATAGGCTCACACAGGCACACTTTGGATGGGTCCTATCATGTTGCTAGGTCATACACAGATGAAAGAAGATTGTAAATATACCTGTTACAAATTATTATCTTGACCAAGGGAGCCATCAGATCATTAGATCTGGCAAAAAGTAACCATGGCTATTTGCAATCAAGTAATAATAGGTTTTAAAAAAAAACTTACAAACAAGCTAAAACACATACTCCTGCAACAGGGTTAGCTGGATAGTTGGATGTAGGATTTATTTAATTTTAAATAAATATTTAATTTCGAAATTAATTAATTAAATAAATAAAAAAAAAAAAATTAAAAAAAAATTTCGAAAATTTTTAAAAAAAATTTAAAAAAAAAATTCGAAATTTAAAAAAAATTAAAATTAAACCTACAATTTTTGAAAAATTAGGTTTCAACCAACCTAAATATCATTTCAAAAATTTGCTAACTACTTTTAAATTTTAAATGTTATTTTATAAATAAAAATTAAATAAAAATTAGAAAAGATAAATAAATATCTTTTTCAAATTTTTAAATGTAATTTAAATAAATAAAATAACAAAATTTAAAAAAATTAGCAAAATATCTTATATCTATTTAAAATTACATGATTATAAATATCTTATTTTAAATTTAAATATGGTCAAAATATCTAAAAAGATTTAAAAAAAAAATCTTAAAAGATAAGATATTTTTAAAATATCTTAAAAGATATTATAAATATCTTTAAAAGATAAGATATTTTTAAATATCTTAAAAGATATTATAAATATCTTAAAATATCTGACCTTAAATTTAAAAAAAAATATAATCAAATTTAAAAATAAGATAGATTTTTAAGCAAAAAGATAAATACTAATTCTATTCAAATTCAAATTACACTAATATCTTGAATTAAATTAAAAAAATTTAAATTAATTCAAAATGATAATTAGAATTGAATTAGGAATAGTAATAGTATATATACAAAACCATACAAAAAATTGGAAGTTAATTCCATGAAAAAGTATGAAAAATTGAAGAAAAAGGAAAAAATCCGAAACTGTACGGACAGTTCTGCGATCGCAGGAAACTATCAGATTTTGTCAAATCTTCAAAAAATCATAACTAATTCAAATAAAATCCAAATTGAGTTCTGTAAAAGGCTAACTTGCTTAATTTTTTCCATACTATCCAATAAAAATAATTCCAGAATCGAAATCACAATAATTTTTCACGAAAATTTCACAAACATCAATCAATCATCAAATAACACTCAATACAACATGATACCATCCAAAGAACATACAAACAATCGTTTTAAAGTCCAAATTACATGTAAGTAAATCAATTACCATGGCTCTGAGGCCAGTTGTTGGAAATTATTTTACCAGGATCTTAGATCTACTCACAAGTATGTTTATTAACATCCTAAATATGAACTTTCTAAAACGATGAAATAAACACATATAAAGTTTAAGAAACCTTACATTGGGTGCAGCGGAATAATATGACTCCTTCCGTTCAGATATCTAGCCCTTGATTCCTTTACGTAGCGAGCATTATCAATATACGAACCTCGGATCTCTTCTTGAATCTTTGATCTTTGAATCTCCTTTGCTGATGATCTTTCTTCACGATCTTCCTCACTATGATTGAGGTATCACTTGATGTGTGTGGGCACTACTCTAATCACTAAGAGAGGTTCGAAATATTGAGGAAGAAAAGAGAGAGAGAGTGGCGGCTAGAGAAGAGAGTGGAGGCTCAGGTTTTTCTGATTCAGAAAGTGTGTTATTTTCTGAAGCCTTCACTATCTATTTATAGCATTCCTCAGGGTTTGATTTGAATTATATGGCATTAAAATAATGAAAAAATCATTTAAAAAAGCTACAAAGGTGGTAGGCCATACACTTAATGGATTGGGCCTTGGGCTTTGCAATTTTGCAATTTTAACACCTTTTGTATCTGATTTTCTCAAAAATACCAATTTCCTAATTCAATCATTTAAATGTCAATTCTAACTATTTAATAACTATAAATAATTATTAAATAATATTGTCATTTATCATATTTATTAATTGAACCATACAAAGTATCATAATTAACAAATATGCCCCTATAAACTCTTTCTTTACAATTTCGCCCTTACTTAGTGAAAAATTCACAAATAGACATAGTCTAATTTGAGAATTATAATTGATTAATCAAAACCAATTACATGAGTCTTACAAGCAATATTATCTCAACTAGTGGGGGGACCATGGGTCTATATAACCGAGCTTCCAATAAGTAGATCAAGAATTTAGCACTAAAATTCACTAACTTATTAATTCTTCGTTGAATCCACGCATAGAACTCAGAATTGCACTCTCAGTATATAGAATGCTCTATATGTTCCACCATATAGACACATCATTAGTTATCCATTGTTATAATCCTAATGTGATCAATGATCCTCTATATGAATGATCTACACTGTAAAGGGATTAAATTACCGTTACACCCTACAATGTATTTATTCCTTAAAACACTTGACCCCGTATAAATGATATTTCAGCTAATGTGAAATGAGTACTCCACCATTTATGTTCGTTTGGTCAAGCTCGAAGGAGATCATCCTTTGCTTACTATTCGCCAGATAGAAGCTATAGATTCCATGTTTATGCTAGCGCTCCCACTCAATTGCACTACCGTGTTCCCAAAATGTACGTATCACCCTGACCTAAAAGTAGGCTTAACTAACAAATCAAAGAACACGAATAGCCTTTCAAGATTGAGCCTAATCATATCAGGATTAAGATCATTTGATCTAGGATCAACTAGGCGATATTGACTTGAATAGATATTACGGTAAGTTTAATAAATCTAAGTCAAAGTTCAATATCGGTCCCTTCCGATGCATACTCCATGCATCCAACCTGAGCTTTACTTTAACCAATGTTCTGGAAAGAACATAGTATTTCTCCAAATACAAGTAAACTCTTGTTGTAGATTATCATATCAGTAAAACCACATGTACCGATAAATCTAGGAAACTTTATTCACATAGTCATGTTTACTTTCCAATGTGTTGACGGCACAATAAACAGGATCAAGTATGTGAAAAGGGTTTCAGATGAATTTATACATTATGTACATATAATCATGAAATAAATCATGTGAACCATGCAACATTAAATGTTATTTCTGATCTATATTAATAAACAAATCTGATTATATTGAAATGAGTTTTATTTAGGGCATAAAACCCAACATTATCTTCATAGAGAACTGCTTGTGTTGATACTTCTTTATTTGAGTGCAATCCATATGTTTCCCGAATATGCTATGTCAATGATCTCACTCCCACACATTCTCTACTTGCTTCATAAAATGCAAGTATGTTAATATGATTTAAAGTTGCCTCTTTAAAAACCTTGCCAGAAAAACCCAGTGGGACAAAATCTGAGCTAGGGAAAAGAGTACAATATATATTTCATATTCATAACTATTTGCAAGTTGCCTCGTTAAAAATCTTACCAGGAAAACCCAATGGGACAAAACCTGAACTAAGGGAAAAAGAGTGCAACATAAATATGTCTCCCCCTCATGCACATATGATCCATAATTCTTTTGGTGATAATAGATCTCAAAAGATTATTGTTATCACTTTTAAAATAACACCATATACAATCTTTGATCATATATTTTCTATAACTCTTACAGAGTATGTATGGACTTCTAAATTATAGATGAGGGGTTCGTGGAACATTAGTCTTTATCCAACTAATTGTATCATTCATGTGTGTACACAACTTTGTTCATACGAAAAATTTAAAATTTCAAGTAGATATGAACATAACACATTAATGATAAGATAAATTTTCATTTGTGACAATGATGGTACTCCAAGACCATATATTTGTTCCATCTTGTTGTATGATCTTAATTTCCATATCAAATGATCATATATCTATAATTCTTGATACATATGAAGTATTTCAGGACTTCAATACTAATGAACAAACTTTATACATTTAATATTTCTCGATATACAAAAGAAATAAAAGTTTGTTCTTCAATTAATCAAAAACTCTTCAAGAGTCTATCACAACGTATAATATACGTATTTATACTGCATAGAAAACCATAGGTATTTTTCAAACAATAATTTACTTACATGTCTTTATTTCATACGAAGATCTTTGTCATATCGTGCGCGCGACTTAGAATTTATATCACTTAAGACATGTATTAAATTCTTCTAGAATTTTTAGATAAGGCTTATTTCAAATTCTCACTATATTAGGAGCTCCAAATAAATAATTTTTTGTTGCAACATTTATGTGACGCTTATAAATCCTCATAAAATATATTCCAGGCTATAATCAAATCATGATTATATTTTCTCAATATTTAAGCCTTACTTCAATCAATCTCATGTCTATGCAAACTTTGTACAATAATTCATTATGTACAAATACATATATGTAAATTTCTCATTAGAAATATTTATTTGCACACCCTACAGGTCTTACTTCACTTTATATGAGTAAATTTGCCTGGACTGCGTCATAATATTTTGGCCAAAAATTAAAATGTATGTCGATAATTCTCGACAAATCTAATACCATGATCCTTGCTATCTCATGTTAGTTTATTGCATATGCAAACATTCAACATCTATTGTCGACAAAAATTTCATTATATGATAATTTTCTCCCATATTGACATAACTTATAAAGATTTTTTTAAATTACATATTTTTCAAATATGTTTATCATTTATAAGTACATATATAGAATCACTTCAGGGATTCAATTATGATGATATGTGTTGTGACAGTCAGTAGTCCCGTGATCCGTAAGGGGAAATACCGGGTAAGCTGTGCAATCCCACATCGCCTGGGGAAGGTCTAGTGGGATGATTCTGAGACTGTGTAGGTATGGGACTACACAGTTAAAGAGAGCTTAAATGGATTGATTGGTACTACCTATATCAACAAGGTGCATCTTGTTTTTCGGTAGCCCATCTCGAAAGAACTCCATAGTTAAGCGTGCTTGGCCTGGAGTAATTTCAAGGATGGGTGACCTCCTGGGAAGTTTTCCCAGGATGTGTGTGAGTGAGGACAAAGCACACTGAAAACACTCGTGTTGGTCTGTAGGGTCAGTCATTAATCCATGAAGCGACGAGTGATGAACTCGTGTATAAGAGCCATTAGTCTGTGGGTGTAAGGGCCCAATGGAGGCTTGAAGCGGGGACGTTACAAAATGGTATCGAGCGCCGGCCCGGCGGAAGTGTGGTCGACGAGGACGTCGGACCCGTGGGGGGTGATTGTGACGGTCGGTAGTCCGTGATCCGTAAGGGGAAATGCGGGTAGGCTGTGCAATCCCACATCGCTGGGAAGGTACAGTGGGATGATTCGAGGCTTGTGTAGGTATGGGACTACACGGTTAAAGAGAGCTTAAATGGATTGATTGGTACTACCTATATCAAAGAGTGCATCTTGTTTTTCGGTAGCCCATCTCGAAAGAACTCCATAGTTAAGCGTGCTTGGCCTGGAGTAATTTCAAGGATGGGTGACCTCCTGGGAAGTTTTCCCAGGATGTGTGTGAGTGAGGACAAAGCACACTGAAAACACTCGTGTTGGTCTGTAGGGTCAGTCATTAATCCATGAAGCAGCCAGAGTGATGAACTCGTGTATAAGAGCCATTAGTCTGTGGGTGTAAGGGCCCAATGGAGGCTTGAAGCGGGGACGTTACATGTGTTATGTCTAACTTCTCTTGGGAGTCTCTTCTATAGTACCGTTTTCAGCACGGTTATCATTTTTAAATCATCAATATTTTATAACATTAAGGTATCTTCATGAGTTTGTTCAAAAAAAAAAAGGTATCTTCATGAGTACCTCTAGATTTAACAACTTCAGGATAAATTAAATGAACATTTATTAATAATTTCTACATTGTTCATTTACGCTTCAAGCGTTTTCAACTCATTCTATCTCAACTTTGAATAATATTGATTTGTAGTTGGTATATATCATTTTGAACTATATCGTTCTTATATACTTTGTGCAAGGATCATTTTTTAAAAATTATCATCGATCCCAACTGCTTCTCTCCCTGATCGAGAGAATTTTTAAAAATTGTGATATCTAATAATATTAATGTACCTGTAGGGATTTCAATATATCACAATGAATCAATATTTATTTAAACTCATATATACTATATGACATTGAACTTCAGGTTCAATAAACTTCAGTTTCAAGTTCAATACTTATGAACTTAATTCATTTCTAAGAATGAGTCATACGTGTATAATTAGAAATACATAAATTTACACATTTTGTAAATGCATGATCATATAATCTTATCACATCGATAAGAAACTATGCAATAAAAATCTAACAATAACTCAAGATTGTTAAAGAAATATAATTTAAATATTTTTTATGTGCAAATATATGCACATTCTTCTTTTGAGCCTTATAAATTAACAACGAGAAGAATCTTCTGGTTCTTCAATAAAAATTAGTCAAATCCTTTGACAATTTATTGCATATGATTGATCATGTCAAAATAATTCAATTCATGAACTTCATGTTCGCTATAATTTGTATTTCAATGAAACTTTCACAAGGTAATGTAAAATCACTACAACATATAATTAATCATAACAAGTTTCATTTTTTATATACACGAAATAATATAATTATATTATTCTCCAAAACATATACACTCATCAGGAGTCACTATTATGTTTATCAAACTTTATATTTCTTCAGGAATCACTATCATCAATTCAATGATGTATATAATTTAAAAGATACATGACAATTTCATCATGTTATTGTAATGGTCCATAATATATCATTCATTTTTCCTGGTATCTTTTTAACAAGTCGTCTAATTTATTAATAGACTATTCATTAGTCTAATTATTATGACTTGATATATTATATATTTAAATGTACAACCAGTACATATAATCAGTTATTTCTTATTACTTTCATAACTAGATAAAAGTTATACATCTAGGTACATACAAATATATTTTACTACTCCAAGTAGCAATTGTATGTAAGACTTCTTCAGGAAGCTTTTTAAATAATCATTTTGTGATTCTTTATCACTTTGACTATATTAGATCACTAACAAATATTAGTAAGTTATATATTCACTTCTGGGAATATGCAAACTGAATTAAATAGTAACTGCATATATACATATCTTGTATCAACAATAGTTTGAAACTATTGATTTCAAGAAATAATAAAATATGTATATATTAATTTGCTTCTCCCATTACCAATATATGTGAAATCTATATATTCTTTGAAATAGAATTTCATATCTATTCATTATCTTCAGGGAATGGTATTTAAATATTCTAAATGTACAATAAATTTGTACAATTCACATTCTATTAAATAATCAAATATACTTTTATCTTGATTATAAGTGTGTCCGTACTACAGGTACGTGACCACTATTATTCAATTCTACACATGATATATAGATTTCATGCACTTTGATTGTGTGTGGTATCTCATCTTTTGGTTGTTTCCACTTTCTTCTGGAAATAATTGAGTAGTAAATAATGTCATCGATTATTTAAAACCATTACATTCACTTCGGGGAATGACGTTGAACAAGTAGAACATTATTATAAATTTCTTAAAAATTTATTACTTGTTCATCCATAAAAATATAAGAAATTATTCAGCAACTTGTTTTACGATATTTCAAAGAATATATAAGGAAATTTTGATTTTATATACTTAAAAAATTAAAAAAATTTATTATAAAACCAAAAACCTAAACCCTAAAAAAACTATACTTTTTTTTTTCAAAACCCCAAAAATACCCCCCTCACAATTCTCTCTCTCTGCATCATCTCTCTCTCTATCTCACATCCCAACCGCCCACCCTCACCACCACCTCCGACCTCCATCCTCCGACCTCCGACCCTCACCGCCACCTCCGACCACCCGCACCAACACCCCGACCCAGTCCCACTCTCTCGGACCGCCCAAAAGTCGCACCCCAAAAGCCCACTCTCTCTTCCTGTCTCTGAAATTGCAGAAAAAAAAAATTGCTCCCAGGTCCGATGGTCGGACCATGGGTCCGATTGGTCGGACCATGGGTCCGATTGGTCGGACCCCATGGTCCGACCATCGGACCTGGGAGCAATTTTTTTTTTCTACGATTTCAGAGGGAGGAAGAGAGAGTGGGCTTTCGGGGTGCGACTTTTGGGCGGTCCGAGAGAGTGGGGCTGGGTCGGGGTGTTGGTGCGGGTGGTCGGAGGTGGCGGTGAGGGTCGGAGGTCGGAGGATGGAGGTCAGAGGTGGTGGTGAGGGTGGGCGGTTGGGATGTGAGATAGAGAGAGAGAGATGATGCAGAGAGAGAGAATTGTGAGGGGGGTATTTTTGGGGTTTTGAAAAAAAATGCATAATTTTTTTAAGGTTTAGGTTTTTGGTTTAATAATAATTTTTTTTTAATTTTTTAAGTATATAAAATCAAATTTCCCATATATAAATGCAATTTTTGCATAGTCTCCAAGATGTATGCAGAATTTAATCTTTAATATATGTCAGATTCAATAATTTCCAACATAAATATTGCAAGTAATGACAATGTATAATAACATGACTAATACGAACAATCTTTAAAAGTAATTGACTTCAATTTGTATCATTCTCTGCAGGGAATGATGAACAATAAATACATGCCTCGTGTATTTAAATAACATTAGTCATGCTCATTGTTATTCTTATACTTTGATGTTTCAATGCAATTTTCTTAACATTCTTTTTGGGTATTCAAAACCCACTATAAAATTGTATCAATAATAATTATTTTCAATGATTCTTTAGTTGTATTCACATAAATACAATCATTTTTTTCGACAAATATAAACCATTTACTTCAGGAAATGTTTGTCAAAATCTATATCGATATTAAATTACTTTTCATTTTCCTCAAAGAATACAAGAACATATATATAAATATGTATTCATCTCTTTCATTATATATCCATCAACTATATAATGAATATTACGTTTGCATAATCTTCAGGATATATGCAAGATTTTATTGAGGATGCATAATCTTCAGGATGTATGCAATATTTTATCGATGATACATAATCTTCATGATATATGTATATAGATTTTTCTTTACTATATCATAGACACACATATTGTAAATATTATGAATAATAAGAACATAATATATATATGTGAAATCAATAATAAACATATAAAAACATATACATACATATATAATATATAGATATATAGATAAAAAGAAAAAAGAAAACAAAAGATTCATGAAATTGTTTCAGTCAGATAAGTATATTTATAAATATATATTTAGTGTATCGTGACCTTGAAACAATTCAAGAACTTTAACAAAATACTTACATTGGGGCTTAGGCAGAGACTCATGCTTGAAGCTTGGGCAGAGACTCGTGCTGATAACGTGTTATAAAATAACATAGAATAATATAAAATAAGTAAGAAGAAAAGAAGAAGAAGAAGATTAAGAGAGAAAGAGAAAGTGAATGAGAATTTCTGAGTTGTTTATTATAATGGGGTGAACCCCTATTTATATAAATACAAGAGTGAAATATTAAGAAACTAAGAAAAAGAGGAATGTTGATTACAATTAATGGTAATAAATAAAAGATTTAAACATCCACATAATTATTAATATTTATAACACTTTATCATTAATTAATTTTTTTGAGAAAAAAATATATAATTATAAAATCTATAACCTTAATAAAAATGAGAATGTTCATGGGCTTTTCACTATTGAATTACCAAAATAACCTTTAATTAATTATGAAATTACAAAAAGAAATATCTCCCATTTAGAAACAAATATGTCTATTTAATACTTTGTATATACTTTTTTTTTTTTGAGAAAAGAAAAAGTCATCTATTAGTGATAAATAATTTTAGTATCTTTGAATTGTTATTTTCTAATTTTGATTCTTTTTATTTTCTTAACTTAATAGTTATATAAAGTAGTTTATGCCTTTTTCTTACAACAATATATACATATAGTTTAAACTTTAACATATAAAATTAAATTATTTTTTGCTAGGTGAATTGTTGGTGAAGTTCAATATTTATTTAAAAACTCTTTAACTATATGTGGTTTTTTCAAAAAAAATAAATAAATTAATTACATGAACTAATTTATACATTTTTCTTGTATAATTTGTACATATAGTTTAAACTTCAATATCTAAAAATTAGTGATGAGTGATATTTTAAAATTATTATTTTGTATTGTTGATTCTTTTTATTTTATTGTTTTATTTAATTTTTTTTATTTTGGTTTAAAAAAATATTCTAATAATAATATTAATAATATATTTTCCTTCAAAATAATTATTTTTTTTTAAAAAAATAAATATATCTCACGTGCGTAGCACGAGTGTCCTAACTAGTTTAATGAAAAAGTAGTATTTGAGAACATAGTGGGCAACTTTTACACTATGTTTGGTAGGAGGGGGAGATGGGTAGACCGTAGATGGAGAGGGGTGGAGGGGGAGAGTGATGGAAGGATGAACTAAATTACTTGCTTGGCAAGATGGAGAGGAGAGATGGAGCGAGATGTCTCCCTACAAATCTTTAAAATTTAATCCATCCAAATTTGGAATGATGGTAGAAAAAGACAAAATATATTTTGCAAAATACAATAACTATCCTTAAAATATAATAAAATTTTATTTTTTAAAAGACAATTTTGTAATTTTAATAATCATTTTTTTCTCCATCCTTCTCACCTCACACTTAATACTAAACAATATAAAGGAGATTAACAATCCTCTCTTTCCCTCTTACTCCCCATCCTCTCTAACCTCTCCATCCATCTTTCTCTCCCTCGCTCCCACCAAACATAGCCTTAGGCCGACCCTATGTTAATTTGGGTCTTTTTGCCGAGGCTATTGGGACTTGAACTCTCATCCTCTTAGTTGTTAAACTAATTAAATTACCACTTGGCTACAACATATATTTAGCATTAAAAATATTATTATTTATTTTATTACTAACTATATTTTAATTTTTTTTTGAAATGGGGCCTGAGCGGTGGGGGGCCTAAGGCGGCCGCCTCCTTCATCTTAGCTCAGGACCGGCCCTGCATAGCCTTAAAGTTGCCAAGTAATTTTGATCGGAAAATGTGTCAAATTTTATGTGGATGAGAGAGAAAATAAAAAAATTATATTTTAGAATGGTGTGTTAAAAAACATATATTAAATTATAAAAACTAATTAAAAAAAACATGTTTTATAATCTTTTATTTTTTTTTGAAAGGGAATTTTATTACAAACTTAATTTCCTTTTTTATAGCTTACAAACTTTTTTTTAAGGAATGATGTTGTCTTTTTAATCCTAGTTATTCTCCAACAACTAAAACTAAAACCATGTTCATTGTCCAATGAACAAAGCACTCAAGGAAACGCAGAATTTGGAAACCCGGCCCGTATTTACTACAACTATAGTTTGTTTATCCTTGGAAAAACGACGTTTAGCGAAAAAAAATCCTCATGAAACGACAATGTTACAAAACGACATAAATATTGAATATTTGGAGCAAACTATAATCAAATCCCCTATTCTCCTGTATTTGGTTGAGCCCTAATCAGGGGAAGAACACAGTCCTTCTCAATTCATTCTGTTCTGATGATAGAAAGCAAAATTTGAAAGAAAGAAAGCAAAACAGTTTCAGATAATTTCTCATTGTTAGTCTCCACAATGACTTCTGCGAAGAAAAATTACAAAGAAAAAGTTCGTCGCAAGTGAGTATTCTTTTCAATGAAATTTAACCAAAATCAATCAATTTTCGTCCTTAAATTTATAACTATGCAATTTTTTCTTTTCGAATTATGCTCACTTCTATCTAAATTGAGTTTCGGAACATTTTTCTTTCTTTTTTTTTTCTTGTAAGAAATTTTATTGTTCCAAATATGTTTGGTTCTGGTTCTGGATGTGATTGACGAAGAGGCTGTTTTTTGTGGAGTTTTAGGATGAAAGTGAAGTTATTTTGTATGCATTACAGTTAATAGTTTAATGTATATTTGGATTGGGCAGAGAAGAGAAAGCAGCAGAACAGCCTGAACTTCCAAAATACAGAGACCGAGCTAAAGAGCGTAGGGAGGATCAAAACCCTGATTATGAACCTACTGAATTGGGCTCATTTCATGCCGTTGCTCCACCTGGAACTGTCGATCTCGGGTTGGATTTTATTCACTGTTGCCATTTTTCATGATGAACTTTAAAAAGGGTGTTATTTTGCTTTCTTGCTTATTCAGATTATTTGGTTGGTTATCTGTTTTAACGATATTTATAGGCCAGCTGAGGCACAGAAGTTTTCCATAGAGAAGAGCAAGTACCTTGGAGGTTTGTGTTATTGTTTACTAGAGCTAAATATGCTTACTTGTTTGTTCTGTTTGGTATTGAATCCTAGAGTTAAATATCATATATGTGTTTGCTTAATTTGAAAACATCATGTCCTTTTTTTTTCTTGGTATTCTTTGGTGCTGTGCATGAAATATATTTTATTATTTAGAGATTCTTAGTTGTTATGGCTAAAAGCCCTTCTATCTTTTGCTCAGGTGATGTGGAGCATACTCACCTGGTGAAAGGTTTGGATTATGCTTTACTTAATAAAATTCGGAGTGAAATTGACAAGAAGCCGGATTCGGGTGAGGAAAGTGATGGAAAACAACCTAGGTAACTTGCATATTCTTTGTTGCCAACTTCCTAAGGCCTTTATAGTCTTGCCATATTCTGTGGATTCTGACTATGTAGATTCTATTTAACAAGGATACCATTTGAGACACGATCAAGTGTAACTAAATGACAATTTTAACAGCCATATTTATTGGATAATAAGATGCACATGCATTTTGCAAATATGTGGTCTACTCTAATATGTCTTTGAAGTTTAAGACATCCAATTCCAGGTTGTTTATTGGAAAAGTGTAATTTCATTTGTTATGATCAACTGACATACATTAATTTCCTATTTCTGTAACAAATGTACGAAAGTCTGTTTTAAATTAAAAACACTTAATGAAACCTCACTTAGTGTGCCTTGGAAAATGGAAAATAGATTTATCTAATCGAAAACTTTCATTTCTTGTTCTCAATATTTGTTTACTTTTTCTTGTTTTGTATTTTTGCTAGTGGTGATACAACTTTTGAAAACAGAGGACCTTTCTTTCTCATTTCATCTGAGGTAGTAATGTAGCTATATTGTAGCACCTGCACTGACAGATTCATGTTGTTTTATGACAGGGCATCTAAGGAGGATCAACATGTATCATTTCGCACGGCGACTGCAAAGGTTCAATTAATTTTCTGAATAAAGAAATATCCCTCTTGTTCGTTTTAGATCATAAATTGCTTAACATATGTCTGTGTTTTCAGTCTGTTTATCAATGGATAGTGAAGCCCCAAACTGTTATCAAATCAAATGAGATGTTCCTTCCCGGTAGAATGGCTTTCATTTTTAACATGGTAAATTATCATGGCCGACGGACGTCTTAATTTGCTTTTCAATTTCATTTCTACTACTATCAAGACATATCAAAGCTCTGCAATGGGAATTCTGGTCATAGGCCCGTTCCAGATGATTAATCCTGTGAGATTATTTGTGCTCTGACACTTTTTCTGTTTCCATTTGTGGGGGATTATACCAGGAAAATGGATATTCTCATGACATTCCGACTACTGTGCATAGGAGTAGAGCTGACTGTCCACAGCCTGAGGTTTAAGTTTGTTGAACCTTTGTGCAATCTTATTTTCGGACATCTTATTCAAAATTTCATGTAATTACCGTTCTGCAGGAAATGGTTACTGTCAGTGTTGATGGTTCTGTACTTGATCGAATTTCTAAAATCATGTCATATTTACGTCTTGGATCTTCCGGGAAGGTTCTCAAAAAGAAAAAGAAGGATAGAGATGTGAAAGGTAATAACCATAATCAACTTGTAGCTAGAAATTTGTGGATGTTGCCAAGCATGCCATTGTTAGAAAATTTCATTTCATAAATAGTATAGAGATTATTCTTGTTTGAGGTAAATATCAAGTGTCTCAGTAGTCAGATTTGAATCATTTTATATAACATAAAACAGTTACCCCAGAGAGAAAAGGTTTATGTCCGAACAAGGAATTATTTGTGTATTTATATTATCCTGATGCTAATGGAAGTTATTAAGCGTGTAGATTTGTTTTAATTTAAAATGTATAGTTTCACATTATTTACGTGATATATGCAATGGTGGAAATCCAAAACACATTTTCCCAATGAAGTGATCAGAATATTTAACCATGCTAGAAGTTGACTTCTATATTCTTGACATCACCCTTTTGTCATTGTTTTTACCTTTGGTTATGCTTTATGGAAGAAATTTTGTGTGAATTTTAATTACAGCAAAGATATCTGCTCTGGCTCATGATTATGATGAAGATGATAAGCACTCAAAGCCTGATAGTGGGTTTCCAAAGGTTCAAACTGAACGAGAAATCCTGCCACCCCCACCCCCTCTTCCTCCCAGGAAAAATCATGTGGATTCAAGAGAACACCAAGGCCCAACAACTGTTGCTAGAGTAGAAGAAGAGGACATATTTGTTGGTGAAGGTGTGGAGTATGACATTCCTGGTAAAGATGGGAGCCAAAGCCCTCTGTCAGAGGATATGGAAGAATCTCCTCGAAATAAGGAGAAAGTTTCATATTTTACAGAACCTGTTTATGGTCCAGTCCAACCTCCTGCGCTACCTCAAGAATGGCAAGAAGCAGTATGTTGATCAGTACTTATTTGTATAATATGTCAAGTCTATAAAAGTAGAAGCTTGTGAATGACTTAAAAATTTAAATTTTATAATTTAGAGAACAAGGAAGAATTAGTATATACTGTAGAATGTCTGTTTTCTTACTTTACTTTGTGTCAAACTTCAGAATGGGTATGATGCAATGCAAACTCAAGCCTTGCCTGGTGCCTATCAGGGAGACTGGCAAGAGTACCAATATGCTGAACAACTAGCTTATCCCGATCAGTATATCCAGCCAAACATGCAAGCATTTGAAATGCAAGCAGAAGCAGCAAACAATGTTCTGCAAGATCCACGGTTTATGACCCAAGAAGAGAAGGACCGTGGTCTGGGATCTGTGTTTAAGCGGGATGATCAGAGACTTCAACAGTTAAGGGAAAGAGACGCTCGAGAAAAGGATCCTAATTTTATTTCTGAGAGCTATTCTGAATGTTACCCTGGTTATCAGGAGTATAATCGTGAGGTTGTGGACAGTGATGATGAAGATGACCTATCAAAAATGGACATGGGTGGACGGGTAAATTTTAATAATTTCTTTTTTTTTTTTTTTTTGTTGTTTATTTAGTAGAGTAACTTGAATATATTTTCTTTAAATTTTACCTGTGTAGCTCATATCTAGGGGTTCATTTGTATGCTTGACTGGTAAGATTATTGTTATGTACTGTTGTGCTTAAGCGTAACAAATGAAACTATGTGTGTCCTTGCAAAATGAATGTGTATAAACATTGTGAAGCAAATAATAGTGGTTGCTTTAGAAGACCTAACCATCATCACTTTTCAACAGGCAAAAGGCAGGCTTCATCGGTGGGACTTTGAGACAGAAGAGGAGTGGGCAACATACAATGAGCAGAAGGAAGCCATGCCAAAAGCTGCTTTCCAATTTGGTGTTAAAATGCAAGATGGGCGGAAGACACGAAAGCAGAACAAGGACCAGAAACTCACTAATGAGCTTCACAAGATTAACAAGATACTTGCCAGAAAAAAGAATGACAAAGAGGGTGATGATGGTGGTCATTATGATGATGATTTACAACCAGGAAAGAAACTTAGAGTTTGAGGTTGGAAGCTCCCTGATATACTGTAAAATTTATGGGAACTTCTTTCTCTCAGTTGTACTTTTAAAGTTGAGGATGCAATTTTTGGATAGACAAATGAGATTAATTCAATGCTGTTCTTCTTGTTGGGCATCGAGTCCTTCACTCCCTCCTGGCTTTTTTTTTTTTTTTTTTTTTTTTTAAGAAGGAAAAACTTCGTTAATCACAAACAAATTCAAAACAAACAATACAAGCAGCTCAACCGAAAACAACAAGCTACCTACTATCAATTTTTTCTACATAACTTTTTTCATGATTTTTTAAACTTCTTTTTTTGGCAATTTGTAATTTATAATACACAATATTTCGAGTATCCTGTACAATTTTGGAAGTTGTACTCAAGTAATTGTTGAAGATGTAATTGTTCTTATTGATCCACAAGTTGTAGATCATTGCTGCCAGTATTGAAGTATGCACTCTTTGTCTCTTTTCCTTCTTGTTCTGCACTAACCAAATTTTCCATCTATAAAAATCTGTTGGCCAACTTCGAATTCCCAGCCACTTACAAACCAGCTCGAAAACTTGTTTGTCTGCTCTACAAACCGGACATAGAGTACTTTCCAAAGCTATATGAAATTGAGAGAATTTGTCCTAAATTAACAGTTGAGCATTGATCGCTTGCCAAAAGATAAGCATATGCTTAGGCATGTTTAAAGAGCACCAAATACTCTCGCTAAACTCAAACTGGATCTGGGGCAACTTTGAAACGCCCCTGCCTTGATTATGTCTGCACTAGCAAATTTGTTCCTCAAGTGACAAAGTTTCCTCCAATACCAACTAGAATATGAGTTGGGCTCTTCCTGCAAAGGAGAGGTGCCTAGTAGCCCAAGTGTGGAGTCTTTGTTTAATTTTCTTAATAATCACTCCACAATCTTCAGCTCTCCATTTTGTAGGTCTTAGAGGGACCCCCAGGTATTTGAGAGGAAAATTTCCTTCAAGAAGGGCCATCTCTCTCATAATAGCTTGTTTAACGTCTTCTCTCACCTCTCCAAAATAGAGTTGAGATTTGTTAGTGTTGATAGAAAGTCCTGAGGTATCACTAAACTCATCCAAAACATCTTTTAACACCTGTATTGAGTGTAAGTTTCCCTTGCTAAACAACATTATGTCATCCGCAAAGCAAAGACTAACAATTTTAAGATTCTTACACATGGGGTGATACTTGTAATTAGAATGACACGCAACCAATTGTAATCTCCTAGTTAGGTGCTCCATTATCAAGACAAATAAAAGAGGGGAGAGGGGATCACCTTGTCTCAAACCTTTCTAGCCTTTAAAGCTCCCTTGCACTCTTCCATTCATCAATATAGAGTAAGAAGTTGCTCTCAAACATGTCATTATCCAAGAAATAAATATGGTTGGCAGATTAAAAGCATTCAAAAGGGCTTCCAAAAACTCCAAGTTCACTGTGTCATATGCTTTACTAATATCAACTTTGATAGTGCATCTTGGAGAAATGTTCTTCCTTTTGTAATTTTTCAAGAGATCTTGAAGAATCATTACATTATGAGCAATAGATCTCCCTTGAACAAAAGCTCCTTGATTCTGATTAACAAGATCAAAAAGCACTTGGGAAAGTCTCAAACATAACAACTTAGATATGCATTTATACACAGTAGAAATAGCAAGCTATTGGTCTAAACTCCACTGCCTTTGTTGGGTTTTTAGTTTTAGGGATAAGAGTTAACATGGTTGCATGAAATTCGTGAGGCATGATACCTGTTATGGAAATTCTCCATAGCTTTGGTAAATTCAGCACCCAGTTCAGGCCACATTTTCTTAAAAAATCTTGCTCCATATTCGTTTGGTCCAGGAGATTTTGAATTAGATATACTGAAAAATGTCCTCCATATCAATTTCACTTGTTTCTCTAGGTTAAGACGACTCCCCAGATCCATACAGTCAGCTCAAAGCCACTGAGCAGGACTAGAACTTGTTCCCATATAGCCTTGGAAGTGGCTCACAAAGTGTCGAGTTACCTCAGAGTAATTGTCTATAAGCTCCCCTTGGTCATTGGTGTAAGAAACAATACTATTTTCCATCCTTTTTTTTTTCTTCAGATTAGCATGGAAAAAAGAATTGTTCTCATCCCCTTTGCATAACCAAGTTACCTTGCTACGTTGTCTCAAGAAACTATAATACATCTTTTCTTGAGTATTGAAATGAGTAGCAGCCTCCCGCTTGTTCTTTACTAATAAAATGTTGATAACTGTTAATTTTGGTATGCCTACTAATACCCAATTTACCCCTGGACACCAACTAACATAACTGTTTTGACAGTTATGTTCGTTATGTGCCTACTACTGTTTTTCATGTGTGTATATATAGCCTTTTGGCTATCTAGTTTTGGTAACCATTCTGTAATAAAGCTAAGTATCAATAAAGCTTTAATTCTCTCTCAATTCTGTCTTAATTGGATTCGAGTTCCTTGGATAGGTTCAGTTGTTGAACCTGAGTCTGTTCTGGTGCATGAAAGAAACACCTACTGGTGTGATCGAATTGGTGTTTGCTCAACAACGAGTATCAGAGCTAGGGAGGGATCAATCTGTGTCAAATCGTGAATCAAGTTTGCCATATTCAAAGAAGTTTGAAGGCAGTTCTTGAAGTTCAAGATTCAGGTGATTGATCAGCAAAGATGGGGAATACCAGGTTCGATCTTGAAAAGTTTGATGGCAAGACTGATTTCGGTTTATGGAGAGTAAAGATGCGTGCACTCCTGGTGCAGCAAGGATTGCAGGATGCACTGCTTGTAGAAGGGAAGATGCCTGTTGGGTTAACAGAAAAGGAAAAGTCAGACATTATGATCAAGGCTCACAGCACAATCATTCTCAGCTTGGGGGACAAGGTGCTAAGAGAAGTTTCAAAAGAAACGACTGCAGCAGGACTATGGCTCAAGCTCGAACATCTTTACATGGTAAAATCCTTAGCCAATAGACTATTCTTGAAACAAAAACTTTATTCTTTTATACTAACAGCAGGGAAAAGTGTTGAAGATCATTTGGATGATTTCAACAAGATCATTTTTGATCTAGAAAACATAGGGATCAAGATTGAGGATGAGGACCAAGCAATCATTCTCCTAAACTCTTTGCCCACAGAAAGATATGAACATTTCGTGGACACCATGATGTATGACAGGGATTCCTTAACATTGGAAGAAGTGCAGAATGCACTGATGTCTAAGGAGATCAAGAAGAGAGCTGAGCTTCAAGATGAAGGCTCAGGAGATGGATTGATGGTCCGGGGAAAACCTTTCAAGAAGGAGAACAGTGGAAAGAAGGAATCGAATAAGGCAAAGACAAACTCAAAGAATAAAAGGAGATGTTACATCTGCAATCAAACAACTCACCTGAAAAAGGATTGTCCAGTACTCAAGAATTATAACCAGAGCAAGAATGGAAATGCAGACATTGTATCTGAATGTTCAGATAGTGATGGTTATGAGAGTGCTGGGGTACTTGTTGTCTCTAAAGGTCAGTCTGATCTAGAATGGATTCTAGATTCAGGCTGTTCTTTTCATGTATGCCCAGACAGAAGCAAATTTCATGACTATCAAGATATAAGGGCAGGCTCTGTAAAGCTTGGTGACAACAGAGCCTGTGCCACTACTGGAATTGGGATAGTAAAATTGGCTCTAGGTGGAGGCCTGAGTATCAGTTTAAATCAGGTGAGGCATGTTCCTGAGATCAAGAGAAATTTGATTTCTGTTGCTATGTTGGATCAGGAAGGGTATTCTGTCAGAATAGAAAATGGTGAAATGAAAGTGATGAAGGGTTCTAAGGTTGTAATGAGAGGCTCATCAATGAATGGCATCTATGTTCTACAAGGAAACACTATGAAGAATCAAATCAATGTCACTGCAAGATGCAATACCACCATGACATGGCACAAAAGGCTTGGACATGTTAGTCATAAGGGCCTGAAAATTCTGCACCAGAAGGGAGTTTTTGGTAAGGACAATATTCAAGACCTGGAATTCTGTTAACATTGTGTGCTTGGAAAATCTACTAGGGTCAAGTTTGGAGTTGGGGAACACAACACCAAAGGGATTATGGATTACCTGCACTCAGATCTTTGGGGGCCATCCAGAACCATGTCAAGAGGAGGAGCTAGGTATTTCATCTCATTCATTGATGATTTCTCTAGAAGAGTATGGGTATAAATCTTGAACACCAAAGATGAGGCTTTTCCCAAGTTCAAGGAATTCAAGATATTACTAGAGAATCAAACTGGAAAGAGGATCAAGAAGTTAAGAACTGACAATGGTCTTGAGTTCTGTGCAGACCTATTCAATAATTTCTGCAAACAAGAAGGGATTGGTAGACATTTGTCTGTGGTTAGAACACCACAACAGAATGGTCTAGCAGAAAGAAAGAATATGACCCTGCTAGAAAGAGTAAGATGCATGATTATTAGCTCTGGATTACCTAAGAATTTCTGGGGAGAAGCTGTAGTTACAGCTTGTTACTTGATCAACAGATGTCCCTCATCTGCTATCAAGTTTCAAACTCCCATGGAAGCTTGGACAGGTCACAATGCACCCTATAATCATCTAAGGGTGTTTGGTTATGTGGCCTATGCTCATGTGAAGCAAGACAAGCTTGAAGCTAGGGCCAGAAAATGTATTTTCATTGGTTATCCAGATGGAGTAAAAGGGTACAAGCTTTGGAGCATAGAACTTGGAAATCACCAAAAATATTTCATAAGTAGAGATGTAGTGTTTGAAGAAAACAGGATGTACAAAGACACTCTACAAGCACCTACAGACACAACTAAGGAGAGAAATGATGATGTTCAGTTTGAGGTGGAGTCACCTGCAAGAACAACTCAATTCACACCAGCTACTGCAGAAGAACAAGAAACTGCAGAGAGTGAATCTGATCCTGATGATGACAGTATTTTGGACTATGAATTGGTAAGAGATCGAAAGAGGAGAGCCATAAAACCACCAGCAAGGTTTGGTTTTGCAGATGTAGTGCACTATGCACTGAACATTGCAGAAATTGGTGAGTTTGAACCTAGAACATATGAAGAAGCAATGAAATGCAGAGATGGGCCAAGATGGAAATCTGCTATGGATGATGAGATTGATTCCCTTAAAAGAAATAAAACCTGGATCCTGGTTAAAGTTCCAGTTGGTAGGAAAATTGTAAGCTGCAAATGGATTCTAAAGCAAAAAGAGGGAATACCAGGGGTGGAAGTGGCAAGATTCAAAGCTAGGTTAGTTGCTAGAGGTTTCACACAAAGAGAGGACATTGACTATAATGAAATATTCTCTCCTGTGGTGAAACACACTTCAATAAGAATTTTACTAACTCTTGTTGCAGTGGAAGATCTAGAACTAGAGCAACTTGATGTAAATACAGCATTCCTCCATGGTGATCTAGAGGAACAAATTTTGATGAAGCAACCACCAGGTTATGAAGAAAAGGGAAAAGAGGACCATGTTTGTCTACTAAAAAGGTCACTCTATGGTTTAAAACAGTCTCCCAGACAATGGTACAAAAGATTTGATGACTATGTAATCAAATTGGGTTTCAAAAGAAGTGCTTTTGACAACTGTGTGTATGTCAAGAATGAGAAGCACCCTGTATTTCTACTTCTCTATGTTGATGACATGCTCATTGCTAGCAAAAGCATGAGTGAAATAGACAAAGTTAAGAAGGTGTTGCACAAGGAGTTTGAGATGAAAGACCTTGGCCCAGCAAGGAGAATTCTGGGCATTGAAATTGAAAGAAACAGGGAAAGAAGAACCCTGAAATTGTCTCAAAGCAGCTAAACTGCTAAAATTCTAGAGAAATTTGGGTTTACTGATGTGAAACCAGTTGGCACACCCTTGTCCCAACAGTTCAGACTCTCTTGCTCACAATCACCAACCACAGATGATGAAAACACTTACATGGAAACTATTCCATACACCAGTGTCGTGGGCAGCATCATGTATATCATGGTCTGCACCAGACCAGATATTTTTCATGGGGTTAGTGTTGTAAGCAGATTTATGAGCAAACCTGGGAAGGAGCATTGGAATGCTGTAAAATGGATCATGAGATACTTGAAAGGAACCATAAACATTGGGTTGATTTATGGCCTGAGTTCAAACAGAGAAGGTGTAATGGGATATGTTGACTCAGACTATGCTGGGGATATCGACTCAAGGAGATCACAATCTGGCTATGTATTCTTGCTCAATGGCCGCACCATTAGTTGGAAGGCAAATTTGCAAACAATTGTTGCTCTCTCCACCACTGAAGCAGAGTACATTGCTTGTACTGAGGCTGTCAAAGAAGGTATCTGGCTAAAAGGAATCACTAGGGAACTTGGCATAGATCAGAAAAGCATAAACATTCTATGTGACAGCCAGAGTGCACTGCACCTCAGCAGAAATCAAGTATTCCATGAACGAACCAAACATATTAATGTGAGGCTTCATTTCATTCGAGATGTCATCAATGAAGGGAAAATCAAGCTATGCAAAGTATCAACTGAAGACAATGCTGCTGATATGCTCACTAAAAACCTTACATCAGTCAAGTTTCAACACTGCCTACAATTGCTCATGATCAATGATGCTTAGTATAGCTTCCTATGTTTGTTCATTTTATTCATACTTGTAAATTCCTTGTGTAATGTGTATTAGTAGTCAAGGTGGAGAATTGTTAATTTTGGTATGCCTACTAATACCCAATTTACCCCTGGACACCAACTAACATAACTGTTTTGACAGTTATGTTCGTTATGTGCCTACTACTGTTTTTCATGTGTGTATATATAGCCTTTTGGCTATCTAGTTTTGGTAACCATTCTGTAATAAAGCTAAGTATCAATAAAGCTTTATTTCTCTCTCAATTCTGTCTTAATTGGATTCGAGTTCCTTAGATAGGTTCAGTTGTTGAACCTGAGTCTCTTCTGGTGCATGAAAGAAACACCTACTGGTGTGATCGAATTGGTGTTTGCTCAACACTTGCTAATGCCAGTGTGTCTCTGTACAACTTTATGCCCAAAGCTTGATTTTGGGTCACTGGAGAAGAAAAAGGTTTGGGGAGGGATTAGGCTAGAGGTCATCTGAGATAGGGAGTAGCAGTTTTTAATGTATTTGGTGAGGCTGTTCATAAAATTCGTAATTCATGGTTTAAAATTTTAACAAATTCGAATTAAATTATTTGGGATCAAACTAAATGAATCTGATATCAATGGTTTGGTCAATTTAGATTGTTTATAATTTTTTTGATTTGGTCAGTTTAGAATTTGCTCCACTAGTTTAAAGTAAGTTAGACCGTCTACATGTCAAAAAATAAAGTTAAACTGTCTAATTATTTATATATAATTAAAAAAATATTAATAAATGACATTTGGGAGTAATTATTAATATTGATATTGATTTATTATTATTGTATGAATATTATAAACTTTGAAAGGTAACAAAATTAAGTAAACAAAGGAACATTGTTTTCTAAATTTTTTTACAACAATCATAAAATACAAACCATATGGTTTCAAATCAAACTAATTTATTCTAAAGTGAATTACAATCCTGAAAACTTTTACTCTACTATATGGTTATTAGGACAAAAGATTAGAAAATCTGCAAGGTTGTTTTTTATGTGAAAAATTGTAATTTTATAAATATTTTTTATTCAGAAGTAATTGGTATAAAATGAGAAATTTTTCTAATGGGTGGAAGGATTTTTTTTTTTTTTTAATTTTTTGTTGAAGGATAGAATTTTTTGAATTTGTATATCGATACTAAGCGTAAATTAATTACGATTTTCATAAATTTATTTAAAATTAATTTAAATTCAATTATACAAATAGTCTTTAAGTAAACAATATTAGCTTTTTTTAAAAAAATATTTTTACACATAAAATATTCTTTTTACAAAAATATAGACATTTATTTTTACAATGTTTTCACAACAACATTAAAGAAGAGAAATTTACACCCCATTCGATTATACTGTGATACAGCAGTTTTTTTTTATTTATTGTCTATTTTCATATTGCCTTTTTATTTTGTGTATTCTAATGTTGTTTTGTTGATAAAAGTTTTTTTATTCTTTTTTGTTTACACGTGTAAGCCTAGAGTTTTGCATGTGTTTATTATTATTATTATTATTATTATTATTATTATTATTATTATTATTATTATTATTTGTATTTTAAGTGTTAAAAAGGTTGATGTGACTGTGTATTGTCACATTTGTGGTAGGCTTTTTTTTTTTTTTTTTTTTTTCCTTTTAATTCAATGTAATCATCACTTCAATACAATTACTCTCTCTTTCACACCACCTTTTGGTGGTTTATACCCGCTATCCCATTTAACTATTCATCATCTTCTTCTTGTGTTCTTTGTTTTAAAAAAAACACAACCCGTTATTCTCTTAGGGGCAGTTTTTATGCAGTTTTTTGTTGTTGTTGTTGTTGTTTTTATTATAATTTTCTCTCTATATTTTTCCCCATTTATTTGTTGGTTTTTCATATAAATACTTTGCTTGTTTATTATCTATGGTTATTACTCTATCAAAGTCTTCTTCTCCAGTTGTAAAAAATCCCCCAAAAATGCCTCAGAAAAACTTGTGTCGATCCTCAATGGGTAAAAAAAATTTGAAGGAACATCCCCAAGCCTTACCTCATCAGTTCCAAGCAAACGCAAATTTCTTGGTGAAACTTCGAAGAGGAGGATGTCCAAATGTCCTCGTCCCGTGGTTGAAATTCAGACTCAGATTTTGAGTTGAGCCAAAGTTCCAAAGTCTCCCAAATCTGATAAAGTTTTTTTCTATTGATCTTGTGTTGTTTTAGGGTTTTTTTCAAGTTGATTATGTTTCCTATTTTTTTTTTTCTGCATGTTTTTTTTGTTTGTCCCATTTTATAGTTTTTTGTTTGTTTGACTCTGTGTCTTGTTGTTGTTGTTTTGGTTTTAATTTGTTAACTTTTAGGGAAAGGGTAAATATCAAGTGAAGATTTTTCAATGATCTGTTTGAAGACATAATTAGGAAAAGGGTTGTTGAGGTGTACCATTTCATTTTTTTAGTTTTAATGTTTTTTTATGCTTGTTTTTGATGTTCTTTATTTATTATTTTTTTTTGTTGTTTTAGTAGTGTTTTCTTATGTTTTTTTATAGGATTGGGAATCCAAGTACACCCGATCGGAATACCATTTCAGAGTTTTTTTGTGCTTGTTTTTATGTTTTTTATTTTTTTTTTGTGTTGTTTTAGTAGTGTTTTCGAGTATTGTCACATTCTCTTGAAATAATTATGTTCTTTTTCCTATTTTTTTTTATAAGGGAGGGGGTGTTAAACACCCCAGAATAATTCATTAAACCAAATAGAAAGTCTACAAACAGAGTACAACCTTAGAAAAACTTCAACAAACAGTAAAGAAACGAAGACTACAGACATTAAACCAAAGACAATGTAAAAAAAAAAACTAGCACATGGCTTTCTTGCAACTCCTTAACCAGCATGCTTCATCCACTCAATGTAATCATTCAACACATTTGGATCCATGTCACCACGCTTAGTAAATCCTATTACCTTTGTCTCCTTTGCCCATTTTGCAACATTATGCGCCATGTAGTTACATCTTCTATTCACATGCCTGATTCCCCAACTAGAAAGTTGAGTACATAGCTGATGGAAGCGCCTTCTGAGATGAATCAATTTGAAATGGATGTCTATTCCCGTCTCAGTGGATAAATCTCTGGCTACCTCCATATTATCACTCTGAAAGATGACATACTTGGCCCTCATCTCTATCATCAATTCGGCTGCCATACACACTGCAAGCCCTTCCCCAATCAGCGGATCAATAGTTGAGCTTCTCTCTATTTTAATGGTAACAATATGACCTTTATCATCTCGAACCACAGTCGCTAACACCACTCCATCTTCATCATAAGATATGTCGCAATTGCAGCATAGCCACGACTCAGGAGGGGGACGCCACTCACAGAAATCAACCACATCATTGGATGCAACCTTGATGTGATCTCGAATTTTGCTATTGACAGTAAACACCACCTTCGAAATCGGGCTTCTTGACTGACTATGCACTATAGAGTTTCTTTCATGCCAAACTGTTTCCACCACACAAAGAGCAGTGACAATAATCTCAAGGAAGGTTAAGTTTGGGGGTTTGTTGATGTCCACCATAAACCAATCTTTCCACTGTTTCTGTAAAGCCCGCTTAGTTTAATTTGGAAATTAGCAGTTAATCATGATTAATTATGAAATTATTTATAGCTATTTAAATAATTTATTATACTGTTATTTATGGAATTCAGAAATGCATGGTTATGTTATTCAGTAATTTTCATATTTTGCATTTCCGGTGCCTGGTATTTTGGAACTCGGCGTTTGGCTCAGTAGAAATCAAAACTTAGCATGTTATTAGTTTGGGACGGTTTATTAGGCATTGGGAATGTCGGGAATGGCCAGGAATTTAGAATTTCCCAAAAATACCCCTTTAGTATGATTTATGTGGTTTTATGGTGGAGGGGCAAAATGGTCTTTTTGCCCCATTAGTGTTTTGTCTTTTAGTGACTTGTTTAAATGAAAATTAAATATTTATTTTAATGTTTACTTGGCTGAAATGAAATATGATAAGTGGCATTATGTGTATTTCCTTCATTTTTACAAAACACTTAGAAAAAGTTAGAAAAAACTCTCTCAAGTCCTCTCTCTATTTCGGCTGAGCATATGGGTGCATGAAGCTGATTTTCTTCTTTGACTTTCAAGCAAATTCTCTTCCAATCTAAGCATTCTTCAAGCTAGGTTAACTTCTCTTGTTTTCCTCTTTAAAATTGTTGAAATTTTGATGTTAATATGATGATGCATGCATGATTATTTGAGTATGTTGTTGCTGTGTTTAATTGTTATTTACAGAAGCTTAGTTAGGCTTAAAATGAATGGATTAACTAGGTTTTAATGCATGCTAGTTGTGTTGTTCAAAGTTTGGAATTTTCAAGCTTAAAAATGTGATTTTTGAAGAAAATAAAGAAATTGGTTGCTGTGTTTGTGGTGGTTATTTTCTGTGGTTTGGAGAGGCTTAATTATCCTTGGTTAAGTAGATTCTAGCTAGTTGGAATGCATGTTAGGTGGTTTTGCTCAAGTTTGAGTTTAGAACTCAAAGCTTGAGCTCCAATGGCATTTTTCGTGTTTGTGGTTTCTGGGTAGGTTTGATGCTTTGGAAATGTTATGTGGGGTATATGGAATAGGTCTGGAAGGTTTGAATCAATTTGGGGTTGATTTGAGCAAGTTATGAAATTTTGATTGTTGCTGCCTGCGAGGAACCGGAATTCCGGTTGTGCATCCGGAATTCCGGATGGGGGTCCTGAATTTCCCAGAACCGGAATTCCGGTTGGGCAACTGGTCTACCGGTTGGGGAATTTTCAGAACCCGTGTTTTTCCTCGTTTTTATGTTTTAGGGGCTATTGCCATGCTTTTTATCGATAGGGAAACTTTTAGTTCCTAGTTTTAGTCCCCGGGAAGTGATTTAGCGTGTCACTTATAGTGTTGTGATTTTTATGGTTTAGGAGCCTGTAATCCGCCGCTCAGCTAAAGTTCCAGTCAGGTTGACCGGCACACCTGAATTCGGAATCCAGGTAAGATTAGTATAACAGTATGCATATGTGGATTACATGTTTAGCGTGCATGTAGGAAGCCTATTAGATTACATTAGTTATGTATGTTGGCTTCGAACCATCCAACCCTGTCACGTCGGTACAGGCTGGAGTATGACCAGCAGCCGGAGTATGACCGGTTCGACCGATCAGGCTGACACTTGGTTGGTGGTTCCGTACTATTGACGTATCCCGTCGGTACAGGCTGGAGTATGACCGACGGAGTATGACCGGTTCGACCGATCGGAGGATATAGTAACACGTCGGTACAGTGGAGTATGACCAAGAAATGAGTATGACCGGTTCGACCGATCAGGTTGTTACGTGTCAATAGTACCGTCCCTATGAACGTTCAGAACTCAGTACCATGTTGGACATGGCAGTAGTGGCTCAGTATCGTGTTGGACAAGGCAGTAGCGGGACTCAGTATCGTGTTGGACACGGCAGTTAGAATTATGTATGAGTATTATTATGCTTTTCTTACTGAGTCTGTCGACTCACAGATCTACGTTTATGTGTAGGTAAAGGCAAGGCTAAAGCTGATGGACCGTGAGCGAGCTTGTGAAGATTGTACATGTCGGGGCGGTTAGGCCTGGAGCGTACGATCATCGGGACAGCGAGGCTGATTTTTGTAACTGGTCGTTAGACGACCTTTATTTTGTGTATTAGTTAAACAGTTAAATCTTTTGTAAATGATTTTATAATCGGTATCCCGAGTCTTTTGTAATATTATTTTATAAGTTTTAATTAAAAAGCAAAAATTTTAATTAATCACATTTTTCCATAAACCTCGTTGATTAGCAACGAGCTGCACAGCATGTTTAAAAATCACGTAATACGCCTATGTTAGTTAGGGTGTTACAATTTGGTATCAGAGCCGCCAGGTTGTCTTCCGAAGATCGTCACGACATGTACAATCATCATCGAGCTAGCTCGGTTCACGGTTCAGTAAGCCTTTATTGCTTTAGTAGTTTATTTTATTCAGTTATGAAAAAGAAAAGCCTGTTAGGAAGCATGTTAGTAGCCTGATAGTAGAATAGGCGCATGTTTCGTTTTTAATTTCCAAATTAAGCGGCATTAGTAAGCTCTCCTTGAATACGACCTGATATGCCAACTCTGGGTTTCGCATGCGGTTCTAACTAGATGGACGCTAGGCGGACCACCAGGAGTCAGGGCAACTCAGTGGGGTCGAATCAAGGTCAGGGAGCTCAGTTTCCCCCACCTGTTAGGGGCCGAGGTAGAGGTCCCCGAGGCAGGGCTCGTGGTCGGGGTGATGAGAACCCACCACAGGCCGCCTGGCTCCCCGCCCGATCGGGGAGCCCAGAAGTGGGAGTTACGGTTTGCGGAGATGCAAGCCCGGATCGAAGAGCAAGACCTCGAGATTCGAGAGGTTGAGACGACGGGGTGCTCCTGCCGGTTACGGTGCCGTAGTTCCGGTGGCACACCGCCCGCCGCCTGTGCCGAGATAGTGGTGGCGGCCCATAGATTGGAACCTCTGTATGAGCGGTTCCGGAAGCAGGCACCTCCGGTTTTCCTGGGAGGTCCGGACGTGATGAAAGCCGAGCAATGGCTGACGGTGATTACCAAGATCCTGAACTTTATGGGTATCACCGGTAACGACAGAGTGGTGTGCGCCACATTCCAGTTCCAAGAGGACGCTCTGGTCTGGTGGGACATGGTGTCTCAGATCCATGACGTCACCACCATGACCTGGGAAAGGTTCCAGGAACTCTTTAATGCAAAGTACTACAACGAGGCTGTCAGAAGCGCCAAGAGGAAAGAGTTCGCTCACCTGACCCAGCGTGAGAACATGAGCGTCACTGAGTATACTACTCAGTTTGATCGGTTGGCGAGGTTAGCCTCGGGAATTGTGCCGACCAACTTCAGCAAGAAGGAGAAGTATCTGGACGGGTTGAATGCCAAGATCAGGCATTACTTGATGATTACCACGGACGACAGCACCACCTATGCTCAGATGGTGGAGAAGGCACTGCGAGCTGAGGGCGCAGTTGGGTGTATGTCAGAATCAGCAAGTACTCCGGTGAGTGGCGGGGCTCCTACCCCTCCTGGATCAGGCTTTAGCAGGGGGAGTAGCGGTTCGGCCATTGACCAGAGGAAGAGAGCACCCACTGCTTCCGGTGGCTCGAGTCAGAACAAGAGGTTCCGGGGGAACCAGAACAGAGGGAGTCGTCCAGGTGGTACTGAGACCCGATTCTCCTATCCCGAGTGCCCTAGCTGCAAGAGGCACCATCGGGGTGAGTGCAAAGGTCAGGGATGCTTTCACTGTGGCATGCCCGGACACTTCAAGAGGGACTGTCCCCAGCTCCGATCAGAGACACCGAGAGCTCCAGCGATACCCACTCCAGCCAGGGTGTTCGCTATCACTCAGGCTGATGCAGATGCCAGCCCATCAGTTGTCACAGGTCAGCTTTCTATTAACAACTCGCTATATTCAGTGTTGTTTGATTCTGGGGCTACACATTCTTATGTGGCGGCCAGAGTCTTTAGTAAATTGGGTAGACCGTATGATAGCTATGAAGCAGGGTTTGGAACCCTATTACCTGGCGGAGAATTGGTTATCTCCAATAGGTGGATTAGGTCTATGCCGATCAGGATAGATGGTAGAGAGTTAAGTGCTGACCTGATAGAGATGAGTTTAGTCGAATTCGGTATTATTTTAGGAATGGATTTCCTATCTAAATATTCGGCGAGCATTGATTGTAAAAGGAAGATGGTGGTCTTCCAACCGGAAAGTGAAGAACCATTCGTGTTTGTTGGTTCAGTTCAGGGATCTCGAATCCCGGTGATCTCGGCTATGTCAGCTAGAGAATTGTTGCACGGTGGTTGCTTAGGGTTTCTGGCCGTGGTGGTGGACACCACTCGGCCAGATACCATTCGGCCAAAGAACATCAGGGTGGTTCGGGAATTTTTAGATGTTTTTCCTGAAGAACTTCCAGGGTTACCACCTCAGCGGGAGATCGATTTTGTGATAGACTTGGCACCAGGGGTGGAACCGGTTTCCAAAGCCCCGTATAGAATGGCTCCAGCTGAACTTAAGGAATTAAAGATTCAGCTCCAAGGGTTGTTCGACATAGGGTTCATTCGGCCCAGTGTGTCACCCTGGGAAGCCCCGGTTTTATTCGTCAAGAAGAAGAATGGATCTATGAGGATGTGCATCGACTATAGGGAATTGAACAAGCTGACGGTGAAGAATAAATATCCATTACCTAGGATCGATGACTTGTTCGATCAGCTTCAGGGGAAGACGGTCTTTTCTAAGATTGATCTCCGCTCGGGTTATCATCAGTTGAGAATCTGAGAGGAGGACATTCCGAAGACAGCTTTCCGCACTAGGTATGGACATTACGAGTTTCTTGTTATGTCATTCGGACTAACCAATGCTCCTGCAGCATTCATGGACCTGATGAATAGAGTATTCAAGGCTTTCCTCGATATCTGTGTAATTGTGTTTATCGACGACATCCTCGTGTACTCTCAATCAGAAGAGGAGCATGAGTTACATCTTCAGATGGTACTGCAACGGCTTCGAGAACATAAGCTTTATGCCAAGTTCAAGAAATGTGAGTTCTGACTATCTCAGGTGTCCTTCCTAGGGCACATTGTGAGCAAAGATGGGATCAAGGTGGATCCCGGGAAGATCGAATCCGTCAGGGATTGGCCGAGACCGAAGACAGTGACAGAGATTAGAAGCTTCTTGGGTTTAGCTGGGTACTACCGTAGATTCGTCGAAGGGTTCTCTAAAATTTCAATGCCCCTAACCGAGCTTACAAAGAAGAATCAGCGATTTATTTGGTCAGACAAGTGCGAAGCTAGTTTTCAGGAGCTAAAACAGAGGTTGATTACCGCTCCAGTACTAGCTTTGCCTTCGGACAAGGAGAAGTTCGTAGTATATTGTGACGCATCCAAACAGGGTTTGGGGTGTGTGTTGATGCAAGCCGATCGGGTCATCGCTTATGCTTCCCGTCAGTTAAAGGATTATGAACAGCGATACCCGACTCATGATCTAGAATTGGCCGCAGTGGTTTTTGCATTGAAGATTTGGCGACATTACCTTTACGGGGAAAAGTGTGAGATCTATACCGACCATAAAAGTCTCAAGTATTTCTTTACTCAGAAGGATCTGAATATGAGACAGAGACGTTGGTTGGAATTAGTGAAAGATTACGATTGTGAGATCCTCTATCACCCCGGAAAAGCCAATGTAGTGGCCGATTCCCTGAGCAGAAAGGGTCCCGGGCAAGTAGCTAGTATGGTTCAAATCTCACCTCAGCTAGCAGAGGATATGGTTAGATCCAGCATTGAGTTTGTGGTAGGTCAGCTTCACAACTTAACGCTGCAATCTGATCTGTTGGAAAGAATAAAAGTCGCTCAGATGACGGATCCAGAGTTAGTGAAAATCCGAGATGAGGTGTTGGCTGGTCAAGCCAAGGACTTTTCAGTGTCAGACAGGGGGATGCTATTGTATAAAGCCAGGGTTTGTGTTCCGAACAGTGTGGAACTCAGGAATGAGATCTTTGAGGAGGCTCATTCTACCCCGTATTCTCTGCATCCCGGCACCACTAAGATGTACCAAGATTTAAAACCGTACTTCTGGTGGAGCGGTATGAAGAAGAATTTGGTAGAATTCGTATCGAGATGCCTCACTTGTCAGCAGATTAAGGCTGAACATCAGACCCGACGGGGTTGTTGCAGCCTCTAACCCCACCAGAATGGAAATGGGAGGATATTACGATGGATTTTGTGGTCGGGTTACCTAGGACCACGGGTTTATTTGATTCCATCTGGGTAGTGGTGGATCGATTTACGAAATCTGCTCATTTTCTGCCGGTTAGAACAACATTATCAGTGGATCAGTTGGCAGAACTGTATGTCAGAGAGATAGTAAGACTTCACGGGGTACCGAAGTCTATAGTTTCGGACAGGGATCCGAAGTTCACCTCCAAATTTTGGCAAAGTTTGCAACGGGCAATGGGTACAAAGCTAAAATTTAGTACAGCATTCCATCCTCAGACAGATGGTCAGTCCGAAAGGACAATTCAGATATTGGAGGACATGTTGAGAGCCTGTGTTATGGATTTTGAAGGCTCATGGAATCAGTATCTACCGTTGATAGAATTTTCGTACAACAACAGTTATCAGAGTACGATAGGGATGGCTCCCTATGAACTGTTATACGGTAGGAAATGTAGATCCCCTATCCACTGGGATGAGACAGGGGAGAGGAAATACCTAGGTCCAGAGTCAGTGCAGCGGACCAATGAGGCTATAGAGAAGATAAAAGCTAGAATGCTTGCCTCACAGAGCAGACAGAAGAGTTACGCAGATCCGAAACACAGAGATGTTGAGTTCCAAGTAGGGGACCATGTGTTTTTACGGGTATCTCCGATGAAGGGGATTAAACGTTTCGGGAAAAGAGGCAAGTTATGCCCTAGATTTACAGGACCTTTCGAGATTCTCGAGAAGATAGGTCAAGTGGCATATCGGTTAGCATTGCCTCCAGCCTTATCAGCAGTTCACAACGTATTCCATGTCTCGATGTTGAGAAAATACGTTTCAGATCCCTCTCATATACTCAGTTATGAGAGTCTTGAGCTACAGCCAGACATGACTTATGAGGAACAGCCAGTGCAGATCATGGATAGAAAGGATAAAGTCCTTCGGAATAAGACCATAGCATTGGTCAAAGTTCTCTGAAGAAACAGCAAGGTGGAGGAAGCCACCTGGGAGCTAGAGTCAGATATGAAAGCTCAATATCCAGAGTTATTCAGGTTAGATTTCGGGGACGAAATCCTTTTAAGGGGGGGATAGTTGTAAAGCCCGCTTAGTTTAATTTGGAAATTAGCAGTTAATCATGATTAATTATGAAATTATTTATAGCTATCTAAATAATTTATTATACTGTTATTTATGGAATTCAGAAATGCATGGTTATGTTATTCAGTAGTTTTCATATTTTGCATTTCCGGTGCCCGGTATTTTGGAACTCGGCGTTTGGCTCAGTATAAATCACAACTTAGCATGTTATTAGTTTGGGACGGTTTATTAGGCATTGGGAATGTCGGGAATGGCCGGGAATTTAGAATTTCCCAAAAATACCCCTTTAGTATGATTTATGCGGTTTTATGGTGGAGGGGCAAAATGGTCTTTTTGCCCCATTAGTGTTTTGTCTTTTAGTGACTTGTTTAAATGAAAATTAAATATTTATTTTAATGTTTACTTGGCTGAAATGAAATATGATAAGTGGCATTATGTGTATTTCCTTCATTTTTACAAAACACTTAGAAAAAGTTAGAAAAAACTCTCTCAAGTCCTCTCTCTATTTCGGCTGAGCATATGGGTGCATGAAGCTGATTTTCTTCTTTGATTTTCAAGCAAATTCTCTTCCAATCTAAGCATTCTTCAAGCTAGGTTAGCTTCTCTTGTTTTCCTCTTTAAAATTTTTGAAATTTTGATGTTAATATGATGATGCATGCATGATTGTTTGAGTATGTTGTTGCTGTGTTTAATTGTTATTTACAGAAGCTTAGTTAGGCTTAAAATGAATGGATTAACTATGTTTTAATGCATGCTAGTTGTGTTGTTCAAAGTTTGGAATTTTCAAGCTTAAAAATGTGATTTTTGAAGAAAATAAAGAAATTGGTTGCTGTGTTTGTGGTGGTTATTTTCTGTGGTTTGCAGAGGCTTAATTATGCTTGGTTAAGTAGATTCTAGCTAGTTGGAATGCATGTTAGGTGGTTTTGCTCAAGTTTGAGTTTAGAACTCAAAGCTTGAGCTCCAATGGCATTTTTCGTGTTTGTGGTTTCTGGGTAGGTTTGATGCTTTGGAAATGTTATGTGGGGTATATGGAATAGGTCTGGAAGGTTTGAATGAATTTGGGGTTGATTTGAGCAAGTTATGAAATTTTGATTGTTGCTGCCTGCGAGTAACCGGAATTCCGGTTGTGCATCCGGAATTCCGGATGGGGGTCCTGAATTTCCCAGAACCGGAATTCCGGTTGGGCAACCGGTCTACCGGTTGGGGAATTTTCAGAACCCGTGTTTTTCCTCGTTTTTATGTTTTAGGGGGTATTGCCATGCTTTTTATCGATAGGGAAACTTTTAGTTCCTAGTTTTAGTCCCCGGGAAGTGATTTAGCGTGTCACTTATAGTGTTGTGATTTTTATGGTTTAGGAGCCTGTAATCCGCCGCTCAGCTAAAGTTCCAGTCAGGTTGACCGGCACACCTGAATTCGGAATCCAGGTAAGATTAGTATAACAGTATGCATATGTAGATTACATGTTTAGCGTGCATGTAGGAAGCCTATTAGATTACATTAGTTATGTATGTTGGCTTCGAACCATCCAACCATGTCACGTCGGTACAGGCTGGAGTATGACCAGCAGCCGGAGTATGACCGGTTCGACCGATCAGGCTGACACTTGGTTGGTGGTTCCGTACTATTGACGTATCCCGTCGGTACAAGCTGGAGTATGACCAGCAGCCGGAGTATGACCGGTTCGACCGATCAGGAGGATATAGTAACACGTCGGTACAGGCTGGAGTATGACCAGCAGCCGGAGTATGACCGGTTCGACCAATCAGGTTGTTACGTGTCAATAGTACCGTCCCTATGAACGTTCAGAACTCAGTACCATGTTGGACATGGCAGTAGTGGCTCAGTATCGTGTTGGACAAGGCAGTAGCGGGACTCAGTATCGTGTTGGACACGGCAGTTAGAATTATGTATGAGTATTATTATGCTTTTCTTACTGAGTCTGTCGACTCACAGATCTACGTTTATGTGTAGGTAAAGGCAAGGCTAAAGCTGATGGACCGTGAGCGAGCTTGTGAAGATTGTACATGTCGGGGCGGTTAGGCCTGGAGCGTACGATCATCGGGACAGCAAGGCTGATTTTTGTAACTGGTCGTTAGACGACCTTTATTTTGTGTATCAGTTAAACAGTTAAATCTTTTGTAAATGATTTTATAATCGGGATCCCGAGTCTTTTGTAATATTATTTTATAAGTTTTAATTAAAAAGCAAAAATTTTAATTAATCACATTTTTCCATAAACCTCGTTGATTAGCAACGAGCTGCACAGCATGTTTAAAAATCACGTAATACGCCTATGTTAGTTAGGGTGTTACAGTTCCCATCCATTCACATCTACCAAGTCTACTCGTAGTCCCATGGATGAGTTAAACTATATGGCTTTGGCCAAGGAGCATTTCCACAACAAGTGAAAATTTGTCTCCACTTCTTCACCACACACAAGACAGCAAACGTTATTTAGATCCATAAAGTTGGCTATTTTACCTCTAGTTGGAAATGCATCCCTCTCCAGCTGCCACCAAATGAGCTTCATACGGGGGTGAATCGCGGATTTCCATATCATCTTCCATTTAATATCTGCCTGAGTGGTAGTAGTGGCACCCTTAACAATACGGCACGCCGATCTAATTGAGAAAAGGCCACTTGGTTCCCCCAGCCACATCCAATCATCCTTTGTATCTTCCTCTGGTAGTTGAATATTCAGAATTGCCTTTGCATCACTATGGTTGAACCATCTTTTTACCATATCCACATTCTAGGTCCGATCATCCCACATAAATTGATTCACCCATGCCACTCCATGAGTTGCATCCAAAAGAGGGGTAGGTCTTCTATTGGAAGAAGGCACCCACGGATTGAACCAAATAGACGTTTCTTTCCCATTGCCAATCTTTCTACACACTTGATTAACAAGTAGAGATCAAGCTCTTAGTACGGTTTTCCAAAAGCTTGAGTCCCCATTATTAATCTCAACATCCAAGAAACTCCTTCCATTAAGGTATTTAGTCTGAATAATGGTCCCCCACATGCTATCTTTATCCGTAAGGGCCTTCCATCCCCATTTAAGGATAAAGGCTGTATTAATAGTTTCAATTCTTCTGAACCCAAGCCCCCCCCCCCCCCCGCAACTTTGATTGACAGATTGAACTCCAATCAATTGTATGCCAAGTTTTTTTCGTCGCCGAGTCGCCCCACCAAAAGTCCCGCAGTTCTTTGTCCACTTTTCTTGCTATTTTTTTGGGGATTACATCAGAGGCTGCTACATAAGTAGCAATGGAAGAGCCTACCGATTGAATGAGACAAGCGCGTCCCGCCTTGGATAGCAACCTTGTTTTCCAACTTTTAACTCGTTGCATGACCTTCTTGTTGGAATTTATTTTACCAGGATCTTAGATCTACTCACAAGTATGTTGATTAACAACCTAAATATGAACTTCTAAAAACGATAAAGAAAAACACATATAAAGTTAAGAAAACCTTACATTGGGTGCAGCGGAATAATGTGTCTCCTTCCACTCAGATCTCTAACCCTTGATTCCTTTCTGTTGCAGAGTATAATCAAGATCTGAGCCCGAATATCCTTCAGATGGATGTGATCCTTCACAGTCTTCCAATCTATGATTGAGGTACTGTTTGCTGTGTGTGGGCACTACTCTCTCACTAAGGATTTCGAAATTCTCTCTCTTTTGCACTGTGTATTTTGTGTATGGTGAAGCATGCAAGAGGAAGAGAGGTGGGCTGCTATATATAGTGAAAAGGAGAGCTGAACTTTCCAAAATAAACAGTTTTCTTAATTGCAGAGTAATTGATTAACTGTCTTATTTGGTGTGATCCACCACTTTCCATTTATAGATAAATGCTAGGTTTAGGTTAGTAATTATTTGACATTTAAAAAATTGAAAATAATAATTGGGAAATACAAACAAGTGGCCGGCCATGGTGTGACTCGGCCTCACTTGGATTAGTTTCCACAATTTTATTTCTATTTTTCCAAAAATGCCATTTTTTTCAATTCTAACCATTTAAATGTCAAAACTAATTATTTAATAATTAAAATAGATTGTTAAATAAAATTGTCATTTAATATAATTATTAATTAGACATATAAAGTCTCTTCATTAATAAATAAACCTAAAATCCCTTTTCTTTACAATTTCATCCCTGCTTAGTGAAAATTCACAAATTAGACATAATCTAACTTTTAGAATTATAATTGATTAATCATAAATGAATTATTGAGTCTTACAAACAGTATGGTCTCAACTAGAATGGGGACCATGGATCTATATTGCTGAGCTTCCAATAAGTTGAACCGAATTTACTAAGTAAATCCATAACTTGTTAATTCCTTGTTGAATCCACTCTTAGAACTTGGAATTGCACTCTCAGACTTATATAGAGCATTCTATATGTTCCACGATATAGATATGCTATCTCATTTAACCATTGTTATAATCTTAATGTGATCAAAGATCCTCTATATAGATGATTTACATCGAGATGGGATAAATTTACCGTTTTCACCCCTCAATGTATTTGGCCCCTTAAAACACTTAGCTACCTGTAAGTGATGTTTTAGTGATCTAAGATATAGTCACTGAAACAAGAGCTCATCCATTTACTTCTATTTAGCTAAGCTCAAAGGGAATCATCACTTGACTTCTATACACCAGTAGAAGCTATAGATTCCATATTTATGTTCAGCACTCCCACTCAGTCATACTATCATGTTCCCAAAATATACATATCACCGTGACCCAAAAGTAGGCTTAACTAATAAATCAAAGAACATGAATAGCACTCCTGAGATTGAGCCTAAGCATATCAAGATTTAGATTCTTTTAATCTAAGATCAACTACTGATATTGACTTGGAAAGATATAACGGTAAGTTTATAATATCTTGTTTAAGTTCAATATCGGTCCAGTCCAATGTATACTCCATACATTCAAAACTAGTATACTTTACCAATGTCCTGGAAAGAACATAACACTTACTCCAAGTGTAAGTATACTTCATCCCTGATTATCACATCAGTGTAAATCCAAAACACTGATGAACAGGGACTTAGTCTTTTGAATCATATAATCACAATCACATTCCACTATGTTGACAATACTGTAATTGTGAATAAATATATGTTCTGGACTTAACTGATTTTGTGCATATATATTGATAACTCTAAGATTTAGAGTTAATTTTATATCTTTAAGCTTAAATTTAATGTGAATGGTGGATCAACTAATGTTCATATTGTGTAATTGTGTCTAGTTTGTTGTGTCTTTGTAATAAATGAAAGTGTGTGTGTTAGTAAGTGTTAAATAGACTTATGTTATTGTTTTTATGTGTTTTAAGCAGAAAAAATACAAGAATAGGTATTTGAAAATGTTTGGGACAAGGAGAAAAGGAGCAGGAAAATGATTATTCTTGATCGGCATTCTTTGTAGCACTCATCGCGTAGCAATTTGTCAGCCCAGTAAGTTTATTTTGGCAGATAGTCCAGCTGGCTTTAATGAAAAGAAAAACGAGCTGAGGTGGCGGAATTTGGCTATTGACTCAACAAACATGTGGAAAATGAAGGACAAGTGGGTGATGATTGGGATTTCCAATTAGGGTAAACTTTGGTACCCTAATTGGGGAGCAAAAAAAAGGAAGAAATGAAAAAGGGGTGGCTGCACTTTGAAAGAGTACGAAAACTTGCAGCAGAAAAAAAGTTCTAAGTACAGAGGAAAAAGAAAGAGTACAAGGATAGAAGAAGAAGGAGAAGAAGGCAACATTCAAAGAAAGGATTTGAGCTCATCACTCATTTCCCTTGCTCTCTACTTCGTTTGTATCATTTCCTTCTCTTCAAGTTCTCTTTAACTCCATGAACAATATGTTTTCTAGTTTTGAGTTTTTAATTTCAGCTATGCACTAAACTTTTTTGAGATTTGGGTGGTTATGAACCCTTGTATGGACTAGTGTTTTTATTTTGCAATGATGAAGTAATCTTGTCTTGGTTCAATTAGTTGTGATAAAATGTTGAATGAATGTTAATTTTTGGCCATTTTTAACATTTACCAAGCTAGGTCTTACTTGGAAAAGCAAGACCTAGTTGAACTCCTCTAATTGATGCATGATTTTTACCTTTCCTTTTAGGTATTAATTAGTAGTGAAATAGGAATATTTTGCTACCATGTATAACTAAGGATTTGATGCTTTATTAGGCTATTTGTGATCTAAACTGATGTAGGGATGCATTGTGAGATTGTGAATGGTTTATTGCAAGTTTTGGAAAAAGCTTGCTGGTTTTTTTGAAATCTGTTAACTTTGCCAGGATTGCTGAGTCATTGCTGGGTCATTGCTGTATCAACTGGGACATACAAGTGGAAATTAATCACCCAAGTCTAATTTCCAAATCTGAAATTACCACCATTTTAATCACTTTTAGTTTCTTATTTTTAGTTTATTTAGCTTAAAAAAATTAGTTCTCAAGTTTAGAATCAAGGCTACAAATTTTTATCATGAATTAATGTGTTACTTTATTTTATTTTTATTTGAAATTCTTGGAATTACTTTTAGTTGATTTAACATTATTTAGTAAAAAGTCCCTGTGGAGACGAACTTTGATTACTTATCATTGTATTACTTGTTTGTGATTGTGTACACTTGCGCAATTATAAAGCAATATAATTTTCACAACAAGTTTTTGGCGCCGTTGCCGGGGACTTTAAGTTCTAAATTTTGTTTTATCAACTAATTGACATTCTAAGAATTTTTGTGCTTTTAATCTTGCTGGTTTGTCTTTGAAATCTCAGGTATCTATAGTGTATGAACCAACAAGAGGACTTTGAACTTGCTCCTATTGATCCCGAGATTGAACGCACATTCCGAAGAAGAAGAAGGGTTCAAAAGGCTAAGGGCCGAGACATCATGGCTGAAAATTTTGATGATGATGGGGTTGCTCCACAAATTGCTAATCCCGTCGTATTGGCAGATGATCGAGCAAGGGCTATAAGGGAGTATGCAGCCCCCATGTTTAATGAGCTCAATCCAGGCATTGTGAGGCCTGAAATACAAGCACCGCACTTTGAGCTCAAGCCAGTGATGTTTCAAATGCTCCAAACCGTAGGGCAATTCAGCGGGTTGCCAACTGAAGATCCTCACCTCCATCTCCGTTCATTCTTGGAGGTGAGTGATTCTTTCAAGATCCAAGGAGTAAGTGAAGAGGTGTTAAGGTTGAAGCTATTCCCATTCTCACTACGAGACCGAGCTAGATCATGGCTCAACACTTTGCCGCCTGATTCTGTGACCAATTGGAATGACCTTGCTGAGAAGTTTCTGAGGAAATACTTTCCTCCTACTAGAAATGCAAAATTCAGAAGTGAGATCATGTCTTTTCAGCAACTTGAAGATGAGTCCACAAGTGATGCGTGGGAGAGGTTTAAGGAACTTTTGCGAAAGTGTCCACATCATGGCATTCCACATTGTATTCAGATGGAGACTTTTTATAATGGCTTGAATGCAGCTTCTCGAATGGTGTTAGATGCATCGGCCAATGGTGCTATTTTGTCGAAGTCTTACAATGAAGCATTTGAGATTTTGGAGACCATTGCAAGTAACAACTATCAATGGTCCAACACTAGAGCTCCAACAAGTAGAAAAGTGGCGGGGGTCCTTGAGGTAGATGCAATAACAGCTTTGACAGCTCAAATGGCTTCCATGACGAATGTTTTGAAGAATTTGAGTATTGGGAACGCTAAAAATATTCAACCAGCTGCTGCCATTCAAAGTGATGATGTCTCATGTGTGTTTTGTGGAGAAGGGCATGTGTTTGAGAAGTGTCCATCTAATCCGGAGTCCGTTTGTTACATGGGAAATCAGAATTTTAACAGAAACAATGGGGCATTCTCAAACTCTTACAATCAATCTTGGAAGAATCATCCTAATTTGTCTTGGGGAGGTCAAGGAGCAAGCTCAAGTACCGCACCAGCCCAAGGAAGACAAGCATATCCACCGGGTTTTTCACAACAACCCCGACATTCACAACATGCTCAAAATGCCCAACCAAGCTCTTTGGAGAGTCTAATGCGGGATTATATGGCCAAAAATGATGCGGTGATACAAAGTCAAGCTGCCTCTCTTCGAAACTTAGAGTTGCAACTTGGACATTTGGCCAATGAATTAAAAGCTAGGCCGCAAGGTTCTTTGCCTAGTGACACGGAGAATCCAAGGAGGGATGGGAAGGAGCAATGCAAATCCATTCACTTGAGGAGTGGCAAGCATCTGAAAAATTCCGAGGAGGAAATGAAGGGTAGTGGGGAGCCCACTTCAATCCAAAACGACGAAAAATTGAGTAAAAAAACTGCCCAGGAAATTGCTGATACCAGACCAGTTGATACAGCATCGGGTCAGCAATCTGACAGTCAGCAATCCACACCAGTATGTACTAAACCACCCCTTCCATTTCCTCAAAGATTACGAAAACTTGCAGCAGAAAAAAAGTTCTAAGTACAGAGGAAAAAGAAAGAGTACAAGGATAGAAGAAGAAGGAGAAGAAGGCAACATTCAAAGAAAGGATTTGAGCTCATCACTCATTTCCCTTGCTCTCTACTTCGTTTGTATCATTTCCTTCTCTTCAAGTTCTCTTTAACTCCATGAACAATATGTTTTCTAGTTTTGAGTTTTTAATTTCAGCTATGCACTAAACTTTTTTGAGATTTGGGTGGTTATGAACCCTTGTATGGACTAGTGTTTTTATTTTGCAATGATGAAGTAATCTTGTCTTGGTTCAATTAGTTGTGATAAAATGTTGAATGAATGTTAATTTTTGGCCATTTTTAACATTTACCAAGCTAGGTCTTACTTGGAAAAGCAAGACCTAGTTGAACTCCTCTAATTGATGCATGATTTTTACCTTTCCTTTTAGGTATTAATTAGTAGTGAAATAGGAATATTTTGCTACCATGTATAACTAAGGATTTGATGCTTTATTAGGCTATTTGTGATCTAAACTGATGTAGGGATGCATTGTGAGATTGTGAATGGTTTATTGCAAGTTTTGGAAAAAGCTTGCTGGTTTTTTTGAAATCTGTTAACTTTGCCAGGATTATTTGAGTCATTATTTGGGTCATTCTTTGTATCAACTGGGACATACAAGTGGAAATTAATCACCCAAGTCTAATTTCCAAATCTGAAATTACCACCATTTTAATCACTTTTAGTTTCTTATTTTTAGTTTATTTAGCTTAAAAAAATTAGTTCTCAAGTTTAGAATCAAGGCTACAAATTTTTATCATGAATTAATGTGTTACTTTATTTTATTTTTATTTGAAATTCTTGGAATTACTTTTAGTTGATTTAACATTATTTAGTAAAAAGTCCCTGTGCAGACGAACTTTGATTACTTATCATTGTATTACTTGTTTGTGATTGTGTACACTTGCGCAATTATAAAGCAATATAATTTTCACAACAAGTTTTTGGCGCCGTTGCGCAATTATTAAACCATTTACATGAAAAATACATGTTAACATAAACCACTTCAAAAATCTAAATTGATAACTAATCAGATTGTAATGGGTTTTATCTAGGGCACAAAACCCAACACTTCTCGACAAGGAAATTCAAGTCTTTAACTCTCTCCATCGACCTGAACAGAGGCAATCCAAGATACATGGAATATTTATTCATCCTTTTCATCCCTAAAATGTTCATGATCTCATCAGCCTTCTTGTTAGGGAAACCCTGGGTGAAGTGAACAGTTGATTTTTGATAGTTGACCGCTTGTCCCGACCACACACAGTAATCTTCAAAGAAATTTAGGTAGCTTTTCGCTTCCTTAACTGATGCTTTGTTGGAAATTATTTTACCAGGATCTAGATTTACTAACAAGTATGTTGGATTAACAACCTAATATGAATTCTAAAACAATGAAAATAAACACATATAAAGTTAGAAAACCTTACAGTGGGTGCAGCGGAATAATATGACTCCTTCTGTTCAGATCTCTAGCCCTTGATTCCTTTCTGTAGCAGAGCATCACCAAGATCTGAACCTGGATCTTCTTTTCTCCTTCTTTGATGTAGAATTTCCATAGTCTTCCATACTATGATTGAGATACCACTTGATGTGTGTGGGCTTTACTCATCTCACAAGGATTTCGAAATTTTCTCTCTTTTTCTCTCTTGAATTTCGTGGCTTATGGCTTACAAGAGAAGAGAACAAAGGTTGCTTTATATAGGGAGAAGGGAGAGCACAACTTTCCAAATAATCAGTTTTCTCTTTTACTGTGTAATTGATTAACTGCCTTATTTAGTGTGATCCACCACTTTCCTATTATTGCTAGGCTTTGATTAGCAATTACATGGCAATTAAAATTGAAAATAATAATTGGGAAACACAAAGGGAGTGGCCGGCCATAGAGGGAAATGGGCCTCACTTGGATTTTGCAATTTCCTCAATTTTATTTCTATTTCTCCAAAAATGCCACTTTTCCAATTCTAATCATTTAAATGCCAAAACTAATTATTTAATAACTAAAATAGATTATTAAATAATATTGTCATTTAAAATAATTATTAATTAGACATACAAAGTCTCTTAATTAATAATTAAACCTAAAAACCCTTTTCTTTACGATTTCATCCTTAAACTGTGAGAATTCATAAAGTAGACATAGTCTAACTTTTAGAATTATAATTGATTAATTAAAATCAATTAACTGAGTCTTACAAGCAGTATGGTCTCAACTAGTATGGGGACCATGGGTCTATATAACCGAGCTTCCAATAAGTCGAACCGAATTTACCAAGTAAATTCCCTAACTTATTAATTCCTCATTGAATCCACACTTAGAACTTGGAATTGCACTCTCAGTCATATAGAAACGCTCTATATGTTCCACGATATAGACACGTCATTAGTTATCCATTGTTATAACCCTAATGTGATCAATGATCCTCTATATAGATGATTTACACTGTAAAGGGATCAAATTAACGTAACACCCTACAATGTATTTTATCCTTAAAACACTTAACCCTGTATAAATGATATTTCACCTAAGTGAAATGAGATCTCCACCATTTATCTTCATTTGGTTAAGCTCGAAGGAAATCATCATTTACTTCTATTTGCCAAATAGAAGCTATAGATTCCATATTTATGTTAGCGCTCCCACTCAATCGCACTACCGTGTTCCCAAAATGTTCGTATCACCCTGACACAAAAGTAGGCTTAACTAACAAATCAAAGAACACGAATAACACTCTTGAGATTGAGCCTAACCATATCAAGATTGAGATCATTTGATCTAGGATCAACAGGTGATATTGAATTGAATAGATATTACGGTAAGTTTTAATATATCTAATCAAAGTTCAATATCGGTCCCTTCCGATGTATACTCCATACATCCGATACTGGTAAACTTTGCCAATGTCCTGGAAAGGACATAACACTTTTCCAAGGTGTAAGAATACCTATCGTTGATTATACCATGTCAGTCTAAATCCAATATTCTGACAAATCAGGGAATAAACTTTTGAACATATAATTAAGATTATATTCCAATGTGCTGACAACACTATAATCTTTAACCAAACTCATATGTTCTGGACTTAAAAAAGAATTCATACATTATATACCTATAATCATGAAATAAATCATGTGAACCATGCAACATAAAATGTTATTTCTGATCTTTATTAATAAGTAAATCTGATTATATGAAATGAGTTTTATTTAGGGCATAAAACCCAACAAACTCCCACTTGCACTAATATAAAACAAAAAGTGCATTTCAAATAATCATTAACACCTTGATATACCAATCAAGTGTAATAGCAGTATACTCCTCGTAATAGGATCTGATAGGTTAAATTAAACACAACCCCTTCTCCACCATTACTTTTCCTTAATCACAAAATCCTTGATAATGTGAAATTCCTCCCTATATGTCTACTTTATTGGGATACTGGATTCTATACTTTTGGGCAACTACTCTTTGGTTATTCAGGAAGTAACCCTAGTAGTTAAGGCAAGTTGGAACGGTGCCACAAAAGTATAGAACTTTCCTTAGACTGAATAAGTATCTTTCCTGCAACTTTTAACATTCAGTCTCTCTCTGGTAGACTAAGAGATTTCAGATAGGTTTTTACACTTCTCCAAAATCACTACTCCACCCTCAAAGTAATCACCATCTCATCAGCAGACTTTCTAGCACACAGGCAAGTCTCGAAATCTGATGTGGTGTAGTCTAAGAGTTTCAAAACCACCCTTATTGACTAACATATAGTTCCTCTTCTTAATCTTAAGATTTACTTGATTGTCTTCCAATGTTCTTCTCCTGGATTAATCTGATACTTACTCACCACTCCCACTCAACAGCAGGTGTCTGGTCTAAGGCATACTAAAGCATATCTGAGACCTCTCACTGTTGATTTAAGAAATTCTTTCATGGCTTTATCTTCTCTGGAATAGTTGATACTTTTCCTTAGATAAATAAAATCTATATCTAAGAAGTTGTGAAGCTTCTATAGATTGCCATTGGAAAGAAAATGCATCAGCATCTTACTAAAGTAAGTTGCTTGCATTAGAGTAAGTAATTATCAGGTATACCACAAGCCATAGGTTTAGATAAACTCAAACCTATAATACTAGGAACATGAAGTTTTGTTAAGTCCATTGAATAGACTTATTAACGAAAATTTCCTTTCATGTCCTTGTAACAGAAAACTTTAGGTTACTCCATGTGAATGGATCAAACCATAGTTCTATTGGCTTTCTTCTTAGTTTCTTATCTTGACAATCCATTACTTGTTTAAAACTCACAATGGATTTTAATCACTAGTGTCTTCCAAGTTATAAGAAGGTGAGTTCCTAGAAACTCTCCCACTACAGGAAGGTACCGTGAACTATGTCTAAGAAAACTAAATGGTATAGACCTCTTCAGTTGGATTAAGACAACAGAGGCAGTGGGATCATCTTGTAAAATAAGATGATAGAACACTTATGGAATCAAGAAAAAAAAATTATCTCCTTTATTTGCTACTTTATTTTCAGACTTAGTCATTTTCTTAGAAAAGTAGTATTTGTTTAAACAAACACTTTCTTATCTAATGACTATGGGATGCTCCACCCCTAATCACTTAGAATAGCTAACAAACATGCAAACCAGGGTTAGCAGTTCTAGCTTTTCTTAAGATTTCGATTAGGTCATCCATGAATCTAGTAATGATTTACATAAAGTATACAACCATTGCATCATTCTGAAATTATATTACCATAGAAGGATTTAGGCAACGACTAGTAAATAATCATCAATATGCAACTCGAATTTCTGGGGAGGTAAGTTTGGATATAATTCAAAATTAAATTAATGATCTTTGAACTGCATATCTACTAACTTTTTCTCCACCCCTATCAGTTCGTAAGATCTTTATCCACTTACCTTCACCATTGCTAGAAATTCATGAAATTTTTCAAACATTTCAAATTTCTTTTGCATAAGGTAAAATCTAGAGTGATCGTTTTAAAAAATACAACGAAAACTCATATCCACCCCTGAATGTACATCCATCTGCGAATGAGATGAACTTAATTTCATTGGATATAGGCATATTAACTCTTTGCAGAGAATGATTTTGTCAAAACCACTATGAACAAGATACAAATGCCATAGATTTATAAAATATGTGGTTTTATCTTTTGATGATTTAAGTTTAGTTACATCAAAGAGTTCTTAGAATAGTGCAAGTGGATTCTGGTCACAGAATACTAAACTCATACAGTTTGAATCCATTGAAAGAAAATGGTTATCAAACACTTGTGAAAGTGTAACTGTATAATTAGTAATTCTTTCTTGGACCACCACTACTAATCTAACTCTATGATTTGCCTATACAAGTAGGAGATATCTAAGATTGAGGATTTATATCATTTTGGGATAGAATTCCGGGAATATAATCATATGCGTCATCTAATTTCTTAAGAGAAAATAAGACTTTATATGATTTATAGACCATTCATCCAATGATATGTCATTAAGCTAATTCGAAATGAATAAGCTAAGAGGAATTAGGATAATTTCGTTTTAAATAAGAATCCAACGATGCTCCGATTAGCGAGAGTCAAAGTAATCTTATTTATACAATCTTCTTGTTTCATATTGTAAAACACTAGTCTAAGGTGTCATCAATTGATGAACAGCTAGATGTTGCATATACAATATTTATCTTTCGAGATCTAACACTATTATGTTAGTCTAATGGTGAAAATCCATTGGGGATTTATCTCATTAGAAAAACAAATCAAGTTAGACCAACAATGAAGATTCGAAATTAAACTACAATTTAATAACAAAAAATAACATGGTTCAATACAAATTCATACACAATTCAGAAATTATCAAGCATATAGCAAGTAGGAATGACAAGTGAAAATACTAAAACATACAATCCTAAATAATTTCCAAGGTTTTCAACAAACTGATATCAGTGTCCCGTTTAGGCGAGAGTCAAAGCTAACATTCATTGAATAGAGTTGTCAGCTCATCTAAAATGTCAAACATTCTTGCAACCTTTTATTCGATCAAGATGTGAATCCGCGTTGTCCCGTTTAGGCGAGAGTCAAGGCTATTCTATCTTATGAGCTTCCACCATTGTTTCATATTCTTGCAAGTCTTATACAGTTGCCACCATTAGGGTGATCATAAACTATATAAAAAAAAAACTTACAAGATTACTTATCTTTCAAGATTAAACGGTGCTAACTTGCTAATGAACGTTCCTCCATTAGGGAGGATTACTCACTAAAACAATAGCTATGTAAAACCAACAATGGAGATCGAATATCCTTAGAATAAAGCTCATTATTTAATGAAGGGTTGTATTTTCTTCTAATATTTATTTTAATCCATTTATTTTAAATATATATTTATTTAATTAAAATTCCAATTTAGAATGAAAAATTCCAAATATAAATTTTAATTTAATATTTATAAATTATACTTAGATGGATACGAAAATAACGTGAATTATTTCCATCTTAGTAATAATTTCCATAAATATTTAGAAAATTATTCAATTTAAGTTGTTTCAAAATTAATTTAAATTAATTTACAACTCAAATTTAATATTCTATAAATATATATTGCATTTCGAAAAATGCTTTAAAATAAAATAAAAATAAATCCTGGAAAATTACTCTAATTTTATGTTGGCCCAAAATTAATTAATAAAAATTAATTTTCAACAAAAAATATAATTTTCCTATTTAATTAAATATCTAAGAAAAATGTCAAATATTTAAGTATCATGATTAAAAAATCAACTTAAATATTAATTTTCTATTTAATTAAATACACTAGAAAAATACTTCAAGCAAAACAGATAATAACTATCTAGACTTTTCATAGACTAATTAATTCAATTTCTAATTATTATATATTTTAGTTCATTTATTTTAATTAACCATCAAATGAAAAAGTCACTGATTTAAGTTGGTCCAAAATTAAATAAATAATTTTCAACTTTAATCTATTTTTCAAATAAAATTCGAAATTTCTACATTAAAGAAATGTAATTTCGAAATTTCGGGAAATGATTAATAAAATAAAATAAAATATATTCTGAAAATGATTCAAACTTAAGTTATTCTGAAATAAAATTCCAAACTTAAAATAATTTTCAACTTTAATTAAATAACATGAAAATAACAATATTAAAGTATTATGATGAAAATCAACTTAGATATTGAAATTTTCAATTTAATTAAATGTATTAAATTCAAGAAATAAATAATTAAGTAAAGAGGAAACTTAATTATTAATTCTAGTTTAATACTAGGAAAATATACTAAACTTAGATTGTACCAAAATTAATTAGGAAACAATTAATTTCACAATCTATGATATTTTCCTATTTAATATTAGAAATAATAACTAGTACTAGAAATAACTATCTAGAATATATCATTGACTAAGTGTTTTCTAAAATTAACTTTAAAATATTACAATGAAAAATAAATTTCATATATTTTAAAAGTTAATTATGTTGCTAATTCAATTTTAATTAGGTTAGACTAATATAATTAACCTAATACAATTATTTAAATAAGGCAAATGGGCCTTCACAATTGGGGTAGTTCATGTGAGGGGGAGCTGGGTTCAGTATGTCGTACACACTTCTATGGCCCCCAACTCTCACACAAGGCCCAAAAGAGAGGAATTTAACCTTAAAATAAACAATTGTTATTCATTGAATAAGCCCAAATCTAATTGGGCCTAAATAAATTTCCTTATGTCAAAATTTATTTTAGCAACCTAGTCCATTTACTTAGTAAAAACTTAAATGGGCTTCCTATATGCATCTAAGCCCAAAAGCAAACATATAGGCTCACACAGGTCAAATGATTTGGATGGGCTCTATCATGTCACTAGGTTTACACAGATGAAAGAAGTACAAAATTTACCTGTTATAAATTATTTATAAGATCTATCATCAATTGGACTATGATTAAAATCAGATCATTGGATCATGATCTGTCAACAAGTTAATCATAGCAATTTAGATCAGATAAATAATAGGTTTGTTAAAAAGTTTTGAATAAACAATATAAATAAACAAACATTGTCCATGTAACAGATGTGAATCAAGATATTAATATAATTAAATTATTATTCTTAAACTAACCAAATAAAGGAAACTAATTTTAAAATATCTAGGTTTATTTGAATCAAATTAAATTAAATATCTAATAAGATCAATGATTTGAAAGGAAAGAATCTTCTATATCACTTTCAGATCTTATAATTTAATAAAATAAACCAATTTTAAAATAGATTTGGTTAGATAATTATTATTTTAGGAATAAAATAATAAGGGAATAATAATTACCATAATTATATGTCAAAATATCTCAAATTAAGCAATATTCAAATCTCTACAAAAATATCTATGTTATTTAAATATTTAAGATATGATTTATAAATTTCCAATAAAAAAAATGATATATATAGAAAAAATATCATTTTTAAACTTATAATTTATAAATAATTAAATATTTAACAAAATAACAAATTTTGAATTTGAAAATATTATGGTAAGTATATCTATAAAAATATCTATGTTAATTTCAAATTTATTAATTATTTAATTTGTCATATAAGATAATTTTAATATAATATTTTAAATAAAAAGACAAAGTTATCTTTTAATTTAAAATATCTTAAATATCAAAATATCTAATCTTATAATTAAATAATAAATAAATATTAAAGAACTTAACAAATTTTTAAATCTGACCATAATAGGAAATATTTAAAATTGGAAACATTCCAAAATAGAAATATTTAAAAATTGGAAAAATTCCAAATTGAAAATATTTAAAATTGGAAACATTTCAATTTAGAAATATTTAAAATTGGAAAAATGAATTTTGGGAAACAATCTCATGAAAAAATAGTTTTTTGGGAAAAAAAATCACAAAAGAGGCAACTTTGGGCTGGCTGCCCAAGAGGCTGCACGTGCAGCCTCCAGAGGCTGCAAAACTGCCCTTATGCGCACGGAGCTGGTGCTGATGCCGAGTAAACTCGGCTCCTGCAGCATGCCTGACCGAGAATACTCGGTCAGCTGCAGGGTGCTTCACGGTGCTGTTGCAGCATATGCGCGCGCGGATGTGCACAGCTCGTTGAGTGCACAGTGCATTCGATGCACCCAGCACGGCCATGGCACCCAAGTTTCAAAAATTCATAACTTTTCCAATTTTTATCGGAATCGAGTTCCGTAAAAAACAAAATTGCTTAATTTTTCACAAGGAATCCAAATAAAATATTTTCAAAAATTGAAAAAATATTTTTAATGGAAAACGAAACTGTACAACATAAACATTCATCAAACAACACATAAACCAACATGAAACCATCCAAATCAACACAGAAACATGCAATCATCGTTTTAATTTATATTACATGAAAGTAAATCATTACCATGGCTCTGGTGCCAGTTGTTGGAAATTATTTTACCAGGATCTAGATTTACTAACAAGTATGTTGAATTAACAACCTAATATGAATTCTAAAACAATGAAAATAAACACATATAAAGTTAGAAAACATTACAGTGGGTGCAGCGGAATAATATGACTCCTTCCGTTCAGATCTCTAGCCCTTGATTCCTTTCTGTAGCAGAGCATCATCAAGATCTGAACCTGGATCTTCTTTTCTCCTTCTTTGATGTAGAATTTCCATAGTCTTCCATACTATGATTGAGATACCACTTGATGTGTGTGGGCACTACTCATCTCACAAGGATTTCGAAATTTTCTCTCTTTTTTTCTCTTGAATTTCGTGGCTTATGGCTTACAAGAGAAGAGAACAAAGGTTGCTTTATATAGGGAGAAGGGAGAGCACAACTTTCCAAATAAATAGTTTCTTCTTTTACTGTGTAATTGATTAACTGCCTTATTTAGTGTGATCCACCACTTTCCTATTATTGCTAGGCTTTGATTAGCAATTACATGGCAATTAAAATTGAAAATAATAATTGGGAAACACAAAGGGAGTGGCCGGCCATAGAGGGAAATGGGCCTCACTTGGATTTTGCAGTTTCCTCAATTTTATTTCTATTTCTCCAAAAATGCCACTTTTCCAATTCTAATCATTTAAATGCCAAAACTAATTATTTAATAACTAAAATAGATTATTAAATAATATTTTCATTTAAAATAATTATTAATTAGACATACAAAGTCTCTTAATTAATAATTAAACCTAGAAACCCTTTTCTTTACGATTTCATCCTTAAACTGTGAGAATTCATAAAGTAGACATAGTCTAACTTTTAGAATTATAATTGATTAATTAAAATCAATTAACTGAGTCTTACAAGCAGTATGGTCTCAACTAGTATGGGAACCATGGGTCTATATAACCGAGCTTCCAATAAGTCGAACCGAATTTACCAAATAAATTCCCTAACTTATTAATTCCTCATTGAATCCACACTTAGAACTTGGAATTGCACTCTCAGTCATATAGAAACGCTCTATATGTTCCACGATATAGACACGTCATTAGTTATCCATTGTTATAACCCTAATGTTATCAATGATCCTCTATATAGATGATTTACACTGTAAAGGGATCAAATTAACGTAACACCCTACAATGTATTTTATCCTTAAAACACTTAACCCTGTATAAATGATATTTCACCTAAGTGAAATGAGATCTCTACCATTTATCTTCGTTTGGTTAAGCTCGAAGGAAATCATCCTTTACTTCTATTTGCCAAATAGAAGCTATAGATTCCATATTTATGTTAGCGCTCCCACTCAATCGCACTACCGTGTTCCCAAAATGTTCGTATCACCCTGACACAAAAGTAGGCTTAACTAACAAATCAAAGAACACGAATAACACTCTTGAGATTGAGCCTAACCATATCAGGATTGAGATCATTTGATCTAGGATCAACAGGTGATATTGAATTGAATAGATATTACGGTAAGTTTTAATATATCTAATCAAAGTTCAATATCGGTCCCTTCCGATGTATACTCCATACATCCGATACTGGTAAACTTTGCCAATGTCCTGGAAAGGACATAACACTTTTCCAAGGTGTAAGAATACCTATCGCTGATTATACCATGTCAGTCTAAATCCAATGTTCTGACAAATCAGGGAATAAACTTTTGAACATATAATTAAGATTATATTCCACTGTACTGACAACACTATAATCTTTAACCAACTCATATGTTCTGGACTTAAAAAGAATTCATACATTATATACCTATAATCATGAAATAAATCATGTGAACCATGCAACATAAAATGTTATTTCTGATATTTCTTAATAAGTAAATCTGATTATATGAAATGAGTTTTATTTAGGGCATAAAACCCAACATGCTTTTCCAAACAATATTATGTCATCGGCGAACATCAAATGTGTAATGGCTGGTCCGCCTCTTTTAAACTTGAAACCAGCTATCTTCCCTGCCTCATTTTTCGCCATGATAAGTTGAGAGAGAACGTCAGCTGCAATAATGAAGAGAGCTAGAGATAACGGGTCTCCTTGCCGCAAGCCACACATCGGGGAAATCACTCCTTGCACAGTACCGTTAAGAAGAAGCCCCATTCTCTTGACTTCAATACATTTCTTCACCCAACTTATATATCTTTTGTCAAACTTTAGGCTTCCAAGGACTTCCCCAATAAATTTCCAGCTCATTTTATCATACGCTTTCTCCATGTCTAATTTAATCATCATGTATCCATTTTCCCCCCGTTTCTTTCCCATTGAATGGACTATCTCCTTTGCAACGCAGTATTTTCTGCTATTAGTCGTCCCTTAACGAAGGCTGTTTGGGCTGGGGAGATGATACAGGGTAAGATGTTCCTTAACCAAACTGCTAAGACTTTTGAGATGCAGTTATAGGCGACATTGCACAGAGCAATTGGCCTATAGTCATTAACTCCGCTTGGGCACTCTTTCTTTGGTATTAGCACGATGTTGGTGTTGTTTATACACTGGGGAAGTTCAGTACTGCTGAAGAAGTGGTTGACCATATCTAAAACATCTCTTTTGACTGTTGCCCAATGTTGCATATAGAACCCCGTGGACATTCCATCAGGTCCAGAGGCTCTTTCTTGTCCCATAGAGCGGATACACCTTTCAATTTCCAATTCTGTTGGGAAAGCTTTCAGATGCTCATTGTCTAGAGTCGAAATACTGCATGTTAGGTTTTATGCCCTAAATAAAACTCTTTACAATCTGATTAGTTATCAATATAAGAAATTTGAAGTGATTGATGTTTGCATGAATTTTTACATGCTAATGGTTTAATATGTTTAATATGTTTATTACATTCATACACACAAAATCAGTTAAATCCAGATCATATGTTTATTCTCAATTACAGTATCGTCAACACAGTGGAATGTGATTGTGATCATATGAATCAAAAGTTTTGGTCCCTGTTTCATCAGTGTTATTGGGTTTACACTAATGTGATAATCAGCGATGATGTGTACTTACACTTGGAGTAAGTGTTATGTTCTTTCCAGGACATTAGTAAAGTATACTAGTTTCGAATGTATGGAGTATACATTGGACTGGACCGATATTGCAACTAAGTTAAGATATCACAAACTTACCGTTATACATATCTTTCCAAGTCAATATCAGTAGTTGATCTTAAGATTAAAAGAATCTAAATCCTGATATGCTTGGGCTCAACTCAGGAGTGCTATTCATGTTCTTAGATTTATTAGTTAAGCCAACCTTTCGGGTCAGGGTGATACGTATATTTTGGGAACATGATAGTATGATTGAGTGGGAGTGTTGAACATAAATATGGAATCTATAGCTTCTACTGGTGTATAGAAGTTAAGTGATGATTCCCTTCGAGCTTAGCAAATAGAAGTAAATGGATGAGCTCTTGTTTAACTGACTAATTATTAGATCACTAAACACCATTTACAGGTAGCTAAGTGTTTTAAGGGGCAAAATACATTGAGGGGTGAGAACGGTAAAAGAAATCCCATCTCGATGTAAATCATCTATATAGAGGATCTTTAAATCACAATAAGATTATAACAATGGTTAAATGAGATAGTATATTGATATCGTGGAACATACAATATGCTCTATATAAGTCTGAGAGTGCAATTCTAAGTTCTAAGAGTGGATTCAACGAAGAATTAATAAGTAGGAATTTACTTGGTAAATTTGGTTCACTTATTGGAAGCTCAACATATAGATCCATGGTCCCCATTCTAGTTGAGAACATTCTGCTTGTAAGACTCATTAATTGATTCGTGATTGATCAATTATAATTCTAAAGTTAGACTATGTCTAATTTTATGAATTTTCACTAAGCAGGGGTGAAATTGTAAGGAAAAGAGTTTTCTAGGTTTATTTATTTATTAATGGACTTTATATGTCTATTAATAATTAAATTAAATGACAATATTATTTAATAATCTATTTTAGTTATTAAATAATTAGTTTTGGCATTTAAAAGGTTAGAATTGGAAAATTGGCATTTTTGAGAAAATAGAGATAAAATTTGATAAAACTGCAAAATCAAGTGAGGCCCATTAAACACCATATGGTCGGCCACTTAGATGAGTTTTTCAAATTAATATTTTTATTATTTTAATGCCTAATAATTCTAAACCTAGACCTAGTAGTTGCCTATAAATAGAAAGTGATGGCTCAGTCAAAACACAAGTTTTCAGATCATCTTTCTGACAGAAATTTCTCTCTTCAGAAAACTGAGCCTTCCCCACTTTCTATTCCTTGGCCGAAATACCACTCTCTCTTTTCCCTTCATCTTTTTCGTGACCCTAGTGAAAGAGTAAGTGCCCACACACAGCAAGCAGTAACTCAATCATAGATTGGAAGACTGTGAAGGATCAAAGCTTGAAGAAGAAGGAGATTCGAGCTCAGATCTTGATTATACTCTGCTACAGAAAGGAATCAAGGGTTAGAGATCTAAGTGGAAGGAGACATTTATTCCGCTGCATCAATGTAAGGTTTTCTTAACTTTATATGTGTTTATTTTATCGTTTTAGAAAGTTCTTATTTAGGATGTTAATAAACATACTTGTGAGTAGATCTAAGATCCTGGTAAAATAATTCCCAACACTGCATTCCTCCAGGCAGTTTAGTGACGGAAGATCAGCCGATTTTTTGTCTATGTATGTGTTGATGAATCTTGCAATGAACAAATTAGCATTGTTATTAAGATTTCTTTCCCACCCTCCATCTTCCAAACCAACCTGTTGGATGTAATTTCGTCTCCGTTGGATCACAGTGGTAGCCATGAAGAATTTAGTGCAGCTATCTCCCTATTACAACCACTTGACTTGTGATTTTTGTCTCCAAAATATCTCTTCCCTTGCGAGGGCTTCGTTCAAATTATCTCTAGCTTTTGTTAGGTCCTCCCCATTTACATTGTCCCGACCTTCAAGTTGTTGGAGTGATGATTTCGCCTCATTTACTTGGTGTCCGATTTGTTTAAAATGGACTTTGTTCCACTTCACTAAAATGTTCCTTTGTCTTTTTGAGCTTCCGGTAAAAGTTAATCATTGGATGTTGATGAAGCTTTTCCTTCCAAGCATTCTTGACAACCCAGTGGCATTTAGGATCTCTTCCCCACATTAGTTCATACTTGAATTGTGATTTACTACAATTGACTCCCCCCTTCGTGTCGAGAAGAATCGGTCTATGGTCTGAAGTAGCTGCACTGAGTACATGAGTAATAGCACTCGGGTACAACAATCTCCAATCTATCGACGCCAAAGCTCTATCAAGACGAGCTCTTTTCAATCCGGTGCATTTGACAACCCAGTGGCATTTAGGATCTCTATGGCGGAATGTTCTTTTTCCCATTGTCCATTGTTCTTTATGAGAACTGGTATAGATTTCATGTCCTGTCATTTTTCACAATATTTCATTTACGTGGCCTTTTTTTCATATTAAAACAACAGTAAAATAACACTACAAAACCGTAATTTGTTCTTGATTTAGTAATTTTTTCTCTTTGCCAGATTTTATGGTTTTTTCTTGGTGTTTTCATGATTCTGGTGTTGATTTGTCCGTCCCCAACCACGAAGGAGAGGTGTCGTTTGTGTTTTGTTACTATTTACAGTATAAAAGTAAATATATTGGGTCTGGGCAGTATAAAAGAAATAAAAATGGGCTTGGACAGTAAAAATGTAAAGTTTGCCGTGTCTCAGTATTTTTGAAAATATTTGGTAAAAAAGCAGTATTTTTGTAAGTTTTCCTTAAAGAATGCACATTTTTTAATGGGAATGGGGCCCTATAAGGACCTGCCCCTAATGGGACGGGATTCTCCATCTAAATAGAGAACAAGATGGCGATGGAGATTATTTTTTTTGTTTTTGAATATTAAACGTGACGGGGACGAGATTATAGTATTTTATTTTATAGTTTTAATAATATTTTATAATTTATGTTTGTATTTTTAATATGTCAATATCTTTTTATGAATTCTAAGTTGTATTTTGGATAATAATTAGTTTATTAATTAATAATTAATGTATAATATTTTAATTTTCATGTAGTTTAATATTTTTATATATTTAAATTTTTATTATAAACTTTATTTTTTATTAGAGAATTCCGCATTCTGTCCCTCATATTAGGAGATTTCCTGCCCCATTCCTGTCCCTATAAAGAGATTTCCCTACCCATTCCCGCTCCCATTAGGGATTCTCTTGCCCATCCCCGCCCCCATTAGGGGATTTCTCACTCCATCCTTAATGGAAAATAAATAAGAATGAGGATTTAGATTTTTAACGGGGATAAGATGGGAAGAGTACTACATCCCTAACAACATCACAATAGGTTATTTAATATTTTTATTATTGTCTTATGCAACTCTAAAAAATATAATTAAAAAATTCATATCAAATAAATAATCTATAAAAAATTATCATTTTATATTTTCTGTAAAAATTTCTTCAATTTTTTAGATTTTTTTTTTCGTGGGATAATTTCTAAATATCTAAAATTACGGTTGTACGAACTTTTAAATAATTTTACGATTTTTATGATTTTATTACAGAAAAAATATATTTTTTTGATGTATTATTATTTTGTTGTTGATTTTTTATTATTTACATATTATTTTGATGTTATTTTTTTTTTAAATATTTTTGTGATTTTTTATGTTTTAATTTCTATACACTTAACCCTTTTATCTTTTTTTTTTGTGGCAAAATCCCCTTATGTTTTAGTTTTAATACACTTAACCCCCTTATCTTTTTTTTTTTTGTGGCAAAACCCCTTATGTTTTAGTTTTAATACACTTAACCCCCTTATTTTTTATTTTGGTGGCAAAACCCCCTTAAGTTTACTTTTCTTTGCAAATTTAAAGTTGGGTATTTTACAATTTTGTATACATTATTTTAATTAATTATAAAATATATGCAAAAAAAACTTATTATCATTTTCTCATACATTTTTATATATAATTAAAAACTTTTTTTCAATTTCTTTTATAATATATGTATGGTAATAATTATTGATTATTATATATATGGTAATATTGGCTATGCTTATTTTTATGTTTACAATTATAATAAAAAACATACCAATAATATAAAACATTTTATATATGTATTTATTTTATTTTCTATTAAATAAACATACTAATTTAATAAACAAAATAATAGTATTCACATAAATTTATTATATCACTCTATGTGTGTTATGTTTATTTTTTAGTAATTTTTTAGAAAATAAATAATATATATAAAAAAATTTGTTTATCTTTATCTTTTTCTTTGTTTATTGTGTCATGTTTATTTTTTCTAATTAAATAATTTTTGGAGTTTATAAAGTTATGTTTGTTTATTTATTTTTTGATGTAAGAATTATACTTCAATAAAAAATTCATTCACTAATTCATTAGAAAATAATCAATCTATAGAAATAATAGAAAAAAAAAATATACTTATTTTAGTATAGTATAAATTATCTATGTCTATTTTTATGTTTATAATTATAATAAACATACTAATAATATAAAATATTTTCTATGTATGTGTTTATTTTGTTTTCTATTTATTAAACATATTATTTAATAAACAAAATAATAATATTCAGATATGTTTATTATATCACTCTATGTGTCATGTTTATTTTTTAATAATTTTAAGTATTGATTTATATTTATATACATTTATAATTTTGATATTGTATTTTATTAAAAAAATCTTATTAAATTATAATAATTCATACTAAAATAGATAATAAACATTTATCTTTTAATAAAAAAATTAACTTGTTTATTTTTATAAAACTGTTTAATTAATTTTACGTAATTATTTATTTTGAGTTTTAATAAACATAGTTTATTATTTAATGATTAAAATGTATGGTTTCATGTAATAAGTTTTCAAAATATATAAGTTTTTAAAATAACTTTTTTTTTTCACATTTTTTGTAATTATGTTGTTTTTATTGTACATTTATGAAAAAAAGCCCTTTAAAGTTTTAGTTAGATATTGTCGTTAAATACTAACTGGATTACTACTGTATTGACTTCGAGGTTTTACCGTTACATATACACAGGTATATACAGTGGTCATTCAGTTAATATTTAACGGTAATATTTAACTGGCGTGTCAAATTTGCAAAAAAAAACATAAAGAGTTTTTGCCACAAAAAAAATAAGAGGGTTAAATGTATAAACATTAAAACATAAGGGGGTTTTGCCACAAAAAAAAAAAAGAGTTAAGTGTATAAAAGTTAAAATATAAGGGGGTTTTACCAAAAAAAAAAAATAAAAGAATTAAGTGTTTAAAAATTAAAGTTGACCGCAAATTACTATTTATTTTATTTTAATTTATTAAATACCGATTAGAAAAAAATATATATATATATATAATTTGAACTTAAATTTTTACCAGAAATAACAGGTTAATGTTAGCGTGCTATTGTTTTGTTTTGTTGTTTTTTTCTTTTCATTTCATTTCAGATAAGCCTAAAAAATCCTTAAAATCTCTACCGCTCCCTCTCGCCCAGTCGCACTCTCGTTCTCACCTGACGACCTCCACCTCCGGCGGGTAATCGGAGCCCCCTTCCTCATCTCCCTGTAAGTCTCTCACCCCTATCTCTCTCTCTCTCTATTAGTCCTGTACTACTATGTAATAATGTATCTCTGTGTCTCTCTGTCTGGTGGCATTGGCTTGGTGCGATTACATTAGTATTCATTCATGTCGTCGTTCAGCTCGTCGTTTCGAGTACTGCCACCCCTTTGGAGCCAAAGCAACGGTCGTTTCTTGCTTCTTATCCACTCCAAGCGAAACCGAAACAATGCCATTTTCATTCCCCGACTACTAGCCTCCAACGACGACTCTGCTTCCACTCCGAAACAAACCCAGGTGAACTCTCATTCTCCCTTATTCAACTTCTTTTTTTCATATAAATTTACCTTGTTATGTTATAAAATCGATGTGGGTTTTTGATATGACAGTTGGGTTATGATCCTTCTGAGGAGTTATTTGGCCTCGAGGCCAATCTAAAGCCAAGGTCTTCTTTTTTACCCTTAAATTACTTGTTAGTATAGTCATTTGTATTATTATGTTAGCTTATGAATTGAAGACTGGTCAAAACTTTTCATGTGGAATTTTGTTTCATATTTCTAGGCTTTCCATTAAACAATTTTGGATTGTATGTTTTGTATTGATTTGTAGGAATGGTGATTTAGGAAGTGACAAACAAAGGTCCTGGGTTGGTCCAAATGGTCAGTATATTAGAGAACTGCCTTGCCCAACTTGCCGTGGTAGGGGATATACTCCATGTCTAGAGTGTGGTATCGAAAGGTCCAGACCAGACTGTTCAAAATGTAAGGGAAAGGTATAACAACAGCCATTTTTTCTTCTTTATTTGTTTCTTTCTTTTTGGTGCTCCTATCTAACTTGTATAATAATTTATGATCTTAATGTTTTGAAACAGGGTATAATGACTTGTCATCAGTGCTTGGGAGAATGCGTCACATGGGAAGAATCAATTGACGAGCGACCATGGGAGAAAGCACGCTCCATGTAAATTATTATCTTAACATTCTTTCCTATTTAGGCTTTTTTTCTTTTGATATTTTGATGCAAATTGGACTATGTTAAAACCCTTTATTTTCACGTCCCAGTTCTCCTCTAAAAGTGGAGGATGATGAAGTTGATAACTTAGACATCAAGTTGGACATGACAAGAAAATCAAAACGTGTGTATCAATCACCCCCTCCTGAAGTTGGACTGAAGATCAGTCGATCTCTAAAAGTTAGTTCTCTGTATCACTCTTATGTTAGATATGAGTTACTTATCCTCACTAACTTAACTTTGAAGGAAACACACTACCCCCTTTTAGTATAAGACATAACATATATTTCTATATGTTATGTCTGCTTCTCTCTCCTGGAGAAGGAAGGCTCTGAGGGAATAAATTTATAATTATTTCGTGAAATCATTTGATGGTTTTAGTTAGTTCTGCTCAAATATTGTTTGCATGTTTTTTTGCTTGAAATGTTCTCTTTTATGAAAATGACCAGATGGTGGCCATATCATAAATTTATTCTTTGTCTAGTTTGGATGATTGCAGAGTCTCAATGCCAAGACTGGTCTTTTTAGTAAAAGAATGAAGATTATTCATCGTGATCCAAGGCTTCACGCTCAAAGAGTGGCTGCAATTAAGGTTGGAATTCTCATTGCTCTTTGGTAGTGTAGTTCATTGTTTTATTTTATTTGAAATCATGCCTTAACTCTACAATATTTGGAGACCAATAAACTATAGCAATTGCTATGGAAGCATGTAGGAGGAGTCAAACCTCAAACCTTGTGAGAACAACCCACATGTCTGACCATTTGAGCAACCCTTCTTAGGTGAAGTTCACTATTTCAGTATTGTGAACTAAACAAGCTACTTTCGAGAAATGATGATATTATTCACGAGTTACATTACTTTGCTTTATATTTGGTAAAATTACTATGTTTCTAGTGTCTTTGATGCGGTAGCATTCATGGTCCAATAACAAATATTGATTGCTTAATTAGCAGTTGTATTCCATATCATGTGTAAATTTAACCATGATGCAGGAAATTTTAAAGTAGATTTTGTCGTTGGCTGGGGCAAGTTCCAATTCAAGATACTCATAACCTCCTAACTCGTTATTTTCTAACTTTAAATAAAAAAGAGAGGGAGAGCTACAATCAATTCACTTTTGTCTAATGCAGAAAGCGAAAGGAACTGCTGCTGCTAGAAAGCATGCTTCCGAAGCATTAAAAGCTTTCTTTAGTGACCCAGAAAATCGTCGGAAGAGGAGCATTGCCATGAAAGGTCAGTTTCTATTCACAAGCTTCTTCCCAATCCACAAAACCATGTTTTGCTTGCACGAAATACTTGATAATCAAATAGTTAATCCGAGCTTGAAAGTATCATAGCATGGGCAGCCCAAGACACCAAAAGTATTTCATAATTGACTTTTTCTATTGTAATGTGTAAGCCATTCTTGCCTAATGCAGGGGTGAAGTTCTTCTGCAAAAACTGTGGACGCGAGGGGCACAGAAGACACTACTGTCCAGAACTAAAGGGTTTAACTGGTAGGCAGTTCAAATGCCGGATATGTGGAAAAAAGGGACATAACAGAAGAACTTGTCCAAAGACAAGGTTGCTGCATAGTCACAAAAGAACTGTTAGAAAACATTTTCACTGCAGCATATGCCGTGGAAGAGGCCATAACCGTAGGACTTGCCCCGAAGTTATTGGTACAGAGTCAAGTAATTCTAGTGTAAAGAAAGGCCCTTTGGGTTCTGAAAGCAGAAAATACAAGTGTCGATTGTGCCAACAAGTTGGACACAACATTAGGACATGTCCTAGTAAAAATGTAAATGGTTCTGAGTTCCAAAAAGAAACCAGATGAATATTTTGTGCTTTACTGAGATATATAATGAATTTGTGTTTTTTTCTTTTTTCATTGTCTTTTAAAGAATATAAATCCTCTTGATCAAAATAGAGTATAGAAGCGAGTGAGCATTACACGTGCTTTTTTTTTTCATTTTCTTTTTTGGGACAAACTATAGAGAAATTTGAGCATGGATGCATTGTTAAACAGGGCAAAAGTATGTCTGATCATCTCCAAGGTACTATTTATTTTTTATTTAAATTGTTAATTAGAGAGCCATTTTTCGTAAAGATACTTTAATCATGTTTTTCGTTTTAATTAAAATTGATTATTTTTATTATATTTTTATAATTTGAATTCATTCACTATAGATTAATTTAATCAAATAATGAAAAAAAAAAGTAGTTGGACAAGTAATGTATGTTGTCTCATCATGTATTTACTTTTAAGTTGTGCAATGGAGTGTCTCCGTAGAGATGAGATGGTTCCTAGTCCTAATAGGAAGTATTGCAGCCGAGGACTTGTTCGACCCTCCAAAGGCTTTGGCGGGCGTAGTTTCCAATCAGCCACTGGTATACTCCCATCCTAACTGTGAATTTGTAACTAAAGGATTTCATCTCCTGAAACACCTTCAATTGTACATGTTCATTCAGCTGATAGAAAAACGCGCACTAGAGTTTCCAACAGCAAGAAGAAATACTGACTGAAAAAGTAAAAGTGTTACGGCTGGACCTTCCTACTCAAACTCACCACTCCCAACTTCTTTACCAATTCCAAAGTTCCCTATCCAACCAAAGACTACTCTGTCTTTAATGTTGCCTGAGTCTGCGCTTGCATCCCCTAATGAAGGTTAGTCTCTTCATTTTTTGAATTATTTATCTCGTACTTATTAAATTCTAATGATCAAATCACACTGCAACAGCAGACATTAATGTGTTGGAAGTCAATGAGAACACTGCATTGGCTACTGAGACGGTTGTTTGCTAATTATCATAACTAACACACCATTCTGAAGCACAAACAGGTTTTTTTTAATCAAAACTTTGAATTCACTTGGTTTTGTGCAAAGAAAAAGTCGTTAGTATCACTTATTATATTCTATGAATCTTATGATCGGTTTATGTTATTTCTATTTAAGACACATGGCTGATTATTATTTACTGCTGAAAGTGATTCCTTTTTCTATAGAAAGACCTAATTACTAGTTATTATGATTTACTGAGAGTATTTCTTTCTCTACTCCCTAAGTAATTTCCCTTTGCATAGAGACTCTTATGTTAAGGACGCTTGCAAAGGTGAGCTGGGCACCGCAGTTAGCGTGAAAGCTAAGAAGATTTGAGAGAAAAAAAATATTGAGAGAGGGGCCAATGTTGCTCCCACGAGGCACAATCACACAATGCAACAACTTGTTAAGATGGCTATCGTGTGCATCCATGAGTGAAAGCTTCCCATACAAAATGAAATATCAAAAAGTTTAAAGGAAAAACTAACCATTCTCCCCTACAACAATAAATATCATAAGAACAAAGGGAGAAGGTTATATTTTAGCCTAACTAATTGGATGCCTTACTTCTCAAAGTAAATGCCAAGTCCGAGAGTGCTCTGGTGGAAGACCCATCGTGACTGAGTGCTTTAGCAGCTGCATCTTTAAGCTCATTCATACGGTCTCTAACTTTTTTACCCTCTTCACAACTTGGATCCATCAGCACCTTCACAACTCTAGCAATTTCATCTCGTCCAACGATGCCATTTTCAACCGTTATTGGTCGCAACGCAACTTCTAGGCCATCTACAAGCATAACTGCATTCATTTTTTGCTCTGCAAAAAGTGGCCACGCAATCAGTGGTATCCCTTCCACGATGCTCTCAAGGGTCGAGCTCCAACCACAGTGGCATAAAAACCCTCCCGTCGAGCCATGGCTCAGCACCAGAGTTTGTGGGGCCCAAGATTGCACAACCAAACCTCGTCCTTTGGTTCTCTCCAAAAACCCCTGAGGTAAGACATCAATAGCCTCAAATTGGCTTTGACTGTCTTTGAGATATGCAGCGTTGGCAGATTCATTGTCTGGCTTCCTCACCACCCATAAAAACTTCTGGCCACTCATTTCCAATCCAAATGCCAGCTCTGTCATCTGATCACTAGACAGTGTCCCACCGCTACCGAAAGAAACGTATAGAACAGAGCGACTTGGTTGCTTGTCCAACCAGCTCAAACAATACTCTGACCCATTCGTATTAGAATTAGTTGGGCCAATTTGCACGATTGGCCCCACTGGAAAGATAGGAAGCATTCCTTCATTTGCTTGCAAAGCTTTTATTGCTTCGGATTCAATACCCGAAAAGCTATTGATGATGATACCCTCCGTCAAGTACACCTCTTTGGACGTGTTCAGAAATGACTTGTAAGTCTCACTTTGGCGATCTTGGATCGGTTCTAACACATCCTTACCATGAAGGGGTGCACAGCCAGGTAGTTTGATCAGGTCGGGTAGGTCTCTCATGAATCGACAAGAGAATGACTTGTCCAGCATGGGCAAGTGGAAGAGCAAGGACAATACAGCGGCATTTGTAGGGAAGAATATAAAAGTAGAAATGTTTAATCCCCTGGCGACTTCTAAGGCTTTTACACCAAAAGGGTCCGCAAAGAAAGCAGTCAATGGGGTAGAATTAGTAGCACTACTTATTAGTAAAGAGTTTAACAGGGTTTGAAGAGAAGAGAGGGAGTGAGTTATGATGAGGGAAAGTTTGGATGCAGGTTTGGAATCTTTAGGAAGGTCGTCGAAGTTGACAGCTGGAGGAAGATAGATGATGTCGATGGTGGCCGGTAGAGAGTCAAGAATTGCCTTTTTGGCTGGAGATGGAGCACTGTAATCGTCGGTAGTGGTGAGAATGAAGCATGTAACGTGAAAGTTGTGGAGAAGAACAAGACGTTTGGCGAACTCAACAAAGGGAATTAGGTGACTAACACCAGGGCTAGGGAAAATGGCTATGTGGGTTTTCTTATCCATGGTCATTTAGCTTTTTGAAGTGGTTATGGTTTCATTACTTCTTCACATATTTATATACATAATCGGGGCCTACTTATGAGTATACTGATTTGTCATAATAGGAATGCTCGCAATTTCCTATGTCATATCTATTACTGTTTATTTGTTGTACAAATGATTTGTCTCTACACAGACTCTTGTTTGACTTGGCTAGCTATAGCTTCATCATTTCGAAAAGAAAGCAACGTGATTCCTAGTCTTCAAGTTTTAGTAGTTTAGCTCATTAAAAAATAATTGGTGGTTTAGCTTTTTCAAATCTTTATCTTCATAAATATTTAAAAAATGTTTGTGACGTATGTAGTGACTACATTTTGAGAAATGCTAACGTGTCACTGAGGTGACTTACTCGTGGGGTTCGTTTGGAACGCTGTATTAGGTCGTATTGTATTGTATTGTATTGAATTGTATTTTATGCAATATTTTTATGTAAAACTATATGTGGTATTAACTTTTATGGACACTTAAATATATATTATTTTAGTATAAATTAAAGTTTAACATAGTATTATATAAAAATATGATATATAATCCAATTCAATATAATACAATACAATACGACCTAATACGGCGTTCCAAACGAGCACTTGGTATATACCTTAATAACTGGTCTCACCCAAAAAGAATTATTAAAAAGTATTATTATTAGTTAGTATTTTTTTAAAAAAAATGTTAAGGAAACTATTTTTTTTCACTCTTTTTTACACATTCTATTTAGTATAATAACAAATGTCATCATCTAAGACTTATTTTTACTTAATAATTAATTATTATATTATAATTATAGGATATATCTATGGTAATGATTATTGTTTTGTTTTTATGGGATGAATGTTTTTATAGCCATAGATAATAGATCAAATGGTAATAAATAAACAAGTGTATAATAATAGTTAATATTTGGGTTGTAGTAGATTATTTATCATATTTTTTTAATAATATTAAATAAATTTATTTATAAAAAATAATTAAATAATATTTTCTCCCTTCTCTTCTCTTTTCTCATTTCTTTCACTTAATTATCTCTATTGACATTTTTTTTACTGTGTATTTTCTTCCCATGAACAATATTAATATTTAATTTTCAAAATATATAATAAACATTCTTAATAAGTGTATGAACAACAAATCAAGTAAATTATTATTATTATTATACTAAATACAAATAAATTAAAGGTCACTTGAAAAAATTGCTACTTTTAGTGACAATTTTTTAGTCACAATATAATTTTTTTTGTAAATAAATGTGATTTTTAGTCACAACAAAATGTTACTTGTGACTAAATCATAGTATTTAGTTACACGTTCTGACTAATTTAATTTTAGTCACAATAAGTATTGTGGCTAAAAATATATTTAGTCACAACAAATTGTAATTTTTGTGACTAATAGTTTTAGTCATGGACCATTTAGTCATAATATAGAAATAATAATTTATAATTAGTTACAATTTTTTTCACTTTTAATCACAAGTTTTGTTGTGACTAAAATTAAGATTTTTTGTAGTGGGTCTTGTCAGTAGATATTAAATTTTATATTATTTTTAATACTAAATTTAAACTATTAGATCTATTTAAATTTAAGAGTCAAAATTAAGTCTAAATTAAAAAAAAAAAAAAACTCACTTCTTTGTGTTAATATTACTTTCTTGGCACAATTAGAAAAAAAAAATTAAAAATACTTTTTTTTTTGTATATTTACAATTTCACGTACGACCTAAAATTTTTATTTATAAAAATACACTTATAAAGTTTAAAATTATAAGAATACAATCTGCTCAACAAAAAGTAAGAAAGCTGCTAAAAATAACGAGAAATCAATCTCACGACAATTATAAATTTATAAATAAACTAAAAAATAATCTCATGACAACTATAAATAAAGTATAAAAAAAAAAAAAAGATTTATTGATTTTACTGGAGAAGTATTTTGGTAAATAAAAAAGTTCAAAGCGTAAAAATAAAATAAAAAATCGTGTTGATATATTTTTGTAATTCTTTTAAAAATTTTGGTCTATATGTAAATTTTTCAAAAAAAAAAAAAATCACACTTCTTTACACCCACCCATTGTATTATATTTGTTACCATCATCGTCCGATGACCTTCATGCAACTGTTGTCGCACTATTTATCGACAACCTATAGTTGTCATTGCCCATCACAACCACAAAAATAATAAATCTTCTAAAAGAAAAGTTTCTTTCTTGCTTTCTGAAAAAATAAACTTAAGCAATTTCATGTACCGTTTATCACCATTTAAATTATGCTTTTTTTTTTATTCTTTTTCATATCAGTAGCCAAATAAAAAAAGAAAAATTAAATTGGCCTCATTTATCAAAGTCAATGTTAGATATAAGTTAGTTATTTATGTATTGTTCATGACTATGTTTTCTTGTAGTTTATTTCAGATCATATTTTAGAATTTTATTTTAGCTTTAATAATAGTGATAGTTATTTTTTTTTTCAATTAATATTTTTAAATGAATTTAGTGAAAAAAAATTATTCAAAAGAATTTCATAAGTAAAAAATTGAATGAATTAAAAAAATGGTTATCTTATTTTAAAATAATAATAATAATCTCTTAATTGTTAGCTGTTATTTAAAATATTTTAAAAAAAAAATCTCAGTTTTTATTTATATATTAAATATAAAATTTATTAATAGTATAATGTTATAAATTTATTTCTGTATGAAAAGGGAAAAAAACTTTTTTTTGTTAGTTTAGGTATAGTTAATTAATTACACATTAATTAGTATTTATATGATTAAAAAATAAAGTATAACAAATATAAAGAAAGATACAATATGTTTAAAGTTAATTAATTTAGCACTACTTTTAAATATATTATTTGATACTTATATTTAATAGGTTATAGGTGTCAGAATTTTTCTTAGGCTCAATACTATTTCAATAATTTAATATTTTGATTGGGTATATGAAAGTCTATATTAATTAATGTACACAATCAAAAGTCATACACATCAATGATTAAAAAATGTTTCTATACTATGAGAACAAAATAAGGGCATGTACCATAGAATTATTCTATATATACTATTTCACATCTAATATTAGTAATGTATATATATATTTACTAAGTGGAAGTTACTTGTCGAGCCACGTGAATATTAGTTTTTTTGGTTTTTTTTTTAGATTTCTATAACTAAAAGTATGATTATATGAATGATTTATTTTATTAAAATAATCTTTGTGTTGTTTTATATTTTAGACTCATCGTTCGTTTTGGATCTACATACAACTGAGTAGAAAACAACCTTCAATGTGATGTGTTAGGTTATTTTTAGTATTATTTTTAGATTAATTTTAGTGTGTTTTTAATTTAGTTTTACTCGTGTTTGGAGTAATTTATGCTTGTATTATCTTTTATTTTTGCAGATTTAAAATAAAAGAATATTAGAAAATATCAAAAGAATAAGATCAAAAAAATAAAAAAATGATAAAAAGATCAAATAAAAGATAAGTGTACAAGATGAGGACCATGTCGCGGCATGGAAAAGAGCATGCCATGGCCCGTGTCAAAGAAGCCTGAATCCGTGTGTGAAAAATGCAACACGGGCAGCGGCATAGGGAGAGTATGCCGCAGCCCGCCCCCATAATTCAAAGGGAAATAGGACTTTTCAGCGTGGGCTTATCTTCCCTCTCTAATTCGAAGCTGAATAGGTTTTCTGCAAAGGCTATCATATGCTATCTTTTTCTATCCCTCATTGCCTATATAAGAAGTGAACTTTAGTTGATTTCAGTAGGCAATTCAGAAGGAAATCAGAGGCATGCAACGGAGTACGAATTTTAGAGATTGAAATTAATACTGGAACCATTTTTCAGAGGGTTTTCAGCATTCTCTTCTTCTATATTTTCTTCTCTTTTCTAAAATTAATGTGTTAATTTGCTAAAATGAACATGAATAACTAAACAGTTAATTAGGGTCTAGATGGAGATTGTTTGATATTGTTTTATGGTTTTAATATGATTTAATTTTCTCTCAATTTTTATGTATTCTATTTCATTCGTATTAATTACTTTTAATTACCTGGCCATCAATTAATTGTTTTATGATTTTGATGTGAGATATCAGAAGTGAGTGTCAATTATACCATAGTGAAATAGAACTGAATTTTGATATCGGATGAGAGTACCTATATGGTTTAGATAGCTTATAGGGTTTCCGTGTTTAATGTTCGTTGCATGTTTAATTTATCACGAGAGTATAAAATTTACATGTAATTGGGGTTTATATATTTGAGAAGACTATAAATTACCTTAGTAAACCTGCTATTGTATAGAAATTGTTAATAGGAAGATAATCATATTAGGCCAGAACTAAGAGATACAATTAAAATCGAAAGCCCTAACTTTTATTCATTGTTAATTTGCCTATTAATTTACTTGCTTCCTGATTTTTATTGTTCTTATTGTTTCCTAATTTAAATTTTCTCTTAAATTTTATTTAGTCAAATATAAGTAAGAGTTTAATTTTAACGTACTTAACTACAATCCTTGTGGAATCAACCTCACTCTTTGCGAGTAATACTTGTTCAAACGAGACGTATACTTGCGTGTTGCAAAATACCACAACATGCTGGTTTGGGGTAGGTTTAATCTACCTAAACATAGTGTCATACTATGGACTGCTATGCATAAAAAATTGAGAACAAAAGAACGATTGCATAAGTTTGGCATTATTGATAATGCTGATTGTGTTTTCTGCTCAAGTGGAATCAAAAGAGCATTTATTTTTCAATTGTAGCTGGACATTACAGTGTTGTACAGGTGTGGCACACTGGCTGCAATGGAGGTGTTCAACCCTTGACTTAGCAGGTATAACTAGGTGGATTCAGAGGGTGCGAATGAGTAGATTCAAAAGGGGAGTGATGGCAGCTGCCCTTGCTAGCCTAGTTTACAATGTTTGGAGAAGTAGAAATGAATTGATATGGCAAAACAAAATCCCCAATGCTGAACAGGTGGTGAATCAGATTAAAAGAAATGTTAAACAAAGACTACTTCTTATTTGGCCAAGGAAAATAAGCAAGGAAGATGTAATGTGGTTTAATAATTTGTAAATTTGTATAGATACACACTGAGGCCTCCCTTATTGGGTGTGGTGCTCTTAGTTTGTATAGAAAATGATTTTGTGCAATGAATGGCTGATTTTCCAAAAAAAAATACCACAACATGAGACAGAAATTAAAATTTTACATATAACACAATAAGTATATTCTAATATTTAGATTAATATGAGTGGAAAAAAATACATGATTTCGAATCAAGCAGAACAATACCAGTTGACGTTGAAAATTCAAAGACAGTATTGCATAGAAAATGCAACGAAATGCTGATAAAATAATGTGTGAGAGGTCAATGCAAAAAAAAATAGAGAACCGAACCTAGTTTATTTCTTTAACCAATGAGACCCAATATACCTATATTTTTTTTTCAATTAGTTTAGATTTATGTAGTGTATCTTAGAATAAATATCAGAATTTAAAAGTAAATTTTCATTATCATAGTAAATTATCTTAAAATAGAAATTAACTGCAAATACCAAAAACTTGACACGTAAATTTTTATTTTATTATAATAAAGATTATTAGATTAAATTATTTTTTTAATAATATAATTTATAATATATATTCCCACAATATCAAAAGTTTGTTAAGTTATCACCTTCGAGTTTTTTGGATGACAAATATCAATATATCTATATATAAATATAAAAGAAAGAACAAAAGAGTTTATGTGGCATTCTAGATTTTTTTTCATTGTATTTTTAAAATTTGGTGATATTTTCATATTTTATTTAGAAATAAACAACTACACATACAAACATCAAGTCTCGCATAGTTTGAAAACACTTAAGGTATTGTCCACGTAAGTTATAAATAACACTTTTGTTATGCTACTTTCCTTTGTCCAAGAAACATTTTTTAAGGGTAATTGATTTATGTCTTACCCAATAAATTTTAAATTTTATTCAATAAATAATTTATCATTCACATTTTTATAAATAATTATATATCTTTAATAATTAAGGAAGATTACTTGATACAGAGAATTAAAATGTAAGAATATTTATTCCAGATTTGAGATTTAAAGAGCAAGATTACTTGGTACAGATTTGAGTTTTATAAAGTAAGAATACTTATTACAGATTTAACTTTTAAGGTTTAATGTTAGGATTATGTTGGTTCCTTTGTCTGTTATTTCAGTTAGTGTTTAACTGTTTTTTAGCTGTGCAGTTTGCCAGCTGTTGTAACCACTTTCTGTTATCTCATTCATCTATATAAAGGCTTTGGTCTCATCAGTTTCAGATGAGCCTTTTTCCATTTCTTTCATTCTTCCATTTCTCTCTCTGTTAATATTCTTACATGGTATCAGCTTGCCATTCATGGCGTTGAATGGAGCAAATTCCTCCAGTACCCAAGGCCAAGTCGACGGTAATGGCGCTCCTACGAATGCTCCACCACCGAATCCTCCTGCGAATGAGGCTCCACCAGCAGGACTACCCAACAACAACTTGCTTCCGCTAAATCTCCGCTTAGATCGATCGAACTACACATTTTGGAGGTCTGTGGTTCTTACTGCAGTCAGGGCATATAATCTCGATGGATACATCTTAGGAACACTTCATCAGCCGCCTCAATTTCTTGAAGGTAACATTTCTAATCCAGAATATCTTCAATGGTTGAGGTTTGATCCGTTCCTTATGCATTGGCTTATGAAACCTGTTTCTGAACCTATGCTTGGACACATTATCAATTGCCAATCTTCTCACGAGATCTGGAGTACTTTTGCTCAAGTCTTTGCTTCAAGATCAAGGGCCAGAATAATGCAAGTTCGTGGCCTCTTACAAGCAACCAAGAAAGGTTCATCCTCCATTGATGATTATTTCTTGAAGATGAAAAGCTATGGTGATGCACTTGCTGCGGCTGGACAACAACTCTCTGACGATGATCTCATTCTGTACATTCTTGAAGGATTGGGACAAGAATATGAAGCTGTTATAGTCAACATTACTGCTCGTGAAAATCCTCTCAGCCTTCAAGAAGTACAATTCATGTTACATAGTCTTGAACTGCGTATTCAGCAACAAACAACAGATTCTTTAGCTAATGTCCAAGCTAATATAGCCAATTTCTCCAGTAATCACAATTCAAGAGGTGGCTATACTGGCCGTGGCAACAGAGGACACAATCGAGGAGGCCGTGGTTACTCTGGAAACAGAGGAGGTCGTGGCAATTGCCCTATGTGCCAGCTATGTGGAAGAGCTGGACATACGGCCCAAAAATGCTATCACCGGTTCGATATCACCTTCACTGGACCATCTTCTTCTGCACCTGCTACCAGTGACACCAGCAATGAAAATCCTCAAGCAAATTTGGCCGAGACCCCCACCAATAGTGATATTACTGGAGCATGGTTCTTAGATACCGGGGCTAGTCACCACATGACCACAGACTCACAGAACTTAGATATTTAATTTTCAATTTAAATAAATGTATTAAATTCAGGAAATAAATAATTAAGTATATAGAAGGCTTAATTATTAATTTCCAATTTAATACAAGGAAAAACATCCTTACTTGAATTGTACCAAAATTAATTATTAAACAATTAATTTCACAATCAATGATATTTTCCTATATTAGAAATAATAATTAGTATAGAAATAACTCTCTAGAAAATATCTCAATTCTACTAAGTATCTTTTCAAGATTTGGAAAATATCTGATTTAAGTTATTATAGAAAGAATCTATAATTTACAAACTTAAAATTTTCCAAACAAAATTTAATTAAATATTTAATTAGGTGGTAACTACCTAATTTAAAGATATTCCCTTTTAAGTTTAAAACCAACTTAAACAATATCTTTTAAGAATCTTCAATAACTAATTCCTAGAATTCCTCAACTTAATATAAAATTCAAAATATATTCAAATTTAAGTTAAAAGGGAAAATTAGTAATAACTAATTCATAACTTAAATAGGAATATTTAATGAAATAATAAAAGTAAGTTTCAGAAAGAATCTAGTTAGTTAAAATTCTTTATTTATTTAAATACAAGAAAAATACAAATAGTTTATTGAGAAATGAAATTCATGAAACTATGTATTTCTTAAATTAATTTCGAAGAAATTAATTATGTTGCTATTCAATTTTATTAGGTCAAACTAGTATAATTAACCTAGCACAGTTATCCAAATCAGGCAAATAGGCCTTCACAATTGGGGTTGTTCATGTGAGGGGGGGCTGGGTCCAGTATGTCGTACCCACTTCTAAGGCTCCCAACTCTCACACAAGGCCCAAAAGAGAGGAATTTAACCTTAAAATGAACAATTGTTATTAATTGAATAGGCCCATTAACTAAATGAGCATAAATAAAATCTATCAGGTTATGACATTTTATTTAGCAACAACAACCTATACGTGTCTATAATAGAAATTAAACATATAGGCTCACACAGGCATACAGATTTGGATGGATCCTATCATGTTACTAGGTCATACACAGATGAAAGAAGAATGTAAAAATATACCTGTTACAAATTATTTACTTGACCTATTGACAATTGAACCTTGGGTTAAAATCAGATCATTGGATCTGTCAACAAGTTAACCCTAGCAATTTAGATCAAGCAATAATAGGTTTTAGAAAACTTACAAACAATCTAAACCACATACTCCTGCAACAAGGTTAGATTTGGATAGTTGGATGTAGGATTTATTTAATTTTAAAATATTAATCTTTATTTCGAAATTTAAAAAAAAAAATGGTTCTTAAAGAATAAATAAAATAATATTTAAAATTAAACCTACAATTTTAAAAAATTAGGTTTTGAGTAACCTAAATATCATTTCAAAATAAATTTGCTAACTTTCCTTTTAAATTTCATGTTATTTAATAAATTAAATATTCAATAAAATAGAAAATGGTAAATACATACCCTTTTCTGATTTTACAATCTAATTTAGGTAAAATAACAAAATTTAAAAAGTTAATAAAAATAATCTTATTTTCCCTTTTAAAATACCATGATTATAGTAATCTTATTCTAAATAAGGTCAATTTACAAAAAAATATTTTTAACAAAAAAAAAAATCTGACCTTTTATTCAAAATAAGATAAAATAATCAAAATTTAAAAGAAATAAGAAAAGAGGTAAGCAATACTTAATTTTATCCTATTTTCAAATTCAAAGTACACTAATATCTAAAATTAATTTTAAAATAAAATTAATTTATTTCTGATAATTAGATTTGAAAATTGAAAAACAAAAATCAAAATATAAATCTATATAAAAAATCGAAAGTCAATTCCATGAAATAGCATGAAAAATCGAAGAAAACGAAGAAAAATAGCACACTGTACGGATGGTATGCGTTGCATACCATCCGCGCGCGTATACAGGGTGATCTGCCGAGTTTCCTTAGTGCTGGGAGGCTGCCAGCAGCCCTTCCGCGCGCGTGGGGTGGGAGATCACCACCTCGATTTTTTTCGATTTTTAAAAATTCATAACTAATTCAAATTAAATCGAAATCGAGTTCTGTAAAAAAGTAAATTGCTTAGAATTTTCCAAACTATACAATAAAAATAATTCCAGATACAGATAATCAATTATTTTTCCCAGAATTCACAAACATCAATCAAACATCAATATGATACACCATGAAACCATCCAAATCACAAACAAATCGTTTTAAGTCCAAATTTCTTGCAAGCAAATCAATTATCATGGCTCTGGTGCCAGTTGTTGGAAATATATTTTACCAGGAACTTAGATCTACTCACAAGTATGTTGATTTAACAACCTACAATTGAACTTCTAAAACGATGAACTAAACACATAAAAGTTAAGAATAACTTACAGTGATGGCAGCGGAATTAAATGTCTCCTTCCACTCAGATCTCTAACCCTTGATTCCTGTCTGTAGCAGAGTATAATCAAGATTTGAGCCCGAAAGTTCTTCAGTTGGATGTGATCCTTCACAGTCTTCCAAACTATGATGAGGTACTGAGTGATGTGTGTGGGCACTTCTCTCTCACTAGGATTTTCGAAATTCTCTCTTGTTTTTCTCTCTTGAATTCGTGTGACACATTACATGCTAGAGAAGAGAGCAAAGGGCTACTATATATAGGAAAAGGGAAGAGCACAACTTTCCAAATAAGCAGTTTCCTCTTTTACTGTGTAATTGAATAACTGCCTTATTTAGTGTGATCCACCACTTTCCTATTTAGGCTAGGCTTTGATTAGCAATTATATGGCAATTTAAATTAAAAATAATAATTGGGAAACATGCAAAGGGTGGCTGGCCATGGTGTGTATGGGCCTCACTGGAATTTTGCAGTTTCCTCAATTTTATTTCTATTTCTCTAAAAATGCCATTTTTCCAATTCCAATCTTTTAAATGCCAAAACTAATTATTTAATAACTAAAATAGATTATTAAATAATATTGCCATTTAAAATAATTATTAATTAGACATGCAAAGTCTCTTAATTAGTAATTAAACCTAGAAACCCTTTTATTTACAATTTCATCCTTAAACTGTGAGAATTCACAAATTAGACATACTCTAACTTTTAGAATTATAATTGATTAATCATAAATCAATTATAGAGTCTTACAAACAGTATAGTCTCAACTAGAATGGGGACCATGGATCTATATGCTGAGCTTCCAATAAGTTGAACCGATTTACTAAGTAAATCCCTAACTTATTAATTCCTCCTTGAATCCACTCTTAGAACTTGGAATTGCGCTCTCAGACTTATATAGAGCATATCATATGTTTCACGAGATCAATATGCTATCTCATTTAACCATTGTTATAATCTTAATGTGATTTAGAGATCCTCTATATAGATGATTTACATCGAGATGGGACCAATTTACCGTTTACACCCCTCAATGTATTTTGCCCCTTTGAACAATTAGTTACTTGTAAATGATGTTTTAGTGATCTAATATGTAGTCACTGAAACAAGAGCTCATCCATTTACTTCTATTTAACTAAGCTCAAAAGGAATCATCACTTTACTTCTATACACCAGTAGAAGCTATAGATTTCCATATTTATGTTCAACACTCCCACTCAGTTATGCTATCATGTTCCCAAAATATATGTATTACCTTGACCCAAAAGTAGGCTTAACTAATAAATCAAAGAACATGAATGGCACTCCTGAGATTGAGCCTAATCATATCAGGATTTAGATTCTCTTAATCTAAGATCAACTTCTGACATTGACTTGGAAAGATACAACGGTAAGTTTACAATATCTTTGACCAAGTTCAATATCGGTCCAGTCCAATGTATACTCCATACATTCGAAACTAGTATACTTTGCCAATATTCTGGAAAGAACATAACACTTACTCCAAGTGTAAGTATACTTCATCGCTGATTATCACATCAGTGTAAATCCAAAACACTGATGAATAGGGACCAAATCTTTTGAATCATATAATCACAATCACATTCCACTGTATTGACAATACTGTAATTGTGAATAACTATATGTTCTGGATTTAACTGATGTTGTGCATATATCAAGTATATATATTAAACCATAAACATGTAACCACTTCAAAATTCTAAATTGATAACTAATCAGATTGTAATGGGTTTTATTTAGGGCACAAAACCCAACATAAACTCCACAACCAGTAGCAATCTTGTTCAAGATCCAACTACTGCTGTCAACACTTGGCATTGTCGCCTTGGTCACCCTTCCAAGCCCATTTTAGCCAAAGTTCTTTCACATATAAGTCCTACTCTCAAAGGTAAAAATGTTACTTTTTGTGATGCATGCCAAATAGGCAAAATGCACCAATTCAGCTTTAAATCTGTCCAAAATAAGACATCTATTCCTTTTCAATTAGTTCATACGGATGTTTGGGGTCCTTCTTTTCATATTTCTATGGATGGATACAAATAATATATAAGCTTTGTTGATGATTTTAGTAAATTTGTTTGAATTTTTCCTATGAAAACTAAGTCTGAAGCACCAAGCTTATTCATTCAATTTAATGCCTTTGTTGAAAGACAATTCCAAACAAAGATAAAAAGTATCCAATCTGACCTTGGCAAAGAGTTTTCCCCTCTTAAACAACAATTTCAAAAATGCTGGAATTGTTCTTAGAAACTCTTGCCCTCACAGTCATCAACAACAAGGAAGAGTGGAAAGAAAACATAGGCATGTTGTTGATGTTGGTCTCACCCTTTTAGCCCAAGCACACATGCCTCTCACCTTTTGGTGGGAAGCTTATGTGGTTGCTGCCTATCTTATCAATAGGCTTCCTATCCCGGTGAACAATTATCTATCTCCATTTCAAAAGTTATATAAAGAAGCACCAGATTATAACCTTGTCAAAATTTTTGGTTGTTCTTGTTTTCCCCTCTTAAGACCATACCAATCTCACAAAGTTTCATTTAGATCTTCCAAATGCTTATTCATTGGCTATAGCATGACACAAAAAGGTTATAGGTGTCTTCACCATAGTGGTAGGATATATGTGGCTAGAAGTGTTCAATTTAATGAAGCTGAATTTCCTTATCAAGAATTATTTTCTACTTCCAATTCTCAGAATAATCCCAATCCGAACCCATCTCTCAACTATACTGCCTATCCTATACCTCCCACACATGTCTTTCCACCTATCAATAACACTCAAAATCCATCCTTACGTGTCTCACAGCCGCTGCCTGCTCCCATACAACAACAAGAATTCAGTAATAATCCCTTATTTGAGTCTCATACACCAGCAGCCTCACAAACAGCCTCCCCAAATCAACCTAATGCTATACCTGATCCACATACTGCCTCCTCTTCCCAACCATTACATATTCCACAACCTCCCAGTACTCATAACAGCCACCCCATGATCACTAGATCCAAGAAAGGCATTTTTAAACCCAAAGTATACTTGGCAGATATAAGAACAGAAAAAGAACCCACTACTGTCAAAGAAGCCTTGGCTAATCCTAAATGAAATAAAGCCATGAACAATGAGTTCACAGCTCTCAAAAACAAGAAAACATGGAAACTGTTGGGTTTTATGCCCTAAATAAAACTCATTTCAATATAATCAGATTTACTTATTAATAAAGATCAGAAATAACATTTTATGTTGTATGGTTCACATGATTTATTTCATGATTATATGTATATAATGTATGAATTCTTTTTAAGTCCAGAACATATGAATTTGTTAAGATTATAGTGTTGTCAACACAGTGGAATATAATCTTAATTATATGTTCAAAAATTTATTCCCTGATTTGTCAGAACACTGGATTTAGACTGACATGGTATAATCAGTGATAGGTATTCTTACACCTTGGAAAAGTGCTATGTCCTTTCCAGGACATTGGCAAAGTTTACCAGTATCGGATGTATGGAGTATACATCGGAAGGGACCGATATTAAACTTTGATTAGATATATTAAAATTTACCGTAATATCTATTCAATTCAATATCACTTGTTGATCCTAGATCAAATGATCTTAATCCTGATATGGTTAGGTTCAATCTCAAGAGTGTTACTCGTGTTCTTTGATTTGTTAGTTAAGCCTACTTTTGGGTCAGGGTGATACGTACATTTTGGGAACACGGTAATGAAATTGAGTGGGAGCGCTAACATAAATATGGAATCTATAGCTTCTATTTGGCAAATAGAAAGTAAAGGATGATTTCCTTAGAGCTTAACCAAACGAAGATAAATGGTAGAGATCTCATTTCAGTTAGCTGAAATATCATTTATACAGGGTTAAGTGTTTTAAGGATAAAATACATTGTAGGGTGTTACGGTAATTTAATCCCTTTACAATGTAAATCATCTATATAAAGGATCATTGATCACATTAGGGTTATAACAATGGATAACTAATGACGTGTCTGTATCGTGGAACATATAGAGCGTTCTATATGACTGAGAGTGCAATTCCAAGTTCTAAGTGTGGATTCAATGAGGATTTAATAAGTTAGGGAATTTACTTGGTAAATTTGGTTCGACTTATTGGAAGCTCGGTTATATAGACCCATAGTCCCCACACTAGTTGAGACCATGCTGCTTGTAAGACTCAGTTAATTGATTTTAATTAATCAATTATAATTCTAAAAGTTAGACTATGTCTACTTTATGAATTCTCACTAAGTAAGGATGAAATCGTAAATAAAAGGGTTTCTAGGTTTAATTATTAATTGAGAGACTTTGTATGTCTGATTAATAATTATTTTAAATGACAATATTATTTAATAATCTATTTTAGTTATTAAATAATTAGTTTTGGCATTTAATGATTAGAATTAGAAAAATGATATTTTTGGAGAAATAGAAATAAAATTGAGGAAACTACAAAATCCAAGTGAGGCCCATTTCACCCTATGGCCGGCCACCTCTTTGTGTGTTTTCCAATTATTATTTTCAATTTTAATTGCCATGTAATTGCTAATCAAAGCCTAGCAAAAATAGGAAAGTGGTGGATCATACTAAATAAGGCAGTTAATCAATTACACAGTAAAAGAGGAAACTGTTTTATTTGGAAAGTTGTGCTCTCCCTTTTCCCTATATAAAGCAACCCTTGTTCTCTTCTCTTGTAAGCTTAAGACCACGAAATTAAGAGAGAAAATTTCGAAATCCTTGTGAGATGAGTAGTGCCCACACACATCAAGTGGTACCTCAATCATAGTATGTAAGACTATGGAAATTCTGCATCAAAGAAGGAGAAAAGAAGATCCAGGTTCAGATCTTGGTGATGCTCTGCTACAGAAAGGAATCAAGGGCTAGAGATCTGAACGGAAGGAGTCATATTATTCCGCTGCACCCACTGTAAGGTTTTCTAACTTTATATGTGTTTATTTTCATTGTTTTAGAATTCATATTAGGTTGTTAATCCAACATACATGATAGTAAATAGATCCTAGTAAAATAATTTCCAACAACTGGCACCAGAGCCATGGTAATGATTTACTTTCATGAAATGTGAATTAAAACAATGTTTTATATGTTTTTGTGTTGATTTGGATGGTTTCATGTTGGTTTATGTGTTTATGTGATGATAGTTTGTGTTGTACGAAATTTTTCCATGAAAAACATTTCTTTTTTATTTTTAAAATTATTTTATTTGGATTCCTTGTGAAAAATTAAGCAATTTTTCTTTTTTACGGAACTCGATTCCGATAAAAATTGAGAAAGTTATGAATTTTGAAAAATCGGGGTTCAATGGTGTTCCCTACAAATTGCGATTTTGTGGGTTTTTCCCCAAAAATCTAATTTTTTCATGGGATTGTTTCCCAAAATTCATTTTTCCATTTTTAAATATTTCTAAATTGAAATGTTTCCAATTTTAAATATTTTCAATTTGGAATTTTTCCAATTTTTAAATATTTCTATTTTGGAATGTTTCCAATTTTAAATATTTCTTATTATGGTCAGATTTAAAAATTTATTAACTTCTTTAATATTTATTTATTATTTAATTATAAGATTAGATATTTTGATATTTAAGATATTTTAAATTTAAAGATAACTTTGTCTTTTTATTTAAAATATTATATTAAAATTATCTTATATGACAAATTAAATAATTAATAAATTTGAAATTAACATAGATATTTTTATAGATATACTTACCATAATGTTTTTCAAATTCAAAAATTTGTTATTTTGTTAAATATTTAATTATTTATAAATTATAAGTTTAAAAATGATATTTTTTCTATATATATATCATTTTTTTCCTTATTAGAAATTATAAATCATATCTTAAATATTTAGATAACATAGATATTTTTGTAGAAATTTGAATATTGCTTAATTTGAGATATTTTGACATATAATTATGGTAATAATTATTCATTTATTATTTTATTCCTAAAATAATAATTATCTAACCAAATTTATTTTAAAATTGGTTTATTTTATTAAATTATAAGATCTGAAAGTGATATTGAAGATTCTTTCCTTTCAAATCATTGATCTTATTAGATATTTAATTTATTTGATTCAAATAAACCTAAATATTTTAAAATTAGTTTTCTTTATTTGGTTAGTTTAAGAAAAATAATTTAATTATATTAATATCTTATTTCACATCTGTTACATGAACAATGTTTGTTATTGTTTATTCAAAATTTTATTTTAACAAACCTATTATTTATCTGATCTAAATTGGTGTGATTAACTTGTTGACAGATCCAATGATCTGATTTTAATCATAGTCCAATTGTCAATAGATCTTATAAATAATTTGTAACAGGTAAATTTTGTACTTCTTTCATCTGTGTAAACCTAGTAACATGATAGGACCCATCCAAATCATTTGACCTGTGTGAGCCTATATGTTTGCTATTGGGCTTAGATGCATATAGGAAGCTCATTTAAGTTTTTACTAAGTAAATGGACTAGGTTGCTAAAATAAATTTTGACATAAGTAAATTTATTTAGGCCCAATTAGATTTGGGCTTATTCAATGAATAACAATTGTTTATTTTAAGGTTAAATTCCTCTCTTTTGGGCCTTGTGTGAGAGTTGAGGGCCAATAGAAGTGGGTACGACACACTGAACCCAGCTCCCCCTCACATGAACTACCCCAATTGTGAAGGCCCATTTGCCTTATCTAAATAATTGTATTAAGTTAATTATATTAGTCTAACCTAATTAAAATTGAATTAGCAACATAATCAACTTTTTAAAATATATGAAATTTATTTTTCATTGTAATATTTTAAAGTTAATTTTAGAAAAACACTTAGTTAATGATATATATTCTAGATAGTTATTTCTAGTACTAATTATTATTTCTAATATTAAATAGGAAAATATCATTGATTGTGAAATTAATTGTGAAATTAATTAATTTTGGTACAATCTAAGTTTAGTATATTTTCCTAGTATTAAACTAGAATTAATAATTAAGTTTCCTTTATACTTAATTATTTATTTCTTGAATTTAATACATTTAATTAAATTGAAAATTTCAATATTTAAGTTGATTTTTTAATCATGATACTTAAATAATGTTATTTTCATGTTATTTAATTAAAGTTGAAAATTATCTTAAGTTTGGAATTTTTATTCAGAATAACTTAAAGCTGAATAATTTTCAAAATATATTTTATTTTTATTTTATTAATCATTTCCCAAAATTTCGAAATTACATTTCTTTAATGTAGACATTTCGAATTTTTATTTGAAAAATAGATTAAAGTTGAAAATTATTTATTTTGGACCAACTTAAATCAATGACTTTTTCATTTAATGATTAATTAAAATAAATGAACTAAAATATATTATAATTAGAAATTGAATTAATTAGTCCATGAAAGTCTAGATAGATATTATCTATTTTGCTTGAAGTATTTTTCTAGTGTATTTAATTAAATAGAAAATTAATATTTAAGTTGATTTTTAATCATGATACTTAAATATTTGAAATTTTTCTTAGATATTTAATTAAATAGGAGAATTATAATTTTTTGTTGAAAATTAAATTTAATTAAATTTGGGGCAACATAAAATTAGAGTAATTTTCCAGGATTTATTTTTATTTTATTTTAAAGAATTTTCGAAAATGTAATATATATTTATAGAAAATTAAATTTGAAGTTGTAAATTAATTTAAATTAATTTTGAGACAACTTGAATTGAATAATTTTCTAAATATTTATGGAAATTATTACTAAGATGGAAATAATTCACGTTATTTTCATATCCATCTAAGTATAATTTATAAATATTAAATTAAAATTTATATTTGAAATTTTTCATTCTAAATTAGAAATTTTAATTAAATAAATATATATTTAAAATAAATATTAGAAGAAAATACAACCCTTCATTAAATAATGAGCTTTATTATTATAAAGATATTCGATCTCCATTGTTGGTTTTACATAGCTATTATTTTAGTGAGTAATCCTGCCTAATGGAGGAACGTTCATTAGCAAGTTAGCACCGTTTAATCTCGAAAGATAAGTAATCTTATAAGTTTTTTATATAGTTTATGATCACCCTAATGGTGGCGACTGTATAAGACTTACAAGAATATGAAACAATGGTGGAAGCTCATAAGATGGAATAGCCTTCACTCTCGCCTAAACGGGACAACGCGGATTCCAATCTTGATCGAATAAAAGGTTGCTAGAATGTTGATCATTTTAGATGAGCTGACAACTCTATTCAATGGATGGTAGCTTTGACTCTCGCCTAAACGGGACAATGATATCAGTTTGTTGAAAACCTTGGAAATTATTTAGGATTGTATGTTTTAGTATTTTCACTTGTCATTCCTACTTGCTATGTGCTTAATAATTTCTGAATTGTGTATGAATTTGTATTGAACCATGTTATTTTCTGTTATTAAATTGTAGTTTAATTTCGAATCTTCATTGTTGGTCTAACTTGGTTTGTTTTTCTAATGAGATAAATCCCTAATGGATTTTCACCATTAGACTAACATAATAGTATTAGATCTCGGAAGATAAATATTGTATATGCAACATCTAGCTGTTCATCAATTGATGACACCTTAGACTAGTATTTTACAATATGAAACAAGAAGATTGTATAAATAAGATTACTTTGACTCTCGCTAATCGGAGCATCGTTGGATTCTTATTTAAAACGAAATTATCCTAATTCCTCTTAGCTTATTCATTTCGAATTAGCTTAACGACAAATCATTGGATGAATGGTCTATAAATCATATAAAGTCTTATTTTCTCTTAAGAAATTAGATGACGCATATGATTATATTCCCGGAATTCTGTCCCAAAATGATATAAATCCTCAATCTTAGATATCTCCTACTTGTATAGGCAAATCATAGAGTTAAATTAGTAGTGGTGGTCCAAGAAAGAGTTACTAATTATACAGTTACACTTTCACAAGTGTTTCATAACCATTTTCTTTCAATGGATTTAAACTGTATGAGTTTAGTATTCTGTGACCAGAATCCACTTGCACTATTCTAAGAACTCTTTGTTGTAACTAAAAGATACAACCGCATTTTATAAATCTATGGCATTTGTATCTTATTCATAGTGTTTTTGACAAGATCATTCTCTGCAAAGAGTTAATATGCCTATATCCACTGAAAGTATAATCATCTCATTCGCAGATGGATGTACATTCAGGGGTGGATATGAGTTTTCGTTGTATTCTTAAAACGATCACTTTAGATTTTACCTTATGCAAAAAAAATTTGAAATGTTTGAAAAATTTCATGAATTTCTAGCAATGGTGAAGGTAAGTGGTTAAAGATCTTGCGAACTGATATGGGTGGAGAAAAAGTTAGTAGATATGCAGTTCAAAGATCATTAATTTGATTTTGAATTATATCCAAACTTACCTCCCTTGAAATTCGAGTTGCATATTGATGATTAGTTACTAGTTGTTGTCTAAATCCTTCTATGGAAATAAAATTTCAGAATGATGCAATGGTTGTATACTTAATGTAAATCATTACTAGATTCATGGATGACCTAATCAAAATCTTAAGAAAAGCTAGAACTGCTAACCCTGGTTTGCATGTTTGTTAGCTATTCTAAGTGATTAGGGGTGGAGCATCCCATAGTCATTAGATAAGAAAGTGTTTGTTTAAACAAATACCACTTTTTCTAAGAAAATGACTTAGTCTGAAAATAAAGTAGCAAATAAAGGAGATATTTTTTCTTGATTCCAAAAGTATTCTATCATCTTATTTTACAAGATGATCCCACTGCCTCTGTTGTCTTAACACAACTGAAGAGGTCTATACCATTTAGTTTTCTTAGACATAGTTCACGGTACCTTGTTGTAGTGGGAGAGTTTCTAGAAACTCACCTTCTTATAACTTGGAAGATACTAGTGATTAAAATCCATTGTGAGTTTAAACAAGTAATGGATTGTCAAGATAAGAAACTAAGAAGAAAGCCAATAGAACTATGGTTTGATCCATTCACATGGAGTAACTTAAAGTTTTCTATTACAAGGACATGAAAGGAAATTTTCGTTAATAAGTCTATTCAATGGACTTAACAAAACTTCCTGTTCCTAGTATTATAGGTTTGAGTTTATCTAAACCTAGGGCTTGTGGTACACCTGGTAATTACTTACTCTAATGCAAGCATAAGATGTTGAAGCATTCTCTTTCCAATGGAAATCTATAGAAGCTTCACAACTTCTTAGATATAGATTTTATTTATCTAAGGAAAAGTCTCAACTATTCCAGAAAAGATAAAGTCATGAAAGAATTTCTTGAATCAACAGTGAGAGGTCTCAGATATGCTTTAGTATGCCTTAGACCAGACACCTGCTATTGAGTGGCAGTAATGAGTAAGTATCAGATTAATCCAGGAGAGGAACATTGGAAGACAATCAAGTAAATTTTAAGATTAAGAAGAGGAACTATATGTTAGTCGATAAGGGTGTGTTTAAAACTCTTAGACTACACCACATCAGATTTCGAGACTTGCCTTTGTGCTAGAAAGTCTGCTGATAAGATGGTGATTACTTTGGGGGTGGAGTAGCGATTTTGGAGAAGTGTAAAAACCTATCTGAAATCTCTTGGTCTACCAGAGAGAGACTGAATGTTAAAAGTTGCAGGAAAGATACTTATTCAGTCTAAGGAAAGTTCTATACTTTTGTGGCACTGTTCCAACTTGCCTTAACTACTAGGGTTACTTCCTTAATAACCAAAGAGTAGTTGCCAAAAGTATAGAATCCAGTATCCCAAGAGAGTAGACATATAGAGAGGAATTTCACATTATCAAGGATTTTGTGATTAAGGAAGAGTAATGGTGGAGAAGAGGTTGTGTTTAATTCAACCTATCAGATCCTATTACGAGGAGTTTACTACTATTACACTTGATTGGTATATCAAGGTGTTAATGATTATTTGAAATACACATTTTGTTTTATATTAGTGCAAGTGGGAGTTTGTTGGGTTTTATGCCCTAAATAAAACTCATTTCAATATAATCAGATTTACTTATTAATAAAGATCAGAAATAACATTTTATGTTGCATGGTTCACATGATTTATTTCATGATTATATGATATAATGTATGAATTCTTTTTAAGTCCAGAACATATGAATTTGTTAAGATTATAGTGTTGTCAGCACAGTGGAATATAATCTTAATTATATGTTCAAAAGTTTATTCCCTGATTTGTCAGAACACTGGATTTAGACTGACATGGTATAATCAGCGATAGGTATTCTTACACCTTGGAAAAGTGTTATGTCCTTTCCAGGACATTGGCAAAGTTTACCAGTATCGGATGTATGGAGTATACATCGGAAGGGACCGATATTGAACTTTGATTAGATATATTAAAATTTACCGTAATATCTATTCAATCCAATATCACTTGTTGATCCTAGATCAAATGATCTTAATCCTGATATGGTTAGGTTCAATCTCAAGAGTGTTACTCATTTTCTTTGATTTGTTAGTTAAGCCTACTTTTGGGTCAGGGTGATACATACATTTTGGGAACACGGTAATGAAATTGAGTGGGAGCGCTAACATAAATATGGAATCTATAGCTTCTATTTGGAAAATAGAAAGTAAAGGATGATTTCCTTCGAGCTTAACCAAACGAAGATAAATGGTAGAGATCTCATTTCAGTTAGTTGAAATATCATTTATACATGGTTAAGTGTTTTAAGGATAAAATACATTGTAGGGTGTTACGGTAATTTAATCCCTTTACAATGTAAATCATCTATATAGAGGATCATTGATCACATTAGGGTTATAACAATGGATAACTAATGATGTGTCTGTATCGTGGAACATATAGAGCGTTCTATATGACTGAGAGTGCAATTCCAAGTTCTAAGTGTGGATTCAATGAGGAATTAATAAGTTAGGGAATTTACTTGGTAAATTTGGTTCGACTTATTGGAAGCTCGGTTATATAGACCCATGGTCCCCATACTAGTTGAGACCATACTGCTTGTAAGACTCAGTTAATTGATTTTAATTAATCAATTATAATTCTAAAGTTAGACTATGTCTACTTTATGAATTCTCACTAAGTAAGGATGAAATCGTAAATAAAAGGGTTTCTAGGTTTAATTATTAATTGAGAGACTTTGTATGTCTAATTAATAATTATTTTAAATGACAATATTATTTAATAATCTATTTTAGTTATTAAATAATTAGTTTTGGCATTTAAATGATTAGAATTGGAAAAATGTCATTTTTGGAGAAATAGAAATAAAATTGAGGAAACTGCAAAATCCAAGTGAGGCCCATTTCACCCTATGGCCGACCACCTCTTTGTGTTCTTCCCAATTATTATTTTTTAATTTTAATTGCCATGTAATTGCTAATCAAAGCCTAGCAAAAATAGAAAAGTGGTGGATCACACTAAATAAGGCAGTTAATCAATTACACAGTAAAAGAGGAAACTGTTTTATTTGGAAATTTGTGCTCTCCCTTTTCCCTATATAAAGCAACCCTTGTTCTCTTCTCTTGTAAGCTTAAGACCACGAAATTAAGAGAGAAAAAGAGAGAAAATTTCGAAATCCTTATGAGATGAGTAGTGCCCACACACATCAAGTGGTACCTCAATCATAGTATGTAAGACTATGGAAATTCTGCATCAAAGAAGGAGAAAAAAAGATCCAGGTTCAGATCTTGGTGGTGCTCTGCTACAGAAAGGAATCAAGGGCTAGAGACCTGAACGGAAGGAGTCATATTATTCCGCTGCACCCACTGTAAGGTTTTCTAACTTTATATGTGTTTATTATTTTCAATGTTTTAAAATTCATATTAGGTTGTTAATCCAACATACATGATAGTAAATAGATCCTGGTAAAATAATTTCCAACAGAAACTTGTTCCACCTAACCCGAATATGACCATTATTACTAATAGATGGCTCTTTAGAATAAAGTATAACGCATATGGATCCGTGAACACACACAAAGCAAGATTGGTTGCTCGAGGTTTCCAACAAACACAAGGAATTGACTTCTTTAAAACATATAGTCCGGTTGTAAAGCCTTGCACTATTCGCATCTTGTTTACTCTCGCTGCTCATTACAACTAGGATATTCAGCAAGTAGATATAAACAATGCGTTTCTAAATGGAGAGATCACCGAAGATGTTTACATGAGTCAACCCCAAGGGTTTGTAGATGAAGAACACCCAGATTACGTTTGCAAACTAAATAAAGCCATATATGGATTAAAACAGGCTCCAAGAACCTGGTTTGAACAACTCAAACAATTCTTGCTTCAGCAAGGTTTTTAGCACTCCAAAGCCGATAATAGCTTGTTCTACAGCAACAACAATGGGAAACTCATCATGCTACTGGTATATGTAGATGATATATTAATTGCTGGTCATGAACTCAAGCAAGTTCAAAGTATCATAGACAATCTACACAAACAGTTCGGTCTAAAGAAGCTAGGATCGGTCAATTATTTCCTGGGGTTTGAGGCTTTCAGAAATGGCACTACATATCATCTTACTCAACAAAAATACATAAGGGATTTACTCAACAAGAAAAATATGACAGACGCAAAACCACAATCTACACCTATGTGTGCTAATACCAAGTTGTCTCTCACTTCTGGACAGCTTCTTGCAGATGCCAAACAATATAGAGTGTAATTGGGGCTCTCCAATATCTCACAATGACAAGACCGGACATTGCCTTTGCTGTGAACAAATTGAGTCAATTCCTCAAGGCTCCCACAACCGAACACTAGGGAGCATGTAAAAGAATTTTGAGATATCTTGCAGGTACATCTCATCTCGGACTCACCTTCAAACCAGCCACCCAAATCGATCTTCAAGGTTACACAGATGCCGATTGGGCCGGCTGTTATGATGACAGAAAGTCAACATCGGGTTATTTTGTTTTTTTGGGACAAAATCTCATAAGTTGGGCCTCCAAAAAGCAGAGTGTGGTAGCCAGATCAAGTACTGAATCTGAATACCGGGCTCTTGCTTTAGCAACATCTGAGTTAGTCTGGATTGAATCTCTTCTTACTGAGCTTTCTATCAACCTGTCCCACTGCCCAATTTTATGGTGTGATAACCTTGGTGCTGGCTCTCTTGCTTCCAACCCAGTTTATCATGCTAGAACTAAACATATCGAAATTGATCTTCACTTTGTTCGGGACAAGGTCATTGGCAACAAACTCGATGTTCGATATGTTGATTCTACCTACAAGATAGCAAACATCTTGACTAAACCATTGCTAGTTCAACAATTTGTGTACTTAAGAGACAAGTTAACACTTAGTTGTCCAAGTGTAACTTGAGGGGGGATGTTAGGATTATGTTAGTTCCTTTGTCTGTTATTTCAGTTAGTGTTTAACTGTTTTTTAGCTGTGCAGTTTGCCAGCTGTTGTAACCACTTTCTGTTATCTCATTCATCTATATAAAGGCTTTGGTCTCATCAGTTTCAGATGAGCCTTTTTCCATTTCTTTCATTCTTCCATTTCTCTCTCTTTTAATATTCTTACATTTAAAAAGTGAAATACTTTGTACAGATTTGAGGTTTAGAAAATATGATTACTTTAGTACAGATTTAAGGTTTAAAAGGTAAGATTACTTGATACAGTTTTGAGGTTTAAAATGTAAGAATATTTATTTCAGATTTGAGGTTTAAAATAGGGCTGTACATCGGTCGGTTTGGTCAATTTATCTTACATTTTATTTAACCCAAAGTATAAATCGGGTTACAAAATTTTAGGTGCAACCTGCCCAAATAATTAAAAAAAAAAAAAATCAAACCGACCATTGGGTGAGTCAGTTTTGTCGGGTTAACCCGACCAAACCGACCCCAATATTTTTATTCTTCTTCTTGTCGTTACCACCTAATGAGCTTCCACCCAAAATATGTGATGCCTCCTTCACTGGCCACCTGTAGGAGAGACAGAGAGAATCAGAGAGCAATAGAGAAAAAAATACTAACAATATTTGAAATGATTTGCAATAAACATTTATATATAATATATTTTACAAAATCTAATTCCATTCGAGCAATACCAAAATAAAGTTCTTCAAATATATACAATTAAAAAAATGATGAAGAGAAAGGATACCATTATTATTGTCCCAAAGGTTGTCGAGTTGTTTGAAGTGGCTGGACTGTAGACAATGAGTCAACGTCGTGCATAGGGAAGACTGACTAGAGATTGAATAAGTGAAGCAAAAATGAAAATTGTGCAAACAAGCTGGTAGACAAGGATTACCATTGGAAAAGACTCGAAATAGGCGTTAGATTGGGACTAAGAGAGATCAGTAAGGGAGAGAGAGTATGCGAATGGGAAACAGGGAAAGGGACTGAAAGAGGGAGTGCGACGCCTAATGAGGAATTAGGGTTTTATTTTTTTTTAGCTTATTATATATAGCTTATTATATATATATAATAAAAACTTAAAAGAAAAAATCCATAATCGGGTTATGTCGGGTTATGTCAGGTTAATTGGGCGGGTTGGCTATATTTTCAACCCGCCCAATTTACAGATTGGGCAGTTTATTTTTTTGTCGGGTTTTTCGGTTTGAAATTTTTGTTGGGTTTTTCGGTTTGGTTTGGGCGGGTTATTCAGGTTAGGCAGTTTACAAAAATTTATGTACAACCCTAGTTTAAAATGTAAGCATACTTCTACAGATTTGAGGTTTAAAATGTAAGCATGCAGTTGTAAAAATTATGTACACAAGTATACGCAGTCACACAAGTAATAAAGTGATAAGTAAGATCGTCTTCACAGGGATTGCAAACAAAATATGATGTAAAATCAACTAATTACAACTTAAAGTAAAAATAAAAATATGAAAATGGTTGAGCAATGATTCAAAATTAAAATAACTGTAATTAAACTTGCTAAAATCAATGCTACTGTTGCTAGAAAATTACTTGGAAAAAATGTAATATGGTAAAAAGTGGCTTGAATAACTAATTCCCCCTAGTCAGGTTCTTTCCAGTTGCTATAGCATTACTTCAGCATTCATACACATTGATAACAGAATTTTTTATGTATTTGTGAGAATTTTCCAAAACTCACAATTTAAGTTCTACCATCTAGATTCACATATTCTTATATCAAACCAGATTGCAGAACACAAATTAAGCATTAATTCTTAAGTTATGCAAGGTAAATGAAATATTCCTATTCCACTTACAAAGAAAAACCTAAATCTAGGATTTCTCTTGCTCCATCCAAGTCTAACTACTAGATATAACCCTTCTGGAACAAGATCTAGCTTAACAAATTATTACTCATGGCCAAGAAATAACAATCAAATAAAATGACAAGCTCACTTGAATGAACAAAGCCAAAGATGCTAAAATAAGCTTAAAAATTAATCATCCCAACATAGGAGTTCATAGTCATTCAAGCCTTAAAAAAATTAGCTCATCTTCAAAACAAAAAATACAATCCACATTTGAAAATGTTCATCCATGGTTGCTGCCCTTTTTACAAATTATCAAGTTTTTTGTATTTAAAGACAAAAAAGAAAAGAACAAAATATAAAAGAAAAGGGAAGAGAAATGCAAACAAAAAGAGCTTTTGTCCTTCTCTTCTCTTGCACTTGGGTCCCCCTTCTCTTTTCTTCCTCTCTGTACTTTCTGCAATTAATTCCCTTAAAAAATGGCAGCTGCCCTCATGTGTAGAAGAAGGTGTTGTACTTAGTCTCTTTTAGTTGTTGGGTAAATAGGGTACAAAAATGACACCCTAAAAATAGAAGCCCAATCCTTTTGCACTTTGACCCACTAGGTTTAGTTTTCTTCCTTCCACAGTAGCCAGCTGGCGTCCTTTGAGTGACTGGTACATCATTGCTGATGTGCATAAGTGAAATTCGTTTTTTAGACTTTTTTCACGTCACTTCCCAAACTGCCCAGAATGCTATAGCATTGCTTCAGCATTTCCTTCCAGTTTTCAGCTTTTGTTCAAACTTTTCTTTTGCATCATTTCTTTTTCTTTTTTAGCAAATTAATTCTTCTTTCCCACAAAAAAAAAAAAAAATCAACATTTAATTAAAAAAACACAATTAAAATAGTAATTTTTTACAATACTTAAAAGCTAGCTTACTAAAGAGAAAATGAAACTAAAACTAATTAAAATTAAGCAAACAAATACATTTTCACTACTCTTCTCACAATAATTTCAATTTAAATGCATAAAAAATAATTCTATACCATAGAGTTATCACATACTTCAGTATATATTTGAGGTTTAAAATGTAAGCATACTTGTACAGATTTGAGGTTTAAAATGTAAGCATACTTGTACAGATTTGAGGTTTAAAATGTAAGCAGTACAGATTTGAGATTTAAGGTGGCGTTTGGTTGGAGGTAGTAATGAAATGAAATAGAATAGAAATGAAACAATTTTATTCCATTCTTTTGTTTGGTTGTATTTTAAAGTATTGGAATGCCCTTTCCACCATTTTAGTAGAATGACTTTTCATTTTGAAGTAGAAGGAAAGACCATTCTAATGTAACATGAGAAAATCTTTAATGATTATTTTATTAATTTTTTTTATGCATTTTAAATTTTATTCTATTCCATTCATATTCCTATTCTCATTCTCATTTCTATTCCTATGTTTTCGTTCCACCCAACCAAACGCGCCCCCTAAAATATAAGCATACTTACAGATTTGAGGTTTTAATGTAAGCATACTGTTGGATTTTATGCCCTAAATAAAACTAATTTCAATATAATCATATTTACTAATTAATAAAGATCAGAAATTGCTTTTATGTTGCATGGTTCACATGATTTATTTCATGATTAGGTTTAATGTATAAATTCTATTAAGTCCAGAACATATATAAATATGTATATATTTGTTCATGATTATAGTGTCGTTAGCACAGTAGAATATAATCATGATTATATGTTCAAAAGTTTAATTCTCATGATTTGTTAGTTAACTGGATTTAGACTAGCATGATAATCAGCGATAAGGTATACTTACACCTTGGATAAGTGTTATGTCCTTTCCAGGGCATTGGCAAAGTTTACCAGTATCAGATGTATGGAGTATACATTGGAAGGGACCGATATTGATCTTGGATAAGATATCATAAACTTACTGTTATATCTTTCTAAGTCAATATTAATGGTTGATCTTAGGTCTATGGATCTTAATCCTGATATGGTTAGGTTCAACTTAGTTGTATTATTTATGCTCTTCAATTTGTTGGTTAAAGTCAACCAATTGGATCTTCTCGTGACATACAGATTAAGGACATGGTAATTCAATTGAGTGAGAACGCTAAACATAGATATATAATCTATAACTTCTATAAGTATTTAGAAGTGAAACGATAATTTCTTTCAAGCTTGGCTGAATAGAGATAAATGATTGAGGCCTCATTTCAATAATTATATTAGTTTACTGAAGTATCATTTATAGGTTGCTAAGTGTTTTAAGGATAAAATACATTGAAGGGTAGAACGGTAAAGTTATCCCTATTCAATGTAGATCATCTATAGAGGATCTTTGACTATTAGGATTGTAACAATGGATAATCATAACGTATCTATACTGTGGTACATATAGAGCGTTCTATATAATTGAGAGTGCTATTCAATTCTAAATCTATAGTGGCACAAGGCGGAATTAATAAGTTAGGGAATTTACTTAGTTAATTCTATATTAGCTTATTGAAAGCTCGGTTATATAGGCCCATGGTCCCCTCACTAGCTGAGATAATACTGCTTGTAGACTCAGTTAATTGATTTTAATTAATCAATTATAATTCTAAAATTAGACTATGTCTTATTTATTTCACTAAGCAAGGGCTTAATTGTGAAGAAAAGAGATTTTGGGATCAATTTGTTAACTAAGAGACATTGTATGGTCTAATTAATAAATTATATAAATAAAATTTTATTTAGTAATTAATTATTATTATTATTATTAAATAAATAGTTTTGGCATTTATAGGATTGAATTGGAAAATATGGTATTATTGAAAAGAAGAATAAGCGGTTGAAATAAAGTGGTAAAATTCTAACTAGAAGTTGGTGCACTATAGTGTACGACCATGATGTGAATTTTTACCCAATATTTTATTCTTTTTTAATCCATATAATTCAACCCTAATCCCTAGTTAAAATACTATAAAAGGAACATGATGCTCTCACTCATCCAACTAATGTCAACCTGACTATTCAGCCAACCTAGATGAGAAAGTTCCTTCCTTAGTGATTTCACCTCCTTCACTGTTCTTCACATTCGAGACCCATAGTGATGAGTGCCATGCCCACACATAGCAAGTCAAGTACTCAATCATAGTGAGTAAGATGGTGGTAACCAAACCCGAAGGAGAGAAAGAGATCCAAGTTCAGATCTTGATAATGCTCTGCGACAGAAAGGAATCAAGGGCTAGAGATCTTGAACGGAAGGAGTCATATTATTCCGCTGCAATCAAAATTTTTCTTATCCCCTTATGTGTTTATTTCATTGTTTTAGAGAATTCATATTTAGAATGTTAATTCAACATACTTGTTAGTAAATCTAGATCTTGGTAAAATATTTCCAACACATACTTGTACAAATTTGAAATTTAGAAAATATGGTTACTTTAGTACAGATTTAAGATTTAGAGAGTAAGAGTACTCATAGAACAAGCTCCTTATGAGGTCTATCAAGTCATCAACAAGCACACTCACACTCAATTATTAGGTGGGAGACTAGGTATTTTAAAGAGTCTTCCAATCTCATCACTAAGGTAGTTGGTAATGGAGTATACAAACTCCAAACTAATGAAAGACACGACATCAACAGTAGCTGGTAACATTGTTCATGTTAAGCAGTATCACACTTAAAATTCCAAACTACTGTTCTGTTCTCTTTACATTTATTTTGTTTAACGGTCTCATGAGACCCACTCTCCTCCACACACTACTTCTAACAAATACTCACTCATACAAGGAGATAGAACTGCATTTGGGCTTGATCCCTAAAAAGGGTATATAGGCAGCTTTATCGAGTGCAGTCCCTTATCATAACCATTTTTTTCCCTCTTTTTAAGAATGACATTCAGTGAGAAAGTATGTGAGGAAGTTTGAGAAAGTTGTACATAGAAGGATAACGAAGTGGTTTCTATCAGATAAGTTAAGAAGGAGAGAGCATATCTTCAGTCCCCTTTCATTATTCCTTTTCAAGAAAAAAAGTCTCTGAAGCTTAAGTATTACCATCTCGATCAACAGCAACAACAATAATTACTGTGATGAGGCTCATTACTTGGATTATAATTTTCAAATAGAAATGAAAAGAATAATAAGAGACAGACTTGTAATAATGGTTCTGACATAGTGGAAAAGCTTGGAATTGGATATGGGTCATGCATGCTCTAAATTTTGAAGGGTATTGGCCGAACCAAACGAGTATAGTATAATTCTCTGATGTTCACTGTTTCTTTTACATTTCTTTTGTTTACTTAATATTTCTGAAAATGACCACATTGCACTTCTTTTCACCATTTTAATACTAATAATGAATCAATAAATGGGCACTCTGAAGTATCATTTAAGCAGTAGAAAACATTTTCTGCTCAGAAAAATCAGCATCATAATTAACAACTAAGAAACCATGAGGTCAATCAAGGCCAGCCAATGTGACTGTTTAAGCTGTTCAATTTGCTATTATTACAACGTGATCAGTAGAAACAAACTCTTTCATCACCCGGGAAGACTTGTTCGAGTTTACTTACATTAATTACTCTTTTTCACAACTAATGAATTTATTTAGGGACCTGTAAAATTACAGTTGCTTAGCTCAATCTTCATCTGCACTGGAAGTTGAATCTCTTGCTTTGCAATTAAAGAGAGAGTTGTTCTGCTACTGTTTTGGATTTTCAAGAGCAGAGCAAAACAGAGTTGATTCGATATATATGATTTTTCTGGTTGTAATGTTTAGTTTCTTTGGTTTAATCTTTGAATTTTCCTTAATAACAATGACATTGTCTGTAGTGGTCTAATAACCTAATAACGTTCTGGTTTTAAACCCAATTTGTATGGGGTGTTATGTAAATCCTCACATCACTTTGAGATTTTACACACCTCAAAATGAGACAAATAGAACTTTACTATAGCAAATGACTTTTCTTTTTTCGAAAAAAAAATATAAGTGAAAAACCTGTTAAAACTAGAATTCGTAAAAATGTAAAATAAGAAAAAAAAAAAAAAATCAAATTTTAAGTATTTTGTGTAAATTTTCATTTATATTTGGCAAAAAAGAAGAGTACTAATTAGTAATTAGTAGTATAATAATCCTTAAAAAAATAGTAGTATAATAATAAGAAAAAAAATAAAAGGTCATTCATTTGGCTAGACTTGTACAGTTGCACAACTTACATAAATTTAGAAATTTCATAATTATTATAATTTTGTTTTAAAATTAAAACTTGATTTTTTAATAAATTTATTAATTAAATTAAAAAAAAAGTTCTCATTTAAATAATTTTTTATCAAAATTTTCTAATTTATTTTTTAGTAAAACTTGCATTGTTTACGAAATATACATGGCATTCTTATTAAATTTGCAAACAATATAATAATTCATTCACTTATAAATACAAATGTATATTGGTCATATTTAAAAATAATTGAACTATTTTTTTTTTCTAGATACCAAAATAAATAAAGGTGTATCAATGTACTCCTTTTAGGAGCTACATTGTAGAATTCTTTAATATATGTATATTACATAATTTTTTAAAAACAATTTAATATAATAATTTGATGATTAGTAAATATGTTAGACGTTAAAATTTTAATAATTTTTTTTATTATTTTTGTATTGTCAATATTTTATTAGATTAATTTTTGAATTTTTATTATAATATATAATAATAATGATAGTGTAAATTTTTAAAATTTTAATAATTTTAAGATATTGTGGTGTGGGTGGTTTTAGGGATGAACATATTGATCGGATTTGATTCGGACCCAACCAACCCGCCTGGCCCTGACCCGGTCAACTCAAAAAATTAAAAAAAAAAATCCATTTTGTTTGGACGTGTCGGGTTTAGCCTAGTACACTTTCGGGCAGGTTCGCGAGTTAATTTTTTATGGTCACCGGATTTTGGGTTGAACCCGAACCTGCCCGCCGACGCAGTTACTTTTTTTTTTTCTCATATATAATATATTAAAAAAATATTATAAAATCTAATCATTTTATTTTTACTACATAGACAATATATTAAAAATAACAATATATAATATATTGTATATAGTTTGAAATTTCACTTTTGTATTTAAGATTTGAAATTAATGTATTTTTTATTTTATTTTAATTTAACGAATATAAATTATAGTGTTATAAGTTTATAACTTATATGTTTAATTTAATATATAGAAAAAAATTATATAAAATTTGATTTTTTTTAGAAAAATTTAATGAGTTTATTGGGTCAACTCGAACCCGCGAACTCGAAACCTGCGAATCTGAACCATTTCACGGATCGGGCCCGAGTAAATTTTTTGAATTCAAAACCCGCTCAATCCGCTCGATATTCAACCCTACATGATTTGGTTTGAAAAAAGATGTCGGGAACACCCCTACATGCATGAGGTGGTCCTAAATAAGGCTTTATAATGGACTGTGTATTTTACACGTCAAAGAGCAGAGCCTAGTTTGGGACGACGTCGTTTCTGTATTTCTAATCCTAAGCTCTTTTCTTGTGAAAGTGGGAAACCCCAAACCCAAATCCATCCATTACTCACCTATTAATATTATCTTCAATTTAAACTTTTCTTCTCCAATTAGTCTCTACAATTACATATTGCGTCTGGTTCGCTTTGGATTTCGCAATTCCAAACCCTAGAATACTATTTCATAAACAGCTCAAAAGGTATTTCCATTTTCCCAGGGTTCATTACTTTACCTGAATTTAAATTTCGTGTTTTATCGGAAACCCTAATAATCGCAGTTTTATTATTCTAATTTCTCTTCTTCCATTTATTAGTAATTCGCTTGAGGTCTTCTATAACTTTGTAATTGCAATTTTATTTATCTATTAAAGGGTTGCAGTATTGAATTGGTGTTTGAAGAATTATGCTTGATTTTTATGGTAGCCCAATTTGTATATATATTTGGGATTTTGGGGTTTTTCTGTGTTGCTTTTATTGTTCCTAATCTGTTTTCCGATCCCTGATTTAATTTACGCTCTCACTCTTTTTATCTGGGCTAGTAATTCAGTTTTGGTACGTACTTATTGGAAGGTATTGATTTAATTTGCAGGAGCTTTTGGTTGATTTTCATTTTGTGATTTTGTACATACATCAACTTCATGGCATCCGTTGATGGTAGAGTTACTTATTCTTCTCTCTCTAAGCTAGACCATGAGGACAGCCAACCCCATTATGATGACGACTTCAATGATAATAGTGGATGGCCTGTGCCGGAGGGCAATATCAGTTACCCATCAGTATTGTCAAAGTCTTCAAAACAAGAATACTTGTATCAATTTCCCGATGAATCAGAAGATTTTATTGGTGATGGATATGATTCAGGTGAGGATTTCAGCAATAACGCTCTCACAACTAAGACACCGGAGGTTAATTTGAAAAATGTGCTGAATGGGATATTTGCAATATTAACCGGGAGTAATAAATCTTTAACTGTTCCCACGAATAAGTCGTTACCCAGTTCAAATGTTTCGTTTCTGGGCTCTGGCAAGGACGGAAACACCTATTTACACTCCTCAGTTTACATTCCCAGTGCCCCGCCCCTTCTTGAGCCAAGTGGAATCAATTATAGTGCTTACAAAGAGGTATTGGATGCTGAACCCCCTGATTGGGTTCCTGATAGTGCTACCACAGTTTGCATGCAGTGCACTGCTCCTTTTACGGCTATTACTCGTGGGCGGCATCATTGTCGGTTTTGTGGGGGAATTTTCTGCAGAAATTGCTCTAAAGGAAGGTGCTTGTTACCTCTCAAGTTTAGAGAGAGGGATCCTCAGAGGGTCTGTGATACTTGTTACGACAGGCTTGATCCTTTACAGAGCATTCTTATCAACAGTGTTAGCAATGCTGCACAAATTGCAAAGCACGATGTGATGGATTGGACATGTACTAGAGGATGGTTGAATCTTCCTGTTGGTTTATCCATGGAACATGAGATATACAAAGCATCCAATACTTTGAGAAGCTACTGCCAGGTGCAATTTTGATTTTCAATCCTCTTCTTTGTGATTATGTATCTGATAGTGACTTTTTCTATGTACTTGTGGAATATCATAAATTTGTGTTTAAACAAACAAAATTTTACAGTGAAAATCACCTGTCATTGTGTTATTATGTAACATCTTTTTGTTGTTTTGTTCAATTTGACAGATTAGTAGGCTTAATTCTGAAAGGTCCATTCCTCTAGCTGTTCTTAAAGGAGCCAAGGGCCTTGCAATTCTAACAGTTGCTAAAGGTGGTGTTGTTGTGTCTTACAAAGTTGGCACCGGTTTGGTTGTTGCCAGAAGGTCAGATGGATCATGGTCTGCCCCATCTGCCATATCCTCTGTTGGCTTAGGGTGGGGTGCTCAGGTATAATTTGCTATTGGGTTCAGCTGAATCAAGTTGAATGAAATAAATAGATAGTAGGAATTTCATGTAGAAGGTTGTTGCAGTCTAAAGTCTTGCCTGTAGTTTCTTTCTGTTCCATTATTTCCGAAAATCTTATTATTGTTTCAAACTTAGTTGCTCTTTTAAGGTGATTATTCTTTATTACAGATTGGTGGTGAGCTTATGGACTTCATTATTGTTCTTCATGATTCACAAGCTGTCAAGACATTTTGTAGCCGCATGCATTTCTCTCTTGGTGCTGGCTGTAGCGCTGCTGCAGGACCTATCGGAAGAGTTGTGGAGGCTGATCTCCGTGCTGGAGACAAAGGTTCAGGCATGTGCTACACATATAGCTGTAGCAAAGGTACCATACTATCTTTCCAATCTCTTGTGTGTTCAAATGTTTTGCATAGTTACATTCATGTATTTTGTGAGACCGAGACTGGGGAGCCTTGTCATCTATGGTTTCTTTCTTTATGTCATTGTAGCTCAAAAAACGCATTTGACTTATCACTTATTGTGTAGGTGCCTTTGTGGGAGTTTCATTGGAAGGGAACATTGTTACTACAAGGATGGATACTAATCTACGTTTCTATGGCGATCCTTACCTCACAACATCTGATATATTGCTTGGGACAGTGGACAGGCCAAAGGCTGCGGAGCCCTTGTATGCTGCCCTTGATGGTCTCTATTATAGCTTGAGGCACTAGTAGTTTCAGACGTTTATTTGCTCTTTGTACATACGTACATACGTAATGCTATATAGCATCTGTCTTGTTCAGTACTTACTACTCCCCCCATGTTATGTTTATGTCTCTCTGTGTTCAGTCTCATTGGTTTGGTTTTAATGTTTATTTCTCATCTTTGATTTTGTAACTGTACAAAAACTCAATCTCATTGATGTTGGTTAAGCTTAACTCTCATTTGTACATATTAATTGTACAAACTACCAACCATTGCAATATAGAATGAACCCATCTATTTCTATTTTCTACTCATTTTTATTACTATAACTTAATGCGCACTGACAAAGATAAAGCAACTCCTTGATTTGTGGAACCTATAAAGCAATAAATTATCTTTGCTTCGATTCCATAATCATTGTCCTATGTTTAAAGGGAAATGTTTTTGGGCAATGTCTAAGAGCATCTCCAAATAACCACTAAATTTAGTGTTACACTATCACTAAATTTAGCGTCAAAAAATATTTTTACTCTAACCACAACACTAAAAATTACACTAAAAAAAAATAAAACCTTATTATTATAGTAATTTTTTAATAAAATAAAAAATAAATTAATATCATATTAATTAACAAAAATTACCACAATTGTTATATTTAACTAATTATTTAAATAAAAGAGACACGACAAAAAAATTTGAATTTTATTTTTTGGCGTGTTAAATTTTTTTAAAATTTTTAAAATTTTGCCGGATGTATTAAATAACTATAATGTACACGAACATAAAAAAAAAAAAAGACTAAACAAGTCTCCCGAATGCCGAAACAGGTAGAAGTATATCATTGCGCCACTTTTAAAACAGTGCATTATTTTCGGCGTACTAATTTTTTAAATTTTTTTTAAAATTTTACAAGATATTTTAAATAACTATAATATACACTACTATATATATATATAAAAAAAAAATAGACTAAAAAAGTATGTCGGGTGCCGAAACAAATAGGAGTAGATTTGTACATTACTTTTTAAAAAGTGCATTGTAAAATTTCCCAAAAAATAATTCTTCATTTTACAAATACAATAATATAAATATATATAAATATTAATTAAATAATAATAATAATAAAAAAAAAACACAATGTCGTGTCTACAGTGCACAACATATATGTCGTGCACTGTAGATTAAACTACAAAATGCTGCAACAAATGCAGCCTCCTTGGAAGATATATACACTGCATACAAGCTTTTTGCAGTCTCCTTGGAGCTGCTCTAACACCCTCTTATGTGTTAATATTGTTATTGGTCTAATTAAGTATCGAGTCTCATATAATTTAATATAATAATTTTTAAGCAGTATTGCTAGCCAATCACAACGCCACATGTCTATAAGGTGTTAGGCACTACTGATGCTTAATAACAATGCTATGTTTGAATGTGATGTTGCGAGTGATGTGATTTGATTTGATTTGATTTTTCTTTTTTTATGTGATGCTATCAAAAAGAAAATATGAACTAAACCGGATACAAACACAATCAAGATTAATATTGATGCTACTACGTTTGCTAGTGAAAACAAATATGGTTACGGCATGGTCGCAAGAAACAACTCAAGCATTCTTATTGACGCCAAAGCTGGTTGTAGTCTCGGCACTTTTACACCTGAAGTTGCAGAAATTGTTGGTATTAAAGAAGCATTATGTTGGATAAAAAGTCATAACTGGAACACTGTCGAGTTAGAGTTCGATAGTCTGGTCTCTGTCCAAGCCATTCGAAGCAAGATTCCTCTCAGTTCGGTTTTTGGGGTTCTTATCCATGATTGCCAATCTCTTTTATCATTTATTCCTTTTCTTAAAATTCATTTTGTAAAACGTTCAGCAAACCGACTAGCACATGTTGTTGCTAGGATGTCTCGGTCTTTATCTGAACGTAGCATTTGTGTGTCCAACGCTCCAACAACTATGTTGGATATCATATATTCCGAATACTAAATTTAATGAAGTTCTCATTTTATCAAAAAAAAAAAAAACTTTAAGGCATTACTTATTTGAGTAATTCCATCAAGAAAAAGAAATATTTATTTAGTTATAGGATTTATATCATGTTTAGATAAGTTACCAATTATATTTTACATTTTTAAGTAATTTATTCTGAAGTATAATTAGGATTAGAGGTAGCAAAACATGTCATTGTATCGTGTTCGTGTCATATTTTATGTGACTCACTTCTATATTTCGTGTTAGATGTACCAATTCGTTTTTTTGACTCGTGTTTAATTTTTTCAATTCTAACCCGACCCGTAAGAAATTGTGTCGTGTTTGTGTCGGTCCACTGTGACCCATTTTACCATTATTGAAACTAGAGTTATAGAGAAAAATTATAGATTTAAATTCAATTAGAAAACTTATATACATTTATTTAAATATAATTTATTATATATAATAATAAAAATAAATTTTTTAAAATATTTTCAATTTCATGTAAAAAAAAATTAAATTTAAAATGCTTTAACTTAACATTGAATCACTAAATATATATTTTTTATATAATTATATTATTATTAATATTTTTTTTATTTTAATTTATTTAAAAAAACCGTATCAAACGTGTAAAATTTGTGTTAAGCATGTCGTGTCGTGTTGTTTGACCCGTTTTTATTTCCTGCTAAGTCGTGTTAATTTGTTTTCGATCCACGTCTAATTTTTTTGACCCTAACCCGTAAAATTCGTGTCGTGTTCGTGTTTATGTACCATGTTAAAATCCGTTTGTCACTCCTAATTAGGATCTTATGGTCAAATATATTTAATTACAACCTGACAATAAGTATATATATCTTTCTATTATAAAAATGTGGTGTTTGTGTGATAATTTTAATTACAATAATACCCTTATATTTTATATGCTATCACTCACCTATTTATACCCTTAGGGCCCGTTTGGTACGCAGGACTGGATTGGATTAGACAGACTAATTTGTCCAATCCAATGTTTGGGCATGTTAGAAGTCTGGAAAACTAATCCAGTTAACCTCATCTGTCTGGGATTATTTATCCCATCCAGCAGGGTGGGATAAATAATCCCATGCAGGTGAGATTTTTTTTTTTATTGTTTTTTAATTTAAATTTTATTAATATATTTTAAATTTAATAAGAATTTAAAGGAAATAATTATAATACATTTTTTTATACATTTTTTTTATCAAAAACTTATTCATTAAAATATCTTTTCTTATACAATTGTCAATATGATTGATCAGTCAATGTCATTTACTTTTTTTTTATATATATTTAGCTAGATTTACTTTTATATCTTAAACTTATTTATCTTATTTATTTTTTCCACTTATTTTTTTTTATTTTTATATAAAAAAATTAATCTATTATTATGCATAGTATTGGTTATAGTTTGGTTATATCTCATACCGTGCTTTTTTATTTTTTACTTCTATATTTTTTATCACATGTAACTAAATTATTCTCTAATTACCACAATTATTAATTATTTTCGTCATTTACAACTCATCTCATGATATTACTATTAGGGGTGTTTGCAGGTACGGTTTTTGACCATTTTTCAAACTAACCTGCACATGCGGTTTTTTTAATTTTCCAAACTGCACTCGCACCGCGAAACTAAAAAATCGCAGAAACTACCGCACCGCAAAAAATAGTTCAGTGCGGTAGTTTTTGCGGTTTGGACTATCACATATACAACAAAGTTTGAGCAACATTTATCAAAAATACCATAAGGATTGAAAATAAATATAAAAAAATTACGTTTCAATAATACAATAATTAGTGGGCTTTGGGTTATACATTCACATATTGGACCTAAATAAAATAAAAATTGGTATTTTATAATGTGCGATGTGGTGTGGTTGGAACTGCATATTAATTCAAAACCACAAACCGCACCGCCCAGTTTAGGAAAAATTCAAATCGCGACCGCACCGCAAAGAATTTCAAACCACATTTTTTTTTGCGGTGCAGGCGGTTTAAACAGTTTGATGAACACTCCTAATTACCATACCACTTTTGCCCCTTACAACAATATACAATCACATTGACACTAATAAAGTGTAAAGTGTAACATAATGAGATATATATATACTTTTTTGAAAGGTTAATTTCTTACTCTTGTACAATAATAAAATTTGTATTCTATAATTTTTAAGTTTTAAATTGTACTACAATTTAAATGTCAAACTTAAATTTTTGTTACAAATATTTATAGTATTAAAATTAAACAAATAAAAATAAAAATAAAATGTAGCAAGAAGAGCTAAGCACGTGCGAATCTCACCTAGTATTTAATTATAAAAGAGCTATATTATTTTGGACCCTATAACTATGACAATAAATTTTTATTTTTTTATTTTTTTTTTGAATGGATAAAGATTTTATTTAACAAGAACGTTCATCCATTACAATAAATAATAAATCTGAAGGAGCATTGAGCTCACTAAAGATACAACCTGACAAAAAATAAGACTTTCTCGCAACACAGTGCGCGGCCTTGTTTGCAGATCGCTTAACAAAAGAAATTAATACATTGTTTAAAGTAGAGATCATCAGACGACAATCTTGTACTATCATTCCGAATTGGGAGGGCATTTGAACCTCTCCATTAATAGCTTGCACCACTACTAACGAATCAGTTTCAATTTCAACATCAGAAAGATGATGATTCTTAATCCAGCTTAGCGCCTCTTTGACCCCAATAGCTTCAGCAACTTCCGGAGTCACCACACCAATTTTACTAGTTGACACAGCTTCAACTAGATAACTGGCCTGATCTCTAACAACAATTCCCACACCAAAATAGTTTTCAGCTTCAAAGATGGCTCCATCAACATTGATCTTGTATTTATGCACAATTGGTTTCCTCCAATGCTCCAGGTCCTTACTATAATTTACATTAAGTAAAGGCTCTGATTTTTGTTGTTGAGCATTTCTCCAAGTAACAAGATTAGTTCTAGCTAATTTAACCACATCTAAAGCTTTAGTACTTTTATTGTTCCAAAGGATATCATTTCGGGCCAACCAAATCCTCCAGGCTACCATTGCAGCCTCTTCAACTACATCCTGCTGGTTTTTAATCAATAAATCCCCAAACCAGCTTGAAAAATCAATAGCCGCCTCCCCTACATAACCCACCATTGATATATTCCAACAAGATCTTGCAAATCCACAATGTAATAATACATGTGAAATGGATTCAACCTCAACATTACATAATGGACAAGTTAAATCCACATGAACATGTTTAGTTGTGAGTTGTACCTTTGTTGGAAGACATCCTGCCATAGCACGCCACACCAGGTGATGCACCTTTGCTGGAACATGCATCTGCCACAGTTTCTGCCAGCAAGTCACGGCACCAGTACACGGCCACGCCCCACTCTGTTGCTGCAGCAATTTATAAGCACTGCTAACCGAATATAAGCCTGATTTTTCCTCAGACCAAAACCAATTACCCATAGTAGCAGAATCACTGAGTTGGATTGATAAGATACACTTGCTTTCCTCCTCAGTAAACATGTCAAACAGCAGCTCTTTATCCCAAACTTTCTCTTCAATTTTCATTAAACTATCCACTGTTCTACCAGCAAGATTTGGATGATAGGTTGTAATAAAATTAGTTCCAATCCCTAGTAGCCACGGTTCATCCCGAATTAAAGTGGATTTCCCATCCCCAATAGCCTTCCTAGCCGCCATCTTAACCAAGCTTTTAGCCTCCCATAAGCTTCTCCAAATAAAACTAGGATTCAGACCTAACTCAGCATTAAGAAAACTCCCATTCGAAAAATATCTTGCTTTATAAATCTTTACTACCAGAGAATTCTCATTAGTGACTAACCTCCACCCTTGTTTTCCCAAGAAAGCCATATTGTAGTCCCTTAAGTTTCGAAAACCAAGCCCCCCAACATCCTTATGTCGACTCAGTCTTTGCCAACTCATCCAACTCACTCCCTTACTAGAATTAGATTGTGATTTCCACCAGAATTTCGACATTAAACCTTCAAGGTGAGTGCAAATTTCCTTTGTAAGGAGAAAGACACTCATAGCAAAACTAGGCAAAGCTTGGGCCATAGATTTCAATAAAACCTCTTTCCCAGCCTTTTGAAGGAACCTAGTTTCCCAGCCATTGATTTTCTTCTTCATTTTTTCCTTCAAAAAACCAGAAAGGCATTCTTACTTCTCCCCATAGTGCATGGTAGCCCAAGGTAAGTGCTATGTTCAGAAGCTGTGCCATACCCAAAAGCCGACAAACTTGGTCTCGGACTACTGCATTAGTGTTGTTACTGAAGAACACAGATGATTTATTAATGTTGACTTTCTGCCCAGAAGCTTGTTCATATCTAGCAAGCAGACTAAGCACATTGGTAGCTTCGAAATCATTAGCTTTGCAATAGACATAGCTATCATCTGCAAACAACATATGAGATACAACAGGAGCTCCTCTAGCCACACGACAACCAGTTATCCACCTTCTTTGTACAAAACGATTGACTAATGAAGAGAACCCCTCAGCACAAATGAGAAAGAGATAAGGCGACAGTGGGTCACCTTGGCGAATCCCTCTACTTGGTATAATCGGCCCCATTATATTACTACCATAAGTAATGCTATACTTAACCGTGGAGGCACAATACATGATCAAAGAAACAATTTTCTGATTAAATCCCATATGTAGCATCATTTGTTCAAGAAAAACCCACTCCACTCTATCATAGGCCTTGCTGAGATCAAGTTTTAGAGCCATATACCCCTCCTTTCCCATCCTCTTTCGTTTAAGGTAATGCATTATCTCAAACGAAATCATGATGTTATCAGAAATTAGTCTACCCGACAAGAATGCACTTTGGTTTTCAGATATGACCGAAGGTAAAATTCCTTTAATTCTATTAGCTAGAACTTTAGAAATTACCTTATATAATACATTGCAAAGCGAGATCGGTCGAAGGTCACTCATAGACTCAGGATGTTTCTTTTTAGGAATAAGCACAATGTTAGTTTCATTTAATTCAGAGCTGAAAGAACCTGAATCAAAGAAACCCTTAACTTGGTTGATAACATCACTACTTACAACATGCCAGAACTTCTGAAAAAATTCCGGAGTCATACCATCGGGGCCAGGTGATTTATCCGGGTGCATCTGAAACAGAGCCTTCTTTACTTCTTCATCTGAAATCGGCTGAAGGAGACAATCATTCTGCTCATTCGAAACCACCTGAGGAATAGAGTTTACCACTTCTCCACAATCAGTCGAGGATGTAGTGAACAAGTTTTGGAAATAGGCAGTCATAACCTGGGCCAAATCACTCTCCCAATCCGACCATGTACCATCATCCTTTCGAAGCTTTTGTATGGAGTTATTTCTTCTTCTGGAACTAGCCATAGCATGGAAGTATTTAGAATTTTGGTCCCCTTCTCTTAACCAAAGTTGCTTCGATCTTTGACGCCAAAAAATTTCACGCTGTAAGAGTACATCCTGTAACTTAACTTCGGCCTCCTTGTATTTCTGAACTGCTACCGAATCTCTGCCTTTCTTCCAACATCTCATATCAGCTTTAACTTCTTTAATTCGATCTCTAAAATTTCCACTGAAATCTCTCCCCCAGACCTGCAACTTCTCCCCACAGTGATGAATCTTTTGTGTAATCGGCTAGTCAACTCCACCTTCCCATGTTTCTTTGACAATTTGTAAACACATTGGCTCACGGAGCCAAGAGTTTTCAAACTTAAAGCATCGGTTAGCAGCAATTTTTATAGCATTACCTATCAACAGCAACAGAGGACAATGGTCTGATGTAGATACCTCTAGATTGAGCAGTTTGGCAATGGGGAACATATCTAACCAGTTTTGGGACACCACAGCACGATCAATTCTGACTTCAATCCACGCATTAGTACCCCTGCCCTTCTCCCACGTGAACGGATAGCCAGTTAATTCCAAGTCAATCAAGCCACAAGCATCCAAAGTCTCACAAAAACCTTCCATTAACCAGTTGGGATACGGATTGCCTCCCCTTTTATCAGTCTGAGAGGTTACATTATTTATATCCCCAACAATGCACCAGGGAAGAGTTGAACGATCTTTAAGTGTCTTCATGAGAGTCCAAGTGTTTCCTCTCAAACTCCTATTCGGCTCCCCATAGAGTCCAGTAAGCCGCCAATAACCTTTATTCCCACCCAAAATCGATGCATCAATATAATTCTGACCAAATCCCAGCAAATTAACATCCCCTTCAACTCTCCATAACAACGCTACTCCACCACTCTTACCTTGAGCATCGACAGAAAAAGCACCCTCAAAATTAATTGCAACTCGCAGCTTTTCTATTGTTTCCTTCTTTGACAAAGTCTCACATAGAAAAACTAGATTGGGTTTCTTTTGGACAATTAAATCCTTAATGAATTGTATAGCCCATGGGTTCCCAAGCCCATGGCAATTCCAGGATAAAACATTCATAATGATTGGTGGGCCTGCACACCAAGGCCCACCTTTACATCGTTTTTTTGGTTCTGGTTGACTTCATCAACATTATCCACCATAGTGTCATCTATCTCACGTGACCCCCTCTGCCCCTTATTCTCTGTACGCCTTCTCTTATTTTCGAAAATTAGCATTGTTTCCTTTTCTATTTGACTTACTGATCTTGCCTCCTCATTAGAATCTTGGTCATTACTTTCATCAGCATTTACTTCCACAAATTTCTCCTCCTGACGATTCCTCTGAGTTGTCTCCATACGTATCCCATGATCTTCTCCATAATTTCTTCCATCAACCCCAATTACAGCAGGTACATTAATCACCCTCTCAGCCACCATACTCCGGTTCCGATCACCACCATCAGCAACTCCCGTCTCCTCCTCCCTCCCTGTGCGCAACCACTGTGCCCCTATCAGATAGTTCTTCTTTCGTGTAGTCGCTTTCATCCATTCCCCATACAAACGTATCGAATTATCAAAGTGTTCCTCAAAGCGGTTTGGACAGAACCTTTCAGAGTGACCAATAAGGCCACAGATGAAACAGAACATAGGAACATGTTCATATTTAAAGGTAGTCCAAATCCATTCCCCACTTGGCTTGATCAGCTTCTTACGCCTCTTCAATGGTTTTTCTATGTCAATCGTGACTCGAACCCTGAGATAATCCCGCCAAATTCCTACAAAGTTCTTTGGGTCAGATTTCACATACGATCCAATGTAATTACCAACATGTTTCACTACCCAATCAGACATAAATCCATATTTCAACTCATGCAATTGGATCCACATATCCAACTTATGCAGCCGAACCAACCGAGGATCTTCCCCCCTCTTCAATCGATGAAAAACCAATTGAATACGATTAAAGGTCCATGGGCTTCCGTCAATAACAGATTGAATATCATTCATGGTAGAACTGAAAAAGATATCGATTAGTATCTAACTCTTTTATGTAAACGCCTCGTCCCGGTTGCCAAAGAGACGCCATCATGTGTCTCATTGCATCAAAGTCGATAGTTCTGCCAGTGAGAAATTTCCCAACTAAGCACCATCTATCATCAAAAGCTTGTTCTTCTTCTGCATTCTCTCCTGTTATAAGGACTCCCTCCTCTTCCTCCTCCAATTGGATCTGTTCATATCTGTCCACCAAATCAACACCCTGCTGACTACTTGAAGCCATTCGCTCGATCAACACACCAGGAAACAAAAGACAAAAAACTACTTTTACATATAAACTTTCAAAAACATGTCAGAAGACAAGACATATCGCCGATTAATGAGAATTTTGATTATATGAGTTTGATCTTATTAGAAAACATATTATTAGTCATATGTTATCACTTCTAATCTCTGATTAATATATATTAGTACCTACCTTATGCATAATTTTTTTTATTATTATTTATGTATTTATTTGTTATTGTTATGATAAATTTTTTTTTTATTATTTATGTATTTATTTTGGCATTTTATTTTAATGAAAAGTTTAAAAGTGGAAGCTTAAATAGGTTTATAGTTTTCTTTTTTTTTCAATAGCCAAAATACATTGATTTATAAGGAAATGCATTAAAAATGATAACTTATACTAAGATATTAATCAATGATGATTTCAATCAATTATGATCAAATATAGACAATATTAAATAACAAATTATTCTATGTGTTGCTCCTAAAATCGCCCAATATACGTGGACCAGTCAGGAAGGGACACGTGGATCAAATTACTTGAGAAGAACTGCTAAGTCTTTGTATGACACCAGGAAGCATTATTCGCATGGGTCCCGGAAGATGTACCCGGAGTACAAGGTACTCCCGGAAGCGAGCATAGCTTGAAGGCACTCTGGGATGTGTCAGGTCTCTCGCGAGAAATCAAGTCGCATTTAATGCTGCATGGGAGGAAGCGTGTTGGGACTGTAACACGCAATAAAGTCTGACGGCACAACCCCCAAACAGCAGCGCTACAGTAATGATCATTTAAGTCTAGCGACGGCTACCCTGCGAAGAGTCACGTCAATCATAAGACAAAAAGGACATTCTCCATAAAAACCCTACAGCACCTAGGGATTTGACCATGCATCTCCCATGGTATATTCATCGGAAATGCCTAACTTTATGGATACTTACAGACACATATGTAAGGACAATTCTAGGGATTACCCCACCAAAACACTATAAATACCCCCTCAAAGCTCATTTAAGGGGGTCGGATAATCTTGGTTGCTAAAGAGCAAGAAGAGAAAAAACTCACCAAGAACATTCCTTGTATTAAAGAGAGAAACATTCTCCCAAGTGTAGAATCTGTATTAAAGATATCCATTAATAGCAGTGGCTCGTGGACTAAGGCTCATTAACGCCCCAACCACGTAAAAAGTCTTCATCTCGCTTTCTTACAGCTCATTATTATAATCATATTTTACTGGTTGCCGAAAATCTCGGTCAACATTTTGGTGCTTTCATTGAGAGCTGAGGAAAGCTGCTTCACAACAAGCATTTAACTTCACGATAATGGTGGAGACAAGAGCTACACGTCACCCTCGCCCTCTAGAAGACGCTCAAGATCCCAATGAAGAGGATGTAGCCTCAAGGGCAGCAGAGGAGTCCGAGGAAGAAGTTCCAGATGAAAACCACGAGGAACACCTCGACGAGTACGCTTACGATGATGGAAGCTACCAAGAGCTGGTGCTCCTCAGACAAAAAGCTATCGATCACGAAGCTGAGATCGAAGCTCAGAAAGTGCAAAATCAAAAGATGCATGAGGTGATGCTAGCCATGCAGAAAGCCATGGAGGCCGCTGGCATTCACGTGCATCCCAAGGCAATGGCCGCTGGACTCGACGGGGAGCCAGCTACGTCTTCGCCTAATTCCCAGCAGCAAAGGCCTAGGGAACCTAGCCCTATAAGGCACCCTGCTGAGGAAAACCAAACAAAAAACCCTACTTCTGCCCCTGGTCGAAAGAAAAAGGCGCAGGATCCGCGTAAGGTCCGCTCAGATTTCCCTAAAGGGAAAGGTCCGCAGAGGGGCAAGCCCCAAAGAGGGAGTCTTGGCCCTCAGGATCGAGGGGACCGGAAAAGCGTTTCCGTGCACCAGGAACCAGGGGGTAGAGGAAGAGGAGGACAGAGATGTCCACCCATTGATCTGAGAAATCAAATTAATGGGAATCAAGGTGACCTCCGGGATCACCTTGATCAAAAAAGATACAGACCCGGAGTCTCCTCGGGTACTGTAAACGAAGGGATTATGGCAGAGCTTGCCATCCTTCGAAAAGATATTGCCCGAGTCTCCCGGAGGCAGAAGGGAGATGACTCCGACTCGGACAGTGAGGACCGGGAGCCTTGTGCCAAGCATATCCTGGAGGCGGAGCTCCCTAAAAACTTCAAGATGCCCGAAATGGCGGCATATACTGGGAACTCCGACCCCAGCGATCACTTGTCACGATTCAACAGAGTCATGACAGTCATGCGGGTCAGCAATGACGCCAAATGCCTATGCTTCCCCCTCACTCTGAGCGGTTCGGCAGAGGAATGGTTCAAGAAACTAGAACCAGGATCGGTGGGCTGTTGGAACAAACTCCAAACCAACTTTCGGAGACAATTTGTCGCCGCCAGGAAGGTCAATTTGGAGGTTAGTTCCTTGACCAACATTAAGCAACTACCCACCGAGACCTTAAAGAATTACATCAAGAGGTTCCGAGAGGAAGCCTCGAAGACCAAGAAGGTCGACGACGGACAACAGCTTGCGCTTCTCCAAGCAGGAATCCGCACTGGGACTCCCTTCTGGAACGAACTACAGCAAGAAGGCGCTGCTAGCCTTCAGGACTTCCAGAAGCGAGTCCAAAAATATATTAACCTCGAAGAAGCCCAGATCGTGGCTTACGGAGGCTATTATCCCACCGGGATAGCAGGATACATGCCAGGAGTATCGCCCTCGGGTACTGTCCCGACCGCGACCCCTCTGGTTAGTGGCATACAGTTTTCTGCTACTCCCGGATACAACCTAGCTCTGCCCTCGGCATCTTCCCATTACGGCAATCCGTCCGGGGTGAATGGACGGGCTCCTTCACAGGCTGCCCCAACCGCTAGCTTAACAGGCCCTACCCAGGGGTCTAGAAGCAAGAGGTCTTCCAAGGGCAGCACCCGAACGGGAGAGAAGCGCCAAAAGAAGGGGTACACACCCCAATACACCCAGTACACAGAGCTCACGGACTCTCAGGAACGTGTCTATTTTGCCACAAGGCAGAACACGCATTACCGGAGACCCCAGCCATTGTACAGGGACAGCTCCCGGAGAGATCCGAGTAAAAGGTGCGAATATCACAACGATATTGGCCACAGCACCAACGAGTGTAAAAATCTCAAGGATGAGATTGAGAATCTGATCCGTTTGGGCCACCTCTATGAGTGGATCAAGAATAGGTTACCCCACCTTAACCCGGGGCAGGTGGCAGGGGGCATGCCTTCGGGAACACCAGGGGGTACAGCAGGAGCATTGCCTCCAGCTGCTCCCGCAGGTGACGCCCAGCATATACCCGGACTACCGCCCCGGCCTAATGGACGGGTAGCCATGATCTCCGGAGGTCCCCATATCGGAGGAAACACTCGAAAGGAGCGGAAGAGATATGCCGAGGCCGCAAGGCACAGTGAGGTGTGGGAAGTCACTCAACTCCCAGCTCAAAGGCCTCGGTTAATGGACCAACCCATAACGTTCACGGAAGAAGACGCCAAGACGGTGCGTTTTCCTCATCACGACCCGCTGGTTATAGAGACCCCCATTGCAAATAAAGTAGTGGCTAGGGTCTTGATTGATAATGGAAGTTCCGTGAACTTGCTCTTCAAAGAGGCCTTCACTGCGATAGGGTTGACCGACCGGGACCTCTCTCCTAGCGGATCGCAGCTCACAGGGTTTAACGGGACAACTCTAATCCCGATGGGAAAAGTCAGGCTCCCAGTTACCCTGTGCCCGGATACTCCCCAGAGCACGTTCAAGTATTGCACCTTCGTGGTAGTAGACTGTCCAACAGCCTACAACGCAATCTTAGGTCGACCGGCCCTCGTCGACTTTGGTGCAATAACTTCCATCCGACACCTATGCCTAAAATTTCCTACCCAGGAAGCCGGAGTCGGAACGGTGAGGGGAAATCAAGGGGAGGCCAGACAATGTTACAACGTTGCCACCCACTTGCCAGTGCTCATGGTCCGGGGGCCCCCTGAAGTAGAGAAGGCCGAAGAAGACGAGTTGGATCCTCGTATAGGATCCGAAAGGGTCGTAGAACCAATGGAGGACGTCGAAGAGATACCAGTGTGCGACGACGACTCCACCAAAGTACTCCGGATAGGGAGAGGCCTAGATCCGGAGGAAAAGGATAAAATAATAAAAACACTGAAGGGCGCCATTGACATTTTTGCATGGCGCCAAGAGGACATGACCGGCATCAGCCCTCATGTCATCACCCATGTCCTCAACGTCAACCCGGACATGCCTCCTATACAGCAAAAGAGACGCCCGCTCGACTTCCTGGGCGAAAGCCGAGGCCTTAGAGAAAGAGGTGGATAAACTTTTGTCCAATAGCATGATCCGCGACGTATACTATCCGGAATGGCTAGCCAATCCGGTCCTGGTGCCCAAGCCAAACGGGACTTGGCGGGTTTGCATAGATTTCACAGATCTAAACAAAGCTCGCCCAAAGGACTGCTTTCCGCTGCCCAGGATTGACCAGATGGTGGACGCCACCTCCGGATTTAAACTGCTATCTTTCATGGATGCCTATGCTGGGTACAATCAAATAAAGATGCATACGGCAGACCAGGAGTGCACTAGCTTCAGGACCGATAAGGGGGTATACTGTTACCTAGTCATGCCTTTCGGACTGAAAAACGCCGGAGCAACCTATCAAAGAATGGTTAACCGGATGTTTAAAAGCCTCCTGGGACGAAACATGGAAGTATATGTAGATGACATGCTCGTCAAATCCAAAGCATGCAATAGCCATGCAAACGACTTAGAAGAATGTTTCGAAGTCGTCCGGAGATACGGCATGAAGCTCAACCCGAAAAAGTGTACCTTCGGGGTCAAATCGGGAAAATTCCTGGGCTTCATAGTCAGCCAGAGGGGGATTGAGGCGAACCCGGAGAAAATCCAAGCTCTCCTGGACATGCCATCCCCCAAAAAACATAAGGACGTGCAAAGTTTGACTGGAAAGGTAGCCGCACTGAGCCGTTTTATCTCGCGATCCACGGACAAGTGCATACCCTTCTTCAACATACTGAAGAAATGCCAAAAGTTCGAATGGACGGATGAATGCGAGGAGGCATTCAAAAGGTTAAAAGACCATATGGCCAAACCTCCTATCCTGTCAAAGCCCGTCCTTGGAGAAGACTTGTTCCTTTACTTGGCCGTCTCCGAACATGCGGTCGCGTCGCATTGGTCCGGGAGGAAGAAAAGATCCAGCACCCCGTGTACTATGTTAGTAAACGCATGATAGGGGCCGAGACAAGGTACCCGGTCATTGAAAAGCTAGTATTCTGCCTCCTGATGGCATCACGGAAGTTGAGACCATACTTCCAAGCCCATCCGATCAGAATTTTGACCAATCATCCACTCCGGCAAGTTCTCCAGAAACCTGAAGCCTCCGGAAGACTCCTCAAATGGGCAATGGAACTGAGTCAGTTTGACTTGCATTACGTGCCCCGCATTTCCATAAAAGGCCAAGCCTTGGCGGACTTCATCACCGAATGTAATGAAGCCAAGGCAACAGCCAATACTCGGAGCCACCCATCCCCACTTGGAGAGTATTTGTGGATGGAGCTTCAAACGAAAACGGTTCGGGAGCCGAGTGGCTATGATATCACCTATCGGGTTGCGGCTCCGGGCAAAGACTCCGATTCAACTTCACAGCTTCGAATAATGAAGCCGAATATGAGGCCCTGATAGCAGGGCTAAGGTTGGCTAAAGCTGTAGGAGCCAAGAGGGTGGAAGTCTACAGCGATTCTCAGCTGGTCGTAAACCAAGTATCCGGAGAATACCAAACCCGCGGCGAAAGGATGGCCGCGTACGTAACAATAGTCCGAGAACTGCTCCACGAGTTCACGGACTATAAAATAGAAAGAATCCCCCGAGAAAAGAACGCTCACGCGGACTGTCTGGCTAAGCTAGCCTCGGACAGTGAGATCGAAGAGCTGGGGGTAGTACCCGTGGAACGCTTGGCAGAGCCAAGCATCAAAATAAAAGAGACCACACAAACGGTTGGGCAAGAACCCAGCTGGATGGTCCCCATCATAAAATACATAACCACAGGTGAGTTGCCCCAAGAGAGGGCACTGTCTCGAAAGATTCAGTATCAGGCTCATCGTTATGTAATGATGGATCAAATTCTCTACCGGAGAGGACTCAGCATGCCTTATTTAAGGTGTGTATCGGACCCTGAAGCTAGACAAATCATGCTGGAGGTCCACGAAGGGTTCTGTGGAGATCATACGGGAGGACCCAGCCTCTCAAAGAAAATATTGAGGCAGGGATACTTCTGGCCAACAATGAAAAAAGATTGTATAGACTATGTCCAAAAGTGTGACCCGTGCCAAAGGTACGCGAACATACCGAGAGCTCCTCCAAATGAGATCACGCTGATGACAAGCCCCTGGCCCTTCGCGGTCTGGGGCATAGATCTCATCGGATCTCTACCTACGGGAAAAGGAGGAGTAAAGTATGCAATAGTAGCAGTAGACTACTTCACCAAGTGGACAGAGGCTGAGCCTATGAAGACAATAACCGCTAAGAAGGCGTTGGACTTTGTTATCAAAAACATAGTGTGTCGATACGGCTTACCTCACAAAATAGTCTCAGACAATGGAAAGCAATTTGATTGCGAGGAATTTACGGACTTTCTGCAACCAACACGGAGTAGTGAAAAGCTTCTCCGCGGTAGCCCGGCCTCAAACAAACGGCCAAAGTGAGGCACCAATAAAATCCTAAAGGTCACCTTGAAAAAGAAGCCGCCGGCTTGTAAAAATAACTCGGCCCGAAGAATTGCCAAGGGTATTGTGGGCCTACCGGACGACCCCGTAACCACAACCGGTCACTCGCCGTTCTCAATGGCGTACGGTTGTGAAGCAATAGTCCCGGTGGAAACATTATTCCCATCCCACAGGAGAACGACCTACTATCCGCCACTAATCGAGGCCCTGCTCCAAGAAGCTCTGGATCAAGTCGAAGAACTCCGGGATGAGTCCCAAATACGGATGGCCGCTTATCAAAAGAAGGTGACCAAGTATTTTAACTCCAAGGTTAAAAACAGAAAATTCGCTATTGGTGACATGGTCCTAAGAAGGGTCTTCCCAGCCACCCAAGAACCCGGAGTGGGGGTACTTGGACCAAATTGGGAAGGACCATATGAAATCGAGGACGAAATCGGTTCTGGCACTTACAAACTGAAAAGAATGGACGGAACTACTGTCCCAAGAGCCTGGAATGCCGATCACCTCAGAAAATACTACCAGTAGCGAATTAGACTTAGCTTTTGTTCAAAGGGTTTGTACCGTCCAAATGTATGCCTCCTCTATATTAAATAAAACTGAGTGCCTTAAAAACAAAGTTTCTATGCCACTCAGGGGGGTACTAGGGTATACCGCACGGACAAACAAAAACAAGCTAAGTAAAATATCCTGACCCAAAGGGCAGGTCAAGCTAAGTAAAATATCCTGACCCAAAGGGCAGGTCAAGCTAAGTAAAATATCCTGACCCAAAGTAAGGTGTCAAGCTAAGTAAAATATCCTGACCCAAAGGGCAGGTCAAGCTAAGTAAAATATCCTGACCCAAAGGGCAGGTCAAAAAACACGCGCAAAAATAAAGAGCGTAAGTATGAAACCCTGAGCCAAAGGACAGGTTGAAATATATAAAGTGTGAAAAAAGATCGCACATATATATAAATAAAAAAAAATATAAATAAAACATCCTAGCCCGAAGGTTAGGTCATACACATATAAATGGCCCGGGGACAGGCCTTAAATTGTCTCCCCTTCAAATAAAAGCTGCCGCCTGTATGTAAATTGTTCTAAGGCAGCAGCAAGTATAGACAAAGAAAAAAAAAAGAGTTATAAAGAGAACGGGTACAATCTGGGTCAATAATATGGCAGCTCAGTCGGCCGCGGCGGAAGACGAGGTCCGATCCGTGCCTCAAGCTCAGCATCAAGCCTCTTCTTCTTTTCCCGAAATTTGGCAATCATGTCCTCGGGTTTGGGATAAAAGGAAAGCTTGATACTCTGATCATTGGTGGCCCAAGCCATGTAGACACCATCATCAAAGCGCTTCGGGCACCGGGCACAGGAGACGAGAGAAAGGAGCTCGGCCCTCTTGGCCTTCCTGATAGACTGATCTTTGTAGTCCCGAAGCTCCTTCAACTCCGCAGCCAGAGCGGCCTTGGATTCAATATCCGACTGGTGAGTCTCCTCTAGAGACCTCACCTTGGCGGCCATTTCGTCCAAAGCCTCCCTGGCCTCCCGAAGATCTCGCCTAGCCTTCTCGGCAGCCTCGGTTTGAGCCCTTAGCTCCTCCTGATGATGGGCCTCCATCCTGCCTCTCCGCTGGGCCTCGGCCTGGATCATGTCCTCCGCCTGAGCCTCCCTCCGGATGGCCTCCTCCTCCCTGGCCTTGGCTTTCTCTTCCTTGGCCTTGGCCGCTGCTTCCTGGCGCTCGGCAGCCTCTTGATAGATCTGCCTCTCCGCCGTGAGATCCTGGAGGACCTTCCGGACGTCGTTCATGTCCCCAAAGTCGGACAGAGCGAAGCCGTGGTTTATGATATTCCTGGAGAGGCGACCAGCCTCAGCAGCAAGCTGAACCATAACGGGGTATAAGAAAAAATTCCTCTAAGGAAGAAAACAAAAGGCAAACAACAAAAAAGGAAATGCAAGAAATTGCGAAGTACTTACCACTGTGAGGGAATGGCTGAGGTCCTGGACCTGGAAGATGGAGTTCAGAGAAGCGCAGGTGGCGAACCGTTTGGGCGCACAGCGTGTAAGCTGAGAAGCGAACTCACCGGTCATTTCCGCGGCAAAGGGAGCCAAAGTGGGCCCTAGGAGGGGACGGAACCAGTCCGTTAGAGGGTCCAGGTTGAGGTTCCACGGATCGTGATAGTTCGGATGGCTGATGCTCGCCTCAACCTCCGCTCGCAGAATCCTCCTAAGGGCCTCCACCTCGGCATATCCCCGGGAGTACTCATCCATAGCGTAGTTGTGTTTGGCTATGCGAAGCTCCTGCCTTGCCTCATCCCCCGGAATCGGGGTAAGCTCAATGTGAGGAGGAGCAGGATTTTCCTCCATCGGAGAAACCCCGCCGTCTAGGCCATGAGCGGGAGTGTCGGCCCTCCGAGGCCTCTTCGGCTCGTCCTGGGCAACCATCTTGCCCTTACGCTTGCGAATCAGAGCCACTTCAGGCTCCTCCTCGTCCTCCTCTGCTACCACTTGAAGGGCTTGAGGCTCTCCAGCACCCTCAGCGGCTTCCTCCGAGAAGTCCCACCCTTTCCCCTGGCCTTCTCCCGGAAGCACCTCCTCGTCATCCACTAAGTCGATGGTTTCGGGAGGAGCGCCGGAAGAAACCTTCAAGGAAGGGGCCGGGGGAGAGGGGGTGAAAGCCGGAGGAGCCACCGGAGTATGGACCCCGGCAAGCTGTTCCAGGATGGCATCCATGGAGGTACCTGTTCCAATAAAATAAGCAAGTGTTAGAGGTTCGTGAGAAACTGCTTACAAAAAGGTGCAGCAAATAAACTACTCCTACCCGGACTCCCTAATTCGGCCCTAGCAAAGCCCCGAACTTTAATGCTGGCAGCATCATCTCCAAGATAGCTGTCCGAGGGCCGAAACCAGCTGGACGCTATGTAAGCCGACGGACCTAAGGGAATAGGTTCCGGAGGGCCAGGACCCATCCGGGACCGACCTAGGTAATCTCCTAAGTTTGTAAAATAAAATTCCTTCAAATGATCCCCCCACCGGGTCGACGGCATCTTAAACCTACGGAGACGCTCGTCGAACCCTATGGGCCTACGACTGGTATATTCATCAACGGAAGGGACATACTGAATTATCAAAGGAGACTTACCACCAGCACCAGAAGTGCTAGCACCGGGAGCACCCGAGTTTGGTTCGGGGACTGAAGGCTGAGGCCGGGAAGTCTGGTTCTCAGAAGAACCTTCAAGACGAAGGGGCCCCCCGGCGGAAGGACCTCCAATCTCTTCTTGAAGAATCTTGTCAAAAAATTTTGCCTCGGACTTCCCACCAATGGCTTGGCTCCTTCGCACCACCGGGCTCCCCACGCGAAGCCCTCTCCCAGAGGCAGCCTGGGCACTAGAGTACGCCTTCTCCTGGGCCTTCCGGTAGAGATAATCTTGGTACTTCTTCTCTGCCGTAGCAATGAGCTCATCCCGGAAGGCCTTCTCCGCGACCGGCGCCCTCACGTTAGGGCAGATAACCTTGGAGAGGTTGGAGTCATCCACGGATTGGTGGGAAAGGATAAGTTTAGCCTTTCTGCAATTCTCCGTGGTGACCAGGCCCCCGACGTCAAGATCGGCATGGTCGTAGGAGGCGAAGGCTTGGGCCCTTCGAAGGAAAGCCTGAGTGGTGAGCGTCCGCTGGTAAGGTGGGATCCGCACCCACTCCGTGAGAAGCTCCGGATGGTCCACGGCCCTAAAACCGGAGGAGAAGAAAAATCGGTGGCGGTACTCCTTAACATGAGTCTGCCTATTATACGGAACCACCCCTTCGTTAGCAGGGTGGATCCGGAACCCATAAAAACCGTCCTTAAGTTTGTCCCCTTTCTTGGGGACGGATACAAGTTCATAAAAATACAAAATCTCCGCCGGGCTGGGAGACCCCCAGCCGCGCGCGGAGTAAAAAATAAATAAGCCTGAGAGCAGGCGGTAAGCTTGAGGAATGAGTTGGTATGGCGCAAGGCCGACAAATACAAGAAAATTAACAAAATAATCCTGGAGCGGGAGCATTGCACCGGCCATCAGATGGGTCTGACTCCAAGCCCCAAAGCCATCATAGTTGAGGTTGGGCGTCTCCGAGTCACGAGGAGGCCGGTGGAAGGTCCCTGAGGTAGAGGGTTTGATCCCAGCCACATTAATGATGTTCTCTAGCTGGTGAGGGCAGGTCAGGGTCGATCGAAGCTCGGCCGCTTCCCAGCCAGTGGCGCGGGACTTGTACCCTTCCTGGGCAACAGGTCCCAGAGAAACCTCCTCCAGGGTGGCAATGTTTTTCCCTTTCTTCTTCGAAGACTTCGAGCCAGAAGCAGACATGTTGTGCTCTGAGAAAAACAAAAGAAATAAAAAAAAAACCCAGCAGTTAGGCTCCATACCAAACCCTAAATCAGAAAAAAGGGAGTGGGGGTCCCCTAACCGCTGGAAAGAGGCCCCCTCCGGACACGTGTCACCTGGGAAACTCAAAAGAGAATCCCTGAACAAGTGTCGGGTGCAGTAAAATCGCAGTAAAAGTGGTTTTGCAAAAAGGAAAAGAAAAGTCTTCCTATGCCCTAAGCAATTGCTAAACGAAGGATACACGGCCTTCTTCAAACGAAACTGTACGCCTACAACTAATACAGTAAAACGTAAAGCAGAACTCGAAGAACTCAAACACTCACACTCCAGAAATCTCTAAGTGCGAACCCAGAAAACAAACAAAATAAATGTAAGCATGCTATTATCTAAAGATGCAAAAAACTTACAGTGATTGTTGAACTGGGGGTACTGGGTATGATTGAGCGAGAGTTGAGAAGCACTGGCAAAACCGAACACTGGAAAATTACAGGAAGTGTTTAAGTGTTAGGGCAGTTTGTGCTACTTCGAGGAATTTTCTCTCTGAGAAATTCGAGCAAAAATGGTAAGGAATGGAAAGTAACCGAAATGAAGGAAAGGTGGTGGCTTTTATAGGCAAAAGTGCATGAGGAACAGGCGTCTTCACCTACCAATCGTACGGCAGGGGAAACGCACGATTCGAATTCCCAAAAGATCAACGGGCTAGATCAATCTACCATTAAGGCGGTGCAAACGTTTGAGTATCCGCCTGACACCATCAATGCGCCGCATCAATCATGGGGCGTGAAACGAATCGACCTCTGCAAAAGTGAATCACTGCATTTAATGCCATTATTAGACACACCTTCACGCGCCCCCAAGACGTATCATAAGACCGAGGAGGCGGCTGGAAACATTCCTGTGAACAAGCATGTTGTCGCATTAAATAACATCATTTAATGTGCCCCCACGCGCTCAGGGCTCGAGCTAGGGAAACGAGGGGCCAACTGGAGACACTTGAACAAGCCTTGGTTTATTTTTACTAAGTAAACAAGGCTTGGGGGGTAAATGTTGCTCCTAAAATCGCCCAATATACGTGGACCAGTCAGGAAGGGACACGTGGATCAAATTACTTGAGAAGAACTGCTAAGTCTTTGTATGACACCAGGAAGCATTATTCGCATGGGTCCCGGAAGATGTACCCGGAGTACAAGGTACTCCCGGAAGCGAGCATAGCTTGAAGGCACTCCGGGATGTGTCAGGTCTCTCCCGAGAAATCAAGTCGCATTTAATGCTGCATGGGAGGAAGCGTGTTGGGACTGTAACACGCAATAAAGTCTGACGGCACAACCCCCAAACAAGAAGCCGGCGCTACAGTAATGATCATTTAAGTCTAGCGACGGCTACCCTGCGAAGAGTCACGTCAATCATAAGACAAAAAGGACATTCTCCATAAAAACCCTACAGCACCTAGGGATTTGACCATGCATCTCCCATGGTATATTCATCGGAAATGCCCAACTTTATGGATACTTACAGACACATATGTAAGGACAATTCTAGGGATTACCCCACCAAAACACTATAAATACCCCCTCAAAGCTCATTTAAGGGGGTCGGATAATCTTGGTTGCTAAAGAGCAAGAAGAGAAAAAACTCACCAAGAACATTCCTTGTATTAAAGAGAGAAACATTCTCCCAAGTGTAGAATCTGTATTAAAGATATCCATTAATAGCAGTGGCTCGTGGACTAAGGCTCATTAACGCCCCAACCACGTAAAAAGTCTTCATCTCGCTTTCTTACAGCTCATTATTATAATCATATTTTACTGGTTGCCGAAAATCTCGGTCAACACTATGCAAAACATAACAAATAAATACATAAATAATAATAAAAAAAATTTATCATAACAATAAGTCAATATCAATATTCAACCTAATAAAATTATTCTCATACATCAACATTTCGTCCAAAAAAATATATATTAAGTATATAAAATAATTATATGGAATGATTTGGTCGTGACCAAATTAGAGAATTTTAACGGTCTAAATTAACCAAATTATTTACAAATAATTCATTTAACTCGATTTCAAATAATATGGTTTGAATTAGTTGAGGTTTAAAACCACAAATTACAATTATATAAACACCCCTATTGCTAGTGTAATCTGATAATTAAAGTCGAAAATAAAATTTATAAAAATATAAAGAAGTCTAAAAAAAAATGTAATAGAATAAAAATGTAATAATAGTCACTTTTTTAGTTATTATATTATAAACTTGTTATTAAAGAACATTTTTTTATATAATTAAAACTTAACTCAAATGGCTCTATATATATAGCCTAAGAATTGCCAACTTTTTACTTAAAAAAAATGTGGGATTAAAAGGTATTAAATTTTTCAAAAAAAGAATGGCTCTATATAATTATACAATTTTTTATTGATTGTTGAATTTTTTTAAAATTTTATTTTATTATTTTTTTTTAAAAAAAAGAAATTTTAATTTAAATTATACCTATAAAATTTATGTGACAATGACACATCACATTTAGAATACACAATTTAATAGTTATAATAGTTTTAAGTAAAAAATTTAAATAATATATTCATTATTATTCTAAAATTATTTGCAGGTTTTAGGAAAAGAGCATCATCTACAGGTGACTCATGACTGAACCTAAAAAAATATTATTCAAAAATAATAAATTTTGTTTTGAAATTAGAATAACGGGATTAGGGAAGAAGAAGACGAAGGGACCACACAAACTCCAAACCCTTAATATGAGTGTCACAGTAGAAGAAGCGTCCACTCAGAGAAGACCCAGAAAGAAACACAGGATTATGGAACCAAAACAAGAATTATGTGAAATCGTTGATGTTGATCATTATCAACTTTCCTCTCAATCGATTTTGGACAAGGGTACCAACAACTCCAACCCCATTTCAGTCGAGCAGTACAATGAGGATAGAGACCTCCAACTCGCTATCATGGCTTCTCGTCTCCAATCTCCTAATACCACCACTAAGGCCAAACAAGTCGTAGACCTTTCTCGACAAAGCTTCTATTTTCTCGACGTTGAAAACGACGATGACGACGCTGACATTCAATTGCTCTGGTTCAACACACCCAAGACGACTCGGAAGAAACCCTTTGCGGGTCCTTCCGTGACTGAAAACGGGCAGTCTTCAAATTCAAAGGACGTTGACCCATCTTTCGTTTGCGAGATATGCGCGGAACCTAAGTCTGTAAATGAGTCGTTTAATATCAAAGGATGTAGCCATTCTTACTGTTCGGAGTGTATGGCCAGGTACGTTGGTTCAAAGCTTCAAGATAACATTACGAGAATTGGTTGCCCTGTTTCTGGTTGTAATGGGTCATTGGAGCCCGAGTACTGTCGTTCCATACTTCCCCCTGATGTGTTTGAGAGGTGGGGCATGGCCTTGTGTGAGGCTCTGATTCTTGGGACTGAAAAGTTTTACTGTCCTTTCAAGGATTGCTCGGTCATGTTGATCAATGATGGGAAAGAGGTGATAACCAACGCGGAGTGCCCAAGTTGCTATAGAATGTTTTGTGCTCAGTGTAAGGTTGCTTGGCACGATGGGATTGAGTGTGGGGAGTTTCAGAAGTTGAATAAGGATGAGAGAGAGAAGGAAGATATAATGTTGAAGAAGCTGGCTCAGAGTAAGCTCTGGAAAAGGTGTCCAACCTGCAAATACTATGTTGAAAGAGCATCTGGTTGCTTGTTCATACAATGCAGGTCAGTTTATTTTTTTCCCTTGCAAGTTTCTTTCATGGTTTGATTGACTGTACATTGTTTTTTCACTTGAAATGTTCATTCTTTATCCATGGTTCTTGTTCATACCATACATAGAAAATGACATGTCTTATTCTTGGGTTTTGCTTGCAATTGAAGCTTCTTATAGTACTGCATTAACTATTCAAACAAATATATAGAAAGAGACCAGAAATCGTTTGTAGGTAGAATTATGTACATGTAATAGACAAAAGTCTCCAAAGTTGTTTTCAGGTGGTCCTACCTCCAAAGTCCAAAAAGACCAATATTGAGTGAAGAAAGCCTTGTTATCTGAAGTAGCAGTTACTTTTCTAAGGAATGTTTCATGATTTTGAGACAAATGATACACATGTTGCTTGAATTATTTGTTTTACTTATCGTGTTTGTTACCTAGCTAACAAGTTGGAATATATTAATAATAGAGAGCACTTTATCCTTCACCACCATAAGCAGCCTCTCATACTAGAACCAGGTCTAATCTAAAATAAAGAAAAGATTTGTTTATTATTATAATTATCAATTGGACTAAACCAATATCTTTAGTCAACTAGTAATTCTGTTGGTTGTTTTTGAGAATTTGGTATTAGCAACCTGAGGATTCTGTTTGGAAAATTATATGCTTTTTGTTACCTGAAATTTAATTGTTCTATATTTATGAATTTGAGGAAGGACTGCTATTGTAATGGGCCCAATTTTTTCAATTTTGATATGTTAAAGACTCATCTTACTATTTACACAAGGACTAAGAAAATTAACCTCTACATTTAGTAGAAGAATTTTATGATGATAATAAAATTCCATCAGAATTTAATCTATTATAGAATATTTTATCTTGTATGATTTTGTTGATTGCATTGCAGGTGTGGAACTGCATTCTGTTACAACTGCGGGAACATTTTCACAAATAAGAGCAACCACTATTGTAGTAAATGCAATCACTGATGTTCTCTGTGCTTGTTATTAACCACTACAATAGTACAATACTATTCTAATAATTATGTATTATGAAGTTCAAAATGTAAATAATCATTCGAGTAGTTATGATTGTATGTTTCACAGTTCTCATGTGAAACTGGAGATCTAAATCATTAGATTATACAAATTTATTCCTAGCTGCACTCAATACATGTTGGGTTTAGTATATGATGAACTCAAGACAGGTTTATTAACTTATTATTGATGCCTGTACTTCTTGGAGTCGGAACTCGGTATGTATTGTTGAAGCTGACTATTTTTTCAGTAGTTCTATTTTTGGTTTAGCATTTGTTTTGTTGAGTTTGATGTTTGAACAACGTTAATATAATGTTCTTAGTGTTAATTATGATGTTAGATGGAATGATACATATAATCATAAAGTTGCCTTTGTTGTTAATTTTAACACTTCATTTAGACTTGAAGATAGGTTACTTGTTTTAAATAGTGTGCTACAAAAATTATGTAATCCATGTTTTGGGCGTAGGGATAGAATAACTACACCCACACTCTTAATTTACACTCTTTTATTACACATTGTTATAATGTGTTAAATTTTAGCAAAAATCTGCACTAAATAATTTTTTCTAAAATAGTTTACTACTTTAAAAATAAGGTTCAAAAATAATTGCTTACATATTTCATACTTAAGAATTATGTTTTGGTAGTCAGTAAATCAATCTCTGAGTGACATCACTTATACTTTATTACTTTTTGTGATCAATTATTCATAATAAAAAAAAAACGTAAGTAGTGTTAGAAGTATTTATGAATTGGTTTGCTTCAGATTTTTAATTTTTTAAAACTAAATAAGTATTAAAGTTTTTTAAAAATTCAAAACCAAACCAGATTAATTAAATGATTAAACTAAACCAATCCACTTAAAAATATATTAGTTTGGTTTGAAATCATGGTTTGTATTTCGTAGTTGTTCTATATTTTTTTTTTATAATAATTATTCAATTTTTCGATAATTTTGTTTATTTTTAACAAGTTTATAATACATAAATAACAATAACATTATAAAGTTTATATTAATATTTTATTTAATATTGTTCTCAAATATTAACATTTCGTACAAAAATAAATATATATAAAATATTTATACGAATTTATTTGGTTTAAACTGCTATCTAGATTTCGCTCAGAAGTTGAATAAAAATGAAAGAGAAAAGGAAGATATTATGTTGAAGAATCTTGTGCTCAGAGTAAGTAATGGAAAAGGTAGATTAACTGGTATACTAGTTCTTTCATGGTGTTCTGTGCTATACTAGTTCTTCTATGGTGTTCTGTTTATATTAAAAACTTGTTATTAAACAAGATTTTTTATATAATTAAAACTAAAGGCAAATGGCTTTATATATAGCCTAAGAATTGCCAACTTTTTACTTCAAAAACGATGTGGATTAAAACCCATTAAATTTTTCATTCACAAAAAATAATTGACAAAGTCAACTTTTCCAACAATTTCCCAAAATGATTTGAGAATAACCAACAAATAGTTAGACCTTGTAATAGAGTTTAACGTTTGAATCCTACATAGGATAGGTAGGTTTTACCCTTTGAACCTTCCATTGTGTGAGTACATTTGCTTTACTAGCTGCTCAGTAGACGCGATGTCTTTGAACTGTTCTGCCGTTCATGTAAACGATAATATACCACACACATGAATCTCTCTTGGCATACTTTAGTTCTCACTAATATGTTCGTTTTGGCCCTGAACATTTCCTTGATTCTGCAAGAGATATTCTAGGAATTAAGCCTTAATCAATTCCTATAGAAGCGGCCCATCTTCTCTCTCACATAGGTAATTACTTATTTTAAGAGTAACTCGTATTACTCTGCTTGACGTTTTGACGCACAAGAATCATTAAAAGCATAGCTTAACCTTTTCTTACGAGTATCACTGTTTCATCATAGGAATGGACTTGAGGATAACCCCCACAGTGATTCACCATAGTCTTTACAGTTTTAGTTGTCCCTTTGAACCTAGATCTTGGGATCTTCAGTCAACTAGGTTGGGTATCAACTGTATTGACTTATTCATTCATAGGCTTTAGCCCCATTCTCCTTGATGATTTTTCAACTAACTCTCTATTTAACCCTTTGGTTAGTGGTTCCACAATATTATCTTTTGATTTTACATAGTCAACAGAGATAATTCCAGTTGAGAGTAGTTGTCTAATGGTATTATGTCTACGACGAATATGTCTAGACTTACCATTATATAAATTACTCTGTGCTCTACCAATTGCAGATTGACTATCACAATGTATACTAATTGGAGGAACATGTTTTGGCCATTTTGGATTATCTTCTAAAAATTGACGAAGCCATTCTGCTTCTTCACCACATTTATCTAACGCTATAAACTTAGATTCCATCGTGGATCTGACTATGACCGTTTGTTTAGAAGATTTCCATAACACCGCTGCACCACCGAGTGTGAACACATATCCACTCGTAGACTTAGAGTCTTTTATATCAGATATCCACTTAGCATCACAATACCCCTTCAAGTACTGCTGGATATTTTGTATAGTGCAACCCATAGCTTCGAGTAAAACGTAAGTACTTTAATACTCTTGTTATTCCTTTCCAATGGTTAGGACCTGGATTACTCGTGTATCTACTCAGTTTACAAACTGTGTAGGCTATATCAAGTCTTGTACAACTCATTAAGTACATTAGACTTCCAATAATTCTTGAGTAATCTACCTAAGAGATACTCTCACCTTTGTTTTTAAATAAATGTAGAGTCAAATCAATAGGAGTTCTGGGAACACCAGAATCTTCCTAGTTGAATTTCTCAAGAATTTTGTCCACATAATGTGACTGACTTAGAATGAGTCCATTAGATGTTCTAGAGATTTGAATTCCCAAAATAAAATCTGCTAAGCCCATATCTTTCATGTCAAATTTGGATTTCAACAAACTTTTAATAGATTTGATCATCTTATCATTTATTCCTATAATGAGCATGTCATCAACATAAAGACATAGGATGACATAGTCGTTATCTATTTCTTTGACATAAACACATTTGTCACATTCGTTAATTTTGAATCCATTTGCCATCATAGTATGATCAAATTTTTCATGCCATTGTTTTGGTGCTTGCTTTAATCTACATAAGATTTCACCAATTTATAAACTTTTCCATGTTCTGGGTTGGAAAAATCCTCGGATTGTTCCATATAAATTTCCTCATTTAAATTCCCATTTAGAAAAGCTGTTTTCACATCCATTTGATGTACTTCAAGATTGCGTATAGCTGCAATAGCAAGTATCATTCTAATGGAATTTATTCTTGTCACAGGAGAATATGTATCAAAGTAATCAAGGCCTTCTCGTTGTTTATAACCTTTAATTACAAGGCATGCCTTATACTTTTCAATTGATCCATATGCTCTCATTTTCTTCTTGAAAAACCACTTAGTTCCTAACGTCTTACATCCTAGAAGAAGATTTACTACCTCCCAGGTGTGATTTTGCAGTATAGATTCAATTTCATTATCTATGGCTTCTTTCCATAGATAACCTTCAGAAGAGTTTATAGCTTCTTCATAGCTTTGAGGTTCACCTTATAGCAAATAGATCAGAAAATCTAGACCAAAAGAGTTTCTTGTTCTAATTCTTTTACTACGTCTAGATTCATCCTCTGATTCATGGCTTTGATCGTGACTATTTTCATTAATAGCCTTACGTGTTTGTTTAAAGGAACTTGATTCCTCTTTAGTTCTACATGGAAATACATCTTCAAAGAAAGATGCATTCCTAGATTCCATTATCGTGTTTTTATGTATATCAGAGATTTGTGACTCATGCACAAGAAACCGATAAGCAGTACTATGAAATGCATAACCAATGAAAATACAATCAATAGTTTAAGGTATAGTCACTTTGGCAAGACACCCCCACACTCTTAGGTATTTGAAAGAAGGCTTAACTCCTTTCCATAACTCATAATATAAACAATTGTTCTTTCTTTGAAGATAAGTTGTTAATGTTATAAAGTTTAATTTATAAAATACTCTTTAGAGTAATTAGTGTGATAGAGTTCGAGTATATTTTGTCCGCAAAAAGTAAAAGGTAGTGCACCTTGTTACTTTATTCTGCTGTATCCCGGGAGATAGACGTTGTTGAAATTCTCTAGCACCAACGCGAGAAGGTGAATCTGTTTTAAGGAAACTGTGTGCTACGCCTCAGATATTCTCCAATAGGAATTGCATTCACGGTTAATTTTCTTTATCTAAATTAATTGTATTTTTTATCATCAAGTTTATATCAAAATATTATATTAGTCCTGCTAAATTGTGCAATATTATGTACATGTAATAGACAAAAGTCTCCAATGTCTTTTTCAGGTGGTCCTTCCTGCAAAGTCCAAAAAGACCAATATTGAATGAAGAAAGCCTTATTATCTGAAATAGTAGTTACTTGTTTTACTGTTTGTTACCCATGTGAATATGGGAGTTACCTACCTAGCTAAAAAGTGGAGTGTTTGTTGGGAATAAGGACAGTATTCCAATTCTCCTTCAGGATCAATATTTGCGGGAAAATACAATGGGGACTCCAAAATTCCTTTCTGATGTGAAAGATCAGTCAAAGCTGCAATCACAGAGCATATTCAGAATTTTGGATATCTTCCAATGTAAATAGTACTTTATGAATAATAATCAAATGACTAAATGCACGCCAAGAAATTATCTCGTAGCTAATAAAAATCACGGTAAACCTTCCACTATAACAATAATAATGGGTACACAATATTACACTCTCAAGTTTTGACAAATACTTAAGGAATACACTCAAATCTCTCACACTCACTAGTGTGGCAATCTCACCATCTCTCTACAAAATATTTCTTATAATTTTGTAGGAACTCTCTTTTTCTCACTCTCTTAGATTTCTCTTACTAAGAGGTATTATCACTATTTTTCTCTCAAGAGCCTCACTCTTCACTCTTGGAATAGCTTGTGATGGTTGTGATGGGATGAACAAATGAAAGGGATGGAGCTCTATTTATAGGCCTCCTTGGATGTCTGAACAAGACACAAAAAATCAATCTTGCATTAAATGCATAGTTGAAAATGTGCATATGCCTCAAGTCAAAAATTACCATTGTAACTTTTTCACATGGTTGAAAAATACAACCATATTTTCACATGGTTGAAAAACAACCATTACCCATCAGTGTTAACAACGGAGAGCACGTATGCCTTCACCACATCGCCATAAGTAGTCTCCCACCCTAGAAGCAGTTCTCATCTAAAATAATGAAAATATTTGTTTAAATTGGACTAAAATTATTTCGTTTACCAAATAGTAAATTGTATATTTTTTGATTTGTCAAAATACATCTATGGTGCTCTGAAGATGTTTTTGAGAATTTGGTGGTAGCACCCTAAAGATTCATATAAATCTTATATTGCATTTTTACAACAATTTATGAATTTGGGGGTTGCAATTGCAGTTGCAAAACTCTTTTAATTTTGATATATATGTTAAAGGCTCAATATACCATTAATCACTTTCTTTGGGAGATGAACATTATGAGGATTCTTCAGAATTTATTCTATTAAATGATTAATTGCAGGTGTTGCACTGTATTCTGCTATAACTGCGGAAATATGTTCACAGATAAGAGCAGCCACTATTGTAAACATTGTAAGCACTGATAATTAATATTCTTTGTGTGGTTCTTGTCAATCACTAAAATACTAAGTAGTATGACCAATGAAGATCCAAAAAGATAAGTAAAGTAATCATTTGAGTAGTTATGATTATATACTCATATGAAACTGAAGAGATCTAAATCAATTCTAGCAGCACTCAATATATATGATGAACTCAAGATTGATATTATTATGGTTATTGTTGGTGATTGTGCTTCTTAAAGTCAGTACTTTATTTACTTAATATTTATATCTTTGGTCTAATATTTGTTGACGACTTTGATGTTTTGAAGATTTGAACAACGATGATATTGAATGTTCTTGGTGCATATGTTAGTTACAATGTTAGATAGAATATTACATTTTGTTAGTACCCACCTAAATATCCTAAACTCGACTTTGTTGTGCTAGTAATCTTTTTTTGTTTTTTTGGAAGAAACGTTAGTGTACTAGCTAAAAGAATTATGTAATGATAACATGATAGACTGTTAAATTTAATTTAAAGAATAGAATGTTAAATTTGAGATGGTGTAATATATTTTAAAAGATTAATGCTTAGGCATATTAAGGTGTTACCTTAATAACACCTCTTGTGTGACTGTTTAGGATTGTTGAATTTCTATAGATGATCATGTTTGGTGTTCTGCATACTCTATTTATATTCATAAATTCATAATTAATAATATTTCAAGACACTTTTTTCTGGTTTTAATAAAGAGTAATTACCCCCATATACTATTTTTTAACATTTTTTTTTTCTTTTCAAATTTACGGTTTGGATTTCTAAAGTGGTTGCAGCGCTTGTTGCAATAGGGGTTTATATACGATTTTTTGTTGCAATTTAAGTTGCAGCGCTAGTTGCAATAAGAGTTTTTATGTAAAATTCCGTAAAAATAATAAATACAAAATAAATTTGACATTCATAATTAATAATATCTCAAGACACTTTTTGTTCTTCAGATTTTTTCCACTCGAGGTTTTAATAAATACAAAATAAATTTGGCATAAGTGGTATTTTTTTTTAATAAATAATAAGTAAATTTTATTAATGATAATCAACTAAAATAATAGTTTGCAACTTAATCAAAACATAAAAATACTAAAATAAAGATTAGATGAAATCTCGTATAGCTTTAACATTCAACTATTATTAAAGGTACGTAATTACGCTACTAACAACCCTTTCAGTCGTAGAAAATTTGTTATTTTTAAACACTAAAAATGATTTGATGCAGAGCCATCGAAAAATAAAATTATAATAGTCCCATGAATCGTTTATTTAATGAATTATATTGAAATATTAATTGGTTAACCTTTGTTTTCCAAGTATAACATAAATAAAAATTGACTTTTTTTTTCCTATTTGAACATTTATTATACCAACCTTGGAATAAAATCAATTTGGTGACAATAATTTTGTCAGTTTAAATAACTAGTAAGTAAATAGCGTTTTATTTTTATTCAGTGATGACTAGTAAGTCATAAAATTAAATAAAACTTCAAATTTGATATTTCATATAAATATATATTAATAAAATTAGTAACTATTCTACAAAACTTTTACTTTTTACTTTTAATAATGTAAGAAAAATAAATTAAGATTATATAAATTATTTTAAAATAATTCTTAATTAATTTGTTTATTTTATATGAATACTATTAAGGTTAGTTTTCAAAATACTATATTGTTTATATTAAACAATAGGTGAGTTACTCACTTTTTTTAATAAAAAAGGAGCTTATTCATTTTTACACTTAAAAACCACATAAAAACCGTATAGCAACTCACAAAAAAATCAATGAGAAAACCACTTTAGAAATCCAAACCGTAAATTAAAAAAAAAATAAAAAATAAAAAAACAGTATATAGGGTAATTTCCTTAAAAGAAATATACCAAAAAAATTCATCAAATTAATAATAAGAAAATAGATAAAGTTATATCTAATCAAATTTAAATTAAAATGATATGTTTTGAATATTTTTAATTTCTTATATTCATTAACTCTGAGAGATACTTTCAAATATTACAATGAACAAAATATTAATAGAAATTAAAAAATATATCCTCACATAGAGATTAAAAAAATATAATATAAATTTATCTTTTATAATTTTAGAATTATTGTTACTGTATTCTACTTATAGTTGAGTTTACATTCAAAGTCATTATTATGTTATCACTATATCTCATAGTTGTTACTACATTCTCAATAAATTTATCCTATATTAATTGTAATAATGAAATAAGAGATGAAGAGCTAGAAAGTATGAAAGTATGAGTGAAGGGATATAATTTGATGATTTCAAATTGAATTTGAAATTAAAAAAGAAAATTTGACATGAAAAAAAAATGGAGCAAAATAAATAGATAAATAATGTGTACATAAAATCATCATCAAGAAATATGCATTTATGTAATTATATCATTGTACACAATCAAATTATGTTTGTGAGTGTGTGAGAAAAGATTGAGAATTTGAAGAAAAAAAATAGAAAAATAGATAGGGAGCGACTGAAGATGCCAATATGTGTTTAGGTTTAATTATTATTGTTTTATTTATATTAAGAGAAAAGTATGGATAAGAGATATTTTAATTATGATTAATAATTAATTAAATTAATCAAATATTATAATAAATTCTAATTAAAAATTAGAAAAAAAAAGATTATATACTTCAAAATGATTTTATTCTGCCACATGACCGCTTCTTGATTCTTTAATTTTCACAACAATTCAAATTAAGCCAAACAAAGCGCCCAAACGATCATATGCGTAAAAATTGCCTTCCATCGTATGCATCAAACACAAATGTATAATAAAAATCCTTGAAAGGTTTTATATATGTAGAGAAAGATTTTTTTTTTCTTTTGCCCTTTTATCTCTCCCACAAATATTTTTGGGTGATTCCATAATGCACTCCTTAAATTTTTTGATCTAATTTTTTTTCATATTTATGTACGTTATATCTATTTAAGATGTCTACAAAATTTTAAAAATTTTGAAATATAATTTACAATATAGAAAACAACACACTAATTGAATATAATTTTCGATGTGTCAAGTTTTTCCAAATTTTTTAAAATTTTGCAGGATGTCTTAAATAATTATAGCATAGAAAAAATTTGACTAGAAAATTATTTTAGATGCTTAGGCTCCATCAATATATCTATTTTAAGAGTGCATTATAGAATTTTTCAATATTTTTAATTGTTTTTTTTTTAACAATATATTCGAATTTGAGTATAAAAAAATTTAGGTCACTATTATCCATTGGCATTTTTTTTAGCTTGATCGGTTAGTTTGACATTTTTTATTAAAAAATTAGGAAGTGAGTTAAGGGTAGTTGCCTATATTGTAAAGGTATTAACTACTCCTATCATAAAAATCTGTAAATAAGTGTAAAGTTGTTTTGGGAAACAAACAACATAGCTATTAATAAGGAGAGGAGACCAGAAAGTGTGGAAACCAATTTGATTGATTTCCAGCTTAGTTGGTGGAATATGGTGATGATGACGAGAGTAATAGGTGAGGAGAGAGTAGTAGAGGTGAGTCAAAGAAGACCGACGAAGAAGCCCAAACTAGAAACTAAACAAGCACATAATGAGGATCGATCCATTTTGGACAAGAGTACAAACAACTCTAACCCCATTTCAGTCAACCAGTACAATGAGGATCGAGACATTGAACTTGCTATCATGGCTTCTCGTCTCCATTCTTCTAATTGTCGACAAAAGTTTGAAACTTGGATATTGGAACCCTTTGCGGGTGTTTCCGTGATCGAAAATGGGCAGTCATCAAATTCCAACAAGAATGAAGACGACCCATCTTTCATTTACTGTTCGGAGTGTATAGGCAGGTAAGTTGGTTCAAAGCTTCAGGATAACATTACGAGAATCGGTTGCCCTGTTTCTGGTTGTAAAAATGGGTCACTTGATGATTCTTGGACTGAAAAGTTTAAGCACTCTTAAAGTGATAAAGATTAACATAATATCTTCCTTTTCTTTCTCGTCCTTTATTTACGATGTCTGTCAGTAATAACATATTCCTTATAAATGTTTTTCTTTATTTTGATAGATATTTATAGATTAATATACAGTCTTAAAGAGGAAATAAATAGACTTAATTCAATATTAAAAGTTCGGATTCTTTTTTTCACCTAATAAAAATAGGAAATAATAAATATCACATTCTTCTTCCTATTCAAGGAACATACAAATATCACGCTTTTGAATATTAAATTACTGAAATAACCCTGACGACCACGACGGGACTTGTTGATGTTGAAAATAGCTGTGCATGGGCTTATAATTGAAAGGGTTAAATAGGTAACTAGTGGAGAACACTGGAAATGATTTTTATTATATAAAATAAAGTGAATTTTCTTAAAAAGAAAAAAGTCAAAAAGGAATCGAAACCTCTCCACTTTATCCGGATGGATGGAAACATGTCACTAGGAAATGACGAAAATACCCTTGTTTATTCTCAAGTTGAGACTGGGTTTAGGCAAGTGAAAGCTGATTATGAGGTCATTTGGGTAAACACGCTAGTGATGCGAACCGGTGGGGGAGGGCTAATAGTACGGCACTTTTACTACGAAAGTGGATTTAATATAACGTTATGCTAACAGAAATTCGATTGGAACGGATCAAAGTTATGCCACGTGGATCAATATTAAACTGCCACCAATATTTTTTTCTTTTTATTTTAATTTTATGGAAAGAACAAGAAAAAATATTTGAAAGTGTAAGAACTTTTCTCTTATTGAAAGAACCGTTTTATAGTTACAATTCAGAAATGAGAAATGTAATAATAAAATAATCCTTGTTAATAAAGTTGAAGTGTGCACAGCTGTTACTGCTCTGTTTGTTCATCATTTTTTTCCCAGTTGAGTAAATCTTTTTGCTTACTTTTTATGTTACACTTTCTAATTGCAGCTTTTCCATATGATATCAAGTCTTTGTATCTCTCTCATTTTAATTATGCATAGTACTTTTAAATTCTTCTTCTCATTCAACTCAAGTTAGCTAGTTAGCAGTTATTAATAATAAATTAAGTTCTTGCTTAGTTGGGATTATTGGTTTCTGATCATTTCTCTGTTTTATATGTGTTAAAGGGTGTCATTTTTTAAAGTGTTCTGATTGTGCTTTTTCACGTACCTTTTAACTTTAATAGAAGTATTTGTTGTTCTACAAAATCTATCTTATGTTGGGATTTCTTATAATTTCATGTTCCATGGTGCCATAGGTAAAATAATCCAATATTTACTGTTGTAATTCTGTTTATAGATTTTTTTTTTCTCTGTTCACTTTTGAACATTATATATTTTTTTCATATGCTTTCGGAATTGGAATTCCCATAGTGATATTTTAAAGACTTTCTTCATGAACCGTTTTCTCTAAAGACTACATAAGCTAACCATTTTTAATGTTCCTTACTTATATATAGTTATGAACACCTCAAGTTTTGAACTTACAGGATCTGTTACTTTAAACACTTGAGATAGATACTATTGACTATGAGCTAATTGTTTCCAACTTTTGGTAGTTGCCAAGAAAATTCCAACTTGAAGAGAGAAAGAAGAGGCTTGTTTTCAGGGCATACTAACTACACTAAATCTTCCACTGACTAGTGATGGATGAGTATTTTGATCACTTGCTTTATTCATCATCATGGTTAGACAAAGATTTGGAGGAAAGATCATCCGAGATATGTAGCGAATCTGATCCACCAAAAGGCTTGCTTTTCAGCTCAGTTGAGGTCAATGAAGATGACAACAACAATTCACATACAACTTTAATTGGTTCAAATGGCAGTACTGAGAGTTTGGCTACTCAAGATGCCTCTTCATATGTTCTTGATTCAGAGTCAGATTATGGTCTTAACATGACTTTACTTACTGATGAAGCTCAATTACAAGATAGTCATGAAAACTTCATAGAACATTTATCAAATGGAGTGGTAAATGGAATCTCAGAACTCAAAACAGTTGGTTTTCAATACAATATGGCTATTCCAATGCCTGATTCACTTAGTCTCGATTCTTCGAAGCAGAATCCGGTGAGTCAGAATGTTTCAAGCTCTTCTACTCTTCCTTACTTTGAGGTTGGAGATATGCAATCCAATACTCTTGAACCATCTGTTTTACAGTGTTTTGATAAAGAGTTTAAAACCATTTCTCCAATTCCACATTTGTGTTCTCATCCATCTTTTGAGGGTGTCTCTTCATTGTCTCCTGATATGGGGCAAGATGGAATTGGAGGCCTTGGTATGCAAGGGGAAGAATATGCTATTGATAATGATTTGTTTGCTATGGAAAGCCATTCAAGTAACTTGTCAGCATCAAAGGTATATATTATTAGTATGTGGAGTGTAGAGTATTATGTTATATACATTCTATGTAGTTAGTTACTAATGTCATTTACATTGCTCTTAACATGTAATAGGGTGCACATGACTTGCCAAATTATCCCTTATCTTCTTTTGCTTCTGCTCCTCAGATGATAATGACAACAACTGGATTGCAATCTCTATCACAGGTCTCTATCTATTAATATTATTCTCATTTATATATTGTATTGGATATGGTAAAAGTTAGAATATCTTAGTCTAATCTGTTGATTAGGCATTAAGTTTCATTAGTTGCTAGTTGAAGGAGATAAGTACATTTGATGCATTGTAAATTGGCTTGTGTTTTCCCATTACAGGCCCCATCAACTACTCCTGCTGCTGTAGAATGTAGTCCAACTGCAAAACCTCGTCCCAGGGCACGACGAGGCCAGGCTACCGATCCTCACAGCATTGCAGAAAGGGTTAGTTAGTTAGAAAGATTAATAATTTTAAAGAGTATTTGGCTTGCTAAATTTAAGTTTCCTTGTCAATGGAATTTACTTTGCTGCAAGCTTAATCAATTCATTAATTACTTCTTTTTATAACCAACTATTTGCAGCTGAGGAGGGAAAAAATTGCTGAAAGGATGAAAGGGTTGCAAGAACTTTTGCCAAATCCTAATAAGGTAACCATTTCTTTTGGTTATCTCTTGTTAATAAGTTGGGTATTTTTGTTATGTAAACACAAATTTTTAGTGGAGACATGAATGTCTAAAAAGAAAATTGGATTTTTTCTTTTTTTTACATGTGATTATTTTTCACCTTGGTTTTTTGTAGACTGATAAGGCATCCATGCTTGATGAGATCATAGACTATGTCAAATTTCTTCAGCTCCAAGTGAAGGTATGTTAAAGAAACTAGTTATTCTATTGACACACACACTGATATTAGTTACTTTCTTTTATGAAACAATCACTTAACTGACCATGTTAAAAATGACTCTTATTGTCAGGTTCTTAGCATGAGCAGACTTGGAGGAGCTGGGGCTGTTGTTCCTCTCATCACAGATGGTCAGGCTGAGGTATGATCTTGTTAAATCCCAATACTTATTAATTGCTTCATAACTAATGATAATACTTTTTTTAGTTTTGTTTTGATTGATGAGATGATCTGAATAACATTAGGGAGGAAATGGTTTTTTACTAAACCAATCATCATCAGCTGGTGAATTAGGTGAGGTTGTTTTCCCATCTGATGAAATCGTGTTGTTCGAACGAGAGCTAGTGAAGCTGATGGAGTCCAGTGTGACCAAAGCCATGCAATTTCTTCAAACCAAAGGCCTCTGTCTCATGCCTGTTGCTCTTGCTTCTGCCATCTCCACCAAAAAGAGAAATGATCAATCACCACCCTCTTCTGTGTCTCAGGATTACACCAAGAAAAATGACTTCACTAATGCCAATGCCCCCATGAAAAGTCCAACTACAGAACCAGAAGATGGGACTAAAGTTTCTTGCAAAGCCAGACATACTTAAAATATAAGCTTTTTTTGCACATCTTTCTAGCTTCTATACATATATTTTTATGTATGTATGTATGTATGTTGTTCTTGTTGTAGGATTTGTGAACTTAGAAGAGTGGAGATTTAGTTGGTTTTCTTCTTTCTCCTTTTTGGTAGTTTCATTTTCTTTACATTGGAAGTTTAGTAGCGTTATTTATGTAAAGATTTATTATGATGCATTTGATTATCTATACTTATGTAAAACTTTCATTTTCTCTTCTTTCTCTTAAAAAAAACAAAAAATTGAACAAGTTTGAGAAATGAAATACAATACAGGGCATAGTGTGCTAATGTATGTGTACGTGTAAGGAAAGGGTATTGCAAATGATAATAATTAACCAGTAATATTAACATGAAAATTAGTGTGCTAATGTTGGTTTAACATATTGTAGTTGTTTGAAATAAAAGATCAAGATAACCAATATTAACAGCTATGTGAATATTGGAAGGGGAATACCAAAAGTGCTAGCTAAACTACAATATATTTTGCAAAGATGAGGGAGCAAGAGCAACAGGTGTGGAGAGAGCGAAAAAAAAAAGGCCAGTTTTTGTGAGGGGATACTGAATGTGCTTGGCCTAGCTAGCTGGCTCAACTTACAATCAGCTGGAGATTTTTTTTATTATTATTTAAGCGTGGGTAAATACCATTTTGGACCCTGTGTTTTGCAAAAGTTACAGATTGTACCCTGTATTTTGTTAAATGACAAAATGGACCCTGTATTTTCTAAAATAGTAAAAATAGGACCCTGAGCTTAATTTTTGACAACTTTTTTTTTAATACAACCAACTTGAAGACAATGCTTAATAAGAACAGATACAAAAAATGTAAACAGTTTTGTCATAGTACTTTTAGATCGGATTATAATTAAATTTTATTTTGACAAAAAATCAATTCAGGGTCCTATTTGTACTATTTTAAAAAATACAGGGTCCATTTTGTCATTTAACAAAACACAAGGTCCAATTGGTAATTTTTGTAAAACAGATGGTCCAAAATGGTATTTATCCTTTAAGCGTTTATATATTATAATAATGTATAATTTAGTACTCCAACTTAGAATTTCCCACACACCTACCATCTTAAGGCCATTGGGCTAACCTCAAGTTGAGCTGAAGATTTAATAATGTTTATAAAAATATGACATAAAAAGTAATACTAATATCTTTTTTAAAAAAAGATTAAAATATGGAAATTTTATAGGATACAAAATAAAATTACCATATTTTTCTAACGAAGTTTTAAAAAGTCATAATGAATGTAATTTTCTCTTTATTTATTTAGTATGCTTTTTTTTTTCTCAATTTTCTAAAGGGGGTATATGGAATTTTTACAAGTTTATTCTAAATTATATATTTTATTTATAAAAATACGATTAGACATATATTTAAACTTTTATACAGTTTATGTTTTGTTTTTTTTTCATTTTTACTCTAACATTTGGAGAAAGTAAGAAGAAGGAGAAGAGAAAAAATAAGAGAGAGAGAGAGAGAGAGAGAGAGAGAGAGAGAGAGAGAGAGGATTGGAGGAGAACGTGGCTAATTTTTAGAGGTTGGATATTCCGGGGATGGGGTTCGCCTGAGCTCACGGCAGAGAGCGACGTGGGTAGATCGTAGAGCTGAGAGAGTGAAACGGAAAGAGAGCTAGGGCCTCCATCGACAATCTGCCATTGTTAACAGTTAGAGAAATGGAGGTCCTTTATTTGACTTGAATTTTTACATTTTTTACTTATGAAGAAATATATAATATATATATACTAGCAAATAGTTACGTGCGAGGCACGTATACTAAATTTTATGCTAATTTTTTTTTACGTTATTAAAAAGTGATACAATTAAAAATTAAAAAAAAATATATTATTAGTTATTAGGTTCAACATCATCACCCTGTGTTCATTTTTAAGGAAAAAAAATATATTTATGAAATGATAATTTTTTGCAACGCGTGTACAAGTAAAATTCGGAAAATATAGCATTTATTAGTAGAGTATTGACAATTTCAACAGTAAATTAACCGATTGTATACTTTTTTGTCTACTAACATTAACCTTTTGATATTTGAGTGGTGAACTCTTATTTGTCCGCTTTTTAAATTTTTCTAACACTCTCATTTTATTCTTCCAACTTTCTGTAGTTGGAGTGATGTCCTTAATTGTTGGATATAGTGTAGTCATTTATTCACCTATTTTCAAATAAAACAATAGATATACAAAATAAAAAATATAATTAAGCTCATATTAAAATCAATCTCACCTTTTAATATAGTGAGAGGTTTTTAAATTGATTCATTCTCACTTAATAATTGTGACAGACCTAACGAATAATAATATTATGTTACCTAATGACAAAATAGGAATCCATCAAACAACATTATCAAAATTTATTCCAAGTATAATTATATAAATCTATTACTCATTGAAGTCTGTTACAAACTCTAAAGAGCTCACAATACGAAATTTCACATAAAAAATCTAAAAATTATCAACTATGTAACAACAATGATAATACAATAACTAAAATTGCCTAGTCATATACAGTCTTAAAACTTAAAGGAGTGGCATTATTTTTTCATGTTTCGACTAAGTGTTTTTGAGTTTGAGTTATAATATTGTGTCCTGTGTTTCTGTCCAAATATTGTGTGTGTCTGGCTAATCTAATGAAGAAGATTGAAGTTTTGATTCTCAATAAATAAAATGAATATAAGTGTATACTTTGTAGTAAGTAATTATTGTGTCATTTTTAAATTAATGTGTCAACTTGAAAATAATTCATTTAATAAACGAAATAGAAGAGTCAATCTAAAAATATTTTTCTACCTTAATAAGTAGAGCTATAGAAAATAAACTCGGTAATTTTTTGAGTGTTAAAAAATTGTAAATGATTATAAATTCAGAGTAAGTAACTTATGTGTGGCAGCTGGTTAAAGAAGCCAAAATTGAGGTTTATGTATATACCGACAACTCAGGTTCACATTTCAAGTTCTGTAAGACCATACTCTCTTCCCTGTCCTATTAACAAAAGTTTAACGTACACATAACACATGAATATAACTCTCTGCCCGAAACCAAGACATGATTAGAAAGTAGAAGCACCGCTAGAACTTTCTTTTGTTTGAAGTAATAATATAATAACTAATATCTTTTATTACATATTAATAATTAATTCACGATGAACTTTCCAAAGTATTTTTGAAACATCGTGGGATATATAAATACAATACTTTTGTATAATAGCATGTAGCATGTTGTCTTCATTAGTATTTTTAAAATTTTAAAATGAAAATTAAAATTATTAAATATAGCTTAAGAAATTATAACTAATAAGGTTATAAACTGGTAAAGGTTGTGTTGGAGGCTAGGGTTTTCGCTCTAGAGAGAGAAATTTGTTAGATTAAATTTTGGTAGGATTATTTAGCTAAAATTAATCAATTATAATTAGCGTTTTCTAATCAGAATATTCTGTCAAATATTAGAATATTCTGTTAACATTTTGACAGAAAAATAAATAATAACATTAAACCAAGAATTCTGGTACATAACCACATTTTATATATATAAAAAATATATATATATTTTTTTAAAAAAAAATCACCCAATAATTTTTCATAAATCAAGAATTCACCACATTTTATATATTCAGATGTGGAGGCAAACAATTATAACCTGATCGAGCCAAAAAAATAAATAGAAAAATTCTTTCAATATATATATATAATATAAATAGTATAGTAAATTCTTATTTAGAATAAAATCCAACTAAATAACATAAGTATTTTTAGAAAAAGCAATCGTAGATGTACAACAGCAAAAACTATCAAAATAACATAAATCGCTTTTTTAACAACTCACATAATAATTATTAAAGCAATTCAAACCCTAAAAATTAAAAATATATAATATATAATATAATTTCTTTAATAAAATATTGAATTATTTAGTTTTAAAAAATATTTATATTTTCAGCAAAAATAATAATGATAACATCATGAATTGATAAAGCCCACTTTCTTTCTTTATTTTTTTTTTCTTTCATAGAATTTTGGATTATGAATTCTATTACAGAAATTTGCTTCTTTCCTTATCTGGGTGTAGTTGGTATTTACTCAATTATGTATTTATTTGTTGAATTAGGCCTTAAGATAATAAGTAAAGAGGGTGAAAATTGCTCATAATACAGATTAAGACTTCTAATAGAGAAAACTGTATGAATTGGGAAGTATATATAGGAGATAGGATTGATTGAATGAATGGGTGATGTATGGGAATTGTATGAGATTGAGCTTTGGCTATGGGGAGAGTTGAGGTTTCTCAAATACCTCAGGTTCGATTGTTCTCGTTAATTCGTTATCATTTTATTCATCTGATATGAATATTTCTAGTTACAGTTTTTCTACACTGGATGGTGTATATATATATGCTCAATTCTCTATGTATTTGTTAGGCCTTAGGATAGTAAATAAAGAGGGTTAAGGAGTAATTGTAATGAGAGGTAGGCTGTATGAATTGGGCAGTGTATATATAGGAGATGGGATTGATTGAATGAGTGAGGTATTGGAATTGTATGGCATTGAGCTTTGGCTCTTGGATGAATTAAGTTCTCTCAAAATTCAAATACCTCGGTTCGATTGTTCTCATTATCATTTTATTCGTCTAATTAATATCAATATTTCAGTAATTGTATTTTTTTTTTGGATTTAATGAGATTTATTTTATTATATTAATAAAAAGTGACTATGAATTTCTCATAAACCATATTATTTTTATTAATAAACCATTTTATTTTTAATATAAATAAAAAGTCACCCATCAATTCTCATAAACCATTTTATTTTTATTAATAAACCATTTTATTTTTAATATAAATAAAAAGTCACCCATGAATTTCTCATAAACCAAGAATTCTGTTATATAGGCACATATATTGAATGAGTTATTTATTCTTTCTCTGATAATGGTGGGAATGAACAAAAGGATTGACTTATTTATGTGTATCTACAAACACATATTATTGACTCTTTTACATGTGTCTACAAACACATACATATAATATTTTTTTTTTGAAATTTTAGATCCAAAAGATGAATGGGTCTTTTTGTTTGCCTTTTAAATTATATTTGTTTTTATAATTTTTTATCTGTTACTTCAATTGGGTGATTAAAATTATGTTTTAGTTATAACTTAAAATATATTAGAATATGCTTGTATATAATGTGTTTGTTAAAATGCTTGTGAGAACTAATTTAAAATTAACATGACTATTAACATATATACATATATATATCATGCTAATTTGTTAAAAATATTTTAGAGTTGCCAAGAAAAAAAAATGATTATATATGCTTGTTGTTAGATCCATGTGTTTTGGGGTTGATTTCTAGTTTAGTGGTTTTTGTAATACAATTGGTTGATATGTAGGTGATTTGTAGTTGTTTTTAAGTTTTTTTTTTATTTTTTTTTATTTTATGGAGATTGTATCAATGTTGTTTTTAAGTTGTTTTTGGCTTGGGTACGTAATGTATTGATGTTTGGATGATTTGTATATTAAAATAGAATTGTATTTTAATTATTTATTCGTTCCTATTTATACAATTAGTAAAATATCAAATCAAATGATCTTAAATGAGTGTATATTTAATATTTTTTTGGTACATATATTTTTAAGTTGATCTACAAGTAATTTTTTAGTTTTTTTTAAGTTTATTTTATTTTTCAACAAAAGAAAAAGTTTTTTTTTTTTTTCTGAGGTTATTATTTAGTTGTTTGTTTGCTATTATTTAGTTGTTCAAATAAAAAAAAATAACTTTCTATTTATTTTTTATGGATACGTATATATTTTTGAGTTGGTGTACAACCGTTTTGTTTCTTTTAATATGCATTTTTTAAGATTATTGATATTTTTTCTTTGAGTTGATGCAATGTGTCACTTTATTTAAAGTGTATATTAAAGTCAGGTTGTTTTTTAGTTGTTTTTACTGTTATTAAGTTGTTTAACTAAGTTAAAAATGATTATGTATTTAGTACTTTATGGACGTGTATATTTATGAGTTGGTGTTGAAGTGTTTTGTAGTAAGTGAATGCTTTTAAATTTAGTTTAAGTGTTTTTTTTTTCTTGGAGTTGATGCAATCTGTAGAATTATTTTATGATGTCTATTTATTTTGCATATTACAGTACAATTGTTATATAATTATTTTTTTGTTGTTATCTGGTTGTGTTAAAAAAAAATGTCTAAACATATTTAGTTTATCATGGACACATATATATTAAGAATGTTATTTTATTATTTTTTTTAAGATTATTTGTGTTTTTTTTTTAAGTTAACACACTATGTTGGTGCCTAATAATTTTTCATATTAAAATAGAGTTGTTATCAAATTGTTTGCGCATTATTATTTAGTTGTTCAACCAGTTAAAAACTAACTGAGTATATATTTTATTTTTCATAGATACATTTTTTTTTTTTGAGTTAATGCACGAGTATTTTGTAGGTTTTTTTTTGGAGATGATTTATGTGTTGTTTTTGAGTTGATGAAATTTGTTAATGCCTAATTAATTTACATCTTAATATTAAGTTGTTATCTATTTATATTAAAGTGGAATTGTTATCAAATTATTTATTACTACATATTTTTTTTGTAATATAGTCATTGTTTTAGTTTGGGATAATTGCGGCATAAGTCCTTAAAAACTTGAGGTTAATGCAGATTAGTCCCCAACCTCGAAAATTGGCGGTAATAGTCCCCAAGGTCAAGTTTTCTGTAAGTCCGTTGGTCCTTTTTTTAACGGATCCGTTAAATTCAAATGAAATGCCACGTGTCAAATTTTTATTGGTCCAAATAATAATTTTAATTAAAAAAATTTAAATAAAATAAAAAACTAAAAAAAAACATTTTAAAATCATAGATTTTTTTTTATTTTTTCTTTTCTTTTTCTTTTTTTTTTTGTTCATCTTCTTCATGACCCCAGTCACCCACGAGGGTTCGATCGGAACACCAACACGAGATCTTTGAGACCTGGAGAGACCATTCATGACCTTCATCTTGAGACTAATGATAGTCATAAAATTATTTTTTTTTCTTTTTTTCTTTTTCTTTTTTCTTTCTCCTTATTCACCATCACTGCCCATAAACCACCCATATCAAAAACTCACCACCCACAACCACCATCTACAACAGTATATGATTCCCATTTAAATAAATAAATAATTCAATCAATAATGATTGATGATGAAGATGAATCCTAACAAATCTTAACATTCTCATCTCAACAATCGATAAAATAAAAAGAATTATTTTAAAATCATCAAACAACATTTTTTTTTTCTTTTTTTCTTCTTTTCTTTTTCCTCTTCGTCTTCTACCTCTCGCTACTCCCTGGGTCATCCCATTTTGATTCTTCTTTCAGCCACACATTATTCTTACCCATCCTCAAATTTTTCTATACATAATAAATCTAAATATATATTAATGTAGAAAAAAAATACAGTAAAGATTCAAAATGTTCTTATTCCATTCCCAGTAAACCTAAACCCATTCTCAGTAAAAAAACCCAAAATGGAAAATCAAATTCCCAGTAAACCCAAACCCAGATTTAACTCACACATAAAAAAAAAAAATCAAACTATACCCGAATTGAAATCTTCGTCTTCATCTTCTTCTTCTCCGTCCATTCTCTTTTCACAAGCTTAGATCGCATAAGCAGAGAGATTAAAGAGGATTTGGGCTTCAATGGTCTCGGTCTAATCACCGTCGGGGAGCAATTTGTGAAGATGCTCCATAAACATTGTTGATGAGGGCCGATTGGCTCGCCGTAGACGGGATCGAGGATGATGACAGGAAATTGCAAGCTCAAAACGTGGTTTGGGTTTTTAATGCAAGAGTTGTTTATGTGTGTCTATGCTCCATGAAAAAGGGAGGTTTTATGCTCCACAAAGAAAAAAAAATGGGCTGGGGTCGAGCTCATGGTGGTGGTGGTGGAGGAAGCTGAACAAAGAACAAAGAGTTTTTGAAAGAAAAAAAAAACTGACCAAAACGTGGTCTTTCCTCCATGAAGAAGAAGGAGAAAAACAAATAAAAAATAAAATAAAAATAAAAAGAAAAGTGTTAAAGTTTTTATTTATTTTTTAATAAATTAATTATTATTTAAATTATTTTAATTCTTTTTAATTAAAAATATGATTTGGACCAATAAGCTTTTAACATGTGGCATTATTTTCAGAACTTAAGAGTACACATGTCACGTTACTTACACTAACGGACTGGGTATCAACGGACTCACGACTTTATCGACCTTGAGTATTTTCACCGCCAATTTTTGAGGTTGGGGACTAATTGTTGGGTTTTATGCCCTAAATAAAACTCTTTACAATCTGATTAGTTATCAATATAAGAAATTTGAAGTGATTGATGTTTGCATGAATTTTACATGCTAGTGGTTAATATGTTTAATATGTTTATTACATTCATACACACAAAATCAGTTAAATCCAGATCATATGTTTATTCACAATTACAGTATCGTCAACACAGTGGAATGTGATTGTGATCATATGAATCAAAAGTTTTGGTCCCTGTTTCATCAGTGTTATTGGATTTACACTAATGTGATAATCAGCGATGATGTGTACTTACACTTGGAGTAAGTGTTATGTTCTTTCCAGGACATTAGTAAAGTATACTAGTTTCGAATGTATGGAGTATACATTAGACTGGACCGATATTGCAACTAAGTTAAGATATTACAAACTTACCGTTATACATATCTTTCCAAGTCAATATCAGTAGTTGATCTTAAGATTAAAAAGAATCTAAATCCTGATATGCTTGGGCTCAACTCAGGAGTGCTATTCATGTTCTTTGATTTATTAGTTAAGCCTACTTTTGGGTCAGGGTGATACGTATATTTTGGGAACATGATAGTATGATTGAGTGGGAGTGCTGAACATAAATATGGAATCTATAGCTTCTACTGGTGTATAGAAGTTAAGTGATGATTCCCTTCGAGCTTAGCAAATAGAAGTAAATGGATGAGCTCTTGTTTAACTGACTAATTATTAGATCACTAAACACCATTTACAGGTAGCTAAGTGTTTTAAGGGGCAAAATACATTGAGGGGTGAGAACGGTAAAGAAATCCCATCTCGATGTAAATCATCTATGTAGAGGATCTTTAAATCACAATAAGATTATAACAATGGTTAAATGAGATAGTATATTGGTATCGTGAAACATACAATATGCTATATATAAGTGCAATTCTAAGTTCTAAGAGTGGATTCAACGAAGAATTAATAAGTAGGAATTTACTTGGTAAATTTAGTTCACTTATTGGAAGCTCAGCATATAGATCCATGGTCCCCATTCTAGTTGAGAACATTCTGCTTGTAAGACTCATTAATTGATTCGTGATTGGTCAATTATAATTCTAAAGTTAGACTATGTCTAATTTTATGAATTTTCACTAAGCAGGGGTGAAATTGTAAGGAAAAGAGTTTTCTAGGTTTATTTATTTATTAATGGACTTTATATGTCTAATTAATAATTAAATTAAATGACAATATTATTTAATAATCTATTTTAGTTATTAAATAATTAGTTTTGGCATTTAAAAGGTTAGAATTGGAAAATTGGCATTTTTGAGAAAATAGAGATAAAATTTGATAAAATTGCAAAATTAAGTGAGGCCCAATAACACCATATGGCCGGCCACTTAAATAGATTTTTCAAATTAATATTTTCATTATTTTAATGCCAAATAAATCCTAACCTAAACCTAGTAGTTGCCTATAAATAGAAAGTGATGGCTCAGTCACAACACATGCTTTCATTAGCTTTCTGACAGAAATTTCTCTCTTCAGAAAAACTGAGCCTTCCTCACTTTCTACCTTGGCCGAAATACCTCTCTCTCTTTTCCCTTCATCTTTTTCGTGACCCTAGTGAAAGAGTAAGTGCCCACACACAAGAAAAGAACTCAATCATAGATTGGAAGACCGTGAAGGATCAAAACTTGAAGAAGAAGGACATTCGGCTCGGATCTCGATTATGCTCGCTACGTAAAAGGAATCAAGGGTTAGAGATTTCAGTGGAAGGAGACATTTATTCCGCTGCATCAATGTAAGGTTTTCTTAACTTTATATGTGTTTAATTTATCGTTTTAGAAAGTTCATATTTAGGGTGTTTAAACAACATACTTGTGAGTAGATCTAAGATTCTGGTAAAATAATTTCCAACAACTGGCCTCAGAGCCATGGTAATTGATTTACTTACATGAAATTTGGACTTTAAAACGATTGTTTGTATGTTCTTCGGATGGTATCATGTTGTATTGAGTGTTATTTGATGATTGATTGATGTTTGTGAAATTTTCGTGAAAAATAATTGTGATTTCGTTTCTGGAATTATTTTTATTGGATAGTATGGAAAAAAATTAAGCAAGTTAGCCTTTTACAGAACTCAATTTGGATTTTATTTGAATAATTATGATTTTTTGAAGATTTGGAAAAATCGGGGATGTGCTGATATTTTCCTGCGATCGCAAATCTGTCCGTACAGTTTCGAATTTTTTTGTTTTTCTTCGATTTTTCATGCTTTTTCATGTAATTAACTTCCAATTTTTTGTATGATTTTGTATATATACTATTACTATTCCTAATTCAATTCTAATTATCATTTTGAATTAATTTAATATTTTTTTAAAATTTAATTCAAGATATTAGTGTAATTTGAATTTGAATAGAAATAGTATCTATCTTCTTGCTTAAAAATCTATCTTATTTTTAAATTTGATTATATCTCATTTTTTTAAAATTTAAGGTCAGATTTTATGAGATATTTATAAAATCTTTTAAGATATTTTAAAATATCTTATCTTTTAAGACATTTTTTTAATAATATCTTATCTTTTAAGATTTTTTTTTAAATCTTTTTAGATATTTTGACCTTATTTAAATTTAAAATAAGATATTTATAATCATGTATTTTTAAATAGATGTAAGATATTTTGCTAACTTTTAAATTTTGTTATTTTATTTATTTAAATTAAATTTAAAATCTGAAAAGATATTTCATTTATCTTTTCTAATTTTTATTTTTTAAAATAACATTTAATTTTTAAAAGTAGTTAGCAAATTTTGAAATGATATTTAGGTTGGTTGAAACCTAATTTTTCAAAATTGTAGGTTTAATTTTGAATATTTTTTTTTAAAAAAATAGTTTCGAAATTTAAAATATTTTTTTTATTTATTTTCGAAAATAAATAATTTTTTTTATTTTCGAAATCTAAATTATTTATTTTATTTTTTTTAATTAAATATTTTTTTTATTTAATTATTAATTTCGAAAATTATTTATTTAAAATTAAATAAATCCTACTTCCAACTATCCAACAAACCTTGTTGCAGGAGTATGTGTTTTTAGCTTGTGTGTAAGTTTTAAAAACCTATTATTACTTGATTGCAAATAGCCATGGTTACCTTTTGCCAGATCTAATGATCTGATGGCTCCCTTGGTCAAGTTAATAATTTGTAACAGGTATATTTTACAATCTTCTTTCATCTGTGTATGACCTAGCAACATGATAGGATCCATCCAAAGTGTGCCTGTGTGAGCCTATATGTTTATTTTGTTTTAATATAGATGCATATAGGTTGTTGCTAAATAAAATGTCACACCATGATAGATTTTATTTAGGTCCATTTAGTTATTGGACCTATTCAATTAATAACAGTTATTTATTTTAAGGTTAAATTCCTCTCTTTTGGGCCTCGTGTGAGAGTTGGGAGCCATAGAAGTGGGTACGACATACCGAACTCCAAAGACCCCCTCACATGAACTACCCCAATTGTGAAGGCCCATTTGCCTGATTTGAATAACTGTACTAGGTTAATTATATTAGTTTGACCTAATAAAATTGAATTAGCAACATAATTAACTTTTAAAATATATGAAAATTTATTTTCATTTTAATATTTTAAAGTTAATTTTTAAGAAAAACACTTTTAGTTTAGATATTATTTCTAGACAAACTATTTGTATTTTTCTTGTATTTAATTAAATATAGAATTTTACCTAACTAAGATTCTTTCTGGAGCTTATTTAATTAAATATTCTTATTTAAGTTATAAATTAGTTGTATCAACTGATTTTTCTTATCTAACTTAAATTTGAATATTTGATTTAAATTTTAAATCAAGTTGAGGAATCCTAGGCATTAGTTATTAAAGATTCTTAAGATATTTTTTAAGTTAATATCTTTTCAAATATTAACTTAAAATGGAATATTTTAGATATTTTTTTGTTAATATTTTTTCAAATATTAACTTTAAAAAGATATCTTCAAATTAAGTGGTTACAACTTAATTTGTGATATTTAATTAAATCTAGATTTGAAATTATTTAAGTTTTAGATTTTTTCTATATAACTTAAATTAGATATTTTTCAAATTTTGAAAAGATACTTAGTCAAATAAGATATTTTCTAGATAGTAATTTCTAGACTACTTATTATTTCTAATATTTAATAGGAAAATCATACTTTGTGAAATTAATTATTTAAATAATTAATTTTGGTACAATTTTATTAAGTATATTTTTCCTAGTATTAAATAGAAATTAATAATTAAGCCTTCTCTACACTTAATTATTATTTCTTGAATTTAATACATTTAATTAAGTTGAAAAATCTAAATATCTAAGTTGATTTTCATCATGATACTTAAATATTTATTGATTTTTCATGACACTTAATTAAATAGAAAATTATTTTTAGGTTGAAATTTAATTTTTCAACTTAAATTTAAATAATTTTCAATATATATATTTTTCTTAATTTTATTAATCAATTTCGAAATTTGCATTTTAATTATGCATATTTTCGAATTTTTGAAAAATAGATTGAGTTGTAAATTAATTATTTATTTTAATTAATTCTTGGGCCAACTTCAATCAATGATTTTTTCATTTAATTGATTAATTTAAAATAAATGAATTTAAAATATATATATATATATATATTATTAGAAATTGAATTAACTAATCAAAAGAATATCTAGATAGGTGATATTTTTGCTTGAAGTATTTCTTTTCTATTTTTATTATTTTCGAAAATTGTATTTTTATATACTTTAAATTTTCGAACCCAATAAATATATTCTCAAAGGAAATTTTTAAGTTGCTAATTATTTATTTAATTCAACTTAAATTAATTTCCTTAATATTTATATTTAAGATTACTACTAAGATGGAAATAATTAATTTTATTTCAATCACCATCTAAGTATAATTTTATAAATATTATATTAAATTCTTATTTTTGAATTTTAATTCTTAAATAGAATTTAATGAGATTTATTTATTAGAATAATAAAGAAAATACATTTTAAATAATGAGCTTTATTATTATTAAGATATTTGATCTCCATTGTGGGTTTTACACCGCGTTTGTTTTAGTGAGTAATCCTCCCTAATGGAGGAACGTTCATTAGCAATTTCGCACCGTTTAATCTCGCATGATATGTGGTTTGTAAGTGTTTTATATAGTATAGATCACCCTAATGGTGGCGACCATATTTGACTTGCAAATTGCGAAACAATGGTAGAAGTGTTGGGTTTTATGCCCTAAATAAAACTCATTTCAATATAATCAGATTTACTTATTAATATAGATCAGAAATAACATTTAATGTTGCATGGTTCACATGATTTATTTCATGATTATATGTACATAATGTATAAATTCATCTGAAACCCTTTTCACATACTTGATCCTGTTTATTGTGCCGTCAACACATTGGAAAGTAAACATGACTATGTGAATAAAGTTTCCTAGATTTATCAGACACAGGGTTTTACTAATATGATAATCTACAACAAGAGTTTACTTGTATTTGGAGAAATACTATGTTCTTTTAAGAACATTGGTTAAAGTAAAGCTCAGGTTGGATGCATGGAGTATGCCTCGGAAGGGACCGATATTGAACTTTGACTTAGATTTATTAAACTTACCGTAATATCTATTCAAGTCAATATCGCCTAGTTGATCCTAGATCAAATGATCTTAATCCTGTTATGATTAGGCTCAATCTTGAAAGGCTATTCGTGTTCTTTGATTTGTTAGTTAAGCCTACTTTTAGGTCAGGGTGATACGTACATTTTGGGAACACGGTAGTGCAATTGAGTGGGAGCGCTAGCATAAACATGGAATCTATAGCTTCTATCTGGCGAATAGTAAGCAAAGGATGATCTCCTTCGAGCTTGACCAAACGAAAATAAATGGTGGAGATCTCATTTCACATAAGCTGAAATATCATTTATACGGGGTCAAGTGTTTTAAGGATAAAATACATAGTAGGGTGTTACGGTAATTTAATCCCTTTACTGTGTAGATCATTCATATAGAGGATCATTGATCAAATTAGGATTATAACAATGGATAACTAATGATGTGTCTATATGGTGGAACATATAGAGCATTCTATATACTGAGAGTGCAATTCTAAGTTCTATTCGTGGATTCAACGAAGAATTAATAAGTTAGTGAATTTTAGTCCTAAATTCTTGATCTACTTATTGGAAGCTCGGTTATATAGACCCATGGTCCCCCCACTAGTTGAGATAATATTGCTTGTAAGACTCATGTAATTGGTTTTGATTAATCAATTATAATTCTCAAATTAGACTATGTCTATTTGTGAATTTTTCACTAAGTAAGGGCGAAATTATAAAGAAAGAGTTTATAGGGGCATATTTGTTAATTATGATACTTTGTATGGTTCAATTAATAAATATGATAAATGACAATATTATTTAATAATTATTTATAGTTATTAAATAGTTAGAATTGGCATTTAAATGGTTGAATTAGAAAATTGGCGTTTTTGAGAAAATCAGATGCAGAAAAGGTAAAACTGCAAAATTGCAAAAAGTGAGGCCCAAATCCACTAGTATAGGGCCAGCCACTTTTGTAGGAAATTTAAACTGATATTTTCATTATTTTAATGCCAAATAATTCAAACCTAACCCTAGTGGAATGCTATAAATAGATAGTGAAGGCTTCAGGAAATTTACACTTAAATTTTCTATTTTTCCTTCAGCGAAAAACCTGAGCCTTTCTCTCTCCCTATCTTTAGCTGCCACTTCTTCTTTCTCTTCCCTCTTGAATTTCGAAATTCTTAGTGTATGAGTAGTGCCCACACACAGCAAGTGATACCTCAATCATAGTGAGGAAGATCATGAAGAAAGATCATCAGCAAAGGAGTTTCAGCATCAAAGATTCAGAGAAAGAGATCCAGGTTCAGATATTGATAATGCTCTACTACAGAAAGGAATCAAGGGCTAGATATCTGAACGGAAGGAGTCATTTAATTCCGCTGCACCCAATGTAAGGTTTCCTAAACTTTATATATGTTTATTTCATCGTTTTAGAAAGTTCATATTTAGGGTGTTAATAAACATACTTGTGAGTAGATCTAAGATCCTGGTAAAATAAATTCCAACAAGAAGCTCATGAGATAGAATAGCCTTGACTCTCGCCTAAACGGGACAACGCTGGATTCTGATCTTTATCGAATAAAAGGTTACTAGAATGTTTAACATTTTAGATGAGCTGACAACTCTATTCAATGGATGGTAGCTTTGACTCTCGCCTAAACGGGACACTGATATCAGTTTGTTGAAAACCTTGGAAATTATTTAGGATTGAATTTTTTAAGTATTTTCTCATATCATTCCTACTTGCTATGTGCTTATAATTTCTGAATTGATTTTGTGTTAAACCATTATTAATTTCTATTTGTTGATTTCTATTATTTGTAGTATCCTGTATTGTCAAAATGAATCCCATGTTATCACTGTTGACTGAAAATAAGCTGAATGGATCTAACTTTAATAAATGGAATGAGAACATTAATATTGCTCTCATAGGAGAAAGTGCCTTGTTTGTTTTAACTGAGCCGTCACCTGAAGTGCCTGGGGATAATGCATCCAAAGTTGTGAAAGAAAAGTATGAGCGTTGCGTAAAGCAAATGACAAAGCTCTATACTTTATGCTTTCTAGCATGGTTGACACCCTCAAAACTCGGTTTTCTAAAACTGAGAAGGCTGCTGAAGTTATGACGAAGTTAAATGAGCTATTCGGTAAGGCATCACTTCAGTCACGCTTTGACGCGACTAAGAAGTACATTAACGCACGGATGGAACCTCATCAAAACGTGCGTGATCATGTTCTCCTCATGTCCAGTTATTTCCAAGAAGCCCAGGATCATGGTGCTGAAATGGACAGTGCTACTCAAGTTAGTCTTATCTTGAATAGCCTGACTCCAGCATTTCTACCATACACATCAAATTATGTCATGAATAAGAAGGAAATTGACTTTCATGAATTAGTCAATGACCTTCAAACTTATGAAAATTTGATTGGAGGACCCAAGAAGAAAGGGAGTAAACCTCATAATCCTGGTAATGGTAATGGGACGATGAAACCTGAAGCAAATGTTACCTCTGCTTCAAAGCCTAAATCGAAGAAGAAGTGGAAGAACACCAAGAAGCGAACAAAAGCCATGAAAAAGGCTGCTCCTTCTGGTGATGCTACACTTAAAGGAAAGTGTTTCCACTGCAATGAAAAAGGTCATTGGAAACCCCAGTGTCCTAAACTTCTTGCAAAGAAACAAGGTATTTCCATTTATAAACTTTAAGAGTTTTAGTGAATTATTATCCAATTGGATTTATGATTCTGGACTAACTTTGTTTATTTGTTTTCTTCTTCTTATAGGCCAAGCTACTTTAACTCATATGAGTTGGATCAGCAAGCTGGACCAAGGGTGAAATCGTCCAGATGAAGATGAAGCTCTTCAATTTTTTGAATTAATTGTTTTAGTTTAAAGACAATTTGGATTTCAAATTTTAGTCAGGGATATTTATCCCTGTTTCTCTCATATTGTTGCAACACATTTTTTATTATTAATAAAGTTTTATTTTCGAAATCACCATTTCAAATTATGAGATTGAGCTTCATTTATTTTATCTTCATCAATTATTACCACATTATATTTGTATGTTTGTATGTGTAAGTGTTTTTATTATTGATGCAAATTCTATAATATTTACAACTCTTCATCGAGTTATATTAAATAAACACTAGAAATTATTTCTATATTTATCAATAATTGTTAATTCTAATACAATTATTAAAAATTTGTTTAATAAAAGGATCTTATGATCTGATAGGGGTGGAGAAAAGTTAAGAAAACTATGCAGTTCAACGATCTTTTATATCTAATGAACTCTGGATAGTATTCAACTCCACATAAACTCTATCACACTATGAGAATCATGATCTTTACAACCTTCAAAGGTGGATCATAATCTCTATATACTTAGGGGTGGAGGTTATCCATAGTACCCTATATGTATATTCTTAGGGGTGGAGTCTATTCCACAATTCCCTATGTAACACATATCTTCTTTAAACATGGAAGTAATATAATGAGTCAGCTATTGTCAATCTAAATTCTTGATCTTGATTGTATGTTCCATTTCGATTTTACTGTTGTAAGTAAAAGTTTGATACCTTCGAAAGTTCTTTGTTAAAGTTTCACACTACCTTAATTGAGTGGGAGAATTTTAAAGTTCTATATCCATCTTCATTAGGTTGATAATTGTGATAGGTACTTAAGAACACTACTGAAAAGCAAATCTAACCATTCACATGGATAGGTATAGCTTATCAGAATTATGAGAATAAGATAAAGAACTCTAGTTCAGTCCATTCGAATGACTTGAACCAAGAATTCTTAATCCTCATAAAATTTGATGGTATCTTAATTTTGATTACTTTATCTCTGGCATGTATTTTTCACTTCAAATACTAGTCTGCTATGTTGATGACTTAGTCTTGACTTAAAGTTTCAGACTAATACAAAAGTCACAACTAGGTAACTCTCTAAACAATCAGAGGTTAAAAGTATTATTTAACCAGACATCTGCTATTGAGTGGGAGCTATCTGAGATGTAATCAAATAGGGAACATTAGAAGATATTCAAGAAGGATTTATGAAAGTGATCTATATGTCAGATATTAAGGAACTGTGTATCAGTTGTCCTCGTATCTCACCATCTAATTTCGATTTATATAAGATGGTGCTTACTTTGGGGGTGGAGGAATTATTGTATAATAATTCAAGCTCTACCAGAGAAGAACTATAACTTGGTCTATTCGAAAATACCAGAGAGTTATATCACTGAAGATAAGTCTACACTGTATTATCTCAATTACATATTTTAAAATATGAGAGATAAGTCTTCTGTTAATTCAGACGTACTTTTAAAACAGTAAGATTTCAGTATCCCTTGATAAGTAAAGCATATAGTAAAGGATGTTTCATAAGTGTATTTATGAACTAGTTTCTAGAAGTTTGGGTGGATTCAAATATACTACACTTGATCTGAAGATCAAGACATCAGATTGACCTATTTGCGCAGTTTGTTTTATATTAGTGCAAGTGGGAGTTTGTTGGGTTTTATGCCCTAAATAAAACTCTTTACAGTCTGATTAGTTATCAATATAAGAAATTTGAAGTGATTGATGTTTGCATGAATTTTACATGCTAGTGGTTTAATATGTTTAATATGTTTATTACATTCATACACACAAAATCAGTTAAATCCAGATCATATGTTTATTCACAATTACAATATCGTCAACACAGTGGAATGTGATTGTGATCATATGAATCAAAAGTTTTGGTCCCTGTTTCATCAGTGTTATTGGATTTACACTAATGTGATAATCAGCGATGATGTGTACTTACACTTGGAGTAAGTGTTATGTTCTTTCCAGGACATTAGTAAATACTAGTTTCGAATGTATGGAGTATACATTGGACTGGACCGATATTGCAACTAAGTTAAGATATTACAAACTTACCGTTATACATATCTTTCCAAGTCAATATCAGTAGTTGATCTTAATATTAAAAAGAATCTAAATCCTGATATGCTTGGGCTCAACTCAGGAGTGCTATTCATGCTCTTTGATTTATTAGTTAAGCCTACTTTTGGGTCAGGGTGATACGTATATTTTGGGAACATGATAGTATGATTGAGTGGGAGTGCTGAACATAAATATGGAATCTATAGCTTCTACTGGTGTATAGAAGTTAAGTGATGATTCCCTTTGAGCTTAGCAAATAGAAGTAAATGGATGAGCTCTTGTTTAACTGACTAATTATTAGATCACTAAACACCATTTACAGGTAGCTAAGTGTTTTAAGGGGCAAAATACATTGAGGGGTGAGAACGGTAAAGAAATCCCATCTCGATGTAAATCATCTATGTAGAGGATCTTTAAATCACAATAAGATTATAACAATGGTTAAATGAGATAGTATATTGGTATCGTGAAACATACAATATGCTCTATATAAGTCTGAGAGTGCAATTCTAAGTTCTAAGAGTGGATTCAACGAAGAATTAATAAGTAGGAATTTACTTGGTAAATTTGGTTCACTTATTGGAAGCTCGGTTATATAGATCCATGGTCCCCATTCTAGTTGAGAACATTCTGCTTGTAAGACTCATTAATTGATTCGTGATTGGTCAATTATAATTCTAAAGTTAGACTATGTCTAATTTTATGAATTTTCACTAAGCAGGGGTGAAATTGTAAGGAAAAGAGTTTTCTAGGTTTATTTATTTATTAATGGACTTTATATGTCTAATTAATAATTAAATTAAATGACAATATTATTTAATAATCTATTTTAGTTATTAAATAATTAGTTTTGGCATTTAAAAGGTTAGAATTGGAAAATTGGCATTTTTGAGAAAATAGAGATAAAATTTGATAAAATTGCAAAATTAAGTGAGGCCCAATAACACCATATGGCCGGCCACTTAAATAGATTTTTCAAATTAATATTTTCATTATTTTAATGCCAAATAAATCCTAACCTAAACCTAGTAGTTGCCTATAAATAGAAAGTGATGGCTCAGTCACAACACATGCTTTCATTAGCTTTCTGACAGAAATTTCTCTCTTCAGAAAAACTGAGCCTTCCTCACTTTCTACCTTGGCCGAAATACCTCTCTCTCTTTTCCCTTCATCTTTTTCGTGACCCTAGTGAAAGAGTAAGTGCCCACACACAGCAAGCAGTAACTCAATCATAGATTAGAAGACTGTGAAGGATCAAAACTTGAAGAAGAAGGACATTCGGGCTCAGATCTTGATTATGCTCTGCTACAGAAAGGAATCAAGGGTTAGAGATCTGAGTGGAAGGAGACATTTATTCCGCTGCATCAATGTAAGGTTTTCTTAACTTTATATGTGTTTAATTTATCGTTTTAGAAAGTTCATATTTAGGGTGTTTAAACAACATACTTGTGAGTAGATCTAAGATCCTGGTAAAATAATTTCCAACACTAATCTGCATCAACCTCAAGTTTTTGAGGACTTTTGCCGCAATTATCCCTTTTAGTTTTTATGGTACATATTTTTTGAGTTTACTTACAAGTATTTTGTAGTTACTTTTATTTTTCAAGTTAATTTTGGGTTTATGTGTCTTTATTTTTATGTATGATTATTTTTAAGTTGATTTTAAGTTTATGTGCCATTTTTTTTATATATAATTATTTTTAAATTAGTTTGGATTTAAGTACATTTATTTTTATATATAATTTTTTTTAAGTTAGTTTTGGTTGTTTTCAAGTTGTTATTTCGTTGCTAATTAGTTGTTATTGCATTGAGAAAAGAAGTCCAATACACTCAAGTGCACTTTGTCCAAAGTTGACACGTGGCAGCCACTGGTACATTCTGATGCTATAATATTGCATGCGTCAGTAAACTTTGATGGTTTTGTCCCCTCACTCGCGTGTGAGCCTCACTCGCCTGCATAGTCTACTATTGTGTATTTTACTTTCTCCTTTCGCAAGTGGGCTTTGTCTCCCACCGCATATTTGTAAATAAGAAACTTTGTAAATTGTATTTTTGAAATCAATAAATAACATAAATGTTTATTTTCTCCTTATAATTGTATTAATGTTTATTTTAGGTAATATTAGCTTAAAATAGAAAAAAACCCTTAATTTAATCCTCAAATAAAATTGGTTGTCTACTAGGTGCTTTTCCTATATATTGTGTAATTATTATTATTATTATTTTGAGGTAAGTGTACACTTATTATTATCAATTAGGTTATTTAACATTTTTGTCTCTCAAACTATTATCACTATCAAATTGTGCCCTTTTAACTTTTTAACCCCTTAAAAATTCTCTCAACTATTCACAATAGTGAACTATAAATTTTTTGTTTTGTCCCATATAGTTAATAATAAAATGTTTATATAGTTGATATGTTATTTCCATATCAATATTACATGTACAATTTAATATTTTCTTAGTAGCTATAGTTTAATTATACAATTTTTGATTGATTGTTGAAAAAAAAAATTTTAATTATAAATTATTCCTATAAAACTTATGTGACAATGAGTCAATGACATACATTTAGAATATACAGTTTAATAGTTATAATAATAATTCTAAGTAAATTTTTTAAATAATTTATTCATTATTGTCCTAATTTTATTTGTAAGTTTTGGAAAAAGAGTACTATTGCTATAAGACACTAATAGTGTCTAATACCATTTAGAGGTGGCGTTTTGTGATTGGTTAACGATATTACATAAAATTTATTATATTAAAATATATGAGACTCGATACTTAATTATATTAATAACAATATGTTGTAGGATACTAGATACCACCACTAGTGCCTTTTAGTTAGGAATGACAGTAAAAACTAAAAAATCAAAATCAACCATTAAACTGACTAGGTTGTAATTGAATTTTTGATTTTATGTTGTTTACCCATAAACTGACTCTAGTGACATGGACATCAATGTTTGACTCGTAGCAAGAAAGAAAACATCCCAGAGTTGAGTAGTCCCGAGTCATAGCAGTCGACTTAGTAGGGCTCCTAGCCCTACACCCAAGTTGACTTCAGGAACTCTAAAATGGGTATTTGGATCTCGCTAAATTGTTTTCAACTGGCCATCTTTTAGTATTGTGTACCAGGAAGACAAAAAGAATCCAAATTCAAAGTTTGGAAGTTAAAAATACACGAAACAACACCTCGAAAGTCAACTTAGGTGCCCAATGTCCAGTTTGACTTTCCAACTAGGGTTTGGTTTCCAAGTCCGTCTTAGTGCAAATGGCTCAAACTTTGTAGTGAGACATGAATTAGACCTGTCACGAACATATTTGAGACAACAAAATCGAAATTGGAGCACTTTCAGTTTTGAGCATCCAAGGCACCAAGTGCCTGACGCTTCCAACCACAATATTGAAGAAGTATCTCGAGCATTTTCTTTGTCTTCATCTAAAACAGGGAAATAAATGCTTTTGGGAAAGAAACAGATCGACTTGGAGGCTGAAACAGGGATCCAGTGCTCAGGTTGACACTTCAACCTAAGCCACTTCCATCAACAGTTTAGATGAATTCTTCTGGGCATATTATTTGTTTTTATCAACAATTAAGATTTGAGTACTTTTGGGAAACAAACAGAGCCATATGGAGGTCAAAATTAGGACCCAGTGCCCAAATTGACCTTTTGTCAACTTGGGTCACTTCTAAGGAGTTGTTCTGAGAAGTCTTCTAGGAATATTCTCCTTTTTCGCTAAAGATTGAGATACAAGTGTTTCGAGAATCAAATAGAGTCATCTGGTGGAAAAAAAATTGGACGCAACACCCACGTTGACTCCTGGCATTAGGCTCGGTGCTTAGGTTGACATTTTGTCAACCTGGGATATTGTTAGGCTATTTTTAGTCTACATTTTGGGTCACTTTTTATAGTTGTTTTCCTTCTTTGTTATTCTTTTAGGAATAGAATTACGCTTGTTTTCTTTGATTTCAGGTTTCACACTTGGAATATATCAATTGATCAAATTTCGGAAAATAACAAGCTATGGAATAGAGAAAATTCTGCAAGAAAATAAAGCTGAAACTTCAAGCTTAAATTTGAATATGTTCTTATCAGATTTTGGAAAAAGTCAAAACATAAAAGTTTTAGATTTCTTTTTCTTCTTTCCAACATCTTGAATCAACTCATTTGGAGTTTGTATGAGAAAGTTATGCACATTTTACTGAAAGATGCTGAAGCTGTCAAATTTTGCTCCAGTAGTCGCGACCACCACTTTCCATGGTCGCGACCCTTTTTCATGGTCGCGACTAGGAGGCTATTTTGCCCATGGTCGCGACTAGGCTTTATGTAGTCGCTACTAGGGGCGAAAAACGAGATTTTTGGGCAGTTTTTGACTTTTTCAAAGAGGTAGCAACCCTAATTTCTATTTAAGGGGCTCATGTTTTAAAAGGAAGGGAGGCAGAAATAAAACCCTAGAGATGAAGAAGGAGGCAAAGGAAGCAATTGTGGCGATCCGGAATGAAATCACCAACTAGTTCTTTCTTAAACTCTTAGTTTCTATGTTAATTTCTGTTTTAGTTTTGATTATGAATGTTATTATGGATTTTATGAACTAAACTCCTATTTAGGGAGATAATGAATGTTGATTGAAATTACTTTTGGTTAATGATAATTGTTATTTCTCCTTTCTTGATTGTGAATTTATCCATATTGTGTTTAATTACATGTTTAAGATTGATCACCTTCTTCATGTTCTATGATCCTAATTCAAAATCTGAAAAGTGAGAATTGAGAATGCTAAAATTGGATAAACTAGGTTTTGATGTGAAACGAAAGTATTTGCATAGCCTTTGTGACATTTAGATTATTGCTTAATGTTGATTATATGTTAATCTATCCCAGAGATGATTAGATAACATGTGATTTAGGACCTAAAAGATCTGAAAAGAGTTAGGTTAATTTTTATAATCTGTCATTCACATTGAGAAAGAGAATAGTAATTAGCATTAACAATTAGGTAATTAAATCAATAGGATTCTTTTCCCTAAATATTCATCCATAATTAATTACACTTTTTATTATTATTATCCTGCTTTTTAATTTTTAGTTATTTAATTATTCAACCTTATTATTGATTCTGCCAAATAGAAACAAGAATTCAATTGATTGGTACTTAGCTACAGTCCTCGTGGGAACGATCTCACTTACCTGAGTATTACTTGTTAAAACGATACGTATACTTGCGTGTTGGATTTATCACAACAGATATTACCAATCAAATTTCTAGAAAAGTGTTCTAGGCATTTTTTCTATCATAAAAATAACAGAGATACAAGTGATCTTGGGGAGCAAACGAGATTTCTAGGGAGCTAGAATAGGGCCTTAGCGTCCAGGAGACCTCGTTCGCAATCTTGAATGTCATAAAAGTATCAAAACGAGTCACGGGAAGCACCCAACACCCAATTTGACACATGACCTGGTGTGTTGGGTTCTGCTTATCAGAATTCGATTTCCTTTCGAGCGTTCAACTATTTTTTTCGTAGTAAATGAGAGCTACAACTTGTGATATGTCAAATTCACACTTTAATATTTCACCCTTTCAACAAGGTGGAATATTGGCAAAATCAGGGAGTTTAGAGTCTTCCCGATTTTACATTAAAGCGACATCTCTGAGAACTGGTGAACAACTTCACCAGAACACAAAATCTGACTAAGTGGTGTACACATCATTTAGGCATACAAAAATACAAGTTTGAAACGTTTTTTCACTCGCACAATGTTTAGGTTGACGTCAGGATGTAAACTTGGTGGCTAGGTGTCAACCTGGCCTCAGGATACTGAACATCCTTTAGTTAAACGACCATAACTTCATCAATATTGATATAATTTAAGCGATTTAACTTGGGTTTTGAAGGTATTTCAAGGATCTATCAAGTCATGTATCACACCCATATCTCAATTCTAAATATTTCAAGTCTGAAATTTGTCCTCAACATAATTGAGATTTTTTCAGTAGATTACCCGAAACGATCCCACGGACAATATTCAAACTCTAAAAATTAACGATTTTCACCAAGAGTCAATTTTCACCATTAAATCATTCTCAATGGCAAAGATCAGTCCAAAATGATTTTTTCATATTTTTTTTTTGTAATTTTTTATTATTATTTAAATGGATATCATTTCTTATAAAATGAGAGCTTCTAGTTCTTTTTTTACATTCTTCTAAGTACCCACAATGTCAGAGCATCTCTCTTTACTTTCTTTTTAGAAATTTGAGCCCCACACTTTGTAAGTGCTATTGTAATTTTTGTGAGATATAAAACTCGAAATAGACGCAAATCTATTACCATCGCGTCATGGGGAGTGAATAAATTTGTTGTATTTTTCTTATTTATATTTAACTCTCATTGCATTCTCATCAATCTAGCGAGCAAGTTTAAGTAAATTTTGTGTTAACACATGTCATCACCGAATTTGGCCTTTAGTTTTACTTACAATTTTTTCGCATGGCACTGGGTTTCAATTTTCGAAAAAAAAAATTGGTTAAATTGAAAAACCGGTAAAACTACCAAAAATTATACCATTAATTTCGGACGGTAATAATTTCTCAACCATCGATTATAAAAATCGTAATTGACCAGTTAATTATAAAATTAATAAAACCTAATCATAACGGACCGAAATTCACTAGTAATTTTAGCATTTCTTTAAGAAAAAATCACATAAAAGTTTTACATTGGAGAAGTTGTATAGCGTTTCCACCTGTTGCCTTATCCAGTGAGGTGCCAGTTGGCACACTTTTCATTCACTCTAAATAAAAAAGCAACACAGTTTTATTTTGTTTTGTTCTCCCTTTCTTCTTTTAAAATTGCAATTACAAGGACACACGATAGTTTCCAGTCACCATAGTAGCTAGCTTCTACTCCTAGCTATACCTTTTCCACCCTAATAAAATAATATTATCTCTAAAAATTCATATAGAGAATTGTTAAAAATGTTATATTTTTATTAGTGTAATTAAATAATTAGTCTTATATTCCATTCAAAAATAAAATAATTGGTCTTATATAACTTACAAAAAAAAAAAAATTAAAAAAATATTACTAATTAATTATAAAGTGACACTAATAGAAAATGCTAAGCAACACAAGTGCCCAATAACAATACTGATTAAAAAAAAATTCAAATAAAATTATTAAATAAATCATGAAAATATATATTAAAAAAATATATCACACAGTAAAGCATTATATCAAACATTATACATATATAGTTGCTCTTTTTTCGTTTTGCATTATGTGCAATTTATTTTTTGTTTGATCACGTGATTTTAAGTATTTGATCATGCAATTTTTGTTTTCTTTATTAATGGAAGTTTCAAATCTCAAAATTATTAAATTTGGTAAGATTAGTATTTATTATTTAATTGAGTAAACGTAAGGTGTATTGTAGGTCAACGAAATATAAGATTGAAAAAAAGATTTTCTAATATTTATTAGCTATTTTAGTTTGTTAGATTCAGTTAATTAAATTTAGTTAGTTAGACTGTTGTTGATCCATTCTTTTTTCGTTTATGGTCTTTTCTAGTCAATTATGTAAAAGATATTATTGAATATTCGATATGAGTGCCAATTGTAGGACTTCAAAACTTACATACAACATAGATAATTTATTTTCCTCTAAAAAAAAAACATAGATAATTTATTTCTATTTTCCAAAATAAATACTACTTTTTTCTTATTGATTTCAACTTTAGTCTTCTTTGAGTTTATTTATAAAAAAATATTAAAAAATACTAGTAGTGTTAGTACTTTTGGGTTCTTTTTTAATTTTTAGAATTATAAAAAAAAATCATTCTAGAGTGTTTGAATAAAAAATAAAAAATTATTTTTTAATTTAAAAGTTTGCTAAAATTTGTAACTTTTACCAAATATTTTTTGAAAAATTATTTTAAAATTAAAATTATTTACATAATTTCTAATTTATCAATAATTTTTTTTAATAATATTCAAATACTTTAAAAAAAATTATTGAAAAAAAAATTCATATAATAGTTATTAAAATAGTAAAAATAAATTAAAACTTATACTTGTAATTATAAGTAAAAGTAAAAATTTAATTAAATGGAAATATAAGATTGCTAATGGTTTAATTGAATGTTAAATCTCATTTATTTTATTTTAATAAACATTATAAAAAATAACTTTGACAATGACAGAATTTTACTTGGAGTGTAAGAGTAACCATGTAAGAGCGTTTTCATTATAAAAAGGTTTATTTGATAAAGTACATTGTTTAGAAAGAAAAATTATATGTATAAAAAAAAAGTAACTATAAAAAATTAGGTGAATCAGTAAAAAAAAAAAAAAAATGAATTTGATGCATTTTATTTATTTATTTATTATATTCTAATCCATTGTGGAGAAGAAGAGTGTGGTGGGAGATCTCAGATATACTCTGCTGTGTGCTTTTCAGTGCTTGGAAACGGTAGCAGGGGAAGTTCGGTGGGGTCCAACCGAAGATTCTGTCTCTTAGGGTTGTTCATATCCATATATATATATATATATGTATAACTCTCTTACTCTAGAAAATTTCTTCGGTTTTAAGCATAGAAAAATTTGGCTACTATTTCGGATGAGTGTCTTCTTGTCCGAAGTGATTGATTTTGTAGTAAAAAATATCGGAATTGTGTTTGTTTTTCAGAGGATTTGGAATTGAGCTCACTCTCTTCTCCATAACCATCCTCAATTTTGGCTCATAGTTCACTGGCTTGAATTTTGCTGTCGAGTTCGAGTTTGGAATTACTTCACTTCTAGATTGAGTTTCCAGGTAATTTTAATCTAAAACCTTCTTTGTATTCAAGTGATTCCAGTTTTGCTTTAGTACCGCATGTGGATTCAGTAATGACCTTGCATGATAATCTAAAGTTTGAATTGGAGTAAAATGATTTATGTGAGTTCGTTGCTGGGTTTTTTCATTCTTTAATGCTTGCTTTTCGGGTTATTTGATACTAGGTTCCCTAATTGGTGATTAGTGATTACTTTCCTTGTGAGTGGCAAATGACCCATTCACTATGAGTGGGCTTGGTTGGGATCGATTTCGATGGGCACTCCAGATAAGAAATTGTCTGAGTTAGTTGACATAGTGAGGTCCTGGATCCCTCGGAAGTCTGAGCCGGCGAATGTGTCCAGGGATTTTTGGATGCCCGATCAGAGTTGCCGGGTATGCTACGAGTGTGATTCACAGTTCACTGTATTTAATCGTAGACATCACTGTCGACTTTGTGGCCGAGTTTTCTGTGCCAAGTGTACAGCAAACTCTATTCCTGCCCTCTCCAATGAGCCCAGGAGTCCCAGGACTGGCCGGGAAGATGGTGAGAGAATCAGGGTCTGTAGTTATTGCTACAAACAATGGGAGCAGGGGATATCAGTGGGTGATAATGGGACTGGTGCACCCAGCCCTGGCCTTAGTCCATCACCATCTGCAGTGAGCTTGGCCAGCACCAAGTCCAGTTGCACCGGCCAAAGTAGCGGTAGCACTGCTGGTTCAACACCTTATTCAACTGGTCCTTACCAACATGTACCATGTGGTTCCAGCCTTAGCCCTCGTCAATCTTCACAAATGGATTCAGTGACGGAGCAGGAAAAGAATGAAGCATCTCAGAGGAGCACAAATCTTAACACAGTTATGGAAGATTCATTGCCCAAGCAATACAGCTTTTGCAGTAACAGGTAGATCTTTTCTTCTTTATATTATTCTGTGTTGATGTGTTGCGCCCATGTTTTTGTAAATTGCACCTGTGTGATGTTCTGTAAATTGTACTCGTGAATGGAATAAGATTACATTGGAGGGAAGAGAGTAATATAGTATATCGGTTGAGACTTCTTATTTGATATATTGCCTTTTTTTTTCTTTTAAGGATTATAGATTAAATATCTCGTTTCATCTTCAATATAATTGGATGCCTTTACATGCTAGTCAGCAATTCATGTCTTCTTATCCTCTGGGTTTAGGAGTGATGAGGAAGATGAATACGGCGCTTATCATTCAGATTCAGAAACAAGACATTTCTCTTCTGTTGATGGCTACTATACTGCTGTTGGTATTGATGACATTGACCAGGTTTATGGTTCACATGACTTGCATTCAGACGAAGAAAATGTTGATGTTACAACTCTGGCCTACTCACCTTTCCCTGAGCATTATAATGCAGAAGGTGTTGCAGAAACAAGAGTGGGGGAGGAAGCTGATCAACACAAAAAGAGTGAAGAACATGAATCTCCTTCATATGACGAGGAGAAGAAAAATGCTGAGCCTGTAGACTTTGAGAACAATGGGCTGCTTTGGCTCCCTCCAGAGCCTGAGGATGAAGAAGATGACAGAGAAGCTGTCTTATTTGATGATGATGATGAGGAGGAAGAGGGTGGTGTTACAGGAGAGTGGGGATACTTGCGCTCTTCAAACAGTTTTGGTGGTGGCGAGTATCGAAGTAGGGAGAAGTCAGGTGAGGAGCACAGAAATGCCATGAAGAATGTGGTAGAGGGGCATTTTAAAGCTTTGGTAGCTCAGCTTTTGCAGGTTGAAAACCTGCCTGTAGGTGATGACGATGACAAAGAAGGCTGGTTGGAGATAATTACATCATTGTCATGGGAAGCTGCCACCCTTCTCAAGCCAGATATGAGCAAAGGTGGAGGAATGGATCCTGGAGGATATGTGAAGGTTAAATGCATAGCTTGCGGATGTCGCAGTGAGAGGTAATTCTGTTATGAATCTTATCATGCAGTTAATTATGTTTATCTATTTTGCTATATCTACCTACTTCTGTAATGCTGATTATGTTACAATTTTCTAGTATGGTGGTTAAAGGAGTTGTTTGTAAGAAAAATGTGGCTCATCGGCGAATGACAACTAGGATAGAGAAACCACGTTTTCTTATACTCGGAGGAGCTTTGGAATATCAACGTGTTTCTAACCTCTTGTCCAGTTTTGATACTTTGTTGCAGCAGGTTTCAATTTTATAACTTTTCCTTTCTACTGTTTTTTTGTAAGATAGATGTTGAATATTACGGGGAACAATAGCACAGGACTCATAATCCCTTATTTTAATGTTCAGTATGCTTTTCCTTCATGTCTTGTTTTCATGAGCTTTTTTTTTTTCATTTTATTTATTTTTTAAAAAGTAGGAAATGGACCACTTGAAGATGGCAGTTGCTAAGATTGATGCTCATCATCCTGATGTTCTTTTGGTAGAGAAGTCAGTATCACGTTATGCTCAAGACTATCTCCTTGCCAAAAATATATCACTTGTTCTGAATATCAAGAGGCCACTTTTAGAGCGTATAGCCCGATGCACAGGGGCACAAATAGTCTCTTCCATTGATCATCTCACATCACCAAAACTGGGTTATTGTGATGTGTTCCACGTAGACAAACTACTTGAAGCCCACGGGAGTGCCGGCCAAGGTGGGAGGAAGCTAACGAAGACTTTAATGTTCTTTGAAGGATGCCCTAAACCACTGGGCTGTACGGTAAGCCATGCAGTACATTTGCATACCAAATATAGATTGTTAAATTTGTTAATTTAGTAATGCTCGGATTGACCAGACTTGATGGGTGAACTTCAGTTCTAGTTAATCTTGTAATGGTTATCTCAACAAAGTTGCCTCTTGATGAGTGAGTGTATAATTTTCTGGTAGAGGAAATTAAGAAGATAAATCATTCAGATAAAGAAGATTGTTATTGGTAGCAGTCAATGGGATATGCTCTTATGGATCATAAACTCTGTGTATCAATATCTTGCTGGTTGCAACCTATTAATTATCTTATTAATATAGAACTCTTAAAGAAAAGGAAAGATTTTGAAAGGACTTTTATATGTTGCATTGTTTCAGATTCTACTTAAAGGTGCCAGTGGCGATGAGTTAAAGAAGGTGAAACACGTTGTTCAATATGGAGTTTTTGCAGCTTATCACTTGGCACTTGAGACATCTTTTCTGGCTGATGAAGGTGCTTCACTTCCGGAGTTCCCTCTGAGATCTCCAATTACTGTTGCATTACCTGATAAACCATCAGGTATTGATAGGTCCATTTCTACAGTAGCCGGTTTTAGAGCTCCAACAACTAGAAAATTTTTGGGTCCTGAAGCAGTAAATGAGATAGAGAAATTAAAAGAAGGCGTCCTTGTAGATGGGAATTTATCTACCAACCATGACCCAGTTTTGAAACTGGAAGCAGATAATTCCTCTTGCTTTGTAGCTCCTCCGTATTCCCCATACTCTGTAGTATCTCCTACATCATTGCCTCCTTTGGGACATGATAGTTCGACTTGGTCTCATGATAAACTTTTTTCAATTGAGATCTCTAAGGATGCTAATAGTTTGGGTCCTGAATTACAGGCCAAAACAACCATCTACGAGAAATCTTTAGGGGATTCTAGTTTGGTTTCTAATTATGTTGGTGATTCTGAATCATTTGAAGAAGTTAATGGCACCAAGCATGCAGATGAAAACACATCAATTGCAAATCACCAAGGTACTCTTGAGGAGGCATCCATACACCAATTTGGTATTGATATAAATGAGGTAGGATCTTCGAAGGAAGACTTTCCCCCGTCACCTTCAGACCATCAAAGCATTTTGGTATCCTTATCAACACGTTGTGTGTGGAATGGATCTGTGTGTGAACGAGCCCATCTTTTTCGAATTAAATACTATGGTAACTTTGATAAACCATTGGGGCGTTTTTTACGTGACCACTTGTTTGATCAGGTAATCCTTTCTCTCTTAATCATTACATTTTTCTACCCATTTTAAATATGTTTTCCCCTTCCCAATTGTATGAGAAAAGCTTAGACTGAGTTACTGTTCTTTCTTAGAGTTACCAGTGTCGCTCATGTGGTATGCCATCAGAAGCACATGTTTATTGTTATACTCATAGACAAGGGAGCCTTACGATATCTGTTAAGAAATTCCCGGAATTCCTCCTACCTGGGGAAAAGGAAGGTAAAATCTGGATGTGGCACCGATGCTTGAGGTGTCCTCGAATCAATGGATTTCCTCCAGCTACCCGCAGAGTATTAATGTCAGACGCTGCATGGGGTTTATCTTTTGGAAAATTTCTGGAGCTGAGCTTTTCAAATCATGCAGCAGCCAGCAGAGTTGCTAGCTGTGGCCATTCCCTTCACAGAGATTGTCTCCGATTTTATGGGTATACATATATATAGTTTTTTTGCTTGAGAGTGTTACATGTTTTATACACAAACTCAGGTGTATTCATCTTATGTGCATTATTTTCTTGATTTGCATAGTTCCTTGCTGCATAAGACTTAAGGAAGAGAGACCACTGGGTCACCCTCTAGAAAAATTTGCCTAGTATTGGCTCATTTCTTTATTCATCACTAAGCTTCGTGGGTGTTTAAATTGTTGGGTCTGAGGCCTAAAATGATCATATATTTAGCTAGAGCATTCACTTTAACTGTCTTGTCACATTGTTGCTTTTACTTGTACAGTTTTGGGACAATGGTTGCTTGCTTTCGGTATGCATCAATCGATGTTCTTTCCGTTTTTCTTCCACCCCCAAAACTTGAGTTTTACTATGCTGATCAGGAGTGGATTCAAAAAGAAGCAAATGAGGTATAGTGATTGCACGTTACAACCCTTTATTATTTTTTGTACAACCAAGCATTGATTAATCCGTTGACTGCTTTTGTTGTCATGACAATGTCTGACAGGTGCGGAAGCAGGTAGACCTCCTATTTAATGAAGTGCAGAATGCTTTTCATCAGGTTTTACAGAAGATCTCAGCCATGGGAGTACAGGATGCCAGCATGAGAGAATCAAAACAGCAAATTCCTGAACTGGGTGAAATGCTACGAAAGGATAAAGAACAATTTCAGGTAAAGGGAAATATGAGCCAAATTAATTTTGAGGGAACTCATTAGATTTGCAATGCACAATGAGTTGACTCTGAATTAAATCAAACCTCAAATTATTTGTTTGTTCAATGGCTATGGATGACATTGAAGCATTCAGTCAACGATGGAAATATATTAATTAGCCAATTCTTTTCCAAATATCTGACATTTTAGTGTTCCATACCAGCAGAGGACATACCTATTTTGATACCTAGCCTGTCAGATTATGTATTTTTTATTTTTTTATACATGGAATAGAATTTCTCCTGTTTCATTTGCCTTTCTCATGTGTTTTTTTCTTTTGGCTTTGCCTAAAAACATGTTATGATATCCGCTGTTGTGTCATTCTGTAGGAATTACTAGATAAGGCATTGTACAATGAAGTAAAAGCTGGCAAACCTGCAATTGATATACTAGAAATCAATAAATTGCGGAGACAGATACTCCTCAATTCTCATGCTTGGGATCAACGTTTGACAAATGCAGCCAATTTGAGTAAAAATAGTCTTCAGCTAGGTTCCATTCCAAAACTCAAGGAGAATTCTTTCAGTTCATTGGCGAAGGTTACTGAGACGAATGTAACTGCAAAGTCAGTCAAAGACTTTAGTACCTGTGATTCCTCTCTTTTGGAAACAAAGTATGATGTAAAGCTTAATGATCAAGGGAGTTCTGTACCAATTTGTGAGCAGGGTGCTGGTGCCCAGAACAGTAATGAAATTGTATTGGCCCAAAGTTATAGAAGTGAGGAGGAGGCTTGTCTTTCTTCTTGTGCAGATACCAATGATCACTCTGAATTGGAAACTGGAAAGCAAGTTAGGAGGACCCATTCGGCTGGTGAAAATCCAGTTGTGGCAGATCTATCTGATACTCTTGATGCTGCATGGACTGGTGAATATCCAACTAGTGTAGCGCCAAAAGACGATACCTCTTCTTCTCCTTCTGATTCAACTTTGGTAAAAACAGTGTCGGAAAATCCAAAACTAGAAAATTCCACATTTGACCAAGGTAAGGTTGAGGCAATTCGTTCTGTTAGTTCTGCTGTATCTTTGAAAGGGCTTGAAAATGTAGAGCACTCCACAAGCAAGAATTTATCATCGGGTTCTCAAAAGCATAGCAGTGGTGAATACCATCCTGTCCACATTTCACTGGTTCGAGAATTGGAACAGCAAAGTGGTGCAAGGTTTCTTCTGACTGTTGGTGTTGGAGGAATTGTTCTCCCTGTTTATGATGATGAACCCACTAGTATTGTAGCGCACACACTTATTTCATCAGAGTATATTTCCAAGATGTCTGAATCTGAGAAGCTTAAAGATGTTGGAGATAATTCAGTCTCTGTACCACTTTTTGATTCACTTAACCTGTTATCACTTAACTCTTTTGATGAGTCGATTGGTGAGAGCTACAGAAGTTTTGGTTCTAGTGATGAAAGCATCTTATCCACATCTGGGTCACGTAGCTCTCAGGTTGTGGACCCAATGCTTTATTCAAAGGACTTGCATATTAGAATCTCTTTTACAGATCATGGCTCCCTTGGGACAGTGAAGTATACAGTTACTTGTTACTATGCAAAACGCTTTGAGGCGTTAAGGAGGATATGTTGCCCTTCTGAAATTGACTTTGTGCGTTCTCTTAGTCGCTGTAAGAAGTGGGGTGCCCAAGGTGGCAAAAGCAATGTTTTCTTTGCAAAGACATTGGATGATCGATTTATTATAAAGCAGGTTACAAAGACTGAGCTCGATTCTTTTCTCAAGTTTGGACCAGCATATTTCAAGTATTTGTCGGAGTCAATTAACACTGGAAGTCCAACTTGTTTGGCAAAGATTCTTGGCATATATCAGGTATGAATTTTATCAAGTTTGTGGTCATTTTTAGAAACTAATTAGAGTACATGGATTGCATACAAATATTATTTTTTCACATACAAGATATGCGACCTGATTCAAGATCCTTTTATTGCCTTTAATCCGTGCTTCATCTCTATAGTTTTTAAAGTAAAGCTAGGTTTGGTTAGACTGAGTAGCAATTATTTTTTCCCGTTATCCAGCTTAATTTTGGTTTTTTATCCCCCAAGACGTTTCTTTTGGACTCTTTTTTTTTAAAAAAAAATAATGTTTCATTGGGTTGGTATAATCTGTTGTCCGCTCTAGTCCTCTAGCTGGGGCGGTCGGTTGGCTGTCCGACAGGTTCCCTTCAAAAAAAAAAAAAAAAAAAAAAGAGAACACCTTATTTTTAAGACTTATGCTGCTTTTTTCTTATTCTGTTGCACTACTTATTATTAATATGCAATTTTGTCTTTCTTTTATTGGCAAACTTGAAGGTTTCATCAAAGCATGTCAAAGGAGGGAAAGAATCTAAGATGGATGTTTTGGTAATGGAAAATCTTTTATTTAGACGCAATGTTACAAGACTATATGACCTTAAAGGGTCTTCGAGGTCGCGCTATAATGCAGACACAAGTGGGAGCAATAAAGTGCTGTTGGATCAGAATCTAATTGAAGCAATGCCAACTTCGCCTATTTTTGTGGGGAATAAGGCTAAGCGACTGCTAGAGAGAGCAGTCTGGAATGACACTTCATTCCTCGCAGTAAGTTGGATTTGAATATCTGTCATGATGTTTCTATGGTGACATTCTCTCTGTAATCTTTCCATATTGAAATCTTGCTGAGTAGGTTAAAGCCTACCTGGTTCTCATCTCTGTCCCTGTTCTTACTTAGTCAGCAGGGAAAAAAAAAAGTGAAATAAAAGTTCAGAAGGAAAGTAGGAGCAAGATAGCGATAGCATTCAAACAATAGTATGCTGGACTAAGCATCTTCCGAAAACATTATAGGAACTTACACACATTATTCAAACAATTCTATGATCTTTTTAGTCAGCTGTAGGATGGATATAAACTGGTTACTCTTTGGATATGCACGCACCAACTTACATTGAGGATTTTAGCTGTATTTTTTTTTTTTTAACTTTAGATCTCTTTCTAAAGATTCTGTGGAAAAATACTTGAAGATATTTGTGCTTCCCTTCTCTTGATTGCTAGTGATAAACTACTTGTCTTTGCAGTCAATTGATGTAATGGACTACTCGTTATTAGTTGGCGTGGATGAGGAAAAGCATGAGCTGGTTCTGGGGATCATTGATTTTATGAGGCAATATACATGGGACAAGCACCTTGAAACTTGGGTGAAAACCTCAGGATTCCTTGGTGGACCTAGGAACACATCTCCTACTGTGATTTCACCTCAGCAGTACAAGAAGCGATTCAGGAAAGCTATGACAACTTATTTTCTCATGGTGCCAGATCAGTGGTCCCCCCCAACAATTATTCCAAGTGAATCTCAGTCTGATCTTCGTGATGAAAATGCACAAGGACCTTAGATTGATAAAAGGAGTTCTTTTGCCTGTACATGGTGTAAGTTGTAACTTATTTTCCTTCTACTTGAATGAGTTTTCTTTATTTTTTTACCTTAATTAAAAATCAATTTCCTTATCAGTTTTCATTTTTTTACCATGTAGTTTTCTTGTGTCACATTTGTAAATCAATATACCTTTTTCCCCGTCATAGAAAGGCAGGAACTACAAAGAAATTATAAGTAGAAAACAGTGCTGGATGGCATCTATCCTGAGTAAATGCACCATTTAAATTTTGGTTTGAGGAATAGTTTTTTTCTTCCCTGTCTTGTTACTCCTGTACTTTCTCATTAGTAACTTTTTAATGTGCTATGGCTGGTTTCTTGTGCATATGACGTTTCATTCTCTTCATTCTCCTGTCACTACTCACTGGTAAAAAAAAACAAGTCAGTGATCTTAGCAATCAGTCCATTCTGACAAACATTAGGATATAGAAGAAATTTTTTGAGTAATATTAGTTATGTGGCCTAATTGCCTTTGTGGATCTTAGAAAGTAATGAGCTGTATTTGTTACTATGTGAATCTGTTGGAAATTTATTTTATCAGGATCTTAGATCTACTCACAAGTATGTTGTTTAAACACCCTAAATATGAACTTTCTAAAACGATAAATTAAACACATAAAGTTAAGAAAATCTTACATTGGGTGCAGCGGAATAATATGACTCCTTCCGTTCAGATATCTAGCCTTTGATTCCTTTTCTCGTAGCATTATCAATATCCGAACCCTCGGATCTCTTTCTTTGAATCTTTGATGCCGAAACTCCTTCTGCCGAAAGTCTTTCTTCACGATCTTCCTCACTATGATCGAGGTATCATCATTGCGTTGTACAAGGGCACTACTCATACACTAAGAATTTCGAAATTTAAGGAAGAAGAAAGAGAGAGTGGGTTCGGCCAAAGATAGGGAGAGAGAGGGGCTCAGTTTTTTCTGAATCAGAAGTGTAAGAAGAAAAGTGTAATTTTCCTGAAGCCTTCACTATCTATTTATAGCATTCCACTAGGGTTAGATTTGAATTATTTGGCATTAAAATAATGAAAATATCAGAGATAAATTCCTATAAAAGTAGCTGGCCCTATACATGTGGATTTGGGCCTCACTTTTTGTAATTTTGCAGTTTTATCTTTTCTCCATCTGATTTTCTCAAAAACGCCAATTTTCTAATTCAACCATTTAAATGCCAATTCTAACTATTTAATAAATATAAATAATTATTAAATAATATTGTCATTTATCATATTTATTAATTGAACCATACAAAGTATCATAATTAAGAAATATGCCCTTATAAACTCTTTCTTTACAATTTCGCCCTTACTTAGTGAAAATTTCACAAATAGACATAGTCTAATTTGAGAAGTATAATTGATTAATCAAAACCAATTACATGAATCTTACAAGCAATATTATCTCAACTAGTACAGGGACCATGGGTCTATATAACTGAGCTTCCAATAAATAGATCAAGAATTTATTACTAAAATTCACTAACTTATTAATTCTTCGTTGAATCCACGCATAGAACTTAGAATTGCATTCTCAGTTATATAGAATGCTCTATATGTTCCACCATATAGACACATCATTTATTATCCATTGTTATAATCCTAATGTGATCAATGATCCTCTATATGAATGATCTACACTGTAAAGGGATTAGATTACCGTAACACCCTACAATGTATTTATTCCTTAAAACACTTGACCTCGTATAAATGATATTTCAGCTTATGTGAAATGAGTACTCCACCATTTATGTTCGTTTGGTCAAGCTCGAAGGAGATCATCCTTTGCTTACTATTCGCCAGATAAAAGCTATAGATTCCATGTTTATGCTAGCGCTCCCACTCAATTGCACTACCGTGTTCCCAAAATGTACATATCACCCTAACCTAAAAGTAGGCTTAACTAACAAATCAAAGAACACGAATAACCTTTCAAGATTGAGCCTAATCATAACAGGATTAAGAACATTTGATCTAGGATCAACTAGGCGATATTGACTTGAATAGATATTACGGTAAGTTTAATAATTCTAAGTCAAAGTTCAATATCGGTCCCTTCCGATGCATACTCCATGCATCCAACCTGAGCTTTACTTTAACCAATGTTCTGGAAAGAACATAGCACTTTTCCAAATGCAAGTAAACTCTGTTGTAGATTATCATATCGCAAAACCCTATGTCTGATAAATCTAGGAAACTTTATTCACATAGTCATGTTTACTTTCCAATGTGTTGACGACACAATAAACAGGATCAAGTATGTGAAAAGGGTTTCAGATGAATTCATACATTATATACATATAATCATGAAATAAATCATGTGAACCATGCAACATTAAATGTTATTTCTGATCTATATTAATAAGTAAATATGATTATATTGAAATGAGTTATATTTAGGGCATAAAACCCAACAGAATCACCTCCAGTGTCGGCTTAAGGACAAATGGGGTCTCGCAACTTTTGAAGATGAGATTATTATCTATGGTTTTGGTCCTTAACTTCATTGTTTTTCTGTTATATTTTCCGAGACTGATAATGTGACGTTCCCTAAGGAACACTTTAAGGTCCTAAGCATTACAAGAGTTACATATTATTATTGGTGCAATTCAATATCGAGTTTTATATATTTTGATTTAACAAACAATATGAGAAATCGCTGACCATTCAAAAGGTGTTACATCTGGTGTTAGGCACTTTAAGATAAGGTGCCTAATAGTAATGTTTATTTGAAAAGTAGGAACTTATTGATTCTTGTATAAAATCACTTGTGTCCTCTGAAATATTCATTGGAAAAGGACTTACGAAACTTGACGCTCCTTTTGCTTTATAACCCAACTACTTGAAAAGTTTAGTTATCATTGATTTACTTGTGTGTACTGTGTAATGTTTTTTTATTTGGTTTTGGAACAAATATTATCATTTATTTATCCCATTGTAGTTTAATGTTTTTTTTTTACCAAAATATGCTTTAGATGAGTTACTTGCCTTCGAAATCTCTTAATAAAAGGTAATGAAGTAATTAAGCAAAAAATTTATGTTATTAGTCCTCCGGTAAAAAAAACAGAAAAAACAATTGTAAACACTTTATATCTTGTTGCAGACACAGGTCATCGAGTCATAATACAAATCTTTACTAAAAGCTACATATATAAATTGAGGTATTCCGTAGAACTATCATGAAATATGAGAAGCAAAATTATCCATCATTGATAAATCAAAATTGATACTTATATAACTCGTCGAAAAAGAATTAAAAGAAAAATTACACGTTCCATGCAAAAGTTCAGGTATCACATATTTTGGTGACTCTTTCCAGAAACTATTAAGCCTTGGCTCCCTGTGTGGTAAGAGATCATAAACATGATTAGTGTATGAATCACAACTCAATCATCAATAGGGACTTCCAAAGCCAGTCTACAGAAAACTGTCAAGTTGTGCTTCTAAATCTTGTATGGCAGGCATCTTAATGATGCTTTGTATCTCTTCCGGTGAATACTCAGTCTTCAGCAAGGATTGTACTTGGATATGTGCTTCAACAATGTTTGTCCTGCATCGAAAAAAATTAAAAAAAAAAACAAAAATCAAGCTGATATATAGTTGGCTGAATCACTCTATTGAGTCTATTCATTGTGTTATAAGTAAAACTATTAGACTGTAGAGCATTGCATGAAAGGCTTACTTTATTGGTTTAAAAAGTATAGTTCGGGTAGATGGATTCTGCAGATAAAGTTTCATCTTTCCCATCACATTAGGCAACTCCTGCTGAATGGCAGTGCTTACCTGTTCCGGAAATGTATGTGTTCACACAAAATCAGGCTCAGTATGAGCTTTATAATGTCAATTAGGACAAGAAACATCTAGGAAAAGGAAGCTCAGCCTTGCAATTAGGGAGATTTTTCATAACTACTTTCAGAAAGTGGAGGGAGTGAGAATTACGCTGTATTTTATTCTAATCCAAATAGAGAAGAAATGTTAATAAACTTGTATCGATGTGAAATATTTATTTGACCATACCATTCGAACTATACGTAGTGTTAAAGTTGACAGATATTAAAAGTTGGCAATGGCACCTCACAGAAAAAGGATCGTCACTTGCAAGAATTTTAACGGCAATTTTTACTTTGAATCTTAGACCTCCGTCGATATTATGCTTGGATTTCTGTTTATGATTACTGTTACCTTGAGATGCCCATTCATGGTTGGTAATTTTTCCGTTGTTTGTATGTTCTAAACTATCTCTTATTTGGTGAACAGAAGAAAGAAACTAGCATGCCATACCTTCTGAACAAGTTCAGCCACTTTATCTGGAGTAGCGAAAGCCTGATCCTTTAGTGGTTTGGCCATAGATGACTCTTTTTGGTTCTGACTGCCTGATGACAAAGCAACTTTAACAGCTGTAACCTACAAAACATATGGAAAATATTTTAGACCCAATTGAAACTATTCAATTGCAGGTGCCGATAGCTACAAAATTTGGAAAACAAACAATCCTGTGGCAAAAGAATAATTTCAGATATATATTCTATCAGCATTTGTTTTGAATGATGTCGTCTTTGATGATAAATACTGTCAAATAAGAAAGGAAGAAAAGAGATTCCATTATTCTATTCTCACACGTCTTGCTTTTAAAACCTAGGTGGTATAAGCAGAGTTCTAAAAACATGTATGTTCTATTCAATTTGTATATTTTTTTTAAATTGCAAATAATTGGTCTTTCATTCTGCTGGTTGTGAAAATTTTGTACCCAAGTTAAGAAAGCCATATGATGAAAGAGAAGGACAAACCTTGGTGACAAATGAAAGCATAGGGTCTACAACTAGCTTAGTGACAGACATTATGAATTCCTCACAAGTGGCCTTAAGACTTTTCTCCAGTTCCTGCAAGAAAAAGAGTTACTGAAAACATGTTGCATAAAAAGTGTCTACTGGAACTCTTCCAACCTCTCCCAAATATCCTATCAATCACTTATCAGAGAAAAGAAAGCACATCTATTAAGTGCTGCAAAGAATAGTAAAAGAAACTTTAAACTGAAGAAAGACTACAGCCCACGATCATCTTCATAAAGTTATCATTTATTGAGCATAGCAAAAAATATTACGGAGCTTGCCGATCTAATAACTAAAAGAAGAGAATAACAAAAAGAAGAGTTCAAGAGAAATTTAAGGAAAAAAAAGAGTATATTCTAGCTGCAAGTGAATCACAAACCTTCTTAGCATCTATTTGACTCTCCAAAACTCTGGGTGATAAGGTCCTCGCCAGGGAAGAAGATCTAGACCAGTCAAATAGAGAAGCTTGACCTCTAAGTAGCCGTCTTAAATGATCCTGGAAATATAGTTCAACAACAATTGAGACCTTCCTTCCATTATAAAAAAATTAAACTATAATTATCAGCAAAAGGTTTAGCTCTGGAGCAACTAACCAGCAAATGAGAGAAATCAAGTTCTTTATGTGTCACTGAAAACTCAATATCGAAAGGTGCAATCTGGAAAAGGAAAAAAAATATTTGAAGAATGAGCTTAGGTAATTAGTTTAGTTGAACATCCACCACAAACAGGGTAAACATGGATCACCTGCTCCCTCAAGATAAGAAGATGCTTTATGAGAAACAATTGGCCATCCATCGGGGAAGATCTCTTTGTTATGAGCTTGCTTGCTTTCTACACAAGTAAAGAATGGTTAAAAACAGACTTAAAAATGCAAGTAACATACAGAATTTGTCACAACGTAGAAATTTGATCATAAAGGTTACTCACTTGGATGGATTCTGAGCAAAATTCTACAGCTTCCTGATAGAAATAAACCAAAAATTGTTCAAAAAAAGTCAATAATAAGCTCATACTGAGTTTATGAAGTGAATATGCTACATACCTGCGCTAAACCAGTGAAAACTGCTGGTTCTAAACAGCGATATAACTTTGAAAGACAAGATAGTGTTTTCTCTAGTGGGGGATACCAAGACTTGAATACATCTTGGTTTTCATCAGCCTGCAGTTCAATAAGAAATGAAAGAAATTCGTGAGATGTACAGTAACAATTATAAGTAGCATTTGAGTCTAGCGTTGTTAACTCAACCGAGATTATTACAGAGATACAATACAAAGTTGAACATGTGACAGAAATTTGTCCTTTGGAAGTGAGCGTGCTAAAAGAAGTTACAAGCAAATATACCTCTGGCATTTAATTTGCAGTCACATCAATATTTCATTAAGGAACAAGTCTCGCATGCCATACCATGTTCCATCTCAGTATATACTATTTGGCAAATATAGGTATAGAAAATTGAAAATGCTGAGCCACGTCCTAAAAGTTCTGCAATCTTCTAAAGTCCTTGACAAGACTAAGTTGACCCCTAAATACAACATCCTACTTTCATGTGAAACATTCAGATCCATCGACCACAGAATGAAAGTTATACCATTAATTAATTGCATATAACACATTTCCATTTAGGAATTTAGCTTAAGCAGTAAACACTGCCTTGAATGAAATTATAAATAAATATTCAAATGAAACATAGGAAATATTTTACAGACAAGAACATAAAGGAAGATTGAGAGGCCTTACAGAAGCTGTTTCAGGTTTTTTCTCAGCAGACTGCTCCAGCTTAGCAGGGTAATCCAAGTCTTCGTTTAAAGGCAGATAATTAGCTATCTGGAACATAACATAAAACTAATCAAATTTCTTCCACAATATGTTACACATTCAACTTGATTGAGCAGTTATGTATCTAATGAATTTTATTACTGCAATGTAGAACTCGAAGAGAAAAAAACAGAAACTTACATTAATTATGAAGTAATAGTAATACAGCAAGTCAAAAACAAATAATTCCGACAATAATTTGCATAAGAAAGCTCCAATCTCTAGAAAGATCAGAAAACAAAAGCCCTTTTATCTCTTTATACTAAACAACCAGATAGCTACTACTTAATATCTAATTCAATCCCACAAATTATCTACCTTATCCTTTTTTCTTTCAAAGCTAGGATTCCTGGCTACCCCTACAATATTTGGAGGCCGGGAAATTATGGCAATTTCTATATAAGTGCTCAAGAGGAACTCAACTTCATACTTTGTGAGAGAGCAAATCACATGCCTCACCATTTGTACTACCCTTTTAACATCCTTAAAATGACACCACAAATTCCGGATTTTTCTAATTTTGAATGTGCCATATTAATGGTTTTCCAAAAAGCTAATATTTCAAATGAATATTGATATGGGACACCATTTGATGCGCATTTTCTAATTGAATAAATTTAATATTGTGTCCTACATATTTTATTAAGATAAACTTAATCCATTAAATGTAACCATTTACATTTTATTTAGTCATATGTAAGACCCAATATTATATTTAATTAATTAGAAAATGCCGCAATCAAGTGGTGTTGGTCACCATTATGGTGCCCACATAGCAATACACCTTTCAAATGCTTCTTAGAATTTGCAAACTCCCTTCCGATAAAAACATTCAAGTGAACATTAAAATATAAAAACCCCAATGAAAATACAAAAAGTTATTGGAACATAAAGTTAAGTTAGTAATAGTATTATAAATTTATTAAACTAAAAATCACCTCATCACGAATATGTGTTCGGGCTCGGAAAGTCAGCCTTTCATGAACATCTGCAAGAATCCTCTGTAATGTAGGACGTAGTCCAGACAAAGATTCACTCCGTCTGCTTTGTTGCTCCCCCAAGACTTCGACTTTAAGAATATCAACAAGCTCACAAAGAAAATCAATATTTGTTTCGTGAATTAGTTTTGGCCGCAATGTATCATATAAGTATGTAGACCTGCAATATACAACATCAATTAATAAAGAGCTGTATATAGTTACACTGATAATTGTAGGAACTTGCTAGTGTCTTGTTTTAGTGAGTTTTAATTTTCTTTGCATACCGAGTCAAGGCATTTTCGTGAAAAATGATAACTATAGGACCTCATGTTTTGCTAGTGTCATGTTTCATATAATTTTGACTTTCAGGTAAAAATTGCACATATTTTTACAATGTCAAATGTAATTCTTAAATAATTAGAACTTAGAGAGAACTGTTTTTGATCATTTTTGTTCATTATCTTCCCTTGGGAGTTTTCATTTACTGATTTAAAAGAAACCCTTCTCTTTGATACAGTTTCTCCAAACACATTGAAAATAAAATTCCAACCTCTAGTTACCAGTAACTAATATGAGAAATTGCCTCAATAACATTATCAAGAAACCCAATACTTACAAAGGATCTATCAATGGAGCCAAACTTGACACGTCCTCTGAAGAGGTTGGGAAAAAATGATCAAAGAGTTGCTGCTCAAGCTGACAAACCTACAAAAGTAACGAAGTCAAATGGATGAGAAACTAAAAATTGATCTAGTAATTGTATATTTTTTTTACTAGATCTAAATCGCACATAAAAAAGGAAAGATAAAATAAAAGGACACAGAAAGAGTATAAATTAATAAATAACAACCAAAGGACCCATACAGTCTGCATCACTACAAGTCTAACCCTTCTAAATAAGGACCCAATTACTAAGTAAATGGAATCACGGATTTTATAAGTATAAATCTAATATCAAAGTAAATCATACATCGTCAATGTCATTCCTTTTGAAATAAACATTTTTTGTCCTATGCCTTCCTAGTAGGTAAAGGAATTAACATGTTTACAACTAAGACAAAAGATATAATATCATACCTGCATTAAATATGCGCATCCAGATCTAGTCAAAGATGGCAAGGACTCCTTCTTTGCAAACTCAGATATTCGTTGGTAAACTATGCCTTTAATCTGTTAAATAAAACAAATACAAGTTAGCAACAGTAAACTAAGAGAATCAATGAACCTTTGTCATATACTAAAAAACCAATGATGAGCTCACCAAGGAAAGCCTCTGCTCACAATAAAGTTTGTGACATTCTGCAAGTAGCTGAATATACTCTTTTCTTGATGATCTACTTTCAATTTCCTTCAGCACTGGCTTAAGCTGCAAAACTTCGTATGTTAGACATGGCAAAACAAAATATCTCAAATTGAGAAATCCACTCCACCCAATGTATCCCACAAGAAAGGATTTTGATTTGCTTCCTATAGCACCTACTTATTCAATGACATCATTCGGCCAAAAATGAAACAGTACCTCACTTGCTGCTGCCTTGAAACGGACATATATAACAGATGCCTCAACACCCTCTGCAAGGGATGTCTTGCTGCTACTATTGCTCCGGATTGCTGACTGAACCTGATGAAGAGACACAATACCAATATAGTACCAGAACATTTTCTTTTTTAGGTAACAAATAGAGCACTTGATTTAAGACCAAAAGGAAACAGAGAAATCAACCCAACAAAACAGTACAAAACAATGGAGGCCAATAATTCAACCCCTGCATTATTTTACCTGTGAAGACGCACTTTTGAGTACAGACAGTACATGAGAACGAATCATACCCAACGCTCGAGACTGTCATAACAAAAAAATATTACTCAATTATTGAAAATGGAAACCAATTTCAGTGGTGGAACAAAAAGCAAAAATATAATGTTATCTGATCAATAATCTGCATAAATTTGTTTCTACCTGCAGTTGTCGAAATTTGAGTAAGTAAACGCCAGATTCAGCATACTGTGGATTGTTTTCTACATACCTAAAATAAAGTAGATAATGTATAAGGTCATAAAGTTGATTAAGAAAATAAGTGTCTCGCTCTCAATATAATATGCTAGTAGTTCCCTAATTAACAAATAGAATAATGATACTACACAAGTAATAAATGATGAATGCAACTAAAGCAGCAAGAAAAAAAAGGTGATGTAAATAGCATCCACTTACGCTATGCAGTCATCAAGGCGTTTGAGCAGAGGGAGGAAATTCTCATTAACAACATTCATATTTGGAGAATAAAAATTGGTAGAAATCTGCACCAGGATAGACAACAACAATTAAATTATTTCGTAATAATAAGAACTGAATAGTTAAGTTTAATACACTGGAAGTTTTGAATCTAACAATTTGCAGTTCAGTATATATTTCAATAATCAGCTCCCCCCCATTAAACTTGACAGTACACTAGAACTAATCTAAAAAATTCAACTTTTGAACTAAAAAAATACAAGCAAATAAAAGTGTCAGATAATTCAAATGCATTATTAATTTATATTGATATTTCATTGCAAAGAAAAAATTACAAGCAGTATCATTAATCAAGCCTACAAACCTGTTAAAATGTGCTTAACTTATAAAGTTTTTAAAAATGGTGCCCCAACCTCTCTTTTTCCCAACCCAACAACCAAAAAACAATATGGGGAGAAAAAAAATGCTAGAGATGAACCTATATGAAAGAAATATTATTTGAACAAAAGTTCAAACTCTAGGTAAGATAGCATTCGAACCTTACATTCTCCAATTCATCAAAATAGTTGAGCTTACTGCGAAGTGCTTCTGAAAATTCAATCAGCCTTTGCTTCTCAATTACCTGAAAAGAAAGGAGAGACGTGAGATATGATGAAATGTCAAAATCAAAAGCAGCAACCAACACAATAGGATAGAAAAAAAAAAAACTCCATGCTGCATCCGGGATCAAATATTCTCATCTTACTAGAGAAAAAACTAAAATGGCAACTAACAAATTTCCTTGAGACCTAAGAGTTGCATACCCATTTCTTAAAATGCTAAAAAAAAATTTCTTTTAATAATAATAATAATAGACAACAAAGATCCTTCATACAGAAAATATATATGTATATATGATTCAGGTATTCACTTTATAGGCCAAGGTAAGTAAAGATAAGGGATAAATGAAAGAAACCGTACCAATCGATCGCATGCATCATGAAGAGTTTTTGTCTTTGTTGCTACTGCTTGATGTTGCAGCTGTAACTCATTAAATAAATCTAAAGTGTCATCCACCTGCACATAAGGGAACTCAGCGTTTTAAACAAAAATGCAAATGTCTTTAATGGATCATCAGCATTGTATTCATGTACAATAACATATGATCACCTGATGAAGTATGCCGTCACATGTCTGTATGCGCTCAGTTAATGTGTTCACATACTGCCGATACTTCTCCTCTGTCTAAAGAAATAAAATGAGGCACACTGATTAAATACTGATAATTATGCTTATAAAGAAAGAGAAAAATAAACAAAAAAAAATAGATCCAGTGCACTCTGAGTAAGATATACATTTAAAATATACTAAATACACCATACTGATGAAAAGTACAAGCTTCCATTTCAAATAATAATAATACAAACTAACCTCAGACTTCATGGCTGTTTCAAGATCCGTGAACCACTTATAAAACTGCAGCAAAACAAAAATTATTAAAATCAAAACCTAACTTGAGAAAAAAGAGTTGTAGAAACACAAATAGCTTACCCAAGTCCATTTTCTCTAAACTATAATATGACGGACAAATTCAAAGTGTCCAAACAGTACTATTAATTAAGGAAAATAAGCTCCATTGATAAAGTAGCATGGAGTATGACCGAATTCCAATACATTAATAATATATATCCAGGCAGAAAATGCCCAAGTACTTCACCAATCCCAAAATTTAAGTTCTATGTATTCTCTCCGACAGTGCTAAACCATATCCAAATGCCAAAAAAAAAAAAATCTTACATGGCCTAAAGGTTATCATACTAACATACCATTATGCATAGCAATGCAAAATACTCTATCCTTGACATAGAGTGATGAAAGATCGGCAATTCATAAGAAAATGGCGATAAAATTAACAAACTCAAAGACTAACCTGATTTGTATTGACGAGAACAGCTTCTATAGCTCCAGAGTGCTCAAATCCCAACGAGTTTTCCTTCGTGGAGACGGACAAGCCATTATCTTTTCCAGAGATTCGATCTTGAGCCTACAATTTCCCAGAAGCCCTAGTTACTCTACATATCAAATGAATTAACATAAAAGAATTTAAAAAGTAACTACCATCTCACCAAATTGGGAGGAAACGGGCGATCAGCGACGGCATGAGAAAGAGTAACAATGGCTGCTTGCTGCTGCTCTGTCAAAGGAGCATTCTGCCAAACAAATAAATAAACTCCATGAAATCACCAAAATACAAAATGCCGCGTGAGCAGATCTAATGTTATCTGATCCAAGCCTCTCAATTACAATTACCAGAACACAAAATTCAAGACGAAATCTAAAGCTACTGCAATGAAAAATTCAGCTCTGAGATCTGCTTATTACTAGATCTGAAATAAAAATTCTCCACCATGATTGAAGTAAACCCGGTACAGCAAATATAATTAAAGAAATAGAGAAATAGGATTGAAAAATGAGACCTGTTCCCAGTGAGAAGCGAAATTGTAGCCCTTGGAAATGGCTCCTCCAGATTTAGAGTGAGCGGTGGAAGAAGGACTTGATTTGGTCGCCATAGTTGGTTCAGTTTCACAGCATTCTCATTCCTCAGTCAGTCTTCTCCTCTGCTCTTTCTTTCTTTCTTTCTATGTTATCTCTCTCGCCTCGCCTAGTTAAAGACGAAATGGCCTTCAACAGTAGGAAAGAAAAAACAGCAATGAAACGGTGCGTATCAAGGTTTTAGAGGAGTTTTTATTTATTATTTATTTATTTTTTTTGCAGCAAACATGTTCATTTCATTTCTTTCTCTTTTTTTTTTTATTGAGCCTTCCAAGTGAAATACAATTAAGCAGTTATGCTGATTTTTTCTATTAGATGGAAGGTTAAAAAAATGTAATAGTTTTTTCAAATATGTAATAGTAGGGAAATATGTAATAGTAGGGCTGTTCATCCGATCCAATTCCTTTTTTGGTCAAACAACATCCAATCCCCACTAAGTGTGGATTTCATTTTTTGGATCCAATCTAATCCGCACAATAGCTCAAATCCAATCCAATCCAATCTACAAAAGTGCGGATTGGATTGGTTACTTTGGATTTGTTACTTTTTAATATTAAATTATTTAATATTTATGAAAAAAAATATTTTTTTTTTCACATAACTAGCAACAAATAAAACAAATTATAGTTATTTTATGTCTCCAACAACACATTAAATAAATAAAATAACAAATAACAAATTCAAAGGAAGAAAAAAAAAATGTACTGTATATATAAAAAAAAAATATATTTTATTTTAAATTGTATGTTGAAAAAAATATATAAGAATAGAATATACATTTTATCTATTAAGTTTTGTAATATAATTATATTATATGTATTAGACTTTTAAATTACTATTTTCTTAACATTAAAATGTTATTTGTATATAAAATTTTTTAATTTTGTTATAAATATGTGTGGATTGGATTGGATCGGTTACTTTTACATGTCAATCAACATCCAATCCGCACAAGTGCGGATTTTGAATTTTCCAATCCAATCCAATCCGCACAAGTGCGGATATTGCGGATATGATTGGATTGGATCGTGCGGATTGAATTGGACCGGCTATTTTATGAACACCCCTATGTAATAGGTTAAAAAAAATATATGTAATAGTTATTTTTCAAATATAATTGTTTTACACATTACTAAATAAATTTAACTATAATATTAATTTTAAAAATATTAAATTATTAAATTTTGATTTAATGATAAATAATAAAAGAAAAATTTTAATATTTATATTAAATTTAGTTAGTTAATTAAATAAATATGAAAAAATATTTTTTTTACATTATATCAAACTCAATTTTTTTTATTAATTTTTTGATGAAAAAAGAAATCTTAATTTTTTTTCTAGTCCATAGTCCAACTTCAACTCATATAAAATAAAAATAAATATTTTTCTAATTAGATAAAAAATTAAGCTTAAAAACACAAATTTTCCTAATACTATTTATATATCTATTAAGAGTGCACACATATATAGTAAAGTAGCATCTGTGTGTGGTATTTCTATTAGATGTTTTAAAATTATGCCAAAATTCAATATGTAGTTTAACAAAATTGAGTTCTTTTAGTATAATTTTTACTAAATATATCTACAGGCGAAAACACTAAGATTAGATAATAGAGTTAAATGTTGTTTGTGATCATTTGCATTCTGTTTTCTGATTTTATATCCCATGCAATGATTGTTTTACCCCATATAGAGACTTTACTAGTATGTTGCATTGCATTTTCTGTTATTGATAGAATATGAATATGCCTCTTATCTTACGATGTATTTGTCTTTCATTTCAGATAAATAAAAAATAAAAAACCAAATAACCAGGCAGATCTCTTTTCTATATTACATAAAACAATGGGAAGGAACAAGTACAAGAGGGTATAACATCTCCTCAAATTTCATAAGAGCTCTAGGAAAATTTCAAAAGAAACTAACAGCCACCAACCAAAATTTTACAAGGGTTGTAAACATGGGACAGTGCTTGCTTCCTTGAAATTAAAAAATGTCTGAAAATTGCTTGAATCGAATCAATCCTTGACATCAGTAACGCCTTCTGTAGAGATCTGAAAGCGTGCATCAGCTTCAGCCAAACATGGGGAGCTTATTACTTTACAGATGCGCTCTTCCCCTCTTCCCTTCCGTAGAGCAAGCCTATTACAAAATCAATAATGATCAGATTGAAACATTTTCCTGAACTTTTTGCAGCAAGAGACAAGTAAAAAACCTCGCTACAACGAACCTTGTTGTGGAGGCATGCGCCATGATGTTACCACCAATGGGCTTAAACTGAGGACCCGCAAACAGTGCAGAGCCATCTACTTGTGCAACTACTTGGTTTGTAATAACAACAGCAACACCAAACTACAGTCGTGTACAATGGGTATGTTGATTAAAAAACGAAGATCAAAAAATGGAGTACAGAACATCATGTGCTTATGCAAGTAATTTAAACAAAGAAGAAATATATAGTTATAAGCATATCCAGCAATGAGTAGAGTTCTCATTTATCAATAAAACACTAAAACCAGCAAATCTTAACAGGAAGAGCCAAAAAAAATGTCTTTCAGGCATATAAGGACCCAACCCAAAGTGTAAGAATCTTTACCTCATCTGCTAATTTTTGAAGACTGCGAAGAAACTTTGCAAGATGCATTTGGCGAGCTGAAAGTTCACCTCTTCCAGAAAAGTCCGTCCTGTACAGAGCTGTAGCACTGTCTACTACCATGAGAGCAAATCTACCAGCCAAAAATTAGCTTTAGATAATTAGACTTTCCAGCAACTTTATCACCTTTGCCCAAATCAGCTCTAATCATTTCATTTCATGGGGAAAAAAAAACATTCCCTTCTGTGATCACTTTCATGAACATTTTCTGATATTGACAACTTTGATCAATCGGTTATTATCATACCTTGTTTCAACCATCATTGATGCTGCTTCAAGCAAGAGCCTTGACTGATGGTCAGTGTTGTAAGCTCTAGCATAAGCCACATTCTCCAAGACATCGGCCCCATTCAATCCAAACCTGCAGCAGTCAACACCCTCAAATACACATGGCACAACATCATATGCACACAATCATATCAATGTAGTCATATATATAACCTTTCTGCTATCTGTAAGAGTCGCTGGGGTCTAAATGTTCCCTCGGCATCAATGTACATTGCTTTTCCCTCTCCACCTCCTTGATCTAATGGAAGCTGAAATACCAAAGTGTTAGAACTGTACCTTTAAATGAATAAACCTATACTGCAAGCAATTGTAAAATAAATTGACCGGCAACTAGGTGAATCCCACTATTACCAAAATTATTTATTCTAATGAATTCTGAAGTAATCTTATGGGAGATTAAAGTACTTATCTAGTCATATGGTCAACTGATTTTTCTTGACACTAAACTACTCTATTTCTACAAAGATTACCCATCTGATTGGTGGCAAAATTAAAACACTTACTTGGCAAGTGACACAGAGCGTATGACAGAGTTGAGTCTTTCCAGAACGAAACTCACCATATAACTCGGTAATAGATCCTGTTTCAATTCCTCCTACCAGAAAATCAATTAGCTTTATTACTAATCATATTAGAATATATTCACTGGAAAACTAAGTCATCAGATTCAAGTTAAAAATTGAACTAGATTTTGGTAACATATGAGGATTCTCACCCTCCAAGACTTTGTCAAGTTCCCTTGATCCTGATGTAATTTGAATGATTTCAAGCCTCTGGGCATGAAGTTGGCTAGCACTAGTGAAACCCAATGGCACTAATTTGGAGGCTGTCAATGCAATGAGTGAAGACATTAAGAAATTCTGTATTAAAAAAATAGCTCAATTGTAGCAACAATTCTGATATATAAAGAGTGGTCAATTAGGCATCAAGTGACATGCCTGCCTCAATGATCTTGTCAACTTTAGCTTCACTAATTCCTTTGATTTGCAGAAGTTCTTTTCTTGGAGAGTAAGCAACGGATTCAATCGTGCAAAGACCCGCATCTTTAAGCTTCTTTACATCAATGGCAGCTATACCGGACGCCTTTAGTTGAAGATTGAAAATATTAAAAATAAGCATCACTAAACTACTCATCTATCCACTCAAAAAAACTACTTTCTAAATATTGTGCATCCATTGAAATAATAAGTGTTCAATTAAGAAAATGACTACGAATACAAACCCCTCATCAAACAAAAGCATGGGGTTTTGCGTAAATAGTAATAGACAAACATCTAGATTGAAATAACCCATTCTAGAAACACATGTTACTGTATATATAACCATGTACATACATATAAACCTGAAAAATCTAACTAAAAATACGATCTTGGGCAATATGTGAACAAAATTCGGACACCCAGAAAAAAGTAGGGTCAAAAGAACGAAATTGTAGGTTAGAAAGGCCGTCAAAATTTGATTAAAAGGAAACCCATTTCCGTAAACGCCTGAATCAGTCATATAAACGAAGAAATGGGAGTACAGTAGAGTAAAAATATCGAATTTGAAGGAGGGCATTTTCTTGAAAAGCAGTGGAGATTTTACCTGAAGCTGTTCGACTGGAAAAGGGCCATGCTGGACTTCCTCGAGTTCTTGTTGTTCTTGAGCCCCCTTCTGATTTCTCTGCTGCTCCATTTTCTGTGGCTGAAGAACGCAGAGGGGATTGGATTGGAGTTGGGACAGTGAAAAGAACTCAGAGAATGGAGGGAAATGAAAAAGTTTCAAAGGTTTTTAAATAAAGCGCTAAAAGAAGCTTACAGGGTACGTTAATAAAACTATCATTTTAAAAAAAAAAAAATAGAATAAAAAATAAATTAAAGGCCGAAATATGGCCCATAAATAACTGGGTTGAAGTATCGGCCCAGTTGTCATGGATAAAAGCCATGAGTTCTTTGCAGTCAACATGACCCAATAGCTACAAACAATAGCTTTTTTGTTCAATCTGAAAACAAAAAGGAATTTTTACAAAAAAAAAATTGTTCAATTTTTTGGGCAAAGGTTTAGAATTTTACTATTACACGGAATATTTTACAAAAATACTATCTTTTTATAAAACAACCGTAAAATAATAAAACTGAACAATTAAAACAACAGTGGAACAATTAAAAAACAATCGTGGAATAACCGTAAAAACTTAACACAGTACACAATATAAAACTTACACAATATTTTGAAAAAAAAATTTGTCCCACAGTAAAAAAGTAAAAAAGTTAAAAATTTCAATATAGTGTAAAAACTCCAAACAAAAATTTGTTTGATAAAAATAAAACAAACAACTTATTACACAATTTATTAAAAGAGGAAGGTAGTTTTTGAGTAAGAAGGATTTTAGTATGACAAGTTATGATTCGGTTTTGAGTGATATTAGTTTGATTTGTAAAAGTACTAATGTGTCTAAGTTTTTATTTTGTACTACGTGAATGTTATTGCTCATAACTTTGTCAAATTGGCTCTCTCTCTTGATGATGTAAGAGTTTGGTAGTCAACCTTAGCACTGGGTACTAACTCTCGAGATCTCGTTTTTGATACTTTGAAGGCTTTTGAACTTGAGGACAAGGTCTCCTACTTTATTTTTGACCATTCTGAATTCAATGGTCACATCAAATTTGGCATTTGAGTAATTGAAGACAGTGTCCCAAGTTGATTGTCAACCTAGGCGTTGGGCCCAATACCAAGTCAACCCAGGCACTAGGCCCCTTTTCTAGGGGCTTGATTTTATAGTTTTCTTCTCAAGCTTGCTTGAATCTTCATTATATCTTATAACAGAAAAAATGCCCAAAACACTTTTTGATGAACTCGATCGAAAACAGCCCAGGTTGACAATATGTTAACCTAGGCAGTGGGCCTAGCCCCAAGTGTCAACCTGAACGCTGGGTCCCGATTTCGCCCCTTCATAAATTCTATTCGGTCCCTTGAAATAGTTGAATCTCAATATTTTTTGAAAATTGAGAAGATGCTCGAAAGAATTCTTGAAAAACTCCATTTAAAATGGCCCAAGTTGACAAAATGTCAACCTAGGCGATGGGCCCTATTTTTTACACCCGGAAAGTGTTGTTTCTTCTTCAAAATGACCTATTCCCCCATTTTTCATAAAAATGAAGAAGATTAAAAAATTGGATCTTCGATTTGATACTTGGAAGGCACCCAGATTGGCAGATTGTCAACTTGGGCGTTGGGTGCTCGGGGCCCTAAGCGCTCAAAAATGAACTTGCTCTGATTTTAATTCGAATGCCTCAATATGTCGGTGGTATGTCTAATTGATATTACAATGTAAGTTTTAACCCTTTTCCACTAAGACGGTCCTAAAAAACTGAAACTAGGTTGGCTTCTGGTTGCAGATTCGTATAATTTCAACTCTCGGGTCTTGTATTAGGTTGCTCAATGTCTTCATGGTTTAGAATACTGAAAGATAGTGAGTTAGATCCATGTTATTGAAGTCTAAACTTTCATCCCAGAGATCCCGACGTCAACCTAGGCGTAGGGCTAGGGTCCCTTCCCAGGTTAACTTCTATGACTCGAGTCTACTCAACTTTGTGGTGTCATCCTTCATGGCACGTCTCAAACATTGATGTTCACGTCACTAGGGAAAATTTTCGAGTTAACAAGCCATTTATATTTTTAGGTAGGACATATCACTTTTTAATTTTAAGTTTGAGGTTAATTACACATCATTGTGTATATATAAAGTATGTATAATTTGAGTGTTTCCCAATCATTTTTCTTAAGGATAAGATAACATCACCAGTGGAGGTGCTAAAAATATTTCTAATTGTCCAACCTGAGTAAATTGCACTAACCAAACTGAATAACTCGACAAAAAATACACATTGAAATAATCTAATGAAATTTCTAACCATTCAATGAATATATTTGGGAGGAATATTAAAAATGTTGGGTTTTGTGCCCTAAATAAAACCCATTTCAATATAATCAGATTTACTTATTAATAAAGATCAGAAATAACATTTTATGTTGCATGGTTCACATGATTTATTTCATGATTATATATATAATGTATGAATTCTATTTATGTCCAGAACATATGAATTTGTTAAAGATTATAGTGTTGTCAGCACAGTGGAATATAATCTTAATTATATGTTCGAAAGTTTATTCCCTGATTTGTCAGAAAACTGGATTTAGACTGACATGGTATAATCAGCGATAAGTATTCTTACACCTTGGAAAAGTGTTATGTCATTTCCAGGATATTGGCAAAGTTTACCAGTATTGGATGTATAGAGTATACATCGGAAGGTACCGATATTGAACTTTGATTAGATATATTAAACTTTACCGTAATATCTATTCAATTCAATATCACCTGTTGATCCTAGATCAAATGATCTTAATCCTGATATGATTAGGTTCGATCTCAAGAGTACTATACATATTCTTTGATTTGTTAGTTAAGCCTACTTTTGGGTCAGGGTAATACGTACATTTTGGGAACATGATAGTATAATTGAGTGGGAGCGCTAACATAAATATGGAATCTATAACTTCTATAGGAATTTAGAAGTGAAACGATGATATCCTTCGAGCTTGGCTAAACAGAGATAAATGGTGGAGATCTCATTTCACTTTGTTGAAATATCATTTATATGGAGCTAAGTATTTTAAGGATAAAAATACATTGAAGGTGTGACGGTAATTTAGTGCCTATTCAATGTAGATCATCTATTAGAGGGTCATTGATCAAATTAGGATTATAACAATGGATAACTAATAATGTGTCTTTATCATGGAACATATAGAGTGTTCTATATGACTGAGAGTGCAATTCCAAGTTCTAAGAGTGGATTCAATAAGGAATTAATAAGTTAGGGAATTTACTTGGTGAATTCGGTTCGACTTATTGGAAGCTCGGTTATATAGACACATGGTCCCCATACTAGTTGAGACCATATTGCTTGTAAGACTCAGTTAATTGATTTTAATTAATCAATTAAAATTCTAAAGTTAGACTATGTCTACTTTATGAATTTTCACTAAGCAAAGGCAAAATTGTAAAGAAAAAGAGATTCTAGGTTTATTTATTAATTAAGAGACTTTACATGTCTAAATTAATAAATATATTAAATGGCAATATTATTTAATAATTATTTTTAAGTTATTAAATAATTAGAATTGGCATTTAAATGGTTAAATTAGAAAATTGGCATTTTTGAGAAAATGGGTATGAAAAATAACAAAATGGTAAAATTGCAAAGTAAGGCCCAATATCCCTTGTTTGGCCGCCCACTATGCATAGCAATTACCATTTATAGTTTTCATTATTTTAATGCCATACAATTCTAACTTAAACCTAGAAGGCATTCTATAAATAGAAAGTATTGGCTTTAGGAAACTCATGACTTTGAACATTGTTTCCTTCAGACAAAAGCCAAGCCGCCCCTTCTCTCTCTTTTCTTCTCTAAAATTTCGAAAACCCTTGAGTGATAGAGTAGTGCCCACACACATCAAGTGGTACCTCAATCATAGTGTGTAAGACTGTGGAAAATCAACCAACAAGAAGGAGAGAAGGAGATCCAGGTTCAGATCTTGATAATGCTCTGCTACAGAAAGGAATCAAGGGCTAGAGATTTGAAAAGAATGAGTCATTATATTCCGCTGCACCCAATGTAAGGTTTACTAAACTTTATATGTGTTTATTTCATTGTTTTAGAATTCATATTAGGATGTTAATCAAACATACAGGGTAATAAATCTAGATCCTGGTAAAATATTTCCAACAGTATTCTATAAATAGAAAGTAATGGCTTCAGGAAACAACACACAATTGCATCTCATTCTTTTCAGAGAGAATTCCTGAGCCGCCACTTTCCTCTCTCTTTTCTTCTCTTCAAAATTTCGAAAATTCCTTGAGTGATAGAGTAGTGCCCACACACATCAAGTGGTACCTCAATCATAGTATGTAAGACTGTGGATAATCAACATCAAAGAAGGAGAGAAGGAGATCTAGATTCAGATCTTGATTATGCTCTGCTACAGACAGGAATCAAGGGCTAGAGATTTGAATGGAAGGAGTCATTATATTCCGCTGCACCCAATGTAAGGTTTTCTTAAACTCTTATGTGTTTATTTCATTGTTTTAGAATTCATATTAGGATGTTAATCAAACATACTTGGTAGTAAATCTAGATCCTGGTAAAATATTTCCAACAACTGGCACCAGAGCCATGGTAATGATTTACTTTCATGTAATATGAATTAAAACAATATTTTATATGTTTTGTGTTGATTTGGATGGTTTCATGTTGGTTTATATGCTTATGTGATGAAAGTTTGTGTTGTACGAATTTTTTCCATGAAAAATATTTTTTCTATTTTTGAAACTATTTTATTTGGATTCCTTGTGAAAAATTAAGCAATTTTTGTTTTTACGGAACTTAATTCCGATGAAAAACGAAAAAGTTATGAATTTTAAAAAATCGGGAAACAATGGTGTCGAGGGTGGTGCTCATGCGCACCAGACCCTCGGTCACCAACCCCCCATCCGCGCGCGTGACATGCCCAGAGCACCCTGCATCCGCCGAGCTGGGACCATGCAAGCGCCGAGTTTTCTCGGTGCCTCTTCTCTGTCCGCGCGCATAAGGCCCTGCATGCAGCCTATTTTGGGCTGCTCGTGCAGCCTTGCTGCCAGCAGTCCCAAAATTGCGATTTTTTGGGTTTTTTCCCCAAAAATCTAATTTTTTATGGGATTGTTTCCCAAAATTCAATTTTTCCAATTTTAGATTTTTCCAATTTGAAATATTTCCAATTTTAAATATTTCCAAATTTTAAATATTTCCTTTTTTTTTTAAATATTTCCAATTTGGAATATTTCTAATTTCAAATATTTCTAATTATCGTAAGATTTAAAAATTTGTTAACTTCTTTAATATTTGTATATTATTTAATTATAAGATTAGATATTTTGATATTTAACAGATTTTAAATTAAAAGATAACTTTGTCTTTTTATTTGAAATATTATATTAAAATTATCTTATATGACAAATTAAATAATTAATAAATTTGAAATTAACATAGATATTTTTATGGATATACTTACCATAATATTTTCAAATTCAAAAGTTTGTTATTTTGTTAAATATTTAATTATTTATAAATTATAAGTTTAAAAATGATATTTTTCTATATATATCATTTTTTTCCTTATTGAAAATTTATAAATCATATCTTAAATATTTAAATAACTTAGATATTTTGTAGAAATTTGAATATTGCTTAATTTGAGATATTTTGACATATAATTATGGTAATTATCATTTTTTTATTATTTTATTCCTAAAATAATAATTATCTAACCAAATCTATTTTAAAATTGGTTTATTTTATTAAATTATAAGACTTGAAAGTGATATTGAAGATTCTTTCTTTCAAATCATTGATCTTATTTGATATTTAATTTAATTTGATTCAAATAAACCTAGGTATTTTAAAATTAGTTTCCTTTATTTTGAGATTTTAAGGTTTGTTTTAACAACCCTAAATTTTCAAAATTTATTTGGTTAGTTTAAGAATAATAATTTAATTATATTAATATCTTATTTCACATCTGTTATATGGACAATGTTTATTTATTTAATTTTACATTGTTTATTCAAAAAAAATTTAACAAACCTATTATTTATTTGATCTAAATTGCTACGATTAACTTGTTGACAAATCCAATGATCTGATTTTAATCATAGTCCAATTGTCAATAGATCTTATAAATAATTTGTAACAGGTAAATTTTGTATTTCTTTCATCTGTGTAAACCTAGTAACATGATAGGGCCCATCCAAATCATTTGACCTGTGTGAGCCTATATGTTTGCTATTGAGCTTAGATGCATATAGGAAGCCCATTTAAGTTTTACTAAGTAAATGGACTAGGATACTAAAATAAAATTTGACATAAGTAATTTTATTTAGGCCCAATTAGATTTGGACTTATTCAATGAATAACAATTGTTTATTTAAAGGTTAAATTCCTCTCTTTTGGGCCTTGTGTGAGAGTTGGGGGCCAATAGAAGTGGGTACGACATACTGAACCCAGCTCCCCCTCACATGAACTACCACAATTGTGAAGGCCCATTTGCCTTATTTAAATAATTATATTAGGTTAATTATATTAGTCTAACCTAATTAAAATTGAATTAGCAACATAATTAACTTTTAAAATATATGAAATTTATTTTTCATTTTAATATTTTAAAGTTAATTTTAGAAAAACACTTAGTTAATGATATATATTCTAGATAGTTATTTCTATACTAGTTATTATTTCTAATAATAAATAGGAAAATATCATTGATTGTGAAATTAATTATTTAATAATTAATTTTGGTACAATCTAAGTTTAGTATATTTTCCTAATATTAAACTAGAATTAATAATTAAGTTTCCTCTATACTTAATTATTTATTTCTTGAATTTAATACATTTAATTAAATTGAAAATTTCAATATCTAAGTTGATTTTTATCATGATACTTAAATATTGTTATTTTCATGATATTTAATTAAAGTGGAAAATTATTTTTAAGTTTGGAATCTTATTTCAGAATAATTTAAATTTGAATAATTTTCAAAATATATTTTATTTTATTTTATTAATCTTTATCCCACAATTTCGAAATTGCATTTCTTTAATGCAGAAATTTCGAATTTTACTTGAAAAATAGATTAAAGTTGAAAATTATTTATTTTAATTTTGGATCAACTTAAATCAATGATTTTTTCATTTAATGATTAATTAAAATAAATGAACTAAAATATATTATAATTAGAAATTGAATTAATTAGTCAATGAAAGTCTAGATAGATATTATCTGTTTTGCTTGAAGTATTTTTCTAGTGATATTTAATTGAATAGAAAATTAATATTTAAGTTGATTCTTAATCATGATACTTAAATATTTGAAATTTTTCTTAAATATTTAATTAAATAGAAAAATTATATTTTTTGTTGTAAATTAATTAATTTTGGGCCAACATAAAATTAGAATAATTTTTCCAGGATTTAATTTTATATTATTTTAAAGCATTTTTTGAAAATTGTATTCTTATATACTTCAATTATTTTCGAAATGCAATATATATTTATAGAAAATTAAATTTGAGTTGTAGATTAATTTAAATTAATTTTGAAACAACTTAAATTGCATATTTTTCTAAATATTTATGGAAATTATTACTAAGATGGAAATAATTCACGTTATTTTCATATCCATCTAAGTATAATTTATAAATATTACATTAAAATTTATATTTAGAATTTTTTTTAATTCTAAATTGGAAATTTTAATTAAATAAATATATATTTAAAATAAATTGATTAAAATAAATATTAGAAGAAAATACAACCTTCTTTAAATAATGAGCTTTATTATTAGGATATTCGATCTTCATTGTTGGTTTTACATAGTTCTTGTTTTAGTGAGTAATTCTCCCTAATGGAGGAACGTTCATTAGCAATTTAACGCCGTAGAATCTCGAAAGATAATATTATTTGTAAGTGTTTTATATAGTATTGATCACCTTAATGGTGGCGACTGTATTTGACTTACAAAGGTATGAAACAATGGTGGAAGCTCAAAAGATAGAATAGCCTTGACTCTCGCCTAAACGGGACAACGCTGGATTCCAATCTTGATCGAATAAAAGGTTGCTAGAATGTTTATCATTTTAGATGAGCTGACAACTCTATTCAATGGATGGTATCACTGACTCTCGCCTAAACGGGACACTGATATCAGTTTGTTGAAGACCTTGGAAATTATTTAGGATTGTATGTTTTAGTATTTTCACTTATCATTCCTACTTGCTATATGTTTAATAATTTCTGAATTGTGTATGAATTTATATTGAACCATGTTATTTTCAGTTATTAAATTGTAGTTTAATTTCAAATCTTCATTGTTGGTCTAACTTTATTTGTTGTTCTAATGAGATAAATCCCTAATGGATTTTCACCATTAGACAAACATAATAGTGTTAGATCTCGAAAGATAAATATTATAAATGCAACATCTAGCTATTCATCAATTGATGACACCTTAGACTAGTATTTACAATATGAAACAAGAAGATTGTATAAATAAGATTACTTTGACTCTTGCTAATCGGAGTAACGTTGGATTCTTATTTAAATACGAAATTATCCTAATTCCTCTTAGCTTATTCATTTTGAATTAGCTTAATAACATATCATTGGATGAATGGTCTATAAATCATTTCATGTTGTTCTATATTTTCTCTTAAGAAATTAAATGACGCATATGATTATATTCCCGAAATTCTATTCCAAAATGATATAAATCTTCAATCTTAGAAATCTCCTACTTGTATGGGCAAATCAACTTAGAGTTAAATTAGTAGTGGTGGTCTAAGAAAGAATTACTCATCATACAGTTACACTTTCACAAGTGTTTAATAACTATTTTCTATCAATGGATTCAAACTGTATGAGTTTAGTATTCTGTGACCAGAATCCACTTGCACTATTCTAAGAACTCTTTGATGTAATCCTAAGTCACCAAAAGACACAACCATATTTTATAAATCTATGGCATTTGTATCTTGTTCATGGTGGTTCTAACAAGATCAAATCTCTGCAAAGAGTTAATATGCCTATATTCACTGAAAGTAAGTTCATCTCATTCGCAGATGGATGTACATTCAGGGGTGGATATGAGTTTTTCGTTGTATTCTTAAAACGATCACTCTAGATTTTACCTTATGCAAAAGAAATTTGAAATGTTTGAAAAATTTCATGAATTTCTAGCAATAGTGAAAAATTATTAAGGTAAGTGGTTAAAGATCTTGCGAACTGATAGGGGTGGAGAAAAAGTTAGTAGATATGCAGTTCAAAGATCATTAATTTGATTTTTAAATTATATCCAAACTTACCTCCCCAGAAATTCAATTTGCATATTGATAATTAGTTACTAGTCGTTACCTAAATCCTTCTATGGTAATATAATTTCAGAATGATGCAATGGTTGTATACTTAATGTAAATCATTACTAGATTCATGGATGACCTAATCGAAATCTTAAGAAAAGCTAGAACTGCTAACCCTTATTTGCATGTTTGTTAGCTATTCTAAATGATTAGGGGTGGACCATCCCATAGTCATTAGATAAGAAAGTGTTTGTTTAAACAAATACTACTTTTCTAAGAAAATGACTAAGTCTGAAAATAAAGTAGCAAATAAAGGAGATAGTTTTTCTTGATTCCAAAAGTGTTCTATCATCTTTACATGATGATCCCACTGCCTCTGTTGTCTTAATACAACCGAAGAGGTCCATACCATTTAGTTTTCTTAGACACAATTCACGGTACCTTGTCGTAGTGGGAGAGTTTCTAGGAACTCCCCTTCTTATGACTTGGAAGACACTAGTGATTAAAATCCGTTGTGAGTTTAAACAAGTAATGGATTGTCAAGATAAGAAACTAAGAAGAAAGCCAATAGAATTATGGTTTGATCCATTCACATGGAATAACCTTAAGTTTTCTATTACAAGGACATAAAAGGAAATTTTCGTTAATAAGTCTATTCAATGGACTTAACAAAACTTCCTGTTCCTAGTATTATAGGTTTGAGTTTATCAAAACTTATGGCTTATGGTATACCTGGTAATTACTTACTCTAATGCAAGCAACTTACTTTAGTAAGATGCTGAAGCATTTCCTTTTAATGGCAATCTATAGAAGCCTCTTGACTTCTAGGCATAGATTTTATTTATCTAGGGAAAAGTCTCAACTATTCCAGAAAAGATAAAGCCATGAAAGAATTTCTTAAATCAACAGTGAGAGGTCTCAGATATGCTTTAGTATACCTTAGACCAGACACCTGCTGTTGAGTGGGAGTAATGAGTAGGTATCAGATTAATCCAGGAAAGGAACATTGGAGGACAATCAAGTAAATCTTAAGATTAAGAAGAGGAACTATATGTTAGTCAATAAGGGTGTGTTTAAAACTCTTAGACTACACCACATCAGATTTCAAGACTTGCCTTTGTGCTAGAAAGTCTGTTGATAAAATGGTGATTACTCTGGGGGTGGAGTAGTGATTTTGGAGAAGTGTAAAAACCTATCTGAAATCTCTTAGTCTACCAGAGAGAGACTGAATGTTAAAGTTGCAGGAAAGGTACTTATTCAGTCTAAGGAAAGTTCTATACAATTGTGGCACCGTTCCAACTTGTCTTAACTACTAGTGTTATTTCCTGAATAACCAAAAGTAGTTGCCAAAGGTATAGAATCCAGTATCCCAAAAGAGTAGACATATAGAGAGGAATTTCACAATATCAAGGATTTTGTGATTAAGGGAAAGTAATGGTGGAGAAAAGGTTGTTGTTAATTCAACCTGTCAGATCCTATTACGAGGAGTTTACTACTACTGCACTTGATTTGTATTTCAAGGTGTTAATGATTATTTGAAATGCACATTTTGTTTTATATTAGTGCAAGTGGGAGTTTGTTGGGTTTTGTGCCCTAAATAAAACTCATTTCAATATAATCAGATTTACTTATTAATAAAGATCAGAAATAACATTTTATGTTGCATGGTTCACATGAATTATTTCATGATTATATATATATAATGTATGAATTCTATTTAAGTCCAGAATATATGAATTTGTTAAAGATTATAGTATTGTCAGCACAGTGGAATATAATCTTAATTATATGTTCGAAAGTTTATTCCCTGATTTGTCAGAACATTGGATTTAGACTGACATGGTATAATCAGCGATAGGTATTCTTACACATTGGAAAAGTGTTATGTCATTTCCAGGACATTGGCAAAGTTTACCAGTATCGGATGTATGGAGTATACATCGGAAGGGACCGATATTGAACTTTGATTAGATATATTAAAATTTACCGTAATATCTATTCAATTCAATATCACTGTTGATTCTAGATCAAATGATCTTAATCCTGATATGATTAGGTTCGATCTCAAGAGTACTATTCAGTTCGACTTATTGGAAGCTCGGTTATATAGACCCATGGTCCCATACTAGTTGAGACCATACTGCTTGTAAGACTCAGTTAATTGATTTTGAAATCAATTATAATTTTAAAGTTAGACTATGTCTACTTTATGAATTTTCACTAAGCAAGGGCGAAATTGTAAAGAAAAGAGATTCTAGGTTTATTTATTAATTAAGATACTTTATATGTCTAAATTAATAAATATATTATATGGCAATATTATTTAATAATTATTTTTAAGTTATTAAATAATTAGAATTGACATTTAAAATGTTAAATTGGAAAATTTACATTTTTGAGAAAATGGGAATGAGAAATAACAAAATGGGAAAGTTGCAAAGTAAGGCCTAATTTCCTTAAATGGCCGCCCACTATGCAAAGCCTTTTACCATTTTATTGTTCCATTATTTTAATGACATATAATTCTAACCTAAACCTAGGTGGTATTCTATAAATAGAAAGTAATGGCTTTAGGAAACAACACACAATTGCATCTCATTCTTTTCAGAGAGAATTCCTGAGCTGCCACTTTCCTCTCTCTTTTCTTCTCTTCAAAATTTCGAAAATTCCTTGAGTGATAGAGTAGTGCCACACACATCAAGTGGTACCTCAATCATAGTATGTAAGTGTAAAGACCGCTTAGTTTAATTTGGAAATTAGCAGTTAATCACGTTTAATTATAAAATTATTTATAGCTATTTAAATAATTTATTATACTGTTATTTATTGAATTCAGAGATGCATTTTTATGTCATGTAGTAGTTTGCATAATTTTGCATTCCGGTGCCCGGTATTTTGGAACTCGGTGTTTGGCTTAGTAGAAATCACAACTTAGTATGTTAGTTGTTTGGGACGGTTTATTTAGACATTGGGAATGTCGGGAATGGCCGGGAATTTAGAATTTCCCAAAAATACCCCTTTAGTGTTATTTATGTGGTTTTAGTGTGAGGGGCAAAATGGTCTTTTTGCCCCATTAGTATTTTGTCTTCTAGTGTTTTTATTAGTGGAATTATATGTTATTTGATATTAAATGTTGGCAGAAACAAAGAGTAAGATGTGCATGTTATTCATTTTCACTTTACAAAAAAATTACAAGTTTAAAAAAATAGAAAATTGGAAAAGCTCTCTCTCTCTCTCTCTCTTTTCCTCTCCATTTCGGCTTCATTGTGCAGCAAGGAAAAGGAGATTTTTCTTGTGAATCTAGTAATTTTCAGCAAGTTTTGGGTGATCTTTGAAGAGGTATTCTTTTGTCTAGTATTCTTACCTTGTTTTCTTGAATTTTTATGAAAAAGATGAGTAAATGCATGATGATTTGGAGTTTGTTGCTGCTGTAGTTTTAGGTTGTTTTCTATGATTTTCTATGCTTCAATTGAATGGAATTAAGTAGGTTTCATGCATGCTAATTACTTGGTTCAAGTTTATGAGATTTTGTTCAAAAGCTTTGATTTTTAAAGAAATGTGTGAATCTGTTAATTGCTTGTTGTAGATGTTTGTTATTGTTTTCAGAGGTTTAATTATGCATGATTAAGTGGATTTAAGCTAGTTTGATTGCATGTTAGCTAGGTTTACTCAAGTTTGAGTTTAGAACTCAAAGCTTGAGCTTTAATGGTGATTTTTGCTATTGTGCTTTCTGGGTGGTTTTGAAGCTTTAGAAATGTTCTAGGGGATATATAGAACAGGTCTGGAAGGTTTCATTTGATTTGGAGTTGATTTGAGCAAGATATGGATTTTTGTGTTTGCTGCCTACGAGGAACCGAAATTCCAGTTGTGCATCTGGAATTCCGGATGGGGTTCTGAATTTTCCCAGAACCGGAATTCCAGTTGGGTAACCGGTCTACCGGTTGGGGAAAATTCTGAAACCCTAGATTTCCTCGTTTTTATGTTTTTGGGGGTATTGCCATGCTTTTTATCGATAGGGAAACTTTTAGTTCCTAGTTTAAGTCCCCGGGAAGTGATTTAGCGTATCACTTATAGTGTTGTGATTTTTATGGTTTGGGAGCACATGTCCGTAGCGCAGATAGTTCCGGTCGGGTTGTGGCACACACGAATTCGGAATCCGTGTAAGATTAGTATAACGGTATGCATATGTAGATTACATGTTTAGCGTGCATGTAGGAAGCCCGTTAGATTACATTAGTTATGTATGTTGGCTTCGAACCATCCAACCCCGTCACGTCGGTACGAAATTTGGACTATGACCAACGGCGGAGTATGACCGGTTCGACCGATCAGCCGACACTTGATTGGTGGTTCCGTACTATTGACGTATCCCGTCGGTACAGTGGAGTATGACCCGCGGCGGAGTATGACCGGTTCGACCGATCGGGGAGGATCGTAACACGTCGGTACGGTGGAGTATGACCACGGCGGAGTATGACGGGTTCGGCCAAATAAGGCATTACATTGTCAATAGTACCGTCCCTATGAACGTTCGTAACTCGATGCGTGTTGGACACGGCAGTAGTGACTCAGTACCGTGTTGGACACGGCAGTAGTGGGACTCATAATCGTGTTGGACACGGCAGTTAGGGTTATGATCAGGGGTATGGGCGTCTGATCATGACCGGGATTATGTATGAGTATTATTATGCTTTTCTTACTGAGTCTGTCGACTCACAGTTCTACATTTATGTGTAGGTAAAGGCAAGGCTAAAGCTGATGGACCGTGAACGAGCTTGTGAAGATTGTACATGTCGAGGCGGTTAGGCCTGGAGCGTACGATCCTCGAGACAGCGAGGCTGATTTTGTAACTAGTCGCTAGGCGACATTTATTTTGTATAAACAGTTAACTTTTGTAAATGATTTTGTAATCGGGATCCCGAGTCTTTTTGTAATTATATTTTTCAAGTTTAATAAAAAAGCAAAAATTTTAATTAATCACGTTTTCCATAAACCTCGTTGATTAGCAACGAGCTGCACAGCATGTTTAAAAATCACGTAATACGCCTATGTTAGTTAGGGTGTTACAATTTGGTATCAGAGTCGCCAGGTTGTCTTCCGAAGATCGTCACGACATGTACAATCATCATCAGCAGTTAGCTCGTTTCACGGTTCAGTAAGCCTTTATTGCTTTAGTAGTTTATTTATTTATTTATGAAAAAGAAAAGCCTGTTAGGAAGCATGTTAGTAGCCTGATAGTAGAATAGGCGCATGTTTCGTTTTTAATTTCCAAATTAAGCGGCATTAGTAAGCTCTCCTTGAATACGACCTGATATGCCAACTCTTGGTTTCGCAGGCGGTTCTAACTAGATGGACGCCAGGCGAACCACCAGGAGTCAGGGCAACTCAGTAGGGTCGAATCAAGGTCAGGGAGCTCAATTTCCCCCGCCAGTTAGGGGCCGAGGTAGAGGTCCCCGAGGCAGGGCTCGTGGTCGGGGTGATGAGAACTCGCCACAGGCTGCCCAGGCTTCCCCGGCCGATCAGGGAGCCCAGAATTGGGAGGTTCGGTTTGCTGAGATGCAAGCCCGGATAGAAGAACAAGACCTCGAGATTCAGAGGTTGAGACAGCAGGGTGCTCCTGCAGTTCCAGTGGCACTTGCCCCTGCTGCCCAGGCCGAGATAGTGGTGGCAGCCACTAGATTGGAACCTCTGTATGAACGGTTCCGGAAGCAAGCACCTCCGGTTTTCTTGGGAGGTCCAGACGTGATGAAGGCCGAACAATGGCTGACGGTGATCACCAAGATCTTGAACTTCATGGGTGTCACCGGTAATGATAGAGTGGTGTGTGCCACTTTCCAGTTCCAGGAGGACGCTCTGGTCTGGTGGGACATGGTGTCTCAGATTCACGACGTCACCACCATGACCTGGGAAAGGTTTCAGGAACTCTTCAACGCCAAGTACTATAATGAGGCGGTCAGAAGCGCCAAGAGGAAAGAGTTCGCTCACCTGACCCAGCGTGAGAATATGAGCGTAACTGAGTATACTACTCAGTTTGACCGGTTGGCGAGGTTAGCCTCGAGAATTGTGCCAACCGACTTCAGCAAGAAAGAGAAGTATCTAGATGGGTTGAATGCGAAGATCAAACACGATTTGATGATCACCACGGACGACAGCACCACCTATGCTCAGATGGTGGAGAAGGCACTGTGAGCTGAGGGCGCAGTTGGGTGTATGTCGGAGTCAACTAGTACTCCGGCGAGTGGCGGGGCTCCTACCCCTCCTGCATCAGGCTTTAGCAGGGGGAGTAGTGGTTCGACCATTGATCAGAGGAAGAGAGCACCCACTGCTTCCGGTGGCTCGAGTCAGAACAAGAGGTTCCGGGGGAACCAGAACAGAGGGAGTCATCCTAGTGATACTGAGACCCGATTTTTCTATCCCGAGTGCCCTAGCTGCAAAAGGCACCATCGGGGTGAATGCAAAGGTCAGGGCTGCTTTCACTGTGGCATGCCCGGACACTTCAAGAGGGACTGTCCCCAGCTCCGATCAGAGGCACCGAGAGCTCCGGCGATACCCACTCCAGCCAGGGTGTTCGCCATCACTCAGGCCGATGCAGATGCCAGCCCATCAGTTGTGACAGGTCAGCTTTCTATTAATAACTCACTTTACTCAGTACTGTTTGATTCTGGGGCTACACATTCTTATGTGGCGCCAGAGTCTTTAGTAAATTGGATAGACCGTACGATAGATATGAATCAGGGTTTGGAACCCTATTACCTGGCGGAGAGTTGGTTATCTCCAACACGTGGATTAGGTCTATGCCGATGAGGATAGATGGTAGAGAGTTAAGTGCTGACTTGATAGAGATGAGTTTAGTAGAGTTCGATATTATTTTAGGAATGGATTTCCTATCTAAATATTCGGCGAGCATTGATTGTAAAAGGAAGATGGTGATCTTCCAACCGGAAAGTGAAGAACCATTTGTGTTTGTTGGTTCAGTTCAGGGATCCCGGATCCCGGTGATTTCGGCCATGTCAGCTAGAGATTTATTGCATGGCGGTTGTTTAGGGTTTCTGGCCGTGGTGGTGGACACCACTCGGCCAGATACCATTCGGCCAGAGGACATCAAAGTGGTTCGGGAATTTTTGGATGTTTTTTCCGAAGAACTTCCAGGGTTACCACCTCAGCGGGAGATTGACTTTGTGATAGACTTGGCACCAGGGGTGGAACCGGTTTCCAAAGCCCCATATAGAATGGCTCCAGCTGAACTTAAGGAATTAAAGATTCAGCTCCAAGGGTTGCTTGACATAGGGTTTATTCGGCCCAGTGTGTCACCCTGGGGAGCCCCGGTCTTATTCGTCAAGAAGAAGGATGGATCTATGAGGATGTGCATCGACTATAGAGAATTGAACAAGCTGACGGTGAAGAATAAATATCCATTACCTAGGATCGATGATTTGTTCGATCAGCTTCAGGGGAAGACGGTCTTTTCTAAGATTGATCTCCGTTCGGGTTATCATCAGTTGAGGATCCGAGAGGAGGACATTCCGAAGACGGCTTTCCGCACTAGGTATGGACATTACGAATTCCTAGTTATGTCATTCGGACTAACCAATGCTCCTGCAGCATTCATGGACTTGATGAATAGAGTATTCAAGGATTTCCTCGATATCTGTGTGATTGTGTTTATCGACGACATCCTCGTGTACTCTCAATCAGAAGAGGAGCATGAATTACATCTTCAGATGGTACTGCAACGACTTCGAGAACATAAGCTTTATGCCAAGTTCAAGAAATGTGAGTTCTGGCTATCTCAGGTGTCCTTCCTAGGGCACATTGTGAGCAAAGATGGGATCGAGGTGGATCCCAGGAAGATCGAATCCGTCAGGGATTGGCCGAGACCGAAGACAGTGACAGAGATCAGAAGCTTCTTGGATTTAGCTGGGTACTACCGTAGGTTCGTGGAAGGGTTTTCAAAAATTTCAATGCTCCTAACCGAGCTTACAAAGAAGAATCAGCGATTTATTTGGTCAGACAAGTGCGAAGCTAGTTTTCAGGAGCTAAAGCAGAGGTTGATTACCGCTCCAGTGCTAGCTTTGCCTTCAGACAAGGAGAAGTTCGTAGTTTATTGTGACGCATCCAAACAGGGTTTGGGGTGTATATTGATGCAAGCCGATCGGGTTATTGCTTATGCCTCCCGACAGTTAAAGGATTATGAACAGCGATACCCGACTCATGACCTAGAGTTGGCCGCGGTAGTTTTCGCATTGAAGATTTGGCGGCATTACCTTTACGGGGAAAAGTGTGAAATCTATACCGACCATAAAAGTCTCAAGTATTTCTTTACTCAGAAGGATTTGAATATGAGACAAAGGCGTTGGTTGGAATTAGTGAAAGATTACGACTGTGAGATCCTCTATCACCCCGGAAAGGCCAATGCCCTGAGCAGAAAGGGTCCCGGGCAAGTAGCTAGTATGGTTCAGATCTCACCTCAGCTAACAGAGGATATGGTTAGATCCAGCATTGAGTTTGTGGTAGGTCAGCTTCACAACTTAACGCTGCAATCTGACCTGTTGGAAAGAATAAAAGTCGCTCAGATGACGGATCCATAGTTAGTGAAGATCAGAGATGAGGTGTTGGCTGGTCAAGCCAAGGACTTTTCAGTGTCAGACAGCGGGATGCTTTTGTATAAAGCTAGGGTTTGTGTTCCGAATAATGTGGAACTCAGGAATGAGATCTTTGAGGAGGCTCATTCTACCCCGTATTCTCTACATCTCGGCACCACTAAGATGTACCAAGATCTTAAACCGTACTTCTGGTGGAGCGGTATGAAGAAGAATTTGGTAGAATTCGTATCGAGATGCCTCACTTGTCAACAGATTAAGACTGAACATTAGAGACCAGCAGGGTTGTTGCAGCCTCTAACCCTACCAGAATGGAAGTGGGAAGATATCACGATGGATTTTGTGGTCGGATTGCCTAGGACCACGGGTTTGTTTGATTCCATCTGGGTAGTGGTGGATCGATTCACGAAATCTGCTCATTTTCTGCCGGTTAGAACAACATTTACAGTGGATCAGTTGGCAGAGTTGTATGTCAGAGAGATAGTAAGACTTCACGGGGTACCGAAGTCTATAGTTTTGGATAGGGATCCGAAGTTCACCTCCAAATTTTGGCAGAGTTTGCAGCGAGCAATGGGTACAAAGCTGAAATTCAGTACAACATTCCATCCTCAGACAGATGGTCAGTCCGAAAGGGCAATTCAGATATTGGAGGACATGTTGCGAGCCTGTGTTATGGATTTCGAAGGCTCATGGAATAAGTATCTACCGTTGATAGAATTTTCTTACAACAACAGTTACCAGAGTACGATAGGGATGGCCCCCTATGAACTGCTATACGGTAGGAAATGTAGATCTCCCATCCACTGGGATGAGACCGGGGAGAGGAAATACCAAGGTCCAGAGTCAGTGCAGCGGACCAATGAGGCAATACAGAAGATAAAAGCTAGAATTCTTGCCTCACAGAGCAGACAGAAGAGTTACGCAGATCTGAAACGCAGAGATGTTGAGTTCCAAGTAGGGGACCATGTATTTTTACGGGTATCTCCGATGAAGGGGATCAAGCATTTCGGGAAAAGAGGCGAGTTATGCCCTAGATTTACAGGACCTTTCGAGATTCTCGAGAAGATAGGTCAAGTGGCATACCGGTTAGCATTGCCTCCAGCTTTATCAGCAGTTCACAACGTATTCCATGTCTCGATGTTGAGAAAATACGTTTCAGATCCCTCTCATATACTCAGTTATGAGAGCACAGAGCTAACGGCCGGACATGACTTATGAAGAACAGCCAGTGCAGATCTTGGATAGAAAGGATAAAGTCCTTCGGAATAAGACCATAGCTTTGGTCAAGGTTCTCTGGAGAAACAGCAAGGTGGAGGAAGCCACCTGGGAGCTAGAGTCAGATATGAGAGCTCAATATCCAGAGTTATTCAGGTTAGATTTCGGGGACGAAATCCTTTTAAGGGGGGATAGTTGTAAAGATCGCTTAGTTTAATTTGGAAATTAGCAGTTAATCACGTTTAATTATGAAATTATTTATAACTATTTAAATAATTTATTATACTGTTATTTATTGAATTCAGAGATGCATTTTTATGTCATGTAGTAGTTTGCATAATTTTGCATTCCGGTGCCCGGTATTTTGGAACTCGGTGTTTGGCTCAGTAGAAATCACAACTTAGTATGTTAGTTGTTTGGGACGGTTTATTTAGACATTGGGAATGTCGGGAATGGCCGGGAATTTAGAATTTCCCAAAAATACCCCTTTAGTGTTATTTATGTGGTTTTAGTGTGGAGGGGCAAAATGGTCTTTTTGCCCCATTAGTATTTTGTCTTCTAGTGTTTTTATTAGTGGAATTATATGTTATTTGATATTAAATGTTGGCTGAAACAAAGAGTAAGATGTGCATGTTATTCATTTTCACTTTACAAAAAAATTACAAGTTTAAAAAAATAGAAAATTGGAAAAGCTCTCTCTCTCTCTCTCTTTTCCTCTCCATTTCGGATTCATTGTGCAGCAAGGAAAAGGAGATTTTTCTTGTGAATCTAGTAATTTTCAGCAAGTTTTGGGTGATCTTTGAAGAGGTATTCTTTTGTCTAGTCTTCTTACCTTGTTTTCTTGAATTTTTATGAAAAAGATGAGTAAATGCATGATGATTTGGAGTTTGTTGCTGCTGTAGTTTTAGGTTGTTTTCTATGATTTTCTATGCTTGAATTGAATGGAATTAAGTAGGTTTCATGCATGCTAGTTACTTGGTTCAAGTTTATGAGATTTTGTTCAAAAGCTTTGATTTTTAAAGAAATGTGTGAATCTGTTAATTGCTTGTTGTAGATGTTTGTTATTGTTTTCAGAGGTTTAATTATCCATGATTAAGTGGATTTAAGCTAGTTTGATTGCATGTTAGCTAGGTTTACTCAAGTTTGAGTTTAGAACTCAAAGCTTGAGCTTTAATGGTGATTTTTGCTATTGTGCTTTCTGGGTGGTTTTGAAGCTTTAGAAATGTTCTAGGGGATATATAGAACAAGTCTAGAAGGTTTCATTTGATTTGGAGTTGATTTGAGCAAGATATGGATTTTTGTGTTTGCTGCCTACGAGGAACCAGAATTCCGGTTGTGCATCCGGAATTCCGGATGGGGTTCTGAATTTTCCCAGAACCGGAATTCCAGTTGGGCAACCGGTCTACCGGTTGGGGAAAATTCTGAAACCCTAGATTTCCTCGTTTTTATGTTTTTGGGGGTATTGCCATGCTTTTTATCGATAGGGAAACTTTTAGTTCCTAGTTTAAGTCCCCGGGAAGTGATTTAGCGTATCACTTATAGTGTTGTGATTTTTATGGTTTAGGAGCCTGTAATCCGCCGCGCAGATAGTTCCAGTCAGGTTGACCGACACACCTGAATTCGGAATCCAAGTAAGATCAGTATAACAGTATGCATATGTAGATTACATGTTTAGCGTGCATGTAGGAAGCCTGTTAGATTACATTAGTTATGTATGTTGGCTTCGAACCATCCAACCCTGTCACGTCGGTACAGGCTGGAGTATGACCAGCAGCCAGAGTATGACCGGTTCGACCGATCAGGCATACACTTGGTTGGTGGTTCCGTACTATTGACGTATCCCGTCGGTACAGGCTGGAGTATGACCAGCAACCGGAGTATGACCGGTTCGACCGATCAGGAGGATACTGTAACACGTCGATACAGGCTGGAGTATGACCAGCAGCCGGAGTATGACCGGTTCGACCGATTAGGCTGTTACTTGTCAATAGTACCGTCCCTATGAACGTTCAGAACTCAGTACCGTGTTGGACACGGCAGTAGTGACTCAGTACCGTATTGGACACGGCAGTAGTGGGACTCAGTATCGTGTTGGACACGGCAGTTAGGGTTATGATCAGGGGTATGGGCGTCTGATCATGACCGGGATTATGTATGAGTATTATTATGCTTTTCTTACTGAGTCTGTCGACTCACAATTCTACGTTTATGTGTAGGTAAAGGCAAGGCTAAAGCTGATGGACCGTGAACGAGCTTGTGAAGATTGTACATGTCGAGGCGGTTAGGCCTGGAGCGTACGATCCTCGGGACAGCGAGGCTGATTTTGTAACTAGTCGCTAGGCGACATTTATTTTGTATAAACAGTTAACTTTTGTAAATGATTTTGTAATTGGGATCTCGAGTCTTTTTGTAATTATATTTTTCAAGTTTAATTAAAAAGCAAAAATTTTAATTAATCACGTTTTCCATAAACCTCGTTGATTAGCAACGAGCTGCACAGCATGTTTAAAAATCACGTAATACGCCTATGTTAGTTAGGGTGTTACAGTAAGACTGTGGATAATCAGCATCAAAGAAGGAGAGAAGGAGATCCAGATTCAGATCTTGATTATGCTCTGCTACAGAAAGGAATCAAGGGCTAGAGATCTGAATGGAAGGGGTCATTATATTCCGCTGCACCCAATGTAAGGTTTTCTTAAACTCTTATGTGTTTATTTCATTGTTTTAGAATTCATATTAAGATGTTAATCAAACATACTTGGTAGTAAATCTAGATCGTGGTAAAATATTTCCAACAAAAAATTACTAAACTGACGAATTACATAAATTTTGTTTATTAGTGAAACTATTTTGTATTTAAAGTTTAAATTTTATAGTGTTTAACTTGAAAATTAAACTTTATATCTAATAATTTTTATATTATATTTGAATATTAAAGTTGATATTTAAAATTTACGACACAAATTTCTTAAAAAAATTTAGGCAAATTAAATATTTTTTAATTTTTAATTAGATGAGCTACATTTAAAAATTTGTAACCCAATTTATATAGTATTAGTGAAAGTATGTTATAATCTAATCATCGACATAAACCCCTAATCACCAATTTTTTGTTTTTTAAAAGGACACCCTTCACTTGATTATTTTGTATTTTCATGCAAATTATTTGTAAGAGACTATGTACCCATCAATCGATCATATTTCTTGGGGTTTTCTTTTTCTTCATAAGAATATTTCTTTAGTTATTGTTAGGATTTATAGTAGAGTTAAGTACGGCAAAACTCTTAAAGTCTTATTTTGTTAGTAATTAACTCCTAAAATTTATTTTTTGACGGTAAAACCTCATAAATCTAAGTTCTTATACTTCGCTCTTTCTATCTATTTTTAGTTATTAACCGCCGACTTGGTTATCCATGAGTACATAGAGTATTGTCCACGTGGACACAATGTACACATAGTACTATGTTATTGGCACACCTACATAAATATTTAAAATAAAATAAAAATAAATTAATTTAAAAATATAAAAACAATTTTTTTCTTTCTAATCTACTATTTATTTTTTTCTAGAATTTTTTTCTTTTTCGTCATTCTTCTTCAAACAATCACCACCACCACCACCATCCACAACCACAAACCACCAAAATTGTCCACCACCACTAAAACCTCTTTTTTAGATCACAAACCCAACATAATAGCAGAATCATTTACCATGACTCAAACACAATCCCACATTTTAAATCCAAACGCAAATAAACAAATCTACACAATACATATGTCACCATATCAAATCCAAATCTCATAAAATAAACAAAAACCCAAATTAAATTAAAAATACAAAAAATTAGATCCAAAAGAACCACCTTTAAAATAGAAAAACAAAAAAAAAGAAAAACCAACAAAAAAATCAAAACCAGATATGTGTTGGGTTTTGTGCCATAAATAAAACTCATTTCAATATAATCAGGTTTTCTAATTAATAAAGATCAGAAATCACTTTTATGTTGCATGGTTCACATGATTTATTTCACGGTTATATTTAATGTATAAATTCTATTAAGTCCAGAACATATATATATAAATATGTATATATTTGTTCATGATTATAGTGTCGTCGGCACAGTGGAATATAATCATGATTATATGTTCAAAAATTTAATTCTCATAATTTGTCAATTCAATGGATTTAGACTGGCATGATAATCAGTGATAAGGTATACTTACACCTTGGATAAGTGTTATGTCCTTTCTAGGGCATTGACAAAATTTACCAGTATCAGATGTATGGAGTATACATTGGAAGAGACCGATATTGATCTTGGATAAGATATCATAAACTTACCGTTATATCTTTCTAAGTCAATATCAATGGTTGATCTTAGGTCTATGAATCTTAATCCTGATATGGTTAGGTTCAGCTTAGTTATATTATTTATGTTCTTAGAGTTGTTCGTGGAAGCTAACTTTTGGTTCTGGTGAATACTTACATCTTGGAAATATGGTAGTTCAATTAAATGGGAGCGTTGATCATAGATATGGAATCTATAATTTCTATAAGTATTTAGAAGTGAAACGATGATTTTCTTTGAGCTTGGCTGAATATAGATAAATAATTGAGATCTCATTTCAGTAATTATATTAGTTTACTGGAATATCATTTATAAGTTACTAAGTGTTTTAAGGATAAAATACATTGAATGGTAGAACGGTAAATTTGTCCCTATTCAGTGTAGATCATCTATAGAGGATCATTGACTATTAGAATTGTAATAATTATTAATCATAACGTATCTATATCGTGGTACATATAGAGCGTTCTATATAACTGAGAGTGCTATTCAATTCCAAATCTATGGTGGCGCATGGCGAAATTAATAAGTTGAGAATTTACTTGGTGAATTTTAGATCTACTTATTGCAAGCTAGGTTATATAGGCCCATAGTCCCCTCACTAGTTGAGATAATACTGCTTGCAGACTCATTTAATTAATTTTAATTAATCCATCATAATTCTAAAATTAGACTATGTCTTATTTAAGAATTTTCACTAAGCAAGGGCTTAATTGTGAAGAAAAGAGGTTTTTGGGGGTCAATTTGTTAATTAAGAGACTTTGCATGGTCTAATTAATAAATTACATAAATGAAAATTTTATTTAGTAATTAATTATAATTATTAAATAAATAGTTTTGACATTTATAGGATTGAATTGGAAAATATGATATTATTGAGAAGAAGAATAAGTGGTTGAAATAAAGTGGCAAAAATATAACTAGAGAATGGTCCACTATTATTGTACGACGCCATAAGTGGATTTTTGCCCAATATTTTATTCTTTTTTAATCCATATAATTCAGCCCTAAGCTCTAGTTGAAACACTATAAAAGGAACATGATACTTTCACTCATCCAACTTTTTAATTAATATCAATCTTGACTATTCAACCAACCTAGATGAGAGAGTTCATTCCTTAGTAATTTTAGCCTCCTTAATTGTTCTTCCTATTTCGGCCTATAGTGAGTGAGTGACATGCCCACACATAGCAAGTCAAGTACTCAATCATAGTGAGTAAGACGGTGGTAACCAAATCCGAAGGGGAGAAAGAGATCCAGGTTCAGATCTTGATAATGCTCTGCTACAAAAAGGAATCAAGGGCTAGAGATCTTGAACGGAAGGAGTCATATTATTCTGCTGCAATCAATGTAAGGTTTTCTTAAACACCTGTGTGTTTATTTCATTGTTTTAGAAAATTAATATTTAGGATGTTAATTTAACATACTTATTAGTAAATCTAGATCCTAGTAAAATATTCCCAACAATATGATGAAACCCATAACGATGGTAGCACAAAACTGCAATTGTTCACCACCCGAGGTTCGAAGGTGGCTGGATCGGACCTAAACACGAGTGGCTCTGACGAGATCTCTTGGTGAAGCTTGAGCTCACCTAAAATGGCTTGAAAGACATGAAGACGTGAACTCCGATGAGGAACTTGCAGCGATGAAAAGGCAATGAAATAGGGACGGAGATTTGGGGTTGGAGGTTTCGGGAGGTCCCAAGTTTAAAGATGGCCTCTGTCTCACCATGGTGTGGCCAGAAAAAGCTCAGCCAAGTTGGGCGAAGAGCTTATGAGAGAGAGAGAGAGAGAGAGAGAGAGAGAGAGAGAGAGAGAGAGAGAGAGAGAGAGAGAGAGAGAGAGAGAGAGAGAGAGAGAGAGAGAGAGAGAAGGTTAGAGAAGGGAGTTTGGGCACCGACTGTGGGTTGTTTGGTGTGGCAGCCATCTGCAAAGAGAGCAGGGTAAAGGGAGGCATTGAAGAAGATGAGATTTAGGTTTAGGTTAGGGTTTTTTTATTTTCTTTTCTTTTATATATATATTTTTTAATTTTAATTTTAAATCAATTTTTTAATTTTATTTTAAATATTTATGTACGTGGGTCAATAATATAGTGCCATGTGGACAACATCCTATGCACACATGGGTAGTCAAGTTGGCAATTAACAACTAAAAATGAATAGAAAGGGCTAAGTGATAACAAAACTTGAATTTAAAGGGTTTTATCATCAAAAAATGAGTTTTAGAGGTTAATTGTTAGCGAGGTAATACTATTGGGAGTTTTGACGCAATTTACTTTTTATAGTATATATAGTAAAAAAAAAATTGTGAAAGAACATGACAATTTGAAAATAGCGCACCAGCCTAATATATATAGGGAAGGGACCTTCTTCTATTGGGGCTCCAAAAAGACTCCATCGATGGGGGTATCTCAAAGACAATCAGAACGTGTCACGTCATTTAATGAAATTGTGTTTTATTTGAGCAAGAAACATCATATTAAAATAATTGAGCATCTTTATTTTTATATTATTTATATTTTTTTTTTGTTTTGTTAGTTTCTCTCTCTAAAATTTTATGAGCCCTTTTCGTTTCACAAACCATCGACAAATCCAACTTCCACCTCCATTGATGAACCCAAACAATACCTCCTTCAATGAACTTACCCTATAATCAAATTCTCATTTTTCTCTCTTTTTCTTCTTCTGTAATTTAGAGATCCACAATAGATTAAATAGATATTTTTTGTGATTCTATTCTTAAAGGTCCATTGTGGGAAGAGGTTTAAAAATACAAAGAAAACATGGATCTATAGACCTAAAATAAAAGTGGAAGAAAAATTTCAAAATAAATATTGGCATAAAATCTCTAAATCCCTAATTGAATCGAATATATGAATGTCAATTACTTGAGTTTTGTCTGTGTTTTAAGGAATAGGTGGGTCGAATATGTAAACACCATTCAGACTTGTTATAAATTTACAGTAAAAAAAAGACAAAGAAGGAGAAGAAGGGGATTGAAGAAATAGAGAGAGAAAGATGATAAATTAAAATAATCACGTGTTTCTCAAAACAGAAAGCAATGACACGTGACAATCTTTTATTCATTGAATGACATCCCATTATTAGAAAATTCTTATATATATATAAATATATAGAGCAATTTGCGATGAAATATCTTTATGTTTTAATTTTTGTACACTTAATTCCTTATTTTTTTAGTAGAAAATCCTCTTAAGTTTATTTTTCTTTACAAATTTGACACGCCAGTTAAATATTACCGTTAAATATCAACTAGATGCTACTGTATACACTTGTGTATATAACAGTAAAACTTTAAAGTCGATACAGTAGTAATCTAGTTAGTATTTAATTGTAATATCTAACTGATACCTTAAATTTGCAAGGAAAAGTAAACTTAAGAGAGTTTTGCCACAAAAAATAATAAAAGGGTTAAGTGTATAAAAGTTAAAACATAAGGAGATTTTGTTGCAAATTCCTCATAAACGTCTACTATGTCTCTCACAAATATATATACTTTTAGAAAATTCTACAATGCACCATTCTAAAAGTGCAACGATGCACTACTATTTGTTTCGACACTTGAAAAAAAATTTAGTCCAATTTTTTTCTCACGGTCTTGTTCGTTATAGTTATTTAAAACATTAAAAAATTTAACATGTCCAAAATTGAGTTGAAATAATCTGTTGCACGCATAATTTTTTTAATTTATGAAAGATGTTTTAAATAAATAAAACGTACACGAATATTAAAAAAATTTGACTAAAAATTTTTCTGAATGCGAAATTTATAGAGTATAGAGAGTTCATTAGTGCATTTTTTAAAAAAACATTATGAAAGCACCCAATAATTTATTTAATTTAGTAGTAGAAATTACACTATATATGGGAAAATCTTAAGAGTTTACTTTTTTATGGCATAAATAAATAAAGCTAAGGAGTTATGAATTTTTTTTGTTTTTGTTTTTTTTTTTTAATATTTATATGGATTTTTTTATGCCATATTTTTGTAAAAAAAGATGGAAATCCCATATTTGTAAACAATAATAAGTTTTGCCGGAAAAAATCACCGTCAGGAGAAAAAGTTACTGAAAAAGTCACCAGAAGTAAATATCTCAAATATAAACAAAAATAGAACCAGTTATAATTGAAATATAATCGGTTCTGTAACACAAAGAATAAAAACAAATAAAATAAAATCAAACTAATTATAGTTAAATTAGAACCGGTTATAACTAAAATAGAATCGGTTATATAACATAATGAATACAAAAAAGTAACATACAATAATTTAAACCGATTACAATTAAAAAATAAAGGGGAAATCAGTTCTTAAAATATTGAAACATAAATAAAAAATAAAACTAGTTCTACAATAAAAAAACCTCATAACACATAATAACTCATAAAACTGATTATAATTTTTTTTTAAAAAAATGGAGATCAATTTCAAAAAATATTGAGGCATCAGTTCCATAACAAAATAAATAAACACAAATAATAACACACAATAACTCAAATATAATATAAAGAAACTGTTTAAATTTATCAACTAGTTAAAAATTTAAGACAAAAAAACTAGTTCCGTAAAGCAACTATAAGATAAAAACTCACACACAAAATCACAAAAACCAGATAAATAAAATAGCTTAAACAAAAACATCCATTCAACATGCTCCAACCCACCAAATAATTACACCCATACCATATCTACCTCAAAAATACTCATTCATTATGTCTATATAACCGATTCCATTTTAGTTATAATCGGTTTGAGTTATTTTGTGTTATTTGTTTTTATTAATTATAACATTGTTATATAACTGGTTCATTATAACATTATTATAGAACCGGTTCTATTTTAATTATAACTGGTTTATGTTATTTTGTGTTATTTATTTTTATTCACTATGTTACAGAACCAGTTTTATTTTAGTTATAATCAGTTTGCGTTATTTTGTGTTACTTATTTTTATTCATTATGTTATAGAACCAGTTCTATTTTTATTATATTCGAGACATTTTCCCACATTTTTTTTTAAAAAAAAAACAAAAAAATTATAACCAATTTTATGAAGTATTATGTGTTATGAAGTATTTTATTGTGAAATAGTTTTGTTTTTAATTTATATTTCAGTGTTTTAGGAACTGATTTCTTCTTTGTTAACTTTTAATTATAATCAGTTTGAGCTATTGCGTGTTAGTTGTTTGTATTCATTATGTTATATAGCCGGTTCTATTTTAGTTATAACCGGTTTGAGTTATTTCGTGTTATTTGTTTTTATTTATTATAACACTATTATAGAACCGGATCTATTTTAATTATAACTGGTTTGAGTTATTTTATGTTATTTATATTTAATTATAATTGGTTCTGTAACATAATAGAACCGGTTATACTTTTAGTTATATCTGAGACATTTTATTCTGGTGACTTTTCCTATAACTTTGCCGGCGACGGTGATTTTTCCGACGATTTTCCCTGTACCGTTGATTTTTCCGGTGCCGGTGACCTTTTCGGCAAAACTTATTGTTGTTTTATAAATATGAGATTTCCACTTTTTTTTTACAAAAATATGGCATAAGAAAAACTCATATAAATGTAAAAAAAATAAAAAACCTATAACCCTTATAATGTTATTTATTTATGTCATAAAAAAAGTAAACTATACCTTCAATTCACTAAAAATTTCCCAATTTAGTTTAGGGATAATTTCACAAATGCACAAAAACAACAAAAAAACAAAAAAATACGGTTTCACGGAATTTTAAATATTTTTACGATTTTTTTGATTTTATTTACATAAAATACAGTCTTTTTATGTTGAAATTTTGTTCATTTGTTGTTAATTTTTTGTTATCTGTGTGTTATTTTTTGTTGTTTTTTTGTCGTTATTTTAATATTATTTTCATGTTACTTTTATGTTGTTTTCTTGTTGATTTTATGTTGTTTTCGTGTTATTTTTTGGAAAACCGTAAAAATGTAAAAAAATATTCTTTGAACGTAAAAATGTAAATATTTTATAAAAAAATAGTGTTTTATGTAATTATTCCTTTAGTTTATACAGCAGAATTTCCAAGCCCAAAAGTCAAAATTTAGTACGGTCCAACACATGTGAAAATATATATTTATTTTTTAATAAAATTTTACATATCTTAAGGGAGAGGTCATGGGTTCGAACCTAGGACCTTTAAACTATTAAGCTAATATATGATTATAAAATGCCATTACGTTACACTAAAAAAAAAAAAAGTCCAAGTTTTATAACAGAATAGTGTATTGAAAAAAACTTAATCTAAATATAATAATCATCAATATATTAACAAAGAAAGATAAACATTCATGATCTTAAATATATGAACGAGAAATTATACAATAAAACAACTGTACTGAAAATGAAAGTACCTTTATACCAAATTTACAAGCCTAGTGTTTTGACTTTTTACAATATTTTAACTTGGTAAATCCATAACGATACTATTCAACTAGCTAGGGCATACCAACTTATTAGTTAGTACACTAAAATTATTGATCCTAACTAATCAAAGACAGTGAGTTATATACTTGTTAGACTATAAAAAAACAAACAATATTAATATTAATTAATGTAAGAGTTGTTGGTATGTGTATAATGTATTTAGAACTACTCCTATTTATCATTATCCAACTTATTATCATTAACAAAATCCAGCTTTACGATATGGAATCATTCATGGATTAATGGACCATGCGTCTTTAGTAGATAAATAATAATAGTCAATTAATAATAATAATGGTTCTAAGCTAGACATATGAAATATTATTTACCTAATAAGGAACAACATTATTAAGTGTTTGACATTTTATACTATGTTGGTATTATGTATAATGCATGTATAATTAGGATTTTTTTTTTTTTTAAAATTAGGTGATGCTAAGTGTAATATATATGTATGTTTAATTTTTTTAATTAAGTAATGTATTTTTTTAAAAATTTTAAAATGAGGTTTGAGATTTTAATCTTTAAGAATTTTTTTTAGCTATTGCGGCTACATTATTGTGTTGTTTAGATATGACTATATATATACAATAAAATTCAAGTGAAATATCATGGTGAATTGTTGTGTGTCCGATTCGAGCAGAATTAAATCTTATTTTAATTCAAAGTTAAACTAAAAAAGTTAAAAATATGGTACGATTAAAATTATCTACAATATTTTAAGTATTTTAAATTTAAATTAAAATTTCCTTACACATATAAAATATCTACATAATTTTTATTTTTAAATATATATAATAATATTATAAAATTAATAATAAATATTATGTTAAGTTATAGTATATTCTGTTTAAGTTAACGTAAAAAAAATCTAATAATACTGTTAAAACAATAATTTTATTACAAAATTACATTTTTTATAATATATATATATATATGTACTAGGTATTATAGTAACATGTGATGCATATTTATATTAGAGTTGTTATTACTTAATTATTAATTTAAATAACAAAAATAAAAATTAAATCTAATACAATTCAATTATATTTTTATAAACTTTAATCTAGCTTAAAATTTATTTATAAATATATGTCTAACTAATTTATTAAATTATAAAATGAGTAAATAAATTTAAATATTTTAAACAATATAACTAATATATTTGTTATAAAGTACGATTAATTAATTGAATTAACATCTAATAATCTAATTTTTTTTGATACTTTTAAATAATAATCTAAGTTATATTTTAATAAATAAATTAAATTTAGATATTTAAAACTATTTTTCTTAAAAAAAAAAGATAATTAATTGATTGATTTAACGGTGTTAGTTTTCACCATCAACTTTAACGGAAAGATAATTAATTGATTAAATTTATATTTCTCATTATATTTATCATTAATATTACTAAATTAATACCATAAATTTTAAAATCATATACATTTTATAACATTTTTTTACAAAAATAATGTGTTGAGAACTTTTATTTATTTATTTTTTATTTTTTTGTATAGATAGAATTAATATATTATTTTTAAGACAATCTCGAAAACTGAAATCCTAATTTTTGATGGTGATTAAGAAGCTCTGATCTTGTGGGTAGTTTTCTTAGCTTCTATCTCTAGAAATTAGAGCTTCTCACACTTAGCCTATTTCTATAATACTATCTCGTGAGAAATAAAAACTCAAAGTAAACATAGTTCTATTTTTGTCGTGATACAGGAAGTGAACTACTATAAATTTATTGTGTCTCTCTTATAATTACTTAACAACTGTTTTATTCTTGCCAATCCAGCGAGTAGGCGTGGCTTAGAAGTCTAGTCTAGAATTTTGAGTCAATAGGGGTCAAATGCGTTCATTGGAGCGTATCCAGGAATATCAATAGCAAAATAATCAAAACAACCTAAAAATCAAGAAGGTAGTTTTTATGTATTAAAATACATCAGTGACATCGTCACACATGTAAATCCTAACAAATACTTAATCGATATAAAAGTTATAAGTTTTAACTATTAATTATCTTATTTATTATATTAACAAACATTTTAATATATATACTAATGAAAATATACTTTTTTTTTTTATAGTTTGGGGATATAAGAAGACATACGATGCAAAAATTGAATTACAAGGACATTGGGTAAAATAATTATTTACGGTGATTCACGAAGACTTGCAGTGATTCACGAAGGCTTGTAATGATTCTGAATTGTATAAGAATTTTCCCATATTTTCTATGTTTAATTATATAACTTGTAAATATTTTTTCTCTCATTTTTCTATGTTTAGTTAGATAATAACTTGTAACCACTTGGATTAATTTTAAAATATTTGTGTAATATATTTATTTAGAATAATGCCTATAAATACATTTAATTATATGGTTAATTTATTTTTAATTATATGAAATTAATATTTAATTTAAATATATTAATAAAAATAAGGAAAAATAAAATATATGAAAAATAAACAAAAATATTTAATTTTCAACTTTAGAAAACACCCTACGACGTCGGTTATTTGAAAATAACCTACGCCATAAAATACTATGACGTCAGTTATTTGCTAATAATCGACGCCATAAAGGCACGTCATTAAATAAATAACCCCCTATGTCATTGGTTATTATGAAATAACCGATAGTATAATAATCGATAGTATAATATCTTCTGTTAATGCTTTCCCCTACGACGTTTATCGGTTATTCCCCCTACGGTGTCACCTAAAATAGCATCGGTATCGAATTTCACAAAAACTAATGCTGAAAGCCCTTAAAGACTGCCTCTAAAGCCCATTTTTTTTAGTAGTGCAAGATTATTTGATTGATGAAACTCAATAAATGAATCTAGTTTATTGGGGCTTAGAATTATAGGTCCATGGTACTGGATTGCCACTATCAAACACTGACAAAGGAAGAGAAAATAGATGTGTATGAGAGTTTGGAAAAATCTATTTTGAATTGTCAAAAAATAGTGATTATTGATTTTGTAATAAATAATTTATTTTTTAAATTAATTAAATTAAATAAATTGGAAAAAGACAAGAGTTATCAGGACAAAAGACACACCCCTTGTCTTAATAGAGACAAGGGAGGCACAACCTACACTGTGTCTAGACGACACTACCTACATTGAGTGTCTCCACTGATTTTATCTTTTTGGATTAATTAATTAATTCTAAAGATTAATATTTATTTAAATTTGAATTTAAAAAGTGGTTATAAATATTTTTTTATGGTTGAGATATTCTTTCAATGTAGTTGAGAGATTTTCTCAATTGGTTATAGAAAATAAATATCTATAACGAAATCAGTTATATTAATTATTCAAATAAGTAAATATGATTTAATTAATAGATTTAAATTTAAGATAAAATAATTATTAGTTTTTATTTTATATACCTTATAAACCAAATTCAAAAAATGAGAATTATTACGTATAATTTTTGGAAAACCTAAAGAGGTTAATTTGATTAATATTTTCTCTCTATCACTAAAAAGAAAAATTCTTGCTCATTTGCTGAGATAAACTAAAGAACTCTACACACTTTATTATCTTACTAGCCTACACTAATTTTTTTGTGTGGTAGAATATCTGGAAGGCTACAATATGAGTTTTCTAATCAACCAAAAAAGATACAACTTGCGAAAAGAATCAAAGATATGTTGATAGGCTTCAAGTGGTAATATTTTTTTTTTATCTATTTACTTTTAGTTTAACATATATACATATGGTGATATTAGGTATATGATACAATGATAATCAATCACAACTCTTTCGCTGAGAATCTGATTTAGTACCATAAAACCAATAATCGGTTCATTACATGAGTAGGGATTATTGTTGTTGAGATTTGCAAAATTTGATGTCAAGTTGTGAGTAGCTCCAATGTCAGGATACCAACTCTCATCACTCACAGATTTTGGACCATCACACAAATTACTTGCATCTCGGCTATATTGTCCATTGGAGGAAAGTTGGTGAAGGATTCTTGCCCTGTGAACGACTTATCGAAGCGATAAAAATAATGCTTTTATAATGTGGCCCAACTAATTTTGTGGCTTTTGTTCCCAATTGGTATTCTGACCTCGACCATAACCAGAGGACCCACCTCGAGATGTTGTATTGTTTGGGGACCATGACCATAGGAGGGACCACCACATGCCATGGGATTATAGTGAGAGCTTCCACTATTGTTGAAAAAGGGACTGATAGGACCACGACCTGAGCCAGGATTGAATCTAAGAGGTACAAGCAGTGTTGAGTAAGATGATCGACCATGGAAATTGGACCCAGGGGTTCTTGTTTGCGAGTGACTCTTGGCTTTTTTCTCTATTTGAATAAATTTAGCCATCAACAAGGTTTCAATCTCTGTAATATGTATGCATCTTTTCATGGTGACGGACGTGACAAACACATTATAATTCGACGACAACCCATTGAATATGACTTCTATATGATCTTGAGGTGTTTGAGGGTGGCCAATAGTAGCTAGGAGATCAATGATACCTTTGATCTTGAGCATATAATCACTGAGTGACCTTGTCATCTTAGTGTTTCGAAACTGAGTTATGTAGTACTTTGTGATTTCCTGTGTGTCGTAACTAATTATTCTATTGATTCTTTTTTCGGACATAAATGAGAGTAGCCAAGAGATAAGTAGATTTTTTTTGTTGTTCCCTATCTTCAAACTTAGAGTTGAAATTGTTGGATTGCTCTTTTGTAACTGTCAAGAACTTTGCAGGAACCCGAGTAGGATCAAGAAATTTTTGAAACTGACTGCCTTTGCTCGAGGCAAGAACTTGATGTTTTCAGGGAAGAAAATTGTGCTCATCATGTTTAATTGATAGGGAATGATTGAAAGAAATAGGGTACAATTTAGGTAGTGAAACTTGTTAATTGTTGTGTAGCTAAGTATTGTTATATCTTAATGCTTCACCAGTTGAAGAAGTTAGAATCTCCATTGAAGAAACGACTAGAGCTCTAATAGTCTTTGAGAGAGAAAGAGTGATTGATTAATTATAGATTACAAAGCTTTATATACCGCATTAAGCTAACAACTATCTTTAACTAACTTCTAACAACCACTCCTAACAACACTAACTAATTAAGTTAATTAGTTGACCATAATTAACTAACTAACTAACTAATTACACTAAACATCATCCTTGACAAATAATATTATGATGAAAATTGATATTCATACAAGTGTTGTCCATACTTTTATTAAATTGCTCTAATAACAAGTAACAACAAGCTGTGTTAACTTAACTTTGCTCCTTTCTCCATATACTCCCTCTACCACTCACATAAATATTCCTCTGCTTATATATCCACCGACACCAATTGACTGGTACTGAATAAATTTAGGGGTATAATTTCTTAATTTACAACTATACTGATCAATATTGAAAACTTAATTGGTGTGTCGTTTTAACACCATTTGTATAAATGCTATATAGGAAGACTTAAAATATGTTTATATGACTTGCAGTCGACACACGCTCGTTTTCCTCCTCTTACTCTCTACTGGCTTACATAGTCAATTTGTTCTGAATCCTGATGATTACTAACTGGGAGAAGTGTTCACTTTCAGTCTGACAAAATTGAATACTAAATAATAAATTAGTACTAAGACTTGGCACAATTGAAGAAAGAATATAGTATAGGGACGAAACTGTTTAACTTTACGTACATCATACATGTCTCTATATTTTAGTGCTATATATATGGTACTCATGTATGTAAATCATCTTTATATTGATTGGTAATTAATAACGAACACTAATATGATAAAATGAACCGAACCAAATAGATTTTCACTGCATGAATTTTGAGAATGAATACATTAAACATATGCATGATTCCACAGTGTTTTTATATATTATACATAGGGATACAATTTCATTATCTAAACAATACATAAAATAATAACTTAAAAAATTACACCAAATAATAAAATATAAAATCCAATAATTTCAAAACTAGTCCAACTAGAGACCAGAGTTGAAAACCACCTTAGTGGAAGGCAGCCATGAATTTCCACCAATTAAATTGGCAACAGTGAACTTAGAAGCATCACTAACTCCGATCAAGTGAAACCCAGGCCAGTTGACCCTTTGACCAGTCGCAGCCCCGGGTCCCACATTAGCATACTCAGCAAAATACAGAGTACTCAGAACAGAGCTTCCAGAACCAGGCCACTCTTCCCACCCTTTAGGGGAGATAGCCTCATCAATGTTAGACTGCATAACCACAGCTCTCGAATACGACTTCCACGGCCGACCCAGGTAAGATTTGAACGAGTGTTTTACGGATTCGAATTCTGCGCTGGCTGTGATACGACAGTTTTGGACAGAGAACCCGGTGTTTTGACCCGGGTCGGATCTGCCGTGGGCTAGGATGACGTTGGCGCCACGTGGACGGCGGAGGGCGAGTTCGCAGTTTTGAAATACGGCGGCAGCGTTGCCGAAGATGAAATCGACGGTGCCGGAGATGTCACACTCGCGGTAGAATTGGCGGAGAGCGAGAGCGTAGAGTGTGTCTTGGTAGCCGGCGATGCTGCACCTGTATAGGGCTGATCGGTCCGAGGCGATGTACAGAGCCAAGGCTTGTTTTCCATGTGGTCCCGCCGTGTTGTGGAACCCGATGTCCCGTGCGATGAACCCGTCACCGGTAACAGCTGGCCGTAATTTAAAAGTTAATATTGGTTGATTTTGCGATGTACCCACTACTTATTTTGGTATCCGGACAAAAATTTTAGTTTAATTGTTTTTTCATATTCACGTAAGATATAGCTATTTATCATATTTACAAAATTTTGAGAAATTTAAAATAATTTATAATACAGAAAATAATGTTCAAATAATTTATTTTATACTCATATAAAATAAAATAGTTACGCATACAATACACTGCTTGAACATAATTTTATTTTTTAAAATTTGCAAAATATCTTAAATAACTATAATTTAAAAAAAATTTGACTAAAAAATTATTTTAAATGCTAAAGTAAATAGAGATGTATCCAATATATCTCTTTTAAGAGAGTGTATTATAGAATTTCTCAATAATATTTTTTAATGAAATTATAAAGAATTATATAAACATTTATAAAATAAAATAATTATGTTTTTTAATTGTATCAAAAATTTAAAAAAATTAGGAAAAATATGCAATGAGAAATTTTTATTTTTACAGAATTTTTTTATTTATAAAAATATGAACTTTAATAAATTATTCCATATATATTTTTTATTTTATAAATTATTTATAATTAATTTGTAATTATTATGAAGTTGAATTTTTTCGTTATTTTTAGTTATTTTATAATTCTTATGAGGTTGAAATCTAATTTTTTTTTTTTTTTACTTTTTGTTAAAAAAATTATTTTTTTATAATTTTAAAATTGTATATTTATAAATAAAAATTTCAGTAAAATTATTAATAAAACATATAAAAAAATATTTTTAAAATATTCCTTTTGTTCTTGATTTTTGAGCTAAGGATATATAATCTTAAAATAAAAAAACAAATAGTTTAATAATAATAATATTGTTGAAAAGGTGATAGTGATATATATATATACATGCATCATGATCGAATGAAACACAAGTGAAAGGTTGTAATTTATTCTTTGGAAAGCAAAAGAGAGTTTTCCGTCGACAGTCATTGATGGGATTGATATATAGTGGATAGTATTTAATTTCTCCCATTAATAACAACAATATTAGTTAAGATCATATAATAATTAATATATAAATATATATTTATTATATGCTTGTTAGGGGTGTTCGCGGTGCGGGTGGTGCGGTTTTTAACCATTTTTTCAAACCAACCCGCACATGCGGTTTTTCTAATTTTCCAAACCGCACCCGCACCGCGATACTAAAAAACCGCAAAAACCGCACCGCAAAAAATGATGCGGTGCGGTGCGGTTTCTGCGGTTTATGCGGTTTGAACTATCACATTTTTTTTGAAGTCATCACAAAATAATTAAACTATCATTAATATAATTATTCCAAAACACTTAAGAAAATACAACAAACTTGAGACTAATAAAAGTTATAACAACAACAATAAGTTAATAATCTTTTTAAAGTTTCAACAACACACCTAAATCAAAATAATAAACTTGAAACTAATTAAATTCCAACAACAATATAAATGCACAAACACAAACTTCTAACTCCAAATTTCAATACACATGTATGGGCTTGGGTTTGTTGCTAAGAAGAGAGGGTTTGTGAAGAGTTATGAATTTTGTCCTAAGATTTATGGGCTTGGGTTGGGCTCATATGTATGGGCTTAATTAAATAAATATAAAAATTAAAATTTTAAAACATGCGGTGCGGTGCGGTTTGAATCGCGGTTTAATAATTCCAAACCGCAAACCGCACCGCACCGCGCGGTTTGGGAAAAATTCAAACCGCAACCGCACCGCGAAGAATTTCAAACCGCATTTTTTTTGCGGTGTGGTGCGGTGCGGGCGGTTTGAGCGGTTTGAGCGGTTTGATGTACACCCCTAATGCTTGTATTTTCTATCTTCGAATTAATGGGATATTTGTCATATTTATTATTAATTCATTGATTAAATTTAAAAATGATCTATAAAAAAAATGAAATAAGGATCAAACCTATGTGATATTAAATAAATAAATAAATAATATGGAACATTTGTAGTTCAAAATGATATACTTTAAACTATTTTATCAACATCAGGGTTATATACACATGTTTCTTTTTTTTTTTTTCGAATTAAAATATTAAGTATTATTTGATTTGTAGGTTTTTGGTGATTAATGTTTTTGATGTTGCTAGCTAGTTCCTTTAGTGATTAACTCTAAATCATATAAAATAAATGTTTTAAATAAACCTCTAAATCATAAATCTTGACACTATATCACTTTATATGACTATTTACTTTTATACTTAAAGATTGATGGAAACAGTTTGAAACTTCTATACATATTTATAAGAAGAAAATTTATCAAAAATTTTCTATAAATTTATTAAAGTGAATTTTATTGCGCTACTATATAAAAAAAATTATTTTTGCGATTATAATATTTGGAAAGCTCATATCTTGTTATATGTTTTAATTATTTTGTTGAGAAAATCGTATTTTTGTAATTTTAAAAATTTAAAATTAAATTTTTGTAAATAAAAGTTTAAAATGGTAAAAGTGTAAATAAAAAATATATATATATATATTTTTTTTTCTAAAAAAAAATGGTTTAGTGTCTTTTACAAGAAAAATAAAATAGAACAATAATAAGTTGCTTTTATATAAGATGATGAAGTAATAACTTACTGAATGTGGCAGTGGCTGGCATAGTAGTTCCACCAGCAACACTATCACTCCAAACAATGACAGTAGAATCTTTTCCATCTCCAATCAAAGTAATGCCATCTTTATTGGTTTTAATCTTCTCCTTATAAACTCCACTTTTCACATGAATCACGAAACGACCCCCAGAAGATGGTGCAGCTTCTATAGCTTCAGAAACCGTTTTATAATTCCCAGAACCATCTTGAGCAACAACAACATCCGCATTTACTGTGGTTGTTGCCTGAAGTAGTTTTCTGTCTTTACGAGATATCCACTTTGGAAAATCTGGTGATGATTCGTCCTTATAATTCTGATCAGACAAACCACGAGATTTGGTATCGAACGGCGTCGTTTGAATGCGATTTGTAAGAGCTAATGCGTTGCTGCTTAACTCGTATAGATAAGACATTTTTTTGGCGATATCGCTCCTAACGACGTCGTTTGGGACGACCTGTCCTTCCTCGGCTGAGTCTTTACAAGCTTCTTGGAAAGTCAACGCGGCGCTTAGCCATGTTTGGATGTCTTCCACTTTGTTTTTGTTGTTAAGTGCTGTTAGAGATTGTTGTAGCCTTTTCTCCGATAAGTTCATTAAAGTTTCACAGTACTCGCCTGCATATAAATATATATTTTTCTTATATATTAATATTACAGCAAAATAAATAAAGTGTAAATAACAATTGGACAGTTAAATAATAAAATACATCTTATATTTTTTTTTTTCGAAATTTACTTTCTATATTATTTTTTTTTATTTATACTGCTTCGATAATTTTTATGGGGTTACTATATGGATTTTGGTTAGGATAATTTAGATTGATCCATTAGTTGTTGGATGAATTTCTAAAAATGTAAAAAAATTGTTTTAAAAAATGTATAAATGAAAAAATTCTTATTTTTTAAAATGACAAAAATGAGACACTGACCTCCTCAATAGTTTTCGAAAACTCTTATTTATATTATTTTGAAAAATATAGAGTCAAATCGATAATTTTTACAAACACGAGATCCAAATTAGTATTTACTCATAAATAAATAAATTTATATAATTAAATGAAGAAAAAAAATGTGACCTGTGGATGGTTGAGCTGATGATTGGACCCCTAGTTGGGAGGTCAAGATGGTGGAATGAGTACTGTTGGGGAGCTTTGACTCAGATATTGTCTTGTTGAGAAGAACAGAAATTATATCAGTGTATCCTGATGATGAGCTACTTAAGCCAGCCATGTTTAAGGTTTGAACACATATGGATGGGTATCTAGTAAGGCTGCAATCTTCCTCAACAATGTGTCTTATTTGGGGATTGGTAGCCCCTAATGCACATATTCCCATTAATGCCCAAAACACCAAAAAAATTTCTACCATTCTCATCATGATCATGATCATATAAAATATAAAAGAAAAAATAAGTTTTTTTTTATGTATACTATAACTAAAAGAAAGCTATCTTAGAAGTGCATGTATATACTATATAGTGTTGCAAGAAGAGAATGAGAGGGTCTTAGTATTTATACTATTATAAATTGTAATAATATATTTTTAGGTTTTCTTTGAATAATAATAATTTGTAGTGGAGAATAGGCGTGGCTGTTCTGATGTGGCTGTACGTATTAGCTAAAGAGTCATATAGCGTTAGTTTGGATGTCAATTTTCACTATTAATATCATGAATAATTGACATCCCTCAAAAGTCAACATCTTCTCAATTCGTTAAGCTTATTAGTCTATTGATCCTTTATTAATCTACTTAACTTGCTATTTATCTATAAAAATTTTATAATATAACTATTTTATATTTTTGGCTGGAGTTTATAAATTTTTTGGGTTTGACTATGATACGTACAAGCTCTCATGTATGCCTAACAAGATATTTGAATCATACTTTTCTACTACTTAGTGAGACCATATTTTAATGTATATTTTCTAATTTGATATATAATTTAGGGTGATTTTACCGTGCACCCTTTTAAAAGAGATGTACTGATTCACTCTCTATTTGTTTCGGTATCTTAAAAAAAAATTTCAGTCTAATTTTTTTCTTCAGTTTTATGTACGTTATTGTTATTTAAGATATCCTACAAAATTTTGAGAAATTCGGAATAATTTATAATATAAAAAACAATGTTCAAACAATCTATTTTACACGTGTATAAAAAAAATAGTCATGCGTGCAACACACTGCTTGAACACAATTTCCAGCGTGTTAAACTTTTCCGAATTTCTTAAAATTTTGTAAGATGTTTTTATTAACTATAATTTACATGATCATGAAAAAAAATTTGACTAAAAAATTATTTCGAATACTTAAACAGATAGAGATGTATCGATGTATTCCTTTTAAGGGAGTGCATTATAGAATTTTCTTATAATTTATTATTTTTGGTGGAACAATTTTAATTTAATATTAAATATTATACCAAATATGAAATTAAATTAATATATTTTACTTAAAAAATTTCATATTAATAATAATAATTAACTTATGATATAATTATAAATTTTCAACACATAATTAATAATTATATTAAAGAAAATTATGCACTAATTTAGTGTAGATATTCAAAATTCAACATGTTAAATTTGGTACATAATTTGTACGATAAATATTTCACACCAATTTAGTTAAATAGTGCACCATTTAAAATCTCATACTGAATTAAAGACTCTTACACTTTTTCAGTTTTTGTTTTCATTAATAAATAAATTTCTATTACCACGTCCAAAAAAAAAAAAATTATATTTACAAACAATTAATATACTATTAATAATTTATGTTGTAAATAAAATCAATAAGTTATCGATGTTATTCATTATTTTAAAATTAGAGTAGATGTAGCCTTTTTTTTAGAATAAAGTCCTTTTATTTAATAATTAAAGCATGATGCTAAAATTCTTAAACCCCATTTCGCATTATTGTTATGATCTGTTCTTACCAAACTTTTTTATAGTTTATAGTATCAATTATTTTTCACTTATTAAATTAATAATATTGAAATGAGTAAATACTTAGATATAAGTAAAGTACAAATTGAATTACTTTTTTAAAAAATCACTGATCAAACAAGATAAAAGTATCTTTTCTATTGCTAATTCTACGACAATCTCTTTTAAGAAGGAGGGGGCAGGAATCCAAAATTTCTTTCCACATTCCCGAAGCACCATTATCCCTTGTAATGTTAAAAAAACCCATTCCTTTAATATATATAGCATTAACAATCGATTCCCAAATATTGGAGTGGTCAGTTAATATATCTTTCACGCCCACTTGAGATAGAGTAAAAGTTTGAATAAGAGTTTTCACACACCTAAACCTGAGACTAATTCCCCTGAATTTGGAATGACATAGAGAGCTCCAAGCAATAGTGTGTATGATTTTCTTCTCCTCAGTATCATCCCACCAAAATTCCTGTAAACTCTTGTCAACTTTTGAGCAATTGAACTTGAAATGATTTCAGAGGCAGCCACATAAGTCGCTAAGGAAGAGCCAACTAATTAGATTGAGCAAGCCTTGCCAGCCTTGGATAAGAAATTTGTTTTCTAGCTTATCACCCTTTGTAGAACCTTGTCATTAAGGAATTGGAGATCATTTGATCGCTTTAAAGGTCTGAAAAGTGGAAGGCCCAAATAAACTGCATATCTCTTCATTCTTTTCATACCAAAGATTTCAACAATTTCAATAGCTTTACAAAGCCCGAATCTCTTTGAAAAATAAATTGTAGATTTGTGATAGTTTACAACTTGGCCACGACCAAGCACAATACTCGTTAAGGCACTTTAAAAAGGCTTTTACTTCCTTGATCGATCGATGCTTTTTTTAAACAAAATGATATTATCCGCAAACATTAAGTGAGTGATGGCAGTTTCGTTCTTGGATATCTTAAAACCCGCAATTTCTCTTTTACTGTTCTTGGCCATGAGCGGTCTTGAGAGGATGTCCGCCACAACGATATACAAGGTTGGAGATAATGGGTCCCCTTGACGAAAGCCGCAGGAGAGGGTGATATACCCATGAACTAAACCATGGAAAAGGAGCCCCATATTTTTGACCTCAATGCATTTATGTACCCATTTTAGGGGTATTCATCAAACCGTTCAAACCGCTCAAACCGCCCGCACCACACCGCACCGCAAAAAAAATGCGGTTTGAAATTCTTTGCGGTGCGGTCGCGGTTTGAATTTTTCCTAAACCGCGCGGTGCAGTGTGGTTTGCGGTTTTGAATTGTTAATATGCGGTTCAAACCGCATCGCACCGCACATTATAAAAATACAAATTTTTATATTTAGTTAGGTCCCATATGTGAATGTTCAACCCAAAGCCCATTAATTATTATATTATTGAAACTTATTTTGTCTTTCATATTTATTTTCAAGCCTTATGGTATTTTTAACAAGTGTTCCTCAAGCTTTGTTGTATTTGTGATAGTCCAAACCGCAAAAACCACAAAAATCGCACCGCACCGCATCATTTTTCGCAGTGCGGTTTTTGCGGTTTTTTAGTTTTGCGGTGCGGGTGCGGTTTGAGAAATTAGAAAAACCGCATGTGCGGGTTGGTTTAAAAAAATGGTCAAAAACCGCACCACCCGCACCGCGAACACCCTTAATCCATTTTACAAAAGTATCATGGAAGCCCAAACCACCCAATACATCAAGGATGAGCCTCCTGCTCATCTTGTCGTAAGCTTTTTCCATGTCGAGTTTGATAATCATAAATCCCTTCTTTCTTCTCTTTTTGCCCATAGAATGTACAATGTCACGGGCAACAACAGTGTTTTATGTACTTAAGTGCCCCTTTACAAACGTTGTTTGAGTTGGGGAGATGATAGTCAAAAGTAAAGGTTTGAGTCGAAGAGCTAAAATTTTTAATATGCACTTGTAAGAAACGTTGCACAGTATTATTGACCTATAGTCATTCACTCAACTGTGACAATATTTTTTAGGAATTAGAATCATGTTTGTATTTTTTATGAATTGTAGTAGTTTCAAATTCCTAAAAAAGTGGGATACCATATCAAACACATTTGTTTTAGCAATGTACCAATGTTGAATGTAGAATCCTGTAGGCATACCGTCTGGACTAAGAGCCTTGTAATTTTTCATTGATTATAAGCATGCTTCAATCTCCTTCTCCTTTGGGACAAAATCCAGCAACAAGTTTTCTTGAGCAGTGTCAGTGAAGTGTTTGATCGATTGTCAGAGAAAGTATGGTTGAACTGTTGAATAAACAGATCAACAATAGCCTTTCGGTTACTCTCCCAATCTTCATTCTCTTTTTTTTATTACTTGTATGAAAATTATTCTTCTGCGGACCACTATTGAAGCCGTAGAAAACTTTGTACACTTGTCTCCCTCTTTAAGCCAGGAAACTCTCGACTTTTGTCTCCAAAAGATATCCTCTCTTGCAAGGGCTTTATTCAAATTTTCTCTAGCATCATCGAGATTCCTTTGATTGCCTTGATTATTGCACTCTAGCCTTTGAACTTTTCTCTAGCTTCTCCAACTTGTTGGCTGATTTTTTGAAAGTGGATCTTGTTCCAATTTCAGAGCTGGTCTTTTGTTTTTTTGTTTTTTTTTGTTTTTTTTTTTTTTAAGTTTTTGATAGAAATTAACCATAGGATTTCCCTGAATATGATTCTTCCATGCATTCCTTAATACCCAGAAACATCATGAGTCCTTTCCCCACATTAATTTGTACTTGAACTGAGTCATTTTGCAGTTAACTTCTTCCTTCGTGTCAAGTAAATTTGGTCTATGATTCGATATTCCTACGTTTAAATTCCTTACCACTGCATTTGAGAACAAAAAAAGTGCCAGTCAATTAAAGCCAGGGCTCTATCAAGATGTGCTCTTTATAACAAATATTCCCTGTTTCTAATCTATTTCTTAGAACCATGTCACTCTAGGTCAAGCACCCTAGTTCTTGCCACCATACGTTTGAGATTAAAGGAGTACCTGGCAGAATTACCATGGTGAGTATAGTTCAGACTTTCGTAATCCAACAGAGTCATTCAAGTCCCCATGAATAGCGAAGGGGCCATACCACCAGCAAAGTAGTCTTATACGTTCTTCCAAAAACCTTCCTTTCCTACAAGAGCAGGTGGACCATAGACATTAAAAAATTCCAAACATTCCCAAGAGGATCCGATTCAATTGAACCAGTCTTCAGATTTTTATCTTAGTTAAGAACCTTGTATTTGACATCATTTCTACTCCAGCAAACTCCAAATCCTCTAAACTTCCCAATAGGTGGCACATAGATGAACTCAAAGAAATGGAGCTTGATGCATAACATTTTGAATTTTTCCATAGCTAATCTCATTTCAGATAGAAGAACCATACCAGGATTTGACTACGTATAATCTCATTACAGATAGAAGAACCATACCAGGATTTGACTACGTATAAGAATCGTCAATTGTCAAAATGTTGCGACATTTCTTAGCCCGCGACAGTTCCAAGCCAGAATTTTCATGGGATTTTGGAGACTTTTTCGAGAAATTCCTCATAGCCCCAAAGAGAAAAACCTAGTCGTCCTCTTTCTTTGCATCCTCCTTTTTGAAGCACCGTTCCTTCGATACCAAACCATCATTCTCAATAAGCTATTTTATCATACATATGGGTGTTTCTTTGGTACTATTGTCAATAACCACAAAGTGGTTTTGTAAGTCAGTTGCTAATTCAACTACACCAGCATTCCATAGATTTCGGTAATGCTTTGAGGCCCTTCTGGTCTGTTCAAAGCTCCTTTTTTCTTAAGACACCGAAGGCTTAACCCTAGCTCAGTCAGTGACTTTTTTGGTCTTTCCTCTCTTCTTGGACGATTGGACCAAAGACCAAGAAGGTTTATTTACTTTCCTAGGGCGCTCCTTTTTACAGTTGGAAATTCGATCATCACAAGATCTTGGAGAGAAACTAGGGTTTCGTGTAGCACCAGTTCCCTTTCTCAGAGTTGCAGGTCTTCGATGCTCGACAAGAGACAGAGGTGTATTCATCGTTGAGGGAGCGTGGAATGGAGAACCGATCTTCTCAGGTAGCATGAAGAATCCATCAGTAGCTTTTTGTTTTCTTGGACCATTTTTAGCTTCGTAGCACCTAAAATCTTCGATGTCCAAGATAGGGTTGAACAAGGTTTGTTCACAAAGAAATTTTTCAATGGTTTTTGCCCCAGTCATTTGTTTAAAGGCCAAGGCCCAACAACTTCTTGATGGCCACTCGAGTGGCTGAGATTGGGATCTAAGAAGTGAATGGGTAGCCCACTTCCACGTATTGTTGAGAATCTGTAACGTCCTCGCTTCAAGCCTCCATTGGGTCCTTACACCCACAAAATAATGGCTCTTATACACGAGTATGTCACTCTGGTTGCTTCCTGGATTGATGACTGTCCCTACAGACAAACATGAGTGTTTTTAGCGTGCTTTGTCCTCACTCACACGCTTCCTGGAAAAACTTCCCAGGAGGTCACCCATCCTGAAATTGCTCCAGGTCAAGCACACTTAACTATGGAGTTCTTTCGAGATGGGCTACCGAAAAACAAGATGCACCTTGTTGATATAGGTAGTACCAATAAATCCATTTAAGCCCTCTTCAATAGTGTAGTCCTATACCTACACAGTCTTAGAATCATCGCACTTGACCAACTGTAACGCCCCGTTACTTTGCCTTACTTTACAAAAATACTATTTTAAATGCATAATTTGGAAAAGATAAAAAAAAAAATATGTGTATCACATATAAGACTATTAATGTCAATACCAAGAAAATTAAAACTAACACTTACATAATAGTGAGAGGGATCTTTTTTAGTCTTCTGTATGTATACCGTGAGTATCCTTCGGGCTAACGGACGATCGGCTCTGATACCAACTGTAACGCCCCGTTATTTTGCCTTACTTTACAAAAATACTATTTTAAGTGCATAATTCCGTGATCCGTAAGGGGAAACACCGGGTAAGCTGTGCAATCCCGCATCGCTTGGAGAAGGTCAAGTGGGATGATTCTAAGACTGTGTAGGTATGGGACTGCACTATTGAAGAGGGCTTAAATGGATTGATTGGTACTACCTATATCAACAAGGTGCATCTTGTTTTTCGGTAGCCCATCACGAAAGAACTCCACAGTTAAGCGTGCTTGACCTGAGGCAATTTCAAGATGGGTGACCTCCTGGGAAGCTTTCCCAGGAAGCGTGCGAGTGAGGACAAAGCATGCTGAAAATACTCGTGTTGGTCTGTAGGTTCAGTCATCAGTCCATGAAGCAGCCAGAGTGGCGTACTCGTGTATAAGAGTCATTATTTCGTGGCGCACTCGTGTATAAGAGTGCGTTTAGTAACATTTTTTTAATTAATTTCTTAATCTTTTAATTAAAAAAGTAATTTTTTTTTAATTAAACTGTTTTCACTGTTTAATTTTTTTAATTGAGAATCAAAATTTTAAAAATAATAAAAAAGTTAATTTTAATTTTTTTAAACAATTTTCTTTTTCTTAATCAATATTTTGGACCCCAACCTCAACCTAGACATTGGCACCCAGCCTTGGCCCAAACCCGACTTAAATAAAATTAACAAATGAAAATAAAAATAAAATTTATAGAATATACTTTTGTTTTCTATAAATTGAAAAATAAATGTGATTACATTTTTATTTTTCAAAAATACAAATTTTACTTTCATTTTTCAGATTAAAAATTTAAAAATAAAATATTACTAAACGCTGCTCTTTTTTTTTTTTTTGATTAAAAATACAATTTTATTTACTCAATTATTCATTCAAAAGAACATCACCTAAACTACTCAGAATTGTAGAATCTGAATAAGTACAACCAATATTTAACCACAAAGTTCTAACCAAAATAGTGAGTAACACGATAGATCGCTTCACAAAAATCTAAAAGAGACCTTATTAAAACTAGAAAAATTTTGTCTACACTCTGAAATGTAGGACCCAAAAACAGAAATCATATCTAACGAACTTTAGATATAGCTTGGATCGTGACCAAACTGTCTAACTCCACCACCACATCATACTACCTTATTTCTTTCAACCAACTTAACATCTCCTTAACCTCGATAACTTCAGCAAGAACATGATCAGCCACCTAATCAAAAGAATTTCATGCCATCCAACTGTATTGCTAAAAATAGCTACATAAATATACATTACTTTTATTTTTAAAATCTAGAATATTTTTTTTAAAAAATATAAATCTAGTATATATATAATCTTTAGTCATAAGTAATATCCTACTGCGTGCCTGAGCGATAGATCTAATAATATGCTTTGGTATTTTATATAACCAGACCCACACTTTTCCTTTTTTTAATTTTTTCTCCTCTATTAATTAATAAATTTAAGTTCTAGAAATAATTATATGATTAGATAAATTGTCTTACGTACGTAGTTATAGAAGATACTTGATAACTAATTAAGTATGCACTATATAATAATACTTAATATTTTTAATCAATGTCATTCAAAGAATTGATTTAATTATCATTAATAAAGAAAGAAGAAAAAATAATTGACTCACTTAGCACTTAGCTAATATATATATTTTTTATATATATATCCCCCAGCAACCGACAATATTGTAAACTTTTTTCAATAAAATTAAACAACGAGGATATGTGAAAAAAAATTACTACCAGCAAAAAAAAAAAATAACACTGAAATTAATATATATTTTTTCGATCAGAGAATTATTAGTGAAATATTTTTAACCACTAATGTTTATATATATACAAGTATATACTAAAATAATTAATTACACACGTACTTAATAGTGACATGCATTTTGATGATCAAATTAATGATCCCACACACACATATTATATACATTGTTGCACAGTGAATACTGAATATTCGTTTAGTAAATAAAACAAACACATATTATACAAATTAGCAAAAGCCGAAAATAAGAAAAAGTAAATATATATAAGAAATACATTAAATATTTTTGTTTGAATGTTTATTGAGGAAAGTATTACTACCTGGCTGATCATATATCATATATTATGACTATGATGTGAGCAACACAAGTGTAATAATAACATAACAAGAATTGCAAAATGTTCATACTACTTTAATTTCCACTAGCTAAAAAGATATTACATACTCTTCAAATTAAATCCGAGTTGTTATCACCAATATTGGAGGGTATCAAATATCAACGTCAAAGACTGAGATAGGTCTAAAACTCCAAATATTATGACACCAAAAAAGCCAAAGAAAACAAAATCATAATTAATATATAGAAAGGAAGAACAAGTAGATAAAAAAGTTAGTCTATGGATCTAAAAAGCATCGGACATGATCGATCTAGCTTTTAGGATAGTATACTCCAAATCATATAATATTATATACATATATATGCCCTAACCAAAAGAAGCTATATATGTATTATTAAAAAAAGAACATCGTGAGGATCATGTATATATATGTTTCAAAAAGAAAAAATATTGAATAGTATTAATCCGATTTATAGTATGCAAATATAATTTTTTATCAACGTGATCATGATCAATTATGTCATTAATTACAAAATATTTATATATATATGTCGATGGATTGATACACTTTTCTATATGACTACTAAAAATGATCATCATTTTAAGAACTTTGCTACAATCAATAATAATAGAGGCCATGAATTAGTATAATAACTTTTACAAATTCAAAGAAACACGGAACTAGCTAACTACAAAAACTTCTTACAAGCTAGCTAGCTAGTATACATACTTTCTGTGTAACTTTCCCGTTTCAAATTTTTATTCGACATCTTTTCATGAATTTATAACTCTTATACACACGTGCGTACTTATTTTAAATCGAATCATTTGAAAAATGGCGGGCTTAATTTTAAAAGTATTAGCATAAACAACAGGTGATCCTATACTAGATTGAGTCCATGTCATAGTTGATAGCACGCTCAAGCTTCTGACTGGTAGATTCTGGCTATTAGCTAACTTGGTCTTCTACTACACCCCCATTATTACCATTATTTGTCATTGCTTCTTCTACTTCAACCCCTCTTTCACTAGCAGCCTCTCTTTCCAACCTCTTGTTTTTTCTATTCAATCTATAAGTCTTCTCAATTTTAGGATCAACAGACACTCTTTCTTGCAGTAGGTCCTTGATGTCGCATATACTACCTAAACGTGAGATGAGAAAAATTTGATAGAATTAGTAAAATTGGGAAAAAAAAACCAAATTAAAATAAAATAAAATTATTTTAATATTAACTAAAATAGTTCCCGGCAACGGTACCAAAAATTTAGTGTGATAAATCCAACAGTACGCAAATGTATGTATCGTTTTAACAAGTAATACTTAACAGGTAGCTGAGATTGTTCCCACGAGGACTGTAACTAAGTATCAATAAATTGAATTCTTGTTTCTACAATCAAATAAATGGATTTTAAAACTAAATAATCTAAGCAAAAATTAAATAACAAAACAATAAACAAGATTTTATCAAGAATGAAATATAGGGAAATTAACTTCAGTTGCAAATCAATTTTCTTCTTCTATCTAATATGATAGTGAATTATTATTTCACAAAAATTCTTTTTAGACATTAGGGGTACTAAATTGTAAGGATAATTACTGCATCTGAGACAATTACACAAGCAATCTGTATTAAGCAATAACCCAAAAAATACAAAGTCATACTAATGTTTTCATTTTGTTTCGAAACCTATAATATTCTCAATACTCATTTTTTAAATTTTGTATTGAGATGCATAAAATGTTCAGTCAAACACACGTAATATGCACAAATATGAATAAATCATACATAAATAGAAGAAATAAATAAAAATAGCATTCCATAAAAAGTTTCAAACAATCTCCATTAAAATCCCTAAATTGAAGTTTAGCTAAAAATCTTCATTAACATTCATAATCAAATCTATAGAAAACATAATAAAACTAAAAAATAATAAAAAGAGAAGAGAAGAAGTAGATTTGGGGTTGTCACAATTACTCCAAAGCTTCATCTCAAATCTTCTTTTCATGTTTTTCTAAGTTCTAAGAAGTCTTCCCTTTCCAAAAATGAAGCCCTAAGTCTATTTTGTTGAAATTCCAAAATGCCCTTAAAAAGCTAAAAATTATGCAATTCACTGTGCAGACAGCGCCGCTGCACCAATATCCCATGCCACAACACCTGAAACCAATGAAAAACTCAATCTCATCTATATTGGGGTACCGCGGCGCTAATTCCAATAGTGTACAATTATTTTTATCTTAAAATTTTACTTCAATGACTGATAGTATTTTAGCTATAACTCTCTTAATATTGCTCGAAATTGAACGATTCAAGATGTTTTGAAAAGCTGAAAGAGAAATATAGAATTTCACAATATTTTCCTGAAATTAAATGCATCATAGTCAAAAATTAGCTTGATGTTTTAGACTTAATTTTTGATCACAAACGAAGCGTGTTGAGCATCCAAAACTTAAAACTTTTCACCCATTATATCTTAGAATGAAAATTCCATGATAAATTGATCATATTTATTTTTTTGATCATTTTTTTTTTTTTTGATTTTAAATTCATATTATGAATTTTACCATTTAAACTTGAAACAAGAAAAATAAGCATAATTATGTTCCAAAAATATGAATTCACAAGGAAAACAAAAATTAAAACACTAAAAAAGTAGGCTAAAACTTAGTAAACCGTACTTAGTAATTCCATATTAAAGATTATATACTTTTATACATTACTGACTTATTTTATTTATATAGTATGAATCTTAATAATTCTTTTGTACTTCCTTACAAGATCATACATTCTCTATATGAATATGGAAAATTTTAGATATTTATTAATTATATTTCTATAATTAACATGTTCATTTATCTTCTACTTGTATTATTTCATATATTCTTCAATATATTATCCCTTAAATATTTTCTTTTAGGACATAAATCCTAACAATTACATAGCATGAATTAATGCTACCAATATTAGTACGAATAAAGTACTTGCATTAGGTTGGCATTATGGTTAATAGGTATGAACTTATATCTCAGTGGACACATTAATTGGATGTGGTTAATAGACTTATAGTAATTGAGTGAATGGACGCTCAGTTACAAGTCAGTTATGTATGTGTATATTATGTATGTTTTTTTGCTGAGTCTGTCGACTCACAGTTGCTTTGTTATGTCTAATAAAGAAAGAATTAACGTTGAACATCAATGAGTTGGGAGCTCAGTAAAGATTGTACAAATCTGGCCGCCTAGACCTGAAGGGTTGAGATATGTGGGAGATCAGCTGGCACAGCTTTTGTTGTGTCATTAGACTCTGCGGGGATTATTATATTATAAAAATATTTTGTTATTAGATAACAAGATCTCATTTTGTAAATGTTTAAATGAAGTTTGTTTAGTAAGTTTTAATTATTATAAATTTTATTTAAAATTATACTTTTATTTCAAAATTCTTTGATTAGCAAATGTTAGTACAGTAATTAGAAATCACATAACGTGCCTTAGATATTAGGACATTGCACATCTTCTTTTCGACAATCCATCACTTAAGAACTCCAAGGGCTTAACCTAGAGCAATCTTAGGATGAGTGATCTCTTGGAAAGTTTTCTCGAGAAGTGTGTGAGTGAGGACAAAGCATGCTAAAAAGACTCGTGTTGCTTTACAGGGCCAATCGTCATTCTTGTAAATAGCCAAAGTGACGTATCTGTATATATTGTGTAGGTATGTGACTACATAGGTGAAGTGGGGGTATTACCAATGGTATCAAAGAGCATTGGCCCAGCCGGAAGTGTGGTCGAGGAGGATGTCGAACCTAGAATCCCACATCGCCTAGGAAAGGTAAAGTGTGATGATTCTAAGGCTATATAAGTATGGAACTACTCAATTGAGTGGGCTTAAATTAATGGATTGATCAGTACTGCTTATATCGACAAGATGCATTTTCTTTTTGGTAGCACATCACTTAAAAATTCCAAATTGTGTGATTGACCTAGAACAATCTTAGGATAAATGACTTACTTAAAAATTTTCTCTTAAAGTGACATACTCGTTTATACTATATAAACATAAGACTACACAGGTAAAATAGGAGCGTTACACTTTCTAATCTATAATTATTAGTTGATGCATATAATAATATTTGTTAAAAGCAACATATTTGCTTAGGATTTTTTTTTTTTTTTTACTTATTTATCTATTTTAATTATTTATAATTTAAATATATAAAATAAAATTACATATAATGATAGAAAATATATTATTTCTTAATTAAAAATAATAAAAATAATTTACTGACATTTTTTATTTATTCATTAAATATGTAATATCACAAAAATAAATGTTAATTTAGGATTTTAAAAATAAAAAAATAATATAAATTAATAAATCTACATACATGTTACATAAATAATATAGATTACTCTCATTTAGTTAAAATAACATGTTAATTATTCTTTAATATATTACTCATCAAATAGTTGTTTATAAAATAAAATTATATTTGGTATATGGACTAAAATTTGATCAAATTCAATCTTCACTTAATTTCATATATATTTAATAGCAATTTTGTTATATTAATAAAATTTGAGTTTATTCATTAAATGTGTACGATTTCAAATTAAAATGTACCAAAATAAGTTATATTTCGTTAAAAGCTAATTAGGATTTTTTTCTCCCGAACTTTGACATCTACCAAATCATGTTTCCTGAATTTTTTTGGCTGTTAAAAATTCCCCCTGAATTATTGAGATTGTTAGATTTAAGGACTTTTGTCTAATTTCATTCAATTTTACTATTTCAGTGATTGTTTATGTACTAAACCATGCTCCTCAGACTTTGATATCTACCAAATCATGCCCCTCAACTTTGATATGTACTAAATCATGCCCCCTGAACTTTCATCCATGTTAGAATTCTTTAACTAAAATTAGATAAAAGTCCTTAAATCTAACAATCTCAATAGTTCAGGGGGAATTTTTAACGGCTAAAAAAATTCACGGGGCATGATTTGGTACATGTCAAAGTTTGGGGGAAAAAAAATCCTAATTAGCCTAAAACATATATATAGTAGTAATTTGAATAAGGGTAAAATAAGTTATATTTCACTACAACATATTACCCTATTAGCGGCGGACCACTTCGCCGCTAATAGCCTCCCATTCGGCCGCAATAGGCTATTGGCGGTGGAAGTCCCCCGCTAAAGGTCCGCCGCTAATAATAGTATTAGCGGCGGACCATTAGCAGCGGGATCCTGCCGCTAATGCACTCTGTCAGATGCATTCTCCTTATAAAGTAAGCAATAATTATATAAACAAACATGGATAGACTCATAACCCAAGCCTAATTTCTTCAATCTATTTTTCGCCTCATAGTACGTTGCTGGAATATTATTTTCCTTCAGAAGTAAAAACTTTAACAACTTTAACAATTCATCAAAGATGTTGTTATGGATTTTTCTTCTTACCTTTAAATGCAATAGCTTTGCTAAAAAGTTGAAAGACAATTCCAATCACAACTGGGATACAATTCAGCTTCAATTTCAATAAGTCATCAAAATATTGGCTTGTAGTGGTTGGTTGTTCTACTACTCCTTGTACATCCTCTATTGTCGAAGGAAAGAAATCTTTTAGAATATGGATCATTAATTTTATCATCAAATTCATTATCGCCAACCGCTACATCATCAACAACATCCTCTGGCTCCGTGTGATAGGTCCACTTCTCATATCCTTTCATAAAACATCGATCAAATACGTGTGCTCTAACCCTATCTATTTTTCAAACCTATTATTTAAACATCTCACACAAGGACATCTAATTCTTCCATCAGAATCCTTATATTCTGATGACATTGCTAAAAAGGCTTGTAGGCCATTCCGAAATTCATGACAACCACGATTTTTAATTTTGATCCAAGACTTATCGATTATCGCCATCTACAATGTAGGCGACAAATGTAGTATTAAAAGTTTGAATGATTTGTAAAGTATTAAAAAAGTTTTATGAAATTTTTATTAGCATGTATATCCATCGTTCTTGTATATTACAAATAAAGTGCAAAACAATTTTGTTCTAGACTTTATTTGTAAATATACAAAAGCTATGGTATATTTTGAAATATAACAAAGCTATGGTATATTTGTTTTTAAGTATACCAAAACTATGATATATTCTTTTCAACCATTTCTTTTGCAAAATTTTATGAATATTTTATGTATTACACATATTATTTCATCTTTTAAGTATAACAATAATATTAACAATTTATTTTTTAAAAATTTAAATAAAAGTTTTATTCGTTTACAATTTTATTAATTTATTTAAAAAATAACAAATTACTAAACTCATTTTCTAAAATTAAATAAATATAAATTAATTATTTTTTAAACAAATTATTATTATTAAAAATTTATATCATTTATTAAAATTTAAGCTAATTTTTTTATTTAATTCCTAAAATTAAAAGTTTATCTTTATAATACAAATTTATATTAAATTATACTTTTTTTTTTCTTTTCATTTTTTCATTATTCTCAATTTTTTATGATAATAATATTATACCAATATAAAATTATATTAACAAATTATTTCTTAAAAACTTAAATAAAAGTTTTATTTATTTAATTACAATTTATGTTAAAAAAAAAAACATTCCTCTTATTTAACTTTTTTAATTTTTAATATTTAAGTTATTTATTAATTTATTTAAAAAATAACAAATTACTAAACTTACTTTCTAAAATTATATAAATATAAATTAATTATTTTTCAAATAAATATTATTATTCTAAAATTTATATTATTTATTAAAATATAAACTATTTTTTTTATTTAATTCCTAAAATTAGAAATTTATCTTTATAAAACAAATTTATAATCGATTATACTTTTTTAATTTTTTTCATTATTCTCACTTTTTCATGATAATATTACTAAAATACCCAATAAAATTAATTAAATCAAATAAAAACTAAAATAAAACAAAATAAATACACATTAATAAAAACATACATTTCACAAAAGAAATTTTGTGTACACCTTCTTGAAGTTGCTAAAAAATCTTTTTGATTAATCTAAAAATAACAAAAATAAATACTTTTTAATTATAGAAATAAATTTAAAAAAAAAACATACAACAAAATACATATATATATAAATAAAAAAATATATATTTTATATATACATTTAAATAATCTGTATATATAATATACAGAAAATATATTACACATCAAAAATATACATATACACAGATAAAATATATATACAAAGATATATACATTTAAATAAGTTATATATATAATACACAAAAAAATATATTACACTTCAAAAATATGCATATACAAAAGTTAATACTATTATCATTTAATTTTTTTCCCACAAATTTTTTCCCAGACAAACTAGATCTAAAGAAAGATGAACGCAACTCACCCAACCGCCAAATCAATAATCATAAAAAATTAATACAAAGCCGCACAGAAAAATTAGATCTAAAGAAACACATAAATGCGTTACCAAATCACAAACAAGCCAAAAAAATAAATCAAAAACAAATAAAAAGTCGCACAGAAAAATGCATCAAAAATAAAAGGAATAGAGGAAGAAGGGTTTTGGTCCATACCTGTTTGGAGTAGCCGCACGCAAAAAGAAGGGTCTGATGGTCGCTTATGAGAGGAAAAGGGGGTCTGATGGTCGAAAATGAAGAAATGAAGAAGGAGGTATTAGGGTGAGGGATTTGTAGAGGAAAAAGGAAAAATGGGAGTTGAGGGTCTGTTGGGGTATATATAGACCAATTAGCGGTAGTAACTGTTTTTTTTTAATTATTATTAGTGACGGGGTCTGCCGCTAATAATGTTCGAACTGAATGGGCGGAATTTTTCCCACCCACTTATTAGAGGTAGGGTATTAGCGGCGGATTTTGTCCGTCGCTAATAATTCCGTCGCTAATTGGGAAATTTAATGTAGTGTTTCCCAAAAAATACTCGTGTTGGTTTATAAAGTCATTCGTGTTGATGTTTGAGTTATCCTGCTTTTATTCCAGAACACTGTTGGATGATGCCAATTATTAATAAATCTTTGTCCTCCACCCCTTTTCTTACCGAGAATAATTATATTGATATAAACTTACTTACATATAAGTGTCGTTTGGTAACACTTTTATTTTCTAATTTTTTAATCACAAAATGAAAGTAAAATTTTTGTATTTAAAAATTTTGTTTGTGAAAAATAAAAATGCGTTCTGTAACCACTTTGTTTTTCAATTTTAAAAACAGAAAACAAAAGTGTGTTCTGTAAAATTCATTTCATTTTTATTTTTTGATTTTATTTAAGTCGGGTCTAGGTCTGAAGTCAGATTCGGGTTCGGGTTTGAGTTCGAGGCCGGGTTCAACGCCAGGGCCGTGGGGGAAGATTTGTGTTCGGGTCTCGTCGGAGTCTAAAATATTGATTAAGAAAAGAAATATTTAAAAAAAAATATTAAAAGTGACTTTTTTTTTATTTTGAAAATTTTGATTCTCAATTAAAAAATTAAAAAGTGAAAACAATTTTATAGAACATATTTTTGAAAAATATTTTTACTTTTTCAATTTTAAAAACAGAAAACTAATTAAAAAAAATGTTACCAAAAGCCACCATACTTTCAAAACTTTTCATCATCTTGTGAGTTATCATCCCTCCTAATAAATTGGTTAATTAGCTATGAGACGATATAATAATATATAATGAGCTTCAAGATTTATTTTTTTCACCAAATATTTTTTAAATTAATGGCCTCTTGATTTTGTTTTTTTCTTTTATAAATTATTTATATTACTTTAGATTAAGACTAAACTCAAAACGAAAAATAAAATAAAAAAAAACTAAAATTAAATTTAAATTAAACAAAGTAGATAAAGAAAAACCAAGAGAGAAAAACTACATTTGTATAAAATTCAATGAAGAAGAGTAGTAATCGCTAAGAAGTTGCTACAGAGCTGAGAGAAATGGTGGTTTTGTTCAGTGAGAGGAGAACTGAAGCCATTCACCTCCTTGAAACCATCTTCACAAGTCTCAGAATCTGTCATTGCAGCAGACACAAAAGACTGCACAGTATCAAACGACATGTCGTTTAGAGCTTGAACAGAGTCCTGTAGATTTTGGATGGCATCAGAGTACACATCTACACAGTCACTGAGATCAGTGGACGCTAATTGAGAGCCTTTATAAGCAGCCTCAGACATTAGATTATTGATGTAAGAAAGGGCTTTGACTCCATTTTCTATGCTGAGATTCAAAGCAATGACAGCAAGACCTCTTAGATCCGAGGTTTGACTTTGAGGGTCTGATCTTAAGGAAGATACACAAAGTTGAAAGTAAAGGGTTTTCTTACACGTGGCAGAAACTAAATCTTCTTCTGTTATAGTGTTGTGTGGTAACCTTGAAGTTGAAGATTTACAACTTGTTAGAGAAGAAAAATAGCTCATAATCAAGAATAGTAGTACCAAAACTTTTGTGAAATAACAACTGTATGAAGCCATCTCTCTATGCTTGCTCAATTATCTGTGGATCAATATTGGTGTTATATTATATATAAAAACAATGTTTTAATTTGTGTAATTTTTCTGTGTATTTCAGGGAATCTTAAGATTAATTATATATTATTTTAATTGTGTAAAATGGTGTGTAGTTTTGATGTATTAAGGCCAATAGTGAAGACAGATCTCTGCTCACTTTCACATTATTGTTGCTCGTGAACTAATTGGAGTTTAGTACTTACTGTCTTTTCTTTTTTTTTTTCTGAGAATAAATAACTCATATGGATTTATGTTATGACAAGCAAGGTCAAAATGCGTAAAAAACTAAAGGAAAACATGAATGATAAAAGTTTAAGGACACAAAAGCCCTAATCAAATTAATAATAATGCAAGAAAATTGGTCATTTAATTTATTTAATCATCTATTTGCAGACTAAAATTCCCTGAAATGAGTCTGAATAATTGACGTATATCTTGGAAGTTAAAATATCATCCACGTACCTGTAGCCAAAACATATTGGGAGAATCACTATATTATTTTATAATAATATCATAAAATATTATTTTATATTATGTTATAATAATATCATCTATGTCTATATAAGTTGCTATATGAATTTAAATTGGGATTTAGATTAATCTTAAATGCTCTGTGAATTCTGTATAAATAAAAAAAATTATTTTGAAATATAAAAAATCCCATAATATTAATGTTTATTTTATGCAGTATAGTCCACACGGGTTATCAAAAACATCTCACCAACATAATTATTTTAATTTTTCTCAATCTCAAATATGAAATACTTAATAAGCCTTCCAAAATGTAAGGACAAGATTAATGATGTGGGAACTCTATATTACTTATTAAGAATATAAAATTACAACATTTATTATTATCAATTAATTTTGAGATAGTATAACATAATTTTTTTAAAGCGTAGGACAAGACAATATTGAGTGAAACAAAATCTATTTTCAACAAAAACTTAAAATATGAACAGAAATCCCACACTAAAACTGACATTATAAGAATGGATTATGACCAAAATCCATTAAAAAAAAGGAAAAAGAAAAATGAAAAAAAAAAATTAGAAAGCTTAATTATTATTAATTTAAGTGTAAAGAGTGTAACGAACAGGGATTCCTTTAATATTGAGCCAATCATTCCCTTGCAAGAAATTCTCTACTGTAAACTTTTGAGCCTCTATCTTATCAATGACATTGTAACCAGCCCAATTGACTCTGTTAGTAACCTTTGCCCCAGGCCCTTTGTTGTTATACTCTGCATAATACAGAGTTTTGAGAGCAAATTCACCTTCCCACGGCAACCACCCATCTGGATGAATCAAATCTTCAATGGTAGACTCCATTACAACGGTTCTAGAGTACTCCTTCCATGGCCTCCCAAGGTAAGTTTTAACCTTTGCTTTCTCTGGCTCAAGCTTCTTGTCTGCCATAATGCGACAGTTATGGATGACTATTCCTGTAGTTTGTTGCTTGTCAACTCTGCCTTGGGCAGTGACAATGTTCTTCTGGTTAGCCATAGGCAAACGCACGACCAACATGCAGTTCTGGAAGACCACCGCCGCGTCCCCGAAGATGAAATCAATTGTGCCGGCAACCACGCAGCTCCTGTAGAATTGGCGATGAGCTTGTGTGTATAATGTGTCTTGGTACCCTTCGAAACGACAGTTGGCGAAGATGGCACGGTCGGCTTGGACTCGAGCTGCCACTGCCTGATGTTTTTCTGGTCCTGCTGTGTTTCTGAACCCCATTGCTTTTCCCATGAAACCTTCTCCTAAAACAACTGCAATACCACCATACATGTAATGTAATAATGTAACAACATTTTAGTTCTTTTAATACTCTTTTGTCCCCAAAATGAATGTGATTAAGTTATTATATGGCTTTACCAAATGTAGCTGTTTGGAATGTCCTAACTCCATCTACAAAATTTTTTCTCCCAGTGATGATGCTCTTTTGTGATCCATCACCATACATTGTAACGTTTACCATCTTCTTGGTGATAATCACTGTCTCATCGTAAATTCCTTCTTGAACATATATGACATACCTGCATTTATATTTGCATAATCAAGTTGTGAGGACACAATACATTTGCCAAAATGGGATTTCAAGATTGGAAGATTAGTTCTGATATATGTATATATATACCTTCCTTCGTATTTAGAAGGAATGGCTGCCAAAGCGTCATTGATGGTTTTAAAGTCTCCCGTCCCATTTTTCGACACAGTCACATTTGGGGTAGGCATATCACCCTTCACCTTCAAAATCCTCCGATCCTCGTGACCAATCCAGTTGGGAAATCCATCCTTGTCCAAAGAAACTAGCGAGTTCTGTTCTGTTTCTTTAAGATTACGGGCTGTTCCAACAGCCTGAAACGTCGATAGAAGCGAAGTCACCTCTGAAATCAGGGCAAGAGAATTGCTTGTAAACTCCTTAGAAGCCTCGAAAAGCTTTTTCATATCAGTCTTGGTCTTCCCTTCAGGGAATCCATCGATGCAAGTCTGTTGGTAAGATATAACGGCGCTTAACCAACTCTTCAACTGGGGTGTTTTATTGGTAAATGTACCATTTTCCTTAACAGTAGACATTGAAGCCTCAAGCTCTTCCATGGCATCATCCATAAGAACTTTGCAATCTTCAAACGCCTTTTCCTCATCTGGGTTATTGAATTTGAAGGATTTAGTTTTATTGAAAGCCTGTCGAAGCTCATTTTTCGCTGACAAAATCGCGGTATTGAGATAACCTTCGGTTCGATGATGAGACAAGGTGGTGGAATAATTCTTCATCCCCTGAATTAGAGCATTCTCACATTTATCCTTATAGTCAGTGGCGTTGCAAATGAGTTTCACTACTTTGTGTTCGGCTTCCGACACAGTTGGCTCCGGCTTGTTTTCTTTAGGGGAGCCGGAAGCAGAGTTAGACGTGGCGCGGTTGGAGCTACCATGCTCGGCTCGAGAGTAGACCACAAAGGCTGCAGCTGCGGCTGCAATTATAGCCAAGAGTATGAAGCTGGTAACTACACCGGTGATGACCCTTTTTCGGAACCTTTGTTCCCTGGCGGCTCTTCGCCGTTCGGTGATTTCGTCGAAATCTTGAAATGCCATATGGATGGAAAAGCCACCAAACAAGCAAAAGATAATGCTAAGGCAGAGAAAGGGTGGTTTCTCTCTGCCTTAGGATTTTAGGCCACTTTCAACAGAAATGGAGGGTGTAGGATAAATAGGAAAGGAAGAAAAGAGAGGGTTTCTTATTTTTGATCAATGAAGTTTTGTTACTTTGTACGTTATTGTTAATTTTGGCCTATTTTGATAAAAAGAGGTGTGGATGGGAAGGTTTTTAGGATTTTCTATTTTTTGAAAGTTAGTTGCTATATTATATGTATTTTTTGTCATCTCTAAACCAACTATTTTTCCCGCCTCATTTAAATTGGTGTAAATTACTTTATTTACCTTATATATTTTTTTTTTTTTTGCTGAAATACCATATTTTCTTTAGTTATCAATTAACATAATATATTTTTGAATGATTCGTTTGCAAAATTACCATTATTTGTCTATTGTGTATTAATTGTGTATCTTTGAGTTAGAAGTTGCAAATTTTAACATGACTACCTTACATAATTACTCTGTAATTACCTAACTAAACAAATTTTCAAACTTTATAATTATGTCAAATTACATTTATGTACGTTTACAATATAATATTTAAAATCAAAATAAATTAATAGAGAAATGTAACAGATTAAATATCGAAATTAATATTTATAATATGTTGTTTATTTTTTTGGAAATAGAATAGTAGTGATTTATCTTGTTTAATTTATTAGAAAATGTAATTGGAATGCTTAAATTAATTAAATTATCTTTTTGAGTTAAATTATATTATATGATAGTTATTTTGTAAGATATATTTTAAAGGACAAATTGTCATTATATATTTAATATTAAAAAATAAAAAAAAAATTAAAATTTATTATCCTTAATAACATTCCTTATGCGTGTTCAAAAAAATAAATAAATAAATAATATTCCTTATAAAAATTAGTGGAAAAGGTTGTTCCCTTTTTTCTTCCTTATTTAATTAATAGGGTAAATAGTAATAAAAATACCTAAAGTTTTAAGTTTGTAAGTGGCATAATCCCAATGTTTATTTTTAGCGGCAAAAGTACCCAATGTTTGTAAAAATGTAGTTTTTCTCTAATTTCGTTCGTACAAACCCTGTTATTTTCTTAAACAAGCCACATATAAGGTCTAAATTCTTGATCATTAGGTCTAGACAGAAACATGTAGTATTAGTTACTTCCAAATTTTCCTTTGATAAATTTAAAACGGAGTCTGTACTGACAAAACTGAAGAAAATTTACAGTTTTACAAACATTGGGTACTTATGCCGCTAAAAATAAACATTGGGATTATGCCGCTTACAAACTTAAAATTTTGGGTACTTATGCCGCTATTTACCCTAATTAATATAATAGAATAATTACCTTACCATTGATTCTCATTTTTTAATACATGGTAAATAGTGGCATAAGTACCCAAAGTTTTAAGTTTGTAAGCGGCATAAACCTAATAATTTTTGTTAGTGACATTAGTACCCAATATTTATAAAACTGTAATTTTCTTCCAGTTTCATCAGTTCAGACTCTGTTATTGTCTTAAACAGGACACATATAAGATCCAAATTTTAGATTATTCGGTCTGGACGAAAAATATGTAGTATCAGTTACTTCCAAATCTTTTTTTTAATAAATTTAAAACGGAGCATGTACTGACGAAAATAGAGAAAAATTACAGTTTTACAAACATTAAGTACTTATGCCACTAAAAAAAATTATTGGATTTATGCTGCTTACAAACTCAAAATTTTGAGTACTTATGCCGCTGTTTACTCGTACTCAATTCCGATTACATGTACACGTGGCACTTGCAATCAATGATGTATATATTGCAATAAATGTAAATAATACAAAATTACCCGAATTATTATTGGTGATTATTGCACAATTTGATCTTGATCGTTAACTTTGACAATACATTTTTTATACAACTTTGAGAGAAAAGAATACAGAACTTCTTCACAACAAGAAGAATAGATTATAGGAATACTATTATCACAACCATGGGATGGGATTCATGGGAATATAAAACATCACTACCAAAAAAGGGGTGATGACCATCTTTGAAAAACCCTTTCTGTAACTTGTGTAGTAGAATCTAAAGAAGCCACATGTATAGAGAGTAGTTTATATTATCCATTAAAATGATAAATGTCATGGCAATTGGCATGTATACATGCTTATTAACTACACTATTCTAATCACCGACAAAGATTGTCGTGACGCGTAATCATGAATGCATGAGACATCGTCTTCTACATGCCACGTGATTTGTTTGTTTTCTCATAATGTTACTTATTATTATACATTTTAGCCCTTAGAGCAGAGTACTAGAAAAATTAAAATTGAAAATTTTCCATACACATCATGACATGTTTTTGTTGATATATAAAGAAAAAACATGATGTATAGTGTATATATGTCTAAGCGTCACAACCATGTTATTCCACAGTGGACTTTGTTTGTACCTTTAATAAATAAATTTTAATATAGTACTAAAAAAACTACTAAACTCCATCATCGTACGGAAATGAAGTGGAGTCAAGCCAAGCGTCCCCAGTAATAAACTCAGTTACGGTAAAGTTATACGCATCGTCGTAATCCATGACGTGGTAACCGGCCCAATCGACCCGATTATCCGTACCCGAACCCGGCCCATAATTGTTGTACTCACCATAGTACAACGTGTCCAAGGCTTGGTCATCTTTTGCAGAAGACCACTCCTTCCACCCAGCTGGGTCTATGAAGTCGTCTATGTACGACTCTAAAATTACTGTCGTTGAGTAATTCCGCCATGGCCGACCCAGGTAGCTCTTCACGCTGCCCGAGTTCGAGTACAGTTCTTCCGAGGCTAATATCGAACAGTTCTGCATCGATATTCCGGTGTTCTCATCTTCACTGTCGCGTGCCTGAGCTGTGATCACAGTGAATTGACCTGCCATCGGCATCTTCGAAACGACGTCGCACCCCTGGAAAACGACGGCCGCGTTGCCGAAGATGAAGTCCACGGTTCCGTAAATGTCGCATTCTCTGTAAAATTGGCGGAATGAATGGGCGTATAATGTGTCTTGGTAGCCGTTGATGGTACACATGTAGAATCCCGCGAAGTCGGCGTTTACTCTCAGAGCGACGGCTTGGTGGTTCTCCGGTCCGGCGCTGTTCTCGATGGCTATGTCTCGGGCTAGAAATCCTTCGGCGGAGACGGCTAAGAAAAATTAAGTTTGTTCAATATTAATTTTTGCACACTGTGTGTTTGATTAAAGCCTAAATGAAAATTTAAAGGATGAAACGCTTTGATTACCAAGGGTTGCGGATCTGAAAGTGGACCAACCACTTCCCATGCTTCTGTTACTGGTTATAATGGTCACATCACTTCCATCTCCGAGTAGAACAATGTTAGGTTTATTGCTTGGGACTTCTACGTTTTCTTCATAGATCCCTTGTTTAATATAGATGATTGTTCTATCATAACTGTTGTTTGGAGCAAAGTTTATGGCATCGGTTATGGTGGTGAAATTCCCTGTTCCATCTACATCCACTGTTAGCACTTCACTCGGGTCATACTCGTCTCCAGTACTCTGCAAAATTCGGCGAGCTTTTCTCGACATCCATGTTGGAAACCCCAGAAGTCGCCGGTTCTTATGGCCTTGCGGGGAGCCTGGTTTGGGAAGCATTGAAAGGGAATTGCTTACATGTTTGTATGCATTAGTTAAGGAATCAACTAGAGTCTGTTTCAGAGGACCAGAAGCAGAATCTAAGCCTTCTAAACATGTGTTCTTGTTGGTCAGAGCTGCACTGAGATAAGCTCTTGCGTCAGCTATTTTTCTTGAGTTGGCTGATTGGACTCGGGAAACCGATCTTTGCAAAGATGAGACTGTGATTTGGTGAAGATCCTTACAGTCTTGGATGGCTCCTCTTTGTTTCTCAACAATGTTCCTTTGTGATCCAGCGGTTAATAAAAGACTGGAGACTTTCCCAGCTTCAGATATTGCATCTTGGAGAGATTGAAGGAGGTAAGTTAAGATGTTTGGACTGATGTTTATCGAGATCGAAAGCTTCAATGAATCAAAACAGGTTTCTGGGTATGGAGTGGTCTTGCATATTGATCTGATGGATGACAAATTAGTATCTAGTTTGGAAGTGTTGTTTGATGGGGAAGAAGAATGGTTTCCAAGGCCAAAACAACTTCTGCAAAAGACCATTATAGATAATAGCAGTAGAAGTTTTGGAATGGAGGCAGCCATGATATATTTTTGCTGTAGAAGAAAGCTGTATTACTGAACAGCAGATAGAAGAGAAGGCTTAACTACTCGGTAGGCTCTTAAATAATATACCTTTGGGAACGTAAATTGCATGGATTTTCTTACTTTTAGTAAATGACTTCACGGATTATTATGATGCCCTGGTTAATTTGAAAAATAATGTTTAGATAATAACGACAAACAGTTAATATTCTTTCCTATTTATTTATTTATTACATGGGGAGCTAATGCAGGGGGGCTGCATGTACATATAATGCAAATATAAATAATCCTATAACACTATATTATTGTTGTCACTTGTTTCTCTATATTTCTTAGTTTCATCAATCAAACTTTTCCTTCTTTGTCCCCATATGTGGAATTTAATGTTATGGGATGCAATGGGGAATGGGGCGAGATGCTGTGAAAGATACATGTTTGGCGGATATCTTTGCAAAATAAGTGAAGTCTGAACTCTGATTCTGAATCATGAAAATGAACAGAGCATGACCTTGTGGGGATACTAGTGAGTGAAAAAGAAATTCCTCAGCTTTTCAAGTACGACTTTGAAGATTCAAGCTTGGGTTGGATTTTAGTGTATATATAGTAACATAACATAGTTGCATATTTCAATACAAAAAAAAAAAAAAAAAAAAAAAAAACATAGTTGCATATTTCAACGAGAAATTCAAGAAATTTATGGTTGATAAGAAATTTAAGAAGATTCTGAAATTTCAGTTTGGAACTGTTCAAAGGTTAAATAGCGTGCAGAGCAAGTTGAGGTATTTAAAGTTGTGAATTGTGTGAGAGAGCCCACGGGAGTTTGAATCTTAAATATATGGCATTCATAAATAGTTTTGTCCCCAGCAGCATCTACCACCTAATATTATCTCACATGTCTAGGATTCCTTTGTGCCTTATTTGAGCTCTTTTTTATCCATTGACTTTGTCCTGTTATCCCACTTGCCTGACTTTTGTGAGCCTTACTCGTCTCACCAGTCATCATCATTTAAACATCTAACGATAGTAAATAACAAAAAACATAGGAAGGGTACTTAAAAAAGTGTCAAGAGTATTATAACATAAGTTTAGAGAAGTTGTCTGTTATCCTCACTAAAGTAATTTTTATTTGCACCAACCGAGGATTTTGGAAGTTAATAAGTTTTAGTAGTGCTGTTCTATCAATGGAGTGCTTTACAGCTTTACTCCTTACCATTAACAACCACTCTCTTCTTGTTCTTTTTTGTATGTTAAAAGTTATAAGTGGAAAAATAAGACTAATCAACATTAACTTTTCTAAAACCAAACTACGTACATAGAATTAAGAACAGTACTACCAAGAATTATTATTATTAATAATATATTAATTGGGACTTTTCCGAAAATTAGTGGAAGACAAACAAATTGTATACATCATTTTCATTTTGTAACATCACATAAACTTACTATCATTCCTAGTGGCTTATAATTCTATTTATATAAGAGGAAAAAGTAACATCCATAAACTAAATCTCAAAACAGAACCCAGAAAAATCGACCATCAATATAATTATTATGTAATGATTTTAAGATTGCAATCCTGCACTATATTTGACACCTGTAGAAGGCAACCAAAGGTTCCCTTCAATGAACTGCGCAACGGTATAATTATGAACCTGATTCGAATCATTAAAGGTACGGTAACCGGGCCACTTGACCCGACTACCCAGGCCCGCACCCGGCCCAAAGTTCATAAACTCACCATAGAACAAGGTGTCCAAAGCGAAATCTCCGTTCCACTCGAGCCAACCTTGGGGCTTCACAGCATCACTAATGTAGCTCTGTAAAATCACTGTTCTCGAGAATAGCTTCCAAGGCCTACCCAAATATGTGTACGTGGAGTTTTCAAAGCCCACAAGGTCAGAATCAGCACTTATATTACTAAACTGGATTGAGAAGCCCGTGGGCTCATTTGGGTCCTTTCTACCTTGGGCCGTGATGGTATTTTTTTGGTTTGGGAGGCCCCTTTTGGCCAATATCTGGCAATTTTGGAACACGGCTGCTGCGTCACCAAAGATAAAGTCAACAGTGCCACTGATGTGGCATTCCCTGAAGAATTGGCGCATGGTGTGGGTGTAGAGGGTGTCTTGGTAGCCCCTGAAGCGGCACCGGTAGAAGACTGAGAGGTCAGAGTCCGAGCGCAGAGCCACGGCTTGGTGCTTCTCTGGCCCGGCCGTGTTCTCAAATGTTATGTCTCTTGCTATGAATCCTCTACCACTTACCGCTGAAAAAGTCAAAGAAAAATGTTAAAGAGAACTATAGTTGACCATTTATATACTATATTTATTAACAGAAAAAAAATATCTTGCTTATTATAAATGTTTTTATGCCATGTGAACTTATTATGATGTGACTTTACTCACAACCAATAGTTGTAGTGTTTTTTCGTTTTTGTGTAAGAATTGGTTGTTGTTTAAGGGACCATATGGAAATAAACTATAACGTATAAAGTTATTATTTTCCTACTTTCTGCCTGAGACATAAATATCAAATGAATTTAAGTTATTTTTTTTTTCTGGGCTGAACCATTAAAGAAAGTGGTTGGATTCTGAAATAGTGTGGCTTTTGTTAAGTACGCAAGTGAGTTATGTCTAAGCCTCTAAGGTCTCTAACATCATAAATATATGTTAGTAGTATGTCTAATTAAAATGTGATATTTAACTTTTATTAATTCAATACCACTATTTCCATCAAAACGTGGCTCATCCAAATGACCCCATTTGCTATACATGCATTAAGGCAATGCATGTAGATCTTTACTTTTAGCATTTCAAAAATAGCACATCTCACTAATTCAGACCTTTTTTTTCAATTCACACGGGTCATATGTAGTTTATAACTATATCTACATGTTTTAGGCTATAAATTTCTTCAATGACAAGTAATGAGAGAGTTAATAAAGAAAAAAAAAAAGCACTTATATATAACTACCGACAAGGTACATATATTCATATATATGTAATACTTATAAAGACACTTACCAAAAGTAGCCGAACGAAATGTGGTCCAACCATCAATGAAACTCCGGTTACCGGAAATAATGGTGGCATCGATCCCATCTCCGATCATCATAATGTTCCATCTCTTCTTCTTAATCTCAACATTCTCATGATAAGTTCCTTTCTTAATATATATCACGTAACGTTGCATGCTATACTCCGGCGCCGCTAGAACAGCATCCATGATCTTCGTGAAGTTTCCGGTGCCGTCGGCGGCGACCACGGCGTCCGCTTCCACCCCATTTGCTTGTACAAGCTTCCTGTCTCTGGGCTTCATCCATGCTGGGAAATGGGCCTTGTTAGCCTTTTTGGGCTTGGAATCAAACATTGGGTTGACTTGGGTCAGAAGATCTTGGACCAAAGAAGTGATTTGGTTAAGCCCACCAGTGACTAGTCCTTTCACTATGCTGTTTGTGCCTTCAAACCCATCACTGCAAGTGTCCTGATTAATAAGAGCCGCACTCAACCATGTTCTTAGATCAGAACTTAGATTCCCCGTGCTATTATGTTTGCCTGTGAAATTGGAAAAAGAAAAATTATTATTATTACAATATTTCTTTTTCTAATTAAAGAAAAGGGTTTTTGGCTATAAGCGAAAAAAACAAAACAAAGTACAAAAACAGAGTAAGAAAGATAAAGCTGAACTATCTAGGGAGGAAAGGAAACTTCGTTTGAGAGATTATTATGGGGATTTGTGTAGTTAGTGAGAGAGTGACTATTTTTATTGTCTTTTTTTTTTATTATTATTATTAATAAGGTGAAAAATACCTTTAGGATTTTGAGTAGCAGAGACTGTCCAACTGAGTTGCTCAGCAGAGGCGTCAAGTAAATCTAGGCAATCAGAAACGGCATTGGAAACGCGAGAATCGCCAAAGGTATTTCCAAACTGAGAGAAAATAGAAGTGAGTTGTTGTATGACATCAACGATGGTCTTGACTGAGCTAGTGAACTCGTAATTAGACACTTTTAAGCATTCGGGCTCTAAAAAATCAGCTTCACTACTACTAAAAGAACTAGAAAACACACAAAACAAAACTATCACTCCCAACAACAATGGACGACCAAGATCAACCATATTGAGAAATAATATATATATGATCTTTTAGTTCATGCGAGATTCACTAGTAGGGGTATATATATATATAGCTTAGCTTATACTAGTAATGAAGATATGAAAATGGAGTTGAGATGGGGTTTGTATTTATAAATGTGGGGGGAAATGATCAGTGGTAAATGGCAAAGGTTAGAATTGGAGTGTAGGGTGTATTTAAGGGCAAAAATATTAGAAGAAAAAGGAAAGAAGGAGAAGGTGAAGGTAATTAGTTGGGCAGGTGAAGCAATTTAAGAGGGGGTGTGTGTGTGTGGGTGGGTCTCTCTATTATATATGTAGTAATAGTTTAGTGATAATTGTTCAAGTCCATGTGTCGGCGTTCAGATGTCGTGATCTCGATTCCCTTAGACATCGTATTCGTGTTATCTAATTCCACATGCAACTGTGACTTCCAATATCCTTTTCTTTTTCCCTCATAATCGGTTGGTTAGCCAAACTCATAACAGTTATTACATATTAAATTATAGAGAATTATTATAAAATATTTATTATTAGTAAAATTAAATATCAAATTTCATATAACTTAAATAGATAATTTTTTAAAAAAATATTACTAAATAATAGTAAAACTCCAAAAGTACTGAATACTACTCTTGCCTAATAACAATACTTTAATGGTATGTTTATTAATAAGTAATGAGAACGAATAGTAAGGTAATTATTCCCTTACATTTGTTTACTTACATTATTAAAATTAGGAAAGGGAGAACTTGATTAAATAAATGAGAAAAAAAAGGGAGAACTTCCCCCACCAATTTTCTAAGGAATGTCATTAAGGGTAATAGATTTTAATTATTTTTATTTTATTTTTTAATATTAAATATATAATGACAATTTTATCCTTTAAAATATGTCTTACAAAATAACTACCATATAATATAGTTTAACTCAAAAGGGCAATTTAGTCAATTTAAGCATTCCGATTACGTTTCCTAATAAAGTAAACAAGATAAATCACTACCATTCTATTTCCAAAAAAATTTAGTAAACGAAATCAATTATTTTTCATTTATTCCGTTACATTTCTCTTTTAATTTATTCCGATTCTAAATACTGTATAGTAAACGTGCCATAAATTATATGCTATTAGATTTTCAATTAAAATAATAATGATATTACACTGTGGGAGTATTAGACAATGGAGCTAGCATTTCTCTTAATAATACTTTTCTTTTTTTTGCTTAGGATAATGTTTAGGAATTTAATTTTGACCCTTTTTATTTCATACTTTGTTGAAAGATATACATATATATATATATTTTTGAGTAATTTGTGGCGAAATTTTTTTATGGTTTAATTTTTATATACTTATCCTTCTTATTTTTTTTTTTTTTTGACAAAACTCTTTTACTGTATATTTTAATTTTATACTCTTAACCCCCTTTTTTTTTTGTGACAAAACCCTTTTATGTTTTAATTTTTATACACTTAACCTCTTTATCTTTTATTTTGGTGGTAAAGTCCCCTTAAGTTTACTTTTCTTTGCAAATTTAAAGTTTTAGTTAGATATTATCTCTAAATACTAACTGGATTACTACTGTATTGACTTCGAGTAGGGGTGTTTATAAAATAGCCGATCCAATCCAATCCGCACGATCCAATCCAATCCAATCCGCAAAGTGCGAATATCCGCACTTGTGCGGATTGGATTGGATTGGATTGGAAAATTCAAAATCCGCACTTGTGCGGATTGGATGTTGATTGACATGTAAAAGTAACCGATCTAATCCAATCCACACATATTTATAACAAAATTAAAAAATTATATATACAAATAACATTTTAATGTAAAGAAAATAGTAATTTAAAAGTCTAATACATATAATACAATTATATTACAAAACTTAATAGATAAAATGTATATTCTATTCTTATATTTTTTTTTCTACATACAATTTAAAATAAAATTTTTTATATATATACAATTTTTTTTCTTCTTTTGAATTTGTTATTTGTTATTTTATTTATTTAATGTGTTGTTGGAGACATAAAATAACTATAGTTTGTTTTATTTTGTTGCTAATTTTGTGAAAAAAAATATATTTTTTTTCATAAATATTAAATAATTTAATATTAAAAAGTAACCAATCCAAAGTAACCGATCTAATCTGCACTTTTGCGGATTGGATTGGATTGGATTTGAGCTATTGTGCGGATTGGATTGGATCCAAAAAATGAAATCCGCACTTAGTGCGAATTGGATCGGATGAACAGCCCTAATTTTGAGGTTTTACTGTTATATATACACAGGTGTATGCAGTACAGTGGTCATCCAATTGATATTTAACGGTAACATTTAACTGGCGTGTCAAATTCGCAAAGAAAAATAAACATAAAGGTGTTTTTTCACCAAAAATAAAAATAAGGGAGTTAAGTGTATAACAATTAAAACATAAGAGAGTTTCGCTACCAAAAAATAATAAAAGTTTTAAGTGTTAAGTGTATAAAATAATTAAAATATAAAGAAATTTCGAGGTAAATTGCTCTTTTTTAAGAACTTGTTGAAAGATATTAATGAGTAGCGGTTGTTGTTAAGTGCGTGCTTTTATTCTTTTCTTTTCTTTTTGTTAGAAATGGTTTTTAATATTAACTATGAAAGTAAATATTGTAAGACTTATTATTATATTGCATTTGCATCAAATGTCCATTAGTAATACCTTTTAAGACCATTTTCAATCGTTTGTATCATTTTGATGTATTTTTTCTATGAATATATTATTTTAGTGTAATAACTCCAACATTATTTCATAATAAATATCACATAAAATAAAAAAAAATAATTAAAAAATCTCATATTTTATATTATTTATATTAATAACTAATTTATGATATAATTATGTTTATTAGCAACAAATTAAGTATTGTGCAATTTGTGTAGTTTCTGGATCTTTTACAGTATGTATTCAATAAGGGTATTTGCGGTACGGGTGGTGCGGTTTTTAACTATTTTTTCAAATCAACCCGCACATGCGATTTTTATAATTTTCCAAACCGTACCCGCACCGCGATACTAAAAAACCGCAAAAACCGCACTGCAAAAAATGATGCGGTGCGGTTTCTGCAGTTTATGCGGTTTGAACTATCACAATTTTTTTTTTTTGAAATCATCATAAAATAATTAAACTATCATTAATATAATTATTCCAAAACACTTAAGAAAATACAACAAACTTGAGATTAATAAAAGTTATAACAACAACAATAAGTCAATAATCTTTTTAAAGTTTCAACAACACACCTAAATCAAAATAACAAACTTGAAACTAATTAAATTCCAACAACAATATAAATGTACAACTAACATACTTTCAACAATAGATTAAAAATAAAACAAACACAAACTTCCAACTCCAAATTTCAATACACATGTATGGGCTTGGGTTTGTTGCTAAGAAGAGAGGGTTTGTGAAGAGTTATGGATTTTGTCCTAAGATTTATGGGCTTGGGTTTGGGCTCATATGTATGGGCTTAATTAAATAAATATAAAAATTAAAATTTTAAAACATGTGGTGCGGTGCGGTTTGAATTGCGGTTTAATAATTCAAAACCACAAACCGCACCGCACCGCGCGGTTTGGGAAAAATTCACACCACGAAGAATTTCAAACCATATTTTTTTGCAATGCGGGCGGTTTAAGCGATTTAAGCGGTTTGATGTACACCCCTACTTATTGATAGTATTTTCTTAGGTATTCACCATTCCAGTATCTTAGTACTAGAATTAAATCCATATTTTCATCATATTGACTAAGCTTGTATGCTCCAGATTTGTAACTAAGTTACTTGGTATGGTCCTTCACAATTAGGTCTAAGCACGTGCACTTGCTACACTAACTTTTGTGTTCAAGAACACTCTTCTAAGTACCATATCTCCCATAAAAAACTTCAATTCTCTCACTTATTTGTTGAAGTATCGAGCCATTTTTTGTTGATGAGCTAATAACTTTAGATTTTCTCAATCTCTTTTTTCTTCAACTAAATTAAGTGATTGTGTCAGGAGGGCATGGTTAGTCCCTTGGTCGTAAGTCAATCTTCTCTGGGTGGAGGTTCTAATTTAACAGACAGCATTGCCTCATAGTCATAGGCCATGGCAAAAGGTGTCTGCCCGGTTGTCGTTCTTTCTGTTGTTTTGTACGACCAACGTGCTTCTGATAGTTGCTCTGACCAGTTCCCCTTGGCCTCTTCAAGCCGCTTTTTCAAGGTGTCTTTCAATGTCTTGTTGACAGTTTCGACTTGTCCATTTATTTGGAAGTGTGCAACTGTTGAGAAACTTTTGATGATTCCATGTGTCGTGCAGAAGTTTGTGAATTGGCTGTCAAATTATTTTTAAATTTTTGAAACAATTTTTTATGAAAGTTCGTACCGGCATATGATATTGTTTACCACAAAAGCAAAAAATTTCTTGGATGTTATTATTGTCAATGGTTCGGCCTCCATTCATTTGGTGAAATAATCTACTGCTACAACTACATACTTTACTCCACATTTTTCTTTGGGCAATTATTCGAATTCTGCTACAGCAGATTGGGAAACTTTCCAAAAAATAGAACCAAGATCACGATTTGGTCTTCAGTACTTGCCAAATACAGATTATCTGATTTAATATATACATAACAAAATCAAAATTAACATTTAGACAAAGTGAAAGTCGAGTTTTATGAAAATATGCAACTTTCTATAAGAATTTCTTCTCTTGTAAGACAAGTTTCTTAAACAAAAAAGAACAACTGTAAATATAAGTTTTCTAAGAAAAAAAAGGCAATCAAAGCCACAAAATTAACACAAAAAAAAAATATTTAATTAATTTACATTAAAATAAATAATATTTTAACTAAATTGTCAAAAAATACTTAATAATATATATAAATATGAATAAAACTAGTTGGTAGTGTATTAAAGTATGAAATCTTTAATATGAAATTCAAGTATAGTTACTAAGCACTAACTAGTATTCTATATGACCCCCAACTGTCGGGGGCGGCGGGCAATGTCGTAAACCTTCTAGGGTCTGCGAGGAGTGTCAGAGAATGGAAGGATCTCCACAAGATTGTTGTCGATGATGCCAGTGACTCTGACCACTAGGGCTATGATTTGGTATTCAGGCGGCAAATGCGAGCGTCTTCAATGGGGTTTCACGACCCAGATCTGAGATCACAACGTGAAATCTACAGATCGATAGTTATTCATGGCAATATACAATTCATGGTTGTTCGTACTCGATGGTATATATAGTGGTAGTTGGTTCGTAATCTAGAGTATCGGAGATGCTAACGGTCTTATTAGTTTTGATGTCTTTTTCCGGTGGAGGTGAAGGTGGCAGAGCATAGGAGGACGATGTTGTACGCGGTTGATTAGCCGGACGAAGTCCATGCACGTGATAGAAATAAATGTTGGAGAAAATTAAGCTAAGTAATTACCTTCTATATTTTAATTTTTTAAAATTTGTATTCATTTCAAATTATTATACATTAAATTATCCAATTTCGCTATCAATTAGATTTTTATTTTAGTAATTGACTGGTTAATTTGTGCGTCAATTATGCCTTTGTAACTGTATTAATTTCATTCACATTTTCAAAATTTTAAATAATTTTAAGTCAATCTTACCTTTTATATTTTATTAATTATTTCTTTTTAAAAATTTCTTTATAATATTATTGACAGTCAATTAGCATTTTTAATTATATTAACAATAATTTATGTATATAACATTTTCTAAGTTCGATTTTTTACAAATTTATAGTTTTGAAAGGTGAATTTTTTTTGTGATTTCTTGGTATTTATTTAGAGCATTTACATAATTAATTATATTTGTAATTGATTTATTTATGTATATTTTTATATTAAGTTAATTTTTCAATTTATTTATAAATCAATTAATAAATTTTAGTTAATATTTTTTATTTTAATTCATATGAATTTACATTATTTTTTTCTTATGTGCCTTTTATGGCTTTTGTACCATTTTTTATGGCTTGCGCTTGTCCCTATTTGTTTAGGGTAGTTTTGTGATATGCTCAATTGGCAAGAGCTAGAAGTAATTTATTTTGTGCTCATGAGTTCTATTTCAACGACCTTTTCACTTTAAACAGATAAGTATTTCAATTTTATGTCCTTATATTTAATATGAATTGATTTATTATTGTTCTTTCACATTATCTTTTTTCATTATATGGTTTGGTAATAGAGTTTATTTTTTGTTATTTTGTGGAGGGCCTATAACAGGAAATTTACTCATAACTTTAATTTTAAATATAATTTTTTTGTTTTTAATTTTCAACAGTTTATATTAGGGTGCTAGTATGTTGTTACTAGCCAAAGGGTAATACTTTTGGCTAGTTATTCTTAATAATTTTGTTGTTTTTTATTTTTAGTAATGTTGAGCTAGTGATATGAGTTGCGTGTTAATTTTTAAGTTTGTATATTTATTTTATTTTGAAGATTGTCATTCTAATATAACTGTATTTTGTGGTTTGGTGTTGCATTATTTTTTCAATTTCGCTAGCTCTGGAGACAATTATGAATAATGGGAAGGTGTTTTTTAATGTGATGTGGTGCTGTTTTGAAGGCATAGCTTGATTGTCTAAATTTTCAGGGGCAGTTTTGTCCCATGTAGCTCGGAATAAGAATTTTTAAGCACATGGTTTGGCAAAGCATGCCCTTCGGTTAAACGATGAGCTATCCTGGTTCGAGGAGGTATCTCCATCGATTGTGGATTGCTGCTTTGTTAATCATTATGTGTGATTTGATCACCGCATCCAAAATATATATATGTGTGTGTGTGTGTGTGTAACCATGACAGACCAACGCGCGTGTATACTAGAGGCAGTTGCCCCCACTCAGAAAAAAAAAATTCTTTCAAAATTTTATAATTTTTTAACATTTTTTAGTTTATTTTATGTTATCTTTTGCATTTACACCCCGCTTTAATATAATGAGGAGTACTAGGGAAACTCTCATTTGCACTCTCTTTTACACTCTCTTCTTAATTGAGTGACATGTGTAACCTTCTAAATTATATTTAAAAATAGTTACAATTATGCCCTCATTTAGTTTTTATTAATGATAATGCTAGGGAAACTCTCTTTTACACTCTCTTCTTAATTGAGTGACATATGCAACCTTCTAAATTATATTTAAAAATAATTACAATTATTATAAAAAAGAAAGAGTTAGTATTTTTTATGTTTTATAACATAAAATAGTACATATGTATTATAAAAAAGAATTTAAAAGAAAAATGCATAGTGGTATATATTATTTAGTAAAAAAAAAAATAGGAAATTAATAAAATAGTCCAAAAAAAAAAATAAACAAGTAAATGAGATGACACATTTTAATTATTAATAAAAAGTAAAAATAGTATAATTGTAACTATACTTAAACATACTTTAAAGAGTTACACATTTCACTCATTTATAATGAGAGCGTAAAAGAGAGTACAAAGATTCCTTAGCATTCCTCTAATATAATTATCTTGCATTTACACCTTTTTTTTTATATATAAATATTTACATTTACACAGCTTTTTCATTGTTCTTTTAACTTTAGCTCCACCTAAATAAAATTTCTGGTCCATTTGTATATATATAACTAATAATATTCATGGCTAAGAAAAATCGGTGGTACTTGGATTATATATTCACAACAGAATAGGGGTCCATTTTTCACTGTGCATTAGGTCGACCCATATATGGCCATAGATATGTCATGATCCATTGGTATCACTTTAGACCAAGAACAAAGAATTTAAGAATATATATATAAATTTATATATATATAAATATATTTCAGGCAGGGCCATCATGCAAAATTGCACATTGTCTCCATATCTACTCTTTTTTTTAAAAAAAAAAAACTTCGTCCTTTTCTTTATTAATGATATCCTTCTTGGCAGTCCAATCTGAAAAAATTAGTTTCTAGATATTTATTAGCAGATCACTTTTTTTTTTTGGTAGGGAATAATCAAGGAGAGTTTGTATAAATATATATAATGCATTACAATATTGATTTCTGTTGAATTTAATTTACATTCTTTCTGTGTGCGCATATATGTATATTAGTATTACTAACACTCGTTATTTTTTTTTTACCCTAATAATAATAATCTATATATACTGATTCACAAAATAATATAATATAATATAATGAAACATTAAATATGTGTATATACAATACAAATAGCTTTAATGAAGATCTGAACTTAGCTAGATAAAAGAAGTGCAAACATTAATTAGTAAGGCTTTATATTGATCACAATAAGATATTGTGGTTTTTTTCATACAACTACTTTAATACAGTTAAGAGAAAATTTAAAGTAAGAAGAAAAAGAAGATCGATCTGTACTAAACTCATGATGATATTCATTTATATTCTGAGCTCTGAACTATACATTCGTAACTTATAATATAATTTATAGTTGCGAGTTGTTGAAGTTATATATATATCTATGTCTATAAATATACTAGCAAAAAGCAACGTGCGAGGCACGTATAGTAAATTTTATGCTAGTTTTTTTATGTTATTTGAAAGTGATACGATTAAAAATTAAAGAAAAAATATTATTAGTTATTAGGTGAGATTATTATTATGTGTATCTAAATATTATAGTTTATAATGTTGTCAATTAAAAGTGAATATCGAATGCATTATATTAGTATTTAAGAAGGCTTAATGATTTAAATATGTTCTTAAGTTAATCCAAAAATAAACTAAATATTGATGTTCCAATAATTAAAGAAATATTACGTAAATGGGGGTAAGATAAAAAGAAAATTAAAAAATCAATCTCTAAATTGTTGATAATTGAAGATAGCATTAGTCTTAAAATTGTAGATAAGAAAACTAATGATAGTCATTGGTGGATTTCAATCTTCATTTTCTTTGATAGAGACAATAGTGTAATTTTTGTATTTTGCACTTTTCATTCTAGTCGGGTCCGCATATATCTGGATTATCCATTTTTTCTTTGATAAATTGATTATGGTAGTGTCGACAAAGCGGCGGTGTTCCTGCAAACAGTGATGTATTTTCATTTAAGATGATTAGTCATGATGTGCATAATTTATTTAATTAAAAAATCAACTTATGAAAGGCATGTAAAACTATTTAATTTTTTAAAAACTACACCTCTGCAGTATAGTTCATTAGTTGGGCAGCATTACACGAGAATATTTTTTCGACAATATCTGCGAACATGATAGCAGATAGGCTCTTTGTATTGTCATCAAGTTCAACATATGCTATAGCACTGTAAAATGCATTATAAGATTGTTAGTATATTTTTTTATTTTAACTTAATTTCAATAACATCATATGTTTTTTGTAATATACCGTGGTGTAGGAAATCCTTCTTGGCCGCATGTTGGCTTGTCACATATGATTTTTTCATCGCGATTGTATAAATCTATTTTTTTATGACATGCGTCACATGACATGTAATAAAAATTCTGGAGAGTGTCAGTTATTTTTATTGCCGCCTCAATCCAAAAATATTTTTTCTACATTCAAATCAAATGGTGTCAATAATAGTAAGATATTGAAACAAAAGTTTCATAAAGTAAATATTATAGTAGTTTTTACCTCATTCAGTTGCAGATTTTTCGTCAACTCTGAAATTTGGATGTTAGTCACTATTTCGTGTAATCCAACAAAAGATTTTGGAGAAGATTCGTATGTCAAGCAGTTTGCTATTGCGTTTTTAATTTCTGTTTCGTTGCTCTCCGCCCTTAAAATAGAGTAAGTATTATTATAAATATAGTATACAAAAATTTAAATTTTTTTGTAAAACGTGTAGCTATAATAGTATGTGTATTTGATTTTATGAGTATTACCATTCCTTTAGTGCTTCTGCTTCGGGGAGTTGAGGATTGATTTTGAAGGTACTCGTGTCGCGTGACGATAGAGACAGCCCTAAACCAAAATGTATGTGTTAATTGAATTTTTGAATTTTCGCTTTTAAATATCAGTAGTTTAATTAATGCAAACCTCTCTTGGTTTGAACAATTAGTTTTGATCCCAATATTATGGGTCTTTCTTCGATTACTTCTGCTATTTGTAAGCATTCATCGTGAACTTTATGCCCCCACATCGTCAAACATACTGGTTTGAAGCTACAACTTTGTAAAGAAATAAAAAAATAGATTAGCAAAAATTTTGTTAAATAGTAATTAATATATCACAATAAAAATGAACACAAGGGTGTATTTATAGCGGTAGATTAAATGTATAGTTTACCTTTCATCAATTAAATATATCTCTTGAATTGTATGTAGTCCATAGGGAGTGTTGACTTCTTTTGGTGGGTTCATTTTGAGAGCAATAGCCAAAATATCTAATAAATTGAAATATTAAATAGTTAGTCAATGAAGAATACATATATATAAAAATCAAATTGTAAATACCTATTGGTTTGCTGAATTCTTTAGGTGTATGCAGGTCGCTAAACGGAATGAAATCATAGTTTGGTGCTGATATCTGGTTGTCTTCTGTTTGGATTTCTTCGATTTCTGTTCTTGAGTTCAATGTCCAAGAATATTTGTAGTCTCGCTTTTTATCGAAAGGTGGGGCTGTTTTTTTTACATAAGCGTTGCTGATGTAGTAACTGTGGAACACTTCCAAAGTGTTTTCTCTAGCATCAATTTCAGTGCCAAATATTACTGCTTCAACATCATTACCCTAACACATTTTAAGGAAAAAAATATATTTATGAAATAATAATCTGTTGGAGCGTGTTTATAGTCAGAATTCGGTAAATATAGCATTTATTAGTAGAGTATTTACAATTTTAACGGTAAATAAACTAATTGTATACCTTTTTATCTGCTAACATAAGCTTTTGATATTTGAGTGGTGAACTCTTGCTTGTCCGCTTTCCAGATTTTTCTAACACTCTCATTTCAATCTTCCAACTTTCTGTAGTTGGGGTGATATCCTTAATTGTTGTATATATTGTAGACATTTATTCAACTGTTTTCAAATAAATCTGTAGATACACAAAATAAAAAATATAGTAATGACTACGTAATCAATAAAAAGAGACATAAAATATAATTAATATCTTGTTAATTATAATATTATTGAAGAGTAGTGCATGAGATTGAAGATGATAGCCACAAAGCATGGATTTATTTTCTCCTTGGAACCCTCAAACCCATAGAATTGCCACGTAGAAAATTCACTAATCACTTGTTATATAAAAATGACATAAAATATAATTCCTTTACTTTATATATATCTATGTCTATAAATATATATCTATGTCTATATATATATGTGTGTGTGCAGATATGCACATGCATGAATGCTGCTTAATTTTTGTTAATTTTAGCATCAAATTATTAATTGCTGCAACATATTTATTTCTTTTATGTTTTATACAGTAATAATTAAAACCCCATCTCTTCAAATATTCTTTTAGGTATTGTGATACATATAATAGTGTATAATAATATATAATTTTAAGCAGTAAATGCGAAATATATTTACTAATTAAGCTCCAATATTGACCATATATATAAATATAGGAAATTTTTGTTTGGTACACCCTTGTGGTGCTGGTAGATTTTTTATCTATTTCAATATTTAGAATTTTTTTTAATCTAATTATTATTTTTATGATTATTAATTATGTTGTAGCTATTGTTGAAATTTAAATTTAAACAATTACTTTACTAAGTGTATATAAGAAAAAATTGTCACGTATATATATGTGTAGCACATTATATAATTTTTTTTGACATTATAAATTACTTAATTTTTTTTTAAAATTTACAAGTTATCATAACTATAACGTATACGCTAAAAAAAAAATAATTAAAAAAAGTTCTTCTATATACCGAAACACAGATAAGAGATCTACCAAAATAGTTATTTAAGAAGTGTACTGTAGACTTTTCCATAAATAAATGAGAGAAATGATAAAAGGCATTTTAGTCTAACTAAGTATTAAATCCCATATAATTTAATATTATAAATTTTAAAAAAAATCGCTAACTAATCACAAGACGAAAATGTGTTAAATACCTAATAGTAATACTCTAAAGATAGAGGAAATTGCACCCCATACCCACTTTTCATTATCTCCTTTTGTTTTTACCTTTCCTTATATATTATTTAATTTATACCCACTATTATAAGTAAAATTCTAATTTTACCCTTAGTTGTTTATTAGATTATATATCTGAAGAGAGATAGAATGCATTTGAACAAATACTTAGAAGACATTTCATTTTAGATATACTTTTATATATAAAATTCACAGTGAAATAAAAGAGACCCCAATTACATGAAAAAGTAATGATTCATTCAAAGAAAACTCATACAAATACGAAAATAATGTTCACAAACACACACAAAAGTTATATATATGGACGTAGTCAGTACAAAGAATAAGAAAATAAAATTAAAGAGAGAAACCAGACCAAAAACTGGAACTAATAAAAAAATAAGAAATATTGAAAGTTCATTGAAAGTTCTCATTGTTGAGATTGCAATTGTTGAGGACTAGTGTTGATGGTAGTGATATAGGAGGTGGAGGTGGACGGACGCTGACTGTGGTGGAGGTGGCGGAGATGGAGGTAGAAGCGGACGAATGCTAGCAATGGCGGAGGAGTCAAGGAAATGATAGTGATGGTGAACTCTCGGTGGGGGAGAAACTGAAGATTTAATAAGAGATTAAATATTGAGGGTATTTTAGGTACATTACACTTAAAAGAAGGTATGTTTCAATTGAATTTAATATGGAGTTATTTTTGATTAGTTATTAAAAAAAAGAGGTAATCCTCAATTTCTCCCCTAAAGATATAGCTAGATGACACATAATAATGATGATGAGTGACCACACCAATTTTAATTTGTCTGCTCAAATATAGTAATTAAGACCAACACAGGGCTCTAGGACAATTGTAACGCGTCATTTATATTTTATATATTAATTTAAACCCTAATGCTAAGTAAATTTTAAACCACATTAATTTTCAGCCTATCCTCAGCAGTAATTTTAAATACATTTATGTCACCTTAATATATGCATTTTTACGGATAAAAAATGTGCGTGCATGATATTATTCATATGAGCATTGCTATATATAAGGCACCAGTGGTGCTTAGCACTTTCTCAACATGTCACGTTGTGATTGGTTAGCGATACTCTCTAAAAATTATTATATTAAATTATATGGGACCTGATACTTAGTTGGACCAATAGCGGTATTTATACATAAGAGAGTACTAAGCACTAGTGATGTCCTTTAACATTTCTCTATTCATATATATATATCTTTATATATTAGAAGTGCTTATCTAACGACATTTCTTGTTTAACATTTCTTGGTTTAACAGAATATACTTAAAAATAAAAGAATATTCTGTTAAATTTAACGATTAAGTTTGATCTCCCGTTAACAAATAAACCCAATAATTAAACCAAAAAATTAAACAATCTTTTAAATATTAATAATCTCTTTTTAAATTAAAAAAACCATGTTAGCCACATATCTCTCTAACAAACCTATCTTGGGAGAATATTAATATTTTTTTTTATTTTTTAAAAAAATCTTTATTTTTTTGATTCCGATGCATAATCTGATGTTATTCTTTTTAATTGTTTTATTAATTTCTTTTCTAGCAGATACAGAGTCATCAAATGTAGTCCAAGTGTTTACACTCTATAATCTATAAATCTATCTATAATATAGGTCATTACTCTTTTTTTAACCTATTGATTATACAGGTATAATTATTAATTTTAATTGATGATAACTATTTTTTTTATTGTTATTATTTCTTTCACTATGATGTTTGTAGATATTTTTTTGACTAAATAATTATTAAATATTAAATAGATTAATTAAAAATATCTAAATCATATACCATTTAAATTTAAATTTGATTAGATTTAATTCTGTATCTACTTTCTCATGATTTATAATTGTTCTAAATGATCGTGCAAACTCATATATTAAACACAATACTCCACCATGAAACCGTTCTCTGTTTTTTTTCTTTTTTATTGGTTGGTGTTCATTCGCCCCGATGATTCAAGTGTCATAGTTTACCAGAAATACCACTTCTATCTATTACAGATATACCACTTCTGTCATTGACCCACTTTTTAGCTTTATAAATGCAGATGTTCATATAATATTAACACTTTACAGAATATTTATAGATATAAACTTACATTACAATGCTATGTTAAAAAAAGAACTAAATAGAATAATTTACTACTCCAATAATAAATTTATTTACAATTTTATAATTACACTAATATTATTTTTAATACATTATTAAATAATATTTCAAATATAAATATTTAATTCAAAATCTTAAAAAGATTAAAATCTTAAATGAAACTAGCAATACGTAGTTAGTTCGGCACGTACATTCACCTAATATATATATGTATACAATTAGTTGTGCACACTTAAAGACTTGTTCACAAATTACTAATCAAAAATAATTAACATGTACGTTAAGTAATTTTACGGATCAGGCTTAAAATTAATGTATATCCATTAATTGGTATCGATCGATAAACTAGTACTAAAATCAAAAGAAAAATTATCATTAATATAAATTGAGGTTTTTTTTCTTTTTTCTTTTAAATTAAGGATGATTGATTCAAAACTTACTTGATGTAAATTCTTGATGTATATCATCCACAGTAAAAACAAAAAAACAAATCTTAAACCGAAAGAAAAAGAATGAAATGGATGGAAAAAGAAAAAGAAGATGTCATTTTCGTTTCAATTATAAAAAATAGTATCATATCATGCATGCAAATGCAATATAAAGAAATATACATAATAGTAGAAATATTCAAAGTGTATTATTTTTCAAAAAAGCAATAAAGGCTAAAGTGACGTCTTTGTAAAGATGAGGGAATCGGAAACGCGGTTTTACAGCTTGCTTATGCTCACACACTGCTTTTAATATTGTTTTTATTTATATATTTATATTTATATACTATATTCTTCTTCTTATCTTTACTAATAAAAAGCATAAAAACAAATTAAAGAAAAAAAGAAAAAAGAACGCGGCTTAAATTAGTACACTGCTATAGATTCATACATGTATCCACCTTCTTTGGCACCTTTGGCTATGTCTGTAGGCCAAAATCAACGTCATTACTATAATGTATTAATTTAATTAATTGGATATATATGCAAAGTTGCAAACTAAGTTGCAAACTATCTTTTCATTCATTAATTTTGTATAACATGTCATTCGATTATTGCACAGTTCTTGGCCAAACACTTGAAATTATTCTTTTGTTTTCTGTATATGTGTAATTAATTCCGCGTAGCCTATGTATTATATATCCTTGTCAATCTATAGTAATTATATTTAGGCCACAAAAATTGATAGTGTGTGTAGTGTTACTTTATTCGGGGACCATAATTTAATTTATATTTCAATTGCTTATTTAGACGTTTTTCTTTTAAGTACTTTTATATTTATATATAGCTAACTTTGATGCATATTTGCATGTGCTGTACCAAAGGGCATTAATCATCTATCTTTTCAATATGGAATTATTAGAAATATAACTAAATTTATGGGTGTATTAGGGAAAAAGACACTTTATAAGGAAAGATTGAGTGTAATTTGAAATAATTATAAAATTTTAATGTGTTTGTCCAACTAAGTAATTGTACCATGTAAATAGAGGTAATTAAATTATGTTACACTCTCATACTGTCATAACTGTAAGAATTAAGTGTAATTATTATGTGTATAATTACAAATATTGCTATAAATCATTAACTATAATTAGACCATATTAATTAACTATATATTATTAACTATTTTATGACAAAAAAAAATATATATATTTTTTAATGTTAGAAAAATTATCTCATATATTATTTTTTTAAAATTTATAAATTGGGGTTGCTTCAGTAATTGTTTTAATTGTTTTTATGTTTAGATTGCTATAGATTTTGATTGCAATTTAAGTTGCTCTATTAATTGTTATATAAGTTTCTATATAAATTTTCATAAAAATAAAAAATTTCCTAAATGTAATTACTATTTCAAAATCAAAATATATATTTTAAAATGGAGCCTAATTACAACATTGTATAATACTACTCTACAAATTATACTGCGTAATAATTAGGCATTACACCCCAAAATTAAATTTGATTAAAGAATCTCATGTTTAAAATGTGTACAAAAACAAACCTAATAAATATCATTTATAACAATATAATTAAATTATTTATTCTGCTTAATAATTAATTTTAAGATGGGGTTTTATATTTCTTAGGGTAAATATATAACCGTATTTAATATAGGGTAAATACTATTTTGGACCCTGTGTTTTGCAAAAATTACAGATTGGACCCTGTGTTTTGTTAAATGACAAAATGGACCCTGTATTTTCTAAAATAGTAAAAATAGGACCCTGAACTTAATTTTTGACAACTTTTTTTTTAATACAACCAACTTGAAGACAATGCTTAATACGAACATACACAAAAAATGTAAACAGTTTTGTCATAGCACTTTTAGATCGGATTATAATTAAACTTTATTTTGACAAAAAATCAATTCAGGGTCCTATTTGTACTATTTTAGAAAATACAGGGTCCATTTTGTCATTTAACAAAACACATGGTCCAATTGGTAACTTTTGCAAAACAGAAGGTCCAAAATGGTATTTTCCCTTTAATATATTTAGTGTTTGTAAAATTATAATTTCTTTTTTAATTTCTTCAGTATAAATTTTATTATTGTCTTAAATAAGACACTTATAAAGTCTAAATTCTAAATTATTGAGTCTAAATAAAAACATTTAGTATAAGTTACTTTTAAATAATTTCTTAATAAATTTTGAATAGTGACAAAATTGAAGAAAAAAATTACAGTTTTATAAATATTGAGTACTTTTGCAATTAAAAATAAATATTAAATTTATACCGCTTATAAATTTAAAACTTTAAATATTTATACCGCTATTCACTTTTTTTTTTTTTACTATATACACATAATATTACGTTCTAGTCCACTTTTTTTCATATTAAAAAATAAATAAAATAACTGGATTCACTCATGCAAATTGTATATAATTATAATAATGTGATTCAATAATAATAGTCCTTACTTATTTGTAATTATGAAAAGAATTTATGAAACAATTTGTACAATAAGTTAAATTGGACAAAGCAATTGGTTGAGTTTGAAATTTTGGTTCCATAATTGAGATGTCATTGGACATTAATTGTTCTATTTTTATCTCCATAATTAACTTTATTCCCCAATAATTAAGTTTCTGTTCAGCTAATTCCATGTAAACTAAACTTCTTATAGTGGGGACTCCTCTCATTTTATTCTAAAATAAAAGTTAAGAATCATTATTAACATTTCCCACCATATGAATTCTTAATCGTTAGTAAATTAATGTGTTCGTTTTTAGTTAATTTGATTCCCAAAACGAATTGTAATTTATTGTTCCCATTCTCACATTGTATATATTAGCAATTGATAAACGCATAATTGTAATTAATTTTTTAGGTTAAGTTTTAGTTGAAGATATAATGAAATAGAATGAAATGTAAATAAAATATTTTTTATTTATTTATTTATTTATTTGTATTTTAAAGTATTATAATATTTTTTTAATTAAATCAATTTTTTATTATTTTAGTGGAATGTTTATTTTCTTTTTGAAATAAAATACAAAATAATTATTCCTTTAAATCAAACGCGACATTAATATTTTGTTCAAGATGAAAATACTTTTATTAGTTTAGAGTCTTGTTCAAAAACCTTTAGTATGGAGTCTTGTTCAAATAACTTTTGTTTTTGCATCAATGTTGGAATAGCCATTTCCCGTTTTAATTTTTCCTGCAAATCTTGCTTTTCTCTTCTATAAGATTTTTCTTTGAATTATTTAAAATTTTAGAATAATTTAACTTGCTAAAAATAAAATTCAAATAATATATTGCACATATATATTATAATTAAATTAAACTTTGTAGATGATTATCTTAAAAATTTATAAGTGTGTAAAACAAACTCATTCTATGCTTTATCATTTTGAGATTTTTTAGCTCCATTATCATTTGCTTTGAGTTTGCAACTATTTTTGTTTGTATTACCAATCACTCACAATATATATCGTATATATAATTTTTTTTGATAATAAATTAAAAGGTAATTATTATTGGGTGATTCTACAACGCACCATCTTAAAATAAACGTATTGATACACTCTCTAATTGTTTCGGCATCTAGAAGAATTTTTTAGTCTAATTTTTCTATATTCATGTACATTATAGCTATTTAAGATATCATATAAAATTTTGAAAAATTCAGAATAATTTACAATATAGAAAATAATATTTAAACATGTCTATTTTACACGGGTATAAAATAAAATAGTCACGCATGCAACACACTATTTGAACGCAGTTTTTGGCGTGTTAAACTTTTTCGAATTTTTTAAAACTTTACAAAATGTATTAAATAACTATAATTTACATGATCATAAAAAAAAAATTGACTAAAAATTATTTCAAATACTAAAACAGGTAAAGATGTATCAATACACTATTTTTATAGGGGTACATTATAAAATTTTCCAATACTATTTTAAACTACATATATTGCAAAAGTTAGTGATTGAACCTTTTATTTTGTCAAATAACAAATTAGATATTATATTTTTCAAAAATAGTACTTTGAATTGATTTTTATCAAAATAAAACTTAATAATAACTCAATTTAGAAGTGTTATGACAAAACTGATTATATTTTCTTCATTTGTTTATGTTAGAAATTTTTTCAAGTTGATCGTACTAAAAAAAATATTACAAATTAAGTTTAAAGTTCTATTTGTACTATTTTAAAAAATTCCGAAATAATATCAACCTTAGATTTGATGATAATAAAGTAGCATTTATAAAATTACGAAACCCTATTATAAAGTTTGGTTTGATAGCTACTTAGAATTCTACAGCACATGGTTTGGCAAAGCATGCCCTTCGTTTAGACGATGAGCTATCCTGATTCAAGAGGAGGTGCCTTCGCTAATTGTGGATTGCTGTTTTGTTAATCATATGTGATTTTGATCGCTGCGTCAAACAAAAAAAATCTCACAAATTAGTCACACATGAGCAACGTGGACAAATACACCCATAATTTTTTTTCAAAAAAAAAAAAAAATTAATCACACCAAAATAATATTTACCCAATTAGAAAACTTTATTTTTTTTTTTTCCGTTTTGAAAAATACTGTTACTCAAAATATCATTAATATTGTGCCCCCACAGATGGCATAGAGTATGGAGTATGGACTTAAAAAAATGGAATAATTACATAAGATACTATTTTTTGCAAAATATTTATATTTTTACGTTCGAAGAATGTCTTTTTTTTTTTTACATTTTTACGGTTTTCTAAAAAATAACATGAAAACAACATAAAATCAACAAGAAAACAACATAAAAGTAACATGAAAATAACAACAAAAAATAACATACAGATAACAAAAAATTAACAACAAATGAACAAAATTTCAACATAAAAGACCGTATTTTATGTAAATAAAATTAAAAAATCGTAAAAATATTTAAAATTCTGTAAAACCGTATTTTTGATGTTTTTTTATTATTTTTGTGCATTTGTGAAATTATCCCTAAAAAAATGTCCGCTGTCATATTTTTTGGACATAATAAGACTGATCCAAAGTTGTGGGCCGAAAGAAAAAAGAGAATGGGCCTTGTAGTGACAGAACGTGCAAAAAGGACCAGAGGACTGCCATTTCTTTTAGAGGGTTTACAAGAAGAGAATGAAATAAAGAAAAAGAAAGGAGTCATTTATCACCACCATCTTCAGAATTTGAAAAATACCTTTTTTTTTTTTTTTTTATCTGTTAATCAAAAATACTCTTATATTATTTTTTTATTAAAATATACCCACTTTTTTGAGTGGATTGCCTAATATACCCTCACTCTCTACTTAAGTCTAGCATATAATTTACATAAACTAAGGGGTCTAATGGGAACATCATCCATAAAAGTGGGTATATCTAAAAAAATATAAAAATGGAGGTAAAAATTAAAACAAATTAAGTAAAGTGGATATACAATGTAATTCCTCTTGTTTTTATTCATCTCTCTTTCTATTTCTTGCATTTCTAGTTCTTAATAGTTATTTTTAGTAATCTATGGATAAATATAATAGTTATTAATTTACTTATATTCTAAACTACTTACTAATTTAGTTACTAACAATTATAATAATACAATTATTATTTAAAATTAATATTATCATGAAGGAATAAATAATTATATAGCAACTTAATTTAAACATTAGTAACTAAATAAGTATTAAATTAACTAAAATAGAGGAGATGTTGTTAGTTATAGCAATTATTTTGTCAAGTAAATTAGGTATAACAATTGGTTTTGTCACCTACTTAAATAGAGTCTCACCAACACCTATAAGTATAAGGAAATTTGAAAAGTTATGCATAAAAAATTCTAATATTTTATGCCTAAACTAATACATTTCAAAATTTGAAGTATAAAACCACTTTATGATAAATCCAAAAATACCCCTCTCATTTTCGAACCTCAACTCTCTCTCTTCCTCTATCTCTCTCAGTTCTCTCTCAACATCACCCTCACTAAAAAACTTTTCTACCCTCACTGCCACCTACACCATCGACCTCACCTCACCGCCGCCACACAGACCGCCTCACCACCGTGAGACCCAAGATGTCGAAGGTAAGCTTCGACCCAAATTTTTTTATTTTTATCATTGTTTTTTTTTTTAATCATTGATAGGTATTGATTTGTTAGATTTAGAGTTCAATTTAGGTTCAAATCTGGGATTTGGGGAAATCGTGATTTGGGGAAGATGAAGTTCGATGGTTCTTATGGGAAACCCGATGAGGTCCGATGTATGCTTAAAAAATTAAATTTTATTGTGTCCGATGGGTCCGATTGCTACGTAAAAATTCAATCTTTTTGTATTTGTGTCTAATGGGTCCGATGGGGTCCGATTCATGTTTAAAAAAATCAAATTCTATTGTGTCTGATAGATTCGATGTCTAACCCGATGGGAGGGGGGGTCCGATGCATGTTTTAAAAATCAAAAATTTAAGGTGTTCGATGTGTAACCCGACAGAGTCCGATTGCTATGTTAAAATTCAATTTTTTGTATGTGTCTGATGGGGAGAGGGGTAATGTAAATGGGAGTATTTTAGGAATATTGTAAAATGTGTCATATCCCACAAATATTATATGTTATGTGTTTAGGAGAAAATATTAAGTATTTGTAAGCATAAAAAGTCAAATTTCTCTAAATATATCCGTCTTTATTCTTTGATGCATTTTCAATGCTCATATTTACTTTAGAATTCAAAGTCAAGTTTAGAGAGAAATTGTCCAAGATCACAATATGCTTGTGTGTGGAGGGATGTAATGAGAGTATCACTCTTGAAGTTAAAGTAATTTCCCTCTGAGTGAGATATATTTTACAATTGTTAATTGTATTGAGTTGTAATCTTGGACATATTTGATTGTATACTACTGACTACTCTTATCAATAAAGATTCATGATTCATTCAAAGTTAGTTTTGTCTCTCAATTTGTGGTTTGTTTATTTTGACTGGTTTTAGTCTTGGTTTTGTCGTTTCTTGAACACTATTAATATTGTAACAGTGGTATTTGGAGAGTGATCTTTCACCACACTATCTTTAATATTTATTTAGTGTAGTGTTACCTTGGAGATGAGTACGTAAGCTTTTTCTTTCCCCTTTGATGGAGTTACGTCATCTTTTTTCATGCTGTACTAATAGCTTTAATGCTAATGAATTAACTACTTTAAAAACAAATGAATGAGTTAACGAGTCTCTATAAAAGAGTTTAATTAATGTGAACGAAAATTTTCAACCAAAAACCAAGTCCAAGTTCTCAAATACAAATACAATAGCATCCAACAAAGGAGGCGGCCCTTTTAGGCTACTCACCGCTTAAGTCCTATGTTGTGATTGGCCACCAATAGAGGAATAGACATCTTTGGCTAATACATTCCAACTGCCCCCTAACAGTTTTACCTAACTGTCAGTTATGACAGTTAGGATCGGGTCTTTAACAAAGGCTATAAATAGCCAATTGCTATAGCATTCGGGTTGAAAACAGAGTGGGAGTTTTTGAGTGCTAGTTCAGTGTGTAATAGAGAGAGATTCTTGGTGAGATGAGTTATTTTGTAATTAAAGCTTTGCTTCATGAGTGAATGTGTCAAGAACACTTTGTAAACAATTTTATAATCCTCTCTTCTAGCATCAATAAAGACTGAAGCCATTGGGGCTGTTCTGGCTTTAGAGTAGGCAAGTGATTCATCATCACTTGTTCGAACCTCGTAAACTTGATTGTGTTTGATCTTTCTCTCCTATTTCTATTGCTCTTAATTACTTATTTATCCTTGTTCAAATTCTGGTTCTTGTTACTAGCTTATTACTGGTTTATTTGCATTTGTTCATTGCTGTACTATTCAATTTTCATTTGTTTTGCATTGTTCTTGATTAATCACTTTAGTTTGTGTTGTTTGCGAGGTGAGTGATCATGTACTGATCACATCATCCTATTTAAAAAAAAAATTAAAATATAGTTAATAATAAAATAAAATAAAACTATACTCATAATACTAAATGTATGTTGCAGTTCAGTAAAAATTTAATTAGAATAATATTTAAGAAGTTAAGTATTCAAATCCCAACAACTTTACTTTTTTATTAGGTCCCATTTTTTATTTCTGTTTAAGGTCCAAATTAATATGGGACTAACCCTAAATAGCATGTAACATGAGATTTTTAACATGAACAATTAGAATTATTGTTTGAATTTTAGTATAGTACAACCATTAAATCAAAATCTCTCTTAGTTAGGCTTGTTGGAAACTTGGAAGGGTGTCCTTACAGTGTATTAATGTCATCCTAGCTAGTGTGTTTTGTGTTAGCAGTGTTTATAAAATATTTAATCCAATCTAATTCGTATGATCTGATCCAATTTAATTCGCAAAGTGCAAATGTCTATACTTATGCGGATTGGATTGGATTGGATTAGAAGATTTAAATCTGCACTTGTGTAGATTGGATATTGATTGACATGCAAAAGTAACTGATCAAATCTAATCCACACATATTTATACATATTTTAAAATATATATACAATAAAAAATAATAATTTAAAAATCTAATACATATGATACAAATATATATTTTATTCTTATTTGTAAGATTTTTGTTTAAATTGAATTTATAAGAAAATACAATCTAAAATAAAATTAAATATTTTTTACACGTACAGTTTAAATTTTTTCTTCTTGCTTTGAATTTTTTATTTTTTTTATTTTAATTTGTTGTTGGAGACATAAAATAACTATAATTTATTTTAGGGGAATTATCCTATATATTATTTTTTTTAACTTTTTTTCTTTTTAAATTTACAGTTTGAGTTTCTAAAGTGGTTGCAATGCTAGTTGTAGTAGGGTTTTCTATACGATTTTTTGTTGCAATTTAGGTTGCAGCGCTAGTTGCAATAGGAGTTTCTATGTAGAATTTCGTAAAAATACAAAAAAAAAATTATTTTAAAGTATAAAAATGAAAAAAAAAATCCCTTTATGAAATTTTTACATCAAAAATCCAATTTACTCAATTTATTACAAAAAAAACCCCTACACGCTTACATCATCATTTTTACCTTTCCTCTTTCTTTTATTACAATTATACCACTTACACATCAATTCCATCCATGCAGCCACGTCATTGATTGATGACTTATATCAATCACACCTTACATCATTCACTTATCTTTTTCTCTTCTTCCTTTTTTTTCTTTTATTATTTTCAATTTCTTTTCAGTTTTTCTTTTTTTAAATAAAACCTCCATAGCTGAACTATTCTCCTCCCCCTTTACCAAAGAAAAGTTCTAAAATGGGGTTGAAATCTGTAGCTAATAGGAATAAGACGATGACTCCGATTTTGCTTCTCAACTGTCGAAACGTGAGCGAGCTCCTCCTAAAAAAATCAAAGGTTGCTGCCCAGGAAAAAATTCATCAAGATAATGCTCAAAAAATGATTAAGATGGAGCTGGTCTTCGATCTCAGGTTTGTTTTCGGTTTCTTTTTCGTTTCCCCCCTTTTTGAAATTTTTTTCGTATTTGACATTAGTGTGTTTTGTGTTTATCGATTTTACTATTTTAGGTTTTTCACTTTAACATTTCTTTTAGTTTTGTTTGATTTTTTAGGGCTTTTATTTTTTTAGTTTAATTTTTTTGTTCTTTTTATGAGTTTTTTATTTTTGTTTGTTTAGTCTTAATTTCTGTTTTATTTTGTTGTTTTTTTTTTCTGTTTTTATTTTTCGAGATGTTTTATTATTTTTCATTTCAGTTTCTTCATTTGATTATTTCTCATTTTGTAATAGTTTTTTCATAGTTTTGTAATAGTGTAAACACCTTCTGTATGTATTTTTTTTTTAATATGTTTTTTGTCTAGTTGTTTCCTGTCCATTTTTATATCATCAATGGGTAACAATGAGATATATAATGGATGTTAATGTTCAAAGAGTTTTTCCTGTATTTTAGTTTGTATACAGTTGTTTTGTAGTTTTATTATAGTTTTGCTACTTGCATATGTTATTTCATTATAAAACTAATATGCAACTATTTTGCACAAAACTTACTATGTATAACTACTATTTCTTAGTCCCCGTCAAATTAAATTCCTACATAATATATAAACTAACATAAAACGATAATGCAACTATAAGACAACCAAAACAAAAAATAAACTGACTTATTCGTAACTGGTTGTACCTTAATTCGAATTTACTCTTCTTATTGTGTTTCTAAAAATATATATATATTGGAAACCAGTAATCAATCAAAATGCAACTGTATATAACGTATATGTATTATTCATGAGGTTTTTTTTTTAAATTTTTCACATCATACATTGTTTTGGATTTGGTGGGAGCTCCAGATCTGTTTGTTACAGATCTACATTTCATGAATATAGATTTCGATATTAGGGGAGTTATTTTGATCGAATAAAATAGAAAACAAATGTGTAATTTCAGTTTCTTCACAGTTTTTCTAATTTTTTTTCGTCATTTTCTGTTTAGATCGTTGCAGGTCTTCTTTTCCAGTTGATTTCGCCAGAATTAATAGTTGTATTTTTATCGTTTTGGTTTCATTTTGGTTGTTTTGCAGTTTTGAAACGATCGCGGTATTTTCACCTTCATGGTTCGCTCTGTACAGCTGAAGGCTTAGTGAATGTGGTATTTTTGTAAATATTTGTATGTGGACTGTATAAATGTTTAATGGGCCGGCCCAAAGTATTTTTGTAATTTTTTTTCCTTTTTTGTATTTTTCTGTTTTTTTCCCTTATTTTATTTTGTAGTTAATTAAGTGAAAAAAAATATTTTTTGATAAATAGTAAATAATTCAATATTAAAAGGTAACTAAACTAAAATAATGTATTCAAAATATACAGTTTAGATTGACTTCAAAATATAAAATTGGCACTTAGTACAAAGTAAATGCACTATAAATAAAATAGTAGGAATTAGATTAAATAAACACGCCTAATTTATGTTTTGCATGCAACTAATTTTGCACTGGTTTTCATTTACTTTGAATTTATAGCGTGGCCTTCACTTTTTTTTTTTTGAAAATAAGCGTAGATATATATATGAAAAAGATACTAGACCTATCGGTCATTACACAAAATGTTCTCCGGTAAGGAGTCAATCGGAATGGATCCGTACATCTGGTTGTTAAAAGCCCAATAAGCGACATTATGGCCTTCACTTTGAAATGTGAATAATTTTTTTTTAATATGCGATAGAATATTTAATTACATACATCAATATAGCGGGGTTGAACGAACATCAATTCAATATAATTAGAAAAAAAAAAATCTGTGGGAGCTAGCTAGTTAAGCTAGGCAATACATTTTCAAAAGTTGCAATTGTATCTATGATATCAATTTTTATAAGGATTTTTATACTATTGAAATTTCTTATTTTTTTTTCTTTATTATTGCGGTGCAAATTTTTTTTTACAACTATTGTGGTTTTTTTTTTAAAAAAATACTGTGTAATTTGTTAAATTTTTACTGTTGTTTCACGATTTTTTTAGTTGTTCTACTGTTGTTTTAATTGTTCTGTTTTGCTGTTTTACGATTGTTTTATAAAAAGATAGTATTTTTGTAAAATATTCCGTATGACAATAAAATTGTAAACTTTTACCCAAAATAATATTTTATAAAAACCCCATTTTTATAGGAATAATTACATAAGGTATCATTTTTTGTAAAATATTTACATTTTTACGTTCAAAGAATATTTTTTTTACATTTTTACAGTTTTCCAAAAAATAACACGAAAACAACATAAAATCAACAAGAAAACAACATAAAAGTAACATCAAAATAACATCAAAATAACAACAAAAAAATAACAAAAATAACATACATATAACAAAAAATTAACAACAAATAAACAAAATTTCAACATAAAAAGACCGTATTTTATGTAAATAAAATCAAAAAAATCGTAAAAATGTTTAAAATTCCGTGAAACCGTATTTTGTTGTTTTTTTGTTGTTTTTGTGCATTTGTGAAATTAACCCATTTTTATATCCATCCAAACCTCATTATTATCAGTGAGGGCTTTGACATGTTTCGTTAGTGGGCCTTAACATTGGGCCTAAACTAATTTTCAGCCACTTTTACAAGGGGTATATTGAAAAATACCTCTTTTATTTATCAATTAGTCAAATCTACCTCTAATTTTATATTTAATTGAAATATACCTCTTTTTATATGTATTGTACCCAAAATATCCTGAAATAAGAGAGTCACATGGAGACTATATTGAAGTGACAGGGGTAAAATCGGTAAAGTATTTAAAAAAGAGGTAAAAATGATAGGATTTAAAAAAGAGGTAAAAATAAAATAGGACAATATAAAAATGGTATAGAGTCTAATTTCCTCCTTTCACAAACGAGGAAATTACATGGTATACCTAATTTATTTTATTTGTTTTCATTTTTACCTCCATTTTCATATTCATTAAGATATACCCACTTTTAAAGATGATATCCTCATCAAACCCCTTAGGTTAATGCAAATTATGTACTAGACTTAAGTAGAGAGTGAGGGTATATTGGGCAACCCACTCAAAAAAGTGGGTATAGTTTTAAAAAAATATAATATGAGGGTATTTTTAATTAATAAAAACAAAAAAGATGTATTTTTCAACTTATCCCTTCACAAACCAATAGGGAAATTTGACTTTTTATGCTTACAAATACTTAATATTTTTTTCCTAAACACATAACATGTAATATTTGTGGGATACGACACATTTTACAATATCCCTAAAATATCCCCATTTACATTATCCCTATCCCCTCTCTTCTTCTCTCTTTCTTCATACCCATCGGGGTCCCCATCGGACCTGTCGGACCCAATTGGGGTCGCCATCGGACCCGTCCCCTCTCTTCTTCTCTCTTTCTTCATACCCATCAGACCCCCATCGGGGTCCCCATCGGACCCGTCAGACTCCCATTTACAGCGCATGCATCGGACCCCCATCGGACCTGTCAAACCCAAAAACTATATTTTTTCGCACATACATCGGACCCCATCGGGCCATTGTCTTCCCCAAATTGCGATTTACCCAAATTGCAAATATGAACCTTGGACATTGTTGGGCACCGTTCGGGTCTCCTCCGTGACGCGGTGATGAGGGTCGGAATGGTGGGTGTGGGTCTCGGTCGGGGTGGTCAGTCGAAGTGGGTTGTGTGGGGGGTTGTGCGATGTGGGTTCGGGCGAAGGGCAGTGATGTGGGTCGGAATGGTCGGTGTGGGTCTCGGTCGGAGTGGTCAGTCGGAGTGGGTTGTGTGGGGGGTTGTGTGATGTGGGTTCGGGCGAAGGGGAAGAGGCAAGAGAGTTTGAGGGAAGGAGAGAGAAATGGTTTGAAATTTTGAGAGGGGTATTTTCGGGTTTTGAAAAGTGGTCATATATTTTCAATGTTGAAAAGTGTTAGTTTAGGGAAAAAATTATCCCCTAATGCATGCATAGAAATTCAAATTTCCCAAGCAATATTTGAGAATGGATAAAGGTGTATTTATATAATTAGCATCACATTTGTGTGGTGTGGTTATTAGAAATCGAGTTGTTAAGTATAATTAAGATAGTTCGCCCTTTCTCAAATGCCCTTTCTCAAATTACTCTCTCGCACTCGTTTTTTATTTGTTATAGTTAACTAACTACGGAAACAAATTATGGAAGCTATTCAGTTAAAAGTGCCTACAGTGCGTTGCAAGTGCTTAACGGGAGATGGAATTCACAAGATAATTCTGGTTTTTGGAAAAAGTTTTGGTATTTAAAACTTTCTCCAAAAGTTATGAATTTTCTTTGGAGGGCCCTCTCTAATTGCCTTCCCACTCTTGTTTCACTTCAAATCAAGCAAGTTAATGTGACTAGTATTTGTCCTCTTTGCAGTGGTGATGTCGAGACTACTTTTCATCTTATGGTTACTTGTCCTTTTACTATGGCTTGTTTGGAAAGGGGGTTGGGTTTTACTGTCATGATTGGAGATGCTGAATTTGGTTACTGGTTTGAGAGCTTCTGCAATGCTCACCCAGGAGATGGTATTGAGAAACTGTCTATGATCTTATGGGGTGTTTGGGGAGCTAGAAATGACTTGCTTTGGAACAAAAAGCTTGCTTCTATTGAAAGAGTAGTATCTGCTGCAGTTACGTACCTTGAACTTTGGAAAATTGCTCAGTTGAAAAATGGAGATGCTTCGACATCTACTAGCCATGCCTCGGCTGGTTCTGAGCTCTGGAGTAAACCATCTTTGGGTAAGTTGAAGGTTAATTGCGATGCAGCTATTTTTTTCAAGAGAAAGAAGTCATGGTTTGGGGTGGATTGCTCGTGACTCGGCTGGTGTGCTCCTTACTGCTGCTGCCGAGAAGAGGATTGGTGATGTTGACCCTGTGGTGGCTGAAGCGATGTCAATGAAGGAAGCTTTAAGTTGGCTTAAGCAAACTTGGAGAGATGGTGGTTCGTTTGAAGGATGGATTCCTGCTGGAGTCTGTTTGGAGACTGATTGTCTAGTGTTGGTGAATGCTATTAATAATAATAGGAAAATTCTTTCTCCTCTTGGTTTAATTGTTTCAGATTGTATTAGCCTTATACAGTCTCTTTTGATGTTTGATATTTCAGTTCAGTTTGTTAAACGGTCTGGGAACCAAGCAACTAATTGGTTAGCTCGTTCTTCTGGTTCATGTCCTGACCGTCTTTCCTGTAGGGGGTCTGTCCCTATTAGCTTGGAAGCTATTTTATTAGCTGATTTGCATTAATAAAGTTGCAATCTTTGTTTCAAAAAACTACGGAAACAAATTAGTGACAAAAAATACTTTAGTAAATTTTGTTGCAGTTAACTACTTAGGTAAAACAAATTGCCAGCTAATTATATTTGTTCTTTCTAATTAAATATTTACATAGAAATAATTTGTCACATTTTCATTTAGAATAAAAATTTAGTATTCTTTGCATTATTTTGATGCTTCATAGTCGACAGTTTATGAGTCATTATGTTTAAAATATTATTAGAGCTTTTATCCTTCTTGTAAATCTAATTTTTTATTTACTTATTAATTAATGAAAATTTTATTTATTTTTTTTAAATAATTAATACGCAATTGAAAAAGAGTAATTTGCGGCAAAACCCCCTCAACTATCAATTTACTTGCAAAAAACCATCCAACCTCATATTTTAGTGGGAAAACCCTCCAAAGTATTGTTCTGTTTACATTTTTAAGGTGTCGTCTATCCAGCCTCATTAAGTCCTAATTTTGCCCACGTGACTATGACAGGTCACTAAAAAATTATCCTACGTGGCAATATTTTACAAAATAAAAATAAAAAATTTAAGAGTAATTTGCGGCAAAACTCCTCCAACTATCAATTTACTTACAAAAAACCATCAAACCTTAAAGTTTTTTGGATAGTTTTTTGCAAGTAAATTGATAGTTAGGGGGGTTTTGCCGCAAATTACTCTTAAAGTTTTTATTTTATTTTGTAAAATATGACCACATAGGATAATTTTTTAGTGACCTGTCATTGCCACGTGGGCAAAATTAAGACTTAACGAGGCTGGACAGACGACACCTTAAAAATGTAAGCGGAATAGTACTTTGGAGGGTTTTCCCACCAAAATATAAGGTTGGATAGTTTTTTGCAAGTAAATTGATAGTTGGGAGGGTTTTGTCGCAAATTACTCATTAAAAAATAAAATAAATAACTTATTTGGAACTCCACATCATGTTAGATTTGATACAACACGAGTTATAAATAAGACTAGCAAAAAGTGACGTGCGAAGTACATATACTAAATTTTATGCTAGTTTTTTTTATGTTATTTGAAAGTGATACAATTAAAAATTAAAAAAAATATTATTAATTATTAGGTGAGATTATTAATATGTGTTGATGCGTGTCGTAAGCCACAACAAATTTACTATTTTTTTTATTCCAATACTTCCAATTATTTTAGTATAATCGTAAGTAAGGGTCGATCTCACGAGGACTATGTTTATTTAATTATCCACAAATTAGTAAGAATTAGGAAAAAGAGGGGTTTTGAATATTACAATAAAAATAAAAATTAAAGAAAAGAACAAATTTAAAGTAAAGAATACGATATGAGAAACTAGTTAAAGGTTAATCGCCACCCTCAACAATCATTCCTAATTCCTATTAACGAATGTAATTTTCAGTTTGCAGATAACGCTGAAGCAGTGAATTATCCCAATCTCCCTATTGTATGTAATCGAGGCGAAGCGCTCAATAATTAACTCTTTTACCTAAAGCAGTAAATCCATGAAGCATGCAATTTATTTAACTTAGATAAAGCATTGAGATTTATGGAGATAGACTAATTTAGGCAACAAATCAATGAAGCATATAATTCATTTAACCTAGGTTCTATTCTTCATCACAAATTGTAATTTGTCACAAACACTTAGAATTCTAGACTATTAGGTGAATAGTAATCCTAAGATGACGGTAGATTAAAGTAAAACCTAATTTAGCGGCCGTCTAAACAAGATTAAAATAATAACCATAACATTGAACATAGAAGAATGGAAGCAATTTGATATAATGGAAACTAAAAATTAACATTCAATAATAAAATTAAGAATTCATGTTTTGGGTTTTGAAATAACCCTTAACTAAAAGAAAACTACTCAGGACTAGACATTAATAAAAATGATAATATTTAATTTGTAGCTTTTGGATTCCCCTCCATTTGTAGTCTAAGAGGTCTTATTTATAGTAATGAGAAAGTTAGTTGAATCCTATTAGAATTAGGATTCTATTTACAGTGGATAAATAAATCCTCTTAGAATTAGGATTCTATTTATAATAGTAGGGTGACTATTCAATGGTTACATTTTTATTGTAACCATATGGTTACATTTTTTTTTACCTGTAATAGCAGGTTACTAATAGGTAGACATTCCTTTTTTAGAATTAATTAATTATAATTAACTATTTTCCTAAAATAATTAATTAAATATTTAACAAGACCTCTTTTAGTAATTGATATTTATATTTAAATCCTTACTCTAATTATTTTAATAATTAAGCCATTTAATTATAATATTTACAATAAAATTTATTTTTTTACAAAAATTAAACTTCTTTTTACACAAATTAAAATTCTCTTCTTATAATAAATTTTTAAATAATTAATTATTTTTAGATGATATTTAATTATTTTGTTATAATTAGATGAACTCAGTATGAGACCTCAAGTTAGTCAATCGATAACAAGTGTAGCTATTTTTTTCTAAAAAATCTTTCAACTTATTACACTTTTTACTTTTTAAATATTTAAATAAAAAAATTGAATAATTAAGTGTAATAATTTAAAATTAAGATTACAAGTATAATAAAATTTAAATTATGAAATTATATGTGTATAATTTTAAACTATAAAAAGTTTTGCTATTAAATTTTAAATAATTTAAGTGCAAAAAAATAAATTGCTAAAAGATCCTTATATAGTAATAAATTGCAAAAAATTAACTAATAATTATAATTAATTTAATTTTATAATATAATTAATCTTAATTACAGTTTTATAAAGAAATAAATTATTAGGTTACTTTCAGGTTACAAGTTATTTATTATTTATTTTTATTTATTTTCTTAATTAATCACAACCATTTAATAGTAATCCAATAACTTAAGAAAATGTAACCATGATGGTTACAATAAAAATGTAACCATTGAAACCTCTTCCTATAATAGTATTAGGAAATATCTCACTAAAAGATAAAGAAAACTCATCTTTTAAACAAAAGATAAAAATCGCAACTCTTCTTGAAAATTTATCTTTATTTTCGCTATCTTTTTTTAGAAATTTCCTGCTGCGACGACTGATAGTATTTTGGCCATAACTCTCTCAATATTACTCGGAATTGGACGATTCAAGATGTTCTGGAAAGCTAAGAACGAGATCTAAAACTTTCATGTTGAGCTCCAAGTCCAATTCTGCCTTTACGTTCGTCCGAATTTGTAATTAAGTTCCGCCTTGTACAATCGAGCTCGCCGACTTCCATTATTTTCCACCAAAATATGTTAAAATCCATCCAAAAGACTCTCAATGGATGAATAGTATTTAAAATAACCTAACAAATTAAAATCACACTAATCAATAATTTAGAGAATCAATTTAAGAATATTAATAAATAAATTAATCATATTTATAAGATAAATATGGACTCATCAAATTCCCCCACACTTGACTCTTGCTCGTCCTCGAGTAAGTTAATGAATGATACTTAAACAATTCGGTCTTTATGAAAAATAATTTTAGTTTCAAAAATTGTACATCCAGTTATAATGCCAAGAAAATCCAAACTCTTCAATCATTAGAATTTCAACTCAAGATAAATTACTTTTCAAACTCAATTTTTTTTGTGTGTGTGTGTGTGCGTGCAATCAAATCATCATACTACTAACATTCAAATCAATTCATGCATGTCAACAATCAATTTTTTTTTTTCAAAATAAATGTGTATTTCGACGAAAATCCACTCCATAAGCTTAATTATCAAACCATTCTCCACTAATGTAATCACACATAATTTAAAGATCAATAGGACTTCAGGGGTTATAATGTAAGGCTAAGGTGAAAGGTAGATAAAAAAGGTTAATTTGGGCTCAAATCATACCATAGCATACATATACAACATTCTCTCAAATAATTCCTATTTGTATTCCCCAATCACTCTCCTCAACAATTCAATCTTGTGTCTTTTTTTTTCCATAAAACTTACTATTCCCCCACACTTAAATTGTTGCAAGTATTCATTTTTTTTATTTATTGATTTTTTTTTTTGAAATACTTACAACTTGCAAACATTAATTCTAAGGGAATAATAATTTTTTTTTCATCATCACATATACATAACCATGAATATTTTCTCATCAACAAAACTCTCACACCTTTACATAAAACATCAATATACTCTAGTGTGAAAAAAGATGAATAAGGATTTTCTTTAGGCTTAAAGGTTATTGTATAGGGTTAAAAAAAAAACAAAGATGTCAACATTTAGGCTCAAATTGGGTAAAACTAGAGATTTAACAAATAGGGTAGGCTTGAAAAGCTCAACCGATCCAAAAAAATTTGCCTATATCATATCTCAAAATTATGTGTAATTTATCAATTTCGCCTCAAATGATTATCAAATAAGTTCTAGAGTAGTTGAGACTTTAAATTAAAAATTAAACATGCATTCATCTTTCCAAACATTAGCAAATAGGATAATTCAATTGATGTGCAAAAGTTTTAAAAAAAATCAAGTTTGAGTAGTAATTAATCATGAGTTAAGCACACAAATCATGAGAATCTATCATTTTCCTAGAATTATAACTAGAATTTCATCATCAACAAAATTATTTTTCAAAAAACCATGCATAAGACATCAAAGTTGTTAGGTCTTTTTTTTGGCAATTTAGTAGTCAAAATATTTTTTAATTAATGTGCATTTTATTGAGCATTCAATTTGTTTTTATCAATTCTAGACCCTTTTCCAGGGGGAGTTGTGGTTGGTTAGTACTTGTGAACATATCTTTTAAAGTTAGTTTGTTTTTGGTTTCTTTGTGATATTCGATTGTGTTACTCAGGGGGAGTAGTATCTTTTGCTCTTGCTAACTTTGCCTTGCAGGTACTTTTTGTTAAAAATTATTTTGTTCATCTAAAGTGCCAAAGGGGGAGATTGTAAAGTCTTTTTTTTTGGCAAGTTAGTTGACAAAATAATTTTTCCATTTATGGTAAGATTGCTATGCATTCATATTCGATTTCTTACCTTTTAAATTCGGTTTTTAGTTGTCATTTTCCTTGTTTGGAAAGTTGCACTTTCAGCTGAACTTTCCTTTGTTGAAAAACTTCTCAAAAGAGAAGGAAATCTCTTTTGGAAAGTTGTCTTTTTTAGGGAAACTTTGATTATTGACTTTTCCTTATTAATTTCGATTGTATCTTAATACAATCAGAATATCTAATCTGTTTTTGGCAGGAATCAAGCATTGATAGAAGATCGGACCCGATTTTAGTAAGTTTCCCGTTTCTAGTCAGATCTGCTGCGTCAGCATCCGAATCTGATGTAGCAGATCGTGTTTCGTTTGGAAAGTTTTTGTACAGCTGCTAATTCGAACTTGTGGTTGCCTCTTTAGTTTCTATGTTCTATAAATAGAGCCTAGAGAGCAACCATTCGAATTACCTCTTCCATTATTCATTTTTTGCATTTATCTTTTGAGAGAAGAGAGTGTTTCTTTGTTTTGTGAGAGCCTAGTTGTTCATCTAGGTTCTAGTTGTTCTATTTCTGTTCTTACTCTATCCTAGAGGTTGTGAAGAACTACTTGACTGAACAAGAGATTGGTCTTCGGGAGAAGACTTGATAAAGCCTTACTTCGGGAGGAAGTAAGCACTTGGTCTTCGGGAGAAGACTTGTTGAACCCTTACTTCGGGAGGAAGTAAGCACTCACACTTCAAAGACGAAGGGAGTTCGAGCTTGAAGGTGTTTCAAGAAGTCAGATTTTTAAAGTGGATTACAAAGGATTGCGGTAATTCTTTAGAGGGAGTCTAAACTTGTTTAAGTCAATTGTCTTTGTAATTTTGATACTTTATTAATTGATTTCATTCTCTGGGCGTGGCCCCGTGGACTAGGAGTGTTCGGGAGAACACTGATACCACGTATAAATCTCTTGTGTCAAGTTATTTATTTTTCTGCAAATATTTTATATTCTGCCTGTTCAGTTTTGCTGTAGCAGAATTACTTTCTGCTGCTGCAAACACTTACAGTTTTTATATTTTCTTATATACAACTGACATTTGCAAAAACACGGTTTTTCAAAAGTAAAAACACATATCAAACACGAGCAATCATTGTCAACAGAATTTCATTCAATCCACACTTACTAAAATTAAAGCAAGAAAAATTAATATAAACTAAAAAAAACGATAAAAATAAGCAAATAAACAACTAAACAACTAAAAAAAAATTGGATAGACACGACAGTTAATCTCCCCCCACACTTAATATAAGCATTGTTCTCAAGGCTCAATCAAATAAAATCAATGCAAAATAAAAAGAAAAAGGGTAAGAAAAACTCCCGTAAGGTTGCTTTGTTTGACGTCGTTAGCTCGACTGCATGTTGTGCTCATGTGGTCTTCACATCGGATCTTCTAACAAAGAGTTATTCTTTATGTATTTATGAATGGAATCTAACACATTGAATTTGAGTGTTTCACCATCAAATTCCATTCTAAGTATCCATGCTTTTGTATCCAACTTCTCACTCGCAGTGAGTAAGAAGGGTCTCCCAAGTAGAGTTGATGTAGGATTGGGATCACCCTCATCTTCCATCTCAGTTATGTAGGAATCACCTGGAATGACAAGTCCATAAGCCTGCACAAAAATATCTTTAACTATCCCTAAAGGATAAGCATTAGTTTGATCAGTCGATTGAATAAAAACCTGAGTTTTTCTTGATGGACCAAGATTTAAATAAGCAAAATTAAAATAAGACTTATTATTAATAATTTCTCCTAAATCTATCATGCAATGATCAAACCTGGTTTTACTAATTGTGCATGGAATTGTACTTGTCTCAGGCAACAACTTTCTTTGATGAACAGCAACATTCTCATTCTCCCCCACACTTACTTTCTCACCTCCATTCAACTTTTTCTCATTTGGACACAACTCCTTAAGAATGTTAGCACAATGAGTCTCTTCTTTGATTTCCTCAAGACATGGAATTTTTACCTCAATATTAGGAAGAGTCTCAAGGATCTCCTTAATGGGCTCCTCTTTCTTTGATTTTTTCAATCTACTTGGAAAAGGTGGAGGAGGGACATAAGTTGGTACAATTAGTTTGTATGACTTTTTCGGTGATGGTGGACCAACTAAAATAGGAGATTCAACCTTTGGTGGAGATGACTCTTCAAGGGATGAATTTCTGACTTCATGACTTGGAATCAAATCATTAATGTCTTGGTGTGGCGATTCAAGTTGTGTACCACTTTGGACAGTGATGCCACTGACATTCTCTATTGGATCACTCTCTACTTGTGAAGGCATAATGTTTGAACATTGAATTTCATATTCACTTGTAGATGTTTCCCTTGACTCCGCAAGATTCTCTAACTTTTGTAGAGATTGTTGAAAGACCTGCATATTTTTCTGAAAGTTTTGCTGACACTGTATCATATTTTGTTTAATCACCAAAGTAGCGGCCTTCAAAGAGTTGCTCATATCAATAAGAGCACGTTCTAGATCTGGTGATAGTACAGGAGGATAGTAAGAAGTTGGTTGAACATATTGATTAATTCCATTGTAAGAAGTGCTAGAATAATCTCCTGATTGTTGATTGTATGTGTAAGTGTCATAGTAGGGATTATATTGATACTCTTGTGGCGAGGTATAATAAGGATCATAGTATTGTTCATTGTACATCGCCATGTTTCTAAAGGAAGATCTGAAAATTAAAACCACAACTAGAAGCACAAGTTAGTAAAAAAAATTAAAAAAAAAAATAGAAAAAAAAAATTCTAATAAATTTTTCTTAAAATATCTATCTTTTATTTTGATTTTTTTTTTAAAAAAAAAAAAATATAACAATTTATTCTTCTAATTTTCTTTTTTTTTTAAAAAAATAAAAATTAAAAATACTAAAAACTAAATATGAATAATAAAATAAAATAATAGTCCCCAACAACGGCGCCAAAAATTTGATACGTGTCGTAAGCCACAACAAATTTACTATTTTTTTTTATTCCAATACTTCCAATTATTTTAGTATAATCGTAAGTAAGGGTCGATCCCACGAGGACTATGTTTATTTAATTATCCACAAATTAGTAAAAATTAGGAAAAAGAGGGGTTTTGAATATTAGAATAAAAATAAAAATTAAAGAAAAGAACAAATTTAAAGTAAAGAATACGATATGAGAAACTAGTTAAAGGTTAATCGCCACCCTCAACAATCATTCCTAATTCCTATTAACGAATGTAATTTCAGTTTCCAATCAAACTATTAATCCCGCAGATAACGCTGAAGCAGTCAATTATCCCAATCTCCCTATTGTATGTAATCGAGGCGAAGCGCTCAATAATTAATTCTTTTACCTAAAGCAGTAAATCCATGAAGCATGCAATTTATTTAACTTAGATAAAGCATTGAAATTTATGGAGATAGACTAATCTAAGCAACAAATCAATGAAGCATATAATCCATTTAACCTAGGTTCTATTCTTCATCACAAATTGTAATTTGTCACAAACACTTAGAATCCTTGACTATTAGGTGAATAGTAATCCTAAGATGACGGTAGATTAAAGTAAAACCTAATTTAGCGGCCGTCTAAACAAGATTAAAATAATAACCATAACATTGAACATAGAAGAATGGAAGCAATTTGATATAATGGAAACTAAAAATTAACATTCAATAATAAAATTAAGAATTCATGTTTTGGGTTTTGAAATAACCCTTAACTAAAAGAAAACTACTCAGAACTAGACATTAATAAAAATGATAATATTTAATTTGTAGCTTTTGGATTCCCCTCCATTTGTAGTCTAAGAGGTCTTATTTATAGTAATGAGAAAGTTAGTTGAATCCTATTAGAATTAGGATTCTATTTACAGTGGATAGATAAATCCTCTTAGAATTAGGATTCTATTTATAATAGTATTAGGAAATATCTCACTAAAAGATAAAGATAACTCATCTTTTAAACAAAAGATAAAAATCGCAACTCTTCTTGAAAATTTATCTTTATTTTCGCTATCTTTTTTTAAAAATTTCCTGCTGCGACGACTGATAGTATTTTAGTCATAACTCTCTCAATATTACTCAGAATTGGACGATTCAAGATGTTCTGGAAAGCTAAGAACGAGATCTAAAACTTTCATGTTGAGCTCCAAGTCCAATTCTGCCTTTACGTTCGTCCGAATTTGTAATTAAGTTCCACCTTGTACAATCGAGCTCGCCGACTTCCATTATTTTCCACCAAAATATGTTAAAATCCATCCAAAAGACTCTAAATGGATGAATAGTATTTAAAATAACCTAACAAATTAAAATCACACTAATCAATAATTTAAAGAATCAATTTAAGAATATTAATAAATAAATTAATCATATTTATAAGATAAATATGGACTCATCACGTGTATAGGAAGAAATCATAAATTAATTAATCTTATAATCTTAACTTTAATCAAATAGGGTTCTAGATATATGAACAATAAATAATCACGTAAAAATAAAAAATAATTATTTGAATAAAGAATTCAATATACACAGATGTATATATGAATCATATTAATTAAAAATAATTATTCAATATATGAACAATAATTTGTCACGCTATATGTTTCTTAATAAAGAAATCCACCTCCTCATAGTCAAAAATAAATAATACATGTAATACAGATCTTTGTAATAGAGTATCTAAAAGAAACAAAACTTCAGTTACCATAATCGGAAAAAGGTTTAAGTGAACTAAATAATGACTAAGAAGATCTAAATTACAAAATGAAAATAACATGTCTATATGAGTATGATTTTTTGCTATATGAGCATGATTGATCTAAGAGAAAATAGATAAACCTATAAATATATAAATATACTTAATATTAATTTTGACAAAGAAACAATTCAATTATAAATATTTCTAAATATCAGCTTGACAATTTTAATACACTAATTACTCATTAAATAACATAATGTATACATCATGATAATTTTATTTTATTTGATATCAAATGATAGAGATTATTGAGGTTTTCAGCCATGGAAAACACACTATGATCAAAAAGTAATGCTCATTAATTGTATATTTCAAAGAAACCCAAATTTCCATGAATGTCCCTAATAAGATATAAACAATAAAGTTGTAAATTAAAAAAAAAAAAAAGTAGCAAAATTTCAGTTTATATAAGAAATAGAACAAATTTCCTATTGATTGCAACTTTCTCCAGAGCTTCGAGAAAAGCATGATAATAAAGGCCCGAATGGTACGATCCCTCCGTCACCCCAGAATGAAAGGGGGTGATCTCATAGTTCTTGCTCTGTAAAGATACGTTGTTAGGTGCTCCGTTTTATTTTCCCATTGAGGCCGAACCTACACAAAAATATGAATAAATTAGCATCATCAACAAAAGGAAAATTAAAGGGAAAAGATTTAATAATTACGTGACAAATAATTCTTAATTGAATTAAAAAGTTAAGATTATAAGATTAATTTTGTTCATACATAGATTAATCCCATCAATAAAAAAATAATTCAATATATATCAAATAGTGTTAGAAATAATCAAATAGGATTAGAAATACGGTAATTAAAGAAAATTTAGAACCTTATTTGACCCATGAATTTCTCATAAGCTATTTTATTTTTAATAGTGCATCTGATTGGGCATCTGATTTCTTTTAGAGATTGCACAAATTGCCGGATCAATAGTGCATCTGATTGGGCAGATTCACCACATGCAGAGGTGAAATAGGCCAAATGCTCATGAGGAGAACCATTAATTCTATCAAACTTTTCAAACTTTTGTCTAATGTAGTTTGGTGGAAATGGAATTTGATCATAGTAAGCCGGATATGGCTTATGATATCTAAGAATAGGCATTGTTGCAGCCTGATATTCCCGAATACCCTCCATGATAAGAGCCTTTAAGTCCTGCTGAGGTTGGACACCAGCTAGTGGTGGTTGCACACCTTGTGGTGGCGGTTGTGTGTTGCCTACAGGTGGCACTGAGGACGAGGATTGTTGCCCAATCTCACTCTCTTTTTGTCTCATATTAACTTGATGAGATAATTCTGTTGAGAGTCGGGCTACTTCTTCGTCCCTCTCAGCCAATAACCTTTGCAGTTCATGAATCTTCTCTTCATTACTGATTGTCCCAGTTACTAACACCGACATATTTTTATCATTGCCAATGGTTAGTGCTTCGAACTGAGTAATGAGATCAGCAGACACCCCTTCACTGTGTTCAATAAGGGGAGTGTCTTCTAAAGAGTGTTCAGATGTACACCCTTCTTCCTGAACTTTTTGAAAAGAGGGATTCACTGATTCCTGCATGGCACGAGCTCTCGATCGAGTTACAGGGCCCGTGTAGGAGGTAAGCTTAGCAGTTGAGGTGACCCTTGTTGGTCGGTAGCCCTGGAGAAACATCCAGTCACCATATTCTCTTCGGAATGATTTAGGGCTTGCTTTGGGAACCCTTACACTATCGCTTCTAGCCTTCGTTGGGAAGGAGAAAGGCGTCCTACACCCTTCATCTAATAAAGGGCGTTCATTGATCCCAGCAGATACCCCCTGTTGACATTGGCTGTAATACCCTGGAATTAAGGAAATGGATTAGCAAAGCCCTAACTAGTTAATTGAGTATTATTGTAGAATTAAGGAAATGGATTAGCAAAGCCCTAACTAGGTAATAGCTTATGCTTCTCGGCAGTTAAAGGAGTACGAGCAGAGGTACCCTACTCACGACTTAGAACTCGCGGCAGTAGTATTTGCGCTAAAGATTTGGCGGCATTACTTATATGGCGAGAAATGTGAGATATACACTGATCATAAAAGTCTGAAATACTTCTTTACCCAGAGAGACCTGAATATGAGACAAAGACGCTGGCTAGAACTGGTGAAGGATTATGATTGTGAGATCCTTTATCACCCTGGTAAGGCCAACGTGGTTGCCGATGCCTTGAGTAGAAAGGGGCAGAGTCAGATAAATACTGTGAATCAAATCTCGCAGCAGTTAGCAAATGAGATGACCCGAGCTAAAATCGAGTTGGTTGTAGGGCAGTTGGCTAATATTACCCTGCAATCTACTCTTTTAGAGCGAATCAAAGAAGCACAATTGCAAGATCCAGAGTTAATGAAATCCCGAGATAGGGTTTTGGCTGGGAAGACTAGTGACTTTACAGTGGATGAAACAGGAATGTTACGATTTATGAATCGTGTTTGTGTGCCTATGGATGACGGTATTAAAAGAGAGATTATGACTGAGTCTCATACGACTCCTTACTCAGTTCATCCGGGGTCAACGAAGATGTATCAAGACCTCAAGGCCATGTTTTGGTGGCCAAGCATGAAGAATGACATCGCTGAGTTTGTTGCTAAGTGTCTTACCTGTCAGCAAGTGAAGGCTGAACATCAGAGGCCTGCAGGGTTGCTGCAGCCATTGAATATCCCAGAGTGGAAATGGGAAGACATTGCTATGGACTTTGTGGTAGGCTTGCCGAGAACCACGGGACAGTTCGACTCTGTATGGGTCATAGTGGACAGGTTTACAAAGTCAGCGCACTTTTTGCCTGTTCGAACGAACTTCTCCATTGATCAGTATGCTGAGTTATATGTTAGAGAAATTGTTCGTCTTCATGGTGTCCCAAAGTCCATTGTTTCGGATAGAGATCCGAAATTCACATCAAGATTTTGGGAGAGTCTACATCGAGCTATGGGAACTCAGTTAAAGTTTAGCACAGCATTTCATCCTCAGACGGATGGACAATCCGAGAGGACTATTCAGATCTTAGAAGACATGCTACGGGCATGTGTGCTTGACTTTGAAGGATCATGGGTAAAGTACCTTCCCCTGATCGAGTTCTCGTACAACAACAGCTATCAGGCAACAATCAGGATGGCCCCTTATGAGGCTTTATATGGAAGAAAATGTAGATCACCTATTCACTGGGATGAGGTAGGTGAAAGAAAGTTCTTGGGTCCCGAGGCTGTTCAGAGAACAAGTGAGGCAGTTGATAAAATTAGAGCGCGAATGCTCGCGGCTCAGAGCAGACAGAAGAGTTATGCTGATCCAAAGCGACGGGATATTAATTTTCAGATCGGGGACATGGTGTTTCTCCGAATATCGCCGATGAAAGGCATCAAGCGCTTTGGTAAGAAAGGAAAACTTAGCCCCAGGTTCATTGGACCTTTTGAAATCCTTGAGAGGATAGGGCAAGTAGCGTACAGGTTGGCTATGCCCCCAGCGCTGGCAGCTGTACATGATGTGTTCCATGTTTCGATGCTTCGAAAATATGTCTCAGATTCGTCCCATATCCTGAGTTATGAAGCATTAGAACTACAACCAGATTTATCATATGAGGAACAACCGGTGCAAATACTTGACAGAAGGGAGAAAGTCTTGAGAAACAAGACAATTGCACTGGTGAAAGTGTTATGGAGGAACAGTAAAGTAGAAGAGGCAACCTGGGAACTCGAGACGGATATGCAGCAGAAATATCCAGAGTTGTTTAGGTAAATTTCGGGACGAAATTTCTATAAGGAAGGGGTAATTGTAATACCCTGGAATTAAGGAAATGGATTAGCAAAGCCCTAACTAGTTAATTGAGTATTATTGTAGAATTATATTATATTATAATTTATTATATGCGAATTAATATGAGAAATGACATGTTAAGACCCCGTTGGTGAGTTAGGGGCATTTTAGTAATTTTGACCCGAGAAGGGTAAAACTGTGAATTTAATTTATTTATGTGCTTATGAACTATATTATTATATAGTATATCTGGCGTGTCTTTTTTTCAGGTGTGTTCTGACAAGTTGGCGCGGTATAGTCACAATCGGGTATTTCGGGCTGAACCGGGTTCGGGGCCGAAATATAATTTTGGGATAAATTATTGGCATTTTATTTATGTGTGAATAATCTGAAATTATTTAAATATGTGTTATATATGAAATGAATTCAATGCCCTTGATTGTTTGAGTATGTGAGAAATGGCCCTAGGGGCAAAATGGTAAATTGTATTTTTGGATTTATTTTCAACTAAAGGCATTATTTGTAAAAAAATGAAATTCATTTTCTGCATTTACCTTAACCCTAAAACAGCCCCCTTCCCTCTCTCTCTCTCTATCTCTCTTTGTATTTGGTTGAAAAATTGGTGATTTGCTTGGTATTCAAGCTTGAAATTGAAGAATTGTTTGAGGAGTTGTGGCTTGATCATTGCATTGAAGCTTGAGGTAGTTTTTCTATTGCTGAAATTTAATGAATTTGCTGCTGTGATTTTATGGTTGAAAAGCATGAAATAGGTTGGGATGGTCTTGAGATGCATGTTGGTGTTTTCTTGTTGGTTTGAGCATGTTTGTACTTGGATCTTTTGAATTGATGTTGGGTTAGGTTTAGACAGAATTTAAAAGGAATTTTATTGTGTTTTTATTCTGTTATTGAACTTTGAAATTAATTGTTCAAGTTCAAGTTCTTGAGCTTGAAGTTCTTGGTGATTTTGCTTAAGTTGGAGCTTTGAAGTTTATGATGTTTAATCTGAATTTTTGGGGTTTTTACCATTGGATTTTTAATGCATGAATTGTGTTTTAAGCTTTTGATTTAATTACTGGAAAATCTATTTAATGGATTTAAGTTTTGGTTGTGAATTGAGTTGAAATGGATGAGTTTTTGGGGCTGAAATTCATTGTTGAAGGCTGATTTTTAGTTGCTGGTTTTTGGTGTTGTTGGAGAGTGAATTAGGTGTAATTCCTCTCTAATTACTTGGTTTGTGTTAGGTGAAAGTTTGGTATGATTGTGGGTTGATATAGCATGAAAATTGGTGTTTTTGGATGCATTTTCGTGGCTGGAAACTGGGTTTCCTGGGTTTTTAAACCCAGTAGCCGCGGCCATTTTTGGCAGCTTATTGTATTTTTTTCGGGTTTTTGTTTTGGTCATAACTTTTGACTCGGGACTCCGTTTTGGACGTTCTTTATATCGTTGGAAAGCTCGTTCCGAGCTCTATCTGAATATCTGGAATTTAAATGCCCAGTTTTTAATTTGTGGAAATAGATTTTGGGATTAACCCTATACTTGTGTATCCCGAAATTGTGACTAGGATTACCGGTACTTGGTCAGGAGCACCCGGGGATTTGGAATCTCCATATTTGTGGGACATCAGGTAAGACAGTAGTTAGCACGTAGAGATATGCGCAATGGCGCTTATATGGAATGTGATTTATATGAGAAACTAGAAACCGGGATTAGAGTTATTACTCTAAAGTGAGCGGTTTATTGGCTTAGGGTTATTACCCAAGTGAATTGTTAATATGTAATTGTTATGCCATGATGTATATAGCTGTATATTGAAGTAAAGGGTTATGTGTTCAAGGCATAATCAGGTTGGACTCGGTAACTAGAACCGAGATGAACTGTTCTAAGGCCTTATTGTAATTAGACGTGTGAGCGTAACACGTAGGTCTATGCCACATAGACATAAATAGGCGTGTGAGCGTAACACGCAGGTCTGTGTCATACAGACAAATATGAAATGGCATTATTATTATTTATGTGATGAGTTATATATGATTAACGATATATCTTACTGTCTTGCTGGGCTTGGCTCACGGGTGCTCTACTGTGCAGGAAAGGGTAAATCTATCTCTGATCAGCCATGAGTATGGGAGTTGGGCGATGTATGTACATGTTCGGGCCACACTAGACCAAGCGGGTTAGGGTCTACCTGCGTTGAAACTTTTGTAACTCTATTTTTGCCGCTTAGGTCGGCTAAGGAGAAAAGACTTGTAATATTTTGTAAAATGATTTTTTTGGGATCCCGAAACATGTAACTTTTGTTTGTAAGGTTAAAATTATTACAAGTTTATTTTCATTCCGTTTTCGTTTAAAGTTTTAATTTCCGCGCTTATTTTAAAACCAATCCCGTTTAGGGGATTAGGGTTTCTTAATCATATTGGGTAGCGTGCCTAAATCTTAGGGCGTTACAGTTTGGTATCAGAGCGCCAAGGTTTTTAAATTTCCTGTAGACCGGTCGAACATGTACAATCATCGTCAGAGATAAGCTCGACTCATGGTGCAGTAAGTGTTGAGAGTAAATACTTTACTGCTTATTTGATCAATTATTTACCGCTTTCCATTTTAGGCAGTATGTAAGCATCTAGAGTATTTATGTGATATATGATGCCATGCTTAAAATGCTATATGTTAAGTGTTTAATTATATGAAGTAAATAGTTGAGTTAGGGTTTAAGGTAATAAGTGCATAAGTGTGGTATTGGTGCTTAACTCGCTGGGGTTGTTGGTTACAGGGGTACTTGTTAAAATGGACCCTCCACAATCATCTAGACCACAGGACGAGCAAGTAGAGCATGGTGTAGACCAAACCAATCCACCGGCACCGCCTGCACCTCCGCAGAATCCGGGGGATAATGCGGGGGTTGGCAATGCTAATCCTCCTGCTGACTGGCAGCAGATGTTCCATGAAATGCGAGGTATCATACTTCGTCAAGAGGAAGAGTTGCGTCGATTAAGGCAACCGGCACCGGCTGCCCCTGTTGAGCAAGTGTTACCACCAGTGCCTGTGCCAGTGGTGGGTAACCAGGGGTTTATGATGCCGCATAGAGATTCCGTGTTTGAGCGGTTTGTGAAGCTGCAACCTCCTACTTTTCTGGGAGGTACTGACATAATTAAAGCTGAGCAATGGATGAGTACAATCACCCGTATCCTTGATAATATGGGAGTGACGGGAACAGAGAGAGTGAATTGTGCAGCTTTCATGTTACAAGATCATGCCCGCGTCTGGTGGGATATTGTGGGACAGACTCGTGATGTCAATGTAATGACTTGGGATGAGTTTAAGAATTTGTTTGAAGAAAAATTTTATAACATCGCTGTGAGGACTTCACACATGGAAGACTTTGTGAAATTAACTCAGGGGAAGATGTCTGTGGCCGAATACACTCTAGAGTTTGATCGGCTGTCCAAGTTTGCTGGTGATCTGGTGCCCACAGATTTCACCAGGAAACAGAAATATGTGAGAGGACTGAATGCCACAATCAGTCGGGACTTGAAGATTACCACTACTCATGACACTTTGTACAAGAAAGTGGTAGAGCTAGCCTTAATTGCTGAGGAGGCTGAGCATCAGGTAATAAAGGAGCAGACTGCAAAGGATGTTGTCACGGCATCGAACCCTGCTGCTAGTGGTAATATCAGTAAAGGGACCGACAGTGGTAACACTGATCACAAACGAAAGGTTGATGCTTCCGGAACATCAGGGGGTAACAGGAAGTTTCGGGGAAAACAGAGGTGGCCGCCAGGGTCGCGGATCTTCATTCCGATCTTATCCTGAGTGTCCAAAATGCAAGAAACACCATCAGGGTGAATGTCGGGCCAAGACTTGTTTCCAGTGTGGCATGGTGGGCCACTTCATCAGAGATTGTCCTCAGACTAAGAAAGAGGAGCCTAAGAAGAATGTTACTCAGAACCCGGGACGACTTTTTACCATGACTCAGGCTGATGCTGATGCTAGTCCGTCAGTGGTGACAGGTCAGTTGTCTATAAATGGTTGTTCTTATACTGTATTGTTTGATTCGGGAGCTACCCACTCTTATGTGTCAAGTAGAGTAATTGAAAATTTTGATAAACCATGTGATATTTATGCTTCGGGGTTTGGTACCCTTTTACCTTCGGGAGACCTTATAGTATCCACTAGGTGGATTCGGTCCTTGTCCTTCTGGATTGACGGTTGTGAATTAACCGCCAATCTAATAGAATTGCAACTGTTGTCGATTTTGATATAATCCTGGGAATGGATTTTCTGTCTAAGTATGGGGCAACGATTGACTGCAAGCGGAAGATGGTGGTGTTTGAGCCTGATAGTGCCAACCCAACAGTGTTTGTGGGTAAAGTTCAGGGGGCACGCATACCAAGAATAACACTTTTGAAAGCTAAGGACCTGATGAGCAGAGGTTGTCTGGGATTCATAGTTACTGCAGTGGATACCAGCCAACCTGTGACATCTGGACCTGAGAGTACAAGATTGGTATGCGAGTTTCTTGACGTCTTTCCAGAAGATCTACCGGGATTGCCACCTACCCGGGAGATTGAATTTGTAATTGAGTTGGTTCCGGGAGCGGAACCAGTATCAAAGGCACCATATCGAATGGCTCCAGCAGAATTGAAAGAATTAAAGATACAAGTGCAAGAATTATTGAATCTGGGATTCATTAGGCCGAGCTACTCTCCTTGGGGTGCTCCAGTATTATTTGTGAAGGAGAAAGACGAGTCTCTGCAAATGTGTATTGATTACTGGGAGTTGAATAAGCTTACCATCAAGAACAAGTATCCTTTACCTCAGATTGATGATCTTTTTGATCAAATGAAGGGGAAGACGGTCTTCTCCAAGATCGATCTTCGCTCAGGCTATCATCCACTGAAAAATTCGAGAGGAAGATGTCCCAAAAACTGCATTCCGTACTCGGTATGGACATTATGAGTTTCTTGTGATGTCTTTTGGACTCACCAATGCCCCGGCGGCATTCATGGATCTTATAAATCAGGTGTTCAAGGATTATCTGGACAGGTGTGTGATCGTGTTTATCGATGACATCTTAATTCTGAATTAGAAGAGGAACATGAGTTGCATCTTAGATTAGTATTGCAACGGTTATGAGACCACAAGCTGTATGCAAAATTCAAAAAGTATGAATTCTAGTTATCTCGTGTCTCTTTCTTGGGGAACATAGTAGATAAAGGTGGGATCATGGTGGACCCGGCCAAGAATGAAGCTGTTCGGGATTGGCCAATACCAAAATCGGCTACTGAGGTCAGAAGCTTTTTGGGCTTAGCTGGGTATTATCGTCGATTTGTTGAGGGTTTCTCAAAGATCGCTGTACCCTTAACGGAGTTGACTCGAAAGAATTTGAAGTTTGTTTGGACTGATCGGTGTGAGAAAAGTTTTATGGAGTTAAAGCAGCGATTGATTACCGCTCTAGTGTTAACTCTTCCTTTAAATAAGGAAAAGTTTGTAGTTTATTGTGATGCCTCGAGACAAGGTCTCGGCTGTGTTCTTATGCAAGGCTGAAAGGTAATAGCCTATGCTTCTCGATAGTTAAAGGAGTACAAGCAGAGGTACCCTACTCATGACTTAGAACTCGCAGTAGTAGTATATGCGCTAAAGATTTGGCGGCATTACTTATATGGTAAGAAATGTGAGATATACACTGATCATAAAAGTATGAAATACTTCTTCACCCAGAGAGACCTAAACATGAGACGGAGACGCTGGCTAGAGCTGAGGAAGGATTATGATTGTGAAATCCTTTATCACCCTGGTAAGGCCAATGTAGTTGCCGATGCCTTGAGTAGAAAGGGGCAAAGTCAGGTAAATATTGTGAAACAAATCTCGCAGCAGTTAGCAAATGAGATGACCCGAGCTAAAATCGAGTTGGTTGTAGGGCAGTTGGCTAATATTACCCTGCAATCTACTCTTTTAGAGCGAATCAGAGAAGCATAGTTGCAAGATCCAGAATTAGTGAAATCTCGAGATAGGGTTTCGGCTGGGAGGACTAGTGACTTTACAGTGGATGAAACGGGAATGTTACGATTTATGAATCGTGTTTGTGTGCCTATGGATAATGCTATTAAAAGAGAGATTATGAATGAGTGTCATACGACTCCTTACTTAGTTCATCCGGGGTCAACGAAGATGTATCAAGACCTCAAGGCCATGTTTTGGTGGCCAAGCATGAAGAATGACATCGCTAAGTTTGTTGCTAAGTGTCTTACCTGTCAGCAAGTGAAGGCTGAACATCAGAGGCTGCGGGGTTGCTGCAGCCATTGAATATCCCAGAGTGGAAATGGGAAGACATTGCTATGGACTTTGTGGTAGGCTTGCCGAGAACCACGGGACAGTTCGACTCTGTATGGGTCATAGTGGACAGGTTTACAAAGTCAGCGCACTTTTTGCCTGTTCGAACGAACTTCTCCATTGATCGATATCGAGTTATATGTTAGAGAAATTGTTCGTCTTCATGGTGTCCCAAAGTCCATTGTTTCGGATAGAGATCCGAAATTCACATCAAGATTTTGGGAGAGTCTACATCGAGCTATGGGAACTCAGTTAAAGTTTAGCACAGCATTTCATCCTCAGATGGATGGACAATCCGAGAGGACTATTCAGATCTTAGAAGACATGCTACGGGCATGTGTGCTTGACTTTGAAGGATCATGGGTAAAGTACCTTCCCCTGATCGAGTTCTCGTACAACAACAGCCATCAGGCAACAATCAGGATGGCCCCTTATGAGGCTTTATATGGAAGAAAATGTAGATCACCTATTCACTGGGATGAGGTAGGTGAAAGAAAGTTCTTGGGTCCCGAGGCTGTTCAGAGAACAAGTGAGGCAGTTGATAAAATTAGAGCGCGAATGCTCGCGGCTCAGAGCAGACAAAAGAGTTATGCTGATCCAAAGCGACGGGATATTAATTTTCGGATCGGGGGACATGGTGTTTCTCCGAATATCGCCAGTGAAAGGCATCAAGCGCTTTGGTAAGAAAGGAAAACTTAGCCCCAGGTTCATTGGACCTTTTGAAATCCTTGAGAGGATAGGGCAAGTAGCGTACAGGTTGGCTATGCCCCCAGCGCTGGCAGCTGTACATGATGTGTTCCATGTTTCGATGCTTCGAAAATATGTCTCAGATTCGTCCCATATCCTGAGTTATGAAGCATTAGAACTACAACCAGATTTATCATATGAGGAACAACCGGTGCAAATACTTGACAAAAGGGAGAAAGTCTTGAGAAACAAGACAATTGCACTGGTGAAAGTGTTATGGAGGAACAGTAAAGTAGAAGAGGCAACCTGGGAACTCGAGACGGATATGCAGCAGAAATATCCAGAGTTGTTTATGTAAATTTCGGGACGAAATTTCTATAAGGAAGGGGTAATTGTAATACCCTGGAATTAAGGAAATGGATTAGCAAAGCCCTAACTAGTTAATTGAGTATTATTGTAGAATTATATTATATTATAATTTATTATATGCGAATTAATATGAGAAATGACATGTTAAGACCCCGTTGGTGAGTTAGGGGCATTTTAGTAATTTTGACCCGAGAAGGGTAAAACTGTGAATTTAATTTATTTATGTGCTTATGAACTATATTATTATATAGTATATCTGGCGTGTCTTTTTTTCAGGTGTGTTCTGACAAGTTGGCGCGGTATAGTCACAATCGGGTATTTCGGGCTGAACCGGGTTCGGGGCCGAAATATAATTTTGGGATAAATTATTGGCATTTTATTTATGTGTGAATAATCTGAAATTATTTAAATATGTGTTATATATGAAATGAATTCAATGCCCTTGATTGTTTGAGTATGTGAGAAATGGCCCTAGGGGCAAAATGGTAAATTGTATTTTTGGATTTATTTTCAACTAAAGGCATTATTTGTAAAAAAATGAAATTCATTTTCTGCATTTACCTTAACCCTAAAACAGCCCCCTTCCCTCTCTCTCTCTCTATCTCTCTTTGTATTTGGTTGAAAAATTGGTGATTTGCTTGGTATTCAAGCTTGAAATTGAAGAATTGTTTGAGGAGTTGTGGCTTGATCATTGCATTGAAGCTTGAGGTAGTTTTTCTATTGCTGAAATTTAATGAATTTCTTCTGTGATTTTATGGTTGAAAAGCATGAAATAGGTTGGGATGGTCTTGAGATGCATGTTGGTGTTTTCTTGTTGGTTTGAGCATGTTTGTACTTGGATCTTTTGAATTGATGTTGGGTTAGGTTTAGACAGAATTTAAAAGGAATTTTATTGTGTTTTTATTCTGTTATTGAACTTTGAAATTAATTGTTCAAGTTCAAGTTCTTGAGCTTGAAGTTCTTGGTGATTTTGCTTAAGTTGGAGCTTTGAAGTTTATGATGTTTAATCTGAATTTTTGGGGTTTTTACCATTGGATTTTTAATGCATGAATTGTGTTTTAAGCTTTTGATTTAATTACTGGAAAATCTATTTAATGGATTTAAGTTTTGGTTGTGAATTGAGTTGAAATGGATGAGTTTTTGGGGCTGAAATTCATTGTTGAAGGCTGATTTTTAGTTGCTGGTTTTTGGTGTTGTTGGAGAGTGAATTAGGTGTAATTCCTCTCTAATTACTTGGTTTGTGTTAGGTGAAAGTTTGGTATGATTGTGGGTTGATATAGCATGAAAATTGGTGTTTTTGGATGCATTTTCGTGGCTGGAAACTGGGTTTCCTGGGTTTTTAAACCCAGTAGCCATGGCCATTTTTGGCAGCTTATTGTATTTTTTTCGGGTTTTTGTTTTGGTCATAACTTTTGACTCGGGACTCCGTTTGGGACGTTCTTTATATCGTTGGAAAGCTCGTTCCGAGCTCTATCTGAATATCTGGAATTTAAATGCCCAGTTTTTAATTTGTGGAAATAGATTTTGGGATTAACCCTATACTTGTGTATCCCGGAATTGTGACTAGGATTACGGCACTTGGTCGGAGCACCGGGGATTTGGAATCTCCATATTTGTGGGACATCAGGTAAGACAGTAGTTAGCACGTAGAGATATGCGCAATGGCGCTTATATGGAATGTGATTTATATGAGAAACTAGAAACCGGGATTAGAGTTATTACTCTAAAGTGAGCGGTTTATTGGCTTAGGGTTATTACCCAAGTGAATTGTTAATATGTAATTGTTATGCCATGATGTATATAGCTGTATATTGAAGTAAAGGGTTATGTGTTCAAGGCATAATCAGGTTGGACTCGGTAACTAGAACCAAGATGAACTGTTCTAAGGCCTTATTGTAATTAGACGTGTGAGCGTAACACGTAGGTCTATGCCACATAGACATAAATAGGCGTGTGAGCGTAACACGCAGGTCTGTGTCATACAGACAAATATGAAATGGCATTATTATTATTTATGTGATGAGTTATATATGATTAACGATATATCTTACTGTCTTGCTGGGCTTGGCTCACGGGTGCTCTACTGTGCAGGAAAGGGTAAATCTATCTCTGATCAGCCATGAGTATGGGAGTTGGGCGATGTATGTACATGTTCGGGCCACACTAGACCAAGCGGGTTAGGGTCTACCTGCGTTGAAACTTTTGTAACTCTATTTTTGCCGCTTAGGTCGGCTAGGGAGAAAAGACTTGTAATATTTTGTAAAATGATTTTTTTTGGGATCCCGAAACATGTAACTTTTGTTTGTAAGGTTAAAATTATTACAAGTTTATTTTCATTCCGTTTTCGTTTAAAGTTTTAATTTCCGCGCTTATTTTAAAACCAATCCCGTTTAGGGGATTAGGGTTTCTTAATCATATTGGGTAGCGTGCCTAAATCTTAGGGCGTTACATTGGCGGTTGACAGAGATTACGATCGGAGGCCTAATCGGGGTGCTTCCTAATAATTCCCTCATTTCAAGAGGGTTTGGTGAAGGTGAAGTGTTTGTCCCCCTCCTCCCTTTCGTTGCCTTCCTACCTCTCCGAGGTTGAGAAGTTGGTGTTGCCTCAATTTCCTCCGCAGAGGTGACCATCACTGAGACGGTAATGGGCAAGAAAATAGGAACAGAACCAATCAAGATACGCTCCCATTCCTGGATCATTACGGGGGAGCCAATCTTCGTTGGCCTCCCTTCGGTCTTGGCAACCTTTGTTGCAGACCTTTTCATTGCCCGGGCTTGCCTCTTTTTAAAGCCCTTTGCTGCCTTGCCTCTTAAGGCCTGTGCAGTCTTAGTGATGTTTTTCACACTTTTCCCTCTGCCAGCCTTTTTAGCTGGTGTAGGTGTCTTCACATTCTTTATTGGTTCGGGCACCCTGCATGAAATGGGTGCTCGATCAATAGAGAATGCTGCCAAAAAGCGGCTCTTTTTCCCTCCTTGGGCAGAAGAGGTTGTTGGTAACTTGTGGAAGTAAACCGTGACTTGTGGTGCCATTTTTTCCTGAAAACAGTAAACATGATTAGCACCATAAAGTTAAAGTTGAATAATAGTCATCATATTTGGAGATGAAAAGGAGAATGGGTCCCACTGGGCGTGCCAAAAATTAAGAAACTCAAATATTCCTGCATTATATGAGCTCATGACAGAGCCTAATCTAGAAATTTGGGAGGACTGGTATGATAGTGAAGAGGATTTAGAAAGTACATGGAAAACATGTACTCGGAAAAAACCAGCAAAAATTCCATCTCGGAAGCCATCTGGAAACTCCAGAGTCAAATTTTGGAGTAGACCATGTTAGACTTTTATTTGGGCTTACATTAAATTTTATTGGTTTTATTAAAACTTGGGTTGATTGGATAGTTCTTTGCTGTGTTAGCCCATGTTGTTGGTGATCAATTGTTAATGGGCTTAGCATCTGTGAGTAAAGTCTAGGTGAAGCAGAAGTGTGGGCTTTTCTAGTTGACTGAAGCCTTTGATGAGCAGGCCCAGCCCAACTAGGGTTTTGTAGCTAAGTCCCCTCCCTAACTCTATAAATACATATTGTCTCATCACAATTGTATACCTTTTGATAATCGGATAAAATAAGCGCTTCGATTTAGAGATCTAGGGAGGAAGACTTAGTTGATAGTATTGCACTATCGAATTGGAGTAACTGCTGTGGATCAATCAGAGATAATTGCTATGGATCAATCAGGTACACATACCTAATTATTATATCTTATTATTGTGTTCTATGTTATATACAAATAGATCTTGGGTTAATTGTTAATTTATCTAACATGTGGTATCAGATTGCCTATTGTATATGATTTAGAACCTATAATTAGTATAATTAATTTGTATATGTTAATTATCCATAATTTCATATCAATTTCGTTATTATTTTATGTGCAATTTTTTGTTTATAAATCTTAAAACTTTAGGGGTTTTATTGATCGTTAAATTCTCTTTCAATTGATATATTATATGCATGAAATCATTGTGTATATTAAGAGAATTTTAAATTTAAAGTTTTAGGGTTTATATGATTATAATGTGAAATTATAATTGTGTATTTTGATTTTATCGTTTTTAATCTAAAATTGATTATAGATATCTCATTATTAATTGTTTATGAATGTTCTTAAATGATTAATTTTGTATTTTGATTAAGATTGATATTCCAAATCAATTTTTTTTTATGTTCTTTATTTTTTGGATAGCTTTTCTTTAGATCTATTGTTTTTTAGTCTTTAATACCCGAAATTAGTAGCATAGATCAATTAGAAATTCAATCCCGAGCAAAACCCATCCAAATTCCGATGTTTTCGTCGAGTTTTTGGCTGGAAAACACGACCAGACCCGACTGGGGCCGAACCGGGTCGCGTGACCCGTCACAGGACCCGCTGGAGGATGAAGGAGGAGTCCAGCCGCGAAGCCCACTCGCGCAGGTGGCGCGTGAAGCGTCGTCAAACGTCGTTTTTCGACGTTCTTTTTTCCAGCATCCTTAAAATTTAATTTCTGATTTTTCTATGATTTTTAATTAATTTTTTGACTCCGTTTAATAATTATTATTATTTTAATGATAATTATGCAGTTAAAAAAATTATTAAAAATAATTTTTGATGATTTTTCAAAATCCATAAATCATAGAAAAATTTTTGGGTTTCTTCTCGTTCCATAAGACATAGTCACTCTCTTGTTTAATTTATCTTGACTATGTAGTCTCCACCAATTTTCTTATATTCACATCTTTTAATTATTTGTTGTTCTAAACTTATAAAACTTGATTGTTTGATACAAAAATAATGTGTTATGGTGGACACTTTATTTTTTGATTATCAATATAATAAAAGCAATTATATATCTCTTTTGGAAATTTGGTTGAAAATTATTAATTTTCAATGATTGTTTTATCACCAAATTTCACATGTTGAAGAAAATATTATATATTTTTGGTTGACTATATGTGTAATTACTTGCCCAAAGGTAGTATTTACATATATTAGTTCACATTCCATGAAGTGAGTTAATATTAAATGTATATATTTTAATTATTTGCCCAAAGGTAATAATTTAAATATATAAATTTATTATTATTTTTTGCTTGAATTAATACATATTTTTAAGAAATTTATTTGCCCAAAGGTAATAAAATTCTTAAATGATATGTATTTTTTTCTTTGTTGTTAACTTCATGAAGGTAGATCATGTGTGTGTTATATTCTCACCCCAAAGGGGAGTTTATAATGACCAGTTGATTCTACAATATTTTCTAATACATTGCTCATATTGCTTATTCAAGTTTTAATTTTTTGAATTTTTTCAGTCTCCTTTTCTGTGAACAACAATAATGCTTCCATCCATATTTTGAATGCTTCCAACTACAAGACATGGAAACGAGATGTGGAATTTACTTTAGGCATAATGGATATGGACTTGTGCCTACGAGAAGAAAAACCTGCGATCTTGCGACTCCGGTACAGTACGAGAGAACTCATCATGCACAATGGGAAAAGTCAAGTCGTCTTAGTCTTCTTACTATGAAAAGATCCATTCACCGAACATCTATTGAGTGGTTTGCCAGACACTACAAATGCCAAAGAGTTTTTCAATGTCCGTAGAAAAATTATACGACCTTTGGTGAAAACGCCGAAGTTTGGACATCTTATGGATGAAATGACAACCATTAAGTATGATGAATTAAAAGGAGTGCGAGATTTTATTCTGAAATTGGTGAATGTTCAGTCCAAGTTGAAAGATCATAATATTCCTCTTCCTGACTCTTTCATTATTCATCGAGCTCTTCATGCTCTTCCTGCCTCTTTCAGCCTAATCAAGACAGCCTACAACACTTACAATCAAACATGGACTATCAGCGACCTAATTTCTCAGTGTGTAGGCCGAAGAAAGCAAGCTTAAAAGGGAGAAGAATGAATCTGCTAACTATGTTTCTCACCTCAAGCCCAACAAAGGAAAAGGAAAATTCAAGAATAAAAATGATGGTGCTACAAAACAGAATGGTAATGGTAAGGAGCATAAGAATAAACAGAAGAATAACAATGGAAAGTCCAAATACTCTAATGTGAAGTGTTACTTTTGTGAAAAATTGGGGCATCGGAGAACGGTATCACAAATTTAAGACTTGGTTAGAAAAGAAGCAAGCACAATCAGGTAATCCATTGGCATGTGTTTGTTTTGAATCTAATCTAGTTGATGTTCCTATTGATTCTTGGTGGTTAGACGGTGGTGCTCTTGTTCATGTTTCGCTTCCTTACGGGGGCTAAGGGATCTCAGGAAGCCAAGTGAGAGGGAGTCCAAGCTTAAAGTGGGCAATGATGTTGGAGTTGACGTTATCTATGTTGGAACATTTATTCTTGAATTACAGTCTCGTGATAAGATTATTCTGAACAATACTTTTATGTTCCTACTTTTAAAAGGAATTTAGTTTCGCTTCCGCTTTTGGTTAAACAAGGATATTCTTTTCATTTTGCAAATGATAATGTTGACATTATGCTTGACTCTCGAATTATTGGAAATTGCTTTTATTCTGATGGTCTTTACAAGTTGTCATTGGCTCCTTTAGATTCCTCTTTTAATGTTGTGAATACTGTGGGTAAAAGACCTCATATTAAGGAAACATCCTTATTGTTATGGCACAAAAGATTGGGTCATATTTCCAGAGAAAGGGTTGATCGTTTGATTAAATCTGAAATACTTCCTCCTCTTGATGCTTCTGATTGGGATACTTGTGTTGATTGTACTCGTGGAAAATTGACTAAAACAAGAAAGAAGACTGCAAACCGCAGTCAATCTTTATTGGAAATTATCCACACAGACATCAGTGGTCCTTATTCCACCACGTTGTGCAGAAACAAGTATTTTATCACTTTTATCGATGATTTTTCTCGTTATGGATTCACCTATTTAATTAAAGAAAAATCTGACGCCCTTGATAAACTCAAAATTTTTCGAAATGAGGTTGAGAAACAATTAGGAAGAGTCATCAAAGTTGTTCATTCGATCGTGGAGGAGAATATTATGGTCGTTATACGAAACTGGACAACACATGGGGCTTTTGCAGAGTACTTACAAGAAAATGGTATAGTTGCTCAATACACTATGCTGGTTCACCGAGCAAAATGGCGTTCTTTGAAAGGAGAAATCGCACTCTCATGGATATGGTTAGAAGTATGATGAGTAGAACAAATCTTCCAGAGTTTTTATGGGGTGAAGCACTTATGACTGCAACTTATATTTTAAATCGTGTTCCCAGTAAATCTGTTCCCAAAACCCGTTTTGAGTTATGGATTGGGCGGAAGCCTAGTCTGAATCATTTTCGTGTATGGGGTTGTCCAGCTGAAGTAAAGATTTATGATCCTAATTTGAAAAGGTTAGATCCGAGAACAAATCGCTGTTATTTCATTGGTTATCCAATGCGCTCGAAAGGCTATCGCTTTTACTGTCCTACTCGTGGTACGCGAATTGTTGAATCTCAGACTGCTAAATTTCTGGAATTTGATGTTGCTGAAAAAAATTCCTTCAACATCTCTTGAAATGGGGGAATCATCTAAAGGAATTTGTATTCCTATGTCATTTTCAAGAGATGATAATAGTAGTCTCCATCCTACTCCAGTTGGTAATGCTCCCATTGTTGATGAATACATTGCTCCCGATATCGAAGATGATGAAGGTCCTATTATTGATGAAGGGCCTATTAATGATGAAGCTCCTATTGTTAATGAGAATCCTGTTATTGAAGAAATTCTAGTTGTGGAAGATGTTATTCAAAACAATGATCAACAAAGAGAAGTTATTCCAGAAGTACCTCCTCTAAGAAGATCTCAGAGACAAAAGAAGTCAACAAAGTGTCATGATAATTTTGTTTATCTTGGAGAAGGAGAATATGATATTGATCATTTTGTGGATCCTGTCACTTTTAGTGAAGCACTTAATAGTCCACAATCTTCAAAATGGTTAACAGCTACGGATGATGAGATCGACTCCATGAAGAAAAATGGTGTATGGGAGCTAGTTTTATTACCTGATGGTTTTAAACCAATAGGTTGTAAGTGGATTTTAAAGGCTAAAAGGGATAAAAAGGGACAGATTGAAAGGTTTAAAGCGCGTTTAGTGGCTAAAGGCTTTACTCAAAGAGAAGGTATTGATTACACTGAAACTTTCTCACCTGTTTCCACTAAAGATTCATTCAGAATTATTATGGCCTTAGTTGCGCATTTTGATTTAGAGTTGCATCAAATGGATGTTAAAACTGCTTTTCTGAATGGAGAATTGAATGAGGAAGTCTATATGTCTCAACCTGAAGGCTACAAGGAGAATGGAAAAGAACACTTGGTTTGCAAGTTGAAACGATCCATTTATGGTCTCAAACAGGCATCTCGCCAGTGGTACTTGAAGTTTGACAAGGTTGTGACATCGTTTGGTTTCGTAGAGAACAAGTTTGATCAGTGTATTTATATGAAGATCAGTGGGAGTCGTTATAATTTTCTTGTTCTTTATGTAGATGACATTTTACTTGCCGCTGTGATTTGTCACTACTAAATGAGACCAAAAATTTTCTGTCTTCCAATTTTGATATGAAAGATCTTGGAGAGGCATCCTATGTTTTGGGGATTGAGATCCATCGTGACAGGAATCGAAAAGTTCTTGGCTTATCTCAAGAAGCTTATATTAATCGTGTGCTCAAAAGGTTCAACATGGATTTGTGTAAAGCCGGTTGTTCCTATTACGAAAGGGGACAAGTTCACTAAGCACAATGTCCTAAGAACGACTTGGAAAGAGGAGCAATGAAGAACATCCCTTATGCAAGTGTAGTAGGGAGTTTGATGTATGCTCGGAGTTTGCACTCGACACCGACATAGCTTTCGTAGTCAATGTTCTTGGGAGATATTTATACCGATCCCGGCCTTGATCATTGGGTTGCGGCCAAGAAAGTTTTGAGATATTTGCAAAGAACGAAGAGTTTTATGCTTGTGTATAAGCATGTTGACAATCTTCGAGTTGTTGGTTATTCGATTCGATTTTGGTGGTTGTGTAGATGATTTAAAGTCAACTTCGGCTATATTTTCACCTTGGCGAGTCTTGCTATTTCTTGGAAGAGTGTCAAACAGACTTTGATCACGTCATCTACTATGTATGCTGAGTTTGTTGCATGTTATGAGGCATCTTTGCAAGCTTTGTGGCTGAAGAATTTTATTTCGGAGATACGAGTGGTTGATTCTATTTCCACACCTATGCTAATCTATTGTGATAATAATGCTGTTGTTTTCTTTTCAAAGAATAACAAGATTAGTAGTGCTTCTAAACATATGGAAATAAAGTATCTCACTGTCAGAGACTTGGTCAAGAAAGGAGACATTGTCATTGAAAATTGCAAGACCGAGTCGATGTTAGCTGATCCTCTAACCAAAGGGTTAAGTGCCGTGCTGTTTAATAAACATGTTGTTAATATGGGCATTTTAGAATCTTTTGATCTTTTGGGTTAGTGGGAGTTTTGTTTTCTGTTTGTTTTTAGAAATTATTATTTATAATTTTCTGAATAAAGTTATGAACTACATTTTATGTTTCAATATTTTTTATTATTGAATGGATATGTTTTCAATTATGTTTTGTTATATTCTCGAGAATGATTGAATTGAAAGCATGTGGTTCATATTGTTGTGATCATTGTCTTTTAAATTTATTTGCTTATTAACAATGATATGTTGTTGGCTTAATTCTTTAAGCAAGTTTAGTGACACTTACTTATTTTAAGTGGTGTATGTTTAATTTCACTGGCTTATTTATTAAGCATCACGGTATCAGTGAAATTGAGGACTGATAAGGATATTATGTTATTTTAAATTGATCACATGTTGAACATAATTCCTTACCACACTACTAGACTTATTGACCATGTCGATTTAATACTTTGGTATTTGTGATTATGAATGTCTTTTGTTGAGTTAAAAACAATATGACTGTCATAGTTCATTATCAAAGGTTAAATTGGACCGGTATGTTGAGATGCTATCAGAGAACTATCATTTTTTAAAGTGGCCACAAATGTTTTCCTGTTGTTCAACCCATGAGTCGTTTTCAAACAAAATTATTTTGATATATAATATATATGTATTAAAATCAATGTAGCCCAAGTGGGAGAATGTTAGACTTTTATTTGGGCTTACATTAAATTTTATTGGTTTTATTAAAACTTGGGTTGATTGGATAGTTCTTTGCTGTGTTAGCCCATGTTGTTGGTGATCAATTGTTAATGGGCTTAGCATCTGTGAGTAAAGTCTAGGTGAAGCAGAAGTGTGGGCTTTTCTAGTTGACTGAAGCCTTTGATGAGCGAGCCCGGCCAACTAACTAGGGTTTTGTAGCTAAGTCCCCTCCCTAACTCTATAAATACATATTGTCTCATCACAATTGTATACCTTTTGATAATCAGATAAAATAAACTGCTTCTGATTTAGAGATCTAGGGAGGAAGACTTAGTTGATAGTATTGCACTATCGAATTGGAGTAACTGATGTGGATCAATCAGAGATAATTGCTATGGATCAATCAGGTACACATACCTAATTATTATATCTTATTATTGTGTTCTATGTTATATACAAATAGATCTTGGGTTAATTGTTAATTTATCTAACAGACCAGATATAAAGGAAAAGAGGGTTTTGAAAAAAATATCTTTGGCAATTGATACGTAAGAGTGAAACAGAGAAAAGAGATCTGAGAAAAGAGAGAAAAAAAAACTGCATTATTCCAAGTGATTTTTCAAGCTCTACAAGGGTAAGCAAAGATCCATAAATGGATCTACCTCTCTTTCTTCTTTCTCTTTATTTTTGTTTACTCCAAATAGTCATTCCAATCTCCTTTGATTCACAAAACTTCAGAAAATAAGTTGATGTGATATATAATCAAAGGGAAAGGAAAAGACTAATATTTTTACGCTGTCAATTTCATTATTGATTTCTATAATTCTCTTCGATTCACTAGACTTCAGAAAATAAGTCAATATGTGATATATAATCGAAGAGAATAATATAAATCTTTATGGTGTTATGCCGTCCAATTTATTGTAAATTCCTATGATTTTCTTTTAGTTCACTAGACTTCTAAAAATAAGTCGACATGTGATACATAACCAAAGAGAAGAATATAAGATTTAAAGAAATTATTATACCATCAAAATTATCATAAGGTGTAGATTCTCATACCAAAGAAATGAGAGTAATATAAGGAAGTTGATTGATTACTTACTGCACACTCAAAAAAAAAAAAAAAAGATGTAGGTTCAGTCGATTATATCCTAATCAAATTCACTTTGTTGGTGTGATAATTAATGGTGAAAATTCTCTCTGTAAAAAAATAGGTGATCAGTGACTATACATATATATATCCATAAATGTTATTATTCATATAAAAAATGATCATATGCACAAAAAGTCTCGTCATTATTGTCAAGCCAAGGGATTAGTATGATTTATACATGGTATGCACATAAGTTATGGATCGAGGATGTGTATAGACGCCAACCATATATTACATATTCACATATATATATGTATATATGTGATTTCTTCTCAGTAACTTTATAGGCTAAACAAAAAAATCGCACAAGTGTGAGAGTGGCTCCTATAAATATGTACTGATTATGATATATATATATATTCATCTATATGAATGCCTATTTGAAAATAAGAAACATGTGTCACTTGGAAAATTCCTCTGCTTATTTCAAAGTGAACAAGGCTTGTAAATTAAAAGCCAAAGTTTAACAATAAAAAAATCGCATAGAAGACTGTGAGTGTGTTCTAAACAAATTTCTCGAACAAACGAAAAAAAGGAGAAAAGCAAGCATGCACTATAGTCAGTAAAAAAAAAAAGTATATATATATACCTATGCTTATGCGATAAAAAAGAATATATATATACTTACGTCACAATTCCAATGACGTTGACAAAGCGAAAAAAAAAATGAAAATATATATGAGCCGCTTCTGCCCAAGGAGGGAAAAAGAGCCGCTTTTTGGCAGCATTCTCTATTGATCGAGCACCCATTTCATGCAGGGTGCCCGAACCAATAAAGAATGTGAAGACACCTACACCAGCTAAAAAGGCTGGCAGAGGGAAAGGTGTGAAAAACATCACTAAGACTGCACAGGCCTTAAGAGGCAAGGCAGCAAAGGGCTTTAAAAAGAGGCAAGCCCGGGCAGTGAAAAGGTCTGCAGCAAAGGTTGCCAAGACCGAAGGGAGGCCAACGAAGATTGGCTCCCCCGTAATGATCCAGGAATGGGAGCGTATCTTGATTGGTTCTGTTCCTATTTTCTTGCCCACTGTCGCCTCAGTGATGGTTCCCTCTGCGGAGGAAACTGAGGCAACACCGACTTCTCAACCTCGGAGAGGTAGGAAGGCAACAAAAGGGAGGAGGAGGACAAACACTTCACCTTCACCAAACCCTCTTGAAATGAGGGAATTAGTAGGAGGCACCCCGATTAGGCCACCGATCGTAATCTCTGTCAACCGCCAAGGTCAACAGAGGGTACCTGCTGAGATCAATGAACGCCCTTTATTAGATGAAGGGTGTAGGATGCCTTTCTCCTTCCTAAAGAAGGTTAGAAGCGATAGTGTAAGGGTTCCCAAAGCAAGCCCTAACTCATTCCGAAGAGAACATGGTGACTGGATGTTTCTCCAGGGCTACCGACCAACAAGGGTCACCTCAACTGCTAAGCTTACCTCCTACACGGGCCCTGTAACTCGATCGAGAGCTCGTGCCATGCAGGAATCAGTGAATCCCTCTTTTCAAAAAGTTCAATCACCTTAGAGTTAATTTCTTTTAGAGATTGCACAAATTGCCGGATCAATAGTGCATTTGATTGGGCAGATTCACCACATGCAGAGGTGAAATAGGCCAAATGCTCATGAGGAGAACCATTAATTCCATCAAACTTTTCAAACTTTTGTCTGATGTAGTTTGGTGGAAATGGAATTTGATCATAGTAAGCCAGGTATGGCTTATGATATCCAAGAATAGGCATTGTTGCAGCCTGATATTCCCGAATACCCTCCATGGTAAGAGCCTTCAGGTCCTGCTGAGGTTGGACACCAGCTAGTGGTGGTTGCACACCTTGTGGTGGCGGTTGTGTGTTGCCTACAGGCGGCACTGAGGACGAGGATTGTTGCCCAATCTCACTCTCCTTTTGTCTCATATTAACTTGATGAGATAATTCTGTTGAGAGTCGGGCTACTTCTTCGTCCCTCTCAGCCAATAACCTTTGCAGTTCCTGAATCTTCTCTTCATTACTGATTGTCCCAGTTACTAACACCGGCATATTTTTATCATTGCCAACGAACTGAGTAATGAGATCAGCAGACACCCCCTCACTGTGTTCAATAAGGGGAGTTTCTTCTAAAGAGTGTTCAGATGTACACCCTTCTTCCTGAACTTTTTGAAAAGAGGGATTCACTGATTCCTGCATGGCACGAGCTCTCGATCGAGTTACAGGGCCCGTGTAGGAGGTAAGCTTAGCAGTTGAGGTGACCCTTGTTGGTCGGTAGCCCTGGAGAAACATCCAGTCACCATGTTCTCTTCGGAATGAGTTAGGGCTTGCTTTGGGAACCCTTACACTATCGCTTCTAGCCTTCTTTGGGAAGGAGAAAGGCGTCCTACACCCTTCATCTAACAAAGGGCGTTCATTGATCTCAGCAGGTACCCCCTGTTGACCTTGGCGGTTGACAGAGATTACGATCGGTGGCCTAATCGGGGTGCCTCCTACTAATTCCCTCATTTCAAGAGGGTTTGGTGAAGGTGAAATGTTTGTCCCCCTCCTCCCTTTTGTTGCCTTCCTACCTCTCCGAGGTTGAGAAGTCCGTGTTGCCTCAATTTCCTCCGCAGAGGTAACCATCACTGAGGCGACAGTGGGCAAGAAAATAGGAACAGAACCAATCAAGATACGCTCCCATTCCTGGATCATTACGGGGGAGCCAATCTTCGTTGGCCTCCCTTCTGTCTTGGCAACCTTTGCTGCAGACCTTTTCACTGCCCGGGCTTGCCTCTTTTTAAAGCCCTTTGCTGCCTTGCCTCTTAAGGCCTGTGCAGTCTTAGTGATGTTTTTCACACCTTTCCCTCTGCCAGCCTTTTTAGCTGGTGTAGGTGTCTTCACATTCTTTATTGGTTCGGGCACCCTGCATGAAATGGGTGCTCGATCAATAGAGAATGCTGCCAAAAAGCGGCTCTTTTTCCCTCCTTGGGCAGAAGAGGTTGTTGGTAACTTGTGGAAGTAAACCGTGACTTGTGGTGCCATTTTTTCCTGAAAACAGTAAACATGATTAGCACTATAAAGTTAAAGTTGAATAATAGTCATCATATTTGGAGATGAAAAGGAGAATGGGTCCCACCGGGCGTGCCAAAAATTATGTTAAGCAAAAATTTCACATTTAGAATATTAAAAATAAATGCAAAACACAATTTCACCTATGCTGAATTATAGCATAAGAGTTTATTAATTTAAGTTCGACCCATCAAAGATTATAAGAATAATCTGTTAATTACAATCCTTTTAAATAAAGGAAATACCCTTTGATTCCAATTACGATGATATTAAATAGTTAAAATAAATTTGGGAAATTTTAAGTAAATTTGGAATTGCAGCTGAACTCAGTCCATTTAATTAACCGAGCTGCCTACATACCTTCTTTGTGAAGGATCAAGCCACTTGTAGTTCAGAATACGGTAATTTAGAATAAGGATTCTGGTAGATGACCACTTTCAGGAATCCTTTGCTATTTTGAAAATTTGAAAAAAATTCCTAGGTGTATGACCTTTTATGGAATTTTAAGATTTGTGTTTTATTCCATTTTGCGGTATTGGCGACTGCACTTAGTCTTAGCAACTAAGTTGCCTACGTATCCTTTTATAGGAATCAAGTCAAACGTAGTTCCGAATTTTAATTTTTCATGAGATGAATAACCTCTTTTTCTTTGGAATGTCATTTAATTTGTCATGGCTTTGAATTTTAGTGCACTTTTTAATTTTTAGGTAAAATTACTATTTTTGAGATTTTTGTGAGGTTAATGACCTCTTTGAAATTTGGTGAGGTGAATGACCTCTTTAATTGGTTGATTTTAGTGAGCTCATTTAGAATTTTGTGCCATTTTATGTGGCTTTAGAATTTTACCACTTTTTGGTGGTAAAATTTGGGCTTTGAAATCTTTTTATTATCTTTTATAAATAAAAAGATTATTTGGATGATATTTTAATTGTTTATTCCAAAATTTAAGGAATAATAATTTATTTTTTATTGAATACTATCTCAAATTTAAATTATTTAATTAAAATTAAAGATAGTATCTAAGATATTTATTGTATGATTCAATTTCTATTTAAAATTAAATTATACAACTCGAATAGTGTATTATATATATGTATCTTTTTATACACATAAAGTATATACATATATATTTTCATTTTTTTTTCGCTTTGTAAACGTCATTGAAATTGTGACGATGCTTGCTTTTCTCCTTTTTTTTCGTTTGTTCGAGAAATTTGTTTAGAAGACACTCACAGTCTTCTATGCGATTTTTTTTATTGTTAAACTTTGGCATTTAATTTACAAGTCTTGTTCACTTTGAAATAAGCAGAGGAATTTTCTAAGTGACACATGTTTCTTATTTTCAAATAGGCATTCATATACATGAATATAGGAGCCACTCTCACACTTGTGAGATTTTTTTGTTTAGCCTATAAAGTTACTGAAAAGAAATCACATATCTTTATATATTAAAAATGCCTATCTAACGACATTTCTTGGTTTAACAGAATATACTTAAAAATAAAAGAATATTCTGTTAAATTTAACGATGTTAATAGGTTTGATCTCCCGTTAACAAATAAACCCAATGATTAAACCCAATAATTAAACCCAAAAAATTAAACAATCTTTTTTTAAATTAAAAAAAAATCATCTTAACCACATATCTCTCTAACACACCGTATAAAATAAAGCTCCTAAAATATAAATTAAACCTTAAGTCAACTCTTCAATCGTGAACTACAATTCTTGGCTAAAATATAAATTAAACCCTAACTCAGCTCCTCGGTTGTTGATGGTGCAGATATCCTTGGCTAATGGGTTGAGCTTATAACACTTGGAAGATTGAAACGACATTATTTTGCAGAAAGAGGAAAACAGAGAATTGTCGTTTTAGATCTTAAGTCTAACGACTCAAGCGAAGAAAGAAACAAACCATTTCAAAAAGTCGGTGATGCAGAATCCGATCGACTATGGTCCACAACTCACATTCCTAAGGCATAGAAATTTTTCAGTTTCGTCTCTGAGTTTGACGAATTTGTTGGTTTAACGATTTATTTTAACATTTGTTTTTTTTTTTCTCTAAGGAAATAGACGACACGTTAACATGAAGCGTTAACTATTTCTCCTAATTTTTACATTTCATATCATACCAGTCTCGATGAAAAACCCAATCTCGAAAAGGAAACCTAAACCCCAATCTCAATGACAAAAAATGATTTGCACAAGGGAATGGCCGTTAGTCTTCATCGTCGCTCCTCCTTCTTAAGTTATCGATTTGCACAAGGGATTAACCATTATTCTTCTAATCGCAGAATCTCAATATCGATGATCAATCCCAATTCACAAAAGGAAACCCAAACCCCAATCTCGATGATGAAGAACGAGCTGCACAATGGAATAACCATGAATGAATCGAAACCTCCTTTTCAGTTTTAGAATATGTAAAATCCATCGCCCACACACCTAGATCTCATCCATCCTTCTTAAAATGCCTCCTTTTGAGGGTTTAGCATCTCCTCCGTACATTTCAGAGTCTAACATAGTCACCATTTATGTGGGTGGCCATCTCTTTTAGACAACAAAGCAAATCCTTGCTCTCGCCGGACCTAACTCCCTCTTCGGTAGAATCTCCGATTCATCTTCCCATTAAGGTGTTTTGTTCGTTGATCGAGACCCCGACTTTCAGAACCGACGGCAAGGTCAAACTGAAGGAATCTGTGCTAATGTGGACCTCGATTTGGACGGAATTCAAATTCAGCTTCGTGCTTGATTGGCAGGCATGGATCTTACTACTTAACGAGTTAGGTTGTGTACATTAGTATTTCTATTACTTGACTCTGTTACTAATTTTATTACTCATAGGTAATGGGTTGCCTATCAGTACTAATATCCTCCATATCTTTGTATTAAGTATTATAGTATTTGCAGGTGTACTTGCATTAATGGTACCGAATATAACAAGAATGACTTTTCTTTGACTTTATTTTTTGTTTAGGCACCTCCATCAAGTCATTGCTATGCTGATTATTTATTTATTATTGTTTTTTTCATTTATGAAAAAAATCCTATTTTATGTATGGATGAATGTATGAGAATAGTATTGATGTGAGCAATTGAAGGTTCAATGGCATTGATAATTGCAATAGAGCAATCATGCTTCTTGGCCAACAACCTTAGACATTCTTAACAGTAAGTTTATGATTTTTTTTTGTCTTATTTTCTTTTTCCTTTTTGAATTTAATTTTCTTTCTAATTGAGTTTTCAATATCTATTTAAGACAGGTAAAATTTATTAATGCAAAAAATAATTTGTTCGGAGATTGCTTAGTTGACATGAAAGATTGGGGTCCTTATTTTTGCTCTGCTCTTAATGTTCTTGGCATGATTATTGTTGTCATGCTGAACTCCGTCATATTAATTTTATAGAGATAATTGTACTTGGGAAGGTATGCAGTCTTCAAACTTGATGCTATTAATGCTAAGAGTCTGTATAATTAATAAAATGATTTCATTTTGTTATTGATGCTAAATGAATATGGAAAATGGGTTCAGTTAAAGGTTTAAAGAAAGTTAGGAAGATAGTGAAAGATTGCATCCAAAATAAAATGCATCCTGTGTACCATATTAAGGTACATATTTTGGTAATTTTACTTATATATTGTCGACTTTTCATACTCAACATCTTGCTTCTCATTTTGTAGATATTGATGATGAGGAAAGAGCTTGAAAAAGAGCATGCTCTTGCAAATAACATTTCAATATTAAATTTATTTACAATTTTATAATTATATTAAAATTGATTTTAATACATTAAAATAACATTTAGAATCTAAATATTTTTTTTTTCAAATTAAACGCAAGTATTCCCTAAACAAAAATTATAGACGAATCTAAAAGTATGCCGAAACTTCAAATAAAATTTACATTACGTGACATGGCACGTAAAATTCACCTAGTATATATATATGTGAATATGTAATATATGGTTGGTGTCTATACACATCCTCGATCCACAACTTATGTGCATATCATGTATAAATCATACCAATCCCATGGCTTGATAATAATGACGAGACCTTTTGTGCATATGATCATTTTTTATATGAATAATAACATTTATGGATATATATATATATATGTATAGTCACTGATCACCTATTTTTTTACAGAGAGAATTTTCACCATTAATTATCACACCAACAAATTGAATTTGATTAGGATATACTCGACTGAACCTACATCTTTTTTTTTAGTGTGCAGTAAGTAATCAATCAACTTCCTTATATTACTCTCATTTCTTTGGTATGAGAATCTACACCTTATGATAATTTTGATGGTATAATAATTTCTTTAAATCTTATATTCTTCTCTTGGGTTATGTATCACATGTCGACTTATTTTCAGAAGTCTAGTGAACTAAAAGAAAATCATAGGGATTTACAATAAATTGGACGGCATAACACCATAAAGATTTATATTATTCTCTTCGATTATATATCACATATTGACTTATTTTCTGAAATCTAGTGAATCGAAGAGAATTATAGAAATCAATAATGAAATTGACAGCGTAAAAATATTAGTTTTTTCCTTTCCCTTTGATTATATATCACATCAACTTATTTTCTGAAGTTTAGTGAATCAAAGGAGATTAGAATGACTATTTGCAGTAAACAAAAATAAAGAGAAAGAAGAAAGAGAGGTAGATCCATTTATGAGTCTTTGCTTACCTTGTAGAGCTTGAAAAATCACTTGGAATAATGCATTTTTTTTTTTCGTATCAATTGCCAAAGATATTTTTTTCAAAACCCTCTTTTCCTTTCTTTTTAACCGTTCCCCACCCTCTCTCTTTATAGCCAATTTTTTTATTATTTTTTTTGTTGATAAAATCCACTTAATCGTGAAAGTGGTGGAGGTGGAGAAAATATCTCCTTAATTTTTTCTTCTTTTTGACTGACCCATTCCTATAATAATAATAATAATAATAATAATAATAATAATAATAATTATTATTATTAAAATTTTATCGTTCAACAATAATAAATCATTTTATTTTTAATATAAATAAAAAGTCACCCATAAATTTTTCATAAACCAATAATTCTATTATATAAACACATTTTATATAGAATAGATACTACCATTGATGCTCTAACTTTTCTTTGTTTAAGTGAGTAAGTGATCAAGATAAATGTGAATGGTCACGGAAATGCTTTCTTTTCTTTTGCTATGGTTGTCGTCATCGTATTATCAGTACACAATGCATATGAATTTTATTTTATTTCAATAATTAATTACAAATTACACGTGTATATTATATTGTTGTAACACCTTCATTCTTCTCAGGTCTCTTTCTTGATTCTTCCCCACCCTAATTTCTATTTAATTTTTTTTAATTATTACTTAAAAGAAGTTATTTTTACAGCTTCGATTAATTCCCAATTTCACATTCACCCTAACAAAAAAAAAATCCAATTTCTTGTTTATTAATTATAGTTTATATTCTAATTCTAATTTACAGCCCTTCGGATAATTAATCTAAATAATATCTCATATATAATATAGGTGCGAATATGATCTTATTTAAAATACATATTATTTCTATAAATATATATTATATGAAATTATAAAGTATATACCTTAACTTTTTTATTCTTAGTTTTGTTATTCCAGGTAAATCATTTAAAAAGGAATTATTCCTATCTATTTTTATTTTAAAATTTATTGTCGCTCTTTTTTTTTCATTAGAAAAAAAATAACAAAATATGAAAGTACACGCAAAACAAATGTGAATTACTGGTTGGTAGGGGTGTACATCAAACCGCTCAAACCGCTCAAACCGCCCGCACCACACCGCACCGCAAAAAAAATGCGGTTTGAAATTCTTCGCGGTGCGGTTGCGGTTTGAATTTTTCCCAAACCGCGCGGTGCGGTGCGGTTTGCGGTTTTGAATTATTAAACCGCGATTCAAACCGCACCGCACCGCATCTTTTAAAATTTCAATTTTTATATTTATTTTATTAAGCCCATACATATGAGCCCAACCCAAGCCTATAAATCTTAGGGCAAAATCCATAACTCTTCACAAACCCTCTCTTCTTAGCAACAAACCCAAGTCCATACATGTGTATTAAAATTTGGAGTTGGAAGTTTGTGTTTGTTTTATTTTTAATCTATTGATGTAAGTATGTTAGTTGTACATTTATATTGTTGTTAGAACTTAATTAGTTTCAAGTTTGTTATTTTGATTTAAGTGTGTTGTTGAAACTTTAAAAAGATTATTGATTTATTGTTGTTGTTATAACTTTTATTAGTCTCAAGTTTGTTGTATTTTCTTAAGTGTTTTGGAATAATTATATTAATGATAGTTTAATTATTTTATGATTATTTCAAAAAAAAAAAATTGTGATAGTTCAAACCGCATAAACCGCAAAAACCGCACCGCACCGCATCATTTTTTGCGGTGCGGTTTTTGCGGTTTTTTAGTATCGCGGTGCGGGTGCGGTTTGGAAAATTAGAAAAACCGCATGTGCGGGTTGGTTTGAAAAAATTGTTAAAAACCGCACAACCCGCACCGCGAACACCCCTACTGGTTGGTAAGGTAACACACTAGAAATGATTTAAATTTACTGTCTGAAATTAGTGACTCTTAACTAAATATATAAAGATTACACATTTTTTTTTTTTGCCCAAAAGATCACACGTTAAACACAGTAAAGTAAAATTTAACATGTGTGTTAGCATGTAATTGTTATTTATTTACATTCTAAAATTTCAAAAGATATTTAAATTAGTTGAAGAAATAGGAAATGTTGTAAGAAAAAGAGAGAAAAGAAACGATTACTTGTTCCAATTGACATCGACTCCGAAATCTCTGATGAAGGTTTTGACTAGATTGACACATTCACACGTGGCAAATCCTATATGGACGTTTGTGCATGAATTTTAAAGCCGTCGTTTTCGTTCTACTATTTTATCTACATCCTCACATCATTATTTTTTATTTTATTGACAAAAATAATGAATCAATGATATATAAATGAAAAAGCCGTGTATTTTATAATTTGGATTTATCCTAATTTTAATCTTTCTCTGATTTTCATGCCACGATTGTGTACACAATATATACGGATAGTTATTAAATGTTATAATGGCGACGTTCTGAAGATTCCTTATATATTTTTCGTCTTCATCTTGTTGATGACTGTATGTAGCATTGGTGATTTGACCCTTGATTTTATCCCATTTTCTCCTCACAACAACAACTATATTCAAATTGTCAAAACACCCTTCTATCTCCATATTTCAGACACATACAGAAAAAATAGGGAACCGTTTTCTTATGTGTATGCAGAATAAGCGAAAAGGAGTTACAACACATACGTAGAAACCAAAGATAATAACGGGTAATGCAATGATCTCTTCTTTGATTTACATTATATGATCATGCATCATATATATCTCTTAATCCTGATGTTTTTTAAGAGCAGGGAAATTAAGCGATGCTGGGAAATGGGGTTGTTGGGATTCTTTCAGAGTCTTCAAACAAGTGGGAGAGAAGGGTACCTTTGACCCCATCTCATTGTGCTCGGCTCCTTCATGGTGGCAAGGATAAAACTGGTATTTCTCGCATAATTGTACAGCCATCCACCAAAAGAATCCACCATGATGCTCTTTACCAGGATGTTGGCTGTGAAATATCAGACGACTTGTCTGATTGTGGCCTCATTTTGGGTATTAAGCAGCCTAAGGTTTGATTTTAATTCCCAATCTTTCTTAATTTGCAGAGAAGCAGGATTCAAACTTACTCAGGCACAATTTTTTATTTTTTTTCATAAAGATTAATTTTGTGATTTTTCTTAATTTGAGAGAGACCAGTGTTCCTACTTACATATATTTGTAATAATTTTTTAAAAGATACATGTAGAAGTTAGGGGGACCATAGCATATTCCATTTGATTCTATTCTCAATGAGTATAAAGTTGACTTTATTGTTTATACTAAAAAGTTCATGGTGCATGCTATTACACTAAAAAGTGAACTTAAATTGAGACCATGAAGTTCTTTGAATATTTTAGTGTAGATTTAAGGAGTTTGACATGTCATGTTCTGTTTTTGTGCAGATAGAGATGATTCTTCCTGATAAAGCATATGCATTCTTCTCACACACTCACAAGGCCCAGAAAGAAAACATGCCATTATTAGACAAGGTATCATTTGTTGTGTATAATTTGATTGAGTCTTTGTTGTGTGTTGACACTTGACAATTTAATGTATGCATACAGATCCTAGCTGAAAGAGGGTCATTATATGATTATGAGCTAATAGTTGGAGAGCATGGGGCAAGGTTGCTTGCATTTGGGAAATTTGCTGGTAGAGCTGGCCTAGTTGACTTCTTACACGGGCTTGGACTGCGTATGTACCATTTTTGGAAAGTCTGGCACAGTTTAACTATTATTTAAAGCCATTTGTTTAGTCTTCATTGTTTTTTTTCGTTTTCAGGGTATCTGAGTCTTGGATATTCAACACCTTTTCTTTCTTTGGGTGAATCTTATATGTATTCATCTTTGGCTGCGGCCAAAGCTGCAGTAATTTCGGTGGGTGAAGAGATAGCATCTCAGGGCTTGCCAGCAGGAATCTGTCCTTTGGTTTTTGTATTTACTGGCTCAGGAAATGGTATTTTTTAACATTGAAACTTACTCCAATTTCACCACCTATTGTAACCATATTCTATTCTATTCTATTGTGTTAATGCAAATTTTAAATAAATTTTGTGCTATGTAGTTTCTCTTGGAGCACAAGAGGTATTTAAACTTCTTCCTCACAGTTTTGTGGATCCGAACAAGCTTCCAGAGCTATTTAAAATGGTTAGTTTCAGGTTACATATGGTCCAACCTTGCCTATCTATAAAACAATGTCAGAAATTAAATTTTCTTGGTTTGTAATTTATATATGTTTCTTTTGGTAAAGGGTAAGGATGTATCTCAACCAGCAAGGGCATCAAATAGGGTGTTTCAAGTTTATGGCTGTGTTGTCACTTGCCAAGACATGGTTCAAAACAAGGATTCAACAAAGCCATTTGATAAAGTACGTTCTACATTATCGAATCTTGTTTCTGGGCTATCCTCATGTTGATAGTATAAATATGTAGTGTATTAATTTACTTGAGAAGAATTGTGTTGGTACATTTTCTCTGTTTCCAAATGGAAACTTAGAAATATTATCTATTGCCTCACTTTGAAATGATTTGAATATGTAAGCATTGCAAGTTGAAACAGTCTAATAACTCAACATTCACTAGCCTCAAAGCTGTTGTATATTATTGTATGTCAGGCTGACTACTATGCACATCCGGAACACTACAACCCTATTTTTCACGAAAGAATCGCCCCGTATGCGTCTGTAATTGGTACGCCCTTGATTTCCACCATAAATCCTGAATAGGTTCTAGCACATTTCATGTTCATACTCATGTTCATGTTGAGGCAGTTAATCTTGGAGGCATGGTTTTAGTATCAATATATCATCTATATTGATATATGTTTGGTTTGTGATGTTTATTTTGTTCTTAAAGTCAAATTGTATGTTTTCTTGGGCAGTGAATTGCATGTACTGGGAGAAAAGATTTCCTCGATTGTTAAGTAATGAACAGCTTCAAGAGTTAATGAGGAAAGAATGCCCTCTTGTTGGACTGTGTGATATAACTTGTGACATAGGCGGTTCACTAGAATGTGTCAATCAAACAACTTCCATTGACTCACCTTTTTTCAGGTTTAGTTATTCTGTCACATAATTCAAGTTACACTATTTTATCAATTATGCTATATTCAAGAGAATCATATAATAAACCATGTTTCTCCTCAGATATGATCCTTGTAACAACTCATACTCTCAGGATTTAGAGGGTAGTGGTTTGATATGTTCATCTGTTGACATACTTCCTACTGAATTTGCAAAAGAGGTGCAGTGTTTCAACATAATCAAATTCAGTGTTATTTCAAGGAAATTATGTGGTGATAACTTTTGATGATTTAAAATTGCAGGCTTCTCAACACTTCGGAGATATATTATCTGAATTTGTGGGATATTTGGCTTCAACAATAGACATTAAACAGTTACCTTCACATTTAAGAAGAGCTTGCATAGCCCATAGAGGAGTGCTTACTTCCTTGTATGAATATATTCCTCGTATGCTAAAATCCGATACAGAGTAAGCTTCAAAATCTCTCTTCATTAAAATAAGCTCAGTTCTGATAATTTTGGTTTCTAGTCATTCCAAGTATATATATACACACATTACAAGGTTCTGCCTTTTCAAAAAATGCAGGGAAATATCAGAGAATCTTGAAAGTTCCCAATCTAACAAGAAGAAATACAACATACTGGTTAGTTTCCCCTATTTAAATTACAGCTTTCACTATTTTTATCTTACCCAGTTAGGAAAATAATAATCTTTGTAAAAATACTGACAGGTGTCCTTGAGTGGTCATCTATTTGACAAATTTCTGATAAATGAGGCCTTAGATATCATTGAAGCTGCAGGTGGCTCCTTCCACTTGGTCAAGTGTCAAGTGGGTCAGAGTTCAAAAGCTATGTCATACTCAGAACTTGAAGTTAGTAGACCTTTCATAAGATTGATTATTTGATATTTATTATCTTTTTGTTGTGGTTTGTTGATAAGTCTTTTTCAATTTTGTCTTGTATTCACAGGTTGGTGCAGATGATAAGGCTGTACTGGATCAGATTATTGATTCTTTAACTTCAATAGCTAAGCCAAATGAAAACAATGGATTTTTAGATAATCAAACAAATAAGCTCTCTCTGATAATTGGTAAAGTCCAGGAGATGGAAACTGAAAAGGAAAATAGAACAACAGAAAGGAAAACTGGGGTTCTAATTCTTGGAGCAGGTCGGGTCTGTCAACCTGCTGCAAAGTTATTAGCATCCATTGGAAGCACTTCATCACCTCAATGGTATAAAACATTTCTTCAAGATGATTCTGAAGAGCTTAATGATGTTCATGTAATTGTTGCTTCTCTTTATCTCAAGGATGCTGAAGAGGTAAAAATACAAACCTATTTTCTGTTCATTTCTAATTCTACACTATTTGAGTTCAAATGAGTGTAAATGACTGAAATTGAAGTAAATGGATGCAGACCATTGAAGGTATTCCAAATGCAACAGCAGTTCAGCTTGATGTGCAGGACCATGTTAGTCTTTTCAATTATATTTCTCAGGTAAGAAAGAATCACAAAGACCATTAACCTTAAATGATGTGAATCACCAATTTTAATCTGAGTGGTTCCTCTTGTTTTTGTTTTCTCATGCAGGTCGAAGTTGTCATAAGTCTTTTGCCTCCTAGTTGCCACATCATTGTAGCAAATGCATGCCTTGAGGTACTAAGGCATCTCATTATTGTTTTCAGTGAGAAATATATGTTGAAAACATTGAAGAAAAAATAGTAGCATGATAATTTTCAGTATGAGTTTTCATAAACAGCTGACTGCATTGTTTTTCTGTCAATGGACACAGCTTAAAAGACATGTTGTCACTGCTAGCTATGTTGATAATTCTGTGTCAATGCTAGATGAAAAGGCAAAGGATGCTGGTATAACAATTCTGGGTGAGATGGGCTTAGATCCTGGGATAGGTAAATACTCTTCTGCTATGTTCTAATAGATCAATTCATTAGCTGAATATCTAAATAAAGAAAGAGAAATTGGATGTTTCAGATCATATGATGGCAATGAAAATGATTAACCAAGCACACGTTCATAAGGGGAAAATCCGGTCATTTAATTCTTACTGCGGGGGACTCCCTTCACCAGCAGCTGCAAATAATCCATTAGCATACAAATTCAGGTATATCAAGCTATTTCCATGTATTAATCTGTAGTGACATTCTACTTCCACCTTTAGCTTTCCTTTCTATGGAAGTTACTAACTTAGAAACTATTTAGTTGGAATCCTGCAGGAGCTATTCGAGCTGGGCGAAACCCGGCTACCTATAAATCTAATGGAAAAATCATACATGTTGATGGTAAGTTTTAGAAAATCACAGCTGAGATATGAACAAAACACCAAGATAATTCTTTCTTTCCCAGTGGAAATATACAAAATGCAATTTCATATTCAAATTTGCAGTACATGTTTGCAGGAGAAGATTTATATGATTCAGCTGAGAGACTGCGGATACCTGATCTTCCAGCTTTTGCATTGGAGTGTCTTCCAAACCGTAATTCTTTAGTTTATGGAGACTTGTATGGAATAGCCAATGAAGCATCGACCATATTTCGTGGAACACTCCGCTATGAAGGCAAGATTTTATGAGTTTGTTACTCTTAATCTATAGAAGATTAACTTAAGCATTTGGTATGTATGTTTATATGTTATGGAACTTATGAAGTGTTACTTTGTTTTAGGATTTGGTGAGATAATGGGGACACTTGCAAGAATTGGTCTTTTCAACACAGAACACCACCCCCTTCTTAAAGATGGAAAGAGACCTACATTCAGAGCTCTTCTGGTAGAGCTTCTCAAGATTGATGATGATGGTTGTTTAAAAAGAGAAGAGGACATTGCTGAAAGGATTTTCAGGCTTGGATATTGCAAAGAAAAACTAACTGCAGTAAAGGCAGCCAAAACTATCATGTAAGGGTCTCTCATAGAGAAATTAAAGAGTTCTACACTCAATAAAGACAATTTAAGTGATTGTAATCATTGTTATCTTTTGGTTTAGATTCTTGGGACTCAACGAGGAAACAGAAGTTCATGTCTCTTGCCAAAGTGCATTCGATGTTTCCTGTCTTCGCATGGAGGAAAGATTAGCCTATTCCAGCACAGAACAGGTAAAAATGAACCTTATAAGCCAAACCAAAACTACATACTTTACTCATCCCTCTTTTTAAGCTCATAGTCTCATTCATTTTCCCAAAACTGAGAAAGCTAAGTCTAATCTATGGTCAGGATATGGTGCTATTACATCATGAAGTGGAAGTAGATTTTCCAGGTGATCAACAGCACACTGAAAAACACATAGCCACTTTATTGGAATTCGGAAAGACTGAGAATGGAAACACCATTACTGCTATGGCCCTCACTGTTGGTATCCCTGCAGCCATTGGAGCATTGGTACCTTGTTTAAAACTCTTCCAATCTCTCTTGTCTACATACTCAAAAGCTGAGAGATTTTCTTAGCAATTAACCCAATTTTTTTGTAGCTCATTCTTGGAAATAAGATAAAGACAAGAGGGGTTTTACGGCCTATTTTACCTGAAGTATATGTACCAGGTAATGACAGTATATGTACTTAAATCGTTTAAAAACTACAAGGTTTCCTTTCTTCCAAGACTTGAACTATTAACTAAACTTTTTTTTGGTGTGTCAGCTTTGGATATCTTACAAGCCTATGGTTTCAAGCTGATAGAGAAGACTGAGTGATCAGAAGATTGAACGATCCAAGACTTCCCAGTTTTACCATACTCTAATTTGTAAATATTTAATTTACAGTGAACCCCACATGGCTAATAATACCTCTTGTAAATGTTTTACCTCTAATTATTTAAATAAAAGGGTAATCTGAGAGTATTAGCAAAATGATTTGTGTGTATATTTAATCCACACCAAACCTAATCATGTAGTAAATATATATTATATATAAATATGTGCCAGTACAGGGCTCAAGAAACTTTGTTGAGCATGGTGTTAGGTTGTTACCCCACTGTTTTATTCGAGTTATGAACTTTATTTCTTTAATCATAATACATAATAAATAATTGTTTTAGGATCAATATTATAGTAACTCCTTCTGTTCTCACTCTTCTCGCCATACAGAACAGTAGTATTGGTCGTTTCAGGAATTTTGTACATATTGTTTTGTATGGCAATTTTTTCAGATACTGGAGGTAAAAAGATATTGTCAAAGCTTTTCAAAATTTTATTTACTTGCTAAAAGGCTTCTCCAGAATAGACCCTGCACTGCATATCCCCTGGGGTCTGTAGGCTGATTTGTTTGACAGTCATTCTATTTGATGGGTTTCTAAACATAGGCTTTGACCACTCGTACACTGAAGGGATTCCTCTTGATCTCGAAGAAGGATTACAAGAAAACCTCCAATGTATTTTTATATTTTCGAAGAGGATCAAAAATCTCTACATTATTTAAAAATATATTATTTTATTTTATTTTTATATTATTTTTGCTACTTTTATTCTAAAATGATTTTGTATGATTTTTTAAAATTATTAAAATAATATTATATTATTATTTAACTTACTTTATAATAAAAAAAAAATAAGAAAGAGAAGATATTTTTTTTTTTTGATGGAAAAGAGGGTGCTAAAGCACCCAGTAGATTAACGAACCAAAACAAAAACTACATCAAAGTAGCAAAGCTACAAACGTTCAAGGAATCAAAACAGACAAAGAAAACAAGAACACAACAACAGTAGGAATAAAAGCTACTACAGAAACTAATACAAAGCAAACAACTACTACACCATTGCCAAACCACTCCAACTCAGACACAGTCAGCAAAGATTACCCAGCATGTTCTCTCCATTCCACATAATCGTTCAGCACGTTTCTGTCAAGGCTAGCAAGATGGATGATCCCCACAGTGCCAGTAGAACAGGCCCACTTTGCGATATTATGAGCCATAAAATTGCCCGCCCTCGGCACATGTACAATTTTCCACTCATTCAGCGCGCTGCAGATACTACGGAATCGACTGTGAAGATTGGCTAAGTTGAAGTTAGCTGCACCTTCGAATTCTGCCGAAAAGGCATTCACCACCCTCAGATTGTCACTTTGGAAAATGACCTTCCCCATTTTTCTTTCCACCGAGAGATCCGCTGCCATACAAACAGCGTGCGCCTCAGCAACCTTTGGGTCTGAAACCAGAAGATTTTCCGCTTTTATAGTTAAGATTGACCCCTTCTCATCACGAGCCACCGTAGCGATCACAGACCCAACCTTACTCATAGCTACATCACAGTTACAACACATCCAAGAGACCGGAGGGGGGGTCCAAACACAAACCTCCTCCACATCCCCAGTGGCTACTAGTCTATGTTCAGAGATTCTTCGATTCAGATGGAGAATAAGATCCCTCACAATTGATCTATCTCCACCATGAATTATGCTATTCCTTTCTTTCCACATTGTTTCAACTATACACAGGCCTACGATTAAGATATCCTCAAAAGAGACATTAGGAGGCCGATTATGCCAAGTTTTGAACCAAGTGCACCAATGTTGCCATTCATGAACATCAATTCTGTCCACCCTCATTCCCAGTCCAGAATTAAACCAAAGAGCGTTAGCAAGAGAGCATTCCCATAAAAGATGGAAGGCGGTCTCCATTCCCTCACCAAAAATTGGACAGCTCACATTAGATAACTCAATAAAATTAGCTAGTTTACCTCTAGTTGGGAATACATCTCTCTCCAGTTGCCACCAAATAAGCTTTAATCTTGGGTGAATTCGAGATTTCCAGATTAACTTCCAAGTAGCAAACGTTGCATCATTACGACACCACCCCAAGATTATCTTACAAGCTGATTTGATTGAGAAGTCCCCATTCGATTCTCCCAGCCAAAGCCACCCATCCGGAGTATCTTCTTGTGGCAGAGTAATATTAAGAATGGCCCTGGCATCCTCTTTGTCGAACCACTCCCTGACCATATCCACTTTCCACCTAAAATTCTCATCCACAAATTGGCTAACCCAAGCTACACCATGTGTTGCATCCAATAGAGAAGTCGGACGCTTAGTCGATTGAGGGACCCAAGGGTCAAACCATATTGAAGTCTCTTTACCATTACCAATCTTCCTGCATAAACCTTCTGACAGAAGAGAGCGAGCTTTGACGATAGCTTTCCACAGCCCGGAGTCACCACTTACACTCTCAATATCCAGAAATTGTCTGTGTTTGAGATACTTTGCTTGCACAATGCGTCCCCAAATACTTTGATTATCCGTTAGAGCTTTCCAACCCCATTTCAACAGAAAGGCTTGGTTAATGGTTTCTACCTTTCTAAACCCAAGACCTCCTCTTAGTTTTGGATGACAGAGAGAGTTCCAAGAGATCGTATGGATCGTCTTTTTCGAGTTTGTATCACCCCACCAAAAGTCCCTCAATTCCTTATCCACTTTCCGAGCAATGGACTTTGGAATAACATCTGAAGCTGCCACATAAGTAGCAATTGATGAACCTACTGATTGGATTAGACACGCCCTTCCCGCTTTCGAGAGTAACCTTGATTTCCAACTGTTGACCCGTTGCATCACCTTATCAACTAAGAATTGGAGATCCTTGGTCCTTTTCCTTGATCTAAATAGAGGTAGCCCCAAATAGATAGAATCTTTGCTCATTTTTTTCATTCCAAGCATATCTGAGATCTCCTTGGCCAAAGGAACCGGGACACCTTTAGTGAAATGGACAGTAGATTTCGAAAGGTTTACCGATTAACCCGACCAATCACAGTAGTCTTCAATGCTTCGAACAAAACTTGCTGCTTCTTTTTGGGTGGCTTTACCAAACAACATAATGTCATCAACAAACATTAAATGGGTAATAGCGGGGCCATTTCTTGAGATCTTAAAACCTGCAATCTCACCAGCAGTATTTTTTGACATAAGCATTCTAGATAGGACATCGGCTGCCATTTTAAATAAGGCTGGGGACAATGGATCTCCTTGTCGCAGCCCACACGAGGGGGAGATAACTCCTTGCAAAGAACCATTCAGCAACAGCCCCATTTTCTCAACCTCGATACATTTTTCACCCATTTAACAAAGCTGCCATTGAAACCCAGGTTATTCAAAACCTCCAAAATAAAACCCCAACTCATCTTATCATACGCCTTCTCCATGTCTAGCTTGATCATCATGTAGCCCTTCTTCCCTTTCTTCTTTTCCATAGAATGGACAATTTCCTTAGCAACCGCCGTGTTTTCAGCAATCAACCTTCCTTGAACAAAAGCCGATTGTGCAGGCGAGATAATACGGGGCAAAAGACTTTTCAGCCGAATAGCTAGCACCTTTGATATGCACTTGTAAGCGACATTGCATAACGCTATTGGTCTATAGTCATTAACCCCAGAAGGACACTCTTTTTTTGGAATAAGAACCAAATTTGTGTTATTGATAAACTGTGGGAGTTCGAACATGTTGAAGAAATGAGAGACCATACTATAGAGATCATCCTTCACTGTTATCCAGTGTTGACGATAGAAACCAGTTGACATCCCGTCTGGCCCCGGGGCCTTCTCTTGCCCCATAGACTTCATACAAGCCTCAATTTCTTCTAATGACGGAATGGTACTCAATTTAGCATTCTCCTCCCTGGAAATTACTGGACCTTCCAGGCCAAACTCAATAGGTAAACAAGACTTTCTTTTGTCCTCAAAAATACTTTGGAACTTTTCAATAAATAGTTGCGCAATTGTTTGCTGGTCTCTCTCCCAAGTCCCGTTAGCAGTCTTGATCTCTTGAATGAAATTCCTCCTTCTTCTAACTACCGTGGTAGCCATGAAGAATTCAGTACACCTATCTCCCTGCTTAAGCCACGAAACTCTTGATTTTTGTCTCCAGAAGATCTCCTCCCTGGCCAGCACCTCATTTAGATTATCTCTGGCCGGTCCAAGCTCTTCCAATTGAACATTACTTGCTTTCTCCACCATTTCGAGCTTTATCCTGGCCTCCTTTACTTGTTGCCCAATACTTTTAAAATGGACTCTATTCCATTTTGTTAGATGATCTTTCGTTTTCTTCAACTTTCGATAAAAATTCACCATAGGATTATGGTGAAGTTGGTCTTTCCAAGCATTTTTTACTACCCAGAAGCATTTCGGATCTCTGGCCCACATAAGTTCATATTTGAACTGCGATTTTCTAACATTCGCCCCACCCTTCGTGTCAAGGAGAATAGGCCGATGATCTGATGTGGCGGCACTAAGAACTCGAACAATAGCATTTGGGTGAAGCATCCTCCAGTTCACAAAAGCCAGGGCTTGATCCAATCTAGCTCGTTTAAGTGTACACCCACTCCCGGTTCCTGACGTTTTTTGGAACCAAGTGAACTTCCCTCCATGAGCCCCTAAATCAATTACCCCCGTTCTTGAAACCATTCTCCGAAGGTCAAAAGAATACTTCGTAGCATTTCCTCTGTTTGAATAATGAAGGGTCTCATGATCCACCAACGTGCCATTGAGATCACCAATGAGCAAAGTCAGAATTGAATTGTTGATAATGAGGTCACTAACCCTATTCCAAAAAACTTCTTTTCCCGCTAAAACTGGAGGGCCATACACCCCTAGAAGGTTCCACGGGTTTCCAGGGGGGTCAGACTCAATGACAACACTGATTAAGTTCTTGTCGCCATGAGCATCCTCACAGCGCACCCCTCTTTTCCAATAAAGCCCAATTCCTCCCGCTCTTCCAACCGGAGGCACATAGACACCGTCAACAAAATGAAGTTTCCCACACAAGCTGTGAAATTTATCTAAGCTTAGTCTAGTTTCAGAGATAATAATCACCTCGGGATTGGATTGACGGATCAACGCCGTCAACTGACGAACTGCCACTTTGTTCCCGAGCCCACGGTAGTTCCAAGAAATAATCTTCATTGAGCATTTGGAGACTTTTGAGGGCAAGTCTCCATAGCCCCAAAGCAAAAAACCTGTGCAATGGTTTTTTCATTGGTAATTGTAGCGTCCTTAGTGGGCTGTTGCTGAGGATCTTCATTCTCCAGTATCTCTGAAATTACACAGTTGCTGGTAGAGTTTGGATTTTTGTCAATTATTACAAAATGGTTATCCAAATCAATAGCAAGCTCCACTGCCGAAGCATTCCAAGGATCACTATAGTGCTTCCTGTCCTTCTTCGAGATTCTCCTTTTTCCTTCTTTCTTTAGACAAATCGGTTTCGCAGACAAGGACGCTGCCTCTTTCAGGGGTCTTCCTCTTCTCCTTGATGATTTAACTTCAAGAAATTGCTGGAAAAGTGTCTGCTGTGTACGAGTTGCCAAAGCACATTGAGAAAAATTTTCTGAGGGGCTCCTTTGGAATGGGCACGCTGAGGTTCAGAGCAACGGTGGACTTATCTAAGCCTCTATTTTCAGGCTTCTTCCTCAGTCGAACTGGTATAAAAGATCTATGGCTGCAATACCAATACGAAAAGCTCCCAAAAATTTGTTTCAAATGTGGAATGATGACCCATGAACATAAATACTGCTTTAAAACTCCAATGGTGATAAAAGATGCAAATGGTGGTTTCTTCCCAATGTTTGGGAACTGGATGGCGGAGGATGCTTTGGAAAAATTGTCTTTTCACTCCCCATTACCGAGATGGTTTTCTGAGTGGATTATCTTCAAAAAGGCTGCTAAGGATGATAAAGTTAGAAATCTTCTCAAAACCCAAAATATAAGTCGTCAAGCCGAGAATGCGGAATGTCGAGAGCTTCAAAGGCAATATCCTGGGAAAAGAAGGCAGGTGGAAACGATTGTTGAAACCAGGAGTGATGCCGGAGAAGTTGTTCTGAACCGGTATCCGATGGTCCTATTGCCGGGGATAAAGTTTCCCCTTTCGAGAATACAGCAGACCTGGTGGTGGAAAAGATCATCCCAGAATTACCACTTGGAATGAAAAGGACCTGTCAAAAGCTAAAGGGGGTACAAGGCAGTGATAGCACAACCCTTGGGTCTGAGACAACTGATGAAGGAGAAGCAAGGTTAGCTGTCCAGTTTTCTCCAATTAGTGTAAACAATATTCAGAATGTGGTGGACATACAGAGAATCGATACTAATTGTGGAGGAGAAAAGAATATAGCCGTTGAAGGTGTTATTGGAGAGTCATCCAATAATGTGGCCCATAACCTGGAAGGCCCATTTGCTTATGGCCCAGAAAGGAAAAAGGCCCCATTAGATAAAAGCCAAGTATACCAAGGCCTCTTTGGCTCTCAAGCCCAACCTCTTAAGTGGCCTTCACAAGAGTGTTGGAACCTAGCTTTTGATCAACTGTTGGGCGCAACTACTCTAGACAAGTACCACCGTGAGCAGACTTTGTTCAATCCAATTATGGACATCGAAGATTTCAGATGTTATGAAGCGGAGCATGGCCCTAGGAAGCGCAAAGCTATGGATGGTTTCTTTATGTTACCAGCCGAAGGTAGTTGCAACTCATTTGATACTCCTTTGAAGATTAACGATTCAACCAGCTCTCCTCACCATGTGAAAGAGAATTTAAATATTTCTCCCCTGGATAATGGATGTAACTTCTCCCCTGGCTTGAAGAAAGAGAAGATATGTTATGACATTCTTTTGTGATATTTTTTTTCTTTCTAATGGTAAACATCAATTAAAAAATAATAAAAATGTCTTCATGTCATCAATCATCATTCGTATCATCTTCATTAGAGATTTCTAAGAACATCTCTAATGGATTGCTAAAATGTTGTGTTATAGTTTAGCATTTTTAATAAAATTAGCTCTCTAAGATCGGAGATGCGAAAATTAATCTATATTTGGCACAAAATATAGTTTTGTGATATTTTTGAATCAACTTTTACTATTATGCTCTAAGCATAATTGTAAATCTTGATACAAAATTTAATTCTCATCTAATACTTTATTTTTATTTTTTTGAATAATGATGAAATTTTATTAAATCAAATCATTCAAAACAAAAGATGCATAATCCATGGGTAACGCATCCCCAGAATAAGTACAATCAGCCTCAACAAGAGAAGATCGCGCAATAGCATGCGCAACCTTATTAGCAGATCGCTTAACAAAATTAAAAGAAACATCATCAATACCCGAACACACAGTCATACAATCAGAAAGTATATGGCCATAAGGAGAAGCCATATGTTTAAACTTTTGTAAATCCTTGATGACTCTCAAACAATCCGACTCCACCACCACATTCGTCCATCTCTTGTCTTTAATCCAACTCAGAGCCTCCTTTATGCCAATTGCTTCCACCACATGGGGCTTCAACACACCCTCTTTGAGTAAACTCTTAGCTTGTAAGACAACCCCAGCCGCTGTCCTTGCTATCAAACCAATCCCAAAACACCTCTCATTAGAGAAGATTGCACCATCAACATTAACTTTAATCATAGGAAATTGAGGGGCGGTCCAATGCTCTAGAATTCAATATCCGAACCATTAACATCATGAGTAGGAACGGTGTTCTTATGAACATTATACCAATCAATAAAGTTCAACTTAGCTAATGTCACAACCTCACTAACCTCGGGTCTTTTGGAGTTCCAAACTAACTCATTTCGATGCTTCCATATGGCCCAAACTATCATAGAAGCCTCAAGCTTCTCGGACACAGTCCACGCCCGAAGACCCGCTTCAAACCAGGCTGCAAATGTCATGGCAGCAGTAGCCACGGTAGGAACATGAGACAAACTCCAACAACCTTGTGCAAAAGAGCATCGGACAAGGACATGGAGAGAGGTTTCTGGAGCCGAATTACAAAACGGACAATGGGTGTCGATGGGCACATGTTTGGTTGAAAGCTGAAATCTCGTTGGAAGACAATTAGAGGTTACTCGCCACAGGAAATCTAGCACCTTTGGAGGAAGTTTCAGCTGCCATAGATCTTTCCAAAAGCCCAAATTAGCCTCCATAGTGTTGCTTCCTTTGATTACTTGTTGCAAAGCGTAAGCACTTTTAACTGTGAACAAGCCATTGTCTTCCTTCATCCAATACCAAGTATCATAGCCAATATTCCTTGTAAGAGGAATTTGCCAAACCAAAGCTTGATCTCTTTCATTTAGAACATCCAAAACAACTTCTCCATCCCATTCCAATGAGTCAATTTTCATCAAAGAGCTAACCATATTTCCCACAAGGGCAGGGTGCCGAGACTCAATGTATGGATTCAAATCATTGGCTAGCCATGGATCAATCAAGATGTTCGTTGTAGACCCATCCCCTACCAACTTTCGAACCCCTGCTCGAACCAAGTCTTTGGCTTCTAACACACTCCTCCAAATATAACTTGGATTGGAACCAAGAGTAGCTGAAAGGAAAGACCCCGAAGGGAAGTATCGGGCTTTAAAAATTCTTCCCATCAAACTCTTGGCCCAAGTGAGAACCCTCCATTATTGCTTAGCCAACAAAGCAAGATTGAAATCTCTGAAATCCTGAAATCCCATGCCACCATTAGCTTTGTGAGTCGAAAGCTTATCCCACCTCATCCAATGAATCCCCTTGTTAGAAGTAGATCGCCACCAGAATTGACTAATGGAACGCTCAATATCATTGCAAATTCCAACAGGGATAAGGAAAACATTCATGGTGTAAGCAGGCAAAGCTTGAACAACTGATTTGATTAGCACTTCTTTACCAGCTCTAGAGAGAAACTTGTTGTCCCAAGTCTGAATTCGCTTATGCACCTTGTCTTTCACATAACCAAAGACAACATTTTTATTTCTTCCTACCGTACTAGGAAGGCCCAGGTACTTGCTATGCTCATCCGCCTCCGGAATACCCATCCTAGCACAAATGATTTGTCTTGTTGCTGAAGCCGTATTTGTACTAAAGAACACTGAAGACTTCTCAAAGTTCACTTGCTGACCAGTAGCCATAGAAAAAAGTTGAAGAAGTTGCAACACACGGGTTACTTCCCCATTCGTAGCTTTACAATAAAGGAAGCTATCATCAGCAAATAACATATGAGACACAACCGGTGCACCATTAGCAACTTTGATTCCATGAATCCACTTCTTCTCTTTAAATCTTCGAATGACAGCAGAAAAACATTCAGCACAAACAAGAAATAAATAAGGAGATATGGGATCCCCCTGTCGAAGTCCTCTACTTGGCACAATCGGCCCCAAAGAATGGCCAGTTGTCACTATCTGATACTGCACCGATGAAAGACACCCAAAAATAAGTCGAACTCATTTATCAGCAAAACCCATTCGTCTCATCATTGCACACAAAAAGTGCCAATCCACTTTGTCATAAGCTTTGCTCAAGTCCAACTTCAGCGCCATATACTCATCCTTGCCGACTTGCTTTCTCTTTAAATAGTGCAAAACTTCAAAGCTAACCATAATATTATCAGTAATTAATCTCCCAGGAATGAAAGCACTTTGATTCAAGGAAATAATCTCAGATAATAGTCCCTTCATTCTGTTAGCAAGCACTTTGGTAATGATCTTAGCAATAACATTACAAAGAGAGATAGGATGCAACTCACTCATTCGATCTGGCTTCTTCTTCTTAGGAATGAGGACAATATTAGTATCATTCATCCCATTCGGCATTTCCTCATTAATCCAAAAATTTCTAACAGTATTGATCACATCATTACCAACAATCGACCAATATTTTTGAAAGAATTTAGGATTCATACCATCAGGCCCCGGAAATTTATCGGAGTGCATTTGAAACACCGCATCTTTGACTTCCTCTTCCCCAACCGGCCGAAGCAAGAAAACATTGTGTTCCTCCCGAACTGAAGGAGTGACACAATCCAGCACATCATCCCATCTAGTAGGCTCAGCAGTAAAAGCTTTGAATAGAAATCAACAATGACTGTCTCTAATCCACTATCCCAATGTCGCAAGGTTCCCTCATCATCTTTCAAACAGAAAATTTGATTGTTGCGTCTTCTGGTACTAGCTTTAGAGTGAAAGAACTTACTATTTTGGTCTCCTTCTTTCAACCAAAGTTGTTTGGATCTTTGTTTCCAAAATGTTTCCCTCTGATTAAGCACCGCAAAGAGCTCCTTTTTAGCACTATAAAAAAGTTGCTTCCCCTCATCATCTCGCCTACTTTTATACCTTTTCAACTCCCGATTGCAACTTTTTATTCGAGAAGCAAAGCTCCCAAAAACTTATTTTCCCCAATCATTAAGCTCTCGGCCACACTCCTCAATTTTTTCCCCAATGTCGTGGCCTCTCATTCTATCCCAACATCTTCGGATAACCTCTTCACATCCTTGGTGAGTCGTCCACCAATTTTCAAATTTGAACCGGTGCTCATGAGTGAAAACCGTACCCATGCAAAGCTCCATAAGCAAAGGAGAGTGATCCGATGGAGAGACTTCTAGATTAGTAAGTTTAGCCATCGGGAAGATGCTCAACCAATCATTATTCACCAAAGCTCTATCTAATCTAGCTTCAATCCAATTAGGTGAATCCCTACTCTTCTCCCAAGTAAAAGGATGACCATGCATCTCCATGTCTCGCAAACCACACAACCGAAGTGCCTCTTGAAACCCTTCAATAAGCCACACCGAATAAGGTTGTCCTCCCACTTTCTCGGATTGACTAAGGACATTGTTAAAGTCTCCCATAAGGCACCATGGCAAAGTTGAACGACTAAGAAGAGTTGTTAACAGATCCCAAGTTTTCTTTCTAAGACTCCGATTTGGTTCACCATACACCCCCGTGAATCTAAACTCCCGTTGTCCTTCGAAAGAAACCTTACAATCAATATGGTTCTCAAAAAAGGTGTCTACCGAAACCTCATCTTCATTCTTCCATAGCAATGCCAAACCCCCACTTCTTCCGTGGGCCTCTACCACAAAACATCCCTCAAAGCCCAACGTTCTACTCAAAGTATCCACCTTCATCTTTTTACTCAAAATTTCACACAAAAATACGATATTGGGCAGTTGATTAGTAACCAACTCTTTAAGGAACTGAATATTCCGTGATGGCCCAAGCCCACGGCAGTTCCAAGATAAGATTTTCATGATGATGGGCGAGCCCCAATACCAAGGCCCGCCAAAGATGAGTTTTTTGAAAAGTTACTCACAATCTTTTCCACGTCAGCATTTCCTTCTATATCTTCTTTTGTCATCTTTCTTTTTTTATTATCAAAAATAACTAGGCTATCATTTTGTGGAGTAATGATATCCTTCCCCAAATCCTTACCATTATTATTCTGTTGACTCTCCAAAAAGACAGCCCGATCCCCTCCAATCGCTCCCCCCATTCTTGCTACATTAATGCTCTGATCACCTCCCCCATTCTCAGCCATGTTCCCTTGATTCTCGGACCTTGCAGCTGAAAAAGTTCGGCCGTTAATGGTGGCTGAACCATGCATCCCAGGACCAGCTGTTCCAGACGACGCCGCCGCTGCCGGAGACCAGCCTCTGATTCGTAGCCATCTTGCCCCAATGTTCTTATGATTACGTTGAGGAAGCGCTTTCATGAACTCTCCATAAGGCTTCTCAATTTGATCGATTGGTTGATGAAAAAGACGTGGGCAAAACTTATCGGAATGACCAATAATTCCACATATAAAACAAAAAGTAGGTGATCTCTCATATTTGAAATTAATCCAAAACCGATTCCCGTCTTCTTTTGTGATCTTCATCCTCCTTCGTAATGGCTTATCGATATTCAAAGTAATTCTCATCCTAAGATAGTCCCTCCATACGCCAATGAAGTTTTTAGGATCGGATTCCAAGTACGTCCCCATTGTATTCCCCACTTTGCGGATCGTTGATTCCGACATACACCCGGGTTCCACATCATGAAGTTGAACCCAAATATCAAGCGTATTCAGAGCTAGAAGCTTCGGGTCTCCACCAACCTTCAATCTCTTGATAATCAATTGCATTCTATCATATGTCCAAGGGCTACCATTCATCATCTAATACTTTATTAAAAACATATACTAATAATAATATAAAAGTAAATATAAAATTTAATAATAAAATAATAATAATTAAAAAAGTCTTTTAATGTAAATTAGCATGCTAACTTAACTTTAATAATAAAATATTAAAAATAGCATAATAATAAATATAAAAGTATAGTATTTATTATGATGCAAATTTTATATCATGCTATATTGTGATCTAAATTTGAATTACTTTTTGTTATGTGAGATATTTGCATCACAATTTGGTATACCATTAGAGTAGAATTTTGACAAAATGAGTTATATTTTGTATTTGTATTTCCATTGGAGATGCTCTAAGATAGCTCACTTTGTTAAAAGTGTGCCAAATTATGATGCAAAATTTGAATTACAATATAACTACAAAATTTAAATTACTATAAATACTATGTTTTTATATTTATCATTAATATGTTCTTTTACATTAAATAACTTGCATTATTGTTATTAAATTTATATTTAATTTTGTATTATTATTATTGTTTTATATTTTTTAATAAATTATTAAATGAGCATTAAATGATATTAAGTATTGCATAAGATTTACAATTATATAATAGAACACAATAATAAAAGTTAATATAAAAATATTATATAACTCAATTTTTAATAATCTAATAGTATGTATCAAATTTAACACACAATAAATTTAATTTTTTTAATTATAATTTCGTTATTAATCATTAATGATAAATTTTAATACACATTTTTTAATTACAATATTATCAATATTAATTTTTTCTACATTTAATTTAATGATAATCATTAATATATTTTACTTTGTCATAAGTGCAAATATTGTAGCAAATATAAAACTTTTCAGTTTGTGATAAAGTCAGCACAATATTTAGCCAATTTTCATGTCATAACTATTTTTCTGAGGTTATCCGTCTCCAGACTGACTATTATTCTTTATTGTCTCGTTTAGAACGCCTTATTATGTCGTATTGTATTGTATTATATTGAATTGTATTTTGTGCAATATTTTTATGTAAAACTATATGTGGTATTGACTTTTATGAACACCTAACTATATAATAATTTAGTATAAATTAAAGTTTAACATAGTATTATATAAAAATATGATATATAATCAAATTCAATATAATACAATGCAACACAATACGACCTAATACAACGAGCCCTATAGTTATTATTATACGCACTGTCTAATTTCAACTTTGTTCACCTTGTTTAAGTATACTAGACATAAAAAATGGAGAGATTTGGATAATGCAGACTTTCGTGAATGTAAACAATTGATTGAATATGTACATTACTCCATATTATTACCAGAATCTCCCTGAAAATGGAGATTACAGAGAAGCATTTTCAACTGGGCCAGCCACAATTTTTCCATATTAATTATGTCTGACCCAAACAAATAATAGAAGCATTAAGTAATAAAAGTAAAAAAAAAAAAGTAATAAAAGTAAATTATGATATCTCTGTCACGTCCAAAATCGGACATCCCTGATATTTTAGTTATCATAATTTCTTTAAGCCAAATTTCCAGACCATTCTACTCCCGCTGTCTCCACTAAGAATTTCTGGGCATAAAAATCATTGGATAATCGTTCTACTTCTTCTGGATCCTTTGAGTTGTTGATATAACTAATGAAAAACCAGTGTGTTAAGTTGTTGCTCCACTTCGTCCCAGTTATGAACTTTGGTCACAAGAGGGTGTTCATCAATAGAATTGATTTTGCACCAAGGATAGGAGTTCTCATAATCAAAAAGTAGTACCCTTATTCCAACATTAGCACACTCGATGGCGTACCTAGGATTATCATCAATTAAAACTTTGGCTCCTAAAGATCTGACAGATAAAGGTAAACAAACGAGATCAAACACGTCAGTAGGCAAGCGTAATCCACTAATTAGCTCATTTGATACAGTACATGCACAAGAGGATTTCAAATTATGAGGAAAAACACAAACACACAAGAGTAGATCATAAGCAATAGACATACCTGCATATATCAGACTTAGGCCTTGAAGCTCCATTAAGAGCAAAATGGTTGCCAAAGTGAATCTCCTGAAAAAGACCTGGAAAGTGTTCCTCAATCCACTCGATCGTGTGGTCCTTAATGGCATTCTGCCTAGACCTATAGACACATAAAACAATCAAGTTGATATAGATTCACATCCAAATATGAAAAACATTTGTAGTCATACGTACGTCACAACAGAAAGGCTACAGAATCTTGATAGCTTGTGAATCGCTTTCTGAGCACCTGGAAGAGGGTGGATCCCAGTCTTGAAATACGGTGTCTTAAAGAATTCATGTACACGAATATCAGCTGTCATGGCACAATAGTAGTTCTAAAATCAATTGACCAATCAAAGTACGCTAAAAATAATTGCTTACAAAACCATCTGAATGAACAGCTTTTCACTGTAGATGATAGTAATTTTCTTTGACACTAGTAACACATTTGGAAAACTCGACTAACTGTTCCATCGCCCATTAGCAAAATCAGTGCATTGCTCAAAATTCAAATAAGTCAAACTAGTGAAAAATATAATACCTTCATCCCGGGAGCAGTTCCATATCTGCAGCACAAAAAGTAGATTTCACAATAAGACTACATCCACAACTGTAAGTTCTCCTCCACAGTAAAATCCTCATATAGGGACAAGGAAAAAATATCTTGTGATAAAGTTATTAAGAAGTTGACACCAACTGATACTACATTATCTCAAGTCAAACTGCAGAAAACATATGTTGTTCTAGTCTCTTCAGGAAGGATCTTAATGAATTAAAATTTTAAAAGACCACACAAGACAGAAAGACTAAAAATGTGTCAAATAATATAATGGACCATGGAATACTAATGAGGTGGTAACGAGATATACCTTGAAGAACTCATACACATGGTATTCCGAAACTGAATGGTTTGAAGAATAACGGTCCGCAATAAACCTGTTCAAAGCCGACACAAAGTTTCCCAGAACTAAAAACGAAAGAGCACAAACCATGTGTCAGACCCTAATAAACACCACTCACAGATAGAAAAACCTACATAAGTTAGAACCCCATGCCTTAATACACAGCTACTATAAACTTGTAATTTGTAAAGAAAGAAAGCAAAGATCGCTACACTTTTTCACACTTCAATAAATTTGTCAAATGAGGTGATGATAGACATTAAAAAAGTAAAGACTTTCATCGTCAAAATTGAACTTTTTTGACAATTCTACCCAAAAGAAAAAAAAACTGGCATAATTGTAATGGCATACAAAAGTAAAAAAAAATAATTGTTTCAAACATTAAAGAAAAGCATTAAAAAAAAAGCTTGAGACAAAGAAAAATACCCTCGTCTACATCAACCGCAACAGCAATTTTTTCACGGGGCAAAGAATGGTTAGGAAATCCAAGAAGCTTGCTACGCCCGTATGAAGCTGTGTCACTTCCATTTGGGGCCACGGTACGAGCATCAGTGGTACGAAAGTCTTGCAATGCAGAAAAGCCCTCCAATTCCAAATCACGAACGAATTGAGCCTTATGGTGATCAAAGCCACTGCTTAGACGACCCCCATTGTTGGCTTTACTACTATTAGTATGGAGTGAACGACCACGAGGGTTGCGATTATTGTTGTGATTAGTAAGAGAATCTGAATCAAAGCAACCTCTCACAGACGAAGAAGTACTATAATAACGCGACGAAAGTGGAATGGTGAAGTTAGATTGCTCCGAAGAAGAAGAATAAGAAGAGGAGGGGTCGATTTGAAATCCTCTGTAGAAAAAAGCGTCGCTGGGAATTGTAAGAGCAGCCATCTCCTTGAAAAAGAAGCGAATTATGCCTTGTTTCTTCGACAACAACATAACGAATGCCTCTCACTCAAATGCCCACCAGCGCCGATGCCGCCATTGCCACTACCTTCAACATCACAATAACACAAGCAAAAAAGAAAAACTAAACCCTAAGAAACTCAATTCCAAAAACCCCCCACAAAAAAAAAAGAAAGAAAAAGGACAAAGTTAAGATCTAGGTGGGTTGCTCTTCCCCTTGCGAATCAAACAAAAGCATAACCCATCGAATCCAAAGTGTGATTGGAAGGGGAGAGTGAAGAAAAATCCTAAGGGTTTAAGGTAAAAGTTAGATCAAGGATGACGCTCGATTGGGAATATTCATAAAAATTCCAATCCAAGAAAACATTAAAGAATAAGAATAATATAATAGTAATATAATACGTAATGAAATTGAATTGGGATATATTCGTACCACCTCCAATCACCAATGCACGATGGTCGACGCTTATGAAAAGTAGTCTCACTGTGTCTTATAATTAGGGTTAAAAGAAGGGGAATCTAAATGTATGGAATTGTGAGTTGAAGAAGAAGAAGAAGAAAACCTAATTATTGATTAATGCGAAGATTCTGGCTTTATTTTCGATTTTCCTTTTTTGCACTCTTTTATTTATTTATTTATTTATTTTCTCATTAATTATTTTGTTTCTCTTCCTCTCCACTAGGGCTGTACAGAAATTTTCGTAAACCGCCCAACCCGAATAATCCGACTAAACCAAACCGACAAAACCGAAAAAAAATACAAACCGACATAACTTGACAAAATTCTAAACCGCCCAATCTGTAAATTGGGCGGGTTGAATTTTGACCCAAACCGCCCAATGAACCCGCCCAAACCGATTTAACCCGATTAAGAGTTTTTTTTTTTTTTTATATATATATTATATATTATATAATATATAATAATATATAATATATATTAAAAAAAACCCAATCCCTAAATTGAATTTAGATTTGGAATATTATGTATTTAATGTTATTAATTTTTATTTTAGTTGAATCTGAAAAAAAAAAAAAAAAAAAAAAAAAAAAAATCCTAATTCGGTTTGGGCGGGTTAACCCGCCCAACCCGCCCAACCCGTCGGTCGGGTCCAGAATTTTTTTTTTTTAAAATTGGGCAGTTTGCATGCAGAATTTTATAACCCGATCTTTATGTCGGGTTGGAAAATATATAGTATAAACCGACTAAACCGACCGATGTACAGCCCTACTCTCCACTACAACAATTCACCGCCCTTTCTTGCTCAATCTCTCTTTTATTTTTATTTTTATTTTGTGTTTATTTATTTTGTAGATGGGATGGGAATTTGTGCTAATAACTTGTTTATTTATTCCATTTTCAAAAAAAAAAAAAATTGTTTATTTATTTTGGAGATCGAAATGTCACTTTCCTAATAAAGCATAATAAGAAAAAAAAGAAAAAAGAAAAACAATTTGTCCAAGTACTCAATCACAAAAATTAAAAGGGACCCACTGGCCGTGACAAATCGCTACCACCAACCACACAAAATTATTTGGCTATATTTTGGTTATGGTTATGTGATTCTACCGTGTATTTTTTTTTTTTAAATTGATATATTGATCTACCCTTTATTTATTTTAGCATTTATAAGAGATATTCTATTTAAAATAATTTACCATATAAAAAATAATATTTAAATAGTCTATTTTACTATAAAATAAAATAATCACACGTGCAACACACTGTTTTCGACGTTTTTTGAATTTTAAAATTTTTACAAGATGTATTAAATAATTATAATTTATATGACGATGAAAAAAAATTATTTCGAATATTAAAACAGATAGAAATGTATTGGTACATTTTTTTTTTAAGGGGGTGCATTATAGAATTTTCTAATATTATATATTGTGTTAGAAAAAATAAAATAAAATATGTATTTGCCTTAGAGTGTTGATGTGGGAGTAATTTATGATATTTATACTTAGTAGTTATTAAATTTTAACTCATATAGAGTTTTGGTAATTAAAAATATTATATTTGATATGATTTTATTAAAATATATATATTTGGTTAATTATGATTTCTGTCAACCCGAATTTTGATATATTTTTTAAATTTTTCAGCCCGTTAAAAATTTATGTGGAACTATTATTATTAAATTCAATAATTTTTGTTTAATTTTACTAATGCGAATAAAAGTCTAAAAGTACAATTTGGTACATTTTAAAATTTAAAGTAAAATTTATTAGTAGATATCAAAGAACAATTTAGTATATAGACAATTGTCAAGTTAGTAAAAACAAAACAGAATTTTACAAAAATTTTAAATCCAACAATCTTAATAATTTAAAAAGAATTTTTTAACTAATTTATTTATTCCTCAAACTAAAATGATAAAATTCTATTTAATGAAAGAAAATAATTTTTTTTATATAATTCTTCTAAATAAAAAAATTATTGACAAAAAAAATTGTCAATTCACTATGGAAAGTCCTTACAAAAAGAAAAGAAGAAAAAAAGTCATTATTGAAATTACTCTCCCATTTAATGTGATGAAAAGTTACATAAAATCATCAAATAGGAAAGGTAAGATAGACATAAATTTCCATGATAAACTACAATAGAAATTACAAAATGAAGGTAACATATATTATTATAATTATTCTAGTAGCATATCATATATCAAATCTATTATGGTAAGTAAGATGAGAAGACATGTTCATGATCTGTCTAAATAGACAGGATTTCATACCATGTGATCACTATTGACATGCTTTAGAGAGACGTATACATGTGTTTATATATAAAAAAAATTAGATATACTTGTTAATGATGTCTGTTAATTCCATTTTTGGCATATTTAATTGACAAAAATATTTTATTATTTAATGTATATTTCGGCTGGCATATATTGATATGGTTTCCATATTTGTGTAAATCAAACTTGAAAGGAAAGTTGTCTAGCTTTCCTATTTTTGGAAAAAAGGTAAAAATGGTAAGTTTGGTTACCCATTTCGTTTTTTATCTAACCAGCTGTTATTCTGATCTTGTGTTGAGTTTCCCATTTTCTAAGATCAGGTTTCTTGAAGAGAAAACCGGAGCTAAACTTTCCTTTTCTATAAAAGGAAAGTTGTAGTTACTGCCCACGATTCTGTATGTACAGAAACGGAAATTCCTGGACTGATTGAAGAATTATTTTAGGGAAGTTTCTAGTGGGTTGAGGTCTTGTTCAGACCGAATGTAAGCTGTCTATGAGATGTATATTCATTATAAATACATCTTATAGCTGCTAGGTTTGGTATCTCTTTCATACACTTAGAATTGCTTTCATATCTTAAGGAAAGAGTGTCTTTGTTTAGTACCTCTCTTGGTACCTCTCTTGTATCTTTGAATTTCATTCATATCTTTAGAAAAGAGAGTCTTTGATTTGTAGAGAAGAGTTGTTCTACTCTTACTCTGTTTATTTGTTGTTTGTATTGTCTTGAGTCTGTATTCAAGTCTACAACGAAGAAGAACATCAGTGCACCTTCGGGAGAAGGGTATTTACAAGCTTTCGGGAGATTGCTTTTGAAGTCTTGCATCGGGAGGATACAAGCACACAACCTTCGGGAGATGGTTGTATAGGCTTTCGGGAGATAGCCTTTAAGCCTTGAATCGGGAGGATTCAAGCACTCTTCAAGGTGATCGAAGGGAGTTCGAGCACTTGGAGTTTTATCAAGATTCGGTTAGTAGGTGGAATACATCAAGCTTGCGGCATACAATAAGAGGGAGTCTATTTAAGCATAAGTCAATTACTTTGTATTTTTGATACCGATCTAATGAATCTTATCTCTGGGCGTGGCCCCGTGGACTAGTAACAATCTGAAAGGATTGTTGAAACCACGTACAAAAATCTTGTGTGTTTTTACTTTTATGCACTGTTTGTTTTTCTGGGTTTCTCTGGAGTTACAGAGTTGCATTTTGTAACTACAGAAAACTGTTTTCAGTACCAGTTTTATTATTCCGCATTTAATTAATCATTTAATTAAATAATCAAACTGGGAATATTAAAATACGGAATTTCAATGTCGTAGTATATTGTCTATATAGAGTATTGTAATTGTCATTATAATCTTGTATTTATCAATTATATATGTGTGTGCTAAATGTTAAAAATACTAATTTAGTTGTATTTGCTCGATTCAAAGCAGTATAATGTTGAGAAAGTGTGGCCCAAATTGGAGCAGTTGCACCCAACCATTCAAGTGAAAACCTTTTCTGATATTGATGACAAAAACTATTATAAAAACAAGAACATGTTGCTCCTAATTTTAAACTCTGTGCTCATAGTGTTGTTGCACCGATCATCATCATTGAAAAACTTTGATGGAGCAAGATTTGAATCTAAACAAAGTTGAAGTCGACTCCTTGATTGCAACAAAAACTTGTTGCTTCCATGGTAGATAATATGTTTCATCAAAAGCGTAGAGATAATGAATGAGAGAAGAATACGAGATTGGTTTTAGGAAGAGTTGGTTGTTGTGTGGATGATGAAGGAGGAATCAAAGAACCTCCATTGCTAGGATTCATAGCTACGAACGAAAAAACTCTGATACCATATCAAGTTCAAGGAGCAAAGAAAGAAAGAAAAGTGTAATCTTTATTGATTGAAAAAGAAAAAGTTACAATGCTAATATATACAATAAGCTACAGCTAAACCAAAACAGATTTAATTAATAACTAACTAACTAACAAAGCAGACAATAACAACTAACTAATCTTAGCCATCATCTTGAGCTAAGGAGGACAGCTCTAGTTAGATTAGTATCTCTAACACTAAAGACATTTGTCAAAGTGGTCATATTAGATTGGTCTCTTACACTTAGGCTGCCTATTAATTATTTGACTAATTAAGATTTTTGTCCATTAAATTTTAACATGTACTAAATCATGCCTCCTGAACTTTTATGGCCATTAAAAATTCTCCCTAAACTATTGAGATTGTTGAATTTAAGAATTTTTGTCTAATTTCATTTAATTTTACTAATTCAATGATTATTTATATACTATCATGCTCCTTAGATTTTGATATCTATCAAATCATGCCCCTCAAACTTTGATATATATCAAATCATGCCCCTGAGTTTTCATCCATGTTAGAGTTTTCTTACTAAAATTAGACAAATGTCCTTAAATCTAATAATCCCAATAGTTCAGAAGTGATTTTTAACGACCTTAAAAGTTTAAAGGACGTAATTTGGTATATGTTAGTTCGGGAGACAAAAATCCTAATTAGCCTAATTATTTAAAATCTAATTGTATAACTTTAATTTTTGTATTTTCTGAAAGATCACTTTTTTGTAATGTTATGATATGTAGAATTTAAAATGAGCATGAACAAGAGAGAAACTAAGAGCTAGAGAGAGAGAGATTTGCCAGAAAAGAGAAGTAATTACTAACTAATTAGCTAATGAACTAATTGTTAGTATTGATTTTTATTAATTTTCTTATTATTGCTAGTTTGCTATCTATTTTTTTTTTAGAATTAGTCGTCATGTACATGGTGAATGACCAACTAATTTGGATAGATAATTTGTCATTTTTATTTGATGATGTATTTAACTCTTAATTATTTTTAATGAATATTCATTGTTAAAAAAATATATAATTATAAATTAAAATATTTGAATTTAAATATATATTATAGTATAAAAATGATAAATATTTATAATATAATTATCTTGAATTACTAAATTTATTTTCATAAAGTTAAATTCATCAAAAGGAATCTTAAATTCTATTTCTTTTGATAACTAGAAAAATTATTTCATTTGGTAATCATTAAGTTTGATATTAATTATAAGATAATTTACGGTCAAACTCTATAAATTTTTGAGTTTAGTACAATCAATCTCCATTATTGAATTTTTGGGATAAAATTTCTCAAATTTCAATTCTGTTTTAGTATCCACTTTAGTTTGTTAAGTGTCAAAGTGAATTATCACTGTGTACAAAAATGTATACGTGACAAATTTTTGTTAGTCCACCTAATATCAATAATTTAAATATTATAATAAATAATTAAAAAATATTATAAAATTTAAAAAAAATCAAAATAATAATTTTTTTCTTTTTTTTTCCTTTTTCTTTTCTTCTTCCTCAAACTCTCTCTCTCTCTCTGCTTGCAGCGCCAGTGACGGGCCAGGAAGCCCTCCCCTTTCACCTTAAGTGGACCTCCGATCCCTTTTCTCGAACCTGAGAACCCTGAACCCAACTTCCCTTTCTCCCTATTGGTGCTCTCGTTATCACGTCATCACCAACACCGCCACCTTCGGCAACGCAACCTGAGAACTCACAGAACTCGAAGGTTTCCTTCCCCCTTGCAAATCCTAACGTCGAGCTTGGTGTGAAGAAGAAAAAGAGGAGAAGAGAAGAGAAGATAAAAGAAAAAGTAACTATTTTTTAAAAAAATTATTTTAATAATTTTTATAATATTTAAATAAATAAAATAACATATACTAATAAAATTATGTCACGTGTAAATATTTTTTTTAAATGAAAAAAATTTCTGATTAAGCATAAGTCAAAAATCAAGTCTGAAGACTTACATTAACTTTGATAATCCTAACCACCAAACTCTCCTATCATCAAGAGAAAGAGCAAGTTTGGCAAGACTATGAACCATAAAATTTATTGAGCAATTACAAAGTAAAAGATTGTGCGTTTGGAAAGCCACAATGTAATTGGATTTATGTGTAATTGGAGGTAATTACACAATTTAATATGTTTGTCTGCAATTGGAAGTAATTGAGGGGTTCCAATTACACTCTCCAATTCTCATGGCGCCCCATGAGAATTGAATGTAATTATACTGTGTAATTACTAAAAACTTTCCATATTAAACATTAGCTACTAAAAAATATCATTTTCTCATGTAATTATTAACTATTTTGCCAAACAAGATATTAAGAATTCATATGTAATTACTACCTCATATCCAAACACACTTTGCATTTTAAAATATAATGTAATTACTAAAGTGTGTAATTACCACCTTAGTAATTATCCTACTTAATAATTACACAGTTACTTCCAAACACAACTCTTTCTTAGCAAGTTTATTTGGTAATTAACATATCAAAATGGATAAAAAAGTGGAGAACAAAACATAATTAAAATTTGGAGAATTATACCCTAAAATTTTAGTAATGTAAGTTTATCGTATCAAACTCAAAATTTTAGAGAATTCGACCGCAAATTAAACTTAATTACATTTATGAATTGGTACTTTTGATATAAAATAAAAAATCTGTAAAAGAGATTGACTCTTGTTATTTGTTTCCTATATGAACCGAACTGGTATTTTTTTACAATTTGCAACTTATGTACACAATTGGCCAATAAAAATAGCTCAAAATAAATAAATAAATATTAAAAATAAGTAAAAGTAGCCAGAGGAAAAAAAAAACTCAGCTTATAAACACAGAGACTAATAAAACGACACCGAGGCTCATCATTACGACAAAGCGGGAACCGTCGTTTCCAAGCCCAAGAATCGAAGGAGAAGCCGCCGACCGCGGCGGAGACCGACCCAGTTCGTGCTTTCCCAAGTCGATCATGATCTGAAACCGACAAGTATTGTTACCACCGCCGGGACCCGCCGGCGAGGGATCGACGGTGGTGATGGTTGAAAGGTTATTAAAGGCACAAGCGTCTTTCCTCTGGTTCATGGTCTGGTAATACACGTTGAAAGCATAAGAGGCGTTACCTTTAGGGTCAAGCATCCCACACGACGACCCATATCCCAAACTTGTACAATCCGCATAAGTACAAGCATACTTAACACTCTCAGCCAAATTGGGGTCCATTAGATTGGCTTGTGGCGCCATTATACACCATTGCCGAGCCAAATACCTGACCCCTTTGGCCGGAACCAAATTCTTTCCATTACCCATATCGAGATTGTATTTTACTGTCCCATCAAAATTGAAAATACCCCAGTGTCTCTCAAAGTTCCCTGGGTCGATACTCTTGGCATCTTCATCGATTAGAGCAAAGATATAGACATCAGGCAGAGTAGACCGTTTTGGGGTCCCCTGTCCTTGAACAATTCGCTTAATGAGACCTTGGTTGAATCGTTTAGCGTTTTCGTAATTCGCGTTTGGGTCACCGTCAGTGGGCCAGCCCATTTCGCCGATTATGATTGGCATGGAGGGGAACCCATTTTTCTCTAGAGCTGTGACGAGGGTGTCGAAATTAGCTTCCATTACGTTGTTGTAAGTGATGGAACCGTCGACGATTGGGTTGGAAGTGCTGCCGAAGAAAGCGTACTCTTTGGGGAAGTGAGGGTCAGCTTGGAGACTCAGGAATGGGTAGATGTTGATGGTGAGAGGTCCGCCATTGTCGCTTAGGAATTTGATGATGTTGATCATGAGGGTATGGATATCGGCTCTGAAATCTCCCCCTGAAGGAAGACCACTATCGGTTTGGTAAACGTCGGCGTTTAATGGGACTGTTACTTTAACTTGTTTGCCTAAACCAGCTTTTATTAGAGCTGCTTGTACATTTTGAAGAGCTGGGAGTGTTGTTTGGAGGAAAGTATCTTTGTATGTTTTCAAAAATGGTTCATTCCCAACTGCCACGTGCCTGCATTTACACATGTATATTTGGTTTACAACTCGATTGTGTATAAAAGTACATACAAATGGTGTTAAACATTAGTTAGTACAACAAGAATGTGGGAAACAGACAAGATTAGAAAAATTCGAAAGGAGCCCATTAGCCGTATTTTTTAAATTTCTGTTAAGTTAGTTGTCTTTATGCATTTGTCTAAAGAAAAAAAGTGTAACTAATCTAAAAGTTTATTTGGAACTAATAATTGTAGATATCGACTTTTGTGATTAGAATTTTTATTTCCCATACTAATAGGGCAAGCAAAGCATGATTATTAATTACCTTATATTAACTCCTATTGTGACATAGGCTGAGACGTTACGAGACACCCAATTCTCAGCAAAACCAACACTGCCAGCAAGAGGTGCCAAGAATTCATTAGGTATGCCGATCATAACTTCAATACCAGATTTTGCAAGAGCCTTAAGAGCACCAGGGTCAGCTTCAAATAGCTTCACCTTGTTAAATCCATTGTCTTTGAGGAGCTTCACAACTATGTTTGGTGGCAGTGGATGAGTTGAACGAGTTCCCCAGTTTGCAGCAAAGCCAAGAACGCCTACTGTAAAACATTCACTGATCATGCAAAAGAGCATGAAAATCCAACAGTAACGTGAACCCATGTCTCGTGATGATTTTCTCTCTGTACTAACTCAAAGAGACATGTGAAGAGAGACTTTGAATTCAGCACTACTTTAAAAAGGTTCCTAGTAACTTTAGTGGAAGGAAAGGTAAGGAATCACATGAAAATACAACAAAGAACTCGATTCTAAGGCAAACCCATTTGAATGATTGATCATATTATATATTGAACAGTGAAGAATCCTACTACATGGAGGGAATTTGGTTGTGGTATACTTGTTGGTGAGCATTTGGTGTTGGTATATCTTCCCAAGAGAAAACCCATTTCAAGAAAGAACCTTTTAGAGCCTTTTTCAACACCAAAAGTTTCAGTTTCTGAAAGGTACACGCGTCCTACCCTATGATTCCCGTATTAATTGCAATTACAAGTGGAAAGTGAATAATAAATAATTCCACCAATCAACACCTTCGAATTCTTTGCTATTTAAAATGTCGAACCATGTTACGATATTAAGATGATCCACGGCATAAAATACAACAATACACTCTACAACATTTTAATGGAAATTAATTAATCAAAATAGTTGCTAATCACTATGGGACCCCAGGAACAAGAACAACCATCTTGGGATACTTTTTTAACTATAAAGTAACAAAATCGGGGTATTAATACACATAATAAAATTCAAAATAATACTTCCTTTTCTCCTACCTCTCTTTCTAATTTCACTAACCATAAAGCCGGAGAAAATGAGAAATAAAATAATGCCAGTTTCTGAACAAATCAAATTGTGGGCACAAAATTACACTAAGAAACAATCGGTGTTGTTAGCTATAGGCTGAGCAGTAGCAGCTCAGCAGTGATGTTGAAATCCATTCCTTTCTCACAGAATTCACAAAACTATGGCAGAAGAGCTTTTAGTTGAGCCCTGAAAAGATCAGCAAGAGCTCCGCGAACATCCATCTAAACAAATCAAGAACAATCAATGTATCAACCATTCTAGTTAACTGATAAGTAAGCCACATCCCTAAGAGTACAAAAAGTCAAGCGCATGTAGTAAAGCACAGAAGGAACAATGGTCAGGCTCGGACTCCTTATAACTTATTTAGTTCAAACCAAAAGTCAAGCTCATGTAGGGATGCAAAAAAAGTATGATGATCATACTCGAACTCCCTGAGTATATATTTATACATATTTGTATTGTAAGCTAGAACTCCCTATATTAGAACACCTAATTTGTCCAAAGTAATGATAAAAAGTGAGAGATCCTGTATTCTCCTATCAATAGAACTAGCACACTTAATACACAAGTCAGAAACATGGAGGTTACAAGTACGAATATGAAACTTCCACTTTATCCCTTTCTCTCTCACCACTGAACTAGACTCAGTAGCACCTATCAAAGTTATCGCACAGGCATAGTACGGAAAAAATCCCGAAATTGAAGTATTCATCCCCCTCTAGAACAATATATTGGTGTTACAGGGTGCTCAGAAATACATTATACAGGCAACAAATTCTATCAATTGTGCTCATTAAAGTAAATAAGATTACCTGGTCACAGCATACAAGCTTCGTAAGCAGAGGATAAAAGTCTCTCAAGTGTCTTCTGAAAATCTTTTTGTTCATATAGGACATGCCATTAAGCACCTGAAAGAATGCAATAAAAAAATGTCAGCACTACTGACTGTTCTCATTAGAAATACCCAGATTGTCAAACCTGTAATCTAGTCAAAAAATTATTGATGCCATGTGACGCAGAAGTACTGACTACTGAGTAGTACATCATATAATACACGTTATGGATGCCCAACCAAATAATAAATATAGAAAGATGTGTGACCAATTCATACAAGGGATCAAACCATTTTGGAACGTAAATGACGCAGAACACATATAAAAGTGGAATCTTAAAGTCTTCTGCATGGATAAGTTTGTTCTAGAAACAAATATGCAAAACCAAGAGAGAAGAGAAAGGAGAAGATTCTTAGAGATAAACTGTGGTTGATAAATTCGAGAGAAGTTTAAGAAATAATGAACCACAACAAGGCCTGTTTATGAAAAGTAAATCAGAAACTAAGAAGCTAAAAAACAAAAATCCAGTCACTAGGCAGTTAATTATAATAATCCACATCAAACTACACTTCTAGTTATCGACAAAATAAATCATATAAATATTTATTCTAGTTTTAATCTTTTTAAGTGTACATATATGAGAATAAAGTAAGCTAGGCATGTGATCTCCATCACTCATACCTTAATACCTAGTAAAATCATAACTATAATAGAACGATACACATTACAAACTAAAATCTAAATGTTCAGAACAGAACAACTAAACATTACATTGTTGACTTAATACCTTAACAATAACGGGAGACCGCAACTCCAGAACTCGGTGAATATCCATGTTAGTGGTCTCGCCAGCAGTGGACTGCAAATCAGAAGCTTCCCGGAGTACCTGTTCACAAAAAGACACTAGTTTCTCTTCTGCTAGTCCTTCAAGTTTATCTTCTTCATGTTGATCATCATTGTTGGTAGAAACATCATCATCCTTCTTGTCATTAAACCCAGAAGTTGATTTCTGTAAAATGTCTAGATATATACAAGTTCCAGCTAATTCTTGGCGGAGAAGATTTAAAGGTGGCCTATCAAATAGTGAGCTAGTGTTATTTAAAAAGAGAGAGAGAGAGAGAGAGAGAGAGAGAGAGAGAGAGAGAGAGAGAGAGAAGAAGAAGAAATTATGCAACATCACGTGTCATACCTTTCATCAGGCAGTTGGTGCATGCGTGTTCTGAGGCTGGTATATGAATTATATGAAGCAGCAAACTCTAACAGAGACAGCAAGATGTCCATTATAACAATCTTCTGTGCTACTTTCAATTTGCTCCAATATTTTTTCTGCAATTAAAATAATATTTAATTAAACAGTGTACAGACAATTTAATAATCCCTAGCCCCCTTCAAAGGCCAAAATGGTGATATTTGCTCGAGCTATGAACTCCATTGTTTATTTTCTATGTTATTACCCCTACAGCCTTGTTATATATGGTGATGAACAAACTTAACAACACGCTTGGAGCACTAGTTTGACTCCAGGCACTGTAGCTTTCAAGGGCGACACTATTCTTATATTAAATGCTAAAAGGTTCCCTAGATTGGATTTCAAACCGAACTTAGATAATTAAATAAAATATTTATAGGCGCACACAGAGAGTTGAACATACAATACAAACCAACCTGTATATTGTCAATGGCTCCAAGAAGCAATAACTGAGTGATGCATTTTCCTCTAATGGTACTCATGAGTGGACTCTCCTCCTCATCTTTGACATCGGGTTCCACTACATCGGGTACCTAAAGAAATGTTGAAAAAGGGGATGGAGAAGATCAAATATGCAATGATTAGAGGTTTTACGTAGTCAATATCAGGTAAAACAAAATCTTTCAAATACAAGAGAAAATGTGAATGGTAAAAATGCATATGTCACCTTAACAGTAAACGCTATACATAAACTACCATCTGAATTATGCTATCTGAAACAAAATATCTTCTACAGTAGTACCTTAATTGGAGACGATGGCACTGAAGCCTCAGAAACATTGCTCTTTTTTGAGGTAAGATTTCTGAGGAAAAGATTATCCATCATATTTCCCATAATTCTTTGACCTATCGTCTGATTCCGTTGGAGACTACCACCTTCAGCAGGTTTTGGACTTCTTCCAGACGGTGAGGGAAGGCCTGCAATTGCATGGTAAATAAATATTTATGATATTGAAGACATTCGTTCAACTTTCTTAATGTGCAGATACAAATGCAAAACTAGCCCCACTAATCAAGGCATCAGAATCAAGTGAACTCTCCAGGCACCATGAATTAAATTTTGATATCATAATTGATAATGTCCATTCCATTGCTAAGTTTATCCTGTCACTATTAATATCTACACACCAAGTACCAACTAACTACTACAAATGCTCTGACTTTTCTCTTTAGATTTATAAATCTAACCTTCAGAACCATCCAAGTTCACACGCAGCCCTGATTGTTGATTATGGTCAGTGAAGGCTGCAGCATTATGAGTTCTTCCAGCACCATCGACACTGCTGGGTGTCAATGGAGGTACCTTTCCATCGTCATTGGCATCAAACTGATGAATATCAGCAGCATGTGGGGAAGAGCTATCAGCCCAATTGATCTCTTGATCTTTAATTAATGGTTTGTTGTTCTCGAATCCCAAAGCATTAAGAAGCTCAAGCGGTTGTGTGGTGTATGAAGCGTCTCTGACAATGGAAACAGAGAAAAGATAAGTATTTGAAAAACATACTAAAGACGTTCAAGTAAGCTGAATTATACTTACCTAATGCTTTTCAACAAGGTATCCCAATCGCTCTCACTGAATTGATGCCCTCCAACTTCTATGAGATGCACTAACGCACCAAGGGATATTGAAACCACTGACTGGTCTGTCTTTTTGGCACAATCCAACAACAAACTGAGAAGTGGTGGCAGCATAAAACAAACCTCCTGCCGATAGAAAGACATAATTTAGAAAGTTCAACAGTAATGTCCTGGATGTTAAGTGCAGGTTGAATTCTCGATTGGACACTTCATACAAACATGTTAAAGTGCAACACTACATTAAAAATTGAATATGCCAAACTTTTTGTTGGAAAGAGACAGTAAACTCCCATTCATTTTTGAAACCATAAATTTCAAGTAACCTAGCATCAGAACCAAATCATAAGCTCAATAGTAAAATATTCATTTCTTTTTCACTATATCTGTCTATACTAGTAGCAAGTATAATACACTACAAAAAGCCGATAAGGAAGCATAAAAGTACCTTATAGAAAGTATTGAAAAGGTTGCAGAGCAATTGAAGCGAGTGAATGCTTGATTCACGCAGCAAATCATCATCAGAAGAAAGTGAGTTTTCCTTTCCAGCATGTCTCACGTGATCAAAAATGGGAAACAATACACGATGGAATATGCTCTCCCAAAAAGATGGTGAAAACTTTTTACCCCTCTCATCTAGTAAATCAAACAAAACTTCAAGCGCACAGCTTCTGACCTCTGGTCTTGGATCTGATGTTAGATCAGACAAGCCAGCAAGCATTGGAAACCAATAATGCTCAGTCACATCCATAGCTTCATCCACACTTGCATCAATGGGCTTCAAAGCACCACCAGGTATAAGACCCTAAAATTACCGAACTTTGTTAAAAAGGCTCAAAATTGAGAAAGAGCACAGAGTCCATACAACCTTAGTAAAATCAATCTAAGTAAACAAAGAATATTCAAGTAAAACAAGCATAAATAGTGATGATTTATGGTAGTCACAAGTATACCATCAATATGATGAATCAGAGTCCTATCATGAATTTCTTTGTTATAATAATAATAATAAGAAGAAGAATAACGATGATGATGATTATGATGATAAATAATAATATATTCTGGATATCTATGTAAAGGCAGCCAATCAATCAGTGTGTCACAATTGAAGGGTCTGGTAGAACTAACAAAGTAAAAATAACAAATTGCACAAATCATTCATATCTAGTGGCTTTCAGTGAATTCACCAGAGGAAAAGTATTGCACCAAGATAAAGCAAGGTCCTCCCAAAAATATAAGACATCAAAACTATATCAAACATAAATCAAAAGACAAAACAGGACTGAAGACTAAACGACAAACCTCTGCCAAACGATCCTCGCATATACGCAAAAGTGCAATAGCTTTCAAACTGATTCGGTGCGAAGTTTTATTATTCGCAAACCTGATAAGACAGTTTACGCAATCCATAAAACAGTCTCCAACAACTTGGTCAAAGTGCTCCAAGATAACTGCAAATACCACCGAAGTTAGATATACTACTAATAAAATAGGCAAAGAATTACTACTCTAATATCTAGTTAAAACATTGTAAGTAATGAAAAACAGAAAGTTTTACCCTGTTCAACATTTTCAAATGCACTATCAACTATTGATTCCAAATCATCATCTGCAGCAGCTGTGAAAATCATAAAGACACTACGCCATCCAGACTTAATGTTCCCCACTTTGGATTTTATCATCTACAATAGTCACCAGAAAATATAAACTTCAAATAAAAACAATATATAAATAGTTGAAGTTCACAAGGAAAAAAAATGTCTTTTAAAAGAGGATTCAGTAGAAGTTAGTCATATAGACATACTTGGACAATGCAATCAACAATGAGGCTCCTTATGGATTCACTTCGACTATTGCGCATAAGGACAACAAATGGTTTGAGAATGTCATTTTGGAATGTAAAATTAGCAAGTTCAGCACGCTCCAAATACTTCATACCAAGCTGCCGTAGAGAATCTATGGCATACATAGCAATTTTCTCCTCGGGGTGGCTCCCAGCTGAAATGAAATGATTTGCCAATACAGACCATATTCTAGCCCAGACCTGAAAAATCAGTAAAATGTTTCTGTAAGAAAATAACCAAGAAGCCACAAATAACTAATACGTGATATGGATAACAGATGTGGATGGCAGACACCGTAACTAATACCAAAAATCTGAAAATCCTTGGCAAAATATGCTATGATAGCTGATAAGAATAATTGGCTACAGCACATAACCATGCATTGACACAAATATACATGTTTTAACCAATCACGTGATATGACATCTACTACCTTATATCTCTTGTAGTAACAATACCAATAGATTTAAGAGATCCCCAAAGTAAATTAAGACAAGGGACCACATCTGATAGCATGTAAGAGTGTTTTTATTATATATGAGACATACCATGCGTATACGTGCCATATTGTAGTAGCTGATCTCAACAAGTTTCTGTAAGCTGAACACGCGAGCAGGACTTTGCTTTAATTCTTCAGCTGATACACCACAAAGAGCATTGAAGAATTCAACGACAGAATCACTGGGAAGTTTAACACTATTAACAAATACTTGTTCAGCAGGTTTCCCAGCCAACTCTTTCAGGGATTGAAGCACAGCATCTCTTGAAATTTGGTTCGATCCATGCATAACAGAAGCAGCAATGGCAGGAGTCGATGTAATGAATTCAAGACGAGAAACACACTCCAATATTGCATTCCATGTGTCCTGAAGGGCGTCAGTCTCTGTGTCACAAAGACCCAATAGTGTCCGCAAAGCTTCTACATTTTTACTGCGCATTTCCTTTGGAGCATGCAAGAAAGTGAACCTGAGATACAAATTCAATATTTAATTTTTTGTAGTAAAAAACATTTTTTTCACCATACATACAATAGTATGAGATAATAACAATCTCCCCTCCATTATAATAAAGATTAAACAATCCACCTTACAAAATCAAAAATATCAAATTCTCTCTTTAGAATTCACATTTACAAATAAATCTAATTCAAGTAGAAATTAAAACAAAAGTACACTTATCAAAACTTGAAAACAAAATATAAATGAAATTTTTTTAAGAAGAAAAAAACATTTTCTTTTGTGGACTTTAAAAATTTTATTTCCATTTAACAAGTTAAATTTTAAGTTTGAAATTTGGATTTTGACAAAAGCATGTTAATTTTAACTAATTTTACTATTTTAGACTATGGGTAGATTTGCTTATAAACTAAAATTTAAGAAGATGATTCTGTACCCTTTGAAAACTTAAGGTAATTGTTTAATTAAGCTAAAAGGAGGGGAGGTCCAATTAATATAAAAAAAGTTTAACAATTATACCTGACCAATGATGTTAGGAAAGCATAGCGCATGGTGTCCATTCCAAGCACGTGCGTGATATGTATTCCAGCCTTAAATCCCTCCATGCAAAGAGCAACCCTAGACTTATTTTCACCCTCTTCCATAGTAACCGAAAAAGTTGCAAGTAAAGGCCATCCCACAGCTTCAACCATAGGCCTTACAAGTTCTATCTGCTGAGAAGTATGAAATTCCCCTCTTTTTATTCCTTGATTCCGAAATATTGCCTGTGTTTGCTTAATTATAGCTTCACTCTCAGACTTAGTATCAGTTGTAGACTGCCTTTTGGGAAGGCCCAAATTAAGAATGCTGACCAAGCGGCCTCTCTCTTCACCTTCTGGTTTATTTCTGCCACTTTTCTCAACTCCAAATGCCTCATCCTTCATCTTAATCTCTTCTTTAACAATGGAATCATAGATATCTTCTAAGAGATCTCTAGGAGCAGATTCTTCAGGATCATTTGCAGCATTCATACGGACAAAATCAGACTTGGACATTTTAGGCCACACCATTGGATTATGGGCATCAGTGTTTAACATTATAACTGCATATGCAAGAATATATGCGGTATCCGCATTTTTGAAAAGACCTGGATTATCGGCACAATATCTGCACGAGATAAGAAATGCATCATAAATCACCGATGAGTGTAAAAGTAGGTAACTTTCTAAATTTCTTGCATGGATATGGTTCCTGTATCTGACCAGTTCAGGGAAAACCAAAGTTTTTTTTCCTAAGTGCTAAGGGTGTCTACTCCACTTTAATCTCAATCATGGATAGTTATCAAAAAAAAAAAAATTCAATCATCAATATGTTTATGAAAAGACTTATCAAAAAATCTAAGAAAAAATGTCTGCATGAAAATGAAATTAAACCACATTTCAGGCGAGAGGGATGTTGAGAATGCAAATAGTGTGCACAAAATACTAATGGGAGTAATGTACATAGCGAATCAATTACCGCTCTGCAAACTTCTCCATTATACGATCTATCTTTTGGGCTTCCCCTGGAAGTCGAAATCCTTTAAGAAATTCACGGATAGCAGAATCAAACTTCATTCCTGAAAACTGCATGGAATCCACATAACAATGCATCACAGCAAGAGGAAATTCTTCATGCTGGCCCAGATAATCCCCGATCATTGCCTGAAATTTCGGAATAAGAATAAGAAGCTGTCATCAAAGATGACAAAAAGGAAACACATTCTAGAACATAAGTACAACAGACCTTGTCCAAACTTGGATTACTTCTCAAAAATTGGGCCACTGAAGAAGGTGTATTCTCCACCAACTTATTTGATATTAAATACTCTACACCCTTTACTGGTTTCCTGTTAAACTGCAATTCAATTAGAAACATACATGAGCCTCTGACTGCTTGGTGCACCCAAAAGGGCATCAGGACAATACAAACCCAAGTACAGTATAACATTTAAAAGCCTTGTTTGAACCTTGAATTTTAAGGGGAAAACAAAAGAAATCCAAGGGATTCCATTTATTCATGTTTGGATTGAATCAATAAATTAAGATTTCTATTTTTAGAAAAATTAAAACTTGAGTATAGTATAATTTATATACAAAAATAATTATATTAATAAAAGTCTCGAATCAAATTTATGTAAAACATTCTCTTTTTCCCTACTGTTTTCCTTCATAAAAATTTCCATAGTAAAATCCAAGGTCCAAACAAAACCTAGAAGAAAAGATTTTTTAAAAAAAAATTGTTAATTTTCGTTTACTTCAGCAATGACAGCTTCCATTGTTGATTTGTGGGCCTTTGCCTTCTCAAAGTTACTGGTCAAACCATCCCTGGTTTTCACATCCACAGATTCTCCCGTTGAAGCTTCTTGTTCAAGAGATTGAATACTTTTATGCTGGCTTTCTGATTCTCTACGAGCATTTTCCCAATCAACTAGTGACTTGAGAACACTCACAAGGCACTGAAAGGGTGAAGGAAGAAAAATTGTCATCCAGCAATTTCTGCTGAAATAACACAGTAGGTTGTTGCAGAAAAAAAATTATTAAATATCCCTTAATTTCATTTTGTAATCCACACCAACGAACCAACCTGAAGCGATGAGCCTTTAATTGAAGTTGTCTGCGACAACACAGTTAAATTAGGGTCTGTACTTTGAGTCCCTTGAGATATTTTAGATAGCGAAGTAACCTGCACCAGTAATAAATTGCATTGTGAGAGCGTTAGGTGTGCCTAAGCAGCCACATTACTAAAAACTTTTATTAAAACCTGAACAGAAATTTTTTGAAATACTATATGGGAGTTATACCGTGCGTTCAAATAAATTTGGTGACTCAAGATCACAATCATAGTTTACAAATATGTCAACAAGCATCTGAGGATCCTTGCATACTTTCTCAAGCATCCTGCAAAAATCACCAGTAGTCAGAGGACAATAGAAACAACCTTATAAAATACTGATCAGCAGAAAAACATCCCCAGAAAAAGAAAAGTTAACATCTAACAGCTGGCATATAGTAATCAGAGAGAAATATACCGTAGAACACTTATTTTTTGGTTAGCAGAACATTCCAAGCCATCCAATGATCGTAAAACAATCAAAGGAAAAAAGATGCCAATTTCACCCTGCAAATGTAGTCGTTGTATACATGAGAAAGGAAAACAAATTAAAAATTTACTATTTTAGAAAGAAGTTTATGTAACTAGTTTATCAAGGTCATAGACATACTTTAAGACTTTCTCTGAAACGCAACAAAAGCACCAAGAAAATTCCAGTTGCATACTGACAGAAAAGAAAAACATGATGAGGACAAAAATATCTCACAAAAGAGTAAAAAAAATCTCATTAACAGCAATTAGTTGCATGTAAACCTGGAAGATGACAGGGGACTGTGAAACTGATGCCCGCAGCAAAGCATATGAAAGATAGGCTTTCACTGAGTCAATAAAATGGAAGTTCCTTGTAAATGAATGGCTTACTCCTTCTAATAAACCCTGAAATACAACATAACATAGTAGATAAAATAGTTTCTTTCATTTATGAGAAAAAAAAAATTGCAGAGATATTATATATATCTATATATTATACATATATATTTGCATAAATAGGTATAGAAACAAAAAGGTGATCAAAATGTGTAAACTGTAGATAAATGCATTTGATTTTTATTAGATACTCAAATACTGTAACCCCCAACCCTTGGTCAAAAGCCCATAGTTTGCTTTCGTGAGGTATGAAGTTCAATTTCTCTAAGGAACTATCGAGTTATTTGCTATAGTTTCTGTATCCAAGATTGTAGGTGTTCAACAGGAGGATAAGTGTTAAGAAAATTGTAAAATACCACATATAATGATATTAGTTCAATGTAATTAATCATCATGCTTCAGTCAAAAATTTCATCAACTGTTTATATGCCTACAAAAAGCATATAAGTCTACACTCTGCTTTCTTTTATTTTTATTTCATTATTAAAATTATTTAATTCGGAGTTTTAAAGGTTAAGCCTCAACAGATGAGAATGTGCACATGAAAGAAAATTTTACAGCAGTCGGACCTGCAGAAGCTCGAGAGACAAGATTCGAGTCTTGGATGTGACTTCATCACTATCTTCCTTCATGCCCATCTGCAAGTAATATATTTTTCAAGTCAGAGAAAATTAAATACCAGGGAAAAAATTTGGAGAGGTTATTAAAAAACATCAGGATTTTTTTGTTCAAGTCATCTACCTTGCACAGGGTGCGGAATACCAGCAAAGCATCACGTTGGACTATGCCCATGCTTTCAAGATCAATCCCACTTTAATAGATTTAGGGCAAACAAACATCAGTATATTTTTTCCTCATTACTAGAAACAAGCATCAGTGCTATAGAAATAAGCAGTAATCAAAGAGTATAAAATCATATTCTTACCGTGTTATCTTTTTACCATCTTCAATATGCACAGCTTTGTCAAGGACAGCCTCTAAACCCTAGACAAGATTTTGAGGGGCCAAAAGGTAACTTCATTATAACAAAAGAAAACTGGTAATGTATGAATGTTAAGCACCAGTAATGTGTAAAAGCTCTTAATATAAATTTTGTGGTGAAGAATATAAATGATAGCACAAGGGATATAAATACTGTAAACTACAAGTATCAGGCACCTTGATGTCGGCGCCACCAGCAAGATTATGTAGTTCCTCCACAGATGCAAGAGATGTCTCTTTAGCTTGGTTAAGTGCATCACCTAAAGTTATTTCTTTGTCATTTTCCTCCCCCAGTGAAGTTTCTTCCATGGTATTTGAACTCTGAGCTTCTGTATGTCCAACAGAACCAGATGTTACCTGAACTCCCTGTCAAACATTGTAATTGGTATGCAAGGAATTATTCTTTGTTCTTTATATTGGGAAACCCAAACCTCACAATATACATATAAAAGAAGAGAGAGAGAGAGAGAGAGAGAGAGAGAGAGAGAGAGAGAGAGAGAGATTATTCTGCATCAGTCAGAGGTAAGAAAAATTTAAATCATAAACCTGGTCAGTCTCCATCCTCCTGATAATGATGCTGATCATCTGAGTCAACATTGCCTTAGACGTTGCTTGATTTACAGGACTCTTGCTACAAATTCAAACTAGACTTCATGAGTACTACTTAAAGTCGACACCCTAAAAGTTAATACAAGTACCCTGTGATCATATGAAAAATACCTGTGAAGAGCAATATTGTAGCATACTCTGATAACTCCAAGTAAAGGTTCCCCATGGACTGCATAATCACATGTCACTCTTAACAGCCTTTCAGGGTCAAATATCAAAACGATGGAGAAATAGAAGACACCTTTTATAAGTGTGAACATAAATCCTCTCAAGTAACATACCTCTGAATTTTGTGGATGCTACAGCAGTAAGGAGGACTTTCAACACTTGGAGAACAGTGCTGCATATTTACTTTTGTAAGTAAACAAGCGTAACACAAGACATAAACAGGGTTTAAAAAATTGTAATAGTACCTATCAGGTGATGAATTGTCAACACAGCTGCAAACCATGTTCAGGATGTCTGTAAACATTGGTACATTCTTACCACCATCTAAACCAGGATCTCCCTCTAGATGATCATATGCAATGAGTTTCTGTGCTTATATGATTTGAGAATCAATTAGCAGTTACAAAATGTATTCAAATGGAGATCAACTGACGAAAAGTAATTAAAAAACTGTGGAAAAGTTTAGTTAAGGAGATTCTAAAATCGAATATGATTTCACAATACTTTTTGCACCTTATCAAGGATCACATATTATCGACACACTAGTAGATCAAACTACAGAATATTTATTATAAGAAAGTGAATTTGAATAGCATGCCTTAGTTCTTCTAACTCAAAACAATTTATTCAAACAACAGCATCAAACTCACTAATAGAACTCAAATGTAAATCCTTCAATACCCCATAACCTTGCAGATATCCTAAAATGTAAATTCTGAAAAATCAAATATTTCCCTCTCAAAAGTCCCTTTTCTCAATCCGACCACTTTCAACATAATGCTAATATTCTTACCTTTTCTATTGCAAATAACTTAATGAAACAACTTGAAATTTGTATCTCTTTCTCTAGTAAAATAGAATTTCATATATTTTTATTTCCATGATCATGCATATCAAAAACCAATAATTCAAGCTTGTCTTGCAAATTTACTGTTCCCATATTACATCTCTCAATCAAACTCAAAATTCACTTCCCATCTATTAATCTCCTCAATCTTACGCAACTGACATCAAGAACCGAAGGGAAAATCTTAAACAAAGAACCAATAAATTGAGAGCGTGAAAATAAAAAACTAAGAAATAAAATAAACATGACAAATACATACATGAAGACAATCCAATGCAGATTCTAAGATTTTCAAGTTCTTTGTCTCAAATGCAAGTCGAAGAGGACTCAACACAAGTTCCGCCACTGACCCCTCCAAAGTATTCCCAGCACTTGCCAAGACAGTTGAAATAGTTGCACTTATGCTCACTGGCTTAGCAACAGGAATAGCCTGGGCATCATGAGGAACTGTTTGTGACTGGCTTTGCTCCTTTTCTGTTTTTGAAGCTCCATCTTCAAGTGAACTGCAACCGAAAGGGATACCAAGACACAAAAATTAAAGGACATCACGGTGTTACAGAGAATTTGATAGGTAACGTTTTGCATGTTAAAGAAGTGTTAATTGACATAATTGCATCAAAAAAAATATATTATATTAATCTTAGAAGTACAAACTACAAACCTCTCATCACCAGCCACAGATGCAGCTTGGTTTGTCTCACTGGAAGCGGGAGGCTGAACCTGATTGACCTCCTTCGTACCATCTGAGAAACAACATTACAACAAAACAAACTAGTGAGTTACACCATGAATTTTCTCATCTCAAGCTTGATGGACAATTGATATAATAAGCGGATGATTGTGATGAAGGTGCAACGTACAAACCAAAACAAAACTGTTCATTGCTAATTTTAGTCAATAACAGCCACCTCTAATTTCAATCACAAACAAACAAAAAGTAATCGAAAAATCGACATTATCAATTTCAAATTAAGAAGAAGCATAACCTATATAATTCTGGATAGCTTTCTGAAGTTCTGGATGTTTTTTCCCCGAACATTCTTTGAGCATCGACTCAAATGCTCGTGTAACAAAACCACCAGCTGCACCACCCGACATTTTTACTTTCTTCAATCAAAATTCTCCCCGTTCTACAATTCTCCCCAATCTTGAACCAAAAAAAGAAAAAAAAAATTGTTAATCAAAAAGGACGCCTAACATAAATTAGCATCAACCAAAAGAAACACAGTAAAGAAACAAATGCCGAGAACTCGGATCGAAAGCCATTGAGCCAAGATCCGATAAAGAAATGAGCTACTATTGATGAGCAATTGCAGAGAAATGGAGAGAAAGACACGTACCTTAAATTTCTGCAAGTTGCGAAAGAGAGATCTGAAAAGAAGGAGATGAGAGTATATTAGATCTGGTGATCTATAGAGTAGGCTTCACTCTTCTTCTCCTACTGGCTAGGCTACTGGTCTTCTCTCACGGAGCTCGGAGCGAAGCCTCAGACATTGCCAATTGCCACTGCTGCCTGAGATTTTTATTTTATTGTCAAAAACGACAATATTGCGAATGAGTCTTCTATGCAACCTTAAAGGCCAATCAAAAAAAAAAAGAGTGAAAGTTTGGGTTAGATTTAAAAATATGATAACAGTTAAGAAAATTAATTAATAGTGATACGATCGCATACCATATTCTTCAAACAAAAAAAATAGTCCATAGAGATTAGAGATCTCTTCTAGTTCTACTCCTCCAAAGTCGTTGGACACTGTCGTTTAAGAGTAAACGACATGTCACTAGGTGAAAACAAAAATTGGTATTAATTAATAAACTTGACCAGGAAACTCATTAAAAAGGGCCTATATAATAAGAACTGTCCCTTCATATTAATATTTCTTAAAGAACTATCTCCCAACGAATGACAATGATATAATTATTCTTACAACTATAAAATAAAACATAAAAACTCAAATTCATAATCATCATCACAATTCTTTACATTTTTAATTATCTTTTTTTTTTAAGACAAATCTTTCCAAAAACATAGAATGGCGTAAAAATCATCTTACGAATCACTTCTATCAATTCCAAGTATGAATGTTGAAAGTAATTATTAGCAAATATAGTATTTTTTAATAGTAGACTTACATAAATGAATTTAACATGAGAAACACATGTAAATTTATTTATGTTACGTTGAAACATAAGTAAATTTTTATTCAATTATATTTACATCCATCTTCAAGGACTCGAAATAATAATGAATAGTTGAAAACCATCTCATATCAAAGTTGAAGAAAAATTCCCAAAAATCTCACAGTAACAATTGAAGGCAGCTCAAAACATTGGGGTTACGAGAAGGGGTCTTTCTCAGTATTTATTTTGGATATTCTTTAGTTTATTTTCTGTTGAGCTTGTTTTTAGATGTTACATTTGTATCTATTGTGTTTTTTTTAGTTTTTTTTTTTTTTTTTTTTTTGTTAATTAGGATTTCCTCCCGAACTTTGACATGTACCAAATCATGCCCCTTGAACTTTTTTTGCCGTTAAAAATTCTCCATCAACTATTGAGATTGTTAGATTTGAGGACTTCTGTCTAATTTTAGTAAAAAAATTCTAACATGGATGAAAGTTTATGGGACATGATTTAGTACATATCAAAGTTTGAGGGCATGATTTGGTAGATATCAAATTCTGAGAGCATGATTTGATACATAAACAATCACTGAAACATTAAAATTGAATGAAATTAGACAAAAATTCTTAAATTTAACAATCTCAATAGTTCAGGGGGAATTTTTAACGGCCAAAAGAGTTCAAGAAGCATAATTTAGTACAAATCAAAATTCGGGAGAAAAAAATCCTAATTAGTCTTTTTTTTCTCGAGATTTTTAGTTTTGTTTTTAGATGTTAGATTTGTATTGTAGCTTGTTTTTAAATTGAATTTAAAACCAAACTTGTGTTTGGTATGATTTTAATGGAGGATTTATGTTTAAGTGAATCTCATTTTTAAGTTTATAAGTGTAATCTCAAACTCTTTAAATACTTAAAAGAATTTCTTACATCAAACACCACATTAATATTTATCTTTGGTGGTCTATCATTATCATTTTCGTTAACAATTATGGTTTCATTTATGTTTGCATATGTTTACTAAGGATAACTATAATGAATCTTCAATTTTTTTTTTAAAATATGACACTAAATTTATTCAAACCATGCTTTAAAAGTTATCCTATATAGATAATGGAATGTAAACCATACCAATTCTTTTTGTTAGTATTATCAATTTTTTATAATTAAACAATGTATTTATATTAAACTTTTATATATAATATAAAATTTTGTATTTTAATATTAATAATTTATTATTTAATTAATTAATTAATTAAATGCAAAATGATAAATATAGTACTGAAACAATTATTCTGTAACTACACAACACAACTTTGTAACTACAAAATAAAATCAGAAAACAAATAGTGCAGAAAAATAAAAATACACAAAAAAATTTATGTGGTATCAACAATCCTTGTAAATTGTCACTAGTCCATGAGCTCACGTTCAAAAATTAGATTTATTAGATAGATCTCAAAAATACAAAGTAATTGACTTATGCATAAATAGACTCTCTCTTATTGTATGCCTCAAGATTGCTGTATTCCACTGTCTAGTTGAAACTTCAAGTGCTCGAACTCCCTTCGATCTTCTTGAAGAGTGCTTGCTTCCTCCCGAGGCAAGACTTGAAAAGTTATCTCTCGAAAGCTTGTAGAACCTACCATTGTTGTTGTTCTTCTTTTGTAGACTTGATTACAGACTCAAGACAATACAAAATACATAAACACAGAAAAAGAGGCGAACACACTCTTCTCTACAAAATAAAGACATTCTTTCTTACATGATATGAATTAAATACAAAGAAGGGAATATATACAAAACCTACCTGCTATAAGGTATATTTATAAGGGCTATTTTCAAAAATATGGGAAAAATTATTAAGGTTATGATAAATATGGTATAAAAAGTAAATGCCACTAAATATGGCATTATCTAACCAATCAAACTAAAAATATGGTTTTTTAAAAAACCATATAAAAAATTAAAAAAAAATCTGAATTTAAAATTCATAAAAAATAAAAACTTAATTAAATTACCATCAAAAATATTAAAATTCCCTTCATATTTATTTTTTTAAAAAAAAAAATAAAACAAATAAAACTATAGTGATTGCCGAAGTTGTCACTCGTGCCGGAAAAGTCACCGGAGTTTACTGTCAGAACCGGAAAAGTCGTCGGAGTAGCCGCCGGTGCTGGAAAAGTCGCCGGAATTGCTGCCGGCGTCAAAAAAATCATCAGAATTAGCATTGTCGCTGGAAAAATCACCAAGAAATTGGTTTCTTGATGAAGAAATCGGTTTCTTGGTGATTTTTTAGGTAATTTTACCGGTGAGAATGCCAACTCCGACGACTATTCTAGAGTTTGATGTCGGTGCCAAAAAAGTTGCGGGAGGCACCTGGTGTTGGAAAAATTACCGGAGTTATTGACGGCGTAAAAAAAGTCGTCAGAATTGGCATTGTCGCCAGCAAAATGATTAGAAAATCACCAAGAAAGTGGTTTTTTCATCAAGAAACTGGTTTCTTCACCAAGAAAGTGGTTTCTTCATCAAGGAACTAATTTTGTTACACAACAATAATAAAGATTATGAAAACAAAACAAAAATGATATACACTGAAAATAATTGAAACCAAGTTCATCAATCAACCAAATATAGAAAAAAATACAAAAAAAAAATTACCAAGAAATTGGTTTCTTGATGAAGAAAAAAAACCAGTTTCTTGGTGATTTTTCTGATAATTTTTCCGGCGACAATACCAATTCTGACGAATTTCCCAGAGTTTACTGTCGGTATTGAAAAAGTCACCAGAGTAGCTGCCGGTGTATTAGTCGTCAGACTTGCTACCAACGCCAGAAAATTCGTCAGAATTGCCATTGTCGTCAGAAAAATTACCGGAATAATTACCAAAAAACTGGTTTCTTGTCACTTTTCTGAAGTTTACTGTCAGTGCCGGAAAAGTTGTCGGAGTAGCTACTAGCGTCAGAAAAGTCGTCAGAATCGGCATTGTCAACGGAAAAATACCAAGAAACCGGTTTCTTAGACTTCAAGAAACCGGTTTCTTGGTGATTTTTCCGGCAATAATGCCAATTCCGACGAATTTTCCGGCGCCGGCAGCAACTCCGACGACTTTTCCGGTACCGACCACTACTCCGTTGACTTTTCCGGCACCGACAGCAAACTCCGGTGACTTTCCGGCATCAATGACAAATAAAACTTCCTAAACAAATAAAAACATTAAATATGGGATTTAGAAAATAGAAACCTAATTACATATATATGGCATATCAAATACCATAAAAAAATCTAAAAACAAAAAAATACCATATAAATTGGTCAAACTTAAATGTGCCATATTTATCATAAGAACTTTTAAAATCCCATACTAAGTGTAATTTCCTCTATTTATAATCAATACATACCTTATTGACAGCTCATGCACAGTCTGAACAAAACCATAACACATAAGAAACTTCCTTAAAAAAGATATTCAATCAACCCAATAGTTTATGTTTCTATACCTACAGAATTGTGAGCAGTAAGAGTGACTTTCCAATTAGGAAAAGGAAAGTCCCAATTCATTTTTAAATCTGATCAGACCAATTAAAAAACTCATATAGGATCAAATTAACACATTTAGAAAAATAAAAATTGATTTATTCATAAAACTTACCATTTATGATAAAATTTTTAAATATAGAAAATCTAGTCACTTTTCATATCTTAATTCAATCAATTAAATACAAATATATGGAAATAAAAAAAAATACAACTGAAATTGAAAATTAATTTATGAAATATTTTATCAATTTAAATATCCCAAAATGGAATTAACAATAAAATTTTATCCAGGACTTAGGCTCCAGACTCACAATTTTGAGGCTCAAAATTAAAAATTAGAATGTATAGTATGTAAAAAAAAAGTATAATATATATACAAAAGTAATCCATTATTTTCATTAAAATTGAGCTAACACAAGTGGTAAGCATCTAGCTTATCCTTGAGGAGGTTATTGGTTTGACATTCACTTGTGACAATTTTTTTAGTTCAATAAAAAAAACTTAGTTTTTTTTTTTTTCAGATATAGCATATAAAAAAGATCTCATTTTAATTTTTTCCTAAGCCTTTCACTAGCTTGAGACGATCTGATTTTATTATGAATATTTTACTTTAAAATAAAGGTATTGTTTGATTCAGTATAATGGAATAGTAATAGTAATAATTGGTTATAGAAATAGTAATAAGAATAATATTATAATGTTTGATTTATTTTTGGAATGGTAATAGGAATGAGTAGTGTATTGACAAAAATAAAATATATGAGTTTTTTTAATTAAGTGTAATAAAAAAAATAATTGGGTCCACGGTGGGTATCGGTCTAATCCGAACCCGATCACATATGAAAAATGCACTCAAATCGACTCGTGCATCATGAGCGTTGCTCAGTCCAAACGGGGTTTTTCACATTTTCGGGTTGGCTGGATTCTAGCTAAACCTGATCCAAATGTTCAATTAGTGAATACATTGTGTTTACCCAATTTTTTGAAAACCGAATAAGAAATAGATTGAGCCTAAAGAAAGTGATTAAAGGTAAAGAAGACAAAGGTTTTTATATGGTTGGGGTGTTAGTGAGTCTTAGTTAATAGTCAAAATTATTGAGCTTTTTGGCTATGGAGTATTTTACACAAGTGTTCTTGCTAAATATATAATCAGAGTGTGACCAAAATTTGTAACCATTTGCATGAAGGGTGAAAGCCTTATTTATAGGCTGAAGTCAGGTTCACAGGTGAACCCAGACTCGCTAAGGTTTTTACTATGAAATAAGCCCACTGATGGGGTAACTACATTATAATATTGACATTGAGTCGAGTAGGTGAGGCCCAAATTAAAGAGTTTTTCTGTTGTTCGTACATATTCGTACAACCTGATGTAGACAAGTGGCCATGCGTTGCTGATCGTGTATAGTGATTGTTAGGGTTGCGGATGTTGGACAATACGTAGTTTGCTTTTTGTGTTGTGTGCCTTTCCTAGGTCTGGTACAAGGGACAAACCCATGATTCTGTGGGATCTAATGTTAGAGGGATGCCACGTCAGATTTCTCTCGAACGTTCGATGCTCTGCAATGTCCCTTCAATTATTCTTTTGTGATACCCCCGAGGGTATCTATGCCTCCTCGGATATTCAGTGATTTGGTTACGTTAACCTTCCAAATTCATTTGTCCAACTTTACCCGTAACGCAGTCTTGGTCAAATCCGAACCCCAGTCTGGTTTTATTCTTGAACCCAGTTGTTCACTTATTTAGGCATGTTTAATGGGCCCGTACGCGGATCTAGAATGTTGAACCTTACACGTGTCACATTCCCAAAAATACATATAACACATTGTAAGGGATTAGAACATCTCCAATCATACTCTCTAAACACACTCATTGGCTAAGATAGGGAGTGAGGTTTTAAAAATGAGCTTCAACCATACAAAAAATGACTCTCTATAATATAAAATGGATACGGAGCTCTCTATTTGTTTGCTAAATTTTTCTAATAGTATTTTAATCAAAAATACTATTATTTTTTATTATTTTATTAAATTAATTTATATTTAAAAAAAATTCAATTTATAAAATATTATTAAAATAATCAAATACTTACTAAAATAAGAAGCATGATTAGAGCAAAAATAATAAAAATAGCTCCATATTTTAATTTTTCAGCTATTTTAATTAAAATTTGGCTAAAAAAATAAAGAGTGTGGTTGGAGATAGGGGTGGGCAAGATCTAATCCAATTCAATTGAACTAAATTAATCCAGTCCAATCCAATTACAAAAAATTAGATATTCAATTAGATTGGATTGGATATGTTAAAAGTTGGATTCCAATTGTAGAAATTACACAAATTATGGTAATTTTTGTATTGTTTACTTTTTTATGGCATAATTAAATAATGCTTATTGGGTATAAATTTTTTGTTAGAAAATTATACTCTATATCCACTTTTTATTTTCTATTTCAATTTTTACCTTTATTTTATTACTCTTTAATTTATACCCCATTTTATAGGTCATATTCCCATTATGTACATTAAGAATTCTAATTATAATAAGTTACGTGAGGTTATATTTAGTATTTTGATTATAAAAGAATGTATTTATCAATTAAAATTATTTTAGAATTATATTTAGTTAATGTGTAATAAAAATAGGTAGTTTTCAACTTATCCCATTTTTTGTTTTGTTTAATTTTTTATGGGCTTTTTTAATGTCATAATTTTGTAAAGTGAAAATTACACCATATATGGGATTCTATAAAAAAGTTTCATAAATATGGCTTTCTTAACTTTACCATCTTTATATGACATTTGTCCAAATTTAAAGATTTTTATGGTATTTTTTACCACATTTTTATGAATTTAATTTCTAAATGCCATAAGTACTAAAAAGAATCACAATCTTAAACCCTAAACGCTACTCTCTCTCTCTCTCTCTCTCTCTCTCTCTCTCTCTCTCTCTCTCTCTCTCTCTCTCTCTCTCTCTCTCTCTCTCTCTCTCTCTCTCTCTCTCTCTCTCTCTCTCTCTCTCTCTCTCTCTCTCTCTCTCCAATCGCACTGAAATCGAAGGCCACATCGCTCAATCGCTGCCTCTCTCATTTCTTCTCTCTCTCCCTGACTACCGATCAGTGGTAGCTCCGGCGACTAAATCCCTTCTCGACCACCGCCTTTTGCCTTCTCTACAAATTTTCCACTAACTGTCAAGCAAATGCAGGACCTCTTGAAGCACTCTGATTCCCCCTAAATAAAAGAGGTATGTGTTCATGTGTATGTCAATGTCAATCTGTATATAAGACTCATTCTCCTAATACACCAAGCAAAGAATGAATGAAGTGGTGCAACTCTATTTTCTTGTTAGTCAATGCTAAAAAAGAGTATTTATTAAAAAAACTAACCCATATGATAGAATGTTGTTCTCTGTATGTATGATTCGTTGCCTCTTTTGACTTTTGATATTACTTGCTTTGGTCTCTTCATCAAGAGAGTATTTGGCAGAGAGTATGTAGTCTCTTTTTCTTTCTTATTACATATTTTTTCACAACAAGCTATGATGGGCAAATAAGAATCTTCTGCTAAGTAGCTTCTCTTCAATAATAATATGTTATATATGCCAATAAAGTAACGTGAGTATATACGGTTTGGTGGCTAGACATGGCAGTATAACTTTTGCCTAAAATACACTCAAATGTGAGAAAAGGAGTTAGAAGTAATCACAAAATTTTGGCTTGAAAATCATGTTGTTTTAAAACTTAATAACAATGGTTTAGTATATAATAATCAACTTGCTTTTACTACATAAATTAAATTAGGCATAAGTCAATATATAATTCGTTTTTAAGTTAGTTTTGATTGTTCCCTATTTAAATTTTTCTTTGATATATGTTCACAACTATATTTTACTATGTGTTTCATAATGAATAAAATAGTAGATTAAAAGGAACACAAGGAGACTAACAAGTTGATTTGCTTCTTTCTATTGATTCTCCATTTTTTCACATGGTTCACATGCTTTCATAATTTTGTAATAGAGTTTTAATTTACTTGCTTTACATAATTGGTTTTTATTATTATATTTTTAATTGGTTGTTTGATATAACTAGTTTTTTGTTTTAGTAGTTTAATTTTATAAGTTATTTCTTAAGAATTTTTATATGGTATCTTAGTATTTTCTTATATACTATATTTTTTTTCTAAGTTTGTCATATTTTATTTATTTTTTATATGAGGAAAACTGGTTTTATAATTTTTGTTAGGATTTTGTATGAGTTCACAAGTTTTTTTTTTTTTTTTTTTTTTTTTTTTTTTTTTTTTTTGGTTTTACAAGTTTTGTTATGATTTTTCATAGAGTCAAAATTGGTTTTACAAGGTTAACAAGTTCGAAACTTGGTTTCACATGTTTTGAAAGTTATGTAATGACTTGCTCCATTTTATGAGGTTATTGTATATCTTTTTTTTTTTAAGTTTCTTTTTATTATTTTATTTTTAGGTTTGAAACTTGTTTTTACAGCTATATTTTATTTTTAGATTATTGTTGTGTATTGTGTATTGCTTTGATTATATTTACGATCAATATTTTTTATTTTTTGTATTTATGTGTGTATTTTTATTCTCGTTTGGATTCTAATAAAATTGATTTCTGTTAACTTTCGTCGTTTATCATTTATGTTCTATTATGATTTTTCATAGGGTCGAAACTGGTTTCACATGGTTCACAAATTTAAAACTGGTTTCACATGGTTTACAAATTCGAAATTAGTTTCACATATTTTATTAAAGGTTATGAAATGGTGTTGTTCCATTTTTTTTGATGTTATTGTATTTTTTTTTTTATTTTAAGTTTCTTTTTATTATTTTATTTCTAGGTTCGAAACTGGTTTTCACACTTATATTTTATTTTTAGAATAATATTGTTGTGCATCGTATGGTGTTTTAATTATATTTGTAGAGTTTTTTTTTGTATTTTTGTATTTTATTGTGTGTGTGGGGGCGCGTTTTCCATTTAGTTAAGTGAAAAAAACTAGTTTCAATATTTTTCATTTATGTTTTGTTTTCAAAATTTCATTGTTATTGTGTGACGAAATTGATTTTGTTTGGTTTTCATAATGTTTTTTTTTTTTTGAATGAAATATCAACTTCATTAAATCAAAAGCATTCAGAAAGCAAGATATCCCTCAAATTGGGCCAGATATCTTGCTCTAAGATGCAACCACCAGGAATAAATCGAGATTGCCTTGCAATAGCATGAGCAACTCGATTTGCTGATCGTTTGACAAATCGTATTTTTACATTATTTAAAGAGGAAAACAATAAACGACAATCTTCTATAACAATTCCAAAAGTAGAGGACATCTTTTGGTTACTTCTTATTGCTTGCACAGATAAAAGACTGTCTGACTCAAGTTGCACATTCTCCCAATTTTTTCCTTTTATCCAGCTAAGAGCTTCTTTTATTCCCAATGCTTCAATTACTTCAGCCGGATAGCTACCTGAAAAATGGCTAGTCTTGGCTTCAAGGAACTTGAAACTGTTCATAATGTTCATAATGTTCATTGTTGTTGTAAGATGAAACTGGTTTTGGTTTATTTTTTATTTTTTGTTTAGATAGAATTTGATTCCTCCAGTAAGGATGCAACAAAAAATGTTGCTCAAGATTTAAGTGTTGACTTTGAGAAGAAACTTCCTCTAATTAAAATTAAAATTCTAAGGAAGGTTATTCACAAAAAAAAAAAAAAAAAGTAAATCTAATCCAAATTTTAATGATTCATCTTTGGTATGTATTATTTTTGAAGTATATTAATTTTGTTTTAAAAAAAAATTATCTCTTGATGTATGTTCAATTTTTTAGTTGTTTATACTAAATAACTGGTTTTCGTGTTTAATTGTTGTTTTATGTAATTGAGGTTTAAATTTTATTTTTATTTTAGGAAACTGGTTTTAATGTGTTAGATTTACTTAATTTGCTTGCTTTTTGTAACTGGTATTTCTGTTTCACTTTTTAATTGATTGTTTAACATAAGTGGTTTCAGTAATTTAAATTTATTTATATGTTAAGAATTCTCTTGTGATATGCTTTAATTTTTTTTTTTTTAATTTCCTGACTAGTTTGTGTTTCAATATATCTTTTTATTGTTTTATTTAGGCTTCTTATGTTTTTTTTTTTCTATATTAATGAATTATTAGTTTTATTTAATTAGCTATCTAATATAGCTGATTTCTCTATTTTATAAAGAAACTAGTTTTTATGTTTCAATTTATTTAATGTAACTAGTTTTTACAATTTAATTATTAGTCTTTTTTTTTAAAAAAAAAAAAGAAGCTAGTTTTTATGTTTCAATTTATCTTTTGATTGGTTTAAGTTGTATTGGTAACTGGTTTCCCTTATTTAGTTATTATTTTTGTTGTTTTACATAACTGACTTTAACATTATAATTTTTAATTCAGTTGATTTAATTAATTAGTTCTCAGTTATAGTTTTAAATAGTTGATTGTTGTAACTGGTTTCAGTGTGGCAAATTCCAACGTCTAACACCAGTGACAACTCCTATGTCTAACTCCGGTGACTTTTCAGCAATGAAGATAACTCTGACGCCTTTTTTGATGATTTTTCGACTATGATAACAACTTCGACGAATATTTTAATTCTATTTTTTTACTTTTTTTTGTGGCTAATATTTTTTTTAGTGGATAATGACTATTTTGTGTAGTGTTGTGCATTGATAGTTAAATTTTGGAGCTTTTAATAGATTTGTAACTAGTTTTATTCTGGTATTGTATTTAATTTGTTCAATTCCATACAATATCTAGAGCACAAGCATGTAAAATTTGTATATAATTTTTGGTATATGTAACTGGTTTTTTTTTTTAGATAACAATTCTAGCGAATATATTCTTATTCTATTTTCTACTTCTTTTGGGGCTAATATTACGCTTTAGTGGATAGTGAATGTTTTGTAGTAGGTTGATGGTCTAGTATTAGAGTTTTTGAGAAGTTTGTAACTGGTTTTAATATTAGTATTATGTTGGTATTAATTTTGGTAATGAGTTAATGATCAAGTTTTTAAACTTATAAGAAACATGTAAAATTTATATGAGTTTTGGTATTTGTATACCTAAAATTTTCATTAAGAAAATAATTTTGATTATACAAAAGAAATTGTTTGATTAATTTATGGCCTTACCGAAATTATATTGCTATTATTTTAGCTTATGGACGTTTTTTTTTTAAAAAAAAGTTACAGTATTTGTGTAAATAACTGGTTATTTTATATGATAAAAATAAGAATCACAATTTTACAGTTTTTTATGGCATTAATTCTTATTTATAATAATTTTTTCTCATGTTTTAAGTTTTTTTGAAAAAAATGTCATATTTAATATAATTAAGTTTGCATGCCATATATATGAAAACTTTAATTGTTTTTCCCATATTTTTGTAAATAGCCTTGTAAATAAATTTAAGAATACCATATTTTATCTTTTTTTTGTATTAGAAATACATATTCAAAGCTCTTGCAACTGTGCGGTAGAAAGGAACAGTGATAGTGATAAATTCGCCTTACTGTGTGTTCACGATTACACGCCCAAAGAAACCACTAAGATGGATGGAGATGTTCAGACTGTTTACCAAGGAAGAATTGGTCTTCTAAGGTTTTATACAATTGTGATTATCCTAAGAACAAGATTCTCACTCATGAACTCGTTAATACAGAGACTGGTGCTTTCCTCCACAAGTTTCAGTGGCTTAAAGATGATGAAATTGGATATGTTCCTTTTGGTTGGAACTTTTTAGAATGGCATAACAAGGTGGTTGAAGGTGATTCCAATACTTATCTGAAAGTTGCACATTATACTCAGGGAGGACCATGGTTTGAGGCATGGAAGCACTATGAGTTTGCTAATCTTTAGTTGAATGAAACGAAAGATTACTTGAATAAGAAGAACGAGGATGAGAAAGAGCCTAACCAAATTACCAACCAAGTCTAGATTTTTATTTATTTATTATTAAGTGGATTCATTTAATTTCAATCTTGTGTGAATTGATTGTGTTTGTATGGAGTTGAGTGGAGTGTAGGTTTTCAACTTGGGATTAAAAATACCATCAACGACGATTTATAGCATCTTGTTTTACTTGCTTTTAGTTGTCTTTACCTTGGTCTCCTTCTCCTTGCTTGTTTTATTATTTTCTCCAGTTTGCATCACCTAGTTATCGTGATCATCATCAGCTAAGGCATAACTTCCTTCACCTTGAGTCGACTTTCGTTGTATATCATTAATGTATGAATATTATATATTAATTCATGCTATATTATGTAACTTTCCCGTTTTCAAGTTTCAATTGGACCTTTACACCCACAGAATGATAGCTCTTATACACAAGTATGTCATTTTGGCTGCTTCATAGAATGACAATTGACCATACAAACCAACACGAGTATTTCTAGTGTGCTTTGTCCTCACTCTCACTTTTTTCGAAAAAACTTCTCAGGAGGTCACCCATCCTGAAATTACCTCAGGTCAAGCACGCTTAACCGTAAAATTATTTCATGACGGGCTACTGAAAAACAAGATGCACCTTGTTAATCTAGGTAGTACCAATCAATCTATTTAAGCTCTTTTCAACTGTGTAGTCCCATACATACATAATCATAGAATAATCACAGTAATTGACCTTCCCCATGCGATGTGGGATTGCATAGTTTACCCAGTATTTCCCCTTACGGATCCTAAGACTACTGACTGTCACAATAACCCCCTTATGAGGTTCGACGTCCTCGTCGACCACACTTCCGACTAAGTCAAGGCTCTGATACCATTTGTAACGTCCCCACTTCAAGCCTTTATTGACTTTTACACCCATGAAATGATGGTTCTTATATACGAGTACGTCACTTTAGTTGCTTCATGGAATGACGACTAACCCTACAAACCAACACGAGTATTTCTAGCGTACTTTGTCCTCACTCGCACACTTCTTGAGAAAAATTCCTAGGAGGTCACCCATCTTGAATTACCCCAGGTTAACACACATAACTGTGAAATTCTTTTGTGATGGGCTACCAAAAAATAAGATGCACCTTGTTGACATAGGTAGTATCAATCAATCCATTTAAGTCATTTTCAACTGTGTAGTCACATACCTACACAATCATAGAATTATACTTGACATTTCCCAGGCGATGTGGGATTATACAGCTTACCTAATATTTTTTCATACGGATTCTAGGACTACTAACTGTCACATATTATATATTTATATGAAAAGAATTTGGGTAGGGAGCTAAGATCACCATATAGTGATCATTATTCAAGTAAACATAAAAATTAATGGCATGTTCGTTGTAGTAGTTCTACAAAATTGTGATTTTTGAGGCTTTATAACCCAACTAGTAAATAATAGCTTGTTCTGTTTTAATTTATGTATTAGCATTTTTGGAATTGATTCTTTTTTTTATTATTATTATAACCAATTATCGAGTTATTGTATTTTAGTTATTTTAATCATTTAGTTGTAGAACGGTTCTATTTTAATTTATGTCTCAACTGGTTTTTATTTAAGTAATTTTAGAAAACAGTTATTGAATTATATTTATTTCAGAAAATGATTTTTGATTTAATTGATTCAATGAACTTGTTTTTAATCAAGTTGTTTTGGGAATCGATTTTTTATTTAGTTAAAACAATGAACCAATTTTTAATTTATTTATTTTATTTAACTATTTTTTGCGTGTAAAATTTTATCTTGGTTGCTTTACATAACTAGTTTATTTATCTCAGATTTTTAGTTAGTTGATAAATATAACAGGTTTTTTTATCATATAATTTAAGTTATTATGTGTTATTTATTTTTTACTTATTTTATTATGGAATCGATTCAGTTTAGATTCATGCCTCGGTATTTTTAGAATTGATTTCTATTTTTTTTAAAATATAACTGATTTTTGAGGAATTATGTATTATCCATTTTTACTAAATTTGTTGTTGAAGTAATTTAGTTTTTAATTTATGTTTCAGTGTTTTATGAACTGATTTTCTTTTTATTTTTTTAATTATAACTGTTTTGAGTTGTTCCGTGTTATTTATTTTTATTCATTATCTTATAGAACTGATTATATTTTAATTATAACTGATTTGAGTTATTTAGTGCTATTTATTTTTATTTATTATAACTAGTTTGAGTTATTTTGTGTCATTTGTTTTTATTCATTATGTTATAGAACCGGTTCTATTTTTAATTATAATTGGTTTGAATTATTGTGTGTTAATTATTTGTATTCATTATGTTATAGAACTGATTATATTTTAATTATAACTAGTTTAAGTTATTCTATGTTATTTGTATTCATTATGTTATAGAATCATTTCTACTTTAATTATAATATCTTTTCAGTTATTTTGTGTTATTTATTTTTATTCATTATGTTATAGAACTGGTTCTATTTTAATTTATATATGAGATTTCTACTTCTAGTGACCTTTCTAGTGATGGTGACTTTTCAGGAGATTTTTTCGGTGAATTTTTCGACGATGATAACTAATCTGACGACTTTTTTGGTGATTTTTCTAACGACTTTATCTTTTCCAACACCAGTGACTTTCCCGATGACTTTTCTGATGCCGGTGATTTTCTTGCGATACTTATTATTATAAGTTTTATCAAATTTATTTATCGTATTTTTTTGAGTAAATACTATTTTGGACCTTGTGTTTTGTAAAAGTTATCAATTGGACTCTCTGTTTTGTTAAATAACAAAATAGACCATATATTTTTCAAAATAGTAAAAATAGGACCAATAAACTCAATTTTTAACAATTTTATTTTTTAATATAACTAAATTTAAGACAATTTCTAACACAAACAGACACAAAAAATGTAACCAGTTTTGCCATAACATCTTTAGATCAGATTATTATTAAGTTTTATTTTGACAAAAAATCAGTTCAGGGTCATATTTGTACAATTTTAGAAAATACAAGGTCTATTTTGTCATTTAACAAAACAGAGGGTCCAATTGGTAACTTTTGCAAAACATAGGATCCAAAATGACATTTACCCTATTTTGTTTAATTTTCCATATTTTAAACTTTAATTTTTTTATCTCATATCTTTTTGCATTATTTATTTATGACATATAAAAGTAAACTCTATTAAATTTTCTCATATTTATGAAAAACCACATATTAAAATTAGGTGTGTAATTGGATATTCAATTAAAAAACTAATCCAATCTAATTAGTAGTTGGATTTTCTTGGATTAGATTTTGAGGTCAAATTAAATTGGATTAGATGATGATTTTTAAATCCATTTACTAATTGAATTGGACACGTAAGAAATTTAGCTCTATGTAGGAATTAACCTCTATAATTTCAGCTTCAAGATCACACTTAAACAAACAAATATTAAATCCAAACAAACAAATCAAGAATAAAACCAGCAAGCGCATATCAAACCAGAGACATAAACACAGAGATAAATCTAGATAGCTTTTAGACACAATAACACACGAGATTTATACTGGTTCAGATCCTAAGTTCAATGTGAACTTGGTCCTACTCTAGTTTGAAATCACTGCCACCAATCTTTATTAAATGAGATTAAGAGACATCAATCTCAAGAGCTACAGGGAAATAATCATAGTAAATCTTCCATAGTGTAATCCCTCAACACTCATTAACTCACTAACCCAAGCCAACATAATCATCAATGTTGCTCAATACAATTTCTCAATCCAGCTCTCTCACTCTCGGATATCTCTCTTGCTTTCTCACTTTAACTTCTCTCTCTGCAATGTTGTGTCTTTCTCCTTTTTTTTGGTTGAGTCTTCTTTTTGTTATTATGAAATGAGATGAGTAGTTCTCTTTATAAAGGTCAATAGATCTAATATGATTGCTTTCACATTTTAATTAATGACCAATTAACTAATTAACCAAGTTTTAGTTGAGTTTTTAAGGAATAATACCATAGGATTAAATTTCTCTAGTATTAGTAGAACTTGTAATTTTTCCGCCCATAATGTGGTTAAGTGGGCGTTTACCCATAAGAGGTTTAGTTTTATTCTGCTATCTTCTATTCCGGACAACTTGTATTGTAATGATCATAAGGTCTAACCTTTTCTATTTATATAAGCACAAATTTTCATAAAATATTAAATTGGATAGGAGGAGTAGGAGATGCTCTTACAATGTTTTGAAAACCAAACCAAACACTAAACCAAAGATTTCCAAAATATCTATTGTTTTAGAAAAGATCCGTGAATGCTAAAAATCTTAATTCACTAGACAACAAAATACATGAGATGATGGGTTTTGGAAGATTTGTTTTCACAATTTTGATCAACCTTTTTAATCTCTTCGTGCAAAATTTTAGAAAAATGGGAAACGTTAATTTTATATGTAGCTACTAAAATGTGATTATTGGGTTTATGTTCATACATTATGACATAACATCCCGGCAAGGATGCCTTCTTTCATATACTAGTTTGTTTTTCTTCCCTATTTAGAAATTAAATCTGCATTTGTTGCAAGAAAAAAGAGAAAAAAATTAAATTTTACAAGTAGGGGTGTTTATTGGATCACATTCAATGGATTTGGATCGATCCGACCCAATCCAATTATTTATTGGATATTAAATTTTGTCATCTGATCCAATCTAATTGAATTGAGTCATCCGATCTGACCCAATAGATGTATTGGATTGGATCGGTTCCATCAATTAGATACTTTAACTGGTATGGATCCAATGGATGAATCCAATCCATTTTAGCCACTATTTAGGCTGATTTCATTAAAAAATATATGAAAAACATAATTTAAAACATAATAATCCAACATAGATAATAAACAATAGTTTAATTCAAATCTAACCTAATTTTTATGATCCCATAATAAACATATAACACAAATCTAACTTAATAAACAAATCCAATACATCAAATGTAAATATTATATAAAATATTAAATCAATCACTCTCAAGAAGGGTAGCGAGATATTTTAGATTTATGGTTTTTTTGTTTATTCATATGTGTGTACATGCACAATAAAATTAAATATAATTGGATGGACATTGGATGATATTGAATTGGATCGGTTCGGTTATCCATTGGATCTGTCTCATCCAACATCCAATCCAATTGAATTTTTAAAATTTGTATCTAATCCAATTATAATTAGATGTCCGATTTTATTAGATCGGGACGGTTAGGATTTGATGACTTTCTGGAAACCCAGTGCAAGTTTTGATTAGCATTAATCAATGTATAGTTAGTATTTTTTTCCCTTTCAAAAATAAAATTATAAAATTATGCCGTAAGCTATTTTCCTTTAATTGAATTTTTCAAAGATTGATAGTAGCTTCTACACCCATGTGCACAGAAAAGGAGTACATAAATAATAGTCAATTTATTTAAAAGAAATAATGATTAGTCTTACAATAACTGAAATAAATACACAAATTAAGAAAACTCTCTAAGCTAGTTAAGTTTAGATAAGAAGAACACAGAGTGCAAAATTACAGTAGATCGAGTCATAATAAAACTGAGCAGAGAAACAGATCAATCCAATAAAATATTTAATATTAAATACATAATATTCACAGATTTTACACTAAAACGATTCTAAAAAAGAAAAAAAAAATAGGTTTAAGAAAGAGAAAATTCAGTAGTAGAGAAGAGAACGACTCGATGAAATCCATGAACGAGTCACAACAGCAAATCATCCCCAAAAAGGTAGAGAAGGCGCTCGACGGCCCAGCTGGGCTGAGGTGCGACGCCCATGGTCAATCTCTGCGACTGTTCCTGAGTCAGGAACGGCGCACGGCAAAGCGGGCACGACTTCCGGTGAGACTCTTGGTGGTGGTGCTGGTCGTGATCTAGCCACCGGTCGAGGCATTCTCGGTGGAAGACATGGCGGCAGTTCCTCAGCTCTCTCACCTCGTCGTTCGTGTTCAATTGGTTCAAGCACACGGCGCACGTGTCCCAATGGCCTTCCTGGTTCGGGAATCTCTCCGTCATTTCGCCGAACGTGGTCAGAGTCAGACTATCTCTGATCAATTCAATCGAAGGAGAACACGGAGGCGGAGATGGAAATCGTGAATTTTCAGTTCCTAAGAAATTAGGGTTTCTGGAAGAATATTCCTGAATTTTGTTTCTGATGCTGATTGCCCAAGCTAAAATCCATCTCGTTACTGCAATTATCAGAGCTGCTTTGTATAACATATGAGTAACAATTGCGCTTGAAGTTAGATCATCCGCAAACAAACCCATTTTTGAGAAAGAAAACTAAGCTCAAGCAAGTCAACAATGGAGGAAGAAAGAAGAAGAAGAAGGAAGAAGAAAAGGGGGAGATCTCAAGTGGTTTAGCGTTGCTTATAAAGACTCAAAAAGCTAAAGAAGGGAATCTCTTTTTTTCTTTTTATTTATTTAATAAAAATTAAAACTTTTTGATTACCAATAGAGTGTCAAACTCAGTGAGTCACAACTAGGTCATGGGTGTGTGGCCACGTCATAAGGGCGGTGGCTCCATTCCATTCCTCCATTGCTTACTACTATTAAGCTTTCCCTTTCTTTAGATTTTCCAATACGTTGAAAAGCTTTTTATATCAACTTTATATTTTAGCTATAATAAGCAAAAAAATCATCAAAGTTAAAGCAGCATTGATTTGCTCAGCTTATTAAAAAATGAAAAGACCAAACACGTCTTTCTTTCCACTGCTTTTTAGCAAATAAAATATAGGTGACATCACATCAATATTACTGAATTTCCTACTAAGTCCCAACCTCCACTATCAAATAAAAATTGCTGAAATTAGGACCAATTTTTTTGTTAGGTTTGAGTTGAAGATCGAAAGAAGAAATCAAAGTTGTGGCCATTATTACAATTCCAACGCAAGCCAAGCAAATAGACAGGTTTACTTGCTTTTCATAATACGTGAGCATGAGAGTGTTAATTGGTACCATCCTAGTCAGATCCCACGATGACCACTTCATTAAGTATTTATTTCTATTAGAATTACTTTACTGCTTTGTGAAGAAACTAACTTGTTTGTAAGACAAAAATCAAATATTTATTATAAATTAATTAAACACATGTATAAAGGGTCTGTGTGAGTGAGTGTAAGAAGAATTAGAAGAAGACTTATCCATGGTGTGTGTGTGTGTAGTAGGAAGCATCATCCACATTATCTCTACTCTGACTCTGACCTGGTCTTTGATATTTGCACCCACTCACTCAAAGTTTGAAACAAATTTGCTGATGATGATGACGATAGTGTGACCCTATAATCTCCAAATGTAATCGCATATGGGGCATATTTTCGATTCTTATCTACACAGAAAGCTGGGCGCTGGGGCCATTTGGCAAGAATTTTCAAGCTTTAAGTTTTAAACATTTTCTTTTCTTATGCCTCAACCACGTTTTCAATAAATACTATCTAATAAAAATTGACGATAACTATTTACTACACAATTTTGTAGGAGTAGTTGAGTCCTACAATGTCTTTAAATTATCATTATCATTAAAAATAATATTCTTTTCCTTGGCTTATATAGCCATACATGAGTCTAATATGTCATAGGTGCAATTGATTTTGATTTGGACATTGAGTACACTTTACACTGGCTGGATGCTTTAATTTAGAAATTAGCAGTTAAGCACGTTTAATTATGAAATTATTTATAGCTATTTAAATAATTAATTATACTGTTATTATTAAATTCTGAGATGCATTTTATGTCATTCAGTAGTTTTCATAATTTTGCATTTCCGGTGCCCGGTAACATGGAACTCAGTGTTTGGCTCAGTAAAATCACAACTTAGTATGTTAGTAGTGTGGGACGGTTTATTAGTCATTGGGAATGTCGGGAATGGCCGGGAATTTAGAATTTCCCAAAAATACCTATTTAGTGTTATTTATGTAATTTTAGTGTGAAGGGGCAAAATGGTCATTTTTGCCCCATTATTATTTTGTCTTCTAGTGATTTTAATAGTTGAATTATATGTTTATTTTATTAATTGTTGGCTGAGGTATATGGGGGTAAATTGCTTTTGTTTCTCATTTATTCAAAAAATTCTAAGTTAGAAAAATTGGAATACTCTTTCTGTCTCAAAGCTCTCTCTCTTTCGGCCACCCTTAGAGCAGCTAGGGCTCTTGATTTTGCTCTCTCAACCCTTTGATTTCAGCAGCTCTTTGTGTAATCCAAGTCAAGGTTTGATCTCTAGTAACTTTTCTTTGTGTTTTCTTGAGTTGTAAGAAAAGTTTGATAGTTGCATGCTTGATAATATGTTGTTGTTGCTGCTGTGTTTATGTGATGTTTTCAGAGGTTTAATCTTGTTGTTTTAAGTAGATTAGAGCTAGTGTAATGCATGATAATTGTTTTGATTTCAAGATTGAAAGTTTTTAGCTTAAAGTTTAGTGTTCAAAGGGAAAATTCGAAATCTGTTGCTGTGATTATTGCATGAGTTAGAGTTTGTTTTCTACAGTGTTTTTATGCATGATTATGTAGTTTTAAGCTAGTTTTGAGGCTTGTATGTGAGCTTTAGCCAAGTTTGAGTTTGAACTCAAAGCTTGGAGCTCACATGGTGATTTTCAATTCTGTGTATTCTGGGTGATTTTAATGCTTTAAAATGTTATTTGGGTCATATAGAGCAGGTCTGGAAGGTTTGAGGTGATTTGGGTTGGATTTGAATGAGTTATGAAATTTTGAAATCTGCCTGCGAGGAATCAGAATTTCGGTTGTGCATCCAGAATTCCGGATGGGTTTCGAAAATTCCCAGAACCGGAATTTCGGTTGGGCAACCGGTCTACCGGTTGGGGAAATTTCAAAAACCCTAGTTTTCCTCGATTTTATGTTATTTGGGGTATTGCCATGCTTTTTATCGATAGGGTAACTTTTAGTTCCTAGTTTAAGTCCTCGGGAAGTGATTTAGCGTATCACTTATAGTGTTGTGATTTTTATGGTTTAGGAGCCTGTAATCCGCCGCGCAGATAGTTCCAATCAGGTTGACCGGCACACCTGAATTCGGAATCCAGGTAAGATTAGTATAACAGTATGCATATGTAGATTACATGTTTAGCGTGCATGTAGGAAGCCTGTTAGATTACATTAGATATGTATGTTGGCTTCGAACCATCCAACTGTGTCACGTCGGTACAGCCTGGAGTATGACCAGCAGCCGGAGTATGACCGGTTTGACCGATTAGGCTGACACTGTATCACGTTGGTACAGGCTGGAGTATGACCAGCAGCTGGAGTATGACCGGTTCGACCGATTAGGCTGATACTTAGGTTGGTGGTCCGTACTATTTGACGTATCACGTCGGTACAGGCTGGAGTATGACCAACAGCCGGAGTATGACCGGTTCGACCGATTAGGCTGATACTTAGGTTGGTGGTTCCGTACTATTTGACGTATCACGTCGGTACAGGCTGGAGTATGACCAGCAGCCGGAGTATGACCGGTTCGACCGATCAGGCTATTACTTGTCAATAGTACCGTCCCTATGAACGTTCAGAACTCAGTACCGTGTTGGACACGGCAGTTAGGGGGACTCAGTATCGTGTTGGACACGGCAGTTAGGGTTATGGTCAGGGGTATGGGCGTCTGACCATGACCGGGATTTATGTATGAGTATTATTATGCTTTTCTTACTGAGTCTGTCGACTCACAGTGCTATGTTTATGTGTAGGTAAGGGCAAGGCTAGAGCTGATGGACCGTGAGCGAGCCGGTGAAGATTGTACATGTCGGGGCGGTTAGGCCTGGAGCGTACGATCATCGGGACAGCGAGGCTATTTTTGTAATTCGTCGCTAGGCGACTTATATTTTGTATAGACAGTAAACTTTTGTAAATGGTTTTGTAATCGGGATCCCGAGTATTTTGTATAAATATTTTACAAGTTTAATTAAAAAGCAAAAATTTTAATTAATCACGTTTTCCATAAACCTCGTTGATTAGCAACGAGCTGCACAGCATGTTTAAAAATCACGTAATACGCCTATGCTAGTTAGGGTGTTACAATTTGGTATCAGAGCCGCCAGGTTGTCTTCCGAAGATCGTCACGACATGTACAATCATCATCAGCAGTTAGCTCGTTCCACGGTTCAGTAAGCCTTTATTACTTTAGTAGTTTATTTATTTATTTTATGAATAAGAAAAGCCTGATAGGAAGCATGTTAGTAGCCTGATAATAGATGTTAGGTTATTTTTAGTATTAATTTTAGATTAAGTTTAGTATATTTTTAATTTAGTTTTAATCGTGTTTAGAGCATTTTCACGCTTGTTATCTTTTATTTGTGCAGATTTAAAATAGAAGAAGATTAGAAAAATATCAGAGAAAAAGATGGAAAAAAAAGATAAAAATATCATGATATTTAAAATAGAGGAAATTGTGCAAGGAAATAAAGCCGAAACTTCAAGCCTGAATTCGACTATCTTCTGATTAGATTTTGGAAAAAGTGAAAACATAAAAGTTCTAGATCTCTCTTTTATCTTTCCGGAACATCTTGAATCGTCCAATTCCGAGCAATATCGACAGAGTTATGACCAAAATACTATCAGTCAACGCAACAGGAAAAATATCTCGTTTGAGGTTTCCCAAAATATTTAAATTCGAATTGGAATTCAAACATGTGCATTTTTTCCATATTTTTAGGCCTTCAATGCCTATACAAAGGGAAGAATGGAGTTGATTTCAGCAAGTAATTTCAGAGAGCAAAAAAGTAAGAGTTCAGATACAGAGTAGAGAGATCAACCACAATACTGGAGACATACTGCTCAGGGTTTTCGGCATTCTTCTTTTCTTCTCTTCTCTATTTTTCATCTCTTTTCTATCAGTTAATATGTGTATTTGTGCTTCAATGAACATGAGTAACTAAACACTTTATTAGGGTTAGATGGATATTGTTTGACATTGTTTATGGTTTTAATATGATTTATTTTCCCCCTAATTTCTATGTATTCTATTTTATTTGTGCTTAATTACTTTTAATTGCCTGATCACCAATTAACTGTTTATGATTTTGATGCGAGATCTGAGAAGTGAGTGTCAAATATGCTATAGTAGAATAGAACTGAATTTCGATATAGGACGAGAGTACTTATATGGTTTAGATAGCTTATAGGGTTTTCGTGTTTAATGTCTGTTGTATGTTAAATTTATCACGAGAGTAGAAAGTTTTCGTTGCATCCAACTATTTTTCTTATACTTCATTGTTTTTTTTCCTATCTTTTATTTGATCAAATAGAAGTAAAAATTTAATTTTAACGTACTTAACTACACTCCCTATGGGATCGACCTCACTCCTAGTGAGTCTACTACTTGAAACGATACGTACACTTGCATGTGTTAAATATCGCAACAGTAGAATAGGCGCATGTTTCGATTTTAATTTCCAAATTAAGCGGCATTAGTAAGCTCTCCTTGAATACGACCTGATATGCCAACTCTTGGTTTCGCAGGCGGTTCCGACTAGATGGACGCCAGGCGGACTACCAGGAGCCAGGGCAATTCAGTGTGGTCGAATCAAGGTCAGGGAGCTCAGTTTCCCCCGCCAGCTAGGAGCCAAGGTAGAGGTCCCAGGGGAAGGGCTCATGGTCGGGGTGATGAGAACCCGCCACAGGCTGCCCAGGCTCCCCAAGTCGATCAGAGAGCCCAGAATTGGGAGGTTAGGTTTGCGAAAATGCAAGTCAGAATTGAAGAGCAAGACCTCGAGATTCAGAGATTGAGGCAGCAGGGTGCTCCTGCAGTGCCTGTGCCAGTAGTTCCAGTGGCACCCGCCCCTGCTGCTCAGGCCAAAATAGTTGTGGCGGCCAATAGAATGGAACCTTTGTATGAACGGTTCCGGAAGCAAGCACCTCCGGTCTTTTTGGGAGGTCCAGATGTGATGAAGGCCAAACAGTGGTTGACGATGATCACCAGAATTTTGAACTTTATGGGGGTGACCGGGAATGACAGAGTGGTGTGTGCCACTTTCCAGTTCTAGGAAGACGCTCTTGTATGGTGGGACATGGTGTCTCAGATCCATGCCGTCACCACCATGACCTGGGAAAGGTTCCAGGAACTCTTCAACGCCAAGTATTATAACGAGGCGGTCAGAAGCGGCAAGAGGAAAGAGTTCGCTCACCTGACCCAGCGAGAGAATATGAGCGTGACAGAGTATGTAATACCCGGAATTAAGAAATGGATTAGCAAAACCCTAACTAAATAATTATGTATAATTGAGGAATTATATTATTATATAGTTCAATATATGTGATTTTATATGAATTTTAATATATTAAAGACCCCGTTGGTGAGCGAGGGGCATTTTGGTAATTATGACCCGAGAAGGGTAAAATGATGAAATTAATTTAATTACGTGCTTAATAGAACTATATTATTATATAGTATGCCTGTGTTGTCTTTTCAGGTGTGTTCTGACAGGTTAGCGCGGTATAGTCACAACCGGGAATTTCGGACCAAACTGGGTTCGGGCCCGAAATGTAAATTGGATTGATTATTTGGCATTTTATTTGATAAATGATAATCTGAAATTTATTTGAAATTAATTGAGTATTGAATGACTATTTTACCCTTGTGAGGGTGTATGTGGGTATTTAAGCCCTAAGGGCATTTTGGTCTTTTGAACTTATTTAATTTATTCTTGTAAAAGCTGAATTTTGAGTTAATGAGATGAAAATTCTGGTATTCCCTTCCCCATAACCCTCTCTCTCTCAAACCCTCTCCTTATTCTAGCTTTGATTTTGATGGGAATTTCTTGTTTTGGAGCTTGGAGTTTGTGGATTAGTGAGCTTGAAAGTGAAGGAAGTTTAGCTAAACTTGAGGTAGCTTTTTCAGATTTTAATTTTGACTTCCTTGCTGAATTTTCTTGATGATGGAACATGATTTTGGTTGTTGAAAGTGTATGTTGCATGAGGTGTTATTCTCTTGTTAGTTTGAGTTTGTTGTGTTTGAATTCTTGGTAAATGATTGTTTGATTTCTAGGCAAGAATTCTAGGGTTTTCTCTTATCTTGAACTTAGGCTATTGTTGGTAATTATGGTTGAAAAATTGATGGAGTTGTTGGGTTTGAAGCTCTTGTTCAAGAGCTTGAATTTTACAAGTTTGGAACTTGATTTTTTATACTTTTGGGCAATCTGAATTTTGAGTTTAATATGTGATTTTGATGCATGAAATATGTGTTTTAGACCCTATAATATTTGCTAGCTGCTGTAAGTGGATTAATTATGATTTTGGATGTGAAAAGCTAGCTTGAGTTCATGGAACTCAAGCTTGGTGCTTTAATGGCACTTTTTGATTTTTAGTGCAATTGTTGGGTTTAAGTTGTGGAATATGTTTATTATGACATATATTGATGCTTTGGAAAGTTTGGGAATGTTTGGGGATGATTTGAGTGAGTTTTGGGGGTTTAAAGATTGAGAACTTTCGTGTTCTCTGCCCAGACAACCGGAATTCCGGTTGGTTCATCCGGAATTCCGGTTGGAGTTCATCGGGAAATGCTGAATTTTGTTTCGGCCATAACTTTTGACTCGGGACTCCGTTTGGGACGTTCTTTATACCGTTGGAAAGCTCTTTTCGAGCTCTATGTGATTATCTGTATTTGAAATGCCATGAATTTATTTTATGAATATGAAATCAGGGGTTAACCCTATTTGTGAAAATCCCGGATTGTGTGACTAGGATTACCGACACCTGGTCAGGAGCACCCGGGGATTCAGAATCTCTGCCTTTACGGGACAACAGGTAAGACAGTAGTTGCACGTAGAGATATGCACGGTGGTGCTTATATTGAATATTATATTGGTGATAATTAGAAACCGAGATTAGGGTTATTACCCTAAAGTGAGTGGTTTAATGGCCTAGGGTTATTACCCTAGTAATTATTAATGTGTAAATGCTATGCCATGCTAAATATATTGTAATAAAGAATTATGCGCACAAGGCATAATTAAGTTAGACTCGGTAAATTAGTACCTTGAGTTTGATAGTAATGCGGTTTAGGGTTATTACCCTAGAAGTTATGTGAAAGTAAGAAAGTCATGATGTACAATAATATTGCTAATCAAGTGAAAGCATGAATTAGGGTTATTAATCTCTATAAGTGTTATTTTGAGCATGCAATGATATGTTATATGAGAGACTATTTGGTATGTAATTTAGGGTTATTACCCTAAGATTCTATATGTTTTGTTATCTATTGAATACATACATATATTTCAAGAATTATGTGCATAAGACATAACTTGGTTAGACCTAGTATATTACTAGGATAAACCACTGAAAGAACGTAATGTATGGATTACGTAAATATATATGAATAGGGTTATGTGAGTAAGGCATAACCAGGTTAGACTCGGTAATTATAATCGAGATAAACCTTACTAAGGCCTTATTGTAAATAGACGTGTGAGCGTAACACGTAAGTCTATGCTACATAGACATATATAGACGTGTGGGAGCAACACGAAGGTCTATGCTACATAGACATATATAGGCGTGTGAGCGTAACACGCAGGTCTATAGCAAATAGACAAATAGTGCAGTGGCACCAATAATTATATGATAAATATATATGTTGAGATGAAGGGTTATGCGCTTAAGGCATAACCAGGTTGGACTCGGTAACAAGAACCGAGATGAACTGATCTAAGGCCTTATTGTAAATAGACGTGTGAGAGCAACACGTGGGTCTACGCCACGTAGACATAAATAGACGTGTGAGCGCAACACGTAGGTCTACGCCACATAGACATAAATAGGCATGTGAGCGTAACATGCAGGTCTGTGTCACACAGACAAATTTGAATAGCATTGTTGTTTATATTGTATGATGAGCATATTATTGATATGTTTTATACTGTCTTGCTGGGCTTGGCTCACGGGTGCTCTACTGTGCAGGAAAGGGTAAGTCAGTGGCTGATCAACCATGAGTTTGAGGAGCAAGATGAAGAATGTACATGTTCAAGCCATATCAGACCAAGCGGGTTAAGGGTCTATCAGTGATGAACTTTTGAACTCTATTTTTCCGTTTAGGTCGGCTAGAAATAAATGACTTGTAATAGCGTTTGTAAATATTTTTGGGATCCCAACTATTTTAAAAGTTTTAAATATATTACAAGTTTATTTTCTTTCTGTTTAATATAAAAGTTTAAATTCTGCGCTATTTTGACTAGTAATCTCGTTTAGGGGATTAGGGTTTCATAAGTATTTTGGGTAGCGTGCCTAATTATTTAGGGCGTTACAGAGTATACTACTCAGTTCGATCGGTTAGCGAGGTTAGCCTCGAGACTTGTGCCAACCGACTTCAGCAAGAAAGAGAAGTACCTGGACGGGTTAAATGCGAAGATTAAGCATGATTTGATGATCACCACTGACGACAAGACCACCTATGCCGAGATGGTGGAGAAGGCACTGCGAGCTGAGGGCGCAGTTGGGTGTATGTCGGAGTCGGCTAGTACTCCGGCGAGTGGCGGGGCTCCTACCCCTCCTGCATCAGGCTTTAGCAGGGGGAGTAGTGGTTCGGCCATGGACCAGAAGAGGAGAGCATCCACTGCATCCGGAGGCTCGAGTCAGAACAAGAGGGTCCGGGGGAACCAGAATAGAGGTAGTCGTTCTAGTGGTGCTGAGACCCGGTTCTCCTATCCCGAGTGCCCCAGCTGTAAAAGGCACCATCGGGGTGAGTGCAAAGGTCAGGGATGCTTTCATTGTGGCATGCCTGGACACTTCAAGAGGGATTGTTCCCAGCTCCACTCAGAGGCACCGAGGGCTCCGGCGATACCCACTCCAGCTAGGGTGTTCGCCATCACTCAGGCTGATGCAGATGCCAGCCCCTCAGTTGTAACAGGTCAGCTTTCTGTTAATAACTCGCTTTACTCAGTACTGTTTGATTCTGGGGCTACACATTCTTACGTGGCAGCCAGAGTCTTTAGTAAATTGGATAGACCGTATGATAGATATGAATCAGGATTTGGAACCCTATTACCTGGCGGAGAGTTGGTTATCTCCAACAGGTGGATTAGGTCTATGCCGATCAGGATAGATGGTAGAGAGTTAAGTGCTGACTTGATAGAGATGAGCCTAGTAGAGTTCGATATTATTTTAGGAATGGATTTCTTATCTAAATATTCGGCGAGTATTGATTGCAAAAGGAAGATGGTGATCTTCCAACCGGAAAGTGAAGAACCTTTTGTGTTTGTTGGTTCAGTTCGGGGATCTCAAATTCCGGTGATTTCGGCCATGTCAGCTAGGGATTTATTGCATGGCGGTTGTTTAGGGTTTCTGGCCGTGGTGGTGGACACCACTCGGCCAGATACCATTCGGCCAGAGAACATCAAGGTGGTTCGGGAGTTTTTAGATGCTTTTCCCGAAGAACTTCCAGGGTTACCACCTCAGCGGGAGATTGACTTCGTGATAGATTTGGCACCAGGGGTGGAACCAGTTTCCAAGGCTCCATATAGAATGGCTCCAGCTGAACTTAAGGAGTTAAAGATTCAGCTCCAGGGGTTGCTTGACATAGGGTTTATTAGGCCTAGTGTGTCACCCTGGGGACCCCGGTTTTGTTCGTCAAGAAGAAAGATGGAACTATGAGGATGTGCATCGATTACAGAGAATTGAACAAGCTAACAGTGAAGAATAAATATCCATTACCTAGGATCGATGATTTGTTCGATCAGCTTCAGGGGAAGGCGGTCTTTTCTAAGATTGATCTCCGTTCGGGTTATCATCAGTTGAGAATCCGAGAGGAGGACATTTCGAAGACGGCTTTCCGCACTAGGTATGGACATTATGAATTCCTGGTTATGTCATTTGGAATAACCAATGCTCCTGCAGCATTCATGGATTTGATGAATAGAGTATTCAAGGATTTCCTCGATATCTGTGTGATTGTGTTTATCGACGACATCCTCGTGTACTCTCAATCAGAAGAGGAGCATGAGTTACATCTTCAGATGGTACTGCAACGACTTCGGGAACACAAGCTTTATGCCAAGTTCAAGAAATGTGAATTCTGGCTATCTCAGGTGTCCTTCTTAGGGCACATCGTCAGCAAAGATGGGATCAAGGTGGATCCTGGGAAGATAGAATCCGTCAGGGATTGGCCGAGACCGAAGACAGTGACAGAGATCAGAAGCTTCTTGGGTTTAGCTGGGTATTACCGTAGGTTCGTGGAAGGGTTCTCAAAAATTTCAATGCCCTTAACCGAACTTACAAAGAAGAATCAGCGATTTGTCTGGTCAGACATGTGCGAAGCTAGTTTTCAGGAGCTGAAGCAGAGGTTGATTACCGCTCCAGTACTAGATTTGCCTTCAGACAACGAGAAGTTCGTAGTTTATTGTGATGCATCCAGACAGGGTCTGGGGTGTGTGTTGATGCAAGCCGATCGGGTTATCACTTATGCCTCCCGTCAGTTAAAGGATTATGAAGAGCGATACCCGACTCATGATCTAGAGTTGGCCGCGGTGGTTTTTGCATTGAAGATTTGGCGGCATTACATTTACGGAGAAAGGTGTGAAATCTATACCGACCATAAAAGTCTCAAGTATTTCCTTACTCAGAAAGATTTGAACATGAGACAGAGACGTTGGTTGGAATTTGTGAAAGATTATGACTGTGAGATTCTTTATCACCCTGGGAAGGCCAATGTAGTGGCCGATGCCCTGAGCAGGAAGGGTCCCGGGCAAGTAGCTAGCATGGTTCAGATTTCACCTCAGCTAGCAGAGGATATGGTTAGATCCAGCATTGAGTTTGTGGTAGGTCAGCTTCATAACTTAACGCTGCAATCTGATCTGTTGGAAAGAATTAAAGCCGCTCAGATGACCAATCCAGAGTTAATGAAGATCAGAGATGAGGTATTGGCTGGTCAAGCCAGGGATTTTTCAGTGTCAGACAACGGGATGCTTCTGTATAAAGCTAGGGTTTGTGTTCCGAATAGTGTGGAACTCAAGAATGAGATCTTTGAGGAGGCTCATTCTACCCCCTTATTCTCTGCATCCCGACACCACTAAAATGTACCAAGATCTTAAACCGTACTTCTGGTGGAGTGGTATGAAGAAGAATTTGGTAGAATTCGTATCGAGGTGCCTCACTTGTCAGCAGATTAAGGCTGAACATCAGAGACCAGCAGGGTTGTTGCAGCCTCTAACCCTACCTGATTGGAAGTGGGAAGATATCACGATGGATTTCGTGGTCGGGTTACCTAGAACCACGGGTTTGTTTGATTCCATCTGGGTAGTGGTGGATCGATTCACGAAATCTGCTCATTTTCTACCGGTTAGAACAACATTTACAGTGGATCAGTTGGCAGAATTGTATGTCAGAGAGATTGTAAGACTTCACGTGGTACCAAAGTCTATAGTTTCAGATAGAGATCCGAAGTTCACCTCCAAATTTTGGCAAAGTTTGCAACGAGGAATGGGTACAAAGCTGAAATTCAGTACAACATTCCATCCTCAGACAAATGGTCAGTCCGAAAGGACAATTCAGATATTGGAGGACATGTTACGAGCCTGTGTTATGGATTTTGAAGGCTCTTGGAATAAATTTCTACCGTTGATAGAATTTTCTTACAACAACAGTTATCAGAGTACAATAGGGATGGCTCCCTATGAACTGTTATACGGTAGGAAGTGTAGATCTCCCATCCACTGGGATGAGACAGGGGAGAGAAAATACTTAGGTCCAGAGTCAGTGCAGCGGACCAATGAGGCAATAGAGAAGATAAAAGCTAGAATGCTTGCCTCACAAAGTAGACAGAAGAGTTACGCAGATCCGAAACGCAGAGATGTTGAGTTCCAAGTAGGGGACCATGTGTTTTTACGAGTGTCTCCAATGAAGGGGATCAAACGTTTCAGGAAAAGAGGCAAGTTATGCCCTAGATTTACAGGACCTTTCGAGATTCTCGAGAAGATAGGTCAAGTAGCATACCGGTTAGCATTGCCTCCAGCTTTATCAGCAGTTCACAACGTATTCCATGTCTCGATGTTGAGAAAATACGTTTCAGATCCCCCTCATATACTCAGTTATGAGAGCCTTAAACTGCAGCCAGATATGTCATATGAAGAACAGCCAGTGCAGATCCTGGATAGAAAGGATAAAGTCCTTCGGAATTAGACCATAGCATTGGTCAAAGTTCTCTGGAGAAACAGCAAGGTGGAGGAAGCCACCTGGGAACTAGAATCAGATATGAGAGCTCAATATCCAGAGTTGTTCAGGTTAGATTTCGGGGACGAAATCCTTTTAAGGGGGGAATAGTTGTAAAGACCGCTTGGTTTAATTTGGAAATTAGCAGTTAAGCACGTTTAATTATGAAATTATTTATAGCTATTTAAATAATTAATTATACTGTTATTATTGAATTCTGAGATGCATTTTATGTCATTCAGTAGTTTTCATAATTTTGCATTTCCGGTGCCCGGTAACATGGAACTCGGTGTTTGGCTCAGTAAAATCACAACTTAGTATGTTAGTAGTGTGGGACGGTTTATTAGTCATTAGGAATGTCGGGAATGGCCGGGAATTTAGAATTTCCCAAAAATACCCATTTAGTGTTATTTATGTGATTTTAGTGTGAAGGGGCAAAATGGTCATTTTTGCCCCATTATTATTTTGTCTTCTAGTGATTTTAATAGTTGAATTATATGTTTATTTTATTAATTGTTGGCTGAAGTATATGGGGGTAAATTGCTTTTGTTTCTCATTTATTCAAAAAATTCTAAGTTAGAAAAATTGGAAAACTCTTTCTCTCTCAAAGCTCTCTCTCTTTCGGCCACCCTTAGAGCAGCTAGGGCTCTTGATTTTGCTCTCTCAACCCTTTGATTTCAGCAGCTCTTTGTGTAATCCAAGTCAAGGTTTGATCTCTAGTAACTTTTCTTTGTGTTTTCTTGAGTTGTAAGAAAAGTTTGATAGTTGCATGCTTGATAATATGTTGTTGTTGCTCTTGATTTTTATGCATGATTATGTAGTTCTAAGCTAGTTTTGAGGCTTGTATGTGAGCTTTAGCCAAGTTTGAGTTTGAACTCAAAGCTTGGAGCTCACATGGTGATTTTCAATTCTGTGCATTCTGGGTGATTTTAATGCTTTACAAATGTTATTTGGGTCATATAGAGCAGGTCTGGAAGGTTTGAGGTGATTTGGGTTGGATTTGAATGAGTTATGAAATTTTGAAATCTGCCTGCAAGGAACTGGAATTCCGGTTGTGCATCCGGAATTCCGGATGGGTTTCGAAAATTCCCAGAACCGGAATTCCGGTTGGGCAACCGGTCTACCGGTTGGGGAAATTTCAGAAACCCTAGTTTTCCTCGATTTTATGTTATTTGGGGTATTGCCATGCTTTTTATCGATAGGGTAACTTTTAGTTCCTAGTTTAAGTCCCCGGGAAGTGATTTAGCGTATCACTTATAGTGTTGTGATTTTTATGGTTTAGGAGCCTGTAATCCGCCGCGTAGATAGTTCCAGTCAGGTTGACCGGCACACCTGAATTCGGAATCCAGGTAAGATTAGTATAAAAGTATGTATATGTAGATTACATGTTTAGCGTGCATGTAGGAAGCCTGTTAGATTACATTAGATATGTATGTTGGCTTCGAACCATCCAACTGTGTCACGTCGGTACAGGCTGGAGTATGACCAGCAGCCGGAGTATGATCGGTTCGACCGATTAGGCTGATACTTAGGTTGGTGGTTCCGTACTATTTGACGTATCATGTCGGTACAGGCTGGAGTATGACCAGCAGCCGGAGTATGATCGGTTCGACCGATTAGGCTGATACTTAGGTTGGTGGTTCCGTACTATTTGACGTATCACGTCGGTACAGGCTGGAGTATGACCAGCAGCCGGAGTATGACCGGTTCGACCGATCAGGCTGTTACTTGTCAATAGTACCGTGCCTATGAACGTTCAGGACTCAGTACCGTGTTGGACACGGCAGTTAGGGGGACTCAGTATCGTGTTGGACACGGCAGTTAGGGTTATGGTCAGGGGTATGGGCGTCTGACCATGACCGGGATTTATGTATGAGTATTATTATGCTTTTCTTACTGAGTCTGTCGACTCACAGTGCTATGTTTATGTGTAGGTAAGGGCAAGGCTAGAGCTGATGGACCGTGAGCGAGCCGGTGAAGATTGTACATGTCGGGGCAGTTAGGCCTGGAGCGTACGATCATCGGGACAGCGAGGCTATTTTTGTAATTAGTCGCTAGGCGACTTATATTTTGTTTAGACAGTAAACTTTTGTAAATGATTTTGTAATCGGGATCCCGAGTATTTTGTATAAATATTTTACAAGTTTAATTAAAAAGCGAAAATTTTAATTAATCACGTTTTCCATAAACCTCGTTGATTAGCAACGAGCTGCACGACATGTTTAAAAATCACGTAATACGCCTATGCTAGTTAGGGTGTTACAAGTGCACCTTCAGGAGAAGGGTATTTACAAGCTTTCGGGAGATTGCTTTTGAAGTCTTGCATCGGGAGGATACAAGCACACAACCTTCGGGAGATGGTTGTATAGGCTTTCGGGAGATAGCCTTTAAGCTTTGAATCGGGAGGATTCAAGCACTCTTCAAGGTGATCGAAGGGAGTTCGAGCTCTTGGAGTTTTATCAAGATTCAGTTAGTAGGTGGAATACATCAGGCTTGCGGCATACAATAAGAGGGAGTCTATTTATGCATAAGTCAATTACTTTGTATTTTTGATACCGATCTAATGAATCTTATCTCTGGGCGTGGCCCCGTGGACTAGTAACAATCTGAAAGGATTGTTGAAACCACGTACAAAAATCTTGTGTGTTTTTACTTTTATGCACTGTTTGTTTTTTAGGGTTTCTCTGGAGTTACAGAGTTGTATTCTGTAACTACAGAAAACTGTTTTCAGTACTAGTTTCATTATTCCGCATTTAATTAATCACTTAATTAAATAATCAAACTAGGAATATTAAAATACGGAATTTCATTTGGTATCAGAGCGAGTCACTAAATTCTTAGTGAGATCTTGAGGTTATTCCGTTAACTTGTTTTGTGTAAGATGTCTTTGTTTGCAGAAGGAAGTTCTATCTCTAGACCTCCTCTATTGAATGAGTCGAATTATCCTTATTGGAAGGTCAGGATGAGAGCATTCATCAAATCGCAAGATGAGATGGCATGGAGAGCTATTCTTACAGGTTGGTCTCAACCTACTGAAAATGATGAAAAAGGTAATACTCAGGTAAAATCTGAACTCAGTTGGACCACTGAAGATGAAAAACTGTCTGGTTATAATAATAAGGCTTTACATGCTATTTTTAATGGTGTTGGTGAAGGCTTTATTAAATTAATCTCATCTTGTGAATCTGCAAAGGAAGCATGGGAAATCCTTCAAATTCAATTTGAAGGTACTGCTGATGTAAAGAGATCACGATTTACTATGCTGCAAACTAGATTTGATGAATTGAGAATGTCAGATACTGAAACTTTAAATGATTTTTATGAAAGACTATCTGATATTTCTAATGAGTTTTTTGCCTTGTGAGAAAAATTAGATGAATCTGTCTTGGTTCGAAAAATTGTTCGAGTTCTTCCTGACAGGTTTGATACAAAATTGCTTGCAATGGAAGAGGCAAAAGACTTTGGCAAAATGAAGGTTGAGGAACTCATGGGGTCTTTAAGAACCTTTGAGTTGAATCAACAAATCAAGAAAAAGAGTAAGCAAAGTCTCTCGAATGAGAAAAGTAAAGGTATTGCCTTCAATGCTTCTGAAAATATTGTTTCTGATGATGAAAATGATGATGAAATGGTTCTGTTGGCAAAGAATTTCCAAAAATTCATGAAATCTGTTGGAAATAAAAAGAACTTTTCAAAGAACCCAAAAGGTAACATTTCTGGTAATATTCCCTCTAAACCTTTTTCATCTAACAATAAAAAAGGTATTAAATGCAGAGAATGTGAAGGTTTTGGTCACACTCAATCCGAATGTGCTAATACCTTAAAGAAAAATAAAAAGGGATTAAATGTTACTTGGAGTGATGATTCTGAGAGTAGTGAGGATGAAAAAGAAAAGGTTGTCCTAACAAGTGTTTTGTCAAGAAATTTGCAGGAAAAAGGAAAGAGCATTTGCTTGAACAATATCCTGATCAATGACAACAAGGAAGAATCCAGATTCGAATCAGATGAGTCAGAAATTGATGAGGATTCCATGGCTGAATCCTACAAGGTAATGTTTGGTAAGTGGTTGGAAACTTGTGCTGAAAATTGCTCCCTGGTTAAAGATAATAAAATCTTGTGTAACAACATTATTGAGTTGGAAGAAAAACTTAAATGTTGTGAATCTGATTTGTCTTTAAAAGAGTCAAAGATTATTTCTTTAACCAAGGAAATTGATAACATTAAAAAGAATGTTAAAATGCTAAATCCAGGTTCCACCATCTTTGAAAAAATTCAAAAATCTGGCCAAACCAATCATGCAGGGCTGGGTTATGTTCCAAATCAACCTGATTCTAATACCACTCTTGTTAAAACTAATAGTTTTGTTTCTGGAAGAACTGTTTCTACCTCGCAGGTTTCTGTCTCTACAGCAAAGCACTCTGCTGTTACAGAAAAGAAGCAGCACGGTAAGTTTGACAATTTCAAAGGGAATGGAAGACGTTTCATTCCTATTTGCCATTTTTGTGGAGTAAAAGGTCGCATTCGACCTAAATGCATAACCATGCATAACATGTTTAAATCTAATTATATTGGAAATAAACATGTTTTACAAAAACAAAAATGGGTTGTCAAAAACAAATGCTTGGTAGGTTCTACTTGTTTTAAAACTGCTACTTCTAACATGTGGTATTTTGATAGTGGTTGTTATAGACACATGACAGGTGAAAAAGAATTTCTTGTGAACATAAGACCAATGCACTGTGGAGAAGTTACATTTGGTAACGGTCTTACTGTAAAAGTCATAGGAATGGGAACTCTCAAGTCCGAAGGGCTTCCTAAACTAAAGAATGTCATGTTGGTTGAAGGACTAAAAGCTAATCTACTTAGCATTAGTCAGATTTGTGATCAGGGTTATACTGTGAGCTTTGATAGCAATCATTGCTATGTATATAATATTCTTGATGAAATTGTGTTACAAGGGCTGAGATCTAGTGATAATTGTTATACTCTCACTACGTATGCTACTTGTCATTCTGTCATTGAAAATGTTACTGACCTATGGCATGAAAAACTTGGTCATATCCATTTTAAAAATCTGAAAAAGTTGTCTGTTTCAGGGATTGTTCGAGGATTACCTAAATTAGGTAAAGAGTCATTGGGAAAATGTGGACCATGCCAGTTAGGTAAGCAACTGAAAATTTCTCACAAGAGTGTCCCGGATGTATTCTAGAGTTCTCGAACTCTTGCACATGGACTTAATGGGTCCAATCCAGGTAGAAAGCTTAAATGGTAAGAGAAAGAATCGTACTCTAACAGAAATGGCTAGAGTAATGTTAAATAGCAAGAAGCTCACAAAGCGTCTTTGGGCCGAAGCTATTAACACTGCTTGCTATACCATCAACAGAGTATTCTTACGTCCAGGTACTCACAAAACACCATATGAAATCTGGAAAGGTAAGAAACCAAATGTAAGTCACTTTCATGTGTTTGGATGTGTGTGTTATATTTTACGAGATCGTGATTACATTAGTAAATTTGATGCTAAAAGTGATGAAGATGTTTTCTTAGGATATTCCACAAATAGTAGGGCATATCGTGTGTATAACATGAGAACCCAAACTGTTATGGAATCTGCTAATGTTGTTGTTGATGATCTAAAAGATTTTTCTGAGTTTTCCACAGAAGAACAGATTAAAGATTTGCTTGAAAAGCTTGCTGCTGAGGAAAAGGAACCTGGTGAAGCTTCGGAAGCAGTCGTCGAAGCTACTGTGCAGGAATCTGTTGCTACAGAAAAACCAACAACAAAAGAATCCGAGTATCCTTTAAATTCAATCACTGATCCAATACAGAGGGAACCATCCTCCAGGGTTAAAAAGAATCATCGTTCAGATCTCATCCTCGGAAACTTGGATGAGAGCATGGTTACAAGAAGAAAATATGCTAATATAATTCAATTTTTATGCTTTATTTCTTCTTTAGAACCTAAATCTGTAAAAGAAGCACTAATGGATGAAGATTGGTTTCTAGCTATGCAGGATGAGCTCAGTTTGTTCGAAACCAAGTCTAGAAAATGATTCCAAGACCACCGTTTGTGAACATCATTGGAACCAAGTGGATCTTCAAAAATAAGAGTGATGAGTTTGGCACTATCATTCGAAACAAGGCAAGGTTGGTTGCCCAAGGATACACTCAAGTTGAGGGTGTTGACTTTGATGAAACATTTGCTCCAGTAGCTAGACTGGAATCGATCAGGTTACTCCTTTCCATAGCTTGCATTCTTGGTATTAAATTGTATCAAATGGATGTCAAATCTACTTTTTTGAATGGGCTGTTAAAAGAAGATGTATATGTGGAACAACCTAAAGGGTTTGAGGATCCTCACTTTCCTGATCATGTTTATAAGTTAGACAAGGCGTTGTATGGTCTAAAACAAGCACCACGTGCTTGGTATGAGCGTCTAACTGAATTCTTGCTTTCTCATGATTACAAGAGAGGAAATGTTGATAAAACACTTTTCATCAAAAACATTAATTCTGATGTGATTGTTGCTCAAATATATGTTGATGATATTGTGTTTGGCTCTACTTCTAACTCTGAAGTGCAGGTTTTTATTTCCCAAATGCAAAAGGAGTTCGAAATGAGTATGGTAGGTGAACTCACTTATTTTCTCGGTCTTCAAGTGAAGCAATCAGATGAGGGAACTTTTGTCACTCAAAGCAAGTATGCAAAGAACTTGGTGAAAAAGTTTGGTCTTGCGAAAGCCAAACATACCAACACTCCCATGAGCACTACTTTGAAATTAAGCAAAGATGAACAAGGAGTAAAGGTAGATCAAACTTTGTATCAAAGTATGATAGGTAGTTTGCTTTATCTTACTGCTAGTCGTCCTGACATTTGTTATAGTGTTGGTGTTTGTGCACGATATCAGGCAAAACCCATGGAATCCCATCTTTCTGCTGTGAAAAGAATCATTCGCTATGTAAATAGCACTATTGATTTTGGGATTTGGTTCTCTAAAGACACTAACTCTAACCTTGTTTGCTTTAGTGATGCTGATTGGGCAGGTAATGCTGATGATAGAAAAAGTACTAGTGGTGGATGTTTCTATCTTGGAAACAATCTGGTTTCATGGCATAGCAAGAAGCAAAACTCAATCTCTCTGTCCACAGCTGAGGCTGAGTATATTGCGGCGGGTAGTTGTTGTACCCAATTGTTATGGATGAAACAAATGATGGCAGATTATGGGTTTGATTTGAAAACTTTAACCATCTTTTGTGATAACACTAGTGCTATAAACATTTCTAAGAATCCTGTTCAACACTCTCACACAAAGCACATAGACATTCGTCATCACTTTATTAGAGAGCTCGTGGAAAATAAAATTCTTGTCTTAGAATATGTTGAAACTAGCAAACAAATTGTAGATATTTTTACTAAAGCTCTTGACTCGGTTCGTTTTATATCTCTAAGGAAATCCTTAGGGGTTTGTACTGTTTAATGTTTTTGTTCTTCTTAATCCTTGATATTTGAGTTGTCCTAGAGTTCATAATGTCTTGTCTTTGTCCTAGAAGAAAATCTCAACCTCATAAGAATTACAGTCATTATTTTATTGCTAATGTTGTAATATTATGGTGTCATACAGGTTTATCAGGAAAATTGTTCACTCCTCACAGGAATATTTGGGTTCATCAAACAGTGTTAAGTAAGCTACCATTTTCGAATGATGTTGTTTAAAAACTGTGTGTTCAAGCTCCATTGGAAGAATAGAGCTACCTATCTCAATGTGTGAAAGCCATCTCTGAGTAAGTTGGAACTATGTAATTAGGAGTTATGTAGAAGATACGCTACCATTGAAAAGGGCTACCATTGAGGTAGTGTGACAGCGTCTCCTATGGTTACAATTTATCAGAAAAAGTCTTTTTGACAAATTGGACAATGTTCCCTGCTTACACTTTCACACACCTATGCTTGACACAGTTTGTGGTAAAAGATTTTCTATTCTCGAAAATGGTGTTATAAAGCTGTTACATACTGTTTGATTTGCTTTAATATTCTTGGTGACTGAGTCAATTTTTCCTGTGAACCGGTATGACCTCATTCTATTACTTCATTAGCTTGATAAAATAATTTCTGATTATTCTTATGAGTTTGATTTTTTCATCGGGGACAAAGACAAGTGGACATTGTGAATTCTAGTTACAAAAATATCAAGGTTATTTTATTTTTCTGTCTTTTAATCAAAAAATAAAAAAAAAATCAATAAGAAAAAGAAATTTGTGATCGAGTTTGTCAATTGAGCTTTGTTAAAAATTCTTGCTATTTTCTTGTTTTGTTTCATTATATTTTTAGACACAATTTTTTTGCTCTTAAGTGGTGATTAGTGTCTTTTGTGTCTCTGTGTGTTCTCTTGTTCATTATTTGCAAAAATTTCTTTTGGGGGGCATTTTTTGAAAAAATAAAAGAAAAAGGGGGGCATATTTTTTTCTTTCTTTCCGAATTTTTTTTCGAATCCTTGTAAAAAAAAATTTCTTTTATTTTTTCATTTTATGGAAACATGTTTTAATTGTATACTCTATTTTGTGTTTCCTTTATTTGTGGAGATTTGGTCTTATTTCGGTATTTTTAGGAAACTTGTACTTAAATAATTAATTATTTTTGGTTTCCTTTTTGGTGGCTATTTCGGATTTGGTGGGGTTTTTATTTCTTAGATTTTGTGGGGATATTTGGTTTCCTTTTTCCATTTAAGGAAACATTGACCATTTTTTTGAAAAACCTTTTTTGGTTTCCTTTTTCTTTCCACACGAGAGTCAAAGGTAAGGAAGTTACTTTCCTTTTCAGTTTTTTTTTTTGTTGATTTTGGGTAAGTAAAATCAAATGTTATATATGCTCAACTACCCACTCACCCACGATCTCCTCTCACTCTTCTCTTTCTATTTTTTTCTCTCAAAGGTCTAACTTTTTCAAAGTGTAAGAGTGTTTGTGTTCTAGGGTTTCAAAGGAAAATGGCCAAAACTAAGAATGCCCAACCGTCCAAGAAGCCCTCTCGTGGCTCTGCTTCTGCTTCTCCGGTCACCCCGCCTGCACCACCTGCACCAGCAACCGGAGCTTCTGGTTCGTCGTCTGCTCCGACGAAGTCTGCCAGAAAATCGAAGACCCAAGCTCGAAAATCAGTGGCAAATTTCTCCTCTCCACTTGTTGGTGCCTCTCCTATTGCTTCTTCAACACCTGGGTTTGGTGATCATGATGAATCTCATTCATCCGATCACACATTGTCGAAATCCTCCTCTTCGAATGATGCTCCAAATGTCGAAAAAGCAATTGTCACTCTACCCACGGTGAGTTCTCGAACAAGGTCCAAGGTTTCCACTCCTAAAAAGCCAGAAGTGGTTAAACCTAAAATTGCATCCAAAGGGAAAAAGGTGGTGACTTCATCTTCAAAGGCCAAAAATCTCAAGGAGAATCCCCCTTCGGTCTCATCCTCGGATTCTGAACCAGAAGAAACTGAGGAGGATCATGATTCAGAGGGCTTGTTCGATTCAAGTGAAGAATTTGTGCCCAAAGAGCAACTTGCTGTTGATGATTCTGGATCCGAGAGTGAAGATCCAGAGACTGCTCCTGTCACTACAGAGCCTGTTCCAGTCCCTGCTGCAGTTCCAAAGAAGGACAAAGGAAAAAGGCCCATTGTCTCTCCAAATCCTGTTCTTCCTCAGAAAAGAAAGAGGCCCTCTGGTATTTCTCTTGATAACTTCAAGCCCCACTCTCATTATTTTTGTTATAATGATCATGCTAGAGATATGAAATTCTATGAGAATAGGAATTTTACTGTGGAGAAAAAATTTAATGTTATTGCTCATAAGCCTTTTGGAGTATATAACATGCTGAAAGAAAGACAGTGGGTAGATACCTTGATTGGTTTTGATGGCTATGTGGATAGAATTGTGAAGGAATCTTATGCTCACATCACTGATGAGTTTCTCGATGAGGACTCTTTCATGTTTGGCAAAGTTTTTGTCAGAGGACACTGGTATTCCTATACTGTGAAGGATGTTGCTGAGGCTCTCAATCTGGCAATGGGAATTGAACCAACTGAGGTGGAGTTTGATCGTCAAAAGGTGTTCGGTTATCTCTCTGGTGATAATGAAATTGAACTCTCCGACACCATGCATATGTCTCAACTCACCTATCAACATGCTGCTCTCATGAGGTTTGCCCTATCCAATTGGTTTCCTTCCTCCAATCCAGTAAATGTTTCAAATGAACTTGTTTTCTTTTTGTATAAAGTTTCAATTGGTGCTAAAATTGATTTGGCTGACATGATTTGGGAGCAAATTGTTTCTCTTTGAAAGGGTAAGAAACCTAGGATCAATCTCATTTTTCCTCACTTAATCTATAAAATTTTATCTGATCAAGAGGAATTGATTCTTGAGAATGAATCAATTGAGATGCCTGCTGTTGGAACTACTTTCAAAATTCCTGAGAAGCCTCCTCAAGGAAAAGCTGCTCAAAGAAAGGCTCGGTCTGCTTCCCCTGGTCTTACAAATGATCCTGCTGCTGCATCTGCTTCAATTTATGCCCCTACAGAAATGGCAGAATTCAATTTGTGTTTGGGAAGAATGGAGACTAGTCAGGCCTTGCTTCTTAGGAAGATGGACAGCATCATGAAATACTTCCGACCCAATGATGATGAATAAGTGGTTCAATCTTTTATCTTTTGCTTTTTATTAATGTTTGTTTGCACTTATGACTTTGTCCATGTTTGTTTTTGCTATCTTTGGCTCCTTGATAGACAAAAAGGGGGAGTAGTATTATTTTTTGGATTCATTGAACTCTTTGTTACAACTCTGGACCCTTGGTTTTAGGGGGAGTTGCTTGTTTGTGGTTTAACACTTTTTCGTTTAAAAAGTTGTGTTCTTCGGTTTGTAAGCTTTTCCGTCCAAAAAAAGTTCTATGTTTTATGTGTTAGAGTGCTTTCATGCAGGGGGAGTATTTTCTATACTCTTTTATCTTTAAAAAGCTATTTGCTTTTGTTTCTAACACTTGATGCAGGTTTTCTCATAATAAAATATTTTGTCAATCAAAGTGCCAAAGGGGGAGATTGTTAATTCTATTTTTGGCATATTTAATTGACAAAAATATTTTATTATTCATTGTATATTTTCGGCTGGTATACATTAATATGGTTTCCTATTTTGTGTATTCAAACTTGGAAAGAAAGTTGTCTAGCTTTCCTATTTTTGGAAAAAAGCTTAAATATGGTAAGTTTTGATTACACATTAATTCTTTTCTAACCAGCTGTTAATCTGATCTTGTGTTGAGTTTTCCTTTTTCTTAGATCAAGTTTCTTGAAGAGAAAACCGGAGCAAAACTTTCCTTTTCTATAAAAGGAAAGTTGTAGTTACTGCCCACGATTCTGTAGGTACAGAAATAGAAATTCCTGGACTGATTGAAGAATTATTTTAGGGAAGTTTCTAGTGGGTTGAGGTCTTGTTCAGACCGAATGTAAGCTGTCAATAAGATGTATATTCATTATAAATACATCTTATAGCAGCTAGGTTTTGTATCTCTTTCACACATTTAGAATTATATTCATATCTTAAGGAAAGAGTGTCTTTGTTTTGTAGAGAAGAGTTGTTCTATTCTTACTCTGTTTATTTGTTGTTTGTATTGTCTTGAGTCTGTATTCAAGTCTGCAACAAAGAAGAACATCAGTGCACCTTCGGGAGAAGGGTATTTACAAGCTTTCGGGAGATTGCTTTTGAAGTCTTGCATCAGGAGGATACAATCACACAACCTTCGGGAGATGGTTGTATAGGCTTTCGGGAGATAGCCTTTAAGCCTTGAATTGGGAGGATTCAAGCACTCTTCAAGGTGATCGAAGGGAGTTTGAGCTCTTGGAGTTTTATCAAGATTCGGTTAGTAGGTGGAATACATCAAGCTTGCGGCATACAATAAGAGGGAGTCTATTTATGCATAAGTCAATTACTTTGTATTTTTGATACCGATCTAATGAATCTTATCTCTGGGCGTGGCCCCGTGGACTAGTAACAATCTGAAAGGATTGTTGAAACCACGTACAAAAATCTTGTGTGTTTTTACTTTTATGCACTGTTTGTTTTTCTGGGTTTCTCTGGAGTTACAGAGTTGTATTCTGTAACTACAGAAAACTGTTTTCAGTACTAGTTTCATTATTCCGCATTTAATTAATCACTTAATTAAATAATCAAACTGGAAATATTAAAATACGGAATTTCAGATTCTAATATGCAACATGAGAACTACCATTAGTGTTGTAAATATGAGTCAGACTTTTTGACACGGTACAAAATTGGCACGAGCCCGAGAGGCACAAGCACGATCTGCCATGAAAAAATATGTGATGAAGCACGACACGACACAAAATATAGGCTTAGACATGACATGGTACTCTGCGAATTGGCATGATACAACACGAAAAATATAGGCTTAGGCACGACAAGCCCAAAAGCATATTACGTAAGCACGAATAGATAAGCTCGAAAGTACGACACATTAAAAATCTTGATAATTTAACAATAATAAATATTTATTTAATTAAAATGATAGTAATATTCAAATTCTAATAATTATAATATTTTTATATGATTGTGTGTAACTATTATTGAGAAAAGATGCAAAGGTAATTAAAACTATAAATACACATATATTTTAGTAATTAGCTCATCCATTTTTAATAGAAAAATACAGAAATATAGAGCATGAATTTGAGCCCATTTAAGAAAACGGGTTGGTCTATTTAAGAAAAATGGGTCAGCATGAAACTATAGGATTTGCACCTTATAAAATTGTTGCAGAGCATGACACACCCCATATTTTTTTATGGCATGACACGACATGGTCCATGTTTTTTTATGGGTTGACACGACATAACTCGTATTTTAGAAAACTTGAAAAAAATATGATCTGGACTAGCACGACACACATGTATTTATACCCGTATTTTTATACGTAAAAACAAAATTACGCCCACCCTATAACATAAACTTGTGTCTGTCACTGGATGCACTAGTATAAGAAACAACTCCTTTAGATCCATCTCATCCCATGATTACTAAAGCTAAGGCATGGATATTTAAACCCAAGGTCTATGTGGGTCAAGCTCAATGGAATTAGGACATTGAAGAACGCACTAGAGTAGAAGAAGCTCTCAGGACCATGTTGGAAATTATTTTACCAGGATCTTAGATCTACTCACAAGTATGTTGATTAACACCCTAAATATGAACTTCTAAAATGATTATAAATTAAACACATATAAAGTATGAGAAACCTTACATTGGGTGCAGCGGAATAAAATGTCTCCTTCCGTTCAGATCTCTAACCCTTGTATCCTTTATGTCGCAGAGTATTATCAAGATCTGAACCTGGATCTCTTTCTCTCCTTTGTTTAGTGTTGAATCTCCTTCTTGTTGAATTTCTTTCTTCACGATTTTCCTCACTATGATTGATGTATCATTTGCTGTGTGTGGGCACTACTCTATCACTAAGAGGTTCGAAATTTAAAATGAAGAAGAGAGAGAAGAAGGTGGCGACTAGGTATAGAGAGAGAAGGCTCAAGTTTTTCTCTGAAGGAAACAAGATGTGAAAGTGTATATTTCCTGAAGCCTTCACAATCTATTTATAGCATTCCACATAGGGTTAGGTTTGAATTATTTGGCATTAAAATAATGAAAATATCAGATGATAAAGCCTATAAAAGTGGCCGACCATGGCTATATGAATTTGGGCCTCACTTTTTGCAATTTGGCAGTTTTATCATTTCTGCATCTCATTTTCTCAAAAACGCCATTTTTTCAAACTCAACCATTTAAATTCCAATTCTAACTATTTAATAACTATAAATAATTATTAAATAATATTGTTATTTATCATATTTATTAATTGAACCATACAAAGTATCTTAATTAACAAATATGCCCTGAGAACTCTTTCTTTACAATTTCGCCCTTACTTAGTGAAAAATTCACAAATAGACATAGTCTAATTTGAGAATTATAATTGATTAATCAAAACCAATTAAATGAGTCTTACAAGTAATATTATCTCAACTAGTGGGGGGACCATGGGTCTATATAACCGAGCTTCCAATAAGCAGATCAAGAATTTATAACCTAAATTCACTGACTTATTAATTCTTCGTTGAATCCACGCATAGAACTTAGAATTACACTCTCAGTATATAGAACGCTCTATATGTTCCACCATATAGACACGTCATTAGTTATCCATTGTTATAATCCTAATTTGATCAATGATCGATCCTCTATATGAATGATCTACACTGTAAAGGGATTAGATTACCGTAACACCCTACAATATATTTTATCCTTAAAACACTTAACCCCGTATAAATGATATTTCAGCTATGTGAAATGAGTACTCCACCATTTATTTTCTTTTGGTCAACCTCGAAGGAAATCATCCTTTACTTACTATTCGCCAGATAGAAGATATAGATTCCATATTTATGTTAGCGCTCCCACTCAATTGCACTACCGTGTTCCCAAAATGTACGTATCACCCTGACTCAAAAGTAGGCTCAACTAACAAATCAAAGAACACGAATAACACTCTTGAGATTGAGCCTAATCATATCAGGATTTAGATCATTTGATCTAGGATCAACTAGGCGATATTGACTTGAATAGATATTACGGTAAGTTTAATAAATCTATGTCAAAGTTCAATATCAGTCCCTTCCGATGCATACTCCATGCACCCAACCTGAGCTTTACTTTAACTAATGCTCTGGAAAGAACATAGCATTTCTCCAAATGCAAGTAAATTCTGTTGTAGAATATCATATCAGTAAAACCCTGTGTCTGATAAATCTAGGAATCTTTATTCACATAGTCATATTTACTTTCCAATGTGTTGACAACACAATAAACAGGATCAAGTATGTGAAACGGGTTTCAGATGAATTTATAAATCAAATAGACAAGCAATTGATAAGATGAACCAAAACATACACAAATGAATGAAAAAATACTTCTGTATCTTTATTGATGTTGAATAAAATGGATTACATTGAAATGAATTTTTATTTAGGGCATAAAACCCAACAAACCAGTGGTTAGAATAGGTCTATGCCAACTGGAATGATAGCACTGAAGAACAATGAAACTTAGATTTTGGTGTCAAAAATTAGGGATGAATTTCATTGGTAATAAATGGGTGTTGAAGATCAAGAGGAATGGTACATTTCAGAGGTATAAAATCATATTAGTTGCAAAGAGCTTTAATCAAAGACCAGGAATCGATTTTGGGGAAACTTATAGCCCTATTATCTAAATCATCTTAACTATTGTTGTTGCTAAGTCATGGGAGATTAGACAACTTGACATCAACAATGCCTTTCTAAGTCCCTTGCTTTGAAAGATTTAAGTCCCTTGCATTATTTCTTTGGCATTGAAGTACAGAGATGAAACTGGTTTTTATCTCAATCGACATAAGTATGTCAAGGAACTCTTGCTCAGGACTGGAATGATGCATTTGAAACCATGATCCACTCCAATAGAAGTTGGCAAATCATTGCCAAAAATAGAAGGAAACCCTCTTTAAAATCTTACTCATTACAAAAGCATTAGTGGAGGCCTTAAGTATCTCACACATACCAAACCTCATCTTTCCTTTGCAGTCAATTCCTACAAGCTCCTACCACGGCTCATTAGAGTGCCGCAAAGAGAGTACTTAGACACTTAAAAGGGTACTGTGTACCATGGATTACATTTAAAAAACTCAAATAGACTTGCAATTAGAGAGTATCTGGATGGCGATTGGGCATGCTCTCTTGATGATCGAAGAAGTGTATCTACTTGTTGTGTGTATCTTAGGGATACTCTGGTGTCATGATCATCCAAGAAACAAACCGTGGTGTCAAGATCTAGTACGGAGTCAGAGTATTGGGCACTCACTCAAGTTTCACCAAAGATTGCTTGGAATCAAGCCTTACTCAAAGAGTTTGAATTCCCATTGCAATACACACCAGTGACATATTGTGATAACATGGTAGCAAGTGCATTGGCTGTAAATCCAGTGTATTATACACGCACAAAGCACATAGAGCTAAATGTTCATTTCGTTCGAGACAAGGTTCTTAACAAGTCCTTGGAAATTAGATATGTACCATCCAGTGATCAAGTTGTCGATTGCCTAACTAAGAGTCTCACCAATTACAAATTTTATTTCTTAGTGGACAAACTTGGTGTAGCCTGAAACACCACCAAGTTTGAGAAGGGCTGTCAAGAAATAAAATTCTTCTACTACTTCTAATACTGCTGAGGTGGCATAACAGATTTTGTGTGGATCCCTAGGCTAACAAACTTTCATTTTTCTGATAGCATATTCATTTTGGCTTGTAATAATGTGTGTATAATTTGTACACTTTTCTAAATGATTCTTTGTAATTCTCAACATTAATATAAATACAAAGCAGTTAGCATCATTGTCACTGAGCTGAGCTAATTCATTCATCTACTGTATTCTTTATTTTTTCTATACTCAAATTTATTCTTTGAGGTTTATCTTTTTGAAATGGACTTTGTCCGAATTTCCTATTAATAAATATCTCTGTTTCTCTAATATATATATGAAACACTTTTTAATGGGCATTACCCATGAATGGTTACTAAATAAATTTAACTATAAATTAATTTTAAAAATATCAAACCATCGAATTTTGATCTAATAACGAAGAATTAAATCACAAATTTGAATTTCTATGCTTAACTTAACTACTTAATTAAAAAAATATAAGAAAATATCTCTTTTTACACTATATCAAAAATATGTTCATACAAAAATATTTAACTCAAACTCAACTTTTTTTTTTGCTAAAACACTTTTTTTTTTAATTTTTTTTTACCGATGGAACAATCTCAACCTATATGATATAAAAACAAAAGATTTTTTTAATTAGATAGAAAAATTAAGTATAAAAACTCAAAATTTTCTAATTTTACCCATTCAATATATATATATATATTTGAATCAACATTCAACATTCAACTATCCATCTATGTTTCCTATTAAAAAAATTATCCATTTCTATATTTTTTTTCTTTATATTACAAGTTTTAAATTGTGCATACACTACTACTTAGTTGGCTTAATAAAAGCAAAAATTACAAATTAGGTCGCATTTCTATTTCCAATTCCGATGTCTATTTGCCCCAACCCAATGGAATTTACACGTGATTGGTTTTTAGTTATAATATAAGTAAAAGTGGCAGAAGTCTCGTTATGAATTATAGCTCTTATTTATGTACATGAATCATATTATGCTTTTGGAACGTTTAAAATTTATTCTTCCTTAAAAAGAGATTTCAAAGTTACAAATTTGTTAATTTGGAATATAATAATTTTTTAATATATCCGTGCAGAAAAAAATCTTGGGGCATTTTTCCAAAATTAAGAGGCACTCTTTTTGTATTTCCCCAAATGTGCGTATTATTATTGGATTATGACGAATATATAGAGAAAATTCTGCATTTGCCTTATAAATTATAAGGGGGCATCTTATACTTATAGGCACTATCATGATTATTGATTCAAGAATTGTAGCATGCGTCCTATACCGTGGTTCTTACAGAAAACAAATGCATGAATATAGTAATTCTCTCAAACAACTTTCATAATTAAGAGGAAACACATGAATTGCAAAAGTAACTTAAAGCCTTAATGTGGTGAAAATCATATACACAACATTCTCAGCTCTACTGCTGCCCCAACTGCTCCAGCTCTTTTATCTTCTCTCGCATCTTATATTGCAAAGTAGCAGGAGCACAATCCAGTGGAGTTTCCCCTGAAACAAGACACAACTGATTAGAATCTCACCTTTTCCAAAAGCTAAAACTAGTAAGTAAATTTGACCTTTTCTGCCTCTTTGTAATAACAATGTTATTACAATGACCTCTATCACTACCAGTTAGCAACCTAAACTATACTTTTAAGAGGGTGAAATTTGATTGTTACCTTGAGCATTCTTGTAGTTCAGGTTGGCTCCACTGTCCATGAGGGAAAAAACTATCTCGGTTTGATTAAAAACTGCCGCCTGCACCCCATTTATTCAGATATTAGTATCATTTACATTGAAACATAATAGATAATAGCCAAAACAGGCACCAAATGTAAAGAGGAATGTACCAAATGTAGCAAAGACAACCCTTGCTTGTCATGGTAATTAGCATCTACACCCTGACTTAGAAGCTTCTTGACCGCAGCAGTGTCACCATTCTTAATAGCTTCTCTCATTCCCTAAGCAATACATACAAACAATAGTACAAAGCAAAATATTACTTGTTGCAGTGAAAGCAAAATATCACTTTATCTAAACAATTCACAATCCATACCTCTCCATTGACATCATAATCCATCTGAGATTTGTCTGACATACCATTGTATACTTGTCCTGGATTGAAAACTGAACTGCACAATAAGAAATCACATATAGAATATGAGAGCCAGCTTCGGTGTGAAGCCATAATTCACATTGTTATAGCACAACAAAAGAGTCAAGAACAAACTGGCCCTTTTATTGAGGATTATTGGCATCATTGCAAAATAATATTAGAGCTCTGGTAATCATTTATTCTTTAACAAGCAAGTAAACTGAAAGAGATTGTCAAAAGAAATACTATAATTTTTTTTATTTTTGGAAAAGAAAGGAAAGTTCATAAACCTTTATGTTCACCCAGATTTAAAAGACAAGTATCCTCCACGAGCCTCTCTAATTTGATTATATATTTTCTCGTTACAATTCAGGATTAAAACATGTACTAGTCAGAGAGAGAACGAAAACTAAAAATTAAAAATAAAATTAAGCCATTGAATGATGGAGAATCCATAAATTCACATTCTTTAATCATTCACTCTGCTAGGAAGAACAGATACCAGAATCAAAAAGCACCTGAGGGTCCCTACCTAGGCTTGCTATATGACGTGGAACCTTTATTCTTGGATGCAGTTTCTGTTTTCTTCGGTTTAGGATTTGCCCGAGGGATAGATGTGGGTGAGGGTTTCTTCTGCCAATGAAACATAATTAAATCTAAAAGGTGCACACAGAATGCAATGGTTAGATCCAAGGAAACTGAACAATTTATACCGGCAGGGGAAGCACATCCACAGATGGGGCAGGAGCTTCACATATACATAGAGGCATTCCACACTTGCACTCTATAATGCCTACTGCAGGTTGATGCTCTACAGTTGGCTCTGTCTTACTTTGTGTATCGTCAGCAATGCTTAAACTAGAAACTGCATCTGTTATAGAATTAGCTTCATTTGGAGAAACCCGTACACTGCTTTGCCCTGGTCTGTATCAAAACCAAAAAACACATTCTTTTAAGTTTGATTAAAATAAAAAGTCAATGAGGGGAAAAAATTAAAGAAAAAACTCTTAAGCCAGGACGAACAAAATTATTTTCCAAACAATGAACAAGAAAGAAAAGGAAACAGAAGCTGAAAGCTCCTAGTACGTGCAAACACATCTTCCAAAAGAATACCACATTTTCCAAATATAGTAAGAAGCAGAAATAGAAGAGATTGTACTGGAAATCTCCTTAAACTATGGTTTGTTTCCTCCTATTTTAACTTGGAACTTCAATTTAAAACTCCATAAATTTACATGCAATACACCATAAATCTCCATGATACTACAAAATCTCTATATAAACCTGGACTGCATTCCTGAAAAAGTGGGTTGCTTGAAGGAAAGGGTTGCACTCTCATTTCAACCCGACATATTTATGTAAGTGAGATTCTAAAGTGTCGTATTAAATAGCGCCATATAGCTGTATATATAATACATAAGGGAGGAAAGGCCGTTTAATATCACCACACCATACTCTAATACTCAAATTTCATAATAAATAAATTCCTAGAATCCTAGATTCTATAAATTTAATATGAAATTGGATTGAGTACCGCGAGGAGTTGTTAAAACAATCAGCACAAACTCTGACAGCCGATTGAATGCCAAACTGAGGTAAAGCCTGAGAAGTGCACAAAACAGAATATTCACCCCAAAATGAGATAAACTCCAGAGAAACACAAAAGTTGGTAATGGATGAGTGGGCCATCACAAGAAGATTCACTTACCATTTGATTTGATGAATGTTCGTTACACAGTGTCCTCCCACAACATCGACAATGGTGCTGCAAAAGAGAAACAGTAATGGAAACATTAACTAGGCTATGAGTTTTTGAGGAAAGACAAAAGCTCAATGTTTATTCTACTATCCAGCAGAATATCTTATAACTTGAAAATGTAAAAAAAAAAAAAATAATCAACCAACAAAATTATAATGAATTGACTGCCTTTTCTATTCAAAAGGATCCATTAAGTTTATGTTTTAAAAGAAAAAAGATCTATGAATTTTAGAGCTATTTATAGTCTGCCTGAAACTGAATTGTTCAGGGGAAACCTTCTATGAATAAGTGGGACTTGAGCACTCAAAAGTAGGATAGTGAATCACGAATCAGGATCACCCCAATTAATCTAGAATTGAACACAATGGCAACCCATCTTATATCTAATAGTGAGGTCAAAACGCATTCCATTTTCCAAGCCCAGACAAAATACCCAGTATTATCTCCCCTATAAAGATTGAAACAATACAAATTTCTCTCTTGGACCAACTAAAACAAATCTCACCAAAATCACTATCAATTCAAAGCATCAACATTGCCAACTTAAAATCTAAAAAAAGCATCATTCAAGACTTTGGATTGGATAAGTCCACAAATACTCCAATCGACACTAACTAAACACTACCATTGTTAAGGGCAATCGATGTTGGCAGAAAGCGTGATCAATTTACAATAATCAATTTCATATGTAATGGTGGAATTAAATACAAAATTAGATTGGGGATGAATTAAGGTTACCCGTCGCCTGAAGGTGTTGAAGCTGCATTTGCAGACATCGCAGCGCGCTGCTTCTTGGAAAGTTGGAGGCTCCATATCGATTATCACATATACAGCTATAGAGATGTACGAGTATATAAATATATGCGATGTGTGCCAAAATATGTAATATGTATGGATAATGGATGGATTGGGGTGTAGGGCAAAAGAGATGGAAGCAAAGAAGATCCAAGATGAGGAGAGAGGAGGGTTAGAATGATTTAAGAGTGTTGTGTTAATTTTGCAGATTGAAGTATAGTATGTGATGATGAATGATGATCATCAATTCATCATGTCAACACAGTCACCCAACTCTTTCTTTCTTCTTCATCCTCGAAGGCTCCAATGCCATACCCGTTTGGGTTCGGTTCGGGTGACCCGTATATCAACGCCCAAGGTACTGAATTAATAACAAATTATACTAGTTTTTCTAAAAAGTTTTCTTTTTTTTTCTTAAATTTGAAATAAAATAAAGAAGTGTTACCGTAAACTTTCTGTTACAATCACTTAGTTAGGGTTGGCCCTAGGCATACCATCTATATTTATAGTAACGGCCCAAATTTTTTTTTGCCTATGGCCCATTTCAACTCAGGGCTGGTCCTGCTCTTAGTTAACCTCTGCGCCTGAAAATATATGTTGTAATATTTTTTTTATAAAATTTTTTTCACGACGGTGTTTGTTATGCTTACATCATCATCCCTGTAAATTTTTGAAAATTTTCGAATAGTTTACAGTGCCGAAAATACGTTTGAAGGTTTTTGAACAAGCGTGGTAAATTGGAATATCAGAAACTCTATTTTCGGTACAGTAAACTATTCGGAATTTTTCAAAAATTTACAAGGATGATATTGTAACTATAACGAATATCTTTACACGTGAAAGTTGACTAAAAGGTTAAAATTAAAATTCATGCAGGTAAGATCAATATTGACTTTATTTTGAATTTGTATGAACTATAGCTCATCATTTGCAAATGGCATATCTTTTTAGTTCAAATTTTCTTTGATATAAACTCTTTTTTCTTCTTTTGAGTTTATTTCTAATTTTAGTGTTGAAATTGTTTTACGATTGATATTATCTCAATTGGGTTATCCAAGCTTATCGAGTACAATAGTCTTCGAGCCTTTACAATTTTACTTGTTTGACTTTGAATTCAATGATAAGTTTATGTGTATGTCTTGTTATTGTTTGCCTTCGAGTTCCTCTTCTAATTTTTTTATGTCATGTTTTTACTTTATTGTTTGCTTTTAGGGGCCTTCTGAATAGTTTCTTGTAGGTGAGTCCAAAGGTAGCTTTTGATCACCGTCGAGTCCTTTATATGTCATAGATAGTTTGTTTTCATATGGTTGCTTTGCCGACACTAACCAGCTTTAACTTTATTTTTCTCTCATAAGACTCGAGGATCATAATTATTAATTTTGTATTTCAACAATACTAATTAACATCACATACAGGGTAATATATCCTATTTACTTCTTCTCCCTTAGCTACCTTTTCTCTTCTCTTTAGAGCCAAATACACACTTTATGCTTTGATTATGAATTCGTGTGGGTATTTGATTCTATTATACTAAAAGGTATTACACTTAAAAATATTTATCTTAGGGGTGTACATCAAACCGCTCAAACCGCCCGCACCGCAAAAAAAATGCGGTTTGAAATTCTTCGCGGTGCGGTTGCGGTTTGAATTTTTCCCAAACCGCGCGGTGCGGTGCGGTTTGCGGTTTTGAATTATTAAACCGCGATTCAAACCGCACCGCACCGCATCTTTTAAAATTTCAATTTTTATATTTATTTTATTAAGCCCATACATATGAGCCCAACCCAAGCTTATAAATCTTAGGGCAAAAATTACATAGTCATAAGCTTTAATCTCTTTTTTGCAAATACGGCTATTGCATGTGAGCATGGTATCTCATCTAGTTGGAACCTACAGTGCATGTTCTTTCCAATATGTTGATTGTGAAATCACCTTTTTCTTGCACCTTTACTTGGGACGGGATTGTTGTGATTGCGATGACCTGTTTTTTTTTTTTGTTTTGAAATATAAGATATGTGTTAGAAATAGGTTTTTGATCATGATCAAGAAACGGGTTTTTTTTTTTAATAAATGTTGTTTTCTATGATTTAGTTATTGTACACAGTATTTCATTGCTTTAAGCGAGTTGTCTTCATACTTTTTATCCTCTTTCCATTGCCCTCCATATTTGATCACACACATTATTGAGTCCATACTGTACACGTATTTTAAATATTGTTAGTTAAAAATTACAATGTATTAAGAAACTGGTTTTCTTATTTTTTTGTTTTGTTTTTATTTGTTTTAAAATTATATGTGTTTGTTTCCCTATATATTTCGAAATAGGTTTCCAACATTACTTTATATTTTGTTTATTTTTAATCTATTGATGTAAGTATGTTAGTTGTACATTTATATTGTTGTTAGAACTTAATTAGTTTCAAGTTTGTTATTTTGATTTAAGTGTGTTGTTGAAACTTTAAAAAGATTATTGATTTATTGTTGTTGTTATAACTTTTATTAGTCTCAAGTTTGTTGTATTTTCTTAAGTGTTTTGGAATAATTATATTAATGATAGTTTAACTATTTTATGATTATTTCAAAAAAAAAAATTGTGATAGTTCAAACCGCATAAACCGCAAAAACCGCACCGCACCGCATCATTTTTTGCGGTGCGGTTTTTGCGGTTTTTAGTATCGCGGTGCGGGTGCGGTTTGAAAAATTAGAAAAACCGCATGTGCGGGTTGGTTTGAAAAAATGGTTAAAAACCGCACAACCCGCACCGCGAACACCCCTAGTTTATCTCATCTTGGTTCAACCCAACTTTATGTTGTTCCCATAGGATTGTGTGTTAGATATGAGCTTAGAAGAATAGTATTCGTTAGAATGGGTGCCAGCAATGGCGGTGCTGATGTGAGTTTTATCTTCTGGGAAAAATCTAGCTACTCCGACATTACAATTACACCTAGCCTTTCAAAATGAGCATCATCAAAAATTCAAGGATTATAAATTGAAAATGATATCTTGTTACTTTTGGTGTGCCCAACAAACTCTCTAACGGATGACATTATATTTCGCATATCCCAAAGCTGTTTAAAAGTAAAGCAATATAGCAAGGGAATAGAAGACTTACTCAAATAAATAATTACTTGAGCAACAAAGGATAACTCGCTAATAGAACACTGAATATTACACCCAAATCAACAAAAAGTGAGGAATCGCAACAGAGAGACCATGAATCACAGCATAAAAGCTGAAAGATCAAAGAGAATAGATGAGGTAATAATTCAATAGCAATATAGGGTTTGAGGGTTTGAGATTTAGAAAAAGAAATTATAAATGATTATCCTATATAATCACGATTGGTTGCTCATCCTCTTGGGGTTAGTTATTTTATTGAGAATTTTCAGAGATTGTGTTTCCGGTTAGGTTTATACGATTAAAATTTAAAAGTAATATTAATTTATTTAAAAATTAATATTAAAATACATCTTCATAAAAAAAATTATTATTTTTGAATAGAAAATTATTTTAAAAAAAAAGTTACCCATAAATTTCTCATAAACCCGATTAAAATTTAAAAATAATATTAATTTTTAAATAAATTAATATTAAAATACATCTTAATAAAAAAAAAATTATTATTTTTGAATAGAAAATTATTTTTAAAAAAAGTTACCCATGAATTTCTCATAAACCAAGAATTCAGTTATATAGGCACACTTTATATATAATAGATATATATAAATCTTTATATAATAAAAGTGACTATTTAATAGCAATTCTTGGTTTAATAGTATATTCCCTTTTTATTCTATTAAATTTAACTGCACTTTAACTCTAACTTTAGTTTTATAAAATATACATTAAACCCCTAAAATATAAACTAAACCCTTCAAAACCCTAACTCTTTCAAGCCATGAACTACCCAAGAAAGCTACTCTCCCAAGCCGTCGACTAGAATTATGTGCTCTAATTCTGCAGTCTCCTCCCAATCCAAGCACCGGTACACCATCACTTCGCTCTATAAAAATGGTATCGCTACAGAAATATCATCACTTTGCTCCACGGGGATGGTATCGCTCTAGAAAATCTCTAATTACCAACCATGGTGACAAAGGTGGAACATCCTTTAACCTTTCCAGAAGAGTCCATGTGTGGTGACAGTTTTAAGTGGCTGGTGTACCGTAAATGGCCTAATAGTAATGTTCTTACTATAATATATTTACTATAATCATATATTAGCATTTAGCAAGATGAGTTGAGGTCATTCTTTAAAAAGAAATAATAATCTTTCATTTACTACATTTGAAATATTCATCTTCAAACTAATAATAATGTGCCTATAATAAATATGTATATATTATTTTTTTTAAAATATATTATTATTATTATTATTATTATTATTATTATTATTATTATTATTATTGATAAGATATATATTATTAGAATTTGAAACCATACCACTAACAATTCTATTTAAAAATGAATTTTTTTTGTTTTATTTATTATTAATATATACATATTATTTATTCTGTAATATGGTTACATTTAAGAAAAAAAATATCATTAGGATTTAAAAACCCTATACAACATAGGATTTAAAAATATTATTGAAAGAAAAAATTTAATTTTATTTATTATGATATATATTCATTGATTATATTTTACAAGTAAAATATGTGAATGATAGTGATTTTAAATATAGTGGCCACTACAGTTGAGATACATCTATTTTGATTATAGTGTGAATACAGATAAGATACAATAATAACAACAATTTTAAATATATAATATTTTTTTATAATAAATTTATTTACAATAATTTTATTTTTCTAAGTACAAATAATGAAGATTTAGTAATATAATTACTCATATTACTAAAAAAATATTATATTAAAAATATTAAAATTTAAAATTTGATAATTTTATCATTAATTATCAATAAACTAAATATGACTGCATGCGAGCAAAGCGCAAATTAGTTTCTAATTAATTAATATTACTTGAACGATTTACGTATTATATAAATCCCCCGTACATAAATTTAAATATTGTGCTAGAGGAGTACTTTTTAAAAAATATATATGAATTAAGCAATTTAATCATAAATTTTATAATTCATTAATTGCGTGATTTATTAATATGCACCAAAACTATATATTTTTTATATATAAAAATAGTCTTTTTTTTTTTTTGAGATAAAATGGTGACATTTTATAAAAGAGATGAATAATATGTAATGTTATATATATATATATATATATATATATATATATATAAAAAACAAATTAATAATAATGATTGAGCCCATTTAAAATATGTACCATTTTTTTTATCTTTTTTCTTTACAAAAATATGTCTTAATTTAATTAATTATGATTAATTAAATAATTTATTTCGTTATTATGTGTCATTATTTTAAATATATTATTACTTTATATAAATTATCTCACTTTACATAATAATAATTATCATATATATTATTTTTTAACATTTTTTTTGTTAAAAAATTACAATTTAGGTTAGTGCGGTGATTTTTATGTGAATTTCAAAATAGATTTTGATTGTGAGTGATATAGATTGCTTCATTAATTTCTATATGAGTTGCTATATGAATTTTGGTAAAAACAAATTACTTTATTATATAAAAATGAAATAACAATAATAATAAATAATAATACACTTCAAATAAAAATAATGTGCTACTGGACTCCTCATAAAATAGGAATTAATATACTTTATTCATTTATTTATTTTTAAAACAAGTGATTAAAATTTATTATTAATAATAACACCATCTCACTTTACATAATAATAATTACCATATATATATACTAGGTGATTGTTACGTGCCAAGCCACGTAGTGTTAGTTTTATTTAATATTTTAGTTTCTTATTTGAATTAATAATTAAAATAGTATAATTATTTGAACGATTTGTTTTATAAAAATAAAATATGTGTTAGTATATTTAGTAATAAGTAAAATATAGTTATGTTATAATAATGTATGTTATTAATAGTAAAATGTACATTAATCTTCTAATTGAAAAAAGTTCTATTATCTCATTTCATATTTAATAATAGCTACACAACTATATATTTATAGACTTTCACATTCTTTGCAAATTACTAATAAGCACCAATAATATTTTCATATTCTAATATTTTTTAACCTTCTCCTCTTAGTGGTAAAATTAAAAATAAAACTAAAAATAAGCACAAACATATAAGGTAAATACTAATTACAGCCCATTTTATCTTTTTTTTTATTATTATTTTTTTAAGCCCAAGCCCAAAAATCTCTAAGCCAACACAATCAATCATCTTTTATATTATCTTTTCTAAATATTTTATCTATATTTTTCTTCTTTAAAAAATAAATAAAAAAATTATTAATATTCTCCCAAGATAGGTTTGTTAGAGAGATATGTGGCTAAGATGATTTTTTTTTAATTTAAAAAGAGATTATTAATATTTAAAAGATTGTTTATTTAAAAGATTGTTTAATTTTTTGGGTTTAATTATTGGGTTTATTTTTTAACGGTAGATCAAACCTAATCGTTAAATTTAACAGAATATTCTTTTATTTTTAAGTATATTCTGTTAAACCAAGAATGTTAAACCAAGAAATGCCGTTAGATAGACACTTTTAATATATAAAGATATATATTATTTTTTAACAATTTTTTTAAAATTTTAAATTTAGGTCACTCCAGTGATTTTTATATGGATCGCAATATAGATTTTGATTGTGATGTAGATTGTTCCATTAATTGCTATGTGAGTTGCTATATGAATTTTCGTAAAAAATAAACAAAAAATAATTTAATATATAAAAATGAAATAATAATAAAAATAAATAATAATACACTTTAAATAAAAATAGTGTTATTGGATTCCTCATAAGATAGGAATTAATAACCTTTATTCATTTATTTATTTTTAAAACAAGTGATTAATAAATTTATTATTAATAATAATTATTAATAATAAATTTCAATTGATATTATGAATATAATAGATTGAATTAACAGAAACAGTGACAAACAGGACCACCTTCATTTTTACATATACCTCCTCTACAAGGCCCCTTTTTACACTCGACGTCACATTTAGTGGGATTTGAGTCTGAATGAGGACATAAATCTGGACGCTTTGTGCTCTTGCAACATGAAAGGAGCATAGAAGAATCTTGTCCTAGAGTACCATTGAAGCCTACAAAAACAAAATATATAGTATGAGTAATAATAATAATGACAAATATGATTTCAATAATGCAAAAGGAACAATATAAAAAATATGTATATATTGAGACCAACCAAAGGAAGAAATGAGAATCCCCACAAGAAGAAGAATAGAAACAATTTGAACTTTGGCCATTCTTCTTATTAATTATTTTCTCTCTTTTTGTTTTAGTTTTATGAAAATATGTTAGCTACCAAAGAGTCTTATATACAGTTTGAAGAGATGATATTAATTAATTAAAATTTATTTTTTCTCTTATTTCTTTAATTTTTGCCATAATTAGTGATATATGAATTTAAGTTTTGTTACAATATTGTTGGAGAATATATGATATATGATTTTCTTAATATATACTTTTTATAATTTTAGTATAATATGTTTATTGATTAGGAGGAGTTTTAGGAATTTAATTAGTTTGAGAAACAATTTGTATATACCAAATATAGATGATATGAAGTGATTGGAGAAATCTTTTAATAAATAAATTTCATATAGATGATATGAGAAATCTTTTAATTAATAAATTTAAAAATACAAGATAATATGTTTTCTATATATAATAGGGCATTTTACATAAATGTATACATTATTTTAATTAATTACAAAAAATGTGCAAAAAAAATTTAATTTTAAAGATGTATACATTTGAAAATATTTTTACATAAAATCATACAAATTCTTAATTTAATTATATTAGATGTATTAATGAGTCAAACTTATCATAATTAGGTTTGTGTAACTATTTTTATGGCTATTTTTTTTTTTATTTATTATGTCCAATATCATTATTGGTAGATTTTTAAAATCAATACAAATCACATCCATGATTCACATAATAATTGTATGGTATATTTTTCAAAATCAATACATATATAATCATAATTTTTTTATTAAAATATGTCCAATATGCCCTATATATTATCAGAATTGAAATGCTATTATGTTGTTTAGATAAAAATATTTAGTATGTTTATTTTTGTAAAAGATTATTCTAAATATTTAATTAATTTTATGAAATTGTTTATTTTATTTAATAAACATGTAATTTATTAAATAATAAAGATATATATTGGTAAAATAAATATAGATTAATTAATAAATATAAAATATAATTATAACTAGTAAAAATATATGTTTTTTTTTTCTACTTAATTTTAAATAAATATAGATATAAATTATTAATACATTATTGTTTATTATTTTTATTAAATATTTCGTTAAAATAAACATATATTTATAATAAATTATAGTAAAATGGATAATAAATATTTATAATATAAAAAAAATAGTATATTTATTATATTAAACTGTTTATTATTTATTTAATTTTATTTTTTGAACATGTTTATTTATTTTTCATAAAACAACTTATATATATAATAAATCGTATATTAAATAATAAATACACTATAAATAAACATAAATATATAATAAATCACACTGAAATAAATATAAACATTTGTATTACAATTAAAAAAAATAGCATGTTTCTTGTGTAAAAGTATTTTTTTTTAAAATAAACATGTATATTATTATTAAAAAAATTTAAAACATTACTGTAATAAACATAGTACATTATTATATTTATAATTACAAATTATAATAATTTAAACATTAAATGATATTATTATAAATAAAATATTTTATTAGTATAATAAATTTATATAATTTTATTCTTTTAATTAAATTACTATAATTAGTTTTCTTCTTAAATTTCATTTTTTTTCATCATGTACTTATACCATACATATATTAGTAACTATTATAAGTATCAAATCAATAATCATAAATAATAAAATTTAAAGTTACATGTTATAATGAATACACATTAATGCTCCTTAATCCATAATCCACATTTAAAGAATATTATGTATATATATATATTTATAGTAAGTTTAGTAAATATTATATCGAATGATCTAAATATTAGTAAATATGTTATTAAAATGTATGAGTTTTTATAATTAAGTTTTTTGCACATTTTTTAAAATATATTTATTTTTGTTGTACATTAACGAAAAAACCCCTATATAATACCCAAATATAACATTAATAAAAAAATAGTATTATGGAAATGGGCCGTCAGCCCATTAAAAATAACAAAGTCTAACAGCCCATTACCAAATAACTTAGTACTTAATTGAGTTAACGAACTTATTGAGTAGTCATTAATGAGGTATGCTTGTTTCAATAGCCGCATTTTAATTAGCAGCAGTGATAATTTACTTTTCATTACTTTGAAGTTCACTTTTTCTTAAGATTTTTTCTTTGTGTTTAGGGCCAGTTGCTTTGTGGGGAAAAGCATATGTGTCTGTGGGAAAAGCATTGTATGTTAACCGTGTGGAAAAAAGCTGAGCTGAGTGTTTGGTAAATTATAATTTTTAAAGTGCTGTGAGTTGTTAAGATTCTATTACAATAATGATAATATTTTAATCTAGTTCATTATAATTACAAATATATATAAAAAAATATGTTATATAAATTTTTTATTTTTTTATATATTTTTAATTATTTTTTTCTATAGTATAAATTTATATGCATTTGATAAAAATAATTTTTAATATTTTTAAATTATATTTTTATCACTTGCAAAAGATAAAATTGTAGTTTATAAGAAACATAAATTAATATTATTTATTAATAATAAAAATATAAATATAAAATATTTTTTAAAATAAAATAAAAATTTAGAAATTTAAATATTATTTATTTTTAAATATTTTTTCATTTAAAAAATATTTTTATTTTTTATAATATATAATAAATAATTAAATAAATTTTTAGTAAAAATAATTTATTATAAAGTCTTTTAATCAAAACAGCTTTTTCTAAAAGTTGGGTTGTACCAGCTTCAGCTTTTAGCTGTAGCTTTTCCATAATTTTTTCAATAAGCTGTTTTTTAACTGCTTACCAAACACCTTTTTGTCACAGCTTTTTTGAAAAGCAGCTTTTAGCTTTTCCAAAAACTGTGCCAAACGGGCCCTTAGTGTCCATGTTTTGTTATATATGCTTAGCAGCGATGCTTGTTCTGCTAGAATGATTTATAAACTGTATGTTCTTAATTTTGTCATTTGAAATAACTTACTATTGCACAAATGATGTTAAGGTTAGTTTTCTTTCAGATTTATGGGTGCCTGTAAAGTTTAATCAATCAAGAATCTCATAAATATTAAGGTCTAAACAATTCAACCATTATACAAGAACCAAGCTATAACTTTTATGTATTGAAAGGATACTGACATAAAGCTCTTCACCATTTTTAGATACAGAGATGAAAACAACAATAGTAAACATAGGACTAAAGGCACAACAATATTAAGTCAAAATACAAGCATAATGATTAAAATAGTGACAAATACTAAAACCAAAGAGATACTTATACATTAGAACTTAGAACATATTTAGCTTCATACAATCATTTCAAAACAAAAAGAATGCATTATCTGTGAGCTAAAGCAGAGAAAACCCATCAAAATGTTGGTTATTAGAAAAGCTAGCCATGATTTTGCTCACCTCTCTGGGATTGAAATAGTCAAAGAATAGTTTTAATAATAAAAATTTGGCAGTCATAGTTTCAGTCTTTCATGCATTCAGACTAGATAGTAGGGATATTTAATTTATCAAATAAGAAGAATAAGATCAATAGAGAAAGGAGAGAAGATTCTATACAAAGTAAACCAATAAAACAACATGGGTTGGCAGAAGCATTGTTCTTAAGAAAATTTTAGTGCATTGCTTAAGGTTAAGCTTATGTTGTGCACCTAATATTTTACAAGTTTGAGTATCTCTAATGGAGACATTATTTAAGAATCTTACAAATTTGCACATAATTTAAAATTATAATATTTTATTTTATTTTTCTTTCACATTATTAGTATTGGTACTTTTTACTTTAAAATATTTAAACACCTATAAAATTTATTAAAATAATATTATATTGTTATTTAATATATATTAAATAATCAAAATTTCTTATTTATCACAAAATAATAATAAAATAATAAGAAGGAAAATATGTAAAGAATGCTATTGTACATCACTTTTTCATACCATTCTTTTTGAGAAATTTTAAAAAAATACTGACTTTTGGCTCAATCTTTACAAAAATACTGCCACATGTTACTTTTATACTGTCTTAGCCAATTTTTTTTTCTTTTAGATGGTAAACACAAAAAAAAAAATGAGACCTACATCTTCTACACACACAGACAGAACCACCACAGGAACACCAGAACAATCGGAAAACAACCATTAATTCCGGTGAGATTGAGAAAAAAAAAAGTAACATCGACGTCAAATAAATAATCATGGCAATACAACTGTAAAATAACACTAAAACAAATCAAACAAAAAAAAGGAAAACATGATTACAAAAAACTAAAAAATATCATGCACAACCTCAATACCCAATACAATGGTAGTTATATTTGCAAGCTCAATCTTAAAAAATCAAAACAAAAAAACTACTACTAAAACAACACAAAAACAAATGTAAAACAATAAGCAGATATAACCACTTAGAAAAACATAAAAGAACCACACACCTCAAAACTCTTTTTCTAATGAGCTCGTCAAATGTATTTTTAGGAGAACCAAAATAAAAAAATAATCACAAAATAACCATAGAGAAGGAAGAAGAAATGTATTTTATAGTCTCTATCTTCCACACTCACGGATAGAACCACCACAGCACCACGAGAACACCCATAAAACAATCATTAATTCCAACAAGATGGACTAAGAACAGTGAAATCAACTTTAAAAAAATAAATTATGGAAAACAACCGTAAAACAACACTAAAACAAACCCAAAAAAAAAAAAAAACCGAAAAATAAACACAGTATACTGTAGTATGAAACTTATAAAAATACACAGTAAAAAAATAAAAAATACTGCCTGGCAGTATTTTGTAAGAAAATGGTAAAAGTAAGTATACCATGTAAATTTTCCACTCTAATGATAATGATCCATTAAAAGATGTCAAAATTATATCCATATACTAGGAAACAAAAGCCGCGCGTTGCGCGGTCTTAAAAAAAATCATAAGCTATATATATTATTGAAAAAAGTTTATTTTTTAAATGTGAATTTTTTACAAAGTTATATCATAGAAAAAACTGAAGTTTCTAAAAAATAATAAAAATACATTGAAAAAATATGATTTATCTTATCATTCTTAGTCTTACATATATAATTTTTTTTAATTATTAACAATTAATTTATTAAAATATCTTTTGAGAAAAGTTTTTAAGGTGTATTTTTTCTTAAAAATCGAGATCACTATATTTTTAAACAAAATTAATAGTCACTAATAATACACATAATTTTTCACTGATGAATTAATAAAAAAATATATAAAATATTATTTAAACTTTCAATAATAAGTTACAATTATTAATATTAATATTACTTATTTTTTTTAATAATAGACATACAACTACTTAATTAATTAATTAGCATTATTCATAATTTGTAATAAATATTAAAATTACTACATAAATAGAGAGATTAGCAAAAGAAGAATATACCGCGACCTCTTTAATTAGTTTTTTTTTTGTTGTGGGAAAATTATTATCATATTATTGTTGCATTTATTTTTAAATAAATATTATAAGTTGAATGATCATGTAACTTTACTTTTTACTTAATTAAATTATTATTATTATTTTAAGACAAATCAATTATTTAATTATATTATTTATGTGAAATTAAAAATTGAAATTATCAAAAATTATGAAAAATAAGATGTTAGAAAAATAAAGTAACATCTCACATCTTTATATTTTCATTGTTTTTTTTCTTTTTTTACTTTTGAGAGTATTTTTTTTAACAATCCTATTAGAGATGAATTATTATTGTTCAATTAATTTTTTTAATGCTAAAAATGAGTATCATGATCACATAATCAATATTAAAATAATGTCAAGACATTTATTTTATTACAAATATAGAACCATTAGCATTTATTAACACAAAATATATTTTAAATAAATAAATTAAAAATAATATTTTTAATCATGTACTTGTTGTAGTTGCCTTTATTTTTAGGTATCATCATTATTATTTTGCATCATCTACACTATTGAGAGTGAGATAACATTCTCTATGCATTAATAAATCATCTCAATATTTAGTGAGAAAAAATGTATTGTAAGACTAAAAAATTATACAAATATTAGGAAAGAGCAAAAATGAGAAAGTATCTAATATTACACTGTATATATATGTAATATTTATACATGTGTATAAAAAATAGAGTAAAAAATGATAAAAAAAATACAAATATATTGTTAAAATATTTACATAGAGAAGTGAAAGGTATGAATACTTGACATTATAAAATGATGATGAAAATAAAAAAAAAAAAATTGAATAAATATAAAAAAAAAATAGAGAAAACAAATAATTAGAAAGAAACCTTATATAAAATACTATTTTTTTTAGCATATATGATCATCCATGGCAATTTGTTCCAATCTTTTTAATCTTCTTCTTAAAATTCTTTTCCCTTCCCATCCTCATATATGTGTCAAAGCGTTTGTATTTTTATATCTTTAACTCATCTATATATATTTTATAGAAATATGAGGAGGCATAACCAAAGGTCTCTTAAAATAAATTTTGTAATTATAACATGAATTTATTGAATAGTTTTTTTTCTTTTGAAGAATGTCCAAAGCTTTATTTATCATAAAATCAATGTAAATATTAATGTAAATATGAATTAACAGATAATTAATTAAAATAATTAGAAAATGAATAAAAATTTGAGAAAAAAATGAGAGAATAGAAAAATTAGCTCTTTGAAAAGTTAAAAGATTACATTATCTATCCTAACATTAGAATTGTATAATTATATATATAAATATATAGATAGATATATAAATATAGCTATATGTATATACTTTTTTGCAATATAAATATGTATGCATATATTTTGAATTGTTAAAGATTAATTAATTATATATGTTTACAAAATTACTATACATATATCATATTTTTTGGTGTAATAAAATATCTATATATATAGATGAGAATACTAATAGTTTAAAAGAATACTAATAGATTATAAAAAATTAATAATGGGGAGGTTAGGTTACATTATTTTGGGAGGTTACATTATTTTTTTTCTTATTATTCAATAGAAAAAAATTAGAAAACATAACAAAATAGAGAAAATAGAGAAATGGAAGGAAAAGATGCCACATCAATGCTCTTATGCTTTCCTTTATTTATATATATAGATATAGATATATAGATATTATCAAGTATTCTTTAAATGAAACATACGTTGGCTGGGTTATGGAAGCCGGGCAAAGGCTTGTTCGTCAAGGAATTGGGGCCGAACCTTTTTCTATTTCAGTTTTACCATGAGATCGACATTAAGCGTGTTATTAATGGTAGTCCTTGGACTTTTAATAGGCTACCATTGATATTTGGCAGAGTTCCACGAGGTGGAGATCCGAAAGCTGTCAAACTCAATCAACTGGATATGTGGGTACAGATTCATGGCCTTTCTACGGGATTTATGACGGAGAAAATTGTCTCTACAGCTGCAAACTACATTGGCTCCTTTGTTGAATCGGATCCTAAGAATTACAATGGTCTTTGGCGGGATTATCTCCGAGTCAGAGTGACGGTAAACATTGATGTCCCATTGAAACGACGAATGAAGCTTAAGAAAACAGGTGGTGAGTGGTTTTATGCCAATTTTAAATATGAATTTGCTCCGACGTTTTGTTTTATCTGTGGTTTGATAGGTCATTCAGAAAACTTTTGCCCTAAGTTATTTGATACACCTGAGGATGAGATTGTCAAACCTTATGGGAGCTTTATGCGTGCGCAACCACGAAGGAAAAATTATCTATTGAACTCTCAGTATTTGCGTACGGGTACGGAGGCCGATGAGCAGTTTGACCAAGCATCCCCGGTGCGACATGAGGAGGAGGACGAGCGACCAGCCATGCAAACTGGGAAGTTACCTTGCTTGGAGTTTGAGAATAATTCCCAGTCAAAGGTGGTTGATGATATTCCAGATTTGGTGGAGGATGGGAATATTCCTCTTAATGAAAATTTGACCCATAATGGCAACAAGATTAATATTTCCAAGTCTAGTGTCAATGAAAGAGGAAAGTCAGTTGTGTTTGGAAATCATGTGCCAAGCGGGAAAGGTCCATCTTCACTTTTCCTTGGTGGAATTATCGGTCCACTTGGAGGACAAGGAGGCCGTGGGCCTTCTACTGAGTCCAAAAAAAGGCGTCAACAAGAAGGGGTTGGTGGGCCTGACTATGTTGATATGGAAGCGGAGGATAGTGCTGATATGGATGTTAATGGACTCTCAAAAAACGAGTTCGAGGTGGGTTCTGCTCTAGGGCCCACGGCATTATGAGTACATTAAGTTGGAATTGTCGTGGGATGGGCAACCCACGGGCGATACAATTCCTATATGATACTGTAGCCCATAGAAAACCAGATTATATCTTTTTATGTGAAACTTTGTGTCGTAAGGATGTGCTGGAGCGAGTTCGAGCTAAGTTGAAGTTTGAAGGTATGTTTGCGGTTGATGCATGTGGTAGGAGTGGGGGGGTTGCTTTACTATGGAGAAATAAGGAAGACGTCAAAGTGTTGAACTATGCCACGAATTTTGTGGATGTGGAGGTGCGGCCTACTGATGTTGGGGAGTGGCGTCTTACGGGGTTCTATGGGGAATCTAAGAGAAGTTTGCGAGGGGCTTCTTGGGAGCAACTCAGGACGTTGGCTCGTGGAAACACTCTTCCTTGGTGTGTAATTGGTGACATGAACAATGTTTTATCTCAAGAGGACAAAAAAGGGGGACATCCCTATCCTAACTGGTTAGTTGACGGCTTCCGGGACACTATTCAGGAGTGTGGATTAATTGATTTAGACATTGTGGGACATCAGTTCACTTGGGAGAAAAGTCGGGGAACCGATAATTGGATAGAGGTCCGTTTAGATCGTGCTCTGGTGACAGACAGATGGCTCCAACTGTTCCCTCGGGCTAAACTTATTAATCTCGAGGTATCTTCTTCTGATCATTGTCCCATTTTTCTTGATTTGGTGCGGCATAATATAGCTTCCGGGAGTCGCAAATTTCGCTTTGAAAATTGCTGGCTTCGGGAACCTCTGTGTTATCAGGTGGTAAAGGAGTGTTGGGAGGAGTATAATCTAGCGGGTATCCAAGAGAAAATACAACGGTGCGGGGAATCTCTTTCGGTTTGGGGCAAAGATTACTCGGGTAATTTTGCTTCTCGTATAAAATATTGGAAAAAGGAGGTGAGACGGTGGAAGCAAGGTAGAGATCCTGATGCTATTTCTAAATATAAGGAAGCTGAGACAGAACTTTTTGAAGTTCTTACTCAGAAGGAGGTGTTCTGGCGTCAACGATCGAAACAATTGTGGCTTCAAGAGGGGGATAAAAATAGCAAATTTTTCCATGCAACGGCTTCTTCTCGGCGCCGTATGAATGCTATTGATAAACTCCAATGCGAAGATGGAAGTTGGGTTGATTGGGAATCGGGTCTATCAGATGTTATGTGCTCTTATTTCCAGAATCTGTTTACTAGTTCCAACTGTACTATGGATGATGTTCTTGATGGGATTTCTGCTACTGTGACCTCAACTCAGAATGACTCTCTCTTGCAACCTTTGACTGATGAGGAGGTGAAAGATGCTCTATTTCAGATGCACCCAGATAAATCCCCTGGACCCGATGGCATGACTCCAGGTTTTTATCAAAAGTGTTGGGCAATTGTGGGTAATGACGTCATCAAACAGGTTCGCTCTTTTTTCTTATTTGGACAGTTGCCTACTGGTCTTAATCATACTAATTTAGTGTTGATTCCTAAGAAGAAAAATGCCACTACTATGGGTGACCTGCGCCCGATTGCTCTTTGTAATGTTCTCTACAAGGTTTGCTCCAAGGTTCTAGCTAATCGGTTGAAGCATGTTCTTCCTACAGTCATTTCAGAGAATCAGAGTGCTTTCATTCCCGGGCGTCTTATAACTGATAATATTATGATTTCGTTTGAGGTGATGCATTATCTCAAGCGGAAAAGAGTTGGAAAGGAAGGTTATATGGCTCTTAAGCTTGATATGAGTAAAGCGTATGACCGTGTTGAGTGGCTTTTTCTTAAGAATATCATGCTAAAAATGGGCTTTGATGCGCGGGTGGTAGATCTTATTTTGCATTGTGTCTCAACGGTTTCGTACACTATTACTCATGGGGGTCGTGAGATGGGGCCAATTGTTCCTGGAAGGGGTATTAGACAGGGAGATCCGCTCTCCCCTTACTTATTTCTTTTGTGTGCTGAAGGATTTTCTTCTCTCATAAAAAGATTTGAAGCTCGGGGAGCTCTTCATGGTTGCCGTGTGTGTAATGGTGCCCCCATCATCTCTCATATGTTGTTTGCGGATGATTGCTATATCTATTGTAAGGCTATTGAAAGGGAGGCTCGTAGTGTTCTTCTTCTGCTTCAACTATTTGAACAAGCCTCAGGTCAGTGTGTTAATTATTCTAAATCTACTATTTTCTTTAGCCTCAACACAACTTCGGCCTCTAGACAAGATATGTGTAACCTTCTTCGAATGAATGAAGCTCCTGAAAACAGTTTGTATCTCGGCCTCCCTTGTATCATGGGTCGAAATAAGAATGCTATTCTTGGCTTCTTGAAGGATAAGATGCAGAAGAGAATTCAGAGTTGGGAAGGTCGCTTGCTCTCAAAAGCCGGAAAAGAGGTATTGATTAAAACAGTGGCTCAATCTCTTCCTACATATGCTATGTCTGTTTTCTTGTTGCCGGTGGAAACCTGTAATAAGCTAGAGGGTATGATGAGCAAATATTGGTGGAGCTCGGGATCCAATCAGAACCGTGGGGTAAGTTGGGTGAGTTGGAGGAAGTTGTGCCGCCATAAGCATCATGGGGGGCTTGGTTTTCGAGACTTAAGGGATTTCAACTTAGCCATGTTGGGAAAACAAGCTTGGAGGTTAGTTACAAATGCTCATTCTCTTGTTAGTCGGGTATATAAGGCCCGATATTATCCTCAGGGTTCTTTTTTGAGTGCTTCTCTTGGGCCGAATCCTAGTTTCATATGGAAGAGTATTTTTGAAACGCAAGCTTTGATTAAGGAGGGAGCTCGTCGGGGAGTTGGTCCAGGTACGAATGTTAGTGTTCAATTTGACCCGTGGCTTGCGGATGAGTCTCAACCGTGGGTTACTTCTAGAGCTACTGGTATGGAGACGTGGACGGTTCATAACCTCATGTTGGTAGGAGAACGGGCTTGGGATTTAGAGGTGGTTTCAGATATATTCAATGACCGAGATAAAGAGATCATCCTTCGTACTAACATTGATCAGGAGACTCCTATGGATACTTGGTATTGGCATAAGGATCTTTATGGATTCTATACTGTGAGGGAGGCATATCGGTTGCTGCACCATTCAGAGATCACTAATACTAGTGAGGCTGAGATTAAGATATGGAAAATTGCATGGAAGCTTCGTGTCCCTCCCAAGGTGTACCAACTTATGTGGCGTGCTTTATCTGGTTGCTTGGCTACTAAGGATCAACTTACCACCAAACATATTACTCTAGACCAAGCTTGTCCTATGTGTAACCAGGTGCCTGAGACCATTTACCATTTGTTGGTGCAATGTTCTTTTGCACGGTCTTGTTGGCATCTTTCGGTTCTAAATTGGAGTCATACGCCTATGGAGTCTTTTTGGGATTGGTTTAGCCACATTCTGCTACAACACTCATCCACGGCCCAGGAAGAATTGCTCATGGTTCTTTGGGCGATTTGGTATGCCCGAAATGAGGTGGTTTGGCGGGACAAATCAATGTCAGCGGCGGAGGTTATTCTATTGGCAAGAGTAGTCCTTAATCAATGGAGAAATGCTCAACAAAGGAGAATGGGGTCTCTGCTTGTTCCCACGGGTTCAAGAGAGGACTTAGAGCATTGGGTGAAACCAGTTATGGGAAAGATTAAGGTTAATGTCGATGGTGCAATCTTTGCAAGTGATGGTCGATTTGGAGCGGCAGGGGTGGCCCGGGATTCTCAGGGTCGATTCATTGAAGGCTTCACAGTTTTACGAGTGGGGCGTGTGGATTCGGCTATGGCTGAATTGGTAGGGGTTAAGGAGGCCTTGAGTTGGATCAAGAGGAAACATTGGGGACCGGTTGACCTTGAAACCGATTCTTTGGTTGTCGTCCAGGCAGTCCAAAGCACGATGGAGATACCTTCTCCTTTTGGCCTTCAGGTGGCGGTTTGTCGTTCTCTTTTAGCTGATTTGCCGTTAGTCTCAATTAATTTTGTTAAACGTTCTGTAAACAAAGCTGCACATTGTCTTGCTCGTAGCTCTTGTTTGTATCCAGATCGTATTTTTAGTGAGGATGATGTTCCTCCTGATTTTCTTTCTATTGTAGTGGTTGAATCTTCTTATTAATAAAGTTACCATTTTCCTTCAAAAAAAAAAAAAAAGTATTCTTTAAAATATCTCCATTATTAATGTTGGAGCATTAAGGCTAGTTTAGCACAGTTAGTGTGGGAAAAAAATAATTATAGTTGTGTTGTGAGAAAAAATAGTTGTAGTAAGATTGTAAAAAAAAACTGAGTTGAATATTTGGTAAATTATAAATTTTAAAGCGTTGCGAGTTGTTAAGATTTTATAATTATAATGATAATATTATAATATAATTCATTATAATCATATATATATATATAAAATATGTTATATAAAATTTTTATTTTCTATATATTTTTAATTATTTTTTTCTGTAGTATAAATTTATATGCATTTAATTAAAATAATTTATAATATTTTTATCTCTTGTAAACAAAGAAAAAAAAATGTAGTTTATAAAAACTTAGGTTAATGTTATTTGTTAATAATAAAAATATAAATATAGAAACATTGATGTTTCTCCAATAGCTAATAATGAGAGATATTATTGATCACAGGTAGAGTTAAGTTCTAGTTCGTTCAAGCTTCTAATCTTTCTACTCCACTTCAGATCACGGTTGGGATTAGAGATATTAGATTCTAGTTTTAAAAATTCAGTCATAAAATCCGAACCTTTCTTCCCCAACTAAAAAACCCACCACAAGTGATTAAATGACCTAAAGTATAAATTGTAAGTCATGGTGTCTTGTCTATTGACATGCAAAGTTCGTATTGGTTTTGAGTGCTCTGTTTTTTTCTTCTTTTGGTTCTTTGGCAATGGTACCATGAAGCTTTAGCCATTAAAGAGGCGTTAAGTTGGATCAAGGATCATGAATGACATAATGTTGAACTTGAGTTCGATTGTCTCTCAATTGTCCAAGCTATTCGAAGTAACATCACCATGGTTTCGCCTCTTGGGGGAGTGGTGATGGACTGTCGAAAGCTTCTATCTATTTTAAACAATGTTTCTTTGTTTTTTATTAAACGATCTGCTTATATGACTGCGCACAACTTTATTAGAGCGTCATATTCTTTTCCAGATTGAGTTTTCAGTGGGAGGGATGTTCCTACTGAATTACAGTCTTGTCTTTTGGCTGATTTAACAAATTAATAAAATTACAAATTAAATTAAAAAAATATATAAAATATTTTTTGAAAAAAATAAAAAATAATAAATTTAAATGTTTTTTTTCCTTAAGAAAATATTTTATTTCTTTTAATATGTAATAAATAATTAAATACATTTTTAGTAAAAATTAATTTATGATAGAGTTTTTTAATCAAAACATTTTTTTTTTGTTCTAAAAGTTGGATTGCATTAGCTTTAACGCAGTAGTTTTTTTATAAATTATTCAATAAACTGTTTTTCAACTACTTACCAAACACATTTTTATTAAATTTTTTTTAAAAATCAACTTTTAACTTTTCTAAAAATTATACCAAACGAGCTCTAAGTTGCATCATTTTCTTCTTGAAAGAATTTAAGTGTTGCCTTTTAAAATTTATCAGTTGGCAAACATTCTAAATTTTATAAAATACTCATGTTTTAAAAAATACTTACCTAATTCTTTTGGGTTGAATTAGGTGTCTTACATTGTTAAAAAATAAATCTAAAATTTGGTAATATACTTAATTATGTATATACAAAATTTTATTATAATTTCTCATCTAATTAAGATTTGTCCCCCAAGTATTGTCATTTACCAAATTGTACTCTTTTAACTTTTCATATCGTAAAAAATTCTTGTGGAACTATTAATGAGATTGTTAGATTCAAGAATTTTCATTTAATTTTATTAACGAGCGCCTAATATTGATTAAAATTCTTGAATTCAACAATCTCAGAAGTTCAAAGAAATTTTTTAAAAAGTTTAAAGAACACGATTTAATATATGTCAAAGTTCGAATGAACATAATTTAACATAAATAATTACCATGTTCGACATAAATTTATAAATCCAATAAAAAACTTTAACAAATAAAAGTTTTCTAAAAAAAATCTATCATAATTAACCTAATTTCTCTCATCTTTTTTTTTTTGATTCAAGCGTTTATATATTACATTATGTTTTACCTGGGACTCGAACCCAGGTAATATTTCTCTCATCAATAGAGGGCAAAAATAGCACCATTGCTCCCTATAATATTTTTCTTAAGAATAACAATAAGAAAATCATTTTATCACATGGTCTCTATCATTATTCACACCCAAATGCCAGCAGAGGCAGAAGAACATGACTTTGTGGGCAAAATATTAATATTTATTATAAGCTAAAGCCTAAATACAATCATGTTGTCTCTAAAATATATAAAAATCAAATAGAAGAAACATTAAAAACACATGTGCTAAAAATCGAATACAGATAGAATTTATGTACTCTGCACAATTTAATGAGAAAATGACCACACAGAATTGAGAAAACGATGCCATGGCCAATCCAAAGGGCTGTAAATTACAAAATAAAACTATAATTTCTTAAAAATAACTTCTTTTAAATAATAATAATAATAATAATAATAATAATAAAAATTAAATAGAAATTGGGGTGTGGGGAAGAATCAAGAAAGAGACCTGAGAAGAATGAAGAGCTGTTGAGGACAAGTAGAAGGAAGGTGTTATAACAGTATAATATATAATTATATATACATGTGTAATTTGTAATTTGTAATTAAATATCGTAAACAACGACTACCCCGTGATAGTCGGTATTCATAGTAATTTTTTATTATTTGTTTTCTTTCTTTGTAACCTTTTAAAGCAAAACAAATAAAGGTCCGGCCTTTAGTTTAGACGTGGTTTCTTTCTGGTTGTTGTGTGGTCTTCTTTCTGTGAAGTTTTTTTGCTTTGAAAATGGTGATAGAGAACAGATCTGATTCTGATGGGGTAAGGCTTGAAGAGGAGCCTAAAATTTCCCATGTAGAGCTGAAGAAGGGAGAGGAAGAAAAAGAGCTGGACAGGAATGATGACTCCAAATCAATTTTCCAGCCTTTGTCTGAATCCAGGTATTGTACTCTTTACATGGGACGAGTTCTTAGTAAAAGAATCATTTTTATGTTAAGGTTTTGATTGTTCTTTTGTGGGTTTTCTGATTTATTGTCTATTTATGTGTTTTGATGTGTCTTGAAAGAACAGCTTTGCATAATCATCAATTATTCTTTGTTTTGTTTGTTTGGCTGTTGAAATTCCTTGTTGGGTTTCAGAAGTTTGACAAGCAAATGAAAAAATAGGAGAATTTTTCTACTTTGTAGAACCCACAAATCGACTATGTGCCACATGTTCTGCTGAAGTTTTGAGTGAAGGGTTGGTTTTAGGTTCAGGTAAAGGGTTTGGTTTTAGGTTTTAGCTTGCCAAACCAAACTACAGTTCCTATTGACTTCAGGGTTATTCCAGTAGTCATTGACTTAATTCTATTTGGCAGGTTAAATTTGCTAGGGTAGTAGGTTCTTTCTTATTTTTTGTGGGTCAACCCAGGTTCATAACTTCTCAATTATTGTCTATCTAGTTTAGTTACAGTGTTTAGATTCAGTATGTATTATTCTCTCGGCTCAATTTCCAAAGCTGTAGACTCCACTCAAAATATTTGACTTAATCCCAAAACCCAGCCACAAAATATTCAATCACCACATAATATTTTGTTAGCTGCAAAGAAAAACATAATATTTGTTTGTTCCTTTCACTAAGTTTACTGCAATAGTAAAAGTTGTACATTCTATAGTTTGGTTGCTTTTGGTTCTGGTACTTAATCTTGAAAAATCCTCAAGATCACTTTGTTCTCTTCTCTCATGTCCTCTGTCCTCAGTCCTCATGGGTAGCATTTGTTTTCATTTAAACACATAATATTAGCAAAAGAGCCTTTGAGCTTTTCTTCTTTCACTAAAAAATTCATATTCGGCTGACATGATATACTGGTTTCTTTGTCTTTTGATGTTTGAGATCTGAAACAATGCCAAAATCTGCTTCAAACACTGCACCTGCGGCTCAGCTTACCATCTTTTATGGTGGGTGCGTCAAGATCTTTGATGGAATTCCTGAAGAAAAGGTATGATTCTCTTCCAATTTCAGCCTTTTCAACCCCATGATTCATGTTCCTAATTGATGTTGCTTTCTTTAGGTCAATGAAATTATACGTATGGCTGCTGCCACTGCTGCTGCCATTAAGTCCAGCAATATGAATAATATGGAGGCTGATAATGCCTCTAGTTCACCAGTTCCTCCGAGGTCTCCTGCAATTCAAAATGCGGCTGCAGTGGGTTCTCTTCTTGCCCAGCTTTGCCCTGCTCAGAAGAGTTCCCTTAACAAACTGCAAGCTGGTAATAATTGCCCTACTTTGCTACAAAATAGCAGTAATGCTGCAGAAGTTATTAAAGAGATTTTCATGATTGATTTTCCTCTAACCTTTTTTCTTTATCATGGTTTAGAATTTCCAATTGCAAGAAGGCACTCCCTTCAGAGTTTCTTGGAGAAGCGCCGGAACAGGTACCCCAATATAAAGCACCATTGAAATTTTGAAAATTGTCTTGATTCCTTGGCCATATAAATGGTCAATGTTTATTACACCAGCAACCTCTAATATGTCATATGTGTATCATTTTCTTTTTTGTAGGCTGGTAAGCAAGAGCCCATATCCTTCTTCACCAATGATGAAGGTAGAAAATGACTCAGTTGTCTGACCTTGTCCTGCAGTGATGATTTCATCACTTTCGACAAGGTTTTTATGGTTCCAGGAGGAATATTAACCTATTGTTTTTTTTACCTTTGAATAAACTATGTATGAATTTATTGTGAAATCTTCACTTGCTTATGGAGAAGTGTAGTCTTGTAAAAAAAAACTTATGTCTGACTGTACTAAAGTGAACTTAGTAGTGATGATGTATTTTGATTTGTGTCTTACAAGGACTTATAACCCAAATGGTCTCTTAGTGTTGTAACTTGTATCCTTAATAGGCCTTGGGAATTTGTTCATGTATTACATTATCTCCTTGAATCATCTGAACGAATTGGTATGTTTTTACTACTATTAAGTGTATACTTTCGTGTTTAATAACAAACTTACATAAAGGGGAAGGGCCAATAGTTAAAAACATCAGAAAAACTCCTCTTTACTTTGTGATTAAAGTGAGACACAACCATCTTTAACAAATGTAACCAGAAATGGCTAATCCTTGTTAGAGCTTAACAGTAAGCAATGTTTAGCTACTTGAAAATATATGTTATGTTTATTGTACAAGTGGATGTATGCTGTATGTTTGTTGTAATAATTTTTGTTACCAATCTAGAGCTCTTTCAACATGTTTGTAACTCAATTGTTATCTCTAAACAGCCTTGTAAATTTGGATTTAACATGGTATTTATTTCAGGTAGATGAATTCTGTTCTCTTGGAACAATCCTTGTACTAAATTCGAGCTCAATGCTCTGTATAGATATCATGTCTTTCTCAACAGTTTTTAACTTTCCGAACTTCTGTGAGTTCTTCAATTGTTCTCTTTAAAAATAGAGCCTTGATTGCTTAGATTTTACAAACAGAATACACATAATTTTCACAAGAGCACTTAAGCAATAAGAGCCAGGGCAGATTTATTCCAACAAAACGATATCGCTTAACACAAGTCTACATGCCAAAAACACACCACAAAAACTAGCTCATATGCTTAGTTAGTAAATCACTTTAACAAGTCACTAACACCAGTTTACATTAAGCAATTTTCAGTGAGCACTGCGTAGGATCCCATGCAAGTAGCCACCAGTCATTATAAACGAGATAATGGATACGACACCAGCAGGAAATATCTTCCCTGATCTCTTAAAACGAGAACCCATCACTACTAGTAGTGCAGCAGACAAGCCTGGCAAAACAAGGGATAATGAAAGCAATTAAGAGTAAAACCTAGTAGCAGCAAAGTATTTACTCTTATATAATCGGTGAAGGAAACTAGTAGAGATGATTATGCATAATGCCTGCTTGTTTGCTCACACTTCATCTTGTTTCGAAGATAAAATTTTAGCAAAAAGAAGATAAAAGTTGGGTGTTCTCCATGTAGAGATAATAACGAAAGAGATTGACTAAAGTGAGAAGATTTCTTACCAAGTCCCAAAGATGATGCAAACACAGGGTTGGTGGGAAGCTGAGTATAAACGTAATAGAGTAAAGAGGCTGATATTCCTCCTGCCAACAACGACTTCTGGCTGCCACTCTTCAAATAGCCCATAAGACCACCCACTGTCAAAACAAGCAACCAACATCTCATTTATATGCAGAAGAAAGCCTAATTGGCTATGTTACGCAAAAACATCAATAAAAAACTTTTATGACCCTTTTCTAGAATAGTTAATCAAAAATTAACAAGGAAAACAGAATTAAGATTTTTGCAATCCGTGACCAAATATGAGTAATTTCATGAGACTTAAGTAGCCATGGTCCGTGCAATTCACAACTAAGTAAATTCAGGAAACTAAGTAGAACCCAATAGATTCTTGACCACATCACGTTAATGGAAGCAATTTCCAATACGTGAGAGAACCAATAGTTTGTGTTGTTGAAAAGAGCCATAAGCCAATTGTAAAAATGTTTTCAAAAACTAAAATGGAAAGTGACATTTTTCCCCAATTTAATCTAATTAATCATGCGGTGACTCCAAAAATCCTGTAATCTAAATATGATCACTTCCATTATAAAGCATAAACATCAGCACAGCACTAATTCAAATTCACAAAAACACTTAAGAGTTCTATAATCTCACCTCCAACAAGGGCAGCATACCCAAGAGTTAATTTCTGAGACATTGACAAAGCCATCTTCTTTTTGCTATTCTCGTGCGATTCGCCTTCACCCTCACCCTCGTTGGAGTTACTATTATCACCTCCACCACCACCGCCTCCACCGCTATCGCCTCGATCACCGAAACCGTTTCCGTCACCACCGCCGGTATCCAATTGAATGTCGACCTCCTTAGTGGCCGAGTCGACAGTGAAGGTGTTAGAGGATCTGGGGTCAGAGACAACTGCAGTGCAGAGAAGCTTCTGATGATGATGAACTCTGAGAAGATTAGAGCTACCAAAGGACGTTCTAGACGAGCGCGAAAGCAGTGCCGGAGCTCCGCCGCTGGATAGGCAGGAGAATCGGATTTTGGGTTGAAGCAGAAGAAAGGTCTGTGAAACACCTAACAACGCCTCTGCCATGTGTTTTTTGTTTAAGCTTCTGGTCAGTTCTTGATTTTGACTTCTCTTCTCTTCACGTCTCCAGTTTCTATTTGTCTATTGACATGGTATTGGGTTGGGCCTGCTGTTATAATGGATCTTGGGTCTAACAAGCTTGTCAGAAGCCCAAAAGGCCCAATTTGAACGGACAATTTTGCCCTCTTTGCCAAAATCTAGGTGCCAGGCAAATAGAAAGCACAAGAAAAAGGAAGAGCTGCTAAAAAATGAAATCCCCTTTGATTCCATCATCAACAAAAGAACACCAGGGATGGATTGATGTAATTTATGATTCTACTTTAATGTTTTTTTGGGCCAAATACAACACCATGCGAGACACTGCAAGGCAGGCAGATTAGGCAATTTTTAGATAGTTTTTGTAGTTTTTAAAACTCTAACCCATAACTGTCCAACAAGTTGATGGATTGAGCGGTTTTTTTATGTGTAACTTTATGCGATTTGAGTTGATGAAACATACAAATTTATCATCGTATGACATTGTTGAAAAGAGATTCAAACTACAACTACAAACTTGTTTGTAACTTTTTTGATCATCATACATTATAACTAGTGATCGTAATTGTGATATGTCTACGAAAGGTATTAGATGGATTGTTGGAACAAACAATAACATTTTACGAAGACTGACCTCTTGGTATAATAAAAATTAAACCTTTGACCTTCTTTGGTGTTGATCGGTCATTGAGAGTTTCTAGTCTTATAACTAGTGATCGTCATTGGGATATGTCTGTTTTGCCATGTTTGTTTCTACCCTTTGATGTGAGTCGTATCTTGGATATCCCATTAAGTTTCACACCTCACCAAGATAAGTAAATTTGGCATCACACTTCTGATGGGATTTATAATATTAAATCGGGCTATCAACTTGCAACAATTATCACAAACATGGGTAATGAGTCTAGTTCTACCTTAGAATCACGTTGGTGGAATAAATTTTGGTCATTGAAGCTCCATTCAAAACTCAAGATCTTTATATGGCCTGTTCTTCATGATTTGCTGTCTGTTGCTACAGTTCTCCATGGTTGGTACATCAACCCTTCAAGTTGTTGCTCCCTTTGTTCCCATCGTTCTGAAACAGCTTTCCATACGCTCTTTGAATGTAAAAGAGCAAAGCAAGTTTGAGGATTATCAAGCTTCAACATTATTGTCTTTCTTGATCATTTTTACTTCTACAAATCATCAATGTTTCACATATCATATGTTTTCTCTCAATAGGAATTAGAACAGATTGATTGCATCATTTAGAGCATTTGGAATGAACGGAATAATGAGATCCAAGAACAAAGTCTCAAACCAGCTGGTGTTTTACTGCTCTCTGCCTTAAATTATATTACAAAAGTTTGAAAATGCTAAAAAGGAGCGGGATGATGGAGACATTTGGCCAACATCTTCCACAACTATTTCAGTATCCCCGAAATGGTTGAATTCACCAACTGGAAAGTTGAAACTCAACAATAATGCTGCAGTGAATACGATGACAAAAAATTCTAGTTTTGGCCCTGTCCTTTGTCACTCAAATGCTGAGATAGTGGCTGCCTTATCAAAGCCTTTTCACTGAAGCTTCAAACTAGAAATTCTCAAGGCTATGGCTATCTTTTATAGTCTTCTATGACTAATTGAATTGCAACTACCGATTCATTATATCGAAACAGATTCTCTTATTGCAACAAAAAGATTGTAATCTTCTTTAAACTTAGTCTCAAAGTTTTATTGTATTCTTACTGATATTAATAATCTTGCAGCCAATTTTTCAAGAGTGCAGATCTCTCATGTTTATAAGGCTGTGAATACTAATTCTCATAAATTAGTTAAGCATGTTCTCTCAGTGGATACAAATTGTATTTAGTGGGAGGATACTCCCTCTCCCCTTTTTAACTATTGTATCTTGACATTGTTATTTATGATACTTTTATTCTAAAAAAAATCATATATTATACATCACTTGAATTAAAAAACAAAACAAGAACTTCACAAAACAAACCTTACAATAAGTTAGTAGTATGTAAATGTCACATGAAACTGTTTCACAATTATAAGTTTAGAATTTCAAAACTGTAAAGTCACCAACAACAGATAGGACATATGTTAGTAGCTCTATAGCAATGGGACCAAGGACATGTTAGGCATCTTGGTGCCATTGCCATACAACCACTAACATGTCCTTTTATTTACTAGGTATTTTGGTACTAGACATAAGACTACGCTAATCACCATAGATACCCAAGTACCTCACCATTTGAGCTACCCGTTGATGCAAAATGTTCTTGTTAGAACCTCTATCGAACTCACTAGTTAGTAAGATTATCCCTTATATGGAGATATACCTTTTTTTTTTAATGGGATTAATAAAAAATAGTAGAACAAAAATTCAAATGATGATGTTTAGCGAAATAAAAAAAAAAAAGAATTGTTAAAACAAAAAAGCACCATTAATACCTAGTACCCTCCTCAGTATCATATCGTTATTGGTGTAATTACGTATCAGGTCTTGTATAATTTAGAGATTTTTTCTATTATAAACTAAAAATGTAATAAATTTACATTTATGACCCTAAAAAAGGAAATAAAAAAAAATAGAAACTAGAAAGTTGTTAATTACAAAAATGCCGGCCAAGCAAAACGGAAACTCCATCTTCTTCGTGACCCGGCCGCAAGCTTGTTCGTGACCCAGCGATCCAACCTCAACAACCCAATCTCAACCATCTTTCTTCCAAAACCAGCAAAATAAAAATCTAAAAAAATGTAGAACTCATAGGAAACAAGTTGAATCCCGAAAATCCAAAATCAAAAACGGAAAGGAAAAGAAAAAAAAAACCAGGAAACCTCCATTGATGTACAAAAAAAACTCAAAAACAACAATCATTGAACAAAGAAATCGCGATTAGAGGAGAAGAACCGAGTAGAAGGAGAGCTGGAAATCAAAGAAACTCACCCATGATTGAATCAGAAGGAGAATTGAAGGTAAACAAATTTTTTCATGAACGTAAACACATCTTTTAGTGTAGATTAAAAGAAATTTGATATTAATTGATGAAAACCAGATTAAATTGAAATAATAATGAAATATTGATGAAGCTGAGAAAAAAACAACAACGGTTTGCATGAAAATAAACATTAACGCATATAAATAGTTGCTACAGTATTTTATTCTGAAAACTGTTGTTTACAAGTTGTTTTACAGTGGAATAATAGTTGTTTGGGATCTACAAACTAGAAAATATGAATCTATTGTTATTAATTACTGACTGCTTTTAAAATAGTTGTTTGATAGTTGATTTAACCTATATAAATAGTCGGCCAGATGAAAGTGTTAGATGCATAAGTTATTGCTGGAAAGAGTTGTTTATTGGTTGTTTTGACAGATTAAAATAGTTGTTTGCAACTACAAAAACTGAACCAAGTAAATAATTTACATTATTTCAGGATACGGAACCATTACAAATATTGGTGCAGAGCAATGGGCATTGGGATGACCACAAAAACTATGTTGATTATGAATCAAGTGGAGAATTAATTTCGACCAAGTGCATTTTTGAGGAACTAATGAGAATAATGATGGAAGAACTCCAATGCAACCCTGAATCAACACAACTACAACTGAAATATCAACTGAAGGAAGGAGGCCAACCACTACAAATCAAGGATGACAAAAGTCTGTTGTTCTACATAAAGCTATTAACGAAGGAGGTTGATTTCACAAGGTACCCATTGTGTGTGAACAAAACCAGTTACACGGCACCACCTAACCAAACAATGGTGTGGAACAATATGATCATGGAATCGTATGACAACAACGCAGCACAGGAAGACTTGCAGCAACCTGGAAACAACACGGCAACAACTTCCAAGCAACAACTATCTGCGCAGACGATGGGATCTGGTGAAGTTGATACATTTTTCCTAGAAACAGGAACAGTGTCATCAGAATCAACCATACAATAACCAGAAAACAATAGAGAAAAAACTATAGCAGTAGATGAAGATTTCGACTTCACCGACTATGCAAAGCTTGTGGCTGCAGAAATGGTACAGCAACTCGAAAACAACCAGGAAGAGAAGAGGAAGTGGACAACACAGAAATGATTATCATCACTGACAAACGACATGAAACAATAGAGAAGGGGCAAATTTACAAGGACAAAGAAACATTGATAAGTACACTATGCTACTTTGCAATCAAGAAGACATTTCAATACAAAGTAGTGAAATCTTGCACAAAAGAATACAACATAGTGTGTTTGGACACAAACTGCAAATGGAGTTTAAAGGCTACAAAAAATGGAAACACAGAAACATTCATAATAAGGAGCTACGAAGAAGAACACACATGTGCAGTTACAATAAGATTTGGAGATCAACGACAAGCTGCATCAAAGTTGATAGCAGATTTTGTAAAACCAAAATTCTTGAACCTGAAAACAAAGTGCAGCCCGGCAGACATAAAGACAGAATTGAAAGACAAATACGGAATAAAGATGAATTACATGAAAGCATGTCGTAGTAAAGAGCGAGCACAAACCCAGCTACATGGAAATGCTAAAGAGTCGTACAATCTCTTGCCAAGATACCTGTACATGTTACAGAAAACAAATCCAGGTAAAAAAAATTAAAAAATTTTACTTTGAAAATATTTGTGAAAAAAAACGTTGTTTTTGCGTTGTTATTTCGTTGCGTACATGTTGTTTGACAAAATCTTGTTTGATTAAAATTCAGGAACATTAATAGACATAGAGAAAGAGGATGATGACAGTTTCAAATATGCATTTGTTGCATTGAATGCTGCTATAAAAGGTTGGCCAAACTGCAAACCAATCATCGTGGTGGACGGTACATTCCTAAAGGCCGCGTATGGAGGCACGTTGCTCACTGCCAACACACAAGATGCAGAATCGAAAATTTTTCCACTAGCATACTGCATAGTTGATTCTGAGAACGATAAATCGTGGGAGTGGTTCTTAAAAAAAATAAAAGAAGCATTCGGGGTTTGAGAATATCAATGCCTAATATCAGACAGACATGAAAGCATCATCAAAGCAACTAGGAAAGTGTTCCCTGAAATAACACATGACTACTGCATCTTCCACCTCTTGTCGAACCTCAAAACAAAATTAAAAAAAAAATGCAAAGCATTTCAGAGTGCCATTCTTTGCAGCTGCAAAAGCTTACACACAAATGGAGTTTGAATTCCATATGAGGGAGCTAGACAACTTGGATAAGCGCATAAGACCGTACCTGGAAAAAATTGGCCATGAAAAATGGTCAAGGTATCATTCAGAAAACAACAGGTGAAAACAAATAAAAAGAATAAAATTAATGACATATTCAGATATTTAAAGCGTTGTATTTGCGTTGTTTTTGCGTTGCGCTTGAGTTTTTTTTCAAAAGTAGAACTATGATAGAAACTGTCCAAATTATAGGTACTCTACCATGATATCAAACATAGCTGAGGCACTGAACTCAGCAAATTTAGCAGCAAGGGAAACACCAGTCACAACATTAATGGAGTGCTTCAAGGCACAAATGCAAGAGTGGACATACAATAATAGAAAGGAGGCACAAAAATGCACAACAAGGCTGACACCATCGTCTGAGAAAAAACTCATAGGGAACTATGTACAGTCATTGCGACTAACAGTAAGTTGAGATTATCGTTCGCATAAAGTAAAATGAAAACAGTTGTTTTTGCATAGTTTTTTGGTTGTTTTAAAGTTGGTTTAAAACATGCAGGTGAAACCAGCAAACCAAAACCTGTTTGAGGTGATAGATGAAGACAGAACAAGAATAGTAAACTTGAAGGAGAAGACGTGCACATGCAATAGATTTCAAAAAGATGAAATGCCATGTAACCATGCAGTCGCCGTCATGAAGGACTTGAACATAAACACATACAACTACTGTGCACAATACTACACATCAAAAGCATGGCTGCAAACATATGAAGAAACAGTATACCCAGTTGGAAACGTAAGAGAATGGGAACTTCCAGAATTTTTTGAAGACATCATAGTGTTGCCTCCAAAGGAAAGAATCAAGTCTGGAAGGCCGAGGAAAAGAAGAATGGCAGCAGCTTGGGAAACAAAGAAACAAAACAAGTGTGACAAGTGTGGACAAAAGGGACATAACAAAAAGACCTGCAGAAGAATTACAGCATAGAAGTAGAAACAACTACACATCAACCAAAAAACAACTATATTAAAACATTTAGAAAAACATACTGCATATTACGATTGGTTGTTACATATATTTTTTTATTGTGAATTTTTATGTGGAGAGATATTGATAATAGAGAATTGGTATTATTATCATTAATATACAAAATAACATCAAATATTATAGTTAAATAATTAAATGAGTGGAAGAAGGTTGAAATTAATAAGAAGGAAAAAAAACTACATAAAGTGATTAAAATGCAATTTAGTTGTTTGTAAGATGGTTGTAATAAGGTTGTTAATAGTATGCTGTCATGAGTTAAACTAAATATAAAAATTAAAAATCCAAAAATATGAACAAATAAAAAACCAATTTCAATAAAAAAAAACATTATAGAAACAACAACTTGTCTATGATTATGAACATAATCTGGTAATAGAAAAAACAAAAGCTAAATAAAAAAAATACTATTTCCAACAACAACCAATAGATAACTAAGACAAATTCTTCTTTGGACCCTTTGGAGGAGCCTCATCTTCACTATCAATAAAATCCACTTCTTTCATGCGAGCATACTTATAGAACAACACAGCAAGCCTATCACAGTGTTTCTCAACATCAAATATGGGAGGAATCGGTTTCATATCAATGAAGTATTCGGCAAACGATGCAACGAAACAACCACTGTCACTGGAAAACAACCAAAAAACAACAGCAGAAAAACTTAAAAAAGGAAAATAACATACAAAATTAAAAAAACATTTGAAAATAAAAACTAAAAACAACTTACTTCGAGGTTTGTTGAGGCAAACCATCAACCTTAACAACTTCGAAAGGGTCTAAACAAACCGGTTTGTTTTCCTTTTTGAACTCATCAAACAAAGCAAAAAAGTGGGGCAACAACACCGCAAATGGCTGACAAGCTTTGATAGCAGCACTATCTTTCATAGCAGTCGACAAGGAGTTGTACATGTACATACGCCTTTCCTCAATATTCAATCGACCAAGAATCCAATGTGATTCAGTCTCCATATGGATGATAAACAAAACATGATCGCACAAATGTCAAGGGGAACCACTTAACACTTTTCTACCTCTGATATAATCAGCAATGGCATGCTGGGCAGTTATCAAAGAAAGATTTTTTTTCTGTGCAATAAATTTTTCATACAAAGCATGAATGGTTTTGAAGAATAAGCAATCGGTGGTTGTGAACTTAACCTTTGGCTCCTTTGCATACTTTCCTTTTTTACGTAGATAGTAAAAAATGATGTCCAGATGCTAAACAATAAAAAATGAGAAATGTTCGAAAATCAGAAAATGAATTATATTTTAACAACTAAAAAAAACCAACAAACAACATGAAGAAAACTATAGACTGAAATTTTTGAAAAAAATCAAAAGAAAAAATAAATTAACTTACAGAATTAGTTAAACATTGGCCAGGATATGCAAGCTTGTGGAACCACATCTTGGTTGCAACATCTTCCACGCCAAAACGAAAAGGGGGAACAATCTTATCCTTACCCTTCAAGTAAACCTTGTCCTTGTCATGCCTAACATAAAAAAAAAAAAATACAATTGAAACATAAATAGTAAAGTAAAAAACAAAAAATACAAAAACACAACAAAAATGCTGAAAATAAACACTTACGGATCTTTCTTCGATCGCCGTCCTTCACCAAGCCACAAGTCAAAATCATTCTCGTCTTTATGTTCTACATCTTCACCAATCTTATCATCGAGAGGACACAACCCAGCCACATACTTAACAACTCCATAACCAGAACCTTCTTTAGAACTAGAAATGGAAGAGTCATACTCCATAAACGGAGACGTCAGCGCTATGGGTTTCTTAGATTTCCTCTTGTCAACAAGAGTAGTTTCTTCAACGGGAATTGGGTCATCTTCAAGTTCAATGTTAGAATCAACATTGACACCTGTTGCACCCATCTAATATATTTTTTCCATAAAAATGAAAGAAAAAAGACAGTGTTAAACACAAAAAGTATGAAGAAACTAAAAAACAACCATAAAAAAAATATACCTCAAAACAAACAAGACGACGATCCGTAACCTCAACATTTTCAGAAACTGAAATCTGTTTACAAGAATCACCACCAATTCCATCTGAAGACATCTGTTTATATATGGTATTAAAAAGTAATTAGAGCATGGTTAAAAAATAACAACCTTTACACAACCAAAAAACAACACAAAAGCAACATTACCATAATCTCAACTGCTTTTACACCGGACTGAACAGTAGCCTCAACATCTATTTGAGTAGGCCCGTCATTGAAATCAACGAAATTCTTGATACAGAAAATAAAGAAAAAAGAAAATGGAAAAAAAGTGAAGTTATTTTTTGTGAAAGACTTCAACAACTAAAAAAAAACTACATAACAACTTAAAAACAAAATAAAAACAACAAGTAAAATAAGAAGACCAACAATAAATTGCGAACAACATAATCTATAAACACAGCCATATAAATAACATAATAAATATAAATAAATAGTCTGAAAAATAGTTGCAAATTTTTTTTTTTTTTTAAAAAATAAAACATAAGAAGAGACATAACAAGAACATAGAATTACAAGACCACTACCTAAAACGGACTTACAACAAAATAAACCACACAAAGTAACTAAAACCTAGTTACATTGTCTACTTATCTACCTTCTCCTCACTATCAGTGCATTCATCATCACTGCCCTTATCATTTTTTTCTTTTGACTCAGAATCTTCATCAGCTTGACCATCCTTCTCTTCACCTTCACTACCCTCACCTTCTTCATCACCCATAACATTCTCTTCTTCATTGTCATCAGTTTCTTCAGATTCATCTAAATCAAAATCTTCTTCATTACCACTTCCACCATCATCATTGGAAGAGTCACTGCCTTTGTCCTATATTGAAATTACAATTTAAATTAGTATAAAACAACTTAAAAAAAACTGAAAAACAACTATTGAAAAACTAACATACCTTGGCATAGGAATCGGCAAAAACAGTAAAAAACTGTGTCTGCATTGAAGCCATCTGAGCACCAAAAGAAACAAACTGTGCAGACACAAACTCTTTCAACTCAACCAAATCAGATGAAATCTTCTGTTGGGAAGTATGCAACAAATCGATCTTCACCTCCAACCCATCAAATTTCTCAGAAAAAGCATCAAGCTTGACAGAAATGTCACTCTGAGCAACAGAAGGCTCTTCGGGAACAGGAAGACTCTTGTAAGAGTTGTAGTCAGTGTCAAACTTGAAACTGCTCAGTTTCAAAGCTTTGAACTCACCAGCCGTGGGCCTCATATTTGATAGTTGCAGCTGATCAAAAAACAACAAAATGAAAATTTCAATTATGAAGATTATTAATAATGAAAAACAACATAAAAAAAACTACTGAAAAACCAAATTACAACAAACAGACCTTATCTTTGGAAACATCAAAAATAGTAGTCTTCAAAACTTTGAAAGTAGGCTGACTATTGCATGTCCACTGAGTGATCCTTGGAATACGAGAGTTTTCCTTTTGACAGTACTTACCTTTCATGTACTTACAACACTCATAGAACCAAATTTGAAGAACATGAGGACAACCAATCAAAGTGTAAAAAACACTCGGCCTCTTTCCCGAACTCCTTGCCTTCCTAACACCCTCAACCCAACTGTCAAGCTTACCCTTCAATGAGGAAATAGTCAGTTCAAAAGAACTCCGGCCCCAAGCAAATTCATTGTACCTCCCACTATCTACAACATCTAAAATAGACTTAGGTACATTTTTATGCTTAGTGCCACTAAGCAAGAACCATTCCACAAAATACAAAACTGCCAACTTCACAGCATCCTCATCAGAATCACCCCACCTCTTGGTGGTAAAACATTCCCTAACAGATTCCTTAGTGATAAAGGACGAAGTTGGCCAATATTTTTCACAAAAACTATTAACGTCTTGCTTAAAATCTAAAACACTACAGTCACCTTCACAGTCTAACCCAGTAATCAAAGCAAACTCCTCAATGCTAAACCTAAGCCTAACACCGCGTATCATTACCCACAACTCAGCATCATTAGGTTGTTGAACCTCCCGGAGCAACAACCCATGAAACACTTGCGGTTGAACTTTAAAATCAGGAAGGTTAAGGAAATGTCCAAAACAGGTTTTGAAAAACATTTCAAGCTGTACATCTGAAAGACAAGACTTAATGTTCTCTATCACCTGGAAAGTAGCAGTCGAAAAGGCTTTCGCAATGAAGAGATTCTTCTGGTCATAAATATAATCCCATTCCTGTATCAATTGAAACAAAATAAATCAGGACAAAACAAAAAAACTAAAACAGAAACAGAAAACAAATAATAAAAATATTTTTTTTTTTTTTTAAAAAAAGGACACCTTAGGGGGATTTTTCTTTGGTAAGTCAAATCCTTCAACCTTCTCTGAGGTCCTAGCATGGACCTGCAAAAAAAAAGAAATACAAAGTAAAACATAAGCAACAAATCTTAGATACAAGAACAAGGAAGATATAAAAATGTAGTAACCAAAATACAACCAATAAAAAACCTAAAAACAACGTTTATGAAACCCTTACAGTATGATAAATGTAAGAGATAAACAACTTTCAAAAAATACAGTAACAACACTGTCACAACTTATACAAAAAAAAAACAAATACTAACAATAAACAGATAAAACAACTAAACTATTAACAACACTGTAGAAGCTCGTTGTTATGAAATTTCGAAAATGGTAGTCGATAATAATAGTGTGACAAATAACCGAGAAAAAACTCACAATAAACATATAAAAAACTAAAGAATAAACAACATTGAAAGATCTTGTTGCAAATGAAATTAGTAAAATGCTTCTCAATACTAATAGTGTGTAAAACAACCGAAAACAAATTCACAATAAACATATAAACAACCAATGGGGAAAAGCAATTCAAAACTGTAACACAATACGAATTGAACTGGGTAATTTTTAAACAACCAAACAACAACTGAATAAAAACAACAAAACAACATCAACCACAATACATGACAGAAATACATAAAGAACAACAAAAAAAAAAATATCCTAATAAACACCTAAATCAGTGACCTAAAAAGCTGATGTAAAAATTAACTCAATAAAATGAAACCAAGCAATTTAAAATTACCTTCGATTTAACTTTAGGCTTTTGGTCCTCAGCATGCACTTCATCCTCAAAATCGGAATCTGAGGAAACCTAGAACAAAAAATGGGAAAAACTTTAAATCATCAAATGTAACACCACAAATAGAACAACCAGAAAAAAACTAAAGAAAAATTTAAAAACAACAAAGAGAAACTTACATCTCGTGCAGACTTGGAAATTTTTGCTCTCTTAGGCTTAGGAGCATCGGCCTTAACTGGAAGGGCTCTTTTCTTAGTGCCCGATGTCTCTGGAACATCACCCACTAAATTTTTAGCAATTTTTTTTTAACCCCATCTTAGCTTCGACTTTGGAAGTAACAGTTGGAGGCTTCTTCGATTTTTTAGAATGTTTCTTCGCCGGAGATGGTGATTTCGAACCACTTCTAATTGCCATTTATATAGAAAAAAAAATAGTGGAGGATGACAATGTAGGTTGAGGAAAACGTGGGTGAGGGCTTGGAGAAGATGATCGTGGGAAGAAGAAATGGGTTAGGGCTTGAGAATGGTGATCGTGGGAAGCTACGGTTTGAAGAGTGGAAGAATCAGAGAAATGAAAAATTCAAAAAAAAAAAAAAGGAGTTATGAGGTGGCGTGCGTGTACGTGTGTAAGGAAGGAAGGGAGAAGGTAATTTTGTAATTATGAAACTTTTTGAAAAGTAAAATTAAAAAATGTAAAAGTTAAAAAAGTTTAAAAAACCGTGTATTGACAAAAATGTAAAAAAGATGTCAATTTTGACATGAGGTGTAAAAATCTCTATAATTTAAGAAAATAACTTTTAAAAAATATCACTAACCAATCGTGAGACACCAAGAAAGCAATGCTCTATAATAATACAAGTAAGGATTTACTGACAATACATTTCGAAAAAGTCAATTATATACCTACATGCTAAATTATAAAGAGATGGAATGAAAATATAATTTTAGTCATTGCATTCAATTCATAATCTTCCAACCAGATTCCAATAGAAAAGGCAATGCTTTAGAAAACCAAGCATTGTTCCTAATTGAATGCAATGACTAAAATTATATTTTCATTCCATCTCTTTATAATTTAGCACAAACATGGGTAATGAGTCTAGTTCTACCTTAGAATCACGTTGGTGGAATAAATTTTGGTCATTGAAGCTCCCTTCAAAACTTAAGATCTTTATATGGCCTGTTCTTCATGATTTGCTGTCTGTTGCTACAGTTCTCCATGGTTGGTACATCAACCCTTCAAGTTGTTGCTCCCTTTGTTCCCATCGTTCTGAAACAGCTTTCCATACGCTCTTTGAATGTAAAAGAGCAAAGCAAGTTTGAGGATTATCAAGCTTCAACATTATTGTCTTTCTTGATCATTTTTACTTTTACAAATCATCAATGTTTCACATATCATATGTTTTCTCTCAATAGGAATTAGAACAGATTGATTGCATCATTTAGAGCATTTGGAATGAACGGAATAATGAGATCCATGAACAAAGTCTCAAACCAGCTGGTGTTTTACTGCTCTCTGCCTTAAATTATATTACAAAAGTTTGAAAATGCTAAAAAGGAGCGGGATGATGGAGACATTTGGCCAACATCTTCCACAACTATTTCAGTATCCCCGAAATGGTTGAATTCACCATCTGGAAAGTTGAAACTCAACAATAATGCTGCAGTGAATACGATGACAAAAAATTCTAGTTTTGGCCCTATCCTTTGTCACTCAAATACTGAGATAGTGACTGCCTTATCAAAGCCTTTTCACTGAAGCTTCAAACTAGAAATTCTCAAGGCTATGGCTATCTTTTATAGTCTTCTATGACTAATTGAATTGCAACTACCGATTCATTATATCGAAACAGATTCTCTTATTGCAACAAAAAGATTATAATCTTCTTTAAACTTAGTCTCAAAGTTTTATTGTATTCTTACTGATATTAATAATCTTGCAGCCAATTTTTCAAGAGTGTAGATCTCTCATGTTTATAAGGCTGTGAATACTAATGCTCATAAATTAGTTAAGCATGTTCTCTCAGTGGATACAAATTGTATTTAGTGGGAGGATACTCCCTCTCCCCTATTTAACTATTGTATCTTGACATTGTTATTTATGATACTTTTATTCTAAAAAAAAATCATATATTATACATTACTTGAATTAAAAAATGAGAACTTCACAAAACAAACCTTACAATAAGTTAGTAGTATGTAAATGTCGCATGAAACTGTTTCACAATTATAAGTTTAGAATTTCAAAGCTGTAAAGTCACCAACAACAGATAGGACATATGTTAGTGACTCTATAGCAACGGGACCAAGGACATGTTAGGCATCTTCGTGCCATTGCCATACAGCCACTAACATGTCCATTTATTTACTAGGTATTTTGGTCTAGACATAAGACTATGCCAATCACCATAGATACCCAAGTACCTCACCATTTGAGCTACCCGTTGATGCAAAATGTTCTTGTTAGAACCTCTATGGAACTCACTAGTCAGTAAGATTATCCCTTATATGGAGATATACCTTTTTTTTTTATGGGATTAATAAAAAATAGTAGAACAAAAATTCAAATGATGATGTTTAGTGAAATAAAAAAAAAAGATTTGTTCAAACAAAAAAGCACCATTAATGCTTAGTACCCTTCTCAGTATCATATCGTTATTGGTGTAATTACGTATCAGGTCTTGTATAATTTAAGAAAATAACTTTTAAAAAAAATCACTAACCAATCGTGAAACACCAAGAAAGCAATGCTCTATAATAATACATGTAAGGATTTACTGACAATGCATTTCGAAAAAGTCAATTACATACCTACGTGCTAAATTATAAAGAGATGGAATGAAAATATAATTTTAGTCATTGCATTCAATTCATAATCTTCCAACCAGATTCCAATAGAAAAGGCAATGCTTGAGAAAACATATATGAAATTTTACCTCTTGGCCCTAGTATCAAGTCAAACAAAGGCCTCAAACTAATCTGTTCCACAGTATAGTATGTAAAACCAAATCTTACCAATAATGGCAAACAACGGAACAAATTGATTGATAAACAATTATAACCATTTCTCTCTGGGATAAACCTGTATTTTTAAAATGATGAACTCCTATGAAGACAAGGACAAATGTCTTGATGGCTAAAGGAATAAAGGAATGAAAACTTTGATTGTTCTCAGTACCTTGAGATGGTTTACGAGTTCAACACTCAAGACATTATGAGAAGGGCACATATCAAAAACCTGATTTCAAAAGTAATTCGATTCTGCACAAAAATGAATATGATTGAAAATGAGCTGTCGAATTAAAATTATAACCAATCGACATTAAATCAAAATCTTTTCATTCATGAATAGAAATATTGGGAAAGACTCAGAGCATACTAAAATGCCTCAGGAACACAATGAAATCATCTTCCTCTTCTTCACTAAAACTGAAAACAAGACAGAAAACACTGTCTTTGAAAGGAATTTCCAGGTCATCAACAAACAGAAAGACTACATTTCAAAAATAACTAACCAACTAAGAATAGACAACACTATCCTCCTCAAATTGCCATAAGATCACCATAGTTTCGCATCAGAACTACTGATCCAGCAAAAAGACCGACAGCCCGGAGTAATTTCTGCAAAAAGAGACACAAAAACATGTTTGAGTATAGCTTTATTAATTATTATTTTATTTTTATTTTCTGTGAATATTAGTTATCCCATGAAACTCTACACAAGCAAGGAACTCAACATATTGTACACCACAAGGCTAATATGGTTTCACATCCAAACGAGTGAAAGTTTTAACGAAAATAGATCCTCATATCCACTTACACACAAAGACTTATCAAGAGTATATAAACCAGAGTCTAAAAACAATGGGAGGGCTAATGAAAGGCAAGGTATATGCATAATAATGATCAACCTAAGTTTTATAAACCAACAAGATATTCTGTATTGTGTTGGATTGGAGATTTAAATTGCCCAAATAACACAAATATACACCTCTCCTCGCCAAAATAGTGAAGAACCGAATCCCTTGATTAATCTCAGCTGATAAAGGGCTAATTTTTCAAAGCTAAACTAACACAGGTTCCATTATATTGACACACAACAAATGGGAAAATCACGATCAGATAACCAATCATTGTTGAACAAAGGAAAGGAGCAAATACCCATCACTTAATTTAGGACAAAGAACCCGAAATTCCAAAACAATGTTATAACATCAAGATAGTGAATAAAAATAAATCCAAACACAATTAACTATTTAGTTAGTTTTAATTTGTATTCATGAAAGCATGAATACAAAGTTGAGAGTTTCAGCAGCGAAACTATAACAAAAATAAAAATGAATTGGAGGAGTGGAGCGAAAAAAGGAGTACCACGTTAAGGGCCCACTTCTCCTCGTCGTTGTACTGGGCGTACAAGAAGCCTTTGACCTTGTCAAGTGAAACTGCAGAGTCCGCCATTGATGCACAAGAAAGAAGGGGAAGGGATGCAGAGTCCGCAAACCAATCAATAAAGTTTTAAACCCTTATCTTGATGGTTCTATGGTGGGATAATCGAAGAATAGCAAGAGAGAAAGATGAAATATTGGGAGCGAGTACGGACGTAGATGATGGAGACGGAAGAGAGACGGCCCGCGAAGTGAGGTCGGCGGCGTTAGGGTCAGGCTAGAGAGAAGAAGTGTTGTTGGTGAGAGAAAATAGAGTTTGATATGGAAAATGAGTAACATCAAGAAAGAATAGGGGTTATTTTGTAAATATACAAAAATGTCAAAAAAAAAAAAGAAGAGGAATTTGCGGAAAAGCCCTCTTATGTTTTAATTTTTTGGTGGCAAGACACTGTTTATTTTTCTTTGCAACTTTAAGGTGTCAGTTAGATATTACCGTTAAATTTCAATTAAATTACTACTGTATCGACTTTGAGGCTTTACTGTTACATATACACAAGTGTATACAGTGTTCATCTAGTTGATATTCAACGGTTATATTTAACCGTTGTATCAAATTTACAAAGAAAAATAAAATTTAAGGAGGTTTTACTACAAAAAAGTAAAAAAATTAAGTGTATAAAAATTAAAACATAAAAAAATTTCCCTGCAAATTTTATGAATATGCAATTTTACTGCAAAATTTTAAAATTGTAAAAAACATACTAAGAAAATGTGGTATTACGGTGTAGTTTGAATTGTTTCGTTGTTGTTATTATTATTAAATATTATAATAAAAATTTTAAAAATTAATTTAATAAAATTATTATATATACTAATCATTAAATTATTATATTATATTATTTTTTAAAAATATTGTAATATATTACATTTATTTGGTCATATATAAAAAAAAAATCATATTATAAAAATTATAACTTTATAATATATACGTGGTACAATTTTAACTGCAATTATTAAATTTAAAACTGCACTGTACCACATGATTTTGCAAATATGCAAACCATATTCACAATGCAGCACCACAAAAAATTTAAAGCTACATTTTTGTGTGGTCTAGATAGTTTGATGAATACTTTTAAATTTCTCATTTTAACGAATTTATTTATTTTAACCGATTTTTTTTTTTTTTTTTTTTTTTGTAATATGTAAGCAAAGAAATGTGAAAGCAATATTTTTCTCTAGAAATTTTCTCTAGAAAAAGTGAAAACCTTAAAAAAAAAAAAAAATCATAAATATACATATAAAAAAAAAATCTATTTTTAAATATATTGTATAAATTTAACCTCAAAGAAAAAACGTAATAATTCAAAGTGTATTAGCGAGTACGGGTTAGACTTGCCCCTTACTATCCTAATTAACTCGTAACTGCTTGCCCTATTTAGCAGATTTAACCCAATCCAAATTAATTTAACGGGTTTCAAACGAGTGGACTTAATGTGAGCGGGTGTTGCAGTTGGCGATTTCTATGTTCAGCTCTACCAAAAACTACACTCGTTATGAATGTCATTTTAGAAGTAGATCCAAATCTTATATGCAATAAGATTACACCTAATGTCCAAGTATGGTTTTCAAATTAAGTTATGTAATATAAACATCTCAGTATTAAATAATTTGAAATAATAAATATTTTTGTTCTTTAAACTTTTTACACTATTAAGTTGTAACGTAGTCTTTTTATCACATTTTACTCAATTTTATTATAAAATAAGTAAAATGGTAAATGATAGTTGATAAATAAATTCAAATTAAATACTTTTATTTCTTTTACATTAATGAATAATAGGATAAAATATTTTTTTATTTTTATAATAATTTACATTTTTTATTTTTTGTTATTTAATTATTAAAGTGAAAATAACAAAAGATACTTAATTTGTATCAATTTAAAAAATGAGAACTCACCTCATATACTGCTTTTTAACTTTTTTTTTCTCTATTTTTGTATTTTTTTTTTTATATAATTTAAGTTGCTCCATTAGTTACAATTTAAGTTAGGGATTTTTTCTATTATACCTTTATTAGGCCTAAAGTTTACTTTTTCATTGCTATTTAGAAAAATAAACAAAATTAGAAAACAAAAACTTTCTTTTTCAAAAATACGGTATCTACAAACTTTCCCAAAATGATTTCTTCTCCTCCAAAATAAGTCAGCTCCTCCATAATCGGTGAAGCTTCATTCTCCAAACAATCCTAGATCTGAAATCAACACCACCACCAACGATGTAGAAGCTTTGTCGATCACCATGAACGCTGATGAGAAGCTTTTTTCAATCTCCATGGATGTCAGTGAGAAGTTTTGCTTCAATATTCAGCCATGGTAAGAGCTACCAACAATGAGAGATCTCCATAAAAGCTGAAGAGAGAAAAGATCAACTATTAAGGAGAGATCTCCTTCAATGCTTACTTGCCCAAAAAAGTTGTTTTTTTTTAAATAAAAAAACAAATCTAATGTTGTTTAGTGTGTTTGATTTAGTTATTTTCTTACTGAGTTGTTGTTATTTAGTTGCTTCACATATACTTGTGTTTGTTCATGTATTTTCAGTATTTTTTAGTATTTTAGAAAATCTCAAATGAAAACCAGTAAATTAAATTTTCTGGGTAGTATAACCAGAACAGTAAATGCGTGTTAAAATTTCAAAATAAATTATGTTGTTTTAACGTTGCTGTCATGTTTGCTTTTGGTTGTTGTCCTTAATCGCAGAATAAAAATTATACAAGGTACACAATAACAAAGACAAATACAATGAGGAGTGTGACTTTTTCATTTAGAATAATGAAAAATGAAATAAAGAGATAAATGTGTTGACCATGAGGAAAAAAAGAATATTTGTATCATCAACAACATCTTGACTCATCTCATCTAAAAAATGATAAAATTGTTCATTCACTAGTAGGATCCATCTTTCCACAATTCAACATTGAAAAAGAAAATCAAAAACTAAAAAGTTGAAGAAAAAAAATAAATAAAAATTACAAAATATTTTAAAGGAGTTAATAAGTTATTTTCATATTGTTGTGAAGCTTTGTTTGCGTTGTTTTTGCAACATTTCAGGTTCAACTTGAAAATACTTTGTTAAACTAAGTTATTTTTATGTTGTTGTAAAGTTCATTATGAGTTGCTTACGTCACACTACCATTTCAACATGTAAAATCTAATGGAGGGCCTCCATGAACACCGCCAAGAGAAGATTAGCAAATGAGAGATTTCCATGAACACTGACTTGCTGCCCAAACAATTTGGGAACAAATTTGATCTTTCCTTTGCTTTAATTATTTTATTCATCAATTGTTGTTGTTTTGTTGATTCACATATATTTTTAGTGTTTTTTTTTTAATAATTTTATGAAAAATCTTGAAAGAAAACCACTAAATTGAATTTTAGAGTAGTATAATGAGAATAATGAGTCTGATAAAATTTTAATATATTACTATGTTGTTTTCACGTTGTTATCATGTTTCGTTTACGTTGTTCTCTACATTTCTGAAATAAAAAGATGCTCAGGCAACCAAATAACAACACAAAATCAAGGAATGTCATATTTTCATAAGAGTAATAAAAAATAGATTAAAGAGACAGTTCTCTACATATTTTCATAAGTGTGTTGGCCAAGAGAATAATAAAGAGAGAGAAAGAACATTGTGTCGCCAACAATATCTTGACTCATCCCATCTAAATTTAAAGAGAATAAGTTGTTTTTAAGCAGTATGATCAATATTTTCATAATTTTTAACGTTAAAAAGGGAAACAAAAAACTGAAAAAGTTGAAAAACCAATAAAAATAAAATCTATTAAATGTTAAAAAAGAATAAATAAGTTGTTTTTATGTTGTTATAAAGCTTCTTTTTCAGTTGTTTTTGCAATATTTTAAGGTCAACTTAAAAATATTATATAAAAACAAAATATTTTCATGTTATTGTAAAGTTTGTTATGAGTTTTTTATATACTACACTATATGTTCAACATATAAAAATTTTAGAATTTTACATCTTAAAATAAAATCTCATCTCATCTTTTACATTTAAAATTGGTATAGAGACAAGAGAAATAATATGATTACAAAGATTATATTGATTTTGAATCAAGAGGACATTGATAGGAAAAACTTTGTAATTATAAAGAAAATTTATCTATATTGATACAACCACTAAATTATAATCATGCATCAATATACATACAACCACACTATTAAGTAAGAAAAGGCTACTCGCTACTGAATATCGATGATGACACTAATGTTTCATGTTTTGAATACAAATAAATATTTAATATTAACATTTTGTGTTGTTTTGCAGTTGTTGTAAAGTTGCAAAGACGTTGTTTGTTTCCTTTACTTTTAAAACATGTTGTATTTATGTTGTTCTTACGTTGAATTTTAGTTTTTGAAATTTAAAAGTTTCTTAATTTTTATCAATACTTGATGCAAAAATTAAAACATAATAAAATTGCTGCTCAATCGACTAAAATATAAACAAATTATATATAATGTTCAATATCTTATACAAGATTTATGTGTTGTTAACTAAATAAAAGTTTAACAAAATATAAAAGTAACGTTTTTCAATTGTTGCTCTTCAGCGTATAAAATCAAAACCAAACTGACTATTTAATCATTAATCATTGTACATTAGCTTCACCATTCTTTAGAAACTTGAGACATTTTCTTATACACTTTTAATGTACTTGACTTGCTTCATTCTACCGAAAGAATAGAAATGACCAAAAAGCATTCCAATGAGCTTTAAAGTTCATCAGCAATAGGAATCAATTTTTTATATTCAGCTGCAGCAAACACAACACCACAAAAAAATGATAGCATTTTTAAACAACTAATAAACAACGATATATCAACATAATGATTAAAAATATGTACATAAAACTCACTAATAATTATGGACTTAGAGCAACAAAAATAACACCATAACAATAATACTAAAAGCTCAACTCAACAAGAAAAAAATACTATTATAGATGTCTTCTTTCATTAGACTAATGAAAACCCAACTCTTTTGGATATTTCAACAAATATATAGTATGTGTGTCTTATATACATATATAATATCTTTATTTATATACATATACACACACAAAAGATTCAAACTCCCAATATAATATATGTATAGAACAGAGTTTACAACCATTCATTAATTTATATAATAAAAGTTTAACTCTCTTAGATATTTTATCAAATAGATGGCAGATGTATAAATTTGTTATATATATACATGTACCAAAAAAATCTAAACTCCCACAATATATATGCATACAATATAGAATTTGAAACGATTCACTAATTTACACAAAACAAACAACAATAACATCTAAATCTAAGCATCTATTTCCAAAAATCAAACAAATAAAAGAAAGAAAATGAATAGTAAGTTACATGGAGATGGAGAGTGAGTGGTTGGAGATGGGCCTTGAGCAACAGTGGAGGGCATAGATGAGTTTTGCTTGAGGCGCAGTATTGCGATTGAAGAATAAAAGTTTGGAGATAGGCTCGTGAGCATGAGGAGGAGAAGAGAGAAAGAGAGCTAGAAAATTATGTGCAAACCGTATAAATGTAATTTCATAACTTATAAAATGTATAATTGAAAAAAGGAAAAAGTATAAAAGAAAAAACTGCTATATGACAGTAAAAATGTAAAAAATAAATGAAATTTGTTATTTTGTGTAAATTTCCCTTTAAGTTATTGCATGAGTTGCAATATAAATTACAAGTTAAATTTATTTGCGATTTAAGTTGCTTCTTATATTCCGTAAAAATACAAGAAAAAAAAATTAAAATGTATAAATGAAAAAGTTCCAAAATAAATTTACTTTTAATAATATTTTTTATATAAATCATACTCTTTTTTTATTTATTTTTGTAGGAATTTGGCTTGGTGAAATTCCAAGTTCAACCTACACCACTCAAGAAATTTGTCAAAAACGACAGGGACAAACTTGTCCCAGAAAAATTCAAATTAAACACCCCAATCAACGACAAAGAAATCTTGGTCGTTTCTCCTGCACGACGATGGAACTTGTCGTTCTCGCCTACACGACAGATCGTTTGATTCAAAACGATCTGTCGTTCTCCTTAGAATAAAACCAAGAGGAATCAGAGCTAACCCTAGCTCATTTCCTCTCTTCGAACCTTCGAGAGTCTCTGAACTCTCTCTCTTTCTCTCTGCCTTCTCTCTGGTTCTCAAACCCTAACCGTAGATCTCCCTCGATCTATTGATCGATCTTTCCCAGAAAATCACCCCAGAAACAACACACACACTCATACACAAATATTAGCCAAAACACAAACGTTTAGAGTAAGAAATCAAACACCAGAAATATAGAGGTTCGCCCTAAAAAATTAGGGGTACATCCTCTGATGAGCTCGCCTTGAAGATCGACCTCAGATCTTGCACTATGATGAATGAATGTTACAACAGGTAAGAAATCCAAGTCACAAATCGACTGGTATTTCTAGGTTTTTCTCTCTTTTTGTTTTCTGTGTTTATTTCTCTTTTTCTTTCTGATTTTCCTCACTAACTCACTTCTGTTTCTTGTGCATGGTCTTGAACATCATCTGGAGCTGAACAACTTCTCAGATCTGGTAACCTAAGGCTTTAGCACGGTATATCTCATCTCACTTCTTCGTATTTCTCTAGTGCTTTTATAGTTGTAGTTTTAGGGTTGATCACGAACTAGGAGTTAGTTACAACTTCGGTTGTAACTAACAACTAGTTCTTGATCCCTTAGAGGCGAAGCCACCTAGATCTATTTTCTGTTGTATTAAGTTGTTTGTATTTTATACGTATTTTTCACTTCATCTTGTAACACGGTAATAATAAATATTACGTTGAGATCTAATTTAACAATTTCCACCTTAGATCTCATCTGTAATGTTTATTATCATTGTGCTTCGTCTTCAAGGGTCTTAGCTCATAGTGGTAGTGGTCATCCACCACTACCAACCCCTAACAAGTCCAAGCAGTGCTTGAACTTGGTTAAGGGTAGCACCTTAGTACCGATATCAGAGGGATTCTCTTCAGTGGGAACTTTCTCTATCTGTACGCCCTTTTGTGTCACTTTATCTCGTATAAAGTGATACTTGATTTCCACATGTTTGGTTCTGTCGTGAAAGACAGGATTCTTACACAAGTGGATACAGCTCTGGCTATCTGAATAGATTGTAGGTTCTTCATCTAGGAGTTTAAGTTCATCTAGTAGTCCCTTAAGCCAAATGGCTTCTTTAATAGCCTCCGTAATGACTACATACTCGGATTCCGTTGTAGATAATGCTACAACAGTTTCAGTTGTACTTTCCAAACTCGATACAATTTCCCCATAGTGTAAAGAAATAGGCGAGAGGTAGATTTCCTACTATCTCTCGTCACCCTGCATAGTCTGCATCACTGTACCCAGTGATCATTCTGTTGTTGTCCCTTCTCTTGTAGTTTAATCCCACTTCTGTAGATCCCAATAAGTATCTTAGTAACCATTTCATAGCCTCCTAGTGTTGTTTACCTGGGTTAGCCATGTACTTACTTAGTACACTAATGGCATAGGCTAAGTTCTCAGTACGTGCTTACCATTAGGTACATCACTGATCCCACTGCACTAGAATAAGGCACTTCACTCATAGATTCTTTCTCTGCTATAGTTTTAGGACATTGCTCCTTGCTTAGGTAGTATTGATTTGTCATAGGTTGCTTAGTTTGCTTTGCATTAGTCATAGAGAAATTCTCTAAGACTTTCTTAATGTAGTTTTTCTGATGTAGCCTTAGTGTCCCATGTTCCCTGTCCCTAGAGATGTTAATGCCTAGGATCTTAGCAATGCCTTGCCTAAGTCCTTCATCTCAAACTCTTCCCTTAGCCAACCTTTCATTAGGTCAATCCCTGGTCCTTTCCTTGCTCACAATGAGCATGTCATCTACATACGGCGGTAAGTAGATGACTTCATCAATCTTAGTGCCTTTGTAGTATAGACGGGTGTCATAATAGCTCTGAAAACCCTTTCTTGATCATGAACTCATCAAACCTTTTGTTCCATTGTCTTGGTGACTGTTTAAGTCCATACAGGGACTTAATCAGTTTGCAAACTAAGTCTTCTTTACCTTTTTCCTCATATCCTTTAGGTTGTTGCATGTAGATTTCTTCCCTCGAGTTCCCCATGTAGAAATGCAAGAGTTACATCCATTTGATCAACTTCCCAGAGTCAAATTGAGTAGCTATGGTAAGTATAATTCTGATGGTTTTATACTTAGCCACAGGTGAGAATATCTCATTAAAGTCTATCCCTTCTTTCTGTGTAAATCCCTTAGCCACTAGTCTTGCCTTAAACTTCTTAGGATCTGTCTCAGTGTGTCCTTCTTTGTGTTTGAAAAGCCACTTGCATGACACTATGCTCTTTCCTTTAGGTTTCTTCACTAGTATCCAGGTTCTGTTCTTTCTCAGAGATTCCATCTCTGTGTCCATTGCCTTGGACCATTTCTTGGCATCTTTATCAGTCATAGCTTCTTCATAAGACTTAGGTTCTGTCATTTCCACTCCCATAGCACAAAAGAATGCATAGGCTAGCACTTCTTCCCAAGCTGTGAAGCTGAATCTCTCGTGTAGTCTAGGAACCCTTCTGGATTACATCTCCGGTCGGTTGGTAGTCTTGGATTTCCTCATTTTCTTGTCCTTCTTCGATAATAGGTTCCACCCGAATGTTGTCATCTGAACTTGGTCATTTCCTTCCAAGTTTTCATCTCCCCGAGTATTTTCCACCGTTACGGTTCCACTGAACAGAGTATTAGGTTGAGTGTTCCTTGTTTGCATGTCCGCGCATGTGCTGCGGGGTTAGTGTCTAAAGTAGAATTTGGATATAGCATTGTTATCGGTAGTACAAGGAAATAAGTCTTCCTTAAAAACAACATCCCTATCGTTTATAGCTTTAAAACCTTGTTTCTCTCTTACCCATAATGTTTGTAGCCTTTAGTACCTTCGGGATAGCCTAGGAACACACATTTTAGAGCTCAGAGCTCAACTTACCAACACTCACGATGTGCATAGGCCATTTGCACATCCAAATACTCTTAAGTTTGAGAGATCGGGAGGCTTACACGACCGGATCTCCTCCGGGTGTCTTGAATTCAATGGCACCGGATGGACTTCGTTCACTGGGTAGGGCTGCCGTTAACACGAACCTTCTCCCCAAAATCCTTTAGTAAGCCCTGCATTGCAATAATAGGCATCCGACCTTGTTCATCAAGGTCCTATTCATTCTCTCGGCCTACCCCATTCGTCGAGGAGTAATTCTCACGCTTCCGTGCCTTTGAATTCCAATGAGCCACTGATACCCGTTAAATTCATCAACTGAAAACTCTAAGCCATTGTCGATCCTTGGGTTTTAACCCTTTGATTAGTTAAATTTTCCATTAGGGTTTTCCATTGTATGAATTTAGATAAATCCTCATTTTTATGTTTAAGTAAAAATACCCAGACTTTTCTAGAATGGTCATCTACAATAGACATAAAATACACATTTCCACCATGTGTTGGAGTTTTCTCTGGTCCCCAAAGATCAGAGTGAACATACTCCAATATGTGCTTAGTTTTGTGAATACCGCTTTAAACTTTAACCTATGATGTTTACCTAGGGACACAAGATTCACGAAATCCACTTTACTTACTCTGTCCTTACCCGTAGCCTTTGTTCACTCATGATGCAAGGCCTTTCTCACCGATATGCCCTGACCTTGTGCCATAGATCACCTTTAGAGTCCTCTCGGATTGCTAGTGATCGCATTGTTGCGGTGAGTCACCGGTTCTCCATCTAAGTAGTATAACCCTTCATGTTTGTGGCCTTTGATTATAGTCATAGCACCGCACTTAGCTTCATTGAACCCTGTCTAATTTTGCTAACAATACCCATGTCATCTAGAACACTTATAGAAATTAAATTTCGAGCAAGATTAGGAACATACCTTACACGATTAGAGGGTTCTCGACAATCCCATCAAACATTTTAAAACTTACATTACCCCGAACCTTCTATGTTGCAAGTGTTGTTATTTCCCAGAATTACTTTGCCACCATTAGAGTTTCTGTAATCAGTTAGGATTTCCCTAGAATTTGTCATGTGAAAAGTACACCCAGAATCCAAAATCCGATCATCTTTGAAAGATGTAGATGCAACATAAACTTCACCACTTTATCATAGCCATCTCGAGTAGTTTGCTTACTTGTTGCTTGTCATTTTGTTACTGTTTTGATCGATCTTTCGGAAACCTTCCACCTTTCTTATTCTTGTATTTGTTGTTGTAGAAATAGCGATCTTTCTTGTAGTGTCCGGGTTTTCCACAATAAAAACACCCCTGTAGAATCACCCGAGATCTCTTGATGGTGATCTACTCTTCCCTTTGTTTGAGTTTCTATGATGATGTGCACTTATTACTTCTACCCACTCGTTGGTAGGATTTCTTGTGAGATGACCTTCCCCTTTACTTAGGTTCATTTCACCATGTCCTAATTGGATTTTTCACTTTTCATCTCTAAGTCTTTAGATTTTATGAGATGACTTCATCGAAGTGTGATTGAAGTCCTTCCATACTTGATTGCTGTCTTTACCTCTCTCGTATGAATCAGTAATGAATTCAAAATGATTATTGCCTCGATTTTCATCACTTTTAAGAGCTTCATTCTCTCCCCGAATTTGCCAATTCAATGTGCATTACGAGAAACTCATCAAGATTCGATCAGGGTTTTAGTGTGACTCATCTTAAACCCAAAGATCCTTTCTTTTAGGTAGATCTTGTTAGTTAGGGATTTTTGTTGAAAGCTCTTCAAGTTTCTTCCAAATTTTAAATGGGTGTTTTTCTTTATCAACCAATCCGATAATGGCATCGAAAGGTTGAAAATTATGATTCCGTGGCCGTTTCCAACGAGTTCTTCTTGTTGAATCTTTGAAGTGTTTTACGGCCATTCAATAGGGTCTTGAGAACCACTAAGTAGTTTCGTTGAGCCAACAGGATACTGATCTTTCTCCTCAGGATCCCGTAGTCACCGTATCCATCAAACGATCAATGTCAACTTTGATATTGCTCGTATGTTAGAAAAATCAAAATTAAATTGAGTTGAGTTTAGAAAGATTTGTTTATTATCGGTTTGTGGAATTTCCACGAGATTTTCCACTTGTCCTGACTTCTTGTTGTGTTTCTTCTTCTTCTCCCAAGTCTTGATCACTTTCTTGAATCTTTCTTGAGTTGATTTAAGCTTCGAACCAAAGCTACGATACCATTTGTAGAATTTGGCTTGGTGAAATTCCAAGTTCAACCTACACCACTCAAGAAATTTGTCAAAAACGACAGGACAAACTTGTCCCGAAAAATTCAAATTAAACACCCCAATCAACGACAAAGAAATCTTGGTCGTTTCTCCCGCACGACGATGGAACTTGTCGTTCTCGCTACACGACGGATCGTTTGATTCAAACGATCCGTCGTTCTCCTTAGAATAAAACCAAGAGGAATCGTAGCTAACCCTAGCTCATTTCCTCTCTTCGAACCTTCGAGAGTCTCGAACTCTCTCTTTCTCTCTGCCCGCCTTCACGGTTCTCGAGCCCTGTAACCGAGATCTCCCTCGATCTATCGATCGATCTTTCCCGTAAAATCACCCAGTAAACAACACACACACTCATACACAAATATTAGCCAAAACACAAACGTTTGTAGCAGTAAGAAATCAAACACGAGAAATATAGAGGTTCGCCTACTAAAAATTAGGGGTACATCCTCCGATGAGCTCGCCTCGAAGATCGACCTCGGATCTGCACTATGATGAATGAATGTTACACGGGTAAGAAATCCAAGTCACAAATCGACTGGTATTTCTAGGTTTTTCTCTCTTTTTGTTTTCTGTGTTTATTTCTCTTTTTCTTTCTGATTTTCCTCACTAACTCACTTCTGTTTCTTGTGCATGGTCTTGAACATCATCTGGAGCTGAACAACTTCTCAGATCTGGTAACCTAAGGCTTTAGCTTCTGGTATATCTCATCTCACTTCTCTTCTGTATTTCTCTAGTGCTTTTATAGTTGTAGTTTTAGGGTTGATCACAGAACTAGGGAGTTAGTTACAACTTCGGTTGTAACTAACAACTAGTTCTTGATCCACTAGAGGCGAAGCCACCTAGGATCTATTTTCTGTTGTATTCTGTTTGTATTTTATCTGTATTTTTCACTTCATCTTGTAACACAGTAATAATAAATATTACAGTGAGATCTAATTTAACAATTTTTATGCAAGTACGATTTTGGTAATCAAGTTGTAAAATATTATCAAAACTATAAGTAAAAGACAAGAGAGGAGGCATTTTTTTTTTTTTTGACATAAAAGAGAGCAGGTATTTATTATTATCAAAACCAAAACAATTATATAATTGATTTTATGAGTTAGATCTGTAGAGTAGAAAGTTAAAACGAGTGCCTGCAATGGATGGGGGGGAACTATCTCCTCAGCAATAAGCTTTCTAAACAAATTCACCTCCACTAGCTAAAACACATTTGGTGAAAGAAAGCATATTTGAAAAGACTCAATTTCTACACCGCTTTCCAACAACCTCTAAATCAATGTTCTTCATTCCCTTGGCCATTACCGTTCATTAGGTTATCCCCATCCTCACCTGCTCCATTTGCATCTCCATAATGAACCCATGGTAGCATTGATTCAAACAAGACAGCCAATGCATTTCGATTCGTAACGTCACGCGGTGGAGCACGTAGAACCTCATTTGCATTGGCAGCAAGGCCTTCATTATGCATGCCTTCCATCATCCTTGGGTCAACCATGAAGGGTTGCAGATTTTCAGGCGGAAGAGTTGGCGTTGAGTGAGAGAAATCCGAGACCAATAAGTGGCGATACCTAGCAAACAAAAAGCATCATATCAATCTCACTTATTAACTAAATTAAATGACATATGCTTTCATGTAGAAATCAGCATCAAAGTAGATATTGAATAGAACATGGTAGCCAAATCAGAAAAAGGTGACAATTTAGAGCAAAAAGAAAATTAAGTGACAATACGATATGTATACTCACTCGTTCTTCTCAGATGAAAATGCTTCTTTTCTGACACAAGCCCAATCCTTAGCTTCACTGCTATCTCTTTTAAGGGTTTCAACGATCTGTTGTGCAGCATCTCTTAATAACTTTTGCAGATCTGGGAGCCTCCATATAAGATAATTAGTCTCCACATATATGTTGATCAGGTGATCCAAGGATGGGATTCCAACTTCTTCTGCTCGGAATAATGCATCCTTAACAATACCTGTCCATGCCTGGTCCTTCAAAGGCACCTTTTCTATCAATTTCTTCAAGACTGAGGGGTGAAGCATCAAAGCCTGCTTCATAAGCTCGGTTGAACTAGACTTTGCAGTAAGAGCATGAGTGCCTTCCTCTGACTCTTGTTTCTCTAGATAAAACCGGCATACAGCAAGGGAAAATGAGAAATTTGGAAACAACCATAATGAGCTATCACTTTGATAGTCTTCTGAGAACCTCTCAAGCCATGCATACTCATCTGCTCTCAATGACAAGTAATCAATATAGAACTTGGCCCCCATTGGATCATCAGAATCGAGAGAAAGCAATAGCTTGCAAACTTCCAAAGCAGACCGATGACAACCACGCTTATCCATATTCTTCATGTGAGCAAAAAGTGTCGTGAACATAGGTTTGTTTTTCTCATCATTGAATTTTACTTGGCAATTACCCTGAAAAGGGGTGAACAGTGGATGCCATGCACATTCCAATGCATACAGACATTTCGAAATAGATTCTGCTGACATTTGCTGCTCACCAGCAAACTTAAAGTAATCTGCCATCGTTAGAAGGGAATCCAAGTGATAAGGGTTGTACAATAATATACTGGCAATGCCATTGAGATCGTGAATAGCTTTAGCAGCTTCAAAGGCTCTCTGAGCTTGAGCATAGGATGATGAATGCACATATCTACAGTATACCATAACAGTATCGAAAGGGTCTCAGGAGAAAAATACAACTAAAAGGAAAAAGAGAAGAGACAACATGGAAGCAAAAAATGATCTTACCTAAAGTAGTGGTATCCGTCTTTCACTTCAAGAAATTCCATGGAGAAAGAACCATCCCACCTAGGCCAATGTTCTGATGCAGTTACAAGTACTGTCTTTCTAGGAATATAACCTCCACGCCGTCCACCACGTACCTGTCTTGAACTGCCAGGGCCAGTTTGATTACTTTTCTCAAATGATTTTACCACTTTAGAGCCAAATATTCTTCGAAGCTCATTTTCAGCATTAAGATATTTTGGATCTACTTCTAAAATTGAGGCTGCAGGTGGTTTAGCCAAGCTATCATGAAGTTTTGTATTCACTGCTTTTGCTTTCTCAGGAGCACGTGGCAGTGCAGAAGTTTTAACATCTAGACTTAAAGCTTCTAGAATTGCATCCAAGGACTTCTCGTCTTTATGTGTACTTTCACAAGCACCCTCCTTGTTTTTCTTCTTTTTCTTTTTCTTTGATTTGTGGCTGGATCTTGAGACGGAATTGCTGGTACCTTTAAGTTCTTGAGGATCTTGTTTATCACCAGCCCCTAACACGATATCTTCTGAAGTTTCCAACTCATCATCCTGTAAGCCAATTGAAAATTAAAAATACTTAAGTGAACATCATCATTACCTCCAAAACAAGATATCAGACCATTAGAAAAGTGAAAGCGTAATCAGTAAGCTAAGGAAACTTTCAGCAATCCATTGTTCTCTTCCTCTACAACTTATACCCTACACTTAGTTGCTTGATAACAATATCAGCACATTGCATGAGCAGGACCATTTTGATGTCCTAAAAGCCTAAAAAGGCATCAACTAACTTTTAAACAAGGTTTCCTCCTAATACCAAACTCCAAAAGGTTTTCAAAATTTCATGAAAGGGTAATTTGTAAAAGAAATTACAGTTTTGAATTTCAAACAGAAATAGAACCACCCTATATGGATAAATGGAGACTAAACATTTCAAATACAAAGAAGCATTGACTTAGTAAGAACCAAGTGTCAGCTAAGAGAGATGTACATTTTCTATTAGAAACATATTCAAGTGCCCCCTTTCTAAAAACATAGTAAATCGAATCAAACTAATGGTTTTGATATCACGAAATTCGGATACCTACACAGAACAATGATATAGAAAAAACCAATTACTTCATCATATCTAGCTGTAAACAACTTTCTTCAAATTTTGAAAAGAATATAAGTTAGGAACTTCAAAGTTGAGCTGGGCAGTGGGCAGAACACCACAACAACTAATTGTAATCCAGAATGAAAGAAGATATACTACCAACAAAGAAAGGCCTTAGAGACTCGAACCTGATCGCTGACATGGTCACCATCATTGAGAAGGTCGAATGGATTGATTGAAGAACCAGAATTGACATGTTCTTCCTCTTCTTCTTCATCGTCGTCATTTTCATCTTTAATATGAGGATCCTTCTGAGGTTGCAGCAGCTCTTGCTCCTTTAAAAACTTCTTGAACAATCGAGCCGACATGGCCGAAATCCAATACCGATACAATGCCCAAAATTGATTGGGGTCGAATAAAGATTAGCCCCTTACGTATCAGCGAAGAGATAAATCAGAGGGAATGAAACCCTAAGGTGGAGAATTGAGAGTTTGGGCCCTTGTTCTTGCTTCTTGTTCAATATTGTTCTATACGATACCGAAGGAACGACGTTACCACAAGGGCCTTGGTGAAGAAACCAGCTGAGCCTTCCACTCACTTCTCAAAGCTATTCAATTTATTTTCTTTTTCCAACTTAAATTAAAATTATTTATTTTTTAAAAAATTTAAACAAATTTCTTTTGTAAGGTGATTAGCTTAAAATTAGTTTTTTCAGTTATTTATTTTTTTGAAAAGGTTAGAGCATATTAATGGAGTGCTGAAATATTAGTGTAGTGCCTACATTTTAGCACTTTTAAGAAAAATGAACTCTCTAATGGTATACTAAATGTTGTTTTGAATTTGTCTCTTGTTACAAATTGTGCTTTATTTTACATAAGATGTACAATTATATCAAATTTGGCACACAATAAATAAATGGAGCTTCTTTAATTACAGTTTTGTCATTAATTATTAATGATAATTTTAATATATTTTGTTTAATTATAATATTATCATTAATTATTTTTTAAATATTTAATTTATTGATAATTATTAATGATATTTCACTTTTTCTCTTAATTTTCAACAAAAATTGTTATATTGCATTGGAGCACAATAATAAATACTGTAGCAAATATAACATTTACTTTTCTTTTTGGGTATAAAATTTAGCAATTTTGTTTTTGATAAGTGTATAAAATTTAGCATAATATTGACATTTGTAGACAATTTTCAATGGAATGTGTAAATTTTATGCTAAATTTGGCTTAAAAAATGATGAAACCTTGTAGCCAAAGGCTACATGCGCCAATTATGATGAAACTTTCTCTCTTGTTGCGATGTTTAAATCCATTCATATTCTTTTGTTCATAGTTGCTACTTATGATTATTAGATAAGGCAAATGGACGTCAAGACTACTTTTCTAAATGAAAATCTTGACGAGATATTTATATGAAACAACTTGAAGAGTACAACTAGGGGAAAATCGAAAGATATACAAATTGCTTAAATATATTTATGGATAAGCAAACCTTTAGATCATGAAATATCACCTTTAATAAGATTATTAAAGAATATGACTTCAAACAAAATGAAGATGAAACTTATATAAACAAATACATTAAAAGTAATTAATGTAGTGGTATTCCTAATTCTTTATGATAAAATTCTACTTATTGTAAACAATGTAGAAAAGTTATAAGAAGTAAAGAAGTGGTGAGCCGAACAATTCCAACCTCATGTAGTGTTATATTGTTTACTATTAATACAATCAACTTGAATGTCATATACAATGTAGAAGTATTATTAGATGTCAAATTAGCAGGAATATCACTTCCACTAATAACACAATCAACTTGAAAAGAAGATGCTCTAACAAGAGAGTATGAGCAACCTTATACCATATCCGTAGATCATTTAATAAAAACTAAATAAAATGTTTCCACACTGGTATGATATAGGCCTCGCAAATTTATTTATGAACATATTTTCCTAATTCATACTAATGGAAATATTATCATCCTTATATATCAATTAGGACTGTTCATATAAATCGAAAAATCGCAGTTTAAATCCAGACCACTATAATCCGAACCACTGTAAACTGTAACCGGAAAACCGTTTTTGGTGGTTTGGTCAATCCGGACTGTTTACGGTGTAATGATTCGATTGCGGTTCGTAATAAATAGTTAACGGTTAAACCGGACCGGACCGTTTATAATATATAATTAATTTATATATATTTTATATATGACTATATGTATAATTTTGAACTTTTTTGTGTGTCAAATTTTATATTGGGAAATTTGATTTTCTATACTTAATATTTTTTTTAAAACACATAACATTTAATATTTGTGGGATATGACACATTTTAGAATATCCCTAAAATACCCCCATTTACATTACCGCCTCCCCACTCTCTTCTTCTCTCTTTGTTATAAAAAAAAAAATAAATTAAAGTGGGCATCGGGCCCTACATCGGGCCCATCGGGCCAGTCATCTGACCATCGGGCCCATCGGGCCAGTCCTATAAAATGAAAAAAAATATAGTGGGCATCTGACCATCGGGCCCTACATCGGGCCCATCGGACCAGTCCTATAAATAGAAAAAAAATTTAAAAAATCCAAAATGGGCATCTGACCATCGGGCCAACCATCGGGCCCTACATCGGGCCCATCGGGCCAGTCCTATAAATAGAAAAAAAAATTTAAAAAATCCAAAATGGCATCAGACCATCGGCCCCTACATCGGGCCATGCATCGGACCATCGGGCCCTACATCGGGCCCATCGGGCCAGTCCTATAAATAGAAAAAAAAAATTAAAAAATCCAAAATGGCATCAGACCATCGGGCCCTACATCGGGCCATGCATCGGACCATCGGGCCATGCATCGGGCCTTCATCTTCAAGCTCATATCAAACTAGAAAATCGAATTTTCTTGCCCAGAAAGATCACAGACCCTAGATCTACTCCATCTAACCCTAGATCTAATCAAGAATGCACATATCCAACCTAAATCTATCAACTAACAACATTTTCACCATAATCAATAAGAAAAAAAAATTAAAAAACCGAAAGGGGAAAGGCTCGTCGCGTGCTCAGTGGATGGGTTCCCTCCGTGGGGTGGTGGGTTCGGTGGGTTCTTCGTTCGAGTGGGGAATCGTGGTGGTGCAATTTCAAACGCTAGAGAGAGAGAGAGAGAGAGAGAGAGAGAGAGAGAGAGAGAGAGAGAGAGAGAGAGAGAGAGAGAGAGAGAGAGAGAGAGAGAGAGAGAGAGAGAGAGAGAGAGAGAGAGAGAGAGAGAGAGAGAGAGAGAGAGAGAGAGAGAGAGAGAGAGAGAGAGAGAGAGAGAGAGAGAGAGAGAGAGAGAGAGAGAGAGAGTCAGTTTAGAAATGAGGGGGGTAAAATTGGGTTTAAGTAAAAGTTATCCCATTTTACAAATTATGTATAGTTTTAGATTAGGATACCAATTTTAATCCCTAATATGCATATAATTTCAAATTTCCCTTTTTTATTGCATGAATTTTAGATTTTTATGTTATGTATGACTTTTGAGAATATTTTTATATCGTTATTAATAGGTTATAGATATGTTACTTATCATGTTAAATATATATTTTAAAAAATAAAATTAAAAACTTAGTAAAAATAGTACAATTACTTAAAAAATATGAATAATTATAAATTTAACTTAAACCGTGGTATCGAACCAAACCAAACCGTTCTTAATGGTTTGGTTTGAGAAATTTTTTGGTCCGGTTTGATTTTTAATATTCAAAAAACCGTTATATTGGTTTGGTTCAAAAATTATGAAAATCTAGATCAAACCAATCCGTAAACACCCCTAATATCAATGATCTATTCTATTCTGTTTTAAGTCAATATGAGATTTTGGTTGTACATCAACAATTTTCCCCTTCAAACAAAGGACTACTTACCTCCCCTCAAACAATTTTCCATCCGTTCACTTTCTACCAACTAGTGTATACTTCGCTCCAATGTCTAAGAGCACACGCTTTACATGGAGCACCACTACTACCTTAAGAGTTCTTGCTCTTTTTCAGGCCAATTCCTTTATTCAGAGAACATAATCTGTCTAATTGAGCACATCAACGAATCTCATAGTGCATGATATTATCCAAACTCATCTCCTTTGATCAATAAAAATTACTAGCCATTGGAGCATTATGGCCGTACGTGGAGTAGGCAAGTGACACATTGTCATCTTGTTCGTGTTATATTATTTTATAATATAATAAAGTATAAATTAAAATGTGTTAAATATATGTGAATAATATATATTAAGTGTATGGTAAATAAATGTGTAACCTATGGTTTTATAATCTATACTTTTGTAACCTACATGTTGTAACTTGGAGAGAAGTTACAATTTGTTGTCACTTGTAACTCATGTGTTGATCACATATTATTAGTGTAATAAAAGGGTTGTTACACAATTTGATGATAAGATTCAAATGGTATGAAATATAGTTGTTACAACCTATATTAATAGGGTTGAGATGCAAAATGGTCCTCAATTTGGTAACTAAGTTAGTAAATGTCCACTTTTTAAAAAAATTAAGAAAATGGCCAAATCTAATAAATTAGATAATAAAAATTATAAAAATAGATTTATCACATATTTTTTTTTTAGAAAATATATATAATAACAAAATTAAGTTACATAATTTTTTTTAGTATTGCATATTATGATATTGTAACAAAAATAAATAAATATATTAGATCATTTAAATATATACAGCAGTATTAGATATATCGTAGTACAGAAAATTAATATACCACAAAGAAATTATAACAATACTAAATTAATACTCAATATATATATATATATATATCATGCTAACAAAATTATATATACCACCATTAAAATATGAATACATACCAAAAAACTTATATATAATAAAATAGAAACTAAATATCATATTAAATAAATAATATATTATAGACAACAAAAATCATATACCATAGAATAAAACGTATATACCTACAATAAAAAATAAAATAAAATAATATAATATTATTAAAAAAAAATTCTATATATCATATTAACAAAATTATATATCACCTTTATGTATACTAAAATAAAAACTAAACATGCATTATCTAAAATAAAATAATATACTATACAATAAAACTTATATACCATATAACATAAAATATATATATATACCTTACAATAAAAATATATATAATAATAAAAACAAATAAAAATAAAAATATATAGGATGCTAATAAAATTATATATCATGTCAACAAAAATACAATAGAAAATAAAATTTAAATATTATTTAAAAAAAATTATATACCGTATAACAAAAAATATATACCATACACTAAAATATATATACAAAAAATAATAATAATAAAAATATAGATTACTAATACATATATATATGTATACTATACTAACTAAATTATATACCACAATTAAAATATATATACCATGACCATTGTATATAATAAAATAAAAACTAATTAAATATTATTTAAAATAAATAATCATACAATCAAAAAATATAAAAATAATAATTAAATATATGTAGCATGTCAATAAAATTATATACATACATTAAAATATTTTTATTATGCTAATAAAATTATATACCACTATTATACATATCATAATAAAAAATAAATTGTTGGAAATTATTTTACCAGGATCTTAGATCTACTCACAAGTATGTTTATTAACACCCTAAATATGAACTTTCTAAAACGATGAAATAAACACATATAAAGTTAAGAAACCTTACATTGGGTGCAGCGGAATATAATGACTCCTTCCGTTCAGATATCTAGCCCTTGATTCCTTTCTGTAGCAGAGCATTATCAATATCTGAACCTGGATCTCTTTCTCTGAATCTCTGATGCTGAAACCTCCTTCTTGCTGAAAGTCTTTCTTCACGATCTCCCTCACTATGATTGAGGTATCACTTGCTGTGTGTGGGCACTACTCATACACTAAGGATTTTCGAAATTGAAGGAAGAAGAAAGAGTAAGTGGGTTCGGCCAAAGATAGGGAGAGAGAGAGGCTCAGTTTTTTCTGAATCAGAAGTGTCAGAAGAAAAGTGTAATTTTCCTGAAGCCTTCACTATCTATTTATAGCATTCCACTAGGGTTAGGTTTGAATTATTTGGCATTAAAATAATGAAAATATCAGAGGGAAAAACCCTACAAAAGTGGCCGGCCCTACATAGTGGATTTGGGCCTCACTTTTTACAATTTTGCAGTTTTATCTTTTCTGCATCTGATTTTCTCAAAAACGCCAATTTTCTAATTCAACAATTTAAATGCCAATTCTAACTATTTAATAACTATAAATAATTATTAAATAATATTGTCATTTATCATATTTATTAATTGAACCATACAAAGTATCATAATTAACAAATATGCCCCTATAAACTCTTTCCTTACAATTTCGCCCTTACTTAGTGAAAAATTCACAAATAGACATAGTCTAATTTGAGAATTATAATTGATTAATCAAAACCAATTATATGAGTCTTACAAGCAATATTATCTCAACTAGTGCGGGGACCATGGGTTTATATAACCGAGCTTCCAATAAGTAGATCAAGAATTTAGCACTAAAATTCACTAACTTATTAATTCTTCGTTGAATCCACGCATAGAACTTAGAATTGCACTCTCAGTATATAGAATGCTCTATATGTTCCACCATATAGACACATCATTAGTTATCCATTGTTATAATCCTAATGTGATCAATGATCCTCTATATGAATGATCTACACTGTAAAGGGATTAGATTACCGTTACACCCTACAATGTATTTTATCCTTAAAACACTTGACCCCATATAAATGATATTTCAGCTTATGTGAAATGAGTACTCCACCATTTATGTTCGTCTGGTCAAGCTCGAAGGAGATCATCATTTGCTTACTATTCGCCAGATAGAAGCTATAGATTCCATGTTTATGCTAGCGCTCCCACTCAATTGCACTACCGTGTTCCCAAAATGTACGTATCACCCTGACCTAAAAGTAGGCTTAACTAACAAATCAAAGAACACGAATAGCCTTTCAAGATTGAGCCTAATCATAACAGGATTAAGAACATTTGATCTAGGATCAACTAGGCGATATTGACTTGAATAGATATTACGGTAAGTTTAATAAATCTAAGTCAAAGTTCAATATCGGTCCCTTCCGATGCATATTCCATGCATCCAACCTGAGCTTTACTTTAACAAATGCTCTGGAAAGAACATAACACTTCTCCAAATGCAAGTAAACTCTGTTGTAGATTATCATATCAGTAAAACCCTATGTCTGATAAATCTAGGAAACTTTATTCACATAGTCATGTTTACTTTCCAATGTGTTGACGGCACAATAAACAGGATCAAGTATGTGAAAAGGGTTTCAGATGAATTTATACATTATGTACATATAATCATGAAATAAATCATGTGAACCATGCAACATTAAATGTTATTTCTGATCTATATTAATAAGTAAATTTGATTATATTGAAATGAGTTTTATTTAGGGCATAAAACCCAACAAACTCCCACTTGCACTAATATAAAACAAAAAGTGCGTTTCAAATAATCTCAACACCTTGATATACAAATCAAGTGTAGTAGTAGTAAACTCCTCGTAATAGGATCTGAAAGGTTGAATTAACCACAACCTTTCCTCCACTATTACTCTTCCTTAATCACAATATCATTGATAATGTGAAATTCCTCTCTATATGTCTTCTCTCTTGGGATACTGGATTCTATATCTTTGGCAACTACTTTTGGTTAATCAGGAAATTAACACTAGTAGTTTAAGACAATTTGGAATGATGCCAAAAATGTATAGAACTTTCCTTAGACTGAATAAGTATCTTTCCTGCAACTTTAACATTCAGTCCCTTCCTGGTAGACCTAGAGACTTCAGATAGGTTTTTACACTTCTCTAAAATCACTATTCCACCCCCAGAGTAATAACCATCTTATCAGAAAGATTTACTAGCACAAAGGCAAATTTCGAAATCTGATATGGTGTAGTCTAAGAGTTTTAAACACACCCTTATAGACTAACATATAGTTCTGTTGCCCCTGATTTTGCCCAATATACGTGGACCAACCAGATAAGGACACGTGGATCAAGCGATTTACAATATTTGCTAAGTCTTTATGCCATAAGGTAGCGTCCAGGACGTAGCTCCCGGAGAAGGCATATGGAACTCCATATTCTCCCGGAAGCTCGAGTAACGCTAAGGCATCTCCGCGAGGTGTCAGGTTTCTCCTGAGCAATCAAGTCGCATTAAATGACGCATGGGAGGAAGCGTGTTGGGACTGCTACACGCAATAAAGTCTGACGACACAACCTCCAACCAACAGCTGCACAGTAAGGATCATTTAAGTCTAGCGACGGCTACACTGTGAAGAGTCACATCAGTCAAAAGGCAATAAGGACATTCCACATAAAAACCCTACAGCACCTAGGGATTTGACCATGCATTACCCATGGTATATTCATTGGGAATGCCCAACTTTATGGATACTTACAGATACACTTGTAAGGATAATTCTGGGGATCACCCCACCAAAAACACTATAAATACCCCCTCAAAGCTCATTAAAGGGGATGGAGAATCTGGGGCTGCATATGAGCAAGTAGAGAAAATACTCACCAAGAACATTCTCTGTATTTATAAGAGTGAAACACTCCCCAAATACATTCTTTGTATTAAAGACGTCCATAAATAACAAAGACTCGTGGACTAAGGCTCATTAACGCCCCAACCACGTAAAAATCCTTCTCTCAATTTCTTACAGCTCACTAACTTTATAATATTTTATTAGTTGCCGAAAACCTCGGTCAACATTTTGGTGCTTTCATTGAGAGCTGAAGAAAGCTACTGTAAACGAACACTTGACTTCACAAACATGGTGGAGACTAGAAGTACTCGTCAACCTCGCTCTCTAGAAGATGCTCAAGACCCGAATGAGGAAGATGTAGCCTCAAGAGCAGCTGAGGGTTCCGAGGAAGAAGAAGGAATTCCAGATGATGACTACGAGGGAAACCTCAATGAGTATGCCTACGACGAAGGTAGTTACTCGGGGTTGGTGCTTCTCAGACAAAAAGCTATCAATCACGAAGCCGAGATCGAAGCTCAGAAAGCGCAAAACCAGAAAAATGCAAGAAGTGATGCTGGCCATGCAAAAAGCCATAGAGGCGGCTGGCATTCACGTGCACCCCAAGGCGATGACCGCTGGACTTGGCAAGGAACCAGCGACGTCCTCGCCTAGTTCCCAACAGCAGAAATCTAGGGAGCCTAGCCCTATAAGGTACCCTGCTGAAGGGAACCAAACAAAAAACCCTACCTCTACCCCAGGGCGAAAGAAAAAGGCACAGGATCTGCGAAAGGTCCGCTCAGATTTCCCTAAAGGGAAAGGTCCGCAGAGGGGCAAGCCCCAAAAAGGGAGCTTTGGCCCTCAGGATCGAGAGGACAGAAAAAGCGTTTCCGTGCACCAAGAGCCCGGGGGTAGAGGGAGAAGAGGACAGAGGTGTCCTCCCGTTGATCTGAGAAATCAAATCAATGGGAACCAAGGTGATCTCCGAGATCACCTTGACCAAAAAAGATACGGACCCGCGGTCTCCACGGGTACGTTAAATGAAGGAATTATGGCGGAACTCGCCATACTTCGAAAAGACATTGCCCGAGTCTCCCGGAGACAGAAAGGAGACGACTCCGACTCAGACAGCGAGGATCGGGAGCCATGTGCTAAGCACATCTTAGAGGCGGAACTCCCTAAGAACTTCAAGATGCCCGAAATGGCAGCTTATACCAGGAACTCCGATCCTAGCGACCACTTGTCACGGTTCAACCGTGTCATGATGGTCATGAGGGTCAGCAATGACGCCAAATGTCTATGCTTCCCGCTTACTCTAAGTGGGTCCGCGAAGGAATGGTTCAAAAAATTGGAACCGGGATCCGTGGGCTGTTGGAACAAGCTACAAACCAACTTCCGGAGACAGTTTGTCACCGCAAGAAAGGTCAACCTGGAGGTCAGTGCCTTGACTAATATCAAGCAACTGCCCACCGAGACCTTGAAGAATTATATAAAGAGGTTCCGAGAGGAAGCCTCGAAAACCAAGAAAGTTGACGACGGACAACAGCTTGCGCTACTCCAAGCAGGCATCCGCACTGGGACTCCTTTCTGGAATGAACTACAGCAAGAAGGAGCCGCTAGCCTTCAGGACTTCCGGAAGAGAGTCCAAAAATATATCAACCTCGAAGAAGCCCAAATCGTGGCTTACGGAGGATACTATCCCACCGGGATAGTAGGGTATACGCCCGGAGTATCGCCCTCGGGTATTACCCCGACCGCAACTCCACAAGCAAGTAGCATACAATTCTCTGCTACCCCCAGATATAGTCAGGGCCAGGCCTTGGCACCAGCATCATCCCATTTCGGCAACCCGTCCGGAATAAATGGACAAACTCCTTCGCACTCTGCTCCGGCTGCTAGCCTGGCAGGCCCTTCCTGTGGCTCGAGGAGTAAAAGGTCCTCCAAGGGTAGCACCCGGACGGGGGAGAAGCGCCAGAAAAGGGGGTACACCCCCCAGTACACTCAATACACGGAGCTGTCGGACTCCCAAGAGTGGGTGTACTTTGGTACTAGGCAAAATACACACTACCGGAGGCCACAACCGTTGTACAAGGATAGCTCCCGGAGAGATCCGAGCAAAAAATGCGAGTACCACAACGACATCGGTCATAGCACCAATGAATGCAAGAATCTCAAGGAGGAGATTGAAAACCTAATCCGGTTAGGCCACCTCTACGAGTGGATCAAAAATAGGTTGCCCCACCTTAATCCGGGCCAGGCGACTGTGGGTATGCCTCAGGGAACACCGGGGGGTACAGCAGGGGCATTAGCTCCAGCTGCTCCCACGGCGACGCCCAGCACATCCCCGGTCTGCCGCCCAGGCCTAATGGGAGGGTAGCCATGATCTCCGGAGGTCCCCATATCGGAGGAACTACTCGCAAGGAGCTTAAACGATACGCAGGGGCCGTGAAACACAATGAGGTTTGGGAGGTTACTCAACTCCCAGCTTAAAGGCCCCGGCTGATGGACCAACCCATCACGTTCATGGAAGAAGACGCCAAGACAGTGCTCTTCCCTCATCATGACCCGTTGGTCATAGAGACCCCCATCGCAAATAAAGTGGTGGCTAGAGTCTTAATTGACAATGGAAGTTCCGTGAACCTACTCTTCAAGGAAGCCTTCACCGCAATAGGCTTGACGGACCGGGACATGTCGCCCAGTGGGTCCCAGCTCACAAGGTTTAACGGGACGACACTTATCCCAATGGGAAAAGTAAGGCTCCCAGTCACCTTGTGCCCGGACACCCTCCAGAGCACATTTAAATACTGCACTTTCGTGGTGGTGGACTGTCCGATTGCTTACAACGCGATCCTCGGCCGACCGGCCTTGGTAGACTTTGGCGCAGTCACATCGATTCGGCACCTGTGCCTGAAGTTCCCTACCCGGGAAGCTGAGATCGGAACGGTGAGGGAAAACCAGGGGGAAGCAAGACAATGTTACAATGTCGCAACCCACCTGCCCGTACTAATGGTCCGGGAATCAGTTGAGCCAGAAGTGGCTGAAGAAGATGAGTTAGACCCCCGTGTGGGGTCCGAAAGAATTGTGGAACCGATGGAGGATGTCGAGGAATTATCAGTGTGCGACCTCGACTCCACCAAAGTACTCCGGCTGGGGAAGAACCTAGATCCGGAGGAAAAATAAAAAATAATAAAAACACTGAAGGGCGCCATCGACATCTTTGCATGGCGCCAAGAAGACATGACTGGCATAAGCCCTCATGTCATCACCCACGTACTCAACGTGAATCCGAACATGCCCCCCGTCCAGCAAAAGCGACGCCCGCTCGACTCGGTGAAAGCCGAGGCTCTGGAGAAAGAGGTGGACAAACTTTTGACTAACGGCATGATCCGCGACGTATACTATCCGGAGTGGCTAGCCAATCCGGTGTTGGTGCCCAAGCCGAACGGAACTTGGCGAGTTTGTATAGATTTCACTGATCTAAACAAAGCTTGTCCAAAGGACTGCTTCCCGCTGCCCAGGATCGACCAGATGGTAGACGCCACTTCTGGGTTCAAACTACTATCCTTCATGGACGCCTATGCTGGGTACAATCAAATAAAGATGCATACGGCAGACCAGGAGTGCACTAGCTTCAAGACCGATAAGGGGGTATACTGTTACTTAGTCATGCCCTTCGGACTGAAAAACGCCGGAGCAACCTACCAGAGAATGGTCAACCGGATGTTCAAAGGCCTCCTGGGGCGAAATATGGAGGTTTATGTAGATGACATGCTCGTCAAGTCCAAAGCATGCAACAACCATGCAAGCGACTTAGAGGAATGTTTCGAAGTGGTCCAGAGATACGACATGAAGCTCAACCCAAAGAAATGCACCTTTGGGGTCAAGTCAGGAAAGTTTCTGGACTTCATCGTCAGTCAAAGGGGGATTGAGGCAAATCCGGAAAAAATCCAGGCCCTCCTGAGCATGCCATCCCCCTAAAAGCATAAAGATGTGCAGAGCCTAACTGGAAAGGTAGCTGCCTTAAGCCGCTTCATCTCACGGTCCACGGACAAGTGCATACCCTTCTTCAACATATTGAAGAAGTGTCAAAAGTTTGAATGGTCGGACGAGTGCGAGGAGGCATTCAAAAAACTAAAAGAGCACATGGCCAAGCCTCCTATCCTATCAAAACCCGTTCTCGGAGAAGACCTATTTCTATATTTGGTTGTCTCCGAACACGCGATCAGTGCTGCCCTAGTCCCGGAAGAAGAGAAAACTCAGCATCCTGTGTAATATGTCAGTAAGCCCATGATAGGAGCCGAAGCAAGGTACCCAATCATTGAAAAGCTGGTTTTTTGCCTCCTGATGGCATCAAGGAAATTGAGGCCATATTTCCAAGCACATCCGATCAAGATACTCACCAACCACCCACTCCGGCAAGTCCTCCAAAAACCTGAAGCATCCGAAAGGCTCCTCAAGTGGGCGATGGAGCTAAGTCAATTTGACTTGCACTACATACCCCGAATTTCTAAAGGCCAAGCCTTGGCGGACTTCATTACTGAATGCAACGAAGCCGAGGCGACCGCAAATATGCCGGTACCGCCAATCCCCACATGGAGAGTATTTGTGGACGGAGCCTCCAATGAAAATGGTTCCGGGGCCGGAGTGGCGATGATATCACCAACCGGACTGCGGCTCCAAGCGGCCCTACGGTTCAACTTCGCAGCTTCAAACAATGAGGCCGAATATGAAGCCCTAATAGCAGGGCTGAAATTAGTAAAAGCTGTAGGAGCCAAAAGAGTGGAAGTCTACAGTGATTCTCAACTGGTCGTAAACCAGATATCGGGAGAATACCAAACACGGGGCGAGCGAATGGCCGCGTACGTAACAATAGTCCGGGAGCTACTCCACGAGTTCACGGACTACAAAATAGAAAGAATCCCTCGAGAAAAGAATGCTCACGCGGACTGTCTGGCTAAGTTAGCCTCAGATAGCGAAATCGAAGAGTTGGGGGTAGTACCAGTGGAACGCTTGGCAGAGCCAAGCATCAAAATAAAAGAGACCACAATAACGGTTGGGCAAGAACCCAGCTGGATGGTCCCCATCATAAAATACATAACAAAAGGTGAGTTGCCCCAAGAAAGGGCTCTGTCTCGGAAGATTCAGTATCAGGCTCATCGTTATGTAATGATGGATCAAATTCTCTACCGAAGAGGACTCAGCATGCCTTATTTAAGGTGTGTATCGGACCCTGAAGCTAGACAAATCATGCTAGAGGTCCACGAAGGGTTCTGTGGAGATCATACGGGAGGACCCAGTCTCTCAAAGAAAATATTGAGACAGGGGTACTTCTGGCCAACAATGAAAAAAGATTGCATAGACTACGTCCAAAAGTGTGATTCGTGTCAAAGGTTCGCGAACATACCGAGAGCTCCTCCAAATGAAATCACCCTGATGACTAGTCCCTGGCCCTTCGCGGTATGGGGAATAGATCTTATTGGGTCCCTGCCAACAGGAAAATGAGGAGTAAAGTATGCAATAGTAGCAGTAGACTACTTCACCAAATGGACGGAGGCTGAGCCCATGAAGACCATAACTGCTAAAAAAGCACTAGACTTTGTTATCAAAAACATAGTGTGTTGATATGGCTTGCCTCACAAAATAGTCTCTGACAATGGAAAGCAATTCGATTGCGAGGAATTTACTGACTTCTGCAACCAACACCGAGTAGTGAAAAGCTTCTCCGCGGTGGCCAGACCTCAAACAAACGGTCAAGCGGAAGCAGTCAACAAAATCCTAAAGGTCACCTTGAAGAAAAAGCTGCTGGCCTGCAAAAACAACTGGCCTGAAGAGTTGCCTAGAGTGTTATGGGCCTACCGGACGACCCCCAGAACCACGACCGGTCACTCGCATTTTTCAATGGCGTACGGTTGTGAAGCGATGGTCCCGGTAGAAACGTTATTCCCGTCCCACAGAAGAGCGACTTACGATCCAGCCACGAATCAGGCTTTGCTTCAAGAAGCCTTGGATCAAGTTGAAGAACTCCGGGACGAGTCTCAAATACGGATGGCAGCTTATCAAAAGAAGGTGACCAAGTATTTTAACTCTAAAGTTAAAAACAAAAAATTTGCTATTGGGAATATGGTCTTAAGAAGAGTCTTCCCAGCCACCCAAGAACCCGGAGTGGGGGTACTTGGGCCAAATTGGGAAGGACCATATGAAATCGAGGACGAATTCGGCTCAGGCACTTACAAGCTAAAAAGAATGGATGGAACCATTGTGCCAAGAGCCTGGAATGCCGATCACCTCAGAAAATATTACCAATAGCCAAAAATATAACTTAGACTTTGTTTAAAGAGTTTGTACCGTCTAAATGTATACATCTTCTGTTGGGTTTTATGCCCTAAATAAAACTCATTTCATATAATCAGATTTACTTATTAATAAAGATCATAAATAACATTTTATGTTGCATGGTTCACATGATTTATTTCATGATTATATGTATATAATGTATGAATTCTTTTTAAGTCCAGAACATATGAGTTTGTTAAAGATTATAGTGTTGTCAACACAGTGGAATATAATCTTTATTGTATGTTCAAAAGTTGATTCCCTGATTTGTCAGAACACTGGATTTAGACTGACATTGTATAATCAGCGATAGGTATTCTTACACCTTGGAAAAGTGTTATGTCCTTTCCAGGACATTGGCAAAGTTTACCAGTATCGGATGTATGGAGTATACATCGGAAGGGACCGATATTGAACTTTGATTAGATATGTTGAAACTTACCGTAATATCTATTCAATTCAATATCACCTGTTGATCCTAGATCAAATGATCTCAATCCTGATATGGTTAGGCTCAATTTCAAGAGTGTTACTCGTGTTCTTTGATTTGTTAGTTAAGCCTAGTTTTGTATCAGGGTGATACGTACATTTTAGGAACACGGTAATGCAATTGAGTGGGAGCGCTAACATAAATATGGAATCTATAGCTTCTATTTGACAAATAGAAGTAAAGGATGATTTCCTTTGAGCTTAACCAAACGAAGATAAATGGTGGAGATCTCATTTCACTTAGGTGAAATATCATTTATACAGGGTTAAGTGTTTTAAGGATAAAATACATTGTAGGGTGTGACTGTAATTTAATCCCTGTACAGTGTAAATCATCTATATAGAGGATCATTGATCACATTAGGGTTATAACAATGCATAACTAATGACGTGTCTATATCGTGGAACATATAGAGCGTTTCTATATGACTGAGAGTGCAATTCCAAGTTCTAAGTGTGGATTCAATGAGGAATTAATAAGTTAGGGAATTTACTTGGTAAATTCGGTTCGACTTATTGGAAGCTCGGTTATATAGACCCATGGTCCCCATACTAGTTGAGACCATACTGCTTGTAAGACTCAGTTAATTGATTTTAATTAATCAATTAAAATTCTAAAAGTTAGACTATGTCTACTTTATGAATTTTCACTAAGCAAGGGCGAAATTGTAAAGAAAAGAGATTTTAGGTTTATTTATTGATTAAGAGACTTTATATGTCTAAATTAATAAATATATTAAATGGCAATATTATTTGATAATTATTTCCAAGTTATTAAATAATTAGAATTGGCATTTAAAAGGTTAAATTGGAAAATTGGTATTTTTGAGAAAATGGGAATGGAAAATAACAAAATGGGAAAGTTGCAAAGTGAGGCCCAATACCCTTTGTATGACCGGCCCTATGCATAGGAAATTCCATTTGTAGTTTCCATTATTTTAATGCCATACAATTCTAACCTAAACCTAGAGGGTTTTCTATAAATAGAAAGTGTTGGCTTGAGGAAACTAAGACACAGATCTCTGATCACTTTGTTTTTCTCAGAAAAAGCCTCACACGCCTCTCTCTCTTTTCTTCTCTCTAAATTTCGAAACTTTGAGTGAATGAGTAGTGCCCACACACATCAAGTGGTATCTCAATCATAGTATGGAAGACTATGGAAATTCTACATCAAAGAAGGAGAAAAGAAGATCCAGGTTCAGATCTTGGTGATGCTCTGCTACAGAAAGGAATCAACGGCTAGAGATCTGAACGGAAGGAGTCATATTATTCCGCTGCACCCACTGTAAGGTTTTCTAAGTTTATATGTGTTTATTTTCATTGTTTTAGAATTCATATTAGGTTGTTAATCCAACATACTTGTTAGTAAATCTAGATCCTGGTAAAATAATTTCCAACATCTTCCACATGTTGAATAAAACTGAGTGCCTTAAAAACAAAGTTTCTATGCCACTCAGGGGGGTACTAGGGTATATCGCACGGACAGACAGAAAACAAACTAAGTAAAATATCCTGACCCAAAGGGCAGGTCAAAAAGATTATGCAGAAAAATAAAAAGCATAAGTATAAAAATCCTGATCCAAAGGACAGGTCAAAAAGAGAAATATGTGCATCAAAAAAGATCACGTATAAATATCCTAGCCCTAAAGGGCAGGTGAAAATATATACAAATGGCCCGGGGACAGGCCTTAAAAATTGTCTCCCCTCTAAATAAAAATAGCTATATAAATATTATCTCAAAATAGCTGTATATAAACAAATATATATAAAGAAAGGAAAAAAAAAGAGAAGTGGGTGAAATCCTGGTTGTACTGGGTTAATCTCGAGCGGCCTAATCAATGCGCGGAGGGAGACGAGGTCCGATGTCCTAGCCCTAAAGGGCAGGTCAAAATATATACAAATGGCCCGGGGACAGGCCTTAGAAATTGTCTCCCCTCTAAATAAAAACAGCTATATAAATATTGTCTCAAAATAGCTGTATATAAACAAATATATATAAAGAAAGGAAAAAAAAAGAGAAGTGGGTGAAATCCTGGTTGTACTGGGTTAATCTCGAGCGGCCTAATCAATGCGCGGAGGGAGACGAGGTCCGATGCGTGCCTCCACCATGGCATCAAGCTTTTTCTTCTTCTCCCGAAATTTGGCGATCATCTCCTCAGGTTTGGGGTAGAAGGTAAGCTTGATATTCTGGTCATTGGTAGACCAAGCCATGAAGATGCCATCGTCAAAGCACTTAGTGCACCGGCTGCAAGAAACGGGAGAAAGAAGCTCAGCCCTTTTTGCCTTCTTTGAGGCTTGTTCCTTGAAGTCCCTGAGCTCCTTCAGCTCCGCAGCCAGAGTGGCCCTGGATTCTAAGTTTGCCTAGTGTGTTTCCTCTAAGGATCTCACCTTGGCAGCCATCTCGTCCAAGGCTTCCCTGGCCTCCCGAAGCTCCCGCCTGGCCTTTGCAGTGGCCTCGCCTTCCGCCCTCAACTCCTCTTGGTGCTTGGCCTCCAGCCTATCTCTCCGCAGGGCCTCCTCCCGAATCATCGCCTCCGCCTGCGCTTCCCTCCGCTTAGCCTCTTCCTCATTAGCTTTGGCAGCGGCCTCCCGGCGCTCAGCAACCTCTTGGTAAAGCCGCCTCTCAGCAGTAAGATCCTGAAGAATCTTCCTGACTTCGTCCATGTCCCCAAAATCAGACAGGACGAAGCCATGGTTGATTATGTTCTTGGAGAGACGGCCGGCTTCAGCAGCAAGCTAAAAAACAATACAAGTATAAGAAAGAATCTCCAAAAAAAAAAAAAGAAAACAATAAGGGGAAAAGCAAATTACAAAACACTTACCACAGTGAGGGAGTGGCTGAGATCCTGGACTTGGAAGATGGAGTTCAAGGATGCACAAGCAGCGAACCGCTTAGGTGCGCACCGGGTAAGCTGAGACGCAAACTCACCAGTCATCTCCGCAGCAAAGAGAGCTAAGGTGGGCCCAAGGAAGCGACCGAACCAGTCCGATAGGGGGTCCCAATTTAGGTCCCACGGATTCTGGTATTCCGGGTTGTTGATGGTGTTTTGCATCTCAACCCGCAAAACCCTCCTAAGGGCTTCCACCTCAGCATACCCCCAGGAGTATTCATCCATGGCGTAGTTGTGTTTAGCTATCCGGAGCTCCTGTCTCGCCTCATCTCCAGGAACCGGAGTCAGCACAATGTTGGGAGGGGCAGTATGTTCTTCCATGGGAGAGACCCCACCATCAAGACCGTGGGCCGGAGTATCAGCCCTCCGAGGCCGCTTGGGCTCCTCCTGGGCAATCATTTTGCCTTTACGTTTGCGAATCAGAGCAATTTCTTGCTCTTCTTCACCTTCTTCAGCTTCCCCAGGAAGAGCCCGGAGCCCTCCTGCACCTTCTTCAACTTCCTCAAAAAAGCCCCATTTCTTTTCTTGACCTTCTCCCGGCAGCACCTCCTCGTCATCCACTAAATCAATAGTGTCTGGAGGAGCACTGGAAGAAATCTTTAAAGCGGGGGCCATCGGGGAAGAAGTAAAGGGACGAGGAGCCTCAGGAGTGTGAACCCCGGCAAGTTCGGCCATAATGGCGTCCATAGAAGCACCTGCTACAACAAAAGAAAGCAAGTGTTAGAACATCCGTGGGAAACCACCAACACAAGATATGACAAGCAAGCTAGTCCTACCCTGACTCTCTAATTTGGCCCTAGCAAAGTTCTGAATTTTGATGCTGGCAGCATCATCTCCGAGATAGCTGTCCGAAGGCCGGAACCAGCTGGATGTAATGTAAGCTGAAGGGCCTAAGGGAACGGGCTCCGGACGACTAGAACCCATCCGGGACCGACCTAGGAAATCTCCTAAGTTTGAAAAATAAAATTCCTTCAAATGGTCTCCCCACCGGGTCGAGGGCATCCTAAACCTATAAAGACGCTCGTCGAACCCTACGGGCCTAAGACTAGCATACTCGCCAACAGAAGGGACATAATGAACTACTAAAGGAGACTTACCGCCGGCGCCGGAAGTGCTAGCACCAGGAGCCCTAGTGTTCGGCTCCTGAGCCGAAGGCTGCGGCCTGGGAGCCCTTCTCTCCGCCGAGTCCCCAATATGAAGGGGCTTCCCGGCGATCGCATGGCTTCTTCTCTCAACCGGGCTCCTTACGCGAAGTGACCTCCCGGAAGCCGCCTGGGCCTTAGAGTACGCCTTTTCCTGAGCCTTCCGGTAGAGATACTCCTGGTACTTCTTCTCTGCAGTGGCAATGATCTCGTCCCGGAAGGTCTTCTCCGCGACCGGCTGTTGGAATTATTTTACCAGGATCTAGATTTACTAACAAGTATGTTGGATTAACAACCTAATATGAATTCTAAAACAATGAAAATAAACACATATAAAGTTAGAAAACCTTACAGTGGGTGCAGCGGAATAATATGACTCCTTCCGTTCAGATCTCTAGCCCTTGATTCCTTTCTGTAGCAGAGCATCACCAAGATCTAAACCTGGATCTTCTTTTCTCCTTCTTTGATGCAGAAATTCCATAGTCTTCCATACTATGATTGAGATACCACTTGATGTGTGTGGGCACTACTCATCTCACAAGGATTTCAAAATTTCTCTCTATTTTTCTCTCTCAATTTCGTGGCTTTTCATCCATACAAGAGAAGAGAGCAAGGTTGCTTTATATAGGGAAAAGGGAGAGCACAACTTTCTAAATAAAACAGTTTCCTTAATTACTGTGAAATCAATTAACTGCCTTATTTAGTGTGATCCACCACTTTACTATTATAGCTAGGCTTTAATTAGCAATTACATGACAATTTAAAAATAAAAATAATAATTGGGAAACACAAAGGGAGTGCTCGGCCATAGAGGGAAATGGGCCTCACTTGGATTTTGCAGTTTCCTCAATTTTATTTCAATTTTTCCAAAAATGCCATTTTTCCAATTCTAATCATTTGAATGCCAAAACTAATTATTTAATAACTAAAATAGATTATTAAATAATATTGTCATTTAAAATAATTATTAATTAGACATACAAAGTCTCTTAATTAATAATTAAACCTAGAAACCCTTTTCTTTACGATTTCATCCTTAAACTGTGAGAATTCATAAAGTAGACATAGTCTAACTTTTAGAATTATAATCGATTAATTAAAATCAATTAACTGAGTCTTACAAGCAGTATGGTCTCAACTAGTATGGGGACCATGGGTCTATATAACCGAGCTTCCAATAAGTCGAACCGAATTTACCAAGTAAATTCCCTAACTTATTAATTCCTCATTGAATCCACACTTAGAACTTGGAATTGCACTCTCAGTCATATAGAAACGCTCTATATGTTCCACGATATAGACACGTCATCAGTTATCCATTGTTATAACCCTAATGTGATCAATGATCCTCTATATAGATGATTTACACTGTACAGGGATTAAATTACCGTAACACCCTACAATGTATTTTATCCTTAAAACACTTAACCCTGTATAAATGATATTTCACCTAAGTGAAATGAGATCTCCACCATTTATCTTCGTTTGGTTAAGCTCGAAGGAAATCATCCTTTACTTCTATTTGCCAAATAGAAGCTATAGATTCCATATTTATGTTAGCGCTCCCACTCAATTGCACTACCGTGTTCCCAAAATGTACGTATCACCCTGATACAAAACTAGGCTTAACTAACAAATCAAAGAACACGAGTAACACTCTTGAAATTGAGCCTAACCATATCAGGATTGAGATCATGTGATCTAGGATCAACAAGTGATATTGAATTGAATAGATATTACGGTAAATTTTAACATATCTAATCAAAGTTCAATATCGGTCCCTTCCGATGTATACTCCATACATCCGATACTGGTAAACTTTGCCAATGTCCTGGAAATGACATAACACTTTTCCAAGGTGTAAGAATACCTATCGCTGATTATACCATGTCAGTCTAAATCCAGTGTTCTGACAAATCAGAGAATAAACTTTTGAACATATAATAAAGATTATATTCCACTGTGCTGACAACACTATAATCTTTAACAAACTCATATGTTCTGGACTTAAAAAAAATTCATACATTATATACATATAATCATGAAATAAATCATGTGAACCATGCAACATAAAATGTTATTTCTGATCTTTATTAATAAGTAAATCTGATTATATTGAAATGAGTTTTATTTAGGGCATAAAACCCAACAAACTCCCACTTGCACTAATATAAAACAAAAAGTGCATTTCAAATAATCATTAACACCTTATATACCAATCAAGTGTAATAGTAGTAAACTCCTCGTAATGGGATCTGACAGGTTGAATTAAACACAACCTCTTCTCCACCATTACTCTTCCTTAATCACAAAATCCTTGATAATGTGAAATTCCTCTCTATATGTCTACTCTTTTGGGATACTGGATTCTATACTTTTGGGCAACTAATCTTTCGTTATTCAGGAAGTAACCCTAGTAGTTAAGGCAAGTTGGAACACTGCCACAAATGTATAGAACTTTCCTTAGACTGAATAAGTATCTTTCCTGCAACTTTTAACATTCAGTCTCTCTCTGGTAGACCAAGAGATTTTAGATAGGTTTTTACACTTCTCCAAAATCGCTACTCCACCCCCAAAGTAATCACCATCTCATCAGCAGACTTTCTAGCACACAGGCAAGTCTCAAAATCTGATGTGGTGTAGTCTAAGAGTTTCAAAAACACCCTTATTGACTAACATATAGTTCCTCTTCTTAATCTTAAAAATTTACTTGATTGTCTTCCAATGTTCCTCTCTTGGATTAATCTGATACCTACTCATTACTCCCACTCAACAGCAGGTGTTTGGTCTAAGGCATGCAAAAAGCATATCTGAGACCTCTCACTGTTGATTCAAGAAATTCTTTCATGGCTTTATCTTTTCTGGAATAGTTGAGACTTTTCCTTAGATAAATAAAATCTATGTCTAAGAAGTTGTGAAGCTTCTATAGATTGCCATTGGAAAGAAAATGCTTCAGCATCTTACTAAAGTAAGTTGCTTGCATTAGAGTAAGTAATTACCAGGTATACCACAAGCCATAGGTTTAGATAAACTCATACCTATAATACTAGGAACATGAATTTTTGTTAAGTCCATTGAATAGACTTATGAACGGAAATTTCCTTTCATGTCCTTGTAATAGAAAACTTTAGGTTACTCCATGTGAATGGATCAAACCATAGTTCTATTGACTTTCTTCTTAGTTTCTTATCTTGACAATCCATTACTTGTTTAAACTCACAATGGATTTTAATCACTAGTGTCTTCCAAGTTATAAGAAGGTGAGTTCCTAGAAACTCTCCCACTACAACAAGGTACCGTGAACTATGTCAAAGAAAACTAAATGGTATAGACCTCTTCAGTTGTGTTAAGACAACAGAGGCAGTGGGATCATCTTGTAAAATAAGATGATAGAACACTTATGGAATCAAGAAAAAATATCTCCTTTATTTGCTACTTTATTTTCAGACTTAGTCATTTTCTTAGAAAAGCAGTATTTGTTTAAACAAACACTTTCTTATCTAATGACTATGGGATGCTCCACCCCTAATCACTTAGAATAGCTAACAAACATGCAAACCAGGGTTAGCAGTTCTAGCTTTTCTTAAGATTTCGATTAGGTCATCCATGAATCTAGTAATGATTTACATTAAGTATACAACCATTGCATCATTCTGAAATTTTATTTTCATAGAAGGATTTAGGCAACGACTAGTAACTAATCATCAATATGCAACTCGAATTTCTGGGGAGGTAAGTTTGGATATTATTCAAAATCAAATTAATGATCTTTGAACTGCATATCTACTAACTTTTTCTCCACCCCTATCAGTTCGCAAGATCTTTAACCACTTACCTTCACCATTGCTAGAAATTCATGAAATTTTTCAAACATTTCAAATTTCTTTTCCATAAGGTAAAATCTAGAGTGATCGTTTTAAGAATACAACGAAAACTCATATCCACCCCTGAATGTACATCCATCTGCGAATGAGATGAAATTACTTTCAGTGGATATAGGCATATTAACTCTTTGTAGAGAATGATCTTGTCAAAACCACTATGAACAAGATACAAATGCCGTAGATTTATAAAATATGTGGTTGTATCTTTTGATGACTTAAGTTTAGTTACATCAAAGAGTTCTTAGAATAGTGCAAGTGGATTCTGGTCATAGAATACTAAACTCATACAGTTTAAATCCATTGATCGAAAATGGTTATGAAACACTTGTGAAAGTGTAACTGTATAATTAGTAATTCTTTGTTGGACCACCACTACTAATCTAACTCTATGATTTGCCTATACAAGTAGGAGATATCTAAGATTGAGGATTTATATCATTTAGGGATAGAATTTCGGGAATATAATCATATGTGTCATCTAATTTCTTAAGAGAAAATAAGACTTTATATGATTTATAGACCATTCATCCAATGATATGTCATTAAGCTAATTCGAAATGAATAAGCTAAGAGGAATTAGGATAATTTCGTTTTAAATAAGAATCCAACGATGCTCCGATTAGCGAGAGTCAAAGTAATCTTATTTATACAATCTTCTTGTTTCATATTGTAAAATACTAGTCTAAGGTGTCATCAATTGATGAACAGTTAGATGTTGCATATACAATATTTATCTTTCGAGATCTAACACTATTATGTTAGTCTAATGGTGAAAATCCATTAGGGATTTATCTCATTAGAAAAACAAATCAAGTTAGACCAACAATGAAGATTCGAAATTAAACTACAATTTAATAACAGAAAATAACATGGTTCAATACAAATTCATACACAATTCAGAAATTATCAAGCACATAGCAAGTAGGAATGACAAGTGAAAATACTAAAACATACAATCCTAAATAATTTCCAAGGTTTTCAACAAACTGATATCAGTGTCCCGTTTAGGTGAGAGTCAAAGCTACCATTCATTGAATAGAGTTGTCAGCTCATCTAAAATGATCAACATTCTAGCAACCTTTTATTCGATCAAGATGTGAATCCGCATTGTCCCGTTTAGGCGAGAGTCAAGGCTATTCTATCTTATGAGCTTCCACCATTGTTTCATATTCTTGCAAGTCTTATACAGTTGCCACCATTAGGGTGAGCATAAACTATATAAAAAAAACTTACAAGATTACTTATCTTTCGAGATTAAACGGTGCTAACTTGCTAATGAACGTTCCTCCATTAGGGAGGATTACTCACTAAAACAATAGCTATGTGAAACCAACAATGGAGATCGAATATCCTTATAATAATAAAGCTCATTATTTAATGAAGGGTTTGTATTTTCTTCTAATATTTATTTTAATCCATTTATTTTAAATATATATTTATTTAATTAAAATTTCCAATTTAGAATGAAAAATTCCAAATATAAATTTTAATTTAATATTTATAAATTATACTTAGATAGATAAATAACGTGAATTATTTCCATCTTAGTAATAATTTCCATAAATATTTAGAAAATTATTCAATTTAAGTTGTTTCAAAATTAATTTGAATTAATTTACAACTCAAATTTAATTTTCTATAAATATATATTGCATTTTCGAAAATGCTTTAAAATAAAATAAAATAAATCCTGGAAAATTACTCTAATTTTATGTTGGCCCAAAATTAATAAAAATTAATTTTCAACAAAAAATATAATTTCCTATTTAATTAAATATCTAAGAAAAATTTCAAATATTTAAGTATCATGATTAAAAAATCAACTTAAATATTAATTTTCTATTTAATTAAATACACTAGAAAAATACTTCAAGCAAAACAGATAATATCTATCTAGACTTTTCATAAACTAATTAATTCAATTTCTAATTACAATATATTTTAGTTCATTTATTTTAATTAATCATTAAATGAAAAAGTCATTGATTTAAGTTGGTCTAAAATTAAATAAATAATTTTCAACTTTAATCTATTTTTCAAATAAAATTCGAAATTTCTGCATTAAAGAAATGCAATTTCAAAATTTTGGGAAATGATTAATAAAATAAAATAAAATATATTTTGAAAATTATTCAAACTTAAGTTATTCTGAAATAAGATTCCAAACTTAAAATAATTTTCAACTTTAATTAAATAACATGAAAATAACAATATTAAAGTATCATGATGAAAATCAACTTAGATATTGAAATTTTCAATTTAATTAAATGTATTAAATTCAAGAAATAAATAATTAAGTAAAGAGGAAACTTAATTATTAATTCTAGTTTAATACTAGGAAAATATTCTAAACTTAGATTGTACCAAAATTAATTATGAGACAATTAATTTCACAATCAATGATATTTTCCTATTTAATATTAGAAATAATAACTAGTACTAGAAATAACTATCTAGAATATATCATTGACTAAGTGTTTTTCTAAAATTAACTTTAAAATATTACATGAAAAATAAATTCATATATTTTAAAAGTTAATTATGTTGCTAATTCAATTTTAATTAGGTTAGACTAATATAATTAACCTAATACAATTATTTAAATAAGGCAAATGGGCCTTCACAATTGGGGTAGTTCATGTGAGGGGGAGCTGGGTTCAGTATGTCGTACCCACTTCTATGGGCCCCAACTCTCACACAAGGCCCAAAAGAGAGGAATTTAACCTTAAAATAAACAATTGTTATTCATTGAATAAGCCCAAATCTAATTGGGCCTAAATAAATTTCCTTATGTCAAAATTTATTTTAGCAACCTAGTCCATTTACTTAGTAAAAACTTAAATGGGCTTCCTATATGCATCTAAGCCCAAAAGCAAACATATAGGCTCACACAGGTCAAATGATTTGGATGGACCCTATCATGTTACTAGGTTTACACAGATGAAAGAAGTACAAAATTTACCTGTTACAAATTATTTATAAGATCTATCGTCAATTGGACTATGATTAAAATCAGATCATAAGATCTGTCAATAAGTTAATCATAGCAATTTAGATCAGATAAATAATAGGTTTGTTAAAAAGTTTTGAATAAACAATATAAATAAACAAACATTGTCCATGTAACAGATGTGAATCAAGATATTAATATAATTAAATTATTATTCTTAAACTAACCAAATAAAGGAAACTAATTTTAAAATATCTAGGTTTATTTGAATTAAATTAAATTAAATATCTAATAAGATCAATGATTTAAAAGGAAAGAATCTCCAATATCACTTTCAGATCTTATAATTTAATAAAATAAACCAATTTTAAATAGATTTGGTTAAATAATAATTACCATAATTATATGTCAAAATATCTCAAATTAAGCAATATTCAAATCTCTACAAAAATATCTATGTTATTTAAATATTTAAGATATGATTTATAAATTTCTAATAAAGAAAAAATGATATATATAGAAAAAATATCATTTTTAAACTTATAATTTATAAATAATTAAATATTTAACAAAATAACAAATTTTTGAATTTGAAAAACATTATGGTAAGTATATCTATAAAAATATCTATGTTAATTTCAAATTTATTAATTATTTAATTTGACATATAAGATAATTTTAATATAATATTTTAAATAAAAAGACAAAGTTATCTTTTAATTTAAAATATCTTAAATATCAAAATATCTAATCTTATAATTAAATAATAAATAAATATTAAAGAACTTAACAAATTTTTAAATCTGACCATAATAGGAAATATTTAAAAATTGGAAACAATCCAAAATAGAAATATTTAAAATTGGAAAAATTCCAAATTGAAAATATTTTAAATTGAAAACATTTCAATTTAGAAATATTTAAAAAAGGAAAAATGAATTTTGGGAAACAATCCCTTGGAAAAATTGGATTTTTGGGAAAAAAATCCCAAAAATCGCAATTTTGGGAAAGTGGCTCCATGCAGCAGCCCAGGAGGCTGCCAGCAGCCTCAAACGCGCGCGGATGGAGTGTCATGGGCGAGAAACCTCGGCGGGAGCAGGGTCCCGTGTGCGGCAGACTTCGGCGTCTGCAGGGTGCACACCCAGGCTCACGCGCGCGCGGATCGAAGCACCTGGTGCATTCGTGCACCTAGCTTCGACATCCAAGAAACCCGATTTTCCAAAATTCATAACTTTTTCAATTTTTATCGGAATTGAGTTCCGTAAAAAACAAAATTGCTTAATTTTTCACAAGGAATCCAAATAAAATATTTTCAAAAATTGAAAAAATATATTTCATGGGAAAATTTCGTACAACACATACATTAATCAACTAACACATAAACCAACATGAAACCATCCAAATCAACACAAAACATGCAATCATCGTTTTAATTCATATTACATGAAACTAAATCATTACCATGGCTCTGGTGCCAGTTGTTGGAATTATTTTACCAGGATCTAGATTTACTAACAAGTATGTTGGATTAACAACCTAATATGAATTCTAAAACAATGAAAATAAACACATATAAAGTTAGAAAACCTTACAGTGGGTGCAGCGGAATAATATGACTCCTTTCGTTCAGATCTCTAGCCCTTGATTCCTTTCTGTAGCAGAGCATCACCAAGATCTGAACCTGGATCTTCTTTTCTCCTTCTTTGATGCAGAAATTCCATAGTCTTCCATACTATGATTGAGATACCACTTGATGTGTGTGGGCACTACTCATCTCACAAGGATTTCGAAATTTCTCTCTATTTTTCTCTCTCAATTTCGTGGCTTTTCATCCATACAAGAGAAGAGAGCAAGGTTGCTTTATATAGGGAAAAGGGAGAGCACAACTTTCCAAATAAAACAGTTTCCTTAATTACTGTGTAATCAATTAACTGTCTTATTTAGTGTGATCCAGCACTTTCTTATTATAGCTAGGCTTTGATTAGTAATTACATGATAATTAAAAAATAAAAATAATAATTGGGAAACACAAAGGGAGTGCTCGGCCATAGAGGGAAATGGGCCTCACTTGGATTTTGCAGTTTCCTCAATTTTATTTCAATTTTTCCAAAAATGCCATTTTTCCAATTCTAATCATTTAAATGCCAAAACTAATTATTTAATAACTAAAATAGATTATTAAATAATATTGTCATTTAAAATAATTATTAATTAGACATACAAAGTCTCTTAATTAATAATTAAACACTACTACAAAAACCCCCTTTAGAGGCGGTTTTTAAGCCCTTTCAGCGTCGGTTTTCGTGAAATTCGCTACCGACGCTGATACGGGTACGTATGGCGTCAGTTTTTATAAAATAACCGACTCCATAGCGGTTTCCTAAATTTTTTTTCAGCTTTCATTAATATATTTTTTTTTACATTTATTAAAAATCTAAATTTATTTTTGTATTATTAATTAAATTAAATTAAAGCATAAATAAAAGTAAATTAAAAAGTTAAATAAATACAAATTTACATTGCTCTATATGTTTGTATATTAGGTATTTTTTTATTAATATTTTATATTTTATAATTAATATGTGTTTGTATTCTAGTATTTTAGTATCATTTTTATAATTTTTTAAGTTATGTTTTATATAATAATTAGTATATTGAATATTAAAATAATGTGTAATATTTTAATTTTTATGTAATTTAATATTTTTATACATTTAAATTTTATAATATGGGTTTGTATTTTTCTAGTATATTATTATTATTTTTATAATTTTTTAAGTTATGTTTTGTATAATAATTAGTTTATTGAATAATAAAATAATGTGTAATATTTTAATTTTTATGTAATTTAATATTTTTATACATTTAAATTTTATAATAGGGGGTTGTATTTTTCTAGTATATTATTATTATTTTTATAATTTTTTAAGTTATGTTTTGTATAATAATTAGTTTATTGAATAATAAAATAATGTGTAATATTTTAATTTTTATGTAATTTAATATTTTTATACATTTAAATTTTATAATATGGGTTTGTATTTTTCTAGTATATTAGTATTAATTTTATAATTTTTTAAGTTATGTTTTGTATAATAATTAGTTTATTGAACAATAAAATAATGTGTAATATTTTAATTTTTATGTAATTTAATATTTTTATACATTTAAATTTTATAATATGGGTTTGTATTTTTCTAGTATATTATTATTATTTTTATAATTTTTTTAAGTTATGTTTTGTATAATAATTAGTATATTATCCCAATATTTTTGTATTTTTTTTAGCTTACTATATCTATCATTAACACTCAACAATATCTATCCTATGTATTAATATTATTCGAAAATTACTCTAAGTATTTAAGGATTATCTAAATATATATAAAAAATATTCTTATAAAAGTAAGTTAAAGAAAACATACCTTAAACCAAAAATTATGTACTTGACTTCCGATAAAGTCACTTCCGATAAAATCCTAACAACCAAGTTTAAGAGAAACGAAAATCAAATATTATCCTAATTCTACCAAAATTTCGTCAGCATAACGGCTATAATTGAACGTTTCCAAAAAATTTAAATCTATTAATAACATTTTCCTAATACCATTAATAAACAAAATTTGAGAACCTTTCAAATATGAACTTTGACATTGATAATCATGGTACTAACACGAACATGTTATGAGTCAAATATAAAGACCTACTAAGTATAATAAATGCATAGACACATCAATTAGATTATACAAGACAAGTGCCTAAAGTAACAAACAAAACAAATGTCACCTAATTTCACAAACATGTTTTGAGTCAAATATAAAGACCTACTAACACGAACATGTTTTGAGTCAAATATGAATGTGTTATGTCACCTAATTTCTTACAACTAGCGAGTAATAACCTTTTTTTTTTAACCTAGTTATTTATGTTATGTACTTTTCCTTTAACATTTATGTTTTTTATAATAAAATTTGATCCAAATTCTACTGAAATTTTGGCAGCATAACGGCTGTAATTGGACGTTCCCTGTTACGAATTTTCTGTTTATTACGCAAGTGTACGTATCAAGTAGTATCTCACGCAAGTGAGGTCGAACCACAGGGAATTGGATTAAGTACTACTAAACTATACTTATGATTCTATTTGGTAAAATAATAAGTTTGCAATTTTAAAAGTAAATAACTCAGAAATTAAAGAGAAAATAAACGAAGATTAATCAAGATGAGAGATTAGGGAGGCGAATCCTGTTGATAAGCTACCTATGTCAATACCTAATTGCTATCCTTATCTCAATGTGAAAGACAGATTATAAATTAACCTAACTCTTTTCAGATCTTTTAGGTTCTAAATAATATGTTCTCTAATTAACTTCTTAATTAGATCAACACAAAATCAGCATTAAGCAATAATCTATTAGTCACTAAGGCTATGTAAATACTTTCGTTTTACATCAAAACCTAGACTATCCAAATTTTAGCATTCCTAATTCTCACTTTTCAGATTTCGAATTAGGATCATAGAACATGTAAAAGGTGATCAAGCTTGCACATGAAATTAAACACAAATAGAGATAGTATTCACACATAAGATGAAGGAATGACAATTATTTATTAACTAGGCATAAACTTAAACAACAATCATCATCCTCCCTTATTGGGAAATTTAGTTCATAATAACTCTAAAAACATCCATGATTAATTCAGAATTAAAAACAAACATAAAGATGAATCAAAAGGGTAAAAGAAAGAAACTAGAAGGTGGTATCCCTCCGGGTCTTCAAGATAGCTTCCTCTCCACTTGCCTCCACTATTAGGTCTGTTTCTGCTTAGATCTGACCTTCAATGTCGTATTCAATATAGGGATGAGTGGTGAGCCTCCAATTGAGTGAAAAATCAAAATTAGGTCAAATCTGCGATTTCCGTACATAGTCGCGACTAGCATTTAAGCTGGTCGCGACTACAGGCAAAACTCGAAAAACCGAGTTTCTGCCTAACTTACGAAGTCGCGACCAGGGTCGCGACCAGGAAAAAGGGTCGCGACCTGGCTCTCTGGAGGTCGCGACTACTGACACTTCTGGAACCGAATTTTCCAATTTTTCCAAGTTTGTCCCAGTTTTTCGCCATTTGACTGAATTCGAACTTTAACACCCTGGGAACCTGAAATAATGAAAATCAAGTGTAAAACTGCTCTAAAAGACACCAATAGACGAGATAATGCTAACTTTAAAGACCCGAAATATAGGTTTATTATAACCTAACAAATTCCCCCAAACTAGATTCTTACTCGCCCCCGAGTAAGATAAAGAAAACTAACTACGCTATCAGATAATCACTACGCTGCTGACTCATGCTCTGTTTTCTTCCTTGCATAAACTAGAATTTTGATCCTATCAACTCTAACAATTAAGTCGGATGCTCAATTAACAACACTATGTACAACTGCACAATCTACTCAAATATGAAACATCGTTATAAAAGTTTTACTCTTTCCATTAGTCCCACAGCCCGATAACTCATAAGCTTGCATGTTTACCTTTCTCCACTAATGTTGACAGTATTCTTTGGAATCATTAGGTCTTTTAAAGGCTTAGGTAATATGGCTCAGATATTCAGGGATAGGCAAGAGACAATTTTGGCTCAAGATATCATAAGCACACAAACAGAACCCCCAAGCTTTTACTTTTCTTTTTCTAAACCCCATACTGTTCCCAAGTTTACCAAGATTGAGAGAAGATATATTTATTATTTTCCAACATCACTGAAATCATATTTTTTTTTTCAGTGCTCTTTTTTTTCAGTGACATTGAATTACACAATTTTTTTTCCTTTTTTTTTTTTTTCTTCTCTTCTCAATCTTACAAATTTTTTTTCCCTCTCACTATTTCGTCACACTAAATGTTTCTTTTCCCCCAAACTAATCATATAGCTTATGATATCATGGATAATCATGGTGAGAATAAAAATTAATAGTGTGGTTGCAAAATTTTAAATCAGTGGGTGAAAACACAACAGGTTAAGGCTGAAAAGGGTAACTAGGGATATACATTATGGTAGGCTTGAAAGGCTCAAACTATCCAACAAATGCCTAAGTCATATTCCAATTGAACACTATCAAGGATTTCGCCTCAAAAGAATAAACATGCAAGTTCTAAGCTATCCTGTCAATCTTACCACAAACCATAGTAAAACAGTTATAACAATTTCACAAATTGAGTACTTGCAGAAAAACACAGGTTTCTAAGCATCCAAACTAATCCAAAGAGTTAACAAAATCAAGCACACAGTTATTTTACAGATTCAGATCACATCACACTAATCAGCAGTATACAACTATCATCAAGCTTATTGCCATTCCTTAACTAAAGCAAAAAGAACTAAAACATAAACATAAAATTAAAATGCAGAAATTAAAGTGCAGAATTTAAAAATTTTTAAGCCTCTCCCCCCAAACTAAATATTACATTGTCCCCAATGTATACAGTAAAATGCAGAGAGAAGAAACTTACCTGAGACCCTTTCAGAAAGGGTTGGGTGGTGGCGGCTGGTCATAGGGATAGAACCGAGGAGGTTGTGCCAAGTAGTTCGGGTCATCAATCCCAATGTTCATTCTGTTGATGAGAGAGTTGAGTTGCTGAACTTGTCCCTCATCATAGATACTCCTCTGCACCATGTATTGTTGCATGTGGTTGTTCTGCTAAATTATGTAACTCAGCTGTGCATGAGTGTATTGTGTTGTAGGATCGATGAGCCTAGGCAATTGTAGTGGTTGCTCCTCTTCTTCTTCTTCAACACTAGGCTCACGTTGCCGCCTACGCCCTTGCGGTGCATCAGGTGGTGGCTGCCCATAGGGGTGTGGCTCTTTCAGCCTGTTGACAAAGGCGATGTCCATCTTACGAAGTGGCAACACCGTGTTGTCAAACTCTAACTGGGGAACTTCATATGCCCCGCAGAGTTCTGTGATAACCCCCGCCAAACCGAAACCACCTCCCGTGGCTCCTTGCACGATTTGGTCAATGCTCTGCCTTATGACTTGTCCAATGTTAATGTTGTACCCCTTCATTATGGCGTACACATATTTAAGGCGATCCATTTGGACATCGAAAAAATGCTTGTTGGGCACTAACCGAGCACTCACAAAGTACATCCATGTTTTTGCCACCGGGTTCAGCTCACACCGGTATAGAATATTAGGCGACCCCTCATTGTCATGGAACCTCAACCCAGGAAATCCCACTGTCTCCGCGACATCCACCATATCAAACTGCTCTTCCTCCTCAATAATTCGGAGGCGTTGTTCCTCCCTAGTGTAATCTGGGACAGAGAACATCACATTGAATGCGTCAGCAGTGGCGGGAACTTTCTTTCCACGCACCTTCACTTCCCCATTCCGGCGGTCGGGCCAATTTGCAAGGAATTCACAGGCCATAGTAACATTAGCCCGACCCCGAGTATCCACAAAACTTCCCCACTTCATTCTCTCAATTTGCGCTCTGATCGTCTCAAACCGAGGTTGGCGCCTCAATGGATTTTCCGGGAATTCAATAGACTGATCTTCAATATAGGCTCTATTCTTCAACCTTACAAAGCGATTGTGAGCCTCGATACTACCAAAGCGGGTTCTATCAAAACCCGTTGGTGGTGGGTTCGAAGACGAACCTTCCTCAACATTCCTAGTCCTCTTTGGTGCCATTTTTTTTTCTCTTATTATTATTATTATTATTTTTTTTTCAATTTTTCTTTTTTTTTTTCGAAAATTTCTTTTTTTTTTTTTTTTTTTTTCCTCGAAACTTTTTTTTTCGAAAATTTGTTTTTTTTTTTTCTAAGAAAAATTGGGCAGCACCTCCCCTTAAATTTTCTCTATCCCAAAAATAAAAATTCACTCAATCAATGTTCCTAAACACTCAATACCACAATACAATAATAATAAACCCAATATCATCAATATTTTGACACCACACACATTTATATCACTCAAAATCTCAAAATAATTAATCAAATTCTTGAAAGAATGAAGAAAGTGATACTTACAAACCCGAAACCGCTTTACTCCACCTCCATTGTTGAATGTTCTTGAAAGCTTGAGGTTGAGGGTGACAACAATGGTGATTTTTGGATTTGGGTAAATTCTTTGGTGTGGGTTTTGATGATATGTGTAGATTGTTGAGTGAAATTGGGTTTTTGATTAGATTGGGTTTAAGGGATTTGAGAAAAGATGAAAAGATTGAAGATTGGAGATGAAAAATTGAATTTTTGAGATGAAAATAGGGTAGGGTCGGCTGAGAGGATTCGAAATTTGAATTTGGTTTGTGTAGGGTTGAATGAGGGGGAAAGTGTGAATTTATAGAAATTTTGGCCAGCAAGTCGCGACTTGGCCTAAGGCTAGTCGCGACTAGCTAACGAGGAAAATTCAGGCCTTTCTGGAAAATCAGCAAGTTGCGACTGAGGTCGCGACTTGAGAAATAGGTCGCGACTAGGCTTAATGCTAGTCGCGACTTCTGGGCTTCAGGTCGAAATTTTTTTTTTTCACGCTTTTCACGATTCAATTAAAAAGTAATAATGTCTGGTTCTAATCTAAAAATTGAAAATACTAACAATATTAAAGCAGACTAAAACATAATCAAAAGTTTAACAAAATAATACTTGGGTTGCCTCCCAGAAGCGCTGTGTTTATCGTCATACAGCTAGACGCTGAGCCTTGCACTTCAAAGTGGCGCCAAGATCATGGCGGACTTGGCTTTGTTAAATTGACCTCCCAAGTTGATAATTTCAGAGTTTTGCACCAGAATAAGTTCATTTTCAGAATTCCCACACACCAATCTTTTCCAACGTCGCCGAATCGTTCGAAATCGCTCTTTAGGCTTTGCTTTCTTCTTATCAGCTTTTGCAGAAGAACTCTTCACTATCTCAATCTTACAACAGGTAGGAATGTCGGTTGGGGAAAAAAACATTAAAAATGACCTCTTCATCTTGCACTCGCAACTTTAACTCCCCCTTTTGAACATCTATTAATGCTCGGCCCGTGGCTAAGAATGGTCTTCCCAAAATAATGGGAATAGTTGAATCTTCTTCCATATCAAGAATTAGGAAATCAGCAGGGAAGATAAACTTACTAACCTTCACCAGTACATCTTCAATTATCCCACGAGAATGAGTCAAAGAACGATCTGCCAGTTGTAAAGTCACTGTTGTAGGCTTTGCTTTTCCCAATCCTAGCCTTTTGAAGACAGACAATGGCATTAGATTAATGCTTGCTCCCAAATCACACAGAGCTTTGGTTTCCACCGAACCCCCTATAGAGCATGGAATATTGAAACTACCCGGATCTTTAAGCTTGGGCGGTAGTTTCTTTTGCAAAATGGCGCTACACTCCTCAGTTAATGCCACTGTTTCATAGTCCTCCAATTTTCTCTTCTTAGACAATATCTCCTTCATGAACTTCACATAACGAGGCATTTGTTCCAAGGCTTCAGCAAAAGGAATGTTGATGTGTAGTCTTTTGAAGACCTCTAGAAATTTTGTGAACTGCTTGTCTAGATTGGTCTTACGGAGTCTCTGAGGATAAGGTATCTTTTCATGATGCTCAATACTGATTGGTGGGGACTGTTGTGGTTGTGTTAAGCTATCAATAGCCTTCTCTACTGTTGGTGTTGGGGTTGGCACTGGTTGAACTTTAATCTCCTTGTTTGCATCAATTGGTTGTGTCAATTCAGGCCCATCATACTTCTTACCGCTCCTCAGGGTAATTGAATTGCAATTTTCCTTAGGATTAATTTCAGTTGTACTAGGAAAATTTCCTTGAGGACGGGTTGCTACCTGAGTTGCTAATTGGCCCATCTGAGTCTGCAGGTCTTTAATGGAAGATCTAGTTTCAGTCATGAATTGTAGCAATAAATCTGTCTGCAAACCAGAATTTCCACCAGAGGTTTGTTGCTGATTAAACTGTTGGTTCTGGTTCTGGTTCTGATTTCGTTGCTGATAGAACCCACTGTTTCTTCGGTTATTACCCTGGTTGAACCCATAGTTGTTGTTGTTGTTCTGTGAATAGTTTCCAATGGCTTTAGCTTCATCCATTGGCAAATCATCCACATCAGCTTGGCATTCTGAAAAGTGATGGCTTCCCCCACATAACTTACACACAACTTGGGCTTGTTTAGCTTGCCCTGCAATTATCTTTGTCAATGCCTCAACCTGTGCTGTCAACTTGGTGATGGCATCGACCTCTAACACACCAGCTACCTTCTTTGATTGACTCCTCTCAGTTGGCCACTGTTGATTGTTTAGAGCCATCTCCTCCAATAGATCATAAGCCTCATTAGCACTCTTCCTCATAAAGGCTCCTCCAGCTGCAGCATCTATTAATGTTCTTGTATTTCCTACCAACCCATTGTAGAAGTTGTGGACCAGCATCCACTTCTCTATACCATGGTGAGGGCACTTTCTGATCAGATCTTTAAACCTCTCCCAAGCCTCATGGAGAGATTCATTATCTTGTTGGCAGAAGTTATTAATTTCTCCTCTCACCTTTGCAGACTTAGCTGGAGGAAAGAACTTTGACAAGAATTTTGTTGCCAAATCATTCCAGGTGGCGATAGAGTTGGGTGGCAAGGAGTTTAGCCAACTCTTGGCTCGCTCTCTAAGCGAGAATGGGAACAGTCTCAGTCGAATAGCATCATCACTAACTCCATTAACTTTAAAGGTTTCACAAAGTTCCATGAAGTTAGAGAGATGTATTAGGATCTTCGAAGGGAGGCCACCAAACTGAACTGAAGACTGCACCATCTGAAGTATGGCAGGTTTGATCTCAAAGTTATTTGCATCCACTGCCGGTGGCCTGATACACGACTGCACTCCCGTCAGAGTAGGGAGAATGTAATCTCTCAAGCTGCGGCCATTAGCTTGATCTTCTACTGCGCCACCATTGTTACCGTTATTGCCTCCATTGTTTGCAGCATTGGCAGCCATGATGTCTGAAGTTTCAGCGATTCTGAAACTCCCTCTTGCCTCTTGTTCTTTCGGTTTCTCCTACAAGTTTTCTCGATTTCGGGATCAGCGGTAATATCCTTTGCTTGTCCTTGACGGCGCATACACTTATGATTCCTGAAATAGATCAAGAAAATATTGCAAGAAAAAGGTTAAAAAAATCAGCAAGAGAAAATATACCAAAGTAGAAGTTAGTATAATTTTGTGTAATATTAATCTTTAAACAATTCCCCGGTAACGGCGCCAAAAACTTGTTACGAATTTTCTATTTATTACGCAAGTGTACGTATCAAGTAGTATCTCACGCAAGTGAGGTCGAACCACAGGGAATTGGATTAAGTACTACTAAACTATACTTATGATTCTATTTGGTAAAATAATAAGTTTGCAATTTTAAAAGTAAATAACTCAGAAATTAAAGAGAAAATAAACGAAGATTAATCAAGATGAGAGATTAGGGAGGCGAATCCTGTTGATATGCTACCTATGTCAATACCTAATTGCTATCCTTATCTCAATGTGAAAGACAGATTATAAATTAACCTAACTCTTTTCAGATCTTTTAGGTTCTAAATAATATGTTCTCTAATTAACTTCTTAATTAGATCAACACAAAATCAGCATTAAGCAATAATCTATTAGTCACTAAGGCTATGTAAATACTTTCGTTTTACATCAAAACCTAGACTATCCAAATTTTAGCATTCCTAATTCTCACTTTTCAGATTTCGAATTAGGATCATAGAACATGTAAAAGGTGATCAAGCTTGCACATGAAATTAAACACAAATAGAGATAGTATTCACACATAAGATGAAGGAATGACAATTATTTATTAACTAGGCATAAACTTAAACAACAATCATCATCCTCCCTTATTGGGAAATTTAGTTCATAATAACTCTAAAAACATCCATGATTAATTCAGAATTAAAAACAAACATAAAGATGAATCAAAAGGGTAAAAGAAAGAAACTAGAAGGTGGTATCGCTCCGGGTCTTCAAGATAGCTTCCTCTCCACTTGCCTCCACTATTAGGTCTGTTTCTGCTTAGATCTGACCTTCAATGTCGTATTCAATATAGGGATGAGTTGTGAGCCTCCAATTGAGTGAAAAATCAAAATTAGGTCAAATCTGCGATTTCCGTACATAGTCGCGACTAGCATTTAAGCTGGTCGCGACTACAGGCAAAACTCGAAAAACCGAGTTTCTGCCTAACTTACGAAGTCGCGACCAGGGTCGCGACCAGGAAAAAGGGTCGCGACCTAGCTCTCTGGAGGTCGCGACTACTGACACTTCTGGAACCGAATTTTCCAATTTTTCTAAGTTTATCCCAGTTTTTCGCCATTTGACTGAATTCGAACTTTAACACCCCGGGAACCTGAAATAATGAAAATCAAGCGTAAAACTGCTCCAAAAGACACCAATAGACGAGATAATGCTAACTTTAAAGACCCGAAATATAGGTTTATTATAACCTAACATTCCCAAAAATTTTAAAAGTGCCTAAAGTAACAAACAAAACAAATATAACAATACAGAACAAAGAAACTAACATAAACAATACAAAATTTATCCACCCATCCGACGCAGTACATGTATTCGCAGAACCTACTTCACTACGGATGAATATTTAAGATATTCAAACTCAACTAAGCATGCCTTGATAATTATTTATACTAACAAAAGGTTAGTGGATGGATATACCTATTGCAAATTCGATCAACACCGAAATATGTCGACCCTCAAATATTAGCACACAACCAATAACATAATGCAATATACAACCAATTTAAAATTTTAATTATTAAATTACTTACTAGTTATTAAACAAAGTAGCAAGTTACTAGCTAGTTACTAATTTCCATAGTTAATTTTTAAAAAAATAACATATAAATATATATACATATATAATCAATTATATATTCACACTGCCATTATTTTAAAAACTTTATCTCTAAACTAATTAAATTCCTACTACCTCTCATTCTCATTCACAACAAATATATATACAATACAAATACACAAAATACACAAATAGTATATACACACAAGATATATATAAACACATATTCAATAATAAAACACAAAATATATACATATATATTATATATCAAGTTAATAAATATTTACCTTATAAACGCAATCCGGCGATAAAATGCTACAAAAATCCGACCACCTCTAGAACACACACAATATAATATTAATAAAATAAAAAAATTCTAAAAAAATTTACAAAAACGAAATAATACCAATGTACATAAATAAAATGAATAGAAAACATATTTATACCTTAATGGACGTTGAGACTCAACGTTTTCTCCGCTAAAATCGGTGGCCGGAGTTATACCCACCACCTTTCTTTATAATAGGTTCGGTTTGGTATATAGAGGGGAAAAAAACTAAACTTTTTTACAGTATAGGTTTAGGTATAGAAAATAGAAGATTTTAAGACAAAAATGGGGTAAAATGGTTAAGAAATGAGGGAGAATGAGGTTGTTTTAGTGGTGGTTGGCGAGGGTTTTTTCGTGGGTTTGGGGCTGCTGTGGGTGGCTGTTCTTCGTGCTCAGCAAGGTATGAAATGATGAAGTGAGGAAGACGAAGCAGAAAGGGTCTGATATATAACCCTATGGCGTCGGTTATTAACCGACGCCATAGGTGCCACGTGTCGAATAAAGGTGGCACCTATGGCGTCAGTTAATACCTAATAACCGACGCCATAGGGTTATATAAAAAAACCCTGATTTTTTCCAACCCCCAACCGACGGCATAGATATATATACATTCTATACCTACAGTTTTTACCAAAAAACTGCCTCTAAATGTCAATGCAGATATTTTCACCCCCTTTAGCTTCCCTTTTTATAAATTGGATTGAAAAAAGGGAAGCTAAAGGCTTAGATTGTAGTAGTGAAACCTAGAAACCCTTTTCTTTACGATTTCATCCTTAAACTGTGAGAATTCATAAAGTAGACATAGTCTAACTTTTAGAATTATAATCGATTAATTAAAATCAATTAACCGAGTCTTACAAGCAGTATGGTCTCAACTAGTATGGGGACCATGGGTCTATATAACCGAGCTTCTAATAAGTCGAACCGAATTTACCAAGTAAATTCCCTAACTTATTAATTCCTCATTGAATCCACACTTAGAACTTGGAATTGCACTCTCAGTCATATAGAAACGCTCTATATGTTCCACGATATAGACACGTCATTAGTTATCCATTGTTATAACCCTAATGTGATCAATGATCCTCTATATAGATGATTTACACTGTACAGGGATTAAATTACCGTAACACCCTACAATGTATTTTATCCTTAAAACACTTAACCCTGTATAAATGATATTTCACCTAAGTGAAATGAGATCTCCACCATTTATCTTCATTTGGTTAAGCTCGAAGGAAATCATCCTTTACTTCTATTTGCCAAATAGAAGCTATAGATTCCATATTTATGTTAGCGCTCCCACTCAATTGCACTACCGTGTTCCCAAAATGTACGTATCACCCTGATACAAAACTAGGCTTAACTAACAAATCAAAGAACACGAGTAACACTCTTGAAATTGAGCCTAACCATATCAAGATTGAGATCATGTGATCTAGGATCAACAGGTGATATTGAATTGAATAGATATTACGGTAAATTTTAACATATCTAATCAAAGTTCAATATCGGTCCCTTCCGATGTATACTCCATACATCCGATACTGGTAAACTTTGCCAATGTCCTGGAAATGACATAACACTTTTCCAAGGTGTAAGAATACCTATCGCTGATTATACCATGTCAGTCTAAATCCAGTGTTCTAACAAATCAGGGAATAAACTTTTGAACATATAATAAAGATTATATTCCACTGTGCTGACAACACTATAATCTTTAACAAACTCATTTGTTCTGGACTTAAAAAAAAAATCATACATTATATACATATAATCATGAAATAAATCATGTGAACCATGCAACATAAAATGTTATTTCTGATCTTTATTAATAAGTAAATCTGATTATTATGAAATGAGTTTTATTTAGGGCATAAAACCCAACACCAGCGCCCTCACGTTGGGACAGATAACCCGGGAAAGGTTAGAGTCCTCCACGGATTGGTGCGGAAGGATGAGTTTTGCCTTCCTGCAGTTCTCTGTAGTGACCACGCCCCCGACGTCAAGATCAGCCCGGTCGTAAGAGGCAAAGGCCTGGGCTCTCCGAAGAAAGACCTGAGTAGGTGCAGTCCATTCATAGGGAGGAATCCTGACCCACTCAGTAAGGAGCTCCGGATTGTCCACTGCCCGGAACCCGGAGGAGAAGAAAAAACGATGGCGATACTCCTTAACGTGAGTTTGCCTATTATACGGGACCACCCCTTCATTAGCAGGGTGGGCCCGGAACCCGTAAAAACCATCCTTAAGTTTGTGCCCCTTCTTGGGGACGGAAACAAGTTCGTAAAAATACAATATTTCCGCCGGGCGGGGAGATCCCCATCCCCGGGCGGAATAAAAAATAAATAAGCCTGAAAGCAGGCGGTATGCTTGGGGAATAAGTTGGTATGGTGCAAGGCCGACAAAAACTAAAAAATTAACAAAATAATCTTGAAGAGGAAGCATGGCCCCAGCCATCAGATGCGTCTGGCTCCAGGCCCCGAAGCCGCCGTTATTGTGATTGGGCGTCTTCGCGTCGCGAGGTGGCCGATGGTAGGTCCCTGATGTGGAAGGCTTGATTCCAACTACCTCCACGATGTTCTCCAACTGATGGGGACAGGTCAGAGTGGAGTGAAGCTCGGCCGCCTCCCATCCGGTCGCTTGAGACTTGTACCCCTCCTGGGCAACGGGACCCAGGGAGACCTCCTCGACGGTAGCCAGGCGCTTGCCGCTCTTCTTCGATGATTTTGAGCCAGAAGCAGACATTTTTCGATTCTGTAAAAAGAGTAAGATTCCAGCAGTTAGGCCCCATACCAAACCCCAAATCAAGAAAAAGGGAATGGGGGTCCCCTAACCGCTGGAAAGAGGCCCCCTCCGGACACCTGTCATACAGGAAACCTTAGGAGGATTCCCTGGACAAGAGTCGGGTCCAATAAATTCACAGAAGACGGCCTTACACGCTAAAGAAAAAGAAAAGGTAGAAAACAGAAAGAAAAAAGTCTGTCCTGTGCCTTAAGCAACCATTATACGAAGATCGTATGGTCTTCTACAGAAACAACAACAGATGCGTGACAACAGTAATCCTATCACTAGAGCAGTAAACTCAAACCGATTATATGAAGGATTTAAACACTTGCATGCCCAGAAACTTCGAATGCAAACCCAGAAAAGAACAAACAGATAAGTAACAGCATGCCATGCAATAATAAAGCAAAGGGTGCAAAGAACTTACGATGAAGTGTTGAAACTGGGGGTCCTGCTGTGAATCGAATAGAGACAAGAAGGACTGATAGTAACAAACGAAGAGGAACTGGAGAAAATTGCAAAGTGTTTAAAGGCGTTGTTTTGGGTTTGAGAATTTTCTCTCTGGGAAATTTGAGCAAAGTTGGCAAGAAATGGGAAGTAACCGAAATGAAGAAAAGGTGGTGGCTTTTATAGGCAAAGCTGCATGAGGAACAGGCGTCATCACCTACCAATCAAACGGTGGGGGAAGCGCACGATTCGAATGCTTAAAGATCAACGGACCAGATTGATTTGCAATAAAGGCGGTGGAAATGTTTGAGTATCCGTCTGACACCATTAATGCGCCGTATCAATCAATGGGCGCGAAACGAATCGACCCCTGCAAAAAGTGAATCGCTGCATTAAAAGCCATCATTAAATACACCCTCACGCGCTCAAAGCTCGTGCCAGGAAATTGAGGAGTCAACTGGAAGTACTTGAACAAGCCTTGTTTTATTTTTCAAATAAACAAGGCTTGGGGGGTAAATGTTGCCCCTAATTTTGCCCAATATACGTGGACCAACCAGATAAGGACACGTGGATCAAGCGATTTACAATATTTGCTAAGTCTTTATGCCATAAGGTAGCGTCCAGGACGTAGCTCCCGAAGAAGGCATATGGAACTCCATATGCTCCCGGAAGCTCGAGTAACGCTAAGGCATCTCCGCGAGGTGTCAGGTTTCTCCTGAGCAATCAAGTCGCATTAAATGTCGCATGGGAGGAAGCGTGTTGGGACTGCTACACGCAATAAAGTCTGACGGCACAACCTCCAACCAACAGCTGCACAGTAATGATCATTTAAGTCTAGCGACGGCTACACTGTGAAGAGTCACATCAGTCAAAAGGCAATAAGGACATTCCACATAAAAACCTTACAACACCTAGGGATTTGACCATGCATTACCCATTGTATATTCATTGGGAATGCCCAACTTTATGGATACTTACAGATACACTTGTAAGGATAATTCTGGGGATCACCCCACCAAAAACACTATAAATACCCCCCTCAAAGCTCATTCAAAGGGAAGGAGAATCTGGGGCTGCATATGAGAAAGTAGAGAAAATACTCACCAAGAACATTCTTTGTATTTATAAGAGTGAAACACTCCCCAAATACATTCTCTGTATTAAAGACATCCATAAATAACAAAGACTCGTGGACTAAGGCTCATTAACGCCCCAACCACGTAAAAATCCTTCTCTCAATTTCTTACAGCTCACTAACTTTATAATATTTTATTAGTTGCCGAAAACCTCGGTCAACAAGTTCCTCTTCTTAATCTTGAGATTTACTTGATTGTCTTCCAATGTTCTTCTCCTGGATTAATCTGATACCTACTCATTACTCCCACTCAACAGCAGGTGTCTGGTCTAAGGCATACTAAAGCATGTCTAAGACCTCTCACTGTTGATTTAAGAAATTCTTTCATGACTTTATCTTTTCTGGAATAGTTGAGACTTTTCCTTAGATAAATAAAATCTATGTTTAAGAAGTTGTGAAGCTTCTATAGATTTCTATTAGAAAGAAAATGCTTCAGCATCTTACTAAAGTAAGTTGCTTGCATTAGAGTAAGTAATTACCAGGTATACCATAAGCCATAGGTTTAGATAAACTCAAACCTATAATACTAGGAACATGAAGTTTGTTAAGTCCATAGAATAGACTTATTAACTAAAATTGACTTTTATGTCCTTGTAATAGAAAACTTTAGGTTACTCCATGTGAATGGATCAAACTATAGTTTTCATTGGCTTTCTTCTTAGTTTCTTATCTTGACAATCCATTACTTGTTTAAACTCACAATGGATTTAAATCACTAGTGTCTCCCAAGTCATGAGAAGGTGAGTTCCTAGAAACTCTCCCACTACGACAAGGTACCGTGAATTATGTCTAAGAAAACTAAATGGTATTGATCTCTTCGGTTGTGACAAGACAGCAGAGGCAGTGGGATCATCATATGTCAAATAAGATGATAGAACACTTTTGGAATCAAGAAAAATATCTCCTTTATTTGCTACTTATTTTCAGACTTAGTCATTTTCTTAGAAAAGTAGTATTTGTTTGAACAAACACTTTCTTATCTATTGACTATGGGATGGTCCACCCCTAATTACTTAGAATAGCTAACAAACCATGGTTAACAGTTCTAGCTTTTCTAAAGATTTTGATTAGGTCATCCATGAATCTAGTAATGATTTACATTAAGTACCCAACCACTACATCATTCTGAAATTGTATTACCATAGAAGGATTTAGGCAACAACTAGTAACTAATCATCAAAATGCAACTCGAAATTTCTGGGGAGGTAAGTTTGGATATAATTCAAAAATTAATTTAATGATCTTTGAACTGCATATCTACTAACTATTTCTCCACCCCTATCAGTTCGCAAGATCTTTAACCACTTACCTTAATGGTTTTAACCATTGCTAGAAATTAATGAAATTTTTCAAACATTTCAAATTTCTTTGCATAAGGTATAATCTAGAGTGATCGTTTTAAGAATACAACGAAAAACTCATATCCATCCCTGAATGTATATCCATCTGCGAATGAGATGAACTACTTTCAGTGGATTTAGGCATATTAACTCTTTGCAAAGATTGATCTTGTCAAATCCACTATGAACAAGATACAAATACCATAGATTAAAAAATGTGGTAGTGTCTTTTGATGACTTAGGTTTAGTTACATCAAAGAGTTCTTAGAACACTGCAAGTGGATCCTGGTCACAGAATACCTAACTCATATTCCATACAGTTTGAATCCATTAATAGAAGATGGATATTAAACACTTGAGAAAGTGTAACTGTATTGTATTCTGGAATTAGAAATATAAGAAAATTTCTGTTTGGAATCTAAAATTAAAGTCAAAGACTTAAATTTATACCAAATATAATGAGTAATTCTTTCTTGGACCAGCACTACTAATACAAACTCTAAGTCGTATTTGCCCATACAAGTAGGAGATTTCTAAGATTGAAGATTTATATCAATTGGGAATAGAATTTCGGGATTATAATCATATGCATCATTTAATTTCTTAAGAGAAAATATAGAATGACATGAAATGATTTATAGACCATTCATCCAATGATATGTTATTGAGCTAATTCGAAATGAATAAGCTAAGAGGAATTAGGATAATTTCGTTTAAAATAAGAATCCAACGATGCTTCGATTAGCGAAAGTCAAAGTAATCTTATTTATACAATCTTCTTGTTTCATATCGTAAAAATACTAGTCTAAGGTGTCATCAATTGATGAACAGCTAGATGTCGCATATACAATATTTATCTTTCGAGATCTAACACTATTATGTATGTCTAATGGTGAAAATCCACTAGGGATTTATCTCATTAGATAAACAAGCCAAGTTAGACCAACAATGAAGATTCGAAATTAAACTACAACTTAATAACAGAAAATAACACGGTTCAATATAAATTCATACACAATTCAGAAATTATTAAACATATAGCAAGTAGGAATGACAAGTGAAAATACTAAAACTTACAATCCTAAATAATTTCTAAGGTTTTCAACAAACTAATATCAGTGTCCCATTTAGGCGAGAGTCAAAGCTACCATTCATTGAATAGAGTTGTCAGCTCGTCTAAAATGTTAAACATTCTAGCAACCTTTTATTCGATCAAGATTGGAATTCAGCGTTGTCCCGTTTAGGCGAGAGTCAAGGCAGTTCTATCTTATGAGCTTCCACCATTGTTTCGCAATTCGCAAGTCAAGTATGGTCGCCACCATTAGGGTGTCTATACCATACAAAACACTTACAAACTACTTATCATGCGAGGTTAAACGGTGCGAAATTGCTAATGAACGTTCCTCCATTAGGGAGGATTACTCACTAAAACAAATGCGGTGTAAAACCCACAATGGAGATCGAATATCTTAATAATAAAGCTCATTATTTAAAGAGAGTTGTATTTTCTTTGATTCTCGTTATTTAATCTATTTATTTTAAATATATATTTATTAAAATTTCCAATTTAGAATGAAAAAATTTTAAATATAAATTTTAATTTAATATTTATAAATTTTACTTAGATGGATATGAAAATAACATGAATTATTTCCATCTTAGTAATAATTTCCAATAAATATTTAGAAAAATATTCAATTTAAGTTGTTACAAAATTAATTTAAATTAATTTACAACTCAAATTTAATTTTCTATAAATATATATTGCATTTTGAAAAATTAAAGTATTCAAGGATACAATTTTCAAAAATGCATGTTAAAATAAATTAATCCTGGAAAAATTATTCTAATTTAATGTTGGCCCAAAATTAATTAATATAATTAATTTACAACAAAAAATATAATTTTCCTATTTAATTAAATATACAAGAAAAATTTCAAATATTTAAGTATGATGATGAAAATCAACTTAAATATTAATTTTCTATTTAATTAAATACACTAGAAAAATACTTCAAGCAAAAAATATCACCTATTTAGATTTTCCTTTGACTAATTAATTCAATTTCTAATAATATACTTTAATTCAATTTATTTTAAATTAATCATTAAATAAAAAAATCATTGATTTAAGTTGGTCCAAAATTAAAATAAATAATTTACAACTTTAATCTATTTTTCAAATAAAATTTGAAATTCCAGCATTTAAGAAATGCAATTTCGAAAATTGATTAATAAAATAAAGAAAAAATATATTTTGAAAATTATTTAAATTTAGTTGAAAAAACAAATTTCAACTAAAAATAATTTTCTATTTAATTAAGTGTCATGAAAAAGAAATATTTAAGTATCATGATGAAAATCAACTTAGATATTTAATTTTCAAATTAATTAAACGTATTAAATTCAAGAAATAAATAATTAAGTGTAGAGAAGGCTTAATTATTAATCTCTAGTTTAATACTAGGAAAAAATATACTTGAAATATATTGTACCAAAATTAATTATTTAAATAATTAATTTCACAATGTATAATATTTTCCTATTTAATATTAGAAATAATAAGTAGTCTAGAAATAACTATCTAGAAAATATCTTATTTGACTAAGTATCTTTTCCACAAAATTTGAAAAAATATCTAATTTAAGTTGTATTAGAAAAAATCTAGAACTTAAATATTTTCAAATTTAAATTTAATTAAATATCAAAAATTAAGTTGTAACCACTTAATTTGAAAATATACCATTTTAAGTTAATATTCGAAAAGATATTAACTTAAAAAATATCTAAAATATTCCATTTTAAGTTAATATTCGAAAAGATATTAACTTAAAAAATATCTAAAGAATCTTAATAACCAATGCCTAAAATTCCTCAACTTAATTTTGAAATTTTAAATTCAAAAGATATTCAGATTTAAGTTGGTTAGTTGTAGATAACTAAATATCAACTTAAATAGGAATATTTAATGAAAAATTTAAATTAAGCTCCAGAAAGAATCTAGATGGTTATAATTCTATATTTATTTAAATACAAGAAAATACATATAGTTTAGCTTAGAATAAAAAATTCTTTAAACTATAATTTTCTTAAATTAATTTCAAAATAAATGAAATTAATTATGTTGCTAATCAATTTTATTAGGTTAAACTAGTTTAATTAACCTACTACAGTTATTCAAATCAGGCAAATGGGCCTTCACAATTGGGGTGGTTCATGTGAGGGGGTGCTGGGTTCAGTATGTCGTACCCACTACTATGGCTCCCAACTCTCACACAAGGCCCAAAAGAGAGGAATTTAACCTTAAAATGAACAACTGTTATTAATTGAATAAGCCCAAAACTAAATGGACCTAAATAAAATCTATCAAGAACTATGATAATTTATTTAGCAACATTAACCTATATGCATCTATAATGAAATTAAACACATAGGCTCACACAGGCACACTTTGGATGGGTCCTATCATGTTGCTAGGTCATACACAGATGAAAGAAGATTGTAAATATACCTGTTACAAATTATTAACTTGATCAAGGGAGCCATCAGATCATTAGATCTGGCAAATAGTAACCATGGCTATTTGCAATCAAGTAATAATAGGTTTTGAAAACTTACACACAAGCTAAAACACATACTCCTGCAACAAGGTTAGTTGGATAGTTGGATGTAGGATTTATTTAATTTTAAATTAAATAATTAATTTCGAAAAAAATTAATTAATAAAAAAAAATTCGAAAATAAAAAAAAATTGAAATAAAAATTCAAAATTAAATTAAAAATTTAAATTTAAAATTAAACCTACAATTTTGAAAAATTAGGTTTCAACCAACCTAAATATCATTTCAAAATTTGCTAACTACTTTTAAAATTTAAATGTTATTTTATAAATAAAAATTAAATAAAAAATTAAAAAAGATAAATGAATATCTTTTTCAGATTTTAAATGTAATTTAAATAAATAAAATAACAAAATTTAAAAGTTAGTAAAATATCTTACACCTTTTTAAAATTACATGATTATAGTTATCTTATTTTTAATTTTAAATAAGGTCAAATTATTTAAAAAAAGATTTAATTTTAAAATATTTAAAATCTGACCTTAAATTTAAAAATAAGATAAGATATAATCACATTTAAAAATAAGATAGATTATTAAGCAAATAAGATAGATACTAACTATTTTTAAATTCAAATTACACTAATATCTTGAATTAAATTTAAAAAATATTAAATTAATTCAAAATGATAATTAGAATTGAATTAGGAATAGTAATAGTATAAATACAGAATTACACAAAAAATCGGAAGTTAATTCCATGAAAAAGCATGAAAAATCGAAGAAAAATGAAAAAATTGCGAGCTGTACGGACAGTTTTCGCGATCGCAGGAAAATTTCAGCATAACTCTGATTTTTTTTTAATCTTCAAAAAATCATAACTAATTCAAATTAAATCGAAATTGAGTTCTGTAAAAAAGTAACTTGCTTAATTTTTTCCATACTATCCAATAAAAATAATTCCAGAAACAGATATTCAATTATTTTTAACGATAATTCACAAACACCAATCAATCATCAAATAACACTCAATACAACATGATACCATCCAAAATATCAAACAATCGTTTTAAAATCCAAATTTCTTGCAAGTAAATCAATTACCATGGCTCTGAGGCCAGTTGTTGGAAATTATTTTACCAGGATCTTAGATCTACTCACAAGTATGTTTATTAACACCCTAAATATGAACTTTCTAAAACGATGAAATAAACACATATAAAGTTAAGAAACCTTACATTGGGTGCAGCAGAATATAATGATTCCTTCCGTTCAGATATCTAGCCCTTGATTCCTTTCTGTAGCAGAGCATTATCAATATCTGAACCTGGATCTCTTTCTCTGAATCTCTAATGCTAAAACCTCCTTCTTGCTGAAAGTCTTTCTTCACGATCTTCCTCACTATGATTGAGGTATCACTTGCTGTGTGTGGGCACTACTCATACACTAAGGATTTTCGAAATTGAAGGAAGAAGAAAGAGTAAGTGGGTTCGGCCAAAGATAGGGAGAGAGAGAGGCTCAGTTTTTTCTAAATCATAAGTGTCAGAAGAAAAGTGTAATTTTCCTGAAGCCTTCACTATCTATTTATAGCATTCCACTAGGGTTAGGTTTGAATTATTTGGCATTAAAATAATAAAAATATCAGAGGAAAAAACCCTACAAAAGTGGCCGGCCCTACATAGTGGATTTGGGCCTCACTTTTTACAATTTTGCAGTTTTATCTTATCTGCATCTGATTTTCTCAAAAACACCAATTTTCTAATTCAACCATTTAAATGCCAATTCTAACTATTTAATAACTATAAATAATTATTAAATAATATTGTCATTTATCATATTTATTAATTGAACCATACAAAGTATCATAATTAACAAATATGCCCCTATAAACTATTTCCTTACAATTTCGCCCTTACTTAGTGAAAAATTCACAAATAGACATAGTCTAATTTGAGAATTATAATTGATTAATCAAAACCAATTATATGAGTCTTACAAGCAATATTATCTCAACTAGTGCGGGGACCATGTGTCTATATAACCGAGCTTCCAATAAGTAGATCAAGAATTTAGCACTAAAATTCACTAACTTATTAATTCTTCGTTGAATCCACGCATAGAACTTAGAATTGCACTCTCAGTATATAGAATGCTCTATATGTTCCACCATATAGACACATCATTAGTTATCCATTGTTATAATCCTAATGTGATCAATGATCCTCTATATGAATGATCTACACTGTAAAGGGATTAGATTACCGTTACACCCTACAATGTATTTTATCCTTAAAATACTTGACCCCGTATAAATGATATTTCAACTTATGTGAAATGAGTACTCCACCATTTATGTTCGTTTGGTCAAGCTCGAAGGAGACCATCCTTTGCTTACTATTCGCCAGATAGAAGCTATAGATTCCATGTTTATGCTAGCGCTCCCACTCAATTGCACTACCATGTTCCCAAAATGTACGTATCACCCTGACCTAAAAGTAGGCTTAACTAACAAATCAAAGAACACGAATAGCCTTTCAAGATTGAGCCTAATCATAACAGGATTTAGAACATTTGATCTAGGATCAACTAGGCGATATTGACTTGAATAGATATTACGGTAAGTTTAATAAATCTAAGTCAAAGTTCAATATCGGTCCCTTCCGATGCATACTCCATGCATCCAACCTGAGCTTTACTTTAACCAATGCTCTGGAAAGAACATAGCACTTCTCCAAATGCAAGTAAACTCTGTTGTAGATTATCATATCAGTAAAACCCTATGTCTGATAAATCTAGAAAACTTTATTCACATAGTCATGTTTACTTTCCAATGTGTTGACGGCACAATAAACAGGATCAAGTATGTGAAAAGGGTTTCAGATGAATTTATACATTATGTACATATAATCATGAAATAAATCATGTGAACCATGCAACATTAAATGTTATTTCTGATCTATATTAATAAGTAAATCTGATTATATTGAAATGAGTTTTATTTAGGGCATAAAACCCAACATAAATATCATCTAAGAATAATAATATACCATACAACAAAATAGAAATATACCGTACAACAAAATTTATATACCAACAACCCAAAACAACTCATAAAAAATTAAAAAAAATTGACATAACTTTAAAATAAAAAAGATTTTAACAAAACTAATATAGATATACCACAATGTTTAAATAATTTGCTTCTAATTCTAAAAAAAAAATATTAAAAAAAAAAATTGAAATGAGGACATTTACTAACATAGTCTTATGATTTAGGGCCATTTGCTATATTTTTTTTTGAAATGAGGACACAAACTAACATACTCCTATGATTTGGGGCCATTTACTATAATTTCACATATTAATACTCATTTATATGAGAGAAATGAGGTGTTGTGTATTTGAATTCTAAGTGATCACCTATACATTATAAAAGGAGGTCTTTGGTGCTCATTTTGAGAGTGAGAAAAGAGAAGTTTTTCTATCAAGAAAGTACTTTGCTAGAAAACCCTAAAATGCTTGATAATTCCCAAATCTATTTCCTAGAGAGTTCCCTTAGTGCTTAGAGATAAGGGGAAATAAGCTTTTGGACAAATGTGTAATACCTTGTTCAAGTCATGGTGATGCCCACTAATCTACACTCAAGGTTGTAAGTGAGTATATATATATATATATTTCTTCATATTATATATATGTGTGTGATATAATATTGTGTAATCTATCTTTTCTTCTACTTTTTATATATATATGTAATATATATAGTGTATATATATGTATTGTAATATCTTATTCTAACCTTTATATTATTTTACAATAGAATTGTAATGTATCTTGATTTATCTTCCATTGTAATAAAATCTCTAACAGTTCGAACCACATGATATGTTTCTGTCAACCTCGAATCGACCAAAAACCATTCTTGAACTTTTCTTGTATATGTTCTTGCACATCGAACTCAAGCTTTGGTTCCACTTGTTGTAACAATAGCGTCTCAAAGAGCAATATCAACAAAACAAGAGCAACAATGATGAGTTAATGATCATAATCAGAAGTTCTAAACATGAACTAATAAACTGAAATCAAAGACAGAAAAATAAAGTAAATTGAGAAGAACACATAACGTGGTTCGAACAAGATAAAAGTGTGTCACTTGCCATGTCCAGAACAGTTTTCTCCTACCTGACTGAGTCTCGATTTGTAATGAAGGTGGATGATTGTTAGAAATTGGTCTACAATTGAGACATTTTTTTTTACTCCCACAACTCACTTAAGACTCAAAGAGAATAAACTAACTAATTTTGTTATGACTGTTGGAGGCTCTTTCAAAATCATAACCTATATAAACTGTCTCTACTACTATTTTAGTGAGATGAGTTGTGATGATCCAAGGATCTAGAGAGATAGTGAGAACAAAGAGAAAGGAAAGAGAGAGAGAAGAGGGTTGTAATAGAGATTGTTCTTTTTAGAGGAGATTTATCTTAAGTGAGATTATTTTGGAAAGTCTCCATGAGCGTGTATTGTTACAGTGCTCTGTAACTTGACTCCTTGTAGCTCTTTCCATTGATCAATAAAGATTACCAACCATTGAAGCTGTTTTGGTCGTAAAGTAGGCAAGTGACACTGCATTTTGTTCGACTACCACGTAATTCTTGTCAATTTACTTTTATTTTTCTCTCTCTCTTTTTTTTTTTCAGTTTAGATCAGCTTTTAATTCTGATCATATATTTGTCATTGTTGTTCTTGTTATTGTTGTTGTTCTTGCTCTTTGAGACACCATTTTTACAACATAAAAAAGATAACTTAGGCAATTGTTTAAGACCTTGCAGATTTTTTTTTTTTTGAAAGAATACTTTTATTACTAAGCAACACTAGGCACATCTGCTATTAATAAAGCAGCAGCACAAGAAGGTAACATTTTAGTCATTGTAATCGACTTTTGAGTCATTAGACTCCACCTAGCTAAACTATTAGCAACTTTATTACAAACTCTAGGATAAAAAATAAAATTCAGCTCCTTGAAATGATTGTTCCCATTGATGATATCCTTCATAAGCTGTCCCCAATCAGTAGGAGGAAAAGAATTATTGGCAGCAGCTTGAATAAGATTGATGCAATCAGAACCAACCCAAGCTTTGTTGATAGACCAACGAACAGCAAGCTGAACTCCCAAATGAATTGCAGCAGCTTCAGCCATAGGAACAGTCATACAGCCTTGGATGTACTTAACTTCAGCCACCACCAAATCACCAGCTGGGTTTCTAATAATTGCACTTAGCCCGCACCCCAAATGACCCAATTTAAGAGAAGCATCAGTGTTAATTAGATGAAAATCAGAAGGGGGGGGGCTGCCATGAAACAGTCGGCTTATTGTGAACAAGAAGAGGGAGTTGCTGCTGTTGTCCAAGCTGATAAGCAATAAAATCCACAGCCCATGATAGCCACAGATGGTCCGCGGGGTGTTTTTGTTGAAAAACAAAGTTGTTGCGTCGCTGCCAAATCAACCAAGAGAAACCAATAAACCGAAGCAGCTCTTCCTTTTCCATATGCTTCCACAGCCACCAGAGAAAGTCATCAGCAGCTAACACCGTTGTAGGCATAAGTTGAGAAAATCCTAGTTGTTCCCAAAGGCCTTGAACACTAGGACACCCCCATAGAGCATGATAGATATCTTCATGTTGACTTTTACACCAATCACAAATGGTATTTAACTCAATTCCTCTTTTTTTCAACTCTGTTTTTGCAGGAATCCAATTGTTGAAAACTTTCCAAATGAAGTTTTTCATTTTAGGAGTGAGTTTAGAGCCCCACACAAATTTCCACCAAGCTTTTGTAGTGTCATTGTTTGAACAGGCTGCTAATTCCGGATCTTGAAATCTTAATTTGTAACCACTAGCGACCGAGTATTGGCCATTGTTTGTTAAGCTCCAAGTAATCCAATCCGACTTATGAACTGAGGGAATAATACCAAGAACCCAAGGGATGTCATCCTTGTGAAACCAACTACTTATCTCATTAGTTTTCCACTCTCCCTTTGCTGTCAACAGAGAGCTTATTTTGACTTCTTCGGGAATTTGAATCTTCGTGCGGAGGTGAAAAGGAATATTTCTTGGAAGCCAAGGATCTTCATTGATGCGTATAGTCCGACCATTCCCCACACACCATCTATAACCTTTCACAATGAGATCTCTACCCCATAGAATACCACGCCAAACCGAGGACCCAAAATGACCCAATTTGGCTTCGAAAAAATTTTCGTTTGGGAAGTAGAGAGCTTTAAGAACTCGGGCTAGAAGACAATCCGGTTGTTGAAGGATCTTCCATCCTTGTTTGGCTAAGAGGGCTTGGTTAAAGTCTTCTAAATCACGGAACCCCATTCCACCATTCTCTTTTAGTTTGCAAAGTTTCGACCATTTTCCCCAATGAATCTTGTGGTTATTAGATGTTGATCCCCACCAAAAACGAGCAATCAAGCTTTCTATATCATGGATGATTCCTTTTGTAATTCGGAAACAACTCATGACATAGCAAGGGAGAGCTTGGATGACCGCTTTGATGAGAATTTCTTTTCCAGCTTGAGAAAAGAGACCCCTTTTCCAACCTTGAAGTTTGGCTTCAACTTTCTCTCTAACTTTTCCAAAAATCTGCTTCTTATTCTTTCCTATAAACGTGGGCATGCCAAGATACTTTGTATGGTTTGTAACCAAGGAAACCCCCATACTTGTGGCTAAGCTATTACCAAAGATTCTCCAATCTTACTACCCACACACATCTTTGTTTTCTCCATATTGATGCATTGACCCGATAAGATTGAATAACTCTCAAGAATAGATTTTAGAGTAGAGCCTTCATTTATAGTTGCATCAAGGAAAATAAGACTATCATCGGCGAATAAGAGATGAGATAATTTTTGGTCCATATCCCCGAATCTTAGTCCATGAATTTTACCAGCTCGTTCCGCTTCAAAAATTAAACAAGAGAGACTTTCAGAACATAAAAGGAAAAGGAAAGGGGATAGAGGGTCACCTTGGCGTAAGCCTCTTTCGGGAAAGAATTTTCCTTTGATGGACCCATTAATGAGGATTGAGAAGGAGACCGATGTAATGCAATTCATAATCTTCATAATCCATCTATTGTCATATCCCAAGCAAGTCATCATTGTTGCCAAAAAGTCCCATTCCACCCGATCATAAGCCTTTGACATGTCTAGCTTGATTGCCATTTTCTTCCCATTACCAAACCGGCCCTTCCTAAGACAATGGAGACTCTCAAACCCGAGTATAGCGTTATCTTGAATTATTCGCCCCCCAATAAAAGCACTTTGATTTGCTGAAATAACCGAGCTCATACTTTGTTTCATACGGTTCGCAAGGCACTTTGATATTACTTTATATATGACAGTACACAAACTTATGGGACGGAATTCTGTCATTTTTGTGGGTTGAGTAACCTTTGGGATTAAGCAGATGAGAGTTTCATTCAAAGTACTACAGTCAGCATCCTTATTTAATACTTCCAAACAAGCTGCAGTGATTTCAGCCCCTACCACGTCCCAATTTTTTTGAAAGAATATGGCAGAAAGACCATCCTTGCCTGGAGCTTTGAGAGGGTTGATCTGAAACATAGCTCTTTTCACTTAATCTATTGTAAAAGGCTCCAGCAGTGCTTCATTTTCTGCATTGCTGAGACGAAAAGGAACACATTGATGAAGAATATTGTGTAAATTAACTCCTCTGTTGGATTTGGTGAAGAGTTTTTGAAAATAATCAATAGCAATCCTTTCTAAATCTTTCTCAGCTGTTTTCCACTGTTGCCGGTCATCATACAACCCCATTATTGTATTTTTCTTGCGTCTTTGGGAGGCTTTGTAATGGAAAAATTTTGTATTTTTGTCCCCATGTTTCAGCCAAAGCGCTCTACTCCGTTGTTTCCAATACATTTCTTTTTTCTCCTCCACACAATTAAGGTCATGCTCCAATCGTTGAGTAGTCATCCAATCCTCTTTCTCTGTTGAATTGGCAAGACTTTCAATTTTTCCTTTTAATTCCTTTGTTCTGTCGTGCATTTCTTTTTTCTGTTTCATATTCCAAGTATGAAGATTGGAGCCACAGGACGTAAGCAATTTGGAAAGTTGTAGAACCGGGTCTCCCTGATGCTTTTTTTGCCAAACTTCCTCAATAATTCTTCGACAATCTTCATTATCCGCCCACGCTTGTTCAAAGTGAAACCGAGTTCCCCAATGTCGATTGAAAGAATTCCCACTATCTACCGATTGAGACTGAAGTAATAGTGGTCTATGATCCGAGTTCCACCAGTTGAGAAGGGATACTTTATTCTTCTTGAATTTGTCTTTCCAAAAGGAATTACACAGGATTCTATCAAGTTTTTCAAAAATCAGATTTGCCACTCTACCGTTACACCAAGTAAATCCATCATCAACAGAGTGAATTTTGCGTAATTGGCAATCTGAAATGGCACGACGAAAGTTCCTCATTAAATATTCTGGCTTTGGACCCCCTCCCTTCTTTTCCTTTTGATTAACAATCTCATTGAAATCGCCTCCGCAAACCCAAGCACCATTAAACATTGGTTGAAGTCTCTTCAAAAGTTTCCAACTATCGACTCTTCCTCCTGGATCGGGACTGCCATAAAAGCCTGTAAATCGCCATAAAAAACCCAGATTATTTTCCACAAGTGCATCAATGTGAGCTTCCGTAAAGGACTTTATGTGAATCGAATATTCATTCGACCAAAGAAGGGCAAGGCCTCCACTTTTCCCCTTAGCATCCACCACAAAACACCCCTCAAATCCTAACTAAACACGAATAAATTCCATCCGAGCGCTATTCAGGCGAGTTTCAGATAAGAAAATCATCCCGGGATGATAATCTTTAACATGTGATTTCAAAGAATTTAATGTCCAAGGGTTCCCAAGCCCTTGGACATTCCAAAATAGGGCTATCATTGTGTTCGGCGACCCAGCTCAACTGAGTTCGCCGCTTTCGGAATCATCTCAAAGGTCAAATCGGTTACCATCGAAATTTCCTTTGAATCACCACTTTGTCCTGCCTGTTGAATCTGCTCTGTATGCTTCCTTTTATTTCCACCATTGCCAATATTCTTAGTCCTTTTAGGAATCACCTTCCTTCTCTTGGAGGGTCCCTCTGTTTTCTTTAAGATCTCCAAGTTACAATCATAGTTAATGGGAACTTCCGTGAGGTTCATAGATATTGTCGATATGGTTTCAGTTGGATTCCTTTGGCCATATGAAGGAGCCAAATTTGAAGTAATTTTCGGATCATTCAATAAATTAATCGTGCCCTCTTCTCTCAAAGAGCCATTTCTTTTCGATCTTCCATGTCCCTCCTGTACCATGATCAAATTAATTCCCTTGCCAGAACACTCCCCTTCTGCTATAGGCTTTTCCATATCAAAGTCAAGCCCAAGATTTCCATTTGAAATTTTCTGTTTACCCTTGTTCAGCATACCAATCTCAGAATTGCAAGAGAACCCAGGAGAAGTTACCAAGATTTCCTTCCCCAGTCCATTAATGGGAGCAAAGGAATGACCACTGATCTTCCCCCCATCCGTAGGCGTTGTTGCATAGGGACTGTGAATTTTCTCAGTGAACCCAGGAGGAGGGATCATTGGCCGTGAGACACCAGAGTTTTTCTGAGTTGAATTGTTGATTTCCTCCTTCCTGTCATCGATTTTTAACCAGGAACCGTATGCTGGTTGTTGATTACCCAATCCATCTTCAATATATGCCATTGGTTCTGCACAAACCCGAGTATCATGCCCCAAAAAACCACAATTAAAACACATATATGGTAAGCGATCATACCTGAATTTTAGCCAAATTTTTTGACCTGCAGAAGGGAATAGAAAGCCTGGACAGATTGGTTTAGAGATATCAAACCAGACTTTGAAAGTAAAATAGCCTTTGGAGACAATCTTGGGAATATCCAGCTTTTGAACTTCAATTACATCTCCCACAAAGCCTGCTAATCTTTCTAAATTTCCTTTAGTAATCGATCGAGGGGGCAGGTTAAAGATTCGACCACTAAGAGGAAATTTAGTAAGAGAATTCTCCCAAATCTGAGGTATTCCATCAAGTCTTTCCAAAATTAAAGTACCATTTGTAAGAAACCAAGGATTCTTGATCACAATCCTGTTCAAATCTTGAGAGGATTTGAAAGTGAAGACCAAGAAACTTGCCTCTTTTGAAGTGAATTTGATTTCCACGTTCCATTCTTTCTCTGAAATCCCCCAGACCCGTCCTAGAATCGTTCTCAATAGAGAACGACTCATAGGTCGATTTGAAACCCATCTTCCCATGGCGCAGAGGGAGTTCACTTCTGTTCCACCTTCGTTGTTGATTTCCCAGCCATCCTCGTCCAAGACAGTTAGGTTAGATGTTCTGCTCAGGAGGTCTTCCATGGTGATATCAGTTTGATTCATAGTTTCAGGCGTTTTCAGCATCTCGTGAAGGCTCTTCTCGAAAGAGAGCAAAAGACAAGTTTAAAGTTTTACTCACGATTAATTTAAGATATTTTATTATGACCTTGCAGATTTTAAATCCTACATTTTTCTTAATAATATGAGTGATATACATTAATTCAATAAATTTGAACATTAGATATCAACATTACATTTTAATTAATTTAAAATTTTAGAACTCAATTAATAATTAATGATTTTTTTAATAAGAAATTTTATATATAAATTATTTCTAAATAATATTATAATGTTTCTTTATAAATGTATTTATTTTATTTTGATTATTTTTATGACTGTTGATTTATTTTATTTTATGAAAGATTCTTAATCATAAATAAATTGAAAGTCGAAAAAAAATAATCATAGTGTGATAATTATTAATATAAAAATTAAACATCTTATAATTTAATTAATTAATGTGTCTTTTAATTGAAAATAAATTTTGAAGATATAATTAATAATTTTATTAAAAATGTGTAATTTAATTTTCGACAAAGACCTTATTTAAGCTTCACTTAAGGTCTTGTTGAAGCTTAAGATGGCCTGTTATAGCATAAACATTTACTGAACCAGATTAAATAGTGCAGTCACTTAAATAAACTGTGAGAATAGAGTTTTGAATAGGTTGTACTACATTAAGACAATCGAACTCTACCACCAACCTTAATTAGACCATTGCTTGCCTTTAAGTACCATGCGCAACATGCAGCATTATGTGTAGTCACACACTTGTGTAGCTACTATATATGAACATATATATAATGACTTCTAAAATGTAATGATTTACAACATTTATTATTATTAAAACGTAAAACCATATCAATCATGTATATATATCATCCCTCACTACATATCAAGAAAGATTCTGTTATATATATTATTATTAACCAGGCCAAAAGCAAATAAAGCGCCGAACTAGATGCATGCCAAGGTTAACCTTTTAACCTTTTAAGTATTAAATGTTAGCTCTCTCTCACAATATGGACCACGCCCTTGTGCTTTTACCTTCACAAAGTTTTCTTCTTTTTTCAATATTTATTTTTTTTTGGCTTGAAGTCATTGATGGCGCCGATAATGGACCTCTTCACAAGCCTGGCATCTGCTCTTCCTCTCTTTCTGCGCAGATTGCGGGGATTCTTAAAGGGTTTCGCGTACAGCGATGGAGGATGAAGGATTAAGAGTGGACCCAAAAGCCAAAAGTGGATTATAAATATTGATATATGTATAATATGTATATATATAGAGATGAGCAATGTTGGGGTGTGGGGATCGATGCTTGACAGTTGCCATGTGAGTGGAGTTAAGGAAGGAGCTTAAATCATTAGGCACACCAGCAGCATAGTATGCAAACATCATTACAGACACTATAGGCATTAAGCTTAGCCAATTGCATCTAGTAAATTACATATAATTGGATATCTTGTTTTGATTAGTTGGCTTTTTATTAACTTGAATTGCACACCCTTTAATGATTACTACTGTTCTTTCTTTTTTAATTATACTTAGCAATCAGCAATAGCTAGTCAAAGCTCGGTCATATTTTTCTCATTAGTGACCGTCTTGGCTCTCAGTTAATGTTTCACTTTTGAGAAAGTTAAACTTAACACACCACCATCACCATGTTAGTAATGGTTGTTGGAAATATTGTGAATATTTTAACAAAATATATAAGTGTCTTTTTTTTTTTTGATGAAGAAATATATAAGTGTCTTAGTGTGTGTGAGTTGGAAAGAGTCCCACATGGGATATGAACCCTCATTGACAACGGTATAAAGAGTGCAACTTTGGCATTTGGGTTTGGGCCCCAAGGGGTACCCAGTTTTGTGCGAATGGGTGAGGACACACACACTTGACCCACCACACGCGCGCGCGCCGTCCGATTCGGGTTGGGTTGGTTGGTGTGGTGTGACACAATATTATTTTTTACAGAACAATTTTATTAACTTAATTAAGAAACGTGTTTAATTAAACTGATTACTTAGTCGTATCAGTTAACGGGACACGTTCAAAAGACCAACTCACCCCACTTCAGAAAACGTTATTCTTCCCGTTATGTTTATTCAATCCATTCGCCTATATAATGCGATTGAACTGATGGGAAGAAAACATCTCTTTTTCGTATCAGAAAAATACAGTTTTTTCATAAAATTAAAATTCCATCTGCGATATCAAATTTTTTGGGTGTATTCGACGGTGCTCTACAAAGGCAAAGTTGGGGTTCCGACACAAGGCAACGACCGGGCCGTTTTATCCCGGGGACGACCGGCAATTTTCGACCGCTGCACACTCCTCGGCGCGTCGCGAACGTCTTAAAGAGAGCGACTTAGTCCGCGACTCAACCCAGAATTCTTCATTCGGTAATATCGTTCCTCTTTTATTTTGCTAGCAGTTTACTCAACAATTTTAAGACGTTCTTTCTGCTATGACTACTACCGATGAATGTTCTGGTTCTACTGCTGATATTAACAAGCCTTTTCGTTTTGAGGGTTTGCACTTTAAACGTTGGAGACAGAAGATGTTGTTTTTTCTGACCATGAAAAAAGTTGCGTATGTGCTTACTGTTTTGAAACCAGTGGTTTCTGAGACTCCACCTCCTGCCGAGAAGAAGGATGAAGTCGAGAAGTACGAATCGCAGGTTAAGGAAAGGGACTCCTGGGTAGAGAATGATTTTCTGTGTAAGAATTTTATTTTGAATGGTTTGTCTGATGATTTGTATGATTATTATAATTCTGACAAATCTGCCAAGGAGATATGGGAAGCATTACAGAAAAAATATGACACCGAGGAGGCGGGAACAAAGAAATACGCTGTCAGCCGCTACTTGAAGTTTCAAATGACCGATGATAACCGCCGAAGCTCGGGCCTCACGAGCTTCGTAAAATAGCTCACGAAATTTCGTCCGAAGGTATGACTATTGATGAACAATTTCAAGTTGCTGTTATGATTGATAAATTACCCCCTTCGTGGAAAGATTTTAAAAATACTCTCAGGCATAAAACAAAAGAGTTTTCGTTGGAAAGTCTGATCACTCGTCTTCGAATTGAGGAGGAAGCTCGAAAACAAGACCAAAAGGAAGAGGTGCTTGTTGTTGGAAACAACAACAACACTAATAAAAGATCCACTGCTGTTCTGAAACCCAATGGGAAAAACTTTAAGAATCAGAATCGCAAAGCGAATCCAAACCGCAACAATCAACCTCGAACCAATAACAACAATCAGAATTGGAACCATCAAAGGAACCATAATAACAGGCAGCAACCACCCCCTAATAGAAATGACTCTGGTTTGTTCATGTGTTACAACTGTAACAAGCCAGGTCATATGGCACGAAAGTGTAAGAACAGGCCTAGTTCTGCTCCGCAGTTTGGGCCCCAAGGGGTACCCAGTTTTGTGCGAATGGGTGAGGACACACACACTTGACCCACCACACGCGCGCGCGCCGTCCGATTCGGGTTGGGTTGGTTGGTGTGGTGTGACACAATATTATTTTTTACAGAACAATTTTATTAACTTAATTAAGAAACGTGTTTAATTAAACTGATTACTTAGTCGTATCAGTTAACGGGACACGTTCAAAAGACCAACTCACCCCACTTCAGAAAACGTTATTCTTACCGTTATGTTTATTCAATCCATTCGCCTATATAATGCGATTGAATCGATGGGAAGAAAACATCTCTTTTTCGTATCGTAAAAATACGCTTTTTTCATAAAATTAAAATTCCATCTCGCGATATCAAATTTTTTTTGGGTGTATTCGACGTTGCTCTGGAAGGTTCCGACACAGGCAACGACCGGGCCGTTTTATCCCGGGGACGACCCAAGCAATTTTCGATCGCTTGCACACTCGAAGGCGATGCGAACGTCTTAAAGAGAGCGACTTAGTCCGCGACTCAACCTGCACTTCTTCATTCGTAATATCGTTCCTCTTTTATTTTGCTAGCTTACTCAACAATTTTAAGACGTTCTTTCGCTATGACTACTACCGATGAATGTTCCCGTTCTACCGCTCGATATTAACAAGCCTTTTCGTTTTCGAGGGTTTTCACTTTAAACGTTGGAGACATGTAAGATGTTGTTTTTCCCGACCATGAAAAAAGTTGCGTATGTGTTACTGTTTTGAAACCAGTGGTTTCTGAGACTCCACCTCCTGCCGAGAAGAAGGATGAAGTCGAGAAGTACGAATCGCAGTGTTAAGGAAAGGGACTCTTGGGTAGAGAATGATTTTCTGTGTAAGAATTTTATTTTGAATGGTTTGTCTGATGATTTGTATGATTATTATAATTCTGACAAATCTGCCAAGGAGATATGGGAAGCATTACAGAAAAAATATGACACCGAGGAGGCGGGAACAAAGAAATACGCTGTCAGCCGCTACTTGAAGTTTCAAATGACCGATGATAAATCCGCCGAAGCTCTCGCCTCACGAGCTTCGTAAAATAGCTCACGAAATTCGTCCGAAGGTATGACTATTGATGAACAATTTCAAGTTGTCGTTATGATTGATAAATTACCCCCTTCGTGGAAAGATTTTAAAAATACTCTCGTGCATAAAACAAAAGAGTTTTCGTTGAAAGTCCGATCACTCGTCTTCGAATTGAGGAGGAAGCTCGAAAACAAGACCAAAATGAAGAGGTGATTGTTGTTGGAAACAACAACAACACTAATAAAAGATCCACCGTCGTTCGAAACCCAATGGGAAAAACTTTAAGAATCGAATCGCAAAGCGAATCCAAACCGCAACAATCAACCTCGAACCAATAACAACAATCAGAATTGGAACCATCAAAGGAACCATAATAACAAAAGTGTTAACCACCCCCTAATAGAAATGACTCGGTTTGTTCATGTGTTACAACCGTAACAAGCCAGTCATATGGCACGAAAGTGTAAGAATGTGCCTAGTTCGCTCCGCAGCTAACTCCGACGAAGAGCCGCCTTTTACAAAACTATGATTTCGCAGATCAACCTTATTGGTGGATCCGAAGGGTGGTGGGTAGATACCGGCACTTCGCCATGTTCCGCTATGATAGAAATATGTTTAAAACATATGTTGCCGCTTTACCGAGGATCGAAAGTGTTGTTGGGTGACTCCCACACCACTATAGTTGGCCGGTACCGGAAATGTGGAATTGAACTTCACCTCTCGGGAAGAACCGTGATTCTAAAAGATGTGATGCACACTCCAGATGAGGAAGAATTTGGTCTCGGCTACCTTCTCAACAAGGCGGGGTTCACTCGTACCATGTGAGCCGATTTGTTTACTTTAACTAAGAATGGGATATTTGTAGGAAGGGGTATGCAACCGAGGGGAATGTTTAAATTGAATGTTCAAGTCAATAAAGTTAATGCTTCTGCTTATATGTTGTGTTCTTTTAATACTTGGCATGCTAGACTTTGTCACGTAAATAAACGCATAATCAAGAACATGAGTAGTTTAGGCCTAATTCCTAAATTATCTTTAAATGACTTTGAAAAATGCGAATTTTGTAGCCAAGCCAAGATTACTAAAACACCACATAAATCTGTGTTAGAAAAAGAATCTGAGCCTCTAGATTTAATCCATTCTGATATTTGTGAACTTGATGGAACTTTGACTAGAAATGGTAAACGCTACTTTATCACTTTTATTGATGATTGTTCTGACTTTACCTATGTGTATTTAATGAAAAATAAAAGTGAAGCTCTTGATATGTTTAAGATATTTGTGGCTGAAATTGAAAATCAACTTAGTAGAAAAAAATCAAGAAGTTTCGTAGCGATAGAGGCACCGAATATGATTCTATCGCTTTTATTGAATTTTATAACTCACATGGAATCATACACGATAAGACCGCACCTTATTCACTCGAAATGAATGGCAAAGCCGAAAGAAAAATAGAACTCTTACCGAATCTCGTTGTTGCTATTTTATTGAATTCGGTGTCGCTTCTCATTGGTGGGGAGAAATTTTATTAACTGTATGTTATGTGCTTAATAGAGTTCCTAAATCTAAAAGGAAAATTTCTCCATATGAAAGTTTGAAAAATAAACAACCCAATATCTCATATTTTAAAACTTGGGGTTGTTTGGCATATGTTAGAATTCCTGATCCTAAGAGAATTAAATTGACTAGTAGAGCATATGAATATGTTTTTATTGGATATGCTGTTAATAGTAAAGCATATAGATTTTATGATTTAAAAGCGCATACTATTTTGGAATCTAATGATGCTGATTTTTTCGAACATAGATTTCCATTTAAATTGAGAAATAGTGGGGGTGCATCATCTAGTAACATGACTGCTTTTAGGGATAATAAGCATGAAAAATGTATAGAAACTGAACCTAGAAGAAGTAAAAGAGCTAGAATTACCAAAGATTTTGGTTCTGATTTTTGTGCATATACTCTAGAGGAGGATCCTTCTAACCTCCAAGAAGCCTTGACTTCACTAGATGCTGATTTATGGAATGAAGCTATTAATGATGAAATGGACTCTCTTGAGTCAAATGGAACTTGGCATTTAGTTGTGTTACCACCAAAGTTGTAAGACAATAGGTTGTAAGTGGATTCTTAAAAAGAAATTAAGACCCGATGGTACCGTTGAAAAGTACAAGGCACGACTTGTCGCTAAAGTGGTTTAGACAAAGAGAAAATGTAGATTTCTTTGATACATTTTCAATCGTTACTAGAATTACATCTATTCGTGTGCTTTTTGCTCTTCGTCTGCTATTCATAATCTTGTTGTGCACCAAATGGATGTTAAAACCGCTTTCTTGAATGGTGAATTAGAAGAGATTTACATGGACCAACCCGAAGGTTTTGTTGTTTCCGGTCAAGAACATAAAGTGTGTAAATTAGATAAATCTTTGTATGGTTTTGAAACAGTGCACCTAAGCAATGGCATGAAAAATTTGATAATCTTGTCATCTCACATGGCTTTAAAGTAAATGAAAGTGACAAATGCATTTACTATAAATCTAAAAATAATGTGTGTACCATTATTTGTTTATATGTGGATGACTTGCTAATTTTTGGATCAAATATTCATGTCGTGAACAATGTGAAATCTTTGTTATGTGAAAATTTTGACATGAAAGATCTAGGTGAAGCGAATGTAATCCGTGGTATACGCATCACTAGATCGAAAAGGGAATTTCTTTGGATCAATCTCACTACATTGAGAAGATCTTAAAGAAATATAATTACTTTAACTCGTAAACCTCGCTTGTACGACATATGATCCCGTGTAAAATTATTTAAGAACACTCTGGTGATGGTGTAAGGCAATTCGAATATGCGAGCATCATTGGCGCTCTTCGTATGCCACTGATTGTACTAGACCCGACATTGCCTATGTCGTGGGATTACTATGCGTGCAAGCCATTAGTAGACCTAGTGCAGAAAGCATTGGAATGCTATAGAGTAGGTCATGAGATACCTCAAAAGAACATTGACTCTTGGATTACATTATCAAAGTTTCACCGTACTTGAGGGGTACAGTTGATGCCGACCGGAACACTTTATCGATGACTCCAAGGCAACCAAAGGGCTATATTTTTAGCATACTGGGTGGAGTCGTTTCATGGAAATCTAAGAAACGTACTATTCTCGGCTCAATCTACAATGGAGTCTCGAAATGATAGCACTAGCCATCACAAGGAATAGCTGTGCTGGCCGAAGTTCGCTACCGAGATTCCTTTATGGGAAAAACCTATTCCACCGTGTTGATCCATTGCGATAGTACCGCGCTATTGCAAAAGTACGTAACCGTTACTACACGGTAAGAGAGACGACAAATACGTCGTAAGCACAGCTCGTTAGAGAGTTTCTCTCAACAGAGCCGTTAGAAAGGATCATGTACGCACCGATGATAACTTGGCCGATCCTTTGACGAAAGGCTTAACCTAGAGAGAAAGTCCTTAAAACATCGAAAGGAATGGACTCGTTGCCCTTAGATTGATGAATCACTCATAATGGCAAACTGTACCCATAGACTGGAGATCCCAAGAAATAGGTTCAATGGGTAATAACAAGTTATGAAGTGATAAAAGTGAGATCATGCTATAATTATACGAAAAGAGAAGCATGAATTCCTGAAGCGACTTAAGGTTGAGTTAATAGAAACTCTTAATGAGATCTATACTCCAAATGGAGTGGAGTACCGAGCTACGGGAGTACTCTTGATAGACTCACCTATGTGAATGTGGGAGTGGGGCCGCTTCCTATGAAATTTGGGCAAAATTTCTAGAGCGTTCACTATACTGGGATAGACGTGCATGGCCATTAACGCACGGGCTTTTGATTACACCTTTGAAAAGGTTGTTGCGTGGTACAATGTTAGAGATAGAGTTCAAGACTACGGTCACTCTAGTAAAATCTAAATCGTATTCACTACGCAGAGGTTCAAATCGAAAGATACCTTTGTTTATGCTCAATCTTATTGTTGAATGATAGTAGTAGATGGAAATATTTTTTAAAAAAATCAAGTGGGGGATTGTTGGAAATATTGTGAATATTTTAACAAAATATATAAGTGTCTTAGTGTGTGTGAGTTGGAAAGAGTCCCACATGGGATATGAACCCTCATTGACAAGAGTATAAAGAGTGCAACTTTGGCATTTGGGTTTGGACCCCAAGGGGTACCCAGTTTTGTGCGAATGGGTGAGGACACACACACTTGACCCACCACTTCAGAAAACGTTATTCTTCCCGTTATGTTTATTCAATCCATTCGCCTATATAATGCGATTGAACTGATGGGAAGAAAACATCTCTTTTTCGTATCAGAAAAATACAGTTTTTCATAAAATTAAAATTCCATCTGCGATATCAAATTTTTTGGGTGTATTCGACGGTGCTCTACGATGCGTTGGGGTTCCGATACAAAGGCAACGACCGGGGTCGTTTTATCCCGGGGACGACCGGCGATTTCCGACCGCTTGCACACTCCCGGCGTCCGCGAACGTCTTAAAGAGAGCGACTTAGTCCGCGACTCAACCCAGAATTCTTCATTCGGTAATATCGTTCCTCTTTTATTTTGCTAGCAGTTTACTCAACAATGGTTATTAAAGGTTTAACACAACTGTTGCATACAGCACAGCCTTCCATTGAATTTGTTTCTGTTGAGAGTCATGCGTTCCATCTCAAAACTAATTGGCAATGAGTGGAGTAGTCCATGTTCTTATATATGGCTCAATTCTCTACTATTTATTCTATGTGGGACAATGTCCACAACATTCTCCCTCAAGATGATGACTATTTTTTGCTCATCAATCTTGAACCGTATCAGAGTGGACATGGTCACTATCTGTATAGGTACGGATCAGATAGGATCACTTGCCCGCAAGGGATATGGCTTTGATACTATGTTGAGAATCATGGGGTTCCATCTCAAAACCAATTGGCAATGAGTGGAGTAGCCCATGTTCTTATATATGACTCAATTCTCTACCATTTATTTTATGTAGGACAATGTCCACAATAGTTTCGAACCCTTATAAGTAGTAGATATACCCAAATGGCTTATATTTGTAACATTTTCTTTTCATCTACATATGAAACTATAAAGATAAATTTAACCTCAAGGCCGCTGAGATTGGACAAGCTTGTTTATGTTATGTGCTTACTAATGATTACTTGAAGATCTCATCAATCTCATTTTTTTTTTTTAAAAAAAAACTTCACAAAATAAATAAGAAAAAGAAAAAAGAAATAAATGTGTGTGTGCAAGTGTGACTATAAAATAGCAACTTGGTTGAAAATAGGCAACAGAGTTAAGAGAGAGTATCAAATCTCAATAACTGAATATCAATTAAGGCTTAAGAAAAGAGTGACACTTATGGGGAATTTGAGTCGCAATCTGAAGAACGCAGTTATTGCGTTTCTCGTTCCACTTCCCTCCATTCTCTTCTACATCTCCTTTCTCAACCACTGTCAACATCTTCATGATGATCCCAAATCAAACGACGACGTTTCCCTCTCTCCACTCTGGAAATGGTGCTATGATCACCCTCTTCTACTAGCTAACTTCCTCTTCTTCTTCAATGTCAATGTTCTCTTCTGGGTCATCAGTCATATTCTCTCCAGCAATTGGGTTAGTCTTATTTTCCTTCTTCAAGTGTTTAAATTCATTTCTTTTACTGCTGTATATCGTTAGCTCCGTTGACTTATATATATTGGGAATTTTCAGATGATTGACTTGTACTGGACAGTGATACCGGTGATGCTGGCTCATTACTATTCTACTCACCCTTTGGCTCAGTTTAACTTGTGGAGATCGAGGATTGCGATTTTGTTGACTTGGGTATGGAGTTTGAGACTGACCCATAATTATTTTAGGCGAGAAAAATGGCAATGGGGTGCCAAGGAGGACTGGAGATTCACTGATATGCGTGTTCAGTATGGAAAACACTGGTGGTGGATCTCCTTTTTCGCCGTCTACGTTTCCCAACAGGTATACTTGTTGTACTTGATCATAATTAAAATCTAAATACTCATCCCAGTGTTTGATAAAAGTTCCCAATGGGATTCTAATTGTCTTTCTCTATCTAATTGTTTGTAGGTGTTTCTCATTGGTATATGTCTTCCGCTGTATGCAATCCACTCAGTGGATGCACCATTGAACATTTGGGATTTTGTTGCCATTGTTGTTTGCCTAACTGGCATAGTCATTGCCTTCTTTGCTGATACACAACTCCATGAGTTTGTGACTCGAAATGAGAAGCTTAAGAAGCTTGGGAAGCCAGTGGTGGCCAATCTTGACAGGGGTTTGTGGCAATTTTCTCGGCATCCAAACTACATTGGAGAGCAATTGTGGTGGTGGGGTCTAGTTATCTTTGCTTGGGGCCTTGGACAAGGATGGACCTTTGTTGGGTCTCTCATTAATACTATGTGTTTAGCTTATGTGACTAAGCTTGTGGAAGATCGGATGCTGAAACAAGCTTACAGAGCAGAAGCTTACAGGTTGTATCAGAAGACAACATCAGTTTGGATACCTTGGTTCAAGTCATCTGCAATAGCAGAAAAAGATAAGAACAATTAGTTCAAGTCTTTTTGTAGATTTTTTTTTATCTAAATATATCGTGTGTTTCTTTACATGTTGTTCATGAATCATGAACCTGTTCTTATTTATCTGAAAGAAGGTTGACTTGTTTTTTCCTCTTTACATGCATAGCAATGGGATTCTTCTATGAAAATGTATAAATTTGATATGAACTTGTTGAAGATTTCTATATATTGTTGTGTTTGCTTATAAGAATAAAATTTCATCGATTTTGTGTAGCTTTGAACAACGTATTCTTTTGATGGAAAATACCACAAAATTGGACATAATTAGTAATTGGAAAAATATCACAAAATATAAATGTACAGTCCATGCAGCTCGTTATAAAAAATACCACAAAATAAAATGTACACTAATAATGAGATGCATAGAACTGCTGTAAATGATTTGTTCTACTGGTTATTTGTTACGGGCTTTGAGTTGAAAATTGTAAAACTAAGCTTATGGTATGTATGCTTTTAGTGGAGGGTTTATATTTTAGATCCCATCTTTAAGTTTACTTTTAAGTAATCTCAAACTTTTAAAGTTCGAAATTCTCTTAATCTCAATCTTTCTCAACTAAATTAAACTAATAGTAAAACTTGTACACCAAACATCTCATTTGTGTATAATCAATACTGATTCAGCTATGTTATTTTTCACATCATAAAATGGTGGAAAGAAACAACAATTTAATGAAAAAAGAAAAAAGAGCATGAGGAATATCTAGCTATTAGTGGCACTACTTAAGGTGAAGAAAATGAATTAAAATCTCAATTAGACTCTTAGTAAGGGGGGTGATTTCTTAACACCTTTTTTTCCTATCTAGCCAGCTAAAGATTATACAAAATTATAATATGAGTCCATAGAAAACAAAACCACTCGTACAAGTCCAATTGCAAATTATCTCCAAATCTCTCAATTGACTCGTCCGAACTGCTTGAATACTATACAGCTAGTTTATTTGCATACTTATTTTAGAAATGTTACCACACAGACTAATTATAAATTACCATATACATTCATACTAGTGTAGAAAGGACACTTAGACACCCATTTTTAAGAGCTACACATCTCATATTTACATAGGGGCAGGCTCGGCTCAAGCAATTTGGCGACTTTGGGCAAAAAAATTAAAATTGAGCCTTCTACATGTTTAATGTTATGAATATTTATTATGTATACATTATCTTATGAGAAATAATATTTATTATATTACATATATATATATAAAGAGATGATAAAAAATAGGCATTTTAATATAAGGGGTCTTGTGCAATGACCCAAACTGTCTAATACTTAGGTCGACTCTGTATAGGGGTGTTCTCTAACACTTTTTTAATTATTTTTTATAAAAGTGAAAATATTTTTCAAAACTATATTATATAAAACTATTTTTTACTTTTTAATTTGTTTATTGAAAATCAACATTTTGAAAATAAAGAAAAGAAATCACTTTTAAAATTTTTTCAAATACGTTTTTTATTCTTTCTTAATCAATATTTTGGACTTTGACCTCAACATGGACCTTAGAACCTGGATTCGCACCCAGACCTTGACCCTGGCCCAAGACTCAGACCGCGACCCTGAACCCAGACCCCGAACTCGGCCCCAGACTCTGACCCGACCTGGACCTAGACCACGAGCCCAGAATCTAGCCCAAGACCCAGACCTAGACTCCAGCCATGGCTCCAGACTGGGACCATGACCCCGGACTAGGACCCCGACCTCGGCCTAGACCCCAAACTCGGACCTCAGACCCATACCTGGACTCGGACCCGAATCTGGCCCCAAACTCTAAACCCAACCCGAACCTAGACTCGGCCCAGAACCTGACCCAGGACCTAGACCTAGACCCCAGCCCCGACTCTGGATCGGGACCATGACCCCAGACCGGGACCTGACCTCAGCCCAGACCCTGAACCCAGACCTCAGACTTGAACCCTAACGTTGGACCCCGGACCTCGAACCCAGTCCCAACCTGGCCCAGACTACCCAACCCCATACCCGAACTCGACTTAAATAAAATCAAAAAAATAAAAATAAAATTTATAGAATACACTTTTATTTTTTATTTTTAAAATTAAAAATAAAAGTGGTTATAGAATATATTTTTATTTTTTAAAAATAAAAATTTTACTTTTATTTTCGTGATTAAAAAATTTTAAAAATAAAACTGTTATCAAATGCCACCATAATTTGTTGAAAGATACATTTGTTGTTTAATTTTTGTGAAATTTTGAAGAATTTAAAAGATGCATTGAAAGTGTTTGTATTCCAAATATTTTTTTTGTTAAATGGCATAGTAATGTGTAATTAAAAAAAAAAAAGACAATTTCTTCACATAACTTCATTTGAACCAATCATTTAACATGTATGGACTTGTTTTGTGTCATAATTTAAATTTGGTTTGAAATTTAAAGTAGTCTTCCTCTTGAGTATTTTTTTTTTTTAAAAGAATATTGTTATTAGACATTAATAGTACTTTTAGTGATAAATTTTAAAAGTGAGGAGTGCTACCGTTAACCTCCTGTTACAATATTTTAGTCAATCTCCACGCTCGAAAATACATGGCTCGAAAATACATGTCAGAATATTTTTTTCAATTTTTTTTTTCACGGGGTGTACGTTATGCTTACAACATCATCCTTGTAAATTTTAAAAAATTTCGAATAGTTTACCGTGCAAAAAATACATTTGAAGTTTTTTGAACCCGCGTGGTAAACTGGAATATCAGGAACTCTGTTTTTGGTACGGTAAACTATTCGGAATTTTTGAAAAAATTTACAGGAATGATACTGTAACTATTATAAAAAGAAAATTTAAAAATATTTCGGCACGTGATTTCAGACATGGAGATTTACTAAAAAGTTATAATAGGAGGTTGTAATTAGTATTTTTTTAAAAAAGAATTATTTTCTTAAATCTTACGTCACCCTAGGATGCTATCCAATTAGATTATGCTATCCAATTAGATTACATCTATATAAATGGTTTTGCTAAGAAATGTATGTAGTCAACTAGTGAGTCTTGATGATGAAAACGCGTTTGAAGGGGTCGATTTCATTAAAATCAAAGTCTTTTTTGTATCAAAGAAAATAAAAAAATAAAAAAAAAAAAAAAAAAACTTTTTCTTTAATTGAATTTTCTTCATTCTTTTTTACTGTATTACTTTTGTCTTTTTAAACTTCTGAAGTCTTAATTATTATGCTTCCATACACTGTTAATGGTTAACTTTTGCTAATTACAGACGTGTTTGAAGATTGGGTCAATGAAAACCGAAGTCTTTGTTCGTTTCTCTTTTTTATTTTTATTTTTATTAATTTAAAATCTTTTGAAGTCCTCGTCAACGTCAACTGCCTATGCATGAAGAGAATAAGGGTATGTCAATTACGTCGAACAGAGGAGAACAAACAATACATAGATGACAAAACTAATATCATTGTCGTTACTATATATATCAACTCTGAAAGCCAGAAGAATAAAGAAAAAAGAAGAACAAGATGTCGTTTAGGTCTGGTCTTAGTGCTACTACCTCTGTTGTATTGTTGTTGTTAATAGCTTCGGTGTCGTTCCTTCCAATAAGTGCTTTAGCTGCAGAACCAAAGCTCAGATTTGGGTCCAATGGTGAGTTTAAGATACTCCAAGTGGCCGATATGCACTTTGCCGATGGAAAATCAACTCCTTGTCTTGATGTGCTCCCAAGCCAGGTCAAGGGTTGCTCTGATCTCAACACCTCCGCCTTTATCCACCGCATGATCCTTGCTGAGAAACCCAATCTCATCGTTTTCACTGGTAAACTTTCTCTTTTCCTTCTTTACTGGTTTGATGATCCAATTTAATAACTGGGTTTGTATCTTTAGCAAATGAACTTTATAATTACCCAATTGGCTCATTCACTAGCCCAATTAACTCATTCTCTTTTCTCTATTTTTATATTGTGCAACAGGGGATAATATATACGGGCCTGATGCCACTGATGCTGCCAAGTCTCTAAATGCTGCATTTGCCCCAGCAATAGCCTCCAACATCCCTTGGGCTGCAGTTTTGGGAAACCATGACCAAGAATCCACTCTTTCAAGAGAAGGGGTAATGAAACACATAGTTGGATTAAAGAACACTTTATCACAAGTTAACCCTCCAGAGGCAAAGTCTATTGATGGTTTTGGGAACTATAATCTTGAGGTTGGTGGAGTCAAAGGCTCTAGTTTTGAGAATAAATCTGCTCTCAATCTTTACTTCTTAGACAGTGGAGATTACTCAACAGTTCCCTCCATCCCTGGCTATGGTTGGATCAAGGCTTCCCAACAGTTTTGGTTCGAACGTACTTCTTCAAAGCTTAAGGTAACTTCCCTTACTGTTATATTCAATGAAAAGCTTCTTTCTATATTGAATTTTAATCAATTCATTGCTTTGCAGCAAGCTTATGTAAGCAAACCACAACCCCAGAAAGGACCTGCACCGGGGCTTGCATACTTTCATATTCCATTACCAGAATATGCTAGATTTGACGAATCAAACTTCATAGGGGTGAAGATGGAAAAGGGCATTAGCTCTGCATCTGTGAACTCTGGTTTCTTCTCAACCATGGTTGGAGCTGGAGATGTTAAGGCAGTTTTCACAGGCCATGATCATTTGAATGACTTTTGTGGCAAGTTAGCTGATATTCACCTTTGCTATGCTGGGGGATTCGGATACCATGCTTATGGGAAGGCTGGATGGTCAAGGAGGGCTAGGGTGGTTGTAGCAACATTGGAGAAACTTGAAGAGGGTGGTTGGGGAGGTATAAAGTCCATCAGAACTTGGAAACGCCTCGATGACCGACGCCTAACCACCATAGACAGCCAGGAACTTTGGAGTAAGAGTTCTTCCTAGTAAGTTTTCACTATATGACATTTACTCAAGTGTTCAGTTCAACACCTTATGCTTTAATATATAGTAACAATATTATTTCATTGGAGTCAATCTTCTTGCACAGTAACATAGTTCATATGTTGTTCCTTTCATAATTCATATGCTTAATCTCCTAATTAATAACATTTTTATAAGGATATAATAACTTATATATATGAATTGTGATCTCTTAATCTATAATACTAAAAGAACCTTTTGGTCATAGTGACATTGTGAAGGTTTTCAATGTTGGAAGCTTTGACCAAAAGCAATTATGATTCATTTTATCTTTTCTCTTGAATTGTTTTTTTTTTCTTTTAATTTGATTTTGGTCTTCCATGAACAGGTAGTTGAAGAAAGAACCAGATACCTCTGCCTAAGAATGGTGTACACACATCTTTAAATTAAAACTATAGGAGGCAAATAATAATCATACTTTACCAAAAATAATATTGTATTGATGTGTATGTAGCTATATGATTGTTGGTCATAAACACATTGTTGTCCAAAATATTAATTACTTCCAATCACTACATATATATCCAAGTTCTTGTTTTTATATCATTGTTTTGTATATTTAAAATAGGGTTATAAAATATAAATGAAAAGAACAAATAAGCTAAGAAAAGATTCTTAGACTTAGAATCTAGTATTTTAAAAAATTAAAATTAATCACAGTAAATTTTGATTTTATGTATAAAATGTCGCAACTAAAAGTAGAGATTAATATTACCAAGTATTAATTCTTGATGTGAAATTGTGAATACTAACCAACAACAACGTTCACGTAGAACAACAATGAATAAGAATTAGCTTGAGAATTGTCGCGTTTGTTTAGAGGAATAAAAATATAAAAGAATGAAAATGAAAATAAGAATAGAAATAGAATTAAATTTAAAATATATGAAAAAAATTGATAAGAAAAATATTAAATTTATTCACATCATGCATTGAAATAGTTTTTTTTATTATTTTTTATTTTAAAGTAAAATAATTATCCATCAAAATAGTGGAAAGTTCATTAGAATGATATTTTAATATATTAATATGTAAGACCATCTCCAATGGGACATGTAAAAATTGTGCTATATTAAGCACAAAAAGTAATTTTGTGGTAAATTTACACCAAATTTTAGCTTTGTCTTCCAAAGGACAATTGCAAAATTTTGATGTAAAATTTAATACCTAATTAATATTTTATTATAAAAATAAAATCTAATAACTTTGTAATCAATTTTTATTATTATTTTAATATGTAAGACAATAAAAAATAATATAAATATTTCATAATTTAATGTGATAGTTTTTTCAATGTGATAGTTAAATATACTAATAAAATAATAAAAATGACATAAATGTAAATGAAAAAGTAGTACATTTATTGTGATGTAAATTTTACATCATAGTAAATATTGTGCCAAATTTGACACAAAATTTGCTATGTGCCAAATTTACATCACTTTTTAAAACACCATTGAAGCACATTTTTTGTTAAATGAACTATATTTTTGCTTTTCACCACTTATTTATACTTCCATTGGAGATGCTCTAACCAAACAAAAAAATATAATAAAAATTTATTCATTTCTTTTCTATTTTATTTTATTACCTCTAACTAAACTAAACACCATTTTATATAAGTTTTTTACTACTCCCAAACGTTTATAAGTTCTGCTAATAAATACTTTATTATTAATTAATTAAGGTGGCGTTTGGTAATACTTTTTTAATCAGTTTTTTGTTTTTAAAAGTAGAAAAGTGAAAATATTTTTCAAAAACATGTTCTATAAAACTGTTTTTACTTTTCAATTTTATAATTAGAAATCAAAATTTTAAAAACAAAAAAAATCACTTTCAATATTTTTTTAAACAGTTTTTTTTTCTTAATCAATCTTTTAGATTACGACCAGACCCGAACCTAAATCCCCTCCCTACGGCCCTGGCGGTAACCCAGCTTTTGACTTGAACCCGAATCCAACCCCGGACCTAGACCCGACTTAAATAAAATCAAAAAATAAAAATAAAAATGAACTTTACAGAACACACTTTTGTTTTCTGTTTTTAAAATTGAAAAACAAATGTGGTTATAGAACGCATTTTTGTTTTTAAAAAATAAATTTTTTAAAAACAAAAATTTTACTTTCATTTTGTAATTAAAAAATTAAAAAACAAAAGTGTTACCAAACAGCACTTAGTTTCCCACAATTGTTATTAAATATTTTAAAGTGATTAATACCATGATAATTAATTAGTGCTTTTTACCAAATCAAATTACGTGGGATCTAATATTAAGGTCCCTTACCATTTTCATTGTCTAGATCTTATTGGGCTTGTTTGGAACGCCATATTAGGTCGTATTGTATTGTATTGTATTATATTGAATTGTATTTTATGCAATATTTTTATGTAAAACTATATGTGGTATTAACTTTTATTGACACTTAAATATATAATATTTTAGTATAAATTAAAGTTTACCATAGTATTATATAACAATATGATATATAATCCAATTTAATATAATACAATACAATATAATACGACCTAATACGACGTTCCAAACGAGCTCATTCTGTGCATTCCAACACACTGTAACTTTACGAGTTACAATGTTGATTTATAAAACAAATTTAAACTGTAATGACCAATGAGAGATGCAAGGTAGATAGGTAGGGGGTGGCTGATGACATTAATAAATACCTCTTTAAATTATATTCTTATCCACAACCACAACTAATAAATCCTTCTCAATTTAGTTGGACAATGCTAATTATTCAGTAATTATATATTATATGTGTTAATAGATACATGCGCAATACATATAATTTAAGGGTATGTTTAGTTTATAGGAGTAGAAATTGTAATGGTCATCAATATGTTCATTATTTTGTTTACTTTCTTTTCTTTTTTTTTTTTTAAATTTTGTAATCCATTTCATTGTACAGTAGAACCTCTATTCAAGAATACACTTGGGACCAAGAAAATAATATTCTAATTGAGAGGTTATAACTAAATAGAGTTACACTTGAAAAAAAATCAAAATATCAAAAAATATCAATGTAACAAAAATACCAATAAACAATTCTTAATATTATATTATATTAAAATTATTTTCGAGTACATATAATATTTATACATGTACTATAATTTGAAATAAAATTATTAATTTTAGATAAGTAAATTTATAAAATATATGTATATATTTATTTAAGATCTAATTATTCTTATATAGAGGTATATTTTATTAATACGAGACTTAAAAAATGTATAACTAATTACAATATAGAGGTTATTCTTATTTATAACTGGCCCAAATTGGGACTTTATTTTTTTATAACAAATTAGAGGTTATTCTTGAATAGAGTATTCTTGAATAGAGGTTCTACTGTATATGGTAATCCTCATTACAATGAAAACCCTTGTAATGGTCATCACAATTACAATCTATTACAAAATTAATATAATATTATAATAAAAAAAATTCAAAAATCTATTTTACTTTTTATTTAAATATTTTATAATTATAAAAAATAAAAATAATAGGGATATTTTGGTCAATATATATTTTATTTCATTACATTTCCACACCAAACTAAACACAATAAATTTAATTACAATACTCATTCCAACCACAAACCAAACATTGTAATTAATTAACATTCCTATTCCATTACATTACCATTACCATTATGTTGCTCATAAATTCGTCCAATATACGTGGACCAGTCAAGAGGGGACACGTGGATCAGATAACTTGGAAGGATTTGCTAAGTCTTTTTATGCCACCAAGAAGCGCTATTCGCATGGGTCCCGGAGGATATACCCGGAGTACAAGGTACTCCCGGAAGCTAGCATAGCATGAAGGCACTCCGGGATGTGTCAGGTCTCTCCCGAGAAATCAAGTCGCATTTAATGCTGCATGGGAGGAAGCGTGTTGGGACTGTAACACGCAATAAAGTCTGACGGCACAACCCCCGAACAGCAGCGCTACAGTAATGATCATTTAAGTCTAATGACGGCTACTCTGCGAAGAGTCACGTCAATCATAAGGCAAAAAGGACATTCTCCATAAAAACCCTACAGCACCTAGGGATTTGACCATGCATCACCCATGGTATATTCATCGGAAATGCCCAACTTTATGGATACTTACAGACACATGTGTAAGAACAATTCTGGGGATTACCCCACCAAAACACTATAAATACCCCCTCAAAGCTCATTTAATGGGGTCGGAGAATCTTGGTTGCAAAAGAGCAAGAAGAGAGAAAACTCACCAAGAACATTCTCTGTATTTAAGAGAAAAACATTCTCTCAAGTGTAGAATCTGTATTAAATACATCCATTAATAGTAGTGGCTCGTGGACTAAGGCTCATTAACGCCCCAACCACGTAAAAAGTCTTCATCTTACTTTCTTACAGCTCATTATAATAATTATATTTTAATAGTTGTCGAAAACCTCGGTCAACATTTTGGTGCTTTCATTGAGAGCTGAGGAAAGCTGCTTCACAACAAGCATTCAACTTCACGATAATGGTGGAGACAAGAGCTACACGTCATCCTCGCCCTCTAGAAGACGCTCAAGATCCCAATGAGGAAGATGTAGCCTCAAGGGCAGCAGAGGAGTCCGAGGAAGAAGAAGAAGGAATAGTTCCCGATGAAAACCACGAGGAACACCTCGACGAGTATGCTTATGATGATGGAAGCTACCAAGAGCTGGTGCTCCTCAGACAAAAAGCTATCGATCATGAAGCTGAGATCGAAGCTCAGAAAGTGCAAAATCAAAAAATGCATGAAGTGATGCTAGCCATGCAGAAAGCCATGGAGGCAGCTGGTATTCACGTGCATCCCAAGGCGATGGCCGCTGGACTCGACGGGGAGCCAGCGACGTCTTCGCCTAATTCCCAGCAGCAAAGGCCTAGGGAGCCTAGCCCTATAAGGCACCCTGCTGAAGAAAACCAAACAAAAAACCCTACTTCTGCCCCTGGTCGAAAGAAAAAGGCGCAGGATCCGCGAAAGGTCCGCTCGGATTTCCCTAAAGGGAAAGGTCCGCAGAGGGGCAAGCCCTAAAGAGGGAGTCTTGGCCCTCAGGATCGAGGGGACCGGAAAAGCGTTTCCGTGCACCAGGAACCAGGGGGTAGAGGAAGAGGACAGAGATGTCCACCCATTGATCTGAGAAATCAAATCAATGGGAATCAAGGTGACCTCCGGGATCACCTTGACCAAAAAAGATACAGACCCGTAGTCTCCTCGGGTACTGTAAACGAAGGGATTATGGCAGAGCTTGCCATACTTCGAAGAGATATTGCCCGAGTCTCCGGAGGCGAAGGGAGATGACTCCGACTCGGACAGTGAGGATCGGGAGCCTTGTGCCAAACATATCCTGGAGGCGGAGCTCCCTAAAAACTTCAAGATGCCCGAGATGGCGGCATATACTGGGAACTCCGACCCCAGTGATCACTTGTCACGATTCAACCGAGTCATGACAGTCATGCGGGTCAGCAATGACGCCAAATGCTTATGCTTCCCCCTCACTCTGAGCGGATCGGCAGAGGAATGGTTCAAGAAATTGGAACCAGGATCGGTGGGATGTTGGAACAAACTCCAAACCAACTTCCGGAGACAATTTGTCGCCGCCAGGAAGGTCAACTTGGAGGTTAGTGCTTTGACCAACATCAAGCAACTACCCACCGAGACCTTGAAGAATTACATCAAGAGGTTCCGAGAGGAAGCCTCGAAGACCAAGAAGGTCGACGACGGACAACAGCTTGCGCTTCTCCAAGCAGGAATCCGCACTGGGACTCCCTTCTGGAACGAATTACGAAGGAGGCGCCGCTAGCCTTCGGATTTAAGCGAGTCCAAAAATATATTAACCTCGAAGAAGCCCGCATCGTGGCTTACGGAGGCTATTACCCCACCGGGATAGCAGGGATACATGCCGGGAGTATCGCCCCTGCATCGTCCCGACCGCGCCCCCTCCGATAAGTGGCATACAGTTTTCTGCTACTCCCGGATACAGCCAGGGCCAAGCTTTGCCCCCGGCATCTTTCCATTACGGCAACCCGTCCGGGGTGAATGGACGGACTCCTTCGCAGGCTGCCCCGACCGCTAGCTTAACAGGCCCTACCCAAGGGTCGAGAAGCAAAAGGTCTTCCAAGGGCAGCACCCGAACGGGAGAGAAGCGCCAAAAGAAGGGGTACACATCCCAATACACCCAGTACACAGAGCTCACGGACTCTCAGGAACGTGTATATTTTGCCACAAGGCAGAATACGCACTACGGAGACCCTGCCATTGTACAGAGACAGCTCCCGGAGAGATCCGAGTAAAAGGTGCGAGTACCACAACGACATTGGCCACAGCACCAATGAGTGTAAAAATCTCAAAGATGAGATTGAGAATCTGATCCGTTTGGGCCACCTCTATGAGTGGATCAAAAATAGGTTACCCCACCTTAACCCGGCAGGTGGCGGGGGTATGCCTTCAGAACACCAGGGGGTACGGCAGAGTATTGCCTCCAGCTGCTCCCGCAGGTGACACCCAGCATATACCCGGACTACCGCCCCGGCCTAATGGACGGGTAGCCATGATCTCCGGAGGTCCCCATATCGGAGGAAACACTCGAAAGGAGCGAAAGAGATATGCCGAGGCCGCAAGACACAGTGAGGTGTGGGAGGTCACTCAACTCCCAGCTCAAAGGCCTCGGCTAATGGACCAACCCATAACGTTCACGGAAGAAGACGCCAAGACGGTGCGTTTTCCTCATCACGACCCGCTGGTCATAGAGACCCCCATCGCAAATAAAGTGGTGGCTAGGGTCCTGATTGACAATGGAAGTTCCGTGAACTTGCTCTTCAAAGAAGCCTTCACTGCGATAGGGTTGACCGACCGGGACCTCTCTCCTAGTGGATCGCAGCTCACAGGGTTTAACGGGACAACGCTAATCCCGATGGGGAAAGTCAGGCTCCCAGTTACCCTATGCCCGGATACCCCCCAAAGCACATTCAAGTATTGCACCTTCGTGGTGGTAGACTGTCCCACAGCCTACAACGCAATCTTAGGCCGACCGGCCCTCGTCGACTTTGGTGCAATTACTTCAATCCGACACCTATGCCTAAAATTCCCTACCCAGGAAGCCGGAGTCGGAACGGTGAGGGGAAATCAAGGAGAGGCCAGGCAATGTTACAATGTTGCCACCCACTTGCCGCACTCATGGTCCGGGGGCCCCTGAGATAGAGAAGGCTGAAGAAGACGAGCTGGATCCTCACATAGGATCCGAAAGGGTCGTAGAACCAATGGAGGACGTCGAAGAAATACCAGTGTGCGACGACGACTCCACCAAAGTACTCCGGATAGGGAGAAGCCTAGATCCGGAGGAAAAAGATAAAATAATAAAAACACTGAAGGGCACCATCGACATTTTTGCATGGCGCCAAGAAGACATGACCGGCATCAGCCCTCATGTCATCACCCATGTACTCAATGTCAACCCGGACATGCCCCCTGTACAGCAAAAGAGACGCCCGCTCGACTCGGTGAAAGCCGAGGCCTTAGAGAAAGAGGTGGATAAACTTTTGTCCAATAGCATGATCCGCGACGTATACTATCCGGAATGGCTGGCCAATCCGGTCCTGGTGCCCAAGCCAAACGGGACTTGGCGGGTTTGTATAGATTTCACAGATCTAAACAAAGCCTGCCCAAAGGACTGCTTTCCGCTGCCCAGGATCGACCAGATGGTGGACGCCACGTCCGGATTTAAGCTGCTGTCTTTCATGGATGCCTATGCTGGGTACAACCAAATAAAAATGCATACGGCAGATCAGGAGTGCACTAGCTTCAGGACCGATAAGGGGGTATACTGTTACCTAGTCATGCCTTTCGGACTGAAAAACGCCGGAGCAACCTATCAAAGAATGGTTAACCGGATGTTTAAAAGCCTCCTGGGATGAAACATGGAAGTATATGTAGATGACATGCTCGTCAAATCCAAAGCATGCAACAGTCATGCAAGCGACTTAGAGGAATGTTTCGAAGTCGTCCGGAGATACGGCATGAAACTCAATCCGAAAAAATGCACCTTCGGGGTCAAGTCGGGAAAATTCCTGGGCTTCATAGTCAGCCAAAGGGGGATCGAGGCGAACCCGGAGAAAATCCAAGCTCTCCTGGACATGCCATCCCCCAAGAAACATAAGGACGTGCAAAGTTTGACCGGAAAGGTAGCCGCACTGAGCCGTTTTATCTCACGGTCCACGGACAAGTGCATACCTTTCTTCAACATACTGAAGAAATGCCAAAAGTTCGAATGGACAGATGAATGCGAGGAGGCATTCAAAAGGTTAAAAGACCACATGGCCAAACCTCCTATCCTATCAAAACCCGTCCTTGGAGAAGACTTGTTCCTCTACTTGGCCGTCTCCGAGCATGCGGTCAGTGCTGCATTGGTCCGGGAGGAAGAAAAAATTCAGCACCCCGTGTACTATGTTAGTAAACACATGGTAGGGGCCGAGACAAGGTACCCGGTTATTGAAAAGTTAGTATTCTGCCTCCTGATGGCATCACGGAAGTTGAGACCATACTTCCAAGCCCATCCGATCAGAATTTTGACCAATCATCCACTCCGGCAAGTTCTCCAGAAGCCTGAAGCCTCCGGAAGACTCCTCAAATGGGCAATGGAGCTGAGTCAGTTCGACTTACATTACGTGCCCCGGATTTCCATAAAAGGCCAAGCCTTGGCGGACTTCATCACCGAATGTAATGAAGCCGAGGCAACAGCCAATACACCGGAGCCACCCATCCCCACTTGGAGAGTATTTGTGGATGGAGCTTCTAATGAAAACGGTTCAGGAGCCGGAGTGGCTATGATATCACCTACTGGGTTGCGGCTCCGTGCAAGCACTCCGATTCAACTTCACAGCTTCGAATAATGAAGCCGAATATGAGGCCCTGATAGCAGGGCTAAAATTGGCTAAAGCTGTAGGAGCCAAGAGGGTGGAAGTCTACAGCGATTCTCAGCTGGTCGTAAACCAAGTTTCCGGAGAATACCAAACTCGCGGTGAAAGGATGGCCGCGTACGTAACAATAGTCCGAGAACTGCTCCACGAGTTCACGGACTATAAAATAGAAAGAATTCCCCGAGAAAAGAACGCTCACGCGGACTGTCTGGCTAAGTTAGCCTCGGACAGCGAAATCGAAGAGCTGGGGGTAGTACCAGTGGAACGCTTGGCAGAGCCAAGCATCAAAATAAAAGAGACCACACAAACGGTTGGGCAAGAACCCAACCGGATGGTCCCCATCATAAAATACATAACTACAGTGAGTTGCCCCAAGAGAGGGCACCGTCTCGAAAGATTCGCATCGTGCTCATCGTTATGTAATGATGGATCAAATTCTCTACCGGAGAGGACTCAGCATGCCTTATTTAAGGTGTGTATCGGACCCTGAAGCTAGACAAATCATGCTGGAGGTCCATGAAGGGTTCTGTGGAGATCATACGGGAGGACCCAGCCTCTCAAAGAAAATATTGAGGCAGGGATACTTCTGGCCAACAATGAAAAAAGATTGTATAGACTATGTCCAAAAGTGTGACTCGTGCCAAAGGTACGCGAACATACCGAGAGCTCCTCCAAATGAGATCACGTTGATGACCAGCCCCTGGCCCTTCGCGGTCTGGGGCATAGATCTCATCGGGTCTCTACCTACGGGAAAAGGAGGGGTAAAGTATGCAATAGTAAGAAGGACTACTTCACCAAGTGGACAGAGGCTGAGCCTATGAAGACAATAACTGCTAAGAAGGCGTTGGACTTTGTTATTAAAAACATAGTATGTCGATACGGCTTGCCTCACAAAATAGTCTCAGACAATGGAAAGCAATTTGATTGCGAGGAATTTACTGACTTCTGCAACCAACACGGAGTAGTGAAAAGCTTCTCCGCGGTCACCCGGCCTCAAACAAACGGCCAGGCGGAAGCAGTCAATAAAATCCTAAAGGTCACCTTGAAAAAGAAGCCGCCGTCCGTAAAAATAACCGGCCCGAAGAATTGCCAAGGGTATTGTGGGCCTACCGGACGACCCCCAGAACCACAACCGGTCACTCGCCGTTCTCAATGGCGTACGGTTGTGAAGCAATGGTCCCGGTGGAAATATTATTCCCATCCCACAGGAGGACGACTTACGATCCGGCCACCAATCAGGCCCTGCTCCAAGAAGCTCTGGATCAAGTCGAAGAACTCCGGGATGAGTCCCAAATACGGATGGCCGCTTATCAAAAGAAGGTGACCAAGTATTTTAACTCCAAGGTTAAAAACAGAAAATTCGCTATTGGGGATATGGTCCTAAGAAGGGTTTTCCCAGCCACCCAAGAACCCGGAGTGGGGGTACTTGGACCAAATTGGGAAGGACCATATGAAATCGAGGACGAAATCGGTTCTGGCACTTACAAACTGAAAAGAATGGACGGAACTACTGTCCCAAGAGCCTGGAATGCCGATCACCTCAGAAAATATTACCAGTAGCGAATTAAACTTAGATTTTGTTCAAAGGGTTTGTACCGTCCAAATGTATGCCTCCTCTATATTAAATAAAACTGAGTGCCTTAAAAACAAAGTTTCTATGCCACTCAGGGGGGTACTAGGGTATACCGCACGGACAAACAAAAACAATCTAAGTAAAATATCCTGACCCAAAGGGCAGGTCAATCTAAGCAAAATATCCTGACCCAAAGGGCAGGTCAAAAAAATATGCGCAAAAATAAAGAGCGTAAGTATAAAAATCCTGAGCCAAAGGACAGGTTGAAATATATAAGTGTGAAAAAAAAAAGATCGCATATATATATATAAATAAAAAAAAAATATCCTAGCCCGAAGGGTAGGTCATACACATGTAAATGGCCCGGGGACAGGCCTTAAATTGTCTCCCCTTCAAATAAAAGCTGCCGCCTGTATGTAAATTGTTCTAAGGCAGCAGCAAGTATGTACAAAAAAAAAGTTATAAGAAGAACGGGTAAAATCTGGGTCAATAATATGGCAGCTCAGTCAGCCCGCGGTGGAAGACGAGGTCCAATCCGTGCCTCAAGCTCAGCGTCAAGCCTCTTCTTCTTTTCCCGAAATTTGGCAATCATGTCCTCGGGTTTGGGATAAAAAGTAAGCTTGATACTCTGATCATTGGTGGCCCAAGCCATGTAGACACCATCATCAAAGCGCTTTGGGCACCGGGCGCAGGAGACAGGAGAAAGGAGCTCGGCCCTCTTGGCCTTCCCCGGTAGATCGATCTTTGTAGTCCCGAAGCTCCTTCAACTCCGCAGCTAGAGCGGCCTTGGATTCGATATCCGACTGGTGAGTCTCCTCTAGAGACCTCACCTTGGCGGCCATTTCATCCAAAGCCTCCCTGGCCTCCCGAAGATCTCGCCTAGCCTTCTCGGCAGCCTCGGTTTGAGCCCTTAGTTCCTCCTGATGATGGGCCTCCATCCTGCCCCTCCGCTGGGCCTCGGCCTGGATCATGGCCTCCGCCTGAGCCTCCCTCCGGATGGCCTCCTCTTCCTTGGCCTTGGCCTTCTCTTCCTTGGCCTTGGCCGCTGCTTCCTGGCGCTTGGCAGCCTCCTGGTAGATCTGCCTCTCCGCTGTGAGGTCTTGGAGGACCTTCCTGACGTCGTTCATGTCCCCAAAGTTGGACAGAGCGAAGCCATGGTTTATAATGTTCCTGGAGAGGCGACCAGCCTCAGCAGCAAGCTGAACCATAACGAGGCATAAGAAAAAATTTCTCAAAGGAAGAAAACAAAATACAAACAACAAAAAGGAAACGCAAAAAATTGCAAAGTACTTACCACTGTGAGGGAATGGCTGAGGTCCTGGACCTGGAAGATGGAGTTCAGGGAAGCGCAAGTGGCAAACCGCTTGGGCGCACAGCGTGTAAGCTGAGAAGCGAACTCACCGGTCATTTCCGCGGCAAAGGGAGCCAAAGTGGGCCCTAGGAGGGGACGGAACCAGTCCGTTAAAGGGTCCAAGTTAAGGTTCCACGGATCATGATAGTCCGGATGGTTGATGCTCGCCTCAACCTCGCCGTTGCAGAATCCTCCTAAGGGCCTCCACCTCGGCATACCCCCGGGAGTACTCGTCCATAGCGTAGTTGTGTTTGGCTATGCGAAGCTCCTGCCTCACCTCGTCCCCTGGAATCGGGGTAAGATCAATGTGAGGAGGAGCAGGATTTTCCTCCATCGGGGAAACCCCGCCGTCTAGGCCATGAGCAGGAGTGTCGGCCCTCCGAGGCCTCTTCGGCTCGTCCTGGGCAATCATCTTGCCCTTACGCTTGCGAATCGAGCCACTTCGTGCTCCTCCTCGTCCTCCTCTGCTACCACCGGAAGGGCTTCGAGGCCCTCCAAGCACTTCTGCGGCTTCCTCCGAGAAGTCCCACCCTTTCCCTTGGCCTTCTCCCGGAAGCACCTCCTCGTCATATACTAAGTCAATGGTTTCGGGAGGAGCGCCGGAAGGAACCTTCAAGGAAGGAGCCGGGGGAGAGGGGGTGAAAGCCGGAGGAGCCACAGGAGTATGAACCCCGGCAAGCTGTTCCAGGATGGCATCCATGGAGGTACCGTTCCAATAAAATAAGCAAGTGTTAGAAGTTCGTGAGAAACCGCACAAAAGGTGCGCAAATAAACTACTCCTACCCGGACTTCCTAATCTCGGCCCTAGCAAAGTCCCGAACTTTAATGTCGGCGTATCATCTCCAAGATAACCGTCCGAGGGCCGAAACCACCGGACGCTATGTAAGCCGACGGACCTAAGGGAATAGGTTCGGAGGGCCGCCCATCCGGACCGACCTAGGTAATCTCCTAAGTTCGTAAAATAAAATTCCTTCAAATGATCCCCCACCGGTCGACGGCATCTTAAACCTACGGAGATGCTCGTCGAACCCTATGGGCCTACGACCGGTATATTCATCAACGGAAGGGACATAGTGAATTATCAAGGGAGACTTACCACCAAAGACTCCGAAGTTGCTAGCAAGACGGAGCACCCGAGTTTGGTTCGGGGCCGAAGGCCGAGGCCGGAAGTTCGGTTCTCGAAGAACCTTCAAGACGAAGGGGCCCCCGCGAAGGACCCCCAATCTCTTCTTGAAGAATCTTGTCAAAAAATTTTGCCTCGGACTTCCCGCCAATGGCTTGGCTCCTTCGCACCACCGGACTCCCCACGCGAAGCCCTCTCCCGCAGGCAGCCCGGGCCTTAGAGTACGCCTTCTCCCGGGCCTTCCTGTAGAGATAATCTTGGTATTTCTTCTCTCGCCGTAGCAATGAGCTCATCCCGAAGGCCTTCTCCGCAACCGCGCCCTCACATTAGGGCAGATGACCTTGGAGAGGTTGGAGTCATCCACGGATTGATGAGAAAGGATAAGTTTAGCCTTTCTACAATTCTCCGTGGTGACTGTGCCCCGACATCAAGATCGGCATGGTCGTAGGAGGCGAAGGCTTGGGCCCTTCGAAGGAAAGCCCGAGTGGGGAGCGTCCGCCGGTAAGGTGGGATCCGCACCCACTCCGTGAGAAGCTCCGGTGGTCCACGGCCCCGAACCCGACGAGAAGAAAAATCGGTGGCGGTACTCCTTAACATGAGTCTCGCCTATTATATGGAACCATCCCCTCGTTAGCGGTGGTGGATCCGAACCCATAAAAACCATCCTTAAGTTTGTCCCCTTCGGGGGACGGATACAAGTTCATAAAAATATAAAATTTCCGCCGGCCGGGAGACCTCAGCCGCGGGCGTGTAAAATAAATAAGCCCGAGAGCAAAGGCGGTAAGCTTCGAGGAATAAGTTGGTATGGCGCAAGGCCAACAAATACAAGAAAATTCACAAAGTAATCTTGGAGCGGGAGCATGGCACCGCCATCAAGTGGGTTCGACTCCAAGCCCCGAAGCCGTCATAGTTGTGATTAGGCGTCTCCGAGTCATGAGGAGGCCGGTGGAAGGTCCCCGAGGTAGAGGGTTTGATCCCGCCCACATTAATGATGTTCTCCACCGGTGAGGGCAAGTCGTGGGTCGATCGGAGCTCGGCCGCTTCCCAACCAAAGGGCGCGGGACTTGTACCCTTCCTGGGCAACGGGTCCCAGAGAAACCTCCTCCAGGGTGGCTATGTTTTTCCCTTTCTTCTTCGAAGATTTCGAGCCAGAAGCAGACATTTTATGTTCTGAGAAAAACAAAAAGAAAAAATCCAGCAGTTAGGCCCCATACCAAACCCTAAATCAGGAAAAAGGGAGTGGGGGTCCCCTAACCGCTGGAAAGAGGCCCCCTCCGGACACGTGTCACCTGGGAAACTCAGGAGAGAATCCCTGAACAAGTGTCTGCAAAAGTAAAATCGCAGAAAAGTGGTTTTGCAAAAAGGAAAAGAAAAGAGAAAAGCCTTCCTATGCCCTAAGCAATTGCTAAACGAAGAACACATGGCCTTCTTCAAACAAAGCTGTATGCCTACAACAGAGGCATGACAATGGCGACTCTACAACTAACACAGTAAACATAAAGCAGAACTCGAAGAACTTAAACACTCACGCACCCAGAAGCCTCTAAGTGCGAACCCAGAAAACAAACGAAGTAAATGTAAGCATGTTATTATCTAAAGATGCAAGAAACTTACAGTTGATTGTTGAACTGGGGGTACTGAGCGTGGTTGAGTAAGAGTTGAGAAGCACTGGCAAAATCGAACACTAGAAAATTAAAAGAAGTGTTTAAGTGTTAAAGCAACAGGTTACTTTGAGGAATTTTCTCTCTGAGAAATTCGAGCAGAAATGGCAAGGAATGGAAAGTAACCGAAATGAAGGAAAGGTGGTGGCTTTTATAGGCAAAAGTGCATGAGGAACAGGCGTCTTCACCTACCAATCGCACGGTGGGAGAAACGCTCGATTCGAATTCCCAAAAGATCAACGGACCAGATCAATCTACCATTAAGGCGGTGGAAACGTTTGAGTATCCGTCTGACACCATCAATGCGCCGCATCAATCATGCGGCGTGAAACGAATCAACCTCTGCAAAAGTAAATCGCTGCATTTAATGCCATTATTAGACACACCTCCACGCGCCCCCAAGTCGTATCAGAAGACCGAGGAGGCGGCTGGAAACATTCCTGCAAAAAGCATATTGCTGCATTAAATGACATCATTTAATTTGCCCCCACGCGCTCAAAGCTCGAGATAGGAAAACGAGGGGTCAACCGGAGACACTTGAACAAGCCTTGGTTTATTTTACTAAGTAAACAAGGCTTGGGGGGTAAATGTTGCTCCTAAATTCGTCCAATATACGTGGACCAGTCAAGAGGGGACACGTGGATCAGATAACTTGGAAGGATTTGCTAAGTCTTTTTATGCCACCAAGAAGCGCTATTCGCATGGGTCCCGGAGGATATACCCGGAGTACAAGGTACTCCCGGAAGCTAGCATAGCATGAAGGCACTCCGGGATGTGTCAGGTCTCTCCCGAGAAATCAAGTCGCATTTAATGCTGCATGGGAGGAAGCGTGTTGGGACTGTAACACGCAATAAAGTCTGACGGCACAACCCCCGAACAGCAGCGCTACAGTAATGATCATTTAAGTCTAATGACGGCTACTCTGCGAAGAGTCACGTCAATCATAAGGCAAAAAGGACATTCTCCATAAAAACCCTACAGCACCTAGGGATTTGACCATGCATCACCCATGGTATATTCATCGGAAATGCCCAACTTTATGGATACTTACAGACACATGTGTAAGAACAATTCTGGGGATTACCCCACCAAAACACTATAAATACCCCCTCAAAGCTCATTTAATGGGGTCGGAGAATCTTGGTTGCAAAAGAGCAAGAAGAGAGAAAACTCACCAAGAACATTCTCTGTATTTAAGAGAAAAACATTCTCTCAAGTGTAGAATCTGTATTAAATACATCCATTAATAGTAGTGGCTCGTGGACTAAGGCTCATTAACGCCCCAACCACGTAAAAAGTCTTCATCTTACTTTCTTACAGCTCATTATAATAATTATATTTTAATAGTTGCCGAAAACCTCGGTCAACACATTACATTTATATTACACCAAATCAAACACTTAAGATTATAACAATTTATCCTCATTAAAACAACACAATATTATCTTTAAGGCATCAAATTTATAATATAAAAAAACACTCATACCTTGTAATAATGGCCATGAATTCTCATGTTTCTATTGGGTTCTTCCTATTCCTTCAATCTACACATCAAACAAAATAAAATGTGTAAGGGTTTGATGAATTGAACACTACTCTATTTAACTCTCTTTGCACACACATCCTACACACCTTTAGTCACCAATAAGGGGCATGACCTTTTTATATAAGGATTAGTGGGTCTACTAGTCTTATAGCTCAAATGGAGAGAATTTTATTATCTTAGATCAATAAATTGACTAAATACATTTTAGAGCGTATTTATAAACTTCGAGTGTGTTAGTATATTATATTCATCTTATTATGACCTAATAGTAATACTATGTATTGATGATTATATGATTATCATTATATATTAATAACAAATATTATTAAAAACAAAATAACAATACTGAGTAAACAACATTTATTACTTATTTATTAATATCGAATATTATTCAAAAAATAATTATTTATTCTAGTTCTAAAGTTTCTGGTAGAATTTTGGTAATTTGACGAGCAAAGTTTATGAAAATTGATATTGTGCTTGAGGATCCTCAACTAGTTCATTATAGAATCAAAGTTTATGGGCAGCAGGAAGGTTTCTTTGCTACAGTAGTTTATGGAAGCAATTCTATGGCAGAAAGCAAGAATTTATGGGATAAGTTGGCAAGTATTGGTTAACTTACTAAGCTTTGATTATTTTTGGGGATTTTAATGCGATGTTTAGCTTTCAGGATAGGGATGGTGGAAGACAAATCTTAGCTAAAGAAATTGCTGATGCTCAAGACTGGCTTGCTTTAGGCCAAGTGGATGAGTTTAAGTGTTTTGGAGCTCATTTTACTTGGTCTAATAAGCATGAGGTTAGAGATCGTATCTTTTCCAAGCTTGATCGAGTCTTTACAAATGATAAATGGTTGATTTCTTTTCCTAAAACCGAAGCTTGTTTCAAATGTGATTATGTTTCAGATCATAGTTACTGTATTATTAAAACCCTTGAGCTGAATAAGGTGGGTTTCAAACCTTTTTGTTATGGAAATCACTAGTTACAGTACACGGGTTATAAGGAAACTGTATTGGCTTGTTGGAACTCCAATTCTGGTTTGAGTGGAGGTCTTAATAATATTGTGCAGAAACTTTTTAGAGTGAAACATGTTCTTAAAAGATTTAACAGGGAAGAGGTTGGGGGGTGTTGTGTTGAATTACAAAATGGCTAAGGAAGACTTTAATAAAGCTCAAGAAGAGTTGGCTGCTAATCCTTCTAACTCCAATCTGCAAAATTCAATTATTCTTTCACAAAAGAAGTTTATTGATATGCAGAATTGGTACTCTTGTTTTATCAAGTAGAAAAGTAAGGTCAATTGGATTAAGTTCAACAATGAAAATTTGAGTTACTTTCATGCCGTTATGAGGAAAAGGAAAATAGAAAACATAATTACTTCTTTCTCTATTGGTGATAAGGTTGAAGATGACTATTTCAAAGTTGTTGAGCATTTTCTCTCCCATTTTGAAAACTTTATGGGGAGGAAAAGCTCGGCTACCAAGGAGATTGATTTGGATTGTTTGAACCAGGGCAATAGATTAACATTGGAGCAGCAGGTAGTTTATTAAGACCGTTCAATAAGGATGATGTGAGAAAAGCCTTTTCAGCATTCATTCTTCCAAAAGTCTTGGGCTTAATGGTTTAAGTTCAGGATTCTTCAAGGGTTTATGGGACAACATTGGAGATGAAATCTCTCAAGCAGTGTTAGAGCTTCTTCAGAATGGTGTTTTGCCTAAATCTCTGAATGAAACTGTTATTTCTCTTGTTCCGAAGGTTTCTGATCTGAAAGCAGCAAACGATTACAGACCTATTGCCTGTTGCAATACATTTGACAAGTGTATATCGAAGATAATCTGTTTAAGGTTTTCAGAAGTACCTCCCTATCTTATTCATAGCAATCAAGGGGCATTTAAAAATAGACTTCTTTCTCATAAAATTCTTATTTTCTAGGATCTTCTCCAAGGATATACTAGAAAGAATATTTCAGCGAGATGTATCATGAAAATTGACCTTAGCAAAGCTTATGATACAGTAGACTGGCACTTTGTGGAGGAGCTTTTTTAAACATCTTTGTTTTCCTCAAGATTTATCACCTGGGTTCTGGTTTGCTTGAAAGGAACAAGATATAATCTCCTTATGAATGGAATGATTCATGGTTCTTTCAAAGGGAAAAAAGGGTCTCCGTCAGGGAGATCCTATGTCTCCTCTCCTTTTTCTGATTATAATGGAGTACCTAACTAGATTATTAGCTCAAAAGTCTAGTAAAAAAAGTTTTGGTTATCATTCTCATTGTAAGCACTTGAGGTTAACCAACCTTTGTTTTGCAGATGATTTGATTATTTTTTGCAAAGGAAATTCCAATTCAGTGAGAGGAATTCAAGAAGCTTTCATGGAGTTTTGTGATTCCACGGGTTTCTCTGTGAATAAATCGAAGTCTCATATCTACTTTGGGGGAGTTAAAGAGAATGTTAAGGAAGAGATTCTTGAAATGATGCAAATGGAAGAGGGTACTTTTCCTTCGAAATATCTAGGGGTTCATCTTTGTCCTACAAAATGGAAAGCTTTGGATTGTGGGGTGATCTTGGACAAGTTGAACAAGAATCTCAACTATTGGGCTAGCATGAATTTATCTTTTGTTGGGCGTGCTTAGTTAATTCATTCGGTTTTGCTTGGAATCAGAAACTTCTGGATGTCTATTTTCATTCTCCCATCCAAGATTACTGCTGCCATTCATAAGAGTTGTCGTAATTTCCTCTGGGGCACTAAGGGGGATAGGAGCAAGCTTCATCTCCCTTCGTGGGAGAAAGTTTGCCTCCGCAAAAAGCTGGGTGGAGTTGGTTTTCATGAAGGCAATAAATGAATATAGTGTTTATGACAAAGCATATGTTTGGGTGATCTCAAGTAAACAAGATTGTCTCTGGGTTAGATGGATTAATTCTATCTACCTTAAGGATCATAATATTTGGAGCATTCCAAACAATCAGGGAATGAGCTGGTATTTTAAAAAGTTGTTGAAACTTAGACAAATTTCTAGTGAAGCGTCTTTGAGGCTTGCTATTAAACGAGGTAAATTTCGGGTTAAATATTTCTATACCTCTCTTGTTGCTTATGCTGAAACTATTTGGAACAAGCTTCTTGTGCCCAAACATAGATTCATCTATTAACAGGCCTTTAACTCAAACCTGCTCACTAGAGATCATTTGAGCCGATTCTTGCCTATCCCTTCAGCTCTTTGTCCTGTTTGTGAGGCGAATTCTGAAACACATTGTCACCTCTTCTTGAATTGCATATTCTCAAGGAAAGTATATGAGGAAATTAGTTGTTGGTTGGGTACTATTCAATGGTCTAGTTCTTTCTTCGATCTTTAGTAACGGTGTCTGCAATCGACTAGAGATTTAAAGAATCAATACTATTTTTTTCTGTTGCTCTGTACTTTATTTGGAAGAATAAGAATTAATATATTTTTTAGTGTGTAGCTCGGCTAAAAGAATTAGCTTAGAGATTAGAAAGATTGTTAAATGTAGAGTTTTGAGCCTTTGGCACCTTAAAGTTAACAAAAAGGATAGGTATATTCTAAATGTAGTTGAAGACTGATAATGGTTTTTTGTTTGCAACTGCTGCTGGTGCTGGCTACGAATTGGCTGGGAGTAGCTGTTGCTACTTTTCTTGTTTGTAATTTGCTTGGTTTTTGAATAAAAGATTCCTCGTGTTAAAAAAAAAAATATTTATTAATTATTTTAGTCCACATAAAATATTCTAAAAATATACTCTAAAATACTATACATGAATGTATTTGTTATTTTTTCAATTAATTATATTTGTATTTTTAACAATCAAATTTTTGTCCAGCATATTTTATAAAATTAAGGTTAATTAGGATTTTTGCCCCCTAAACTATGACATGTACCAAATCATGCTCTCTGAACTTTTAAGATCGTTAAAAATACCCCCTGAACTATTGAGGTTGTTGGATTGAAGGACTTTGTCTAATTTCATTTAATTTTACTATTTCAATGATTGTTTATATACTAAACCATGCTCCCCAGACTTTTATGTCTACCAAATCATGTCCCTCAAATTTTAACATGTACTAAATCATGACCCCTGAACTTTTATCCATGTTAGACTTTTTTTATTAAAATTTGAAAAAAGTCCTTAAGTCTAACAATCTCAATAGTTCGGGGGACATTTTTAACGACTTTAAAAGTTCAGAGGACATAATTTAGTACATGTCAAAGTTCAGAGGGCAGAAATCTTAATTAGCATAAAATTTATTAATGACTTGTTGATGATTATACGAAGACGTGTTTAAAGATGTTCTTAATATACAAACTGTGAATTTTTTTTTTTAAAAAAAGGTACTGAATACTTGTTGTTTAGTACAGAAATAATATTCTTTGAAGGGTTTAGATCAATGAAAATCAAATTTTTTGTTAATGCTTGCATTTTTTTTTTTTTTCATTTACTTTACTTTTTTTTTTCAATTTTTTAGGATACTTTTGCTATAATTTTTGTTTTTAATATTTTTAAATACAAAAATGGAAATATATTTTTATTTTTCAATTTTGAAGAAAATAAAAATATATTTGGTAACTAGTTTTTCTTTTATTTTAAAATAAAATCTTTGGTAATTTTTTTTTATTTGAAGTGATAAAAAATGGAGTGAATATTTATATAAAAAAAAAAGTATAAAATAGACTATAATTTAATATTATTTAGGGAAATTACTCCATATATTATTTTTTTAATCTTTTTTTTTTCAATTTACAGTTTGGGTTGCGGTGGTTTCTATGTGAATTTTAGTTGCAGTTTAAGTTGATCTGTTAGTTACTATAAGAGTTTTTATGTGGAATTTCATAACTATACAAAAAAAATTATTTTAAAATGTAAAAATAAAAAAAAAACTTTATTGTTTAAATAATTTGAAGGCAACTGATTTTTATTTCTAAAATGTTGATTATTGATTTCAACAATAAAAAATGAAAAATAGTTTTATCAATTATTTTTACTGATAATATTTTTACTTTTTTAAATTAAAAAAATATTTCCAAATGCAGTCTTAATTTTCGTCAATATTAACTTAGCATAAAGAAGTTAAATAAATCCTACAAATTAAAAAAATAATTTTTTTAAAAAAATTAATAACTAAGCTTCAATAAAGCCAAGTTAATTAGAAAAATTTATGAGTCTCATATAAAGATTTAGGATTTTTTTTTTTTTTTTTTTTTTGAGAGAAAGTGGAAAATTTTTATTAACTTGAAAAGCACTCTTCTCTTACAATAGAAAGTAAATCAGATGAGGCGGTAGCCTCATTAAACATACGGTCTGACGTAAAACAAGACTGTCTTGCAATGCAATGAGCAGCCCGATTTGCAGATCGTTTTACAAATGAAAGAAAAACATTATGTAATTCAGAAAGTAGCATCCGACAATCCTGAACAAGAAGCCCAAACTGAGATGGCATTTGAATCTGACTATTAATAGCTTGAACAACAACTAATGAGTCAGTTTCGATTTCCACCTCAGTTAAAGCTTTCGTTTTGAGCCAACTCAATGCCTCCTTGACCCCCATAATCTCAGCAATCTCTGGAGAAACCGCACCAAATTTGCTACTTGAAAAAGCTTCAATTAGCTTGCCATTGGAATCTCGAAGAAGAAAGCCCATGCCAAACCGATTCTCAGCCGCAAAGATAGCCCCATCGACATTGATCTTGAACTTTGTTGAAACCGGTTTTGTCCAATGCTCAATACCCTTACTAAAATTAACATTTAGTAAAGGTATGGTACCATTTGATTGAGCATTTTGCCAATTGTCAAGATTAGTTTTTGCCGATCGAATTACCTCCAAAGCAGTAGTCGATTTGTTATTCCATAAAAGATCATTTCGAGCCATCCAAATTCGCCAAGTGATCATTGCCGCTTCCTCAACAACGGCCTTCCTGCAGTGCAGCAGCAAGTCGCAAAACCAGCTGCTGAAGTCAGCGTTTCCAGTACCAGCAGCATCAGTCGATGCCAAATTCCAGCAGGAACGTGCGAAGTTGCACCTGAGAAGGACATGAGAAACTGTCTCAGGTTCCAGGTTGCACATGGGACAAGTGAGGTCGACTGGAACATGTCTATTAGAGAGCTGCAGTTTGGTAGGAAGACAGCCTGCAAGAACTCTCCAAATCAAATGCTGAACCTTGGCAGGGACATGTAAATTCCAAATTTGTTTCCAATGAATCTGACCTCCTGTACTCGGCCAATCTCCATTGATAGCTTGCAAAAGCTTGTAGGCACTTCGGACTGAATAAATCCCACTGGTTTCCTTAGACCAATACCAGCAATCACTCCCACGAGAGTTACTCAAAGGAATGGAGAGGATTAAATCACGATCATGTTGATTAAACATGTCTCGGATCAAGTCAGTATCCCATTCTCTTGAAGACATTTGAAGCAGACTATCAACCGATTTACCCTCAAAACTTGGGTGGTAGGATGTTACGAACTTGTTGTCAACATTTGGGAGCCATGGATCTTTTAAGATTGATGTTGATTTTCCATCAGAAATGGCTCTTAAAGCACCCGCCTGAACAACATTTTTTGCCTCCAAAATGCTTCGCCAAATAAAGCTGGGATTAGGTCCTAACTCAGCAGTTAAGAAGTTACCTTTAGGGAAATATCTAGCCTTATAAACTCTTGCTACTAAAGAATTTTCATTAGTAAGCAAACGCCACCCTTGTTTCCCAAGAAAGGCCAAATTGTAGTCCCTGAGATTCCGAAAACCAAGTCCACCAACATCTTTGTGACAACAAAGCTTACGCCAACTGAGCCAACTTACTCCTTTAGCCGAACCCTTCCCTTGTGATTTCCACCAAAAATTAGCCATTAACCCCTCAAGACTAGAACATATTTCTTTAGTGAGAAGAAATACACTCATAGCGTAACTTGGAAGAGATTGAGCCACAGACTTCAGTAAAACCTCTTTCCCGGCCTTAGAAAGAAACTTAGCTTCCCAACTCTGAATTTTCTTAATCATCTTCTCCTTTAGAAAACCCAAGATGGCATTTTTACTTCTTCCCATAGTACAAGGCAGACCCAAATAAGTACTATGATCAGAAGCAGGAGCCATACCAAGAAGTTGACAAAGATGATCCCGATCCTCAGAAACCACATTATTACTAAAGAAGACTGATGACTTGGTAAAGTTGATTTTCTGACCCGAAGCTCGCTCATAAATAGCAAGAAGCCGAAGTACACTATCAACCTCCTGCTCACTAGCTGTACAGAAAATATAACTATCATCTGCGAACAGCATATGAGAAATAACAGGAGCGTTTCGAGCAACACGACACCCTGTTAGCCAATGTTTACGCACGAACATGTTAACCAGAGCAGAGAATCCTTCAGCACAGATCAAAAATAGGTAGGGAGAGAGTGGATCACCCTGCCTAATACCTCTACTAGGAACAATGGAACCAAAAACTTTACCCCCATGAGTAATCTTGTAAGTAACAGAGGAAACGCAAAACATAATCAATGCCACAATTTGATTAGAGAATCCCATTTTAAGCATCATGAGTTCAAGAAAAGCCCACTCCACCCTATCATATGCTTTACTCATATCTAATTTGAGAGCCATGTTACCTTTTTTACCCATTCTCTTTCTTTTAAGATAATGCATTATCTCAAAAGAAATCATGATATTATCTGAGATTAATCTTCCTTGAATAAAAGCACTCTGAGTCTCAGAAATAACACAAGGTAAAACATTCTTCAGTCTGTTAGCAAGAACTTTAGATATGACTTTGTACACAACATTACAGAGTGAGATAGGACGGAGATCCATCATAGTTTCAGGTTGTTTCTTCTTTGGAATAAGAACAATATTAGTTTCATTAAGCAAAGGAGAAAAAGAACCTGAATCAAAGAAACTACGAACTTGCGAGATAACATCACCACCCACCACATTCCAGCATTTTTGGAAAAAACCCGGAGTCATGCCGTCTGGTCCAGGTGATTTATCAGGATGCATTTGAAAAAGGGCTCTGCGAACTTCTTCATCTGTAACCGGCTCCAATAATAAAGAGTTTTGCTCCACCGTGACAACATTTCGAATTGCATCCGTGACTTCCCGAGGTTCCAGCAATGTAGAAGAAAATAAATTTCTAAAGTAATCAATCATAAGGCCTTCCAAGTTGTTCTCCCAATCAATCCACACGCCATTATCATTTTTCAGCTTGTGAATCGAGTTGTTTCTCCTTCTTGAAGTAGCCATAGCATGAAAGTATTTAGAATTCTGATCTCCCTCCTTAAGCCATAACTGTTTCGATCGTTGGCGCCAAAAAATCTCCTTCTGAATCAACACTTCTTGCAGCCTACTTTCTGCATTTTTATACTGCTGGACCGAAGCTTCATCCCTGCCATTCTTCCATTTTTTAATCTCATTTTTTACAATCCCGAATGCGAGCTTTGAAGTTGCCTACATAGTCTTTTCCCCACACCAGCAAGTTCTCACCACAACTATGAATTTTATCCATGACGGAACTACCAGCAGCCGCTTCCCAAGTGTCTCGGATTAGCTGTAAACAAACTGGTTCTCGGAGCCATAAGTTCTCAAATCTGAACCGCTTGTGGATCTCTTTTTTCTGAACAACATCCAGCGTTAGTTGAATCGGGCAATGATCCGAAGTTGATACTTCAAGGTTAACCAACTTCGCAAGTGGAAAAGAATCAAGCCAAGTTTGAGAGACTAAAGCCCTATCAATCTGAACCTCAATCCAAGCACTTGTACCCCGCCCCTTTTCCCAAGTGTAGGGATAGCCACCTAGCTCCATATCAACTAAATTGCATTCTTCCAACATGTTTCCAAAACCTTCAATAAGCCAATTGGGATATGGAAGACCACCCCTCTTATCAGATTGCGACGTAACATTGTTAAGGTCCCCAATAACACACCAAGGCAAAGAATAGTTATCTTTGAGAGACCGAATTTGATTCCAAGTATTCCTCCTAAGACTTCGATTTGGTTCTCCATAAAGGCCCGTAAGCCTCCATTTTCTCCCATCGTTCTCTAGTATTTCAACATCAATGTAATTCCCCCCATAGCCTAATAACTTAACATCACTACTATCTCGCCACAACATAGCCACTCCCCCACTTTTTCCTCGAGCATCAACTGAAAAAACTCCCTCAAAACCCAGAGCCACACGAATCCTCTCCAAACCTTCAGACTTGGACAAAGTTTCACAAAGAAAAATAACTTTGGGCTGCTTTTGGATAACAAGATCCTTCAAGAATTGACTAGCCCATGGGTTCCCAAGCCCATGGCAATTCCAAGCCAGTATACTCATAATGACTGGTGGGCCTGTGCACCACGGCCCACCTGTAAATCGTTTTTTGGACTACCATGCAATGCTTCCATGCCGCCCATAGTATCATCTTCCACGTCATCAGCCTCCCTCAAAATTTCCTTAACCGTACGCCTTCTTTTATTGTCCAATATGAGGATAGGATCTTCAATAGGAATGTCCACATGGTCATCTTTATTGCCTTGATCCTCATTACTGGCCATGATATTCTTGCCTAAATTATCACCTTGATTTACTACCCGAATTGCTCCCCCATTACTTCCAGAATTAGCTCCATCAGATCGCACGATTGTAGGGTCGAAGGATTCTTGCACCCCAGCCATGCTTCGCGGCTGTCCACCGCCAGAAAGGCCACCGTCCTCCTCCTCACGCCCTGAACGTAGCCATTGAGCCCCGATGAGGTAGTTCTTCTTCCTTGTGACAGCCTTCATCCATTCACCATAAGGTTTGACATTCGGATCGAACTGAGGAGAGAATCTCCTAGGACAAAACCTTTCCGAATGACCAATGAAACCACATACAAAGCAGAATGTAGGAACATGTTCGTATTTGAATGTAGTCCAAAGCCAAGAGCCATCTTGTTTGATCAACTTCATACGTCTCTTCAAAGGTTTGTTGATGTCAATAGTAACCCGCACCCTCAGATAGTCACGCCAAACGCCAATAAAATTTTTCGCATCCGATTTGATAAAAGTTCCTATATAATTCCCAGCATGTTTAACCACCCATTCCGACATAAACCCATATTTGAGATCATGAAGCTGAACCCACATATCAATCTCATGCAACGAAACCACCCTAGGGTCCTCTCCTCTTTTCAGTCGATGAAACACAAGCGGCATTCGGTTGAACGTCCATGGACTCCCGTCAATAACGGTTTGAACATCAATTTCATGGTAGAATTGAAAGAGATATCGATTAGTGTCTAACTCTTTGATATAAACTCCCTTACCAGGCTGCCAAAGAGAGGCCAACGTATGGCGCATAGCATCGAAATCAAAGGTTCTGTTCGTAAGGAATTTACCAACCAAGCACCATCGGTCGTCGAAAGCTTGAACGTCTTCTGCTTGATCTTCCGCGATCAGAACTCCCTCTTCTTCTCCTTCGATATCCAAGTGAGCATATTGGTCTACCCAGTCTCCATCTTGATGACTACTCGAAGCCATAGCAGTAACTCGAAACAAAACAACGTCAAGGACAAAGAAACTCTCAAAACATGTCAAAAGACAAGACTTCAATTAAAGATTTAGGATTTAGAACAACTGGTTACTAAAATATTACTTCACATATTGCAAAAATGCAATTGAGAAAAAGTTAGGGCATTTTACAATTTTGTATACATTATTTTAATTAATTACAAAATATGTGCAAAAAAATTTATTATCATTTTCTCATACATTTTTATATATAACTAAAAAAAAATTTTCAATTTTTTTTTATAATATATATACGGTAATAATTATTGATTATTATATATATGGTAATATTGACTATGTTTATTTTTATGTTTACAATTATAATAAACATACCAATAATATAAAATATTTTATATATGTGTTTATTTTATTTTCTATTAATTAAACATACTAATTTAATAAACAAAATAATAATATTCACATAGGTTATTTTTTGATGTAAGAATTATATTTCAATAGAAAATTCGTTCACTAACTCATTAAAAAATAATCAATATATAGAAACAATAGAAAAAGAAATATACTTATTTTAATATATTATAAATTAGCTATGTCTATTTTTATGTTTACAATAATAATAAACATACTAATAATATAAAATACTTTGTATATATATGTTTATTTTGTTTTTAATCTATTAAACATACTAATTTAATAAACAAAATAATAATATTCACATATGTTTATTATATCACTCTATGTGTCATGTTTATTTTTAGTAATTTTAAGTGTTGATTTATATTTATATACATTAGTGTTTATAATTTTGATATTGTATTTTATTAAAAAAAATTATTAAATTATAATAATTCATACTAAAATAAATAATAAACATTTATCTTTTAATAAAAAAAATATTTAATTTGTTTATTTTTATAAAACTGTTTAAATTGTTTATATCGAGTTTTAATAAACATATTTTATTATTTAATGATTAAAATGTATGGTTTCATGTAATAAGTTTTCAAAATGTATAAGTTTTTAAAATAATTTTTTTTTACACATTTTTTGTAATTATTTTGTTTTTGTTGTACATTTATGAAAAAAGCCCAAAAAGTTATGAGTCTTATGACACTTATGGGTATGTATCAGACCACATCTAATATTTTTAGGTCTATTCAGATTCGATCTAATTATATATTGGTTGTTAAATTTTACCATCTGATCTAATTTAATTCATTTCAGTCATCTAAATCGATCCAACATTCATTAAATGTTGGATTGGATCGGTTTTGTCTATTGAATGTATTTCATGTATATCTATTGCAGTAATTTAGGTTTATTAAATATTTTACATCTAGTATTTTTTAGATCAGATCGGATCATCTAATATTTTAAATCTAGTATGTATTGGATTGGATTGGATCCATCCAATCCAAAAAGAAAATTAAACTTTTAATGTTTATTTTCATATACACATGTTTTTTTTTTACGTAAAATAATATAAAATCAAATTACTTATTCAAACTAAATGAAAATATTAAGTAATTTAATTAGACGTTAGATGTATTGGATTTTTGGACACCTCATCCAGCATCTGATCCGATCTAATTTAATATTCAAAAATAACATCTAATCTGATCCGATCACAATTAAACATCTAATATTTAACGGTTAATTGTAATTGAATCAGTTGGTTGTTATTGAATTGGATTAATTTATGGATACTCCTAATTACTCTTCAGAACATAATAATGAAGCAAAATTTGTCTTTTATCTTCTCATGTCCGTGAACTCAAATTGTGATCTAAGTGAACTGTTTTTTTCTCAGATTCCCAAAAGAAAAAAATAGAAACATGATTTTCCCCTAAAAAGCTAAAGAAAAATTTATAAAATAGATTAAAAATTTTGAAAAAAAATTACAAAAATATTTTAATACATAAATTTTTTTTATTTAAAAAAAATACTTTGATAAAAATAATAAATAATTTTTTAGTTGTTTTATATTTTATTTATAGTTGTATTATAATTTTCATGAGATTATTTGTTTAGTTGTTTTATAATTTATTTACGAGTAATTATAATTTTAAGTCCTGTGTTTTGCAAAAGTTATCAATTGGACCCTCTATTTTATTAAATGACAAAATAAACCTTATATTTTCCAAAATGATAAAAAATAGTACATTGAGCTCAATTTTTAATAATTTTATAATATAACCAATTTTAAGACAATTTTTAACAGATAAAGAAAATGTAACCAGATTTATCGTAACATCTCGAGATTAGATTATTATTAAGTTTTATTTTGACAAAAATCAGTTCAAGGTCCTATTTGTTCAATTTTAGAAAATAAATGATTCATTTTGTTATTTAACAAAACAGAAGGTTCAATTAGTAAGTAATTTTTACAAAATACAGGGTCCAAAATAATATTTATCCTTTGTTATAGTTGATTTATAGTGAGGAGATTGATTTCTCGTTATTTTTTAGTTATTTTTTTACTTGTTACAAAGCAAAGTGTATTTTTGTAATTTTAAAATTTTAAAAATATATTTTTATAAATGAATATTTAAGTCTAAATAAAATATAAAAAAAATATATTTTTGAAAATTTAGAAAAAAAATAATATCCAAATATGATTTTTTTAATAAATAAAGCCCGTTATTATTTATTTTTAAAGAAATTAATTCTTTGTTTTATTTGGCATAAAATTCGAACGAGACTTGTAACGTCACGTGAACTAAAATGAAGTTTGGACGAGCATATACAGAATCAGTGGATGGAGAGGATCTGCTAAAATGTTCACAAGAGTATCAAAATTATGCTCTAAATAATTTTAATATACAAATACATATGAAATTAATTGTTTTATAATATTTTTCTAGTTCTTGTCGAATTAAATAGAGGTAGTAAATACACGAAATTGAAATATAACTAGACAGCTATAAATAACGTGTCTCACGAGACCGTGACATTTTGTTCGATTGGTCACAAAAAAACACAAAGAAAAGTACGTAAAAAAATCGTTGATATAAGCAAAGAAACAAACGAACTGAGTAATTAAGTAGTGGCAAAGCAAAGGAGTGTGTGTGTGTGGAAAAAACACAGAGATGACAACAAGCTTAACGTTGTTAGCGTCTGGTTACAACCTTAATACAACGTTTGTGGTGTTGTTAATAGTTTCCTTGTCTCTGCTTCCGACCGGTGCTTTAGCTGCGGAACCGAACAAAACCCATCAGCAAAAGAAGCTCAGATTTGGGTCCAATGGTGTGTTTAAGATATTGCAAGTGGCTGATATGCACTTTGCTGATGGAAAGTCAAGTCCTTGTCTTGATGTGCTCCCAAACCAGGTCAAGGGTTGCTCTGATCTCAACACCTCCGCCTTCATCCACCGCATGATTCTCGCCGAGAAACCCAATCTCATTGTTTTCACTGGTAATATTCTCTTTTTCTTTTTTTCTTTACTAATTTCTTGATAGGGTTTGTAGTTGTTAGTTAGATTTTTAGATGAGAAAAGTTGCCTGCTGGCTATGAAAATTGGGAACCCACTTTTGGATGATAATTAATAGCTAGTTGGGTAGGTGGGTTGTTCAGTTAGTGACTGTAAAAGTCTGTAGCTTGTTTGGTTTTCTTGAAATTATTAGCTCTGCCTAGTTAATACCCACTTGCCCAATTAACTCATTCTCTTTTCTCTATATTTATATTGTGTAACAGGGGATAATATATTCGGATTTGATGCCACTGATGCTGTTAAGTCTCTAAATGCTGCATTTGCCCCTGCAATAGCCTCCAACATCCCATGGACTGCAATTTTGGGAAACCATGACCAGGAATCCACTCTTTCAAGAGAAGGGGTAATGAAACACATAGTTGGGTTAAAGAACACTTTGTCTCAAGTTAACCCTCCAGAAGCCAAGTTTATTGATGGTTTTGGGAACTATAATGTTGAGGTTGGTGGAGTCAAAGGCTCTAGTTTTGAGAATAAATCTGTTCTCAATCTTTACTTCTTGGACAGTGGAGATTACTCTACAGTTCCCTCCATCCCTGGCTATGGTTGGATCAAGGCTTCTCAACAGTTCTGGTTCGAACGTACTTCTTCAAAGCTTAAGGTAACTTGCCTTACTGTTTTATTCACTGAAAACCTTCTTCTAATATCAGTTGAACTCTATTGAATTTAATCAATTCATTGCTTTGCAGAAAGCTTATGTAAGCAAGCCACAACCCCAGAAAGGACCTGCACCGGGGCTTGCATACTTTCATATCCCATTACCGGAATTTGCTAGTTTTGACAAATCAAACTTCACAGGGGTGAGACAGGAAGGCATTAGCTCTGCATCTGTGAATTCTGGCTTCTTCACAACCATGGTTGGAGCTGGGGATGTTAAGGCAGTTTTCACAGGCCATGATCATTTGAATGACTTTTGTGGCAAGTTAACTGATATTCACCTTTGCTACGCTGGAGGATTCGGATACCATGCTTATGGGAAGGCTGGATGGTCAAGGAGGGCTAGGGTGGTTGTAGCAACATTGGAGAAACTTGAAGAGGGTGGTTGGGGAGGTGTGAAGTCCATTAAAACTTGGAAACGCCTCGATGACCACCACTTAACCACTATAGACGGCCAAGCACTCTGGAGCAAGAGCTCTTCCGGTAAGTTTTAACCAAAGTTAATCATTCATTTTTCTCTTCAATTGTTTCCTCTAATTTGATTTTGGTCTTCAATGAACAGGTAGCAGAAGAAAGAAGCAGATCCCTGCTGCTTAAGAATTAGATGTTCTGTCTGGTATACACACCTTTAGTTTAGATGAAAGCTATAGGAGGCGACAGAGTAGAGAATAATCATACTTTACCAAGAATGTTTGTTGATGTAGCTATATGAGTGAGTGTTAGTCATTTAAACATTATTATCCAAAACATTAATTACTTCTCATCACTACATACATACACTTGTAACAGTATCTTTATTACTTGTTTTCTACTACATGCATCCAAATTCATGTTTTTAAAATATCATTGTTATGTACTTATGTTCACTACAAAGCAATAACAATAAGATCTGAAAACCGCATCATATATTATTATATTTGAATGTTGGTTAGTGCAAAAGCGCCCATATCAAGCATGGGGACTAATTTTGTTCAACATAAAACAAAAGGAACAAATAAATTAAGAAAAGAATCGTAGATTTAAAGATCAATATTGTAAAAATGATGCATTTCATGAGAGTTGAAAGTAGAAGCATAAATGAAATAAACTTAGTTGTTATTACTAAGAAAGATCTTAAGCCATGAAATATATATTTTTTTTCCTAAAAAAATGGAATGTGTATTAAAAGTAAGAAACGGTCGCCCCCTTTTCTTTTATATTTTCTTCTCTTCTCTTCTATTTCCCTCTCCTTCAAACAAGAATATCGAAGAAAACCAAATCCCCTTTGATGTGATAGCCACTTTGTTTTCTGATCTAAGCTAAATGGCCTACATTTTTTCTACTTTCCCAACTTTCCTCAACTATTTGAGTAAAGTTCCTAATTTAAAAAGATACAATCCTAATTAATTTAAAAAGATACAAAGAAAATGCAGTTTCAATCATGGTTATTGTGCATGATTGAAGCCTTTTCGAGCCTCTGTTTCTCGATTTCCCTTCCCAGAAAATCCAAAGTGGTGTCCGTGACATGGTTCGGAATGCAGCCTGCATCCAACATCATCTTTAAAAATTTATAAGCTTCCTTCAATCGGCCTGCCTTGGTGTGAACTTCAATTAGTGTGTTGTAAGTGACAACATCCGGACTAATTCCACTAGCTCTCATCTGCTCAAAGAATTTGTTTACTTCTTCAATCCGGCCAGCCTTTCCTAGCGCATTGATCAATGTGTTATACATAACTACATCAAGATAACCACCCTGTTCTATAAGCTTTTCCAGAACAGCACTAGCTAGATCTGCTCTTCCCATCTTTCCAAGGCCTTGTATTATCAAATTGTATGTTGCTATATCAGCTGGACAAACCTTCTCCCCCATTTCATTGAGAATGTCCCACGCTTCATCAAAATACCCCTTCTTGACAAATGAAGTCATTAAAGAGTTATAAGTGTAGCTTACAGGGTTGACACCCATATCAGTAAAAATCTCAAACAACTTGCAAGCTAAACTGAGATTTCCCTTGGCCAAAAAGATAGACAAGAAAGTATTGACCATATTGATATCAAAAGACGCAGCCTCCTTTGATTGAACTCGCTTTCCCCTAGATAGTGAAAATAGCTGAGAGAAAAGGTCATTCGATAACACTTGATCGGTCAAGTGATCCATATATGGGGAGGATGACCACTGATCAACATCATTGGGAATGTTCTCCTCATCTTTGACTTTGGCAGTATCTTGAACAAGCTCTGGTTCCATCTTAGCATCAGCAGACCTTATAATGTTCATAATCTCGCTAAATTCACCTTCTGATGAAAACAGTGGTGTGTAATCCTTTCTTTTGGTCGGTGGCTTTTTCAACAAAGCCTCCATATCCATTTTCCATCTTAACACATTTGGTAGCAAATTGCCATCTCTAATGTGCCTCATGAGCCTGTTTGTCCAATCCCACCGACCCTGCTTATAAATCTCAATCAAGAGTGAGGTTATAGTAACAAGATCAACAACAAAGCCTCGGCTTTCCATTTCTTCAACCAACTCAAGAGCTTCCTCAAGCAAACCTTCCTTGCAAAGCTGCAGAACAACAATGCTGTAAGTAACTCCATCTACAAATTGGCCCTTCTTCTTCAAGTCACAAAATAGAGCGTAACCAGCTTGGGCCCTTCCATTCCTAAACAACCCATCAATCAAAATATTATAAGTCCAAGAAGAGGTTCTCACTCCCTCCTGAGTCATTTTCTCAAACAGCTGGCAGGCATCGTTAACTTTCCTCGCTTTAAACAACCCATCAATGAGGGAATTGTACACAACAGTATCAGGCCTAAGCCCATTGTGTTGCATCTCATTAAAGATCTTCGTAGCATCATCTATTCGATAAGATTTGGAACATCCTTGGATAATAATTCTGTAAGTGAATTCATCTGGTTCATGACCAGAAAATTTCAATTCCTCCCAAACAGCTAATGCATCTTTCACCTTCCCAACAAAGCAAAGAACATGAAGAAGACTATTATAAGTGCATAAATCAGGATCCATTGAAGCCTTCATTTCTTTGAAAAGCTTCAAAGAAGTACCCAAATCACCCCAACACCCAAACGCGTGTATACATATATTGTACCCCCAAATATCCATCACAAACCCATTCTTCTCTCTGAGTTTATCAAAAAACTGTTTGAATTCTACTCTCATATCCGCTTTTCTAAGAGCAACTAGCAATTCATTGCAGGCAATGAAACTGGGCACATAAGTTTCATCGTCTAGAAGCTTAAAGAACATAGATAAAGCCAAACTCAATTGATTTTTCCTAACTAAAGCTACGATAACAGAGTCATACATTTGGGTATTCAAGCTAGCTCCTAATTCTTCCATTACGTCTAAGATTTTCAACGCGGAAAGGAAATTACCCGACCGAATAAAGGAGTCGAGTAAGACTTTGAAGGTCTCAGAATCCACAACGACGCCGTCTCCCTTCATAGAGTCGAGCAAGTCCGGGACCTCGTGCAGATAGCCAGTGCGGCAGAGAATGCGGAAAATGATGGAATAGGAGAGAGGCGAGTGCTTAAAATTTGCGGAGAGGGAGCACCATTTGAAGAATTCAAGCTTGTTGGAGGGTTGGAGAGCGTTGCTTCGGAGGATTTGGTGGAGGAGAGATTCCGATAGCGGAATGGAATGGGGTTCGGGGAGATAACGAGTTCCGGAAACGATAAGAGTCTTGGTGAGCGAAGCGAGGAGGAGGAGGTTTCCGAGGTGGGAATGAGCGGTTTGAGGTTTGAAGAGTAAGGTTCTGCCATGGCGCATGACTTTAGTTTGGTGAAGCTTCGCATTTCGAACGAGAGAGCTCTTTGCTTTGTCGGTACAGCGTTTCTTTCTTTCTTTCTTTCTTTTTGTTTCCTTTGCTGAATATCAGTACAGCGTTCAGTCCCGCTACAGAGCGTGGTTTTTTTTTTTTTTTTTTCTGAAAGTGGAATATCATTCAATTAAAACAAAAAGTCCTGTTGTAGCATATTGTTATTATATTAGTGCACTTTTTTTACAATTTGAAAGAAGATGTACTTTGGTGAGAAGGATTGAGGTTCCAAGTTAAAATTAATTGGAACCTAATGGACTTCAATGGTAGGAATACTAGAATTTGGAAAGATTTGAGGGTGGCTTATGGTAAGAACTTCTTTCGGAAATCTAATGGACTGCTATTTTCTAAATTTAGCAAAATGACTGATCTTTTAACAAGTAATAATGATTAGGACATTCAAAAATTGGGCCTTCTAGTTAGGAAAAAGATAAATGGGTCTGGACAAAGAAAAGTAATGGCGATTCTCTCGCAAATTAGCCTATCTTTTACAAGCTTTGGATAGGGTTTCTTCTTGCGAGGTTGCACCTTTTCTCTGGAACAAACTTTGGAATAACAAGATTTTGGATCGCCATAAGATTCTTTGGTGGAGCATCCTCTTTAATGCTCTCCTAATTCGATCTGTTCTTCATAAGAAAATCTGTATTGATGGTGCAGGGTGTCCTATCTGTGGGGTTGAGGAGAAATTTATGGTGCACATTTTCCTCACTTGCAATTTGACTTTTTATTTGTGGCAGTCCTCGCCTTGTGGTATTTTTTCTATTTCGGGTATAGGTATTTGCATGTGAGACTGGGTCCAATTTATTTGGAACTTAAAAACCAAAGGCATTAATGCAGATGAGGTTTTTCTGTATACTTCAATTGTTGTTGACACTATTTGGAGGGTCCAAAATGATAAGGTACACAATAATAATATGGATAATGTAAAGCATTGTATTGTCTCTATTCATTACTCTTATGCAAATTATAGAGTTTCCCTTATCTCGCTCATATTCCGATCTTGTTGGATGAATGGCCTCCTCCTCCTCAAGATTGGCTCAAACATCTTAAAGTATGAATGGAATGCATGTGTATTGTGGCTGTAGCTAGAAACCACGAAGGCGAGGTGGCTTGAGTAAGCACGACAAAGTTAGATTTTTCTTATGTTCTTTGTGGCAAGGTGACTGCTTGTTGTTTGGCACTGTACATGGCAAAGGTTAAAAGTTGCAAGTTCATTATTGTGGAGAGCGACTCTAGGGTAGTGATCAATACTCTCAACAGCAAGGAGGCTAGATGGGAGATTGGGAACTACTTTTCTTTTTGTAAAAGGTTATCTCCTTATTTTGTAGGTTGTTTATTTTCTAAGTATTGGTAATACTTGTAATTTTATAGCTCATAATGTGGTAAAGTGAGCCTTTATCCACAATTAATATGGTTGCTTATCTGTATCCTCCTTCTAGCAAATATCTTTTGTAATGATCACGAAGTCTAATTTTTATCCATCAAGAGGCACGTTTTATTTTTATTTTTTTAAAAAAAGTTAAAATTACTTGGTACTAACAAGTAATTGACTAACAAGTAATTGACTAGATTAATCAAATTATAATATTTTTCTTATATTCTTAATGTAGAACTATTTCTAATACATTCTTTCAACATTTAGACTCGAAAGGGTAGGTATAACAAATGTGACCACAAAAAAAAACTTATTTCTACAAGACCATCAAGTGTACAAAATCTGAAGATGAATATGAGCTACAAAGACTTGTAAGAGATTAACGTGTCTTTGAGCAGAATGTTTATAGAGAAATGTTTATAGCCTTGTAACTAACTCTAAAACAGTGAAAAACTAAAAAAATAGAATAATAATAGTATCTGACAAGCCTAAATCAAGAAACTTGTGGATACACATTGGAAAATTTGTGTTTTTTTAGAAATACATTCGTCAAAAGTTCCAAATAAAGATTAAAAGTGGAGACAATAGAAACTTTATTTGTTCTGATATCATTTTATAAATTAAAAGGGAATTTTTTTTTTTTGAATAAAAAAGGGAATGTATTTTAGTGAGAGATTTGGTTACAACTTAAAACCAATTAGTACTAAGTGGAGTAACTCAATCTTCCAATATATTTTTGTGGTGTTTTTAGACATAAGTCTAAAATACATGCCATGTGGCACTCTCGGGTTGGACACAGTTCAAATAGCAGTTTTGTTAGTTGGTTTTGGGGGGAAATTTTCTTTATGTATAGAAACTATATAAACTCTAATCCTAAGGCAATTTGAGAGAGCTCAATTGTGAGAGTCACCAGATCAGAGAGAGAGAATAGAGATTGAGTGGTTGGGAGGATCAGGAGCTTGACTCCTTTGTAATCGATCTTTCTGTTGTAAGATCAAATACTTGTATTAATCTCTGGTTAATCAATAAAGAAAGTATGCTGATTGTTTCCCGAGGATGTAGGCGTAGATTGCATTGATCTATGTTCGAACCTCGTTAAAAAAAATGTGCCATTAATCTGTTCTTAGTTTATTAATCTTGATTGCTTAGTGTCCATACTTGATTGAATTTTATTGCTGGTTTTTGGATTGCATTTTCAGTTCTGGTTTGTGTTTAATTGTTCTTTGTTGTGTGTTCTTGAATAAGGTGAATTGTGAATTCATCACAAATGGTATCAGAGCTCGGTGGAGAAGAGAATGGACATTCAAGAACTGGTTCAAGACTCAAAGAACTCAACCTGAAAATGTCATCAGCAAGATTCGAAGTCGACAAGTTTACAGGGACAAACGACTTCAGTTTATGGAGAATCAAGATGAAAGCTTTGCTTGTACATCAGGGAATCTCAGAAGCAATCGATCCTACTCAACTTGCAGAAATTACAGATGTAAAGATCAGAAGGGATACATAATCAAAGGCTCACAGTGCCATTTTGCTAAGCCTTGGAGATGAAGTCTTGAGAGAAGTATCTGATGAAACTACTGCTTCTGGTTTGTGGATCAAGCTTGTTTCCATCTACTTGAAGAAATCCTTAGCCAACAAATTGTACCTGAAGAAAAAGCTTTATGCAATGAGAATGGATGAAAGCAAGGAATTAAAATGCCATCTTGATGAATTCAATAGAATAGTTCTTGATTTGAATAACATAGGTGTCAAGATCGAGGAAGAGGACCAAGCAATCATCTTGCTGAGTTCTCTACCTAAAACCTATGAGCATTTTGTAGATACTATTCTCTATGGAAAGGACACATTGACCATGTCAGAAGTAAAGGCTGTGACTCAACTCAAAAGAAATCCAAAAGAAAATTGATGACAGGGGAGATTCGAATGGTTATGGCCTTTACATTGGAAGAGGAAGATCTGATAAGAGAGAATTCAAGAATAAATTCAGAGGTAATAGCCAATCCAAGACCAAGTCAAAATTTAAGAGTGAAAAGTTCTGTTACTACTGCAAGAAAGAAGGACACTTTCGAGATGAATGTAGGGCATTAAAGGCCAAGAATGCTAGAGGTAAAAGCAAAGAGAGAGGTGAAACTAATGTTGCAGAAGATGGATATGAATCAGCAGATGTATTGGTGGTGTCTAGCAAGGAATCTGGTAAAGAATGGATATTAGATTCTGGGTGCTCATTTCACATGACACCTCACAAAGATCTGTTCTGTGAATTTAGGGATATACAAGGTGGAAATGTTCTTTTAGGAAACAACAAAGCTTGTCAGATCAAAGGAATTAGATCTGTGTTGTTCACCATGCATGATGGCATCAAAAGGACAGTCAAGAATGTCAGGTATGTCCCTGAACTCGAGAGAAATTTACTGTCTATTGGAGAACTAACTGCTAGTGGATGTTCTATTTAGATTGATGAGTCTCTTAGAGTGGTAAAAGTTTCACTGGTTGTTATGAAAGGTGATATCAGAAATGGTATCTATGTTCTTAATGGAAATGCAGTGTTGGGGACAGCAAATGCTGCTGTAAATGACAGTACTGGGGATAGAACTAGGATGTGGCACTTGAGATTAGTGTTGGGTTTTATGCCCTAAATAAAACTCATTTCAATATAATCAAATTTACTTATTAATAAAGATCAGAAATAACATTTTATGTTGCATGGTTCACATGATTTATTTCATGATTATATGTATATAATGTATGAATTCTTTTTAAGTCCAGAACATATGAGTTTGTTAAAGATTATAGTGTTGTCAGCACAATGGAATATAAGCTTAATTATATGTTCAAAAGTTTATTCCCTGATTTATCAGAACACTGGATTTAGACTGACATGGTATAATCAGCGATAGGTATTCTTACACCTTGGAAAAGTGTTATGTCCTTTCCAGGACATTGGCAAAGTTTACCAGTATCGGATGTATGGAGTATACATCGGAAGGGACCGATATTGAACTTTGATGAGATATATTAAAACTTACTGTAATATCTATTCAATTCAATATCACATGTTGATCCTAGATCAAATGACCTTAATCCTGATATGGGTAGGTTCGATCTCAAGAGTATTATACATGTTCTTTGATTTGTTAGTTAAGCCTACTTTTGGGTCAGGGTGATACGTGCATTTTGGGAACATGATAGTATAATTGAGTGGGAGCGCTACCATAAAGATGGAATCTATAACTTCTATAGGAACTTAGAAGTGAAACGATGATATCCTTCGAGCTTGGCTAAACAGAAATAAATGGTGGAGATCTCATTTCACTTTGCTGAAATATCATTTATACGGAGCTAAGTGTTTTAAGGATAAAATACATTGAAGGTGTAACGGTAACAGTAGTGCCTTTTCAATGTAGATCATCTATTAGAGGGTCATTGATCACATTAGGGTTATAACAATGGATAACTAATGACGTGTCTATATCATGGAACATATAGAGCGTTCTATATGACTGAGAGTGCAATTCCAAGTTCTAAGTGTGGATTCAATGAAGAATTAATAAGTTAGGGAATTTACTTGGTAAATTCGGTTCGACTTATTGGAAGCTCGGTTATATAGACCCATGGTCCCCATACTAGTTGAGACCATACTGCTTGTAAGACTCAGTTAATTGATTTTAATTAATCAATTAAAATTCTAAAAGTTAGACTATGTCTAATTTGTGAATTCTCACAGTTTAATGATGAAATTGTAAATAAAAGGATTTCTAGGTTTAATTATTAATTGAGAGACTTTGTATGTCTAATTAATAATTATTTGAAATGACAATATTATTTAATAATCTATTTTAGTTATTAAATAATTAGTTTTGGCATTTAAATGGTTAGAATTGGAAAAATGGCATTTTTGGAGAAATAGAAATAAAATTGAGGAAACTGCAAAATCCAAGTGAGGCCCATAACACACCATGGCCGACCACCTCTTTGCTTGTTTCCCAATTATTATTTTCAATTTTAATTGCCATGTAATTGCTAATCAAAGCCTAGCAATAATAGGAAAGTGGTGGATCACACTAAATAAGGCAGTTAATCAATTACACAGTAAAAGAGAAAACTGCTTATTTGAAAAGTTGAGCTCTCCCTTTTCCCTATATATAGCAACCCTTGTTCTCTTCTCTTGAATGATCATAGCTCACGAAATTAAGAGAGAAAAGAAGAGAGAAAATTTCGAAATTCCTTAAGTGAATGAGTAGTGCCCACACACATCAAGTGGTACCTCAATCATAGTATGTAAGACTATGGAAATTCTGCATCAAAGAAGGAGAAAAGAAGATCCAGATTCAGATCTTGATTATGCTCTGCTACAGAAAGGAATCAAGGACTAGAGATCTGAATGGAAGGAGTCATAATATTCCATTGCACCCACTGTAAGGTTTTATAAACTTTATATGTGTTTATTTTTATTGTTTTAGAATTCATATTAGGTTGTTAATCCAACATACTTGGTAGTAAATCTAGATCCTGGTAAAAGAAATTCCAACAATTAGGACATGTGAGTGAGAGAGGCCTAATTGAACTTGATAAACAAGGCCTGTTCAGGGACAAGTTGAATGGAAAATTGGAGTTTTGTGAAGAATGTGTATTAGGTAAAAGTTGTAGGGTAAAGTTCCCTACTGGCATGCATATCACCAAAGAACCACTCAACTATGTGCACTCAGATTTGTGGGGTCCATCTAGGACACAAACTCTTGGAGGTGCTAATTACTTCATGAGTATCATTGATGACTTCAGTAGGAAGGTTTGGGTTTTCATGTTGAGAAACAAAAGTCAAGCTTTGGAAACATTCAGCAATTGGAGAAAGCTCATGGAAAACCAAACAGGTAGAAAACTGAAGGTGTTAAGGACAGACAATGGATTAGAATATTGTTCAGATGAATTCAAGGATTATTGTGCCAAGACTGGAATCAAGAGACACAAATCTGTGATCAAGACACCTCAACAGAATGGCTTGGCTGAGAGAATGAACAGAACCATTCTAGAAAGAGTTAGATGTATGCTGAAGGGTGCAGGATTGCAGAAACACTTTTGGGGTGAAGCTGTGAAGAAAACATGCTATTTAATCAACAGGTGTCCCTCTGTTGCATTAAATTTCAAAACACCTCAAGAGATATGGACTGGAAACAAGCCTAACTATGATCATCTAAAGGTTTTTGGTTGTCTTGCCTATGCTCATGTTAGACAAGACAAACTAGAACCTAGGGCTTTGAAATGCTTGTTCCTTGGCTATCCAGATGGTGTGAAAGGCTATAAGCTTTGGTGCTTGGAGGATGGTTATAAAAAGTGCATCATCAGTAGAGATGTAGTGTTCAAGGAAAATGAAATGGCAATGAAACCTGGACAGAATTCAACTTTGAATGAAAGGGTACAAGTTCAAGTGGATCCAAATGAAGCAAGTCAAGACATTGACACACCAGAAGCATCTCTACCAGAAACTGGAGAAGGACAAATTGAATCTGATGATGACACTCATGCCAATCAAGAATATCTGAAGAGCTACCAACTTGCAAGGGACAGAGAAAGGAGGCAAACAAAGGCTCCAGACAGACTTGGTTATGCAGATTACTCTGCTTCAGAATGCACTGCTTTTGTCTTTGCTGCTGCAGAAGAAATTGACAATGCTGAACCCCTCAGCTACACTGAAGCAGTTCAAGGCGAAGCTAGAGAAAAATGGCTAATGGCTATCAATGAAGAAATGGACTCACTGATCAAGAATAAGACATGGATTGTAGTAAAGAGACCAAAAGGACAAAGAGTCATAGGCTGCAAATGGATATTCAGAGAAAAAGAGAGTGACAATGGAACTGGCAAGGTCAGATACAAGGCAAGACTCGTGGCAAAGGGATTCAGTCAAAAAGAAGGCATAGATTACAATGATATCTTCTCCCCAGTTGTCAAACAAACATCAATCAGAATTATGATGGCTCTGGCTGCAAAATTTGACTATGAGGTGGATCAAATGGATGTCAAAATAGCATTTTTACATGGTATGTTAGATGAAGAGATTTATATGACAATTCCAGAAGGTTTAGAAGTTGAAAACTCTGAAGATAAAGTCTTTCTACTCAAGAAATCACTATACGGCCTCAAGCAAGCTCCAAGACAATGGAACTTAAGATTTGATGAGTTCATGATTCGAATTGGCTTTAGTAAAAGCAAGTATGATCCCTGTGTTTACTATAATGATCATGTATATCTACTTCTCTATGTAGATGATATTTTGATCATAGGAAAACTAAGGAGTGAAGTTGACAAGATCAAGATGAAACTGAACAGTGAATTCGATATGAAGGATCTAGGGAGAGCAAACAAGATACTAGGGATTGACATCATCAGAAAGAGACCAGAATATATAATGCTATCTCAGAAGGGTTATCTTCAAAAGGTTTTGGATAAGTTCAGCATGGACAAAGCTAAACAGGTAACATCTCCCATTGCCCCTCATTTCAAACTTACACAATCTCAATCACCACAATCTGAAGTAGACAAGAGATACATGGATAACATACCATATGCATCATGTGTTGGCAGCCTCATGTACTCTATGGTATGCACAAGGCCAGATTTGGCCTATGCTATGAGTGTTGTAAGTAGGTTCATTGCCAATCCTGGCACTGAACATTGGGCAGCAGTTAAATGGACTCTAAGGTATGTCAAGGGAACCTTGGACATTGGATTAAAATTTCACAAGGACAACATTTCTCCCTGTGAAGTCACTGGCTATGTCGATTCAGACTATGCAGGAAGCATAGACACTAGAAGAAGCCTCACTGGTTACTGTTTTACAGTTTTAGGTGGATGTGTCTGTTGGAAATCCAACCTACAAAAGGTGGTTGCATTGTCTACAACTGAAGCCGAGTATATGGCAGCCACAAAAGCACTAAAGGAAGCAGTATGGTTGAAAAGATTTGCCCAAGAAATGAAAATCAATGCTGCTGATATCACTGTCTATTGTGATAATCAGAGTGCTCTTCATTTAATGAAGAATCCAATGTTCCATGAAAGAAGCAAACATATTGACATTAGACTTCACTACATCAGAGAGATTATTGCAAGTGGTGAAGTGCAAGTGAAGAAAGTTAAGGCAGATAATAACCCTGCAGATGTGATGACCAAGTGTGTGACATTAGCAAAGTTTAGACATTGTCTAAACTTGCTCAACATCACAACATTGCAGTGATAGACCTCCTCGGAGGTATAGTGAGACATCAAGCTTACTAATTCTTAGACTTATGTTAAAAAGGTGGATAATTGTGGTGTTTTTAGACATAAGTCTAAAATACATGCCATGTGGCACTCTCGGGTTGGACACAGTTCAAATAGCAGTTTTGTTAGTTGGTTTTGGGGGGAAATTTTCTTTATGTATAGAAACTATATAAATTCTAATCCTAAGGCAATCCGAGAGAGCTCAATTGTGAGAGTCACCAGATCAGAGAGAGAGAATATAGATTGAGTGGTTGGGAGGATCAGGAGCTTGACTCCTTTGTAATCGATCTTTCTGTTGTAAGATCAAACACTTGTATTCATCTCTGATTAATCAATAAAGAAAGTATGTTGATTGTTTCCCGGGGATGTAGGCATAGATTGCATTGATCTATGTTCGAACCTCGTTAAAGAAAAGGTGCCATTAATCTGTTCTTAGTTTATTAATCTTGATTACTTAGTGTCCATACTTGATTGAATTTTATTGCTGGTTTTTGGATTGCATTTTCAGTTCTAGTTTGTGTTTAATTGTTCTTTGTTGTGTGTTCTTGAATGAGGTGAATTGTGAATTCATCACAATTTTAATATTGAGATTCAGACATTTATAAACTTTATAAGAAGGTGGCCAAACAACAACAATCTAGGAGAACACCAAGATATTTCAAATCTAAAGACAAAACACATAGGGAGCGACTCCACAAAACGATACACAACCAACACTACAACACTAAAATTAGAGTATATCATTTGTATACAATTTTTTTTTTCACAAAATTTAAGTAAAGCTTCTAAATTAATCTCATGATGTTATTTTGTATTATTTTTTTAAAAAAAAAATAGAGTTTAAATTATCATTTAATAAAAAATAAGATATAATCAATAATTTTATAAAATACAATATTCAAAATGATATTTATCCATAATTATAAGTAGGAAACTAAAAAACATTGCCATACAAAAAATGTGTATTTTTGTTCTATAGTAGATTAGTTTTATTATGAGTCATTGAATTTGATCGTATAGCTTGATCCTTTGTCACGTCTTTTCCATTTTTGCTTTAGCCTATGAAATAATTAATAGTAAGAAAACATATTCTGATTAAATAAATCTGATATGAGTCCATTGGAATCTCATTCTCATTCCTAATGAGTTGTAAGCAATTTTTTATCACGCAATATTAATAGTAATATTAGTATTAATTAATCAATTATCAAACGTGGCAAATATGATAGTATTATTACCACTTGCTAAAGTCCCTAATAAACTACTTAATAATAGCATGACACATCACATAGGAAGGTTAATACACATTTTACCATTTACATTAATGGACGATTATGCAATTGGATTCTTCATTTTTAATAGTATAATTTATGTCTAGAAATTCATGTGTATTTTTTCAATTATACTTTATTTTTATTATGTTTAGATAATAAGTGGTAATTACATATTGTATGATTGATAATTATTTTATGCTCATGATTGAAAAATATTATAAAAAGTAGCAAGGGTATCTAATTTACTTAAAAAAATATTATATCGTTATTAGTGTAATTAAGTATTATTAAATTTTATATAATTTAATTTTATAATTATTATAGAATATCAATAATTTTTACAAGACCTTTAATTAATGTTGTTAGACACTACTGGTACCTTATAATTATACTCGTAATAATTACACAATGTAATTACACCAAATATTTATTCAAGTTATAAAAATTAGAGAGAGTGTAATTGTGACACTTCTGTTTATTCTAAGGGTGAGTGCAGAGCAAAGAACAGAAAATATATAAAAAAAAAATGTGGTTTATTGAAAGGGGAGTTTTATTTGCACCCCATAAAATAATAAATACACCATATAAAAAAAAATATAAACTTAAATAATTTTTAAAAATTACTCTTATTTTTTTTAAAAAAAAAAATTCCTCATATTATTTTATGTTAATTTCAATATTTGTTTTGATTTCATTTTCATAATTTTTTCTAACTTATCTATATATTTTTTTATTTTTTTCTAAGAAAATTTCATATAATTTTTTATTCTAATTTTTTGTCATAATATTTAAAATATAATGTATTTTTATTTGATAGGTATATTTTTTAAGAATAGAATTAGAAGAAAAAAATTAATAAAACTTAGTACAATTATAGATATAAATTTTATATAAAATAAAAATTATTAAAATTGGGTGTCTTTAAAAATTTTTGGGGTGTAAATAAAATTTCCCATATTGAAAATCTTAATTACATGGCTAATTTTTTTTTTTTTTTTTTTTTTTTTTTTTTTTGTATTAACTGCAATATGCACCACACCTAGCAAAACAATGAAGTTAACAAGGTAGAACATTAAGGGCTCGTTTGGAATGTCGTATTAGGTCGTATTGTATTGTATTATATTAAATTGTATTTTATGCAATATTTTTATGTAAAACTATATATGGTATTAACTTTTATGGATACCTAATTAAGGTTTAACATAGTATTATATAAAAATATGATATATAATCCAATTCAATATAATATAATACAATACAATACGACATAATACGACGTTCCAAACGAGCCCTAATTAAAATATATATTACAAAAAAGAGTAAAATAAAAAAGTTTAAACCGAATCTTAATACTTTAACAAGTAAAATAAAATATAATTCTTCAAGTCTCAAGCAAATAAAAGATAAAAAATATAAAATAATAACTAGTTAAAAATTATAGTCTATTTCTAATCAATATTCATTGTTAAAAATTATAGTCTATTTCTTCATGAGTGTTTTCTTGTTAACTAAAGAAATTTGCACAGACCTTGAACGTATCATGTCTAAATTTTGGTGGAAAGCTCAATCCAAGTCTTCTACCAAAGGAGTTAGCGCCAGTTTGGCAGTTGGCACAACTGTGTTGTGGGGAAAAGCAGCTGTAGCTGTGCTGTGAGAAAAAACAGCTGTAACTGTGCTGTGAGAAAAAACAACTGCAGCAGAACTGTAGAAAAAAGCTAATCTGAGTGTTTGGTAAATTATAAATTTCAAAATACTGTGAGTTGTTAAAATTTATTATAATAATAATAATGATAATGTTATAATCTAATTTATTATAATCACAAATATATAAAACTTATTTTATACAATATTTTATTATTTTTATATATTTTTAATTTTTTTTTCAAATATAAATTTATACGCATTTGATAAAAATAATTTATAGTATTATTATATTATGTTTTATCAAATGTAAAAAAAATAGATACTCAATTATATAAGAAAATTTTTAGGTTGATGTTGTTTGTTAATATTAAAATAAAATATAAATTATTTTTTTAAAAAAAATAAGAAATTTAATAATTATTTATTTTAAATATTTTTATTTTCTAATATATAATAAATAAGTAAATATGGTTTAGTACAAATAAATTTATTATAGTCTTTTAATCAAAATAGCTTTTTCCAAAAGTTAGGTTAGAGCAGCTTTAGCTTTTAGCTGTACCTTCTTCAAAAAGTTATTTTTTGACTGTTTACCAAACACATTTTTATCACAGTTTTTCCGAAAAGCAGCTTTTAGCTTTTTCAAAAGCTGTACCAAATGGGCCCTTAGTTGGTTCAGTTGGAAAAGGCTTCGTCAGCATAAATTTGTTGGGGGCCTTGGTTTTCAAGATCTACGCAATTATAACTTGTCTTTCCTTGCTAAGCAAGGATGGCGGTTGCTGTCAAATGATACCTCTATGGCAAGCAAGATTTATAAAGCTAGATATTATCCTAATGGTAGCTTTTTATCTGCTACATTAGGACAAAATTCAAGCTTTATTTGGTGCAGTATTTTTGAAGCTCAGGATCTGGTGCGGGCAGGGGTTAGACGCTCGATTGGGTCTGGTGCGAATGTCAGTATTTTAAGGGATCCTTAGTTACCAGATTCAAGTAATCCCTATGTTTCTTCCATTCACTCGAGCCTTGTGAATCAACCTATTTCTTCTTTGATGATAGTAGGCTCTAAATCCTGGGATATTGAGGTTGTGACGGACCTCTTTAATGATTGTGATAGAGCTTTGATTTTGTCGATCCAATTGAGTGAAACGACTGAGGTGGATAGCTGGTTTTGGGCGAAAGAAACTTCAGGTTTTTTTAAAGTGTGAAGTGATTACAAGCACTTACAGCTGATTAAAGGTGAGTTTCCAATTGTTGATGAAGGTGTTGGCTGGAACAAGCTTTGGCAGATGGCTATTCCCCCTAAGGTTCATCATTTCTTGTGGCGATCTATCTCTAGATGTCTTCCTACGAAGGTGCAGTTGCATACTAAACATGTTTATGTCGACCTCATGTGTCCTCTTTGTCATTTGGTCGTTGAGACCGTTTTTCATGTGCTTGTGGATTGCTGTTTTGCTCGATAGTTTTGGAACTTGTCTATTTTAAATTCGACTACTGGTGTAGACCAGTCTTTTAGCAGCTGGTTTTTAATCTGCTTGAGAATAATTCTTCAACAGTTTGCTTGGAAGCTGCTATGATCAGTTGGGGAATTCGGAAGGCTCGGAATGATTTGTTTTGGAAGAAGAAAACTTGCTCAACGGTTGAAGTGGTGAGATCAGTGCGTTCTATCCTTAATCACTGGAGTGCTGCCCAATCTCAAAAAAAGGGGCTATTGGTTGTCCTTTTTAACAGTATTGTGCAGTGGCGAAAACCGGAGATGCATAAGATCAAAGTTAATGTTGATGGTGCCATTTTTGAATTGGAGCAAAGATTCGGCTTTGGGTGTGTGGCTCGTGATGATAATGGTAAGCTGATTGAGGTTATTTTGGGTAGCTGATGTGGCTCGGTTTGGCCTAAAATTACTGAGGTGATTGAGGTGAAAGAAGCTTTAAGCTGGATCAAGCGAAAAAGATAGAGGGATGTGATACTTGAGTCTGATGCTTTGGTAGTTGTTCAGGCAGTGAATAGCTCTGTTCAAATGCCTTCTGAGTTTGGTTTGTTGGTGATAGATTGTCGTTCTTTGCTAGCTGGTCTTAATAATGTTTCTTTGTCTTTTATCAAACGATCTACAAATAGAGCTGCTTATTGTGTTGCAAGAGAGTCTTGTTTTGTGTCAGATGGTGTCTTTAATGAGTTGAATGCTCCCTTTGGTCTTAAAAATATTGTACTGAATATATGATTACCCTTTGTTCAAAAAAAAAAAAAAATCATTGTTGTACTTATATATGTAGAAATTAACTCATTTTGAATTCCAAATTTTTTTACAATTAATAAAAAAAAAGAAAGATGTATATAAAAATTAATAACATAAAAAAATTATTATATCTATTCTATATAAAGTGTCCCTATGTAACAGAATTCTTGGTTTAACATTGCTTTTTGAATTTTTACGGTAACTTTAACAGAATATCCTATTAATTAACAAAATATTTTTATGAATTTTATAATACTATTATATATATTTAAAAATAAAAATTATATAGATATTTTATATAAAGAAATTTTAATTTAAATTTAAAATACTTAAAATATTATAGATATTTTTAATCATAATTTTAAATTTATTAGTTTATCTTTGAATTAAAATAAAAAAAAATTATGTAAATGTTTTATATGAAGAAATTTAAATTTAAAATATTATAAATATTATAATATTTTAACCATATTTTTAACTTTATTATTATTTATTGTATATTTTAAATTAAAATATTTGTACTAAGAAATTGATTGCTTTCCATTTTAGTTATGGTAAACCGATTAACACACCATATTTTTCGTAAAGTTTGAGAATAAAAAACCCTTATATCAAATTTACGAATCCAGTTTATATATAAGCACACTCAAATTTGATTATGTGAGTTTTTGTTAAGAATATAGTAAATTACAATATATACATTATCAGATACGTTACCTAATTAAGAAAATTTTAAAAATTTTAAAAATATGTATATATAATTATATTCAAATGACACTCCAATGTAGCAATAACTATTTTTTTTCCTTAAAGATCAAAATCTCAAACTCCATTTAAAAATTAAAAAAAAAATACATTACCTAATTTAAAAAAATTAAACATACATGTATTGCACTTAATATTACCTAATTGAACCTAATTAAAAAAAAATTAATTATACGTGTATTGCACGTAACATCAACCTAGGTATCTTTTACAATACGTTTCATTAAAAGTATATATATATATGTATTTCTTTTTGATAGAAATATATATATTTTTATATATGTATATATTTATATGTATATGCACAAATTATGAAATATTGTGTGTTTCTTTTTAAACAGAACGTTTAAGACATTATTAGAGTAAACATTTTATTACTTGGCAAACAACATATTATATGCATTAGAAAATACATTTTTATAAAGAATGGTAGAATATTCTTCATCCAAGACTTAATTATTTACATGTATTGAATATACATAAAAATAACTTCACAAAATAATTATATTACTTTTTATTGTCTTAATATCATTTTATATTAAAAAAATTCAATTAGACCATAATAATAAATTAAATTATATATAATTATTTTGTATATTATTTATAATTAAATTATATAGCACCTAATATAAAACTAAGCATGGGCGCCTAGCTTTTTTCTAGATGCTATGCGAATATAACAGATTTTTTAAAATATATTTTAGGGCTTTTTTTCATAAATGTACAATAAAAATAACATAATTACAAAAATTGTGCAAAAAAAAATTATTTTAAAAACTTATACATTTTGAAAACTTATTACATGAAACCATACATTTTAATCATTAAATAATAAAATATGTTTATTAAACCTCAAAATAAATAATTTCGTAAAATTAATTAAACAGATTTATAAAAATAAACAAGTTAAATATTTTTTTATTAAAAGATAAATGTTTATTATCTATTTTAGTATGAATTATTATAATTTAATAAGATTTTTTTTAATAAAATACAATATCAAAATTATAAACATTAATGTATATAAATATAAATACTTAAAATTACTAAAAATAAACATGACATATAGAGTGATATGATAAACATATGTGAATATTATTATTTTGTTTATTAAATTAGTATGTTTAATAAATAGAAAACAAAATAAATATATATATATACAAAGTATTTTATATTATTAGTATGTTTATTATAATTGTAAACATAAAAATAGACATAGTCAATTTATACTATACTAAAATAAGTATATTTTCTTTCTATTGTTTCTATATATTGATTATTTTCTAATGACTTAGTGAACGAATTTTCTATTGAAGTATAATTCTTACATTAAAAAATAAACAAACAAACATAACTTTATAAATTCCAAAAATTATTTAATTAAAAAAAAATAAACATGACACAATAAACAAAGAAAAAGATAAAGATAAACAATTTTTTTATATATATTATTTATTTTCTAAAAAATAAACATAACATACGTAAAGTGATATAATAAACTCATGTGAATATTATTATTTTATTTATTAAATTAGTATGTTTAATTAGGGATAATTGCGGCATAAGTCCCCAAAAAGTCCAGTTTGATACAGATAAATCCTAACCTCAAAAATTAGCGGTGATAGTCCCTAAGGTCACCATTTTTGTTTGTCTGTTACTACCTAAGTTAACTGTTCCGTTTGTGTATTTTAATATGCCACGTGTTGAAGTATTAGTGGTCCACATCATAATTTTAAATAAAAATAATTTAAAAAATAAAAAATTATTAAAAAGTAAAAACATCAATTATTTTTTTCATTTTCTTTCTTTTTTTTTTTTTTTTTTTTTCTTCAGTTTTCTTCTTATTCATCTTCTTCTATCTTCTTCTTATCTCCAGCCAACCCCAATCCCAACCACTACCCAACCCACACGACGGACTGTAATGCTCCGGCTACCCTCGACCCAAATGGACTACCGAGAATTCAAAAACTCCCAAAGCTCTCTCATTCTCCATCTCCTCAATCGTGCCGAGGTTGGGTTGTTCTTCCGCCATTGACGAAGCTTTGCCTTTCGTCGTAAAAAATGGAGGCCACCACCACAGATCTAGTCTTCACAGTCGAAGACCACCAAGAGTTCATCTCCTCCTCGCGCATACACCTCGGATCTGGCCTTTATGGTTGAAGGTGAACCTAGATCTATGTGAACCCCAATCTCCTCATTCTCCTTGTCGTCCCAACTTCGTAGTCGACCCAAGAGACTCCCAACAGGTTTCAAATATTCTAGTGATTGAACATATTTCTTTTAAGTATGCATTTAGAATTGTTTGAGTGATTGAGCATTGATTTTTTTTCTATAATTGTTTGTGCAGATTTTTTTCTGTGAAAAAAGATGAGTTGTATATGTTTCTTAAGGGGATGATTTTTCAGACTTAAAAATGGTTATTGATTTAGAGATTGAGTTGGATATTTTTTTTAGGAAGATGATGATTTTTTTATTGCTGTTGTATATTGTTGTTAGAGAAGAAACTAAAAAAAGATTAATTGTATGCTGCAATTGGAGAAGAAACGAAAAAAAAAACAGAAAAAAAATGAAAAAATATTAATGTTTTTAATTTTTATATTATTTTTAATTCAAATTATGATTTGAACGAATAATATTTCAACACGTAGTATTTTTAACATACACAAACATATCCGTTAACTTAGGTAGTAACGGACAAACAAAAATGGTGACCTTAGGGACTATCACCGCCAATTTTTGAGGTTGAGGATTTATCTGCATCAAACTGGACTTTTTGGGGACTTACGCCGCAATTATCCCGTTTAATTAATAGAAAATAAAATAAACACATATATAAAATATTTTATATTATTAGTATGTTTATGAAATTTTTACACCAAAAATACAAAATACCAACTTTATTACATATATACAACAACACGGTTACATCAACATTTTTACCTTCTCTCTTAATTTTATTACACATATACCACTTGCACATCAAATCCATGCACCTATCAACCATCAATCAACTCTCAATCACTTCCCTTTTTTTTTTTCATTTGATTTTTTATTTCTATTCATTTTTTTTTTGAATCAGATCAAGTAAAATCCATGCACCTATCAACCATCAATCAACTCTCAATCACTTCCCTTTCTTTTTTTTTCTTTTGTTTTTATTTGATTTTTTATTTCTATTCATTTTTTTTGAATCAGATCAAGTAACCTCCATTGTTGAACCATAACTCCCCACGATTCCTCAACAATTTTTTCCCTCTCATTTTTGTTCTTCAAATTTTTTTCAACTCCCACTAAACCAATCCCATAACTGTTTCCCTCTTTCCTTTTGTTTTCTATCTCTATTTAAAATGATTATGACCCGTTCATCCTCATCTCCTTCCCCTGTTCAGAAAAAAAAAATCTAAAATGGGTTTGAAATCACTAGCTCATAAAGCTAAGGGAAAACGTCCTATTATTTGAGGAGGAAGATTCTGATTTTGCTCCTCCATTAACGAAGCGTGGGAGACCTCATCCTAAGAAGAAAACAAAGCTCGGTGTGCAAGAAAAAATGGCTGAAGACGTTTCTGGAAAAAAAAAAAGCTAATGTTGGTGCTGATGTTCGAACCGAGGTTTGTTTTTGGTTTTCCCCCATTTTTGAAATTTTTTCATATTCAACTTTTGAGGGTTTTGTGTTTATTGATTTCTCATTTTGTAATAGTTTTTTCATAGTTTTTTAATAGTGTAAACACCTTCTGTATGTATTTTTTTTAATATGTTTTTAATCTAGTTGTTTCCTGTTCATTTTTATATCATCAATGGGTAACAATGAGATTTATCATGGATGTTGATGTTCAAAGAGTTTTTCCTGTATTTTAGTTTGTATACAGTTGTTTTGTAGTTTTATTATAGTTTTGCTACTTGCATATGTTATTTCATTATAAAACTAATATACAGCTATTTGCACAAAACTTACTATGTATAACTACTATTTCTTAGTCCCCGTCAAATTAAATTCCTGCATAATATATAAACTATCATAAAACGATAATGCAATTATAAAGCAACCAAAACAAAAAATAAAGAGACTTATACGACGTAACTTGCTGTACCTTAATTCGATTTTACTCTTCTTTTCGTGTTTTAAAAAAAATATATTTATATTGGAAACCAGTAATCAATCAAAATGCATCTGTATATAACGTAAATGTATTATTCATGAGGTTTTTTTAAAAAATGTTCACATTATACATTGTTTTGGATTTGGTGGGAGCTCCAAATCAGTTTGTTACAGATCTACATTTCATGAATCTGAATTTCGATATTAGGGGGAGTTGTTTTGATCGAATAAAACAGAAAACAAATGTGTAATTTCAGTTTCTTCACAGTTTTTCTGATTTTTTTTCGTCATTTTCTGCTCAGATCATTGCATGTCTTCTTTTCCAGTTGATTTTGCCAGAATTAGTGGTTGTATTTTCCTCGTTTTGGTTGTTTTGCAGTTTTGAAACGATCGAGGTATGTTCATCTTCAACGTTCGCTCTGTACAGTTGAAGACTTAGTGCATGTGATATTTTTGTAAATATTTGTATGTGGAGTGTATAAATGTTTAATGGGCCGGCCCATAGTATATTTGTAATTTTTTTTCTTTTTTTGTATTTTTTCTGTTTTTTTTCCATGTTTATTATAATTGTAAACATAAAAATAAACATAGTCAATAAACACATATATAAAATGTTTTATATTATTAGTATGTTTATTATAATTGTAAACATAAAAATTAACATAACCAATATTACTATATATATAATAATTAATACTTATTACCATATATATATTATAAAAGAAAATTGAAAAAAAGTTTTTAATTATATATAAAAGTGTACGAGAAAATGATATTAAATTTTTTTTTACATATTTCATAATTAATTAAAATAATGTATATAAAATTGTAAAATGTCCTATATTTTATTAACCACGCTCTATCACGACAATAGTAACCGCACCACAATAGAGATTAACCATACTACACCACGCTCGATATTGCTATTAAGAAGGAGGGTCTAGTTATGTTGGAAGTGCTGGTTATGAAGGTTGCTACTGCCTTGTTTGGAGAGGATTCTCTTGATGAGGAATTGCAAGCTCTGTTGTGTAGTAGCGATACTGTACCAAAAGTAGATGTGAATGGCCTAAAGTGCAAAAAAAAAAAAGAAAAAATGAAATGGCATTAAATAATTTTTTTAATAAAAAATAAAAGAAAACTGCAAAATTATATAACTTAAAAATTGAAAAGAAATATATATTTTGTAGCCCCTATAGACAATACATAGCCCAGTCCGTGTGTGGTGAGCCACTGTGGCTAGGGATTTATAGGTGTTGGAGATGGACTTTGTCTGTTTCTTTTAGTCATTTACTTAAAGTCTTAGATAATGTATGTGCATGTTTTATTGATTCCTATGGCTTATAATTACCAAAAAAAAAAAAAAAACTAGAAGAAAGTGAGGTTAGTAAAATATTATTAGAAATATCTTCATCACTATCAGTTTCATTATTACTACACGTGACATTAAAACTTTTTTTATTTTTTTTTGTGAGTATTTGTACATTCAGATTGAATACGTTCAAAACTTTCACATTTTTGCATTGAATTCTCTTTTAATTGTTAGTCATTGAAGGTTTCAAAAAAGTATTACTTTTTGAAAAATTCTTTTTGTCACTATCTTTTTCATGTATTTTGAAAAGTTTCTAATTAAAACATCTATTTGATCATCTTCTCTATTATTTGAACTTTCTTTTTCAGCAACATTAAAAGCAATGCCATTACCTCTATCATCTTTGGACTTGGTATTGTCATTTTACTTAATTTGTTGATTTAGTTCAAAGGTACGCAAGGACACTATCAACTCCTCACCTTCATCTTACTGAATTTTTTTGCTTTTTCCATAGTCAATAGCTTAGTGTCGAATCTGTTAGGAAGAACTCTCACAATTATTTTGACTGTCACTGATTCATCAAGTTTTTCTCCCAAGACAAAATATTCGTTAGCAATATCACATAATCTTTCATTAAATTCAAACAAAGATTCATTATCAGACATTCGAAGATCATCAAACTTAATTTGAAGCATAATAAACCTAGTATGCTTAGCATCAGAATTTTCTTCAAATTGAGTTTGAAGGATTTACCAAGTATTCTTAGCAGATTCACAAGAATAATCTTAATAAAACCTTCACCTATTCCATTAAATATAGCATGTAAAGCTTTACTATTGTAAGCATATAACTTATCATCTTCAGTAGACTATTCAAGTTCAAATTTTAACTTTGAATTACCTTCAGAATCTACCACAACGGGATGAGACCATCATGACAGAATTATTCTCCATGCCTTCTCTTCTTGAGGCTTGATAAATACCCTCATTCTAACCTTCCAATAAAGATAGTTAGAATCATTCAGGAGTGGTGGACGAGAAATAGAACTTCATTTTGCAAAGGGAAATATATTGTAAAAATACAAGAAAATGTTAAAGGACAACACTAAGAGTTTAATGTTCTGCTCTAATACCAATTGAAAAACTGTGTTTTTACATATGTCAATAAATTTATAACAGTAAATAAAAAATTGTGCAGAATTTAAAACTTAACACAAGAGAATTGTATATGGTATTAGTGTTTTTGTATTATGTTTTTTGTGTTTTTTTTTTGTTATTTTTTGAATTATCCCTTTTTTAATTATAATTTTGTGATAAATTGTATCAATTCAAGGTTATTATCACCACCACTGTACACAAACATAAGTAATTGCCAATTGTCTTCTTATAGTTAAACGAAGATTAATAGTATTAGTAGAGATGGGCAAATTGCATATATGCCACTCTGTGCCAAGTGTATATACAGTACCAAAAGAAGTGTGAAGATTTCTGGAATATAACCACACGTTAAAGAATGACCATTCAAAGGGTGAATTGGCTATGACGTGTCAGTCTTTCCCAACTTAATATCAAATATTCTTTCTTATACAAAATGGGAATTAAAAGAGAATTGACTGTGCATGCATATAAGACTTGCTTTACATTAACTTTTTATCGAGTTTTAATTTTATTTTTATTATGAGACTTGACACATTGTTCTTATATTCAAGAAAATTGTATAATGCACTGTTTTAAAAGTATTTTTTTATAAATATAATTTTTAGTATAAGATACCATATCTGCCACTACTAAGATGCTATTTGCCTCTTTCTACTTATATTAATAATTATAATTACATCTCTCCAATGATAATAATAAGAAGAGTTTTGACTAATTAGGATTGATTGAAAAGGGTAATCCAAATTCAAACAGAAGATCAGCTGTTAATATGCAACGTTTAATGGTGTTGTTACTGAAATTGAAGATATGAGCAAAGCAATTGATTCTGTAAAAATCTCATCCCCACTTACTGAAAAGTTATTGGACAAGAAAGAACCAAAAAGTTGATGATTTAATACTTATTAATTTAAGCTTGCGTTTCAATTGGTTAGACGCCTTTAAAAAGCATGATGTGATTCTATATTCAACAATGTCAGGTCTTGGTCTAGCTATTTTGCCTATATAAAGAGAAATAAACCAGTTAAAACTATGCAATCTAAACTAAATTCATAAACTAAAAAAGAATAGAGAAGAGGAGAAGCCTATATATTAAGATGACTTTTGGTGCACAGTGGAAACCAGCTACAGCTATGCTGGCTATTAATTTTGCCTTTGCAATAGTAAATTTACTTCTCAAGAAGAGTATTGATGATGGTTTAAACCATTTGGTTATCGTTACATATCGACAGATGGTGGCTACTATGTTATTGTTACCAATTGCCTTCTTTTGGGAGAGGTACAACGTAATAATACTGTTTGATTAAGAACCATATATAGGTTGTGTTTTCAATGACACTGATAAGTTTACTTGTTTTTCTTGTAGGAAAAGCAGAGCTGAGATTACAGCACACATTGTTTGTTACCTTTTCTTCAGTGCTTTAATTGGGTTAGTTTCTTTTCTCATATCATAATCTGTATTTTCCCACTTGAATAGTTCTTTATTTAAAGTCTATGTTGGTATATTTTCAGGGTAACTCTTGCCCAGTTCTTGTTCCTTCTTGGACTTCAATACACATCAGCTACTTTTTCTTGTGCATTTCTCAACATGGTGCCTGTTTTCACATTTGTATTGGCACTGCCATTTGGGTAAACTAATATTTAAGCTCACCTTTATCCTTTTTTACCTTTTGTTACTTATTGAGATGCATACACATAAAATAATCATCTCACTAAAATTCTTCCAGTCTTGAAAAGCTGAACATGAAAAGCATAGGCGGTTGTGCAAAGCTGTTGGGTACAATGATATGTGTGGTTGGAGCCTTGGTGCTAACATTCTACAGAGGAATGCAACTAACTCATTTACATGCACAACAAGCCACAGAAGACCATGCCAGCATGAAACACACACCCGAAAAGGCGAAGAATTGGGCGGCCGGTTCAGTACTCCTGGCTACAGGCAGCCTCTCGTGGTCTTCATGGTTCCTCTTGCAAGCAAGGATTGGGAAGATGTATCCATTTCAATATTCAAGCTCAGCCATCGTGTCCCTCTTTGGTGCCATTCAGTCAGCCATACTGACTTTGTTAATTGAGAGAAGAATCTCTATGTGGATTCTCAAAGGAAAGTTGGAGATCATTGCTGTTGTTTATGCTGTGAGTTACTAATATGAACAACTTTCTAGTGTTAATTTTTTTCAACTTGGTAAGCACTTGACTATCTATTTATTTATTTTGAGCCAGGGAATGGTGGGATCAGGGTTGTGCTATGTTGGGATGTCATGGTGTGTGAAGCAAAAGGGTCCAGTCTTCACATCAGCATTTACTCCTTTCACACAAATTTTTGTAGCTTTTTTTGATGTCTTTGTTTTGCATGAACCAGTTCACCTTGGAAGGTTTTAAAATCATGGAATTCTCTTTGTTTCTTTTCAACACCTTTTTCAAATTCTTTGTTTTTAAGTTTTTGCTGGTACTAACATTTTGGCAATGGTAATTTAACCAGTTTGCTGGGATCTATCTTGGTCATAATTGGTATGTACACTCTTTTGTGGGGTAAAAACAAAGAGGCCAAGGAAGTTGGTACAAAGCAGAACCAAGTAGCAGAAGAAGAGGGTGAAGATTGTAGTAACTCAACAGTGTCTCATGTCATTCCTGTCACAATCAACCCAACAACTTCTTAATCTAATATTTTAGCCACAGTTCACAATAGTCTTAAGAACAATTGTTTGGATGCACACACTTTTGTGTTTACTACTTTGAGATGTTAAAGACCTAATTAGTAGTAAATGGTTTTTGTTTACCCTGCTTCCGCACTCTCAGTATGATTTAGCCAATTTATGTATTGGAATATTACTAGCATAAGGTAAAGATATTTTGGAAGAGACAATAAATTTTTTATATCGGAGCAAATAATTCATAATTTATTTATTTGTTTTTTTTTTGATAATTAAATGAGAGACGTACACATTTTATTCCCACCAAAATAAATAAAGAAGATATTAAAATAGTAATATACAAAAAACAAAATGATATTCACTATACTTCTTATGGTTAAAACATATATAAATTATATATAACATTAAAAAATATACTTGTACAACATGAGGCTATTTATTCATCTCCAATTTAAAATGTGTTAAAATAGAGTTGAAGAGAATCATTTGGAGGGTGAGGACAGTCCCTGAGTCTCCAAAAAAATCACCAATCAAAGTACTGTCCTTTCACTGTGTTTAGTTTAGTCCAACCAAAATAAATGGCCATACGGTACACATCTACTTCCCTCAGATGATTGAGTTTTTGTTCTTTTTGTCTATTTGTTTCAGAATATACTAATGATAACTTAAATCTGTTAAACTCTTTTTATTTTTAATCATAACAAAATTATTAAATTATCTAACTAATTATAAAATAAAAATATGAAATATCTAAACAATGAAAGCATAGATTATATAGGCAAAGAATGTTTCTCAATGAGAAAAAACCTCAAAAGTCTACCATATTAAGCTCTTATCTAAATTTAAGATTTTATAAATGATCACCAACCTTTATCTTTCTAAACAATTCAGATTGCTTCAATCAATTTTCTCACAAGAGCGTAATTTTTCGTGATCAACTTTAGTCGTCACTTTTCACAATCAGCAGGACTTAATTTTTTTTTCCGACCCAACCAGAAGAATATGCTACCGTGTAAGCTATATTTATATTTCTTGCATTGTCATGACTGGTTTGTAAAGTTGTTTATGGAACAGTAGAAAAATTAAAATAATACATTATTTTAAGTGGGCTGTTACGATCGGCAATTTCCGACTGCTTGCATATTTTTGAGCTGCAAATATTTTAAAGAGAATGACCTAGTACGCGATTTCTCAAAAATTTCATTCGATAATATTAGAGAACGTTGTTCTATATGAATTAAATGTAAAAGTAATGAGTAAACATGTGTTACTTCTTTCATTACCAATTAGTTTTATTAATTAATTTTGAGATGGAACCATAATTCTAGATATGGTATCAAAACCATATTTTTCGTAGATTTTTAATCCACAAAATAGCACTATTTTGAAAGGGATATTAAAAAATAAAAATGTAAGTTACTCTATTCATTATTAATTGATTTTTATAGATGGAACCCTTTTATATATGCCTCAATACAATAATGACCCTTTTATTGTGAATATAAGTAACTCCAGCCAGAAGAATATGTTTCCTTGTAAGCTATACTTATATTTCTTTCATTGTCATGACTGGTTTGTAAAATTGTGTATGGAAGAGTAGAAAAAATAAAATAAAACATCATTTAATTCTTTTTCTCTCTTCTCAGTGTCACTCTCATATATTTACAGAATAATGGTCTTTGTACATTTATTAAACAAGTCGTTTGATATGAGAGCATACCTTCTTGAGGCCATGAAGGCAAATCAAGAGAAAGATGCCCCCAAATAGAGAAGCTTTCAAAATTACTCTCTCTGGTGGAGAATTTATGGTTAGATATATACAATCTACAGCTATGAGGATCCAAGCTAAACCCTCCAAGAAGGTTCTAACTAATAAGATATTTCCTTTTGTTTCCCCACACACTCTGAAAATTATTCTCAAACACAAAGCACCCACAACCAAAAATGTGGTCAGTGACCAACCCCTGTAAGACACTATCTTTCCACCCACAATCAAACTCTCATTTCGGCACACACAAGATGGACACTCACCTGAAAATGTCGACATGTTTAAGGCATCAAAACCTGTATAGTATGGTAAAACAACAGAGTCCAGGTACAAACTTGCATGTAAAATGCCTGAAATTGTTGATGCCTCAAAGAAAACATACTTTATGTCTTTACCAGTTCCGCTCTCGAAACTGAGAGCAGAGATATGAACCAGTTGGAGAATTGCAGGGCCAACTAAGGACAGAGGAAACAAAGTGTTGATTCGGTGTCCATTGGCTAAGGCCAACAGGATTAGTGGGAGTGAAATTGGCCCAGAAGGTAAAAAAAATCTCTTTAACATTGTAATACTAGTTTGGCCTTTTCCTGTTATGTCCATTACCATGATGAAAAGAGTTGCAAAGTATGAAAAAGTAGTGAATATAAGAAGTAGAATATCCACAACAGGTGAATAGTTACCAGGATAGGTACTATCACAGAAGTAGTGATATGGGCAGCTGATTGGATCCATTGTTTCTTCAAATTGCCATCTGACACATTTGTAGAACATTAACTTGATATCTTCCAGGACCCATTCTGGTTGCTCAGTTGGGTATTCTGGTAGGAGTAGTTGCCAATTCATTATATTTGTCTGCCTTTCTTTACTCCTCACTGAAATTTATGTGTCTCATTATTGTTCTCTTGGTTTTGCTGCTTTAATATAACAAATTCATCTGTTGGTTAATTTCTTTCAGTTGATGAGGATATATCAACTAATTATTCTTTTTATTTATTTTTCTTGTCCTCTTAGTTTTTTTTCTTTTCTTTCCCTTAATATAAAATACCCCATTTGCTTGTGAAATGTTATACCAACACCATAATGTTATATGGTCATTTTTCTGTAATTGGGTCTCAAGATAGGTAGGTTTCTTGAGAAGGAGACAGACACTTGACAGTAAAAATTGTTATTGAAACTACAAGCAATTGGAAGTGTTGGAAAAAAGCAATTTGGGAAAAATGAAACGTCCTAAGAGCTATAGGGAGCTTGGTTTCAAAGTAAAGATGCTGATTTTGGTTTGGGTTTGGTGAGTGATTGGTACTGATTGATATAATGATGGATTAGCGGACCTTGGTTTCTGATTAAGGGAGTTTACTTATGGACAATATATGCAAACAATTGAGGTTTCTCTACCTAATTACTTAGATTAAGACTTGGGAAGCCTTTGACCACAAATGTTATACAAAACTTAGTGAAATAATGGAGTATTTATTGTTTTTAAAGTACATGGTTGGTATTATATCTCTTTTGGCATTCAAACTTTCATTTTTAAATAAATAAATAACAATAATCCGAGTATGATCTAAAACAACATTTTCTTGTGTAACGATTTCCTCGTGATGTTATTACATCATCACAACAATGACATATTATATGCAATAATTAGGTTCTGGGCTTTGGTTTTCAGTATTCTCATACAGAATTGATAATTAGCTAACTCATTAAATCCACTTTCTTACAACTCTTAAGCACTTTAATCTTATTTATATGAAAATACACATGTTAAAGTAATAGTAGTACATCAAAATAATAAAAAAGTATATATATATATATGGGTGACTATTCAATGGTTACATTTTTATTGTAAGGTTACATTTATTTTTTTTACCTATAATAGAAGGTTACCAATAGATAAAAATTCCATATTTAGAATTCATTAATTATAATTAACTATTTTTTAAGTAATTAAATAAATATTTAAGAAGATTTTTTTTAGCAATTAAAATTTATAAATAATTTTTTTATTTATATATAAATCCCTTACCTTAATTATTTTAACAATTGAGCTATTTAATTATAATATTTACAATTTTTTTTTTACAAAAATTAAAATTATTTCTATATAAGTTAAAATTTTGTTCTTATAATGAATTTTTTTACAAGAACACACCCTGCTTTTTTTACAGGGTGTGTCCTTATAAATTAAAAAAAACATGATGATATTATATTGACACTTAATAAAAACCTAATTAATCTTTAAAGTCTTGATTTTTTATTTTTTTAATTATAAATTCTAATTAACTAAAGTCTTACTCGCAATTATTCTCTTTCATTCACTCTCCACCACACTTACATCGAAAATGATTGACATCGAAAATATAGAACCTATAGCAAATTTGTCCGAAGATGAAGATAATTTTTTTCATTTCATGAGTTTTGTGAAGAAAAAAAATGTGAAGAAGATGTCTCTGATATGAGTAACAGTGGAATTGAACATGACACTGAAGATGTTAGCCATGAATGGATTGATCCTGATGTAGCTGTTTGGAGTGATTTTTTAAATTTTTTGCAGATTGATAAAAATTTAGAAGACTATACAAGTCCATCCACACTTGTAGATTAGGATGTGTTAGACAAATTTCTCTCCTCTTATGGACAACTTTAAGTAACCAATTATTTTAGCATTGCATTTGGGAGATAAACCTTTTGGGTAGCTGGGACAAGGAATATTGGAACTTTAACTTTTTTGCTTTGTACATAATGAAATACCATTCAGCCTTGAGCCCGAATCTTTAATCAAAATTACATTGAAAGGCACTCATCAATGGAAACTAGTTCTAGAACGAAAGTGCTAGCAGCAGCAATAACATTTAAAATTGACTCCCATTCCTATGGCACATTATCTTGCAATCATAAACTGTACCCAAGCTAGATCGATAAAAAAAATATACTTTTCAAGCACACATAGTTGAGGATGAAACAAATCTAAACAAGAATAATATAACAAATATAGTCAGAACCCAGATGAAGTACAATATTGACAATACAAGAGAGGATATTATTAAGATACATTGAAATACAAGGAGTATAATAAAGTGTAATTATTTTAAATTAATATTATTAGAGTATAATAAAATTTTAATTATGAAATTATATGTGTATAATTTTAAATTATTAAGAGTTTTGTTATAAAAATTAAAATAATTTAAATGTAAAAAAAAATTGCTAAAAGATCCTTATTTAATAATAAATTGCAAAAAATTAATTAATAATTATACTTAATTTAATTTTAAAATATAATTAATCTTAATTAAAATTTAAAAGGAAATAAATTAACAGGTTAATATCAGGTTACAGGTCATTTTTTATTTATTTTTATTTAATTTCTAAATTAATCACAACCATTTAATAGTGATCCAATAGTTAAAAAAAAAATTGTAACCATGATGGTTACATTAGAACCTCCTCTATATATATACATTATATGAGAGAGTTTATGTAACATTCTCCTCCTATAAGAATAAAAAAAACTCTTCGGAGCATTTGAGGACAACATGGGCACCAGACTCACCGGCTACCAAATTCATATGTGGCGAGGCGAGTGCCGTGTGTATATGTATCTATATTTTTATATATAAATTATGTGTCCAAAACTTGACTTTCAATCGTGTAGAAAAAAACATGATTTTTAATGGCACAAAGTCTCAGTACAAAATGGTAGATACCATTAATGCAGTTTAGCAATACCGTGTAGTGATATGTACCACCTGGTCCTGACCTGGTGCTGGTGTTGATCTACTCATTTTATGCTTTAGTACATAAATCATGGCGAGCAAGATGCCTTGTGACGCGTATACGATTATATTACATTACATGATTCATGATTCATGATTCATGATTCATGAGCCTCTTAAATAAAAAATAAAGGGTAAATAATACTATTTTGGACTTCATGTTTTGTAAAAGTTACAGATTGAATCTTCTATTTTGTTAAATGATAAAATGGATTATGTATTTTCGAAAATAGTAAAAATATGACCCTGAACTTAATTTTTGATAACTTTTTTTTTTAATATAACCAACTTAAAGATAATTCCTAACACGAACAGATACAGAAAATGTAAATAGTTTTGATATAACACATTTCGATTGGATTATTATTGAATTTTATTTTAATTAAAAATCAGTTTAGAGTCTTATTTGTATTATTTTGAAAAATACAAAGTCTATTTTATATATTATTTAACAAAACAAATTGTTTAATTGGTCACTTTTGCAAAACGCAACATCCAAAATAGTATTTACTCAAAAATAAATAAAAAAAATACAAGATAGAGACTTAATGACCATCATCTCATCTCATCTTACCAAATAGTAGTATCATGTCATCATTATTGTTACATATTTTTGTGTGTGCAAGCAAAGAATTCTATGTGACTAGTTTATACAAATATTCAAATGTGGTACTCGGATGTACAACAATTATACATACAAAAATTATTAATGATCATTTTCTTTCTTTTTATGTGCATTTCATTCCATCTATATATTTGAGACATTTTAGGGAATTTCTTTTTCTATTCAAAAAAAGAAATTTCCTAAAATGTCTCAAATATATAGATGGAATGAAAGGATGAAATTTTTTTTTTCTTCTTCAATCTGTTCTAGGTTGGAAGCACATGATAATTTATACAACAAGAACATGTTTACTTTATTTTAGAGATGTTCATACAATCAGGGAGGGAGGGACTTAGGCCATTGTAATTTGTTTTACTATAAACATATATATTAAGTCATCACTCAATTTGTTCATACCCAATTCCCAATTCTAAAAGCAAGTACAATAAATTAAATCACTAAAATTTCAACCATATCTAAAAAACAATAATATTTTTTTAACAAAAAAAAAATCTGTTAAAATGCACAAAGCTTGAAATGTCTCATATTACAAAAAGAGCTCAAAAGATTAAAAAACTAAATTTATAAAGAGACTCGATCACCAAATACAGGACTTGTCTAAAACAAAAGCTCGCTTTGCTAAAAAATTAATAATAATATTCTTAGACCTCTTACAATGCGACAAGAATATACTATGAAAGGATTTCTAAATATGAAAAATATCATTAAGTAAAATACTAAACTCATTGTGCCGAGTGTCTTTACTATTCACAACAAGCACCAAGCAAAGACAATTAGAGAAAACAGTAATAATCTTATACCCCAACCGAAGGCAAAGACAGAGCCCATAAAGTAAAGCCATGGGCTTCGCAACGTGAGACTCAAAGGTAGCAACACCCAGAAACACACCAAAGAAGAACACATGGCCAATGGGATCCAAAGCAACAACTCCATCCCCATCTTGGACTCTTCATCACTTCATCACGAAGCCCAACGTCCACAAATAGATTTACCTCGCCCAAAGTTAGATCCAGTTTGGAATCGGTCACAACATTCGACCCTAAACTAGAGGGGGACTGACTATTGAGCAAAGACCCACATACATTACCATCTTGATACTAGCAAAAGATAGTTAAAATGAACTAACTATATTATCTGATAGAAGCTTGTGATCATGAACAAAAGGTGTAACGTCTATGCCAAATGCGCCAGCAAAGAACAATGAACTCCTCTAATTTCCGTTTACTCAAAATATACAAGCAACCCAACAACAACACATAAAAACAAGAGGCATCCTTTAGAGTATCAAGCCCTTTCAAAATCCATTCAGACCGAGTAGACTTAAAATGAAGGGCAAAGCCAAAATACATATATAGTAGTCTCATTATTTTGGAAACAAATAGGATAAACCTTAAATGCTTTCATACCATGGCGAGTTAGGTTAGCATTAGACAACAAGAAATTCAAGCTTGCCTTCCAAACAAAGTCTTTAATCTTTAGCGAAAGGTTTAAGACTCCAAAGAAGCCTTCACCAACGAGAATTCCTTGAGGAGCTCGAAACTTTTTCCCAACCCATGCTCAAGACAATGCTCCAATAACCACTCTTCATCGAATAAATACTGTTATCCGAAAAATTCCATGTATGCCTATCTTGTCTATCAAACAAGAAACAAGAAATAGACATGATAACTCTAGCTTCCACAATTTTAAACAACTCTTGATCCATAGAGGATTTCCAACAACCAGAATCAAGCTTAAGATCACCCTCGTAGCACCTATTTCTTTGAACACTCTAGCCGGAGCCCAACCATGAACAATAGATGACCAAGCATGATCAACCACCAACTTGCTTCGCTCATCCCTAGTCCACCAAGCTTCAAATTTAAATTGATTTTTGAACTCAATTCCTAGGCCTTAAGTATAAACACACAAAGGTCTATGATAAGAGTTCACTGTGTGAAGGGATTCGATAACTGCCTTGGGGAACAAGTCGATCAAACCATCATTGGCCAGCCCCTTATCCAAAGCAGATTTAATGTTGGTTGTGTCGTCACAGTGATTATCTCACGTGAGATTGTCACCTTTGATGGGCAAATTAATGAGTCCATTGGAGTTTATCAGGTCGGATATGAATGGAATAAATTGGTCATTTCTTTGAAACCAACTGCTTCAGACTGACAGAGAACAAAATTTACATCTCATGATCAACCACGAACCTCCAAAGCGTTTATCAACAATCATCAAATTCTCCCAAAACTTTTTTTTTTCTCATAAAAATAAGGCGGGCCATAAACACACAAGAGAAGCCAAGGATAATGAGCCAAATTCGAGTAAACAATACCTGTGATTTTTTTTAACTCTAATCCTCTCAAAGATAAAGCCAATTTTTCAAGCCAAAATAATACCCTCCGCACACCCCACAGTAGGAACAACAATATTACTATAAAAGTTTAATTTGTTAAGAGAACGTACCAATGTCACATCAACTATTAATTTGGTAAGAAAAATGAAATCAGGTGAACACATTCGAATAAAGGCTTGAAGTTCCAAAATTGTAGAAGTTTGCCCCAACTCTCTATTGTTCCAAGCAATGCCTCTCATGGTGTTCGTTGGAGTGGCACACAACCAACCTCCACAGGGAGAACAATTGTTCAGAGTTACTAATCTGTGAGCCCACATCCTCAGGAATAAACTCCTTTCTAGTAAGAATTGCAATATCTGTCAGCCTTGCTTTTGCCTTACAAGCCGAGAGACGAACAAATTGACCAGTGGAAGGGGACTTAGATGCATTGCTCTTATCATCATCATGAATACTAATAACACCCTGGGAACCACGATTGTCCTTGCTACAAATGGAATGAGAAAGTTTCTCCTGTAGGTACTAGCATATCATGAGCAAGGGTTGGACCAATACCAAGAGGAAAGTCACCAACAAAGCTTGAATTCAATTCTTTATTCTTGTTGTTGGAGAGATAGATTTTGAATCGAGCCTTCTTTTTCTAGAATAAGGGGGTACACTCATTAACAATAGACATTAGGCATGTTAGTCTAATGTAAAATATGTTTTTTTTTTTATTTAAATTAATCTAATGTAAAATATGTCAATAAATACAAAACTGTTTAGAGAAGTTGATTTTGAAATGACGATGAAGATCCCATAATATTTATAAATTTTACATATTTTTACTTAAAAATGAAGTTTTATTTTGAGTTTCTATCACATTTAGGGTTTCAAGAGTTCTTTTTTCTTTTCCTTTTTGAAAGGGAAGATTTTAAGATAGATTCATGAGTATCTACATAAAATATCATTGTATCACATTCACGTTCATAGTTACACATTAAATTTATTGAATTTTTTCTTTAGAGAGATTCAATATTATTATAAATCAAAAATCTTTACAATAAAATTGAAAATAAGATGAAGAATTTCTTTTATCCAACTAGTGTCACTATCTAATTTTAAAGCATATTTTGTTAATTCATGAGCAACTTAAATGCTTGATTAGCGTGTCTTCTATCTAATATGTGAGACAATAACTTAAAGGAAAATAAATAAAAGATAACCAAACTAAATAAATCTTAAATATTAAAGATAAAACAAAGAAAACTCGAAAATTATCCCTTTCAATATGAGTTATTAGTATTTGCAATTTTACTTCCATCACATCACTTATGAAATTCATGTGGTTTGGAAAAAGCAACAACTATTCTCTCATACTGGCCCCTCATTACTCCACCAACCCCAAGTTTTTGGTTTCCATATTTACATCAACATCTTATTCATCTTAAGTCCATGAATTTATTCATTCGAAAAAAAAAGTCCATGAATTTATTGGTTTTAAAATAATTGTTTAGAATTTAATATTTCAATTAGTTTTATGAACTTGTATTAAATATAAAGTACTTTTTTCAAAATATTATTTTAGATTTTTAATTTTTTAAATTGATTTTTTCTTCAAGATTTGAATTCATTTTTTAAGATTTTTAAAAAATAATCATTTTTTAAGAATTAAATAAATTTAAACTAAAAGTAAAAACAAAATAGTTTGGACCAATCACAAGTAACCCCACATACTCTGACCTCAGATTACGATCAGATACATACTACAACAAAAACAAACTATTGAATAAAGATATTTTTTCTCTAATTCAGAAAATTTATAAAAACAACTATTATTTTTTAGCAATCATAAACAAAGTCTATTAAATATACATACAGAGAATGCAACAAACGACTTTTGTACCAAATACGTGATACCTATCTTTTTTATTTTTATTTTTTGTATTAATACGTGATACCTATATTGATTATAATTATAACGGGTGAAAAGTTATTAAATTAATCCCATAAAAAATAAATATTAATTTTATGCATTTAATTTATTTGGTTTTAAAGTCCACTTGGATTGGGAAGTTCCAGCTGTACAAATAATATAAGCCTTAAGAAAAGAAAAGGCCCTCACCGTCACTCCTTTGTAATAATATAATAAATAAATATCTTTAATAAATAAATAAATAATACCTTTTATATAATTTCTCTTGAGTATAATTTTAAATTTTAATGATCGATTACATACTCACCACACAAAAACACTCCATCGCTCTTCCATAACTGTTTTCCCTTCCATAATCTCTCACTTTCCAAAACCATCTCCAGCTCTGGAATTTCGACAATGGTTGCTTTTTGTTTCTTCTATCTTTGTTTTTCCTTTCAATTTCATTCGGTTCTTTGTTTTAACGTCGTTTATGGGTATTCACTATTCAGGTGGCTGTGACAAATCACGATATGGATTCACATTCACGACTACCAGCAACCAGTTTTCCGTCGGTGCCGGAGATTGAGACTGAGACTCGTGAGACGGAACAAGAGGCATTGCCTTGCTTAGTATCATGCACTACTTTTAATATTCTGGCTCCCATTTACAAAAGGCTTGACCCTCTGGTATTTTTCTTCGCGAATTTTGGTACCACTCTTTGAGTTTTCTTTTTTCAGCTAATTGTTTTTCTTTTTCTTAGCTATTTCATGGGTGTGAGTGAAACAGAATCAAGGCCTTCGAGAGAGTGAATTTAAAGCGTTCTGGCTGGATAGGAACCAGAGGATTTTGGATTGGCTGCTTTACGAGGCGTCTTCCATTATATGTTTACAGGTGATTTTTATGTACCCTTTTGCTTGCTCAATAGCTTTGTTAGATTCGTACTTTTCTTTTTTGGTCTCTCGATGATTGTAAGATTCCGCGGGACGATTTTAATATTAGTAAAGAAATAAGTGGAGTTTACTCTACTAAGGTCTTGGGCATGGTTGTTTTTATGTGTATTTTGCTAACTAGGTTCTTTATTGTGGAAATAGGAATTCTGGGTTGGGAATGAAGAGCTTGTGCGTATGTACTCGGAGAGACTTCATGATGCAGGCTACACAACCTTCAAGCTTGGACGAACCAACAACCGTGGTGATGGTACATTCTTCTGATTGATCATTGAGCTTCATTTATTGATTATGTGATTTATGGAATCTGGAATTTAGTCCCTTTTGGTTACTCCGTTGTCATTCCATTGTGTGATTTTTTGATCATGTTTACACCTGAACATGAACTTTGTCTTTGCTTGTTTCTTTCATGCATTCTCTTCAATATAATTGTTTTTGTGTTTTGCTCTCTTTAGACTGGTCTAGTAGTTAATACATAGGTTTTTGTTGTTTCTTTTTTCAAGCTGATAAGAAAAACAGGTTACAGGCTTAAGTAAAGCAAGTGTAATCATCAGTTAGTGATCTTTCTGAAAGACATTGTATTGTATGTGTAACGTACAGGTCTGCTGACTGCTGTGCACAAGGACTACTTTAGTGTTCTACACCACCGAGAGCTGCTGTTTAACGACTTTGGGGATCGTGTTGCTCAATTGTTACACCTTCAGTTAAATGTTCCTCTTTGGCAAAACCAAAGAGCCAATTTTGAAAGAGAAATTCTAGTTGTGAACACCCACTTGTTATTTCCTCACGATTCTAGTTTGTGTATAGTGAGATTGCAACAGGTAGTTGATGTTTCCTTGTAATTATTAAACTGTATTGTTCTTATACATAGTAGTAGATTTGTTGATAGCCACCCGAGTAACCTCCACTAAGCACAGTACATGTCTTCAAGCAGGTATACAAAATTTTGCAATACTTGGAATCTTATCAGAAGGAAAACCAGCTCAATTCCATACCCATCATGCTTTGTGGGTGAGTTTTTATATATCTTGCATTGTATATTCTATAATTAATTTAAGTTTTTCAATGGAATATGAATATGATGAAAACCAAGATTCTTCAGTTTGAAGACTGGTAGCCAGCTTGGCTTGTAAAGTTTTCTGGTGTCTTACTATGTAGGCTACGGATTTCCTTGTTCTCATTCACAAATAGTGTGAAAGGTTACAAGATATGAGATAATTGTGGGCATTTTCCAGTTCTTTCGCATTTCTTTTTCTTCTTCTTCCAAATGAGACTGATCTTATATATGTTCTTTTGTCTTATGCTCTCTGCAGTGACTGGAATGGAAGCAAACGAGGCCATGTATATAAGCTCCTGCGGTCCCAGGGGTTTGAATCTACATATGATAAAGTACATGATACAGATGCCCACAAGGTCTGCATTATTTGATTCCTATGTTGAATTTTCAATTGGCTGCTGTGGTTTTTCACTGTCTTCTTACCATTGTTTTGCTTTCTCTACATTTTCTATATTTCTACAGTGGGTTAGTCACCGAAATCATAGGGGAAACATCTGTGGTGTTGATTTCATATGGCTTCGTAATGCTAATACATCTCGAAAACCACTGAAGACTAGTTGGGGAGAATCAGTTTTTAGTATACTAAAGGTAATTAATTTACTCACAGCTCTGATTCTAACTAAATTTCGTGCATGTGTTTTTTGTTCGTGTTGAGAAAATTTCTTTAGAAACTAGATGTAGAAAATATTCTTGTCATGGCCAAAGCCTATAACGTCAAAGAACATCTAGTGATGGGATGAGAAGTCTCAGGTGACACGTGGGAGATTCTGAGTAAAAGGTTCCTTAACTTCTCTATTTCCTCTCATCCCTTGTCACTAGTGCTTCTTTTCCCCTACTTTGTCTTTGGTGTTTTCTAATGAATGTATAAACTAATCATGCTGAGTAGGATCAAATGGAGGTTGATAAGTCTTTTTCTTTTCATATTTTCAGTATCAACTTCGGAAAGCTTCAATGACTGAACATGATGCGTTCGCCTTTTTAAAGGGTGACAATTGTGGTGATTTCATTACGTACTCGGCTTTCCTTGAAGCACTCCGCCAGGTTCATTTTTTGAGATAATAAAGTTTTACATAATGTAAGATTACAAAGCTGCTGAAACATAAGACTTATTTGTGTTTTACTTTTGCAGGTTAATTTGATTGGTGTACCAAGTGGACTAAATTTCCAAGAAACAAGAGATCTCTGGATCCAAGCAGATACTGATGGGAATGGTGTTGTCGATTATGAAGAATTTAAGGTGACTTGCACTCTATGTCTCCCTCTGTTCCCAATCATTATGTTTATAGTTTCATTTGCTGTCCTTGAATGTCAGGAATCTATGCTTGTAAATGCTAAATCTGTCTTTGATCGTATTAAACATAGTTATATATATCTAGAATGTCATAAAATTTAAGAGCATAGTTATATTTTATATTTCTTCCACTACGATCTCTGTGTTGCGTTTTCACTTAGTTTCTAGAAATGCCTGTTTGTTTATAAGAGTATTCTCTTTCCCCTTGATATTGTAGCAGGGAATTTGGAATGCAATGTTGTCCGATCGAGAAGTAAAAGAGGAAGAGTCTAATGGGAATCTGGATAGCTCTAAACTAAGCACCGAGGAAGGAGCATACCTTGGATTTAAAGTTAAGAGTGCAGCTCTCTTTCCGCGTGAGGTGGAGAAGGGACTGTGGCCCGAGCATTACTCACTTTCTGATCACGCTCGTCTCACTGTTATGCTTTCCGCAGTAAAAATGCAATGTTCTCAGTCTAGAAGGCACTCTTTAGGAGCGAATTAGTTGACACAAGAAATTTTATTTTTACTTTTTTTGTAAAGGAAATTAAACATGTGAGAAACTTGGTAGATGAATGAAGAATGGAGTTTGTAAAAAAATACGTGTACAGGCTCATTGATGGCAAATCCATTTTGTAGTAATGCTCTTATTTTTCTTAGTTTGGATTGTTTATGTGCAATTTTTCATGGCTCAACTGCTAAAGAATGATGAATAATGTGCTGATTTATCAAAACTTTTGTTTCAGCCTCATGTCAGGCCAAAGTGTATTTCTTTGTTTTTTTTTTTTGTTTGGCTTTATCATATAAATTATTTCTCTTTAATTATTAAGGCTTTGCACAACCGAATACGACAATTCCTTTTGAATTTTCTAAGCAACTTAATACTTAGTGATCTAACCTTTTATCTTTTGACTACATAATGTATTAAGAGAAAGCAAAGGGTAGTGGAGAGCATAAGAGAATAAAATTGAAAAAGTTAGCCTAAAGTTAAATGAACACTTGATGAATTATGATTATGATATTAGTATAAATATATATTATGTTTTTCAGAAACGATTATGATATTAGTTACACTCATTGGAAGGAAAAAAAGTTTGCTCACGAGCTTCAGCTTTTACAAAGTGCGAATTATCTAGAATTTAATATTGTCTGTAAAAGCAATAAATAATGAAAGATAGCGATAAAGATATGTTAAAATGATTAATAAAATATATAAAATTATGTGGTTTGACAATTCTTACTTTACATGAGGCAACTGATATTAATAATCTAAATAGGAAATATACAGAATACAAATATAATTTTTTTTTTTAAGTAATAGTGTTTCTCAAAGTGTTTTCTAAACTCACCAAAGTGTTTCCTAAAATTTAGATATACAAATACTATCTCTTTCAGATGTCCTAATAAATCTAATTGTACAAAGCTGTACTCGAATTATTCACTCTAAATTCGTACACACTAAATTACTATGTGTTTAATTGCCTCACTTCGAATTGCTATGCTCTTCTAGAGCTCTATATTTATGAGATAGCTTATTTCTCAATTATGTAATAAATGAAGTAACTATCTCCCAACATGAGAAATAGTTCCAACTATTTGAAAGAACACAAATATAGCAAATAGCAAATTCCAAATCTCTTAAAAATTAAATCATATATTTACAACGTCAAGACAAATAATTTTTTGAGCCAAAGTCATCATTAAACTCAAATATCATACATCCAACTTTTATTATTTGTCTGTTATCCTCTTCAACCATTTTTTTTTTGGCTACACCTCTTCAACCATTTTATTTTCCTATTATTAAAAAAAAAAATAAAGCTCTGATGGATTGGTTGCTGCAAGTTTTTGATATGACATTTTTCTTGATGGAAAAAAACGTAAAATTCTCAAAGAATTCATTCAAAAAAAAAAGAAAAAGAAAGAAAATTCTCAAAGAAGTCTCTTAAAAAAAATAAAAAATAAAAAATTCTCAAGGAAGTAAGAACAAACGTCCAAAGTAATAAAAGCAGTCAGTTAACGCGTTAAGCCCCTGTACAATGGTACGAGTTTTCCACACAAGAGTTTTGAGGTGGTGGGCTCCGCTAATCCTACATGGCATTTTCAGCCACGTGTCATTCAGATGAAAAGAGCTCCCTAAGAAATCGAAGCTTCACTAACACTTCTCTTGTATTGTGTCTATGAATATGATCAAACTAAAGTCAAGTCAACCAACATGTACGGATTGTTCCAACAAAAATGTATTATGTCTCTTTTGTTTCTTACGAATATATATAACCCAGTTCCACTCCACTCTTGGTCTTGAGTTTGGGGTGTTATGGCTAAAACCTCTTAGTTTGATTACTGTGTTTCCGCTTCGAATTAATCTGATTCTTCACCTCTAATCTGTAACACCCTTTAACCCATTTTCCTCTTCCAATCATTTTCTTACCTCAAAAAAACTCAATGAGTTGCAGCCCAATAGTATTGCCTACAAATGCGCCTGTTGGATTCAGATTCAGTCCCACAGAAGAGGAGGTCATCAATCACTATTTGAAGTTAAAGTATCAGGGAAAGAATGATGTGGTTGACCCTGTCATGGCCACAGTCGATTTCTGCGCCTTTGAACCTTGGGAGTTACCTCGTATGTGTGCTAGTTCTTCATTTTTAATGTTGTTTCTTTATCTTTACGTTAATACATATTCATTTTTATGTGATTTTTGTTTCTGGGTTTGTTGGGATTTCAGGCAAATCGATGATCGAGTCCAATGATCAGGTGTGGTGGTTCTTCTGTCCACGAGATTATAAGTACAACAACAGTAGACGTTCAAACAGGACGACCAAATCAGGTTACTGGAAGATCACTGGAAAGGGACAGAAAATTAAATCGATTAATGGTGTCATCATAGGAGGGAAGAGGATTTTGGTGTTTCATAGAAGTCCTTGCCCTGGCCAAGGGACTGAATGGGTCATGCATGAGTATCATCTTGAACCTGAGAATCCCAAACCTAACCAGGTTTATCTCTTTTCTCTGATTATATAATAAATCTCTTTCGATTAATTTGGATACAACTTACATGGAGTTTACTTCCTTTTGTGGCAAAGGGTTTTAGATTCTTTACTAAACTTGGTATTTCTATGGCTTATAATGTGTAAACTAGTTTGCCATCATTAGCACAATGAAGTTTTCCATTTATGTATTCCCATGTTATTGTTAGAGTTATTAGTACATATAGGGAATTTTAGCAATTGGATAGATGTAGAATGAGTTTTGCCTGGATAAAATTCTGGTGTGGACACCTCTCAACAAACTACTCTTTTCATATATTTGAATGGTAATTAGTAAATATAGTCCTTATTTATAGCCTTTTGTTCTCTTTCCAAGACCTACAAGTGCTTTTTTTTAGTGAATGACATCAAAGTTAGTTTGAAGAATGCACCAATGATTTTGATCAATAAGCTTTGTTTTATTTTTTTCTTAATCAACTCATTGGACTATCCCTAACACTAGTGAGATTGAATCTGCTCATCAAATTATGCAGAAGTCCTATGTTGTTTGCCGCTTGGAGCGAAAAACTGATGAGAAAGCGCTGAAGACAACTAGTCCTGACTATGAAACAGGTCAACCAAGTGGTGGAAACACGCCTGATGATGATTCTCTGTTATCTTGGGTAAGAAAGAAAACATTGCTCTCCTTTTAAAACAAATGACAAGAGAATATGAACCTGACTATGTACGCTTGTTTATGTTTCAGAAATTCCAGTTCCCTTGTGTCAACCAACTGAATCTCGAATCGTTGTTACTACCACAAAACTCACGAAATGACGATTTTGGATTTCTCACTGGAAACCAAGACTCATTTGGAGATGTTGAAGCGGCCCATGAGGCCCTTAATTTTGCGAATTCAATCATTGATTATCCTGAATTAAATGACATTGGAGCAACTGCAAAGAGGGTGTATTTTCAGGATGGTCCAGATAGCAGTGACACAGACAGTGAATGGGTAAAGAGATAGAGTTCCATTGGTTTATTATTGGATAGTGTTGACTGCTATAAGAGAATATCACTATGAGATTTTTGTAATTATGTGCCTATCACTCACATTATTACAAAAGGGTTATAGTGATATTCTCTCATAGATTGTATATTTGACTTTTCTTAAATTATTTTGAAACACAAAAGAGAAAGCCTAACCAATCAAGACCTATCAGTTCCCTCAACAATTCAGATGAAGCCATTAGAACAAATATTAGACATTCAATTTGTTATCTTAATACTTTAACACCACCTCAATCAATTAGACAATGTCTACTAATTGAATGTCTGGTTTTACTAGAAGGTTGAGATAGCAGCCTTTGTGTGAACTTTAATTACTTTTTCAAATTTCAAGTGCAACTTAAGATTTTATAATTGTTAGATCTTTGACTTTATTAGGTAATAGCAACCGAGATTTTCCTAACAAAGTCTTAGAAGTTCACTTCCATAATAGCAGATAAATAATGTTTTATGAAGGTCCTTTGCCTTAGAGAAACTTATACAGTCAGACATTCACGAATAGTTCTGTGTATTAAGAATGGAACATGCCATTGTCATCTTTTCATTCCTAAACAGGCCTAAGGCAATGAATGGCTCTAATCATGACAAGCACCAGCTGCATTTAGACCCCGCCGAAAAAAAGTTATAACTTAATGAAAGAATTGAGAAAATGAAAGAGAAGCTTTCTCTCTCTGTTACGAAAAAGTGTTATATTATGCTCTTGAATCTATATTTGCTGGACCTTAACTCCAACTCCATGTGATTTCTATAAATTGCAGGCCAGAGATGCTGCAAAACACAGTGTTACTTCTGTTCACAGCCCCGGGAAGGAGAAGTCTAATGAGGAGCCCGAAAATGTTAGAAAGAAGGCTCACATCAGCAGCAGCGGAGACTACCAATTGCAAGCAGGTGGCGGAGAGCTCGTATTCGGAGAGTATGTATTGCAAGCAGGTCTCGGAGAGTATGTATTGCAAGCAGGCGGCGGAGAGTATGAATTGCAAGCAGGCGGCGAAGAGTATGAATTGCAAGCAGGTGGTGAAGAGTATGAATTGCAAGCAGGCGGCGTGCCAACAGTAGTTAGCAGTAAGTGGAAGAGTTTCTTTACTTTTGAGGAAACGCCGACTGTCTTGAGCTGTGATACAACTCCACCGTCTGTGTACCTACGCAACATGATTGTGGGGGCAGTTTTGTTCCTTGTTTTTGCTCTTCTTTTTGCTTGCTGTTGTCTAAGTTTTCCTATTTACTTGGGGTTTAAGGAATAATGGAGGTTGTTCTTGATATAGAACTATGAAATTTCAACAGAACCGACCATAATCAATAGTTTTAACTGGGGTTTTGTATATGTTATTTGGTTCATGAACCTTAATGTTTACTCTGTATAACCATATATTTCTATAGTTGGCTAAAGTCATGGACATGTTTATTGTTTAAGTACATGTATAACATTTTTCACCTTTATATTTCTCACCTCAGTTCTCAGAATGTGAATTTGGTTAGGAACATTATGGCAATATCTGAGGAAGTAAAGTAAGAAAATTAAGTGATAGAATATGTTAAATAAATTAACAATTAACCCAAGATCTATTTGTATATAACATAGAACACAATAGTAGTATATGATAATTGAGTATGTGTACCTGATTGATCCATAACAATTATCTCTGATTGATCCACAGCAGTTACTCCAATTTGATAGTGCAATACTATCAACTAAGTCTTCCTCCCTAGATCTCTAAATCAGAAGCAGTTTATTTTCTCTGATTATCAAAAAGTATACAATTGTGATGAGACAATATGTATTTATAGAGTTAGGGAGGGGACTTAGCTACAAAACCCTAGTTGTGGGCTGCTCATCAAAGGCTTCTACAACTAGAAAAGCCCACACTTCTGCTTCACCTAGACTTTACTCACAGATGCTAAGCCCATTAACAATTGATCACCAACAACATGGGCTAACACAGCAAAGAACTATCCAATCAACCCAAGTTTTAATAAAACCAATAAAATTTAATGTAAGCCCAAATAAAAGTCTAACATTCTCCCACTTGGGCTACATTGATTTTAATACATATATATTATATATCAAAATAATTTTGTCTGAAAACGACTCATGGGTTGAACAACAAGAAAACATTTGTGGCCACTTTTAAAAAAACTGATAGTTCTCTGATAGCATCTCAACATACCGGTCCAATTTAACCTTTGATAATGAACTATGACAGTCATATTGCTTTTAACTCAACAAAAGACATTCATAATCACAAATACCAAAGTATTAAATCGACATGGTCAATAAGTCTAGTAGTGTGGTAAGGAATTATGTTCAACATGTGATCAATATAAAATAACATAATATCCTTATCAGTCCTCAATTTCACTGATACCGTGATGCTTAATAAATAAGCCAGTGAAATTAAACATACACCACTTAAAATAAGTAAGTGTCACTAAACTTGCTTAAATAATTAAGCCAACAACATATCATTGTCAATAAGCAAATAAATTTAATAGACAATGATCACAACAATATGAACCACATGCTTTCAATTCAATCATTCTCGAGAATATAACAAAACATAATTGAAAACATATCCATTCAATAATAAAAAATATTGAAACATAAAATGTAGTTCATAACTTTATTCAGAAAATTATAAATAATAATTTCTAAAAACAAACAGAAAACAAAACTCCCACTAACCCAAAAGATCAAAAGATTCTAAAATGCCCATATTAACAACATGTTTATTAAACAAAGACGGCACTTAACCCTTTGGTTAGAGGATCGCCTAACATCGACTCGGTCTTGCAATTTTCAATAACAATGTCTCCTTTTTTGACCAAGTCTCTGACAGTGAGATACTTTATTTCCATGTGTTTAGAAGCACTACTAATCTTGTTATTCTTTGAAAAGAAAACAGCAGCATCATTATCACAAAAGATTAGCATAGGTGTGGAAATAGAATCAACCACTCGTATCTCCGAAATAAAATTTTTCAGCCACAAAGCTTGCAAAGATGCCCCATAACATGCAACAAACTCAGCATACATAGTAGATGACGTGATCAAAGTCTGTTTGACACTCTTCCAAGAAATAGCGGACTCGCCAAGGTGAAAATATAGCCGAAGTTGACTTTAAATCATCTACACAACCACCAAAATACGAATACGAATAACCAACAACTCGAAGATTGTCAACCTGCTTATACACAAGCATAAAACTCTTCGTTCTTTGCAAATATCTCAAAACTTTCTTGGCTGCAACCCAATGATCAAGGCCAGGATCAGATAAATATCTCCCAAGAACATTTACTACGAAAGCTATGTCAGGTCGAGTGCAAACCTGAGCATACATCAAACTCCCTACTACACTTGCATAAGGGATGTTCTTCATTGCTCCTCTTTCCAAGTCGTTCTTAGGACATTGCTGCTTAGTGAACTTGTCCCCTTTCAGAATAGGAACAGAACCAGCTTTACATAAATCCATGTTGAACCTTTTGAGCACACGATTAATGTAAACTTCTTGAGATAAGCCAAGAACTTTTCGATTCCTGTCACGATGGATCTCAATCCCCAAAACATAGGATGCCTCTCCAAGATCTTTCATATCAAAATTGGAAGACAGAAAATTTTTGGTCTCATTTAGTAGTGACAAATCACCGCCGGCAAGTAAAATGTCATCTACATAAAGAACAAGAAAAATATAACGACTCCCACCGATCTTCATATAAATACACCGATCAAACTTGTTCTCTACGAAACCAAACGATGTCACAACTCGGTCAAACTTCAAGTACCACCGGCGAGATGCCCGTTTGAGACCATAAATGGATCGTTTCAACTTGCAAACTAAGTGTTCTTTTCCTTTCTCCTTGTAGCCTTCGAAGTTGAGACATATACACTTCCTCATTCAATTCTCCATTCGAAAAGCAGTTTAACATCCATTTGATGCAACTCTAAATCAAAATGCGCAACTAAGGCCATAATAATTCTGAATGAATCTTTAGTGGAAACAGGTGAGAAAGTTTCAGTGTAATCAATACCTTCTCTTTGAGTAAAGCCTTTAGCCACTAAACGCGCTTTAAACCTTTCAATCTGTCCCTTTTTATCCCTTTTAGCCTTTAAAATCCACTTACAACCTATTGGTTTAAAACCATCAGGTAATAAAACTAGCTCCCATACACCATTTTTCTTCATGGAGTCGATCTCATCATCCGTAGCTGCTAACCATTTTGAAGATTGTGGACTATTAAGTGCTTCACTAAAAGTGACAGGATCCACAAAATGATCAATATCATATTCTCCTTCTCCAAGATAAACAAAATTATCATGACACTTTGTTGACTTCTTTTGTCTCTGAGATCTTCTTAGAGGAGGTACTTCTGGAATAACTTCTCTTTGTTGATCATTGTTTTGAATAACATCTTCCACAACTGGAATTTCTTCAATAACAGGATTCTCATTAACAATAGGAGCTTCATCATTAATAGGCCCTTCATCAATAATAGGACCTTCATCATCTTCGATATCGGGAGCAATGTATTCATCAACAATGGGAGCATTACCAACTGGAGTAGGATGAAGACTACTATTATCATCTCTTGAAAATGACATAGGAATACAAATTCCTTTAGAGGACTCCCCCATTTCAAGAGATGTTGAAGGAATTTTCTCAGCAACATCAAATTCCAGAAATTTAGCAGTCTGAGATTCAACAATTCGCGTACCACGAGTAGGACAGTAAAAGCGATAGCCTTTTGAGCGCATTGGATAACCAATGAAATAACAGCGATTTGTTCTCGGATCTAACTTTTTCAAATTAGGATCATAAATCTTTACTTCAGCTGGACAACCCCATACACGAAGATGATTTAGACTAGGCTTCCGCCCAGTCCACAACTCAAAAGGGGTCTTGGGAACAGATTTACTGGGAACACGATTTAAAATATAAGTTGCAGTGATAAGTGCTTCACCCCATAAAAACTCTGGAAGATTTGTTCTACTCATCATACTTCTTGGTTGTCATTTCATCCATAAGATGTCCAGCTTCAGCGTTTTCTCCAGTGTCGTATAATTTTTCTACAGCATTGAAAAAATCTTTGGCATTTGTAGTGTCTGGCAAACCACTCAATAGATGTTCAGGAATGGATCTTTTCATAGTAAGAAGACTAAGTCGACTTGACTTTTCCCATTGTGCATGATGAGTTCTCTCGGCGGTACCGGAGTCGATAAGATCGGCAGTTTTTCTTCTCGTAGGCACAAGTCCAAATCCATTATGCCTAAAGTAAATTCCACATCTCGTTTCCATGTCTTGTAGTTGGAAGCATTCAAAATATGGATGGAAGCATTATTGTTGTTCACAGAAAAGGAGACTGAAAAAATTCAAAAATTAAAACTTGAATAAGCAATATGAGCAATGTATTAGAAAATATTGTAGAATCAACTGGTCATTATAAACTCCCCTTTGGGGTGAGAATATAACACACACATGATCTACCTTCATGAAGTTAACAACAAAGAAAAAATACATATCATTTAAGAATTTTATTACCTTTGGGCAAATAAATTTCTTAAAAACTATGTATTAATTCAAGCAAAAAAAAATAATAATAAATTTATATATTTAAATTATTACCTTTGGGCAAATAAATAAAATATATATATATTTAATATTAACTCACTTCATGGAATGTGAACTAATATATGTAAATACTACCTTTGGGCAAGTAATTACACATATAGTCAACCAATATAATATTTTCTTCAACATGTGAAATTTGGTGATAAAACAATCATTGAAAATTAATAATTTTCAACCAAATTTCCAAAAGAGATATATAATTGCTTTTATTATATTGATAAGCAAAAAATAAAGTGTCCACCATAACACATTATTTTTGTATCAAACAACCAAGTTTTATAACTTTAGAACAACAAATAATCAAAAGATGTGAATATAAGAAAATTGGTGGAGACTACATAGTCAAAATAAATTAAATAAGAGAGTGACTATGTTTTATGGAACGAGAAGAAACTCAAAAAATTTTCTATGATTGACAAATTTCGAAAAATCATCAAAAATTATTTTTAATAATTTTTTAACTGCATAATTATCATTAAAATAATAATAATTATTAAACGGAGTCAAAAAATTAATTAAAAATCATAGAAAAATCAGAAATTAAATTCTAATAACGCTGAAAAAAAAACGTCGAAAAACGATGCTCCACGTGGCCGCACGCGCCCCCACGCGCCACCTGCGCGAGTGGGCTTCGCGGCCGGGCTGGGTCTTCTTCCTCCAGCCGGTTCTGCAATTCGGGTCAGACGACCCGGTTCGGCCCCAGTCGGGTCTGTCCCGTTTTCCGGCCAAAAAATCGACGAAAACACGCGATTCTTGATGGGTTTTGTTCGGGAATCGATTTCTAATCAATCTAAGTGTCTAATTTCGGCTATTAATTGCTAAAAAACAATAGATCTAAAGAAAAGTTATCTAAAAAATAAAGAGCATAAAAAAATTGATTTGGAATATCAATCTTAATTACCATACAAAATTAATCATTTAAGAACATTCATAAACAATTAATAATGAGATATCTATAATCAATTTTAGATTAAAAACCATAAAATCAAAATACACAATTATAATTTCACATTATAATCATATAAACCCTAAAACTTTAAAATTAAAATTCTCTTAATATAGACTATGAATTCAAACACATAATATATCAATTGAAAGAGAATTTAAAGATCAATAAAATCCCTAAAGTTTTAAGATTTATAAACAAAAAAAATACACATAAAATAATAACGAAATTGATATGAAATTATGGATAATTAACATATACAAATTAATTATACTAATTATAGGTTCTAAATCATATACAATAGGCAATCTGATACCACATGTTAAATAAATTAACAATTAACCCAAGATCTATTTGTATATAACATAGAACACAATAGTAGTATATGATAATTGAGTATGTGTACCTGATTGATCCATAGCAATTATCTCTGATTGATCCATAGCAATTATCTCTGATTGATCCACAGCAGTTACTTCAATTTGATAGTGCAATACTATCAACTAAGTCTTCCTCCCTAGATCTCTAAATCAGAAGCAGTTTATTTTCTCTGATTATCAAAAAGTATACAATTGTGATGAGACAATATGTATTTATAGAGTTAGGGAGGGGACTTAGCTACAAAATCCTAGTTGGGCTGGGCCTGCTCATCAAAGGCTTCAGTCAACTAGAAAAGCCCACACTTCTGCTTCACCTAGACTTTACTCACAGATGCTAAGCCCATTAACAATTGATCACCAACAACATGGGCTAACACAGCAAAGAACTAGAGGAAATTACACTCTATACCCTTTTTATATTGTCATCTTTTATTTTTACCCTCTTTTTTAAAATCTATCATTTTTACCTTTTTTTTAAAACATTATACTAATTTTGTCCATGTCACTTCAAGATACTCTCCATGTGACTCTCTTATGTCAGGGTATTTTGGGTACAATACATATAAAAAGAGGTATGTTTCAAATAAATATAAAATTAGAGGTAAATTTGATTAATTAATTAATAAAAGAGGTATTTTTCAACTTACCCCAAAGAACTATCCAATCAACCCAAGTTTTAATAAAACCAATAAAATTTAATGTAAGCCCAAATAAAAGTCTAACAGAATATTGTTTATATTGAATCCAAAAGTTATATCTTAAAGTGTTCTTCAGTTCTATATGATTTTGTTTATGTTTTAAGAATTATTGGCAGTGAAACCCTCATACATTTTGGATTTAAACATTTTAATTTTTCTTATATGTGGCAAAATTTCTCCTACTTTTTTATTTTATTTTATTTGTAAATTTGAAGGTTTAGTTAGATATTATCTTTAAATATCAACTTAATTATTATCATTTAGTTAATAATTTAATAGTGATATTTAACTAGCATTTTAAATTTGTAAAACAAGTAATATAAGGGGTTTTGCTAAAAAAAATAAATAAAAAGTTATAAAAAATAAAATATAAGTAGTCTCGCAGTGAATTACTACACTTTTCAAAATGGTTGAAAGAAGCACTTGAATTGAAATCGACAGTTACCAATTAATAGATTTCCTTCAACTTTGGGGAAAATATGGTCCTATAAGCCATTATTGATATGTGCATATCAATAGATCATAAGAAACCAGAAATGTAGAAGTATTAAGTGGGGAGCATAACTGAATCTGAAATAGATTGATAAAAGTGACTTGAAGAAAATTGTGATATTCAGTTATTATAGTGAATTGATTGCAAAAGTGAACAAAATTCAGTACTCATATAGTGATACGGCTCGGCCTGAAATGTGGGCCAAGTTAAAGTTTCAAAATTCACAATTTTTATTCGAATTCTTCTCCCACTTTTGGGTGAATTCGGAGCACAGAGCTCCCGCCGTTCCAGTAGCCGCCGCACAAACACAGAGAGAAAAGACTAAAGAGAGAAGGTGGCTGTCGAGAAATGAAATTAAGATTTCCAATTAGGATTTGTATAATTTTCCAATTAGGGTTTCTAATTGTGTTTTTTTTAATAAAAGAAAAAGTAAAAAATTGTTTTTTTTATTTATAATATTTTAATTTTTAAAATTTTTTAAATTTTATTAATAATTATTTAGTAGATTAATAAAATTGTGTCATGTGTATACTATCTTCACGTTGATGTACACGTAAAAAAAAGTCAACGACACTTAACACTTAAAATAGATGAAAATATTAAATTACGAACAGGAGTATTGAGAATTTTACTGTTAAATTTTGAGTTAAGAAAATTAAATAAAAGCAAAATAAAAGTACTAAAATTTTTGCCATAATTTACCGAAAAAATTAAAAATTCTCAAAGAAGTAAGAACAAACGTCCAAAGTAATAAAAGCAGTCAGTTTACGCGTTAAGCCCGTACGATGGTATGAGTTTTCCACACAAGAGTTTTGAGGTGGTGGGTTCCGCTAATCCTACTTGGCATTTTCAGCCACGTGTCATTCAGATGAAGAGAGCTTAACTAAGAAGTCGAAGCTTCACTAACACTTCTCTTGTGTTGTGTCTATGAATTTGATCAAACTAAAGTCAAGTCAACCAACATGTACGGATTGCTCCAACAAAAATGTATTGTGTTTCTTTTGTTTCTTACGAATATATATAACCCAGTTCCACCCCACTCTTGCTCTTGAGTTGGGGTGTTATGGCTAAAACCTCTTAGTTTGATTACTCTGTTTCTGCTTCGAATTAATCTGATTCTTCACCTCTAATCTGTAACACCCTTTAACCCATTTTCCTCTTCCAATCATTTTCTTACCTCAAAAAACTCAATGAGTTGCCGCGCAATAGTATTGCCTACAAATGCGCCTGTTGGATTCAGATTCAGTCCCACAGAAGAGGAGGTCATCAATCACTATTTGAAGTTAAAGTATCAGGGAAAGAATGATGTGGTCGACCCGGTCATGGCCACAGTCGATTTCTGCGCCTTTGAACCTTGGGAGTTACCTCGTATGTGTGCTAGTTCTTCATTTTTAGTGTTGTTTCTTTGTCTTTACGTCAATACATATTCATTTTTATGTGGTTTTGGTTTCTGGGTTTGTTGGGATTTCAGGTAAATCGATGATCGAGTCCAATGATCAGGTGTGGTGGTTCTTCTGTCCACGAGATTATAAGTACAACAACAGTAGACGTTCAAACAGGACGACCAAATCAGGTTACTGGAAGATCACTGGAAAGGGACAGAAAATTAAATCGATTAATGGTGTCATCATAGGAGGGAAGAGGATTTTGGTGTTTCATAGAAGTCCTTGCCCTGGCCAAGGGACTGAATGGGTCATGCATGAGTATCATCTTGAACCTGAGAATCCCAAACCTAACCAGGTTTATCTTTTTTCTCTGATTATATGTGTATAAACTATAATGAATCTCTTTCGTTAATTTGGATACAACTCACATGGAGTTTATTTCCTTTTGTGGCAAAGGGTTTTAGATTCTTTACTAAACTTGGTATTTCTATGGCTTATAATGTGTAAACTAGTTTGCCATCATTAGCACAATGAAGTTTTCCATTTATGTATTCTCATGTTATTGTTAGAGTTGTTAGTACATATAGGGAATTTTAGCAATTGAATAGATGTAGAATGAGTTTTGCATGGATAAAATTCTGGTGTGGACAGAGCTGGGGAGCTGTATCAAGTTTTGGAAAGAAAACTGAAATTGGACACCTTTCAACAAACTACTCTTTTCATATATTTGAATGGTAATTAGTAAATATAGTCCTTATTTATAGCCTTTTGTTCTCTTTCCAAGACCTACAAGTGCTTTTTTTTTTAGTGAATGACATCAAAGTTTGAAGAATGGACCAATGATTTTGACCAATAAGCTTTATTTTATTTCTTAATCAGCTCATTGGACTATTCCTAACACTAGTGAGGTTGAATCTGTTCCTTAAATTATGCAGAAGTCCTATGTTGTTTGCCGCTTGGAGCGAAAAACTGACGAGAAAGCGCTGAAGACAACTAGTCCTGACTATGAAACAGGTCAACCAAGTGGTGGAAACACGCCTGATAATGATCATCTGTTATCTGGGGTAAAAAAGAGAACATTGCTCTCCTTTTAAAACAAATGACAAGACAATATGAACCTGACTATGTACGCTTGTTTATGTTTCAGAAATTCCAGTTCCCTGGTGTCAACCAACTGAATCTCGAATCGTTGTTACTACCACAAAACTCACGAAATGACAATTTTGGATTTCTCACTGGAAACCAAGACTCATTTGGAGATGTTGAAGCGGCCCATGATTTTGCGAATTCACTCATTGTTGATCCTGAAGAAAATGACATTGGAGCAACTGCAAAGAGGGTGTATTTTCAGGATGGTCCAGATAGCAGTGACACAGACAATGAACGGGTAAAGAGATAGAGTTCCATTGGTTTATTATTGGATAGTGTTGACTGCTATAAGAGAATATCACTATGAGATTTTTGTAATTATGTGCCTATCACTCACATTATTACAAAAGGGTTATAGTGATATTCTCTCATAGATTGTATATTTGACTTTTCTTTAATTATTTTGAAACACTAAAGAGAAAGCCTAACCAATCAAGACGTATCAGTTCCCTCAACAATGCAGATAAAGCCATTAGAACAACTATAAGACATTCAATTTGTTATCTTAATACTTTAACACCACCTCAATCAATTAGACAATGTCTACTAATTGAATGTCTGGTTTTATTAGATGGTTGAAATAGCAGCCTTTGTGTGAACATTAATTACTTCTTCAAATTTCAAGTGCAACTTAAGATTTTATAATTGTTAGATCTTTGACTTTATTAGGTAATAGCAACCGAGATTTTCCTAACAAAGTCTTAAAAGTCCACTTCCATAATAGCAGATAAAGAATGTTTTATGAGGGCCCTTTGCCTAAAAATGTTTTATACAGTCAAACATTGGCGAATAGTTCTGCGTATTAAGAATGGAACATGCCATGGTCATCTTTTCTTTCCTAAACAGGCCTAAGGCAATGAATGGCTCTAATCAGGATAAGCACCAGCTGCATGTAGACCCCGCTGACAAAAATTATGATCGCTCTTGTTTTACTTCTTTGTCAAAGTTTCATGTACTACTTGTAATTACTATGAGAAATTGAATCTTTTTTTAACATTTTTCACTGTTTGTTTGTTGAAACATATCAAATAGCTTACAATGCTGCTCATCTCTGTCTTCCAGATAATGCAAGCTTTGCAAAGTTCAGGCTCGATTGGCTTACGGGAAGATTCAAAGAGGGTCCGGCATATGCAAATGGCCAGTACACCAAGTGAAACTCACCATACTTATATGGTTGGTAATGCTGGACAAGAAACTATAGTTGGTGGTCATTTCTCCGAAGAGGATACTTCATCTGACGACTTCACACCAGCAAGAGAGATCAATCGTCGAACATTTGGGAGTATCGATATTAGCTTTGATGAAGATGAGATTTCTGCAAGAAGAGGGGTTCGCCTTCAGCCACCATTGAAAGTTTCAAATGTGGCAGACCCTGGAAACAAGGTAAGGAATTCTATAGCTACATGTATAAAAATAAAAATGAAAGAGAAGCTTTCTTTCTCTTGTTACAAAAAAGTGTTATCTTATGCTCTTGAGTCTATATTTGCTGGACCTTAACTCCAACTCCATGTGATTTCTATAAATTACAGGCCAGAGATGCTGCAAAACACAGTGTTACTTCTGTTCACAGGCCCGGGAAGGAGTCTAATGAGGCGCCCGAAAATGTTAGAAAGAAGGCTCACATCAGCAGCAGCAGCAGCGGAGAGTATGTATTGCAAGCAGGCGGCGTGCCAACAGTTAGCAGTAAATGGAAGAGTTTCTTTACTTTCGAGGAAACGCCGACTGTCTTGAGCTGTGATACAACTCCACCGTCTGTGTACCTACTCAACATGGTTGTGGGGGTGGTTTTGTTCCTTGTTTTTGTTAGGGAACTGGTGTTATTTGGAAGCTGTTGATAAAATTCAGTACAAATTAAAACTGTAGTTCTTCTTTTTGCTTGCTGTTGTCTAAGTTTTCCTCTTTACTTGGGGTATAAGGAATAATGGAGGTTGTTCTTGATATAGAACTATGAAATTTCAACAGAATCGACCATAATCAATAGTTTTTAACTGGGGTTTTGTATATACTATTTGGTTCATGAACTTTAATGTTTACTCTGTATAACCATATATTTCTCTAGTTGGCTATAGTCATTGACATTTTTATTGTTAAGTATATGTATACCATTTTTTACCTTTATAAGAAGGTAAAATATGGTATACTAAACAGCACTGGATAAAATATTGTTTATATTGAATCCAAAAGTTATATCTTAAATTGTTCTTCAGTTCTATATGATTTTGTTTATGTTTTAAGTGTTATTGGCGGTGAAATATATTTGATTCTATACATTTTAATTTTTTTTTAGCAAAATTCTTCTTATATTTATTTATTTATTTTTTTTATAAATTTGAAGCACCAATTAGATGTTTTTTTTTTTTTTTGTTTTTTGATATGAGATATTATCTTCAATACCAACTGAAATATGGTCCTCGAGTTGGTAATTTAATAGTGATACTTAACAAGTATTTTAAATTTATAAAGAAAAGTAATATAACGAAGTTTTGCCAAAAAAATAAATAAAAAGTTGAAGTGTAAAACATAAAAAATTTCGCTGCTAACTCACGTTTTAATTAATAAGTTTATTTTGGCCTTACAAAATGGCTGGAAAAAAATCCTCAAAAAAAATGGCTGGAAGAAGCAGTTGAAATCGGCAGTTACCAATTAATAGATTTTCTAACTTTGGGGAAAATATATCAATGTAGAACTATTATGTGGGGAGCATAACTGAATCTAAAATAGATTGATAAAAGTGACTTAAAGAAAATTGTGATATTCAGTTATTATAGTGAATTGATTGCAAAAGTGAACAAAATTCAGTACTCATATAAATTAATGATACGGGTCGGCCTGAAATGTGGGCCAAGTAAAAGTTTCAAAATTCATAATTTTTATTCAAATTTCTTCTCCCACTTGTTTGTTGCCAAGAATTTAATACATTCACTTCTTTGATTCGAATCTGTATCTGAAGAGAAAGGACAAGCCATGGGACCCTCTCATCCCAAAATATATGCCCTTTCAAGCTTTCCAAAATATTTTTAATCGTCTTCTTGAAATGATTATAATGGAAATTGATAAGTGGGGAACATAACTGAAGAAGAAAAATGATTGAATTAAAGTAAACTACTTGGAATATAACAAAAAACTTAAATTAGTACTGGGGCCAGCGCTAAAAAGCTAGACTTGGGCAACAAGTTTTAAAATCAGCCGATGAGAAATTTCTTATTTTTTACTAATTACCACTTGAGTAGTCACCATGGGCTTGCCCAGGGGTAATTGACTCAACGTTACCCCTTTCTATAGGGGGCGGAGCTAGGACTAAATATTTGGGGGGGCCAATAACAAGCACCACATGCAAAAATAAGGCTTCATGTTTATAAATTTTAGGGACCAATGTCTCCATTTCAAGATAGTATTGACTATATTCTTTAGAAATGACAATTTTACCCCAAAACCCATTTATCTGCGGGTACCCTACCTGTATGTGTATGGTATTACGATATTACCTGTTGAATTAAGGTATAGAATAGGGTGTAAGGGTATGAAAATATGTACCTGATACATGTATAAGGTTGGGTACGGGTATATGTGTACCCTTCCTTATTATCCTACCCTATCCTACTCGATTATATATTTATATTTATATTTATTCTTTTTTTAAAAAAAAATAGTTATAAAGATTGATTTTAATTAATATCTATTTTTTAAAAATTAAAATTTATGTTTTATTATTCATATTAAGATATTATTTTTTTACTCTTTTGAAATGCAATCACATACATTTATATATTGATTTTACTTTGACTTTTCAAAGTATTTTTTTTTATTATTTGAAGCTATGTATATTAGTTGCTGTTGCTTCAGAATTCGCCCAAAATACGTGGACCAGTCGAGAGGGGACACGTGGATCAGATAACTTGTAAACATTTGCTAAGTCTTTGTGTAACACAAGGAAGCGCTGTTAGCAGGGGTCCCGGAGGAGGCACCCGGAGTACAAGGTACTCTAGGAAGCTAGCATAGCATGAAGGCTCTCCGGGATATGTCAGGTCTCTCCCGAGCAATCAAGTCGCATTTAATGCTGCATGGGAGGAAGCGTGTTGAGACTGTAACACGCAATAAAGTCTGACGGCACAACCCCCGAACAGCAGCGCTACAGTAATGATCATTTAAGTCTAGCGACGGCTACTCTGCGAAGAGTCACGTCAATCACAAGGCAAAAATGACATTCTTCATAAAAGCCCTACAGCACCTAGGGATTTGACCATGCATCACCCATGGTATATTCATTGGAAATGCCCAACTTTATGGATACTTACAGATACATGTGTAAGAACAATTCTAGGGATTACCCCACCAAAACACTATAAATACCCCCTCAAAGCTCATTTAATGGGGTCGAGAATCTTGGTTTGCAAAAGAGCAAGAAGAGAAAATACTCACCAAGAACATTCTCTGTATTTAAGAGAAAGACATTCTCTCAAGTGTAGAATCTGTATTAAATACATCCATTAATAACAGAGGCTCGTGGACTAAGGCTCATTAACGCCCCAACCACGTAAAAAATCTTCATCTCACTTTCTTACAGCTCTTTATTATAATCATATTTTAATAGTTGCCGAAAACCTCGGTCAACATTTTGGTGCTTTCATTGAGAGCTGAGGAAAGCTGCTACATAACAAGCATTTGACTTCACAACAATGGTGGAGACAAGAGCTACACGTCATCCTCGCCCTCTAGAAGACGCTCAAGATCCCAATGAGGAAGATGTAGCCTCAAGGGCAGCAGAGGAGTCCGAGGAAGAAGAAGAAGAGATAGTTCCCGACGAGAACTACGAGGAACACCTCGACGAGTATGCCTATGACGGAGGAAGCTACTCGGAGTTGGTGCTCCTTAGACAAAAAGCTGTCGATCATGAAACTGAGATCGAAGCTCAGAAAGTGCAAAATCAAAAAATGCAGGAAGTGATGCTAGCCATGCAGAAAGCCATGGAGGCAGCTGGTATTCACGTGCATCCCAAGGCGATGGCAGCTGGGCTCGACGGGGAGCCAGGGACGTCTTCGCCTAACTCCCAGCAGCAAAGACCTAGGGAACCTAGCCCTATAAGGCACCCTGCTGAGGAAAACCAAACAAAAAACCCTACTTCTACCCCTGGGTGAAAGAAAAAGGTGCAGGATCCGCGAAAGGTCCGCTCAGATTTCCCTAAAGGGAAAGGTCCGCAGAGGGGCAAGCCCCAAAGAGGGAGTCTTGGCCCTCATGATCGAGGGGACCGGAAAAGCGTTTCCGTGCACCAGGAACCAGGGGGTAGAGGAAGAAGAGGACAGAGATGTCCTCCCATTGATCTGAGAAATCAAATCAATGGGAATCAAGGTGACCTCCGGGATCACCTTGACCAAAAAAGATACAGGCCCGTAGCCTCCTCGGGCACTGTAAACGAAGGGATTATGGCGGAACTTGCCATACTTCGAAAAGATATTGCTCGAGTCTCCCGGAGGCAGAAGGGAGACGACTCCGACTCGGACAGTGAGGATCGGGAGCCTTGTGCCAAACATATCCTGGAGGCGGAGCTCCCTAAAAACTTCAAGATGCCCGAAATGGCGGCATATACTGGGAACTCCGACCCCAGTGATCACTTGTCACGGTTCAACCGTGTCATGACAGTCATGCGGGTCAGCAATGACGCCAAATGCTTGTGCTTCCCCCTCACTCTGAGCGGATCAGCAGAGGAATGGTTCAAAAAATTAGAACCAGGATCGGTGGGTTGCTGGAACAAACTCCAAACCAACTTCCGGAGACAATTTGTCGCTGCCAGGAAGGTCAACTTGGAGGTTAGCGCCTTGACCAACATCAAGCAACTGCCCACCGAGACCTTGAAGAATTACATCAAGAGGTTCCGAGAGGAAGCCTCGAAGACCAAGAAGGTCGACGACGGACAACAGCTTGCGCTTCTCCAAGCAGGAATCCGCATTGGGACTCCCTTCTAGAACGAGTTGCAGCAAGAAGGCGCTGCTAGCCTTCAGGACTTCCAGAAGCGAGTCCAAAAATATATTAACCTCGAAGAAGCCCAGATCGTGGCTTACGGAGGTTACTATCCCACCGGGATAGTAGGATACATGCCAGGAGTGTCGCCCTCGAGTACTGTCCCGACCGCAACTCCACCAGTAAGTGGCATACAGTTCTCCGCTACTCCCGGATACAGCCAGGGTCAAGCGTTGGCACCGGCATCTTCCCATTACGGCAACCCGTCCGGGGTGAATGGACGAACTCCTTCACAGGCTGCCCCGACTGCTAGCTTAACAGGCCCTACCCAGGGGTCGAGGAGCAAAAGGTCCTCCAAGGGCAGCACCCGAACGGGAGAGAAGCGCCAAAAGAAGGGGTACACACCCCAATATACTCAGTACACAGAGCTCACGGACTCTCAGGAACGTGTATATTTTGCCACTAGGCAAAATACGCACTACCGGAGGCCCCAGCCGTTGTACAAAGATAGCTCCCGGAGAGATCCGAGTAAAAGATGCGAGTACCACAACGACATTGGTCATAGCACCAATGAGTGTAAAAATCTCAAAGACGAGATTGAAAATTTGATCCGTTTGGGCCACCTCTATGAGTGGATCAAAAATAGGTTGCCCCACCTTAATCCAGGGCAGGTGGCCGGGGGTATGCCTCCGGGAACGCCAGGGGGTACAGCAGGAGTATTGCCTCCAGCTGCTCCCGCAGGTGACACCCAGCATATCCCCGGACTACCGCCCCGGCCTAATGGACGGGTAGCCATGATCTCCGGAGGTCCCCATATCGGAGGAAACACTCGCAAGGAGCGAAAAAGATATGCCGAGGCCGCAAGACACAGTGAGGTGTGGGAGGTTACTCAACTCCCGGCTCAAAGGCCCCGGCTAATGGACCAGCCCATAACGTTCACAGAGGAAGACGCCAAGACGGTGCGTTTTCCTCACCACGACCCGCTGGTCATAGAGACCCCCATCGCAAATAAGGTGGTGGCTAGGGTCCTGATCGACAATGGGAGTTCCGTGAACTTGCTCTTCAAAGAAGCCTTCACTGTGATAGGGTTGACCGACCGGGACCTCTCGCCTAGTGGATCACAGCTCACAGGGTTTAACGGGACGACGCTAATCCCGATGGGAAAAGTCAGGCTCCCAGTTACCCTATGCCCGGATACCCCCCAGAGCACATTTAAGTATTGCACCTTCGTGGTGGTAGACTGTCCAACAGCCTACAACGCAATCCTAGGCCGACCGGCCCTCGTCGACTTTGGTGCAATTACTTCAATCCGACACCTATGCCTAAAATTCCCTACCCAGGAAGCCGGAGTCGGAACGGTGAGGGGATATCAGGGAGAGGCCAGACAATGTTACAATGTTGCCACCCACTTACCAGTACTCATGGTCCGGGGGACCCCTGAGATAGAGAAGGCTGAAGAGGATGAGTTGGATCCTCGTATAGGGTCCGAAAGGGTCGTGGAACCAATGGAGGACGTCGAAGAAATACCAGTGTGCGACGACGACTCCACCAAAGTACTCCGGATAGGGAAGAGCCTGGATCCGGAGGAAAAAGATAAAATAATAAAAACACTGAAGGGCGCCATTGACATCTTTGCATGGCGCCAAGAAGACATGACCGGCATCAGCCCTCGTGTCATCACCCATGTACTCAATGTCAACCCGGACATGCCCCCTATACAGCAAAAGAGACGCCCGCTCGACTCGGTGAAAGCCGAGGCTTTAGAGAAAGAGGTGGACAAACTCTTGTCCAATGGCATGATCCGCGACGTGTATTATCCGGAATGGCTGGCCAATCCGGTCCTGGTGCCCAAGCCGAACGGGACTTGGCGGGTTTGTATAGATTTCACAGATCTAAACAAAGCCTGCCCAAAGGACTGCTTTCCGCTGCCCAGGATCGACCAGATGGTAGACGCCACGTCCGGATTTAAGCTGCTGTCTTTCATGGATGCCTATGCTGGGTACAACCAAATAAAAATGCATACGGCAGACCAGGAGTGCACTAGCTTCAGGACCGATAAGGGGGTATACTGTTACCTAGTCATGCCTTTCGGATCGAAAACGCCGGAGCAACCTATCAAAGAATGGTTAACCGGATGTTTAAAAGCCTCCTGGGACGAAACATGGAGGTATATGTAGACGACATGCTCGTCAAATCCAAAGCATGCAACAGCCATGCAAGCGACTTAGAAGAATGTTTCGAAGTCGTCCGGAGATACGGCATGAAGCTCAATCCGAAAAAATGCACCTTCGGGGTCAAGTCGGGAAAATTCCTGGGCTTCATAGTCAGCCAAAGGGGGATCGAAGCGAACCCGGAGAAAATCCAAGCTCTCCTGGACATGCCATCCCCCAAGAAACATAAGGACGTGCAGAGCTTGACCGGAAAGGTAGCCGCACTGAGCCGCTTTATCTCACGATCCACGGACAAGTGCATACCCTTCTTCAACATACTGAAGAAATGCCAAAAGTTCGAATGGTCGGATGAATGCGAGGAGGCATTCAAAAGGTTAAAAGACCACATGGCCAAACCTCCTATCCTATCAAAACCCGTCCTTGGAGAAGACTTGTTCCTTTACTTGGCCGTCTCCGAGCATGCGGTCAGCGCTGCACTGGTCCGGGAGGAAGAAAAAATTCAGCACCCCGTGTACTATGTTAGTAAGCGCATGGTAGGGGCCGAGACAAGGTACCCGGTCATTGAAAAATTAGTATTCTGCCTCCTGATGGCATCAAGGAAGTTGAGACCATACTTCCAAGCCCATCCGATCAGAATCTTGACCAATCATCCGCTCCGGCAAGTTCTCTAGAAGCCTGAAGCATCCGGAAGACTCCTCAAGTGGGCGATGGAGCTGAGTCAGTTCAACTTACATTACGTGCCCTGGATTTCCATAAAAGGCCAAGCCTTGGCAGACTTCATCACCGAATGCAATGAAGCCGAGGCAACAGCCAATACACCGGAACCACCAATCCCCACTTGGTGAGTATTTGTGGACGGAGCTTCTAATGAGAACAGTTCCGGAGCCGGAGTGGCTATGATATCACCTACTGGATTGCGGCTCCAGGCGGCACTCCGATTCAACTTCACAGCTTCGAATAATGAAGCCGAATATGAGGCCCTGATAGCAGGGCTAAAATTGGCTAAAGCTGTAGGAGCCAAGAGAGTGGAAGTCTACAGTGATTCTCAGCTGGTCGTAAACCAAGTTTCCGGAGAATACCAAACTCGCGGCGAACGGATGGCCGCGTACGTAGCAATAGTCCGAGAACTGCTCCACGAGTTCACGGACTACAAAGTAGAAAGAATCCCCCGAGAGAAGAATGCTCATGCGGACTGTCTAGCTAAGTTAGCCTCGGACAGCGAAATCGAAGAGCTGGGGGTAGTACCAGTGGAACGCTTGGCAGAGCCAAGCATCAAAATAAAAGAGACCACACAAACGGTTGGGCAAGAACCCAGCTGGATGGTCCCCATCATAAAGTACATAACCACAGGTGAGTTGCCCCAAGAGAGGGCACTGTCTCGAAAGATTCAGTATCAAGCTCATCGTTATGTAATGATGGACCACATTCTCTACCGGAGAGGACTCAGCATGCCTTATTTAAGGTGTGTATCGGACCCTGAAGCTAGACAATGTTGGGAATTATTTTACCAGGATCTTAGATCTACTCACAAGTATGTTTATTAACATCCTAAATATGAACTTTCTAAAACGATAAAATAAACACATATAAAGTTAAGAAAACCTTACATTGATGCAGCGGAATAAATGTCTCCTTCCACTCAGATCTCTAACCCTTGATTCCTTTACGTAGCGAGTATAATCAAGATCGAGCCGAATCTCCTTCTTCTTCAAGCTTTGATCCTTCACGGTCTTCCAATCTATGATTGAGTTATCGCACTTTTGTGTGTGGGCACTTACTCTTTCACTAGGGTCACAAAAAAGATGAAGGAAAAGAGGGAGAGAGGTTTCGGCCAAGGTAGAGAGTGAGGAAGGCTCAATTTTCTGAAGAGAGAAATTTCTGTCAGAAAAGCTAATGAAAGCATGTGTTGTGAATGAGCCATCACTTTCTATTTATAGGCAACTTACTAGGTTTAGGTTAGGATTTATTTGGCATTAAAATAATGAAAATATTAATTTGAAAAAGCCTTATAAGTGGCCGGCCATAGGTGTTGTAATGGGCCCCACTTAATTTTGCAATTTTATCAAATTTTATCTCTATTTTCTCAAAAATGCCAATTTTCCAATTCTAACCTTTTAAATGCCAAAACTAATTATTTAATAATTAAAATACATTATTAAATAATATTGTCATTTAATTTAATTATTAATTAGACATATAAAGTCCATTAATAAATAAATAAACCCAGAAAACTCTTTTCCTTACAATTTCACCCCTGAATAGTGAAAATTCATAAAATCAGACATAGTCTAACTTTAGAATTATAATTGATCAATCACGAATCAATTAATGAGTCTTATAAGCAGAATGTTCTCAACTAGAATGGGGACCATGGATCTATATGCTGAGCTTCCAATAAGTGAACCAAATTTACCAAGTAAATTCCTACTTATTAATTCTTCGTTGAATCCACTCTTAGAACTTAGAATTGCACTCTCAGACTTATATAGAGCATATTGTATGTTTCACGATACCAATATACTATCTCATTTAACCATTGTTATAATCTTATTGTGATTTAAAGATCCTCTATATAGATGATTTACATCGAGATGGGATTTCTTTACCGTTCTCACCCCTCAATGTATTTTGCCCTTAAAACACTTAGCTACTGTAAATGGTGTTTAATGATCTAATAATTAGTCGGTTAAACAAGAGCTCATCCATTTACTTCTATTTGCTAAGCTCGAAGGGAATCATCACTTAACTTCTATACACCGGTAGAAGCTATAGATTCCATATTTATGTTCGACTCCCCACTCGATCATACTATCATGTTCCCAAAATATACGTATCACCACGACCCAAAAAGTAGGCTTAACTAATAAATCAAAGAACATGAATAGCACTCCCGAGTTGAGCCCAAGCATATCGTGATTTAGATTCTTTTCAATCTTAAGATCAACTATCGATATTGACTTTGAAAGATATGTATAACGGTAAGTTTGTAATATCTTAACTTAGTTGCAATATCGGTCAGTCCAATGTATACTCCATACATTCGAAACTAGTATACTTTACTAATGTCTGGAAAGAACATAACACTTACTCCAAGTGTAAGTACACATCATCGCCGATTATCACATTAGTGTAAATCCAATAACAACGATGAAACGGGGACCAAAACTTTTGATTCATATGATCACAAACACATTCCTTGTGTTGACGATACTGTAATTGTGAATAAACATATGATCTGGATTTAACTGATTTTGTGTGTATGAATGTAATAAACATATTAAACATATTAAACCATTAGCATGTAAAATTCATGCAAACATCAATCAATTCTAATTTCTTATATTGATAACTAATCAGATTGTAAAGAGTTTTATTTAGGGCATAAAACCTAACAAACTCCCACTTGCACTAATATAAAACAAAGCGTGCAAATAGGTCAATGCGATGTCTTGAACTTTAGATCAAGTGTAGTATATTTGAATCCACCCAAACTTAAACAAGTTCATAAATACTCTTATGAAACATCCTTTACTATATGCTTTACTCATCAAGGGATATTTGAAATCTTTCTTTGTTTTAAAAGTACATACGAATTAACAGAGGACATATCTCTCATATTTTAAAATATGTAATTGAGATAATACGAGTGTAGACTTTTCTTCGGTGATATAACTTTTACGAGTATTTTCGAATAGACCAAGTTATAGTTCTTCTCTGGTAGAGCTTGAATTATTATACAATAATTCCTCCACCCCCAAAGTAAGCACCATCTTAAGAATTTCGAAATTAGATGGTGTGATACAAAGACAGCGATACACGTTCCTTAATATACGACATATAGATCACTTTCATAAATCCTTCTTGAATATCTTCTAATGTTCCCTATTTGATTACATCTCGAGATAGCTCCCACTCAATAGCGGATGTACGGTTAAATAATACTTTTAACCTGCGATTGTTTGGAGAGTTACCTAGTTGTGACTTTTGTATTAGTTTGAAACTTTAAGTTAAGACTAAGTCATCGACATGGCGAGACTAGTATTTGAAGTGAAAAATACATGCCGGAGATAAAGTAATCAAAATTAAGATACCATCAAATTTTATGAGGATTAAGAATTCTTGGCTCAAGTCATTCGAATAGGCGAACTAGAGTTCTTTATCTTATTCTCATAATTCGATAAGCTATACCTATCCATGTGAATGGTTAGATTTGCTTTTCAGTAGTGTTCTTAAGTACCTATCACAATTATCAACCTAATAAAGATGGGTATAGAACTTTAAAATTCTCCCACTCAATTAAGGTAGTGTGAAACTTTAACAAAGAACTTTCAAAGGTATCAAACTCTTACTTACAACAGTAAAATTGAAATGGAACATACAATCAAGATCAAGAATTTATATTGACAATAGCTGACTCATTATATTACTTCTATGTTTAAACAAGATATGTGTTTCATAGGGAATTGTGGAATAGACTCCACCCCTAAGACTATACATATAGGGTACTATGGATAACCTCCACCCCTAAGTATATAGAGATTATGATCCACCCCTAAAGGTTGTAAAGATCATGATTCTCTAAGTGTGATAGAGTTTATGTGGAGTTGAATACTATCCAGAGTTCATTAGATATAAAAGATCGTTGAACTGCATAGTTTTCTTAACTTTTCTCCACCCCTATCAGATCATAAGATCCTTTTATTAAACAAATTCTTAATAATTGTATGAGAATTAACAATTATGATAAACATAGAAATAATTTCTAATGTTTATATAATATAACTCTATGAAGAGTTGTAAATATTATAGAATTTGCATCAATAATAAAAACACTTACACATACAAACATACAAATATAATGTGGTAATAATTGATGAAGATAAATTAAATGAAGCTCAATCTCATAAATTGCAATAGGGAATTTCGAAAAAAAAAAAAATAAACTTTATTAATAATAAAAAATATTGCAACAATATGATAGAAACAGGGATAAATATCCCTAACTAAAATTTGAAATCCAAATTGTCTTTAAACTAAAACAATTAATTCAAAAAATAAATTGAAGAGCTTCATCTTCATACGGGACGATTTCACCCTTGGTCCGGCTTGGCCGATCCAACTCAATTGAGTTCAAGTAGCTTGGCCTATAAGAAGAAGAAAACAAATAAACAAAGTTAGTCCAGAATTATAAATCCAATTGGATAATAATTCACTAAAACTCTTAAAGTTTATGAAAGGAAATACCTTGTTTCTTTGCAAGAAGTTTAGGACATTGGGGTTTCCAATGGCCTTTTTCATTGCAGTGGAAACACTTTCCTTTAAGTGTAGCATCACCAGAAGAGCGATCTTTTTTCATGACTTTTGTTCGCTTCTTGGTGTTCTTCCACTTCTTCTTCGATTTGGGCTTTGAAGCAGAGGCGACATTTGCTTCAGGTTTCATCGTCCCATTACCATTACCAGGATGAGGTTTACTCCCTTTCTTCTTGGGTCCTCCAATCAAATTTTCATAAGTTTGAAGGTCATTGACTAATTCATGAAAGTCAATTTCCTTCTTATTCATGACATAATTTGATGTGTATGGTAGAAATGTTGGAGTCGTTTGTTCAAGATAAGACTTACTTGAGTAACCTTTGTCCATTTCGGCACCATGATCCTGGGCTTCTTGGAAATAAGCGGACATGAGGAGAACATGATCACGCACGTTTTGATGAGGTTCCATCCGTGCGTTAATGTACTTCTTAGTCGCGTCAAAGCGTGACTGAAGTGATGCCTTACCGAATAGCTCATTTAACTTCGTCATAACCGGCGGCCTTCTCGGTTTTAGAAAACCGAGTTTTGAGGGTGTCAACCATGCTTTAGAAAGCATAAAGTATAGAGCTTTGTCATTTGCCTTACGCCAACGCTCATACTTTTCTTTCACGACTTTGGATGCATTATCCCAGGAGCACTTCGGGTGACGGCTCGGTTAAAACAAACAAGGCACTTTCTCCTATGAGAGCAATATTAATGTTCTCATTCCATTTATTAAAGTTAGATCCATTCAGTTTATTTTCAGTCAACAGTGATAACATGGGATTCATTTTGACAAACAGGATACTACAAAATAATAGAAATCAACAAATAGAAATTAATAATGGTTTAACACACAAAATCAATTCAGAAATTATAAGCACATAGCAAGTAGGAATGATATGAGAAAATACTTAAAAATTCAATCCTAAATAATTTCCAAGGTTTTCAACAAGGCGATATCGTGTCTAGTTTAGGCGAGAGTCAAAGCTACCATCCATTGAATAGAGTTGTCGGCCTCATCTAAAATGTTAAACATTCTAGCAACCTTTTATTCGATCAAGATCGAGAATCCGGCGTTGTCCCGTTTGGCGAGAGTCAAGGCTATTCTATCTCATGAGCTTCACCATTGTTTCGCAATTTGCAAGTCAAATATGGTCGCCACCATTAGGGTGATCTATACCATATAAAACACTTACAAACCACTTATCATGCGAGATTAAACGGTGCGAAATTGCTAATGAACGTTCCTCCATTAGGGAGGATTACTCACTAAAACAAACGCGGTGTAAAACCCACAATGGAGATCGAATATCTTAATAATAATAAAGCTCATTGTTTAAAATGTATTTTCTTATTATTCTAATAAATAAATCTCATTAAATTCTATTTAAGAATTAAAATTCAAAAATAAGAATTTAATATAATATTTATAAAATTATACTAGATGGTGATTGAAATAAAATTAATTATTTCCATCTTAGTAATAATCTTAAATATAAATATTAAGGAAATTAATTTAAGATGAATTAAATAAATAATTAACAACTTAAAAATTTCCTTTGAGAATATATTTATTGGGTTCGAAAATTAAGTATAAAAAAAATTATACAATTTTCGAAAATAATAAAAATAGAAAAGCAATACTTCAAGCAAAAATATCACCTATCTAGATATTCTTTTGACTAGTTAATTCAATTTCTAATATATATATTTTAAATTCACTTATTTTAAATTAATCTATTAAATGAAAAAATCATTGACTTGAGTTGGTCCAAGAATTAATTAAAATAAATAATTAATTTACAACTCAATCTATTTTTCAAAAATTCAAAATTATTGCATAATTAAAATGCAAATTTCGAAATTGATTAATAAAATAAAGAAAAATATATATTTTGAAAATTATTTAAATTTAAGTTGAAAAATTAAATTTCAACCTAAAATTAATTTTCTATTTAATTAAGTGTCATGAAAAATCAATAAATATTTAAGTATCATGATGAAAATCAACTTAGATATTTAGATTTTTCAACTTAATTAATTGTATTAAATTCAAGAAATAAATAATTAAGTGTAGAGAAGCCTTAATTATTAATTTCTATTTAATACTAGGAAAAATATACTTAATAAAATTGTACCAAAATTAATTATTTAAATAATTAATTTCACAAAAGTATAATATTTTCCTATATAAGTATTAGAAATAATAAGTAGTCTACAAATTACTATCTAGAAAATATCTTATTTGACTAAGTATCTTTTCAAAATTTGAAAAATATCTAATTTAAGTTATATAGAAAAAATCTAAAACTTAAATAATTTCAAATCTAGATTTAATTAAATATCACAAATTAAGTTGTAACCACTTAATTTGAAGATATCTTTTAAAGTTAATATTTGAAAAGATATTAACAAAAAAAATATCTAAGATATTCCATTTCAAGTTAATATTTGAAAAGATATTAACTTAAAAAAAAATATCTTAAGAATCTTTAATAACTAATGCCTAAGATTCCTCAACTTGATTTAAAATTTAAATCAAATATTCAAATTTAAGTTAGTTAAGAAAAATCAGTTGATATAACTAATTTATAACTTAAATAGGAATATTTAATTAAATAAACTCGGAAAGAATCTTAGTTAGTTAAAATTCTATATTTAATTAAATACAAGAAAAATACAAGTAGTTTATCTAGAAATAATATCTAAACTAAAAGTGTTTTTCTTAAAATTAACTTTAAAATATTAAAATGAAAATAAATTTTCATATATTTTAAAAGTTAATTATGTTGCTAATTCAATTTTATTAGGTCAAACTATTATAATTAACCTAGTACAGTTATTCAAATCAGGCAAATGGGCCTTCACAATTGGGGTAGTTCATGTGAGGGGTGCGGGTTCGGTATGTCGTACCCTGACTTCTATGGCACCCAACTTCTCACACTGAGGCCCAAAAGAGAGGAATTTAACCTTAAAATGAATAATCATTATTAATTGAATAGGTCCAATAACTAAATGGACCTAAATAAAATCTATCATGGTATGACATTTTATTTAGCAACAACCTATATGCATCTATATAATAAAATAAACATATAGGCTCACACGGGCACACTTTGGATGGATCTATCATGTTGCTAGGTCATACACGGATGAAAGAAGATTGTAAAATTTACTCGTTACAAATTATTTACTTGACAGGGAGCCATCGGATCATTAGATGCGGCAAAAAGTAACCATGGCTATTTGCAATCAAGTAATAATAGGTTTTTAAAACTTACATACAAGCTCAAATCACATACTCCCCAACGAGTTAATTTGGATAGTTGGAAGTAGGATTTATTTAATTTTAAATAAATAATTTCGAAAAATAAATAATTAAATAAAATATAATTAATTTCGAAAAAAAATAAAAAAAATTAATTAATTTCGAAAAAATAAAAAAAAATAAAAAAATATTTAAAATTTCGAAATTATTTTAAAAAAAAATTAAAATTAAACCTACTTTTTGAAAAATTAGGTTTCAACCAACCTAAATATCATTTCAAAATTTGCTAACTACTTTTTAAAAATTAAATGTTATTTTAAAATAAAAAATTAAATAAAAATTAGAAAAGATAAATAAAATATCTTTTCAGATTTTTAAATTTAATTTAAATAAATAAAATAACAAAATTTAAAAGTTAGCAAAATATCTTATATCTATTTAAAATTACATGATTATAAATATCTTATTTTAAATTTAAATAAGGTCAAAATATCTAAAAAGATTTAAAAATCTTAATAGATAAGATATTTTTAAAATATCTTAAAAGATAGGATATTTTTAAATATCTTAAAAAGATATTTTAAATATCAAAAAATATCTGACCTTAAATTTAAAAAAAATATAATCAAATTTAAAAATAAGATAGATTTTTAAGCAAAAAGATAAATACTAGTTCTATTCAAATTCAAATTACACTAATATCTTGAATTAAATTAAAAAAAAAATTAAATTAATTCAAAATGATAATTAGAATTGAATTAGGAATAGTAATAGTATATATATAAAACCATACAAAAAATTGGAAGTTAATTCCATGAAAAGGTATGAAAAATTGAAGAAAATTGAAAAAATTCGAAACTGTACGGACAGGTACTGCGATCGAGGAAACTATCAATGTGCCACCGATTTTGTCAAATCTTCAAAAAATCATAACTAATTCAAATAAAATCCAAATTGAGTTCTGTAAAAGGCTAACTTGCTTAATTTTTTCCATACTATCCAATAAAAATAATTCCAGAACCGAAATAACAATTATTTTTCACGAAAATTTCATAATCATCAATCAATCATCAAATAACACTCAATACAACATAATACCATCCAAAGAACATACAAACAATCGTTTTAAAGTCCAAATTACATGCAAGTAAATCAATTACCATGGCTACGAGGCCGGTTGTTGGGAATTATTTTACCGGGGATCTTAGATCTACTCACGAGTATGTTTATTAACATCCTAAATATGAACTTTCTAAAACGATAAAATAAACACATATAAAGTTAAGAAAACCTGACATTGATGCAGCGGAATAAATGTCTCCTTCCCCTCAGATCTCTAACCCTTGATTCCTTTACGTAGCGAGTATAATCAAGATCCCCGAGCCGAATCTCCTTCTTCTTCAAGCTTTGATCCTTCACGGTCTTCCAATCTATGATTGAGTTGCGCTTCTTTGTGTGTGGGCACTTACTCTTTCACTAGGGTCACAAAAAAGATGAAGGAAAAGAGGGAGAGAGGTTTCGGCCAAGGTAGAGAGTGAGGAAGGCTCAATTTTCTGAAGAGAGAAATTTCTGTCAGAAAAGCTAATGAAAGCATGTGTTGTGAATGAGCCATCACTTTCTATTTATAGGCAACTTACTAGGTTTAGGTTAGGATTTATTTGGCATTAAAATAATGAAAATATTAATTTGAAAAAGCCTTATAAGTGGTCGGCCATAGGTGTTGTAATGGGCCCCACTTAATTTTGCAATTTTATCAAATTTTATCTCTATTTTCTCAAAAATGCCAATTTTCCAATTCTAACCTTTTAAATGCCAAAACTAATTATTTAATAATTAAAATACATTATTAAATAATATTGTCATTTAATTTAATTATTAATTAGACATATAAAGTCCATTAATAAATAAATAAACCCAGAAAACTCTTTTCCTTACAATTTCACCTTTGAATAGTGAAAATTCATAAAATCGAGACATAGTCTAACTTTAGAATTATAATTGATCAATCACGAATCAATTAATGAGTCTTACAAGCAGAATGTTCTCAACTAGAATGTGGACCATGGATCTATATGCTGAGCTTCCAATAAGTGAACCAAATTTACCAAGTAAATTCCTACTTATTAATTCTTCGTTGAATCCACTCTTAGAACTTAGAATTGCACTCTAAGACTTATATAGAGCATATTGTATGTTTCACGATACCAATATACTATCTCATTTAACCATTGTTATAATCTTATTGTGATTTAAAGATCCTCTATATAGATGATTTACATCGAGATGGGATTTCTTTACCGTTCTCACCCCTCAATGTATTTTGCCCCTTAAAACACTTAGCTACCTGTAAATGGTGTTTAATGATCTAATAATTAGTCAGTTAAACAAGAGCTCATCCATTTACTTCTATTTGCTAAGCTCGAAGGGAATCATCACTTAACTTCTATACACCAGTAGAAGCTATAGATTCCATATTTATGTTCAGCACTCCCACTCAATCATACTATCATGTTCCCAAAATATACGTATCACCCTGACCCAAAAGTAGGCTTAACTAATAAATCAAAGAACATGAATAGCACTCCTGAGTTGAGCCCAAGCATATCAGGATTTAGATTCTTTTCAATCTTAAGATCAACTACTGATATTGACTTGGAAAGATATGTATAACGGTAAGTTTGTAATATCTTAACTTAGTTGCAATATCGGTCCAGTCCAATGTATACTCCATACATTCGAAACTAGTATACTTTACTAATGTCCTGGAAAGAACATAACACTTACTCCAAGTGTAAGTACACATCATCGCTGATTATCACATTAGTGTAAATCCAATAACAACGATGAAACGAGGGGACCAAAACTTTTGATTCATATGATCACAAACACATTCCTCGTGTTGACGATACTGTAATTGTGAATAAACATATGATCCGGATTTAGCGATTTTGTGTGTATGAATGTAATAAACATATTAAACATATTAAACCATTAGCATGTAAAATTCATGCAAACATCAATCACTTCAAATTTCTTATATTGATAACTAATCAGATTGTAAAGAGTTTTATTTAGGGCATAAAACCTAACAGACAAATCATGTTAGAGGTCCATGAAGGGTTCTGTGGAGATCATACGGGAGGACCCAGCCTCTCAAAGAAAATATTGAGGCAAGGGTACTTCTGGCCAACGATGAAAAGAGATTGTATAGACTATGTCCAAAAGTGTGACTCGTGCCAAAGGTACGCGAACATACCGAGAGCTCCTCCAAATGAGATCGCTCTGATGACCAGCCCCTGGCCCTTTGCGGTCTGGGGAATAGATCTCATCGGGTCTCTACCTACGGGAAAAGGAGGGGTAAAGTATGCAATAGTGGCAGTGGACTACTTCACCAAGTGGACAGAGGCTGAACCTATGAAGACAATAACTGCTAAGAAGGCATTGGACTTTGTTATCAAAAACATAGTGTGTCGATACGGCTTGCCTCACAAAATAGTCTCAGACAATGGAAAGCAATTTGATTGCGAGGAATTTACTGACTTTCGCAACCGACACGGAGTGGTAAAAAGCTTCTCCGCGGTAGCCCGGCCTCAAACAAACGGCCAGGCGGAAGCAGTCAATAAAATCCTAAAGGTCACTTTGAAAAAGAAGCTACTGGCCTGTAAAAATAGCCCGAAGAATTGCCAAGGGTATTGTGGGCCTACGGACGACCCCCGGAACCACAACCGGTCACTCGCCGTTCTCAATGGCGTACGGTTGTGAAGCAATGGTCCGGTAGAAACATTATTCCCATCCCACGGGAGGACGACTTATGATCGGCCACCAATCGAGCCTTTGCTCCAAGAGGCTTTGGATCAAGTCGAAGAACTCCGGGATGAGTCTCAAATACGGATGGCTGCTTATCAAAAGAAGGTGACCAAGTATTTTAACTCCAAGGTTAAAAACAGAAAATTCGCTATTGGGGATATGGTCCTAAGAAGGGTTTTTCCAGCCACCCAAGAACCCGGAGTGGGGGTACTTGGACCAAATTGGGAAGGACTATATGAAATCGAGGACGAAATCGGTTCTGGCACTTACAAACTAAAAAGAATGGACGGAACCACCGTCCCAAGAGCCTGGAATGCCGATCACCTCAGAAAATATTACCAGTAGCGAATTTAACTTAGATTTTGTTCAAAGGGTTTGTACCGTCCAAATGTATACCTCCTCTATATTAAATAAAACTGAGTGCCTTAAAAACAAAGTTTCTATGCCACTCAGGGGGGTACTAGGGTATACCGCACGGACAAACAAAAAACAAACTAAGTAAAATATCCTGACCCAAAGGGCAGGTCAAAAAGTATGCACAAAAATAAAAAGCATAAGTATAAAAATCCTGAGCCAAAGGACAGGTTAAAATATATAAGTGTGACGAATAAAGATCGCATAAAAAAATATCCTGGCCCAAAGGGCAGGTCATATACATATAAATGGCCCGGGGACAGGCCTTAAAATATAATTGTCTCCCCTTCAAATGAAAGCTGCCGCCTATATGTAAATTGTTCTAAGGTAGCGACAAATATGTACAAAAAAAAAAAGAGTTATAAGAGAAACGGGTAGAATGCGGGTCAATAATACGGCGGCTCGGTCGGCCGCGGAGGAAGACGAGGTCCAATCCGTGCCTCAAGCGCAGCATCAAGCTTCTTCTTCTTTTCCCGAAATCTGGCAATCATCTCCTCAGGTTTGGGATAAAAAGTAAGCTTGATACTCTGATCATTGGTGGCCCAAGCCATATAGACACCATCATCAAAGCGCTTCGGGCACCGGGCGCAGGAAACAGGAGAAAGGAGCTCGGCCCTCTTGGCCTTCCTGGTGGACTGTTCTTTGAAATCCCTAAGCTCCTTCAACTCCGCAGCTAGAGCGGCCTTGGATTCAATGTCCGACTGGTGAGTCTCCTCTAGAGATCTCACCTTGGCGACCATTTCATCCAAAGCCTCCCTGGCCTCCCGGAGATCTCGCCTGGCTTTCTCAGCAGCCTCGATTTGAGCCCTTAGTGCCGCCTGGTGCTGGGCCTCCATCCTGTCTCTCCGCTGAGCCTCGTCCCGGATCATGGCCTCCACCTGAGCCTCCCTCCGTTTGGCCTCCTCTTCCTTGGCCTTGGCCGCTGCCTCCTGGCGCTCAGCAGCCTCCTGGTAGATCTGCCTCTCCGTTGTGAGGTCTTGGAGGACCTTCCTGACGTCATTCATGTCCCCAAAGTCGGACAGAGTGAAGCCATGGTTTATGATGTTCCTGGAGAGGCGGCCAGCCTCAGCAGCAAGCTGAGCCATAAAAAAGTATAAGAAAAAATTTCTCAAAGGAGGAAAACAAAATACAAGCAACAAAAGGAAACGCAAAAATTGCAAAGTACTTACCACTGTAAGAGAATGGCTGAGGTCCTGGACCTGGAAGATGGAGTTCAGGGAAGCACAAGTGGCAAACCGCTTGGGCGCGCAACGTGTGAGCTGAGAAGCGAACTCGCCGGTCATCTCCACGGCAAAGGGAGCCAAGGTAGGACCTAGGAAGGGACGGAACCAGTCCGATAAGGGGTCCAGATTAAGGTTCCACGGATCCTGGTATTCCGGGTGGTTGATGCTTGCCTCAACCTCAGCTCGCAGAATCCTCCTAAGGGCCTCCACTTCGGCATACCCCCGGGAGTACTCATCCATAGCATAGTTGTGTTTGGCTATGCGAAGCTCCTGCCTCACCTCGTCCCCCGGAATTGGGGTAAGCTCGATGTGGGGGGGAGCAGGATTTTCCTCCATCGGGGAGACCCCGCCGTCTAGGCCATGGGCAGGAGTGTCAGCTCTCCGAGGCCTCTTCGGCTCATCCTGGGCAACCATCTTGCCCTTACGCTTGCGAATCAGAGCCACTTCAGGCTCCTCCTCGTCCTCCTCTGCTACCTCTGGAAGGGCTTGAGGCTCTCCTGCGCCCTCAACGGCTTCCTCCGAGAAGTCCCACCCTTTCCCTTGGCCTTCTCCCGGAAGCACCTCCTCGTCATCCACTAAGTCAATAGTGTCGGGGGGAGCGCTGGAAGAAACCTTCAAGGAAGGGGCTGGGGGAGAAGAGGTGAAGGCCGGAGGAGCCGCGGGAGTATGTGTTGGGTTTTATGCCCTAAATAAAACTCATTTCAATATAATCAAATTTACTTATTAATATAGATCAGAAACAACATTTAATGTTGCATGGTTCACATGATTTATTTCTTGATTATATGTACATAATGTATAAATTCATCTGAAACCCTTTTCACATACTTGATCCTGTTTATTGTGCCGTCAACACATTGGAAAGTAAACATGACTATGTGAATAAAGTTTCCTAGATTTATCAGACACAGGGTTTTACTGATATGATAATCTACAACAAGAGTTTACTTGTATTTGGAGAAATACTATGTTCTTTCCAGAACATTGGTTAAAGTAAAGCTCAGGTTGGATGCATGGAGTATGCATCGGAAGGGACCGATATTGAACTTTGACTTAGATTTATTAAACTTACCGTAATATCTATTCAAGTCAATATCGCCTAGTTGATCCTAGATCAAATGATCTTAATCCTGATATGATTAGGCTCAATCTTGAAAGGCTATTCGTGTTCTTTGATTTGTTAGTTAAGCCTACTTTTAGGTCAGGGTGATACGTACATTTTGGGAACACGGTAGTGCAATTGAGTGGGAGCGCTATCATAAACATGGAATCTAAAGCTTCTATCTGGCGAATAGTAAGCAAAGGATGATCTCCTTCGAGCTTGACCAAACGAACATAAATGGTGGAGTACTCATTTCACATAAGCTGAAATATCATTTATACGGGGTCAAGTGTTTTAAGGAATAAATACATTGTAGGGTGTAACGGTAATTTAATCCCTTTACAGTGTAGATCATTCATATAGAGGATCATTGATCACATTAGGATTATAACAATGGATAACTAATGATGTGTCTATATGGTGGAACATATAGAGCATTCTATATAACTGAGAGTGCAATTCTAAGTTCTATGCGTGGATTCAACGAAGAATTAATAAGTTAGTGAATTTTAGTGCTAAATTCTTGATCTACTTATTGGAAGCTCGGTTATATAGACCCATGGTCCCCCCACTAGTTGAGATAATATTGCTTGTAAGACTCATGTAATTGATTTTGATTAATCAATTATAATTATCAAATTAGACTATGTCTATTTGTGAATTTTTCACTAAGTAAGGGCGAAATTGTAAAGAAAGAGTTAATAGGGGCATATTTGTTAATTATGATACTTTGTATGGTTCAATTAATAAATATGATAAATGACAATATTATTTAATAATTATTTATAGTTATTAAATAGTTAGAATTGGCATTTAAATGTTTGAATTAGGAAATTGGCATTTTTGAGAAAATCAGATACAAAAGGTGTTAAAATTGCAAAATTGCAAAGCCCAAGGCCCAATCCATTAAGTGTATGGCCGGCCACCTTTGTAGCTTTTTTAAATTGATTTTTTCATTATTTTAATGCCATATAATTCAAATCTAACCCTAGTGGAATGCTATAAATAGATAGTGAAGGCTTCAGAAAAATTACACTTTTCTTCAGACTTTCTGATTCAGAAAAACTGAGCCTTCTCTCTCCCTATCTTTAGCTGACCACTCTCTCTCTTCTTCTTCAATATTTCGAAATCCTTAGTGCTTTGAGTAGTGCCCACACACATCAAGTGATACCTCAATCATAGTGAGGAAGATCGTGAAGAAAGATCATCAGCAAAGGAGTTTCAGCATCAAAGATTCAGAGAAAGAGATCCAAGTTCAGATATTGATAATGCTCTGCTACAGAAAGGAATCAAGGGCTAGATATCTGAACGGAAGGAGTCATTATATTCCGCTGCACCCAATGTAAGGTTTCTTAAACTTTATATGTGTTTAATTTATCGTTTTAGAAAGTTCTTATTTAGGATGTTAATAAACATACTTGTGAGTAGATCTAAGATCCTGGTAAAATAATATCCAAAAACTGGCCTCAGAGCCAAGGTAATTGATTTACTTGCAAGAAATTTGGACTTTAAAACGATTGTTTGTATGTTCTTTGGATGGTATCATGTTGTATTGAGTGTTATTTGATGATTGATTGATGTTTGTGAAATTTTCGTGAAAAATAATTGTGATTTCGTTTCTGGAATTATTTTTATTGGATAGTATGGAAAAAATTAAGCAAGTTAGCCTTTTACAGAACTCAATTTGGATTTTATTTGAATTAGTTATGATTTTTTGAAGATTTGACAAAATCGGGGCTGTGCTGATAGTTTCCTGCGATCGCAGAACTGTCCGTACAGTTTCGGATTTTTTTCCTTTTTCTTCAATTTTTCATACTTTTTCATGGAATTAACTTCCAATTTTTTGTATGATTTTGTATATATACTATTACTATTCCTAATTCAATTCTAATTATCATTTTGAATTAATTTAATTTTTTTTTTAAATTAATTCAAGATATTAGTGTAATTTGAATTCGAATAGAATTAGTATTTATCTTTTTGCTTAAAAATCTATCTTATTTTTAAATTTGATTATATTTTTTTTAAATTTAAGGTCAGATTTTTTAGATATTTATAATATCTTTTAAGATATTTATAATATCTTTTAAGATATTTAAGATATTTTAAAAATATCTTTTAAGATATTTATAAAATCTTTTAAGATATTTTAAAATATCTTATCTTTTAAAATTTTTTTTAAATCTTTTTAAGATATTTTGACCTTATTTAAATTTAAAATAGATATTTATAAGCATGTAATTTTAAATAGATATAAGATAAAAAGTAGGTTTAATTTTAAATTTTTTTTATTTTCGAAATTTAATTTTAAATTCCGAAATTAATTTTTTTTTAAATTATTTTTCGAATATTAAATTTTTTTCAATTTAATTATTTATTTATTCGAAATTATTTATTTAAAATTAAATAAATCCTACTTCCAACTATCCAGCTAACCCTGTTGCAAGAGTATGTGTTTTAGCTTGTTTGTAAGTTTTCAAAACCTATTATTACTTGATTGCAAATAGCCATGGTTACTTTTTGCGAGATCTAATGATCTGATGGCTCCCTTGGTCAAGTTAATAATTTGTAATAGGTAAATTTTACAATCTTCTTTCATCTGTGTATGACCTAGCAACATGATAGGACCCATCCAAAGTGTGCCTGTGTGAGCCTATGTGTTTAATTTGATTATAGATACATATAGGTTGTTGTTGCTAAAATAAATTATCATAGTTCTTGATAGAATTTATTTAGGCCCATTTAGTTATTGGGCTTATTCAATGAATAACAGTTGTTCTTATTAAGGTTAAATTCCTCTCTTTTGGGCCTTGTGTGAGAGTTGGGAGCCATAGAAGTGGGTACGACATACTGAACCCAGCACCCCCTCACACAAACCACCCCAATTGTGAAGGCCCATTTGCCTGATTTGAATGACTGTACTAGGTTAATTACACTAGTTTAACCTAATTAAAATTGATTAGCAACATAATTAATTTCATTTATTTTGAAATTAATTTAAGAAAAACATAGTTTAAAGAATTTTTTTTTATTCTAAGCTAAACTATGTGTATTTTCTTGTATTTAATTAAATATAGAATTATAACCATCTAGATTCTTTCTGGAACTTAATTTAAATTTTTCATTAAATATTCCTATTTAAGTTGATATTTAGTTATCTTCAACTAACCAACTTAAATCTGAATATCTTTTGAATTCAAAATTTCAAAATTAAGTTGAGGAATTTTAGGCATTGGTTATTAAGATTCTTTAGATATTTTTTAAGTTAATATCTTTTCGAATATTAACTTAAAATGGAATATTTTCAAATTAAGTGGTTACAACTTAATTTTTGATATTTAATTAAATTTAAATTTGAAAAATATTTAAGTTCTAGATTTTTTTCTAATACAACTTAAATTAGATATTTTTTCAAATTTTGTGGAAAAGATACTTAGTCAAATAAGATATTTTCTAGATAGTTATTTCTAGACTACTTATTATTTCTAATATTAAATAGGAAAATATTATACATTGTGAAATTAATTATTTAAATAATTAATTTTGGTACAATTTATTTTAAGTATATTTTTTCCTAGTATTAAACTAGAGATTAATAATTAAGCCTTCTCTACACTTAATTATTTATTTCTTGAATTTAATACATTTAATTAATTTGAAAATTAAATATCTAAGTTGATTTTTATCATCATACTTAAATATTTCTTTTTCATGACATTTAATTAAATAGAAAATTATTTTTAGTTGAAATTTATTTTTTCAACTAAATTTAAATAATTTTCAAAATATATTTTTTCTTTATTTTATTAATCAATTTTCGAAATTGCATTTCTTAAATGCTAGAATTTCGAATTTTATCTTGAAAAATAGATTAAGTTGTAAATTAATTATTTTAATTAATTCTTGGATCAACTTAAATCAATGATTTTTTCATTTATTGATTAATTTAAAATAAATTGAATTAAAGTATATTATTAGAAATAGAATTAATTAGTCAAAGGAAAATCTAGATAGGTGATATTTTTGCTTGAAGTATTTTTCTAGTGTATTTAATTAAATAGAAAATTAATATTTAAGTTGATTTTCATCATCATACTTAAATATTTGTAATTTTTCTTATATATTTAATTAAATAGGAAAATTATATTTTTTGTTGTAAATTAATTTTATTAATTAATTTTGGGCCAACATTAAATTAGAATAATTTTTCCAGGATTTATTTTTTATTTTAATATGCATTTTTCGAAAATCATATTCTTATATACTTTAATTTTTCGAAATGCAATATATATTTATAGAAAATTAAATTTGAGTTGTAAATTAATTTAAATTAATTTTGTAACAACTTAAATATTTTTTCTAAATATTTATTGGAAATTATTACTAAGATGGAAATAATTCATGTTATTTTCATATCCATCTAAGTAAAATTTATAAATATTAAATTAAAATTTATATTTAGAATTTTTCATTCTAAATTGGAAATTTTAAATAAATAAATATATATTTAAAATAAATAGAATAAATAAAGAGAATAAAAGAAAATACAACTCTTTTTAAATAATGAGCTTTATTATCAAGAGACATTCGATCTCCATTGTGGATTTTACACCGCGTTTGTTTTAGTGAGTAATCCTCCCTAATGGAGGAACGTTCATTAGCAATTTCGCACCGTTTAACCTCGCATGATAAGTAGTTTGTAAGTGTTTTGTATGGTATGGATCACCCTAATGGTGGCGACCATACTTGACTTGCAAATTATGAAACAATGGTGGAAGCTCATAAGATAGAATTGCCTTGACTCTCGCCTAAACGGGACAACGGCCGAATTCCAATCTTGATCGAATAAAAGGTTGCTAGAATGGTTATCATTTTAGATGAGCCGACAACTCTATTCAATGGATGATGCTTTGACTCTCGCCTAAACGGGACCTTTGTATCAGTTTGTTGAAAAACCTTGGAAATTATTTAGGATTGTAAGTTTTAGTATTTTCACTTGTCATTCCTACTTGCTATATGCTTATAATTTCTGAATTGTGTATGAATTTATATTGAACCATGTTATTTTCTGTTATTAAGTTGTAGTTTAATTTCGAATCTTCATTGTTGGTCTAACATGTTTGTTTTTCTAATGAGATAAATCCCTAATGGATTTTCACCATTAGACATACATAATAGTGTAAGATCTCGAAAGATAAATATTGTATATGCGACATCTAGCTGTTCATCAATTGATGACACCTAAGACTAGTATTTTTACGATATGAAACAAGAAGATTACATAAATAAGATTACTTTGTCTTTCGCTAATCGAAGCATCGTTGGATTCTTATTTATAAACGAAATTATCCTAATTCCTCTTAGCTTATTCATTTCGAATTAGCTTCAAAACATATCATTGGATGAATGGTCTATAAATCATTTCATGTCATTCTATATTTTCTCTTAAGAAATTAAATGACGCATATGATTATAATCCCGAAATTCTATTCTCAATTGATATAAATCCTCAATCTTAGAAATCTCCTACTTGTATGGGCAAATCTGACTTAGAGTTTAAATAGTAGTGGTGGTCCAAGAAAGAATTACTCATTATATTTGGTTGAATTTAAGTCTTTGACTTTAATTTTAGAATCCAAACAGAAATTTTCTTATATTTCTAATTCCAGAATACAATACAGTTACACTTTCTCAAGTGTTTAATATCCATCTTCTATTAATGGATTCAAACTGTATGGAATATGAGTTAGGTATTCTGTGACCAGGATCCACTTGCAGTATTCTAAGAACTCTTTGATGTAACTAAACCTATGTCATCATAGACACTACCACATTTTTTTTAATCTATGGCATTTGTATCTTGTTCATAGTGGATTTGACAAGATCAATCTCTGCAAAGAGTTAATATGCCTATATCCACTGAAAGTAGTTCATCTCATTCGCAGATGGATGTACATTCAGGGGTGGATATGAGTTTTTCGTTGTATTCTTAAAACGATAACTCTAGATTATACCTTATAGCAAGAAATTTGAAATGTTTGAAAAATTTCATTAATTTCTAGCAATGGTTAAAACCATTAAGGTAAGTGGTTAAAGATCTTGCGAACTGATAGGGGTGGAGAAATAGTTAGTTGATATGCAGTTCAAAGATCATTAATTTGATTTTTGAATTATATCCAAACTTACCTCCCCAGAAATTTCGAGTTGCATGTTGATGATTAGTTACTAGTCGTTGCCTAAATCCTTCTATGGTAATACAATTTCAGAATGATGTAATGGTTGTATACTTAATGTAAATCATTACTAGATTCATGGATGACCTAATCAAAATCTTAAGAAAAGCTAGAACTGTTAACCATGGTTTGTTAGCTATTCTAAGTGATTAGGGGTGGACCATCCCATTGTCAATAGATAAGAAAGTGTTTGTTCAAACAAATACTACTTTTCTAAGAAAATGACTAAGTCTGAAAAACAAGTAGCAAATAAAGGAGATATTTAATTCTTGATTCCAAAAGTGTTCTATCATCTTATATAATATATGATGATCCCACTGCCTCTGTTGTCTTGTCACAACCAAAGAGGTTAATACCATTTAGTTTTCTTCGACATAATTCACGGTACCTTGTTGCAGTGGGAGAGTTTCTAGGAATTCACCTTCTTATGACTTGGGAGACACTAGTGATTAAAATCCATTGTGAGTTTAAACAAGTAATGGATTGTCAAGATAAGAAACTAAGAAGAAAAGCCAATAGAACTATGGTTTAATCCATTCACATGGAATAACCTAAAGTTTTCTATTACAAGGACATAAAAGGAAATTTCGTTTATAAGTCTATTCAATGGACTTAACAAAACTTCCTGTTCCTAGTATTATAGGTTTGAGTTTATCTAAACCTATCGCTTGTGGTATACCCGGGTAATTACTTACTCTAATGCAAGCAACTTACTTTAGTAAGATCTTGAAGCATTTTCTTTCTAATGGCAATCTATAGAAGCTTCACAACTTCTTAGGCATAGATTTTATTTATCTAAGGAAAAGTCTCAACTATTCCAGAAAAGATAAAGCCATGAAAGAATTTCTTATATCAACAGTGAGAGGTCTTAGATATGCTTTTGTATGCCTTAGACCAGACATCTGCTGTTGAGTGGGAGTAATGAGTAGGTATCAGATTAATCCAGGAGAAGAACACTGGAAGACAATCAAGTAAATCTTAAGATAAAGAAGAGGAACTATATGTTAGTCTATAAGGGTGTGTTTAAAACTCTTAGACTACACCATATCAGATTTCGAAATTTGCCTTTGTGCTTGTAAATCTTTCTGATAAGATGGTGGTTACTACGGGGGTGGAATAGTGATTTCGGAGAAGTGTAAAAACCTATCTGAAGTCTCTAGGTCTACCAGAGAGAGACTGAATGTTAAAGCTGCAGGAAAGGTACTTATTCAGTGTAAGGAAAGTTCTATACATCTTTGGCACCATTCCAAATTGCCTTAAACTACTAGTGTTAATTTCCTGATTAACCAAAAGTAGTTGCCAAAGGTATAGAATCCAGTATCCCAAGAGAGTAGACATATAGAGAGGAATTTCACATTATCAATGATTTTGTGATTAAGGAAGAGTAATGGTGGAGAAAAGGTTGTGTTTAATTCAACCTTTCAGATCCTATTACGAGGAGTTTACTACTACTACACTTGATTTGTATATCAAGGTGTTGAGATTATTTGAAACGCACTTTTTGTTTTATATTAGTGCAAGTGGGAGTTTGTTGGGTTTTATGCCCTAAATAAAACTCATTTCAATATAATCAAATTTACTTATTAATATAGATCAGAAACAACATTTAATGTTGCATGGTTCACATGATTTATTTCTTGATTATATGTACATAATGTATAAATTCATCTGAAACCCTTTTCACATACTTGATCCTGTTTATTGTGCCGTCAACACATTGGAAAGTAAACATGACTATGTGAATAAAGTTTCCTAGATTTATCAGACACGGGGTTTTGCGATATGATAATCTACAACAAGAGTTTACTTGTATTTGGAGAAATACTATGTTCTTTCCGAACATTGGTTAAAGTAAAGCTCAGGTTGGATGCATGGAGTATGCATCGGAAGGGACCGATATTGAACTTTGACTTAGATTTATTAAACTTACCGTAATATCTATTCAAGTCAATATCGCCTAGTTGATCCTAGATCAAATGATCTTAATCCTGATATGATTAGGCTCAATCTTGAAAGGCTATTCGTGTTCTTTGATTTGTTAGTTAAGCCTACTTTTAGGTCAGGGTGATACGTACATTTTGGGAACACGGTAGTGCAATTGAGTGGGAGCGCTATCATAAACATGGAATCTAAAGCTTCTATCTGGCGAATAGTAAGCAAAGGATGATCTCCTTCGAGCTTGACCAAACGAACATAAATGGTGGAGTACTCATTTCACATAAGCTGAAATATCATTTATACGGGGTCAAGTGTTTTAAGGAATAAATACATTGTAGGGTGTAACGGTAATTTAATCCCTTTACAGTGTAGATCATTCATATAGAGGATCATTGATCACATTAGGATTATAACAATGGATAACTAATGATGTGTCTATATGGTGGAACATATAGAGCATTCTATATAGCCGAGAGTGCAATTCTAAGTTCTATGCGTGGATTCAACGAAGAATTAATAAGTTAGTGAATTTTAGTGCTAAATTCTTGATCTACTTATTGGAAGCTCGGTTATATAGACCCATGGTCCCCCCACTAGTTGAGATAATATTGCTTGTAAGACTCATGTAATTGATTTTGATTAATCAATTATAATTCTCAAATTAGACTATGTCTATTTGTGAATTTTTCACTAAGTAAGGGCGAAATTGTAAAGAAAGAGTTAATAGGGGCATATTTGTTAATTATGATACTTTGTATGGTTCAATTAATAAATATGATAAATGACAATATTATTTAATAATTATTTATAGTTATTAAATAGTTAGAATTGGCATTTAAATGTTTGAATTAGGAAATTGGCATTTTTGAGAAAATCAGATACAAAAGGTGTTAAAATTGCAAAATTGCAAAGCCCAAGGCCCAATCCATTAAGTGTATGGCCGGCCACCTTTGTAGCTTTTTTAAATTGATTTTTTCATTATTTTAATGCCATATAATTCAAATCTAACCCTAGTGGAATGCTATAAATAGATAGTGAAGGCTTCAGAAAAATTACACTTTTCTTCAGACTTTCTGATTCAGAAAAACTGAGCCTTCTCTCTCCCTATCTTTAGCTGACCACTCTCTCTCTTCTTCTTCAATATTTCGAAATCCTTAGTGCTTTGAGTAGTGCCCACACACATCAAGTGATACCTCAATCATAGTGAGGAAGATCGTGAAGAAAGATCATCAGCAAAGGAGTTTCAGCATCAAAGATTCAGAGAAAGAGATCCAGGTTCAGATATTGATAATGCTCTGCTACAGAAAGGAATCAAGGGCTAGATATCTGAACGGAAGGAGTCATTATATTCCGCTGCACCCAATGTAAGGTTTCTTAAACTTTATATGTGTTTAATTTATCGTTTTAGAAAGTTCTTATTTATGATGTTAATAAACATACTTGTGAGTAGATCTAAGATCCTGGTAAAATAATATCCAACAGTATGAAGCCCGGCAAGCTGTTCCAGGATGGCATCCATGGAGATATCTGTTTCAAAAAAATAAGCAAGTGTTAGAAGTCCGCAAGGAACCGCTTATACAAGATACAGCAAATAAGCTACTCCTACCCGAACTTCCTAATTCGGCCCTAGGAAAGTCCTGTACTTTAATGCTGGCGGCGTCATCTCCGAGATAACTGTCCGAGGGCCGAAACCAGCTGGACGTTATGTAAGCTGATGGACCTAAGGGAATAGGTTCCGGAGGGCCGGAGCCCATCCGGGACCGACCTAGGTAATCTCCTAAGTTCGAAAAGTAAAACTCCTTCAAACGATCCCCCCACCGGGTCAACGACATCTTAAATCTACGAAGACGCTCGTCGAACCCTACGGGCCTACGACTGGTGTATTCATCAACGGAAGGAACATAGCGAATTATCAAGGGAGACTTACCGCCGGCACCGGAGGTGCTAGCACCGGGAGCACCCGAGTTTGGTTCGGGGGCCGAAGGCTATGGCCGGGAAGTTTGCTTCTCGGAAGAATCTTCAATACGAAGGGGCCGCCTGGCAGAACGATCCCCAATCTCTTCTTGAAGTATCTTGTCAAAAAATTTAGCTTCGGACTTCCCAGCAATGGCTTGGCTCCTTCGCTCCACCGGACTCCCCACGCGAAGTCCTCTCCCCGAGGCAGCCTGGGCCTTAGAGTACGCTTTCTCCTGGGCCTTCCGGTAGAGATAATCTTGGTACTTCTTCTCTGCCGTGGCAATGAGCTCGTCCCGGAAGGCCTTCTCCGCAACCGGCGCCCTCACATTGGGGCAAATGACCCGTGAGAGGTTGGAGTCATCCACGGATTGATGAGAAAGGATAAGTTTGGCCTTTTTGCAATTCTCCGTGGTAACCAGGCCCCCGACATCAAGATCGGTGTGGTCGTAGGAGGCGAAGGCTTGGGCCCTTCAAAGGAAAGCCTGAGTGGGAAGCGTCCGCTGGTAAGGTGGGATCCGCACCCACTCCGTGAGAAGCTCCGGGTGGTCCACGGCCCTGAACCCGGAAGAAAAGAAAAAGCGGTGGCTGTACTCCTTAACGTGAGTCTGCCTATTATACGGAACCACCCCCTCGTTAGCAGGGTGGATCCGGAACCCATAAAAACCATCCTTAAGTTTGTCCCCTTTCTTGGGGACGGATACAAGTTCATAAAAATATAAAATTTCCGCCGGGCTGGGAGACCCCCAGCCACGGGCGGTGTAAAAAATAAACAAGCCTGAGAGCAGGCGGTAAGCTTGAGGAATAAGTTGGTATGGCGCAAGGCCGACAAATACAAGAAAATTAACAAAGTAATCTTGGAGCGGGAGCATGGCACCGGTCATCAAATGGGTCTGACTCCAAGCCCCGAAGCCGTCATAGTTATGATTAGGCGTCTCCGAGTCACGAGGAGGTCGGTGGAAGGTCCCTGAGGTGGAGGGTTTAATCCCAGCCACATTAATAATGTTCTCCAGCTGGTGAGGACAAGTCAGGGTGGATCGAAGCTCGACCGCTTCCCAACCAGTTGCACGGGATTTATACCCCTCCTGGGCAACGGGTCCCAGAGAAACCTCTTCCAGCGTGGCCATACCTTTCCCTTTCTTCTTCGAAGATTTTGAGCCAGAAGCAGACATTTTGTGTTCTGAGAAAGACAAAAAGGGAAAAAGAAAAGTCCAGCAGTTAGGTCCCATACCAAACCCTAAATCAAGAAAAAGGGAGTGGGGGTCCCCTAACCGCTGGAAAGAGGGCTCCGCCGGACACGTGTCACATGAGAAACTCTGGAGAGAATCCCTGAACAAGTGTCGGGTGCAGTGAAATCGCAGAAAGTGGTTTTGCAAAAAGAAAAAGAAAAAAGAAAAGCCATCCTATGCCCTAAGCAACTGTTAAACGAAGAATGCATGGCCCTCTTCAAACAAAGCTGTATGACTACAACAGGGGCATGATAATGGCGATTCTACAACTAACGCAGTAAACCTAAAGCAGAACTCGAAGAACTTAAACACTCACACACCCAGAAGCCTCTAAGTACGAACCCAGAAAACGAACGAAGTAAATATAAGCATGTTATTATCTAAGGATGCAAGAAACTTACAGTAGATCGTTGAACCGGGGGTACTGAATGTGGTTGAGTGAAAGTCGAGAAGAACTGGCGAAGTCAAACACTGAAAAACTGAAAGAAGTGTCTAAGTATTAAGATAGTTCGTGCTACTTTGAGGAATTTTTCTCTCTGGGAAATTCGAGCAGAAATGGCAAGGAATGGAAAGTAACCGAAATGAAGGAAAGGTGGTGGCTTTTATAGGCAAAAACGCATGAGGAACAGGCGTCATCACCTACCAATCGCACGGTGGGGGAGACGCACGATTCGAATTCCCGAAAATCAACGGATCAGATCAATCTACCATTAAGGCGGTGGAAACGTTTGAGTATCCGTCTGACACCATTAATGCGCCGCATCAATCAGGGGGCGTGAAACGAATCGACCTCTGCAAAAGCGAATCGCTGCATTTAATGCCATTATCAGACGCACCTCCACGCGCCCCGAGTTCGTATCAGAAGACCGAGGAGGCGGCTGGAGACATTCCTGCAGAAAGCAAATCGCTGCATTAAATGACATCATTTAATGTGCCCCCACGCGCTCGAGGCTTGAGCTAGGGAAACGAGGAGTTGACCGGAGACACTTGAACAAGCCTTGGTTTATTTTTACTAAGTAAACAAGGCTTGGGGGGTAAATGTTGCTTCAGAATTCGCCCAAAATACGTGGACCAGTCGAGAGGGGACATGTGGATCAGATAACTTGTAAACATTTGCTAAGTCTTTGTGCAACACAAGGAAGCGCTGTTAGCAGGGGTCCCGGAGGAGGCACCCGGAGTACAAGGTACTCCAGGAAGCTAGCATAGCGTGAAGGCTCTCCGGGATATGTCAGGTCTCTCCCGAGCAATCAAGTCGCATTTAATGCTGCATGGGAGGAAGCGTGTTGAGACTGTAACACGCAATAAAGTCTGACGGCACAACCCCCGAACAGCAGCGTTACAGTAATGATCATTTAAGTCTAGCGACGGCTACTCTGCAAAGAGTCACGTCAATCACAAGGCAAAGAGGACATTCTTCATAAAAGCCCTACAGCACCTAGGGATTTGACCATGCATCACCCATGGTATATTCATTGGAAATGCCCAACTTTATGGATACTTACAGATACATGTGTAAGAACAATTCTAGGGATTACCCCACCAAAACACTATAAATACCCCCTCAAAGCTCATTTAATGGGGTCGAGAATCTTGGTTTGCAAAAGAGCAAGAAGAGAAAATACTCACCAAGAACATTCTCTGTATTTAAGAGAAAGACATTCTCTCAAGTGTAGAATCTGTATTAAATACATCCATTAATAACAGAGGCTCGTGGACTAAGGCTCATTAACGCCCCAACCACGTAAAAAATCTTCATCTCACTTTCTTACAGCTCTTTATTATAATCATATTTTAATAGTTGCCGAAAACCTCGGTCAACAGTTGCAATTGTATATTAATTACTATGTATGATTTGTAAAAAATAAGGGGGGGCCACGGCCACTGTAACCCCATATGTACATCCGTCCTTGCCTTTCTATAGGAAAAATCTTTGGTAAGTTATAGTTATTTACACATCAAAGAGAGTACTTTAGTTTATTATTTTTTTTTATATTCTGCGTACCTTTTATTTATTTAAGGTTATTGATAAATTCTTAAAATATTCTAAATAACTTTTTTTTTTATGAAAGATTCACTGTTATTATAATCAACCATCGTTTACAACAACAGAGAAAATAGGAGAAGGAATTTCTCCTCTCCAACAAGTGTCCACATCCAACCAAGAGCATATTTTGCTAAACCATGAGCAGCTTGGTTAACATTTCTCCTAACATGAGAAACAACAATGCTTGGGAAAAAGGAAAGAAGACAACGAACATCTAAAATTAAATCTGAAAAAGAAGATAGATCAGAGGATGCATTATTGATTGCTGATGAAACACGAAGAGCATCGGTCTCAACATAATCAATTTTCAGAGAGAGTTGTGTGATCCAATTGAGTGCATGAAATAGAGCTTTGGCTTCCATTTCGTCTGATCGAAAGCATCCTTGAACCGGCTTTGATAAGGCAGCAACAACCTGGCCATCATGAATCCTAATGATTGCTCCAATGCCAAGTATTTTGTCGGCTGTATTGATTGTTGCATCGACATTAAGCTTCAATTTGTTTAGTAATGGCGGCTTCCATGGTACACCTTCTGTAGGGCGAGCCTTCATTGCAGCAGCATTTGCAGAAGTTGCAGCAGTATGTGAAGTGTTGGTTACTGTAGGAGAAAATAGAGTAGCAGTAGTAGTAGAATTGTTGTTAGCTTTAAGATAATTATTCATATATGTTGTTGTATATAAAGCCAAAGCAGCAGCATCCTTATTTCTATCTCCATGAATAATCTTATTACGATCCGTCCATATCACCCACATAATGCAGATCAACATTTCAAACTCCTCCTGAGTTAGCAAAGTTGCTATATGAAAAAGATAATCACCATTAACCAAATGTAGTGCCTATAATAAAGTTCAAACAATTACTTACTATGCATATAATAAAATACAGTCATGAGTGCAACAAAACATTTAAACTTTATTTTTAAAACGGTAAACTATTCAAAATTTTCTAAAAATTTGTCACCATGGTTGTTCCATTTTATTTTTCCAAGTATGTTTGATTTAGGAGTTACTACTATGAGTTCAGTTTAGGTAAGCCTAACCCTCTAATCATAGGTGTCTACCTATTGTTCAAACCAACTTATTGGTTGAGTTAGGGCAACACATATATACTCGAAACTAGTCTTACTCAGTTAAAGCGGTTGATCGGAATCCAAAACTAAAAAAATTAGGTTTTGAAAACTTTGATTCGGGTGCAGATGAAACCCGAGTCATAATCGGGCCAAGTTCGAGTGTCCTTTAAAACTAAAGTTCGGGTTCGAGTATAAACTGAACCCGCCCAGTAACCGATTAAAATAATAATATATATATGTTTTATTTTCATCTAGCAGTCCTAAAACTAAAACCTATTCTCAAACTCAAACCCTTTCCCTATTCCTTTCTCTATCTCGGCATCCACACCCAGCATCCACATTCACCCACACATGACCACGAACAGGTATCAACGACGGACCACACACGACCAGCAATGTAACGATAACCATGCAGGATGGGCATGAGCAGATTGTAATATCCTAAAAAATATAATGATGTTTAATTAGACATATTTTATTAAATATGTGAGTAAGTGCACATTAGAGTAGGATTATAATCCTACTTAAGCTAATTACGAGTTAATTAGTGAAATACAAGTAAAGGAACAAATAAAACGTAATTTATTAATTACGCAGATTTTATTAGATTAAGTGGGTATATCGAATATCATTTTTGAAATAAAATGTTTTTGGGCCCGACGGTCGTGGAAACTTGACGGAATGGTCAAAAAAGTCACGACGATATAAGATGAATTGAATTGGAATCAAAATGTATTCCGGACTAATTTAGAATTTTAAATTATCGGTTTGGCAAGATTAGTTAGAAAATAACCATAATGCCCTTAAGTTATGTTTTTAACTTAGTGTGTGGTGAAGGGGTAGAATAGTTATTTCATAGGTTAAATGTTATTTTGTTTTATTTGGATGATTAGTGCTGAAAATTAGGAGTGATATATATTTTATTTTATTTTCCTAAGTTAGTAAAATTTTGAAAGATAAGAAGAAAAATTTAAAATTAGAAAACCTCTCAAGCCTTTTCTCTCTCCTCTTTTCGGCCATAGAAGATATCAAGGGAAAATCAAGTTTTCATCTTAATTCAGCTCAGTCTTTGTAAGAAATCTATACTTGTTGCTGTCTAAAATCTTGAGGTAAGTTTCTCATCTAGTTATAGTGAATTCTTCAAGGTTTAGATTGAGTTTTGAATGGGGAAACTTGTGATTTGAGGATTGTGTGATTAGTTTAAGTTTAGAGCTTGTTTTAAGTTTAATTCAAAGATTGTTCGGGTTCTAATTGGTTGAATTTTATGGCTATTTGGTTTAGAATTCGAAACTTTGATTTAAGAACTTCGTTTTGGTTCTAACATGGTGATTTGGGCATTGTGATGAATTTTTGAGAATTGTTTGATTGTGAACCTTGTTTTTATGATATGGAATTATTCTGGAAGGTTTGAGCAGGTTTGATGTAGCTCAGGTTTAGTTTCGGGGTAAAAAACCAGCATTTTCCTTGCCTGCCAGAACCGGTTAACTGATTTTTTAGGGTGTTGGTGAACCAGTTAACTGGTTGACTAGCAGGGGGAAAATTTTGGGTTTTTCTCAAACATGATTTTTGGCTCGGGGTATTTTCAAGACCTGGTTTAGGGTATTTGGGAATTGTATAGCCTATTTTGAAACAATGGAGAGTTAGAATTGGTTCGGTTATGAATTAGGGTTTGTTTTGAGAATTGGATAAGTTGTTAATCGAGTTTTGTTATCGTGACATAGGACCCGAGATTGTCGAGCATAGTTCCACTCAAATCGATCCGCACACCTGATATTGGTTTGAGGTAAGAAAAGCTTTATGCACTGCTAAGCGTGTGAGTAAGTAACGATTATTAACGTTTGTGACTCGATTATGATCGAGGTAATATTGAGGAACGTTTATTATCGTTTGTGACTCGATTATAATTGAGGTAATAATGTGAAACGATTATTATCGTTTGTGAGTCGATTATGATCGAGGTAATGATTATTATCGTTTATTACTCGATTATGATCGAGGAAAAGACACAGTCATTACCGTTATTGAGAATGAATAAAGATACAATCATTACCGTTATGAGTAATTACTCGTTGAAATCGCAGATAGGTTTTTTACTTATCGTTCGCTTTATCAGGCAGCTATAGTGACATACATAGCTCATGGATAACGAGTGGTAAGGGTGATTTATAAAGCACTGAGATTATGTGATTATGGTGATGTGTGATTAAAGTGTTGGAAATTATTTTACCAGGATCTTAGATCTACTCACAAGTATGTTTATTAACACCCTAAATATGAACTTTCTAAAACGATAAATTAAACACATATAAAGTTTAAGAAACCTTACATTGGGTGCAGCGGAATTATAATGACTCCTTCCGTTCAGATCTCTAACCCTTGATTCCTTTCTGTAGCAGAGTATTATCAAGATCTGAACCTGGATCTTCTTCTCTGAATCCTTGATGCTGAATCTCCTTTGCTGTTGATCTTTCTTCACAATCTTCCTCACTATGATTGAGGTATTGCTTGATGTGTGTGGGCACTACTCTAATCACTAAGAGAGGTTCGAAATATTGAGAAAGAAAAGAGAGAGAGAGTGGCGGCTAGAGAAGAGAGTGGAGGCTCAGGTTTTTCTGATTCAGAAAGTGTATTTTTCCTGAAGCCTTCACTATCTATTTATAGCATTCCTCTAGGGTTTGATTTGAATTATATGGCATTAAAATAATGAAAAAATCATTTAAAAAAGATAACATAAGTGGCCGGCCCTAGGCTAGGTGGACTAGGCCTTGATTTTTGCAATTTTGCAATTTTACCACTTTTGTATCTGATTTTCTCAAAAATGCCAATTTCCTAATTCAATCATTTAAATGCCAATTCTAACTATTTAATAACTATAAATAATTATTAAATAATATTGTCATTTATCATATTTATTAATTGCACCATACAAAGTATCATAATTAACAAATATGCCCCTGTTAACTCTTTCTTTACAATTTCGCCCTTACTTAGTGAAAATTTCACAAATAGACATAGTCTAATTTGTGAATTATAATTGATTAATCAAAACCAATTACATGAGTCTTACAAACAATATTATCTCAACTAGTGGGGGGACCATGGGTCTATATATCTGAGCTTCCAATAAGTAGATCAAGAATTTAGCACTAAAATTCACTAACTTATTAATTCTTCGTTGAATCCACGCATAGAACTTAGAATTGTACTTTCAGTATATAGAATGCTCTATATGTTCCACCATATAGACACATCATTAGTTATCCATTGTTATAATCCTAATTTGATCAATGATCCTCTATATGAATGATCTACATAGTAAAGGGATTAAATTACCGTAACACCCTACCATGTATTTTATCCTTAAAACACTTGACCCCGTATAAATGATATTTCAGCTTATGTGAAATGAGATCTCCACCATTTATTTTCGTTTGGCCAAGCTCGAAGGAAATCATCCTTTGCTTACTATTTGCCAGATAGAAGCTATAGATTCCATGTTTATGCTAGCGCTCCCACTCAATTGCACTACTGTGTTCCCAAAATGTACGTATCACCCTGACCTAAAAGTAGGCTTAACTAACAAATCAAAGAACACGAATAGCCTTTCAAGATTGAGCCTAATCATAACAGGATTAAGATCATTTGATCTAGGATCAACTTGGCGATATTGACTTGAATAGATTTTACGGTAACTTTAATTAAATCTAATTCAAAGTTCAATATCGGTCCCTTCCGATGCATACTCCATGCATCCAACCTGAGCTTTACTTTAACCAATGTTCTGGAAAGAACATAGTATTTCTCCAAATACAAGTAAACTCTTGTTGTAGATTATCATATCAGTAAAAACCCTGTGTCTGATAAATCTAAGAAACTTTATTCACATAGTCATGTTTACTTTCCAATGTGATGACAGCACAATAAACATGATCAAGTATGTGAAAAGAGTTTAAGATGAATTTATAAATCAATTAGACAAGCAATTGATAAAGTGAGCCAAAACATACACAAATGAATGAAAAATACTTCTGTTTCTTTATTGATGTTGAATAAAATAGATTACATTGAAATGGAGTTTTATTTAGGGCATAAAACCTAACATAAAGTGCTTTATGAAGCACAGAGATTATGTGATTATGCATTGAGTGAATATCCGTTTATTGTAATGATGAAGTTGTTGACTACGAGTTGCTATGATTTTCTTATAATGCGTAATATATGTGTTTGTATAGACGTTAAATTATATATGCATGTTGAATAAGTAATGAATTACGAGTATGTATATTATGTTGTGAGGTGAATACTTGTGTTTTAAATACTTTCGATCTAGTAGTTTTTCTTGCTGGGTCATTGTGACTCACGTTGCTTCATGGTGCAGGTAAGGGGGATAGGTTTTGTGTTCGGCCATGGGTCAGAGGTCCCCCAACGATGTACATATCAGTCGTGGTGTCTTGGCCTCCGGGAAGCAGGATCAACCCTTTTTCTATGTTTGGAAATATACTGTTACTTTTGTAATAGCTGTAGTTTTGTAACTTGTTGTAAAAGAATTTTATAAACAGGGAATCCACATATTATGGTGGTATTTTGTACAAAAATTTTATTTTAATTTAACTAAAAAGTTTTTAATTAAACTACACATTTCTTAAACTAATTGATTAGTCAAAAATAAATTTGTAAAACCACACACGTAGCGCCCCTGTGGGTCAAGGCGTTACGACTCCTTTTTTTTTTGCTCTCTCTCTCTCTTAGGTTGGGAAGAGAATGAAGGTTAGGATTTTTTTTTTATTTTCCTTTTATACTACCCCCTTTTTGTTACAACTATAGGCTTACTTTTTTTTTTTAAATAAAAAAGTGGTATCTTGAAAAAATGAATGCAACCCATAATGGAAGGCCCAAACTCGATTCTCACCTTATACCTGTCAAAAACTCGGTCAAACCCAAACTCAAACCGAATCAAATCTGATCTACAAATGGGCGGGTTTAGTATTAAATTTCTCACACCTAAAACCTAAATAATTAGGCACGCTACCCAAAATGCTTATGGAATCCTAATCCCCTAATTCGGGATTACTAATCAAAAATAGCGCAGAATTTAAACTTTTAAATTAATCGGAATGAAAATAAAACTTGTAATACTTTTAAACTTTTAAACCGTTGGGATCCCAAAAATATTTACAAACTTATTACAAGTCCTTTCTTTCTAGCCGACCTAAGCGGCAAAATAGAATACAAAAGTCAACTCTGTTAGACCCATAACCCGCTTGGTCTGAAGTGGCATGAACATGTACATTCCTCGCCCTGCTTCTGAAACTCATGGTTGATCAGCTAATGTCTTACCCTTTCCTGCACAGTAGAGCACCTGTGAGCCAAGCCCAGCAAGACAGTATATAACATTACAATAATAATATGCTCTTCATACTGTTTAAACAATGATGCCATTTATATATGTCTGTGTGTCACAGACCTGCATGTCACCCTCACATGCCTATTTATGTCTACGTGGCGTAGACCTATGTGTTGCGCTCACACATCTCTTTATATCTACGTGGCGTAGACCTACGTGTTGCTCTCACACGTCTAGTTACAATAAGGCCCTAGAATAGTTCATCTAGGTTCTGATTACCGAGTCCAACTTGATTATGCCTTGAACACATAACCCTTAATCTTATTATGTATAACACATAACTGATGGTGCCCACTGCACCATTGGTCTATCTACTGTAGACCTGCATGTTACGCTCACATGCCTATTTATGTCTACGTGGCGTAGACCTACGTGTTGCTCTCACACGTCTATATACAATAAGGCCTTAGTAGGGTTTACCTCGGTTTTTGCTTACCGAGCCTAACCTGGTTATGCCTTGCTCGCATAACCCTATTTTTATATATATACGTAATCCATACATTACGTTCTTTCAATGGTTTATCCTGGTGATATATACCAGGTCTAACCCAGTTATGTCTCATTCACATAACTTATAACATACATGCGTGTATTCAACATTTACTACAACATATATAATCTTAGGGTAATAACCCTAACTTACAAACAAGTAATCACTCATATAATACACTTCTATATACTCAGATAACATTTACTAAGAATGTTAACCCTAACTCATGCTTTCACTGGATTCTTAATATTCTAGGGTAATAACCCTAGATCGCATTAAAATTAACTCAAGGTACCAACTTACCGAGTCTAGCTTAATTATGCCTTAAGCACATAATTCATAATCTCAATATATGCATTTATCCAACATGGCATAGCATTTATACATATATTTCACTAGGGTAATAACCCTAGGCTAACAAACCGTTCCTATTAGGGTAATAACCCTAATCCCGGTTACTAAACATTCATGCATATCATATTCACATAAGCGCCACTGCGCATACTCTACGTGCAAACTACTGTCTTACCTGTTGTCCAGCTATAAAAGGAGATTCCGAATCCCCGGGTGCTCCTGATCAGGTGCCGGTAATCCTAGTCACACAAATCCGGGATAATTCACACTTAGGGTTAACCCCTGATTTTCAACTCATAAAATTTAAGCATGGCATTTATAACTCAGATAATCATACAGGGCTCAGAACGAGCTTTCCAACGATATAGAGAACTCTCGAATCGGAGTTCGGATCACAAAGTTATGCATTTTTGAAAATTCAACACAAACTGCCCAAAAACACGAGGGCGGGCCGCGACATGCTCCAGACCATGCCGCGGCACCTGGGACCAATTCCCAGGTCCACTCAAAGGAGCGGGCCGCGGCATGCTCCAGAGCATGCCGGGGCATCTGGGTGCAGAACCCAGAAAACCAGCAGCAAACTTCGAATTTCAGCAAGAACAATCAAACCTTTCACTCTAATTTCTCAACCAAGCATACTAATTAACAATTGGGATCACAGGTAAATTACTAGATGCATAGCCAACATATTTCAAGCATCAAAATCCCCATACTTAATCAAGAATTTCAGATTTCATGCTATACAAAAACATGTTTCAAACTCATCAAAATCTTAAACCCAAGAGCATGAACTTAACCCAACTCAAACCTATTACAAATCAGCAGCTTAGCTTCAATTTAAACATGAAATTCCAACCTAGAAATACCATGAAATCACTGTCCAAGCTCAACCACAACACACACAATAAATAGAAACTCAATTCCATAAGATTAACATCCTTTTCATCACACATGCAAGAAGAATAGTCAAAACTCAAAAACATGCTCTTTACCCTACAATTTCAGCAAGAATTCAACATTTAGTCTCAATTAAATTCAGCAAGAAACTACCTTGATTCCTTGCACAAGCTTTAACCCAATCTTCAACACAACAAATTCTCCAACCATCACTCTTAATTAAAGCTATTCCTCACAAATCAAGCTTTGAAAACTAAGAGGGTAAGAGAGGGAGAGGGTTCGGGTAAGAGGATGAAAAACCAGAAATTGCTTTGATTTTTCTTCAAAAATCACATTTTGTCACATAAGTCATATAAGGTCAAAAGACCAATTTGCCCCTAGGGCTATATAACATGCATACTCATTTACAAGGGCAATATTGCCATCTCATACTCAATTATAATCAAATAAATTTCAGATTATCACACATTAAATAAATACCAATTAAATCAATTCACTTTGCATTTCGGGCCCGAACCCGGTTCGGCCCGAAGTTCCCGGGTGTGACTATATCGCGCCGACCTGTCAGAACACACCTGAAAAGACAACACAGGCATACTATATAATAATATAGTTCTATTAAGCACGTAATTAAATTAATCTCAACAATTTACCCTTCTCGGGTCATAATTACCAAAATGCCCCTGGCTTACCAACGGGGTCTTTAACATGTTAAATTTCATATAATTTCACATATATTGAACTATATAATAATATAATTCCTCAATTAACTCATAATTATCTAATTAGGGTTTTTCTAATCCTTTTCTTAATTCTGGGTATTACAAAAACCATCTAAATGTGCAGCCCTAGATTGAGTTGGGGTGCTTAGCTCCAATTATGTAGAACCAATATTGTTTCAACAAAGCATCAATATTTTAATAAAAATTAAGTATCGAAATATATTTGTAAAAATAATATTATATATTGGAGTACTTAATTTTAATAAAAAATGACATTCTTTTTACATATTTTTTGTGCATATTAAATTTTCTACTACACAATTGTCAACCCTAGAAATTAGCGAGGTAATGTTCCAAAATTAGTCAAGAAAATAAATGCATCTTTAACTAAGTTTCATCATTAAACTTAGGATAATGAGGTCGAAGCCATCCCCACTTCAAGTCCCTCAACTTGAAAAATCCAGCGTCAAGACAAGAAGCCAAGCTTGCAAGCATCCCAAAAAACCTAGACTAGAAGCATCTCGGCAGGCCAAGCTTGCAAAAATCTTGGCAAGGCAAGATTACAAGCATCTCGACATCGACACCAAGACTTGCATGCTTGCAAGAATCTCAACATCATCAAGCTTGCATGCTTGCAAGCATCTCGATAACATCACCAAGCTTGCATGCTTGCAAGCATCTCAACGACATCAGTAAACTTGAATGCATGTAAGCATCTTTGCAGCATCACCAAGGCTTACATGCTTGCAAGCGTTTTGGCAACATCACCAAGGCTTTCATACATATAAGAATGACAACATCACCAAGCTTGCATGCTTCCAAGCATCTTGACAACATCACTAGAGCTTGCATACATACAAGAATCTTGGCATCACCAAGCTTTTATGCTTACAAGCATCTCAGAAACACGAAGGCTTGCATGCATGCAAGTATCTCAACAACATCACCAATCTTTCATGCTTGTGTGCATCTCGGCAATACCAAGGCTTGCATGCATGCAAACATCTCGACATCATCACCAAGCTTGCATGCTTGCAAGCATCTCGACAACACCAACCTTGCATGCTTGCAAGAATCTTGGCATGGCAAACATCTCAGCACCATCAATGGTGCTTTGCTTGCATGGATCTCGACAAAGAGCCATGGCTTGGGAGTGTTAATAATGCACTTCTCGAGGATGCATTCAACACTTAGTAAAACTTTCTTAAGTGATGAGAAGGAAATTAGTGGATGTGGAATTACAAGGACAAGACATGCACGTGGATGAAGTACGACCATGCTTCCTGCAATCACATGGATGAAGTACGCCCGTCAATTTGGTCAGGTTATAACATATTTTTACCAACCCAATATAAATATCAGATTACATATATTTAATTGTAACCCGTCCAATTAAAAATTAAAAAAAGGTTAACCCGCCCAATAATTTTATCTGTTTAGTCGAGTTAGCCCGTCCAAACTAATCTTTACCTTTTTTTTTATTTATAATTATTTTTATTTCTAATATTTAAATAATTAGATTATAAAAATAAAATAATATTATTTATATTTCAAGCTTAAAAATGTGATAGTGACAAATATAATTAAGTAAATATTAAAAATATTAAGCAAACATTCACCAAACACATAGAAAAAAGTAATAATAAGATATACATTTTAAATTTCAACTTCAATATCTAAATACAATAAAAATTATTCATTATAAAGTCTAAATTTTAAATTAAGCACTATAAAATATAAATTCTAAATTTTAAATACAAAATAGTTTAACTAATAAATGTAATTCATATAATATATTATAAATTTTTTTATTGAAAGATATATAAATTGGTTAATTTAGTTTATTCGGGTTAATTGAGCAGATTAGAATAATTTTTAATCCACCCTACATATTCATTGAGCGATTTAAATTTTCATTAGATTATTTTTGCTTGTATCTTTTGTTGATTTATTTGGTTTGATTTAAGCGGTTTGTAAATACTTTTGAGCACCCCTAGGAACAAGTATTGAAGGCATGCCATCTGCATGCCCTGATGGCCCGACAAAGGACACACTGCAACCACTACACCTGTAAGCCTAGACCACCTGACAACCGACAACTTGTCCCCTGGGGACCACCTCCTGCACTTGCTGTTGGAAATTATTTTACCAAGATTTAAATTTACTAATTTTATTATCTAACATCCTAAATATAAATTTTTTAAATAAGATAAATAAACACATTAGGCATTATGAAATCCTTACAGTGATTATAATAATATGACTCATTTCATTCAGATCTCTAGCCATTGATTCATGTCTGTAACAGAACATTATCAAGATCTGTTCCAATATGTTCAACAGAGTCTTACACAAATGCTTGAGTATCACCTTGAATAGTATAGGCTAATACTCAAACACCTTTAAAATAATATTCTGAGTAGTGTGTTTTTTTTTTTTTTGGTGTAATATTTTGATAGTGCCCTATCATGCAATAGATAAACACTGCCGCGAACGTCTGAAAGAAACCAACTTAATCTGTAAATTTTCTATTTCGTTCATTTTTTGTTTTTTTTTTTTTGCAACAACGTTTCCAACAGATTAAAACAATAATCATTCATCTAAATATTTATTCATAAAGGTATAAGGACATGTTGTTTTTAATTTGTTTATTTATTTATTTATTTTTGAGTAAATATTATTTTAGACTCTCTGTTTTGTAAAAATTACAAATTGAACTCTTTATTTTGTTAAATAACAAAATTGACGTTATATTTTCTTAAATTATACAAAAAGGACCTTGAATTAATTTTTTTGTCAAAATAAAACTTAATAATAATCTGATATAGAAATGTTATGACAAAACTAATTATATTTTTTGTATCTGTTCGTATTAAAAATTATCTTAAAGTTAATTATATTGAAAAATAAAATGTTTAAAAATTAAACTTAGGGTTTTATTTTTACTATTTTAAAAAATATAAGATTTATTTTATCATTTAACAAAACAGAAAGTCCAATTCATAACTTTTACAAAACACAAAATCTAAAATAGTATTTACCTTTTATTTTTTTTCCCATCCCAGCTTCCACGAAATATCGTCCAAAAGTAAAGAGCAAGAGTATGGACTGGAGATCATCACTGTACAGTTACATCATCAGTCAAGAGTATCCAACAAGGGCTTCACCTCATTGGCTCTTTTCCTCAAATGCCACTTGTCAAAACATGAATGAGCCATAAGACAACTTCTCAAGCAAGGGAGGCCTAAAACTACTTCTATAAAATCATCCATTCCATTCCCACTTCTCATCGCTCATCGTGCTTACACTGAAAATAATCAATAGAGAGCGAAACCCAACTCAAATCACACAAATCATACTCAACAAAGTTGGGAGGGAAGAGAATAAATGAGTGACTACGTCAATGAATCACCACTTTGGGTTTGTCCATCATTCTTCAAATTCAAACCCACCGAGGAAGAACTGATCGCTCACTTGAATCTTAAGACTATGGAAATGGAATCCGATCTCGATTCTTGCATTGCCCAGATCGATCATTTCTGCGAATGGCAGCCATGGGAACTACCTCGTAAGTCCATACATATTTATAATGCTTTTTAGAATAACTTTTATGTATCCTAATATTGTGTGTGCTTTTGGGGTTGATCAAAATTCAGCTTTGTCTAAGATGGAATCGAATATGGAATGGTGGTTCTTATGTCGACCAAATTATAAGAACAGACATAATAACAGGTCAAACAGGACGACTAAAACAGGGTTCTGGAAAAAAACTGGTAAGGAACGCAAAACCAAAGGTTGTAATGGAAGGAAGAGGATTTTGGTCTTCCATGAAGGCACTTCTCCTGGCAAACGGACTAATTGGGTCCTCCATGAGTATTATTCTCTTCAACCAGATATTGCCTTTTCTCTACAGGTTTGTTCTTATTCATCTCTTCCTTGATGTTTTTCTTTTGTTTCGTTATAAGTTTATGTTTTATGATCATTAATCTCAGTTGGTCTTGGAATGGATAGAGAAAGCTTTAATTTCGTTTAAATGACTAAAATTTTACTCTAATAAAATTGTTCAAATATGCAGAAACCTGCTTATGTAATTTGCCGATTGAAGCTCAAAAATCATGAGAATGGCCAAAATGAAGATGCTGAGAAGAGTCCAAGTAGTGAAATTGAGAATGATGTTGAAAACTTATTAGAATCTACTACAACTACACCGGTAAGATTGAGCAACGCTGCTCTTTTTTACGCTTTACAATACTGAGTTTTTGTTCTTTCCCCAAAAAGCCTATATGCCTGCTTGTTTATGATTCATATTCCAGGTAAATTGTCAAGATGAAGTAAATAATGATATATCATCTCTACAACAACAACAACTATTCTCACTAGAAGAACTATGCAAAGAACAACAACTATTCTCACCGGAAGAACTATGCAACGAGATACCAAAATTAAGCAGTGATGACATAAAAGAAATTCTAAGCTTCTTAACGTTTGGAGAAACAACCAACATTACTTATAATAGCTCAAACATGAGAGATTCATCAAAGAATTCATATTTGGATAGTCAAGCTACCAATGACACACACACGGTAGGAATCGAAGAACGGGTAAATCATCACCGTTCGTTGGCCGTTGGATAACTAATCCAATAGCTAATGATATTCTCATGTAGTACATACTTATATTAGATATATTTATATCTTTGTATAGATTTTTTTTTTTTTTTCATTTTCTCTATATAATATATGTAAACCTAGTTATTAAGATATTAAGGAGAGACCACCTTAACCTAAAGTCCTATGTCTAAAGCCAATATCCATAAAATCCTACAATAAAAAGTCCTATGTCTTGAGCAATATCCATGAAAACCAACAATCAAACAAAACATTAGTGTTTAAGCTTGAACCATATAGCCAGCACTACTCGTTCTCGATCAGCAAAGAGACTTAAGAAGCAAAGAAGGGGCTCAAATCATGATGATGAGCACCACTTGCAGCATTCAGACATCACCAAATTGTGACTCGCATCGAACAGGGTATGTTTGTAAGATCTAGCAAGAGAAAGGAGATATGTCATATGCACACACAAATGGTTTATGTCTTGGCATAAGAATTTCAAAAATTTGAGGTGTCTTGCTTTCTGTCTTCTTATAATTCCACACCTTTCCTTAGATGAAAACTTATTCATTTTTTGTTTCTTTATTTCATTTATGAGGCTTACACTATTTCTCATTTTCTGTGATGTAGCACATCCAAACATGGAGAGATGAAACTTATTGGATTCACTTGTTAGCTCGAAAAAAATCCCGTGTGCACGAAGGGTTTAGACATCAAGTGAAGCTTCCATTGTTCATCAGAGTTTAGTGGATGCATTCCAAGAGGAATTCAGCTGTCTAAAGTTGCCCCTCACAAGTATTATAGTTTAAGTTTCTATCTACAATTTATAAAGGTGTTAAAACTCACCTCTCGAATCAACTAGCCTCACCCCATGAGTAGGGGGGCGCATAAGAAGCAGCTAGAGTAACTCTACTCTGTCATCGCATAAGAAGCAGCTAGAGTAACTCTACTCTGTCATCAATAAACAATCTGACAGCACAAAAACTAAAGCTAGAGGATTGAAAATAGATGAGAAACCTTTTCTCTAATGTAGAGGTAAATGTGTTACATTTAACAAATATTGAAGTGATACTTTTTATATACAATAATCTATTATATATCTTGAGTTAGTTTTCATCACTGTGTGATTTCTATATGCAGGCCAGAGCAGCTACAAAACACAGTACTTGTTCTTTTTAAGAGCCTCGACTGGAGAAGAAAGCTCTACTGCATTTTTTTTTTTTAAAAAAATGTGAATTGGAATCATCAATGATGATAGTTTGTTCCTGATTTTGTTTTTGTTGGGGTTAATGGTGTGTTTTATGTCATTTCTAAGAGGGTAATGGCCTGTTTTCGTTATTAATTAATTATCTAGAGTTTAGGAAGGGATATGATTACTTACATCCATCCCACCTCGTTTTTGGATTAATGGTCGTAGAATGTATGTACTCTGTATGTCGTTTGTAATTTCAACTAGAATGATTTTCTTTTGACTGTTAGTGTTTTATTGTAAAGGTTGTGTACATTAATTAATGGATAAATATTATCAACAACACAACAAACAAAAAAGAAAGCATCTTATATGCAAGAAAACAAAAATAATATAACAGCAAAAAGTCTATTTCGAGACATAAGAATTATGGGGAGTGCGAAAAATAAAAAGTAAAATATTATAAAAGGATACACAGAAAGAGAATTCAAACAAGTAAAACTCAGTGAACAATGACCAGATCACACCTAGCATCGAACCAAGTTATATCCTGATTCAGCAATAAGTTAATACTTCTATAATCAAGAAGATACAAGAACACAATACATATACATATAACCAGGAGCACACTTGAGCATTCGAAGCATCGAACCAAGTTATATCCTGATTCACGCATACACTACTCGGGTACACCATCTTTTAGTTTCCCCTTTCTCTCAGCATTCGAAGCCTTTTCTTCTTTAGTTTTCTAGTTACAACGTAGTACACTTTTCAATAATGAAAAACCAGATACAAAAAGACTCCTTACCTATTTATAATACTCCATGATAAAAGCAGTTGCCAGTTGGTTAACTTTATAAGAAAGCAGAGTAATTGTTGAGCCAAACATTCAATCATACCAGCAGAAACCACCTTCTTTTAAGCCCGAACAAACCAAGTTCACAAATTGAACCTTCTTACCAAGAACTCGAATTGTATAAGACAAAATACTAGAGAGAAAAAATATAGCTATATTACTATTGAGTGTTTATTACAAAGTGAATCGATTACAAGTAGGCATAGAGACTATTTATACACTTAGGCAACTAGAATGAACTAACTAACATAACTGTCAAAAACAGTTATGACAGTTAATGTCCGAGTGCGTGTATATAAGTATTAGTAGGCATACAAAACTAACAAATTTCCACTTTGACTATTAATACATTGTTACAAGAATTACAACTGTGCAAAAACAAAAAACCATCACTAACTTCAGGTATCAGTGACATTGAGCAATTTTAGAAAAGTTGGAACTTGAATGTTGCAAGATTTTTGGTTAACATATCAACTGCATTTTCCTCAGTTGAAACCTTGCAAAGCTTGACCTTTTCATCATTTATTACATCTTGGATAAAATGTAACCTAACATCTATGTGCTTGGTCCTTTCACGGAACACTTGGTTCCTACTGGGATGTAATGCACTCTGACTATCATAGAGAATGTTGATATTTTGCTGGTCAATGCCTAATTCTCTTGTGATTCCCTTTAGCCAGAAATTTTCTTTAATTGCTTCTGTACAGGCAATATAGTCTGCCTCAGTTGTGGATAGGGCAACAATTGTTAGCAAGTTGGCCTTCCAGCTGATGGTGCAGCCATTTAACATGAATACATAGCCTGTTTGGGATATCTTTGTGTCCAGGTCCCCAGCATAATCTGAATCGACATAGCCTAAAACACCTTCTCCTCTGTTTGAATTCAAGCCATATACTAATCCAGTGTTGATAGTTCCTTTTAGGTATCTCATAATCCACTTGACAACCCTCCAATGTTCTTGTTCTGGTTTGCTCATAAATCTGCTCTCCACACTAACTCCATGACAAATATCAGGTCTAGTGCAAACCATGATGTACATGATGCTGCCAAGTACACCTGTGTATGGAATAGTTTCTATGTAGTTGCATTCTTCATCTGTGATTGATGTTTGTGAGCATGACAATCTGAATTGTTGGGATAAGGGTGTGCTAACTGGTTTCACATCATCAAACCCAAATTTTTCTAGAATTTTGGCAGTGTAGCTGCTTTGAGATAGTTTCAGAGTTCTTTTCTTCCTCTCTCTTTCAATTTCAATGTCTTTCATCTCAAATTCCTTGTGCATCAACCTCTTTACTTTGTCTATTTCATTCATGCTTTTGCTAGCTATAAGCATGTCATCTACATAGAGAAGTAGAAATACAGGGCACTTCTCATTTTTTACATACACACAGCTGTCAAAAGCACTCATTTTGAAGCCAGCTTTGATCACATAGTCATCAAATCGTTTGTACCATTATCAGGGAGACTGTTATAAACCATAAAGGGACCTTCTTAGTAGACAGACATGATCTTCTTTCCCTTTTTCTTCATAACCTAGTGGTTGTTTCATCAAGATTTGTTCCTCAAGATAACCATGTAGAAATGTTGTCTTTACATCAAGTTGTTCTAGTTCTAGATCCTCCACTGCAACAAGAGTCAATATTCTTATTGAAGTGTGTTTCACCACAAGAGAGGATATTTCATTGTAATCAATACCCTCTCTTTCTGTGAAACCTCTAGCAACTAGTCTGGCTTTGTACCTTGCCATTTTTATCCCTGGTATACCTTTTTTTATTTAAGAATCCATTTACAACTCACAACCTTTCTGCCAACAAGAGCTTTAGCCAAGATCCAGGCCTTGTTTCTTTTAAGGGAATCGATCTCATCATCCATAGCAGAATTCTAGACCTTGGGCCATCACTGCATCTTGTGGCCCCTTCATAGGTCTTAGGTTCAAAATCACCAACTTCTGCAATGTTCAGCGCATAGTGTACTACATCTGCAATGCCATATCTCAATGGTGGTTTTATGGCTCTCCTCTTACGATCTCTCACCAATTCATAATCCATGTTGCTATCTTCATCAGGGTCAGATGCACTATCTATTGCTTCTTGTTCTTCTGTTGTAGCAAGTGTGATATGGTGTGTTCTTACTGGTGACTCCACCTAAAACTGAACATCCTTAGTTCTTTCTCTTATTGAACTAGTAGTAGATTGCAGTGTATCCTTGTACATTCTGTTATCTTCAAACACTACATCTCTGGTGACAAAATACTTCTGGTGATTCCCAAGTTCAATGATCTAAAGTTTGTACCCCTTTACACCATTTGGATATCCAATGAAGATGCACTTTCTAGCTCTAGCTTCAAGTTTATCTTGCTTAACATGAGCATAGGCCACACATCCAAATACCCTCAAGTGACCATAGGTTGCATTGTGTCCTATCCAAGCTTCCATGGGGGGTTTTAAACTTGATAGCAGATGAGGGGCATCTGTTGATCAAGTAGCAAGCAGTAACCACACGAAATTCTTGGGCAACCCAGAGCTGATGATCATGCATCTTACCCTTTCTAATAGGGTCATGTTGTTAGGTTACTTTTAGCCTACATTTTCGGTCACTTTTTATAGTTGTTTGTCTTCTTTGTTATTATTTTTGGAATAGAATTATGCTCGTTTTCTTTGGTTCCAGGTTTTGACACTTGGATTGTACAAATTGATCAAATTTCAAAAAACAACAATCTATAGAATAGAGAAAATTTTGCCAAAAAATAAAGCTGAAACTTCAAGCCTTAATTCAACTATGTTATGTTTAGATTTTGGGAAAAGTCAAAGCATAGAAGTTTTAAATCTCTTTTTTAGCTTTCCAACGCATCTAGAATCAACTCATTTGGAGTTTGTATATGAAAGTTATCCATATTTTACTGATAGATGCTGAAGTTGGCAATTTGCTTCAATTGTCGCGACCACCATTTTCTATGGTCACGACCCTTTTTCATGGTCGCGACTATGGAGTAGGCAGAAAGCATGATTTTTGTGTTTTGCCTATGGTCGCGACTAGGCTTTATGTAGTCGAGACTATGGGCTAAACACGAGAATTTTTGGCAGTTTTGGACTTTCGCCATTTAGAGGTAGCAACCCTAATTTCTATTTAAGGGGCTTTTGTTTTAGAAGGAAATGTTGAGCTTTGTGCCCTAAATAAAACTCTATTTCAATGTAATCTTTACCATTCAATTATCAATAAAAAATATAGAAGTATTTTCATCACTTATTTAGTATGTCATTTGGTTCATGTGATCATTTATATGTTTATTTGATTTATAAATTCATCTAAATCCTTATCACATTAATGTTCTTGTTTGTTGTGTCATCAACACAGTGGAAAGTAATCAAGATTATGTGGTTAAATGTATTCCTAGATTTATCAGTACACAGGGTTTAACTGATTTGATAATCTACAACATAGTTTACTTGCACCTTGGATAAGTGCTATGTCCTTTCCATGGCATTGGTTAAAGTAAAGCTTGGGTTGGATGCATGGAGTATGCATTGGAAGGGACCGATATTGAACTTGGATTAGATATGATAAATTTACCGTAATATCTATTCAATTCAATATCACCTAGTTGATCCTAGATCAAATGATCTTAATGCTGACATGGTTAGGTTCGATCTCAAGAGTGTTATTTATGTTCTTTGATTTGTTAGTTAAGCGTACTTTTTGGTCTGGGTGATACGTACATTTTGGGAACATGGTAGTACAATTGAGTGGGAGCGCTAATCATATATATGAAATCTATAGCTTCTCTCTGGACATAGAAGTGAACCGATGATTTCCTTTGAGCTTGGCTAAACAGAGATAAATGGTTGAGTACTCATTTCAGTGATTATGTTAGTTCACTGAAATATCATTTATAGGTGGCTAAGTGTTTTAAGGATAAAATACATTGAAGGGTGTAACGGTAAATTAATCCCTATGCAATGTAAATCATCTATAGAGGATCATTAATTATTGGTATTATAACAATGATTAATTAATAGCGTTTCTATATCGTGGAACATATAGAGCGTTCTACGTAACTGAGGGTGCAATTCCAAGTTCTATGGTGGATGCAATGAGGAATTAATAAGTTGGTGGATTTACTTGGTAAATTCCAGATCTGGTTATTGGAAGCTCGGTTATATAGGCTCATGGTCCCCATACTAGTTGAGACAATACTGCTTGTAAGACTCAGTCAACTAATTTTAATTAATCAATTATAATTCTAAAAATTAGACTATGTCTAGTTTATGAATTTTCACTAAGCTAGGGCTTAATTGTGAAGAAAGGAGATTCTGGGGTTTATTTCTTAATTAAGAAACTTTATTAAGTCTAATTAATAAATGTATTAAATGACAATTTTATTTAATAATTAATTTTTAATTATTAAATAATTAGTTTTGACATTTAAGTGGTTGAATTAGAAAAATGACATTTTTGAGAAAATAAGATAAATAGTTGAAAAATGGCAAAATTGCAAAGTGGGGCCCATATCCATGGCCGACCACTTAAGGGCTAATTTACCATTTATTTTTTTCAATATTTTAATGCCAAATAATTCTAACCTAACCCTAGTTGGATTCCTATAAATAGGTAGTGATGGACTCAAAGGAAAAGTTGATGCAAACACTTTCCTTCAGTCAAAAACTAGAGCCATCTTCTCTACCAATTTTGAATCCTTCTCTCTCTCTCTCTCTCTCTCTCTCTCTCTCTCTCTCTCTCTCTCTCTCTCTCTCTTTCTCTCTTCAATTTCGAAACCTATAGTGATAGAGTAAGTGCCCACACACATCAAGTGGTACTCAATCATAGTGTGTAAGGCTATGAAGAATCCAAATTCAAGAGAAGGAGAATTGGGCTTTGATCTTGGTGATACTCTGCTACAGAAAGGATACAAGGGTTAGAGATCTGAGCAGGAGGAGTCATTTAATTCTGCTGCAACCACTGTAAGGTTTCTCATACCTTTTATGTGTTTATTTTATATCGTTTTAGAAGTTCATGTTTAGGATGTTTAAAACATACTTGTTAGTAAATCTAGATCCTGGTAAAATATATTCCAACAGGAAAGGGGTCAGAAATTGGACCCAGAAGTGAAAGAAGGAGGCAGAGGAAGCAATTGTGGCGATCCGTAGCACAATCACCAACTAGTTCTTTCTTACACTCTTGATTTCTATGTTAAATTTTGTTTTTGATTTCATTATGGATGTTATTATGGATTTTATGAACTAAACTCCTATTTGGAGAGATGATGAATGTTGATTGACATTATTTTTAGTTAATGATAATGACTATTTTTTTGGAATTTATTCTACCAGGATCTTAGATCTACTCACAAGTATGTTTCATTAACACCCTAAATATGAACTTTCTAAAACGATGAAATAAACACATATAAAGTTTAGGAAACCTTACATTGGCTGCAGCGGAATAATATGACTCCTTCCGTTCAGATATCTAGCCCTCGATTCCTTTCTGTAGCAGAGCATTATCAATATCTGAACCTGGATCTCTTTCTCTGAATCTTTGATGCTGAAACTCCTTCTTGCTGAAAGTCTTTCTTCACGATCTTCCTCACTATGATTGAGGTATCACTTGCTGTGTGTGGGCACTACTCATACACTAAGGATTTCGAAATTCAAGAGGAAGAGAGAGAGAGAGTGGGTTCGGCCAAAGATAGGGAGAGAGAAGGCTCAGGTTTTTTCTGATTCAAAAAGTGTCAGAAAAAAAAGTGTAATTTTCTTGAAGCCTTCACTATCTATTTATAGCATTCCACTAGGGTTAGGTTTGAATTATTTGGCATTAAAATAATGAAAATATCAGAGGTAAATTCCTATAAAAGTGGTCGGCCCTATACTAGTGGATTTGGGCCTCACTTTTTGCAATTTTGCAGTTTTATCTTTTCTGCATCTCATTTTCTCAAAAACGCCAATTTTCTAATTCAACCATTTAAATGCCAATTCTAACTATTTAATAACTATAAATAATTATTAAATAATATTGTCATTTATCATATTTATTAATTGAACCATACAAAGTATCATAATTAACAAATAAGCCCCTATAAACTCTTTCTTTACAATTTCGCCCTTACTTAGTGAAAATTTCACAAATAGACATAGTCTAAATTGAGAATTACAATTGATTAATCAAAACCAATTATATGAGTCTTACAAGCAATATTATCTCAACTAGTGCGGGGACCATGGGTCTATATAACCGAGCTTCAAATAAGTAGATCAAGAATTTATTACTAAAATTCACTAACTTATTAATTCTTCGTTGAATCCACGCATAGAACTTAGAATTGCACTCTCAGTATATAGAATTCTCTATATGTTCCACCATATAGACACATCATTAGTTATCCATTGTTATAATCCTAATGTGATCAATGATCCTCTATATGAATGATCTACACTGTAAAGGGATTAAATTACCGTTACACCCTACAATGTATTTATTCCTTAAAACACTTGACCCCGTATAAATGATATTTCAGCTTATGTGAAATGAGTACTCCACCATTTATGTTCGTTTGGTCAAGCTCGAAGGAGATCCTCCTTTGCTTACTATTCGCCAGATAGAAGCTATAGATTCCATGTTTATGATAGCCCTCCCACTCAATTGCACTACCGTGTTCCCAAAATGTACATATCACCCTGACCTAAAAGTAGGCTTAACTAACAAATCAAAGAACACGAATAGCCTCTCGAGATTGAGCCTAATCATATCAGGATTAAGATCATTTGATCTAAGATCAACTAGGCGATATTGACTTGAATAGATATTACGGTAAGTTTAATAAATCTAAGTCAAAGTTCAATATCGGTCCCTTCCGATGCATACTCCATGCATCCAACCTGAGCTTTACTTTAACCAATGCTCTGGAAAGAACATAGCATTTCTCCAAATGCAAGTAAACTCTGTTGTAGATTATCATATCAGTAAAACCCTATGTCTGATAAATCTAGGAAACTTCATTCACATAGTCATGTTTACTTTCCAATGTGTTGACGGCACAATAAACAGGATCAAGTATGTGAAAAGGGTTTCAGATGAATTTATACATTATGTACATATAATCATGAAATAAATCATGTGAACCATGCAACATTAAATGTTATTTCTGATCTATATTAATAAGTAAATCTGATTATATTGAAATGAGTTTTATTTAGGGCATAAAACCCAACATATTTCTCATTTCTTGATTGTGAATTTATATATTTGTGTTTAATTACATATTTAAGAATGATTACTTTTTGGATGCTTTATGATCCCAATTCAAAATTTGAAAAGTGAAAATTGAGAATACTAAAATTGGATAAACTAGGTTTTGATGTGAAACGAAAGTATTTGCATAGCCTAAGTGACATTGAGATTATTGCTTAATGTTGATTATATGTTAGTCTATTTCAGAGATGATTAAATAACATATGATTTAGGACTTAAAAGATATGAAAAGAGTTAGGTTAATTTTTATAATCTGTCATTCACATTGAGAAAGAGAATAATAATTAGCATTAACAATTGGGTAATTAAATCAACATAATTTTTTTTTCCTGATTTCTCATCCTTGATTAAATACAGTTTTATTGCTTAATTTTATTTTCTGGTTCTTCTTTGTTTTTTTTTTTTATCTTCAACAAAAAAATTATTGTTTGTCAAATAGAAATATAAGTCTAATTTAGTGGTATTCAGTTCAATTCCCCGTGGGATCGACCTCACTTGTGTGAGTACTGCTTGATTACGTGCACTTGCGTAGCTATTCATATATTTTTCGTAACACCTATTCATCCTTTCTGCTAGCCCATTCTGTTGTGGTGTTCTTATCACAGACAGATGCCTTCCAATCCCCTCATGTTTACAAAAATACTTGAACAAGTATGCACAAAACTCAAGACTATTATCAGTCCTTAGCTTCTTGATCCTTTTTCCAGTTTGATTCTCAAGCAATACCTTGAACTCCTTGAACTTTGGAAAAGCTTCATCTTTGGTTTTCAAGACATACACCCATACTATTCTAGAGAAGTCATCAATAAAAGAAATGAAGTACCTGGTTCCTCCTCTAGACATTGTCCTGGATGGTCCCTAGAGATCTGAGTGCATATAGTCTATAATTCCTTTGGTGTTGTGTTCCCCAACTCCAAACTTTACCCTGGTGGATTTTCTAAGTACATATTGCCAAAAACTCCTTTCTGGTGTAGAATTCTAAGACCTTTGTTACTTATGTGGCCAAGCCTCTTGTGCCATGTCATTGCAGCATTGTTTTTTTTTATAGTGGCATTGACTTTGCTTTTTCATGGTACTTCCTTGCAGAACATATATGCCATTTATTGATGATCCTCTCATTATAACCATTGATCCTTTCATCACCTTCATTACACCATTCACTATCTTGATTGAACACCCTTCATGATCCAGGATAGCAACAGAGATCAAATTTCTCTTTGTTGACCGAGATTTTCGGTAACTATTAAAATATAATTATAGTAGTGAGCTGTAAGAAAGTAAGATGAGGATTTTTACGTGGTTGGGGCGTTAATGAGCCTTAGTCCACGAGTCTTTGTTATTAATGGATATATTTAATACAGATTCGACACTTGAGGGAATGTTGTCCTCATAAATACAGAGAATGTTCTTGGTGAGTATTTTCTCTTCTTGCTCATATGCAACCCAAGATTCTCGACCCCATTAAATGAGCTTTGAGGGGGTATTTATAGTGTTTTGGTGGGGTGATCCCTAGAATTGTTCTTACAAACGTATCTGTAAGTATCCATAAAGTTGGGTATTCCCAATGAATATACCATGGGTGATGCATGGTCAAATCCCTAGGTGCTGTAGGGTTTTTATGAGGAATGTCCTTTTTGCCTTGTGATTGACGTGACTCTTCGCAGAGTAGCCGTCGCTAGACTTAAATGATCATTACTGTGGCGCTGCTGTTTGGGGGTTGTGCCGTCAGACTTTATTGCGTGTTACAGTCTCAACACGCTTCCTCCCATGCGGCATTAAATGCGACTTGATTGCTCAGGAGAGGCCTGACACATCCCGGAGAGGCTTCATTCTATGCGGGCTTCCGGGAGTACCTTGTACTCCGGGTGCCTCCTCCGGGACCTATGCCCAGGGTGCTTCCTTGTGGCGTACAAAGACTTATCAAATATTTACAAGTTATCTGATCCACGTGTCCCTTTTTGACTGGTCCACGCATTTTGGTCCAGACAGTCCGCGTGAGCGTTCTTTTCTCGGGGGATCCTTTCTATTTTGTAGTCCGCGAACTCGTGGAGCAGTTCTCGGACTATTGTTACGTACGCGGCCATCCGCTCGCCGCGAGTTTGGTATTCTCCGGAAACCTGGTTTACGACCAGTTGAGAGTCACTGTAGACTTCGACTCTTTTGGCTCCTACAGCTTTTGCCAATTTCAGTCCTGCTATCAAGGCTTCATATTTGGCCTCATTGTTTGAAGCTGTAAAGTTAAATCGGAGTGCTGCCTGGAGCCGCAGTCCAGTTGGTGATATCATAGCCACTCCGGCTCCCGAACCGTTCTCATTAGAAGCTCCGTCTACAAACACCCTCCAGGTGGGGATTGGTGGTACCGGCGTATTAGCTGTTGCCTCGGCTTCATTGCATTCGGTAATGAAATCTGCCAAGGCTTGGCCTTTTATGGAAATCCGGGGTACGTAGTTTAAGTCGAATTGACTTAGCTCCATTGCCCACTTGAGGAGTCTTCCGGATGCTTCAGGCTTCTGGAGAACTTGCCGGAGCGGATGATTGGTTAAGATTTTGATCGGATGGGCCTGGAAGTATGGCCTCAGCTTCCTTGATGCCATCAGGAGGCAGAATACTAATTTTTCAATGACCGAGTACCTTGTCTCGGCCCCTATCATGCGCTTACTGACATAGTACACGGGGTGCTGAATTTTTTCTTCCTCCCGGACCAGGGCTGCGCTGACCGCGTGCTCGGAGACGGCCAAGTAAAGGAACAGGTCTTCTCCAAGGACGGGTTTCGATAGGATAGGAGGTTTGGCCATGTGGTCTTTTAATATCTTGAATGCCTCCTCGCATTCATCCGACCATTCGAACTTTTGGCATTTCTTTAGTACGTTGAAGAAGGGTATGCACTTGTCCGTGGATCGTGAGATAAAGCGGCTCAGTGCGGCTACCTTTCCGGTCAAGCTCTGCACGTCTTTATGCTTCTTGGGGGATGGCATGTCCAGGAGAGCTTGGATTTTCTCCGGGTTTGCTTCGATCCCCCTTTGGCTGACTATGAAGCCCAGGAATTTTCCTGACTTGACCCCAAAGGTGCACTTTTTTGGGTTGAGCTTCATACCGTATCTCCGGACGACTTCGAAACATTCTTCTAAGTCGCTTGCATGGCTGTTGCATGCTTTGGATTTGACGAGCATGTCGTCCACATATACCTCCATGTTTCGTCCCAGGAGGCTTTTAAACATCCGGTTAACCATTCTTTGATAGGTTGCTCCGGCATTTTTCAGTCCGAAAGGCATGACTAGGTAGCAGTATACCCCCTTATCGGTCCTGAAGCTAGTGCACTCCTGGTCTGCCGTATGCATTTTTATTTGGTTGTACCCAGCATAGGCATCCATGAAAGACAGCAGTTTAAATCCGGACGTGGCGTCTACCATCTGGTCGATCCTGGGTAGCGGGAAGCAGTCCTTTGGACAGGCTTTGTTTAGATCTGTGAAGTCTATACAAACTCGCCAAGTCCCGTTCGGCTTGGGCACCAGGATCGGATTGGCCAGCCATTCCGGATAGTATACGTCGCGGATCATGCCGCTGGACAAAAGTTTGTCCACCTCTTTCTCTAAGGCCTCGGCTTTCACCGAGTCGAGCGGGCGTCTCTTTTACTGTACAGGGGGCATGTTCGGGTTGACATTGAGTACATGTGTGATGACATGAGGGCTTATGCCGGTCATGTCTTCTTGGCGCCATGCAAAGATGTTGATGGCGCCCTTCAGTGTTTTTATTATTTTGTCCTTTTCCTCCGGATCCAGGCTCTTCCCTATCCGGAGTACTTTGGTGGAGTCGTCGTCGCACACTGGTATTTCTTCGACGTCCTCCATTGGTTCCACGACCCTTTCGGATCCTATGCGAGGATCCAACTCATCCTCTTCAGCTTTCTCTATCTCAGGAGACTCCCGGACCATGAGTACAGGTAGGTGGGTGGCAACATTGTAACATTGCCTGACTTCTCCTTGATTTCCCCTCACAGTTCCGACTCCGGCTTCATGGGTAGGGAATTTTAGGCACAAGTGTCGGATTGAAGTAACTGCACCGAAGTCCACTAGGGCCGGCCGGCCAAGGATCGCGTTGTAGGCTGTCGGACAGTCTACCACCACGAAGGTGCAATATTTAAATGTGCTCTGGGGGGTATCCGGGCACAGGGTAACCGGGAGCCTTACTTTTCCCATTGGGATAAGCGTCGTCCCGTTAAACCCCGTGAGCTGTGACCCACTAGGCGAGAGGTCCCGGTCAGTCAATCCTATCGCAGTGAAGACTTCTTTGAAGAGCAGGTTCACGGAACTCCCATTGTCAATTAAGACCCTAGCCACCACTTTATTTGCGATGGGGGTCTCTATGACCAGCGGGTCGTGGTGAGGAAAACGCACCGTCTTAGCGTCTTCTTCCGTGAACGTGATGGGTTGGTCCATTAGCCGAGGCCTTTGAGCTGGGAGTTGAGTAACTTCCCATACCTCATTGTGCTTCGCGGCCTCGGCGTATCGTTTTCGCTCCTTGCGAGTGTTTCCTCCGATATGGGGACCTCCGGAGATCATGGCTACCCGCCCATTAGGTCGGGGCGGTAGCCCGGGAATATGCTGGGCGTCACCTGCGGGAGCAGCTGGAGCCAATACTCCTGCTGTAACCCCTGGTGTTCCCAGAGGCATACCCCCGGCCACCTGCCCTGGATTAAGGTGGGGCAACCTATTTTTGATCCACTCATAGAGGTGGCCCAAACGGATTAGATTTTCAATCTCGTCTTTGAGATTCTTACACTCATTGGTGCTATGACCAATGTCGTTGTGGTACTCGCATCTTTTACTCGGATCTCTCCGGGAGCTGTCTTTGTACAATGGCTGTGGTCTCCGGTGGTGCGTATTTTGCCTAGTGGCAAAGTATACATGTTCCTGGGAGTCCGATAGCTCCGTGTACTGAGTATATTGGGGTGTGTACCCCTTCTTCTGGCGCTTCTCTCCCGTTCGGGTGCTGCCCTTGGAGGACCTTTTGCTCATCGACCCCTGGGTAGGGCCTGTTAAGCTAGCAGTCGGGGCAGCCTGTGAAGGAGCTTGTCCATTCACTCCGGACGGGTTGCCATAATGGGAAGATGCTGGCGCCAAAGCTTGGCCCTGGCTGTACCCGGGGGTAGCAGAGAACTGTATGCCACTCACTTATGGAGTTGCGGTCGGGGCAGTACCCGAGGGCGACACTCCTGGCATGTATCCTGCTATCTCGGTGGGATAATTGCCTCCATAAGCCACGATATGGGCTTCTTCGAGGTTAATATACTTTTGGACCTTTTTCTGGAAGTCCTGGAGGCTAGCAGCACCCTCTTGCTGCAACTCATTCCAGAAGGGAGTCCCAGTGCCGTTTCCTGCTTGGAGAAGTGCAAGCTGTTGTCCGTCATCAACCTTCTTGGTCTTCGAGGCTTCCTCTCGGAACCTCTTGATGTAATTCTTCAAGGTCTCGGTGGGCAGTTGCTTGATGTTGGTCAAGGCACTAACCTCCAAGTTAACCTTTCTGGCGGCGACAAACTGTCTCCGGAAGTTGGTTTGGAGTTTGTTCCAACAGCCCACGGATCCTGGTTCCAGCTTTTTGAACCATTCCTCCGCTGATCCGCTCAGAGTGAGGGGGAAGCATAGGCATTTGGCATCATTGCTGACCCGCATGACTGTCATGACACGGTTGAACCGTGACAGGTGGTCACTGGGATTGGAGTTCCCGGTATATGCCGCCATTTCGGGCATCTTGAAATTTTTAGGGAGCTCCGCCTCCAAGATATGCTTGGCACATGGCTCCCGATCCTCGCTGTCCGAGTCGGAGTCGTCTCCCTTCTGCCTCCGGGAGACTCGAGCAATGTCTTTTTGAAGTATGGCGAATTCTGCCATAATCCCTTCGTTTAACGTACCCGAGGAAACCATGGGCCTGTATCTTTTTTGGTCAAGGTGATCCCGGAGGTCACCTTGATTCCCATTGATTTGATTTCTCAGATCAATGGGAGGACATCTCTGTCCTCTTCTTCCTCTACCCCCTGGTTCTTGGTGCACAGAAACGCTTTTTCGGTCCCCTCGATCCTGAGGGCCAAGACTCCCTCTTTGGGGCTTGCCCCTCTGCGGACCTTTCCCTTTAGGGAAATCCGAGCGGACCTTTCGCGGATCCTGCCCCTTTTTCTTTCGCCCAGGGGTAGAAGTAGGGTTCCTTGTTTGATTTTCCTCAGCAGGGTACTTTATAGGGCTAGGTTCCCTAGATTTTTGCTGCTGGGAATTAGGCGAAGACGTCGCTGGCTCTCTGTTGAGCCCAGCGGTCATTGCCTTGGGGTGCACGTGAATACCAGCTGCCTCCATGGCTTTCTGCATGGCTAGCATCACTTCTTGCATTTTTTGGTTTTTCGCTTTCTGAGCTTCGATCTCGGCTTCATGATCGATAGCTTTTTGTCTGAGGAGCACCAGCTCTGAGTAACTTCCTTTGTCATAGGCATACTCGTCGAGGTTCCCCTCGTAGTCCTCGTCGGGGACTATTTCTTCTTCTTCCTCGGACTCCTCTGCCGCTCTTGAGGCCACATCTTCCTCATTTGGATCTTGAGCATCTTCCAGAGGGCGAGGATGACGTGTACTTCTTGTCTCCACCATTCTTGTGAAGTCAAATGCGTGTTATGTAGCAGCTTTCCTCAGCTCTCAATGAAAGCACCAAAATGTTGACCGAGATTTTCGGCAACTATTAAAATATAATTATAGTAGTGAGCTGTAAGAAAGTAAGATGAGGATTTTTACGTGGTTGGGGCGTTAATGAGCCTTAGTCCACGAGTCTTTGTTATTAATGGATATATTTAATACAGATTCCACACTTGAGGGAATGTTGTCCTCATAAATACAGAGAATGTTCTTGGTGAGTATTTTCTCTTCTTGCTCATATGCAACCCAAGATTCTCGACCCCATTAAATGAGCTTTGAGGGGGTATTTATAGTGTTTTGGTGGGGTGATCCCTAGAATTGTTCTTACAAACGTATCTGTAAGTATCCATAAAGTTGGGTATTCCCAATGAATATACCATGGGTGATGCATGGTCAAATCCCTAGGTGCTGTAGGGTTTTTATGAGGAATGTCCTTTTTGCCTTGTGATTGACGTGACTCTTCGCAGAGTAGCCGTCGCTAGACTTAAATGATCATTACTGTGGCGCTGCTGTTTGGGGGTTGTGCCGTCAGACTTTATTGCGTGTTACAGTCTCAACACGCTTCCTCCCATGCGGCATTAAATGCGACTTGATTGCTCAGGAGAGGCCTGACACATCCCGGAGAGGCTTCATGCTATGCGGGCTTCCGGGAGTACCTTGTACTCCGGGTGCCTCCTCCGGGACCTATGCCCAGGGTGCTTCCTTGTGGCGTACAAAGACTTATCAAATATTTACAAGTTATCTGATCCACGTGTCCCTTTTCGACTGGTCCACGCATTTTGGGCGAATTCAGGGGCAACACTCTTAATCTCAAAAACATGCCTTACCTGTTTCAAATTAATCTCCAATCCTCCATCTAAGACCAATTTCATTGTACCAATTCCAAAAATGGCACAGGCTCTATTGTCACCAAGCTTCACAGAGCATGCCTTGATTTCTTGATAGTCATGGAATTGACTTCTTTCTGGGCATACATGAAAAGAACAACTGGAGTCTAGGATCCATCCTAGATCAGATTGTCCTTTTGAAACACCAAGGACCCTAGCACTCTCACCATCACTATCTACACAATCAGACACAATGTCTGCATTGCCATTTTTATTTTGGTATGTTCTTGAAAATTAGATAGTCTCTCCTCAGATGGGTAGTTTGGTTACATATGTAACATCTCCTCTTGGCCTTTGAATTTGTCTTTTCCTTATTCGAGTCTTGCTTCTCATTGTTTTCCTTCTTGAAGGCTTTTCCTCGAACCACCAATCCTTCACCTGAGATGTCATCTTTAAGCTTTGATCTCTTCTTGATCTCCTTAGACATATGTGTTTTTTTTTTTACACTTCTTTTAATGTCAAGAAATCCTTGCCATACATCATGGTGTCCACAAAATGTTCATAACTTTCAGTGGGCAAAGAGTTTAGAGCAATGATTGCTTGGTCCTCATCTTCAATCTTGATCTTTATGTTCTCTAGATCAAGAATGATCTTGTTGAAATCATCCAAATGATCTTCAACATTTTTCCTAACTGTCATTTTAAAAGAATAAAGTTTCTATTTCAAGAATAATCTATTGACCAAGGATTTTACCATGTAAAGATGTTCCAGCTTGAGCCAAAGTTTAGCTACTGTTGTTTCTTTTGATACTTCTCGAAGCACTCACTACTACAAATTGGGCTATTTCCAACGGTTAATAAGGGGGTCAATTATGAAAACTGTTGGCAAAGGTAAATGGTTGCTTTTCCCATCAGTTTAGCACCGTTAGAAAAAAACCGTTGGGATAGTTATTAGTGACGGTGGATAACCGTGAGAAATACTAGATGATTTTTTTCAAAAAAAAAAAGGTTAATCCCAACGGTTTATGTAGGGAGAGGAACTTGTGCTACTTGCATGGTGAAGGTACATACAAATTATTAAATGCAGATTTTGCCAGATATATTACAGTTACCATTAATCATTAAAATAAGGCATGTCATATGAATTATATATAAATATCGATATTTTAGATGGAACTTTTTCTATTGAGACAAATAATTGATGAAATATAATGTACTAGTTTATTTTGGTATTTCTTTTTCTTTTTGAGAAGATTTTGGTCTTAATGTTATTGAAACATTTTATGTGTTAATGAAACTTTTTGACTTTTTGAATATTAGATCTGTTACACACATTTTCTTACTTGCCGCCAAATCTTACTTTCGTTGATCATACCGGCAACATTGGGTGGAAAGAGTATATGGAAAAGAAGATATGTTCTTTTTAATTATTTTTGAGTAAATTTATTTTGTTTAATTTTCTAATGTTATTTTTTTAGGTACCAACGAGGGAAACTAATAATTGTGGATCCTTAGTTGTATCTATAACTTATATAAAAGTGTCAATATTTTTGGGCTTTTTGATATTGAATTACACATATATCCTTTTAGAATATATATTATTTTACAATACAAACAAATTAGATGAAAATGATAATATTTTAAAAAAGTGTGGACTTTTTAGATATCCAATTACACATATACTTTTTTAGAATATATATTACTTTACAATAACCTAAATAAAAGTGACAATTTTTTGGGCTTTTTGATATTGAATTACACATATACCTTTTTAGAATATATATTACGGAGATATCTACTGTACGTCCTTTAGTTTTGACCCCGTAGTATAAGGTAGTAAAGTAAACCAATGAGAAGTTAAATATTGAAAGTCTTCTTTAGTTACAGTGAACTCTTGTACATTATAATTGAATTTATTTATTATTTTATATAACTAAAATTACTTTATATAAAGAATAGGCATACTTGAGTGTTTTATAAGCGCGTGGGAAAATGGAACCAGCCTAGATTTGAATTTTTTTTATGCTTTTTTCCGTTTTTTTAGTTTATTATTACTAAAACTTAATATTTTTTTATTTTATCTCAAATTTTTATATTCTACCATATTACCATAGATCAACTTCTTTGAAATACAAATTTTATTTTATTTTTCAAATTTTAATATATTTTATTCATTTCAAACATATAATATTAATATTTACACATATCCTCATATGAAAAGTAAAATTAAAACCCCAAATAATTAATCAAATATATTTAGAGCAATGAATAATAATATTCTATAAATATAGAGCATGAATATTGAATTTCAAAAAAGCTTTAAAATAGAGAAGGGGTTTAGAGCATCTAATATAGCGTGTTTTTAGTTTAATTCTTTAAATATTTAAAAAATTCTCTATTTTAAAGCATCTAATCTGAGTGTTCTTAGGCCTCTTTTTAGTAATTTTTTTGCTCAATGGTCTATTTTTAGTAGTTCAATGTTATAAGAAAATTCTACAGTGCACCCTCTAAAGGAGGTATATCGACGCACTCCTATCTAAAATAATTTTACTACACATTTTTTAAAAATATTTATCACTCTTTTAATTAAAAAATAAATAAACTATTTTTTTTTTTTGATGAAATTTCAACTTCATTAAACTATTTGTTGCACAAACACATCCAAAGTTTTATTATTATCATTTTACAAAAGCTTTGAATCAAAATAAATTTATGGCTGCAAAAAAAATTATTTTTATCATAAAAAATTATAAAGAACATATACATACATATGTCCAATATCTCCACTACTGCAAGCACGTAAAAGTAACAAATAAAACAATAGATATATAATGGGTAATTTTCCTGTAAGACCCTTAGTTTGTACCTCATAACATGGTATAGTTTTTTGGCCAATAACAATAAAGTCGAATAAAGGTTACATGGTATGGTAGTGTGTATGTACACTTGATTTCTTATTTGTTAAAAAAAAGCGACTGACTGTATAAAAAAATTTGTTAAAAAAACAAAAAAAAAGGACTGCTTTATATATGTCGTGTGTATGTATACATTAATGGACTTTATTTTTCTCGGCTTTAAGTTAATAAACTTTGTTATTTTAATTTTTTTTTTGTTATTGAAAAAAATGTTTTTTAAAAAATACATATATAATTTTAAAAATAAAAAAAAAAATATTAGAATGTGTCATAAAAATTATATTATGTTCATAAGAATGTGTTAGCGGGTGCAATTTATGACATTTGGCTAAACTGAAATTTGTGTATAAATAAAAAAAAGAACATTGCTATTGGGCACTAGTGGTGCCAAGTACCTTCTATAGGTGGCGCCCCATGATTGGTTATTGATATTCCCTAAAAGCTATTTTCTTAAGTTATATGGGACTTGATACTTAATTACACCAATAGCGGTATGATACCGATGAGGGTTCTAGACATCAGTGGTGCCTTTTAACAATTCTCATAAGAAAAAAATATATATGAATCTGAGTTGTATAGATAGTAGCATTAAAGAAAGTGTTTAACGCCCAAATGTGACTTCCACTAGCGGTGGTTGTAGTATAGATCGGGCGGTCGATTCCACAGGAAGGTAATTATGGACAAAAGCGTTAGTAGAAAAATAAAAACAAAAGGTTAATATTAAGTGATAATAGTAACCAATGATTTTGTGATTTTTAATTTGATAATAAATATTAAAATAAAGCAAATAGATGTGTAATCAATAGTAAAAGAGAGAAAGGCTTCAAGAATCATCCATATGCTTGTTTAGCTATTTTGTACCTTTGATTCACTAAGTTGACACAAATGATGTAACATTAAAGTTCATTATATTTTGAGTATACAAGTTCTTAAAAATAAAAGAAATAATTTAATCTTATGTAGAACCTAGAAATGACATTATACATCAAGCAATAATGCAATAAAAGATTAAATATAAAACTAAACATCAATATTATTTTTACTAAATAGTAACACATAGAAAGAGCATGACTAATCCTATATATTTTTAGTAAAAATAATGACAAAGAGATAGAGATGGAGATGGAGGTGATAGTGAAAGAAATGAACATTAATATTACTTTTATTAATTTTTGGACACATAGGGAGAGCATGACTAAACCTATATATCATTTAACAAAAAGTAAATAAAAATGAACATAAAAGATAGAAATGAGCAATACTACCATTACTATAATCACTAAATAAAAATATATAGAAAGAGCATGACTAAGTCTATATATATATTTGGTATAATAGCATAGATAGTATAGATGGAAGAAGAACATAAAAATAAAAGTGGAATATGAACTTGCATTACTCAAATAAACATTACAACAAAAAGTGAATCAAAGATACAAAATAACCTCACTTTGCATATGGAATCATCCCTAACCTTCCAAGGAAGATTAGGCCATTATGCTAATCATTCTCATAAAATTTCTAAAGAGAAAAGATGAGAAGAAAAGTTGAGAGAATTTTGCTATAGTTTTTCTACCCTAAAAATTACACACCAAATTACTAAAATGAGCTCCTATTTATAGAGCCATAAAAGGACTAAAAATAAATAAATAAAAATTTGGGATTATAAAATAAATATTAAGATTAAATTTGACATTTCAAATCAAAAATAAAATTAATATTATTTTTGTTATCATTGTGATTTTGACTTCTACTCTTTGGATGAAGGTTGAGTGTGGAAGAGGAAAATAGGGTTGATGATGACCTAGACTTATCATCATTGCATCACATGCTTTGGAAGAGACAAAATTGATGATGAGCTTCATGGGCTAGGCTTAACCTTTTTGGGTTGGGTTGCTTTGGACTTCAACAAAAATGCCATTTTTTTCTTCATTTCTTTTCAACTTTGCTCCTTCCTCTTTCTTTCAACAAAAATACACTTTAATTCCTACAAGAAAGACATAAATTGAATCAAAATCAAATATTTTCATTTATAAAATATATTACAATAATTTCATGAAAATATCAATTAAAACTCAATTTATTTTATCATTTAAAATAAATAAAAGTGTATTTTTAACCACTAATCACAACCCCCAACTAGCTTATTGCTAGTCCCTAGCAATTCAAGCGGAGAAAAAGAATAATCGAATTGAATAAACAAGTCAAATCACGCAAAAATATCCAAGCATTTTCAAAATATTAGTAGAGAGTTAAAGATTGCTATCAGTGTTATTTCAGTTGTAACAACAGAGTTGTGTGTGTGTGCACCAAACTGTATTTATTTTATTTCAAGTCTTAACACAAATAGTATTGAAAAATCTCAAAAGTGTAAAGGTCTCAACTCCAATTTTTTTCACGGGTATTGAAAGTATTTATATTGGAAGGGTGACACTCTTTGGAGTTGGAAATGTAACAATTAACGCACAAATGAGAGAGGATAAACTTTTTAGGATAAGCAATTTGAACAAATATTGATCACAAGATAGACATATCAAACTAATAGAATTCAAATGACAAACAACCTTTGGGATTTACATGAAAAACTCACAAAATAAAGAGCCAACTAACTAACTAATAAATAAAGAAATATAATAACAATTTTTTTTTCTTTAGAGAGACATGTGATGCTTCTTTTTTTTTTTAATTAAAATAAACTAACATGATTTTTTTTTTTTTTAGATATGGAAAGAATGGAGGTAAATAGAAATAAAATGATATTACTTTTGCTATTTTTATTTATTTTTTTTTTCTTCTAAAAAAAAAAGATGGAGACTACTTGAAAATCAAAATAAAATGATGTTGCTCTTGTTCTTTTTTTTTTTTTTTCATTATATATATTTTTTTGACGATTTTTTTTTTTTTTACTTTTTTTTTTCTTCTTCTTTTTTTTTTTTTGACAAGAGACAACATATAAAAATAAAGATATAAAGAAATATAATAAAGTTACAAAGAAATAAACACAAAGGCTCTTTTGACAATAAATTAATCCCTCTAGTAAATGTCATGTTTGAAATTCTAAAAGTTTAACTTTACCAACTCAAATGATCAATGAAAGTTCAAAAAGTTATTTTCTCAACTCTCACAACTCACAAAAAATGAAAAACTTTACACTCAAAATTTTTCTTAACTATATGTGTTTACAACTATTTTACCACATGTTTGGAAAGTGCACAAAAGAACTCTGAAAATCACAACTTGGTAACAAAATATAGCAAATATTGACTCAAACTGTAATTTTACTATCATGCTTGGATAATTTTGAAAAAATTTGACTTAAAAAATTCAACAAGACAATTATAATTCTCTAAATGAACGCTCACCAGAGCTCACCACCCCCAACTCAAAATTAGACAGTGTCCTCAATGTCACAAAAAATATGAAATGAAAAAGATAGGGAAAAGAGTACACCTGATCGACGATAATATGCACGGGGTGAGAGTGGAGATAACCTGATAACAGTAACCCAAAACAAACATAGAAAATACAAAAATACAAAAACACAAAATAAAAATAAAAATAAAATAAAATACTATAATATATAGATAGGGAAAATAAACATTTCAGAGTGTATAATCTGGGTCCTCAAGAAGGACCTCTTCAACAAGGCTCACACTCTCAATGTAATGTTTCAGTCTCTGGCCATTGACTCGAAAAATTCTCCCATCGGTTGGGTCCTTGACTTCAACAGAACCGTTGGGGAATACTTGTTTAACCACATATGGACCAGTCCACCTCGATCTCAACTTACCGGGGTGGAGATGCAAACGAGAATCGTACAAATGTACTTTTTGATTCGGCTCAAAATGTTTTCTTAGGATCTGTTTATCGTGAGCAACTTTCAGCTTTGCTTTGTAGATCCTAGAATTATCGTAAGCATCATTTCTCAACTCCTCAATTTCAGACAATTGAAGTTTTCGGTTCATACCTGCCGCACTTAGATCGAAGTTCAGGGCCTTAATAGCCCAATAAGCTTTGTGCTCAAGTTCGACAGGTAAATGACATGCTTTCCCATAGACAAGCCGATAGGGAGACATCCCAAGAGGGGACTTGTAAGCAGTGCGATATGCCCAAAGTGCATCTTGAAGACGTGTTGACCAATCTTTGCGGTCGGGATTTACCGTCTTTTCAAGAATGTTTTTGATCTCCCTATTAGCTAGCTCAGCTTGACCATTGGTTTGTGGATGATAGGCATTGGCAACTTTGTGAAGTACACCGTACTTTCGCATAAGAGCCTCAAAAGATCGGTTGCAAAAATGAGTGCCTTGATCACTAATGATAGCGCGAGGGGTACCAAACCTCGATAACACATTTTCTTTTAAGAATTTCACAACAGTCGCGTTATCATTATTTCGACAAGGTACTGCCTCGACCCATTTTGAAACATAATCCACAGCAAGAAGGATGTAAAGGTAACCAAAAGAAGGTGGAAATGGTCCCATAAAGTCTATCCCCCAACAATCAAATACTTCAATGACAAGAATTGGGTTCAAGGGCATCATGTGCCGACGGGACAAGGAGCCTAACTTTTGGCACCTTACACAAGAGCGACAAAAATCATTGGTGTCTTTGAACAAAGTGGGCCAGTAAAGACCGCATTGTAAGATTTTTGCAGCGGTTTTCTTCACAGAAAAGTGACCACCACAAGCATCATTGTGGCAAAAATTTAGCACACTAGACACCTCATCATCGGGAATGCATTTTCGCATAATCTGGTCGGGACAATACTTGAATAAGTATGGATCATCCCAAAAGAAATTTCGCACCTCGACCAAGAATTTGCGTTTGTCTTGTGAACTCCACTCAGAAGGGAGCTCACCAGTTACTAAGTAGTTAACAATGTGCGCATACCACGGTAACTTAGTAACAACGAATAATTGTTCATCGGGGAAATCATCATGAATAGGTGGGCCATCAGCGGGATCACTAAATTCAAGTCGGGACAAGTGATCCGCGACTACATTTTCAACACCTTTCTTATCTTTGATTGTTATGTCAAATTCTTGCAAGAGAAGGATCCACCTTATTAAGCGTGCCTTAGCATCCTTTTTGGAAAGGAGGTACTTAAGGGCAGAGTGATCGGTGAAGATCGTAATAGGTGATCCAATCAGGTAAGCTCGAAATTTGTCAAGAGCAAAGACAACGGCAAGCAACTCTTTTTCAGTTGTGGAATAGTTCATTTGAGCACTATTAAGAGTTCTACTTGCATAGTAGACAACAAAAGGTTTCCCCTCCCTTCGTTGTCCAAGAACAGCTCCAACAGCAAAATTACTGGCATCACACATGATTTCAAAAGGAAGACTCCAATCGGGTGATTGAATAATGGGAGCAGAAGTGAGTGAATTCACAAGTGTTTGGAAGGACTCCTCACACTTTGGGGTCCACTCAAAAGTAGCATCTTTGGCTAGGAGGTTGCATAATGGACGAGAAATCATTGAAAAATTCTTTATGAACCTCCTATAAAAACCAGCATGGCCAAGAAATGACCGAATGTCTTTGACAGTCTTAGGGGTAGGAAGTTTAGAGATGAGGTCAATTTTAGATTGATCAACCTCAATCCCTTTTTCAGAAACAATGTGGCCTAAGACAATTCCAGAAGATACCATAAAATGACACTTTTCCCAATTAAGCACAAGACCTTTCTCGATGCAACGTTTTAAAACAGCCTCAAGATTGAGAAGGCATGCGTCAAAAGATTTTCCAAAGACGGTTAAGTCATCCATATAAACTTCCATGGTGTTTTCAATCATGTCACTGAAAATACTCATCATGCATCTTTGGAAAGTAGCTGGTGCATTACACAGTCCAAATGGCATACGCCGGAAAGCATATGTTCCAAAAGGACAAGTGAAAGTGGTCTTCTCTTGGTCCTCTAATGCAATCTCAATTTGATAGTAACCTGAATAACCATCGAGAAAGCAGTAGAAAGGATGACCAGCTACGCGCTCAAGAATTTGATCAATGAATGGGAGTGGGAAATGATCTTTACGGGAGGCGGCATTCAATTTTCGATAATCAATGCACATGCGCCAACCCGTCACAGTTTTGGTGGGAACAAGGGCCCCTTTTTCATTTTGGACAACAGTAACACCTGATTTCTTAGGTACTACCTGAACTGGACTGACCCATTTGCTATCGGCCACCGGGTAAATGATAGCAGCATCAAGAAGTTTTAACACTTCATTTTTCACCACTTCTTTCATTGGTGGGTTCAGTCTTCTTTGAGGGTCCCTTCGTGGGATAGCTTCTTCTTCTAGATTAATTCGGTGGGTGCAAATTCGAGGGCTAATACCTTTGATATCAGCAAACGTCCAACCTATCGCAAGTTTGTATTTTCGCAGTAGCTCGAGTAACTGCAATTCTTGAGAAAGTTGAAGGTCGGACGAGATGATAACTGGAAAGGTTTGGCCATCTCCCAGAAAAACATGTTTCAAACCCTTTGGAAGTTGGTTCAGTTGAACATTGGGAGGTTCTTCGGCAGAAGCTTTTAGCGTTTCCCTCTCACGAGGTAATGCTTCAAAGTGTGGCTTCCAAAATTTCTTCCCTTTGTTTTGTGTGTCCAATTGATCAACGGTAGCAAGAGCGGACTCAACAAAACTGGGATTTTCATTTTCAAGGCGTGAGAGGAGTTCATCAAGATTAACGAAATTTCTTTGCAATTGAATCTCTTCAGAAACAAGATTGTCAATCATGAATGTTTGATGACATTCTTCATCCTCTTGAAGTTGTTTCCCAATGTGAAAAATGTTGACCTCAAGTGTCATATTTCCAAATGATATTTTCATTAGACCATTACGACAATTGATCAAAGCATTTGCAGTGGCAAGGAATGGTCTTCCAAGGATGATGGGAATTTTGGATTCCATGTTGACCACAGATTGAGTATCCAGAACAAGGAAGTCCACGGGATAATAGAATTTCTCAATTTGAACAAGAACATCCTCAACGATACCCCGAGGCTTTTTGATAGAGCGGTCAGCAAGCTGCAGCACAACAGATGTTGGCTTCATTTCTCCAAGACCAAGTTGCGAGTACACAGAGTAAGGCATGAGATTCACACTCGCGCCAAGGTCAAGCAAAGCTTGGCTGACTTCATGAGTCCCAATTTGGCATGAAATGGTGGGACAACCAGGATCTTTGTATTTTGGCGGTGTCTTTTGTTCGATCACCGCACTCACTTGTTCAGTCAAGAAAGCAGTCTTCTTGACATGGTGCTTTCTCTTAGCAGTGCACAAGTCCTTGATGATTTTGGCATAAGCTGGCACTTGTTTTATGATATGAAGCAAAGGAAGATTAATCTTCACTTGTGTCAAGTGCTCAAGGAGTTCAGCTCGGTTTTCAGGAATTTTTCCAACAGGTCTAAGAGCCTGGGGAAATGGTACTTTTGCTTGAGCATTTATCGGTGCACTGTCAGGGGAAACTTTTGAATTTGAAGTAGTGGTTTTGATGGATGGATCTTCCAAAGCTTTACCACTTCTTGTTGTGATGACGTTAACCCCTTTAACGATGGGATCATTAGAGGTGGAGGTTTCAGCCATATGTTGCCCTTGTGCATTGAATTGAGGTTGGGAAGGAAGTCTGCCTTTCTCAGAAATAGCTAAGGATGTGTTCAATTTTGAAAATTGACTTTTTATTTCTTGGACATCTTCCTTTAATTGGCGATTGATTTTCGTTTGTTCCTCAATGAATGCATGAATGGTATTTTCAAGGGAGTTTCCTTGTTGTTGAGCATGGTATTGAGGTGCATGATATGCCTTTGGAGGTTGAGCTTGATTCTCATTTCTCCATTGTCCTCCAGACGTTTGAGCTTGGTTAGAGTTATCTCTCCAACTGAAATTCGGGTGGTTTCTCCAACCAGGGTTGTACGTATGGGAGAATGGCTTGTTATATTGCCCTAAGGCATTGCATTGCTCCTCATGAACCCCCTTCATTTCTTTGTAAACTAAGCAGTCCTTAGCTAAATGCCCATTTTCTCCACAAACGAAACAAGGTTCGAGTGGTCTGGATTGTGCTTGGGCAACCATGCACCCTTTTTGGCCATCTTTAGTCGTAAGGATTTCAATTTGCTTTTTTAAAGATTCGACTTGGGCCTTTAAGCTGTCCTCTTCCCGAAGTTGGTAAATCCCAGCTGGTCGATTTCTGTTGGTGCTTTCAGCAGCACTTGGACCAGTCCATGTGTGAGATTTTTCAGCAAGCTCAATGAGAAACTCAAGAGCTTCTTCGGGTTCCTTTTGAAGGAACTCACCATTGCACATCATTTCTACGAACTAGCGCTCACGACTTGTGAGGCCTTCATAGAAGTAGCTGACAATGCGCCAACTCTCGTACCCGTGGTGTGGACACTGACTTAAGAGATCTTTAAATCTCTCCCAGACTTGATAGAACGTTTCATTGTCTTTTTGGGAAAATGTTGAGATTTGTCTTTTCAAACTGTTGGTCTTATGGACAGGGAAATATTTAACAAAAAATGTTTTGGTCATTTCTTCCCATGTTCCGATAGACCTAGATCTCAAAGAATACAACCAACTTTTAGCTTTATCCTTCAAGGAGAAGGGAAAAAACTTTAAGCGTGCAGCATCATTGATGGTTGCTCGGTCATAAAAAGTGTCAACAACTTCCTCAAACTCCCTAATATGCACGTATGGATTTTCATTTTCTATTCCATGAAAGGTTGGCAAAAGTTGAATAATGCCGGGTTTGACGCCAAGACTTGGCATATTAGGTGGAAATATGAAGCATGATGGTATGGAAGTTTGGGTGGGGTGAAGGTAATCATTAAGTGTTCTCTGTTGTATTTCATTATTATTATTCATTGCGAAAGGATTACCGATTATCGTGTGAATGGGAGAAGGAGTAGTGGATGGATTGGATGAAGTTTCACTAGAAGTGGTTTCGTCAGAAGAAGAGTTACTCATCCACTCTTGTTTGCTTTTTTTTTTTTTTTAATATATTTAATTTGTTTGTTCAACTTGTTCCCAGGTTACTTTGGAGGTTTTTAGAATGGTCCTTCACAACTTACTAGAACTCCCCGGGGTTACCAGGTAAGTGTGAAGGGTTCACTAACCTTTTCGACCAAAGACCTTTCTAAGCAAAAATGAGTTGCTTATTTTTGATAAAACAAGGTTGTTTTTGTTATAGTAAATAGCACAAAAATGTAATATTACAATGATTAACACAAAAATGTTCCCAGGCCAATTGGAAAGGTTGCCAAGGTACCGCTTCGTCCCAACCTTGCCTAGACAGAACCGAGGTTCCCAGGTAAGGTGGAGGGTACACTAACACAAACCTTATTTAAAAACCAATCTTTCTAGACAGAACAATCTTGGTTTGTGTCATATACAATATTACACCGTTGTACCAAATACTAAGCGTTTTATGAAGAAGTTTTTATAACTTACTTTTTTTTTTGTATTTTATGATTTTTTAGAGGACTTAAATGCTATGAGTACTAAGAAAAAGACAAATAAAACACTAATGAAAAAAAAGAAACAATAACTAAAAGATAGTATAAACAATCACACTAAACAAAAATTAAAGTAAAAAAATAAAAAAATAAAAAAAAAATAAAGGGAATAGACTTTTTTTTTTCAAGAAATCATTTCTGATAAGGAAGATCGGATAAAACCGCAACCTTAGAGCATACTTTGAATTCTTGGTAATTTTTTTTTTTTACAAATATTTACACAACATAAGACAATATTCACAAGAAAATAAAATGTAACAAAAAAAAAAGTTACTAACCTCTTGATTGTAGATTTCACTAGCTTTCGAAAAATTACCTCCCCGGCAACGGCGCCAAAATTTGTTTAACGCCCAAATGTGACTTCCACTAGCGGTGGTTGTAGTATAGATCGGGCGGTCGATTCCACAGGAAGGTAATTATGGACAAAAGCGTTAGTAGAAAAATAAAAACAAAAGGTTAATATTAAGTGATAATAGTAACCAATGATTTTGTGATTTTTAATTTGATAATAAATATTAAAATAAAGCAAATAGATGTGTAATCAATAGTAAAAGAGAGAAAGGCTTCAAGAATCATCCATATGCTTGTTTAGCTATTTTGTACCTTTGATTCACTAAGTTGACACAAATGATGTAACATTAAAGTTCATTATATTTTGAGTATACAAGTTCTTAAAAATAAAAGAAATAATTTAATCTTATGTAGAACCTAGAAATGACATTATACATCAAGCAATAATGCAATAAAAGATTAAATATAAAACTAAACATCAATATTATTTTTACTAAATAGTAACACATAGAAAGAGCATGACTAATCCTATATATTTTTAGTAAAAATAATGACAAAGAGATAGAGATGGAGATGGAGGTGATAGTGAAAGAAATGAACATTAATATATTTTATTCATTTCAAACATATAATATTAATATTTACCATAGATCAACTTCTTTGAAATACAAATTTTATTTTATTTTTCAAATTTTAATATATTTTATTCATTTCAAACATATAATATTAATATTTACACATATCCTCATATGAAAAGTAAAATTAAAACCCCAAATAATTAATCAAATATATTTAGAGCAATGAATAATAATATTCTATAAATATAGAGCATGAATATTGAATTTCAAAAAAGCTTTAAAATAGAGAAGGGGTTTAGAGCATCTAATATAGCGTGTTTTTAGTTTAATTCTTTAAATATTTAAAAAATTCTCTATTTTAAAGCATCTAATCTGAGTGTTCTTAGGCCTCTTTTTAGTAATTTTTTTGCTCAATGGTCTATTTTTAGTAGTTCAATGTTATAAGAAAATTCTACAGTGCACCCTCTAAAGGAGGTATATCGACGCACTCCTATCTAAAATAATTTTACTACACATTTTTTAAAAATATTTATCACTCTTTTAATTAAAAAATAAATAAACTATTTTTTTTTTTGATGAAATTTCAACTTCATTAAACTATTTGTTGCACAAACACATCCAAAGTTTTATTATTATCATTTTACAAAAGCTTTGAATCAAAATAAATTTATGGCTGCAAAAAAAATTATTTTTATCATAAAAAATTATAAAGAACATATACATACATATGTCCAATATCTCCACTACTGCAAGCACGTAAAAGTAACAAATAAAACAATAGATATATAATGGGTAATTTTCCTGTAAGACCCTTAGTTTGTACCTCATAACATGGTATAGTTTTTTGGCCAATAACAATAAAGTCGAATAAAGGTTACATGGTATGGTAGTGTGTATGTACACTTGATTTCTTATTTGTTAAAAAAAAGCGACTGACTGTATAAAAAAATTTGTTAAAAAAAAAAAAAAAGGACTGCTTTATATATGTCGTGTGTATGTATACATTAATGGACTTTATTTTTCTCGGCTTTAAGTTAATAAACTTTGTTATTTTAATTTTTTTTTTGTTATTGAAAAAAATGTTTTTTAAAAAATACATATATAATTTTAAAAATAAAAAAAAAAATATTAGAATGTGTCATAAAAATTATATTATGTTCATAAGAATGTGTTAGCGGGTGCAATTTATGACATTTGGCTAAACTGAAATTTGTGTATAAATAAAAAAAAGAACATTGCTATTGGGCACTAGTGGTGCCAAGTACCTTCTATAGGTGGCGCCCCATGATTGGTTATTGATATTCCCTAAAAGCTATTTTCTTAAGTTATATGGGACTTGATACTTAATTACACCAATAGCGGTATGATACCGATGAGGGTTCTAGACATCAGTGGTGCCTTTTAACAATTCTCATAAGAAAAAAATATATATGAATCTGAGTTGTATAGATAGTAGCATTAAAGAAAGTGTTTAACGCCCAAATGTGACTTCCACTAGCGGTGGTTGTAGTATAGATCGGGCGGTCGATTCCACAGGAAGGTAATTATGGACAAAAGCGTTAGTAGAAAAATAAAAACAAAAGGTTAATATTAAGTGATAATAGTAACCAATGATTTTGTGATTTTTAATTTGATAATAAATATTAAAATAAAGCAAATAGATGTGTAATCAATAGTAAAAGAGAGAAAGGCTTCAAGAATCATCCATATGCTTGTTTAGCTATTTTGTACCTTTGATTCACTAAGTTGACACAAATGATGTAACATTAAAGTTCATTATATTTTGAGTATACAAGTTCTTAAAAATAAAAGAAATAATTTAATCTTATGTAGAACCTAGAAATGACATTATACATCAAGCAATAATGCAATAAAAGATTAAATATAAAACTAAACATCAATATTATTTTTACTAAATAGTAACACATAGAAAGAGCATGACTAATCCTATATATTTTTAGTAAAAATAATGACAAAGAGATAGAGATGGAGATGGAGGTGATAGTGAAAGAAATGAACATTAATATTACTTTTATTAATTTTTGGACACATAGGGAGAGCATGACTAAACCTATATATCATTTAACAAAAAGTAAATAAAAATGAACATAAAAGATAGAAATGAGCAATACTACCATTACTATAATCACTAAATAAAAATATATAGAAAGAGCATGACTAAGTCTATATATATATTTGGTATAATAACATAGATAGTATAGATGGAAGAAGAACATAAAAATAAAAGTGGAATATGAACTTGCATTACTCAAATAAACATTACAACAAAAAGTGAATCAAAGATACAAAATAACCTCACTTTGCATATGGAATCATCCCTAACCTTCCAAGGAAGATTAGGCCATTATGCTAATCATTCTCATAAAATTTCTAAAGAGAAAAGATGAGAAGAAAAGTTGAGAGAATTTTGCTATAGTTTTTCTACCCTAAAAATTACACACCAAATTACTAAAATGAGCTCCTATTTATAGAGCCATAAAAGGACTAAAAATAAATAAATAAAAATTTGGGATTATAAAATAAATATTAAGATTAAATTTGACATTTCAAATCAAAAATAAAATTAATATTATTTTTGTTATCATTGTGATTTTGACTTCTACTCTTTGGATGAAGGTTGAGTGTGGAAGAGGAAAATAGGGTTGATGATGACCTAGACTTATCATCATTGCATCACATGCTTTGGAAGAGACAAAATTGATGATGAGCTTCATGGGCTAGGCTTAACCTTTTTGGGTTGGGTTGCTTTGGACTTCAACAAAAATGCCATTTTTTTCTTCATTTCTTTTCAACTTTGCTCCTTCCTCTTTCTTTCAACAAAAATACACTTTAATTCCTACAAGAAAGACATAAATTGAATCAAAATCAAATATTTTCATTTATAAAATATATTACAATAATTTCATGAAAATATCAATTAAAACTCAATTTATTTTATCATTTAAAATAAATAAAAGTGTATTTTTAACCACTAATCACAAAGCCTCAAAAATAGATTTAATCTTGTACAAAGAAGGAAGTTGTCTAGTATAGTTAAAAATTTTCTTAAAAATGTAAAAGAACTGTAAGTTTCTCTTTTGAAGGGGAATTCCTTTGTGGATGTAATGGACTCGGTTTGATTAATAGAAATTATCTTTCTTGATAAAAAAATAATAAAGCAAATTAATTTATATGGTCAAACTATGTATGTAAATAAATTAGTGGCGAAAGTATTTGAGTAATCAATTTTGTTACATTTAATTACTAGTATAAAAAAAATTAATAGCAAAATTGGTAAGTAAAATTATTTTTTAAAAATAAATACATGTTTAAATATAATTCAAATTAACTTAAAAATAATAATAATTCAAATTAAAAATTAAAATTAAAAATTAATAAATTTTAATTATTAATATGTATAAAGTTTTAATTGTATACAAGCAGTCCCATAGTAAGAGTATGCACTTTACATCATAATAACTACAGGATCTAAAATCAATGGTTAAGAAAAGTTCCCTATTTGCTAGGTCTTACCATAGTCTTGCCCTATACATTACTTCACAATTCAAACAAATTACATGCAAATGATAATATTTTGAGTTTTATTTTTGTATTTTTTTTCTATTACACATATACTCTTTTAAATTATTATAGCTTTTAAATATATTATTATCCTAATATTTTTTCTCTATCATTTTCAAAAACAAATATATAGTAAATTTACAAAGCATTATTTAGTATAAAAAACAAAGTAAACTTTAAATAATTAAGAATGAATTTATAATTTTAATATTAAAAAAATATTATCATAACTAACATTAATTTTTTTTTTTTTATTTTCAAGGAAGAATAATATAGATTTTTTTAAAGGAAAATAACATAGAAAATTTAAACACACAAAATTATAAAATTTTTAACTTATGTAAGCGAAAAAAAAATTAACTAAATTGAAAGGAAAATTATTGCCCATAATAAATAAGTACATATACATTATATTTTTTTTTTTAAAAAAAAATATTTACTTAATTAATTAGATCTTAAATTTTGTGAAAAATATTCTCATAAAATCAATAAAATATTAAAAAATAAATTTAATTAATATAATATATAATTTATATACTAAACACATGCAACATACTAGTATGATAAAGAAACAAGATATTTTTTGGGTTACACAAAAGATGAGTGTTCTAACTGCTTTCAAACTTTTTACAGGTTAATATTTATAGGGTACTCCTTAAGTGAGGGCATCACTTTTGCTCTTAAAAATAAGAGCATTTTTATAACCTTTGATTCTCAATCTAATGGTAATAATTAATTTGGCTACAATAGAACATCTCATACAGAATTAATAACTTCTTTTATTTTAATTTATTTTTTAAGAAAAATAAAAGAAAAAAAAAACTACGTACCCACTAACAATATAGTTCATTTTCTTAAAATAAAACCATAATAATAATCTCACATTTGTAAATATTTTTAAACTAATAATTAAAAAAATAGAAATCAATACACGTGTATGATCTTTTAAAGATGGAACTTATTTATTTTATTTTTTATTTTTAGAGAAGATGGAGCTTATTTATTTACAAATAAAATTTAGGTTTCTTTGAAAGAATAATACAAAAAAAGTCCCCTATGTTATTGTTAAATTCTATTTTGGATCTTTCGTTATGAAAAATAACAAAAAGGACCCTTTGATAATTGATAGGGTAAAAAAATGATCCCTTGAACATGTTTTTTATGAATTTTTTTCTTTCAAAAAGACTAACAATATTGTCTATTTTTAACAAATAATTTTTCAAATCATCTAAAACCTCATTTAAACTGAATTAGAAAAGAAAATGTTTAAACAAAATTTGACCATATTGAATCTCTTGGCCATGATCAAACTCAAGTAACAAGAACAGAGAAACAAGAAGAACAGAGTATAGAAGGAAAGAGAAAGAAAGATTGAAAAGGAAAGGAAAGAGAGAGATTGTTTAACCAAAGATCAATCTTATTCAGTAGGTAAAATGATTGTACCTGATTATATAGTGACAGATTGAAGCTTAGAAAGAGAGAATTAGTTACAGTAGGAATAACAAACTCTAACTGAATCTTGATAACAACTAACCACAATAACTGTCACTAACAGTACAGACCATATACCCTTAACACGGCCCCTCAAGGTTACAATTCAAGGCTTCTGCAGCAGTAGAGAGGTCTTGAATTGTGAGCTTGGAACAAAAGAGGGGAAAGCTTTCACTGGAGATTGCTTTGGTAAGACCATCAGCAAGTTGGTCAATAGTTGGGACATGCTTGACATGAACCAGTTTCTGCAGCACTTTCTCACGCACGAAATACAAATCAAGTTCAATATGTTTTGTTCGTGCGTGAAGAACAGGATTGGCTGTGAGTAGTATGGTGCTGAGATTATCACACCACACAACAGGTGGTTTAGGGAGTTGAATTTGAAGCTCTGTGAAGAGAGAGTGGATCCAGGTTATTTCAGCCACAGTATTCGCGAGACTTCGAAATTCAGCTTCAGTGCTGGAACGGGAAATAGTATGCTGCTTCTTACATTGCCAAGCCACAAGGTTGTTGCCGAGAAAAATGGTGAAACCAGAGGTAGATCTACGATCATCTGGATCGGTTGCCCAGTCAGCATCACAAAATGCAACAATGTCGAGGTCTGGTGGTCGTTTTAAAGTTAAACCGTGAGTGAGAGTGCCACTGAGATATCGCAGAATGCGTTTCACAGCAAGCCAGTGAGTGAGGAGTGGTTTGTGCATAAACTGGCAGACCTTATTGACACTGAATGAGAGGTCAGGTCTTGTGATGAGTAGATACTGAAGAGCTCCAACTATTGAGCGATATAATTGAGGATCCGACATTGGTTCACTACCATGAGCAGAAAGACGAAGACCACTCGTCATTGGTGTTGGGGATGGCTTGGCATCATGCATTTGAGCTTTTGCAAGTAAGTCACGAGCATATTTGGCTTGAGATAGATGCAGACCAGTTGGTGTTTTATGAACTGCAATGCCCAGAAAGTAGTGAAGATCACCAAGATCTTCTAATGAGAATTTGTCATTGAGTGCAGCAATCAGATTTGACACTACTTGAGGGTCACTCCCAGTGACAAGAATGTCGTCTACATATATAAGAACAAGAGTGGTGAAGGTGGAGGTATGTTGGATGAATAGAGAGTGATCCGATTTGGAAGGAAAGAACCCCAACTGAAGCAGGCACTGGTGTAATTTGTCAAACCAGGCTCTAGGAGCCTGTTTGAGACCGTATAGAGCTTTGTGTAGTTTACACACAAGTGGAGGTGTTGATGGGATTTCGAAACCTGGGGGTTGTACCATGTACACCTCTTCTTTGAGATCACCGTTCAGAAACGCGTTGTTAACATCTAGTTGTTTGATGCACCAACCATGAGACAAGGCTAGAGTGATAACAATGAGAATAGTGACCGGTTTGACAACGGGGCTAAATGTCTCTGTAAAGTCGAATCCTGGCTGTTGATGAAAGCCTTTGGCTACTAGGCGAGCCTTGAACTTGTTGTGAGTGCCATCTGAGTTTTCTTTGTGTCGAAATATCCATTTGCACCCTATAGGTTCTCGACCAGGTGGTAATGGAACAAGTGTATAAGTGGCATTGCGAATTAAGGCCAGCATTTCATCAGACATTGCTTGGTTCCATTGTTCGATTTGTAGGGCTTCCTTCACTGTTTTGGGAATTTTGAGAGCCATGTACGCCTTCATTTTTCGAATACCAGATTTGCCACGAGTTTGCATAGGATGGGAGTTGATCATGGGAGACTGAGTAGCTGCAGCAGATGAGCTTTCAGTGGGAACAACAGGAGGAGATGCATGACCAGTGAGTGTAGGAGCATTAAGATGAGCAGTAGTTCCTCTCAGGCCTGATTCTTGTGTAGTCACACCATGTTCAGTATTAGCAACACTGATATTATGAGGGACAGTTGGCTCTGGAGGAGGCTGAGTTGAATTTGCTGGTGTTGACACACCAGAACCCTGCAAAGGCACAAGATAACTTGCCAAGTTTGGCACAATTGGATTAGAGGGTGTAATTCTTTCATTAGTGATATTGGATGAGGGAGTGTGTGCTGTAGGAATGATAGCAGATGTAAAGAATTCATCATAGGCATAAGAATCAGTGTCAGATTGAGAAATAGCAGAAAAAGGGAATGATATTTCGTCAAAGATAACATCCCTTGAAATATAGACACGACCCGAAGCATCTAAGCACTTATAACCCTTATGATTCAAACTGTATCCTATGAATGTACATGGGGAAGACCTGAACTGGAGTTTGTGTTTATTGTATGGGCGAATGTTGGGAAAACATTTGCAGCCAAAGGTTTTTAGAGTTGTGTAATCAGGTGTAATAGAAAAAAGTTTTTCTATTGGAGAGACATTCTGTAGGACAGGAGTTGGTAGTCTATTGGAGAGATACACAGCTGTTCGAAAAGCCTCATCCCAATATTTTAATGGCATAGAAGCATGAGCAAGTAATGTTAAGCCATTTTCAACAACATGCCTATGTTTTCTCTCTACTAGACCATTTTGTTCATGGGTTGTGGGACAAGGGTGCCTATGCAAGATGCCAAATTGTTTAAGTAGATCTGTGAATGGTCGAAATTCACCCCCCCAATCTGTTTGTAGACATTTAATTTGTTTTCCCAATTGCAATTCAGATTCGGCTTTAAATTGAGAAAATGTCTTTAAGGCATCAGATTTATTCTTAAGTAAGTATAGCCAAGTGAATCTGGAAAAGGCATCAACAAATTGAATATAGTATCTATAACCATTGACAGATGTAGTTTTTGCAGGACCCCATAAGTCAGCAACAACAAGTTGCAGGGGTTCAGAATAGATGGTGAGAGACGATTTGGGAAATGGCAATTTATGTATTTTGCCTAAGCAACATGCAGTACATACAGAGAAATGGTTTTTATTACTGATCTTTACATTACAAGAATCAAGAACAGATTTGACAATCCTTTGAGAAGGATGTCCAAGCCTATTATGCCACAAATCATAGTCAGATATATGAGAGGGAGAACTCTGAGGACAACCAGTAGCAACTGGGTCATTATTCTGGGGTAGGGAGGCTGTCAAAGCTCTTGGGGAGACACCAGGTTGTGGGACTTGAACATTGAAGTGGGAAGGATTAAAAGTATAGAGGCCATTCTGGTGTATCCCAGTGAGTAGAATGGCTTGATTGACCTGATCTTTCACAAAGCAAAAATCAGCATGAAACTCAAAAAAGACATTATTGTCACGGGCAAAACGAGAGACACTTAATAGATTTTTAGTGAGTTCAGGCACATGTAAGAGATTATTTAGCACAAGTGGGTGAGATGAATTAGAATTAATGAAAGATTGGCCTATGTGTTTGATAGACAGACCTGATCTGTCGCCAACATAGAGCTGATCTGGGCCTTCATATTCAATGCTACTGGTCAGATTTTGAACATTCGGTGTGCAGTGATTTGTTGCTCCAGAATCAGGGAACCAGCTGGTGTCATCTACTTGTGAGGTTTGCACAAGATTGGCTTGAGTAGTAGGGGGAATGGAACCTAGAAACACCCCTGTAAAGCTTTTATCGAACCTGTAAAAGCAGTCTATTACAGTGTGTCCTAGCTTGTGGCAAAGCTGACACTGAAGACGATTAGGTGTTATGGAAAATCTGCCTCCTCCTCTGTTGAAACTAGTACCACCACGACCATTGTTTGCAGGAAATGACCCATAATTTCCACCTGTAGACATCCCACGACTCATGAATCCACGGCCACCTCCACGAGATGTGGCTGAAGGAGAAGGTGTCCGATTGTAACTGGGATATCTATTATTTCGATTGGGATAGTTCTGGTAAGCGATATTAGCTTCTGAGACTTGATCAGTATCAACCATGGCAAGATTGACACTGAGATCAGAGTCTTGATCAAGATCAGATTTCTCTATTCGCGATTCAGACGCAAGCAGTAGAGCTTCGATTTCTGCTACGGAGTATTCTTCTATGCGAGTATTAGAAGATATAATGAAAGTATCATACTCACTGGGTAAGCCTTTGAAGATTGCTGCAATGTGGTCTCTGGCACTAAGAACTTCACCTACAGATGCAAGAAGGTTAACATGCTGTTTGACCTTTAGGAGATAGTCATTTAGGGACATTGATCCTTTACGAAGCTTCTGCAATTTTGTTCGAAACTCCAGGATCTTGGAGGATACTTGCAATGTAAAGTGTTTTTCAAGAGCATGCCAGATCTGCCTTGCCGTATTACAGCCGACCATGCGTGTGAGGAGACTTTCAGTCATTGACGAGAGTAGCCACGACACAAGCAATTGGTCCTGAACCTCCCAATCCAGAAAATCTGGATTAAATGTGTTAGATGCTTGATCTGCATCGTTCAAGAACTGAGGCGGTGGAGCACGATCTTGAATGTATTTGAGCAGTCGATTTCCACGGATTGCTGCAAGTACCTGTTGTTTCCACAAAAGAAAGTTGTGATCGTTCAGTCTAATGGACATGTTATGATTGAAGTACACAGGGTTAGATTCATCTGAATTGTTTCTTGATCGATTGAACGTCGAGGCTGTATTTTGCTGGTTCTGTTGTCTGCTGGTATTCGAATTCGTCTGATTTCCATTGTTGTTGATTCCTGTGGTCGCCATGTTTGCAGACAGAGGAGGAAAAGGCTCTGATACCATATTGAATCTCTTGGCCATGATCAAACTCAAGTAACAAGAACAGAGAAACAAGAAGAACAGAGTAAAGAAGGAAAGAGAAAGAAAGATTGAAAAGGAAAGGAAAGAGAGAGATTGTTTAACCAAAAATCAATCTTATTCAGTAGGTAAAATGATTGTACCTGATTATATAGTGACAGATTGAAGCTTAGAAAGAGAGAATTAGTTACAGTAGGAATAACAAACTCTAACTGAATCTTGATAACAACTAACGACAATAACTGTCACTAACAGTACAGACCATATACCCTTAACAGACCAAAATTGTCTCCATATGGGACAATTTTTTACCATCTTAATAAACATATGATCATTTTTATAATTTCTTAAAACAAAGAGTCCAAACTAAAATTTAGCTAAAATAAAGAGGACCTCTTTTGTATTATCCCTTCTTTGAAAGCATTATTTTTTCCTTATAGAATTATCTATTCCATTTTTCTTCTTCAATTCATATATAATGTATTGATTATAGAAAGGTTTTTTTTATTTGATGAATGAAAAGATCTTTTTTGAAAACATTAATACTCTTCTCTTTTTTTATAAAAAAAGAAAAAAAAAAGAAAACATTAATACTCTTTAAGAATGATAATTAAATTAGTTAACTCAAATCGTTTTACCTTATTAATCTTAATCTTCATTAATGTTTTTAATAAAAAATTGTTCATTTTTGTAAAAAAAAAAATTTAAAAAAAAAACATTAAAAAACTAACATGTTCCACAATTCATTTTAATCTCATGCACCTTCATTACTAAATTAATCAAAACTAAAAGAAAATGCTCTCATAGATGAGAGCAAAAGTGGTGCTCTCACTTAAAAAAAATCCAATATTTATCTATATGCTTGTTATTATTTTCTTATAGTGGAGAGATAATAATATATGTATTGCAATAAAAGGAAAAATATGGTGAGAAATAAGAATCTATAGAATCATTAACAAACTAAAAGATATGGTATTCTTCTAACTTTCTAAATCTCTCTCTTGTGAATTAAGAAATCTCAAATTTAACATAGCTAGCCCAATAAAGTTGTACAATGCCCAAAAATTGTAATTTTCTTTTCTCTCTTTACTTGTTTTTTTCCCTAAAAAAATTAAACTGAAAAAAGTTGGGGGAACATCAGAGAATATGAGATGGGCAGGACTAGGAGATATATATGAGCTTAATTATTAGTGTAGTAGTAGGGCATGAAGTGAAGCATCAGACTTAAGTAGTGAACTATGTTGTGATATTTTCTTACATATGCATTCTCACCTATATTGAAATAGTCCTATATTTTTTCTCTTTCGCTATGATTATTTGGTAAATGATTTTCCGACAAGAATGTTAATTGTTTTGTATCTAACTCTCATAACATAAAATAGTGTATTGTTTAGATTAATTCATATCACTTAGTGAACGACTTGACTAGAGAATTCTTCTCCTTCTTATTATGATGATAAGATACAACATTAAATTAATAATTTATCTCATTTGTTGCAGTTTAAAAAGAACATTTCATCATCTTACACTAACAAGGAAATTAATGAAATACGTGATGAATGGACAAAGTATGTCATGCAGATGATGGCAGCAGACAAATGATTGATAATGCAGAGTATGATAACTAGTAGTTGATTTAATTAGAATACATAGTTATTCTTAGGCAGACATAGCTGTTTTTTTGAGATATATATTCTAACTTGAGTAATGTTTGAAGGTTTTTTTTTTATGTAAATATATAGTCTAACTTGAGAAATGTATGATTTTTTTATGTATAAATATCTTTAGTATAAGAATGTTATTATTGCTATTATATTTTTTCATCATTGTATATTAGAAATCTAAATTCTAAAAATGTAAGGGAAGAATTGCATTAACATTTGTAATTTCTCCCTTACCTCATATTATCTAACAGTTTATAACAATCATTTAAAGTAGTATATTCTATTAATTATAGTTCGACTGTAGCCTTTTCCAACAGTTATAAACTGTCATTTAAATTGATTTTTCCCAACAGTTATAAATCGTCATTTAAAAAGACATTTTCCATCGGTTACTACCCGATGGAAGTCTTTCCCAACAGTTTTAAACCGTCATTTAAAGTAATTTTTTCCAACAATTATAAACCGTCATTTAAAGTGATTTTTTCCAACAGCTATAAGTTTTCATTTAAAGTTCCGTATTTTTATGACACCCACATAGCCAACAATTTTAGGAACCGTTAGGAAATAGTATAAAAGACAGTTATAAACTGTTGGAAAAAACCAATTTTGTAGTAGTGACCTTATCTCCCAAACTGAGTATAATGGTGTTGTGAGCTTTGATCAAAATGTCTAATTTTTCTTTGTCTGTCAACCCAGCATGCATCTTCTCTTCTCCAAGCAATGCATCCCGTAGCCCTTGTTGTACCAGAAGTGCACGCATCTTCACCTTCCAAAAGCCAAAGTCATTCTTACCATTGAACTTCTCAAGATCAAACTTGGTATTCCCCATCTTTGCTGATCAATCACTCGACTTTTGAATTTCAAGAATTGCATTCAACCAGTTTGAACATAGCAATCTTAAGTCAAGGCTCAACACAGATCAATCTCCCAAGCTCTGATACCAGTTGTTGAGCCAAACACACTTCGATCATACCAGCAGGAACCACCTTCTTTTAAGCCAGATAAACTAGGTTCACAAGTTGTACCTTCTTACCAAGAACTCGAATTGTATAAGACAAAATACTAGAGAGAAAAAATATAGTTTTATTACTATTGAGTGTTCTATTCAAAAAAAAAAAAATTACTATTGAGTGTTTATTACAAAGTGAATCAATTACAAGTAGGCCTAGAGACTATTTATACACTTAGGCAACTAGAATCAACTAACTAACATAACTGTGAAAAACAGTTATGACAGTTAATATTTGAGTGCAGAGACGGACCTAATCTTATCAATGTGGGGGCTATAGCCTCCACGAACAAAAATATTGCTTTTTAAAAAATTAAATGTATTTTTTTTTAATTTGATAATTATAAACCAAAATAATAAAAAAGCCCCCATAAAATTAAATAAATATAGTAAGAGTGATTATAATATAAGTATAAATATTTTTTAATGATAAATAAGCCCCCACAAAACGAAAATTTTGGGTCCGTCACTGTTTGAGTGAGTGTGTACAAGTATTAGTAGGCATACAAAACTAACAGCAATATTAGACATCACAATTAAAATTCTACATTTTTTTACACATGATATATTTACATATCTTTATATATTAAAAGTGCCTATCTAACGGCAATTCTTGGTTTAACGATGTTGTTTTGTTTCCTCCGTTAACTTTAACAGAATATTCCCAATTAATTTCTATTATTTTTTTAACAAAAATTTATTATAAAAAACACATGCGTTAACATAACATTATTTTATTAAAAAAAAACACACACATTCGGTTAACATCTAAAAATAACCCATTATGCTGAAAATTAGGAGAAGAGAATGAAACAAATTGTTAAACTTATTCATATGGATGTTCTAATAAGTGGGATTCAATTGAAGATACGAGGTAGAAAAGGTGCAGGAGAAGCATATATCGATAGATGATAAGAATATCGTGATATTTCTTTTATGTTTAATTTTTTCATTGTTGGCAGCTGTTAAGCTTTTCGTAGATATGGCGGGTAGTGTTTATAAGGCGTTGAGCGCTGACAGATTAAACGATTCCAGGAAATTTTGTTGGATGAGTTCTTCCTGGCTTTTCTTACTATTGAGTTGCATCCTTACCTTGTTCATTCTCTCATTGTAATTTATGCTCATAGGTTGGTTATTCTTTTTGCCAAAAGTTCAAAGTGAACGAAAGAGAAAATTCCCATTTTTTCTATTTTTTTTTTCATAATGATCAAATGTTCCAAGTTTTGTTGTTCTTCTAAGTATATATATAAAAAAGTTTTTGTTCATCTTGTTCTATAGTCTTCTTGATTCAATTTCATCTAAAGATACCTTTCTGAATATGATAATATTTCTATTTTAATTTTTATATAAATTATTTATTAATTTTTGCATGACCAACACCGTTACCGCAAATGTTAATTTGGAAACAAAGTACGCTATCGATCAGATCCGTTTTGATTCATTTACACTCCTACGAAGGACCAAAGGAGTTGAGGCTCCTAACCATGCTTACATTAGTGTGAGAAAGTCGATCATCGTAGGGGTGTCGCGCACCGGATCAAACTATTTGAATATATTATAGTAATGGCATTGAATATATTATTAATTTTTACCATTATTTTAGTTATTTTATTTTTAAATATAATATATTATTATTTTTAATATATTATTATTAAAAATAATAATATATTATATTTAAAATTATTATTATGGCTTCTACTTTTACAATAATATTTTTTTTACTATATGTGACATTATTTATTATAATTATTAAAAATAATAATATATTATATTTAAAATAATAAATTAACTATATGTGACATTATTTTTTACCATTTAAATATATTATATGTGACATTATTTATTATAATTATTAAAAATAATAATATATTATATTTGAGATAAATCTTAATTTTTTTCTTTATATTGCTTACTTGACAGTGATATTACCAATTATGAGGTTAGTGGAGAGATTCCTTCTACCTTTGAAAATCTCTAAAATTTGCAAGAATTGTATACTGTTTATTCTATGTACCCTCTCATGATGATATGACATGATTTAAAATAAGTTTAAAAAGTTTGTTGTCGAATTATAAAATGATCATATTTTATTTACCAGTTATTTCTTTTTTTCTATAACTTGTGTAGATGGGCATTAGATATTAGACTTACAGGCAATATACCTGATTTAATTTCATAGGAAGTTGGTCAAATCTTACTACCTTGTAAGGCAAGATAAACAAATATTTGTATTTTGATGATGTTGCAATATCTATATCCTTATTGACAATAGCTAACTACTTGTTTGTCTTGATGCAAGGTTTTCTAAGGGAACTCTTTCTAAGGACCCATACCATTCTTTACTACAACTGTGAGAGTTAACAGGACTCAACAAAAATTTAACTATATATTTTCTAAGCTAATAATCTTACCTGTGAACTATATATATAAATATTTATATAGCCGGTTGAAAGATGTATTTACTGCAAGCTCTTCTCTTTGATTTATCATTAATATGAAGTCTCTTTTAATCTTCTAAGTGTAACATGTTTTAATCATAATCATAAGTACAGTTCATAAGTACTTCTAATATTACTAATTTTTTAGTATTATTAATAACAATGTGTAAATCATAAGTTTATATATACAATTATGACATTCTTAACAAGTCTATTTTTATAAAACAAATAATAAAAAATAATTTACAATTAGTTACCGAATTTTTTTTAAAAAAATCACTAAAACTTAAATAAAACTAATATTTACGTGGCTCGCCACGTAACTTTCATCTAGTAGATGAATAAGTGCACAAAAAATATATGTACCAAAACATTTGTTGACGTAGTCGAATTTTTTTCAACTGAAGTTTTAAGATGCGATATCCATTAGAAAATATATCAATTCAGCAATTGGTAGTGTTTTGTTATATATTTTGAATACACACATTAATAATTTTTTTAAACTAAAATATATATTGTTGAAATTAAAGTCAGATTATAATAAAATAGTATTGGACACTAAATTAAAAATAAAATAATATGTCATGTCTATTATAAATACTGATGTCTTATATCAAGGCTCTGCTATATATATGTGTACGGATTTGGAATTCAGATTGATAAAATTTTCATGAAAAGTTTAAATTATCCACAAGACCAGAAGGCATTTGCCTTTAGGCACTAGTGCTAATAGCTAGATTGAGAAGAAAATGAAATTGGAATAAATTTTAAAAAATCCCCACCAATGAAAAAAAAAAAAAGAATATAAAACAAGAGATCAATCATAAAGTTGATTAAGAAATATTAGTCTATGGGGAGCATAACTGACGAATAAAGGTGAATGTTGACTTGAGGGGAACATATTGTGGAAAATGAACAAAATTGAGAGAAGTGGGGAGGAATCTCCATCCAAACGACTGAAGTGTGTGTTAGAGTTCATGTTTCTTGTTGTAAAAGGCAAAAATGTGGGTCCTATTTTCCTTTTCCCTGATCATGTGCCTAGTCAAGTGGGATGATTAGTGTAGGACTAGACTGGTGTTAAATGTAATGTAACTCGTATAATTAGACTACACTAGTCAGGATGACTAGTATTGGACTAGTGTTAAATGTAATGTAACTCGTATAATTAGACTACCATTTTTTATATATATACATAGCAAATTTCCACTAAGTTTTGATGTGTGGAAAATGTACATTATTTTCCCAGCAAAAACGTCCAAAAGTACAGAAAAGATAAAGCGATCATTTCCCTTATCAAAAACAAAAAGCGAAGGCACCCCTTTAGCCCCAGGAAAAAAATTGAGGACAAGACAACTTCTTAGGTAAGGCAATAAGGTAAGACTTTACAGTGACATAGTCAACTGGTGATTAATTAATGAGTGGCATTGATTAATAAAAACACCATCTCACTCTCGCTACTACTTGGCTCTCATTGCTTGTTTTCCTCACACAAATTTAGTAGCTAGAATAGAAAATTTTCCAAAAATGAGTAGCAACCCACCAATGGTGCTTGTGGGATTTACGTTCAGTCCAACGGAACAGCAGGTGATCAATCACTTGAGGCTGAAAAATCTCGGAATGGATTCAGAACTTGATCCTTACATTGCTGAGGTTGACGATATATTGGAGTTTGACCCTTGCGAATTAGCTGGTATAATGAGTGTGTCTGTCTTTTTTTGGTTTGAGAGAGAATAAACATATGTTTATATATAAATTATATATATACACATTAATTAATTTGTTGGTTTTTATTTAATGACATTTTTCAGCTAAATCGAAGTTAAGGTCGAATAAAGATGAGTGGTGGTTCTTGTATCGGTTATTTTACAGGAGCTCGAGATCCCAAAGTAAGAATAGGAAGACAAAAACAGGGTTCTGGAAGGTAACAGGAAGGGGAAAGAAAATTGAAGGTAGCGTAGGAGAGAAGTCATATCTTACCTTCTATAAAGGTAGTTGTAATTCTTCCCAAAAGACAGATTATACCATGCAAGAGTTCTATATTCCTCCCCATCATCACCTTCATCAGGTTTAATCCCTTTTTTCTTTATTAATTTAATGCTCTCATATTTTATTTATCTTAATAAGTTTCCTTTTTTTTATTGAATTAGTTGAGACCCATTAATGATTTTTGTTGACTTCCACTAATTTGTAACTTCCAAAATCACAAATCTGAGCTAATTGATATTTTTAGTACATTTAGTTCAATTTGTTAAACTAAACTGAAAAAACACATGAAGAGTGATCTAAGTTAAATATCAATGTAAAAATACTTTCAACTAATTTAACATTCTAAATATGTCTTTAGTTTTTTGCACATCATGTAAATTACTCAACATCAAATCTTTAATTACACGTAATTACTCAAACATCACATCTTTCAATAATAAAAAAATGACTTTTTAGGAAGGAAAATATGGTTGTCTAATAGTTCTAATATAATATGTTTCCAGTGGTGATTTTTTTTTTCTTACTCTTTCTAGTAAGAAGGTACAAACTTTCTTCTTCGAACAAGAAATTAAGTTGGCATGATTCAATTTTGGTTCTGAAACCTAAATCACAATAAGTTGTATTACATTTTGTATGATCACTAATAATTAGCTATTATAGAACTTGTAAGAATGAGAATGCAATGGTCTAAACCTTGAAACCAATACCTTTTTATATTTTTCAAATATGCAGGATGAGTTTATCCTTGTCATTTGCTCTTTGAAGTGGAAGTTGGTCTCTCGTAAAAGAGGCAGGAAGTCTGATAAGCAGAAGCCAACTCCTCTTAATTCTGGCTCGAAGAAGAAAAGGCAGAAGGCAAATGCACCACACCACGAGGAAGGTGAGCCAATATTTGGCAACAATATTATCACTTCTAATATTGTAAATCCAATACCATCTGCTGCAATTCCACATGTAAGAATAGGAAAATTTGCCTTTTCTACATTCTGTGATATCAAGTGATTCATATTTGATTAACTGTAGTTCATAATTGTAGGTACTTGGTCATGGTGATGTGAATCATCAACCGGTCTCTCCAATGGTCTATCCAGATGCCAACTTCAATTACCAGACATTGAGTTTTATGCTTGACAAGGACATCCAAGTTCCACCTGTAGCAGATGGTAAAGTAAGTGAAATAACCACTTCTGATCTTGGGGATCCATCAGCATCTGTTGATGTTAGTTCATTGGTAAGAAAAAGAAATGCTCTTTCTACACTCTAAATCATGTGAGGTGAAATCAAGCTTAAACATCTCTTTGCTGTATTTATGATTGCAGGGTTATAACGATGTGAGTTCTCAACTATACTCACCAGATTCCAGCCAACAGACAATGAGTGCTGTGTTTGGGAATGCGATACAAGCTCCATCTGTAGTAGAAGGTAAACTAAGTGATCTAATTTCTGATTTTGCACAAGTTCTCGGCAATGAGATGCAAGCTCCATTAGGATCTGCTGTTATAAGTCCAATGGTAAGAAAAAGAATGCTATTTCTATTGTTCGTTACTTTAAGTCATGACAATCGAAGCTTGAGCTTCTGCTTTAATAAATTGCAGGAATATAGTCACAATGAAGTGAATAGTCAGTTTCTCTCACCATTTTCCACCTCGCCCAACAATGAGGTGCAAATTTCATCTGGAACACATGTTGAACCAAGCGAAAGGACCACATGTGATCTTCAAAATCCATTAGCATATGGTGTTATTAGTTCACCAGTAAGAAAAAGCAACACAACTCTTCCTAGTTTCTACAATATTATTATTCTATTTTGTATAAAGCATGGGAAGTGAAGCCAAACTTATGCATCTACTTGTTGTAATTGTTATTGCAGTTACATTGTGATGATGACTATGCTAGTTTTCAACCGGTCTCACAAATATCCTCATCATCATCTGTTGTAATCCCGGTGGTAAGAATTTGCATTTCCTCTTCTCTACATTTGCTAATATTTAAGTGTTCCCATCAATCATAATAAGTGAATCCAATTGTTTATAATTCAATAAATTGTAGGATCATTGTTATGACAATAATTCGCCAATATACTCACCACATTCCAACTTCATGGAGCAGACGTGGAGTTCTCCATTTGATAAGGACATGCAAACTCCATCTGGAGTTGCAGATGAATTAAATGAGTACTATGGTAAATTGCCATATTTGAGTGTTGGTCATCCCCCCTTAGGCTTAGGGGATATATGGTCGTGTCCAGATTTGCGTCACGTACAAACTGAAGAAGTCAATAAGCAGGTAGAGAGATATGCTTATTAGCCATTGGATGGTTAATCCAATGGCTAATGAGCCCCGTAGGAGGATATCAAGTAGTTGTAATGATATTCTTCTATGGAGCTTTTTCTTTTTTCCTCTTTCTAAGTTCATTTTCTTATCCTACAAAATAGCAGGAAGATTTTAGTCTTTACAAACTCTAAAGTTGAAACCTAGTCAACCAAGTTCTACAAAGCCACACTTCTTACAGTCCCATTTCTTCAATCTCTTACTCTTATTACACCTCGTGTAGCCAGCACTATCAAAACCAACTTATCACCCAAAATATCTTTTAAGATTTATCTATAGTATGCCTACTTATCAGCCACTACATTATCTTCTCTAGTTACAATCCTTGGAAACAAAATTGGAATGCTTGCCCTTAACGTACCAAGGCGCGGCTTCCAACCAAATATGTTGCCTATCCTTTGCTTTAGCATTGTGATCTGGCCATACGACCCCATAGAGCTTAGCATAATAAGATTGCGTGGTTAAGTCAGCCAGTAGAGGCATCATCCATATCTATGTAAACCTTAGATGGATAAGAAAATGCCTCAAGGCGGATTTGTTAATCCATGTTTAGCAGCGTTTGCTTATAGCTCTCCAACCCTTTTGTAATCATTAGTTAATCCTATTTACTAAGCATCTAGTCAACTTCTTCTTTACTATCCTCCGAAGTAAATTCCTTTCAGTAAAGCAAAATATTTTGTGTAGTACATCCTAAGACAATTACTATAAAGTAGTAGCAGTTTTTCCGAAGACTTGCCCTCTGAGTAAAATTGCTGTCAAGACTGGCCTGAAGAAGGCTCTGAATTTCAATGCCCTGTTAGAGTAAGAATATTCTCTGAATAAAGGAGAGGTTGATTTTCTAAGTACAGCCTACTTGAGAAGCCAAATGAGTGTCCCCTTGCCTTGTTAAACTCTTCAACAGTCAGACTACTCGCGAAGTGTTCTTCAAGGAATTGGAGACTTCTCAGGAGGCGCGTGGGACTGTCAGGCTCTTTTCCTCTTAAAGGTCAAAGATCTAGCCGCAGATTGTCTGCGGTAATGTCTGGAAAGTGGAAATAAGGTAAGAAACTCACCCTTCATGACTGAAACTTTGTATGTAATTAGTAATTAGTACGTTCCGAGTTGTCTTAATAAACCCTTATGATTTGTCTTAGCAGGTCAAAGAAGCTGCAGAACACCCTGTTTCTGTTCAGTGTTTCAGAAAGGCTCAAAGTGGCAAATTTTGGAGCACTTGAACTTAGCAAGGTTCTTGTCAGAGTTTCTTCACCTTGTGGAAGCAGAATCTATCTTCATATGTAGTTTTACTCTACTCTGGAATATACTTATTCCATGTATTCAAGGGCAAAGTTTGGTTCCTGCAATCATGTTTGCTGAAGCTGGTGGTACTATAACTCAGCAAAACAATGAATTCTTTTCTTTGAATTAGTATTTTTATTATTATTAATAGTTTAAAGGTAAAGGGTATTACAATGCTGCTCTTATTGGGGTATAAAAATGTGACATTTCATCACCGCCGTATATGGTGTCAAATCCTACTTCATGTGTGTTGATGCAGCACTACAACATTACTGGTTTTCAGTTTCACTGACACAATTGAAAGGTGAGATTTACCAAATCTTACTTTACCAAGTGATGAGTATTTTGAGCTGTAATACATGGGAGTAGTGAAAATTGGAATGGCTCTATATCCTTATTTAGATGAGTATTCCTTAAATATCACTGCAACATGCAGACTTTCTTTTGTATAATATTATGTACTCTCTAATCATTATGTATGTAAATATTATTGTTTGTTTATGTTATCTTTGGTCTCCTCAGTGGTTTTTTTCTTCATATAAATTTTCTCAAATTTAACTTTGTCGACTATTTTATCTTTGATGGATGTGGGCAAGTCGAAAATGTTAAGTTTTATGAGTTTCAATTAATTTGTGGCTATTTTAACTATATAACTAGAGCAAAAGCTAAAATAATTGGGAAATGTTAAATATAATACTAGTTTATTTGGGACAATTAAGTTTGCTTTGTTGAAACATATGATTGATAGTGTTACTGTTAATCAAGGAAGTGTAAATAAGGATGATATCGTGTGGAATTTGGGACGTTAAACTCAAATTTCATATTAACTAATACAACATATACTATAATATTTCATTTCAATAAACAAGTAAATAATTTGCTTCTTAAATCTTAACGTGCTTTTTGAATTATTAGTAATGTTAAATATTAATTTTTTTTTTTTTTTGCTTTGTTAAATATTAGTACTAATTTATTTTTTATTAGTAATGTTTTGTTTAAACGTTAGTGAAATATTAGATTTTTGTTAAGAAATTTTACCATCTAAAATATGATCATTATTATATTCGTGAATTTTTATAATTGTCAAAATCGTAATAATAATTATAATTTGTACGAAAAAATTAATAATTATTTAACGGTTATAGCTTAGAGCATTTCTAATGATAAACTTTTAAAAAATGCTTGGTGAGGTGGACATATTATGTAACAAAATATTTAGATACTATACCATTGGAGAGAAAATGATATTATTCTAGAAATTTGCATAGATACTATGTTGTGGCATTGATGCTATTCATTTTTTTTTAAAGAGTGTTATACATTTTAAAAAAATTATGATATATAATAAATAATAATGCGTGAGATCATAATTATAACATTTTTAAAAAGTGTTATACATTAGAGTGTTTTTAGAAGTAAGTGCTAAAAATGATGTAAAAAATAGATAAAATAAAATATTATATTTTCAAATAATGTATAAATTATTAGTATTCTTAAAAGATACTACTAGATGCTCTTAGGAAAAATATTAACATCAATAATAATTTAGGAAAAATACTACTAGATTCTCACATAACCAAACACTATCGTACGATACAATAAGAAACACTTTGTCTCCTGCAATTTCAAACCAAAAAAGGTGAGTATAGAAAAAAATAAGAAAAAAAAAATAGAAATATCGACATCTCATCGGTATCCGTCGACATTATGTCGACAAAAACAACAACAGAAAGTATACCATGTTTCATCGACAAATAATCGACATACTGTCGACATAAAATTACCAAAAAATAGGTTGGCAGTTCTTATCGATATATAATCGACACACTATCGACATAATGTCGACATAGACTCCCCAATGCAATTTGCATGTCAGGCACGTGTACAATGGTAATTAATCCATTCAACTATCGACAAGCTATCAACATTGTATCGATATTCACTCGACAAATACACATTGCATGCGTTTCATTTTTTACAGTTACACATTTAATGTTAATAAATTTTACCTACGTTCCCAACAACCCTTTCCAACTGCCACGTTGCATGTCTGACACGTGTATCATCGATAAGCTATCGACATAACGTCGACATAGTATCGACAAAATAGTATGCGGTTTCATTAAATATGCATGTTGTCGACATATCATCGACATAGTATCGATATTCTGTCGACAAAAACACCATTTCATGCGTTTCACCTGTACAGTTACACATTTAATGGCCATTAAATTTTTCTACATTCCCAACATGTATACTGCTCTATAAAAGCAAATCCCTTTCTAATTCGTAAGTGCTCTTGTCTTCTACTTCTCTCTTACACTTAAAAATTAGAGGCAAATTTCTCTTAAGTTCTAAATATGGCGCCTAGAAAGAACAAGGGCAAATTCCTAATCTTAACTCCTGAAGAGCCTAAGCAGGAGCATGATGTTGGCATAATTACTCCTCAAATGCAGAAAGTTTTGGACGCCGATAGAGCTTTCGAAAAAGAACGAAATCGGAACGAGTTCAGGTTGATGCAACTTGTAGCACAATTTAGCAAAACTGGTGTATGGCCGGCTCCACCACCAGGGTTCCCCGAAGGATGCCGTCGTTACAAATTAGGCATCTTTAACGGTAAACCGGTGAAGCCTGGAACTTTATGCATGTAATACCCGGAATTAAGAAAAAGAATTAGCAAAGCCCTAACTAGATAATTATGAGTAATTGATGGAATTATATTATTATATAGTTCAATATATGTGAAATTATATGAATTTTAATATGTTAAGACCCCGTTGGTGAGCCAGGGGCATTTTAGTAATTTTGACCCGAGAAGGGTAAAACGATGAAATTAATTTAATTACGTGCTTAATAGAACTATATTATTATATAGTATACATGTGTTGTCTTTTCAGGTGTGTTCTGATAAGTTGTCGCAGTATAGTCACAACCGGGTATTTCGGGCCGAACGGGGTTCGGGCCCGAAATGCAATTTGAATTGAATTATTTGGTATTTTATTTGATAATATGAAATCTGAAATTATTTGGAAATAAATGAGTGTGAAATGACAAGATTACCCTTGTGAGGGTGTATGTGTGTATTTAAGTCCTAGGGGCAAAATGGTCATTTGACCATATTTGATTTACATGGAATTAAATGGATTTTTTGAGGAAAAGAAAATGGAATTTTCTGGTGTTATCCCCTTACTCACCCGACCCCTCTCTCTCTCTCATTTAAACCCTCTTTGTATTCAATCTTGATATTTTTAAAGGAAAAGGTTGATCTTGGCTTGCTTTGAAGCTTGGTTGTTGTTGAATCTTGAGCTTGCTTTTGAATTGGGAATTTGAGGTAACTTTCTTTGATTTAAGCTTTGAATCCTTGCTGAATTTTATGGTTGTAAAAGCATGGAAAAGTGGTTTTGATCTTGTAAATGCATGTTTGTGTTCTTGAGTTATTTGAGCATGTTATTGTATAATCTTTGTTTATATGATGTTTGGAATGTTAATTAAGTTTGAGTTGGGATTGTGGAAGTGATTTTTAGCTTGAATCAATGTGTTGTTAAGGTTGTTGTTGCTGGAATTGTTGAATTGAGTGAGTTGAAGCTCAAGTTCATGAGCTTGAAGATTGCTTAGTTAAAACATGATTTTGTGATATATGTGCAATCTGGTTTTGGGGATTTTATGTTGGAATTGATGCATGAAATATGTTATTTTGACCCCTTAATAATTGCTAGCAACCCTATTTGTTGATTTGAGAGTTTGGTTGTGAATTGGGGTGATTTGGATGAGTTTTGGGCATGAAAATCGTTGCTGGTTTTTGAGTTTTCTGGGTTTTGAACTCAGGTGTCGCGGCATGGTATTTAGCATGCCGCGGCGCGCCCATTTCTTTCTGGGCAGACCCTTTTTGCAAACTTCTAATGGCCATAACTTTGTGATCCGGACTCCGATTTGGGAGTTCTATATACCGTTGGAAAGTTCTTTCTGAGCTCTATCTGAATATCTGAATTTTAAATGCCATGTGAATATTTTATGAAAATGAAATCAGGGGTTAACCCTATTTGTGAAATCCCGAATTGTGTGACTAGGATTACCGGCACCTGATCAGGAGCACCCGGGGATTTGGAATCTCCATCATTGCAGGACATCAGGTAAGACAGTGATTAGCACGTAGAGTATGCGCAGGGGAGCTTATATTGTGAATGATATGCATGAAAGTTTAGTAACCAGGATTAGGGTTATTACCCTAACATGAGCGGTTTAATAGCCTAGGGTTATTACCCTAGTGATATATGTTGTATAAATACTATACCATGTTGGATAAATGTATATATTGAGATTATGAATTATGCGCTTAAGGCATAATTAAGCTAGACTCGGTAAGTTGGTACCTTGAGTTAATTTTAATGCGGTCTAGGGTTATTACCCTAGAATATTAAGAATCCAGTGAAAGCATGAGTTAGGATTAACATTCTTAGTAAATGTTATCTGAGTATATAGAAGTGTATTGTATGAGTGATTACTTGTTTGTAAGTTAGGGTTATTACCCTAAGATTATATATGTTGTAGTAAATGTTGAATACACGCATGTATGTTAAAAGTTATGTGAATGAGACATAACTGGGTTAGACCTGGTATATATCACCAGGATAAACCATTGAAAGAACGTAATGTATGGATTACGTATATATATAAGAATAGGGTTATGCGAGCAAGGCATAACCAGGTTAGGCTCGGTACTCAAAACTGAGGTAAACCCTACTAAGGCCTTATTCTATATAGACGTGTGAGAGCAACACGTAGGTCTACGCCACGTAGACATAAATAGGCATGTGAGCGTAACATGCATGTCTACAGTAGATAGACCAATGGTGCAGTGGGCACCATCAGTTATGTGTTATACATATTGAGATTAAGGGTTATGCGTTCAAGGCATAATCAAGTTGGACTCGGTAATCAGAACCGAGATGAACTATTCTAGGGCCTTATTGTAATTAGACGTGTGAGAGCAACACGTAGGTCTACGCCACGTAGATATAAATAGATGTGTGAGCGCAACACATAGGTCTACGCCACGTAGACATAAATAGGCATGTTAGTGTGAAATGCAAGTCTGTGACACACAGACATATATGAATGGCATTATTGTTTAAATAGTATGATGATCATATTATTATTGTTATGTTATATACTGTCTTGCTGGGCTTGGCTCACGGGTGCTCTACTGTGCAAGAAAGGGTAATAAGGCATTAGCTGATCAACCATGAGTTTCAGGAGCAGGGCGAGGAATGTACATGTTCATGCCACTTCAGACCAAGCGGATTATGGGTCTAACAGTGTTGACTTTTGTATTCTATTTTACTGCTTAGGTCGGCTAGAAAGAAAGGACTTGTAATAAGTTTGTAAATATTTTTGGGATTCCAACGGTTTAAAAGTTTAAAAGTATTACAAGTTTTATTTTCATTCCGATTAATTTAAAAGTTTAAATTATGCGCTATTTTGATTAGTAATCCCGAATTAGGGGATTAGGATTCCATAAGTATTTTGGGTAGCGTGCCTAATTATTTAGGGCGTTACAATTTGGTATCAGAGCCCCAAGGTTTTTAAACTTCTTGTAGACCGGTCGAACATGTACATTCGTTGTCAGAGATAAGCTACCATTAGTAATTTGATTTGATCTTTGAAGGCTACCATCTTCTTCCAGTACCAGCTAGAGTGTATTGAAGAAGAGTAGTCCCACCACTCTTAATTCTTAATGTACACACTATGAACCCACCTTAGCCATAAGCTCTCTTGCTTATTTGAGATTGCCCATATATACTTACAGATGACAGCTTTATTCCAATGTTCTATGTTCTTGATTCCCAAACCACCTGATGTCTTCGATTGACACACATTATTCCAAGCTACTGACCCTCCTCCTTGAAACATTGCTTGACCTTTCTAAAAAAATGCTCTACAAATGGCCTCAATCGATCTCAGAACTTTCTTTGGCAAGATCATCATTTGACTCCAATAGGCCACAAATTTTATTTTAACTAAAATTAAGATTTTTATAGTGATTATTATTACGTGCATTATTGTACGTACTTACTTATATTTTTAATTTTTATTTTTGCTATGTTTATTTTTAAAATTTTATAAATTATAAAGAAAAATATTTATTAATTTTTTTTTTTTTAAAAAAAACAATATTTAAAGTTTGAAAAATATGAGAAAAATAAATATAAAGTTTAAAAAATATTAAAATTGACCATACTCCTAATATTAAAAATAACAATAAAAAATAATAATATTACAAATAATATATATTTAAATCAATCTAAAATTGGTATAAGTCGAATTAACTTAAAATAAATAATATTAATATATTCAAATTAATTTAAAATAAATAATAATTTTATTAAATTTAACAGAATATATTATATTGTTAAAATACTTTGTTAAAAAAATAGTTAAATAGTCACATTTTATATATAAAAATAATAAAGATAAAATATATGTATATATTGTTGAATTTAAAGTGAGATTATACTATTTAGTATGGGACATTAAATTAAAAATAAAATAATATCTCATCTGTATTATAAATGTTTATATTTTATAAGAATTATTTCATAAATACACAATAATAATAAAAAAATTACAAAAAAACGATTTTATGGAATTTTAAATATTTTTACAATTTTTTTTTATTTTATTTACAGAAAATTTTATATTGTACTCAAGTTAATTTGTTGTTAATTTTTTGTTATCTGAATGTTATTTTTTATTGTTATTTTGATGTTATTTAGATGTTATTTTCATGTTACTTTTTATGTAGTTCTTTTATTGTTTTCGTGTTGTTTGTATAAAAAATTTTAAAAATATATATAAAAAAAATCTTTAAACGTAAAAATGTAATTTTTTTTATAAAAAATAATACCTTATAAAATTATCCTTATTTTATACCAAGGTTCTACTATGTTTCCCTATGTATATATGCACATATATATGAAATCTGTATATTGGCCTTTTGTTTCATGCATAGTGATTGGAAGTTAATTTATAAGATTAAATTGGAATAAATTATTATACATATCCCCACTACTGAAGAAAAAAAAGAATATAAAACAAGAGTGCAATCATAAAGTTTGATTAAGAAATAATATTTGTATATGGGGAGCATAACTGAAGAATAAAGGTCGAATGTTGACTTAAGGGGAACACAGAGTGGAAAATGAACAGAATTGAGAGAAGTGGTGAGGAATCTCCATATCTAAACGAGTGAAGTGTGTGTTAGGGTCATGTTTCTTGTTGTACAAGGCAAACATTTGGGTCCCCATTACCCTCCTCCTGATCTGTGTCTAGTCAACTGGGATGACTTACTAGTGTTAAATGTAACTCCGATAACAAATTTCCACCAAATTTTGATGTGTGGAAAAGGAAAATGTATTATTTTCCAAGCAAAAACGTCCAAAAGTACAGAAAAGAGAAAGCGATCATTTCCCTTATCAAAAACAAAAAGCGATGGCATCCCTGACCCCATGAAAAAAGAATGAGGACTTAACAACTTCTTAGGTAAGGTAATAAGAGGAAGACTTTACAATTTACTGTGACAAAGTCAACTGGTGGTGATAATGAATGACCTTTACTTAATAAAAGCACCATCTCACTCTCACTACTACTCTGTCTCTCATTGTTTGTTCGTTCTGCACACACTGAGAAAAAAAAAAGAAACACAAAGAGAGTAAATCCCAAAACCAGTAGCTGTGAGATGGAATTCTAGTGCTTCATCGGAAATCACAAGTACCCAAGAAGCCATTTTTATTTTCAGCTTTCTTATCCCGCCATTACCTCAAGTCTCACACCCACACAAAAATTTGGTAGCTAGAACAGAAAAGTGAGTAGCAGCCCATCAACGGTGCCAATGGGACTTACATTCAATCCAACGGAACAGGAGGTGATCAATCACTTGGAGCTGAAAACTCTCGGAATGAATTCCAAATATGATCTTTACATTGTTGAGATTGACGATATGTTGAAGTTTGAACCTTGGGAATTATCTGGTATATGTGTCATGTGTGTGTGTCTGTCTTTTTTGGTTTGAGAGAGAATAAACTTATGTTTATATGTATATATATATATATATATTAATTTGTTGGTTTTTGTTTGATGAAAATTTTCAGCTAAATTGAAGTTAAATTCAACTAAAGAAAATGAGTGGTGGTTCTTGTATCGGTCATTTTACAGGAGCTCGAGCTCCCAATGTAGGAATAGGAAGACTAAAACAGGGTTTTGGAAGGTAACCGGAAGGGGAAAGGAAATTGAAAACAGCTTAGGAGAGAAGTCATATCTTACCTTCTATAAAGGTAGTAGTAAGTCTTCCCAAAGGACAGGTTATACCATGCAAGAGTTCTTTATTCCTCCCCTTCATCACCTTCATCAGGTTAATCCCTTTTCTCTTTATTAATTTAATGCTCTCATGTTTTATTTATCTTGATAAATTTCTTTTTTTTTTATTATTAAATTATTTGAGACCCATTAATGATTTTCGTTGACTTCCACTTTGTAACTTTCAAAATCACATATTTGAGCTACTAATTGATATTTTTAGTACATTTAGCTCAATTTGTTAACTAAACCCAAAAAAAAAAGATATGAAGAGTGATCTAAGTTAAATATCAATGTAAAAATATTTTCAACTAATTTAACTTTCTAAATATGTCTTTGTTGTTGCACAGCATGTAAATTACTCAACATCAAATCTTCAATTACACGATACATGTAATTACTCAAACATCACATCTTTCAATTATAAAAAACAATGACTTTTTAGGAAGGAAAATATGGTTGTCTAATAGTGCTAATATAATATGTTTCCAGAGTGATGAAAAATTAAAGCAACAATTTTGTTAATATCAAAAAGTTTGTAAAATCCGAAAGAGTTTGGGCACAAAGAAATGATGATTCTTTTTCTTACTCTTTCTAGTAAGAAGGTGCAAACTTTCTTCTTACAACAAGAAATTAAGGTGGCATGATTCAATTTTGGTTCTAAAATCTAAATCACAATAAGTTATATTCCATTTTGTATGATCACTTACAATTAGCTATTATAGAACTTGTAAGAATGAGAATGCAATGGTCTAAACATTGAAACTAATACCTTTTTATATTTTTCAAAAATGCAGGATGAGTTCATCCTTGTCATTTGCTCTTTGAAGTGGGACTCTCGTAAAAGAGGCAGGAAGTCTGATAAGCAGAAGCCAACTCTTCTTAATTCTGGCTCGAAGAAGAAAAAGCAGAAGGAAAATGCTCCACACCACAAGGAAGGTGAACCAATATTTGGCAACAATATTATCACTTCTGATCTTGTAAATCCAATACCATCTGCTGCAATTCCACTGGTAAGAATAAGAAAATTTGCCTTTTCTACATTCTGTGATATCAAGTGATTCATATCTGATTAATTGTAGTTCATAATTGTAGGTACTTGGTCATGGTGATGTGAATTATCAACCGGTCTTGCCAATGGTGTCTCCAGATGCCAACTTCAATTACCAGACATCGAGTTTTATGCTTGACAAGGACTTCCAAGTTCCACCTGTAGCAGATGGTAAAGTAAGTGAAATAACCACTTTTGATCTTGGAGATCCATCAGCATCTGTTGATGTTAGTTCATTGGTAAGAAAAAGAAATGCTCTTTCTACACTCTAAATCATGTGAGGTGAAATAAAGCTTAAACATCTCTTTGTTGTATTTATGATTGCAGGTTTATAACGATGTGAGTTTACAACTATACTCACCAGATTCCAGCCAACAGACAATGAGTGCTGTGTTTGGGAATGCGATACCAGCTCCATCTGGAGTAGAAGGTAAACTAAGTGACCTAATTTCTGATTTTGCACAAGTTCTCGACAATGAGATGCAAGCTCCATTAGGACCTATTGTTATAAGTCAAACGGTAAGAAAAAGATTGCTCTTTCTATTGTTTGTTAGTTTAAGTCATGACAATCAAAGCTTGAGCTTCTGCTTGCTATAATTAATAAGTTGCAGGAATATCGTCACAATGAAGTGAGTAGTCAGTTTGCCTCGCCCGACAATGAGGTGCAAATTTCATCTGATCTTCAAAATCCATTAGCATATGGTTTTATTAGTCCACCAGTCAGAAAAAGCAACACCACTCTTCCTAGTTTCTACAATATCATTATTCTATTTTGTATAAAGCATGGGAAGTGAAGCCAAACTTAAACATCTGCTTGTTGTAATTGTGATTGCAGTTACATTATGATGACTATGCTAGTTTTCAACCGGTCTCACAAATATCCTCATTAGATTTCTGCAAGCAGACATTAACTTCTATGTTTGACACTCAAGAACCAGTACCATTTGTTGTAAGTCCATTCATAAGAACAAGCACTGTTCTATTCTACATTTCTCATCATTAAAGTATTCCTATTAATCTTGTTTATAACACATAATTGTAGGCATCTTGCAATGATGAAGTGAATCACCAACTATCCCGCCCAATATACTCACCAAATGTATCCAACGAGTATTTTAGAAATTGGTGTGTTGTTGATCCTGAAGAGAACAACAATGGAACAACAACAGACTATCCTTCCAATGCCTCCAACTTACGAACTTCACCGAAGAGGTCGTATCTGGATGGCCTACTTACCAGTTATGGACACGCTGAAGAAGTCAATGAATCGCGAGTAAAGAAATCTGTTTATTGCCTATTGGATGGTTAGTCCAATAGCTAATGAACCCCTTAAAAGGATATCACTAGGAGATTTTGTAATAATGCAATGCATTATTACAGAGAGTAGTTTAATGATATTCTTCTATGGACCTTTTTCCCTTTCCTCTTTCTTAGTTTCTTTTCTTTGATCAGCCTCCAAAATAGTAAGGAAAATTATTGTTTTGAAACCCAAAACCAAAAACCTAGTCAACCAAGGCTTCAAAGCCATCCTTTACAAGCGCCTACTTAAATCCCTTGTCCTCTTCAAAAACCAGAAACAAACAACACAACAGTGTTTGAGTATCACCCAAAACATCTTTGAGAGTTCTCTAAACAGTTCTCCTGCTTATCAGCAACTACTTAATCTTCTCTAATTACAAACTTGTTAAACAATCTACTCCTCTTCACAAAATTGGAATGCTTGTCCTTAAAGTCCCTAGGATGACTTCCAATCACATATGTCGCCAACCTCTTGCTATTGCTCGTAGGCTGGTCAATGACCCCATAGAGCTTAGCATCAAAATCTAGCATGGCTAAGTTGAACATCATTAGTTCATCCTAGCTCTTAAACATGTAGTCAAATTTATAGCTACAATCACCCTTAGTAAAGGCCTTCCCTTAAAAAAATTGAATTTCTTGTAATCCATATTGTCCAAAAACCATTGCCTTGAAGAAAGGCTTGGAAAACAACTCCATATGGTACTAAATAAAAGAGAAATTGATTTCCAAGTACAGCTGCCTGAACATACCTTTTCCTCGAAGAACTTCAACAATTAAGGTTCCAAGAAGCTTTCTTTTAGGAATTGGAAATTTCTCAGGAGGATTATTGGAATGTAAGACTTCTTCAACAATTAAGAATTGTTCATCTGTGGCAACATCTGGAAAGTGGAAACAAGGTACAAAACTTGCTTCGTAGTTAAGAACCAAAAAATTAGCTAAGTGAAGACTTTATATATTTAAATTGAAATCGCTCTCCTATCAAAAAAAAAAAAAAAATTGGAATCGCTCTTCATATAATATATTGATTGTCTTCTTCAACTCCTGATTTGTATTCACAGGCCAGAGAAGCTGAAAAATTGTTTTTGCTGATCATTGTCCCTGAAAGGTGAAGTCTTGTAGAGTTTCAATAATGCCTTTAGAAAAGGTTCAAAGCAGAAACTTGGAGAAGCCCTTGAATTCAGCAATCAGTAGGTGGAAAGTTTCTTATCTACTTGGAAGCATAATCTATATTGAACTGTATCTATTCCACTATTAGAATATACATATATCCAGTGCTTAGTTTGGTTCCTGCAGTGGTGTTCCTGAAGCTGGTACTATAATTCAGCAGAACAATGAGTTCCTATTTTATACTTTTTTATTAGTTTTAAGGTAAAGATTGCTATGATGCTGCTCTCATAGGGGTATATATATGAATATTTTCATCATCACTGTATATTGTGTTGAATCCTACTTCATACATGAGTATTCTGTGCTACTCACACGAACTTGGAGTGGTGAAAATTGAAATAACTTTATACACTTGTGTAGATTAGCTTACTTTCAAGATCATGGCAACATATGGTTGTTGTTCAACTTTGTTATGTATTTTAATATCAACTCTCTTATGTATGACTTCTGTAAAGTTTTTATGTGTATCTATCAAATTTGATCTTGTGAACACATCTGGTTTTTCGTGTTATCGTACATTTGTGAATGTTCATGTGTTTTTTCTTGGTTTGTATTGCAATCATCTACTAATTTTGCACTTAATAAATATTTAATGAAATATACCAATCCATTCATTTTGATTTTCTTCTTCTGATTTACTTTTATCAAAATATTTAGAGTTTATTTAGAAGTAATTATATAAAATTACGAGTAATCACACAACATAGTAATTACATTATATTTTAAAATATACAGTATGTTTGTTTAAATATAAAGTGGTAACTACTTATGAATTCTTAATATATTATTTGACAAAATAGTTAATATTTATATAGGAAAATAATATTTTTCGGTACTTAATGTTTAAAATGATTTTTTTTAATAATTACACAATGTAATTTACACTCAATATTTATAGGGTATGAGAATATGAAAATGTAATTAAAATCTCTTAATTACTTTTAATTACACAATTATAGTTTAATTACTGACAAACACACAAAATTATATAATTAGCTTCAATTATAAACTAATTCCAATTCTCTCATTTCTTTATAAACATGCCCTTAATACATATAGTTTTTACAATGTAATCACCATTACAATTCTATTGTTAATACCTGTACAATATAATTCCATTACACTTATTTATATACAAATAAAATTACCTTTATAACCTTATTTTATACTCATATTTATGTTAAGCCACTACCCATTTCTTTATCATTCTAAAATTAAATCAAACATCATAATGTTATTCCCATTACTGCCATTACTGTTCAACGTTACCTGTATTGTATTTTCCAATCCAACCTATCTAAACGCAAACAATAAAATGAAAAACAAAATATAAGTCAAGTAATAATGGTGAACACTGTTGAGTAAACTGCTAGCAAAATAAAAGAGGAACGATATTACCGAATGAAGAATTCTGGGTTGAGTCGCGGACTAAGTCGCTCTCTTTAAGACGTTCGCGGCACTGCCCAGGAGTGTGCAAGCAATGGTCGAAATTGCTTGCCGTCCCGAGGATAAACTGTACCCCGCTCGTTGTCTTGTATCGGAACCCCACTGCACTGTAGAGCACCGTCGAATACACCCAAAAATTTGATATCGCAGATGGAATTTTAATTTTATAAAAAACTGTATTTTTCTGATACGAAAAAGAGATGTTTTCTTCCCACTTGATTCAATCGCATTATATAGGCGAATGGATTGAATAAACATAACGGGAAGAATAACGTTTTCTGAAGTGGGGTGAGTTGGTCCTTTGAACGTGTCCCATTAACTGATACGACTAAGTAATCAGTTTAATTAAACACGTTTCTTAATTAAATTAATAAATAAAAAATAATTATTTTATTAAATAATTTTTCTGTAAAAAATAATATTGTGTCACACCACACCAACCAACCAACCCAACCCGGCCACGGCCGTGACGGATCGGACGGACGCGCGCGCGCGTGTGTGTGTGGTGGGCCGTTGTGCGTGTCCTCACCCATTCGCACAAAACTGGGTACCCCTTGGGGCCCAAACCCAAATGCCAAAGTTGCACTCTTTATACCCTTGTCAATGAGGGTTCATATCCCATGTGGGACTCTTTCCAACTCACACACACTAAGACACTTATATATTTTGTTAAAATATTCACAATATTTCCAACAATCCCCCACTTGAATTTTTAAAAAATATTTCCATCTACTAGTATCATTCAACAATAAGATTGAGCATAAACAAAGGTATCTTTCGATTTGAACCTCTGCGTAGTGAATACGATTTAGATTTTACTAGAGTGACCGTAGTCTTGAACTCTATCTCTAACATTGTACCACGCAACAACCTTTTCAAGGGTGTAATCAAAAGCCCGTGCGTTTATGGCCATGCACGTCTATCCCAGTATAGTGAACGCTCTAGAAATTTTGCCCAAAATTTCATAGGAAGCGGCCCCACTCCCACATTCACATAGGTGAGTCTATCAAGAGTACTCCGTATTCTACTCCACTCCACTTGGAGTATAGATCTCATTAAGAGTTTCTATTAACTCAACCTTAAATCGCTTCAGGAATTCATGCTTCTCTTTTCGTATAATTATAGCATGATCTCACTTTTATCACTTCATAACTTGTTATTACCCATTGAACCTATTTCTTGGGATCTCCAGTCTATAGGTCGGGTTGCCATTATGAGTGATTCATCAATCTAAGGGCAACAGTCCCATTCCTTTCGATGTTTTAAGGACTTTCTCTCTAGCTAAGCCTTTCGTCAAAGGATCAGCCAAGTTATCATCAGTGCGTACATGATCCACTCTAACAGCTCCTGTTGAGAGAAACTCTCTAACAGTGCTGTGCTTACGACGTATTTGTCGTCTCTTACCATTGTAGTAACGGTTCTGTACTTTTGCAATAGCCGCGGGACTATCGCAATGGATCAACACAACTCGGAATAGGTTTTTCCCATAAAGGAATCTCGCCCAGTGTGCTTCTCGCCCAACACAGCTTCTTCACTAAAGAAGCTAGCGCTATCATTTCGCAGACTCCATTGTAGATTGAGCGTAATAGTACGTTTCTTAGATTTCCATGAAATGACTCTCCACCTATGCTAAAAATATAGCCACTCGTTGCCTTGGAGTCATCCGATAAAGTGTTCCACCGCATCACATCTTGTACCCCCACAAATTGGAAACTTTGATAATGTAATCCAAGAGTCAATGTTCTTTTCGAGGTATCTCATGACCCTCTCTATAGCATTCCAATGCTCGCATTAGGTCTACTAGTAAACCCGCATAGTAATCCCACGACATAGGCAATGTCGGGTCTAGTACAAGTGGCATACCGAAGACTCGCCAATGATGCTCGCATATTCAGATTGCCTTACACCATCACCGTTGTTTTTAAATAATTTTACACTCGGGATCATATGGTGTACAAGCAGTTTACGTTAAAGTAATTATATTTCTTTAAGATCTTCTCAATGTAGTGAGATTGATCCAAAGAAATTCCCTTTTCAGTCCTAGTGATCTGTATACCAATGATTTCATTCGCTTCACCTAGATCTTTAATGTCAAAATTTTCACATAACAATGATTTCACATTGTTCACGACATGAATATTTGATCCAAAAATTAGCAAGTCATCCACATATAAACAAATAATGGTACACACATTATTTTTCAGATTTATAGTAAATGCACTTGTCACTTTCATTTACTTTAAAGCCATGTGAGATGACAAGATTATCAAATTTTTCATGCCATTGCTTAGGTGCCTGTTTCAAACCATACAAAGATTTATCTAATTTACACACTTTATGTTCTTGACCAGGAACAACAAAACCTTCAAAGTTGGTCCATGTAAATCTCTTCTTCTAATTCACCATTCAAGAAAGCGAGTTTTTAACATCCATTTGGTGCGCAACAAGATTATGAATAGAAGCAAGAGCAAAAAGCACACGAATAGATGTAATTCTAGTAACAGGTGAAAATGTATCAAAGAAATCTACATTTTCTCTTTGTCTAAACCCTTTAGCAACAAGACGTGCCTTGTACTTTTCAACAGTACCATCAGGTCTTAATTTCTTTTTAAGAATCCACTTACAACCTATTGTCTTACAACCTGGTGGTAACACAACTAAATGTCAAGTTCCATTTGACTCAAGAGAGTCCATTTCATCATTAATAGCTTCATTCCATAAATCAACATATAGTGAAGTCAAGGCTTCTCGAGGTTAGAAGGATCCTCCTCTGTGAGTATACGCACAAAAATCGAACCAAAATCTTTGGTAATTCTAGCTCTTTTACTTCTTCTAGGTTCAGTTTCTATACCCTTTTCATGCTCATTATCCCTAAAAGCAGTCATGTTACTAGATGATGCACCCCCACTATTTCTCAATTTAAATGGAAATCTATATTCGAAAAAATCAGCATCATTAGATTCCAAAATAGTATGCGCATTTAAATCATAAAATCTATATGCTTTACTATTAACAACATATCCAATAAAAACACATTCATATGCTCTACTAGCCAATTTAATTCTCTTAGGATCAGAAATTCTAACATATGCCAAACAACCCCAAGTTTTAAAATATGAGATATTGGGTTGTTTATTTTTCAAACTTTCATATGGAGAAATTTTCTTTTTAGATTTAGGAACTCTATTAAGTACATAACACACAGTTAATAAAATTTCTCCCAACAAATGAGAAGCAACACCCGAATTCAATAAAATAGCAACAATAGATTCAGTAAGAGTTCTATTTTTTCTTTCCCTTTGCCATTCATTTCGGGTGAATAAGGTGCGGTCTTATCGTGTATGATTCCATGTGAGTTATAAAATTCAATAAAAGCAAAAAGAGAATCATATTCAAGCAATTTATCGCTACGAAACTTCTTGATCTTTCTACTAAGTTAATTTTCAATTTCAGCTACAAATATCTTAAACATATCAAGAGCTTCACTTTTATTTTTCATTAAATACACATAGGTGAAGTTAGAACAATCATCAATAAAAATAATAAAGTAGCGTTTACTATTTCATCAAGTTCAGAAATATAAGAATAAATTAAATGTAGAAGGCTCAGTTTCCTTCTCTATCACAGATTTATGTGTTGTCTTAGTAATCTTGGCTTGGCTACAAAATTTTGATTTTTCAATGTCATATTAAAGATAAATTAGGAATTAGGCCTAAACTACTCATGTTCTGTAATATGTGTTTCATTACATGACAAAGTGTAGCATGCCAAATATTGAAAGAACACAACATATAAGTAGAAGCATTAACTTTATTGACTTGAACATTAAATGTAAACATTCCCTTAGTTACATACCCCTTCCCTACAAATATTCCATTTTCAGGTAAAGTAAATAGATCAGCTCCTACAAACTGTGTGAACCCCGCCTTGTTGAGAAGGTAGCCCGAGACCAAATTCTTCCTCATGTTTGGAGTGTGCATCACATCTTTTAGAATCATAGTTCTTCCAGAGGTGAAGTTCAATTTCATATTTCCAGTACCTATATCAATAGTGGTGTGGAAGTCACCCAACAATACTTTTTGATCCTCAGTAGTAGCAACATATATTTTAAACATATTTTTAACATATCAGACATGGCAATAAGTGCCAATATCTATCCACCACCCTTCAGATCAACCAATGAGGTTGATCTCTAAAATAATAGCTGTAAAAGGCAGCTCTTCGTCAAAGTTAGCCACTGCGAGCGAACTAGGCCCGTTCTTACACTTTCGTGCCATATGACACGGCTTGTTGCGCTTGTAACACATGAACAAAACCGAGTCATTTCTATTAGAAATGTGGTTTGCCGCCCGTTATTTTGGTTTCTTTGATGGTTCCAATTCTGATTGTTATTATTAGTACAAGGTTGACTGTTGCGGTTTGCATTCGCTTTGCGATTTTGATTCTTAAAGTTTTTCCCATTGGGTTTCCCGTAACGGCGGTGGATCTTTTATTAGTGTTGTTGTTGTTTCCAACAACAAGCACCTCTTCCTTTTGGTCTTGTTTTCGAGCGTCCTCCTCAATTCGAAGACGAGTGATCAGACTTTCCAACGAAAACTCTTTTGTTTTATGCCTGAGAGTATTTTTAAAATCTTTCCACGAAGGGGGTAATTTATCAATCATAACAGCAACTTGAAATTGTTCATCAATAGTCATACCTTCAGAAAGAATTTCGTGAGCTATTTTCTGAAGCTCGTGAGACTGAGCTTCGACTGATTTATCATCGGTCATTTGAAACTTCAAGTAGCGGCTGACAGCGTATTTCTTTGTTCCCGCCTCCTCGGTGTCATATTTTTTCTGTAATGCTTCCCATATCTCCTCGCGCATTTGTCGAATTATAATAATCATACAAATCATCGACAAACCATTCAAAATAAAATTCTTACACGTAAAGTCATTCTCTACCCAGAGTCCCTTTCCTTAACTGCGATTCGTACTTCTCGACTTCATCCTTCTTCTCACAGAGGTGGAGTCTCAGAAACAACTGGTTTCAAAACAGTAAGCACATACGCAACTTTTTTCATGGTCAGAAAGAACAACATCTTCTGTCTCCAACGTTTAAAGTGCAAACCCTCAAAACGAAAAGGCTTGTTAATATCAGCAGTAGAACCAGAACATTCATCGGTAGTAGTCATAGCAGAAAGAACGTCTTAAAATTGTTGAGTAAACTGCTAGCAAAATAAAAGAGGAACGATATTACCGAATGAAGAATTTCTGGGTTGAGTCGCGACTAAGTCGCTCTCTTTAAGACGTTCGCGGATCGCCTGCGAGTGTGCAAGCAGTCGGAAATTGCCGGTCGTCCCCAGGATAAAACAGCCCAGTCGTTGTACTGTATCGGAACCCCACTGCACTGTAGAGCACCGTCGAATACACCCAAAAATTTGATATCGCAGATGGAATTTTAATTTTATAAAAAACTGTATTTTTCTGATACGAAAAAGAGATGTTTTCTTCCCATCAGTTCAATCGCATTATATAGGCGAATGGATTGAATAAACATAACGGGAAGAATAACGTTTTCTGAAGTGGGGTGAGTTGGTCCTTTGAACGTGTCCCATTAACTGATACGACTAAGTAATCAGTTTAATTAAACACGTTTCTTAATTAAATTAATAAATAAAAAATAATTATTTTATTAAATAATTTTTCTGTAAAAAATAATATTGTGTCACACCACACCACACCAACCAATAGTCATACCTTCAGAAAGAATTTCGTGAGCTATTTTCTGAAGCTCGTGAGACTGAGCTTCGACTGATTTATCATCGGTCATTTGAAACTTCAAGTAGCGGCTGACAGCGTATTTCTTTGTTCCCGCCTCCTCGGTGTCATATTTTTTCTGTAATGCTTCCCATATCTCCTTGTCACATTTGTCAGAATTATAATAATCATACAAATCATCAGACAAACCATTCAAAATAAAATTCTTACACAGAAAGTCATTCTCTACCCAGGAGTCCCTTTCCTTAACCTGCGATTCGTACTTCTCGACTTCATCCTTCTTCTCGGCAGGAGGTGGAGTCTCAGAAACAACTGGTTTCAAAACAGTAAGCACATACGCAACTTTTTTCATGGTCAGAAAGAACAACATCTTCTGTCTCCAACGTTTAAAGTGCAAACCCTCAAAACGAAAAGGCTTGTTAATATCAGCAGTAGAACCAGAACATTCATCGGTAGTAGTCATAGCAGAAAGAACGTCTTAAAATTGTTGAGTAAACTGCTAGCAAAATAAAAGAGGAACGATATTACCGAATGAAGAATTCTGGGTTGAGTCGCGGACTAAGTCGCTCTCTTTAAGACGTTCGCGCATCGCCTGTGAGTGTGCAAGCAATGGAATTGCCGTCGTCCCCGGGATAAAACAGCCAGTGGCCGTTGTATCAGACGGAACCCCCACCGCACCGTAGAGCACCGTCGAATACACCCAAAAATTTGATATCGCGTATGGAATTTTAATTTTATAAAAAACTGTATTTTTCTGATACGAAAAAGAGATGTTTTCTTCCCATCAGTTCAATCGCATTATATAGGCGAATGGATTGAATAAACATAACGGGAAGAATAACGTTTTCTGAAGTGGGGTGAGTTGGTCCTTTGAACGTGTCCCATTAACTGATACGACTAAGTAATCAGTTTAATTAAACACGTTTCTTAATTAAATTAATAAATAAAAAATAATTATTTTATTAAATAATTTTTCTGTAAAAAATAATATTGTGTCACACCACACCACACCAACCAATAGTCATACCTTCAGAAAGAATTTCGTGAGCTATTTTCTGAAGCTCGTGAGACTGAGCTTCGACTGATTTATCATCGGTCATTTGAAACTTCAAGTAGCGGCTGACAGCGTATTTCTTTGTTCCCGCCTCCTCGGTGTCATATTTTTTCTGTAATGCTTCCCATATCTCCTCGCGATTTGTCGAATTATAATAATCATACAAATCATCGACAAACCATTCAAAATAAAATTCTTACACGGAAAGTCATTCTCTACCGGGAGTCCTTTCCTTAACTGCGATTCGTACTTCTCGACTTCATCCTTCTTCTGCAGAGGTGGAGTCTCGTAAACAACTCGGTTTCAAAACAAAAGAAGCACATACGCAACTTTTTTCATGGTCGAAAGAACAACATCTTACTCGTCTCCAACGTTTAAAGTGCAAACCCTCAAAACGAAAAGGCTTGTTAATATCGGCGGTAGAACCGAACATTCATCTAGTAGTCATAGCAAGTAAAGAACGTCTTAAAATTGTTGAGTAAGCTAGCAAAATAAAAGAGGAACGATATTACCGAATGAAGAATTCTCGGGTTGAGTCGCGACTAAGTCGCTCTTTTTAAGACGTTCGCGATCGCCTGTGAGTGTGCAAGGCCTTGGAAATTGATGCTGTCTCGGATAAAATGCCCGCCGTTGTACTGTATCGGAACCCCACTGCACTGTAGAGCACCGTCGAATACACCCAAAAATTTGATATCGCAGATGGAATTTTAATTTTATAAAAAACTGTATTTTTCTGATACGAAAAAGAGATGTTTTCTTCCCATCAGTTCAATCGCATTATATAGGCGAATGGATTGAATAAACATAACGGGAAGAATAACGTTTTCTGAAGTGGGGTGAGTTGGTCCTTTGAACGTGTCCCATTAACTGATACGACTAAGTAATCAGTTTAATTAAACACGTTTCTTAATTAAATTAATAAATAAAAAATAATTATTTTATTAAATAATTTTTCTGTAAAAAATAATATTGTGTCACACCACACCACACCAACCAAACCAAACCCGGCCCGGATCGGACGGCGCGCGCGCGTGTGTGGTGGGTCAAGTGTGTGTGTCCTCACCCATTCGCACAAAACTGGGTACCCCTTGGGGCCCAAACCCAAATGCCAAAGTTGCACTCTTTATACCCTTGTCAATGAGGGTTCATATCCCATGTGGGACTCTTTCCAACTCACACACACTAAGACACTTATATATTTTGTTAAAATATTCACAATATTTCCAACAAACACTTCAATTCAGTTGTATTACGTATGGATTGGTTGATGCTTATGAACAGTATAGAATATAGAATTCAGATAAATATTGATGGAGGGTGCTTGCTAAATAAGTAGTCTCAATGCACTTTGGCGAACATTCTAGATTTCATTTTCTCTCCAATCTCTCTCTCTCTCTCTTTTATCAGATACACAACTAATCTAATTCTGTTCTGTGGAAGTTTCTGGAACAACTAAACGAGTTTTCATTACGACCTTATCTCCTAAAAAAGTGACCTCATGGCTCATGGTAGGACCCGTCCCATTCGAATGCACTCAGTAATAAGTTTAATGACTTTTACGTATACAAGAACTGAAAGGAAATTAGCAATATTTTTATGTATAATACATAACAATTATTACATTCCACGAAGAATTTGCAACAATTGATTAAATTTCGAAATGAATTTTCTTGTTTCCTCTTTCAAATAAGTAAAATAAAAGGAAGTACCTACGAAGAAAACGTGAAACAGTGACAAGTGAATCGAACAAGTGTGTGTGTTGAGCTCATTTCATCCTACGTGGCATTCAGTAGACACGTGTCAAAGGCTTATACGTAAAGAAGACAACGTCTTGACGAAGTTGTTGCCTGATGAAATTGAAAAGTAGGCTGGTCAACCTGTTCTCTTCTCTTTAAATAATCCACTCCTCTTCATTCTTTCCTTCACCCAAACCCATACTCAAACTGATCAACTCCCATGTCCGCCTGAGTTCTTATAAATTTGTTTTTATTCTTCTTCTTCATCATCATCACCACTAATTAGTAGTACTAAGTTTGCTGTAATCTCTGAAGAAGAAGATGATGATGAGAAAATTAAGTAACAACCCACTGTCATCACCAATGTCCAAGTACCACAGGTTCAACCCCACTGATACTGAGCTCATTGCACACTTGAAGCTCAAGATTGATGGAGAGAGATCCAAACTCGATGATTACATTGCCGAGATCGATGTCTGCAACTGGGAGCCTTGGGAACTACCCGGTATGTACATACACACATATACATATAGATACAGTGTTCTGTTCTTTTTTTCTTTTTTTTTTTTTTCTGGGCATTATGTTCACAATTGTATATGATTCATGTTCTGGGTTTTGAGATTATGGGTATTGCTGTACTGAATTCAGTATTTTGTTGGTGTGTTTCTGGGCAATAAACTCAGCTAAATCAATGTTGAAGTCGGATATTTACGAGTGGTGGTTCTTGTGTCGTCTCGATTATAAGTACTCGAAAAATAGTAAGCAAGTAAAAAGGAGCACCAAAACAGGGTATTGGAAGAGAACCGGTGAAGAACGCAAAGCCAAAGGTTGTACTGGAATGAAAAGGAATTTAGTCTTCTACAAAGGTCGTAAACGCACCGATTGGGTCATACACGAGTATTATTATCCTCAACCCCATATTAATCTGAAAGATCAGGTCTAAATTCCTTTGCTGTTGCATCTCATTATTATATATATACTCCCTCTTGCTCTGTCCATGCATGTGTATGAATCTTTTTCGAAATGTCATTTGTGGGGTTGGAGTTGGAGGAGGAGGCTGTGCCATTAAAATTGACATTGAATGATAAACCTTTCCACCACATGAAAGTATGCCTTTTTTTTTATTCAAAAATATGCAGAAGCCAACCTGTGTTATTTGTCGCTTGATGTGCGATCCCCAGAGAAAAAGGCGGAATTCAGATGTATCTTCTGTATTTCCAGAGGTAAGAATAGTCAATTCCCTTTTCTACATTTTACTATGAATTATGATTATAAACCTGAGCATTATTAATTCCTAACTTTAGGAGGGCCTGGGGGAAGTGAATCATCCACCAATCTCGCCAATTCCCTCTCCAGATGCCAACTTCCTAGAACAAGCGTTGAGATTCATGCTCGACAATGATGATGATATGCAAGTTTCATATGGAGAAACTTGTGAAATAAGTGGCAAAACCACTTCTGATTCTGAAAATCCATGGGCAGTTGCTGATAATGACCCATTTGTAAGAAAAAACAATGCTCTTTCTTATCAAATTGGCTTATTCGCATGAATCATGTCTGGTTTAACATGCTTTAACATCTTCTTGTTCTAATCTATGATTTCAGGTAAAATATGATAATGGTGCGAGTTGTCGACTACCAGCTACATCTGATTTTGAAATTCCATCATCATCTGTTGTAATCCCGGTGGTAAGAATTTGCATTTGCTCTTCTCTACATTTGCTAATATTTAAGTGTTCCTATCAATCATAATAAGTGAATCCAATTGTTTATAATTCAATAAATTGTAGGATCATTGTTATGACAATAATTCGCCAATATACTCACCACATTCCAACTTCATGGAGCAGGCGTGGAGTTCTCCATTTGATAAGGACATGCCAACTCCATCTGGAGCTGCAGATGAATTAAATAAGTACTGGGGGGAATTGCCAGATTTGAGTGTTGGTCATCCCCCCTTAGGCTTAGGGGATATATGGTCGTGTCTAGATTTGCGTCACGTACAAACTGAAGAAGTCAATAAGCAGGTAGAGAGATATGCTTATTAGTCATTGGATGGTTAATCCAATGGCTAATGAGCCCCGTAGGAGGATATCAAGTAGTTGTAATGATATTCTTCTATGGACCTTTTTCTTTTTTCCTCTTTCTAAGTTCATTTTCTTATCCTACAAAATAGCAGGAAGATTTTAGTCTTTACAAACTCTAAAGTTGAAACCTAGTCAACCAAATTCTACAAAGCCACACTTCTTACAGTCCCATTTCTTCAATCTCTTACTCTTATTACACCTCGTGTAGCCAGCACTATCAAAACCAACTTATCACTCAAAATATCTTTTAAGATTTATCTACAGTATGCCTACTTATCAGCCACTACATTATCTTCTCTAGTTTCAATCCTTGGAAACAAAATTGGAATGCTTGCCCTTAACGTACCAAGGCGCGGCTTCCAACCAAATATGTTGCCTATCCTTTGCTTTAGCATTGTGATCTGGCCATACGACCCCATAGAGCTCAGCATAATAAGATTGCGTGGTTAAGTCAGCCAGTAGAGGCATCATCCATATCTATGTAAACCTTAGATGGGTAAGAAAATGCCTCGAGGCGGATTTGTTAATCCATGTTTAGCAGCATTTGCTTATAGCTCTCCAATCCTTTTGTAATCATTAGTTAATCCTATTTACTAAGCATCTAGTCAACTTCTTCTTTACTATCCTCCCAAGTAAATGCCTTTCAGTAAAACAAAATCTTTTGCGTAGTACATCCTAAGACAATTACTATAAAGTAGTAGCAGTTTTTCCGAAGACTTGCCCTCTGAGTAAAATTGCAGTCAAGACTGGCCTGAAGAAGGCTCTGAAATTCAACTCCCTGTTAGAGTAAGAATATTCTCTGAATAAAGGAGAGGTTGATTTTCTAAGTACAGCCTACTTGAGAAGCCAAATGAGTGTCCCCTTGCCTTGTCAGACTCTTCAACAGTCGAATACTCGTGAAGTGTTCTTTAAGGAATTGGAGACTTCTCAGGAGGAGCATGAGACTGTCAGGCTCTTTTCCTCTTAAAGGTCAATGATCTAGCCGCAGATTGTCTGCGGTAATGTCTGGAAAGTGGAAATAAGGTAAGAAACTCACACTTAATGACTGAAACTTTGTATGTAATTAGTACGTTCCGGGTTGTCTTAATAAACCCTTATGATTTGTCTTAGCAGGCCAAAGAAGCTGCAGAACACCCTGTTTCTGTTCAGTGTTTCAGAAAGGCTCAAAGTGGCAAATTTTGGAGCACTTGAATTTAGCAAGGTTCTTGTCAGAGTTTCTTCACCTCGTGGAAGCAGAATCCATCTTGATATGTAGTTTTACTCTACTCTGGAATATACTTATTCCATGTATTCAAGGGCAAAGTTTGGTTTCTGCAATCATGTTTGCTGAAGCTGGTGGTACTATAACTCAGCAAAACAATGAATTCTTTTCTTTGAATTAGTATTTTTATTATTATTAATAGTTTAAAGGTAAAGGGTATTACAATGCTGCTCTTATTAGGGTATAAAAATGTGACATTTCATCACCGCCGTATATGGTGTCAAATCCTACTTCATGTGTGTTGATGCAGCACTACAACATTACTGGTTTTCAGTTTCACTGACACAATTGAAAGGTGAGATTTATCAAATCTTACTTTACCAAGTGATGAGTATTTTGAGCTGTAATACATGGGAGTAGTGAAAATTGGAATGGCTTTATATCCTTATTTAGATGAGTATTCCTTAAATTTCACTGCAACATGCAGACTTTGTTTTGTATAATATTATGTACTCTCTAATCATTATGTATGTAAATATTATTGTTTGTTTATGTTATCTTTGGTCTCCTTAGTGGTTTTTTCTTCATTTAAATTTTCTCAAATTTAACTTTGTCGACTATTTTATTTTTGATGGATGTGGGCAAGTCGAAAATGTTAAGTTTTATGAGTTTCAATTAATTCGTGGCTATTTTAACTATATAACAAGAGCAAAAGCTAAAATAATTGGGAAATGTTAAATATAATACTAGTCTATTTGGGACAATTAAGTTTGCTTTGTTGAACATATGATTGATATTGTTACTGTTAATCAAGGAAGTGTAAATAAGGATGATATCGTGTTGATTGAGGAATTTGGGACGTGAAACTCAAATTTCATATTAACTAATACAACATATACTATAATATTTCATTTCAATAAACAAGTAAATAATTTGCTTCTTAAATCTTAACGTGCTTTTTGAATTATTAGTAATGTTAAATATTTTTTTTTTGTTTTGTTTTGTTAAATATTAGTAATAATTTGTTTTTTATTAGTAAAGTTTTGTTAAAACGTTAGTGAAATATTAGATTTTTGTTAAGAAATTTTACCATCTAAAATATGATCATTATTATATTTCGTGAATTTTTATAATCGGCAAAAGGGAAATTTGATTTTCTATACTTAAAAAAATTTAAAAACAATTTCTTAAACCAATACATTTTAAACTACAAAAAATATGCCACTTTTTTTAAAACTCCAAAAATACCCCTCTCATAACTCAAACACTTTCTCTCTCCTCCCTCAAACTCTCTCTGCATCTATGGCCGACTGCCCCAACCCTCCACGCAGCCCCCCAACCATCATCACCCACCCACTCACCGACTGCCCCAACCCTCCACGCAGCCCCCCTCTCTCGGACCACCCAACCCTCCACGAAGACCCAACCGGCCGAACCCTCCACGAAGACCCAACCGGCCTGCAACAAATCACCGCACCACCACCTCCGACCCAGCCCCCCTCTCTCGGACCACCCAAACGCACCACCACCACCCCATCGGCTCTCTTCCTCTCTCTCAAAACGAACAAAAAAAAAAAGAAAAGAAACCCAGGGGTCCGATGGTCGGACCATGGGGCCCGATGGGTGGGTCCGACCCATCAGACCCCTGGGTTTCTTTTTTTCTTTTTTTTGTTCGGTTTAAGAGAGAGGAAGAGGGGGGCTTGGTCCGATGGTCGGACCATGGGGTATCGGACCCCATGGTCCGACCATCGGACCCCGGGTTTTTTTTTTTTTTTTTTTGGTCGATTTGAGAAAGAGGAAGAGAGAGAGGGGTTGCGTGGAGGGGTATTTGTGGGATATTAGGAATGTGGTCATATATGACTAATATTATTAAGTATGCATTTAGGGAAAAAAATTTAAAGGTTTTTAAGTATAGAAAATTAAATTTCCCTTGTCAAAATCGTAATAATAATTATAATTTGAGGGAAAAAGGTAATAATTATTTAACGGTTATAGCTTAGAGCATTTCTAATGATAAAATGTTTGGTGAGGTGGACATATTATGTAACAAAATATTGAGATACTATACCATTGGAGAAAAATGATGTTATTTTAAAAATTTGCATGGATACTATGTTGTGGCATTGATGTTATTTATTTTTTTTTTAATAAAAAATTGAAGCTAAAAAAGTAGGGAAACTTACAAAAATACTGCTTTTTTACCAAATGTTTTCAAAAATATTGGGACACGGCAAACTTTACATTTTTACTGTCCAAGCCCATTTTTATTTCTTTTATACTGCCCAGGCCCAATATATTTACTTTTATACTGTAAACAGTAACAAAACACAAATGGCACCTCTTCTTCGTGGTTGGGGACGGACAAATCAACACCGGAATCATAGAAACAAAAAAAAAAAAAACCATAAAATCTGGCAAAGAGACAAAATTACCAAATCAACAACAAATTACTGTTTTGTAGTGTTATTTTACTGTTGTTTTAATATGAAAAAAAAAGTCACGTAAATGAAATATTGTAAAAAAATGACAGGATATGGAATCTATACCAGTTCTCATAAAGAGCAATGGACAATGGGAAAAAGAACATAATTATTTCAAGAGAATGTGACAATCCTATAAAAAAAAAATTAAGAAAACACTACTAAAACAACACAAAAAAAAAATAAAGAACATAAAAAACAAGTATAAGAAAACTCTGGAATGGTAGTATTCCGATCGGGTGTACTTGGATTCCCAATCCTATAAAAAAATATAAGAAAACACTACTAAAACAAAACTAAAACAACAACAACAAAAAAAAAATAAATAAAGAACATAAAAAATAAGCATAAAAAAATATTAAAACTAAAATAATAAAATGACACACCTCAACAACCCTTTTCCTAATTATGTCTTCAAACAGATCAGTTGATTAAACAATCTTCACTTGGTATTTACCCTTTCCCTAAGAGTTAACAAAATAAAACCCAAACAACAACAAGACACAGAGTCAAACAAACAGAAAACTATAAAATAGGACTAACAAAGAAAAAAAACATGCAAAAAAAAAAAGAGAAATAGGAAATATGATTAACTTGAAAAAAACCTTAAAATAACACAAGATCAATAGAAAAAAAAAACCTTATCAGATTTGGGAGACTTTGAAACTTTGGCTCAAACTCAAAATCAGAGTCGGAAGTATCAGAACCTAGTTTTCTTTTAGCATGAACTGTGGAAGTATGGATAGGAGGATTATCTTTCAAACTCTTCTTGTCCATTGATGCTCGAATTTTATTTTTCTGAGGTTGTTTTGGGGACTTTTTGGCAACAGGGGAGGAAGATCGGTTAACAACCATTGTTAATGAGGAAAGACAATATTTATAGAAGAATTCCAACAAAAAAAGTGGGAAATGTATAGGGAAGTTTTAGATAAAAAATTATAAAAAAAAAAAAAAAAAAACTCTACAAATTTGAAAAAAAAAAATAGAAACCACTCACTTCACAATAAGTTCCTGAAAAAAAAAATAGAAGAAGAAGATGAATATTAGAACATGGGGGTGAGATTTATGTAAAAAGCTAGAAGATAAAGATGAAGAAGAAGATGAACAGTGAGACATGGGGGTGAGATTTTTAAATCTATTTAAATAAAAGAAAAAGTAAAACATGTCACTTTTGTGACAATTCACATTCCATCAACATTTTAATCAAAATAATAATTATTAAATATTAAAAATAATAAATAATAATTTTTACATTCATTAAAATAAAAAATAAAAAATAACTTGTCACTTTTGTGACAGCCCATGTCCCAATCAGTCAAAAAAAAAAAAACAAAACAATAGCATACACAATTTGAACCAAGGCAGTATACTGTCGAAATTAAAAAAAAAAACAGTAAAAACGTTAAGATTACCGTGTCACGGTATAATTTTGAAATAAAAATAAAAAAGTTAGTAAATGGTGTAAATTTCCCAAAAATTATTGTAATTAAAAATTAGGATATATATTAAAGGGGAATTACCCCATATACTATTTTTTTAATTTTTTTTTTTAATTTACGGTTTGGGTTTCTAAAGTGATTGCAGCGCTAGTTGTAATAAGAGTTTCTATACGATTTTTTGTTGCAATTTAGGTTACAACGTTAGTTGCAATAGGAGTTTCTATGTAGAATTTCGTAAAAATGCAAAAAAAAAAAAAAAAAAAAAAAAAAAAAAAGAAAAAGAAATTGTTTTGAAGTGTAAAAATGAAAAAGCCCCTATATTAAATAATAATGTGTGAGATCACAATTATAGCATTTTTAAAGAGTGTTATACATTAGAGTGTTTTTAGAAGTAAGTACTAAAAATGATGTGGAAAATAGATAAAATAAAATATTATATTTTTAGATGATGTATAAATTATTATCATTCTTAAAAGATACTACTTTTGGAGATACTCTTAACAAAAATATTAACATCAATAATAATTTAGGAAGTAAATTTAATTTTTTAACCAAAATTTAAAGGTCAAAATACTTATTTATTGTAATATTGTTTTTTTGAATGGTATTGTAATATTGTTAGTGACTTCTTTTTCTAGTAGTAAAGTTTTATTTATTTACTTTCCACAACCATTCATACATTAATCAAAGTGTGGTACCATTACATATAATTAGAGCAAAAGCTAAAATAATTGGAAAATGTGAAATATAATACTAGTATATTAGGGACAATAATAATAACAATATTAAAAAACTTTGGGGTGAGAGAGGCTCGAACTCTCGACCTCAGGATCACTCGAAGCTATGAGACCTACGCGCTAGCCAACTGCGCCACCACCCCTGTTTGATGTGTTAGAATAGGGTTGCTATAACAACGTTATGTTTCTTGATCATTTAATTTTGGCTTCGAGACTTCATTAATTTCATCCTATTGCAGTCTCAGTCTAGCCTCTGAGTGAAAAAATTAGATGAAGGTTGAAAGCAGCAACTTGTTGAAAAAAAAATTGAAGATCATTTTATGACAATAATTGTTCAATGCAAACAGCTTCGTTCTGGAATTGGTGTTACACAGAGGTGTTAAAATTGTGCAGAAGAAAAGGAATCGTTAATGGGCGTTTACTGCACTTAAGATTCTACTACATGCAATGAAGAAATGTCTAAGACCTTCATTTAAATTAGCATTCTTTCATTTTTCTCAATCCAAGATTTTGATGCAATTCAATCGTGTAATGTACTTTAATGTTTACTGATTACATATGTAAGGTTGAGCTGATGCTATTTTGGGAGATATATTTGAATTTGTCTACTTTTAAATGGCGTGCTGTTGAATCATCCATCCAAACTGCAAGCATAGTTGAAAGTGTAATTAATTGGGTTATATTAAGAGTTCCTTAAGACGCAACATTCCTGGTATGAGAATTCTAAAAAACACTTAAGAATTCTTCAGGTTGACAATATAAATATATAATTGAGGTATGCATTTTTGTAGAATGGCAAGAGTCAAAAAGGGATTTGACCATATATAGCCCTGAACCATCATTGATTGTAAGTTAAAAGACTATATTGGCAATTGAAGTTTTGACAAGAAGATAGAAAATTACACATCAAATGTCCTAAAATCATAAAGTTTTCAACTCCAGCTTTGTGTGATAAAAAACTTCATCAAATGTGCACTGAAACAGGTCAATACACATCTACTTGTGGGTGACTTTGAGATCACTGTTTCACCCCAAAACAAGAAGAGTAAATCAACCACCAGGAGCATGACAAATATATCGCCGTAAAACTCAACAAATCAGATTGTTCAATAATCTCTAGACAGAAATGAACTGATAATAATATCACTAACCTTTTAGTGCTACTGTGTTGGATGAGAAGACATACAAATCAATGATGTAAACCGCAGAAGACGGAAATTCCCAGACCTGCAGAAGACAAGCTTTAATTAGAGTTCAACTTTGAGCTTAAACTTGGTACTATTTTAGATAAGTGTTCGACTAGGAAGGATGAGAGATCGTCAAACCATACCATCATAGCTAAGAGACACAACTTGAAGTAACTTGAGATGAGAATTGCAAGCAAAATGTCTTTGTAACTGCTGAAACAATAGATCAAATTATACAATGCAGGTGGCTGAATAAGTATGTGCAACAGAGAACGGTCCCTTTAATGCCCTCTTTCATCACCATTCCCACTATATAACTGAATAATGCTTAATAATGAAAACTATACTTTCCATTGAAAGAAATATCAGCCCTCAATTATACCTAAGAAAAATTCCTGCTGCTATTTTTGGACATGATTTTTGTATATAAGCTTTGAAGAAATTTTACCTGAGGGATCCAAACCATGTACCCAAAAAAATCCTCATGGCAAGTACAAAGGTAGAAAAAAACATGAGGTTTCCAAGAAATACATCCAACAATATCTACAACGAGCAGAAGGAAAAGAGTTCACATAATCTGTTCATTTATACATTCTTTAATATGAAGAAGATGAAAACATAAGAAATCATAAAACTTAATTGCAATCAAAATAAAAAGTCCCAACCTTTTGACATGTCCAAATGAAAGAATCAATGCTTGTGGACAAACTCCATTCTTCTTTGCTTCTACATATTAACAAACTCCTATCTTCAGGGGTGTTAAGGCACTTATTTATATTCATATATTATGTACTGTATCACATTAAAAAAGTAAATAAAAAAATCAGGAGAGGAATGGATACAAGCATCCAATAGAAGAAAACCAAAACTGCATTTCCACAATAAACCCTGAAAGACATCAGAGTTAGACACACTCTAATTGATCGGTCAAGCAAAAGAATTTGAAGCAGAAACTAACTATACCTGCAAATTGAGAGCCTGTGGGTCTAACACATTGTAGAGTAAATGTCTATAAGCTTTGGGCTTGTGAAGAATCAAATCAATAACAACAATCTGCCAACCCTCCACCAATAAAAGGAAAACTTAAAAATGTTGAACTTCAAAATTTGACTAAGAAAGCGAAATGGGTGTATTTAAATTACCATGATTTCGCATTCAATGTATTCATCCCCAACTGCTTTACAATTCTCCTGGTAAAAAGAAAAATATAATTACATCAAAATAAAGAAGAAGAATAATAATAATAAAGAAGAAAGAAAAGGGTTTAGTTCAATTTACTAACGCATTTCATGAGTCTGATATTGCCGGGAGAGTATTGAACGAAGAGGGATTTCATTCCATTGCCGCACTCCACACATCTATACTTCATTCCTAATTCTGAAATTGAATTATTCTTCCTTCTCCTTCTGAATATACTAGCTCTGAATAGTGTATATGTTTATGAATTGATCGGAGTGAAATCATCAGATAAAAAAAATAAAAAGAAAAAGAAAGAAATTGCAAGGGTAATATTAGAGAACCAGTTGGAGTTGGAGGAGGCCGGTGGCCAGTGGGGGACCTGACAAAAGTTGGGCCTTGTTTTATTCTAAAAGCCCATAATTTCATGGATTGGGCCGATTTAAAGTGTTTTTTCTGGGATAAGTTGAAATATACATTTTTTTTTATTCATTAATCAAAAATATCTTTATATTATTTTTTCATTAAAATATACTTACTTTTTTTTAAGTAGATTGCTTAATATACTTTCACTCTCTACTTAAGTTTAGCATATAATTTACATAACCTAAGGGGTCTAATGGAGATATCATCCATAAAAGTAGATATATCTAAAAAAAAATATGAAAATAGAGGTAAAAAAAATTAAAACAAATGGGTGTACAATGTAATTTCCTCATTTTTTCTTCTAAATTATTATTAATATTATTATTAGAGGAAATTACACTGTGAAATTTTAAAAGTTCTTATATTAAATATGGTAATTTTAAGTTTGACCAATTTATATGGTATTTTTTGTTGTTAAAAGTTCTTATATTAATTTCCTCCATGTTTTATTCTAAAGAGGAAATTACACTCTATACCCTTTTTATATTGTCCTATTTTATTTTTACCCTCTTTTTAAAATCTATCATTTTTACCTCTATTTTTAAACATTTTACCAATTTTGCCCCTGTCACTTCAAGATACTCTCCATGTGATTCTCTTATGTTGGGGTATTTTGAGTACAACACATATAAAAAGAGATATGTTTCAATTAAATATAAAATTAGAGGTAAATTTAATTAATTGATCAATAAAAGTGGTATTTTTCATGTATTGGGCCGATTTAAAGTGTTTTTTATGCGATAAGTTGAAAAATACATCTTTTTTGTATTCATTAATTAAAAATACCTTCATATTATTTTTTCATTAAAATATATCTATTTTTTAAGTGGATTGCCTAATATACCCTCACTCTCTACTTAAGTCTAGCATATAATTTACATAACCTAAAGGGTCTAATGGAAACATCATCTATAAAGTGGGTATATTCAAAAAAATATGAAAATGAAGGTAAAAATTAAAACAAGTGAGTATAAAATGTAATTTCCTCGTTTTTTCTTCTAAATTATTATTATTATTATTAGAGGAAATTACACTCTGAAATTATAAAAGTTTTTATATTAAATATGGTACTTTTAAATTTGACCAATTTATATAGTATTTTTTTTTAGGTTTTTTTATGGTATTTGATATGCCATATATATGTCAATTAGGTTTTCAAATCTCATATTTAATGTTTTTATTTGTTTGGATAGTTTTATTTATCACTGGTGCCAGAAAAGTCATTGGAGTTTGCTGCTAGTGTCAGAAAAATCACTGGAGTAGCTGTCGGTGTCAGAAAAGTCATCAAAGTTGCTGCCAATGCCAAAAAATTCGTCGAAATTGACATTGTTGCCGGAAAAATCACTGAAAAAATCACCAAAAAATTAGTTTCTTGATGAAGAAACCACTTTTTTGGTAATTTTTCTGGTGACAATGCTAATTTTGACGACTTTCCTGACACTGGCAGCTACTCTGGCGACTTTTCCAGCACCGACAGCAAACTTCGGAAAAGTCATCGAAATTGGCATAGTCACCGAAAAAATTACCAAGAAACTCTTGGTGATTTTCCTAGTATATTTTTTGACGAAAATGTCAATTCTGACGACTTTTATGGTGTCGGCAGCAACTCCGACGATTTTTTCGACACCAGTAGCTACTCTGGAGACTTTTCCGGTACAGACAGCAAACTCCAAAAAATTCATCAAAATTGGCATTGTCACCAATAATGCCAATACTGATTATTGTTCTGGCACTGGCAGCAACTCCGGAGACTTTCCCGGTGTTGGCAGCAACTCCGACGACTTCTTTCGGTACCGTTAGCAACTTCGGTGACTTTTCTGGCGCTGGCAGGGACTCCAGCAACTTTTTCGGCGCTGACAACAAACTCCGGTGCCTTTTCCGACACCGGTGACAACTCTGGCGATCACTGTAGTTTCATTTGTTTTATTTTTTAAAAAAAAATATGAAGGGAATTTTTATATCTTTTATCGTAATTCAATCCCATATATGTTAAGTTTTTATTTTAAATACCATATTTTTTTCCTATTAAATTTTCTTACTATATTTGTCTAAACTAGCTTTATTTTTTCCATATTTATGGAATTACCCCTTATTATTATTATTATTATTATTATTATTATTATTATTATTATTATTATTATTATTATTATTAGGGGTTTTACATGAATTTGGGAGTAAATATTACAATTATACTATCACATGGTGAAAATTAAAAAAATAGTAGGAATTATTTCATAAATACACAAAAACAACAAAAAAATTACAAAATACGATTTCATGGAATTTTTAATACTTTTACGATTTTTTTTTATTTTATTTATAGAAAATACGGTTTTTTTATGTTGTACTCTTGATAATTTGTTGTTGATTTTTTGTTATCTATATGTTATTTTTTGTTGTTATTTTTATTGTTATTTTCATGTTACTTTTATGTAGTTTTCTTTTTGTTTTCGTGTTGTTTTTATAGAAAACCGTAAAAACTATAAAAATTAAATCTTTAAACGCAAAAATGTAATTTTTTTTCAAAAAATAGTACCTTATGTAGTAATTATCCCAAAATACTATCCTGATCCATTTTTATTACTTTCATACTGTATGGACGGAAAAGTGCATATATGCCTCCACCGTCCAAAACGACAAATAGAACCAGAAAAAAATTTAGAAAAAACCATTTAATCTGACGATATGGAGAAAAAAAAAAGTGAAATTGACAACCAAAGAACAAACAAATAGCTTCATCAACAACACAAAACAACAAATCAAAAAGGTTAGAAACTTAAACCCAACTAAATTCTTTTAAATACAAATAATGTTGAAACATAGATGTGGAAATCAATAATAAAATTGGGCTGTAGCTTCTGAAATTATTTTTGTATAAATACGTAATTGAAGTAAATGCATTATAATATACATAATTTTAGAAAAAAAAAATGCTGATTAGGAATTAAAATAAAATTTTAAACAATTTAAAGTTGTTTTAAAGTCGTTATTGTTTAATTACATGTAATTTATTGGAAAATATGAAAATAGATAAAATTTGGACACTCAAATGATAGTTGGAAAACTGAAACAAAAAATACAACTTCAATAGTTGTTTTACGATTGTCGTCTGTTTGCAAAAATGTTGAATTGTTGAAATATTGTCAAAAAAATTCAGGTTATGGAATCTATACCCATTCTCTTGAAGAGCAATGAGCGATGAGAAGAAGGAAAAAATTATATCAATTACGAGGTTAATGGAGAATTCATACCAAAGGATTACAAATATGAACACCTCGTACATATTCTACTCTCTCCATTAGAATGCGACCCAGCAACAACAACTATGCAAATCCAGTTCCAAGTAAAATAAGGAATACCTCCAATAAAAATATTCAACAATCCGAGCCTATTTTTTTTACTTGCGACTGAAGATCAAAGAACTGATTTTACAACATATCCATTTTGTGTCAACATGCAGAACAATAACACAACAACCGCTACAATACCTATGATCACATCAAAAACAACACAAGAACAAGAAAATATTGAAATGCTTCAGAACAATGCACCAACAACAGAATCAAACACACTGGAACAACCAACAAATGAAGAAGAAGAAACTGAAACAGAAGAAGCAGACAACAGCCAATTCAACATAGTTGACTCCGCAAATCTTGTTGCTAAAGAAATAATAGAAAAACTGGAAAACAACTATAAAAAAAAAAATAGATCCAGAGATTAACAGCAACAATGCAAAGCTCATAACAGATAAATTCCACACAAAAGTTGAAAAAAGACAGACATACAAAGACAAAGAAACACTCTAAAGGGTCCTCAGCTACTACACAATTAAAAATAATTTTCAATTCAAGGTATGAAAGTCGTACTCTCAAGAATATAGCCTGAATTGTGTTTATCAAAACTGTAATTGGTCACTAAGAGCATCAAAAAATGGGCCAACGAATACATTCATAATCAGAAGGTTCTCAAACATCCGCACCTGCCCAATAAACGTTAGACATGAAAACCAAAGGCAAGCAACTACAAAATTCATAGGGGAATGTATCAAACCAAAATTTCTGAACATCAAGACAAAAGCAACACCACAAGATATAAAAGGAGAATTTAAATATAAGTACGATATCAAGATGAACTAAATGAAAGCTTGGAGGGGTAAAGAGCATGTTGTAAATGACTTAAGAGGAAAGGCTAAGGAATCATACAGCCTAATACCAAATTTTTTGCACATGGTGGAAAAAAACAACCCTGAATCAATTGTGGATTTGATAACAACGGCTTGCTATTTGTTTTTATGGCTTTGGATGCTTCGATAAAAGGGTAGAAAACATGCAAGCCGATAATAGTGGTCGACGATACAGTCTTGAAAGTAGCTTACGGAGGAACATTGCTTTCATCATGCACACAAGATGCAGCAGGATACATATTTTCGCTTGCATTTTGTGTTGTTAATTCAGAAATGACAAATCTTGAAATGATTTTTTAAAAAATTAAAAGAAGCATATGGGGCCAGAGAAAATCCATGTCTAATTTTAAACAGAAATGAGAGCCTGATCAAAGCAGGAAGAGAAATATATGCAGAAATTACACACGCATACTGTGGATACCACTTGCTGAACAACCTTAAAACAACCTTCAACACATGCTGCCAAGTACAACTTGCCATTCTTTGGAGCAGTGAAAGCATACACAGAAAAACAGTTTGAGTACCACATTGCAAAACTAGACGGGTTGGACAAATGCATAACATCATACTTGGAAAAAGTTAGTTACGAGAAATAGTCAAGAATTCACAGCAAAAACAAAAGATATAGCACCATGACCTCTAACATAGTGGAATCACTAAACTTGGCAAATTTAGCAGCAAGGAAACTTCCAATTACAACACTGCTGGAATGCTTGAGAGCATTAGTGCAACAATGGACACATACTAATAGGACAAAAGCATAAAACACATTCACTACATTGGCACCACCTGCAGAACAGATGCTACTGGATAGCTACACATACTCGTTGAACCTGGAGGTTAGATATATAATATACATTTTAAATTTTAAAAAATAAAATCATTCTGGAGCATTCGTGTGTTTTTCGAGAATTGTTTTAGGGTTATTGTACTGTTGTTCTGAATGTATAATAAATTTTGTTTACAAGCAAGACAGGTAAAATTAACTACTGATTACTTGTTTGAGGTAACAAGAATGAAAAAAATCATGAACAGCAGACCTCAAGGAGAGAACATGCACATGCAACAAGTTCCAAATAGATGAAATTCCATGTGGACATTCTGTGGCCGTGCTAAAGGAGATGAACGTGGGCCCATACAACTACTGCTCAGAATACTACACATAGGAAAAATGGCTAGAAACTTATGTAGGTGCAGTGTACCCAATTAGACACCAAAACGAGTGGGATGTACCACAAAATGTGAAAGACGTAATAGTCTTGCCTCCAGTTGAAATACTGAAATCAAGAAGACCTAAAAAGAGGAGGTGGGAAGCTGGTTAAGAGAAGAAGCAACACATCAAGTGCAACAAATGTGGAGATTTGGGGAACAACAAAAGAACATGCACTAGAAGGCATCAACATTAAAAGAGAAGAAGAACAACAGAGGAACAATCGCAAAAAATTAAAAAATATAAGAGAGCATATGGTACAAAAAAAAATTAGAAAACAATTTTCATAATAGTTTATTTTTTTTTTAATTGGGATGTCATATTGATGTGATTACATACATTAAAAGATTTTTAAACTATTAGATACTAAATAGAATTGAGATATAAATTGATTTATTACTTCAGATTATTTTTATATAAAATGATACTGAGAAAGATTAAAAATTCATGAGAACAATATTGTTGGTGGAAAGATGGAAAAGGAGAATAAAAACACAAAGGTAAAAAAACCTTATCACAAAAACAACAATGATTATTATAATTTTTTTAAAATTTTAATCACAATAATATTCTAAAAATTATATGAACAAGTAAGAATTTTAAAGAAATTTTGTAAACCAAAAAAAAAAAAATACACTACAAAAGAAAAAAAAACAACCTCGAAACAATATAGAAACAACTCAAACATAAAAAACTTTGGAATTTAATATATATTGTAACTACGGATGCACATTTCCCCATCCCCACGGGGACCCGCCCTTAATGGAGCGGGAATTCCCCATCTAAATGGGAAATGAGACGGGAACGGAGATTACTTTTTATCCCCGAATGTTAAACAGGGCGGGGACAAGGATGACTCCCCACCCTGATGAGAAAGTATTTCATCTTATATTTTTAATAATGTTTTATAATTTATAATTTATGTTCGTATTTTTTTAGTATATTAGTATTTTCTTTATGAATTTTAAGTTGTGTTTTAGATAATAATTAGTTTATTGAGTAATAATTAATGTGTAATATTTTAATTTTGATGTAGTTTGATATTTTTATATATTAAAAATTTTATTATAAACTTTATTTTTTTATTAGGCAATTTCCCGCCCCGTCCCCGCCCCCATTAGGGGATTCTCCGTCCCATCCCTGATGGGGAATAAGTGGGGATGGGAATTAAAATTCTTAACGTGGATGGGGACGGGGGAACACTACCTGCCAATTTCCCGCCCCGTGTGCATCTCTAATTGTAACGCCTTAAGAATTAGGCACACTACGAAAACTAGTAATATAACCTAATCCCGCTAAACTGGGATTACTAGAAAATAAGAGCAGGAAAAATTTAAACTTTGATTACAATGGAATAAAAATATAACTTGTAATAATTTAAACTTTACAATCAATCCAAAAAAGACAACATGTTTCGGGATCTCATAAAACTTTTTGCAAAATATTACAAGTTATTTTACATGTCGACCTATGCGGCAAAATCCGAGAATACAAAATATGTCCGCTGGTAGACCCAACCTGCTTGGTCTAGTATGGCCCAAACATGTACAATCCATCGCCAAGCTCTCGAACTCATGGATGATTATAGACAGATTTACCATTTCCTGCACAGTAGAGCACCCGTGAGCCAAGCCTAACAAGACAATATAAATATCAATATACAAAACAAATATATATCACATAATTAATGATGCCATTTCACTTATTGTCTATTTGACATAGACATGTGCGTTACGCTCACACGCCTATTTATGTCTATATGACATAGACCCACGTGTTACGCTCACACATCTATTTACAATAAGGCCTTAGAACGGTTTATCTCGGTTCTAATTTTCGAGTCTAATCAAATTATTCCTTTAACGCATAATTCTTTACTTCAACATATATAGCATGGCATAGTATTTAAAATTATTTAATCACTAGGGTAATAACCCTAGGCCATATAACCGCCCATTTTAGGGTAATAACCCTAATCTCGGTTCTCATTTAATCCTAATTATAATATCAAACATAATATCAAACATGAGTGCCACCGCGTTTAACTCTACGTGCTAACTATTGTCTTACCCAATGTCCCAAGTATATGGAGATTCCAAATCCCAAGTGCTCCTGAACAAGTGCCGGTAATTCTAGTCACAATTCCTAGGATTCACAAATAGGGTTAATCCCTAAATCTACTTTCCTATAATCATATAATTGGCATCCAAATACAAATAAATATATAGAGCTCAGAACGAGCTTTCCAACGATATGTGGAACACCCCAAACAGAATCCGGATCAAAAAGTTATGAACAATACAAGTTCAACATGCTATCTACCCACACGAGCGGGCCGTAGCGCCTCTTGAGCGCGCCGCGGTGCCTAGGTTGAAAACTCGGAAATGCAAATTCAGCAACTCAAAAATGCACCAAAACATCCCAAAATTTAACCTAAAGCATGCTCAACTAAAAACAAACATCTCAATAATTTTAAACCAGCATAACAGAGAGCTAAAAACATTAAAACAAGCTCTATCAACATCAATTCATGCATTTGAACCAAGCTCCTCAAGAATCAATACAAATTTACAATCTTTACACTAATCCAAAGCTTGAAAACTCAATCATCAAAACCCAATTGTGAACCCAATATTTCAGAATAAAAAATCACACAAATTAAGCTTCAATACCAGAATTTCAAACTACAACTCTAATCTTAAAAACAAACAAAATGATCTAGAAGCATAACTCACAAAATTTTGCATAAAACAACACAAATCATCCTATTTTCAAGCACATGCATTCAACAACTTAAACAACAACAAAACTTGATTTTCAAACTTTAATTGTCAGAATAAAACTCAGCAAAAAGAGATCTTAGAAGCTTACCACCAATTCCAAGCTTCTAACTCCAAGAACTACACAAAATTCACTTCCAATCAAGCCTTAGATTGTAAAAAATTATCAACTTGAAGAAGATAAGAAAGGAGAGAGGAAGAGGTCGGTTAAGGGGCTGAATAAATCTAGAAAATTGATTCCACTTCTCTCAAAATTGTATTTTATTGAAAGTATAATTAGTTGGTTAAATAACCAAAATGCCCTCCAAGGCCAAAATAAGCATACACGCTCATCAAGGGTAAAATTTCCATTTCACCACACACACAAATAACATACAAATTTCAAATTTTTTAATTAGTCATAAAATGCCAAAATAAAGTCCCAAAAATATATTTTGGGCGCCGAACTCGGTGCAGCCCAAAATACCCAATTGTGACTATACCGTGCCAACTTGTCAGAAAATACCTGCAGAAAAACAGATACATATACTATATAATAATATAGTCCATAAGCACGATATATCATTAAAATTACGGTTTTACCCTTCTCGGGTCAAAATTATAAAAATGCCCATGGTTCACTAACGGGGTCTTAACCGTTAATTGCGGTGCGCCATACACCAAGCTTGTTTCAAAGCGGATGTCAGGAGTGGAAAGGTCATTTATTAGTATAATTCATATATATTAAATTATATAATAATATAATTCCTTATTAATACACATTTAACTAGTTAGGGTTTGCTAATCCGATTCCTTAATCTTAGGGTATTACAATTATCCCCTCCTTATAGAAATTTCGTCCCAAAATTTACCTGAATAACTCCAGATATTTCTGCTGCATATCTGTGTCGAGTTCCCAAGTTGCCTTTTCTACTTTACTGTTCCTCCATAATACTTTGATCAATGCAATTGTCTTGTTTCTCAAGACTTTTTCTCTTCTATCTAGCACTTGCGCTAGTTGTTCCTCATATGAAAGATCTGGCTGAAGTTCCAATGCTTCATAACTCAGAATATGGGACGGGTCTGAGACATACTTCCGAAGCATCAAAACACGGAACACATCATGTACAACTGCCAGCGCTGGGGGCATAGTCAACCTGTACACTACTTGCCCTATCCTCTCAAGGATCTCAAAAGATCCGATGAACCTCAAGCTAAGTTTTCCTTTCTTACCAAAGAATTCAATGCCTTTCATAGGCGAAATTCAAAGAAATACCATATCTCCGACCTAAAAATCAATATCCTGATGCTTTGGATCTACATACTCTTGTGTCTGCTTTGAGCCGCGAGCATTCGCACTCTGATTTTATCAACTGTCTCACTTGTTCTCTGAACAACTTCGAGACCTAAGAACTTTCTCTCACCTACTTCATCCTAATGAATAGGTGATCTGCATTTTCTTCCAAATGATAGTTCATAGGAGCCATCCTGATTGCCTGATAGTGGTTGTTGTACGAGAACTTGATCAGGGAAAGGTACTTTACCCATGATCCTTCATAGTCTAGTACACATGCCTGTAGCATGTCATTTAAGATCTGAATGGTCCTTTCAAACTGTCCATCTGTTTGAGGATGGAACACTGTGCTGAACTTCAACTGAGTACCCATAGCTCGATGTAGGCTCTCCCAAAATCTTGATGTGAACTTCGGATCCCTATCAGAAATAATGGACTTTGGGACACCGTGAAGACGAACTATTTCTCTAACATATAGTTTTACATACTGATCAATGGACAAATTCATCCGAACAGGTAAAAACTACACAGACTTTGTAAACCTGTCAACTATGACCCATACAGAGTTGTACTATCCTGTAGTCCTAGATAATCCAACCACGAAGTCCATGGCAATGTCTTTTCATTTCCATCTGGAAGATTCAGTGGCTGCACCAAACATGCAGGCCTTTGGTGTTCAGCCTTCACTTGCTGACAAGTTAAACACTTCGCGACATATTCAGCTATATCATTTTTCATTCTAGGCCACCAAAACATGGCCTTAAGATCATTATACATCTTCGTTGTTCCCGGATGAACTGAGTAAGGAGTCGTATGAGACTCATTCAAAATTTCTCTTTTAATGTCGTCATCCATATGTACACAAATACGGTTCATAAACCGTAGCATCCCTGTATCATCCACTGTAAAGTCCCTAATCTTCCTAGCTGAAACCCTATCTAAGGATTTCACTAAATTTGGATCTTACAATTGTGCTTCTTTGATTCATTCTAGAAGAGTAGATTGTAGGGTAATGTTAGCCAACTGCCCCACAACAAACTCAATCTTAGCTCGAGTCATCTTATTTGCTAATTGTCTAGAGATCTGCTTCATTGTATTCATCTGGCTCTGTCCTTTCCTACTCAGGGCATCAGCTACAACATTGGCCTTCCCGTGATGATAAAGAATTTCACAATCATAATCCCTTACCAACTCTAACCAACATCTTTGTCTCATGTTTAGGTGTTTCTGGGTAAAGAAGTATTTCAGACTTTTATGATCAGTGTATATCTCACATTTCTCGCCATATAAGTAATGCCGCCAAATCTTCAGCATAAATACTAGTGATGTGAGTTCTAGATCGTGAGTAGGGTACCTCTGCTCGTACTCCTTTAACTGCCGAGAAGCATAAGCTATTACCTTTCCAGTTTGCAAAAGAACACAGCCCATACCCTGTCTCGAGGCATCACAATAAACAAAAAACTTTTTCTTATCTGAAGGAAGAGTTAATACTGGAGCGGTAATCAAGCGCTGCTTTAACTCTTGAAAACTTTTCTCACACTGATCAGTCCAAACAAACTTCAAATTCTTTTGGGTCAGTTTCGTTAGGGGTGTTACAATTTTAGAGAAACCCTCAACAAACTGACGATAATAACCAGCTAAACCCGAAAAGCTTCTAACTTCAGTAGCCAATTTTGGTATTGGCCAATCCCGAACAGCTTCGATCTTGGCCGGATCAACCATGATCCCATATTTATCCACTATGTGCCCTAGGAAAGAGACAAATTGTGAACCCAACATTTTAGAATAAAAAATCACACAAATTAAGCTTCAATACCAGAATTTTAAACTACAATTCTAATCTTAAAAACACACAAAATGATCTAGGAGCATAACTCACAAAATCATGCATAAAACAACACAAATAATCCTATTTTCAAACACATGCATTCAACAACTTAAACAACAACAAAACTTGATTTTCAAACTTTAATTGTCAGAATAAAACTCAATAAAAGAGATCTTAGAAGCTTACCACCAATTCCAAGCTTCTAACTCCAAGAACTACACAAAATTCACTTCCAATCAAGCCTTAGATTCTCAAAAATTATCAACTTGAAGAAGATAAGAAAGGAGAGAGGAAGAGTTCGGTTAAGGGGTTGAATAAATCCAGAAAATTGATTTTCATTTCTCTCAAAATTATATTTTATTGAAAATATAATTAGTTGGTCAAATAACCAAAATACCCTCCAAGGCCAAAAGAAGCATACACACTCATCAAGGGTAAAATTGCCATTTCACCACACACACAAATAACATACAAATTTTAGATTTCTCAATTATTCATAAAATACTAAAATAAAATCCCAAAAATATATTTCGGGCCCCGAACTCGGTGTGACCCAAAATACTCGATTGTGACCATACCGCACCAACTTGTCAGAGAACACCCGTAGAAAGACAGAATACATATACTATATAATAATATAGTCTATAAGCACGATATATCATTAAAATTACAGTTTTACCCTTCTTGGGTCAAAATTATAAAAATCTCCTAGCTGAACAATGGGGTCTCTACATGTCATTTATCAGTATAATTCATATATATTAAATTATATAATAATATAATTCCACATTAATACACATTTAACTAGTTAGGGTTTGCTAATCCGATTCTTTAATCTTAGGGCCTGTTTGGTACGCACGATTGGATTGGATTAGACAGGCTAATTTGTCCAATCCAATGTTTGGGCTAGGGCTGAGCATGGGTTGGGTTGGCCGGGTTGAGGGTATTTTAATGACCCAATCCAATGACGTCGTCCTAGAGATTTCTAACCCATTCACATCCTAAATTTTTTATAACCCAACCCATTTTTTACTTTGCGGGTTGGGTGGGTTTGGGTTGGGTTGGGTTATAACCCTTATTCCATAATTAAAAAAAAAAAATCAGATTTTAATATTATCAATTTCATACATAAATTAAAAAAAATTAAAAGTTGTAACATAAACATATCCATCCAAAGTTACAAATCATTCAAAATTAAATATTATAGTCATCTAAAGTTTTAAAAACTATTAAGATTGTCCATAACAAACTTAAAGAAAATCAAAATCAGTTTTGATATCGGCCTTACTCAACAATCTCAACAACAATCTCAACGTCAATTGTCTTTGCTTTTGGTGATGATTCATTAACCTTATTTTTTGTTCTGCAATTATAAAAATATAGTTACTAGTTAGTCAAATTATTATAAATAAATAAATAAAAACATAATAAAAAAAGAAACATATTTAATATTCATCAAGAAAATTATATTTACCTAGAAGAAAATCATAAGCTCCCTCATAAGAAAAAAAAAATCAAATTATAATAATAGCAACTACCAAAAATTTTGTTTATTATATACTAAATATCATAGTAAAAATAACAATATAAAAAATAACCAAATCCATAAGATCACAAATAAAAAAAAATAAGTAAAAAATAAAAGATTATAATACCTTTATTTTATGCTAATTGCTATATGCTCAAGAGTCAAGATCGTAGCAAAAAAAATAATAATACAAAAAATAACCAAATAATAAATAAATAAAAAAAATATTAGACTGTAGCAAATTAAAATAAAAAGTTCATTTAGATTACCTTTTTATCGAAAAAAAAAACATCACATACCTAATCAAGATTCAATTCATATTATATTATTTATCGAAAATTAAAAATAAGGTCAAGTGAAAAAGATCAAGACCTGCATTTATGGTGACCCGAGAACAATGAACTCCAACACCTGTCCAACCGCGAAGATACTTACGAAATAGAAAAAAAAAAAGAGCTCGAGTTCCTTGTAAAAATATTAGTTTCATTTCCATCTAGCAAAACAATGAGAAAAAAATTATTTCCATTTCAGCATAGCAATGAGAAAAAAAAAAGTCTTACAAGTTGAAAATAAAAACTTAGAAGGTGCGACTGGCTTGTGGAGAGCTCAGTTGGACAGTCGGTGGTGGTTCCTGGTGTGGAGTGGATGGCTGGCGCGGCTGGAGATTTGAATGGTGTGCTGGTGCGAGATGAGCGTGAGAGGAGCAATGGCTGGCGTGCGAAGGTGCGTGAGACTGAGAGTAGCTGAGTGAGAAAGAAGAGAACTATGGACTATGGTCCAACTCCATGGAGGTCTGAGCTTTTTCTTCAAAATAATAATAAAAAAAAAGCTGACTAAAGTGAGATGATGAGAGTGACGACTGCTAGGGTTTGTTGGAGAGAGATGAATGGGTTTATGTTATGTTGTATTAGGTTTAGCTTTGCACATATGTATATTATATATATTTTAGTTGGGCTTGGGCTGGTCGGCCCAGTTTGGGTTGAAAAACTATCAGCCCAAATATCAACCCATTTGGTGCGGGTTGGGCTTTTTTCAACCCATGTGATGTTCGGCCCATTAAATCTGACCATGCTTCGGCCCATTTCGGGTTGGGTTGGCCGAGTTGGTTGACCCATTTTCAAACCATGATCAGCCCTAGTTTGGGCATGGCAGAAGTCTGGATAACAAATCTAGCTAATCTCATCTGTTTGGGATTATTTATCCCATCCAGCAGGGTGGGATAAATAATCCCATGCAGATGAGATTTTTTTTTTTATCGTTTTTTTAATTTTGATTTTATTAATATATTTTAAATTTAGTAAGAATTTAAATGAAAGAATTATCACACATTTATTTATAAATTTTTTTATCAAAAAATTATTCATTAAAATTAGTAAAAATATATAATTTTAAATTATTATACATAAGTTTTCATAATTTAAAATATTGTTAATTAAACAATAGTTACTTAAATTGATTCTAAGAGAAACAATATGACAATAAAATTATATATTATTTTTAAATGACTAGAAAATTTATATAAATATTTTAAAAAATTAATATTTATATTAAATTAGTGTTTAACATAAACAATTTTATATTATTCAAGTATTTTTATTTTACTATTTTAATTATTTATTAAATAAAAAATATGCTAAATTATTTTATTTTATATTTATGATATATACTTGATTATATAGAATATAATATTTTATTTAATTTTATAATTTAATTATTTTTTTTTTTGCTGTGAATCATTCATTTTTTATTTGTTTATTATTATATATTTTGAATTTAATTTAATATTATATATATTTATTTTAATTTAAGATTTTTTTTCTAAAAAGAAATAAATAAAATACTCTAGTCTATTCTTAAACAAAACACAAGATTACTTTCAACATAATCCAATCTTATCCTGTCTAGTCTAATCATTTTTAGTTCAATCCAGTCCAATCATGCGTACCAAATGGGCCCTTAGGGTATTACATATATTGTAGACAAATATAATTTAGTACATACACGATTATAATAAAAGAAATTAAGAGTACACAAAATATTCAGCAAAATATTATAAAATTATATTTGTATGTACTAATTTAGTACATATATTGTAGACAAATATTATAAAATTATATATTGTAGACAAATATAATTTAGTACATACACGATTATGAAATATTCAATCTTAAAAACTTAAAAAAAGACATAAACTAAAAACAAAAAATAATTCAGTTAGAAAAATCATGCAGACTCAAACTCGCTGCTATAGTGATAAAATAAAACAGTCAAACGATCACGATGCACTTCAACATCAAAATCGTCAGAAGGGATAGGCTTACTATCAATAAAATACTCTGCAAAAGCTGCTAGAAAAGCTCCACAGTCACTGCAAAAATGAACCAGAAAATAACATAAAAATCAAACAAAAATGAACAATCAACAATAAAAAAAAAAGAAAAGAAAAGAAAACTAAAATAAAGCATTAAGAACTTACACTATATTCTGCTCAGGCAATCCAGAAACATGAACAGTCTCAAAAGACTCCATTGTAGAAAACCTTGATTCATTTCTAAGAGATTTGAAATCTAGAATAGAAAAATAATAAGGCAAAATAATAGAAAAAAGTTTACAAGCCTCCTTTGCAGCTTTCACAAACCTACCAGTCTTGAGTAGGGCTGTACATCGGTCGGTTTAGTCGGTTTATACTACATATTTTCTAACCCAACGTAAAGATCGGTTTGTAAAATTCTGCATACAACCTACCCAATTAAAAAAAAAAATCTTAACCCGACCGATGGTTTAGGCGGTTTGGTCGGGTTAACCCGCCCAAACCGAATTAGGAGGGTTTTTTTTTTTTAATTTCAACTAAAATAAAAATTAACCACATAAATACACAATATATGTGAGAAATAATTTTTTTGAGAGGCTGAGAAAGAATTTTAGGATTTGAGACTTTTTTTAATATATATTATATATTATATAATATATATAAAATTAAAAAAAAAAAGTAAAAATCGGGTTAAATCGGGTTGGGCGGTTTGGGTCAATTTTCAACCCGCCCAATTAACTGATTGGGCGGTTTAGAATTTTGTCGAGTTATGTCGGTTTGTATTTTTTATCGGTTTTGTCGGTTTGGTTTAGGCAGTTATTCGGGTTGGGCGGTTTACGAAAATTTTTGTACACCCCTAGTCTTGAGTGAGTTGTACAAAAATATGCGCCTCTCAGAAATATTTAAGCGATCGCATATCCGATGCTGTTGCTCTTTCATATTAATAGGAAAAATAACATGATCAATCAAGTGCCAAGGAGTAGCACATAAAATCTTTTTCCCCATAATATATTGCGTCATAGTATGATCCAAAGATAAAACAGAAATATCATTTTGTTTGCAAGAAACCTATCATATAAATTTGTGATGCTAGCACTAAATAGGGAATCAGTTGTGGTAACCTTCAATTTTGGCTCCTTTGCATACTTATTCTTTTTACACAGGTAGTAAAAATCATATCAATATGCTGAAAAAAGAAAAAAAAAGGAAAATGCAAAAAAAAACAACTATGAAACAACACAAAACAAAGGTAATGAAAATATGCAAACAACTCAAAAACAACTGAAAAAAACTACTTAATGAAGAAGTTAAAAAGTAATCACGATAACTAAGTTTGTGAAACTACGTCTTGTTATCAACTTCCTCAACACCAAACCAAAAGGGAGGAGATATCTTGTATTTGCCCTTTAGATAAACATTATTAGCTGTTTTCCTAAAACAAGAAAAAAGAGATATAAATTTAGCAACAATAAATCTGAAATTAATAAAATTATACAAAGGAACAATAAAAAAAATTACGTTAATTTCTTCGATCGGAGACTCTGCCCTAGCCAAACATCAAAAGCAATCTCCAAAGTTGGCTCAACAGGTTCCCCAATCTTATCATCCAATGGACATGATCCACGAACATATTTCACAATTTTAATATCAGAATCATCAGGAGAATTAGACACGTAATCTAATTTAGCACCAGAAGAACCTAGTTCAATAAAGGGAGACTTCAACATAGCCCCCTTCTTCTTGTCCCTCTTTTCAGGAATTAAGATTGGTGTCTCCTCGAAAACAACAATGTCACGGACATCATTTTGAACCAAACCGTGAAAACCAAAAGAAACAGAAGTCTGACCAGCAACAACAGGAGTAGAGGAAGACTCCATCTAAAATAAAATAACTAATGTTAAAAATAACAAAACAATAAAAAGAGAAAAATTAAAAAAACAAAACAGCAACAACTTCAAAACAAGAATAGATAAATAAAATATCATCTTCTCAACAGCTTGAACGCCACAAGCCATAGAAGCACCAACATCAATAAAATCATCATCATCCTTAGAAAATAAATTCTGCTTAATAAAACAAAAAAGAGTCAAATAAAATTAAAATAAAATAGACAACTTAAAAAAAATTCAAAGCAGGGCAAAAAAAAAAAAAACAGTAAAACAATAAGAAAATAACTCAAAAACAAACCTCTTTCAAATCAGCAAAAATTCCTGAAGCAACAACCAATTTATCATCAATTTTTGTGCACTCTTGTGCAGTAGATGCATCTACTACACCTTCATTAAGCTTTGAACCACCATCAACAGCAACATGCACCTCATCAATTTTTACCTTTTCAACAACGGACACAGACTGTCCACAATCATCTCCACCCCCACCATCCTCATCATCATCATCATCATCATCATCATCATCATCATCATCTTTAACATCATCATCTCCAGGCTCATCGTCTTCCTCATAATCAATTTTTTCATCATCCTCATTTTCACCATCACCAACAACATCATCATTGTTTATACATGCTTTAAAGGCCGACTGAAGATGATGTTGTTCACATTGTCTATTTTTAGCTGAGAAACTTTAAGTTTTGGCATTTTAGGCCAGTTAAGAAGCCTAGGTATGCTAATGTTTGAATACAAAGAAATTTTTCTAACGATATACGGACAACACTCAAAAAACCAAACTTGTAGTGCCTAAGGAAAACCTAACAACCTATAAAAATCCACCATCATTATCCTTCTTCCTAACAGTCCTAATACCGGCATCAAATCTTACCCTTAAGAGATTCAATAGTCATCTCAAAACACTCCTTCCCCCAGCCATACTCATTATAACAGCTACTATCCACAGTATCAAGTTTCTCAATAGAGACAACCTTTCCAGGAGGACCTCCGAGCAAGTAACACTGAACAAAATACAAAAAAGCGAACTTGACTAAGAGATCATCATTATGCTTAAGGTTGTTAGCAGTAAAGGCAACTTGAATCAAAATCTTGGTAAGTTTTTTTATTACCCTTAAAATAATGTTCAACTAGCATATTTTTGTTGTATTTGACACTACTACAAGGAAAGGCCTTTTATCCCGGTTTTTAAGGCTTTTTATCCCGGTTTTCGCTAATATAAAAACCGGGATGTATGCCAGTGGGATAAAAAGTATTTAAAAAACCGGGATAAAAGGGGTACTTTTTATCCCAGTTTTTTAGAAAACCGGATAAAAAGTACCCCTTTATCCCTTTGCTTAGAGAAAAGTGGGATAAAAGGGTACTTTTGATCCCACTTTTGATGAAAAAAGTGGGATAAAATGTACCCTTTTATCCCACTTTTTATGAAAAAACTGGGATAAAAAGGTGCATTTTATCCCACTTTTTTTTTATATATAAAATTTAAAAGTGACCTTTAATTTGAAATGTATATATAGATTTTTTATTTTTTTTCTTGTAATTTTATTACATTTCATTTCATTTATTTTTTTTCAATAATAATAAATATAATTTTTATTTTTATAATTATATAGCGTATGTATAAAAAAAACTTAATTTAAAATAAATGATTAATATCATTTTTAATAACAACAATAATAATTTGTAAGTTCAATTCTAAATAACACTTTACATATTATGCATAAATCTCTAAATTAAATACTACACATTGTCTAAAAAAATACAATAAAAGACTACTAGTTAATTTTTATATATCAAGGGAAGCAATTGACTTAACCACTGTTGTCGAAGTGAAAGAGATGATCGTCCTCGAATATTGGGATAGGCCGCCAACCGTCAATTTAAAAAAAATAAAACTAATTAAGAAGATAATACTTTTATATGTTTGTATTTATAGTAAAGATGAGTATATACTTACTTTTGCTTTTATGGCTTCAATGGGATTTGAATGTTGAAGCATATCACGAATGTAAGTTAGTACATAGTAACCACATTCGTAATTGTATGGTTGCTTTGGACAAGCAAAGGTCCATATCTCCGGTCCATTTTTGCCAAATACAATAGCATTTGAACTAATATTTGCATATGCACTATTAAAGACATTAAAAAAAATTATAATTTAAGCTTTTAGAATTTATTAATTGATGATTATATTAGAATGAATAACTTAAAGTTCTAAACTTACGCCTTTATCATCTGAGCAATGTCCTGACGGATTTTAGATTGCCGGGTTTAAGAATACAACTCTTCCCGATGTCATTGCTATAATCAACATCCAATGCTTGTTGAAAAAGTAACAATGTTATATTAATATAAAAATAAATATCATAGGAAAAGTGAAAGAGATGTGTGATTCTTACCCTATGTTCCATGGTATAAAATAGTATTGTCCTACATGAGTCATAGTGTTTAACCAAATTGATAATTGATCGATGGCTATCACCTTGTCCCGCTCATTGTTATAACTAAGAAGCTCGACATCATAAAACTTGTATAACTCTTTTTGTCTTTGATTTAAATTTTCCCAAATGCATCCGTTTAAAAAGAAAAAAAAATCAAATAGAGTCCTAAAAAATGGGCAAGAGTTTCCCTTTATTTCCATAACATTCCCGAAATTTTTTAAGTGCATAGCAATACAACAAATGGGTAGAATTTTTCCTTATATCTCCACACAATCAATCAAACCTTAACCTACTTCCCTACTGATGAATATCTAAGATATTCAAACTCCACTAACATAATATATGACTATATGATATATTAATCAAAGTTAATGAAATACCTTAGTCCAAATAGCATACCAACCCGTAAGTTCATCTGGGTGGCCACTTGTATGACATCTTCTGGTTATGTAGATGTGAACTCTGTAGAATAAGGATGGGTTAACAGAACCCTCACAAACTCATTTTTACCTTTTACTCTCATATATTCCAAGAACATGGCCCTGAAGAGAAATATGAGTCTTGTCAAGTACCTCTCGCAATGAATTTCTCATAAGATTTAGTGGAATCAAGATGTTCCACTATCTTCTCTTTTCCTTTACATTTCTCTTTCCCCTTCGAGTTGTTTGAACTATGAAGCTTCTTAATTAGAGAACCCTACATAATTACAAGTAAAATTGTAATACAATTCATATATAATTTAACATTAATGTAAATACAAGTAAATTATTCCATACCTCTTCAGTCAAAATCAATTCCCTAGGCCAAGGAACCAATTTGTTACATGCATCACAAACATAGCGTATTGCACCTCTTGGATATGGGATTTAAATTCCCTTGAATAACTTGTGTGATTTGAACCCGTGCATAATCATTTGTAATTATGTCACCATGATATGAAAAGTAACCAACTGCCTCAATTATGACACCCTCAGCCACAACATTGTCAATGTTATCCGAACATAATTTTACACTTTGACTTACATCCTCATAGTCCATTGGTTCTTGGTGTTCATAGTTGCCACTCGGTTCTTGGTGTTCATAGTTGCCACTCGGTTCTTGGTCTTCATTTTCCAAGGGTTGTTCTTGTTCTTCATAGATGCTCATTTGGCTTCGGTCTTCATTTGCCAAGGGTTGTTCTTGTTCTTCATAGATGTCAGTCGGTTCTTGGTCTTCATGTCGCTGTTCATTTCTATATTCATTGTCTAAGGCTTGAAGCTCTTCTGTTTGGGTGCTCAGGTGTGCCTAAAGCTTGCGTTAAGATATCATTCCGACCCTTAGCTTCGATTTCACCAGTACTAACTTTCTCTTTTAATTCATTCTATGAAACAAACCAATGACAAAGTTAGTAACAAAAATAAATAAATGTTATTGTTTTTCTTACCATAATTGACATACTTACTATTTTCTCGCTCAATTTCCTTGTCATATTCTGCGATCAAAATATTGTTCTTTGTCCGTGCTCTCATCCAAAGTTGGTATCTTTCAACATTGTCAACACCGAGTTCTTTTTTCTATATATAAAAACTAGATTAAATTCTATTGGCGTGATTAAAATTTAACATTGTAAAAGAAGTGATACAAGCTACTTACCAAATCTTGTTCGACGTTGGGCATGCCTCTACGAGATGAACGATGATGAGATAGATTCATCCTGGCTCTGGCGACTTGCGCTTCACTCAAAGCCTACACAATATAATCAAAATTAGAAACAACTTCATAAAATAAACTATCAACAAAGATTACTAAGTGGAATTGTACTCGTAAATTCGGGTAAGACGAGTTAGAACAAATTCATTCCGCCTTTATCGTTAAGCCTGGATACTTCTCTGGAGTAGCACGAAGTTCTTCTATCTTACCACTTTTAGCAATCGGGAGGATAATCGTCCGGGTCAGGAGCTTCTTGAAACTTTTCATCATTTTCCCCGCATCTGATAGTAGTTTAGGCTTATACGTTTCTGGAAGCTCGAAAGCATCCTAAAATCACAAAAAGAATTGATTAGTACCCATTAACAGTGTTGAATTAAATGTGTTGAAATATATATTGAAAAAAAATTTAAGTCTTACGTATGTGTCTTTCCATATTTTCTCCTTGAGTTTCGAATCTACATGTCTCCAATCATCATAAGTTAGAGGGACTGTAGATCTTGCTTTAACCCCAATCCATGATTGCATATCTGCATATGCTATTCCTATAGGTTCTCCTTTCTCATTCCACTCTAGTTTTGTCTTGCGTCCTCGAGCTTTCGCATTGCCGATGTCATTCTTTTTTGTCCCGCCGTCCTTTGGCTTATTTGCATCCTTTTGCTTTGTCATCTGCAAGAAATACACTAATTAAATCGTTTAGTAGGAAACATCATACTGAAAACATCATACCTACTCACTAAACATCATTTGTATTAACACATTATTAGTAAACTAAGTTTCGAACGTTAGATGAATACCCATCAGGCACTTTCATCTTTGCAAATGAGTTGCATACGGCTTGTTTCTGTTCTTTAGACAATGTGAAAGCTGCAGGAGGTAAATATGTACGTTTGCCTTTATCCACGTGCCAACCGTGTCTTATACCCAACTCAACAAGGTCTAAACGACTAGACAAACCATCTTTACTTTTACCAGGGATGTCAAGTAACGTACCGACAATGCTTTCACACACATTCTTTTCTATGTGCATGACATCCAAACAATGTCTAACAAGTAAATCTTTCCAGTATGGAAGACGGAAGAAAATCGATTTTCTTTGAAAACATCCATTGGGGTTTCTCTTTTTCTTGCCCTTTCCATACTTGAAATCTATTTTCTCAACTTCTTCAAGAATTTGTCGCCCTGAAAGTGGCAAAGGTGCAACTTCTCGTTCTACAGTACCGTCAAATGCTTGTTTTTTATTTCTGTCAGGGTGACTTAGGGGCAAATATCGTCTATGGCCCATGTAACACATTTTGCGTCCATTTGACAACCGACGAGCTCGTGTATTGGTACAACAAATAGGACAACCTTCATAGCCTTTTGTGCTCAACCCTGATAGATTACTATACGCAGGGAAATCACTAACCACAACAAAGACAAAATTTCTTCAACTTAAAAAACTTCTTTCTTAAAACCATCGTATGCATCAACACCATCTTCGTACAACTCTTTCAAGTCATCAACTAATGGTGCCAAATAAACATCGATATCATGTCCCTACTGTTGTGCCCCGAAATCATTAGCGATAACATCGTAAATTTCCTTTTCATCACCAACCAAGGAGGAAGGTTGTACATAACAAGAAACACAGCCATGAACTATGTCACTGCGCAAGAGATCTATGTGGATTTACTCCATCTACCGATAGACCAAGCCGTAGATGTCTTGGTTCACCGCGAAGTCCGGATTCAAATAATTTACTTTTTTCCAAGCCCGTGAATCGGCCAGGATGTGAGTTTACCGTCTTTCACTCGCCTTTTCTCGTGCCATAATAAGTTTTCGGCAGCTTCTGACTTCGATGTAACCGCATTTGGCCGCGGAATTAAAGGCATGTACCACAAGACTTTCTCTCGGAATAAGTTTTCTGATCTCCTTACTCTTGTTCGGCTTGTACCGTGGCAAACCACATTCCGACAAGTGTCCATGTGGGCATGCTCTTTACGATATAAAATGCAATCATTTGGACATGCATGAATCTTCTCATACTTCAACCCTATCGAACTTAAAGTTTTCTTCACCTCATATGTCGACTGGGAAAGCAATTTTCCATCTACAGATCTCTTTAAAAGCAGATAGAAATGGACTAAAACACTTATCACTTACTCCATTCTCCGCCTTTCTGTTATAAAATTTCACCATAGTTGATAGTCGGCGTTTTTCACAACCACTAAATAACGACTTATCCGCATCTCTAACCATGCTATCAAATTTTTCAGATCATGAATAAACTCTTCGAGCATCATCAAGCAATTCGTAGGATGATCATCACAATCATTACTTTCAAAATGATCATCGACCCCTCGCCTACTAACGGATATGGGTCTCCCTTCATCGATTCCCCATGCCAATACCATTTAGTATAACTTTTATCGATTCCACGACAAAATACATGATTCTTTAACATGGTAATATTTCCTTTTGATATATTACCACAATCGACACAAGGACAAAATAATTTTTCAGGATAGCTACAATTCTTTAGGGCAAACTCTAAAAATTTATTAAATCCTTCTACGAATTGTGGAGTTTCTCTCTTCTCTTCCATCCATGACTTATCCATTTTAAAAATAAAAATAAAATTCCTAACAAACAAGATTGAAATAAAAACTTACAAGTTGCTAGAAAAATTTAAAGCACACTTAGTAATTAAATATTAAAACACATGTTCGTTTAAGAATCCTAAAAAAAATTGGCCATAGTTTCCTATTTCTACAACATTTCTCAAATTAATAACTATCTAACAATGCACGCAAGTAAATCGTATAACAAGAAAAATTAATCAAAATAGCATTTAACAATATAATAATTGTCACCCATCCGACCGCAAAGACATTTATATCGCAGAATCTACTTCACTATGGATGAATATCTAACATATTCAAACTCCTCTAATAGCTTTAGAATTAGTAAAATAAGGAGTGTAAATATCAAATAACGTAACCAACCTTGTCTTAGCTCCTTGAAAGCTTTTCGTAAACTTCACCTTTCTCTCATCATCTCGTTGTAATTAAATTAAATTAGAATTTCAACCAACTCAACTCATTCAATGACAGGGAGAACAAAACTCAAGACAAAGAAAAGCAAAAGCATTTAAAGAAAACTCTGGAGTGAAAATACAAAATTGGTACATCGTGGGGTGCACATTAGAATTTCAATAAAAGAAAATATTGACTCTAAATTTTTCTTTGCATAGCTCTTCATAGTTCTTTTTCAACAATAGAAAGAAAAGATAAACAATATATGTAAAGGGGAGAGATCGTAAAAGACACAAGAAATGTTGGTCAAGGCCAAGAGATTCGAAATGACTCCTGAGAATCAAAGTTGCAAAGAAGAAAGATATAGAGTGGTGGAGTGTTTTTCTTTTCTTTTCTTTTTTGGACGCATATAAAGGAGGCAGAGGAGGAAGTTGATTTGTTGTGTCATATTTTTAGTTTTTGGGAATACCCTATTGATTTCAGGATTTTTGTGGGCGTGATCGAGGCGAAGAAAGAGAATGGGCGGTGCAAGCAATGGAAATGGATAATAAAGAAGAAAGATAAGATGATACCGAGAGAGTGAGAGGTATTTTACCATGAGCAAGTAGTCATATGTGTTTTTTATGATTATTGTTGTGATAGATTTTGGGATAGCAAGACAGAATAGCACAAGAAGATTTCACAAGGCTGCTTCGGTTGAGGAAATATTGTTTAGGCTGGGTTTGTGATTTTTTTTTATATTTATTATTATTATTATTATTATTATTATTATTATTATTATTTCTTTTGTAACAGAGACAATGAAAGAATATAGAAGCCAATAACAAACTTCGATTAAGGAAACTAATAACTATAATTACTACTAATCTATTTTACTTAACAGTAACTATACTTACAAGCTGCCGTTGTCGTCTCCAACCTTGCACCCATTGCCACCTCTGACTCTCCCCGAAAATCAAAAAGGAAGAAAAAGAAACCCATTTAAGGAAACAGCTCTAATTAAGCTTGTGAAAGGTAGAGAGAGGGAGATAAAGAGGTATTATGTCTTTGAAATGAAGCAGCCAAACAAGGAATACATGTATGTTTAATAAAAGAATGAATAAGTTTTCAAATCTTGACAAAGCGAAATTTGAAAAAAAAAAATGAAAATAAAAACCAAGAAGAAAATTTAGGAGCAGAACAGAACTTACCCTTCTACGTTTTTAAGTCTCATTGCCCCAATACTGTTTGATCAGAAGACCACATATTAATCTTATAATAAACCTCAATCATTAGACATATTTTCCAAGCAGTGTATTACAGTTTCCAAAGGAATATATTATTATTATTATATAACATAAAGGAATGTTTGGAAAAGTTGCCGAGAACCAAATTTGGGAATGAGTACCTGCTGCTGTTATATATTCAATGAAAATAGAGAATATATCTCTTTACAGTAGAAAAGAAACAATATTGAGTATGAACTCTTACAAAGGGTAGAGAAGCAAGAGCCCTCCAATGTCGATTGGAGTGGATGGAATTCGGAGTTCTGGCCGGGGTTAATTTTTGGGTTTGGGCGAGGATTTAGACGAAGAGGGTTTGGGCGAGAGGGTTTGCGTGAGGGTTTGGGCGAGGGTTTCGGGTTTGGGCGAGAGGGTTTCGGGTTGTACTATGTCAATCGACCGAAGCGCAGATGGTTGAAGTTTTGGGGATTTTAGTGATGACCTTTTATCCCGCTATTAGTTAAAAACCGGGATAAAAGGGTTTCACACTAAACCCTTTTATCCCGGCTTTTAACTAATAACCGGGATAAAAGGTTTCCCTAAAAAATTTATCCCCTGTTTGGCAAACTCATAAAAATCGAATCTTGAAATTATTTTTTTGCCTTTAATATTTTTTTTTTAACTTTCTACCAAACAGAGCCCTTGTCTAAAAAAATATTTGCTGCATATTTGAGGCGCCAAATCTAAAAGTGGGATAAAAAGTCTTTATATATCTTTTATCCCATTTTTTATTTTTGTTAACTAAAAAAGTGGGATAAAAGGTCCCCTTTCTTGTAGTGTGAACTGAAAAATATTAGATTCAATGTGGCAATCTAGACCTGTCACTAAGAAAAATTCCTCTACACTAAATTTAAGAATCTTCTCAGCAAGAGATACCCAGAATTCTATCTCATTAGGTTGTTGAACTTCCCTCAACAACAGACCATGCATGATTTGGAAATGAATAATGTGATCAATAACAGTTTGGGAAAAGATTTTCAACTGGGTTGGGGTTAGAATACTTTTAATATCGTTAATGACTCAATAAAACTAGAAGTTTTTACTTTAGAATGATAATATTGTGAACGCCTATATTTACATGTCCACTCCTGGGTAAAAAAATAAGCAAATCTATTTCAAAACAACTCAAAAATAACACCAAAACAACCAGAAAAAATAAAAAAAAATAATTAAAAAAAGGTCCACAAATCTCAACAACAATATTAGCAGAAGGCTCTTCATACCCAGATTTAGAAGGAATATTCTGAATAGGGGATTTCCCCTTCCCCTACAAAAAAAAAAGAAGAATACAACTGTTATAGAAGGTATAAATCAACTCAAAATAACAAAACATACAAAATATAAATTTAAAATAAAATACTATTAAATTATAAATGAAAAAATTAAAACACAATAACATAAAAATTTAAAATAAAACACAACCCTAAAAAAATACGAAAATAAACGACTGACCTTGGCAACTTTAGCTAATTGAATGAACTCGTCGTCAAATTTAAAATTGGAATTAGACTCCTCCTCCATAGGTTGATGACGTTTAGAAACTCTCTTAGAAGGAGAATGAACATCTAACTTACGTTTGGAAGGAGCAGGGGAAGTAGGACTTGGAGAATGATCTTTAAATTTTTGTTTCCACATTGAAGATTGGGGTAACTTAGATTTATGAGTGTTTTGAGATTTTTTAAATATATGGGATGAAAACATAGAACGAGTGACAAACATGCTAAAGAAAAATAAAATGAAAATTTATAGAAAAAAAGGGAAAACGATTAATAGGAAAAAATGAGAGGAAAAATGGGTTTCAAACAAAATAAAAAAACCGATCAACACGCAACTTGTAAGAAAACTGCTCAAAACCAACCACACGACTCAAAAGATTAAAATTTCCAAAACTAAAAAAAAGGATTTAAGAAGAAAAAGGGTACAGCAATGGCGATTACAAATTAGTGATCATATGAAATATTTTTATTTTAATTATTTTTTTTTTTAAAAAAATGAGAACTACCATGAATATGACAAGCAACATCACATCAATAATTTTTTTTATAAAATTTTTTAATTAAAAAAATATAAAAAAAATAGCATACAATAAAACAACTGTCAATATAGGGATAAACTGAAGTTTCATACGGTTTGAAAAAGACAATATAAAACTGTACATTAAAATTATAATTTTTGCATTGTGACAGTATAAAAGTAACAAAATACAAAAATACAGTATACCATGTAAAAAACTATTATTATTATTATTATTATTATTATTATTATTATTATTATTATTATTATTATTATTATTATTATTATGAGTAATTTGCGATATAAATATTTAAGTTTAACTTCTGATTGTAAATAAATACTTAAGTTTAATTTTTGGCGGTAATAATACTTAAGTTATATTTCTGGAACTCTGTAGGTATGGCCGTTAAATATTAAGTAATTATTCACATGTCATTTTTTTATTGGTATATTTAAATTAATTTTTTTTTTAAAAAAATAAAAACTCATGACTTGGACCAATCAAGGATTGACGCATGTCAATTTATTTAACAATTAACAATCAGGTACCTACAGAGTTGTAGAAATATAACTTAGGTATTATTGTCGCCAAAAATTAAACTTAGATATTTATTTACAACTAGGGGTTATACTTTAGTATTTATGTCATAAATTAATTTTTTATTATTATTTATTAGATTTGGTTTAAATATTTTTCTTTTAAAAAAAGTATTTGGCTTTTTTAGAAAGAAAAAAATATTGTTGTTCAAAAAATAAAATAAATAAAAATTTGTAACTATAAAAATAATTAATTTTAAATTTATAGTATTTATGACTAGTTTGGTATAGTTGTGCTATGAAGAAAAGTAATTGTAACTGTTATATGAGGAAAACAGCTATCTGAAAAAAAGTTACAGTTAGTGTAAAGTTTTAAAATATTGTGAATTGCTAAAATTTTAATTATAATGATGATAATGCTATTATAATTTGATTTATTATAATCATAAATATATCTAAATTTATATATAAAATTTTTATTTTTTATATCTCTATTTATTTTTTTTTAAAAAAAATATAAATTTATATGCATTTGACTAAAAATAATTTAAAAATACTTTATTTAATCACATGTAATAAGAAATTCTAGATTCATGTAATAAAAATAAAAAATATCTAATAAATATAAGTATTTAAAAAAGATAAAAAAAATTAATATTAATTTATTTCAAATATTTTATTTTTAGTAATATATAATAAATAAGTATATAAATATTTATGTATAGATATTTATTATAGTGTTTTAACAAAATATTTTTTTTTTCTTTTAAAACTTGGTGTTTATCCAAATTTTGATAAAAGTGACGTGTTGAGTATGATAGCACGTGGTATGAGATTACCCAAGACTAAAATAAAATAGAAAATGAAATCACTTAGGAGGCGTTTGGTTGAGAGGAATGAAAATATAGGAATAGGAATGAGAATGGGAATAAGAATAGGAATGGAATGGAATAAAATTTAAAATGCATAAAAAAAATTGATAAAAAAATAATTAAATTTTTTTTCTTGTTACATTGGAATGGTCATTCCTTCCTTTTTAAAATGGAATAGCCATTCCACCAAAATGGTGGAAAGAGCATTCCATTGGAATGCCATTCCAATACTTTAAAATGCAACCAAACAAAGGAATGGAATGAAAATTATTTCCTTTCCATTCCATTTCATTTCATTACCTCCAACCAAACGCTACCTTAGTACAAGGACAATTCTAAAAAAAAGAAGCACGGATCCTTGGTTTGAGTAACTATTCCCACAATGGTAAATTTTATGTATGGGGTGAGATTGAGTAACTACACCCAGGGGTATGTTTATGTATGGAGATGAGATTGAGTAACTACTCCCAGGAGTATGTTCTATGTATAGGAATGAGATAGAATTAACTACCCTCTAGGGGTATGTTAAGTGACCGCCCCCCAAGGTAGGTAAAGTAACTACCATCTGGGGGTGAGATATGTAACTACCCCTAAAGTAGTTAAAGTAACTACCCATCGGGAGTGAGATACGTAACTATCCTAATGTGGGTTCGACAGTCACCCCTCAAAGGTGGGTCATCCACCCAAGGGTGGTGGGTTAGTCCAAGTAATTAACTTTTCACCCCTTACACTCTTATGGTCCCTTAGTATCACACCCAACCTACATATATATAAATATGGATAATGTAATATTTGTTCTAAGTATCAAAGATATATACTCTTATGTTTTTATTAGTATTATTTTTAGGTCACTTTTAGAGTATTTTTAAATAGTTTTATTCGTATTTAGTGCTATTTTACGTTTTTGGTAGTTAATATATTACAGGTTTAATCTTAAAGAAAAATAGAGAAATCTTGGAAAAATATGAGAAAAAAGGTCAAATAAATTAACTCTCGCGATGCTAGAGCACCAGGGAATTCATCCAAGAAAAATCCAAAAGTTCTGATGCGTTTGGAGCTCCTAAGGCAAAGAAATTGGAAATAATAGAGTAGCGCCTCAACATTAAAATTCCATGTCAGGGCGCTAAAAGGCCAAAATTTGGCAAAAATGGTTACTTTTGCTAAATTCATGGGCGCGCCTTAACACTGGGGTTTAATAAGGCAGAGAAGCAAGGAGAGCTCACTGCCAAAACTTGTCATTTGTGGGCCGTGACACTCAAGGATAGTGTCGAGGCATGTGTGAAGAAAAAAATCAAGGATATATCATGTATGCCGCGGCCCGTGTTGGAAGTGATTTTTCTGCTGCGACGACTGATAGTATTTTGGCCATAACTCTCTCGATATTGCTCAGAATTAGACGATTCAAGATGTTCCGGAAAGATAAAAGAGAGATCTAGAACTTTTATGCTTTGATTTTTTCCAAAATCTAATAAGAAGATAGTCGAATTCAGGCTTGAAGTTTCAACTTTACTTTCTTGCACAATTTTCTCTTTTTTAAATATCATCTTTTTGTGAGATATATATATATATATATCTTTTTTCCATCTTTTTCTCTGATATTTTTCTAATCTTCTTCTATTTTAAATCTGCAAAAATAAAAGATAACAAGCGTAAAAATGCTCCAAACACGATTAAAACTAAATTAAAAATATACTAAAATTAATACTAAAAATAACCTAATAATGTACAAGACATGGGTCGCAACACTAGGCATGTAGTGTCATGACTGGCTTAGGTGGAATTAAAAAATTGGTATATTTGATATCTTTTTTTTTATCATTTTTCGGCTATTTAAAGGCGTGATTTCAAACTTTTTGGAGGCAATTTTTTAGAGTATGAAAATTATAGAAAAGAAGTGACCGACAAGGCTTTTTAACAGAGTTTTTCAACAATTTATTCTCTACTATTTTCTTCTTGTGTTCTTATTTGAATTGTGTCAAATTGTTACAATGAACATGAGTAGCTAAACTGTTATTATGATGGAGATTGTTTGACATCTTATTATGGTTTTATATGATTTGATTCTTCCCCTAACTTTTTATGTGGTTCTATTTCATTTGTTCTTAATTTTTTTAATTGACTGACCATCAATTAATTGTTTATGATTTTGATACAAAATTTGAGAAGTGATTGTTGATTATGCTATAGTAAAATAGGGATAAATTTCAATATAGGACGAGAGTACCTATGTGGTTTGGATAGCATTTAGGGTTTTATGCTTAATGCCTCTTATATGTTGAAATTTATCACGACAGTAGAAAAAATTACATATAAGTTGAGATTTATATATCTTAGATGAATCTAAATTACTTGAGTAAACCTGTTATTGCATAGAAACTCTAACATTTTTACTTCGTGCATTCAAGAGCATGTTCTTCATGACTTTGCTCAATAAAATACAACGGGAGTAGACTATTACCGACACTTAAGGCCGAACCTCTTTAAATTCTAGTGTCATTATTTATATCTATTGTTTGTGTTTTAGTTTAAGTCTCATTTATTATTACGACTCCGCGTCGGTTGGCTAAAAATCCAGTCAACACTAATTAAGTTGTAGCAACTTTAACTTTTTAGCTATATCCTCTCCATAAATTTCTTCAACAACTAATGGAATATCTACTATAAATTAGGGTTGTACATAAACTTTTATAAACCGCCCCACTTGAATAACTTGCCCAAATAAAACCGAGATTACTCACAAAAAATGCAAACTAAAAAATCTGACAAAAATATAACACGCCAATCTTTATATTGGGTGTATTGAAAATATACCAAACTACCCAATCAACCCAAACTAACCCGACCAATCCGATTAAGAGGTTTTTTTTTTTCTGTTTTTATTTTATATAATCTATATATAATGTAATTTATATACATATTCATTAATAAAAAATAAAAAAGTTCAAACTACTATATTTCTTTCATGGTGGTCAATTTGAATTTGAATTTAATTTATATATATATTTGTCTCATCATCATAATTGACTGAAATATAACAATTGAATATGACAAAAAAAATATTAGTGCTCGGTTTGGACGGGTTAATCCAACCAAACCGACCAATTCATTGGGCGGGTTTATTTTTTTTTAATTGGATGGGTTGCCCTTAGATTTTTATAACCCAATCTTTACGTTGGGTTGAATGAAATGTAACGTAAACCAACCAAATTGACTTTTTAATTTACACCCATCCTATAAATTATTCATATAAAATCATGAGTTATAATTATAATCTATCTATATATATATCTTTATATACTAGGTGAATGTACGTGCCGAGCCACGTATTGCTAGTTTTATTTAAGATTTTGGTCTTTTTAAGATTTTGAATGTATTTTATTTTTAAAGATTACAAATTTTTTGTTTGAAAAAATTAAATATTTATATTTGAAATATTATTTAATAATGTATTAAAAATAATATTAGTGTAATTATAAAATTGTAAATAAATTTATTATTGGAGTAGTAGATTATTCTATTTAGTTCTTTTTTTAACATAGCATTGTAATGTAAGTTTATATCTATAAATATTCTGTAAAGTGTTAATATTATATAAATATCTCCATTTATAAAGCTAAAAAGTGGGTCAATGACAGAAATGGTATATCTGCAATCACACAAAGATAGAAGTGGTATTTCTGCTTCTTATGCTTATCCAGAGAAAATATTAGATAGAAGTGGTAATAAAAAAAAATATTAATATTCTCCCAAGATAGGTTTGTTAGAGAGATATGTGGCTAAGATGATTTTTTTTTAATTTAAAAAGAGATTATTAATATTTAAAAGATTGTTTAATTTTTTGGTTTAATTATTGGGTTTATTTGTTAACGGGAGATCAAACCTAATCGTTAAATTTAACAGAATATTCTTTTATTTTTTAAGTATATTCTGTTAAACCAAGAATTGCCGTTAGATAGGCACTTTTAATATATAAAGATATTTTTTTTCTACCATACATAAAGTAATACCACCTAAAAGCAAGTATATTATATATATATTTCATATAAAAAGTTTATATACTAGATTTCTATTTTTTTTATTCAAAAAAGAGACTTCATTGAAATAAAAGAAACTATCAGTTCATGGTGGTCACAAGGGAACCACCTCCCTTAAATTAAGAAAATCAATAGAAGACCTCCCTTAAATTAATAAAACAAATAGAAGACCTCCCTTAAATTAAGAAAACCAATAGAACAGAAAAATGCAGCCCATGGGTTCTGGGGATCAAAATAAAAGAACAATTAACAACATTATCAAGAGCCAAAAACAAGTAAGTAATATGCCAGAAATTTAATTATGAATAATTAGAACTTATTATATAAATATAGATTAAGTAATTATTAGAAAATGAAAATAACATTCTATATATTGTAGATCAAAGGGATTATAATTAGTCGAGATCTTTGTGACTTGGAATCACCTTAATTGGTTGTAAATCAATCTATAGATTTATAGTGCAAAAAGAGCTCGATCATGGGGACGTAGCCTAACAAATTCAAGTTTTCTTAATTTCTAGTTTTATTATTTTCACTATTAATCCTGTCAAAAAAGATCAATTTAGATGTTGTTGAGTCGTGTATGCACTTTTATGGTTTGTTCTCTTAGTTACTTTAATTGCTAGGATTTTTTTCGTTTGATTTTAGGGTTAATTGTTTTTTGGGAGACTCACTCACAACTGTTTTGACATATAGGTTTTGTTGCGCGTGTATCAAAGAGACAACCTTTTTTTGTTTTAACTGTGTGTTTTTATTCACATATACAAGGGAAAGTCAGAATTGACCTTTGAGGCATTAATGTGTTGTGTTTATTTGGTGTAAGTGAAGAATAATGTAATTCCATTACCAATGAGCTATTTTCTTTTTGCTCCAATTAATTATGACTAAAATTTAGTTATAAAATAGGGGATGAGTTTATTTAATATTAGTTTATTTGAAAAAATTTATACCAGTGAACCAAATAATTAATGTAATCTACACTAACCTTGGTGAGATTATCAACATAAAGGAGGCTCTTATAAGCTGAGTTAAGAAGAAAGGATGGCACGATGTTATTGTTGAAACTGTTGCTATCCAAGCGATTCTGAACTCAGTTATTATACAGTCTATTTTTGGTTCTTTAGTTTTCTGATTGAAAAACTTTACTTGATTCTCTTGCTAATTTCAAATTTGATTATATATGCTAACTCATTATCTTACTAGCGATGCATGTTAATTAGTCAAAGTTGTATTTTTGTTCGTATAGCAATATAACCAGTTAGATTTTAGGTGTTCTATTTTAATGAAGTTCTTTCTTCTCATTAAAAAAAAAAAAATACTATTTCCTCCTATTTAATATTTTCTTTAAGCACTTGCCTAAATAAAAATGCATATTTAATAAATAAAACCTATAGCTATTAGCTATTACTTTTTTTTTTTTCTTAATCTTTGAGAATTACTTCAGGCGCTATAGCTATAATCATGGTGCATCATTTAATATTACATATTATACACATAATATCTATTTATATATATGTACAAACGTATGGCCTATATATCAAAAGGCAATTCTTTACCAAAAGCGTGGAAAAAGTAAGGAATCAAATAGGGGAAATCTTATATATATTATTATTATTATACTACGTTATCTACCAAGATGATGGGATACAATATACAAAAATATATTGTCCCCTACACTAGAACAATTTCTACTCTGATCATGGCTGTAGATCAATAATTAGTTAATTAATTAAATCCAAGTTTAATTGACGCATTAATTATTACGTCAGATACGAATATGAAGCAGATCAGATCAGAAGATAAGTGTACCTAATTCGAGAAAGCCAATTATATCGTAAGTATAACTACGTATGCATGGAAGTAAGAACTATTTATATATAAACATAGTTATGAGAGCGTGGTCAGTGGATAATGACCTTTCACCAAAGTTATGTATACATTTTCAGAATAAACAATTTAATTTTTTTTTTAAAAAAAAATTCCTTGAACGACAAATTAGAACCGTTGAGTTTAATGAATTTGCAGGAATAGAGTACTGTATAGAGCTTCCTCATTTAACTTTTTTCTTGTTCTAGTACTAAAGAACTCTGTCTTATATCACGTACACTAACTTAAAATCTTAGATGTACAGGCTAACCGTTTTCACAGAAGCCTCCAGACAAACAAGTCAATGTTATTTATAAACATTGTATAAAATATTTCAATCCAATCAAAATTAGTTGTTGTGACCACAAACCAGTTAGTTTCTTCTATATGTCTGAGATCGAGCTAAATATATATATAATATATGAACTTAGCTTAGAATACACACTTCTATATAAAAGAAAATGTAATATATGAATCTTATTAACTCCATATAAAAAATCGATTCATACATATGATTAGTTCATTATAATTGACTATTCAATATATATTGTAATGTACGTATATTAAACTCATATTAACAAATTTAATTTTACTGTATATAAATCAATCCATGCAAATAATATGTCATCACATATTAATAATTTGACATATAGGGCATTTTAATTTACTTGCTAAATCCATATGCATGATCAAGACACATGTACAGTACTAATATAGAAGAACATTTCATGAAATATATATCTACCATGAAATCACAATCAAGATAATTTCAATAGATAATAAGCTTAAGCTATATATAATATTTAAGTCAGAAAAGACTACTATTGTGTTTCTCACACCAATTGTAGCCTATTTTATTTAAAAAATTCACTGCTCAAATGTAGTGTTTCAAACAAATTGTTATTAATTATATGAATAGTGAAAGCCAGCAATTTGTAATTCCCATGCATTTTTCATTTATTATTTCTCATTCCCAAATAATATATAATAATAATATAAAGCTAGTACTTGACATATATGCTTATTAGGTTCCAAGGAGCTGTCTCATGATAGTGATACTTTCCCAACTATATGGCTGCAATTTTTAATTCGAGCCACATGAAATCAAATCTTCATGATATGATCAAATACCGAGAAAAGAGATGATATATATATGTGAAGGAGTTATGTAAGGAATTTATATACTTCTATATATGGATAATATGCAAGATGATGACATTGACATTAATTTATACACCCCTTATGTAAAATGAAGATCATAATATGAAGACCCCCAAATATTTTTCTGTTACTAACAATATATTGAAGTACTAACTAGCTATATATATAGTTGTGTGTATATATATTACATAGATAATATGGAAGATAATGACATTGACATTAATATACACCCGAGAAATGCTAAAGGGCACCAGTGGTGCCTAGCACCTTTTTATGTGTCAGTATCGCTATTGGTCCGACTAAGTATCGGGTCCTATATAGTTTAATATAATAACTTTTAGGGAGTATCGCTAGTCAATCGCAACGCGACATGTCGAGAAGGTGTTAGGCACTACTTGTGCCTAATAGCAATGCTCATATACACCCATATGTAAAATGCAGATCATAATCATGAAGACCCCAAATATTTTTCTGTTACTAACTATTGAAGCATTATATGTACTGTTTAATAAGTACTGAAGAAAGGAATGAATTAGCTTATTATGCCAAATTTTGAACATAAAATTTAATTTTGCTTCACAGAAAAATGATATATCTTATACTGTAGTAGTGTGATTGGACACAGTGCCCTTTCCATATACATAAATAAAGTAATATACGATGATTAAATATCTATATACAATTTGTAGGTATATTAATATACACACATTCAATTGCATAAAATATACATAAATCTAAAACCATAGTGCAGTACTATAAGATATTAAATAGTATTCAGAGAAAAAAAAAAGAAAAGAAAAGAAAAGAAAGAGGGATGTAATTGTAAAAGGGGTGGCAAAAATATAGCTTAATAAAAACAGCCAAGCCTAGCAGTGATCAGTAAGAATTATACAGAGAAGAGATAATCAATATAGAGTAGTATATAATGCTTTAATAATTATTAGCTTGCAAACTTATAAGAATCAGATCAGATTAGGCATATATTGAACAACATTCAATAATCATTAAAATATAATAATGCGAATTCCCAGTACATATAATAGTGTGTGATACTTTTCATACATACCCCTAGTGATCTAAGAACTTGAGACTATACTTACTGATCATTTTGGGACCATTTTGCTTTAATCAATATGACTCTTTTAGCGTGAGCATTAATCCTGATAAGGTGCAAGCTGGCTGCTATATATATATATATACACATTATCTATATCTAATATATATAAATATAAAACACATGAATTACACTAAGGTAAAAACAAAACAAAGGTAATAAGCACTTGATGATATATATATTTAATAAATACTATACATTATTAATTAGTGTAGAGATCTAAGTAAAGCTAGGCACATGTATGTTTGTAAGATCTTTTTACATAACCGCACACTGAAAGTTTCTCTCTGATGAGCTAGCTTTATACCTGCAAAGCGTGCCTAACTAATGAGCCGCAGCAGCCAGTAGTAATTACAATCACACAGCATTAAAGGGCAAGCAACAGTACTAATAGAACAATTATAAACAAACAAAGAATTAACTTTTTCAATCTGACTCCAATAATCTACATGCCCAGACTTGTTTCTTTCTTACACATACAATTTAATTTATACATAAATTAATGTACGTATATACATGATAATAGGATGATGAAAATATTCAACACACACACATAGAAAATATATTAAAAAAAAGAAACGAATAAAAGCTGAAAGAATGATGGATACATATATATAAATATATACTAAACAGTTAACATACATATTGATGACATTTAGATTTAGATACCTCTGCAGAACTTATACACAATTGTAAAAGTAATATTCTGTTTCAATATTGGGATTGACTTTTACAGTACTATTTCATATTATATATATATATCATATGAATAGTGTAAAAATGATCATGTATATAATTGAGTTATATATACAGCCCCAACTGATCTTAGCTGGATATCTAGAGGGAATTTCTACTCAATTTTATAATCTTCAACCAGCTTCTATAGATATTTTATATGTATACAATACATCCTATGATAAATAGTGTAAAATCAAATGACAATTAATCAAATAATAATTAGGATATATACACTACATTATACATATATAGCAGTAATATATTAATAAAGCCGCCGTGTGCTCTTAACTCGTAATAAAATTACTATATATTATATGTATAAACATATTTATAGGACACAAAATGGAAATTGATATTGCAAGAAGTGAAAAAAAAAGTACTGTAATTCAATATTCATATTCATGGGAGCAGTAGTACGTATATAGCATTAATTAATTCTTACGAGCTAATTAATTAGGGTCCAAATCAAAAGACAAGGAAGAAGATTTTCCCTTCCGTGAAATAAACTCTGGTGGAATTTTTATTGGCATTTGGGAATGATGATGATTTGGTAGCCTTACTTGTTGGTGTTCGTGATGATGATCATCAAGAGAGTACTGAACCAAATTAGACGAAGCTGCAGCAGCTGGAACCTGATCATGATCATGATCATGATTATTATTATTATGATTGGAAATTACTGATGAAGAAGAAGCCATTGTTACACCCGCCAAAGACTCTTCCACTTCCTCCACCTCCACCTCCACCTCCGGACTATACTCCATGTTCACACCGAAAAGCCTCAGCCGTTTCGACGAAGCAGAAGGCGGAGAGCTTAATTTCCCATGGCCTGCGTAGTAGCCGCCAATCACAGCTGTCGGCGTTGATTCAAACACCCCGGGATCAATGTGATGATGATTATTATTATTATTATTATTGTTGTTGTTATTATTATCACTAATAATTCCACTCGCCGGCCTATTAATGATCCCTGTAGCAGCAGTACTAGAAGTGTGATAGTACTGGTTGTTGTGTTGTTGATGATGAAGATGAAGATTATTATTATAATAAGGATATTGAATACTACTATTATTGTAATTATACCGCAAATTTTCATGGTGTAGTGGTGGCATGGACATGGAAATTCCGGAAGGAAGCGAGTAGAAAGGCCCTTCACCACCGCGCCGGCCGCTAAATCCTCCTCCTCCTCCTCCACCTCCCCACTGATACTGATGATGATTTTCAGTTGAGAATTGTACTAGAGGTGTAATTAAGGATCCCGGATTGGTCGATTGCTGCAGCGCATGATGATGATATTGATGATGATGATACTGTTGATGTTGATGGTGGCCGAGAGGATGATGATGGTGGTGGTGGTGATGAGGTCTTCGCCTCCAATCAATATACAAACGAGCTTTAGCAGACTCATCACCAACACCTCGTTCAAACGACACAATGTCACCAGCATCAAGCTTCTTCTCCTTAACGAAACGACTCCAACCTTTAGTCATAACATAACTCTGGCTACTGTTCCAGTAAGAGTACCTAAACCTCCAGGACTTGCCGTTTCGATCCTCGAAATTGAGGAGCAATCCCTTGCTGCTGTCTTCTGTGGTAGATGAATTATCTAAAGGGAAGTACTTCTCGGCGTGTTGTTTAGGAATCACCAACCGATTTAGCTTCCCAACATCGCTAGGCGTAACCACTTTGTCAAACATGTGCTCTCGTTGATGATGATGATCCGTACCACTACTACTACTGCATGACCAAACCCCATGAGTACCGCTTGTACTGCTGTTATTGCTGTTTTCTTCGTAATTGGCTCTCAGTGATAAATCAGCCATATGGGGTTGTTTGGTTTAATTAATAATTCGTGGCGAGATCGATCGTTGATGATATTTGATAATGATCAGCTGAAGAATTATCTATTGCTGCTGTTGTTGCTGACCATTTCGGTTCTGATGAGTATAAAACGACAGTTGTAGTAGTGCTAGTACGATTATTAATACTGCTATTGCTTGTAGTAGATAACTCAGAATATAAGAAAGGAGAAGGAAGCACAAAACGACAAAGGGAATTGAGTCGTTTTTTAGTTATTAATTTCTTCTTATTATTATTATTATTATTATTACCTCGTTCAGTATATAGTTCTTGATTGTTCTTCGTCTTCTTCTGCTTTGTAATCTGATAATTGATCTTCTTGCAAAAACTAATCCATCAATTATAAACCATGCTTAGCTAACTTCGGCCATTTCACACTCCTCATCAACAAAACCCTTATTAACTTTGGAACACACACAATAAAGAAAAAAAAAATTAAATTCAAGAAATGAAAAAGAATAGATAAGAAAAGAGGGAAATAATAATATAGCTGCTAGTAGATACATATTTTAGTTTGAATATTAACAAAATTGAATAACATTTGGATTATTATTACTTATTAACAACCATCACCTGAAATTTCATGATATATTTTGACTGATGATCAGATCTATGCGGCCCAGAAATGGCAAGAGGGTTATAAAGTATGGTCGGTGCCTTCTTCTTTGACCACAAAGCAAGCAGAAAATTCTGAAAAAACCCTAGCGAAAAAGGAACTGTAATATAGCTATAATAAGCAGCTGTATGACTAAGACAAAATGGTTTGATAGTGTATTTTGCTTCCAATTAAGTTGTCTATCAATTGTTGTTGGTGTTGGTATTATTGACCAAATTAACTCAGCATATTCCCAAAGGAGAATATCAATATCAGAGAGAGAGAGAGAGAGAGAGAGAAAGACTTATAATTGTGTGTGGTATATCTATTCATATAATAAACTTTACTTTACTAATTGACTCATTGGAAGCTTCTTAGTTACTTTCAACTATCAAAACTAGCTAAAATAGAGTAGAAACTGAAGAAGAAGAAGATGATGAAGAAGAAGAAGAAGAAGAGAAGAAGCATTTTTCTTTCTTTCTTAATTTCATTGTTTTCTTTCCCCTTTATTTTTTTTTTCTCTCTCTCACTTCAGTATAAAAGTAATAAGACTTTTTTTTTTTTTTGGAAGGTAAGTTGTGTGTGAGAGAGAGAGTTTATACGTAGGGGCCCATAATGAACGAGATGTGGTTTTGATCATGTGAGTCTCTCGTCCTTTTCATATTATCATTATTAGTTTTTTAATGACCTTTAATCTGTACTACACCCTATTCAAATAACTAAAACCCAAATATATTAGCACCATTTTTTTTGGTTTTGTTTTTAGTATTAATAAAGATAAGTAACATGTAATTTTGCTGAATTAATTTCTAGCCTTTTGCTTTTATATGTACTGCTGCCCAATGTTTTCGGTTTGCAACCAAAGAAATATTGATTTTTTTTTTATTGGAAAAAATACTCAATGTTTTTAAAAATTTAGTTTTGTTTTTTTATTTCGTGCTACAATTCTGTTTGTGAGTTTGTGTGTATACTTGTAAGGACATGATTAATAGCCATTATAATAAATATGTATTAATCGATCGTGTCCTTATACATGTACAAACAAACTTATAAATGCAAAATATTAGCACAAAATTGAGTGTAATTGGGCAGAATTACACTATTAGTAACATTGGGTAGTTTTATTACTAAAAAATTAATGGTCTCTCAATTACAATCCAAAAATATTAAGTATTATTTCAAAATTGTTAAAAAGTATTACTGGTGCTAAAACTTTTTTTTAGTGTCATATAGTTATAATTATAATTAAGTATAGCAAATATCATATAACTTAAAAAAAAATAATATTTAAAAAATATCGCTAAATAATTATAAGTCGGTTCCATTTATAGAAGTACTACACATCACAAATATCTAATAATAATACTCTAAGTATTTATATAGCAAATTTTATTTTTATATATTAATTATTAATTGAATGGAAATGTAATAAAAAATAATAATAAGAATGTTGAAGTTAATAGTGTTTATTATTAATAAGATTTTATTATTAATAAGATTTATGATTAGAGAAAGGGGTAGGGAGGGGGCAGAGCTAGTTAGGTTTGGAGTTTTTGACTTTTGGGATCATTGATGATATATGCTGGTCCTGCTGCCAGTGTGAAAAAGGCACCACCTCCTCCTATTCGAGCACACCGACCTTGTTTGTAGGCGCCTCATAATTCTGATTCTCTTTCTCTCTTTTTCTTTTTCTTCTTAACCAAAAATATTCTAATTAATTGGTCTGTAAAAAAAGATAAGTACTATATATATTTATACACATATATATATCATGTGATGTGATGCTCCAAAAATTACAATTTTTATCCATTTATATATATACTTTCATTTTCATATATGTGCAGTGTTGTGTGTGGTTTCAATTAATTAATAAATACAATATTTTTAGTTACCTCATTATTCATATATGAAAAGGCCATAAATTTTGTTTTAATTAGAAATTGTACAAATGATCATTTTATATATAGTTATTGTTCGTCACATGCAAATGCAATGTTACCTTAGTATATGTATTGGCATTAATTGGTATCTTAACTAATTAAATGAAAAATTCTTTTTCTTTTTCTTTTTTTCCTATTTCTCTTTATTAATTTCTGTAATTAATTACCAACCTTGGATAATGCAAATTGGTTACTGTGGTCCAATTATCATCTACTTCCCCTTTAAGAAGAAAATGGTTGGAGAGAATAATAACTTTCAAAAGCAACATTACTATATACTATATACTATATATACGTGAATCGATTTGGTCGGGTTATAGTATATTTTTATTAACGCAATATAAATATCAAGTTGCAAATATTTAATTATAAACTACCCAATTAAAAATTAAAAAAAAATTCAACCCGTCTAATGATTTCGTCAGTTTAGTCAGGTTAACCCGTCTAAATCGTTTTTCATTTTTTTTTTATAATTATTAATGTTAGTTTTTAGTATTCAAATAATTAGATTTAAAAAAATAAAAATATATTATTTATATTTCAAGTTAAAAAATACTATAGGTTAAATTAATTTTAAAAATATTAATATAAGATAAATATAACTGAATAAACATAAAATAATAATAAAATAATATAGTATAAATTTTAAACTTCAACTACAATATCTAAATATAATAAAAATTATTAACTATATAAAGTCTAAGTTTTAAGTTCAACACTAAAATGTCTAAACTTTAAATACAAAATAGTTTAACTAATAAATATAAGGGGGCTTATTCATTTTTATACTTAAAAACAGTTTTTTTTGCATTTTTACAGAATTCTACATAGAAACCCTACTGCAACTAGCGCTCCAACTTAAATTGCAACAAAAAATCGTACAAAAACCCCTATTGCAACTAGTGCTGCAACCACTTTAGAAACCCAAACTGTAAATTTGAAAAAAAAAAAGTTAAAGAAATAGTATATGGAGTAATTCCCCTAAATATAATTTATGTAATATCTTATATATTATATATATACTTTTATTAAAAAAAAATATATAAATCGGTTTAATTCGGTTTATTCGGGTTAATTGGGCGGTTTAGAATTTTATAATAAACCACCCAATATATTCATTGGGCGGTTTGGATTTTCATTGTATTATTTCAGATTGTATTTTTTGTCGGTTTATTCGGTTTGATTTTGGCAGTTTATTCAGACTGGACGCTTTGTAAATTTTATTGAACACCCCTAGAATAGAGGGTTGATCAAATCCCAAATTATGAATTAATGTAATATGTATAGACATTTTAATAAAAAAAAAATATCTATTAATTAATGTATACAGAAATATCTCTTGTATAAGATGATCTATACATAACCATTCCATATACACTTAATTTGGTTATAATAAAAAAGGATAATGATTAGTTAGTCTATATTTATATATATATATATATTTATATATAGATATATATATATATTAAAAGTTAGCTTAATTGTGGTCCTTGTGAAAATTTAGTACTCTGATTATATATTTAGTGTACATCCATGTAAGTGTATAATACTCTACAATTAATAGGTCCCTCATAAATTAATTAATGATGCATATCTACACACCTAATTAATAATATAATGATCAGAGAGTGGGTATATACACACAACGAAATTAATAGTATATATATACAATTATTACACTAGAAATACAAAACCATAAAAAGAATATAAAAAAAGGTTATATATTATACTTTGTCATAAGATTTGATAAATCTAGTTAATAATAATGTAAAACTTATTTATTCTTCCATTATCCACATGCAATTTATCAAAAGACACAAAGAGGTAGCAGCTAGCTCTTGCGATCTTGGGAATTGCAATTGTCATATTATATAGAATAAGTACCCCACACCATATATTGTCATCTTCGTACTCGCGTCATCTATGTGATATCAACTGCATACCTTTGTCTTTTATATGTATAAATTTATTTATTAATTATAAGATACTGTATAAACTTGTATATGTACATAAGGAGAAGTACTTAATGTTTTCATAATAATATTGACTATATACATATACAATATATCGCCGTATATATGTACGTAGTACTATATACTCCGCTTATATTTATTAATTAGTAACCTAAATATGCATCAGACAGGAGAAATAGAAAGAGTGAAATTGTTTCTTACTAAGTAGAACATGTTAGGCCATTTCAGGGAATTAATTAAGATAGATAAGCATTAATTATTTTATGTAGCAACATATTAGGTGTACGAATCCTTTTAATATTTATATAATATTAAAAAATCAAGATTAAGAGATGAGACATCTTATATCATATGTTTATGTTTTAACTGATCATTTTATATTACTTTTCTAACTAATTTAATTAAATTTGATGTATAAGTATAACAGACTTAACAGTGATATTAATTACACGCATACGTCGATATCAGTTCATTGATCCCTAGACTACATGCATTTCCACTCTGCAGGCAATAGTAATATATATATATTTATATATGTGTTATGCATAGACAATATGATTGTTAGTCTCTGCAAATTATATATAGGGGACATTTCTTAACTTTTTAAGACCAATCTCTCTATATTCTAGTCTCTGAACATGCATATAATATAATATATAATACATAAATATATATATATGTATATAGCTTCAGTTCCGTACCAGTTCTAGTTTGTTATCTTATGTGATTTTTTAGTATACCTTTGTGTATTCATAGTTGTATACTAAACAGCCAGCTAGCTAGGGAGGTCATATTCACATCTTAATGATTCATATATATCATAATATATATTCAACTATCTTGATCATATAAATATATTTTAATTATATTTATAAATATGAGTTATCAATTGGGGACCTCTAGTTCTATATATCCTTTTCTCTCGTCATTGTCTTTGATCTATATCATTTATTTTATGTATTCAGATATTGAGGGCAACCATCACTCGTGCCAATCCCCAATTTATATTTAATTAAATTTTCTAATAAAAAGATATATATATATATATATATGTAGTACTTTATTATTTATTAATTATGAATATGTAGACGATGAATATGTAGACGACAGAATATAAATGGGGTAATTGAGAGAGGGCTCTAGCTATAGGTCTAGCTAGAGAAGTAGGGTTTAGGACCACAAACCTAGAGAGATGAGTACAAAGAAAGAGAAAGAGAGAAGAGGCAACCAAACCAGTTTCACCAGAAAGAGGCATATACATATATATAGACATATATGAAGCAAAAGAGAGAGACTTTGGTCCAGTTGGAGGTTTCCTTCTTCTTTGATCATCATCATTATCATCATCATCATAAGTCCTGTGTGTTGGGCTTTTTGTCCCCATATATATATATGTGGATATTCATCTCTCTTTCTCTCTCTAGATCTCGTTCTCTCTCTGACCATACCATGCTCCATAATAAAATCGTTTGTATATATAGTACTCCTCTCAAGTGTCATCAATTTCCCAGCAACTCCCCACCTGTATATAAATATAGAGATCTGAGTTTTTCCTTATTATCTTTCGTATTAGTTTAGTTATATTTTGTTGGTTTGGTTGCTCTAACAGGCATGTCCAATAAATAGTAAATTCTTAATTACGGTTTATATTTATATATATATTTATATGGGTGACTATTCAATGGTTACATTTTTATTGTAACCATATGGTTACATTTTTCTTTGACCTGTAATAGCAGGTTACTAATAGTTAGACTTTCCTTTTTTAAAATTAATTAATTAAATAGTAGACATTCCTTTTTTAGAATTAATTAATTATAATTAACTATTTTCTTAAAATAATTAATTAAATATTCAACAAGACCTCTTTTAGCAATTAATATTTATATTTAAATCCTTACTTGAATTATTTTAATAATTAAGCCCTTTAATTATAATATTTACAATAAAATTTATTTTTTTTACAAAAATTAAACTTCTTTTGACACAAATTACAATGCTCTTCTTATAATAAATTTTCAAATAATTAGTTATTTTTAAATGATATTTAATTATTTTGTTACAATTATATGAACTAAGTATGAGGCCTCAAGCTAATCAATCGATAACAAGTGCAGCTATTTTTTTTCTAAAAAATCCTTCAACTTATTTTATTTTTTACTTTTTAAATATTTAAATAAGAAAATAAATAATTAAGTGAAATAATTTAAAATTAAAATTACAAGTATAATAAAATTTAAATTATGAAATTATATGTGTATAAGTTTAAATTATAAAAAGTTTTGTTATAAAATTTTAAATAATTTAAGTATAAAAAAATAAATTGCTAAAAGATCCTTATATAGTAATAAATTGCAAAAAATTAATTAATAATTATAATTAATTTAATTCTAAAATATAATTAATCTTAATTAAAGTTTTATAAGGAAATAAATGATTAGGTTACTTTCAGGTTACAGGTTATTTATTATTTATTTTTATTTAATTTTCAAATTAATCACAACCATTCAATAGTAATCCAATGGCTTAAAAAAATGTAACCATGATGGTTACAATAAAAATGTAACCATTGAAACCTCTTCCATATTTATATATATAAAAGAAGACATATGCATGTGGCCTAACTAAGTATTTTTTGTTTTTTTGAAAGGGAGAGAGAAATGGCCTAAGAATTTCTATTGGATTTTAAATGAATTATCGGTGTGTACCTTTTCTCCTTTGGGTATAAATAATTAAATATGATTTTTTTGATATAAAATTCGTAGCCTATTTTTATTTTTATTTTTGACGTGGTGAACAGAGTTACACAAAATTAACAAAACGGTAGTAGAACTTCCTCGAATCAGGATAGCTCATCGTCTAATTGGACATGTTTTGCTAACCATGAGCTGTAGAATTCTAATTGCAAGCCACATAGAACAAAAGTGTCCCTGGAAATTTAGACAATAAAGATATAACATCTTCAAACAACACTCTATCACATTGAAAAAACACCTTCCCATTATTAAAAGTTGTCGCCAGAGCTAACAAAACTGAAAAAATATCGCAACACCAAACTAAAAATACAATTATATTAAAATGACCATTTTCAAAATAAAATTTAAATACAAACTTAAAGTTTAACACCCAATCTATATCAATAGCTCGGCATTACTAAAAACCTAAAAAACCAACATAATTTTTAAGAATAACTAGCAAAAGGTATTACCCTTTGGTTAGTAACAACAAACTAACACCCTAATTTAAAAATGTTGAAAATAAATATTAAACACATTATATTTAAAATTAAATTTATCAATAAATTCTCTATAAGTGTAGGCTCTCCACAAAATAACTTACAAGATAATAAAAATAAAACTCTATTACCACATAATATAATGAAAACAACTAAATAATGTAAAATGAAGATGGTAAAAAAAATCCATTTTAAATATAAGGACTTAAAAAGACTTAAATATTTATCTATTAAAAGTGAAAAATCGTTGAAGTAAAAATTATGAGCACAAAATGGATCAATTCTCTTGCTCATTGACCATAATATAAAATTAGCCTAAACAAATAGGAACAAGCCATAATAAATGTCACAAAAGCCAAACAAGGTACATAAATTGTAAAAGACATCAAATCTATCAAAAATAGTTCAAAAACTTGTGTGGTCTTATATATAGTTAAAACTTCTTTAATACACCATAAAATTAAAACTTAGATAACAATGACATAACCAAAAAACTTCACATCATGCTTTGACATCCATAAATATACAAACTATATCTTTTAGTATAATAAAATATCAATGATCAACTTCAGCTTCAAATTCAGAATAACACTCAAGCGGTGGAGGTTTTGAATGAAGAGAAGGAGATAAAGGCTACCTTGAATTTTTGTTGTAAAATGATGGAAAACTACCAGAGGCAAAAAATCAAGATCATTTGGTTGCAGTTTAGGGATAAAAATACAACTTATTTTTATGCTAGTATTTAAAAACACAAGGAAATGGGATTTTTTGGAAGAGCTTCTGAAGTTTGACCTCTTTTTTGTCAGATTCATTAATTGGATCATGACGTGCTTAAGGGGGTCTACTTACTCTTTAGTCTTAGATGGTCGTGTGTAGGGGAAATTTTCAAGGAAAAAGGGTTAAGGCAAGGAGATCCCATCTCTCCTTTGCTATTTGTGTTGGTGATAGAATATCTTACTCGGTTACTACTCTTTGCTGCTCTTAATTCAGATTTCAGGCATCATTCAATGTGTAAATCTTTAAAGATAATCAGTCTATGCTTCACTGATGATCTAGTTCTGTTTTATAAAGGGACGAAAAAATATGTTCATATAATCCAAGAAGTTTTTACTACCTTTAGTAGTTGTTCAGGTCTTCATGCTAACCTAAACTCATATTTATTTTGGTGGGGTTGATGATACAATTAATCTGGCCATTCTGCATCTAGTTCCTTTTGAAGAGGGTCATTTCCCTATCTTGGTGTGACAATGTCACCAACAAAAATGGAAGGCAGTTAATTGTAATTATTTTCTTAAGAAAATTCAATTGAAACTACATAGTTGGGCAAGTCGGCACCACTCTTTTGCAGGAAGTGCAATTGATTCATTCAGTTTTATTGGATATTTGTTACTATTAGATGAGTATCTTTATGCTACCGCAAAAAGTTGTCAAGGATGTTGATAAACTCTGTAGGAACTTTTTGTGGGGTGCGAGGTAATTCCAGTAAGTTGCACTGAGCCTCGTGGGACCTTGTCTGCAACCCTAAGAATTATGGAGGGTTGGGTTTCCAGAATGGAGCTAAATAGAACAAAGCTTCAATTGCTCGATATATTTGAGATCTTTCAACAAAGCAAGATGTTCTTTCGGTTAAATGGGTCAATGCAATCTACTTAAAATAACAAGATTTTTGGGTGGGTGATAAGAAAAGGGATGTGAGTTGGTATTAGCGCAAACTACTCAACCTTAGGAATATTTTCACACGGGACACAATCCTAGATGTTGGTAAGGGGGAAATTTTCGAGTTAGTAAACTTTACAACTCCTTTCTTGCTCCTTTTGCTAAAGTTGATAATTGTAAAATGATTTGGCAAAACATAGATTTATCCTTTGGCAAGTCTCTCATAATAACTTGTTGACAAGAGATCACTTGTTGACAAGAGGTATAACTATTTCCTCTACTCTTTGCCCAATGAGTGATGTTGGTGACGATTGCCATACTCATCTTTTCTTTGAGTGCCCATGCATTTTCCAAGTAACTTCTGTAGGTAATTAAGTCTTGACTTAGTAATGCTATTTGGCCAGAGTCTTACCTAGATTTGCTGGTGTGGTTAAATACTTGTTAGGTTATTTTTAATACTAATTTTAGATTAAGTTTAATATATTTTTAATTTAGTTCTACTCTTGTTTGAAGTTATTTTACGCTTTTTATCTTTATTTTTGTAGATTTAAAATAGAAGAAGATTTAAAAAAATCAAAGGAATAAAATGGAAAAAAAATAAAAAAATCTCACAAAAAGATGATATATAAAATAGAGAAAATTGTGCAAGAAAATAAAACTAAAACTTCATGCCTAAATTCAACTATGTTCTGGTTAGATTTTGGAAAAATTCAAAACATAAAAGTTCTAGATCTCTCTTTTATCTTTCCGGAACATTTTGAATCGTCTAATTCTGAGCAATATTGAGAGAGTTATGGCCAAAATACTATCAGTCAACGCAGTAGAAAACTCGCCTCCTCTTCTAATCCTAAGCAGAATAAGTTTTCTAATTTTAAGCAGAAAAGGTTTTTTTCTTCAGCGATTTTTATTTTATTTTATCCTATTTTGGCTATAAAAGAAGTGGACTTCAATAGTTTTGGGAGCAATTTAAAGGGAAAAAAGAGTATGAATTTATGAAACAGAAGTCAATACTAGTGGAGGTATTCTACAGAGTATTTTCAACATTATTTTATTCTCTATCTACTTCTCTTTCTTAAAGTTAATATATGTGATTTTGCTTCCATAAACATCTGTAGCTAAACACTTTATTAGGGTTAGATGGATATTGTTTGACATTGTTAGTTTTAATATGATTTATTTCCCACTAATTTCTATGTATTTTATTTCATTCAAGCAGAATTACTTACTTTTAATTGTCTGGCCATCAATTAACTGTTTATTGATTTCGAGGGCGAGATCTGAGAAGTGAGTATCGATTATGCTATAGTGAAATAGAACTGAATTTCGATATAGGACGAGAGTATTTGTATGGTTTAGATAGCTTATATGGTTTCTATGTTCAATGGATGTTGCATGTTAAATTTATCACGAGAGTAGAAAGTTTGCATGTGATTGAGATTTATATATCTGAGAAGACTATAAATTACCTTAGTAAACCTGCTATTACATAGAAATTGATAATATGGAGATAATCATATTAGGTCATAATCAATAGACACAATTGAAATCGAAGCCCTAGTTTTTATTAATTGTTAATTTCCTTATTAGTTTAATTGCGTATTCTTTCACTATTTTTATTTTCTAGTTTTAATTCTTTCTTAATTTTTATTCAACCAAAATAGAAGTAAAAGTTTAAGGGAAATTCTACAATACACCTTCTTAAAATAGATATATTGATGCACCCTTATCTGTTTTAACACCCGAAATAATTTTTTAGTCAAATTTTTTCTCATGGTCATGTACGTTATAGTTATTTAAGACATCCTGCAAAATTTTAAGAAATTTGAAAAAGTTTAACACGCCGAAAACTACGTTAAAATAGTGTATTGCACGCGTGACTATTTTATTTTATAGTCGTGTAAAATAGACTGTTTGAACATTATTTTCTATATTGTAAATTATTCGGAAGTTCTTAAAATTTTGTAGGTTATCTTAAATAGTTATAACGTACATGAATATGAAAAAAAAAATTAGACTAAAAAAATTTTCTCGAGGCCGAAACAAGTTAAGGGTGTATCAGTACATCCCTTTTAAGGGGGTGCATTGTAGAATCACCCAAAGTTTAATTTTAACATATATAGCTACAATTTTCGTGGGATCGACTTCACTCTTAGTGAGTTTACTACTTGTCACGATACGTACACTTGCGTGTTGAAATTATCACAACAATACTAAACGTGATCGTAGCCTGCTTAACAAGATTGTTGCGGCTACTTGTGCGACAACAGTTTACTTCATCTAGTAGAATCGAAATACTTGCATTTCTGAGCAAAAAATGTTTAAGATTTTTTATGTGAACAATTTGATTAAAGTAGCGCTTAAAGCGAGATTATTTCTTATTGATAGGAGGAAAATATCTAAAAGAGATCAGTAAATTTTTAATTTTGTTTGTAATATGTAAGTAAGTCGGTCTTTTGTTGTACTGTAATTCTGGTTTGTGTAGCTTTTTTCTGTTTTGATTAATTAAATTTCTCTTTTAATAAAAAAAATATCAATGATACTAATTATGAATGTATTAAAAAAATTAAGTTAAATCCAATAGTAGTAAACTAAGCATATATAAATGATTTTAAAAAATTACACAATAAAAATATTAATAGACGAACTAAAGATTTGTGGTCTTCGATCGACATCTCTTGTTTGTTGATCCAGCGAAGTCGCAACTATTGTACGAAAACTTGTCTCTTTCTTCTTCTCGCCTGTACGACCCAGTTGAGCAACGACGGCGTGGGGTGGACTGGTCGGAGGAGGAGGTAGTGCGGGGTCAGTCGGATGGCCGCTTATTGACGCCTTCAGTAAATTTGGTGACAGTTATATACTACTTTTTCATTATTATTTAATTTTATTTTTATTTGTTAAAGAGGTGGTTAGTGACATTGGTTCTTAATTCTTTTTTAATTATTTTTATTACTTTTAAATAAACTGCAATCAGTTTTTTGAGCAGTTATTTACTTTTAATATTCTTTTAAAGTATTTAACTTTTATTATTATTGTTTTAAAAGTATTATTATCGAATTAACTCAAATAATGAGAGTTATGTTGCTATTTTTATGAGTTGTTTTTTTTTAAATAAATTATTATTTTATTTTATTTTTTGAATGGAAGATTGGCAACTTTATTAACTTAAGGAATCAGCCAATACAATACTTAACAACTCCGAAGGGCAGTTGTTCAAATAAAATAGACGATCTGTCAAGGAACAAGCACTACGCGCAAGGAAATGCGCCGCCTTGTTAGCAGAACGTTTTACAAACTTAACATTAACAAAATTCAAATCACTTAAAAAGTTTCTGCAATCTTCAAGCAGTTGGCCAAAGTATGAAGGCATATGAATACCACTGCTAATCGCCTGAACAGCAACCAGACAGTCAGTCTCCAAGGTAACCTCTTGCCATCCGTTGAACTTGATCCAACTGAGCGCCTCCTTAATGCCAAAGGTCTTAGCAATTTCAGGTGACACTCGGCCTGGACAGCTTTTGGAGATGCCTTCAATTAGTCTTCCTTCCGAGTCTCGAGCAAGAAAGCCAAAGCCAAAACGATTTTCCACTTCAAATATAGAGCCATCAACATTTACCTTAATCATATTTTCCACAGGTTTAGTCCAATGCTCATTCTCCAAAACTTGGTTATTGTAAACAAGTAAAGGATCCATTCTTCTTTGTTGAGCACATAACCATTGATTAAGATTCGATCTTGCTGAAAGGACTACACTCGCAGCTAAACTTATCTTTTGTTTTCACAAAACGTCATTTCTTGCATTCCAAATCTGCCAAGCAACCATCAAAACTTCAGCAGCCACACTGCTATTCGTAGCAGCAGTAACATTAACAAACCAATTCTTGAAATCAGTCACATTGCCTGAAATGCAACTAATAGCTGATCTGTTCCAGCAAGATCTAGCAAAGTTGCAATCAATTAACACATGGGCAATGGTCTCCCTCTCCGAGTTGCAGAATTTGCACAAAAGGGGCACGTTAACATGTTTGGTCTGCAACTGAGTTGTAGTTGGAAGGCAGCCAGAAATGGCTCTCCAACCAAAATGAAGGACCTTGGGAGGTACTTTTATTTGCCAAAACCTTTTCCAGAAATTGTCACTGGTTTGAGCACCACTTTCCTCATCTTGAAGAAGTCTGTAAGAACTTTTAACAGAGTAAAAACCAGCAGCTTCTCTGTTCCAAAACCAGCAATCGGGTGCTTCATGTTGAGAAAGAGGTATGCCTAAAATCAGAGCTTTATCTCTCTCATTAAACAAATCGGATAGCACGTCCACATCCCAACTTCTATGGTTAATTTGCATCAGACTTGCCACGGCTTTCCCTTCCAGACCTGGATGAAAAGAAGTGACATATGGCTGCTGTAAATCAGGTAACCAAGGGTCTGTCAATATATTAGTAATTGAACCAGTGCCAATTCGAATCCTAGCACCTGCCTTGATGATTTCCTTAGTTTCAATAATGCTCTTCCAGATAAAACTTGGGTTGTTCCCAACATTTGCATTGAGAAAATTATCGTTGGGGAAATAACGAGCCTTGTAGATCTTTGTAACCAACGAGGATTGAGCTGTTAAAAGCCTCCACACTTGTTTCCCCAATAAAGCAAGGTTGTAGTTTCTGAAGTCTCTGAATCCTAGTCCTCCAAGACTCTTATGTTTACACATTTTCTTCCAACTAACCCAGCTCACTCCTTGTTTATCCTTAGACGATTGCCACCAAAACTTACTCATAAGACTTTCAAGGCCGTGACAAGTTTCTAAAGGCAAGAGAAAGACGGACATAGCATAGCTAGGAAAGGCTTGTGCTACTGTCTTTAGTAGAATCTCTTTTCCAGCTTTTGAAAGAAAACGACTCTCCCACTGGTTTATTCTCTTCTGCACTTTATTTTTTAGGAAACCCAAGATTACATTTTTGTTCCTACCAACTAGGCAAGGTAGACCAAGATAAGAACTAGACTCATTAGCTTCCTTTATCCCCATAACATTGCATATCAAGCTTCTAACAGTAGGTAAAGTGTTACTGCTGAAAAATAATGAGGATTTGTCAAAGTTGACAGTTTGTCCAGAGGCATTCTCGAAAATTCTCAGCAATTGGATGACATTGGAGGCTTCATTCTCATTAGCTCTACAATAGACATAACTGTCATCAGCAAACAGCATGTGTGAGATAACCGGAGCTCTGTTTGCCACTTTACAACCTCTAATTCTTCTACTAAGCTCAAAATGCTTAATTAACGAGGAGAAACCTTCAGCACAAATCAAAAACAGATATGAAGACAAGGGGTCGCCTTGTCGGATGCCTCTCTTTGGAATAATAGGACCCATCTCTCTACCACTGTTGAGAATGGTATAGCGAACCGAACTCACACATTTCAGAATCAAATGAACCCAATGAGCATCAAATCCCATTTTAAGCATCATGTCTTTAAGAAAGCTCCACTCAACCCTATCATATGCTTTACTGAAATCCAAGCTAACAGCCATGTAACCTTCTTTACCACGTCTCTTCCGCTTTAAATAGTGCATTATTTCATAAGAAATCATGATGTTATCCGTAATAAGTCTTCCGGGAACAAATGCACTTTGATTATCCGAGATCAATTGAGGCAAAACTTCTTTAAGGCGATTAGAGAGAACCTTAGACAATATTTTATATAAGACATTACACAACGAAATTGGTCTAAGATCGCTCATGGAAGTAGGATTTCGCACCTTTGGAATTAAAACCATATGTGTGTCATTCAACCCCTGTGGTAACTCGCCATTTGAGAAAAAATTCCTCACCATTTGAATGGTATCGGGTCCAACAGTGCTCCAGCAACGTTGAAAGAAACCTGGTGTCATTCCGTCGGGGCCTGGCGATTTGTCAGGGTGCATTTGAAATAAGGCTTTACGAACCTCCTCACTTGAAACCGGGGCAACAAGGCTTTCATTTTGAGTGACTGTTACTGTAGCAGGGATATTGTCAATAACTTCAGAAGTATCAACACCACATGAGCAAAATAGATGGTCAAAATAAGAAGTGATAACCTCAGTAAGACCATCATGCCACCCAATCCAATCCCCATTTGAATTTTTAAGTTTGGTGATAGAATTATGCTTTTTCCGAGAAGAAGCATGAGAGTGGAAATACTTACTGTTATGATCGCCATCCCGTAACCAAAGTTGCTTCGACCGCTGCTGCCAAAAAAACTTCTCACTTAGCATATATCTCAAACAGTTCATTTTGAGCTTCTTGAAACTTAGTTATGGAGGCTGCGTCTCGACCCTTCTTCCACAACTTAATTTCCTTCTTACACTGCTGTATTTTACTCTTGAAATTACCAGTGTAACATTGCCCCCAATCCGCAAGAGCTTTACCACACGACTCAATTTTTTCAGTCACAGAAGAAGAATTGCTGAATTCCCAACAGTCGCTAACTATCTGCGTACACAACGGCTCCCTCAGCCAGGCGTTTTCGAATCTGAATCTCTTCTTAGCATAAGTGACATCAGGTTCGTAAGGGGAAAGGAGAATAGGAGAATGGTCGCTGCTGGAAAACTCCAAATTGAATAACTTCGCTGATATAAACTCCAAATTATTATTATTATGGCTAATTTGGATTTTTTTTTCCCGAACTTCGACATGTAACAAATCATGTCCCCTAAATTTTTTTGGCCGTTAAAAATTCCCCCTTAACTATTGAGATTGTTAAATTTAAAGACTTTTGTCTAATTTTAGTAAAAAAATTCTAACATTGATGAAAGTTCAAGGGTCATGATTTCGTACATATTAAAGTTTTAGGGGCATGATTTGATAGATATCAAAGTCTGGGGATCATGATTTATTACATAAACAATCACTGAAACAGTAATTTGAATGAAATTAGACAAAAGTTCTTAAATCTAACAATCTTAATAGTTCAGGGGGAATTTTTAACGGCCAAAAAAGTTCAAGGGGCATGATTTGGTACATGTCAAAGTTCGGGGAGAAAAAAAATACTAATTAGCCTATTGTTGTTGTTGTTGTTGTTGTTGTTGTTGTTGTTGTTGTTGTTGTTGTTGTTGTTGTTCTTTATTCTTTCTTCTTCTTTCTTCTTCTTCTTCTTCTTTGTTGTTGTTGTTGTTGTTAAAGGTGTTAGTTTTTGTTGTATTAGCTTACTATGTTAGTTTTTAAATTTCCATACTAAATTGTATAAACTATTAATTATATATGAGGTAAATTTTATTATGACTATTAGTGGCATTAGTTATTGGAGAATTTTAGTTCTTGGTTATTAATAAGATTGTAAAGTTATTAAGTTATTCAAGTTATTAAATTATTTGAAGTAGTCTCTGTCCAAGATCTAGTGCCGACATCAACTACATTTGATAAGATAAATTTTCTCTTTTTATATAGAAGGAATATTTTTAATAATTTTCAATATGATTATTAATTTGTACTGAAAATATATTGTAAAATTTTCAATAATATTTATTTATTTATTATGATTATTATTATTTTATTTTTTCCTCACTAATGTATATTTTGTTTATTTGTAGTTAAAAAATTTCCTCTTCGAGGGAGTCAATTCTCATGAGCACAAGCTCCTCACCTTCATGCTACTTAGACGATCTCCTCCCGTCTAGAGTTGTTCGTTGCTGGGTTTTTATTTCTTTTATAGTGATTCTAAAGGTGTTATGATTTTTATCCGTTCTTTTTCTACTGGTGTCTTCGAGTGGGCCTGTTGTTAGATCGTTTAGGTTTTTGTTATCTGTCTTTCCGGGTGTATGTTTTCAATATATTATGCGAAATGGTAATATCACAGCATGGTGAGTATAATATGCACTACAGATAAAAAATAAGATTTCGTGGTTGGAAGAAATTCCTCCTTATTTAATAACTAATGTATTGTTTGACACTTAACAATAAAATTAGTTATTATATTAAAAAAAAAGTGACTAAATAAAGCAAGAAATTAAAATTTACATTAAATTTAAAAGAGTAATTTGCGGCATAAATACCTAAGTTTTATACCGAGTAGCAGATAAATACCTAAGTCATATTTTTTGTGGTAAAAATACCTTCCGTTACACTCTTGGAACTTCCGTAGGTACCTCTCCGTTATGTGCCAAGTTAGTGTCTACGTGTCACTCGTTCATTGGTCCATGTCATTAATTTTTTTTTATTATTTAAATGTTTAAAAATGATTTTGAAAATATAAAAAATAAATATAATCAATTTCTTTTTATCATTAATTCTTATACATTTAAAAATTAAATAAAACTTATTTTTTTTAATTAAAAAAATTACAAAATTAAATTAAACATAAACACTTAAAATTAAATTAAATACAAAATTAAATTCCGAACCTAAAAAATCTGAGAACACTAAAATCGCCTTCTTCCTCCTCACCAACAACAGCCCTATTTCACGCTAAAATTACAAAAAAGAACAAAACGCAGAACCTCAAATCGTCTCCTCCCAAAATTGAAAAAAAAAATACACCTAATAAATTTCTCCCACAAAAATCCTCATCTATAATATCTTGAACAAACCCAGAATTAAAAACTCAAACCCAGAAATAGAACAAAGACCACAAATCCAAATGCCCAAATTCAAGCTCAAACCTGTAAACATTAAGGGAGATGTTCGCAGGTCGACGCCGATGAGGGGGTTGTTCGCTGGTCGACGCCGAAATTTGCTAACCCTTTCAACCCCACATGTTTCTAACTTTGATCCCGTGGTCACTCACCGGTAGATCTCGAGTGATGAGAGATTTTGGGTTTTTTAATTTTTTACAATTTGGATACAAAGAGAAAAAGGAAGAAAAAGAGGATGAGATGTGGTGAAATAGGGCTGTTGATGGTGAGGAGGAAGAAGACGATGACGATGGGGGCTGTTCGCAGGTTGACGCTGATGAGGGTGAAGAGTGATGACCCCTGGTTCGCATCCCTTGTTCCCAGAAGATGATGAGGGAGAAGAAACCCTGAATCGCAAGAGAAGGGGGAGAAGAACGAGATTTTAGTTTTGTATGATTTTTAATATTAATTAGATTTTAAGTTTATATGTTTTTTAATTTTGTAATTTTTTTAATTTAAAAAATAAGTTTTATTTTTATTTTTTATACATTTTAAATATATTATTTTAATTTTAAAATGATTTTTAAATAAGTTTTAATGAATTTTAAAATGAAAAATAAAAATTTATGATGTGAACTAATAAAAGGGTGACACATGGACACTTACTTGGAAAAAAACGGAGAAGTACCTACGAAAGTTTCAGAAATGTGATAGAAAGTATTTTTACCACCAAAAATACGATTTAGGTATTTATCTGCTACTTGGGATAAAATTTATGTATTTTTGCCGGAAATTACTCAATTTAAAAATGAAAACTTCTAACTAAATATAAAGTTAATTCTTTAAATAACAAATAAATGGTAAGAATAATTAAAATAATTTAAATAAGTACGTAAAATAAATAATTTCATTTAATAAAAGATTACTACATAAATGAGTATTATATACATTAATATTAAAATGAGTATCATAGCATAGTTGAGCTTCAATATCATTTAGTTGGGACATTTAATTCTATACATAATATTTGAAAGATTGGTTTATTAAGTTTGGCACTCGTAGCTGTTGCCTTTGTGGTCAAGTTGATGAGTTTCATAACCATCTCCTCATTGAGTGACAAATTTTTTACAGTGGCTAAATGTTAATACCAGATTTTGTACAGGGAAAGAAATATATACAAGTAGATTAAAAGAAGCAAGTTGAACGAGTTTCAAAAAAGGTTGATTTATAATATTTGGCGCGTTCGGAATCGGAATGTTGCTTATTAGGAGAACAGAGTGTCGATGATTGATTATACAATAATAAAAAAAAAAAATTAAATTTAATGTCTATAATAGAATTTATTATACACTTTTGAAAGGAATTAATGTAAATGATTTTAGTTGGTTTAATAAGTTTTTTGATATGTAATTATGAAGAGTTTTTTTTTTTTTTGCCGTTAAACTCTCTCAACTATTATTTCAATTGTATTTAATTTTTTAAGCTTAAATTTTAGTAGTAAAATCTTTTAAATTATTAAACTGTTTATGTGTACACTCTTGTACCGTGACATGTTTATATTAATAAACTTAATATTATTCTTTAAAAATTCACTACAAAAATCTTATTTTCAGTTACAATAAAATTTGTGACTAAAAGTAAAATAGTTGTGACTAGTTATAAATCATCGTTCATATGTTGTGACTAATCTGTGGCTAATAATCACAATTTGTTATGACTAAATATATTTTTAGTAACAATACTTGGTGTGACTAAAATTAAATTAGTAACAAGTACTTGTGTCTAAATATATATTATGTTTTAGTCACAAGTAATTTTTTGTTGTGATTAAAAGTCACATTTAACCATAAAAAATTTATGTTTTGTGACTTTATCATTATAAAGATAGTTGATTTTTTGTAGTGATTATAAAAAATTATTTCAAAATTTATAATTTTTTTAATTAATATATTATTTATTTTTATAATTTTATTTAGTTTTAAAATAATAATATTAGGTTTACCAATATAAGTGTGTCATATGTACAATAGACATAAGTAGTTCATATTGCAGTTAATTGTGAAAAATACATGACACCCTAAATTTACAAACAATTCAATAGTTTAGAGGGTTTTATTGTCAAAATTTAAATTTAAAAAGTTAAGTACAAATAAAATGATAGTCGAAGAGTTTAGCCGCCAAAAACTCAATTCTTAATCGGATGGGGCTTTATGAACTTTAGTTGTAACTCTTTCAATAATGCAATACAAAAAACTCATTTTTACCAAAAAAGTGTAATTTTTTTGCATATAAAAAATCGATTCTCGCTTTAATTATTTTATATAATATAACCCTACAAGAAATTTTACTTTTAGTCACAGCAAAATTTGTGGCTAAAAGTAAAATAGTTGTGACTAATTACAAATCACCGTTCTTATGTTGTGACTAAAAATATTAGTCATAAAAATCACAAATTGTTGTGACTAAATATGTTTTTAGTCGCAATACTTGTTGTGACTAAAACTAAATTAGTGATAAACTTGTGTCTAAATACTATGTTTTAGTCACAAATAAGTTTTTATTGTGACTAAAAGTCACATTTAGTCACAAAAAATGTATGTTGTGACTAAAAAATTGTCACTAAAAGTTGCTATTTTTTGTAGTGTAATATCGTTTTAAAAAATTTTACAATGCACCCTTTGAAAGGATTGTCCCGATGCACCTTTATCTGTTTCGGTATCTAGAAAAAAAGTGTAGTCCAATTTTTCTTTATGATCGTATACGATGTAGTTATTTAAGATATCCTGCAAAATTTATCATGCCAAAAATTACTAAAGTTCAAAGATTTTGTTACACGCATGACTTATTTATTTTATACGTACGTGAAATAGACAGTTTGAACATTGAAAACTATATTGTAAATTATTCTAAATTTCTCAAAATTTTACAAAATATCTTAAATAATTATAATGTACAAAAATATGAAAAAGTTAGACTAAAAAATTATTCTATATACCGAAATAGTTAAGAGTTGCACTGGTGCACCCATTTCATTGTAGTTACACTTTATTGTTTTTTATATTTATATAAATCACAGGGTACTTCTTTAATGCACCCCTAAATAGGGATCTACCAATGCACCCTATCTGTTTTAGCATTTCTAAAAAAAAAATTGTCTTATATTTTTTTTATGGTTGTTTACATTATAATTATTTAATACTTCCTGTAAAATTTTGAGAGATATAGAAAAATTTAACATGCAAAAAATAGAGTTAAAACTGTATATTGCACACGAGACTTTTTTATTTTATACGAGTGTGAAATAGATGGTTTGAACCCTATTTTTGGTATGTTAATTTTTTTTTAATTTCTCAAAATTTTACAAGATGTCCTAAATAATTACAACATAGACGATCATTAAAAAAATTAGACTACGAAATTCTTTTAAATACCAAAACAGATAAAAAGTGCATTGATATATCCTTTTTAAGTGGTGCATCGATGTAAGAATTTTTCAAAATTATATAATCAAAGAGAGATTTGATTTGTGGCTATAAATATATTATTACTATCCTATATAAAAATGACTGTTCGATCAATATTTACTAAAATTATAACCTAATAAACTAAACCCATCAAATTAAGAGTATAATTTATTGGAAAATTTTACAATGTTCATCCTTAGAAAGGATTAACGATGCACCTCTATCTATTTCAATATTTGAAATAATTTTTGACTCGATTTTTTTCTCATAGTCATATATGTAAGTTTATAGTTATTTTATATATTCTGTAAAATTTTATGAAATTCTAAAAAATTTAACACGCCGAAAACAGGGTTCAAACAGTGTATTGCACGTGTGACTATTTTATTTTATACACATGTGAAATAGACTTTTTGAACACTTCTTTCTATATTATAAATTATTCCGAATTTCTTGAAATTTTGTAAGATATCTTAAATAACTATAAGTACACGAATATAAAAGAAAATTGGACTAAAAACTCTTCTGAATGTCGAAATAGATAGAGTATGCATCATTACATCGTTTTTAAGGGGCTGCATTGTAGAAACACGCTTATTATTTATTTGGCATTGTAATATATCCAACACTATATGTGCACGTGGTATTTTTATAATTAGTTAGTAATTTTTTTATATTATTTATTAAATTAAAATATAAAATTTCAAAATGCACCAATTACAATAAGCCATTTCTTGTAGTGGTTGACACCTAAATATACCCTATATTATTTCTATAAAATTAGTAAAATAAGAAAAAAAATTAACCACTACTATTGTAAAATTCAACAATACAACAATACATGATGTATCTTTATCTATTTTGGTATTTAGAAAAAAAAAAAAAATTAGTCTGAATTTTTTGTATAGTCGTATACATTGTAGTTATTTAAGACATCTTGTAAAATTTTGAAAAATTTAAAAAAATTTAACATGACAAAAAATATGGTTCAAAAAGTGTCGCACGCGTGAATTTTTTATTTCATACGCATGTAAAATAGACGGTTTTAACATTAAATTTTATATATTTTTAATTATTCTAAATTTTTTAAAATTTTACAAGGTGTCTTAAATAACTATAACGTACGCGATTATAAAAAAAAATTAGACTAAAAACTTCTTTTACAAGCCGAAACAGTTTGCATTAATACACTTATTTTAGTATGGTGTATTCTAAAAGCAGTTAATTGATTACTTTAAAACATTAACAGTGAAAAATGACCCAAGCCCTGCACTACGTATTCATGAAGAATAATATATCATAAATTGTTATGTATAATATACCTAACCTAAGTACTATTAATTGTATATGATACACACAGTCAATATGCAACAAACACAAACTCAACATAAAAATTCTTTGTATATCTATATGATAAATTAAATAAACCTCATCAATTGATTCACTCATTTATGTATTTGAATTATAACCACAAAAAGGATACAAATATATAGTAGTGATGTGTCTGCATCAAGTACTACCAATATATATTTAGTAGCATGCATGAATATTGGTGATGATGATATATAATTGCAAGCTGTTATCAACTATGTATAAAAATACACAAAACAAACAATTTTTGTATACATATGCTTATACAAACTGTATTTGTGCATGTATATCTATAAATATATATACATAGAGAGAGAGGTAGACATTATTAATTGCTATATACAAAACACCAAAAGTGGAAAATAAAAACTATATTTATAGGTATATATAGGTGGACAGTGGGACCATATGTGCAAGGCAAAGAGGGAACACAATTAACAAAATGTTAAAAGGGTAATTAAGCTTTTAAAAATGGAGGTGAGAATACCCAAATAATTCCCTTTTGTATTTTATTTTTTGATTTATTTTCAAGTGGAAACTGTGTACTGTGTAAGGTGTGGCCGTAGTGGAGGGCGGCAACATAGCCCATCTAACTCTGCACTTGCCTGCACCAGAACCAACATAATACAGTTCACAGCTACAGCCACCATTCCACCTTCTATACAATTTTTTTTCCTATATAATAATATATATTTCTTTTAAAAATAAATGAAGTACCCCAACCCAACCCCACACTAAACCCTAGTTAATAGTATATAGCTATCTATATTTATGTATAGCTAGTTTAGCTATACATATGTATATCTGATTTACAGCTCTGTGAAACCGTTGGACCTTTTCTCTCTCTTTCTCTCTGATAACAGCTGATCAGGCTTGCTGTTAAATCGCTTTCCTTCTTCGCAACTCAATTAGCTATAGGTGACCTATATATATACATAGGACGTTCAATTTAGAATTTAGATCATCATATAATAATTTACATATATATTTAAAAAATAAAAAAAATTAATGAGAGATTTATAGGTACTAGTACCTTAATTAATTTATTATAGCTATGATCATTAATAAATAGCTAGCTTATTAAGTGGTGATCATGTTTTTGCGGGTAATAATAGCTACCATACATTATATTATTATGTATATAATTGTGCATTGCACTGGTGTAGGTGTAGCTTTGCTATTTTTTTTTTTTAATTTTTTTTTAAAAAAAAACTTTTTATTTTGTTCTGCAATTGTATCATTATATGAGCAAAGCTATCATAGCGCGTATATCTGCCAACCTGTAATCCCTATATATCTATAGATATATATCGAAATGGAATAAGAGAGAGGCCCATATATATATATGCCTTTAGTTTCTTTATTCGCACTTGACTTTATTATTACAGTTTCTGATTATCTGCGTTGAAATAAAGCAACACCTCACAATTAATCCTACTACCTCTTTGGTCTTTTGGGGTTCAAATTGATTTTGCTGTATATATATTCTTGTATTTTCATCATGTAAATACGTCATACATATATACAGATCTGATAAATTACTCAATTTAATTGATATATATTGCCATCTCCAGCTTTGTTTATTAGGGTATTTGTGTGAGCGGTTTATACAAATAATTTAATAACATTCAAGTTGAAACATTCATCACAGAAACTAAAAACATTAAACCTTAAAAATATTAATTAATTACAGCAAAAGTTTCAAATTTGATGAAGACAAAATTAAAGTTTTCAGTTTCGAATTCAGCAATACAACTAAAATTTGAATACAAATTAAAGAAAGTATAAAAGCAAATAAATTAAATTAAGTTCCTACATGATAAAACATTGAAGTTCTTTGCAAAGCAAAACAAAACAACCAAAGTTTCAACAAAGCCATTTAATTTTTAGCAATTTATTAGAAAATTTAGAAGCTCAAAAAGTAATATATTTCAAATAGTGCGATTTAAACCGCAAAATTATAGCAATTCAATTAGTACACTGAACTATATGCCATACAATTTGGAAAAAGAAAAAATACAATTGCTACACCGCTCGAAAGAGTTAAATTTGTGTGGTTCATATTAATGGACTTGTACGGGTATATGAGCCCTATTATTTTTTTATCTTTTTTCTAAACCCTAAATCTTATAAATATTTATTGATATATAATAATGACAATATAATTTGGACATAACTATATTGTTACATGCATATTATGTATGTCATATATATGTGGCAATCGTATCTTTCTGCCAGTTGCAATAACTAATTGGAAATGAAATAAAGTTTAATAGGGTGAACATGCTATCTAATTATGCACAAATTAACTAATTAATTAATTAATTCCTCCATAAAGATTATATATTATATCAAAAGAAAGCACAGCGTTACTGTATACGTGTGGTATTAATTATGCTATATATCTTTATATATATATATATAGTCTTAAACCCTTAAATTTGGTATATCATTATACTTTATTGTGTTTTTGGGCCATGGTTTTAGATAATTATACTCAATTACTTTTATGATCGTATTTGTTGACGCTGAAAAGTGACAAATACCAGCTCGCTAAATTAGTGAGATGAATAATAAGTTTAAATAATTTAATTTAGAGAGACACACAAAAGTTATAGTAGTTCATTCCCCATATCGCACTGGTAATGAAGCTACGTCTACTTCGAGCTTTTATTTCTCAGTGATGGTAATTACAGATAAATTTAAGCTCTGGTTTCTAGAGAGAGAAACTAGAGAGAGATGTTCTCACCTTGTAGGTACTAAAAAAGCTCTCTTTTTATAGGTGAAGGAGATCCACTAAATAGGAAAAAAAACAAGACTTTTTTAATCGTAGATGATGATCTAACAGTGAAAATTAACTTTTGAGGCTGATAGTCTTTTTTGAAACCCAGCGGGACCCGCTGCGGTTAACCTATAGCTTATTTCTATAACTCCCTTGGGTAAAATTTGAGGTCATCACTACAAAAATCTGCTATTTTTAGTGACAATTTTTTAGTCACAACATAATTTTTTTGTAACTAAATGCGACTTTTAGTCATAACAAAATGTTACTTGTGACTAAAACATAGTATTTAATTACAAGTTGTCACTAATTTAGTTTTAGTCACAACAAGTATTGTGACTAAAAATACATTTAGTCACAATAAATTGTAATTTTTGTGACTAATACCTTTAGCCACAGATATTTTAGTCACAACATAGGAATAATAATTTATAATTAGTCACAATTTTTTCACTTTTAGTCACAAGTTGAATCGCGTCAATCAGGTTAATATTGAGTGAGTTATGACTTAATAGATTTATAATTAGTCACAATTTTTTCACTTTTAGTAAGATTTTTTGTAGTGGGTCAATAACTTCAGAATTGCGATATAAGTGTGAGAGATGACTTAATAGAACATTGAAATAGCTTCAATACGCAAGTTGAATCGCGTTAGGTTAATATTGAGTGAGTTATGGCTGTTTTATTGAAGGCAACTCACAACCCAACGCTCAGGTTGACATTTAGCGCCCAAGTTGACATTCCAGCGCCTAGGTTGATATATGACGTCAACTTGGATGTTGGGTAAGTAAAAAAAACATCCAATGGGTGTACTTTATGATGCCTAAGTGATATTCTAACATCATTTAGTTTGTTTTTGTGATTTGGCAAAGCTGGTCACCAATTCTCAGAGATGTTGTTGTTCTGCGAAAATGAGAGACTCAAAAACTCTTTATTTTTGAGTGAGTTTCCCATGTTGAAAATGAGAGAAGCGAAGTTGTAAATTTGACTTATCTAACTTCATGGATCTTAGTTATTGTAAAAAACTAGACGGGCGGTCGAAACAGAATTAGAATCAAATAAGTAGAACCTAGTGCACCAGGCCATTTGTCAACCTGTGCGCTGGGCACTTCATTTCCGAGCTTCTGAGTTGTCGTTTTGATACTTCTAAGGTTCTTGAACTTGGGGACAAAGTGTCCTATCCCATTTTTGACCATTACTTATTGAATGGTCGAATTAGATTTGACATTTGAATGATCGAAACAAGGGCGTCAGGTTGATTGTCAACCTGGGTGCTGAGCCTAGTGTCACGGGCTCACCTTTTTAGGTAGCAAAACACTCGTGCAGCACCTTGACTTCTCTAAGCTAAGGTCAACCTTCTAACTATTCGAGTAATAATTGACTTATTTTTTGCGTGACTGTGTGCCTCGTGCACACTTCTTTCTCTCGAACAACTCCCACCGAGTCATGCTCGCAAGCTTCCATGAGTGCATCCATGCATCAAGGCTCTCTAGCCAAGATACTCATACTGTCTATAGGTTCACACTATGATAAGGTAAATCTCAACACCGTCGCTCACCTAATCACTCATGACCAAGGTAGCATGTGTGACAAGATGCCAACACCAAGTTAACGTATCAACCTTCCAATCATGCCCCATTCGATATTGTTCGAACTATCTTCCTCATCGCTCAAGGAATCACATACATCCATGGTCCAATCCTCAAGGCACTATGCCTCCACGCATGTTGGCAGGCCCTCGAGACAAGCTACCAAACTAGTAGCATACATTAAATCTCTATCTCTTTCCAGTATGGTGCATCAGTCCCATGCATATAGGTAAAATAGCCCACGAATGACTTCCCATGTCATCTCATGTTAAGACTCGTGGCTAAGGCGCACAATAACATCTCTTAGAGGTTTAGGCCACGCCCCATGCAAGCGACATATCAGTAAGTCAATAGAAACATACCTGCTATAACCTCTAGCAGCATTTTTAGACGCACTACCAGGTTAGCCTGATAGTGTCCATAACTCATGGAGACATATATAAGTCCCCTCGTGGTCCGCATATGCCCACCTACTAGTGTCACTGACTAGTAGTAGCTCACTTAGCACCAAGGTGCCAGGGGTGGTAAAGAGCTAACACCACATACTCCCCCCTTAAAGAGTAATCTAAGCTTTTAGCATTTTACCAAGAACATATATAATTTTTGCTTTGTAGACATATGGTCATCACCATATACTAAATCATAGAGTTTCTCAAATTTGATTGTACCATTGTATTTATAGACCTAAATAAATGGCAAATACCAGGTCCCATCCCGATCTAGATAATATTAAAGATATTTACAAAAATGTTATTACCGTACAAATTAAGCATCAGCATGTACACCAACATGCCCCACCACTTGGCCACCTTTTGGGCATCACCTAGCTTGTAGTGTGCCATCTTGGCTCGCACGTTACATTCTCCTCCACTTCAACATGTCGATGCCCTCATCGACGGATCGCATGAAAGTCTTCCTAATCTTAATTCCTAAGCTTACCCCTAGCTTCATCTGAATCCTAAGTCTACACTTGTCCCTCTATCTCTATAGAATGACCCTTTTGGTGACAATATTCCTCGCCCACTCTTGGACTGATCAAAGAACCTATGCCTCCGTCGCTATTTAGAATCACCCATGGAGTAGTACCTTCGTACTTGAATACTTCATCCAACATGAATTCCTCTGAGTCCATCACAATGCCTCTCTAGTCAACCAAGTATCCCTTACAACACTGACTCTGAAGCTAACACATCCTCTGATAGTGATCACTCGCCAATTGTCGAATGCATACACCTTTTAATAAGGATTAAGTATGGTGCACCCCTTGGGGTGAGGTTTGTAATATTCCGGAAATTAATATATTATTGTAATATCCCGAAAATTAATATATTATTTAATTAGACATATTTTATTAAATATGTAATTATTTTGGTATGAAGTAAGATTATGATCTCACTTAAGGTAATTGGTGTGAATTTATTAAATGATTAAATAAAGCGTAATTTATTAATTACGGAGATTATATTAGAATATGTGGGTATCGTGGATACTATTTTTTTTTTTAAATAAAATATCTTTGGGTTCGGCGATCGTGGGAACTTGGCAGAATGGTTGGATATGTCACTAAAATAAATTATGGATAAGAATGGGAATTATATCGGACTAGGATAGAACTTTAGGTTGTCGGTTTGGTGGATTAGTTAAATTACCAAATTACCCTTAAGATTTTACAAGTTGAATTTGTGAGTGAGGGTAGAAAAGTAATTTAATATTTTGGTTATGTTATCTTTCTTTTGTCTTGTAGTGCTATAGATAAACTTAGCTTAGGTTTATTAAGTTCTGATTGCTGAAATGAATTGCTATGATTGGAGAAAACTTAGAGTAGTGGCCAAGTGACCCTTCCTTCTTCTTCCTTTCGAACCACCAAGAAAACCAGCCAAGGTTGAAGATTTCTGCAGCAAAACTTATCCAATTCTAGTTGTTTTTGCTCCACAAGTCAACCTTGAAGTATTTGGGGACTCGAAATTGTCGAGCATCATTCTACTCAGTTCGGCCCACATACTTGACTTTGGACTTGAGGTAAGAAAAGTATTAAGCACCGTATATGGTTAACGTTATGATTGTTACAGTCTTGATTATGATCAAGATCTCGATATGTATTATCGTTTGACTCGATTATGATCGAGGGAAATATTATGAAACGATTATTATCATTTGAATCGATTATGATCGAGGGAAATATTATGAAACGATTATTATCGTTTGACTCGATTATGATCGAGGGAAGTATTATGAAACGATTATTATCGTTGTGGCTCGATTATGATCGAGTAAAAGAAACAGTTATTACCGTTATGAGTAATTACTCCTGAAACCGCGGATAGGTTTCTTACTTATCGTTTGTTGTATCGGACAACGATAGTGACATATATAGCTCGTGGTTAACGAGTGGTAGGGGTACTTTATGAAGTACCTAAATTATGTGGTTATGAAGTTGTGGAACGATCCAGCGTGTTATTATGTGATGAGTTGTAACTAAATATATTGTGTTATGGTATGATTGAATGAACGTTATATTACTTATGAAATTAGTCTCTGTAACTGACGGGGGGTAAAAATACCTATTGTAGGGATGTAAGAATTGAGTGCTTTATGAAGCACTAAGATTATGTGTTTGAGTGCTTTATGAAGCACTAAGATTATGTGGTTACTGTAATATATGAATTAAAGTGATTTATGAAGTACTGAAAGTGAGTGTTTATAATGATGTGTGATTAGGGTACTTTATGAATCACTGAGATGGTTGATTATGAATAGCTATAAATATTCTTTATTATGTATTAAGTGTGCTTGCATAAGCGTTAGGTTATTTTTGTATATGTAGATTAACATATGTAAGACCTACTGGTATGTATATTATATTATTATGAAATCTGCTTGCACTTTCCATAATTTCTAATTAGTAGCTTTTCTTGCTGAGTCATTGTGACTCACGAGTGCTTCATGGTGCAGGTAAGGAGATTAGGTGCTGCGTTTGGCCATGAGTCAGAGGTCTCCCAGTAATGTACATATCAGCCGTGGTGTCTTGGCTTCCGGGAAGCAGGATCGACTTCTTTTCTTTGTGTTTGGAAATGTAACTTTATTTTGGTAATAATGGCTTTGAAATTTGTTCTAAGGAAATTTTATAAACAAGGGATCCCCATACTTTAGTAGTATTTTTAAAGAAAAAAAATTATATGTATATTTTAAATTATCAAACTTTATTTAAACCACACTTTTCCTAAGCTAGTAGGTTATTGATAATAAGATTGTAAAAGCACACACGTGGCGTTCCTGAGAGTCAGGGCGTTACAAGGTTCGTAAACCAACCGTACCCAACGACACCTACAGAACATGCTTCCACTGAAGCCAAGTTTCTTTGGATAAGTCCCTCTAGAAACATCACACGCCAACTCCATGGTGCACCATGAAACTGATAGCAATTGACCAAGGCACCCTTATCGCAGGATCAAATGTAATGCATCCCTCATGGACGAGGCTCGCAAGCCAACTGCACCCAATGCAGCACCAAGTGCACTCTTACATACAATCTCTTCGCGAAGTACTCAATATTGGCCTTTGGCCCTACCACACACCCACAACTTCATACAAAAGGCCCCTCTGACCCAATGCATAAGTGCTCCTCTGAGCTTCTTTTGTCTGGGTAATGATCTATCAATCACCCAAAACTACGAATTTGTCCTCTGGCTTCTGCTCGTGTTGGCTCTCCGACACTGAGTCACAAATCTATTTCTTAAAATCAACCCTTTATCCTCTGATGACTCACTAAATTTTAACAAACTTGATAACATGAAGTCTTACTCTTAAGACTTGAAGTCATCTCAATTCGCTATCTCCCCTCAGCATATGCTCTCTAAACCATTCAACTTATAATGTCTCATACAACACAAGTGTTCCCATAAACACAAAGCACACCTATAACATGCAGAAAACTAGCTCAGTCTTGATCTCATTCTACGCCCATGCATATTATCTATATGCAACTTGCAGCAATCATGTAAGTCTTCACACTAAATAACCCATCTGTTGTACTGTTTCCTTCTACATTGACACACCAAAACTGAACAAGTACCCTGATTATTCAAATATATGAATTAGGAGGCTCCCCCACTTCAACTTGGGAAGAAGTTCTCTCTTAGAGGAATACCTCTCAAGTTATAGCTTGTAATCTAACCGCATACTCGCATACGGTTCTTCCATTCCAAATGTTACTTTAATGAAGATGTTGTACTAATGCCTTAGTCATTCTGACTCTTCGCCCCTTGACATTTCTATGTTGACTTAGTACCTTAATCCTGTTGACTTTCACCTTGGGCCAACATTGCCATGGTGTTATCTTAGTACCTAAGTCCTACTGACTTTCACCCTAGATAATTGGCACTTCCTGTGTCTCGACTCTTCTTGACTTTACATCCTGAACAACAATCCATCTCCATGATACTTATCTCAATGCTTGTAATGAATACCAACTCTATTGAGTGAACCGTGAGGGTCTCTCCCCCACTTCATCTATTGGCATCCTCAACAACATGCCCACACGTGAATGCCTGACTGCCCAGTTCTTCATGCACACCATGCCATCTAAAAGTGCATCCCACAGGATGTGACTCTCGAGTGACCTATCTCATATAGCACCCTTATCGATTTCTATATGCATGAATTGTCCACTCAACCATCCAACTAATTTGCACTAGCATCACGCCCTTTCGGACTCCCTCGATGTACTAAGTTCCAATGATGAAAGCCTCTAGACTTCATGCAAACTCTAGCACCCCTCTTAACCTTCACAAGCTCACATGACTATTAAGCCTCACTAGCACAGCCTTTTGGCCTCCACTCAAACTCTAGCGCCATCTTAACACTTGAACTCATTCTTCTTAGCCCTGCTGGTTTTTTTTTACGCATTTATTCTACAACTCTGTATCTCTATCGATGCATTTTTGTGACTTACGCCCACTGGAACTTTTACAAGCCAACACATATCACTCGACTGTCTCAGCACTTCCCATTACACTACTACAAAAAGGCTTATTAGCGTCATTTTTCAAATGACATATATAATAATTGTATCAGTTCGTGTAATCGACATATATACAAGAGATGTAAATAGTTACTATATTATGTTGGTTCGTAACTGACTGTAACATCCCCGCTTCAAGCCTCCATTGGGTCCTTACACCCACGGAAATAATGACTCTTATACACGAGTATGTCACTCTGGCTGCATCATGGACTGATGACTGACCCTACAGACCAACACGAGTGTTTTCAGCGTGCTTTGTCCTCACTCACACGCATCCTGGGAAAACTTCCCAGGAGGTCACCCATTTTTTGAAATTGCTCCAGGCCAAGCACGCTTAACTGTGGAGTTCTTTCGAGATGGGCTACCGAAAAACAAGATGCACCTTGTTGATATAGGTAGTACCAATCAATCCATTTAAGCTCTCTTCAACTGTGCAGTCCCATACCTACACAGTCTCAGAATCATCCCACTTGACCTTCCCCAGGCGGTGTGGGACTGTACAGCTTACCTGGTATTTCCCCTTACGGATCACGGGACTACTGGCTGTCACACTAACGACATTAAATAGTACCGTCAATTTTGAACCGACACAATATAAATAAATTACACCATATACGTCGGTTCATAACTGACTTTCAATTACAAAAACAAAAATAAAAATATAAATTTGGGCACTCGAGCCCAGATTTCTATTCGAAATACCAAATACGAATTAAAGTACATAAACTATAAAATTGAATAAAAATTAGATCTGCAAACTAATATATATCCATTAACACAAAAATGAGATATGTGAAACCAATATATATACACAAAATTTTAATTACATAAACCAATATACATATACACAAAAATCAGATTTGCCAACAATTAAAATAAAAGTAAAAAAATTTATAGATCTCTGAAACTCTATAGCCATCAAGAGCGTGCAACAAAACTCATAACCATGGTGCATCTGAAGAAAAAAACCAGAGAGAATAAGAGAGAGATCGATGGAGGGAGGAGATGCTTACTCATCCTTCGTCGTTGGAAAAGAACGCAACAATTATGGCTCGGTCTGCGTTAGACGGTGGAGGATGTCATGGTCATGCGGCATCGTGTTACTCCTGCACTAATGTGTACAGCTCCATGTGAGAGGAGAGAGCTTGTAGTGAGAGATACAGAGAGCTTGTAGTGAGAGAGAGAGAGAGAGAGAGAGAGCTAAAGGGGGCGACTATTTTAGTTATGGTTTTATGATATATGGTATACTAGCTAAGGTTAGGTATGTGTAATGGGTCGGCCCATTAATTAGTATATTACATATTTTTTTCAAGTTTTATTTGCGTCAATTTTTATTTGATGCTACTTTGCGTCAGTTTCCAACCAACGCAATATCTAAAAATGTCTATTTTCAACCGACGCAAAGTAGCGTCAAATAGCAACTAACGTAAAATTTAGAACCAAACTTTCACTACTACAAATTACACTATTTACGTCGGTCAACGCTACTATTCATAGCGTTGACCGACGTAAATAGTACTCAAATAATTGACTCGTCACTTTAAAAATGACACTAATAATATGTTATTTGCGTCGTTTATTAAATGTCAGTAAAAAGTAAACTGACGGGAATAAAGCAAAAATTTTAAAAATTACTTTTTATTTTTCGTCGGTTATTAACACTCGAGTATTGTGTTAAGTGAGCTTTTAAAAACGAGGCAAAATAGTTAGCAACCGACGCCAAAAAATAAAAAAATCCCTAAAACCTAATCAGGTGCCTACTGTTCACTACCTCAACCTCACCCAATTCATCCCTTCGAATTTTCTCTGGCTAAAGAGGCGGCTCCTCCGTCCTCTTCGAAACCTCACCTACCGGTACAGACTTTATGTGGTTCTTTGCGTCCACTACTGCCATAACAATACCCTCACTGCTTTTTGTTCGTTCGGTAATTATATTTCATTTTTTATATATATTACGATTGTTCTTTTTTATTTTTTATTGATAATTAATTAGAGTGCAAATTTTTGCTGTTGTAGAGCAAGGATTTTGAGTGGTTATCTTGGGAAAATTATTAAGAGTTTATACGAGAATGAATCATTGTGTGCCCGATTTCAAAATGGATGATGATTACTCAACTCGTCCTCCCAGAAAATCTTTTCTGTATGTTCTTAATTACTTTTTTTGTTGTTGTTAATGGTGAGATTTGAAGCAAAGTTTGATCCGAACAGAGAACGATTTTGTGAAAATTTTTAGTCCAGAGAATGATTTTGAAGCAAAGCCAGAACCAGAGATCATCATCGGCGATGAGAAAATCATCACCTCCGTTTAAATACGATGTTGTACCGCCTGCCGACATGGAAATCAGGTTAGCGCTAAAACTGGGATTTGCTCATTAGTATTTATTTTAGGATCTTGAACTTGGGTAGTATTTATTTTTTCATAAAAATCTCATCTTTACAAAGTTCATTAGTTTTTGGGAGTAAGTTTTGGGTAATGAATTCTTTTGGGTCTTCTTTGGTAGAAGGAAACTGAGTGACCTTGCCGAGTTTCTGCTTTTGTTTTTGACATCTGGGGTTCTTATTGTAGTCTGCGAGGCATTTGTACACAAAGAAGGTATGTATTTCTGTGCTAGCATTTCTTCCCCAGATCTCAAATTCTGTAAATCCTGTTTGGTTACTGGGAAAATTTAGGGAAAGAAAGTCAATATTCATTCAGCTTGATGTAGCTTTATGACCCAAAAATTAGTCAAAAGAATTTAAGAATTGCGTATTGGGTGGTGAATATTTATTGATTGAGTTTCTAATTTGTTTGCTTTTCGTGCACTATTAATCTCTTTTGAAAGTTTTTACTTTCTAAATTAATACAGTTTTTGACTGGTGTAATATATATTACTGCCTCTTTCAGCTTTCAGTCTTGACTCACACATTTTCGTTTATGCATAGTAATTGGCGCATATTTTGTCAAATTCGTTTGTTTCATTAACTGTGCTTGGAAAAAAAAAACCAAACAAATTATATTATAGTTTTCTCAAATCACTTGAAAAGATTAGTCTAGTCTAATAAATAATTGAAATACACAATGTAAACCACCATCTTTCGAGTCCTATCTTTTCTTTTAATATCAGTTACTAAGTTTATTCAAAAAAAAAAAAAGTTATCAGTTACCAACTTACCACTTGCACCTTCATTTTCAATAGTTATAAATTAGCTTCTGCAATATATTGAAGGTGTGATCGTATATGTGTATGTGCAAAGAATAAAGCAATTTTCGTGTAAAAGGGTACTCATCTTTTTCTTCAATTTCTCTGTATTTATATATATGTATATATGAATCAAGAACATAACTGGGTTTGTTCTTCTCTGCTAAATTTGACATGGATTTGTTTCAAAAACTTAACTTTCATTGTATTTTTCTCACTTTCTTTTTTATTCTGTGAATTATTGACCCCAATTAGTAGTTTTATGATGCGTTTTTTTTTTTTTTGTTGTTGTTGTTGATTTTGTTATTGGGTTAGACAATTGGATAGGGAGGACAACTTTTTATCACTCTTTTTCTACTCAATTAGTGAATGAATAATTAGTCTGAAAGCCTAGGCCTTTCATTCTCTCATTTATTATATGAATTGTTTGTTTTTTTAATTACGATGTATAACTTGAAAATTCCTTGGTGGATTCAACCATAAGAACTAGCTATTTTTGACATACTGTTATTCATTTTATGACATTCTTGTTATGATTCTCAAAGAACCATACTGTTATTCATTTTATGACATTATTGTTATTCCTATTTTTGTCATGGATGGACATCCAACATAGAAGGAATGAGGAAGTGTCAAAACCTGTAGAAAGCCAAGACCTGCTTCTAAAGGCAAAACTAGATCACCTTAGGCTACTAGTGATGATGAAGTGTAATGAGCAGTCTAGTTTCTTCTTATTTATTTCCCCATACACTTATGTATAGCTAAACATTTGCACCATTGTTGTTAATTGATGTGAACCATATTCTGAAGATTTATGTGCATTATGTGTGATGATTGTAATTGTGATTCTTTTTGTGTTGCTTGCAAATAGTACATATATATATATATTATATTACATAAAGAGTTTACTAATTAAATGAATAAACAAAAATAAGAGCTGCATGAGAAACCCACTAGACTACGCGACAGAAATTATAATTGATTGGTATTGCTTTGATTTCAGGTGATTTTGGACTAAGCGATTACAAAATAAGAGCTGCATGAGAAACCCACTAGATGCTCCCTATATTAACGAGGAGATCAATGCCGTACGGGATGAGTGGGCCGAATTTGTGAAGCCTTTGATTATAGATTAAGTACTTAAGGTTACTACACTTTTGTTATAATACATGAGTAACAAGTTTTATGATTATTGTTATCTTTTGCATATATTATTAGTTTATATTTAGTTTACTATATACATGGAATTTAAGTTTTAGAATCGATTTTATTAACAATTTTGGTATTGTGTGATTAGTTAATAGAATCGATTACTAATTTTATATAAGTTTTCGAAATGTTATTTTAATTTTTTTGTATTATGTATTTACTATATTATATAGAGTTATTCTAAAATTTGATAATACAGATGGGGAAAATTACATGAAAAATTTGCAATTTTCCCTTACTTATATTTGTGCTTCATTTTATAAGTGACGCAATAAGTAAAAAAAAAAGTATTTTTGTAATAGATATGACATTTTTAAACCGACGGAATAAGTTTTTTGTGACAGTTTTAAAATGCCATGAAACATTTAGCGTCATTTTTTAACCGACGCTGAAAATAAAATAGAAAAGTAATTATTTAGCGTCGGTTTATAAATGTCGAAAATTGTTTTTTGCATCGTTTTGAAAATGACGCTAATAAAAACTATTTGCGACTACGGTATATACGTCGGTTTAGAAAACCGACGTAAATTCTTTAAGTGTCACTTAAAAACAGACGTGAATAGTAAATTTTGTAGTAGTGTTTTTGTGCCAGTTTTTAGTGTTGACTGACATGTTGACCGACGGAAAAAGTCAATTTTGTAGTAGTGTTAGCGTTAAACAAAAGTCACATGTAAATGCCTCTAAGTACGATCATCCTGTAGAGATCGCGGTATCTGTCCCCTTGGTCTCCATGTGTACTCCTCTTGACACACGTAGGAACTGAAGCATTCCATGTCTATCCCAATTCGAACCATCTCAGTCATCAACTCTCGACCACTATTGTGGCTAACAAATATCTGACGGCCCCTGCAATACTTCCACACACATGCCAACAATTTTCCTTTTCAATAGAAGCGCCTCTTGCGGCTTATGATGTCACTTAGGGAAACTCAACCTAGTATACCAAGCATAGAGTATGGACTGCCCAATCAAACCTTGTACTGCGCCAGCAAGTGTCAAATATTTTATTGCGCCTCTCTATTATTGCACGTGATAGTTATCTTTCTAGCATCCCTCAACTTAATTCAAAGCAACAATCATTGTCTCCTCTTTATGATGTCCAATATTCCCATGAAGAAAAGCAACACAATCTCAACTCCATCTCGGTCTACTGATCCACTTTAGGAGACTAACTAACTTAACGACATCTTGTTCTAACATTCAAAACATCTCGATCCTTCCACATGCCTACATCCCCTTTAGGATATGTTAAACAGGTTCACCTCCCATTGAGATGAACTTGGCTCTAATACTAACTATCAAGGGCTCACCTTTTCAGGCAGCGAAATACTCATACAACACCTAGACTTCTCTAAGCGAATAATTGCCCCTGAAGGGACTCTTTAGAGGTGGTTATTAACAAATAACCGCCTCCGTAGGTGTTTTTATATATTTTTTATTTTAATGGCAGTTCGGTAAAAAATGATGAATAAAGTGAGAGAAAATCAGATTTTAACCAAGAAATCATAGATATAAATGTAACATTTCAAAATAACACTTATTCTTAAAAAATGCACCACAAATCTGAGTTAGTTGCGAGAACTACCTGCAAACAACAAAAATAAAATGGTAAGAGAAAATACAAAATAAAAAATATGGCAGGAAAAAAAGAGAAGAGATGGAACCTACGGTTGTTGTTGGGGTTGGGTGTCATCAATGATATATATATATATATATATATATATATATAGAGAGAGAGAGAGAGAGAGAGAGAGAGAGAATTTTTAGTCAGTGGTGGTGGGTTCTTCATGTTTGAGGCACCATACCAGTGCTAGGGTCGGTGGTGGCTCAGCCAAGAGACACGCAAAAAGAGAGGGAGAGGAAAAGAAGCAAAAAATATACCTTTCATGGCAGTCGACGTGGTGGGTTGTGAGCCAAACAAAGAGAGAAAGAGAAAGTGAGAGATAAGGTGTTTCTTTATTTTAAGGATTTTTTATTTTGTGGCTGAGGCGGCTAGATTTTTGTTAGGGTTTCATAAGGGTTCATTAGGATTTTCTTATGGGCTAAAGACCATTTAGAAGTTCGCAACCCTTTAGAAGCGATTATTTGGAAATGATTGCATCTGAAGAGGTTTCAAGATATTTTTTCCTTTTAGCTATGGCAATAATTTTTTTAAATAATTTTTTTAGTGATTAAAAAAATTACTTTTGAAAGTACTTTTTGTAGTAGTGATTTGTCTACAACGAGCTAGGTATTTACCCTTAGTGGAGGGGTGGTTTCTTAGAAAACACACTTGTATTTCTCATTCCACGACAAAAGCTGACTTCATAACTCTAGCTGCCAAGAGGTCGAATGGTAAATAGCTCTTTTGTTTGAGATTCTAATAATCAAAGAGGATGCATCTACAATATCGATACTAATGATAGCCAAGCAAATTTGGCTAGAAAGTAGGGAGTGTACAATGGGAAGTCTAGACACATTAGCTTAAGAAATAGATATGCAAGCGATTTTATTCAAAGAGGAGTCATCTCAGTATCCTATGTGAGATCAAGTGAAAACTTGACGGATCCATTTACGAAGCCACCAGCTAGAGATCTAATGGAAAATACTTTTAAAGGGATGGGACTAAAACTCTATAAAGTGGTTTACAATTGAGAGTAACCTATCTTAATACTAATAATTTTACTAGTGTTAGGTTTAATTGATAAAAATAAATCAATATGTGAACAAATGAGATAAGTATTAATTGCCGCATCGTACAATTATGTGAAGTACTTAGTGAGCTACCAATTTAAGAGTTAGACTTCTAAAGTCTTTAATAGAACTCAGTTTGGAAAATAAGTATTTTGATAACAATTACTGTAAGAATTCTACCTACATTGACCTAAGGGTAGTGTTGCCCTATATAAGAATTGGGGAGTATATATATTTCCTTAAAACCTCAATGAATAGCACTTCAAAAAAATCTTACTTTTAGTCACAACAACACTTGTGACTAAAAGTAAGAAAATTGTGGATAATTATAAATCATTATTCTTATGTTGTGACTAAAAGGTCTGTGGCTAAAAGTATTAGTCACAAAAATTATAATTTGTTGTGACTAAATGTATTTTTAGTCACAATGCTTGTTGTGACTAAAACTAAATTAGTGACAACTTGTATCTAAATACTATATTTTAATCATAAGTAATTTTTTGATTTGAATAAAAATCATATTTAGTCACAAAAAAATTATGTTGTGACTAAAAAATTATCAATAAAGGTACATGTTTTTTGTAGTGTGCAATGTGCACAAGGTCATTAACGGTGCAAAAAGAGATATTGAGGCATTGGGTGAACCTAGCAAAGGTGCATGTCATCACCACTTTATTATAAAGAAAAGTTGGTTCAGTGCTTTGTCAAATAAATTTTTAATAAAATTAGCGATGATTACACTATGGTAAAATTCAAGTTGAAAAACACTTTACCTTATGCACTTGACACTACTAAAAAATCCCGAATTCCCGTCGGTTTTACACTGTCGGCCAAAGAATTCCCGACAGTTTATAAAACCGTCGCCTATACGAGCGTCGCGAAAACTGGGTAAAATTAACGACGGTTGAAAACTGTCGGGAAAATAGTATGGGCCACGGTTTAAAACCGTCGCCTATAGTAAACACTATAGGCGACGGTTTTAAACTGTGGCCTATACTATAGGCCACGGTTTTTATAGGCCACGGTTAAAACCGTGGCCTATAGTATAGGCCACAGTTTAAAACCGTGGTCTATAATGTTGTAGGCACAGGTAAAAACCGTGGCCTTTAGTATAAGCCACAGTTTTAAATCATAGCCTATACTATAGGCCACTGTTTTTAACCGTGGCATATAATGTTTTAAGCACAGATTTAAACCGTGGCATATAATGTTTTCAATCTATTATAAATTTCGTATTTTTCAACGACGGGTTTTGCTAGTCATTGGATTGTAAAAAAAACAAAGAAAAAAATAATTAGGATAAAGTTTATATATTGTCATTAGTGAAAGTTAAACAGATCCTGTTTTACATAGTAAAATTTTCCCTACATTAATTAATTTTTACTGTATATTGTCACTAATTAGTTAGGATAAAGTATAAACAAAAATAGAAACTGATCATTGTAAAAGCCCTTGTCGCACTGCTTGTGCTCGAACATATTCAATCCACTGATCACGCAAAATATTCATCTCGTCATTTGAGTACGGATCGCTCTTACCCTGCAAAAAAAAAATGAAAGAAATTACATATTAATTAGTAAAAGACCTTATACATTATACTAAGTCCTAGCTAACTACCACGAAATTAGTGAAAGAGAAGCTTAAATAGACTATAATTACTATGTTTACGTATTATTGTGTAATATATAATGACTACGAGAAGATAAATTTTACCATTTCTCTCACTCGGCGTATTGGATCTTCTTCGTTCATGAAACTCTCAATAAATTTCATGACATAATATCCACATTGCTTCCCGTCTGGTTGTTGTGGACATATCGGAGTTATCCACTCAATGGGACGATCATTGCGGTTAGTTAAGCTTTTATTAACTATGTTGAGCGACCTACACAAAAAGTGAAATTAGCATATAAAATATCACACACTTATTCAGAACACCTATAATTGTATTTAATATGTATATAAGGAAAAGAAAGAAAAAAAAAACAAATTTGGTGGTATTTAATGTGTCTTTACTTACAAATTTAGAAATAGAGTATTGTATGAGTCTCACATTCATAACTAGAGGAATCGATATATAATTAAACAGCCACAAAAGAAATCAAACATTCTTAGTCTCTCTTTCCAAAACTTTTCATATTCAATCTTCACATATATTATGCATTGGTTCTTAACACTTGGTTGATAAATTTACTATGTCTACATGCAGTTACTATGTCCTAATCAACAACAAAAGAAAAGGATAAAGTTAGCAGATTGCTTAAGATTTTAGGCATGTATAGAACTTACGTGTTAACAATGTATTTTAAATCTTCTGGTACATATCCATTGTTGGAATCCAAGTACGCTACTGTATGTGTACTTGGTTGGATAAGTACAACCATCCAATGATACATATTACTACACAAACAAACATGTTAGATTAACCATAAATTATGTAGAGTTATAAATTATGAAACTATAAATTTTAAATTTACTTACTAATTGTTGTAGGGGGCAATAATCCATTTAGCCGGATTATCAATTTCAAGAATACGTTTGCGCAGTGCTCGAGAACGGGCATTATAATCCCCAGCATCAGAGGCAATGGCCCCAGGATTTAAAAATGCATATAGTCTGCTTAATCCATTAACATCTAGCAACCGTTCCTTCAAAAACCTGTTAAAAACACACAATTAATAACAAGCTCTCAAAACAAATTTTCAAGTTTAATAAGAATTGGATATCATACTTGCACCAGATTGCAATAGGTTGGGCTCCTAAAAATCCCATTTGGCACAATTCCTTGATGTCAATTGTTGGAAGCCATATCGAGTCGTTTTCAACCCCAAATAAATCCTTGCTGGCCTCAAAGTGGATTGTTGTTGTTTTTGGCCACATGTTGAGTAACTTAAAAAAGTTGTTGATTATTGAAGTCCTTTTTGGTGCAACGTAGCGACCCTTTTTACTTGGCCTCTCTGGTATTTTTTGAGGCTGTGTTCGAGGACCAAGTAATTCTTCAGATACTTGTCCTTTTCCACTCACAGGTTGCTTCTTCTGCATTTGGTTATTGGGGCGTTGCGTCTATATGGAAGACAAAACAATTAAGTTAGAGTTTTTAACTAATCAATAAACATATTAAGTTAAGGGAATTAATTAAAACATACCAACTCTACTCCAACTGGCGTAATGTAGTCCTTTAGCCATGCTACATAAAGTCCTACAGCATGACCTACAGTGGTGTATCCATTTTGAACGACGGGACATGGAAGACGGGCATTTTCTACATAGACTTCATCGATGAAAACCCGACGATAATCCTTGTAGAGGAAATCAGAACCCTGGACTGAGAACTTGCCATTCTTCAAATATTGCTCCTTCACCATGAATCCCTTCGCAACTTTCAATGACAATCCACTAGGCTCCAACCGAACATGCAGCCAACATGGATATTTCTGTATTTCAAAATTAAAAAAAAAAAAGGAATCAATACAATTTGTAAATTGACAATACAAATTAAAAAGTAATATTGAGATTACCTTTTCTGAAATGCCATCGGTATGTGGCGGTGGAGCTGGTGGAGCGGTTACCTTCTCAGCATGCAGTGTACTCGGTTGTCGTGGAGCAGAGACATGGACAGGACTTTGTGGTTGTGCTTCAGGAGCAGAAACAATGTCATCATCACGGGCTAGTTTGTTTGATTCTCCTCCAACACCCGAACCAGACGCATGTGATGTACCCGCAACACCACTATGCTGGGAACGAACTATACGCAGGAGTTCAGCCATTTGTTCTTTAAGCTGTCTATTACTCTCCTCTGTCTCACGGAGTCGCTTATCCATATCTGACAATGCTTCATTATCCTCATCTTTATTCTTCCTCTTTGTAGGGCGTGGAGTGTGGAAAAATTGGGTTTGAGTGACACCATAACCCAAGCCCCGGACTCGACCACCATGTTCATCTGTCCCAAGGGCCATGGTCAAGATGTCATTCTTCCCTTCCACACTTATTGTTCCCTCTTCGAGTTGCTTTCGCAAGTCATCCTACAAACATAATAAATAAATAGAGTTAGAATTAAATTATGAAACATAAAAATATAAATGCAATTAGACTTTAAACTTACAATGCGTTGGGCAACTTCCACAGCTGGGCCTTCCAACTCGCCTTTACTGTTTGTGCGAAGTCTCTTCCATAAATCGGCTCTATCAATTTTGACCAATTGGTGGCCTAACTCTTTCTCCATCTGTAACTCCACCATCCTCGCACCACCTCGTCCAGAGCGGTGGGGGTAAATATTTTTTGCCCTGCTAGCTTGGGCCTTCTTTCTCGTCACCCCCCATTCTTTAGTTAATCTTGAAGCCACAAACTCTGTCCACTCGGTCTCATCGATTATGTCTTCGTACAATCTCGGTGGCTTCTCAAGAAGTTGTGGAGCCACATCTTTAACCTTGTAAATACCTTTTGTTAAGGTGTTTTTCCAATCCCGCCATCTCTCCCCAGCTTTTTGAATTGTTCGTCTCTTTGCCTCCTCTTCCAGCTCGAACTTACCCTGCAAAATTTGGAAATTATAGTTATAGATACAAATCATAATCAATAGTAAAAAAAACAAGAATAGTAGTATTAGTATTACCTTAACATCATTCCATAATCTGTTCTTCAGCTCCTTATCAATTTGTGGCCACTTTTTATTCACAAGTGGTATGTTAATTCGAACCCACACCCCAATCCGGGAAACTAAATCAGTTGCTGCTTTTCCCCATTGTTGTCCGAGGTTGTTGTACTCAATTTCTAATTTTTTGCCCTCGCTTGCCAGCCTCGTTATATCTAGTCTTTTGGTTCTACCCCTAGTATTTTTCTGCTTTGGTGGGGGTTCTTCAACTTCAATATTAGGTTCTTCAACTTCAATATTAGGTTCTTCAACTTCAATATTAGGTTCTTCAGGCATGAATGATTATGTGTCTAGTGAACCACATAATTTTAAATAATTAGGGAGTAGCCACAGCATCCTTAATTATATAAAAATATATATATTAAGTGGATTAAGATCACATAATGGACATGAATTATGTGAACATAATAATCTTACCCTACAAGGATTTTATTATATTCACATGATTAATATGTTAAATTAAATTCTCTTAATTTATCCCACAGGAAATTATGTAGATTTAATTTAATAATTTTATCATAAAGTATAAAATTTTGAAACATTTATAAATAATTAAGTGTTCCATACCTTTCATTAAGATAGAAATATTAAACTTTAAGTTTTTCATAAATTGTGTAAATCTATCATAATCTACATCTAAATCTAATCTTATTAAATTAAAAATCTAGCCAACAGGCAATTTTTGTTTAATAAGATTTCATATTTAAGCATGTTTATTCATTGGTAAAAATATGATTCATTTAAACCTCAAAACTATATATGTAATTTTATTACATCACTATTCATAAATTTCTTCCATACTAGTAGAAAATTTCTTCCATAACAGTAGAAATTTTCAAAATTTATTCTGATAACTTCATCTAGCATATACAGTTTTTACTGTATAATTAAGAAAAATAAATCACACTTTATTATCACCAATAAATTTTAATTTATTGTGTATGAATTCATTCTAATATAGTTAATGTGATTATTAACACATAGTGGATTATTTTAGATTGTTATTCCACATTCATAATTTCTTGCAAGGTTTACAAATAAACCTAAGAAAGTCAGTAACTGTGAGCAAATCTTATCCACAGACAAGATAAGTTCTCACATTTAGAAGTTTAAGGAACAAACAATATAGTAGTGGCTTTGTTTTAAAATTGGCAAAGATCTTTATGTTCCAAGATTCTATTGAAACTTGATTTAGACACATTTAGAGGTCTTTACTACAAATGATGTCACTCATAAAGATATGCAAGTTCAATCTGACAATAAGAAATGTGTTATTAATAAGAATTCTTCTACATTATAGCACCAAAGATTATGGAACATATCTCCACAAATAGAATAAATGTTAGTAAATGGTGGGGATATTCATTACACTTGATTTTACTAACTTTATTTAGAACTTGTGTGAATTTCATTAAGAATATGTATTCCAACAAGTCAAAATCGGTGCATACTAGAATTCTATCATATTAGAAATCATACAAGTCAATTAATTTTGAAGACATGGACTCAAATTTTGCATCTCCTTTTTAACGATTACTCACATAAATAATTTTTCTACAAAAGTATAGATTTATATGTTTCAAAGACATTTAAATCTTAAGTAGAGAAATGATGCATTTTGCATATTAAGATAGTGAGATCAAATATAAAATGGAGAATACTACATTAAAATTCGTGAGTATGGATAAACTCCCAGTCTATTTGTAAAGTTTCTTTAAAAGCATGGGTTCATTGCCCGATACATATGCTTGGTACACCCAAATTATAGTGTGTAACAGATTTAAGAAACTAAGCATTTTTTGGACATGGGGTGGAGCCTACATAGCAAACTCCAATCTTTCCTAAATCTTTGTCTATTGATACTCAACAATGGGGTGTACATATCGAATCGTGTTCTAACCAAAGTTGTTTCTCAAACATATTTTGAGTTGTGATAAGGTTGAAAACCGACTTGATGACATGTACACATTTTATAAATACCCATATATAGTTAGAGTACAATTGTCAAAGAAAAGATCTGGGCCCTAAACAATAAATGAGCATATTTCATTTGAAAAGCTATAAGGTTTAAGGGTTACATATTTTATTATCCATCTCACAACACTAGAATTGTGGAATTAAGAATTGACTTGATCAGTGGGAGTGATCAATCTAGGAACCTAGTTTCCGAGAAAGATCATTCATATTTTCTCAAACTTTCACCTCAAGTGTTAGATTAATTATGATTCACAACAACCCTTAAGATTAATGGTTATTGAGAATTCATAACTAATCATTAATAATATACAAGTCATTGGTAAAATTCTAATAAGTTATGTTATTTAGTAATTGCTTACAATTTCTAAAATCACATGTTATTAAACCATTTGCTCTTTTAAGAGTTTGTTGGTCCATCCTTAAGATGACTTATTAGAACAGTAAGATCAATGTTTTCTAGTGATTACATTTTGTATAATAAGAGTTCAACTACAATATTAATTTGAGACATAAATTAAATTATAGAATGATAAAGAATTGAAGTTGTAGTACAACATGCCATGAATGAAGAAATAAATATCTTAAAGAGCGATTAATAAAGTTTATCTTTAGTAAAGTTGCCTAATGGGGTGGAGAACATTAATTAAGCATAAGTTTTTTCACCAATAATATTCATTAGGCAACATTGAGAAACATAAAGATATAAAAGAATATTCATTGCTAAGTAGTTCATTTTGAACTAAGAATCAATAACAAAGGAGATTTACATTCTCACTTGTTTTTATAAATGATTCTATTATAGACCTTGGCATTTGTTGCTCGTTTCAATTCATTAATCAGTTCCAAACAGTGAACTAGAGGAGAATGTATACAGACTGCCATAAATTTTTCCTCTAATAGTGGTGAACATATGCAAGCTTAAAGTGTCTACCTGTAGATTAAAACAAACATCTCACAAATTGGTATTATATCATCTTTTCCTTTAGGTTTGAAAAGAGAATTGTTGAAATAATTATATACCAGAAGGTTAGTGGGAGTAATATTTGTTTTATACGTAGACAATATATTACTTGCAAATGATGATAAAAGTTTTCTATATAAGTTAAAATAATTCATATCTCAAATTATTATTTTGAGATAAGGAATATAAATAATATATATAATTTTAATTAATTAGAGAGTAGCCACAGCATCTCTGATTAAATAAAATTATGTATTATTCATCTGATATAACTTTTATCTTTAAGTGTGATAAATTCAACTCGAACCAAAGCATACGAAAAATGATCTGGAGTGAGAATAAATTAAGAACATTCATTCGCTTCTATTTTAGAAGCCTAATGTATGCCTAAGAGTCTGAATAAGACTTTGCATTACATTTGTTTCAGGATCGTTAAGCAGTATCAGAATAACTAAAGTTAAGACCACTTTATTCTTCATACAAAGTGATGAGGTGTCTTTAAGATACTAAAAAAAATTATATTCATACATATTTTGTTAAGATGAATTGACCATCTGGAAATATAGTTAACCAATTAGATTCTAATGTACTTCACTGGTTGTATTGATTCACGTAAATCAATATTTTATTACGTCCTTAAGATTACCGGTAAGTTATATTGTAGAGAATCTTGATTGTTATTTCCACTATAGAAGTCACATTCATTTATTGTTTTGAGGATACATCTCGTATGATGTATTATAGAGTTTCATAGTAGGCCTAGAGTTCAGAATTACAGTTTCATTAGGCCATTAAGAAAATTTTGCGATAAATTCAGCTACAATATTTATGGCTAATAACTCTAAGAGTACTGGTCAAAGCTAGCATATCGACATTAAGTATTTAGCCATAAAAAGGCGTGATAAGTGGTCATTAATCACGCAAACTGAATTGGGTGATCGCATAGATCCTTGGCTAAAGGCATGCCGCAACACAAATTCAAGGATCATAAAGTAAATATGGGATTCAGTTAACCCATATGCAGTTTTTTTTTTTATTTGTACAACCAAAAATTATTTAATGAAACTCTAATTTCGATATTTTCTCATATTTATGTGCACCTTAATTTCATCTGAGAAAATTATCGTAAGAGGACCTGAATAAATATAAGGGTTAGGGTTTATTCACTTAAGTACATTGCCACATAAAGTACATTGTTATATAATAAATATATCGTAATACATGGAAGATAATACTCGAATTATAATGAGGACATGTCGCTATGATTCGTATGTTTATTATATAATGAGGAACGTTTGGGTTTGAATGTTTTAGTTTAAATGCTGACCAAGTGGGAGAATATTAGAATATTTCTAATATTAAGGAAATAAAATAATATTATTGATTCTGATAAATGAATATTTTATATTCATTGAATCTGAACAGAATCAATTACGTAATATTCTATATATGGTCAGATTTCTATATTCATTACCTGATTTGATTTCCTGAATTAATTGTCAAAATATTCTGACAATTAATGTGGCACAGATACTGATGGAGTATCTCACCTATAAATATAGGGTCTCGGTCCCCGAGCTCCTCACTCATTCTGTGTATAACAGCAAAATCCATCTAAAGAGAGTTGAGAGAGCGAGGAAGCCCGATTACCCACATCAACCAATTTCCCTTGCAGATCAAAGCTTATGTGGGTTTGAAGCTCAAGAATCAATGGCTGGAGGTATTTCGAACCTTTATTCATAGTATATATATGTTTGATTTAATTCCGCATTTTATACATAAACATATATATTTCAGTTTATACATTTAAATATCTAACAATATAGTCTTAATTTATGAATAGTCTTGTTTTATTATCACCCCTAGCTCCTTGAGTCATGTTTTGCTTCTCTTCATTTGAGGTGTTTATCGTGTGTCTGATCAATCATTAATTATAAAAAAAAATAGTTACTTTTAGTAATAATTTTTTAGTTATAATATAAATGTTTGGTGATTAAATGTGACTTTTAGTCACAACAAAAAATTAGTTGTGACTAAAATGTAATATTTAAACACAAGTTGTTACTAATTTAGTTTTAGTCACAATAAGTATTGTGACTAAAAACACATTTAGTCACAACAATTTGTAATTTTTGTGATTAGTACTTTAAGTATCACGGACTTTTCAGTCACAACATAAGAATGGTAATTTGTAATTAATCACAATTATTTTACTTTTAGCCACAAATTTTGTTATGACTAAAAATAAGATTTTTTTGTAATGAATGGGTAGTGTTTTGATACGTTCTCCATATATTAACGTGTGGCCTTATCTTGATAGAGGGTTCAATCAATATAAAAGCCCCTACACATCTTCATGCATGCATTGAGTTAATATAGGGTGATTATATATAGTAGCACACATGAGGAAAAGATTCAGAAATAACCAATGTTATTACACGCCCCACCAACATTAGAGGCTGTTTCTTCCAATCCTTAATTGGTACTAATAAAAATATGTTGAAAAAATAAAAAATAAAAACATTAATAAGAACTATAAGTAGTACGTAGTAGTATAAAAAGAATTAGAGTTTAATTATGGACAATTGTAGTTCAAATCTCTCTTATGTCTTATTCTTATGATAATACTCACAAAAGGCCTAAAAAGTCTAAGTTTGGCACCGAAATTTTGGACTGTCGACCACCTGATATGATAAATAATTACTTATTTCTTCCTTCGATCAGATGTCATATAAAATATAATAAAATAATAAGCCCATCAAATATACATGACAAAATAAAAATATCACTACTTAACAAATTTCACATTTTTTATTATTTATATTAATAACTAATAAATAATTTTATGATATGTATATTGACAACAAATAATTAATTAATGATAATATTTTAGTATTAATTACATTAATTTGGGACAGATTTAAATTTTAGTATCATCTAATTTAGTGTACAGCATTTTTTTTAATAAGAATTTCATTAACAGAGCAAAAACTCAAACATGATTGGGTAAGTCAGCAGCTGCCCTTACCACAGAGGGACAAAATTTCTTCCAAATAGCATTGGCTTTAGACTTTAAAACTGACTTAGCTTAGAACTTGTGCCACTTTGTTATTGTTAGTTTCCCTAACAGCAAAACATAAATTCAAACGATCAGAAATTGAAGATAATTGTTGGTGTACACCATTTTAGTGTATATAATTTATTTATTTTTTTGTTTAGGAGAGGTGTATAATAATTTAGTGTATTTTTTTAAGTGAAATGGAGAACATTCCCCACATGAAATGGTTGTTAAAGAAAATATATATATATATACTAGCGAAAAGCTGCGTGCGAGGCACGTATACTAAATTTTATGCTAGTTTTTTTCTATGTTATTTGAAAGTGATTCAATTAAAAATTAAAGAAAAAATATTATTAGTTATTAGGTGAGATTATTATTATGTGTATCTAAATATTTTAGTTTATAATGTTGTGACAGTCAGTATTCCCGTGATCCGTAAGGGGGGAAATACCGGGTAAGCTGTGTAATCCCACATCGCCTGAGGAAGGTCAATTGAGATGATTCTGAGACTGTGTAGGTATGGGACTACACAGTTGATGAGGGCTTAAATGGATTGATTGGTACTACCTATATCAATAAGGTGCATCTTATTTTTCGGTAGCCCATCTTAAAAGAACTCCACAGTTAAGCGTGCTTGACCTGGGGCAATTTCAGGATGGATGACCTCCTGGAAAGTTTTCCCAGGAAGCGTGCGAGTGAGGACAAAGCACGCTGGAAACACTCGTGTTGGTTTGTAGGGTCCGTCGTCAGTCCAGGAAGCAGCCAGAGTGGTGAACTCGTGTATAAGAGCCATAATTTCGTGGGTGTAAGGGCCCAATGGAAGCTTGAAGCAAGGACGTTACAATGGTATCAGAGCCTTGACCCAGACGGAAGTGTGGTCAACGAGGACGTCGGACCCTGTAAGGGGGGGTGATTGTGACAGTCAGTATTCCCGTGATCCGTAAGGGGGAAATACCAGGTAAGCTGTGCAATCCCACATCGCCTGGGGAAGGTCAATTGAGATGATTCTGAGACTGTGTAGGTATGAGACTACACAGTTGACGAGGGCTTAAATGGATTGACTGGTACTACCTATATCAACAAGGTGCATTTTGTTTTTCGGTAGCCCATCTCGAAAGAACTCCACAGTTAAGCGTATTTGACCTGGGGCAATTTCAGGATGGGTGACCTCCTGGGAACTTCCCAGGAAGCGTGCGAGTGAGGACAAAACACGCTGGAAACACTCGTGTTGGTCTGTAGGGTCAGTCGTCAGTCCAGGAAGCAGCCAGAGTGGCGAACTCATTTATAAAAGCCATAATTCCTTGGGTGTAAGGGTTCAATGGAGGCTTGAAGCGGGACGTTACAAATATTGTCAATTAAAAGTGAATACCGAATGCAATATATTAGTGTTTAAGAAAGCTTGATGATTTAAATATGTTCTTTAGTTAATCCAAAAATAAATTAAAAATTGCTGTTCCAATACTTAAAAGAAACATTACGTAAATAGGTGTAAGATAAAAAGAAAATTAAAAATCAATCTCTAAATTGTTGATAATTGAAGATAGTATTTGTTTAAAAATTGTGTAGATAAGAAAACTAATGATAGTCATTGGTAGATTTCAATTTTCATTTGCTTCGATAAAGACAATAGTGTAATTTTTGTATTTTGCACTTTTCATTCTAGCCGGATCCGCATATATTTGGATTGTCCATTTTTTTGTTAATAAATTGAATATGGTAGTGTCGACAAAAAAGTGAAAACCATGTTTAACAAAAAGTGATAGTATTCTATAACAAAATACTATTAAATTATTTGCATTTAAATTATTTTAAAATACTATATTTTATTAAAATAAAACTCTACGCGATTAAAATTTCATATTTATCTTTATTCAAAAAGAAAAAAAATGATAAAAAAAATAAAAATTTAATTCTATTATTATCTCTACTGCCTTTCTAGATGTGAATAATGGTCTCTCTTTCTTCCATATTCTTCTTTATTTTTTGTATATTGTGTTTGCAGCATATATGTAAATTATTACGTAACTTTAAAAAACTTTGCTCCTGGAAACTAATGCATATGCCGAGCACTTACAATCATTTGTTAGCTGTAAATTTTGTTGGGTTTTTTCGCCATTGATGCTTGGTTTTGTGAACTTTGGTAAAAGTCACGCTTCTTCTTTATTATTATTATTATTATTATTATTATTATATTTTGTTATTAAGTTATGAAGAAGAAAAAAGAGAAGTGCGGATTGGAATATTATGTGTGATTCTATGGGAATGTCCAAATTGTAATAGGAAAAGGAATACAATAAATAATTAAAAAAAAACTCAATCGTAGATGTACAACAGCAAAAACCCAATCATATTTTTTTTTAGATTTAATGGGATTTATTTTATTTATTTTATTATATTTAAATAAAAAGTGATCCGTGAATTTCTCATAAACCATTTTATTTTTAATAATAAACTATTTTATTTTTAATATAAATAAAAAGTCACCCATGAATTTTTCATAAACTAAGAATTCTGTTATATAAGCACACTTTATATACAATAGATATATATATTAACATTTCCGAATGGAGATACAATAAATTTCAAAAAAGAAAAAAAAAATGGAGATACAATACTTATGTTTAAGTACATTCTAAAGTATTTTTCTATCTGTTCAAAAATATATATATATTTTTCTATAAACAAAAATCTTAATTTATCAAAGTCTATTTTAGTTTTCAGATTTTTTTTTCAAAAAAAAAAAAAACATCATCTCATATTATTATATCCCAACTAATTAGTGAATTATTTTTTTGGTATATATGTTTATTATATATGATTAAATTCAGACATTATATATGGTTCCACCATTACGCTACACTAAAAAATTCACACGTATATATAAAATTATAAATGTTCCACACATAAAATACGTACGTAATATTTTTACAACAATTAAAAAAAAAAAACTTTATGCACATATAATAATTATAGGCTAATTAAGATTTTTGCTCTTAAACTTTTAAGGTCATTAAAAATGTTCCTGAATTATTGAGATTGTTGGATTTTATGATTTTTTTTCAATTTTAGTTAAAAAATCTTACATGAATGAAAGTTTAAGGACCATAATACGTGTTAAAGTTCGAGGGGCATAATTTGATAGATATCAAAATTTGGGGAGCATGATTTAGTACATAAACAATCACTGATATAATAAAATTGAATGAAATTAGACAAAAATCCTTAAATCCAACAATCTCAATAGTTCAATAGGCGTTTTTAACGATCTTAAAAGTTCAGAAATATGATTTGGTACATATCAAAATTCAAGGACAAAAATCCTAATTAACCATAATTATATGTAATTTACTCGAGACGAGAGAGTGTTATGACCAACATGCTTACATGATCGAGCAGTTAATTTTAAAATATTGAGATTGAAAGTTCGTGTGTAAGGGCCTTATTCATTCCTTCAGTTATGCTACTACTATTTATATATGTAATATATATATATTAGAGAGAGAGAGAGAGAGAGAGAGAGAGAGAGAGAGAGAGAGAGAGAGAGAGAGAGAGAGAGATGAGACTTTGTTTATGGCACAGCACATGCATGTGACCAGCTAGTGTCCACATCAAAATAATATTATTGTCAATATATATGTATTGTAGAGATATGGTGCTGATTTTGTTATTGTGACCTAAAGCTAGCCTACCTCTCTAAGTTTCAAGTTCCTTTTCAACTAGGAAAATTAGAGACTATATATTTATCACATGACTCATGTTCATAAAGCTATCATTTTATTATGCTCCAGCCCAATTGCCTCCCGCATTCAATCTTTTTGAACAAATCAAAAATATATAATAGACTTTTATATAAAGTGTATAGAGTAAATTTATCGGATTATTAACAAGCCTTTATTTAATAAAGTATGAGTGTATCGTATCGAAAATATTACTTTATAATTAATAAAAAGAATAAATATATATGTGGAATGTTGTATAAAATAAGTTGCAAAAGTTAACAGATAATTCAATATCTAAAATGCTGATCGAATAAAAGAAAAATGTGTGTGAAGCTTCGTTTCCTCTCTCCATGAGGCGGAGGAAAAAGTTCGAAAATTCAGGTCATCGCCTATGTTGCGAATGCTAAAAATGATTGGGTTCGATCCATGGTGGTGTAGAAGACTTGACCAATATGAAGTTTTGCAAGATACCTAATCTGATTTAGGTAACGATTTGGGGCCTATCCAGGCTGAGATTGGTAATGAATTGGGAATCAATCCAGGGTCCCAATAGTGTCTGCTCAGCGAGCGGGAACTTGGGCGAAAGAGCTAGAGAGAGTGGATTACCAGAATTCAATGAAAGATGTTTGGAGTAAATTCAAAGCTAATTAAGTTTGTGCTCATACTACTAAACTTGAATTACTAAATCTTTGAAACATGGGATCAACTCATTGCTAAAATTTATGCTGATGAAATTGTTACGGAAACTTTTTTTTTTGGGAAATTTTTGTGATATGGGTTGTTTTATTAGGAGTTAATTCCTCATTTTCGAGTGTTCGAAGGTTTCATTAAAAGGGTATGGAGAAATCTAGGAGTGGATCGTATAGTACGAATGCACTATGGTTTCACTCTTGTGAGTTTTTGTGAGATAGCTACTAGAGATTTGGTCTTGAAAATTGAGGTAATCAATTTTGATTAAAAAAATCCAATGGTAATTAGACCCTGGACGAGTGATCTTGATTCGATTCATATGGTGCATTCAGTTTTAGTTTGGGTTCGATTAAAGGGTTTGGTTTATAGTACTCGGGTAAGAATAGCCTAAGTGCTCTTGTGAGTACGTTAGGAAAGCATATTATGATTGATAAGGTAACTCGGGGCATCAATGATTAAATATGCAAGAGTGCTTGTAGAAGTTGAGATATATATCAGATAAGCTCCATAAAACCATTAGTTATTTCAATGAGAGAAATCAACTCATGGAACAATAATTAGTAGAATACAAATGGCTACCAACTAAATGTGGTTCGTGTGATATTTTTGGAACATAATGTGAGTAATTGTGGTAAGGACAAAAGGCTTATTTGGGTTAAAAAGCTAAAAACATATCAGGTGAAAGGAAAGATTGTAGAGAGTAATCCTCAAAAAACTTAGGAGACTGCTTCAGATGCTGAGATTAAATAAAGAGGTTGAGATTATTCAGTTTGTTGGTTCTAACACTGGAATTTAGCCAATCTCTCTAAGGCTATAACTGTGTTACCATGGGCTAAAAAATGGAAAATAGGTTGGGAATATCCATGAGTCTGCTAGTGGTGAGTGGATTACTCCAACGAAAATTAGAAATAAAAAATATAAGGGCTCAGGGGTGGCAACTTCCATTAAAAACACTTATGAAGCACTTTAAGAGCCAACTGTTGAGGCAGGTTTTGATACTTCTACAAATAATCAAGATGGAGTGGTGCAACCTTCTTTTGTTGGAATGTTAGGGGTATGAATAAAGTCAATAAGCAATGTTCTATCTTGAATCTTTGCGGCTTGAATAAGATTAGTTTTGGATCTTTTGAAAACCAAGATTAGGGGTGAGAGTTTGAAGACTATGATGAATAATAATTTCCTTAAATGGAATTACTAATATAGTATAATAATTGAAGGGTGATTCTCTTATTATGGCAGAATTTTTTTTGTCCAAGTTGAGGTTCTTGATGCTCAAATGGTTCATTGTAAGGTCAAGGCAACTGGTCTTAATTATGTTTTTTTATTACAGTTGTTTATGGTAAAAACACTTGTGTTAATTGGAAGCCACTTTGGGATCTTCATGTCGGTATTGATTTTAAGAAGTGTCTGTGACTAGTAATGGGGGATTTCAATGCCATGTTTAACTATGAAGATAGTGAGGGTGGTAGATGAATTACGCAATCTAACATTATGGATGCTCAACAGTGGCTTGCTCTTGGCCAAATTGACAATCTGAAATGTTTTGGATCCTATTTTACCTAGTTAAAGAAACATGATCTAGGTGTTTATATTTATTCCAAGTTGGATTGGATTTTTTAAAATAAAAGTTGGCTAGCTTGACTTATTTCCTTTGACTGAAGCTATCATGCAATGGAATGTTATTTTGGATCATTATTATTATATTGTCAATAAATTGGGAATAAAGAAGATGTAGATTAAACCTTTTCAGTTCTTTAATTACTAGATGGAGCACCCGTAGTATAAGGAGCTAGTTATTTAAAACTGGAGGAAACCGATGTGTAGTAAAGGGTTGAGAGGTATCATTGGTAAGTTGAAATGCTTAAACACTACCTAAAAAAATTTAGTAGAAATATTTTCAGAAATATCTCATTAGATTACCAAGTTGCAAGATAACTACATTATGGCTCAATCATTGTTGGTTGCTAATCAAAATGATTTGGGTCTGCAAATGGTAGAAATAGAAGCTACGGAGTAATTTGACCTTGCTAGTGCCAAATATGTGAGCTATCTCCATTAAACAAGTAAAATCACTTGGCTTCGATTGAGTGATAAAAATAAAAGCTACGAAGAAGGCTCAAAATCAGATTACTACTTTTGAAAAAAGTGGTAGATTGTAGATGATATAATCTTGTTGTTGATCATTATTTTTCTCATTTTTGAAATTTTATGGGTAAAATAAGTTTATCTACAAGAAAGATTAATTTGGATTGTCTTGCTTATGGTCCTAAACTAAACTTGAATCAGATGCTTTCTCTTAACAGAGCTTTCTTGAAGAAAGATGTGCAAGAAGCTGTTTAGCATTCATTCCTCTAAGAGCCCAGATCTAGATGACTTTAGAGCGGGTTTCTTTAAGGGGTTGTGGTCAGAGATTAGGGATGATATTACTTTAGTTGTGCTAGTCTTTTTCAAAGAGGGGTGAATCCTTGAAAAGCTAAATAAGGTTGTTATCTCTTTGATCCCAAAAACTAATTCTCCTTCCTCAGCGGTGGACTATAGACATATTGCGTGTTGTAACACTATCCACAAATGTATCTCTAAAATGATGTACTGTTCCAAAATGAGTGAGATTATTCCGACTCTAATCCATAACAACCAAGGAGTCTTCATCAAAAAGATGTCGCTTTCCCATAACATTCTCATTAACTTTAATGAGTGAATCAAAGAAACTAATAACATGAAGAGGAGTTCATGATTACTCAAGATTTAGGCCGATCTACTATTGATCATCATGATCATATAAATTAGGTCTTTATAGTAAACAACATGTTTGATAAAGACAACTTAATTACATATCGGTCCTTGTCATATATAATCTCTACTATATGCAACACATTCACTTAGATGTCATACTACATTAGTAATCCGAATCGAGATTACTTCCACCGAATAACAGGCATCAGTGAACTGCACTAGCAGCCGTTGATTAAAGATTCTATAGCTTTAATATGTTGTTGATTATTTTACTTGTGGCTAAGTACTGATCTTAATTCTCTGTACAGTACAAGTCATAGTCTCATGTATGAATAAGTAATATTCTGATATTTATATATAAATTATTCAATATTTAATATTAATAATTTAATTTTCAAGCATATATGAAAATATTCAACTCTTATTATAAATAGAAATATCTTTAGAGACTTTTAAGAGCATAAACCCTGACAAAATGGTAGAATAGTTGCCTATGTTTCTCAAAAATTGAAACTACATGAGAAAAATTACCCTATGTTATCTGTATGGTACAAATTTTGAGCTATACTTGGATCATAAAAGCTTGAAGTATCTTTTTACTCAAAGAGACTTGAATTTGAGGCAAAGAAGATGGATTGATTATATTGAGGATTATAATTTCACTTTGCAATATCATCTTGTAAAAGTTAATGTAGTATTTGATGCACTAAGTAGAAAGCCTCGTGATATCTTAGCATGTTTGGCTCTTGAAGATTTAAAAAGGACAATCACAATGGGTGATTATAACTTGCAATAATATTAAGGAGAAAAGGTAGCTTGTATCTCTAACATAGTGGCTACACCAGTGCTACTTCAACAAGTTAAGCAAAGTTAGTGGCAAGATTAAAAGCTAAGGCTTATCTAGAATAGAATCCATGATGGTGAACAGTTAGATGGGTGGGCAGTTAATGAAGAAGGGTACTTAAACCATAAGGGAAGACTAGTTGTTGCAGATATCCGTAATTTTAGGGAGTCTATTTTGATTGAGGCTCATAGATTCAAGTTTGATGTACATCTTAGAAGTAAAAAGATGTACCAAGACTTGAAGACACATATTGGTGAGAAGGTATGAAAAGAGATGTGGCTAGTTTTGTAGCTAAGTGTATAGTTTGTCAGCAAGTTATGGTTGAGCATCAAAGACCTTTAGGTTTACTTCAACCTTTTTATATACCCGAATGAAAGTGGGACGAGATTACAATGGATTTTGTTACTGGATTTCCATTGGCACCCTTGAAGCACGACGTTGTTTGAGTGATTTTTGATCGTTTGACTAAGTCTACTCATTTCATTCCAATAGAAAAGGATATAAGCTTACCAAGCTAGCTCAAATTTATGTGGACAATATAGTTTGACTGGGTGGAATGATTTCAAGCATTGTTTCTAATAAAGATCCTCGATTTATATAAAGGTTTTGGAAGGCCCTGTAATAAGCCTTAGGAACTAAACTTCACTTAAGTACCGCCCATCATCCACAGATAGATAGACAGTGTGATAGGACCATATAGACTTTGGAAGACATGTTTTGCTCTTGTATTTTGGATTATGGAGGTAGCTAAGGAGAACACTTATCATTGGTGGAATTGATCATGTACAATAATAACTACAAAGCCAGTATAGGCATGGATCCTTATGAGGCCTTATATGGGGGACGGTACAAATTGCCACAGTGTTGGGTCGAACCAAATGAGCATGTCATTATTGGAATTCATATTATCACTAGTACCACTGAGAAGATTAAGGGAATCCAAGAGAGACTTAAGGTTGTTCAGAGTCGTTAGAAAAGCTATGTCAATCTCCATCGACGAGATATTGAGTTTGATGTTTGTGATTATGTCTTCTTAAAAGTTTTTTTTTTTTTTTTTGATGAATCAGAATGCTCATTGCACAAAACACTTTTATACAACCTATAAGCACCAAACAAGGCCTTAAAATAATCTATACAACTTTGTATTTACAAGTTTTGAAACCAATCTAGATCTTTTTGCTTTACTTTTTTTGGTAAAAGATACAAAGTTCTATTCTAAACTGCCCATTTCACTTGCTTTACTAAATCTGCTGCATGATGACTAGTTGCATTCCAAAATAAGTCATTTCTAGCTCTCCAAATTGCATAAGCCAAGGCAACAACAGCTGCCATTTTTACACCCTTGCGGAACTTGGAGTCTTCGAACTTTCGGATACACTTCAGCAGCCCCTGTAAAGTATCCAACTGTACCTGCCAATTCAGCCAAACTTTCAACATCTTCAAGAAATCAAGAGCAATGTCACACTTAAAGAATAAGTGTTCGACATTTTCAGATGACCTGCTGCAAAAAATACAACCGGGGGAGTCAATGATGTTGAATTTATAATGTCTTTCCCGAGTTTTCAACTGGTTTTGCACAGCCAACCAAATCAAGAAACTGTGTTTAGGAGAATTAAGTCTATTCCAGACCTCATTGCTCCAAACAACTCTGTCAAACACAGGAGCAAACCAGCAATAACCATTTCTGATTTGATATTTTACAGCAGTAAATTGTTGTGGCTACTGCACTTGCTTGATTTTGTTCTTTATTTCCACCATTGTCCTCCAATACTAGTTGCTGGTTGTGGAAGCATTGTACTCCCACGATTCTTGTTGTTTGATGTATACACAATGCACCCATTTAACCCATAAATTGTCTTTTTTATTGGCTACAGCCCAAACATGCTTACCCATGGCTTCTATGTTCCATGCGGCAATATTCATTATGCCAAGACCCCCCTCTTTCTTAGGAGTGCAGATCTTCTCCCAAGAAATGCTTCCAGCCCCTGTCATCATATCTTTTTCCAGTCCACAAGAAACTTCAACATATGGCTTCTATCTCTTTTATTACTTTCCTTGGAAGTATCATCATTTGACTCCAGTAAATATGAATTGAAATCAGGACTGCATTTACAAGAACTAATCTGCCAGCAAAAGATAGGTTTCGTGTTCCCCATACCTTGATTCGGGCAGCCATTTTCTGAGCTAGACTACTGCAATCGGATGCATTGATCTTCCTGTTGGAAATTATTTTACCAGGATCTTAGATCTACTCACAAGTATGTTTATTAACATCCTAAATATGAACTTTCTAAAACGATGAAATAAACACATATAAAGTTTAAGAAACCTTACATTGGGTGCAGCGGAATATAATGACTCCTTCCGTTCAGATATCTAGCCCTTGATTCCTTTCTGTAGCAGAGCATTATCAATATCTGAACCTGGATCTCTTTCTCTGAATCTTTGATGCTGAAACTCCTTTGCTGATGATCTTTCTTCACGATCTTCCTCACTATGATTGAGGTATCACTTGATGTGTGTGGGCACTACTCATACACTAAGGATTTCGAAATTATCAAGGAAGAAGAGAGAGAGTGGTCAGCTAAAGATAGGGAGAGAGAAGGCTCAATTTTTCTGAATAGAAAAAGTCAGAAGAAAAGTGTGTTATTTTCCTGAAGCCTTCACTATCTATTTATAGCATTCCACTAGGGTTTGATTTGAATTATATGGCATTAAAATAATGAAAAAATCATTTAAAAAAGATGACATAAGTGGCCGGCCCTAGGCTAGGTGGACTGGGCCTTGATTTTTGCAATTTTGCAATTTTACCACTTTTTGTATCTGATTTTCTCAAAAATGCCAATTTCCTAATTCAATCATTTAAATGCCAATTCTAACTATTTAATAACTATAAATAATTATTAAATAATATTGTCATTTATCATATTTATTAATTGCACCATACAAAGTATCATAATTAACAAATATGCCCCTGTTAACTCTTTCTTTACAATTTCGCCCTTACTTAGTGAAAATTTCACAAATAGACATAGTCTAATTTGTGAATTATAATTGATTAATCAAAACCAATTACATGAGTCTTACAAGCAACATTATCTCAACTAGTGGGGGGACCATGGGTCTATATAACCGAGCTTCCAATAAGTAGATCAAGAATTTAGCACTAAAATTCACTAACTTATTAATTCTTCGTTGAATCCACGCATAGAACTTAGAATTGCACTCTCGCTTATATAGAATGCTCTATATGTTCCACCATATAGACACATCATTAGTTATCCATTGTTATAATCCTAATGTGATCAATGATCCTCTATATGAATGATCTACACTGTAAAGGGATTAAATTACCGTTACACCCTACAATGTATTTATTCCTTAAAACACTTGACCCCGTATAAATGATATTTCACTAATGTGAAATGAGTACTCCACCATTTATGTTCGTTTGGTCAAGCTCGAAGGAGATCATCCTTTGCTTACTATTCGCCAGATAGAAGCTATAGATTCCATGTTTATGATAGCGCTCCCACTCAATTGCACTACCGTGTTCCCAAAATGTACGTATCACCCTGACCTAAAAGTAGGCTTAACTAACAAATCAAAGAACACGAATAGCCTTTCAAGATTGAGCCTAATCATATCTGGATTAAGATCATTTGATCTAGGATCAACTAGGCGATATTGACTTGAATAGATTTTACGGTAAGTTTAATTAAATCTAAGTCAAAGTTCAATATCGGTCCCTTCCGATGCATACTCCATGCATCCAACCTGAGCTTTACTTTAACCAATGTTGGAAAGAACATAGTATTTCTCCAAATACAAGTAAACTCTTGTTGTAGATTATCATATCAGTAAAACCCTTTGTCTGATAAATCTAGGAAACTTTATTCACATAGTCATGTTTACTTTCCAATGTGTTGACGGCACAATAAACAGGATCAAGTATGTGAAAAGGGTTTCATATGAATTTATACATTATGTACATATAATCATGAAATAAATCATGTGAACCATGCAACATTAAATGTTATTTCGATCTATATTAATAAACAAATACGATTATATTGAAATGAGTTTTATTTAGGGCATAAAACCCAACAAACTCCCACTTGCACTAATATAAAACAAAAAGTGCGTTTCAAATAATCTCAACACCTTGATATGCAAATCAAGTGTAGTAGTAGTAAACTCCTCGTAATAGGATCTGAAAGGTTGAATTAACCACAACCTTTTCTCCACTATTACTCTTCCTTAATCACAAAATCATTGATAATGTGAAATTCCTCTCTATATGTTTACTCTCTTGGGATACTGGATTCTATATCTTTGGCAACTACTTTTGGTTAATCAGGAAATTAACACTAGTAGTTTAAGGCAATTTGGAATGGTGCCAAAGATGTATAGAACTTTCCTTAGACTGAATAAGTACCTTTCCCGCAGCTTTAACATTCGGTCTCTCTCGGTAGACCTAGAGACTTCGGATAGGTTTTTCCACTTCTCCAAAATCACTATTCCACCCCTGTAGTAACCACCATCTTATCAGAAATATTTACTAGCACATAGGCAAATTTCGAAATCTGATATGGTGTAGTCTAAGAGTTTTAAACACACCCTTATAGACTAACATATAGTTCCTCTTCTTTATCTTAGGATTTACTTGATTGTCTTCCAATGTTCTTCTCCCGGATTAATCCGATACCTACTCATTACTCCCACTCAACAACAGTGTCCGGTCTAAGGCATACAAAAGCATATCTAAGACCTCTCCTTGTTGATGTAAGAAATTCTTTCATGGCTTTATCTTTTACGGAATAGTCAAGACTTTTCCTTAGATAAATAAAATCTATACCTAAGAAGTTGTGACGCTTCTATAGATTGCCATGAGAAAGAAAATGCTTCAAAGATCTTACTAAAGTAAGTTGCTTGCATTAGAGTAAGTAATTACTGTGTATACCACAAGCCATAGATTTAGATAAACTCAAACATATAATACTAGGAACAGGAAGTTTGTTAAGTCTATTGAATGGACTTATAAACAAAAATTTCCTTTTATGTCCTTGTAATAGAAAACTTTAGGTTATTCCATGTGAATGGATTAAACCATAGTTCTATTGGCTTTCTTCTTAGTTTCTTATCTTGACAATCCATTACTTGTTTAAACTCACAATGGATTTTAATCACTTGTGTCTCCCAAGTCATAAGAAGGTGAGTTCCTAGAAACTCTCCCACTACGACAAGGTACTGTGAATTATGTCGAAGAAAACTAAATGGTATTGATATCTTCGGTTGTGACAAGACAACAGAGGCAGTGGGATCATCATATGTTATATAAGATGATAGAACACTTTTGGAATCAAGAATAAATATCTCCTTTATTTGCTACTTGTGTTTCAGACTTAGTCATTTCCTTAGAAAAGTAGTATTTGTTTGAACAAACACTTTCTTATCTATTGACAATGGGATGGTCCACCCCTAATCACTTAGAAAAGCTAACAAACCATGGTTAACAGTTCTAGCCTTTCTTAAGATTTTGATTAGGTCATCCATGAATCTAGTAATGATTTACATTAAGTATACAACCATTACATCATTACGAAATTGTATTACCATAGAAGGACTTAGGCAACGACTAGTAACTAATCATCAATATGCAAATCGAAATTTACGGGAGGTAAGTTTGGATATAATTCAAAAATCAATTTAATGATCTTTGAACTGCATATCTACTAACTATTTCTCCACCCCTATCAGTTCGCAAGATCTTTAACCACTTACCTTAATGGTTTTAACCATTGCTAGAAATTAATGAAATTTTTCAAACATTTCAAATTTCTTTGCTAAAAGGTATAATCTAGAGTTATCGTCTTAAGAATACAACGAAAAACTCATATCCACCCCTGAATGTACATCCATCTGCGAATGAGATGAACTACTTTCAGTGGATATAGGCATATTATCTCTTTGCAGAGATTGATCATGTCAAATTCACTATGAACAAGATACAAATGCCATAGATTAAAAAAAATGTGGTAGTGTCTTTTGATGACATAGGTTTAGTTACATCAAAGAGTTCTTAGAATAGTGCAAGTGGATCCTGGTCACAGAATACCTAACTCATATTCCATACAGTTTGAATCCATTAATAAAAGATGGATATTAAACACTTGAGAAAGTGTAACTGTATTGTATTCTGGAATTAGAAATTTAAGAAAATTTCTATTTGGAATCTAAAATTAAAGTCAAAGACTTAAATTTATACCAAATATAATGAGTAATTCTATCTTGGACCAGCACTACTAATACAAACTCTAAGTCGATTTGCCCATTACAAGTAGGAGATTTCTAAGATTGAGGATTTATATCAATTGGGAATAGAATTTCGGGATTATAATCATATGCGTCATATAAAATGACATGAAATGATTTATAGACCATTCATCCAATGATATGTTTTGAAAGCTAATTCGAAATGAATAAGCTAAGAGGAATTAGGATAATTTCGTTTAAAATAAGAATCCAACGATGCTTCGATTAGCGAAAGTCAAAGTAATCTTATTTATATAATCTTCTTGTTTCATATCGTAAAAATACTAGTCTAAGGTGTCATCAATTGATGAACAGCTAGATGTCGCATATACAATATTTATCTTTCGAGATCTTACACTATTATGTATGTCTAATGGTGAAAATCCACTAGGGATTTATCTCATTAGAAAAACAAACATGTTAGACCAACAATGAAGATTCGAAATTAAACTACAACTTAATAACAGAAATTAACATGGTTCAATATAAATTCATACACAATTCAGAAATTATAAACATATAGCAAGTAGGAATGACTAGTGAAAATACTAAAACATACAATCCTAAATAATTTCCAAGGTTTTCAATAAACCGATACAAAGGTCCCCGTAGGCGAGAGTCAAAGCATCATTTATTGAATAGAGTTGTCAGCTCATCTAAAATAAAAACCATTCTAGCAACCTTTTATTCGATCAAAATAAGAATCCAACGTTGTCCCGGTAGGCGAGAGTCAAGGTTATTCTCATTTTATGAGCTTCTACCATTGTTTCATGTTTCATAAGTTTATCTCTAAGTAGTCACCGTAGGGGAGAGTCTAATAGAGACGAAAACTTACAAAACACTTATCAAATGAAATCTTACGGTGTTAAATGCGTTCAACGAATAACCATCCATAGGGGACGAAGTCTAGCGTCTCGAGGTTATATTGAAAACATTTAACTTTTGTAAGACCAACAATGGAGATCGAATATCTTAATAATAATCAAGCTCATTATTTAAAGTGAGTTGTATTTTCTTTGATTCTCTTTATTTAATTTATTTATTTTAAATATATATTTATTTAAAATTTCCAATTTAGAATGAAAAATTCTAAATATAAATTTTAATTTAATATTTATAAATTTTACTTAGATGGATATGAAAATAACATGAATTATTTCCATCTTAGTAATAATTTCCAATAAATATTTAGAAAAATATTCAATTTAAGTTGTTACAAAATTAATATAAATTAATTTACAACTCAAATTTAATTTTCTATAAATATATTTTGCATTTCGAAAAATTAAAGTATTTAAGGATACAATTTTCGAAAATGCATGTTAAAATAAAAAATTAATCCTGGAAAAATTATTCTAATTTAATGTTGGCCCAAAATTAATTAATAAAATTAATTTACAACAAAAAATATAATTTTCCTATTTAATTAAATATATAAAAAAAATTTCAAATATTTAAGTATGATGATGAAAATCAACTTAAATATTAATTTTCTATTTAATTAAATACACTAGAAAAATACTTCAAGCAAAAATATCATCTATCTAGATTTTCCTTTGACTAATTAATTCAATTTCTAATAATATACTTTAATTCAATTTATTTTAAATTAATCAATAAATGAAAAAATCATTGATTTAAGTTGATCCAAGAATTAATTAAAATAAATAATTAATTTACAACTTAATCTATTTTTCAAGATAAAATTCGAAATTCTAGCATTTAAGAAATGCAATTTCGAAAAATTGATTAATAAAGAAAAAATATATTTTGAAAATTATTTAAATTTAGTTGAAAAATTAAATTTCAACTAAAAATAATTTTCTTTTTAATTAAATGTCATGAAAAAGAAATATTTAAGTATGATGATTAAATCAACTTAGATATTTTATTTTCAAATTAATTAAATGTATTAAATTCAAGAAATAAATAATTAAGTGTAGAGAAGACTTAATTATTAATCTCTAGTTTAATACTAGGAAAAATATACTTAAAATAAATTGTACCAAAATTAATTATATAAATAATTAATTTCACAATGTATAATATTTTCCTATTTAATATTAGAAATAATAAGTAGTCTAGAAATAACTATCTAGAAAATATCTTATTTAACTAAGTATCTTTTCCACAAAATTTGAAAAAATATCTAATTTAAGTTGTATTAGAAAAATCTAGAACTTAAATATTTTCAAATTTAAATTTAATTAAATATCAAAAATTAAGTTGTAACCACTTAATTTGAAAATATTCCATTTTAAGTTAATATTCGAAAAGATATTAACTTAAAAAAATATCTAAAGAATCTTAATAACCAATGCCTAAAATTCCTCAACTTAATTTTGAAATTTGAAATTCAAAAGATATTCAGATTTAAGTTGGTTAGTTGTAGATAACTAAATATCAACTTAAATAAGAAAATTTAATGAAAAATTTAAATTAAGTTCCAGAAAGAATCTAGATGGTTATAATTCTATATTTAATTAAATACAAGAAAATACATATAGTTTAGCTTAGAATATAAAATTCCTTAAACTATATTTTTCTTAAATTAATTTCAAAATAAATGAAATTAATTATGTTGCTAATCAATTTTATTAGGTTAAACTAGTTTAATTAACCTAGTACGATCATTCAAATCGAGCAAATGGGCCTTCACAATTGGGGTGGTTTGTGTGAGGGGGTGCTGGGTTCAGTATGTCGTACCCACTTCTATGGCTCCCAACTCTCACACAAGGCCCAAAAGAGAGGAATTTAACCTTAATAAGAACAACTGTTATTAATTGAATAAGCCCAAAACTAAATGGGCCTAAATAAAATCTATCAATGACTATGATATTTTATTTAGCAACATTAACCTATATGCATCTATAATAAAATTAAACACACAGGCTCACACAGGCACACTTTGGATGGGTCCTATCATGTTGCTAGGTCATACACAGATGAAAGAAGATTGTAAAATTTACCTGTTACAAATTATTAACTTGACCAAGGGAGCCATCAGATCATTAGATCTGGCAAAAAGTAACCATGGCTATTTGCAATCAAGTAATAATAGGTTTTGAAAACTTACAAACAAGCTAAAACACATATTCCTGCAACAGGGTTAGCTGGATAGTTGGAAGTAGGATTTATTTAATTTTAAATAAATAATTTCGAATAAATAAATAATTAAATTAAAAAAAAATATTCGAAAAATAATTTAAAAAAAATTAATTTCGGAATTTAAAATTAAATTTCGAAAATAAAAAAAATTTTAAAATTAAACCTACTTTTTTTATCTTATATCTATTTAAAATTACATGATTATAAATATCTATTTTAAATTTAAATAAGGTCAAAATATCTTAAAAAGATTTAAAAAAAAATCTTAAAAGATAAGATATTTTTAAATATCTTAAAAGATAAGATATTTTAAAATATCTTAAAAGATTTTATAAATATCTTAAAAGATATTTTTTAAAATATCTTAAATATCTTAAAAGATATTATAAATATCTTAAAAGATATTACAAATATCTAAAAAATCTGACCTTAAATTTAAAAAAAATATAATCAAATTTAAAAATAAGATAGATTTTTAAGCAAAAAGATAAATACTAATTCTATTCGAATTCAAATTACACTAATATCTTGAATTAATTTAAAAAAAATTAAATTAATTCAAAATGATAATTAGAATTGAATTAGGAATAGTAATAGTATATATACAAAACCATACAAAAAATTGGAAGTTAATTCCATGAAAAAGTATGAAAAATTGAAGAAAAAGGAAAAAATCCGAAACTGTACGGACAGTTCTGCGATCGCAGGAAACTATCAGCACAGCCCCGATTTTGTCAAATCTTCAAAAAATCATAACTAATTCAAATAAAATCCAAATTGAGTTCTGTAAAAGGCTAACTTGCTTAATTTTTTCCATACTATCCAATAAAAATAATTCCAGAAACGAAATCACAATTATTGTTCACGAAAATTTCACAAACATCAATCAATCATCAAATAACACTCAATACAACATGATACCATCCAAAGAACATACAAACAATCGTTTTAAAGTCCAAATTTCTTGCAAGTAAATCAATTACCATGGCTCTGAGGCCAGTTGTTGGAAATTATTTTACCAGGATCTTAGATCTACTCACAAGTATGTTTATTAACATCCTAAATATGAACTTTCTAAAACGATGAAATAAACACATATAAAGTTTAAGAAACCTTACATTGGGTGCAGCGGAATATAATGACTCCTTCCGTTCAGATATCTAGCCCTTGATTCCTTTACGTAGCGAGCATTATCAATATCCGAACCTGGATCTCTTTCTACCGAATCTTTGATGCTGAAACTCCTTTGCTGATGATCTTTCTTCACGATCTTCCTCACTATGATTGAGGTATCACTTGATGTGTGTGGGCACTACTCATACACTAAGGATTTCGAAATTATCAAGGAAGAAGAGAGAGAGTGGTCAGCTAAAGATAGGGAGAGAGAAGGCTCAATTTTTCTGAATAGAAAAAGTCAGAAGAAAAGTGTGTTATTTTCCTGAAGCCTTCACTATCTATTTATAGCATTCCACTAGGGTTTGATTTGAATTATATGGCATTAAAATAATGAAAAAATCATTTAAAAAAGATGACATAAGTGGCCGGCCCTAGGCTAGGTGGACTGGGCCTTGATTTTTGCAATTTTGCAATTTTACCACTTTTTGTATCTGATTTTCTCAAAAATGCCAATTTCCTAATTCAATCATTTAAATGCCAATTCTAACTATTTAATAACTATAAATAATTATTAAATAATATTGTCATTTATCATATTTATTAATTGCACCATACAAAGTATCATAATTAACAAATATGCCCCTGTTAACTCTTTCTTTACAATTTCGCCCTTACTTAGTGAAAATTTCACAAATAGACATAGTCTAATTTGTGAATTATAATTGATTAATCAAAACCAATTACATGAGTCTTACAAGCAACATTATCTCAACTAGTGGGGGGACCATGGGTCTATATAACCGAGCTTCCAATAAGTAGATCAAGAATTTAGCACTAAAATTCACTAACTTATTAATTCTTCGTTGAATCCACGCATAGAACTTAGAATTGCACTCTCAGTTATATAGAATGCTCTATATGTTCCACCATATAGACACATCATTAGTTATCCATTGTTATAATCCTAATGTGATCAATGATCCTCTATATGAATGATCTACACTGTAAAGGGATTAAATTACCGTTACACCCTACAATGTATTTATTCCTTAAAACACTTGACCCCGTATAAATGATATTTCAGCTAATGTGAAATGAGTACTCCACCATTTATGTTCGTTTGGTCAAGCTCGAAGGAGATCATCCTTTGCTTACTATTCGCCAGATAGAAGCTATAGATTCCATGTTTATGATAGCGCTCCCACTCAATTGCACTACCGTGTTCCCAAAATGTACGTATCACCCTGACCTAAAAGTAGGCTTAACTAACAAATCAAAGAACACGAATAGCCTTTCAAGATTGAGCCTAATCATATCTGGATTAAGATCATTTGATCTAGGATCAACTAGGCGATATTGACTTGAATAGATTTTACGGTAAGTTTAATTAAATCTAAGTCAAAGTTCAATATCGGTCCCTTCCGATGCATACTCCATGCATCCAACCTGAGCTTTACTTTAACCAATGTTCTGGAAAGAACATAGTATTTCTCCAAATACAAGTAAACTCTTGTTGTAGATTATCATATCAGTAAAACCCTTTGTCTGATAAATCTAGGAAACTTTATTCACATAGTCATGTTTACTTTCCAATGTGTTGACGGCACAATAAACAGGATCAAGTATGTGAAAAGGGTTTCAGATGAATTTATACATTATGTACATATAATCATGAAATAAATCATGTGAACCATGCAACATTAAATGTTATTTCTGATCTATATTAATAAACAAATCTGATTATATTGAAATGAGTTTTATTTAGGGCATAAAACCCAACACTTCCTTGCACAGATAGGGACTCCAAGGTATTTGAACGGGTCATTTTGTCTAGTAAAACTAGACATATCTAATATTCTTTGGATCTCTCTATCTGTCATGCTCGAGCAATACACAGCTGATTTCTCCTTATTAACATTCAAGCCTGAAGTAAGAAAGAAAAGCAAAAGGCCTTGCATTAAGAAATACACACTCTTGAAATCACCTTTGCAAAATAAGAGAATATCATCCGCGAAACTAAGATGATTAAGCCTCATTTCACCACATCTTTCATGGAAATTAAATTCCTCTTTCTTCCCCACCTTGATCAGGATTCTACTTAGGTACTCCATACCTAAAATAAAAAGTAAGGGGGACATAGGGTCCCCTTGCCTCAAACCCCTTTTAGCCTCAAAAAAACCATGAAGAGATCCATTGAACATCAATGAGTATCTAGGAGTCTTCACACATGTCATAATCAAGCTTATGAATTTTGATGGGAACTTCAGCTCTCTCAACATTTCCTCAAGGAAATCCCAATCCAATGTGTCATAAGCCTTTTGCAATTCAATTTTGATCATGCAATTAGGCTTTGCTCCCTTTTTTGCATAACTCCTGATCAAGTCTTGACACATCATGATGTTATGTGCAATATACCTCCCTTTGATGAATCCTCCCTGGTTTAAAGACACTAAACCAGGAAGAATATGCTTCAATCTAGAGCAAATCAGCTTAGTGGCCACCTTATAAAGCACATTACAACAAGATATGGGCCTAAAATCACTCACCTTATTAGGGCATTTGATTTTAGGAATTAAAGTAATGACTGTAGAGTTGATCTCCTTTAGAAGGTTACCTGAGTGCAGAAAAGAAGTTACTGCTTCACAAATGTCTTTTCCAATAAGATCCCAGTTGTCTTGGAAGAAATAACTGCCAAACCTATCAGGCTCAGGGCTTTTGATTCCAGGGATGCTAAATACTGCATTCTTAACTTTAGATTCAGAGAACTCCTGTAAGAGAAACTCAGCTTGTGACTCTGATAAAACCGGCCCCTCTGCTATCACCGTATATTTCACATGCAATCTCCCATGCATCTTAGATCCTAAAAGGCCTTGGTAATAATCCAAGAAAGCTTTTGTCACCTATTCAGGATCCTCAACTCTCTCTCTATTACTCGCTGCAATAGACAAGATTCTGTTGGAAACTCTTCTATTTCTGATGCTGGCATGAAAAACTGTTGTATTGGAGTCCTCTTTCTTAATCCAATCCACCTTAGATTTCTGCTGTAAGAAAGATATGTAAGCTTTCTGTAAAACAGCATAATTCTCCCTAATATCTTGCTCAGCTTGCTGAAGATCAATGTTCAAAGGGTCCCCTTGAAGAGCCTTCTGAGCCTCTTCCAAATTTATCTTGGCCTTCTTCTCAGCAACTTGAATGTCATGAAAACCCTGCTTATTGGTCTCTTGTAAGACCGGTTTAAGAGCTTTCAGCTTCTTCACAATTTGATACATTTTAGTGCCCATCACATTCATCTTCCAAATCGATTCCACCTGTTGCTGATAATGGGGGTGACTTGACCACATCTTGAAATACTTAAACGATTTCCTACCGCTAGAAATGGAAGGATAAACCGTAAGCAGAGCAGGAGTATGATCAAATAACCCCTCATTAAGAAAGATTGCTTCAGCATTAGGAAAAGAATCCATGCAACTTTGGTTTGCCATTACTCTATCAATTTTAGAGTATATCCTGTCCTCACCTTTTTGTTTGTTATTCCAAGTAAAAAAAAAAACTACCACCAAATTTGACATCTTCAAGGTTACAAGCAACAATAAAATCCTTAAAATAAGGATTGTACTTTATCCGAGCCCCTATCCTTTCATCTCTCTCAAGGATGTCATTAAAATCCTCAAGAATTACCCATGGTACATCGATTTTGAAGAGCATCAATTCTTGCCAAAGTTTAAGTCTTCCCTCCTCATTATTTAAACCATAGACAAAAGTGACAAAGCATTGATTCCTTTTATCTGTGGAAACAACAAAGAGATGCATAGCTTGGCTAGAACAAGAGATAATATTTACTTCAAAGCTCAACGGATTCCAAGCAACTATTATTCTTCCCTCTTTATGCCAAGCTATGTTAGAAGTGAAACACAAATTACTAAACATTCTCAAGTATAAGGCTCCAAGCTTTGGAGCCTTAACTCTCGTCTCAAGGAGACCAATAAGCCCAACATTATTCTTAGCAATAAATTGTCGTACCTCGTTGTGCTTGTTTGGACTGTTGATTCCTCGGACGTTCCAACTAAGCATTCTATCCATTAAGAAGAGGAGGCTCTCCCCACCCCCTCCTTTGCTTGACCCTTCTTGATCCATCCTCTGTTGCACTTCAATTCCTGCAGTATCTTCATTCAGCTCAAGAGCTTTAAAAGTGTTAGTCAATTGCGTATCAGGGACTGGTTCTTTATTTTTTAGTTTCCAACCTTTTGTCACTGGCTGGAAATCACGAGGATTCTGCTGCAATTCAGCTCCCACGTCCCTCGTTTTACTCTTATCTTTCACTACCCATTCTTGCTTCTTCCCCTCTTTCCTTCTACAGTCCTCCGATGTATGTCCCATTCCTTGGCAATGCTTGCAAACAATGGGTTTCCATTCATATTTATCTGTCACCGAGACCTCATTACCATGTTCATTATCAAAGTAAATCAAATCAGGGAAATCCTGCTGCATTGAAACCTCTATTAGCACTCTAGGATATGTCAGCTTATCCCTTTCTTTTGTAATTGCATCTTCCAAAATTGGTTTTCCTAGCTGCCCCACTATCTTAAAAAAAGATTTTTGCCCCCAATACTTCAATTCTAGGTCTTCTAGCTGAATCCAAATAGGCACAATCCTAATATCTTCCTTTTGTAGATTGAGATTTGGATCCCAAGCCTTCATAATGATAGGCCTTTTATTAAAGAAAATGTATCCTTAGCCAATATCTCATCTCTTTCAGCAATACTTGTAAATCGAATTATGAAAATGCCATATGAAATCATACCTATTTTGTCCACCTTTCCTTTCCAAATTCTTCTAGCAAATCCATCCAGTACCGAGAGAGGTGGATTTGCACCAAGAACATAACACACAATAGCTAAGCTCCAGTAAGAGATTTCATCTTCAATGTCATCCATTGTAATCTGGACTTTATCCTTTTTCTTTGAATTGGCAAAAGTAGAGTCTAAGCTCCGTTTCACTGAATCTGGTCTGAGAACTGGTGGGGTAATTGTAACACCCTTCGAGATTGAACTTTGACATTCTTTGTTAGCCGCAAGAAAGAATCCAAAGTCTGCAACAATCTCATCCTACCTCTGCAATAATCGCAAATATGAATCAAGGGATAATGGTTGAAACAGATCCTGGCTCTTATCCTTTAGTTGCTCTTTATCCTCATCGTCATCTGAGATTTCCAGGGGTGCAACCCCCAGTATTTCATCCATCGTTTTCGTCTTCTTCACTTCAGCAGATGAATTCGGACCCTTTCTCTTAGTTTTCTTGCCTGAAACCTTCATCTTCCCCACATTCTTAGCCCTAGTTTTCGCCATGGCACCAACTCACAAGGGAGTCGAACAGAGCGAAGAGAGAGGAGATTGGAAGGGTTACAATTAGATATACTCTTAAAAGTTACACCTATGCACGATGTAATGAGATTTGGAGTGAAGGGTAAGCTAGCCCTGAGGTATGTTAGAGTTTTTGAGGTTATAGAAAGGGTTGGGGAGATCACTTATCGATTAAACTTACCAGTGCAGTTGGGACATGTTCATAATGTGTTCAAAGTGTCAATGCTAAGAAAGTATGCTCCAGATTTATCGCATGTGATTGAGTATGAGAATATTCCTATTCAAGAAGATGTAAGCTATGAAGAAAAATCTATCAGAATCTTGGCGACAGAGTTAAAAGTGTTAAGGAACAGAGAGATGCTAGTAGTGAAGATCGTATGGTAGAATAATAGAGAAGATGAGGATGCTTGGGAATTAGAGTCCGAGATATATATGAAGTGTCCTTACTTGCTTAATTTACAACCTAAGGTTGTACTTTGAAATTTTGAAACGAAATTTCTTTGGCGAAAGATTGTGAAGACTCCGTCAACAAAGAAAGAAAAAGAATAATAATTATATTATATGTGGTGGGACCCACTCCATACATTAACTAAAAAGAATTCTCTTTCTTTTTCTCTTTCCTTGAGAACACCTCTCTCTCTCTCTCTCTCTCTCTCTCTCTCTCTCTCTCTCTCTCTCTCTCTCTCTCTCTCTCTCTCTCTCTCTCTCTCTCTCTCTCTCTCTCTCTCTCTCTCTCTCTCTCTCTCTCTCTCTCTCTCTCTCTCTCTCTCTTCAAAGAAACCCACAACCACCACCACCGGTGAACGTTGACGACCACTTTCCGGCCACCTTCTAACCCCACGCGCCACACCATCACAGCCTTCAGTCATTGACGATTTTAACCCGTAAGCGGTGCTGCCTCTTTCGCTGACGTTATCCCGGGATTTTGAGTCAAAGTTTTGAGGTTCAAACTTTGAACGCATTTACAACCACCTTTGGTGTCTATTTGATGCGTCGTCTTTACCACTAGATTCAACTCATCGAGAAGAACAATCTCCACTAAGCCATTTCACCCAGTTCGCTGCTTATTCGGTGATGTTTTTGTAGCTCCACCCCTTTCCAACAACTTTCCAATGATATTGTGTATCTTTTTGAAAAATAGTTGACATGGGTGTGATCTACTCATCGAGGTGGTTGTTTTGATATATAACACTCCTATTTTTGGTGACGTTTTCGGTACACTGATTTCTACCCCCACCGATTGTTATTATGCACCACTTAGGTGAGATTTTGAAACTTCAAACTTTAAATATAGTCATGTTATATATCATTGAACTTAGTTTTGAATATAAAATACAATGATGATAACCATTTAACTATTCTATGATCATAGGTGAATGTGATATCTAGGATTAGACTAAATAGTTAGAGCTCGAGACTTGAAAGCTTAGGATTGTCTTTTTGGACAAAGTTTAACAACTTGGGGGAGAGTTAAGGACTCAACTTGACTATTGGACTTGATTTTATTGTGATGAATAGCATCTGACATATACATGTTCTAATTTTATTGATTTATAAAATGTTTGAAAAAATAAAAATTTAATCTGCATATTTTTCTAGACTATTCTAGAATTATTGAGTGCCAAATATATTTTTGTACAATTATCTATGCATGTTATGAGTTTTAAGTTTTATCAAATTACAGTCGTTATGCGCTGCTGAATTTTCTAAAATAAAGGGAATATGTACTTTTGTTATTTTTGATACTTGTATTTACTTTTACTGGTGAGAGCCATATTTATTGTAACGTCCCCGCTTCAAGCCTCCATTGGGCCCTTACACCCACGGACTAATGGCTCTTATACACGAGTACGCCACTCTGGCTGCTTCCTGGATTGATGACTGACCCTACAGACAAACACGAGTGTTTTCAGCGTGCTTTGTCCTCACTCACACGCATCCTGAGAAAACTTCCCAGGAGGTCACCCATCCTTGAAATTGCTCCAGGCCAAGCACGCTTAACTGTGGAGTTCTTTCGAGATGGGCTACCAAAAAACAAGATGCACCTTGTTGATATAGGTAGTACCAATCAATCCATTTAAGCTCTCTTCAACTGTGTAGTCCCATACCTACACAGTCTCTGAATCATCCCACTTGACCTTCCCCAGGCGATAAGGGATTGCACAGCTTACCCGGTATTTCCCCTTACGGATCACGGGACTACTGACTGTCACATTTATCATGTCTTCTGCATGTTGTTGTTTCATGACCTAGTCTCTGCATCATCATACGTAGATCAGATGTGCACTCACCTGTAGGTGTAAGACTTAGAATTTGTATAAGAAGTGAACTGAATATGAGTCCCAGTATTTTGGTGGTTCGCGACTACCCTGTTTAGGATATCATTTTCTATGATTAGTATTGAGAGCTAGGAGTTTAGTGGACGGTGGGATATGCATTTGAAGCTTAATTTTGTGATTATTTATGGTCTCTCTATTTGTTTGTACATGATGAGATGTTTTGTTTTAAAAGCCAACCATGCAGAAATTTTTATTAAACTAAGGGTCATTCAATATTAGTTATTTTTTTTATTGGGTTTTATAAGCTCACCCCTTATTTTCTCTTATTCTAAGAACTCAGTTTGATGCTAGTGAATAAGAATGGTATTGTTGAGGAAAAATATCGTTATTAGTTTAGTCTTATTCTAGTTATTAAAATTTCTATTGAAAACTAATTTTGTAATTAAACTTGAATAGATAGTCTGGAGGACTTAATTTGTTGTGTGTACGGGTTAGGGAGAATGAATAATGGATGCTTAATATTATTTTGTTGTTTTATGACTTATTAAAACTATCTATTTGGTGAATATATAACTATGAAGATATTATTGTTCATTTATATTGATGTGTGGTCCTGATTTAGTTACTAATATGTTCTTTATATTATAGGAGTTACTCCATTAATTTTAAATATGATGATTTTGTGATTTAAATTAAAGGATCATTTGTAAGCTCTGTTTTCTAATAAGGGTTAAAGTGTTACCTTTCACTACTAAAAAAATACTTATAGTGACAACTTTTTAGTCACAATAAAAAATTACTTATGACGAAAACATAATATTTAGATACAAATTGTTACTAATTTAGTTTTAGTCATAACAAGTATTACAACTAAAAATATATTTAGTCACAATATATTATGATTTTTGTGACTAATACATTTAGTCATGGACTTTTTAGTTATAATATAAGAATGATAATTTATAATTATTGAAATTTTTTTATTTTTAATATAAGTTTTGTTAGGACTAAAAATACAATTTTTTATAGTATTTGACCACCTCAAGTTTTAAATTTTACATATCTGCCACGTCTAATGGTCACAATAAACCTATACGTACTAATTAATATACTCAGAGTCACTAATGATAATTATGATTGAATTCATATGATAAAAGTAACCTAGTTTTGGTTATTATGAAGTATCATTAAATAACTAGCTCATTATATTTTGTTTGTGCATGTAAATGTAATGTGTGTGTGTGTCTATTTAATTACTATTTATTAAGGGAACAAATAACACAATATTTAAAACCATTATATCATGCATATATACCAAATCTCACTCGAGCTAGCATTGAGTTAAAAAATAAAATAAAATAAAAAAAGTACTTGAAGATAAAGTAACCTAATGCGTGACCATCAATAAACTCACCCTACGTACTATCAGTCATCAAACTCTATCTATGGTACTCTAGAGTAGACATATAATATATATAATATAGCAATACTCTTTCTAATTTCTATACTATATTTTTTCTTATCATTTCTTTTAGATTGTGCTTAAAGTTTTCCTCCTTGATGTTTAATTTACAAAAATAATATAATGATTGGAAAAAGGATGCTACATATGTTTCATGACAAAAGAAGAATACAATGAACTGGAAAAAGAAAATAAAAAGAAGAACAAACAAAAATAAAGAAGTGAATATGGAAAAGGCCCAGCCCACACACTCCTTCACCCCAAGCTTATTAGCCCACACACATCAACATAGCTTAGAAAATATAGGGAAACTTACAAAAATACTGTTTTTCTACCAAATATTTTCAAAAATACTGGGACACGGCAAACTTTACATTTTTACTGTCCAAGCCCATTTTTATTTCTTTTATACTGTCCATGCTCAATATATTTACTTTTATACTGTAAACAGTAACAAAACACAAACAGCACCTCTCCTTCGTGGTTGGGGATGGACAAATCAACACCAGAATTATAGAAACACCAGGAAAAAACTATAAAATCTGGCAAAGAGAAAAAAATACTAAATCAATAACAAATTACTGTTTTGTAGTGTTATTTTACTGTTGTTTTAATATGAAAAAAAGGTCACATAAATGAAATATTATAAAAAATGACAGGACATGGAATCTATACCAGTTCTCATAAAGAGCAATGGACAATGGGAAAAAGAACATAATTATTTCAAGAGAATGTGACAATCCTATAAAAAAAAACATAAGAAAACAGTACTAAAACAACACAAAAAAAATAAAAAACAAGCATAAAAAAACTTCTGAATGGTAGTATTCCGATCGGGTGTACTTGGATTCCCAATCCTATAAAAAAACATAAGAAAACACTACTAAAACAAAACTAAAACAACACAAAAAAAAAAAATAAAGAACATAAAAAACAAGCATAAAAAAACATTAAAACTAAAATAATGAAATGACACACCTCGACAATTCTTTTCCTAATTATGTCTTCAAACAAATCAGTTGATTGAACAATCTTCACTTGGTGTTTACCCTTTCCCTAAGAGTTAACAAAATAAAACCAAAACAACAACAAGACACAGAGTCAAAAAAACAGAAAACTATAGAATGGGACTAACAAAAAAAAAAAAACATGTAAAAAAAAAAAGAAATAGGAAATATAATCAACTTGAAAAAACCCTTAAAACAACACAAGATCAATAGAAAAAAACCTTATCAGATTTGGGAGACTTTGGAACTTTGGCTCAAACTCAAAATCAGAGTTGGAGTTCTCCAACACAGATTGAGGGTATTTTTGATTTAGTGTTCTTTGAAGTACCAGAACCTATATTTACAAGAACAGATCTAGAAAATCAAATAAAAAAACCACTCTTTTATTTCCTCCCAAAAGTGTGACTAAAAATTAGAAAAAGTAAAAAAATGAGAAGAAGATGAAGAAGAAGAACTTAAGAAGAAATAAAATAAAAAATTTATATGTTAATGGAGAGAGTAAGAGAACTTAAAGAGGAAGATAGTGAGAAAAAATATAATAAGAGTATGGATTTTGAAAAAAAAAAAAAAAAAAAACAAAAAACAAAAGAAAGAGACCCATGAAGAAGAAGAACAGAAGAAGAGCAATTACTATTACATGACACCTTATCTTCATGTTCATCATATGAGTCCACCCATCTTCTAAAAAGAACAGGTACTTCATGTTGTTCTTGTTCTGCAAATAGTTTAGAAGGAAAGGTGTTTGATAAAATATTTGGTCTGAAAGTTTAATTTATTTGTGGTTGTGAATGTGATGAGTAGAGACGACATGGACCAGTGGCTCATATAATAATAGGTGTGATAAGAGTTGGTGTGTTGTCACTTTCATGGAGTGTGACTCACTTTCATCAAAAAGTAAAATGAAACTCAATTAAAAGTGACAGCTTTTGTCACTATAAAATATATATATAAAGGTTTAAAAAAAAGCTGCTACATACTGTCAAAAAAAAAAAAAAAGCCTGCCGTATAAAATAGTAAAAATGTAAATATTATCGCCTTACAGTATATATGTAAAAAAATAGCAAAAATAAGTATATTATGTAAATTTCCCAAAATATATTATATAAATCTGCATTCTTATTGATCAATGGCTTAGTGAAATACTAAACTTTAACAAATTATACCATTTTCAAAAAAAAAAAATTAGTGATCCAATAGTAAGTAAGGAGCACTGATACATTCAGAAAAAAAAAAAAAAAAGAACACGTGTACAAAACAATGTTCAAGAAGATGATGTGGCATCTCAAATGAATTTTCTTTCATTTTTTTCTCCCTCAATTTTTCACAATTTTTGTTAATTTTTTATTATTTAATTATTTTTATTATTTATCATTTGATAAATTATTAGTATATTTTATTTTCTTAACTCCTAACCCAATACCATATTATTACTACAGTATTATTTTTTTAACAATGAAGATTTATTGAAAATAATTTGAGTTTAATACAAATTAGTTTATCATTGCTAATTTATGTATATAACGAATATGAATTAGAGATACCTCAAAAAAATTTGATAACCTATAACTAATAAAATCATTCAAAAAGGATCCAAGTAACAAAAAAAGATCTCCTAGGGAATGTAATAGGTGTTGAATTAAAAATTCTATTGTGGGCACATATGTATAATGTATATGTTATTATAAAGTGTGATTAAAATTATTATATTATAAGTATCAAAAGGGTATTAAATTGTTATGGAAATAATGTGTAGATACCATAAGTTAATTTATAATTTGTTGAGGGGCCAAATTATAAATACTCAAAACTCATTCTAAGATGAGTCTATGAATAGGGTAGTGGTCCCCAAGAAACACTAGGTTTCTGTATTCTTTCCTTCCCTATCAGAAAAAATACTTTAGAAAGATAGTGTATTCTTGGAGGATCATAACTTTCTATGCAATCTCTAACAATGACTTCATGTTAATACTTCCGCTCATCTTATTATCATCATCTTCTTTTTCTTTAATTTAATAAAAGTTCTATAGATTTATGATTTAAGATTTTCTATATTAAAACACTTTTAAGAATATGTTTAAATTTGTGATATATATATATATATGTATATATATTTTTTTTTTTGAGTGTTTTATAAGTCTTAACAAGTTACAGATTTGATGGTTTTATTCATGAAATTTAAGAATTTTAATAATTAAGGTTTTAATTTTTGTTTGAATAATTCAGCCACTATAATTTTTTTTTTGGCTTTAGATTCAATCGCATATATCAAATTATATATACGTTGTTAGATATGATTACTGTGTATATATTTGGTATGTATATATATATATGATCGGTGTATAGTTTTGGTTCGGCCTCAGTAATGATTCATATTACATCCCATAAAGTTTTGTTTATTGATCAATGGCTTCAGTAGTTGTTGTCATTGATGTTTCGGGAGTGACATTTGATGAATTTGATTAAAACTTTCTGTTTTCCTTAATGGCATGTTTACTAATAAGTAATGGGAATCAATAGTAAGGTAATCATTCCCTTATATTTGTTTACTTGTATTATTAAAATTAGGAAAGGGAGAAGTTGATTAAATAAGGGAGAAAAGAAAAGGAGAACTTCCCTTACTAATTTTGTAAGGAATGCGATTAAGGGTAATGGATTTTTATTATTTTTTTTTTATTTTTTAATATTAAATATATAATGAAAATTTTGTCCTTTAAAATATGTCTTGCTAAATAACTACCATATAATATACTTTAACTCAAAAGGGCAATTTAGTCAATTTAAGCATTCCGATTACGTTTCCTAATAAAGTAAACAAAATAAATCACAACTATTCCATTTCTAAAAAATTTTAGTAAACAACATATTACAAATATTGATTCTGATTATTTTTCATTTATTCCGTTACATTTCTCCATTAATTTATTCCGATTCTGATTACTGTATAGTAAACGTGCCATAAATGTAAAGGCCTAACCCATTAGTTTTTTGTTTATTATATTTAAAACTTTTCTTTTATTGATTTATGTATACGATGATGAGCTTTTACTTTGGACTATTATTTAAAATATTATAAATGATACATATTAATTATATATATTGTTTACAATGAGATAATAGTATGAAGCAATAAAATTTAAATTTGGTATAGGTTTATGTCTAATATTTTAAGTAAATTAATTGAAACAATATGTCACTAAAGTGATCTTTTAAATATTAGGATGATTGTGTGTTTGTAATTGATGCATATGTTGACTAACCCAAAGATAAGTGAATATTTTGCTAAATTTTAAACATATCATGTAGCAATAAATGTGTGACAATTATAAGATATTTTGTGTGAGCAATACGTTAGTCCAAAGATTGACCTATTGTTTGGCACAGTTTTATTGTCAATATTTGATTGCTACACCAAGAGTACTGCTTATAGTTAATATTATTGTCCAAAGACTTGATATTAATGTGTGTTTAGTATCTTCAGATGGGATTAATCAATTTTTGAATTTATTGTTTAATTAAGCATATTGATGTGAGCTTGTTTTATTTGTTTTATATTCAGCTAGTTCATCTTCTAGTGCCTCAATGTCTGCTAATATTAATTCTATTCATATGCTTAATGGGACCAATTTCAAGGATTGAAAAAGAGACTTACTTATATTTATGGGATGTATGGATTTAGACCATGCACTGAGAAATGAACAACTTGCACCTCTCACTAAGGAAAGTTCCCATGATGATAAAAGGGAATTTGAGAGTTGGGATCGTTCAAATCGCATGAGTCTAATGATTATGAAACACAACATTTCAGAAGCCTTTTGGGGCACAGAATCCGAAGGGGTCACTATGGCCAAGAATTTCCTTTAACAAATTGAGGAACGTTTTGCTAAAAATAATAAGGTTGAAGTGACAACACTTTTTGGTTCTTTAATGTACATGAAGTATAAGGGGTCAAGGAAATATAAGTGAGTACATTATGGAAATGTAGCATATTGTCTCAAGATTAAGGACACTTAAGATTGAACTTTCGGATGATGTACTTGTACTCATGGTTTTGTTAACGCTTCCTCCACAGTTTAACAAATTTAAAATTAGTTACAACTGTCAAAAGGAGAAATGGACTCTCAACGAGTTTATTTCCCATTGTGTGCAAGAGGAAGAAAGGTTGAAAAATGACAAAACTGAAAGTGCCCACTTGGCCACCACCCCTAAGGATAAGGGCAAGAAAAGGAAATTTGAGAATGAAGCTGCTAAGGGTCCAGTTCAAAAGAAACAACAGCAGGATTCTAAGAGTTATTTCTTTTGTAACCAACTTGGACATGTGAAGAAAGATTGTGCCAAATATCACGCATGGCGTGTAAAGAAAAGTATTAATCTTGCTTTGGTCTATTTTGAGATTAATTTAGTTTCACTACCTAGAAACACTGTGGATAGAATCTAGTGCTACTACTCACATAAGTGTTTCTATGCAGGGTTGCCTGAGTTACCGAAAGCCAAGTGATGGTGAAAGACACATCTTTGTGGGCGATGGATAATCGGTAGAAGTGGAAGCAATTGGGCATTTTAGATTGTTATTAGGAACTGATTTTTATTTGGATTTGAAAGACACTTTTGTTGTGCCGTCTTTTAGATGAAATTTAGTTTCTATTTCCTTGTTGGACAAATTTGGATATTGTTGTTCATTTGAAAACAATTAGTTTATTTTGTCTTTAAATTCAAATGTTATTGGAACTTGTTATTTGAATGCATATGACAATCTTTATTTGATAGAAATAATTGAACCTATAATGAAACTTTGCATGTGGAATCACGAGGTACTAAAAGCAAATTAAATAAAAAATGCAGCGTCATTATGGCACAAACGCTTAGGTCATATCTCAAGAGATAGAATTGAGCATCTTGTGTTTGATGACATTTTAAAGTCTCTTGACTTCACAAAGTTCAATGTCTATGTAGATTGTATAAAGGGAAAACAGACCAAAACTAAGAGATTAGGTACCAATAGAGCTTCAGAAGTCTTAGAATTAATGCATACATATATTTATGGGCCATTCCTTACGGCATCTTGGAATGGTCAATAATATTTTATATCATTCATAGACGATTACTCATGTTATGGGTACCTATATCTCATTCATGAAAAATCGCAGTCTGTGGACGTGTTCAAAGCTTACAAAGCTGAAGTTGAGAATCAACTCAACAAAAGGATTAAGAATGTCAAATCTGATTGTGGTGGTGAGTACTACGATAGATATGATGGCTCAGGTGAACAACGTCCATGACCATTTCCTAAAGTCCTAGAGGAATGTGGTATTGTCCCACAACACACCATGTTAGGATCACCTAGCATGAATGGTGTTGCTGAGAGATGAAATAGGACTCTTAAGGATATGGTAAGGCGCATGATCGCTCATTCTTCCTTACCTGAGTCCCTCTGGGGAGAAGCATTAAAGACAGCAACTTACATTCTGAATAGAGTACCAACTAAAGCAGTTGCAAAGACACCTTATGAGCTTTGGATAGGTTGAAAGCCTAGTCTAAAGCCTTTCCACATTTGGGGATGTCTAGCTGAGGCAAGGCCTTATAGGCCACATGAAAATAAATTGGACTCCAAAACAGTTAGCAACTACTTTATTGGTTATCCTGAACGATTTAGGGGCTATAAGTTTTATGATCCCACTGTTAGAAATATTTTTGAGACGGGAACTGCAACATTTTTTGAGGATGTTAAATTTGGGGGGAAATAAGGTTAGAGACATTGCTTTCGAGGAGTAATTGAATTCAAACTCAGTTCCCACTATCATTTTAGACAATGTTCAGGCTTCCACACCTATCATTGATCAAGAAATGAAGCTAGAACCTCAACAAGACAATGTTGAACAACTCCCAAATCAAGATGAGGTTATTGTTCCAGAAGAACAAATTCAACACCCTCAAGAACAAGAGCCATTAAGGAGGTCCACAAGAGAAAGAAGAAATGTTATTTCAGATTACTATTTTGTATTTCTTCAAGAACATGAGAATGAAATTGGAATGATGGAAGATGATCCAATCAACTTGCATCAGGCCATAAAAAGTTCTATTTCCCAAAAGTGGAATGATGCCATGAATGAAGAGAATAAGTCTAGCAAGACAATATAAGTTTTGGGAAGTTGTCCCATTACCAGAAGGTGTAAAACTAATTGGTTGTAAATGGATATCTAAAACCAAGAAGGATGAATATGATAATGTTGTGAGATTTAAAGCACGTCTTGTAGAAAAAGGCTATACTCAGAAATAAGGTATTGATTATACAAAGACTTTCTCTCCGGTTTCATTGAAAAACTCTTTTAGGATAATATTGGCGCTTGTTACTCACTTTGACCCTTATTTACATCAGATGGATGTTAAAACAATGTTTCTCAATGGCGACATTGATAAGACAATTTATATGGAGCAACCAGAAAACTTTTTGGTTGGTGACCCAAAGAATATGGTTTACAAATTAAAGAAATCCATCTATGGACTCAAGCAAGCTTCTCGTCAATGGTATCACAAGTTTCATCAAGTAATTATCTCATTTAGTTTTAAGATGAATATTATTGATGATTGTGCATATCACAAGTTCAGTGGGAGTAAATACATATTTCTAGTTCTATATGCCGATGACATATTGCTTGCCACTAATGATATAGGCTTATTGCATGAAACCAAAAGATTTTTATCTAAGCAATTGAGATGAAAGATATTGGTGATGCCTCTTTTATTTTAGAAATTTAGATATATCGAGATTGTTTTCGGGATATTCTTGGATTATCATAAAAGAGCTATATCGATAAATTACTCAAAAGGTTTGGCATGTAAGATTGTAGACCAGGCGATACCTGTTGCTAAAGGAGACAAATTTAGTCTTAGTCAATGCCCTAAAAGCAGCCTTAAAATTCAAAAAATGAAAAAGATTCCCTATGCATTAGCTGTTGGGAGTCTAATGTATCTTAAGTATGTACGCGTCTAGATATTGCATACATTGTTGGGATGTTAGACAGATATTTAAGCAACCCTAGTATGGACCATTGGATAGCAATCAAAAGGGTTATGAGGTATCTTAAGAGAACAAAAGATTACATGCTCACATATAAGAAGTCATATCATATGGAGGTCGTAGGGTATTCTGATTCTAATTTTGCTGGATGCCCAGATAGCAGAAGGTCTACATCATGCTACATTTTTCTACTAGCTGGAGAAGCTATATCTTGGAAAAGTGTCAAACAAACACTTATAGCTTCTTCCACTATGGTAGCAGAATTCGTAGCGTGTTATAAGGCATTAAATTAGGGAATATGACTGAGAAACTTTGTTACTAGGCTGCATATTTTGGAGAATGCAGAAAGACCACTCAAAATATTTTGTGACAATAAATTAGCAGTGATGTATTCCAATAACAATAGGAGCTCATCCAAGTCAAAGCATATTGACATAAAGTTCTTAATTGTAAAAGAAAGAGTGCAGAGTGGACAGAATTCTATAGAGCATATTGGGACAAACTCCATGATAGCAGATCCACTCACAAAAGGATTACCACCCAAGGTCTTTCAAGGGCACACTGCTCATATGGGTGTAGTATTGCTTGAAGATATCTTGATTTAGTGGGAGTTTGTATTTTTTTTTTGCTTTATGTTTGTTTAAGATATTTATGCATTCATTCACTATGTTTTGTTATTAAGTCTGACCTTACTTTAATTTAAGGAGGACCAATTAAAAATAGGCATGTTCGGTTCACATTGCATGTAATGAAATGTAACCTCACTTTGGTTTAAGGAGGACCAATTGAAAATAGGCATATTTTGATTTTGCTAATCTCCCTAGTAAAAAATGCTATGATGCTATCAACATGTTCACATAATTTGTTTAAATGACAATAAAAGCTCTTACAAAGATGTTAAAAAGAAATAATCAAACTCTTAAGCAAACTAACAAATCCCAAAAGTTAATAATATTAGAAGAAAAGATATGAAAAACTTATTTTATTCATGCACTCTAAGTCTTTATCAGAGTGTATGTGAAAATCAACAGTCTTCCAACAAAGAGCAAAATCAAACAAAGACAATACCAAGAACCAAAAAAAAATTATGGTTACAAAATACTAACAAAAAACTTAACGGTATACCAGAAATAAACCCAATATATTTACATAAACTACACATTTCTAAAAGAATAACATAAAAAAATAAATATAAAAAAAATTAAATGATATAAATTAATTTTAATAAGGAAATTTAATTTCTTAATGAAAAAAAACCGCCTAATAACTGCATGATAAAAAAAGAAACATTTATGGCATGTTTACTAATAAGTAATGGGAATGATAATCATTTACTTACATTTGTTTACTTGCATTATTAAAATTAGAAAATGAAGAACTTGATTAAATAAGGGATAAAAGAAAGAGAATACTTCTCCCACCAATTTTATAAGGAATGTCATTAAGGGTAATGAATTTTATTTATTTTTATTTTATTTTTTAATATTAAATATATAATGATAATTTTATCTTTTAAAACATGTTTTATAAAATAACTACCATATACTATAGTTTAACTTAAAAGGGTAATTTAGTCAATTTATAGCCTTCCGATTAAATTTTCTAATAAAGTAAACAAGATAAATCACTATTATTCTATTTTCAAAAAAAATTAGTAAATAACATATTACAAATATTAATTCCGATTATTCTTCATTTATTCCGTTATATTTCTCCATTAATTTATTCTGATTCTGAATACTGTATAATAAACGTGCCATTAGTTTCAAATAAGAAGACTTTGATTCCAAACTAATCAGTAAATTCCAAATAGGAAAAGAATGATAAAAATTTGTTTAAATTGATTAGTGGAAACCACAAAAAAAAAAGGACAATATATGTATCAAATAGATGTTAGACTTTTATTTGGGCTTACATTAAATTTTATTGGTTTTATTAAAACTTGGGTTGATTGGATAGTTCTTTGCTGTGTTAGCCCATGTTGTTGGTGATCAATTGTTAATGGGCTTAGCATCTGTGAGTAAAGTCTAGGTGAAGCAGAAGTGTGGGCTTTTCTAGTTGACTGAAGCCTTTGATGAGCAGGCCCAGCCCAACTAGGGTTTTGTAGCTAAGTCCCCTCCCTAACTCTATAAATACATATTGTCTCATCACAATTGTATACCTTTTGATAATCAGAGAAAATAAACTGCTTCTGATTTAGAGATCTAGGGAGGAAGACTTAGTTGATAGTATTGCACTATCGAATTGGAGTAACTGCTGTGGATCAATCAGAGATAATTGCTATGGATCAATCAGGTACACATACCTAATTATTATATCTTATTATTGTGTTCTATGTTATATACAAATAGATCTTGGGTTAATTGTTAATTTATATAACATGTGGTATCAGATTGCCTATTGTATATGATTTAGAACCTATAATTAGTATAATTAATTTGTATATATTAATTATCCATAATTTCATATTAATTTCGTTATTATTTTATGTGTAATTTTTTGTTTATAAATCTTAAAACTTTAGGGATTTTATTGATCGTTAAATTCTCTTTCAATTCATATATTATATGTTTGAATTCATAGTCTATATTAAGAGAATTTTAATTTTAAAGTTTTAGGGTTTATATGATTATAATGTGAAATTATAATTGTGTATTTTGATTTTATCGTTTTTAATCTAAAATTGATTATAGATATCTCATTATTAATTATTTATGAATGTTCTTAAATGATTAATTTTGTATTTTGATTAAGATCGATATTCCAAATCAATTTTTTTTATGTTATTTATTTTTGGATAGCTTTTCTTTAGATCTATTGTTTTTTAGCAATTAATACCCGAAATTAGTAGCCTAGATTGATTAGAAATTCAATCCCGAGCAAAACCCATCCAAATTCCGGTGTTTTCATCGAGTTTTTGGCCGGAAAACACCGCCAGACCCGACTGGGCCGAACCGGGTCACGTGACCCGTATTGCAGGACCGGCTGGAGGAAGATGAAGGTCCCAGCCGCGAAGCCCACTCGCGCAGGCGGCGCGTGGGGGCGCGTGGGGCCGGCTGGGAGGTCCGTTTTCGACGATTTTTTTTTTCAGCGTTATTAGAATTTAATTTCTGATTTTTCTATGATTTTTAATTAATTTTTTGACTCCGTTTAATAATTATTATTATTTTAATGATAATTATGTAGTTAAAAAATTATTAAAAATATTTTTTGATAATTTTTCGAAATTTGTCAATCATAGAAAATTTTTTGAGTTTCTTCTCGTTCCATAAAACATAGTCACTCTCTTATTTAATTTGTCTTGACTATGTAATCTCCACCAATATTCTTTATTTTACATTTTCCCATTAATTGTTGTTCTAAAGTTATAAAACTTGATTATTTGATATAAAAATAATGTGTTATGGTGGACACTTTATTTTTTTTTATTATCAATATAATAAAAGCAATTATATATCTCTTTTGGAAATTTGGTTGAAAATTATTAATTTTCAATGATTGTTATATCACCAAATTTCACATGTTGAAGACAATATTATATTTTTGGTTGACTATATGTGTAATTACTTGCCCAAAGGTAGTATTTACATATATTAGTTCACATTCCATGAAGTGAGTTAATATTAAATGTATATATTTTAATTATTTGCCCAAAGGTAATAATTTAAATATATAAATTTATTATTATTTTTTGCTTGAATTAATACATATTTTTAAGAAATTTATTTGCCCAAAGGTAATAAAATTCTTAAATGATATGTATTTTTTCTTTGTTGTTAACTTCATGAAGGTAGATCATGTGTGTGTTACATTCTCACCCCAAAGGGGAGTTTATAATGACCAGTTGATTCTACAATATTTTCTAATACATTGCTCATATTGCTTATTCAAGTTTTATTTTTTGAATTTTTCAGTCTCCTTTTCTGTGAACAACAATAATGCTTCCATCCATATTTTGAATGCTTCCAACTACAAGACATGGAAACGAGATGTGGAATTTACATTAGGCATAATGGATTTGGACTTGTGCCTACGAGAAGAAAAACCTGCTGATCTTACTGATTCCAGTACAGCTGCCGAGAGAACTCATCACGCACAATGGGAAAAGTCAAGTCGACTTAGTCTTCTTACTATGAAAAGATCCATTCCTGAACATCTATTGAGTGGTTTGCCAGACACTACAAATGCCAAAGAGTTTTTCAATGCTGTAGAAAAATTATACGACACTGGTGAAAACGCTGAAGCTGGACATCTTATGGATGAAATGACAACCATTAAGTATGATGAATTAAAAGGAGTGCGAGATTTTATTCTGAAATTGGTGAATGTTCAGTCCAAGTTAAAAGATCATAATATTCCTCTTCCTGACTCTTTCATTATTCATCGAGCTCTTCATGCTCTTCCTGCCTCTTTCAGCCTTATCAAGACAGCCTACAACACTTACAATCAAACATGGACTATCAGCGACCTAATTTCTCAATGTGTAGCTGAAGAAAGCAAGCTTAAAAGGGAGAAGAATGAATCTGCTAACTATGTTTCTCACCTCAAGCCCAACAAAGGAAAAGGAAAATTCAAGAATAAAAATGATGGTGCTACTAAACATAATGGTAATGGTAAGGAGCATAAGAATAAACAGAAGAATAACAATGAAAAGTCCAAATACTCTAATGTGAAGTGTTACTTTTGTGAAAAATTGGGGCATCGGAGAACAGACTGTCACAAATTTAAGACTTGGTTAGAAAAGAAGCAAGCACAATCAGGTAATCCATTGGCATGTGTTTGTTTTGAATCTAATCTAGTTGATGTTCCTATTGATTCTTGGTGGTTAGACAGTGGTGCTACTGTTCACGTTTCTGCTTCCTTACAGGGGCTAAGGGATCTCAGGAAGCCAAGTGAGAGGGAGTCCAAGCTTAAAGTGGGCAATGATGTTGGAGTTGACGTTATCTATGTTGGAACATTTATTCTTGAATTACAGTCTCGTGATAAGATTATTCTGAACAATACTTTTTATGTTCCTACTTTTAAAAGAAATTTAGTTTCGCTTCCGCTTTTGGTTAAACAAGGATATTCTTTTCATTTGCAAATGATAATGTTGACATTATGCTTGACTCTCGAATTATTGGAAATTGCTTTTATTCTGATGGTCTTTACAAGTTGTCATTGGCTCCTTTAGATTCCTCTTTTAATGTTGTGAATACTGTGGGTAAAAGACCTCATATTAAGGAAACATCCTTATTGTTATGGCACAAAAGATTGGGTCATATTTCCAGAGAAAGGGTTGATCGTTTAATTAAATCTGAAATACTTCCTCCTCTTGATGCTTCTGATTGGGATACTTGTGTTGATTGTACTCGTGGAAAATTGACTAAAACAAGAAAGAAGACTGCAAACCGCAGTCAATCTTTATTGAAAATTATCCACACGGACATCAGTGGTCCTTATTCCACCACGTTGTGCAGAAATAAGTATTTTATCACTTTTATCGATGATTTTTCTCGTTATGGATTCACCTATTTAATTAAAGAAAAATCTGACGCCCTTGATAAACTCAAAATTTTTCGAAATGAGGTTGAGAAACAATTAGGAAGAGTCATCAAAGTTGTTCATTCTGATCGTGGAGGAGAATATTATGGTCGTTATACGTAATCCGGACAACACATGGGGCTTTTTGCGAGTACTTACAAGAAAATGGTATAGTTGCTCAATACACTATGCCCGGTTCACTCGAGCAAAATGGCGTTGCTTTGAAAGGAGAAATCGCACTCTCATGGATATGGTTAGAAGTATGATGAGTAGAACAAATCTTCCGTAGTTTTTATGGGGTGAAGCACTTATGATCGCAACTTATATTTTAAATCGTGTTCCCGCAAATGTTCCCAAGACCCCTTTTGAGTTGTGGACCGGGCGGAAGCCTAGTCTAAATCATCTTCGTGTATGGGGTTGTCCAGTGAAGTAAAGATTTATGATCCTAATTTGAAAAAGTTAGATCCGAGAACAAATCGCTGTTATTTCATTGGTTATCCAATGCGCTCAAAAGGCTATCGCTTTTACTGTCCCACTCGTGGTACGCGAATTGTTGAATCTCGCATCGCTAAATTTCTGGAATTTGATGTTGCTGAAAAAATTCCTTCAACATCTCTTGAAATGGGGGAGTCATCTAAAGGAATTTGTATTCCTATGTCATTTTCAAGAGATGATAATAGTAGTCTCCATCCTACTCCAGTTGGTAATGCTCCCAGTGTTGATGAATACATTGCTCCCGATATCGAAGATGATGAAGGTCCTATTATTGATGAAGGGCCTATTAATGATGAAGCTCCTATTGTTAATGAGAATCCTGTTATTGAAGAAATTCCAGTTGTGGAAGATGTTATTCAAAACAATGATCAACAAAGAGAAGTTATTCCAGAAGTACCTCCTCTAAGAAGATCTCGTAGACAAAAGAAGTCAACAAAGTGTCATGATAATTTTGTTTATCTTGGAGAAGGAGAATATGATATTGATCATTTTGTGGATCCTGTCACTTTTAGTGAAGCACTTAATAGTCCACAATCTTCAAAATGGTTAGCAGCTACGGATGATGAGATCGACTCCATGAAGAAAAATGGTGTATGAGAGCTAGTTTTATTACCTGATGGTTTTAAACCAATAGGTTGTAAGTGGATTTTAAAGGCTAAAAGGGATAAAAAGGGACAAATTGAAAGGTTTAAAGCGCGTTTAGTGGCTAAAGGCTTTACTCAAAGAGAAGGTATTGATTACACTGAAACTTTCTCACTGTTTCCACTAAAGATTCATTCGAATTATTATGGCCTTAGTTGCGCATTTTGATTTAGAATTGCATCAAATGGATGTTAAAACTGCTTTTCTGAATGGAGAATTGAATGAGGAAGTCTATATGTCTCAACCTGAAGGCTACAAGGAGAATGGAAAAGAACACTTGGTTTGCAAGTTGAAACGATCCATTTATGGTCTCAAACAGGCATCTCGCCAAAGGGTACTTGAAGTTTGACCAGTTGTGACATCGTTTGGTTTCGTAGAGAACAAGTTTGATCGGTGTATTTATATGAAGATCGGTGGGAGTCGTTATATTTTTCTTGTTCTTTATGTAGATGACATTTTACTTGCCAGCAGTGATTTGTCATTACTAAATGAGACCAAAAATTTTCTGTCTTCCAATTTTGATATGAAAGATCTTGGAGAGGCATCCTATGTTTTGGGGATTGAGATCCATCGTGACAGGAATCGAAAAGTTCTTGGCTTATCTCAAGAAGCTTACATTAATCGTGTGCTCAAAAGGTTCAACATGGATTTATGTAAAGTCGGTTCGTTCCTATTACGAAAGGGGACAAGTTCACTAAGCGGCAATGTCCTAAGAACGACTTGGAAAGAGGAGCAATGAAGAACATCCCTTATGCAAGTGTAGTAGGGAGTTTGATGTATGCTCAGGTTTGCACTCGACCTGACATAGCTTTCGTAGTAAATGTTCTTGGGAGATATTTATCTGATCCTGGCCATGATCATTGGGTTGCAGCCAAGAAAGTTTTGAGATATTTGCAAAGAACGAAGAGTTTTATGCTTGTGTATAAGCAGGTTGACAATCTTCGAGTTGTTGGTTATTCAGATTCAGATTTTGGTGGTTGTGTAGATGATTTAAAGTCAACTTCTGGCTATATTTTCACCTTGGCGAGTGTGCCGCTATTTCTTGGAAGAGTGTCAAACGGACTTTGATCACATCATCTACTATGTATGCTGAGTTTGTTGCATGTTATGGGGCATCTTTGCAAGCTTTGTGGCTGAAGAATTTTATTTCGGAGATACGAGTGGTTGATTCTATTTCCACACCTATGCTAATCTATTGTGATAATGATGCTGCTGTTTTCTTTTCAAAGAATAACAAGATTAGTAGTGCTTCTAAACATATGGAAATAAAGTATCTCACTGTCAGAGACTTGGTCAAGAAAGGAGACATTGTCATTGAAAATTGCAAGACCGAGTCGATGTTAGCTGATCCTCTAACCAAAGGGTTAAGTGCCGTGCTGTTTAATAAACATGTTGTTAATATGGGCATTTTAGAATCTTTTGATCTTTTGGGTTAGTGGGAGTTTTGTTTTTTGTTTGTTTTTAGAAATTATTATTTATAATTTTCTGAATAAAGTTATGAACTACATTTTATGTTTCAATATTTTATTATTGAATGGATATGTTTTCAATTATGTTTTGTTATATTCTCGAGAATGATTGAATTGAAAGCATGTGGTTCATATTGTTGTGATCATTGTCTTTTAAATTTATTTGCTTATTGACAATGATATGTTGTTGGCTTAATTATTTAAGCAAGTTTAGTGACACTTACTTATTTTAAGTGGTGTATGTTTAATTTTACTGGCTTATTTATTAAGCATCACGGTATCAGTGAAATTGAGGACTGATAAGGATATTATGTTATTTTAAATTGATCACATGTTGAACATAATTCCTTACCACACTACTAGACTTATTGACCATGTCGATTTAATACTTTGGTATTTGTGATTATGAATGTCTTTTGTTGAGCTAAAAACAATATGACTGTCATAGTTCATTATCAAAGGTTAAATTGGACCGGTATGTTGAGATGCTATCAGAGAACTATCATTTTTTAAAGTGGCCACAAATGTTTTCCTGTTGTTCAACCCATGAGTCGTTTTCAAATAAAATTATTTTGATATATAATATATATATGTATTAAAATCAATGTAGCCCAAGTGGGAGAATGTTAGACTTTTATTTGGGCTTACATTAAATTTTATTGGTTTTATTAAAACTTGGGTTGATTGGATAGTTCTTTGCTGTGTTAGCCCATGTTGTTGGTGATCAATTGTTAATGGGCTTAGCATCTGTGAGTAAAGTCTAGGTGAAGCAGAAGTGTGGGCTTTTCTAGTTGACTGAAGCCTTTGATGAGCAGGCCCGGCCAATTTCAACTAGGGTTTTGTAGCTAAGTCCCCTCCCTAACTCTATAAATACATATTGTCTCATCACAATTGTATACCTTTTGATAATCAGAGAAAATAAACTGCTTCTGATTTAGAGATCTAGGGAGGAAGACTTAGTTGATAGTATTGCACTATCGAATTGGAGTAACTGCTGTGGATCAATCAGAGATAATTGCTATGGATCAATCAGGTACACATACCTAATTATTATATCTTATTATTGTGTTCTATGTTATATACAAATAGATCTTGGGTTAATTGTTAATTTATATAACAATAGATACATAATGTGTACATTAAGCAAGAAGATTAGTAGGGCTATAATATCCCATCTCAAAGTAGTTGATATTAGAGAAAGGTCGTTAAAGCCAAAGAGAGAGTAAGAACTCTAATGAATCATGTTCAATTACAATTCCATCGAAATCATGACACTTTCAAAATTTCTTTTTGTTTTTTCCTTGAGATTTGTTAAAATCTTTGTCAAACAATCGACATGTCTACCATTTTGGCGATTAGTAACATTTATTTTTTTTTGAACTGCGATTTTTTTTTGATAAAAAGCGTATTTATAATAAATTGGTAAAATTAGACCTCTCTGTCATTACATAATAAATTTGTAGGAAGGGTTGATTGAATTGCAATTAGTAGTTATTATTAATGATTATACTATTATTATTTTGAAATAATGACAGTTTTTTAAAATAATTGTAAATTAGATTTTAAGTTTTTTTTTTATTTTTTATTATTGTACACTTTATTTTTTATATTCAATCAACAAATCTTTATAGTTTATTGAAATATCAAACAAAAAAATTTCATACTATACCATAATAATTATTTATCAAACTAAATAATTAAATAAATAAGAATATAATTATATATTTATATATATGTCAAACAATCATTACAAAAAGCAATTATTTTTAGCGACAATTTTTTAGTTACAATATAAATTTTTTGTGACTAAATGTGATTTTTAGTCATAACCAAAAGTTACTTGTGACTAAAATATAGTATTTAGCTACGAGTTGTCACTAATTTAATTTTAGTCACAACAATTATTGTTATTAAACATACATTTAGTCACAAAAAATTGTAATTTTTGTGACTAAGTTTTAACCACGGACTTTTTAGTCACAATAATATAGGAATGATGATTTATAATTAGTCACAATTTTTTTTACTTTTAGTCACAAGTTTTATTGTGACTAAAAGTAAGATTTTTTTTGTAGAGAGTAATATACAAGATAAATCCAACTTTATATGTTTTCAATAGAAAGCCAATTTGCATACATATATAAACACAAAAGAAATTTTTAAGTGATCACCATATCAAAATAACCCATATCATAATATAATCAATGAATTGTCAACTTTTCCAATCAAAATAAAATTGCACGGAATAAAACAAATAAATCATTCATGAAATAAAATCATTAGTTCTTAAACATGGCTCTTGATACCACATGTAAGCTTTGCACATTTATATATTCTTAATTATGCATGCAAATCAAAACTTCCTTCTGAATAAATCTTAATAGCTAGGCAAGATCTTGATCAAAATGTGTGAAGATCAATCTTAGCAGAGAAAGAACAAAGAGAACAAAAAGAAGAAGAAATTTTATATTGATTGTCTTAAGTGGTAAGGATTACGTACAGAGATGGTTTATATATAAGTAACAGCTATAAGAAGTAGCTAACCAACTCTATAACCGAACATAACAAACAATAACTGACTTCAAACTATACCATGAGGACAAGTGTCCTTGACAAAATGAATTTCACATTCCACATAATAGATTAAGAAAGCATACATTGATCCATAGCAATAGACATTAATTTGTATGAAAGAAATCTAAAAATTGTATTTCTCCCTTTAGAGCGCATTAGATTGACAAGCTTTTTTTGATGGAGAAGAAAACTTTTAGGTGGGTAAAGAGAGAGAGAGAGAGCCAATTCCTATTAGGGTTTTCTTTTCATTATATAGACCTTCTATCAATGTCATAATAGGATATATATGACTTTTTTTATTAAACCAGTAATATTTATTCTCTTATTTTAGTAATTCACCTGGCTCGTTTAATTATAGGGAAAAAAACAAAAAAATACAAAAAAGGAAAAAAAAATACAAAAATACTTTGGGCCGGCCCATTAAACATTTATACAGTCCACATACAAATATTTACGAAAATACCACATGCACTAAGCCTTCAGCTGTACAGAGCGAACCATGAAAATGAAAATACGCGCTCGTTTCAAAACCGCAAAACAACCAAAATGAAACCAAAACGAGAAAAATACAACTATTAATTCTGGCAAAATCAACTGGAAAAGAATACCTGCAATGATCTAAACTGAAAATGACGAAAAAAAATCAGAAAAACTGTGAAGAAACTGAAATTACACATTTGTTTTCTGTTTTATTCGATCAAAACAACTCCCCCTAATATCGAAATCCAGATTCATGAAATGTAGATCTGTAAAAAACAGATCTGGACCTCCCACCAAATTCAAAACAATGTATGATGTGAAAATTTTTAAAAAAACCTCATGAATAATACATCTACGTTATATACAGTTACATTTTGATTTATTTTTTGTTTTGGTTGTCTTATAGTTGCATTATCGTTTTATGATAGTTTATATATTATGCAAGGATTTAATTTGATGAGGACTAAGAAATAGTAGTTATACATAGTAAGTTTTGTGCAAATAGTTGCATATTAATTTTATAGTGAAATAACATATGCAAGTAGCAAAATTATAATAAAACTACAAAACAACTGTATGCAAGTGCAAATAGTTGCCTTATAGTTGCATTATCGTTTTATGATAGTTTATATATTATGCAAGCATTTAATTTGATGGGGACTAAGAAATAGTAGTTATACATAGTAAGTTTTGTGCAAATAGTTGCATATTAATTTTATAGTGAAATAACATATGCAAGTAGCAAAACTATAATAAAACTACAAAACAACTGTATACAAACTAAAATACAGGAAAAACTCTTTGAACATCAACATCCATGATAAATCTCATTGTTACCCATTGATGATATAAAAATGGACAGGAAACAACTAGATAAAAAACATATTAAAAAAATACATACAGAAGGTGTAAAATTTCAAATATGGGAGAAAACCAAAAAGAAACCGAAAACAAACCTCGGTTCGAACATCAGCACCAACATTAGCTTTTTTCCCAGAAACGTTGACAATGAAATCTCTGCATTATTTGTTGAGCAAACATACATAAGAAGCACAATGATTTCCTAAGATTGTGCCTAAAACCAGTGAAAACATTTTTCATTTCTCAGAACACTTTCCTTGGCTTCGTAAGAATATATAAGAAACTAGCTTTACAATTAAAAATTAAAAATAAAAAGAAAAGAAGAATTGTTATGTAAAAAAATTAAAAATTAAAAACTGAAATAAAATTAAAAATTAAAAATTAAAAACTGAAATAAAATTAAAAATAAAAAGAAAAGAAGAAAAAAAGAGAGTGAAATGATGGATTGATTGATAGAAGTCAATCCTAGACCTAAGCAACAATATATAAGAAACTAGCTTTACAACTAAAAATTAAAAATAAAAACAAAAGAAGAATTGTTATGGAAAAAAAATTAAAAATTAAAAACTGAAAATAAAAAATTAAAAACTGAAATAAAATTAAAAATAAAAAGAAAAGAAGAAAAAAAGAGAGTGAAATGATGGATTGATTGATAGAAAATGAAAAAAGAGAGGGAAGAGAATAGGATTTGATTGATGATGGATGGAATGATGACTAAGTGGTATTTGTGTAATAAAACTAACATTGTAAGTAAAAAAGTTGGTATAGGCGTGTAGGAGTATTTTGGTAATAAATTGTGCAAAAGTGATTTTTCATGTAAAAATTTCTTAATTATATTGAACTTTAAATGTTGATTAACATGGGTCCAACATATATGTGTGTATGTGTTTGTTTATATATATACGTGTAGGGGTGGGCATCCGATCCAATCCAACCTTTTTTTCCTCATCCGATCCAATCCAATTAGTAATTGGATTTGGAAAATCATCATCCGATCCAATCCAATTAGACCTCAAAATCCAATCCAATCCAATCCAATTACTAATTGGATTGGATCGGTTTTTTAATTGGATATCCAATTACACACCTAAATTTTAATATTAACTTAAAAATATAAAGATACGTAAGAAACTAAATATCACTTTTTATTTAAGTTTAATACCTCATAAATAAACTATTCTTACAAGTGTATTGTAGCTAAAAGTTTTAAATAATTACAAACAACATTTCTAATTAATAAAATAGAACAAAACATCATGAAAATATATACACTAAGGGTGTGTTTGGAAGAAACTGTGTAATTACTAGGTAGGGTATTACTAGGATAGTAATTACACTATATTTTAAAATGCAAGGTGTGTTTGGATATGAGGTGGTAATTACATATGAATTCCTAATATCTTGTTTGGCCAATAGTTAGTAATTACATGGAAAATAATATTTTTTAGTAGGTAATGTTTAATATGGAAAGTTTTTAGTAATTACAGAGTGTAATTACATTCAATTCTCATGGGGGGCCATGAGAATTGGAGAGTGTAATTGGAACCCCTCAATTACTTCCAATTACACAGTTCCAGTGTAATGACATGGTCAGACAAACATGCCAAATTGTGTAATTACCTCCAATTACACACAAATCCAATTACATTGTGGCTTTCCAAACGCACCCTAAACAGTTAAGTGTTACAAATTCAACATACAAAAAAAATCTAATTAAAATCTAATAAATATTTTTTATTATATAAATATTTTTTTAATATATATAAATGTAATTGGATTGGATCGGTTTTTAATTGGATTTTGAGATTGACATCCAATAACCAATCCAATCCAATTAGAATCCAACTTTTAGCATCCAATCCAATCCAATTGTAATTGGATATCCAACTTTTTGTAATTGGATTGGATTGGATCGGTTCGGTTCAATTGGATTGGATTGGATGATGCCCACCCCTATATACGTGTATGAGTGTGTATATACGGTACGTGCATGATTGTCATACATTAGTGAGATTTGTGATCTTTGATGAAAATAAACTATTTATTTCACGAGTATAAATTTTTTAATATATGTGACTATATATATTTACACTAATTACGTACTTTTGCTGCGTAAAACTCTGTCTAATAATATAATTTGCCCTAACTACCATACATTATGCATGTTGCACCCATCCTATAATTCAAATTGAATTTCATACACCCATCATTCCATCCCGCCAATGGCTGCTTCAACCTAGGTACATACCTACACTCATCACTCGATCTCTACACTACATATTATATTAATTTTTAAAAACTGTTTTCAGTTTTAAAAAATTAAAAATGTGTTTTATACGTCAATTAGTTTTATTTTTTTAATTTTATAAAATCGTACCAAACATAACCTTTATTTAATTAGTAAATCTTATCACGAGTTATAACTTACTTGTTCTTAAGTGTAAGCCAATTAGTTAGTTGGTAGGTATAATACGTATAACGACTTAATTTACATGCTTTTTGCATATAGTAAATTTTTTAAGTTAGACTTATTTGGAAGAAAAATTTCATGCACTTCTTGTTTCCTTTTCAATCTTAATTTTTTTAATTAATGAAATTTAATTACACTTGAAAAATCAGGAAAAAAAATTATGTTTAAATAGTTTATGATTTTTTTTTGCAAGGTGATTATCTTATTTTTATCTAAAACCAATAAAAAATCTAAAGCATATATATATCTTATAAATATAAATTATATTAGGTAAATGACACCTACCATTAAAAAAAAAATCACAATTTCTTCTCTCTTACAAAAATTTCCACCACAAAATCCAATCAAAAAAAAAAAATCTATTATGCTACTTTTAAAAATGCTCACCTTATTTCCTAAAAAAGTCACTAAACATTCTAAAAAGTACAAATAATAAATATATCCCTATTCTTTCAAAAAAAAAAATAAAATAAATATATCCCTATCCTTCCTTGGTGTCCAGTACTGTCCAGAATATAATAAACATATTCATACTTTACCCTAAATAAAAAAGTTTTTTATGGAATAAACGAATTTCAAAATCAATACAAGAGAATAATTTTATTTATTTTAAAAAAAATAATATTCTTTCTCAACTAGCATGATTAAATATGAATAGAGAATAAACCTCATCCAATCCGACGGCCAACAAGAATAGATGAAGTTTGACTCTGTAGATTTAGTATATCTCTTTTATTTATTTTTTTTTAAAACGAAATAAAATAAAAAAAATAATTGGTAATGTAAGTAAATAATAAGTATATTCGATAGTCCACTAAAGAGGTTAAGTGGTGGGAATGGGTCAATGGAAGTGATTTCTGCTTTAGACAAGGACTCAACCAAACCGCCACTACTACACAATCCGCAACTGATAACAGACTCCACGTGTCACTCCTGCTTAACTCAAAACTTGTTTTACTTAAACTCACTTTTTTTTTCAAAAATAAAATAAAATAATAAATGAAGAAACCAAAAACATAAAGAGAGTATTTAATTTGTTCAAAAAATCAGATTTTTTTTTCGACAATAAAATTAAAATAAAGCTTCACCTGAAATAAACAGAGGAGGAAGCTGTTTGACTGAGGAGATCCCGGTCGAAGAAGACGAAGAAGAATATATATATATAAGGTTATATAGGCTTTGTTTTAGACCGTGGAATCTGTCTCAGGCTTTCCTACTCCAAAACCCTAATTACAAAAACAAGTTAAATCTTTTTAAGGGTTTTACGATGAAATTTTTCAAATAACTTAGAGAGGCTGACTCTCTTTAAATCATTTCCTCTCCTCCGTTTTTTGTAATTTTTTATTTATTTGTCGATATACATTATAATATATTTTTACTAGTTAGTAGACTAGATAGTAGTGAGGGCCATGGAAGATGAAGCTAGGGTTCCGGGGAATTCGGTGCGATCGGAGGAGGTGAAGCCGCCCTCGTATTGGCTAGACGCTTGCGAGGACATATCATGTGACCTAATTGGTGACTTGGTTGATTTTACCGACGCTTCTGTTTTGCCCGACTGTTCCTCGGTCCCCGATCGCCATGGCACCTCCACCAACTGCAATCAGGAGGATTTCTTTGGCGGAATAGACCACATTCTCGACAGTTTCAAGAACGGAGATGGTCTCCCTCTAATCTCGGATGTAATTTCTACTGATGATGCTTCTCGGAGCTGTACTCCTAAAGAAAGCTTATTATTATTACAGAACGGTGGAGGAGTGACTTCTCCAGTTTCTAAGGCCGAGCTTTTGGGTTTGCAGAATAATATTCAGAATGGTAATGGCTTGGATGCAAACAAGTTGGTGGTGAATGGCAATGGAGAGCAGAATGAGAAACCTGGTGCGGAGGGCGATGAAAGATGCAGCAAAAAGGCTAGAATTGGCAGAAATGAGAGGTATGGTTCCGGCAGAGGACAATTCCATATCAGGGATAGAGAGAGGGAAAGATGTCCGAGCAGGAAGAGGACCCGAGATTGGGATGATGTAGATAAAAGAGATAGGGATAGGGATAGGGATTCTTTTAGGAGAAAAGAGCATTACAACAACAACAATAATAGGAGAGATGGTAGAGAGAGGGATTTGAGAGATAGAGAAGTAAAGGGGTATTGGGAGAGAGATAAATCAGGTTCTAATGACTTGGTATTTAGACATGGTGCTTATGAAGTTGATCGTGAGGCAAAGGTTGTTATCGACAAAAGCCAGGATTCTAATGGGAAAGAGGAGAGTAAATCTGAAGAGACTAAAGAGAAGATACCCGAGGAACAAGTCCGCCAATATCAATTAGATGTTCTTGAACAGGCTAAGAAGAAAAATACAATAGCTTTTCTTGAGACGGGGGCGGGGAAGACGCTAATAGCTGTTCTTCTCATCAAAAGCCTTTCATGTGATATGCAAAAGCAAAACAAGAAAATGCTTGCTATATTTCTTGTTCCTAAAGTACCACTTGTTTATCAGGTAATGTGTTTATTTTATGTGCTGTAATTTTTTTTTTTCTGATGTTGTCCATTCATTTTCAATGTTTTCGAAGTGTAATGTGTTGTGAAAATGTCATCTTAGCAAGCTGAAGCCATCCGTGAGAGGACCGGTTACCAAGTGGGTCATTATTGTGGTGAAATGGGTCAAGATTTTTGGGATGCTCGGCGATGGCAACGAGAGTTTGAATCTAAACAGGTAGCTTTTAAATTTCACGTTGTTTTAAAACTTTTTTTTTTCATATGAAATGTTTCTTAGGACAAACTTACTTAGTTATGAATCACACTATAAGTATAGATTTTAGTTTATTACTGGATTGCCAATCACAAAGTTCTTAGCATAGATTATTTACACTTGAGCGTTTGTATTATTTTTCCCATCTTAAGATGTTTTTTATTTGTATGTTTATCTTAAAAATATATTGTATCGTTTTCCTAATTTGTCATGTGATGAACATGCTGTTTAAGTAAAGTATTTGGACTCGGGTTGTGTGCAAATGTGTCGGTGTTATTCAAACTAGCGCAAGGATTTCCTTTTACGCATATATTTCTATAATTTCATCATTATTGCTCACTCTTGCCAGAAAGATAACCTTTTATAAATTTAGGTAAGAAATCAAGCATACCGTCATCTGATGTAAAAGTGATTATTACCATTCAAGCTCCTTTCATTGGTTTGACTTGTATAGTGTAGTTAGTTTAAGCTTAACCAAGGTATCTGAAAGAACAATTGGGTATGGTTGGCATTCACTTGCTCATTACCCGCAATTTATGACTTTCATTCTGTAATTTACAGGTTGAATGTACTTTTGATTATGTTTTATCGAATAATGATTTTCCTTGAAGCTGTAACTCCCCATGTGACCATGTCACACCCTTCTCTTCCCCTTCTAAGCTATTGTTGTGTGCTGTTAGACTTGTTGCTTGATGTTTTGATTGATATGTTACTTTGCAGGTTCTTGTAATGACTGCTCAAATTCTCTTGAATATTCTGAGACACAGTATAATAAGAATGAATGCAATCAATCTTTTGATTTTGGATGAGTGCCATCATGCTGTGAAAAAGCATCCATATTCTTTGGTGATGTCTGAATTCTATCATACAACAGCAAAAGAGAAAAGACCATCTGTATTTGGGATGACTGCTTCTCCCGTCAACTTAAAAGGTATTTTATTACTTTTTACAGTGTTTTCATTGACAGTTCTTCAACTGCCATATGTTAACAAATTTTTGTAATTGTGTTTTATTCAGGTGTTTCCAGCCAGGTAGATTGTGCAATTAAGATTCGTAATCTTGAAAGTAAGCTAGATTCAACAGTTTGTACCATAAAGGATCGTAAAGAGCTAGAAAAATATGTCCCGATGCCCTCAGAAAGGGTGGTAGAGTATGACAAAGCTGCCACCTTGTGGTCTCTCCATGAGCAAATAAAACAGTTGGAAGTAGAAGTTGAAGAAGCTGCAAAATCAAGCTCCAGAAGAAGTAAATGGCAGTTTATGGGAGCAAGAGATGCTGGGGCCAAGGAAGAACTGCGCCAAGTTTATGGTGTTTCAGAAAGAACAGAAAGTGACGGGGCTGTTAATTTAATTCAAAAATTGAGGGCTGTAAATTATGCACTTGGTGAACTGGGTCAGTGGTGTGCATACAAGGTACCATCTATCATTAACTATTTGTGAGATAGTGTACTAATTGTATGTGTCTTTGTGAACTTATGTACTGTGTGTGGATAATTTCTCATTCTGATCTTTTCACAGGTTGCACAATCTTTCTTGGCAGCTTTACAAAATGACGAGAGGGCCAACTACCAACTTGATGTTAAGTTTCAAGAGTCTTACCTTAGCAAGGTGGTCTCTCTTCTACAATGCCAATTATCAGAGGGAGCTATCTCTGACAAAGAAAATGTCACCGATTCTGGTAGTGAAGATCCTCATAATGTAACTGATCCTGATGAGATTGAGGAAGGAGAACTTCCTGACAGTCACGGTGAGTCTGGTTGTTTACTGTTTTCACTTGCTTGAATGCATGGTTTGTTTACTACTACTTATGAAAAATGAATACCTAAGGGTTATTTAAGAATAATGAAGTATAAAGTTTTGAAATTGGGTTTTTGCTCAAATCTGTAAATATGAACCCAATCAGTTAGGAAATGGTGTACACACCAGTTGTGAAAATATTTTAAGCACAGAATATCTGGTTCTTCATAGGTTCGAGGGTGTGTGCATCCTCTAACATTTTGTAAATTCTCTGTTTTGTTAGTTGCAAGAGGAAAAAAAGGAACTGTTCTTGTAGGAATTACCATTTATTTTCTTTATTACTTTTTCATGGAATAAAATGTTGTGAATTATTAAATTTCACATCTAGATATAACTCATCAGTCTTTATTGTGCTTAATTTTGTTATAAGTTGGAATTTGTTGTTAACTGCTCTTCTTGTATTGCTTAGCTGTGTCTGGTGGGGAGCATGTTGATGTGATTATAGGAGCTGCAGTAGCTGACGGAAAAGTGACACCAAAAGTGCAGTCACTTATTAAAGTACTTCTAAGTTATCAGCATACTGATGATTTCCGTGCTATCATCTTTGTGGAGCGTGTCGTCTCTGCTTTGGTTCTTCCAAAGGTTTGTTTACACTATAATGCTTATTGTTTATGTATTTCTTCTTGATTAGGTTTTATATTCTCGACTCCTTACTTGTCATGTTCTTCAAGCATGCAGGTTTTCGCAGAGCTTCCATCTCTGGGTTTTGTTAGGAGTGCTAGCTTGATTGGTCATAACAATAGTCAGGAAATGCGATCTTGCCAAATGCAAGACACAATTGCTAAATTTCGAGATGGTCGTGTATGTTCAACTTCTATTGTTGACTTGAGCCTTTGGGGTAAACTTATTTACTAGGTGATCTGAGAAAGTTCTTTTTCTTATGTTTTGCAGGTCACATTGTTAGTGGCAACTAGCGTTGCTGAGGAAGGTCTTGATATTCGGCAATGCAATGTAGTTATTCGCTTCGACCTTGCAAAAACTGTATTGGCATATATTCAGTCCAGGGGTCGTGCTAGAAAGCCTGGGTCAGATTATATATTGATGTCCGAGAGGTACCTTATTTTACGGGAATGAATAGCGTTCCTGGAAAATTCGATTGATATTCTAGGCTTGTGGCACCCCTATCTCTTAAAGACAGTTCCAAATTAATATATCTTTAAGAACTTTAGCTTTTGATCCCAGTTTTATTAGTTTAAATAAAGAGCATGAAATATTAGGTTAGGATTATTATAAATTAGGGCAGAAATATTTAAATGACTGAATGCAATAGCAGAACTATGATTAAAAAGAAGTAAATTTAACTGAAATTTAAATCTAAAATGAAAAAAGAAAAGTGTAAATTATATGAGAGGATTGGAATGTACTAACTGCAAAATAAAGATTAGAAATGTTAGCAAGGAATCTAAAACTTAATTGGAAGCCTCCTATTTGTAAGAAGTTGAAACATGGGGCTGTGCCCCTCTTAAGGCTTCATCTCCAAAAGACTGAAAGTAACTCGAGGTCCTATTCATTGAAACTCAGAAGGTTAGCCCTCTTCTTGTTTAAGGTCTTTACCACCTAGCAAGTATCCCTGGGCAGACTGCTTGCCACTTGGCTTCTGATTTTTCCTCTAACCCATTAATGTAAAACCCCATCACTAATAGTATCACAGTTTTGGACATGACTTGCTTTTATTTTTCAAGTAAAGTTGTTCTTTCCTGTGATCTTTTAGTATGGCAATTGTCCCCGCCTTTTCATCATCCACTTCTAACCCTTCAAATATATAAAAAAATCCTAGGAAAAAAAATAGTATCATAGCTTTGGTAATGACATGATTATGATTTTGCAAATAACGTTGACGAACAGAACTTATTTTTAAATCTCTGAAATATATACATTTTCTTCAGGGGAAATCTATCACATGAAGCATTCTTAAGGAACGCCAGGAACAGTGAGGAGACCTTAAGGAAAGAAGCTATTGAGAGAACTGATTTAAGTCATTTGAAGGATACTTCGAGGCTAATTTCTATAGATACAACACCAGATGCAATGTACCAGGTGGAGTCAACTGGTGCTGTTGTGAGCTTAAACTCTGCTGTGGGACTCATCCACTTTTACTGCTCTCAGCTTCCCAGTGACAGGTACTTCTTTTCAGTCTAAGATTTAATTTTCTGATATGACCCATGGGACACACTCAAGGAAATAGAGATTCTACCCTAGTTGTGGTTGTATCAATTTCATTGAAATGAGATAGTGGCAACAGTGTTTAATTTTTGGTGAAATCTCTGTTGTGGTCTCATTTGTTTTCCAGGTATTCAATACTTCGTCCTGAGTTTGTTATGGTTAGGCATGAAAAGCCGGGAGGTCCCACTGAATATTCATGCAAACTTCAACTTCCTTGTAATGCACCATTTGAGACACTTGAGGGACCTATATGCAGTTCAATGCGCCTAGCACAACAGGTAAGCGTCATCTGATGAAATTCATATTAGTTTTCATCTTAAAGCATTCTAGAATGTTCATTTTATTTCTTCTTTCTTCTGCAGGCTGTTTGTCTTGCTGCTTGCAAGAAGCTTCATGAGATGGGAGCCTTTACTGACATGCTGTTGCCAGACAAGGGAAGTGGAGAAGAAAAAGAAAAGGCTGACCAGAGTCATGAAGGGGATCCACTTTCTGGGACGGCTAGGCATAGAGAGTTTTATCCAGAAGGTGTAGCTGATGTTCTCATGGTAAGCCCCTCTTGCTTGTTCATTTAGAATCATATTGTTTTATTTATAATTTTTGAGTATAAGAACAAAGCTAGGAGTTCATCAAGTTTTGGGAATTGGTTGCATAGTTTCTAAGCTACATAAGATTTAACCAAAATTTTGTAGAGCTTTCTTGTGTCTTGCTTTTGACTTTATATCGGTAGCTTATTTAATGAAATATACTTGACTAAACTTCTTAGCCTAACTATTTAAAATAAAACTTCACAACTAAGGCACTTTTCCAATTTATAAGAAGTTGTGAGATTGAGAATTGATATTTGACTTTCTGAGCTTAATGTCTTTTGTAGTTAATTCTATTGAGATGGAAATGGAAACAGTTTTAATAGTGCTGCTTTGACTTTCTTTTTTTTTCTTTACAGGGAGAATGGATCTTATCTGGAAAGGAAGTTTGCAACAACCCAAAATTGCATCTATTTATGTATGATGTGAAATGTGTAAACGCAGGCTATTCAAAAGATCCATTCTTGACTCGGGTTTCAGATTTCGCATTGCTTTTCGGCAATGAGCTGGATGCAGAGGTATTTTGTTTCATTTTGCACTTCAGGTGTGGTAATATTCATTGTCACTTTCTTTAACCATAATCTTGTGCTAATAGGTGTTATCGATGTCGATGGATCTATTTATCGCACGAACCATGACTACAAAGGCATCACTTGTCTTCAGGGGCTCAATAGATATCACGCAAAGTCAGGTTAAATATTTTATTAGCCTACTATTGTCTGATTAATCACACAAGCTTTTTTACTTTTAGATTTTCAACAACTGATGCTTGAATGAAAATTTCTATTTTAAACAGTTGGCATCCCTTAAGAGTTTTCATGTAAGATTAATGAGCATTGTACTGGATGTGGATGTTGAACCTTCCACCACTCCTTGGGATCCTGCAAAGGCGTATTTGTTTGTCCCTGTGGTTAGCGATAAATCTGTAGATCCTATTAAAGAAATAGATTGGGATCAAGTTGAGAAAATAATTGGTACTGATGCTTGGGGAAATCCCCTTCAGAGAGCTCGGCCAGATGTGTACCTTGGCACAAATGAGCGTACACTAGGTGGAGACAGAAGGGAATATGGATTTGGGAAACTGCGTCATGGTATGGCTTTTGGGCAGAAATCTCATCCCACATATGGCATCAGAGGAGCTGTTGCACAATTTGATGTTGTGAAGGCTTCAGGATTGGTCCCCGATCGGGGTGCAGTTGAAATGCAAAGACATGTAGATCCTTCTCCCAAAGGAAAACTAATCATGGCTGATACTTCGACTAGTGCAGAAGATTTGATAGGGAGAATTGTAACAGCTGCTCACTCTGGGAAGAGGTTTTATGTGGATTCAATATGTTATGATATGACTGCAGAGAACTCTTTCCCAAGGAAAGAAGGCTATCTAGGCCCGTTGGAGTACAGTTCATATGCTCATTATTACAAGCAAAAGTATGTAGACACTACACATCGTCGAATCATTTGGCCTTTTTAGTTCCTTTACCATTTCTAAATATTTGGCTTAAGCAGAATGTATTTCTCCTTTCTTTTCTGGTCTTGGAATATATTGATTCTAATTTATGGGCTGGATAGCCACAATGCACTTATATGTTGTGTCTGAAGAAAAGGAAAAGCTAATGTTATTCTGTAGAGTTACTTCTTAAGTCTCTGCTACTGTCAAGTGAAAAATGTATGGACATAGATTTGTTCCAGACATTTTTCAGTGACAATAGCTGTGGATACCTACAGATTTTAAGCTTTTTCTTTCTTCTCGCACAACAGAAGTGTGTGCATTTGGTTGGCTATTGGGTTCCTCTTTATATAGGTATGGAGTTGAGTTGATGTATAAGCAACAACCTCTTATTAGAGGACGCGGTGTTTCCTACTGTAAGAATCTTCTGTCTCCTCGATTTGAACATGCTGAAGGTACGGTTTTGCCATTTCTACTTTCGAACTGATTTTACTCCACGTTCTTATAAATTCTTAAGCAAATGGACCAATTTTGTTGGTGTAGGTGAGTCAGATGAGAGTGTAGACAAAACATACTATGTTTTTCTCCCTCCTGAGCTGTGTTTATTGCACCCACTGCCTGGTTCACTGGTTCGTGGTGCACAGAGATTGCCCTCCATAATGAGAAGGGTTGAAAGTATGCTTCTGGCAGTTCAACTTAAGCACATGATAAACTATCCTGTTCCTGCTTCAAAGGTGCTCTTTTTTTCTTTTCCTTTTGTGGATATAAGGAACTAATTTTAAATTGTTTTGAACTGTAAATTGATGAATAGACACCTCTTTTATCTGTCTGCAGATCTTGGAAGCTTTGACAGCTGCTTCATGTCAGGAGACATTTTGCTATGAGAGAGCAGAGCTTCTTGGTGATGCTTACTTAAAATGGGTTGTTAGCCGATTTCTTTTTCTTAAATACCCCCAAAAACATGAGGGTCAGCTTACTCGGATGAGGCAACAAATGGTAAGTAACTTTGTCTTATACCAGTATGCTTTGAGTAAAGGACTTCAATCATATATCCAAGCAGATAGCTTTTCTCCGTCCCGATGGGCTGCTCCTGGTGTGCTGCCCGTTTTTGATGAGGATACAAAAGATGGAGAATCATCTCTGTTTGATCAAGGCAGATCAAGTAATAAGAATACACATGAGAAGAATCAACCTTGGGATGAACTCGAAGATGATGTAATGGAAGATGGGGAGCTTGAGGGTGACTCTAGTTCATATAGAGTCCTTTCTAGCAAGACCCTTGCAGACGTCGTCGAAGCATTAATTGGGGTATATTATGTACAAGGTGGAAAGTATGCTGCTAACCACCTGATGAAATGGATTGGGATTGAGGTAGAGTTTGACCCTGATCAGATTGACTGCCCAGGAAAGCCGTCGAACATTCCAGAAACTGTGCTTAGGAATGTCAACTTTGATGCGTTAGAGGGAGCTTTAAACATTAAATTTAGAGATCGGGGACTGTTGGTAGAGGCTATTACTCATGCATCTCGGCCATCTTCAGGGGTATCCTGCTATCAGCGTCTTGAATTTGTTGGTGATGCAGTCTTAGATCATCTCATTACAAAGCATTTGTTCTTTACGTACACGAATCTACCCCCTGGGCGATTGACTGATTTGCGAGCTGCTGCTGTAAATAATGAAAATTTTGCTCGTGTAGCCGTAAGGCGTAATCTTCATGTGCATCTTCGACATGGTTCCAGTGCCCTTGAAAAACAGGTTATCTAAAATATTCTTCTTCACTGATTAATGTTTTTACACTGGAAAGATATCCCATGGAATGCTATATGCTGTTAAATTTAAAACCAATACTTTCTGGTGTGTTTACAGATTCGAGATTTTGTAAAGGAAGTTCAAGTTGAATTCTCAAGGCCAGGTTTCAACTCCTTTGGTTTGGGAGACTGCAAAGCTCCAAAAGTTCTTGGTGACATTGTTGAATCCATTGCTGGTGCTATTTTCCTTGACGCTGGACGTCAAACTGCTGTAGTTTGGAAGGTCAGTTTCTGAAGGAACATTCCCTCACTCTTTCAATTTCTTTTTTTGTGCTTGTAATTGTGGAGCTAAATTTTTCTGGACATCTATCTTAATAGGTGTTTGAACCTCTGTTGGACCCAATGGTTACTCCAGAGACACTTCCAATGCATCCCGTGCGTGAGCTGCAAGAAAGATGCCAACAACAAGCTGAAGGTTTGGAATACAAAGCAACTCGAAATGGCAATTTGGCTACAGTAGAAGTCTTCGTCGATGGTATCCAGGTCGGAATTGCACAGAATGCACAAAAAAAGATGGCACAGAAACTAGCAGCAAGGAATGCACTAGTTGCTTTAAAAGAGAAGGAATCGGCAGAAGCAAAGGAGAAAGAAGATGAGAATGGTAAGAAGAAGAATGGTGCCCAAACGTTTACCCGACAAACCTTAAACGACATATGTCTGCGTAGAAATTGGCCAATGCCATTTTATCGGTAAGAGAAGAATGAATTCAACATCTACTAACATATATAAAGCAAACATGTTGTATGTATTTCCGACCATGCTATTTCTGTTCTGTATTTAGGTGCGTAAATGAAGGTGGCCCTGCACATGCCAAAAGGTTTACTTTTGCTGTACGAGTGAATACCACCGACAAGGGATGGACCGATGAATGTGTCGGAGAACCCATGCCCAGCGTCAAGAAGGCCAAGGACTCTGCTGCAGTGCTCCTTTTGGAGCTTTTAAATAAGTTGTACTCATGATCGAAAAAGAATTTTGGTGTTCCCATCCTTAATTTTTACAGTCGGATGAGTCACCAGTATCATTGCTCATAAGATAGAGTTTACTATATTTAAAACGGATAAAAATGATTTATAAGTGGTCTTAGGTGCCTTTAGGTGACAAATCAAGTGTCCTTTGTACGTATGTATTAAATTTATTAATACTAGAGCCTTATACCTCATTCATTTAATAAATTATCTTCTTTTTTTTACTGTCAAAAAGAAAAATGAAGAATTAAAAAGCGTACAGAAGGAAAAGAAAAGACAGGCTTTTATTGAATCACAAAAACTCACAAAGACCACAATGGGGTGAATTGAGTTGATAAGAGAATTGGGTAGGGTGTGGGGTTTCTACAATTGTTAAAAAGGATTGGGAGGAAAGCAACTACCCAATCTTATGCATACAATTAAGAAGCATACACGGCCAATTCTTTCTTCCATGCCTGATACCAAAAGGGGTTCTTCCCACTATTCAAATTGCAAAAATGAAACACAAGACATCATAGTTTTCACAACGATGGATACACCAGACTTATTCAAATGGTCAAAAAAGTAGTCTCTTTCTACCGCCTCAGAGTATGCAGAATGTACTCAGCATAAAGGTCCCTGCAACAAATTTATAATATGAATATAGCTTAAGTCAGATGGCTGGCACAACATTATCATGCAACCTAAGTAGAATTTTTATTTTTACTTTTATGTATATAATTCTTTGGTTGTGAACATTCCTGTTTAGGAAGTCTTTACAGCATGGTCTAGTTTGTTTTAGCCGTATGATGCACTTACATTGAGTACTGGATGGCTTCAGTGGCAGTAGTAGAGGGTAAAAAGTCATTGACTGCAACCTCTTTGTTCTCATTTTTCTTGTCTGTGTAAAACAAGTTAAGTAGACAAAATTCATCATTCAAATGTACTACTAATATAAAATGTATCAAGTCTTCTAAATTTATAGTTTTAAAGGATACAGTCTTCAAAGAAGCGGCGAATCTCTGAAAGACGGTGAGGAGCAAGTTCCTTGATGTCATTGTAGTGCTTGTATTCTGGATCATCAGCACAGACAGCAATGATCTTATCATCTTTCTCTCCCTGGAAAAGCACACTAAAATATTTGGAAAAATTGACGGTAAAAAATGGAAATGTTTCAATTTGTTAACGAGATTGAAAAAGTACCTGGTCAATCATGGGCATTAATCCTATGGCCTTGGCTCTCAGAAAACAACCAGGAAGAACTGGCTCCTGCTCAGATAATTAGATTTGGTTTAGTACTTACTGACATGATACATTGCAAGTATAATTTTGAAAGGTACATGGCATGTTTATTATAAAGCTGTGAAAGAACCAGCAATTCTTTGTACAAAGAAAAGAAAACCAAAAAATTATTGAATATGTGGCTTTGTAATAACTGACCTGCATCAGGATCAGAACATCCAGTGGATCATTGTCTTCACACAATGTGCGAGGAATGAAACCGTAATTATGAGGATAGACAACTGATGAATACAGAATTCGATCAACCTGAGAATTTATTCCCACAATAAGAACAATCTCAACATATAATTCATATGTCCAGGAAGAGCAGAACGATGCAAATTCTACCGACCAAGGTTATACTCGACAGAAGTAAAAGTTTAAAGACCCCTCTTTGGGAAGTATTCGTATTTCAAATCTTACACAAGCTTGGCAATAAGTGGAGAAGGATATTTAGCAGGACTGACATGCACAAAAAGCTAAAATAACATCACAAAGGAGCTAAATGTTTTGCATACCTTAATCAGTCCTGTTTTCTTATCGAGTTCATATTTGACCTTACTTCCCTTGGTAATCTCAACCACCTGTACCATTGCAACAAGAATTTCACAAGAGAGACTAAAAGACAGAATACATTAAGTTGGTGAACTTAAAAGCTTCAAATACTGAAAAGAGAGACTAAAAGACACTAGCAAATGGGAATATGAGATCTTCAGCTGTATTTTTGAGGGGAAGAAGTTTGAGCTTGTGGTGATCAACATAGTAACTTTGAAATGTATATACATACATATATATATTCTATAGTGGAACTAATACAGAATACCCTAAGTTGGTGAATTTGAAAGCTTCAAATTAGTATGTTGTTTTTTGGACAGGTTTTCTCTCCAGCTTATTTATTTTCAATCACTTATTTAAGTTGGAACAAATACATACACAGTTAAAAATGTGGGGAGCTTCAGGTCCTGCAGAGAATAAATTTGATTCATGATTAGTTTCTTAATATTAATGGATCACAAAGAATGACAGAGAGAGATCGTGATCAACTTATAAGTACCAATCTCAAGATCATGCCAGGGATGTGCAGCAACTGATCGCCTAGATAAAGATGAAAGAATCCTCTCATTTAAACGTGGGACTGAACGTTGTGGGTGTTGGTAGGGCTTCTCCTCAACCTCATGGTTGGCTTCGTCACTCATCTGTAAGTACGAGCATCAAATACAGAAATTAACTCTCTTTTCCTCAGATTTAAGTATCGTTTGCTCTTATTATCATTTATTTTATTTTTTTTTTACAAGCAAAAGAAAAATCCAATCCAATCCAATCCAATAAATCATAACATAAGTATTTTTAGATGAAAAAGAATAATAATCCATGGAATCGGATAATAAAAATTAGATCATGTTGTAAGGTGAATCAGCTATTCATGCCGAGGAAAAAAAACATCAATAAATGATTCAACAAATCATATAAAGTACTTATTTGGTTTCTAATATTGGCATTTAATAATTGTGTGTTGAACAGAGGCAGAGTCAAAAAAATAAAAAAAAAAGGTTCGATTGTCAAGCTACCCATTTCTAATTTGAAAAAAGAAAAAGACAGATTCAGTTTTATCTATGAAGAACAAATGAACAAAGGATTTTAAGTTGTATTTTCAGTTTAATAAAGCTTTTACATAAAAACGTAGTAAGCAATCTAATTCCCTTTATTTTCACTCAAAGCAAGATCTTTAACCAATACTACATCTTCAGCTAGGAAAAGGGTTTGTTGTAAATATGATTCAAATATGATCAGATTCCCCATATGGTCAAACTGGGACTTCGTAAGTGAGCCCAAAATCCCAGAAAACAACATCGTAAAGCACAAGATTTGCGTCCAAAATAGAGTAAAATACGATCTAAAAAGCTTTTTATTAATAAATAAATAAATAAAAGAAGGAGAAAAGTTTGGCAGTATTCATTGAACAAAATCAAGAAAAACTCACAAAAACATTAGAGACGTACCTTAAAGGTTAACGAGGGATTCACAGAAAGTTTGGTGAGAATGTAAAAGAAGGCGCAAAGAATAATATTTTAGATGGGAGCTTTTGGGTTTGTGTTTGGTTAATTAAAATGTATATTTATTTATATGTAGTGTAATTGAGATGAATGCGGGTGGGATTGGTCAAAATTTGCAGTCACATACACGAGGTGTCTCTTCCTGAGAGAAGCTTGCTCCCCAACCCACTTGTCCTCCTCAACTTTCCACGTTTGTTTGCTATTTCTTTTCTCTTTCATTTTTTTTAAACAAAAAAAATCAAAAATTGGAAAGTAGAAGGAAGGGGATAATGTACTTCAAAAATTGGAGAATCTCTACAGCAAAAAAGAAGGGAAACAAAAGGAGAATATATCAAACAAAAGAATGAAAGGTCCTAATACTTTAGATGTAAAACATTATTTCTGATCGTGTATGAAGTGTAGAATTATATTGAAGTAAATGTATTTATTTTTTGAGATTCAATCTCCATGAGCTTTAGATCTAAAAGAAAAAACTTAGTGTAGGTATTTAGACTTTTAACCTCTCTCTTAATCTAGTTATTGTAATATCAATTTAAACGATTTTCTGGTAACGACGCCAAAAACTTGTTACGCAGTGCATGTATCAAGTAATACTCACACAGGTGAAGTCGAACCACAAGAATTGAAATTAAATACCACTAAATTAGAATATTTTTATTTAGTTAATCGAAATAATTTTAGAAAGAGAATAATAAAAATTGACAAAAATTAAAGAAAGCTATTAATGTAAATATGGATGAGAGATTAGAATGTAAATATGGATGAGAGATTAGGGATATGAATTCAGTTGTTTCAATTACCCAATTGTTAATGTTATTTATGGGCGGACCCACATTACAGCAAGAGAGAGCAGTCGCCCCCAGAAATTATTGGGAAAAAAATGTATGTATTTTAGTTAGTTACAACATATATTTATAATAAAATATGATATTCACAAATATATAGTAAGTTTGGTGTAATAGAGGTCAAAGATTCAAATTTCACTAACAATACTTTATTTTATCTTTTTGAAAAAATTAAGTCCCCCTCACTTTAAATTCTGGATAAATAACTCTAACTCTTTTGAGATTATTAAGGTCTTAAATTATATATAATTTAATAATTTTGCATATCTGAGATAGAATAATATACAATTTACATTAAGAAATAATCTATTAGTTACTCGTTTCATATCAAAATAATCAATTAGAGCATTTAATATTCACTTTTCAAATTTCATATGAAGATTATAAATCATGTCAAATATGGCTAATCTAGAACATATATTAACACAAATATGAACAAATCACAAAAATCCAAAAAGAAAAATTAACAAATCACATTAATATTTAATAAATTGGAATAAAATCAATCAACATTCATCATATCCTTAAATTGGAAAATTAGTTCATAACTTCAACAATCAAATCCATGTCTAAACTAAAAATATAAATTAACATAAGAAATAAAAGGGAAAAAGAAATAAACTAGATGGAGAACTTGATCAGATCGCCACGCTCGCTTTCCAAGTCTTTTTTTTTTTTTAGGATTCTATTTCTGAATAATTGACATAAAAATTCGAAATTGTCCTTCAGTCCCGTATGGAACATCTCGTCGCGGCCATAGATAGTCTAGTCACGGCGAGAGCTTTGAGTCGAAAAAACCATAGTTCTGTAAGCTTTCTTTGCCGCAGCCACCATTCATTCTCATCGCGGCAATAATTAGTCGCGACAAGATAAAGGCTCGCTGGAATTTCAACTAAGATTTTTTTTTATTATTTTTAACCCATCTCATCCTTTCGATATTTGATAGATTTTGCACTTTAAAATTCTGGGAACCTGAAATCAAGAAAAACAAGTGTAAAACCGTCCAAAAAATAACAACGAAGAAGAATAATAATTCTAAATAGTAATCTAAAACTTAAATAGTTTAACACAATATAATCATCACATGTACATAAAATTTTTAGTCATTCATTCAAATTATGAATTAATTTATTAAGAAAAGTATTAATTATGAAATCAATAGATATGGGGATCATTATTTTTTTATTGGAAGTGAAGGAATTCCTAAAAATTAAACTTATCATCAAATACTCCAATTCAAATAAATTTAACTCATATGCGATAATCATAATACAAAAATTTGTATTATTATTTACTGCGACAATAAACATTATGAGATAACAATATTGAAAACTAAAAAGAAAAAATCAAAAGTAAATGTTTTTACTTTTTTCTTATATAGAATTCTATGAAAGGACTCAATGATCAAAATTATAAATATTTGTAAGCTAGAATATAGTTTAGTTTTAGAGTTTTAACGGAATGGTCAATCATATTGATTAACTAGGGGCAAAAACACATTATAAATTTGATGTTCATTTAGATGGATTTTAGGGATGCTACCTTACGTATGTTTTGTGCTTAATTTTACCTAAGTATAATATTAAAATACAATTTTGATAGTTGGATTCTTTAATGTTTTTTTTATTTTTTTTTGAATAAAATCAGGAGATTTATTAATGTTTTGTTAAACGATCTGCAAACAAATTGACGCATTGTTTGGCAAGAGACTCTTATTTCTCTACAGATTGTGTGCTTCAGTTGGATTCTTTAATGTTCAATTTTGTTTCTACTCAACAATTATTTGGAAATGTTTTATCTTAACTTTATTTATAAAAATATAAGGGAAATTGTTACTTATTATGCAAAAGTTGTGTTTGATTTTCAATCTTTTCCTATTGATGGAATTTATAAAAGTTTTATAATTAAATAACTTTCAATTATAAATGTCACCATTGAGAAGTTTAGGTAAAGAGTCTAATCAAACCGGTTTTTCTTTGGTTAGAGACTCTATTATAAATATACTATATAGTAGTATAAGGTTTTTGAAGATGAGTTATTTATTGCAGGAATTATATTTTTCTATTGCAGGTTTGGTTTTAGTTTTTTAGGCAGAAACAGTAGCTTTATTGGTAGGTTTGTGTTGGACTCAAGATGTGGGGTTACTAGTTAAAAGGGTCTTCTCATAATCGTTATTTTTGGTCCCAACTTTGGAAGGTAATATAAAGTATTTGAACAAATTGAAAATTATTTTTGCTAATATTAAAGTTTTATTGTCTAATGTTTTTTGGGCATCTCTTTTTCATACGAGTCACAACTTCAATGTTGAGCTACACGGATTGGCTAAAAACCTCCGCATCTTATGTAATGTTTGTTACCTTTATTATGTTAAATTTCTATAAGCTTTCTTAAAATATATTTATATAAATAGATAATCATGTTATTATTCTAAATATTAAAGTCAAACTTTTCAATATTTAATTACCTATATTAAATTAGAATTTACGTATATATATTAATGTTCTCATAAATTTTCAAATTCATAATAATGGAGTAAAAGTTTCAAATTTAACGTTTTGTGATAATTGAGCTAAATATAATATTAGCAGACAGAAGACTAGAAAATATACAGGTCACTGTTCTTTTGACAAAACAAATGGTAAACATTAGAATTTAGAGCCAAATTATATCCTCAAACGACAATAGGAATAGCCCAATGCAATACTTGGTTGATGAGGAATGGAATACCTTCTTTTTATGCCGAAAACTGCAGAATCTGATTCTCTTCCTTGTCTTTAACTAGCCATCTGGAATTTGTTTCTTCTTTTTTATTGTAGCCCTTATCACTCTCCTCTACATCCCAATTATATCTCATTTTGAACAGTACTTATCAAACATGACCAACCTAATCTTTTTGCACGAACTAAACTTTAATTAGATAGATACAGAATATATATATCTATTCTATATAAAGTGTGGGTATATAACTGAATTCTTGGTTTATGAGAAATTTATGGGTGATTTTTTTTTATATATAATAAAATAAAAATAAAATAAATTCAAAAAATACGATTGTGTGACTTTTTAATATATCTCCATGCCCACGATTCTTCTTTTTATCTCTCAATTTTTTCCATCCACTTCGATTCCAACAGTAACCTCTTCTAATTATTTTTCAGTTTACTATGATTTTGAACTACAATGTGTTAGCAATTTATATCGTCAGTCTACAATTGGCTAATCATTATGTAATATTCTTTAATTTTTTTTTAATGTTGGCATTTTAGATATCTAATGGCTAATCATTATGTGTATATTCTTTACTTTTCGATTGAATAAAACTTTTAATTAGAAGAATTATGCATAAATATACTGGATCAATAAGAATTATGCTAATTTTTGCTAATATACTGATGGATGTTGCCCACAACGCAGTCCGTAATGACCCCAGAATCAACTGGCTCTGCAACCCTGTTCAGAGCTTCGTGGTCTTACCTCTGCAGGCAAGAAATTCAGAGGTCTTCGTGGAAAGGGACACAAGAACCACAAGTATCGACCTTCCCCCAGGGCAACCTGGAAGAAAAACAACACTGTCTCTCTTCCCCGTTACGGGGTCATTTTCAGGATAATTGTTTCGAGAACGTTGTAGTTGCTATTGTGTTTGAAATTTTGGAGATTGATATAATACTTGAGTCACGTTTCATTTGAAAAAAAAAATGGATATATATGTAATATCAATATACTTGTGAAAGAATGTATATATTACCCTGTTTTGAAGTTTTTATCGTTGGAGCTTCGCTTACAGAGTATATATATAAATATATACTTATATATAGATAGGTCATAAGTGATTATTTTTTATTTTTTGGACTGAAAATGGAGAGATTGATAGCCTTTGTACTAATGTTTAGTCAATAATTTCTTCCACCAATATATAGTTACGTTAATTTTTATTGTTTCTTTTGAGAATTGAATTGTTTGTTAATTTTTTTAGAAAGCCCCCATGTTCTGGCAACTTTAAAAGAGTCTCTGTAGAGTTGAGGATGCCTCCCAACCTTGGCCTACTATAAGTTTGAGTTTTCCCATATCAAATTCTCTTTAGACATTGATTTTAGTTTACTATTATTTTACATGAAAAGATGTTTTTGTTTGCTTTTAAATTAATTCAATCAATTGGTAGGATTTTGAATGTAGTTGTACTCACTTTTCAAGTTTAATTTGTGAGTGGATCCCTTAACTCTGATATTTACGTTTAGATTGTGAAAATCGGTCATGATGAAAATTAAGGAGCTTTTTTTTTTTTTTAAGTAATAGCTTAATTTATTTATTTATTTTTTTTTTTTATTTTTAATGATGGAAGTCATTAGATTTTTTCCATACTTTTCATTTTCAACTTTTCATAATTTTAATTTGAGTTTACTTAATGATCCTAATAGTTCTTATTTTTTTTTTCAAAATACCATACGAACAATTTACAATTAAAGTTGGTAAGATTGTGATTATTGGGTCAAAAATTCTAATATTCTCAGCATGTCACTATATCAACCAAATATATAGTAAACAATATTTGGAACATATATAATTACAGGTATTTAGATCTTCTTTCTAAATATCCTGTAAGAACAAAAAAAGATGTATTGTAAAACATAATATTATTTGAAAGCTATTATATTTCTTGTTTTTTTATATTCATTCTATCAATCGGTTTATTCTAGATTTTAGAATTGAATTTTGTTACATGTAAAAATTATTAAAGTGATTTATTTTTATTTGAGTTTTGAGGGAATTATTATTATTTTTTTCTTTTTGAATTTCTATGATTTCAATTTAATTATAAAGCAACTAATATAAAATTAAATATACGTGCTTTGCACGTAATTCTCTCCTAGTATATAAATATGTATATATATATTAGTTTTTTTTTTTTTTTTAGGGAAAATGGTAACTTTATTAATAAGAAGAGTCAACCATTACAATAGAAAGAAAATCAGCGGGAACATTATCCTTGCTAAATATACGATCTGGATACAAACAAGAGCTACGAGCAAGTCAATGTGCAGCTTTGTTTACAGAATGTTTAACAAAATTAATTGTGACTAACGGCAAATCGGCCATAAGAGAACGACAAGCCGCCACCTGAAGGCCAAAAGGAGAAGGAATATCCACCGTGCTTTGGACAGCCTGGACAACAACCAAAGAGTCGGTTTCAACCACAACAAGTCCCCATTGTTTCCTCTTTATCCAACTCAAAGCCTCCTTAACCCCTACCAATTCGGCCATAGCCGAATCCACACACCCCACTCTTAAAACTGTGAAGCCTTCAATGAATCGACCATGATGATCCCAGGCCACCCCTGCCGCCTCAAATCGACCATCACTTGCAAAGATTGCACCATCGACATTAACCTTAATCATTCCCATAACCGGTTTCACCCAATGCTCCAAGTCCATTCTCGAACCCGTAGGAACAAGTAAGGACCCCATTCTCCTTTGTTGAGCATTTCTCCATTGATTAAGAACTACTCTTGCCAATAGAATAACTTCCGCCGCTGACATTGATTTGTCTCGCCAAACCTTCTCATTTCGGGCAAACCAAATCGCCCAAAGAACCATGAGCAACTCTTCCTGGGCCGTGGTTGAGTGTTGTAATAGAATGTGGCTAAACCAATCCCAAAAAGACTCCATAGGCGTGTGACTCCAATTTATAACCGAAAGGTGCCAACAAGACCTTGCAAAAGAACATTGCACCAACAGATGGAAATTGGTCTCAGGCACCTGGTTACACATAGGACAAATTTGGTCTAGAAGAATATGTTTGGCAGTAAGCTAAACCTTAGTAGCCAAACAACCAGATAAAGCACGCCACATGAGTTGGTGCACTTTGGGGGGGACATGAAGCTTCCATGCAATTTTCCATATCTTAATATCAAAATCACTAGTATTAGTGATCTCTGAATGGTGCATCAACCGATATGCCTCCCTCACAGTATAGAAACCATGAAGATCCTTATGCCAATACCAAGTGTCAATGGGAGTCTCCTGATCAATGTTGGTTCGAAGGATAATCTCTTTATCTCGATCATTGAATATATCTGAAACCACCTCCAGATCCTAAGCCCGTTCTCCTACCACCATGAGATTATTAACCGTCCACGTCTCCATACCATTAGCAAAAGAAGTAACCCACGGTTGAGAATCATCCGCGAGCCACGGATCAAATTGAACACTAATGTTCGTACCTGGACCAACCACTCGATGAGCTCCCTCCTTAATCAAAGCTTGCGTTTCAAAAATACTCTTCCATATGAAGCTAGGATTCGGCCCAAGAGAAGCACTCAAAAAAGAACCCTGAGGATAATATCAGGCCTTATAAACCCGACTAACAAGAGAATGCTCATTTGTAACTAACCTCCAAGCTTGTTTTCCCAACATGGCTAAGTTGAAATCCCTTAGATGTCGAAAGCCAAGCCCCCCATGATGCTTATGGCGACACAACTTCCTCCAACTCACCCAACTTACCCCACGGTTCTGATTGGATCCCGAGCTCCACCAATATTTGCTCATCATACCTTTTAACTTATTACAAGTTTCCACCTGCAACAAGAAAATAGACATAGCATAGGTAGGAAGAGCTTGAGCAACTGTTTTGATCAATACCTCTTTTCCTGCTTTTGAGAGCAAACGACCTTCCCAACTCTGAATTCTCTTCTGCATCTTATCCTTCAAGAAGCCAAGAATAACATTCTTATTACGGCCCATAATACAAGGAAGGCCAAGATACAAACTGTTTTCAGGAGCTTCATTCATTCGAAGAAGATTACACATTTCTTGTCTAGAGGTCGAGGTTGTACTGAGGCTAAAGAAGATAGTAGATTTTGAGTAATTAACACACTGACCAGAGGCTTGTTCAAATAGTTGAAGCAGAAGAAGAACACTACGAGCCTCCCTTTCAATAGCCTTACAATAGATATAACAATCATCCACAAACAACATATGAGAGATTATGGGGGCACCATTACACACACGACAACCATGAAGGACTCCCCGAGCTTCAAATCTATTTATAAGAGAAGAAAATCCTTCAGCACACAGAAGAAATAAATAAGGAGAGAGCGGATCACCTTGTCTAATACCCCTTCCAGGAACAATCGACCCCATCTCACGACACCCATGAGTAATAGTGTATGTAACAGTTGAATCACAATGCAAAATAAGATCAACCACTCGCGCATCAAAGCCCATTTTTAGCATTATATTCTTAAGAAAAAGCCACTCAACACGGTCGTACACTTTACTCATATCAAGCTTAAGAGCCATATAACCTTCCTTTCCAACTCTTTTTCGCTTGAGATAATGCATCACCTCAAACGAAATCATAATATTATCAGTTATAAGACGCCCAGGAATGAAAGCACTCTGATTCACTGAAATGACTGCAGGAAGAACATGCTTCAACCGATTAGCTAGAACCTTGGAGCACACCTTGTAGAGGACATTACAAAGAGCAATCGGACGCATATCATGTTTGGTTTTATGCCCTAAATAAAAATCCATTTCAATGTAATCCATTTTATTCAATATCAATAAAGAAACAGAAGTATTTTTTTATTCATTTGTATATTTGAGTTCATGTTATTAATTGCTTGTCTATTTTATTTATAAATTCATCTGAAACCCTTTTCACATATTGATCCTGTTTATTGTGTTGTCAACACAGTGGAAAGTAAACATGACTGTGTGAATAAAGATTCCTAGATTTATCAGAACACGGGGTTTTACTGATATGATAATCTACAACAGAGTTTACTTGCATTTGGTAAAATGCCATGTTCTTTCCAGAGCATTGGTTAAAGTAAAGCTTGGGTTGGGTGCATGGAGTATGCATCGGAAGGGACCCATATTGAACTTTGACATAGATTTAATTAAACTTACCGTAATATCTATTCAAGTCAATATCGCCTAGTTGATCCTAAATCAAATGATCTCAATCCTGATATGATTAGGCTCAATCTCAAGAGTGTTATTCGTGTTCTTTGATTTTTTAGTTAAGCCTACTTTTGGGTCAGGGTGATACGTACATTTTGGGAACACGGTAGTGCAATTGAGTGGGAGCGCTAACATAAATATGGAATATATAGCTTCTATCTGGCGAATAGAAAGTAAAGGATGATTTCCTTCGAGCTTGACCAAACGAAAATAAATGGTGGAGTACTCATTTCACATAGCTGAAATATCATTTATACGGGATTAAGTGTTTTAAGGATAAAATACATTGTAGGGTGTTACGATAATCTAATCCCTTTACAGTGTAGATCATCCATATAGAGGATCATTGATCAAATTAGGATTATAACAATGGATAACTAATGACGTGTCTATATGGTGGAACATATAGAGCGTTCTATATTCTGAGAGTGCAATTCTAAGTTCTATGCGTGGATTCAATGAAGAATTAATAAGTCAGTGAATTTAGGTTATAAATTCTTGATCTGCTTATTGGAAGCTCGGTTATATAGACCCATGGTCCCCCCACTAGTTGAGACAATATTACTTGTAAGACTCATTTAATTGGTTTTTATTAATCAATTATAATTCTCAAATTAGACTATGTCTATTTGTGAATTTTTCACTAAGTAAGGGCGAAATTGTAAAGAAAGAGTTTTTAGCGCATATTTGTTAATTAAGATACTTTGTACGGTCCAATTAATAATTATGATAAATGACAATATTATTTAATAATTATTTATAGTTATTAAATAGTTAGAATTTTCATTTAAATGGTTGAATTTGAAAATTGGCGTTTTTGAGAAAATGAGATGCAGAATTGATAAAACAACAAAATTGCAAAAGTGAGGCCCAAATCCAATATGCCATGGCCGTCCACCTTTGTAGGGTTTATCATCTGATATTTTCATTATTTTAATGCCAAATAATTCAAACCTAACCCTATATGGTATGCTATAAATAGATAGTGATGGCTTCAGGAAAAATAGACTTTCACATCTTGTTTCCTTCAGAGAAAAACCTGAGCCTTCTCTCTCTATACCTAGCTGCCAACTTCACCTCCTTCTTCTTCCTTGAATATTTCAAACCTCTTAGTGATAGAGTAGTGCCCACACACAGCAAGTAGTACCTCAATCATAGTGAGGAAGACCGTTAAGAAAAACATTCAATAAGAAGGAGATTCAACATTAAAGGAAGGAGAGAAAAAGATCCAAGTTCATATCTTGATAATACTCTGCGACAAAAAGGATACAAGGGTTAGAGATCTGAACGGAAGGAGTCATTTAATTCCGCTGCACCCAATGTAAGGTTTCCTAAACTTTATATGTGTTTATTTCATCGTTTTAGAAAGTTCATATTTAGGGTGTTAATCAACATACTTGTGAGTAGATCTAAGATCCTGGTAAAATAATTTCTAACAACTGGTCTCAGAGCCATGGTAATTGATTTGCTTGCAAGAAATTTGGACTTAAAACGATTTGTTTGCTATTTGGATGGTATCATGTTGTTTTGTGTGTTGTATGATGATTGATTGATGTTTGTGAATTTTCGTAAAAAATAATTGAAAATCTGTTTTTGGAATTATTTTTATTGGATAGTTTGGAAAAAATTAAGCAATTTACTATTTTACAGAACTCAATTTCGATTTTATTTGAATTATTTATGATTTTTTGAAAATCGGAAAAATATCGGGATGGTGCAACTGTCACACGCGCGCGCATGAGGGGCTTCCGTCGGACATCACGCGGACGGACACGATTTCGTGTCTGAAACCGAGCCTCGCGCGCGCGGAGAGGCTGCATGCAGCCTCCTATGCCGAGGTTTCTCGGTCAGGTCCTCCCCTGCACGCCCATGGACAGTATGCAATGCATACCGTCCATACAGCTCGCAAATTTTTTTTCGTTTTCTTCGATTTTTCATGCTATTTCATGGAATTAACTTCCGATTTTTTTGTGTAGTTTTGTATTTTGATTCTTACTTTTCAATTTTCAAATCTAATATCAAACATAATTAATTTGAATTTTTAAAATTAATTTTAGATATTAGTGTAATTTGAATTTGAAAACAAGTAAAAATCTATCTTTTTGCTTGATTTTATATCTTAATTTTAAATTTGATTATTTTGTCTTATTTTTTAAATTTAAAGGTCAGATATTAAATATTTTTTAAATTAATTTTTTTTTTAAATTATTTGACCTTATTTAAATTTAAAATAAGATTACTATAATCATGTAATTTTAAATAGAAGTAAGATATTTTGCTAACTTTTTAAATTTTGTTATTTTTATTTAAATTAAATTATAAAATTTGAAAATATTTTTTTATTTTATATTTAATTTATAAAATAACTTTAAAAATTTAAAAGGTAGTTAGCAATTATTTTTGAAATGATATTTAAGGTTAGTTGAAATCTATTTTTTCAAAAATTGTAGGTTTAATTTTAAATTTTTTTTTATTATTTTATTTTATATTTAATACCGAAATTATTTTTTAATTTTTTAATTATTTTTGAAAATTTTTATTTAAAATCAAATAATTCCTACATCCAACTATCCAATTCATCATGTTGCAGGAGTATGTGTTTTAGCTTGTGTGTAAGTTTTATAAAACCTATTATTGCTTGATCTGAATTGCCATGGTTAACTTGTTGACAGATCCATTGATCTGATTTTAACCCATGGTTCAATTGTCAATAGGTCAAGTAAATAATTTGTAACAGGTAAATTTTACAATCTTCTTTCATCTGTGTATGACCTAGCAACATGATAGGATCCATCCAAATGTGTGCCTGTGTGAGCCTATATTTTTAATTTTGTTATAGATGGATATAGGTTGTTGTTGCTAAATAAAATATCATAGTTTTTGATAGATTTTATTTAGGCCCATTTAGTTTTTGGGTCTATTCAATTAATAACAGTTGCTCATTTTAAGGTTAAATTCCTCTCTTTTGGGCCTTGTGTGAGAGTTGGGGGCCAATAGAAGTGGGTATGACATACTGAACCCAGCTCCCCCTCACATGAACTACCCCAATTGTGAAGGCCCATTTGCCTGATTTGGATAACTGTACTAGGTTAATTAAATTAGTTTAACCTAATAAAATTGATTAGCAACATAATTAATTTCATTTATTTTGAAATTAATTTAAGAAAAACATAGTTTAATGAATTATATTCAAAGCTAAACTATATGTATTTTCTTGTTTTAATTAAATATATAATTATAACCAACTAGATTCTTTCTGAAGACTAATTTAAATTATTTCATTAAATATTCCTATTTAAGTTGAAAATCAGTTATTACTAACTAATCAACTTAAATCTAAATATCTTTTGAATTTCAAATTTCAAAATTAAGTTGAGGAATTTTAGGAATTGGTTATTAAGATTCCTTAGATATTTTTTTAAGTTGATATTTTTTCAAATATTAACTTAAAATGGAATATTTTAAAATTAAGTGGTTACAACTTAATTTTATATTTAATTAAATCTAATTTGAAAGATATTTAAGTTGATTTTTTAGATTCTTCTAAACAACTTAAACAAGATATTTTTTTAAAATTTATTCTATTTTAAATTTCGAATGTATTTTTCGAATTTGAATAATAATTGAAATTTAATTTTTCATTATTATAATATGGAATAAATGATTAAATAAAATACATATTTTAAAATAATGAGCTTTAATCAAGAGACATTCGATCTCCATTGTTGGTTTTACATAGCTTTTATTTTAGTGAGTAATCCTCCCTAATGGAGGAACGTTCATTAGCAAGTTAGCACCGTTTAATTTCGAAAGATAAGTAGCTTTGTAAGTGTTTTATATGGTATTGATCACCCTAATGGTGGCGACTGTATTTGACTTACAAAATATGAAACAATGGTGGAAGCTCATAAGATAGAATAGCCTTGACTCTCGCCTAAACGGGACAACGCTGGATTCCAATCTTGATCGAATAAAAGGTTGCTAGAATGATTATCATTTTAGATGAATTGACAACTCTATTCAATGAATGATGCTTTGACTCTCGCCTAAACAGGACACTGTGTCAGTTTGTTGAAAACCTTGGAAAATAAACTATGTTAGATTTAGTATTTTTATGAATTTATTTGAACCAAAACCTTACTTCTGTTTTATTGATGTGTTGTAGTGCCAATATGAATAACCCTCATCCTGATCCACTCCTAGTTAATATCTTAGCAAAAGAACTCTATAGTGTGAAAATGCATCCTGGTAGTTGCATAAACTCGCACCTATTGATGATGAATCTGAAGTTCCAAAAGGCCAATCTACTGGGAATTTAATTATCAAAAGAACAATGGGCACAATTCACTCTTAATAGTCTTCCTCCGGAGTATAATGGATTTGTTGTGTCTTACATGATCAACAATTTTAACTCCTCCGACATGGACAAGCTCGAAGCAGAATTACGAGCTCATGAACGGAATTTGATTGCAATGGGACCTCCTGGGTTTGCAAATCTTAATCAGAGGAAAAGGATTAAGCATGAAGGCTCTAACAAAGCTGCTTCTTCAAGTACAATTATCAGACATAATCTTCTATGTTCGAATTGTAATGAAAAGGGACATCAAGAAGAACGATGTCCCCGGCTTCTAAACAATTCAAACGAAGGTAATGCTTTTGTCTTTGAATCATGTGTTTTAGAGAACGACAAATCCACTTGGATTGTTGATTCTGGATCTACTAACCATGTATGTTCTTCATTGCAGCTGCTTGAAACTTGGGAAAATCTACTTCCAGAAGAGTTAAAGCTTAAAGTTGGGAATGGCGAGTTAGTGTCGGTCAAAGCTAGAGGAAAAACCCGTATCAAGTTTCAACAAAAATTTTTAATTTTAGAAAATATTTTATTTATTCCAAACTTTAGTAGAAACTTGATTAGTGTTTCATGTTTACAAACACAATCTTATATATTGAATTTTTCGAGTTCTTATTGTTCAATTTCTTGTAATGGATTTTATATATGTGTTGCTCACATGGAACAAGGGCTTTATGTTTTAAGACCAAGTACACAAATCTCACTAAATAGTGAACTTTTCAATGTAGCTAAACCTAGAAACCTAAACAGAAAAGAGATTGATAATGATGATCAAACTTATCTATGGCATTTACGTTTAGGTCATATAGGCTTTGATAAACTCAAAAGGCTCACCAAAGACGGTCCATTGAAAAATATCGTCTTAGGTGAATTGCCAGTATGCGAGTCCTGCCTAGAAGGAAAAATGACCAAATGTTCTTTCTCTGCAAAGGGAGAGCGTGCCAAACAACCCCTAGGGTTAGTGCATTCAGATGTTTGCGGACCCCTGAATGTCAAAGCCCAAGGTGGTTATGAGTATTTTATCACTTTCATTAACGATTACTCTAGATATAGTTTTTTTTACCTAATGCAAAAGAAATCTGAAACGTTTGAAAAGTTTCAGGAGTTTCATGCTTTGGATCAAAACCAATTAGGTAAAACATTAAAGATCTTGTGAACTGATAGGGGTGGAGAATATATGGATATGCAGTTCAAAGATCATTTAATTGAACTTGGAATTGAATCCCAATACACTGCCCCAGGCACTCCACAACAAAATGGAGAAAGAAGAAATCGCACTCTTTTGGAAATGGTTAGGTCTATGCTGAGTTATTCAACTCTGTCTACGTCCTTCTGGGGATATGCTATACAGATGGCAAACGATATTTTAAATGTTGTTCCATCTAAAGCAGTCCCTAAGACACCCGTCGAACTATGCAATGGTCGTACACCTAGTTTACGCCATTATGGAATTTGGGGGTGCCCTGCTCATGTCTTGAGAAAGAAAGAAGGCAAACTGGAATCGCGAACTGAAGTTTGCATGTTTGTCGGGAATTCTAAAGAGACTAGGTCTGGACTGTTTTATAGTCACAAGGATAAAAAAGTGTTTGTTTCTACAAATACTACTTTTCTTGAAGAAAACTATATTAAAGACAACAAACCGAAAAGTAAAGTTGTATTAGAGGAATTGCTTTTAGATATAACTCCTTCCAATGTTCCATACTCTTCCACTCAAGAAGAGGACAATCCCACTCCCTCAGTCGAACCAACTGAGAAAACTACTACAAAAGTTCCTGTTCAGAAGATCACCGCTCCTCGTCGTAGTGGGAGGGTTTTCACAAAACCAGCCCGTTATGGCTTGGATGGTGAAATCAATATGGTCGTTGGTGACAGTATTGATGACGACCCATTAACCTATAAACAGGCAATGGCAAGTCCGCAACGGAAACGATGGTCAGCCGGCATGGATTCAGAAATGGATTCCATGAAAAAGAACAAAGTCTGGGAATATGTAGACGCACTCGATGACTATAGTCCAATCGGATGTAAGTGGGTTTACAAGAAGAAAAGAGGCGCTGGAGGCGAAGTCAAAACTTTTAAAGCTAGACTTGTAGCCAAGGGTTATATCCAAAGAGAAGGTGTGGACTATGAAAAAACTTTTAGTCCTGTTGCCATGCTCAAATCCATCCGAATTCTTCTCTCCATAGCTGCCGCTTTCGATTATGAAATCTGGAAAATGGATGTCAAGACTGCCTTCCTTAATGGGGTACTTGAAGAAACCATCTATATGGAGCAACCAGAAGGCTATGTTCTTCCAGGGCAGGAAAAGAAAGTTTGCAAATTAAATAAGTCTATCTATGGACTTAAGCAAGCTTCTCGCTCATGGAACAAAAGGTTTGATGAAATCATCAACACCTACGGCTTTTTTCAGAATGAAGATGAACCTTGTGTTTACCAACTCAAGGAAGACCAAGTAGTAGTATTCCTGGTCCTTTATGTTGACGACATTTTGATTATTGGAAATAATATCAAGAAAATGACTAACATCAAGGAATGGCTTGACACTCAATTCGATATGAAAGATTTGGGTGAGGCAGCCTATGTTCTTGGTATTCAGATTATCAGAAACTAGAAGAACAGATCTCTTGCTCTCTCTCAAACAACCTACATTGACAAAGTTTTAGAGAGATTCTCCATGAACAACACCAGTGGGGCGAATATGCCTTCTAGATATGGTATTCGTCTATCTAAGGAACAGTCTCCTACTGATCCTCAAGAGATAGAGGACATGGCGAAAATTCCTTATGCTTCTGCAGTTGGAAGTCTAATGTATGCAATGTTATGCACTAGACCTGACATCTGCTATGCAGTTGGAATCGTGAGCAGGTATCAGTCAAATCCAGGACAGGAACATTGGAATGCAGTTAAGTATACTCTAAAATACTTAAAGAGTACAAGAAGTCTTGTGTTAGTCTACAAGGGTGGTGCTTTAAATCCCATAGGCTATACTGACTCAGATTTCCAAGCATGTCTTGAAGACAGGAAATCTACATTTGGGATGGTGTTTACTCTTGGGGGTGGAGCAGTGGTTTGGAGAAGTGCTAAACAAACCGCGATATCAGACTCTACGATGGAAGCAGAATACATAGCTGCAGCAGAAGCTGCTAAAGAGCTTGTCTGGCTGAGAAAGTTCTTCACCAGTATCGGTGTCGTGCCTGGAATGGAAAAGCCTCTTGTCCTACTTTGTGATAACAATGGAGCAATAGCCAACAGTAAGGAACCTCGAAGCCACAAGAGAAGCAAACACATAGAAAGGAAATATCACATCATCAGAGAATATGTGGCAAGAGGGGATGTACTGGTTGAGAAAGTGGACACAGCAGACAACTTAGTTGATTCATTCACCAAAGTCTTGGCAGTGACTGCATTTGAAAAGCATAGTCAGAATTTAGGATTGATATGTACTGATTAGTTTTATATTAGTGCAAGTGGGAGTTTGTTGAGTTTTATGCCCTAAATAAAATTCCATTTCAATGTAATCCATTTTATTCAATATCAATAAAGAAACAGAAGTATTTTTTTATTCATTTGTATGTTTTGGTTCATGTTATCAATTGCTTGTCTATTTGATTTATAAATTCATCTGAAGCCCTTTTCACATACTTGATCCTGTTTATTGTGTTGTCAACACAGTGGAAAGTAAACATAATTGTGTGAATAAAGATTCCTAGATTTATGCGAACACGAGGTTTTACTGATATGATAATCTACAACAGAGTTTACTTGCATTTGGTAAAATGCCATGTTCTTTCCAGAGCATTGGTTAAAGTAAAGCTTGGGTTGGGTGCATGGAGTATGCATCGGAAGGGACCGATATTGAACTTCGACATAGATTTAATTAAACTTACCGTAATATCTATTCAAGTCAATATCGCCTAGTTGATCCTAGATCCAATGATCTCAATCCTGATATGATTAGGCTCAATCTCAAGAGTGTTATTCGTGTTCTTTGATTTGTTAGTTAAGCCTACTTTTGGGTCAGGGTGATACATACATTTTGGGAACACGGTAGTGCAATTGAGTGGGAGCGCTAACATAAATATGGAATCTATAGCTTCTATCTGGCGAATAGAAAGTAAAGGATGATTTCCTTCGAGCTTGACCAAACGAAAATAAATGGTGGAGTACTCATTTCACATAGCTAAAATATCATTTATACGGGGTTAAGTGTTTTAAGGATAAAATACATTGTAGGATGTTACGGTAATCTAATCCCTTTACAGTGTAGATCATCCATATAGAGGATCATTGATCAAATTAGGATTATAACAATGGATAACTAATGACGTGTCTATATGGTGGAACATATAGAGCGTTCTATATTCTGAGAGTGCAATTCTAAGTTCTATACGTGGATTCAACGAAGAATTAATAAGTCAGTGAATTTAGGTTATAAATTCTTGATCTGCTTATTGGAAGCTCGGTTATATAGACCCATGGTCCCCCCACTAGTTGAGACAATATTACTTGTAAGACTCATTTAATTGGTTTTGATTAATCAATTATAATTCTCAAATTAGACTATGTCTATTTGTGAATTTTTCACTAAGTAAGGGCGAAATTGTAAAGAAAGAGTTTTTAGCGCATATTTGTTAATTAAGATACTTTGTATGGTCCAATTAATAAATATGATAAATGACAATATTATTTAATAATTATTTATAGTTATTAAATAGTTAGAATTGGCATTTAAATGGTTGAATTTGAAAATTGGCGTTTTTGAGAAATTGAGATGCAGAAATTGTTGGAAATTTATTTTACCAGGATCTTAGATCTACTCACAAGTATGTTTATTAACACCCTACATATGAACTTTCTAAAACGATGAAATAAACACATATAAAGTTTAAGAAACCTTACATTGGGTGCAGCGGAATAATATGACTCCTTCCGTTCAGATATCTAGCCCTTGATTCCTTTCTGTAGCAGAGCATTATCAATATCTGAACCTGGATCTCTTTCTCTGAATCTTTGATGTTGAAACTCCTTTGCTGATGATCTTTCTTCACGATCTTCCTCACTATGATTGAGGTATCACTTGATGTGTGTGGGCACTACTCTAATCACTAAGGATTTCGAAATTCAAAGGAAGAAGAAAGAAGAAGTGGTAGCTAAAGATAGGGAGAGAGAAGGCTCAGTTTTTCTGATTCAGAAAGTGTCAGAAGAAAAGTCTATTTTTCCTGAAGCCTTCACTATCTATTTATAGCATTCCACTAGGGTTAGATTTGAATTATATGGCATTAAAATAATGAAAAAATCAACTTAAAAACCTACAATAGGTGGCCGGCCATACACTAATGGATTGGGCCTTGCTTTTTGCAATTTTGCAATTTTAACACCTTTTGTATCTGATTTTCTCAAAAATGCCAATTTCCTAATTCAAACATTTAAATGCCAATTCTAACTATTTAATAACTATAAATAATTATTAAATAATATTGTCATTTATCATATTTATTAATTGAACCATACAAAGTATCATAATTAACAAATATGCCCCTATAAACTCTTTCTTTACAATTTCGCCCTTACTTAGTGAAAAATTCACAAATAGACATAGTCTAACTTGTGAATTATAATTGATTAATCAAAACCAATTACATGAGTCTTACAAGCAATATTATCTCAACTAGTGGGGGGACCATGGGTCTATATAACCGAACTTCCAATAAGTAGATCAAGAATTTAGCACTAAAATTCACTAACTTATTAATTCTTCGTTGAATCCACGCATAGAACTTAGAATTGCACTCTCAGTATATAGAATGCTCTATATGTTCCACCATATAGACACATCATTAGTTATCCATTGTTATAATCCTAATGTGATCAATTATCCTCTATATGAATGATCTACACAGTAAAGGGATTAAATTACCGTAACACCCTACTATGTATTTTATCCTTAAAACACTTGACCCCGTATAAATGATATTTCAGCTTATGTGAAATGAGATCTCCACCATTTATTTTCGTTTGGTCAAGCTCGAAGGAGATCATCCTTTGCTTACTATTCGCCAGATAGAAGCTATAGATTCCATGTTTATGCTAGCGCTCCCACTCAATTGCACTACCGTGTTCCCAAAAAGTACGTATCACCCTGGCCTAAAAGTAGGCTTAACTAACAATTCAAAGAACACGAATAGCCTTTCAAGATTGAGCCTAATCATAAAAGGATTAAGATCATTTGATATAGGATCAACTAGGCGATATTGACTTGAATAGATTTTACGGTAAGTTTAATTAAATCTAAGTCAAAGTTCAATATCGGTCCCTTCCGATGCATACTCCATGCATCCAACCTGAGCTTTACTTTAACCAATGTTCTGGAAAGAACATAGTATTTCTCCAAATACAAGTAAACTCTTGTTGTAGATTATCATATCAGTAAAATCCCGTGTCTGATAAATCTAGGAAACTTTATTCACATAGTCATGTTTACTTTCCAATGTGTCGACGGCACAATAAACAGGATCAAGTATGTGAAAAGGGTTTCAAATGAATCTATACATTATGTACATATGATCATGAAATAAATCATGTGAACCATGCAACATTAAATGTTATTTCTGATCTATATTAATAAGTAAATCTGATTATATTGAAATGAGTTTTATTTAGGGCATAAAACCCAACAAACTCCCACTTGCACTAATATAAAACAAAAAGTGCGTTTCAAATAATCTCAACACCTTGATATACAAATCAAGTGTAGTAGTAGTAAACTCCTCGTAATAGGATCTGAAAGGTTGAATTAACCACAACCTTTTCTCCACTATTACTCTTCCTTTAATCACAAAATCATTGATAATGTGAAATTCCTCTCTATATGTCTACTCTCTTGGGATACTGGATTCTATATCTTTGGCAACTACTTTTGGTTAATCAGGAAATTAACACTAGTAGTTTAAGGCAATTTGGAATGATGCCAAAAATGTATAGAACTTTCCTTAGACTGAATAAGTACCTTTCCTGCAACCTTAACATTCAGTCCCTCTCTGGTAGACCTAGAGACTTCAGATAGGTTTTTACACTTCTCCAAAATCACTATTCCACCCCCAGAGTAACCACCATCTTATCAGAAATATTTACTAGCACATAGGCAAATTTCGAAATCTGATATGGTGTAGTGTAAGAGTTTTAAACACACCCTTATAGACTAACATATAGTTCCTCTTCTTAATCTTAAGATTTACTTGATTGTCTTCCAATGTTCTTCTCCTGGATTAATCTGATACCTACTCATTACTCCCACTCAACAGCAGGTGTCTGGTCTAAGGCATACAAAAGCATATCTAAGACCTCTCACTGTTGATATAAGAAAATCTATGCCTAAGAAGTTGTGAAGCTTCTATAGATTGCCATTAGAAAGAAAATGCTTCAGCATCTTACTAAAGTAAGTTGCTTGCATTAGAGTAAGTAATTACCAGGTATACCACAAGCCATAGGTTTAGATAAACTCAAACCTATAATACTAGGAACAGGAAGTTTTGTTAAGTCCATTGAATAGACTTATTAACTAAAATTTCCTTTTATGTCCTTGTAATAGAAAACTTTAGGTTACTCCATGTGAATGGATTAAACCATAGTTCTATTGGCTTTCTTCTTAGTTTCTTATCTTGACAATCCATTACTTGTTTAAACTGACAATGGATTTTAATCACTAGTGTCTCCCAAGTCATAAGAAGGTGAGTTCCTAGAAACTCTCCCACTACGACAAGGTACCGTGAATTATGTTTAAGAAAATGGTATTAACCTCTTTGGTTGTGACAAGACAACAGAGGCAGTGGGATCATCATATGTAAGATGATAGAACACTTTTGGAATCAAGAATTAAATATCTCCTTTATTTGCTACTTGTTTTTCAGACTTAGTCATTTTCTTAGAAAAGTAGTATTTGTTTGAACAAACACTTTCTTATCTATTGACAATGGGATGGTCCACCCCTAATCACTTAGAATAGCTAACAAACCATGGTTAACAGTTCTAGCTTTTCTTAAGATTTTGATTAGGTCATCCATGAATCTAGTAATGATTTACATTAAGTACCCAACCATTACATCATTCTGAAATTGTATTGCCATAGAAGGAATTAGGCAACGACTAGTAACTAATCATCAATATGCAACTCAAAATTTCTGGGGAGGTAAGTTTGGATATAATTCAAAAATCAATTTAATGATCTTTGAACTGCATATCTACTAACTATTTCTCCACCCCTCGATTCGCAAGATCTTTAACCACTTACCTTAATGGTTTTAACCATTGCTAGAAATTAATGAAATTTTTCAAACATTTCAAATTTCTTTGCTAAAAGGTATAATCTAGAGTTATCGTTTTAAGAATACAACGAAAAATTCATATCCACCCCTGAATGTACATCCATCTGCGAATGAGATGAACTACTTTCAGTGGATATAGGCATATTAACTCTTTGCAGAGATTGATCTTGTCAAATCCACTATGAACAAGATACAAATGCCATAGATTAAAAAAAATGGTAGTGTCTATTGATGACATAGGTTTAGTTACATCAAAGAGTTCTTAGAATACTGCAAGTGGATCCTGGTCACAGAATACCTAACTCATATTCCATACAGTTTTAATCCATTAATAGAAGATGGATATTAAACACTTGAGAAAGTGTAACTGTATTGTATTCTGGAATTAGAAATATACGAAAATTTCTATTTGGAATCTAAAATTAAAGTCAAAGACTTAAATTTATACCAAATATTATGAGTAATTCTATCTTGGACCAGCACTACTAATACAAACTCTAAGTCAGATTTGCCCATACAAGTAGGAGATTTCTAAGATTGAGGATTTATATCAATTGGGAATAGAATTTCGGGATTATAATCATATGCGTCATATAAAATGACATGAAATGATTTATAGACCATTCATCCAATGATATGTTATGGAGCTAATTCGAAATGAATAAGCTAAGAGGAATTAGGATAATTTCGTTTATAAATAAGAATCCAACGATGCTTCGATTAGCGAAAGACAAAGTAATCTTATTTATGTAATCTTCTTGTTTCATATTGTAAAAATACTAGTCTAAGGTGTCATCAATTGATGAACAGTTAGATGTCGCATATACAATACTTATCTTTCGAGATCTTACACTATTATGTATGTCTAATGGTGAAAATCCATTAGGGATTTATCTCATTAGAAAAACAAACATGTTAGACCAACAATGAAGATTCGAAATTAAACTACAACTTAATAACAGAAAATAACATGGTTCAATATAAATTCATACACAATTCAGAAATTATAAACATATAGCAAGTAGGAATGACTAGTGAAAATACTAAAACATACAATCCTAAATAATTTCCAAGGTTTTCAACAAACTGATACAGTGTCCCGGTAGGCGAGAGTCAAAGCATCATTTATTGAATAGAGTTGTCAGCTCATCTAAAATAGAAACCATTCTAGCAACCTTTTATTCGATCAAAATAAGAATCCAACGTTGTCCCGGTAGGCGAGAGTCAAGGTTATTCTCATTTTATGAGCCTCTGCCATTGTTTCATGTTTCATAAGTTTATCTCTAAGTAGTCACCGTAGGGGAGAGTCTAATAGAGACGAAAACTTACAAAACACTTATCAAATGAAATCTTACGGTGTTAAATGCGTTCAACGAATAACCATCCATAGGGGGACGAAGTCTAGCGTCTCGAGGTTATATTGAAAACATTTAACTTTTGTAAGACCAACAATGGAGATCGAATATCTTAATAATAATCAAGCTCATTATTTAAAGTGAGTTGTATTTTCTTTGATTCTCTTTATTTAATTTATTTATTTTAAATATATATATTTATTTAAAATTTCCAATTTAGAATGAAAAATTCTAAATATAAATTTTAATTTTATATTTATAAATTTTACTTATATGGATATGAAAATAACATGAATTATTTCCATCTTAGTAATAATTTCCAATAAATATTTAGAAAAATATTCAATTTAAGTTGTTACAAAATTAATATAAATTAATTTACAACTCAAATTTAATTTTCTATAAATATATATTGCATTTCGAAAAATTAAAGTATTTAAGAATACAATTTTCGAAAATGCATGTTAAAATAAAAAATTAATCCTGGAAAAATTATTCTAATTTAATGTTGGCCCAAAATTAATTAATAAAATTAATTTACAACAAAAAATATAATTTTCCTATTTAATTAAATATATAAGAAAATTTTCAAATATTTAAGTATGATGATGAAAATCAACTTAAATATTAATTTTCTATTTAATTAAATACACTAGAAAAACTTCAAGCAAAAATATCATCTATCTAGATTTTTCTTTGACTAATTAATTCAATTTCTAATAATATACTTTAATTCAATTTATTTTAAATTAATCAATAAATGAAAAAATCATTGATTTAAGTTGATCCAAGAATTAATTAAAATAAATAATTAATTTACAACTTAATCTATTTTTCAAAATAAAATTCAAAATTCTAGCATTTAAGAAATGCAATTTCGAAAATTGATTAATAAAATAAAGAAAAAATATATTTTTGAAAATTATTTAAATTTAGTTGAAAAAATAAATTTCAACTAAAAATAATTTTCTATTTAATTAAATGTCATGAAAAAGAAATATTTAAGTATGATGATAAAAATCAACTTAGATATTCAATTTTCAAATTAATTAAATGTATTAAATTCAAGAAATAAATAATTAAGTGTAGAGAAGGCTTAATTATTAGTCTCTAGTTTAATACTAGGAAAAATATACTTACAATAAATTGTACCAAAATTAATTATATAAATAATTAATTTCACAATGTATAATATTTTCCTATTTAATATTAGAAATAATAAGTAGTCTAGAAATAACTATCTAGAAAATATCTTATTTGACTAAGTATCTTTTCCACAAAATTTGAAAAAAAAAATATCTAATTTAAGTTGTATTAGAAAAAATCTAGAACTTAAATATTTTTTCAAATTTAAATTTAATTAAATATCAAAAATTAAGTTGTAACCACTTAATTTGAAAATATTCCATTTTAAGTTAATATTCGAAAAGATATTAACTTAAAAAATATCTAAAGAATCTTAATAACCAATACCTAAAATTCCTCAACTTAATTTTTAAATTTGAAATTCAAAAGATATTCAGATTTAAGTTGGTTAGTTGTAGATAACTAAATATCAACTTAAATAGGAATATTTAATGAAAAATTTAAATTAAGCTCCAGAAAGAATCTAGATGGTTATAATTCTATATTTAATTAAATACAAGAAAATACATTCTAAAGAATTCTTTAAACTATAATTTTCTTAAATTAATTTCTAAATAAATGAAATTAATTATGTTGCTAATCAATTTTATTAGGTTAAACTAGTGTAATTAACCTAGTACAGTTGTTCAAATCAGGCAAATGGGCCTTCACAATTGGGGTGGTTCATGTGAGGGGGTGCTGGGTTCAGTATGTCGTACCCACTTCTATGGCTCCCAACTCTCACACAAGGCCCAAAAGAGAGGAATTTAACCTTAATAAGAACAACTGTTATTAATTGAATAAGCCCAATAACTAAATGGGCCTAAATAAATTCTATCAAGAACTATGATAATTTATTTTAGCAACAACAACCTATATGTATCTATAATCAAATTAAACACATAGGCTCACACAGGCACACTTTGGATGGGTCTTATCATGTTGCTAGGTCATACACAGATGAAAGAAGATTGTAAATATACCTGTTACAAATTATTATCTTGACCAAGGGAGCCATCAGATCATTAGATCTGGCAAAAAGTAACCATGGCTATTTGCAATCAAGTAATAATAGGTTTTGAAAACTTACAAATAAGCTAAAACACATACTCCTGCAACAAGGTTAGTTGGATAGTTGGATGTAGGATTTATTTAATTTTAAATTAAATAATTAATTTCGAAATTAATTAATTAAAAAAAATTTCGAAAATTTAAAAAAAATTTGAAAAATTCGAAATTTTTAAAAAATTTAAATTTAAAATTAAACCTACAATTTTTGAAAAATTAGGTTTCAACCAACCTAAATATCATTTAAAAAATTTGCTAACTACTTTTAAATTTTAAATGTTATTTTATAAATAAAAATTAAATAAAAAATTAGAAAAGATAAATAAATATCTTTTTCAAATTTTAAATGTAATTTAAATAAATAAAATAACAAAATTTAAAAAATTAGCAAAATATCTTATATCATTTAAAAATTACATGATTATAAATATCTTATTTTTAAATTTAAAATAAGATAAGATATAATCAAATTTTAAAATAAGATAGATTTTTAAGCAAGAAGATAGATACTAATTCTATTCAAATTCAAATTACACTAATATCTTGAATTAAATTTAAAAAAAATATTAAATTAATTCAAAAAGATAATTAGAATTGAATTAGGAATAGTAATAGTATAAATACAAAACTATACCAAAAATCGGAAGTTAATTCCATGAAAAAGCATGAAAAATCGAAGAAAAACGAAAAAATTGTGAACTGTACGGACAGATTTGCGATTGCAGGAAAATATCAGCACAGCCCCGATTTTTTCAAATCTTCAAAAATTCATAACTAATTCAAATAAAATCGAAATTGAGTTCTGTAAAAGGCTAACTTGCTTAATTTTTTCCATACTATCCAATAAAAATAATTACAGAAACAAAATCGCAATTATTTTTCACGAAAATTTACAAACATCAATCAATCATCAAATAACACCCAATACAACATGATACCATCCAAAAACATACAAACAATCGTTTTAAAGTCCAAATTTCTAAAAAGTAAATCAATTACCATGGCTCTGAGGCCAATTGTTAGAAATTTATTTTACCAGGATCTTAGATCTACTCACAAGTATGTTTATTAACACCCTAAATATGAACTTTCTAAAACGATGAAATAAACACATATAAAGTTTAAGAAACCTTACATTGGCTGCAGCAGAATAATATGGCTCCTTCCGTTCAGATATCTAGCCCTTGATTCCTTTCTGTAGCAGAGCATTATCAATATCTGAACCTGGATCTCTTTCTCTGAATCTTTGATGCTGAAACTCCTTTGCTGATGATCTTTCTTCACGATCTTCCTCACTATGATTGAGGTATCACTTAATGTGTGTGGGCACTACTCTAATCACTAAGGATTTCGAAATTCAAAGGAAGAAGAAAGAAGAAGTGGTAGCTAAAGATAGGGAGAGAGAAGGCTCAGTTTTTCTGATTCAGAAAGTGTCAGAAGAAAAGTCTATTTTTCCTGAAGCCTTCACTATCTATTTATAGCATTCCACTAGGGTTAGATTTGAATTATATGGCATTAAAATAATGAAAAAATCAACTTAAAAACCTACAATAGGTGGCCGGCCATACACTAATGGATTGGGCCTTGCTTTTTGTAATTTTGCAATTTTAACACCTTTTGTATCTGATTTTCTCAAAAATGCCAATTTCCTAATTCAAACATTTAAATGCCAATTCTAACTATTTAATAACTATAAATAATTATTAAATAATATTGTCATTTATCATATTTATTAATTGAACCATACAAAGTATCATAATTAACAAATATGCCCCTATAAACTCTTTCTTTACAATTTCGCCCTTACTTAGTGAAAAATTCACAAATAGACATAGTCTAACTTGTGAATTATAATTGATTAATCAAAACCAATTACATGAGTCTTACAAGCAATATTATCTCAACTAGTGGGGGGACCATGGGTCTATATAACCGAGCTTCCAATAAGTAGATCAAGAATTTAGCACTAAAATTCACTAACTTATTAATTCTTTGTTGAATCCACGCATAGAACTTAGAATTGCACTCTCAGTATATAGAATGCTCTATATGTTCCACCATATAGACACATCATTAGTTATCCATTGTTATAATCCTAATGTGATCAATTATCCTCTATATGAATGATCTACACAGTAAAGGGATTAAATTACCGTAACACCCTACTATGTATTTTATCCTTAAAACACTTGACCCTGTATAAATGATATTTCAGCTTATGTGAAATGAGATCTCCACCATTTATTTGAGTTTGGTCAAGCTCGAAGGAGATCATCCTTTGCTTACTATTCGCCAGATAGAAGCTATAGATTCCATGTTTATGCTAGCGCTCCCACTCAATTGCACTACCGTGTTCCCAAAAAGTACGTATCACCCTGGCCTAAAAGTAGGCTTAACTAACAATTCAAAGAACACGAATAGCCTTTCAAGATTGAGCCTAATCATAAAAGTATTAAGATCATTTGATCTAGGATCAACTAGGCGATATTGACTTGAATAGATTTTACGGTAAGTTTAATTAAATCTAAGTCAAAGTTCAATATCGGTCCCTTCCGATGCATACTCCATGCATCCAACCTGAGCTTTACTTTAACCAATGTTCTGGAAAGAACATAGTATTTCTCCAAATACAAGTAAACTCTTGTTGTAGATTATCATATCAGTAAAACCCTGTGTCTGATAAATCTAGGAAACTTTATTCACATAGTCATGTTTACTTTCCAATGTGTTGACGGCACAATAAACAGGATCAAGTATGTGAAAAGGGTTTCAGATGAATCTATACATTATGTACATATGATCATGAAATAAATCATGTGAACCATGCAACATTAAATGTTATTTCTGATCTATATTAATAAGTAAATCTGATTATATTGAAATGAGTTTTATTTAGGGCATAAAACCCAACAGAAATGATAAAACAGCAAAATTGCAAAATTGAGGCCCAAATCCAATATGCCATGGCCGGCCACCTTTGTAGGGTTTATCATCTGATATTTTCATTATTTTAATGCCAAATAATTCAAACCTAACCCTATATGGTATTCTATAAATAGATAGTGATGGCTTCAGGAAAAATAGACTTTCTTATCTTGTTTCCTTCAGAGAAAAACCTGAGCCTTCTCTCTCTATACCTAGCCGCCACCTTCACCTCCTTCTTCTTCCTTGAATATTTCGAACCTCTTAGTGATAGAGTAGTGCCCACACACAGCAAGTAGTACCTCAATCATAGTGAGGAAGATCGTGAAGAAAGACATTCAACAAGAAGTAGATTCAGCATTAAAGGAAGGAGAGAAAAAGATCCAGGTTCAGATCTTGATAATACTATGCGACAGAAAGGATACAAGGGTTAGAGATCTAAACGGAAGGAGACATATTATTCCACTGCACCCAATGTAAGGTTTCTCATACTTTATATGTGTTTAATTTTATAATCGTTTTAGAAATTCATATTTAGGGTGTTAATCAACATACTTGTGAGTAGATCTAAGATCCTGGTAAAATAATTTCCAACATATCACCCATAGTAGTGGCATTTTTTTTCTTAGGAATCAACACTAAATTAGTATGATTAAGACCAGCAGGCAATTGACCAAATAAGAAAAAAGAGCGGACCTGTTTGATGACATCATTACCCACAATTGCCCAACACTTTTGATAAAAACCCAGAGTCATGCCATCGGGCCCAGGGAATTTATCTGGGTGCATCTGAAATAGAGCCTCTTTCACTTCCTCATCAGTCAAGGGTTGCAAGAGAGAGTCATTCTGAGTTGAAGTCACAGAAGCAGAAATCCCATCAAGAACATCATCCATAATACAGTTGGAACTAGCAAACAGATTCTGGAAGTAAGAACACATGACATCTGATAGACCCGATTCCCAGTCAACCCAACTTCGATCTTCGCATTGGAGTTTATCAATAGCATTCATACGACGCCGAGAAGAAGCCGTTGCATGAAAAAATTTACTATTTTTATCCCCCTTCTGAAGCCACAATTGTTTCGATCGTTGACGCCAAAACACCTCCTTCAGAGTGAGAACTTCAAAAAGTTCTGTCTCAGCTTCCTTATATTTAGAAATTGCATCAGGATCTCTACCTTGTTTCCACCGCCTCACCTCCTTCTTCCAATATTTTATACGAGAAGCAAAATTACCTGAGTAATCTTTGCCCCAAACCGAAAGAGATTCCCCACACATTTGTATTGTTGACCAAAAGTCATTCACTCATTTATTTTGATGATAAATAAATATTTGATTATTATTTGTTACTAATCTTTTCTTGATTATTTTGCAAGCAAGTTCACAGAGTATCTATATTTGCTCGGTAAAGTCAAACATAATCAAAGAAGTAGATTCAACAAGTATATAAACTACTTCATACTTCATAAGAGGAAAAGATTCATCAAGGGATCAACAAGTCACCCTATTCAAAAAAGGTCTTCAAAAAGCTCAAAGTCAAAAGTCAACCCGAAAGTCAAAGTCAAAGTCAAAGTCAAAAGTCAACTCTCGGGAAAATTCAACATGGGATCAAAAACATGTAAATCAAGCTAGGAGGCTCATCTACATCAAGACTACTCAAAATAAAATGGTATAAATTTGCTTTAGTCTTGTTAAAGTGATTTGCATAGTACACTAGGATTTATAAGTTCAAAAGTTTGGCTCACTAACTTGTGCGACAAGTTATTTCACAAAAAATGATATCTAAATTTTCTAAATTGATTTTTAAGATCACATATAATTTAACTAAGAGAACGCAACTGGAATTTTTGAAATCGGATAAACGAGTAAAAAGTTATGCACGTTTTAGTTCGAAAAAAAAATGAACCTTTTGCATCTGGAATTCCGGTTCCCATCCGGAATTCCGGTTGCCAACCGGAATTCCGGTTGTAACCAATCCGGAATTCCGGATCACGGCTGAAGTGGCCTCGAAAAATGTGCTAACGGCTATAAACGGCTAGTTTTCATTCCTACACTATATAAACTCGTTTTTCACTCAAAAATGTTGGTTGGTTGAGCTTCTATTCATCATATAATATCATTCTAAGTGTTCTAAACTAAAGAATTATCATCTTTTCATAAACACACCAACCACACACACTTGAGCCAAACTTGTTCTTATCTTCTCTAGTGTGCTTGCAATTCTCTCTAGGATTTTACTTTGTTTTCCATCTTATTAGAGAGAGTTTGCTTTGTATTTCAAAATTACATATTCATTATATTGAGAGGTGAGGTTGGCACCGGTAGAAAAACAACTCGGTTGTAGGTGAGGTTGACACCGATTTTGTAAACAACCCGAGAAAAGTGAGATTGGCACTTCAACAATCCGGCGAGGTTGATAGTCCTTGGAAGAAAACTATTGTGAGAGGTTTGGGAAAAACCTTGGTGAAAAATTCCCCGGTTGTAAGGGTTAGTCAAGCCCGTTAACTTGGCTCGATATTGGAACTCAAAGCTAGGTCCATAGCTTTGAAGACCAAGGACGTAGGTGGCATAGTTCTACCGAACCTTGTAAAAATCGAGAGTTTGCATCTTCTAATCCTTAAACTCTTTATTTTACAAGTTTGATTATTTGTCATAATATATTGCTTGCCATATTACTTGCTTTTATTTGATTAAGTGGCTAATTGCTTAATTTTGTGTTAAAAGTTTTGATTTACCGAAATTAGTATAAATTTCCAATTCACCCCCCTCTTGGAAACATATCTTGGGCTAACAATTGGTATCAGAGCAAGGGCTCAAATAATTTGATTAGATTTCACAATCTAGAGCATGGCGTTTCCAAGCAATTCACACAATAACATGCTAGAAGGTTTAAGCACAAGTATAGCACCATTCTTTGATGGGGTAGACTTTCCTTATTGGAAAATTAGAATGGAAACGTATCTTCAATCCATTGATTATGATTTGTGGCATATTGTATGTTATGGTCCTTACATTCCTATGCATGTTGTAGATGGTGTAGAAACTATAAAGAAATATGATATATATAATGAAAATGATAAGAAGATGATGTCTAAGAATGCTAAGGCTAAGTATGCTTTAATATGTGGACTAGATAGAGATATATTTAAAAATATTGAGCATGTCTCCTCGGCTCATGACATGTGGAAAATGTTAGAAGTAACTCATCAAGGAACTAGTGCCATGAAAGAAACTAAAATTCAACTTTTAGTTACTCAATATGAAAATTTCAAGATGTTACAACATGATACCATTGCTAACATGTATACTCGTTTCACAACTATTACTAATGGTTTGAACTCTCTTGGCAAGGTACTTACACAAAAGGATATGGTGACCAAAATTTTGAGAAGTCTCACCAAAGCCTACCAAGGCAAAGTAGTTGCCATCCAAGAAGCCAAGGACCTCTCAACTCTACCATTGGAAGAGCTCATTGGTTCTCTCATGAATCATGAGATTTTCATGAATGCTCAAGAAGAAGAGGAAGTTGATAAAAAGAAGAAGAACACAATTGCATTCAAATCCACTTCACATGATGATAGTGAAGCTAGTGAGGATGTTGATAGTGATATGGAGGATATAACCCTACTCACAAAGAACTTTAAGAAGTTTTTGAAGTTCAAGAAGAATGCAAATAGATTTTACAACTCAAGGGAGAGCTCAAGAAAAGATGATCAAATTATTTGCTATGAATGCAAAAAGCCCGGTCATATGAAAACGGATTGTCCTTTGAGAAAGAGGAGTAGAAGAAGGGCAATGATGGCTACTTGGAGTGAAAGTGAGAAAGAAAGTTCTGAAGATGAACAACATGAGATAGTCAACACTTGCTTTATGGCCATTGATGATAAGGTAAGTAATCCTAACCATACAAGTGATTTTGAAAGTGAAAGTGATGATGATGCACTTGATATGTCTTATGATGAATTATCAAAATCATTCAATGATTTGCTTGTTGATTTTGAAAAATTGCTTGCTAAGAGCTCAACTCAAAGAAAGAAAATAAGTTTATTGTTTGAAGAAGTTGAGGCTTTGAAAGTCAAAGAAATTGAGTTTTTGATTGAAACCCAATGCAAAAAGTGTTCCTTATTTGAAAAAGATGTTGTAAACTTGAAAGCTAAAATTGATGATTTAAACAAGGTGGTTTACAATTTTACAAAAGGAAAAGAGAATTTTGAAATGATACTTGGGAGTCAAAAATGTGCTTTTTCAAAAAGTGATATAGGATATAACACTAGTGTGAAACAAAAATTTCTTAGGAATTTCTTTGTCAAATCATCTAGTAATTTGAACTTAACTTGCACTTATTGTAACCAAGATGGTCATACTAAATCCTATTGCCATGTGAAAAAGAATGCCTATTTTGGTAAGGCTATTTGGATACCAAAGGTTTTAAACACTAACATCAAAGGACCCAAATTCATGTGGGTACCCAAAAGAAAGATATAAGTTTGTTTTGTAGGTATCAATAAAGAGGAACCAAAGTTGGCTCTTGGGTGTTAATGCTTAAAGAAGAATGCCAATTTCCTACATTACCAACAAGTCTCAAAAAGCATAAAAAAAGAGCGTGTCAATTCTTGAACACAACCTAAATTAACAAATTTGGGAATCGGTAATATCATTCTTATTCATTCTACTTATTTTGATGAGATTAAGATGCCTAGATAAAAAGAAAATGAAATTTGAAGTGTTTGGCTAATTGACTTGCTTTTGATCCTTCTTGTTCACTCTCTTATGCATACATGCTTAATTGGTATGTCACATACTATTTCTATGAATAAAAGTTTTGATTAGTTGAGTTTTGACATTCTTGAACTATACATGGTGAAAAATTCACATTATAGGTCATTATGCAAATTTTTGGTGAACTTTGGACATACCTTTGAACTAGTGAATATGTGAATTTTTACATATTTGGCTAGTATATGTGTTTATATGTTTGAACATGTCCAAATGAGTGTATTTAGCACGCCTAAAGGTTTTTCTTGATTGAAATATACTTTAAACAAAATTTTGGTATGTCATTTGCTTATTTTCAACTTTTTAAGGCCATAATGGGTGAAATTAGCCAAAATTTCATATTGTTGAGAAAATTGTTGTTTTGAAAACTTGTACATCTCTAAATACTCATATATAAAATGTCTCAAAAAGAATTTTTCAAAAATAATTCTCAAATCTTGATTTTGGTACTATCTTGCATAATTTTGACTTTTTAAGACCTAAAAGAGTGTTTTTCTCTAAACGTGCTCAATTTTTATTATTTTTCAATTCCGTAAGTTTGTACACCTCACATTTGATATTTTTGACCTACTGGGAAAAGAATTTTTCAATTTGGTTGCATAGAACTCATTTTTGGTAGATTTCTAGTTTTTAAGCAAATCGAAAAGCTTACCGAAAAGTTATGATTTTTGACTTTTTTTTCTGATTTTCTTGTTTGAGCATGTTTGTTTTATCATATATCAGCTGTCAAAAAAGATTTTGCATGAAAATTTTTCATAAAATCAATTTTTAGTAAGTAAGTTGCTTAAAATGACCTTATATGACCAAAACGAGTAAAACTTGCCAAAATCTCTCATTTTTGAAGCTTTTTCTATTTTTCCAGCTTGTACACTTCATATTAATCATGTTTAAGCTGATACAAAAAGAATTTTTCAAAAAGGATGCATAAAACTAATTTTTGGTACATATGTTGTTTTTGCTTAAATTTTTTGAAAAACTTAGCAAAAAGTCTCAACTCTTGTCATCTAATTGATTTAAGTGCATGAACACATTTGTTTTATCATACTTGAGGTATGAGAAAAGGTTTGAAATCATAACCATGCCATTATTTACCTGCATCTCTTACTTTCAAGGTTTTTGACATATTTTTTTTTGGTAGATTGAATGTTTAAACTTGTTTTGACTATATGAACTTTCATCTTTTTATGCATTTTGAAATTTCTCTTTACCCATTGTGCTTCATTGATACAAGTCATATCTTGTATGATTAAGGGGGAGAAATATATTTAGCTTGACCTTGCTTCCTCTGCCACCCTTTTTGATGAAATCAAAAGGGGGAGAAATATTGGAATTGATTATTTTGGCATTAATCATATTATGTTTTCAAGTATTAACAAGTTTATTGAGTATATGATTAAGGGGGAGCTTTGTCATGTTAAGAAAGGGTAACATTAAATATGCAAAGGTAAAACGGTATAAACAACATATGCATACATTAAAGGGGAGCTAAACTCAACATGTTTCAATTTACTTTTTCTTTCCGTTAAAATAATCAAATATTTTGATATCATCAAAAAGGGGGAGAATGTTGACCAAAAGTCATTCACTCATTTATTTTGATGATAAACAAATATTTGATTATTATTTGTTACTAATCTTTTCTTGATTATTTTGCAAGCAAGTTCACAGAGTATCTATATTTGCTCGGTAAAGTCAAACATAATCAAAGAAGTAGATTCAACAAGTATATAAACTACTTCATACTTCATAAGAGGAAAAGATTCATCAAGGGATCAACAAGTCACCCTATTCAAAAAAGGTCTTCAAAAAGCTCAAAGTCAAAAGTCAACCGAAAGTCAAAGTCAAAGTCAAAGTCAAAAGTCAACTCTCGGGAAAATTCAACATGGGATCAAAAACATGTAAATCAAGCTAGGAGGCTCATCTACATCAAGACTACTCAAAATAAAATGGTATAAATTTGCTTTAGTCTTGTTAAAGTGATTTGCATAGTACACTAGGATTTATAAGTTCAAAAGTTTGGCTCACTAACTTGTGCGACAAGTTATTTCACAAAAAATGATATCTAAATTTTCTAAATTGATTTTTAAGATCACATATAATTTAACTAAGAGAACGCAACTGGAATTTTTGAAATCGGATAAACGAGTAAAAAGTTATGCACGTTTTAGTTCGAAAAAAAAATGAACCTTTTGCATTTGGAATTCCGGTTCCCATCCGGAATTCCGGTTGCCAACCGGAATTCCGGTTGTAACCAATCCGGAATTCCGGATCACAGCTGAAGTGGCCTCGAAAAATGTGCTAACGGCTATAAATGGCTAGTTTTCATTCCTACACTATATAAACTCGTTTTTCACTCAAAAATGTTGGTTGGTTGAGCTTCTATTCATCATATAATATCATTCTAAGTGTTCTAAACTAAAGAATTATCATCTTTTCATAAACACACCAACCACACACACTTGAGCCAAACTTGTTCTTATCTTCTCTAGTGTGCTTGCAATTCTCTCTAGGATTTTACTTTGTTTTCCATCTTATTAGAGAGAGTTTGCTTTGTATTTCAAAATTACATATTCATTATATTGAGAGGTGAGGTTGGCACCGGTAGAAAAACAACTCGGTTGTAGGTGAGGTTGACACCGATTTTGTAAACAACCCGAGAAAAGTGAGATTGGCACTTCAACAATCCGGCGAGGTTGATAGTCCTTGGAAGAAAACTATTGTGAGAGGTTTGGGAAAAACCTTGGTGAAAAATTCCCCGGTTGTAAGGGTTAGTCAAGCCCGTTAACTTGGCTCGATATTGGAACTCAAAGCTAGGTCCATAGCTTTGAAGACCAAGGACGTAGGTGGCATAGTTCTACCGAACCTTGTAAAAATCGAGAGTTTGCATCTTCTAATCCTTAAACTCTTTATTTTACAAGTTTGATTATTTGTCATAATATATTGCTTGCCATATTACTTGCTTTTATTTGATTAAGTGGCTAATTGCTTAATTTTGTGTTAAAAGTTTTGATTTACCGAAATTAGTATAAATTTCCAATTCACCCCCCCTCTTGGAAACATATCTTGGGCTAACATGTATCTTCTCTTGGATACCCGCTAAATTATACTCCTTTACTACCTGATAACAAAGAGGTTCCCAAAGCCAGCAGTTTTCAAAACGAAATTTGCGACTCCTAGAAACTATATTATGTCGAACCATATCAAGGAAAATGGGACAATGATCAGAAGAAGATACCTCAAGATTAATAAGTTTAGCCCGTGGGAACAGTTGGAGCCAACTTTCTGTCACCAAAGCACAATCTAAACGAACCTCTATCCAGTTATCGGTGCCACGACTTTTCTCCCAAGTGAACTGATGCCCCACAATGTCTAAGTCAATTAACCCACACTCCTGAATAGTGTCCCGGAAGCCATCAACTAACCAGTTTGGGTAGGGATGTCCCCCTTTTTTGTCCTCTTGAGATAAAACATTGTTCATGTCACCAATTACACACCAAGGAAGAGTGTTTCCATGAGCCAACGTCCGAAGTTGCTCCCAAGAAGCCCCACACAAGCTTATCTTAGACTCACCATAGAACCCCGTAAGACGCCACTCCCCAACATCACTAGGCCGAACCTCCACATCAACAAAATTTGTGGCATAGTTCAACACTTTGACTTCTTCCTTATTCTTCCATAGTAAAGCAACCCCCCACTCCTACCACATGCATCAACCGCAAACATACCTTCAAACTTCAACTTAGCTCGAACTCGCTCTAACACATCCTTACGACACAAAGTTTCACATAAAAAGATATAATCCGATTTCCTATGGGCCACGGTATCATATAGGAATTGTATCGCTCGTGAGTTGCCCATCCCACGACAATTCCAACTTAATGTACTCATGATGCCTGGTGGACCTGGAAACCAGCACCCACCTCGAACTCGTTTTTTGAGAGTCCATTAACATCCATATCAGCATTATCCTCCGCATCCATGTCAACATATTCAGGCCCACCAACCCCATCTTGGTGGCGCCTTCTTTTGGACTCAGTAGAAAGCCCACGGCCTCCTTGTCCTCCATGTGGGCCGATAATTCCACCAAGGAAAAGAGAAGGTTGACATTTCCCACTTGGCACATGATTTCTAAACACAACCGACTTTCCTCTTTCATTGACACTAGACTTGGAAACATTAGTCTTATTGCCATTATTATTCAAATTCTCATTAAGAGGAATATTCCCATCATCCACCAAATCAGGAATATCATTAACCACCTTTGACTGAGGATTATTTTCAAATTCCAAACAAGGTAACTTCCCAGTTTGCATGGTCGGCCGATCGTCCTCCTCCTCATGTCGCACCGGGGATGCATGGCCAAATTGCTCATCGAACTCCGTACCCGTACGCATATACTGAGAGCTCAATAAATAATTTTTCCTCCGTGGTTGCGCACACATAAAGCTCCCATAGGGTTTAACGATCTCGTCCTCAAGTGTATCAAATAACTTAGGACAAAAGTTTTCCGAATGACCTATCAAATCACATATAAAGCAAAACGTCGGAGCAAATTCATATTTAAAATTGGCATAAAACCACTCACCACCCATTTTCTTAAGCTTCATTCGTCGTTTCAATGGGACATCAATGGTCACCGTCACTTTGACTCGGAGATAATCCCGCCAAAGACCATTATAGTTCTTAGTATCTGATTCAATAAATGATCCAATGTAGTTTGCAGCTGTAGAGACAATCTTCTCCGTCATAAATCCCGTAGAAAGGCCATGAAGCTGTACCCACATATCAAGTTGATTAAGCCTTACAGCCTTCGGATCTCCACCTCGTGGAACTCTACCAAATATCAATGGTAGCCGATTGAAAGTCCAAGGACTGCCATTGATAACACGCTTGATATCGATCTCATGGTAAAACTGAAATAGGAAAAGGTTCGGCCCCAATTCCTTGACAAACAAGCCTTTGCCCGGCTTCCACAACCCAACCAACGTGTGTTTCATAGCTTCGAAATCTATCGATCTCGCATTCAAAAACCTCCCCACCAAACACCAACGATCGTCCACCAGAATCGCCTCCTCAACGTCGTCCTCAATCTCGAAACCACATTTTTCCTCATCATCCAATTCTATATGCCCGTACTGATACTCCATGTCATCCATGGTTGTACTAGTCGAAGCCATCAAAACCAGAAAAACAACCCCAGAACCCGAGAAAATTCAATCCAAAAACGCAACCCTGAACCTTCTGGAAACCTATGAGAAGCGACGATAGAACCTACACACTCGACGCCATGCTCCACCGGTGAAAACGCAACAAACGGAACAATAGAACAATCCAGTCGCAAGAACCAGTCACAGACGCAGAAAAAACCTTCGAAAAACTAGAGAGAAACTTTCACACATGCCAGCTGGCAAGACTCATTTTAAATCAAATTAAATTATTATATATATATATTAGTTTTTAGTCATAGAGAAAATAAAAAAATAAAAAAAAAAAGACATGAATTAGCTAGTATAAAGAGTTTGGTCATATACATACATTTCAATGCCTTTAGGATTTTTTTCAAATGAGACATTTTGTGACATGCTTAATCAAAATGGGAAATGGGTTGTTTGAAAACAACATTTTGATAATCAAGGCAGATGTATTGAATCAGGAGACATAGATATCATCTGAAGAAGGCTCGAGTTTGAGAAAGTTTCTTCCAAAGCAGGAACTCTTTTACTCCCACCACCATAACCACCTCCATCAACTCCATCAGATCTTGTTATGTGTCCCAATTCTCTAGCCACATCAACCATTCCAAGCTTACCATCCCCACCAAAAAGCAAGCATCTTGTGGCCAAGTCTGCAACTATCTCAATCTGTTCTCTACCACAACTCGGTTCTTCATGGTAGTAAAGAAATGGATCAACTATCTCTTCTAGCTTCCCTGTTCTTATTTTCTGTAATGCCACGTTTGGTACTAACTCCAATTTATTTGACCCTGCAATGATTTGAAGAAGAACTATGCCTAAATCACACACATCATTCTTCTGAAACTTGAAATTTTCATGGCTCTTTTGTGTATCTCGGGGAGTTGGGAATAAAACACCGAATCCCGCAATCTTGACTGAGAAGTTTTCATCTAGAAAGATGGAACCTGGTTTGATATCACGGTGGAATATGGGAGGAGAGATCTCATAGTGAAGGAATGAAAGAATGTTAGCTGTTTCAGCAGCAATATTGAGTCTTTTTGGCCATTCAAGACCTGTTTTTGGCTCTCTCTTTTGGTGTAAATGTTCTTCTAAAGTGCCATTTGAAGGGTACTCGTACACTACTAATGGCATATAGGCTAAGTCAATACAACAGCCAAGAAGACGAGCCATGTTACGGTGTAGAACAGCAGATAAGACCTCAATTTGAGACAGGACTTGCATTAAGTCTCTTTCATTTTCGCATTGTATTTTGTGGACAGCAATGTGTGATCCATCAGCAAGGACACCCGCGTACATTGGTCCATTGGCACCATCTACTAGTTTTCTAGCCTCTTCGAATCCTTTTGTGGCTTCTTCTAGCTCATGGTATGCGAATAGCCGAGTTGTACAAGCTTTTCGAAATGAAACACTGTCATGGAAATGAGATTTGTTGGTGTCAAATGAGTCGAGCTTCACTGGACGTTTTAGTAGGCAAAAGAGTGCAATGAAAGAGGCAACAATGAAACCAGATGAAAGAACTCCTGCAAGGTGTAAAAAAAAATGTGACCACAATATTTTCTTACAAAACTATTGCATGATATCAAAACTTATACATTCATGTGTTAGTAAGACATCATAGTTGGTTTTGAGGTTTTGAGCTGTGACCCAATATGCCTTATCATATTTTTCATTTTATACTATGAATTCTTTTACTTGAATTTTAAACTATTGCATATAAAAGTGTCTCATATATCAACTAACTTATAAAATTGTAAATATACTTCATTTATTGTCAATTAATTTTGAGATGACACCCCTTATCGTAACTTTCCTTCTATTAGTATGAAACTTTTCATTCTCTTACTTTCTAATTACATTTCATACTCAAATTTAGTGCACATGTGCATATTTTTTTAGGTCACTTACCACCTATAATCACAAGTTTCTTGTCACCGTGTCTTTTGTTGATGCACTCATTTCCGTACACTTCCTTCCTGTCTTTGATGCATGCTGTGTCAAACAAATTGTAACCAAAACATATTGATGAGACAGCTCAAACACAAATTCATAAGAGCTAATTTTATATCACACAACAAAACAAGAAAGCTACTCACATATTAAGCACCCTTTCCCTTTAGCAAAACCATCTCCAACAAACCCATCTTGACACAAACACCTCACCCCTGCTTTGACAGCCGTGGCATTAGCAATATAAGCATTGGCAGCACAAACAGCACTGGACAAGTTCTTTGGAATCGCCCATTCGAGCTTAACCCCGCGCTTTGCCGAGTTTGTTGAGGTTCTGAGAACAACCCAGCTGGAGAATCCTCTGCAGCCAAACTTGGAAAACACTGAAAACTTGTCTCCAAGACGCCAAACGCTGTGATCAGACAAGGGATAGCAACAAGCAGGGGAAGTAGTCCCACTTCCATCACAACCAGGCAAGTCAATGGCTTCACATTCAGCTTTGCACAAAGAAGAGTCCTCACAATCATACAACCCAAGGACATTTTCAGAAGACACTGCATAGTTGTCGTTTTCCTCAAAACCAAAGGAGTTGAGATCATTGTACTGACGACATGAAGAGGAACCAGGTCCAGGAAAGTTCACTAGTAAACCATCAGAGTAAAATTCAACAACTCTGTACTTTTGAGAGCCTATGTTGAGAAAAAGGGTTGTTGAATTCACACAAGTGAGTTGAAAAGCATTAGTGTTAGAGGCCACCACCCCACAAGAAGTGTTCAAGTGAAATGGAAATGGGATTTTGAGCTCTCCACACGTGTCGTTACACTCATTTAGAACCAGAGCAGGTTCTGCTATAAATTGTCGTTCATGGAGAGAATGAGATATGGCAAAGTCAGCAATCAATCTGAGAAGAAGGATAAAGAAAGTCAGAAGCCAAGGGAACATTGCCAGTGAAAATTAAAAAAAAAAAAAAAAAGTTTTGACTGTGGAAATTATTTTTCTGAAAATGAAAGTGAGAAGAAGAGCAATGAATGCAGGGTAGTAGCTTGGTCATAGAATACGTACATAATAATGTCTTAAACAAAACAATGCTTATAAGAGAGGTGTGATAGAGTACCATAGAGCACACACAATGTTGGCAAGGACTGCAGCCTACAATCTGCCACGTCAAGTGGGACCATAATCAGATGATGACGTGGCAAGATCGTAGAGGTATTGGGGTGTTGAGGGAAGGCTTTGAAGTTGGGGAAAGTGAAGAAGATTGGTCTGGGAAATGGGGTACAGTTCGTACTATATAATATTACATAGAATGGCGTGAACTTGGTGAGCGTGGCGGAGATGTGTGAGCACTTCAACTCAGTGTAGTAGTGGCTCTTAGTAGAATTAAATTAATTTACAATAATATTGTCAATTTGCATGGCCTTCGAGACTTGGTATAATAACAATGCATATTACGTTGAACGAATAAGCTAATATATAAATATACTACATGTAAAGATATAAAAATATATGTAATATATTAGTCTATAAGCATAGTTTGAGAGTTACGGAATGTCAGATCTATAATATAAAAGCCATTTTTTAGTACGTTATTATATTATATGCACGTAAGGTGCCACAAATTTGAGAGTTATACATTTGTTGTGGGTGCCATCTGTGCTTATAAAAACAAAGTTGGGTATGCTTTACTTTTGGTCTTATCATTCCCAATGAAGAGAAATGTATATATAAATATATGAGAAGAGAAGCAAATGTTATCGACTCGAGCACTATATACTATACTATATACCTCCTCGGTAATGTTGTATATATGTAACCTAGATACGAGAAATGCTATTACGTGGTGTCTAATATTTAATATTCTTATTCGTCAAATTAAGTATTAAATATTACACTTAAGAAATATAAATCACTAATTAGGTGATACATACTTTATCCAATAGATACTTTTGAGATATATATCCTTAATTTGTAGGGTCGCTTTGAGTTGAAACAGTCTATAAGCAAAAAAAAAATGGCACTTACTATAAAAAAAATGATATTTTAAAATTAAATTAAAAATATATATTTTTTAAAACGTATTTTTTTTTATTTGGACCCTTAAAATGAGTAGACCCTGAACGCGGCCCTAACCCGCTTATGTTTAAAACCGACCCTACTAATTTGGTACGTGGTGAGGTCTTATTGGCGTGTAACTTAAAAGGACAGTTTGAGTAGTTATAGATATATAGATTGTATGTGAATGAGTACTGAGTTGGAAATATAACATCCTACGTGGACTCGTGTACTTGGAGTAACTAAAGCTAAAAGGGTACGTAATAATAGGTTAATACTTAATAGAAGTAAAAATCGAGGGAAGAGAAGTCTTCCTTGGACTGAATGATGCTCATAGGCATCTGTGGTACACAACTAAAATAATATATGGAGAAACATAATATTGAGAGTTTTGTTTGATATATATATATTTTTTGTAACATCAGAAATAAGATTTGTTGCTAGCTGATACAAAAAGATGTGTTATTAATGTGAAGTTTATTTTATTGCGCTGCAGTTTCAGTTGAAAACCTTTAAAATGTATACAAACAGTACCTCAAATAAAATTAAATGAAATGATCTAACTGAAAAGCTAGCAAAAATCATTTCATTAAAATTATAAATAGTAATTTATCATTTAGAATATGAAAAGAATAGAATTCTCTCTAAATTGTTACTGATTGAAGCATTATTGCAAAACAACTAACACACAAGAGTATCAATTTATATACTCTATTCAATATACCACCAATGATAACAAAAAACTAAAGAAACGAAGAAGTTAACACCTAACCTCTAAAACAAACTAACTAACTTCTCTAACTAACATTAACCGTTGCTTAACAAACTCTTCAACATCCTCTCTCAACTCGAAGAAGGATACTCTAGAGAGAGCTTGTGACATAAGAAATTAAATTTTGGCAGAGTTAGAAGTTTTCTACAGATGATTGTCCATCTGTTGGTATATAGGAAATTGTGATTTTATGCTGTGAAACTAAACATAGTGAACATAGTGAACATCTACTTCAATGTACTTGGTCCTTGAGTGAAAAATGAGATTAGAGGCATGTTGTTGGGCACCCTAATTATCACACCAAATGATAGGGGTAGCAAGAGGTATAATGCCAAATTCTTTCAGAATGGAAAAAATCCAAACTACTTCAATAGCAGTAGAAGGTAGAGATCGATATTCAGATTATGTACTTGAGCGAGCAACATTTGCTTGTTTCTTTGAACCCCCATGTTATTATATTGGATCCAAACATAACACAATATCAAGTAGTAGATTTTTGATCATCTAGATTGTAGGCCCAATCTGCATCAAAATAACCTTCCAATGTGAGATGTTGTGTTAGTTTGAAGACAAGGTCAAGATGAATGGTTCCTTTGATATATCTTAGAACACGTTTGCAAGCAATTCAGTGTGCATTTGTTGGTTGTTGCATATATTGGCTAAGTTTATTGATGGCATAAAACAAATCTGGCTTTGTCAATGTGAGGTATTGCAGAGATTCAATAGTACATTTTATAGAGAGTTAGATCATGAAAAAGTGCACTACCTGAGATAGCAAGCTTATGGCCAAGAGATATAATAGTAGTGCAAATCTTGGCATCTTCCATGTTTATTTTCCTTAATATTTCTTTAGCATATTGAGCTTGATTGAGATAAAGAGTTGATTGTTCTTGGGTTGCTGGAAAATCTAAGAAAAAGATGACTGACCCCATAGCTTTTAAGGCAAACTAGTATCTTTTCCTGCAATTATCATGTTGCTGACATCGCTTTTAGCCAACGATAGTGAGTTAAATTAAAATGATTGAAATAACAAATATGAATAATGTAAAGTAAAGAAAATGATTTCTTACCAAAAAAAAAAAAATTAAAATGATTAAGAATGATTGAAATAACAAATATGAATAATGGAAAGTAAAGAAAATACGAGAATTATAAAGGCCCGACCCCTTAATGATGGTAACTACTCTCCCTTAGTTGTATTGACTTATGAGTAGATGAACAAGAAAACCTTGATCTTTCTCGAAAGCTCTTACAGTGATCTCTGAGTATTTTACTCTTAAATCTAGATTTCTCTCATGAGTTTTCTCTGAATGAAATTCGTGTCCTTGAATGATGAGATGAGTCCACGATGAGTCCATTTTTGTCTTATAAATATGATCAATTTATGTATTAATATTCTTAAATTGATTCTTTAAATTATTGATTAATGTAATTTTTTTTTAATATTTTAAAGACTAATCATGCATTTAGAGTCATTTGGAGGGATGTTAGCATATTTTGGTAGAAAATAGTGGAAGTCGGCGAGCTCAGTTTTACAAGACAAAGCTTAATTACAAATTTTGACAACCTTAGATGCAGAACTAGACTTGGAGCTCAACATAAAAGTTTTAGATCTCATTCTTAGCTTTCCAGAACATCTTAAATCGTCCAATTCGGAGTTGTAATGAAGAAGTTATGGCCAAAATACTAATCAGTAGCGTTGTACTTATATTTTTTTAAAAAAATAATAAAAAATTCCTAATTCTAAGGGGATTCATCTATCTTTTCAAGCACTATAAATAGAATCTTTTAGGCTGGAATTAAAGAATTCTAAAGCTACAAAATAGAGAGAGAAACTCAGAGAGAGAGAGAGAGAGAGAGAGAGAGAGAGAGAGAGAGAGAGAGAGAGAGAGAGAGAGAGAGAGAGAGAGAGAGAGAGCAAGGAAGAGACAGATCGAGATCGCGACTTCGAAGTGTTCTTCATTATAATTCTTTTCTTCTCCTTAAACTCTTATTATTTATTATGATTATCATTATAATGTCTAGTTGTGAGTAGTTTCCTTTTACTTAAGAATTATTTCAAAACCCGAGGCATAAATTCTTAATTATATTATTGAATGTTAATTTCTATTTTTCATTAGATATCAAATTGCTTCTATGCTTCTATGTTCAATGTCATGATTATTATTTTAATCTTGTTTAGATGGCCACTAAATTAGGTTTTACTTTAATCTACCGTCATCTTAAGATTATTATTCACCTAATAGTCTAGGATTCACTACAAGAAAAGATAGTAGTAGGGGCGACAAAAGTTGCCCCTAAAAACCTTTATAATCGTCCCTAAAATGTATTAGGGACGACAAGTTGCCACTAACATGTCGCTATTAATACTTCATCCCTAATGCTCCTTTTTAGAGGCGACAAAATAAGAATAATAATTTAGGGACGACTAATGAATATCGTCCCTAATGATAGGTTATTAGAGGCAATTATTTGTCGCCCCTAAAATTATCGCCCCTAATACTATCTTTTGTTGTAGTGATTCTAAGTGTGTGATAAATTGCAATTTTTAATTGTGATGAAAAATAGAACCTAGGTTAAATAAATTATATGTTTCATTAATTTGTTGCATAGATTAATCTATCTCCACAAATCTCAAAGCTTTATCTAAGTTAAGTAAATTGCATGCTTCGTAAATAGTTAATTATTGAGCGCTTTGCCTTGATTACATACAATAGGGAGATTGATGTTGGGTTTTGTGCCCTAAATAAAATCCATTTCAATATAATCAGATTTACTAGTTAATAAAGATCAGAAATAACATTTTATGTTGCATGGTTCACATGATTTATTTCATGATTATATTTAATGTATAAATTCTATTAAGTCCAGAACATATATATGCATTTATTAATGATTATAGTGTTGTCAGTACAGTGGAATATAATCTTGATTGTATGTTCGAAAGTTTAATTCCCTGATTTGTAAGTTCACTAGATTTAGACTGGCATGATAATCAGCGATAGGTATGCTTACACCTTGGATAAGTGTTATGTCCTTTCCAGGGCATTGGCAAAGTTTGCCAGTATCGGATGTATGGAGTATACATCGGAAGGGACCGACATTGAACTTTGATTAGATATGTTAAATTTACCGTAATATCTATTCAATTCAATATCACCTAGTTGATCCTAGATCAAATGATCTTAATCCTGATATGGTTAGGTTCGATCTCAAGAGTATTATACATGCTCTTTGATTTGTTAGTTAAGCCTACTTTTCGGTCAGGGTGATACGTACATTTTGGGAACATGATAGTATAATTGAGTGGGAGCGCTAACATAGATATGGAATCTATAACTTCTATAGGTATTTAGAAGTGAAACGATGATTTATTTCGAGCTTGGCTAAACAGAGATAAATGGTTTAGTACTCATTTCACTTCGCTGAAATATCATTTATACGGAGCTAAGTATTTTAAGGATAAAATACATTGAAAGGGTGTAACGGTAATTTAGTCCCTATACAATGTAAATCATCTATTAGAGGATCATTGATCAAATTAGGATTATAACAATGGATAATTAATAGCGTATCTATATCGTGGAACATATAGAGCGTTCTATATGACTGAGAGTGCAATTCTAAGTTCTATGCGTGGATTCAACAAGGAATTAATAAGTTAGTGGATTTACTTGGTAAATTCTTGATTTGCTTATTAGAAGCTCGGTTATATAGGCCCATGGTCCCCATACTAGTTGAGACCATACTGCTTGTAAGACTCAGTTAATTGATTTTGATTAATCAATTATAATTCTAAAGTTAGACTATGTCTAGTTTATGAATTTTCACTAAGCAAGGGCAAAATTGTGAAGAAAAGAGATTCTAGGTTTTATTTGTTAATTAAGAGACTTTATATGTCTAATTAATAAATATATTAAATGACAATATTATTTAATAATTAATTTTTAGTTATTAAATAATTGGAATTGGCATTTAAGTGGTTAAATTGGAAAATTGGCGTTTTTGAGAAAATGGGATGGAAAAATGACAAAATGGCAAAATTGCAAAGTGGGGCCCAATAACATCCTATGGCCGGCCACACTAAGATTTTACCATTTATTTTTCTATTATTTTAATGCCAAATAAATCTAACCTAAACCTAGGTGGTTACCTATAAATAGATAGTGATGGCTTAAGAGAAAGAGATTGATCAGACATCACATTCCTTCAGTAAAATTTTAAGCCTTCTTTCTCTATAGTCGAAACCATTCCCTTCTCTTTTCTTCTTCAACAATTTTGAACCTTGAGTGAATGAGTGAGTGCCCACACACATCAAGTGGTATCTCAATCATAGTGTGGAAGATTGTGAAGAATCCAATCAATAAGAAGGAGAATCATACTCAAGAAGGAGAGAAAGAGATCCAGGTTCAGATCTTGGTGATGCTTAGCTATAGAAAGGAATCAAGGGCTAGAGATATGAACGGAAGGAGTCATTATATTCCGCTGCACCAAATGTAAGGTTTCCTAAACTTTATATGTGTTTATTTCATTGTTTTAGAATTCATATTAGGATGTTAATGAAACATACTTGTTAGTAAATCTAGATCATGGTAAAATATTTCTAACAATTGAGATAATTGACTGCTTCAGCTTTATCTTCGAGATTAATAGTTTGATTGGAAACTGAAATTACATTCATTAAAAGGAATTAAAAATGATTGTCAAGGGTGGAGAATAACCTTTAACTATTTATCTCATATCGTAGTCTCAATTATAATTTGTTTTTATTTTCTTTTTATGCTATTTAATTACAACTCAAAACCCCCCTTTAATTTCTGTTTGATAGTGAATAATAAATTAATCATAGTTCTCATGGGATCGACCCTTACTTACAATTATACTAAAATGATTGGAGGTATATGAAATAAATATTAGTAAATTTGTTGTGGCTTACGACAGACATCAGTCCACGATTTATAGAGATTAATTACATCAATTTTATTTTCCAAAATCAATAAGGAATTAAATGAGAAATTTGTTTACTTTCTATAATTACAATAAACAGAATGAGAAACTAGGCAGGTTTTATTTCTTCTTTATTACTGCGAATCTATCCCATAAATTTAAGGATATTATTGTACCTTGGAAGCTTGAGGATATATATCTCTGAAATTATCTAATTCGCATCCCCTAGTTGGTGTATCCAAGCCACCTGCGTGATAGAAGCTGGTCAGGTGTTTTCGCATGCTCTGCTCGAAAATCTTAACATCTGTTTACTATTAAATCTCCCTACACAGTTCATTATAAGTGGGATTACCCATCCTGCTTATAGAATCTGTCACGTGTCACCCAAGTAGATATCACATCACCTTGTGTAGAAATTTGGGTAATACTTTCCCCAAGTCTGCGCGTGTAATACCCGGAATTAAGAAAAGGATTAGCAAAACCCTAATTAGATAATTATGAGTGAATTGAGGAATTATATTATTATATAGTTCAATATATGTGAAATTATATGAAATTTAACATGTTAAAGACCCCGTTGGTGAGCCAGGGGCATTTTGGTAATTATGACCCGAGAAGGGTAAATTGTTGAGATTAATTTAATTACGTGCTTAATAGAACTATATTATTATATAGTATGTCTGTGTTGTCTTTTCAGGTGTGTTCTGACAGGTTGGCGCGATATAGTCACAACCGGGAATTTCGGGCCGAACTAGGTTCGGGCTCGAAATGTAAATTGGATTGTTTATTTGGCATTTTTATTGGATATGTGATAATCTGAAATTTATTTGAAATTAATTGAGTATTGAATGACTATTTTACCCTTGTGAAGGTTTATGTGAGTATTTAAGCCCTAAGGACATTTTGGTCATTTGACCCCTAATTACTATATTTGGAAAATGGATTTTGTTAAGTTTATCAAAGTGAAAATTCTGGTTTTATTTTCCCCATCTCACCCGACCCCTCTCTCTCTCTTTCACTCAAAACCTCATGATTTTCAAAGCTTGAATTGTTGAAGAAAAGCTTAGTTTTGGCTTGTGTGAGGCTTGAGTTTGGAGGAAAGACCAATTGCTCTTATTTTATTGTGAATTGAGGTAACTTTTTATGATTTTAATCTTGTTTTTGTTGCTGAATTATTATGTTTGAAAAGCATGATTTTGGTGTTGATGATGATGGGTTGCATGTTGAGTAATTTGATGTTAATCTTGTGGAATTGGGTTTCTATTGGCTGTATGCTTTGTTGTTGAGCTTGGGCAGAAATTTAATGATATTTTTAGGTTGGATTTTCATGCTTAATGTGGTGTTATGCTGCTGGTTTTTTTTAGGATTGTGTTGGGTGAGTTCATGCCCTTGAACATGAAGTTTTGATGAGTTTGAGCATGATTTTGCTATGTTTCTCAATCTGGATTTTTGGTAATCTTATGAGGATTTAGATGCATGTAATGTGTTAATTGAGTACCTGTTATATGCTAGTAATCCTATATGTTAATTTGAGTGTTTAGTTGAGAAATTGGGGTTAAAAGTTTGGTTTGGAAGCTGAAAATTCGAAGAGGGGCTGCTGGTTTTCTGGGTTCTGCACCCAGATGCCGCGGCATGCGCTAAGCATGCCGCGACCCGCCCCTTGTAGCTGGAACCTGGGTTTTGTCCCAGGTGCCGCGGCATGGTCTGAGCATGCCGCGGCCCGCCCTCGTGTTTTTGTGCAGTTTCGAGTTGATTTTCGAAAGTTCGTAACTTTTGATTCCGAACTCCGATTTGGGAGTTCTTTATATCGTTGGAAAGCTCATTCCGAGCTCTGTATGATTATTTAAGTTGTAAATGCCATGCTTGAATTTTTATGAGTTGAAAATCAGGGGTTAACCCTAAGTGTGAATTATCCCGGATTTGTGTGACTAGGATTACCGGCACCTGATCAGGAGCACCCGGGGATTCGAAATCTTTTTCTATAGCTGGACAACAGGTAAGACAGTAGTTTGCACGTAGAGTATGCGCAGTGGCGCTTATGTGAATATGATATATGTGAGTTATTGTACCCGGGATTAGGGTTATTACCCTAATAGGAACGGTTTGCTAGCCTAGGGTTATTACTCTAGTGGAATATGTGTATAAATGCCATGCATGTTAATTGAAATGAAATTTAAGGATTATGCGCTCAAGGCATAATCAGGTTGGACTCGGTACACATAACCGAGATGAACCACTTCTAAGGCCTTAATGTAATTAGACGTGTGAGAGCAACACGTGGGTCTACGTCACGTAGATTTAATTAGATGTGTGAGCGCAACACATAGGTCTACGCCACGTAGACATAAATGGGCATGTTGATATAGTGATCAAGTCTGTGCTATACAGACATATATGTGAATAAGCATAATATATTTGTTATGATTTATATTGTCTTGCTGGGCTTGGCTCACGGGTGCTCTACTGTGCAGGAAAGGGTAAGGCATTAGCTGATCAGCCATGAGTTTCTGGAGCAGATGAAGAATGTACATGTTCACGCCACTTCAGACCAAGCGGGTTATGGGTCTAACAGTGTTGACTTTTGTATTCTGTTTTGCCGCTTAGGTCGGCTAGTAAGAAGGAACTTGTAATAATTTTGTAAATATTTTTGGGATCCCAACTATTTTTAAAAGTTTAAATATATTACAAGTTTATTTTCAGTCTGTTTAATATAAAGTTTAAATTCTGCGCTATTTTAATTAGTAATCCCGATTAGGGGATTAGGGTTTCATAATTATTTTTGGGTAGCATGCCTAATTATTTAGGACGTTACAATTTGGTATCAGAGCGCAAAGGTTTTTAAACTTCCTGTAGATCGGCCGAACATGTACATTCGTCGTCAGAGATAAGCTCGACTCATGGTGCAGTAAGTATTGAGAGTAAATACTTGACTGTATGTGTGATCATCTGTTTATCGCTTTCCATTTTAGGCAGTATGCAAGCATCTAGAGTATGTATGTGTTATGTGATGCCATGCTATAAATGTTAATTATTTACGTAAATATGTATGAGGTAAATAGATGAGTTAGGGTTTAAGGCATTAAATGCGTAAGTGTGGTATCGGTGCTTAACTCGCTGGGGTTGTTGATTTCAGGGGTACTAGTAATGGACCATCCGCAATCATCCAGACCACAGGGTGAGCAAGTAGAGCCCGGGGCTACTCGAACCGATCCACCAGCACCGCCTCTACCTCCGCAAAATCTGAGGGATAATGCGGAGGCTGTTAATGCTAATCCTCCTGCTGATTGGCAGCAGATGTTTCATGAAAAGTGAAGTGTTATACTTCGTCAAGAAGAAGAGTTGCAACGTTTGAGGCAACAAGCTACCCCAGTTAATTAAGGGTTACCACCAGCTCCTGTGCCTATGGTGGGTAACCAAGGGTTTGTTATGCCGCATCGGGACTCTGTGTTCGAGCGGTTTGTGAAGCTGCAACCTCCGGTTTTTCTGGGAGGTATCGACATTATTAAGGCCGATCACTGGATGGGCACTGTTACCCGGATCCTCGATAATATGGGGGTGACGGGAACTGAAAGGGTAAATTGTGCGGCCTTTATGTTTCAAGATCATGCCCGCGTCTGGTGGGACATAGTGAATCAAACCCGGGATGTCAGTGTGATGACATGGGATGAATTTAAGAAACTTTTTGAGGAAAAATTCTATAATGTGGCTGTAAGGACTTCACACCAGGAAGACTTTGTGAAGTTGACTCAAGGGAAGATGTCGCTGGCCGAATATACTCTGGAATTTGACCGGTTATCTAAATTTGCTGGTGATTTGGTGCCTACCGATTTTACCAAGAAACAAAAGTATGTTCGAGGACTGAATGCTACAATCAGCCGAGACTTGAAAATTACCACATCCCATGACACCCTGTATAAGAGGGTGGCAGACTTGGCCTTAATTGCTGAAGAGGCTGAGCAGCAAGTGATGAAAGAGCAGGCTGTAAAGGATGCCGCCATGGCATCAAATCCTCTTGCTGGTGGTAATTTCAGTAAGGGGATCGACAATAGCAACCCTGAGCACAAGCGGAAGGCTGAAGCTTCCGGAGCTTCAGGAGGAAATAGAAAGTTTCGGGGAAACAGAGGTGGCCGTCAAGGCTCCCGAGTGTCCTAAATGTAAGAAGCATCATCCTGGTGAGTGCCGAGCCAAGGCATGTTTCCAGTGTGGCGTGATGGGCCACTTTATCAGGGATTGTCCCCAAGCTAAGAGAGAAGAGCCTAAGAAGAATGTTACTCAGAACCCGGGGCGACTTTTCACTATAACTCAGGCAGATGCTGATGCTAGTCAGTCAGTTGTGACAGGTCAGTTATCTATTAATGGTTGTGCTTATACTGTGTTATTTGATTCGGGAGCTACTCATTCATATGTATCGAGTAGAGTGATAGAAAGTTTGCATAAGCCATGTGCTATTTATGCTTCGGGGTTTGGAACCCTGTTACCCTCGGGAGACCTGATAGTATCCACAAGGTGGATTCGGTCCTTGTCTTTTTGGATTGACGGTTGAGAATTGACCGCCAATCTAATTGAACTGCAATTATCTGATTTTGACATAATCCTGGGAATAGATTTTTTGTCTAAGTATGGAGCAATGATTGATTGTAAACGAAAGATGGTGGTGTTTGAGCCCGAGAGTGCTATCCAGCGGTGTTCGTAGGTAAAGTTCAGGGGGCACGCATACCGAGAATATCGTTGTTGAAAGCTAAAGACCTGATGGGTAGAGGTTGTCTAGGGTTCATAGTCACTGCAGTGGACACTAGCCAACCTGTGACATCAGGGCCTGAGAATACGAAATTGGTATGTGAGTTCCTTGATGTCTTTCCAGAAGATTTGCCGGGATTGCCACCTGTTCGGGAAATTGAATTTGTTATTGAACTGGCTCCGGGAGTAGATCCAGTGTCTAAGGCACCGTACCGTATGGCTCCAGCCGAGTTGAAGGAATTGAAGATACAGTTGCAAGAGCTATTGAATCTGGGATTCATTAGACCGAGCTACTCACCTTGGGGTGCTCCGGTTTTATTTGTGAAGAAGAAAGACGGAACCCTGCGAATGTGTATTGACCACCGAGAGTTGAACAAGCTTACCATTAAGAACAAATATCCTTTACCTCAAATTGATGATCTGTTTGATCAACTGAAAGGGAAGACGGTCTTTTCTAAGATCGATCTTCGCTCAGGCTATCATCAGCTGAGAATCCGAGAGGAAGATATCCCGAAAACTGCGTTCCGTACTCGGTATGGACACTATGAATTTCTTGTGATGTCTTTTGGACTCACTAATGCCCCGGCGGCATTCGTGGATTTGATGAATCAGGTGTTTATGGATTATTTGGATAGGTTCGTGATTGTGTTTATTGACGACATTTTAGTGTACTCTGAGACGGAAGAAGAGCATGAATTGCATCTCAGAGCGGTTTTACAAAGGTTACGGGATCACAAGCTTTATGCTAAATTTAAAAAGTGTGAGTTCTGGTTATCTCGTGTCTCATTCTTGGGGCACATAGTGGATAAAGATGGGATCATGGTGGATCCGGCCAAGATTGAAGCTGTTCGGGATTGGCCAGCACCGAAATCAGCTACAGAGGTTAGAAGTTTTCTGGGTTTGGTTGGTTATTACCGTCGATTCGTTGAGGGTTTTTCTAAGATTGTTGTACCCTTAACGGAGCTGACTCGAAAGAATCAGAAATTTGTTTGGACTGATCGGTGTGAGAAAAGTTTCCTGGAGTTAAAGCAACGCTTGATTACCGCTCCTATACTAACTCTTCCTTTAGATAAGGAAAAGTTTGTGGTATATTGTGATGCCTCGAGACAGGGTCTCGGCTGTGTGCTTATGCAGGCTGGGAGGGTAATAGCTTATGCTTCTCGGCAGTTAAAGGAGTACGAGCAGAGGTACCCTACTCACGATTTAGAACTCGCAGCGGTGGTATTTGCGCTAAAGATTTGGCGGCATTACCTTTATGGCGAGAAATGTGAGATATACACTGATCACAAAAGTCTGAAGTATTTCTTTACCCAGAAAGACTTGAATATGAGACAGAGGCGTTGGCTAGAACTGGTGAAAGATTATGATTGTGAGATTCTTTATCACCCTGGTAAAGCCAACGTGGTTGATGATGCCCTGAGTAGAAAAGGTCAGAGTCAGCTGAGTTCTATGAAGCAAATCTCCCAACAACTGGCAAATGAAATGACTCGAGCTCAAATTGAGTTGGTTGTGGGGCAATTGGCTAATATTACCCTGCAATCCACTCTTCTTGAGAGAATTAAAGAAGCGCAAAAACAGGATTCAGAATCGATAAAAACCCGAGCTAGGGTTTCGGCCGGGAAGGCTAGTGATTTTTCAGTGGATGAAACGGGAATGCTGAGATTTGGGAATCGAATTTGTGTGCCTATGGATGAGAACATCAAGAAAGAGATCATGGATGAGTCTCACACGACTCCTTATTCAGTTCATCCAGGGTCGACAAAGATGTACCAAGACCTAAAAACCATGTTTTGGTGGCCAGGCATGAAGAATGACATCGCTGAGTTTGTTGCAAAGTGCCTTACGTGTCAGCAAGTAAAAGCTGAACATCAGCGACCTGCAGGGTTGCTGCAACCGCTGAAAATACCAGAATGGAAATGGGAAGATATAGCTATGGATTTTGTGGTAGGTACGCCTAGAACCACGGGACAATTTGACTCTGTGTGGGTCATAGTGGACAGATTTACAAAGTCTGCTCACTTTTTACCTGTTCGGATGAACTTCTCCATTGATCAGTATGCTGAGTTATATGTTAGAGAAATTGTTCGTCTGCATGGTGTCCCAAAATCCATTGTATCGGATAGAGATCCGAAGTTTACATCAAGATTCTGGGAAAGTCTGCATCGAGCTATGGGAACTCAGTTAAAGTTCAGCACAGCTTTTTATCCTCAGACGGATGGACAATCCGAGAGAACTATTCAGATTTTAGAAGACATGCTACGGGCATGCGTGCTTGACTTTAAAGGATCATGGGTAAAGTACCTTCCCTTGATCGAGTTTTCTTATAATAACAGCTATCAGGCAACAATCAGGATGGCTCCTTATGAACTTTTGTATGGAAGGAAATGTAGATCGCCCATTCACCGGGATGAAGTGGGTGAAAGAAAGTTCTTGGGTCCCGAAGCTGTTCAGAAAACAAGTGAGGCAGTTGACAAAATTAGAGCGCGAATGCTCGCGGCTCAGAGTAGGCAGAAGAGTTATGCCGATCCAAAGCGTCGAGACATTGATTTTCAGGTCGGAGACATGGTATTTCTCCGAATATCTCCGATGAAAGGCATAAAACGCTTTGGGAAGAAAGGAAAACTTAGCCCGAGGTTCATTGGACCTTTTGAAATCCTTGAGAGGATAGGGCAAGTAGCGTACAGGTTGGCTATGCCCCCAGCGCTGGCAGCTGTACATAATGTGTTTCATGTTTCAATGCTTCGGAAGTATGTCTCAGACTCGTCCCATGTTCTGAGTTATGAAGCGTTGGAACTACAACCGGACTTATCATACGAGGAACAACCAGTGCAGATACTTGATAGAAGAGAGAAAGTCTTGAGAAGTAAGACCGTGGCACTGGTGAAAGTACTGTGGAGGAACAGTAAAGTAGAAGAGGCAACCTGGGAGCTCGAGACGGATATGCAGCAGAAATATTCGGAGTTGTTCAGGTAAAATTTTGGGACGAAATTTCTATAAGGAGGGGGTAATTGTAATACCCGGAATTAAGAAAAGGATCAGCAAAACCCTAATTAGATAATTATGAGTTAATTGAGGAATTATATTATTATATAGTTCAATATATGTGAAATTATATGAAATTTAACATGTTAAAGACCCCGTTGGTGAGCCAGGGGCATTTTGGTAATTATGACCCGAGAAGGGTAAATTGTTGAGATTAATTTAATTACGTGCTTAATAGAACTATATTATTATATAGTATGCCTGTGTTGTCTTTTCAGGTGTGTTCTGACAGGTTGGCGCGGTATAGTCACAACCGGAAATTTCGGGCCGAACTAGGTTCGGGCCCGAAATGTAAATTGGATTGTTTATTTGGCATTTTTATTGGATATGTGATAATCTGAAATTTATTTGAAATTAATTGAGTATTGAATGACTATTTTACCCTTGTGAAGGTTTATGTGAGTATTTAAGCCCTAAGGGCATTTTGGTCATTTGACCCCTAATTACTATATTTGGAAAATGGATTTTGTTAAGTTTATCAAAGTGAAAATTCTGGTTTTATTTTCCCCATCTCACCCGACCCCTCTCTCTCTCTTTCACTCAAAACCTCATGATTTTCAAAGCTTGAATTGTTGAAGAAAAGCTTAGTTTTGGCTTGTGTGAGGCTTGAGTTTGGAGGAAAGACCAATTGCTCTTATTTTATTGTGAATTGAGGTAACTTTTTATGATTTTAATCTTGTTTTTGTTGCTGAATTATTATGTTTGTAAATCATGATTTTGGTGTTGATGATGATGGGTTGCATGTTGAGTAATTTGATGTGAATCTTGTGGAATTGGGTTTCTATTGGTTGTATGCCTTGTTGTTGAGCTTGGGCAGAAATTTAATGATATTTTTAGGTTGGATTTTCATGCTTAATGTGGTGTTATGCTGCTGGTTTTTTTTAGGATTGTGTTGGGTGAGTTCATGCCCTTGAACATGAAGTTTTGATGAGTTTGAGCATGATTTTGCTATGTTTCTCAATTTGGATTTTTGGTAATCTTATGAGGATTTAGATGCATGTAATGTGTTAATTGAGTACCTGTATATGCTAGTAATCCTATATGTTAATCTGAGTGTTTAGTTGAGAAATTGGGGTTAAAAGTTTGGTTTGGAAGCTGAAAATTCGAAGAGGGGCTGCTCGTTTTCTGGGTTCTGCACCCAGATGCCGCGGCATGCTCTAAGCATGCCGCGGCCCGCCCCTTGTAGCTGGAACCTGGGTTTTGTCCCAGGTACCGCGGCATGGTCTGAGCATGCCGCGGCCCGCCCTCGTGTTTTTGTGCAGTTTCGAGTTGATTTTCGAAAGTTCGTAACTTTTGATTCCGAACTCCGATTTGGGAGTTCTTTATATCGTTGGAAAGCTTGTTCCGAGCTCTGTATGATTATCTAAGTTGTAAATGCCACGCTTGAATTTTTATGAGTTGAAAATCAGGGGTTAACCCTAAGTGTGAATTATTCCAGATTTGTGTGACTAGGATTACCGGCACCTGATCAGGAGCACCCGGGGATTCGAAATCTCTTTCTATAGCTGGACAACAGGTAAGACAGTAGTTTGCACGTAGAGTATGCGCAGTGGCGCTTATGTGAATATGATATATGTGAGTTTTTGTACCCGGGATTAGGGTTATTACCCTAATAGGAACGGTTTGCTAGCCTAGGGTTATTACTCTAGTGGAATATGTGTATATATGCCATGCATGTTAATTGAAATGAAATTTAAGGATTATGCGCTCAAGGCATAATCAGGTTGGACTCGGTACACATAACCGAGATGAACCACTTCTAAGGCCTTAATGTAATTAGACGTGTGAGAGCAACACGTGGGTCTACCTCACGTAGATTTAATTAGATGTGTGAGCGCAACACATAGGTCTACGCCACGTAGACATAAATGGGCATGTTGATATAGTGATCAAGTTTGTGCTATACAGACATATATGTGAATAAGCATAATATATTTGTTATGATTTATATTGTCTTGCTGGGCTTGGCTCACGGGTGCTCTACTGTGCAGGAAAGGATAAGGCATTAGCTGATCAGCCATGAGTTTCTGGAGCAGACGAAGAATGTACATGTTCACGCCACTTCAGACCAAGCGGGTTATGGGTCTAACAGTGTTGACTTTTGTATTCTGTTTTGCCGCTTAGGTCGGCTAGTAAGAAGGAACTTGTAATAATTTTGTAAATATTTTTGGGATCCCAACTATTTTGAAAAGTTTAAATATATTACAAGTTTATTTTCAGTCTGTTTAATATAAAGTTTAAATTCTGCGCTATTTTAATTAGTAATCCCGATTAGGGGATTAGGGTTTCATAATTATTTTTGGGTAGCGTGCCTAATTATTTAGGGCGTTACAGCGCGGGATCTTTTTGGTCGCATGTGGACTTATTCGGTCATTATCTGGTCAGATGATTGACACGTGTCCATTTTCTTCCCTTGATCCAACGTGACTAATGGAGTGTCTCTTCGCAATCTAGAGCATTAAATACCTTACTTTGAAGTTGTACCTCGATTCACGCAATGACAGTTATATGACACTGGATGCATGACGTTTGTACTTATTCAATGAGTGCTAACGTTCCTTTTTGGGGGAAAACTCCAAAATTTAAATTTTAAATTACTTAATTATCCCTCCAAATTCTTATAAAAAGGAATTTAAGCTTTCTTGACAATCTTTTAGCCATTTTTATTTCTTGCATATTACGAGAGCGAAAAATTCTCTTTTTCTTCTCAAACCAACAAAGAACCCTCTGTTGGAGATCATTTGCTGAAGTTGTCAAAGCAAACTCAAGAATATGCGAACAGTGAGTAAGTCATCTTCTTTTCTTTTTTATGTGATTTCCTTTGAATACATGCATTACATTTTTGAATTTTTTGATGTAATTCTGGGTCCTTGAATTTGTTCTTGACTGATCTAAGATTTAGACAATATTAGAGCTTTTAACTTCTAACTGATATACGTGTTGATTCTTTATGCTTCTAATTTCTCGCCATTTTGGCCAGAAATTATTTGAAAATATCCATTCATAAGTTTATGAATATCAGTGTTCTTTTAAACCCTTAATTTTTGGGGTTTCATTTTTGAGGTGAAATCCCTTCTTTTTTCTTTGAATTGGCTTGGTTGGCATATTCGATATGTTTTACCTTATTTTTCCCCATCTAGCTCTCACCCTTTGTCTCCCTCCTTTTGTAGATGAACCCTGGTGAGTTCTAGGGAGGTGAACATCATATCGACCAGGATCTCCTTCAACTTCTACAAGAATCATCCTTGGCTCGGTGCAGATTCATCTCCATTTAATGAAAGCTCCTCAACTTCTAACTTTGACGATTGGAAAGTTAACAGTGATCATTCTACGTCTCTAGAGCCTATGGTACAACATCAACAATACCCTGGCGGATAAGCAGAGAAGGGTACGATCGGTTCATTTTGGAATTGAACAAGGGTTAGAGGTGTTATCTTCCTGCTTCTTGGGCGTATAGGTTTTGACCTGGTGTTGTTGATATACTACCAAAAGGTTGACCGGCTCCATTGACCAAGAACACTACAGTAGCAGAAGTTGTTATCGTTGTAAGGCACACCTCTAATTTGAATTCTCTGTCCAAGGGTAGAATGATGGCAAGGACAAAATAGACCATGAAGAAGGCTTCGAAGTCCAACCCTCACTTTGCTCGGCTATTTACAATGGATGGAGTGAAGTAGGCTAGGCCTTTGAGCGTGGATGGTGAAATGGTAACTTGGGACATTGAAGTCCAAGAGATTGAGGATCAAGGCGAGGTCCATCCTGTTGGTCCCTCCGATGCTAAAGCAGAAGAAGAGGAAGATGGAATTCAAGTACTTCTTTTTGGCAGCTATAATGAGGTCAGAGAACCTATCTTTGAGCTAGGTGACGTCTTGGTGGTGAATTAGGACTATGTTGATGAGGAATACAAGGAGGCTCAACCCATGGGCACAAAAGGGAAAAAGGTCCTCGGTGGGTTTCTCCTCCGTCCACACTCACTTTTAAGAGATTAACAAATCTCTTTGAGGAAGGTCTCCTTAGGAAGGTGGAGGCATTCTTGCCTAGTCTCGGCCAACTGGCAATGAACCCTGGAGGTGGGTTTTGTGCATAGTCGGGTCTCATGCCAAACAAGGCACAATCCTACCCTTGCATCCATACTTTAAGGAGATAGACAACTACTATAAGATCTGTCCGACCCAATTCACCCCCAAAGGTATTAAGTACTTGGTCGTGTTCTTCGTATTGTACACCACACAGGGATGGAGTCAACCTTTCGCCCACGACAAAAACTAGTTATTTGACTTAAAATCAAGTCCAAAGCAAAATAGGTTGGGATATTTCTACTTTTCCCATGATGAATACCAGTGGCTGAGCGGCAGTACAAACAAGGAGGTGTCTAAGATCGCTGGGTTTATCGAAGATTACAACTTCGTCAAAGGCATGGATGCTGACCACCTTTCCTTCCATCATATTCCCTCCAACTTTCATCCTCGTTTTACCTTGGGTCTTAGGTCAAGATCCCAAAAGATTCTTCAGCTGTCAAAGTCAGCTGGAACATTTCCCTCCTGGCCACTACAACCAATTGTATTAAGTATGGGCTTTACGCGTTTTAGGAGGTTCGGGAGTCTGAACATGCAGCTGGGGGGATTAGTGCCGATCAGGAGCTCCAAATAATAAGAAAACTTTCAAGGCGAGTCAGGTGCCAATTGAACGGTCTATCAAGATTAGAGATGGCCTTGAAGAAGTTGCCTGTTCTACTGTCCAGGTGAAAGGAAAGGGGAAGGACGTAACAATGGAGGATGATGGGGATTATTTTGATGAGGATGCCCTATCATTTCTTGTTCGGGAGGGTGCAGCCCCCGAATTCCAAGGTATCTATTTTTCTACTTATCTTTATTTATTCTTACTTGTTTAGGTTTTTAACAAGTGTTTTCTTTCGTGAAGTCTTGTCAAAGAAAATGAAGTGAGCACTCAAGAAGAGGTCTGGTGATGCCTCTGGCCAAAAGTCACTCGCCAAACTCCCAAAGGTGGATAACGCTCTTCCCACTAGCATTACTTTAAGCTCCAAGACACGCCAAGTAAATGTTGAGAGGATCTCGACTGCCGTTGTTGTAGATATCCCCGAGACTATTCCCCTAACCAAGAAGAATTCCAAGACTTAACCTTTAGATGCATTAGCCAAAGGCTCTAAGGGGGCTAACACTAAGGGGCCCGACCTGCCAAAACCAATTGCTACTCTACTCACACTCCAACCAGAGACGAAGAAGGGCAAAGAGATGCTCAGTTTTTACCAGAATCATTTGATGCCCTAGGTTAACGAGCAGCTCACTAGGGTGGAGGATATGCTAGTGGAACTCTTGGTCGGCAGAGTTATGAAGGAAGTCACCAGGGTAAGCTTTTATCTTAAGATTTTTCTGTATGAATTTTTCCGTATATAAGTTTTAACTTTTTTTTATCCTTGCGGGTTAATTTGAAGTTGGCATATAATACTCCTGTGCCAAATCAGTAGCTCTAAAGGCTACCACGACCACCAATGACTTGAAGAAGGCACTAGAAGAGGCCAAAAAAGATGATGAATCGAAAGGCAAGTAGTTGGGCGAAGTGAACAAACAACTTATTGTTGCAAAAAAGTCTATAGATGACTTGAAACGGGAAATAAAAGACATTTCATCCACTGCCAAGCTTGGAGCAGATCTTGAGGAGGAATATAAGAAGGTGCGATAGCTGCTCAATGAAAGGGACGAACACACTTTTTCAAAACCAAGAGGTAAAAATTAAAGAACTAGCGAGTCTCTTTAGAAAGAGTTCGAGGGGAAGACTGTTGTGGAAGGGACCCTAGCCACTCAGAGGGAAGCACACCAAAAGGAGGTTAAGGAGTACGAAACAGGGACTTTAGAGGTCTTTTACGAGTTCTGGTCGACAAACCCTGAGGCTAACTTCGATTACTTAAGGGAAGATTTCCGTGCTAACTTCTTGGGCTTTTGTGAAGCTAAGAAAGCTGAGTAAGCAACAAAGAAATATGACGAGGGTTCTTCTGTCGCCCAAACTCATGAAGGCCTAATTGCTCAAGACTTGACTGCTCAGTATCAAGACCCTAGGACCCTCCTAGAGTGAACTTCTAAACTTTTTTTTTATATGTTCGACCTACAGGCCTTTTATTTGATACAACACGGCTGATGAGGCGGGTTAAACTTGGAATTATATTTACATTTTTTAAGATAAACGGCTGGCTAGGTAGCTTTTAATCCCGGAATCATTCTGCTTCTTTATCTTAATATAAATAGTTTCCTAAAATTTTGAATTTTATTTTTTGCTTTAGCTTATTTTTTACCAATGCTTGTATGGGTGTAGGTGCCCCCAAGTGATCTAGTAGACTTTTGACTCTTGGTCACTTGCATTTCATAAGTTTTATTTTATCTGTCCATCTTTTTGGTTTAGGCAAACCCTCTGCACACATGTTATGTAATCAAATAACTTGCTATAATTTGCAAAAAAGTATAAAATTGACACAATTTGAATGATAATTGATATCTTTATTCATTTATTAGTTTGTATGTGTGTTACCGTGGTAACGTACATTTATTAAATAAAAAGTCATTTTAGCCAATTTAAATATAAAAACTCTTGGATGGTATATTTTGACCAAAAGACATTATTAAAGAGTAATAATTTTTTTAAACTAACTATACTTTAAAAGTGGTTATCTGACCTTAGCACCGGTTGTTCTCTAAACCTTTGAGCGAGATTCGCTCATAAGGCCATCACTTAAGAGTAATGTTCAAGCATTGTGAAATTTATGTGGTCCATGGACCTTTTGCACTTATTGGTAGTATTTTCTTAAATGTTTGCTATTCCAATATCTTAGTACAAGAACTAGCTCCATATTTTCATTATACCGACCAAGCTTGTATGCTCTAGATTTTATAACTTTAGTTACTTGGTATGGTCCTTCCCAATTAGGTTCGAGCAAACTCGTTGCACTGTATCCTTAGTGCTTAGGAATACCCTTTTGAGTACCATGTCTCCGACAAAAAAATTCCTTACTTTCACTTGCTTGTTGAAGTAGCGAGCTACTTTTTGTTGATGAGCTAGTAGCTTTAGATTTGTTAAATTTCTTTTTTCTTCAACTTCATCAAGTAATTCTGCCAGGAGGGCATGGTTAGTCTGTTGGTTGTACGTCAACCTTCTATGGGATGGAGGTTCTAATTGTTGGAAATTATTTTACCAGGATCTATTTACTATCATGTATGTTGGATTAACCACCTAATATGAATTCTAAAACAATGAAAATAAACACATATAAAGTTAGAAAACCTTACAGTGGGTGCAGCGGAATATTATGACTCCTTCCGTTCAGATCTCTAGCCCTTGATTCCTTTCTGTAGCAGAGCATCACCAAGATCTGAACCTGGATCTTCTTTTCTCCTTCTTTGATGCAGAATTTCCATAGTCTTACATACTATGATTGAGATACCACTTGATGTGTGTGGGCACTACTCATTCACTCAAAGGTTCGAAATTTAGAGAGAAGAAAAGAGAGAGAGGCGTGTGAGGCATTTTCTGAGAGAAACAAAGTGATCAAAGATGTGTGTCTGTTTCCTCAAGCCAACACTTTCTATTTATAGAAAACCCTCTAGGTTTAGGTTAGAATTGCATGGCATTAAAATAATGGAAACTACAAATGGAATTTCCTATGCATAGGGCCGGCCATACAAAGGGATTGGGCCTCACTTTGCAACTTTCCCATTTTGTTATTTTCCATTCCCATTTTCTCAAAAATGCCAATTTTCCAATTTAACCTTTTAAATGTCAATTCTAATTATTTAATAACTTGGAAATAATTATTAAATAATATTGCCATTTAATATATTTATTAATTTAGACATATAAAGTCTCTTAATCAATAAATAAACCTAAAATCTCTTTTCTTTACAATTTCGCCCTTGCTTAGTGAAAATTCATAAAGTAGACATAGTCCAACTTTTAGAATTATAATTGATTAATTAAAGTCAATTAACTGAGTCTTACAAGCAGTATGGTCTCAACTAGTATGGGGACCATGGGTCTATATAACCGAGCTTCCAATAAGTTGAACCGAATTTACCAAGTAAATTCCCTAACTTATTAATTCCTCATTGAATCCACACTTAGAACTTGGAATTGCACTCTCAGTCATATAGAACGCTCTATATGTTCCATGATATAGACACGTCATTAGTTATCCATTGTTATAACCCTAATGTGATCAATGATCCTCTATATAGATGATCTACATTGAAAAGGCACTACTGTTACCGCTACACCTTCAATGTATTTTATCCTTAAAACACTTAACCCTGTATAAATGATATTTCAGCTAAGAGAAATGAGATCTCCACCATTTATCTTCGTTTGGTTAAGCTCGAAGGAAATCATCCTTTACTTTCTATTTGCCAAATAGAAGCTATAGATTCCATATTTATGTTAGCGCTCCCACTCAATTGTATTACCGTGTTCCCAAAATGTACGTATCACCCTGACCCAAAAGTAGGCTTAACTAACAAATCAAAGAACACGAGTAACACTCTTGAGATTGAACCTAACCATATCAGGATTAAGATCATTTGATCTAGGATCAACAGGTGATATTGAATTGAATAGATATTACGGTAAGTTTTAATATATCTAATCAAAGTTCAATATCGGTCCCTTCCGATGTATACTCCATACATCCGATACTGGTAAACTTTGTCAATGTCCTAGAAAGGACATAACACTTTTCCAAGGTGTAAGAATACTTATCGCTGATTATACCATGTCAGTCTAAATCCAGTGTTCTGACAAATCAGGGAATAAACTTTTGAACATATAATTAAGATTATATTCCACTGTGCTGACAACACTATAATCTTAACAAATTCATATGTTCTGGACTTAAAAAGAATTCATACATTATATACATATAATCATGAAATAAATCATGTGAACCATGCAACATAAAATGTTATTTCTGATCTTTATTAATAAGTAAATCTGATTATATGAAATGAGTTTTATTTAGGGCATAAAACCCAACAAACTCCCACTTGCACTAATATAAAACAAAAAGTGCATTTCAAATAATCATTAACACCTTGATATACAAATCAAGTGTAATAGTAGTAAACTCCTCGTAATAGGATCTGACAGGTTGAATTAAACACAACCTCTTCTCGACCATTACTCTTCCTTTAATCACAAAATCCCTGATAATGTGAAATTCCTCTCTATATGTCTACTCTCTTGGGATACTGGATTCTATACTTTTGGCAACTACTTCTTGGTTATTCAAGAAGTAACCCTAGTAGTTAAGGCAAGTTGGAACAGTGCCACAAATGTATAAAACTTTCCTTAGACTGAATAAGTATCTTTCCTGCAACTTTTAACATTCAGTCTCTCTCTGGTAGACCAAGAGATTTCAGATAGGTTTTTACACTTCTCCAAAATCACTACTCCACCCCCAGAGTAATCACCATCTTATCAGCAGACTTTCTAGCACAAAGGCAAGTCTCGAAATCTGATGTGGTGTAGTCTAAGAGTTTCAAAACCACCCTTATCGACTAACATATAGTTCCTCCTCTTAATCTTAAGATTTACTTGATTGTCTTCCAATGTTCCTCTCCTGGATTAATCTGATACTTACTCATTACTCCCACTCAACAGCAGGTGTCTGGTCTAAGGCATACTAAAGCATATCTGAGACCTCTCACTGTTGATTTAAGAAATTCTTCCATGGATTTATCTTCTCTGGAATAGTTGAAACTTTTCCTTAGATAAATAAAATCTATGCCTAGAAGTTGTGAAGCTTCTATAGATTGCCATTGGAAAGAAAATGCTTCAGCATCTTACTAAAGTAAGTTACTTGCATTAGAGTAAGTAATTACCAGGTATACCACAAGCCATAGGTTTAGATAAACTCAAACCTATAATACTAGGAACAAGAAGTTTTGTTAAGTCCATTGAATAGACTTATTAACGAAAATTTCCTTTCATGTCCTTGTAACAGAAAACTTTAGGTTACTCCATGTGAATGGATCAAACCATAGTTTTATTGGCTTTCTTCTTAGTTTCTTATCTTGACAATCCATTACTTGTTCAAACTCACAATGGATTTTAATCACTAGTGTCTTCCAAGTCATACGAAGGTGAAGTTCCTTGAAACTCTCCCACTACGACAAGGTACCGTGAATTATGTCTAAGAAAACTAAATGGTATAGACCTCTTCAGTTGTATTAAGACAACAGAGGCAGTGGGATCATCTTGTAAAATAAGATGATAGAACACTTTTGGAATCAAGAAAAATTAATCTCCTTTATTTGCTACTTTATTTTCAGACTTAGTCATTTTCTTAGAAAAGTAGTATTTGTTTAAACAAACACTTTCTTATCTAATGACTATGGGATGCTCCACCCCTAATCACTTAGAATAGCTAACAAACATGCAAACCAAGGTTAGCAGTTCTAGCTTTTCTTAAGATTTCGATTAGGTCATCCATGAATCTAGTAATGATTTACATTAAGTATATAATAATTGCATCATTCTGAAATTTTATTACCATAGAATGATTTAGGCAATGACTAGTAACTAATTATCAAAATGCAACTCGAATTTTTGGGGAGGTAAGTTTGGATATAATTCAAAATCAAATTAATGATCTTTGAACTGCATATCTACTAACTTTTTCTCCACCCTTATCAGTTCGCAAGATCTTTAACCACTTACCATTGCTAGAAATTCATGAAATTTTTCAAACATTTCAAATTTCTTTTGCGTAAGGTAAAATCTAGAGTGATCGTTTTAAGAATACAACGAAAACTCATATCCACCCCTGAATGTACATCCATCTGCGAATGAGATGATTATACTTTCAGTGGATATAGGCATATTAACTCTTTGTAGAGAATGATCTTGTCAAAACCACTATGAACAAGATACAAATGCCATAGATTTATAAAATGTGGTTGTATCTTTTAGTTACAACAAAGAGTTCTTAGAATAGTGCAAGGGGATTCTGGTCACAGAATACTAAACTCATACAGTTTAAATCCATTGAAAGAAAATGGTTATGAAACACTTGTGAAAGTGTAACTGTATAATTAGTAACTCTTTCTTGGACCACCACTACTAATCTAACTCTATTATTTGCCTATACAAGTAGGAGATATCTAAGATTGAGGATTTATATCATTTTGGGATAGAATTCCGGGAATATAATCATATGCGTCATCTAATTTCTTAAGAGAAAATATGACTTTATATGATTTATAGACCATTCATCCAATGATATGTTATTAAGCTAATTCGAAATGAATAAGCTAAGGGGAATTAGGATAATTTCGTTTTAAATAAGAATCCAACGATGCTCCGATTAGCGAGAGTCAAAGTAATCTTATTTATACAATCTTCTTGTTTCATATTGTAACATACTAGTCTAAGGTGTCATCAATTGATGAACAGCTAGATGTTGCATATACAATATTTATCTTTCGAGATCTAACATTATTATGTTAGTCTAATGGTGAAAATCCATTAGGGATTTATCTCATTAGAAAAACAAGCCAAGTTAGACCAACAATGAAGATTCAAAATTAAACTGCAATTTAATAACAGAAAATAACATGGTTCAATACAAATTCATACACAATTCAGAAATTATGAAAGCATATAGCAAGTAGGAATGACAAGTGAAAATACTAAAACATACAATCCTAAATAATTTCCAAGGTTTTCAACAAACTGATATCAGTGTCCCGTTTAGGCGAGAGTCAAAGCTACCATTCATTGAATAGAGTTGTCAGCTCATCTAAAATGATCAACATTCTAGCAACCTTTTATTCGATCAAGATTGGAATCCGCGTTGTCCCGTTTAGGCGAGATTCAAGGCTATTCTATCTTATGAGCTTCCACCATTGTTTCATATTCTTGCAAGTTTTATACAGTCGCCACCATTAGGATGATCGTAAACTATATAAAAAACGTACAAGATTACTTATCTTTCGAGATTAAACGGTGCTAACTTGCTAATGAACGTTCCTCCATTAGGGAGGATTACTCACTAAAACAATAGCTATGTAAAACCAATAATGGAGATCGAATATCCTAATAATAATAAAGCTTATTATTTAATGAAGGTCGTATTTTCTTCTAATATTTATTTTAAATATATATTTATTTAATCAAAATTTCCAATTTAGAATTAAAAATTTCAAATATAAATTTTAATTTAATATTGATAAATTATACTTAGATGGATATGAAAATAATGTGAATTATTTCCATCTTAGTAATAATTTCCATAAATATTTAGAAAATTATTCAATTTAAGTTGTTTCAAAATTAATTTAAATTAATTTACAACTTCAAATTTAATTTTCTGTAAATATATATTGCATTTCGAAAAATGAAGTGTATAACAATACTACTTTCGAAAATGCTCTAAAATAAAATAAAAATAAATCCTGAAAAATTACTCTAATTTTATGTTGACCCAAAATTAATAAAAATTAATTTTCAACAAAAATATAATTTTCCTATTTAATTAAATATCTAAGAAAAATTTCAAATATTTAAGTATCATGATTAAAAAATCAACTTAAATATTAATTTTCTATTTAATTAAATACACTAGAAAAATACTTCAAGCAAAACAGATAATATCTATCTAGACTTTCATGGACTAATTAATTCAATTTCTAATTATAATATATTTTAGTTCATTTATTTTAATTAATCATTAAATGAAAAATCATTGATTTAAGTTGGTCCAAAATTAAATAAATAATTTTCAACTTTAATCTATTTTTCAAATAAAATTCGAAATTTCTGCATTAAAGAAATACAATTTCGAAATTTTGGGAAATGATTAATAAAATAAAATAAAATATATTTTGAAAATTATTCAAATTTAAGTTATTCTGAAATAAGATTCCAAACTTAAAATAATTTTCAACTTTAATTAAATAACATGAAATCAACAATATTTAAGTATCGTGATGAAAATCAATTTAGATATTGAAATTTTCAATTTAATTAAATGTATTAAATTCAAGAAATAAATAATTAAGTATAGAGGAAACTTAATTATTAATTCTAGTTTAATACTAGGAAAATATTCTAAACTTAGATTGTACCAAAATTAATTATGAGACAATTAATTTCACAATCAATGATATTTTCCTATTTAATATTAGAAATAATAACTAGTACTAGAAATAACTATCTAGAATATATCATTAACTAAGTGTTTTTCTAAAATTAACTTTAAAATATTACATGAAAAAAAAAATTTCATATATTTTAAAAGTTAATTATGTTGCTAATTCAATTTTAATTAGGTTAGACTAATATAATTAACCTAATACAATTATTTAAATAAGGCAAATGGGCCTTCATAATTGGGGTAGTTCATGTGAGGGGTAGCTGGGTTCAGTATGTCGTACCCACTTCTATTGGCCCCCAACTCTCACACAAGGCCCAAAAGAGAGGAATTTAACCTTTAAATAAATAATTGTTATTCATTGAATAAGCTCAAATCTAATTGGACCTAAATAAATTTACTTATGTCAAAATTTATTTTAGCAACCTAGTCCATTTACTTAGTAAAACTTAAATGGGCTTCCTATATGTATCTAAGCCCAAAAGCAAACATATAGGCTCACACAGGTCAAATGATTTGGATGGACCCTATCATGTTACTAGGTTTACACAGATGAAAGAAGTACAAAATTTACTTGTTACAAATTATTTATAAGATCTATCGTCAATTGGACTATGATTAAAATCAGATCATTGGATCTGTCAACAAGTTAATCATAGCAATTTAGATCAGATAAATAATAGGTTTGTAAAAAAAATTTGAACAAACAATATTAATAAACAAACATTGTCCATGTAACATATGTGAAATAAGATATTAATATAATTAAATTATTATTCTTAAACTAACCAAATAAAGGAAACTAATTTTAAAATATCTAGGTTTATTTGAATCAAATTAAATTAAATATCTAATAAGATCAATGATTTAAAAGGAAAGAATCTTCAATATCACTTTCAGATCTTATAATTTAATAAAATAAACCAATTTTAAAATAGATTTGGTTAGATAATTATTATTTTAGGAATAAAATAATAGATGAATAATAATCACCATAATTATATGTCAAAATATCTCAAATTAGGCAATATTCAAATTTCTACAAAAATATCTATGTTATTTAAATATTTAAGATATGATTTATAAATTTCTAATAAGGAAAAAATTATATATATAGAAAAAATATCATTTTAAACTTATAATTTATAAATAATTAAATATTTAACAAAATAACAAATTTTTGAATTTGAAAAACATTATGGTAAGTATATCTATAAAAATATCTATGTTAATTTCAAATTTATTAATTATTTAATTTGTCATATAAGATAATTTTAATATAACATTTTAAATAAAAAGACAAAGTTATCTTTTAATTTAAAATATCTTAAATATCAAAATATCTAATCTTATAATTAAATAATAAATAAATATTAAAGAAGTTAACAAATTTTTAAATCTGACCATAATAGGAAATATTTAAAATTAGAAACATTCCAAAATAGAAATATTTAAAAATTAGAAAAATTCCAAATTGAAAATATTTAAAATTGGAAACATTTCAATTTAAAAATATTTAAAAATGAAAAAATGAATTTTGGGAAACAATCCCATGAAAAAATTGGATTTTTTGGGAAAAAATCCCAAAAATCGCAACTTTAGGGGATGGCTGCCCAGTAGGCTGCAACTGCAGCCCAGGAGGGCTGCTAGCAGCCCATACGCGCGCGGATCGTGGGGAGGGGCGCCGAGAAAACTCGGCGCTAGCAGGATTTTCGTGGGCGTATGTGGGCGGACAGCAGGGTGCACACGGGCTGGATGCTCAGCTCACGCGCGCGGAGGAGGAGCTTGTCCGAAGCTCCTGGGCGTGCGATTGAGCATCCATGCATACCCGAAATCCAATTTTTTCAAAATTTCATATCTTTTTCAATTTTTATCGGAATCAAGTTCCGTAAAAAACAAAATTGCTTAATTTTTCACAAGGAATCCAAATAAAATATTTTCAAAAATCGAAAAAATATTTTTCATGGAAAAAGGTACTGTACAACATATACATTCATCAACTAACACATAAACCAACATGAAGCCATCCAAATCAACACAAAAACATACAAATCATCATTTTAATTCATATTACATGAAAGTAAATCATTACCATGGCTCTGGTGCCAGTTGTTGGAAATTATTTTACCAGGATCTATTTACTATCATGTATGTTGGATTAAAAACCTAATATGATTTCTAAAACAATGAAAATAAACACATATAAAGTTAGAAAACCTTACAGTGGGTGCAGCGGAATATTATGACTCCTTCCGTTCAGATCTCTAGCCCTTGATTCCTTTCTGTAGCAGAGCATCACCAAGATCTGAACCTGGATCTTCTTTTCTCCTTCTTTGATGCAGAATTTCCATAGTCTTACATACTATGATTGAGATACCACTTGATGTGTGTGGGCACTACTCATTCACTCAAAGGTTCGAAATTTAGAGAGAAGAAAAGAGAGAGAGGCGTGTGAGGCATTTTCTGAGAGAAATAAAGTGATCAAAGATGTGTGTCTGTTTCCTCAAGCCAACACTTTCTATTTATAGAAAACCCTCTAGGTTTAGGTTAGAATTGCATGGCATTAAAATAATGGAAACTACAAATGGAATTTCCTATGCATAGGGCCGGCCATACAAAGGGATTGGGCCTCACTTTGCAACTTTCCCATTTTGTTATTTTTCATTCCCATTTTCTCAAAAATGCCAATTTTCCAATTTAACCTTTTAAATGCCAATTCTAATTATTTACTAACTTGGAAATAATTATTAAATAATATTTCCATTTAATATATTTATTAATTTAGACATATAAAGTCTCTTAATCAATAAATAAACCTAAAATCTCTTTTCTTTACAATTTCGCCCTTGCTTAGTGAAAATTCATAAAGTAGACATAGTCTAACTTTTAGAATTATAATTGATTAATTAAAATCAATTAACTGAGTCTTACAAGCAGTATGGTCTCAACTAGTATGGGGACCATGGGTCTATGTAACCGAGCTTCCAATAAGTTGAACCGAATTTACCAAGTAAATTCCCTAACTTATTAATTCCTCATTGAATCCACACTTAGAACTTGGAATTGCACTCTCAGTCATATAGAACGCTCTATATGTTCCATGATATAGACACGTCATTAGTTATCCATTGTTATAACCCTAATGTGATCAATGATCCTCTATATAGATGATCTACATTGAAAAGGCACTACTGTTACCGCTACACCTTCAATGTATTTTATCCTTAAAACACTTAACCCTGTATAAATGATATTTCAGTTAAGTGAAATGAGATCTCCACCATTTATCTTCGTTTGGTTAAGCTCGAAGGAAATCATCCTTTACTTTCTATTTGCCAAATAGAAGCTATAGATTCCATATTTATGTTAGCGCTCCCACTCAATTACATTACCGTGTTCCCAAAATGTACGTATCACCCTGACCCAAAAGTAGGCTTAACTAACAAATCAAAGAACACGAGTAACACTCTTGAGATTGAACCTAACCATATCTGGATTAAGATCATTTGATCTAGGATCAACAGGTGATATTGAATTGAATAGATATTACGGTAAGTTCTAATATATCTAATCAAAGTTCAATATCGGTCCCTTCCGATGTATACTCCATACATCCGATACTGGTAAACTTTGCCAATGTCCTGGAAAGGACATAACACTTTTCCAAGGTGTAAGAATACTTATCGCTGATTATACCATGTCAGTCTAAATCCAGTGTTCTGACAAATCAGGGAATAAACTTTTGAACATATAATTAAGATTATATTCCACTGTGCTGACAACACTATAATCTTAACAAATTCATATGTTCTGGACTTAAAAAGAATTCATACATTATATACATATAATCATGAAATAAATCATGTGAACCATGCAACATAAAATGTTATTTCTGATCTTTATTAATAAGTAAATCTGATTATATGAAATGAGTTTTATTTAGGGCATAAAACCCAACATTAATTCAATGGGCAACATTGCCTCATAAACCATAAGTCATGGCAAAAGGTGTCTGCCTGGTTGTTATCATTTTCAGTTGCTATGTACGATCAAAGTACCTCAAGTAGTTCCTCAAGCCAGTTACCCCGTGTTGGAATTTATTTTCCAGGATCTTAGATCTACTCATAAGTATGTTGTTTAACACCCTAAATATAAACTTTCTAAAACGATAATTAAACACATATAAAGTTAAGAAAACCTTACATTGGTAGCAGCAGAATAATGTCTCCTTCCACTCAGATCTCTAACCCTTGTATCCTTTCTGTCGCAGAGTATTATCAAGATCTGAGCCCGAATGTCCTTCTCTTTGTGTGTGATCCTTCACAGTCTTCCAATCTATGATTAAGGTACCACTTGCTGTGTGTGGGCACTACTCTATCACTAAGGGTTTCGAAATTGTGAAGAGGAAAAGAGAGAGAGGTAGGGTCGGCTATAGAGAGAGAAAGTGGAAGGCTCAGTTTTTCTGAAAAGGCAATCTTTTAATTTTTTGACAAAAAGCTTATTTTTTGACTAGCCATCACTTTCTATTTATAGGCAACTACTAGGTTTAGGTTAGTAATTATTTGGCATTAAAATAATGAAAATATTAATTGGAAAAATCCTATCAAGTGGCCGGCCACAGGTGTTATTGGGCCTCACTTGAATTTTGCAGTTTTCACAATTTTTATTTTTATTTTCTCAAAAACGCCAATTTTCCAATTCTAACCAATTAAATGCCAAAACTAATTATTTAATAACTAAAATAGATTATTAAATAATATTATCATTTAATATAATTATTAATTAGACATATAGAGTCTCTTAATTAATAAATAAACCTAGAATCTCTTTTCTTTACAATTTCACCCCTGCTTAGTGAAAATTCACAAATTAGACATAGTCTAACTTTAGAATTATAATTGATTAATTATAAATCAATTATTGAGTCTTACAAGCAGTATGGTCTCAACTAGAATGGGGACCATGGATCTATATGCTGAGCTTCCAATAAGTGAACCGAATTTACTAAGTAAATCCCTACTTATTAATTCCTCGTTGAATCCACTCTTAGAACTTAGAATTGCACTCTCAGACTTATATAGAGCATTTTATATGTTTCATGATATAGATATGCTATCTCATTTAACCATTGTTATAATCTTAATGTGATCAAAGATCCTCTATATAGATGATTTACATCGAGATGGAATAATTTTACCGTTTTCACCCCTCAATGTATTTGGCCCCTTAAAACACTTAGCTACCTCTAAATGATGTTTTAGTGATCTATGAATTAGTCACTGAAACAAGAGCTCATCCATTTACTTCTATTTAGCTAAGCTCGAAGGGAATCATCACTTGACTTCTATACACCAGTAGAAGCTATAGATTTCATATTTATGTTCAGCGCTCCCACTCAATCATACTATCATGTTCTTAAAATATACGTATCACCCTGACCCAAAAGTAGGCTTAACTAATAAATCAAAGAACATGAATAGCACTCCTGAGCTGAGCCTAAGCATATCAGGATTTAGATTCTTTTAATCTAAGATCAACTACTGATATTGACTTGGAAAGATACAACGGTAAGTTTATAATATCTTAACTAAGTTCAATATCGGTCCAGTCCAATGTATACTTCATACATTCGAAACTAGTATACTTTACCAATGTCATGGAAAGAACATAACACTTACTCCAAGTGTAAGTACACATCATCGCTGATTATCACATCAGTGTAAATCCAAAACACTGATGAAACATGGACTTAGTCTTTTGAATCATATAATCACAATCACATTCCACTGTGTTGACAATACTGTAATTGTGAATAAATATATGTTCTGGACTTAACAGATTTTGTGCTTATATATATAATAAACATATTAAACTATAAGCATGTAAAATTCATGCAAACATAAATCACTTCAAATTTCTTATATTGATAACTAATCAGATTGTAAAGGGTTTTATTTAGGGCACAAAACCCAACAAACTCCCACTTGCACTAACATAAAACAAACTGTGCATTTTAATCAATCTGTTGTCTTGATCTTCAGATCAAGTGTAGTATATTTGAATCCACCCAAACTTTTGGAAACAAGTTCATAAAAACATTATGAAACATCCTTTACTGTATGCTTTACTCATCAAGGGATACAAAAATCCTTACTGTTTTTAAAGTACATCTGAATAAACAGAAGACATATCTCTCATATTTTAAAATTTGGAACTGAGATGCTTCACACACTTTCTCGAGGTGCATAATAAGCACAGGTAGGGGTGTTCATTGGATCACATCCAATATTTTTAGGCCTATCGAGATTTAATCTGATTATATATTGGATGATAGATTTTACCATATGATTCGATCCAACTAATTTCAATCATCCAATTGATCCAACATCCAATGGATATTGGATTAGATCAGTTCTATCCATTGGATGTATTTCATGTATATCTATTAGTTTAATTTGGGTTTATCCAATATTTTAGATCTAATATTTATTGGATGAGATCGGATCCATCTAATATTTTAGATCCAATATCTACTAGATTGAATTGGACCTATCCAATTTAAAAAAAGTAAAATTTTAATGTTAATTTTGATATATACATATATTTTTCTTACGTATAACAACATAAAATTTAATTTTTCATTCAAACTAAATGAAAATATTCATTAGTTTGATTAGATATTGGATGTATTGGATTTTTGGACACTCCATCCAACATCCGATCTGATCCTATTGGATATTCAAAAATAACATCCAATCTGATCTGATCACAATTAGATATCCAATATTTGGCGGTCGATTGTTATTAGATTGGATTGATTTATGCACACCCCTAAGCACGGGTCAAAGGATTCGTAACACATGTGCTACAAAAATAGGTATTTTATCCTGGTTTTTAGGGGCATTTTATTTAAGTTTTTGCTAAAATAAAAATCGAAATATATGCTAGTGGGATAAAAAAGAATTTTTAATCCTGATTTTTATATAAAAACCCAAGATAAAAGAGATTTTCTATCCCGATTTTTATGTAAAAACCAGGATTAAATGTTAAAAAATACAATAAAAAATTAAACCCAAAAAAAGTTATACCAGTTCCATGAAAGTCACTATCACTTTTACAATCAGAGACCAAAATTTTATAATCAATCAATACAAAAACTATATTAACTTTACCAACCCAAAAACTAAAACTTTATTATCAATTCAGAATTTTACAATTTTCTCAAAATATACAAATGAAATCAGTAAAAGACAAGCTAAACTTTACACCAAAAAAAATCAGTACAATCAAAGCCACCACTGCCTTCGACAACCACAAACCGACACGAACAACGACTAACCATTAACCTTCCTCAACCACCAATCGTGAAGCTCCGTCCACCACGAAACCCCACGAACCTACAAGCACCATGGTCAATGAATTGCCACAGACCTCTGTCCACCTGAGAAAAGAAAGAAGGAGAGAGATCCAAACCTCTGTCCACCAAGAATCAAAGTTTCATAAAAAAAATGTAGAACAAGATCAAACAATACCTAGAGGTTTCCATAAGAAAGATCAGCGTCGCGAAGCCCGGGAGAAAGAGCCAGCATCGCAGAGGCCGACCGGAGAAGATTAGTCCAGCCTAGAAGATGGCAGCACGGAGAACATGGAGATAGAGATAGCAGCGGATGAGAAAGAAAGTGTGGGAGAAAGAGATAAAACCCTAAACCTAAATGTCTTTTTATATGGTCAATTATAAAAAAAAATTAATGAAAATAAGTTCAAGAAACCGTGTGATAGAATGCTTTATTGAAAAGCTAGAGACATGTTTGGCAAAATACCAAATAACCATAGTGGAAATATTATTTTTTGAGGTCCAACCAAATGGGGCCCTTGTTCCAACTTTTATCCCAGTTCTTAGCTAAAAATTGGAATTAAAAGTCTCACTTAAAATGTTAAGGTTGTGTTTGGTAAATGCATAAAAATAGCCCTTCCAACATTGTTTTTTGTGTGTTTGTCAAACAAGACCCTTGTTCGAAACTTTTTTCTTTAAGAATCCAACTATAAAAGTGAGATCAAAAGTAACAAAATAACTTTTGTCCCACTTTTTTTTTTCAAATTTAAAAAGTGGGCTAAAAAGTTCCTTTTGTTGTAGTGCTAGCCGTCATTTCACATCCTCATACGTCACGCACTTTCTCGAGGTGCATAATAAGCACGAGTCAAAGGATTCATGATATGTGTACTCTACATAAGGAAAACAAAAAGGTTTGCGAGCTTTCGCAACCTTCTACTTTGGAATTCCAAAGGGCCATACCCATTTGCAGTTTTGCATTTTACGATGAATCCAAATTGGAGCTGCAAGCCTTCGCGACTCTTGAGCCTCAAAGGCTTAGGAGATAAATTTTATACGTGCTTCCGAATAAGTGACACATGTACTTTCAAGGCCTAAGGTTAGTGGATCAACTCACCACGGAGTCAAATTATGACTTCGAATTCAAAGACGAATCCAACCTACAGACATGATAAAGTAGGACCTCATGGTCCCAAAAGAGCTACATGCTTAGAAGGCAAAAGGTCTAGCAGAGCGAATTTGGATACCCTCATAGGGTAATTCAGAATGGGCAACTGAAAAAGACATCTAAAGGCATCCAAAAATCATCCTACGATGCATCCTCCACACACATAATCCTTAAATTCAGAGGTTTATCCCCTACATCATACCTAGGGGTGCACACACCACCAAAAGGAACATACCTTTTTGACCAACGCCATATTCTCTAACAGTTACTGTACATAATGGGTTGCACATGACACTTCTCACCATCAAATGGTCTCCACTCGTACGGAAGATCATTATCTCTTAAGTTGGATCTCACCTAGCAGACCCAAAGTTAATATAAATTGTATTTTACCCCATTAGTGAGCCTAGTTGACACATATAAATCCTAGCATTTCTGGGTTTACTCATAAACCCGACTCTATCTTATAAATAGAATATTACCCCTTCAAGCAGGGGCGAAGCTAGGATTAGGTCAAGGGGGGCCAATATACTCTTCGAGATTAAATTATTTAGTCCACATATAAAATAGGATTAATACTATTTTAGACTTTGTATTTTACAAAAGTTACCGAATGAATTCTCTGTTTTGTAAAATGACAAATTGGACCCTGTATTTTTCAAAATGGTACAAAATACTAGTACTCTAAGCTCAATTTTCAATATTTTTTTTTAATAAAACTAACTTGAAGACAATTTATAGCACGCACTAATGCAGAAAATGTACACAGTTTTATCATAACAACTCTAGATCGAGTTTAATTAACTTTTATTTTGACAAAAAAATTAGCTTAGGGTACTATTTTGTACCATTTTGAAAAATACAGGGTTCAATTTGTTATTTAACAAAACCGATACTTTAATCAGTAATATTTGTAAAACAAAGATTCAAAATAGTATTTATACTATAAAATATTATATTTTTCATGCAACTATCAAATAAATAAAAATCATTATCATCAATATAATTTAAGATCAAATAATATATAATGTGATAATAATAAAATTTCAAATTTTGAGAAAAAATAATTTTACATCAGTCGAGTACTACATCATTTAAATATATTGAATGATAAACTAAAATAACGGTATGATTTTTTATATATTGTATATCAAAATTATCAACTTAAGAAATTAATGAATCACACTAAAAAAACTATTGAGTTCAAATAAAATTTTAAAATCAGCTAATATTACTAATAAGCTACAAAATTCACAAATTTTAATATTTCTTGAATTCAATACGAGTATAACAAATAAATTTCTGGTGTAGAATTCCGTATAATGATTCACATAGAAACTACCGAAGAAATCACCAATCCAAACTGTAAATTGGAAAAAAAAAATTAAAAATAGTATATAAAGTAATTCCCTAATTTTTTTAGTGACTATCAAAGAATAATATTTATTAAAAAATATTCTGTATATACTAATAAAGTGGTCGTAATAGTTGTTTACATATAGAAATTTTAAATGATATATATGAATATTAATTGGATAATAAAATCATATTAAATAATTTTAATTTTATTTTTATGTGTAATTTTAAAAATATATTAAAAATAATAAATTTATACAAAGAACTCTAAAGAATTTTTTTAAAAAATATCATACGATTTCTTTTATATAAAAAAGGCTAATTACGTCAAAAAAAGGCTAATTAGTATTTTTGCTCCCTAACTATAATATGTACCAAATCATGCCCCCAAACTTTTGAGGCCGTTAAAAATTCCCTCCAACTATTGAGGATGTTGAATTCAAGGACTTCCGTCCAATTTTATTAATGGAAGTCTGACATGAATGAAACTTCAAGTGACATGATTTGATATATGTCAAAATTTCAGGCACATGATTTGATACATATTAAAGTTCGGAAAGCATGATTTGATACATATCAAAGTTCAGTGATACGATTTGGTATAAGACAATATTCATTTTAGTAAAAATAAATGAAATTGAACAGAAATCCTTGAATCTAACAATCTCAATAGTTCGAAGGAAATTTTAACGGTCTAAAAAGTTCAAGAAACATGATTTGATATATATTAAAATTTGGAGTATCAAATTCCTAATTAGCCAAAAAATTATTGGTTAACTATGTTTTCCAAATTTATATGTTTATAATGAAACAAGTTATTATTTGTAATGGAAGAAGTTACATTTATTTGTTTATTTGTAAGTGTGCTAATTTTAATACTATGTAATTTCTCTTTATTTAATTTGTTATTTTATTTTTCTTTGTTTATGTTGTTATCTACATGCATGCGTTGTTTTATTATGCTTTCCAGCGGGAATTAAAACTGCAAAGCATAATAAGTTTTTTTTTTTTTGAAAAAAAGCATAATAAGTTCTTCAACCAAAAAAAAAATTGAAAAATCAAAAACTAATAATACATTCATAAGCATAGAGAGAAGAGAACAAAAATTAGAAGAAGAAAAAATGGAGCAATTAAAAGAATGGCTATTTAGGATTTCTATTCTCAAGCTATGTCATATGCATTATTTTGTCCCTTGAGTTTTTCAATTTGTCACAAATTGATGGTGTAATGTTGTACATTAGTTTTTCTATCAAGTTTTGTCACATTTGGCAAACAAAATAATGACATAAATATTTAGTCATTTGTCACGTCATTGTTATGTCAAAGTCACGTGCTTAATTAATATTAAAAAAATAATTTTTTTAATTAAATTTTACGTTAATTGATTTTTGATTCAATAATTTTTATTTTTTTAATGTTAAATTATATATGTGTGTTGATGTGACAATTAGATAAGTATTTATATCATTATTTTATTTGCTACGTATAATAAAATTTAATAAAATAACCAATTTACGACTAAAAAGTTGAAAAGGTAAAATAATAGTCTAAAAAAAATCTAAAGTTGAGATGGTAAAATATGTCATATGGGGCAGAAATCTAAATTGCCTAAAAGAAAACTAAAAACAACTATATTCATAGAATCCATAATCAATGGTTAAAGAAAAGTGCCTCAAGGGATCATTAAAAAGAGAAGCACTTTATTTTTTTCTTTGTTGTTCTTCTTTATTGTATCTTGTTAAAAAAGAGGAAATTAAATTGTGTGAGCACGATGATGAGAAAATTAAGGAGAATAGTTAATACTTTTATATGTAAGATGTACCAAGTCGTGTTTTGGTAAGGTACTTTTTCCCTTAATTATTATTATTGTTTGCTTTCGTATTTCTGTACTTATTTTAGAGCTTTTATTGATGTTTTATCAAATCTTTGAACCATATGAGGGAAAAAAAGAAAAAGTTAAAGGTCCAATTTTGGTGCTGTTGTTTTGATAGCACATATCAGAATTAGGCATCTCCTTCAATACCATGGACTCGTAGACTTTAATAATATGCCAACCACCTTATTGATATCGTTAACTTCCTGTTATAATCTCTTAGTCAATTTCTACGCTAAAAAACAACACATGTCTTGAATAATTTTTTTTTTATTTTTTTTATGGCGGTGTTCTCTACAATATCATCTTATAAATTTTTGAAAAATTTCAAATACTGTAAATTATTCAGAATTTTTCAAAAATATATACTGTAACTATAACGAATACCGAAAAAAATTTAAAAAAATATATTTGAAATGAGAATAGTTATAATGTATTATTCTCTCAGATGTTATATTGTTATTGATGTAATTAAATATTCAATCTATATGATTTAAAAAAAATAATTTTTAAAAAATATCGATAATTATTTGTGGTTCACCTATTAAAAAAAATAACCAATAACAATCTTATTGAAATAATATTTTCTCAAATCATTCAGAGACAACCGCTGCAATCTTATTGGCTGTGAACTTCTTTTAATAAAGAATGCAAATAGACCAAATTATGTAAATTTGACACAAATGAGAAATGGGCAAACCTAAGTTTTCAAATATAATTAAAAAATATATTTCTGTTGGGAAGAAAGAATATGTGTGACTTTTGTAAAAGTAGGCCTTCGTCACTATTTGGATGTGATAAATGTAACATTTTTTTTTGAATAAAAATTTCAGTATTAATTTTAGATACATTAATTATCTTACATTACATTTATGGTTCTTTTTTTCAGTTTGAAAACGAAATTTCAGATTAATATCTATGTCAGTTTTAAAAACATTTTAAATGTTTGTTGGTGATTTTTTTTTGAGGGAGTTGTTTGTTGGTGATCAATCATCAGATTTTTACTAAACGATGATTTTTTTTATTTTTATATTTTCTGAAAAGGGATAATCATTGAAACTTCGGCAGCATTAATAATTAATAATTAATAATAACAATAATTTAAAATAAATAATCCAATATTTATTATTATTATTATTTGAATATGAGCAAGATATGAGATTTTTGTGTTGTGGTCTAATTGATAAGCCATCCACTCATCTTCTTTCTTTCAAATTCTGAGCCCAAAACACCAAATAAAGTTTTTTCAACTCAGTTTCGAACATATATTCACGATCAGCGTCGTTTCCACACATAAAGCTAATAAAGGAAACCACTTTCACTATGATCATTGTTCCATTAATTTCTTCCACTATCAACCTCCTCAGAAGAAAAACCAAAAACCCACCTTCACCATCCTCCTTCATATTCAAAACCCATTAAAAGATAAATTTTTTAAAATTTTTTTTAATAAATTTTTGGTAGTCATGTTATTCTTTTGAAACCAATCAGAAACCAACAACAACGACGACGACCCAACTGGGCATTTCGCTTATTCGTGCTATTTGGTCAACTGGGTCGGTTTCCAGATGGATTTTCGGGGGCCTAGTGAGACCCGTTTGGTCGGAGACTATATAATGGGTCCGAGAATCGGGTCTGGTTCATTCGCCGTGGTTTGGAGGTCCAGGCATCGGCAATCGGGTCTCGAAGTTGCAGTTAAGGAGATTGATAAGAAACAACTGAGTCCAAAAATCAGTGAGAGTTTGCTCAAAGAGATTTCTATTCTCAGAACAATTGATCACCCGAATATTATTCGTCTTTTGGAAGCCATCGAGGTAAATCATACATGTGAGTATCTGCTTTTTATGGTTTGTAGTGATATATGTATGTATGTAATGGTGTTGGCTATGTGTTTTGCAGACCGATGAAAAGATTTACCTTGTTTTGGAGTACTGTGACGGTGGCGATCTTTCTGGTTATATCAATCGCCATGGGAGAGTTTCAGAAGCTGTGGCTAGGCACTTTATGAGACAATTGGGTATGCCGATATTTGCCCAACCTTATAAACTTGTTTTTTTTCTTAATGTGGGGATTAAATTTGTCTTTATTATTGTTTTTAATTAATTGTTTAACTAAAAAGAAAATTAAAGATACAAATTTGTCTCCTTTTTCGTAATGCTATTTTAGCTGATCAAGCTAATGTCGTTACTGCTTAGGGAACAAAGAGTATTTGCTCAACCGAACTTAAATTTGGATTTTTATGCTTTTTTTAGTAGGCTATTAATATGCAATTAATGATTTACCTATTGGGAATAATCTGTTGTGTCTAATATTAATATCACTTAGTTTACTTTCGTGAATTGGATTGATGCATGTGATGACTAAGTAGTAACGGATTATAGTGTGCGCAATTTGGATTTTCCTTTGCAGCTGCAGGACTGCAAGTGCTTCAAGAAAAGCATCTCATTCACAGGGATTTAAAACCACAGGTATTTTCTTTCTTTCTTGCCAAGAAGCTGGATTTATATGGTTTTGCAGGCTATTTGGATGGTTTTTTTTTTTTTGTTTGTTTAAATGGGATTCATGATTCTATGTCATTAACTATCCGAGAGTTTGTTTAGTTTCTGGTCATTGGGTTTCCAGGCTGTGGTTGATTAGTCAACCGTGGTTTTACATTTTGTTTTTGGAGTGATATCCGCATTGTTTTCTGTTTAACTTGCAGAACTTACTCTTGTCAACGCATGAATCCACTCCACTACTGAAGATAGGGGATTTTGGTTTTGCAAGGTAAAAATATATGTGATAGGCTGTTTGATGTTCCAGGTCTGTTGCCTTCTCATTGTTATTACGCAAAAGGACTGTATTATTTTTCAGGAAGAAGCTATTTAGTACTTTCTTTTAGTCCCATTTATCTCTGTAAATTTTTGCATAAAGAACATGCTAAGACCTAAGAGCATGGATCAAATTATGTATCAAGGACAGATGAATTTGATTGTTTTATATGTGTAGTTGAGTTATAGCTTAATGGTTTTTAACAATGGAAAATCCAGCATTATAAAAATTGTGTACAGCTTTATTTGGCAAGACAATCTTGAAAGCTTCTGTTACTCTTGCCTAGTCATTTTTGTTTGAACTATTGAAAGATTTTTAGTTACATTGGGTTATTTTGTTGTATTAAATTCCAGATCCCTTATGCCTCAAGGTTTGGCTGACACATTGTGTGGTTCACCCTTATACATGGCTCCGGAGATCATAAAGAACCAAAAATATGATGCAAAGGTGATGCAAGATAGTAATTGGGATAATTTTGACTGTACTTATTGATATTTTTACGACTATTATATTCTCCTTTTTCATTTTGTTTTGTTTTGTTTGCAGGCTGACTTATGGAGTGTTGGGGCGATTCTTTTTCAGTTGGTGACTGGAAGGCCACCATTTGATGGCAACAGTCAATTGCAGGTTTGCAGTGAAGTTAAAATATAATTCTGTATAAAAACTAGAACATATTTTGAGGTTTGCATAATTTCGGTTTTCATTGTGCTTTTCTGATTCATTGCTGCCCAGCTTTTCGAGAATATCATAACATCTACTGAGCTGAAGTTTCCTGCTGGTTCTCTGGAAGAGTTGCATCCACACTGTGTAGATCTTTGCAGATGCCTATTACGGCAAAACCCAGGTATTGGGGGTTGCTAGTGGAAATGTGTATCTGGTTATTGGTATATTTGTTTAGTTTACAACAGAGATCAAGCATGTTTCGAAGTTTTTAACTGGCAGTGTTACATTAGTTTCATCTTCAACTTGCATAACTTAAAAGTAATATACATATAAATTGAAACACCAATTTGCAGTTGAGCGACTAACATTCAAGGAGTTTTTCAATCACAAGTTCCTCAGGGAGCCAAGGTAATCTTGTAATTTGAAATTTTGATATGCTTTTTGTATTTTGTCTTGGTCTTGGATTGGGGTTGAGCGCCATTTTAATCTTGGATCTCTCCGTTAATTAGCCTGTAAATAAGGGACTCAGAATAACTTTCTTTTTTGTATCTTCTGTAGGTCCATGCTTGATGCTAGGAAGTCTCCTTTTGTTCTGCCTATAGAATTAACTGTTGAGCCGTCCAATGCTTCTGCCCTTGGGAAGAGGTCAGAATTGCCAGCTGTTCTTCCTCTGGACTCGTGCAGTGCACATTCAAGTGCAAAATTTCCTATTGGACTTGAAAATATAATTTTGCAAAGAAAAGAGGGTGAAGGTACATCAAGCAATGTTCATGGGCTTATGCCAAATATTGTGAGTAATGAAAGAAAAAGATATATTGATCAAGAGCCACAATCATCTTATCAACGACAAGGTTTTCTTTTTCCCCTCTTTTTCTGTTTGGCATGTATAGATCTATTCACCTGCAATGTTTGACAGTTGATTTGTGATGACATGTCCAGTTTCTGATTCCATGGAGTCCATTGAGAAAGATTATGTCCTTGTCAATCCTCATTTTGCTTCATCAGAATCCATCTCTTATTTTCTGGAAACGTCACAACTGTCTAACTCCAAAACTGGAGTGTCTACCTATGCTCAAAAGCAGAATGAACAGGGAAGACCAGTTATACAAGAGGAGGAGCTGGCTGAAAGCTCTATTGGTGGTTTAGAGGGCTCACTGAAGCATGGATCAGACCTATTACCAACATCAATTCCTTTATCTTTATTGAGAGAAGTGCAAGAACTTTCTATACTGCATCCTTCCACTAGGCTCCAGTTGTTGCATCAGTATGTTGAAGTTCTTACCGAACTTGCACAAGAAAAGGTGTGTTGCTTTGTCTCTTACAAAAACGATTTTGTTTTCCTTTGCTACTCGAAGAAACCAAAATGTTCTTGAATTATAAAAGTATCATGTCAACTGTTGCCTTTGCCAAATTTCCATGGAGTTCATTCCTAGTGATGTTTTTCTCAATTTGCTGATCTCTCTCCAAACTTCGTTTCATTACATTAGCTCCAATTATGACCCATATTTGTGTATATAGTTGCATTCATGACTTGGTAGATGCTTTTGGTGAGCAATAACTTCTTTTCTCCACATACTTCATAATATTATTTGTGTCTTTGACCCTGTAATTTCTAGTTGCATGTTTCAAGCTCTTTTCTTTGTTGACATTTACATTTTTTTCTCCCTCTGTAAGAGTGGGTTATTAGAAAGCACCAATTATCAGTATAATCAAAAGTTGTTGCTTCATCATTTGAAATCTCTTTTGTTTTATTGGTCAACCATTGCTGTTTTTTTGGGATTGAAGCTGTAGTCTATACAATCCTACTAAAATAGCTTTATACATTGTACAAATTACCAACTGGAGTGTAGTAAAGGGTAATAAGTTCCCCGAACCATGTTTGCATTGCCAAAATGTACATTATCATTATTATTAGGATGAGAAGCACGTCCATGCGTCTGCATTCTGCTGATGTTCCCCCCACATTTTTGTAAAGTAACATTGAATTTTATTTGTGCTTTTTGTAAATTGACTTGCCCTTTTGAGGATGGTTGAAAATGCTTATAATCCCTTTATTACTCTACCTGCAGTACGATACAGAATTCTATCTGGAGGCTTTTTCAACTGAGTTGGTTATTTTGGCTATATGGAAAAAAGTGCTCCAAATTAGCAGCAATTGGCTGGCTTCTTCTGAGAATGAAGCAACTGGTAGCAGTGTAGCGAATGAGCCCAAACTTGATCAGAAAGGTGCTACTTTAGCATCAAACACTGAGGGAAACCTTGATTTTAGCCAACCTTCATGTGTTTCCTTGTGGGCAGAAAAATCATTTCTTGTTGCATTTAATCGTGCTGAGAAGTTATCAAATCATCTCCGAAACATAGATGGTGAGTGAGCCTCTTGTCGAATTTCTCAACTCATACTTTTCTGTTTTGCTCCGTCCATCACCGGGTTTGAGTGTTCTCAATCAAATCATTACTTTGCAGGTACTGTTGACATGCCAGATGCGATGGAAATAATATTTCGAAAGGCACTAGCATTTGGTACCAATGGTGCTGTAAGTATACTCTTATAACTGCCATGTTTGTCAATGTCTTTAGTCTTTCTTGCCATTGACTAAGACTTTATACTCCGTGTTTCAGGTGGACGAGTTCGAGAACAAAAGTACTGCAGCAGAGAATTATTCAAAAGCGCTACTTCTGCTTTCCTTTATCGCAGGAGAAGCAGCAATGCTGCCTCTAAAGCCTCCATTTTCGTTAACTCCTGCAGGCAAGAAGCGAATCCAACAATACATTTTGAACTTGCATTCTCGGCAGACTAACTTTTTAAAGGCACAGCCTTCTCTTAAAGAATTTCTTGACTCTCATAAAAAGTAAATAGAACTGGTTTGTACAGCTATTCTTGGAGGTTCATCTTTTGCCAAGGCAGATTACTAATGTTGGCCGTTGTGGCAGTAAATCAGCCGCCTATGCAGCAGGCAGTTTTTAAGTCTCTGACATGGATATACTCTTTTCTAACTTTTGTTTGGTGATGGAATACCAAAGAATGTCTATAAGTTAGATAAGTAAATACTAGATTGTTGACATTATGGAACAAGAAACTACCTTAGTCTGTGTAAATGAACTGTCTATTCTTTATTTGGACAAGAAATTGTACATATGAATAGAAATTGTTACGTGTATAACTGGTCACTACAGCAAATCTTCTGAATTTTCTAATGGCTCAAAAATGCCATCAATCAATTTGCTGATTTGTTTTGTTTTGTTTATAAAGTGATTGCACATATACAAACACATTTGCAGGCCTCGGCCTAGAGAGTAAGAAAGTTACCTAAAGTTCCCAGTTACATATGATAATGAAAGGAGAAGAGAGCCTCTTGATTACACTTTCAGAAAGTATCTATTACAATATCATAGAACAAAAAAAGAGCAGTTAATAATAATATATACCATACTTGAGAAGTAACTCTCAAGTATATGAAAAGCTTAAGTACAACAGAGAGGCTTCTTGAGCTCCCACAGCAGTGATGTAAAGTGAGAAATAAATAATGATCATAATAAGATTAACCATTCATGTAAAAAAAAAAGACATTGTCTTCGAAAGACTGGCCAGATGAGAACACGTTAAATATTTTCTTGTCTAAATGTCTATCGAGGGAGTCTTTTAAGTAGAGTGGCATAGGTTCAGATAGTAATGAGCAACGTAGACAAATAATATGGTACACACACCTACACGACAAGTTGCGTGAGATTCAATAGTCAAATAAGGCATATAAGGATAATAGACAAAGGGGAGATTTCGAAATTTACATGCAATAACAAAGGTTTCCTCAAAATTGCATGCAAAATCAGATATTAAGTTGAACCTCTCCTTCCAAGCGTAGCCTTTTGGTTCCTCTCTCCTCCACCTGGCTGCTGGTATTTCCCACGCTGTTCTCTTTGGCCTCAACTGAGCACCTTTTGTAAGGTTTGAATCCTGTTCTATGAACCTTGAGCTTTCCTTGTCCAAGCCCTATTGTCAGCAAACTTTCGTCTAAATTTTCCTCATCTCTAAGTGGTCCAATTTTCTCCAATTCTGGATGGTTAGAACAAGACCCGCAAGTCTTACTGTTGAGATCTATTAATGATGCACCTACATCTTTGTCCTCCTTTTGTTTTTCTTCCATGCAGCCATTCTGATTCTCCTGCTTCATCAGGTCAGGTGGAGGTGAAAAGCTTTGAGGTAACACCTCTCTTGAGAATAATGCTTGAAATGCCAGCCGTCCCTGAAAAAGTAACACTTCGTTAGTAATAGCATAAGCAATGAACTAAGAATCAGATGCAGCAACCTTAAAACAACAAAAGACAGTAGTAAAAGTTTATCAATAAATGTGTCAACATACCCCTTGAGAGACTTCCTTCCAAGATTCAAGAGGGTTGCAAATGCTTTTACTACGACGATTACTACACTCGGAAACTGATTGATTGGCTTCTGGTTCTTGCAATTCTTCCTTGACATTCTCTTGCTTCTCTAAGGCATCTGTCTCGACTTCACTGCTAGAAGCTGTGTTGGAACCACAAGATGAGCGGTCAACCGGCTTGGTGTTTTTTGGTTTATTAGAATCAAGCTCAGTTGCTGGGACAGTATTTTCATGATCAGCAACTTTTACATTGGAATCAGGTTTTCCTCCCCCACTTTCCTCAGAGTCTGATGAGGACCCTGTTGGAGATTTTGAACCTAAATGTTGAGCTTGCACAGCTTCCGAGTGTTCCGGATCCACTTGTTCTTGCAATAGAGGAATAAGAGGTTTGTCTTCCTCTCCTGTTTTGGGTGCAGGACCTTGATCAAAGTCCATCGAAGGAACTCCACTTGTGGATGCTGGAGGGACAGCAAATCCAGTGTGTAGGGGAGTACACAATGGAAGCATCCCATGGGCTGCCCACCATGCAGTTGCAGCAGCTACAGTAGCAGCAGCAACCGCTGCCATACTTGGAGCAGAGTTCATTTCTCTTGGTGAAAATCCACTTTGGTTGCATGCAAGAGAATCTGAAGAAGTTTCTACATTGGAATAGGGCCAATATGCAGCTGCAAAGCTTGCTGCGGCATGTGCTACTGGGTTTTGAAGAAGTGTAGATACAATGAGACTGTAAAATGTGGACGACATATGGAGGAAGGACTGATAGTCCTCTTGATTGGGGCGAATTGAGGTAAATTGAGGATGTAAAACCGGAAATGATGGATGGATTGAAGATCTTGATGCATTAGATTGATGCTCAGTAGTAGTAGATGCCGCTGAATTTGTGAAAAAATTAGTGTGGCCATTAATCTCTCCTATTGGATTAAATGTGGTGTCAGTAGGAGTTCGAGTACAATTTCCAATGTTTCCATCAAGAACATGCACAGGCACATGCCTTGGGTAGTTTTGAGTGGTTTGCATCTCCTCAGTTGGCAATCCATTATTCAAGTCATTCATTTTTTCACCTTCAACCAATTTCTCATATGAAGCATTAGGATTTTCCAACTTTAAGCCTTTGCTTGTGTCATTATCTTGTGCCATCTCCTCGGCATCGGACTTCTGCTTGTTTTCATTCCTGTCAAATTCAACAGTGACATAAGATCCACCTGTGTCATCCTGATTCGCCTTTTTCATTAAAGGCACAAATTCCCTAAAAGTGCAAGCATTTCCAAGCCCCACAGGTGGCTTAGGTAGGGAGCTTTTGTGAACAGAAGAACATTGAGTATCTTGAAGCTGGGTGAGACCTGAGCAATCGTCATCGTGGTTTTCTTTCGCCTGTGTTGGTTTTCCATCTCCATCCGGTCCCTGATTTTGAGAAAAAGAAGTCGCACAAAAATTATGAACTGAAGTAAGAACTGGGGTGAATGAACAATGTTTCAGATAACAGGGAGAGGAGGCAATAACCTCAAGAACTGGCTCTTTCTCCAAATCCAGTACTTGCTTACAGTGAGAAGATGATTCTGATAAATATTTTTCATCTTTTCCTCCTACCTGTGATGTGAGAGGACCAACACCAGTCTTTCGAGGGTAAGGATTGCTAGGTTTCCTTTTAGGGCGTGGAGGTGGAATATCTATATCAATGGCGCGCCCTACTGGAACACCTTTAACGAGAGCCTCCTTTTCCAACTGTAATCAATAAATAAATCAGCATTCCATGTATCAGTTGAAGTAAACAAAGTCCATTGTCACGTCAAACACAATAAACGGCCATAACTCAGATCATCTCTTACAAAACCAAAATTTTTCCTTCCTAGAATAACAAATTACTTATGACACAGCAGCAGTTTAAAATCAGAAAATAGCTATTTAATATTGATGCAGTAGAAGAAAATCTCAAAATTCTTACAAGTTCATGTGGGAATAAATAGATTGTGGCCTGTGGCCTGGTCTAGGACTAGATGTGATGGTAATGAGAAGAATGGAATTAGAAATTGGTGGCTTTCCATGAAATGCCATTACAAATCATGTTTAAAACTTCCAATGATGTGTGAAAGCTTTTCCCCTGAATTTACAGACAAAGCCATTTTAAAAAAGAAAAAAAAAATGTATAATGTAACAAATTGAAATGTAAAAAATAGTAAGGACTACCAGGGACTGCCCTCAGTTATTAGTGCATATTTAATTTCGTTTTATATAATCCTAGAAGTTCTATGAAGGAAAAGAAAAAACAAAAAAGCAGAAAAGGTCAATCACATCAGTAAACCAATTGACAACAATCGATCAAGTTAAACCGTTTGGACTACCCTAGAAACAGCTACCCACATGGCCCAGAAAAACTCCTGCTAGTAGTTTTTTCTTTTAGTATTTAAATGGGGTAAGAATAGATGTTATACACAATCCTAACAATTCTAATCTCAAGATTACATGATTAACCAATATCAAAGTAGCCTGACACTAGAGTATATACTTAATCAAGCAATATCAAAGTAGGTCAATACTGGATTATTTCCCTTTAGTATATATGTATATGTATACACACATAGATATAAATTATGGGAGTGAAGGGATCTAAAATGTACGCCTCCAAAATTGAAATCAATGTGAATTACTGATAGGCTAAATGTGAGATTATAACTCACGGTCTATCAACTACCAATAGGCTAAACAAGTGGCTGCAGTTCCAGTCTCTTCACCTATCCATAATTCTGTAAACGATCTATTCTGCAATGCCTCCACTCCTATTACAGACATTAAAACAGAAAATCATGCTTATTTTTTGACCAAATGACGGGTAAATCTGATCTCACCAAGAGTGGAGGTACTTAACATAAAACTCATTTGTTTTCATTGCTTTAACCCCCATGATCCATCTCAGTATGCCCACCACAAGAAAGCAACTCTTTGTAGAACTAATAAGGCGATGGAAACATTTGACATTTCTTCCTTAAGTCTCTGTATGTAGGAGAACATCTTCTATTAGTTCCACCAACTCTACTATAATAGCATTTCACTGTTAGCCGATGTCTCTGGAAAGACAAATACTTCACTAATCTAGCGAACTTCTTCAGTGACTCAAACGAACCCAAATTTTCTCTACCCCGAAAACCTAACTAGTTTATTCATATCATGACTATATCATCCATATAAAAATACTGTATCATAACTGGTAAAACTTCTTTCCAGATAACTAAGCATTCTAAGCCACAAGACATTGCTGGCCACTAGCCTAATGATGAAAAATATCCCAGTAAAAGGCCACTAAGAAGGAAGCATAAAGGATCTACTACAAAGTCATGAAGTTGGTTAATACAAGGCATATCTGCAGAGAAGAACCTACCAAAAAAGGTTTTTTTGATCTTGCCAAAACACTACTGAACAATGCCTATGATTGCCAAAAAGTAAACTGACTCCTTGTTTAAATGTTAAGAAATTCACTGGCAGACTGTACAAGATGAAGCCAAAACTAAAGTGGTGGTTGGATCTAATAAGCTGTATAATCTCCATGTACAATTGATTTGAACTTATGACCATTTCTTCAAACATTGGCTGCTTATTAATATACAAAAAAGAGGGGCGGGGTTATGGCTGGTTTGGCCAAGCCCCCCTTCTATTATAGAATGAGAATCACTAATGATATAGGGATAGAAACACAAGGATATTCGGTAAAACATTTTTTAGATTAAAGCTCCATTATCATAAGAATGTGCCAACTTGATGGGGAAATATGACCACAAAGCCCAGATCTATCAGACTGTCAAATCAACTCATCAATAATACAACTATCGGAAAAAAATATTATATTACAAGGAACCTCTAAGATTTAACTTACCTTAACAGCTGCACAAGCTAAGATAACACAAGAGCATACTAACCCAACTCATATACTGTGCTAAAAGGTTAGGCCCTTTCAGACCAAGAGTTTGCAGAATACTATAGAATCTATGCTATTCTGAACCTATAATTTATTTATCTTCATTCAAGGTGAGAGAAGTAAAAACATCCTCAAGCAATTTTGAGAAGGTAATACAAACCTCAGGTAGTGTAATGACAACCCTATTATTTAATTTTAAATCTATCTCTACTGGGTACCAAGTGCCCAACCTATCCATCAAAAGTACCTCAATATAACTTTATTTTATCTTCCAAATTTTACGTCTTCTAAATTCCCTCTTGAGATATTATGATAAGGGAGATTCGTTCATACTGATATGAAAACCAAATAATCTTTCAGTCTACAGAGGAAAAGCTAACTGTCCAAAATAAGAACTTCAGAGCTAGGAAGTTTAGCAATCTCTGCAGATGTTTTATGTAATTCATAAGCTTGCTAACTATTGTATGCTAGAGTAAATGGAACAGCTAACTTTTTCTTATTCTCATTCTTACCCTATTAGTACTAGCTGTATAAGTAGCTACCGCCAAAGTAAGATGCAAAAGGCACCCAATCAATCATGTAGCATAATAGAAACGCTACATGGACCATTAAAAACTGTGACAACATTATGCTTACATATATATTTCTGACTCATGTCATAAAAGAAAGATGTTTTTGTTCACCAGTATAAGCCTTTGCAGTGTTTCAAGGAGATCCAAAAAATTGGCCCTTTTCCCACTACAACAACTACTTACTGACCAAGATTTATTTTTCCTTAATGTATGTCTGCATGTAAAAGGAATAATAAAATATACTTCTCATAATTGTATCAAACATCAAACAGGCAAAAACAAATCTAAAATTGGTAAAACATCACTCAGGCAAACTAAGAAACTATATTTCAGACAATAGAATTGCAAATTATAAGACTGATATTACTGATCACCAAATGGTTAGTAGTAAGAAAACATATCTCATAGGAGAATAAGGTAAGAAGGTACCAATTGACCTTTGAAAAGAATTTCTGTGCATGACTTCTGATTTGCACAGCAGTCTTTGTTCCTATATGTTCTGCGAACCACCAAGTAGAAACAAAAACAGGAAGAGAGAGAGGCAGGCGCCCGATTAAGAGAAATATACAGAAACTAGCATTTATGTCATTGCTAACAGGAGATGCCTTGCGGGTTGAACTCTTTTACAAGAACTCAATTTTTTTTTTCAAGTTAGTGTAAATATGCATATACTACCTTAAACTATAAAACTTGACTTAGAGCATAATAGCCATAAGTAAGGAAGAGAAAGAACAACAAATATGAAAAAACAAGTTAGAAGTATATCCAAATAGTAACCTTCAATACGCTGCCAGGCTCGTCCATAGAGCTTCAAGGCCTCAAGGAACCTATTATGCTCCTCCTCTGTCCATCGCTCTCGTTGCTTTGTAATAGTATACGGCTTTCGTGTCTGCCATTACAGAAGTTTTATAAGTCCAACTTTAATACCCATCACACGTTTTTAAGTTCAGCATAATGTTTAATTATCACAAAGATAAAAAAAAAAAATTGAATGGCACATCAATTTCACCTTAATAATAATAAGGTCTTCTCCGGAAGAGTATGTGTCCATTATCGGACCTGGGCAGCTGCCGCTGCTTCAAATCCTCCCTGACGAGCAACGGGTAAAAAGAAAACTTCCCATGATTTCGGACGGAATCAAAAGCTATTACCAGTAGAGCCGTGGTTGTAGAAGTAGTCAACAACGCCTGATAAAGAACTGTCACTGCAAAAGAAAACAAGTGGCAGCAATCGGTAGAGATCCGTCTCAAATTCTTAATTCAAGAAGATTAAGCAATTTGATTTTCTCGAGCAGCGAAGTTACTAATTTTGAATTATATTAGTACAAAATACAATACGATTTTGAAAATTTTCAGAATCCACCGCAAAGAGAGATGCAGAGAGATACTTCTCCGAAAGAAGTAAAAGTAAATTCCTTTTTCAGAATCCTCACCAAAACGAACCCGAAGACGCCAAAACCTTTAAGAGCGAGACACAAAACAAACAAGATAAGAGAAAACTTGAATCAGTACTCAACAACAACAACAACCATTTCTACATCCACCCCTCAAACAATGCATCAATACAGTGCTTTGCTTCGTGGTTTAAGTTTAACCATCTGTTTGGTTGCCAGGAAAATAGGAAGAGAAGGAAAAACAAAATTTCAAATCAAATTTAAACCGAATCTCACATAGCCAACTAAACAAAACCTCTCCAACAGAGTCAACAGCTCAATTGGCAGGCTTACTTAGTCGATCCAGCTTTTATTTTTAAAAAATACATATATATTTTCCAATCAAATTTAGAAACCAGTTTTCCTTTTTCCTCCAAGCTCCTCAGCAACCAAACTGAAAGTAAATTTTAAAAAAGAAATAAATAAATGCATCAAAATTACTCCATACCTTCTGGTAAAGACATGGTGTAGTATTAAACAACTCCCAACCAAATCGTATGGTGCTCGATCATGCATGAAAGCCAGCTCACCGTGAAATCTTCCTTAAACTCATTGTTTCCGGCTATGGAGAGACGAAAATTGACCAAAGAAAATAAATTGTAGTCAAGCAAAATCAGAAAAGATGAATAGGGGAAGAGATCAAGGGTAGGAGAAGGAAAAGAATGAAAGAAGAGAGTTTTAGTAGTAAAGGAAGGAAGCACCATCAACAGGCAAGCATTTCTGGGTCGATCAATCTCAGCCACAACTATTTCTTGTGGGTTTATTATTTTCTAATAATATTTTTTTAAATAAAAATAAAAAATTGTACCTTTCTTTATTTTTTTGAGGCTACAAGCCCAGACCTGAAACGAGTGAGTTCTTAGGATGATGCCAAGTGGCAAGAATTTAGTGGCTAGATACACAGCATCAGCGCACCCTTTCGCTTTTTCCCTACTCCTTTTTCATTTCTTTAATATTTCTTTTTTTAATTTTCTAAAACTTGTCGTAGCTCGTCTCATCAATTCTCGTCCACAAACTCAAATACTGGGATGAGGAGGGATACGTCTGTAAAAGCGCATCGAGGGAGCCACGTGGGTCCCCTTGATGACGTGGCGAAATTGTATAGTTGGCCGACTTGGCGTTCTGGGGTCACGTGCGTACTGAGTGGACAGCTGGGTGGCTAGAAACTTCAGCTGATATGAGATGAGAGAGAAAGAAGGAGATTTTGAATGAAGAGAAAAAAGAGAGGGTTGTGTTGTGTTTTGTTTTCTTGTAATCTGCCACGTGTAGGTTCTAGAAACATGTGGTTAGTGTTGGTGTTTGTGGGCTTTGAAATAAGTTTGGCCCATGTAATGAAATCAACCAAGGAAATTGCCTCCACTAGATTCTCGTATGAAATGTTTGATACACAATCTATATACATAACTACAAAATAGCATTGCTCTAACTCAACTACAAATGCTAACGGTGCTCACTTAGCTACTCAGTGGAGGAGCCAGCCACAAATATTAGGGGTAAATTTTTTTTATATATATAAATGGGCATTAATAAAAAAAATATTTTTATTAGAGAAAGAAATATAAACTTTATAACGAAAAAAATTAATATATTAAAATAAAGTGAAAAATAAAAATTTTATGAGAATAAATATGAAATTATGTGAAGAAAAAAAATGAGAAATATAAATTTATAAAGAAAAAAAAAATGTGATGACAAAATTAAAAAAAATAAATTTATGGAGGTAAATTTAAAAATATACAAAAAAATTTATACAAAAAACTAAATTATTAAAAGTTGAGTGGGAAACATGTGTCCACACATGACCCCATGTCTCTTCGCCTCAGTAGTTAGTGTTAAATTATTATGGTTATTAGGATTTTTGACTTCGGAATTTTCACTTATATTAAATTATGTTCTCAAATTTATTTAGTTGTTAAAATTTTATTTTGAGATGATCAGATTTAAGAATTTTTATTTAGTTCAATTATACTAATATGATGATTATCTAAGTATTAAATTGTACTATTTAAATTTTAATATGCACAAAATCATGTTTCTAAATTTTAACATATACAAATGTTGTTATTTGAATTTTTATTTACTTTTTGTTTGTAAGATTAGAAGAAAATTTTTGAATTCAACAATTTAAATAGTTCAATAGAGATTTTTAGTGGCCTAAAAATTTAAAAAATACGATTTGGTATATATTAAAATTTAGAAAACACAAATACTAATTAAGTTATTGTAATTGGTATAATTTAATATTATATCATTTATTTTATTTCAATAATAAATATAAAATACCATTAATTATTTACAGGACAATCCTAATTCCTAACTGCTCTAACTCAATACTATATTTTATGTAGAAACAGGTAGCGAGTTTATATCTTTTATTGTAAAAAAAAATATATATATAGTGGTATTGGTTGATCCCTCTTAGTAATTCTCTTTTAAAAAATATATATTTATACATTAAGGACGTGTATAAAAAATAATGAAAGAATATTAAAAAATAAAAATATGTTTTTAGTCATAACTTTGGATATATGAGTCCCATTTCGTTTTTTAAATACATTTTTGTGAAATCATACTTCTATTATTTTGGGTCAAAATTTTATCATAAATTATAAATTTAAAGTGTGTTTTGGAACACTTTTTTAATGAGTTTTTATTTTTTTAGTTAAAAAAATAAAAATGTTTTTTTAAAAAAAAAAAAAAACATATTTTATAAATTTGTTTCCACTATTTAATTTTTAAAATGAGAATAAAAGATTTTCAAAATTTTGAAAAAAAAAATACAATTTCAAAAGAGAAAAACTTAACAATTTTTTTCTCTTTCTTAATTATAGTCAATTTATATTTTCTTTCATCAATATTTTGGACTCTAACCCTTACTCCAAACTCGAAACCTGGACCTGAACCCCGAAATCAACCCTCGATTCCCATCTTAGACCCAGACCCAACCTTGAACTAAATTAGACCTTGGACCCGACCTCAGACCCAAAGCTTGGACCCGGACCAGCCTTGACCCCGGACGGTCGGACCCTTGGACCCCCACCCTACTGGAGCACGAACCCCTACCTCGACTCTAGACCCGAACCCCAGACTCAAAATCCAACACTAACTCGACCCCAAACTCGAACCTCAAACTCAGATCCCAGCCCTGAACTTGGAGCCTGACCCCACGCTCAGATTCGGACCCCAAACCTCGACCTCGAACTCAAATCCTAACCCGAACCTTAAACTGTTGGGTTTTATGCCCTAAATAAAACTCCATTTCAATGCAATCCATTTTATTCAACATCAATAAAGAAACAGAAGTATTTTTCATTCATTTGTGTATGTTTTGGTTCATCTTATCAATTGCTTGTCTATTTGATTTATAAATTCATCTGAAACCCTTTTCACATATTTGATCATGTTTATTGTGTTGTCAACACATTGGAAAGTAAACATGACTATGTGAATAAAGATTCCTAGATTTATCAGACACAAAGTTTTACTGATATGATAATCTAGAACAGAGTTTACTTGCATTTGGAGAAATGCTATGTTCTTTCCAGAGCATTGGTTAAAGTAAAGCTTAGGTTGGGTGCATGGAGTATGCATCGGAAGGGACCGATATTGAACTTTGACATAGATTTAATTAAACTTACCGTAATATCTATTCAAGTCAATATCGTCTAGTTGATCCTAGATCAAATGATCTTAATCCTGATATGATTAGGCTCAATCTCAAGAGTGTTATTCGTGTTCTTTGATTTGTTAGTTAAGCCTACTTTTGAGTCAGGGCGATACGTACATTTTGGGAACACGGTAGTGCAATTGAGTGGGAGTGCTAACATAAATATGGAATCTATAGCTTCTATCTGGCGAATAGAAAGTAAAAGATGATTTCCTTCGAGCTTGACCAAACGAAATAAATGGTGGAGTACTCATTTCACATAGCTGAAATATCAATACGGAGTTAAGTGTTTTAAGGATAAAATACATTGTAGGGTGTTACGGTATTCTAATCCATTTACAGTGTAGATCATTCATATAGAGGATCATTGAACAAATTAGGATTATAACAATGGATAACTAATGACGTGTCTATATGGTGGAACATATAGAGCGTTCTATATACTGAGAGTGCAATTCTAAGTTCTATGTGTGGATTCAACGAAGAATTAATAGGTTAGTGAATTTAGGTTATAAATTCTTGATCTACTTATTGGAAGCTCGGTTATATAGACCCATGGTCCCCCCACTAGTTTAGACAATATTACTTGTAAGACTCATTTAATTGGTTTTGATTAATCAATTATAATTCTCAAATTAGACTATGTCTATTTGTGAATTTTTCACTAAGTAAGGGTGAAATTGTAAAGAAAGAGTTTTTAGGGCATATTTGTTAATTAAGATACTTTGTATGGTTCAATTAATAAATACGATAAATGATAATATTATTTAATAATTATTTATAGTTATTAAATAGTTAGAATTGGCATTTAAATGGTTGAATTTGAAAATTGGCGTTTTTGAGAAAATGAGATGCAGAAATGATAAAACTGCAAAATTGCAAAAGTGAGGCCCAAATCCATAATGCCATGGCCGGCCACTTTTATAGGCTTTATCATCTGATATTTTCATTATTTTAATATCAAATAATTCAAACCTAACCCTATGTGGAATGCTATAAATAGATAGTGAAGGCTTCAGGAAATAAACAACTTTTCACATCTTGTTTCCTTTAGAGAAAAACCTAAGCCTTCTCTCTCCATACCTAGCCGCCACCTTCATTCTCTTCTTCTCTCTTGTAAATTTCGAACCTCTTAGTGATAGAGTAGTGCCCACACACAGCAAGTGATACCTCAATCATAGTGAGGAAGATCGTGAAGAAAGACATTCAACAAGAAGGAGATTCAACACTAAAGAAAGGAGAGAAAGAGATCCAAGTTCAGATCTTGATAATACTCTGCGACAGAAAGGATACAAGGGTTAGAGATCTAAACGGAAGGAGACATATTATTCCGCTGCACCCAATGTAAGGTTTCTCATACTTTATATGTGTTTAATTTATAATCGTTTTAGAAGTTCATATTTAGGGTGTTAATCAACATACTTGTGAGTAGATATAAGATCCTGGTAAAATAATTTCCAACATGAACCTCATAAGTCATAATCCAGACCCTGAATCCCAGCCCCAAACCTAAACCCCAGACTTAGACTCACATTTTCTCACCTAGGGGTGTTCGCGGTGCAGAGTTCAAATTGGTCTATGTGATTTAGAGCTGAGTTCATTGTTTCCTATTGTTTAAATTTTTCATAGAAATATAGAGAATCTACATTAGGTCGAGTTTATATTTCTTAATCCTAATATTTAACATTTTTTTTCATGTCTTTCATCTTAGTGAGAAGAATTATCTTGTAATTGCATTAATGAATAATAAAGTGGATAGTAAAGGAGATTAGAATCTCTAATTTCTCATTTATATATTTGAATTAAGTTTATTGTTCTTAATCTTCATTAAATTTTGTTATTTATTATTTTTATAACAATTCCAATTTTGATTGTCAAATAGAAAATAAAATAGGCTATTGGTACTTCATAATCAATCTTTGTGTGAACAATATCGGTCTTACCGAATTAAACTACAAAAGTGATTACATATACTTGCGTAGCTCATAAATCTCACAACATAGGTAAAGGTCAGGACTGAACAGTTGTGAGTATTGGAGCTTAGTGAATATTATACTATCTAGATGGTTAGATCTAAGTGTTTAGATCTTCAAGACAGTATGTGCTCAATTTTGTTAATCGATGGGTGACACTTTTTGTTACAGGGTATTTTGTTGTATTTAAATTAGTACGAGATCCCGAAATTTGTAAATCTTGTATTTTAGTTATATGTATAAGTAAAGTTGTGTTTATTATAAAATTTTTTGTTAATCATGTTTTTCAATGAACCCTTTAGTTAGCAAAGGCTTGCACAGTAATTAAAAAAGTACTACAGCGTGCCTAATCTAGTAGAGTTACACTTTGTTAATGGATCCAGTCCATTATCTTGATTGGACCTTCGGTCGGGCCTGTTGTAGCTAAATTTAATCATATTAAAATTAAATGTGTTCTTTAACCGAAAACACACATAACATTTACCCCCTAAATTTTCAAAACTCAAAGGATTTCAGAGGCTTTCATTCTTCTTTCTAGATGGCGTGAGGGTAGGTGGCTACTTAAAAAAGGTGAAAATACTTTTTGAATTCCAAGTAGAAAATTTGTGGGTGACAACTTCTCTCTTTTTGAAATGAAGTGACATGTGGCATTATTTCTTTGGTTCATACAAATTGCGTTCATTAATAGAGCGCGTACAACATAGATTTACGAAACGACAGTTGATCATATCAGCGAGTGTCCCAAGAAAAATATCATCATTTGAATATTTCGATTCTAAGTAATGCATTGGATGCAAACTGACATCTTTCTAGATTGTTGGTTGTATTTGGTGTTTTCTTGGATATTTTAGCCATTGATCTGAGAGCACGTAAATCACCATCTTTGTTGTATAAATACAGTAACATTTCGATTTTTGTTTTATTTTTTATTTTTATAATTTCATTTAATTTTAAAATGAATTTAGAATAATATTATTAGTTGTACTAATATAACGTACCACGTACACAAGAATATACACATAATAGTGTAATAAGTCTATGGTGAAAGTTAATTGGATGACACCTTAAATTTGCTAACAGTTCAGTAGTCCGTTAAAATTTAAACTTGGAGAGTTAAGTGCAAATGAAACGATAGCTAAGTTTAACCGCTATCACTCAAATCTTTTGCACGAAAAGTCCCAAATTATTCAATAGAGTTACAAAGCTTGTCAATTGACATGCACACATATGAAATAATCTCTTTCATTCCTTTAATGTGGAAGGCAAGTTTCCGTTTACTTAACACATAGATAAACAAATATATAAGATATGAGAACAAATTAATATATTACTTTAAATGCAATTTGCAAGATGTTGGCTGAAACAAAGAATCACATAAATCAGATATGGAAAGTAATACAAATGGGATAAAGCTTATAATAAGCCTTAACCCTTGTATCAGTGAGAGGCTCACTCAAAAGGATAATTCATCACCATCGGTGTAATTTGGGAATGTTACACATTTGTAAACTTTGCAACTTGTACACAGGACATATCCAACCTGCACTAATGAAAACATTGCAAAGGTTTACCCTAAACCAACTGTAGATCAAAATCAAGAGTTTTCGGTCAATTATTAAACAACCTTCATTTAACTAGTTTTCAAAATCCTACTAAGCAGATTTGAATATTATTGTTCTAGTTTTACTCAAGACTATAATGTAATGAAAAATGCTAAAAAAAATTCTAACCAGTTCTTCTCCTTTCAATTTGGAGTAGCATGGACACTCAAAGCTACACTATCTAGCATAATGTGTGTGTTTTAAGAGTAGCTCTTACAGATCAATTTTGCACCTACTGCAAGCTAAATTTTCAAAATTCAACCAAATAACATTAAAAATTCTAAACACTATTTTCACTACTAACATATTCAAGGAAATCAAATTACTTACAGCTCTACAAGTTGGGCATCGACGGTAGATTCGATTGTTTTCAGCCTTCACATTGGTTTTTTGCCCTTTACAAAACTCACAAACTAACCATCCTCTACCATTGCAAGGCTCACACAAAATCCCACCTTCAACCTTTAAAATAACTGGACCATTGTCAGAATATAACAACTATACTATATCAAAAAAACCAATCTAACCCAATAAACACGAGCATTTCTATATATATGTGGCGCGTTATAAGTGGGTAGTAAATTCTTATTTAATTATTAAATCAAAATATGTAAGACTTAATATTAAATATATGTAATTCATGTAATAAATTTACATCATTAAAGAAAAACTTAAACAGTCAAAATCTACCTGTTGTTGTTGGACCGACGCACAACGCAGAGGTTTTACGAAACGACATGTCGTTAAGGGAGACAAGGAGAAAAGTGGCGACCTTGGGAGTACAGGCGACGGTGCCATAGATATTGTCAGGTAAGAATTTGTCATTGGAGTGAGTTGAGCATTTTGATTAAGCATTTTGATTTTGGGCAGCAGTGAAGTTACTAATAATGATATTAGTACAAAATAGAATTAGACGGTGAGAGAGATTACTTCTCCCAAGAAAGTAAGAGTAAATTCCTAATTCAGGATACTCACCAAAACCTTTTAGAGCGAGAAACAAGATAGAGAAGACTTAATGAATCAGTACTCAACAACAACACCAACCATTTTCTACATTTACCTCTCAACAATGCATCAATATTCAATAATTTGCTTTGCTAGAAAATTGGGGATGAAAAAAATTTAAAATCAAATTTAGTTACACAGAACCACCATACACTAAAACAAACCAAGCATTTTCTGGGCTGATCAACCTCAGCCACAACTATTTCTTGTGGATTTATTATTTTTTTTACAAATATTAAAAAAAAAAAAAAATTGGACTCCTTCCTTTATTTTCTTGGTGTTGGTGGGCTTTGAAGTAAGTTTGACCCATTTTAATAAAAATTGGGATTTTTTTAAGAATATACTAAATTAAGTAACTTTTTACAAAAATGACGTTTTTTTTAAAATGAAAACAAAATGACGTGACACGACAAGGAGTGTGTTTTAAAAAATTGGGCCGAAAAAACCGGAATTACAAGCCCAATATACAAATCGTTAAAAAATAGAAAATTACCATAAAAACGTCAACTAAACTTAACATAATAAAAATAACGTCATTTTTGAAAATAATTTCCAAAATAAGGTGGCCCATGAAAATTTCCCTAAAAAAAATTGGACTCCTACTTTATTTTCTCGATTCTAAATAGATACTTAAATTTTGTTTTTAAACGTAATACTTATATTATAATTTTAGAATTTTTAGAAATAATGAGCTGTTAAATGTCAAATAATTAGGGAAATTTACATGGTATACTAACTTTTGTAATTTTTTTACAAAAATACTGTCAGGCAGAATTTTTTACTTTTTTACTGTGTTTTTTTATAAGTTTCATACTGCAGTATACTGTGTTAAGTTTTCACTGGTGTTCTACTAGTGTTTTACTAGTATTCTACTGTTGTTTTGAGTTGTTCTGCTTTGTGTTTTACTGGTGTTTTATAAAAACACAGTATTTTTGAAAAGATTTCCGTGTGACAGTATTTTTGTAAAAGTTAACCAAAATTCCAGTATTTTTGTAAATTTTCCAATAATTATAACGTAATAATTTGATTGATAAAAACTATTAATTTAAATATTTTATTTAAAAATTAATTTAAATATACCAATAAAAAAATAACATGTGAATAATAATTGACATTTAACGGCTATATAGCTACGAAAGTTCCAAAAATATAACTTAAATATTAAGGGCTTTTTTATTTTTACACTTTAAAAAATATTTTTTTTTCGCATTTTTACAGAATTCTACATAGAAACTCCTATTGCACCTAGTGCTGCAACCTAAATTGCAACAAAAAATCGTATAGAAACCCTATTGCAACCACTTTAGAAACCCAAACCGTAAATTTAAAAAAAACAAAAATTAAAAAAACAGTATATAAGGTAATTCTCCTAAATATTATTATTGTTAAATATTAAACTTAAATATTTATCTACAATCAAGAATTAAATGTAACTATTTATATTGCAAATTACTCTGGGTACACAATCTATTGTTGCACTACTTTTTTTTTTTTTGAACAATAATGTCAGATAATTACTTGTCGGAGTCTGATGGCTGGACTTGAGGAAATTACACTCTATACCTTTTTATATTGTCTTTTTTTTTTTTTTTTTTTTTTTTTTTTTTTTTTTTTACCCTCTTTTTAAAGTCTATCATTTTTTCCTTTTTTTTTTTTTAAATATTGTACAAATTTTACCCCTGTCACTTCAAGATACTCTCCATGTGACTCTCTTATGTCAGGGTATTTTGAGTACAATACATATAAAAAGAGGTATGTTTCAATTAAATATAAAATTAGAGGTCAATTTGATCAATTAATTCATACAAGTGGTATTTTTCAACTTACCCGCTGGACTTTAAACGGATAAGCCCATTTACCTCTCAAATAGAAACCGTGTTCATTTTGGGCCTACATTGGGCACAAGAAACTCTGAACAAAAAAAAAACCATTTTATTCAAAGCAATTTAAATCGGAAATCTTACAAAAATAGTCATCTTTTTTTTTTTATTATTATTATTTTTACATTTTTACTCATATATATATATTTATATTTTTACTGTACTATATTTTAAAAAATATTTTGCTAAAGTTTAAAAATTAAAACAACTAAAAAAATTAAAAAAAATAACTCTAGAGGAACTTAACAAACAAAATGAAAAACAACTATAAAACAATATAAAAACAACTACAGAACAACAAAAAAATAATAAAACATTGACCATGCAATATGTAAAACAATATCAGCTCCTCAACATATTTTTGTATTACGAAATTATTATTATTTTTTACTTAGTTTTAGTAATTTTTTTTTTGTTGTTGGTATTATTACATTATCTTTTTTTCATAAAATTTATTGTTACAATGTCATACTTTTAACTTCTTTTTCTCTCTCTCTCTCTTCCTTTTTTTTTCTTTTAAAAAAAAATTAATAACAATTAAAATGACAATTTATTTTTAAAAGCTAAATAAATAATTACATTAATAATAAAAATATTAAATCTTCAGATTTCAAAATAGGGTATATAATATAGGGTGATTCTACAATGCACCTCTTTAAAAGGGATCTACTGATGCACCCTCTACTTGTTTCGGCATCCAGAAGATTTTTTTAATCTATTTTTTTTCATATTCATGTGTGCGTTATAACTATTTAAGATATCCTATAAAATTTTGAGAAATTCGGAATAATTTAGAATATGGAAAACAATGTTCAAATAATCTATTTCACACGCAAATAAAATAAAATATTCACGCATGCAACACACTGTTTGAACACGATTTTCGACGTATTAAACTTTTTCGAATTTCTTAAATTTTTGCAGGATATCTTAAATAACTATAATTTACATGGCTACGAGAAAAAAATTGAGTAAAAAATTATTTCGGACACTAAAATATATGGAGATGTATCAATGTATCTCTTTTAAGGGAGTGCATTATAGAAGAGATGTATCAATGCATCATTTTAAGGGTTGCATTATAGAATTTTCCTATAATATAATGCCTAATATATAATTAATATGTCAACATCTGCATATTGTGCCAATAAAAAAACAAAAAAAACTTATCATTGTATTTAAAAAAAAAATAGCAAGAAAATAAATTAAATATATGTATCTACATCTACAAAGCAACTGATTCAAGAAACAAAAAATTATCAAGAATAAACTAAAAATATACACAATAAAAAATACACATGAATAAAAAATAACTATAAAATAATTGTTCAACGAAAAAAAATTAAAAATCACTTAAAAACAACTAAAAAATAAGCCTTGTTATGAATTTTTTTTTTTTTTTCAAAATATATTTATATAGTGTTTGTTTGCAGGTTAGTATATATTATAATTATTTTTAATGTAAAGAGTGGTTGGTTGTTGGTGTATGGTGTACGGGCAAATTCTATATTGAATAATTATGTTTAGGTAAAACAGAGTATTTCTGTTATCTACTACCAATGATGCTATCATGCTAATATAAATAATGCCCTACTTTACGTAAAGCTGAAAATTTGTGCAAATATTTTATCATGTTAAATGTTTTTTTAGTTATGAATTTGAATGTCAACAAAATACACGCGTATATTAGGTGAAATCAACTTTTAATTTCTGGTTTTAAATCGATAATCATTCAGCAGTGGCTATATAAACCACCCAAAATTCATTGAAAGAGGTCACAAACAACGTTACTCTAAATTTCCAAACCTTAATTTACTTTTCTTCCAAATACAACAAAATTGTGATGGGTTCTGAATTGGAAGGCACCACAGAAGTAGTAGTTGATCTTAAAAGAAAACAAGAAGAAGAAAGCTTCTGTTATGCTGCTCAGTTGTTGAACACAAATGTGTTAACCAAGTCCTTGCAAACCACAATTGAGCTAGGAATCTTCGATATCATAGCGAAAGCCGGGGAAGGAGCTAAGCTCTCTGCGCGGGAGATAGTGGCGCAGTTGCCAACCAACAACCCCGATGCGCCCATGATGGTGGACCGCATCCTTAGGATGCTGGCCAGCTACTCTGTGCTCGTATGCTCTGTAGTGGCCGATGATCAAAGGGCTTACAGTCTTAATAATGTCTCCAAATGCTTTGTCACTAATGAAGATGGTGTTTCTTTAGGCCCCTTGATGTTGTTGTTAGAAGATAAGGTCTTCTCGGATAGTTGGTATAGTATAGTTTGCAATTTTTTTAATTTGACTTATTTTTCTTATGTTATTTTAGTTCCATAAACTATTCTAACCCTGAAACAATAATTTCAGGTCACAACTTAAAGGTGCAATACTTGAAGGAGGGATACCATTTAACAGATTCCATGGAATGAATGCCTTTGAGTATCCAGCTTTGGACTCAAGATTTAATAAGGTTTTTAATAAAGCAATGCAAAACCAAACCACTATGATTATGAAGCAGATTCTTGAGTTTTACAAAGGCTTTGAAAACCTTAAGCAACTTGTAGATGTTGGGGGTGGTTTGGGAGTGACTCTAAAAGAGATTACCTCCACATATCCACATATTAAGGGTATTAACTTTGATTTGCCTCATGTTGTACAACATGCCCCATCTTATCCAGGTATTTAATATATATAATTAATGTTATAGCTTAATCATTATAATTTTATACAAAGGATTTGGTCTTTAATTAGTCTAGTTTATCAATATTAATGTTGCAGGGGTCGAACATGTGGGTGGAGACATGTTTGAAAGTGTTCCAAGTGGCGATGCCATTTTTATGAAGGTCAGCATTAAAAGCTTCCCAATTAATTATTTTAGTAGCTAATATAATAGGCTCTGTTTCTTTTTATAGTGTATAGTAGTAGTACTTTAACTAATTAACGTTACATACATATATTTTAGTGGATACTTCATGATTGGAGTGATGAGCAGTGTGTGAAAGTATTGAAGAATTGCTACAAAGCTATACCAGAGAATGGAAAGGTTATAGTGATGGAAGGGCTTCTTCCAATGTTGCCTGAAGCTAGTTATGGTGATAACATAATGTCCAAAACAGATGTGTTAATGATGACTCAAAATCCAGGAGGAAAAGAGAGGAGCAAACAAGAGTTCCAAGCCTTGGCAAGTGGTGCTGGATTCAGTGGCATCAGATTTGAATGTTGTGTTAGCGGCTTTTGGATCGTGGAATTTTTCAAGTAGAGAATATATATGGCTTTTTTCAATTATGAATAAAAATTGCCATGCATATGGCTTTGATTGAAGATATTAGTAGAGGGATTATTTACTCATAATAATATGTGTATAATTAATATAGGGAATTATGCTGTACTGTATATCAATTTAAGAGCGTACGCTGTTATCATATTCTTATCATATATTTTAGTGAAGTTAAAAGAATTGAGGAAAAAACAGAGTAAATGGCAGAGCATCTGGCAGAGGGCACAATCGACTTTCTGCTTCCTTTGTTTTCCAAATTTATTGGAGTGCTGATGTAATAGAATTTTTGTGATTTTATGCCTTTACCGTTAGGATTGGGATATGCAATATTCCTTTTGTTTTGCTTTAACAAACTCTGTACGCGTAGACCATTTATTGGCTCTTGTAATATTCCTTCCCTGTGCCCAGTGGCTATATAATATGCAGCAGCCTCACTTATAATTTTGAGCTGAGTTTTACCATTTCTATTCTCTGTTACTTTCTTCACTTGGTATCAGAGCAAACCTTAGGCGTCTGCCATGGCCGATCCAACTTCAGCTCCAGAACAATAGCAACAACATGTGGAAGGTTCAGCTACTGCGCCCTCTTCAGAAACTTCACACCAGCACCAATCGAGACCATCAGCCCAAGCTATGAGTCCCTCACTAGTGACTACACCTTTCAGTAGCACTCTAAGCCAACCATTCACAATGAAGCTCGACAGAAACAATTTTCCCTTGTGGAGAACGATGGTCTTTACCATCATTCGAGGTCACAGACTCGAAGGCTTCATCAACGGCAAAAGAGCGTACCCTGAGGAGTTCATTACTTCAGGTATCCCTGGCTCTCCCGACTATACTATTTCCATTAATCCTGACTATGAGAACTGGCTTGTTCATGACCAGTTATTAATGGGTTGGCTTTACGATTCGATGATGGAAAGCATCGCGTCCGAAGTTATGGGCTGTCAATCGGCCTTTGCTCTCTGGACAGCCCTTGAGAATCTCTTTGGAGCCTATTCTCGTGCTCATACTGACGATCTTCGCACCAGACTACAGACAACAAGGAAGGGCTCAACAACCATGACCGAGTACCTCAAACAAAAACATATGTGGGCTGACTCACTCGCACTTGCTGGTGAACCATACCCAGAAAGACATCTTGTGTCTAATGTTCTCTCTGGCTTGGAGATTGAATATCTCTCAATCGTCTCCCTCATTGAGTCCAGATCTGAAACAACATGGCAAGAGTTACAAAGTATCCTTCTCAGCTTTGACAACAAGCTCGAACGTCTATCTGCCGTTCCTCCAAGCTCACAGACCCACTGGTCAGTATGGACCGAGAAATACAAACCAGCAACATCAGCAAGGGCGTGGTTCGTCGACAAATTCAGGTTCCTGTGGACGAAGTGGAAACCGAGGCAGGGGTCGTGGAGGTCGATTTGGAGGACCGAAGCCTACTTGCCAAGTCTGTGGCAAGTATGGCCACTCAGCTGCAATTTGCTACAACAGATACGACGAAAATTACATGAGAAATCAACCACCAGGAGACCAAAATCAAGATAAACAGATCAATGCTCTTGTTGCTACTCCACAGGTTCTAAATGACGATAGCTGGTATGTGGATAGTGGGGCAAGCAACCACTTAACCACTAATGAAGGACAGATGAACAATAAAACAATGTATGGTGGTAAGGAGAAGATTACTGTTGGTAATGGTAATAAGCTGACTATTTCTCACATTGGCTCAAGTCAACTTAAAATTATTTCTCACTCTCCTTTAGTTCTTAAAAACTTACTCCATGTTCCAAACATTACCGAAAACTTGATTAGTGTCTCCCAACTTACTGCTGATAATGATGTATCTATTGAATTCTTTTCTCTTGTTTGTTGTGTGAAGGATCGAGAGACAGGGAGAGTGGTTCTGCAAGGAGCTCTTAAAGACGGTCTCTACAAGCTCAAGACATCTCTTTCCTCACAGTAATACAACTCAAGTGTCCAACCTCCTATTTCCAAGTCGTCCCCCTTTACGGATGTTGCTACTGCAACTTTAGAGTCCAATAAACCTAGTGTTAGTGAGTCTGTCTTAAGTTTGTGGCATAGAAGGCTTGGTCACCCTTCTCATGCCGTGTTGAATCAAGTTTTAAAAACTATTGATGTAAGGCCTTTTATGAATGAAAAACTAGAGTTTTGTGATGCTTGCCAATATGGGAAATCCCATTGTTTGCCCTTTAAAAATTCAACCAGCCGTGCCCCAGGGATTCTAGACTTTGTTCATACGGATCTATGGGGGCCAACACCTGTTAATTCCCACACAAATTTCAGGTTTTACATCCACTTTGTGGATGATCACAGCCGTTATACTTGGCTCTTTCCCTTAAAACACAAGTCTGAAGCTCTCTCAGCATTCACTAGATTTAAGGCCTTGGTGGAAAACCAATTTGATAGGAAGATTAAAGCCTTGAGAACTGATTGGGGGGGGGGGGGTGAATTCCAAGCATTTACTGACATTTTCAATCAAAGTGGTATTTCTTTCCAACACTCTTGTCCCCATACTTCAGAACAAAACGGAAGGGCTGAGCGTAAGCATCGACATATAGTCGAAACTGGCCTCACCCTTCTAGCTCAGGCACACATGCCTCTAAGGTACTGGTCAGATGCATTTCATACTGCTGTACAACTTATTAATCGGCTTCCTACTGGCGTACTCAATGGGAAATCTCCATATGAAATCATCTTCTCCCCGAAACCCGACTATAAGTCCTTAAAAATTTTTGGTTCAGCATGTTTCCCGTGTCTGCGTTCTTACCAAACGCACAAGTTTCAGTTTCACTCTACCAAGTGTATCAATCTTGGTTATAGTGAAGCACATAAAGGGTTTAAGTGCCTCAGTCCCCAGGGTCGTATCTACATCTCCAGACATGTTATTTTTAATGAACAAGAGTTCCCATGTGAACATGGATTCTTTAACAACTATCAGCCTGAACAAATTGTCACTCTTGACACTCCTAACTCATGGTTCACTCTTCCCACTGTCACCCGTGACACTTCTACTGAGTCCACACCAGATATCACTCTTTCGACTCACACAAATGACGGCTCTTCTACTGCAGAACCACTTCCACAGTCCCCTGATCGCACACAACAGCAGGTAACTTCTCCATTACATCATACTGACTCTGTTCTCTCACCACACTATCAGTCCTCTTCTGTTGCTTCACAGGCTCAAGACTCTCCAATTTCCACTCATAACTCATCACAAGTAAACTCTCCTGCTGCTGCATCACCATTGATGCCTTCTCATCCTATGATTACTAGGGCCAAGGTCGGCATTTACAAGCCGAAGGTGTATCTCAACCACGCCAAATTTGATCTCTCGCTTCATGAACCATACTCTCTCGAAGATGCACTTCGGCATGAGGGGTGGAACCGTGCTATGAGCGAAGAAATGACAGCCCTCTGTCGCAACCGAACCTGGATACTTGTTGACCTAAATACCATCCATGTTGCACATATAGTTGGCTACAAATGGGTCCATAAGATCAAGCTTAATCTTGATGGTAGCTTCCAACGCTTCAAAGCACGTCTTGTTGCCAAAGGTTTCCACCAACGTCCTGGAGTTGACTTTGGTGAAACCTTCAGTCCCGTGATCAAAGTCGCTATTGTTCGTGTTGTTCTAACAATTGCTGTCTCTCACAACTGGGAAATTCAACAACTCGACGTTAATAATGCATTTCTCAATGGGGTACTTGAGGAAGATGTATACATGATGCAACCACCGGGCTTTGATGACGCTACTAAACCTCACCATGTCTGCAAGTTAAAGAAGTCCATTTATGGGTTGCAACAAGCTCCTCGGTCTTGGTACGATCAGCTAAAAAGAACCTTACTTGACTGGGAATTTGTTAATTCGAAGGCCGACTCATCTCTATTCATGCTGAAGACTCAAAAATTTATTATTATGGTCCTAATTTATGTGGATGATATCATAATAACAGGGAACAACTCCAAAGAAATCGAACAGTTTATTGACAGGTTTAACAAAGTGTTCTCACTAAAAGACTTGGGTGACTTGAACTACTTCCTTGGGATAAATGTGTTTAGGGATGACACTGGGATTTATCTATCCCAAAGGAAATACATAGCAGAGATACTACAGAAATATAAAATGGAGAATGTCAAGCCAAGCCCGACACCTATGACAGCAGGGAGAGTTATCTCAATTAATGATGGAGTTCAACTTGAAAATCCATCTCTCTACAGAAGCATAATCGGCGCGGCCCGACATCTCCTTCGCCGTCAATAAACTGAGCCAATTCCTTAAGTGTCCTACTTCTGTCCATTGGGGGGCTGCCAAAACAGTGCTAAGATACTTAAGGGCACCATGCGCCTTGGCATTCACATTGCACCGAGTGACAATCTGAGCTTACAAGGTTTTTTAGACGCAGATTGGGCATGTTGCCCTGATGATTGTAGATCAGTTGCTGGATATTGTGTGTTCCTTGGTGAATCTCTGATCTCGTGGTCGTCGAAGAAGCAAACAGTGGTTGCACGCTCTAGCACCGAGTCAGAATACAGATCGTTGGCACATCTTGCTGCTGAATTGGCTTGGCTGCAAGAACTCTTGAAAGAAATGAAGTTTGAAATGCCAACAACACCGATAATTTGGTGTGACAACATGAGCGCGAGTGCTTTGGCTTCTAATCCTGTGTACCATGCGCGTACAAAACACATAGAATTAGATGTCCACTTCGTGAGAGACAAGGTGCTGCAGAAGAAACTCGAAATCCGCTACATTTCCTCGCATGATCAGGTTGCAGACTGCTTGACAAAGAGCCTGTCACCTAGCCGCTTTCAATTCCTTGTAAACAAGCTCAGCATGACAGAATCTCCGCTTCGCTTGAGAGGTGGAGTTAAAAGAATTGGGGAAAAAGCAGAGTAAATGGCAGAGCATCTGGCAGAGGGCACAATCGACTTTCTGCTTCCTTTGTTTTCCAAATTTGTTGGAGTGTTGATGTAATAGAATCTTTGTGATTTTATGCATTTACCGTTAGGATTGGGATATGCAATATTCCCTTTGTTTTGCTTTAACAAACTCTGTACGTGTAGACTATTTATTGGCTCTTGTAATATTCCTTCCCTGTGTCTAGTGGCTATATAATATGCAGCAGCCTCACTCATAATTTTGAGCTGAGAGTTTTACCATTTCTATTCTCTGTTACTTTCTTCACTAGTGATATAATTAGAGATATTTTAACTACTATTCTACGAGATTATTAATCGAAATAATATAAATTATGTTATCATGATTACCTGATCATGTAAGTTCTTTTACTAATAATTTATAGAAACCAAACCATTGACAATTATGTTGGAATTAGGATAATCAATAACTATTTGATAACTAGTTTATTATTATTATATATCAAAGTTGTTAAACAGACCCTTAATAGAAAAACGTTTCTTTCTCCTTTATTGTATGTATAAGAGAAATGAGATCTAGTAGTTGGGACTTGGGGGGCTGCTACTTTGAAAATGTCTTATTAAGTCGTTGTTGCTCTACTTTGTTTTGACTAAACTAATACAAGTAATTAAATCCAAAACTAGATATATATAAATATTAATGGTATTAGGTATGGGTTATGTACTGAAATAATTATTTATAACAAAAATGCACATTATCCTATAACTTTATTTATATATAAATTTATGTCACAATTCTATAAATTTGCTACATCAAGTTTTTAATTGTATACTGCAGCACAATATTACAAAATTGATGTAAATATATCATAAAATCAATTTTTTTTTTTGTTGTACATAGCATATTTTTATATCTTTAATTAAAAATAGTTCAATTGGTGAAAAATTCTAAATTTGAAATGGTGAACATGTTCCATCTTTGAAATTAAAAAGTTGATCCTTTAAAAAGAAACTCTAAAATAAAAAAAATATAAAAAATTATTTTTATATATAATTAAAATCCTTTAATTATTTTAAATTACATGATTATTGTGTAATTACTTAATTAAACAAATATGTCAAACTTTATAATTATTGTATTTTTTTTTATTTAAGCGTTTATATATTACATCAGCATAACCTGAGACTCGAACCCAGGACCTCCAATACACACGCACCCCCTATGGCCACTTGAACTAGTCTCAAGTGGTTAACTTTATAATTATTGTAAATTACACTAAGTTCCAGTTTCATAGTAATTTTCTAAATGTGCCCTCATCTAAAAAAATTTAGCGGAACTATGATTTTACTTAATTAATATAAATTAATAAATTCGTAAAGTTTTATTGTATTAATTTAATATGGCCAATATAGTCAATTTTGATTTATTAGGCCTATTCAATTTAGGTTTATGTAGTAAGTATGTTCTTGGTTTAGGGAAAACTGAGAGGGAAATTTAATTAGTTATACATTTATTACATAATTTTTTTTTTTTCAAAACCAAAACTATTTAACATTAGTAAAATATGTCATTTTTCCCTAAAACCCCATTCTATTCCTCTCATTTGAACAACCATCTCTCTCTTTCCCCCTTCTCTCTCTTGCTCTCTACAACACGCACATGGAGGAGGTACACAATCGACCCACAACCACAAACTTGGTCCCTTCTTTCCACGACCACCATGACCACAGACCCAAGGATCCACGGACCCAATGACCACCGCGGACCCAACGACTTCTCCATCAACCACGGCTTCACAATTGGCAATGTTGTCAAGGAAATAAATTGTATAATCAATGTTTGTTATGTGTGAGTAGATGTTAGATTTAGGGTTTAAAATGGCCAAATTTAGGTTTTGGGTAAAAAATTGGTTTTTTTGTCAGGCCCGATGGTGGTCCGATAGTGGTATCATGCCTTCTTATTGTTAAAACGAGTAAAGGTTGAAAACGAAGGTCCGATGGTAGCCCGATGATATGGTTTGATAGGATCCGATAGTGGTCTGATGCCTTCCTGGCGAGCTTAATGAATGGAGCTTAACATTTCTATAAATGTAGATATAGTCCGAATAGTACTCCGATAGGCACCTGATGCTACTTTTTTTATGTACAAAAACATAAAAAAACATAATAAAAAAAATGGGTAGCATCGAGCTACCATCGGACCACTATCGGACACCATCAATATAAATGAGATTAGGGAGTATGGATGGTGAAGTTAGAAGAGAATAGAAGAAATAAAGGTATAATATATATGAATATAAAGTGTGCCTATTTTTTTAATTTTAGTAAGCTTGTGTTCAAAAATTTAATATACTAAATTTCCCAACTCAGATATAATGATACACTTTCGGGAGTGGAGACTTCCCAAATACCTTCCTTCTAGTCTCTACATTATTAAATCCAGTCTAAATTATTATATAAATTCATAAAAAAAATTATATATTAAATATTTGAGACCTATCCACTTTTTTGTTTTTTAAAAAAGCTATTAGTGGAATAAAAAATTGTAAGTTGAGGATTTTTTTTTTTTGATATTAATGTTTTATTATTTAATTTTTTTGAGACCTTAGACAATATATATATATATTTTTTAAAATGGATGAAGCCCCAACCCATTCTGATCCTTTATTGGTTACTGTTAACCAAAAGAAACGGTTAGTTAGTTTGTTAGAGTTAGTTAATTCAAGATTTCTTTTAATTATAAGTTGTTGTAGCTACACTAATAGAATTAAGATCCCTTTAATTCGGGTTCGTCTTCCCTCGACTTTGAAGGGCTTCCGGTGTACTGGACTGGTGTTTACTCGCCTGCAATGGAGGAATTTCTATCCAAGACCACTCAACTTCATGTCTCGGATGAAGAAGAATGGGAGGTGGATAAGAGTTTATCTTTGACGATTGCTAAAAACAATTTGCGAGGGAGACTTTGCACTAATGTGGATCACAGCAGGGGCTTTCTCAAGAAAGTCCTGGGGAGAATATGGAGACTCAAGGAAGCGGAATGGAACATTAAAATTCAAGAGAAATTCGATTCAGGTATGTTCCTATCCTTTTCTTTTGCCTCTGAACAAAACCAGTCAAGAATTCTAGCCAAGATGCCGTGGTATTTATCTAATGGATTACTGATTTTGGGGAAGATGGTGAATACTAATGATTCTTGGAAGGATGATCTTACAGCCTTTCCTATTTGGGGTAGAGCTCTTGGGGTACCAATAGACTATTTAACTGAAAAAAAAAAAACTTTGAGATTGGCTTCCATGGCAGGGACGGTCATTTCGATCAATAATGCTGATGTATCAAAAATGGTGACTAATGGTTTCTTTAGATTTCAGATTTGGATGTCGATCAACAAACCAGTTTGTCCGGGGTATCTATTACCATGTGGGGGATCAAAGAAGTGGATCGCATTCAAATACGACGAACTGCCATTCATGTGTTTTCAGTGCGGACGTATCGGACATAATCAAAAAGATTGTTCTGTGGAATACAAAGAAATCGCAGGAGTTATGGGGGAGAAGGCTAAAGCTTACGGGATATGGCTAAAAGTGGAACAAGAAATACGGGATGGCTTTCAAGAAGGATTAACAGGACCAAGAATAGAACTACAGAAGGGGATAAAGGAACAGAGGAATGGGATAGGGCCTGACAGGGGAATGAAACTTTCGAACTCCTTTTCTCTTCTCACAGACCCCATGGAAACAAGGAAGATAATTATGGATGAAACACAAATGGGTAATGATAATGACGGTAGTACCGTAGAAAAAGGCACAACAAGTGTCAATGTTATGATACCACAAAAGCTAACTACAAGCGATCTTAGGGAGGATTTGGGTATCCAGGAAGAGGTGAATAGGGCGAAAAGAAGAATGTTGGAAGTTGAATCAATATCGGGGGTTGGCAAACTCCAAAGAACTGCGAACCTACCTATGACAACCATGGAAACACAACAGCTATATGATGTTCCAATCACGTTTCAACAAGAGAAGGATGGGATAGAAGGAGGACCATCTTTCGTCTTTGGCCCGAGTCAACAATCAATATCTAAGGCACAAAGGCGAAAGGTAGCAGTGAAAAAAGATGGAAAGAACAGGAAAAGCAAGGCGGAGAAGATACCGATTGGGGTTTCTCAGGAAGGGGATTCGACAATTGGAGGTACGATGGAAGAGGTGCACTCTGCAGGGCAGGGTCGCCTACAGCCATGAAAACACTTTTGTGGAACGTTCAAGGGATGGGGAACCCTTGGACGGTCCGTACATTGAAATCCCTGGTGAAACGATGGAATCCTGATCTAATTTTTCTTTCGGAGACTCGATTGAAAAAGGAGAAAGCTGAAAATCTTCGGGTTGCTCTGAGTTTTGAGGGTTGTTTTGTGGTGGAAGCGCGGGGTAAAAGCGGTGGTCTCATCTTACTTTGGTCCAACTTGATCGATTGTAATATCCTTTCCTTTTCCTCTTTTCACATTGATTCTTTCATAAGAAAAGAGGAGGATCAAGGTTGGCGATTTACGGGGTTCTATGGCGATCCGGATCCTAATCAAAGATGCGAATCTTGGAAACTACTTACAAGGATTGGAAGGATGTACTCGGGGCCTTGGGTGATAGGGGGTGACTTTAATGAGATTTTGAGAAGAAAAGAGAAGATGGGAGGACAACCAAAACTGGGTCATCTTATTACGAATTTTTGAAAAGCACTTGATGGAAGTAATTTGAAGGAAGTAGACTATGAGGGTAGTTGCTACACTTGGTGTAACGGACGGCAAAATAACTTCATTTTTGAGAGACTTGATCGAGTGTGTGGTAACTCGGAGTGGTTTCATATCTTCCCTGCTGCCAAAGTTTTTCATCTCGAAAGAGTGAACTCGGACCATTGTCCTCTCCTCCTTCAGTGTTTGTATCAAACCAATGAGAATGTGACAGGATCTAGGTGGCATTCTAGGTTCCATTTTGAGAGTGCTTGGGCTGAAGAAGAAAAATGTTCTCAGATTGTGACAGAAAATTGGAATAGAGGGAACAGTAGTACCACGGCTTATGAGCTGAAGAAGAAACTAACCGATTGTGGGAATGCTCTCAATCATTGGAACAAGGCAAAAAAGAAAGAAATGAACTTGAAGCTCAAGGAGTTGGAAGACAAAATAGCCAGTCTTTCTTTGAGTACGGCTTCAACAGATTGGCAGCACCTAAAAGAGGTTGAACGGAAAAATAATATTCTCCTTGATAAAGAAGAAAAGTTTTGGAAGCAACGGAGCCGCGCTATTTGGCTAAAAGAAGGGGATCGAAACACAAAGTACTTCCACAGGAAAGCAAATACTCGAAAAAAGAAGAACTCTATACTGGGTATCATGGACTGCAATGACAATTGGGTTACTGGAAACAAACGGGTGGGCCAGGTTGCTTGTAACTACTTCCAGCAGCTGTTTGAAGCTAATTCAGCAACTAAGGAAGAATTGGAAGAGTTCAAAAGTGCAATTCCGAACAAAATATCCCGAGAAACAAATGAATTCCTCAAAGCTCCTTTCACTGCCGAAGATGTTTTCCAAGCTATGCGTAATATTCACCCTCAAAAGGCTCCGGGAAATGATGGAATGTCGGGGCTGTTCTACAGAATGTTTTGGCCGAAAATAGGAGAAGAAGTGACCAAAGTTTGCTTGGGAATCTTGAATGATGGAAAACCGATTGAGGACATAAATGACACCCTTATCTGCCTAATTCCGAAAATAGACAAGCCTACCCGAATGTCGAACTTCCGTCCTATTAGCCTTTGTAATGTGGTGTACAAGATCATAGCAAAATGCCTTGCGGGCCGTATGAAAAATAGCCTTTACCAAGACATCTCGGAAGAACAAAGTGCCTTTCTGGCGGGTAGGTTGATTCAAGACAATGCTATCATTGGTTTTGAAAGCCTTCATTGTATGAAAACGAGAAGATTCGGTAATGGAAGGAAAATGGCGCTCAAGTTGGATATGTCAAAGGCTTATGACTGGGTGGAGTGGAATTTCCTTACTACCATGATGGAAGGGCTTGGGTATGATGAGGAATGGATAAACAAAATCATGAGATGTGTGACTAGTGTTTCTTTCTCGGTTCTAATTAATGGGGAAAAGATAGGAAATTTTAAGCCTTCTCGGGGTCTTCGTCAAGGTGACTCTCTATCCCCCTATCTTTTCCTTATTTGCTCGGAAGGTTTATCTTGTCTAATACAAGCGGCTGAGAGGGCTGGCACTATTAATGGGGTTCGGTTTGGTAGAGATGGAGTTAAAGTGTCTCATCTATTCTTTGCGGATGATAGCTTCATGTTCCTTGATGGAAATATCGACGAATGTGATACTATGTCCCACATTCTGCATCACTACTCTCGGCTTTCGGGGCCACAAATCAATCTTGATAAATCTGAAGTGAGCATGGGCAGCCGCATTTCTCCTCAATTGGGTCAAAGCCTAGCTAGTCGTTTGGGGGTTAAACTTGTCGCACATCACACGAAATACTTGGGGCTGCCTAGTTTCATCGGTAGAAGGAAAAAATAGGTGTTTGAGGTAATCAAAGATAAGGTGTGGAATAAACTTAAAGGCTGGAAAGCTTCAATGTTCTCCCAAGCGGGGAAAGAAATTCTGATAAAGGCAGTCATCCAAGCCATCCCGAGCTATTCCATGAGTTGTTTCCGCCTCCCAAAGAAGCTCATTACTAGCCTTCATTCTTTGGCTGCCAACTTTTGGTGGGGGGATACAAAAGAAAATAAAAAGATCCATTGGGGCATGTGGGCCAAAATGTGCAAACCAAAGGAAGAAGGAGGTTTAGGCTTTCAAAGTTTAACGGAGTTTAATCAAGCTCTCTTAGCCAAACAAGGGTGGAGGTTGATTCACAAACCCCACTCCCTTTTGGCTAGAGTTTTGAAATATAGTTACTATCCTAATACTTCCTTTCTTCAAGCCAAGTGTCCCCCTGGAGCTTCATGTATTTGGCAAGGCATCATATGGGGTAGGCAAATTATTGAAGAAGGAGGCCGGTGGAGAATTGGGAATGGAAGAACGACTCGAATTTGGGAAGACAAGTGGATCCCCCGCCCAAATGGTACTATTCTTTATCGGCATGAAGGAATAGCCCCAAACACCACTGTTCATACCCTTTTGAATGAGGAAGAAGATTGGAATAAAGAGAAGATCCTCATCTATTTCCACTCCGAAGACATCCCCTGGATATTGGGAACGCCCATAGATACGCAAGTGGAAGATACCATGATATGGCCTTTCTCCCCGAATGGAAATTACTTAGTAAAGAGTGGTTATAGAGTGGCTCGGGAACGAAATCTCCACCCGACTCGATGTTCAAACATGGAGCCCATCCACGCGTGGTGGAAAATGTGGTGGCAACTTCAACTCCCCCCCCCCCCCCCCGGATCAAGCTTTTTGGTTGGAAGCTTTGCCATAATTGGCTTCCGGCTAAACTCAACTTGGTTCATAAGGGCATGTCAATTGATCCCCTTTGCAATCAATGTGGAAGGTATGTGGAATCTCTCCCTCACGCTTTATGGTCTTGTACTAAGGCTAAACTAATTTGGAAATGTATGCCTTACTATAAGCTTATTAAAGATTGTCACAGCCATTCTATGTTTGATATACTCATGGAGATTCGACATAAGCTGTCCAAAGTGGAGTTTGAGGAAGTGATTAAAATTTTTTGGGCCATTTGGGAGAACCGAAACAAACATTGGAACAATCTTCCTGTGTTAGAAGGGGCTCAGCTTATTGAGTGGGTTTTGAATAACTACCCCCCAGTAACAACCACAACATCTCCTTATGTACTGAAAAGACCGAACCTAAGACTGATCTAGGCAGGTGGTTGGCCCCCCCAGAAGGAGTGTACTGCGTCAACTGTGATGCAGCTATGGATCCTGGAAAAGAAGGTGTGGGTTTGGGTTACATTTGGAGAGACTGGTGCGGGAATCCTATAGCAGCAGGTATGGTCTTTCTCCCCCAATTCTGCTCTGTTCTCTTAGCTGAAGCTGAAGCAGTTTTAGCTGCTATGAAGGCCGGTCCGATGGAAACCAGCAGCCATTTTGAGGTTAGAACTTATTGCAAGCAGCTGGTGGATGGGTTCAAGATGGACAACAATGATCTAAGTGATGTTTGTATCATCTACAATAAGATAAAGCGTCATCATCGTTTCCCCTATTGTACAAAGCTCAAGTTTGTAAATAGAAACTATAACGAGATTGCTCATAGGTTAGCAAAAAGGAGCCTTGAGAACAAGTTATCTCAATCCTTTTTCACTATTTTTCCCAATTGGTTAGCTAATTTTTGTAAAGCTGACCTCTATCATTCTTTGTAAGTTTTGAGCTTTGTTTATAAAGATGATTTTTCAAAAAAAAAAAAAAAAAAAGAAAAAAAGAATTAAGATCCCTTTTAAAAAGTGGTGGCTCATATGTTAAACCAATTTAAATTTGACACGTTAAATTAATTTTTTATTTGAATTAAATCTTTAACTAAGTTAACAAGTCAAATTTAAATTAGTTTAATACCGAGATACCATTTTTTAACCATGAATCTTAAATACTCAATTTTTTCAGTAAAATTGATAAGCTTTTTTGAGCAATCTTTTCTTTTATTCCCTATGCTCTCTTTTTTCTGTTCTTAGTTTTCTTTCATTGCCCTCGTTAAGCTCTTATAGTTACCACTCTCCTAACAAAATAAGTTCTTGAGAGTCAATAATTTTAAATATATAATTACAATATTACTTACTATGAGTGTTATGTTTGGAGATTTTATAAGGCTTAATTATTCAATATTAAACATGTAATGTTAATTAATTTGTCACAAAAAGAGAACTCTTATGGCACGTTTACTATACAGTAATCAAAATCAGAATAAATTAATGGAGAAATATAATAGAATAAATAAAAAATAATCGGAATCAATATTTGTAATATGCTGTTAACTAAAATTTTTTTGGAAATGAAATAATTGTGATTTATCTTGTTTACTTTATAGAAAACGTAATTGAAATGCTTAAATTGACTAAATTTCCCTTTTAAGTTAAACTATATTATATGGTAGTTATTTTGTAAGACATATTTTAAAAGATAAAATTGTCATAATATATTTAATATTAAAAATAAAATAAAAATAATTAAAATTCATTACTCTTAATGACATTCCTTACAAAATTAGTGGGGGAAGTTCTCCTTTTCTTTTCTCCCTTATTTAATCAATTAATTCTCTATTTCCTAATTTTAATAATGTGAGTAAATAAATGTAAGAAAATGATTACTTTACCATTAATTTCTATTACGTATTAAGTTCGTCTAAGTGACAACTAACAGTTATTATTATTTATTTATTTTTAAGACGTTAGAATCTTTTATAAATTGGTTATATTGTTCTATGTATTAGGATCAATTTTTTAAAAAGAAAGTAGTCATGTTATTTAATAATTTTTTTAAAAAAATGGAGTTATGATTCTATAATATTACTTCCCTATTATCTTTGTTATTGGTTCTTAAGGATTAGTTATTGATACTGATTATTGGATATTACATCTATCTTTTTGGAGGTTTAGGCTAATTATTATTTTTACCCCTAAACTTTAACTATCTAACTATTGAGATAGTTAGATTTAAAGATTTTTGTCTAATTTTAGTAAAAAAAGTCTAACATGGATGAAAGTTCAGGTGACATGATTTAGTATATGTCAAAGTTCGAGGGGCATGATTTGGTAGATATCAAAATCTGGGGAGTATGATTTAGTACATAAACAATCACTGAAATAGTAAAATTAAATGAAATTAAACATTAAATTTAACGGCCGGAAAAATTTAGGGACATCATTTAGTACATGTTAAAATTTCAGAGGTAAATATCCTAATTAGCCTTTATTAAACTGCACAAATTTAATTAATTATAAGATTGTTATTAATAAAAATATTAATTTTTGTTATATTTTACTTCAGTACTATAAAAATATTAGTGGTTATTTGTGTACTTATACTTCATATTATGTTTGTAACTAAAGTTAGTATATTTTCTTGTTTTTTCTTTTCTTTTACATGTTGCTTCTCTGTGGTTTAAGCAAAGTGTATGGCTGTTATGATAATATTAGAGTGGTTTATTTCTTTAGGCTTTACAACTTATCATGTAATTGAAACGGTTTGTCTAGTAGCTACGTCTAGTTTTAATAAAGGCAATCATTTTTAAATAATCTTGTATTATTATTAGATGTTTCAGCAAATTTGTTATCTAAATTTTTAACAACATCCTTAATTCATATTCGTTGGACGACGAATGACTGCACATAGATTAGCAATGCATGCAAATGGATGAACAACTTGTTTCGTAAGATAATTTTCCTTATTATTTTTCGGATACTTAGTTTATTGGTTATTAGATTGTTCAACTCTATTTTATTATTTTTCTATTAAGGTCTTTTAACAACTTTGATATATAATAATAATAAACTAGTGATCAAATAGTTATTGATTATCCTAATTCCAACATAATTGATTATCCTATAAATTATTAGTAAAAGAACTTACATGATCAGGTAATCATGATAACATAATTTATATTATTTCGATTAATAATGTCGTAGAATAGTAGTTAAAATATCACTAAAATATATGATAAGAATATGATAACAGCGTACGCTCTTAAATTGATATACAGTACAGAATTCCCTATATTAATTGTACACATATTATTATGAGTAAATAATCCCTCTACTAATATCTTCAATCAAAGCCATATGCATGGTAATTTTTATTCATAATTGGAAAAAGCCATATATATTCTCTACTTGAAAAATTCCATGATCCAAAAGCCGCTAACACAACATTCAAATCTGATGCCACTGAATCCAGCACCACTTGCCAAGGCTTGGAACTCTTGTTTGCTCCTCTCTTTTCCTCCTGGATTTTGAGTCATCATTAACACATCTGTTTTGGACATTATGTTATCACCATAACTAGCTTCAGGCAACATTGGAAGAAGCCCTTCCATCACTATAACCTTTCCATTCTCTGGTATAGCTTTGTAGCAATTCTTCAATACTTTCACACACTGCTCATCACTCCAATCATGAAGTATCCACTAAAATATATGTATGTAACGTTAATTAGTTAAAGTACTACTATACACTATAAAAAGAAACAGAGCCTATTATATTAGCTACTAAAATAATTAATTGGGAAGCTTTTAATGCTGACCTTCATAAAAATGGCATCGCCACTTGGAACACTTTCAAACATGTCTCCACCCACATGTTCGACCCCTGCAACATTAATATTGATAAACTAGACTAATTAAAGACCAAATCCTTTGTATAAAATTATAATTATTAAGCTTAATTACCTGGATAAGATGGGGCATGTTGTACAACATGAGGCAAATCAAAGTTAATACCCTTAATATGTGGATATGTGGAGGTAATCTCTTTTAGAGTCACTCCCAAACCACCCCCAACATCTACCAGTTGTTTAAGGTTTTCAAAGCCTTTGTAAGACTCAATTGTCTGTTTGGCAAGCATAGTGGTCATGCTTTGCATTGCTCTATTGAAAACCTTATTAAATCTTGAGTCCAAAGCTGTATACTCGAAGTAGTTCATTCCATGTAATCTGTTAAAGGGTATCCCTCCTTCAAGTATTGCACCTTTGAGTTGGGACCTGCCATTGTATATTAATTTAGTGTGTAACAACAGAAATTAAAAAAAGTCGTATTTGAAAAATTGCAAAACAAACGTACCAACTATCCGAGTAGACTTTATCATCCAACAATGAGATCAAGGAGCCTAAAGAAACACCATCTTCATCAGTTACAAAGCATTTGGAGACAGTATTATGACTGTAAACCCTTGGATTATCGGCCACTACTGAGCACGTGAGCACAGAGTGGCCGGCCAGCATCCTAAGGATGCGGTCTACCATCATGACCGCATCAGGATTGTTGGTTGGTAACTGCGCCACTATCTCTGCTGCCGAGAGCTTAGCTCCTCCTCCGGCTTTCGCTATGATATCGAAAATTCCAAGCTCAACTGTGGCTTGCAAGGACTTGATTAAGATATTTGTGCTCAACAGCTGAAGAGCATAACAAAAGCTTTCTTCTTGTTTTGGTCTTTTGAGATCAACGATTACTTCCAATTGATCCGAACCCATCATCTTTTTTTTTAGTATGTTAATTATAGGTTTGGAAACTTAGACCAATGTTGTTAATCTGTGATCCCTTACAAAGTTTTGGGTGGTTTATATAATTAAGCCCTGCTGAATTGTCGATTATTCAAAGTCATAAATAGTTTACTAAATTACAAATTGCAGTAGCAGCCCCAACACGCAACTATGAGTGTTCATTGTACAAGATCTAATAATGTTTTTAGGAGTTTTTACAAAGATACTGATTTTTAGCAAAAATTTACAATTCTACTGTTAAACAAAACTTTTTTACAAAAATATTCACTTTTTATAAATCAACCGTAAAATAACAAAATAGAACAATTTAAACAACAGTAGAACAGCCGTACAACAACATGTGAAAACTTAATATAGTACACAGTATTTAAAAAAAATACACAGTACTTTTGAAAAAAAATCTACCTCACAGTAAAAAAGAAAAAAAGTTAAAAATTTCAGTATGTAGTGTAAAAATCCCATGTTTTTATTACTATTCAGATCTGATCTAATTATATATTGGATGTTAAATTTTACCATCCGATCCAATCCAATTAATTTTAGTTACCCAATCGATCCAACATACATTGGATATTGGATTGGATCAGTTCTATATGTTAGATGTATTTTATATATATATATATATATATATATATATTGGAAATGTCTATGGTAGAGACTTTAGTTTTGTTCTTATGGTAGGGATACTTTTCTAGCCTTTGATTATTGATTTAAGGTAATAAAGTTGAGAAAATACGATAGTAATAATGGAACCTAGCTTATAGTATTTTTACACATTTTTTGTCCTTACACTATTGTCTTCTTCTTTTTTTTTTTTTAAAAAAAAAAAAAAAACGAAATCTAATAGTTATTTTATTTTACTTTTTAGTATACTTAATTAGTATGTTGTTTTATTTTTTATTTTTTTTTTCATATTCTTCTAAAGATATTTTTTTTTAGTATGTTGCTTTCAAAAAATATTTATTTTAATAAGCTTATTGAGGACCCTTTTTAAAATTTATTTCCTAAAATTATATTTTATGTCTTTCTTAGATTTGTTTTCTTTATAATAAAATTAGTTTTTGAGCAATACAATTTTTTGGTTCATAAAAAATCTAATAATAAGTACAATAATTCATAATAAAATATAAATTAATATGTATACATCAACGTATATTTAAATAAGCATATAATTAAGTAAATCATATTAAAATAAATGAGTAATTTACGGTATAAATATTTAAGTTTAACTTTCGATTGCAGATAAATAATTAAGTTTAATTTTTGACAGAAATAATATTTAAGCTAAAATTCTAGAACCTCCCTAGGTACCAGGCCATTAAGTGTTAAGTTAATGGCCACATGGCAGACCCTAATTAGCCTAGATCATTAAATTTTATTTTTTATTTAAAAATTAATTTAAATATACCAATAAAAAAATAACATGTGTATAATAACTTCACTTAATGACCAGGTAACTTTTGAAAAGTTCTAGAAATATAACTTAAGTATTATTACCGTAAAAAATTAAACTTAGATATTTATCTACAATAAAGAGTTAAACTTAGGTATTTACGCCACAAATTACTCAAAAATAAATTAATAAACATTTTTTAATTCATATTAAAATAAATTAATATTACACATGATTGTGTAATTTGTTTGAATTTTATTTGTAGGGATGTTAATCAAGTAGCACATACTGTAGCCAATCATGCATTGTAAACAATGTTACATGTGCCATTTGGATTGGGATTAAACTTTTTTGTGCTCGTCATGCTTTATAGTTGGAGTGGCAATTAGTGTTGGTGTGTCGTGTTCGTGTTGTGCTGAGGTCTTAAATTTAATTAAAAAGTTGTTGACACGAACACGACACGTGACACAAAGAAATTAAAAAATACAGACACGAACACGACTTGAATAAGTTCATGTCGTGTCGAACTCACAAAATCGCATATTGTGTTGGCGGGTTGAAAACTAAATTATAGATTTTAATGTCATCATGCCATGTTCGTGTTATGTTGAATTTTAAAATTTATTTTAGATGGTAAATACGAACACGACCCGTAACATACAAAAATGATAAAACACAAATACAAGTAGCAAAATTTTCGTGTCATCGTGCCATTTAATTTATTTATTAATTAGACTTAATAAAGTCTCTTAATTAACAAATAAACCCTTAAATCTCTTTTCTTCACAATTAAGCCCTAGCTTAGTGAAAAATTCATAAATAAGACATAGCTTCCTATAAATGATATTTCAGTAAACTAATATAATCACTGAAATAAGAGGTCTTCCATTTATCTCTATTAAGCCAAGCTCAAAGGAAATCATCATTTCACTTCTATGTCCAAATAGAAGCTATAGATTCCATATCTATGACTAGCGCTCTCACTCAATTGTACTATCATGTTCCCAAAGTTGTATGTGTAACTCGAACGAAATGGTAGGCTTTGACTAACAACTTTAAGAACACAAATAACACTCTTGAGATCGAACCTAACCATGTCAGGATTAAAATATTTTGATCTGAGATCAACCAGATATTGACTTTAGAAAGATGCAACGGTAAGATTATAATATCTTTACCAAGATTTATATCAGTCCCAATCCAATGTATACTCCACACATCTGATACTAGCATACTTTGTCAATATTCTGGAAAGAACATAACACTTATCCAAGGTGTAAGTAAGCTTTATCGCTGACTATCACATCACTGTAAATCCAGTGCACTGATGAATCATGGGACATTATCTTCTGAAGCATATAATCACAATTACCTTCCACTGTGTTGACATCACTGTAATTGTGAATAACTATATGTTCTGGACTTAACATAAATTGTATACTTTAAACCATAAACATGAAAACTACATGTAACCATATGATTTCTAATCTTCTATTGATAACAAATTAAATTATATTGAAATGGGTTTAATTTAGAGGAGTTCATGTTGTTAGTGTTCTTAGTTGTTACTAAATAGTAACTGTTCTTAAGCATGAATATAGTGAGTGTTAGTTATAATTAGTTGTAGGTAATAAGTTATGTGTATACCTTCCTTACATTGTAATCGGTTTTCCAGGTAGAATAAGAGTAATATATGACTCTCATTATAAAGAAGGTACAACAGGAATAACCACCTTCAACTAATTTTAACCAACAACCTGCTAGACACATGTTTATAGCAGGTACTAGTAGTTTGTAACAACCAAAAGCTTTGTAAAATACCTATTTCTGTCCGATTTTGTATTTTGCACACACTCCGTGATCTAACGTCATAATTGCTTCAATCCCTCCATGATCTATAAATTTTAACGTCCTTGATGATTGGATTGGAATAATGTTTCCCACCGCTTACTTGTGTGCAAAGCTATATTATCTTTGCAAGTGTCGTGGTGCTCGGTTCTCCATTGGGTTGTAAGCGAAAACACCTGTGCTTATTGGATGTAATGCGCTAACATCAGCTATAGGGCAATGATTTTCCATTTGGTAAATGATGAGTATACGTCATGTTTAATTATTTGGAATCATAAATAAAAATCAATAAATATTGGTACATATTATAAAATTAAGTCGTTGAAAAAAATGATTATTACATAATTATCTTAAATTATTGATAATTATGTGGATGCATAAATATGAGACTTTATTTAATTTAGAGAAATAATTTATTCGATATGCAATACTTAATTAAGCAACCATAAATCAGAGAACATATCATATATACTAATTTAATTAAACAACCATAAATAGAGAACATATCAAAGTATTTTTGTAAATAAGATTAATTTTAGATACAATAATTAAAAAACCTCATTACTAATTCTAATTTGTTTAAACTGTTATTAGTTTATTTTTTTATGCTCTGCAACAAATAATCATACTCTAAATTCTTTTTTTCTTATCCACTTACATTTTATTTTTATAATTTTGTAAAATACATTTAACATATATAATAGTACAATTTTTTTTATAATATAGTAATAACACAATTTCAAGAAAAAAGAAATTCATTTTATATATATATAAAAAAAAATTACCTTCTTATTGTACTATTTTTATTTTATAAGTTTTTTTTGGTATTTATTTAATAGATATTTTTTTGGTAAATATTTGGTCAAATAAAAATACACTATGATTACAAGGCTGGGTTTTATAGGGTATAGTAGACTTTTTTTTTTTAGGAAAAGTCGTTAATATTTCAAGAAAAAGTAACGAGATAGAACATCTATTTTCACCAGAGCAAGCATCACAGACCCCATAGATCAAAAGTAGAACTAACCAAACTGTTCTCAGATGACCGTCTTGAGAATTGACATCCATAATCATCATTTAATACATAAAAAAAAAATATATAGCTTCAATCAATTTGCAATGAAAAATAAATTAAAGCTAAAATTATCATAACATCAACATAAGAATGGATTCTTGTTCTCATCCACAGCTTTGGCAAACTATGTAGGAAGGTGTCTTAAAATTATTCCAAATTTCATCACTTGATGGTGGTTTCAATACCATTGAAACGAAAAAAATATCAAAAACAAATTCATTCATATAACATAAATCAAGAGATTAAAATCCCAGATCTACATTGAAGATAAAAATTAATATAAAAAGCAAATACGATTAAATGATTCAGAAGCAAATCCAATGACCTCAATCGATACTAAAGTATCACAGATCAAGTGTTGGATAACATTGAGCTTCATCCTAATCAATCATTAACCAACCAAACAGAACCAAAACACATTACGAACCAACCAAATCCTAAAGCAACGAGTATTATCAAACCCTTAAAATCTAACTTCTCCAGTTGCCTTCAGCGGCGCCACCACCACTTCCTCTGCTGGGAACCACCACCTTCACATCGGCCTCCGTATCCACCACTACTCTCGCCTCCGTATCCACCTCCCTCATGACGGCGGCCACCGCCTTCGCGCGGCTGTAGCCACCACCACCTCCATAGCCTCCACCTCCGCGGTTGTAAAAGGGCGGAGCCAGAATAAGATAGTAGGGGGGTAATATCAAACAATGCATACAAAATTGAAGAAAATATGATAATTTTTAATTTTTATAAATATTTTATATAAGGAACTAGAAAATTTAAAAGTGATGTTTTAAGGTTTTAGGACCTAATTTAATAGTACTAATATTTATTACTGTTAGTTAAAAAATTACATTAATTATATATTACGTCACATTTATATATAATGTATAGTATTTAATTAAATTTAGGAGAGTACAATATATTTTATTTTAAAAAATATTATGGGCTCGTTTGGAACACCGTATTAGGTCGTATTATATTGTATTATATTGAATTGTATTTTATGCAATATTTTTGTGTAAAACTATATGTAGTATCAACTTTTATGGACACTTAATATATAATATTTTAGTATAAATTAAAGTTTAACATATTATATAAAAATATAATATGAAAAACCGTGTTTTTGCAAATGTCAGTTGTATATAAGAAAATATAAAAACTGTAAGCGTTTGCAGCAGCAGAAAGTAATTCTGCTACAGCAAAACGAAACAGGCAGAATATAAAATATTTGCAGAAAAATAAATAACTTGACACAAGAGATTTATACGTGGTATCAGTGTTCTCCCGAACACTCCTAGTCCACGGGGCCACGCCCAGAGAATGAAATCAATTAATAAAGTATCAAAATTACAAAGACAATTGACTTAAACAAGTTTAGACTCCCTCTAAAGTATTGCCGCAATCCTTTGTAATCCACTTTATGAATCTGACTTCTTGAAACACCTTCAAGCCCGAACTCCCTTCGTCTTTGAAGTGTGAGTGCTTACTTCCTCCCGAAGTAAGGCTTTAACAAGTCTTCTCCCGAAGACCAAGTGCTTACTTCCTCCCGAAGTAAGGCTTCAACGAGTCTTCTCCCGAAGACCAAGTGCTTACTTCCTCCCGAAGTAAGGCTTTATCAAGTCTTCTCCCGAAGACCAATCTCTTGTTCAGTCAAGTAGTTCTTCACAACCTCTAGGATAGAGTAAGAACAGAAATAGAACAACTAGAACCTAGGTGAACAACTAGGCTCTCACAAAACAAAGAAAGACTCTCTTCTCTCAAAAGATAAATGTAGAAAATGAATAATGGAAGAGGTAATTCGAATGGTTGCTCTCTAGGCTCTATTTATAGATCATAGAAACCAAAGAGGCAACCACAAGTTCGAATTAGCAGCTGTACAAAAACTTTCCAAAAACAAACACGATCTGCTACATCGGATTCGGATGCTGACGCAGCAGATCTGACCAGAAACGGGAAACTTACTAAAATCGGGTCCGATCCTCTATCAATGCTTGATTCCTGCAAAAAACAGATTAGATATTCTGATTGTATCAAGAAACAATCGAAATTAATAAGGAAAAGGCAATAATCAAAGTTTCCCTAAAAAAGACAACTTTCCAAAAGAGAATTCCTTCTCTTTTGAGAAGTTTTCAACAAAGGAAAGTTCAGCTGAAAGTGCAACTTTCCAAACAAGGAAAAGGGCAACTACAATCCGAATTTATAAGGTAAGAAATCGAATATGAATGCACACCAATCTTACCATAAATGGAAAAATTATTTTGTCAACTAACTTGCCAAAAAAAGACTTTACAATCTCCCCCTTTGGCACTTTAGATGAACAAAATAATTTTTAACACAAAGTACCTGCAAGTTAAAGTTAGCCATAACAAATAACTACTCCCCCTGAGTAACACAATCGAAAACCAACAATAACTAAAGAAACATGCTAACTTTTAAACCAAATAAGTTTACAAGTACCAAACACAACTCCCCCTGGAAAAAGGGTCTAGAGTTGATAAAAACAAATTGAATGCTCAATAAAATGCACATTAATTAAAAAATATTTTGACAACTAAATTGCCAAAAAAGGACCTAACAATCTCCCCCTTTGGCACTTTAGATAATCAAAATATTATTAATTAACAAACACCTACAAAACAAAGTTAGCAAAATAAACATAAAAACTCCCCCTGAGAAGCACAACATTAAACCAAAATAAACAACTAACTTTGACCAAAGATGAACACAAACACAAACCTCAACTCCCCCTAGACAGTTGAGTATACAATTACTCCCCCTTTTTGTTTATCTATAAGGGCCAAAGACAAAAAGAAATAAAAAGATAGAAATATGTCCAACAAAAACAAAAAGAAAGAAAACTTATGCCCCATAAAGCTTGATCAATGAGGACAACTGCTTGGACATCTCTTGCTGAACCTCCTCCATGGCAGCAAGACGATTGGAGCAGCAAGAAGAGCAATTGAGGGGGCTTGTTTAGATTCCACCATTTTCCTTTTTGAGATGCCCTAGGTTCTTTGTTCTCACTATTTTGATCTGAAAGAGACAATGAACAGCAAACAAGCAAGAGAGACAAAGAAAAAGAATCGGGTAGGTGGTGAGAGTGAATGACAAAAATTGGTTGAAATAAACATGGGAGAGTTTAGCAAAAAGGAAACCAATTTCAACATATTTGAGAAACCACCAGCCCACGATTACAAAAGGAAACTGCCCACTCCTTGCAACTTCTTTCCCTTTTTTTTTTCAAAAAAAATAAAAGGAAACTAGAATTACCAACAATATTTCCAAAAATAGGTCAATCTTTCAAGATTAAAGACACATTACATATAAACGATCAATCTTTAAATGGAAACATATCAAAAATAAATCAAAGAAGAATGAATGTTGATACTTACCATTTATGCACAAGATTTTCTTGACCCATGAAGCAAGTCACACGCCTCCCTCTTTTTTTTTTTTTTTAATTAAAACCGAAAATAAAATACAATGTGTACAATAAATATATGTGATTCGAATCAAGCAAAGAAATCAAATATCATTGACAATTGACAAAATAAAATACATGTTATGCTTTTAAGGAAAATAACTAATTAGTATCTCATAAAATAATCATACTAATTGATGTTAAGGAAAAAGATATGCATGTTACTGAAAATTGTGTACCAGGATTATCAATTTAATTTTCATAGAGGAGACTTACAGAATTGAACACACTTGTCAGACATAAGTGTGTGCAGTGAAAATAGGATCATTGTCCTTGGCAAGATTTTTCATTTTCGCCTTTTTCATTTTGATCCCGCAACTGGATGCTTTCACACCATACTGAAGGTAGCCCTTTTCTATGGTAGTGCATCCTCATCATAGTTGCTAATTACAATGTTCCAGCTTACTCATCAGATGGCTTTCACACCTCAGTATGGGTAGCTCTATTCCAGCAAGGGGCCTGACAAGACTGAAACAAAAATTGCTCAACTCTGTATAAGAACATTATTTAATCCTAGACACACATAAAGAGTAACATGAACCTTTTAGCACAACATCACAAAATATGATCAGACTGAGATCCTAACTAATTATAATCCAAAAGCATAAACATGATTTGTCAAAATACAATGATAGAAGATTAAGAGCTAGAGATGAATCACATAACACTATTGTACAAGAATTATGAACAGATAAAATTAAACAATGCAAACTCCCAACGACTTTCTGAGGGAGTCAAAGCGACTTGCATCTAGGGCCTTTGTGAAAATATCAGCTAATTGTTTTTCAGTATCAACATATTCTAATTGCAATGATTTATTTTCAACAAGTTCCCTGATAAAGTGGTGTCTTATATCAATGTGCTTTGTTCTAGAATGTTGAACAGGATTTTTGGAAATATTTATGGCACTAGTATTGTCACAAAAAATAGTCAAAACACCCAATTCAAACCCATAATCAATCAACATTTGTTTCAACCACAATAGTTGAGTACAACAACTGCCAGCGAGACGATGTACTCAGCTTCGGCAGTGGATAAGGAGATGGAATTCTGTTTCTTGCTATGCTAAGATACTAGATTATTCCCAAGAAAGAAACACCCTCCACTTGTGCTCTTTCGATCATCAGCATTTCCTGCCCAATCTGCATCACTAAAACAAGCAAGATTTGAATTGGTATCTTTCGAGTACCAAATTCCATAATCAGGAGTGCTATTAACATATCTAATAATCCTTTTTACAACTGATACATGAGATTCCATAGGATTACTTTGATATCTAGCACACACTCCCACACTGTAACAGATATCAGGACGACTAGCAGTTAAATACAAAAGACTTCCAATCATGCTACGATAGAGTGTAGTGTCTACCTTTACTCCATTCTCATCTTTTGTTAATTTCGGTGTGGTGCTCATAGGAGTACTTACCTGCTTAGCCGATTCAAGGCCAAATTTCTTGACCAGGTTCTTAGCATACTTGCTTTGAGATACAAATGTACCTCCTTCCATTTGTCTCACTTGAAGACCCAGAAAGAAATTAAGCTCACCAACCATGCTCATTTCAAATTCACTTTTCATTTGATCAACAAATACCTGCACTTCATGGTTAGATGTAGAACCAAAAACTATATCATCAACATAAATTTGAGCAATGATAAAATCAGATTTTATATGTTTGATGAAAAGAGTTTTATCCACACTACCTCTGTGATAGCCATGAGAAAGTAAAAATTGAGTCAACCTTTCATACCAAGCTCGAGGAGCTTGTTTCAGACCATACAAAGCTTTTTCAAGTTTGTATACATGGTCTGGAAATTGAGGATCTTCGAATCCTTTTGGTTGCTCAACATAAACTTCCTCATTCAAAATACCATTTAGGAAGGCAGATTTCACATCCATTTGAAGCAATTTAATATTCAGAATACAAGCAATACACAAAAGTAAACGAATTGATTCTAATCTTGCAACAGGAACAAAAGTTTCATCAAAATCAATACCTTCTACCTGTGTGTACCCTTGAGCCACCAAACGTGCCTTGTTTCTCACAATTGTACCGAACTCATCACTTTTATTTTTAAACAACCACTTTGTTCCAATAACATTTATACCTTTTGGTCTTCGGACCAAAATCCATACCTTGTTGCGAACAAATTGGTTGAGTTCCTCTTGCATTGCATTGAGCCATTCCTCAAAGGTCATGGCTTCCTTCACATTTTTCGGTTCATATTGAAAGACAAAGCAAAGAAAGCTGATTAAATTAATATACCTTCTGCGAGTTACCATGCTTTCTTCAGGATTTCCAAGGATGAGATCTTTTGGATGATTCAGTTTGACTCTGGTGCTTGGTTCTTTCTGAATAGAGTCAGTGATGATGTTTGGATGAGTCAAGATAGACGGTTCTGGTTCTCCAGTTTCAGTTGCAGCAGCAGATTCGTCATTTGCAGCATCAGCAATGGGTTCTGCTGCATCAGGATCTGCTGTTACAACTTCTGGAGGAGTATCCATGAGACTATCTATCTTGGCTTCTGTTGAAAACTCTGAAAAATCTCTAAAATCATCAACAACCACATTAGCTGATTCCAAAACAGTTTGAGTTCTCATGTTATAAACACGATAAGCTCTACTGTTTAAGGAATATCCAATAAACACACCAACATCACTTTTAGCATCAAATTTACCAATATGCTCACGATCTCTATAGACATAACACACACATCCAAAAACATGAAAATGACTTACATTGGGACGCTTACCTTTCCAGATTTCATAAGATGTTTTTGAGGTACCTGGACGAATAAACACTCTGTTTATTATGTAGCAAGCTGTGTTAATAGCTTCAGCCCATAAGCGCTTTGTCAACTTCTTGCTATTTAACATCACTCTTGCCATTTCCTGCAATGTTCGATTCTTCCTCTCAACAACTCCATTTTGTTGAGGAGTTTTGGGAGCTGAAAATTCATGAGTTATACCTGTAGACTTGCAAAAATCATCATACACAGAATTTTCAAACTCCTTACCATGATCACTTCGAATTCGAACAATTTTCCCAATATTACAACCTTTCTCAACTCTTAATCTCAGACAAAGAGTTTTAAAGGCATCAAAAGTGTCAGATTTTTCTCTTAAGAAATCTACCCAAGTAAAACGAGAGAAATCATCAACACACACAAAGATATATCGTTTACCATTCAAACTTTCAACTTGGATTGGACCCATAAGATCCATGTGAAGCAATTCCAATACCTTTGAGGTATTGATATCAGACACAGGCTTGTGAGTGATTTTTAATTGCTTTCCAAGTTGACACGGTTCACACTTACCTTCACTTTCCTTACCAAGCTCGGGAAGACCTCGAACAATACCTGCATTTGACAGTTTTTTTAGGTTTTTAAAATTAATATGCCCAAGCTTGGCATGCCACAGATCTGTGGTGTTGTTGATAGTTGAGTGACAAGTAAACACAGGGGTTAGAGTGTAACAGTTATCATTGGATCGAAATCCTTGCAAGATACATTCATTGTCATCATTCAGAACATAACAATGATCACTATCAAAAGAAACAGTAAACCCTTGATCACAGATTTGACTGATGCTAAGTAAATTAGCCCTCAGTCCTTCAACTAACATCACATTTTTCAGTCTAGGTAACCCTTCAAAATTTAGAGTTCCCATACCAACAACTTTTCCTGATAAGCCATTACCAAAAGTGACTTCTCCACATTGCATAGGCCGAATGTTAGTCAAAAAATCCTTGTCACCTGTCATATGTCTAGAGCAAACACTGTCAAAATACCACATTTGAGATGCAGCAGTTTTATCAGAAAAACCAGCTAGACACTTCTTTTTCACCCATATTTGTTTCAAACCTTTATGTTTCTTTTGAGATTTTTTCAAATTATCAAAATAATTTGTTTTAAACAGGTTGTTCAATGTGAAACATTTAGGTCTGATATGTCCTTTTCTACCACAAAAATGACAAATGGGAACAAATCTTTTTACCCGAGATTTTACCTTTTCGAAAATCCTGGAGATTTTGCGGCATCGAAGTCGTTCTTGTGCCACGTGCCGTGAAACTGTTACGGCAGAGTTTGTAGCCTCACGGTGATTCGTTGGAACACTAGATTTTACAAACTTCGTGACTCCAGAACTTTCCATTCCATTAGAACCAAGGCCTGCAAAACCTCTCTGACCTGCATTCTGAGCTTTTTCAAAAATAGAAGATCCAGGATTAAGCATTTGAACATTTTTCTTAAAGTTTTCAAGTTCCTTCTTCAATAGAGAGATTTTTTCATCTTTATCACAAACACTTGTCTCATATTCTTTTATTTTCAACTCACACATGTCAATCTGATGAGACAATTTTTTATTCAATTTATTGAACTCTCTATTTTCAGAAGCAACCTGAATCCATTTTTCATACATGACTTTGTATGATTCGGCAAGAGATTCTTCACGGATTTCGGACTCATCCGAATCGATTCCTCTTGTTTGGTGGTATTATTCGGACATACCAATCTATCTTTCACTGTGAATCACACAACACATTAGTCATAACGAGAGGTTAGGGCAACATTTTCGATAATATCTTCATCACTTTCGGTTTCATCATCACTCCAAGTGACATTGAAACTTTTCTTATTCTTTTTCAAAGTGTTTGCACACTCGGATTGAATATGCCCAAAACCTTCACATTCCCCGCACCGAATTCCCTTTTTGTTAGAGACGAAGGTTTAATGAAAGTATTACCTTTTGAGCCTTTCGAAATATTCTTTTTATTTCCCATCTTTTTCATATATTTCTGAAAATTCTTAGTTAATAAAGCAATCTCATCATCACATTCACTATCAGAATTTTCATTATCAGCAACTTTCAAAGCAATACTTTTACCTTTATCAGCAATGGATTTGGGTTTGTCCTTTTGTTTAATCTGTTGATTTAATTCAAAAGTACGTAAGGAACCCATCAATTCTTCCACTTTCATAGTGCTAAAATCTTTAGCTTCCTCCATTGCCAAAAGTTTCGTATCAAACCTTTACGGAAGAACTCTAACAATTTTTCTCACAAGAACGAGTCATCGAAGCTTTTCTCCAAGAAAGCAAAATATTCATTAGCAATGTCAGATAATTTTTCATAGAATTCAGTTAAAGTTTCATTATCAGACATTCTAAGCTCATCAAATTTAGTTTGAAGCATGATAAATCTAGATCTTTTCACATCAGAAGTTCCTTCAACTGAGTTTGAAGAATCTCCCACGCTTCCTTAGCAGAAACACAAGATGATATAAGTTTAATGTAACCCTCACCTACACCATTAAAGATAGCATGCAAGGCTTTGCTATTGTAGGCAGATAGTTTATCATCTTCAATAGACCATTCCAGTTCAGATTTTATAATAGTATTACCTGAAGAATCTGTCTCAACTGGAGGAGACCAACATGATAGAACCATTCTCCACGCCTTCTCATCTTGAGATTTGATGAAGGCTCTCATTCTAACTTTCCAGTAAGGATAGTTAGAGTCATTAAGCAATGGTGGTCTAGAAATAGAACTTCCTTCTGCAAAAAATGACATTCTAACAAAAACGTTATAGGACCACACTAAGAGTTTAGTGTCCCGCTCTGATACCAATTGAAAAACCGTGTTTTTGCAAATGTCAGTTGTATATAAGAAAATATAAAAACTGTAAGCGTTTGCAGCAGCAGAAAGTAATTCTGCTACAGCAAAACGAAACAGGCAGAATATAAAATATTTGCAGAAAAATAAATAACTTGACACAAGAGATTTATACGTGGTATCAGTGTTCTCCCGAACACTCCTAGTCCACGGGGCCACACCCAGAGAATGAAATCAATTAATAAAGTATCAAAATTACAAAGACAATTGACTTAAACAAGTTTAGACTCCCTCTAAAGTATTGCCGCAATCCTTTGTAATCCACTTTATGAATCTGACTTCTTGAAACACCTTCAAGCCCGAACTCCCTTCGTCTTTGAAGTGTGAGTGCTTACTTCCTCCCGAAGTAAGGCTTTAACAAGTCTTCTCCCGAAGACCAAGTGCTTACTTCCTCCCGAAGTAAGGCTTCAACGAGTCTTCTCCCGAAGACCAAGTGCTTACTTCCTCCCGAAGTAAGGCTTTATCAAGTCTTCTCCCGAAGACCAATCTCTTGTTCAGTCAAGTAGTTCTTCACAACCTCTAGGATAGAGTAAGAACAGAAATAGAACAACTAGAACCTAGGTGAACAACTAGGCTCTCACAAAACAAAGAAAGACTCTCTTCTCTCAAAAGATAAATGTAGAAAATGAATAATGGAAGAGGTAATTCGAATGGTTGCTCTCTAGGCTCTATTTATAGATCATAGAAACCAAAGAGGCAACCACAAGTTCGAATTAGCAACGTACAAAAACTTTCCAAAAACAAACACGATCTGCTACATCGGATTCGGATGCTGACGCAGCAGATCTGACCAGAAACGGGAAACTTACTAAAATCGGGTCCGATCCTCTATCAATGCTTGATTCCTGCCAAAAACAGATTAGATATTCTGATTGTATCAAGATACAATCGAAATTAATAAGGAAAAGGCAATAATCAAAGTTTCCACTAAAAAAGACAACATTCCAAAAGAGAATTCTTTCTCTTTTGAGAAGTTTTCAACAAAGGAAAGTTCAGCTGAAAGTGCAACTTTCCAAACAAGGAAAAGGGCAACTACAATCCGAATTTATAAGGTAAGAAATCGAATATGAATGCACACCAATCTTACCATAAATGGAAAAATTATTTTGTCAACTAACTTGCCAAAAAAAGACTTTACAATAATGGAAGAGGTAATTCGAATGGTTGCTCTCTAGGCTCTATTTATAGATCATAGAAACCAAAGAGGCAACCACAAGTTCGAATTAGCAGCTGTACAAAAACTTTCCAAAAACAAACACGATCTCGCTACATCGGATTCGGATGCCGATGGCGGATACGACCGAAACGGGAAACTTACTAAAATCGGGTCCGATCCTCTATCAATGCTTGATTCCTGCCAAAAACAGATTAGATATTCTGATTGTATCAAGATACAATCGAAATTAATAAGGAAAAGGCAATAATCAAAGTTTCCCTAAAAAAGACAACTTTCCAAAAGAGAATTCCTTCTCTTTTGAGAAGTTTTCAACAAAGGAAAGTTCAGCTGAAAGTGCAACTTTCCAAACAAGAAAAAGGGCAACTACAATCCGAATTTATAAGGTAAGAAATCGAATATGAATGCACACCAATCTTACCATAAATGGAAAAATTATTTTGTCAACTAACTTGCCAAAAAAAGACTTTACAATAATGGAAGAGGTAATTCGAATGGTTGCTCTCTAGGCTCTATTTATAGATCATAGAAACCAAAGAGGCAACCACAAGTTCGAATTAGCAGCTGTACAAAAACTTTCCAAAAACAAACACGATCTGCTACATCGGATTCGGATGCTGACGCAGCAGATCTGACCAGAAACGGGAAACTTACTAAAATCGGGTCCGATCCTCTATCAATGCTTGATTCCTGCCAAAAACAGATTAGATATTCTGATTGTATCAAGATACAATCGAAATTAATAAGGAAAAGGCAATAATCAAAGTTTCCCTAAAAAAGACAACTTTCCAAAAGAGAATTCCTTCTCTTTTGAGAAGTTTTCAACAAAGGAAAGTTCAGCTGAAAGTGCAACTTTCCAAACAAGGAAAAGGGCAACTACAATCCGAATTTATAAGGTAAGAAATCGAATATGAATGCACACCAATCTTACCATAAATGGAAAAATTATTTTGTCAACTAACTTGCCAAAAAAAGACTTTACAATCTCCCCCTTTGGCACTTTAGATGAACAAAATAATTTTTAACACAAAGTACCTGCAAGTTAAAGTTAGCCATAACAAATAACTACTCCCCCTGAGTAACACAATCGAAAACCAACAATAACTAAAGAAACATGCTAACTTTTAAACCAAATAAGTTTACAAGTACCAAACACAACTCCCCCTGGAAAAAGGGTCTAGAGTTGATAAAAACAAATTGAATGCTCAATAAAATGCACATTAATTAAAAAATATTTTGACAACTAAATTGCCAAAAAAGGACCTAACATAATATATATAATACAATACAATACGACTTAATATACATGATTTTTGAATAAGCTAACCCCATCCACCACATCCCCTTTCTACTATAGTAAGTGTGTAATTTGACCACAAATTATATAGCTCATTTTATATTATTAATAATATATACATGAAATTATTTAGATCATCATTATGATAAACTAAAATATATATATATATATATTTATATATATATAATTTGAGAATTGAGGGGGGCCAAAGCCCCTGTAAATTACCATACAGCTCCGCCCTGGTTGTAACCACCGTTGCCGCCGCCGCCGCTTCCGCGTGATTTGGCCTCGTTAACGGTGATATTACGTCCATCAAGATCTTGGCCGTTCATGCCCTCGATGGCATCTCTCATCACCTTTTCGTTAGAGAAAGTAACGAATCCCCTTGATCTTCCAGTCTCACGATCGTTAATGATCTTCGATTCAAAGAATTTTTTTAAAAAATGATACTTTTAATTCTCACTTTTTTAATTGGGGGTGAGATTTTTTTTTAAAAAAAAAATAAAATTTTAATAACCTACAAACCTATAGATTTTATACAATTTTGACTTTTAAAAGTCATATAAATCAATAGCTAAAAAAATGTGTGCATAGTATAAGAACAAAACCATAGTTCCTACCATAGAATTTCTCTATATATTTATTGGTTTAATTTTTCATATTATTTTTGGGATACATAGTTTATTGGTTATTAGATTGTTTAACTTTATTCTATTATTTAATAATATATTCATTGCTTTTTTAAAAAAAATAAAAAATAAACATGTAAACAAACAATTATAAATCAAATTAAACAAAATAAATTCTACCACTTTATTATTGATATATATGAATGAAAATTACAAAAGAAAACATAAAACTCATCAGAACATATGAGCGCATGTGAAATTAAAAGAGAAGAGTGATGAACTCATTTTTATTGGTAAAATGATTTGCAAAGAAGGAAGAAGTAGTAGTGATGGATCTACTGTCTACATATCTACTTGAAAAATTCCATGACCCAAAAGCCGCTAACACAACATTCAAGTCTGATGCCACTGAATCCAGCACCACTTGCCAAGGCTTGGAACTCTTGTTTGCTCCTCTCTTTTCCTCCCTGGCATTGGGTCATCATAAGCACATCCGATTTGGTCATCAACTTATCATTATAACTATCTTCAGGCACCATTGGAAGAAGGCCATCCATCACTATAACCTTTCCATTCTCTGGTATAGCTTTGTAACAATTCTTCAATATTCTCACACAGTGTTCATCACTCCAATCATGAAGTATACACTAAAATACATACATAAACGTTAATGTTTTAGTTAAACTACTATATAGGTAGGTAGCTGCTATATATATATAATAATTAATTGGAAAACTTTCAAATTAACTTATTATTATACGTACCTTCATAAAAATGGCATCCCCACTTGGAACACTTTCAAACATGTCTCCACCCACATTTTCGACCCCTGCAACATTATTAGTTAATAAACTAGTCTAATTATTAAAAACCAAATACCAAGTGGCATTTATATGTATAATTTGTTGTAAACTATATTAAGCTAACATTATATATATATATATATATATATATATATAAATACACATGTGTGTGTTAATACCTGGATAAGATGGGGCACGTTCTACAACATGAGGCAAATCAAAGTTAATACCCTTAATATGTGGATATGTGGAGGTAATCTCTTTTAGAGTCAATTCCCAAACCACCCCCAACATCTACCAGTTGCTTAAGGTTTTCAAAGCCTTTGTAAGATTCAATTGTCTGTTTCGCAACCATAGTGGTCATGCTTTGCATTGCTCTATTGAAAACCTTATTAAATCTTGAGTCCAAAGCTGTATACTCAAAGGAGTTCATTCCATGTAATCTGTTAAAGGGTATCCCTCCTTCAAGTACTGCACCTTTGAGTTGGGACCTGCCATTGTATATTAATTTAGGTGCCGTTTGGTAACACTTTTGTTTTTTAATTTTTAAATCACAAAGTGAAAGTAAAATTTTTGTTTTTAAAAATTTTATTTTTGAAAAACAAAAATGCGTTCTGTAACCACTTTTGTTTTTCAATTTTAAAAACAGTAAACAAAAGTGTGTTCTGTAAAGCTCATTTTCATTTTTATTTTTTTATTTTATTTAAGTCGTGTCTAGGTCTGGGGTTGAATTCGGGTTCGGGTCAGCCGGGCTCAACGCCAGGGCCGTGGGGAGGGGATTTGGTTTGGGTCTGGTTGGAGTCCAAAATATTGATTACGAAAAAAAAAAACTGTTTAAAAAAATATTGAAAGTGATTTTTTTTGTTTTAAAATTTTGATTTCTGATTAAAAAATTGAAAAATAAAAATAATTTTATAGAATATGTTTTTAAAAAATATTTTCACTTTTTCAATTTTAAAAACAGAAAACTGATTAAAAAAGTGTTACTAAACGCAACTTTAGTGTATAACAATAGATATTAAAAAAAAGTCATATTTGAAAAATTGCAAAACAAACGTACCAACTATCCGAGTAGACTTTATCATCCAACAATGAGATCAAGGAGCCTAAAGAAACACCATCTTCATGAGTCACAAAGCATTTGGAGACATTATTATGACTGTAAACCCTTTGATTATCGGCCACTACTGAGCACGTGAGCACAGAGTGGCCGGCCAGCATCCTGAGAATGCGGTCTACCATCACGACCGCATCAAGATTGTTGGTTGGTAACTGTGCCACTATCTCCAGTGCAGAGAGCTTAGCTCCTTCTCCGGCTTTCGCTATGATATCGAAAATTCCAAGCTCAATTGTGGCTTGCAAGGACTTGATTAAGATATTTGTGCTCAACAGCTGAACAGCATAACAAAAGCTTTCTTCTTGTTTTGGTCTTTTGAGATCAACGATTACTTCCAATTGATCCGAACCCATTATCTTTTTTTTTAGTATGTTAATTATAGGTTTGGAAACTTAGTGCAATGTTGTTAATCTGTGATCCCTTACAAAGTTTTGGGCGGTTTATATAATTAAGCCCTGCTGAATTGTCGATTATTCAAAGTCATAAATAGTTTACTAAACTCCAAATTGCAGTAGCAGCCCCAATACGCAACTATGGGTGTCATTGTACAAGATCTAATAATGTTTTTAGGGATTTTTATAAAAATACTGAATTTTTGGCAAAAATTTACAATTTTACTGTTAAATAGAATTTTTTTTACAAAAATACTCTCTTTTTATAAATCAACCGTAAAACAACAAAATAGAACAATTAAAACAACAATAAAACAGTCGTAGAACAACATGTGAAAACTTAACATAGTATACAGTATTTTAAAATAATACACAGTACTTTTGAAAAAAATTCTGCTCCACAGTAAAAAAGAAAAATGTTAAAAATTTCAGTATGTAGTGTAAAAATTCTATGTTTTTATGGCTATTCAGATCTGATCTAATTATATATTAGATGTTAAATTTTACCATCCGATCCAATCCAATTAATTTTAGTTACCCAATCGATCCAACATCCATTGGATATTGGATTGGATCGGTCCTATATGTTAGATGTATTTGATATATATTTATTGGTTTAATTTGAGTTTATTTAATATTTTAGACTTAATATTTTTGGAATCGGATCAGATTCATCTAATATTTTAAGTTTAGTATGTATTGAAATAAATTGGATCAATCTAATCCAAGAAAAAACAAAACTAAAGTTAGAAATCAGTCACATTATTTAAGAAGTCAAAAACGTGATTCTAGTTATTATTTTTTAAATATATATGTATAAATATTATTTTTAAATATCTTAAGTCTGAAAAAAGAAAGCCAAAAAACTAAAAACATGAACTTAAATAATACTAATAAAAGATTAAATACTCAATAATACTAATTAAATACTCATTTTTAAATATAAATTTTAGAGTAATTGGTCCATATTTATAAAATAAAATAAATGTAATGCATCTGAACCCTTCACGTATCTATATTTATAAGTTAACGGAAGTGGTAGTAACGGTGTAAGAGAATTTTAAAATTATGTATTTTTGCCTCCAAAAATAAACATTAGGTATTTAATTGTATAAAATCTGAAACATTAGGTATTTATGCCACAATTTATCCGTATTAATTTAATATGGCCAATATTATAGTCAATTTTGATTTATTAGGCCTATGCAATTTAGGTTTATGTAGTAGGTATGTTGTTGGTTTAAGGAAAACTCAAAGGTAAATTTGAATAATTATGCATTTAATGGACAATTTTTTTTTTCTAAACCTAAATTATTCAATATTAGTAAAATATATCATTTTTTCCTAAAACCCCACTCTCTCTCTCTCTCTCTCTCTCTCTCTCTCTCTCTCTCTCTCTCTCTCTCTCTCTCTCTCTCTCTCTCTCTCTCTCTCTCTCTCTCTCTCTCTCTCTCTCTGTAAACACGCACATGGAGGAGCACACAATCGACCCACAAGCCACAAATTTGGTCCCTTCTTTCCACGACCACCATGACCACAGATCTAAGGATCCACGGACCCATGGACCTAATGACCACCGCAGACCTAACTACTTCTCCATCAATCACAGCTTCACCATTGGTAATGTTGTCAAAGGAATAAATTGTATATTTTTTTTTTGATAATTAAGGCCTTTTATTGAAAGCAAAACAAACTCACATAGTAGCCACAAAGGAATAAATTGTATATTTAATGTTTGTTATGTGTGAGTAGATGTTAGATTTAGGGTTGAAAATGACCAAATCTGAGTTTTGGGCAAAAAACTAGTTTTTTCGTCAGGCCCGATGATGGTCTGATGCCTTCCTGTTTTTAAAACGAGTAAAGGTTGAAGACGAAGGTCCGATGTAGCCCGATGATATGGTTCGATGGGGTCCGATAGTGGCCCGATGCCTTTCTGGCGAGCTTAATGAATGGAGCTTAACATCTATACATGTAGATATGGTCCGATGGTCACCTGATGCTACTTTTTTTATGTACAAAAACATAAAAAAAAAATGGGTAGCATCGGGCCACCATCGGACACCATCAATATAAATAGGAATAAGGAGCATGGATGATAAAGTTAGAAGAGAACAGAAGAGAGAAGGGTATAATGGATATGAATATAAAGTGTGCCTATTTTTTTAATTTTAGTAAGCTTGTGTTCAAAAATTTAATATACACCAAATGTATGCATATAAATTCAAATTTCCCAACTCAGATACACTTTCAGGAGTGGAGACTTCCCAAATACCTTCTTTCTAGTCTCTAAATTATTAAATTTAGTCTAAATTATTTTATAAATACATAAAAAATTTATATATGTTATAAATATTAATAATTATGTGGATGTCCAAATCTTTTATTTTATTATCATTAATTGTAATCAACATTCTTTTTTTCTTAGTTTCCCTTTTTCTTAGTTTCTTAATATTTGACTCTTGTATTTATATAAATAGGGGTTTACCCCATTGGAATAAACAATTGAGAAATTCTCATTCACTTTCTCTTTCTCTCTTCATCTTCTTCTTCTTTCTTCTCATCTATTCTATATTATTTTATAACACGTTATTAGCACGAGTCTCTGCCCAAGCTTCAAGCATGAGTCTCTGCCCAAGCTTCAAGCATGAGTCTCTGTCCAAGCTCCAATGTAAGTATTTTGTTAAAGTTCTTGAATTGTTTCAAGGTCACGATACACTAAATATATATTTATATATATACTTATCTGACTGAAACAATTTCAAGAATCCTTTGTTTTCCTTTTTTTTTTCTTTTTATCTATATATTTATATATTATATATGTATGTATGGGTGCACTCTTAATGGTTATTACCCATGAATGGGTAAAATTAGAAAATTTTGAGTTTTTATACTTAATTTTGCTATCTAATTAAAAAAAAAAAAAACTCTTATTTTTATATCATATGGGCTGAGATTGTTCCATCGATAAAAAAAAATTAAAAAAAAAAAGTTTTTAGCAAGAAAAATAAGAAAAGAAAAAGTTAAGTTTGAGTTAAATATTTTTGTATGAACATATTTTTGATATAGTGTAAAAAGAGATATTTTTTGATATTTTTTTAATTAAGTAGTTAAATTAAGCATAGAAATTCAAATTTGTGATTTAATTATTCGTTATTATATCAAAATTCGAAGGTTTGATATTTATAAAATTAATATTTATAGTTAAATTTGTTTAGTAACCATTCATGGGTAATACCCCTTAAGAAGTGTTCCATATATATATATTTTAATTTTCAATATTAAAAGTTTCAATAATGTAAAAAAATTTATCTAAAATCAAAACAATTACAAGTATGTTTGCATATATAATAATATTTATGGTATTCATAATTAATAATATTCTTAATATTAATATAATCTAGAAACACAAATATATTGAAGAACTCATTACATAATCTATATAGATTATATAAATAATTTATGTAATTTTCCCAATCAACTCATTACATATAAATAATGTGAGCTAGGCATGTCAAGTAGTATGTTTATCAAATTTATTTGCATGAAAATTACTCGATTAGTTTGCTAAGATAAAGGACGGGTACATGCTTTGTAGTGGCACAAAAAGTGATAGTAAATGTTTCTCTATTTGTAGTTAGAAGTGAAAGAATATAAGAATAAGATTTCATTGAAGATAAATAGTTTAAAGTAATAGTAATAATTAAGATAAATGTAATCTAATAAGTATCTTCATTTTTTTAATTAATTATCCCACTATACATTGTATATACATCATACATATATATTATTAATTTATACATATTTATTGATTAATCTGTGAAATAATTTTAATACATGAGTATCCTCTTATTCAAAAAAATACATTAGAATCCATCTAGCTTATATATTTATTTATAATTTCAATTTTATAAGAATTTTATTTATGTTTGTAATTTTTTATTTGTTAATATTTTAGTTTACTAAATTATACCTGCTCGAACCGTTCGGTTTTGTTTCCTAGTATAAAGTAATTGTCAGAAGAAAAACAAAAATATTCAATCAAGTTGAAAATGTCAAATTGAGGTTGTTTCCAAATTGAGTAACCAATCAAGTTTTTTATGGTAGGTCCCGCAGATTTTAAAATTTGAAAACATAAAATTGGATTAGTATTCTATACCAATCACACCAACACTATCTAAGATTTTAAAATTATATATTTAAATTGAAGATAACTAATTAAGAAAGATGCCGTTAGTACTTAGTATTGTGTCACTTTAACTGTATTGTATTGAAAGTATTTCAACAGTAGTGACACATCAATTAATTTTTTATTTATTAAAAAATTAAATTTTTAACTAAGTCAACAAAAGTAGTTAGCATATTTAATATAAATTAAGTTAGTTGACGTATTAAATTTAGATTGATTTAGCACAATATGGAACACCACCTTTTATTAGAGATCTTAATTCCACTTCAACATAGACAATAGTAAAATGTTGTAGACAAAATTTGAATAAATGCATTTCACGGTAGACTTTGAACTTGAAGATGTCCTTCTTTGGGACATACTACATGTTGACAAAGAAAAGTCTCACAAAATGTTCATGAACTATTGGGCACCTGTAGTGCCCAACACCTTCGATAGGTAGCACTTCACGAATGGTTATCGATATTTCTTAAAAATTATTTTCTTAAGTTATATGGGACCTTATATTTAATTACACTATTAGCGGTATGACATCGAAGAAGGTGCTAGCCATCAGTAATACTGATGAGTGCACATTTGTACACGAATTCCTAGTCAATTACTAGTTAAATTAGTATTTATTTCTTAAGTTTTGTATAATGTGCAATATTATGCTGAAAGTGATGAAATTATGATAAATTAAAAGTGAACCGTACATAATTGAGCAAAGTGTCGAAATCAAGGAGCAACCAAGTCGAGAAACAAGTTGAAGTGCAAAAAATTGGTGCTTGGTGCTATAGCGTAGGGTGTAGGCGCTATAGCGCAGGACTAGGAAAAAATATTGCAAGGAAAAAAAGATAATTTCAGCACGTGATTATTTTGGGATATTTCTCTTAGGCGCTATAACGCAGGGTGTAGGCGCTATAGCGCAGGGTGTAGGCGTTATAGCGCAACACTTATCTTTTTTAAAAATAAATCCTAATTCTAAGGGGATTCATCTATCTTTTGTTGGCCTATATAAAGAATAATGTAAATTGGATTGAGGGACGACTGAAGAGATAGAAACAAGCAACTCTGAGATTAGAAAACACATTGAAGAGCAAGAGAGAAGGGATTCGAAGTGATTATCATCAACTTTCATCATTAAGAGTTTTTTTCTTCTTCTTCTTCTTTATTCTGTTGTTTAGTTATTTAATTATGAACATGATTATCGTGGTTATTATGTTTGTGATTATGAACTAAATATTAGACTTTTTATTTGGGCTTACATTAACTTTTATTGGTTTTATTAAAACTTGGGTTGATTGGATAGTTCTTTGTTGTGTTAGCCCATATTGTTAGTGATCAATAGTTGATGGACTTAGCATTTGTGTGTATAAAGTCTAGGTGAAGCAGAAGTGTGGGCTTTTCTAGCTAACTGAAGCCTTCAATGAGCATGCCCAGTCCAACTAGGGTTATGTAGGTCCCCTCGCTAACTCTATAATTACATATTGTCTTATTACAATTGTATACTTTTGATAATCAAATAGCAATTAAAATTGCTTCTCATTCAAAGGTCAAGGGAGGAAGACTTAGTTGATAGTATTGCACTATCAAATTGCGGTAATTGCTATGGATCAATCAGGTTTGCATACCTAATTATTACTGTGTTCTGTATTATATACAATTTTGTATTTTGGGTTGGTTAATTTATCTAGCATGTGGTATTAGATTGCCAATTGTACATAATTTAGGACCTATTTTTTATTTTATAATTGATATATGTTAATTTTCTCAAATTACATATTATTTTCGTTATTATTTTATGTTGATTTTTTTGTTTTTCAATCTTAAAAATTTAGGGGTTTTATTAATTGTGAAATTCTCTTTCTGTTGATATATTAAATTGGAAGAATTTAATGATTAAACTTTTAGGGTTTATATTTTTTAATTATGAAATTTATTCCAAATTGAACGCATAGATAGAGTAAAAATTCAATCCCGAACAAAACCCCTCAATTTTCCAATGTTTTCGTCACATTTTTTGGCCGAAATTCGTCCAGACCCGACTGGCGCAAAACCGAGTCGCGCGACCCACCTGGAGCAACGCCTGGAGGTTGAAGACAACCAAGGTCGGTCCTGAAACAAAGTGGGCCACATGGAAAAAAAAAATGTGGGACCCTTATGTTAGAAAAAATGTGATATTTTTCAAAATCAGTAAAAAAATTATATAATTTTAAAAGAGAAAACAAAATTTTGGGCCCTTGGGCAGGGTGGGCCCTAGGCACAGGCCTAGCCCGCCTATGCCCAGGGCCGGGCCTGAAGACAACCTACTGGGACGAAGTCCACTTGCAGCTTTCGGAGAGTGAGGGAGAGTGCGGTAGTTTTTGAACTCCGTTTTCGACGATTTTTTTCTTCAAAGTTATTAGAATTTAATTTATGATTTTTTGGTGATTTTTAATTAATTTTTTGACTCCATTTAATAATTATTATTATTTTAATTATAATTATATAGTTAAAAAATATTAAAATCATTTTTGATGATTTTTTAGAATTCGTGAATCATAGAAATTTTTTTGGGTTTCTTCTCATTATGTTTCACAGTCACTCCCTTATTTGATTTATCTTGACTATGTAATCTCCACCAATACTCTTTTTTTTACATCTTTCCATTATTTGTTGTTTTACAATTTGTAAAACTTGAATGTTTGATGCAAAAATAATGTGTTATGTGGACACTTTATTTTTTATTATCAATATATTATAAGCAATTAATATATCTCTTTTTGAAAATTTGGTTGAAAATTATTAAATTTTCAACGATTGTTTTAGCACCAAATTTCATATATTGTAGAAAATATTTATTTTGGTTGGCTATATGTGTAATTACTTGCCCAAATATAGTAGTTATATATATTAATTCATATTCCATGAAGTGAGTTAATATTAAATATGTATATTTTAATTAGGGTTTTTTTATTTTTACACTTTAAACGAGTTTTTTTTTTTTTTTTTTTGCATTTTTACGGAATTCTACATAGAAACTCCTATTGCAACTAGCGCTGCAACCTAAATTGCAACAGAAAATCGTACAGAAACCCCTATTGCAACTAGCGCTGCAACCACTTTAGAAACCCAAACCGTAATTTTGAAAAAAAAAGTTAAAAAATAGTATATGGGGTAATTCCCCTTTTAATTATTTGTCCAAAGGTAATAATTTAAATATATATTTATTTATTTATTTGGCTTGAATTAATATATATTATTTAAGAAATTTACACTACTACAATATAGCCTTTTAGTGACACTATTTAGTGACATACACAAAAGTGTGGGTCACTAAAGAGTTAATAGTAATGTGCGTCACTAAAAATATGGAGTGTCACTATTGAGTAAAACCCAAAATTATTTAATTTTTATTACTTTAAAAAATATTACTCTATAGTGACACACCAAACGTGATTGGGTAAATATTTCTCAACGCACCTAGCGCGTTACTATATAGACGTTGTGTCACTAAATGGTAACTCTCATAATTTCTATAATTTTTTTTAAAAAATACAATATTGATCTATAGTGACACGCCAAGTGTGATTGGGTAAACATGTCCCCAGGGCCAGCCTTGAGCATACGCGGGATAGGCCTGTGCCTAGGGCCCACCTAGCTCAGGGGGCTAAAAAAAATTTGTTCCCTTTTAAAATTACACATTTTTTATCAATTTTGAAAAATACCACATTTTTTTCTTAAATGAGGGCCCAAAAATATTTTTTTTCCTATGGCTCACTAAATTTCAGGGCCAGCCCTGCATGTCCCAACGTGCCAAGCGCGTCAATAAAAAGTAACTATTTATTTTATTTTTTAAAAAATAAATTATTTATTTCTCTTTTAAATAATAATAAATGTATGTAAAAGAATTTATAAAGACAGCTGGACTCTTTGATTGTAGTTAAATAAGTAAAAATATAAAATAAAATAAATAAAAAAAAGATTCGTATGTATAATTCAACCACTCTCTCTTAATTGGTGTAATAATCAAAATATTGACTATTATTCTATAGTACATAGTTTTACTATTCTCGTTGGAGAGATAGTGGATTGCTTAGAATTTTTCTCATTAAATAGTATTTTACTAAATTCTAAGAAATTATGTTATTTTTAGAATTTTATAGATCATTATGGGCTTTAGGTGTAGTCCATTTTGAATGTGACTTAGAAAAAATATAATTAACAAATATAATTTGTTTGAACCGCATTATATGACATGATAATTAAGTGGTCAAGGTGAATAATGACTCGTTACATAAATACCAATCGTGGACAAATATTTATTTTGAAATCTAGTAATCTATTAGTTATATGTTCAAGTAATGGACACTTGAATGATATATGGGAATTAAGTTACATGAACAATTATATGATATGATCTATACTATAGTAGGAATTGAATAGAAGGCGTCATATGTTCATTTTGATATATAGGATAGAATGATATTATTTAAGATAAATATATAGAAGTAGTTATTGTAGGAGGTATCAAGTTTGGACGTAGTTTTATATTTTGAGAGATGCAAGAAGAATAATCAGACTTATTAAGATTAGGCATATGGAGTAGAACATGCATTCAAAGTTTAGAATTTTAAATCTTAAGATTTAGTGGACACCACGTGGTAGTCGTAGAGAGATATGCTCACTTAAATAACTAAGGAGAATATCAATTTTTAGCATAGCATTCACTTGGTTTGGGAAACGATTAAAGGAATCTTAATTTATATTTAACCATTGTACACGTGGTGGTGGACATCGATAAAATAGTAGACTTGATCATGGTAGAGTAAGATAGGTGAAGGATTATTAGATAGTAAATGAGAAATGCTAAAGGGCACCACTGGTGCCTAGCACCCTCCTACGTGTCAATATCGCTATTGGTGCAATTAAGTATCGGGTCCCATATAGTTTAATATAATAATTTTTATAGAGTATCGCTAGCCAATTGCAAGTCGACACATTTAGAAGGTGCTAGGCACCACTGGTGCCCAATAGCAATGCTCATAGTAAATGTACTCAAATTTCAAATTTGAAATTGGTATTATGCGGTTGCATGGGAAGTGGGGAGCTTTGTTATCACCTCGACTGATTGTGTGAAGATTATCAGAACAGTTAGGATTTAAAATGAGTATTAGCATATTATTCAAAATTCAAACCTTAACTAAGGGATACGACATAGGTAAGTGGGGTGGGGTATGAGAAGCCTATAAATAGAACCTTAATTATTCATTCATCTCAACACTCATAAGACCTAGACTCAAAAATCTCTCTCTTCATTCTGAACTGTCATCTCTCAATCCCTCATACTTATCACCCTATCCATCATACATAACCATAATCACATCACTCTCTCATCTTGTCAACATCTAAACCAAATTCATATATAAACAACAAAACCTCAAGTCATTTTCACCACCTTACAACACTATTAACGTCCATCAAGTCTTCTTTTATTAATTCTTTCATCCATTTTGTTGAAGCCATTACCATAAACAACCTTCATTATTCTCCCATATATAAATATATATATATCCTTTATTATTTTGGCATCACCATCAACATCATTTATATTCAAGTTTTAGTGCTCAACTATATTTGATTAAAAGCTAAGGTATATCATTCTAATTTTTTTTTTTTTTTTGTGTAGAATTAAGGTTAAGTTTTATATATATTGTTACAGATATAGGTTAGTTAGGACAGTTAGTTAGTAAGGTATTTCTGTTATTTGTTGGTTGACTCTGTTTTGCTTCAGTTGTATCTGTATATAAACTCCTCTTGTAATCTTTCTTTAATCAATAACAGATTACCTTCTTTTCTCTTTTCTTCTCTCTGCTCTTAAACATCACATGGTATCAGAGCTCTCTCTCATTCGTTAATGGAGATCCCTTGTACTTCTAATGGTGGAGCATCAAGATTGAACAATGCTCAGACAGAGAACAATCATCAAGCAATGCTACCTAAATCGTACCCTGTTTCATTCACTCATTCTCTCTCAATTAAGCTCGATGAGCACAACTATCTTCCATGGCGTCATCAAGTTTTGGCTTCGATTAAAGGGAGTCGACTTCAAAAATATATTGATCCTGATAAAGCTCGACCAAAGTATCTCTCTGCAACTGATGAAAGAAATCACACAGTCAACCCAGAATTTGAAGATTGGGAACAGCAAGACAATCTTCTGGTTTCTTGGTTACTCTCATCCATGTCTGAAAAGACCACAAACAGAATGATAGGATGTGACACCACTGCTCAAATATGGCATGCTCTAAATGAGTACTATACAGCTCTTAATGCTGCTAATATAGGGTTATACAAGACTCAACTACGCAAAATTAAGATGACAGGTTCATTAAATGACTATCTTCTCAAGATCAAAGGGATAGTTGATCTTTTTGCTACTATTGGCCACAAACAGATGCCTCAAGATGACATTGAAGCCATATTCAACGGATTACCAGCTGAGTACAATGTGTTTGTCACTTTGGTCACTACAAGAAAGGATGTGTAGACTGTTGCAGAGATAGAAGCCTTATTAATGGCTCAATCGGCTTGAATTGACAAACACACTAAGAATCTTGATATCCTGAAAGCTGAAGCTAATCTCTCTCATTCAAGATTCAATGGTTATAATCCATATAACCGTGGACCCTACTCTGCACCTACTATTCCACCAGGATTCAACTGTTGTGGTCCCCCTCATTCTGATGGTTTCACAGGAAATCCTATGGCTCGTGGTGGTGGTCCTGCATCTAACAGAGGTGGTCCCAATACTCAACATGGCAATCCCTTCAACTCTGGACGCGGCCCAAGTCAACAAACACTACTACAAAAATGACTTTTTGCTTCAGTTTTTAAGTGACACATAAAGTATTTGCTTCAGTTGGTGTAACCGATGTTATAACCGTAGACGCAAATATTAATTTTTTTGCTTCAGTTATGAACCAACGCTAATTGGTTTTTTGCTTCAGTTGTTAACCGAAGCTAAAAAAAAAGTTTCTGCTTCAGTTCATAACCGAAGCAAAAAACCAATGCACTAACGCTAATTGTTTTTTGCTTCAGTTATGAACTGAAGCAAAAATATTTTTAAAAAAATTTAAAAAAAAAATCTGAAACCAAGCAATTCTGACCAAAGATAAATACAATATCAGATCAATCCCTTAATGAAAAATAATACAATATCAGATAAACGATATAAACATTTATTAATACACCAAAAAATAAAAATCCAAATCTAACTATTAAAACAAAGAAAAATGCCAAGAAATACTCTCTCGGGTTTGAAGCCATGCAAGAACTAGCATTTGTACATGTTTAATCACTATATATTCAAACAAGTTTTATCTTTATAAAAGCATCACATAATCTGTCTATAAGATTTCAAGCTGAAATTCTTACTTCTTCCATAAGAAGACAATAATAACAAAAATAGAAAAGGAAAGAAAGGCTTGAGAAAGAACCAATATGCCTGGTTTGCCCAATGATCAGAGACCGATTCAACATTAAACTCAATGCTGCGGCACTTAAAATCTTGTACATTTCATACCCAAGACCAGCCTTTGATGCCTTGGCCAATACAAACTCATGTTGGCAGAGCTTCTCTAGAGAAACATTTCGAACTCAATGAGCACCTGAAATTGTAAAAATTCAAGTAACAATTATACTAGTACTCTTAGATGCCAAACGATAGAATATTTGAAAATTTCTAAATCAGATTCTATATTAGCCTTTAAAGATTGAAATTTTATTGGGAAATTGATAACCTGAAAAATATACTAGCATCTAAAGACTATAAAAACAGGCAGCAAATAACCCCATTTATAGCTGAACAAAAAAAGTCCTTTCCTCATCTCAGATATGTTTATATCAAACAAAAATCTCAACAATAACATTTTTAAATATAAATAAACATAATACATTTATTCACACTTGCTAAGATCTAAACAAGGGAAAAAAATAAAAACTTTGAATCATTTCTCAATCTTATTGTTAAAAATTTTATATGTAATAAAACAAGATACTTATTGTTTTTTTTTCTAACACAAAATTTCTTACCAAATTCCACTTAATGCTTGATATGAAATAAAAGAAACTGTTACAATTCTAGTTCTACAATTTCCTCCCTGCTCTTCCATGTTGCAAGAAAGAGAAGAGAGTTCAAATTTAAAATGTAAAATAACTAATGGATTACATATTATATTAAGTTGTGTGCACCCAACCAATTATGAAGAGAAAAGAAAACAAGGGAACCTAATGTGGAAACAGGAACATAACTACCCACTGTCAACAACATCAACCTAGTTAATACTATATCTTCTAATGTTTTCTATTCAACTTTTATTTCTTTCAATGGACCTTTTGGGATTTTACTTAATACCTTGGCGTCAAAAACTGCACATTGCTTCTTAAACTCGACTAATGCCTTCTCACCAAATGAGTCCACATGGTCTTCATACTTCTCGTAGAGCACTCACACCGTGTGCAGCAAGACAAATACTGTTTTTTGAATTACAAAATAGTATCATAGACTGACAAAATTTAAGTAAGAAGATAACAGAAAGTGGTAAGAAAATTCTTACATATGTAGAACAGAGTCATGAAATTGCACCAAGATACTTATTGTTTTTTTTTTTCTAACACGAAATTTCATACCAAATTCCACTTAATTTCAATAAAAGTCTAAAAACAACAACAACAACAACAACAAATTTAAAAAAAAAAATCAAATTCAAATAAATAAATAATAAAACTAAAAGAGGAATCATCCAATAAAGAACTCAAAAACCGGCCATCAATTTCAATGCAGTTTAAATGTTTAGATAATATATTTGTAAGGCAAAAACGACAAGCAGAAAAAAATATACCTTGAGTCGTCGAGCACTACTTTTACTGACGTCTTGTTTGTTTCATCTTGGGATTTTTGTTTCAGGTGCAGGGTAAGGGTCGACGAAACTACAAGCATTTAGTGCTCATGAATTTTAGATTGTCCTAAAAGAATAATTGAACCCACTCAAATAAACTTGACAGAAGTACCTCAGTAGCTATCTTTATTTTTTCTTCATGATTTCCCCTTGAAAGCTTAAAATATTTAGTAGTAACCTGCAATTTTTTCAAACCTTCCATAGTTCTTAAAAAGTAAGGAAATATATATATATATGTATTATTTTATAAGAAATGTTAAACTTTTACTTTTTGTGTGCAGATATTGTTACTCAAAAATTTATGTAAATATATATTACATAGAACGAAATCCCGTATTAAAAATTTCACAATGCATAAGTCTTTTATCCACGTTATGACAATTTGCACATACAAAATCACAGAAGAAATATTAAATATTTACTGGAAAAATGGTCATGCTAGCTAAAATAATCCAGAATAGAATGCTAGAAATCATTTCCAAAGAAATTTGGAAAGGAATCAATGTACTAATAAAGTAATCATATCCAAATCAAAATATTGTCTCAATTTATCCAAGTCAATAGAACAAACAAACATTATTATTATTGTTATTATTATCATCACTCACAATACAACTGCAAGACTACAAGAAATTGAACTTCATTATATTATCATCACTGATAATACACACTCCACACAGTCCACATCTAATCAAACATTAAATTAATCCAAAGCAAGAATTGCTCATCCCTCACCCCTCAATCTAGCTAATAAGTTGCCACAATTTCTCACCTTTTTAAATTTTAAACATTAAATTGATAAAGCACAAATTGTTCTTAGCTATCAATTTGACACAACAATATATTGACAATACCAATACCAAATTTGATCTTTGATCATATAAATAAAAAATTATACCTAACAACAAAACTAGATAAAAAATATCATGCTCGGCAAATCCATCACTCTACCATATCAGTTAAACAAATGATTTCTAACCTAGGAACTCCACGACAGAGATTAGAACTCAAATGATTCAAATAAGCGTGAAAATGAGAATACTTTCTCGATTCAATCCAATATTTTTCAACTAGGTTTTTTAATTTTAAAATATATATATACATATACCTGAATAAAAACAACAATGTTAGAGTAATTTTGTGCGAACTTGACCTGAACAAAAATGACAATGCTAGGGAGAGAGCTTGCCTTTAACGGAGGAGAGAACGAGAGGGGGAGGAGCGAGCGGAGGAGAGTTTTTTCGACTTCAATGGGGTTTGTGGTTTGGAGCAGAGAGAGATAGAAGAGAGCTGCGATTGGGGCGGAGTAAGGTGGTGCGTCAATGGCCAGAGCTTAGAGAAGAGGGCAGAGTGCGATTGGGGCGAGCAGTGGGGTTTGGGGCAAGCTTTGATCACCGTTCATGGGGTTTGGGGTTAGGGTAGAGAAAGAGAAGAGAGTAATGGCTTTGGTTCAAAATGGGGAAGACTCACGAATTGGGGATAAATTTATAATTTTTTTTAAAAATAGAAAGTTCATTTTTAGTGTCAGAGATATCACCGACACAAATTCATTATTATTTGCGACGGTGACCAACCAAAGCAAAAGGATAAAGGTTGACTTTTGCGTCGGTCAACAACTTAGACCAGACGCGTTGACCGACGCAAAATGTCATTTTTGTAGCAGTGAAATGAATCAAAAGGCCCAATGCCAATTGTGTCACAAATTTGGTCACTTGGTCAAGCAATGCTTTTATCGATTTTATAAGTCTTTCACAGGCCTTGAGTCCTTTGCCAACTTTCCTGTCACAGCCAACATTGCTGAGATGCCTACTGCCTTTACCACACCAGAAACGGTTCAAGATGACAATTGGTACCCGGAGTTAGGTGCTTCTCATCATCTTACACCTGATTCATCCAATCTTGGGGCAAGCACTTCATATGCAGGTAATGAACAAGTTCTTGTTGGTAATGGTGCTGGCCTGAATATTGAAAGCGTTGGTAAGTCTATAGCCCATTCTCCTTTCTCTTCTCAACAATTAATTCTCAATAATCTTTTACATGTGCCTTCCATAACAAAAAATTTACTCAGTGTGTCTAAATTTGCTCAAGATAACAATGTTATGTTTGAGTTTCACCCTTTCTTTTATTGTGTCAAGGACCGAGCTAGAAGACTTTGTTGGTTGGGAACCTTGAGAATGGACTGTACAAATTTGACTCAAGTCAGCTGAGTATTCTTTCATCCTCATTTGCCTCTGTCCCTGCATCACAGCCTACACCTTAGTGTCACACTCATCATTTGTCTAGTTTTATTTCTAATTTTTCCTTATGGCATAGCAGGCTTGGCCACACTGCTGCCAAAATTGTAAAAATGGCTATCTCAAAATGTAATATCTCTCTGTCTAATAAAAATGTTTCTGATGTTTGCCAATCTTGTTGTCTTGGAAAATCACATAAGTCACCTTTTTCTAACTCTACTACCACTTATAGTGAACCACTACAGCTTCTCCACTCTGACTTATGGGACCTGCACCCATCAATTCAGTAAATGGCTATAGATATTACATCAGCTTTGTTGATGCTCATTCTAGGTATACCTTGTTATACCTTCTTAGAACTAAAGATGAGGCTTTGCCTACTTTCACCAAGTTCAAAACTCAAGTTGAGTTACAGTTGGAATATAAAATTAAGACACTACAATCAAATTGGGGGGGGGGGTGAGTTTAGAGCCTTTACTAACCTCCTTGAAAGTTTTGGAATTGTTCATAGACTAGCATGTCCTCACACCCATGAACAGAATGGGGTTGTTGAGAGGAAGCATAGGCATGTTGTTGAGACTGGTCTCACTTTTCTTGCACAAGCCAACCTTCCTCTCAAATACTGGGATGAGTCATTTAGGACTGCAGCCTATCTTATTAATTGAATGCCCTCACCTATACTCATGAACACGTCACCTCTGGAGGTGTTGTTCAAAACCGTCCCAGACTATGCTAGTCTCAAGGTGTTTGGGTGCTTGTGCTATCCCAATCTCAGGCCCTACAACAAAAACAAATTGTAGCATAGGTTTGTCCCTTTAATTTCTTGGGTTATAGTATGGAACACAAAGGGTTCAAGTGCCTGTCCAAAGACAACAGGCTCTATATCTCAAGAGATGTTGTCTTTGATGAACACACTTTCCCTTATTCTCCCAAACCTAGCACTTAACCTTCTTCTACTGAACCTTTTCCTCATTCCACTTCTGGTGTTCCTCCTTTGGTTTCCTTTCTAAATGTCAACAATCCCCCAACACCACCAACTGTCATTCCTCTTAACAGTCAAACTGTTCCTGTCTCAGCTGCACACGATCCTGTGTTTATTGAACAATCTCAACCTTCACATGTCTCTATTGAACCTGTGTCAGTCAGGAAAAATGATGTTGTTGCCCCTATGTCTAATATTCTTTCTAGTCTGCACAATACCACTGCAACACTCACTGATGTTCCTGTTACTCTATCTCCCAATGTCAATCCATCCTTGACATCTACCAACAATGCTGTCAATATTATGCCCACTATTACTAACAGTTTATCTGCAGATGCTTCACTTTCATCAACATCCACACATCCTATGACAACTCAACTCAAAGCAGGGATTAGAAAACCAAAGGCCCTGTTAGCCATTTATGAGCCCAAATTTGTTAAATCTGCTCTACAGGAGCCCCACTGGTTTAATGCAATGTCAACAGAGATGGTAGCTTTAAAGAAAAATAAGACTTGGGTGCTTGTTCCATTGCCTGAAAATCAAACTTGTATAGGCTGCAAGTGGGCTATGAGGATAAAACACAATGCTAATGGGTCATTCAACAAGTGTAAAGCAAGATTAGTGGCAAAGGGATTTCATCAATAGGTTGGATTTGATTTTTCAGAAACTTTTACCCCTTTTGTGAAGCCAATAACAATTTGAATTGTTCTTACTGTTGGAAATTATTTTACCAGGATCTTAGATCTACTCACAAGTATGTTGTTTAAACACCCTAAATATGAACTTTCTAAAACGATAAATTAAACACATATAAAGTTAAGAAAACCTTACATTGATGCAGCAGAATTAATGTCTCCTTCCACTCAGATCTCTAACCCTTGATTCCTTTCTGTAGCAGAGTATAATCAAGATCTGAGCCCGAATGTCCTTCTTCTTCAAGTTTGATCCTTCACAATCTTCCAATCTATGATTGAGTTACTGCTTGCTGTGTGTGGGCACTTACTCTTTCACTAGGGTCACGAAATTGATGAAGGAGAAAAGAGAGAGGGATTTCGGCCTAAGTATAGAAAGTGGGGAAGGCTCAGTTTTTTTGAAGAGAGAAACATCTGTCAGAAAGATGATCTGAAAACTTGTATTTTGACTGAGCCATCACTTTCTATTTATAGGCAACTACTAGGTCTAGGTTTAGAATTATTTGGCATTAAAATAATGAAAATATTAATTTGAAAAACTCATCTAAGTGGCCGGCCATATGGTGTTTAGTGGGCCTCACTTGATTTTGCAGTTTTATCAAATTTTATCTCTATTTTCTCAAAAACGCCAATTTTCCAATTCTAACCTTTTAAATGCCAAAACTAATTATTTAATAACTAAAATAGATTATTAAATAATATTGTCATTTAATTTAATTATTAATTAGACATATAAAGTCCATTAATAAATCAATAAACCTAGAGACTCTTTTCTTTACAATTTCACCCCTGCTTAGTGAAAATTCATAAAATTAGACATAGTCTAACTTTAGAATTATAATTGATCAATCACGAATCAATTAATGAGTCTTACAAGCAGAATGTTCTCAACTAGAATGGGGACCATGGATCTATATGCTGAGCTTCCAATAAGTGAACCAAATTTACCAAGTAAATTCCTACTTATTAATTCTTCGTTGAATCCACTCTTAGAACTTAGAATTGCACTCTCAGACTTATGTAGAGCATATTGTATGTTCCACGATATCAATATACTATCTCATTTAACCATTGTTATAATCTTATTGTGATTTAAAGATCCTCTATATAGATGATTTACATCGAGATGGGATTTCTTTACCGTTCTCACCCCTCAATGTATTTTGCCCCTTAAAACACTTAGCTACCTGTAAATGGTGTTTAGTGATCTAATGATTAGTCAGTTAAACAAGAGCTCATCCATTTACTTCTATTTGCTAAGCTCGAAGGGAATCATCACTTGACTTCTATACACCAGTAAAAGCTATAGATTCCATATTTATGTTCAGCACTCCCACTCAATCATACTATCATGTTCTCGAAATATACGTATCAACCTGACCCGAAAGTAGGCTTAACTAATAAATCTAAGAACATGAATAGCACTCCTGAGTTGAGCCTAAGCATATCAGGATTTAGATTCTTTTAATCTTAAGATCAACTACTGATATTGACTTGGAAAGATATGTATAACGGTAAGTTTGTAATATCTTAACTTAGTTGCAATATCGGTCCAGTCCAATGTATACTCCATACATTCGAAACTAGAATACTTTACTAATGTCCTGGAAAGAACATAACACTTACTCCAAGTGTAAGTACACATCATCGCTGATTATCACATTAGTGTAAATCCAATAACACTGATGAAACAGGGACCAAGTCTTTTGATACATATGATCACAATCACATTCCACTGTGTTGACGATACTATAATTGTGAATAAACATATGATCTGGATTTAACTGATTTTGTGTGTATGAATGTAGTAAACATATTTAACATATTAAACCATTAGCATGTAGAATTCATGCATACATCAATCACTTCAAATTTCTTATATTGACAACTAATCAGATTGTAAAGAGTTTTATTTAGGGCATAAAACCCAACAAACTCCCACTTGCACTAATATAAAACAAACTGTGCAAATAGGTCAATCTGATGTCTTGATCTTCAGATCAAGTGTAGTATATTTGAATCCACCCAAACTTCTGGAAACTAGTTCATAAAAACTCTTATGAAACATCCTTTACTATATGCTTTACTCATCAAGGGATACTGAAATCTTTATTGTTTTAAAAGTACATCTGAATTAACAGAAGACATATCTCTCATATTTTAAAATATGTAATTGAGATAATACAGTGTAGACTTTTCTTCAGTGATATAACTTTCTGGTATTTTCGAATAGACCAAGTTATAGTTCTTCTCTGGTAGAGCTTGAATTATTATTCAATAATTCCTCCACCCCCAAAGTAAGCACCATCTCATAGAATTTCGAAGTTAGATGGTGTGATACAAAGATAACTGATACACAGTTCCTTAATATCTGACATATAGATCACTTTCATAAATCCTTCTTGAATATCTTCTAATGTTCCCTATTTGATTACATCTCAGATAGCTCCCACTCAATAGCAGATGTCTGGTTAAATAATACTTTTAACCTCTGATTGTTTAGAGAGTTACCTAGTTGTGACTTTTGTATTAGTCTGAAACTTTAAGTCAAGACTAAGTCATCAACATAGCAGACTAGTATTTGAAGTGAAAAATACATGCCAGAGATTAAGTAATCAAAATTAAGATACCATAAGATTTTATGAGGATTAAGAATTCTTGGTTCAAGTCATTCGAATGGACTGAACTAGAGTTCTTTATCTTATTCTCATAATTCTGATAAGCTATACCTATCCATGTGAATGGTTAGATTTGCTTTTCAGTAGTGTTCTTAAGTACCTATCACAATTATCAACCTAATGAAGATGGGTATAGAACTTTAAAATTCTCCCACTCAATTAAGGTAGTGTGAAACTTTAACAAAGAACTTTCAAAGGTATCAAACTTTTACTTACAACAGTAAAAACGAAATGGAACATACAATCAAGATCAAGAATTTATATTGACAATAGCTGACTCATTATATTACTTCTATGTTTAAACAAGATATGTGTTTCATAGGGAATTGTGGAATATACTCCACCCCTAAGTATATACATATAGGGTACTATGGATAACCTCCACCCCTAAGTATATAGAGATTATAATCCACCCCTAAAGGTTGTAAAGATCATGATTCTCTTAGTGTGATAGAGTTTATGTGGAGTTGAATACTATCCAGAGTTCGTTAGATATAAAAGATCGTTGAACTGCATAGTTTTCTTAACTTTTCTCCACCCCTATCAGATCATAAGATCCTTTTATTAAACAAATTCTTAATAATTGTATGAGAATTAACAATTATTGATAAACATAGAAATAATTTCTAGTGTTTATATAATATAACTCTATGAAGAGTTGTAAATATTATAGAATTTGCATCAATAATAAAAACACTTACACATACAAACATACAAATATAATGTGGTAATAATTGATGAAGATAAAATAAATGAAGCTCAATCTCATAATTTGCAATAGTGAATTTCGAAAATAAAATTTATTAATAATAAAAAATGTATTGCAACAATATGAGAGAAACAGGGATAAATATCCCTAACTAAAATTTGAAATCCAAATTGTCTTTAAACTAAAACAATTAATTCAAAAATTGAAGAGCTTCATCTTCATCTGGACGATTTCACCCTTGGTCCAGCTTTCTGATCCAACTCAATTGAGTTCAAGTAGCTTGGCCTATAAGAAGAAGAAAACAAATAAACAAAGTTAGTCCAGAATCATAAATCCAATTGGATAATAATTCACTAAACTTTTAAAGTTTATTAATGGAAATACCTTGTTTCTTTGCAAGAAGTTTAGGACACTGGGGTTTCCAATGACCTTTCTCATTGCAGTAGAAACACTTTCCTTTAAGTGTAGCAACACTAGAAGGAGCAGCCTTTTTCATGGCTTTTGTTCGCTTCTTGGTGTTCTTCCACTTCTTCTTCGATTTGGGCTTTGAAGCAGAGGCAACATTTGCTTCAGGTTTCATCGTCCCATTACCATTACCAGGATGAGGTTTACTCCCTTTCTTCTTGGGTCCTCCAATCAAATTTTCATAAGTTTGAAGGTCATTGACTAATTCATGAAAGTCAATTTCCTTCTTATTCATGACATAATTTGATGTGTATGGTAGAAATGCTGGAGTCAGGCTATTCAAGATAAGACTAACTTGAGTAGCACTGTCCATTTCAGCACCATGATCCTGGGCTTCTTGGAAATAACTAGACATGAGGAGAACATGGTCACGCACGTTTTGATGAGGTTCCATCCGTGCATTAATGTACTTCTTAGTCGCGTCAAAGCGTGACTGAAGCGATGCCTTACCGAATAGCTCATTTAACTTCGTCATAACTTCAGCAGCCTTCTCAGTTTTAGAAAACCGAGTTTTGAGGGTGTCAACCATGCTAGAAAGCATAAAGTATAGAGCTTTGTCATTTGCTTTACGCAACGCTCATACTTTTCTTTCACGGCTTTGGAAGCATTATCCCTGTGCACTTCGGGTGACGGCTCAGTTAAAACAGACAAGGCACTTTCTCCTATGAGAGCAATATTAATGTTCTCATTCCATTTATTAAAGTTAGATCCATTCAGCTTATTTTCAATCAACAGTGATAACATGGGATTCATTTTGACAAAACAAGATACTACAAAATAATAGAAATCAACAAATAGAAATTAATAATGGTTTAACACAAAATCAATTCAGAAATTATAAGCACATAGCAAGTAGGAATGATATGAGAAAATACTTAAAAATTCAATCCTAAATAATTTCCAAGGTTTTCAACAAACTGATATCAGTGTCCCGTTTAGGCGAGAGTCAAAGCTATCATTTATTGAATAGAGTTGTCAGCTCATCTAAAATGTTAAACATTCTAGCAACCTTTTATTCGATCAAGATCAGAATCCAGCGTTGTCCCGTTTAGGCGAGAGTCAAGGCTATTCTATCTTATGAGCTTCTACCATTGTTTCGCAATTTGCAAGTCAAATATGGTCGCCACCATTAGGGTGATCTATACCATATAAAACACTTACAAACCACTTATCATGCGAGATTAAACGGTGCAAAATTTCTAATGAACGTTCCTCCATTAGGGAGGATTACTCACTAAAACAAACGCGGTGTAAAACCCACAATGGAGATCGAATATCTTAATAATAAAGCTCATTATTTAAAATGTATTTTCTTTATTATTCTAATAAATAAATCTCATTAAATTCTATTTAAGAATTAAAATTCAAAAATAAGAATTTAATATAATATTTATAAAATTATACTTAGATGGTGATTGAAATAAAATTAATTATTTCCATCTTAGTAGTAATCTTAAATATAAATATTAAGGAAATTAATTTAAGTTGAATTAAATAATTAGCAACTTAAAAATTTCCTTTGAGAATATATTTATTGAGTTCGAAAATTTAAAGTATATATTAAAAATATATATATAATTTTCGAAAATAACAATGAAAATAGAAAAGAAATACTTCAAGCAAAAATATCACCTATCTAGATATTCTTTTGACTAGTTAATTCAATTTCTAATATATATATATATATATATATATTGTAAATTCATTTATTTTAAATTAATCAATTAATTGAAAAAATCATTGATTGTAGTTGGTCCAAGAATTAATTAAAATAAATAATTAATTTACAACTCAATCTATTTTTCAAAAAAAAAAAAAATTCGAAAATATTGCATAATTAAAATGCAAATTTCGAAATTGATTAATAAAATAAAAATATATATATATTGAAAATTATTTAAATTTAAGTTGAAAAATTAAATTTCAACCTAAAAATAATTTTCTATTTAATTAAGTGTCATGAAAAATCAATAAATATTTAAGTATCATGATAAAAATCAACTTAGATATTTAGATTTTTCAAGTTAATTAAATGTATTAAATTCAAGAAATAATAATTAAGTGTAGAGAAGGCTTAATTATTAAGTTCTATTTAATACTAGGAAAAATATACTTAATAAAATTGTACCAAAATTAATTATTTAAATAATTAATTTCACAAAGTATAATATTTTCCTATTTAAATATTAGAAATAATAAGTAGTCTAGAAATTACTATCTAGAAAATATCTTATTTGACTAAGTATCTTTTCAAAAAATTTGAAAAATATCTAATTTAAGTTAGATAGAAAAAATCTAAAACTTAAATAATTTCAAATTTAGATTTAATTAAATATCAAAAATTAAGTTGTAACCACTTAATTTGAAGATATCTTTTTAAAGTTAATATTTGAAAAAATATTAACCAAAAAATATCTAAAATATTCCATTTTAAGTTAATATTTGAAAAGATATTAACTTAAAAAATATCTTAAGAATCTTTAATAACTAAGGCCTAGGATTCCTCAACTTGATTTAAAATTTAAATCAAATATTCAAATTTAAGTTAGATAAGAAAAATCAGTTGATACAACTAATTTATAACTTAAATAGGAATATTTAATTAAATAAGCTCCAGAAAGAATCTTAGTTAGTTAAAATTCTATATTTAATTAAATACAAGAAAAATACAAATAGTTTGTCTAGAAATAATATCTAAACTAAAAGTGTTTTTCTTAAAATTAACTTTAAAATATTAAAATGAAAATAAATTTTCATATATTTTAAAAGTTAATTATGTTGCTAATTCAAATTTATTAGGTCAAACTAATATAATTAACCTAGTACAGTTATTCAAATCAGGCAAATGAGCCTTCACAATTGGGGTAGTTCATGTGAGGGGGTGCTGGGTTCAGTATGTCGTACCCACTTCTATGGCTCCCAACTCTCACACAAGGCCAAAAAGAGAGGAATTTAACCTTAAAATGAATAACTGTTATTAATTGAATAGGTCCAATAACTAAATGGACCTAAATAAAATCTATCATGGTGTGACATTTTATTTAGCAACAACCTATATGCATCTATATAATAAAATAAACATATAGGCTCACACATGCACACTTTGGATGGATCCTATCATGTTGCTAGGTCATACACAGATGAAAGAAGATTGTAAAATTTACCTGTTACAAATTATTAACTTGACCAAGGGAGCCATCAGATCATTAGATCTGGCAAAAAGTAACCATGGCTATTTGCAATCAAGTAATAATAGGTTTTGAAAACTTACACACAAGCTAAAACCACATACTCCTGCAACAAGGTTAACTGGATAGTTGGAAGTAGGATTTATTTAATTTTAAATAAACAATTTTGAAAAATAAATAATTAAATAATTAAAAAAAAGTTAATTTAATTTTCGAAAAATAAATAAATATTTATTTCGAAAAATAAAAAATTTAAATTTCGAGATTATTTAAAAAAAAAATATTTAAAATTAAATCTACAATTTTGAAAAATTAGGTTTCAACCACTCTAAATATCATTTCAAAATATGCTAACTACTTTTAAAAATTAAATGTTATTTTAAAAATTAAAATTAAATAAAAATTAGAAAAGATAAATGAAATATCTTTTCAGATTTTAAATTTAATTTAAATGAATAAAATAACAAAATTTAAAAGTTAGCAAAATATCTTACATCTATTTAAAATTACATGATTATAAATATCTTATTTTAAATTTAAATAAGGTCAAAATATCTAAAAAGATTTAATTTTAAAAAAAAAAATATCTTAAAAGATAAGATATAATTAAAAATATCTTAAAAGATAAGATATCTTAAAAATATCTTAAAAGATTTTATAAATATCTTATAAAATCTGACCTTAAATTTAAAAAATAAGATAAGATATAATCAAATTTTAAAAATAAGATAGATTTTTTAAGCAAGAAGATAGATACTAATTCTATTCAAATTCAAATTACACTAATATCTTGAATTAAATTTAAAAAATATTAAATTAATTCAAAATGATAATTAGAATTGAATTAGGAATAGTAATAGTATATATACAAAACCATACAAAAAATCGGAAGTTAATTCCATGAAAAAGCATGAAAAATCGAAGAAAAACGAAAAAATTGTGAACTGTACGGACAGTTCTCGCGATCCTTGAGAAAATATCAAGATGCCCCGATTTTTTCCAAATCTTCAAAAAATCATAACTAATTCAAATAAAATCCAAATTAAGTTCTGTAAAAGGCTAACTTGCTTAATTTTTTCCATACTATCCAATAAAAATAATTCCAGAGATAAAATCGCAATTATTTTTCACGAAAATTTTACAAACATCAATCAATCATCAAATAACACTCAATACAACATGATACCATCCAAAGAACATACAAACAATCGTTTTAAAGTCCAAATTTCATGTAAGTAAATCAATTACCATGGCTCTGAGGCCAGTTGTTGGAAATTATTTTACCGGATCTTAGATCTACTCACAAGTATGTTGTTTAAACACCCTAAATATGAACTTTCTAAAACGATAAATTAAACACATATAAAGTTAAGAAAACCTTACATTGATGCAGCGGAATTAATGTCTCCTTCCACTCAGATCTCTAACCCTTGATTCCTTTCTGTAGCAGAGTATAATCAAGATTTGAGCCCGAATGTCCTTCTTCTTCAAGTTTGATCCTTCACAATCTTCCAATCTATGATTGAGTTACTGCTTGCTGTGTGTGGGCACTTACTCTTTCACTAGGGTCACGAAATTGATGAAGGAGAAAAGAGAGAGGGATTTCGGCCTAATTATAGAAAGTGGGGAAGGCTCAGTTTTTCTGAAGAGAGAAATTTCTGTCAGAAAGATGATCTGAAAACTTGTATTTTGACTGAGCCATCACTTTCTATTTATAGGCAACTACTAGGTCTAGGTTTAGAATTATTTGGCATTAAAATAATGAAAATATTAATTTGAAAAACTCATCTAAGTGGTCGGCCATATGGTGTTTAATGGGCCTCACTTGATTTTGCAGTTTTATCAAATTTTATCTCTATTTTCTCAAAAACGTCAATTTTCCAATTCTAACCTTTTAAATGCCAAAACTAATTATTTAATAACTAAAATAGATTATTAAATAATATTGTCATTTAATTTAATTATTAATTAGACATATAAAGTCCATTAATAAATAAATAAACCTAGAAACTCTTTTCTTAGTGAAAATTCATAAAATTAGACATAGTCTAACTTTAGAATTATAATTGATCAATCACGAATCAATTAATGAGTCTTACAAGCAGAATGTTCTCAACTAGAATGGGGACCATGGATCTATATGCTGAGCTTCCAATAAGAGAACCAAATTTACCAAGTAAATTCCTACTTATTAATTCTTCGTTGAATCCACTCTTAAAACTGAGAATTACACTCTCAGACTTATATAGAGCATATTGTATGTTCCACGATATCAATATACTATCTCATTTAACCATTGTTATAATCTTATTGTGATTTAAAGATCCTCTATATAGATGATTTACATCGAGATGGGATTTCTTTACCGTTCTCACCCCTCAATGTATTTTGCCCCTTAAAACACTTAGCTACCTGTAAATGGTGTTTAGTGATCTAATGATTAGTCAGTTAAACAAGAGCTCATCCATTTACTTCTATTTGCTAAGCTCGAAGGGAATCATCACTTGACTTCTATACACCAGTAGAAGCTATAGATTCCATATTTATGTTCAGCACTCCCACTCAATCATACTATCATGTTCTCGAAATATACGTATCACCCTGACCCGAAAGTAGGCTTAACTAATAAATCTAAGAACATGAATAGCACTCCTGAGTTGAGCCTAAGCATATCAGGATTTAGATTCTTTTAATCTTAAGATCACCTACTGATATTAACTTGGAAAGATATGTATAACGGTAAGTTTGTAATATCTTAACTTAGTTGCAATATCGGTCCAGTCCAGTGTATACTCCATACATTCGAAACTAGTATACTTTACTAATGTCCTGGAAAGAACATAACACTTACTCCAAGTGTAAGTACACATCATCGCTGATTATCACATTAGTGTAAATCCAATAACACTGATGAAACAGGGACCAAGTCTTTTGATACATATGATCACAATCACATTCCACTGTGTTGACGATACTGTAATTGTGAATAAACATATGATCTGGATTTAACTGATTTTGTGTGTATGAATGTAGTAAACATATTTAACATATTAAACCATTAGCATGTAGAATTCATGCATACATCAATCACTTCAAATTTCTTATATTGATAATTAATCAGATTGTAAAGAGTTTTATTTAGGGCATAAAACCCAACACTTACTATAACTATTACCAAAGGTTGGGCTATAAGACAGTTGGATGTGAACAATGTCATCCTTAATGGTTACTTAAAGGAAGACATCTATATGCAACAACTGTTGGGTTTTATGCCCAAAATAAAACTCATTTCAATATAATCAGATTTACTTATTAATAAAGATCAGAAATAGCATTTTATGTTGCATGGTTCACATGATTTATTTCATGATTATATGGATATAATGTATGAATTCCTTTTAAATCCAGAACATATGAGTTTGTTAAAGATTATAGTGTTGTCAGCACAGTGGAATATAATCTTTATTATATGTTCAAAAGTTTATTCCCTGATTTGTCAGAACACTGGATTTAGACTGACATGGTATAATCAGCGATAGGTATTCTTACACCTTGGAAAAGTGTTATGTCCTTTCTAGGACATTGGCAAAGTTTACCAGTATCGGATGTATGGAGTATACATCGGAAGGGACCGATATTGAACTTTGATTAGATATATTAAAACTTACCGTAATATCTATTCAATTCAATATCACCTGTTGATCCTAGATCAAATGATCTCAATCCTGATATGGTTAGGCTCAATCTCAAGAGTGTTATTTGTGTTCTTTGATTTGTTAGTTAAGCCTACTTTTGAGTAAGGGTGATACGAACATTTTGGGAACACGGTAATGCAATTGAGTGGGAGCGCTAACATAAATATGGAATCTATAGCTTCTATCTGGCAAATAGAAGTAAAGGATGATTTCCTTCGAGCTTAACCAACCGAAGATAAATGGTGGAGATCTCATTTCACTTAGGTGAAATATCATTTATACAGGGTTAAGTGTTTTAAGGATAAAATACATTGAAGGTGTAGCGGTAACAGTAGTGCCTTTTCAATGTAGATCATCTATATAGAGGATCATTGATCACATTAGGGTTATAACAATGGATAACTAATGACGTGTCTATATCGTGAAACATATAGAGCGTTCTATATGACTGAGAGTGCAATTCCAAGTTCTAAGTGTGGATTCAATGAGGAATTAATAAGTTACGGAATTTACTTGGTAAATTCAGTTCGACTTATTGGAAGCTCGGTTATATAGACCCATGGTCCCCATACTAGTTGAGACCATACTGCTTGTAAGACTCAGTTAATTGATTTTAATTAATCAATTAAAATTCTAAAAGTTACACTATGTCTACTTTATGAATTTTCACTAAGCAAGGGCGAAATTGTAAAGAAAAGAGATTTTAGGTTTATTTATTGATTAAGAGACTTTATATGTCTAAATTAATAAATATATTAAATGGCAATATTATTTAATAATTATTTCCAAGTTATTAAATAATTAGAATTGGCATTTAAAAGGTTAAATTGGAAAATTGGTATTTTTGAGAAAATGGGAATGGAAAATAACAAAATGGGAAAGTTGTAAAGTGAGGCCCAATACCCTTTGTATGACCGGCCCTATGCATAGGAAATTCCATTTGTAGTTTCCATTATTTTAATTCCATACAATTCTAACCTAAACCTAGAGGGTTTTCTATAAATAGAAAGTGTTGGCTTGAGGAAATTGACACACATCTTTGATCACTTTATTTCTCTCAGAAAAAGCCTCACACGCCTCTCTCTCTTTTCTTCTCTCTAAATTTCGAAATCCTTGTGAGATGAGTAGTGCCCACACACATCAAGTGGTATCTCAATCATAGTATGTAAGACTATGGAATTTCTGCATCAAAGAAGGAGAAAAGAAGATCCAGGTTCAGATCTTGGTGATGCTCTGCTACAGAAAGGAATCAAGGGCTAGAGATCTGAACGGAAGGAGTCATATTATTCCGCTGCACCCACTGTAAGGTTTTCTAACTTTATATGTGTTTATTTTCATTGTTTTAGAATTCATATTAGGTTGTTAATCCAACATACTTGTTAGTAAATCTAGATCCTGGTAAAATAATTTCCAACAACTGGCACCAGAGCCATGGTAATGATTTACTTTCTTGTAATATGAATTAAAACGATAATTTGCATGTTCTGTGTTGATTTGGATGGTTTCATGTTGGTTTATGTGTTAGTTGATGAATGTTGATGTTGTACAGTTTCGTTTTCCATGAAAAATATTTTTTTCAATTTTTGAAAATATTTTATTTGGATTCCTTGTGAAAAATTAAGCAATTTTGTTTTTTACGGAACTTGATTCCGACAAAAATTGAGAAAGATATGAATTTTGGAAAATCGGGATTCAAGGTTGTCAAGGGTGGTGCTCATGCGCACCAGACCCTCGAATCAGCCTCCCCATCCGCGCGCGTACCTTGGTCCATCACCCTACAGCTGACCGAGTTTTCTCGGTCAGGCACCCTGCAGGCGCCGAGCTTCCTCGGCGTGAGCACCCCATCCGTGCGCGTGACAGGCTGCTAGCAGCCTCTCCTGGGCTGCAGATGCAGCCTACTCGGCTGCTTTCCCAAATTGCGAATTTTTGAGGTTTTTTCCCCAAAAATCCAATTTTTTCATGGGATTGTTTCCCAAAATTTATTTTTCCAATTTTAAATATTTCTAAATTGAAATGTTTCCAATTTTAAATATTTTCAATTTGGAATTCTTTCCAATTTTAAATATTTTCTATTTTGGAATGTTTCCAATTTTAAATATTTCCTATTATGGTCAGATTTGAAAATTTGTTAACTTTTTTAATATTTATTTATTATTTAATTATAAGATTAGATATTTTGATATTTAAGATATTTTAAATTAAAAGATAACTTTGTCTTTTTATTTAAAATATTATATTAAAATTATCTTATATGAAAAATTAAATAATTAATAAATTTGAAATTAACATAGATATTTTTATAGATATACTTACCATAATGTTTTCAAATTCAAAAATTTGTTATTTTGTTAAATATTTAATTATTTATAAATTATAAGTATAAAAATGATATTTTTTCTATATATATCATTTTTTCCTTATTAGAAATTTATAAATCATATCTTAAATATTTAAATAACATAGATATTTTTGTAGAGATTTGAATATTGCTTAATTTGAGATATTTTGACATATAATTATGGTAATTATTATTCATTTATTATTTTATTCCTAAAATAATAATTATCTAACCAAATCTATTTTAAAATTGGTTTATTTTATTAAATTATAAGATCTGAAAGTGATATTGAAGATTCTTTCCTTTCAAATCATTGATCTTATTAGATATTTAATTTAATTTGATTCAAATAAAACCTAGATATTTTAAAATTAGTTTCCTTTATTTGGTTAGTTTAAGAATAATAATTTAATTATATTAATATCTTATTTCACATCTGTTACATGGACAATGTTTGTTTATTTATATTGTTTATTCAAAAACTCTTTTTAACAAACCTATTATTTATCTGATCTAAATTGGTATGATTAACTTATTGACAGATCCAATGATCTGATTTTAATCATAGTCCAATTGTCAATAGATCTTATAAATAATTTGTAACAGGTAAATTTTGTACTTCTTTCATCTGTGTAAACCTAGTAACATGATAGGGCCCATCCAAATCATTTGACCTGTGTGAGCCTATATGTTTGCTTTTGGGCTTAGATGCATATAGGAAGCCCATTTAAGTTTTTACTAAGTAAATGGACTAGGTTGCTAAAATAAATTTTGACATAAGGAAATTTATTTAGGTCCAATTAGATTTGGGCTTATTCAATGAATAACAATTATTTATTTTAAGGTTAAATTCCTCTCTTTTGGGCCTTGTGTGAGAGTTGGGGGCCATAGAAGTGGGTACGACATACTGAACCCAGCTCCCCCTCACATGAACTACCCCAATTGTGAAGGCCCATTTGCTTTATTTAAATAATTGTATTAGGTTAATTATATTTTTTTTTGAGAAATGATGAATTTTATTAAACCAAATCATCCATAACCAAAGATGCAACTACCATAGGTAAAGCATCCCCAGACAAAGTACAATCAGCCTCAGAAAGAGAAGATCGCGCCAGAACATGCGCAACCTTATTAGCAGATCGTTTTACAAAATTAAAGGAAACATCCACAACAACCGAACATAGAGCCAAACATTCAGAAATTATATGACCATAAGGCGAGGCCATTTGTTTAGACTGTTGAATATCTCTGATGACTCTTAAGCAATCCGACTCCACTACCACATTTGTCCAAGCATTTGCTTTAATCCAACTCAAAGCTTCCTTGATACCAATAGCTTCAACCTCATGCGGCTTCAAGAGACCCATTTTACTCATCTTTTTTGCTTGTAACACTATTCCACCCGCCGTTCTAGCCACTAGTCCAATACCAAAACGCCTTTCATTAGTGAAAATTGCACCATCAACATTGATTTTTATTGTAGGGAATTGAGGAGGGGTCCAATGCTCCAAGGATGTATCAACCGAGCCATTAATCTCAAGAGAAGGCTGGTTATTTTTTTGGGCATTATACCAATCAATAAAATTCAGCTTTGCTAATGTTACAACATCACTTACCACCGGCTGTTTAGCATTCCAAACCAGTTCATTACGATGCTTCCAAACCGACCAACACACCATTGACGCCTCCAACCGTTCAGCCATGGTCCATCTGACCAGTCCCTCCTCGAACCACGCTGCCCAAGTCATAGCAGCAGTCGCGACGGCAGGAACCCGAACCAAGCTCCAGCACCCTTGAGCAAACGGACACCGCACCAGTACGTGCAATGCCGTTTCTGGTGCTGCATTGCAGAACGGGCAGAGGGTGTTGATGGGCACATGCTTCGTCATGAGTTGAAACCTTGTAGGTAAGCAGTTTGTTGAAGCTCGCCACAAGAAATCTAGTACTTTCGGGGGGAGTTTCAGCTGCCAAAGTTGCTTCCAAAAACCAGAGTTGGCAGCCATATCAATGTTACCTTTGATCTGTTGTTGTAGGCCATAAGCACTCTTGACCGTGAATAATCCATGATCCTCCTTCATCCAATACCAAGTGTCATTGACATAGTGTTGTGAGAGGGGAATTTTGAAGACTAAAGCTTGATCACGCTCGGTTAGCACATCCAAAATCACCTCATCATCCCATTCAATTGCATCGGTTTTCATAAGGGAATTTACATAGTTACCAACAAGAGCTGGATGTCGAGATTCAATAAATGGATTCAACTCATCAGCTAGCCACGGGTCCATCAATATATTGGTTGTAGATCTGTAATATCCAGTTTATATACATATATTGGTATTTAGTATATTAAGTGTGATACAATTATATTGTTATTATTATTATTATTATTATTATTATTATTATTATTATTGTTGTTGTTGTTGTTGTTGTTGTTGTTGTTGTTGTTGTTGTTGTTGTTGTTGTTGTGCGTGTGTAACTAGAAAAGAAAAATATATATATATATTAAATAGTGAGATAAATAAATAGTGAAGCATTAGATTAGTTAGTTTAAAATTTAAAATTTAAATTTAAATCAGCATAATTTTATCTGATTAGTTAGATTTTTATTTTTAAATTTAAACCTATTATACGATATGTTATATACGTATATACTCTAGAACCCTAGCAGCCAGATAGTATTGTATTCCTTTATTCTCACCATCTCTCAATTTCCTTTTTTTTATTCTCTCTATTGAACCAAATCAATTGTTTTAATCTTAAGAGCTTCGGGGTTAGCAATCAACCGATCATCGTTCCGTGTCTTCGAAATCTTCAGGTAAAATTCGTACTTGTTTTTATTTTCGTTTTCAGAGAAATAGGCTTTCATAAAACTATCATATCTCTCTCCCCATAGGTCCGTTTTCAGTGATCTAGGTACCGTTTTAAAGATAATTTAATGATCTATATTTTTTATGAAGAAATTCTTTCCTAATTCTGATTATTTCGATGTCAAAAAATTCATGTTTTATACTGACTGTCGATTTACAGCTTTTTAAAATTTCTTTCCGATATTGCCTTAGTAAAAGTGTGATATCTCTCTCGATATCTATTATTTTACAGCGATTCTTGTACTGTTAGAAAGATAATTCAATAATCCATATTTTCTTTGAAGAAACCTTTCCCTAGTTTGGAGTTCTTACCAGTCAAAAGTTAGGATTTTTACTCGGTTATGGTATTTTGTTTTAAGTTTCGTTTTAGAAAAAGTGTCTTCAGTAAAAATTCAATATCTCTCTCACTTTTGATCCATTTTAAAAGATCTTTATCTCGTTTTAAAGCTTAGAAAAATAGCTACATTTTTTTATGAAGAAAGTATTGTCTAGATCGGGGTGTAACTATTTTTAAAACTTTTATTTTTAGGCTGTATTCAGAAATCGGCATGATCCAGGATTTTAAAGAAACTGTTTTGAGAAAACATGCATAACTCCTAGGTTATAGCTCCGATTTTGGTGATCTTTATACCGTTAGAAAGGTCTTTCAATTAACTAAAAACTTTGTGAACAGTAGAACTTCTAATTCAAACGTTTTATAAGTCAAATTCTAGGCTAAACTTGCTGTACAGTAAGAATAATAAATATATTGAGTTTATCGGTAGACTAAGGGTTTCACTAATTGTTATAGGGCCTAGAAGGTATCGTAGGAGTTAATTACAGCGGAGTTGAGGTAAGGAAAAATAATTATACTTTATACTTGCTTTTTATATGGTTTGAGTATCTAGTATGATTGCTTGAATAAATTGTATTGAAACTGTGGAATGTGATAGTTTCGGTGAAATAGTGTTTTATCGAGGAATTGTATATGGCTGTTTAATCATGTTCCAGGTACTTGGAAGTGGTTGGAAACCACACATGTATGGTGATGTGGTAAGTGAGGCAGTGTACGTAAGGGTGCACTGGTTATTGGTACTGCGTTCTGGTTAAGAACGTAAGACACTCCAGATTTGTATGGAAGCTGGAGTGTGATTGTGAGTGTGAGTGTGTGGTATTTCAGTATTTGTGTGGCTGCCTCTATTTATACTTATGATTAGGTTGTTGTATGTTTGATGTATATGTTTGTGCTATGATGTGTGAATGCTGGTACATAGTATTTTGTTTTTTCCTTACTGGGCTTTGCAGCTCACCCCTTATTTACCCCCTATGTGCAGATAAGTAAGCCTGTAAGCTTTCGGTGACAAGTTGAGTCTGGGCAGCATGGGGTGTATCTCGTGTGATCATGTAACTGCGTGTGGTCTTGGCCATCTTCCGCTGAAAGTTTTTTTTTAATTTATTAAACTTATTGAGGATGTTGTCGTTTAAATTTTCTATTACTTTTCCCTAAGTGGTAATACTTTATTTTCAACTGGGTACCCATGTTTTGAAAAGTGTTTTTTTTTTAATAAAGGCAACATTAGTATCTTAACGCCAGTTTATTTATGGCATCTTATTTTACGTAAGTAAGGGCGTTATAAATGGTATCAGAGCCTTGACCCAGCCGAAAGTGTGGTCGACGAGGACGTCGGACCCCGTAAGGGAGGGTGATTGTGACAGTCAATAGTCCCGTGATCCGTAAGGGGAAATACCGGGTAAGCTGTGCAATCCCACACCGCCTGGGGAAGGTCAAGTGGGATGATTCTAAGACTCTGTAGGTATGGGACTACACAGTTGAAGAGAGCTTAAATGGATTGATTGGTACTACCTATGTCAACAAGGTGCATCTTATTTTTCGGTAGCCCATCTCGAAAGAACTCCACAGTTAAGCGTGCTTGGCCTGGAGCAATTTCAAGGATGGGTGACCTCCTGGGAAGTTTTCCCAGGATGCGTGTGAGTGAGGACAAAGCACGCTGAAAATACTCGTGTTGGTCTGTAGGGTCAGTCATCAATCTAGGAAGCAGCCAGAGTGGCGTACTAGTGTATAAGAGCCATTAGTCCGTGGGTGTAAGGGCCCAATGGAGGCTTGAAGCGAGGACGTTACAAATGGTACCAGAGCCACAGTTACATTGATCTTGAATTCACGCGACATACACACCATCGCTGTAAAGGATCAACTTGTCATCTAGTATGTATGCTTTATATATGTTATGTCTTATATGTTAAATTTGGTTTAGTCTTTATCTTTTGATTTTCCTTTAGTTAGCTAGAAGTTTAGGGTATGGTTAATCGAAACAATTAACTGATTCTTCGGAGTTAGAATTTTAGTATAACTCAAACAATTTTCTTATTAGTGTAATTTTTTTTTATGAGTGAAGATTATTTATTTTACATGGTGAATTGTTGCTTGATGATTTACGTTTTTTTTAAGTTTATATAATTTAGTGTATAGATATTTCCTTTTTGAGCGAGATACATCTTTGGTTATTTTTTTTCTTACCGCTACCATCTCCTTTCTTTTGAAGAACAAGTTAAGGGATTTGATGGAAAACGTTGAACCCAGAAGATCAAACCGGTTGAATGAAAGAGCGGCTGTAAGAGACCGAGCTAGAGGTCGAGGGCGAGGAAGTGCTCGCGGTCGAGGCAGGGGAAACCAGCATGTCCCTACCGAGGCGGTGATCCAGGAGAATCAAAATGCCCCTGTAAATGGACAACAACCAGGTCAAGGTGGGGGCAACCACCAAGTCCCTGCTGGGGTAGTTGGTCAAGAACACCAAAACGCCCCTGTAGTGGTGCCACCACAACAAGAAGATTTGGCGCAAGAAGTTGCTCGTCTCAGGGAAGAAATTAGGAAGCGAGATGAAGAGGCTCACAACCGTCAGGAACAATCCAATCAAGGACAACATCGATTTTTGCCGGTGCAATACATGCCTGTGCCGGAGGGTCGATGGGAACCAATATATGAAAGGTTCCGCAAGCAACACCCACCAAATTTTGAAGGGGGCTCAGATCCAATGGAAGCTGAGGAATGGTCAAGAATAGTGGAAGGTATTGTCGAGTACATGCGGCTTGGCAATAGAGATAGTGTAGCTTGTACTGCTAGTTTATTGAAGAAGGATGTTTGCATGTGGTGGGACGTTATTAAACAAACACGGGATGTGGCCGCAATGACTTGGGCTGACTTTATGCAAGTTTTCAAAAAATACTTCCGTAAAGCAATACGCTCAGCTAGAGTTAATGAGTTCACGAACCTGAGGCAGGGTAAGTCTACAGTTACAGAGTATGCTCGGCAATTTGACAGATTAGCAAAGTTTGCCACAGATCTGGTTCCTACTGAGTTTTTGAGGATTCATCGTTTTACTGAAGGGCTCGACTCCCGAATAAGTCGGGACATAGCGATGTCAGGAGTAAGGGCAACCACGTATGCTGAGGTACTGGAAAAAGCCCTAGAAGCTGAGTTGTGTGAAAGTCGTATACAGAAAGACAATACAGCAAGGTGGGAGGCCAAGAAGGCCAGTGATGGAGGTAATGATAACAAACGGAAAGCTCTGAGTAACCAACACAACGAAGCCAACAAGAGAAACAAGATAGGGTCCAATAGCTATAAAGGGAAGAAGCCATATGTGGAGTACTCACTATGCCCAACATGTAGTCGTAAGCATCCAGGAGAATGTCGACTAAAAGGCAAGACTTGTTACAAGTGCGGACAACCAGGCCATTATAAGAAGGACTGTCCGCAATAGGGTGATCAACTCAAGGATGACAAACTTGTCCTAGGTCAAGTATTTTCACTAACCAAAGGGGAGGCTGAGACTAGTAACACTGTGGTTGCAGGTCAGATTTCTATCTCTGGAAAATTATGTCCGTTTTATTTGATTTTGGAGCTACGCACTCATTTATTGCTTTAAAGATGATAGATAAGTTAGAACTACCGTATGTAAACTTTAGTTATAAGTTCATGACGGAGTTGCCCTCGGGCGAGGTTATGATATCATCTAGAGGAGTGCGGGATGCGCCAATAAGGATTGCAGACAAGGAACTTAGTGGAGATCTGATAGAGCTGGAGATGAGGGATTACGATCTTATCTTGGGTATGGATTGGCTATCACGACATGGAGCAACAATAGACTGCCGAAAGAGGACAGTGACTTTCACCCCTGAATCTGGAGAGGCATTCATATTTGAAGGAATCAAAGTCAAGTCAAGCTTACCGCTAGTTACAGCCCCGAAAGCACAAAGGATGATACGTGCGGGATGTCAAGCATACTTGGCCGCATAGTAGACAAGTCAAGAGAAACCACCCTCGAAGCCAGAGAATGTCCACATAGTATGTGAATTCCAAGAAGTTTTTCCGGAAGACCTACCAGGGCTACCCCCAGATAGAGAGATAGAATTTGTGATTGAGTTAGCGCCAGGCACAGCACCAATCTCGAGGGCTCCATACCGCATGGCTCCCAATGAATTGAAGGAATTGAAGGCTCAACTACAAGATCTTTTAGACAAGGGGTTCATTAGACCAAGTTACTCACCTTGGGGTGCGCCAGTGTTGTTCGTCAAGAAGAAGGACGGTAGTATGCGGATGTGTATAGACTATCGAGAGCTGAACAAAGTGACTATAAAGAACAAGTATCCCTTGCCTCGCATCGATGATTTGTTTGATCAGTTACAAGGGGCGATCGTCTTTTCAAAGATCGACTTGAGATCTGGGTACCACCAATTGAAAGTCCGAGAGGAAGATATAGCAAAGACGGCATTTCGAACACGGTATGGGCATTATGAATTTCTAGTGATGTCATTTGGGTTAACCAATGCCCCAAAGAAATTCCGGCCTTCATGGATTTAATGAATAGAGTATTCAAGGAATATCTTGACAAGTTTGTGGTGGTATTCATTGATGACATACTCATTTATTCAAGGACAATGGAAGAGCATGAGGAGCACTTAAGGCTAACTCTAAGTAGACTCAAAGAGCACCAATTGTACGCCAAATTCAAAAAGTGTGAGTTACGGTTGGAGAAAGTGGCGTTTCTAGGCCATATAGTGTCCAAAGATGGGGTAGAGGTGGACCCTGCGAAAATTGAAGCAGTGAAGAGCTGGCCAAAACCAAAAACCGCAAGTGAGGTTCGGAGTTTCGTCGGACTAGCTGGATATTATAGGAGATTCGTTGAAGGGTTCTCAAAAATAGCCACACCATTGACGAATTTGACTCGAAAGCAACAAAAATTTGCATGGACAGATAAATGTGAGGAAAGCTTTCAGACATTGAAAGATAAACTCATAACGACACTCGTCTGTGTGTTCCAACTAACAAAGACAAATTTGTAGTATATTGCGACACATCAAAGCAAGGGCTTGGGCGTGTGTTGATGCGTAATGAGAAGGTGGTAGCCTATGCCTCTAGGCGGCTAAAGGAGTATGAGACAAGGTACCCAACTCATGACTTAGAGTTGGCGACGGTGGTCTTTGCATTGAAAATGCGGAGGCACTACCTCTATGGAGAGAAGTGTGAAATATACACAGATCACAAAAGCCTAAAATACTTCTTTACGCAGAAAGAGCTCAACATGAGACAGAGGCGGTGGTTGGAACTGGTAAAAGATTACGATTGTGAGATACTGTACCATCCTGGAAAGGCTAATGTAGTGGCGGATGCACTTAGCAGACGCCTTGGCCCATACAAGCTTATCAATGTTAAGGGCATTAAAAGTGTCGTTGCAACAGGAAATCGAGAGATCTGGAATAGAGTTAGTAACAGGAAAGCTAGCTAACCTCACAATTGAATCAAATTTATTAGAGAATATCAAAGAAGAACAAGCCCAAGATGAATTTTTAATCAAGAAGCGGGTCGAACTACAAAATGGGAAAGCCGGGGACTTCTCAGTTAATGAAGAGGGTATTCTACTATACAAGGCAAGGGTGTGTGTACCTAAGAAAGTGGAGTTGCAATCAAAAATCTTACAAGAGGCGCACACTACACCCTATTCTTTACACCCAGGATCAACCAAAATGTACAATGATCTGAAAGGTAGGTATTGGTGGCCGGGAATGAAAAATGATATAGCAGAATTTGTAGCGAAATGTCTTACCTGCCAGCAAGTTAAGGCCGAACACCAGAGACCTGCAGGGCTGTTGCAATCTCTTGATATTCCTGAGTGGAAATGGGAAGATATTGCTATGGATTTTGTGACATGGTTACCGAAGAACAGCAAACAACAGGATTCCATCTGGGTGATTATTGACAGACTCACTAAATCAGCACATTTTCTGCCTGCGCGCACTAATTACAATGCAGAGCAATATGCTGGACTGTATGTAAAAGAAATTGTAAGGCTACACGGAGTCCCAAAGACCATTGTATCTGATAGAGGTTCAGTTTTTACTTCTAAGTTTTGGGAAAGTGTGCAAAGTGCTTTGGGCACAAAACTGAAGTTGAGTACAGCATTCCATCCTCAAACTGATGGACAATTGGAACGAACTATTCAAATACTAGAAGACATGCTACGAGCTTGTGCGTTGGATTTCCCAAGTAACTGGAGCAACTATTTGCCACTAATGGAGTTCTCGTACAACAATAGCTATCAATCTACAATAGGGATGGCACCCTATGAAATGTTGTATGGGAGGAAGTGTCGATCACCACTACACTGGGATGAGGTTGGCAAAAAGCGATACTTAGGCCCAGACCTAGTAAGAGAGGCCACTGAAGCGGTAGAAAAGATTCGAAATATAATGGTAACTGCACAAAGCCGCCAGAAAAGTTATGCCGACGCAAAGAGACGGAATGTGGAATTTGCAGTGGGTGATAAAGTGTTCCTTCGAGTGTCACCTATGAAAGGGGTTATGCGTTTTGGAAAGCGAGGAAAGCTAAGTCCAAGATTTATAGGTCCTTTTGAGATATTGGACAGAGTGGGACAGGTAGCTTATCGACTGGCATTGCCACCAGTATTAGCTGAGACGCATAATGTGTTCCATATTTCTATGCTACGAAAATACGTGTCGGATCCATCACACGTGCTGAACTATGAAAGAATGGAGCTAAAGCAGAACTTGAGTTATGAAGTGCGACCAATTCACATTATAGAGAGAGGAACGAAGGAGTTAAGGTCCAAAAGTATTCCTCTAGTAAAAGTTCTGTGGAGCAACCGTTCAGAAAGGGAGGCAACGTGGGAAATGGAGGGAGACATGAAAGAACAGTACCCCGAACTTTTTGGTAAGTCTAATTTCGAGGACGAAATTTCCTTTAAGGAGGGTAGAATGTAATATCCAGTTTATATACATATATTGGTATTTGGTATATTAAGTGTGATACAATTATATTGTTATTATTATTATTATTATTATTATTATTGTTGTTGTTGTTGTTGTTGTTGTTGTTGTTGTTGTTGTTGTTGTTGTTGTTGTTGTTGTTGTTGTTGTTGTGCGTGTGTAACTAGAAAAGAAAAATATATATATATTAAATAGTGAGATAAATAAATAGTGAAGCATTAGATTAGTTAGTTTAAAATTTAAAATTTAAATTTAAATCAGCATAATTTTATCTGATTAGTTAGATTTTTATTTTTAAATTTAAACCTATTATACGATATGTTATATACGTATATACTCTAGAACCCTAGCAGCCAGATAGTATCGTATTCCTTTATTCTCACCATCTCTCAATTTCCTTTTTTTTATTCTCTCTATTGAACCAAATCAATTGTTTTAATCTTAAGAGCTTCGGGGTTAGCAATCAACCGATCATCGTTCCGTGTCTTCGAAATCTTCAGGTAAAATTCGTACTTGTTTTTATTTTCGTTTTCAGAGAAATAGGCTTTCATAAAACTATCATATCTCTCTCCCCATAGGTCCGTTTTCAGTGATCTAGGTACTGTTTTAAAGATAATTTAATGATCTATATTTTTTATGAAGAAATTCTTTCCTAATTCTGATTATTTCGATGTCAACAAATTCATGTTTTACACTGACTGTCGATTTACAGCTTTTTAAAATTTCTTTCCGATATTGCCTTAGTAAAAGTGTGATATCTCTCTCGATATCTATTATTTTACAGCGATTCTTGTACTGTTAGAAAGATAATTCAATAATCCATATTTTCTTTGAAGAAACCTTTCCCTAGTTTGGAGTTCTTACCAGTCAAAAGTTAGGATCTTTACTCGGTTATGGTATTTCGTTTTAAGTTTCGTTTTAGAAAAAGTGTCTTCAGTAAAAATTCAATATCTCTCTCACTTTTGATCCATTTTAAAAGATCTTTATCTCGTTTTAAAGCTTAGAAAAATAGCTACATTTTTTTATGAAGAAAGTATTGTCTAGATCGGGGTGTAACTATTTTTAAAACTTTTATTTTTAGGCTGTATTCAGAAATCGGCATGATCCAGGATTTTAAAGAAACTGTTTTGAGAAAACATGCATAACTCCTAGGTTATAGCTCCGATTTTGGTGATCTTTATACCGTTAGAAAGGTCTTTCAATTAACTAAAAACTTTGTGAACAGTAGAACTTCTAATTCAAACGTTTTATAAGTCAAATTCTAGGCTAAACTTGCTGTACAGTAAGAATAATAAATATATTGAGTTTATCGGTAGACTAAGGGTTTCACTAATTGTTATAGGGCCTAGAAGGTATCGTAGGAGTTAATTACAGCGGAGTTGAGGTAAGGAAAAATAATTATACTTTATACTTGCTTTTTATATGGTTTGAGTATCTAGTATGATTGCTTGAATAAATTGTATTGAAACTGTGGAATGTGATAGTTTCGGTGAAATAGTGTTTTATCGAGGAATTGTATATGGCTGTTTAATCATGTTCCAGGTACTTGGAAGTGGTTGGAAACTACACATGTATGGTGATGTGGTAAGTGAGGCAGTGTACGTAAGGGTGCACTGGTTATTGGTACTGCGTTCTGGTTAAGAACGTAAGACACTCTAGATTTGTATGGAAGCTGGAGTGTGATTGTGAGTGTGAGTATGTGGTATTTCAGTATTTGTGTGGCTGCCTCTATTTATACTTATAATTAGGTTGTTGTATGTTTGATGTATATGTTTGTGCTATGATGTGTGAATGCTGGTACATAGTATTTTGTTTTTTCCTTACTGGGCTTTGCAGCTCACCCCTTATTTACTCCCTATGTGCAGATAAGTAAGCCTGTAAGCTTTCGGTGACAAGTTGAGTCTGGGCAGCATGGGGTGTATCTCGTGTGATCATGTAACTGCGTGTGGTCTTGGCCATCTTCCGCTGAAAGTTTTTTTTTTAATTTATTAAACTTATTGAGGATGTTATCGTTTAAATTTTCTATTACTTTTCCCTAAGTGGTAATACTTTATTTTCAACTGGGTACCCATGTTTTGAAAAGTATTTTTTTTTTAATAAAGGCAACATTAGTATCTTAACGCCAGTTTATTTATGGCATCTTATTTTACGTAAGTAAGGGCGTTACAAATGGTATCAGAGCCTTGACCCAGCCGGAAGTGTGGTCGACGAGGACGTCGGACCCCGTAAGGGAGGGTGATTGTGACAGTCAGTAGTCCCGTGATCCGTAAGGGGAAATACCGGGTAAGCTGTGCAATCCCACACCGCCTGGGGAAGGTCAAGTGGGATGATTCTAAGACTGTGTAGGTATGGGACTACACAGTTGAAGAGAGCTTAAATGGATTGATTGGTACTACCTATGTCAACAAGGTGCATCTTATTTTTCGGTAGCCCATCTCGAAAGAACTCCACAGTTAAGCGTGCTTAGCCTGGAGCAATTTCAAGGATGGGTGACCTCCTGGGAAGTTTTCCCAGGATGCGTGTGAGTGAGGACAAAGCACGCTGAAAACACTCGTGTTGGTCTGTAGGGTCAGTCATCAATCTAGGAAGCAGCCAGAGTGGCGTACTCGTGTATAAGAGCCATTAGTCCGTGGGTGTAAGGGCCCAATGGAGGCTTGAAGCGGGGACGTTACAAGATCCATCGCCAACCATCTTCCTAACCCCAGCCCGAACCAATGCTTGAGCTTCAAGCACACTTCTCCAAATGTAACTTGGATTAGAACCAAGAGTAGCCGTAAGAAAAGACCCCGTAGAGAAGTAGCGAGCTTTAAAAATTTTACCCATCAGAGTATCACCACAAGTGAGGAGTCTCCACCCTTGCTTGGCCAAAAGCGTAAGGTTAAAATCTCTAAAGTCTCAAAACCCCATGCCACCATTAGCTTTGTGAGCTGAAAGCTTATTCCAATTCATCCAATGAATTCCTTTTTTAGAAGAAGATCGCCACCAAAATTGGCTAATAGCTCGCTCGATATCATGGCAAATGCCAACTGGGATGAGAAAGACATTCATAGTGTAAGCTGGGAGGGCTTGAACAACCGACTTAATAAGCACTTCTTTACCCGCTCTAGAAAGAAACTTGTTGTCCCATGTTTGAATTCGTTTATGCACCTTATCTTTCACAAAACCAAAGGCGGCATTCTTGTTTCTTCCAATCGAACTTGGGAGTCCCAAGTACTTGCTATTCTCAGCTGCCTCCTGAATGCCCATTCTAGTACAAATTATTTGTCTCGTTTCCGGGGAGGTATTAGTACTAAAGAACACCGAAGACTTTTCAAAGTTTACTTGTTGACCAGTAGCCATAGAAAACATTTGAAGCAATTGAAGCACACGAGTAACTTCCCCATTCGTTGCCTTACAATAGAGAAAACTATCATCAGCAAATAACATATGAGATACCAATGGTGCCCCGTTAGCCACTTTTATTCCATGGATCCACTTCTTCTCTTCAAATCTTCTGATGACGGCAGAGAAGCATTCAGCGCACACAAGGAACAAATAAGGAGAAATGGGATCACCCTGACGAAGCCCTCTACTTGGAGTAATCGGTCCCAAAGTATGACCAGTTGTAACAATCTGATACTGCACTGAAGATAAGCAACCAAAAATAAGGCGGACCCATTTATCAGCAAACCCCATTCGTCTCAACATAGCACATAAGAAGTGCCAATCAACTCTGTCATACGCCTTACTTAAATCCAGTTTCAGTGCCATATAGCCATCCTTGCCAACTTGCTTTCTTTTCAAATAGTGCAAGACTTCAAAGCTTACCATGATATTATCTGTGATTAATCTTCCAGGGATGAAAGCGCTTTGATTCAAAGATATAACCTCAGATAATAATCCCTTCATTCTATTAGCCAAAACTTTAGTAATGACTTTAGCAATAACATTACAAAGGGATATAGGACGCAGCTCACTCATCCTATCAGGTTTCTTCTTTTTAGGAATGAGAACAATATTGGTGTCATTCATCCCATTCGGCATGTATTCATTACAAAAGAAAGCTCGAACTGTATTGATCACATCATTACCAACAATAGGCCAATATTTTTGAAAAAATTTAGGATTCATACCATCAGGACCTGGTGACTTGTCTGGGTGCATCTGGAAAACTGCTTCTTTGACCTCCTCATCAGTAATTGGCCGAAGCAACATTACATTATGCTCCTCACGAACTGTTGGATTGACACAATCAAGCACATCCTCCCAAGTTGTAGCCTCAGCAGTAAACAGCTTAGAATAAAACTCCACAATGACATTATCCAAACCGCTATCCCAATGGCGCAAATTACCTTCATCATCTTTCAAGCAGAGAATCTGATTGTTGCGTCTTCGCGTACTAGCCTTGGAGTGAAAGAACTTACTATTTTGATCACCTTCCTTCAACCAAAGTTGTTTCGATCTTTGCTTCCAAAAAGTTTCCCTTTGATTGAGCACCGCAAATAGTTCTTTTTTGGCATCATAAAAAAGTTGCTTTCCCTCTTCATCTCTTCTACTTTTATACCGCTTCAACTCACGATTACAGCTTTTAATACGAGAAGAAAAACTCCCAAAAACTTCTTTTCCCCACTGAAGTAGCTCACGGCCACATTCTTCTAACTTCTCCTCAATGCCGTGGCCATGCATTCTATCCCAACAATTAGCTATAATTTCCTCACACCCTTGATGCGTCGTCCACCAATTTTCAAACTTAAACCGGTACTCATGAGGAGGAGCCGAACCCACTTGAAGTTCCAAGAGTAACGGAGAATGATCTGAAGGAGATATCTCAAGATTAGTGAGTTTTGCCAAAGGAAAAATGCTTAACCAATCATTATTCACCAAAGCTCTATCAAGTCTAGCTTCAATCCAATTAGGAGAGTCTCTACTTTTTTCCCAAGTAAAAGGATGCCCATGCATTTCCATATCTCTCAAACCACATAACCGCATGGCCTCTTGAAATCCTTCGATGAGCCACATCGGGTAAGGTTGACCACCAATTTTTTCAGATTGATTGAGGACATTATTGAAATCTCCCATGAGGCACCAAGGCAAAGTTGACCGAGTAAGAAGTGTTGTTAAAAGCTCCCATGTTTTCCTTCGAAGACTTCTATTGGGTTCACCATACACTCCAGTGAATCTAAATTCTTGTTGTCCTTCAAAAGAGACTTTACAGTCAATATGGTTCATTGAAAAAGTGTCCACCGAAACCTCTTCTTGGTTCTTCCAAAGCATAGCCAAACCCCCACTTCTTCCTTGGGCTTCTACAACAAAACACCCCTCAAAGCCCAAAGCTCTACTCAAGTGATCCACCTTCATCTTCTTACACAACGTTTCACACAAAAACACAATATTGGGCCGCTTAGTAGTAACCATCTCTTTAAGGAACTGAACATTTCGTGACGGCCCAAGCCCACGACAGTTCCAACATAAAATTTTCATGATGACTGGCGAGCCCCAATACCAAGGCCCGCCAAAGATGAGTTTTTTGAAAGGTTACTCATTTCCTTTTCCACCTCAGCATTCTCAACTTGGTTATCTATTGTCATTTTCCTTTTTTTATTATCAAAAATAACCAGCCCATCATTACTATTTTTTTCCATATTAATCTCATCAATATTCCTATCCCCATCACCCATAATCACTCCCTTCATTCTAGCCAATTGTATCCCACTATTACCTCCACCATTCTCGGTCGAATCTCCATGAAAGTCGGCAGTAGCAGCTGGAGCCTTTCCACCATTTTTTGAGCCAGGTTCATTCATCTCCGCTCTCGAGGCTTCAGTCGACGTCGCCACCGGAGGACACCATCCCTTGGTTCGGAGCCATCTAGAACCAACATTCTTGTGATTACGCTGCGGTAGAGCTTTCATGAATTCACCATACGGCTTCTCTATACGATCAATTGGTTGATGGAAAAGACGTGGGCAGAATTTGTCGGAGTGACCAATAATGCCACAAATAAAACAAAAGGTAGGGCATCGCTCATATTTGAAGTTAATCCAAAACCAATTCCCATCTTCCTTAGTGATCTTCATACGTCTTCGAAGTGGTTTAGTAATGTCTAGAGTAACTCTCATCCGAAGATAATCTCGCCATACACCAATAAAATTCTTGGGATCGGACTCCAAAAATTTCCCCATAGTATTTCCAACTTTTCTGATTGTTGATTCGGACATGAAACCAGGTTCGACATCATGTAATTGAACCCCAATATCAAGAGTATTCAATGATAGTAGTTTCGGATCACCACCAACTTTTAATCTCTCAATAATCAGTTGCATACGATCATAAGTCCAAGGGCTACCATTGATCACCCGTTGGATATCAATTTCATGATAAAATTGAAATAGAAATCGATTATTGTCAAGTTGCTTAACAAACATTCCCATACCTGGTTGCCATAATGAAGCCAATATATTCTGCATTTTTTCGAAGTCGATTACTCGGTTGGATAAGAACCTCCCTACCAGGCACCACCGATCATCAATACCTTCATCCCGTTCTTCCGCTGTGACAGTAACATCTTCCAAGTCTTCCTCGTCAATATGAAACATCAGAGTTTCATTCTCCAGGGCTCCTGTGTGTCGACTAGATGAGGCCATAATGTTTGACGATGAAGCAAAGCAAATCCAATCCCTCTTCCCAGGTTCGATAGCAGCAAAGAGAACAAAGAGCCAAGAAACAAATAACACCCTCTACTGGAACAAAAGAATAAACCGAGAACGTCAAAAACAAATCTCACTCACAAACAATATACACAGAAACCATGTCAATAGACATGAACGTCAAAAATATCTTTTAGAATAACCTAGAAAAAAGGAAATTAAAATCTTATTAGGTTAATTATATTAGTCTAACCTAATTAAAATTGAATTAGCAACATAATTAACTTTTAAAATATATGAAATTTATTTTTCATTGTAATATTTTAAAGTTAATTTTAGAAAAACACTTAGTTAATGATATATTCTAGATAGTTATTTCTAGTACTAATTATTATTTCTAATATTAAATAGGAAAATATCATTGATTGTGAAATTAATTGTCTCATAATTAATTTTGGTACAATCTAAGTTTAGTATATTTTCCTAGTATTAAACTAGAATTAATAATTAAGTTTCCTCTTTACTTAATTATTTATTTCTTGAATTTAATACATTTAATTAAATTGAAAATTCAATATCTAAGTTGATTTTCATCATGATACTTTAATATTGTTATTTTCATGTTATTTAATTAAAGTTGAAAATTATTTTAAGTTTGAAATTTTATTTCAGAATAACTTAAGTTTGAATAATTTTCAAAATATATTTTATTTTATTTTATTAATCATTTCCCAAAATTTCGAAATTGCATCACCTTGATCTAGAAATTTCAAATTTTATTTGAAAAATAGATTAAATTTGAAAATTATTTATTTAATTTTGGACCAACTTAAATCATTGATTTTTTTCATTTAATGATTAATTGAAATAAATGAACTAAAATATATTATAATTAGAAATTGGATTAATTAGTCTATGAAAGTCTAGATAGATATTATCTGTTTTGCTTGAAGTATTTTTCTAGTGTATTTAATTAAATAGAAAATTAATATTTAAGTTAATTTTTAATCATGATACTTAAATATTTGAAATTTTTCTTAGATATTTAATTAAATAGGAAAATTATATTTTTTGTTGAAAATTAATTTTTATTAATTTTGGGCCAACATAAAATTAGAGTAATTTTCCAGGATTTATTTTTATTTTATTTTAAAGCATTTTCGAAATGCAATATATATTTATAGAAAATTAAATTTGAGTTGTAAATTAATTTAAATTAATTTTGAAACAACTTGAATTGAATAATTTTCTAAATATTTATGGAAATTATTACTAAGATAGAAATAATTCACGTTATTTTCATATCCATCTAAGTATAATTTATAAATATTAAATTAAAATTTATATTTGGAATTTTTCATTCTAAATTGGAAATTTTAATTAAATAAATATATATTTAAAATAAATGGATTAAAATAAATATTAGAAGAAAATACAACCCTTCATTAAATAATGAGCTTTATTATTATAAGGATATTCGATCTCCATTGTTGGTTTTACATAGCTATTGTTTTAGTGAGTAATCCTCCCTAATGGAGGAACGTTCATTAGCAAGTTAGCACCGTTTAATCTCGAAAGATAAGTAATCTTGTAAGTTTTTTATATAGTTTATGCTCACCCTAATGGTGGCGACTGTATAAGACTTGCAAGAATATGAAACAATGGTGGAAGCTCATAAGATAGAATAGCCTTGACTCTCGCCTAAACGGGACAACGCGGATTCAAATCTTGATCGAATAAAAGGTTGCTAGAATGTTGATCATTTTAGATGAGCTGACAACTCTGTTCAATGAATGGTAGCTTTGACTCTCGCCTAAACGGGACACTGATATCAGTTTGTTAAAAACATTGGAAATTATTTAGGATTGTATGTTTTAGTATTTTCACTTGTCATTCCTACTTGCTATGTGCTTCATAATTTCTGAACTGTGTATGAATTTGTATTGAACCATGTTATTTTCTGTTATTAAATTGTAGTTTAATTTCGAATCTTCATTGTTGGTCTAACTTAGCTTGTTTTTCTAATGAGATAAATCCCTAATGGATTTTCACCATTAGACTAACATAATAGTGTTATATCTCGAAAGATAAATATTGTATATGCAACATCTAGCTGTTCATCAATTGATGACACCTTAGACTAGTATTTTACAATATGAAACAAGAAGATTGTATAAATAAGATTACCTTGACTCTCGCTAATCGGAGCATCGTTGGATTCTTATTTAAAACGAAATTATCCTAATTCCTCTTAACTTATTCATTTCGAATTAGCTTAATGACATATCATTGGATGAATGGTCTATAAATCATATAAAGTCTTATTTTCTCTTAAGAAATTAGATGACGCATATGATTATATTCCCAGAATTCTATCCCTAAATGATATAAATCCTCAATCTTAGATATCTCCTACTTGTATAGGCAAATCATAGAGTTAGATTAGTAGTGGTGGTCCAAGAAAGAGTTACTAATTATACAGTTACACTTTCACAAGTGTTTAATAACCATTTTCTTTCAATAGAGTCAAACTGTATGAGTTTAGTATTCTGTGCCCAGAATCCACTTGCACTATTCTAAGAACTCTTTGATGTAACTAAACTGAAGTCATCAAAAGATACAACCACATATTTTATAAATCTATGGCATTTGTATCTTGTTCATAGTGGTTTTGACAAGATCATTCTCTGCAAAGAGTTAATATGCCTATATCCACTGAAATTAAGTTCATCTCATTCGCAGATGGATGTCCATTCAGGGGTGGATATGAGTTTTCATTGTATTCTTAAAACGATCACTCTAGATTTTACCTTACGCAAAAAGAAATTTGAAATGTTTGAAAAATTTCATGAATTTCTAGCAATGGTAAGTGGTTAAAGGTCTTGCGAACTGATAGGGGTGGAGAAAAAGGTAGTAGATATGCAGTTCAAAGATCATTAATTTGATTTTGAATAATATCCAAACTTACTTCCCCAGAAATTCGAGTTGCATATTGATGATTAGTTACTTGTCGTTGCCTAAATCCTTCTATGGAAATAAAATTTTAGAATGATGCAATGGTTGCATACTTAATGTAAATCATTACTAGATTCATGGATGACCTAATCGAAATCTTAAGAAAAGCTAGAACTGCTAACCCTGGTTTGCATGTTTGTTAGCTATTCTAAGTGATTAGGGGTGGAGCATCCCATAGTCATTAGATAAGAAATTGTTTGTTTAAACATATACTACTTTTCTAAGAAAATGACTAACTCTGAAAATAAAGTAGCAAATAAAGGAGATATTTTTTCTTGATTCCAAAAGTGTTCTATCATCTTATTTTACAAGATGATCCCACTTCCTCTGTTGTCTTAACACAACCGAAGAGGTCAATACCATTTAGTTTTCTTAGACATAGTTCACGGTACCTTGTTGTAGTGGGAGAGTTTCAAGGAACTTTACCTTCTTATGACTTGAAAGACACTAGTGATTAAAATCCATTGTGAGTTTAAACAAGTAATGGATTGTCAAGATAAGAAACTAAGAAGAAAGCCAATAGAACTATGGTTTGATCTATTCACATGGAGTAACCTAAAGTTTTCTGTTACAAGGACATGAAAGGAAATTTTCGTTAATAAGTCTATTCAATGGACTTAACAAAACTTCCTGTTCCTAGTATTATAGGTTTGAGTTTATATAAACCTATGGCTTGTGGTATACCTGGTAATTACTTACTCTAATGCAAGCAACTTACTTTAGTAAGATGCTAGAGCATTTTCTTTCCAATGGCAATCTATAGAAGCTTCACAACTTCTTAGATATAGATTTTATTTATCTAAGGAAAAGTCTCAACTATTCCAGAGAAGATAAAGCCATGGAAGAATTTCTTAAATCAACAGTGAGAGGTCTCAGATATGCTTTTGTATGCCTTAGACCAGACACCTGCTGTTGAGTGGGAGTAATGAGTAAGTATCAGATTAATCCAGGAGAAGAACATTGGAAGACAATCAAGTAAATCTTAAGATTAATAAGAGGAACTATATGTTAGTCAATAAGGGTGGTTTTGAAACTCTTAGACTACACCACATCAGATTTCGAGACTTGCCTGTGTGCTAGAAAGTCTGCTAATGAGATGGTGATTACTTTGGGGGTGGAGTAGTGATTTTAGAGAAGTGTAAAAACCTATCTGAAATCTCTTGGTCTACCAGAAAGAGACTGAATATTAAAAGTTGTAGGAAAGATACTTATTCAGTCTAAGGAAAGTTCTATACTTTTGTGGCACCGTTCCAACTTGCCTTAACTACTAGGGTTACTTCCTGAATAACCAAAGAGTAGTTGCCAAAAAGTATAGAATCCAGTATCCCAAGAGAGTAGACATATAGAGAGGAATTTCACATTATGAAGGATTTTGTGATTAAGGAAGAGTAATGGTGGAGAAGAGGTTGTGTTTAATTCAACCTGTCAGATCCTATTACAAAGAGTTTACTACTATTACACTTGATTGGTATATCAAGGTGTTAAAGATTATTTGAAATGCACTTTTTGTTTTATATTAGTGCAAGTGGGAGTTTGTTGGGTTTTATGCCCTAAATAAAACTCATTTCAATATAATCAGATTTACTTATTAATAAAGATCAGAAATAACATTTTATGTTGCATGGTTCACATGATTTATTTCATGATTATATGATATAATGTATGAATTCCTTTTAAGTCCAGAACATATGAGTTTGTTAAAGATTATAGTGTTGTCAGCACAGTGGAATATAATCTTTATTATATGTTCAAAAGTTTATTCCCTGATTTGTTAGAACACTGGATTTAGACTGACATGGTATAATCAGCGATAGGTATTCTTACACCTTGGAAAGTGTTATGTCCTTTCCAGGACATTGGCAAAGTTTACCAGTATCGGATGTATGGAGTATACATCGGAAGGGACCGATATTGAACTTTGATTAGATATATTAAAACTTATCGTAATGTCTATTCAATTCAATATCACCTGTTGATCCTAGATCAAATGATCTCAATCTTGATATGGTTAGGCTCAATCTCAAGAGTGTTATTTGTGTTCTTTGATTTGTTAGTTAAGCCTACTTTTGAGTAAGGGTGATACGAACATTTTGGGAACACGGTAATGCAATTGAGTGGGAGCGCTAACATAAATATGGAATCTATAGCTTCTATCTGGCAAATAGAAGTAAAGGATGATTTCCTTCGAGCTTAACCAAACGAAGATAAATGGTGGAGATCTCATTTCACTTAGGTGAAATATCATTTATACAGGGTTAAGTGTTTTAAGGATAAAATACATTGAAGGTGTAGCGGTAACAGTAGTGCCTTTTCAATGTAGATCATCTGTATAGAGGATCATTAATCATATTAGGGTTATAATAATGGATAACTAATGATGTGTCTATATCGTGGAACATATAGAACGTTCTATATGACTGAGAGTGCAATTCCAAGTTCTAAGTGTGGATTCAATGAGGAATTAATAAGTTAGGGAATTTACTTGGTAAATTCAGTTCGACTTATTGGAAGCTCGGTTATATAGACCCATGGTCCCCATACTAGTTGAGACCATACTGCTTGTAAGACTCAGTTAATTGATTTTAATTAATCAATTAAAATTCTAAAAGTTACACTATGTCTACTTTATGAATTTTCACTAAGCAAGGGCGAAATTGTAAAGAAAAGAGATTTTAGGTTTATTTATTGATTAAGAGACTTTATATGTCTAAATTAATAAATATATTAAATGGGAATATTATTTAATAATTATTTCCAAGTTATTAAATAATTAGAATTGGCATTTAAAAGGTTAAATTGGAAAATTGGCCTTTTTGAGAAAATGGGAATGGAAAATAACAAAATGGGAAAGTTGCAAAGTTGCAAAGTGAGGCCCAATACCCTTTGTATGACCGGCCCTATGCATAGGAAATTCCATTTGTAGTTTCCATTATTTTAATGCCATACAATTCTAACCTAAACCTAGAGGGTTTTCTATAAATAGAAAGTGTTGGCTTGAGGAAATTGACACACATCTTTGATCACTTTGTTTCTCTCAGAAAAAGCCTCACACGCCTCTCTCTCTTTTCTTCTCTCTAAATTTCGAAATCCTTGTGAGATGAGTAGTGCCCACACACATCAAGTGGTATCTCAATCATAGTATGTAAGACTATGGAATTTCTGCATCAAAGAAGGAGAAAAGAAGATCCAGGTTCAGATCTTGGTGATGCTCTGCTACAGAAAGGAATCAAGGGCTAGAGATCTGAACGGAAGGAGTCATATTATTCCGCTACACCCACTGTAAGGTTTTCTAACTTTATATGTGTTTATTTTCATTATTTTAGAATTCATATTAGGTTGTTAATCCAACATACTTGTTAGTAAATCTAGATCCTGGTAAATAATTTCCAACAACAACCCCTAGGGTTTATTGATCCAGATTATCCAACCTATGCGTGTAAGCTCAACAAGGCTATCTATAGTCTCAAACAGGCACCAAGGGCCTGGTTTGAGAGGTTGTCCGCAGTTCTAATTCAGCATGGTTTTTAATTTTCCAAAGCTGATCAATCTCTATTCATCAGAGTCACATCTCAATCTTGCATCTACATTCTTGTATATGTTGATGATATTCTCATCATGGGTAGTGATAACAACTTAGTAGAAAAACTCATTCATGATTTAAGTTCTACATTTTCTCTCAAAGATCTTAGTACTGTTGACTACTTCTTGGGCAGTCAGGTCACTCACACTTCTGCTGGGATTTTACTCACTCAAACAAAGTATCTTCAATATCTTCTCACAGAGGATAACATGCATAATGTCAACACACAACATACTCCTATGAACAGTGGATTTAAGCTCTCCAATTATGGGAGTGAACCTGTTAAAGATACCACTTTATACATGTCCATTGTTGTTGCATTGCAGTATGCTACAATTACAAGACCAGAACTAGCTTTTTGTGTCAATAAAGTGTGTCAATACATGCACAATCCCTTGCATACACACTAGACAGCTATGAAGAGAATCCTAAGATACATTGCTGGCACTCTCAATCATGGCTTGCTTCTTAAACCTACTTCGGATTTTTCCATTGATGCCTTCTGTGATGCAGATTGGGCGTCTGATCCCGATGATAGACGCTCTACCTCAGGCTATTGTATCTACTTTGGTGGCAATCTTGTTGCTTGGAAATCTCAAAAGCAAGCCACCATAAGTTGATCATCTTCTGAAGCAGAGTTTCGAAGCCTCGCAAGCACAGTTGCTGAAGTAACTTGGATACAATCTCTTCTTTGTGAATTGCATATTCCTCAAACTGTCATTCCTTCTGTATGGTGTGACAACCAAAGTACTGTGCCACTGGCTGCTAACCCCGTTCTTCATGCACGCACAAAGCATATAGAAATTGATCTATACTTTGTTCGTGACAAGGTTCTACAGCAGCAAATTCATGTCAAGCATGTACCTGCTACAGCTCAAGTTGCTGACTGCCAAACTAAACCAATTTCAAGCTTCAAGTTCTCTAATTTTCGAACCAAACTGTGTGTTGTGTCCAAAGTCACACCCAGTTTGAAGGGGGCTGTTACAGATATAGGTTAGTTAGGACAATTAGTTAGTTAGGTATTTCTGTTATTTGTTGGTTGACTCTGTTTTGGTTCAGTTGTATCTGTATATAAACTCCTCTTGTAATATTTCTTTAATCAATAACAAATTACCTTCTTTTCTCTCTTCTTCTCTCTGTTCTTAAACATCACACATATATATATATATACCATTACTAATTACTAAGTATGCCATCTAAGTTTCTCATATGCCAAAAATTAGCTCTCAAGAGTCAGCCTCGCAATCAAGCTAGTTTCTCCACACTCGAGATAAGGAAATTAAGTAGAAAAACATTTTTGTATGTAATAACATTCATAGGAAGAGAGGGAATAGTAAAAGAGAAATTAACTAAGGTCTTCTGCCTGACTCTTTATTGTTTGTTATTTAATGTACTGTATAATGTATATTTAAATAATATGTTTATAAGATTCATGTTATTTATGTATGTTTACGGTATTAGAGCATGGCCATTGCTAAAAGTATATATTTAAATAATATGTTTATAAGATTTGTATTATTTAAGTATGTATGTAAATAGTGTGTTTATAAGATTCACATTATTTAGTTATGATTGTTATGTTATTTAAATAATGTGTAGTAGTTTGATATTATTTAAATTAGACAGATTATAATTTATGTGACATGGTTTGACTGAGAAGATAAATGTTAAATACCTGACTGTTGGGTCTATATGGTAGATAGGGGGCCATCTAGTAATGGGTACGATTTTACTGAACCCAGTCCTTCGCTATTTAGTCCAATAGCTCAGGTTTATTTGCCAAAGTCAGACTCGGGCGTAACCATTATTATGTGACTTAGCTTAAAAACTAGTGATTAGTTACCAGTGACAAGATTAAGCTTATATATATTGTTATTTGTCTAAATAAGTGCATCTAAGTTTTAGTTATATGTTTTCTTTTATGTAACTACGTGACAAGCATTTCCTTACTGAGTTTAGTAGCTCACCCTTATCAAACTTACCATGTGCAGATTAAGGTTGTAAAACTAAGAAAGTCGGTGGCAAGTGAGACCTTTGAGGCTTATGTGTGTACTCGCTGAGGACCATATAACTGAGGGTGGTCTAGGGCACACTCCATTTATTTTATTAAGTGTTATTAAATTAATGTCGTAGTTATTTTTATTTATTAATTATTATGTTTTTTAAGTCCAAACTGAGCTTAAATATGGAATATATTATGTTTATAAATAAAAGCGACATTACAGTTTTTTCGCATTTTAACGCTTGTAAATAAATTAGTAATTTATGTAAAAGTACGGGCGTTAAAATTGTTATCAAAGCTTAAAAGCCCTAAATCATTTCAAATTAAAAGAAAAAAAAAAGCCCTAAGTCCTTATTCTGCAATCCCTCTCTCTTCCTCGCGTCTCTGCCTCTCTGGGTCTTCATCATCGGCCTCAGCCAGCCTCTGACGAACGTGTAAGCTAAACCCCATTTTCTCTCTGCCTCGGCTTCTCCGCCTACCACGACAGCGGTTCAACCTCCAAATCTGAGATAACGGCTCAACCTCTGCCTCGACTTCTCTTCGCCTCCCCCAGTCGTGGGTGCTAATAAACTCGCTGCTGGTATATGGCTTTTTATTTTTCCATTTTCTTTATTTGTGTTTCTCAGTCTCTCTCTCTCTCTCTTATGTAGGTGGACGTCATTGAAGCTCGAGCAGATCTCGCCCGTCTGTGTTCGAAGGGTTGGTGGCTGACGGGATGCTGGGTTCGTGATTTAAGTGGGATGGGGCTTGGTGTTCGATGGGCCTAAAAAATTTGAAACATTTATCTAAATTTTTTGATAAGTTTGAACTATTTTGGTTTAGGGATTGTATTAATTGTCGAGTAGTTTATTATGTGATTAAATTGAATGTTTTAGTTCAATTTTTCTTAATGTATTTTCTGGGTTTTGTAAATGCTCTTCTCTGTGAAATTTTTCATTGTAAATTAAGTCTTTAGAAAAAGAAATGAATGTATAAAATTAACATTCTTTATATCCTGTGATTGAATAAATTATTGTTATTGTCATCATCAAAAATAAATATTATTTTGCTAGCTAAATTTAATATTTATAACTAATAATAATATAACATTATTAATATATTTAGAATTAATAAAAAAACATAGGCCATATAGCGTCACTTTTCTAGTAACACTATACATATAAAATAAAAAAGAAAATGATATAGTGACACTCTTTTTGAGAGTGTTAATAGTATTTTTCCTGACACCCACATTAATGACACGCATTGAAGTGCCACTGAAAGTATTTAGAGTCATTCATTGTGTATCACTAAAAGTCATTTTGTAGTAGTGTTATTTGCCCAAAGGTAATAAATTCTTAATTGATATGTATTTTTTCTTTATTGTTAACTTTATGAAGGTAGATCATGTGTGTGTTATATTCTCACTTAAAGGAAAGTTTATAATGATCAGTTGACTCTACAGTATTTTCTAATTGCTTAGCTCATATAGCTTGATCAAGTTTCATTTTTTTTGGGTTTTCGATTTCCTTTCTGTGAATAACAATAAATATTTTTATCCAAATTTGGAATGTTCCAACTTTAAGGCATGGAAACGAGATGTGAAAATTACTTTAGACATAATACATTTGAACTTATGCCTTCGAGAAGAAAAACATGATGATCGTACTGATACCAGTACTGCTGCCCAGAAAACTCTTCATGCACAATGAGAAAATTCAAATCATCTTAGTCGCATTGCTATGAAAAGTCCATTCCTTAAAATATTGAGTGGTTTGCAAGACACTACAAATGCCAAAGAGTTTTTCAATGATGTAGAAAAACTATATAGCACTGGTGAAAATGCTGAAGCTAGACATCTTATGGATGAAACAGCCATTAAGCATGATGAATCAAAAGGAGTGCGAGATTTTATTCTGAAAATTGTGAAGGTTCAGTCCAAGTTGAAAGATCATAATATTCCTCTTCCTAACTCTTATATTATTCATCGTGCTCTTTGTACACTTCCTACCTCTTTTAGCCTTATCAAGACAACCTACAACACTTATAATAAAAAATGGAGTGACATCGACCTAATTTCTCAGTGTGTAGCTGAGGAAAGCAAGCTGAAAAAGGAGAAGAATGAATCTTCTCACTATGTTTATCAACTCAAGCCCAAAAATGGATAAGGAAAATTAGAAAAGAAGCAAGCACAACCAGGGGCTAAAAGATCTCAGGAAGCCAAGTGAGAGGGAGACAAAACTTAGAGTGTGCACTTATGTTGGAGTTGACGTTATTTAAGTTGGCACATTTTTTGTTGAATTACAATTTAGAGTTATGATTGTCTTGAGAAATATTTTTTATGTTCCTACCTTTTAAGAAGAATTTAGTTTCGCTTCCCTTTTTGGTTAAATAATGATATTCTTTTTGTTTTGCCAATCATAATATTGACATTATGTTTGACTCCGAATAATTGGACACTATTTTTACTCTGATGGTCTTTTCAAATTGTCATTGACTTCCTTAACTTCCTCTTTCAATGTAGTGAATAATGTGGGTAAGAGATCTTATATTACGGTAACATCCTTATTATTATGACACAAATGGGTAATTTTTCTGAAGCAAGGGTTGATCGAATAATTAGAGCTGAAATTCTTCCTCCTCTTGATGATTTTAGTTGGGATACTTATGTTGATTGTACTTGTAGAAAATTGACTAAAACAAGAAAGAAGAATGCCTACCATAGTCTATCTTTATTAGAGATTATCCACACTGACATCAGTAAACCTTATTCCACTATTTTATGCAGAAGTAAGTATTTTATAACTTTCATTAATGATTTTTCTCGAGTACTTGATCAAAGAAAAATCTGACGCTATTGATAAACTCAAAATCTTTCGAAATATTCTTGAGAAATAATTAGGATGAGTCATCAAAGTTGTTTATTCAAATCGTGGAGGAGAATAGTATGGTTGTTATTCAGAATCTGGACAACTCATGGGATTTTTTGCTAAGTACTTACAAGAAAATGGTATAGTTTCTCAATACACTATACCTGGTTCACCAAAGTAAAATGGCATTACTGAAAGGAGAAATCTCACTTTAATCGACGTGATTAGCAACATGATAAGCAGATCAAATCTGTCAGAGCTCTTATAGGGAGAAGCACTCATGACTGCTACTTATATTTTGAATTGTGCTCCAAGTAAATCTGTTCCCGAAACCCCTTTTGAGTTGTGGACTGGAAGAAAACCTACTCTGAATCATCTTTGTGTATGGGGTTTTCTAGCTGAAGTAAGAACTTATGAACTTAAAAAAAAGTTAAATTTAAGAACAGTTCGCTGTTATTTCATTGAGTATCCAATGCACTCAAAAGACTTCGCTTTTACTATCCTACTCGTGGTACGTGAATTGTTGAATCTCAGACTGCTAAATTTCTAGAATTTTATGTTGCTGAAAATATTCCTTCGACATATCTTGAAACGGGGTTCATCTAAGGGAATTTTTATTCCTGACTTTCTTAAGAGATGATAATAATAATAACAGTCTTATTCCTACTCCAGTTGATATTGCTCCCATTGCTGATGAATATATTGCTCCTGGTATCAAAGATGACGAGGATCCTATTACTAATGAACGACCTTTTATTGATGAAAGACCTATTATTGAAAAGGTTTTATTGTTGATGAGGGTCCTATTATCGGTAAAATTCCAGTTGTGGAAGATGTCATTCAAAATAATGATAAACAAATAGAAGTTATTCTAGAAGCACCTCCTCTAAAAATATCGCAAGGATAAAAGAAATCAACAAGGTGTGATGATAATTGTGTTTACCTTGTAAAAGAAGAATATGATATTGGTCATTTTGTGGATCCTCTCACTTATAGTAAAACACTCAATAGTCCACATTCTTCAAAATGGAGAAAAGAAATGGATGACGAGATTGAGTTTATAGAGAAAAATGATGTATGGGAGTTAGTTCTATTACTTGATGGTTTTAAACCAATAGATTGTAAGTGGATTTCAAGAACTAAAAAGGATTAAGGGATAAATTGAAAGGTATAAAACATGTTTAGTCGTAAAAGACTTTACTCAAAGAGAAGGTATTTGTAATACCCGGAATTAAGAAATGCATTAGCAAAAACCCTAACTAGATAATTATGTATAATTGAGGAAATTATATTATTATATAATTTAATATATGAGAATTTATATGAGTTATGCTATGTTAAGACCCCGTTGGTGAGCCAGGGGCATTTTAGTAATATTGACCCGAGAAGGGTAAAATAGTGAACTTACTTTATTAACGTGCTTGTGGAACTATATTATTATATAATATGCATGTGTTGTCTTTTTCAGGTGTGTTCTGACAGGTTGGCGCGGTATAGTCACAACCGGGTATTTCGGGCCGAACGGGGTTCGGGCCCGAAATGCAATTTGGATTGAAATATTTGGCATTTTAATTAGTGGTGAATAATCTGAATATTTATTTGGATTTATGTGTGTGTGAATTGACATTTATGCATTGTATGAGTTTGGAGGTGTTATTTGGCTCTAGGGGCAAGATGGTCATTTTGACCCTTAATTTACATATAATAAAAGAAAGCAATTTTTAAGGAAAAGGAAAATGATTTTCTGGTTTTGATACCCCCTTACCCGAACCCTCTCTTTCTCTTTATCCCTCTTTGATTTTTCCATTTGATTTGGTGGAAATTGCTTAAAATTTGGGGCTTGGATTAAGCTTTGAAGTTGTGGGTTTTGAGCTTGGATTTGAGGTAGTGTTTCTACTGATTTTGATTTGAAGTTCTTGCTGAATTTATTTTATGAATGTGAAATCAGGGGTTAACCCTATTTGTGAAAATCCCGGATTGTGTGTGACTAGGATTACCGGCACCTAGTCAGGAGCACCTGGGGATTTGGAATCTCTACTATTGCGGGACAACAGGTAAGACAGTGATTAGCACGTAGAGTATGCGCAGTGGCGCTTATATTGAGAATGATATGCATGAATGTTTAAGTAACCGGGATTAGGGTTATTACCCTAATAGGAACGGTCTAGTACCCTAGGGTTATTACCCTAGTGATATATGTGTATAAATGCCATGCCATGTTAATTGAAATGAGATTTAGGGATTATGTGCTCAAGGCATAATCAGGTTGGACTCGGTACTCATAACCGAGATGAACCACTTCTAAGGCCTTAATGTATTTAGACGTGTGAGACTAACACGTGGATCTACGTCATGTAGATTTAATTAGATGTGTGAGCGCAACACATAGGTCTACGCCACGTAGACATAAATGGGCATGATGAAATAATGATCAGGTCTGTGCTATACAGACATGTGTGAATGAGCATAATATATTTGTTATGATTTATACTTGTCTTCTTGGGCTTTGGCTCACGGGTGCTCTACCGTGCGGAAAGGGTAAGGCATTAGGGCCGATCACCATGAGTTTCAGGAGCAGGGCGAAGAATGTACATGTTCATGCCACGGACGAGCGGGTTATGGGTCTAACGGTGTTGACTTTTGTATTCTGTTTTGCTGCTTAGGTCGGCTAGTAAGAAAGAACTTGTAATAAGTTTGTAAATATTTTTGGGATCCCAACTATTTTGAAAAGTTTAAATATATTATAAGTTTATTTTCAGTCTATTTAATACAAAAGTTTAAATTCTGCGCTATTTTAATTAGTAATCCCGATTAGGGGATTAGGGTTTCATAAGCATTTTGGATAGCGTGCCTAATTATTTAGGGCGTTACAGTATTGATGAAACTTTCTTGCCTGTTTACACTTAAGATTCATTCAGAATTATTATGGCTTTGGTTGAGCATTTTGATTAAGAGCTACATCAAATGGATGTTAAAACTACTTTTTCTTAATGGGAATTAAGAGAGAAAGCCTATATGTCTCAACCTAAAGGCTTCAAGGAAAATGAAAATTAAAATTTGGTTTGCAAATTGAAATGATCCGTTTTTGGTCTCAAACAGGCATCTCTCCAGTAGTACTTGAAGTTTGATAAGGTTGTGACATCGTTTTGTTTCGTAGAGAACAAGTTTGACCAGTGCATTTATATGAAGATCAACGGGAGTCGTCATATTTTTCTTGTTCTTTAATTATGAGGATCAAGTTTTACTTGCCAACAGTGATTTGTCATTACTAAATGAGACCAAAATTTTTCTGTCTACCAACTTTGATGTAAAGAATCTTGGAAAGGCATCTTTTATTTTGGAGATTGAAATTCATCGTGATAAGAATAAAAAAATTTCTTGGCTTATCTCAAGAAGCTTACATTAATCGTGTCCGCAAAAGATTCAACATAAATTTATGTAAGGCTGGTATTGTTCCTATTCTGAAAGGGAACAAATTTACTAAGCAACAACGTCCTAAGGACGACTTGGAAAAAAAAGCAATGAAAAATATCCCATATGCAAGTGTAGTATGGATTTTGATATGTGCTCAAGTTAGCACTATTATTTTCAAAGTCAATGTTCTTGGGAGATATTTATATGATCCTGACCATGATCATTGGGTTGCAGCCAAGAAAGTCATGAGATATTTGCAAAGAGCAAATAGTTTTATGCTTGTGTATAAGCATGTCAACAATCTCCGAGTTCTTGGTTATTCATATCAGATTTTAGTGGTTGTGTAGATGATTTAAAGTCAGCTTCTCGTTATATTTTTACTTTGGCTAGTGCAACTATTTTTTAAAAGTATTTAATAGACTTTAATCACATCATCTACTATGTATGTTGAGTTTGTCGCATGTTATGGGGTATCTTTGCAAGCTTTGTGGTTAAAAAATTTGATTTTAGAGATACGAATAGTTTATTTTATTTCCTCTCCTATACTAATCTATTGTGATAATAATACTGCTATTTTCTTTTCAATGAATAATGAGATTAGTAGTGCATTCAAAAATATGGAAATAAAATCTTCAAAAAAAAAAATATATGGAAATAAAGTATCTCACTGTTAAAGACTTGGTGAAGAAAAGAGACATTGTGATAGAATATTGCAAGACCAAGTCGATGTTTGCAGATCCTCTAACCATAGGATTAAGTGCCTTATTGTCTAATAAATATGTTGTTGGTATGAGTATTTTATAATCTTTTGTTCTTTTGGGTTGATGGGAGTTTCTTATTCTATCGTTTGAGATTACATTTATATATAATTTTCTTATTGATGTTATGAACTACTTGGTTTGATATGTGGGCCAATAATTTTTTGATTATTGGATGTTTATGCTTTCAATTATGCTTTGTTATATTCTCGAGAATAATTAAATTGAAAGCATGTAGTTCATATCTTGTTGTGATTATTGTCTTTTAAGTTTATTTGCTTAATGACAATGATATTTGTAGGCTTAATTTTCTTTTATGCATATTTAGTGACACTGACTTATTTATTAAGTAGTGTATGGTTAGTTTCATTGGCTTATTTATTAAGCATCACGGTATCAGTGAAATTGAGAACTGATAAGGATATTATGTTATTTTAAATTGATCACATGTTGAACATAATTTCTTACCGCACTACTAGACTTATTGACCATGTCGATTTAATACTTTAGTATTTATTATTATGAATGTCTTTTGTTGATTTAAAAATAATATGATTGTCATAGTTCAATATCAAATGCTAAATTGGACCAGTATGTTGAGATGCTATCAAAAAACTATCATTTTTAAAGTGGCCACAAATACTTTCCTGATGTTTAAGTCGTTTTCAAATAAAATTATTTTGATATATAATATACATGTATTAAAATTAAGTTACCCAAGTGGGAGAATGTTAGACTTTTTATTTGGGCTTACATTAACTTTTATTGATTTTATTAAAACTTGGGTTGATTAGATAGTTTTTTGCTGTGTTAACCAATATTGTTTGTGATCAATAGTTGATGGGCTTAGCATCTGTGTGTAAAGTCTAGGTGAAGCAGAAGTGTGGGCTTTTCTAGTTAACTGAAGCCTTTGATGAGCAGGTCCGATCCAACTAGAGTTATGTAGCTAAGTCCACTCCCTAACTCTATAAATACATAGTCTCATCACAATTGTATACTTTTGATAATCAGATAGAAATTAAAACTGCTTCTGATTTAGAGGCCTAGGGAGGAAGACTTAGTTGATAATATTGCATTATCAAATTGTGGTAATTGCTATGGATCAATCATGTACGTAAACCGAATTATTATCTATCATATTGTGTTCTATATTATATACAATTTTGTATCTTGGGTTGTTTAATTTATCTAACACTAAACACTCATTCTAGAGTGTTGATGGAACGATTTTAGATTATGAATTAAGTTTTTAGATTATTTCCATATTTGTTCTTGTTTATGCAATTTCTTGCTAATTATTATCTTCTTAATGCTTGATCACTATTAATTAGTATAGAGATTTTAGGTTTTACACTTGAGAGAGGTAATCTAAAATCGGACTTAGAATTGCATGACATAGGAAAAGTGTGAGATTGAGAAATTCCACTAATTCTATGAGTTTCATTTAAAGAGAATCATATTGCTTTATGAGTGCTTAATTGATTAACATTGAATAGAGATATCTTGTTTGTTAATTTAAGTTAAATCTATCATCACTCCAGAAAGGTTAATAGATTACATTAGGATTCTTGAAACTATAAATTATACGATAAATTGGGATAATCAGTAAATTGAGATATTTATAGTTCGAAATAGGAAAATCAATGCTCTAGGTTTTTACTTGGTGATTAAAAATCGTTGTTTGTTTGTTTATTTTTCTATTTATTCTATTATTTGATTCTTAATTATAATGTACTTTGGGTTATCTAATTAAAGTATAAAATTAAAAAGTATAATAATTAATAAAATTTAATAATCAATCCCTGTGGGTTCGACAACCTTTTTAGTATCAAAACTTTGCTATAACAACGCTGTACGCGTACGCTTGTAGTAAAAGTTATGTATCAAGTACCTTTTAGCAATATTCATAAACATATGGTATGTCCAACCAATAAGCTTAATATATGACCAGATCGGGATTCTACAAGAAAAACAATAAAAAAATTTAATAGAATCAAAACACAGTAAAGATGAGTTCTTTTGTACAGTTGTTTATACTATTTATGACTATTAGTGATGTTCATAGAAATTATCAAATTGCAGTTTAAATTCGGACTGCAATAATTCGAACTGTTGTAGACTGTAATTGGCGAGACCGTTTTGGGTGGTCTGGTTAATCTGAACCGTTCACCACTTAATGGTCTGTTAAACTGGATTATTTATAATAATAAATTGATTTATATGTTTATATATTAAAAATGACTATCTAATGACAATTTTTGGTTTAACGATCTTTTTTATTTTTTTCGGTTAGCTTTAACAGTGGTTTTTATTTTAATTTATTTAAATTATTTTATTATTCACTTAACTATTCTGTTAAATTTTTCTAAATAAATAGTATTCATAATACTTGATATATATTATTTTCACACAAATATCGCATTACAAGGATGTTCATCAAATCTAATCTGTAATATTTTGCTCATAGTGTATCCGATTCGCACTAAGTATAGATTTTATTTTATGAATCCAATCCAATCTGCACAATAGCTCAAATCCAATCCAATCTAATCCGCAAAAGTTCGAATTGGATTGATTATTTTGGATTGATTACTTTTAAATATTTATGAAAAAAATATTTTTTTTTCACATAACTAGCAACAAATAAATTAAATTATTATTATTTTATGTCTCCAACAACAAATTAAAATAAATAAAATAACAAATAATAAATTCGAAAGAAGAAAAAAAAATTGTATGTATAAATAAATGTTTAATTTTATTTTAAATTGTATATAAAAAAAATTATATATAAGAATAGAATATACATTTGATCTATTAAGTTTTGAAATATAATCGTATTATATGTATTAGACTTTTAAATTACTATTTTCTTTATATTAAAATATTATTTGTATATATAATTTTTTGAATTTTTTTATAAATATGTGTGCTGTAAATTAGATTGGATCGATTACTTTTACATGTCAATCAACATCCAATCTGTACAAGTATGGATTTTGAATTTTTTAATCCAATCCGTACGTGCGGATATCCGCACTTTGCAGATTGGATTGGATTGGATCGTGCGAATTGGAGTGGATCGACTATTTTATGAATACCCCTAATTATAAGTATGCTAATTCCCCTTTAAAATCCTTAATCGTATTCAAGTTTTTTGCAATAGCGATACATACTCGTTTGATCTAATTTTGATCATAATGAGAAGGGTTAACGAAATTTCACTAATCAGTCGAGCCTAACACGAACAAATGTAGAAAATTTAATCAGTTCTGTCATAACACCTCCAGAGAAAATTATTATTAAGTTTTATTTTGACAAAAAATTAGTTCAATGTCCTATTTGTACTATTTGGAAAATATAGGCTCTATTTGTCATTTAACAAAATGATTATTTCACAAATACACAAAAACAACTAAAAAATTACAAAAATGCAGTTTTACAGAATTTTGAACATTTTACGATTTTTTTGATTTTATTTACAAAAAATACGGTTTTTTTATGTTGTACTCTTGTTAATTTATTGTTGATTTTTTGTTATCTGGATGTTATTATTTGTTTTTGTTTTGATGTTATTTTTATGTTACTTTTTGTAATTTTTTTTGTTGTTTTCGTGTTGTTTCTATGAAAAACGTAAAAATATAAAATAAAAAATCTTTAAACATAAAAATATATTTTTTTTACAAAATATAGTGCCTTATCTAATTATCCCTTTAACAAAACAAATAGTGCAATGTATAACTTTTACAAAATACAGGGTGTAAAATGATATTTACCCATATTTTTATTATTTTTGCTTAAGAAAAAAAAGTAAAACCCCACATTTAGAAAAAAATGTTAAGAATACTGTAAAACTTAATTTAGCCCTAATTAATTCAAGAGAATCAAACAATGAGATTAAAGAATAGCGGAAGCGTACCGGAGTCCATAGAATCGATTTTGTAATGACCTTTAATTGGTATGATCTTCCAATTTGCATCAAAACCTTTCTCTATAAACTTTTGCTCTCTTGATGATGGGGATTCAAGAATACAATATGAAGCGATGCAAAAAATGGGGACCAATACCTGTTTAAATTAATCATTTTTGACTATTTCCAATTTGGCCCCTCATCAAATTAGAAATTGTCTAATTGGTATCCACATATTAAAATCATAACAATCATGCCCTTAAGTCATAAACTTTATTCCAAAATAGACCACATAAATTTGACTTATTTATTTGATGACCCAACACACATTTTATATATACAATTGTGACCCCAATTATTTCTAACAAAAAATACCCTATATTTTACTCTCAAATGGCTCATAAAATTTTTGGAGAATTTTTATTTTAATGGGTTTGAAATTATAAGTTTGTAAAAAATATAATTTTTTCTCAAAAAACTTATTTTGTGGGAAAATTTTAGAAAAAAATTAAAAAATATGAGAAAAATAGCATAAGATACTTGATTACCCTTTATAGTAACTGATTACCCCTTTGTTCACCATAAGGATACCTGATTAATTTTTTTTTAAAAGTTTTCCTATAAAATAACATTTTTGAAAAAAAAACATATATTTTTGCAAAAAAAAATATAAAAACCCGCCAAACCCAAAACAATAAATAATGTCGTGTGGTTATCTGATTCGAAACAAAGGCCCATAAAAGAGAAGCCCAAACATTTCTCTCCATTTCAGTAGAACCCTAAATATAAGTTTGATCCGAACTGGTAGACTATAAAAGAAGCTCTTTAGAAAAACCCTAATCCCTTAACACTTTATATTCGTGTCTTCGTCCTCTTGCTTCCGCCTCTTACACCTCTCACCTTCACACACACCACTCATCGAAAATGGTGAGCGTTTTCTCTTCTAAGCTTGAATTGATCTTCAGAATAACATATTTATCGTTCTAATTGCTCATATCTTGGTATTTTTCTTTCTTTGTTTAATTTTGCAGCCGTTCAAGAGGTACGTGGAGATCGGAAGAGTGGCTCTTGTCAACTACGGAAAGGACTATGGCCAGCTTGTTGTTATCGTCGACGTCATTGATCAGAACCGGGTATGTTTTTTCTTAATCTTTTCTTTTTCTGGTTTTGATTTTACTTTGATATAGTTTTCTTAGGGCTTCATTACCCTGAAAGAGAAATGTTCTTTTAGGTTTTTTGTATTATTGTTAGTTTTGTTGCTGTAGTTGGCGATTAGTAAAATGATGGAGTCTTTGCTTTGATCTAATAGTGTGGTTATGGATTTTCTAACTTTGAATCAAAAAAATTGAGTAACTTTAGATACACTCACTGTGGTATGAAACTAATTATTCGTTTCGATTTACTGCTAAAGGATAAAGATATTATTTTTATTGGTATTCTGATGATTTTTTTTTATTAATAAATTCGAAATTATTAATTTGGTACCAGTGATTGAACATAGTATGGACATTCTGAGATGTTTTAGTGGATTTTGTAGTATTCTATTTTCAGTGTTAGCTCAATCTCCTCTAGACCAATTTGGCTTTGATAACTTATGTTATTGTTTTGTGTTAAACATTGAAAATTACTGAACTAATTTTGTTTTGATTGAAAATGCTAATCTTTTGGCCTACATTGATTTTTTTATCTCCCTTGTTTTTGTGAGGTGTGCGTGAGGAGGTTAATCCTTCGTTTTTTGTGTCTGTACAGGCTCTTGTGGATTCTCCCGACATGGTGAGGTCACAGATGAACTTCAAGAGGCTTTCCCTCACTGATATCAAGATTGACATCAAGAGGGTCCCTAAGAAGAAGGAACTTCTTGCGGCCATGGAAGCTGCTGGTAGGTGTTCATTTTTTTGAAAAGTGATTTGTTGTAATGTGGATTCATATCTTAGATCTTTTGGTTTAACACTTTCTTGTGTCTAAATTGGGCAGATGTAAAGAAGAAGTGGGAGAACAGCTCTTGGGGAAGAAAATTGATTGTCCAGAAGAGAAGGGCAGCCCTCAATGACTTCGATCGGTTCAAGCTTATGTTGGCCAAGATTAAGGTTTGTGCCATTTACGTTCTGTCTCTTCTTCTTATACAGCTGGTTCTTATCAGAAAGTTTAGTTTTGCTATTGTATTATATATTATTTAAGTTTATACCTTCTAAAATGTTATTTTTGTGTTTGCAGAAATCTGGACTTGTCAAGCAAGAGCTCGCTAAGTTGAAAAAGGCCAATGCATAAACATTTGTTATTGAGTTTTTAAAATTTTGTTTTGAGCTTTCAAAAAATTCTATCTTTGGTTGTTAGCCTTGTTTCAGATCAGTTTAAGTTTTGGATATTGTTGAAGGATTGAAGGAGACATATTACTGGTTTTGTCTTTCAACTTAAATTACCATCTTTTAATGTAGAATTTTTTGTTGTTTCTCTTTTACTTATCTATTGGTTGATGTTTGTCTAGTTTTGTTATATGATTCGAAACACTATTTAAAACCGTTTTAATTTACCAGTATTAGAACTTAATTTTCTTAATGATTTATCCATCATTTTCTTATTGTAATGATTTATTCTTAACAAAAATTTCTGTGTGAACATCAAGCAACCATTGTTAGAAAGCTTACTAATAATGCAAGGAAAGTCCTAATCACACCATATGTTCCCATGATACTGAAGATTTTGTACATATACTTCAACGTATCAAATGAATGATGTACAACAAGATTCTAATAACAATAGAAAAGATTTAAGCAAGAACTAAAACTAGAAATCTGAAGAAATGTATTTACGTATTTACGTATTCATCACCACCGACATTCAAAAACAAGAACCAATGTTGGAAAGGAGCCAGGCGATGTGGTACTTTTAGGTTCAAACTAATTACTAATTACAGCATATTACATGTTTCTTAACCGGAAATATGTTTCTTATTACAGCATTTGAAAAGAATAATAGGAATATAAATGGAGTGGAATAAAATTTAAAATACATACAAAAAATTAGTTATTAATTTTTCTTTTCATTCATTGAAATAGTCTTTTTTTCTTTTTTAAAATAAAATAGTTAATCTACTAAAATAGTAGAAAGACCGTTATATTAAAATATTATTCTAATACTTAAATATGCAATCAAACAATGAAATGAAGATTATTTCTTTTCCATTATATTTTATTTCATTACCTCCAACTAAACGCCACCTTAATTACTAATTATGACATCTTATTACATCTTTCTTAACCTCTATTTTTGAAAAATATGTCGGAATAGTTTTTTCATAATGATATTCGTTATAAATTAAGGTGGCGTTTGGTTGGAGGTATTGAAATGGAATGGAATGGAAATGAAACAATTTTCATTCCATTCCTTTGTTTGGTTGCATTTTAAAGTATTGGAATGGCATTCCAATGGAATGCTCTTTCTACCATTTTGGTGGAATGACTATTCCATTTTAAAAAGAAAGAAATGACCATTCCAATGTAACAAGAAATAATATTTAATTATTTTTTTATCAATTTTTTTATGCATTTTAAATTTTATTCCATTTCTATTCCTATTCCCATTTCCATTCCTATTCCTATATTTTCATTCCTCCCAACCAAACGCCTAAATTACTACATCATGTAAATTTTAAAATGTGGTTAAGTTTTTTAAACAATTCATGAGATTAGTAAAGGAAAAATAACATACACACTTTTTATTATATTATTAATAAACACATTTGAGTAAAACCTGATTTTACCTCCAAATTGAGGTGGAGTGTTTTAATTGGCTTGTATAGGTAAAAATGGGACAAATTTTTTGGCTTTGTTAATGTGCTTCTTTAGCTAATTTGGATTAGCTACAAATAGATGATTAAGAATACTGTAGTCACAGTCACATCAAAAAAAGGATGGAATTAAAGGTCATTGTCACGGTGTTGTCATAATAATCACTCAATTACTTACAACTGTCACATACACAAATTCGATCTCAAGCACCAAAAAGAAAGCAGGTACTCTCTCATGGCTCCTCCCTCAGAAGAATTGGAAAGCTCTCCACAAATTGTTAGCGATGAAAGGAAACAAGAAGAAGAGAACTTTGCATACGCAGCACAGCTTGTGAACTCAAGTGTGCTCTCCATGTCCTTGCAATCTGCCATTGAGCTTGGAGTTTTTGATATCTTAGCCAAAGCTGGTGATGCAGCTAAGCTCTCTGCGCAGGACATCGTGGCGCAGATGCCTACCAGCAATCCTGATGCGCCTGGAATGTTAGATCGCATCCTCAGAATGCTGGCCAGCCACTCTGTGCTTGCATGTTCTCTGGAGAATGAAGATCTAAGGGTGTACAGTCTTAATGGTGTATCCAAGTTATTTGTTACTAATGAAGATGGTGTTTCATTGGGTCCCTTGATGTCTTTGTTGCAAGATAAGGTCTTCTTGGATAGCTGGTCAGTCTTTATTTATTTGATCTTTTATAATTAACTACATGGAGATATATTGTTATGTTGTTTAGTTCAAGTATTTGATTGATTGAACCCAAAGCCTTTAAAAACCAATTAGATTCTTAAAGAGTTTAAGAGTTAATTTACAAACAATTAATCAACATAATTTTAGTGTAAACTTGTATGCCTTTAATGAATGAGCAGGTCCCAGCTGAAAGGTGCAATTCTTGAAGGGGGAATACCCTTTAACAGAGTCCATGGAATGCATGCTTTTGAGTATCCAAGATTGGACCAAAAATTCAACCAGGTCTTTAACAAAGCAATGCACAACATGACTACTGTGGTTATGAAGAAGATCCTAGAGGCTTACAATGGTTTTGAGAACCTTGGGAAAGTAGTAGATGTTGGGGGTGGTTTAGGAGGGACCCTAAACCAAATCACTTCCAAATACCCTCATATTAAGGGTATTAATTTTGACTTGCCTCATGTTGTAGAACATGCACCCTCTTATCCAGGTATTTACATAAATGGTTTTCTATTTATGAAAGTCATGTCATATATTTTCACTAAGCATTTGGTGTAGACTAAAAATGAAGAAGCTTGTAAATGTTGCAGGGGTTGAACATGTGGGTGGAGATATGTTTGAAAGTGTTCCAACTGGGGATGCCATTTTAATGAAGGTCAGTTTTGAGTTTCCCAATTAACTTGCAGACACTTTTTCTTGATAGTACTTCTGTGACTGATGTATACTAATGTTGATAATTTAGTTGATACTTCATGACTGGAGTGATGAATACTGCTTGAAACTATTGAAGAATTGTTACAAAGCTATTCCCGACAACGGAAATGTTACAGTTATGGAGGCTATTCTTCCAACTGTACCGGAGACTAGTTCTGTTGATAGATGCATCTCCCAAGGGGATGTGCTTATGATGACTCAAAATCCAGGAGGAAAAGAGCGCAGCAAGAAAGAGTTATTAGCATTGGCAATTGGTGCAGGATTCAATGGCATAAGATTTGAATGTTTTGTTTGCAACTTTATGATCATGAAGTTCTATAAGTAGATTGTTAGAGCACAACAAAGAAAAGTGAGCTTTTAAGAAACAATGGTGAAATGAAATGAAAATAACACAATGAATTGAATGAATAGTTAGCTCTACATAATCAGTGATGACTTTGTTTATTTATACTGAGATGAATGAAGTAGACGAAACAGTTACAAGAATAGTTAGTCAGATGTAATGACAGCTTTACAAAACTAACAAGTTAATTTTTAACTACTTGGGGAAGCCTCTTGTGTATCATTAACATTTCCCCTCAAAATTTGGAAGCAAACAAGTTGCATTGAGTTTGAGAGATGGCAAGAAGCTTGGTAAGTAAGTCTGTTATTCGGAGGTTGGATGGCACATAACTAATGTCCCGAGAGTTGGCAAAGACTTGGTCTCGCACAAACTCGAGGTCAATCTCTATGTGCTTCATCCGAGCATAGAAAACAGGATTTAAACTCTGTAAGTACTAAGTACCACAAGATTTCTGAAAAAATTAGAGCCAAAGAATGGTATCCAAACTCTGTACTTAATCTAGCCACAACCTATTGTTTCTTTGAAGACAAGCTAACTAAATTGCTTCTAAAAAATATGTAGTAGCCTGAGGTTGAACGACGATCATCAATAGAGTTGGCCCAATCAGCATCTATAGATCCTTGGATATCTAAATTTTGAGTTGGTGTAAAGCTGATACCATAATGAGTTGTACCAACAAGGTATCTTAGAACCCATTTGCAAGCATACCACTGATCAGAAGTAGAAGCCTTACAGAACTGACTTAGCTTGTTTATGGCAAAATAATATTCATATAACAACACAATCATTGGTTTTTCTATTAGATAAATCATAGAATATAATATTTTTTCTTTAATTTAATATTTGAGTTTGTATTAAAACTTTCAAAGTTTTTTATTTTATTATTTATTTAGTTATTATATATGCCCCTGAGTTTTAATTTGTTTGGAAATTTAGTTTCTGAAAGTAAAAAAGAAATATTTTGGGAAATTATTTTATATATTATTTTTTTATTTTTATTTTATTTTTTCATTTTCATGATTTGGGTTATTCGGTGGTTGGTGAGTGAGTTGCAATGTGAATTTAGATTACCCTTTAAGTTGCTTGGTTAGTTATTCTACATATTTTTGTATAAATGCAAAAAAAAAAAAAAAAAAATTGCATGTAAAAATTAAAAAACTCAATATTTAATTGTTTGAGTTCTATGAATAATAGTACTTCTCTTTATTTTTATTTATTGTTTTCACAAAATTCTTAATACAATATATTAAAATATTCTGACGTGTATAAAGAGAGAAATGTGATAATTACTCTTTAAGAAAACTTAAAAACAATATTCAATTATCCAAGTGGATGTGCTTGAGTTAAACTCCAAGCACAATGAGAATGTACTCAAAATATATCTTATAAAATAACTACCATATAATATAAAAAAGAAAAAACTTAATTAAATAAAGAAAAAAAAGGGAGAACTTACATTATTAAAATTAGAAAATGGAGAACTTAATTAAATAAAGGAGAAAAGAAAAAGAGAACTTCCTCTACTAATTTTGTAAGGAATGCCATTAAGAGTAATTTTAATTATTTTTATTTTATTTTTTAATATAAAATATATAATGACAATTTTATCCTTTAAAATATATCTTACAAAATAATTATCATATAATATAGTTTAACTTAAAAGGGAAATTTAATTAATTTAAGCATTCCGATTACGTTTCCTAATAAAGTAAATAAGATAAATCACAACTATTCCATTTCCAACAAATTTTTATTACAAATATTGATTCCGATTATTTTTTATTTATTCCGTTACATTTCTCTATTAATTTATTCCGATTTTAAATATTGTATTGTAAACGTGCCATAAAGTTATACTATAATGGTAGGACCTAACAAAAGTTTTCTACCGGTAGGGAATTTTTTTTGACCATTGATTTTAAATCTTGCGGTTAAGATGCATACTCTTATTATAGGACTACTTGTATACAATTAAAATTTTATATATAATATAATAATATTTAATAATATATTTTTATTTTTAATATAAAATGATATTAATAGTTAAAAATTTTATTAATTTTTATTTTTAATTAGGGAAAAAAACAGAAAAATACAAAAAAGGAAAAAAAAATTACATGGGCCGGCCCATTAAATATTTATACAGTCCACATACAAATATTTACAAAAATACCACATACACTAAGCCTTCAGCTGTACAGAGCGAACGTTGAAGGTGAACATACCTCGATCGTTTCAAAACGGCAAAACAACCAAAATGAAACCAAAACGAGGAAAATACAACCATTAATTCTGGCGAAATCAACTGGAAAAGAAGACCTGCAATGATCTAAACAGAAAATGACAAAAAAAAAAATCAAAAAAACTATGAAGAAACTAAAATTACACATTTGTTTTCTGTTTTATTCGATCAAACCAACTCCCCCTAATATCGAAATCCAGATTCATGAAATGTAGATCTGTAACAAACAGATCTGGAGTTCCCACTGAATCCAAAACAATATGCTGTGAATTTTTTTTTAAAAAAATCTCATGAATAATAGATCTACGTTATATACAGTTGCATTTTGATTGATTACTGGTTTCCAATGTGGAATATATTTTTTTAAAACACAATATGAAGAGCAAATTCGAATTAAGGTACAACCAGTTACGTATAAGTCTGTTTATTTTTTGTTTTGGTTGCCTTATAGTTGCATTATCGTTTTATGATAGTTTATATATTATGCATGAATTTAATTTGACGGGGACCAAGAAATAGCAGTTATACATAGTAAGTTTTGTGCAAATAGTTGCATATTAGTTTTATAATGAAATAACATACGCAAGTATCAAAACTATAATAAAACTACAAAACAACTGTATACAAACTAAAATACAGGAAAAACTCTTTGAACATCAACATCCATGATAAATCTCATTGTTATCCATTGATGATATAAAAATGGACAAGAAACAACTAGACAAAAAACATATTAAAAAAAAAATACATACAGAAGGTGTTTACACTATTAAAAAACTATGAAAAAACTATTACAAAATGAGAAATAATTAAATGAAGAAACTGAAATGAAAAATAATAAAACATCTGAAAAAGCAAAAATAGAAAAAAAAAACAAAAAAAAAAACAGAAATTAAGACTAAACAAACGAAAATGAAAAACTCATAAAAAGAACAAATAAATTAAACTAAAAAATAGAAGCCCTAAAAAACTAAACAAAACTAAAAGAAATGTTAAAATGAAAAACCTAAAATAGTAAAATCGATAAACACAAAACACAATAATGTCAAATACGAAAAAAATTTCAAAAAGGGGGGAAACGAAAAAGAAACCGAAAACAAACCTGAGATCGAAGACCAGCTCCATCTTGATCATTTTTTGAGCATCATCTCGATGAATTTTTTTCTGGGCAACCACTTTTGATTTCTTCTTTGGAGGAGCTCACCCACGTTTCGACGATGGAGGAGCAAAATCAGAGTCATCTTCCTCAACTTCATTTTAGAATTTTTCTTCTGAACAGGGGAAGGACGAGTTACAGCCATATTTATATATGGATTAAGAGAAAAATAAAAAGAGAGAAAACAGTTATGAGATTCGGTAATGGGAGTTGAAAAAAAATTGAAGAACAAAAAGAAGAGGGAAATCGAGTTGGGATCGTGGAGGGGGAAGTGTTTAGCTATGGAGGTTAATATTTAAAAAAAAAAAACAAAATTGAAAAGAAATGAAAAGTAAAAGGAAAAAAGAAGAGAAATAAAATAGAGGGAAATGATATATAGAAAGATTGATGTGGTACATCAATCTCACGTGTCAAGAAAGCATTTATTGTGTGTGCATGTGGTACAAATGTAAAAAATTAAAGGAAAATGGTATAAATGTTTGGGTAACCGTGTAGTGGTTTTTTAGTAATAAAGTTAACATTTTGTATTTTTGATGTAAAAATTTCTTTTAATTATTATTATTTTTTTAAAGTTATTTTGAATTAGTTTTTGAAAATTTTTAATTATATAATTAATTTTTTATTCATTTATACGGTAATATTAAATTTAATACACTTTCTATTCCAAAAGGGAAATTTCAATTTTTGCCCTTAATAATATAACCTATATCAAAATTTATACCCCTTTATAATTTGTACAAATTTATTCCTATAATTTTAAAAGTTTCCTAAAATACCCCCTAAATTAAACATTCCCTCTCTCAGACGTTCCCTCTCTCTTTCTGACGCTCCCTCTCTCTCTCGCTCTTCACGATCACGAACCCCCCCCCCCCACATTTCCCTCTCTCAGACGTTCCCTCTCTCTCTCTCTCTCTCTCTCTGTTCTCCTCACGAGCACGAACCCACAACCCACAACCCCTCACGAACCCACAACCCGCTCCCACACTCACGAACCCACAAACCAGACTTACCCTCTCTCTCTCTCTCTCTCTCTCTCTCTCTCTGTTCTCCTCACGAGCACGAACCCACAACCCCTCACGAACCACGACGACGACGATCCAGGACCACGACGACGACGAAGCACTGAACTGAACTGAAGTGAACCACTGAACCACGAAAAGGTAAGTTTTTTTCTGTTTAAATTTTAGAAATTTCAATGCGAATTTGTGTATGTGCTTCAGATTTTGTGTGTTTTAGATTGTATATGCGAATTTAGATGTCAATACTTGCATGTTGTATGTGTTGGATATGTTTCAATGGTGTTTTCTGTGTTTTTACATAGTTATCGATGAAATGTCGATAGGATGTCGATATGTATAGGTATCTGGTTATGTGTTTGAACATTGTTGTAAACAGGTTGTCGACGTAATGTCGACAACTTGTCGATGGTTTACCGTTGTTTGATGTTATGTAGTTTTGCCCTAGAATGTCGACAATTTGTCGACTGTATGTCGATAGTTTGTCGATAATAAGTTGCAGTTCATTCTTTTGGTAGTTTACTGTTAGAATGTCGACAATTTGTCGACTGTATGTCGATAGTTTGTCGATTATAAATCCCAGTTCATTTTGTTGGTAGTTGACTGTTAGAATGTCGACAATTTGTCGACTGTATGTCGATAAGTTGTCGATTATAAATCCCAGTTGATTCTGTTGGTAGTTTACTGTTAGAATGTCGACAATTTGTCGACTGTATGTCGATAAGTTGTCGATGTTGATCGTTTGTCACTGCTTTTATGATAATGTCGATAGCATGTCGATTGTATGTCGACAATTTGTCGACCAGTGTTGAATGTTTGACAATGTCGACAGAATGTCGACATGATGTCGATGTTATGTCGACATTTCTTAACTTTTTTGACATTTAAATTTGTTTGGTCTTTGATTTTTCAGATGGCTTCCAGACTCATTATTCCAGCACCCGAGCATTTCACTGGCCGCGTCACATATAGGGGCACTGGAATTTTTGCAAAAATCAAAGCTCGGTTTGAGGAGTTCAACCTTAATAACACGGCGAAGGAAAGCCGTTTCGGGAGCTTCTGGAATGCCGTACCACTGACATTCTCCTCGGTGTTATTTCACCAGCTGATGCTCCACAAAATGAAAGTGGATGCTCAGGAGGAGTTGAGGATGAAGTTTTATGTTGGTCGGAAGGAGGTCCGATTCGGGGTGCTGGAGTTTGCACTCATTACGGGTTTGGGCTTCTCCTCGGGGCCAACAGAAGAGGAGAAGGCTGCGCATGTCGCGCGCTCGGGGTCAGACCGATTGATCAACAAATATTTCAACCGGTCTGATAGTGTGAAGACAGAAGCACTCCAACTTCAGTTCACAAACTGCCAGAACCCGGAAGACTTGTACAAGCTCGGCTTGTGCTTGTTTGTGGAGTCAGTGCTTCTGGGCCGCGAGGCCAACGCGCTGATTACGCCTCACATACTTAGATATGTGGAAGACCTCGAGTTCTTCTTCCGGATTCCTTGGGGGAAGCACTCATTTGCCAGACTCATGCACTCGCTTCAGAAAGACATGTTGAAACAGAAGGCCAACTACGAGAAGAAGCTGAGTTCGGATGTTCAGCACGAGTGCAAATACACAGCATATGGCTTCGCACCTGCAGTACAATATTGGGCGTACGAGGCCATTTTGGAGGTTGGGAAGAGGTATGGCACGAACCACGGGATTCGGTTCCCCAGGATGCTTAGCTGGACGAGCAAAGGCGATATTGGGAAGAAAGACGTCAGCGCATTATTTTCTAGACGGGTATGATTTTCACTTATGTTCAGAATAATTATTTAACATAAATGCTTGTAATAAATGCTAAATGGTTTTATTTTGATATTTTTTGAACCATACACAGAATCTTGAAGTGGTCAAGGGGCTACTTCCACGGACAGAGGAGGAGGCATTTGTGAGGACCATATCTTACGATGGTGTGGAGAACCTGGTTGATGATGTTGTGGATGACACGAGAGGCCGAGGGCAGGTAGTCGAGGTACCGAGAGATTCGGTGTCCCGTACACTCAGGAAAGAGACACTCAGGTACCAATTTTTGGAACTTTTTTTTTATGTCTTTATTTTTTATTGTTTTTGTTTTGTGATATTTGTTACATTGTGGAATTATCGTATGCTTACCGTATTTTTTTGATATATATTTTTTCAGGCCACTGGTTCAGAACCTCAGCCCAGTGCACCATCTTCATCAGGCGTTCGGGGTGCCGAGTACACTGATTTAGTGGCTCGGTTGGATAGGATCGAGGCTGACACTCAGGGTCTGTATGCTGCTCATGTCGAGCTGAAGAAGGCATACGAGACCAGCCATGTAGAGCTGAAGGGTGGTCAGAACGTAATTATGGAGCAGCTCAGACACATATTGGCCATGTTGAATCGTCCGCCAACGACGGCTTCAGCACCGGAGGCCCCAGTAGATCCATCTACCCCACCACCAGCTGCTTCACCCCCAGTAGAAGAGGATGAGGTCTTCCCCAACGATTACGACCCTTATGAGGGAGCTCCAGCGACTCCGATCGAGGCACAACCTCTTATCCATGTACATGACACCGAGTCGAAGGGTGAGATTCTGTCCATAGAGGCACAACCTGCAGTGGTTAAGAGTCGGAAGAGGAAGAGAAAGCCTCCTGTATGGTTCGGTGACTATACGGAGATGAAGAGGAGACATAGGCCATCTTCGACTTTTGATCCCCTGGAGCCACCAGATGAGAAATTGTTAACCACTTTCCGAAAGTGGTGTGTTGGACTCATTCCGAACCACCGACTTCGGGATTTGAGAAGTGGTGATTACGGTCCAGGATTCTTTTGGATAATGCTCACACCAAAGGAATGGCTTACAGATGACGTAAGTAAAGTATTTTATAATATTACTTCACTTTACAACTTTATGTGCAATTAATATATTTTTTTGTGTAACTGACATTTCCCTTTATATGCAGCATATAGATGCAGCAATGCATATGCTGAGGAGGCGACGCACCGACTATCCACTAACATTTCCTCAGAAGGGTATCATTCTCTCCACATTCGTGACCGCCATGATCAGCAGTGCATGGACGAGCCACAAGGGTCCGAGGAAAAACTTTAAATGGGAGGATTATATCCTGGACTACTGCAGAGGGGTTCATAAGGTATTGTTTTAGTAAGATTTTAAATGTTAATTGTTTGGGAAGATTATTATGGTTTGTTAATTGTTTCGTTGTTCTCTGTAATTACAGTCCCAAGTCTTTGAGAGATGGAGGGGTAACGAGTTTATTTACTTCGTTCTGAACCTTCCCGAGGCAAGGCACTGGGTCACAGTTGAAGTCGACATAGAGCTGTGGAAAATTAATGTCTACGACTGTGATTCCAGCGTCTGTCATTGGACTGCCTTGGAACCCATCCTGAAGGTTTGGGCAGAACTGCTGCCCTCGCTAATCCTTGCAACCGGGGAATTTCCACATAACAACCAGATCATGGCGTTAGCTAACTGTGACATCACGGTGCTTCCAAAAATGCACGCGACTCGAGCCACTCACGACTTAGTTCCGAAGTCAGCAACCAGGTACATAGCGATAAAAAAGTACTGTAGTGATGCATCTAGACAGGGTCTGGGATGTGTTCTGATGCAAGCTGACAGAGTCATAGCCTATGCCTCTCGTCAATTGAAAGATTATGAGCAGCGTTACCCAACTCATGATTTAGAGCTCGCTGCTGTGGTTTTTGCTTTAAAGATTTGGCGACATTATCTTTACGGTGAAAAGTGTGAGATTTATACTGATCATAAAAGTCTCAAATACTTTTTCACCCAGAAGGATCTGAATATGAGGCAGAGAAGGTGGTTGGAATTAGTCAAGGACTACGATTGTGAAATTTTGTATCACCCCGGGAAAGCCAATGTTGTGGCCGATGCTTTAAGCAGAAAAGGTCCCGGGCAAATTTGTACCACAGTTATGATAGCCCCTCAACTAGCTTCAGAAATGGTCAGTGCGGGGATTGAGTTTGTGGTCGGGAAATTACATAATTTAACACTCCAATCTGATCTGTTGGAAAGAATCAAAAAAGCACAGCTGGAAGATCCCGAGCTAGTTAAAGTTCGAGACGAAGTAGTGGCTGGTCGGCCTAGAGGCTTTTCAGTCTCGAGCAGTGGAATGTTGTTATATAAAGCTCGAGTTTGTGTTCCTAGTGTTGATGAGCTTAAGAAAGAAATACTGGATGAAGCTCACACCACGCCTTATTCGTTGCATCCGGGAACCACCAAGATGTATCAGGATTTGAAACCCTACTTCTGGTGGTATGGGATGAAAAGAGATGTGGTGGACTACGTGTCCAAGTGTTTAACCTGCCAGCAGATTAAGGCTGAACATCAGAGGCCGGCAGGGTTATTGCAACCTTTAGTCCTTCCAGAATGGAAGTGGGAGGACATCGCAATGGACTTTGTAACTGGTTTGCCTAGAACTACGGGGATGTATGATTCAGTATGGGTCATCGTGGACAGATTCACAAAGTCAGCTCACTTCCTACCAGTGAAAGTTACCTATTCAGTGGATCAGTATGCTGAATTGTATGTGAAGGAGATAGTTCGTCTCCACGGAGCCCCTAAATCTATTGTGTCAGATAGGGATCCAAAGTTCACATCGAAATTTTGGGTGAGTCTTCAGAAGGCTATGGGTACCAAGTTAAAGTTTAGTACAGCCTTTCACCCTCAGACTGATGGTCAGTCAGAAAGAACTATCCAAATTTTAGAAGACCTACTGCGAGCCTGTGTCATGGACTTTGAGGGTTCATGGAGTAAGTACTTGCCTTTAATTGAATTCTCCTACAACAATAGCTACCAAAGTACAATAGGGATGGCTCCCTATGAGATGTTATATGGTAGAAAATGTCGTTCTCCTATACATTGGGACGAGACAGGAGAAAGGAAGTACCTGGGTCCAGAGTTAGTGCAGAGGACCAATGAAGCTATTGATAAGATCAAGGCTCGAATGCTTGCTTCTCAAAGCAGGCAGAAAAGTTATGCTGATCCGAAGCGCAGAGATGTTACATTTCAGGCAGGGGAACATGTTTTCTTGCGAGTTTCACCAATGAAGGGTATTAGGCGCTTCGGGAAGAAGGGTAAGTTAAGCCCTAGGTTCATTGGGCCATTTCAGATACTCGAGAAGGTCGGGCAGGTAGCATATCGGCTAGCCTTGCCACTAGCATTATCGGCTGTTCATGACGTATTTCACATTTCTATGTTAAGGAAATACGTGTCAGACCCGACTCATGTCTTGAGTTATGAAGCCCTTGAACTACAACCAGATTTATCCTATGAAGGGTAACATGTTCAGATTTTGGATAGAAAAGAAAAAGTTCTTCGGAACAAGACTATTGCACTGGTTAAGGTGCTCTGGAGGAACAGTAAGGTGGAAGAAGCCACCTGGGAATTGGAGTCAGATATGAGGACTCAACATCCAGAGCTATTCAGGTTAGATTTCGGGGACGAAATCCTTTTAACGGGGGGATAATTGTAATGACCGCTCTAGTAATGTGGATTAGTAAAGGCAATTAGCACTAATTTTTATTATTTTATTATTGTTGCCCCTAAATTCGCCCAAAATACGTGGACCAGTCAAGTAGGGACACGTGGATCAGATAACTTGTAAATACGTGATAAGTCTTTGTATGCCACAAGGAAGCACCCTGGGCATAGGTCCCGGAGGAGGCACCCGGAGTACAAGGTACTCCCGGAAGCTCGCATAGCATGAAGCCTCTCCGGGATGTGTCAGGCCTCTCCTGAGCAATCAAGTCGCATTTAATGCCGCATGGGAGGAAGCGTGTTGGGACTGTAACACGCAATAAAGTCAGACGGCACAACCCCCAAACAGCAGCGCCACAGTAATGATCATTTAAGTCTAGCGACGGCTACTCTGCGAAGAGTCACGTCAATCACAAGGCAAAAAGGACATTCCTCATAAAAACCCTACAGCACCTAGGGATTTGACCATGCATCACCCATGGTATATTCATTGGGAATACCCAACTTTATGGATACTTACAGATACATTTGTAAGAACAATTCTAGGGATTACCCCACCAAAACACTATAAATACCCCCTCAAAACTCATTTAATGGGGTCGAGAATCTTGGGTTGCATATGAGCAAGAAGAGAAAATACTCACCAAGAAAATTCTCTGTATTTATGAGGATAACATTCCCTCAAGTGTGGAATCTGTATTAAATACATCCATTAATAAAAAAGACTCGTGGACTAAGGCTCATTAACGCCCCAACCACGTAAAAATCCTCATCTCGCTTTCTTACAGCTCAATACTATAATTATATTTTAATAGTTGCCGAAAATCTCGGTCAACATTTTGGTGCTTTCATTGAGAGCTGAGGAAAGCTACTACACAACAAGCATTTGACTTCACAAAAATGGTGGAGACAAGAAGTACACGTCAGCCTCGCCCTCTGGAAGATGCTCAAGATCCAAATGAGGAAGATGTAGCCTCAAGAGCGGCAGACGAGTCCGAGGAAGAAGAAGAAATAGTCCCCGACGAGGACTACGAGGGGAACCTCGACGAGTATGCCTATGACGGAGGAAGTTACTCAGAACTGGTGCTTCTCAGACAAAAAGCTATCGATCATGAAGCCGAGATCGAAGCTCAGAAAGCGCAAAACCAGAAAATGCAGGAAGTGATGCTAGCCATGCAGAAAGCCATGGAGGCAGCTGGCATTCACGTGCACCCCAAGGCACTGACCGCTGGGCTCAACAGGGAGCCAGCGACGTCTTCGCCTAATTCCCAACAGCAGAAATCTAGGGAACCTAGCCCTATCAGGTACCCTGCTGAGGAAAATCAGACAAAAAACCCTACTTCTACCCCTGGGCGAAAGAAAAAGGTGCAGGATCCGCGAAGGGTCCGCTCGGATTTCCCTAAAGGGAAAGGTCCGCAGAGGGGCAAGCCCCAAAAAGGGAGTCTTGGCCCTCAGGATCGAGGGGACCGGAAAAGCGTTTCTGTGCACCAGGAACCAGGGGGTAGAGGGAGAAGAGGACAGAGATGTCGTCCCATTGATCTGAGAAATCAAATCAATGGGAATCAACGCGACCTCCGGGACCACCTTGACCAAAAAAGATACGGGCCCGTGGTTTCCACGGGTACGTTAAACGAATGGATTATGGCGGAACTCGCCATACTTCGAAAAGACATTGCTCGAGTCTCCCGGAGGCAAAAGGGAGACGACTCCGACTCGGACAGCGAGGATCGGGAGCCATGTGCCAAGCACATCCTTTAGGCGGAGCTCCCTAAAAACTTCAAGATGCCTGAAATGGCGGCATATACCGGGAACTCCGATCCCAGTGACCACCTGTCACGGTTCAACCGTGTCATGACAGTCATGCGGGGTCAGCAATGATGCTAAATGCCTGTGCTTCCCACTCACTCTGAGTGGGTCAGCGGAGGAATGATTCAAAAAGCTGGAACCAAGGTCCGTGGGCTGTTGGAACAAGCTCCAGACCAACTTCCGGAGACAGTTTGTCGCCGCCAGAAAGGTTAACTTGGAGGTTAGTGCCTTGACCAATATCAAGCAGCTGCCCACCGAGACCTTGAAGAATTACATCAAGAGGTTCCGAGAGGAAGCCTCGAAGACCAAGAAGGTTGATGACGGACAACAGCTTGCACTTCTCCAAGCAGGAATCCGCACTGGGACTCCCTTCTGGAATGAGTTGCAGCAAGAAGGTGCTGCTAGCCTCCAGGACTTCCAGAAAAGAGTCCAAAAGTATATTAACCTCGAAGAAGCCCAGATCGTGGCTTATGGAGGCTATTATCCCACCGGGATAGCAGGGTACATGCCTGGAGTATCGCCCTCGGGTACAGCCCCGACTGCGACTCCACAAGTGAGTGGCATACAGTTCTCTGCTACTTCCGGGTATAGCCAGGGCCAAACTTTGGCGCCAGCATCTTCTCATTATGGCAACCCGTCCGGGGTGAATGGACAAGCTCCTTCACAGGCTGCCCCGACTGCTAGCTTAACAGGCCCTACCCAGGGGTCAAGGAGCAAAAGGTCCTCCAAAGGCAGCACCCGAACGGGAGAAAAGCACCAGAAGAAGGGGTACACACCCCAATATACCCAGTACACGGAGCTATCGGACTCTCAGGAACGTGTGTACTTTGCCACTAGGCAAAATACGCACTACCGGAGACCACGGCCGTTGTACAAAGATAGCTCCCGGAGAGATCCGAGCAAAAGATGCGAGTACCACAACGACATTGGTCATAGCACCAATGAGTGTAAGAATCTCAAAGACGAGATTGAAAATCTAATCCGTTTGGGCCACCTCTATGAGTGGATCAAAAATAGGTTGCCCCACCTTAATCCGGGACAGGTGGCTGGGGGTATGCCTCCGGGAACACCAGGGGGTACAGCAGGAGTATTGGCTCCAGCGGCCCCCGCAGGTGACGCCCAGCATATTCCCGGGCTACCGCCTCGGCCTAATGGGCGGGTAGCCATGATCTCCGGAGGTCCCCATATCGGAGGGAACACTCGTAAGGAGCGAAAACGGTACGCCGAGGCCGCGAAGCACAATGAGATATGGGAAGTTACTCAACTCCCAGCTCAAAGGCCTCGGCTGATGGACCAACCCATCACATTCACGGAAGAAGACGCCAAGACGGTGCGTTTTCCTCATCACGACCCACTGGTCATAGAGACCCCCATCGCAAATAAAGTGGTGGCTAGGGTCTTAATTGACAATGGAAGTTCCGTGAACCTGCTCTTCAAAGAAGCCTTCACTGCGATAGGGTTGACCGACCGGGACCTCTCGCCTAGTGGGTGACAACTCACGGGGTTTAACGGGACGACGCTTATCCCGATGGGAAAAGTAAGGCTCCCGGTTACCCTGTGCCCGGATACCCCCCAGAGCACATTCAAATATTGCACCTTCGTGGTAGTAGACTGTCCGACAGCCTACAACGCGATCCTCGGCCGACCGGCCCTAGTGGACTTTGGTGTAATCACTTCAATCCGACACTTGTGCCTAAAATTCCCTACCCAGGAAGCCGGAGTCGGAACTGTGAGGGGAAATCAAGGGGAAGCCAGGCAATGTTACAATGTTGCAACCACCTACCCGTACTTATGGTCCGGGAGTCCCCTGAGATAGAGAAGGCTGAAGAGGATGAGTTGGATCCTCGCATAGGGTCCGAAAGGGTCGTGGAACCAATGGAGGACGTCGAAGAAATACCAGTGTGCGACGACGACTCCACCAAAGTACTCCGGATCGGGAAGAACTTGGATCCAGAGGAAAAGGACAAAATAATAAAAACACTGAAGGGCGCCATCGACATCTTTGCATGACGCCAAGAAGACATGACCGGCATAAGCCCTTGTCATCACACATGTACTCAATGTCAACCCGGACATGCCTCCTGTACAGCAAAAGAGACGCTCGCTCGACTCGGTGAAAGCCGAGGCCTTAGAGAAAGAGGTGGACAAACTTTTGTCCAGCGGCATGATCCGCGACGTATACTATCCGGAATGGCTGGCCAATCCGGTCCTGGTGCCCAAGCCGAACGGGACTTGGCGAGTTTGTATAGACTTCACTGATCTAAACAAAGCTTGTCCAAAGGACTGCTTCCCGCTACCCAGGATCGACCAAAAGGTAGACGCCACGTCCGGATTTAAACTGTTGTCTTTCATGGATGCCTATGCTGGGTACAACCAAATAAAAATGCATACGGCAGACCAAGAATGCACTAGCTTCAGGACCGATAAGGGGGTATACTGCTACCTAGTCATGCCTTTCGGACTGAAAAACGCCGGAGCAACCTATCAACGAATGGTTAACCGGATGTTTAAAAGCCTCCTGGGACGAAACATGGAGGTATACGTGGACGACATGCTCATCAAATCCAAAGCATGCAACAGCCATGCAAGCGACTTAGAAGAATGTTTCGAAGTTGTCCGGAGATACGGTATGAAGCTCAACCCAAAAAAGTGCACCTTTGGGGTCAAGTCAGGAAAATTCCTGGGTTTCATAGTCAGCCAAAGGGGGATTGAAGCAAACCCGGAAAAAATCCAAGCTCTCCTGGACATGCCATCCCCCAAAAAGCATAAAGACGTGCAGAGCTTGACCGGAAAGGTAGCCGCACTGAGTCGCTTTATCTCACGATCCACGGACAAGTGCATACCCTTCTTCAACGTGCTAAAGAAATGCCAAAAGTTCGAATGGTTGAACGAATGCGAGGAGGCATTCAAGAGGTTAAAAGACCACATGGCCAAACCCCCTATCCTATCGAAACTCGTCCTTGGAGAAGACTTGTTTCTTTACTTGGCCATCTCCGAGCACGCGGTCAGCGCTGCCCTGGTCCGGGAGGAAGAGAAAACTCAGCATCCCGTGTACTATGTCAGTAAGCGCATGATAGGGGCCGAGACAAGGTACCCGGTCATTGAAAAATTAGTATTCTGCCTCCTGATGGCGTCAAGGAAGCTGAGGCCATACTTCCAAGCCCATCCAATCAAAATCCTAACCAATCATCCGCTCCGACAAGTTCTCCAGAAGCCTGAAGCATCCGGAAGACTCCTCAAGTGGGCGATGGAGCTAAGTCAATTCGACTTACACTACGTCCCCCGGATTTCCATAAAAGGCCAAGCCTTGGCAGACTTCATTACCGAATGCAATGAAGCCGAGGCAACAGCAAATACACCGGTACCACCAATCCCCACCTGGAGGGTATTTGTAAACGGAGCTTCTAATGAGAACGGTTCAGGAGCCGGAGTGGCTATGATATCACCAACTGGACTGCGGCTCCAGGCGGCACTCCGATTTGACTTCACAGCTTCAAACAATGAAGCCGAATATGAAGCCCTGATAGCAGGGCTGAAATTTGCAAAAGCTGTAGGAGCCAAAAGAGTAGAAGTCTACAGTGACTCTCAACTGGTCGTAAACCAGGTTTCCGGAGAATACCAAACTCGCGGTGAGCGGATGGTCACGTACGTAACAATAGTCCGAGAACTGCTCCACGAGTTCGCGGACTATAAAATAGAAAGAATCCCCCGAGAAAAGAACGCTCACGCGGACTGTCTGGCTAAGTTAGCCTCGGATAGCGAAATCGAAGAGCTGGGGGTAGTACCAGTGGAGCGCTTGGCAGAGCCGAGCATCAAAATAAAAGAGACCACACTAACGGTTGGGCAAGAACCCAGCTGGATGGTCCCCATCATAAAATACATAACCACAGGTGAGTTGCCCCAAGAGAGGGCACTGTCTCGAAAGATTCAGTATCAGGCTCATCGTTATGTAATGATGGACCAAATTCTCTACCGGAGAGGACTCAGCATGCCTTATTTAAGGTGTGTATCGGACCCTGAAGCTAGACAAATCATGCTAGAGGTCCATGAAGGGTTCTGTGGAGATCATACGGGAGGGCCCAGCCTCTCAAAGAAAATATTGAGGCAAGGGTACTTCTGGCCAACAATGAAAAAAGATTGTATAGACTATGTCCAAAAGTGTGACTCGTGCCAAAGGTACGCGAACATACCGAGAGCTCCTCCAAACGAGATCACCCTGATGACCAGTCCCTGGCCCTTCGCGGTATGGGGAATAGATCTCATCGAGTCTCTACCTACAGGGAAAGGAGGGGTAAAGTATGCAATAGTAGCAGTACACTACTTCACCAAATGGACAGAGGCTGAGCCCATGAAGACAATAACTGCCAAGAAGGCATTGGACTTTGTTATCAAAAACATAGTGTGTCGATACGGCTTGCCTCACAAAATAGTCTCAGACAATGGAAAGCAATTTGATTGCGAGGAATTTATTGACTTCTGCAACCAACACGGAGTAGTGAAAAGCTTCTCCGCGGTAGCCAGGCCTCAAACAAACGGCTAGGCGGAAGCGGTCAATAAAATCCTAAAAGTCACATTGAAAAAGAAGCTGCTGGCCTGCAAAAATAACTGGCCTGAAGAATTTCCAAGGGTATTATGGGCCTACCGGACGACCCCCAGAACCACAACCGGCCACTCGCCTTTCTCAATGGCGTACGGTTGTGAAGCAATGGTCCCGGTAGAAACATTATTCCCATCCCACAGGAGGACGACTTACGATCCTGCCACTAATTAGGCACTGCTCCAAGAAGCTTTGGATCAAGTCGAAGAACTCCGGGATGAGTCTCAGATACGGATGGCTGCTTATCAAAAGAAGGTGACCAAGTATTTTAACTCTAATGTTAAAAACAGAAAATTCGCTATTGGGGATATGGTCCTAAGAAGGGTTTTCCCAGCCACCCAAGAACCCGGAGTGGGGGTACTTGGACCAAATTGGGAAGGACCATATGAGATCGAGGACGAGATCGCTTCCGGCACTTACAAACTAAAAAGAATGGACGGAACCACCGTCCTAAGAGCCTGGAATGCCGATCACCTCAGAAAATATTACCAGTAGCGAAATAAAACTTAGACTTTGTTCAAAGGGTTTGTACCGTCCAAATGTATACCTCCTCTATATATTAAATAAAACTGAGTGCCTTAAAAACAAAGTTTCTATGCCACTCAGGGGGGTACTAGGGTATACCGCACGGACAAACAGAAAAACAAACTAAGTAAAATATCCTGACCCAAAGGGCAGGTCAAAAAGTATGCACAAAAATAAAAGGCATAAGCTCAAAAATCCTAATCCAAAGGACAGGTTAAAAAACATAAGTATGTGGCAAAAGAAAGATCACATAAAAAAAAATATCCTGGCCCAAACGGTAGGTCATTTACATATAAATGGCCCGGGGACAGGCCTTAGAATATAATTGTCTCCCCTTCGAATAAAAACTGCTACCTATATATATTGTTCTAAGGCAGCAGCAAATATGTACAAAAAAAAAAAAAGAAGAAAAGAGAATAATAAAAGAACCGGGTGGAATCTTGGTTATACTGGGTCGGTTGTACAGCAGCTCAGTCAGCGCGCGGAGGAAGGCGAGGTCCGATACGTGCCTCTAACACGGCATCAAGCTTCTTCTTCTTTTCCCGAAATTTGGCAATCATTTCCTCGAGTTTGGGATAAAAAGTAAGCTTGATATTTTGGTCGTTGGTGGACCAAGCCATGTAGACTCCATCGTCAAAGCGCTTCGGACACCGGGCGCAGGAAACAGGAGAGAGGAGCTCAGCTCTTTTGGCCTTCTTGATGGATTGTTCTTTGAAGTCCCTGAGCTCCTTCAGCTCCGCAGCTAGAGCGGCCTTGGACTCTATGTTCGCCTGGTGAGTTTCCTCTAAAGATCTCACCTTGGCGACCATTTCATCCAAAGCCTCCCTGGCCTCCCGGAGGTCTCGCCTGGCCTTATCAGCAGCCTCGCTTTGAGCCCTCAGTTCCTCCTGGTGTTGGGCCTCCATCCTGTCCCTCCGCTGGGCCTCGTCCCGGATCATGGCTTCCGCCTGAGCCTCCCTCCGTTTGGCCTCCTCTTGCTTGGCCTTGGCAGCCGCCTCTTGGCGCTCGGCAGCCTCCTGGTAGATCTGCCTCTCCGCTGTGAGGTCCTGAAGGACCTTCCTAACATCGTTCATGTCCCCAAAGTCGGACAGAACGAAGCCATGATTTATGATGCTCTTGGAGAGGCGGCCAGCCTCAGCAGCAAGCTGAACCATAATACAAGTGTAAGAAAGAGAAGTTTCTCAAGAAGAAAAATAAAAGGAAAAGCAAAATTGCGAAGTACTTACCACAGTAAGAGAATGGCTGAGGTCCTGGACCTGGAAGATGGAGTTCAGGGAAGCACAAGTGGCGAACCGCTTGGGCGCGCATCGAGTGAGCTGAGAAGCGAACTCGCCGGTCATCTCCGCGGCAAAAGGAGCCAAGGTGGGCCCTAGGAAGCGACGGAACCAGTCCGATAAGGGGTCCAGATTAAGGTCCCACGGATCCTGGTACTCTGGGTGGTTGATGCTCGCCTCAACCTCAGCCCGCAGAATCCTCCTAAGGGCTTCCACCTCGGCGTACCCCCGGGAGTACTCGTCCATAGCATAGTTATGCTTGGCTATCCGAAGCTCTTGCCTCACCTCATCCCCCGGAACCGGAGTAAGCACGATGTTGGGAGGAGCAGGATTTTCTTCCATGGGGGAGACCCCGCCGTCAAGACCATGAGCAGGAGTATCGGCTCTCTGAGGCTTCTTGGGCTCGTCCTGGGCAATCATTTTGCCCTTGCGCTTACGAATCAGAGCCACCTCAGGCTCCTCTTCGCCTTCCTCAGCTTCCTCCGGAAGGGCTCGGGGCTCTCCCGTACCCTCAGCAACTTCCTCCGAGAAGTCCCACTGCTTCCCTTGGCCTTCTCCCGGAAGCACCTCCTCGTCATCCACTAAGTCAATAGTGTCGGGGGGAGCGCTGGAAGAAACCTTCAGGGAAGGGGTTGGGGGGGAAGAGGTAAAGGCCGGAGGAGCCACGGTTCTATGAACTCCGGCAAGCTGTTCTAAAATGGCATCCATGGAGACACCTGTTTCACAAAATAAGCAAGTGTTAGATGTCCGTGAGGAACCACTTATACAAGATACAACAAATAAGCTACTCCTACCCGAACTTCCTAATTCGGCCCTAGCAAAGTCTTGAACTTTAATGCTGGCAGCATCATCTCCGAGATAACTGTCCGAGGGCCGGAACCAGCTGGACGTTATGTAAGCTGAAGGACCTAAGGGAATAGGTTCCGGAGGGCCGGAGCCCATCCGAGACCGACCTAGGAAATCTTCTAAGTTTGAAAAATAAAATTCCTTCAAACGATCCCCCCATCGGGTCGATGGCATCCTAAACCTATGAAGACGCTCGTCGAACCCTACAGGCCTATGACTGGCGTATTCACCAACGGAAGGAACATAACGAATTATCAAAGGAGACTTACCGCCGGCACCGGAGGTGCTAACACCGGGAGCCCCCGAGTTTGGCTCTGGGACCGAAGGCTGTGGCCGGGGGGTCTGCCTCTCCGAAGAATCCTCAATACGAAGGGGCCTCCTGGCAGGACGATCCCCAATCTCTTCTTGAAGAATCTTGTCAAAAAATTTAGCTTCGGACTTCCCGGCAATCGCCTGGCTCCTCCGCACCACCGGGCTCCCCACGCGAAGTCCCCTCCCAGAGGCAGCCTGGGCCTGAGAGTATGCCTTCTCCTGGGCCTTCCGGTAGAGATAATCCTGGTACTTTTTCTCTGCCGTGGCAATAAGCTCATCCCGGAAGGCCTTCTCCGCGACCGGCGCCCTTACGTTGGGACAGATGACCCGTGAGAGGTTAGAGTCCTCCAGGGATTGGTGCGGAAGGATAAGTTTGGCGTTCCTGCAGTTCTCCGTGGTGACCAAACCCCCGACATCGAGATCGGCGCGGTCGTAGGAGGCAAAAGATTGGGCCCTCCGGAGGAAGGTCTGAGTAGGGGCCGTTCGCTGATAGGGTGGGATCCTCACCCACTCAGTAAGAAGCTCTGGGTGATCCACTGCCCTAAACCCGGAGGAAAAGAAAAAGCGATGGCGATACTCCTTAACGTGAGTCTGCCTATTATACGGAACCACCCCCTCGTTAGCGGGATGGATCCGGAACCCATAGAAACCATCCTTAAGTTTGTCCCCTTTCTTGGGGACGGATACAAGTTCATAAAAATATAAAATTTCCGCCGGGCTGGGAGATCCCCATTCGCGGGCGGTATAAAAAATAAACAAGCCTGAAAGCAGGCGATAAGCTTGAGGAATGAGTTGATATGGCGCAAGGCCGACAAATACAAGGAAATTAACAAAATAATCTTGAAGCGGGAGCATGGCACCGGCCATCAGGTGTGTCTGGCTCCAGGCCCCGAAGCCGTCATAATTGTGATTAGGCGTCTCCGAGCCGCGAGGTGGCCGGTGATAGGTCCCCGAAGTGGAAGGTTTGATCCCAGCAACATCTATAATATTCTCCAGCTGGTGAGGACAGGTTAGGGTGGAATGAAGCTCAGCCGCTTCCCACCCGGTCGCTCGGGATTTGTACCCCTCCTGGGAACCGGTCCCAGGGAAACCTCCTCCAGAGTGGCCGTGCCTTTCCCGCTCTTCTTCGAAGATTTCGAACCAGAGGCCGACATTTTGTACTCTGTGAAAAACAAAAAAAAGAAAGAGAAAATTCCAGCAGTTAGGTCCCATACCAAACCCTAAGTCAAGAAAAAGGGAGTGGGGGTCCCCTAACCGCTGGAAAGAGGCCCCCTCCGGACACGTGTCACATGGGAAACCCTAGAAAGATTCCCTGAACAAGTGTCGGGTGCAGTAAAATCGCAGAAAGTGGTTTTACACAGTAAGAGAAACAGAAGGAAAAAGACCCCATTCTATGCCCTAAGCAACCGTTGAACGAAGAACCTATGGTTTTCCTCAACAAAAATGCACGATTATAACAAAGGCATGATAATGGCGATCTTACAACTAAAGCAATAAACACAAAACAGAACACCCGAAGAACCTAAACACTTGCATGCCCAGAAATCTCAAAGTACGAACCCAGAAAAACAAACAAAGCAAGTAAAAGCATGTCATTACCAAAGGATGCTAGAAACTTACAGTAAAGTGTTGAACTGGGGGTCCTGAGTATGGCCGAGTAAAGTTGAGAAGAAATGATGATAGCAAACAAGGAAAAACTGGAAAAAATGGCAAAGTGTTCAGAAGGTTCGTGCTGTTTTGGGAGAATTTTCTCTCTGAGAAATTCGAGCAAAAATGGCAAGGAATGGAAAGTAACCGAAATGAAGGAAAGATGGTGGCTTTTATAGGCAAAAGTGCATGAGGAACAGGCGTCACCACCTACCAATCGTACGGTGGGGGAGATGCACGATTCAAATACCCAAAGATCAACTGATCAGATCGAGCTGCCATAAAGGCGGTGGAAACGATTGAGTATCCGTCTGACACCATTAATGCGCCGCATCAATCAAAGGGCGTGAAACGAATCGACCTCTGCAGAAAAGCGAATCGCTGCATTTAATGCCATCATTAGACACACCCTCACGCGCCCCAAGCTCGCGCCAAGAAACCGAAGAGGCGGCCGGAGACACCTCTGCAAAAAGCGAATCGCTGCATTAAATGTCATCATTAAATGTGCCCCCACGCGCTCTGGGCTTGAGCCAGGGAACCGAGGAGTCAACCGGAGGTACCTAAACAAGCCTTGGTTTATTTTCCAAGTAAACAAGGCTTGGGGGGTAAATGTTGCCCCTAAATTCGCCCAAAACACGTGGACCAGTCAAGTAGGGACACGTGGATCAGATAACTTGTAAATACGTGATAAGTCTTTGTATGCCACAAGCAAGCACCCTGGGCATAGGTCCCGGAGGAGGCACCCGGAGTACAAGGTACTCCCGGAAGCTCGCATAGCATGAAGCCTCTCCGGGATGTGTCAGGCCTCTCCTGAGCAATCAAGTCGCATTTAATGCCGCATGGGAGGAAGCGTGTTGGGACTGTAACACGCAATAAAGTCAGACGGCACAACCCCCAAACAGCAGCGCCACAGTAATGATCATTTAAGTCTAGCGACGGCTACTCTGCGAAGAGTCACGTCAATCACAAGGCAAAAAGGACATTCCTCATAAAAACCCTACATCACCTAGGGATTTGACCATGCATCACCCATGGTATATTCATTGGGAATACCCAACTTTATGGATACTTACAGATACATTTGTAAGAACAATTCTAGGGATTACCCCACCAAAACACTATAAATACCCCCTCAAAACTCATTTAATGGGGTCGAGAATCTTGGGTTGCATATGAGCAAGAAGAGCAAATACTCACCAAGAACATTCTCTGTATTTATGAGGATAACATTCCCTCAAGTGTGGAATCTGTATTAAATACATCCATTAATAACAAAGACTCGTGGACTAAGGCTCATTAATGCCCCAACCACGTAAAAATCCTCATCTCGCTTTCTTACAGCTCAATACTATAATTATATTTTAATAGTTGCCGAAAATCTCGGTCAACAATTATTATTTGTGAATTAATTTTAATGTAGACCCCAATATTTAGAAATAAATATTAGAGTTATAATTTCTCAATTTCGGAGATTTTATTAAACTCTAGGGGTATTATTTAGCTTATATGTGAAATATGTGAATTTTGTAATTTTTGCTCGGCGACAACGGAAAATGCGATGGATGGCTAGATTGATCACATGGGTAAGTTTAGAACCCTATTTCATAGTGGGAAATAATTTAGAGAAAATAAATTATCGGGATTGAGCGGGGTTATGGATTTTAACCATTTTACCCCTAGCTTTAGAAATACCTAAGTTATACCTTAAAGGGCATTTTTGTCATTTAAAAATAATAAGTGATAGGTGGCTGCCTTAGGTTTTTGACACCTAATCAAGTTAATTTCAGCAAGGGATTAACTTAATCCTTTTGTCTCATTTGAAGAAAAATCAAGGAAAAGGAAAAAATTAGAAAATTGCATTGTTCTTGAACCTCTCTCTCTTTCTTGCTTTCGGCTGAGACAAACCAAGGGAGTTTGTTGTTGATTGTTGGATTTCAGCAAGGATTTCATAGGAGATAATCAATCTAAGGTAAGCTTCAATGAACCCTTCTTAGTTTTTAAGTTTTTAAGTTAGGTTGAAATGGTGTTTTGGGGTGTTAGGAGCTGTTAAGGTTTGAATTGCTTAGGGTTCGAATTCTAGAGTTATTTTGAGTTGATTTAAGTCCCTAGCTACTGGTTTTGATGCTTGGTAATGGTTCTAAGCAAGCTTGAGTTTTGAAACTCAAGCTTTGAGCTTTAATGGCATAATTTGAATTGTTGGTTTGTTCTGTGATTTATTGGTTGGAAATGGATGTTTATGCATTGTATAGGTATACTGGAGAGTTTGGTAAGGTCTGGGATTGAATTGAATTAAGGGGGATGATTTTTGGTTCCCAGCAGCAGAACCGGAATTCCAGTTCTGGGAGGCCAGTACCAACCGGTCGACCGGTTGGTGACCCAGAACTGGATTGCCGGTTGGGAACCGGTCTGCCTGTTGGGGGAATTTCCAGAACCCTAGTTTTGGCCAATTTTGAGATATTTAGGGTATTGCCATGAGGTTTATCGGTAGGGAAACTTTTAGTTTCAAGTTTAAGTCCCAGAAAGTGATTTAGTGAGTCACTCATCTGTGTTGCAATTATTGTGATTAGGGCATCCATCTAGCACGTGAATTCCGTTCAAGTCGGCCAGCACACTTGAATTCGGAAAACAGGTAAGAACTGTGTATAATGTATGATGTGATTATCTGAATGTGTGTATATGTGTTTATATATGCATGCTTGAATTATGTTAAGCACTACCAACACTTGTATGAATAAGTTATAGAGTGCATTGGTATAGTGATCATTGTGACTGTGAGTACGATACAGTGATACCAACACGGGCACGGGAATATGCTAAGGTGTGTGGTACATCACTCAGTGTTACTCGGTGTTCGGGGTAAACCCTACCAACACTCGTACAGTGGGGTACGATGTGTATGTGGTATAGTGGTTGTACCCTGGTATTGAACGTTCATGCTCATCTGTTAAGCTCTGTAAATAGGTGTATGGGCGCCTATTTACAGGTCGGAAATTTATATGGTATGTTATATGCATTTCTTACTGAGTCTGTTGACTCACAGTTTCTGCTTCCATGTGTAGGTAAAGGAAAGGCGAAGGCTGAACAGGAATGAACCTGAGCTCGGGTGAGATTGTACATGTCAAGCAGCGCGACCTGGAGTGTTCGGTCTCGGGACATCTGGGAGTTATATTTTGAAAGTCGCTGTGCGACCTGAAAATTATGTATTTTGAAATGTAAAGTTTGAACAGTAAATTTTACAAAGTTTGAAATCGGGATCCCGGAATTTGTAAATATTATATTATATTACAAAGTTTAATATTTAAAGCAAAAGTTTTAATTTGCCACGTTTTTCGAGAAATTTCTTTGATTAGCAAAGATTGCACAATAATTGAAAAAGCACTGTAGCGTGCCTTAGCATTAGGGCTTTACATGCTTGCATGTTTCCCAATTATTATTTTCAATTTAAATTGCCATATAATTGCTAATCAAAGCCTAGCCTAAATAGGAAAGTGGTGGATCACACTAAATAAGGCACTTATTCAATTACACAGCAAAAGAGGAAACTGTTTATTTGGAAAGTTGTGCTCTTCCCTTTTCCTATTTGTAGCCGCCCCCTCTCTACTCTTCTTATGCTTGGGAAAAGCTTTGCTTTGCATTGTGTCACATGAAATCAAGAGAGAAAACAAGAGAGAAATTTCGAAATTCCTAGTGAGAGAGAAGTGCCCACACACATCACTCAGTACCTCATTATAGTTTGGAAGACTGTGAAGGATCACATCCAACTGAAGAACTTTCGGGCTCAGATCTTGATTATACTCTGCTACAGACAGGAATCAAGGGTTAGAGATCTGAGTGGAAGGAGACATTAATTCCGCTGCAATCACTGTAAGTTATTCTTAACTTTTATGTGTTTAGTTCATCGTTTTAGAAGTTTAATATTAGGTTGTTAAATCAACATACTTGTGAGTAGATCTAAGATCCTGGATAAATATAATTCCAACAGTTAGTTGGTTGAAGAGATTCATCCATATCAAGAAGAAATCCAAAACAACAACCTTTAAATCTGTCTATCTGCTGCTCACTTAGAAATTTTTTAATGATTGCTAAACCGCACCAATAGGTTTGCACATGTATTGCTGATTTTGCAAAAATTAACATTTTTTGCATCTAAATCCTACACACAAAATAAGGGACATGTTACTGTCTAGTTATTTGAAATACATATTTGGCATAGAACGTGGCTTATTTTTTTGGAATGTAAACGTGTAATTATAATATTCGAAATACTTATTATTTAAAATATATTAAAGAATAGAAATGTAAGATCAATATACCGGAAATTCATTCTCATTTCTTCTTTTTTTTTTTTTCCGACTTGATGAAGCTCTCCTTTCTTTCTTTAATGGGGATACTTTTGTCATATCTACAAGAATGACAAAAAAACAAAGAAAAAAGAAACATATTTAATTTAACATATTTAATTCTCAGGGGTATGGTGCGCACAATGTAAATTAAAGACTATAATTAAGAAAATAGACTATAATTTTTATGTACTTTAAGAGCATTGATATGTAATGGAGAATATCTGGAGAATATCTGATTGAATGAGTTGAAGATGTGGATTTGCAACTTTTCTAATAATTAAAACTACTGGTTTATAATTAACAAGCTTATTGGAGTTCTGCTACTTATTTCAGTGTGTTTGAGCCCTTGTTTGCTTCAGTTGACAATGGCCAATGATCTAAGTCCAAGTCCAACTCCAACTCCCATGGTTTTTCCAAGTAAGAATGATTATTAAACAAAAAGAATACTGAGTCTAATTAAGCTAATTAGGAATTACAAATATACACAAAAAGATTTATCATAAACTAATTAAGTGAAGGATTCTAAACAAAGAATTATCATAAATAAAAATAATTATCATAAACTAATTAAGTGAAGGATTCTAAACAAAGAATTGTCATAAACAAAAAGAAAAGAGAAAAAACACTTCCATGGATTTTCATTCCTATAATCCTAATACTGTTTATATATACTAAAGATGTTTACACTTACTGTAGCTCTGAAATTGGACGGCGGCGCTAGCTTCAAAAGCAAAACGGAGAGACTGTTGGAGGAGAGTGATGGAGAGTGGGTATCTTGGCGGTAGTGGTGGTGGTATATTGCCTTTTGCTTTATTGGAGAGAGAGAGAGAGAGCAATGTAATGAGAGAGAGACAGGGAGAGGTTGATAGAGAAAGGAAAGAAAGATGATTGGGTTTATATAGGGTTTTATCTATTTACCCTAAATAAAGTATCTTAACATTCCATATTTACCCTCAAAATTTTGTAAAAAAAAATTTAATGAAGGAAAATGTGTATTTTCACAAGTGTTTTTATACTAATAAAACATAGATTACCAAATTCCAAACTAAATACTTTGTGGTTTATATTTGATTGGTTAATCGTTTCCATTTCATTTTTTTTTTTATTTTCCTTTTTCTCCATTTCGTTTCCAAATGTTTCAATTTTTATTGTGAGTTGTTTTTACTTTTTATGGTATTTGTTTCCATTATCAGTGTAAGTTGTTTCTATTTTCTTTTTGGCATGTTTCCATTTTTTTTCCTCACACTCATAATGCTAGTTGTTTCCATGTAAAGATTATGTTGTTTCTATTTTTTATGGTATTTGTATCCATTGTTATTAATTACTACTTGTTTCCAATTTTAATATAATTTTTTTTCCAATATGAGTTGTTTCCATTTTTATTTTATTGCTTCCATTTTAATTTGACATGTTTCCATACTCAATTAGAGTTGTTTCTACTTTAATGATACTTGTTTCCTTTTTTTTTTTTTTTTTCTTTTATATATATATATATAATATATATATATATATATGAGTTGTTTCTATTTTTTAATTTGTTAGTTGTTTCTAGTTCTCTCTCTCACACACACACACTCAAATGATACTAGTTGTTTCTATTTTTCACACACTCTTAATGCTAGTTGTTTCTATTTTTAATATAATTTGTTTCAGTGTTAGTTGTTTCCATTTTTTATGATATTTAGTTCCATTTTTCATATCTTTATATATTAAAAGTGCCTATCTAACGGCAATTCTTGGTTTAACGATTCTTTTTTCTTTTTACTGTTAACTTTAACGGAGAGAATTACTTTCGTTAGTTAGTGCAATTCAAAACGCATTCCAACCGAAAGCTCCCCTTATTGCGATTCAAACCCCCAAACTTCGGTGCAATTTTTAACGATTCTTCATCCTCTGCGTTGTTCTTCTTTGATTTCTCTCAACCCATATTACAATTTTTTTTTATTCTTCATCCCCTGCCTATCTAAAACATGTTAGTTTGCCTCTAGCTAAACACGAGAATATCACTTGACATAATGAATTGGGTCAGCTCGAGAGAGCTTCAGATCTCTCCACGGTTGATTGATTATATATTTTAAAACACTGCAGGTTTGATAGCCGAACCCTCACTCTCCTTTGATTTTATAGTGAATAATTAGGTTTCGTTATTTTGCGAGTTTGGGTGATTGTTTGGGATTTTGCCAATTCATTGCCTTTTTTATAAAAGTTATGGGGTTCTGCTGCGGAAGCTGGAGGTTCGTGAGTCTACAAACTTAATATTGATATGATTAGTATGATGGAACAGTCAGACCTATTTGGCCTTTGGCATTTCAACTTCCTTATAGTTAAAAGTATAATTCTATTTTGACAAGTTTGATCGTGCACCAATCCCATTTGGCTCATAAAAACAAGATTGCAGCTTCAAAATCCTCTTCATCAAACTCGACCATATTCAAAGATTTACTTCACATGTTACATTAACTTGCTTGTAGTGTGCACTCATTCCTCTTTCCCAGTAAGTCATTAAGTTTGGGTTTAAATATTAGTAGTCAAATTAAGCTCAATCTTTTTTGTTGCACTAAAATATTTCTCTTTATATCTAATAAAATGATTTTCAATTCATTTATTTTAATTGTTAATTTGCCAAACCTTCTCGGGGAATAATAGTATTGTTGTTGCAGTTATTATGATGTCTACTTGTTTTTAAGAATGAAATGGCTAAACATTATTGATTGAATTTTGATTTCCTTAGAAATATTATCAGAAATTTTAGTATTTTTCTACCACAGAACCATTTTTTCTTCTAATGTTTTGTCTTGAGATGTTTAGTTGTTTAGCAAGCAATAGAATAATCTTTTTTTTTTTAACATGTCTTTGTGTTGTTGGTTAGTCAGGTTTGAAAATTTAAAACCTTATGATCACGTGGAATATGGGCTCCAGAGCTTTAGTGCTTATTTTAAGCATAATGTAATAATTTGGTCCTTACTTCAGACATGAGAACTGTTAGGTTATTTTTAGTATAAATTTTAGATTAAGTTTAGTATATTTTTAATTGAGTTTTAATCGTGTTTGGAGCATTTTTACGCTTGTTATCTTTTATTTTTGCAGATTTAAAATAGAAGAAGATTAGAAAAATATCAGAGAAAAAGATGGGATAAAGATAAAAATATCATGATATTTAAAATAGAGAAAATTGTGCAAGAAAATAAAGCGAAAACCCTGAATTCGACGGTGTTCTGATTAGATTTTGGAAAAAGTCAAAACATGAAAGTTCTAGATCTCTCTTTTATCTTTCCGGAACATCTTGAATCGTCCGATTCCGAGCAATATCGAGAGAGTTATGACCAAAATACTATCAGTCGACGCAGCAGAAAAAATATCTCGTTTGAGGTTTCCCATAAATTTAAATTCGAATTGGAATTTAAACATGTGCGTTTTTTTCCATCTTTTTAGGCCTTCAATGCCTATATAAAGGGAAGAAGGGAGTTGATTTCAGCAAGCAATTTCAGAGAGAAAAAAAGAGAGAATTCAGATACAGAGTGGAGAGATCAACTGCAATATTGGAGGCATTCTTCAGAGGGTTTTCAACATTCTTCTCTTATTCTCTTCTCTATTTTCATCTCTTTTCTTAAAGTTAATATGTGTAATTGTGCTACAATGAACATGAGTAACTAAACACTTTAATTAGGGTTAGATGGATATTGTTTAACATTGTTTTATGGTTTTAATATGATTTATTTTCCCCCTAATTTCTATGTATTCTATTTTATTTGTGCTTAATTACTTTTAATTGTCTGGCCACCAATTAACTGTTTATGATTTTGATGCGAGATCTGAGAAGTGAGTGTCAAATATGCTATAGTAGAATAGAACTGAATTTCGATATAGGACGAGAGTACCTATATGGTTTAGATAGCTTATAGGGTTTCTGTGTTTAATGCCTGTTGCATGTTAAATTTATCACGAGAGTAGAAAGTTTGCATGTAATTGAGGTTTATATATCTGAGAAGACTATAAATTACCTTAGTAAACCTGCTATTGCATTGGAATTAATATTAGGGAAATAATCATATTAGACCATATTCAATAGAAACAATTGAAATCGACACCCTAGTTTATTAACTATTAATTTTCTCGAATCGTTGCTTCCAACTCTTTTTCTTATACTTCATTATTTTTCCTATCTTTTATTTAATCAAATAGAAGTAAAAGTTTAATTTTAACGTACTTAACTCCACTCCCTGTGGGATCGACCTCACTCCTAGTGAGTCTACTACTTGAAACGATACGTACACTTGCGTGTGCTAAATATCGCAACAAGAACCTAGCTTTTATTATGTCTTTTGATATTCCAGATGACTTGAGAATATAATGAGAGAGGAAGGATGGAGGGTTCTTTATAAGGGGATTGTTCCTGGGTTTTTTCTGGTATGCTGTTCGACGTGTACTTGTATATATATCCTTCTTATTGCTCATTTTATATTTTGGTAACAGCACAAATGCATACCTAGAACTGATAAATATGTTTGTACAAAACTATGGGACTCTAAGGTGGGGTTAAGAACGTTTTAGCAATGATTTGTTGTTTGGGTATGCTAATTAAAGATCTATGTGTTGTTCCAGCAGGTTTCTCATGGAGCTATACGATTTACAGCATATGAAGAACTATGAAAAGTCAGTATTTGCTTTAAGTGTAGAAAGAGCACATAGAAGTTTGGAAGTTTCTGATGCAGTTTTGGTAGGTTGCCACTTACCAAAAAGTCTTCTATAACTGTTGGATATATTAGATTCGTACAACAATGTTTCCCCATGGCGGTGAGAAGCTTTTATACATTTTCTATGTATAATTTAGCTTTTGAGTTCTTTTTCTAGGTACTTGATGATTTTGTTATTTTCATTACATTGTATTCATGATAATGTTTATCAAAAGTATGTCTAGCTATTATGAAGTTTTTTTTTTTTTGTTAATTGAGACCATTTTATTGAAAGGAAGAAAAGCTAAAGCAGATTCAATGCCACAGAGGGGGCAATGTCCCTTAACACACCTTGAGAACTAGACTTAGACCCTCTAGCCCAACCGGCTAAGGCATCAGCCACACTATTCTCAGCCCGAGGACAAAAGCAAAACACAACCTTGTCAAAACACTTACACAAACATCGACAGGATTCAAACACAGGGTAAGTGCCCCAGGCGAGAGGCAAACAACCAAGGTTGAGGGCCATCACAGCAACCTTGGAATCCGAATGGACTTTGATTATTCTTTGCACATTAAGCTGGCGAGCCAATTGAAGAGTCAGCAGAATTGCCAAAAGTTCTCCTTCTAGAATCCCAGAAACTTTTGTGAACTCAGTAGCAACCCAGGCCTGCACCCCGTCAGCCGCAACCCTCTGAACAGCTGCCAAACCAGCTTCCTCGCCTGAAATTGAAGCGTCAGCATGAAAAGATATCAAGTCGGCATCGCATGATAGGTCCGATAAGTCCTGAGCATTCGAAATTGGAATATCCCCAGGATCTGCAAGATCAAACACTGTCATCTCTCTGACGGAAGCCTGAACATCAGATATTAAATCTGCAATCGAGAAAGGCCGGCTCTGAAAGATCACATTATTTCTCCATTTCCAAATCGACGCACAGGTGCAGGCAACAAACAACTGCAGACTCTCATCTTGCACAGAAGTCCACCATAAACCAAAATCCATAATGGAATTCCAATGCAGATCATCAATTCGAATGCCCCAGTTGCTATGAAACAAAACCGCCTTAATAGCACTACAAGCACCAAACAAATGCAAAACAAATTCCTCAGCATTGTTGCAGAGCACACACCCCTCCTCCAACCTCCCAATACGCGACTTTGTAGGCAAAACATCAGACCAGATTTTCCAAAGTAACAATTTCAGCCTAGGATGAATAGGAGAACGCCAAAGCTTTTCCCACACCTTATTCGGATCCTTGAACCTATCTTGTTGACTCACCCAGTAACTGCTCTTAACTGAGAATTTTCCCGACTTTGAAGCTTTCCAAAACAAACTATCATTAGAAGAAATCAAAGGCCGAATGCTCAGAATAGCCTGAGCCACATTCTCCTCAAAACATTCTTTGATAAGATCTGAATTCCACTCTCGATTCCCTTCCACAAAAAGATCAGAAACTTTTACGAAAGCATGTCTTCTAGAATAAGTGAAACTACTACGGACTTCCTCCATAGATACCCCAGGGACCCAAGGTCTCTCCCACAAGTCCGAACCACCGTCCCCAATTAGAACCCCAGCCCCACTCTTGCAAATTTTTCTAGCCTCCAGAATTCCTTGCCAAACCCAGGAGTCACCCGCTCTCTTCTCCACCCTCCAAGCATCTAAACCTTGACAGTATCTTGATTCCAACAGCTTAATCCAAGGCTTATCAGCCCTAGTGAGCAAACCCCAGCTCAGTTTTGACAAAAGAGCCAAGTTAATGTCCCTAAACCTTCTAAGCCCAAGACCACCACATCTTTTGGGTTGACAAATATCAGCCCAAGACTTAAACGAACGATATCTCTGTTTTTCCGAATTGCCAATCCACCAAAACCTCGCCACGATCCTGTCCAACTCGTCGCAAATAGTCTTAGGAACCAAAGCCGTTGACATAACATAGCAGGGGACACTTTGCAGCACCGATCCAACCAGCGTAGTTCTTCCGGCTTGAGACAAATTCTTTGCCCTCCACCCCTCAAGTCGTCCCTTGACCTTATCTTTAATGAAATGAAAATCCTTACGCTTCTTTGCCGAAAAGAAGAAGGGATTGCCGAGATATTTTTCGGAGTGATTAAGGCCGTTGATATTCATTATACTCTTAGCTTCCTCCCTACTCCTCAACGGGGTGTTAGGCGAAAACATAACTCCACTTTTCTGTTTATTAACCTCTTGCCCCGACCAACGTTCATACCGTGAAATACACTCCATAAGAGCAGCCGCATTCCCCCCAGTCGCCTTGCAAAAGAAAATTGCATCATCCGCATAAAAGAGATGTGAAATAGGTACCGCATCTCTCGAGACCTTTATGCCACTCAACTCCCCATTAGCCTCGGCCCTTAAAATTAACTTCGATAGAACCTCACTACAAAGAATGAATAGGAATGGCGACAGAGGATCTCCTTGTCGCAATCCACGCTTAGGATTGAAGGGAGCCAAAGGAGCCCCATTAAGAAGCACCGAATATGACACTGAAGTTACACAACTCATGATGATTTTGCACACCTTTTCACTAAATCCATTAGCTTTCAAGACTCGAAGAAGGAAGTTCCATTCTAAGCGATCGTACGCTTTGCTCATATCCGTTTTAACAGCCATCACACCATGTTTACCCTTCTTTCTTTTAAAGCTATGCAAAACTTCTTGAGCCATGATTGAGCATTCCGCAATCCATCTACCCGGAATAAAGGCGGATTGGAAAGGGGAGACAAGTCTATCAATAACTACCTTCAAACGATCCGTCAAAATACGGGAAATAATTTTGTAGCAGAAGTTGCATAAGCTAATCGGACGAAAATGGTCAAACCGAGAAGCAGATGAAACCTTAGGGATAAGACAAAGAAAAGTATGATTAATTTTAGCACAAACCGAGCCATCTTCAAAGAATCCTTGTACCATCTCACACACTTTACCCCCCACTATCCTCCAGTATTTCCTGTAAAAAATACCCGAGAACCCATCAGGCCCCGGCGATTTCAAAGGGTGAAGAGCGTACATGAAGTTGAACCAACTGAAAGTGAGCATTTCTAGCCTTTAGGAATATAGTTTCTATTTCATGACATCTAAACTTAAAGGTCTATTAGTTAAGCTATAATTTACATTTCATTGTCCAACACTGTTCATTTTTAGTGTTAATTAAATAAAAGTTGGTAACGGAAAATAGATTCTGACAAGAACTCACAATCGATTCATTTTTTGCACAAAATTCAATTGATTATGCTGCTTTGGGAGCAACTCCAAAATTGATGCCATTCTTCTTTCATATCCATTTCAGGTCATCATTTTATATTATAGGACTCATTTTTATTTGTATGGCTCTTGTTTGTAATTGATCATTGTTTCTTATGCTGTCTTGAACTTTTTTTTTCAGGTCAAGCGCTCTCGATTACATATTGCCTTACGATGTGTTGATGCATTTAATAAAAAATGAGGTGATATTCACTCAAAATTTGGTTTTCGGAAGAATTCAAGTTTGCCTTCCTTGCTAATTTTCTTTGGGTTACTATTTCAATATTGAGTAATCTCAGTTTATGGGTACAAATTTTTGTTATGATTTTCTTATTTTATTTATGTTTAGAATTTTGAGAACACATCATGAGTATTTGTCCTTATGAAAACAAGTAATTTTGCATGAAAACGTGTTGGTATAATTTGCTTCTGATTTAGAGGAAGCATAAATAACATGTGCTGAACTTTGAGATCGATTGAGTTTTCATTACCTAACAAGAAATTGAGAAAATTTTAGGTGCATCTCAAGTTGCATTGGTGTACATTTTTGAATCTTAATCGATTATTTAAAATGAATTTATATTAAACAAAATTCACTAAATAGTAACTATAGATATTGAAATGTATAATGTAACAAAATAAATTTACAGTACTACTTAGGTGTTTTACAAAAATTAAATACTAAAGCAAAAAATGTATAATTTTTCTAAAATGAATTTACATATTGAAATGTAATTATCTTGATAATATCTGAGAGACTATCTTATTATAAAATTTTAATAAATTGAACTCTTAGAACATCAAGAGAGCTGCTATGGGTAAATTTTTACACTTAACACTTATAATCATAAATTAAAAGGTTACTGTAAAACTAATTTTATTGTTCTGAGTATTGTTTAAATTGTTGTCTATGTGTGTGTGCAAAATTTATAATACTATATTTTTTTTCTATAATTTAGTTGGAAGATTTGGTTTGTTAATATTGTAACTTCTAATGGTTATGTTTTTTTTTCCCCTTACCTAGATTGTTCTGCATGATAAGATTGAAATTGACGAGGACGATCCTGTTGAATTCTTGATATGGAAGCTGATAAAAGTAACCAGTAAAAATTGTTTTTGATGGATACGAGTATGTTTCTTATTCAATTGGAAAGGCATAATCTCCAATAGAAAGTCTTTTTTTTTTTTTTTTTTTTTTTGAGAAAATCACCAATAGAAATTCGAATTCAAACATTTGAATATGGGCTTGGAATTCACATAATCATATATTTAGTTATTTTTTATTCTTCTGCAATACAATGAAACTATTGGAACTGGAGAGTCAAATAAAGGAGAAAACTATCGTGTTAAAGTCTTTCGAGGATCTAGATTTTGTATGCAAATGGCAATTCTACTACTGTAGGCTTATGTTTTCTTTATAGTTAACTTCAATTATGTTATCTCTTATTTATGATTTTTAAGATGTGCCTTAGTTTTAGTAATTTTATGGTTCTACAGCTTATCTTGTACAAAGTCATTATTATATTCCCTCTATATGAGTATGTTTAATGTTTATTAATTATAATGAAAGAAATAATCGTAGCTAGAAATGATTGAGAAAGAGTAAACAAGGAATCAAAGATTTTGTTTCCTTCTGCTAATTTTTGTTATACATATGAATGGATGGAGAATGGAAGAACTCTCCTTGATTCCTTTCCAATCCTGTTTATCCCATTATGGAACATGGTCTATGTGTGAGAGCCTGCACTGTTGTCTTCATTACCATGTCATCTCAACATTTCAATGCAATTTCGTTAATCTTTTCAAAAGGCAAGTCCTAATTGATACATATTTTACATATGGTGTGTTTACATATAAAATTAACAATACGTGGCTAGCCACGTAACATCTACCTAGTATATATATATGATGTTAAATTCTAGTTGTTTCCATTTCACACACACACTCACATAATACTAGTTGTTTCAATTTCTCACACACACTTTATGTTTCTTGTTCCCATTTAAAGGTTATGTTGTTGTTAGTGAAATGTTTGTTGTTCCCATTAGAACAATATCAGTAAAATAGTTCTATTATCTTTCTATTTTTACTGTTCTAAGAATGAATGAAAAAAGTTTAAAACAACAAATTAGTTATAAAAGAAAAGAAGTTATAATCTGGTGTATTCTTTTCAAATTTTCTTTTTTTAGGATAATTCTTCAACTGAGTAGTTATATATATCTATAGTATATAATGAAAATTCACTTACCATGTAAGTTGGCATATGAAAATAAAATATATGGGTACAATAAAAAGCTGAAATCGTTAAAATATTATTTTTTATGCAACAATTAATATTCAAGAGTAAAAGAAAGAAGAAAAAAAAGTCATTGATGAAGTGGTACTTTAAATAGTAAATAGCTCCTCCTGAATAAATGGGATTTGCAACCTCATTGCAATTGAGTAAAAGTAATCTATCAAATCAATCCAAATCTATCTTTATAAAGCAACAAAATCAATCCAAATATATGTTTGTAAATCAACAAAATCAATCCTAATATATGTTTGTAAAGCAACAAAATCAAAATCAAATCTATATTTGTAAATCATCAAATAATATTTGTATACTATACTGACTTTTTTAGCCAAACTAAATGATGTGCAATTTTGCTTAATCAAGCAATAATCAAGTTTTGCTAGTTTTTCAAATTTCTGCAAGTCTTTTTGTTATGTCAAGGTTGATTGTATTTTCCGCATTTGATTTGCTTTGTTCGTTTTTTGTTTTTCTGTTATAAAGGTTTGCTTCTTCTTTTCTTTGGTCTTCCCACTCTTACTTTTTCTTTTGGAGGCTGAACTTCTCATGATTTAACATATTCAGGTACCTCCCATGTGTCTTCATTAGGAATAGGGTATACAATTTCTCCATAAGTTGCAAGCATGGCCTCCTTTGTGTAATATGATGAGCAATATTCATATGCATCTTTATTCATATCTTTTAGAACAGCCATTGCATGTCCACAAGGAAGTTGATCTATTTGGAACCTGTTAATGAATAATGTATACCTTTTGTCAATATTGATTTGAACTCAAGATAGCAAGTAAACATAATTTTGCAGCTCTATTTGTTACAATCATCATTCAAATAAATTTTCAATCTTTATTTGCATCTAACAACTCTATTTATTAATATCAACTCATTATCTCTAACCCCTAAGCAAATTTTCCTAAATGATGGACGACCATATTGGGGCCCTTAACTCTATCATACAAATTTTCATCAGGGAAATAAGATAATTATTCTTTTAAACTTAACAATAAATCACCTAAGCTAGACCAATCCTAGGATATCCCTTTTCAGAAGTCTGAAATGGAAGCCTAGCTGTTTTGAGCAAATCACAGCTACTTGGACATGGGAATCATGGAATGGTGTAAAGATGATTTGAGGTTTTGGAACTGAGGGCTCTACGAATCTGAGATTAGTTGCTATGGATCCAAGGACAGAAGTGAATGACGATGTGTTTGGTGTGAAAAGTGTTGTGACCACTGGAACTGATAGCTCAGAATTGATTGACACGCATTCAATGAAGTTTTTAGCAGTTGCCAATGAATAATGAGTTTGGAGAAAAAGAAGAGAATATAGTAGCAGTTGGTGTACTGCTACTGCTACGGATGATGATTTTAAACCTTATAAACTACAACTTCACAATGAAATTCCACAAAAGAAAATTCTAGCATTCAAAGCTAACAATATAGCACAAGATTCCATGATTTCCCTTTTACAATTCCTAATCAGCTGCACCAGCAATTTTTATTTAAATTTATGTTTGGGAGGAACTTTCTATCTAACATCCCCTAATAACTAACAACAACTATCTGGTTACAATCTGATTTCCCTTGTACATATATTTTCTTTTTACAATCTGATTTTACAGCAACATTTCTAACCCAAATAATTAACCACATCTATAACAATGAAATTTCATATTGATTTTGCAAGTTTAGCAATTAGCATGTACCGTTTGCATCTATAGAACAAAGCTAAGGACAATATATAAGGATCAAATTATATATATGTAGGTTGAGTGATATACCGTTTGCATGTACAAGTTCTCGAGCTTAGATCAACTATTGCTTTTTTGCATCCATCACGAACTTCGAACAAAACATCATTTGTCGGGTGCACCTAATATTTGAAAGTACTAATATTAGAATTTATAGTCAAGTTAGGTAATTTATAATTTAAAGTTGAGGATCATATCGTCATCTTCAATGAGTATTTGTAGTTATCATTTAAGATTTCTTCATGTTTGCTTGTCAACCTCGTGGAAATTGCTTGAGCTATGTTTCGATTTTTACAGCTCCATTCTTGCAAATCTGAGACGGAGCTATTTCTTGATGGTTTTTGTTGCTAATTACTGAATCTTCGTCTATTTCAATCTCTTATGCATCGCTGTTTGCTTCATTTCCCATTTCTATTATTTGCTTGGCAACCAGCCTTGCATAGGAGATATAATTTTCACTCTCATCTGCATCCATGTCAACAGTTGCTTCTTCATCTGAATTTGATGTTCCTTCTTCAGCTTGTCCCAATTCTATACCCAATTCATTATGAGTTGATGTACTTCTGGTTGAAAAAAAAGTCGGCTTAATATGGTTAATCTCTGTTGATGTACTTCATGTTGGAAAAACAGTCGACTCAATATGGTTATTCTCCATTGTAAGGCACAACGGGTACTTTGTAAAATCTGAATATTTTTTCTTCAACTCCTTGTAGAAGTAAAACTCGAGGTCATCTTCTATGTGGAATGGACGGTAGTTGTCTTTTCCTTGGTACTCTATTTTTAGAGTTGTTGATCCAAGATCTATCTTTAGCTCATTACATATCATTCCAACCAAGGTGTTGTAGTTGCAATTATTGGGAATGACCATTTCGCGAACTTGAAAGTTGATGTAATTTTGATTTTCATCCCAATAACCACTATGTTGGATTACAATGAAAATTTTATCCATATCCTGCATCCAGAAAAGATAGTATGTTAATATTACAATAAAAAGTTAATGTACTTTTTTGCTCATAAAAAAAATCAGAAATGTAATGAGAAATTATGCAGTCAACATTTTATTTGTTTAATATTTGAATTTTGTAGCAAATGGAGGAAATCAATATTAGTATGTACCATAGTGAAGTCCAACAGTTGAAATTGGACAAGATTTTTGCTCTTTTTCAGTCTTCTTTTGTAACTTCACACTGAGTAAAGCTGCAGCAAGAAAAATATATTGATGGCATTGTCTTATTTCCATTAAAAAAAATAGCTTACATACCATAAACCAATACCATTAGTCAAAGGAGGGTAGGCAGACAATTTATATTCATGACCCCATAATATAGCTTAAGAGTTATAACATGAAACTTAGTAAATTATTGTTCTCAAACCATAACTACAATGAACTAAATATATAACACCCAAAACATAATACAAAACATAATTTGTTTGAAGACAACTTATACAATGCAAAAACATATCTCAAAGCAACAATTGTAGTCATTGAGAATAACAAATAAACATAGCACCCAGCAAATGAAAAACCTTCAATACACAACATATTCTAAATACCCAATGATAAAAAGATTCATACCTATTGAAAATGAAGGCAGCCATGGAATAAGAGTAACTCCGCGATCCGTTGGAGCTCTTTGCTTTGGTAGCAAGGCCATTCCCAAATTCCCAACAAGCCAAACAAAGTAGTTATTTGAACACACATTTAGTAATTCCAATAGCAGAACCAATCACAAGAGATAAACAATGAAGAAACTTAAGCAAATCAACCATCTCAATTCATATATATTAAAGATGAAATAAAACTATACGTAACATCCGAAGATAGAGAAAACAGAAAGTAAGCTCAACTAGATTCACCATGTTGTATCTTGTATGGTAATCCTGTTATTGCACTACTATAACTGTATATGATTGAATCAAAAGGATAATTACTATCATTTTTCTTTTTTTTTTTTGCTTTCAGTAAGATTGTATCATCAAAGAGCATTTTTCCTTTATTTTTGGGTATATTATGGTGTGTATATAGGAAAGGTATCATGTCATGCAGCTAAAGTAAGTAATCAAATATAGAGAATACACTCTTTAACACTCCTCCAACTCTCTCATATTACATTTTTAAGTTCAGTACAAAAATGAATAGTGGTTAATTATAGGCTTCTATATATAGTACTCGAACTAACACAAGGAAACATGTACAAAAAAAAACTAACTTTAAGATGCAATTACTAACTTCCTAGACATGTCAGTAGAAAACATGTGGACAAATTAATCTGTCCGAGTAGTTGAATGATATTATTTTGACATGATATGTATTTATTTAATTTCAATAGTAATACTAATTATTAATTACATATACTATAAATTAAGATTCCAAAAGTGTTAGTTGATGATGAAACTGGAGAAGCACATAACAAAGGAAATTCCTTAAAGGATTTGAACATAGCAGGAGGATTTGGACATACAATATAACAGAAATGTTAAACCAGCTGTGATAATTGAATAAAAAATAGGGAAAAATATTAGGATTACCTTAGGTTTTCAAGATCCAAGAACAAAGGTTTTTCCAATGGTAGTAGCTGAAAAGAAATGTTATGACTGAAAAAGAAAAACAACCAAGCAATTCAGGAGCTATTTACCCTTTTAATACTCACCTTCGTAAACATCCCCATTACTATAAACACTCTCTCCTAATTATTGTTCAGGTTTATTCTTTCAATTTTATTGTAATCCAAACAATCACAGTCTCATTCAAACCAAACAAAGACTCAAATCAAATCAAATTAATATTTCAATAATTCTAACAAAGACCATTTTTAATTTGGAATTTTGATTTGAGATTTATGATAGATAAGATGGTGGTCATTTTAAAATAAAAACAATGAATGTTATATTTTATGAAGCCTATGGAGATTGCAGATAAACATAGGGAAATCAAAGAAACAAAAGTCAGATGTAATTGAAATTCTTACCTTATTTTGGATTTGACGGGAGAGATTTGAGTGATTGAAACTCACATTACAATGATTTGGGGACGGATCGGAGAGCTAAGCACCGACAACTTCGACATGATTGTAACGGAGCTCTGTTTCGTTTTCTTCTTTTTTCTTCAGGATAGGCGATGATTTGGGGGCGAGTGGATCGACCGGCGCAACTCCGGAGTCGGTATTAATGGAGGTTTTCTCCGGCTTCTGTTTCGTTTACTTTTTCTGGTTGAGTATAAGATATACGTTGAAGGTTGAAGGTAGAGATGAAAGCCTAAATAGGTATTTTTGCAAAATAAAATCTAATTATGGTTAGTTCTCAATATAAACGTATTTTTGCAAAAAAAGTTTAAAAATGCAAAAATGAAAAGAACCTTAGTAATAGCTAATATTTGAATTGTAATAGATTATAATTGTAATTTTTAATAATAGTTTAGAATTAAATAACAATTTACTAAATTAACTAATTAATATATACTAGCACCTCAATTAATTAATCCAACATCCTTTTCTCTCTCTCACTTCTTGACCGTCCACAGCAATTGTTTGGGCCATCCAAATTTCTAATTCGAATTCCCATGACTTTCCTATCCACTTACCGCGTTGCTTCCCCCAATGTTACTTTCTGCACTTTGTTGTAGGGTCGAATGATCACTTATGACTTCGCTGGCGATGAGTCGAACGTTAGCAAATCAAGGATTTTTTAGGAAAATTTAATACAACCGTGAAAACATATTTGTGGCTATTGTGGACAATGTCCCACATGGGATAAATGGTAAAGAATTGAGCCATATATAAGAACATGAGCTACTCCACTCATAGCCAATTGGTTTTGAGATGGAACCCCATGATTCTCAACAGTGACTGTCTCTAGGATTTTTATGTTCTATAAATAGGACTTAGAGAGCAACCAAATATTTCTTATCTCTTCAAGTCTCATATTTTCATATCTTGAAGAGTGTTTCTTTTGTAAAAATCTTGAACATCAACTAGGTTTTGGATTTCTTGTAATGATCTCTTGCTATTTATAGAATATGTTGAAGAGAAGCTTTGAACAAGTATGAGTCTTTGGGAGAAGACTTTTCTAAGTCTCATTTTAAGAGGAAGTATGCATGTATCTTCGGGAGAAGATCTGTCAAAGACTCATTTCGAGAATAAGTCAGCATACATCAATAGTTGAAGGGAGTTCACTACTTTGTGTGTTTAAGAGATCTCATTAGCAAGGTGGGTTACAAAGAGTTGCGAAAAATCATTAGAGGGTGTCTAATTTTGTTTAAGTCAATTGCTTTTGTAATCTTTGATACTTTACTAATTGATTTTATTATCTGAGCGTGGTCCAGTAGACTAGTAGTGTTTGAAAAAATATTGACACCACATATAATTTTCTTGTGTCAAGTTTTAAATTCTGCACAATTTATTTCTATTTCTATTCTGTTACAACAAGTCTGTGTTCTGTAATAACAAAATTTCAATCTGTTATTTATTTATCGTTTTTCTAAAAAATTAATTGGTATATGCAAAAACACAATTCTTCACATTCCATGGCATATAATGTGTTTTTCGGGTATAACGAGGCATAAGGTCCTAAAGTGGTTTGATGTATGGGTATCCATCCTCTCTTGCTTTATACTTTCACGTGTTTGGTTTTTGGACAGCTTTTGTTGGTGATTCTAAATGGCTCTGGAGAATCAATGCTCAATAACAAAGGGTATGCTCATTATTTAATTAATGCCTTTTGATCTAATAAGATAATATATACTATATATTTATATATACATTATGTATTTATGTATCTAGTTAAAGCGTATGATAAGTTAAGCTGATAATTTATAAATCACGTGCTTCGCAGCTTTAAGGCTTCGGATAAGTTCTGTGGATGGGTCCGTCAGTGCATTTCTATGACAACATTCAATATTCGTCTTAAAAGTGGTAAGGTGAGTAGACTTAATCTGGAGTGCAGGATTAGGCAAGGGGATCCCCTTTTTCCGTACCTTTTTATTTGGGCTACTGATACTCTCTCGCGACTCTTAGAGAATGCCCTAGACAAAGGTAGCATTAAGGGGATCAAGTTGAGCCGAAATGGCCCTCAAATTTCCCATCTGTTCTTTGCCAATGATTTTATTTCGGTGGGTAGGGCCACGATAAAAGAAACCACGAGTTTTTGGCAATGCCTGGAGAAATTCTATGATTGATTGGGTCAACATATTACTAAAGTAAAAACATCTATCTTTTTCGGTAAAAATACCAATGATGGGACGAAACATAGTATTAAACAAGCTTTGGGGCTCAACTTGGTAGTAGGAAACATCAACTACCTAGGACTCCCGTTATTCCATAGGAAGGATGCAGACTTTAATTTCATAATGGATAACTTGGTCTCAAAGTTGCATGGGTGGAAGTTAAAATCGTTAGCTAAAGTCGATCGTGCTACTTTGATTAAATCGGTGGGTCTTTCCTTACCTGTGTATACCATGCAAACGATGAAGTTGTCTAAGAAACTTTCAGCTAAAATAGATGGAATGGTTAGAGATTTTTGGTGGGGTCATGAAAATGGCAACCGAGGAATCTATCTTAAGGCCTGGAATAGGTTGTGCCTCCCTAAGTCTAGAGGCGGTCTTGGGTTCCGCAGGACCTCAGAAATGAATCTAGCTTTTTTTGGCTAAATGGGGTTGGGCCCTTCTTACCAAGGATAATTTGTTGTGTTGCAGGATTTTGAGTGATAAGTACCTTAAAAATAGACCCTTCTTGAAGTGTTCGTATAAGGAATCTAACTCGTGGTTCTGGAAGAATGTTTTGAAGTCCAAAGAAATTATAAAGAAAGGAGCATGCAAGCTCATTTTAGATGGAAAAGATACTGATATCTGGGATGATCCTTGGGTGATTCATAATTTTTTTCCCTATCCTAAAAATAGATGACCCCAGGGTTGGGAGAAAGTTGCTGACTTCCTTACTGATAATGGGAATTGGAATGTTTTCAAACTCAACTTTCTGTTTGACCAAGAGACAACCAACAATATCCTTAAAGGGGGTAGGCGAGGGGGCCAAGGCAGCAATAAATAGATTTGGACCAAAGAACCAATTGGTCGTTTCTCTACAAAATCTGCCTACCTCGCTCAGGCCTTGACATGAGCGCCACCTACTAGGGTGGCTCCCGCTCTTTGGAACAAGCTTTGGAATTCTTGTATCCTAGAACGTCATAAGATTCTTTAGTGGAGTATTCTCTCGAACGCCTTACCGATCGGGTTAGCTTTGGCTAGAAGAATGCTGATTGAGGATGTGTCTTGCCCCTTTTGTGGTGAGAAAGAGGAAACTATGGAACATCTTTTCCTGTATTGTAAATTTGCTTTTCACCTCTGAAGGTCTTCCCCCTGAGGCGTGATGCCAATGCCTAAGTTTGGGGCTCGAATGTGGGATTAGGTCAAATTCCTTTGGAGCCTGAAGGATAAAGGAGTGAAGGTCAAAGAAATGTTTTGTATGTTTCAATTATAGGGGACACAATTTGGAAAACCCAGAACGATAAGGTTCATTCTAATAATTATATTTGTAACATTAAGCATTGTATTGACTATATTTTTACATGTTATGCATATTTTGGCCCTTGTTTGTTTCTTTCGTTGGTGATTTTCACGCCTCCTGCTTGGTCCCCCCGTCGGACGATTGGGTCAAAATCAACTGTGATATTAAAGTTAGTAGCGACTCAATGTGTGTGGTGGCCTTGGTGAGAGATCATAAGGATTCGATTTTGTGGGTGGCTAGCAATATTCTCAACTTCTTTAATCATCTCATTGGAGAAGATGCATCATGTCTGTTAGCCCTGGAATCAGCGACACGTGGGAAGCATTCTTTTGTGATCATTGAGAGCGACTCTGAAACGACGATCAATACTTTGAAAGGAACCTCTTATGTTTGGAGTATTAATAATTATGTGCTTCAATGTAAAATGCTCTCAAACCTTTTGATTACTTGTAACTTTTTATTTATTTTCAGATTTTATAAGTTTGTTGCCCGTAATGTAGCTAAATGGACTTTTAGTGGTAATGTGACTAGTATGGTAGATCCGTCTTTTATACCAATTAGCTTAATTTGTAATGATCTTCAGTTCTAACTTATTTGGTACTTAATATAATTACGCATTTATTCGGAAAAAAAAAAACACAGTACAATGCAGCCACAAATGAACATCATATATGATTCATATACCTCTAATCTTTTATCACTAGAAGGGTGGTCATACTTCTAATCTTTTATGCTCTACATTTTAATAATGCATTTTTTACAAAATAAATATATTGAACCTTCTAATGTTTTTTATTTTTTATTTTAGAAAAGCACTTATGAATCTCACAAGTTGCCAAGTTGGTGAACAAGAATTTTTGTGATTTAAAGCATGCTGTTTTTTTTTTTTTTCACTTTTGGACATTAGGCGTGGGATCCTTTTATTCAATTTGTGGTGTAAAAAAAAGATAATGTACTTTGAGGTGACAAAGTTTGTTTGACACTATCTAAAGCATGTTGATGTTTAAAGTTGACTTGATCGTTAGAGACTATAAACCAAAACTAATAACTGAATTATTTTATCATTGTAGCAAACACAAATTCAATCTCAAGCACCAAAAAGAAAGTAGGTACTCTCTCATGGCTTCTCCCTCAGAAAAATTGGAAAACTCTCCACAAATCGTTAACGATGAAAGGAAACAAGAAGAAGAGAACTTTGCATACGCAGCACAGCTTGTGAACTCAAGTGTGCTCTCCATGTCCTTGCAATCTGCCATTGAGCTTGGAGTTTTTGATATCATAGCCAAAGCTGGTGATGCAGCCAAGCTCTCCGCGCAGGAGATCGTGGCGCAGATGCCTACCACCAACCCTGATGCGCCTAGAATGTTAGACCGCATCCTCAGAATGCTGGCAAGCCACTCTGTGCTTGCATGTTCTCTGGAGAATGAGGATTTAAGGGTGTACGGTCTTAATGATGTAACCAAGTTATTTGTCACAAATGAAGATGGTGTTTCATTGGGTCCATTCATGTCTTTGTTGCAAGATAAGGTCTTCTTGGATAGCTGGTCAGTCTTTATTCCATCCTCTGTATATGTGCTGTCCATTTTTCCTGTCCGAGGTATATGATATTGAGACATCGTTTTGTTTGGTTTTGGATTTAGACTTTTCCCAAAATTACTCTGGATTTCCGAGGTATAACAAAAAAAAATTTCTCGGAAAACTAAAACTGAACAAAAAAATAAGTTATGTATAATAATAAAACCATACCTGTTTTAACTCACGCATACATTAATATTTTCTTGTAAACTAATTTTTTCAAATAAAAAAAAATAAAATCAGAATACATGTATAATGTAATCTATAAAAATAGTACCAACTAATATTTTTATTTTCTTGTTTTATTTTATAATATACGTATTAATCTAAAATTTTAAAGGTTTTTTATGCATTCATTATTATTTTTTATTTATATACTGATTAGTATATTTTTAATAAATATTTCTTGTTTTTGTTTTCGTAAGAAATGCTGGGTTTTTTTTTTGGACATGATGCACAGATGCAGGTAGCTTTTTTAAGTGGATATTTTTTAAAATAAATATTTTGTGTGTGATGTTTTTGTTGGATCACGCTCTTTTATCTTGTTGAGCCGCTAACTTATTTTAGTTCTCTCATTAGTATGATATTATCCGCTTTGGGTTTAAGTTTTCACGGTTTTATTTTGAAAAATTTACAAAAATACTCGAATTTGAGTTAATTTTTACAAAAATACTATCACACTATGTTTTTTCTTAAAAAATACTGTATTTTTATAAAACAATAGTGAAACACAAAACAGAACAACTAAAAACAATAATAAAACAACTAAAAGAACAAGTTAACAACCATAGAATTATAGTAAAAATTTAATATAGTACACAGTATAAAACTTACACAATATTTTTGAAAAAAAACACAGTATTTTGAAAAAAATTCTGCCCCACAGTAAAAAAATAAAAAAAATTAGAAATTTCAGTATGTGGTGTAATAATCTCTTTTATTTTTGGGAACCTTTTCAAAATGGAAGAAATTACACTCTATACCCATTTTTTATTTCTTATTTTAATTTTTACCTTCATTTTATTATTCTTTAATTTGCACTCAGTTTTATAGGTCATATCCAAATTATGTGCATTAAAAACTCTAATTTTGATAAGTTATGTGCGGTTATTTTGGGCCTAAGCCCTCACAGTTTTATTTTGGGCACCTTCCCAAATTGCCTCATACTAATGGAGAAGGTGAAATACTTATATTCAAGACAACTCTTGTCTATTCTTTCAATATGGAACTTTGGTTGATACCCCAACAATTCTCCTCTCAAACTAAGGACTAACCTGTGACATACCCTCCAGCGAAACTACCTTGTACCGCTGCTATCGCCAAATGGAATACACCGTCTAACCTTCAACATTGCCATGAAGACTTTCAACACAAGACACGAAACATAGATCTCCATCTTGTACCGTCGTAATCACCAACAAGACACTCCACTTGACTACTACAATATCAAGTAGAATTTCGATATAAGGCAGCATAGATACTTAATTGCAAGGTCATCACATTGAGAAATTCTTGAACTTTTGGACTTTTGGCTCTAATACCACTTGTTGAGCCCCATTCTTTCACCTTGTCGGGCCCCCATCTCAATATGACTCCAACATTAGTATAATATTGTCTGCTTTGGGCCTAAGCCCTCACAATTTTGTTTTGAGCACCTTCCTAAAAATGTCTCATACTAGTGGAGTAGGTGGAACCCTTATATTTAAGGCAACTCTTGCATATTCTTTTCATGTGGGACTTGAGTTGATACCCCAACAATTTTAATGCAACCTAGAAGAAAAAAACTACCTTTAATGATAAGCTTTTAGTCACAACATAAAATTTTTATAATTAAATGTGACTTTTAATCACAACATAATAATTTTCATGCACAAATTGATAAGGTTATATTTATAAGATCTTAAAAGAAATAACCCACATATTTAATTAGTATTTATTTAAGTAAATTAAAACTATTTCAAAAAGGTAAAGTAAATAATTTGTTAAAAAAAGTCAATTAAAAGATAATAAAAATTATATATTAAAATACATATAATACATACTATTTTTATTCTTTTTTTTTTTAAATAAAAAAAAACCATAGGACAATTAATTTTTTATGCATTATACATATATTCTAGTAATGATATAAAAAAAAGGTTAAGTTTTTATGCTTAATTTTTCAATTAGATTAGAAAAATTTTTCATTTTTGGATTATATGGGTAAGGGTTGTTCCACTGAAAAGAAAAAATTGAAAAAAAAAAAAAAAGTTTTTTGACAGAAAAAATGGAAAAAATGAGTTTGACTTAAATATTTTATATATAAACATATTTTTGATATAATGTAAAAAAAGATTTTTTTTTTATTTTTTTTACTTAAGTAGCTAAGGTAAGTAAAAAATTCGAATTTCTCTTTTAGTATTTGTCATTGGATCAAAATCTAATGGTTTAATATTTTTAAAATTAATATTTATAGTTAAATTTGTTTGGTAACCATCAATGGGTAATACCCATTAAGAAGTGTTCCATATATATATAAATATGATACTTTTAATTAGTTTTTTTTGATAATATTAAATTGGGGTTTTTACACCACATACTGAAATTTTCTATATTTTCTCTTTTTTAGTGTGTGGCAGAATTTTTTTTCAAAAATATTATGTATTTTTTATACTGTAAATTGTGTTAAGTTTTTACTGTTGTTTCTTAATTGTTCTACTATTGTTTGTAACTATTTTGTTTTATTGTTTTACGGTTGTTTTATAAAAAGACAGTATATTTGTAAAAAATTTCATGTGGCAGTAAAATTGTAAATTTTTACCTAAAGTTTAATATTTTTGTAAAAACCCCATTTAAATTTAATTAATTAATACATCTCTTTAACATTCCATTATATTTGTTGTTTTTATTGATTTAATTAGCTGAATTATAATGTTTTCTCTTTTACTATACTTAAGTGAAATCATACACTATAAAATAGTATTTTTAGTTACAACAAAAGTTGTTATTAAACGTAATAAAGTTGTGACTAATTATAAATCACAAATCTAATATTGTGACTAAAAGATTTGTGGCTAAAGGTATTAATCACAAAAATTACAATTTGTTGTGATTAAAACTAAATTAGTGACACTTTTTACCTAAATACTATGTTTTAGTCACAAGTAACTTTTTATTGTGAGTGAAAGTAATATTTAGCCACAAAAAATTTAAATTATGACTAAAGAGTTGTTACTAAATGTAGCTGTTTTTTGTAGTAATAATTATTGCTACTATTATAATTGAGAATTATTTGTCATCACACATGTATCATTGGTATTACTATATATACTGGATACTAGTAGGGGTGAGCAAAAAATTTAAGAAACCGACCAAACTCAGTACACCGACCGTCCGAACACTGAAAAAATCGACACCGAAAAAACCGAAAACCGAAAAAAACCGCCTTTGGTTAAAACCGCCTTAACATGGTCGGTTTTAGTGTCAATGGCAAACCAACCAATTAAACCGAGAACAGACCTAACATATATATTATATATAATATATATTATTTTTGTACATATTTAGTATATAATTTTATTAAACTACTTTTACTTATATCTTTTTTATTTAAAGTCTCAATTATTCATTGCTTTATTTTATTATAATTTGATGAATTTACGTATTATATACACACATTCATAAAATAATATGAGTTTTTTTTAATATAACTCATTACCATATTAGTAGAACACATAATTTGAACAAATTTAAAAAAAAGTTTATTTTACATTATTTATTAAACTAAGAAATTTTTATTTTTAAATTATATGATATTTGATACAATACTCAAATTTTTTTAGTTTTTATATAATTATAAAAAATTAAAACTTATTTTTTTTTAAAAATAAAGTTCGGTTTGTAAACCCACCAAACTGTGGATTATAACGGTCGGTTTTTTTTACATTTTTATAATGGTTGGTCGGTTTTCGGATTAGAACCATAAAAACTGAAAACCGAATTTTGGATTTTTTTTGTGTAAAAAACCGACCGAACCTACCGTTGCTCACCCTTAGTGGACAAAGAATTGGACAAGATATATGGGTTGAGGACCCACTTTCTAAAGAGAAACCTACAAAAATACTGATTTTTGGCCCAATCTTTACAAAAATATTATCACACGGCAGAAATAACTTTTATCATGTCTTGGCCATTTGTTTTCTTTTATACTCTAGACAAAAAAAAAAAAAAAAAAAAAGAGGTCTCCATCTTTTACACCCACAGACAGAACCACCACAGGATCACCAGAACAATCAAAAAACAACCATATTCCGGTGAGATTCAGAAAAAAAAAAAGTGAAATCGACGTCAAATAAATAGTCATGGCAAAACACTTGTAAAACAACATTAAAACAAATTAAACAAAAGAAAGAAAAAATGGATTAAAAAAAATAATAATGTTCTGCACAGCCTCAATACCAAATGCAATAACAGTTATATTTGCAAGCCCAATCTTAAAAAATTAGAACCAAAAAATTACTAAAACAATACAAAAATAAATGTAACACAATAAGTATATATAACTACTTAAAAAACATAAAAAAACCACACACCTCAAAATATTTTTTTTAGTGAGCTCGTCAAATATATTTTTAAGAGATCCAGAATAAAAAAAAAACCACAAAATAATCATAGAGAAGGAAGAAGAAATATATTTTAAAGCCTCCATCTTCCACACCCACGGATAGAACCACCACAACACCACGAGAACTCCCAGAAAACAATCATTAATTCCAGCGAGATGGAGCAAGAATAGTGAAAACAAAAATAAATTATAGAAAATAACCGTAAAACAACACTAAAACAAATAAAAAAAATAAACAAATAAAAAATAATTTAAAAAACTAACCATCTTCTGCACAGCCTCAACACTTGATGCAATAGAGGCTATATTTGCAAGCCAAGTTCTGGAAAATTAGATTAAAAAAACCATACTCTTATCTTTCGAAAAAATATGACTGAAAACTTAAAAAATTAAAGAAAAAGAATGAAAACAAGATGAAGAAGAAGAACTGAATAAGAAATAAAATAACAATATGGAAAGAAAACTAAAAATAAAAAAACGTGAATGTATGGATTTTAAAACAAAAAAAAAAGAGAGAAACTTATGAAAAAGAAGAAGATGAACATGGAGAGAGAGAATAGGAAATAGGATGAACATGGAGAAAGAACATGTATATTTTGGGTCTCATCTTTATCATCATCAATTTTAAGTAAAAAAAAATAATTATAAAAACTTATCACAAGGTGAAAACATCAATTAAATCAAAATTATATATATATATATATATATTTATATAGATTAGAGAGAAAGCATATACGTTTATGTATATATATCAACATCAAACCTTCTAATAAAAAGTTTTTAAAAAAGCTTTTATATCAACATCAAACTTTTTGTCATTTCCCAAAACATGACAAAAAAATATATATTTTAATAAAAAGCATTATACTGCCGTATAAAACTTATAAAAATACGCAGTAAAAAAATAAGAAATATTGTCTGGCAGTATTTTTGTAAAAAATGAGAAAAAGTCAGTATATTGTGTAATTTTCCCCTTCTTAAAAGCAAAGCTTTAAAAACCAATTAGACTTTTAATTAAAAGGGAGAAAAAAGATAAGAATATAATGAGAATAGTAATAGAAAGTGAATGGAACTAAATTTAAAATGCATAAAAAAATAATAAGAGATTATTAAAAAAATTTCTCATTTTGCATTAGAAGGTCTTTCCTTACATTTCAAATGACAAAGTCATTCTACTAAAACAATAGAAAAATCATGTAACCAAATAAAGGAATAAAATAAAAATTATTTCATTTCCATTTTATTTTATTTCATTACTTTCAACCAAATGTCACATTAAGATTCGTTTGGTATGCCTTATTAGATTATATTGTATTATATAGTAATAGATTATATTGTGTTTTCTTTCATATTTTTACATAATGCTACCTAAAATTTTGATTTATATCAAAATATTGTACGTAGATAAATACTAAATATAAAATAGAAAATAATTTAATATAATATTATATCATATAGTACGGTGCATCAAATATCCCTAAAGAGCTTAAGAGTTAATCTACAAATAATTAATCAACATACTTTTAGTATAAACTTTTATAAGCTTTGCTTATTTTGAGTTCTGAGCTACAATGAATGAGCAGGTTCGAGCTGAAAGGTGCAATTCTTGAAGGAGGAATACCCTTTCATAGGGTCCGTGGAATGCATGCTTTTGAGTATCCAAGCTTGGACCAAAAATTCAACCAGGTATTTAACAAAGCAATGTACAATCAGACTACTTTGGTTTTGAAGAAGATCCTAGAGGTTTACAAGGGTTTTGAGAACCTTGGGAAAGTAGTAGATGTTGGGGGTGGTTTAGGAGGGACCCTAAACCAGATCACTTCCAAATACCCTCATCTTAAGGGTATTAATTTTGACTTACCTCATGTTGTAGAACATGCTCCCTCTTATCCAGGTATTTTCACGAATGGTTTTCTATTTATGAAAGTCATGTCATATATTTTCACCAAGCATTTGGTGTAGGCTTAAAATGAAGAAACTTGTAAATGTTGCAGGGGTTGAACATGTGGGTGGAGATATGTTTGAAAGTGTTCCATCTGGGGATGCTATTTTTATGAAGGTCAGTTTTGAAAGTTTCCCAATTAACTTGTAGACACTTTTTCTTGATAGTACTTTTGACTAATGTTTACTAATGTTGATAATTTAGTGGATACTTCATGACTGGAGTGATGAACACTGCTTGAAACTACTAAAGAATTGTTACAAAGCTATTCCAGACAATGGGAATGTTATAGTTATGGAGGCCATTCTTCCAACTGTACCAGAGACTAAGTCTGCTGATAGATGCACCTCCCAAATGGATGTGCTTATGATGACTCAAAATCCAGGAGGAAAAGAGCGCAGCAAAAAAGAGTTTTTAGCCTTGGCAACTGGCGCAGGATTCAGTGGCATAAGATTTGACTGTTTTGTTTGCAACTTTGTGATCATGGAGTTCTATAAGTAGATTGTTAAAGCTGAACAAAGAATAAGTGAGCTCTTGAGAAACAATGGTGAACTAGAAAGAACACAATGATTTGAATGAATTGTAATAAGCTCTACATTATCAGTAGTGACTTTATTTATTTAGACTGAGATGAAAGAAGTTAGACAAAATAGTTACAAGAATTGTAATTCAGCTGTAATGACAACTTCTCAACTAGTTGGGAAAGCCTCTTGTGTATCATTAACATTCCCCCTAAAAATAATTGGAAAGTAGAGAGTTGCATTGAGAGATAGCAAGAAGCTTGGTAAGTAAGTCTGCTATTTGGAGATTGGATGGCACATAACGGATGTCCCAAGAGTTGGCAAGGACTTAATCATGCACAAAATCAAGATCGATCTTTATGTGCTTCATCCGGGCATAAAAACAGGACTCAGAGTAAGAAAGTTGGCTCCTTGGTTGTCTTTGACAACTAATTGTTGATGATTTTCACAATGAGCATGCTATTAAAAACAATAATCAATACTCTTTCAAAAAAAAAAAAACAATAATCAATATAAAGACATGCTCATGCTCATGAGTCACTTAGAATCATCAACTAGTTGTCCAAGATCACAAGAACATAAGATGGTCCAATAAAATCGACCATTCCATTGTGGTCCTAATTACACAATATATACTATAAATGACACTGCGTGAGTAATGTTTAATTATGTCAGTCCTTATAAAATATTCTTAAACTAATTGCATTTGTAACCAAATGATTTCTGAATGACTCAAGGCCAAAAAACGGTATTCAAACTCTGTACTTAATCTTTCTACATCATGTCGTTTTCTTGAAGACCAGCCAAGAAAATAAGTAGTAGCCTACTACTTGTTTGAGATTGAACGACGATTATTGTGACAGTCAGTAGTCCCATGCTCCGTAAGGGGAAACACCGGGTAAGCTGTGCAATCCCACATCGCCTGGGGAAGGTCAAGTGGGATGATTCTGAGATTGTGTAGGTATGGGACTACACAGTTGAAGAGAGCTTAAATGGATTGATTGTTACTACCTATATCAACAAGGTGCATCTTGTTTTTCGGTAGCCCATCACGAAAGAACTCCACAGTTAAGCGTGCTTGACCTGGAGCAATTTTAGGATGGGTGACCTCCTGGGAAGTTTTCCCAGGAAGCGTGTGAGTGAGGACAAAGCACGCTGGAAACACTCGTGTTGGTCTGTAGGGTCTGTCATTAATCCAGGAAGCAGCCAGAGTGACGTACTCGTGTATAAGAGCCATTATTTCGTGGGTGTAAGGGCCCAATGGAGGCTTGAAGTGGGGACGTTACAATATGGTATCAGAGCAATACGGTCCTAAATAATGTGGTCAGCCCTAACATGTAAAGTTCATTGCCACGAGACGAGCTCGACTCACTGTACTGTAAGTTTTAGTTAATCTATTCATGTTAGTTTTACATATTTTATGTTGCGTTACATCTTCAGTGTAACTAGAAGTTTTCTTTGTGTTTAGAAGAATATGTCTTAAAATTTTATGGGTAGGATTCGATCTATGAGATATTTTTGGAAAAAAAAAAATTTAAGAAAATGTTTCAAGGTATTGCTATATTACGTAATTTAAGTTTGATTTTTGATAAGTTGTACTTATTTTCATAAATAAGGAGCATAAGAAGAGTGTTTTTCAAAAGGAATTTTGTTATAAGCAGATTGGAGTAGAGTATGTTAGGAAAAAAAAAGAATTTAGTTGTTATATTAGTATTTCTAACGAGAGTGTATGTTTCAGGTTTAATAAATTAGACATATATAACTCTTGGTACGTTCTTAAGTTTGATTTTTTTTAGTGTTAATGGATTGATTGGTACTACCTATGTCAACAAGGTGCATCTTGATTTTCGGTAGCCCGTCTCGAAAGAACTCCACAATTAAGCGTGCTTGACCTGGGGCAATTTCAGGATGGGTGACCTCCTGGGAAGTTCTCCCAGGAAGCGTGTGAGTGAGGACAAAGCATGCTTGAAACACTCGTGTTGGTCTGTAGGGTCAGTCGTCAGTCCACAAAGCTGCTAGAGTGGCGCACTCGTATATAAGAGCCATTAATCCGTGGGTGTAAGGGCCCAATGGAGGCTTGAAGCGGGGACGTTACAAATGTGATTGTGACAGTCAGTAGTCCCGTGATCCGTATGGAGAAACACCGGGTAAGCTGTGCAATCCCACACCGCCTGGGGAAGGTCAAGTGGGATGATTTTGAGGCTGTGTAGGTGTGAGACTACACAGTTGAAGAGAGCTTAAATGGATTGATCGGTACTACCAGTAGCCAGAGTAGCATACTCGTGTATAAGAGTCATTCATTCTGTGGGTGTAAGGGCCCAATGGAGGCTTGAAAGGAGGACGTTACAAATGGTATATGATTAAGCGAGTAAAAGAAAAATGTATATGAGAATTGGATTAAGTGATTTTTGTTCTCGTGTTATTCTTAGAAAGAGTGATTTTGATAGTAAGTCTTATTCATATTCCATTAGTTGGATGGATTAGTAAATGTTTCTTTTATAGTGATATGCATGTAGCTCATTCCTGAGAGTATGTTAACTTGTGTGCTTCTAAGCCTATATATTGTCTAGCTCGCATGTGTAAGAAGACCTTTAACGATCCTTAGCTTACATGTAGTTTATGTAATTTACAGAAGACATATGGTCTGTTTGAATGACATCGGTTTGTTAATGTAAGGACCCAATGGAGGCTTGAAGCGGGGACGTTACAAATGGTATCAGAGCCTTGACCCAGCCGAAAGTGTGGTCGGCGAGGACGTCGAACCCTGCAAGGGGGGGGGGTGATTGTGACAGTCAGTAGTCCTGTGATTCGTATGGAGAAACACCGGGTAAGCTGTGCAATCCCACACCGCCATTCATTGGTCAAGTGTGATGATTCTGAGGCTGTGTAGGTATGGGACTACACAGTTGAAGAGAGCTTAAGTGGATTGATTGGTACTACCAGTAGCCAGAGTAGCGTACTCGTGTATAAGAGTCATTCATTCTGTGGGTGTAAGGGCCCAATAGAGGCTTGAAAGGAGGACGTTACAAATGGTATATGATTAAGCGAGTAAAAAAAAATGTATATGAGAATTGGATTAAGTGATTTTTGTTCTCGTGTTATTCTTAGAAAGAGTGATTTTGATAGTAAGTCTTATTCCTATTTCATTAGTTGGATGGATTAGTAAATGTTTCTTTTATAGTGATATGCATGTAGCTCATTTCTGAGAGTATGTTAACTTGTGTGCTTCTAAGCCTATATATTGGCTAGCTCGCATGTGTAAGAAGACCTTTAACGATCCTTAGCTTACATGTAGTTTATGTAATTTATAGAAGACATATGGTCTGTTTGAATGACATCAGTTTGTTGATGATATATTAAATCATTATGTGTAGGGCAACATTCTTAAGTATGCTACGAAACTATAATAACAGAATTGTAGCTTTATGGAGGAAATTAAGGAAAAAAAAATTACATTCAATAAAAGAATGGGAACAATTAAAGAGAAGTTTGCATAAGTTCTTCTACCCTACTCTTTGTTGTTTGTTATTTTTGTATTGTATAATGTGTTCTCAAGTGGCATATAAGGATGTTCATAAGAGAAGAATTTTTTTTATAAAATTACGAGCATGTTATTGCAAAATTTATGTATTTAAAGCACGTATATATAAGTTATTGTGATGGAGTATGTTTTGTTATTTAAGTAATGTATAAAGGAATAACAATACTTAAATTAGGTTGTATATGTTATATGTGTTGTACTTTGACCAATAAGATAAAAGTTAAGTACATATTTGTTGGGTCCATATGGTAGATAAAGAGGTCATGTAGTAAGTGGTGACAAACATGAAGTCACTCGTGTATTTGGTAGTTAAATTTTGAGGACGAAATTTCTTTAAGGAGGGTAGAATGTAATACCCGGTAAAAATATACATATATTTTAAATTTTATTGTTATACAATTTGTGTGAGAATAAGTAATTTATTTATTTCTACTAATAGTGAATAGAGATAATTGCTTAGAATAGCATTGATAGATTTCTAAACATAGTTGAAATTATAGTAAGTGTCAAGGTAAAATTAAGGTGTTTTTACGAATTAGGATAATTACTCAATTAAAACCCAATATGAAAGTCTATTAGAGTCTTGTAGATTATTGAGTGGGTAATTTATTGTATGAGTACATTAAATAACATTATAATGGAATTAATGTTAAAAAAATTCGTAGGTTTGGATAAATTCGCAGGATTAAAAACTGTTTTAGTAAAATGATCATATCTAGAGTTTTAGAGCTCCGATTAAGGTGATTCCAGTGGCGTTGGAAAGATAATTCAAAGATCTATAAATTTTATAGAGATAGTTATATCATAATTCGGAAGTTTTCTAGGTGAAAACTGAGCTAAAGTTACGAGATAGATGGCTTATTTTTAAAATTTAAAAATTAGATATTTGTTGATTAAATAATATTTTAGCATTTTATTATATATTATTATTTTTAGTTAACCTAAACCTATTAGAATACGGTCTCTCATAATCTTCAGTACATATTTTTTTATCAAACCCTAAACTATCATAGTTTTAGTTTTCCTTTCCAAACCAATTAGTCAAAGCTTCATTCTTCTTCATGGTTGCTCCTACACTTCTTATTTTTCTACCTTCATTCTTAAAGTTTTGGATTTATAATCAAGGTTTGCGGGCTTGAGACATCAAATAGAAAGTTGTGAAGAGGTATGAAATATTTTCTTGCTCAATAATGCTAAATGCTAAATGTTATCTAAGGTTCGGACCTATTATATTTTTCGTTTTAAAAAAAAAACAAGTCCCAGTAAAGTTATGATATCTCTCTTGATATTGATCCGTTTTTAGAGATTTTTGTATCGTTAGAAAGCTTATTCGATGATCTAAAATTTTTATCAAGAAACTAATAACCAATTCGGTGTTCTTCTATGTCGAAAATTATCATCTTTCTGCTATTGTTGTAATTCGTTTTCTTTATATTTCCAGAAAAATTGCTTTCACTTAAAATACAATAACTCTCTCAATTCTAATCCATTTTTAATGATTTATATATGGTCTTAAAGCTTATTCAATTTCCCATAAGTTTTATGAAGAAACTTTTTGTTAATTCGAACTCATACTATGTCAAAAAGTTAGTTTTTTTCAATATCATGTAATTCGTTTTATATTTTTGCTAAGTCGTGTAATTCGTTACTCCATATTTCTTCTCAGAAATAGTTTCAGTAAAACAATCATAACTTCCTCAGTTTTAATCTATTTTTAATGATCTTTATATCATTGGAAAGATAATGAAATTTTCTATAATTTTTATGAAGACAACTTTCACTGGATTAGTATAGTTGTTGGTCAAAAATAGTGATCTTTCTGTTGTACTGTAAGAGTACGAATTTTAATGTTAGGGCCTTGAATTATGTGTTGTTATAGGTAGTAGTGACGAGATAACAAGTCTTAAGCAGTGGGATTTGAGGATCTTGTCCTCAACAAGAAAATTCATTGAGGTGCTTGGAGTAGCAAGAAGGTGTTCTTAACAACTGAGGTAAGAAGAGTGGACATCTGTGCACAGGGTGTATGTTGAAACATACAATTTTATTATGGGTTTGTATTTACATGTTTTATTCTATGGTAGATTGTTGTTTTATGCTAATGTTACTAGTGTGTGATAGTGATAAGGCTTTTGACTGTTTGTGTGAGAATAGCACTTATAGGATAGGTTTTCTACTGCTGGTGTGAGCATAGCACTGCAGGATATATTTTTGGCTGCTTGTATGGGTTTACTTGTAGGTTATCCTATCATGGGTGAGTACAACTTGTGATAAGGGATTGCCCTATTGGATGCCGAGTGTGAGAACAACACAAGGCAGGGCAAGTTACACTTCATGTCTGATCAACATGAGTGGGAGTAGATTATCGCACAGTAGATTATCGTATGTGAGGACAATGTGCGATAACATACTATGTGTTATGTGTGTGAGTATAGCATGCATTAAGATTACACTGTGATATGATGTTGTATTGTATGTGAGAATAATATGTGATATGACATGTTGTTATATGTATGCAAGTATGGTATGAATTAATTTGATGTTGTGATATTGTTATACTTATGACTATGTTATCTAGTTTGGGGGGGGGGGGGGGGGTTATGTCCTACATAGCTCTTCTTACTGGGCGTTAGCTCACGGGTACTCTGTGTCCAGGTAAAGACAAAACTAAACAGTGAGGATGGCGAGCTCGAGGCGTGGATTACATGTTAGGGGATTGTCATGATGTTTTGGTTTAAAAATATTTCATTAAAGATTATGATTCAAATAATTTTTGTAAAGCTTTATATTTTAAGGTTATGAATAGATAAATGTTTGTTTTAAAAATAATGAGATCTCATGCTAAGTTATTTTTCATTAAAGAAGTCTTTTATTGTCTTTATCTTAAATGGTTTTAAATGGACTAGCTACTGTGACGTCTCGGGAAATCGGGGCGTTACAATTATCAACAGAGTTGGCCTAATCGGCATCTGTAATTTGTTGGACATCTGTAAATTTTGAGTTGGTGTAAAGCTGAGACTACATAGAATGAGTTGTACATGTTTGCAAGCATAATTAGAGGTTGGGGCCTTTAAGGAACTGATTTAGCTTGTTTATGGCAAAACCATATTCAACAAAATAAATAGTTTTTCTATTAGATAATTCATACATTATAATATATAATTTTTTTGATTTTATAAATAAATATTTTTTTAAATGAATTTTATAAATATATATATATTTGACTCAGAATTAAAACTTTCATAGTTTTTTATTTTATTATTTATTGGGCTTTTATATATGCTCTGAGTTATAATTAGTTTGTGAAATCAGTGAAAAGGAAATATTAAATTTTGAGTTGTATAAATAATAGCAACTAAGTGCATGTTTGACATTATAATTAAAAAACTGTTTTTTGTTTTTTAAAAACAGAAAATTGTTTTTTGAAAACAATTTGGCTTGTTTGGCCTTATTTTTTGAAAACAGTTTTCAGAAAACAAAGTTACAAAAAACAAGAATTTTGAAAACAACAAAATGTTGTTTTCTGTTTTAAAAACCAATTCACTTTTAGTCAATATTGTTTTTAAAAAACACTAACCAAACATGACTTGTTTTTAAAAACTTCAAAAACTATTTTTTGTTCTAATTTCTAAAATCAATTTTTCGAAAACAAAAAACAGAAAAACAATACCAAACATGCTCTAAGTCTTTATTATTTTTTTTTTTATTGTTTTCTCAAAATTTTTAGTTTTTTTTTATTTCTTTTAAAAAGAATCTCTATAGTGGCAAATAATAGTGCCCGCCAAAGAACACAGTTTAGTTTACCGCTTTATAAATCTACAAAGTCTAAGCCTAAGTCTATGAACATGTGTAGCTAAACACTTGATTATGGTTAGATGGATATTGTTTGACATTGTTTTATGGTATTAATATGATTTATTTCCCCCAGTTTTTATGTATTATATTTCATTTGTGCTTCATTATTTTTAATTGTTTGGCCATCAATTAACTGTTTTATGATTTCGATGCGAGATTTGAGAAGTGAGTGTTGATTATGCTATACTGAAATAGAACTGAATTTCGATATAGGACGAGAGTACCTATATAGTTTAGATAGCTTATAGGAATTTTGTGTTTAATGTCTGTTGCATGTTAAATTTATCACGAGAGTAGAAAGTTTGCATGTAATTGAGATTTATATATCTGAGAAGACTATAAATTACCTTAGTAAACCTGTTATTGCATAGAAATTGATAATAGGAAGATAATCATATTAAGCCATATTCAATAGAAATAATTGAAATCGAAGCCCTAGTTTTTATTAACTGTTAATTTCCTTATTAGTTTAATTGCTTCTTCTTTCACTATTTATTTATTTTCTAGTTTTAATCTTTTCTTAATTTTTATTCAACAAAGTAAAAGTTTAATTTTAACGTACTTAACTACAATTCTCGTGGGATCGACTTCACTCTTGGTGAGTTTACAACTTATTAACGATACGTACACTTGTGTGTGCAAATTACCACAACAAAAGTGCTCTTTTTTTTTTTTTGAAAACTTTATTTGTTATTATTATTGTAACATAATATATGTCAATTGAAAAAAAAAAAAATCTCTTTGTACATGGGAGAGTTGGTTATATTTTTCATATGCATTTCTATAAATAAAATAAATAAAAATTATTAATCTTATATAAGATACCTCATCATAATTAAATAAATTACTACCATCAGATTATAAATCAAAGACTATAAAAATGCTCTTACACGTGAGAGCAAAAATGATACTCTCACATAAAGAGTTCCCTATTTATATATATATCTATTCTATATAAAGTGTGGCTATATAACAGAATTCTTGGTTTATGAGAAATTCATGGGTGACTTTTTATTTATATTAAAAATAAAATGGTTTATGAGAAATTCATGGGTCACTTTTTATTTATATATAATAAAATAAACCCATTAAATCGAAAAAAAAAATACGATTGGGTTTTTGCTGTTGTACATCTACGATTAGGTTTTCTAAATATACTTATGTTATTTAGTTGGATTTTATTTTAAATAAGAATTTACTACTATTTATAAATTTTCTATTTGTTTTTTTTGGCTCGATCAGGTTATACTTGTTTAGCTCCACATTTATTCTATATAAAATATGGTTATATAACAGAATTTTTGGTTTATGAAAAATTGTTGGGTGACTTTTTTTTTTAAATAAAAAAAAAACAAATTATTAGATGTTGGCACGTAAAGGGTCAGCATCCTACATTTAGAATTAGTTAAATTTTAAATATTATTTTAAATTAAATTTGAATGTTTTGATAGTTTAACCAGATGAGCATTTTTATTAATTCCGAAGATAAATTTAGGACGAATAATAATTTTTTTTTAATTACTATTACAAAGTATAATAGTAATTTTTATTTTTATTTAAATCACTATTATGCTTTTAAATTTAAATGATTATCACTTCATTAAATATTATTAATTTTAAAATTATGATATTAAAAAAAATTAAAAACTAAAATAAAATTAACATACGTGACTCGTAACATCTATCTAATATATAATATATATATATTTATACTACCACAGTGCAGTACCACAGTGCAGTACAATGCAAGCACAAATGAACATCATATATGATTCATATACCTCTAATCTTTTATCACTAAAAGGGTGGGCCATATTTCTAATCTTTTATGCTCTACATTTTAATATATTAAGAGTATTGTTATTTCCTTAAATTTCCCTAAGTGTTCTGTTAAAGGTTTATTGGCTGTTGTAACCTTACAGGTTACAGTTAGAGTTTATCCTCACTTCTCTAACTGTTTTATCTACTCTCTTCAACTGTATTAACGGTTTCTTTACCACAGTTAGTGTTGTTCTTATATCCTAGTCTAAGTTGGGTTTAGTTAAGTGGGTTTGGGTTAATTAGTCTGGTTTACTCATGCTGTTATATAAACTCTGTTTCAAGCTTTGCTCTGTAACATTTTGTATCACAATTAATAAAATATTTTCTCTTCTTTCTATTCCGCAATATGGTATCAGAGCGGGAAAGGAATGCTTTCCCTTGATCCGTTCTTTCCTCTTCGTTCTCGCTGTGCTCCTTCACCAGCGACGTCCTATGACTGAAACTGGGCTTGCTCTGTTTCGTCTGTTTCTTTCTTTTCCTTCCAGATTTTCTTTCTCGATATATCTTGATCTGATTCTGCAATGGCCACTGATGATCAAAGCTCCACTCATGGTGTCGATAATGATGGCATGTCTACGATTGCTGGAGATCCCCTCAATCCAACGATGCAACATCATCAAATTCAACAAGCTGTTCAACCAATCTTGAAGATCCTTCACATCCGTATTATTTACATCATGGGGACAATCCTGGTAATGTCCTTGTTTCTCAACTCCTTACTGGACAAGACAATTATATGTCTTGGAGCAAAGCAATGATCTTGGCCATCTCCGTCAAAAACAAGCTTGGATTCTTGGATGGTACCATTCCTAAACCCCTTTCTTCTGATCATATTATGTACAATGCATGGTTTAGGAACAACAACATAGTTATTTCCTGGATTTTGAATTCTGTGTCTAAAGAAATTTCATCTAGTATATTGTACGATGAGTCCGCTGCTGCCATTTGGTCTGATCTTAAGGTTCGTTTTCATCAACGAAATGGTCCTCACATATACAACCTTAGGAGAAGTCTAATGAATTTAAAACAAGAGAATCAAACGGTCAGTATGTACTATACGAAATTGAAAACAATCTGGGAACAATTGTCCAATTATAGGCCAGCTTGTGTTTGTAATGGCTGCACTTGTGGTGGTGTCAAGAAACTTCAAGAACACCACCACATGGAACATATAATGTCATTTCTTATGGGTCTTTCAGATTCCTTTTCCCAAGTTCGTGGGAGTATATTAATCATGGATCTCTTACCCGAAATCAATAGGGTTTTCCACCTTGTCACCCAAGAAGAAAACCAAAAGAGTAACTCAAACACTCCTTCGGATCCTAATCCTGGGATTGCTTTTGCTTTTCAAGGAGAAAAATCTAACCCGAATCAACCAGATTCTCAAGGAAATAAGTCTCATCCTCCAAAAAAGAATAGGCCTTTTTGCACTCATTGTAATGTTCTTGGCCACACTATTGAGAGGTGCTATAAAATCCACGGTTACCCTCCTGGTTACAACAAAAATAAGTCAAAAGATGCTACTGCAAATCAAGTCCAAACCAACAAGGATGTAGATGATGACCAAAGTGAAAAACATGCACTGCTGCCTCAACTTTCTGCTGCACAGTACCAGCAGCTCCTCAACCTGCTTGCTGGACAACAAACCAATATTCCCAACTCTGATCTTGGTAATGGTGCAGGTAACACAGATATTGCTATGTCTAACATGATTAAATTGCCCAATAACAGCTCCTGGATTTTAGATTCAGGGGCAACTAGACATATTTGTTCTAGTATAGGGTTATTTCAAAGCATATATAAAATCGTTCCTACCATGTTACTTCTCCCTAATGGAGATTTGTCTCTGTACATCAAAGTGGCACAATTAAGATTTCAGATCATATCACTTTTCAAGATGTTTTATATGTACCCAATTTCAAGTACAACATCATATCGGTACATTGTTTAACCTGTGACGAAAACCTAGATATAAAGTTCTCTACTAATGAGTTTGTTTTGCAGGATCTTGTCAACAAGGGGATGATTGGCAGAGGTGAATCAAAGGGTGGTCTGTACATGCTTGATCCTACCCCTGCTGCTTATCATGTTCTTGCTGTCGATGCAGAAACTTGGCATGCTAGATTAGGACATTTGTCCAACAAATACCTAAATTTGTTAAGAAACAGACTCAATTGTAATACTCATGTTTTACATAAAGATTCCCCTTGTTATGTTTGTCCTATGGCTAAGCAAAGGAAACTCCCTTTTCCAAATAACAATAATTTTGCTTGCCACATATTTGATTTAGTTCATTGTGATATTTGGGGACCTTACCATGTTCCCTCCCATTCAAATTTTAGGTTCTTCCTTACTCTTGTGGATGATCACTCTCGCTTTACTTGGATTTATCTTTTAAAACAAAAATCTGATGCTTTGAATGTACTTCCTCAATTCTTGTCTTATGTTCAAAATCAATTTGGTTGCATGATTAAAGGATTTAGATTTGACAATGCTCCTGAGTTAACCTTCAAAGATCTTTTTTTTAAAACATGGAATCTTACATGATTTTACTTGTGTAGAAGCTCCCGAACAGAATGCCGTTGCTGAAAGAAAACACCAACACTTGTTAAATGTGGCTCGTGCTTTATGTTTTCAAGCTCATATGCCAATAAAATTTTGGGGAGAATGCATCATGACAGCTGCATTCTTAATCAATCGTATACCATCCCCAAATTTACAAAACAAATCACCATATGAGTTATTATTCAAGAAGGAGCCTGATTATCAACATTTAAAGACATTTGGATGTTTAGCTTTTGCATCTACTCTTTCAGCTCATAGGGCAAAATTCGATCCTAGAGCACGTACTTGTGTTTTCATTGGATATCCTCAAGGGGTAAAAGGATATCGTCTTTATGACATTAATAACAAACAGATTTTTATTTTTAGAAATGTGGTTTTTCATGAACATATATTTCCTTTCTTGAAATTAAATGAAAATACTACTAACATTGATCCTTTTCTTACTACTGTTTTGCCTTCTAATAATGTTTCTAAGACACCTATTGATGATTACCAACAAGCCATTCCAGAGGCACCTGACTCGTCTCAACATCTCCACACCAGTACACAAAGCTCTTCCAACAACACACCTGATGCACCAAGTCTGGCTGCTGCTGCAGAAAATTTACAACCTGTTGCTACAGAAGAATTGCAGGAACATATCACTGAACAACCTGATGTTGTTACTCGAAAAACAAGCAGAATAACTAGACCACCAGCATATCTCAAAGACTTTGAATTCTATTCCACTTTGCAAGACAAATCATCCACACCTCACACTTTAAATAAATATCTTTCCTATGCTAGATTAGCTGAATCTTACAAAGCTTTTATCCTCGCAGTTACTTCTCTAAAGGAACCACAAACATACAAACAAGCCATTCAATTTCAACAATGGCTTGATGCTATGAATGCTGAATTAACTGCTCTTCGTAACAACAAGACATGGAGTGTTGTTCCCCTACCACCTAATAGACGTGTTATCGGTTGTCGCTGGGTTTATAAAATAAAACTTAATAGCGATGGTTCAGTTGAAAGATTCAAGGCAAGACTTGTTTCTCAAGGGTATACGCAATAAGAGGGCCTAGATTTTTTTGACACTTTCTCACCTGTGGCCAAAATGGTCACTCTTAAACTTCTTCTCGCTATCTCTAATATCAAACAATGGCATACACTACAAATCGACATAAATAATGCCTTTTTTAAACGGGGACCTCAATGAAGAGGTCTATATGGCACTACCTCCTGGACTAACCGATTCTGACCATGACTCTACAGGTACCAAACTCGTGTGTAAACTCCACAAATCGATCTACGGTCTATGTCAATCTTCACGACAATGGTACAAGAAGCTCACGGCAGCTCTCATCCAAGAAGGCTTCAAACAATCCAAAGCTGACTATACTCTCTTCACTCGAGGAATCAATGACAGCTTCATAGCACTCCTTGTGTACGTTGATGACATTGTCATCACTGGTCCCAATATTCACATTTTGCACCAGCTACTAACCACTCTCAATCAACAATTCAAACTTGAGGCACTCGGTCAGCTCAAGTATTTTCTCGGATTCGAAATTGCCAGAGCTTCTACTGGCCTTTTCCTCTCTCAGGGACAATATACGCTTCAGTTACTCGAAGATAATGGCTACATTGGGTGCAAACCAGCAAAAGCCCCAATGGATCCTAGAACTGTAACGCCCGTATTTTATAATAGTAAAATCCGAAGTCTAATTTTGATAATTAATATAGTAATAATTATATGGATCGGGATCCCGAGTATCAAAATACTAGTTAAAAGTGTTTTACTAATATGTACATATACATTTTTTTTTTTAAAATTTAGCGGACAAGCATCCTCAAAATACAGACTCCAAAATACTAATAAACCGAAACCCTCCAGGTTGCACTGCCGCGATATGTACAATCATGCCGAGTTCCACCTCACTGTTCCTCCAGCTTTGCTTTTCCTTTACCTACACAAGGTAGCAAACTGATGAGTCAACAGACTCAGTAAGATATGCAAGAAATATATAAAAGTAGCACGCTGCCAGCTTTATGATCAAGCTGCCCTGAGCTTAACAACGAAGCTCACCAAATGGTTAAGAACGTTCTTAAGGGTAGTACGACTACTATACCAAATGCACTAAAGTACCAACTCTGTACTTGTGTTGGTAGAGCCCTAACTGTACTCCCAGGAATTACTAAGTGTTGTACCACGAACACGACGTACCCTGGGTACTCGTGTTGGTAACACCGTAACCACATTAATATTCAAAACAAGCATATACATTCATATATATATTCTTACGCTATCTTACCTCGTTCCTTGCTCAAGTGTGTCGGTCAGCCTGAGTGGAAGTGCAGCTCGACGTTTTACAGGGCCCTAAACCATAATGTTTAAAATCCGATGAGAGACTCGCTAAAACACTTATCGGGGATTTAAAATAGAAACTAAACTTAACCCTATCGATAAAAAGGATGCCAACACTCTAATTTACTTAAAAACGGGAAAAACTAGGGCTCGGGAAAAAGCCCCAACCGGCAGGCCGGTTCCCAACCGGAAGTCCGGTTCCTGGGACCAACCGGTCGACCGGTTGCAACAGGGCCCCAGGAACCGGAATTCCGGTTCTGAGCTGGGAACCCCAAAAATTCCCCCCCCTTTACTCAAATCAATACCAAATCTTCTAAAAACTTCCAGAATACCTGCATACACTATTCTAAACCAAACCCAAGCTACAAATCACAACAATTCATTCAAATTCCAAAAACACCATTAGAGAGCTAAGTTTGAGTTCTCAAACTCTAACTTTGCTCAAACCTCAATTCAATCCATAACTTTAGTTCAAAATAACTCAAACAACATCAAACAATCTGCAGAATACTAAATTAAACCGCCATAGGCTATACAGCAACATATCACTCAAATTTCTTCAAAATAACTAACTTAGGTTATGGAAAACTTAAGGAAAAAGAATAGGGGAAGTTACCTTGAATTGGAACCTTAGAACTCAATTAGAATTCTTGATATTCAGCTGAAAACTCACAGCCCCTTGCTGCCTAGAAAAATCGAGAGAGAGAGAGGAAGAAGAAGGTTGAGGGAAGAGTGATGACTTTCTCTAGTATTTTCTAGTTTTTTCCTCAAGAATAAAGGTTAAAGACTCTTTTCTATAAATGTAATGTTTTAAAATCAGAATAAATAAAATAATGTAAAATAAAAGAATAAAGATTAATAACTATCCTTTAATTAACTACCAATAACTTAGCAAAAGGGTTTCTAAGGCATTTTAATCACCAAAATATCCCAATTAATAACCAATACTATTAAACCTACTATAATGCCCCGGAATAAAACAATGCTATAACATACAACATACAACTCTCTAAAGGCCCAACGCCGCTGTCCACCGCTTCCGAACACCAACACAACAATTGAGAAATTTACATGAATAGCATAATAAATATATACGAACTCAGATAAATTCCCATAATTGTATTATTATTAATAATAATAAAATCTCATACATAAACCCTAATTATTTAATAATTTAAGGTATTAATCATATGCGGTCTTTACACCAAATTGGATGACCAACAAGGCGAGCTCGCCTCTGGCCAATCCTTCAGAATATAGACAGCTCATTGGCAAGCTCCTCTATTTGACTTTATCTAGGCCTGATATTACCTTCGCAGTAAACAACTTGAGCCAGCTTATGTCCGCTCCTCGAACACCTCATATGCAGGCTGTGTCTCATTTACTTCGGCATCTCAAAGGAAGTCCTGGGCAAGGATTACTATATCCTGCTAACTCCTCTATGCATCTCCGAGGTTTTTCAGACTCGGATTGGGCTTCTTGTCCCGTTACAAGACGCACAACTACCGGTTTTTGCATTTTTTTCGGTGATTGTCTCATCTCTTGGAAGACCAAGAAGCAACCTACCATTTCCAAGAGTTCTGCTGAAGCCAAATATCGAGCACTTGCTGCCACCACCAGTGAGATTACTTGGCTTCAATATCTTCTCCAAGATTTCCAAATTCCACAACACAAACCAGCATTATCTACTGTGATAATCAGTCGGCAATCCACATTGCAAACAATCCCACCTTTCACGAGCGCACCAAACATATCGAGCTAGATTGTCACCTCATTCGTGACAAAATTAACAACTCAACTATTCGGTTAATGCCTGTTTCAAGCAATCTACAGTTAGCCGATGCTTTCACCAAACCTTTACCTTCCACTACTCTCTCTACTCATACTACCAAGATGTCTGTATATGACATATACAGTCCACCTTGAGGGGGGGATATTAAGAGTATTGTTATTTCCTTAAATTTCCCTAAGTGTTCTGTTAAAGGTTTATTGGCTGTTGTAACCTTACAAGTTACAGTTAGAGTTTATCCTCACTTCTCTAACTGTTTTATCTACTCTCTTCAACTGTATTAACGGTTTCTTTACCACAGTTAGTGTTGTTCTTATATCCTAGTCTAAGTTGGGTTTAGTTAAGTGGGTTTGGGTTAATTAGTCTGGTTTACTCATGCTGTTATATAAACTCAGTTTCAAGCTTTGCTCTGTAACATTTTGTATCACAATTAATAAAATCTTTTCTCTTCTTTCTATTCCGCAATATAATAATGTATTTTTTACAAAATAAATATATTGAACCTTCTAATGTTTTTTATTTTTTTATTTTAAAAAAGTACTTGTGAATCTCACAAGTTGCCAAGTTGGTGAACAAGAATTTCTGTGATTTAAAACATGCTGTTTTTTATTTTTTGGACCTTTTATTTTAATTGGTGGAGAAGCAAAAAAAGATAATGTACTTTGAGGTGACAAAGTTTGTTTGACACTATCTAAAGCATGGTGATGTTTAAAGTTGACTTGATCATTAGAGACTATAAACCAAAACTAATAACTCGATTATTTTATCATTGTAGCAAACACAAATTCAATCTCAAGCACCAAAAAGAAAGTAGGTACGTTCTCATGGCACCTCCCTCGGAAGAATTGGTAAACACTCCACAAATCGTTAGCGGTGAAAGGAAACAAGAAGAAGAGAACTTTGCATACGCAGCACAGCTTGTGAACTCAAGTGTGCTCTCCATGTCCTTGCAATCTGCCATTGAGCTTGGAGTTTTTGATATCATAGCCAAAGCTGGTGATGCAGCTAAGCTCTCCGCGCAGGACATCGTGGCGCAGATGCCTACCACCAACCCTGATGCGCCTAGAATGTTAGACCGCATCCTCAGAATGCTGGCCAGCCACTCTGTGCTTGCATGTTCTCTGGAGAATGAGGATTTAAGGGTGTACGGTCTTAATGATGTATCCAAGTTATTTGTTACTAATGAAGATGGTGTTTCATTGGGTCCATTCATGTCTTTGTTGCAAGATAAGGTCTTCTTCGATAGCTGGTCAGTATTTATTTAGTCCTCTGTTTATATATGCTGTCCATTTTTCCTGTCCAAGGTATATGATATTCAGACATTGTTTACTTTGGTTTTGGAATTAGATTTTTCCCAAAATAACTCTGGATTTCCTATATATATACATAAAAAAAAACTGTCTCGAAAAACTAAAACTAAACAAAAAATATGTTATGTATAATAAATAAAACCATACCTGTTTTAACTCACGCATACATTAATATTTTCTTGTAAACTAATTTTTTCAAATAAAAAAAATAAAATCAGAACGCATGTATAATGTAATCTATAATTATTAAAAAAGTACCAACTAACATTTTTATTTTCTTGCTTTATTTTATAACTAGTGAAGTTATACCTGCTACGCACGTGATGCAAAATATTCATGACCATATAAATATTGAGAAAAAAATACTACTTATACTCAATATTACTATAAAATATTATATCACTATTATTATAATTAATTAAATATTAATTCTGTTAACTATTTGTAAGGTGAAGACTATCCCCACTTAAAAATATATATATAAATATAGAAAAATTAAAAATATATTCCAAAAAATAATTGTACAATATATATTTATAATATATTTTTAGCACATAAATAGTTATTATTCTATTATGTTTATAAGACAATACACACTTTAGTTATTTAGCTTCTATATATATATATTAATTCTAAATAAATTTAACGCCAAAGATATGATATGTTACAGTTGTATTTGTTGTTTTTAATACTCCCGTAAAACATGTTATTTAAATCTTATTTTTAAAAATATAAATGACTCTATTTTTTTTTTAAAAAAATAATTACATAATATTTTAAATGAGTATACAATATAGACCACCATTTATAAAAATAAAATTATACATATATAAAACATTATAAAGATGCGAGTACACTCATTTTTGGATCATATATATATATATCACCATGTATACATCTACATAAAACTTTTTTTTTTTAAATGACATAAAACCTAATTACATATATATTGGAGAATTATGTGGTGTACCTACATAGACCCTAATTATATATATAGGAGAATTTCGTGCACCCAAAAATAAAAAATTTCATTAATATTTTAGTTAGTGATAGTTTGTTTCTTTAATAGTATAATTATATAAAGATAAATTATATTTTTAGTATAAAAAATTATTCAAAATTTATCAAAAGATTCTATAGTACTGTAATGTACATCTTCAGTAGCATTCTCTTCATTTTTTAAAAAACAATTTGTTAATATAGTTTATAATCAAAAATTTATAGTTGTCTTACAAATATTTATTTAGTTAGCTAAAATTAGTCAAAATTATATATATATTTCACAATAACTTTCAAATTGTACAAAATCAATTTTACATTGTTAGAAAATTATATAAAACATAACGAAATACAACTAAGGAAGCCATTGGTAATATTTACTATAATTTGAGTAGTTTTATTTTTTTTTTTTTTAAAAAAAAAAAAGAAAAATTAAATTTGAAAAAATAAAGAAACTCCACAAAGATATAAAGAAAAAGAAAAATATGTATCCTACTTTATAATTATGTTATAACTTTTTTTTAATATTTTATATTAGATAATAAAAATTTAAATAATTTAATCTTAAATTTTTATCAACTTAATTAAAATAATATTACAAAATATTTTTTCTAAATATATATACATTTGTATGCATTTTAATATTGTATATAAAAAATAGAACTATCTTAATATTATGTCTACCTAAAGTATTAATGTATTTATCAAAATTATTTTTCATATTATTTCTAATAATTTATTATAAAATAATAAAATACTTTATCATACATACTTCTTGAGTTCTAGATATTTTATTAAAAAAAATTTACTTTAAGAGAATAATTTTTCAAAAGAATATTAAAAAAAATATATATTTTTACTAATATTTGTTTTTTACTAATAACTTACTATCATATTAGTTTGGATTTAATGTTAATTAACAAGAAAAAAAAAGGTCATTTTTGTAATTTAAGAAGCCCAAAACAACATTCCCTCTTTTATATATTTATTTATATAGATTACTAATAATTTTTTTTTTACTAATAACTCACTACAATATTAATTTGGATTTAATGGTAATTAACAAAATAAATAAAGATAATTTTATAATTTATTGTAAAAGCCCAAAACAACATTCTCACTTTTATATAGTTATAGATATATGATTAATCTAAAATTTTAAAGGTATTTTATGCATTCATTATTTTTTATTTATATATAGATTAGTACATTTTTAATAAATATTGAGTTTTTTTTGGTTAAATTCTCTCAACTATTACTCTACTTACACTTAATTCTCTAAGCTTAAATTTTGATAGTAAAACCCTCTAAAGTACTGAACTGCTTGTAAATTTAAGACGTCATTTATTTTTTTACAGTCAATTGCCGATATAAACTGCTTGTGTGTACATTTTTGTACATGTGTCAAATTTATATTTGTACACCTAATAATATTATTTTAAAAATATAAAAATTATTTCAAAATTTATAATATATATATTTTTTTATTGTTTTAAATATTATATTTTTATTTTTTATAATTTTAAAATGAATTTCGAAAATAATTTTTAAATAATAATATTAGGTATACCAATATAAACTTGCCATGAATACAAGATTGTACACATAAGCAGCCCATAACAGTTAACTGAATGACACCTTAAATTTCCTACTAATTCAATAGTTTGGAGGGTTTTACGGCCAAAATTTGAGCTCGGAGGGTTAAATATAAGGGAAACGATAGTTGGGAAGGTTTTTCCGCAAAAAACTCATAAATATTTCTTGTTTTTGTTTTTGTAAGAAATGTTGGGTTTTTTTTTTTTTTGCACATGATGCTGGTATCTTTTTTAATCAAAATAAATATTTTGTGTGTGATGTTTTTGTTGGACTTTGCTTTTCCACCTTGTTGGGGGCTAACTCATTTTAGTTTTTCCCCATTAGTAGGATATTATCTGCTTTGGGTCTAAGCTCTCACGGTTTTATTTCTGGGAACCTTTCCAAAATACTTCATATTAATGGAGTAGTGTCCATCCTTATATACCCATGACCTTTTTCATTTCTAGCCAATGTGAGACTTTAGTTGCACACCCAATAATCCTCCCCTTAAATCAAGGACCACATACCCGTGGCCTCCCCTCCAGCGAAACCACCTTGCGCTGCCGTTATCAACACCAATGGAACTCGCCGCTTGACCATCAACTTTGTCAAATTGACTTCGACACAAGTCCTAACACCGATCTCCATCTTGTACCACCGTAATTATTAACGAGACACGCCACCTGACTACCTCAATATCAAGTAGACTTTCAATGCAAGACACAATATAGATTTTTAATCGCAAGGTCATCACATTAAAGACTTCTCCCACACATCACATATGCAACCCATTATCCCAGCACTCGTGAATCTTTAGCTTTGATACCACTTGTTGGGCCCCATTCTTTAACCTTGTTGGGCTACCACCTCAACTTGACTCCAACATTAGTATGATATTGTCCGCTTTGGGCCTAAACTCTCACAATTTTATTTTGGACACCTTGTCAAAAGGCCTCATACTAATGGAGTAGGTGGAACACTTATACCCAAAGCAACTCTTGCCTATTCTTTCGATGTAGGACTTTGGTTGATACCTAACAATCCTCCTCTCAAACCAAGGACCAACTCGTGACCTACCCTCCAGCAAAACCACTTTGTACGGCTGCTATCGCCAAATAGAACACACCGTCTGACCTTTAATATTGCTAGGAAGACTTTCAACACAAGACACGAAACACATATCTCCATCTTATATCAACGTAATTACCAACGGGACACACCACTTGACTACTACAATATTAAGTAGAATTTTGTCAAGACACCATACATATCTTCAATTGCGAGGTCATCACATTGAGGGGTTCTCCCACACATTGCACATCCAGCAACCCACTATCCCAAATTTTGAACTTTTAGCTCTAATCCCACTTGTTAAGCCCTATTCTTTCACCTTGTTGGGCCGCCATCTCAACCTGACTCCAACATTAGTATGATATTATCCATTTTGGGCTTAAGCCCTCACAGTTTTGTTTTGAGCACCTTCCCAAAATGTCTCATACTAATGGAGTAGGTGGAACCTTTATATTCAAGGCAACTCTTGTCTATTCTTCTGCTGTGAGACTTGGATTGATAACCCAACAGTTTGAATGCAACCTAGAAAATAAAGCTACCTTTAGTGATAACCTTTTAGTCACAACATAAATTTTTTATAACTAAATGTGACTTTTAGTCACAACATAATAATTTTTATACACAAATTTATAAGGTTATATTTATATGATTTTAAAAAAAATAACCTACATATTTAATTAGTATTTTTTATAGTAAATTTAAACTATTTCAAAAAGGTAAAGTAAATGATTTGTAACAAAAAATAAAGTCAATTAAAAGATAATACAAATTATATATTAAAAAAGATATAATACATACTATTTTTCTTTTTCTTTTTTTTTTTTTAAGTAAAAAAGAAACCATAGGACAATTAATTTTGTATGCATTATACATATATTTTAGTAATGATAAAAATGTTAAGTTTTTATGCTTAATTTTTTAATATAATTAGAAAAATCTTAAATTTTTACATTATATGGACAATGATTGTTTCATTAGCTAAAAGAAGAAATTAAGAAAAAAAAATTATTCGACAAAAAATAAAAAAAAAATTGAGTTTGACTTAAATATTTTGTATATAAACATATTTTTATATAATATAAAAAGAGATATTTTTTTATATATATTTTTTTTAAATTAAGTAACTAAGTTAAGCATAAAAATTTAAATTCATCTTTTATTATTCGTCAATATTAGATCAAAATCTAATAGTTTAATATTTTAAAAATTAATATTTATATTTAAATTTGTTTGGTAACTATTAATGGGTAATACCCATTGAGAAGTGTTCAATATATATATGTAAATGTACTAATTTTAATTAGTTTTTTTGATAGTATTAAATTGAAGTTTTTACACTATATATTGAAATTTTTTATTTGTTTTTTCTTTTTTATTATGGGGCAGAATTTTTTTAAAAATTATTGTGTTTTTTTATACTATGTATTGTGTTTTTTTATACTATGTATTGTGTTAAGTTTTCATTGTTGTTTCACTGTTATTTTTTAGTTGTTCCACTGTTATTTTTAATTCTTATGTTTTGTTGCTTTACGGTTATTTTTATAAAAAGACAGTATTTTTGTAAAAATTTCTATTTAACAGTAAAATTGTAATCTTTTACCCAAAATTCAATATTTTTGTAAAAACTCCTATTAAATTTAATTAGTTAACATCTCTTTAACATTCCATTATATTTGTTTTTTTATTGATTCAATTATCTGAATTATAATGTTTTCTCTTTTATTATATTTAAGTGAACTCATATACTACAAAATAGTATTTTTAGTCACAATAAAAGTTGAGGTTAAAAGTAACAAAGTTGTGACTAATTGTAAATCATAATTCCAATATTGTGATTAAAAGATTTGTGACTAAATGTATTAATCACAAAAATCACAGTTTGTTGTGACTAAAATTAAATTAGTGCCACATTTTACCTAAATACTATGTTTTTGTCACAATAACTTTTTATTATGAGTGAAAATCACATTTAGTCACAAAAAATTTAAGTTATAACTAATGAGTTATTACTAAAGTAGTTGTTTCCCTGGATTACACCAAGTTTTCGTATATACACTTATTCCGTCCTATGTTTATTTTGTATTTGTCAAGTCTTTTCTTCAGTCAGGAAATAAACCATAACTATGCAACCCTATTCCTAATAAATTAATCCCAAAATAACATACTTAAATTATAAGAAAACCTATTGAGGCTACAACTGCAGAATTTACACTTTCAAAATTTTTATTTGTTCTAGTATGTAAATAAATTGTAAATACGGTCCAAGTAATAAATGCCCAAGTCTCCTTTGGATTCCAATTCCAATAGGATCCCCATGCTTCATTAGCCCATACTGCACCTGAAAGAATACTTATGGTTAAAAAGATAAAGCGTAGACTAATAATACGATAACTCCAAAGATCCAATTGTTGAACCAATTGTATTATAATTGAGAATTATTTTTCTCATACGTGTATCATTGGCATTACTATATACAGTGGACAGAGAATTGGACAGGATATATGGGCTGAGGACCCACTTCCTAAAAGCAAAGTTTTAAAAACCAATTAAACTTTTAAATGTTGTTTGATTGAAAGGAAAAAAACATATAAGAATACAATGAGAATAGTAATAGGAATTGAATAGAACTAAATTTAAAATGCATAAAAATAATAAAAGATTATTAAATTCTTTTCTCATCTTGCATTAAAATGGTTTTTCTTTATATTTCAAATGACAAAGTCATTTTATACCAAAATAATAAAAAAATCATTCTATTGAAATGACATTCTTATACTTCAAAATGAAACCAAATAAAGAAATAGAATAAAATTTATTTTATTTCCATTTTATTCTATTTCATTATCTTCAACCAAATGTCACACTAAGATTCGTTTGGTATGTCTTATTAAATTATACTGTATTATATAGTAATAGATTATATTGTGTTTTCTTTCATATTTTTGCATATATAATGCTACATAAATTTTTGATTTATATAAAAATATTGTACGTGGATATGTACATACATAAGCCAATACTAAAATACAGTACTATATAAAATATAATACAACTTAATATAATATCATACCATATAATAAAGTTCACCAAGCAGATTCCTTAAAGAGTTTAAGAGTTAATCTACAAATAATTAATCAACATAATTTTAGTATAAACTTGTATGCCTTGCTTATTTTGAGTTTTGAGCTTCAATGAATGAGCAGGTCCGAACTGAAAGGTGCAATTCTTGAAGGAGGAATACCCTTCAATAGGGTCCATGGAATGCATGCTTTTGAGTATCCAAGCTTGGACCAAAAATTCAACCAGGTAATTAACAAAGCAATGTATAATCAGACTACTTTGGTTATGAAGAAGATCCTAGAGGTTTACAAGGGTTTTGAGAACCTTGGGAAAGTAGTAGATGTTGGGGGTAGTTTAGGGGGGACCCTAAACCAGATCACTTCCAAATACCCTCATGTTAAGGGTATTAATTTTGACTTGCCTCATGTTGTAGAACATGCTCCCTCTTATCCAGGTATTTTCATGAATGGTTTTCTATTTATGAAAGTCATGTCATATATTTTCACTGAGCATTTAAGCTTGTTAATGTTGCAGGGGTTGAACATGTGGGTGGAGATATGTTTGAAAGTGTTCCAACTGGGGATGCCATTTTAATGAAGGTCAGTTTTGGAAGTTTCCCAATTAACTTGCATACACTTTTTCTTGATAGTAATTTTTACTAATGTATACTAATGTTGATGATTTAGTGGATACTTCATGACTGGAGTGATGAACACTGCTTGAAACTACTAAAGAATTGTTACAAAGCTATTCCAGACAATGGGAATGTTATAGTTATGGAGGCCATTCTTCCAACTGTACCAAAGACTAATTCTGCTGATAGATGCACCTCCCAAATGGATGTGCTTATGATGACTCAATGTCCAGGAGGAAAAGAGCGCAGCAAAAAAGAGTTTTTAGCATTGGCAACTGGCGCAGGATTCAGTGGCATAAGATTTGAATGTTTTGTTTGCAACTTTGTGATCATGGAATTCTATAAGTAGATTGTTAAAGCAGAACAAAGAATAAGTGAGCTCTTGAGAAACAATGGTGAACTAGAAAGAACACAATGATTTGAATGAATTGTAATAAGCTCTACCTTATCAGTGGTGACTTTATTTATTTAGACTGAGATGAAAGAAGTTAGACATAATAGTTACAAGAATTGTTATTCAGCTGTAATGACAGCTTTACGAAACTAATAAACTAACTCTCAACTAGTTGGGGAAGCCTCTTGTGTATCATTAACATTCCCCCTAAAAATATTTGGAAACTAGAGAGTTTCATTGAGAGATAGCAAGAAGCTTGGTAAGTAAGTCTGCTATTTGGAGATTGGATGGCAACGGATGTCTCAAGAGTTGGCAGGACTTAATCATGCACAAAATCAAGATCGATCTTTATGTGCTTCATCCGGGCATGGAAAATAGGACTTAGAGCAAGAGAGTTGGCTCCTTGGTTGTCTTTGAGAACTAATTGTTATTAATTTTCACAATGAGCGTGCTATTAAAAACAATAATCAACATAAAGACATGCTCATGCTCATGCTCATGAGTCACTTAGAATCATTAACTAGTTGTCCAAGATCACAAAAACACAAGATGGTCCAATAAAATCTCGACCATTCCATTGTGGTCCTAGTTACACAATATACACTATAAATGACACTGCATCAAAAGATTCTAACACTAATTGCATTTGTAACCAAATGATTTCTGAAAGACTCAAGGCCAAAAAACGGTATCATCAAGCTCTGTACTTAATCTATCTACATCACGTTGTTCTCTTAAAGACCAGCCAACTAAGTTTGTTCCAAGAAAATATGTAGTAGCCTACTACTTGTCTGAGATTGAACGACGATTATCAACAGAGTTGGCCTAATCGGCATCTGTAATTTGTTGGATATCTGTAAATTTTGAGTTGGTGTAAAGCTGAGACTACATAGAATGAGTTGTACACTTTGCCAAGCATACTCAAAGGTAGGGGCTAAGAAACTGATTTAGCTTGTTTTGCCAAAACCATATTCAACACAATAAATAGTTTTTCTATTAGATAAATCATAGATTATAATATATAATTTTTTTTAAATGGATTTTATAAATATATTTTTGAGTTTGTATTAAAACTTTCATAGTTTTTTTATTTTTTTATTTATTGGGTTTTTATATATGCCATGAGTTATAATTAGTTTGTGAAATTAGTATTTGAAAAGGAAATAATAAATTTTGAGTTCTATAAATAATAATAGCAATTAAGTCTTTTTTTTTATTATTTTTCACAAAATTTTTAGTTTTTTATTTCTTTTAGAAAGAATCTCTGTACAATATTATAGTGGCAAATAATAGTGCCAAGAACACATTGTTTTTTTTTTTTTTGAACAAAAGATTATTTATTCATTCAGAAACATTCCGCATCAACAATAGATAAAAGTTCAGAAAGAGCATTACACTTACTAAAGATACGATCTGAGTGAAAACAAGACGTTCGAGCAACACAATGAGCAGTCCTATTAGCAGACCGTTTAATAATTTGCAAAGACACACAATTAAGAGAAGAAAATAAAAAACGATAATCTTCAACTAAAAAACCAAATTGAAATGGCATTGAAACTGAGCCAAGAACACATATTAGTTTACCAGTTTATAAATTTACGAAATTAAGCCTAAGTCGTAAATAGCAAATACGCAATAGCTCATTATCATTATCGAATTCAAATCTACCTGATAACAAAGTCAAATGAAAAATAGTGCACTCTATAATTGAGAATCGGTCTACGAGCCTCACTCCATGACCTAGCTAGTCTTATAAGTAAAATGATTTCGCTCTCTGAAAGTGAATCTTATTTAAGGGATTGGTCCTTCTCAAAGAAAAATCACCTCACACCTTCTGCATATTACACTTTACCCATTACACCCATTCAACTCTAAACTCTTTATTTTCTTAACATTATAACCTCAATTCAATTTCCGACAAAGATAATAGCTTAGTGCATGTTTGACATCGTAACTAAAAAACTGTTTTTTGTTTTTAAAAACAGAAAATTATTTTTTGAAAACAATTTGGCTTGTTTGGCCTTGTTTTTTAAAACAGTTTTCAAAAAACAAAGTTACAAAAAATAAGAATTTTGAAAACAACAAAATGTTGTTTTCTGTTTTAAAAACCAATTCACTTTTAGTTAATATTATTTTTAAAAAACACTAACCAAACATGACTTGTTTTTAAAAACTTCAAAAACTCTTTTTTGTTCTCATTTCTAAAAAATAATTTTTTGAAAACAAAAAACAGAAAACAATACCAAACATGCTCTTTTTTATTTTTTAAAACAATAATAACAATAGGGTAAATAATAATAAAATAAGAACAATAAATAACACACAGTATTTATAAAGGTTCATTCCTTTATAACGATAATAACTTACTTCCTTTTTTGTTGTGTTACTTATGAAAAATTATCAAGATCACAAGGTACGACCAAGTGAGTTTCACAATAATTCTCAAAAGTGTACAATTATTTCTACAGAGTGACTACTATCTTTGTCGCGAAAAAAGATCTCGGAATAATATTGTCTCACTATTTATAGGAAATTTATAAATTTCATTTATCATAAATTAATAGGAAATAATTAGAGAGATTCGAATACAGAATTCCATGATTTACTCTATTTATCATATCAATCCTATGAAAATAAGAATTTTAAATGAGCTATAATTATGCAGACATTTAAGTAAAATTAGATGAGAGTTACGTGGCGAGCCACGTAAATATTAGTTTTATATAAGTTCTAGTGATTTTTGTTTAAGAATTCAGTAACTAAGCAACAGCAACAGCAACAACAATGGTAGATAAATCTATTTAAGTTTTTCATATTTGTAAAGATTATAAATCTAAACTTTTAATTTTCTTTATTTGAGATTTTGAATTGTTCTGATTTATTTGTTTATGAATTTATTGAAATACTTGAATATTTATTTGTTCTGATTTATTCATACTTGAATATTTATATTGATGATTGTTAATGAAATTAGTCTGTAGCTTTATGTTTCTAGAAAAAAAAAAGAAGGTATTTTTTAATATAGAGTTTAAATTTTATATTGATGATTGTTAATGAAATTAGTCTGTAGCTTTATGTTTTTAGAAAAAAAAAAAAGTATTATTTTATATAGAGTTTAAATTTAAATTTATATAAACATATTTATTTTAAAAAGAGTAATTCATAAAAAAAAAAATCGCATAAATACACAAATAAACTAAAAGAATTATCAAGTCTATGGTGGCTCAAATTTTCGCAAAAACTATATTTGTCGACCTAATTCATCCTATATGCTAATGTGGAACTTCATAGGATCGTTACAAAGCCACTTGAAAACCCAAACTACAAAATCGAAATTAATCAAATCCACCCAACAATAAGAAGAAAGTATATTAACAAACACGTAAGCTTCAATAATTTAACAACATACGAAGCTAAATTTGAAATTAAGAATAATAACAAGAAAATTAAAGAGTACCTGAAGCTCTCCGAGCAAGTCCGATAATTTATGGTTATTGAGCAAAACAGTGGCAGTGTACCCTAGAGAGAAGAAATTAGCAAGATCAAAAGATAGGTCTTTTTGAATGGGGAAGCAAGTGTGAAATATGATATGAAATTAATAATACCTGTTCCGCCTATGACGAGGATCTTGGAAAAACTTATACCGGAGTGCAAAGCCATAGCTGCGTTTGGTTGATCGTAAACCAAAGCGAGAGAATTGGATTTGATAATTTGGGGATATACGGTTTGTTAGAGAGATATGTGGCTAAGATGATTTTTTTAAATTTAAAAAAAGATTGTTTAATTTTTTGGGTTTAATTATTGGGTTTATTTGTTAACGGGAGATCAAACCTATTAACATCGTTAAATTTAACAGAATATTCTTTTATTTTTAAGGTATATTCTGTTAAACGAAGAAATACCGTTAGATAGACACTTTTAATATATAAAGATATCTTTAAAAATTCTTACTCATCGAGTACCACTGCCGATAAACGGCACTTGTTCAGCATGCTTTTACTCAGATTACTATGAGATTTGAAATCTGTCCGGATGATAATTGTTGAAGGATTAAACTCTACTCAATTTGGCTCTGACTTGATCTGGATGGATCAATAGAGAGATATACTCAGCCCAAGTCCAAATATATGCAATACGTGTCACCTATGCGAAATCTGGGATAACAATCTTATTTCTAGTCTACTCATTTCAAGCTACGTTACTGACTTGACCGTTAGTGTCCCTTTGGCTGGTACCACCCAGTGTCCCAAAGATTTTATGGTTTACTTCCCCTTTGTTGCGTGCAGCTTGTCGGTGCCTACATCTACAAATAATATACTAAAATATTAGGAGGTGTATAATATATATAGATATATAGAATATTTTTAATAGATATTATAATGATTACTAAATAATTTAACTATAATTAATTTTAAAAAAAATATTAAATCATTAAATTTTGATCCGATAACAAATAGTAGAAGAAAATTTTGAAATTTTATACTTAATTTAAGTAATTAATTAAAAAAAATCAAAAAGTATATTTTTTTACACTATATAAAAATGTATAAAATATATATATTTATACTATATCATATTTATATATTTATTTAAAAAAAAACGCTTATATAATATTTAAATTTATTAATAATTTTTTACCTTCTTTTTTATTTATTTCTTTCAACTGAAATAATCTTAACACATGTAAAATCGAGAGATTTTTTTAATTATATAAAAAATTAAGATAAAATCTTAAATATTTTTAATAACACCTATTTATGAGTAATACCAAGTATGAAAGAATGCGATAATGACCCTTAGAAAACTTAAAATACTGTTTAAATATTTAATGATCTTACTAGTGGATGTGGTTGTGATGAGTCAAACTCGAGGAGAAAAAAAGAGTTCTTAGATATTTGATGTTACATCGAACACCAAATATAAGTTGATTTAAAAAAAAAATAAGAAAAGAAAAAGAAACACACCAAATATGCCATTACATATATTATTCCAATATATTCTTTTAATCGTTATTTATGATATTATTTTTTTTTGATAAAATATTCAATTTATTATATTATAACACAAATATACACTATATATAAATTGTCATAGCTAGTGGGCATAGCATATATGGTTAAGCACTCTGAAAAGAATTGATCAGCCATAGAAGGGAATATTCAACATAAGAATATTCCCCTGTCCTTGCTGTCAAGGTTGTTAGGATTGCAGGTTGTTAGAATTGTAAATCCCCATAAGATTTGATTTTACCTTTATGCTAACGGTATCATTTGTTTTTGTACAATTCACTTTACACGTGTAATGACCTGTATGGTCACTCTCCCATTGTATTGCTCATTGCCCTGCCTATATATATGAAAGTATTCTCCACAGACTCGATTGAGTTGTGTTTTCATTTCTCTGCATTTTCTTACTTTTATCACTTGGTATCAGAGCCTTAAAGGTCGTCGCCCATCTTCTCCATGTCTACCAACCAGAGTCAAATCCCTAGAAACGATGATGCCAATGTCCAAACACCTATCAACACAGCTCCTAACCAATCCACAACCAACCCAGCTGCTCTGCAAGTCGCAACAACATCTAATACTCCAGTGGGAGTAAATCCTTTCAGCAATACCCTAAGTTAGCCATTTTCCTTGAAATCGGACAGACAAAACTTTACACTATGGAAAACCATGGTGTCAACTATCATTCGTGGTCAGGTTGGATGGCTACTTGAATGGCCAAAAGGCTTGTCAACCTGAGTTTCTTACAGCTCAATCTGAAGCAGATGAAACATCAAGCTTCGTTTCACAACCAAATCCAGACTATGAGAGTTGGATAGTTCACGATCAGCTACTGATGGGGTGGCTATATGGATCGATGACAGAGAGCATAGCGTCTGAAGTTATGGGTTGCAGGACAGCTGCCTCACTTTGGACAGCCTTGGAAGAACTCTATGGAGCTCATTCCAGAGCTCATGCAGATGACATTCGAAACAAGATTCAGACAGCAAAGAAAGGGGCTACGAGCATGACGGATTATCTGAGACAGAAGAGGGTTTGGGCCGACTCTCTTGCGCTTACTGGAGAATCATATCCTGAGAAGCATCTTGTCTCAAATGTGCTCTCAAGATTAGACATCAGCTACTTACCTATTGTTCTTCAAATAGAGGCCAGACCACGCACAACATGGCAAGAGTTACAGAGCATTCTGCTGGGTTTTGATGGTAGATTGGAAAGGTTAAATGAAATGACACCTCAGACCAAGCTTCTCAATGGTACTGCTGCCTTTCCATCTGCAAACATGGCACAAAAACCCCAAAATCCCAACTATCCTCGAAAACCATCAAATTTCAGCAACACAGGAGGAGAAAGAGGTTCAAATAACTATGGTAATCGTGGAGGAGTACCAGGAGGCAGAGGAAGAGGCGGTAGGAACAACAACTCCAAGCCTACTTGCCAGATTTGTGGCAAGTATGGCCACTCGGCTGCTATTTGCTATAATAGACATGATGATGCTTATATGGGACAAGTTCCAGACATGGAGAACAATCAAAACCGACACCAACCTCAGGCTCTTGTGGCCACACCAGATCTGGTCAATGATGATAACTGGTACATTGATAGTGGAGCAAGCAATCACCTAACCTCGGATGGCAGCAAACTGTCAAACAAAACAGAATATGGTGGTAAGGAAACTATAACAGTTGGTAATGGTAGTAAGTTACAAATAACTCATATTGGAACTGGTGCTTTACACTATAGTGATTCGACTCGGTTATTGTTAAATGATTTGCTGCATGTTCCACAAATAGCTAAGAATTTAATTAGTGTATCAAAGTTAACAGTTGATAATGATATCTCTATTGACTTCTTTGCTAAATTTTGCTGTGTGAAGGATCGGCTAACAGGGAAGGAGGTGCTTCAGGGAACGCTTAAGGATGGTCTGTATCACTTCACTGCTGCAAATAATTCAAGCCTTAAACCAGTGTCTAAATCTGCCTTTTCTGCCGTGTCTAGTTTGCCTAAGTCTAGTAGCAATGCTGTTAATGTTTCTGTTTCTCTTAGAGATGTTTGGCATAGGAGGCTTGGTCATCCTGTTAGGTTTTATGCCCTAAATAAAACTCTTTACAATCTGATTAGTTATCAATATAAGAAATTTGAAGTGATTGATGTTTGCATGAATTTTACATGCTAATGGTTTAATATGTTTAATATGTTTATTACATTCATACACACAAAATCAGTTAAATCCAGATCATATGTTTATTCACAATTACAGTATCGTCAACACAGTGGAATGTGATTGTGATCATATGAATCAAAAGTTTTGGTCCCTGTTTCATCAGTGTTATTGGATTTACACTAATGTGATAATCAGCGATGATGTGTACTTACACTTGGAGTAAGTGTTATGTTCTTTCCAGGACATTAGTAAAGTATACTAGTTTCGAATGTATGGAGTATACATTGGACTGGACCGATATTGCAACTAAGTTAAGATATTACAAACTTACCGTTATACATATCTTTCCAAGTCAATATCAGTAGTTGATCTTAAGATTAAAAAGAATCTAAATCCTGATATGCTTGGGCTCAACTCAGGAGTGCTATTCATGTTCTTTGATTTATTAGTTAAGCCTACTTTTGGGTCAGGGTGATACGTATATTTTGGGAACATGATAGTATGATTGAGTGGGAGTGCTGAACATAAATATGGAATCTATAGCTTCTACTGGTGTATAGAAGTTAAGTGATGATTCCCTTCGAGCTTAGCAAATAGAAGTAAATGGATGAGCTCTTGTTTAACTGACTAATTATTAGATCACTAAACACCATTTACAGGTAGCTAAGTGTTTTAAGGGGCAAAATACATTGAGGGGTGAGAACGGTAAAGAAATCCCATCTCGATGTAAATCATCTATATAGAGGATCTTTAAATCACAATAAGATTATAACAATGGTTAAATGAGATAGTATATTGGTATCGTGAAACATACAATATGCTCTATATAAGTCTGAGAGTGCAATTCTAAGTTCTAAGAGTGGATTCAACGAAGAATTAATAAGTAGGAATTTACTTGGTAAATTTGGTTCACTTATTGGAAGCTCAGCATATAGATCCATGGTCCCCATTCTAGTTGAGAACATTCTGCTTATAAGACTCATTAATTGATTCGTGATTGATCAATTATAATTCTAAAGTTAGACTATGTCTGATTTTATGAATTTTCACTATTCAGGGGTGAAATTGTAAGGAAAAGAGTTTTCTAGGTTTATTTATTTATTAATAGACTTTATATGTCTAATTAATAATTAAATTAAATGACAATATTATTTAATAATGTATTTTAATTATTAAATAATTAGTTTTGGCATTTAAAAGGTTAGAATTGGAAAATTGGCATTTTTGAGAAAATAGAGATAAAATTTGATAAAATTGCAAAATTAAGTGGGGCCCATTACAACACCTATGGCCGGCCACTTAATATGATTTTTCAAATTAATATTTTCATTATTTTAATGCCAAATAAATCCTAACCTAAACCTAGTAAGTTGCCTATAAATAGAAAGTGATGGCTCATTCACAATACATGCTTTCATTAGCTTTCTGACAGAAATTTCTCTCTTCAGAAAAACTGAGCCTTCCCTCACTCTCTACCTTGGCCGAAACCTCTCTCCCTCTTTTCCTTCATCTTTTTCGTGACCCTAGTGAAAGAGTAAGTGCCCACACACAGTAAGCAGTAACTCAATCATAGATTGGAAGACTGTGAAGGATCAAAGCTTGAAGAAGAAGGAGATTCGGGCTCAGATCTTGATTATACTCTGCTACAGAAAGGAATCAAGGGTTAGAGATCTGAGTGGAAGGAGACATTTATTCCGCTGCATCAATGTAAGGTTTTCTTAACTTTATATGTGTTTATTTTATCGTTTTAGAAAGTTCATATTTAGGATGTTAATAAACATACTTGTGAGTAGATCTAAGATCCTGGTAAAATAATTCCCAACAACTGGTATCAGAGCCATGGTAATTGATTTACTTACATGTAATTTGGACTTTAAAACGATTGTTTGTATGTTCTTTGGATGGTATTATGTTGTATTGAGTGTTATTTGATGATTGATTGATGATTATGAAATTTTCGTGAAAAATAATTGTTATTTCGGTTCTGGAATTATTTTTATTGGATAGTATGGAAAAAATTAAGCAAGTTAGCCTTTTACAGAACTCAATTTGGATTTTATTTGAATTAGTTATGATTTTTTGAAGAATTTACAAAATCGGGGCTGTGCTCATAGTTTCCTGCGATCGCAGAGCTGTCCGTACAGTTTCGATTTTTTTCAATTTTCTTCAATTTTTCATACCTTTTCATGGAATTAACTTCCAATTTTTTGTATGGTTTTATATATATACTATTTCTATTCCTAATTCAATTCTAATTATCATTTTGAATTAATTTAATTTTTTTTATTTAATTCAAGATATTAGTGTAATTTGAATTTGAATAGAACTAGTATTTATCTTTTTGCTTAAAAATCTATCTTATTTTTAAATTTGATTATATTTTTTTTTAAATTTAAGGTCAGATATTTTTTGATATTTAAAATATCTTTTAAGATATTTATAATATCTTTTAAGATATTTAAAAATATCTTATCTTTTAAGATATTTATAATATCTTTTAAAGATATTTATAATATCTTTTAAGATATTTAAAAATATCCTATCTTTTAAGATATTTTAAAAATATCTTATCTATTAAGATTTTTTAAATCTTTTTAGATATTTTGACCTTATTTAAAATTTAAAATAAGATATTTATAATCATGTAATTTTAAATAGATATAAGATATTTTGCTAACTTTTAAATTTTGTTATTTTATTTATTTAAATTAAATTTAAAAATCTGAAAAGATATTTTATTTATCTTTTCTAATTTTTATTTAATTTTTTTATTTTTAAAATAACATTTAATTTTTTAAAAAGTAGTTAGCAAATTTTGAAATGATATTTAGGTTGGTTGAAACCTAATTTTTCAAATAGTAGGTTTAATTTTAAATTTTTTTTAAAATAATTTCGAAATTTTAAATTTTTTTTATTTTTTTTCGAAATTAATTAATTTATTTTTATTTTTTTTGAAATTAATTAAAATATTTTATTTAATTATTTATTTTTCGAAATTATTTATTTAAAATTAAATAAATCCTACTTCCAACTATCCAGCTAAACTTGTTGCAGGAGTATGTGTTTTTAGCTTGTATGTAAGTTTTAAAAACCTATTATTACTTGATTGCAAATAGCCATGGTTACTTTTTGCCAGATCTAATGATCTGATGGCTCCCTTGGTCAAGTAAATAATTTGTAACAGGTAAATTTTACAATCTTCTTTCATCTGTGTATGACCTAGCAACATGATAGGATCCATCCAAAGTGTGCCTGTGTGAGCCTATATGTTTATTTTATTATATAGATGCATATAGGTTGTTGCTAAATAAAATGTCACACCATGATAGATTTTATTTAGGTCCATTTAGTTATTGGACCTATTCAATTAATAACAGTTATTCATTTTAAGGTTAAATTCCTCTCTTTTGGGCCTTGTGTGAGAGTTGGGTGCCATAGAAGTGGGTACGACATACTGAACCCAGCACCCCCTCACATGAACTACCCCAATTGTGAAGGCCCATTTGCCTGATTTGAATAACTGTACTAGGTTAATTATAATAGTTTGACCTAATAAAATTGAATTAGCAACATAATTAACTTTTAAAATATATGAAAATTTATTTTCATTTTAATATTTTAAAGTTAATTTTAAGAAAAACACTTTTAGTTTAGATATTATTTCTAGATAAACTATTTGTATTTTTCTTGTATTTAATTAAATATAGAATTTTAACTAACTAAGATTCTTTCTGGAGCTTATTTAATTAAATATTCCTATTTAAGTTATAAATTAGTTGTATCACCGGATTTTTCTTAACAAACTTAAATTTGAATATTTGATTTAAATTTTAAATCAAGTTGAGGAATCTTAGGCATTAGTTATTAAAGATTCTTAAGATATTTTTTAAGTTAATATCTTTTCAAATATTAACTTAAAATGGAATATTTTAGATATTTTTTGGTTGATATTTTTTTTTAAATATTAACTTCAAAGATATCTTCAAATTAAGTGGTTACAACTTAATTTGTGATATTTAATTAAATCTAGATTTGAAATTATTTAAGTTTTAGATTTTTTCTATATAACTTAAATTAGATATTTTTCAAATTTTTGAAAAGATACTTAGTCAAATAAGATATTTTCTAGATAGTAATTTCTAGACTACTTATTATTTCTAATATTTAAATAGGAAAATATTATACTTTTGTGAAATTAATTATTTAAATAATTAATTTTGGTACAATTTTATTAAGTATATTTTTCCTAGTATTAAATAGAAATTAATAATTAAGGCTTCTCTACACTTAATTATTATTTCTTGAATTTAATATATTTAATTAACTTGAAAAATCTAAATATCTAAGTTGATTTTCATCATGATACTTAAATATTTATTGATTTTTCATGACACTTAATTAAATCGAAAATTATTTTTAGGTTGAAATTTAATTTTTCAACTTAAATTTAAATAATTTTCAAAATATATATTTTTCTTTATTTTATTAATCAATTTCGAAATTGCATTTTAATTATGCAATATTTTCGAATTTTTTTGAAAAATAGATTGAGTTGTAAATTAATTATTTATTTTAATTAATTCTTGGACCAACTCAAGTCAATGATTTTTTCATTTAATAGATTAATTTAAAATAAGTGAATTTAAAATATATATATTAGAAATTGAATTAACTAGTCAAAAGAATATCTAGATAGGTGATATTTTTGCTTGAAGTATTGCTTTTCTATTTTTATTATTTTCGAAAATTGTATAATTTTTTTTTATACTTAATTTTCGAACCCAATAAATATATTCTCAAAGGAAATTTTTAAGTTGTTAATTATTTATTTAATTCATCTTAAATTAATTTCCTTAATATTTATATTTAAGATTATTACTAAGATGGAAATAATTAATTTTATTTCAATCACCATCTAGTATAATTTTATAAATATTATATTAAATTCTTATTTTTGAATTTTAATTCTTAAATAGAATTTAATGAGATTTATTTATTAGAATAATAAGAAAATACATTTTAAACAATGAGCTTTATTATTATTAAGATATTCGATCTCCATTGTGGGTTTTACACCGCGTTTGTTTTAGTGAGTAATCCTCCCTAATGGAGGAACGTTCATTAGCAATTTCGCACCGTTTAATCTCGCATGATAAGTGGTTTGTAAGTGTTTTATATGGTATAGATCACCCTAATGGTGGCGACCATATTTGACTTGCAAATTGCGAAACAATGGTAGAAGCTCATGAGATAGAATAGCCTTGACTCTCGCCTAAACGGACAACGCCGGATTCGATCTTGATCGAATAAAAGGTTGCTAGAATGTTTAACATTTTAGATGAGCTGACAACTCTATTCAATGGATGGTAGCTTTGACTCTCGCCTAAACGGGACACTGATATCAGTTTGTTGAAAACCTTGGAAATTATTTAGGATTGAATTTTAAGTATTTTCTCATATCATTCCTACTTGCTATGTGCTTATGATTTCTGAATTGATTTTGTGTGTTAAACCATTATTAATTTCTATTTGTTGATTTCTATTATTTTGTAGTATCCTGTTTGTCAAAATGAATCCCATGTTATCACTGTTGACTGAAAATAAGCTGAATGGATCTAACTTTAATAAATGGAATGAGAACATTAATATTGCTCTCATAGGAGAAAGTGCCTTGTTTGTTTTAATCGAGCCGTCACCCGAAGTGCTGGGGATAATGCATCCAAAGCCGTGAAAGAAAAGTATGAGCGTTGGCGTAAGGCAAATGACAAAGCTCTATACTTTATGCTTTCTAGCATGGTTGACACCCTCAAAACTCGGTTTTCTAAAACTGAGAAGGCTGCTGAAGTTATGACGAAGTTAAATGAGCTATTCGGTAAGGCATCACTTCAGTCACGCTTTGACGCGACTAAGAAGTACATTAACGCACGGATGGAACCTCATCAAAACGTGCGTGATCATGTTCTCCTCATGTCCAGTTATTTCCAAGAAGCCCAGGATCATGGTGCTGAAATGGACAGTGCTACTCAAGTAAGTCTTATCTTGAACGACGACTCCGCATTTCTACCATACACATCAAATTATGTCATGAATAAGAAGGAAATTGACTTTCATGAATTAGTCAATGACCTTCAAACTTATGAAAATTTGATTGGAGGACCCAAGAAGAAAGGGAGTAAACCTCATCCTGGTAATGGTAATGGGACGATGAAACCTGAAGCAAATGTCGCCTCTGCTTCAAAGCCCAAATCGAAGAAGAAGTGGAAGAACACCAAGAAGCGAACAAAAGTCATGAAAAAGACTGCTCCTTCTGGTGATGCTACACTTAAAGGAAAGTGTTTCCACTGCAATGAAAAAGGCCATTGGAAACCCCAATGTCCTAAACTTCTTGCAAAGAAACAAGGTATTTCCTTTCATAAACTTTAAGAGTTTTAGTGAATTATTATCCAATTGGATTTATAATTCTGGACTAACTTTGTTTATATGTTTTCTTCTTCTTATAGGCCAAGCTACTTGAACTCAATTGAGTTGGATCAGCAAGCTGGACCAAGGGTGAAATCGTCCAGATGAAGATGAAGCTCTTCAATTTATTTTTTGAATTAATTGTTTTTAGTTTAAAGACAATTTGGATTTCAAATTTTAGTTAGGGATATTTATCCCTGTTTCTCTCATATTGTTGCAATATTTTTTTTATTTTTAATAAAGTTTTATTTTTTTTCGAAATTCCCTATTGCAATTTATGAGATTGAGCTTCATTTAATTCTATCTTCATCAATTATTACCACATTATATTTATATGTTTGTATGTGTAAGTGTTTTTATTATTGATGCAAATTCTATAATATTTACAACTCTTCATAGAGTTATATTATATAAACACTAGAAATTATTTCTATGTTTATCAATAATTGTTCATTCTCATACAATTATTAAGAATTTGTTTAATAAAAGGATCTTATGATCTGATAGGGGTGGAGAAAAGTTAAGAAAACTATGCAGTTCAACGATCTTTTATATCTAATGAACTCTGGATAGTATTCAACTCCACATAAACTCTATCACACTTAGAGAATCATGATCTTTACAACCTTTAGGGGTGGATCATAATCTCTATATACTTAGGGGTGGAGGTTATCCATAGTACCCTATATGTATATTCTTAGGGGTGGAGTCTATTCCACAATTCCCTATGAAACACATATCTTGTTTAAACATAGAAGTAATATAATGAGTCAGCTATTGTCAATATAAATTCTTGATCTTGATTGTATGTTCCATTTCGTTTTTACTGTTGTAAGTAAAAGTATGATACCTTTGAAAGTTCTTTGTTAAAGTTTCACACTACCTTAATTGAGTGGGAGAATTTTAAAGTTCTATACCCATCTTCATTAGGTTGATAATTGTGATAGGTACTTAAGAACACTACTGAAAAGCAAATCTATCCATTCACATGGATAGATATAGCTTATCAGAATTATGAGAATAAGATAAAGAACTCTAGTTCAGTCCATTCGAATGACTTGAACCAAGAATTCTTAATCCTCATAAAATTTTATGGTATCTTAATTTTGATTACTTTAATCTCTGGCATGTATTTTTCACTTCAAATACTAGTCTGCTAAGTTGATGACTTAGTCTTGACTTAAAGTTTCAGACTAATACAAAAGTCACAACTAGGTAACTCTCTAAACAATCAGAGGTTAAAAGTATTATTTAACCAGACATCTGCTATTGAGTGGGAGCTATCTGAGATGTAATCAAATAGGGAACATTAGAAGATATTCAAGAAGGATTTATGAAAGTGATCTATATGTCAGATATTAAGGAACTGTGTATCAGTTGTCTTTGTATCACACCATCTAATTTCGAAATTCTTAAGATGGTGCTTACTTTGGGGGTGGAGGAATTATTGTATAATAATTCAAGCTCTACCAGAGAAGAACTATAACTTGGTCTATTCGAAAATACCAGAAAGTTATATCACTGAAGAAAAGTCTACACTGTATTATCTCAATTACATATTTTTCAATATGAGAGATATGTCCTCTGTTAATTCAGATGTACTTTTAAAACAGTAAAGATTTCAGTATCCCTTGATGAGTAAAGCATATAGTAAAGGATGTTTCATAAGAGTATTTATGAACTAGTTTCCAGAAGTTTGGGTGGATTCAAATATACTACACTTGATCTGAAGATCAAGACATCAGATTGACCTATTTGCACAGTTTGTTTTATATTAGTGCAAGTGGGAGTTTGTTAGGTTTTATGCCCTAAATAAAACTCTTTACAATCTGATTAGTTATCAATATAAGAAATTTGAAGTGATTGATGTTTGCATGAATTTTACATGCTAATGGTTTAATATGTTTATTACATTCATACACACAAAATCAGTTAAATCCAGATCATATGTTTATTCACAATTACAGTATCGTCAACACAGTGGAATGTGATTGTGATCATATGAATCAAAAGTTTTGGTCCCTGTTTCATCAGTGTTATTGGATTTACACTAATGTGATAATCAGCGATGATGTGTACTTACACTTGGAGTAAGTGTTATGTTCTTTCCAGGACATTAGTAAAGTATACTAGTTTCGAATGTATGGAGTATACATTGGACTGGACCGATATTGCAACTAAGTTAAGATATTACAAACTTACCGTTATACATATCTTTCCAAGTCAATATCAGTAGTTGATCTTAAGATTAAAAGAATCTAAATCCTGATATGCTTGGGCTCAACTCAGGAGTGCTATTCATGTTCTTTGATTTATTAGTTAAGCCTACTTTTGGGTCAGGGTGATACGTATATTTTGGGAACATGATAGTATGATTGAGTGGGAGTGCTGAACATAAATATGGAATCTATAGCTTCTACTGGTGTATAGAAGTTAAGTGATGATTCCCTTCGAGCTTAGCAAATAGAAGTAAATGGATGAGCTCTTGTTTAACTGACTAATTATTAGATCACTAAACACCATTTACAGGTAGCTAAGTGTTTTAAGGGGCAAAATACATTGAGGGGTGAGAACGGTAAAGAAATCCCATCTCGATGTAAATCATCTATATAGAGGATCTTTAAATCACAATAAGATTATAACAATGGTTAAATGAGATAGTATATTGGTATCGTGAAACATACAATATGCTCTATATAAGTCTGAGAGTGCAATTCTAAGTTCTAAGAGTGGATTCAACGAAGAATTAATAAGTAGGAATTTACTTGGTAAATTTGGTTCACTTATTGGAAGCTCAGCATATAGATCCATGGTCCCCATTCTAGTTGAGAACATTCTGCTTATAAGACTCATTAATTGATTCGTGATTGATCAATTATAATTCTAAAGTTAGACTATGTCTGATTTTATGAATTTTCACTATTCAGGGGTGAAATTGTAAGGAAAAGAGTTTTCTAGGTTTATTTATTTATTAATAGACTTTATATGTCTAATTAATAATTAAATTAAATGACAATATTATTTAATAATGTATTTTAATTATTAAATAATTAGTTTTGGCATTTAAAAGGTTAGAATTGGAAAATTGGCATTTTTGAGAAAATAGAGATAAAATTTGATAAAATTGCAAAATTAAGTGGGGCCCATTACAACACCTATGGCCGGCCACTTAATATGATTTTTCAAATTAATATTTTCATTATTTTAATGCCAAATAAATCCTAACCTAAACCTAGTAAGTTGCCTATAAATAGAAAGTGATGGCTCATTCACAATACATGCTTTCATTAGCTTTCTGACAGAAATTTCTCTCTTCAGAAAAACTGAGCCTTCCCTCACTCTCTACCTTGGCCGAAACCTCTCTCCCTCTTTTCCTTCATCTTTTTCGTGACCCTAGTGAAAGAGTAAGTGCCCACACACAGTAAGCAGTAACTCAATCATAGATTGGAAGACTGTGAAGGATCAAAGCTTGAAGAAGAAGGAGATTCGGGCTCAGATCTTGATTATACTCTGCTACAGAAAGGAATCAAGGGTTAGAGATCTGAGTGGAAGGAGACATTTATTCCGCTGCATCAATGTAAGGTTTTCTTAACTTTATATGTGTTTATTTTATCGTTTTAGAAAGTTCATATTTAGGATGTTAATAAACATACTTGTGAGTAGATCTAAGATCCTGGTAAAATAATTCCCAACACATCCATCATCTCAAGTTTTAGATAAAGTTCTTAAGTTGTCCAATGTAAGAATTAAATCTAATGAAACTCAATATTTTTGCGATGCCTGCCAATTTGGCAAATCTCATGCTTTGCTTTTTAAAAACTCTACCAGCCATGCCTCTAGTGTTCTTAAACTTGTGCACACTAATTTATGGGGGCCAGCCCCTATAATATCACAATCTAACTACAAATTTTATATACACTTTGTAGATGATTATAGCTGATACACCTGGTTATATCCTTTACAACAAAAATCAGATTCACTAGCAGCTTTCACTCACTTTAAGCTCATGGCAGAAAATCAATTTAACTCCAAAATTAAGCACTTAAGGTCTGATTTTGGAGGAGAATATCAACCCTTTAGTCAACTTGTCAATGAAAGTGGCATCTTATTTGAACACTCGTGTCCTCATACTTCCAAAGAAAATGGAAGGGCTGAGAGAAAACATCGCCACATTGTTGAAATGGGGCTCACAATGCTGGCTCAAGCACATATGCCCTTAAAGTATTGACTGAGGCATTCCAATCTGCAGTCTATTTAATCAATAGACTTCCTACCCTGATTCTTAAAGGAAAGTCACCCTATGAAGTTCTTTTCTCAAAACTTCCTGATTATAATTTCCTAAAAGTCTTTGGGGTGGCATGTTTTCCTTGTCTTCGTGCATATCAAACCCATAAGTTTCAATTTCACACTATCAAATGTGTAAATCTTGGGTATAGCACAGTCCATAAAGGCTACAAATGTTTGAGTCCTCATGGACGAATTTATTTCTCTCGGCATGTTGTTTTTAACGAGGCTGAGTTTCTGTTTGCTTCAGGATTTCTTAACAATTACCAACCTGAACAACAACTCACCATGGCTGCACCACACTCTTGGTTTATTTTACCATCGTGTGTCTCCTCTTCCCCTGCTGCTTCCACTTCAGTTTCCCAACCTGTGGTATTCGATTCCTCTCCGAGTTCTGTATCTGCTGCACAATCCCCTTCTAATGCAGACCATATTGGGTGTCCCACTGCAGCATCTCCATGCCCTTTTGAGGTAAGTTCTCCTCAGCCCGAACCTCCAATTGATCCATCCTTTAGTTCTCCTGGTATTGGTTCTTTGGATCTTCCTGCAGAATCTTCTCCAAGCTCTCCAATTGCTGCACCAGCACCTGCTTCTCTCCAGCCTACGCATCCCATGACAACCAGAGCCAAGGCTGGTGTGTTCAAGCCTCGTGTTTTTCTTGGTCAGAGCTCCTTTTCTCTTGATGTCAATGAACCTCTGACTGTTGCAAGTGCACTTCAGCATAAAGGGTGGTTTCATGCTATGTCCGATGAAATTTTGGCTCTAAAAAGGAATGGTACATGGGCTCTTGTTCCCTTTAGCTCCCTGTGTAACATTGTAGGGAACAAGTGGGTATTTCGGATTAAGTACAACAGTGATGGCTCTATTCAACGGCTTAAGGCTTGCTTGGTTGCTAAGAGGTTTCACCAAAGACCCGGAGTTGATTTTGGAGAAACCTTCAGCCCCGTAATCAAGGCTTGTACAGTGAGAGTTGTGTTAACTCTTGTTGTAACATACAATTGGGATGTAATGCAACTCGACATCAATAATGCCTTTCTTAATGGCTCTCTCGAAGAGGATATTTACATGATGCAACCACAAGGTTTTAAAGATCCAAGCAAGCCGCACCATGTTTGTAAGCTACACAAGTCAATCTACGGATTGAAACAAGCCCCACGCGTTTGGTACGATCAGCTCAAAAGTACTCTGGTGAAATGGAACTTTGTAAATTCTAGAGCCGACACATCATTCTTTATGTTGAAGCACACTAGCCATGTGATAATGGTGTTGATTTATGTTGATGATATTATTGTAACTGGGAACAACACCACAGAAGTCAACAACTTTATCACCAAGCTAAACAAAATCTTCTCTCTAAAAGACCTCGGGCACTTACACTTCTTCCTTGGAATTGAAGTGTTCAGAGACTCAACGGGAATTTATTTATCACAAGGAAAGTACATTGGGGAGTTGCTGCAGAAAGTGAAAATGGAGAATGTCAAACCAAGTCCCACTCCCATGACAGCTGGGAAAACTCTCTCAATTTTAGATGGTCAACCTCTGTTTAATGCCACTGAATACAGAAGCATTGTTGGCGCACTTCAATATCTAAGCCATACGAGACCCGACATCTCCTTCGCTATAAATAAGTTAAGTCAATTCCTCAAATGTCCTACCACAGTGCATTGGAGTGCTGCCAAGCGCATACTAAGATACTTGAAGGGTACTCAGTATCATGGAATTCATGTTGCTCCCAGTGAAAGGCTAACTCTAACTGGTTTTTCGGATGCCGATTGGGCATGCTGCCCAGATGATCGCAAATCGGTTGCAGGCTACTGCTTGTTCTTTGGAGAGACATTGATATCTTGGACATCTACGAAACAAACTGTAGTCGCTAGGTCAAGCACCGAATCGGAATATCGTGCACTTGCACAGTTAGCAGCTGAAATTGCATGGGTGAAAGAGCTGCTGCAAGAAATGAAGTTTAAATTAGCCACTGCTCCCATTATCTGGTGCGACAACATGAGTGCCAGCGCTCTAGCATCGAATCCAATCTTCCATGTACGAACAAAACATATTGAATTGGATGTACACTTCATCCATGACAAAGTGCTTCAAAAGGAAATTGAAATCAGATATGTCCCCTCTTTTGATCAAACTGTTGACTGCTTGACTAAGGCTCTGTCTCCTACTCGTTTTCAATTCTTGATTGGCAAACTCAGAGTTACATTATCACCCATTCGTTTGAGAGGTGGTGTGAAAAGAATTGATCAGCCATAGAAGGGAATATTCAGCATAAGAATATTCCCCTGTCCTTGTTGTCAAGGTTGTTAGGATTGCAGGTTGCTAGAATTGTAAATCCCCATAAGATTTGATTCTACCTTTATGCTAACGGTATCATTTGTTTTTGTGCAATTCACTTTACACGTGTAATGACCTGTATGGTCCCTCTCCCATTGTATTGCTCATTGCCCTGCCTATATATATGAAAGTATTCTCCACAGACTCGATTGAGCTGTGTTTTCATTTCTCTGCATTTTCTTACTTTTATCACTAGCACTATAATATCCCAATATTCTGATGCAGGGTTTCCACTGTTTGTCCCGTTGTTGGTTGGTTTTGCTTTTAGCTAGCTAGTCTTTAAATTTGAATTGTATTTTACAAAACTCACACGATCCTTTTAAATGTAAGTTCTAGAAATAACTTAATTATTTCGTAACAATTTGACAAGTTTAAAATAAAATAATAAGAATAATAATAAAAAGCTAGCTTTGTTGGATTTGCACAGATCTCCTTAATAATGATTATTATTATATTATATTAATCAATAAAGTTGTTAAGAAGTTTGATGGAAAACGGAATCTTTCTTCTTCTTTATTGTTTGTTTGTTGGTAAGAATGGAGAGCTGGCTCTCTCCTTCCAATCAAATAAAGATAGATGGGATCATATTATGGGACCACTACTACTACTACATTTGAATTTTTAATCAATTAACTTTGAAAATTTATACTTTTCTCCTTCCAATATCGATTATCATGACAAACATGTCTTTATACGCGTTTCCAAACTTGAATGTTTCACAACTTCATTCTTCAAATTGATATTGAAATGTACCTACTCACTCGTAACGACTTATAGCTATACTTTGTTATTTTCACTAAATATGATACAAGTAGTTAAATCCTGTATTATATTTATATTTAATTAACTATTTATGGCTTTACTAATTCAAAATACTCAATGAAGTACAACCGGTGTGGTTAATTTAATAATGATCCACACTCAACTTTTCTTCTTTTTAAATAACAATTAAAATTATCATATTTTTCATACTTAATGGAAGATAGGATGTGTATCTTAGAATATTTTAAGTGGATTGTCATAATTAAGTATTACTCACTTGGTATTATTATTATGAGGATAATTAAATATTTACATGCATAGTGCCTATGATATAATTAGAACCATGATGAGATGGTTGATTTTGATTAATTATATTTGAGGCATATAGATTGGCAAATTAAGTTACACTCCAAAACCCTATCATATAGTTAAGGCTTGGTAGCTATAAATGTAATATAAATCTCACAAATTAGCGTTGTTGTGAACCCAAAACATGCCAATGGCATAAGGTCCTAAAGTGGTTTGATGTATGGGTTTGCTATCCTTTAAATCTTCTCTTGTTCCATACTTTCTTGTGCTCTTGTCTTTGGTGTTTGGAGAGGTTGTTGGTGATTATAAATGGCTCATTATTTAAATAAAATGTTATCTAGATAAGAGATACTAACACAGTACAGTAAAATACAGCCACAAATGAATATCATATGCTTCCATACCTCTTATCTTTTATGTTCTACATTTTAATAATGTATCTTTTACAGCATAAATACATGGAACCTTCTAATTTTTTTTTATTTTTTATTTTAAAAAAGCACTGATGAATCTGACAAGTTGGTGAGCAATAATTTCTGTGATTTTAAAACATGCTGTGTTATTTTTTTATCTTTTGGACATTAGGTGGTGGGATCCTTTTACTTAATTTGGTATGTAGCAAAGAAGATGCTTTTTGAGGTGACAAATTTGACACTATGGGCCCGTTTGGTTGGAGGTAATGAAAGCAATGGAATAGGAATAGGAGTAAGAATAGGAATGGTAATGGAATGGAATAAGAATAGGAATAGGATTAAGTTGTTTGGTTAGATTTATGGAATCAATAATTGAATACAATTCTTATGTTTGGTTGACTATATAATGGAATGGAATGGAATAAATTAATTTTGAACAAAAATACTATTATTTTTAAAACATGATTAAAAAATTAAATTAAATATATTCAACTTATATATATATATATTTTTTTTAAAAAAAAAAAATTGATTTATATTTTTTTAAAAAAAACTAATATGTATAAAAAAAAAATTAATATTTATTTAAAAAATTTAATATATATAAATTTATATTTATTGAATTTACTATAAAATATTACTTCTTTAAAAAAAACTTAACATATATTTTTTTAAAAAAACTATATAATCACATAAAAACTTGTTCAAAAGTATAAGTATTCATGTCCAATACCCATATTTATGCTCAAAATAATTGTTTGCAAAATTATGAGCATAACACATTACACCAAATCCAAAAGATTATAATTTGTTACTACTGAATGTCAAAGACAATATATATTGTCCTGCAAATTATTTTAGACCAAAGTGAATAACCATGATCTTTCTAACTCTTTCCCGAGCTGTGTACTAAAGAGAGCCATCAATCAGAAGTCTCGCCCATTCATCCTTCTCATCATCTGGGACACTGAAAAAGTAAGAAACCAGAGCATTATCTTGCATAATCATGCGAGCTACCTTCTTTTTATTTGCATGAATCATACACAACATGCTTAATTATAAATAGACAATCATCAGTTTGGTAAAGGCAAACAGTCCAATGAAACTCAGATGACCAACGACAAATCACACATACATTCATGAATCATACATTATCTTAAGAAAGAGATACGTGATTCTCATTTTAATTAGCAAAAATATATCTTTTTTATATGAATAGAAGGCCTGCCTAGAAGGGTATGTGATTTTGTTCATGGATATCTACCTAAACCTAATCTATGCAAAGGAAAAAGGAAACATACCAACCAAAGTGGTACAACACTGCATAGATTGTTTCATCATAATTGGGTGATGGAGTTATTAATGGTAATAAGTGGAAGACACTTGGCTTGTTTGTGGCTTCACGGGTGTCAAAAAAATCACCAGCTGGACAGAGCTTAAGCATTGGGACAAGTCATCATCTCTCTTCAATCCTCATAGTCAAGTCAAATCTAAGCTAATCTATTCTAATCTACACACTGTCATTCAATTCCCAGTGTTAAAAAAAAGAAAGGGGTGGGGGGGTCTTCAAAGCTCTTTCATTTTCAAACAGTTTGTTCTAAACAAAGCAAAGATTTGTAGTTATGGATTAGCTGGAATCTTTTTCCAAACCAAAAATGGCAGAACCCCACTTCACAAGAAGTCGACAGACAATGTTTACACATGTCATTAATTGTAGTGATTTCAGCTTTAACCAAGTGAGAATGACACCAACCCTTTGAGTAAGTAATCATCACTAACCTAAGCTTTTAACTTTTTTCTTTTCAACAGACTTTGAACTCATTTAAATCAAGCATTAGCTGTGTAATGAAATTCTTTGTAAGAGAAACGCTTAAAAGTATCTGAAGTGCTATTAACATAATATGGTTATTTCTACCCAAATACACATGAATCTAAAGGGAACAAAATCATACTCAGAAAGATACAGAAACCCAAAACTACATGATTTCCAAAGCAGCAACCCAAACATGAAATCTCATTGAATCACGAAATTCACTACATATGTTTATAACATTCACAAATATATAAATAATACTTGGCAGGAGAATGATAGAACCAAAAATAGAGGAATCTAGGATACATCATCACAAATAATACTTCTCATGAGAATGAGAGAACCAAAAATAATATAACTGGTCTCTCTTTTTTTTATATGGTAAAGCATTCAAGAAGAACTACAGTTACAAACTATTTAATGTATGAAATAAATGGCTAACATATTCAAGATCTTTATACATTGAAATTTCATCTATCTATCAGTACAATTATAAAAGAAAATCCAAACTCATTCAAAGACATATCGCATCTCTAGAACAATAAAACAGAAAAATACACATATAACTAATCCTTAAAAACAAAAAGTTTGGATTAAATCAAGGCGTTAAAAGTTTATATTATAAAATTTGAAACAGCAATAAATTATCTCTCCAATCAACAACACAACATTGTTCCAGGTAGCTTATTTGTCATTATGAGTAGTTAAACACAGTACTGAAATAAAATATATGTGAGAACAAATACCATACAAATGGGATTCACATGAAAGAAACAGAAATTTGTTTATTGAACCAAAATCAGAAAATATGGAAACTTATTTGGCCTGACCCTTGCGTTTCAAATGGAAAAAGATTTGAGAACAAAATTTCAGATAATCCAAATTAGAACAAAATTCTTTGTAAGTGTATGGAGAGAGAGAGAGAGAGAGAGAGAGAGAGAGAGAGAGAGAGAATTACCTCTGGCAACGCTACCCCGGTACTTGCAACCTGAGTTTGAGGTGACAAATTTGACACTATATGTAAAGCATGAAGATGCCGTGTAAAGTTGACTTGATCATTAGAGACTATAAAACAAAACCAATAGATAAATTATTTTAGCATTGTAACAACAAAAATTCAATCTCAAGCACCAAAAAGAAAGTAGGTACGTTCTCATGGCACCTCCCTCGGAAGAATTGGCAAACACTCCACAAATTGTTAACGATGAAAGGAAACAAGAAGAAGAGAACTTTGCATACGCAGCACAGCTTGTGAACTCAACTGTGCTCTCCATGTCCTTGCAATCTGCCATTGAGCTTGGAGTTTTTGATATCATAGCCAAAGCTGGTGATGCAGCCAAGCTCTCCGCGCAGGACATCGTGGCGCAGATGCCTACTACCAACCCTGATGCGCCTAGAATGTTAGACCGCATCCTCAGAATGCTGGCCAGCCACTCTGTACTTTCATGTTCTCTGGAGAATGAGGATCTAAGGGTGTACTGTCTTAATGATGTTTCCAAGTTATTTGTCACTAATGAAGATGGTGTTTCATTGGGTCCACTGATGTCTTTGTTGCAAGATAAGGTCTTCTTGGATAGCTGGTCAGTACTTATATTTGTTTTTTACATTTAAAAACATTGGCCTATATTGGTATGTTGTTTAGTTCAAGTTTTAAGCATTTGACTCGTTGAAGGCAAAGCTTTAAAAACCAATTAGACTAGTTAATTTACAAACAATTAATCAACATAATTTTAGTGTAAACTTGTATGCCTTCAATGAATGAGCAGGTCCCAGCTGAAAGGTGCAATTCTTGAAGGAGGAATACCCTTTAATAGGGTCCATGGCATGCATGCTTTTGAGTATCCAAGCTTGGACCAAAAATTCAACCAGGTATTTAACAAAGCAATGTACAATCAGACTACTTTGGTCTTGAAGAAGATCCTAGAGGTTTACAAGGGTTTTGAGAACCTTGAGAAAGTAGTAGATGTTGGGGGTGGTTTAGGAGGGACCCTAAACCAGATCACTTCCAAATACCCTCATATTAAGGGTATTAATTTTGACTTGCCTCATGTTGTAGAGCATGCTCCCTCTTATCCAGGTACATATATTAAATGATTTCTGATTTATGAAAGTCGTGTCATATATTTTCACTGAGAATTTTGTGTAGACTAAATATGAAGAAGCTTGTTAATGTTGCAGGGGTTGAACATGTGGGTGGAGATATGTTTGAAAGTGTTCCAACTGGGGATGCTATTTTTATGAAGGTCAGTTTTGAAATTAGTTTCCCAATTCACTTGCAGACACCTTTTCTTGATAGTACTTTTGACTAACGTATACTAATGTTGATAATTTAGTGGATACTTCATGACTGGAGTGATGAACACTGCTTGAAACTACTAAAGAATTGTTACAAAGCTATTCCAGACAATGGGAATGTTATAGTTATGGAGGCCATTCTTCCAACTATACCAGAGACTAATTCTGCTGATAGATGCACCTCCCAAACTGATGTGCTTATGATGACTCAAAATCCAGGAGGAAAAGAGCGCAGCAAAAAAGAGTTCTTAGCCTTGGCAACCGGTGCAGGATTCAGTGGCATAAGATTTGAATGTTTTGTTTGCAACTTTATGATCATGGAATTCTATAAGTAGATAAAGTATTTAGTTTCTTACAAACTATGACAATGTATTCACTGCTGTTTCATGTACTCTAATTTTATGTACCATCTCTCTAGTAAATGTACTATCAAACTTAGTAAACTCCAGAGAACAAAATAAAAAAAACTTTCTTGTTGTACTTCCATCTTCAATTTATTGACTTATTACTAAAATTTAGACTATTTGTTTTTCCCTTCCAAGTATATAAAAACATGTTATATCAGAACTACATGGTGCTTTAATGCTTTAAAGGGAAAGGAAAGATAATAGTTACATGTATCTCCAAGAGAAGTACATTGCCAATTTGCCACTAGTCAGAAGCTTATAGAGAAAAAAAGAAAAACCAGAGAATGGTCACATATTTACGGACAATGCTGAGATATATTTCTTCAAAAGCCGGAATTTCAACTCATCTCAGCAACAATTTGGTTGAGGTTCTTCTAGCTGCTCCCAATAATCTCCTTGTATGTGTCTTTTACTTTCTGTAACAAGGCTTCCCTGAAATTTTCAATCAAAATAGTGTTAAAAAAAAAGGAACAATCTGAATACCAACAACATGAATCTGAATTAGAAATACTGACCTGTCTGGTTTGAAAACCAGGTTCTTGTATGCAAACCACTGCAAATAAGATTAGACAAATGATCCAATGAATGTCGCTAATGTGGAATAAGAAATGCTTATAAACTCGTCAGAAATTAGTATTATATAAATAAACACTCAAACTTACCCCAGAGTAGCCAATTCCTACCAACTCAAGAACCCCAGGAATTAATGGAAGCCTATCAATTGCCTGTTGGAAAATTATGCTCATGTCTCAAAAATCATATTTTCACTTATTTCAACTTCACAATTTTCAATTCTAAATATGTTCAAGAAAGTAAAAGTTTAATAATAGGGGGAAAATGGTCACCGAAATCATCCCAGTGGAGCCCCAAAGTGCAACAACACCAGCTACAGCAAGTGAAGAAACTGCATACTTGTCTTCAACTTTGTCCCACTGTGCAGCCAGAGTAAAAAAAAAGATGTGGTTGTTAAACTACCAAATAGATTTTCTTATAACCAAACAAGGTATAGAGAAAACATACAGCTTCTTGAACGGTCTGGATGATCTCTGGTGTCTCAGCAGTTGCAACTTCAGCAGGGGCTTCTCCAGTGGCCATGGCAATGACATTTCTAGCAAGCTTACGGCCTAGTAAGCAACACAAAAACAAACTTAGATTGAAAATGTTAGTGTTAGTGATCATAACAAAACAGAATAAAGGGTGTTTTCTCACAGTAAGCAGTGCTCTTCCATGGGCGCTTCTGAGTCTGCACTGGGGGCGGTGGAAGAGTGGGGAGTGACACACATTGCGGGGATGACCCGGCGGATTGGCGGGGAGCCTTGGTGTCAACAAAGGTGGATGAGGAAGAGATAGTTAGAGCTGAGGTTGAACTTGAAGCCATGGCAGTACTATATCAATTGATTGTTCCTGTGAGAGATTCTAAGGCACACACCAGGATGAGAAAATTGAGTATTTGAAATGATATGATAAAGATTTTAAATTTTATTTATGTGGTTTTCCTTATTTTTGTTTGTAAAGGGATTAATAATTTTTCTTTTTTTTTTTAGGATGATCTGATAATTTTTTGTGTTGCAGTGGAAGTAGGGATGGTTGTTCTTCCAAGTTTGGAGGTGCACAACCACTCATTTCTCATTCATTTGGATAGTGTGATGACATGGAAATGTAGGATAGGCATTTCATGGTTTTTGATTGGTTGAGAGGTTTCAGGTTGGACCCTTGTTCTACCAAAAACATTTAGTTGTGTTATCTTTCTCAATTAAAGAAGCAAAAGATCTTTTCCACCACTCTTTCCTATACTTTCTTTAGGAGAGTTTCTAGTGGGGACACCTCCTTAATGTACATATATATATTTTTTTTTTTTGAACAAGTACATAAAATGTATTTGTTTTTTTAGGAAATGACTGAAATGTACATTTTACATGGAAGGTTCTAAGAATTTATAGTAATTTATCTATATATGTATTTAGAATTTATATATTGTTAGATTTTTGTAAAATCAATCATTTTTATATAATAATAAATAAAAAAATTTCTTATAAAAAAAATTAATTTACCAAAGTTGAATTTGATATTCTCATCCTAAAGGACAAGTGTCAAAGTTGTGGCATGGTAGTTTGTAATGCATTTTACGAGTTTTTTAATTTTTTCACTCAAAAGTATTTTTTTGTATTTTTACAAAAATTCAAATAGCAACCCACATAATAATTTAAATCGTAACTAAAATTCATATAGCACTCACATAGAAATTACTAGAACAACTAGCGAAACAACCTAAATAATAATTTTTTTAAAAAAAATAAAAATAACATATAAGATAATTCTCTTTTTTTTTTTATCATCCATCCATAGCCCTAATAAATACATCTTTCACTTTATGAAAAATTAAAATTTCGTGCTAGTGTGAATTGAGTTTGTTACAATATACATTATATAGTGTTATACCTGAAATTCGACTGTACACTAAAAGTTGACACGTGTCTAACAGAAGGAAAATGAATCAACTCTAAGGATATAATTATATTATATCAATAATTGCATATTAAATAACTTGTTATTATTATGTAGATATTTGATAGATAAATATTCAAAACTCGTTGACTATATAGTTAAAAGCGAGACAAGAATAATAACTATTAAAATACGATTAACGGGATAGATGTATGCCTTGGAATATACACACAAGAATGGGATATTCATCCACTGGAGTAGAATGAATGGAACAACATAGCTGCATCACATTGCACATAGCGAGAAGATCACCTCGCATTGTTAATGCCAATAAAAGAATATGACGAGACAAACTACTTCCCAACACTTAGCATTTTTTCTTATTAAGAAGGGCAAGGAGGATAACTCGAATCGAGCGAGATACAACCTTCGAACTCGGTAATAACCGCCTAAAGGATAAGAGTAAAAAACAATTGAGTAGTTATTAGATATTAATCTACACGTGATTAAATAAAACGTGGGGATTATCCACGTTTCATGAACCGATATATTTTGAATCAAACTCAAAAAGAGTAATTGCCAATCTATATTCCTATAAATAGAGGCAGATTTCATGGAAAAATGGACGACAAAATTGAGAGAGAAAATATTATTATTCAAATTCTAAGATTGTATTCTGTACTCAATAAATATCCCAAATAATAAGGACTCGTAGAGCATGTAAATTTTAACTACAAAACCACGTAAAAAAATATCTGGTGTTACCTGATCATTTATTACTTATATATATTTCTGTAGAGAATTTAATACGTAAAGATTATGTTATTTTGGTTAACGAAAATCTGTGTTAACATATAGAATCATAGAATAAATAGGTTTTTGGTCAATTAAATTATTACTACTATCTGATTACATCTATCTAATTTTTTATATTGTTTTAATATTTTTTAAACTATTACCACAAATGTTTTATGATGTGCTGAGAAATTGACACATAATTATTTTACACACCCACTAAAGTATTATCTTTTCAAAGTTGTGGCCCTAAATTTTTGTTGATTTGACGTGTTGTGCCCCCTAAACTATTACGACTATCAAATTCCTCTCCCAAAACAATGGAGAGAGTGTAATTTAATAGTTGTAATAGTTAAAGTATTGTCAGAAATTCGAGTACAATTAAATAAAAATTATAGTTCAAGGACAAAAAATTATATTTATATATACATAAGGAGTTTCTTAAACGGGGTGTCACTTTCACTCTTGCTGTAAATGTGTAATCTATTTTCGATATTGTAGATTATTATGAATAATTCAAAAATAATAAGTAAAATGCTTACTATAATAGGGTGTTTGTGTAAAAGTTTCATTTGGTGGGTTTGAGGAGTTAAAATTAAAAAAATCTCAAACTTAAGTACTTGGCGTCTGGTTAGAGGACTGAAAACATAGAAATAGAAATAGAAATGAGAATGAGAATAAGAATAGAAATAGAATAGAATATATAAAATTTAAAATGCATAAAAAATATTTAAAAAAAAATTATAAATTTTTTCTCATGTTACATTATTAGAATAGTATTTCTTTCCATTTAAAAATATGATAGTCATTCTACTAAAATGACAGAAAGAGCATTATATTAAAATGATATTTCAATATTTTAAAATATAACCAAACAAAAGAATAAAATGAAAATTATTTCATTTCAATTTCATTCTATTTTATTACCTCTAACCAATCCAACCAAACACCTGTTAAGAGTTTACATTATAAGCTCTCCACTATCAAACATAAGTTTTTTTTAATTTTTTTTTTAAGAATATCAAACATAAAAGTTTAGTTTTACATTCTCATTCCCATTTCTAAGAACCCAAACCTACCAAATATCCCATAATAAATGTATACTGGAATAATTACATAATACACTATTTTTTGTAAAATTTTTACATTTTTACGTTTGAAGATTTTTTTTAACATTTGTACAGTATTTTATAAAAATAATACGAAAATAACAAAACAAACTACATAAAAATAACATTCAAACAACAACAAAAAAATAACATACAAATAACAAAAATTGAACAATAAATTAACAAGAGTACAACATAAAAATACATTAAAATATCATATTTTATGTAAATAAAATCATAAAAATATTTAAAATACCATACAACCGTATTTTTATAATTTTTTATTATTATTTTCGTGTATTTGTAAAATAATTCTTATAAAAATATTAATTTATAATTTCTCAATATAACCCAAAATGTAAAATTACTAATGCCGTTACCTATTTTTTTTTTTTTTTTTCTAATATACCATTTTATAGGAGAAAAAGCAGGAGTTTTCATTACATCCTAAAATTGGGCTATTAAGCTTGAAGGCCCAAGTTACTAACAATGGTGCTTCAATAAAGTGAAAACTACAGCAATGGGTTTTTATATAATTTGTGCTTAAAAAAAGATTTTTTTTATTTAAACATATTTTTATGAGAAAAATCCAAATTAAATTAAAAAAAAATATGGAAAACACAGTATAAATGAAAATGATTACCCTAAACTGTTTATCCTATATTTTTTATTTTTAAAGAAAAAATCTCATAAAATTATTTTTTTTTTTTCGAAAAAAAGCATTTATAAACTTTGCAAAAAAAAAAGAAAAAGAAATTTACCCAATATACTTAAAATTACAAGTTTTTTTTTTTTACATTTTTACGGATTATTTTTTATACTAGTAAAAAGTTACGTGCGAGGCACGTATACTAAATTTTATGCTAGTTTTTTTCTATGTTATTAAAAAGTGATACAATTAAAAATTAAAAAAAATATTATTAGTTATTAGGTTCAACATCAATACCCTATGTTCATTTTTAAAGAAAAAAAATATTTATGAAATAATAATTTGTTGCAACGCGAGTACAGGCAAAATTTAAAAAATATAGCATTTATTAGTAGAGTATTGACAATTTCAACAGTAAATTAACTGATTGTATACTTTTTTGTCTACTAACAGTAAGCTTTTGATATTTGAGTGGTGAACTCTTATTTGTCCGCTTTTTAAATTTTTCTAACACTCTCATTTTATTCTTCCAACTTTCTGTAGTTGGAATGATGTCCTTAATTGTTGTATATAGTGTAGTTATTTATTCACCTGTTTTCAAATAAAACAATAGATATACAAAATAAAATTAAATATAACTAAGCTCATATTAAAATCAATCTCACCTTTCAATATAGTAAAAGGTTTTTAAATTGATTCATTCTCACTTAATAATAATTGTGTGTACCTAACGAATAATAATATTATGTTACCTAATAACAAAATAGGAATCCACCAAACAACATTATGAAAATTTATTCCAGGTATAATTATATAAATCTATTACTCATTGAAGTCTATAAGAAACTCTAAAAAGCTCACAATACGAAATTTCACATCAAAAATCTAAAAATCATCAACTATGTAGCAGGAATAATAATACAATAACTAAAATTGTCTAGTCATATACAGTCTTAAAACTTAAAAGAGTGGCATTATTCATTCAAGTTTCGACTAAGTGTTTCTGAGTTTGAGTTATAATATTGTGTCATGTGTTTATGTCCAAATATTATGTGTCTCTGGCTAATCTAGTGAAGAAGATTGAAGTTTTGATTCTCAATAAATAGAATGAATATAAGTGTATACTTTGTAGTAGGTCATTATTGTATAATTTTTAAGTTAATGTGTCAACTTGAAAATAATTCATTTAATAAACAGAATGGAGTCAATCTAAAAATATTTTTCTACCTTAATAAGTAGAGCTATAGAAAACAAACTCAGTAACTTTTTGAGTGTTAAAAAATTGTAAATGGTTATAAATTCAGAGTAAGTAAGTTGTGTGTGGCAGCTGGTTAAAGAAGCCAAAATTGAGGTTTATGATTAGAAAGTAAAAGCACCGCTAGAACTTTCCTTTGTTTGAAGTAATAGTATAATAACTAATATTTTTTATTACATATTAATAATTAATTCAAGATGAACTTTTCAAAGTATTTTTGAAATATCGTGGGATATATAAATGCAATACTTTTGCATCTTTAGCAATATATATATAATATATAAATAGTAGTAAATTCTTATTTAATTTTTAATTGTATCATGGCATAAAATTTAATATATAGCTTTTTACTTACCATGCATGGTCGACACCTCAATTGAATAGATCCTATTCAATTGGTTTCTGTTTTTCGTGTCTTGATTTCAGATTATAAGAAATTATTATTTTTCTTTGGACCTTGACCACTTAATCTATGATCGTATAGTTTTAGAATAAAATTCTTATATGATCGTAGATGTATATTTATGGTATTGTTTATTAATAATTAAGATATCAAATTAAATATTTTAAATCATGAATTTCTCATAAACCATTTTATTTTTATTAATAAATCATTTTATTTTTAATATAAATATACATCTACGATCATAAACTATATTCGGTTCCCTACTCATCCTTTCAACCTCAATTATCTCTTTGTGATTTACAACTAATTTTGTCATTTTTTTCACCTACAAAATTAAATTTATTTAAAAATCCACCCCATATGTATCTATTATCAAACTGTACATATATACAAAGGCTTAATTGGTTTAAAATTCAAAAAAGTTTTATGTTTCTAAAAATTTAAAAGATGAGTCCACACGAAATTTTTTGATTGGTTGGTAGTTTTAAAAAATCTGTTTGGTTTGGTTTTGTTTTTACATTTTAATTTTTTAAATTGTATTTTCAAAATTAATAAACCATTTTATTTTTATTAATAAATCATTTTATTTTTAATATAAATAAAAAGTTACCTATGAATTTCTCATAAACTAAAAATTCTGTTATATAGACATACTTTATATAGAATATAAATAATTATATAATATTCTTCGCTTTTATTTATTTATATATATCACAATTGGTATTCTTTTTTTTTCCTATCTCAATGCGATTCTTTGAGTGTGTTTACTGAGAATATTTAATGCTTAATAATCTCTTCTCATTCTTTCTTAGTTTACTATGATTTTGAACTACATTTGTGTTTTTTGCCACTTTTTCTGTTCATTGTGATCTTGAACCACAATGAATTATTCTAAATAATATAAATAAAATTAACGATTATTTTATATATATATTTTTAATTTTTAGAGAGTTATAGTTATGATTATATATAGAGATGAAATATGCTAAATATCAATTCAAATATTAATAGGATTTGTTTTATTATTATTTTATTATATATAAATAATATTTTATTATTTTATTAAATAAAAATAAAAAGTCACCCATAAATTTCTCATAAACCAAGAATTTCAGTTATATAGGCACACTTTATATAGAATAGATTTTTCGGACCTTTTATTATTATTATTATTATTATTATTATTATTATTATTATTATTATTATTATTATTTACATTTTTACGGATTCTGTTTGTATACAGGTTTTCACTATTTTTTTTAGAGAAATAGGTTACTTTCACATTGCTTTCTCATAGAGGCTACCTAAAAGTAACGTTGTTCTGAAATAACGGAAAAATAATATTTTGTATCGTTGTAAAAAAATTGCTTTCCCATAGTAGCAATGTCAAAACAACGTTGTTTCAAAAATAACAGATAATAACACTTCAAATTTTTCTAAAAAACAAACTAAAATCTGCAAAAAATATAGAAAAAAAAATTGTAGATCCGTAAAAATGCAAAAAAAATCATTTTTGTATATTGAAGAAATAATTACAAATTTTCTTTTTTTTTTAAAAAAAAAAGATGATATAATTCCAAATTCCCTTTATAAAATAAAAAAAAATAAAAAATAAAAAAAAAAGAAAGAATTCCAAATGAAAATTCCTCTAAAATAAAGCAAACTTGCAAAAATACTTGAATTTAAGTTAATTTTTATAAAAATACTGCCAGACTGAATTTTTTTTTATAAATATTATGTTTTTATAAAATAACATCACAACACAAAACAGAACAATTAAAAACAACAGTGGAACAACTAAAAAATAATAGTGAAAACTGAACACAGTACACAATATAAAACTTACACGGTATTTTTGAAAAAATTCTGCGCCACAGTAAAAATGTAAAAAAGTTAAAAATTGTAGTACGTGGTAAATAATCCAAAATAAATCATCCTAATCAGTAGAAGAAAAAGCACGAGTTTTCATCATATTCATAGAGATATTTACATATAGACACGCTTTTTGTCTTTTATTATTAACTATAACTTAATCTATCTCAATAACAAATTTAACGTTCTTTTATACCGTTTTAAAACTATTGGTACTGTTCACATTTTATAGCTAAGCTCACAACTTCTTCTTTATTTTTTTTTTCTTTTTAAGGAAGACTTGTAAAATTAAAAATTAGGTAATTATACATAAAAACAATAAAATAAATATTTTTTTCCTGCAACTTAAAAAAAAAATTATAATCACACCACTATTTGTTTAGCTTCAAAAATTATACAATTACGATTTAATGTTCAATATGATCATTTTGAGATGTGGAACCATATATTTTTTGTCTTCTTTAGAATCAAAGTAATTATTTAATTACTTACCATGCTAATTATATACTCATTTGTTTTTTTATTTTTTCAAAAAGTTATGTACTCATTATTTAAATTGCAACAATGTATACAAATAATTATAAAAGTAAAAATTTTATAAACAAGTAATTAATTGGTGTATAGGATTAATTTACTAGTTAAAATATCATTGGCCCCCACTAAAATCCCAACATCACAATATTTTTTATTGTCATCATTAAGCAACTATTTTTTTTTTTTATCAAAATATACATATTAAAAAAAGAATGAATTATTTTTGTGTTGTATGTAGAAAAGTAACTTCGTAGTTGCTTCTAAGTTTCATTTTAGGTATCACCAAAAACTAAATAGTTGATTTAGTTGCTTTGTATTATGATGACAAATGAAAAATATATGTATTTCTTACATGTTAAAATGACTACATTCAAGAGTAGTTTATTTATTTTTTCATTTAGTTAGCCAAAAAGTAACTAATTTTTTAAATTGAACAAAATTTGATATATAAACCAAATTCAAAGGTTGCTAAAAAATACTTGATTATTCACGGGTTTACTTTTCTATTTAATTTACATTTTACTTTTATAATTAGTTTTTAAAATAAACTTGAAAGTTACAAGTATGTAACTTAACAAACAATTCATATATGAAGATGTTTACGAGTAATTTTTGAAAGTAATTAAAAGTATTCTAGATAATATGATAAAAATAAAGAAATTGGTTTATTTTAAAATAATAATAATAAATAAATGGATAACAAAATGTGCATTTTGATAATATGTGTTACTACATAGTAATTTATAAATTAATATATTTTTATGCACATAATTATTTAATATAAAGCATATAATTTATAAATTTTCTTATATTAAATGGAACTATTTGCTAAATATGGTTTACAATTTATTAGTTTCTAAATAAACTTTTTTTTTTTTTGAAACAGAGTTTCTAAATAAACTTGAAAGTTACTAATATGTAACTTAATAAGTAATTTGTATATTAAGATATTTACAATTTTAAAATAACTAAAAGGTATCTCACACAATATGAAGTAAAAATAATAAAAAAAAAATGTAAAAGTAACTAATTAGTTAATTTTTTTTTTAAAAAAAAAAGATAACGAAAAGTGTATTTTTGATATGTTGAATTACTACAGACACTAGTAATTTTTTGATAGCATGATAATTTGTTCATTAGTTTATAAAAAGTTACCAAAATATACTTTAAATAATTATAAGATATATAATATGATCTAAATGTAACTAATTTGGCATATTAAGATTTTCAAAATAAATTTTAGAAATAATCAAAAATGTATCTCAAATAATATAACATAAAATAAGTTTTTATAATTGATAAAAAATTATTTACTACCTATCCTACATAGCTTTTTTGCTAAATAAATTATATATGAAAACTGTCTGAATTATATAAGTATCTCTGTTATCCTATATTGTAATTTATTGGTTTCTAAGTTTGAAAATAAAACAAAAATTAACTAAAATATAAATTTAAATTTCAATTAATTAATTAAAATAAAGTTGTTTGTATAAATGTAATTGTACTATTTTATTGATATAATAGGTAATTAATTGCTTTATTTTGATTTTAGAAATAATGACAAAATATATATTTTACAAAGGTAGATCATGAAGGTGTCATTGACCTCAAATAATAAGTAATGTTGTCAGAATTTATTTTTGAAGTTTTAAGAAGTGAGAAAATATCATGATAGCTTGTTTAAGGAAACAAACAAACACTAAATCAGGGATATAATTAACTTTATTCAGGTATATAATAGTTAACGTGTTGCGGTAATTGTATAATTTTAAATTTGTACGGTATTATTGTAATTGATTTAATTATTATTATGTATAGATATAAAAATTTCCCATATTCATATCCCAAAATTGGGCTATTAAGGTTGACGGCCCAAGTTACTCAATGCTTGGATCATTCAATCAAAATTAAACTGAACATAAATGGGCTACAACTCAAAAGTTCGAGGCCAGAAACCAATATTGAGAAGTGGATTGGAAGAACATGGTGAGAGTGAGGGTAATTTCCAGAGCAGAGCCCCCACTTGAGTATGGTTGGGGTTGGGAGGTTGACTTTGAGAAGAAGGGTGGGACAAGGCCCACCTCTGTCAGTGTACAAAATGGGCCACTTAATGTGAATTGCCTCTCACCCACCTAACCTACACCCCCTATCACGGGCTTCACTAGTGCCAAAATCCTATCCACACCTCTCTCCACTCTGCTATCTGTACTTCAATTCAAGTTTCTCCCACACACCTTTTTCCTTTGGTTCTACCTCTCACTTACATTACATTATTTTATTATGATGCCCTGCTTCAACAGTCTCTTCTTCAATAAACTATATATAATAGGAACATACACATCAAAGAATTAAAAAAAAAAAAAATTAATCATATAAATGATACCCTTTTCGAAGTAAACAATATCCCTGTTTATATTAAATATATAATGAAATGTTTTGTTTGGACCGAAATCCAAAATAAAAATGGGTGTAGCCTTAGTCCCAGACGTATGAATGTGACAGAGAAAGGCTGCATGCATGTCCCTACACTACTAGAGGTGAATTTGTCTTGTTACTTAACTTCTTCACCCCAACCCAACTTAATGTTATCTTCATTCACATACATACGAAACGTGTCCTTTCCATATTTTGCTTCTAACGATCCCAAGATTATTTACCTTCATTTTTTATAAATCCATATTCATTTTCCTCAAAAGCCTCAATTCCACTCTAATTATTATTTTTTTTCATCAACTTTTCCACTTCAATCAACTACAACATTTCTGAAAAAAAAAAAACTTTTGTATTATTTCATTAAACTTCCTAAAACTTGCACTGTTTGACAACTTCATCGGGATTGAGTTCTCCTACTCATGTTCTGGTTTTAAGTTACATAGTATTGAGAAAGTCTGTAGTATATGTATAACCGATAAATGTGTGTTTTGGTAGATCTCTTATCTTAGAAACATTAATTAGAAAGTTTTAACAGAGTATAAGTGAGTATTGGACAGGATCAGTGATATAACTCTAATACCATGATAAAAATTATAAGATTTCATCTTAAAATTAATTAGTAATAAATAAAAAATAGTCCATATTTTTATATATTGCTTAATATATTCTCATGTGGAATAATATTCCACAATAATACTAAATAAGTACAATATACATAATAAAAAAAATCTTAAATACTCTTTTTAATGTCAAAACTCATAAAAATATAGTATATTATGGATTTTTTCTATAGTATTTTCGACGTGATTCTACTTGTTTTTTTTTCTTTTTCTCTTCTTGTTATTAATAAAAATTATAATTGATGAGTGTAGGTTAACTTGGAGTGAAGTTTCCCAATAGAGGTTCAGATTGTCACATCGCATGTACTTAAGTTTTAATTAATTAAGAAGGTGAATATATTGTTTCGTGTGGAGAACAAACGATGATAACTAATGAACAACATCCAAAGATAACGTATGTCATCTTTTTTAGTAACAAGATAATTATGTGATGGTTATTAGCTAGAAAGAATCGTTGACTCAATTATAATGAAGATCTACTATAGTAAAAGTGAAAAAGCAGAAATTATTGATCAGCAGAAAAGAAATATCTAGAAAGTGATCATGATTGGCCAGAAAACTGTACCAATTAACTAATGTGTGCGTGTCGGCTCAGCACAAGCCCGTATACTTGAACTCCCAACCCTGATTGACTAAACACAAGCAAAAACTTTGACTAAACACTCAATTATTTTTAACCAAAAAAAAAAAAAAAGAGTACTGAGTGAGTGAGTGAGAGACCGTACGTGGGCAGGTGGTGCAGGTGATTTGGTCAGCTCAACTGGTGTGTTGATTGCCATGCCCAAGTCAAACCATGTAATATTGTTGCTTTAGGCTTATTAGCTATTGAATTTTAAAAAAAAAAATTGCTATTAAACACCAAATAAATTTTTTTATAAATAGCGTTTTATGATTATCGATATTTTTTAAAAGTTATTTTTTTAAGTTAGGTAAGAGTTCATACTTAATTATATCAATAACTACTACAAAAAATAGCTACTTTTAGTGACAGTTTTTTAGTTACAACACAAATTTTTTGTAACTTGACTTTTAGTCACAATAAAAAATTATTTGTGACTAAAACATAGTATTTAAAGACAAGTTGTCACTAATTTAGTTTTAGTCATATAAAAAGTATTGTGATTAAAAACATATTTAGTCATGACAATTTGTGATTTTTGTGATTAATATTTTTAGTCACGGACTTTTTAGTCACAACATATAAATAGTAATTTATAATTAGTCACAACTATTTTACTTTAGCCACAACTTTTGTTGTGACTAAAAGTAAGATTTTTAATAATAAAGAATATAACATGAAAAAAAAGATACTAAATACTTAATAGTACATTTTAGCAATTCTGATTTGGAAAATGGGGGGACTTGTTTGGGTTGTGATCAAAGAGAGTGGGTCTGTGATCGGACTGATGGTAAGAAGGGTCCTTGAAATCTCAAATAAAGGAGGATGGTCTGACTTTTTATTATTATTATTTGAATAGTGAAAAATAAAAAATAAAATCCAAAGAGAAATAAATAATATGTGTGGAGATTGTTTTGGCTGGCTGCTCATAATATATATCTGATTTCTACCATTGGGAATCTCTGACCGTGTCTGTTGTCTCTGAGCCCACGCCACCCCACACCAACCAGACCAAAGTAACCCACTCATTTTATACTAAAATATTATATTTTATTTTTTTACCGTTAAGAATAGTATATGTCAGCCTACCTTGTTTCATAGCCCATATGCTAATGTAACAGTAGATTTATTTATTTACTTCTAGAGACAGGAAATGTGTCTCATTGTTTGGTTTGGTCTAGTCATTTGATTTTGGATTACCAGATATGCATTGCAGAGTGTTTCTTCATTTGTTTATTAATTATTAATAATTTGAACTCATTGGGATAATGAGGTAAAGAGATTTAGTCAGATTTTATAGACAATGAGGTTCTCTTTGGAATTTGAAGTGGAAGAACTGAAAATACGGTACATTTTTTTTTTATTTATTCATTGGAAATTGAAGGATTTTGGTGAGTTATGAAAAAAGGTTTGACCGTATAGGAAGAAAGTATTATATTACCAATGAAAAAACATCTTTATGTGTGTTTGTTTTATTTTATTTTATCATATGTTATTGAAATTGCAAAATTGGATTGTTCTTTCCCCTGGGAATATTTTTTAAGCAATTATACCACAGAGAGGAAGTTTAATTTAATTTAATTAATATGAGAAGTACTATTCTTAATACATATGCATGATGCATGTGGATGATGATGAGTATGCATGTATTTCATGATGAAATAGTAACATATATAGAAATAAAGGTGAGGATAGAAAATTAGAGGTGGTATTATCATCAGTTGCCATCAACCCCTTAACTCGATAAAAGTGATATATATATATATATGATGACATGGGTGCGTTGGTTTTGGGGAGGTGTACACACATGACATGCACATATAACTGTACTAATAATATAAGGACAAACAAAGCTATAGCCATTAGCCATGCACCTAAATAATGCAGCTGACGGCGTTTTCTCTCTTTAATTTTAATTTTGCATATCCATAAATAAATAATGTATAAGAAAGCAAGAGCTACATTACTCAATGTACATAGGACCCCTCCGCCACTATACATTCCACGTTGAGCTATATCAACTTTATCAAAATTATGTGATGATATGCACATGACTACTTTTGTTTTATAATAATTAATAATTAATTTATATTATTTTTTATTTTTCGGCCAAATGATAAGAGGCACTTTAAAAATTGAGAATTACGAAATTTGGTGATGGAAAAATTTGTTTAATAATAAGACAATTTTGAACCATTTTATTGTGGAGAAGATTAATATGTGATAAAACTGTCTCAGAAAATGAGATAGGATTTAATATTCGAAAAAGAAAATACACAATTCATCATTTAAATATGAACACTCTTGTTTACTGATCATTAATGTTAAAACTTAAGAAGGAGAGACTTGATTTTGAAGACTTTATTACAAGATTTAGCATAATTAAGTCTGAAAAAATCAAAGATAGTTTGTAATAAATTACGATGCATGACTGTGCAATATTAATAACTGGAGGGAAAAAAAAATAGCTATATGAGCTAAATTTATTATCAAAAGGATATATCTCTAAATCTAAGAGGCAATGGTTTGAGCATTGCTATTGGATATCAGTGGTGCCTAGTACTCTTAAGATGTGTCGTCTTACGATTGGCTAGCGATACTCCCTAAAAGTTATTATATTAAACTATATGGGACCCGATACTAAATTACACCAATAGCGATATTGACACGTGAGAGAGTGCCCGTTTTGCATTTCTCATTACTATTATAGCTTATGAACCAATTAATCAACAGCCCACTATAGAGTGATGCGACCTTGGGATCGAAAATGTATATCAATTAGAAGAGAAATGCTATCATTAAGCATTACTGGTGCTCATTAACAATACGGTGCTCATTAACAATACTCTAGTCTCTAACTAAAATTAACGTGTCTTATGCTATGTTGTCAAAGAGCATTGTCACATAGTGATATGTCAAATAGTTAGTGATATTTATAATAATTATTAAATTAAAACATATAATATTTGATACTTAATTACACTAAAATTAATATAATAATTGATTATAATAATAGGTGGTATCTTTTCGCATTCACTACAATAATATTACTGTAAAAGCTTCATCCAAGAATATATTTACGATCAAATAAATTATATTCTAATTGAGATATTATAACTAAAAAGAATTACACTAGAAAAAAATTAAACCACAAAAATTTATCAATGTAATAACAATAATAAATGTTATTCTAATTTTTGCACTATAATGTGACATCTGACTAAGTGACACGTGTATCACATTTCGTAACTTACGCGGATAGTTATACTCCTAGCAAGCTATGCAAAATAATGATATAGAGCCCCCAAAGTCATACATGAATGGTAGGATGATCGAACAAGGTTACTGGTGGATATTCGACCAGCTTCACGTAAGTAAGTTGCATGTATACCTTCCATGGGGTGCGAGTTAACAATTTCAGAGATAGACATCGTTATTTCCAAGATTGCCTATCACGAAAAAAAATCCCTAAATTAGTGGGATAAATTCATAAATTTAGAGAATAAAGGCAATTAGCCTAGATTTTTTAATCTCTTTATTGTAATTATGGAAACATACTAATTTTTTTATTTTATTTGTTATAGATTAAGGGAAACCATCTTCATGTAACTTCACTATCCAGAGACACAAAATCTAAGAGTGAATTACTCATAATCATTGTAAGAGCTTTAGATTAATTAGAGTATCCTTTCTAACTTTTCTCATTAGTCAATACAATAAAAAGGAAGTAGGCTATTACCAATTATATATAAGGGGTCGAGCCTTTATAAATTTAGTGTTTATTTTCTTCAACAATAAACAATCCTTAATAATATAATTACTTAATAAAATTATTTTTAAATAAATATAATATTTATATTTATAGTAAAATTACTAAAAATAGATCTGTGCTATATATATGAGTATATATTAGAAATTATTTATAGAAGGTCAAACTCAAAAGAGCTACGCGCAGTACGTAGCTTGGATTATCTCTACTAACAATTAACAAGTTAGGCTTTGATCACATGTTGTGTACTACAATACAGTGTTATTATCAGATTATAAGTTTTGTAATAAGGAAGTGGGGGTGGGGGTGGGGGTGGGAATTAAGAGTGGTAAATTTGGGTTTGACATTTGACTTTTGAGAGAGAAAATAAGGAATTAGTGGGGAGGGGGTGTGGTGGTGAGTAAGTAAATAGCTAGGGGATATATACTTAAAAAAGAATGGTGTGTGTGTATATGAATGTGTGGTGGACGATATATGTAAATAATAGATATATAGGAATAGTATGTAGGGAAAGAGAAAGGAAAGGCAATCATGGAACTATTAGAGAGAGATGGATCGATGCATGCTGATAATAATTTATTATGATCAAAAAGCTGTAAAAAGAAGCTATATATATATAAGAAAAACTCAACGCAAATACCCAAATTGACTACGACGTTGGCTTTCCCAATCCCATGGCCATATATTATATAGGAATATGTGCTTTGATCCGATCATATTCTCTCTCTCTCTCTTCACCACACCACTATTCCTTACAAATATTTTTGCCCACCACCAAGGAGACTATAATGACACAACTTAATTTTTCAATTACAAAAATTTAATTCCATTACATTTTGCCATTTAAATGGTGGTGTGTCATTATAAATTAGCATTTTTTCTTTCCAATTTTGACAACTATCCGATTCTACATTTGTACTCTCTTCAAAAAATACTGTTTAAATATTATAATATCTTTTAAAAAAAATTATTTTGAATTATTAAAAAAATTTAAAAAAAAAAAACTGAAAAATTAATTGAGCAATTCACAAGTTAATTATTTTTTATTTTAAAATTTATTAAGATATTAAAAAATTAATTTATGTAAGATTCATTATAATGGGAACAAATTTGAATTATTTTTGTTTTTTCTTTTTTTTTTCTCTCTCCAAAAATTTAACATTATTTAAGTATACATAATTTTTAGTTTGATTTTCTAAATAATTTTACATTTTTATTAGATTTAGAATATTCGATTTTTAAAACTTTTAGTCGCAATATTTTCTTGAAAATGAATGCATCATAACCAAAAATTAGTTTAAAACTTTAGATTTGATTTTCGATCACAAACGGAGCATGTTGAGTATCCAAAATTTAGAATTTTTCACTCATTATATCTTAAAACTCTAAATTCCATGATAAATCCATCATTTTAATTTCATTTAACATCTTTCTTCTCATTTTCAGTTCGTATTATAAATTTTGCCATTTAAATCTAAAATAAATAGTTTACAAGCGTAGTTCTGCACAAAATGAATATAATTAACAAAAACACCTCTCAAACACTTTATAAAATGCACTTTATAAAACTAGTCTATCAACTGTCAAAGAGGTCATTTGGTTGAAAGGTCTTTCAAGAGTTGGGATTGGATCAAAGAAGTGTATAGTGCACTGTGATAGTCAAAGTGCACTACACTTGAGCAAAAATCAAGTCTTCTATGAGAGGACTAGACATATCGGCATAAGACCGTTTTACCCGAGATGTCATCATAGAAGGAAAGGTGAAGCTAGCCAATATTGTTAATGAAGAGAACCTAGCAGACATGCTCACCAAAATCCTCCCCACAACAAAATTTAGACATATTGTTTAGTTCTGCTGCATGTTTCAGCAGATTATGCTTAAACATGCTTCTATTTTAGTTTTTCTGTAATGCCTAGATTAGCAATTAGGTGGAGAAATTGTTAGTTAATTAATTGCTATATTCTCAGTGTTTTGGTCTCTTGATCTGAGTTAGTTAATGTTAGTTGTCTCTAGGGACGGTCAGCTAGACTGGCTATTTATTCTGTTATTTCAACAGGTATTGAACACTTGTAAATTGTAACTAGTACAGTAGAACCTCTATCCAAGAATACACTTGGGACCAAGAAAATAATATTTTAATTGAGAGGTTATAACTAAATAGAGTTACACTTAAAAAAAAATCAAAATTGTAAAGTCCTTTTTTTGGCAAGTTAGGTGACAAAATAATTTTTCCTTTTTATGGTAAGATTGCTATGCATTCATTTTCGAATCCTTACCTCTTTTATTCGGTTTTTAGTTGCCATTTTCCTTGTTTGGAAAGTTGCACTTTCAGCTGAACTTTCCTTTGTTGAAAAACTTCTCAAAAGAGAAGGAATTCTCTTTTGGAAAGTTGTATTTTTTAGGGAAACTTTGTTTATTGCCTTTTTCTTATTGATTTCGATTGTATCTTGATACAATCAGAATATCTAATCTGTTTTTGGCAGGAATCAAGCATTGAAAGAAGATCGGACCCGATTTTAGTAAGTTTCCCGTTTCTGGGCAGATCTGCTGCGTCAGCATCCGAATCTGATGTAGCAGATTGTGTTTCTTTTGGAAAGTTTTTGTACAGCTGCTAATTCGAACTTGTAGTTGCCTCTTTGGTTTCTATGATCTATAAATAGAGCCTAGAGAGCAACCATTCGAATTACCTCTTCCATTATTCATTTTTTACATTTATCTTTTGAGAGAAGAGAGTGTTTCTTTGTTTTGTGAGAGCCTAGTTGTTCACCTAGGTTCTAGTTGTTCTATTTTTGTTCTTACTCTATCCTAGAGGTTGTGAAGAACTACTTGACTGAACAAGAGATTGGTCTTCGGGAGAAGACTTGTTGAAGCCTTACTTCGGGAGGAAGTAAGCACTTGGTCTTCGGGAGAAGACTTGTTGAAGCCTTACTTCGGGAGGAAGTAAGCACTCACACTTCAAAGACAAAGGGAGTTCGGGCTTGAAGGTGTTTCAAGAAGTCAGATTCATAAAGTGGATTACAAAGGATTGCGGCAATACTTTAGAGGGAGTCTAAACTTGTTTAAGTCAATTGTCTTTGTAATTTTGATACTTTATTAATTGATTTCATTCTCTGGGCGTGGCCCCGTGGACTAGGAGTGTTCGGGAGAACACTGATACCACGTACAAATCTCTTGTGTCAAGTTATTTATTTTTCTCGCAAATATTTTATATTCTCATTGTTCGCTACTTTGTGCAGAATTACTTTCGCCGCTGCAAACTCTTACAGTTTTTATATTTTCTTATATATAACTGACATTTGCAAAAACACAGTTTTTCAATTGGTATCAGAGCGGGACACTAAACTCTTAGTGTGGTCCTATAACGTTTTTTTTAGAATGTCATTTTTTGCAGAAGGAAGTTCTATTTCTAGACCACCGTTACTTAATGACTCTAACTATCCTTATTGGAAAGTTAGAATGAGGGCCTTCATCAAATCTCAAGATGAGAAGGCGTGGAGAATGGTTCTATCAGGTTGGTCTCCTCCAGTTGAGACAGATTCTTCAGGTAATATTACTATAAAATCTGAACTGGAATGGTCTATTGAAGATGATAAACTATCTGCCTACAATAGCAAAGCCTTGCATGCTATCTTTAATGGTGTAGGTGAGGGTTACATTAAACTTATATCATCTTGTGTTTCTGCTAAGGAAGCTTGGGAGATTCTTCAAACTCAGTTTGAAGGAACTTCTGATGTGAAAAGATCTAGATTTATCATGCTTCAAACTAAATTTGATGAGCTTAGAATGTCTGATAATGAAACTTTAACTGAATTCTATGAAAAATTATCTGATATTGCTAATGAATATTTTGCTCTTGGAGAAAAGCTTGATGATTCTGTTCTTGTAAGAAAAATTGTTAGAGTTCTTCCAGAAAGGTTTGATACTAAACTTTTGGCAATGGAGGAAGCTAAAGATTTTAGCACTATGAAAGTGGAAGAATTGATGGGTTCCTTACGTACTTTTGAATTAAATCAACAGATTAAACAAAAGGACAAACCCAAATCCATTGCTGATAAAGGTAAAAGTATTGCTTTGAAAGTTGCTGATAATGAAAATTCTGATAGTGAATGTGATGATGAGATTGCTTTATTAACTAAGAATTTTCAGAAATATATAAAAAAAGATGGGAAATAAAAAGAATATTTCGAAAGGTTCAAAAGGTAATACTTTCATTAAACCATCTGTCTCTAACAAAAAGGGAATTCAGTGCAGGGAATGTGAAGGTTTTGGGCATATTCAAGCTGAGTGTGCAAACACTTTGAAAAAGAATAAGAAAAGTTTCAATGTCACTTGGAGTGATGATGAAACCGAAAGTGATGAAGATATTGCTGAAAATGTTGCCCTAACCTCTGTTATGACTAATGTGTTGTGTGATTCACATGTGAAAGCTAGATTGGTATGTCTGAATAATACCACCAAACAAGAGGAATCGAATTCAGATGAGTCTGAAATCTGTGAAGAATCTCTTGCTGAATCATACAAAGTCGTGTATGAAAAATGGATTCAGGTTGCTTCTGAAAATAGAGAGTTGAATAAATTGAACAAAAAATTGTCTCATCAGATTGAAATGTGTAATTTGAAAATAAATGAATATGAGACAAGTTTTTGTGATAAAAATGAAAAAAATCTCTCTATTAAAGAAGGAACTTGAAAACTTTAAGAAAAATGTTCAAATGCTTAATCCTGGATCTTCTATTTTTGAAAAAGCTCAGAATGCAGGTCAGAGAGGTTTCGCAGGCCTTGGTTCTAATGGAATGGAAAGTTCTGGAGTCACGAAGTTTGTAAAATCTAGTGTTCTAACGAATCACCTTGAGGCTACAAACTCGCAAAGAATAGCTATTGTACCGTCAAAGAAGAACTCTTCGATGCTGCAAAATCTCCAGGATTTTTGAAAAGGGTAAGATCTCAGGTAAAAAGATTTGTTCCCATTTGTCATTTTTGTGGTAGAAAAGGACATATCAGACCTAAATGTTTCACGTTGAACAATCTGTTTAAAACAAATTATTTTGATAATTTGAAAAAATCTCAAAAGAAACATAAAGGTTTGAAACAAATATGGGTGAAAAAGAAGTGTCTAGCTGGTTTTTCTGATAAAACTGCTGCATCTCAAATGTGGTATTTTGACAGTGGTTGCTCTAGACATATGACAGGTGACAAGGATTTTTTGACTAACATTCGGCCTATGCAATGTGGAGAAGTCACTTTTGGTAATGGCCTATCTGGAAAAGTTGTTGGTATGGGAACTCTAAATTTTGAAGGGTTACCTAGACTGAAAAATGTGATGTTAGTTGAAGGACTGAGGGCTAATTTACTTAGCATCAGTCAAATCTGTGATCAAGGGTTTACTGTTTCTTTTGATAGTGATCATTGTTATGTTACCGAATGATGACAATGAATGTATCTTGCAAGGATTTCGATCCAATGATAATCGTTACACTCTAACCCCCGTGTTTACTTGTCACTCGCCTATCAACAACACCACGGATCCGTGGCATGCCAAGCTTGGGCATATTAATTTTAAAAACCTGAAAAAATTGTCAAATGCAGGTATTGTTCGAGGTCTTCCCAAGCTTGGTAAGGAAAGTGAAGGTAAGTGTGAACCGTGTCAACTTGGGAAGCAATTAAAAATCACTCACAAGCTCGTGTTCGATATCAATACCTCAAAGGTATTGGAATTGCTTCACATGGATCTTATGTGTCCAATCCAAGTTGAAAGTTTGAATGGTAAACGATATATCTTTGTGTGTGTTGATGATTTCTCTCGTTTTACTTGGGTAGATTTCTTAAGAGAAAAATCTGACACTTTTGATGCCTTTAAAACTCTTTGCCTGAGATTAAGAGTTGAGAAAGGTTGTAATATTGAGAAAATTGTTCGAATTCGAAGTGATCATGGTAAGGAGTTTGAAAATTCTGTGTATGATGATTTTTGCAAGTCTACAGGTATAACTCATGAATTTTCAGCTCCCAAAACTCCTCAACAAAATGGAGTTGTTGAGAGGAAGAATCGAACATTGCAGGAAATGGCAAGAGTGATGTTAAATAGCAAGAAGTTGACAAAGCGCTTATGGGCTGAAGCTATTAACACAGCTTGCTACATAATAAACAGAGTGTTTATTCGTCCAGGTACCTCAAAAACATCTTATGAAATCTGGAAAGGTAAGCGCCCCAATGTAAGTCATTTTCATGTTTTTGGATGTGTGTGTTATGTCTATAGAGATCGTGAGCATATTGGTAAATTTGATGCTAAAAGTGATGTTGGTGTGTTTATTGGATATTCCTTAAACAGTAGAGCTTATCGTGTTTATAACATGAGAACTCAAACTGTTTTGGAATCAGCTAATGTGGTTGTTGATGATTTTAGAGATTTTTCAGAATTTTCCACAGAAGCCAAGATAGATAGTCTCATGGATACTCCTCCAGAAGTTGCAACAGCAGATCCTGATGCAGCAGAACCCATTGCTGTTGCTGCAAATGACGAATCTGCTGCTGCAACTGAAACTGGAGAACCAGAACCGTCTATCTTGACTCATCCAAACATCATCACTGACTCTATTCAGAAAGAACCAAGCACCAGAGTCAAACTGAATCATCCAAAAGATCTCATCCTTGGAAATCCTGAAGAAAGCATGGTAACTCGCAGAAGGTATATTAATTTAATCAGCTTTCTTTGCTTTGTTTCTCAATATGAACCGAAAAATGTGAAGGAAGCCATGACCTTTGAGGAATGGCTCAATGCAATGCAAGAGGAACTCAACCAATTTGTTCGCAACAAGGTATGGATTTTGGTCCGAAGACCAAAAGGTATAAATGTTATTGGAACAAAGTGGTTGTTTAAAAATAAAAGTGATGAGTTCGGTACAATTGTGAGAAACAAGGCTCGTTTGGTGGCACAAGGGTACACACAGGTAGAAGGTATTGATTTTGATGAAACTTTTGCTCCTGTTGCAAGATTAGAATCAATTCATTTACTTTTGTGTATTGCTTGTATTCTGAATATTAAATTGTTTCAAATGGATGTGAAATCTGCCTTCCTAAATGGTATTTTGAATGAGGAAGTTTATGTTGAGCAACCAAAAGGATTCGAAGATCCTCAATTTCCAGACCATGTATACAAACTTGAAAAAGCTTTGTATGGTCTGAAACAAGCTCCTCGAGCTTGGTATGAAAGGTTGACTCAATTTTTACTTTCTCATGGCTATCACAGAGGTAGTGTGGATAAAACTCTTTTCATCAAACATATAAAATCCGATTTTATCATTGCTCAAATTTATGTTGATGATATAGTTTTTGGTTCTACATCTAACCATGAAGTGTGTGTATTTGTTGATCAAATGAAAAGTGAATTTGAAATGAGCATGGTTGGTGAGCTTAATTTCTGGGTCTTCAAGTGAGACAAATGGAAGGAGGTACATTTGTATCTCAAAGCAAGTATGCTAAGAACCTTGTCAAGAAATTTGGCCTTGAATCGGCTAAGCAGGTAAGTACTCCTATGAGCACCACACCGAAATTAACAAAAGATGAGAATGGAGTAAAGGTAGACACTACACTCTATCGTAGCATGATTGGAAGTCTTTTGTATTTAACTGCTAGTCGTCCTGATATCTGTTACAGTGTGGGAGTGTGTGCTAGATATCAAAGTAATCCTATGGAATCACATGTATCAGCTGTAAAAAGGATTATTAGATATGTTAATAGCACTCCTGATTATGGAATTTGGTACTCGAAAGATACCAATTCAAATCTTGCTTGTTTTAGTGATGCAGATTGGGCAGGAAATGCTGATGATCGAAAGAGCACAAGTGGAGGGTGTTTCTTTCTTGGGAATAATCTAGTATCTTGGCATAGCAAGAAACGAATTCCATCTCCTTATCCACCGCCGAAGCCGAGTACATCGCCGTCGGTTGTTGTACTCAACTATTGTGGTTGAAACAAATGTTGATAGATTATGGGTTTGAATTGGGTGTTTTGACTATTTTTTGTGACAATACTAGTGCCATAAATATTTCCAAAAATCCTGTTCAACATTCTAGAACAAAGCACATTGACATAAGACACCACTTTATCAGGGAACTTGTTGAAAATAAATCATTGCAATTAGAATATGTTGATACTGAAAAACAATTAGCTGATATTTTCACAAAGGCCCTAGATGCAAGTCGCTTTGACTCCCTCAGAAAGTCTTTGGGAGTTTGCATTGTTTAATTTTATTTGTTCATAATTCTTGTACAATAGTGTTATGTGATTCATCTCTAGCTCTTAATCTTCTATCATTGTATTTTGACAAATCATGTTTATGCTTTTGAAATATAATTAGTTAGGATCTCAGTCTGATCATACTTTGTGATGTTGTGTTAAAAGGTTCATGTTACTCCTTATTTGTGTCTAGGATTAAATAATGTTCTTATACAGAGTTGAGCAATTTTTGTTTCAGTCTTGCTGTGCCCTCATTGAATAGAGCTACCCATACTGAGGTGTGAAAGCCATCTGATGAGTAAGCTGGAACATTGTAATTAGCAACTATGATGAGGATGCACTACCATAGAAAAGGGCTACCTTCAGTATGGTGTGAAAGCATCCAGTTGTGGGATCAAATTGAAAAAGGCGAAAATGAAAAATCTTGCCAAGGACAATGATCCTATTTTCACTGCACACACTTATGTCTGACAAGTGTGTTCAAATCTGTAAGTCTCCTCTATTAAAATTAAATTGATAATCCTGGTTCACAATTATCAGTAACATGCATATCTTTTTCCTCAACATCAATTAAGTATGATTATTTCATGAGATACTAATTAGTTATTTTCCTTAAAAGCATAACATGTATTTGATTTTGTCAATTGTCAATGATATTTGATTTCTTTGCTTGATTCGAATCACATATATTTATTGTACACATTGTACTTGATTTTCGTTTTAATTCAAATAATAAATAAAAAAAAAGAGGGAGGCGTGTGACTTGCTTCATGGGTCAAGAAAATCTTGTGCATAAATGGTAAGTATCAACATTCATTCTTCTTTGATTTATTTTGATATTTTTCCAAGTAAAGATTAATCTTTATATGGTAATGTGCCTTTATTCTTGAAAGATTGATTTATTTTTGGAATTTTTTTTTTTTTGGCATTTCTAGTTTCCTTTTATTCTTTAAAAAAAAAGGAAAGGAGTTGAGAAGTGGGCTGTTTCCTTTTTTGGTTCATGGGCTGGTGGTTACCATTTGAATTTTCAAAATTGGTTTCCTTTTTCTTGTTTTGATTCCAAGGTTATATAAACCAAATTTTGACACTTAATTCACCACCTACCCAAACCCTCTTTCTTGTTTCTTTGTCTGTCACTGTTCATCTTCTCTTTCAGTTCCAAAATGGTGAGAACCAAGAATCTAGGGCACTCTAAAAAGTTAGAAGAAACCGTTCCAACTCCTTCCAATGCACCCCCTGCTGCCTCAGTTCCTCCTCCTACTGTTGCAAAGCCTGGAGATTCATCGCTTCCCCAACATGAATCTCAAGCCGAGAAGCCAAAACGTCCACCCAAGCAAGTTGCTCGCAAATTGGTAAGGCCTTATCGCACCTGGACTTCCTCATCTGAATCCTCAAAGGAATCTCCTCCTCCATTGGCTGTTCCACCTCCTGCTGCATCAATGGCTGGCACCACTCCAACAGGCCCTTCCACTCGAACTCGAGCCCAGCAAGCCTCGACTGAGAAAGAACTTCGAGCCTCTCAATCTCGAGAGAAGACTGTCCCTCCAGCCAAGAAGAAACTCAAGACTAATCCTCCCTCGGCTTCTTCGAGTTCCAATTCAGAGGAAGAGGATCCAATGGAAGTCTCTTCAGACAAATCAGTATCTCTGCATACTGAGAAGGACAGTGAGGACACAGAACTCGAGCCAGAGCCTCCCCGTTCAAAACTCGCTTCGCAAAGAAAGGCCTCCGCCGTCGCCAAAGGCAAGCAGCCCATGGAAGATCCTACATCTGGTAATATCCCTTCCTCTCTTTCTGGCTGTCCTCGTTTTTATTATCGAGACAATGAGCGTGACTGGAATCTATATGCAACCCGTAAGTTTGAAAGTGAGAGGAATTATGATTTGCATGCCCATCGTGTTTATGGTATTGTAAAGTACATTCAATTTCATCAATGGGAAAACACGCTTACTGGTTTCATTGGATTCATTGCAAACATTGTTAAGGATTTTATGCTAATCTTACTGATGATTTCCTTGATGAGAACTCTAGACTTTATCGAAAAGTTTATGTTAGGGGTCATTGGTTCTCGTTTTCTGAAAAGGATATTGCTCAAGCTTTGCAATTGCCTGAGAATGTATCCAATGCTGTGATGTCCATGGATCGTGAGTTGATGCACTCTGAACTCACTGGTGCTCGTTCAGAATTGAAACCAGGGGAGAGTCTTCGAATCACTCACCTCACTTTTGCTCATGCTTCCCTTATGCGGTTTGCACTAAGCAATTGGGTTCCAAATTCTAACAAGACCGTGGTGTCTCAAGAAGTGGCTACACTCCTATACCGCATCACTTCTGGAACTTCCATTGATCTAGCCTCACACATTCTAAACCAGATTGTCTCCTTCCGAAGAGGTAAAGAGCCAACCTTCAAACTTGTATTTCCAAATCTAATTTATAAGGTTTTATCTTCTCAGAAGAATGTGGCCCAATCTCATGAAACACTTGAGCCTCCCATCACTGGTCCTACATTCCAACCCTCTGAATACTTTGATGGTGTGTTTCAAAAACGGCCAAAGGCTGGTCTTCTTCTTCGCCGGTGCAAGTTCAGGCTCTGCTGCAGCAGAACTCCTGGAAGTCAAGTCTGAACTTCAGAATGTGTATACTCGTCTTGAAGCAATGGCAGATGTCCAGCATAGCATGTCCAGGCAACTGTCCACTTTGATTAAACTCTACAAAGATTAAAGTGTTTTTAGTTTGTCTCTTTTTAATTAAACTTGGGTCTATTTTTTGTTCTTTGTTTACTTTGGCACTCCGATAAACAAAAAGGGGGAGAGATATTTATTTTTTGGTTTGTTGCCTAACTCTAGACCCTTTTTCCAGGGGGAGTTGTGGTTTGTTAGTACTTGTGAACTTAATGTTTAAAGTTAGCATGTTCTTTTTTTTTTTATTGTGATATTCAATTGTGTTACTCAGGGGGAGTAGTATCTTTTGCTCTTGCTAACTTTGCATTGCAGGTACTTTATGGTAAAAATTATTTTGTTCATCTAAAGTGCCAAAGAGGGAGATTGTAAAGTCCTTTTTTTGGCAAGTTAGGTGACAAAATAATTTTTCCTTTTTATGGTAAGATTGCTATGCATTCATTTTCGAATCCTTACCTCTTTTATTCAGTTTTTAGTTGCCATTTTCCTTGTTTGGAAAGTTGCACTTTCAGCTGAACTTTCCTTTGTTGAAAAACTTCTCAAAAGAGAAGGAATTCTCTTTTGGAAAGTTGTCTTTTTTAGGGAAACTTTGTTTATTGCCTTTTCCTTATTGATTTCGATTGTATCTTGATACAATCAGAATATCTAATCTGTTTTTGGCAGGAATCAAGCATTGAAAGAAGATCGGACCCGATTTTAGTAAGTTTCCCGTTTCTGGGCAGATCTGCTGCGTCAGCATCCGAATCTGATGTAGCAGATCGTGTTTCTTTTGGAAAGTTTTTGTACAGCTGCTAATTCGAACTTGTGGTTGCCTCTTTGGTTTCTATGATCTATAAATAGAGCCTAGAGAGCAACCATTCGAATTACCTCTTCCATTATTCATTTTTTACATTTATCTTTTGAGAGAAGAGAGTGTTTCTTTGTTTTGTGAGAGCCTAGTTGTTCACCTAGGTTCTAGTTGTTCTATTTCTGTTCTTACTCTATCCTAGAGGTTGTGAAGAACTACTTGACTGAACAAGCACTTGGTCTTCGGGAGAAGACTTGTTGAAGCCTTACTTCGGGAGGAAGTAAGCACTCACACTTCAAAGACGAAGGGAGTTCGGGCTTGAAGGTGTTTCAAGAAGTCAGATTCATAAAGTGGATTACAAAGGATTGCGGCAATACTTTAGAGGGAGTCTAAACTTGTTTAAGTCAATTGTCTTTGTAATTTTGATACTTTATTAATTGATTTCATTCTCTGGGCGTGGCCCCGTGGACTAGGAGTGTTCGGGAGAACACTGATACCACGTACAAATCTCTTGTGTCAAGTTATTTATTTTTCTGCAAATATTTTATATTCTGCCTGTTCAGTTTTGCTGTAGCAGAATTACTTTCTGCTGCTGCAAACTCTTACAGTTTTTATATTTTCTTATATATAACTGACATTTGCAAAAACACAGTTTTTCAAAAATATCAAAAATATCAATGTAACAAAAATACCAATAAACAATTCTTAATACTATATTATATTAAAATTATTTTCGAGTACATATAATATTTATACATGTACTATAATTTGAAATAAAATTATTAATTCTACATAAGTAAATTTATAAAATATATGTATATATTTTTCTAAGAAGTAATTATTCTTATATAGATGTACATTTTATTAATACGGGACTTAAAAAATGTATAACTAATTACAATATAGAGGTTATTCTTATTTATAACTGGCCCAAATTGGAACTTTATTTTTTTTTTTATAACAAATTAGAGGTTATTCTTGAATAGAGTATTCTTGAAACATTCATTTCTATAAAGTGTGGCATTATTCATTCAATTTCGACAAAGTGTTTCTGAGTTTGAGTTATATAATTTTGTGTTCTGTGTTTATGTCCAAATATTGTGGGTGTCTGGCTAATCCGAAGAAGATTTAAGTTTTGATTTTCCAACCAAATAGAATAAATATAAGAGTGTATACTTTATAGTAGGTCATTATTGTGTCATTTTTAAGTTAATGTGTCAACCAGTCAATTCAAAAATATTTTACTACCTTAATTAGTAGAGCTATAGAAAATAAACTCAGTAACTTTTTGAGTGTTAAAAAATTGTAAATGGTTATAATTAAATTGAGAGTAAGTAAGCTGTGTGTGGTAGTTGGTTAAAGAAGCCAAAATTGAGATTTTTATATATACTGCCAATTACTCAGGTTCACATTTCGAGTTTTGTAATCTATACTCTTCCCTGTCCTATTAACAAAAGTTTAACGTACACATAACAGATGAATATGACTTTCTGCCTGAAACCAAGAGATGATTAGAAAGTAGAAGCACAGCTAGAACTTTCCTTTGTTTGAAGTAATATAATAGCTAATATCTTTATTACATATTAATAATTAATTCAATAGATGAACTTTCCAAAGTATTTTTGAAACATCATGGGATATATAAATGCTATTAATACTTTTTGTAGAAATTTTATTCCTTCTTTGCCCTACACACAGCAAAGTGATTAATCAAATCCCCAAGGTCAAATCTGACCATTTACCCAGTCAAAGAAAGCTTTTGACTTTCGGATATTATAACCCAAAAATGACAGCTCCCTTCCTATGAGTTATAGGTCGTTTATATTTGTTGTTCGGAAACCCTAAAACACCTTTAGACATATATAAGCTTCTTTTTCATTCAAACACATCCAACCACCTAAAATAAACCCTGGTCGTGAGACCTCCTTCGATGTTCTTCTCTGAAGAACACGAAGAACACCAACCCCAATCGTACACCAGATCACACCCAGAAAAAACATTACACAGCCCAGTTCAAATCAACCTCAAACCGAGCCTTGCAAAACCAATTATATACCCAGAAATCAGACAATAAACCCCAAGAAATTAACCCTTATCAGCCCGATATAATACCCCCCAAAAAAATAAACATAAATCATATAAAATACAGAAAAGAAAAATGGAGAGAACACACCAAATTTTTATAGAGGTTTCTCAAAATTGTGCTGGGTACATCCTCTTCGAGCTCGCCTCGTTCCACTATGGATCTTCAAAGATCAGAGATTACAATCAATGGGTGGGATTCCAAAACACACAGGTATTATTTTGGTAATCCCTAATATTTTACAGTGTTTGGTCCTCTCTTTTCTCTCTATTTCTCTCAGATTTTTGTACTGACAGTTGTGTTCTTCTTCTTTGTTGCATGAACACTCCTCTGGCATTTGGATATCTGAACCACAACCTTGGGTTCCAAAGCTTACTCCATTGTAAGCCTCCTCCAAAAAAACTCCCCAAAATCAATCTATTTCTCCTCTGTGAAAACTGATATGATTTTGTTGTATAATGTTCTGCCTCTGAATTTTTTCTTGTTGCTGTAGTACTGATCTCTGTTGTGTTGTTCTGATATGAGATTGTATTTATATTAGTGTATATAAACAGAGAATGCTAAAAGTTAGTTACAAAGTTTTAACAAACTTTGTAATATAACTGACTTGCTGATGCTGTCTGCAACTTGTTAGAGACCAAAGGCCACTTAGTCCTTTATTTACTGCCTTGTAAAACTCTGTGTAATATTCTAGTTTTTACAGTGTACAGGTAATATGGGATTTTATTTCAACACTTTTGTATAATAGCAAGTAGCATGTTGTCTTCATTAGCATTTTTCAAATTTATAAAATTAGAATCTAGCTTGCTTGATTGCTTAAGTATGTTAAGTTTGAGGCTATGCGCCTATATTTATGAAGAGTAAATTGCGACATAAATACTTAATGTTTCAGATTTTATACACTTAAATACTTAATGTTTATTTTTGGAGGCAAAAATACCTAATGTTACAATTCTCTTATAATGTTACTACCACTTCCGTTAACTCATAAAATATAGAAACGTGTAGGGTTCAGATGTATTACATTTATTTATTTTATTTTAAAACTTAATATTATTAAAATCAGAAACTAAATGCCACTTGTTTCAAAAAAAAAAAAAATAGTTCTCATAACAATTTTTACATGATATTGGCACTTCAATTCGATAATCATGTTCCATATACCGCACCGGTTCACTCAGCTATGGTAATTTAGTATTGCATCTCTTTTTTTTTTTTTGAAACAAGTAGCATTTAGTTTTTGATATTAAAAATATTAAATTTTAAAATGAAATAAATAAATGTAATCATTTAGGCCCTCCACGTGTTCATATTTATGAGTTAATGAAAGTGATATTAACGGTGTAAAAGAATTGTAACATTAGGTATTTTTGCCTCAAAAAATAAACATTAGGTATTTAAGTGTATAAAATCTGAAACATTAAGGTGGCGTTTGGTTGGAGGTAATGAAATAGAATGGAATGGAAAGGAACAATTTTTATTCCATTTCTTTGTTTGGTTGCATTTTAAAGTATTGGAATAGCATTCCAATGGAATGCTCTTTCCACCATTTTGGTGGAATGGCTATGTAACGTCCCCGCTTCAAGCCTCCATTGGGCCCTTACACCCACGGACTAATGGCTCTTATACACGAGTACGCCACTCTGGCTGCTTCCTGGACTGATGAGTGACCCTACAGACCAATACGAGTGTTTCCAGCGTGCTTTGTCCTCACTCGCACGCTTCCTGGGAAAACTTCTCAGGAGGTCACCCATCCTGAAATTACTCCAGGCCAAACACGCTTAGCTATGGAGTTCTTTCGAGATGGGCTACCGAAAAACAAGATGCACCTTGTTTTTCGGTAGCCCATCACGAAAGAACTCCACAGTTAAGCGTGCTTGGCTTGGAGCAATTTCAGGATGGGTGATCTCCTGGGAAGTTTTCTTAGGAAGTGTGCGAGTGAGGACAAAGCACGCTAGAAACACTCGTGTTGGTCTGTACGGTTAGTCATCAATCCAGGAAGCAGCAAGAGTGACGTACTCGTGTATAAGAGTCATTCATTCCGTGGGTGTAAGGACCCAATGGAGGCTTGAAGCGGGGACGTTACAAAATGGTATCAGAGCCTTGACCCAGCTGGAAGTGTGGTCGACAAGGACGTCGGACCCCGTAAGGGGGGGTGATTGTGACAGTCATTAGTCTCGTGATCTGTAAAGGGAAATATCGGGTAAGCTGTACAATCCCACACCATCTGGGAAGGTCAAGTGGGATGATTCTGAGACAGTGTAGGTATGGGACTACACAGTTGACGAGAGTTTAAATGGATTGATTGGTACTACCTATATCAACAAGGTGCATCTTGTTTTTCGGTAGCCCATCACGAAAGAACTCCACAGTTAAGCGTGCTTGGCTTGGAGCAATTTCAGGATGGGTGACCTCCTGGGAAGTTTTCCTAGGAAGTGTGCGAGTGAGGACAAAGCACGCTAGAAACACTCGTGTTGGTCTGTTGGGTCAGTCATCAATCCAGGAAGCAGCCAGAGTGACGTACTCGTGTATAAGAGTCATTCATTCAGTGGGTGTAAGGACCCAATAGAGGCTTGAAGCGGGGACGTTACAGGCTATTCCATTTTAAAAAGAAAGGAATGACCATTCCAATGTAACAAGGAAAAAAATTTAATGATTTTTTTATCAATTTTTTTTATGCATTTTAAATTTTATTCCATTCCATTCTTATTCCTATTCCCATTCCCATTCCCATTCCTATATTTTCATTCCTCCCAACCAAACGCCTCCTAAGTATTTAAGCCGCAATTTACCCATTTATGAATGAAGATCTTTTGTTAAAAATTGGTGTTTCATATAATGTTAAATTAATTTAAATTTGACACATCAATTAATTTTTTATTTATTAAAAAATTAAACTTTTAATTAAGTCAACAAAAATAGTTAACATATTTAATATAAGTTAAATTAGTTAATGTGTTAAATTTAAATTAGTTTAACGCAATATGAGATACTAATTTTAACAGAAGATCTTCATTCTATATTTATATACCTACATTTTTGTTTTCTTTAATATACTTGTTTTTTTTTATTTCATTAAAAATAATCAATCTTGGTAACTCCGCCTTTTATTCTAAACCGACAAATTAAATTTAAATAAGTAGATTGTAGAAATATATATGCCGACCGAGGTTTTCGGCAACCAATTAAAAGAAAGAATGAGAAGAACTATGGAAGCTTTTAATGCAGGTGATTTTTACGTGGTTCGGGTATTAATGAGTCTTAGTCCACGAGTCTTTGTTATTTATGAGAGTGTTTATACAAAGAATGTTCTTGGTAAATCTCTCTCTCTCTCTCTCTCTCTCTCTCTCTCTCTCTCTCTCTCTCTCTCTCTCTCTCTCTCTCTCTCTCTCTCTCTCTCTCTCTCTCTCTCTCTCTCTCTCTCTCTCTCTCTCTCTCTCTCTCTCTCTCTCTCTCTCTCTCTCTCTCTCTCTCTCTCTCTTCTTTACCCCTTCGATTCCTTAATTGATTGATCGACCCCTTTTACGCTCTATTTTTGCGGTATTTATCGTGTTCTTTGAGAGAATCACTAGAAAGGGATCACTTGTCTTTAAGATTCAGCCCCTTAGGGGTACAAATTCCTAGTAGATACAAAATAGGACATACATGACCTATGCCGTAGGTATCTTAGGGATTAGGTGAATATAATATTTTTTCCTTCCTCAATTGATGTGAGTCTTCATAATGGAGCTGTCACTAGACTCGTTGATTATCGTGTAATCGCAGTAAAAGAGGCTTGCGCCATCTGTCAAATCCTCTTATGGAGGTTCTGATACGTTTTTCCCATGCCGCATTAAATGCAAAATGACTGCTCAAACGAGTTCTTCTCCTCCCGGAGATGCATTGTTATACTGCTAGCTCCCTGAGAGTAAGGGCATCCTGTACGCTCCTCTCCGGGAGGCTCACCCCGTGAGATACACTTCTCTGTCCATTTATGACTTAGCCAATTTTTGTGAGTGAGGTGCTCTTGAAATCTATGTGTCACACGCAACCGCTGCCACGTATTTTAGGAAAAATAAAAGGCAACAATATATATATATATAAAGTAAAATTTCTATTTAAGAATACACTCGAGACAAAAAAAAAATTATATTCTAATTAAAAAGTTATAATTAAATAGAGTTACACTAAAAGAAGATTAAAATACCTAAAAATATCAATGTAACAACAATAACAATAAATAATCCTTAATACTATATCTTAATAAAATTATTTTTGAACAAATATAATATTTATACATGTATTACAATTTGAAATAAAATTATTAATTCTACATAAATAACTTTATAAAATATATGTATATATTTTATTAAGATATAATTATTCTTATACATAATGGTATACTTTATTATAAATACGAGACTTAGAAAATATATAATATATTTAGAGGTTATTTATAATTGGTCGAAATTGAGACTTAATTTTTTTTATAATAAATTAGAGATTATTGTTGAATAGAGTATTCTTAAATAGAGATTCCACTGTATATATATCGTGTATAATGAGTACATTATACTAATAGGTATAAATTTTATTTTAGATTTAAATAATTAAAATAAATTATATACTTAAAATAAATTAATAGTTTCAATTAAAATATTTAGTAAGATATTTTTCTCAACTGATGTTTATAAATATTTTTATTTTTTATTTACAGTAAAACCTCTATCTAAGAATATTCTATTCAAGAATAATTTCTAATTATTATAAAAAATTAAGTCCCAATTCGAGCTAGTTATAAATAAGAATAACTCTAAATTGTAATTAGTTATATATTTTCTAAATCACGTATTAACAAATGTATATCTCTATATAAAAATAATTACATCTCAATAAAATATATACATATATTTTATAAATTTATTAATATAATTTTCTTGGTTTCAACTGTATTCTTGAATAGAGGTTCTACTGTATAAGGAAGTAAATAAAATTAGGTAATATATGATATTATAAGTAATCTATTATTATTTTTATTTAATTTTTAAATTAATCACAACCTTTTAACAATAATGTAACAACTAAAATAAATATAACCACCGTAATTATATATTTGATATAGCTAATGAAACCTTCTTCTATATATTATATACTTTAAATAATAAATGTAAAATCCTTGTGCACAAAGTTAGACATGGGTGGAAAGATAAATTCTCTCTCATAAATTTGATGTGTAAAATTATAACCTCTGTCTTTAAATTTCTAATGTTGTTGTTGCATAAGTACTTAGAGCTGAATATCATATAGGTTGACCGAGTTTCAACTTCACGGGTTTCGGGCCTAAAAAATAAAACCTAAACCTGCCCGTTTAAAAGATTCTTCAGGTTTGCGGGTTTACGCCAACTCAGTCAATATTTTTTTTATCACACAAATTCTTTAAAGTAAAAGAAAAATATTTCAAATCCAAGGTATATAGAAATGTAAATCCAATAATCCAAAACCAAATAAATCGTTCGTCAAATTGATGTTCATTGTTCTTGAAAATCATGAATGATGAACATCAATTAACATGATAATAAAAACTAAAAGTATCAAAATAAATTGTGACTAAGAATTTAAAGTTCATGCTCCATAGTCCATCCATACATTTCGTACTAGTTATTGTCCACCATAGTTCATACATATGATATATCCATATCCATAAAAATGTCTAATTTAAAAAGGTATTTATAAAATAATAGTTATACACTAATATAGTATATACATACAAACATAATCTTAAATTTTCATCTCCAATCTATAATAAATAAAGGACAAATACTATTTTAGACCTTGTGTTTTACAAAAATTTACTAATATTGGACCCTCTGTTTTAATAAATGACAAAATGAACCATATATTTTCCAAAATGGTAAAAATAGGTTTCTGAGCTCAATTTCCAACAATTTTTTTTAATATAACTAACTTTAAAACAATTTTAACACGAACAGATACAGAAAATGTAACCAGTTTTGTCATAACATCTCTAGGTCAGATTATTATTAAGTTTTATTTTGATAACAAAATCAGTTTAGGGTCCTATTTGTACTATTTTAGAAAATACAGGGTTCATTTTGTCATTTAACAAAATAGAGAATCCAATTGATAACTTTTACAAAACACAGAATCTAAAATAGTATTTACCCATAAATAAAATATATATAAAAAATCATATTTATATTTAATTTTTACATTCATTGTACATATACATATAATTTTTAGTAAAATCTTATATAAAAAAATATATTGTTTATTTTATTATATATATTAAATTTAAATAGAAAAAAAAAACTAAATTGCTCACCTCTGGATGAAAAAAAAAGTCATCTGGGTTCGTGTAGGAAGGTACAGATCCCGAACCCACATGTTAGCAAAAGTTAGACTCAAACCTGCCTGAAAGAGTTGGCCTGGACAGGTTGGCTGGGCCATGTCAAACCCAACCAAAATATCCAGTGCTATATATATAAATATATATATATATAGGAAGATTGATGTGGAAGCTCATAATTTGGCTCGAAAAGCATTAGGGCGAGAGAAATTGTTTGGAATAGATGTATTCCAAACTGTTACAAATTGTAGCTTGCACCATGTTTTCATTTTAATAAAGTTACAATATATTTTAAAAGAAAATGTTAACCATTTTGCCTCTAGAGAGAGAAAAATGAAGAGAGATATTGGAGTTTGGAGAGGAAAAAAAGAAAGAGAAAGGAGAGAGATAGATGTTCTGAAAGAAATAAATAAGAATAATTAGTATTTTTGACTACTCAAACTAAACTTTTGACACTATTTGATCATACTTTCTAAAATATAGTATTTATTAAAAATTTCCTTAAAATATAACAGGTATATAACTATGTCCCTTTGGTTAAAATCTAATTCTTTTACTGTTTATAAATTAATATTTTTAACCCTTAAATTTTAACCAATACAAAATTTTACCCTTTTTTATTAAAAAAAATATTTTTAAAAATTATAACGTTTTATTAATTTTGAAAAAATTAATACAAGTAATTAAAAAACCTATTAAAAGTATTAAATTAATTACAAAATATAGTTTACTTAAAAAAATTTAAATTATTCTTAAGAAAAATATTTTCAAACCTTATTTTATTTATAAGTATGTATATTAAAATAGTAAATTATTATTATTGAAAATTCAATAAATAATTTAAACAAAATTTACTTCAAAATAACTTATTTTACTAAGGTATAAGACTATAGACTTTTAAACAATTTATATTTTGTTTTCAGACTATAAATTCTAAATAACTACAATATACGCTGTGTTGACACTGATAATTGGTTCATCAAAAAATTGTATTCCCACTTTGAATTTTTTACACTACATTCAATCTAATCAAAACAATATTTGTCAGTTTAAACAATTTTCTTCTCAATTCACTCAATTTGGCTAGCTAGGTCGTCTGCTTCTCGAACTCAAATATGTCCTCATCCTACACTTGATGACTGTAACGAAAATGGACAAAACCAGAAAACAAGAAAACAGAGATGTAGAGAGAAACAATAGCTGAAAGAATCTGTATTGTATTATTGTTAAATGTTTGATTACAAGGTAGAGTATTTATATACAGAGGAGTACAGAAGCAAATGAAACTAACTTGTAACAGACTAACAAACACTTAACTAACACAGGATAACTAACTTAACCGTTAGTATCCTTGACAGCCCCCCTCAAACTGAGTGTAGCTTGAGAAACTACACACAGTTTGTCTCTTAGATCATTGAAACGAGTGCTAGAAACAGGCTTTGTGAGACAATCAGCTAACTGGGCAGAGGCTGGAACATGTTTGACATGAATTTGGTGTTGCAGCACCTTGTCTCGGACAAAATACAGGTCTATTTCAATATGTTTTGTGCGAGCATGCAAAATGGGATTGGCTGCAAGAAGCACACTACTTTGATTATCACACCAGATAGAAGGAATGATGGGCTGAGAGATGCCAAGTTCTTTGAGTAAGGATTGCAGCCAGGATATTTCAGAGACAACATTGGCTAGACTTCGAAATTCAGCCTCAGTAGAACTTCTGCTGATGGTAACTTGTTTCTGTGATTTCCAAGCAACTAAATTGCCACCAAAGAAGATACAATACCCCGATGTTGACCTCCTGTCATCAGGATCTGATGCCCAATCAGCATCACAAAAAGCTTCAAGAGAGTAGTCGGGTGCAGGAGTCAAATAGAGGCCATAATCCAGAGTTCCTGCAATGTATCGAAGGATTCTCTTAACTGCTGTCCAGTGAGCCTGCAATGGAGTTTGCATAAATTGGCAAACTTTGTTGACTGAAAAGGATAGTTCTGGCCGTGTGATAGTTGCATATTGAAGTGCCCCTACAATCGATCTGTATAGAGTAGCATCCTTAACTTGCTCACTGCCATAGTGAGAAAGTTTAAGACCACTGTTCATAGGTGTATTCTGAGTATTTACATTCTGCATATCAGCCTTAGTTAAGAGATCTTGTAAATACTTTTTCTGGGAGAGATGAATGCCATCAGAAGATCGAGTGACCTGGATACCAAGAAAGTAATCAACTAAACCAAGGTCTTTAAGAGCAAAAGTGTTGCTTAAGTCTTTGATTAGATCATCAACCAAAGTATCATTGCTGCCCATGATAAGGATATCATCTACATAAACTAAAATGTAGATGCAACTGGTTGAAGTAATCTTGATAAACAAAGACTGATCTGCCTTGGAGAAGTGAAAGCCCTGCTGCAATAAAACTGATGAGAGCTTGTCAAACCAAGCTCTAGGAGCTTGTTTGAGCCCGTATATAGCTTTTGTTAGTTTGCAGACATGGTTAGGATAGACTGGATCAATAAAACCAGGTGGTTGATGCATGTAGATGTCTTCTTGGAGCTCTCCATTAAGGAAAGCATTATTGACATCAAGCTGTCGAATTTTCCAATTCTTTGTGACAGCAATGGTGAGGACAACCCTTATAGTTATAGGTTTCACCACAGGGCTAAAAGTTTCTGAGTAATCAAATCCTTCTTGTTGATGATACCCTTTTGCTACTAACCTGGCTTTGTAGCATTTGTGGCTGCCATCAGCATTAAATTTTTCTCTGAAAACCCATTTGCACCCGATGGGGGTTCTGTCTGGTGGAGGTTTAACAAGAACCCAGGCGTTGTTTCTCTTAAGGGCTGTGACTTCATTGTCCATTGCATTGAACCAATGAGGTTCCTGTAAAGCAGTCTTGACTGTTCTCGGATTGCAGGCTGCCAGGAAAATCTTTGGTTTCCTTATACCAGATTTGAGCCTTGTCACCATGGGGTGTTTAGAAACAACTGTAGAAGCATCATTATCTGCAGGTAAATTGTTAGTGACAGCAATAGGCTGAACATTAGGAGCATTGGTTTCAGATTGTGTTGAAACAGTAGTGGGAATGGGAGAGATGTCAACAGGTACAGGAGTAGGTGAGGGTAATGCAGCAGTAGGTGAAGTGGATGATGGAGTTGGTAATGCAGTATACTGATTAGACAATGAGTTGGACACAGGAGTAGGCAGTAATGGTGGTATAGACAGAATTGGAGAATTGGACATTGGAGTAGGTGGTGAACTGGTATTCTGTTGAATAGCAGAAGCAGCATATGGAAAATGGAGTTCATCAAAAATAACATCTCGTGAGATGTACAACCTTTTATCTTTGGAAAGACACTTAAAACCTTTGTGGGACATACTATAGCCTAAAAACACACAAGGTGTTGATCTATATTGGAGTTTATGCCGATTATATGGTCTCAAATTAGGGTAGCATAAACATCCAAAAATTTTGAGTTGGCTATAGTCAGGTTTTATATTAAAAAGTGTTTCCAAAGGAGTGGATCCATTGAGAGTTGGGGTAGGCATTCTGTTTATTAGGTAGGTGGCAGTTCGATAAGATTCATCCCAGAACTTGAGAGGCATGGAAGCATGGGCCAATAAAGTAAGACCTGTTTCTACAATATGCCTATGTTTCCTCTCTACAGTCCCATTTTGTTCATGGGTATGAGGGCAAGCCAATTTGTGTACAATACCACAATTTTCTAATAGAGTTGTGAAGGATCTGAATTCACCTCCCCAATCAGATTGGAGAGCTTTGATTTTATGACCTAGTTGCAACTCTATTTGAGTTTTGAACTTAGTAAATGTTGGTAAAGCTTCATCCTTGGTTCTAAGAAGATATAGCCATGTATATCTTGAATAAGCATCAACAAAGCTTATGTAGTATCGATATCCATTGGATGAATTGATTGGGGCAGGGCCCCATAGGTCAGAATGGAGAAGTTCAAGTGGTGTGTGATAGATTGTGGTAGAGTTGGAAAAAGGCAGCTTATGAGATTTACCAAGGCAGCATGCAGAACAAACATCAGAGAAATTTTTATTAGGTAATGAAATATTACATTGAGAGAGAGCCTGTTTTACAACTCGAGCAGCAGGGTGGCCAAGCCTGCTGTGCCACAAAGAGTAAAGAGGATTAACAGACATCTGATGTGTGTTACATTGAGGAACAGAAGCTTTATTTGAAGGCTGAGTTGAAGAGTGGCTGAGATGAGGAGAATCAAACTTGTACAGTCCTTTCTCAAATTTCCCAACCAACAAGATCTTCTGAGATGCTAGATCCTTAACACAGCAAGAAAAGGGGTGAAATTCAAAAAATACATTATTGTCTTGTGCAAATTGAGAAACACTCAGAAGATTTTTTGTAATAGATGGAACATGCAAAAGATTGTATATGTTGAGAGATTGAGAGGAGAAAGGAGAAATAAGGGAGGAATTACCAATATGCTCGATGCTCAGTCCAGTGCCATTACCAACATATATTTGCTCATTACCTGTGTAGGATGTGCTTGTCCCAAGGTTGGAGTGATCTGGTGTGATATGATGAGTGGCACCAGAATCCGGGTACCAACCATCATCACAAACAGATTCAGATGTTGCATAAAGAGCTTGACACTCAGCAAGATTAGCATTAGGAGGGAAATTAGCAAAACTTTCAGGACCAGTAAAAGATTTATCAAAACGATAAAAGCATTGTTTTACAGAGTGTCCAACTTTGTGGCAAAGTTGGCACTGAATTTTCTGACCTGATGTATTGCTGGGCACTTTATTGTGGCCAAAGGGACCACCTCGACCCACAGAGCCTCCTTTGCCATGTGGGGGACCATTTCTTGATGGAAATTGAGGTGGGGGACCACCATACATGTTGATGGAGCCATCTGAACGAGGGGGACCATTTCTGTAGTGAAAATAGGAATTCTGAGAGCCATTGAAAGGTGGTCTGTGATGATTATATCCAGAGGATTTCATGTGAGAGAGATTAGCTTCTCCTTTGTTTATGTCAAGGTTCTTGACATTCTTGTCAATTCTCACAGATTGTGCCATAAAGAGGGCTTCAATTTCAGCTACAGAGTAAGAGTCTTTCCGTGTAGTTACAAATGTTACAAAAACATCATATTCAGAGGGCAATCCATTAAAAATAGCTTCTATATGATCTTGAGTGGATTGTTTATGGCCGATAGTAGCTAGCTGATCAACTATGCCCTTGATCTTGAGGAGATAATCATTGAGGGATCCAGTCATTTTGGTATTTCGAAGTTGAGTTTTGTAGAGACCGACATTGGCAGCATTGAGAGCGGTGTAATATTCAGTGAGGGAGGCCCAGATTTGAGCTGTTGAATCACATCCGATCATGCGATTTGTTGTCTTTTCAGACATGGAAGATAAAAGCCAGGAAACAAGAAGATTATCTTGTTGTTCCCAATCTTCAAATGCAGGGTTGATGACATTGTTTCTTTCTGCTTCAGCATCAAGAAATTTTGGAGGAATATGTTTAGAGTCAAGAAATTTTTGAAGGCGACTGCCTTTGATGGATGCAAGAACTTGATGTTTCCATGGGAGAAAATTGTGTTCTTCAAGTTTAATAGACAACGAGTGATTGAAAGAAATTGGATAGGACTTTGGTAGAGGAACCTGTTGATTGTTGTTCACCTGAGCATTGTTCAATCTTGATGCTCCTCCGGTGTTGGCTGTTGAACTCTCCATTAATGGACGATGAGAAGCTCTGATACCATGTAACGAAAATGGACAAAACCAGAAAACAAGAAAACAGAGATGTAGAGAGAAACAAGAGCTGAAAGAATCTGTATTGTACTATTATTAAATGTTTGATTACAAGGTAGAGTATTTATATACAGAGGAGTACAGAAGCAAATGAAACTAACTTGTAACAGACTAACAAACACTTAACTAACACAGGAGAACTAACTTAACCGTTAGTATCCTTGACAATGACTACTCCTCTATACTATGGTTCAGGCATATAGCCCAGCAGATAGGTTCATGTTACTCCTCAACATATGGTGGTGACACATCCCTCCACATATATATAGTGGAGATTGGAGACACACATCTTGACCTCTCAGACTCAGGGTATACCCGAGATCACATCGCGGCTCGGGTATACCCAACGACACACACCTCTTGGCTACATCTTCATGACGCCTCTTCTTCATATGACATTTCCTCACACATACATCTAATGGGTACAAACGTTTAAATTTAAGCATAAGAAAATCTAAGTGAGGTTGACAATAAAAAAAAAAAAAAATTGATTCGTGACTGAATTGAAAAGCTTAAAGAAAAATGAAAGGATTGTTGATCCAATAATAGCTTATAATTAATAATGAGCTTAATTTGAACGAGGCGTGTACCAGCAAATTCCTTGGAATCTAAGAAACTACAGCAAAGTACGTACAATCTTGTAGTGGTGTTGATGAGGTGCACCGAATTGAAATCCCAACAGCTAGAGAGAGTATACAGAAAAATTAATAATGGCGTAGATAGATACTATATATGTTCTTTTTTGTTTTCTTGTTTTATTTTTTTTTTTCTTTTTGGATTGGAGAAGAAATATATAAATATATGTAGCGTGCAGTGTGGAAGGACAGGACATGCATAAAGCATCTACAATGATGAAATATCTTTTATTGTATACGGAATTTTACCAAAAGTCAAATTTAGAAAGAGAAGCAATATCCTACACAATACGTAATGATGAGAAAGAATCTCATATATTCAACCCAACTTCAACTCAGGCACCCACGTTTCTGGGCCCTAAATCACACCAATATCAATATATATATAAAAATTAAGAAAATGCATTATATAAATAATAGAAGCTAGAGAAACCATTTTTGATTATTATTTTCCCTTCTTTTTTTTTCCATCTTATGAAACCATAAGTCACAGCCTAAGACTAATTAAGGGGGTTTAATGGCAGGACCACATTTATTAATTTTCCCAATTTCTCTCATAAGTCATAATTGATTAACACCCCAATAATAATAATAATAATCAAATTCATTACATTTTTTTTTTCACTAACCATTCTTCTAAACTAACTAGCTGTGGATCTTAAGTGGCATCAATGAATCTGAAAATCTGATGAACTGCTCCAGCAATCTCATCTGCTGATCCTAACTTACATTCGTCTTCTATCTGTATATAATATATTTATAATTATATCACCATGCAATAAAAATATCAATATTTTATAAATATGTTACAGGTTATTACACACGTACAAAATAGAACAAATTAATATATAGAAATATAAAAACAATACCTTTAGATTGAAGGAGTAAAGAACAGTTGCTTGTGAAGAAGTTATGTTGAGATGCAAAATTGCTAGCCTAAGTTCCTCAAGTGCAAGAATGGCTTTCAAGAGCTGGCCAGGCCTTCTCGGGCACTGGATTTTTAAGTTGACATGGGTTTGGATGACAGTGACCACTATGTCCGCAGCTTCGGACTTATTCTCAGCCCTGACTTCGTCTCCCACACTACTCATAATATTACTATGACTATTATTATTCTCTTGATGATCATGAGGCCCAATTCTGAACTGGGAAAGCGACATGTACAGCCCATGTGATGACGGCATTGTTACGGCATTATTTGAAGTAGTAGAAGAAGATGAGGATGAACTAACAGAGTTTTCAACGCCGTTACTAGTGGTAGTAGTATTACTATTAGTATTAGTATTACTTTCTTTCCTAATCCTTTTTTGGGCTTCAAGTGATTGGAAAAGTTGTTCTAGCTCTTTCACAAAGTCTATTGCTCCTCCTACTATGGACGCTTGGTCACCCTTCAACAATTATTAAATATATTATATAAACAACAAAAGAGAAATGGTTAATGTTAATGTTTATATACATACCCTTTGAATGTAGGAGGTGGGCATGAGTGACCTGAGGACATTGAGGTGGTCATTCATTTGGCGTCTACGGTTACGCTCAACTGCAATATGGGTCATCCTCTGACTTTCAACTTCTTCTTTGTTCTTGGCTGGTCTTGTTCTCTTCCGCTTTCTCCTTTCCCGGGTTACTGGAGGGAATTTGGAGTTTTGGGTCTGTTTGAATAATGTCTTTTCTTGTTGTTCTTCTTCTTCTGCAAGTTTTTTATTGGGTTGTCGTTCTTGTTGGTTGCATTCTGAGCTCACACCAGCTTGTTGTTGTTCAGTAGTTGAATAATGGTGGTAATGAAGGTCTTTGGTTTCGGATTTAATAGGTGAATGTAGCTCAGCAATTTCATTTGTGACACAGCTTTCCAACTCTAACCCCTGAATTTGGTGTTGTGTGTCCAATTGAGGAGGCAAAAAAGAGTGGTAGCTGCAGCCATTTGTATTTGGTTCCCATGGCTTTTTCATGTGTTGGAGTCTCAAAAGAGTTTGAAAGCTCGGATCTTTCAAAGGCAAGAAAGATGGAGAGTCCACGCTTTGTAACATTTCAAGAAATGGCATTCTCTCATCCAAACCTCGTGATAACACATAACCTTCTTCTTCCTCGAATCTCAACTCATTCCCTGAGCTTGTGGTGGTTAGTCCTTGTTCTAGACACTCCATATCCATGTGTTCACCAAAAAACTGAGAAACAAAGAAAAAGAAAACATCAAAATTAGATGAAGAAGAAGTGTAAACAATGAAAAAAAAAAACAAAAACAAAAGGGTAAATTCTTATTTTATTAAAGAGGGAGTAAGTAATAAAGAAAACTGTCATGGAGTGGAGTGGAGAACGAGGGTGGGTTCAGTATGAACAGAAAATAATCATAAAAATGGAATGAGAATAGAATGTTTATAGAGGTGAAAACAGTGCAGCAGGTATGAGTGTTTGAAGTAAAAAAACAATACATAGCATTGAATGCAAGCATTTAAAGAAGTAAAATCAATCCATTTCTTGATACTAGGAAATGGGATTGAAGGAAAAAGGGAAAGAGAAAACAAAAACAAAAGAAAGTTGTACAAATTAAGCAAAGCAACATACACAGGGATTGATGGGTCCTTGGAGCCTCTCCATTACAGCAGAGTAAGTAGTTGTGGAAGCGTGCCTTACTTAAATTCCTTCACTTTCTTTTTTTTTTTTCACACTCTCTCTCTCTCTCTAAATATATCTTTGTTTCTCACTCCTCTCGATTACCAACATTCTATATTAATGCTCACAGAACAATAGTAATAAATGTAATCCCCTAGAAGCAGAGCGAGAGACCCCATATCTTAAACTGCAATATATATTCCTTTGTGTTTGATGATAGAAATAGTCTTTAAATAGAATTGTAATAAATGCTATATGCTTATGATTTGAAGAATCACACGAAGAAGAAGAAAGAGATAGAAAAGACAGGAGGTTTTACTAAGATGAGGGAAAAAAGGAAAAAAAAAAAGAGAAAGGGTTAAACAACAATGCTTTGAATATGAAAATTAAGTGATTTTTATACTCAAATGGATGATCTTTTTAGAAGATATAGATATTCAACTGAGAAGAGAAAACCCAAGAGAGAAAGAAAGAGTTTGGTGAGAAAGAGATAGAGAGAGATATAGAAGAAAGAGAGCAAAGCAAAGCAAAGCTAGAGTTGTCTGGTTTACAAGGACCCAAGCATTATTGGCGGTGGCAGTTTTGTCCCTCAGTGGAGACAGAGGGTTGTGGGGACTTTTTTTTTTCTCTCTCTTTTCTTTCTCTTGTTCAGAAAAGAAAATAAAAGAAAAAACTTTGGAAAGTCCATCTATGGATTGTGTCATTAGTCTCTCATAAAAAGGTCTTCTCTATTTCCCACATCTTCAACCCAAAAACAACAATTTCTCTTTATTTTTCCATTAATTTTCCTACTACTGCTAGGTGCAGAAGCCTCTGAATTCCACTGCACATGGGTGTGCCAGGATTTTTAATCAAGTACCTAGTATTTAGTAAAGTTTTGATTTTTATACTTGAGAAACACAATAGCCTAAATAAAGCATTCATTTTTAAAAAGAAATCTAGGTTATGGAAAATATTCTAGTTATGGCTTAATCATACTCTAAAGTTTTGGGTTACATGTATCTAACTAGATTTATGCACATTAAGTTGATTATATACGAAAAACAAATATATTGCTGGCTTCATTTTTAAATATTTGTTTTTTTAGAAAAATTATTTATTTTATTTTCTTTTGTTGGGGCTATACCCACTAGGTGTGGGCATGTTTTGCATTAATTGTGTCGGAAAAGAAATTTTGTCTTCACTAAGAATACATGATGGGACTGAATCCTAGATACAAAGTATATTTATTAACCCCATTTCCTCCATAAAAATTATAGACTTATAATATCTAGAAAAACATTTTCATAATTCATACTATAGGGTAAGAGTTGTACATATGTGACTATTTATGTGTGAATTTTTGTTTACTGCTGCGATGGTTTATTAAGTGACCACCCCATAATTGTATAGTTTTTGTTCAACATAATAATAATAGCCTCCTGTGGCTTTTATATGTATATTAAAAATAAAAAGCTCCACAACAAAATCTGTTATTTCTTGCACAAATTGTTATATATGATGATTGCTCAGTCAGTTTGTAGAGCATATTATTATGAAATGTGAAGTTATATATATATTGTGTCTTTATCTGAATAAGATGGCCTAATTATTGGAATTCTTTTAAGTGACACATTTCAAGAAGTAACCTGATTGAAGATCATTGCACTTTTGAAAATAAATAATTATTATAAAGAATATTTTTTTATAAAAATAAAAAATTTATGTTTTCCACTAAGAGAGACAAACCCTTTTAAGAGGGCCAAACCAAAACTGTGTTATCATTTTCTTGGGGTTACTATCAGAATACTAGTACTGTCACCTGCTTTACAAGCATGTAAGAGCTGTCCTATAAGGCGATTTTCCCTTCTTTCTTCTCTATTTTCGTTTTCTGGGAAAATAGGGCCATCTAACATGTGCACTTCTTTCTCTATATATTAAGTCCAAAACGATTTGTTCATATATGTGTGTGTTTGTGTTACAGCTTCACATATAAATATATTTGAAGATACAGAAATATATTTTCATGATGACACGAAGAAATAATAAGATTGCAAAGAAGACAAACTCAGCTCCAATAATTTGACCCCCAAATTTTGTCAACACCAGAACCCAAAACTTCGATATGGAAATTAAAATTTAAAGCAGCCAATCACCTTATCCGAACTTTGCATGGCCTTTATTTTCTCTCACGAATTATATGGCAATCCCTTTAGCCACAACCTCCCAAAGCTAGGGCAATCCCTTTAATCTTCTCTCTTTTAGATAAGGTATGGAAAAGATTAAAAATATTATAAATAAAAGTACTCTTCATATATATGTATCCACAAATTTTGATGAACTTATCAAGGATATATATATAGATATATATATATATATATATATTCACTACATATGACACTATATGAAAAAATGGGTCAACGTCAAGAAGAGAAAAGTTATTACTGCCTAACTAGCTAGATAAATAGATAGCTAGAAGCTAGTATATGAACAAATTTCGAATAAGTTCTTCAAATGTGTTAATAACGACATCAAAACATTACAAAAGGTTTCCCTTTTAACTGTGATGATATACATTCCTCCATATTTGGAGCTTGGAAAAGCTTAAATATTCGAATAAGAAAATAATAATATAATTAATGGGTAGAAAAATTATACTATAAGATAAATCGTAACATGGGCACATTAAGAATACATAGGCAGGTATTTGCCTAAGGGTAAGTTATCATCTCGTCGGTAAGAAGACAACAACTTATTGATAGAATCATAGAAAAAATTGTTGGATGTTTATATTGAATATATTGACCAATATATATATATATATATTTTAACAAGATAAATAGTTCAATGGGTACGTAATTGTTTCTAAATTTGGTTTCCATACCCTCGACGATAACATGTACAATTTATTAGGGGTGTTCGCGGTGCGGGTGGTGCGGTCTTTAACCATTTTTTCAAACCAACCCGCACATGCAGTTTTTCCAATTTTCCAAACCGCACCCGCACCGCGATAATAAAAAACCGCAAAAACCGTACCGCAAAAAATGATGCGGTGTGTTACGTGCAGTCTATGATGGCACGTTACAAGCTAAGTGATGCCCACAAGTTAGCCAAGTGGTGGCGCATGTTGTGGTGCATGCAGGTGGCATGCTGATGCTTAGTTTGTATGTAGTGGCATTTTCGTAAATATCTTCAATATTGTCCGGATCGGGACGAGACTTGGTATTCACCATTTATTTGGGTCTACAAATAGAATGGTGCAATCGGTTTGGCGAAACTAGGTGGTTTGGTATATGGTGCTTCCCATATGTCTACAGAGCAAAAATCATCTATGTTCCTGGTAGAAGGCTAAAAGCTCAGAATGCTCTTTAAAGGGGGTACCCTGGTGTCAGCTCTCCACCACCCCTTGCACCTTGGTGCTAAGTGAGCTACTACTAGCCAGTGGGGACTAGTAGGGCGGGCATATGAGGACCACGAGGGGACTCATATGTCTCCATGAGTTGGAGTACTCATGGACATTATCGGGCCGACCCGGTAGTGCGTCGAAGAATGCCGCCAGAGGTTCAATGGTACGTTTCCCTTGGCTTGCCGGTATGCCGCTTGCACGAGACGTGGCCTAGATCCTCCAGGAGACGTCGTGGTGCGCCTAGGCCACGAGTCTCAACACGAGATGACACGGGTAGTCATTCGTGGACTAGTTTGCATACGCGCATGGGACGGATGCACCATGTTGGAAAGGGACAGAGGTCTAATGTATGCAACTGGTTTGGTGGCTTGTCTTGAGGGCCTGCCAACATGCGTGGAGGCATGGCGCCTTGAGGATTGGTCCATGGACGTATGGGAGTCCTTGGGCGACGAGGGAGACTATTCGGACAGTATCGAATGGGGCATGATAGAGGCGTTGGCTTGGTGTTGGCATCTCGCCACACATGCTACCTTGGTCACGAGTGACAAGGTGAGCGTCGGTGTTGGGATTTGTCTGACCATGGTGGGAACCTATGGACAGTGTGAGTATCTTGGCTAGAGAGCCTCGATGCATGCATGCACTCATGGATGCTTGCGAGCATGACTCGGCGGGAGTTGTTCGAGAGACGGAAGTGTGCACGAGGCACACGGCCGCGCGAAAAATGAGCCCATTGTTACTCGGATGGTTGGAAGGCTGACCTTGGCTTAGAGAAGTCAAGGTGCCGCACGGGTGTTCCGCTGCCTGAAAAGGTGAGCCCGTGACAGTTGGTATCAGAGCCAAGTTCATCTCAGTGGGAGGTGAACCTGGTTGGCCTATCCTAGAGAGGATATAGGCGTGTGGACGGATCGAGATGGTCCGAATGTTGGAACAAGACGTCGTTGAGCCAGCTAGTCTTTTAAAGAGGATCAGTAGGCTGAGATGGAGTTAAGACGGGGTTTCTTTTCTTCATGGGAATACTGGACATCCTAGAGAGGAGACGTTGATGGCTGCTTCGAGTCAAGTTCAGGGATGCTAGAAAGACAACTACCACGTGAAACTGCAGAGAGGCGCAACAGAATATTTGAAACTCGTTGGCATAGGACAAGGTTGAGGGGATAGTCCATGTTGTATGCTTGGTACACTAGCCCAAGTTTATCTGAGTGACATTGTAAGCCGCAGGAGGCGCTTTTGTGGAAAAGGAAGCTTGTTGGCAGGAGTGTGGAAGTAGTGCAGGGACCGTCAGATCCTTGTTAGTCACGACAGAGGTCGAGAGTTGATAACTGAGATGGTTCAGATGGGAACAGACATGGAATGCTTCAGTTGCTTCATTGTGTGTCGAGAGGGACGCACATGGAGACCAAGGCAGGCAGAGGCCGCAATCGTCAGAGGATGGTTGTACTTGGAGGTGTTCGCATGCGAGTTCTAATTGATCCATATGGAAGCGCCGAGGCAGTTGAGTGGAATGTGTTGGCTTGTTAAATCACCAGAGGGAGTAAGTCACACAAAGACATCGATAGAGACGCGGAGTTGTGGAATAAAGGCATCAAGGAAGCCAGCAGGGCTGAGAAGACCGAGCGCAAGCATTGAGAGGGCGCTAGAGTTTGTGTGGAGGCCAGAGGGCCGTGCCAGTGAGACTTAGTAGTCATGTTGGCCTGCGAAGGTCGAGAAGGGTGTTAGAGTTTGCATGAAGGCCAGAGGGCTGCGTCATTGGAACTTAGTACACCGTGGGAGCCAGAAGGGCGTGATGCAAGTGTGAATCAGATGGATGGTTGAGTGGAATGTTAGTGCATGCATGTGGAAATCGACAGGGGTGCTAATGAGATAGTTGACTCGAGAGTCACATCCTGCGGGATGCACTTTTAGATGACATGGTGTGCATGAAGAGTTGGGGCGGTCAGGCATTTGCGTGTGGGCATGTTGTCGAGGACGCCAACAGATGAAGTGGGGGAGAGACCTTCACGGTTCACTCAACAAGACTAGTTATTCATTACAAGCATCAAGATGAGTATCATGGAGATTGATTGTTGTTCAGGATGTAAAGTCAAGAAGACTCAGGACACAGGCAGAGCCAGTTATCTAGGGTGAAAGTCCGCAGGACTCAGGTACTAAGATAACACCATGGCAATGTTGGCCGAAGGCAAAAGTCAGTAGGACTAGGGTACTAAGGCAACAACGAAATGTCGAGGGGCGAAGAGTCAGAATGATCGAGGCATTAGTTCAACATCTTCATCAAAGTGAAATGTGGAGTGGAGGAACCGTATGCGAGTATGCGGTTAGCTTGCGAGCTATATCTTGAGGGATATTCCTCTAAGAGAGAAGTTGTTTCCCAAGTTGAAGTGGGGGAGCCCACTAATTCATGTGTTTGAAGAATCAGGGTACTTGTTCAGTTTTGGTGTGTGAATCCAGAGGGAAACACTACAACAGATTGGTTGTTCAGGGTGAAGACTTGCATGATTGCCGCAAGCTGTAGATAGACAATATGCAAGGGCGTAGACTGAGATCAAGACTGAGCTAGTTTGCGGCATGTTATGGGCATGTTTTGTGTTTATGGGAACACTGGTGTTGTGTGGGACACTGTAAGCCGAATGATTCAGAGAACATATGCCGATGGGAGATGACGGATTGGGATGACTTCAAGTCTTAAGAGTAAGACTGGGTGCCACCAAGTTTATCGAAAGTTAACGAGTCATCAGAGGATGCAGGGTTGATTTTGGGAGATAAACTTGTGGCAGTATTTTGGGAGCCGACACAAGCAGGAGCTCAGAGGAGCGAGTGTGCAATGGGTCAGTGGGACCTTTGCATGAAGCCGTGGGTATGCGGTTGGGCCGGAGGGCCAATGTTGTGAACTTCGCGAAGAAATTGGGTGCAAGAGTGCACTTGGTGCTGCATTGGGTGCAGTTGGCTTGCGAGCCTCGTCCAGGTGGGACGCACCAAACTTTATCCTGCGATGAGAGTGTCTTGCTCGATTGCCATCAGGAGGATGGTGCGCCATAGAGTTGGCGTGTGTAGTTTCCGAAGGGACTTGTCCAGAGGGACTTGGCTTCAGTGAAAGCGTGTTTTATAGGTGCCGTTGGGAACGGTTGGTTTGCGAACCTCACCCCGAGGGGTGCACCATACTTTGTCCTTGTCGAAAGGAGTATGCATTGGACGATTGGCGAGTGAGCTGCAATCAGAGGATGTGGTAGCTTCAGGGTCAGTGTTGCAAGGGCTACTTGGTTGACTGGAGGGACTTCGTGATGGACTCAGAGGAGTTCATGTTGGGAGAAGCGTGGGGCAAGCTTAGGAGTCGAGATCAGGGAGATTTGTAGGGAGATTTGCCTGCGGTCCGTCGATGAGGGCATCGACATGTTGAAGTGGGGGAGAATGTTACGTGCAGTCTATGATGGCACGTTACAAGCTAAGTGATGCCCACAAGTTGGCCAAGTGGTGGCGCATGTTGTGGTGCATGCAGGTGGCATGCTGATGCTTAGTTTGTATGTAGTGGCATTTTCGTAAATATCTTCAATATTGTCCGGATCGGGACGAGACTTGGTATTCACCATTTATTTGGGTCTACAAATAGAATGGTGCAATCGGTTTGGCGAAACTAGGTGATTTGGTATATGGTGCTTCCCATATGTCTACAGAGCAAAAATCATCTATGTTCCTGGTAGAAGGCTAAAAGCTCAGAATGCTCTTTAAAGGGGGTACCCTGGTGTCAGCTCTCCACCACCCCTTGCACCTTGGTGCTAAGTGAGCTACTACTAGCCAGTGGGGACTAGTAGGGCGGGCATATGAGGACCACGAGGGGACTCATATGTCTCCATGAGTTGGAGTACTCATGGACATTATCGGGCCGACAAGGTAGTGCGTCGAAGAATGCCGCCAGAGGTTCAATGGTACGTTTCCCTTGGCTTGCCGGTATGCCGCTTGCACGAGACGTGGCCTAGATCCTCCAGGAGACGTCGTGGTGCGCCTAGGCCACGAGTCTCAACACGAGATGACACGGGTAGTCATTCGTGGACTAGTTTGCATACGCGCATGGGACGGATGCACCATGTTGGAAAGGGACAGAGGTCTAATGTATGCAACTGGTTTGGTGGCTTGTCTTGAGGGCCTGCCAACATGCGTGGAGGCATGGCGCCTTGAGGATTGGTCCATGGACGTATGGGAGTCCTTGGGCGACGAGGGAGACTATTCGGACAGTATCGAATGGGGCATGATAGAGGCGTTGGCTTGGTGTTGGCATCTCGCCACACATGCTACCTTGGTCACGAGTGACAAGGTGAGCGTCGGTGTTGGGATTTGTCTGACCATGGTGGGAACCTATGGACAGTGTGAGTATCTTGGCTAGAGAGCCTCGATGCATGCATGCACTCATGGATGCTTGCGAGCATGACTCGGCGGGAGTTGTTCGAGAGACGAAAGTGTGCACGAGGCACACGGCCGCGCGAAAAATGAGCCCATTGTTACTCGGATGGTTGGAAGGCTGACCTTGGCTTAGAGAAGTCAAGGTGCCGCACGGGTGTTCCGCTGCCTGAAAAGGTGAGCCCGTGACACGGTGCGGTGCGGTGCGGTTTTTGCGGTTTGAATATCACAATTTTTTTTTTAAAAAAATCATCATAAAATAATTAAACTATCATTAATATAATTATTTTAAAATACTTAAGAAAATACAACAAACTTGAGACTAATAAAAGTTATAACAACAACAATAAGTCAATAATCTTTTTAAAGTTTCAACAACATACCTAAATCAAAATAACAAACTTGAAACTAATTAAATTCCAACAACAATATAAATGTACAACTAACATACTTACATCAATAGATTAAAAATAAAACAAACACAAACTTCCAACTCCAAATTTTAATACACATGTATGGGCTTGGGTTTGTTGCTAAGAAGAGAGGGTTTGTGAAGAGTTATGGATTTTGCCCTAAGATTTATAGGCTTGGGTTGGGCTCATATGTATGGACTTAATAAAATAAATATAAAAATTGAAATTTTAAAAGATGCGGTGCGGTGCGGTTTGAATCGCAGTTTAATAATTCAAAACTGCAAATCGCACCGCACCGCGCGGTTTGGGAAAAATTCAAACCGCAACCGCACCGCGAAGAATTTCAAACTGCATTTTTTTTGCGGTGCGGACGGTTTGAGCGGTTTGATGTACACCCCTACAATCAGGGCCGGCCCTGAAAATTTATGGGCCCAAGACGAATTATATTTGAGGAAATTACATTCTATACCCTTTTTATATTGTCCTCTTTTATTTTTACCCTCTTTTTTAAAGTCTATCATTTTTACCTCTTTTTTAAAATATTGTACCAATTTTGCCCCTGTCATTTCAAGATACTCTCCATGTGACTCTCTTATGTTAGGGTATTTTGGGTACAATACATATAAAAAGAGGTATGTTTCAAATAAATATAAAATTAGAGGTAAATTTGATTAATTGATTAATAAAAGGGGTATTTTTCAACTTACCCCATTAAATTTTGGGGCCCTCAAAAATATATCAAAAAAAGAGTGTCATGGGATTTGAACCCATGACCTTGGACATTATATCCTCTACCTCAACCAACTAAGCTATAAATATTTGTTGTTTATATTACACTTAAATTTTACTTAAATAAAAGCCTAATAATTTTTTTTTTATTTTTTTATTTTGGGCCCCCGGAAAGTGTGGGCCCCTAGGCACGGGCCTAGCCCGCCTATGCCTAGGGCCGGCCCTGCCTACAATCTATATATCTACTAAATTAGTTTAATTGGGATCTCGCAGACTCCATCTATAATTTATTTTGAATTAGAGATTAATTTTATTTAATTAAAAAAATTTCAATTTTTATGATAGTTTATTGATTGATTTAGTTATTATATCAGACAATTTTTATATGATTTTTTTTTTTTTAATTTTAATTGTGAACAATAAAATAAGACATGGAATAAAAAAAAAATATATAGTCAAATGAAAAATTATGGCTCTATAAACTTGAAATAATAAACAAATGAAAATTTTTACACTAAACCATGTTCTAATTGATCTCGATTACCATGTGTATTATCACCTAATTCATGCAGGATTTATATATATCTTTAACTATATAAAAAGGAGAATGGCTTCTCAAAATAAATTATATAATTGTCCTTCTTTTTTATATCTATAGCCTTTATAAAAAAAAAGAAAATGTTTTAGACTTCCACTAAGTAAATTAGTTAATTAACTTTTACTAAATATTAAACTACAAAAAATAATAAATTATTCTTTTATAACTAAAAAAAAATCTAAGTCAAATAACCTTACCTATTGTAATTCTTTTAAAAATAAAAAAAAATATTTTTGAAATCTTTTTATATCTCACATTTAATTAATAAAAAATAATTTATCTTTCTACAAAATAACTTAAAATTATATTATTTTATACAAAAAATTTGAAAAATTATTTCACAATTGAAAAATATTTTTGAAATCTTTTTATATCTCACATTTAATTGATGAAAATAATTTACTTATTATTTTATTAAATAAAAAAAACACAATTTTAATTATATAAGTTTATATATATACTAGGTGATTGTTACGTGCCAAGCCACGTAGTGTTAGTTTTATTTAATATTTTAGTTTTTTATTTTAATTAATAATTAAAATAGTATAATTATTTGAACGATTTGTTTTATAAAAATAAAATATGTGTCAGTATATTTAGTAAGTAAAACATAGTTGTGTTATAATAATGTATGTTATTAATAGTAAAATGTACATTAATCTTCTAATTGAAAAAAGTTCTATTATCTCATTTCATATTTAATAATAGCTACACAACTATATATTTATAGACTTTCACATTCTTTGAAAATTACTAATAAGCACCAATAATATTTTCATATTCTAATATTTTTCAACTTTCTCCTCTTGGTGGTAAAATTAAAAATAAAACTAAAAATAAGGACAAACATATAAGGTAAATACTAATTACAGCCCATTTCATCTTTTTTTTATTATTATTTTTTTAAGCCCAAGCCCAAAAATCTCTAAGCCAACACAATCAATCTTCTTTTATATTATCTTTTCTAGATATTTTATCTATATTTTTCTTTTTTAAAAAATAAATAAAAAAATTATTAATATTCTCCCAAGATAAGTTTGTTAGAGAGATATGTGGCTAAAATGATTTTTTTAATTTAAAAAGAGATTATTAATATTTAAAAGATTGTTTATTTAAAAGATTATTTAATTTTTTTGGTTTAATTATTGGGTTTATTTTTTAACGGGAGATCAAACCTAATCGTTAAATTTAACCGAATATTCTTTTATTTTTAAGTATATTCTGTTAAACCAAGAATGTTAAACCAAGAAATGCCGTTAGATAGGCACTTTTAATATATAAAGATATATATATGATAATTACCTTTCTCTCCGTAACTTTAGATTATTAAAATAATAAATTTATAAAATTTTAAAATAGTTGAATTATATACATTCACTTAAATTTTTAACATTAATTTGACACACGTATAAACAAACCCATTTATTGATGTGCGAGGGCCATAGCCTTTATTAAAAAAATATCACACTTAAAAAATATATGTATTTTCTAATTTCATAATTGTAAAGTTAAATAGTAAAAAAGCTCCACAAAATTAATTTAGTATAAGTGATTATAATTTTTGTTTAATACGGGCAGTGAGCACAAATATCTTTAGGGGAGTTTTATTTGCACTTTAAAAATTTATAAATGCATCATATTTTAATAATTTTTATTTTAAATAAAATTTATATCTGTAATTATATTAGGGTTTTTTTTATCAAAATTCCTTCAACTCAAATTGTTAAAAAAATAAATCTATCAAAAACAATTTAAATATTATAATAAAAAAATTAAAATAAAAAATTATATGAAATTCTATTAGAGAAAAATAAAAAAAAAATTGTATAAATTTGAAAAATAATTGTGACTTTTTTTTAAAAAAGAAATAAGTACTAAAATTAACACAAAATAATGTGAGAAAAATAATTTAAAAAATATTAAGAGTGATTTTTAAAAATTATTTTAAGTTTATTTTTTTATAAAATATTAGGGTGTACTTATACTACAAGAAATGTCCCTTTTACCAGCACAATTCTCTACTGCGCTGGTAAACTGGTAAAAGTAACTTTTACCAGCGGATTTCGCAAACTATGCTGGCAAAAAGGTTAAAATTTTACCAGCGCATATTTGCAGTGACTAAAATCTAACTTTTTCCAGCGCATTTACGCACTGAAAAAAAGCCATTTTTGCCAGCACTTTTCATTTTGTGCTGGCAAAAGTTCTTATGCCAACGTTGATTTGCCAACCCCTTTCACCAACACATCAAAAGTAAATTTTATTTTACCAACGCAATACCAAACTTTTTCCAGCACAAAAATGTGCTGGCAAAAGTGACATTTCTTGTGGTTAATTTTTCGAGTGCAAATAAATTTTTTCATATATTTAGGTGCCGTTTGGAAACACTTTTTTAATCAGTTTTGTGTTTTTAAAATTGAAAAAGTGAAAATATTTTTCAAAAACATGTACATAAAACTGTTTTTACTTTTCAATTTTTTAATTGAGAATCAAAATTTTAAAAACAAAAAAAAAAATACTTTCAATAGTTTTTTAAACAGTTTTTTTTTTCTTAATCAATATCTTCGACTTCGATCAGACCCGGAACCAAATCTCCCCCACAGCCTTGGCGCTGAACCCGACCTCTGATTTGAACCCGAATCTGACCCCAAACTTAGAACCCGACGTAAATAAAATCAAAAAATAAAAATGAAAATAAATTTTACATAACACACTTTTTTTTCTGTTTTTAAAATTGAAAAACAAAAGTAGTTACAAAACGCATTTTTGTTTTTCAAAAACAAAAATTTTACTTTCATTTTCTGATTAAAAAATTAGAAAATAAAAGTGTTACCAAACGACATCTTAATTAAATGAGTCCCCTTAAAATAAAAAATCATGTTGAATACACATGCGGAGCACGTGTACCTCCCACTAGTAGTGTAATAAAAATAAAAATTGAATTCGATATCTAAAAAATTTAAATACATTGAATATTTATCTTGAACTAATTTGAGGAATATATATTATGAAAATATATTATTTACTAATTAATATGTGATAAATGATGTAATTAAAATAAATAATTAATTCTATATTTAAAAATTTTAAATATATTGAACATTATAACTTTAAAAAATAAAATTAATTAATATAGTATTAATTTAAAATTATTAAATTGATTAAAATCTTAAATTAAAAATAAATAAAGAAAAGAAAAGATTGCTTCACAGAATTAAAATCATGACATTTTAATATTTTAAAGAGTACTTATAATGATTATTATAAAATTATTAACAAGTCAATATGTTGTAGTGTAGGCCGTTTTAAATATTTTGGAGACCCTGTTCTAATTTTAGAAATTAAGCCCCTACAAAAAATAAATACAATTTACAAATAATATTTTTAAATATTATTATATAGGGTATATATTTTATAAAATACCAAAAAACTCCAATTAATTTATAATAATTGTTATTGATTGCAATACAATAAAAAAATGATAAGAAAAAAAAATAATGAATAGCAATAATGAATTTTTATTTTTTTTTTCTTAAAAGCAATAATAGAATTGAAAATGAATTTTAAGAATTGACATAGAAATGATCAATGATAAGTTATTAGCACTTTAAAAGTTCAGTTCATTAAAAGAAAATTGAAGGACTAAAAAAATATATATTAAGTCATTTATTTTTTTTTTGGCCTTTTATTTTTTGGGGTCCTGTGCAACAGCACATCTTACACCCCATAAGGGCCGCCGGTATAATTATTGTTTTAAAAATAAATTTACTTAAAATATTATTCTATGTAAATTCAAAATTAAGAAAAATTATAATTAAAATTTTGTAAAGACATAAAATAGAAAATATAGGTTCAGTATAAGATTTGGAATTTTGTCAATTAAACCTAACTAAGTAATAATATTTAAAATTAATTATGAAAATAAAAATTATTAATTATGTTAAAGTTTTTATGGATTAATTTGAACCATACGATTAAATCAAAAATTATGAATTGCTATACTTATTCAATAGGTAAAATATTTAATTCTTATTGTATAAAATTATATTATTTAAATAGTATAAAGATAAAAAAAGAAAAAAAAAACATAAAGAAGCTCTACTATAAAAATTCGAGGTAAAATATAAAGATACATGGATTTTATTATTATATTTTCAAAAATAAAATAGAGAACTAATAATGGAAGTGTTTTTGTTAAATCTAATGTTTACGATCTTGTTGCCCTTTTTTTTTTTTCCGTTTTTTGTTTTTTTTTTGAATAAAAATCATAAGATCTATTAATTAATAAATTCGTTCAAAAAGAACAGTCCTCTAACTGAAGCACACGACCTGTAGAGAAATAAGAGTCTCTTGCCAAGCAATGAGCCAACTTATTTGCAGATCGTTTTACAAAACACAAACTATGAAGGCATAAAATATCGCTCTGAATCGCTTGGACACACACCAAGCTATCTGCTTCCAACATGACTCTATCCCACAAATAAGTTGGATTCCAACTCAATGCTTCTTTAATGCCTATTATCTCAGCAATCACTACAAGAAATGTCACTTTTGCCAGCATATTTTTGTGCTGGCAAAAGTTAGTATTGCGCTAGTAAAATAGAATTTACTTGTGCTGTGTTGGTAAAAGAAGGTTGACAAATCAATATTGGTATTAGAACTTTTGCCAACATAAAATAAAAAGTGCTGGCAAAGATGACTTTTCCCAGCACGTAAATGCGCTGGTAAAAGTTAGATTTTAGCCACTGTAAATGTACGCTAGTAAAACTTTGACTTCTTTGCCAGTGCAGTTTGCGAAATGCGCTGTTAAAGTTACTTTTACTAGTGCAGTAGCGAACTGTGCTGGTAAAAGTGACATTTCTTGTAGTGAATTTCAAGTTGAACACATCCAATCTTCACCTTTTTGAATGTTACCACCATAGCACTATGATGATTCTGAGCTACACAACCTATGTCAAAAGACAAGATTCGAACCAGAAAAAACTAAAAGGAAAAGACTAAAAAATCATGTCAAAAGACAAGACTAAAGAACCATGTCAAAAGACAAGACTAATGGAAAAACTAAATTAGTTTCAACACATAAATACGATCACAACATTAAAATTAATTAAGGAATGAACACCTTATAATTCTAATCCCATAAAAATATTAATTGGAATTAAACTAATAATAGTAAATTAATAAATGAAAACAAAAATCGAAAAACGGAGGACGTCGTTGAGCTGAACCGAACCACTTTCAGACAACTGCTCTTGAACCCTTCACAGAAGAAGACGTTCCTATAATATTGTTTATTAAAAGAAATAAACATGTGACGTTTCTTTGTTTTTTTACTTGTGGTAGGTTATATAATCTTGTTGCCTTTTTTTTTTTTTTTTTTTTTTTTTTTTAAGAAATAATCTTGTTGCCTTTTAATATCAGCATAAAATGTGATTTTTTACCGTAATAAAAATTACTTAGTGATTTAGCGCGCTGCATATTTTTAAAATTTTAAATTACTTATTAATAACTTTTACTCCTAAAAAAAATTACTTTGTAGCTTAGTAACAACTAATTGAATTTCTTTATAATTTTATTATGCGTCTTATTTAATGTTAGATGCGTTAATTTTTTTCATTGGGCATGGTCTCTAATCTCTATAATAATTTAAAATAATAATCTTTGATGATATATAGTACCAAAAATAATTGAATATAAATTTTAGTTACAGTAATTACCATTAATTTATTTTTTATATATTCACCTGAAAATTTGTATCAAAAAGGACTTCGAAAAGATTTTACCAAAACTTTATAATGCAACCAAATAAAAAAAAAGAATTCTTTTAATTCTATTCAAGTTAATTATCTCTAATCAAATCTCAACACTTTAGGTGTCGTTTGGTAACATTTTTGTTTTCTAATTTTTTAATCACAAAATGAAAGTAAAATTTTTATTTTTAAAAAATTTATTTTGAAAACAAAAATACGTTCTATAACTATTTTTATTTTTCAATTTTAAAAATAGAAAATAAAATGTGTACTGTAAAGTTTGTTTTTATTTTAATTTTTTGATTTTATTTACATCGGGTCTAGGTTTGGAGTCGGATTCAGGTTCAAGTCAGAGGTCGGGTTCAACGCTAGGGCCATGAGAGAATTTGGGTCCAAGTATGATCGAAGTACAAAATATTAATTAAAAAAAAATTGTTTAAAAAAATAATAAGTGACTTTTTTTAATTATTTTTAAAATTTTAATTCTCAATTAAAATATTGAAAAATAAAAACAGTTTTATAGAACATGTTTTTTAAAATATTTTTACTTTTTTAATTTTAAAAACAGAAAATTAATTGAAAAAGTGTTACCAAACGTCACTTTAATTTTTATATAATTGTAGAAGAAGGTCATGAGTTCACTTGAATTCTCCAACAAAGAGAGGTTTTGAAGCTTTCTCAATTTTTGCGTAAGTACTACTCTCATGGCTTCAACCATGTATAAATGTATATTTAGAGTGGTATATTATGAACTCGTCTAGTAGTCCTCTTAATTTAAAGATAAGGATACAATATATTATATTTTTATGTTTAAAGAATTTTTTTTTTTTTATACAGTTTTTCATAAAAACAACATAAAAATGACATAATAGTAACATGAAAATAACATCAAAACAATAACAAAAAATAACATATAAATAACAAAAAATCAAAATAAAATAACAAGAGTACAACATAAAAAGACCGTATTTTTTGTAAATAAAATAAAAAAAATCATAAAAATATTTAAAATTCCGTAAAACTGTATTTTTTGTAATTTTTTTATTGTTTTTGTGTATTTTGTGAAATAATCCTAAAAAACTATACAATAATTTTTTAAAGGAATAATTACATAAGACACCATTTTTTGTGAAACATTTACATTTTTACGTTCAAAGAATATTTTTTTTTTACATTTTTACGGTTTTCCAAAAAATAACACGAAAACAACATAAAATCAACAAGAAAACAACATTAAAGTAACATGAAAATAACAACAAAAAAACAACAAAAAATAACATACATATAACAAAAAATTAACAACAAATGAACAAAATTTCAACATAAAAAGACCGTATTTTATGTAAATAAAATAAAAAAAAATCGTAAAAATGTTTAAAATTCTGTGAAACCGTATTTTTGTTATTTTTTTGTTATTTTTGTGCATTTGTGAAATTAACCCTTTTTTAAAATTTTTAAATAATCAACAATTTAGTTGCAGGCCTGACACTGAGTATAGACGGGCTAAACTTGTGTCTAAGGTCTGCCCACCTAGCTTAAGGGCTCAAATTTTTTTTTAATTATTTTGAAATTACATATTTTTTTACTAATTTTAAAAAATAACACATTTTTTTTTCTAAATAAAGGGTCAAACATATATTTTTTCTATGGCTCCACTAAATTGAGAACCCCTCTTAATTGTATAAATTAATATGCAAATTCCAGTTTCTGATACATTATTACACATTTTCATTGTGTGATAATTCATGTCGACTAGATACAATCAATTGCCATCCTTAATTTCAGGGTGATTAGTTAAATACCATTTCAACTATATTTCTCTCTAGCTAGCTCTATAGGTTGTCTAGAAAAAGCTAAAACTGACCTTCACTTCTCAATCCAATCTAAAACAGGAACACTTAGAATAATAAAATAAGATTTTATTTTTTAATGTTTATTCTTTTAATTATTTCTGTCTAGTTGACTCAAATTGGTTGAGTACTTATAAATGAAGTTAATTAAGTAAAGTGATGTATAAAATTTGTGTATGAAGTATCATTATACCCTTATAATATTAGTGAGACATAGAAACTGGTTGTGGTTGAGAGTGAGCAATACAAAAAACTGCAGTATATAAATTTTTTACCCTTGGTACGTGGATGAAGCTTATTGGGTAGTAATAAAAAACTATGAATATCTACGAGACTGTAGTAAAATCTTATCCTTATCTCACAATGGTGAAGTTTCATATCAGTGAGTTTTGGCATATTTCCTTCTTTTCATTGACAATATTTAAATCAAATTGCCACATCAATCTACATGATGAGGTTGCTTTCATACATAGTTTGAGTCATTTCATCCTGTATATATTAATATAACCCAATAAAGTATAATTAATAATAAGTAAAAACAAATTGGGTCTGCCCCCACCTCTTCATCACTTTGGTTTCTAGTTATGATTTTATATGTGAAACTGAAAATAATAGAGAGAAGGTTTGTAACCACCATCTCCATTTCTTGTTCTATAGCTTGTGACTGTATAACACTCTAAAATTTGAAAGTGGTAGACCCCATCTTAATGTCATCAGTTCGTGATGTACGCATATATATGTATATAATCAACTGCAGAAAAAGATTGGTTTCAAGATACTATAACCATCGTTTCTTTTAGTTTTTGAAAGTTATTGAATCATCATGTGTATATGGGTAGGGTACTATGCAATAGTTCAATGGCTAATATTGCTTGATGGTTATTACAATTATTTAACTACAAATATCAATTTTAAAAATGTTAAATTATTAAATTTTAATCTACTGCAAATAATAAAAACAAATTCAGTTTATATACTTAATTTTACTATTTAATAAAAAAAAATATAATTTTTTGTATTTTATATTAAAAATATATTTATATAAAAAATAAATAAGTAAAATTCAATTTTTTTATCTTTTTGACACTGAGTAATTTTATTTATTATATTTTTTAGTCGATATAACAACCTCAATTTATATATTGTATAAATAAGAAATTTTTTTAAAGAATTTTTTATTTTTACACTTCAAAACAGTTTTTTTTTTTTTTTTACATTTTTATGGAATTCCACACCCAGAAACTTCTATATCAACTAACGGAGCAAACCAAATCGTAAATAAAATGTGTACAACAACCCACATAGAAACTACGGAGAAATCACCAGAGCAACCCAAACTGTAAATTTGAAAAGAAAAAAGTTAAAAAATAGTATATAAACTAATTCTCTTTTTTTAATTAGATAAAAATATTAAACATAAAAACTTAATTTTTTTAATAAATAATACTCATTAAGAATTACTAACACTTGCTAAATTTGGTACTATGAGTTTTTTTATTAAGAGAATTATAAGAGAGTATTGAAATTGCTACACAATTTATTATTTTCCTAGAAATTTCTAAAAAATATGTAAAATACTATTAAGATTTCTAGATATTTTCTAGAACTTTTTCCTTATAGAAACTTCTAGTTATATATACTAAAACATGTAGATTAGAATGATAGAAAATGTAACAGCTAGTGTAATGTTGGGTCAGTACACACAAACGATCGACTCTAGCTATATTATAATTAGCTCTAAGTGTATCCTAAATTTAATGTAACCAAATATCAATCACTACTATAGGGAAGGAAATGAGGCAGGTAATAAGTGGGAAATATTTATCTCATCTTCCCGTTAATTATTTGGGCGGTGAATCTCCCTTGGGGCGAGTAATTTCTATGCAGCCCATCCTCCCTATTTAAAAACAAATAAAATTATATTAAAAAATTAAATATTATATAGTAATAATTCAAAATATATAATATTTTTAAAAATAAAATATAAATATTAAAAAAGTTACTAATAAATTATCAAAATACACAATATTCTAGCAATTATTACATGTAGAAGTTGAGTATATTGTTCCAACAATAAGTACAAGCCAAATTATATGATTAAAAAAAATATTAGAGAAGACATGAGAGAATCACAACGAAAACTATAAAGATCTATTGTGACAGCAAATTAGCAAACAATAGTAAAGAATCTTGTATGTCATATAGTATGACTAAGCATATAATAGCATTAAGTATCACTTCATTCAAGATTTTTGAACTTTGAAGTAAATAAAAAATTTAACTCAAGTATTACAAAATTGAAGAGCAGTTAATAGACATATTCACAAAAACATTATCAAGAAGCAAATTTAAACTATTACGAGATATGATTAGAATTACAAAAATATGTACCAAAAAAGAGTATTAAAATTTCTACACATTTATTGGAAATATGTTGAATACTAATAGAATTTCCAGAACTTTTTCATTGTAGAAACTTCTAGTTGTATATATTAAAAATGTTGATTAGAATGATCTACAAAAAATGTAATATCTACTACTAGTGTAATGTCGGTTTGGTATATACCACCTATTCTAGCTATCACGTAATAACTAGGTCTCAATGTATCCAAAATGATATGTAATCAGGAATCAATCACTTCAAACAATAACAAAAAGCCAAGCCTTCACTACCTCTTACTACTATTCCATAATATACTAATCTAACCTTCCAATACCTTAATACATAAAAAGAAAAAAAAAAAAGCCCAACATAACTCTTCTAACTTGTCTCATCAAACTATCAACTTAACAGTATTAATTAACATCATCACACCTACTTATTTTCTATCATAACTATATTAACTAAATTAAACCAAATGCAAAACATAACATTTTTACTCTATCCAATTAATAAACTATCAAGTTAAAGCCGACTATTAGCTAAAAGTATTTATTAGCATAAATATACATAGCTGTAGCGAATTTAGGAAGTAATAACACAAACATGAATTAAAGGAGTTTAGACTACAACTGAGGGTGATCTATTCCCTCTTTGGTTTTGAAACTTTCAAAACTAAAACAAAGAGACATTATGTTTAATTTAGGAAGTCTGTTTTAAATATAAAGGGGTGCTCGGTTTGTCCAAAAATATATGAGAAGTGTTATGTCGTGTTTATATTTTGAGAGTAAAACCCCGCTTAACCCATAAGCCTGAATTATTCATGTCCAGGGGCGGAGCCAGGACTGGATAGTAGGGGGGGCCAACATCAAATAACACATACAATAAATTTAATTGAGGAATTTTGTGACTAAAATTCTTTTTTGAAGAGTGCATGTCGATGAAAAAGAAATTTGCGGCATAAATACCTAAGTTTAACTCTCAGTTGCAAATAAATAATTAAGTTTAATTTTTGGCTGTAATAATACTAAGTTGAAATTTTAGAACTTTTGTAGGTACCTGGCTGTTAAGTGTTAAGTAAATTGTCACGTAGCAATTCTTAATTGGTCCAAGTCATTAATTTTTTTAAAAAATTAATTTAAATATACCAATAAGAAAATGATACGTGGATAATGATTTAATATTTAATGGTCAGGGACCTAAGAGTTCCAAAAACATAACTTAGTTATTATTACCACCAAAAATTAAACTTATGTATTTATTTGCAACTGGTAGTTAAACTTGGGTATTTATACCGCAAATTAATCAAATTAAAATACACTGATAATAAAGTTAGGAAACTAAAGTATCACTATATCAAAATTTACTTGTAATTTCTAAAATGAAAAAGAATAAGAGATGTGTGTCCATTAATATTAAGAATGTTCTATTTTATTTATTCTACATACTAATATTTTACAAATTTATATACCTGTAATTAATACATGTATATATAGTATTGAAAAATTTTATAGTGCACCAATGCATTCTTGATAAATTTTTTAGTTAATTTTTTTTTACAGTCGTATGTGTTGTAATTATTTAAGACATCTTGTAAAATTTTGAGAAATTTAGAAAAATTTAACACGCTGAAAATAAGATTCAAATAGTTTGTTCACGCATGACTCTTTTATTTTATACGCGTATGAAATAGACTGTTTGAACACTGATTTCTATATTGTAAATTATTTTAAATTTATCAAAATTTTGTAAGATGTCTTCGATAACTATAATATATACAGAACTATAAAAAAATAATTAGATTAAAAAATTTCCCTAAATACCGAAACAGATAAGTAATACGTTAGTGCACCCTTTTTAAAGTGTTTAATAAAAGTACATTTTATGTTTAATTCAAATAAAGAGTAAAAAATACACAATTATAAAATATTAAATTTTCATTTTAAAAATTATTATAATGTTACACCTAGGCATATATTATATATAACATTGATTAAGTCAATAACTTAAACCTACAATTTTATCTATTTCTTCGATATAGATCTGCATCAATTTTGGGGTGGCAGTATATATCATATATTATACATTTACTATGTATAGTTTTGGAAATTAAGGGGGGGCCATGGCCTCTGTAGCTTAATGTATACCTCCGCCCCTGTTCATGTCATTGCTCTGTCCAAATGTAAGTTAAAATGCGAGTAATTTTTTATACTGAATTTCTTTCTTCAATAAATTTATAAACTTAAATAAGAATAAATATTTTAGTTTTTTTCTTTTTTGAATAAATAGTATTTTTTTCAAACATAAATATATTAAAATTAATCTTTTTTTTTTGAAAGAAAATTAATAATTTTTTACAACATTGAATTAACACAATATATATATTTTAGAATAGTATATTATAAATTTTTTAATTATATAAATAATTAAAATAAAAAATACTATATTTATAGATGTAATTTGTGTTTTCCTGTTATGTTTTTGTATTTGTTGTGTTGTACTTAATAAATTTATATTTTTCCGTGTCATGTGTAAGTCCATATCCTTTTGAGTCATATCATATTGGGCTTGAGTCTAATATTTTTTTGAATCGTACCAGTTTTGTGTTCCGAAAATACAACTTATTAGAGAACATTATTCTACATAGATTAAATATAAAAGTATTGAACCATATATAAAAATATGAATTACTCTATATATTCATCATCAATTTAATTTGAGATAGAACCCAACAATTTTTATCACAACTTATTAACCAAGGTGAGACTAAATACGCTGAAGTGTGAACTCTGATTCTAAAAGTGACCAACTCTAGTAGTCACTGGTAGTCATATATAACATGTATGTGTATCTGATGAAGACTGTTGTAGCGAGAGAGCTATCAAAATGTCAACTATCATTTCATGCCTATATATTATTCAGTAAATAGAACTATAGATAAAGACTTATTAATAATATCAGAACATTGTCATGACTCTAATAAGCTGTGATATTAATTATTACAATAAAATATCTACATCATGTAATATGATTGTATTTATTTATTTGGTGATAAATTTGAGCGTAGAGAGAGTTATTTGATGGAGGAGGAAGAGAACAACTTTTCTTTCTGGCCACAACAAATTTTGAAAGTAGCATAATAAAAGGAAAGAAAATCCTAACCACTACATATTTTGAAGGATATAGAGAGAGAGATATTGTTAAACTGTCATGTAACAAAATGGAACCCACATCCACGTGCTGTTAATTATCTACGCATAATGCTAATGTATATATATATAGCCCAATAGAAAAGATTAGAGAAGCTCCAGTACTACATCTACAGGGCACATGAAATAAAGCAAATTAATAAGCCTAATGTGTTGCTCTTGATTTTAGGTCCATGGCTATATATAGCAGGCTTTCATGACTCTTGCAATACTAATACTATTGCCTATAAGACTTAGATTCATTTTGAAGATCCAATTAAGTATATTCTTAACCCCTAATTTGGATATGATTATTCATTATGAATTGAGAAAGTTCAATCTTAAATCCCTGTTGCTTTTTTCTTTTATTCAACCTTTAATTGGTACATGCAAAGAAATTTTAATGAGCAAATAAATCCAAAAAGTAGCTAGGTACAAACGTATTTATTTACAGTTCAGGGAAATGTTATACGTATTAATTATTGCTGCTTCGCAGTGCTGTGCTGGAGCACAAGTTCAAATTTTTAAACATGAATTTTTATTGAGCTTGAATGTAAAACTCTACTCTTGTCTTGTACTAGGTTCGAATTCGAGTTGCAGTATGAATTTTGTACCTGTTAAAAGGTCAAAGATGAAAATGTAGGATGGCAATAAATGAGAGTGAATATATGCATATATATATACACTCTACAGAATTAGAGAATGTGTGGAATGTAGTGAGTAAATTGTGGAGGAATTTTACCAAAAAAAAAAAATATTTCTTGTGAAAAATAAGTATATATATATATATATACTAGGTAGAAGTTACGTGCAATGCACGTATACTTAGTTATATGCTTAATTTGTAAAAATGGAAAATTGAAACCAAAATAAATTAATATTTTCACATGATGCATAGTCTAACCTTGTTACAAATTTAATTTTCAAGAAGCTGAAAAAAAATACAACAAAATTATTAGTTTCATAACGATTATGTGATGAAAAGAAATTTAATGTTATAAGGCTAAAACCTACTCAATTTAAAAACACAAGTTGAGATATCCTTAGCATTATTCTACTCATCAAGGTCATTTAAAATTACCTAATCTTGCGGAGAACACTGGACTACTCATGCTTTTTCTTCCTCTTGTGGGTTTCGAATTTCCCTCTTTGCTACTTTATTAAAGATAAGATATATTTATATCAATATCTCTGTATCATATTTTTAAGTTTTTTCACCATTCTTATATTTTGTTCCGTTAAAAATTTTATGAACCCAACTTTTTTTGAAAAAAACAAATAATACATCTTTATAGCATTGTACAAATTATATAAAAAAAAAATAATACAAAATGCTTTCAAAAACAAATAATTATACAAATTATTTAAAGATATTGGTCACATCATAAATATATACACATGCCAAGTTAACTTTGTTCTACAATGATAATCCTTAACAATATAAATCCAAATTCAATAATATAACTACCAAAGAAAGAAGGAGATACACTCACATAAGAAGAACCCAAGTTTTCGTACCAAGAAAGAAAGTTATCTACAGTTATCATCGCCAATACAGTAATCATAGCACCCAAAATCCAGAGACACAAAAACGATTTTGAAATAATTAATAATGTAATTATTAATAAATCTGTATAAAAGACCAGCATTTGCACTCATAAGTGGATAAGCAATTAAGCATAACCAAATATTATTCTACTCATGATAAAAGCAATTAAAGTCCCTTAATGTTTTGAATATAGAAAAAAATTACTCAATTAAAGTAAGCAAGGCATAAAATGAGAGAAATTAATTTCTATAAACAAAATTATATAAATGGCTATTTCAATAGCTGGGAAAAAGTAGAATGGCTACTAATTAACCATAAACAAAATTCACACATAAATCTTATTATACATTATGAAATTCAAACCCATAAACAATTCAGAATTATTTCAAAGCTTCTTGTTCATTAAACAATTAGAAAGAGCAAAAAAATTTATTTTGATATTCCAAGTCAAGAAAAAAAAAACCAAGTTCAATCATAAATATCAATAACTCTAGCTTTAATAAACTTGAAACAAATCATGACTGTAATTAAACTCTATCGAAATTAAAGGGTCAAAATCCTAAAGTTAAGAGATCCAATGATAGTGATCTATATGAGAGAGTGAGAGAGAAGAGAGGTTAACCTAAGTAATAAAAATTTGAAAAGAACAAAAGAAAAAAGTACACATTGAAGTGAGCAGAATACTAAGTAAAACCAAAATTTCCAGCAAATTTAGGCAAAAGTTTGAAATTGAATGCGTGCCTGCTAGTTAGAAGTACAATGAGATAACATTAGTATGATAATTTTAAAGATAAACTACTATGCTCCTATCTAAATATTACTAAGATATTTTAATTGTATATATTGAATAACTAACAAGGGCAAACCAACAATTAGACCCTGCAACTGAAAATCATAAGAGTCAAACAATGAAAAAGCAGAAAACTTTACATAAAAAAATACATTTGACAACATTTGCAATAACAAAAAACAAAATGAGGAGAAATCCAAATTAAATTAAGCTAAACAATTAAGAACTCCAAAATCTTCAATTTTTTTCAAGTCATGATTAAGTATGAACCAAAGAAGATTCATCTCATTTTACAGGCAAAAATATTGAATTTTTGGTTAGAACATATTCTCATTAAATGCAATAGTTTTCGAGTATGTAATTTTCTTCAACATCGACACTTAAATCTTCAGCAATTAGTTAAGCTAATCCAATCAACACCAGATAACACATTTCTTACAGAGTAACTGAATTAAGGATCTCAGCTGAAGATAACTACCACAATTAGTTCCCAGCACATAGAGCTTTTCCAAATTTAAGTGGTGCTCCACAGCTCTTAATGTTGCAGTTTAAGAAATTACTCTGCATTACAATGGTACAAGTCACAACAGAGAAGAAGTAAAACAACACACTTTTATTCGAAATACAAAGCATACCTTGCACTTGGCAACCGACACCACAGAAAAGAAGGAGCTTAACATTTGCAGCCTGTTTCACATAAAATAAGATCACTTCATTTGCAGCCTAAAAATTTATATTCCAATATACAATATTTTTGTTTTCTCCAAATCATAATTTTCACTGAATTTATAACTGAACAGAAGATGAAGATATGCAGAGATAAGCATTTATATCACTTCAATGATACCGATAAAGAAACAAGAACACAGACACCTCAACGCAAAATAAGAACAAATTTGTAAATATGAAACTGAAAAGGTTTAACGAAAATCACAATTTGACAATACCGAAAACACAAACCATTCAATATAAACGTAAAACGAAACGTACCTGAAAAATCAAGCGACTTACTGGGCAAAGTGCAAGCTCCAACACTCATGTCTCTTCCGTCGTCATCTTCGACAGCCGACACTCATCTTTCTCTCTTCTCCACGACGTTGTTTGGAATGTCGCCCACACTCATCCCAACACTTCCCAATACGAAAAGTCCTGGACTTGGTTCTCCCACACCGACGTTTCGGCCTGTGACTTTCGGAAACTCATTCATCCGACGCTTCGGATCTCCTAAACGGGTCATGGGTTGTATTCACTGGTGACTCACAGTCACGATTCTTCGCTCTATCACTTTTGGGTTTGGCAATGAAACCCCAAGCTGTTGAGTCAGTGAAAAACGATCTCTTTAGGAGGCACAATGATTATCGGACTATGTTGATGAGATTGGGATGAAATTGGATTTTGTATGGGCTCCGTACGAATCCAATTTGACCGATTTGGTTACAACATTCAAGCAAAATAGAAACTCTCCCGATGTTTTGATCATGGGTTCAGGGCTATGGCATATGCTTAGGGTTACGAATGAATCGGATTGCAGGGTTTCATTACAGAGGGTCAATCGTTAGAAACTCAATTTTTATTTTGAGAATGTTAACAGAGTTAATCTTCCGTTTACTTTTTCTTAAAAAAAAAAAGAGAATCGTTAAACCAAGAATCGTTAAACCAAGAATTGCCGTTAGATAGGCACTTTTAATATATAAAGATATGTCGTATTCAAGTAATAAATTTACTATCATGATGATTATAGTTAGAGTAATTTGCGGCATAAATACTTAAGTTTTATGCCGAGTAGCAGATAAATACTTTTGACAGTAAAAATACCTTCCGTCACTAGTGTAGATCTTCCGTAGGTACCTGGCCGTTATGTGCCAGGTTAGTGTCCACGTGTTATTTTTTGATTAGTCCACGTCATTTAATCTAGAGAAATTTACATGTGGAGTCTTAAAATCCATCTCAATTACAGAAATAACGTTACTTTTAAAACAATCAAACTTACTCTTGTATTTGTAACGTTTTCATTAATATTAGTTTTGTTTTTAGTTTATACATTCTTGGTTATCTTTGTGACATACATTCTTTATTTTTGTTTGTACAATATATTTCAATGTTTGTATCAATTATCTTGTCTTATATACACCTAGTTTTTTTTACTGTACATATATTTAATTAATATTTAGATTTATAATATTTTCTCTTTCTTCTTCTTTTTTTATATTTAATTTTTTTTTTGGCTACACTAATAATTATTTGGTCTCAAAACTTACACATTGTGATCTACACTTTAAGATAATCATTTTGATATGTGAGAAACATATATTTTTTTGCTAGCCTGAATCAAAGGTAGCATTTTAGTTTTTTTCAGTGTTTTTTTCTTCTTTTTTTTCAAAAGTTTTTTTCTATATTTAGTTTACCAACAATTAAACAATATTCAAATTATTAAGTATACTAGATAAAACTATTTCATATTTATGCTTACTTTGTATATTATATTTATGAAAGGGAACTAATTTCTAGAATAAACTTAAAAGATAACTAAAAATGTAATTTTAAAATAAGTAATTAATAATTTAAATGTTTACTAATTTTACTAATAAATTATGTGAGTTTTTTTTTTATTATTATAATTTAGTAGTTTATTAAATAAACTTGAAAGTAACATAGATATTGTTACAAAAGAAAAATAATAAAAAAAAAAACGTAAAAATTCAAAATAACTGAATAGTTTAATATGATTTAAAAATAAACACATAGATTTCAAAGTATCAAAAAGGTATACAAAATAATTGGTATATAAAAGTGGTATTTTATTATATTACATAACAACTCATTAGTTTCAATAAACTTTAAGGTTACCAAAATATATTTTAAATAATAAGATACTATAATATAATTTAAAAATAACTAATTGATTATTAAGATGTTTACAAATAAATTTTGGAAGTAACTAAATTGTATCTCAAATTATATGATATAAAAATAATTTTTTTTTTATGTAAAATTAACTAATTAGTTTCTTATCAACATCATAACTAAGTAACCAAATAATTACTTTTGAAAACGCAAGTAAATTAAAAATAAAAAGTAGAATTTGAGATTAATTTTGTTTCAGGCATATTAATTTTGAATTAAGGTATTTTTTGAAGACGTGGCAAGGTATTATTGTAAATTAGATTTGTTAAGGTATTTTTGTAATTAGTTTGTATTTTAAGTATATTATTAAAAAAAATCCCTTTAATCTATATATTTTATTTAAAAAATTAAAATAAAACAAAAATAATTTAAAATCAAAATAAAATAATAAATATTTAATATTCATATTTTAATTAAATTAAATTATTAATTAAAACCCAAAACCTAAAAAATTGAAGGTCATCCCCTTCATCGTCCTCTTCTTCTTCCTGCCATTCTTCTTCTTCCTGAAAACCAGTGTAATCTTTTTTACATCTCTATCCCATTTCTCTATCAAAAGCCCTAATTTATTTTCCTCATTTTGCATAGTTATAGTGTTAGAGGAAGAAACAGAGAGAGAAACAGAGAGAGAAAGAGCTATGGCGAATTTGAAGGCAATACTTGTTGTGCTTTCAGTAATGGCGACCTTGGCATGGATGCCCATTTTAGAGTGTGCCAAGAAACAAGTGGTTGTGGCTAGAAAGGAAGACATTCCCTACATCAAATGCCAGGTCTGTGAGAAGCTCGCTGCCCAGCTCCACCAACAAGTTCTGGTAGGTTAGGCATTTTTCTGCAGAATATTCTTATTGCCTAGAAAGATCGATGAACCATTTTAGTCTTCAGCAGAACGCTTTTATGGCATGTGAGGAGATCAGAGGCGATTTCGGCTCCACCTTTGCATCTAATCCGATGGACCCTGTTGTTTGCCCTAGAACTCGCCGAGTTGGGATTTTGGCTAGCAATTTTGTCAATCCCTTGAGATTAGGGTTTCGATTTTCAGCAAAAAAAGAAGAGCAGGAAGAAGATTAGGGTTTCGATTTTCAGCAAAAAAAGAAGAGCGGGAAGAAGATTAGCGTTTCAATTTTCAGCAAAAAAAGAAGAGCAGGAAGAAGAAGAGATGACGAAGAGATGTTTTAGTTTTTGGGTTTTAATTAATAATTTATTTTATTATAATTTAATGAAAATATAAATATTAAATATTTATTATTTTATTTTAATTTTAAATTGTTTTTTGTTTTATTTTTAATTTTTAAATTAATTTTTTAAATAAAATATATAGATTAAATGACGTGGACTAATCAAAAAATAACACATGGACACTAACCTGGCACATAACGGCCAGGTACCTACGGAAGTTCCACACTAGTGACGGAAGGTATTTTTACCGCCAAAAATACGACTTAGGTATTTATCTGCTACTAGGTATAAAACTTAGGTATTTATACCGCAAATTACTCTTATAATTAAATACCAATTAATAAAAAAAAATTCTATTCGCAAACAAAATTTGAATGTTGATTGTAATCAATTAAGAGAAAGAAAATAAATAAAGCAAATAAAAGTGATTTACAAGATTAGGAAAATTAATTTCCTTTGCTTCTACTTTTTACTTCACCAATGCAACTAATCTTCTTCTTTTAAACTAGTGTGATAGCAATTTATAAATTATTTTCTATTGTGATTTAAGACATAAAAAACTTAAACTATATGATACTATCCTACATCTTTAAGGTATAACATATGCATATATAATCATCAATAAGTAATAATTCAAACGCCACACAAGTCACTAGGGGTGTTTGTGGTGCAGGTGGTGCGGTTTTTGACTATTTTTCAAATCAAACCGTACATGCGGTTTTTTTAATTTTCCAATCCGCACCTGTTGTGCAAAAGTAAAAAACTGCAGAAACCGCACGGCAAAAAATGGTGCGGTGTAGTGCGATTTCTGTAGTTTGAACTACCACAAAATAATTAAACTATTACAAATACAATAAAACTTAAGCAACACTAGTCAAAAATACCATAAGGCTTGAAAATAAATATGAAAAAAATTTCAAGTTTCAATAATACAATAATTAGTGGGTTTTGGGCTGGACCTTCACATATGAACCTAAATAAATATAAAAATTAGTATTTTTATAATGTGTTGCGGTACGGTTTGAACCGCATATTAATAACTCAAAACCGCAAACCGCACCTCGTAGTTTAGAAAAAATTCAAACCGATATCGCATTGGAAAGAATTTTAAACTACATTTTTTTGCGGTGCTAGTGGTTTATGCAGTTTGATGAACAACCCTACAAGCCACATAAAATACTTTCATTTCGTATATAGAGACCTGTAACTAATCAATTATAGCATAATCAATATTTACTTTTTAATTTTTATATTGGAATCATAAATCATAAAAAATATTAGACAAATTCCATTAAAAACCTTAAATATAAGTTTAGCTCATAATTGTCATTCTAAACAATTGCATAAAACTAATTGAAAACATAGAAGAAAAGTTGGAAGAAAAAAACTCGTTGAAAATCAATGGTGGTAGTCTCCAAGGTTGCTCTTTCTCTCAAAATTCGTGCCCCCAAAAGTCTCTCACCTTTCCCTTTTTTGAATTAGGTTTATTTAACCTAATCATGTCGAAAATCTCTATGACGGTCGCGGCATGGGTGGGGATCCAAGTTTGGGTTCGGGTTTAGGACCGAAATCATGGTTCGAGTCCAAGGTTCAAGTTTGGGACCGAGATCGTGGTCTGAGTCCAAGTTCAGAGTTCAGGGTCCAGGTTCGGGGTCGGGGCTGGGGTTTGGGACTGAGTCCAGATTGGGGCCAAGATCTGGGTCCACTTCAAGGTCCGGGGCTGGGTCTAGGGCTGGGGTGTGGGACCAAGTTCAGGGCCTGGTTCCCAATTTGAGTCTGAGGTCGCGGTCTAGGTCTGGGGTCCATCCAGGTCTAGAGTTGGGGTCGGGGTCTGGGTTTGGGTCAGGGCCGGGAACGGGGTTAGGTCGAGGGTTGATGTCTATGTTTTAGTTTGAGGTCAGGCTCTAGGTTTGGGGTCTGGGTCTAGGTTTGGGGTCAGGGTATGGGGTTAGGGTCGGACTTCGAGGTTAGTCTTCGGGGTCTGGGTCTGAGTCCAGAGCTGGGGCCTGGGTCTAGGTTTGGGTCCGAGTTTGGGGCTGGGGTCGGGGCTGGAGTTTAAGTTCGAGTTCGGGGTTCGAGTTCGAGTTTTTGTTCAGGCTAGGATCCGAGAACAGGTCGAGGTCTAGGACCAAGTTTAAGCCTAGGTTTGAGGTCTAAGTCTGGGGTCAGGTTTAGGTCCAGGACTGGGGTCCCAGTTTGAGTTCGGGTTTAGGTCTAAGTGCGGGATTAGAGTCAAGGTTGGGTTCTAGGGCCGGGTTCGGGGGTCCAGAGTTCGAGTTTGGGGTTCAAAGTCCAAGTCTGAGTTCGAGGTTAGGGTCGGGGTTCGTGTCAAGGGTTCGAGTCCTAAGGTCCAGGTTGGAGTCGAAGTTCAAAATATTTATTAAGAAAAAAAAAACTGTTTAAAAAACTTTTGAAAGTTATTTTTTTCAAAAATTTTTAAAATTTTGAATCTCAATTAAAAAATTGATAAGTAAAAACTATTTTATAAAACATGTTTTTAAAAAATATTTTCAATTTTCTAATTAAAAAAAATGAGTAATTTGCGGCATAAATATCTAAGTTTAACTCTCAGTTGCAGATAAATACCTAAGTTTATTTTTTGGCTGTAATAATACCTAAGTTATATTTCTGGAACTCTGTAAGTACCTAACCATTAAATGTTAAAGTCATTATCCACATGTCATTTTTTATTGGTATATTTAAACTATTTTTTATAAAAAAAAAATAAAAATTTAATGACTTTGACCAATTAAGGATTGCCACGTGGCAATTTACTTAACACTTAACAACCAGATAACTATAGAAGTTCAACAATTATAACTTAAGTATTATTACCATCACAACTAAAAGTGTTACCAAACGCATTATTTGCTTACCAAATCCAAATATTGATAAATTAAACTTATTAAGAACTATAGGCATTATATTAAACTTATTGATAAATCCCTATAATGCACCTCTAGGTCTACATGATCCAATGGTTGGTCTATATGATCCAATGATTTTTACACTATATGTCAAATTTGGTATCTTTTTTACATTTTTATTTATGTTTGGTTTTTTAAACTTTTTTATAAATTTTATTTTTCAATTTTACTTTTCAAAAAGTTCTTTAATTACAAAAATACCTTTATTGCTTATATTTAATCTCTTTACATGTTAACTCCCTTTCTCTTCTTTTTTTTTTTAATTTTCTTTTTTTTTTTCTCTTCATTTTTCTCTCTCTTTAAATTAAAAAAAAAAAACAATTGTAATATTAATTAAATAAGAGATATTTACGCAATTCAACAAAAAATCACAGATTATTACTTTCTTATTAGTGAAGAGCATTTTGAATAAGTTTAACATTGATTTTTTAATACATTTTTAAAAGTTTAAAAATTTAAAAATTACTACTTACTGTAATATCCCGATAAGCCTAATGGTAAATAATTGGAGTTTATATTATACTATGAGTTAATCAGGTAATTAGTGGGATTATGATCTTACTAATCTATTTCAGTATAAAATTTAAATTTTGCTATAAGTAAGTAAATAATCGTAATTTGTTAATTACAGAGATTTATATAGCATGTGTGAATGTAATATGAGCTATATGTGGAATAAAAATATTTTCAGGTTGGGCAACCCTGGAGACTTAATAAGTGGATACATAAGCGTAATTTGTTAATTACGGGGATTTATTTGAAATACGTGGATATAATATAAGTTATTTGTGAAATAAAAATATTTTCAAGTTTGGCGACCCTAGAGACCCGATTGGAGGCCAAAAATGTTACAACAGTTTTAGTTAGAAATATTGATGAGATTATTGGGATAAATTGATTTTAAAAATATCGGGGTATTTTAGAGTACTCGAAGTTGGCCAAATACTTTAGAAATAGAAATTTCTTAGTGGCTAAGAAATAATAAGATAACTATTAATAATAAATTTTTTATTAATATTATTATATTATTATTAATATATTAATATATTATTATTAATATTAATATATTATTATAATATTATTTATATATAAGTTAACGTAAGTTAACTTTTATATATATATATATTAAGTTATCAGTGAAACAGAACAGAACGAAAGACGAACGAAACCCTCGTTTTCCCTCTTTTCATAAAACTTTCTCCCCTTATATCTATTTTCTTCAATTTTTAATCCAAAACATAGCGATCTAAGCTCTGGTAGTAGCAGGATAGCAAATCCTTGAAGAGGGAAAGCTTAAGGTATGGTTTAATTTCGTTTTAAGTTTAAAAACAATTGGTTTCGTATAGGGGTTTTGTGAATTAGAATAGTTATGAAGTTTCTGACCTTATAAAATTGTTCTCGGGTAGTCATGGGACTAGTTTCGATATTTTCTTGTTGAATTAGAAGTTATTTTTGAGTTAGAAATCGAGTTTGGAACTTTTTAAAGCTTAGTCCGAACGTTAATGGCGTTTTTCATTTAAGGGGTCGATTTTTATTTCTGTTACGTAAGGATGGTAGTATTTATGGCATACATGCACCCTGTGAAGTTTGAAGTGATTTGGATAAGTTTTGGTAGTGTTTCGGTGAGTGCGAAAATTGAAATTTTCGTATTTCACAGTTTATAGAAATTCTTAAGAGATCAGAAATTGTATTTTTGTCATAACTTTTGACTCAGGTGTCCGTTTTGGACATTCTATATACCGTTTCGAAGCTTGCGACGAGCTCCACAATATGTGTATGTTTTAGAGCCAAAATATAAGTTTATTTTAGTGTATTTATACTGCGAGGTTTGGTAGAAAACCCTCGATTGTCTTATGTGAATATAAGCAGTGTTTTGGGATAAACACTTATTGGTTTATCGTTGTTGTGACATAGGGCCGAGATCATCGGGGATAGTTCTCCACTTGGGTTGGCTAAAATATATGAATCTGGATTAAAGGTAAGAAAAGTATATTGTACTGCATAGTACGTTGTATGTAATACAGTTAGTATTGTTATGAATTGATCAATATTGAGATATAGTTAATATTGTTATATATAGAAAAGTATATTGTACTGCATAGTACGTTGTATGTAATACAATTAGTATTGTTATGAATTGATCAATATTGAGATATAGTTAATATTGTTATATATTGAAAAGTATATTGTACTGCATAGTACGTTGTATGTAATACAATTAGTATTGTTATGAATTGATTAATATTGAGATATAGTTAATATTGTTATATATTAAAAAGAATGATTGGTTGAGTATTGATAATGTGATAATATTATGCATGTGATATGTGGGCTCACCTGATTAGGTGATGCGATTTTCCTGGCGACGTACTGGGCGTAAGTACGTGCGTCAGTGACATGATAAGTACCGGGCGTAGGTACGAGCTCGTCTAATTAGACAATGCGATATATTGGTGCCAGATTGTGGCACGGGCTCACCTAATTAGGTGATGCAATTATATGATTGCAGGTTTTTGGGCATAGGCTCACCTGATTAGGTGATGCAGTTATGCTACATATGGGTGCCAGGCTATGGCACGGGCTTGCCTGATTAGGCGATACAATACAAGATCATCAGATTAAAGCATCGACTTGCCTAATTAGGCAACATGATGTCATGAAGATGGTTGCTTTATGAGGTAACATATATATTATTTATATGATTAAATGAATATGAATTCCATTATTGGTATAATGGTTTTGTATTACCAAATATCTGTATACTAATGTTTATTCGTGGCAGATGCCAGTAGTGATTTGGATTTCATCTTATGAACAAAGTGTGATGGTTTGATTCTTATTGTGTATAAATGACAATATTCGAATAATAAGCTATATGATTGTTATTATTACTTTTATTGCTGAGTCCTTGTGACTCACGGGTGCTATGTGGTATAGGTAAAGGCAAAGAAAAGCTAGATCAACCATGAGGTGGCAGTCTTCTCCAGCAATGTACATATTGACCTCGCCGGCCTGCGTGCCGAGTTGCCAGGAGTTATTTTAGACTGGATTTATCGGTTGTGTATTTTGATTTTATGTTTAAATAGTTGTCGTATATATTTCTTTAGTAAAACTTTTTACAACAGGGATTCCCGGAACACACTTTTTATGCCGTTATAATGTCCATTTTCAGTGTTTTATTTTAGTCAAGTTTTTAATATTATCACGGTTTTTAATAATTAATTATTCTATTAGTATTAAACTAGTTTATAAAATCACACACGTGGCGTCCCTATAGATTAGGGCATTACACTTACACATTAATGTTGATATAATGTATTTTTCTAATTTTTACATGTTAGACATGATTTTCTCCCTCTCTCTCTCTCTCTCTCGTCACTCAAATACTCATTTTTTTTTGTTCTACTCTTTTATATTCATCACATTTCTCTCTCTCATTTTTTTTTTAAATAGAACTTCTCCAGTACACATGTTCTCCCATTCCACTCATTTTTTATTTGTGAAACTATTTTTTTTAATTCATAAATTCATAATTTACTATGGCCTTTTTTTTTAAAAAAAAAAAACAGAAAGAGAGAGTAACAAGACTATGGCTATTTCTAAAGCTTTTTCATCCTTTCTTCTAATTCTAGATCCTAAAAATGTTACAAAATAATCATAAAAACCCAAAATACAAACTAAAATGGGTAAACGCTATTGCAATGGAGGATGACCATGTTTCTCAACCTATTCCAGAAGCATCAACTTCAAAGAAAATGCCATTGCCATATAAGGTTGAAAATGAAAAAGTAAAAAAAAAAAGTGAAAATAATCAAATGCTAGTGTAAGTAATGTCATGTATAAATATCCTATTTTTATGTTTTATTTATAATTTTACGGCCTAAAATTTTTATTTACAAAAATACGCTTTTAAAATTACAAAAATACTCTTTTCTCAACAAAAAATAAGAAAATAACTAAAAAACAACGTGAAATTAACATCATGACAACTATGAAATAATCATAAAAAACTACAAAACAACCAAAAATATCCAAAATAAATAACATTGTGGCAGCTACAATACAAGTTTAAATAAACTATAAAACAATAAAAAAATAATTTATTATTTTTACTGAACTATGTATTTTTGTAAATAAAAAATTTCAAAGCGTAAAAATAAAAAAGCATTAGTGTTAATGTATTTTTGTAATTTTTTTTTTAATTTTTGGTCTATTATGCGAAAAATTCTTTTGTTTATGTTTTGCATTGTTGTTTTCCTTTCTTTTTTATAGTTGTAAAAGAATTCTTGTATGTTTTTGTGATTATAGAATGTTGATCCTAATTTCGTTCATATTTTCATTTTGTTTCTACTTAGCCATTTATCATTTTTTGTTGTTGTTCAGTTTTATTTTATCACTAAGCAAATGTATTTTTTGAGGTGCTTTTTCGTTGTTTTTCAGTTTTTAATGTTCTGTTCTAAGTATGATATCTTGAGTTTCTTTGGTTGGGTTTTAGAGTTTCTGTAAGGTTTTTCAACATTATGATGGCCAATTTCATTATGTTTGATTTATAGGGGTTTTTTCCTGTAACATTTGTGTATTAGAAAAGGTGTTAATGTTTGATAGTAGTAATTTTTTAGATGCTATGTAATTATTTTCAGTTGTTCTTATCTATATACTAGTGTCATTTTACATTTGATTTTTGGTTGTTACAAAATGCTTATTTAGGTTTAGTTGTTTTATGGTTTTGAATCACATTTTTCGTTATATTTGTGTTATTTTTGCATTTCTTTGTATAATTTTTCTTTCAAACTCATGGACAACAACGTAAAAATAACATATTTTTTATATTAAAATTCTAATACAATATATTCATTATAGTACCCAAAAATTCACTTGAGTTGTTTTTATTCTAATTTTTCGAAAATTATCAAAATGCACTAAAATTATATAAAAAAAATCTACTGGCTAATATATGTGAATCAAGAAAAACAACTATAATGAATGAAGAAAATAATTACAGTAAACACACTAAACAACTTAAAAACAATTATACAAAAATATAAAAACAACTTTGGTTATTCCAATATCAGTAATTAGACATCATCATGTTATTAGATCCTAAATTTATAAATTGAACATAAAATTCATATTTATAATGTAGCTGCTGATCTAACATTTTTAATTTTATTGATCATATTCAGAATCTCTTCCTATCAACATAATGTTTATTGTCATCCTATTTCTCCAAATTATGTATCAAGATTGGTATAAGTTTTATTCCTTAGAATTAAGGGATGATATGGGTTTTTGTTTTGAATCGTAAAACTCTATATTTTTTACATATTGAAAAAACAGAGTGTAAACAACTCGTAATAAACTATACAACAACATAGAAATTAATAATTTTATTTTATCAAATATTTTAAAGTTGAATATAAATTATTACAAAAACAACATAAAAAAAACTTAATTAATAACAATATGAAAATAACTTTTTATTTTTTTTTAAAAAAAATTGTGATTTATGTTTAGTTATTTTTAAACTTTTTTCAATTATTCGTTAAATAATAACAAAATGTATACAATATTAATAAATATGAGAATGGACCTTCATACTAGCTACATATCTATTGAATCCATATGAGGAATGATGACCACTGGTTTCTACGTTATATTATGGATAGAAATAGGTGACAGTAGAGTCTATATATGTTAGTGTTAAGTGGGGTCATTTAGAGGTAGTGGGCAACGTGTATATGCGGATTGTTTAGTCCGTCCGTATTTTTTTTAAAAAAAGTTTTGTATTTTCTTTTTTGTTTAATTTATCTTAATAAAATAAAAATGTAAAATTTGGACCTAAAATGCCTATTATAGAAAAAGTTTTATAATGCACCAACATCCCTATATTTTTTGGCATTTGACATCCTCGCAACGTTGAGATTGTTCCTTCCTAACCATTGGATCATGTAGACCTAGAGGTCGAATATTGGCCGTTGATCAGTTAGAAACCATTTTCTTCACTGGTCTTGTGAATGAGGTTGTTGGCTCCATTCACCAACATCCCTGATCCCCTGCAAACCAACCATATCTATATAAGGAATGGTCAGATTCTATTGCAAAGTTATGAATGGCAGTGGCATTTTGTGTAGTTATCATAATCAGAGCCAACAGTTCAGTAATACTCATAACTCACTGATGCAACTCATTGGGTCTCAAAGATGTTGAAATTCTTGGTGTAGATATCTCTGAGGCCCAATGAGTTGCATCAGTGTGTATTACTGAACTGTTGGCTCTGATTATGATGACTATACACAAAATGCCACTGCCATTAATAGCTTTGGCATCGAATCTGATCATTCCTCACCACCTTTGGAGGGTGATTTAGCAATATCACACAATCCACAAGCGATTTCCTCACAAATTTTAGTACTTCCTCTTCAACATTTATAGTACTAATTCCAATTCATATCAGTTGACATGAGAAATCTTGTTATTTCTCCAACATGCAAAGAGAGAAACATTTGTACTATAACATGAACAAACTAAATTTTGGGGCCAAATAGGTTTATTATGCAAGAGTTAAATGAGTTAGCACCCTACTTGGAAAGTAGCAATGCCTTAATTCACTGGTTACAACTCACCAAGTAAGAAGATCATGTTTCAAACAGAACCTAAAACTTTGAGATGATCATCCAAAAAGGCTAAACTAACAAAACAATAACACAGGAAATTGGAGAATATATTGGTTACTTTATAGTACTGCTTGTAATAGAACTATGAATAAAGCTAAAGCAAAGTCTCCAATACAAAAAACAACATAAGTTAATTGATGAGGCAAAGTAATTAAAGTCACAATATTATTAACTACATTACTATGAGAGAATAAAATGAGCATAATGAAACAAACAATTAAAGAGAGTCACTAATTGGGAACCAAGCATACTTTGGGTACTAGTTATTTTATGCATACTAATTTGAATTATCTAGAAGAGTATGAATTACTGGATTTTGTTTTACTTGTATGTTTTTATATTGAATCATAGGCAGAGAATCAGATGCCCCATATGATTAAACCATTGACATGCTTATATATAAAAAATTTCATATTAATTGGTATGACATACGATAGAGACATGACATGGTGGTATGGAATCCATGACTGAATCTCTGCCAACTGTTCTGAGCTTTTCACAGACCTGTAGATGTCTCCATACCATACCAACAAAAAGAATTCCCAATAATTCCACCTTCAGAAAATTCCTCTTGTTGGGTGTACGAACAATAGTCTCAAGTATAAGAATGAGTTTACAAAGTATTGAGCTCCTTACCCCACCTTGAAGACCCTTAATTTAGCCAAAACTGTTTAATCTTTTGTTCTTTGTCATATTTAGTACCAAAAAAGAAAGTTGTTAGTGGGGAAAAACACTTGTAAACATAGTTCAGGCATCTGTGAAGAGCTATAGATCAAAGCTGTGTCTATAGATTCATATCAAAGTACAGTACACTCAATATGCAAATCTTTACAGAAACAGTACCAGCAATCTACTGACCAAAAATAATACGTACATTACAACTTCACACACCTTTCTAGTCACATCTTCACATTTCTTATCTTCCCCTTTAAAAAACCAACTAGCGCTCAATTTGAATGGTGACATGAGTGATGTTATACTCCCTTTTAAAATATTCTACTACATTACTCAGCACCATGTCTGCATTTGCTTCTGGTCTGATCTTGACATGGCAAGCCAGAAGGATTTTTCCCACTGTTATGGCCCATATATGTAGCTCATGGATGGCCACAACATCCTCCATCTCCAATAGCCCTTTTTCAAGTTTAGTAGCATCAATTTCTCTTGGTGTGCTCTCCATCAGGACTTCGAGTATGTTTCGCAGCATCCTGAATGTTGTCCCCAAAACAATGACCGAAAATATGAGTGTGCAAATCAAATCAACTATCACCCATTGGGGCTTATACCATATAATTCCACCACCAATCATTACTCCTATACTTTGGATGGAATCCCCAAGTACATGGAGATATGCTCCTTGTACATTTATGTTCCTCTGCTTCTTTTGATGACCACCTTCGGGTTTATCCAATAGCGACTCAGCAGGATCTTCAGAATCATGATTGTGTGGATGATCTTTATGATCATGATCATGATCATGTTTTGAGTGCTCCTCATGTTTATGTTCATGTTCATGAGTATGAGAATGGCCAAAACCATGATCATGCTCACCATGTCCATGCCCATGATCATGTCCCAACAATACAGCCATGACTATGTTAACTAATAGGCCAAATGCAGCCACAACAAACATAAGAAAACCATCTACTTCACCAGTCTTATGAACAATCCTAACAATGGCTTCATACACCAGTATACCTGCAAGCAGCCATATGAGCTGGATGGAAATGAGTGCACCAAGAATTTCAACCCTGAAAAACCCATAAGACTGGCGGGGATTGGCGTTCCAGCTAGAAGCCCACAGAGAAAATAAGGAGATGGCAAAAGCAGCAACATCTGAGAGCAAATGAGCTGCATCAGTCAATATAGCTAAACTGTTTGCTTTGATGCCACCAACAACTTCCACACTCATGAACACTAGACAAAGTGCCACTGCTATTAGGAGCTTTCGCATTGCTGCTGATCGTTCTTTAGCATCTTTCGAGTTTGATCCAACATCAGATAATCCACAGGAAACTTCCCCACAAATTTTAGTACTCCCTCCTCCTCTGCTACCCTCCTCTCCATAAGAAATATCACCTCTGATCTCAATAATCTGCCCATGTGGATGATTTTGTACTTCCATCTGAAGACTTCAAGGACAACACCACAGAATATTAGTGTGTTGCTAAGATGGACAAGATTCTTTAAAACCAGGAACCTTGAAACAAAGTTGTGTCAATGAGTGGTGTCATAGTCATATGACTCGTATTTTTCATAAGAAAGAAACTTATATGATGATATTTTTCATGGATAGTTTTGTTATTATAGAAGAGAAGATGATCAAATTCAAACCATTTGCCAATTCATTTTCTATCATTTACAGGTTGTTCAAATATATGCTTTTTTAAAAATTTCCATAGTCAGATTGTAGTACAAACCGACCTTGAGGATTAAGTTAAACAACATAGCCCTGCTCTAGCAACGAATGGCCCATTAAAAAGGGATATAAGAAATATAAGCTTATTCATTTAATTGATCACATTTCAACACCATTACACGGAATCATATATAAATATCTCAAGGGCTACGGAAAATCAGACATCCATATCTATCATACAGAGTAGTCAGAAAGAATAATTAAGCAATGAAATGGTACAAAGGAAACAAACCAAAGAATATGCAGTTACGAGGATAAACAAGAACCCCACATAGGATATTCACAATGGTATTTTGATAATCGCAAAAAGCTTCATTTAAAAAAAAAAAATAGAAAAAGTAAATAAAAGTGTGGTGATCTTACCAATATTTGCTATTAAGTCGGTGATTGAAATTGAAATCTTTGCAACTGTTGAATTGAATCGGATAAAAGAGGGTCTTTATTGTGAGAGGGTGACACTCTCATCAGTACATAATGTTTTGGATCTTGGAAGATTTATAAGCCAAATCCTAAACTTGGTCAAATATGCCAGGCCAGCTGCACATGAGTTTGGGCATTTATTTTTATTCTTAGTTTAATGTCTCAAAACTATTTTATGAGTAAATCTCAAGTGAATTGTTAAATTAAGAGTTTGAATGTTTGATGGAGTCGTTGGAACTGGGAAGTGACAAACATGATGGACAATAAGGTTGTCCTCTCCGATCTTTGCATCAATCATTACATATAACAACTTCATAAGTTTGATAAATATCATTCATGTAATACATATATATATATATTATATATCATCATATTAATCATTATATATATTTTTTTGGCTTCACTCGCCATATAATGCACTTTGTTTATTTCTTTTTCATTTTCTTTGTCATGGAAGGGAACGATGTCAGCTGTAGTTCTCCTGGCCCATACATTTTTTTTTTTTCATTATTTCCAGTAAGAATTCATAATTTATATAAAAGAAAACTAATTATTTTCAGTAAATATGATTGTTATTGTTATTTATCTTCTTAGTTTTGTGGCATACGTTTAACATCTGTACTAAGGTATGAATATGATAGTACAATATGTACTAACATAATCATGTATGTTGCGAGTCACTTTTCAACTGCATACAGTTCCAACTAACTAGGACAAAAAAACAAAAAAATGTACATAATAATATCATTTGCATTTAAAGAAAATGTCATCACTTCAATAATAATAATAATAATATCATCATCAATCTATTATTCAATATACATATATATCATCATCACACAGCAAGAAAAATATATATATATATATCATCATCAATCTAAATTTCAACCCATTGTTTGCACCAATAATTAAAAAGAAGTGAGTCGCACCAATAATAAATGCATGATTATGTTAGTACAGATTGTATCTTGGTCGATGACTCTGTACTAAACCTACTTTATTTTTATAATTAATAATTGACGAGAAATATTAATAATTGTGTAGTTTTAAGGGTGTTTATCTGATCAAATTAATTTGTATTATTTTGCTTATAGTGCATTATTCGATTTGCATTAAGTGCCAATTTCATAATTTGGATCCAATCAATTACACATAGTAACTCAAAATCTAATCCACTCCCTAAAAATGCAAATTGGATCAATTATTTTGAATTTGTTACTTTTTAATATTAAATAATTTAACATTTATTAATTTTTTCACATGACTAACAACAAAATAAAATAAATTATTATTTGTTCAAACAAAGAAAAAATAAATTATTGTTGTTTTATGTCTTTAACAAATTAAAATAAATAAAACAAATAAAAGTAAATTCAAAGCAAGAAGAAAAAAAATTGTACGTTTAAAAAAATGTTTAAGTAGATGGCAAAGAAACGGTCTTCAAGCTCCTGAGCGGTTCTGAATTCTTCCTCACCCATTCTTCCATCTAATGTTTGTCAATTTTGACGGCTTGCTTCACTTCATCCGCCACAATTTCAGCAATGGCCTCCTTTACATTGTCTAGATCGGTTCTCACATTGTCTGAGATAACATCATTTTGTAGACTCAATTAATTGATATATTTAATAAATCAATTAAAATTCGAAAATAGGTCTTATTTGAGAATTTTTACTAAATTTGGGCAATTTTGAGAAGAAAAGAGAAATAAGAGTTTATTTGTTAATTGGTTGTTATTGAATCAGATAGCTTACTCTTTATTCAAGCTATTCGTAGTGATTAAGTGATGAGTTCCAATTTTAGTTTAATTATTCATCATTATCGCATTTTACTTTCTTCTATGTTTAATGTTAGATTATCTTTTGTAAGACGATCAACAGATCGAGCTGCACATTTTATTGCTAGGAATTCTTGATAGTACTCTTATCGTAGCATTTTCTAGCATAATGTTCCTGATGAACTTAGTACTATTTTGTACTTGGAATGCTATACTTCATGAAGTTGATATTTCAAGATAAAAAAAATTAAAATTGATATTTAAATAATTAGATGAGATAATTCGTAAAATAGGAAGGGAAATTTAATTTTATATACATACATTAATTGAAATAAAGTAGCAAAAATATAACTCTATAACGTTTAAGTGGAATTCGACCTTATAGTGAATTTAAGCCCAAGTTTTCTATTTTAAGCCCATCTCATCTAAACCTAGCCCTAAGTGATGGCTATATAAAGGAAGTGATGAGAGAGAGTTTGGTAATGTTATTCTAACCTAATTATTCTAGATCTGACAAGAAAGCTCTCTTCTTCTTCTTCTCTTTCTGCTATTTTTGAAAATCACTATGTCTATTTCTCTTTCAAAATGTGTTCAAAGGTGAGTTGAGTATCAGTCCACACTATTCAAGGTGATACTCAGACCTTTGTGGAAGACTATGAAGAACTGTCATTTTTCGGGTTAAGGAAAGAGAATCCAAGTTTAGTACTTGTTGTTACTCTACAACAGAGTACTGAATGGAAAGAGACATTATATTCTGTTGCAATCAATACAAGGTTTCTTATACTTTACATGTTTATTTATTGTTTTAGGATTATTCGTATTTAGGATGATAGATTATAGTTGCATAATCAACATACATGATTAGTAAATTAAGATTCTTGTAAAATAAGTTTCAACAAGAAGCCTTAAAAAAAATATGCCTAATCAACAGATCACCATTTGTGCCAAACAACTTCAAGACCCCGCAAGAGCTATGGACCGGTAAACCCCCAAACTTAGATCACTTGAAAGTGTTCGGATGTACTGCATTTGTGCATGTAGTGCATGTTAGACAAGATATAAGTTGCAGCCTAGAGCTTTCAGATGAATGTTTCTAGGCTACCCTGAAAGGGTTAAGGGATATAGAGTGTGGTTCTTAAAACTTGGATTCAAGAAGTGCATTATTAGTAGAGATGTTATTTTCAAGTAAGATGAAATGGCCATGAAAACCAAAATCACTTCTAAAGACAGTGATCTTGTATCAAATGAGAATTTCTAGATTAAGTTGGAGTTGGTTGCTCCTACAGCACCAACTAATGTTGTTCCAGATGAAACTGAAGTAACAGAAGGAGAAGACAATGACGATCAGCAGGAACTAAGTAACTATCAATTAGAGAGAGAAAGAGAGGGGAGAGAGAGAGAAAAAAAAAAGATAGAGAAAAGGCCCTGATCGATTTAATTATGCTGAATTCATTGCATATGCATGATTGGAGAAGAGGTTAACAGTTGTTAGGTTATTTTTAGTATTAATTTTAGACTAAATTTAGTATATTTTTAATTAGTTTTAAATCGTGTTTGGAGCATTTTAACGCTTGTTATCTTTTATTTTTGCAGATTTAAAATAAAAGAAGATTAGAAAATATCAAAGGAATAAGATGGAAAAAAAAAAGATAAAAAAAAAATCTCACAAAAAAAGATGATATAAAAAATAGAGAAATTGTGCAATAAAATAAAGCTAAACTTCAAACTTGAATTCAACTATGTTCTGATTAGATTTTAAAAAAAATTAAAACATAAAAGTTCTAGATCTCTCTTTTATCTTTCCAGAATATCTTGAATCGTCTAATTTTGAGCAATGTCGAGAGAGTTATGGACAAAATACTATCAGTCGATGCAACAAAAAATTCACTGCCCCTTATAATCCTAAGGAGAATAGAATGGCTCATTGTGTTGTTGGGAAAAATCCTCAAGGTATAGCATCTGGATTTATCTTGCATATCAAACTCATTAGTAAAACATTAATAAAATTTAAAAATAAATAAATAAATAAATTAGTACTAAAAAGATAAAAATTTGAAACAACAAAATTAATACTAAAACTGAGAAGAAAAACCAACAGTTCAGAACCCACTAGCTTTCAAGAAGCTATGAAAAGTAAAGATGATGCATCATGGTTGCAGGCCATCAAGAAGAGATGCAGTCTCTTAAAAAGAACAGAACCTAGATTATTGTGAATAAACTAGAGTTCTACAAGTTTGTAGGATGTAAATGGCTTTTCAAGCACAAAGAAGGTTAAGGGAATGAACCTGCCAGAGTCAAAGCAAGGTTAGTTGCCAAGGGGTTCACTCAGAAGGAAGGCATCGATTACAATAAGATTTTCTCTCTAGTGGTCAAGCAAGCTTCAATCAGAGTCATGATGGCAAAGGCAGCAAGCATGGACCTAGAGATTGAATAGATGGATGTAAGGACAACTTTCTTACATAGCGAATTGGAAGAGGTATATGCAACATCCTGAAAGCTTTGGCAATGGGATCCCAGATTAGGTATGCCTACTCAAGAAGTCTCTTTACGCTCTTAAGCAAGCACCTAGGCAATGGAATTTGAGGTTTGACAACTATATGCATAATATTTGATACACTAAAAGCAAGTATGACTCATGTGTGTATTTCAATAATCGGCCTATTTGTTACTCTATGTTGATGATATACTGATCTTTAGCAAAGCAAGGTCAGAGATTGACAAGCTTATAAAAGGAAACTCAGTGATGAGTTTGAGATGAAAGATCTGGGCAAATTAGAAGACCTAAGCCTAACATGATAATACTTTCTCAAGCTGCCTACGTACAAAAAATATTGAATAAGTTTGGCATGGTCAAGTGAAAACCAATTGCAACACCTTTTGCTCAACACTTCAAGTTGTCTGCATCTTAGTCACCAAAAATAGATGCAGAAAGATCCAAGATGAGCAAGGTTCCCTATGCAAGTTATGTTGGGACCCTCATGTACTCTATGTTCTGTTCAAGACCTGACTTAGCTCATGTTATGGGTGTGGTCAGCAGGTACATTCCAGACCTTGGCCCTGAACATTAGAAAGCACTAAAATGGACAATGAGGTACCTGCAAGGTAGTCTGCACACTGAAATTATGTTCAGTTATAAAGAGAACTAGTTCAAGGAAGAAATAAACGTGGACCCAAATTTTGCGGCAAACCTAGACACTAGAAGGATCCTAACATGGTTTGTGTTCACTGCTCTTAGGGGCTGCATCAGCTGGAAATCTAACCTACAAAAGTAGTAGCCTTGTCATCAACAGAAGTTGAATACATGGTTGTTAAGCCATCAAAGAAGTTATATGGCTAAAGGGGTTAATAAAGGAATTAGGTTTTTAATTTGAGGATATCACAGTTTACTATGGCAATCAGAGTGTTTTGCATCTCATGAAAAAACCAATATTTCATGAGAGGTCAAAGCACATTGATATCAAGTAACACTTCATAAGGGACATTGTGTCATCTAAGCAGGTACAAGTGAAGAAAATAAGCACACATGATAACCCTGCTGATATTTAAGACTGTATAGAGACAAGTTTAGGCACTGCCTAAACTTGCTAAGCATTTAGGATAGTTAATGTCCTCAATCATTTCTGGAAGGATCAAGTGAGTCTAATTAGGTGGAATTGTTGAGATTAAACTCACTTAATCTGTCAAGTCAGTAGTTCTATCTTGACATTTATCAAACTGAAGAAAGCTGCAATTAGTTATAATAGTTAGCTTTGACACTAACTTAAAAAGAGCCCCACCAACACCTACAAATACACGTGTCTTAACTCTCTCATATCAACTCAAGGCTCATACTCCAGAATTCAGAGTCAAGTTTAGTTTGAGAGTCCAAAATCACAGTGAGTGTATATATGGAGAGATGTAATTGTAGTATCACTCTTGAAGTGATTTATCTCAATGTGAGATATTTTTTTTTTACAATTGTTCACTGTGTTGAGTTGTAATCTTGGACATATCTGATTGTGTACTACTGACCATTCTTAATCAATAAAGATTCATGATTCATTCATTCTCGAGCTAAGTTGATTCTTGCTTAATTGTGTGTTCTTGAATATCACTACATTTGTAACGACAGTGTTTTGAGGGTGATCTTTCACCACCTTCATAAACTTTAGAAATATTTGTTGCATAAGTATGCAATATTTAGAATTTGTATGATACAAACTCAATCTTGTGTTTCAAATATTACATTGTTCATATGTGAGTATAAATTTATCACACAAAACATGGAGAAAAGGGCGATATGCGCATAATTCAAAATATATAATATTTTCTTTTCTTTCAAAAGGTACTAAAACTGTAAGATGATGAGAGATTCTCATCTGCCAAATGCCTAATATAATTTGCATTGGAAAGCAAACCTTATGGCTAATTTTCAATAGCCTGCGTATTTGAGGTCCATCCCAGTAGAAAATTACAGGTCAAGAAGTATTCAAATAATCATGGAGTTTTGCCATTGTCAGAACTCAGAATACAGTAACCAAAGTTGAGACTGTCTCAAAGGAAACTGGATAAGCATCTTTATCCCTAAAATAATAAAGTAAGGGCTACCTATCATTTTCCTCTCTTGTAGCCCCCACCTTGCCTTTTTTATATGATATGTGATAATATAGAATATAAAAGCCTTAAATATTTCTGCCAAGCTCTCAAGTTATGGTATATTTATATGTTTTTTTAAGGAGACATTTAGGTGATCAACAAAGCTTAAAAGGCATATATATTTCTTTCAAGAGAGCATGAGCTGATTTCATAAAGATATGAATCCGATTCCTTCTAATTATGTCCACTGAACATTGGGAATATTGCATTGATTGTGAGAGGCATAGAGAGAGTGAGAATTAGATGCCCATAATCCCATTATTGAGATTCCCCCCTTCCCCCTTTAATTCTCTAATGCAAGAATTAAAACTTATAATTAAGTAGTTAACTAAATGATTAGGCTATTAATTAGGGGATTAATAATCATGAACTTTAAGAAAATTAAGCTACACAAATCATTTTCAAGTGTAGCATATTGAAAGTCAAAAAGATAGAAAAGAAGCACCAAGTGACACAGTGTACATTATTATTGAGTGTGATGGCTCTAAACTTGGTTCAGCACACCAAACCAATGCCAGATATTATCAGTGCCAACCCACCATTACATCCCATGTTCATTTGTTTATCTTCATGTCTAGAATCAAAACACTTGTTCCCCAATTTATCAACACCAAACCCATATTGATTAATTCTCACTATTATTACTAAAATCACTAACTTATTAACACCTAGTACAGAACCTCGCACAGTATATATTATCATTCTTTTGCAAATTTTACATGTTAGTTTGACAAAATATCTCTAATATAGCTTGTAAAATCATACTTGAAGGAAGTAATTTAACATGTAACACTTCATCTCATTATTAGCTTTCAAAAAGTAATTTTAATAGTAGTCTTATACAGTCTGCATGAAGAAAGCCACGTGTCTCAAAGCCAAAAAACCATGCTAGCATAAACAAATTAATTAAAAAAAAAAAACAAGAACCAAAAAGAAAAAAGAAGGAAAGGAAAGAAAAAAGAAAGAACTGAGCAAGAAACCTTAGTTGCATTTCGTAACAATCTATAAACATATGAAAATGTAAATCTCTATCAGTTAAACTTACACAGATAAAAAAAATAGCTTATTACTTAGTAATAATTAAAAGTAAATTAAGAAACAAAACAGAAAAGAAAATTATACAATTAATTGAGGAAATTAAAGAGAAGAAGTTTGGTTCAAATATCAACTTTACAGGCATTAGCAGTGAGAAGAGGAACTTGGCCCATAACACCTTTCTTGAAACCCACCAAAACATCACACTTAACATAAACCCCGTAATGAGCAGTCTTAATGGCCCCAGCTTTCCATCTAAGCCTCCCCAACAGAACCACCCTCAACCCCAAAACCCCATAACCCTCGTCCACCGCCAACCCATTCAACACCTCCACCGACACCGGAACCTCCTGTCCGCCGCCCAGCACCGGAGAAAGCGCCACCGTGCTCTTCCTCGCGTGGTAGAGCGGCGGCAGCGACACCTGCGGCGTTATCGCCTGGTTCCTGTACATGAGGAAGGCGGTCAGCCGGTCGTAGTAAATGGACACGCGCCTGTTGGGGTTGCGCGTGACGATTGTGAATTGCATGGTGGTGGTGACTAGCGGCGGCTGCTGCATCTGGGAAGAGGTGGTGGACGTTGTGTTGAGCTGGTAGATGGCGGCGCCGACTACTCTGAACTGGGGCTTGTAGGGGCGGTAGACGAGCCATAGAGTGAGCGCTGTGACGCCGGCTAGGAGGAGGAAGACGGAGATGCAGGAGCAGAGGGCCCTGCGGGGGTCGCTCGTGCTTGGGGTGCCTTTTTCGTGGGTCATTTTTTGTGTTTGTATTGGAGGTGGTGGTTGTTGTTGTTGTTCTGGTGCATGCTCTTCTGCCATGGTTGAAGATATTTGAGTGTATATATATATGTGTGTGTTTGTGTAAATCTACAGTAAAAGTTTGTGTACGTATGAAAAAGAAAAAGGAGGTGGTTAGTCTTAGTGGTGGTGGTAGTGGAAGTGGGCGAGTGTGTATTTTACGAGAGAAGAAGTTGAGGAAATAAGAAGGAGAAGAATCCAAATGGAACCAAAAAGCAGTGGAAAATAGAAGAAAGGTGAAGTGTTGGGTTTTACTTTATTGGTAAACTAGTATAAAATAGTGTACTCTTCTCTCTCACTCAAAAGCTCTTTTATAATTTAGTTGTAAAATTATACATGAATTAATGATGATAGAACTTGTACTTAAAATGAATAGTTCTTAATTTTCTAAATTAGTATTGTTTGGTTTTAATAATTCTTTGTTCAAGTATTTGTTTGTGTAGAGAAAGATAATCGTTCAATTTGTCATGTATGAAAAAAGCCTATTTAGCTCTCGTCCTCGATGTAACAGTTCATTGGTACTATAACGGTAGTAGTGGTGGTATACTTACTGTATTTATTTATTTATTTATTTATTCTCAATTTATTGCCAAACAAATTTGCTTTGGGGTTAAGTATTCTTGAAATACTTTTTAAACTTAAGTGTGCTTATATATTAGTCCACTTTTCAAGTGGGAGATTCCTTTAATCGATGTGAATAACCCTACTTCCTTTTCTTTTTGTTTTTGTTTTAATTTCCACGCCCCCCGTTAACAATTTAATAGACTCACGAGTTTACATTATAATTTAAATATTAGTTAAGAGCATTGTTAGTGGATACCTGTTGTTAGATATATTTTAAAAATTATTATATTAAATTATATGAGACAGAATATTAAACCTGTTGTTAGATATATTTTAAAAATTATTATATTAAATTATATGAGACAAATTATTATATTAAATTATATAAGACAGAATATTAAATTAGACCAGTCAATATATAACGAAGTATTTGTGACCACTAATACTTTTTAGTATTTCTCATTCCATAATATATAAGATTTTCAAATTGAATTGCACTACGCCCATGATCCAAGACTAGGTATTATATGTCATTGGGAACATTTAATTAGTTTCAGCGCGTTATCCCCGAGCCTTGTCTCCCAAACCTTTTCGGTACTGCAACTTTAATCTGTTATATAAAATCAAATAAAACTATTATGTAAATTATATATTTATATATGTAAAGTTCATTAATCATTCATTTTAAAATTAATTGAGTCCCACGTTTTATCAGTCATTGGGAAAGGAAATGGTAATGGAGTTGGCCGGGCCCGGGCTTTGCCGACAAAAGTATAAGACCCCTTATTTGACTCCTAATACCTCCAAATGTTCTCATCTCGATCGACTGTTACTACAAAGGCCCCTCGGCCCTCTCTATTTTGGCTTTTACACGTTTCTGGACACTTGTGGGGTCATGCCTAGTCAGATCCCACGTGTCACATGAAAGTGTTTCTCTGGTTATAAAAGCACACGTTGCATTTGCATGCATTTGCTTTGCTCCTTTCTGTTTCTACTTTCGGTATATATTTCTTTCCATGATAAAGTTAATTAAGCACGATGATCTGATGACAGCATGTACATATATGAGTACATCTCATGTACACGTAGCATTAAATATGTAGCTATGAATTATGAACTGATATATAATATATTATCATACATTATATATGTAGCATTACAATAACTACTACTATCTGGTACTAAACAAGGCCTATAAATACAAATAATCCACCAATCAAATAAATCTAAGTTCAGTCATCTAAATTCAGTTACTAAGTAGTTATGACACAACCTTTAAACCTTTTCAAGCCAAACTATATAAAAAAAAAAAAAAGAAAACCACGTCGTAAAACACAGCCAAACCAACTAGCAATTCCGAAAGTGATTGCAAGGTTACAACCATCTTTGATAGTCATTCTCGTCACTCTACATCCTACTCCTAGTCCTATAGTTAACGATTGCTTTGAGAGCACAAGAACCCTACGTCAACTTCAACGCTATTGTGTCATAAAGCAAACGAGAGCAATTGATCTTCACGTACTATTACCAATTGGAGGGTCAGTTTGTCCTTGACGAACAAATTGTCCTTTCACCCGGGGCCTCTGTTCTGCCAGTCTTTTCCTGCTCTGATATCGAACCTGTGTAAAAGAATGAGCCAATGTTAGGTTCCAATCTCGACCCTTTACAGAGATGACTTAGTTTGTGATTGATAGTCAACAGTTAGTTTAGGCAGTTACTTAGAGTTAGTTTTCTGTTATTTGTTCAGAGTTAGTTTTCTGTTATAACTCTTTAACAGTTTCTGTTATTCACTCTTGTACTCTTGAAACTAATGCCTATAAATAATGTAATGAAACCTCATTCAGAGGTAACGTTTTGCTAAAGCTTGAGTCCCTACGTTTTGATCTTTAGAGTTATAACAGTGATCATTTGAAAATTTTCAATAGCACAACAGTGAACTAATGAACACTGATAATGACAATTAAAAACAATAGTAAGTACTATGTAGTAGTAGTACCTTTTTCTCAAAGCAACGATCTTTACGTTTCATTCGAAATTTGGTTAGAGCTGCTTCTCTCTGACTCATGCGATGCAAATCCATCCCTCTAAAACTTTCATAAACAAAATGTCCATTGTCGTTTAGACCACGAGAAGTGGTGGTTTTCTCATCAGCCCCGGAAGAAGAATTGGTGTTTCCATCGTTTCTACCACAAGAGCTGCCATGTTCAGCACTACTAATTTGATCTCCCACTCCATTGCAAAAACTACCACCATGGCTCTGATCAGCAGCAGCAAAAGAGCTAGGCTTCACTTCCTCCACAAGATCAAACTCTTTCTTCTCTTGCTTGGTTAGATCAGAAGATTTATGAGTTGCTTCTTCAGAAAGTTGGTAACCTTGTTCCGAGTGTTGACTTGAGGTATTTGCTGCAAATGGAGACTTCTCTCGCTGGCTTTCCGAAATGGGACCCCACGTAGAGGATACACTTGATTGTGTATAAAAGGATGGTAATAACTGGTTGCCTCCAGAATTTTCATACTTTAGACCCTTAACTGGACTCATTCCAAGTTGAGGACTGGGGAAGGACACAGTGGTATGCCCGGATTGCCCAGCAACCGAAGCCGGCAAATTGTAGTGACTACCGCTCCTTGTGGCAGCATGCTGTGGAGAAGAACCGGTGGAGCTAAACGATGGAGTGAAAATTAACTCAGGAGATTTCTTTGGACCCTCCTTTGGGGTAATTTCAGTGTTGGGAAGAGTGGGAAAAAGGGGTTGCAGTGTATTGCTATTACTATACCTGCAGAAGGGATACAATGATTACATATTCAGGAAACATACCACGAATTCCCTCATTTTTTATAGATATATATATGTATATATAATTCAGTACTCTTACAGTTCCACTTAGGCCTTTCTTCCATACAATTCATCAGAGACAAGGAAACCTTCCAAGCTTAATTATACAGATTCTTCTGTGGTAAATTCTTAAAAAGCTTTTTTATAATTAAATGGCACACAAAAGAAAATACCAAATTCTTGTTCCTCTGATAAAGTATTGAGAACATAACAATGGAAGGAAGGTGAGGCTCTCTTGAACCTCAATTAAGCTAACTAAGCAAATCATAAGGCGTCTAAAAGTGATAGAGAACGCACCATGAAAATGCAGAGGCATTAGAATGGTTGAGTTTTGGCCTTTCACCAGTACCTTGGCTATTCGAGTTCCTTGGACAAATTCCTTTCAAAGAAAGTTCCAGCTGTGGAGGATACTCAGAGATGCTTATGCACTGATCATCCGACTTATCAGTGCACCTTGGGTGATCATCAAATGTACCGATCAAGTCAATAGCTCCACAAGAGGGTTTCACCAGTTCGTCATAACAACTCTGAATATTGGCATTAGCATTGACTTCACAATTTTCAGGCTGGGAAGTTTCGACTAGCTTCATTCTCTTATTGCCAATGTACTCTTCCTTTAATCCCAAGAGAGATGACCTAAAAGCTTCATTGCAAGATACAACCTCTGGTTTAAAAAGGTTTGATTTATCTGCAGTTAAATAGCTATTAGCTGCTCCACTCAAAAAAAAAAAAAAAAGAAGAAGAAAATACATGAGCACAGACACAGAGTGGGAAACAAAAGGTTATGGCATACCTCCTTCTGTCTTGTTTTCATGCATTACTGCTTCTTTATTTAACGGAGTACAATCTTCGTGACTCTTTACATTGTTCCTGTCAACTTTAGAAGAATTCCCACTCCTTATCTGTGAAATATCTTGCATATTTTGGACGTGCTCACTCTTAGCTTCCAAGTGAGGCATTGTACAAGAGCTCTGCACAACATGGGAAAACATGCAGTCTCTTAGCAAAAACTTCATGAAATCAGCCTTCAGTGGAATAAGAAAATTTCCCTCAAGCTAAGTAGCCCCGCTTTCATATTAACTTCGACATGGATTTCAATATCTATGTTCTAACCATTAATTTGTGTCCCTTTTGGGTCCACTAGCAATCAAGAATTATATTCAAAGTTGTGACAGTAATTAGCAAACAAGAGGGAAAACATTTGATACTCTAATAATGAAGAAACTTGATACCCAAGTGGAATAACTCAAATGGTCAGACATGTGGTTTGCTCCCACAAGGTCAGAGCTTCGAGGCTGTTCTAAATACCTACATAGCAATTTCAATAGTTTTCTGGTCCCCTTATAAGGTTAGACGGGGATCATAGTTTCAAAAAAATAAAATGTAATGAAGAAACTTGATAAACTCTTCTTATTTGTTTTAGTTGTTAATAACAATTCTAATCACTTCTTACATCATAGACAGGTAGAAGACAGTCAAAAATATGAGAAATGGGCATACAATTAACTCTAACAATGGGCACATAAATTATATGTAATCGAAAGCATACAATTATGGTTGGGAAAAGAAAACATAGATTACCCTATCATTTCTCAATTGACAAAGAATTGACTGGATGATTAAATAAACTTACTTGGGAATCACTCTCCTTCTCACTGCATTCCTTAATTTTCTTTATTGAAACCACACAATCGCTTGACTGATTGCTTGCTGTATTAATTTCAGAAGCAAGCTCCGCTCCATGTTGAGCAGCTGTCATGTTCTTAGAAAACTAAAAAACAAAACCCCGTGGAACGAAAAATATATCATTTATGGTTATAGGAATATGGAATCAACAAAGATAATCCAATACACGCCGAAGAGAAAAGGAACATACGGTGCGCTTTCTCCACACATGCTGCCAAAGATTCTTTAGCTCATTCTTCCTAATAGGCTTGATTAGATAGTCAGCAGCTCCTTTTAACATACACTTGAAAACCATGCTAACTGAATCTTGAGAGGACATCACTACAATGAAAGAATATGTATTATATTAGTTTCACATCTAATTTTGAGGACCACAAGTTAGAGAAAGATACAGCAATTTCTACAGAAAACATACTTATGACAGGTATGTTTTTGCAAACTTCATGCTCCATGACTAACGAAAGAAGTGTGAATCCTGATATTGATGGCAACTCCATTTCAGTCAGTATGAGATCTATGTTTCGAGCCCTCTCCTTTAAAACCTCACATGCTTTCAGTCCATCGGGTACTGCAGAAACTGGTTGACCAAACAAAGTATTCACTTTTAATTACAAACTTTTACCAACATTTTAAAAAAAAATGAATTTCGATGTTGCTCATACATTATTAAGAAAACAGTTATCGATAATGGTTCAAATGCTTATTAAGAATAGGAAAGGATAACCGAATTGAGTTAATTTGGTCGGATTACAAACCAATAATTTTTTTTTATATTAGAAACCCATTCGAAAAAAAAAAAATATCATAGAAAAATGATAGAATTTTACATAAAGATGCAAGAAACTGCAAATTAGCAATGGGAATCTAAGCAATCCAATTAACTATCTAACACAGAGGCATAAAAGAAAAATTGTGAAACATTTAGTCATAAGAAATGTCTGATCTTCATACAGAAAGTCAATGACTAGCATAACTAAACTGTGAAATATATTATTCCCTATGGTTTAACATCAACAAACAGGAGCGGGGCCAGCTTATGCTAATGATGGGCATATGCCTGCCCCCTCAAATTTTTATCATAAGAGAAATTTTTTGTCAATTATAGTAAAATTATATGCAATACCCCCCCCCCCCCCTCTTTCCTAATTTAAAAGCCTACAATAAAGTTATTGAAAATTATTGATGTACTTTAAATAATTCTATTGGGTATACATTTGAATCTGTATAATGTTTTCATCCACTTTATAACTTGGTTCAGACTTAATATTAAACACAAACTTTTTAACACTCATCAGTGATGTGGCTTATTTTTAAGCCCCATAAAAATAAGTGAGGTTAATAAAAAATGATGCATCGGTCTCAAGAGTATAAATCTTATGTATGAAATGTGTCTAACATCTCTCTTTGAATTAACAATCCAAAAAGAAAAAACTTCAAATACTTAGCATGACATTGAAACGAAAGGACTAATGAAGAAACATCGAGTAATTGCTATAACACTAAAGAGGCAAAGAAGGGGTCCAATTGGGAACAAGCTTAACATCTCATAACCTATAATGAATATCAATAACAGCATAAAATCCTACAAAATATAAAATTCCATGTCCAACCCAAAAACCAAAATCACCCAATAGACAGAATTCAAACGCAAAGTTTTTCTAATGTTCCATCTCATTTTCATATTACAACAAAGTACAAAGAATGGTTCTGTTAAAAAACAAAAAACTGTAACTGTACTAGCCTCTACAACAAAATTAAATAAAAAGAATGCCACTAATCCAAGAACGCACAGCAAATATAGTAATACATATACACATATATTACTATACATAAGCCAATAATAGCAAATAAAATGAGAGTAATACATAAAGGAGCAAAGTATTTGACCTTTATAACCGCATTTTCGAAGAAGGGCTGTCACAATCTGCCGCGTGGAATCATCAGCCTCAACCAAAAGAACTCTAAGCACCATTCTGGGAAGATAACTCTCCCACCTAACTACCTCCTTGGATCCGTCTTTTTCTTCTTCTTCTTCATTCTGCTCTCGTTTCTCAACTTCAACTTCCGCCGCCATAAGCTCTTCAATACTCTCAGCTACTTCACCCATTTTCAAACACCCTGTAAACACAACCCAAACCCAAAATTCCAGAAACCCAGTTGAGATTAAAAAAGAAACCACGAGAAAATGCAAATAAAAATACTATTAAAAGAAAAATCAGGTCTACTCTACAACTTTAAACTTAAAAAAAACTCTACCTCATCCTCTTCATATAAAACCCGGGAAAAAAAGAAAAAAAAAAAAGTATCTGAAACCAAATTCGAAAACAAAACTCAAAAAGCAGATTTATTCTCTATTTTAGTTAATAAAAAAAATAAAGAAAATTACAAAATGTTAAGCTCTGTATCACAGCCGCGAAACAAAGTTTTGAGAAAGAAAAATATCTGGAGAAGACAGAGGTGTGGGTGTGGGCCGTGATTGGGCAATGGTTTCTTACAGTACACGTGGCCAAATATGAGCCACCGTATTTGATTTTTTAAGTTTTGTCACATGGTGTGGTGGTGATGATCGACCAAGGTGGTGAAGGGGCCCACTTGGTACTACATATTTCTTAAAATAAAGGTACGTGTAATTTTTATTAATTTTTATTTGATTCTTTGTTTTGATATTTCTCTTGAGGAACTGCCACGTACACCTTGTGCCACCACGAATTTGGATTTCATGGTTGGGAGCATCACACGTGGCAGCTTCTTTGAGAAGTTTCTTTTCTTTTTCACTCTTAACTTCCTCTGCCTCTTCCTATTTCCTAAACCTTCTTCTATTTCTTTCTATCTCTCTCTCTTGGTTTTATATTCTTTTCTACAACTACACCTATAATTGATCGAAAGGAAAAAATCTTCTAAGGAAAATGGGAAAAAAAAAATGTTAATGTGATGCTTGGTGGATATAAAATGATAAAAGTTGGAATATATATTTTTAGTAAAAAAAAAATATTTTTTTAATTAAAATATAATTTCATTAAAATGAATTCACGTTCTAAATACAAAAGATATTGAAGATTAACTGAAATTAGAAATTCAAAAATACTACAACAGGGTTGATACCGAAAGTATGTAACAACATAATGTGCTACTTAATTTATTGATCGTCTTATAAAAAATAATTAAACAATAAATATCATAGATAAAAGAAATTGGCAGTCCCCAACAACAAAGCCAAAAGTTAAACACATTGCAAGATTACTACAAATGACTTGAACCAAAACCATAATGCCACTTTTGGCTCTTAACCCAACTAAGAGTCTCTTAAATTTTTATTATCTCAATGACTTTTGGCCTATATTGGTAAAAAAAATTATTATTCTTTTTTCTTCAACAAATATTATTGAGTATAAGTATTAGATATATTAATATTAAGTTGACCTAGTGCTAAGGTCTAGCGCCCAGGTTGACATATTGTCAGCTTGGGCCATTGCTAAACATTTTTCACGATAAGTTTTTTCGGCATATTCTCTTTGTTCACCAACAATTAAGATACAAGTGATTTTAGGAATCAAATATAAGCATCTATCGGTAAAACTAGGACTCAGCGCCTAAGTTGACCTAATGCCTGGTCCTAGTGCCCAAGTTGAAGTTTTGTCAACCTGAGTCAGTTCGAAGTATTTTTTTCTTGAGAATTTTTCTTGTTTTGTTCCAAAAACAAGATATGAGACTTGAAATCAGGAGAAATATTGTTCAAGTAGTGAGTTATCCTCAAGGAATCACCGGGCGCCAGTGTGCAAACACACTAAGCGCCTAGGTTGGCATTGGCCTGGGGCATGCTGCTCTGTCCTTCAAATAAAGATTATGTTCTAGGTATCAGTCTTATTTTGCCCCTAAAATAAGATTTGGATGTTTTCGTAAGTCAATATCTCATGTACATGTGTCATGTGCAAAGTACATCGATATCCATGTACACTAGTGATCACCTGAGTGTCACCTAGTCGTCATTAGTTATTCATTAGGCATCACCCGTGCATACCAAGTAAACTTACCAAGAGAACTTCTCCAAAGTCAAAGAATAAACTAATCTTTTTCAGATTCACAATGATTACGGTCAGCCGGTCATGATACTAATAAGTGTAATCAGTTGTGGGACGAGATCGAGTTCATTATCTGTCAAAAACATGATGCCCTCCAGCAATATCTATGGGGTTATTCGCGGTACGAATGGTGCGGGTTGTAACTTTTTTTTCAAACCAAACTCCATATGTGGTTTTTGTAATTTCTCAAACCGCAACTGCACTACGAGATCTTAAAACCACACAGTGAAAATACAGTATAGTGCGGTGCAGTTTGAGCAATTTACACTATCATCATTATCGAACATTATAATAAAAATTTAAAAATCAATCTATAAAGTTTTAGCAATCAAAAAAAAAAATCTTAATAAAATTTTAACATTATAACATATATATTAATCATCAAGTTATTATATTAAATTGTCTCTAAAAAATAATGTAAGATATACATGTATTACATATATTTGTTCTTATATGAAAAAAGAATAAAAATCATATTATAAAAATTGGTAACTTTACAATGTATAGTGCGGTGCGATTTGAACCGTAATTACTAAATTTAAAATCGTACTGCACCACACTCTACGATTTGGGGAAAATGTAAATCGCAGCTGCACTGCAAAAGATTTCAAATTGCATTATTTTATGCAGTATGGTACGGTGCAGGTAGTTTGATGAACACCCCTAGGTATGTACGACTAACAACCCTCAAGAGCATGTCGCACCTCTCCAACCTGCAACCATTGCAGGACGGTTAGATGTGATTGTTGGAGGCCCACATATAGCTGGAAACTTGAGAAAAGCATTGGAGAAGTACGTACGGTCGATGCGCCATGAGCATTGTGTCAACATGTTGGAAGTTGAGGAGAGACCTCCCAAGACTAAATGCTTGTGTGATCATATCACATTTGCAGAGTCTGACACTACTCATGTATGGTACCCTCACAACGACCCCTTGGTCGTGGAGATACAAATTGCCAACATGATGGTAGCAAGAGTGATGGTTGACGATGGAGAGTCATCCAACATCATGTTCGAATAAACCCTGGAACGAATGAGTTTGTCTTTGAAGGACTTGGAGCCATACAAGCAGCTAATGTATGATTTCAGTGAAGCGAGCATTGCTCCGTGTGGCAAGATCAAATTGCCACTGACTGTGGAAAAATCCCCACATACTGACACTATAATGGTCACTTTAATAGTGGTCGATACAAAATCTTTGTATAATGCGATGACAGGGAGGCCTAGTCTTTATGACCTTCGAGCCATCTCATCCATTTTTTACTTCTTCATCAAGTTCTCAATGTCGACAAGCATTGGACGCTCGTTGGGTAACCAGCGTGCAGCTCGTGAGTGTTATAATACTTCGCTAGTTGTGGCAAAAAAGACCTCATTGACTGCAAAAGCATCTGATGAGAAGAAGAAGACTTTTGAGGCGTTGAATCTCGCTAAGGAGAAGACAAGGACTGCACCCGCAACTGCCTAAGGGTGCACCCTGGGCTTGGAAGATATCTGCCCATGCTTTGGAGATAATGACTTAGGAGTTGGTTTGACCGAAGAACTAGAAGAGGTCCCTCTCAACGAAGCATACTCGACTAAGACTGTCAAAATCGGCAAAAACCTGGGGCCAACCTTGAGAACACTTCTCGTGGCTTGTCTCTGGCGAAACCAAGATGTATCCGTCTGGTCGCATAAGGAAGTGACTGGAATCGACCTCACGGTCATCTGTCATGACTTTAACATTGACAAAAATAACTTTAAGCTTGTGGAACAGAAATGCAGACTACTTTGACGATCGTTGATGTCTACATCGTGAATTCTTAAAGTGGTCTATATCACTTCTACAAAATAATAATAATAATAATAACTAAAATAAAAATTTATAATTTAATACAATAATTAAAAATAATTTTTTAGGTTTTTACATCACATATTGAAATTTTTAATTTTTTACTTTTTTCTTATGGAGAAGAATTTTTTTCAAAAATACTGTATTTTTTTAAAAAAAAAAAAAAATTACTGTGCAAGGTTTATACTATGTATTATATTAAGTTTTCATAGTTGCTCTACAATTATTTTTTAGTTGTTCCACTGTTGTTTTAATTGTTCTGTTTTGTTATTTTACGGTTGTTTTATAAAAAGATAGTATTTTTTAAAAACAAATCCGTATGACAATAAAATTATAAATTTTTACCTAAAATCTAATATTTTTGTAAAAACCTCATAATTATTTGTCCAGTCAAAAGACATACTTTAGATTTTATTGTAATTTGTAACAATTGGCTATTAATTATCAGACTTCTACAATAAGGGAAGCAAGAAAACATCTCCTAACAGCATAAGAGGCCGGCCAAACAACATCAATTAACAATTTTTCTTTTGCAACAAAAAAAAAAAAAAAAAAAAAAAAAAAAAAAGCATTGTTATAAAAAATTAAGGTGCTTAATATTATTATTAAGTGATACTTTATAATTAATTAATGTTTTTTTTACAATTTTTATTAAAATAAAATAAATAGAACTAAATCTTAAATTGTACTGATAATTACGTATCATAACATTTCTAAATTTTTTTTTTTAAAAAAAAAAAAAAACACCTAACAATTAAGGACTTTATTATACTAACAGTAACAGCCTTGATTATAATTATATGTAAAAGCCAATTGGGTGGTAAGTGGTAGTTATAATTAATAATGTTTCCAATGGTTGAGATTGAGAAGGTTTATAAAATTAATCATCGTTCTATATTAATTTAAATCAAGAAAGAACTTTCTAGAAGTTATTTGCATATTTAATTGGCAATATATTATTGGATAAGAAAGATATAAAATGTAAAATAACCTCTTTCTTTTATAACTAGCTTTTTCCATATTCCTAAAAAAATCTTCAAACTTTTAGCTGTTCCAGAATTTGTGAATCTCAATTGATACACACACCCATCAAACTTTAAACAAATTAAAAAACTATTCTTCGTATGGAATAAGACGTTTGTGCACCAAATTCAATGGTCTATAAGCCTTATTATTATCCTTATATATTTTATGTCTTTTTTTATTCATATTTTAGGTCAAAAATAAGAACTTAAATTTAAGTTAGCTCAATATTAATAGTATAGGTATATTTTATTGTATACTCTAAATTACTTCTCTCAATAGTTTAAAAATTATCCAAAAAAAATTAGCCCTTCTCTCTTTTTCACCATCTTGTTCTCTCTATCTCTCTCTTTGATTCTCACCAAACTCCACCATCGAAACTACCGTTGAACATCGATGACCTCCACCCACAACTCTTGACAACCTACGACCCTCCCTCTCTCTATAGTTCTCTCTGGTGAGTGGCCAACGACCCACGACCTTCGACCACCACCGTCGAATAGACACACAAACGATATGTGGTTTCTTTGTATTTCTTTATTTATTTTTTTGGTAAAATTCAAATTTTTGTGAAATTTATATTTTCTGTAAATTTTTAGAGTATGATATGAACGATAGTGACTTAAAATTTATGCCATGATAAATTAATGGCATGATAATATTAAGGTTATTATACAATAGGGTAGTGTAATATGATGAAAGGTTAGGGATAAATGTTCGATGAGATATGATGGTGGTGCGATGGTTGATAAAGAAACGATATAGTCTAATAGTGGTCCGATAGTAGTACGATATGTGCATAAAAATTTATACCATATCATACCTTATCGTACCGCATTGTACCACTATCGTATTTTATTAATTATCATACCCTATTGTACCCCATCATATCACTATCGTTTCCTATCAAACCTTCATCCCTAACTTTCAGATTACACTATTATCGTACCTTATCGTACCAAAACTCGATTTTTTAACAAAAAATAAGCAAAAACAACACAAAGAAACCGCATATCGAACATCTAAACAACAATAGCGAAAAGGGTTTCAGTGGTTTCTTCGATTTATCGAGTTTTTGGTTCACAAATGGGGGGTTTGCAATTCGTGTGGGTCCTAGCTTCGATTCCTTCTTTTTTTCTTCGATTCTAGTCGGTTGAGGGTATGAAGACGATGTTGGCTCCAGAAGTGAGTGTAACTTAGGTCTTAGTTCAGTCGGTTTCGTGAGAAGACAAGCGAGTGGGAGCGAGAGAAGAAAGAGAGAACGGGTGAAATTTTTGAGAGAAATAATTTGGAGAGACATGAAAAATAAATCTATATTGCTAATAATAATTTAACTTTAATTTAAGTTGTTATTTTTTTTCTAATATAATCATGTTTTATCAAATTTCTCATTGAGGTTTCAATTTTTATTTATTTATTTTTTTGTATGTACAGTGTCACAATAAATAGTGATAAAATATAGCGGCCATGGATGATCATATTAAGTTATTAACCACAGTTTATGAATTATGACACTTCTAACATATTTATTTTGGTAAATCAAAAGATAATTTTGCATATTTAAATTTAACAACATAGCTCATTATTTATATTTAAAGTGCTAAATCACGGATTGTTGGCTTAAGTAGTGGAGTATTGTAAGTCAGTGCTGGTACTAATACTATAGCCTCGTTTGGAACTTAGGATAAGGGCTTCGGATTGGACAAAATAGTCCTAAATTAGAGGAAATTACATTCTATACCATTTTTATATTGTCTTTTTTTATTTTTACTTTTTTTTTAAAGTCTATCATTTTTACCTATTTTTTTAAACATTGTACAAATTTTACCCTTGTCACTTCAAGATACTCTCCATGTGACTCTTTTATGTCAGGGTATTTTGGGTACAATACATGTAAAAAGAGGTATGTTTCAATTAAATATAAAATTAGAGGTAAATTTGATTAATTGATTAATGAAAATGGTATTTTTCAACTTACCCCCTAAATTATGTATGGTTTTTTAAGTGTGGATGGTCCCTTCTTTTCTTTCAAATTGACTTGGGATTGATTTAACCCAGGTTAATATAGTACAAGGACACTCACTTGTATTTAAAAGTTAATTTTATAATCGGTCCACTTGTATTTTGTTGAGTTATGTTTTGTTAAACGATCTGCAAATAAGTTGACTCATTGCTTGGCAAGAGACTCTTGTTTCTCTACAGGTTGTGTGCTTCAGTTAGAGGATTGTTCCTCTGAAGTACGTTCTATTGTTTTGAACGAGTTTATTAATTAAATAATCTCCTGATTTATTCAAAATAAATAAATAAATAATCGGTCTACTATGACCCATACCGAATCATACATTCCCTTAGTTTTAGACAAACAAACCACGAAATTCATTGCAATGTCCTCCCACTTCCATTCAGGAATGGATAATGGCTGCAATAACCCTGCCAACTTCGAACAACAAAAAGGAGGTCGGCCTTCTCTTCTCTTACTTTTTTTCTTGGAAAGGAATGCTTGCTATAAAGGAGGCGGAATTACAGTTCCGTTCAAGTATAATGCTTTTAAAAAAATAATATTATATTTACTGTAAAAAATTCAAACATTTTTTATTGACTTAATTTTTAGAATTTTTGTTTTTATTAGATATTATTTAATTTAAAATACTAATTTTCATTTATCAAAAAATATATTTTATAAACTTATTTAAAAATATTTTATATTTTATATAGTTCTATTTTACACTAAACACAACATAGTTTTAATATATCCAATCCAATCTAATTCCTGAGGTATATTCGGTTGGCACCCAAATGTGGAATTAGGTCAAGTTCTTTTAGAGTTTTCAAGGAAAAAGAATCAATGTTGATGAAATATTTCTTTATGCATCAATTGTTGTTCATACGCTTAGAACTATAAGATACATAATAATAATAATAATAATAATAATAATAATAATAATTTGGATAACATTTTGAACTATATTAATATGTAGATTATAGAGCTTCTGTCTTTACTCAAATTGATTCGATGTCAATTAATGGATAGTCACCTCTTTCATTAGAGTGAATCAAGCTTAATTATGATGATAAAGTGGGTGTTGAGAATATGTGCGTTGTGGTGGTTGCTAGGAACTATCTTGGTAAGGTGATTTGGGTGACCACTTAGCGTTTGTGCTTCTTTGATCCTTTTTGTGGTGAGATTACAGCTTGTTTCTTGGTGGTAGAAACTACAACTGGCCGTGGCTTCTTGTTTGTGATTGTGAGAGCGATTCTAGTGTGATTAATATTCCATAATTCTTATAAACATATTTTATAATGATCCTGAGATTTAATTTATGTTTAATGAATGAACACTATTTCAAAAAAAAAATCAATCTAATCTTAACTTTTAGTCCATTCAATCGCATACCACACATGGCTATAGAATATGCTTTGTATATGCCAATAAAATTCTCACACACAGAATAGCTGTTTTATTTATAATAAGTAACACCAAAATGAGTGAAAACAAGATGTTCTTGAAGAAGAGTTGTTTAGTACACCTATTATATCGTTTTATATAGTGTAGTATTATATTTAGTTGTATTATATGTTTTATTTTCATAGAATATTATGGTTTAATATTGAGTTATATATGTTCATAAAAATATATAAGATCCTCGTATAAATAAAAATTTAATATAGTATTATATAAAAATAAATAATTTGTGGTATAAATATTTAAATTTAATTTTTGATTGTAAATAAATATCTAACTTTAATGTTTACGTTAATAATACCTAAATTATATTTCTAAAATTTGTGTTGGTACGTGATCGTCTTATTTACTCGTTATTTTTTTTATTAATATATTTAAATTAATTTTTAAATGAAAAATAAAAATTTAATTACCTGGATCAATCAATGATTGTATTATGGCTATTGATTTGACACTTAACGATAAGGTCCTACCGAAATTTTAGAATATAACTTAGGTTGTGACACTCAGTAGTTTTGTGATCCGTAATTGAAAGTATTAGGTAAGTTGTGCAATCTCACATCATCTGGTGAAGATATTCTGAGACTGTGTATATATATAAAACTACACAATTGAAGATCTCTCAAATAAACTGATAAGTATTACCTATATTATATTGTTTTCAAGAATCTACCACTTAAAAACTCTTAAATTAAGTATGTTTAACCTGTACTTTTAAAATAAGTGACCGTTTGAGTACAAAATACGTTGTAAATTACAATTACTCTATAAACATATAATATAAAATACAAGTGAATATAATATTACACAATAACATACAATCTAATATCATACATAAAATATAGAATTTTGTGTGAAAGTATGTGAAAATTTCCAAAGTTTTAAATGTTGTAATTTTACTATATTGAGTCAAAAAGAAAAAGAAGTTGGGTCGTTGTTAGGGAATAAATTTTTAGGAGGTTTGTGAATTTTAGCTTTGGTGAAGGATGTAAAGGTGGTCATGGAATGGTAAGTCGTTTAGCATCTTCAAAATGTCGTTCTCTTTAATGGTATATTGTCGTTCAGCATTTTATGGACCATCTAGTTTTGTGGTTCTCATTTGGTTTCCAAATTAGGATTTGTCGTTTTGCCTTTTTAAGGTTCTTCAAATATTTCATTGTTTGGATAAGGACGCCAAATATAATATGCTTATATGCTTTTGTATTGGAGAACATCATTTATCCTTTTTTTTTTTTTTTTTTTCTCAATCTAATTTATATCTTTGCTTTCATTATTGCATCCCTTTCATTATTTGGTATTTCTTTTTTGATGGTGTCATTATTTGAGTTATTTTGTTTTTCTTTCTTTCATTCCTTTTATTCTAATGTCTAGAGCTCTGTCTAGAACATTATTTTAAACCTAAAATAGATACTCTTCATAAAGTTGTTTCTAATTTCTTCTGAGGAATATTCCAGTAACCCCTCGATTGTTAGTGGAGAAAATATCCATTCAATCATATAGCTGCAAGATAAGAGTTAATATAAGAACGAAAGAGAAAACACAACACAATAAGAGGTGTAACTATTAAATTGATGTCGTTGTAAAAAAGTAAATTGTCATATTTAATAAAATCGACAAAATTAATTACTATAGCATTTTTGAAATCTGAATTTGCTTTTGTGTTGGTGTGAAAAGTTTCAATTAAATTTTTTTATATTTTATATATGTATAAAACAAATAAATATTTTTTATATAAGTATATAATATCTTAATATTTATATTTATTAATATATATAATTTTTTATTTAATTGATTGTAATTGTATGACATGGAATTTTCTTTCCTAATTTATTTAAGGATATTTTGTTTAAAAATTGTTCAGATTGATTCATTGAATCTATTTCAACAGATTCATAGTTTGTTTGAATAAATTCTGAATTTTCTTTTCATGAATAGTTTGTATTTACTTTCTAATTGTTTCCCTTACTCTTTTCCACTATCTAAAGTGTATTTAGGGTGTATTATGTATATATACATCCTTAAATCGTTGATTTTGATTATCTCTGATCATGTTTCAAAAAGTTTTTTAAGTTTTTAGAGAAAATTTCTTGGTGTGAATAACTTGAGTTCATAAAGTTCTTACACTTATATTAAAGTGTGTTATGTATTGTTCTTTATGTTAATTGTGTAGGTTTGATACATACTTAGACGCTTCATTAAGTTTGAGGGAAGTTTTGTTCATGAGACACTTTTAAGAAAGAAGAGTGCAAGTATTATGATTGAAGGGAGTTCAAGGTCTTAATGCTTCAAAAATTTAATTAGAAGTTATAATTATAACAATTGTGATAAATTTAAGAGTGAGTCTTTATTTGTATAATTCAATTTAGTTTTGTATAAATTTTATTTTTTAGGTATAGTCTTGTTGAGTGGTAACAATCTCTAAGAATTGTTGATATATCACTTATAATTTTCTGTGTTATTTATTTTTATATGATTATTTTATTTTTAAACTATTTAAATTTATTGTGTTTTTGTTTAAACAATTTTTGCGTGTAAATATTTCCACAACACAATTGCTATTAATTATTTATTTTAAAGAATTTTTTACAGTTAAATCCTCTCAATTATTATTCCACTTGTACTTAACTCTCTAAGCTCAAATTTTGACAGTAGAACCCTCCAAACTACTAAATTGCTTGCAAATTTAAGGTGACATCCATTTTTTTTACAGTTAATTATCAATATAGACTGTTTATGTGTACACTTTGTACATGTGTCAAATTTATATTGGTACACGTAATATTATTATTTTAAAAATATATAAATTATTTCAAAATTTATAATATTTTTTATTTTTATTTTTATAATTTTATTTAATTTTTAAAATAAATTTTGAAAATAATTTTTAAATAATAATATTAGGTATATCAATATAAATGTACCATGTGTACAAGAGCATAAATAGTCCATAGTGACAGTTAACCGAATGACACTATAAATTTGCTACTAGTTCAGTAATTTGGAGGATTTTACGGCCAAAATTTGAATTTAGAGGATTAAATGCAAGTGAAACGACAATTAACAAAGTTTTGTCGCAAAAAACTCTATTTTGAATAATTAAGTTGGTAATCATAAAATCAGAATTTCAACCATCTTCCTATTGACAATCAAGCTTCACATAACGTTATGCTGGTGTGAATACAAGTTATGGGGGTCCAACAACTTTGTTTCCCTGAGAAAGAACAAAGAACAAAGAAGGAAGAGCCAACATTAGAAATACACAGAAAATACTAAATATCACCAACAAAACAAACAATATTAAGATCATCAACATAAAAGACATTAACTGATTGACAAGCAAGCAAGAATATCACTACCCTTCCAATGCATGATATGCATCCACATCCAATATTTTGTTCAAGCCATAACACCATTTCCGACTACAAAGTGTACCTATCCTAATGAAATGAACCCATGTCTAACACAAACAAGCACCTGCGTCAATAATACATACCACCTAATTAAAACCAAGAAAAACAACTAAAACCATTTTCACACTAAAAAGGAAAAATCACGACAACACCTATAAAATTTGTCTACATTGTTTATTTTTTTATTCAATCTTTCTCAGCGTTTTGTTTAATTAATTGGCCACAAAACAGTCTGATGAGAAAAAGGGAATTTTTTGGTTTAATTTTCAGTAATAATATTGTGACTAGTCATCTCGGCCTATACCAAGTTATTGAACAGTTTTAGGAAGAAGCAGCAGCTAAGAGGGCCATTTAAGCTTTTGTGTGAGATGAAGATAAAGGGGTATTTATATGTATATAATGCTGTATGGTTATTGTAAGACTTTCATTGTAGGATTATTGCCTGCAAGCATTACAGATCATAATAACTTCATTAAACTTGTTTGATGTATAATTTTTGGGCTAGCTTCGTTTTCCAAACACCCTTTTCTTTGCTTTGGGAGCCTTAAGTTAGGCCACGCACGAAGTTGCAACTTGATTATCCTCACAGAAGTATTGCACAGTCTTTTCTAGATTCATTAATGATGTGTCTAATGAGTTAAACTGTTTAAGAGACGTCAAAAGTAAGAAACCATCTTCTTCACTTTCTGTCTCAGCTTAACATAATAATAATATTGGTTAAAAAACGTTAATTTACAAGAGGCTACAACAACAACTACTCAACTCATCAATATAGAATAGGTTATACAAAACTGTGGTTGGGTTGGGAATGGACGGACGTGTAAACAACTACGTTAAGCTAGCCTTGCATTCTATTTCTTCTTCACTACTATGTTTCTTTTGGTACCTAAATTGAAGGGCCAATCTTTTTCTGTAACTCTTGTCTTACAATTATTTTCCGACCATGAAACTCCTGCAAGAAAATGAAACAAAACTGAATAAGAAACACAACAAGATGAAGATGAAGAAAAGGCAAGAATATGGTTTGTATGGGATTTCATTCATACCTCTCCATTTAATGATAGTGCAGCGTCCCTTTCTTCAGCTGAAGAGAAAGAGAGAAACCCATAAACTCTGTTCTTGCCTCCTTTACGATCACGTAACACTCGAGCACTTTTTACAGTCCCTAATTGGCTAAAGTGGTCTCTCAAATACTCAGGTCGAACAGACCATGCAAGGTTTCCAACATAGACCTTATAAGGGCTTTCGTATATTTTATTCTCTAGTGGAACAGAGTCCAGTGGCTCTGGATTCCTCCTCTTTGGATTCATGTGAGTCGAAAATTTTACTCGCATCTCTCTTCCCCCAACATCCTTGAGAAAACAAAATGTGAAGAACAAGTTTTTATTAGTTCTTCATTTAACAAAGAAAGAAAAAAACTTCAATCAAAGCAAACCGAAAGAGAGAAACTGAGGTTTGAAACTCACAGTGCCATCCAGAGCAGCAATGGCAGCTTTTGCAGCTTCAATGGATTCAATTGAGACATACCCAGATCCCTTACTTAACCCCGTTTCAAGATTCCTACAAATCTAGAAAAACCCCATTTCACATTTCACAATAAGAAAAATAAAAATTAAGAAAATAACTGCAGATTATCAAAGCTTTTGCCTTGATATTAAGTTTCAGCGTTGGGGTTGGGGAAGAAGACTACCTCAATAGAAAAAATGGTTCCAAAAGGCTTAAACAAATTCATGAGGTCTGGAATATCGTAGCTCCTCGGAATATTACATACATATAGCTTGCACGGTAACAATCGATTATTCCATTGTCGGGTCGAAACGCCGTCATTTTGGTTGTGGTCTTCGTCACTGTTGTCATCTAAACCTTCCTCCTCCACCGGTACCTCTACCGCCACTGCTTCTCCATCTACAACAGCAAAAATGGGCATTTTTGGATGAGGAAGCTGGCATGGTCGAAATAACGGAGGGGATAACCAAGAAACGACTCGTTTTGCCGGAAGTAGTGCTGCGGCTTTGGTGTTAATGAAGGAGAAAGACAGAGGTACTATGCTGGCTGCCATTGCTCTGCTCATCTCTCAGCATAGACGAATGCTCAGCTGTTCTTCTTTCTCTTGCTACTAAAATGGATAAGCTTTTCTAGGCCCAAAAGCCCAACAAAAGAATAACGAAAAATTCACTCAAATTTAAGACATGGTTTCGGGAAAATAATAAGAATAAAAATAACATTGTTTAGTTATTAAAAAAAATTGTTTTTGAAATGGAATTATAGATTAGAGGAAGAAAAAAACATAATTAGAATTTTTTTTTTTTTGAACATAACATAATTAGAATTTTTAGCATAACTATTATCACTATTTAAGAGACTGGAATTAAGATCATTTCTAAAAAACTGGTGGTATTCTATTAGACCAATACCAAAATTAAGTATGACAATTCAACTAATTAAATTTATATTATTAAAAATTTATTTTTTTTTAGAACTCCATTAATTATCTATACATTATTTTTTTTCCTTAAAATGCTCAAACTAATTAATGTATTAAAATTAGATTAGTTTAATATATTATGTAACACTAATTTTTAACAGTGAATTTTAATCCGTACTAAAAACATGCTATAGCAAATATTTTAAACTTCTTTTTTTATTTGAAAATTTCTTTAAAATTTACTAGGTATGCTCATATAATTCACAATTCGTAGTTCCAAAATCTAACCAATTCGAACCAAATTATTTAAGACCGGACCAAATGAATATGGTGTTAATTCGGACCATTTATAATTCTTTGGTTCGGTCACAATTTTAAAATTCTCACATGTAGTTCAAACCAAACCAAACCGCCTAATTCTTGATATATACTTTAATATAATTTTTTTTTATTGAATATTGATATTTGGCAACAATTTTAAGCCTAATATTGATAATATCTTAACATTGTGTTAAGATTATTTACTTTCATTGTTATTTATGTATTATAAACTTTAAAGTAAACATAATTAGTAAAAGAATATTTAAAAAATTACGAATTACAAATCATAGTTTGGTTCGGTTCGGCTTTGAATTTTAAAAAACCAACATTACTAGTTTGGTTCAAAAAAATTAAAATTCGGACCAAACTAGACTGAACACGCTTAAAATGTACTATTCATGCTCTACATTTATAGAATATTATTCATTGCTTTAAATATGTTAAAATTTAAAAAAGTGGGGGGTTTTGTGATGTATTTTAAAGAAGAATAATTAGTAATTTTTACCCTTGAATTTTTGACAATACTAATTTTGTCCCCTAAAATATACGGCTTGATAAGAATCTTCCTGAACTTTTACATCTACAGAAATTTAGTCCTTCTGTTAGGTTCTGTCCCATTATTCCGTTTAAATGATGTCGTGTATTTGTAAATTAGAAACTTTGTCCCCTAAATTTGACATAAAATTATTAAAATATGGTGTATTTGTATAATTTTTAGTGCAAATAAAACTCTCCTAAAATTTTAATATATTTGTAAATAAAATTTAGGGATAATTAGAAAAAAAAAACACAAAAACTATAAAAAAAAAAATTTATAAAAATACGGTATGTAGGAAATTTTTAACATTTTTAGGTTTTCTTAGATTTTATTTACATAAAATTGTTATTTATATGTTATTTTCTTGTATTTTTATAACACTTTACTATTTTACTGGTTTATGTTATTTCCCAATAACATTCCAGGAAATGTTTTAGAGGAAATTACACTCTATATCTTTTTTTATATTATTCCCTTTTATTTTTGCCCTCTTTTTTAAAGTCTATCATTTTTACCTTTTTTTTTTTAAATATTGTACCAATTTTGCCACTGCCACTTCAAGATACTCTCTATGTGACTCTTTTATGTCAGGGTATTTTGGGTACAATACATATAAAAAGAGGTATGTTTCAATTAAATATAAAATTAGAGGTAAATTTGATTAATTGATTACTAAAAGTGGTATTTTTCAACTTACCTCAAATGTTTATTGGAGTGATAATAAAATTACATGCTATAGCCTTTTTAACACAGTACATCTCATTTTTACCTCCTTTTTAAAATTATTAAATTTATACCCTCTTTTTCAAGTATTATACCAATTATGCCCCTATTTCAAACCTATTAACACAAACTTTTCCCATCCCAATATTAACACCCACTAGCGATTCTCGTTCTATCAGAGTCCGACACTGCAAGCCACCATAGCTGTTAGTACTCACTATTTGAATCCTTATCGAGTCCTGTCGTTAGAGTTAAGCTATTGTGAATCATTATCGTAAATCTCAAAGCCAATCAATTCAAATAAATCAAAGCCTTACAAAATAGTATCCATTAGCATTAATACATTTTTATATACAAATTTACACAGTGTTTAGAGTATTAAGTCAGTACAAACAAGAAGGAAATATACTTGAAGAGAGAAACCAGACTAAAATAATGAAAATAATCAAATTCAGAAAGATTATAAATTATATTTGACTCACTGATGAGACTTAAGATTGCAATTGCTGAGGTACAACGTTGATGGTGGTGATGGAGGTGGCGGACTGTTGCTGGCAGTGGCGGACTGTTGCTGGCAGTGGCGGACGGTTGCTGGCAGTGGCAAAAGAGTCACGAAAAATATGCGATGGTGATGGCGAACAATGGCTACTGAGTCACTTGTGTTCATGAAGTTAATCGTGATTGTGGCAAGGGTATTTTGGGTACCATACCCATAAAAAGAGGTAAGTTTCAATTAAATCCAAAGTGGATGCAGATTTGGTTAATTAATTAAATAAAAAGGTATTTTTCAACTTCTCCCGTGATAATAAAATTACATGCTATAGCCTTTTTAACACAGTACATCTCATTTTTACCTCCTTTTTAAAATTATTAAATTTATACCCTCTTTTTCAAGTATTGTACCAATTATGCCCCTGTTTCAAACTTATTAACACAATACTTTTCCCATCCCAATATTAACACCCACTAGCAATTCTCGTTCTATCAGAGTCCGACACTGCAAGCCACCATAGCTGCTAGTACTCACTATTTGAATCCTTATCGAGTCCTGTCGTTAGAGTTAAGCTATTGTGAATCATTATCGTAAATCTCAAAGCCAATCAATTCAAATAAATCAAAGCCTTAAAAAATAGTATCCATTAGCATTAATACATTTTTATATACAAATTTACACAGTGTTTAGAATATTAAGTCAGTACAAACAAGAAGGAAATAAACTTGAAGAGAGAAACCAGACTAAAATAATGAAAATAATCAAATTCAGAAAGATTATAAATTCTATTTGACTCACTGATGAGACTTAAGATTGCAATTGCTGAGGTACAACGTTGATGGTGGTGATGGAGGTGGCGGACTGTTGCTGGCAGTGGCAAAAGAGACGAAAAATATGCGATGGTGATGGTGAACAATGGCTACTGAGTCACTTGTGTTCATGAAGTTAATCGTGATTGTGGCAAGGGTATTTTGGGTACTATACCCATAAAAAGAGGTAAGTTTCAATTAAATCCAAAATGGAGACAGATTTGGTTTATTAATTAAATAAAAAGGCATTTTTCAACTTCTCCCTAATATTTTTTTTTTTCATATTGGGGCCAAGGCCCAAAATCGCAAACTTGGATGAGAATCGGAAACCCGACCCGAGAAGCAGTGGTTTCGTGAACGTGTGTTCTTCATTCCATTGTTTCCAAGTAGTTCATTGTGCCATATTTTTGGCTTGTGTGTGTGAAGAACCGAATTGAAAAAAATGGGGTCGACCCCAAACGGATCGATCACATCCCTGGAAAATGATCACCACCGTCAACAGCAGGATCTGCTATCGTCGTCGTCGATAAAATTCGGGACGGAGGAGGCACTGGAGGATGTGCGGAGCCTGACCGATGTGGGAACCATGACTCGGTTACTCCACGAATGTATTGCTTATCAGAGAGCTTTGGATCTGGAGCTTGATACCCTTCTCTCTCAACGCACCGATCTCGATAAGCAACTCATCCACCTCCAAAAGTCTGCCGAGGTTCTAGACATTGTCAAGGGCGAGTCCGACCACATGCTTTCCAATGTGAGCTCAACTGCAGACCTTGCCGACCATGTCAGTGGTAAGGTTCGTGAGCTCGATTTCGCTCAGTCGCGTGTTAAGTCCACGCTTCAACGTCTTGACGCCATTGTTGAGAGGGGGAACTGTATTGATGGGGTGAAGAAGGCGCTAGAGAGCGAAGACTACGAAGCCGCTGCCAATTACGTCCAGACTTTCCTCCAAATCGATGATAAGTATAAGGATTCTGGGTCCGATCAGAGGGAGCAGCTAATTGAGTCGAAAAAGAAGTTGGAGGGGATTGTGAGGAAGCGGCTCTTGGCGGCCGTGGATCAGAGAGACCACGCCACCATTCTGAGGTTCATTCAGTTGTACACACCACTGGGATTGGAGGAAGAGGGTTTGCAGGTTTATGTTGGTTATTTGAGGAAGGTGATTGGAATGAGATCTAGGCTTGAGTATGAGAATTTGGTGGAGCTGATGGAGCAAAATGCTTCTGGTGTGGGTCAGAGCCCGGTGAATTTTGTCGGTTGCTTGACCAATTTGTTTAAAGATATCGTCTTGGCTGTTGAAGAGAACCATGCCATCTTGAAAGGTCTATGTGGTGAAGATGGTATTGTTTATGCAATTTGTGAACTTCAAGAGGAGTGTGATTCTAGGGGTACTTTGATCTTGAAGAAGTACATGGAGTACAGGAAATTGCCCAAGTTGTCTTCTGAGATCAATGCCCAGAATAAGAATTTGCTAACTGTTGGGGTTAGCACTGAGGGGCCTGACCCCAGAGAGGTTGAGTTGTATTTGGAGGAAATACTATCCTTGATGCAACTGGGTGAGGACTATACAGAGTTCATGGTTTCTAAGATCAAGGGATTGACTTCTGTGGATCCAGAGTTACTCCCACGAGCCACCAAGGCTTTTAGGAGTGGGAGTTTCAGCAAAGTTGTTCAGGATATTACTGGGTTTTATGTCATTCTAGAAGGATTCTTCATGGTGGAAAATGTTAGAAAGGCTATTACTATTGATGAGCATGTACCTGATAGTCTCACAACATCAATGGTGGACGATGTTTTCTATGTTTTGCAGAGCTGTTTGCGAAGGGCAATATCCACTTCGAATATAAGCTCTGTGATTGCTGTTCTTAGTGGGGCAAGTAGCTTGTTGAGTAATGAATTCCATGAGGCATTGCAACAGAAAATGAGGGAGCCCAATCTCGGTGCCAAGTTGTTCTTGGGTGGTGTTGGTGTACAGAAAACTGGAACAGAGATTGCAACAGCTTTAAACAACATGGATGTTAGTAGCGAATATGTCCTGAAACTGAAGCACGAGATCGAAGAGCAATGTGCAGAGGTAAGTCTGTGGCTTACATTGATCATAATATATTTATATTTTCTCCTTGTTGCTGATGGCATTCATTTGATCATGATTCATGCATTCTATATCTAATTCTAGTGGAGACTCTAGTTGCTTGTGTGAATCGGAAATGTAGATAAATGATTGCTGAAATGGAAAATTCTTGCAAAACTGTTCTATTTAAGCTATATTTAGAAATAATTTTTCCTTGGTGGGTAATCGAGAAATAAATAATAGATAGTATGTTTGGTGATCAAATTGCTATCACGTATATCTATCTATTTCACCAATGTACTCTAGTATTATTTTCATGTTTGCACCCCTAAGACTCGTCCATACTCTCTCCTGGAAAGTTTGCGTAGTCTGTTTTTGCTTGTCTGGACAAAGTCCTTAGAAGTTGGCAAAATTACCAAAACTAAACTATAAATAACGGATCCATTTTTCAGATTTTTTTTTTTGGATACAGGTCACCAATTGTCGATATGTTTCCATAGTTGATCCAGTTGCTTATTATCTTTTCTCACTTATCTTACACTGTTTGATGCTAAGAAGATTGTCATTAAACATTTTTCACATAAGAGATATAATTATTTATGACAATCATCAGCCTGTGTGAAATAAGCCACATAAGCACATTTTGGCCAGTATGTGATTTAAACTCAGAGTCTCTTTTACCAAAGGAGGCAAATGGTCCATGAAGCTGTTTTTTTTTTCTGGTCAACTCTAACGAATATGGCATTCACGGGTTTCTAGATTGGGGAAACATTCATTTGATAATTGTACAGGTTTTTTAATTGTATAAGTTGGCTAGTTTTTAGATGTTGGCAAAGTGGCCTGTCTGTTTATATTCATTTTGTTGAGCTTGTGCATGTTTCTTTCTTCGAAATTCATGTCAATTGTTTTCATCAATTTGATAAATGTACAATATGTGCTCAGGTATTCCCAGCACCAGCTGATAGAGAGAAAGTGAAATCTTGTTTGTCAGAACTGGGGGATATGAGCAGCACATTCAAGCAAGTTTTGTCAGCTGGCTTGGAGCAACTTGTGGGGACTGTTACACCACGAATTCGTCCATTGTTGGACAATGTTGCAACTATCAGTTACGAGCTATCAGAAGCAGAGTATGCTGATAATGAGGTTAATGATCCATGGGTCCAGAGGCTTCTCCATGCAGTGGAGACTAATGTGGCATGGCTGCAGCCTCTAATGACTTCCAACAACTATGATTCATTTGTTCATCTGGTCATTGACTTCATCGTAAAGAGGCTGGAAGTGATTATGATGCAGAAAAGATTCAGTCAGCTTGGAGGTCTGCAGCTTGATAGAGATGCAAGGGCGTTGGTAAGCCACTTCTCTGGCATGACCCAAAGGACTGTTAGAGATAAGTTTGCTCGTCTCACTCAAATGGCGACAATTCTCAACTTAGAGAAGGTATCAGAGATTCTTGATTTCTGGGGTGAAAATTCAGGACCTATGACTTGGAGACTAACCCCAGCGGAGGTTAGACGAGTACTAGGCCTTAGAGTTGAATTTAAACCGGAAGCAATTGCGGCTCTTAAGTTGTAAATGAGTCTACCCATAGCCATATATTCTTTTGTTGTTTGTTTACAAATCTATTTTCTTCTCCCTACCAATAGTTTTTCCCCTTTGAAAAGAATGAAATAACCCTTCTTACATCACCTCAGGCAGGCATGTAGCATTTTGTTTTGTTGTGAATCCCAAACAGTGTACAATTGAAAAAGAAAATTTACTATTTTGTATCGACCTCATTATTATGGAAGTCAAAGCATTGTGTTTTGTCTTAAATTTTAGTTTAAGTTTGATTAGAATTGGTTTTCAAGAGAAAGCTAGCTTATTTACCAAAAAAGAAAAAAGAGAAGCTAGCTTCGATTTCCTAGAATTAGCTGACGATTTGAATGACTGATAATGTCTCAGGTAATTACATTAAATTCTGTATATTGGCACAGCATTTGTATCTCATTGACATTCTTTCGTACTGGTTGAATTTATTATGCCCCACTTATCCATATCCACTATCTACATCGTGATGGTCAAAACAAAAATACTAAAAGTAAGTAAAATAATTGCCCTGTAGATTATTTATAGCAACCGAAAAGAAGTTTTATTAACTAAAGTTACAGTCCCTAAAAAAAGAGAAAAAGATTAAAAAAACTAAAAGTTACTGCTGTTTTGAATAGGAACTTTCCCTTGCTGTTATGCTGCTCATAGGCCATCCTTAATTGTTTTTGTTGTTCTTGCTCCTTCTGAGCTGACTTTGGTTTGGAAAAAAACAAATAAATAATTTGTTTATCAAATGTCGTTTATTTTAGCAATTACATTGTGTTTGTTTAATTTTTCATATGTGTTTTTGCTCTGTTTTAGATATTGCAAGATTAGTTTGAGAAATAAAGTAAATGTTCACAAGTAGTATGTAATTGTAGGTAATAAAAACTTCAATTCCAATACATATCCTATTAATCCTAAATTTGAAGTAAAAATAAACAAATGTTGCTAATATTATTGGAATAAGGTAAATAAATATCTATTTTATTGACCAACTTTAACCAACATGTTCCACATTTTTTTTTTTTTGAATGAAATAGCAACTTTATTGATTTAAAAGCATTCAAAAAACAAGATATCCCTCAAATCGGGCGAGATATCTAGTTCTAAAATGCAACTACCAGAGATAAATCGAGAGTGCCTTGCAATTGCATGGACAACTCAATTTGCTGATCGTTTAACAAATCGTAATTTAACATCCTTTAAGAAAGATAATAACAGAACATTCCTCTATATGGTGTTTATATTATACTTAGTAGCTACCAAGTCTTAATATGATAAAATTTTGACAATTAAATAAATATTATATTTAATTTAATTTTATTTAAAAAAATAACTTTGATTAACTTAAATAAATAATTAAAAAAAAAACAATGCCAATATATTAGTACAATCTTTAACTAAAATTAAATTTAGCACGACTCTTTATAATAAATAGTGTCTACTATTATGTTTTACAATTAAGTACCACATCTTCTAGTAAGAGTGATAGTATAGTTTTTTGAGGAAAATAGGAACTATTTCCCATTTGTAAAAACAATTACTTGTAAAGTTTTGTTTTGGGAAATCATATTTAAAACATATATTGTAGGTGAATAGTTTCTAGTTAAATATGAAACTACATTACAAATTAGAATTATGCTAGAATAAACATATCAGTGAGATAAAAAGTAAACTTAACGAATTTTAAATTATTATCTTCAACTTACAAGGATTTTCAATGAAGAATTTTATATTATTATCTTCAAGTTACAAGGATTCGCAAGGAAGGAAGAAGCTGTCTAATAAGGCTACAAACTGAGCCCATTGGGGCTCTTCATATAACAAAAACAGAATTTGGGCAAACCATAATAAGTTCTGTGCTTCATATGAAAACAATTATAGCTTTAAAGATGAGCACAGCCAAAATTGAAATTAGGAACCCACCTTGACAACATATCCTGCTTACAGTAGAAAAAGGCTAACACTGGCAATACTACTAGAGGTAAATAAACATAAAAGACCATACACATCAACATCCAATAACTAAAAAACCAGCAAGATTATGGAGACATTCAATGTTGGCGTAATTAGACATGAGCAGTGCCTTCAGTGAATTTGGGGTCCTCACATCTGTACCGTCCATCAGGTCCAATTCCAAAACCTTTTGGATCTGCAAACACATTCTCCAGTAGCTGGTTACGAGCTGGATAGGGACTTTCATCAGCAAACTCAACAGCTTCTTCAACAAGATCATCTATCTTCTTCTCTATGGCCTTCAACTCTTGTTCATTTGCTAATTTGCTCTCAATTAAGTGTTTCTTCAAGGCTGCAATGGGATCTCTAGCAGCATAACGTGCCTTCTCAGCTGCAAAATCAGGAACCCAAAAAATGATTGTAAGCAGGGAACTCCAATAAACTAACACATATAATTACACATTTGGTATTGGGATACAAATAGCAATGCCAAGAATCTCCTTCTTACAGAACATACTCTAGTAATAAACAGAAGAAAATTCGTGAAGAAACAATGTGATCAACATGCAACATTGATTATAAAGAGAATTAATCATCTGAAAAATACAAAATAAATAATAAGTGAAGTACTGACCAGGGTCACGGAGCTCATCTGGATCAGCCAATGAATGTCCTCTGAATCTGTATGTCTCACATTCAACCAAGGTTGGCCCTTCTCCTCTCCTGGCCCTTCCAATGGCCTCCTTAGCAACCTCCCTGACCTTCAGAACATCCATCCCATCAACATGAACACCTGGCATTCCAAAAGCAGGTCCTTTCTTCCAGATCTCTGGATCTGAGGTAGATCTCAAATGGGACATCCCAATTGCCCACAAATTATTCTCCACAACGAAAATGATGGGCAACTTCCACAAAGCTGCCATATTCAAGCACTCAAAGAATTGTCCATTATTACAGGTACCATCTCCAAAAAATGCACAAGTTACGTGATCAGAGCCGGGCTCTTTCAAAACCTCCCTCCTATACTTGGAGGAAAAGGCAGCACCAGTTGCCACCGGAATTCCTTCACCGATGAAAGCAAATCCCCCAAGCAAATTGTGCTCTTTGGAGAACATGTGCATGGAACCTCCTTGGCCTCGGCAGCATCCGGTGGTCTTCCCAAAGAGCTCGCTCATCACTGCACGGGCTGGGACGCCCTTACTCAGTGCATGTACGTGATCCCTGTATGTGCTCACCACAGAGTCTTCCTTTTTCAGAAGTTTGATGAATCCAGTTGACACAGCCTCTTGGCCATTGTAGAGGTGAACGAAACCAAACATTTTGCCCCTATAATACATCTGAGCACACATATCCTCGAAAGATCTGCCCAATATCATGTCTTCATACAGCTCCAAGCCTTCCTCTTTCGTGATCAGCTGGATAAAATCGAATTAAAAAAAAAGTTCAATACACTAAAATCTTAAAACCCTGTTCGAGAATTTCTTGTTGCATGCTAAACTTTATACATTAAAAATAATCCCTTTACGTTTTAAGGTGTCGAACCAACAGTTTTTGGAAGATAACTAACTCGAATTTCACCATCGAACAACAAGAATTGATACACAAATCTTCTGATTTGCTTAGTTGAGGTGTCAAATCGATAATCAAACAGTGTTCAGCTGATCTTACTTGAGTGTCACAATCACACAAATCTTAGGAAACCCAATACGGTAAACAAGTAATTAATTAGAAACAAAATAGCAAAACGCTAAGGTTTTCATTAAATTCCCATAATTCAAAACAAAAACAAGAAGAAAGTGAAGCTACAACAGAAAATTGAAGCAGCAAAACAAAAAGGGTTTACCAGATTGGTGGAAGTCTGACGCTTTTTCTCCTTAACGACGTCAGAGACAGCAACAACGGCGGATCGACGGTAAGAAGCGGATTGATGGGATTTGGTGGGAAGAGGATTGAAGCGAAGCTTCTGGGTAGATCCAAGGAAAGAGCAAGTCTTAAAGAGAGATGGGGTGTCATTGGATCTGGGAGTGGAGGCATGGAGAGGAACTGGTTGAGCGAACTTAGTGGCGGAGAACGACATTGGCGTGTGTAGTGTTTGGAAACCCCAGGTGAGAGGCAATTGAGAGAAACCAATGTGTATGGGTGTAATGAAGAAGAAGAAGAAGAAGAGAGAAAGAATTAGATGGGAAAATGAGGGAAAGTGGGAGAAAATAAGAAGGAAGAAAGAGGCGGAGGATACGAGGGTGAAGAGTTTGGAAATGTCCGCCTACTGTGCGGAGCCAGGTGAGAGCGTTGGACCATAAGCCACCCAAACCCAACTAATTTCTCACTGCTATTTACGTTTCTTCATTTATTATTATTATTATTATTATTATTAGGCTAATTAGTAATTTTTCTCGTTAACTTTAATATATACTAAATTATGTCCCTGAATTTTTTTAGCCGTTAAAAATTCCTCTGAACTATCGAGATTGTTAGATTTAAGGACTTTTATCTAATTTCATTTAATTTTACTGTTTCAGTAATTGTTTATGTACTAAACCATGCTCCACAAACTTTGATATCTATCAAATAATACCCCTCAAATTTTGATATGTACTAAATCATGCCCATAAACTTTCATCCATGTTAGAATTTTTTTACTAAAATTAGATAAAAGTTTTTAAATTTAACAATCTTAATAGTTCAGAGGAAATTTTTAACGGCTAAAAATTTTCAGGAGCATAATTTAGTACATGTCAAAATTCGGAGGAAAAAATTACTAATTAGTCTTATTATTATTATTATTATTATTATTATTATTATTATTATTATTATTATTATATATACATATTTATTTATAGACTTAACAAAAATCACATTTATATTTATACTATCGAGTTACCAACAAAAATTTATTAAGTGTAGAACAAAGGGAGTTCTTATGTTTTGGACGGTTGGTAAGACATATCACTTTCAATATTTTAGCATATGTAGAAATTAAATTATAATTCAATTTCTTTTATATATATGACGTAGTTAGAACATTTCTAATAGTATTTTTTTTTTATCTTTTTTAGTTAAAATAATTAGAACGTTAAAATAAAAGTTATTATTATTATTATTATTATTATTAGGGATATTGACAGCTAAACCACTTAAATTTTACGTTTTGTAACACTTAACCACAAAAGTCGATTTTTTGGGGGCAAAACTACATAAACTCTCATTCTGTTTTGCTCTGTACCTCTCCGTCCTAAAAGCACAGTTACATGCTACGGTGGACTGTCTACGTGTACACACTTGTACACGTGGTAAATTTTTAGTGGTGCACGTAATATTAATTTTAGGATAATTTGTGGCATAACCTCTTTAAGTGGCCAGGTAGTTGCAACTTGCAACTAACCCCCAAATCTAAAATTTTGGTGGTAAAAGCACCTAAACTTCTATTCCGTTAGCAAATACACTCCCTCGTCTAACGGACCCCGTTTTCTGCTCATGTGGCTGGGTAGCCCAAGTGCCAAGTCACCAAAATACACATTACATGGCATTATCCATTTAAAACTTGGGATTATAACTGAAAATTAAAATAAACTAAAAATATTAATTAAATTAAATCTAAAACCCCATTAAACACAAATCCACTTTACCAGCATAAGAACCCCAAACCCAGATGTCACACCCATTTTCGTTTTAAATCAAAGGAAATCGAGAGAAGGGGGTCGAAATCAAAGAAGAAGAGTAAGGATATAAAGTTAGAAGGGTTGGGGGTACTCCTACCTGGATTCATCATCCATTGTCGAAGGGGAAGAACAAAGCTAGTGAACATGTCCACGGGGCCTCACCTCTGCCGATGTGACCCCCCTAGGGTTGCAGAGATGAAAACATCTTAGACGAATAAGAATCCTGGGGGAAGGTTTGTTAGATGCCCATTCCATCAAGTGAGATCTTATTGCTTTGATTATTTGCCTATTTTTTGTGTTCTTTTTTTTTTCTCCTCAGGTCAGATTTTTTTTTTTTGTGGCAGCAAGTACACGGGTGTAATTTTTGGATGTGGTATGACCCACCCATGTGTGAACGATTCTCGGTTGTCATTCTTGGACTGCTAAGGAAGATTCAAAATTTGGAGATGGAAGTTTCCAATTTATCTAAAGCTTGTAACAGCAAAGAAGGACATGAATTTGTGGAGAACTATATTAACAACAAAGAACAAACTGAAGGTGTGGAGAGTTGTCATGAAAGCACTCTCACCATTGATGGCTATTCAAATGCAAGACAAACCTGTGAATGTCAAATGAGTGGAAATATTAGATGTTTTGTAATATGTATTGCAATATGTATGTTATTTTATTTTATTTTTTCAAATCATGAACAATGATGTGTAACTGAAAACACAAAGTGTGACTGATGTTGATCAATGAAAGAGTATGAAATGTAGTCATCTTTGTTTTGATATAATCTCCTTTTCCATAAATAAATACCAGATGTTTATATTATGTGCATACTTCTGCACCAAACATGAAAGTGTAATACAAAATACCTAACAAAAAACATAAATTAGGCTTAACAGTTAACACAACATCTTGTGCACTAATTCAAAATACAACATCCTGTGCACTAATTGTTTCTGCAATCCTAACACATTCCTAAGGACTAAGTCAAAATACTAATTCAAAATACTACATCAAAGTGTTGCAACCTATGCATTAGACCCTCCTGCATATTTTGGTGGAGCAGATGACCCAGCTCCATCACCTTGTGCAGCCTTCCTAGCTTTTTCCTTTGCCATTCTTTTCCTTCTCTTTAGAGTTTCCTTGGTTGGATTTTGGATGTGTGGCCTGCCTCCTTTGTTCTTTGGGCCCTAATAAACAGAAGAATTGAATCATTATTGCCAAGTGAAAACTAATACCGAAAAAGTAAGCTTTAGACAAATTCATACCTGTGGTTGAGGTGCTGCATCATTCGAGCAGTACCTCCTATTGTGTCCAGCTTGCCTGCATTTTCCACAATGCATAATTGCACCAGTTCTTCTAGCCTTTGTGCAAGTTGGAGGTGGTGGCTCATCAACACTTCTTCCTCTTTTTTTCTTGGCCATGCCTAGCAAAATGTTTTCTCCAAGAGGAAGGATTGTGTTTTCTCCTGTTTTTGGCCACTTGTCAAGACTTGGGATTGGGAAAACTGTGTTTGCATAACTCTTTTCAAAAGCCTCTTTGTTGTAATAAGGGTGGGAATTATGGTTGCACATCCAAATTGCAGCTAAGGCATGTCCACACGTTATGCCTGTTAACTGAAACTTCCTACAGATGCATGTTTTCTTCTCTAAGTCCACAGTGAAGCACCCTCCTGGATTCATCTGAATCTGAAACATAGTTGCATTTGCTCTTGACACTCCACACCGTTTAGCAACTTCTGTTTCCTTTGCAATAATCTTGATGATATTGGTGTGTATAGTATGGTTCCATTTAGGCAAACTCTTCCTTTTTTTGGTAAAACGACACATTAACCAATGCCTGTAAAAATAGCATGACTAAGTGAGAATGCAACAATTTAAACAATTAAGTAATAACTGCCAGTACATAGAAATCAATGAAAATGTTACCTGATAAACTCTAGCAGAGTAATTATTGGTTTGTCCCTTGCATCAATGATTGCATTGTTGAAGCTTTCACAAATATTGTTCACATATCACATTTGACCTCCTCTTTGAAGTGTGCTTTTGTCCATTCTGATGGGTTCTTTGCTGCCAGCCAATTTTATGCACTTGTGTTGACTTTCTTTATCACATCCATCCTCCTATCAAACTCTGTAGGAATAGTGGCTCTTGCAGCATTCCACATAAGTTGTTTCAGCAGTAGACCAGGAAACTGTTTTTGAAATTTTCATGCATATGTCTCACACAAAACCTATTGTCAGGACTGTTGAAAACTGTCTCCACTGTATTTTAAAGTCCCTTCTGCCTGTTACTCATAAAAGTAAATGACTATGGCTCAATGGAATTCAAGTCATCTTTTAGCAGCTCTAAAAACCAACTCCAGTTGTTGGTTGTTTCTTTCTCAGTGATGGCATAGGCCACTGGGAAGATGGAATTTGATGCATCAATCCCAATTGCAGCAAGTAAGATCCCTTTACTGCATCCTTTCAGAAAGCACCCATCAAGCCCTAAAAGTGGCCTGCATCCTTGTTTAAAACCCTCTTTACAAGCATGAAGACACACATAACACCTTTGAAAGATTCTATGGTTACCTTGCATCTCACATTTAAATTGAATCTTATAAGGGGTTGTTGTTTCATTCTCTTCATCACTGTGGACACTTCCCATTTTAACTTCATCACCAATATCACTTTCATTAGCATTATCATGCACCAACTCGGTGTGACTTCCCCACCAAGAACAATTCTCAGGTTGCACATTCTCATTCAACTCCACATCTGGTTCACCATTATACTTTTCCTCATGCATTTCAAACTCACCTTCAGATTGTGGTGCTGTTTGGGGTGCTAGCTGGGGTACTGTCTGGGCTATTCAGTTTGCAGTTTGGGGTTCTGTTTCAGGCTCAGTTTGGGGTATTGTGTGTCCTGTTTGGCTTGCAGTGTGGGACGCAGTTTGGGGTTTTGTTTCAGGTTATGTTTGCTGTGTAGTGTGGGGTGATGGTTGGGGTGTTGTTTGGGTTGCAGTATGGGGTCTCCTCATCCTCCTCAGTCTGTGTCTTTTACTTCTTGGGGTCTCATGTAAATCAAAGATAACATAGTATCAAATTAAGTTGTGTGTATTCTACTTATTTAATGGATTAAAATCTATAAAATTCATATAAAATTAATTCTAACTAGGTGGTCAGTTTGTTGTGTTGCTTCTGCTACAGGTTCAGTTTGGGGTGCTGCTACATGTTCAGTTTGGGGTACTGCTTCATGGAGAATTTGAGGTGCTGCTTCAGGCTCAATTTGGGGTTCAGCTTCAGCCTCAATTTGGAGATCCCAAATTCAACTTTTGGAAACTCATATGCAAGTTGGGATTAGGGGTGAAAATCGGTCGATTATGGTCGGTTTTTACAATTTTATGACCGACCGGTCGGTTACAGTTTTTATTTTATGAAAACCGTAACCGAACTTTTAGAAATTATAACCGTATAAAACCGACTGTACGGTTTTTGGCAATTTTTCGATTTGGCAGTTTTGGACAGTTTTTGGCAGTTTTGGCAGTTTTTTGGTTTAACCATTTTTTTATTTCAAAAACCGAAACCGACCGCCATGCCACAAAAAACTGAATTCAAAACCGACCGCCGAATTCGGTGATGACGTGAAACCAAAAATTCGGTTACGGTCTGGTCGGTTTGATGGTTGGTTTCGGTTTATCGATTTTTATGAACACCCCTAGCTGGGATATAATGTCTGGTTCACATTCAGTTGGGATTTGATGCTCATCTTGCATCTGATTAGGTGCAACTGAATCATGCATCATCCTCCTCTGCCTCCTCTCTCTGAGTCTTTTACTTCTTGGTGTCTCCTCTAAACCTTCATTTACACCAACAATCACAACCTCTGAATCACTAGATAATCCACTTAATTCCTGCAATACCAACCTTCATTTATTAACAATAAAAAACTAATTTGATGCAATCAAATCTAACAAAATGCTTAAAAAAAAGCATAATCATAACCTAGGCAGCTGGTGCAACATCTGGTATAGGAGGACTTTCTGGTGCAGGAGGGGTGGGAGGATAGGGAAGGTTGGGAGACCTCCATCATCATCTAGATGAGCTAAGTTCTCCCCAGCAAAGGCCATCATATCCTCAAAATCTTCATGATCACCCTCATCTAAATCATTCTCCTCATCTCCATCATCTCCATCATCTTCATCATCTCCATCATCTTCATCCTCTTCTCCATCATCTTCCTCAGACTCAAACTCAGATGATGATGATATCACGATTGTCTCAGGAATAGTATTTCCTGGTTGGGGGTTGCACTCACGAGAATGAACTTCCTCATCCATCCACTGTGTTGCTAAATCTCCCCACTTGACAAATTTGTTGTAGAACATGTCATTGGGTTCATAATGACCATGTGGATTGACAACAACATCTGCCAAAATTCCACAATTTGATGGCAACTCCACCAAAGTGCACTTCTCCAGTTTTTAAGATGGTGGTTCTAGATTATACCTTACATCATCCTCAGACAAATACCAATCCAATGCGAATGTTGAATCTGACAGTACCAAATATATACTCGCCTCCCTGTAGCTTCTAGACCTCAAATCATCCAACAGCATATCGACTTGGTCTTGTTCAACCACCCTGAATCCCATATTCAGGTGTTTCTCTTTAGGCTTAAATAGAAATCCAAATGGAAACTGATATCCCAATTTTAGAGCCATTTCTTCCAAATGCAGCCTGTTGAACCCTTCAAACCCACAGTGATCAAAATATGGAATTCGACCACCCTCATACATCTTATTGCCACAACGGGTATACCAGAAACCCCCATGGAATAATTTCACTATGAAATTATCCAAGTTCAAACCTGCATGGATAACATAAACTAGAGTTAATGGTAGATGTTTACTAGGCAAAACCTAACAACTTTACCCAATTCTTTGACAAAACCCCCTAAACATTTAGCCCCCACATCCTACATACAGACAAAAAAAAAAATATATGTGCAAATGTTCCTTTTTCAGAAGACAAAGGCATAAGATTCCCTAACAGCCTTTGACTACTTTGTTTTTACCCAAAAGTGCAATACTTTAATATCTCATCTACCCACTTAACCTGTGTATGGACCACAATTCAACAAACCTCACAACCTAACTATTATTAACTCCACTACCAGAATTAAAAACTACTATAAATCCAACACACTCATACCCAACATTTTTCAAAACCCTAAACACTATTACAAGAAAAAATCACTTACCGTAGTCTGGAGGAGCATCATCCTCATTCTGACGACGAAAGGCCATTTCATGAACGAGATCTAGTTTCTGAGTCTTTCTCTTCAACTTCTAATCCGTGTTTCTGGGTTTCCTTTGATTTTACGATAATGGGTTTGGGGTTCTTACACTCTTTTCATTTGCTTACTCTTCGATTTCCAAACCGTGTTTGTGGGCTTCTTTCGATTTTGTAAAAAACGGTTTGGGATTCTTACACTGGTTTGGGTTTCCTTTCTCCTCGATTTACACTGTGTTTCTGGGTTGTGTTTTTCTTAAGGTTAGTTCATTTTGTTTGTGGATTTGTATTCATAAATGATTTATTTTTATTTCATTTCCCCCTTGCTTATTCTATTTTAAGTGGATTTGTATTTTGTGGATTTATTTAATTTTAATGGGGTTTTTGATTTAATTTAGGTAATATTTTTAGTTAATTTTAATTTTAGGTTATATTTCCAAATGGATAATGCCACGTAATATGTATTTTGGTGACTTGGCACTTGGGCTACCCAGCCACATAAGCAGAAAACGGGGTCAGTTAGACGGGGGAGTGTATTTGCTAACGGAATAGAGGTTTAGGTGGTTTTACCACTAAAATTTTAAATTTGGGGGTTAGTTGCAAATACCTGGCCACTTAAGGAGGTTATGCCGTAAATTACCCTTAATTTTTTTTAAAAAATATGTATAAATATTTTAAAAAAATTAAAAATATATTTTTTTTACTTTTTATTTTTTTTAAATAATTTAAAAATTATAAAATTATAAAAATAATTATTTTTTTTATTTTATTTTTTTCTCTTTCCTTTTTCTTCTTCTTCTTCTTCTTCTTCTTCTTCTTCTTCCTTCACTAAAAAACCCTACCAAACCCTAGCAAACCCTAATGTCGGCGACCACCCCGACCCCCCTTCTTTTCTCATGCGGCGTTGACGGAGCCACCAACGGACCAGGACACTACAAAATCAGAATCCCCAAGCCCCAAAACCCCGACCTCCTCCTCTCCCCAATCTCTCGACCAACCCCGGCGACCACCACGAAGAGAGAGAGAGAGAGAGAGAGAGAGAGAGAGAGAGAGAGAGAGAGAGAGAGAGAGAGAGAGAGAGGATCTGGGTGCTTCGGCTTGGCTCCAGTGGTGCTTCGGTTCAGTAGAAAAAGAAGAAGAAAGAAGAAGAAGGAGAAAGAAGAAAGAAGAAGAAAAAAAAAAGTAAAAAAAAAATATTAAATTTTTTTTTATAATTTTTTAAATATTTATATTTTTATAATTATTAAATTATTATTTTTATAATTTTTAAATTATTTTTTAAAATTAATATTACTGAACTACTAAAAATTTGTCATGTGTACACGTGTACAGTCCACCGTGGCATTTAACTGTGCTTTTTGGACGGAAGGGTACAGAGCAAAACAGAATGGGAGTTTACGTAGTTTTGCCCCCCAAAAATCGATTTTTGTAGTTAAGTGTTACAAAACGTAAAGTTCAAGTGGTTTAGCCGCCAATATCCCTTATTATTATTATTATTATTATTATTATTATTATTATTATTATTATTATTATTATTATTATTATTATTATTATTATTATTATTCCAATACTCTCTATTTTAGTTAGTATTTAATTATTTTAATAATATTTAACAATTTAAATTTGTTAAATATAAATTAATTTTATAAAATAATAATAATAATTTTAGGGTACTCCTTAGGTGAGAGCATCACTTTTGCTCTCACCCATGAGGGTATTTTTGTTGTATTCTAATTGGTTAAATAATAAAGGTGCATGAAATTAAAATGGGTTGGTGAACATACAAATATAATATATATATTGGTAGTTATTTTTTTTTAAAAAAAAATGCTATTTAGTTATATTAATATTATTTTTTTAAAAGATATGTTATCAGCTGCTCCGAATAAGGAAATATCTAATGATATCAATGAGGAGGCTTGTCTTTTGGTTCTTGATACGAAGAGGAGAATAACGACTTTGGAAGATATTGATGGGGCCCATGTGAGGGGTGATGTGGCAACGGGTCAAGAGGTAAATGGTTCAAAGAACTTGAGTTTGGTGGGTACTGGTGTCCAGGCCCACCAACCATTATGAATATTTTATCTTGGAATTGCCATGGGCTTGGGAACCCATGGACTTTACAATTCCTTAAGGATCTTGTGATCCAAAAGAAGCCCAGTATTGTGTTTCTTTGTGAGACTATATCCAATCGTTCTCAGATGGAGAGAGTGCGCATGACGTTGGGATTCGATGGCATGATAGTCGTAGATGTCAATGGTAGGATTGGAGGTATTGCGTTATTATGGAAAATTGAGGATGAAGTGTCTTTGCTTGGGTTTTTTGATGCTTATATAGATGTGAGAGTTGCTTCTGAAGGTGTGCAGGAATGGCGGTTCACTGGTGTGTATGGGGAACCAAATAGGAGTAGGCGCTTCTACTTGGAATCTGTTACGTACTCTTGCTAATCGGTCTAATCTACCATGGTGTGTGATGGGTGATCTTAATAATGTTTTATCTCATGATGACAAAAGGGTGGTAATAGGTACCCTGACTTTTTAATCTAAGGTTTTCCACAGTCTTTGATTGACAGTGGACTTCAAGACATGGAGTTATGTGGTTATCCGTTTACTTGGGAGCGTGGGCGGGGTACTAATCATTGGATAGAAGTGCGTTTGGATAGGGGCTAGCTAATGTTGCTTGGTTGAACATGTTCACTTCTGCTAAGCTCCATAATCTTGAGATTTCAACTTCAGACCATGCTCTGATTCTTATGGTCATGGTTCCTGCTGTAGGCTACAATTCTGTTAAGTGGTTTCGGTTTGAAAATGCGTGGTTGAGGGAACCTCTTTGTTATCAAATTGTAAAGGATAGTTGGGAGATTTGTGAGTCTGATGATGTTATGCTTAAAATTCAGTGTTGTGGGGACAAGCTGGCTGCTTGGGTAAGGAGGTTACTGGCAATTTTAAAGAAAGGTTCAGCAAGTGTAAAAATAAAGTGCAGAAGTGGAAATTGGGTTGGGATGAAGTCTATGTAGCCAATTACAAACAAGCAAAGAAGCACTTGGCCGAATGTTATGTGCAACGAGAAGTATTCTGGCGTCAAAGATCGAAGCAATTGTGGTTGCAAGAGGGAGATAATAATAGCAAGTATTTTCATGCTTCTGCAACTACGAGACGAAGGAATAATTTTGTTGCGAAACTTAAAGATCATTCGGGTGCATGGGTTGACTGGGATAGTGGTTTGGATGCTCTTATGGTTTCTTATTTCCACGAGCTTTTTTCCTCTTCCCAAACGGACTGGAGAGAAGTCACAAGCAGCGTGCAAACTCATGTATCATCCCAGCAGAATGTTGAGCTGCTATCACCGGTTTCAAATGAAGAAGTTCGGAAAGCTTTGTTCCAAATGCATCCGGATAAATCCCCAGGGCCTGATGAAATGACCTCGGGTTTTTTTTCAGAAGTGCTGGCCGATTGTTAAGGATGATATCATCAATATGGTTAAGCAGTTTTTTCATAATGGTTCTCTTCCTACAGACCTTAACCAAACTATTTTGGTCTTAATCCCTAAAAAGAAGCAGCCTATGGATATGGGGGATTTAAGACCCATGGCATTATGCAATGTGTTGTACAAGATTGTGTCCAAAGTGGTTGCTAATAGACTTAAGAGTGTTATGCCGTCTATCATATCTGATACTCAAAGTGCATTTTTGCAAGGCCGGTTGATCTCAGATAACATCATGATTGCTTATGAGATTATGCATCACTTAAAGAGGAAACGAAGAGGGAGGGATGGTTATATGGTACTCAAGCTAGATGTTAGAAAAGCCTATGATAAGCTTTAGTGGGGTTATCTCCGGGCTATGATGGTAAGGATGGACCTTGATGGCTGCTGGATTAAATTAGTTATGCAATGTGTATGTTCTGTTTCCTATACCATTTCACATGGCGGAAAGGAGTTGAGGCCCATTGTTTCTCAAAGAGGGTTGCGCCAAGGGGATCCTTACCATATCTGTTTATTCTTTGTGCTGAAGTTTTCTCTAGTTTGTTGCGGAGTTATGAACAAAGTGGCTTACTCACGGGGTGTAAAATTGCTCGAGGTGCACCGGTAATCTCTCATATGCTCTTTGCTGATGACAGCTACATTTACTGTAAGGCAACTGAGGAAGAAGCGTACAATGTGAAGGAGTTGCTCCATACTTGTGAGGTGGCTTCGGGGCAAAGAATCAATTTCTCCAAGTCTTCTGTGTTTTTCAGCAATAATACTGGCATTGAGGTGCGGGATTCCATTTGTGCTATGTTGGAAATTTATGAGGCCGATGAAAATGGCTATTACCTGGGTCTGCCGTGTTCGGTTGGTAGATATAAGAATGCTAACCTTGGTTTCTTAAGGATAAGCTTCGAAAGAGAATTCAAGGGTGGTAAGGGTGTATCTTATCTCGTACAGGAAAGGAGGTATTGTTGAAATCTATTGCTCAAGTCTTGTCAGTTATGCTATGAATGTTTTCCTTTTGCCCTCAGACACTTGTAAGGAGTTAGAGCGGCTTATGGCCAAGTTCTGGTGGCGCTCAGATTCAAGTAGCAGTAAGGGTATTAATTGGATGACTTGGGAGCAGTTGTGTCGCCATAAACATGTAGGGGGATTGGGATTTCAAAGCTTGAGAGACTTTAATTTGGCTCTTTTGGGGAAGCAATATTGGCGTTTGTTGGTTAATACTGATTCTTTGGTTAGTAGGCTTTATAAGGCTAAATATTATTCTACTGGTAATCTATTTTCTGCTGTATTGGGAGACAATCCTAGTTTCATTTGGCGTAGTATTCTTGAAGCAAAAGATCTTATCCACGCCTATGCTCAAAGAACAATTGCTAATGGGGAAAATGTCTCCAGTCTTAATGATCCTTGGCTTCCACATAATTCAAACAACTATGTTGTCTCGCGACACCCTGCTCTTGTGAATAAGTCGGTCAGCTGCCTCTTTCAAGTCGGTACTCACGCGTGATATGAGGATGTTGTGAGGGACCTGTTTATTGCCCGAGATCAGGACCTTATTTTGTCTATTCAGCTTAGTGATTCGGCCGCTAATGATGGTTGGAGTTGGTGACTTGAGACTTGTGGGATTTATTCGGTTAAAAGTGCATATAAATTCTTACAAGAATCTAAGGGTGCTTGGTGCCGAGATGCCAATACTGATTTTTGGAAGCGGCTTTGGTCATTAAAAATTCCCCCTAAGATCAGTAATTGTTTATGGCGAGCTGCTTCGGGTGTGCTTCCAACTTGTTTTCAACTCCAAAAGCGCCATGTTCCTGTCAATGTCGACTGCCCTTTGTGCAACTCTAGTACTGAAACTATTCAACATGCGTTGGTGGAATGCTCGTTTGCAAAGGATGCTCGACATCGCAGCATAGTGGACGTCGAGGCTGGGGCTGCAACATTCAGCAGCTGGTTGTTGGGAATTTTCACCAGGGGGCACGAAATTGAAATGGAGGAAGTGGCGATGGTGAGTTGGGCTATTTGGCGTGCCCATAATGACTTTGTTTGGCAAAAGAAGAGTTGGCTTGCTTCAAATATTGTAAAATCAGCTAGAAACATGCTTGATCAATACAAATTTGCTCAGGGAAGGAAGGACCTTTCGTTGTCTCCTTTGAATGATGGGGGGCAGAACTGTGAGCGTTGGATTGCACCTGTGTTAAACAAGATTAAAGTTAATGTTGATGGGGCTTTATTTGAACAAGAGGGGCAGTTTGAAGTGGGTTGTGTAGCTCGAGATCATCATGGAACCATGGTAGAAGCTTTCAAGAAGGGAAAGGTTGGGTGTGTCCAACCTGAAATTGCTGAGATCATAGGCATCAAATAAGCTTTGAGTTTGATTGCAACTCATCCCCTGGGACAATGTAGTGTTAGAAACGGATAGTTTGGTGTGTGTCCAAGCAGTCCAAAGTAATGTTTTTATGTCCTCACAATTTAGTCTTATTGTTCAAGGTGTTAGGAATTTACTTTTGGCTTTATCTTTTGTTGAGTTATGTTTTGTTAAAAGATCTGCAAATAAGTTGGCTCATTGCTTGGCAAGAGACTCTTGTTTCTCTATAGATTGTGCGCTTCAGTTGGATGATTGTTCCTCTTAAGTGCGTTCTATTGTTATGAACGATTTTATTATTTAATAAATCTCCTTATTTATTCAAAAAAATATATATATTTTTTAAAAAAAAATAAATTAAATAGCATACACATATGAAATGGTATTGTATAACATAAAATAATAATAATAATAAATAAATGATTTAGTCAGGTGTTTTTCTGTTTTTCTTCTTTTATCATCATCCCTAAAATTGGTGACATTGATAATTTGATAGAGGCACATTTCAAAACAATTGGCCAAATACGCACTAGTACAAGGTCTCCCATAAAAAAAATAATAAAAAGTAAAAAGAAGAGATCTTAAACTAATCAATTTTCATAGAGCAACTAGAAATATATGTATATATAATCACTACACACATAAAAGATAGGGGGCATGGCCTCGCAAGGAACAACGTAGTTCCGCTCCTGAGCATACTTAGAACATGTTTAGTATTGTTTTCTGTTTTTTGTTTTTAAAAAATATTTTTTAGAAATGAGAACAAAAAATAGTTTTTGAAGTTTTTAAAAACAAGTCATGCATGGTTGGTTAGTATTTTTTAAAAATAATATTGACCAAAAGTGAATTGATTTTTAAAACAGACAACAATTTTCAAAATTCTTGTTTTTTTGTAACTTTGTTTTCTGAAAACTGTTTTCAAAAAACAAAGCCAAACAAACCAAATTATTTTCAAAAAATAATTTTCTGTTTTTAAAAACAAAAAACAGTTTTTTAGTTATGATGCCAAACATGCACTTAATCTTCTCTGTAACTCTAGCATAGATTCAACTAAAAAATAAAGATAAATATCACTAAATTACTATCATTCATAGCATGGTGAGAGATCATGCAGCAATGAAAATTAAAATAATATGAATAGGAAGTCACGTAAAATATTAATTTAAATAATTTTTTTATGAAGATTTTAAGGAAATAATGAAATAACAAAATAACTATATTCTTATTAAAGTGATAAAAAGGTGTGTATCATTGAAATTGGTTATAATAATTAAAAAAAAAAAACCTAACGTATTCATTTTTTAGAAAGGAAAAATAATCAGATCATGTCTTAGAATATAGGATAATTTTTTTTAAAAAAAAAAGAAAAAAAAAACTAACGTATTCATTTTTTAGAATGGTACAAAAAATTAGATCATGCATGTATTATAAGAGAATAAAAATTAAATAATAAAAATTCTATGTGTGATACCTCATGATAATCAAATAAATTACAACAAATTATTATCATTAGATTAAAAATCAAAGGTTTAAAAAATAACCTTATGGGTGAGAGCAAAAGTGATGCTCTCACCTAAGAATTTTCCAATAATTTTAATTAAAATACTATTTAAAAAGTTTAGAAAAAAAAATAGACAGCTTACTTGTAACGCCCTAATGCTAAGGTACGTTACAGTGCAGTCTTTGCTAATAAAATTTTTTTCTTGAAAAACGTGTCAAATAAAAACTTTTGTATTGAAAATTAAAGTTTATATTATATCAAAATATTTACAAGTGACGGGATCCCGTTTTCAAACTTTTAAACATATTATACCAAAATACATAATAATCAGGTTGCACAGCAACTACAAAATATAATCCCCAGATGTCCCGAGACCGAACACTCCAGGTCACGCTGCTTTGACATGTACAATCTCATCCTAGCTCGGGTTCATTCCTGTTCAGCTTTCGCCTTTCCTTTACCTACACATGAAAGCAGAACTGTGAGTCGACAGACTCAGCAAGAAAAGCATATAACATATCATATAATTTTCGACTTGTATCTAAGCGCCCATACACCTATTTACAAGGCTCAACAGATGAGTAAGAACGTTCCGTACCAGGGTATAACCACTATACCACATACACTACGTACCTATCTGTACGAGTGTTGGTAGGGTTTGTTTCATACCCTGAGTACCTCTGAGTGATGTACCACGCATGCTCAGTACCTCATCGTACTTATGCTGGTATCACGGTACTCTCAGACAACAATCACTATACCAATACATTCTATACCTAAACCGTATAAGTGTTGGTAGTGCAACTAACATTTAAAGCATGCATGTACACATAACATATACATACACTCAGATATTCATATCACACATTATATTCAGTTCTTACCTTCTTTCCGGATTCAAGTGTGCTGGCCGACCTGAACGGAAAGTCTCGTGCTAGATGGATGCCCTAATCACATTATGAAACCGAGTAAGTTACACGAACAAAACCCTAATCCCGGGAATCCCAAAATCATAACCGTAGGTTCTGTTATACATTCTAGGGGTTAATCTAACTCTGAAAATAGGGAAACACCCAACCACGGCACGGAGAGGACGAAAATTGAGAAAATGAAAGCCCCGGAGAACCCTGCCACGGTTTTGCACGTACGTGTAAAACCGGCTACCCGGTTTGCACCAGTTCACCCAAGAAATTTTATTTCTTGCTCAATTCTCCACCAAACGTCACCAAACCTTCCAGAGTATCTAATTAGGGTATATACAAAATATTCCAACCAGTATTTCACAGAAAAAACCAATGAAACTCAACTTTCCATTAATGATCAAAGCTTTGAACTCAAAGCTTAAACTTGCACAAAACCTAAACCAACCATCAATTCCAGCTGCTAGGACCCTTAATCAACTCAAATTAAATTTAAAATTCAAACCCTAAGCATTCCCAACCCTAATAGCCACTAACACTAAAAATCCTTACTTGAAACCAAATTTAAAGCTTAAAAACACAAAGAGCAAAGAGCAAGGGATTACCTCAACCTCAAGAACACTTGGTATTCAACTTGATTGCAGAATTAGAGAAGAATTTGGATGGTTTCCTCTGGTTTTTTTTTTGGTCCCAGCCGAAAGAGAGAAAGAGAGAGCTCAAGAGAATGAATTTTCTAATTTTGATTTTTCCTTCAAATGAGAAAACGGTTTTCTCTAATTAATTCTTTGCTGAAAGAAAAATGAGGCCACATGTCACCTTCCTAGGCAGCCACCAATCCATCAATTAAAATGACCAAAATGCCTTTGGGTTAAAACTTAAGTAATTCTAAAGCTAGGGGTAAAATGGTCAAATTCTAAAACCCCGCTCAACCCCGATAATTTATTTTCTCTAGAATATTTCCCACTAAGAAATAAGATTCTAAACTTACCCATGTGATCAAACTAGCCATCCATCGCATTTTCTGTTGTCGCCGAACAAAAATTACAAAAATTGCATAATTCACATATAAGTTAAATAATACCCCTAGAGTTAAATAAAATCTCCGGAATTGAGAAATTATAACTCTAATATTCATCTCTAAATATAGGGGTCCACAAATAAATTAATTCATAAATAATTATAAAATTAACAGAAATTAATGCTAATTGCCTTTACTAATATAAATTACTAAAGCGGTCATTACATTACTATTTTGTTTGCTATTATAGAGAGTATTTTTTTTATGGATGGAGTTCATTTTTTAACCTATTTTAACTAAAAAAAAATGTATTTAGAGAATGTGATTGAAAATGTTCTTACAACATATACTCAACCTGCTTTTATAAAATTTAAAATAATTTATATTCAATTGCACTTACAATGTTTAATTTCGATAATAGTCATATCCATATTTTTATGAAGGAAAATAAACAAAAAAAGAAAAAAAATTTGTGCATGTTGTTTGCATTAACATAGCCTAGTAACCAACAATTCTTCCACTAAATTTTAATCTTTCCTTTTGAGTTATATGTCAAAGATTAGAAAAACAAAAATACAAAATGTATTATGGAATATATTCATTTAGTACCTTGTGTTTTTATGAAAAACATATTTGGTACCTTATGTTTTCAATAATACTTAATTGGTACCTCATATTTTTAAATTGTACATATTTGGTACTTTAAAATAAAATTTAATCAATACAATTTTATTAATTTAACCAAACAATTCTCAGTTATATGTAATCAAATAAATAAATTAGAATTTAAAATTCATAAAATATTAGACTATTGATAGTATTGATTAAATTTTATCCAAAAAAGTTAAATTTAGAGTACCAAATAAGTATAATTTTAAAATACAAGGTACCAAATAAGCATTATTAAAAATACAGGGTACCAAACTTGTATTTAGATAAAACACAAGGTACTAAATGTGTAGACACTCTATTTTAATTTTACTTCAATCATAACACTAAAAATTACATCGAAAAATAATATTTTAATTATTATATTATTTAACTCATACAAAATAACTCATTCTTAAATTTTATACACTTATAATAATACAAATATAAATATATAATATTAATAAAAATGCAGTAGCCACAGTGCTACTGCATATGTAGCTTACACTTATTTGCAATCACTGGACTTGCTCTTAGGGCATCTCCAATGGGGAAACCCAAATTTAGTGTTAAATCAACACCAAAAAACTACTATTTTAACACTAATTTTTTTTTTCAATTCTAACCACAACACTAAAAATTACACCAAATTTTATATTCTTTATTATTTTATTATTTTATTAATATAATAAGAATATTTTAATACTAAATATATATAATTATTTATTTTTTCTTCTTTAAAGTATTATTTAATTATTAAAAACTTTTTTTAAAACAAATAGTGTGGTCTACAGTGTCCCACTAAATTTGGTGGGACACTGTAGACAAAGTTATTTATGAGGATAGGTTTAGTGTTCCATTGGAGTAAATATGGTGTGAAACTACACTATATTTAGTGTTTTAGTGTCCCATTGGAGGTGGCCATAGAGGATTTCAGGGAAACAAAAATGGGCTTTTTTCATAAATGTACAACAAAAACAACATAATTACAAAAAATGTACAAAAAAAATTATTTTAAAAACTTATACATTTTGAAAACTTATTACATGAAACCATACATTTTAATCATTAAATAATAAAGTATGTTTATTAAAACTCAAAATAAACAATTTCGTAAAATTAATTAAACAGTTTTATAAAAATAAACAAATTAAATATTTTTTTTTATTAAAAGATAAATATTTATTATCTATTTTAGTATGAATTATTATAATTTAATAAGAATTTTTTAAATAAAATACAATATCAAAATTATAAACACTAATGTATATAAATATAAATCAATACTTAAAATTACTAAAAATAAACATGACACATAGAGTGATATAATAAACATATGTGAATATTATTATTTTGTTTATTAAATTAGTATGTTTAATAGATAGAAAACAAAATAAACATATATACAAAGTATTTTATATTATTAGTATGTTTATTATAATTGTAAACATAAAAATAGACATAGCTAGTTTATACTATACTAAAATAAATATATTTTTTTTTTCTATTGTTTCTATATATTGATTATTTTTTAATGGATTAGTGAACGAATTTTCTATTAAAATATAATTCTTACATCAAAAAATAAATAAACAAACATAACTTTATAAACTCCAAAAATTATTTAATTAGAAAAAATAAACATGACACAACAAACAAAGAAAAAGATAAAGATAAATATTTTTTTTTATACTAGATGAGAGTTACGTGGCAAGACACGTAAATATTAGTTTTATTTTAAGTTCTTGTGGTTTTTGTTTAAGAATTTAGTGACTAATTGTAAATTATGTTATAAACGATATGTTTTATAAAACTTATTGTTAAGAATGTCATAATTGTGTATATAAACCTATAATATACACATTGTTATTCAAATGTTTTATGTTATAAACGATTTTTTTGTATAGAGTTTAAATTTTATATTGATGATTGTTATTTAGGGTGGGTATCGGCGTAACTTTTTTTTAATTTAAAAAAAAGATTGTTTAATTTTTTGGGTTTAATTATTGGGTTTAAACGTTTAAATAAAGATTGTTTAATTTTTTGGGTTTAAAAAAAAATCGTGTAAGTCTAATCTATTAAGTGTAACAATATTAATATTAACATTTTTTGGGTTTAATTATTGGGTTTAAACGTAAGATTGTTTAATTTTTTAGGTTTAATTATTTATATATTTTTTTGGGTTTAATTATTGGGTTTAAACGTTTAAAAAAAGATTGTTTAATTTTTTGGGTTAAAAAAAAAATCGTGTAAGCCTAATCTGTTAAGCTAATCGTGTAACAATATTAATATTAATATTTTTTGGGTTTAATTATTGGGTTTAAACGTTTAAAAAAAGATTGTTTAATTTTTTGGGTTTAATTATTTATATATTTTTGAAAGTTAACGAGAGGATCAAACTTACTAACATCGTTAAATTTAACAGAATATTCTTTTATTTTTAAAGTATATTCTGTTAAACCAAGAGATGACGTTAGATAAGAACTTTTAATATATAAAGATACATTATTTATTTTTTAAAAAATTACTAGAAAATAAACATAACACACATAGAGTGATATAATAAATCTATGTGAATATTATTATTTTGTTTATTAAATTAGTATGTTTAATTAATAGAAAATAAAATAAACACGTATATAAAATATTTTATATTATTGGTATGTTTATTATAATTGTAAACATAAAAATAAACATAGCCAATATTACCATATATATAACAATCAATAATTATTACTATATATATATATCATAAAAAAATTGGAAAAAAGTTTTTAGTTATATATAAAAATGTATGAGAAAATGATAATAAGTTTTTTTTTGCACATATTTTATAATTAATTAAAATAATGTATACAAAATTGTAAAATGTTTAGAAATGGTTCTTCTTGTTTGTTGTAATAAATATCACTCTCAAGTCTTTGGACTTTGGACTTTGGAGAAGAGTTTGGTGCATGAATTCAATTAATATTTTTGTCCAACTTATTTTAGAGAAATAGGTCATTTCAGAAAAGAAAGAAAAAAAAAAAGATAAAAAGAAATAGAAATAGGTTGAATTTGCTAAATAAGCATTTATTTTTTGGCCGAATAAATATAAGCATTTATTATTTTATTGCTAAAAAATAGGGCTATTTTGTATGATTACGTGTGTGGTGTGAACTGTCACTAAAAATTGATTGGTGTGACATGCGGACAGAGATGACTTCAAACGTGGCAACAGATGAGGTCAAAAATTTTAGAATATTTACATGATTAATATAAATAAACAGACAGCAGATAACAAAAGGGTCCATAGCTCAGTGGTAGAGCATTTGACTGCAGATCAAGAGGTCACCGGTTCGAACCCGGTTGGGCCCTTATTGTTCTTTTGTGCAATCAATTTCGTTTTGCATTTGTTCTCAATAAACATAAGATCTATTACTGTTTTTGCCAAAAATTCTGACTTTCCTTTTCTGATCAGATTACCTGTTCAGTATTTATGAGATTTCTCTCTTAAAGTTCATAATGCTCTCTCCATTTTGGTATTTTTTTTCGTACCCTTTAGTCTACATAAATTCCTTACTTTATATTGTACGTTCCTTAGATGTATGGTTGCGCTTTTTAATGCTATGACTGATACGTACATTTATGAGTTGTTAATTTTTAATAATTAGTTTTATATTGTAATTATCTCTCTTTGGATTAATTTTATTTTATTCGATCTGACTTTGTCTTCTATTGGTTTGAGATGAGATTTATTCTCGACTTTATGCTACTTTTATTTATGGCAGTATTTAAACTCTGATATGCTCTTGATTGATCTTTTTTTCTTTGAATAAAGGATGCATACTTTATAAGATATCTAAACGAATTACATCCATCAACGTAGCAGGGGCATTAGATTCCCTGTGCATACAATCAGCATAAGAAACGGAAGCTCTAGCAAGGTGGTGAGCTACACGATTCGCAGATCGTTTTATAAAACATAAATCAACATCACTTAAGTTTGAAAGCAAAGATTGGCATTCAGTAACACAAAAACCAAATGTTGAATGAAGGGAAATTGAACTCCTAATTGCTTGTATGGTAACCAAGCTATCAGACTCAACCACCACATTTGAGAGATCATTATCCTTCAACCAACTCAGCACTTCTTTCAAACCCACTGCTTCTGCAAGTTCACCAGAAACCTTCTCGCACTGGCTACTAGATTTTGCCCAAAGCAATCTTCCTTCGTTATTTCTAGCAACCCAACATATCCATAGCGATTTTGACTCTCGAAAAGAGCGGCATCAACATTGATCTTAATCGTATTGCCAACTGGTTTAGTCCATAGCTCACCCCCCTCATTCGGTTTCAAGTTGAATTGAGAGGGAACAAAAGTTTTGTCTTGAGCATAACTCCATTGATTAAGATTACCTCTAGCTAATGCCAAAATATAACGAGAAGTCCTAGAAATACCTTTCCAAACTTGGTCATTGCGGGCCTGCCAAATAGCCCAGCAGAGCATCACGGCTAACCTCATATCATCGTCACGCCATCGAGCAGTTGCTGTAACAAACCAGCTGCCAAATGTCTGATCTGCACCAGCTCCGGTCGCCAAACCAGCAGAAAACCAGTAGGTGTGCGCCAGTGAACACGACATCAGTGCGTGGTAAGCAGTTTCTACTGCATTTAAACACCTCGGACAAGTTCTTTGCACACTCACGTGTTTAGTAATGAGTTGCACTTTTGTAGGTAAACAATTTGTCAAGGCTCTCCAAACAAGATTAAGTGCTTTTGGTGGCACTTTAATCTTCCAAAAACGCTGCTAGAATCGGGTATCAACATCAGCAATGCTCTCATTTTTCTAATCTTGCTGAAATGTGTATGTTGAACTAACAGTGTACTCCCCCGACTTATCAAGGCCCCTATGCCATTGATTGATCTTAGATGCTAACTACTTTTGATTATTGATTTATTTTGCTTATTAGACCGAGTTATAGTCATACTTTGACTTTGACTTTGGCTCAGTTTTTGGTTTATCTCGGATTGTCCTGAGATATATCTATTTCAGCTTAGTTCGGGTAAAATATAACTTTTGTTGAGTATGAGGTAATTGTGTCTCAATTGGTATATAAACAGGTTTATCTCAACATAATCTCAACTTAGTTTATCTCGGACTGTTCTTAATGCAACTTATCTAAACTTCAATTGAATCTGAGGTAATCATATCTCGGTTGGTACTTGATCAGATCTTATTTCGGCATGGTCTTAACTATGATCTATTTTAGTACGACCCGAGTTAGAATTTATATCGATTTTGGTTGAGCTTCGACCTTTCCTGATCTGGTTTGAGATAACTTCTATTGTAACTTTAAATTGAATTATGATCTTTTTTTGAGCTACTTGGTGTTTTTGTCTTTATTATTTAGTTTTGACAGATTTTTAGGCTATTATTCTTAAGATGTAGCGTTAATATTCTTTTTGTTAGTGGGTCTGTATCTTATCAATATGGTAGGCTTCCTTTTCTTTTTTCTTGAGCTTTGTAAAGGAAACTCTGTTTTTTCCCTCCTAAACATCTAGTTTTACTTTTTTTTTTTCCTTTTTGAATAATATCTACTTTTTACTTTTGCCTCGAGCCAATGTTCGAGTAAGCAAGCACGCTAGGTTAGCTAAAATATGGTTATTGGTTGAATGACGCAAGGTGCTCCTATTTTTTTCAGGGTAAGAAGAGGTAGAGAAAATGCCTTGATCCAATATTCGAGTACCAAGGCGCTACGACACTGAAGTAACTCATGCCATACTCCCAGGGAAAGCTCGAACGACCTTCAATAAAAGGGTACCTGTACCCAAAACTGACACAAGTTGACTGGACATCTTAGGGTAAAGCACTGTTTCAGTACGAGCTGTGAGAGTAGTACCAAATCGTAGCAAACTCTGAATATTAGATATGACCTCAAAATAACAGAAGTCAAACGTATTTAGCAACAAGGAAAAAAATTATAGAGAAAACCTAAGACAAAAACATAAGACATTCTTTTTACTAAGCCTTTTTGTTTAACCCAATCAAAATGACGAAGCTAGAACTAACTTCTTTCTGTTTTTCTAATCTTAATGGAAGATAAGTTAAAAATGTTCAAAAGGATTTTTTTTATTTTTATATTTCAAAATATATATATATTTTGCATTTATACGAAATACAAAGTAACCAACAGAACAACCTAAATCTATATGGCAACTTGTACAATAACTAGGAACAACACAAATCGTTAAAATTAAAAAAATAAAATAAAATAAATAGTATATGAATTGACCCCCCTCCTAATAACTGCAATTTTTAATATTATTAATTTTCACATTTTTTTTTTTGCAAAAAATATAACAATTAAGAAAGAAATTTATTGAACACCTCCAAATTTTGAGGACGCAATCAAACTGGTAATAAGATTTTTTTCGTAACAAGATTTAAATGCTTTAATTACGTTTTGTAACTACAATCTACAATATAACAAGTGGCTCGGAAAATACAGGTGAAAAGTGAAACAACAAATCACACTTTTTTTCCACGTCAAATTATTTGTTTTTATTCATAATTTTAACAAAATTTCCTACTTGATCATATACAGTAGGCTGTAGGCAACTCTAAATCAGGGAAAAAAATGCAAGCAAGATTTCTACATAAATATATACAGAAATTAAATGTAAAAAAAAATCTCCCTCAAGCCAACATGGGCTTTACTGAAAATTGATCCTCAACTATTTGACATCATGGACGGCCCAAGGCCCAGACCGAACCCAGAATTGTATCGTTACTTGTTAGTATATATCTATACAATGCATCACCTCTTGCTGATTTTCTCCTTGCCTATATCAACATCACAAATGTTACTTTACTTACTTTTAAGGGATTATTGACATAATAAATGAAGCACATAGTTAAAAAGATCACACTATGAACAAAAACTCACCAAATATATTCGATTTCAAGGGAAATCTAAGAGACGAGCCTTTAAGTTTTAGATCTTTTAGTGGCTTACTTCTGCTGTTCTGTTTTTCTGTTCTCGACAGACCACTGCTACTTTCTCCTGTTAGAATATCAGTTCCTTTCTTTACCTTTTCATGATATACAGCTGGTGGGGCAAGCCTCAACTGAGGTACATTCTCTACCTGAACAAATCTTTGCTCTTTTTGTAACATGTTCAACATCTCAAACTGCAGCACCCAACACGAAATTTCATTCAAGAATAGTAACACGAAATTTGAATATAAAACAGAAATGTCAATACTAGTAACAATAACAAGCTAAACATTACTTCATACCCGTGAGACTTGCTGAAGCCCGTTAGCATAGTCTGACAAATCATGGTCGTGTGGGTAAACAGTTGTTCCGTGTGTTTGTTGGGGTCTCGTTGAAGACTTCTTTACTAGACCTTTCTCTACAAGGACTGATTTATTTCTTGATTTCTGTGATTTCTTGTTAGGCATGCAGACAGGGCATCCGGATGAGGAACCAGCACCAGATGCTCCGTTCTCCAAAAGCTCACACTGAGCATGAGTAGCATGACCGCAAATGAAAACCCGAATGCTTGAGCTAGAAGGGTTCTTGGCAAGAACACAACTGCATATACAGCAAATTGGACTACGAGGGGCATACCCATGAGATGCTCCTTTCTTGAGTAAGCTCATGGTATAGAATGTGTCATCTTCTATTAGGGATTTGGCGGTATCCTGCATAGCATCAAAGTATATAATATTAAGAAAACAAACTGAAAAATTATAAGAGAGAAGTGTATAAAAACAGAGGGTAAAAAAAAAGGACAAATTGACTTAAATATGTGATAATTACAAGAAGTCATGTTGCATGTCACAGAATCCAGGTAAATAGACACAGTAGAACATAATATACATAAGGAAAAAGAAAAAGAAGTGAAAATACCAGAATTCTTCTTTCGAAGCCATATGTTCCAAGCATTCCCAGTATTGTGAGTTTAAAGTCACCAAATTCCTGGCTACCATTATCAGAGAGAAGTTTGGACATGATGTTTGGAAGTCGAACATATCCTATCATGCCCTCAACAATCTCCTTAACGAACTGAGAGAACAATTTTTTCAAGAGATGAGCACCTTTGTGGGATCTTGGAATTCTCCAATTGATGATGGACGCCTCTTCAAAATTATCTGCGTCGGATGTCTGAGCTAATATTCTATTTTGATTTCCTCCTTCAAGAAGTCCACCATCACCAAATGAACCCATCAAAGGCTCACAAAATCTGTATTGAAATTTATGGTTATTCTTCACCATAGAAACGTCCTGTACTTGTGGAAATTGTAGAATGCCACGAGAGATATATAGAAAAAGATATTCAATTTGACAAGCAAAACAGAAGATTTCACACTGGTAGTGAACTTACGAGTCTAGTAATCTGAACCATAGTATCTCTGCTTCTTCAGGATTCAAACGAGGGGTGTTCCTTTGGCACAATCCAATACAGGCACGCAATATATTTTCTATTTCTTTCACCTGTGAGAGATCACATACAAAACAAAACACCAATGTAAGCATACATAAAATTGTTATTGCCAGTAGAGAAACTTAATGACATACTCTCACTGAATATCATATCAACAGACCTCTCCCAATTTTTTGACAGTACTGAAATGCTGTTTACGAGCAGCCCCACTTCCCATAGCATCTGCAAGCTTGGCAAACTTGTTGTCAAGGCTGGAAAGTGTAAGTAATAGAGCACTGCCAGCATCACCAACCCTTTCTAATAAGAATGATGCAGCATCTATAATTCCATGTTCCTGGCATAGGTGTAAACAATGATCCACGCGGTAGCTATCAAAAGTCTCTAGGAACTTGAGAACTGAATCAGGTTCATACTGACACAATAACTGCAAAAAAAAAAAAAAATTAAAAAAACAAATAAATAAATAAAAACTTTAAAACCAAAGGTAGCACCAACTGTAAGTTACAAGCCAAAAAAAAAAAATAGTGGAAGAAAAATAACACCACGAAAAAATCTGTAAATCCTAGATCAACTTGTCACCATAATATGTGGTCCCAAAATGATAGGCATATATAGAAGAACCAAATTGGCTACCCAAACATTTTTTCTTTTTGAAAAAGAAACAGACATGTGTTAATCATTTGAACAATACAGGAGGTGTAGGGACATGCCCATAGTAATGGAAATATGATTGTTTGACTAAATTCTTGTCTGTGAAGCTGATGAAATGAGTCCTAGAGTTATCAACCATGTACCTTATTAAAGCAACCATATGATAGAAACATATTCTATTAATAAAAAATAAGGAAACAGTAGACACATAGATAAAAAAAATCCATGCTTTTTTTAACCATAGTAATGTGTGTGCTCACCTCAAGATATAGTTCAATCATATCATCTGTCACGTGTACAGGATTACTGCGCAGAATCTTGGGAAAATCAGAGATTCTTTCCAAGTAAGCTGTCAGTTCTTCAGATTTATCCTTCATACTCGTTATGTCATCATTTCTCAAATAATCAAAGTTCAGGGTGCCAGATAACTGAATTTCGATGACTGTTTTCAAATAAAGAAAAAGGCTTTTTGAATGAGCACGAAGTTCAGATAATATATGTGAACCTTCATCATTCAAATGGTCAATAACCAAGAAGATAGTACCCTCCCTGAAATTATCAGAAATGCTAGAGGTAAGTTCAGGATAGAAAGAGAGCACAAAAATTTTAAATGGTAACATAGACCTAAGATTAAGAGTTAAGCATTATACCTGTTTAAGTTAATTAGCTCAGGAATACGACAAATGAGGCCTGATCGGAAAGCGTCACGGTCGTTTCCGTCGAGCTCTAATAAGATTTTGTTGATAAAAGAGAATGCATGAATGGGCTCATCTACATCTTTCGTGTAGCTATCCAAAGCAGAAAGATACTGATGCCTGATGGTATGAATTAGACCACAAACCTAAGATGGCAATAGTGCCTGATAGTGTGAGTTGATTTTGTCCAATACTGCAAGTCTACAGTCCAACTAGCAAACTTCAAAAGAGTAAACGTACCTGGTGAAAACATGCTTTCTCACATAGTTGCAGCACACTAGAGGCATCCCAATCAGTCTCTGGAACTACCTTCAGAAGCGCAAGTACCTGCCTCTCTCTTTGTTTTGAGATTCTGCTATGTGAAGAAGCACTTGATTGCAGATTCTCTAGTGTTAAATACTCCAAAATCTGATCGAGGACTCTTTTTGAGACTTTAGCTCTTCCACACGCAACATAATGTGCTATAAACTCAAACAAATGACATATTTCTTTTGCTGACGGCCACTCTTCTGCTGATCCTTCATCATCACCAGAAGTTCTATCTGCCTGTGAAATGCCTTTTTCAAGAAATGGAATGAGAACATCTATTGTACGCTGTATTAATAAATTTTGACTTTCCGTTAAAATGTTATCTTCCTTCGTGTTCATGCCAGTATCAGCCATATTATGAGGAGAAAGCTCAGGTTGTGGAATTTTATCTTCTTCGAAAGCACATCTCAGCACATCTAGGGTAGCTTCGATATCCATTTCTAAGAGGAAATAAAGGTTCAGATATGGCACTCCAGATGTTAATCTTGTACCAACTCTTGAATTTCGAGTATCAGATGACTCCAACAAAAATTGCAGCAGTTCTTCTCTAACAGATTGCAAGCCTGAAGGAGGAAGGTTACCATGTCCTGCATAGAATTTTTTTAATGTAATTATCAATAGAGAATAATGAGATTAATCTTTCACCACAGCATTGTAGAATCTTTAACTCCAAGAAGATACAAATAGAAATATGCTTTATGCTTCCACTAATAGGAATACATCAAGGTCCTACCTGGCGGAAAAGCAAGGCCTGAAAAACAGTACTTCAGATAAACTAGCATTCGATACCTGTTGACAAAAATCGAAACAAAAAATGGAAAAAAAAAAAGAAGAAGAAGAAAATGAGGCCAAAAACATCATATATAATTGCTAGTCACTTCAGATTAAATGGCTCCAGTAAAATTATCATAATATCCAACTACATCAATAAAAAAGATGGAACAGAAGCACATTTTTTATTGGTAAATTTAATCTAAAACATACAAGCAATTTAAGGACTGAAGATGTTAAGAACATACCCAAGGGCAGAATTGGCTTCCCTGTGAGTATTTTGTAAAACCGCAAAAAGCTCCTCTAAAGGTGCCCTGAAATCTTTCAATCCTTTATTGAAGAGATAAAACAGTGCACCATAAAGTCCATGCTCCCGACATAACCGTACAACCTATAAAAAAAAAGTAAAGTACAAGTTCCTGGGTCAAGGTGTTAAATATAACAGAACAACTCCATTCAATATAAGAAAACTTTCAGCAAAGATCTCAAAGGTATTGACCTGGTTAAAATCCAATGAAGAAATATCCATGTGAAGGACGCACTGTTCAACTCTCTGTAACCACCCTTTGCTGCTATAATGTTCTACCAGTGCTTGCATAATCTTGGAAAAAGATAAAAAAAAAATAAAAATATAGTACAAACAAATAGCTTGTCGTAAAATAGCCACAATACTTGAAATGCTATACCTCTGGAGGTAGAGAACCAAGCATGTCCCTTAATATATATGGCTCCAGCAGCTCCAAAAATGTGTCTACAGTGATATTGGAAAAGAAATCAGACAAATAAGAAACATTCATTGGCAGTCAAATAAAACAATGCAGTGCATATAGTAGCATGTTATGAACTGCATCTCCTTTAATAAAAAATGAATTAGCAGGTTGGTATACTAAAAGGAAAAACCACTCGAACAAATGACATTTTCTTTTCCTAAACCAAACACGTGGAATACTGACTCAGTTACACTGCTTACTAGTAACAGAACTCCAATGATATGAATCATGCACTGAAGAAGAATATGTTCCAGACTATACAGGCCAGTAAATGAAGGAGTATGTGTCGTTGCAGTACTGGATTTAAGATTCAATGAGAATCATATAAAGAGTATCCCAATTTAATTAGAAATATGCCAGAACATTTTATTTGACATTGAGCCTACCTTCTAATAACTTTTTGTGACAGCAGAGTTACCTCTACATATTCTAACACAGAATGACTGCATTTTTGCGGCTAATGACATAATCACTAATTCAGACATGTAGAATTCAACTTAATCTACGCCATTGTTATGAAAGAACTTAATGCAAGAGCGTACTAAAATACCTTTTTGTTGAACAGCAACAAACTTGGAGAAAATTTCATCAAATAGGATCTCTGTTCTCTTGATATGTACACAGAATTCAACTGCAACTCCACCAACACGTGTATATTGCTCTTTTATTTCATTGTGAACAGAACTACTTATGCTACTGGGATCATCCAGTAGATCCATCTTTTCAATTTGGTTGCAGAATGCCACTGAAATATAGGAAAATACTTCTTCTACATATGAAAGAAGCAACTCTACCAGAAAAGGCATAATGGCCTTCTGTACAGCATCCAAGGTCCTAGGAAGGTCAACAACACCATGTGCTTCACCATCATAAATTGTCATGGCCATGTTCAAAGCACCCATCCAATCACCTGCTTTCCGTAAAACCTGAATTCGTTCCTTCCAAGGCAGAAGGCGGCACACAATTAGATGTGATGGGCCGAGTATGTAGATAGAAGCTCCCCTTATGGCTAAGCAATTGTGATAAGATTTTTCAGGATTTCCAAAGATATTCATGAAGTGAGTATGGTAACAAACAAAGTCATTCCCGAGAGAACCATCTACAGCAAAACTAGTTTGATGAATTACAGTTCCATCGTTTGCAAACAAACATAGTTGTCCAGTCACAGTCAGAACCACTAGCATCTGGACAGACACAAAACCCTCAGTTATACTTGTACTGAATAGAACTTAAGACATGAAGAGAGTTCAAACACATATAGAATTAGATGGAATCCCGACATGACAAAAGATAGAATGAGCTTAATTTACAAGTACCTGATCATCCAACCAAGCCACGCCTATAGCTGCACTTTCAAGAGACCACGTGCCATATACCTTTAGCTCTGACTTAACCAGCTTTGCTACCAGAACCTTTCGATCCCAAGCAATCGCAAGCAGTGAAACTTTTTCTGAAACTTCAGTAGGTGAATTCTCTGCAGCAAACATATATATTAAAAGGCTGTCAACTAAAATTAAACACATTCAGTCAGAACATACCAGTAGACGAACTGTATGGTTGTTTTGTGCATTTCCAGGCAGTGTAAGGCATGGAACCTTCCCGAGCTCCATCTGGCCTAGAAAGTTGTGAATAGACCTCCAAAGTTGGACTAAGTCTCACCTGCAACAAAGATTCAGCATTATTATACTGTGAATATTCACAAAGAAGCATACAGGAATTCACCGAAGAAAAGATGCACGTAATATATCCAATCATCTGAAAGCTTCATACCACCAGAGCAGTTTGATAGGTGACAAAGACGACAACACCTTCTTCTACCATAGAAGAGCCTTCATTAAAGAGTTTCCAACCTGCATCCCCACCAACTACACCACCCATCATGCTGCCGATGCTGCTAGCAGGACCCACTGCATTTCCCTGAGAGGACAGTGAAGCGCCTCCAAAAGATTCATCAAAGAAGAGTGGTGAAGCTGATAGCACTGTTCCCGTTGTTTGTCCATCAAGAAGACACTAGCTCAATCAATATAGCAAAGATCAAACTCTGAGGATTTATATGTGAATATGTACATCAACTAGCATATAAAAAGAAATCTAAGTGCACAGATTAATTTCTAGGTTAAGTATAAAAAACTTACCTGTGTTTTGACATTGAACCTACTAAACAAAGATATTGCTGACGAGGCATGTAATAAAACCAAACCCTTACTATCACCAGTCACTGCCTTAAATTGACGTGTAGCCTGAGAATCCAGCCCAAGAAATAATGCATGTACAACTGGTGCTGTATGTTCACCAGAGATGACCTTCGCAGCGGATACCTTCAGGACATCCCAAAAAGTAATATGACCATCAAAGTAACCAGCTAAGAGAATGTCCCCTTGCTGATTGAAGCATAAAGAAGTTACAGCAGAATAAGATCTTTCCCCTTGTAACCCTAGTATTAACATCTGGCACATAAAATGTTATAAGCAACCTCACAAATGAAACAACAAATTACTGCTTGAGAGAACAACAAATTAACTTTAACATCAGACATTTATGTAAAATCTTTTAAAAATACAAAAAGCTTTTTGAGTAACACAGCAGGATAGTAACATTATAACTCGATTGCTGCTGTTCAACACCGTGAAGAAGAAAAATTAACTTATCAGGTGTACCAATTGTTAAAGGTCAAGTACTACTGTTCTTTGTGATTTACTAGAAATAAAGAGCATAGAGCAAACCAAATTCGAAAGAAAACAACTTTATGGCATTGCAACGATTATATGCCAAAGCATATTTCAAGCCAAATATATCTTGGAGTGACTGTTAAAATTTCAGTACTGCCTGTTTTTAATAGACACACGAGGCATATTGAAAATAGAAGTTGGCAACAAATTATCACGTATAACGTATTTAAAAGTCCATTCTTCCATAGTTTTGTTTCAAAACACCCAACACTACATCTCAAAAAAAAAGAAAAAAATTCAAGAGTTAACCAAAGCAAAAAAAAGTAAATACAGAGCATCAAAGAGATAAGCAAATGCAACCTTTTTTTCCATATCGTCAGCATTATGTGCAGAGTATTTACTGGGAACAACTAGAATAACCCCTCTTCCCATTCCTACTGCAATGTAATTAGTATGAACAGCCAAGACCTGCGGTGAACCATAATCGCGCCTTAATGCCTGAGCTGAAATGGCCCGTGTAATGTTATTGCTGGCATTCACATCAAAGTATCCCAATGTTGTGGATCCTCTCCGAATACCCTCAAGCCTCATTGGTTGGGCAGCAGCACCTTCTACCCAATGCATACTTGTAGAAGCGTGTTTCTTCTCGAGCTCTTCGGCTATTTCAAGTGGCTTCTTACAAGGCTGTGATTTCTTTTCTGCTTTTTGACTGATTCCCCTGCTCTCCAATTCCCCAATTCTCTCCTCCACAAGTTCTTTAATCTCACTTGTTGAGCTAGCATCATCACCATCAAGATCCTCATCACTGTTATCTTTCATATAAGGCACATTGTTTATTGAATCTCCCTTTTCTAATTCCTCAGTCGTCGACTCCATTGCGAGTTCTCCACTATTATCAGCAACATCCCAGCAAGAACTACCCTTTTCATCATTATCACTAACACCGACAAATTTTGAACTCTCATCCACTCCAGGCTCATTTTCATCACAAGAATTAGTTCCGAAGTTTCTACTTTCAACACGGTCAACAGCAGAATTCTCAATATCCTTCCCAACATTAACTGAAGTAGAATTAACCTCGGTTTCCATAATTGAACCCAACAATCCTTCTCCAGCACCGCCAGCCCTTGTATCATCGCTCACTGTTTCTTCACAATGAAGAACTTCACCCACAAAAGAAATCTCCGAAACTTCACCTCTTTTTGAAGTTTCATCAGTCTTCTCATCATCATCAATGTTATTAACTTCCACTAACTTTGAATCTAAACTACTAATTTCCGAACCAGTCACATTTAAGTCACCAGTCGAATTGGAACCCAACTCATCAGAAACAACAGTCTCAGAATCCGCAGCAACACCAGTACCATTAGTGGAACCCAATTCAACATCGTCAAGAGCCTTCTGGAAACCCCCAATCCCTAAACTTCTCCTCGACTTGATCGCCGCCGCGTGCGGTGTCGGAATCGACCTCGAAGCGGCTGCCGCAGCCGCGAGCGCCGCACCGGGCTTCGCATTAGAACGAACCCCTCCGAACAACGACGGCAAAGGCCTCGAGCCTCTCCGGATCACATCCTCGGACGAATCGCCGAACTTGAACCGCCCAACCGAAGTGGTTCGAGGTCCAATTCTCCTTTCCTCCAATTGTGTGGGTTTAGTACCTTCCGTAGATTTGCGAGTCCCATCAATCGAAGACTGGGAGGAGTGTCTAGTGAGGGAGGACGAACGGTCGAGATCGGAAGATAGACGACGGGAGGAAGAGGGTGGGGATGGAGGAGGAGACGATGAGGTGGAAGAATCAGAGTCGTTGAGAATGTCATCAATCGTACGGTGGGGAATGGAGTTGAGTTGATCATCGTCGTCGTCGTCATCAAGGAAGGAGGTGAGGTCGAGCTCCATAGTTGGTGATGGGAAGGGAAGTGTTAATAAGGGAACATCGGCCAATTCGGAGTCCGAAGCAATTTCAGTTTGAAGGAAAGGGTTGTTGTTTCGGGCAAGTCTTTCCTCTCCTCCTCAACAGTTTCAATTCCATTGATGGACTTCCTCTCTCTAGTTGTCGTTTACACTGTTCACTCAGCCCAATATTGTTTTGTTTTTTCCTTTTTAATTCTTTAATTCTCTAATTTAAATTTAAATTCAAATGAAGAATTAAAAGATTTATTCATCTATCTTTGTTTGAAAAAAAATCATCTTCAGTTTTGTTTTTCTTTCTAAAAACATATATGTTGACCAAATAAGACCTCCACTGTATATGTTGAGACCTCTATTTATAGATTCTGAAGTCTTAAAATAATTATCTTGTTTTTATTTGAAATATGAATTTTTTATTATAGGATCCCAAAAATTAAACCGACTAAATCGAGCTTCACCACTTGAGGCTAACTCAAGTGGCCATAGGGAGTGTGTGTTGGAAGTCCTCTGTTCGAGTCGGAGGTTATGCATGATGTAATATATAAACACTTAAATCAAAAAAAAAAAAAAGACTAAATCGAGCTTCATCTTTTAAAAAAAAAAATAAAAAACAAGTCTTTAAATTTGCTATAATTATTTAGAAACTAAAAAATTAGACTATTGTATCAAATATCATATAATTTAAGAACAAAAAATTTCTTAGTTAAATGAATAATGTAAAATAATTTTTTTTTAAATTTGCTCAAATTATTTGTACTACTAGTATGTAATGAATTATATTAAAAAACTCGAATTATTTATGAATGTGTGTATATAATACATAAATGCATCAAATTATAATAAAATAAAGTAATAGGGAATTAAGACTTTCAATGAAAAAGATAAGAACTAAATATAGTTTAATAAAATTGTATATTAAATAAGTGTAAAATATATATGTTTGGTCGATTTTCGGTTTAATCGTTCTGTTTGCCATTGACACTAAAACCGAATGTGCAAAGGCGATTTTAACCGGAGGCGGTTTTTTTAGTTTTTAGTTTTTTCGGTATTAGTTTTTTCAGTGTTCGAACGGTTGGTGTATTCAATTTGGTCAGTTTCTTGGATCTTTTGCTCAACCCTAATAATGACACTAGAACTAGCAATAAATGTAAATAATGACACCAGAATTTAAAGAGGTTCGGTCTTAGATGTCGGTAATAGCCTAATCTCCTTGTGTTTTATTAATCAGAGTTACAAAATAAAGAACAGACTCTTGAATACAAAAGATAACAATGATAGATTTTTTTTCTCTCTCTAAGTACTCAAATTTTTAGAACAATCTCTTAGGTCATGGTTCACCCCTTGTATAGGGGAAAAGGTTGATACTTCTCGTTTCAGGAGACGCGACCAATACAAAGTTCTCTCAACCAACCGTCTCCTTAGTTTTCGAATGTGGTTGAAACCCAATTTTCATGGTAATATCCCGTTATTTTAGTAGTTTTATAGCCATATTTGAGCTTCTTGCAAGATTTGAATTTTTGAACTAGTCACTGACGATGAGGGTCCTTCCCAGAATGTGGTATGACCGTTAACCTCCTCTGAGGGTAGAAGCTAATACTTAGGGGTGACACCCCCGAGACCTAACATGAAACGGGTGTGAGTCGCCATCTCGGGGTATCACTTGACCTTTGATGTTGTGGGCAGCCTTGGTGTCATGAGGATGTACTCATCAATCTTTGAGGATGTCATTATATTTGAGGTAGGGGTAGTGACATCTACCCTAAGCTAATTTGACATGTAGGTGTGTGACGATCGTTTATCCCATCTATGAGGGTGTTAATTCACTGTCTTTTTGGAGGCAATCACCTTGCACAAGTTAGGAGGAAATGTGACCGCCAGACTTCTCTTTTAACGGTCATAACAATTAGTTATGAATTTTTTTTAAAGGATAATTTAATGTATTTAACTATCATGTAATTTCCCCACAATTGGTTTTAAAAAAAAAAAAAAATCCCCACAATGGGCATTATTCTAATAGTCTCCATACATGTCATTTATCAACTCTTGTAATAGTTTTTTATCTCCTCAAATATGAGTAAATATATCCATAATAGTCACCTATCTATCTTCATCAAGGAAAAGAGTCACCTAATTCTAACATCATTCCCATTTTTTTCATGAAACTATATATTTAATGTACACCTCTACAGAAGTACCTAAGTTAAGGTCAACCTATCAATCCATGTGAGAATACACAATAAGAAAAAGAAAGATATGATAATTAATAATGAGATAGATACATAAATTTATCCTTAAAAAATACATACAAACCAAAGAAAATCGGTGGGGCTAAGCATATTCAAATGTTGTACCTCTATATCACCATATTCATAAGAAGTTGGTCCCATCTTCCACTTGAAACAACTCCTCAGCCTCAAATTTCAATTATTAGAAAAATAAAACCAAACAAAAACAATAACAAAAGAACTCCTAAGCCTCAAACGAAACATGAGGTTGTTGTTACTTGTTAGGTAAAAGAATACCACTTCAGCCAACCATTTCTCCCCATGTATTTACTGGAGTGTACTATATACTATTTTAATTACTTTATTCATATATAGTTTCATTCTTATTTTTCTAAAAGAACATTGAAAAAGCTACATGTTCTTGCAATGGCAACTTTTGCAGCCTCAGCTTTTGCATCAAGAAGCTCACATGTCAACTATGAAGTATCTTCAATGTCAGATTCCAAATCAAGTTCAGAGAAAGTTTGGTTAATGAAGCAGAAAATAACCCACTACGGTTTAAGGGTATTGACCAAAGTGGATGAACTGAGTAGTCTCAACACCAAACTAAAACTAAGTGCTGCAACTAGAAGAAGAGATGGGAGGCTTCTTTCACCCAAAATCTTCTGCGGTAGTGGTATGAATTTAGTGTTTGTGGGAACTGAAGTGGGCCCTTGGAGCAAAACAGGTGGACTTGGAGATGTTCTTGGGGGTCTTCCACCAGCTATGGCGGTAAGTTCTTCTCCTCTTTTCCCTTAGTCAACATTAATGGTCAAACAAACAATAACCAGTGAAGTTATTTCGTTTCAGGCTAATGGGCATCGCGTTATGACAATTTCTCCACGTTATGACCAGTACAAAGATGCTTGGGACACAGAAGTTAAAGTTGAGGTAATAATTATATATTAACAAATCCAAATTGCCTTTTTTTTAAGGGATTATGATTACATAATTATAGTCTTCTTACTAAATAGATTAAAGTGGGAGAAAGAACAGAGAAAGTTGGTTTCTTCCACTGCTACAAACGAGGAGTTGATCGTGTTTTTGTGGACCATCCAGTGTTTCTCGAAAAGGTTGGTCTTTTGTGAACACATTTTACAGTAATAACTCTTTGTCTTCTATGACCATTTACATGATGAAATGTGATAAGGTTTGGGGGAAAACTGCTTCCAAAATTTATGGTCCTATTGCTGGAGAGGATTACCAAGATAATCAACTTCGGTTTAGCCTTCTATGCCAGGTGAACAAATCTCCATCACGTGTCATTACCAACCTCATGGATTTTAATGTCAAAAATCAGATTTATTTGATCTTTTTGTTTTTCAAAATTTATGTTATGAATTAACTTTTTATGGTTTAGGCAGCTTTAGAAGTTCCAAGGATTCTGAATTTCACCAGCAGCAAATATTACTCTGGGCCATATGGTAGGCAGCCACAAACTAATTCTATCATTCTTGAAACTTAGTAGCATATCTTAATTCATTAAAACACAACGAAATTATTACATGTCAGGTGAAGATGTTGTCTTCATAGCTAATGATTGGCACACTGCACTTATACCCTGCTACCTAAAAGCCATTTATAAAGCCAAAGGCTTATACAAGAGTGCCAAAGTAAGTAAACCAGTTTAATTAGTAGTGCCATCTTCTTCAACATTTGGATTTTGCTTACTTGCTGCTGCTGATGTCAGGTAGCTTTTTGCATCCACAATATTGCTTACCAAGGCAGATTTGCATTCACAGACTTCAGTCTCCTCAATCTCCCAGATACTTTTAAAAGCTCTTTTGATTTCATTGACGGGTATGTATGATTTTCGTGGCACGGTAAAAAGCACCTTTTTGAAAGTTTTTGTGAAGCTTCATTGGGCATTTATGTTTATCCATGTTCTGCAGCTATGAAAAACCAGTGAAGGGAAGGAAAATCAATTGGATGAAGGCTGGAATCCTGGAATCAGATAAGGTCTTGACTGTTAGCCCATACTATGCCAAGGAGCTTGTTTCAGGTGTTGAGAAAGGAGTTGAATTAGACAATGTGCTTCGAAAAACAGGGATCATGGGGATTGTGAATGGCATGGATGTCCAAGAATGGAATCCTTCAACTGACAAATATTTATCTGTCAAATATGATGCTTCAACTGTAAGATCATCACAAAAGAAAACTTCTATAAGCAGCATTGCTTTGTGCTTTCTTTATTTCCTTTGGCGAATAACTTATTGTGTAAACTAAACATGCTCAGGTCAGGGAAGCAAAGGCCATACTGAAAGAAGCCCTCCAAGCAGAAGTAGGTTTGCCAGTAGATAGAAATATCCCTGTAATAGGTTTCATTGGTAGGCTTGAAGAGCAGAAAGGTTCAGATATTCTTATAGCAGCCATTCCTTATTTCATCAAAGAGAATGTTCAGATAATAGTTCTGGTAAAAATCAAGGCTGAAAATCCCTTAATTTTTCTCATGTATGATGCTACAAAAAAAATAAATTTTTTTCCTTTAGATCTAATAATCTCCTGCAATGTGATAATCGTGTTAGGGAACTGGAAAAAAGCCAATGGAGAAGCAACTCCAAGAGTTGGAGACATTGTATCCCAACAAGGCTAGAGGGGTTGCAAAATTTAATGTCCCTTTGGCCCATATGATAACAGGCGGAGCTGATTTCATCTTAGTTCCTAGCAGATTTGAGCCTTGTGGTCTTATTCAGTTGCATGCTATGCGCTATGGAACTGTAAAGACTCGTTTTGTTGTAGAAAATTTCTTTGTTTTTTTTTTTTCTTAGAAAGCCCTTTGCTGTTGATTTCACTATCTGCTTCTGGTGCAGGTACCAATTGTTGCCTCAACTGGGGGGTTAGTGGACACTGTCAAAGAAGGTTTCACCGGATTTCAGATGGGCGCCTTCAATGTAGAGGTAATATCATATTTATATCCACTATTCTCTTGAGTTTCATAAACAAAAACATTACCTAATGAGTTCAACCTTTGGCAGTGTGATGAAGTTGATCCAGCAGACGTGCAATCAGTGGCTAAAAACGTTATAAGAGCCCTTGCTACATATGGAACTTCAACTTTGACCGAGATGATAAAGAATTGCATGGCTCAAGATCTATCATGGAAGGTAAGAAGAAGAGTATTTTCTAGTGAAGATAAACAAATGATGAGAACATTTGGACTTATATTATATATAAATTATGGCATGTCACAGGGTCCCGCTAAGAAGTGGGAGGCAATGCTACTGAGCCTTGGCGTTGATGGAAGCGAAGATGGGATCGATGGTGAGGAAATAGCTCCAATGGCTAAGGAAAACGTAGCAACCCCATGAGAATCAAAGCTTTTCCATTCCACTTGTTTGTTGACTTAAACTAGATTGACTACATAATCAATAACACAATCAGCCTTGTTTATCACTTCCAAACATTGTTAAGGGGCTTTGCCTTTTGTCTAATGTGAACACAGATTCCGACACTAACCATAACCAATAAATAAAATACTACTTAGAAATAAGGACTTGGCAATTGATTCATTCTATAGAAATTAGAAACTATTACTGCAACAAATTTGGAATATTATTGAATAGTTCATGAACAAATCCTCTAATTATTAATAAATAACGCAAGAGACTCGTCATTAATAAACAGTCACAATATTAAGCATTATCACACTAATCTGGGCAAGATGAAGAAGCTGGTTCTGCTATAAATACCAGTGAATTTGGGTTCTTAATCCCCATTGCAAAAAAATATACAGTTAGCCTACTAGTCTTAGTATAGTTAGTAGAGATATTTAGAATCAATTAGAGAAAATGTGCAAAATATAAATAATAGGAAGCCAAAACTGACTCCAAAGACATAGTATACCAAGAAGCTCGATGGGAAAATTTTAAGAACTAAAGATGTTCAAATTAACAAGACCCTGAACAATTCGCTCAACACGAACACATATATTTGTTACGAATAAAAGATAAACTCCTAAAACAAAAGATAATAAGGTAATAACCCAAAAAAGTAACTAAAAATAGCAAAGTACTGCATCACACACTGAAAGGAGCTCCTAATCAAACAGACTGAAACCCATGTCATCGTCACTCTCTTCCTTTGGTTCTTCCTGTAAAAAATACAAACAAACAATACATGAACAAAATTGGTGTTACCAAAATAGACAATTGATATTATAAATGGCAAAGATTAATTGAAAAACATTAGTTTGATTGAATTCATGTGAGGGACTGGGTTACCTTCTTCTCCTCAGCAGCGGGAGCGGCGGCGGCTGCAGCGTCGCCACCAGCTGACCTGGGAACAGCATCAACTGCAACACCACCACCTCCGGCACCGCCACTCACAATAAGGTCATCAATGTTGCGCTTCTCGGCAAGCTTAGCGAACAGGCCAAACCAGTAAGATTCAACCTTCAAGTTAGCAGCTTCCACCAAGGAGGCAATCTTCTCAGCCTGTTGATAGAAAATCGATGTTGAAAACCATAAATCCTATCTATCTTCTCCAATCAAAAATAGTAATCTAAAGTAATAAAAATGAATCAAAGACCAAAAAACTAAAGACAGTGAAAACGAAGAGCAAATGCTAGCCTTTAATTAAAACAATTGCAATTTTTATTAGAAGAGAACACAACAAGACACATAGATTATTTAACAACCCGAATAATTATTTTAAGACAAATTATCTACTTTTTAAACACATAAAAACAATCCTAAAGATCACATTAAGCAAGAGACACACACATATATATAAGTATACAGAAACACATAACACAATTGGAAAGGTTTGAAGAATTAGAGAAAATTACAGTGACAGGGACTCCATCGTCATGGAGGGCCATGACGGCGTAGCTGCAAGCTAGCTCTCCGATCGACATGGTTATTTAATGTTCTGAAACACCAGGAAAAAAAAACCTATTTTAGTACAGAATTGCAGTTCAATTTCATACAAAGAAAACAAAGAAAGAAATGTTCGCATTTGAATTGAATTGAAAAAGAGACCTGAAGGAGATGAGATGTATCTTTGTGTTGCCTCGCCGCAATCTCCTCTGCGTATCGTCTCTCCAAGACCACAACAACTGCTAGGGTTTCGAGGGTTTTCTGTAGGCAAGGGCTTTTTAAACGACAGAGTAAATGGACTGTGTCTAACCTTCTAAACACACTATTGGGCTCCCACTCTTGTCGAAAGACTTGGCCCATAATCAGCCCGGAACCTAGACAAATAGCTGGTTTTTTAAAAAATATTTAATTTTTTAAGAAATATTTTTTTTTTCTTTGAACTCATATTTTTTTAAAAAAATATTCTTATCAAATAAAAATAATTTATATTTTAAATTAAATATTATAATAAAAAATTAAAAATATTATATAAAATTTTATTAAAAAATATTATACATGATTTAAAAAAATTATAAAAATAAATATTAAAATTAGCATAAAATAATATATATATAAAAAAAAAAGAAACAATCCTGGAAGGTTGATATTATTTGTCTTATTAGTATGTGTAGCTGCGCAATCTGGAAGGCTAAAAACAAGGTTGTTTGGAAAAAGAAACAATCCTCTGTTAATGACGTGTTTATTTCTGCATAAGTAGCTCTTGAGCACTGGAATAAAGTTCAGGATAAAAGTTCGTTGTCATCAATCTGTCTGAAAAACATCGGTGATGGCGCTGAGTCATAGACTAAACCCGCAGAAAACACTATCAAGATTAATGTAGATGCAGTACTCTTTGATAGCGACGATAAGTATGGCTTCGAAATTGTTGCCCGAAACCATCTTGGTCACCTTGTTGCGGCACGGGCCGGTTGCCATGGTGGAAGATATGCAGTTGAAGTCGTCGAAGCCATGGGGATTAAAGAAGACCTCAGTTGGGTAAAGACCAATAATTGGCAACATGTTCAGATCGAGATGGACAGTCTTGTTTCAGTACAAGCTATTCGAAGCAACCAAGCAATGAAGTCCACTTTCGGCCTTTTAATAAAAGACTGCCAACTTTTGTTATCTACCCTCCCAAATGTTAATTTATTTTTCATTAGACGATCACCAAACCGAGTAGCACATTATATTGCTAGACATTCTCGGTATCAATCTGATCGTAGTATTTCTGATATTTTTATTTCTGGTAAACTCTTGCCTCTTTTGTATTCAAAATACTAATTTATTCAATGAAGTTGATATTTTATATAAAAAAAAACATAAAATAATATAAAAAAAGTTAAAATAATTTCAAACTTATTTTTTAAAAAAATAAGTGAATGTACTTATTATAAAGTGTAAAAGAATTTCCTTTTTATAAATACTTAAAAATTACAAAAATACTAATTTACATTTTTTTATATATATTTTATGAATTTATTCTTTTATACAAAAATATAAATAGTTATTTTCATGTTATGCTACATTATATTATGTTGTCACAATAGAAAATGAATGTTATTTTTTTAAAAAAAATATATATATAAGTAAAAGAAATCCTCCTTTAATTATTTATAATAGAAATATCAACATAAAAATTAAAGTAAATTGCGGTATAAATACTTAATGTTTCAGATTTTTATACACTTAAATACCTTATTTTTATTTTTGGAGGCAAAAATACTCAATGTTACAATTCTCTTACACTTGTTACTACTACTTCCGTTAACTCATAAATATAGACACGTAGAGGGCCCAGATGCAATACATTTATTTATTTTTATTTTAAAACTTAATATTTTTTATATTGGAAACTAAATACTACTTGTTTCAACAAAAAAAAAAAATAGTTTTCGTAACAATTTTTACATGGTGTTAACACTTCAATTTGATAACCATGTTTCATATATAGGGCCAGTTTGGCACAGCTGTGCTGTGGGGAAAAGCAGCTGTAGCTGTGCTGTGGGAAAAAGCAGCTGTAGCAGAACTGTGGAAAAAAGCTGAGCTGAGTGTTTGGTAAATTATAATTTTTAAAGTGCTGTGAGTTGTTAAGATTCTATTACAATAATGATAATATTTTAATTTAGTTCATTATAATTACAAATATATATAAAAAAATATGTTATATAAATTTTTTATTTTTTTTTATATATTTTTAATTATTTTTTTCTATAGTATAAATTTATATGCATTTGATAAAAATAATTTTTAATATTTTTAAATTATATTTTTATCACTTGCAAAAGATAAAATTGTAGTTTATAAGAAACATAAATTGATATTGTTTGTTAATAATAAAAATATAAATATAAAATATTTTTTAAAATAAAATAAAAAATTAGAAATTTAAATATTATTTATTTTTAAATATTTTTTCATTTAAAAAATATTTTTATTTTTTATAATATATAATAAATAATTAAATAAATTTTTAGTAAAAATAATTTATTATAGAGTCTTTTAATCAAAACAGCTTTTTCTAAAAGTTGGGTTGTACCAGCTTTAGCTTTTAGCTGTAGCTTTTCCATAATTTCTTCAATAAGCTGTTTTTTAACTGCTTACCAAACACTTTTTTGTCACAGCTTTTTTGAAAAGCAGCTTTTAGCTTTTCCAAAAGCTATGCCAAACGGGCCCATAGTACTGCTTCACTCAGCATTTAGTTTCTGATATTAAGAATATTAAATTTTAAAATAAAATAAATAAATAAATGTGATGCATCTGGGCCCTCTACGTGTCTATATTTATGAGTTAACGGAAGTGGTAGTAACAAGTGTAAGAAAATTGTAATATTAGGTATTTTTGCCTCCAAAAATAAAAATAATATATTTAAGTGTATAAAATCTGAAACATTAAGTATTTATGCCGCAATTTACCCTAAAAATTAATACCCACTCGATTGGTCGAGAAGTGTGCAAGCACATGAATAGTATTGTTTAAATATAATTTCTTAATATTATTTTATATAATTTTAATTTTTTAATAAATAAATGTATGAATTTGAATAAATCATGAACTTTTTTCCATTAAGTAAGATGTAAAAATTTAATTTGCAAAAATTAGTAAAGTCATATTTATTTTGAAATTTTTTGTGGACCTCACGAGCAGGTCCCATTTTAATTTAAAATAAAAATGTATACATTTTTATAGATTGCTTTTTAAAAAAATACCAACACAAATATTTGTAGGTATTTTTATTTACAAAAAAATATTATTAAAAAAATAAATAAAAAATAAAAAGTTATAAACATAAATTAAACAACTAAAGTAGGGAGAGAGAGGAAGCTTTGAAATGATTTGATGTCAAATTATCTTAAGTGGCCTTTTGTTGAAAGTAATAAAATAGAATGGAATTGATAAAAAATAATTCGCTAACATTTTTTTTTGTTTGATTACATAAGTATTGGAATATCATTCCAATAAAACTATTTTATTTTGAAATGGAAGGAAAAATCATTCTAATGTATGATGAGAAAAATATTAATAATTTTTTATCATTTTTTATGCATTTCTTTTTATTCTTATTTCTATTATCATTCTCATTCTCATTTATATGTTTTTATTCCTCCCAATCCAACGTCACCTTACTATTTAAATTTATTTGGAGAATTACTTTATATACTATTTTTTTTTAACCTTTTGTTTTAAATTTACGGTTTAGGTTGCTCCACTAATTTTTAAGTGAGTTGCTATGTGAATTTTCATTGCGATTGAAGTTGCTATTTCAGTTGTAACTCAAACGTCCAGGAAAAAAAAAAGTCTTGTTACCATTTACTTTGGGTAATAGTAAGGTGTTGTAGCGCTGATTGTTTGCAACTAGGATTTGGAAAATGAAACTTGCCCAAAGTGAAGAAGCTTTATTAATTTCCTAGTCTTTTTCAGATATAGGTCTTTAGTGGGTTTTGAATTTTTGGGAGATGGTGCCTAGTGTAATAAGATCACTACTTTGCTTGATGATGTTTAGTTTTACGAATGTCTTTTTCTATTAAGAGTTAGTCCCACATTGCTAATGTGTGAAATAAATTGCGATATATAAGATGAATGGGCTACTCACTCCATAGCCAATTGGTTTTGAGATGGAACCTCACTCATCTTATTCCCAAATTCTAACATGATATCAGAGTCACTAGTGATCCGCTGTGAGCCCAAATTGCCACTGGTTCAAAAAGCTATTTGTGATCCGTTGTGAGCGAAAGTGTCGCTAGTCCAAATAGATACTTCCGCTGTCTCCCATTCAACCTCCATTTGAGACCTTTCGGCCAATGTGTACATTTTCAGTGTTGAGGTCTTTGACCGGTTTCAAAATCTACAAATTTATCGACGTGTACACCCACAAATTTATCGATATTTGGCCTTGTGGGATTCTTTTAAATGTCACGTTCAGTCCAGTGGTCTCTTAAAGGTCGTTCGTTATACTTACATTTTTCAGGCCCAAACGTGAGGAGGATGTATTAAGAGTTAGTCCCACGTTGATAATGTGTGGAAATAAATTGTGATATATAAGATGAATGGGCTACTCCTCCCATAACCAATTGATTTTGAAATAGAACCTCATTCATCTTATCGTTAAATTCTAATATTTTCTGATCAAAACAAAAACATAAATGATGTTTTTTATTCATAAAACATGTTAAATCCATACAATCCATAAATAACATGTAAGATTAAAAAATATAAATTAAAAAGTTAGAGTGATATGATATCATGTATATTTTTTGATAACAAAGTGAAAAGAAAAAAAATAAAAGAAATCGAGTCTCAAAATATAATTACGAGATAGCCTATAGGGTATTTGCAGTGCGGGTGGTGCAGTTTTTGACCATTTTTTCAAATCAATCCGCACATGCGATTTTTCTAATTTTCCAAACTGCACCCGCACCGCGAAACTAAAAAACCACAAAAACCGCACTGCAAAAAATAGTGCGGTGCGGTGCAGTTTTTGCGGTTTAGGCTATCACCAAATAATTAAACTATCACAAATACAATAAAGCTTGAGCAATCAGTGACAGAGCTAGAATTTTTACTTTGTGGGGGCTTATTTATCATTAAAAAATATTTATACCTATATTATAATCACTCTTATTAGATTTATTTAATTTTGTGGGGGTTTTTCTACTATTTTAACTTATAATTATCAAATTTAAAAAATTACATTTAATTTTTTAAAAGGTAATGTTTTTGTTAGTGGGGGCTATAGCCCCCACATTAATATAAGTGAGTCCATTCTTGTCAAAAATACCATAAGGCTTAAAAATAAATATGAAAAAAAGAATAAGTTTCGACAATACAATAATGTGGGATTTGAGTTTTTGGAATGTTTTTGGGGTCCCTCAAGCAGCTAAACCTGCTGCAAAAGCGAATCGAGTGCCTTTCTCACATTCAATGAGGAGTTGCTAGGAGCCAACATCATTTATCCTTTTTGACAGTTCAACTTTGTTTACAGCAATGCAACATAAACCACAAGGGGCCCGTTTGGTACGTAGGACTGGATTGGTTTAGACAGGCTCATTTGTCCAATCCAGTGTTTGGGCATGTTAGAAGTCTGGATAACTAATCCAGCTAACCTCATCTGTCTGGGATTATGTATCCCATCCAGCAGGGTGAGATAAATAATCCCATGTAGGTGAGATTTTTTTTTCATCGTTTTTTTTTTTAATTTTAATTTTATTAATATATTTTAAATTTAATAAGAATATAAAGGAAATAATTATCACACATTTATTTATATACATTTTTTTTATCAAAAACATATTTATTAAAATTGGTGAAAATGTATAATTTTGAATTATTATACATAAGTTTTCAAAATTTAGAATATTATTAATTAAATAATAGTTACTTGAATTGATTCGAAGAAAAATAATAAGACAATAAAATTATATATTATTTTTAAATTACTAGAAAATTTATATAAATATTTTAAAAAATTAATATTTATATTAAATTAGTGTTTAAGATAAACAATTTATATTATTTAAGTATTTTTATTTTATTATTTTAATTATTTATCAAATAAAAAATATGAGAAAATAATTTATTATATATTTATGATATACTTAATTATATAGAATATATTATTTTATTTTATTTTTATTTTTTTGCTTGCGAATTATTTATTTTTATTTATTTATTATTATATATTTTTAATTTTAATTTATTATTATATATTTTTACTTTAATTTAAGTTTTTCTTTTTCTAAAAAGAAATAAATAAAATAGTCCAGTCTATTCTTAAACCAAACACAAAATTACTTTCAGCATAATCCAATCTTGTCCAGTCCAGTCCAATCCTTTTCAGTCAAATCCAATCCAATCCTGCGTACCAAACAGGCCCAAGAAAAGTGTACATTCCTCTCTAACAATACAATGTGTATTATATGCATAAAAGAACAACAGTTCGTTGTGTTTCATCATTTTTCCTCTCTAACAATACAATTTATCATTTATATACATAAAGAACAACATGTCGTTGTGTTTCATTTTTCCCCTCTAACAATACAATGTGTACTCTTTTCTAATCGTATCATGTTAGACTTTTTATTTGGGCTTACATTATATTTTATTAGTTTTATTAAAACTTGGGTTGATTTGATAGTTCTTTGCTGTGTTAGCCCATGTTGTTGGTGATCAATTATTATTGGGCTTAGCATCTGTGTGTAAAGTCTAGGTGAAGCAGAAGTGTGGGCTTTTCTAGTTGACTGAAGCCTATGATGAGCAGGCCCAGCCCAACTAAGGTTTTGTAGCTAAGTCCCCTCCCTAACTCTATAAATACATATTGTCTCATCACAATTGTATACCTTTTGATAATCAGATAAATAAACTGCTTCTGATTTAGAGATCTAGGGAGGAAGACTTAGTTGATAGTATTGCACTATCAAAGTGGAGTAACTGCTGTGGATCAAACAGAGATAATTGCTATGGATCAATCAGGTACACATACCTAATTATTATATCTTATTATTGTGTTCTATGTTATATACAAATTGATCTTGGGGTTTATATTAATTTTTCTAATATGTGGTATCAGATTGCCTATTGTATATGATTTAGAACCTATAATTTGTATAATTAATTTTTATATGTTAATTATCTAAAATTACATATCAATTTCGTTATTATTTTATGTTCAATTTTTTGTTTATAAATCTTAAAACTTTAGGGGTTTTATTGATCGTTAAATTCTCTTTCAATTGATATATTATATGCATGAAATCATTATGTATATTATGAAAATTTTAAGTTTAAAGTTTTAGGGTTTATATAATTATAATATGAAATTATAATTTGTGTGTTTTGATATTATTGTTTTTGATCTAAAATTGATTATAGATATCTCATTATCAATTGTTTATCAATGTTCTTACACAATTTATTTCGTGTTTCAATCGAGAATTGATATCACAATCAATTTTTTTTAAGTTCTTAATTTTCGGATTGGTTTTGCCATGAAATCTAGAGATTTAATCTTTAATACCCGAAATTAATACCATAGATTGATGAGAAATCGTGTCCCGAACAAAACCCATCAAAAATCGCAAGTTTTCGTGGTGTTTTTTGGCCAGAATTCGTCCAGACCCGCCTGGGGCCGAACCGGGTCGTGCGACCCACTGGAGATCCGGTTCAAGGTTGAAGACAACCTACTGCCAGCGAAGCCCACTCTCGGCAACGGCGCGTGGGGGCGCGTGCGCTGCCGTCCGATGTCGTTTTTTGACGTTTCTTTTTTCCAACATGCTTAGAATTTAATTTTTGATTTTTCTATGATTTTTAAATAATTTTTTGACTCCGTTTAATAATTAATTATTATTTTAATAATAATTATGTAGTTAAAAAAATTATTAAAAATATTTTTTTTGATGATTTTTTGAAATTTGTGAATCATAGAAATTTTTTGGGTTTCTTCTCGTTCCATATGACATAGTCACTCTCTTGTTTAATTTATCTTGACTATGTAGTCTCCACCAATTTTTTTATATTCACATCTTTTAATTATTTGTTGTTCTAAAGTTATAAAACTTGATTGTTTGATACAAAAATAATGTGTTATGGTTGACACTTTATTTTTTGATTATCAATATAATAAAAGCAATTATATATCTCTTTTGGAAATTTGGTTGAAAATTATTCATTTTCAATGATTGTTTTATCACCAAATTTCACATGTTGAAGAAAATATTATATCTTTTGGTTGACTATATGTGTAATTACTTGCCCAAAGGTAGTATTTACATATATTAGTTCACATTCCATGAAGTGAGTTAATATTAAATGTATATATTTTAATTATTTGCCCAAAGGTAATAATTTAAATATATAAATTTATTATTATTTTTTGCTTGAATTAATACATATTTTTAAGAAATTTATTTGCCCAAAGGTAATAAAATTCTTAAATGATATGTATTTTTTCTTTGTTGTTAACTTCATGAAGGTAGATCATGTGTGTGTTATATTCTCACCCCAAAGGGGAGTTTATAATGACCAGTTGACTCTACAATATTTTCTAATGCATTGCTCATATTGCTTATTCAAGTTTTAATTTTTTGAATTTTGCGGTCTCCTTTCTGCGAACAACAATAACGTTTTTATCTGAATTCTGAATGCTTCCAACTTTAAGACATGGAAACGAGATGTGAAAATTACTTTAGGCATAATAGATTTGGACTTATGCCTTCGAGAAGAAAAATCTGCTGATCTTATTCTAATATCAGAATTGTTGCCCAAAAATTCTTCATGCACATTGGAAAAATTCAAATCATCTTAGTCTCATTGCTATGAACCGTTTAATTCCTGAACATCTTTTGGTGGTTTGCCAAACACCACAAATGCTAATGAATATTTCAAAGAAGTGGAAAACTATTTAACACTAGTGAAATCACTGCAGTTGGACATCTTTTGGATGCTATGACAATTATTCAGTATGATAAATCAAAGGAGTGAGAGGTTTCATTTTCAAAATTACTAAAGTTCAGTACAAGTTGAAAGATCATAATATTTCTCTTCCTGAATCTTACATCATTCATCGAGCTTTTCATTCATCTTCTCACTATGTTTCTCAACTCAAGCCCAACAAAGGATAAAGAAAATATGAAAAGAAACAACTACAACCAGAGGCTAAGGGATCTCAAGAAGATAACTGAGAGGGAGTCAAAGCTTAAAGTGGCACTTATGTTGGAGATGATGTTATCTATGTTGTCACATTTATTCTTGAATTACAGTTTATTGTTCAGATTATTTTGAACAGTACTTTCTTGATTCCTAATTTTAAAGAAATTCAGTTTCGCTTTCGCGTTTAGTTAAACAATGATTTTCTTTTCGTTTTACTAATTATAGTGTTAACATTATGTTTGACTCCGAATAATTGGAAATTGTTTTTACTCTGATATTCTTTTCAAATTATAATTGACTTCCTTAGCTTCCTTTTTCAATGTTGCGAATATTGTGGGTAAGAAATCTTATATTAAGATAACATCCTTATTATTATGGCACGATAGATCGGGTCATATTTCTAAAAAAAGAATTGATCGATTCCTTCTAGCTAAAATTCTTCCTCTTGTTGATGTTTCTGGTTGGAATACTTGTGCTGATTGTACTTGTGAAAAATTGACTAAAATAAGAAAGCAGAGTGCTATCTATAGTCACACTTTATAAGAGATTATCCACACTGAGATTAGTGGACCTTATTCCACCACGTTGTGCAGAAACAAGTATTTATCACTTTTATCAATGATTTTTCTCGCTATGGATTCACCTATTTAATTAAAGAAAAATCTGACGCCCTTGATAAATTCAAAATTTTTCGAAATAAGGTTGAGAAACAATTAGGAAGAGTCATCAAAGTTGTTCATTCTGATTGTGGAGGAGAATATTATGGTCGTTATACAGAATCTGGACAACACATGGGGCCTTTTGCAGAGTACTTACAAGAAAATGGTATAGTTGTTCAATACACTATGTCGGGTTCACCTGAGTACAATGGCGTTGCTGAAAGGAGAGATCGCACTCCCATGGATATGTTAGATGTTTGATGAGTAGATCAAATCTTCCAAAGTTTTTATAGGGTGAAGCACTTATGACTACAACTTATATTTTAAATCGTGTTCCCAATAAATCTGTTCCCAAAATCTTTTTTTTGAGTTGTGGACTAGGCGAAAGCCTAATCTGAATCATCTTCGTGTATGGGGTTGTCTAGCTGAAGTAAGGATTTATGTTCCTAATTTGAAACATTAGATCCGACTACAGTTTGTTGTTATTTCATTGGTTATCCAATGCGATTAAAAGGCTATCGCTTTTACTGTCCTACTCGTGGTACGCGAATTGTTGAATCGCAGAGTGCTAAATTTTTAGAATTTGATGTTGCTGAAAATATTCCTTCAACATCTCTTGAAACGGGGGAGTCATCTAAAGGAATTTTTATTCCTATGTCTTTTTCAAGAGATGATAATAATAGCAGTCTTATTCTTACTCTAGTTGATAACACTCCCATTACTGATGAATATATTGCTCCTAATATCTAAGATGACGAGGGTCCTATTATTGATGAGGAACCTATTATTGAAGAAGGTTTTGTTGTTGATGAGGGTCAGAGAAATCTAATTGTGGAATATGCCATTCAAAATGATGGTCAACAAATAGAGGTTATTCCAGAAGTACCTCCTATATGGAGATCTCAAAGACAAAAGATGTCAATAACGTGTGATGATAATTTTATTTACCTTGGAGAAGGAGAATATGATACTGATCATTTTGTGGATCTTGTCACTTTTAGTGAAGCACTTAATAGTCCACATTCTTCAAAATAGATAAAAGCTATAGATGATGAGTTTAAGTTCATGGACAAAAATAATGTATGTGAGTTTGTTCTATTACTTGATGGTTTTAAACCAATAGGTTGTAAGTGGATTTTAAAGGCTAAAAGGGATAAAAAGGGACAAATTGAAAGGTTTAAAGCGTGTTTAGTGGCTAAAGGCTTTACTCAAAGAGAAGGTATTGATTACACTCAAAATTTTCTCACCTGTTTCCACTAAAGATTCATTCAGAATTATTATGGATTTAGTTGTGCAATCTGATTCAGAGTTGCATCAAATGATTGTTAAAACTATTGTTCTGAATGGAGAATTGAGTGAGCAAGTTTATGTCTCAACCTAAAGGCTTCGAGGAAAATAGAAATGACAATTTAGTTTGCAAATTGAAATAATCTATTTATTGTCTCAAGCAAGCATCTCACCAGTGGTACTTGAAGTTTGATAAGGTTGTGACACTGTTGGGTTTCATCGAGAACAAGTTTGACTAGTGTATTTATATGAAGATCAGTGGGAGTCATCATATTTTTCTTGTTCTTTATGTAGACGATATTTTACTTGCCAGCAGTGATTTGTCATTACTAAATGAGACCAAAAATTTTCCGTCTTCTAATTTTGATATGAAAGATCTTGGAGAGGCATTCTATGTTTTGGGGATTGAGATCCATCGTGACAGGAATCGAAAAGTTCTTGGCTTACCTCAAGAAGCTTACGTTACTCGTGTGCTCAAAAGGTTCAACATGGATTTGTGTAAAGCTGGTTTCGTTCCTATTCTGAAAAGGACAAATTTACTAAGCAACATTGTCCCAAGAACAACTTAAAAAGAGAAGCAATGCAGAATATCCCATATGCAAGTTTGATGTATGCTTAGGTTTGTACTAGACCTGATATTGCTTTCATGGTCGATGTTCTTGGAAGATATTTATCTGATCCTGGCCATGATCATTGGGTTGCAGCCAATAAAGTTTTTGAGATATTTGCAAAGAACAAAGAGTTTTATGCTTGTGTATAAGCATGTCGACAATCTCCAAGTTGTTGGTTATTCAGATTCAGATTTTAGTGGTTATGTAGATGATTTAAAGTCAACTTCTGGCTATATTTTCACTTTTATTGGTGCTGCTATTTCTTAGATAAAGTGTTAAATAGACTTTAATCATATCATCTACTATATATGTTGAGTTTGTCGTATGTTATGAGGCATCTTTGCAAGCTTTATGGTTAAAGAATTTGATTTTAGAGATACGACTAGTTGATTCTATATCCTCTCATATACTAATCTATTTTGATAATAATATTGTTGTTTTCTTTTCAAAGAATAATGAGATTAGTAGTGCTTCCAAACATATAAAAATAAAGTATCTCACTGTTAGAGACTTGGTCAAGAAAGGAGACATTGTGATAGAATATTGAAAGACCAAGTTGATGTTTGCAGATCCTCTAACCAAAGGATTAAGTGCCATATTGGTTGATAACATGTTGTTGATATGAGCATTTTATAATCTTTTGTTCCTTTGGGTTAGTGGGAGTTTCTTATTTTATCTTTTGAGATTATATTTATATGTAATTTACTTGTTGATGATATGAACTACTTTGTGGGCCAATATTTTTTGATTATTGGATGTTTATGCTTTCAGTTATAGGCTTTGTTATATTCTCGAGAATAATTGAATTGAAAGAATGTAGTTCATATCTTGTTGTGATCATTGTATTTTAAGTATATTTACTAAATGACAATGATATTTTGTTGGCTTAATGTTTTAAGCAAGTTTAGTGACACTTACTTATTTATTAAGTAGTGTATGTTTAATTTCACTGGCTTATTTATTAAGCATCACGGTATCAGTGAAATTGAGGACTGATAAGGATATTATGTTATTTTAAATTGATCACATGTTGAACATAATTCCTTACCACTACTAGACTTATTGACCATGTCGATTTAATACTTTGGTATTTGTGATTATGAATGTCTTTTGTTGAGTTAAAAACAATATGATTGTCATAGTTCATTATCAAAGGTTAAATTGGACCGGTATGTTGAGATGCTATCAGAGAACTATCATTTTTTTTTAAGTGGCCACAAATGTTTTCTTGTTGTTCAACCCATGAGTCGTTTTCAAACAAAATTATTTTGATATATAATATATATGTATTAAAATTAATGTAGCCCAAGTGGGAGAATGTTAGACTTTTTATTTGGGCTTACATTAAATTTTATTGGTTTTATTAAAACTTTGGTTGATTTGATAGTTCTTTGCTGTGTTAGCCCATGTTGTTGGTGATCAATTGTTAATGGGCTTAGCATCTGTGTGTAAAGTCTAGGTGAAGCAGAAGTGTGGGCTTTTCTAGTTGACTGAAGCCTTTGATGAGCAGGCCCAACCCAACTAGGGTTTTGTAGCTAAGTCCCCTCCCTAACTCTATAAATACATATTGTCTCATCACAATTGTATACCTTTTGATAATCAGATAAATAAACTGCTTCTGATTTAGAGATCTAGGGAGGAAGACTTAGTTGATAGTATTGCACTATCAAAGTGGAGTAACTGCTGTGGATCAAACAGAGATAATTGCTATGGATCAATCAGGTACACATACCTAATTATTATATCTTATTATTGTGTTCTATGTTATATACAAATTGATCTTGGGGTTTATATTAATTTTTCTAACATATCATATTTATACATAAAAGAACAACAGTTCGTTGTGTTTCATTTTGTCAAATTAGTGGGATTTGAGTTAAACATTCAGACCTAAAAAATATAAAAATTGGTATTTTTATAATGTGCAGTCAGTGCGGTTTGAACCGCATATTAACAATTCAAAACTGCAAACTGCACCGCACCGCGCGGTTTAGAAAAAATTCAAACTGCGACCGCACCGCAAAGAATTTCAAACCGTATTTTTTTTTTGCGATGTGGTGCGGTGCAGGCGATTTGAGTGATTTTATGAACACCCCTAGCCTATACTATTGAAAGTAGTGTGATAATATAATCCATTGTCTATTTGTCTTTAATAAACAACATTGAAATACTTAATTAACTTTCCAATATGTATTCTTCATTCATCATGAATTAGACTAATTCACTTTTATTAATTTGACATCTTTTGTGTAGATTTTATTTAGAATATTTACTGTAAATCTTTTTAAAAAGTTTATTTTGTTGCAATTACTTTTAATCTCGAAAAATAGCGGCAATAGTCTTCAAAGTCACATTTTTTATAAGTTTGTTAGTCCCAATTTTAACAAATTTGTTTACTTATTCAAAACTGCCATGTATCCTTCCATCTTCCCTTTTTTCCTTCTTTCATCTTACCAAACACATGATTTATTCTCTCCTTCAAACTCTTTCATTCCATCCTTCTTCTTCCACCTAAAAATCCTTACAAACATTGTGTAAGTTATAAGGGAATTTTTCCTCTATTTCTTTTTTATAGAAGTGTTTATATTGATATTTCCAAATGAAATCCTAAAATAACATTTTAGACTACCTATAATTGATGCTTTATAATTTAAACTACATTTAGTTAAAAAAAAATTTAATATTATATTTAGCCTAAATTTTATAATGATACTCTTCTACTAATAAATTTAATTATATATATTAGGTTAATGTTACGTGCATTGCATATATAATTATTTTTTTTAATTAGGTTTAATTAGGGAAATTTGAATATATATACTTAATAATACTTAAAATTAGACCCCTAATCTCATACTATACAAAGTGGGATATATTTTCATAAAACCCAATTTTACCCCCCTCATTTCAAAAGTCACTCTCTCTCTCTTCGTCCCCTGTTCTCTCAACCCACTCGCACCACCGAAGCCCCCCCAAACCAAATCGCACCACCAAATCGTACCACCCACTCGAACGATGAATCCACCACCGCACGGAGGGAACTCGCCACCCCACGGAGGAAACCCGCCACCCCAACCGAACCCAAGACCCCACTGCCCGAACCCAGAATACGCGAGCAAGGTAAATTCCCCCTTTCATTTTTTATTTTTTATGTTATTGATTAGGGTTTAAATGTTGTTTATTTATAGGTTTAGGGTGTGATATGATTAGATCTAGGGTTAGAACATGTGGATCTAGGTTCTGTGATGAATTTGGGTAAGATTTCAAATTTTCCAGGTTGGCCCGATGCATCTCGATGTAGGTCCGATGTAGGTCCGATGAATATGATGATAATGTGTTGAAGATGAAGGCCCGATAGGGGCCCGATGCATGCCTTTTGAATTTGGTAAAGTGCCTGGCCCGATAGGGGCCCGATGCATGCCTTTTGAATTTTGAAAAAAGCCTGGGCCCGATAGGGCCCGATAGGGGCCCGATTTTGAGCCCGATGCATGCCTTTCAATTTCGTAAATGTTTGGGCCCGATAGGGGCCCGATGCATACTTTGGATGATTAAGTCTGATGGGCCCGATAGGGCCCGATGCCTGGCCCGTTGCCTTTACAATATTAAATTTTCATAATTATTTCATATGATGGCCCGATGGGCCCGATGTAGGGCCCGATGGTCAATTGTTTTTTTTTTTTTAAAAAAAAATTCAAGTTTATATTTTTAAGGGGTCCGATGGGTCCGATAGGGTCCCGATGCGTGGCCCGATGCCTCCACTTAATTTTGTTTTTAATTTTTTTTCTGTTTATATTTTTGCAACATGTATTTAAATTTTGTGTCATTATTTTTTTATATATTTTTTAACATGTATTTGTTTGTTTTTTTTTTTTTTGCAGTCTTCTAAAGTTTCACGACTTTTACTGCCAGAGTCTGAACATTACACTGGTCGTGTTACTTGGCGGGGCGGTAGTTGGTATTACCCCAAAGTAAAAGCCAAGTTTGTAGAAATGCAGTTGTTGGAAAGGGTGAAGGAGGAATCCCCTTTCAGCAATTTTTTTGAGAGAGAGCCATTAGCGTTTTTAGGTGCTCTTATCCATCAGCTCTTCATGCATAAGATAAAATCAGATAAAGATGATGAGGTGCATTTTTATATTGCAAAGAAGAGATGCCGATTCAGCCGAACTGAGTTTGCCTTGGTGACTGGGCTTAATTTGTTACGTGGACCGACTGAGGCTGAGGTTGAGGTTGAGGAGAGGGCGACGTCAGACCGTTTGATAGTAGAATATTTTAATGGGGATCCATCTATCAGCATTGGTCGTCTGCGCAGCGTCTTTGAGTGTAACGCCCTAAATAATTAGGCACGCTACCCAAAACTATTATGAAACCCTGATCCCCTAACCGGGATTACTAATTAAAAATAGCGCAGAATTTAAACTTTTATATTAAACAGACTGAAAATAAACTTGTAATATATTTAAACTTTTCAAACATAGTTGGGATCCCAAAAATATTTACAAAATTATTACAAGTTCTTTCTTACTAGCCGGCCTAAGCGGCAAAACAGAATACAAAAGTCAACACTGTTAGACCCATAACCCGCTTGGTCTGAAGTGGCGTGAACATGTACATTCTTCATCCTGCTCCTGAAAACTCATGGCAGATCAGCTAATGCCTTACCCTTTCCTGCACAGTAGAGCACCCGTGAGCCAAGCCCAAAGAAGATATAAATCACAATAAATATAATATGCTCATTTACATATGTCTGTATAGCACAGACCTAATCACTATATCAACATGCCCATTTATGTCTACGTGGCATAGACCTATGTGTTACGCTCACACATCTAATTAAATCTACGTGACGTAGAACCACGTGTTGCTCTCACACGTCTAAATACATTAAGGCCTTAGAAGCGGTTCATCTCGGTTATGAGTACCGAGTCCAACCTGATTATGCCTTGAGCACATAATCCTTAAATCTCATTTCAATTAACATGGCATGGCATTTATACACATATATCACTAGGGTAATAACCCTAGGCTATTAGACCGTTCCTATTAGGGTAATAACCCTAATCCCGGTTACTTAACATTCATGCATATCATTCTCAACATAAGCGCCACTGCGCATACTCTACGTGCTAATCACTGTCTTACCTGTTGTCCCGCAATAGTAGAGATTCCAAATCCCCGGGTGCTCCCGACTGTGTGCGGTAATCCTAGTCACACACAATCCGGGATTTTCACAAATAGGGTTAACCCCTGATTTCACATTCATAAAATAAATTCATGGCATTTCAAATACAGATAATCACATAGAGCTCGAAAAGAGCTTTCCAACGGTATAAAGAACGTCCCAAACGGAGTCCCGAGTCAAAAGTTATGGCCAAAACAAAATCAGGAAAAAGATGGCTCACTGCCAGGTTTTATGGCCGCGGCGACCATAGATCTCAAGTCATGGCCACTGGGTTCGAAAAACCCAGAAAACCAGATTTTAAGGTCTAAACATGCCCACTTTTCCATATAATCGAATCTCAACCAAAATAGAGGATAAAAACACAAAATTCATGCATTAATCCACAACCAAAATCAGATTTAACAATATACAACTCTCAAGCTCTAAACTTGACCTAAAAATTCCATACAACATTTATTCAAGCTCTTGAATCTCACAACCAAATTCTCAAGCTTGAAACTAACTTAAAACAGAACCAATAATCCAAAATCAAGCATACATACAACCTAAGAATCACATCCACAACATATTAAGAGAAATCTACACCATTTTACTACAAAATCAAGCATACACAATCACTAATCATCAACTCTTTACTAACATGCATCCAAAAGAAATTCCTCAACACATTATGCTTTTCTTTCAATTTCAAAATTAGTGAAATAACTTCAGCAAGAAAGTTTAGAAGCTTACCACAACTTCAAGCTTCTATCCACAAGAAATTCAACTTTACAAAACCTTCAATTCAAGAACAATCTACAAAAATCTAAACATTTAAGAAATAAGTGAAGAGGAGAGGAGGGGTACGGTTTTAGGGCTGAAGGAAAAACTAGAAAAATAATTCTCTTTTCCTTAAAATTATTCTTTTATTAAACATAAATTAAGGGTCTAAAAAGACCATTTTGCCCCCTAGGGCCAAATAACATTCACTTAGGCATGCAAGGGCAAAATGACATTTACACACCAATTCAAACCCAATTAAATTTCAGATTTCTCATTATCAAATAAAATGCCAATTAATTCAATCTAATTTGCATTTCGGGCCCGAACCCGGTTCGGCCCAAAATACCGGTTGTGACTATACCGCGCCAACTCCGTCGAACACACCTGAAAAGACAACACAGGCATACTATATAATAATATAGTTCTATTAAGCACATAATTAAATTAATTTCATCATTTTACTCTTCTCGGGTCATAATTACCAAAATGCCCCTAGCTCACCAACGGGGTCTTTAACATGTTAAATTCATATAAAATCACATATATTAAATTATATAATAATATAATTTCCTCAATTATACATAATTATCTAGTTAGGGTTTTGCTAATCCTTTTCTTAATCCCGGGTATTACAATTACCCCCTCCTTATAGAAATTTCGTCCCGAAATTTACCTGAACAACTCCGGATATTTCTGCTGCATATCCGTCTCGAGCTCAGTGTTGCCTCTTCTACTTTACCGTTCCTCCACGGTACTTTCACCGGCTACGCCTTGCTTCTCAAGACTTTCTCTTCTATCAAGTATCCGCACCGGTTGTTCCTCGTATGACAAATCCGGCCGAAGTTCTAACGCTTCATAACTCAGGACATGGGACGAGTCCGAGACATACTTCCGAAGCATTGAAACATGGAACACATTATGTACCGCCGCCGGGGGCATAGCCAACCTGTACGCTACTTGCCCTATCCTCTCAAGGATTTCGAAAGGTCCAATGAACCTCGGGCTAAGCTTTCCTTTCTTCCCAAAGCGCTTTACGCCTTTCATCGGAGATATTCGGAGAAATACCATGTCCCCGACCTGAAAATCAATGTCTCGACGCTTTGGATCGGCATAACTCTTTTGCCTACTCTGAGCTGCGAGCATTCGCGCTCTAATTTTGTCAACTGCCTCACTTGTTTTCTGAACAGCTTCGGGACCCAAGAACTTTCTTTCACCCACTTCATCCCAGTGAATGGGCGATCTACATTTTCTTCCATACAAAAGTTCATAAGGAGCCATCCCGATTGTTGCCTGATAGCTGTTATTATAAGAAAACTCGATCAGGGGAAGGTACTTTACCCATGATCCTTCAAAGTCAAGCACACATGCCCGTAGCATGTCCTCTAAAATCTGAATAGTCCTCTCGGATTGCCCATCCGTTTGAGGATGAAAAGCCGTGCCGAACTTTAACCGAGTTCCCATAGCTCGATGCGTACTTTCCTGCAATCTTGATGTAAACTTCGGATCTCTATCCGACACAATGGACTTTGGGACACCATGCGGACGAACAATTTCTCTAACATATAACTCAGCATACTGATCAATGGAGAAATTCGTCCGAACAGGTAAAAAGTGAGCAGACTTTGTAAACCTGTCCACTATGACCCACACATAGTCAAATTGTCCCGTGGTTCTAGGCATACCTACCACGAAGTCCATAGCTATATCTTCCCATTTCCATTCTGGTATTTTCAGTGGTTGCAGCAACCCTGCAGGTCGCTGGTGTTCAGCTTTCACTTGCTGACATGTAAGGCACTTTGCAACATACTCAGCGATGTCATTCTTCATGCTTGGCCACCAAAACATGGCTTTCAGGTCTTGGTACATCTTTGTCGACCCTGGATGAACTGAATAAGGAGTCGTGTGAGACTCATCCATGATCTCTTTCTTGATGTTCTCATCCATAGGCACACAAACTCGATTCCCAAATCTCAACATTCCCGTTTCATCTACTCGAAAAATCACTAGCCTTCTACCGAAACCCTAGCTCGGGTTTTTATCAATTCTGAATCTTGCTTTTGCGCTTCTTTAATTCTCTCAAGAAGAGTGGATTGCAGGGTAATATTAGCCAATTGCCCCACAACCAGCTCAATTTGAGCTCGAGTCATTTCATTTGCTAGCTGTTGAGGGATTTGCTTCATAGAATTCAATTGACTCTGACCTTTTCTACTCAGGGCATCAGCAACCACGTTGGCTTTACCAGGGTGATAAAGGATCTCACAATCATAATCCTTCACCAATTCTAGCCAACGCCTCTGCCTCATATTCAAATCTTTACGGGTGAAGAAATATTTCGTACTTTTATGATCGGTGTATATCTCACATTTCTCGCCATAAAGGTAATGCCGCCAAATCTTTAGCAGAAATACCACCGCTGCGAGTTCTAAATCGTGAGTAGGGTACCTCTCGCTCGTACTCCTTTAACGCCGAGAAGCATAAGCTATTACCCTCCCAGCCTGCATAAGCACACAGCCGAGACCCTGTCTCGAGGCATCACAATATACCACAAACTTTTCCTTATCTGAAGGAAGAGTTAGTACAGGAGCGGTAATCAAGCGTTGCTTTAACTCCAGGAAACTTTTCTCACACCGATCAGTCCAAACAAATTTCTGATTCTTTCGGCCGGCTCCGTTAAGGGTACAAAGAATTTTTGAAAAACTCTCAACGAACCGACGGTAATAACTACCAAATCCGTAAAACTTCTAACCTCTGTAGCCGATTTTGGTACTGGCCAATCCCGAACAGCTTCAATTTTGGCCGGATCAACCATAATCCCATCTTTATCCACTATGTGCCCCAAGAATGAGACACGGGATAACCAGAATTCACACTTTTTGAACTTAGCATAAAGCTTGTGATCCCGTAACCTTTGCAAAACCGCTCTGAGATGCAACTCATGCTCTTCTTCTGTCTCAGAGTACACCAAAATGTCGTCAATAAATACAATCACGAACCTATCCAGATGATCCTTAAACACTCGGTTCATCAAATCCATGAATGTCGTCGGGGCATTAGTGAGTCCAAAAGACATCACAAGAAATTCATAGTGTCCATACCGAGTACGGAACGTAGTTTTCAGGATATCTTCCTCTCGAATTCTTAGCTGATGATAGCCTGAGCGAAGATCGATCTTGGAAAAACCGTCTTCCCCTTCAATTGATCAAACACATCATCAATTCGAGGTAAAGGATACTTGTTCTTGATGGTAAGCTTGTTCAACTCCCGGTAGTCAATACACATTCGCAGGGTTCCGTCTTTCTTCTTCACAAACAAAACCAGAGCACCCCAAGGTGAGTAACTCGGTCTGATGAATCCCAGATTTAGTAACTCTTGCAATTGTATCTTCAATTCCTTCAACTCAGCTGGAGCCATTCGGTACGGTGACTTAGACACTGGATCCACTCCCGGAGCCAGTTCAATAACAAATTCAATCTCCCGGACAGGTGGCAATCCCGGCAAATCTTCTGGAAAGACATCAAGGAACTCACATACCAATTTTGTATTCTCAGGCCCTGATGTCACAGGTTGGCTAGTGTCCACTGCAGTGACTATGAACCCTAGACAACCTCTACCCATCAGGTCTTTAGCTTTCAACAACGATATTCTCGGTATGCGTGCCCCTTGAACTTTACCCACGAACACCGCTGGGTTAGCACCGTCGGGCTCAAACACCACCATCTTCCGTTTGCAGTCAATCATCGCTCCATATTTAGACAGAAAATCCATTCCTAGGATTATGTCAAAATCAGATAATTGCAACTCAATTAGATTGGCGGTCAACTCACAGCCGTCAATCCAAAAAGACAAGGACCGAATCCACCTTGTGGATATTATCAGGTCTCCCGAGGGTAACAGGGTTCCAAACCCCGAAACATAAATATCACATGGCTTATGTAAACTTTCTATCACTCTACTCGATACATATGAATGAGTAGCTCCCGAATCAAATAACACAGTATAAGCACAACCATTAATAGATAACTGACCTGTCACAACTGACGGACTAGCATCGCATCCGCTTGAGTTATAGTGAAAAGTCGCCCCGGTTCCGAGCAACATTCTTCTTAGGCTCTTCTCTCTTGGCTTCGGGAACGATCTCGATAAAGTGGCCCACCATGCCACACCGGAAACATGCCTTGGCTCGGCACTCACCAGGGATGATGCTTCTTGCATTTAGAACATTCGGATATGATCGAATGAGGACCCGCGACCCCGACGGCCACCTCTGTTTCCCCGAAACTTTCTATTTCCCCTCGAAGCTCCGAAGCCTCGGCCTTCCGCTTGTGCTCGTGGTTGCCACCGTCGGTCCCCTTATCGACATTACTACCCAGGAGGGTTTGATGCCATGGCGGCATCCTTTGCGACTCGCTCCTTCATTACCCGTCGCTCGGCCTCTTCGGCAATTAAGGCCAAGTCTACCACTCTCTTATACAGAGTGTCATGGGATGTGGTAATTTTCAAGTCTCGACCGATTGTAGCATTCAAATCCTCGAACATACTTCGCTTTCGGTGAAATTGTAGGCACCCGCATCACCAAAGCAAATTTAGATAACCGATCGAATTCCGAGTATACTCGGCCACGTACATTTTCCCCTGAGTCAACTTCACAAAATCTTCTTGGTGTGAAGTCCTTACAGCCACATTATAAAACTTTTCCTCAAAAAGTTTCTTAAATTCATCCCATGTCATCACACTGACATCCCGGGTTTGATTCACTATGTCCCACCAGACGCGGGCATGATCTTGAAACATAAAGGCCGCACAATTTACTCTCTCAGTTCCCGTCACCCCCATATTATCGAGGATACGGGTAACAGTGCTCATCCACTGATCGGCCTTAATAATATCAATACCTCCCGTAAAAACCGGAGGTTGCGCCTTCACAAACCGCTCGAACACGCAGTCCCGTGCGACATAACATACCCTTGGTTACCCACCACCGGCACAGAGCCGGTGGTAACCCTTGATTAGAATTGGGACGCTTGTTGCCTCAAACGTTGCAACTCTTCTTCTTGATGAAGTATAACACTTCGCATTTCATGAAACATCCGCCGCCGCCGGCGGGAGGATTAGCATTTACTTCGCCCCCGCATTATCCCCCGCATTTTGCGGAGGTGGAGGCAAAGGCTTGGTGGATCGGTTTGGGTAACCCCGGGCTCTACTTGCTCGCCCTGTGGTCTAGATGATTGCGGAGGGTCCATTACTAGTACCCCTGTAATCAACAACCCCAGCGAGTTAAGCACAAATACCACACTTACGCACTTATTGCCTTAAACCCTAACTCATCTATTTACCTCATACATATTTACATAAACAAATAGCATTTATAGCATGGCATCACATAACACATACATACTCTAGATGCTTGCATACTGCCTAAAATGGAAAGCGGTAAACAGATGATCACACATACAAATCAAGTATTTACTCTCAATACTTACTGCACCATGAGTCGAGCCTATCTCTGACGACGAATGTACATGTTCGGCCGGTCTACAGGAAGTTTAAAAACCTTGGCGCTCTGATACCAAATTGTAACGCCCTAAATAATTAGGCACGCTACCCAAAACTATTATGAAACCCTAATCCCCTAACCGGGATTACTAATTAAAAATAGCGCAGAATTTAAACTTTTATATTAAACGATCGAAAATAAACTTGTAATATATTTAAACTTTTCAAACATAGTTGGGATCCCAAAAATATTTACAAAATTATTACAAGTTCTTTCTTACTAGCCGGCCTAAGCGGCAAAACAGAATACAAAAGTCAACACTGTTAGACCCATAACCCGCTTGGTCTGAAGTGGCGTGAACATGTACATTCTTCGTCCTGCTCCTGAAAACTCATGGCAGATCAGCTAATGCCTTACCCTTTCCTGCACAAGAGAGCACCCGTGAGCCAAGCCCAAGAAGACAAGATAAATCACAATAAATATAATATGCTCATTTACATATGTCTGTATAGCACAGACCTAATCACTATATCAACATGCCCATTTATGTCTACGTGGCGTAGACCTATGTGTTACGCTCACACATCTAATTAAATCTACGTGACGTAGAACCACGTGTTGCTCTCACACGTCTAAATACATTAAGGCCTTAGAAGCGGTTCATCTCGGTTATGAGTACCGAGTCAAACCTGATTATGCCTTGAGCACATAATCCTTAAATCTCATTTCAATTAACATGGCATGGCATTTATACACATATATCACTAGGGTAATAACCCTAGGCTATTAGACCGTTCCTATTAGGGTAATAACCCTAATCCCGGTTACTTAACATTCATGCATATCATTCTCAACATAAGCGCCACTGCGCATACTCTACGTGCTAATCACTGTCTTACCTGTTGTCCCGCAATAGTAGAGATTCCAAATCCCCGGTGCTCCCGACTGTGTGCCGTAATCCTAGTCACACACAATCCGGGATTTTCACAAATAGGGTTAACCCCTGATTTCACATTCATAAAATAAATTCATGGCATTTCAAATACAGATAATCACATAGAGCTCGAAAAGAGCTTTCCAACGGTATAAAGAACGTCCCAAACGGAGTCCCGAGTCAAAAGTTATGGCCAAAACAAAATCAGGAAAAAGATGGCTCATCCGCTGTGTTTTATGGCCATGGCGACCATAGATTCAAGTCATGGGCCACTGGGTTCGAAAAACCCAGAAAACCAGATTTTAAGGTCTAAACATGCCCACTTTTCCATATAATCGAATCTCAACCAAAATAGAGGATAAAAACACAAAATTCATGCATTAATCCACAACCAAAATCAGATTTAACAATATACAACTCTCAAGCTCTAAACTTGACCTAAAAATTCCATACAACATTTATTCAAGCTCTTGAATCTCACAACCAAATTCTCAAGCTTGAAACTAACTTAAAACAGAACCAATAATCCAAAATCAAGCATACATACAACCTAAGAATCACATCCACAACATATTAAGAGAAATCTACACCATTTTACTACAAAATCAAGCATACACAATCACTAATCATCAACTCTTTACTAACATGCATCCAAAAGAAATTCCTCAACACATTATGCTTTTCTTTCAATTTCAAAATTAGTGAAATAACTTCAGCAAGAAAGTCTAGAAGCTTACCACAACTTCAAGCTTCTATCCACAAGAAATTCAACTTTACAAAACCTTCAATTCAAGAACAATCTACAAAAATCTAAACATTTAAGAAATAAGTGAAGAGGAGAGGAGGGGTACGGTTTTAGGGCTGAAGGAAAAACTAGAAAAATAATTCTCTTTTCCTTAAAATTATTCTTTTATTAAACATAAATTAAGGGTCTAAAAAGACTATTTTGCCCCCTAGGGCCAAATAACATTCACTTAGGCATGCAAGGGCAAAATGACATTTACACACCAATTCAAACCCAATTAAATTTCAGATTTCTCATTATCAAATAAAATGCCAATTAATTCAATCTAATTTGCATTTCGGGCCCGAACCCGGTTCGGCCCAAAATACCCGGTTGTGACTATACCGCGCCAACCTGTCAGAACACACCTGAAAAGACAACACAGGCATACTATATAATAATATAGTTCTATTAAGCACATAATTAAATTAATTTCATCATTTTACTCTTCTCGGGTCATAATTACCAAAATGCCCCTAGCTCACCAACGGGGTCTTTAACATGTTAAATTCATATAAAATCACATATATTAAATTATATAATAATATAATTTCCTCAATTATACATAATTATCTAGTTAGGGTTTTGCTAATCCTTTTCTTAATCCCGGGTATTACATTGAGAGTTGCACTGAGAAGGATGATTGTTAGAAGTTGGGTTTGGTGCTGTTCGTGATGGGTGTTCTGACTGGAAAAGAAGAGAAGACCCTGGTTCCCCCATTTATCATTAGAATGGTTGAGGACATCCCTTTTTTCTACAATTACCCGTAGGGGAAAATTTCTTTCAACTTGTTGAAAGATACTTGGAGTAAGGACTTCGTACAAAAGAAAAAGCATATGGATAAGAAGATTGAGAAGGGAACGACTCAGAAGGAGTCAAAGTATTCGGCCTATGGATATGCTGTAGCATTGCAGTATTGGGCTTATGAGTCCATCCTCGAGCTTGCTGAGAAATTTGCAATCAGAAGATCGCATCGCTTTCCCCGAATGGTGAACTGAGAGAGTAAGGATGCCCCACTCGCAAAAGAGGAAGTCATCAGATTATTTGCAAAAAAAGTGAGTTTGTTAATTCATTGTATTTTCTTACGTTTATTTATTTATTTTATTTTAATTTAAGTCTAATAATCAATTTGTTATAATTTGCAGTTGACAATGTACTCCGTTTTATGTCCGCAGAGTAATGAGGCCGAGTTTTTGAGCCACGTCACTGGAGGTGAGGCGCCTCTATTTGTGGATATGGAGGAATTGGTTATTGGCAATGATGGACAACCTACTCAGGATAGTTTGCGCAGCCAAGCTTCAAAGCTTGCACACACGCTAGAACAGTGAGCGGAGGAAGCTGGAATCTTCAGAGATGATACACCAACACATTCTCCACCATCAGGGGCCCGTTCTGTTCCACCGTCTGCCTCAATGCCCGATTCTGCATCTATGCCGCAGTCAGCATCTATTCCCAGCACCTCACAGCCTCAGGTACCAATATCTTCTGCCATATTGGCAAGATTGGAGCGTGTTGAGAAGGAACAGCTTGCTTTGAAGCAAGGCCAGACTGATATTTTGAAAGGGCAGAATGAGATAATGGGTTACTTGAAGACCCTATTGGCTCTTATGGGAGATCAGAGAAGGCCCAGCGCAGAGGCAGAGCCACAGCCAGACGCCGTGTCTCCAGGAGATGAGTTCATTCTTCTCAATGATTACACACCTAATGATGTGGAAGATGTACTCCAGACACCTCAGAACATGTCGATCACGTCCATTGGAGATACCCAAGATTCAGAGGTATAGGTTTTAGAGACCGTTCCAACACCGGTGGAGAAGAGACCGAAGAAAAGGCCAAGGGGGTTTGACGAGTACACCGAAATGAAGAAGAAGATGAAGCCATCAACAGCCAATGTGAATGTTGACCCACTTCGGCCCGTTGATGAGAAGCTACTACATAGTTTTTGAAATTGGTTAGTGGGAACCATCGGAAACAAGTATCCGAGGGACGTCTTCACCGGTCTATGTGGCGTGGCTTGGTTCTCGAAGCTAAATATAGACAAAGAATGGCTTTCTGATGATGTAAGTTTATTAACTAAGTATTATATGTTGTTATTTACTGCTATTTACCGTTGTTATTTGTTTTTTTTTTTTTTAATGTTGTAATGTGGTTGTGCTGACTTATTTGTATGTGCTGTGCAGCATTTGGATGCTGCTTTCCATATGATGAGGAGGAGGCAACACTTCTTCCCGGAGTTGTACCCACGTAAGTGTACTGTCATGCCATCTTGGTTTTCCTCATCGTTGAGGAGTCGGTGGGATGCTTGGAAGAGCAATACTGACCATGATGGCTTTGTTTGGGATGAGTCCATCTTGGAACTCCTTCATGGGGATCCAAACCAATTCTTGCCTTCTTGGAAGGGTATGGAGTGCATATACATGGCCATGTTCTTGAACGGACCGAAACATTGGATCGCTATGGAGGTGAATCTTGAGTTGTGGAAGCTATTCGTCTTCGATTCGAGTCTTGGATCTCTAACGAAAGACGAACTGAATTCGCTGATGGATGTGTGGTGCCCCTTACTAGCCAAATTGGTGGACCAGTGTGGTGTATGTGACACTCATTACATGGTGATGGTCCCTCAAATGACAGCCTCCGAAAGCCAGGTCAGACAATTCAACTGGGATATAATGGACAATAAAGTTGTACCTCAGACAAAATCGAGGTAATTTAAATGCATTTTTTTTTATAGTATGTTTATTAATTAACAAAAAAAATTTATAATATTCTCTATGGTTTATTAAATTTTGCGCTTACCTACTATTGCAGCGGCGATTGTGGAATGTACGTCATAGAGCATATTGAGCATAAGTTATTGGATCTACCATTCGATGGAGTACATGATCAGCATATGTCGCTCTTTCGCCAGAGATGGGCAGTAGATTTATTCTACCAGAACTTGGCATGAACTTTGGATGCTTAATTTTTTATATTTGTTGAACAATGTTTACTTTTACACTTTTCAATTTGAACAAAATACTTTTCACTAAAATTATTTTATTTATCAGTAGAACTTGTTTTTGGCTCAGGTGTTTAACAAAGTTTAGAAATAATTTTTTAAGAAATACATAACAGTACAACACATGTTCATGCCACAAATTAAAAATATTTACACCATAAATATAAATAACATAATAGTCCAACGCATCACAATACGAATAAACTAAAAATTTATGTTCAACCTCGGTAGGTGCAAGTGCTTCTGTTGTGCCCCTTGGCACCGCACTTGCTACAGTTTCGTGATTTGATAATCCTTTCACCATTACAAGCAGTTCGGTTGTTCTTAATTCTTCCAACCTTTTGCTTCTTGGGTCGCCCTACTAGTTGCTTCTCAACAGGCACTCCAACTGTCATGTTCTTTATGTCATCAGGCAATTCCCAATCATCCTCGTCACCAACTGGCATAATTGTTCCTTCGTATGTCCTCCTCCAATATTCTGTTGTGTAATATGGCGAGCATAGTGTGTACACGCTAATACTTCGCTCCTGAGATGCAGCACATGCATGAGGACAAGGAAACTTCATGCACTGGAACAAGCCGCAAGTGTAACTCTGTTCCTGCAAGTCCACTACGCCACCGGTGAGAACTGTTCCTCCAGGGTGAACCTGCAACGTGTAAGGTCCGCATGAGTCAACGTTCAAAAACCGACATTTTTCAAAATGCAATGCCAAGTCCTCCTCCATTTCTGGTGCTAGGGGTTTCGTCCACTTGTCAGCTTTTTCTTTTCGTGAAGCAAACCACTTTTGGACTTTGGACCTCAGGAATGCCACAGCAGCAGTGATCGGGAAGCCTCTTGCATCCTTACTTGTGTTGTTGAAGCTCTCAGCCCAGTTGCTCGTCATTACATTGTAACGTACCCCTGGAAAGTACGACCGGACCCACTTTTCAAATCCAATTTCCTCAAGATATTGTGCAACCGCAGCATTCATTGCCCGAATGTTCTCAAATTCTCTGTGAAACTCTGATCTTGAGTACGTGTAGGCACACGTGTAAATGTGATTCGTGAAGACGTCAGTCTTGAACTTGTGGTTGACGTTCATAATAATGTGGTGGTAGCATGCACCGTGGTGTGCATCAGGGAACACAATATCCAAAGCACGAACAATGCTTTGATGCCTATCCGAAACAAAGGCTAAGTTCTCAACATCACCAATCGTTTCTTTCAATTTTCTCATAAAAGAGGTCCAGGAATTGTGGTTTTCACTGTCAACTATAGCAAAAGCTATCAGAAAGATATGACTCCCTGCATCCAAAGCCACTGCACACAACATTTGCCCACCATATCTAGTCTTCAAGAAAGACCCATCAACGCATACAACAGGTCGACAAAACCTAAACCCCCGAATACAAGGACCCAGAGAGAAGAAACAATACTTGAAGCGACCATCTTCTACCACAAAATCCGTGATGGTACCTAGATTTTTCAACTGTAGCATGTGTAAGTAACTAGGTAATTTCGAGTACGAATCTTCAGGTGTACCCCGAGCTAGGTGTAGTGCCTTCTCTCTGCACCTCCATGCCTTTTGATAACTCATTTGGATCCCGTAATCCTTGTGCATACTTTTTCTTATATTAGAGGCCAAGTGATCCGAGCCGTCAGTTGCGAACTTATCCTTAATTAGATGGGCAACTATCAAAGGTGATGTGTAACGCCCTAAATAATTAGGCACGCTACCCAAAATGCTTATGGAATCCTAATCCCCTAATTCGGGATTACTAATCAAAATAGCGCAGAATTTAAACTTTTAAATTAATCGGAATGAAAATAAAACTTGTAATACTTTTAAACTTTTAAACCGTTGGGATCCCAAAAATATTTACAAACTTATTACAAGTCCTTTCTTTCTAGCCGACCTAAGCGGCAAAACAGAATACAAAAGTCAACACTGTTAGACCCATAACCCGCTTGGTCTGAAGTGGCATGAACATGTACATTCCTCGCCCTGCTCCTGAAACTCATGGTTGATCAGCTAATGCCTTATACCCTTTCCTGCACAGTAGAGCACCCGTGAGCCAAGCCCAGCAAGAAAGTATATAACATAACAATAATAATATGCTCATCATACTATTTAAACAATAATGCCATTCATATATGTCTGTGTGTCACAGACCTGCATGTCACACTCACATGCCTATTTATGTCTACGTGGCGTAGACCTATGTGTTGCGCTCACACATCTATTTATATCTACGTGGCGTAGACCTACATGTTGCTCTCACACGTCTAATTACAATAAGGCCCTAGAATAGTTCATCTCGATTTTGATTACCGAGTCTAACTTGATTATACCTTGAACGCATAACCCTTAATCTCAATATGTATAAAACATAACTGATGGTGCCCACTGCACCATTGGTCTATCTACTGTAGACCTGCATGTTACGCTCACATGCCTATTTAAGTCTACGTGGCGTAGACCTACGTGTTGCTCTCACACGTCTATATACAATAAGGCCTTAGTAGGGTTTACCTCGGTTTTGATTACCGAGCCTAACCTGGTTATGCCTTGCTCGCATAACCCTATTCTTATATATATACGTAATCCATACATTACGTTCTTTCAATGGTTTATCCTGGTGATATATACCAGGTCTAACCCAGTTATGTCTCATTCACATAACTTTTAACATACATGCGTGTATTCAACATTTACTACAACATATATAATCTTAGGGTAATAACCCTAACTTACAAACAAGTAATCACTCATACAATACACTTCTATATATACTCAGATAACATTTACTAAGAATGTTAACCCTAACTCATGCTTTCACTGGATTCTTAATATTCTAGGGTAATAACCCTAGACCGCATTAAAATTAACTCAAGGTACCAACTTACCGAGTCTAGCTTAATTATGCCTTAAGCGCATAATTCATAATCTCAATATATACATTTTTCCAACGTGGCATAGTATTTATACAACATATATCACTAGGGTAATAACCCTAGGCTATTAAACCGCTCATGTTAGGGTAATAACCCTAATCCCGGTTACTAAACTTTCATGCATATCATTCACAATATGAGCGCCACTGCACATACTCTACGTGCTAATCACTGTCTTACCTGATGTCCTGCAATGATAGAGATTCCAAATCCCCGGGTGCTCCTGATCAGGTGCCGGTAATCCTAGTCACACAATCTGGGATTTCACAAATAGGGTTAACCCCTGATTTCATTTTCATAAAATATTCACATGGCATTCAAAATTCAGATATTCAAATAGATCTCGGAAAGAGCTTTCCAACGGTATATAGAACTTCCAAATCGGAGTCCGGATCACAAAGTTATGGCCATTTAAAGTTTGCAAAAAGGGTCTGCCCAGAAAGAAATGAGCGCGCCGCGGCATGCTAAATACCATGCCGCGGCATCTAGGTTCAAAACCCAGAAAAACAGCAGCAAGAACACGATTTCAACAAGAAAAATCCAATCTTTTCACCCCAATTCACAACTAAAACTCCCAAACCATAAAATAGGTTTTTAATCATGATAAAGGAAGTTTAAAACACATGCTCAAGCATCAAAATCCAACATTATAACCCCATAATTTCAGATTGCAAATCCATGAAAATCAAAGCTTTAACTTGAGTTACATCTCAAACAAACTTCCATTAACAAGAGCTTGAACTCCGATTTCAAACAATAAATTTCAGAGCTCAACAACAGAAAATTACACTAATCAAATCCTCTAATTTCTGCCCAAACTTAACCCACACAAACTTATGAATTTAAAGCTCTAAGCATGCTCAAGACAACCCCAACAACCAAGAACATGCATCACAAACTCATAAACACAACCCACATCATATTTCATGCTTTTACAACAATAATATTCAGCAAGAATCTCAAATAAAATTCAGTAAAAGAGCTACCTCAGTTCCTCCCAATTTCTAGCACAAAAGCCTTCAACACCAATCTTGATTCCAAGCCAAACTCAACCAACAATTCAAGAACAAGAATGAATTTAGAGAGAAAGAGAGAGTTTCAGCCAAGAGAGAAAAATACACAGCCACTATTGATTCATTTTTCTCTCAAAAAAACAATTTTCTAAGCTTAGAAATTAAAGGTCAAAAGACCAAAATGCCCTTATGGCTAATGCACACTTATTCACCCACACAAGGGTATTTATGTCATTCCACACTCTTTTATTTCCAAATAATTTCAGATTTCATATTATCAAATAAAATTCCAAATAATTCAATTCAAATTGCATTTTGGGCACGAACCCCGTTCGGCCCGAAATACCCGGTTGTGACTATACCGCGCAAACCTGTCAGAACACACCTGAAAAGATAACACAGGCATACTATATGATAATATAGTTCTATTAAGCAAGTAACTCAATTAATTTCATCAATTTACCCTTCTCGGGTCATAATTACTAAAATGCCCCTGGCTCACCAACGGGGTCTTAACATATTAAAATTCATATAATTTCACATATATTGAACTATATAATAATATAATTCCATCAATTACTCATAATTATCTAGTTAGGGCTTTGCTAATCCTTTTTCTTAATTCCGGGTATTACATGATGCTTGACAGTTATCTTTTCCTCGAAGATTAAGGGAACATGTATGTACATTATGAAATGTACTCACCTCAAACATGTTACAAAGTACGTTCTTCGTCGCTCTTAATCTCCACCCGCAATCTGTATCCTTACATGTGACGTACCAAATATCAGTACCAGACTTCCTAACGTAGTAGTCAAACCCTTTCTTCATTGCATACAGGCCAACAACCATCTTTAAATGCTCTTTGTCTCTAAAAAAATTTCCCACATGTAACTCCCCACCTGGTGTGCCACCCGTAGATATATAATGACTATGATCCTCGATGTCTTCTCTTGTATACATTTTCTCCTTGAATTTACCGTAACTTGTCGAAGAAGAAAATGGATCGCTCCATCCAGTCACATTGGTCCCTCGAGCATCAGTAGGACCACTAACATCATTGGTCTCTCTACCATTATTAGGACCTGTACTGTCAGTAGTTCCTCTAGCATGACTGGTTTCGCCTGGACGACTACTACTAGTACCAGGTGTTTGGCAATTTTCTCTACGGGGCATTCTTTTCCGTGTCGGTGGCCTCGGTGGTATTTGGTACGATAGTGGAGTCAAGTTCAAGGGTACAACAGCAGGGGCCTCTGTACCTTCATCGTCTCTTACGCCATCATTGCCCTCAACATAACTTTCAGGGTCTGGACCATCAAAAAAACCATCAATGAAGGGCATTTGTGCTACAATATCAGCACTCGGCATCATAGCATTTAATTCAGGTAATACATCCGCAACCAACACCTCTGGATTTATTTCTGGAACAAAACTCCCAACCTCGCTACGATTATCCTTAACAGATGTTGGTGTGGGACTAGGATCGACCCAAACATTCTTCTTTAACAAAGTCACAAATAAAGGAATAAATTCATCTGGCTTCTTTGCAAGTGTAGATAAAAAGTACCTTGCACGCTTATCATTTCGAATAACTTCAGGGCGATACTCATAACCTTTCTTGTACTTGTAATTTACTTCCAATTTCAAGTCATACTCCGCTTTGTCAACATCCAGTTCTTCGTACAAAACATCAACCAAACTTGAGTAGCTTAGGTTCGGATCAATGTCAATTGTCAAATTTTCACTCCGTTTATAAACCCAATCTCTACCATCAAGCTCCCAAACACCATTATGCATAACACACGCATTAACAGTTGAACCTGTCACATACATTTAAAAAAACACAATTATAATTTACAACAAAAATCTCACCGATAAAAGCTAAAAAACCATTTTTTTGGGCCCTATCGGACCCAAATCGGACCCAAAAAAAACTTAAAAACTGACATTTCAGGGTAAAATCGGACCCCTATCGGGGCTCCATCGGACCCCATCGGGCTCCTCCTAAATAAATAAGGAAATGGGTGGCCATCGGACCACTATCGGGGGTCCATCGGACCCGTCTCAAAAAAAGAGAAAAAAAAATGTTCTACAATGCCCATCGGACCCTATCGGGGGGTCCATCGGACCCCATCGGACCCGGCTCAAAAAAAGACAAAAAATATGTTTTACAAGCCCATCGGACCCTATCGGGATGCCATCGGACCCGGCTAAAAAAATTAGACGAAAAACATTTTAAGGCGACCATCGGACCCCTATCGGGGCCCATCGGACCCCATTGGGCTTTCACCCCTGTCAGCCCTTTTCACTATGCATCGGGCCACCATCGGGACAACATCGGACCCGATCGGGCCATACGAAAAAAATTGCAGAAACTAGGAAAATTCCAGTTTTTACACGCAGCAAACAATTTAACAGAAAAAACAGCAAAATAACAGCAACATTCCACAGATCAAGCATCAAAACAACATTCTAAACTAAGTATAATAACAACAAACAAGATTACACAAACAAAAAAAAAATTACCCATGAGTTAGTGTATGCTCGGCCAAAATGACAGAAATTAAGTGGTGAGCTTGTAGTCTAGTAGCTGCTAGTGTAGTGAGGTGAAAATAACGAGAATAGAGAAAGTAAAAATTTGAGCTTCCCTCCCTTTGTGTGGTGTAGCTACGGGCAGCAGAGAGAAGGAAAGAGAGAAGGAAAGAGAGAAGAAGTGAGAGGGAGGGGGTGAAGTAATTAAAGAGGTATTTTAGACATAATATAAAAGTTGTCATATATAGGCAATTTTATAGTATTTATGTTTAGAAAAATAATTTTAAGGTTAATTAAGTATAGATTGTCAAATTTCCCTTTAATTAAGTGATATTATAAAGTACAATACATGTATGTTCAATTTTTTTAATTAGGTAATGTATTTTTATTTTTTTTTTATTTTTGAAATAGGATTTGAGATTTTAATTTTTGAGATATTTTTTTTTTGTTATTGCGGCTACATTGGTGTGCTATTTAAATATAATCATATATACGTATTTTATATATACAATAAAAGAATGAATTTCATTGTTATACGTATTTTATATTAATCTCTCTATATATAAGGATTATATTAGAAAATATTTTGACAAAATTTGAGTTTGATTAGAGAATTAATTACTTTCAAAATATATTTTATATATTATGTCTTAATATATATTTTAAAAATATAATGATTGTAATAGATACATTCTTAATTTGTAGTTAGGAGAGTGTAGTTATAATAAAGTGTACAAATTATTAGAAGCATATTTATATCATTAAGTATTTTTAAAATAAAAAGTTTGCCGTGAAATTAAGATTTAAATATATATATATTATATATAGATGTGATTATATATTGATGTAATTTTTATTTTTAAATATATATAATAAAATTAATTATTTTTATATAAAATACCTACATAATTTTTATTTTTAAATATATATAATAATATTATAAAATTAATAAAAAAAATTTTATATTAAGTAATTGAGATATTCCGTTAAAGTTAACGTAAAAAACATAAAAAAATATCGTTAAACTAAGAATTTAGTTATATAGCCATATTTTATATAGAATAGATACTAGGTTATTGTTAAACGTATATTTAGTTTTTATTTTTGTTATGTGTATTTTAAAAATTTTATAAAGTAAAAGACATTAATTATTAATTTTTTAATTTTTTTATAAATAGAAATAATATTTAAAGTTTAAAAATTTGAGGAAATTAAATATGAAATTTAATAATATTAAAATTGAATATTCTCCTAATATTAAAAATAACAATAAAAAATAATAATATATGAATATTTATATATATTTAAATTAATTTAAAATTGATATAAGACTAATTAACTTAAAGAAAATAATATTAATATTATATATATTTAAATTAATTAAAAATAAATAATATTACTATTTATATATATTTTATAAAACTAGCCCTACTAACACTGTTAAATTTAACATAATATTCTTATATTTTTAAAATATTCCGGTAAACCAACAAAATTTGTTAGATAACACATTTTATATAAAAATCTACATAAAAAAGTTCAAAATTATTAATTTTTTTATTGAAAAAATATAAAAAAAAACCTATCTATATATTTATATAATTTTGTTGTTATGCACGATATAGCCATCTCTAAGAGGTTTGTTTCACTTTTTCTATTTTCTTAATTTTTTTTTATTATTTTTAATTATTCTTAATGACAATAAAAAGTGAGAAGACACTAAAATTTTTTAACATTTATTCAAAAAATTATTAATAATACGTATATAAATAAAATCTATAAAATATATAAATAAAATGTAAAAAGTTATTAATTATAATAATAAGTGACAAAAGAGTAAATAAAAAATAATATTTATTGTTTTGACTCATGCTATATTTTTTTTTGAAAAAAAAAATATAATTCATTAAGATAAATTCGTTGTTACAGAAGAACTCAAAAATCGTGAATAAACATCCGTCCAAACACACTCCCCTAAACTAGTAACAGAGGTTGCCAATGTATGGGCAACACCATTCGCTGAACGAGGAATGGCGCTGCAAAAACCACTAACAACAATAACTAATAACGCGTAAATATCTAATAAAATAGACTGAAAACTAAAATTTATATGAATTTTATTAATCCTATTAGAATATTTTTATTTATGGAAATTATTTTCTAATTAAGGAAATGATTTTCTATTTAAGGAAATAAATAAATAATTGATTTTCTGATAAATGAATATTTTATATTCATTGAATCTGGACAAAATCAATTATGTAATATTCTATATATGGTCAGATTTCTATATTCATTACCTGATTTGATTTCCTGAATTAATTGTCAAAATATTCTGACAATTAATGTAGCACAGATACTCATGGAGTATCTCACCTATAAATATAGAGTCTCGGTCCCCGAGCTCCTCACTGATTCTGAATTCATTCAGCAAATTCCATCTAAAGAGAGTTGAGAGAGCGAGGAAGCCCGAACTCCAATACCGAAGCTATCGCAGGGATTGAAGCTCAAAGATCAATGGCTGGAGGTACATCGATCCTTTCATTGCATATATTATTGATATGATTACAGTTTATTTTCTGCATTTCATATCATTGTATATGCTATATTACATACACTATATATATAGTCTAACAGTTGGTATCAGAGCGGATTTATCTCTGCCTTGATTTTATTTGAGTTTCATATATATATATACATACATATACTGTTCATATATATATACTTATTTCGTTCATTTCGTGGTGTATATATATATACACATATTCATATAATTCTAAATATATATATAATTTTTTATACGTATATATATATCTTTATTCTTATATATATTATATACATTTATATACTGTATATATATATATTTTTTCATTTTCACGTATATGTATATATGTTTATATATATATATATTGTATATTATATATATGTTTTATCACATAATAATAATCATAATATTCATTTTTATTATGTGATATATACATGCATATATATATACATGCATATATATAATCACGATCGGTCCATGGTTTTTGTTTTTTCCTTTTTTCATTTTTCGGTGTTTATTTCGAATTCTAAATATATTACTATATTCATATAGTATTATAGATCGATCTAAGCATTGAAAATCTATTGAAAAACTTAAAGATGGAAAATTTTTTCAGTTAAAACTTTTTCGGACCCGATTAATTTCGTGATATTAAAGTATATATTTTTTCGTGTTTTTGTGCATAAAATCTATGTGGATCTCCTTATTATTTGATTTAGAACCATTTAGATTTGAAAACACACATTTTGGTCGTCGGAAACGCAATTTCCGATCGGGTTTGGGTCGGGTTCGACGGACCCGCGTGCAGAAAAACGGGTCAAATTCGACCCGGTTTGGCTGGAGAAGACGACGCAAACGACATGTCGTTTGTCAAAAACGACGTGTCGTTTGTCAAAAACGACGTGTCGTTTGTCAAAACCGACGTGTTGTTTGACAAAAACGACGTGTCGTTTGAAAGCCTTCATTTCAGCTGTCGTTTGTAGTAAACGACATGTCGTTTTTCACACTGTGAAAAACGACATGTCGTTTTCCGTCTTCTGAGGCAGCCTCTTCATGAATGAAACGACATGTCGTTTTTACCTTAGGGAAAACGACACGTCGTTTTTGTATGTTTTACGCACACTTTAGAATATAAAAAACGACGTGTTGTTTTGCTTTTTGCAAAAACGACATGTCGTTTGGCAGTATGGATTTTTCAAAAAAAAAAAAAAAAGGGGAAATTCCGAATTTTTGATAAATTTTTTATTTATTTGGAATATTAATTATTTTCCTATTTTGTGTGTTAATTTAGTCAATAAATTGTATTTAGTTAATTTTCCATTTTTGTTTAATACATATATATAGTATAAATTGAAAATGGAAATTTGTTTAAATTTGGTAATTTATTACATGATTTATTTAGGCATGTAAAAATTGTGCTAATTTGTGCATTTAATTATATATTACCAAATTTATGCAATTTATTGTCTAAATTAATTTTGAAAAATCTGCCATTAATTTCATATTAAGGAATTAGCATTTAATTAATAATCATACATTAATTGTATTATTTTGTATTTATTTGACAAATTTATGTTTAATGCAATTAATTTGGATTTGTATGATTTAAATGCTATACATAAATTCCTTTTATAGTGCTAGATATATTTAGAAATATTCAAACATTAAGATAGGTTGAATATTTTATTTAGCAATTAAGTTTCATAAAACTTCATAAAATTATTCATAAAATATTCATAAAACTTTATAAAATGAATAAAACGTAAGTAGTTTTGTGGTTTGACATAAGAAAACATGAACCTGGGACAAATGCTCATATCTAGAACGGTTTTTAATGATCTTCGGACGACCACACTAGGAGCACTAATCTCAGTGATTGTCTATTATGTTAATAACGAAATTACTTTTAGGTAGAGCCTAATACCTAATGTCTAAAGTGAAAATATAATTTTTTATAATTAGGGAGTAGCCACAGCATCTTTAATTATATAAAATTATATATTAATTAAAATTCACCTTAATGGACAAAACTTGTAATTAATTATTTGGATATAATAATTTTACCCCACAGGGATTTTATTATATTTTTATAATTAATTAGGATAATATATTAAGTTAAATTCTCTTAATTTACCCCACAGGGAGTTATGAGGATTTGATTTAATAGTGTTATCACAAATTTTAATTAAAGATAGATTTCATTCCTCCATTATTTCTAAATTAAATACTTCATTAAATCTATCATAAAGTTCATACAATTTTATTATATTTAAAATTTTGCCCACAGGCAATTTTAGATTTAATAAAATTTTCATCTTCATCATGTTTCTACATTGGTAAAACATGAATTCATTAAAGCCTCAATTCTTTTAACATCTAAATTTTTTGTAATCCTATTCTTGCAGCTATTTCATCCACCTCTAAATATGCTGAAATTACTAGTGAAATCCCTGAGCTTAGGAGTGACAACTTCAAAATCTGGAAGGAACGAGTTCTTCTCCACCTAGCTTGCACTGACATGGATTATGCAATAAGGAAAGATGAACCAGCTGCTATCACTGATACTAGCACTGCTGCTGAGATTGCCTTTGCGTGAAAAGTGGGAGCAATCTAATCGTCTCTGCATCATGTTCATTATGTCCAAAATTCCTATGGGAATGCGTGGATCGGTGGAGCCACCTGAGAAGGTGAAAGACTTTATCAAAGTTATGGATGAGCAGTTTGACACTTCAGATAAATCCTTGTTCATCAACCTCATCCAAGAGTTCTCGTCCACAAAACTCACCGGTGTTAAAGGAGTTTGAGAACACATTTCTAAAATGAGGGACATCGCTGCTCATTTGAAGAAACTCGACGTTATCATTCCTGATACCTTCCTGGTTCATTACATCCTTCACAATCTTCCTCCACAATATGGGCCTTTCAAAATTTCCTACAACACACATAAAGAAAAATGGACTATCAATGAATTGATGACCATGTGTGTTCAAGAGGAAGCCAGGCTCCTACAGGAGCAAGGAGAAAGTGTTCACCTGACCACTCAACCTAAGAAACGCAAGCCATTCAAGAAGAACAAAGGGAAAAAGCCCATGGCTCCCAAGGCTGCCATAAAGAAAGATTCCATCAAATGTTTCTTTTGTAAACAAAAGGGACATGCTAAAAGGGAGTGCAGCCAGTTCAAGAAATGGATGGATGACAAAGGTAATCCAATTTCCTTAGTATGTTATGAATCTAATATGGCTAATGTTAATCTTAACACATGGTGGATTGATTCCGGTTCAACAATTCACATAACAAATTCCTTGCAGGATATTCAAAATCTAAGGAAGCCAGTGGCAAGTGAGCAAAGCATCTTATCTGGAAACAAGATGGGCTCACATGTGGAAGCTATTGGAACATGCAATTTAGTTTTAAGTAATGGTTTTGTTTTAAAGTTAGAAAAGACCTTTTATGTACCAAGTTTCTCTAGAAACTTGATTTCAGTTTCAAGACTTATACCCTTTGGTTTTTCCTTTACATTTTCAGACAAATATTTCAATTTATATTATAAATTCGAATGTGTTGGAAATGGTATTTTGTATGATGGTCTTTACTGCCTTAATTTACAAAATAATACCACTAATAATGTTATGCATGTTCACGCTGGCACTAAAAGATGTGTTATGAAAGAGGATTCCTTTACATTGTGGCACGGAGATTGGGACATATCTCCATTGATAGAATTAAAAGGTTGGTAAAAGATGGGGTACTCAATACCTTAGATTTTATCGACTTTGATACTTGTGTTGATTGCATTAAGGGAAAGCAAACCTCCAAGTACGTCAAAACGGTGTCCATAGGAGTTCTGAAATATTAGAAATCATACATACTGATATATGTAGTCCAGATATGGAGTCACATGGTCAGAAATACTTCATCTCATTCATAGATGATTACTCACGCTACATGTATATCTACTTACTTCATAATAAAAGTGAAGCATTAGATGTCTTTAAGATATTTAAAGCTGAAGTAGAGAAACAATGCAACAAGCAAATTAAGATAGTGAGATCAGATAGAGGAGGTGAGTATTATGGTAGATACACAGAAGATGGACAAGCACCTAGTGCATTTGCGAAGTTTCTTGAAGAAAATGGGATTGTTGCCCATTACACCTTGCCCGGTACACCCGAGCAAAATGGTGTTGCAGAAAGAAGAAACCGAACATTAATGGACATGGTGCGGAGTATGCTTAGTAGCAACTCTAATCTTCCTAAATCCTTGTGGACTGAAGCATTAAAGACATCCGTGTACATATTAAACCGAGTTCCAACAAAGGCAGTCTCAAAAACTCCGTTTGAATTATGGAAAGGTTGGAAACCAAGTTTGAATCATGTACGCATTTGGGGATGTCCATCTGAAGTCAGAATATATAATCCACAAGAGAAGAAATTGGACCCAAGGACCATAAGCGGATTCTTTATAGGGTACGCTGAAAAGTCTAAAGGTTACAAGTTTTATTGTCCATCTCATAGCACAAGAATTGTGGAATCAAGGAATGCAAAATTTCTTGAGAATGCCTTGATCAGTGGGAGTGATCAATCAAAGGACTTAGGTCCTGAGAAAGATCCTTCAGAACCTTCCACTTCAAAAGCAAGATTGATAATGGTTAACACTCCTGTAGTTCAAACGAATGTTGAACAACCATTACCAATCACTGAAGATCCACAAGTTGGTAATGATAATCCAGTAGATCAAAATGTTCAAGAGTTGCCTGCAACTGTTGAACAACCTGCTGCTGCTCCCCAAGAGCCTGTTGGTGAAGTCTTAAGAAGATCTACTAGACCTATCAAACCAAAGATTTACAAAGACTATGTTGTGTATTTATTAGAATCTGATATTGGAATTGGAAATGATCCAGAAACGTTTTTACAAGCTATGAACAGTAGAGAATCAAAATTGTGGTACAATGCTATGGATGATGAAATGAATTCTATGAGGTGCAACAAAGTCTGGGAACTTGTAAAGTTGCCTAATGGGGCGAGAGCCATTGGCTGTAAATGGGTCTATAAAACTAAGAAAGACTCATTAGGCAACACTGAGAGGTACAAAGCGAGACTTGTTGCTAAAGGATTCACTCAAGAGGAAGGAATTGACTATACGGAGACTTTTTCTCCTGTATCAAAGAAAGATTCCCTCAGAGTCATCTTGGCATTAGTTGCTCATTTTGATTTAGAGCTGGAGCAGATGGATGTAAAAACTGCTTTTCTGAACGGTGATCTAGAGGAGGAGGTATACATGAAACAACCAGAAGGATTCTCCTCTAGTGAAGGTCAGGATTTGGTATGCAAGCTCAAGAAGTCCATCTATGGATTAAAACAAGCATCCCGCCAATGGTATTTAAAATTTCATGATGTCATCTCTTCCTTTGGATTTGAAGAGAATGTCATGGATCAATGCATATACCTGAAGGAAAGTGGGAGTAAGATCTGTTTTCTTGTTTTATATGTGGACGATATTCTTCTTGCATCCAATGATAAAGGGTTGCTACGTGAAGTGAAACAATTTCTTTCAAAGAACTTTGAGATGAAAGACATGGGTGAAGCATCCTATGTCATAGGCATTAAGATTCATAGAGATAGATACCGAGGTATCTTAGGTTTATCTCAAGAAGCCTACATCAACAGAGTTTTAGAAAGATTTCATATGAAAGATTGTTCACCGAGCGTTGCTCCAATTATGAAGGGTGATAAATTAAATTTGAGCCAGTGCCCAAAGAATGATTTTGAAAGAGAACAAATGAAGAACATTCCTTATGCTTCTGCTGTCGGAAGCCTAATGTATGCTCAGGTGTGCACAAGACCCGACATTGCTTATTCTGTCGGAATGTTAGGAAGATTTCGAGTAACCCGGGGATAGACCACCGGAAAGCTGCAAAGAAAGTAATGAGGTATCTTCAGGGTACTAAGGATTACAAACTGATGTTCAAACGAACTGACAATCTAGAAGTAGTTGGCTACTCAGACTCAGATTTCGCTGGTTGTACTGATTCACGTAAATCTACATCTGGTTACGTGTTTATGTTTGCTGGTGGAGCTGTGTCCTGGAGGAGTAACAAACAAACTTTAACTGCTACTTCTACTATGGAGGCTGAGTTCGTTTCTTGTTTTGAGGCTACATCACATGGTGTATGGCTAAAGAGTTTCATTTCAGGCCTTAGAGTGGTTGATTCCATTGCAAGACCGCTAAAGATGTTCTGTGACAATTCAGCTGCTGTTTTCATGGCTAAGAACAACAAAAGTGGAAGTCAAAGCAAGCACATCGACATTAAGTACTTAGCTATTAGAGAACGTGTTAAGGAAAATAAAGTGGTCATTCAACACATTAGCACTGAATTGATGATTGCCGATCCTATGACAAAAGGCTTGCCACCTCATAAATTCAAGGATCATGTAGAGAACATGGGACTTGGTTCCCTTATGTAATTTGTACAAATAAAGTTATTATCAATGAAACTCTTATTTTGATTTTCTCATATTTATGCGCATCTTAATTTTACATTTGAGAAAAATTTCAGAGGACCTGAATAAACATAAGGTTTAGGGTTTATTCACTTAAGTACATTGCCACATAAAGTACATTGTTATATAATAAATGTATTGTAATACATGGAAGATAATACTCGATTCATAATGAGGACATGTCGCTATGATTCGTATGTTTATTATATAATGAGGAACGTTGGGTTTGAATATTTTAGTTTAAATGCTGACCAAGTGGGAGAATATTAGAATATTTTTATTTATGGAAATTATTTTCTAATTAAGGAAATGATTTTCTATTTAAGGAAATAAATAAATAATTGATTTTCTGATAAATGAATATTTTATATTCATTGAATCTGGACAAAATCAATTATGTAATATTCTATATATGGTCAGATTTCTATATTCATTACCTGATTTGATTTCCTGAATTAATTGTCAAAATATTCTGACAATTAATGTAGCACAGATACTCATGGAGTATCTCACCTATAAATATAGAGTCTCGGTCCCCGAGCTCCTCACTGATTTTGAATTCATTCAGCAAATTCCATCTAAAGAGAGTTGAGAGAGCGAGGAAGCCCGAACTCCAATACCGAAGCTATCGCAGGGATTGAAGCTCAAAGATCAATGGCTGGAGGTACATCGATCCTTTCATTGCATATATTATTGATATGATTACAGTTTATTTTCCGCATTTCATATCATTGTATATGCTATATTACATACACTATATATATAGTCTAACAAATCCAACCAATTACCATTGTAGAATCACTATTAATAATGAAGATATTGAAACTATATTGATGCGCAAGAGTTAGGCCTAGACGAATGGCAAGCAACTTCGTCACATTAACAGAAAAATTACCTAACACACCAGATGACCATGCCACCCAAACTATATCCGCAGCATCCCGTATCACTTTCTCCAATCCGACAAAGTCCCTCCTCAGAATCACTGAATTTGACACAAATTTTAACATTCTCTAAATTTGAATCATTTTACCCTACAATTAGAATTTACTTTTATAAAAATCGACTAATATATATATATATATATCACACTTTAAATATTTCATTAAAACTGCTCACAAAAAATAATACTAAAATTAGATTTTATATATATATATATTTTTCTAATTGATTAATTGATTTAGCTAATAAGTATTTTGTAAAGTCTAGCAAGGACCAAAGTAGGGTGCCGCATCTGAGTTTGGAGACCACCTTATTACTATTTATTCTCATTGCATTTGAATTGTTAAATAATTAAAGACATCATGTTAAAACTTCACATTATTGTTTATTAGAACTTCAACTACGTCAATTAATGAGTATTATTATAGGGTATTAAGGTGTCTACCATTATTTGTTGGAATTATTTTACTAAGATCTTAGATTTACTAACAAGTATGTTATTTAATATCCTAAATATGAACTTCTAAAACGATATGAAATAAACACATATAAAGTATAAGAAATATTACAGTGGTTGCAGCGGAATATAATGTCTCTTTCCGCTCAGATCTCTAACCCTTATATCTTTACTGCAGTAGAGTATTACCAAGATCTGAGCCCAAATGTCCTTCTCTTGAATCTGGATTCTTCACAGCCTTACACACTATGATTGAGATACCACTTGATGTGTGTGGGCACTCACTCTTTCACTATAGGCTTGGTTTAGAAGAGAGGAAGAGAGAGGAAGAGAGGTTTCGGCTAGGGTATACGAAGAAGGCTCAAAATTTATCTGAAGGAAAGAGATGCATCATCTTTTTTCCTAAAGCTATCACTACATATTTATAGGAAACCACATAGGGTTAGGTTAGATTTATTTGGCATTAAAATAATGAAAAAAAATAAATGGTAAATTGCTACATAAGTGGCCGGCCATGACATGGATTGGGCCCCACTTAGTAATTTTGCCATTTTGTCATTTTTTCATCTCATTTTCTCAAAAATGCCAATTTTCTAATTTAACCACTTAAATGCCAATTCTAATTATTTGATAAATAAAAATTATTTATTAAATAATATTGTCATTTAATATATTGATTAATTAGACTAATCAAAGTCTCTTAATTAACAAATGAATCCTAGAAACTCTTTCTTCACAATTAAGCCCTTGCTTAGTGAAAATTCATAAACTAGACATAGTCTAATTTTAGAATTATAATTGATTAATCAAAATCAATTAACTGAGTCTTACAAGTAGTATTGTCTCAACTAGTATGGGGACCATGGACCTATATATCTGAGCTTCCAATAAGTAGCTCCAGAATTTACTAAGTAAATTCACTGACTTATTAATTCCTTGTTGCATCCACTCATAGAATATGGAATTGCACTCTCAGTTATATAGAACGCTCTATATGTTCTACGATATAGATACGCTATTAGTTATCCATTGTTATAATCTCAATAATCAATTATCCTCTATAGATGATCTACATTGTATATGGATTAAATTACCGTTACACCCTTCAATGTATTTTATCCTTAAAACACTTAGCCACCTATAAACGATATTTCAGTGAACTAAACATAATTACTGAAATGAGTACTCAACCATTTATCTCTATTTAGCCAAGCTCAAAGGAAATTATCATTTCACTTATATGTCTAGAAAGAAGCTATAGATTCCATATCTATGTTTAGCGCTCCCACTCAATTGCACTACCATGTTCCCAAAATGTACGTATCACCCTGAACAAAAAGTATGCTTAACTAACAAATCAAAGAACATGTATAATACTCTTGAGATTGAACCTAACCATGTCAGGATTAAGATCATTTGATCTAAGATCAACTAGTTGATATTGAATTGAATAGATATTACGGTAAGTTTATCATATCCGATTCAAAGTTCAATATCGCTCCCTTCCAATGCATACTCCATGCATCCAACCTAAGCTTTACTTTAACCAATGCCCTGTAAAGGACATAGCACTTATCCAATGTGCAAGTAAACTATGTTGTAGATTATCATATCAGTTAAACCCTGTGTAATGATAAATCTAGGAATATATATTTAATCACATCTTGATTACTTTCCACTGTGCTGACGACACAATAAATAAGAATATAAATGTGATAAGAGTTTGGATGAATTTATAAATCAAATAAACATATAAATGATAACATGAACCAAATGACACACAAATAGGTGATGAAAATACTTCTGTTTCTTTATTGATATTTAAAAGATAAATATTACATTGAAATAGAGTTTTATTTAGGGCATAAAATCCAACACTATTATGAAGTGACGCTTTATAATTAGTTGGTGTTGCCTTTGATTTTTCCTAAAATATGTGGCCGCGAATGAGGGTGACACGTAGACCTAAAAGAGCATCCACTCACAAAAATCAATTAAGTCTTGGGCGAGAAAGTACACCTCATGAAGCGAGCCTCCCGGAGGAGAGCATAAGACACGCTTTTACTCTCCGGAAGGCTAGAACTGTAACAAAGCATCTCTGGGAGGGAAAGAGATTGTTCGAACAGTCACTTCGCATTTAATGCCGCATGGGGGAAAACGTATCACCATAAAAGGATTTGACAGATGGTGTAAGCCCCTTTTTATGGCGATTACACAACAATTGACGAGTCTAGTGACGGCTACATTATGAGCAATCACATCAAACAAGAGAGGATAAAAGATTATATCCACCTAACCCCTAAGATACCTACGGTATAGGTCATGTATTTCCTATTTTGTATCTGCTAGAAATTTGTGCCCCTAAGAGGCTAACATAAAAAGACAAGTGATCTTTCTCTAGGGATCCCCCCGAAAAACACTATAAATACCCCATAGACATAATGGAAAAGGGGCGGATTGATTAATTAAGGAATCGAAAAGAGTAAAGAAGAGAGAGATTCACCAAGAACATTCTTTGTAAAAATACTCTCATTAATAACAAAGATATGTGGACTAAGGCTCATTAATGCCTCAACCACGTAAAAATCACCTGCATTAAACTTTCCTACAACTCTTCTCATTCTACTATTTAATTGGTTGCCGAAAACCTCGGTCAACAGTTAGGTTTTATAATCTTTATTAAAAGTAAAATAAATAGGATCCGATATTAAATTATACTAATAATAATATTATATCTCACAAAAATATTAGTTAGTATAAGTTCGTTTAACATTTCTTTGAATAGATGGTGACCACTACTACTGCTTTTAAATCTTCACTTTACAAGGTTACTTTTATTTAAATGGAAAATTTGGGGCATTAATTCATGAGCATTGCTATTAGGTACTACTAGTGTCTAACACTTATACTTTTTAAAAGTAAATATATTAAAGTATATGAGACCCGATATTTAGTTGAACCAATAGCAATATTGACACATAGGAGGATGTTAAACACTTTTTGCATTTTTCTTAATTCTTAAGTAGTTCAAATTGTTACAATTTAATGCCAATGAGATTTTTTTTTGGCGGCAATAGTAGTCTCTTAGTTGTTATCTTTCTGTTATCTTTGACTTTGACTGATATAATGGACACATAACAACTTTCAACATTTAATTGAGAAAAACTAATTAAATTAATAAACAAAATTTTAAAATAAAACATAAAATAGATCAATCCTCCACTTTCCTAGTCTCAGGGTCTGTAACTGTTTCCTCTTCCCAGTATTTAAAGTTAGGACTGCGTAATTTTATTTTGTGTAATGCATTTATTTTATTTTTGGGTGGGCCTGTGCCAACCAACAGCAGCCTTTCGTCATTTAGTCCGCCTTCCATGTTTAATGCATTTGCCAAGTGAAGAGCTGCCTGAGCTTGTCTATGCGCTATGAAGCAATTGGGGGGGTTGGCTCCTCTTCCTTTACCCAATTTCCATCCTTAATTAAGAACCCACACTCCATCCAGGCCTTCCACTCCCATAACCATTCAACAACACTTGTTCTGTCGAATTCCATCCAAATATTTCCAATACACGCTCAACATTGTTCTTCCTGAAAGTTTTAAGGACAATTCCACTCATCTTAACCCAACATTTGATCATGCGGTCAATCTTACAAATGTATGATTCCCATCTTCAACCTCCATTTTCACCTTCCACCACCCCACATAAGATTTCCATATACAACTAAAGATCGTGAGAAACATGTTGCCATTATCTGGACGCTTGGCTATATATAACCCTGCCAATTTAGCACTTCTCCCAAAAATCCACAACCCCCTGTTCATCAATCTCCCACTCCTCCTCGGTTCCACAACCAACCAAGCACAAGTAACCATAACACACCAATCATAGTTCAAAGTCACAGAGACTAGAGAGAAAATCTCGGGGGGAAGGATTGTTGCTTATTTTGCATTATTACTCCACCCTCCAAAAAGTAGAGTTATGAATGGGACATTTATAGTGGACTGAATGATATATCAACATTATACTATTTTTTTTAAACCTCGACATTTGTAGTGGACAATGGGACATATGTTATATCATTGGTTTATCTAAACCTCGAGATCTTATCTCATTCAAAGATGAATGGTTTGATTTGATTGGCAAAAAATATCAAATAAGATATGATTTGAAAATGAAAAAAAAAAATATATAAACAAAAAATCATCACCTTATTTTTCTTCTCTTATGTCGTTAAAAAACTGTTGGTGATTTTAGATACAACGCACTTAATAAGTTTACATAAAATAGATTTTATTGGATTCTTCTTTTTTCTATGTGTCTGTCAAAAACCAAACTCCATTACACTGACAAATTATATATATATACTTATTCTGAAAGATTAAAGCTAATGATGCAATAGTACCCGCATGCGGCTGCGGCATGCCCACTTTTGTGTTTTTGACCCTTATTATTATTATTATTATTATTATTATTATTATTATTATTATTATTTTCTTCTCTTTTTCTAATAGATACCATTGGATACCATACCAAAATCTTACGAAGCCATTAAGCTATCAAATAAATAAATAAGGACTATATATATATATTAATCTTCTAACTAAAATCCTATCTAAAAGACTTATCAATTAATCATAAATAATTAACCAACAAAAAAATTACAAGTTATTGGCCAAAGCTGTCCAAGCTTTGCCACTTTTTTCTTTACTTTTTCTCTTGTTGACCAACAAGGAATAATGTGGTTGAAAGATATAAAACCAATCTTTTGAACCACAAATATAAACAAAGGGTATATCTCCTCGGATGCTTTTTGCTTCCTAAGACATAGTACAATATGGAAATGATAATAATAATTATCTAGTTATCAGTATGCAAGGTAGAATCCAAAGCCAATATTCAGCTTCTACCTTATATGCCAATGCATAAAATTGTAATCGGTATGCAAGGTAGAATCCAAAGCCAATATTTAGCTTCTACCTTATGCCAATGCATAAAATTGTAATCGGTATGCAAGGTAGAACCTAAAGCCAATATTCAGCTTCTACCTTATGCCAATGCATAGAAATGTAAAATGAATAGGATTCTTATCCTTCTAATGCTAAACACTACTTAACGATGATGATCATAACAAAAAATAAAAAAAAAAGACTTTCCCTAGCTATTGTTCTAAAAAAGCAAACATGTGTTAGCTGAGCAAAGCTTTTGTACGTAATCCCCATACTGCTGAGGCAAATACGGGTATTGTACCATTTGAGGGTATTGCACATTGAAACCAGGGTGATGAGCTTGGCCACTCTGTGCATATTGAGCATATAAAGGGTAGAAATTAGGGTACATGGCAGCAGCTGCCCCAGAACCCCCAGAGGTTGCTACATATGGTGGATATTGTTGACCTCCATACACACCATAATAGTTCTGCAAATTCAATTTTTTTTTTCTTTTTAAGTTGTAATAATGGAATCCAATGAAAGAAAAGAATGTATGATAGGAGCATGAATTAGTATTTACCATGGGATACATGGAGTCTTGTGAATACCCGGTGTAACTGTAAATTAGCCCCCATACAAGAAATAAATGAATCAATGTTTGAAGTAAAACTGAAAAGCAGGGGGAATTTAGGAAAGAAAAAAACTAATAGTAATAATTTGAGGATTTAATGTTAATAATTATGAGCGTTTTAGCTTACCCATAAGCTGAGTAAGGAATTGAATATTGAGCAGTGGGTTGGTGAAAGTATGTTGATGTTGAGCCTTGATAAGCTGGTGGAGTCACTATTCCAGGGCTTGGTCTAAACCTTCCTGCTCCTCCTGCAGGAACAAAAAATAAGAAAAAAGAAAAAAAAATATATAATGACATCCTTTGAAGCTTGTAAGAATGGAAATGTGATAATTTTAATTAGGATTAACATAATCAATTGTCAAATATTGAATATTTAATTATGATGAGATTGAATGTTATTTTTGAATATCTAATTAAATTTGATGTTGGATGAAATATCCAATCTAATTAATTAATTAGTATTTTTATTTAATTTAAATTTTTTTTTGAAGGAAATTTAGTTTAGAAGTTGTGAGATTTTATGTTGTTCTACTTAAAAATATTTTTAATGTATACATGAAAATTATTAGGATTAAAATTTGACATTTTTTGGGGGTTGGATCAAATCCAATTTAATAAATATTAGATCTATGGATCTGATAAGAAAATACTAAAAATACTAATACTAAGTTTAAAAGATTAGATAAATCCGAAACAATTTAGTAAATATATATGAAATGTATACAAAGAATAAAACAAATCTAATCGAATATTCAAATGACTCGAATTAATTGGATTAGATCGGTTAACAAAATTTAATTATTGGATCGGATCTAGGCCTAAAACATATGATCTATCTAATTAATTAAGAGAAAGATAAGAGATTCCAGACCATGTTGAGGAGTTGGTGGACGGGTTTTCTGTGCACCAAGAGAGGCAACGTTACAGTTTGCTCTTCTTCCATCAATCACAGGAGATGGGTTTTGACATGCTCTTATGGCTGCCTCTGGATCCTTAAAAGTAACCTATGAAAATATAAGGCCAAATAAAAAAAATGAAAAAAAGAAGAAGAAAGACTCATCTTTCTTAATCACAAATACAAATACAAAAACATTATGAGAATGATGAAACATGAAATGGGCTTACAAAGCCATAGCCCTTGGATCTTCCAGTGTTTTTATCTGTAATAACAACAGCTTCTAAGATCTCTCCAAACTGTTCAAAATATCTTTTCATGGTCTCCCTTTGAGTCTCCCAAGCCAACCCTCCAACAAAGATTTTGGTAAGAGTTGTGTCACTGAATTGTCCCGGATTGTTATTACCAACCATCTGAAATTGCCTTGGTTGAGACATAGAAGAGTTGCAAAAATAAAATAAAATAAAAGATCAACTCTATATCTATAAAAAGAAAAGAATAATAATAAAAATAAATATAAAAATTATTAATAATAATATTCGTCTTCTTCTAGTTCTCTCCTCCTCCTCCTCCTACCTTCTGTCTATAACTTGTTCTTGTTCTTGTTGTTTTTTAAGAAAGAGAAAAAGAAACCATCACCCATATAAAAAATAAAAGATAATAATAATATAAATTATTATCATATATTATACACAAGTAACACAACTAATAACAATAATAATAAACCAAAGACCAGATAATATTATTATGGAAAAAAAAAAAGTAGAAGACAAAAAAAAAGCTGGTAGTGGGCACCCACGACGACAATAGTAGGCTCAACCTTGTCCAATAAAAACTCAAAGACCAAAGAGAGAGAAGAGACCAATGTTTCTTTTTATTATTATTATTAATTTTTTTCTTCTTCTCTTTGCTGTAATCAGCACTACTTTCTTTCTGGCTCTGCTATATACACACATTATATTTACAATTATATATAATACATTTGTGGGAGGTGGGTCTGATGCATAAACATTGCTTCGCTGTATTCAACCTTACATTTTATATAAAAATAAATAAATATGAAAAATCTCTCTATTGCCCTCGTCTTAATATTGTTGTCCTGAGCTCCGTTTATGGCATTTGGTGGGGACTCTCATATCATATCGTATAAAAAAGGAGACAGTAGTAATTTGTACATGTACATATACATATAGTATATATATACTGTAATCTGTACATACATATGTAGTACTCAAGCGTTGTTGTTTTCTTCAATCTTAAACAATCATAACATTTATAACCTACTTAAACTTAAATGATCGATTTGCACTCACCAGTATTTGGTGTAGGTGGTAAAATTTGAAACTATAAGTTAATTTTGGATGAAGAAGAATCCGTACTCATCTACTGATTTCGGGTTGATTTATTAGAGGGTTTAAAAGTGGTATTATATTAAATAACAAGAAAAAATACTTTTGCATAAAATTTTATAATGTATTAATTATTATGAGTGAACCATATTATTTTATATATAAATAAACTTGTATTATAATATTTAGAAAAAGTTTAAGATTAGAGATACTCTAGACTTAGAACTGCATTCAGAATTGTACTTAAACTTAAATTTGGACTCCAATCTCGAAACTAGAACTTGACCCGAACCTCACCCAAAATCGATCCCAATCCCCGGCTCTAAACCTAAACCTAGACCTAGGCCCAAGCACCGTACACTGGACCCAAATTCTGAACTCCAAACTCTAAACCAGAATTGGGATTTGGATCCCAAATCTTGGATCTAATTCCTAAGTTCGTTCGAGATTGTGATCCAAAGTTACGAGATTGGATCGAATTTATAATAAAGTTAGTATAATTTTACTAAATCTATTAATATGTTAATATAAGTGAATATCAAACATAATATTATTTTAAATAATAATAATTCAATACAATCTAATGAGCCCTAGATGTTTTTAGAAACTGCACCAACTTATTAAGAAGGGTACACTGGTCTTTCCAAAAAGAAGTAAAAGGCAACCCATTGGCTGTTGTGGAATTTTGTTGAAATTATAAGTATAATAATATAATAAAAATGTAGACATACTGATACGTTTTTTTTCAAGGGAACATAATTATGAGGTGGAAGAATTTTTTTTCTTTTTTTTTGAAGGAAGATTTCGAAGAATTATGGATGATTGTTTTAGATTAAAAAATGATAAAAGGAATAGTTAGAAGTTAGAAGGAAGAGATTAGAGGAAATGCGGGTAATTAGAGAGAATTATTGGGTTAGAGCATATGCAGCCGATATCATTTAAACACTGAAACCGAATCATTACTGTCGCTACCGCTCAACTGCTTTGGACTCTCCAATACAACGGTCAAACCTCTCCTTTTTCCTTTTATTTCTCATTCAAATCAAAGTAATTCTGTTTTTTTTTTTTTTTGAATAATCAAAGTAATTCTGTTAGTATTTTCGTGGTAGTGGCTAAAACTTTCTAAATGTATTATGCAATTGATTAGAATATTTTTTAAAAATTATTATATTGTTTTTAATATTTAGAAAGGTACTAAATATTATTAGTGCTTTTTAATATTTTTCTTTCTATTAACTACAATATCTAGTATTAGCGGTGCTTAATACTAGAAGTATTTACCATTATCTAAATGTATTACCTTGTAAATAATTAACAAGACATAGTAATAATTAGTTAATTAAAATATGTGTGATCTTATATTTAATTATGCAAATATCAATATACCATCTAACCATCTTTTGCTTATGAGGACTTATTTAGTATCTTTAGAGTTATGAGAGTGTAAAATAGAACGATATTAATATTGTTAGATTTTTTATTAATTTTTTTTTTAATATTTTGACATCTCACAATCAGTTTTTCAACCAGTTTGCACAGTATGCATATTCACAGTCGTCTATAGTATAAGGCACAGTTTAAAATCGTCGCCTATACCCTGTTATAGGCGATGGTTTTAAACCGTTAGGAAGTCCACATTAGCAACAGTTTTTAACTGTCGCCTATTTTTCCCATTTTACGACGGTCGTATAGGCAACGGTTATAGAAACTGACAGGAATACTTTAAATGACTGTTTTAAAAACGTCAGAAAAAATCATTTTTGTAGTATTAGAAATTCCTTTGTCTTTTGATGTGTGAGTGCTTACCTTCTCCCGAAGTAAGACTTTGACAAGTCTTCTTCCAATTTCCAAAGACCCTTCTCGTATTCAATGAAGTTCTTCAACCTATTCTAAGAATAGTGTAAGCACAATAAATAAAGACTAAAACCTAGCTGAACACTTTAGGTTTTCACAAAAGAAATTCTCTCCTCATAAAGATGAAAATATAAAAAATGAAACTAGAAGATGTGAGAAACATTTGTGTGCTATTTAGGTCCTATTTATAGAACATAGAAATTGTAAAGATAACCACAAATACGTTTACACAACTGTAAAAAACTTTCCTAAAAAAATCCATAATTGCAGCATCAAGTTTCTATTCTGCTGCAGCAGATCAAGACAAAACATGAAACTTTCTAAATAGGACCAAGATCACGATTTGGTCTTCAACACCTGCCAAATAAAGATTATTTCATCTACTATATACATAGCGAAAACGAGATTAACAATTAGAGAAAGCAAAAGTCAATTTTTCTAAAAATAGACAACTTTTCATAAAGAGATTTTCTTCTCTTGTATGACATGTTTGCTAAACAAAAAATAACAATTGTAAATAAAAGTTTCAAAGAAAAAGAGCAATCAAAGCCACGAAATTAACACAAGATAAACATTTTAATTCACAAATAAATTAAATAATATTTTGACAACTAAATTACCAAAAAAATGGCCTAACAATACAATCTCCCCCTTTGGCACTTTAGAAAATTAAAATATTTTTTAATTTTCAAATACTTGCAACACAAAGTTAGCAAAATCACAGAAATAAACCCCTCTTGAAAAGCACATCATTAACACAAAATACAATACTAATTTTAACAAAAGTTTAACACATAAACCAAACTTAAGTTCCCATGAAAAAAGGGTCCAGAGTTAAACACACAAACCAAAAATTGAAACTTACTACTCTCCTTTTTTGTTAATCTCAACAGACAAATAACGCAAAGATGGACTCAAAGTGTCGACTAACCTTTAAAGAAATCGTCCCTCATAGATTTTTTTTAATGGAGGTCACAAGAATCAAGAATTAAGGAGAGAATACATAGACCTATTTGAACTAATTTTGGGTTGTCACGTCACTGTCTCATTCTTTTCTTTTATATATATATACTAGGCGACAACTACATGCAAGGCACCTTGTACATATATATTTTTTGGTTTGCTTAATTATTTTATTTAAAATATTTGATTTAATAATAGAAATATTATTTCTAAATTTTATTATATATTTTATAAGATGAGATGTTTAATCATTTAAAAATATTACATGGATAATGTTCTTATTCTAATTTTTATAAAATTAGTTATATGTTATTTATAATCTAAGATGAAGATTTAACAACTTCTTCTTGTTTTACTTATTCAATAGAGTTTACATTGAAATTTTTGTATTTTGAGTCTTTATCTTCTCTTGATTAGTATAAATTTATAGTATCCAATACTTTGTTGACAATTCATTAGAAATACTTTCAATATATTTAGTCTTTTTTTAAGAAATATATTATAAAAGTTATTATTAATTAGTCCTTGCCAAACCAGAGAATTTATCTATGCAAATCTACAAGGACACAATTAGAGATTGAATCACAAGACTTTGCAAAAGTTAGCAAGTCTTGAATGGAGCTTTACTATTTATAGAGAGATGATTACAGAGTTAGTTACAAGGCTTTGATTAAGAAAAGAAATAACAGAAAAAGATGACAGCTAATACAAGTGGCACAACTAACTAACAACTAACTGTTTCAACTAACTCAGTATACTGTTTATCATCCACCCTCAAGTGAAATAGTGAGGGACACACTTTGAGCTTGTCTTTGAGGTAGTGAAAACAATCAGTTGAGAGACACTTGGTAAGGATGTCAGTTATTTGGTCAATAGATGGAACATAATGAACTTTTAATGTCTTGGCCAACAGTTGATCTCTAATAAAATGTTGATCGATTTCTATATGTTTAGACCGTGCATTAAACACAGGATTAGCTGCAAGTGATGTTGTACTTTAGTTCTCAACCCAAATGATTGGGCATGCTAGAAGAGAAACCTGAATTTCTTTGAGTAAATGGTAGATCCAGTTCACCTATGCAGCAGTATTTGTCAAAGCACGAAATTCACTCTCAGTGCTTGATCGAGCAACTACTTATTGCTTCTTAGCTGACCAGGAGATTAAATTTTCACCAAGAAATATAGCATAACCACCAGTTGATTTTATGTCCCTGTTAGGCTATTTTTAGCCTAAGTTTTGGGTCACATTTTATAGTTGTTTTTCTTCTTTATTATTATTTTTGGAATAAAATTACGCTTGTTTTCTTTGATTTCAGGTTTCTACACTTGGGATGTAGAAATTGGACAAATTTCGGAAAACAGTGATCTATAAAATAGAGAAAATTTTGAAAGAGAATAAAGCTGAAAATTCAATCCTAAATTCGACTATGTTCTGGTCATATTTTGGAAGAAGTCAAAACATAAAAGTTTTAGATCTCTTTCTTATCTTTCCAACTCATCTTGAATCAGCCCATTTGGAGTTCGTATGAGAAAGTTATGCCCATTTTACTAAAAGATGTCGAAGCTGAAAATTCCATCTCGCCGCGGCGAGATTTCCATGGCCGCGGCTAGAAAGTCTGGGCAGAAACGTGGTTTTTTGATGCACTTTTGGCCGCGGCGAGTGTCCGTACGGTCAGGGGTATTTTTGTTCGATAAACTCTAAAAATTAGTTATAAATAGAAAACTGCGATTAGAAGTCAAAGGAAGCGATTTGGAACCCTAAAACACAGCAGAGAGCGGCAGGAAGAGCAGAAGAAATCAAAGTGAAGATCCAGAATCAATCCACCAACAATTTCTTTCTTTATTCCTCTTTAATTTCTTTATGTTGAATATTGTTATAGGAATGGTTATGGATTTATTTCTGAACTAAATTTCCCATTTAGGGAGGATGATGATTGTTGTTTAATGTTTTGCCTAGTTAATGTTTAATTGCCATTCCTTCATTCTTGTTTGTGAAATTATCTTAATTTGTGTTTAATTTCATGTTTAAGATTGATCACCTTGTGCATGCTTTATGATCTCAATTCGAAATCTAAAAAATGAGAATTGAGAATGCTAAAATTTGGATAATCGATGTTCTATGTGAAACGAGAGTATTCACATGACTTATGTGACAAGTAGATTATTACCTAATGTTGATTTCATGTTAGTTTAATTAAGGAATTAATTAGATAACATGTGACTTAGAACCTAGAAGATCTGAAAAGAGCTAGGTTACTTTATAATCTGTCATTCACTTCAAGAATAGGATAGCAATTAGGCATTAACGATTTGGGTAAATAACAACAGGATTCTCCTCCCTATTATCTCATCTTGCTTAAACTCTAACTGTGTTATAAGTTTTTTGAATATCTTTAATTCTTTTAAATCAAAATTCTCTACGATTTGCCAAATAGAATTATAGGTATAGTTTAGTAGTAGTTAATCCAATTCCCTGTGGTTCGACCTCACCTGTGTGAGTTTACTACTTGATTGCGTATACTTGCGTAGTGTTTATAAATTTTAGCAACAAGTTTTTGGCGCCGTTGCCGGGGAATTGTATAAAGATTGATATTACACAAAATTATACTAACTTCTACTTTGGTTTATTTCTCTTGCTAAATTTCTAACCTGTCTCTTGCAAAGTTGCTTTTATCTATTTCAGGTATCTTGAGTGCATGCGCCGCCAAGGGCAAGCAGTTGTATTACCCGTCGACCCTGAAATCGAGAAAACTTGTAGGAGAAACAGGAGGAACAAAAGGCAAGAGAGAGTTTCAGCACCTGCTGAAACACCAGAAATCATGGCTGACAACGCTAATGCTGCGAATAATGGAGGCAACAACGGTAATAATGGAGGTGTCGTTGAAGGTCAAGCTAATGGCCGCATCTTGAGAGATTATATCCTCCCAACTCTTACGGGGGTTCAATCATGCGTTAGGCCACCGGCAGTGGATGCTAACAACTTCGAAATCAAGCCTGCCATACTACAAATGGTGGAGTCTTCAGTCCAGTTTGGTGGACTCCCTTCTGAAGACCCCAATCTGCATCTATCGAACTTCATGGAGTTATGTCAGACCTTCAAAGTCAATGGGGTTAGTGATGACGCCATCCGTTTGAGACTGTTTCCATTCTCACTGAGAGAGCGAGCCAAGAGTTGGTTGATCTCCTTGCCACCAAATTCTATAGCAACATGGACAGACTTAGCAACAAAATTTCTGTCTAAATTCTTCCCTCCAGCAAAGTCTGCAAAGCTGCAAGGAGAAATAAACAACTTCTGCCAACAAGATAATGAATCTCTCCATGAGGCTTGGGAAAGGTTTAAAGATCTGATCAGAAAGTGCCCTCATCACGGTATAGAGAAGTGGATGCTGGTTCACAATTTCTACAACGGGTTGGTTGGTAACACTAGAACTCTGATAGATGCGGCAACTGGTGGAGCTCTTATGAGAAAGAGTGCTAATGAGGCTTACGATCTATTGGAGTAGATGGCTCTAAACAATCAGCAGTGGCTAACTGAAAGGAGTCAAACTAAGAAAGTAGCTGGTGTGCTAGAGGTTGATGCCATCACAAAGTTGACAGCTCAGGTTGAGGCCTTGACAAAGCTGATTGCAGGGCAAGCTAAACAAGCCCAAGTTATTTGTGAGATATGTGGAGGCAACCATCACTTTTTAGATTGTCAAGTAGATGTGGATAATTTGCCAATGGATCAAGCAAAAGCCATTGGGAACTACTCCCAAAATAATAATTATGGGCACAACCAACAGGGGTTCTACCAGCAGAGAAATCAGCCCCAACAAAACCAACAACAAAGTCCTAGTGGAAGCTCCAATATCCAAGCTGATTTATTGCTCCAATTCATGATGGAGACTAGAGCCTCTATTAAAACTCTAGAAACTCAGATGGAACAATTGGCTACTCAAGTGGCAAAACAAGCTCAAGAAAATTCACCTAGCACTAGTGAGGCAAAAGGAAAAGAGCAATGTAAAGCAATTTCCTTGAGGAGTGGAAAGAGTTATGAAGGACCTAGTGGCAAGCAACCAGTTGAAGATGGGGTTCAGGATCAATAGGCACAGACACAGGCACCAAAGGAAAAGAAAGCTACTGATAGCCCTGCACCACCACAACAGTCTCCACCAATCAGTATTGATCATCATGTGAAGATACCTTATCCTCAGAGACTCCGAAAGACCAATCTAGACAAGCAGTTTACAAAATTTCTAGAGGTCTTCAAAAGACTACACATCAACATTCCTTTTGCTGAAGCCTTGGAACAAATGCCCCGTTATGTGAAGTTCATGAAGGAGATATTGTCTAAGAAGAGAAAAATGGAAGACTATGAAACAGTGGCATTAACTGAGGACTGTAGCGCCATTTTGCAAAAGAAACTACCGCCCAAGCTTAAAGATCTGGGTAGTTTCAATATTCCATGCTCTATAGGGGGTTCAGTGGAAACTAAAGCTCTATGTGATCTGGGAGCAAGCATTAATCTAATGCCATTGTCTGTCTTCAAAAGGCTAGGATTGGGAAAAGCAAAGCCTACAACAGTGACTCTACAACTGGCAGATCGTTCTTTGACTCATCCTCGTGGGATAATTGAAGATGTACTGGTGAAGGTTGGTAAGTTTATCTTCCCTGTTGATTTCCTAATTCTTGATATGAAGGAAGATTCAACTATTCCCATTATTTTGGGAAGACCATTCTTAGCCACGGGCCGAGCATTAATAGATTTTCAAAAGGGGGAGTTAAAGTTGCGAGTGCAAGATGAAGAGGTCAGTTTTAATGTTTTTACCCCAACCGACATTCCTACCTGTTGCAAGATTGAGATGGTGAAAGGTTCTTTTGTTAAAGCTGATAAGAAGAAAGCAAAGCCTAAAGAGCGACTTCGAACGATTCAGCGTCGTTGGAAAAGATTGATGTGTGGTAGTTCTGAAGGTGATCTTACTCTTGTGCAAAACTCTGAAATCAACACTATTGGTGGTAAATTTTCTTCATTTAGTACGAGGGCTCTTTTGGATGAAAAGGGTCCACCAAACTCCTTCTAATGGGGCTCAGGTAAGTTTCTCTCAACACAGTTTTATTTTCACACATTGGGGACAATGTGCATCTTTAGTTTGGGGGGAGAGACTTAATTTTTTTCTTTCAGTTTATTTCAGTTTTTTTTTTTTTTCAGTTTTTTTTTTTTCGTTTAGTTAGTTTTTTTTAGTGTCGTGTGTTGATATCTGAGCTGGAATATTGATTGAACTACTGTTATTCACTTGTGCAATTTATTAAAATCTTAATTGTGTGCTTGACTCATAACTTTTTGATTTAAATTGGATGTGTATTAGAAGGTTGTTCATGTAGATGTAAAACATTTATTTTTGACGCATATTACTTGTGTTCTAGTTGGATTGTGGAATGTTGGCTTGACATGGAATAGAATTTGTTTGACATACTCTCTTGAAGCGAAATTCTTGTTGATTTTTGTTTGGAATGTGATTTAGGAAAGTTTTCTTTGGATCGATTGAGCCTTTCAAGCCTACCTAAAAAGTTTTATCCTTAGTATACCCAAAGTTGAGCCTTAGCCTATTTCAAAAAAAAAAAAAAAAATTACCACTTAACTAAGCTTAATTTGTTATCTTTAACTACTTTCATTCTCAACGTACCTTATTATGCCATAAGTTTTTAATCAAGTTTGGGGGGAATGAGGTGTTGTAAGTGGGGAATAATTTTGAAAGTAAGAGATTGAAAAAAAAAAATAATAGCTGTTATGTGTTGTGCCTCTATTGTAAAAAGAAAGAAGACAAAAGAGAAAAAAAAAAAGAAAATGTGATAATTTCTTCTTGAGAATCAATTGTGAACAATGGGGTAGGCACATAGGAAAAAAATATGCAATCTCTTACTATCTTCTTTGGGGTATATGAAAAAGAAAAAAATACGTGGGTGCTTGTTTGGTATAATTGTGCTTATGGTATAATGTAGCTTAAATGACTTTTTTATCTACCCATTTACCTAAGCCATGCTAATATAACCGAAAAAGACCTATTCATTCCGAGCAAAAATTATAAATATTAGTGGAGAGAGGTATGTCATCCAAACTTATTGAACATGGGTTAGGGGAATGTCGAAAAGTGTAGAATGGTTGTGATATGAATGTCAAATGCAATGTTTTGTGTCTGTATGAATTGCTTACTTCTAAATGGTGCATCCAAGTTAGTTCTTAGAGTTATTGAGTTGAAATTCTGGTTATTGATTTGCTTGAAGTTGTGCAGGTGGTAGTGGTAGTTCAATCATTGGAAGGTTTAGTTATCTATTGCATTGTTTTTTTTTTTAGTTTAGTTGAGTTTTAGCTTTACTCGGGGGCGAGTAAAGATTCAGTTTGGGGGAATTTGTTAGGCTATTTTTAGCCTAAGTTTTGGGTCACATTTTATAGTTGTTTTTCTTCTTTATTATTATTTTTGGAATATAATTACGCTTGTTTTCTTTGATTTCAGGTTTCTACACATGGGATGTAGAAATTGGACAAATTTCGGAAAACAGTGATCTATAAAATAGAGAAAATTTTGAAAGAGAATAAAGCTGAAAATTCAAGCCTGAATTCGACTATGTTCTGGTCATATTTTGGAAGAAGTCAAAACATAAAAGTTTTAGATCTCTTTCTTATCTTTCCAACGCATCTTGAATCAGCCCATTTGGAGTTTGTATGAGAAAGTTATGCCCATTTTACTAAAAGATGTCGAAGCTGAAAATTCCATCTCGCCGCGGCGAGATTTCCATGGCCGCGGCTAGAAAGTCTGGGCAAAAACGTGGACTTTTGATGCACTTTTGGCCACGGCGAGACCACTTTTGGCCGCGGCGAGCGTCCGTACGGTCAGGGGTATTTTTGTCCGATAAACTCTAAAAATTAGTTATAAATAGAAAACTGCGATTAGAAGTCAAAGGAAGCGATTTGGAACCCTAAAACACAGCAGAGAGCGGCAGGAAGAGCAGAAGAAATCAAAGTGAAGATCCAGAATCAATCCACCAACAGTTTCTTTCTTTATTCCTCTTTAATTTCTTTATGTTGAATATTGTTATAGGAATGGTTATGGATTTATTTCTGAACTAAATTTCCCATTTAGGGAGGATGATGATTGTTGTTTAATGTTTTGCCTAGTTAATGTTTAATTGCCATTCCTTCATTCTTGTTTGTGAAATTATCTTAATTTGTGTTTAATTTCATGTTTAAGATTGATCACCTTGTGCATGCTTTATGATCTCAATTCAAAATCTGAAAAAGTGAGAATTGAGAATGCTAAAATTTGGATAATCGATGTTCTATGTGAAACGAGAGTATTCACATGACTTATGTGACAAGTAGATTATTACCTAATGTTGATTTCATGTTAGTTTAATTAAGGAATTAATTAGATAACATGTGACTTAGAACCTAGAAGATCTGAAAAGAGCTAGGTTACTTTATAATCTGTCATTCACTTCAAGAATAGGATAGCAATTAGGCATTAACGATTTGGGTAAATAACAACAGGATTCTCCTCCCTATTATCTCATCTTGCTTAAACTCTAACTGTGTTATAAGTTTTTTGAATATCTTTAATTCTTTTAAATCAAAATTCTCTACGATTTGCCAAATAGAATTATAGGTATAGTTTAGTAGTAGTTAATCCAATTCCCTGTGGTTCGACCTCACCTGTGTGAGTTTACTACTTGATTGCGTATACTTGTGAGTGTTTATAAATTTTAGCAACAGTCCCAGTCAGCATCTAAGTAAGCTTGGAGATCCATTCTTGCAGTTGGTTGTATGAACATTCCCTCATGAATTATATCCTTCAAATACCTAAATAACCTTTTCCAGGCATCCCGATGTGTGGTTTTAGGAGAATGGAAGAATTGACTTAGCTTATTAAAGACAATTTGTGAGTTGAACTTGTGGGGCTAGGACTTAGTTTTGCTCCATCCATTTTGATTTTGCTGAGTAGTTCAGCTATGTATTTGGATTGGGATAAGTGCATATATTCCAGGTTTGTTTCTTTGAATTTCCACGCCCAAAATGTAGTGAAGGGGCCCCAGATCTTTGACATTAAACTCATTGTTGAGATCTCGAATGAGACTTGATATTAAGGACTTATTAGGACTTGTAACCAATATGTCATCAACATATACAAGTAATAGAATTTGCTTGTCACCAGATCCTGAAAAGAACTGTGAGTTATTTGATCGAGAACAGGTAAAACCTTTACTACCAAGTGTTGATTTGAGTTTTTCATTCCAAGCTCTAGGAGCTTGTTTAAGGCCATAAATGGTTTTGTTCAATTTGCACACATGTGTAGGGTACTCAAGATTAATAAAACCAGGTGGCTGATTCATAAAGACTGATTCTTTGAGTGTGCCATTGAGAAATGCATTGGAGACATCAAGCTGAGTGATGTCCCAATTGTGTAAAATAGCCAAGGTTAGCAGTGTCCTCACAGTAGTTGGCTTAACTACAAGACTAAAAGTTTCTATGTAGTCTATCCCTAGAGTTTGAGAATACCCTTTTGCCACTAGTCTAGATTTGAATTTGTCTATTGAGCCATCATGTAATATCCCGAAAAATTATTATGATAATTAATTGGATATATTTTATTGAATATGTAATAGAATTAATGTTAGGGTAAGATTGTGATCTTACTTAGGCTAATTGTGTGATAATTAGAGAAAAATTAATATGTGAATAAATAAAGCGTAATTTATTAATTACGGAGATTTTATTAGATTAAGTGGGTATAGTAAATACCATTTTTGAAATAAAATATTTTCAAGCCCGGCGACTGTGGGAACTCGACGGAGTGGTCAAAGATGTCACGACAAAATAAAATGGATTCATTTGGAAATATACTGGACTAATTTAGAGTTCTAAGTTATTGATTTGGTTATTCTATAGCTTAAGTTTTAGGAAGAGGGGTAAAAACCCTAATTTGTTTTTATGTGGTTTTCTAGTAGGTGTGGGCTGATTAATAACTTGGGTTTTATTTATGTTCCTTAAATTTCAATCAGTTCTTAGAAAGTTTGATCAAGAATTGAAGTTCTCTAAGTTGAGGGGTAAGTTCTCTAGCTTTTCTTAATTGATTTTCTTGATGTATGAATTGAGTTTTGGGTTAGGTTTTATAGATTTCAGAACTGTGGTGTTAAATTAATTTTAGATTGTGTTTATAGGATTGAATTAGGGAATCCTTGTGCATAGGTTATGTGATTGTTGTGGCTGTTAGAATTAGAGTTGGAATTTTGGTTTAAGAACTTGATTTTTGGTTCTAACATGGTGTTTTGCATAATTTGATGAATTGTGGTGAATTGATGATTTGAATACCTTATTTTTATGTTATTGAACTGTTCTGTGAAGTTTGGGAACAATTGGTTAGGTTTGGAGCAAGTTTTGGGACTTTAAAAATCTGAAATTTTCGAGTTTCTGCAGTAGTGAACCGAAATTCTGGATGGTCAATTTTTAGGAATCGTCGATTTTTGTATTTTAGCCATAACTTTTCACTCGGTAGTCCGTTTTAGACATTCTATATACAGTTTCGAAGCTTATGAAGAGCTCTACCGTATGAGTCATAGATTAGAGCCAAAAGATGTATTTTGTTTTAGGGTATTTTCACCATAAGATTCGATAGAAAACCCTAGGTTATTTTATACAAGTTTTAGACAGTATTTTGGAATAGACCCTTATTGATTTACTTTTGTCGTGACATTGGAACCAAGATCGTCGAGCATCGTTCCACTCAGGCCAGCTCGCATACCTGACTTTGGACTTGAGGTAAGAAAAGTATTAAGCACTGTTTATGGTTAATGATATGATTGTTATAGTCTCGATTATGATCGAGATCCCGATATGTATTTGTTGTGACTCGATTATAATCGAGAATAATGATATATAATTGTTATGACTCGACCGTGATTAAGGTGATGATAAGGGATGATTATTATCGTTTGTGACTCGAGTATAATCGAGATAATGATGAGAAATGATTATTATCGTTTGTGACTCGATTATGATCGAGGGGAAGGACAATTATTACCGTTATTGTGAATAAAAAAAGATACGGTCATTACTGTTATGAGTAATTACTCCTGAAACTGCGGATAAGTTTTTTACTTATCGTTCACTGTATCAGGCAACGATAGTGACATACGTAGCTCGTGGTTAACGAGTGGTAGAGGTACTTTATGAAGTACCCAGATTGTGTGATTACAATATTATGAAATTGATGAAGCATGTTATTATGTGATGAGTGATAATCAAATATGTTTTGTTATAGTGTGACTATACGAATTTTATACTACTTATGAATTTAGTCACTTTTCTTGCAGAGTCTCAATGACTAACAGGAGGTAAGAATACATGTTTATAGGAATGTAAGATTAGAGTGCTTTATGAAGCACTGAGATTATATGGTTATGGTAATATATGAATTAGTGTGCTTTATGAAGCACTGAAAGTGAGTGTTTATAATGATGTATGATTAGGGTGCTTTATGAAACACTGAGATTGTTGATTATGAATAGCTATAAATATTCTTTATTATGTAATAAGTGTGCTTGCATAAACATTAAGTTGTATATGTACATTGAATATGTATGACCTATTGGTACGAATACTATATTGTAATGAAATATGCTAGCACTTTCCATGATGTCTAATTAGTAGCTTTTCTTGCTGAGTCATTGTGACTCACGGGTGCTTCATGGTGCAGGTAAAAAAGTTAGAAGCTGCGTTCGACCATGAGTCAAAGGTCTCCGAGCAATGTACATATCAGTCGTGGTGTCTTAGCATTCGGGAAGCAGGATCGACTTCTTTTCTATGTTTGGAAATGTAACTTTAATTTTTGTAATAGTGATTTTGTAACCTATTGTAAAAGAATTTTATAAACAGGGGATCCCCGTATTATGGTGTAATAAGTATGAAAGTTTTATTTCAACTTAATCAAAAAGTTTTTAATTAAACCACACTTTTTCCAAACTAATAGATTAGAAAGAAATAAGTTTGTAAAAGCACACATGTGGCGTCCCTGAGGGTCAGGACATTACAACATGGTATCAGAACGACCAAGGTTTAATGATCCTGAAGACTGGCTCGATATGTACATTGGCTGCAAAGACTCGTTCGACTCATGGCTTAGTAAGTGTTAATTGTTAGTTGATTAATAGACTATTTATTGATTGTTTGAATTGCCTGCTTATTTGAAATGTGTAAGCTGTTAGAGAAACATGATAAGTTATGATAAAATTGTTATATATGTTTATGTATATGTGGTAATACATATTAGCATTTATTCTGGTTTGAAAGATGTTAATGATGGAAAGAAATGGTCGCGAGTGTACTGGAAGATGTACCTGGACCGATCTAGTAAGAATAATGGCGAGCTTACCAGGCTCGGAGGTTGTAGTATGAGTACGAATTTTCCACTACCATAAGACTAGGAGCAAATGTATGCCATGAGGTAAGAGATTACCTGAGTGGCAAGGTTGTAGAACTTACATAGTTGATCCCGTGCAGCGTGGTGATGGAGGATGACACTAAGATGGATCGATTGGTAAAGTTTTGTTTTAATGAAGCGGCTGCTAAGGCCGCTAGGAAGACTTTAATGTGGAACAAGTATATCACTTAGAATGTGGATATAGTGGCTAAACAGCTAAAAGTTGTCTGACCTTATGCGCAGGTGGTTGAGCTAACCCTTTCTGCTAAGGGTGCAAGAACTAGATCACAAAAGAAATAATATAAGGAGAGATTTATGAAAGTAAATGTCCAATGTTGGATCAGGTAAAGGGTGTTAACCCTAATGAACTCAAGGGAAAAATATTAATAACCCACCAGTTATGGGTTTTAGTAGGAGAATTTAAGGTACTGTTGGGGATTGGATTGACCAGTAAAGTATAGTGCAAACATCGATTGTGAAAGAAAGGTGGCAATTATTGATACAAAAAGGTGAGGACCCATTTGTGTTCTTGGGCTAGGTTTAAAGGTCCCAAAATCCATTAATCACGATATTTAAGGTAGAAGGTTTATTATGGGATGGATGTACCAACCTTTCAGTTAGTGTGATAAATATTACAAAGGGAACATCGGTGGGACAGAGACAAAATCTTGTGGTCCAAGGGTTTCTAGATGCCTTTTCAGAAGAGCCACCAAGGTTATTGATAAAGCAGGAAATTGACTCTTAATTGAGTTGATATTGGGGGTAAAACCTGTATCTAAAGTTCTGAATTGGATGGTAACTGTAGAATTGAAAGGGTAAAGATTTCGTTGTAGGAAATGTTAGGCTTGAAATTGCTAGTTTGAGTATTTTATTCTAGAGTACGCTAGTTTTATTTGTGAGGAAGAAGGACGAAACTTTATGAGTGTGTAATGACTGCTGGGAGATTAAATCAATTAACGGTGAAGAATAAGTATCCTTGTCAAGGATAGATGCTATTGAACAATTTTAAGGCAGGATTGTCTTCTCTAGGATCGGTCTTCAATCTGGTTATTTCCAGTTGAAGACTCGAAAGAATGATATTCCCAAAATAGTTTTTCGTATCGATGACTCTGTAGTTGTCCTCATTAATGGTATTATGATTTCTTTCGATTCAAAGGAGACATATGAGAGACATCTTTATATAGTGCTGTAATATTTCTAGAAGCATAAGTTTTATGCTAAATATAAGAAACGCGAGTTTTGTTGACCCCAACTTTACTCTAAAGGTTAGAGATTTTCTGGAACTAACAGGATGCTATAGAATATTTGTTGAGGGTTGTCTACGCCCTTAGTAGAATTAAATCGAAGGAATTGAAATGGAGGTTAACCATTACACTAATGTTAACATTGCCAGTCAGTGAGGAGAAATTATGATTCGATGTGATACTTCTAAACAAGGATTAAATTGTATTTTGACACAGTCCAGGAGAGTTATTGCATGTGCTTCTAAACGATTGAAGAAATGTGAATAATAGTATTCCAATTATGATATTAAATTGATAGCAGTGGCTTCTGCCTTGGGAATTTAGCGCTTTTACCTGTTTGGCAAAAGCACGAAGTTTATACGAATCATAAGAGCCTCAATATTTTATCATTTGGAAAGATTTAATTAGGAGGCATTGACGATGGTTAAAGCTGATTGAAGATTATAACAGTGTGATTCCCTACCTTTTTGGGAAGAAAATTAGTTGTGGATACTTTAAACCAAAGAGGTCTAGGATAAGTTTGGAAACGAAAAGATCTCACCAAAGGTTGCTAGAAATGTAACCAGAATAGGGATTGAGTTCATAATAGGAGAACTTGTTAATATTACATTGTAGTTTAATATGTTGGAAAGAAATAAAGTGGCCCAGCAGAGTGACTCTGAACTTTAGAAGTACAAGGAAAGGCTTGGAACCGGATTGGAAAATGACTTTTTAATTTCGTTTAAAGGAATTTTATGATATAAAGACAAGGTTGGTGTATCAGTCAGATAAGGATATTAAATAGGAGGTTCTAAATGAATTTTATACTACACCATACTCTTTATACTCGGGAGTAACTAAGATATATAAGATCAATACAGTATCTTTATCATAGTGGAATATATTTATGGCAGATTAGTGTGCTAATCTATTTGTCAAGGAAATAGTTCGACCCTGTGATGCTCTGAAAGTAATTATCTCAGATTGAGATTTAAAATTTATATCCAAATCCTGAGAGTCTGTAACGAGTATGTATAATAGATTTGAAGGTTCTTGAAATAAGCATCTCCCTCTGATTAAGTTTTCATACAATAATAGTTATCAGAGTACTGTTGATGTGGCACCGTACAAAATGTTTTAGGAAAAGGAAATATCGTTCACTTATTCATTGGAATAAAGTTAGTGGACCTATTATGGTCGACCATTTTGGAATAAAGTAAGCCTAGTTTCTATAATATGACGATGTTTCCTTTCAGCTCGACCATTTTGTTCATGGTCATGGGCAAGGATGTTGAAAATGGACTCCATGTTAAGTTAGAAAGGAAGCTAGAGACCTATATTCACCTCCCCAATCTGATTGAACAGGCTTAATAGGGAGATCATCAAATTCTTTTTCAGCAAGAACTTTAAACTGTAGAAAGGTTCTATAGGCTTGAGATTTTGCAGACAACGAAAAGATCCATGTAAATTTGCAAAAATCGTCTATGAAATGAATGTAGTACCTATGCCTTTCTTTAGATGCTATATGAGATGGTCCCCACAAGTCTGTGTGGACCAATTCTAAAGGTTGAGAGGCCCTAGACTCAGAGATAGAAGATGGTAGTTTATGGCTTTTGCCTTTTTTGCCTACAAAACTTTAGGTTTCTTAGGTTGCTTGGAATATGTAAGGTAGCTAGAATCTTAGCTAAGATTTCAGGAGCAGGATGGCCAAGTTTTGAGTGCCATAAATTTATATCAAATTTTTGAGCAAGAAATAATGCAGAATTATGAGCAATAGACAATGTACAAACATTATTTTTATTAATTGGTAAACCAGTACAAGAGGAAGAGACTGTATTAATAGTACTCTTATTATATTAAGATGAACTAAAAATAGAAGGTTGTACAAATTCTTGATTGTTTGCAGATGAAACAGTACAACTTGACTTAGAGTTTGATTGCTTGGTGACTAGATGACACTCAAGCTGAACCTTAGAAGGGAAAGAACTGTGAGACAACATGTAGAGACCATTTTTAAGCCTCTTCTTGAGTAGCACTCTCCTTGTGATTTTGGCCTTAACAAACTAATATTTGGAGTGAAATTCTAAGAAAACATTATTTTCTGCTGTTAACTTAAAGACACTAATAAGATTTTTAGTTATAGTGGGAACTTTAAGGACATTATTTAAATGTAAAGATGAATTAGAAAAGGGGATTGAATAGTTACCAATATGACTAATAGCGAGTCTTTGCCATTTCCAACAGTAAGAGTATCAGAACCTAAATATGGAATTTTAGATTCAAGATGTTCCATGCCCTGTGCTATATGATTGGTTGCACCTGTGTTAGCATACCAATCATAATCTTCCACAAACTCTAGTAATGCTGAACTAGAGTAAACCTATTAATCATCTTGCTCATCAATTTAAGCAAGAAAGACCTTAAAGTCATTAATCTTGAGTGTGACAAAGGCTTTGTCGAATCTGTAATGACAGACATCATCCGTGTGTCCATCTTTGTGACAAACTTGACAGAGTAATCGTGGAATTGATGGATTGCCTTTACCATAGGGATGACCCTGAGCACGATTGTTGGAAGGATACCCACGACCTTGATTTGCTTATGTGCAATAGCCATTTCTTGTGTTGGATCTTGTATTGTGGATACTAAGATTTGTTGAGATGTTGGAATTAGAGTCTCCAATAGAGTAATATCTTCCAAGCCTGCTTACATAGGTTAACAATAAAGATTTTATAGATTCTAATGAAAGATTATCCACAAACTTGTAACATGAACAACCACAATATCATACTCAGGTCCCAATGTGTTAAGCATGTGCATTATGAGATCACTGTTATCAAGAGGATGACCAGCCGTGGACAAAGAATCAGCAAGAAGTTTCACTTTGTCACAGTAATCAGAGATTGAAAGATTACCTTTCCTAATTTTTGAGATCTGAGATTTGATTTGATGCAATCTAGCCTTGGACTGACTGACAAATTTTTGCTCCAGGGCACGCTAAGCGTCGAAGGAGGAGTTATACTGAGCCAGAGATCCAAGAATCGTCTCTGACATTGAAGATCGAAGACAACTCAGTAAGAATTGATCTTTTCGTTGCTAGGTGGTGAATTCTGGATTGACAACTCCATTGACGGAGTTCGAACAGGGACAACACTATTGAGAAGAATGTCATCAAGGCCATGCCCAATGACAGTGGGAATTACTTGCGATTTCCATGCAAGAAAGTTGGTTCGATCTAATCGAATAATAAGAGATGAATTCAGAGAATTCTGAAATGGATTCCATTACTGAATTGGCAGAGCATCCGGAGTTACAGCAACAAAGGTTTGAGCAATAGGTTTAGGGTGACGAGGATTCATGATCGACGTTGGTCAAAGCGCTTCCTGATATCATGTAAAACCAGAAAACTAATTTATGCAAATCTACAAGGACACAGTTAGAGATTGAATCACAAGACTTTGAAAAAGTTAGCAAGTCTTGAATGGAGCTTTACTATTTATAGAGAGATGCTTACAGAGTTAGTTACAAGGCTTTGATCAAGAAAAGAAATAATAGAAAAACATGACAGCTAATACAAGTGGCACAACTAACTGTTTCAAGTAACTCAGTACACTGTTTATCAGTCCTCAATTATTAATTATTTTTTTTTTTTTTTGAATAGAAGGTGAAACTTCATTAACTTATAATAGCCAAATCGGCCATTATAGAAGAATGTACAGCATTAGGGATATTGCTGACATTAAAGATGCAATCAGACCAATAACAAGAACCGCGAGCAAGACAATGAGCGGTTTTGTTAGCAGATCGCGACACAAATGTAACAGACACATCACACAAACAATCTAACAAACGTTTACAATCGGAAATTAACAAACCAAAAACAGAAGGCATAAAAACTGAACTAGAAAGAGCTTGAACTGACACAAGGGAATCGGTTTCAACAACTACATTAGACCATTGTTTACCCTTGATCCAGCTCAAAGCTTCCTTGATCCCAAAAGCTTCCACAGTTGTCGATTGAACATTCCCCACCCTTAGAATAGTAGATGCTTCAATCAACTGACCATTACTATCTCGAGCTACTATTCCAACACCATACGATCCCGTACTTTGAAAAATTACACCGTCAACATTCACCTTGATTTTATTAGCTTCGGGTTGAGACCAATGCTCCTCCTTGTGATGATTATTTTTGGACACCATCAAGGGTTCAAACCGATTGGACTGAGCATAACACCATTGATCAAGGACTGAACGTGCATGGGAAACAACTTCAGCAGCTGTACGGGTCTTGTTCTTCCAAAGTAGCTCATTTCTAGCTTTCCAAATGGACCAAGCCACCATAGAACCTTCCTCAACCATTCCTACCCGACCTCTGTGCAGCAGGGACTCGAACCAGAGAGAGAAATCTGATCCGACAGCAGCAGTAGCAGTGCACACGGCCGCCCGATTCCAGCAGCTTTGTGCGAATTGACACTCAAGAAGAACATGGCTGATGGATTCAGCACTAGAGTGACAGAAAACACAAGCAGCAGGGACATCCACATGCTTCGTTTGGAGCTGCGTTCGAGTAGGCAAACATTGAGTGAGAGCCTTCCACATAAAATGCAGAACTTTAGGTGGAATCTTGATTTTCCAAAGCCTTTTCCACACTAAATCCTCCATTTCATGACCCCAATTACCTTTATCCATTTGAATAGCCTTGTATGCACTCTTCACTGTGTAAAAACCTGAGTGCTCATGTTTCCAATAATAATTATCACCCCTTCCAACATTAATTGGAGTACTCATAATAACAGAAGCATCTCTTTGGTTAAATAAATCCCTCACCAATTCAACATCCCAACATTGACCATTTGGGCTCATTAATTGGCGCACTCTGCTATGTGCAAGAACAGGGTGAGTAGATGTAACAAACGGATTGATATCATCAGCTAACCATGGGATATTCAGTACTTCAATATCTCCCACTCCCACTCTGATTTTTGCACCAGCAAGAATTAAACTCTGAGATTCATGAATGCTACGCCATATGTAACTCGGGTTGGCACCAAGAGGAGCACTTAACATTGAGCTATGAGGATAGTAGCGAGCCTTGTACACACGACTAACCAGCGTATCAGCCCCTTGTAGCAGCCGCCAAGCTTGTTTTCCAAGAAGTGACAGATTGTAATCCCGGAGATTGCGAAAACCAAGGCCTCCAATACTCTTGTGACGACTCAAACGGCTCCACTTCATCCAAGTTATACCACGCGACTGTTGGCTCAATTATTAATTATTTTAGTATATATAAATAAATATAGCGTACCTTTTTAGAATATTCTATTATTTTAAAAAGAAAGGAAATACCATTCCAATGTAAGAATTAATTTTTTTATGTATTTTAAATTTTATTCCATTCCTATTCTCATTCCCGTTCCTATTTCTATATTTTTATTCTTCCCAACCAAATGTCACCTTATATAAGATATATTCTGTTAAAAAAACACAACAAAAAATGTTATATAGATATTTATATATATAGGTAAGATATATTGATATATTGCTAAAAAAAGGTATTATTTCACAAAAACGTAAAAACAACAAAAAATTTACAAAAATACAGTTTCACAGAATTTTAAGTATTTTTACGATTTTTTTTATTTTATTTATAGAAAATACGGTCTTTTTATGTTGTAATCTTGCTAATTTGTTGTTGATTTTTTGTTATCTGTATGTTATTTTTTTGTTGTTATTTTCATGTTACTTTTATGTAGTTTTCTTGTTGATTTTATGTTGTTTTTGTGTTATTTTTTTTTGAAAAACCGTAAAAATATAAAAAAAATATTTTTGAACTAAAAAATGTAAATATTTTAAAAAAATAGTGCCTTATGTAATTATTAAAAAAACAAAAAAAAAAGGGGCTCGGACAGCCTCATTGATAAAAGACAACAACAAGTGACGATGACAATAAAAGCCCAATTGAATGGATACAAAATAGTCCAACCACAAAACTTGGAGATTGGGTGGATGGGCTCATAACGAAATTGCTTCGTTTTTTCCTTGTAAATGTTTGTCAATAAAAAGTGGAGAATAAAACAACAACACAACTACCTAAAACAATTTTTTGAACTGGCCAATATGCATATTTTAAAAAGTAATGAACTGGCCAATATTCCAACAATATATGGTATATACATGTATATATATATTTTTTAAAAAGTACATATTCGAACTTAGTGAAAGGAAAAAAAAGGGGGGAGGGTGGTACTTGGTTATTTGCATTATTAACTCCACTCTCCACAAGGAATAGAGTTATGAATATAGGACATTTATAGTGGACTCAATGAAATATTAACATTATATTATTGGTTTATCTAAACCTTCTGAACTTATGAATGGTTTGATTTCTTTTGGCAAAAAAATATCAAATTTGAAAATGAAAAATAGGTATAAACAAACAAATCATCACCTTATTTTTCTTCTCTTATGTCGTTAAAAACTGTTGGTGATTTTGATACAACGCACTTAAGTTCACATCAAATAGATTTTATTGGATTCTTCTTTTTTCCATCAATGTCTGTCAAAAACCAAACACCAATACAAATTATATATATGTATATAATATATTTCTCAAATATTAAAGCTAATGATGCAATACCCGCATGCCCAACTTTGATCGATGCATAAAAGTAAACAACACCCACTTTCGAGTTTTTGACCCTTATCTTCTTTATAGAAAAAAAAAAAAAGAAAATAGTTTTTGACCCTTATTATTTTCTTCTATTTTTGTAATAGATACCATTGGATACCATACCAGAATCTTACAAAGCAATTAACAATATGCTGATTGGAAGCAAAGCTAACAAATAAATAAATAATGACTAATATATATAAAATCTTCTTACTAAAATCCTATCTAAAAGACTTATCAATTAATCATAAACAATTAACCAACAAAAAAATTACAAGTTACTGGCCAAAGCTGTCCAAGCTTTGCCACTTTTTTCTTTTTTTCTTCTCTTGTTGACCAACAAGGAATAATGGTTCAAAGATATAAAAACAATCTTTTGAACCTTGAATTCTTACCAATATAAACAAAGGGTATATGACCTCGGATGCTTTATGCTTCCAAGACATATGATAATAATAATATAAAATGATAATAATAATTATCTAGTTATCAGTATGCAAGGTAGAATCCAAAGCCAATATTCAGCTTCTACCTTATGCCAATGCATAAAATTGTAAAATGAATATGATTCTTATCCTTCTAATGCTAAAAACTACTTAAGGATGATGATAACAAAAAAAAAAAAAAAGAAAGACTTTCCTACTGTTCTAAAAAAGCAAACATGTGTTAGTAGCTGAGAAAAGCTTTTGTAAGTAATCCCCAAATGCATGTTCCATGAATGAAAGTATCCAATTATGAGAGACTTGGCATTCCTTTCTCTTGTTATATATGCTAGCTGATCACCAAGAATCCTTTTCCAGTAATCAGTATATATATTTTCTTTTCTTTTTCTTTTTTCTTTTCTGTTTGCTGATCTTTCATGAGCCTTTTGACTCTATCCATGTTAGCCTTGTAAGAAGACAATAATGTTTTTCTTTTCCTTTTTTCTCTTCAGCCAAAGTTTTTAAGTTGATGAGTTCTGTTCGGAAGCTGTTGCAGAGGCTTGTGAAACAACTGTTCCTGTTACTGTCACTCCTGTTGTTCCTGCACATTGTTTTTATTCATTTTATTTTCTTTATTCCAACTTGATCTCACCAAACAAACAAGACCTTAATTAATCACATTTTGCTGAATACATAAACTTTATGTATATGCATAAGAAAAGAAACTGAGTTCACCTGGTGTAGTTGTGGTTGAAGTCACTGGTGGTGGCACTGAGGAAGGAAGTGAAAGAATCCCTGGGGAGCCATAATGCTGAGGCAAATAAGGGTATTGTACCATTTGGGGGTATTGGACATTGAAACCATGGTGATGAGCTTGGTCACTCTGTGCATATTGAGCATATAAAGGGTAGAAATTATGGTACATGGCAGCAGCTGCCCCGGAACCCCCAGAGGTTGCTACATAAGGTGGATATTGTTGACCTCCATACACACCATAATAGTTCTGCAAATTCAATTTTTTTTCTTTTAAAGTTGTAATAATGGAATCCAATGAAAAGAAAAGAATGTATGATAGAAGCATGAATTAGTATTTACCATGGGATACATGGAGTCTTGTGAATAACCGGTGTAACTGTAAATTAGACCCCATAAAAGAAATAAATGAATCAATGTTTGATGTAAAACTGAAATGCAGGGGGAATTTAGAAAAGAAAAAAACTGATAGTAATAATTTGAGGATTTAATGTTAATAATTATGAGCGTTTTAGCTTACCCATAAGCTGAATAAGGAAATGAATATTGAGCAGTGGGTTGGTGAAAGTATGTTGATGTTGAGCCTTGATAGGTTGGTGGAGCCACTAATCCAGGGCTTGGTCTAAATCTTCCTGCTCCTCCTGCAGGAACAAACAAAATAAATAAATAAATATATAGAATCAGTCTATAATCTATATGACATTATCCTTTGAAGCATTCTCCAATGTTTAGATCCACATTTTTAGTTCAGCAAGAGAGATTGAAGTACCTCCATCACTAGTATATGACATTGAAAAATGCTTGGTTGGGATTAAAAATAGATGCTTGAGAGAAACGGCTTGAAAAGAAGAAAAAAAAAACCGTACTTTTTACAGAGAAAAAGAAAAAAGAAGCAATAAGATATAAAGTTTAAATGCATTGTGCATGCATAAGTTGATGTTTTGTGATCCGATGTGAGGAAACATTCAAGTTTTGATAACTTTGAAATTAGAATATAATGTGGGCAATGAAAGTAAAGTAATTAAAAATGAAAATGTGATCATTTTAATGATCTAAATAAATAATTAAGAGAAAAATAAGAGATTGGAGACCATGTTGAGGAGTTGGTGGACGAGTTTTCTGTGCACCAAGAGAGGCAAGATTACAATTGGCTCTTCTTCCATCAATCACAGGAGATGGGTTTTGACATGCTCTTATGGCTGCCTCTGGATCCTTAAATGTAACCTATGAAAATACAAGGCCAAATAAAAAAATGTAAAAAAAGAAGAAGAAAAAGACCCACCTTTCTTAATCACAAATACAAAAACATTATGAGAATGATGAAAAATGAAATGGGCTTACAAAGCCATAGCCCTTGGATCTTCCAGTATTTTTATCTGTAATAACAACAGCTTCTAAGATCTCTCCAAACTGTTCAAAATATCTTCTCATAGTCTCCCTTTGAGTCTCCCAAGCCAACCCTCCAACAAAGATTTTGGTAAAAGTTGTGTCACTGTATTGTCCCGGATTGTTATTACCAACCATCTGAAATTGCCTTGGTTGAGACATAGAACAGTTTCAAAATAAAATAAAATAAAAGATCAATTCTATCTATAAATATATAAAAATAAATAATAAAAAAATTTGTCCCCAAACCCCAAACCCGGAATACAAATCAGTTAAAAAGAAGAAAAGAAAAAAATCCCAGAACCCAAATGAAGAAAAGAAAAGAATTTTGGTATATAAAGCCAGAAGAAAGAGGGTGATATATATTTTTTCTCCTTTCGCTTCTTTCAAAAATCACATCAATGAAAGGCCAAAAAAAAAAATGACACACTCGTGTGCTTGAGATGGTTCTGTTGATAATAATAATAATAATAGTAATAATATTCTTGTTCTTCTGGCTTTCTCGTCCTCTATAACTTGTTCTCGTTGTTGTTGTTGTTGTTGCTGTTTTTTAAGGCTACAACTGCCACTTTTTCACAGCCAGAGCAACAACCAAAACTCCTCCTCAGATTCCTCAACAACGATACCCGTAACGAGAAAATCATTACTGTTTAAAGGGTGGAAAGAGAATAAAAAGAGAAAGGGAGAGAGAAAGAAACCATCACCCTTATAATAATAATAATAATATCATATACACAACTAATATCAATAATAATAAACCAAAAACCAGATAATATTATTATGAGAAAAGGAAAATAAAAAAAAAGAGGAGAAGACAAAAAAGCTGCTAGTGGGCACCCACGACGACAATAGTAGGCTCAATCTTGTCCAATAAAAACTCAAAGACTAAGAGAGAAGAGACCAACCTTTCTTTTTATTATTATTATTTTTAATTTTTTTTTTCTTCCCTTTGCTGTAATCAGCACTACTTTCTTTCTGGCTCTGCTATATACACACACATAATTTTTACAATTATATACATTTGTGGGAGGTGGGTCTGATGCATAAACATCTGCTTCGCTGTATTCAACCTTACATTTTATATAAAAAATAAATAACTAAAAAAATCTCTCTAATGCCCTCGTCTTAATATTCCTGAGCTCCGTTTATGGCATTTGGTGGGGGCTCTGAAATCATATAACCTTTGGCTTGGAACTCTCTCTCTCTAAACTCTGTTCAAAATTAAAAAATAAAAAACTGCAGCTGTATTCTTAACCGGAAAAGGAATAAGTAAAAATACAGAATTGGTGGTTATGTTTGGTGGGCCAGAACTTTCTGGCACAACCTTCTAAATTCCCTTTTAAATTTTTTTTGGCGTAGTCCTAATAAATAATTAATTTGGATAACCATTATGGGCTCTTCTTAATTCAGGTAGGTTGAAAAAACCCAAAGTACCCTTCATTGCATGGCTAATTTTCTTTCATATATTATATATTCCTTGCATTAGAAAAAGCAGTTGGGGGCAATTATATAGTCAGTAGTACTCCGTAGTATTATTAGGCATCATGTTAGTAGTTGAAATCTCAAGCTGGCTGGTTATTAATATGGTAGAAAATACGTACAGCCTTGAAAGAGCTTTAATATACTCTTAAAAAATGTCGTATAAACCATCTCCATCATGAGGATCACATTTCATTAAAAGTTGATCAGGACTCCTATATATATTAACTTCATTTATCAGATCATTTTACAATGCTTTAAACATATATATATATGATGAGACAGTAGTAATTTGTACATACATATATAGTACTCAAGCATTGTTGTTTTCTTCAATCTAAAACAATCATAACATATATGACCTACTTAAACTTAAATGATCGCTATGCACTTACCAGTAGTTGGTGTAGGTGGTAAAATTTGAAACTATATAGCTATAACTTTTGATGAAGAAGAACTACTCATCAATTAATTTATTTATAGGGAAACTACACGAACTTAGTGAGAAGAAAGGGTACAATTGTCTTTCCAAAAGAAGTAAATGGCATCCCATTGGCTGTTGTAGAATTTGGTTGAGATAATAATTATAATAATATAATAAAAATGTAGACATAATGAGTTCGAAAAATTATGGATGATTGTTTTAGATTAAAAAACAAAGGATAAAGAAATAGTGACAACCGTTGTAAGCGGCGTTTATAATGGTCAAATGGGATAAGAGAGAGAGAGAGAGAGAGAGAGAGAGAGAGAGAGAGAGAGAGAGAGAGAGAGAGAGAATATTATTGGGTTAGAGGAAATGGGTAATTAGATCTCCACCAGATATAATTTTAAACACTCTGAAACCGAATCATTACTGTCGCTACCGCTCAACCGCTTTGGACTCTCGAATAGAACGGTCAAACCTGTCCTTTTTCCTTCCTATATGTCTCTCCTTCTATTTCTCATTCAAATAAAAGTAATTTTGTTAATTTATCATCATATTTACTCTCATATAGATAATATACATTTTGGTGAATGAATATATATTCTAGTTTTGTCGGCTCTCTTTATCGCACGAACAAGAGAAACTATATGAGCTGATGAGCTTGGATTGGCATTTGATGAGCTACTCTTTTGCAAAGATCATCCCAATAAGTCAAGCCAATACCATACCACCTTTCAAAGATCTTTCCGTGATTCAAAAAGATAAGAAAAAAAAAATGAAATCGACAGCTGATTTGTCTATAAATTAATGCTAATTAACACTAATTATGCTTTTTCATTTTAAATATATAATTATTGATTTGTGATAACGGTTATATATATTTCAGGTTAATACTAGCTCTAGCTAGACTACTAAGTGTTTTTCCATACTAGAAAATAGAAATGGGTTACTGCTTATACTAAATAAGTCTGATAGGTATTTCATGACTGAGACAAACAGCGTTATAATCTAAAAATATATAAAAGTCAAAGTGGGAAGAAAATTAATGATATATATTGGAAAGATTAATTGGTAAGTGTTAAAGTAATGGTTATTAATTTGCCAATTCTTCGATCAATCACGATCGATCGGACCTATTTTAAATATCTAAATGAGCCTTTTAAAGTGCCTTTAGATATTGGGAGCAATTAATTAAGACGATCTTGTCATTTAAATTAGAACGCCTAGTAAGTTTAAATTAAGATGAAAGTGTCTTTAGTTTGATGACATACACTTCCATGCTTTGCCCTAAATAAAGTACCCTTTTATGATTATGTTTAATTAAGAATATATATATATATATAGTTGCTGAAAAAATATATATATTATTTATTTAATTAGTTAGAAACGAGAGTAACGAACCTTTTAAACTTTTGTCATAGAAACAAAACGTGCTTGCATATATACAATAAATCTATCTCGTGTAAGGCCACTAAGTTTCTAATAATAAATATATGATTAAAGAGAGGGAGAGAGTAGTATATATTTAAATTTAAAAACTCAATTTGCCTAATATATATAGGTTACATGACATCTTTGGTTATAACAAGATAATTTGTAAGGTTACATGTAGTCAATTTATTATGATTATATAGAAGAGTCGATCATTAGTCCTCCAATAATCCCTTTAAAATTTGTTTCTTAAAGTGGTTTACAATTAAACTACCATTGTGTTAAGTATATTTTGAGAGATGTACATGAAATACATGCATTTATGCATATGCATGATATATATAGAATAATAAATATATAACGCACAGAGGGAATGAAAACTACTATAAGGTGTGTACGATCCATGATTCAGCACACAACATCCATTATATGCTCATTTGGTTTTTCTCTTATTTGAAGGTATTTTATTATACTAGGTGATTGTTACGTGCCAAGTCACGTAGTGTTAGTTTTATTTAATATTTTAGTTTTTTATTTTAATTAATAATTAAAATAGTATAATTATTTGAACAATTTGTTTTATAAAAATAAAATATGTGTTAGTATATTTAGTAAGTAAAACATAGTTGTGTTATAATAATGTATGTTATTAATAGTAAAATGTACATTAATCTTCTAATTGAAAAAAGTTCTATTATCTCATTTCATATCTAATAATAGCTACACAACTATATATTTATAGACTTTCACATTCTTTGCAAATTACTAATAAGCACCAATAATATTTTCATATTCTAATATTTTTCAACCTTCTCCTCTTGGTGGTAAAATTAAAAATAAAACTAAAAATAAGCACAAACATATAAGGTAAATACTAATTACAGCCCATTTCATCTTTTTTTTTTTTTAATTATTTTTTTAAGCCCAAGCCCAAAAATCTCTAAGCCAACACAATCAATCTTCTTTTATATTATCTTTTCTAGATATTTTATCTATATTTTTCTTTTTTAAAAAATAAATAAAAAAATTATTAATATTCTCTCAAGATAGGTTTGTTAGAGAGATATGTGGCTAAGATGATTTTTTTAATTTAAAAAGAGATTATTAATATTTAAAAGATTGTTTATTTAAAAGATTGTTTAATTTTTTGGGTTTAATTATTGGGTTTATTTTTTAACGGGAGATCAAACCTAATCGTTAAATTTAACAGAATATTCTGTATATTCTGTTAAACTAAGAATGTTAAACCAAGAAATGCCTTTAGATAGGCACTTTTAATATATAAAGATATATTTAAAAAACAACATTAATTATTATTAAGTATTTATTAAGTATTAGTGGTGGTCATTCCTATTACTTTCTATAAGAGACGTTTTTTAATTGGTTAGTATTATTTTTCTTAAATTATATAAAACTTAATATTAAATTACACTAACAATAATATAAAAAATAGTAAAAAATAGTAAGTACCAATAATATGTTTTTTAAAAATAAAAATAGATTAGTACGTAATATCCAAAAAACCAAATTGAATTGCATAGTAATGATTCGTGAAGCACGAGAACTAGTTGTATCTCAAATCTCAACTCTCAATCCTTTATGTTTTCTCTTGTTTTTTAGCCACAAACCAAAGTAAATTAAAAAATAAAATTATTACAACAAGGAAAAAAGTGATAAGCCCATGTTGCGGTTGAGATTTTCAACTCACATGGGCACATGAAAAGTCGAGTCAAAGGAATAGAATAGGTCGTCAAAGGGTGGGGAAGTGGCTTAAAGAGAGAAGACAAAGCAAATTAAGCCAATGAGCTAAAACGTAGAGAGAGAGAGAGAAAGAGAAGGAAAATAATCCAATAAAGGAAAAAGAGAGTAGTATAGTATTGCATCAGAAATTGTGGAGTATTATGTCGTACTATCCACATGAAGGCTGCAAAGGCAGGGAGGCAGCTAGGCAAAGCGCAGCGCAGCAGCATGCACCCGTCAGAACCAAAGCACATGCCTCTTGCCAGTGCTTTCCATTATCAGTCCCACACACCACTCCAACTACACTTACCATTTTTACCATCTCTCTCTCTCACCCACTTTTATATATATATATACCAACTTCTCCACCTCATCACCCTTCATTCTCTCTTTCCCAACCCATTTTCGCTAACTTTTCGGTCCTAGCCAGCTATAGACAAGCTCCCACTTTATCAACCATCCTTCGCCCTTTGATCTCACAATCCACAAATCCAATGGTGCACCTGCCACACCATGCATATATATTATATATACATTGATTAAAACTGTCGACGTATATATACTAGCCTATTGTTAATTATTAATAAGTATAGTTAATTTCTCTTTATCACGGTAATCATATCACAAATATTTGCCATGCTTGTTTGTGTGTAATAACTAATAAGTACCTTTAACATTGGTGTAAGTGTTGGTATATTAGTACTGTTATTTTTGGGTGGTCGGCTCTCCCACGTGATCAGTCAATAGGGACTATTGACTTTTTTTTTAAGGTCATGTAAACAGCTGTCAGGTATACATATAATCTGTCGTAACTGGGCTTTATTACATCAGGGTCCCCAAATCTAGGTTTGGACAGTTAATTACTGTGTTCACTTATATTACATACCTGTTCTATATTTTGGCAAACTAATTTGAAAAAGAAATAACATATATGCTTTAATCTTTGTTAATAAAATAAATTGGCCCTTTAATTATGCTTTAATCTGGCTCTATCATTGTTTGCATGCATATATATATACATATCTGGTTATGTGACTGTAGCAAAAACAACAAGGAAACCAGCATGAAAGTAACTATACTTAAAAAAAATAACGAAAATAACAAAGGATTATTGCTTATAAAATTATTGTTTAAAATCGTTGTTATAGTAAAATATTTTTGACAATTTTAGTCATCGGGAATCCCCAGCGGTTAAATATATTCACAAAAAATTAAGCCATACATTTTTAAAAAGGGGTATCCCTTAATGGTTTAAAATTTTAGCCGACAGTTTAAAATTTAGTTTTGCGAGGGTTGAATAGGCGATGTTTATAGAACCCAAGAACAATACATTAGTCAATTGTTTAAAACTTTCGAGAAAGTCCAATTTTTTATCAGTGACACTTTTTTTGTGATATTTTGAGAAAGAAAATTTAAGGATAAAAACACTTTGAAAACATTAAGTACATCATTCACCGTTATAATATTGAGAAATTTACATAAATTATTATTTTTAGTAAAAATAAAAATTACACTTTCACATTCAAATATAATTTATTTTATATTTTTACGACGTCCTATAAAAACAACACAAAAACAACAAGTAAACCATCATAAAAGTAAAAGAGAAATAATATAAAAATAATATATACAAATAACAATAATCTAAAAACAATACATAACAAGAGTATAACATAAAAATACAAAAAAAATTGTATTTTTTGAAAATAAAATTTTAAAAACTGTAAAAATATTTAAAATTTAATACAATCCTGTTTTTGTAATTTTTTTTTTTTTTGTTATTTTTAAGTATTTATGAAATTATCCTAATAATATTTACTCAAATATTTTTGAATGTTTGTAACAATGTATCCTTCAAAACAAATGACACAATTAAGTTCATCTAAGCTGAATTAAACAGTTATAACAGCCGAGGACTTTGTGCATAGGACCATGGCAAGTTAGACCAAGGCCTAGTGCCTTCCATTAAAATGGGCCTTTTTTTTTTATTTATTTAAATACCAATATTTTGCTACACAGAAAGGTCCCTTTATTAACTTCTAAAAATGTTACTTTATATGCATGCAATGTTTGTTAATGTACTACATTTTTTATTAAGCCCCTTTTAGGTTAGGGACCAACCTAGACACTCATTCAAGTTTAAATGAGGTTTATAATTGAGAACTTATTTATAAATAGAGATCATTTCCTCACTTGACAAAAATAATTGTAATGTCATCCTCATCTTTAGGACATCAGATATATTCTGTATGAATAGGCTTGATAAATATCCCATTAAGCATTTCTAAGGAATATTCCTGAAGTATTTTTATGATGAAGGAAATATTTAAGCTATTTTTATCACATTATTAAGTAAATTTTTAGAAAGAGTACAAAGTATTTTGTCTATATACAAATTATGATATAAATTTGTTATAGTTAAATAATTTATTAAAATAAGAAAAAAATACCAAAAAAAAACATCAAAACATTAAAATATCAATTCACCATGCCATTGATTTATTATAAAATGATAAATAAAAATGAAATAGAGAAATTAAGTTCTCAAACAAATATTTTACATGTACATATTTTTTTAATCTATAAAACAAGATAAGAGAAAGCTAACAAAATACACAAAAATGAAAATTGAAAAAGGCAAGCCATTACATTGTAACTTGTCTTCTCAATTCTTCTATATATTAGATAGATATGCTAGTTATAATAAATATTTTTAAAAAAATATACTAGTTGAAATATACATTTTTGTCTTTACAATTCCTCTACAAATTAGATAGAAATTATGAACCTTCATGAAAATGAAAAATTAAGATTTTCTTCAAAAAAAAAAAAAAAATTAAGATTTGAAAAAACCAAGAGTCAATTTCAAATTCCAACAAGATAATAAATTTGCGTATTTTCTCGAGAAAATTTACAAAAATTTGATAAGTTTAATCTTAGCTTTTATAAATATAGACAGAAAATAATGACAATTTTTTTTAGTTTTTCTAAGGGTATTCTCCCCATATAAATATATAACATTTAGAGTAATTTGTGGCAAAATTTTTTTATGTTTTTAATTTTTATACACTTAACTCTTTTATCTATTTTTTGTGGCAAAACTTCCTTAAGAGCATCTCCAATGAAGATGTAAATAAGTAGTGGGAAGCTAAAATATAGCTCATTCGACAAAAAAATGTACTCTAATAGTGTGCCAAAAAGTGATGTAAATTTGGCATATAGCAAATTTTGTGTAAAATTTAGCACAACATTTACTATGATGTAAAATTTACACCACGATAAATGCACTACTTTTTTCATTTATATTTATGTTTTTGTACTCTTTTATCAGTATATTTAACTATGACATTAAATTATCTCAAAAAAAAAAAAAACTATGACATTAAATTATGAAACATTTATATTATTTTTTTATTGTCTTACATATTAAAATAATAATAAAATTGATTATAAAGTTATTAGTTTTTATTTTGTTAATAAAACATTAATTAGATATTAAATTTTACATCAAAATTTTACAATTGTGCATTGGAGCACAAAGTTAAAATTTGATGTAAATTTACCACACAACTACTTTTTGTGCTAAATATAACACAATTTTTACATCTCCCATTAGAGATAGTCTAAGTTTAGTTTTATTTGCAAATTTGACACACCAATTAAATATTACCGTTAAACATTAACTAGATGACTACTGTATTCATGTGTATATGTAACAATAAAATTTTGAAGTCGATACAATAATAATTTAGTTGGTATTTAACAGTAATATCTAAGTAACACCTTAAATTTATGTATAAAAAAAGTAAACTTAGGAGAATTTTTTCACAAGAAAAAAAATAAAAGAATTGGCGTTTGGTTGGGAGGAATGAAAACATATGGATAGGAATGAGAATGGGAATGGGAATAGGAATAGGAATGGAATAAAATTTAAATGTATAAAAAAAATTGATAAAAAAATTATTAAAATTTTTCTCATCATGCATTAGAATGACATTTCCTTCCATTTCAAAATGGAATAGTCATTCCACCAAAATAGTGGAAATGCCATTCCATTAGAATGACATTTCAATACTATTATATGCAACCAAACAAAGAAATAGAATGAAAATTGTTTCCTTTCCATTCTATTCCATTTCATTACCTCCAATCAAATGCCTATATAAATTAAAACATAAAGAAATTTCACGATAAATTCCTCTATTATTTATTATAACTAGTTATGGTAGGTTACATATTTTACTTTTATTATTGATATTGGTATCAGGTTACCACCACATCAACTAAGAGCATCCCCGGCGACAAAGGTATAGTAGCTAAATAACTAAGGTGACGTTTGGTTGGAAATAATAAAATAGAATGGAAAGGAAAGGAAACAATCTCTATTTTGTTCTTTTATTTAGTTATATATTAAAGTGTTAGAATGTCATTATAATAGAATGACTTTTCTACCATTTTGGTGAATGACAATTCTATTTTGAAATGAAAGGAAAAACCATTCCAATGCATGATTAGAAAAAATTTAATAATTTTTTTTATCAATTTTTTTTATTTTTTTTAAATTTTATTCTATTCTCATTTCCATTTTCATTTCTATGTTTTCATTCATTCCAATCAAACGCTACATAAAAAAATAGGTAAAGAATCCTAAATCAAACATACATCACCTGAGGTAAACCAAAAGGTAAAATAGAGAATATTGTGTTTTATTTAGCTATATCCTTGGCTACATGTAGGAAGTGATAGAATTTATATCTGAGGTATAATTATTGTAGGAGAAATGTTAAAGGGTACCAGTGGTGCCTAGCACCCTCCTATGTATTAATATCGCTATTGATCCAACTAAGTATCGGGTCTCATATAATTTAATATAATAGCTTTTAAGAAATATCGATAGCCAATCGCAACGCGATATGTTGCAAAGGTGCTAGACACCACTGGTACCTAATAGCAATGCTCTTATTTGAAGGGTAACATTCAATATTAGACTTAATAATGAAAATCATAATAAATATAATTATGATAAATTAATTGCTATTAATACGGTTGACTAGAATAATCCTTTTCTTCTTTTCCTTCCATCCATCCGTCTTTGTTTTTTTTTTTTTCTCTTTCTAATGCTAAAGGACACCCGTGGTGCCTAGCACCTCCTATGTGTCAGTATCGCTATTGGTCCAACTAAGTATCGGGTCCCATATAATTTAATATAATAGTTTTTAAGGAGTATCGCTAACCAATCGCAACGTGACATGTCGAGAAGGTGCTAGGCACCACTGGTGCCTTATAACAATGCTCTAACAAAATATATAGGTTTTATCATTTTTTATTAACTTTCTCTCTCTCAATTTATTATTTCAAAAATCTTTTCAGATTAAATTATTAATTATTTTGATCTAAAAATAATATTATTGTGGTCTATTTTTTTTAAGATAATTAATTTGATATATGAAGAGTATATATATTTTTTACTATTTTTCTAGATAACTTGAGTCAAAGTGAAAAATTTATTTAAACACTTTCAGCCATTACAATAGACTTGAAACCAGCAGAGACATTATGCTGATTAAAAACACAATCTGACGAAAAACAAGACTCTCTAGCAAGACAATGAGCAGCCCTATTTGCAGATCGTTTAACAAACTTTAAAGAAACATTATTCAAAGACGAAAGTAAAGCTCGACAATCCCCAACAAGTAATCCAAACTGAGAAGGCATTAAAATTGAGCTATTAATAGCTTGTACCACCACCAAAGCGTCAGTTTCAATTACTACACTGGACCATTGTTTTCTTTCTATCCAACTCAAGGACTCCTTAATGCCAATTGTCTCGGCGATCTCAGGTTTAACCACCCCAAATCGAGAGGCAGAAATAGCTTCAAGGAGCATTCCATTCGTATCTCGGGCCACACACCCAAAGCCAAACTTATTTTGTTCTTGAAAAATAGCCCCATCAACATTAATCTTAACCATATGAGAAATTGGTTTCTTCCACCGCTCATCTACATTATTGATATCATCAATCAACAATGCCCCCGTCTTTTGAGTTTGAGCAGTACAATATTGGTTAAGCACCATCCTAGCCGATCGGACCACATCCAATGCAGAACAAGTTTTGTTATTCCATAGAAGCTCATTACGAACATACCAAATCTTCCAACTGATACACGCTGCTTCATTAACCACAGCAGCCGACTGTTGCTCAGTTAATGCAGAAAACTAGTTGTTGAAGCCGCCATTATCAACACCAGTCGGAACGATGGAGACACACCAACAACTTTTTACAAATCGGCACTCAAGCAGGATGTGAGAGATAGTTTCCACTGCCAGATTACAAAATGGACAATACAAGTCAACATTAACCTTTTTGGTGCTAAGTTGAACCTTAGTTGGGAGACAACCAACTAGCACACGCCACATGAATTGCTGCACTTTTGGAGGAACTTCCAACTGCCATATAGCCTTGAACATTTTTTGATCTTCAACCGAAACATGCGCACCAGAATCCTGCTGTAGCAGTCGGTAAGCACTCTTGACAGTGTAAATGCCATTGGTTTCTTCATTCCAACACCACCTATCAGCCGTAGCATGTACACTCAATTGTATTGACAGCACAAGATTCTTATCCCTCTCATCAAATAGATCATTGATAACATCATGGTCCCAACTCTTAGATTGCATCGAGAATAAGCTAGACACCTTTTGATTCACTAAGCCAAGATGATCAGATAATACAAAGGGATTAGAAGGGTCAGGAAGCCATGGATCCAACAAAATGCTTACATTATCTCCATTGCCAATAGACTTTCTTACACCAGCCTTAACTAGTCCCTGTGCTTCCAAAATACTCTTCCAAATAAAGCTTGGGTTTTGTCCCAAGGTAGCATTAAGAAAACTACCAGAAGGATAATACCGAGCTTTGTATATCTTGCTTACCAAAGAGTCTTCATTAGTCAACAACCGCCACCCTTGTTTACCAAGGAAAGAAAGATTATAGTCTCGAAGATCCCTGAAACCCATCCCTCCATCAGTCTTATGTCTACTCAATCGTTTCCAACTTATCCAATTTACACCCTTCGAACCCGAACGCGATTGAGATTTCCACCAGAACTTTGCCATCATGCCTTCAAGATTAGAACAGATCTCCTTTGTTAATAAAAATACGCTCATGGCATAGCAAGGCAACGCTTGAGCAACTGACTTCAATAAAACTTCCTTCCCCGCTTTTGACAAGAAACGACTCTCCCAAGTAAAAATCTTCTTTTTCATCTTTTCTTGTAAAAAACTGAGAATAGCTTTCTTATTGCGTCCCAAAATACAAGGTAAGCCAAGGTAAAAGCTATTATCTCCAACCTCCACCATTCCCATATAATCACACAAACTAGCACGAGTATCCACAGAACAGTTCTTACTGAAAAAAAAAATTGAGGACTTAGAGTAATTCACCTGTTGGCCCGACGCTTGGTCATAAACTTGGAGAAGGTGCATCACATGTGTAGCTTCACCCTCATTAGCTTTGCAGTACACATAGCTATCATCAGCAAATAGCATGTGTGAAACACGAGGCGCACTCCTGGCCGCTTTACACCCAGTCAACTATCTACGTTGCTCATACAAAGTTAAAAGAGAAGAGAGACCTTCAGCACAAATCAAGAACAAATACGGAGATATGGGATCCCCTTGACGTATTCCACAACCTGGTACAATTGGACCCAACTTCTTTCCTCCATAAGTAACATGGTAAGACACCGTAGATACACAGAACATAATCGGAGCCACTAATCTCAATCTAAAACCCATCCGAATAAGCATAGCCTTAAGAAACGCCCAACCAACTCGATCATAGGCTTTGCTCATATCGAGCTTGATCGCCATAAAACCATCTTTACCAATACGCTTCCGTTTCATATAGTGCATAACCTCATAAGAAACCATGATATTATCAGAAATTAACCGTCCCGGAAGAAATGCACTTTGATTGGTAGATATGACATTCTGCAATACCACTTTGAGTCTATTTGCAATCACCTTAGACACAACTTTATAAAGAACATTACAGAGCGATATAGGCCGAAGATCGCCCATTTGTTCAGGACTCTTCTTCTTAGGAATAAGGACAATATTAGTTTCATTCAAAACAGATGGGAACTCACCAGTAGCAAAAAACGTCTGAACCACTCGCACTACGTCATCACCAACCAAATTCCAAAATTTTTGATAAAGACCAGGAGTCATACTGTCGGGACCAGGAGCCTTATCGGGATACATTTGGAACAATGCCTTCTTGATTTCCTCTCTAGTCACCTCCTCAAGTAGCAAGTCATTTTGTTCTTCAGTAAGCGATTGGGAAACACAGTTAATAACAGAAGAATAATCACCATCAGAGTGCTGAAACAATTGCTGAAAATAATTCACCACCAATGTAGGAAGACCATCTTCCCAGCCGACCAAATCACCATCAGCATTCTTCAGTTTTTGAATGACATTCGATCTTCTTCTTGATGTTGCCTTAGCATGGAAATACTTGGAGTTACGATCGCCCTCTCTCAACCAAAGCTGCTTACTCCTCTGCTTCTAGAAAATTTCTCTTTGCAAATAAAGATTATTCAAGTTCAACTCCGCAGCTTTATATCGATCAACAGAATTAGCATCTCGCCCTTTCTTCCAAGTCTTGATTTCGACCTTGCAATCCTTTATCCTCTTGCCAAAGTTACCAGTGTATTCTTTTCCCCATTCAAGCAGAACATTGCCACAATCACGAATTTTTTTCTGTAATGGAAAGACCTGTACACTACAAGAAAAATGAGCATTAATGAGGACAAATTTCGTTGGTAAAAACCCCTGTTTTCGTCAGTATTGCGCATCAATGAGGACATTTCGTTGGTAAAAAGTCGTTGGGATTACTTCGTTGGTAAAAACGATTATCAACAACGACTTTTTAAGTCGTTGGGAATAAAAATTATCAACAACGACATTGTCGTTGGGAATAACATTTTATTTAATTTTTTTTTTTTAAAACCTGAGTGCATCAACAACGACATTGTCGTTATTGATATTATTATCAATGACGACAATGTCGTTATTGAAGAGCTTTTTCGAAAAAAAAAATAATTATATTAAAATTATTTGTAATTAATATATAATATATAATATTATATTAAAATTATTAAATTAAATAATTAATATTAATTTTATTTTTTTAATTATTTAATTAATTAATATATAAAATTATTGAATTAATTAAGATATGAAATCATTTAACTAAAAGAAAATATTTAGAGTCATTAATATTACAATAAAAAGTGAGTCATAAACATTATAGTACTGCATACCTAAATATAAATTAGTGTTCATAAAATATTAACAAACATATTAGACCGATAGTTCGTAAAATTAAAATAGATATTCTAAAAGAAGTTTGAAGTAGCATCGTCCTCATCACTAGCATCTCCAGGAACATCCGACCCAGGAACATCCGACATCTGTGGGTAGTATGGCGACATTTGCGAACTTGTCATCATTTGAGATGTCTGCTGCCCATGTAGTGTCGGCATCATTTGAGATGTCTGCTGCCCTTGTTGTGTCGGCATCATCTGAGAAGTCTGTTGTCCTAGATGTGTCGGCATCATTTGAGATGTCTGCTCCCATGGTTGTGTCGGCATCGTCTGCGATGTGTTCTGATATTGCTGCCCTTGTGTCGACATCTGAACATTTTGCGGCAGTTGAACTAAGGCTAATCTTATGTCATTTTATGAAACTTTTTTTAACTTTTATTTTAAACTATACTTACATTAATTATTTTTTGTAAGTATAATAAATTATTTTTATTTAATTAAATATTATAGTATTTATCAAATTATTTGTTAATTTTTTTTATTACAATGATTTGTTAATTATAAAATTTATCACTTATTCAATTATTAATTATTTATATTCAACTAATTAAAGTTATTTATAATTATTTAATTATTTATTACTATTTTTTATAAATATACAAAAAATTCTTTTTAATTCAATTACTAAATTTTAGGATTTATTTCACTAATTTTGTTAAATAAATATTAATTTAAATAATTGTCCATTTAAAAAATAACTTGTTACTAGTTTTATAAGAAACTATTAACTTATTATAAATTATTAAAATAACAAAATTTTTATTATCTCAAAATTTTACCGAAATCTTTTTATTTAAATTATTTTTATTTAATAAAATATTATATTTTTTTATAAATATAATTATTTATTAATATTTTTTATTGTAAGAATTTATTCAATATTAAATTCATTACTTATTCAATTATTAATTATCTATTCTCAACTAATAAAAGTTATTTATTAAATATTTAATTATTTATTATTATTTTTTAAACAAAATACAAATTTCATTTACTTAAATTACTTAATTTTAACATTAATTTCATTAATTTTTATAAATAATTATTAACTTATAATTTTTCTTTTTAAATATCACTTTAATATTTTTTGTAAAAAAAAAATTACTAATTTATTAAAATTTATTAAGTTAACCTAATTTTTTTTATTATCTCAAAATTTTGTTAAAATTTGGGCAGAATAACATTTATATTTTAAACTATACCCAAAAATTTAATAACCTGATTTATACAATCTTAACAACTTTTAAATACATTACAAATTTTTAAATATTACTAATTTTCAAAATAAATCAAAAATTTATTACAATACAAAAAATAACAAAAAAACACATACAAACACACATACTATTTTCGGAATATTATCTAAAAAAAAATTCAAATTATTCACATATATATTAAAAAGAAAAAAAAATTACAATCACTTACAACAACAAAATACATACATTATTAAAAATACATACATATATCTCAAATACATATATAGATCAACGCATAGATCAACTGTGAATATAGTAATAACTACATATATTAACACCACACTATCATTTTAAATGGTCAAAATTATTTTATATTAATTAAAATTTATTATTCTATTTCTGTTTTTTTTTTAAAAAATAAATTATTATTCTATTTATTCCTCATAATTTTAATAATAAAATCATTTTATATAATTGTATATATACACACAATTTTTCGTTTTTGGCATGTGATAAAAAATATATATATATTTTTGATCTTGATATTTTTTTTTAATCTTAATAGCATTATCACATTTATATTATATTATATAGAAATTTTCTCCATGAAAACAATTTAAAAAATCATGAAGCTTAAAATTTATTCTAGAAAATATATTTCCTACCCAAAAATGATTTCAGAAATTAAAGCATATTTTTTTTTACATGTTTTCAATGCCTAAATCCTATATGAATCTTTTAATATTTTCATTTATATTATTTAGGAATTAAAGACAAGAAATTCGGTTGTAAAACCCCATATAGCATATTAACCAAAAAAAAACAAACAAATTAATGACAGTTCCAAAAAAATTACAGAAAAGAGATTAATAAAAAAACCAAAGAACATCATATATATACACAAGATTATACAACAAAAAGTACTATAAATACATATTAAAAATGAGGGTATACCTTAAAAATGGCCGCCGGTGGTGGGCTGACGAACCTTCAGGCGGAGGCGGGCGGTGCTGGGCTGACGCACGAAGCTTCAGGCGGTCGAACGTGGTGGTTGAGGTAGCTTCAGGCGGTCGAACGTGGTGGCTGAGGGTTTTTCGAAGTGGCTGAAATGAGGGTTTTTCGAAAGGGGGGAGTGAACTGATGAGGATGGGGAAATGAGGGTTTTCTCAGCATTTTTTTTATACCAAAATTGTCCCCAACGACTATGTCGTTGGTGACACTGTCACCAACGACATAGTCGTTGGGGCATGTCGTTGGGGACAATTTTGGGGGGAAATTTGCCGCCCAAAACAACAGCTCTTTTTCAAAAACAACAGAGGCATTCCCAACGACAATGTCGTTGTTGAAGATTTTTTCAATAACGACATTGTCGTTATTGAAAAAAAAAGTCGTTATTAATTAACTATTTTTTTTTTTAAAAAAAATATGAATAGCTTTCCCAACGACAGGAAAATGTCGTTATTGATACCCTCATTTTCAATGAGGACTTTTAGGCGTTGGTAATAGTGGCGTTGGTATTAACCATAATTCTTGTAGTGGTAGACAACTCCCAACTATCTTCAACAACTTTAAAATACATTGGCTCCTTTAACCATGAATTTTCGAATCTAAAAACTCTTGTAGTCACCTGAATATTCTCGGCTACAGGGACTAAATGTAAGGGGCAGTGGTCCGAAGTGGACACTTCCATGCTATAGAGTTTAGCTAAAGGAAACTTAGCAAGCCAACTTTCTGAAACTAGAGCTCTATCGAGCCGAGCCTCTACCCATAAATCAGTTCCTCGACCCCTTTCCCACGTATAAGGATAACCACTCAACTCCAAATCATGTAAACTACACTCATCCAAGGTATCACAAAATCCATTAATCAACCAATTCGGATATAAATTACCTCCATTTTTATCTTGTTGGGAAGAAACATTGTTGATGTCCCCTACAATACACCATGGCAAGTCACTTTCCGTTTTCAACGATCGAAGAAGATCCCAAGTACGCTTTTGCAAGCTACGGTTGGGCTCGCCATATAACCCCGTCAATCTCCACTCTCCATGATCACGACTATGAACAATGCCATCGATATAATTAGAGCCGAACCTAACTAATTGAAATTCCTCAGCATCTCGCCAAAGTAAAGCCACCCCACCACTCTTCCCTTGAGCATCAACACTAAAGGCTCCTTCAAAACCAATACAGACCTGAAGCTTTTCAACCATTTCCTTCTTGGCCAAAGTTTCACAAAGAAATAACACAATGGGCTTCTTTTGGATAACAATATCCTTAATGAATTGGATGGCCCATGGGTTCCCAAGCCCATGTCAATTCCATGTAATTAGACTCATAATGATGGGTGGGCTTGGAACCAAGACCCACCTTTGACAAGTTTTTTGGCCCATCACCAACATACACCTCATTCTCCATCATTTCACACTCTTCATCTTCCACATCAGCATTCTCACTAATATTCCCACTTTCCATACGCCTCCTTTTTGCATCCAATATAATCTTGGAAATATCTTCACCATCATCTCCCACATTAATACTGTCAACTGATTGCATGGGATTCACTTTCCCTATTCTTTGGCTAGAAGTAACACCACTTTGAATACCCAATTTCTTACCTTTCTAGGCACCATCAGAATTGAAACCATTACCCTGGAATGTGGAATCAACTTCCATGATCTTAGCCACGGATTCAGCTTGCCCCTCTGTCCCCAATCGTCGGCCAGCATCCGTTTCCACCGCCGGCTGTTGCTCAGCTCCAGAACGCAACCATTGTGAACCAATCTGGTGGTTTCTTCTTCTCATCTGCGCCTTCATGCCAATACCATACGGTTTAACGATTTGATCGATATCATGATCAAAACATTTAGCACAAAACCTTTCAGAATGGCCTATGATGCCACAAATAAAGCAAAAGGTTGGGAGATGTTCATATTGAAACATAGCCCAAATCCATTCACCATTTTCCTTATACAATTTCATATGCCGCTTCAACGGTTTTTCGATATCAACTGTTGTACGAACCCTCAAGTAATCCCTCCAAACACCCACAAAATTCTTAGGATCCGACTTCACATACGTCCCAATGTAACTACCCGCACTACGCACCACCTTATCCATCATAAACCCAGTTTTAAGGTTATGAATCTGTACCCACATATCAAGCTTGTGCAAATGAATCATTTTAGGATTCTCACCACTTTTCAACCGATGGAAAATAAGAGGAACCTTATTAAAAGTCCATGGACTTCCATCAATCACCATCTGAATATCAATCTCATGATAAAATTAGAAAATGTATAAATTAGCTTCCAATTCCTTTACATACACACCTTTACCGGGCTTCCATAGAGATGCCATTAGGTGTCTCTTGGCGTCGAAATCAATAGATCTGCCCGTGAGAAATTTCCCTACAAGACACCATCTATCATCAAAAGTCTGTTCACCACCATCAGCCTCCCCTTCAATAAGAACACCCTCTTCTTCATCATCAATCTGGAAGTTCTCATATTGTTTAGCAAGATCACCCATTACATAACTACTAGAAGCCATAACACGCACAGCCAAAAGGAATACAAACAGCCTAAAGCCACAACAACCTTAGAACCTGTCAGTATCAAACTCACCAATCACAAACAAACCAAAAAAATATGGGACGAAAAGGACACTCACAGTTTCACTTTTGCATACGTAAACACACTCAAAAGAGAGAGACTACAATACATTCTTTAAAGATGTATTTTGGTAGATTTTTTTTCCATTTTTCTAGATAACTTAAATAAAAAGTAACATTTTAATTTATTAAGAAATAAGTAACAAAACTTTAAATTTAACAAAAATTCATAAACTACTTTCTGGTTACTTATTTCCATTAGTTGCTCTTAAAATAATTGTTTTAATTTTAAATTCTAATATATTACTTTTTTTAAGCAATTTTTACATTATATTCTAATCTAATTAAGAATATAATGAATTAAATAGCAAATATGAAAAATTCATTAATAAAATTAGTATTGTCTTATGTAACTCATCTTATTAATTATAATGTTATTATAATGTTTAAAATAACGTTTTACTTCTTAAGATTTTATTTTTATAAATCTATTTAATAACTCAATAAAAATAACTTATTTAAAATACTATAAAGTAACATTTAAAAGTGAAAATTAAAAAAAAAAATGCTTTTTAGTAACTCGATTAGTTATTAAAATATGTTAAGTTACTTTATTTAACAATTATTTCATGTTAATTGATATTTAGGAAACTGATAAATTAGCATTCAAAAAAAAAAAAAAGAAGAAGAAACTGATAAATTATAATCAAATATAAAAAATTAACAATAATATATATAAAATGTTAGCCTTAAGTTTATTATCAAAATTAGTATAATAATAATTATTTATTATTTTAAAATATAATTTATTTTATGATATTTAAAGTACTAGTATATATATTTTTGTAGATTATTTTTTAGAAATCTATTAAAATAACAAAAGCTTAGGAAGAATACAATATAATAATTTTGTTGAAATTTAAAATTTAATTAATTTTTTATTTTTGTCAATTTTTTTTAATTAAATAGAAAAGAAACTAAAAAATTACATATGTTTTTAATTATTTTATTTTGGTGACGCAAAAAAATATATATCCTTCCCGCATGTCAAAATGATCATCTTGAAGAGAAGGTCGCGATGATGCAATTTTTTATTTCAAATAATTAGCAGTGGTAGGAGAAGTGTTTTTAATTTTTATTTTTTTTTTCAAAAAAAAGAGGGCAAATTATTCAGAAATTATAAACAAAAAGACAAAAGACAAAAAAAAAAATGAGAAAAAATGGTTGTCAATGAATTATTCAAGTGAAAGAGCCAAAAATTAAAAGGAAGAAAAAAATAAAATAAAATAAAAAAATTAAAAAGAAAGTGAAATGGTCGTCAAACGCAATTAAATAGGATTGAATAACTTTTAAAAATAATTCATAAATATATTATAAGAATATTTTTATTTAAGAAAATATATTTCTATTTAAAGAAATAAATTTCTATTTAAGAAAATAAATAAATAATTGATTTTATGATAAATGAATATTTTATATTCATTGAATCTGGACAAAATCAATTATGTAATATTCTTTATATGATCAGATTTTTATATTCATTACCTGATTTGATTTCCTGAATTAATTGTCAAAATATTCTGACAATTAATGTGGCGCAGATACTGATGGAGTATCTCACCTATAAATATAGGGTCTCGGTCCCCGAGCTTCTCACTCATTCTGTTCATAACAGCAAAATCCATCTAAAGAGAGTTGAGAGAGCGAGGAAGCCCGATTACCCACATCAACCAGTTTTCTTTGTAGATCAAAGCTTATATGGGTTTGAAGCTCAAGAATTAATGGCTGGAGGTATTTCGATCCTTATTCATAGTGTATAGATGTTTGACTTAATTCCGCATTTTATACTTAATCATATATGTTTCAGTTTATACATTTAAATGTCTAACATATATCACTAAAATTGTTTGTTTGTTTGTTTAAAAATTTCATGTATACGTAACCAGTTATTTTAAAAATTTATGTATAAGTAACGAGTTATAACAATATCAATTATTTTTGTTAGGGTAAATATTATTTTAAGTCTGTTTTTGTAAAAGTTAATAATTGAATTATTTATTTTGTTTAATAATAAAATAGACTCTGTATTTTCCAAAATAGTATAAATAGGATCCTAAATTGATTTTTTATCAAAATAAAATTTAATAATAATCCGATCTAAATGTGTTATGACAAAACTATTTACATTTTCTGTATCTGTTCGTGTTAGGAATTGTTTTCAAGTTGGCTATATTAAAAAAAAAAGTTTTCGAAAATAAAGCTCAGGGTCTTATTTTTACCATTTTAGAATATACAGAGTCTATTTTGTCATTTAACAAAACAGATAATCTAATCTGTAACTTTTATAAAATACAAAATCTAAAATGGTATTTACCATTTTGTTAAACAATTTTGAAAAAGAAATTCCCATAAATATATACATATTTATTTATATATATATATATATATATCTATATATAAGTTAGAAAAAGTCATTAAAAATTTATAAAAATAAAATCATATTAATCAAACTTATTGGAAAAATGCCATTTTCTTTTATATAATTTCCTCTTTCCCCCACATGGTTTGGCAGTTTCACAAACTAATGGGCCATTTCTACAATTAAGCACATGAAACTTGTCTGAATCCGAGGAGAGTGGGCCTTTTTTAGTTTAATTATTTTGATATTTTAAAAGGATTATTTCACAAATACACAAATACACACAAACAATAAAAAAAAATTACAAAAATACGGTTTTATAGAATTTTCAATATTTTTACAATTTTTTTAATTTTATTTACAGAAAATACAGTTTTTTTTATGTTGTCCTCTTGTTAATTTATTGTTGATTTTTTGTTATTGGTATGTTATTTTTTGTTGTTGTTTTGATGTTATTTAGATGTTATTTTCATATTATTTTTATTTAGTTTTCTTGTTGTTTTCATAAAAAAAACATAAAAAATATATAAAAAAATAATTTCTTTAAACGTAAAAATGTAACTTTTTTACAAGAAAAATAGTATCTTATATAATTATTCTTATTTTAAAAGGCTTGAAAATGAAAATATAATATTTTTCTAAAACGTAATTATTATTATTAGATTAGATTAGTTTAATAAGGAACCATGATATGCAGCACTATAGTCTATAACAAATAAACATAGAACGTGTTTATAGTTAGAAAATTCTTCTTCTTTTTTTTTTTTTCAGAATGTATAGATTTTGCTTTTTAGAAGTATGCCATTAATATTTTCTTTTTTCTTTTTTCAACAAAATTATTATTGTTAAAAAATACAAAATAAATAATAAGCAGATTTTATTTTTTGGATCCAATCTAATCCTCACAATAGTTCCAATTCAATCCAATCTAATCCGCAAAAGTGCAGATCGGATCGATTATTTTAGATTGGTTACTTTTTAATATTAAATTATTTAATATTTATGAAAATATATATATATATATATATACTAGGCAGAAGTTACGTGCAATGCACGTATACTTAATTTTATATTTAATTTTTATTTTAATTGTTGTATTTAAATTTTTGAATTAAAAAAATATCAAATATAATTTCATTAAGTATACAATATTATTTTAATAAAAAATTGCTTAATTTAATTTTTTTTTTACAAAGCACATAATAGTATTTTGAAAAAACAGTTAACTAAAAATACTTAAAGTTTTAAGAATAGTAAATTAAATGCAAAATGTTTACAAAATGAGCTAAAAATAATTATATTTTGAAAATTAAAAAGATATTGTTTACTACTCTAAATATTTAAAGGAAATATGCTCTAAAATTTTAAAAACTAAGGAAAATTCTGCTTATAATGTTTAGAGAAGAAAACATGTCTACACACAAATATAAAACCAAACATAAAGGCTGCATTTTATAATTTCTAGAGTTAACATCACTTTAATAGATAAATATTCAAAATAAAGTCTATCTCATTTCAAAAGAACTTGGATTGTAATGGTAACCCACATATAACTTGAAAAAAGAATTATCATTTCTTCTTTTTAGCGGCTCCACCAAATTTGCAAGAAAATCACAAAAAAAAAAAAAAATTTAAAAAAAGGAATTAGAACCAAAATAAATAAATCTTTATTGATAATGCATAAATGAACACTGTTTCAGAAAGCAAAAAAAAAAAAAGACAACAATAGAATTATTAATTTTCTAACGATTATGTGATGAAAATAAATTCAATGTTATAAAGCTAAAATCTACTCAATGTAAGAAAAACAAGTTGAGAAATTCTCAATATTATTCTACTAATCAAGGTCATTTTTTGAAATTATCTCTTCTTGCGGAGATCATTGGACTTCTCCTCACGCTAATTCCCCCTCTTATGGATTTCAAGCTTCTTCTTCTTTACTTTAAGTGCACGCTTGTCCTATCCAACTTTCAGAACTTCATTAATCCTTTTATCATATAGTGTTAATAAACAAACTATAAAATAACACAATAGACTTACCCCTTTGCGGTGAAAAGGTCTTGGAGCTACTTTCTTTTTGGTCATAACATATCATTTGTTCATACCCTTAAAGCTACTTCCTTATTTTAGCTTATCATATAATACTTACCATTTTACTTTAAAAACTTGAAACTAATCTAATGACAAATACAGAACATGTCATCCTCAACAAATGAAAGTTAGTCAAGTAAACGCTTGTGAGCTAAGTGCCTTGTTTTAAAATGGTTTAAGGTCACTAACTTGCGAGGATCGTAGATAGTCACAGTACGGTCAGCTCCACCTATTGCAATGTCACCAATTGTAGAACTGCAGCAACATAATATATATCACCAACAGAACCACAAATCCGTTGCAGGCAACCACCATTAGCTTTCATTCTCAAGTCCCATAATGTCAGCTACAATAAATTAGCAAAAGGAAGCAAATAAATAAAAATCTAATAAACAAATAAAGAGAAGAAAGCTCATATCAGAATTTAGAAACAATGTAATGTAGCATTTTACCTGGAAACCTTCAGGAACAGCTAAAATATTACTTCCACTCGCATTACAAGAATTATGCATAAAGCTCACGGCTGATGGATACAATAGCCTGAAAAAAGTGGCAAAATTTGATTAAAAAATCCAAAAATTTGATGGAACTCTATCACTGTCTCTGTCACTCTAGCCACAAAAAATAGGAAAACGTTCATCTTCCTCATAAACAGATAACGAAAGCACAACTAATATTTCTTTCTAAAAGGAACCATCCCAACGAATCAAATTCCAAGAAAATAAAGACCATGACACAAAATAAGAATTACGAAATTGACGAGTGAGGCGACACCTTAATGCCAACATAAAGTTCAGTCACATTAGTTTGATTGCAGAAAATCCATTTATCTTTTAACTCAACCCCATATATATTAGTGACAGTGAGAGCAAGATTTTCATAGCACAACTTCATAACAAGAAAATATGTGATCTAATCATCTTAAGACAACTTTCTCCTTTTAGAAATTGTTGTTCTTAACATTGTCTGTTTCTGTTTCTATTTTATTATTTTGTTAACTAATTATAATCTTCTTTGTTAAATCTTCTCCTCTTTCAAACTTCTTATCATTCATGTTTTCTTTTCCATTATGTCAATCCAAGTGAACGTTTTGCTTTGCTCCACGGTGAAAATTCTTTCACCATTAAAGAGTCTCATAACTATTCAAATTATATAATATAATATGTAGATTAATATAATTTCACAATAAATCAATAGTGTATAACATATATATTTATAGGCACATAGTATACCCACCAAAAGTGGCCGATCTAAAAGTAGTTGAACCATCAACCCGATTTCGATTTCGATTCTGGGTATATCATTTCGATAAGAACCCAAAAAGAAAAGTAAAATGAAAATGCCACTTTATTGCATACACATATATGAATAATATTTGCTCACAATAAAAACCCAAAAATTTGCTTACATAGCAAGGACAATCATATTGCAAAATTGTCAATTGAGTTGGATTCAATAATAACAATACAGAAGCTAATTTTATTGTAAGTAGATATCTGAAGTATTTTATTCAGAACAAGAAACTTCTTTCTTCAACAAACCCACATTCAGATTTCGAAAAAGCAGTCTAACAATTTTTTTCAAGTTATGACATAAACACTGTTATAAAGGGAGAAAAAAGGACCGGAAAGAGGAGCAAGGATACTTCTAGTAAAATATCTAAATTGTTGTACTACTTACTGAAATTGAATGGCAAACTTCCTCATTAATTGTCAATCTAAGTTGTTTTCCAACCCCTGAGGACAACAAAATCATTAAACCACTATAAGAAGTAACATGAAACAAATAATTAACAACATTAGAGAAATACTTGTATGGAATGGCAAAAAAATGTAGTACGAAACAAATTAATCATATTATTCAATCTTAAACAGCGGTTTTAAAAGAGAATAAATAAATGAAATTTCAAGACAAAATAGGATCATTCATGAAAACTCTTTTTCTTCAGCCTTTATAAATTTTTATTCGTAATTTAAGAGATTGTTGCTACAATAAAGGTAAGAAGGTATATAGATGTGGTTAATTTAATTACCTTGAGAAAGAAGATAATGGAATGAAGGCTTCACTTGTACTCGTCAAAATACACTTGTTGAAAAGCAAAGGATCGACCTGGAATGGCATCCATTCTTTCTATGCAAAATACTGTATTTGAGTGAATACGACAATATCAATCGCAATACTGTTGAACAAGAAAGGTGACTGAGTGAATCTGAAAAGAGAAAAGAATTTGTTATTTTTATTTGGAGAAATTGCAATTCTATTGAAGAAGAAAGGTTTCATAGCCACTATCCTACAACCACTATTTATACATATACTGAAAAAAAAAAAAATCGGTTCAAAATATAAAAAAAAAAATAAGAAAGGAGACCAAGCGAAGAACTGATTGAGAGAATCAGATTTACAGAATCTTGTTTTCTTGGTCGACTATCTTTGGGAGACTTTGTTTTGAGTTTCTTCTTTCCCATTTCATATTGGCCTTCAGATTCACAATCGCTCTCGTTCTGGGCAGCTTTAATTTCTTCTTTTCCTTGAGTTTCATGATCGTTCTCGTTTGGGCATCTTCAATTGCAATATTTTTTTTGATTGAATCTTCAATCGCAATATAAATTTGAGTTTGAGAGATAACCATCTAATATAGGTCAATGGAAATAGGGAGAGAGAAATAGCAATATTATTATATATATTTTTCTTTTTTAAAAAATAAATAAAAAAATTATAAATATTCTAGGTTTGTTAGAGAGATATGGGGCTAAGATGATTTTTTTAATTTAAAAAAAGATTATTAATATTTAAAAGATTGTTTATTTAAAAGATTGTTTAATTTTTTGGGTTTAATTATTGGGTTTATTTTTTAACAGGAGATCAAACTAATCGTTAAATTTAACAGAATATTCTTTTATTTTTAAGTATATTCTGTTAAACCAAGAAATGCCGTTAGATAGGCACTTTTAATATATAAAGATATAGTTATCTTATATCTAGCAACAAATATATAGTTACTATTTTCACATAACTAGCAACAAAATAAAATAAATTATAGTTATCTTATATCTTCAACAACACATTAAAATAAATAAAATAGTAAATAATAAAAGGAAGAAAAAAATTGTATGTATAAAAAAATGTTTAATTTTATTGAAAATTGCATATAAAAAAATTATATATAAGAATAGAATATACATTTAATTTATTAAGTTTTAAAATATAATTGTATTATCTGTATTATACTTTTAAATTATTATTTTCTTTACATTAAAATGTTATTTGTATATTTAATTTTTTAATTTTTTATAAATATGTGTAGATTGGATTGTATCAATTACTTTTACATATCAATCAACATTCAATCCGCACAAGTGCGAATTTTGAATTTTCCAATCCAATTCAATCTGCACAAGTGCAGATATCCGCACTTTTGCGGATTAGAATGAATTGGATCGTGCTGATTGAATTGGATCAACTACTTTATAAACACTCCTAGAAAAGAGTGCAATATGAAGAGTTTAATTAGCACAAAGAAGTGTTCATAAAATACTCAAGCCAATTCAATTCACAAAATACGAATATCCATACTTGTGGGTAGGGGTGTTCATTGGATCACATCTTATGTTTTTAGGCTTATCCAGATCCAATCCAATTATATATTGGATGTTATATTTTACCATCCGATTCGATTCAATTAATCTTCCATCATCCAATCGATCTAACATCCATTGAATGTTGGATTGGATCGGTTCTATCCATTGGATGTATTTCATAATATATTTATTTGTTTAATTTAGATTTATCTAATATTTTAGACCTAGTATTTTTTGGATCGGATCGGATACATCCAATATTTTAGGTCCATTTTGTATTGAATTTTACTGGATCATCTAATCCAAGAAAAAATGAGTAAAATTTTAATGTTAATTTTCATATATACATATAGATTTGACGTATAACAATATAAAATCTAATACTCATCCAAACTAAATGAATATACTAATTAGTTTGATTGGATGTATTTGATTTTTAGACACCCCATCCACCATCCGATCCAATCCAATTGGATATTTAAAAATAACATCTAATCCGATCCGATCACAATTGGATATCTAATGTTTTGCGGTCGGTTGTAATTGGATTGGTCGATTCTTATTGGATTAGATCGATTTATGCACACCCCTACTTGTGGGGATTGAATTGGATAGAAAAATCTAAAATCTGCACTTGTGCGGATTGAATCAATGTTAATTGATATGTAAAAGTAAACGATCTAATTAAATTCAAAACATATTTAATATTTTAATACAAAAATAGTAAGTTAAAAATTTAATACATAAGATACAAATATATTTCACATACTTGTTTGCAAGGAAAATATAATTTAAACAAAATTAAATATTTCTTTATTTGTATAATTTTTTTTTTCTTATTTTGAATTTATTATTTTTTTATTTCATTTGTTTTATTTTATTGTTAGTTTGGTAAAAAAATATCTGTTAATAAATATTAAATAATTCAGTATTAAAAATAATCAATCCAAAATAATTAATCAAATTTGTTATAAAATAATATAGAATAGATGAGAAGAAAGAAGAAGAAGATGAAGATAGAAAGAGAAAGTGAATGAGAATTTCTCAGTTGCTTATTCCAATGGGGTGAACCCCTATTTATATAAATACAAGAGTCAAATATTAAGAAACTAAGAAAAAAATGAATGTTGATTACAATTAATAGTAATAAATAAAAGATTTGGACATCCACATAATTATTAATATTTATAACACCCTCCATTGGATGTCCATAATAACTACCTCATTAAAAATCTTGCTGGAAAACTTGATCAAAAGAAAAAGAGTATAGTGTAAACTAACTCCCCCTCATTTAGGCATTCGTAGAGAGATCTTCTAATCGATGAATTTGGATCTTGTCTGCCGTCTTCTCAAATGTTGATGTTGGTAATAACTTTGTGAATAAGTTTGCAAGATTGATACTTGAATGAATTTGTTGAACACCAATATGCATTTTCTTGAAACGTATAAAGAAGAATTTGGTGAAGTGTGTTCTAATTCTATCTCCTTTAATGTACCCTCCTTTTAGTTGAGCGATGCAAGCAGTATTATCTTCATAGAGAACTGTTTATGTTGATATTTTTTTATAGAGTGCAATCCATATGTTTCCTGAATATGCTATGTCAATGATCTCAGTCCTACACATTCTCTACTTGCTTCATAAAATGCAAGTATGTTAATGTGATTTAGTATATACTATATGACATTGAACTTCAGGTTCAAGTTCAATACTTATGAACTTAATTCATTTCTAGGAATGAGTCATACATGTATAATTAGAAATACATAAATTTACACATTTTGTAAATGCATGATCATATAATCTTATCACATCGATAAAAAACTATGCAATAAAAATCTAACAATGGCTCAAGATTGTTAAAGAAATATAATTTAAATATTTTCTATGTGCAAATATATGCACATTCTTCTTTTGAGCCTTATAAATTAACAATGAGAAGAATCTTCTGATTCTTCAACAAAACTTAGTCAAATCCTTTGACAATTTATTGCACATGATTGATCATGTCAAAATAACTAAATTCATGAACTTCAGGTTCACTATAATTTGTATTTCAATGAAACTTTCATAAAGGTAATGTAAAATCACTACAACATATAAGTAATCATTACAAGTTTCATTTTTATATACACGAATAATATAATTATATTATTCTCCAAAACATATACACTCTTCAGGAGTCACTATTATGTTTATCAAACTTTATATTTTTTCAGGAATTACTATCATCAATTCAATGATGTATACAATTTAAAAGATACATGACAACTTTATCATGTTATTGTAATGGTCAAATAGATATAACCATAATATATCATTCATTTAAATTGGTATCTTTTTATTAACAAGTCGTCTAATTTATTAATAGACTATTCATCAGTCTAATTATCATGACTTGATATATTATATATTTAAATGTACAACCAGTACATATAATAAGTTATTTCTTATCACTTTCATAACTAGATAAAAGTTATACATCTAGGTACATACAAAGATATTTTACTACTCCAAGTAGCAATTGTATGTAAGACCAGTAAGCTTTTCAAATAATCATTTTGTGATTCTTTATCACTTTGATTATATTGGATCACTAACAAATATTAGTAAATTATATATCCACTTCTAGAAAAATATGCAAACTGAATTAAATAGTAACTATATATATACATATCATGTACCAACAATAGTTTGAAACTATTAATTTCAAGAAATAATAAAATATGTATATATTAATTTACTTCTAGCATTACTAATATATGTGAAATCTATATTCTTTAAAATAGAATTTTATGCCTATTCATTCTCTTCAGGGAATGATATTTAAATATTCTAAATGTACAATAAATTTGTATAATTCACATTCTATTCAATAATCAAATATACTTTTATCCTGATTATAAGTGTGTCCGTACTACAGGTACGCGACTAGTACTATTATTCAATTCCACACATGATATATAGATTTCATGCACTTTGATTGTGTATATCTCATCTTTTGGTTGTTTCCACTTTCTTTTGGAAATATATGAGTAGTAAATAATGTCATCGATTATTTAAAATTATAGCATTCACTTGAGGGAATGACGTTGAACAAGTAGAACATTATTATAAATTTCTTAAAAATTTATTACTTGTTCATCCATAAAAATATAAGAAATTATTCAGCAATTTCTTTTACAATATTTCAAAGAATATATGAATACAGTTTTTGCATAATCTCTAAGATGTATGCAAAATTTGATCTTTAATATATGTCACATGCAATAATTTTCAATATAAATATTGCAAGTAATAACACTGTATAATAACATGACTAATTTATAGAATACGAACAATCTTTAAAAGTAATTGAATTCAATTCGTATCATTTCAATAACATTAGTCATGCTCATTGTTATTCTTATACTTTGATGTTTCAATGCAATTTTCTTAACTTTTTTTTTTTTATTCAAAACCCACTATAATATTGCACAAATAATAATTATTTTTAATGATTCTTTAGTTGTATTCACATAAATACAATCATTTTTTTCGACAAATATAAAACATTTACTCCAGGAAATGTTTGTCAAAATCTATATCGATATTAGATTACTTTTTATTGTCCTCAAAGGATACAAGAACATATACATAAATATATATTTATCTCTTTCATCATATATCCGTCAACTATATGATGAATATTACATTTGCATAATCTTCAGGATATATGCAAGATTTTATTGAGGAGGCATAATATTCATGATATATACAATATTTTATCGATGATACATATATAATCTTCTGGATATATGTATAATTTATATAGATTTTCTCTATCATATTATAGATTCTTGAAATTGTTTTAGTCAGATAAGTATATATATAAATATATATTTAGTGTAACGTGACTTTGAAACAATTTAAGAACTTTAACAAAATACTTACATTGGACTTGGGCAGAGACTCATGCTTGGAGCTTGGCAGAGACTCGTGCTAATAACGTGTTATAAAATAATATAGAATAGATGGGAAGAAAGAAGAAGAAGATGAAGATAGAAAGAGAAAATGAATGAGAATTTCTCAGTTGTTTATTCTAATGGGGTGAACCCCTATTTATACAAATACAAGAGTCAAATATTAAGAAACTAAGAAAAAAATGAATGTTGATTACAATTAATAGTAATAAATAAAAGATTTGAACATCCACATAATTATTAATATTTATAACAAAATTTATATTTTGAGGGATTGAATTAAATTAAATTTGAGCTATGTATTGTACTGGATTCAAAATATAAAATTCACTAGTGCGTTTGATAAAATTTAGACAATGTAATTTCATCTAATTTGATAAAATTATCCAATTATATAATTTCATCCACAAAAAGGTAATCTAACTTAATAGATAATAAATTTAAGGATTATATATAGTAAATTCAAATAAAACATCATAGACTTGACTATATTAATGGGGAAGGGAGAAAAGCCTTACTGTTACTTCATTCCAATCCAAATTAACAACAATAATATAAATTTCTAGCAACGCTAGCTTTATTAAATCAATAGTTATTAATTTGGCATATCAACAATAAACCGCTCCAGGAATTTACCCAATTTTCTTCAACGGCTATTTATTACTACTAATCCCCCCCCAAAAAAAAAAGAAAAAAAAAAAAAAAGAAAACTTGTGTGTATAAGATTGAATATTAACTAAAAACTCATGTTTAATGACAAACCTAAAAAAATACAACCAAAATAAAAATTAAATAACGTCTTCAATATCATATATATACTTGTTTATATTAAATTGATCTATTTTGTCTCTCAAATATTATGTAATAATATAGGTTCCATCATGACCATATATGCGTTTGTTAATTCCCAATAATAACAATACATAAATTAATTAAGAAAAAAAAATCACTACTTATTTTTTTTTTCTTCTTCTTCTTCACAAATGGTGCTTAGACGACGATAATCTATTGTCGTTTGCGATAAACGGCAACGATCGACGTCCATTGGAGAACGATTCTTACCTTGAAGACAGTGTTGAAGGATCAACCAGCCAAGCTCTGAATTAGCGTTATTAGTTTTGGTTAAATCCATATCCACCTGAGCCACCAGCTCCCTAAACTCTGTTGCCCTCATACGCACCTTAATTGTCACACTACTATTATTTGTTGTCGTTTTTCTTTGTCTGTCGTCGTTTATAGGGTGAAATCCCTTGTTCTTACCGAACCAAATATTTCCCATTATATTTTGTTTATACTTTTCTCTGATCAATAAATATATATAGATAAGTTATTATATATATGTGTGTGTGAGAGAGAGAAGAACAACTACTTCATATATAAATATTCATATACTTTGTCTTTCAAGTGTGTGTGTGTTTGTGTTCATATTTATCGATAAATACCAACAAATGAAAGTAATACCAATTAATATGGATGGGCATTAATTACTCAAACCTGCCAATACTCACAAGAAATGCATGGTTTATGCCTTACAAGGTTGACGTACGAAAGAGAAAACCACAAAAGTGTTGACAAAACAGATATCTATAGCTAGCTCCAATTCATATTCTGCAGCTTATCAACTTGGAAAACGCCTATAATAATTACTCAAAAACTTATGGGTACAATACAATTACGTACGTACTTAGTTAATTAAGTCATCCATGATGATCTATTGCCAAAACACATGTCTCATGCAGTTGCAATATTGGTCCCACCACACCTTCAGATAATGGAGCTTCAACTATGATCAATAAAAATGGGTCCTACATATGCGTACGTGTATATACATAAATAATTTTTTTTGAAAATATATACATAAATAATTAGTTTATATTACAAAGTTGAAAATACATGTCTTTTGCAAGCCAAAACCGCCAAACAATAATTAAGGCCCGTTATGATGTGGAATTCGGTTTATGAAACGGATTGCCACGTAGCAAAGGAGTAATTAATATGATGTGGATAACATGAGGCTAGAGAGTATATATGTTGTTCACGGTAGCTTACAAACGTAGTTCGATTATATTTCATAGTATACACGTACGTACACTTGGAAAGACTATTTTCTTGACTTAATTCTTAGTCTTTGTTCAAAGGTTCGTAATTCACTAAAATTACCTAAGAACTGAAAGTAAAACCTAGTTGGCGCCGTTGTGTGAACGATCGAATTAAATTAAAGGTCATATATAAAGTACAATAATATAATTAGTAATTTTTGTTCACATATAGTCATATACATGTTATTAGATAGTACAAGTAACTAATTAGTAACCATGTTTATGTGATCTCATTCATGTGATTAGGTCAAGATGTATCTATGGGCAGTAAAGTAAATATGTTTCCCATAACACGCTAGCGTGTATAAATATATATGTTTAGGCTTAGGGGATGGGGATCAGAGAAATTGTTATATGCAGAGAAAGTATATGGTGGTGGTTTCAAAACAAAAATCCATATAGCTACGTACGTACGCCTAATCCAATTACAAACAGCCCCCCCAAAAAAAATGACGTTGAATAGGTTGACATTAACTCATTTGGATTCATATCAGCACATTTGATTTCTTGTCTGAATCATCCGTTGCCGTGCCGCACACGAACGTATATATATATATGCAATTAATGTAACCATTCTCATCGTACGTGTACACATACATAAATTTTAATTTCATGTATATTATATATATAGAGAGAGAGAGAGTAAAACCTCTACATAATAAGCAAATATTGTGAGATTAAACTAATAATATTCTGATTAGAAAATTAAAATTCAATATCTGACTTTCCCATAGATTTCTTATTTTTCTCATTCTCCCTATCCTTATCATTCTCCTTTTTCTCTTTCATTCACTATAATTTTTTTATTTTACTTTTAGCAATAATACAAAACTTATAACTAAAAGTAAAAAAATTGTGATTAATTATAAATTATCATTCTTATATTGTGACTAAAGTCTAAAAAATCCATGACTAAAAGTATTAATCACAAAAATTATAATTTGTTATGATTAAACGTATTTTTAGTCACAATACTTGTTGTGCTTAAAACTAAATTAATGATAACTTGTATCTAAATATTATATTTTAATCACAAGTAATATTTTATTGTGACTAATAATCAAATTTAGTCATAAAAAATTTATCACTAAGGTAACTTTTTTTTAGTGACTTCAATATCAGACATATCATTATTCCTAAAACCTCATATTGTATATTTCTACATTAATATCCACAACTCCATCTAGATAATAAAATTAATTTTAAACAATAACAAAATAAACTTTATACACATTAATATCCACAACTCCATCTAGATAATAAAATTAATTTTAAACAATAACAAAATAAACTTTGTAATTAATAGGTGGTAGCTTTTGTTGTGGGGCTGCTGGCTGTAACAGTTGTCGCTGGTTTGTTGTTGTGGCCTCTTGCCTTTGTGTGAATCTTGCTTGTTTTTGAATAAAGTTTCTTCTTTTTCCAAAAAACAAAAAAAAAATTATTGACTAAAAATAAACAAAATAAAAATAAAAATTTCAAGAACCGAACTTTACATAAATATATTTTCTTTATAATACGTTCGTAAATAAAATTATAATACTTGACTATAAATATATATTACATTAAAACAAAAGTTTCTTACTAAAAAAATATCAATATAACATTCATATATAGAAAATTTTATTAATGATTATATCAAATATATAACCACCATGAATTACATTTATTTTTAGTCATTAAATTTCTAATAAATAATTGTGATTAATTTAGAAATAAAAAATAAATAAATAATAATTAACTTGTAAAATAATAGTACACTTATACTTTATTTTCTTATAAAATCTTAATTAAAATTGATTATATTTAAAATTAAATTACTAATAATTATTAATTAACTTTTTACAATTTATTATGAAATAACGATCTTTTAGTAATTTTTTTACACTTAATTATTGAAATATTTGTAACAAAATTCTTTATAATTTAAAATTATTACACACATAACATTAATTAATAAGAAAATAGTAAAAATAACCTCTAATTAGAGATAATTCGATACTAAATCTTATTTTTAATACTTTAAGTGCCAAATCAGTATGCCAGTTTCAATTTCTAAATTGGTTCAAGTCATTTATTTTTTTTTAATTTAAAAAATAAAAAATATAAAATCTAATAATAATTATAAATTTAAAGATAAGTTAATTTTTTTTTCTGTTGCTCCTTCCTCATCGCGTTCAAAAAAATATTTGAAACAAGTGAGACAAAATTGCATAGTTAAATGATCACTGAGAAATTACATTGATTGAGGAGGTGGAGCCTTTTGTGTCAAGACTCTCTACCATGAACTTGGTATATTAGTTTTTCTTTTGGTATGAAATTTTCACATTAGCAGAAAAAAAAAAATACAAATATTATATATGAATGACATAATGATCATGCTAAAAATATCATTTAAAAATGAGTGGACCTCATGAAAAAAATATGTAGAAAGAATTTGAAGAAAAGTAGACAAGACAAAATGACATTTTGTTGTTATTGTCAATTGATTTATGAGCAACGTGCGACATCATTAGGTTTGGCCGTACGGCAAGACGACTGAGAACCAGAAAGAAAGGGAAAGAATGTGATACAGCTGGTGAATTAGAAGAATAGGTTTGTGGCATATATGTAGGAGATTGCATCGAAGTAAAAAATTCACATGATGTTCGGTTGGGACAAACTGAAAACATAAATTTTGAAATTGGAGATGATTTTATTTTTTTTAATAAGGAATGAAGATGAATCAAGCAGTTCTTCAAACACTACTACGAAAAACTAATTTCAGTGTGACCCGTGTTAAGTGACTCTAAAACTATTTAGTGACCCTTCACCACACGTCACTTATGTGGGTGACTGGAAAAATAGTATTTAGTGACCCTTTATGGTGGCTCACTAAACCCCTTTAGCTTCCCTCCCCGCGCGTCACTGTAGGATTTTAGAGTGAAACCTTATCAGACTATGAAAGTAACAACTACTCTCAAAACGCGTCACTATATCTATGCTTTTTTATTTATAAAAAATTAAATTATTTTTTAATTCAAATTATATATTATAAATTCATAATTAATTTAACTAATGATACAATTTAAAAAATACATTAACAAAAATATAAATATGAAATACAACATTTGTATCATAATGCTTTCTAGAAATTAATAACTCAAGAGACACAATACAACACTTTAAAACTGAAAATATTCACATTAATCACCGAAATAATGGGTATGCATTAACTTTAACCAAAAATAAAGACAAAATTTCAAAATAGTTCAAATTAATTAACAAATACAAATAATAAATCGAAGTGGGTATGAACACACTTAGGAACAAAAAAGAAAAAGAAACCTAAAATATTAAAAACAAATCAGATCCAGTACAAAACTGCCGTCGTCCATAACTCTCAGACCACCATCGTCGACCAAAAACCCCATACCACCACCTTCCCCCACAAACCCCAAATCGCCATTGGATGCTTGCACAAGGAAGAGAGAGAGAGAGAGAGAGAGAGAGAGAGAGAGAGAGAGAGAGAGAGAGAGAGAGAGAGAGAGAGAGAGAGAGAGAGAGAGAGAGAGAGAGAGAGAGAGAGAGAGAGAGAGAGAGAGAGAGAGAGAGAGAGAGAGAGAGAGAGTCAAAAAATTAATATAAAAGGCCAAATTTAAAATGACTAACCACAAAGAGACAAATGAGGGAGACGATTAAGCTCTCTGTAGCCTGTTTGTGCGGCGGAGTAACCTGAAGTTAACTTGTAAAGTTCCATCATCCGGTGAGGGAGAAGCTTGGCTCAAGGTTGAGAAGGGTGCGCCCTTGTTGAGATTTATGTTCTAAAATCAAGTAATTAATGGATAATATATTAGAGAATATGTGAAATACTATTATAAGATAAATGATACATTAATTATAAAAGTATAATTAATAATTATAAAAGTATAATCTTGTAAGGACGTACAAGAGAATTAAGATTATATGATATGAATAAAACAAGTCGGCAGTGAATTAAAATATTGAGAATCTTTAATATGGAACTACTAAGTACAGTTTACTATACACTATAGTGTGTGTGCTTTTGATTCAAATCACATATGTAGATAGACATGTAGTAAATGTGATGTGTATAATTTGATTATGCATGGCTGGATGATATGTAATAAACATCTTTCATTAACCTGTCATTTACCATGAAATAGTTATTCACATCACAACGATGATTATTAGTAGATCATCCTGAATTCTGAGTATACGTGAACTCATGTTTGTGTTCATTGAGTTTTTTGATTCATTTGTTTAAGTTTCTCAGAGAAGATAATTCTTACAACATCTGTTTTGGGAGCTCAATAACATAAGTGGTTGGGAACATGTCATACAAATTCAAGCTTTTTTAACAGATCAAATATTAGTTCTCATATAGTGTTAATTCTGGGAGTACTAACAGTTGGATCTAAATCTATAATAAGTTATAGATTAACTATTCACATTGAATTAATGACCAGTGGCGGACCCAGAATTTAATTGGAGGGTGGGCGTAAATTTTTTTCATATATAAAAATATTCCAAAAATAAAACAAGTAAATATAAAGAAAAACACAATTCATTATTTCAATTCCCAACAAAAAATATATTAAATATCAAACACTAAAAATCCTCCAATAGAAAAAAAAAAGGCAATCTAAAACGATGTTCAAAATATATAACATACTTAATATCCTAAAATTTTAGCAAAATATATTAATTTTAAAGCTCATATCTTTAGAGTTGTCCTCGACGAGTTTTCATATTTTGAAAACGATTAATTATAAGCTCGTTGTCAATAGCATTGAATACATCCTTTTCGAGATATACTGTCAAACTGTCATTCAACTATTGATCTCCCATTTTGTTGCGCATTTGATTTTTCACAATGTTCATAGCTGAGAATGCTCTTTCTACTGAAGCTGTTGCAACTGGAAGTGTTAGTGCCATACTAATAAGCAAATATACCAATGAGTATACCTCATGTTTTCTTGTCTCTACTAGTCTCTTAGAAAGATCAGCAATTCCTTTCAATTCTGAAAATACAATATGAGAACGCATACCTTCAACATAAGTTTGAAGTTGACACTCTAACATCTTTAAATCTGTTGTAGAAAAATCATGCGGATAAAGTTGAGCAAGACGAATTTATTAGAATATTTTATATATGGAAGTTATTTTCTAATTAAGGAAATGATTTTCTATTTAAGGAAATAAATAAATAATTGATTTTCTGATAAATGAATATTTTATATTCATTGAATCTGGACAAAATCAATTATGTAATATTCTATATATGGTCAGATTTCTATATTCATTACCTGATTTGATTTCCTGAATTAATTGTCAAAATATTCTGACAATTAATGTGGCGCAGATACTGATGGAGTATCTCACCTATAAATATAGGATCTCGGTCCCCGAGCTCCTCACTCATTCTGAATTCATTCAGCAAATTCCATCTAAAGAGAGTTGAGAGAGCGAGGAAGCCCGAACTCCAATACCGAAGCTATCGCAGGGATTGAAGCTCAAAGATCAATGGCTGGAGGTACATCGATCCTTTTATTGCATATATTATTGATATGATTACAGTTTATTTTCCGCATTTCATATCATTTCTATATGCTATATTACATACACTATATATATAGTCTAACAGTTGGTATCAGAGCGGATTTATCTCTGCCTTAATTTTATTTGAGTTTCATATATATATACACTTATATATACTGTTCATATATATATATATATTTATTTTCGGATCTATTCGTGAGTATATATATATTTATATTCATACCATTTATATTATATATACATTTTCTTCATACTGTTCATATATATATATTATATACTCATACAGATTCATACTCGTACAGTGTATATATATATTTTTATCGGTGTATTTACGTATATATATATGTTTACATATATATATATTGTATATTATATATATATTTTATCGCATAATAATAATCATAATATTCATTTTCATTTATGTGATATATACATGCATATATATATACATGCATATATATATAAACACGATCGGTCCATTGTTTGGTTTTTTTTTTTCCATTTTTTATTTTTTCGGTGTTTATTTCGAATTCTAAATATATCACTATATTCGTATAGTATTATAGATCGATCTAAGCATTGAAAATCCATTGAAAAACTTAAAGATGAAAAAAAATTTCAGTTAAAACTTTTTCGGACCCGATTAATTTCGTGATATTAAAGTATATATTTTTTCGTGTTTTCGTGCATAAAATCTATGTGGATCTCTTTATTATTTGATTTAGAACATTTTAGATTTGAAAACACGCAATTTGGTCGTCGAAAACGCAATTTCCGATCGGGTTTGGGTCGGGTTCGACGGACCCGCGTGCAGAAAAATGGGTCAAAATCGACCCGGTTGGCTGAAGAAGACGACGCAAAACGACATGTCGTTTGGAGAAAACGACATGTCGTCTGGCGTAAAACGACGTGTCGTTTGAATGGCACGTTGCAGCTGTCGTTTATAGTAAACGACATGTCGTTTTTCACACTGTGAAAAACGACATGTCGTTTTCCGTCTTCTGAGGCAGCCTCTTGATGAATGAAACGACGTGTCGTTTTTCCCTTAGGGAAAACGACGTGTCGTTTTTGTATGTTTTCTCTGCACACTTCAGAATGTAAAAAACGACGTGTCGTTTTTGCCTTTTGCAAAAACGACATGTCGTTTGGCAGTGTGGTTTTTTCAAAAAAAAAAAAAAAAATTCCGAATTTTTTTTATAAATTTTTATTTATTTGGAATATTAATTATTTTCCTATTTTTTTGTGTTAATTTAGTCAATAAATTACATTTAGTTAATTTTCCATTTTTGTTTAATACATATATATATATAGTATAAATTGAAAATGGAAATTTGTTTAAATTTGGTAATTTATTACATGATTTCTTTAGGCATGTAAAAATTGTGCTAATTTGTGCATTTAATTATATATTACCAAATTTCTGCAATTTATTGTCTAAATTAATTTTGAAAAATCTGCCATTAATTTCATATTAAGGAATTTGCATTTAATTAATGATCATACATTAATTGTATTATTTTGTATTTATTTGACAAATTTATGTTTAATGCAATTAATTTAGATTTGTATAATTTAAATGCTATACATAAATTCCTTTTATAGTGCTAGATATATTTAGAAATATTCAAACATTAAGGTATGTTGAATATTTTATTTAGCAATTAAGTTTCATAAAACTTCATAAAATTATTCATAAAATATTCATAAAACTTTATAAAATGAATAAAAATATACATAAAACGTAAGTAGTTTTGTGGTTTGACATAAGAAAACATGAACCTGGGACAAATGCTCATATCTAGAACGGTTTTTAATGATCTTCGGACGACCACACTAGGAGCACTAATCTCAGTGATTGTCTATTATGTTAATAACGAAATTACTTTTAGGTAGAGCCCAATACCTAATGTCTAAAGTGAAAATATAATTTTTTATAATTAGGGAGTAGCCACAGCATCTTTAATTATATAAAATTATATATTAATTAAAATTCACCTTAATGGACAAAACTTGTAATTAATTATTTGGATATAATAATTTTACCCCACAGAGATTTTATTATATTTTTATAATTAATTAGGATAATATATTAAGTTAAATTCTCTTAATTTACCCCACAGGGAGTTATGAGGATTTGATTTAATAGTGTTATCACAAATTTTAATTAACGATAGATTTCATTCCTCCATTAATCTAAATTAAATATTTCATTAAATCTATCATAAAGTTCATATAATTTTATTAGATTTAAAATTTAGCCCACAGGCAATTTTAGATTTAATAAAATTTACATCTTCATCATGTTTCTACATTGGTAAAACATGAATTCATTAAAGCCTCAATTCTTTTAACATCTAAATTTTTGTAATCCTATTTTTGCAGCTATTTCATCCACCTCTAAATACGCTGAAATCACTAGTGAAATCCCTGAGCTTAGGAGTGACAACTTCAAAATCTGGAAGGAACGAGTTCTTCTCCACCTAGCTTGCACTGACATGGATTATGCAATAAGGAAAGATGAACCACTCGCTATCACCGATACTAGCACCGCCGGCGAGATTGCACTACGTGAAAAGTGGGAGCAATCTAATCGTCTATGCATCATGTTCATTATGTCCAGAATTCCTATGGGAATGCGTGGATCGGTGGAGCCACCTGAGAAGGTGAAAGATTTTATCAAAGTGATGGATGAGCAATTTGACACTTCAGATAAATCTTTGTTCATCAACCTCATCGAAGAGTTCTCGTCCACAAAAATCACCGGTGTTAAAGGAGTTCGAGAACACATTTCTAAAATGAGGGACATCACTGCTCATTTGAAGAAACTCGACGTTATCATTCCTGATACCTTCCTGGTTCATTACATCCTTCACAATCTTCCTCCACAGTATGGGCCTTTTAAAATTTCCTACAACACACATAAAGAAAAATGGACTATCAATGAATTGATGACCATGTGTGTTCAAGAGGAAGCCAGGCTCCTACAGGAGCAAGGAGAAAGTGTTCACCTGACCACTCAACCTAAGAAACGCAAGCCATTCAAGAAGAACAAAGGGAAAAAGCCCATAGCTCCCAAGGCTGCCATAAAGAAAGATTCCATCAAATGTTTCTTTTGTAAACAAAAGGGACATGCGAAAAAGGAGTGCAGCCAGTTCAAGAAATGGATGGATGACAAAGGTAATCCAATTTCCTTAGTATGTTATGAATCTAATATGGCTAATATTAAACTTAACACATTGTGGATTGATTACAATTCAACAATTCACATAACAAATTCCTTGCAGGATATTCAAAATCTAAGGAAGCCAGTGGCAAGTGAGCAAAGAATCTTATCTGGAAACAAGATGGGCTCACATGTGGAAGCTATTGGAACATGCAATTTAGTTTTAAGTAATGGTTTTATTTTAAAGTTAGAAAAGACCTTTTATGTACCAAGTTTCTCTAGAAACTTGATTTCAGTTTCAAGACTTATACCCTTTGGTTTTTCCTTTACATTTTCAGACAAATATTTCAATTTATATTATAAATCTGAATGTGTTGGAAATGGTATTTTGTCTGATGGTCTTTACTGCCTTAATTTACAAAATAATACCACTAATAATGTTATGCATGTTCACGCTGGCACTAAAAGATGTGTTATGAAAGAGGATTCCTGTACATTGTGGCACAGGAGATTGGGATATATCTCCATTGATAGAATTAAAAGGTTGGTAAAAGATGGGGTACTCAATACCTGAGATTTTACTGACTTTGATACTTGTGTGGATTGCATTAAGGGAAAGCAAACCTCCAACTTCGTGAAAATCGGTGTCCATAGGAGTTCTGAAATATTAGAAATCATACATACTGATATATGTAGTCCAGATATGGAGTCACATGGTCAGAAATACTTCATCTCATTCATAGATGATTACTCACGCTACATGTATATCTACTTACTTCATAATAAAAGTGAAGCATTAGATGTTTTAAAGATATTTAAAGCTGAAGTAGAGAAACAATGCAACAAGCAAATTAAGATAGTGAGATCAGATAGAGGAGGTGAGTATTATGGTAGATACACAGAAGATGGACAAGCACCTGGTGCATTTGCGAAGTTTCTTGAACAAAATGGGATTGTTGCCCATTACACCTTGCCCGGTACACCCGAGCAAAATGGTGTTGCAGAAAGAAGAAACCGAACATTAATGGACATGGTGCGGAGTATGCTTAGTAGCAACTCTAACCTTCCTAAATCCTTGTGGACTGAAGCATTAAAGACATCCGTGTACATATTAAACCGAGTTCCAACAAAGGCAGTCTCAAAAACTCCTTTTGAATTATGGAAAGGTTGGAAACCAAGTTTGAATCATGTACACATTTGGGGATGTCCATCTGAAGTCAGAATATATAATCCACAAGAGAAGAAATTGGACCCAAGGACCATAAGCGGATTCTTTATAGGGTACGCTGAAAAGTCTAAAGGTTACAAGTTTTATTGTCCATCTCATAGCACAAGAATTGTGGAATCAAGGAATGCAAAATTTCTTGAAAATACCTTGATCAGTGGGAGTGATCAATCAAAGGACTTAGGTCCTGAGAAAGATCATTCAGAACCTTCCACTTCAAAAGCAAGATTGATAATGGTTAACACTCCTGTAGTTCAAACGAATGTTGAACAACCATTACCAATCACTGAAGATCCACAAGTTGGTAATGATAATCCAAGTAGGATCAAAATGTTCAAGAGTTGCCCGCAACTCGTTGAACAACCCGTCGAACTACCGTCGCTCCCCAAGAGCTTGTTGGTGAAGTCTTAAGAAGATCTACTAGACCTATCAAACCAAAGATTTACAAAGACTATGTTGTGTATTTATTAGAATATGATATTGGAATTGGAAATGATCCAGAAACGTTTTTACAAGCTATGAACAGTAGAGAATCAAAATTGTGGTACAATGCTATGGATGATGAAATGAATTCTATGAGGTGCAACAGAGTCTGGGAACTTGTAAAGTTGCCTAATGGGGCGAGAGCCATTGGTTGTAAATGGGTCTATAAAACTAAGAAAGACTCATTAGGCAACACTGAGAGGTACAAAGCGAGACTTGTTGCTAAAGGATTCACTCAAGAGGAAGGAATTGACTATACAGAGACTTTTTCTCCTGTATCAAAGAAAGATTCCCTGAGAGTCATCTTGGCATTAGTTGCTCATTTTGATTTAGAGCTGGAGCAGATGGATGTAAAAACTGCTTTTCTGAATGGTGATCTAGAGGAGAAGGTATACATGAAACAACCAGAAGGATTCTCCTCTAGTGAAGGTCAGGATTTGGTATGCAAGCTCAAGAAGTCCATCTATGGAATAAAACAAGCATCCCGCCAATGGTATTTAAAATTTCATGATGTCATCTCTTCCTTTGGATTTGAAGAGAATGTCATGGATCAATGCATATACCTGAAGGAAAGTGGGAGTAAAATTTGTTTTCTTGTTTTATATGTGGACGATATTCTTCTTGCATCCAATGATAAAGGGTTGCTACGTGAAGTGAAACAATTTCTTTCAAAGAACTTTGAGATGAAAGACATGGGTGAAGCATCCTATGTCATAGGCATTAAGATTCATAGAGATAGATACCGAGGTATCTTAGGTTTATCTCAAGAAGCCTACATCAACAGAGTTTTTTAAAGATTTCATATGAAAGATTGTTCACCGAGCGTTGCTCCAATTGTGAAGGGTGATAAATTAAATTTGAGCCAGTGCCCAAAGAATGATTTTGAAAGAGAACAAATGAAGAACATTCCTTATGCTTCTACTGTCGGAAGCCTAATGTATGCTCAGGTGTGCACAAGACCCGACATTGCTTATTCGTCGAATGTTAGGAAGATTTCGCAGTAACCCGGGATAGACCACCGGAAAGCCGCAAAGAAAGTAATGAGGTATCTTCGTGGTACTAAGGATTACAAACTGATGTTCAAACGAACTGACAATCTAGAAGTAGTTGGCTACTCGTACTCGATTTCGCTGGTTGCACCGATTCACGTAAATCTACATCCGGTTACGTGTTTATGTTTGCCGGTGGAGCCGTGTCTGGAGGAGTAACAAACAAACTTTGACCTCGCTACTTCTACTATGGAGGCTGAGTTCGTTTCTTGTTTTGAGGCTACATCACATGGTGTATGGCTAAAGAGTTTCATTTCAGGCCTTAGAGTGGTTGATTCCATTGCAAGGCCGCTAAAGATGTTTTGTGACAATTCAGCTGCTGTTTTCATGGCTCAGAACAACAAAAGTGGAAGTCGAAGCAAGCACATCGACATTAAGTACTTAGCTATTAGAGAACGTGTTAAGGAAAATAAAGTGGTCATTCAACACATTAGCACTGAATTGATGATTGCCGATCCTATGACAAAAGGCTTGCCACCTCATAAATTCAAGGATCATGTAGAGAACATGGGACTTGGTTCCCTTATGTAATTTGTACAAATAAAGTTATTATCAATGAAACTCTTATTTTGATTTTTCTCATATTTATGCGCATCTTAATTTTACATTTGAGAAAAATTTCAGAGGACCTGAACAAACATAAGGTTTAGGGTTTATTCACTTAAGTACATTGCCACATAAAGTACATTGTTATATAATAAATGTATTGTAATACATGGAAGATAATACTCGATTCATAATGAGGACATGTCGCTATGATTCGTATGTTTATTATATAATGAGGAACGTTGTGTTTGAATATTTTAGTTTAAATGCTGACCAAGTAGGAGAATATTAGAATATTTTATATATGGAAGTTATTTTCTAATTAAGGAAATGATTTTCTATTTAAGGAAATAAATAAATAATTGATTTTCTGATAAATGAATATTTTATATTCATTGAATCTGGACAAAATCAATTATGTAATATTCTATATATGGTCAGATTTCTATATTCATTACCTGATTTGATTTCCTGAATTAATTGTCAAAATATTCTGACAATTAATGTGGCGCAGATACTGATGGAGTATCTCACCTATAAATATAGGGTCTCGGTCCCCGAGCTCCTCACTCATTCTGAATTCATTCAGCAAATTCCATCTAAAGAGAGTTGAGAGAGCGAGGAAGCCCGAACTCCAATACCGAAGCTATCGCAGGGATTGAAGCTCAAAGATCAATGGCTGGAGGTACATCGATCCTTTATTGCATATATTATTGATATGATTACAGTTTATTTTCCGCATTTCATATCATTTCTATATGCTATATTACATACATTATAACTTTCCCTTGTTAAAAGCAGAAAATGAATTATTGGAAGACAAACATTCCAAACAAAGCAATAACTCAGTGTTAGCCTCATTGAAACGACTATTCAACTCTTGTAGTTGTAAATCTATCACAGTATTGAAATAATCAATACGAAAGAAGTGAAAATTTGTAAGCTTTGGAGTCTTTTGTCGTGATTTTCCTTGAGCACAATACATATTATCCATATTGAGAACATCAATGTTCATCTCAACACAGAAATCAGACACTTCTTCCATTAGAGAATTCCATCCATTATCTCTCATCATTTGTAATTGTTTCTTGCATACTCTAACTAAATCCATGGCATTTACAATATCTTGATCACCTCTTTGTAAGACTTGTGACAACTCATTTATAATTCCAAGTATATTCTTCACCAAATGCAAGCTAAATACAAAATCATATGTTTGCACATCTTGTAACATAATAGATGCTTCATACTTTTGGTCACTATTCAAACTATCATTTGCAATCTCCTCAAGCACATCAATAATAGATGAAAACATGATAGTAAAGCTTACCAAAGTACGAAAATGTGATCCCCAATGTGTCTCACATGGACGTTTAATCCCATTATCTTGATTTAGGCCTTTTGCACTTGAAAGTTGTCCACTTTTTAATGCTTCAATGACTTTGGCAGCTTGTTTTTCTCGAAAAATGTCGCGACGCTTAGATGATGCTCCAACAATATTCACTGCAATATTTGATACCACAGTGAGAAAAGTACCTATATTTTTACAAAATAAAAATCATTAATAATTGGAACATAGTATCAAAGATAATAAATAATAAAGAAAATACCTATCAAATCATGCTTTTTGGCCACACCCATGAGCGCTAACTGTAACTGATGAGCAAAGCAATGGACAAAGAAAATACATTCATTTTCCTTCATGATAATACTCTTTAAACCGTTAAACTCTCCACTCATGTTACTAGCTCCATCATACCCTTAACCACGTAATCTAGATATGCTCAACCCATGCTTTGAAAATAGCTTATTAATTGCTATTTTTAGTGAGACAGCTGTAGTATTTGGAACATGTTCAATCCCAATGAATCGTTCAATTACATATTCTTTCTTGTCCACATAACGAAACATTACGACTATTTGCTCTTTTATAGCTACATCACGGGATTCATCAATTAACACAGAAAATATAGCATCTCCACACAGAAAATATAGCATCTCCTATGTCTTCAATAATAACATTGATTGTTTCAACAGCACCTGCATTTACAATATCCTTTTGAATCTTTGGTGAAGTCAATTTAAGATTTTTAGGAGCACTCTTCAAAGCAACAACTCTAATTTCTTCATTATGATCAGCTAAAAAAGTTAAAAGTTCAAGAAAGTTACCTTGATTAGTAGAATTTTGGGACTCATCATGACCACGAAATGCAAGACCTTGTCGTAGAAGAAATCGAATACTGTCAACCGATACAGTTAATCGAACATAGTAGCTATTTCGATCATTGTTATTCTTCTTCGAAAATATATGTTGAATTTGTTGTTTTTCATTCATCAAATCCTTACACTTCTTGTAACTTTGATAATGATCACTATTGTGATCTCCTACATGAACAATAAATTTTTCTGTCCTTCCAATTTAAAAAACCTTTACTAACAAATGTTTGACCGCCACCTTGTTTTCCATTGTTTGGTTTAAAAATGTAGCAATATAGACAAAACGTAGAATTTTTACTGATGCTATATTCTAACCAAGTAGGAAATTGATCAAACCATGCAATGTTGAACCAACGCTTTTGTTTTCCAAAGAAAGTAGGAGGAAAATTGTGACTTCTTGGTTGACAAGGCCCTTGTTGTAAATAATGTCTTCGAATTTCATCTTGAATATTGGGATTATAATTAGAAATCAGAGCTCGTAATCCAGGAATAGTTGGAAGATTTGCCATATGTATTGAATTACAATGTCTCTTTGAACTTCTATCAACCTCTGGTTCAATTTGATGTGATAAATTTGGAACTATTGGATAATATTTCTTCATACCTGCAATTCAAATATAAATTATAATAATTAGATTTTAGACTATATATATAATCATATAAACACAAATACATATATGTAAATTCTCCATAGTCTAATTTCAATTTAAATAACTACAATATACACAATTATAAAAAAACATATTTGATGAAAAAAAAATCAAATACAAAAACAAATAAGAATGCATCAATACACTCCTTTGTTGTACATTTTTCAATTTTCTATATATAACAGGAACATTTTAAAGTAATAGTTATAGAGAATTTTGAGAAAAATAACATCAATCATGATTCATGAATCAACCCTAGCGAGATATGCTTAGACTAATCAACCTTAGTACAACAACATACTCATACTTAGGCAAGGACTAAGAATTATGACGACTAAGCATTATTTTCTATGGCTCTTACAAACAAAATTACTAAAATTTCTTTATAAAATATTTGATATTATATTTAGGGCTATTATCCATGAACTAATTACTAACACTAAAATAACAAATCAATATATATTTCAATTATTAAAAGTATAAAATAAATAAAATTATTACCTGAAGATAATTAAAATATGATTTTCTTTGTAGTAGTGTTAATGGTCTCTTGATTGATAATGGTGGTCCCTTCTCCTCTTCTTTGATGTTGTGCAATGTGAATTAAAAAATACGAAAGATAGAGCAATATCTTGTACAGACAAAGTAAGAGAGAAGTAGGTTTGTAGAAGAAAAAAAGGTAACTCAAAAGTCTTTATTTTTTTATTATTTTTTTAGTACTGAAAAGTCTATCTTATTATAAATTAGATGGTTGAGATTTTTGAGGGTGGACAATTAAAATAATTAAAAGATTTTTTTTTAGTTAAGAAGTAAAATGATTTTTTTTTTCCAGCATGGGCTTAAGCCCACACAAGTCCTTCATTGGGTCAATGACACATAAGGAGTCAAAAGATATTAGAAGTGTAAAGTAACAGTTTTGACCAACTCTAATTATGAATTAATATTGGAGGGCAAACTACTTATATTGATTATATCAATGGACTACAAGTAAAACTTCCGTAAATATAACTCTATATTGTCAAAGAGTGCAATTTTATATTTATAGGCGAGTAATAATGGATTTAATAAAATAGATTATTCTATTGATGAGATCGATAGAGCTTCAAAATATAGGTTCATGGTCCCTGAGTCACATCTATACAACACTATACATAGGACGCTAACCCTCGAGATCTACTATCATGCAGAGAGAGAGAGAGAGAGAGAGAGAGAGAGAGAGAGAGAGAGAGAGAGAGAGAGAGAGAGAGAGAGAGAGAGAGAGAGAGATCTGAATGCTTGAACAAAATAAAGGTTTTTGGGTTTTTATATGTTTAACACGCTATCTTTGACGGTTTAAAACTGTCGGCTATAGTATACCCGACGATTTAAAACAGTTAAGAATACCGTTTTAACTCGTTTTTGAATTTTAAAAATATGACTGCTTTGTACAGTCAAGAATTCTAAAATGAATGTTTAAAATCGTTGAAAATAGTAGAGTATTCCTGACGGTTCCCCAAAAAAATTGATTTGAAAATTGAGGGGAATAACTTTTTTTAGTAGTGATAAGAAATATTGGTGATGGTTTGAGAATAAATTTGTATTGGTTTAGATTTGTATGGGATGGATATTAGGTAGTGTAGTATGATGATGTTGATAAGTTGGATGATTGGTGGGACAAGGAAGAGTTATGTGTTTAATTTTTATGTGTGTAGTAAGAGAGGAGACAAGGTAGTAAGTTAGTAGTAAAAGACTTGATTTGGCTTACTCAAGCTTGGTTACAATTTGGAACCCTTGATGGGTATTTATAGTTGCTAGCCTTCAAGCATTTGAGGCTAGAATTGTTTTCTCTAGATCTTTCTAGTTCAAGGATTTTATCCATACAATTCTACATATTTCTTAAGCATGCATAACTAAAAACCTCTAGACTAAAGTTTTCTAGAAATGCCTATGTTCTATTGTATTTTTACATGTCTAGAAAATTCTAAATTATTCTACAATTATCTAAAAGTTTAGAGTATGTTTTTATTTGTTGTAGAAAATTCTAGACTTAATTGAGTATTGTAGAAATGTGTATCAATTTCTAATACTCCTCCTTGGTACACATTTCTGTAACTCCAATCATGTCTCGTAGTAGCTCGAACTTGCCTCTTGGTAGTGCCTTTATGAATATGTCTGCTATCTGCTCTTTAGTCTTGCAGTGCTAGAGCTCAATTTTTTTGTTTGCTTCTGCTTCTCTGATGAAATGGTACTTGATGCTTATATGCTTAGTTCTATTGTGAAATACCAGATTTTTTGCCATTGCTATAGCTGATTTGCTATCGCAATAGATGTTTGTAGCTTCTTCTTGTAATTCTCCCATGTCTTCAAATATTCTTTTGAGCCATATAGCTTGGCTTGTAGTCATTGCTGCTGCAATGTACTCTACAGTTGCTTGCTTCTTTGATGCCCATGAAAATATTCCTGATCCAAGTTTGAAGGCATATCCTGACGTGCTCTTCATGTCGTCCATGGATCCTGCCCAGTCACTATCTGTGTAGCCAACAAGTTTTGAGTCACTTGTAACTCCGTACCATATTCCGTAGAATTTTGTTCCTTGCAAGTATCTGAGGATTCTCTTGGCTGCTCCGTAGTGAACTTGACTTGGATCGTGCATGAATGTTGATAGGAGACTAACTGCATACATTATGTCTGGTCTTGTAGCAGTTAGATATAGTAGGCTGCCAATTAGACTTCGAAATTTTGATTCATCAGCTTTCGGTGAGCCATCTTCTTTCTTGAGAGCTTTGTTGTTGTCTAATGGAGTTGATACAGTCTTGCATCCCTCCATTTTGAATTTCTTTAATAGTGTCTCTGCATACTTCTTTTGTGAGATGAAAATCCCATCTTCTTTTTGAGTTATTTCAATCCCGAGAAAGGAGTGCATTAATCCCAGGTCAGTCATCTCAAAATTTTTCATCATGTCTTCTTTAAACTTCTTTATCATCTTCTCATTATTGCCTGTGTATATGAGATCATCAACGTATAAAGAGACAATTAGTGTATCATTCGTACCTTGAGTTTTGATGTAAAGAGTTGGCTCACTCTTGCTCCTCCTGAATCCTTGCTCGGTAAAGTAGCTATCAATTCTGCTATACTAGGCTCGCGGAGCTTGCTTTAGGCCATATAAAGCCTTTTTCAATTTGAGGACTTTATCTTCATGTCCTTGTACCACGAACCCTTAAGATTGCTCCACACAAATTTCTTCTTCAAGATAACCATTTAGGAATGCCGACTTCACATCGAGTTGAAAAATCTTCCATTTCTTCTGTGCGGCTAGAGCTATTAAAGCCCTAATAGTGTCAAGGCGTGCAACTGGAGCAAATGTTTCGTTGTAGTCGACTTCGTATTGTTGTGAGTATCCTTTCGCAACTAATCTTGCTTTGTGCTTTTGGATAGAGCCATCTGCGTTGAGCTTTGTCTTGTAGACCCACTTGACTCCTATAGTATCTTTGTCTTGTGGACGATCTACAAGCTCCCAAGTCTCATTCTTCATAATCATCTTTATCTCTTCATTCATAGCTTTTCTCCATACTTCTTGTTTATGAGCTGCTTCAAAGCTTTCTGGCTCCATAAGTACTAAGTTGTATGTCTCGTAGATTTCTGATAGTGGTCTTGTTCGCCTTACTGGTGAGTCTGGCAGAGATTCTATAACTTGTGCAGGTTCTTGTGTTGTTGGTTGAGTAAGAACTTCATTTTGATTAGTTTCTTGTCTTGGCGGTAGAGGAATATTGACTGTCTTTCTTTCAACTTCTTGTGTCTCCCAGTTGTATGCAGCATCTTCGTCAAATTTTGCGTCTCGACTGATTATTAGCTTGTTTGTTTCTAAGCTATAGACTCGATAACCTTTTGATTGAGTACTATAGCCTAAGAAGATTCCTTTCTCAGTCTTCTCATCAAGCTTTCCTTTTTTTTTTTCTTTTGGAATATGACTATAGCATATGCAGCCGGAGACTTTGAGATGCTTTGCTGATGGCTTACGTCCGCTCCAAGCTTCGATCGGTGTCTCATTCTCTACGACTTTGGTTGGACATCGGTTGAGCAAGTAGACTGCAGTGCTTACTGCTTCTACCCAAAATCGTTTTGGGAGACCTTTCTCTAGCAGCATGGCTCTTGCTGCCTCCATAACAGTCCTGGTATTCCTTTCAAATACGTTGTTTTGTTCTGGTGCGTATCCAACAGTGAGTTGGTGCTCCATGCCTTCATCTTCACAAAACTTGTTGAATTCATTAGAAGTGTATTCTTTGCCTCTATCACTTCTAATTGTCTTGATGTAGTGACGACTTTGTTTTTCAACACGAGATTTGAATTTTTTGAAAATATCGAAGACTTGCGACTTTTGTTGCATGAAATAAACCCATGTCATTCTAGTAAAGTCATCAATGAAGATAATGAAGTACCTGTTTTGGTCATTTGATGGAGTGCGCATTGCCCCGCATACATCAGTATGGACTAGCTCCAGTGGCTTTTTGGCTCTCCAAGTTTTGCCGGATGGGAAAGGTTGTCGATGTTGTTTCCCGAGCATGCACCCTGCTGACTGTGCTGATCTCCTTAAATGCTGGGAGGTCTCGCATCATATTCTTCTGCTTGAGGATCTTTAGCCCATGGAAGTTAAAGTGACCGAACCTTCTATGCCATAGCCATGATTCATCTGTTTGTGCTTGCATTGCCACACTACTTGCATATCTCCATTGTATAGGAAAGCATCTGTTTTCTTTCATTTTTACCTTTGTAATTTGAAAGGATTTATCTTGCTTATCATATAGTGTGCAAGAATTTCCTTCAAAATGCAAAGAGTACCATTTTTCAATCATTTGACCTACGCTAAGTAGGTTTTGATCAATGTTGGGTACCAAGAGTACATCATTGATGTATCTCTTGCCCTTTTTAGTGTCAATGGCAATGGTGCCTTTGCCGACTGCTTCCATGAAGTCACCATTACTAATTTTGACTTTAGTCTTGGATCTATCAAGACTACAAAAGATGCTTTCGTTTTTCGTCATGTGGTTACTGCAACCACTATCAAGATACCCAGTATCTTTTTCTTCTTCTGATACAGCTTGGCAGACATAGAAGAGAGTACTTTCATCATTTTTCTCTTCGGAAAAATTAGCTTGATGGGATTTCTTTAAACGACAAGTTTTTTCAGTGTGGCCAAATTTTTTCCAATTTTGGCACTGTGGTTTTCCTTTAAACCAGCAGTCTTTCTCCAAGTGACTTTTTCTTTTACAAATGCCACATGGAGGATACTTGTCGTTATTTTCGTTTTGTTTTTCTTGTGTCTTTTTCCCACCAGCTTTTGATTTTTGAGACCACTGATTGAGTTTAGTCTGAAAGGCATTTTCAGCTTCACTTTCCTTATGCATTTCTTGTCTACTTTCATATGCTTCAAGAGAGCCCATTAGTACAGTTGGTGATAGAGTTTCTAAATCTTTAGTTTCCTCTATCACAGAAACTATTGAATCATATTTTTCTGTACAAGAAATTAGTATCTTTTGTACTATATTCTTGTCAGAAATTATTTCTCCATAGGCTCCTATTTGATTTACTATTTGTTTAATTCTAGAATAGTAATCTTTTCCAGTCTCATCACTACTACAAAATTGGGCTTTAGAGGCGGTTTTTAAGGGGTTTTGGCGTCGGTTTTGGCGAAATTCGCTACCGATGCTGTTCCAGGTGACGCTATAGGGTTTAAAATAACCGACGCCAAAGGGTCTTGGTATTTACTAGCTTTACAATTTCGTCTTTTAGCATAATTTATATATATATTATTTTATTATTAATATAATTAAATTAAGTATAAATTATATACAATAAGCATAAATAAAAATTAAATTGAAAAGTTAAATAAATACACATTTACATTAATCTAAGTGTTTGTATATTAGCTATCTTTTTATTAATATTTTATATTTGACATTATGTGTTTGTATTTTTGTAGTATATTAGTATATTTTTTATAATTTTTTTAAGTTATATTTTGTATAATAATTAGTATATTAAATAATAAATAATGTGTAATATTTTTAATTTTTATGTAATTTCATATTTTTATATATTTAAAATTTTCAAGACCAATAAAATAAAACAATAATTTATGGACCAAAATAAATAGAAAAAATTAGAGAAAGGGCTAAACTTTGCATGAATTTTTTTGAAAACTTTGAATATTAATAACTTTTGATCCGATTATCCATTTGAGACGATTATTTTTTTTAACTTGGGTATTTTTTCGCGTTCTACGCATCCCAAACAGCCTATGGCGGTTTGGCCAACTATTTTGTCCAAAAAACGATCTTTTGTATACTAAAATCATGTTATGCACCTCTTTCACCTAACTTTTTGTGTTTTATTTTGCTATTTTACTTAAATAAACTAATAAAATTCTAATATTAAGTATTAGAATCAATGTTAAATAAAATTCTTTTATATCTCTTCTAATATTTAAATAAAATCATTGTAGTTAATTTATATAAAGATTGTGTTTTGGTATATTGGTAAAGACTTATCAATTTATCTTTTTGGTCACAAGTTCAAATCTCATTAGACTATTTTTTGTATTTTTTTTAGCCTACTATATCTATCATATGTATTACATCAATATTATTCTAAAATTACTCTAAGTATTTAAGAATTATCTAAATATATATAAAAAAAACATTCTTATAAAAGTAAGTTAAAGAAAGCATACCTTATACTAAAAATTATGTACTTGACTTCCGATAAAATTCTAACAACCAAATTTAATAGAAAAAAAAATCAAATATTATCCTAATTCTACTGAAATTTCTATGAAAGATAATTAAGTTATAATTGAACATTTCCAAAAAATTCAAACCTATTAATAACAACAAAACACAATTCAAAACAATATAAAATAATCACAACAACATTTAGGAATATAAAAGTTTACCACCCATCCGACTGCAGTATATGTATTCACAGAACCTACTTCACTACGGATGAATATTTAAGATATTCAAACTCTACTAAGCATTCATAATTATTATAATAAAAGTTAGTAAATGTATACCTCGAGCTACCTTGAAACCGATCAACACCAAATAAGTCGGATCCTTGCAAATTGACCTCACAACCTACAACGTAAAGAAATACTACAAAATTACCAATTTTTTTATTTAGCTACTTACTACTTATATAAATTATGAGTAACTAGTTAGTAATAAAAATACATGAATATGAATGAAAATTAGTAACTTGCTAAATAGTTGTAACTAACTATTTACTAGTTACTAAAAAAAATAAAAACACATGAATAAAATTGAAAATAGAAAAAAAAAATTAATACAAAATATAGTTAATTTCTAAATTTTTGTTTCTAAACTAATTTTATAGAAATTAATTTCTAAACTTTTATTTTAATACTCTCCTATCTCATTCTCATCACAATATTTAATTAACAAAACTATTAGTTTAAACTTTAAAATACTCAATATATACATATACAATATATAAAATACTCTCCTATATCACATTTCTCATTCACAATATATATACACACAATACATATTCAATACAACACAAAATACATACATATATACTCTCCTATATCACATTTTTCATTCACAATATATATACACACAATACATTTCTCATTCACAATATATATACACACAATACATATTCAATACAACATAATACATATTTAATAATATAGAAAAACCCTAAAAAATTTATAAAATAAAAAATAAAGCAATGTACATTACTAAAATTAGTAGAAATCAGATTTATACCTTAATAGACGTTGAGATACAATGTTTTCTCCTCTAAAAACGGTGGCCGGAGGTATAACCACCACAACCACTACCTCTACCTTCGGTTTACCCTAAAAAATGAGGAAAAATGTGATCTTTTCAGGTATATAGTTTTAAGTATGAAAAATAGAAGATTTAGAAACAAAAATGAGCTAAAATGGTGAAAAAAATGGTGAAATGGGGGTGATTTTTCGTGGTGGTTGGCGGAGAGGGTTTGGGGTTTCTCTGATTTGGGGATTTCTGGGCTGGCTGGTCGAATGAGGAAGATGAAGTGATGAGCTAGGGTTATAAACCCTTTTGGCATCGGTTATTTAGAAATAACCGACGCCATAGGGGGGCACACCCTATGGCGTCGGTTATTTCCAAATAACCGACGCCAAAAGTGGCGTCAAATTCTCTTCTAAAAATTTTCAACCCTATGGCGTTGGTTATTAATTATTATGCTGAAAAAAGCGACTCTAAAGGCTTGTTTTGTAGTAGTGCATTATCTTTCATTTTAAGATTCTCAAAATCTCTTCTAAGCTTTTGTAGTCTAACTGTGCGTACCTTGACGGTTCCTTGAAACTCCTCCTGCAGCGTGTCCCATGCTTCTTTTGCCGTTGCTGCGCTCATAATTCGTGGAAAAAGATTGTCCGCCATAGCTTGTTGCAAGCAGTATAATGCATGGGAATCCTTTTGTTGATTATCCTCGAGTGCCTTCTTTTGATCTTCCAAAAGAGATGTAATATCTTCTAGAATAGTAATTCCCACTACAACAAATATACCCTTTAGCGGTGGCACTATTAGCGGCGGGCACTCTCCGCCGCTAATAACATGGGTATTAGCGGCGGACAGTGGGGTCCGCCGCTAATAATGGCTGATTTTTTTTAAAAAAAAAGTATTAGCGGCGGGCAGTCCGCCGCAATTGCTCCGCCACTATTACTCCCGCCGCTAATAGTCCGCCGCTAATAAATAGGTGGATAATTCCCTGCATTTCAAACTATTAGCGGCGGACTATTAGCAGCGGGGGTCCGCCGATAATAGTATTTATTTATTTTTTTTAATTATTTAATTACTATTAGCGGCGGACCCCCGCCGCTAATAGTCCGCCGCTACACCATTTATAAATACCCCCATCAGCCCCACTTCTCCATTTTCCCTTTTCTTTTCAAAATTCAAAAAAATCCATTAACCCCTTTTCCCCCCATCAGCCCGAGCCTTCCCCCCCTTGGCTGTCGACCACCACCCCGAAGCACCCCCACCCCGACGCAGCACCACCCCAACGCACCACCAGCACCATCCCGACGCCGTTGCATTACCGACCGGCCATTTTTGGTAAGTTTTGTTTTTTAATTTTAGATTTTGATATTATATAATTTTAGGTTTTAGATTTGTATATACAGTTTTTATTGTTGTATGTATATCTTTGATTTATAATCTGGGTATATATTTATATTTAGATCGGATTTTTTTTTGTTTTTGTGATAGATCTGTATATATATTGTGCATTTGGGTGTATATATAATAATGTGTATATATATACATTATTTGGGTATTAATTCTTTATTTTTTGTATATATATATATTTTATTTGGGTATTTATTATTTAATTTTGATATATATTTCCTGTGTATATATATATAATTGATTTGGGTATTATTATTTTATTTGTGTATATATTAACTGTGTATGTATATATATTACTGTATATATATATTCACTGTATATATATATATTTTATTGTTTTATTTGGGTATATATATATTTGATTTGTATATTTATTGTTTTATTTGGGTATATATGTTCACTGTGTATATATATATGTCTATATTAATTGGTTATATTTTTAAAATATAATGTATTTTTTTTTTGTATATTATATATATAATATATGTTGTTTTTGTTTATATATGTGTAGATTTAATATATATAATTTTAGTGAGTGTATATACTAAATAAATATATTTTGTAAAGTTTATATACATATTTTATTGTTGTAATTTTTTTTACTTTTTTAATTTATTTTGTGGAATTGAAAGTATTTATTTTTGTTATTTTTGTTGTTATATTATAATTTTTATTTGATTTAATTAATTTTATCGGGTATGTTTAATATGTAGTATTATCATAATAAAATGAGGATAGTTAAAAAATTATTTGGTATAATTTTAGGTGTTAAGTTTTGTAATTTGTTATTTTTTAAATAAAGAAAAATGAAAATAATGAAAAAAAATTAAAAAAGTATAATATAACATAAAAATTTGAATATTAAAAATTAAAAAGTTAAATAAAAATAATTTTTTTTAATTTTAATAAAAATTGTAATTAAATTATTAAATTTTTATGTAAGTTTTTAAGAAAAAACATGGTAATGGAATTTTATGTTTTTATAATTTTATTATTATAAAAAATTGAGAATAAATATAGAATTAAAAAATTATAATTTAATATAAATTTATTTTATAAAGATAAACTTTTAATTTTATAAACTAAATAAAAAATTAGTTTGAATTGTAATAAATTATATAAATTTTGAAATAATATATTAACTTTATTACAATTTATTTATTTTTAATATAAATTTATTTTATAAAGATAAACTTTTAATTTTATAAAATTTTAATTCATAATGAAGAATTTATTTATTTTTTAATTTAAATATAATTGGCAATTAAATGAATAATTTTTTTTTAAGTTTATTACAATTAAATTGTTAATTTTATTCTTTTACTTAAATTGTTAATCAGTTCTTATACCGAACACCATCAGAGTCTCCTCCGCTCGGCTCAAACTTTGCTGATTTTGGATTATTTGGAAGTTCATCGCAGGAGAACTAATTTTATTCAACTCCCATTTTCAACCAAGCTGAGCTCGGTAATTTAACGCTGGGTTTATCATCAAACCAAGCATATGTGCCTTCTCCGCCACGGGCTTCGGGGACTCGTAACGAAAATAATCCGGATCAAGACTTTATAATTAGAGACCTGAACGAAGATGTTAATGAATAATTTATTTATGTTTTGTAATAATTTAGTTTAATTTTGAGACAATATCTTATTAGGCTTAATATGTTAAAGTTAATTACATTGGAGACAATTTAAAATTATCAATAAATTTTATTAAATTGTTATAATTATATTAATTACATTTTATTTATTAAATATTTATATAAATAATTATTTATTAATATATAAATAAATTTTTACAAATATTTATTAATTTTTTTTTATTTTGACGGGTATTAGCGGCGGGGCCCCGCCGCTAATGCTCCGCCGCTATTAATAATATTAGCGGCGGACGTCTTTTTTGGCCGCTAATACTCTTAATAGCGGCCAAGCATTAGCGGCAGGCCAATAGCGGCCGAGGTCCGCCGCTAATGCCCTTTAGCGGCCAAAAATGACACCAATAGCGGCGGAGGGGTCCGCCGCTAATGGTGTTCAATGTTGTAGTGTCCTTTAAAAATTTTCTATAGATTTCGTGATCGAAAATAGGTCCTCATTTTGATGGACTAAAAATCATAGTTTTCTCCATGGAAAATTAGAAGAGGTAGTGAAGAGTGATTGTACTCCGAACTCATGTTGATGAGTGGAAAAGATTACGTCCACTGATATATGATCGAACGGAGCTCTAATACCACTGATGGTTTGAGAATAAATTTGTATTGGTTTAGATTTGTATGTGATGGATATTAGGTAGTGTAGTATGATGATGTTGATAAGTTGATAAGTTGGATGATTGGTGGGACAAGGAAGAGTTATGCGTTTAATTTTTATGTGTGTAGTAAGAGAGGAGACAATGTAGTAAGTTAGTAGTAAAAGACTTGATTTGGCTTACTCAAGCTTGATTACAATTTGGAACCCTTGATGGATATTTATAGTTGCTAGCCTTCAAGCATTTGAGGCTAGAATTGTTTTCTCTAGATCTTTCTAGTTCAAGAATTTTATCCATATATCTCTACATATTTCTTAAGCATGCATAACTAAAAACCTCTAGACTAAATTTTTTTAGAAATGCCTATATATGTTCTATTGTATTTTTACATATGTTTAGAAAATTCTAAATTATTCTACAATTATCTAAAAGTTTAGAGTATGTTTTTCTACAAATGTGTAGAAAATTCTAGACTTAATTGAGTATCGTAGAAATGTATATCAATTTCTAATAATTGGTGATGTTAATTAGAGTAGCAGACTAGCAGGTGCAGGTGCGTGCAGTTCAAACTAAACTAATATACATAACTTTTATTTTGAAAGGGATGAGGGGTAAATATCTCAATGCAATACATTTAACAATGATGACTAGCCAATATATTATCGGTTCCTTCCTTTGGCAAGCATTAATTGTTGCTAATCTATACATAGTTAATTGGGGTAAGTTGAAAAATGCTTCTTTTATTAATCAATTAACCAAATTTGCCTCTAATTTTATATTTATTTGAAACATACCTCTTTTTATATGTATTGTACCCAAAATACCCTGACATAAGAGAGTCACATGGAGAGTATCTTGAAGTGACAGGGGCAAAATTGGTACAATGTTTAAAAAAAGAGGTAAAAATAATAGACTTTAAAAAAAAGAGTAAAAATAAAATAGGACAATATAAAAAGAGTATAGAGTAGAATTTTCTCTAGTTAATTCGCCAATAAAGTAAATTAAAAGGTTCATGAGCTTTAGATTTAATCATGCAAGATGAGTAGTACAAACGGTCTTTACAGCCTAATAAATTAAAGCAAGAAAATCCATACATTGACACTAATATCTTATACATGACACTTAGCTCGAGAACAACGTTCTTGTCATTTTTAATCAATAATTGTGGTCAGTTGATAATAATTACACAATTTGTGTTGGCGTTTTCCCTATTTGTTTTGTGATCATAATATAAGAGTATATATAGACTACAATGTAAGGCAATATAAGACAATTATACTAATGTTCATTAAGGTCCCCACATATATGGATGGAATAATGTATCTAAATTTATATGGCTACAATCCCCAAATTAACCGTTAAGTAATTAGTAAAATGTTTTCTGCTTTTTGTAGGACATAAATGAAATTTCCATGATCATAATGACAAACGACATGGAATTTCAAAAGTGTAATTGAGTGTACACCGAAAGCTTTTGGGTGGTAATCTATTGAGTGTGGTACAAAGTCATCTAGGCAGCCAATATATATACATTCTTCCTTTCTTGCATGTTATAACTCTATACCCTACGTATAGTTTTTATTATTATTAATTATGATTATTAAAAGAAAGAAATTAGGGAAAATTAAAGCTAGCACATCCCTTCATTTACAATTATTCCTATTCAAAAATTAAACATTAGAAAAATGATATATAGCCGGTACCAAATCTAGCTATGGTTATGGAATCAGGTTCCATCTTTAACATTTATTGGTTAGATTTCGTTTTCATTCAGATTAAATAGAATCTTGTTCTTTATTCCCCACCGACCGTGGCATGCATAGGTAGCTACATTTCTTTCTATCAATATAGTGAAGATAATGTATATATGTACATAAAAGTGTAAGACTACATATACCTCTCTTTCTAATTTTGCTTTTAAAAATTAAGTTCGCATTTAGTTGGAAGTAATAAAATAGAGTGGAAAGGAAATAATTTTTATTCTATTTCTTTGTTTGGTTGTATTTTAAAGTATTAGAATATCATTCAATGGAATAAACTTTCTACCATTTTAGTAGAATGACTATTTCATTTTAAAATAAAAGGAAAGATCTTTCTAATGCAAAATTTAAAAAAAAAATTAATAATTTTTTATTTATGTATTTTAAATTTTATTCCATTTTATTCTTATTCCAATTCTCATTTCTATTCTTATTCATCTATTTTCATTCATCCCCATCAAACGCCACCTAAGTAATTAGCTGAAGCTCAATGAAAAAGGCTCCATGATCAAAAAACGACACCATTTTTGGATCGTGAAAAGTATTGATTTTTGAGGTGGGCACCCTTTTTGTTCTATTATATATTATTGGTCTTGTTTCATGTATAATACTCTGTCGAACCGACACGTGGGACCACATTTTAGATCATATATATAAAATAAGTAATTCAAAGATGAAGAGCATGTAATAGAGTGGTGAGCCTGGACGATCATCATTGTCCACCTACTTAGTCACATTTCAAGTACTATTTAGCTAATTAATCGTTGACTAGGGCACAAAATGTGCAGCTTCGTATACCATCGTTATTTAGTCCTTAAATCATTGATCAAATCAAACTAATTGTTCTCTAATTCTCTGTCACCATATATATTTTCTGTAACGCACGTGAGCAACTCACTAGGCCCCACAGACACAAATACTAGCTCCGGAAGATATAGGAAATGGCCCGAGGGTGATCTGCTGTGTGTGTCTCACTCTATATCACAATGACAACTCATCATTTTCTATAACTACTATTCATTGACTCTATATAACTTTCCTTAAATATCAAATGAACGTAAATTATTATTATAACTATTTTTTTATGTCCCCAATTCATATTTGGTAATTAGTTTTGATGGATACCTTTTCGTATTTTTTTTTTTTTTTGAACTAAAATGATTTATTCAATTATAAACTTTCAGCAACAATAATAGTCATAAGATCAGTAGGAGCATCATGCTCACTAAAGATACGATCTGGGTGGTAACAAGACGCTCTTGCAACACAATGAGCCGCCCTATTAGCAGACCGTTTAACAAAATGTAAAGACACATGATTAATACAAGACATTAAGTTACGACAATCTTATACCAAGAAACCAAACTGTGAAGGCATTTGGATAGAGCCCAAGACAGCCTGAACTACCACAAGCGCATTCGTCTCGATCACCACCTCCATCCATCCTTTGCGCTTAATCCAACTCAAAGCCTCTTTCACCCCGATAACTTCAGCAATCTCTGGTCCCACAGCACCCAGCCGACTGCTTGAAATGGCCTCAATTAGTCTTCCATTAGCCCCACGAGCCACACAACCGAAGCCATACTTGTTCTCCTCTGCAAAAAATAGCACCATCAACATTCACTTTGATGGTATTTAACCCCAGTTTCTTCCACAGAACCTGACCCGTGTGAGAACTAGGCACCAGCAGCGGCCCAAACTTCTCCACACGCGCTGCACTCCACTGTTGCAGAGTGGATCGGGCCGAGAGAACAACACTAGCAGCACTTCGATTTTTACTCTTCCAGAAGACGTCGTTTCGAGCATTCCAAATGTTCCAACTCAACATTGCAGCTTCAACCAAAGTCTCAGTTGGTTTAGTATCAAGGATGGTGAAAAACCAGCTGCCATAGTCGATGTTAAAACCTTGAATAGCACTCAAGCTCGAAAGGTTCCAGCAAGAAGGAGAGAAGGAACACTCCAAAAGCACATGTGAAATGGTCTCATAAAAGTTATTGCAGAAAGGACAAAAGAGATCCACATTTACATGCTTTGTGCTCAGTTGCACTTTAGTTGGCAAGCAATCAGTAATGGCTCGCCATAAAAAATGCAAAACTTTGGGTGGAACTTCCAATTTCCATAGTTTTTTCCAGCTAGAAGTAACAACCATATCAGTCCAATTCCCTTGTGTAGATTGCAGAAATCTATAAGCACTCTTTACCGAAAAAAAGCCCGATGTCTCCAAGTTCCAAGACAATATATCAAATGGACTGTGATCACTAAGCTGAATAGAGAGAATTAGATTTTTATCACGCTCAACAAACAAGTCATTGATCACCTCAACATCCCAAGAATGGTTATCCACACACAATAGAGAGACAACATTTTGATTAACAAGAGCAGGATGTACCGTTTCAACATACGGGTTAATGGAATCCGGTAACCAAGGACTGTACAAAATACTAACCCCACATCCAGACCCAATCGACTTCCGAGCCCCATGCCTAACCACGGATTGAGCTTCAAATATACTTCGCCAGATAAAACTAGGATTTGGGCCTAAAGAAGCAGATAAGAAGCTACCATTAGGATAATACCTAGCCTTATACATCCTTCCAACCAGGGAGTTCTCATTGGTCAACAAGCGCCAACCCTGTTTAGCAAGAAAGGACAAGTTGTAGTCACGGAGATCCCGAAAACCAAGACCACCCTCATGCTTATGCTTAGACAATCTCTTCCAACTCATCCAACTCACGCCTTTGCTAGAAGAGTTAGATTGAGATTTCCACCAGATTTTAGACATAAGACCCTCTAAATCTGAGCAAATTTCTTTAGTAAGCAAGAATACACTCATAGCATGGGCAATGCTTGAGCAACAGATCGAATCAGAACTTCTTTGCCAGCTTTAGATAAGAACCGACTTTCCCAATTGAAAATCTTCTTTTTCATCTTGTCTTTGAGAAAACCAAGGATTGCATTTTTGTTACGACCCATAGTGCAAGGCAAACCCAGGTAAAGACTATTTTCAGGAGCTTCCGCCATTTGCAACATATTACACAATCGGGACCGAGTATCAGCGTTAGTATTCTTGCTAAAAAATATAGATGATTTAGCAAAATTCACCTTTTGACCCGAAGCCCTTTCATATAATTGGAGGATTTGAAGAATACTAGCCGCCTCCTCATCTTTAGCCTTGTAGAACACATAGCTATCATCCGCGAATAGCATATGAGAGACAATAGGGGCACCCCTCGCCACTCTAATGCCAGAAATGAGCTGGTGTCGTTGATAATCCTTCAAAAGAGAAGAAAACCCTTCAGCACAAATTAGAAAGAGATAAGGGGACAAAGGATCACCTTGTCTCAGACCTCTGCCAGGGGTAATAGGTCCCATACTATGGCCACCATGAGTAACCTTGTACCGCACCGTACTAACACAAAACATGATCAGAGACACCACTCTTCTATCAAAGCCCATACGCAACAACACCGATACAATAAAAGGCCATTCAACTCTATCATAAGCCTTACTCATGTCAAGTTTGAGAGCCATATAGCCATCCTTCCCCAGTCTTTTCCTCTTCAAATAATGCATAATCTCAAAAAATACCATAATATTATCTGATATCAACCGTCTAGGTAAAAACGCACTTTGAGTTTCAGAAATAACATCAGGTAACACAAGTTTCAACCTATTAGCCAACACTTTCGAAATGACTTTATACAGATTATTACAAAGCGAAATAGGTCGAAGATCATTCATAAGCTCAACATTTTTCTTCTTAGGAATAAGAACAATATTAGTCTCATTTAAAGAAGGAGGAAAAAAACCTGAAGCAAAAAAAGACCGCACCAGTATCCGAACATCATCACCCACAACCGGCCATAACTTTTGAAAGAAACCCGGAGTCATCCCATCAGGTCTTGGAGACTTGTCAGGGTGCATTTGAAACAATGCTTTCTTTATTTCTTCATCAGAAAGAGGCTCAAGTAGCATTGAATTTTGATCATGTGACACCATGCCTGAACCCGTGGAAATACTTTCAAAACCCTCCACAACACCAGGCGTAAATAATTGTTCAAAATACCCAGTAATCAAACTCGGGAGACCACCATCCCAAGTTTCCCAACCCCCAGTAGGAGATCGAAGCTTCTGAATGGAGTTATTTCGTCGAAAAGACGAAGCCATTGCATGGAAATATTTTGAATTCTGATCACCTTCTCTCAACCAAAGCTGCTTACTTCGTTGTTTCCAGAAAATTTCCTTTTGCAATAAAACATTATTAAATTCAATCTCGGCTTCCTTATACTTGTCCACTGCCATAGGGTCACGGCCCTTCTTCCATTTGCGCAACTCAGCCTTGCACTTGCTTAATCTCTCTTGAAAATTACCGGAATAGTCTTTACCCCAAGTAAGTAACACTTCACCACAAACTTTTATTTTTTCCAAAACATGAGTAGTCGAATCTAAACTCCAAACATCCTCAATAATCCGATAACAAAGTGGCTCCTTGAGCCAAGAATTCTCAAATCTAAAAATCTTAGCTTTGACCGCTCCTAAAGGAGGAGAAAGAACAAGGTGAATTGGACAATGATCAGAAGTTGTAACTTCGAGATTCAAAAGCTTGACCGAGGGAAATAAGTTAAGCCAAGATTGGCTCACTAAAGCTCTATCAATTCTCACTTCAATCCAATCTGAACTACCCCTTCCACGCTCCCAAGTAAAGGGATAACCACATAAATCCAAATCAACTAACTCACAATCAGACAAAGAATCACAAAAGCCATCAATTAACCAATTAGGATAGTTATTACCTCCACGTTTATCAGCTTGAGAAGTAACATTATTGAGATCACCAATGATACACCATGGCAAATTGGACTTAGCTTTTAAATTCCTCGTAAGATCCCAAGTGCGTTGTCGCAAACTTCTATTAGGTTCCCCATATAGTCCCGTCAATCGCCACTTTTGACCATTATCCCCATTAATCTCAACATCGATGTAGTTTCTACCATAACCCAGAAGTTGAGCTTCACTCTCATGTCTCCAAAGTAAAGCTACTCCACCACTCTTGCCTTGAACATCACAAGACACCGCTCCTTCAAATCCCACAGCAACTCTTAACTTTTCCACAACAACACTTCTTGATAAAGTCTCACATAAAAAAACAAAATTGGGCTTCTTTTGGAACACAAGATCCTTAAAGAATTGAAAAGCCCATGGGTTCCCAAGCCCATGGCAATTCCATGCCAAAACACTCATAATGTCTGGTGGGCTTGGAAACCAAGGCCCACCTTTTGCACATTTTTTGGCCCAACCGAACCAATAACCACCTGATCCACCTCAGCCATGTCATTCACGCATACATCTTTCTCCACACTATCCTCCATACGCCTCTTTTTATTATCTAAGATACAAACAATATCTTGCTGAGATTGACTTTCCATATTTGTATCATTCACATGCTTGTCATCCCTTCCAGCTTCAATATTCTCTGTTGAATGCACAGCATTAATTAGGTGATCTTCCTTTCCAAATATAGTCCCAAAGCCAATCACGCCAGAGCCAATCACGCCAGGAATATCTATGTCAATCTCCATGATTTTTGGCACATTAACTGCCTTCCCACCAGTGCTGGGCTGACCGTGAACACCACCCTCCGCCACCGTCTCCTCCTCCCTCCCAGACCGAAGCCACTGAGCACCGATTAGATAATTCTTCTTCTTCATAACAGCACGTAACCCGATCTCATAAGGCTTTGAAAGTTCAGCTATAGGTTGGTCAAAACGTTTTGGGCAGAAACGATCGGAGTGACCAATGATTCCACACACAAAACAAAAAGTTGGAAGGTATTCGTATTTGAAATTAGCCCAGATCCATTCACCCGATTCCTTACTCAGTTTCATACGTCGTTTCAATGGCTTTTCGATGTCGATAGTAGCCCGAACACGGAGGTAGTCCCTCCAAATTCCATTGAAGTTTCTCGGGTCCGTCTTCACATACGTACCAACATACGCTCCTGCACTTCGAACCACTTTATCCATCATAAAACCAGATCGTAAATTATGTATCTGCACCCACATGTCGAGTTTATGGAGACGCACACTCCGTGGATCTTCCCCTTTCTGTAGTCGATGAAACACAAGAGGGACCCTATTAAAAGTCCAAGGGCTCCCATCAATCACAGCCTGCACATCCAATTCATGATAAAACTGGAATATATATCTATTCGTATCCAGTTCTTTGACAAACACACCTTTGCCAGGTTGCCAAAGTGATGCCATCATGTGTCGCATAGCATCAAAATCCATCGTTCGTCCCGTTAAAAATTTGCCCACCAAGCACCATCTATCATCAAAGATTATCGCCTCTTCCTCATCGTCCCCTGTTATCAATATCCCCTCTTCTTCCTCTTCCAAATTCAACTGATCATATTGCTCTTCCAATCCCTCATTCAAACTGCTACTTGAAGCCATAACACAAACTAGGAACGCCAACAATCTCACCAGGAAAACTCACCAGAAACAAACCTCAACTTTCTAACATGTCAATTGACAAGACTTTATTCTTTCTTTTCGTATTTTTTTTAGTTGAAGTTTAGTCTGCTTATTTTCATTGTTATATAAAAAAAATAACGCATACACAAATTTTTTTTTGCATATTTAAATTTAATTATACTATGATTATTCTTTGATATCAATTAATAAACAATTGGATAATTGGTAAGGGCAGGGGCGGACCCACATTGTAGCGAGGGGGGGCAGTCGCCCCCCCTGAAAAAAAAAATCGAGAAAAAAATATATATGTATTTTAATTAGTTACAACATATATTTGTATTAAAAGATGATATTTATAGACATAATAGTAATCTTGGTGTAATGGTTAAGGTAGTTGTTAAATAGGTTAGAGGGTAAAGATTCAAATCCCACTAACTACACTTTATATTTTCTTTTTAAATTTATTTACGCCCTCTCACTTTAAATTCTGGGTCCGCTACTGGGTAAGGGATGTGACTAAATCTATATAAAATTAAGATTCTTTCTTAACTTTTTTTTCCTGTTAAAAGCTTTTTTTGGATTAAACTTTCCATAAATATTACAATATTCGTATAGCGTAGTGATCAATAATTTATCATGATCAAGGAAAAGTGGGACCCATATTAGTGCTATTCAAAACGGCATATATATATTCACACACACAATTTTGGATTAGAAAGAAAAGGAATTCTTGTGTCGGCCCAACACAGCTATCGAATCGATCAACATGAAACCCTCAAGAAACTCCCTACACTAAAGATTATGACCAAAGAAACCCATTAACCTCCCATATATGATCATTAAAATTATTATTAACAAATAATAATGGGAAATTGTGTGTTCAAAGCAGGGTTAGGAGAGTCAGAAATAGATGCGGTCAAAGTCAAAGTTGTAACCTCAAGCGGCGGCATAATGGAGCTCTATGCTCCCATAACGGTCAGCTCCATCACCGACGAGTTCCCAGGCCACGCCATATTCCGTAGCCGGGACCTCTTCTCCGATCCACTCCTCCACAGCGAGGAGCTCAACCCTGGTGAGCTCTACTATCTCTTGCCTCTCAACCCTTACAATAATTATAATAACTACAAAACGACGTCGTCCGCCGCAAACGACGTCGTTAATAGTGTCGTTGCAACCCCGTATCGGATGTCGTCGTGCGGCGGTGATCATCAAGGACAAGGGAATTCGAATCTGATGATGACAATGATGATGAGGAAGGGTAGGGCCGCCGCGGCTGCACCGGATGCCGAGGTGGTTCCGAGGTACAACAGCAGTGGGGTTTGGAAAGTGAAGCTGGTCATAAGCCCTGAGCAGCTTTCTGAGATTCTGTCCCAGGAGGCTCGGACTGAGGCTCTTATTGAGAGTGTACGGACGGTGGCCAAGTGTGGTAACGGCGGCGGCGCCTCCTCTGTGGCTAACTCCGATCAATGTAGTGTGTCTAGTAGTTGGAAGGGATCAGTCAATTGATGTTTAGATTTCATAATAATCTTCATTCTAGCTAGTAGACTAGTACTATTAATTGGCTTCTTTTTATTTTATTTTAATTATGTGTCTTTATGTAGTTATTTATTTTCAAACTTATTTTAGTATAGTGTTGTTATATACATAATTTGTGAAATATTAATTATCTAATTTATATACGTACGTTGAATTATATATGTTGCAAATTAATTACAATAAATAATATTACACTAACTATGTTGATATTTATTTAAATAAATAATAATTAATTAATTATAGGTTTTATCATAATTATATATATTTTACATATTGATAATTAGTTTTTAAAAGTTAAATTTTTGTAGCAACAAATATTCATAAAATATATTTGTACTTTTTTTTTTTAACATAAAATATATTTATACTTATATTAAGTTTTAATAAGCAACTTTTAGGTATTTGCAACATTTTTTATGAAGGCATGTTCCCTTCCATAAATATACCTTTTGTCATTTATACGTAATAGAATAAAAATTTATAATTTTCTGAAAAGGAACTTTACAGGAACAAAGGCTTATATATTAGCAGGATAAGTTGTAACTAAGGGTTTGTTTGGCTTTCCCTTGGTGAAAATTTGTTAAGGTTGCATGGTTGGTTGATTAATCAACTTTCTTTTCTTCTTTATAAATGAAAACTCCTTATTACAATCTCCTATTATAGTATCTTAACCATGATTTTTTTTTTTTTACAAAATAATATTCTGACATATATTTTCAGGCACGAAAATTGACTAATTATTTAAATTTATTAAAGTTTTAGTTGTTATGAAAATTTTAATAATCACACTTTTATGTTTAAAATCCTTTGATTAGCAAAGGTTAACACATTGATTAGTAACAGATTTAGTGCTCAGTTAGTGAGTAGTTCAGTTAATGCAATTTGTACTGTTAATACTGTTAGTTGGTTTATTGGTCTTTAGCTTTAGTTAGTTCAGTTAAATTAGTTAGACTTAGTTTGTCTAACTTTAATTATATTCATTATTGGTTCTTGATTAGTTAGATTACTCTAGTTAGCTCAAGTCTGTTAGTATACATGTAATTGTCTTGTGCCAATTCTGTATACAACTTCTTTATTTTCTGCAATGAAAGTTTTTTCCTTCCTTCATTCTTCTCTTAATTCATTCCGCAATATAGTATCAGAGCGAAAAAGATAAGCTTTTCCTTAAAGCTCCTGTTCTTCTTCTTCCTTCCTTGTTGTGTCTTCTTCTATGACAAAGGTGGTGTTCTCAATTTGTGTTCTTCTTTGTTCTTCTTCTCATCCTGGTGTTTCTAGGTTCCTTGGAGTCTTCGCCTCTAGCTCAGCTCAATAATGTTGAATGATGATCAATTTGTCCATTCTAAAGTTCGATCCACAAATCCACAAGTTCCTTCCGCTCAAGACAACTAGAATCTTCAAGCCACCAATCCAAGAAATCCTCTTGAAGATCCAACTAATCCATATTACCTTTATCATGGTGACAGTCTAGGGAATACTCTAGTATCTTAACTTCTAATTGGTCAAGACAATTATGTGTCTTAGAGTAGAGCAATGCAGCTTACAATCTCGATCAAGGAACAAGCTTGGGTTCATTGATGGTTCTATCCCTAAACTTTTACCAAATGCTTTTCTTCTATATAATGCATGGGTTAGAAATAACAGTATTGTTATTTCTTGGATTCTAAATTCTATTTCCAAAAAAAAATTCTTTTAGCATTTTTTTATGATGACAGTGTTGTAGCAATTTGGATCGATCTTAAGGTGAGAATTCACCAAGAAATGGCCCTCGCATCTACAATTTGGGAAATGGTCTAATAAATCTGAGGCAAGAAGCTCAAACCGTAAGCATGTATTTCACTAAACTGAAAATGGTTTGAGAAGAATTGTCCAATTATAGACCTTCATGTACCTCATGTACCTATCTCATACACACATAATTGATTATCCCTCACATATACCTTTCACCACTGGTACCAAAAGTTAGGATTGCGCATAAAATATAGAAAATTGAAAAAATTATTCAAACAGACCTACCGAACACCGTTGGAATCGAAAATTGAAAAAACCGCTAACGGTTAAAACCGCCATTGAACCGTTGGTTTTTTTTTTGGGTAATAAACCAACCGAAAAAACTGAAACCGACCGTTATAAATATATATATACATTAATTTATTAAGTTTTTTTTTTTACTTTATGTATTGTAATTACTAATGATATATCATAATAATATATTATTATTTTATTAATATTAAAGTTAAAAGAATAAGATAATTAGTTTTTGAACAATTAATTTATATGTTTGTAGTTGTAAAATACTAAATAGTGTTTTTATGGAATATGGATCATATTAAAAAAAAAAGAAGTTCGGTTTGGACAGTTTGAACCGACCAAACCGAGGTTCAAAACGGTCGGTTTTGAGATAGGTTATGGATTGGTCGGTCAGTTTTCAGATTGCACCAATCCAGACCGAAAACTGAATTCTGGATTTCTATATAGAAAAAAACCGACCAAATCGATCGATGATCAGCCCTACCAACAATACAATTCATGCCCTTATTTCTGATGATATTGCAGTAGATGACATACCAGAATCCACTTCTCCCCCTAAGTTATAAGACATTGTTGCTACACCTACAAAGCAAACTGATTAACCACCAGATGATGATAATGTCTAGTTACACTAAAAAGAACTAAAAGAATTTATAAACCACCAAGTTATCTTCGAGACTATGGATGTCATTCTACTATTCAAGATCAATCTTCGATCTACACCTTATCTTCTTCATAAATTCATGTCCTACACTAACTTGTCCACATCTCACAAAAGTTTTATTTGTCTAGTCCAAACTCATAATGAACCAAAACATTACAATCAAGTTGTACAAAATAAAGTGTGAAACTAGGCAATGAAAACAGAGCTATATGCTCTTCTCAACAATCACACATGGACCATTGTTAAGCTCCTTCCAAATAAACATGCCATTTGCTGCTGTTGGGTTTATAAAATCAAACTTAATAGTGATGGTTCAATTGAAAGATACAAGGCATGCCTTGTAGCTCAAGGATATACACAACAAGAAGGACTTGCATTTTTTAAAACCTTTTTCCCCCTGGCCAAAATGGTCACCTTCAAGATGTTACTTACCATCTGTACCATTAAATAATAGCACACACTTCAACTCGATATTTATAATGCTTTCCACAATGGAGATCTCCATGAGGAATTATATATGTCTCGCCCAAAAAGGCTTACACTTCCTTCATCTTTGTTTGCAGAAACAAATTTAGTGTGCAAACTCCACAAATCGATCTATGGACTCAAGCAATCTTCCAGACAATGGTACAATAAGTTCACCGATGCTCTCATTCTCTAAGGTTTTACTCATTCACAAGCACATTATTCCCTGCTCACCAAAGGCTCCAATAGTACCTTCATTGCACTCCTTATTTATGTCAATGACATCATGATAACAGGACTAAACATCTCTCTTTTACACCAGTTACAAGGATCCTTGCATGCACAGTTCAAACTCAAAGCTCTAGGCAACCTCATATACTTCTTGGGGTTCAAAATAGCTTGAGCTAAAGAAGGATTGTTTCTTTCTCAAAGGAAGTACGCCTTGCAATTATTAGAAGATAGAGGCTACACACGAAGCAAACCTACCAAAACTCTAATGGACACCAAGATCAAATTGGATGATCAACAAGGCACCTTGCTTGAAAATCCTTCAGCATACCACCAACTCATTGGTCGCTTATTATATCTCACATTAGACTTGAGATTACTTTTGTTGTCCCCAACCTCAGTCAATTCATGTTAGCTCCCCAAACACCTCATATGCAAGCCATCAGCAATTTACTTTGATATCCCAAAGGAAAACTAGGTCAAGGCCTCCTATACTCAACCACAGCTTCCCTACATCACAGAAGTTTTTTAGGCTCGGATTGGGCCTCATCTCCAACTACCAGATGATCTACAACTAATTTTTGTATCTTTTTAGGTGACTGCCTCATATCTTGGGTAACTAAGAAGCACCTAATAATTTTAAAAAGTTCTGATGAGGCATAATACATTGCATTAGAACCCATAAGTAGTGAGATTACCTAGCTCCAATATCTCCTCAAATATTTTCAATCGCACAAGGCACACCAGCTTTCATCTATTGTGACAACCAAATCGCAATACATATTACCAATAATCCTACATCACATGAAAGAACTAAACACATCGAACTTGACTACCATTTTATTCTAGACAAAATCAAACAATCTATTATTCGTCTCATTCCTGTTAGCACCAATCTCCAACTTGGAGATGCCTTCACTAAGCCATTGCCCTCTACAACACTTCATTCTCACATTCACAATATGGTTGTCTATGCATATATAGTCCAGGGGGATGCCAAATTTAGTGCTCAGTGAGTAGTGTTTAGTTAGTGATTAGTTCAGTAAATACTATTTTTATTATTAATACTGTTAATTAGTTTATTGGTCTTTAGCTTTAGTTAGTCCAGTTAAATTAGTTAGAGTTAGTTTGTCTAACTCTAGCTATGTTCATTATTGGTTCTTGATTAGTTAGCTCAGATCTGTTAGTATATATGTAATTGTCCTGTGCCAATTCTGTAACACCCTAACTAACTTAGGCGTATTACGTGAATTTTTAAACGTACTGTGCAGCTCGTTGCTAATCAACGAGGTTTATGGGAAAACGTGATTAATTAAAATTTTGCTTTTTAATTAAACTTATAAACCATATTATAAAAGTCTCGGGATCCCGATTTATAAAATCATTTACAAACGTTTTAACTGGTTAACTTTTACATCAAAATGAAAGTCGTCTAACGACAGTTACAAAAATTTCAGCCGTGCTGTCCCGAGGATCGTACGCTCCAGGCCTAACCGCCCCGACATGTACAATCTCATAAGCTCGCTCACGGTCCATCAGCTACAGCCTTGCCTTTACCTACACATGAACGTAAACTGTGAGTCGACAGACTCAGTAAGAAAAGCATAATAATATCATACATAAAACTGACTGCCGTGTCCAACACGATACTGAGTCCCGCTACTGCCATGTCCAACATGGTACTGAGCACTACTGCCATGTCCAACATGGTACTGAGTTTTGAACGTTCAGGGGACGGTACTATTGACAAGTATCCTCCTGATCGGTCGAACCGGTCATACTCCGGCTGCTGGTCATACTCCAGCCTGTACCGACGGGATAGGTCAATAGCACTGAACCACCAACCAAGTGTCAGCCTGATCGGTCGAACCGGTCATACTCGGCCATTGGTCATACTCCAGCCTGTACCGACGTGACAGGGTTGGATGGTTCGAAGCCTAAATACATATCTAATGTAATCTAGCAGGCTTCCTACATGCACGCTAAACATGTAATCTACATATGCATACTGTTATACTAATCTTACCTGGATTCCGATTTCAGGTGTGCCGGTCAACCTGACTGGAACTGAAGCTGAGCGGCGGATTACTGGCTCCTAAACCATAAAAATCACAACGCTATAAGTGACACTCTAAATCACTTCCCGGGGACTAAAACTCGAAACTAAAAGTTTCCCTATCGATAAAAAGCATGGCAATACCCCTAAAAACCCAAAAACGAGGAAAACTAGGGTTCTGAAAAATCCCCCAACCGGAAGACCGGTTGCCCAACCGAATTCGGTTCGGGAAATTCAGACCCCCATCCGGAATTCGGATGCACAACCGGAATTCCGGTTCCTCGCAGGCAGCCAACTAAAAATCCCATAACTCGACCAATTCAACCCCAATTGGTCCCAAACTTTCCAGACCTGTTCTAAACTATCCCTAGAACAAATCCAAAGCCTCAAAATCACCTAGAAAGCACATATACAAAATTCACCATTAAAGACCAAGCTTTGAGTTCAAAAACTCAAACTTGGTTAAATCCACTAACATGCATCCTAACCTAGTTAATTCTACTTAACTAAGCATAAAATCACCTCTGAAAACATACAAGAACACCCAGAAATTTCACAGAAACGAAATGAACCATTTCACTCAAAAATCACATATTTGCATAGGAAATTCAAAGCTTTAAACAACACCACTAGCATGCATTAAAACCTATGTAATCCAACCATTTAAAGCCTAATTAAGCTACTGGAAACAACAATTAAACACAGCAGCAAGAACTTCAATTTAACATGCATTTTCTCAACTTTTTCATCAAATAAACTCAAGAAACCAAGGTAGAGAAATTAAACAAAGAAATACCTCAACAAGGGATTACTAGAGCTTGCAATCCAAGCTTGAATCACCACCAAAAATTCCAGCTCTTGAACCCCAAGTCTCAGCCGAAAAAGAGAGAGAGCAAAAAGAGTGTTTTCTTTGAAATTTTTCTTTAATTTGACTAAGTGTTGAAATTGTGAGGAAAAAGGAATATAAGCCATATATCACATTTTATTTCAGCCAACAAATAAATAAAATAAACAATTAACATTTATTTTCCATTTCATAGATCACATAAGACAAAAATACTAATGGGGCAAAAAGACCATTTTGCCCCTCCACCATAAAATCATGAAAATCATACTAAAGGGGTATTTTTGGGACATTCTAAATTCCCGGCCATTCCCGACATTCCCAATGTCTAAACCCGTCCCCAAAATACTAACATACTAAGTTGTGATTTCTACTGAGCCAAACGCCGAGTTCCAAAATACCGGACACCGGAAATGCGAAATATAAAGCTACTGATGACATAATCATGCATATCTGAATTCCATAAATAACAGTATCATAAATTATTTAAATAGCTATAAATAATTTCATAATTAAACATAAACAACTGCTAATTTCCAAATTAACTAAGCGGGCTTTACAACTATCCCTCCCTTAAAAGGATTTCGTCCCCGAAATCTAACCTGAATAACTCTGGATATTGAGCTCTCATATCTGACTCTAGCTCCCAAGTGGCTTCTTCCACCTTACTGTTTCTCCAGAGAACCTTGACCAATGCTATGGTCTTATTCCGAAGGACTTTATCCTTTCTATCCAGGATCTGCACTGGTTGTTCCTCATAGGACATGTCTGGCTGAAGCTGAAGACTCTCATAACTGAGTATATGAGAGGGGTCTGAAACGTATTTTCTCAACATTGAGACATGGAATACGTTGTGCACTGCTGATAAAGCTGGAGGCAATGCTAACCGATATGCCACTTGACCTATCTTCTCGAGAATCTCGAAAGGTCCTGTAAACCTAGGGCATAACTTGCCTCTTTTCCCGAAACGTTTAATCCCCTTCATCGGAGATACTCGCAAAAACACATGGTCCCTTACTCGGAACTCAACATCTCTACGTTTCGGATCTGCGTAACTCTTCTGTCTGCTCTGTGAGGCAAGCATTCTAGCTTTTATCTTTTCTATTGCCTCATTGGTCCGCTGAACTGACTCTGGACCTAGGTATTTCCTCTCCCCTGTCTCATCCCAGTGGATAGGGGATCTACATTTCCTACCGTACAACAGTTCATAGGGTGCCATCCCTATCGTACTCTGATAACTGTTGTTGTACGAAAACTCTATTAACGGTAGATATTTGCTCCATGAACCCTCAAAGTCCATAACACAGGCTCTCAACATATCCTCCAATATCTGAATTGTCCTTTCGGACTGACCATCTGTCTGAGGATGGAATGCTGTACTGAATTTCAGCTTCGTACCCATTGCCCGTTGCAAACTTTGCCAAAATTTGGAGGTGAATTTCGGATCCCTGTCCGAAACTATAGACTTCGGTACCCCGTGAAGTCTCACTATCTCCCTGACGTACAGTTCTGCCAACTGATCCACTGAAAATGTTGTTCTGACCGGCAGAAAATGAGCAGATTTCGTAAATCGGTCCACCACTACCCAGATGGAATCATACATACCCGTGGTCCTAGGTAACCCGACCACAAAATCCATCGTAATATCCTCCCATTTCCATTCTGGTAGGGTTAGAGGCTGCAACAACCCTGCTGGTCTCTGATGTTCAGCCTTGATCTGCTGACAAGTGAGGCATCTCGATACGAATTCTACCAAATTCTTCTTCATACCGCTCCACCAGAAGTACGGTTTCAAATCTTGGTACATCTTGGTGGTGCCGGGATGCAGAGAATATGGAGTAGAATGAGCCTCCTCAAAGATCTCGTTTCTCAAATTCACACTGTTCGGGACACAAACCCTGGCTTTATACAAAAGCATCCCACTATCTGACACTGAAAAGTCTTTGGCTTGACCAGCCAATACCTCATCTCGGATTTTCACTAACTCCGGATCTGTCGTCTGAGCAACCTTTATTCTTTCTAACAGGTCAGATTGCAGCGTTAAGTTGTGAAGCTGACCTACCACAAACTCAATGCTGGATCTAACCATATCCTCTGCTAGCTGGGGTGAGATCTGAACCATGCTAGCTACCTGCCCGGGACCCTTTCTACTCAGGGCATCAGCCACTACATTGGCTTTTCCGGGATGATAGAGGATCTCGCAATCGTAGTCCTTCACTAATTCTAACCAACGCCTTTGTCTCATGTTCAAATCTTTCTGAGTAAAGAAATACTTGAGACTCTTATGGTCGGTATAGATCTCACACTTCTCCCCATACAAGTAATGCCGCCAAATCTTCAGTGCAAAAACCACTGCGGCTAATTCTAAATCATGAGTCGGGTATCGCTGTTCATAATCCTTTAACTGACGGGAGGCATAAGCGATAACCCGATCGGCTTGCATCAATACGCACCCCAAACCCTGTTTGGATGCGTCACAGTAGACTACGAACTTCTCCTTGTCCGAAGGCAAAGCTAGTACCGGAGCAGTAATTAACCTCGTTTCGGCTCTGAAAGCGGCTTCGCATTTATCCGACTCGTATAAATCGGCGATTCTTCTTTGTAAGCTCGGTTAGGGGCATTGAAATTTTGGAGAACCCCTCCACGAACCTACGATAGTACCCAGCTAATCCCAAGAAGCTTCTGATCTCTGTCACTGTCTTCGGTCTCGGCCAATCCCTGACGGATTCAATCTTCCCGGGATCCACCTTGATCCCGTCTTTACTCACAATGTGCCCTAGGAAGGACACCTGAGACAACCAGAACTCACATTTCTTGAACTTGGCGTAGAGCTTATGTTCTCGAAGTCGTTGCAGTACCATCTGAAGATGTAACTCATGCTCCTCTTCTGATTGAGAGTACACGAGGATGTCGTCGATAAACACAATCACACAGATATCGAGGAAATCCTTGAACACTCTATTCATCAGGTCCATGAATCTTTGCGGGAGCATTGGTTAGTCCGAATGACATAACCAGAAACTCGTAGTGTCCATACCTAGTGCGGAAAGCCGTCTTTGGAATGTCCTCCTCTCGAATTCTCAACTGATGATAACCCGAACGGAGATCAATCTTAGAAAAGACCGTCTTCCCCTGAAGCTGATCGAACAAGTCATCGATCCTAGGTAATGGATATTTATTCTTCACCGTCAGCTTGTTCAACTCTCTGTAGTCGATGCACATCCTCATAGATCCATCCTTCTTCTTCACGAACAAAACCGGGGCTCCCCAAGATGACACACTGGGCCGAATGAACCCTATGTCAAGCAATCCTTGGAGCTGAATTTTTAACTCCTTAAGTTCAGCTGGAGCCATCCTATACGGGGCTTTGGAAACCGGATCCACCCCTGGTGCCAAGTCAATCACGAAGTCAATCTCCCGCTGAGGTGGTAACCCTGGAAGTTCTTCGGGAAAAACGTCCAAAAATTCCCGAACCACTCTGATGTCCTCTGGCCGAATGGTGTCTGGCCGAGTGGTGTCCACCACCACGGCCAGAAACCCTAAGCACCCACCGTGCAATAATTCTCTCGCTGACATAGCCGAGATCACCGGGATCCGAGATCCCTGAACCGAACCCACAAACACGAACGGTTCTTCACTTTCCGGTTGGAAGACCACCATCTTCCTCTTACAGTCAATGCTCGCCGAATATTTAGATAGGAAATCCATTCCTAAAATAATATCAAATTCGACTAAGCTCATCTCTATCAGATCAGCGCTTAACTCTCTACCATCTATCCTGATCGGCATAGACCTAATCCACCTATTGGAGATAACCAATTCTCCGCCAGGTAACAGGGTTCCAAACCCTGATTCATATCTATCATAGGGTCTACCCAACTTACTAAAGACTCTGGCCGCCACATAAGAGTGTGTAGCCCCAGAATCAAACAGCACTGAATAAAGCGAGTTGTTAATAAAAAGCTGACCTGTAACAACTGATGGGCTGGCATCTGCATCAGCCTGCGTGATAGCGAACACCCTGGCTGGAGTGGGTATCGCTGGAGCTCTCGGTGCCTCTGGCCGGAGCTGGGGACATTCCCTCTTAAAGTGTCCGGGCATGCCACAATGAAAGCATCCCTGCCCCTTGCACTCACCCCGATGATGCCTCTTGCAGCTAGGGCACTCGGGATAGGAGAATCGGGTCTCAGTACCACCTGGACGACTCCTGCGTTGCGGTTCCCCCGAGACCTCTTGTTCTGACTCGAGCCGCCGGAAGCAGTGGGTGCCCTCTTCCTCTGATCAATGGCCGAACCACTACTCCCCCTGCTAAAGCCTGATGCAGGAGGGGTAGGAGCCCCGCCACCAACCGGAGTACTGACTGAATCTGACATGCACCCCACTGCGCCCTCAGCTCGCAGTGCCTTCTCCACCATCTGAGCATAGGTGGTGCTGTCGTCGGTGGTAATCATCAGGTCATGCCTGATCTTGGGATTCAACCCGTCCAGATACTTCTCCTTCCTGCTGAAGTCGGTCGGCACAATTCCCGAGGCTAACCTCGCCAACCGGTCAAACTGAGTAGTATACTCAGTGACGCTCATGTTCTCCCGCTGGGTCAGGTGAACGAACTCTTTCCTCTTGGCGCTTCTGACCGCCTCATTATAGTATTTCGCGTTGAAGAGTTCTTGGAACCTCTCCCAAGTCATGGTGGTGACGTCGTGAATCTGAGACACCATGTCCCACCATACCAGGGCGTCCTCCTGGAACTGAAATGTGGCGCACACCACTCTGTCATTACCGGTGATACCCATGAAATTCAGAATTCTGGTAATCACCGTCAGCCACTGCTCGGCTTTCGATACATCTGGACCTCCCAGGAATACCGGAGGTGCTTGCTTCCGGAACCGCTCATACAATGGTTCCAATCTATGGGCCGCCACCACTATCTCGGCCTGGGCAGCAGGGGCAGGTGCCACTTTGGAACTACGGGCCTGGAACTGCAGGAGCACCTGCATCGTCTCAACCTACGAATCTCGAGGTCTTGCTCTTCGATCTGGCTTGCATCTCCGCAAACCGTAACTCCGGTTCGGGGCTCCACGATCGGCTGGGGGAGCTGGGCAGCCCGTGGCGGGTTTTCATCACCCGGCCACGAGCCCCGCCTCGGGGACCCCGCCTCGCCCCTGGCAGGTGGGGGAAACCGAGCTCCCCGTCCCGATTCGACCCTACGGAGTTGCCGACTCTGGTAGTCCGCCTGGCGTCCATCTAGTTAGAACCGCCTGCGAAACCAAGAGTTGGCATATCAGGTCGTATTCAAGGCGAGCTTACTAATGCCGCTTAATTTGGAAATTAGAAATGAAACATGCGCCTATTCTACTATCGAGCTACTAACATGCTTCCTAACGAGGCTTTTCTTTTTCATAATCGAATAAAATAAACTACTAAAGCAATAAAGGCTTGCGAACCGTGAACCGAGCTAACTGCTGATGATGATTGTACATGTCGTGACGATCTTCGGAAGACAACCTGGCGGCTCTGATACCAAATTGTAACACCCTAACTAACTTAGGCGTATTACGTGAATTTTTAAACGTACTGTGCAGCTCGTTGCTAATCAACGAGGTTTATGGAAAAACGTGATTAATTAAAATTTTGCTTTTTAATTAAACTTATAAACCATATTATAAAAGTCTCGGGATCCCGATTTATAAAATCATTTACAAACGTTTTAACTGGTTAACTTTTACATCAAAATGAAAGTCGTCTAACGACAGTTACAAAAATCTCAGCCGTGCTGTCCCGAGGATCGTACGCTCCAGGCCTAACCGCCCCGAGCATGTACAATCTCATAAGCTCGCTCACGGTCCATCGGCTACGGCCTTGCCTTTACCTACACATGAACGTAAGCGTGAGTCGACGGACTCGGTAAGAAAAGCATAATAATATCATACATAAAACCGATCGCCGTGTCCAACACGATGCGAGTCCCGCTACCGCCATGTCCAACATGGTGCCGAGCACTCTTGCCATGTCCAACATGGTGCCGAGTTTTGAACGTTCGGGGGACGGTACTATTGACAAGTATCCTCACGATCGGTCGAGCCGGTCATACTCCGGCTGCTGGTCATACTCCGGCTGTACAGACGGGATAGGTCAATAGACGAACCACCAACCAAGTGTCACTGATCGGTCGAGCCGGTCATACTCCGGCTGTGGTCATACTCCCGGCACTGTCACAGAGCGTGACGGGGTTGGATGGTTCGAAGCCTAAATACATATCTTATGTTATCTAGCAGGCTTCCTACATGCACGCTAAACATGTAATCTACATATGCATCTTGTTATACTAATCTTACACGGATTAGATTTCAGGTGTGCGGTCAACTCGACTGGAACCGAAGTGAGCGGCGGATTGCGGCTCCTAAACCATAAAAATCACAACGCTATAAGTGACACTCTAAATCACTTCCGGGGACTAAAACTCGAAACTAAAAGTTTCCCTATCGATAAAAAGCATGGCAATACCCCTAAAAACCCAAAAACGAGGAAAACTAGGGTTCTGAAAAATCCCCCAACCGGAAGACCGGTTGCCCAACCGGAATTCCGGTTCTGGGAAATTCAGGACCCCCATCCGAATTCGGATGCACAACCGAATCGGTTCCTCGCGAACGACCAACTAAAAATCCCATAACTCGACCAATTCAACCCCAATTGGTCCCAAACTTTCCAGACCTGTTCTAAACTATCCCTAGAACAAATCCAAAGCCTCAAAATCACCCAGAAAGCACATATACAAAATTCTCCATTAAAGACCAAGCTTTGAGTTCAAAAACTCAAACTTGGTTAAATCCACTAACATGCATCCTAACCTAGTTAATTCTACTTAACTAAGCATAAAATCACCTCTGAAAACATACAAGAACACCCAGAAATTTCACAGAAACGAAATGAACCATTTCACTCAAAAATCACATATTTGCATAGGAAATTCAAAGCTTTAAACAACACCACTAGCATGCATTAAAACCTATGTAATCCAACCATTTAAAGCCTAATTAAGCTACTGGAAACAACAATTAAACACAGCAGCAAGAACTTCAATTTAACATGCATTTTCTCAACTTTTTCATCAAATAAACTCAAGAAACCAAGGTAGAGAAATTAAACAAAGAAATACCTCAACAAGGGATTACTAGAGCTTGCAATCCAAGCTTGAATCACCACCAAAAATTCCAGCTCTTGAACCCCAAGTCTCAGCCGAAAAAGAGAGAGAGCAAAAAGAGTGTTTTCTTTGAAATTTTTCTTTAATTTGACTAAGTGTTGAAATTGTGAGGAAAAAGGAATATAAGCCATATATCACATTTTATTTCAGCCAACAAATAAATAAAATAAACAATTAACATTTATTTTCCATTTCATAAATCACATAAGACAAAAATACTAATGGGGCAAAAAGACCATTTTGCCCCTCCACCATAAAATCATGAAAATCATACTAAAGGGGTATTTTTGGGACATTCTAAATTCCCGGCCATTCCCGACATTCCCAATGTCTAAACCCGTCCCCAAAATACTAACATACTAAGTTGTGATTTCTACTGAGCCAAACGCCGAGTTCCAAAATACCGGACACCGGGAATGCGAAATATAAAGCTACTGATGACATAATCATGCATATTTGAATTCCATAAATAACAGTATCATAAATTATTTAAATAGCTATAAATAATTTCATAATTAAACATAAACAACTGCTAATTTCCAAATTAACTAAGCGGGCTTTACAAATTCTGTATACAAGTTCTTTATTTTTTAAAATAAAACTTTCTTCCTCTCTTCCTTCATTCTTCTCTTAACTTATTCTGTAATAATTAGAAAACACGAAACATGCCTTCGCTACTAAAAAATGGAGATTTCCTAACTGTTTTAAACAGTCGGGTATAGTATTGTTGTCGGTCTCTAAGATCAACGCCTATTTGGCTGTCGCAAAATTGGGTGGAATAGGCATCGGTGTAAAAACGTCAACAAAAAATTTTACTAACACTAGAAAACCGTTGGCAATAATAAGAAGAATTGCAGATAATTTTTTACACTCACCTATACAACAGTGCAAAAATTGTCGCTTATAGTATATCTGACTGTGCAAAACTGTCGACTACATATATTACTTTTGTCAATTTACAGCACTAGAACCATAGCAGGCAAAGCAAAACAACCACCAAGATTGCCAGAACAACACTTAACACACCCAGAAACAAAAGCTACAAGAGAAACACCAAATTAAAGAAACTTCAGTTTAAACAAACAAAATTCAATCCAATGCGGAGCATGAATTTAATACTAAATATTTCTAAATCAATTGATTATTTAAAAATATTCAAACCTAACTTCATCTTAGACGATATTCATACATAATCCACGCATAATAATGAGTAAGAAAAATATGCAATGACAAACACAAACCTAAATCTGAAAAGGAATCAATAACAAATATATCAAAATATCCATAGAATGGAGAAAAAAAAAAGAAAAAATAAACAAAACGATGGTAAGCACAAATCTAGATCTAAAATGGATTCAACAACAAATAAATGATAATTCGAGAAAATGGAGAATAACAATGAAAAAAAAAGCAAACCAATAGCAAGAACACACATATTTGCAACCCTTCTCTACTCTCCCATAGCTTCGTTGCCCCAGAAACAAACAGTGGCTATGACTTGTGGAAATGAATGCCATGAACCGACCCATCGTGCTCGTGGATGAAATTAATGAAAGTCCCCAGCAATGAAAAGGGACTACAAATGAGGGAGAGGGAGGAGGAGGGGTCGTCGCACGACTAGTGGTGCTCCGAGAGAGAGAGAGAGAGAGAGAGAGAGAGAGAGAGAGAGAGAGAGAGAGAGAGAGAGAGAGAGAGAGAGAGAGAGAGAGAGAGAGAGAGAGAGAGAGAGAGAGAGAGAGAGAGAGAGAGAGAGAGAGAGAGAGAGAGGGAAGGGATAACGTGGTGGGTGGTCATTGGGTTCGATGGTTCGTGATGGGTGCTCAAAATCGCCAAAGAGAGGATAGAGCACGGATGACAGAAATTAAATATGAAATCTGAAATGAGAAATGAGAAATTGGGCTTTCATATTATTATAACCCCACTATACTGGACATTTCAAAATCGTCGGTAATTCTCATTAAATGACTATTTAAAATTGTCAAAAATATTAAACCACACTATTTAAAATTGTCAAAAATATAGTATATTACAGTCGTCGGTTTTAAACAGTCATTTATTTTTTATTAACAGACTTAAATAAAATGAATGATAAGAATAGTAAGTGCTTAGATATTAAGGCATATAGTAGTGTTAATTAATATTTTATGTGGATATAAAATATAATCAATATATATATATAAAGGAAAGCATCAAAAGATTTAGGTGGCATTCTCTATCTTTTTTATTCTATTTTTTCTAATTTTTGAGGGCTTAACATTTTCTCCAACAAAAATAAAATCAAAGTGTGTTTGCATTAATTTTGTAACATTAAAAAAAAAACTATTAATATGCACATTCATTTTGTAACATATAAAAACTATTGGTATTCCTTCCACTGATATATATAATTAGTCTTTATTAAGCACAAAATATATTATTTATTTATAGAATTTCATAGATCATATAATTGAGTTTTTTAAAAAATATATATATAATTTAGTTTATGAGCAATAAAATTCATTTCTATATATATATATAAAAAAATTCAGTACTTAATATTCACACATATACAATATTATTTTACACATTATTTACATATATAATTTATAATTGTATATTCACATACATAATTTATGATCCGCAATGACTTCTAATATTCTTATATTCTATATTATCTATTTTTATTTCCTTATTATTTTAAAAATTTCTTAACATATACAATTACAAAATAATAATAGCTCTACAAAAATAATAGTTACGATTAATTAATGTATCAAGATACAATGCATATATACACATATACACTCTTCCACCTTCTTATATTTGAGACAATATAAATTTTAATTAATATAATAAAATTATATATCATCAATATTAATAATTATACATTACTTTTGAAAGTTCAAAAGACTAGGTTAGTAATAACACTATTTATTTTATACATATATATAATATGTTTTGGTATTGGTAAAGACTATAGGACCCCTAAAATTTATGTACTTATATATATTTAGAAGCTCCAAAGTCCAAATGTTATATGACTTTGATATTGTAATCATATAGAAAACTACTTTCATGTATTCTTTTTATGTCTTCTTAAGATTTTAGTTTCTTCTATTTTTTTTTTCTTTTTGAGCTATTCAAAAATATTCAAGTAATATATATCACTGTAATTGAAAATATTCATGTATTCTTTTTATGTCTTCTTAAGATTTTAGTTTCTTCTATTTTTTTTTTTTCTTTTTGAGCTATTCAAAAATATTCAAGTAATACATATCACTGTAATTGAAAATTATTGTCATGTTAGTGTTGTTTTTATATGATATTTTGCAAGATTATCGTCACAAATGAAAATTCAACACAAGAGAGAAAGTAAATTCTATTCAATTGTTATAGTTGCAAGAAAAAAAAATATCAGGTAATTTTCTTTTGAAAAAAAAAAATTATCTCATATATTCTCTTACTATATTCTTCTCAATTCTCTTACTATTATCTATTACAAAATAAAATAAAAATGACACAATTCTTCTTAATTTTTATTATATTTTTTCTAATAGTCTCACCTCCTTTGTAATATATATGTGTATATATATATATATGCTTCTTCATTTATTATTTTACATGTATTACAATTACTTTTTAAAGGGACACTTACTAATCTTGAATATGAGCACAACCAAAGTACGAGGTGACAGTACATGAGTTTTATCATGTTATTATTAGTTTTCTCAATTTTTATCATGTATTTTAGTTTTTTAATATTATTTTATACTCCATACTCTATATATAAACTCTATATATAATGTATATATATTAATTATTTTTAATTTTAATGTAAATTAAATGTGCTATTAACATTATATTTCTATAGTTATGTAATAAATAGTCTACAATCTTTCCTTTAATAATATTATTAATATTAATATTAACAAAAAAAATTGTTATACATTAGTGTTAATAATTAATAGCCTTTTAAAACATAATTAATAAAATATTAATTCTTTCATTGAAGAGAATGAAAACTTTTTCTCTTTTCAACTAAAGAATATGAAAGGATTTTTTTTCCAAAAAATAAAATAAAAAGGAAGAATATAAAAGGATATATAACAATCTTTTAACTAGAAATATTTTTTGACGTATTAATTAAAATATATTTAAAAAACTGAAGAAAAGAGAAAAAATTCTCTTTCTCTTCAATATAGAAATATTTAAAAAAATTAGAATATATTTATGATATTTCTATTATATAATTTATCTATTTTTAACTATTATTTAATTATTTTTTTGCGTATCTTAGCTATTTTAGATTTTATTATTAAGTAAAAGCAACAACTGAATACTTAGATGACTTGGAATCCTAATATTAGCATTGTATGAGTATTTTTTTTTTATTATAGAAATGATAATATTTAAAGGCAACTTCTTAAAACTAATGCTATTTTAGCAAGCTTAAAGCTAAAGATATTGATAATATTACACAAGGCTTTGTAGTGTTATTGTGCTAATGTTTATTTATTTACTTTTAGCAAAAAAAAAAAAAAAAGATTATTCACAATTATACTATTCCTTTGCCAAAAAATTAACAATTAATGCAAGAAAAAATATTTCTTATTTTTTTTTTTATTTAACAAGTCAAAAAAAAAAAAAAAACTATTTATCTTCTCATGTTAATTCATAAATACTTCAATTAATGACAGATGACCACCAATTAATGAAATAAAAAAATGAAGCCATAACCGATTTCTTATAGAACTTTTTAAAATTAATTAGTATATTAATGACTTATTTATATCATATTTAACCAATCACAAATATAAATAAAACAGTTAAAGTATTTATAAAAAAAAAAAAAGTAAAATAGTTAAACAATAATGATATTGATAGTGATAATGACAATAATAAAAATATTAAAAAAAAATTCAAACAATAATAATATTGATATTGTGTTATGTATGTTTTATTTATTATTATGACAATTTCAGAGCAAAGACTTACAAATTAAAAATAATTAAGATAATATTTATTTTTATTCTATTTCACTTATGCTTATAAATCTTTTTGATATATTTTATTTAGTTTAAATTAAAAATAAAACATATATAATTATACAACTAATTCAATATTTTATAACAAACTACGAAAAGGGATTCCATTTAAAAAAAAAAAAAACCTACAAAGGGAATTAAAAAAAAAAGATAGCACATGTATTTTCAAATTGAATATTTAATTAAAATAATATCTTATAATTTCAAAAGAAAAGAGAATAATGTTGAATTTGTTGTTAAACTTATGCACAGTTAAAAATAAAAAAAATATATAATTTCAATAATTTTCACAATACTATATAATATTCTATATTATATCAGTAATTTGGTAAAAAAAAATAGCAATTTCAAAAAAAAAATAACAAATGTTGTCCAATACCGCGCGAAGCGCGAATTAGTTCTCTAGTTAATAAATAAAATAAAACTATGTTAGAATCATGTTTGAGTAATTTAGAGGATGATTAGATTAAGGGATGGAAGGGAATATAAAACTCATGTTTTGAAAAGGGGTAACATTACTAATATCAAATAAATAAGTTATTGCTTTTGTTAAAAAAAAAAAAAAAGTTATTGCTCTTTTTCCAGTATCAGCCAAAAGAACTGTTATAACTAATTCACTCCAATTTCTTTCCCTTTTTTTTTAAAAAAAAAAAAAATGGAAAATTGGCTATAAAATTTGTAGCATATAAGTTGGTCATGTAGCCTTTTATATGGCTGCTTCTTCTATATAAATATAAAAATTATATCAATATGCATTCATATTGAATCGATTTATGGTCTAAGAAATTTACAAACTAAAAATATTCAATAAGTTGGTCAACCATTATATATTAAATAAATAGGTTCTGTCATCTATGTGAATCAACCTATGAACATATGTGTGTCTATATATACGACCTCTCATATTAAAATTTGATTAATTAACAAGAACTGATGAATGGGCTTTTGATTAAGAGCCCATTCTCATTAATAATAGGGATTTTTTCAATAATATACATAAATAGAAAATTATTTACAATAATAACCTTACAAAAACAATTCACAATCTTTAACGTGCCATGTCACCAAAGAATACCCATCTTTAACTATTAGTGCCTGACAATAAAAACCTAGAAACAAGTAAATATTTAGGCTTTTTTTCTGTTTAATTGAGAAACCATTAGACGTCTTTTTCCTTTATTTTTTCCTTTTTGTGTTTTTTTTACTAAAAAAGATTATACATTTCTCACTCAATAATATTTTTAGAAAAATGTTCATGAAAAAAAATTAACAAAGAATTTTAATTACACCACTAATTATTTGGCTAAAAAATAATACTATAATAATTTATTTTTTAATGTATATTATTTTAATTTTAATATGTAGAAAGTATATATTTATTTGGTCATAAAAGAAATATTTTAAATTAAAGTATTATCCTTTTAGTTTATTTTATATTTGTTAACCAAATAGTAACTAAAAGATTTAAACAAAATTTTTTCTTAAAAAAATTATAATGAAGAGAGAAAGAATTAGAAAAAAATATATATAAAAATAATAATAAAATTAGTTTGGTATATTAAATTTTGCTTGGGTTGATGATTTCTTTTTTGTTTACCAAATAGAAAAAAAAAAACTAATCATATACTTTTAATTTTATCATTTTCTATTTCGAAAAATTAGACATCACAGTTTAATTTTTAATCTCAAACAATTATTTATATAGTCAAAAAAATATTAAAAAAAATTATAAAAAAGAGATAAAGATAAAAAAGAATTATAAAATAAAACAAATAAGTTACAGTATACATACAAAGAAGATTAAGAGAAAAAAGAAAGACAAGAAAAACAGAAGAAAAAAAAAGTGCGCTGACAATGATGAGAGAAGGTATTGTATTGACTCCCCACGTTATTTTTGTAAAGTTAAATGAGCAACGATAATTCTGTAAATTAGAGAAAAATGTCGTTTGTAAATGTAATTTTCCCTTAATAATATGGATATGTACAAGTACAAAAGTTAAGGTGTGATGATATGGGTTTAATGGCCTGCTCAGGGGTGATCCTACTTAGTAAAATTTGCAAATAAGCCACTTTTTCACATTCTTTTAACATAATTATATTAATCAGCTCGAGTATATATGAAGGATAGCTTTCATATTTGTGTATAGTTAGTTTTAATTTTTAAACAAAATTTAATTAAAGAGGTAAGTGGTTTTCAAGAAGATGAACAAGTGACCGATGTTGAGTTTTTATAAGAGCCACACACTCTCTTAATTGAAACATACATGCCACAATCTTTTGGTCATTTTCTTTTATGTCTATTTATGTAGAAAGTTATATCTTTATCTTTATAAAGTGGCCTATCTTTTCTTTATTTTATAAATCTTTTTCCTTTTTCAGAATTAATCATATTCAATTTGTTAATATATCACTAATATAATATAGATTAAATTGGCGTGATTTAAGAGTTTAGATAGAAAAATAAATATAAAAATAGCAGTTTAATAACAGATTTTGAGAATATGTATTACTGTTCAGAGAACTAATATTTATGTATTTAGTATTAGATTTTGACTATCTTAAATTAGTATTGAAATTTTGGGTAAGTTTTATAAATATACTGCCGCACGGTATTTTTTATAAATATACTACCCTAGACTTTTTTTATTTCTTTATACTGTGTGTACTTCAAAACGCATACAAAGTTTCCATCTTCAATATCTATAGACTGAACTACCAGAGTAATATCATAATAGCTAGAAAACAACTATTTTTCTAGTCAGAATCCTGGAACAATAACATAAAAAATTACTAGGACAATTGTAAAACAAGAGTAAAACTACAAAACAAAATAATTAAATAAAATCACAAAAAAAAAAAACTATACCTCAATAACTCTTTTGCCAGTGGGGACTACCATAACATCACGAAAGGGAACCTTTACCTTATAAAATTTCCCCTTACCCTAAATACATTAAAAAAACAATTCAGAACAACAAAAAACAACTGTTAAAAAAATATAAAAATCAAGTATATAATACTAAACACCGAATAATACATACAGAACTACAAAATGTATATTTAACAAAATCGAGGAGTGATGAACAAAATTCCAAATTGATATCTGAGACTAAACATGCACAAACAAAAAAAATAATAAAAAATAAAAACTGAAAAAGAAGCTTAAAAAACTGAAGAAAATTTTGAAGATGATGGAGATGAGAAGAGCAAGAACTAATGGAAACAACAATTGAAAAAACATGGATCAATCTTCTCAACATTGATATCCATTATTTTGTATTACTGTTATGCTTTTACAGAATCATTATATATAGGATTTTCATTCTATAATTACAACCCATTATTCTCATTTACAGCTAATTTCATTCACTCACTTACAGCTATTCATTCCTAAAATAGGAAAGAATCACCTAAGAAATTAATCCTAGAATTACTGCAAATATCACAGCTAATATCACAGCTAATATCATGGTAATTCAACACTCCCCCTTAAGTTGGTGCATAGATGTCACATATGCCCAACTTGTTCAAAAACTTTAAGAAAACTCGGTTTGATACAGCTTTGGTAAGGATGTCAGCCAATTGGTCTTCTGATCGGATCACCGGTAGTTCCAAAATCTTGTCTTCCAGTTTTTCTTTGATGAAGAATCTGTCAACCTCAACATGTTTTGTTCGATCATGGTGAACTGGATTATAAGCCATGTCACGAGCTGACTTATTATCACAATATAACTGGATTGGTTTCTTTGGTGGGTACCCCAAATCTTCTAGTAGAAACTTTAGCCATAACCCTTCACAAATTCCAAGTGCCATTCCCCTTAGTTCAGCTTCTCCACTTGACCGAGCAACAACATTTTGCTTCTTGCTCCTCCATGTAACCAGGTTACCTCCTACAAAAGTGAAGTACCCTGACGTAGATCGCCTATCATTCTTGTCCCCAGCCCAATCAGCATCAGTATATACATCTATGGTTTGTTCCTCTGTATTTTTAGAGAACATAATTCCTTTTCCTGGAGCAGACTTTAAATATCTCAAAATGCGCATAACTGCCTTCATGTGTTGTTCCCCAGGATTATGCATGAACTGACTGACAATGCTCAATGCATATGCAAGATCTGGTCTTGTATGAGCTAAGTACATCAGCTTGCCAACAAGTTTCTGGTATCTTCCCTTGTCAACTGGAACCTGATCACTCTTAATGCATAATTTCAAGCCTTCTTCAACAGGTGTATCAATTGGTTGGCATGCTGACATGCCTGTTTCTTGCAGCAAGTCTAGGACATACTTCCTTTGGGATAAGTAAATGCCTTTATTTGATCGTGACACTTCTATCCCAAGAAAATATTTCAAAGTACCTAGATCTTTCATTTCAAATTCCTTAGCCAAGTATTCTTGTAAAGCTTTTCTTTCCTCTAGATCATTTCCTGTGACCACCATGTCATCTACATAAATGATAAGGACAGTGATCTTCCCTTGTTGCTTCTTCATAAAAAAAGTATGGTCTGAGTTGCTTTGCTGATATCCAAAGGCTTTCATGGCCTTTGTAAATCGTCCAAACCACGCTCTTGGAGATTGTTTCAGCCCATACAATGATTTTTTCAATCTGCAAACCTTCTGATTATGTTTTTCTGGCATTTTGCATCCCGGTGGTAGATCCATATAAACTTCTTCATACAATTCTCCATGCAAAAATGCATTTTTTACATCAAATTGTTGTAGAGGCCAATCAAGATTTGTTGCAAGAGATAAAAGGACTCGAACTGTGTTGATCTTGGCCACAGGTGCAAATGTCTCTGTATAGTCGACTCCATAGGTTTGAGTGTACCCTTTTGCCACCAACCTTGCTTTAAAGCGTTCAATTGTGCCATCAACATTGTATTTGATAGTGTAGATCCATCGACAACCAACTGGTTTCTTCCCCGGTGGAAGGTCAACAAGATCCCATGTCTCATTTTTTTGTAGAGATTTCATCTCCTCATTCATAGCTGTTTTCCATTTGGGATCAGCTAAGGCTTCCTGCACACTGTTAGGAATAGATACAACAGATAATTGATTCATAAAAGACATATTTGAGTCTGACAAGCGATGGTTGGAAACATAATGGCTCATAGGATATTTGACTTTACTAGATAAATCAGGTTCATATGTGAGTTTAGGGATACCTCTAGTGTGACGTGGGGGTAGTTGTCTCTTGTGTGTCTCAGGAACATCTTCAGTAAGAGATTGGTGTGGTATGTCGGATGGAGTTGGGACTGTATCCTCAATTTCTTGCTGAGATGAAGATATGCTTATTTCTTCAGGTATTGGGTGCTCATCAACACTTTGATCCAATGTTATCCCACTTGCATCCAAGTTTACAACATCACCACTTTGATCCAATATCATACCACTTGAATCCAAGTTGACAACATCTTGGTTGTCATTTTCATCATAGTTGAGAGTTTGAATTTCCTTTCGGTACTCCTCCTGAAATTCAGACTCGGGGAAGTACATAATGTTTTCATGGAAAACGACATCCATTGTGACAAATAATCGATGAGTTGGAGGATGGTAACACCTGTAGCCTTTCTGATGTGTGGCATACCCTATAAAAATACACCGTAATGCTTGAGGAGTTAATTTTGTACGTTGATGGTTATGGAGATGTACAAAAACTACACATCCAAAGACACGGGGGGGTAAATTGGGAACTGGTGGGGCAATCATCGCTTCGGTTAGTGTGTGGAGTGGTGTTTTGAAATCAAGGGTACTTGAGGGTACTCGATTAATCAAATAAGCTGTAGATGTGACTGCTTCTCCCCAATAAGATAAGGGCATATGAGCGCTAATTAATAATGCTCAGACAACCTCAAGCAAGTGTCGATTTTTCCGTTCTGCTACTCCATTTTGTTGGGGTGTGTTGGGACAAGTAGTATGATGGATCATCCCTTGGTCTTCCAAATATTTCTGCAAATCAGTATTTTGATATTCTCCACCATTATCACTACGAAGAACTTGAATCTGAGTTTTGTATTGAGTTTGGATTAACTTATGAAATTTTTGGAATAGCGAATTCACTTCACTTTTGGATTTCATCATGCACACCCATGTCATCCTGGTACAATCATCAATAAATGTTACAAACCATCGTGATCCACCCAACGTAGTCACTTTAGATGGACCCCAAACATCAGAATGGATAATCATGAAAGGAATAAGACTTTTATTCAATTGTAATGGAAATGAAGCGCGATGACTCTTCGCAAGTTCACAAACATCACACTGGAAACAAGACACATCAAATTGTAGAAATAAACTAGGAAATAATTTTTTTAGATATCCAAATGAAGCATGCCCCAAGCGATGATGCCATAACCAGATTTCTGCTTCCCTTTTTTTCTTCTCAACACCTACTGTCAAAGCTTGTTGGAGGCTTTCAATGCTCCGTGACTCCATGTCCAAGTAATATAGCTTCCCCCTCCTAATACCACAACCAATCGTCTTCCTGGTTTTGATGTCCTTAAACACACAAAAATCAGGCCAAAAAATTACAACACAAGATAAGGTAGTTGTTATTTGAGAAACAGACAAAAGGTTATAGTCTAAAGATGGAACAACTAAAACAGAATCCAAATTTAAGGTATCAGTTAGGGTCAAAGATCCTTCCCCAATGACTGGGGTTGAATCACCATTAGCAGTGGAGACAAATTTTTGGTTGGAAGATTTAAGTGATGAAACCTGTCTAGAATCAAATGTCATGTGATCTGTAGCACCAGAATCAATTATCCATGTACTATGCAAAACAGGTGTAGAAATATTTAAAACCTTACCACCATTGTTTGAAGAAATTACCAATGCCGAGGCTTGTTTAGTAATGACATTTTCAAGTTTTGTTGCAGCAACTGTTGCTGCACTGGAAGGGCCTTTTTGATTCTTCTTTGAGCGATTATGATCCCACCACTCTGGATAACCCACTAGCTCAAAACATCTATTCTTCGTATGACCAGTTTTCTGGCAGTGGGTGCACTTGAGAGATGACTTATCTACATGATTTTCATACCTTGAAGAGTTGGGTCGATTCTTCGTGACTAATGCGGAAGCGTCGTGATTTGCTGAGTTGAAGGTGGTTTGACGCACTGCCTCCCGACGAACAATAGAGTAACATTCTTCTATATCAAGAATAGAATCTCTTCGTAGAATTTCTCTACAAATTTGTTCGAAATCGCCATCTAGTCCAGCAAGAAAAATGTGTACTCGAAGCCGATCAATCGACTTTTTATATGCAAGAACATCATCGGGATGCTTCATGATGATTTTATCACGATGATCAAGTTCTCGGAATATTTCCGTTAACTCTCCATAATATACAGAGAGTTGTCTGCCATTTTGTTTTGCAGCAAAAGCTTTTTGATTCAAAGAAAAAACCTGTAATTCATCACTGTCATCAGATAAAGCTTTGGCTAGAGCACTCCAAATCTCACGAGCAGTGGATAAACGCAGATAGCGTTTCATGATGTCTGGAGACATTGACATTAGCAACCATCTCTTGACTTTTTGATTCTCAGCTTGCCATTTGTCATAACCATCATCTGATTCTGCAGGAAGTTCTTTCTTCCCACGAATGTAGAATAATTTTTCTCTTTCAGTGATGTGCATCTCCATAATCTGTGACCACACATCATAGTTTGATTCTGTAAGAGTGATTCCTGCATTGAACATGCTTTCAGACTAAACAAATACGGGAACATATTTTATTGCCGAAGGTTCACTAATTGTTTCATTGTTCTTGTCAGACATTTTTATGTTATTGAAGATTCAAAGAATATTGTCCAGGAAAGAAACAAAAAATAATAATAATAAGATCTGACAAATTGTGCCAAATAACAAGTTTGATGAAAGAAATATATATATATATATATGATGACAGAAATATATATATATATATATATATATTAGTGATAATAGAAAGATATCACCACTTTGGATGTGATTTTAGTGGCTGAAGCTTGATAACAGAGGACCATGACCACGGCATGTGTAATTTGGAAAAACTTTACGATGAAGCCCTTTTTTTTTTTTTTTTTTGGAATCAATTTTGGCTAGGCTTTGGTACCATCTCAACATTGATATCCATTATTTTGTATTACTGTTATGCTTTTACAGAATCATTATATATAGGATTTTCATTCTATAATTACAACCCATTATTCTCATTTACAGCTAATTTCATTCACTCACTTACAGCTATTCATTCCTAAAATAGGAAAGAATCACCTAAGAAATTAATCCTAGAATTACTGCAAATATCACAGCTAATATCACAGCTAATATCATGGTAATTCAACAAATCTTTCAAACAAATGAAGAAAAAATTAAAAAAAAAAAACTTAAGAAGGAGAAGAACATTTCGAAGATGATGGAGATGAAAATATCAGTAAGTAATGGGTTTGGAGTAACATGTATTTAGCTAAAAAGAACAAGCCATATAACAACAAAATAACCATTAAAAAATAATAAAAAATTATGCATACAATAAGAAACAAAAAAATACCAAATATATAACAACAATAAATAAATTAAAATGAGTAGAAAACATAAATAAGAAAAAAAAAACCAGAACATCTAGAACAAAAAAGAAAAAAATGTTAAAACAACTGTAAAACAACATAAATACCTTCAACACTTTAGGTATCTCAAAATTTTCATCATCAAGTTCAAAATCAGAGTCTAAACCTTCAATGATCAGTTTCAAATGTTTTAATTTTCGCTTTTCCAGAGAATGAACAATTGATTTCCTTTTGGGTTCGAAACTATGGAAAATGTAGGGCTATGGAAGTTTTCTTTGAAATATTTATTACCCATTTTTAATTTACTAACAAAAGCAAGAGAAAAAAAAAAGAAGAAGAAAAAGAAGAAATTGGAACAAAAATGGAAGATACAATAAAGATGAAGAAGAAGAATGGAAGAATAATGACGTTAAAGGGGTCTTATTTATCACTTTTTTTAAAATTTTGATTCTTATTAAAAAAAAATTGTCATTTATTGTTTATCACTCTTTTTTTTTTTTTTTAATTGATTGTTATTAAAAAAAGAATGAACTGCCACAAATGTGACAATCAACATCACATCAAAACTTTTACTAATTTTTTTTAATTAAAAAAATAGATATAAAAGAGGGTAGAATATAAGAAAGTGTCATAATAGGGTTATATCAAGTTTCATACTATTTTAAAAAAGATAGTATAAATATGAACAGTATAACGTAAATTGAAGAGTTTTATTTCTAAGAAAAAGCAAGTAAAAAAATGATTACAGAGGAGTAAAGGGCAAATCTCTTTTATACACAGTAGGTCGAGCAAAAATAAATCCAAAAAAGGAGGGGAGTTCATAGAGGCTAACAAATTTAGTTAGGACAAAAACCAAAAACTAATAGACCTAAAACTAACAAGTTAATACACCCCCTCAAGGCACTACAAGAAAAGCCACTTTTGCCGGCGCGACAAATGCGCCGGCAAAAGTACCCTAACTGCGTCGGCAAAGCTTATCTGGGAAGCTTGGTCGGTAAAGGAGTTTTTACCGGCGCGTAGAGTAATTGCGCCGGTAAAACTTGCTTTTACTGGCGAGAAATCACGCCGGTGAAAAGTAAGCACCGGTGTTAAAAAATGCCCTTATCCGCTATGAACCTAATTTGATAAGCTTTTGCAGGCGCAATAGTGCGCCAGCAAAACTATTGGCGCCAACCCTCAGATTGGCGCCAATAATTTTTGCCACATTTTACCGGCGCACTATTACGCCGGCAAAAGTATTAATTTTTATTTTTAAAAAGTTTAATTAATTATATTTAATTAATTATAATATTAATTAATTAAATATAATTAATTAATTTTTTTTAAATAATTATAATTTTCTATTAACAAAAAAAACCAACATAATTTACATTAAAAGATAAACCAACATTAATTATATTATGTTCTACTAAACTCAGTATATAAACAAAATGTTAAATGTTCGAACCGGATAATAAAAAAAGTACAGTTCTATAGGCGGGTAATGTCGTCATCGTTGTTTCTCTGAGTCTCGGGAAGCTGCGATGACGATCCAGCACCAAGAGCAGCCGACGATCCAGCACCAGGAGTGGGCAATGGTGGAAGATCCATGGGAGGCAAGTTGAAACCCGGCACAGCTCGAGAAAGATACTCAAACTGATCTTGGAATCGTCTGAGGTAGAGTTGTTGTGTCTCATACTGCTGCCTCGTATGTTGAGTTGTCTGCTCCGCTTCCTCTACTTTTTTCTGTAAAGCCTCGTACTGTTCCATTGTAACAGTCAGTTGGGCTGAAGGATGCGTGGCAGGTGCTCTTTTGGCCCCAACTCCCTTAAGTCTGGGGAGATGGCCAAAGCCTCTAAGATGTCGAGATCGTTCCCCGAGTACTTGCGTCATAACAGGTAAGTCTCGGGGGTACTGTGTAGGATCGACAGCAGGCTCTTCGGGCTCATCTTCAGTGGGCGCTTGTTGAGTTGCTGCTATTTCAACCATTTGCTCCTAAAACAATTAAACAAATAAGTTAAATGGTTAATTTTAACACAAAATAAATTGAAAGAAATAAATAAAAATTGAAATAAAACGTAAACTTACATAAGCTTGTTGCGCGAACTCGTTGCGCCAATCGTTGCCTTTATGGTGAAACTTTTGAAAAGTTTCCACCGCAGTTGGCAGTTCTCCTGTGTTGGGGTTAGCCTATTTTCAAGAGAAAATATATTAGTATTGTTATTTTACTAGAAAAATTTTAATGAATGATAGTTAAATATAAACTTACCCCCTCGACAACATGTGAAACAATAGGCTTGGAGCCCCAGCCTCCTAGAAATTTCATCTTACCCCGACTTTCTTTATTTTTCGCTGCTCTCGCCTGAAATTAATAATTTTTCTAACAATTAATTATTTATTATTTACTATATAAATTAAACATTACCAAAATTTGAAATTTTAAAAAATGTACCTTTTTGTTGTCTGTGCTCCAATAAGCGATGCAGTCGCTCCACACCTCTTGAGTTACTCCCTCAGGAGGTGACATGTCGACCCTCTCCTGTCCAAGCTCCTCAATGTTTTGTATCCACTTTTTCTTGCAGTCTGCCCTCCAGTCACGTAAACCCTTTGACATCTCGTACTCACCGTAGTCTACGAATGCAGGGTTATCTCGTGGGAGGACAAATTTGGTCTACAAAAAGTTACACATTAATACATTAATTAAAATTTAATAAGAGTATAGTAATTTAGAAATTAAAAAAATTATTAAGACATACCTCAAGTCTATCCTAGAGTGCATTGATGTCAGCTCTACTGACATCTTCCCATTTGAATTTATTAATGGGGATAGACATCCGAGTCATCCATTTCGCCATATTATTGAATTTTTATTTCCATTTTTGCCTACGGGGGTGCCAGTCTCTGCGTGCACCTCAATCTGTAACTTGGCGATTGTGTTTTGGAGAGCTCCTCCTCAACATTCTTGCCCTTGTATTTACCTCTGACCCCTTTCTTTTTCGAACTGCTGCCACCTAGTGTAGACATACTACATATACAACACATATTTTTTATTTAAAATAAATTAACATATTGCAAATATATTAAAGAAGAAGGGTTGTAATTTTTATTTTATTTAAAACACTATTTCAATTACAATTCATCATCCTCATCATCAGTTATATATACAGCATTATCATCACTGTCACTCTCTAATTGTAAGGAGTTGTCGTCTTCGGTATTTAGACCCTCGTTGTCATCATCGACAATGAAATCATCTAATTGTTGAGGCTGTGAATTGACACGATGGATGTTTGCAACTTCAGTTGGGTCGACATCATGGCGAACATAGTCAACATCATCCAACTGTGGAAGTTGAACAACGAACTCGGTTTCAGCTGAATTGTTTTCCTGTACAAAGGGTGTCTCCCCATCCGTGTCCGGGAAGTCCCAAACATTGCACGGTATGTACTCATTTAAAATCAGCCAGTCTTTACCGTTCTTTAAATCAGGAATATAGTAGATCAATTTTTCTTGAGATGCAAGTATGAACGGTTCATTTTGGTACAACTGTCGGTTGACGCAGATGCTAGTGATAACACCATCCCTATCCATTC